>NC_072473.1:27173181-32228181 GCF_027574615.1 Eptesicus fuscus
CATGAGAATGCCTGCTGCATAAAAACACAGAACGTTTCTGATACTGAGATTAATGAAGTAAGGGTATTGACAACTAGTTTCTTCTTTTTTTATATTGACTTTTAGAGAAGAAGGGAGAGGGAGAGATAGAAACATTGATGAGAGAGAAACATGGATCACCTGCCTCTTGCACACCTCCTACTGGGGATTGAGCCAGCAACTTGGGTATGTGCCCTGATCAGGAATTGAATTGTCATCTTCTTGGTGCATGGATCAGTGCTCAACAACTAAGCCACACTATTCCAGCAACAGCTAGCTTTTTTAAACAGACCAGAACAAAGGAGCAGTAGCTAAGTGCTTAAAAATAAGCTATAAAGTTTTTTTTCCTTGTTTTTGAGAAAGTCTGTATTGATATTTGTCTTTAATTTACAGCATATGGTTATTTAGTTTACCATAACTGAAGCATAGCAAATGCCATTTCCAAAATATTTTTCTTTTTTTTCCTTCAATTTTTTTATTAAGGTATTATATGTGTACATATCTTACCATTACCCCCCCACCCCACTCCCATATATGCCTTCATCCCCCAGAGTTTTGCGTCCATTGGTTATGCTTATATGCATGCATACAAGTCCTTTGATTGATCTCTTATCTTCCCCACCTCTCCCTAACCTTCCTGCTGTAATTTGACAGACTGATGCTTTACTGCCTCTGTATCTATCTTTTTGTTCAAGTTTATAATATTCTTTATTATCCATAAATGAGTGAGATCATATGGTATTTTTCTTTCATTGATTGGCTTATTTCACTTAACATAATGTTCTCCAACTCCATCCAGGTTGCTGCAAATGGTAAGAATTCCTTCTTTTTTATGGCAGCATAGTATTCCATTGTGTAGATGTACCACAGTTTTCTGATCCAGTCATCTGCTGATGGGCACCTAGGCTGTTTCCAGATCTTAGCTATTGTAAATTGTGCTTCTATGAACATAGGGGTGCATATATCCTTTCTTATTGGTGTTCCCAGTTTCTTAGGATATATTCCTAGGAGTGGGATTACTGGGTCAAATGGGGGTTCCATTTTCAGTTTTTTGAGGAAACTCCATACTGTTCTCCACAGTGGCTGCACCAGTCTGCATTCCCACCAGCAGTGCACCAGGGTTCCTTTTTCTCCGCATCCTCGCCAAAACTTGTCATTTGTTGATTTGTTGATGATAGGCATTCTGACAGGTGTGAGATGGTACTGCATTGTTGTTTTGATTTGCATCTCTCGGATAATTAGTGATGTTGAGCATGTTTTCATGTGTCTCTTGGCCTTCCTTCTGTCTTCTTTGGAAAAGATTCTATTTACGTCCGTTGCCCATTTTTTTATTGAATCATTTATCTTCCTTTTATTAAGTTGTATAAGCTGCCTGTAGATGTTGGAGATTAAACCTTTATCATTGATGCCATTTGCAAATATGTTCTCCCATGCAGTGGGCTTTCTTGTTGTTTTGTTGATAGTTTCTTTTGCTGTGCAAAAGCTTTTTATTTTGATGTAGTCCCATTTGTTTATTTTCTCTTTAGCTTCCATTGCCCTAGGGGCAGTATCAGTGAAAAAGTTCTTTTGGCATATGTCTGAGATTTTGCTGCCTGTGGATTCCTCTAGTATTTTTATGGTTTCCTGTCATATGTTTAAGTCCTGTATCCACTTTGAGTTTATTTTTGTGTATGGCGTAAGTTAGTGATGTAGCTTCATTGTTTTGCATGTATCTGTCCAATTTTCCCAACACCATTTATTGAAGAGACTGTCTTTATTCCATGGTATGTTCATGCCTCCTTTGTCAAATATTAATTGAGCATAGTGGTTTGGGTCAATATCTGGATTCTCTATTCTGTTCCATTGATCTATATGTCTGTTCTTGTGCCAGTATCAGGCTGTTTTGAGAATAGTGGCTTTGTAATAGAGCTTGAAATCTGGTATTGAGATCCCTCCTACTTTATTCTTCTTTCTCAGGATTTCTGTGGCAATTTGGGGTCTTTTTTTATTCCAGATGAATTTTTGGAGAGTTCTTTCAAGGTCTGAGAAATATGCCATTGGTATTTTAATGGGGAGTGCATTGAATCTATAGATTGCTTTGGGTAGTATGGACATTTTAATGATGTTGATTCTACCAATCCATGAACATGGTATGTTCTTCCATCTGTTTACGTCTTCCTCTGTCTCTTTTTTCAGTGTCCTGTAGTTTTCCGTGTATAGGTCTTTTACCTCCTTAGTTAAGTTTATTCCTAAGTATCTTAATTTTTTTGGTGCGATGGTAAATGGGATTGTCTTTTTAGTCTCTCTGTCTGTAAGTTCACTATTGGTGTATAGAAAGGCCATAGATTTATTGGCGTTAATTTTGTATCCTGCTACATTGCCGAATTCATTTATTAAGTCTATTACTTTTTTCACGGTGTCTTTCGGATTTTTTATGTACAATATCATGTCGTCTGCAAATAAAGACAGCTTTACTTGTTCTTTTCTAATTTGGATGCCTTTTATTTATTCTTCTTGTCTAATTGCAATGGCTAATACTTCCAGTACTATGTCAAAAAGGAGTGGTGAGAGTGGGCATCCCTGTGTTGTTCCTGTTCTTAGGGAGTTTTTAGTTTTTGTCCATTGAGTATGATGTTTGCTGTGGGCTTATCATATATAGCTTTTATTATATTAAGGTTTGATCCTTGATTCCCACCTTGTTGAGAGTTTTTATCAAGAAAGTGTGTTGGATTTTGTCAAATGCTTTTTCTGCATCAACTGATATGACTATGTGATTTTTATCTCTCAATTTGTTTATGTGATGTATCACGTTTATTGATTTGCGGATATTGTACCATCCTTGCATTCCTGGGATAAATCCTACTTGGTCATGGTGTATGATCTTTCTGATGTACTGCTGGAGCCTATTTGTTAGATTTTGTTGAGGATTTTGGCATCTATGTTCATGAGGGATATTGGTCTGTAATTCTCTTTCATTGTGTTGTCTTTATCTGGTTTTGGTATTAGGGTGATGCTGGCTTCATAGAAGGAGCTTGGAAGTGTGCCTTCCTCTTGAATTTTTTGGAATAATCTGAGGAGGATAGGTTTTAGTTATTCCTTGAATGTTTGGTAAAACTCTCCTGTGAAGCCGTCAGGCCCCAGACTTTTGTTTGCCGGAAGCTTTTTGATGACTGCTTCAATTTCGTCCATAGTTATTTGCCTATTGAGCTGTTTAGATTCTTCCTGATTGATTTTTTGAAGCTTATATTTTTCTAGGAATATTTCCATTTCCTCCAGGTTGTCCAGTTTGTTGTAATAGAGTTGTTCGTAGTATTTTGTAACAATCCTTTGTATCTCAGCGGGGTCTGTTGTTATTTCACCTCTCTCATTTCTGATTTTGTTTTTTTGGGTCCTCTCTCTTTGCTTCTTGGTGAGCCTGGCTAGAGGTCCATCAATCTTGTTTATCCTTTCAATGAACCAGCTATTGGTTATGTTGATCTTTTGTATTGTTTCTTTGGTCTCTATGTCATTTATCTCTGCTCTGATCTTTGTTATTTCCTTCCTTCTGCTTACACTGGGCTTTTCTTGCTGCTCTTTTTCTAACTCTTTGAGTTGTAGGGTTAGGTAATTTATTACCATTGTTTCTTGTTTTTTGCAATAGGCTTGTAGAGCTATGAACTTCCCTCTCAAGACTGCTTTCGCTGTGTCCCATAGATTTTGGATTGTTGTGTTTTCATTGTCATTTGTTGCCATGATGTTTTTTATTTCTTCCTTGATCTCTCTGGTAACCCAGTCCTTGTTTAATAGCTTGCTGTTTAGTCTCCATGTGTTTGATTTCTTTGGATTGTATTTATTGTAGTTGATTTTCAGTTTTATGCCACTGTGATCTGAGAAGATGCTTGGTATAATTTCTATCTTCTTGAATTTGAAGAGACTTTGCCTGTGATCCAGCATATGGTCTATCTTTGAAAATGACCCATGTGCACTTGAGAAGAATGAATATTCTGTGGCTTTGGGGTGAAATGTTCTGAAGATGTCAATTAATTCCATCTGGTCTAGTGAGTCATTTAGGATTGCTGTTTCTTTGCTGATTTTTTGTTTAGAGGATTTGTCCAATGGTGATAGTGGGGTATTAAAGTCTCCTACTATGATTGTGTTGCTATTAATCTCTCCCTTGATATCCTCTAGCAGTTTTTTTATGTATTTGGGTGCTCCTATATTGAGAGCGTGTATGTTTACCAGAATTATTTCTTCTTGTTGGATTTCTCCCTTTAGTATTATGAAGTGGCCTTCCTTATCTCTTGTTATGGCATTTACTTTGAGGTCTATTTTGTCAGATATAAGTATTGCTACCCCAGCTTTTTTTTTCATTTCCATTTGCCTGAAAGATATTTTTATATCCCTTCACTTTCAATCTGTGTGAGTCTCTTGTTCTGAGGTGGGTCTCTTGTAGACAGCATATATATGGGTCATGTTTTTTTTATCCATTCAGCCACTCGATGTCTTTTGATTGGAGCATTTAGTCCGTTTACATTTAAAGTTATTACTAAAAGGTATTTGTTTGTAGTCATATCTATTTTTGTGTCTGTATTCCTTCTTACCTGTTCATTTCTTCTTTTTACAGTATTCCCTTTAGCAATTCTTACATTGCTGGTTTAGTGGTGATAAACTCCCTGAGCCTTTTTTTTTTGTCTGCGAAGCTCCTGATTTCCCCTTCAATTTTGATTGATAGTCTTGCTGGATATAGTATTCTTGGATTCAGTCCTTTGCTTTGCAACACTTTGTATACCTCCTTCCATTCACTTCTAGCTTGTTGTGTTTCTATTGAGTAATCATTTGACAATCTGATGGGTGTTCCTTTGTAGGTAACTCTCTGTCTCTCTCTTGCCGCCTTTAAGATTCTCTCTTTATCATTTATATTTGCCATTGAAATTATGACATGTCTTGGTGTGGGTCTTTTGGGGTTGATCCTGCTTGGGACTCTCTGTACTTGCGTAACTTTTATCTTTCCCATATCTGGGAAGTTTTCTGTCATTATTTCTTCAAATAGATTTTCTAAACCTTGCTGCTCTTCTTGTCCTTCTGGCAGCCCTATTATATGCATGTTACTTTGTTTCATGTTGTCCCGAAGCTCCCTTAGGCTTTCCTCCTGCTTTTTAATTCTTTTCTCCAATTGCTGCTCAGATTGAGCTTGTTTCTGTACCTGATCTTCTAACTCACCAATTCGGTCCTCTGCTTCTTGTAGTCTATTGTTGAAACTTCCCATGGTGTTTTTGATTGTAGCTATATCGCTTTTCATTTCTTCCTGATTCTTGCATAAGTTGTTGATTTTCTCATCCATCCAATGTATAAATTCCACGACCATTACTCTGAACTACTTTTCGGTCATGTTGCAAGCTTCAGTTTCACTAATTTCCTTTCTTGGCGACTCCACATTTTCTTTCCTCTGTGAGTTATTTCGTGTCCCCATTCTGGCTATCACCAGAAAGCTCAAGCTTCCGTTTGCGTGGACCTGGGCCGTGTGCTGTGGGGACTTCGCTCCACCTGAGTTTCACTGAAGTGCTCTGACAGTAGGACGTGTGGCTGCCTTTGGTTGGTGGGAACCAGACTTGCAGACTTGCCCAGGGTCAGTGTCCCCAGTGTTCCATGTGGTCTCGTGTGCACACTTAGAATCAGGGGCCCTGTCTGCACCACACTGTTGGTGTTGGTATGTGCTGAAAATGAGATCCTTAGCATGTGCCAGGAGTCAGAGTTTCCCTGTGTCTGCACCAAGAATCGAGTGTGAGAGTCTCTGTTGCCTTGTGTGGTTTCTCCTAAGAATCAGGGTCCCTGTGTGTGCATGCACCAACAATTGGGGTCGCTGGTTCTTAGTGTGAATGCGCTGTGAGTCAGGGATCCCAGGCAGCTGTGTCCAGCGTGCCAAATTCCCTGAAGTGGAGCTGCATCCTGTGTGTGCTCTCTCTATTGAGCCAAACTGGCTAGGGCACACACTCTCTAATTCCTGAAGGTGAACTGCCTCTGTGCACTCTCCCAGATTCCCCGAAGGGGGGCGGAGTCTGTCCTGTGCGCCAAATTCCCCAAAGGGAAGCCCCTCTGTGCAAGCTCTAAGATTCCCCAAAGTGGAGCTGTGATCCGCAAGCCAAATTCCCCCAAATTCCCGGAAGGGGAGGCCTCTGTGCGCACTGACAGATTTCCCTGAAGGGGAGCTGCTTCTGTCCCGCGCGCCAAATTCCCTATGGGGGAGCGCTTCCCTGCACAAAGCTCAGCAGTTTGGGCAAGGGGAGGGTCTATCAGTTACTTTGGCGCTATCCACGCACCTGCGGGGAGGGGGATAGGCTCTTTGACTCATGGAAATTTGCCGGGAAGTCTGGATTCTTGTTGTTTGTTGGTCTGAAGCTGTGATAGCAGTTCTCTGTCCCCAGTGGCTGCAGGGTCCTAGTTTGTGTTAGAAGCCAGCATCTGAGTCTCAGGCAACTCTGTTTCTCAAGATGGCGTGGTCTCCGCGTCTGCACCAGCCGCTCAGAAGTGTCTGCCTTGTGCGCGGGGCTCTGCAGTCTAGGACTGCCCGGTTAGGCAGCCCCTTGGAAGACCTGCAGAATCTAACTGACCCTAGCTCATACACACACACACACACACCACACGTCTACACTCTCCTCTATGGGTTCCTCACTCACACTCTCTCCCTACCTTCCTGCAGGTCGCCACCTTTCTCCAGGGGTTCTATTTTTCTTTTTTTAATGTATTATAGTCCCTTACCTTTTATTCTTCCTTATGAATCAACATTAGATTGTATCCTATTATATATGCTGTTTGAGCCTATGCAGATGCTTATGACTGGGCTTTTCTATCCATTTCTCAGTTGTGGGTGTTGACTCCTAATAGGTTATGTCTGTCCCCCTGGCTGAAGGAAGATGTCTCATGCAGAGATGCCTAGGAATTTAAGCATTATCACCACCACTACCTCAGGTGGCCCGGCCCACTCCCTCCTGTGGGACAATCTCTCTGTTAAATTCACATCTCAGAGCTCCCTGTGTGATCAGGTTAAATCTGGATTCTCAAACCACAACTTTTCATAGCCTCTTGCCTGGCCCTGTTCTGCTTCCCCCTTTGCCTACAAGTTCCTCCTGAGCGCACATTCTCAGTAAATCACTTGCTTCAGAAATTTCAGCACACTACGTTTTAAACATGTTGAAATCTAAATAAAATACCAACAACTAGCTATTGTGATCAATAGAAAAGGCAGGATAAGAACCTATTATAGCTTTTATGCTTTTTAGAGAGTTCCTTGAGCTATGTATTTTCTCTTAATAATATCCTGTTAACACTGTGTTGCATTATCTTGATGTCTCGCTTATATTTGTTAGCATGGCATTGCATAATGGCTTTAGTTTTATGTGAGAGAAAAAGTACATAGGATTCTGTGATTAGTAGGTTTAAAAAATGTTTCATCTTTTATTACCTCTGCTTAGAACTCTGAAAATATAATAGAAAACATCAAATATTTTCTGCTTTCTGAAGTCTATTTTTAATGAGGTATCATTATATATTTCTGTCTTCTCAGTTTCTACTGTGTCTGGTCTTGAAAGAAATAGCTAGTTAAGCTAAAACTTCTATTTGTATTTATATACAGAACTTTCCCTCTATGTCCATGTTAACAATTATATCAAGATGTAATGGACTGGACAATTGAGAAGGAAATAGGAAACATTTCCATTTGACTTTTCCTTCTGTATGGAGCTGAGCCCAAACAATCAAATCTGGGTTCCCTTGTTAGAATCCCAACTTAATTGTTAAAAAAATAAACATTCCTATAACAAGTTTATAAAATTTACATCTCAGATGAGAGAGAAGGCATATCTGTGCTAAAAAAAAACAAGTGTCATTGAATCTCTAGTAGTCTTAAGTTACAGATGGAGCCCCTTCTCTATTACCCCAGAAAACATTTAATAGGTCTGAAACCTAGAAAAAATCTCAAAATAGCCCATTTAAAATTCAGAATTCAATAAGTCCTAAAACCTTACCTAACTCTAAAATTAATGTTAGTTCCCTCCAAAATAATCTTAACAATATAAGATTCATTAAATGATACTATCCTTTCCCTATAGATTTACAATGCTTTAAATGCATAAAATTTTAAAACTTATTTTATCAATTCAAGGTGCTGATACAATCTCTTATATTTTCACAAAGTCTTCACTAGTAGTCATCTGTCATTATTAATAGGAAGTCCCTATTCCCTACTCTCTTCAGCCACTTTCCACTTTCCAAGGACTCCAGACTATTTGAACATGTAAAGGGCTTATTTGAACACATAAAGGCATCCAGTACATTGAAAACTAGTGGGTCTGATCAGTTCAGTGAGTCCATTGCTTTTGCTTATGGTTCACAATGATGTCACTTTTGAAAACAGGTTTGCAGCATCCAGAACACTCTTATTCTCTGCCCTGGTGATACCCTTAATGACCCCGATCCCTGCCAGGCCACTCTGGTGTCCAGTTCTTGAATTCTAAGATTATATATTGAAATAATACTCACCAGATCACATTTTCCTCCTGATGATGCCATTTCTTACACGGAGTAATGAGAAAAACATTTCAGGGACCCATGCATAGAAGGATGAGGTATAGTGGTAAGATTTATTGGAGAAAAATACAAGACTGCCCCCCAGGTGCCTAGTGTCTCATCCACAACCAGATGGCTCAGCTCCGTCTCACTATGGAATAACTTGAGTCTCTTGGGCCACAAACATGCTCTTGTCCTCACCAAGTCCATGAGGACCAGGGCCCAGAGATGCAGAACTTCTCTGTGTCTCATTTTCCCCATCTGCACATCCACCCCAAGTCCACATTTGGGTCACAACCTGTGCTGCACTTGGGCTCAGTGGGGCTGCTAAGCCTGCACAGCTGCTGTGGAGAGAGAGTGTATGAACGAATGGGCAAACAAACAAAACTCAGGCCTTTGTTAAGCTTTGATTATATTATCTCCAGGTTTGGAAAGAGCAGGTTTTCTTTCAAACTGAACAGTCTCTTTCCTGGCTCTTTGTGGGCTTATGCTGGGCTCTCCCCTGTGCCATCTTGGTCTCTACTGTGTATCCCTCAGCAAAGGAATTTCCCCTTTACTTGTTCTCCTTCCACCTGGCAATCTATGAGAATGGGCCATTGTCCCCTGGGGAGATTGGATAGTCAGTTCTTCCTGCCCACTGAGGGAAACAAAATGTTAATCCCCTTGGCAGGGTAATGCTGCAATCCCCTGGGGTAAACTAGGAAACTCTAGCTTCCTAGTTAATCTTGCTTAATTAGACATCTGCTCCCTTCTCTTTCATTAATATCTAACTAGCTGCTTACACTAATACTTTGAGACCTATATTTGGGGATTTAGGTCTAAAGGGCATTGGCAACTTGCTGTCCTCCAGGACTAACCTGCAGCCTCCTATGCTGATCCCTTTTCTCCAACACAGATTGCCTTTCTTCATAGTGAGCTGCCAACATGGGAGTTTCCTACTGGGTGAAATTAGGCAGTTGACCCTGGCAGCCTTTCATAAACTTAAAATCTGTGAGAAAGCACATTCCTTTCATCTCAGCACATCCATTTCCCAGTAGTCCCCTGAAATCCTTATAGCAGTGATCTGACCTCATTTTCATAATGCATGTACTAAAGGGATGGGTAGCTCCTATTAAGGCATAGAAAACAGTGAAAAAAAAGTCTTGTTGCACTGTTTCCTCAGTCATATGTGTTTTCCCATAATAATGAAAATCTACTTTAAGGAGACTTGGTCTATTTTTAGACAGAGTTCACTTTGAAAGATTTTTATTTCAACAGCTCCTCATGACATGTTTTAAGTTCCTTGGCAATAGAAATCTAGTTTCTGGATAATTGATTCTGCATAATTGAGCTGTACCTTCATAGTACATTTTAATATTTAGTAAGGTTTAAACTACTTAAATGGTTTGTGTTTGTTTGTTTTTTTTTTTTTTTTGGTGTGTGAACTAGTCTAAAATATTTAATTTTTTTTCATTAGCTCATGCTGTAAAATACACAGCTTATGTACCTGTACGTTTAAATAAAAGTCCAGTTTGCTACCAAATGTTACATCTGATTGGAGAGCTAAAATTGCCCAAGTTATCGTTTGACCGTGCATTCATGTTTTTCACCCCTGTTCCTTTGGATGTAGCAAGTGTGATGGATGTCAACATTTTACCTCAAAGTTATTACAGGTAAATGCTTAATGTGAATTTACCATACTTTCTTTGTGTGCTTTTTGTTTGTATTTGTTATGAGTCATGACAATGTCTACCTTGTTTCTGTAGTTGGAACTATTAAAATATTTAATTATACATTTAAATTAAATTACAAAAAAAGCCCACTTAGTTACCTCACAGTTAGTCATTTAATTTTTTGTAAGAATTATTGTTATATCTTTATGGTATAAGAAACAAGCTTAAAAACTCAGGACATTAGTTTTCTATTGCTGTGTGACAAATTGACACAAACTTAGTGCCTTAAAACATGAATTTGTTATCTCAGAATTTCTTTGGGTCAGGAGTCCGGGTCAGTTTGACTGTGGTCATGGTCTCAATAGACAGAAACCATGGGATGGGCAGCATCTGAGGCTAAGTCCTCTTCCAAGCTTCCTGGTTGTTGGCAAAATTTATCCTTGAATTTGTAGTACTAAGACACCATTTTCTTACTGGCTGTTGGCTGGGATCACTCTCAGCTCTTTTTAAAAAATATATATTTTTATTCATTTCAGAGAGGAAGGAAGAGGGAGAGAGAGATAGAGCATCAACGATGAGAGAGATGTAATGGTTGACAATAAATAAAAATTATTCAAGTTGGAAAGCTTAGGACAACTTTTAGTTTCTCAGCTTGGCCTGCAAGGTGTAATGAGTGCTTACTTATGCCATGGAGCTTGGTCTAAATGTCATTTTGTGAGAGAGTATAGTTAAACTTTAACTTGACAACTTCAGGATTTGCTCTTCTTTCAAGACCCTACCTTTTAAGTAGAAACTAACCTCGGTTGCTCAAATAGGAAATAGAAGTGGCTTAAATTATTTTGTGCTAAAATGCATTATTTATTACAAAACTTTATCTAATATATGAATTAATATTTTAGTCTTTCAACTTTGGAATTAATGTATAAATATATCAATTTAAAAATGATATCAAATCTAAAGTTGAGTCTTACAAAATATCCTATCTAATAAAAGAGTAATATGCAAATTGACCATCACTCCAACACACAAGATGGCTGCCACAAGATGGCCAGCAGGGGAGGGCAGTTGGGAGGGACCAGGACTGCAAGGGAGGGCAGTTGTAGGCAATCAGGCCAGCAGGGGAAGGCAGTTGGGGGCATTCAAGCCTGCAGGGGAGGGCAGTTGGGGTGACCAGGCCAGCAGAGGAGGGAAGTTGGGGGCGACTGGGCCTGCAGGGAAGGGCAGTTTGGGGGAATCCAGGCCTGCATGGGAGGGCAGTTGGGGATACCAGGCCTGCAGTGTAGGGCAGTTAGGGGTGACCAGGCCTGCAGGGGAGGGCAGTTAGGGGCAAACTGGCTGGTAGTGGAGCAGTTAGGCATCAATCAGGCTGGCAGGGGAGTGGTTATGGGGTGATCACGCTGGCAGGCAGAAGGGGTTAGGGGCAATCAGGAAGGCAGGCAGGCGAGCAGTTGGGAGCCAGCAGTCCTGGATTGGGAGAGGAATGTCTGACTGCTCGTTTAGGCCTGATAACAGGCAGTCGGACATCCCTCGAGAGGTCCCAGATTGGAGAGGGTGCAGGCTGGGCTGAGGGACACACACCCCCGTGCATGAATTTCATGCACTGGGTCTCTAGTGGTACAATAAAATCAACAGCATTAATGACTTATCCAGTGACACTTAGATACTTAGCGACAGAATATGATTCCAGCCTGATTTATAAATTACTTTTTCATTTTTTATGCAATTAACTATATTGGTTTAACCTTGTCAAGTTGAGATCTTTCTTTATTTTTACCAGTTAATTATCTGAATAATCTTCATTCTAATTAAAACATTATAAATATCGTTCCCATTTGTTAACACTTGTTATTTGCTATAGGAGTCTATACATATAATAAAATAAAACAAACTAATATGATTAAGTAGTATAGATCACCAAAAGTTATCAAGTATTAATTAGATTTAAAAGTGAATACTACATACTATGTTATTCAAAATTACAAACATTTTAGATTGGCTGAATAATTTAGAGATATATAGTGAAATATGTGAACATTAAGTGACATTTTTTAGTAATGATTTAAAAATATTCATTATATGTGTATAGTGCTTAAGAGTATCCATATTTAAAAATCAATTATGTGTGTATATTAATCTGTTAATATTTAGTCTACATGTGATAAAGCTCTAGCTATTAAAGTAATTTTTGGTAAATTTTTGTCAGGATATATTTAAGGGCAATACTACTTATATCCTGGCTGTAGTGAAAAACACATTGTATTTAATCAGGTGTTTTAACCCTCTCTTTTTAATCTTTAGAAGACAAAAGGAACTTTTGATCATCTTATGTGGTTCTTTATTAAAATAACATTATAAATCATATTATGACCATAAAATAAAATATTATACAAAATATCGTTAATAAATGTGCACATTATTATAAATATGTGTTTTAATTTCTCTAATAATCCCAAAACAGAGGAAAACATATATAAAGCCAATTACTTGCACGCATTGAGCTAATTTTTTTTTTTCATTTCAAACAGAGAATCAAGTATAAAGGTTGTGATTCCCCCAGCAAGCCTTCTTGGTATTGATGAGGAGATTCACCCTCTTACTGTGAGTTATCCAAAAGGCACAGTCATTGAAGCCTCTCTCGATGGAATTAACACTGAGCTCATCTGCCGCTTTAGCTTCAAATCATCTAAACCTCTGACAATTGTCACTACTGTTCTTTTCTGTGATGACAGAAATTGCAGGTAAGATATTTAATATTAGATTCTTTTGTTTCTGACAGTAAAGAAGAAAAGGGTTATACTATTTTACACTATTGTAAGACGGTAAAGGAGAGACATCTAAAATAATTGGACATAGCAATATTTTAAAAGTTCCAAATGCAGTGTTGCTCTCATGAGAATCATCATAATAGTGGTCACCAGTGTAATGTATGCAACTAGGCTGCATGGGTTTGAATCCTGGCTCTGTTAATTTTGGTGAAGTTACTTAGTCTTCTGAGGCTCTCAGTTTCCTCATCTATAACATGGGGATAACCAATCTCATCCTTAATCATGAAAAATTTATTGAGTTAATACTTATTGAATAATTGGACAGGAATTGACACAAAGCAAATGTTAAATAAGTATTAAATGAAAGAGAGACACATCAGTATAATGAGTTTCTAAAATGTTGATTGTTTCATGTTGCTTTAACAAGCTCAGAGAAAGTCAAATACAACTTGGTGGAATCATATTTTTTAATTTCTTACCTTTTAGAACCAGAAATCCCACTTTTACATTATACCCTGAGATGATTTGATTTACCAGTGAAAAAAGGCTAATGTGTACAGCAGTAAAATTTGTTAAAAATGTTTGTCGTGAGAAGAAGCATTAGAGTGAATTGTACACTAAAGATTTATGTCCATATTCTTATTCTATGTGATACATTTTAACTTTTAGTGGGATCATTACTATATCATAATATATGTTATTAGTATACTATGTAACATATAATACTAAAGGCCCAGTGCACGGATTCATGCACTGATGGGGTCCCTCAGCCTGGCCTGTGGGGATGGGGCCAAAACTGGCCCACTGCATGGATTCGTGCACCAGTGGGGTCCCTCAGCCTGGCCTGCGGGGATCAGGCCAAACCCAGCTGTCCAACATATGCAATGGGATCCCAGATTGCAAGAGGGTGCAGGCCAGGCTGAGAGACCCCAATGGTGTACGATCTGGGCCAGGGAGAGACCGCGGGAGGGCTCTAGGGCATGGCCGGCCTGTCTTTCCCAGTCCCAATTGGCTGGACCCCAGCAGCAAGCTACCCTACCAGTCAGAGTGTCTGCCCCCTGGTGGTCAGTGCACATCATAGCGACTGGTCGAACAGTTGAACCAACATTTGGACACTTAGCATATCGGGCTTTTATTATATAGGACTAGAGGCCTGGTGCATGAAATTTGTGCATGGGGGTGCATCCCTCAGCCCGGCCTGCAACCTCTCCAATCTGGGACCCCTCAGGGAATGTCTGACTGCCAGTTTAGGCCCATTCTCACAGGAGTTGGGCCTAAACCAGCAGTCTGACATTTCTCTCATAATCTGGGACCGCTGGCTCTTAACCACTTGCCTGCCAGCCTGCCTGATCGCCCCTAACCACCTATGCTGGCCTGATAGCCACCTAACTGCTCCCCTGACAGCCTGCTGGCCTGATGGCCCCCAACGGCCCTCCCCCACTGGCCTGATGGCCCCCAACTGCCTGCCCCTGCTGGCCTGATGGCCCCCAACTGCCCGCCCCTGCTGGCCTGATGGCTCCCAACTGCCCTCCCTTGCCGGCCTGATTGCCCCTAACCGCATCTGCCTTGGCCCCCACCACTGTGGCTTTGTCTGGAAGGAAATTGGACATCCGGAAGATGGCCGGTCACCCGGTCTAATTAGCATACTACCCTTTTATTAGTATAGATAGTATATTACTATACATGTATACAGTATATCTATACTAATAAAAGGGTATTGTGCTAATTAGACCAGACTTCCTTCTGGACAACCTTCTGGACAAAGCCAGGGCTGTGAGGGAAGCCTGGGTCCCAAGTGCCAGAGGGAAGCCAGTGCCAGCAGCCAGGGGAAGGAAGGCCTACTCTTGCAAGAATTTTGTGCATCAGGCCTCTGGTAATATATAATATTACTATTATCTATATACTAGGTGTACCAGTTAATAATGCGGATTTTTTTCAATAGATGGAGTTACACATATATTGATATAATAGCAGCCCGTTTGCACGAAGATTCGTGCAATAGACCTTCATTCACCTGGCTGCCTGCACCAGTTTTCTGCCGGCACTGGGGACCCAGGCCTTGGCTGTGGCCACCGCCTTCTGCCTTCTTTTAGGGTCAGGGCTTGGCCCCGGGTGGCGGCCTTGGGCTCGGCCGCACCCAGCGTCCCTGCTACGGATCTTAGGAGCTGACCCCCTGGTCATTGCCTGCGATCCGTGCAGGCTCCCCGCTGGTGCCCAAGGCTTTCCCGGCCTTGGGCTCGACCGCACCCAGCATCCCTGCTACGGATCTTAGGAGCCAACCCCCGGTGGTTGCCTGCGATCCGTGCAGGCTCCCCGCTGGTGCCCAAGGCTCGGCTGCACCCCGAGGTCCCTGCGACGGTTTCCTGGTGGGCGTGGCTGGTGGGCGTGTCTTGTGGGTGTAACGAAGGTATGGTCAATTTGCATATTACTCTATTATTAGGTAGGATATGCAATATGATATGTATGCTATTTTGTTGTATTGACAGCAAGCTTAAAAACTTCATATGTCAAATTTGCTGAAGGTGTTAACATCATAGATATTTTTATGCTTAAAAATGTTGAATTTCATGCCAAGAAAAGAGCATTTGTGGGAAGTTTATATCATTACTTTATTTTGAAGAAAAGTGCTGCTGAAAGTTATCCTATACTTTGGGAAGCTTATGGTGAACATGCTCCATCTCAAGATACTTGTGAACACTGGTTTAAACAATTAGATGCATGTCAAACTCAAAAACAACTTGCAGAAAGATTAATCGTTGCTTAGCAAACAATTTCCGATAGTTTACAAGCAATGGGAAAGATTTTAAAGCAAGGAAAATGGGTACCACAGCAACTGAACGAAAGAGAAATGGAAAACTGAAAAGTCATCAGTAAAATGTTGATTCAATGGCATGAAAGAAAGTCTTTTTTGCATCAAATTGTGACTGGCAATGAAAAGTGGATTTATTTTGAGAATCCCAAATGCACAAAATCATGGGTTGATCCAGGTCAACCATCAACATCGACTGCAAGGCCAAATCACTTCAGAAAGAAGATAATGCTCTGAATTTGGTGGGATCAGGAAGGTGTGGTGTATTATGAGCTTCTAAAACCAGGTAAAACCATTAATACTGATTGATACCAACAACAAATTATCAATTTGAACCACGCTTTTATCGTGAAATGACCAGAATGTGCCAGAAGACATGGCAAAGTAATTTTGCTTCATGATGACGCACCATCACACACTTAAAAAACCAGTTAAAGACACGTTAAAAGATCTTGCCTGCAAAGTATTAACCAACCTGCCATATTCACCAGACCTTGCTCCTTCAGATTACCACTTGTTCCAATCGATGGCACATGCACTTTCTGAGCAGCACTTCAAAACTTAGAAAGAAGTGGAAAATTGGGTCGCTGAATGGTTTGCCACAAAACAAGAAAAGTTCTATTGTGACGGTATCCACAAATTACCAGAAAGATGGGGAAATGTGTAGCTAGCAATGGACATTACTTTGAATAAGGACTTTTGATGTTTCTCTTAAAATTATTGTGTTTTCTTTGATTACAAAATCCGCATTATTAATCGGTACACCTAGTATATAATGTACACTGAGTGGCCAGATAATTATGATCTCTGAATGCATAATAATCTGGGCACTCAGTGTATATCCTATATAATAAAAAGCTAATATGCAAATTGTCCCCTCAACCAGTAGTGCGACCAGCAGGCAGGCTGGCCAACCGCCCATGTCAGCCTCCCCCTGGCCAGGCTGGCTGGACCCCACCCATGCATGAATTAATGCACCGGGCCTCTAATCCTATCTAATACAAGAGTAATATGCAAATTGAATGTACCTCCGCTACACCCGCAAGCCACGCCCACCAGCCAATCAGGAGCGAGTGTGCAAATTAAGCTGACCAAGATGGCTGCGGCCCCAGAGAGAGCAGGAGGGAGGCTTGGGTTTTCCCGGCGATGGAGGAAGCCAAGCTTTCCACACACCCTGGCCTGGCTTGGCCTCCACTTAAGGCTACAAAGTTTCAATTATAGAAGATAGATAAATCCCCATAGAAATGGCTGCCACCACGGAGGGAGCAGAAGGCTTGGCTTTGCTCCAGGCTACAAAGTTTCAATTGTAGAAGATAAATAAATCCCAGATACCAGGACCTCCACTTGGGTCACCGGGGGGCGTGGCCGGCCTGCAAACCACCACAGGCCCCTCGCCCGGGCCGCCCCACAGCCCAAGGGAACCCCCACCCTGATTCGGGACACCCTTCAGGGCAAACCAGCTGGCCTCGACCCATGCACCAGGCCTCTATCCTATCTAATAAAAGAGTAATATGCAGATTGACCATCACTCCAACACATAAGATGGCTGCCCCCATATGGTCAAAGATCCTTCCCCCATGTGGACACAAGATGACCACCACAAGATGGCCAGCAGGAGAGGGCAGTTGGGAGGGACCAGGCCTGCAAAGGTGGGCAGTTGGGGGTGATCAAGCCTGCTGGGGAGGGCAGTTAGGGGTAACCAGGCCAGCAGAGGAGGGAAGTTGGGGGTGACTGGGCCTGCAGGGAAGGGCATTTGGGGGCACCCAGGCCTGCAGGGGAGAGCAGTTGGGGGAGACCAGGCCTTCAGGGGAGGGCAGTTAGAGGTGACCAATTAGGGGCAAACAGGTTGGCAGGGGAGTGGTTAGGTGGTAATCAGGCTGGCAGGCATAAGGGGTTAGGGGCAATGAGGAAGGCAGGAAGGCGAGCAGTTGGGAGCCAGCAGCCCTGGATTGTGAGAGGGATGTCTGACTGACCGTTTAGGCCCAATCTCAGTGGGATCGGGCCTAAATGGGCAGTCGGACATCTCTCGAGGGCTCCCAGATTGGAGAGGGTGCAGGCTGGGCTGAGGGACAACACCCATCCTCCCCATGCACACCAGGCTTCTAGTGTGTGTGTGTGTATGTAGGGAAGGTAGACTTTAACCAAGTTTTTTATAATATACTAGGGGCCCGGTGCACAAAATTCATGCACGAGAGCAGGGGTGTCCCTCAGCCTGGCCTGCACCTTCTTGCAATCTGGGACCCCTTGGGGGATGTCTGACTGCTGGTTTGGTTTAGGCCTGATTCCTGCACAATCTGGGACCACTGGCTTCTAACTGGTCACCCATCTGCCTGCATGATTGCCCCTAAACACTCTGCCTGCCTGCCTGATCTCCCCTAACTCCTTTGCCTGCCTGTCTGATTGCCCCAACAACTCACCTACATTCCTGCCTGATCTCCCCTAACTGCTTACCTGCCTGCCTGATCACCCCAACCACTCACCTGCCTGCCTGATCTCCCCTATCCCCTCTGCCTGGCTGCCTGATCGCCCCTAACCACTCACGTGCCTGCCTGATCGCCCCTAACAGCCTCTGCCTGCCTGCCTCATCACCCCTAACAGCCTCTGCCTGCCTGCCTGATCGCCCCTAACCACTGTGCCTGCCTGTCTGATCGCCCCTAACTGCTTGCCCGCTGATTTCCCCTAACCACCTCTGCCTTGGCCCCCGCTGCCACGGCTTCATCCAGAAAGACATCCGGAATGACGTCTGGAAGGTCATTCAGCTGTCCAGTCTAATTAGCATATTACGCTTTTATTATTTTAGATTTGGTGCCTGTAGAAGTAAATAGAGTATGTAATGCAAAAGGAGTTACTGATAATGTCCTGGGTGGTGGGAGAATTTGGGAAGGCTGCGTAGGCTTCTGAGTAAAATCTGAAAGGACAAATTATGTTGGTCAGTGTTTATCCTCAATGGAAGCCTTTTTTGCATCCCTTTGTCCATATGTAAGTACATGGGTTCAGTAAAGAATAAAACACTCACTCATATATGGAATATAATGAACAACATAAAATGATGAACAAAAATAGATCCAGAGACAGAGAAACATCGATCAGACCATCAAACCTCAGAGGGAAGGTACGGGAGGGTGGGGGTAAGGGGGAGAGAACAACTAAAGGACTCGTATGCATGCATATAAGCCTAAGCAATGGACACAGACAACAGGGGGGTAAGGGCATGAGTCAGGGGAATAGGGGGTAGTAATTGGGGAATAAGGACACATATGTAAAACCTTAATCAATAAAGAAATTTTTAAAAAAGAATAAAACATTCCTTTGCTTTCTTTTTCTTCCTTTCTTTCTTTCTTCCTTCCTTCCTTCCTTCCTTCCTTCCTTCCTTCCTTCCTTCCTTCCTTCCTTCCTTCCTTCCTTTCTTTCTTTCTTTCTTTCTTTCTTTCTTTCTTTCTTTCTTTCTTATTCCTTAGGTAAGTTTATTCCTAGTTATCTTAATTTTTTTGGTGTGATGGTAAATGGGATTGCTTTTTTAGTCTCTCTTTCTGTAAGTTCATTATTGGTGTATAGAAATGCCATAGATTTCTTGGCATTAATTTTGTATCCTGCTACATTGCCAAATTCATTTATTAGGTCTAATAATTTTTCGATGGAGTCTTTAGGGTTTTCTATGTACACTATCATGTCATCTGTGAATAAGGACAGTTTTACTTCTTCTTTTCCAATTTGGATGCCTTTTAAAAATTTCTTCTTCTTGTCTAATCGTAATGGCTAATACTTCCAGTACTATGTTGAACAGGAGTGGTGAGAGTGGGCATCCCTATCTTGTCCCTGTTCTTAGGGGAAATGGTTTTAGTATTTGCCCATTGAGTATGATGTTGGCTGTAGGTTTGTTATATAAGGCTTTTATTATGTTGAGGTATGATCCTTCTATTCCCACCTTGCTGAGAGTTTTTATCAAGAAAGGGTGTTGGATTTTGTCAAATGCTTTTTCTGCGTCAATAGATATGACTGTGATTTTTATCTCTCAATTTGTTTATTGATTTGTGGATATGGTACCATCCTTGCATCACCAGGATAAATCCTACTTGGTCATGGTGTATGTTCCTTCTGATGTATTGTTGGATCCAATTTGCTAGAGTTTTGTTGACGATTTTGGCATCTATGTTCATGAGGGATATTGGTCTGTAATTCTCTTTTATTGTGTTGTCTTTATCTGTTTTTGGTATTCGGGTGATGCTGGCTTTGTAGAATGAGCTTGGAAGTGTCCTTGAATTTTTGGGGATAGTATTCAGAGGATACGTTTTAGTTCTTCCTTGAATGTTTGGTAAAACTCCCCTGTGAAGCCATCTGGCCTTGGGCTTTTGTTGCTGGAAGCTTTTTGATGACTGCTTTGATTTCTTCCATAGTTATCAGCCTATTGAGATTTGTAGATTCTTCCTGATTGAGTTTTAGAAGGTTGTATTTTTCTAGGAATATGTCCATTTCCTCCAGGTTGTCTAGTTTGTTGGAATAGAGTTGTCCATAGTATTTTTTAACAACCCTTTGTTTTTCTGTGGGGTCTGTTGTTATTTCTCCTCTTTCATTTCTGATTTTGTTTATTTGGGTCCTCTCTCTTTGCTTCTTGGTGAGCCTGGCTAGAGGTTCATCAATCTTGTTTATCCTTTCAAAGAACCAGCTCTTGGTTTTGTTGATCTTATGTATTGTTTTTGTGGTCTCTCTGTCATTTATTTCTGCTCTGGTCTTTATTATCTCCTTCCTTCTGCTCACTCTGGGCTTTTCTTGTTGCTCTCTTTCTAATTCTTTGAGTTGTAGAGTTATATGATTTATTACCATTTTTTCTTGTTTTTTGATGTAGGTCTGTAGTGCTATAAACTTCCCTCTCAGGACTGCTTTCATTGTGTACCATAGATTTTGGATTTTTGTGTTTTTATTGTCATTAGTTTCCAGGATGTTTTTAATTTCTTCTTTGATCTCATTGGTAACCCAATCATTATGTAATAGCATGCTATTCAGCTTCTAAGTGTTTGAATTTGGGGGGCTGTTTTTATTGTAGTTTATTTATAATATTATGCCATTGTGGTCTGAGAAGATGCTTGATATGATTTAAATCTTCTTGAATTTGTGGAGACTTTGCTTGTGACTCAATATGTGGTCTATTTTTGAAAATGTCCCATGTGCACTTGAGAAGAACTTATATTCCGTGGCTTTGGGGTAAAATGTTCTGAAGATGTCAATTAAGTCCATCTGATCTAGTGAATCATTTAGGATTGCTGTTTCTTTGCTGATTTTTTGTCTAGAGGATTTATCCATTGATGTCAGTGGTGTATTCAAGTCCCCTCCTATGATTGTATTATTGTCGATTTCTCCCTTGATATATTCCAGGAGTTTTTTATGTAGCTTTCTTTTTCTTATATATGACCATTTCATACTGAAGCTCCCTTGGGGATTAAGATGCTTGTCTTTTAATTTTGTTTCCTTCTTTAGACTTTGTCATATTAAGATTAGCTGAACTGGCACAAACTATAAATTATAATCACTATTGTATCTGCTAATATATCTGCTGCCATTGATAATGGTCCACTCC
Organism: Eptesicus fuscus; assembly: GCF_027574615.1. NCBI lineage: Eukaryota > Metazoa > Chordata > Mammalia > Chiroptera > Vespertilionidae > Eptesicus > Eptesicus fuscus. Next base: position 27,194,518 of record NC_072473.1, read on the forward strand.
ACACTCATGTGCCCTCAGCTTGCTGCTTGCACACCCTGTTTGTGTTTTCCAATTCCCCCCAAATCTGAAGAGTGTTATTGATATTGGCAGAGTATTACAAGTGGTAAAAACAAACAAACAAACAAACAAACAACTAGGTCTGGATGCTGAAGCAGTCTCATTTTTGCAAGATAATTTTTGTATTTGGGGTTTGATGGTTACTGGCAGTGCAGGACTAAGAGATGATGTTGAAAGGGCAGCAGTAGGAGATGATGACAGTCTTGCATGTTTTGCTTTGGTGTCCATGAGTGAGGCATAGGGGGAGAACCAGGATTGATTATGGAAATGAAAGCTTAGATAAATACAGGAAGCAGGAGGTAAACAGCTATTACTTAACACAGGTCGTGTCCTCAGTCCTAGTGTAGATATCATGGAATCCACAAATTAGCCTGGAAGGTTGATGTTTTTAGATCTTCATCTCTGTTTTACAAAAGAGGAATCTAAGGCCCATAGTATGATACAGTTTGTCCAACTTCACTCAGATGTTAAGTTGAGGAGCCAGGAATTTGAACTGAAGTTTTGTTTCCAAAGATTAGGCTCTTAGTCACCTTATTTTAACATTATTTAGATTGTTTACAATCATTTGGAAAAATTTACTATAGCTATACTTTTTTGAGAGTAACACTGTCATGGGTCGTATACAAACTTTCCAAAGAATAAGAAAAAGAAATGGTATATTTTTCTCTTCTGCTCCTTTGCATGTCTGTCTTTCTCTCACACACTCATGCATACACACACACACATTAATGAAGATTCCATGTTTGACATATAGTAATGGTAGTAATTAAAGTCTACCCCCAAAAAACTGGGTTATTTATTTATTTTTATGGATATATTAGTTTATCGATGAGACAAAAACTCATAAATTATCTCCATGGATACAGCATAAATAAGTGAATGTTTATAGTTTCACTAAAAGAGCCTGTGTTACAACTACCGCCAGTCAAACCTACAGAAGATGATTTTTACTTAAAAATAAATTTATTATATAGAAGTACTTATAAGATATCATACAACTCTTTTAGATGTTTTAAATTAATAGTGTTTGCAAAAGGCTGAAAATCAATGTATTAAATTGAAATCCAGTAACAAAACAACTGCTAAAGTCCTTCTTTGAAACTATACATTTCACGTCAATAAAATTTCAAAGTGGAAAACGCATATTTCTTATAAAAATTAAAATATTTTTTCCTACAAAAATTTAAGAAATGTGCTTATTATTGAAACAAAATATATCTTAACTTAAACATGTATGGCTTATGAGGGATTTTTGTGTTGGTTTATAAAATAGTTGAAATGATATGAAGAATGGTTTTTGAGGGAGTCAAGGAATACAATATTAAAATATAAATCTGCTCATTGCTGCTTTATGAAACAACCTCTATTCCAGGTTAAATTATGGTTTTATGGCCTCATTCAATTAAGCTTTTTTCTTTCTGACTTTTTTTTATTTTTACTCTTTGGTATATGAGGTCACAATGTAGGGGCAGGAATTCCATTGTCATGAGGGAGTGATTGCTTTTGATAATCTCCAAATCATTTACATTTTGTTTCAGAGTTGATATTTGTTTTTATGTTTACTTATGTATATTATGTGAAAATTCACACAGAGATCACACACATTAATGAAGATTCCGTTTGACATGGATCTGTTGATTAAGAGTTGTCAGAGTGTTATAATCCCCTATTTTGCATCATGGTTTTCACTCTAGGTTGAAGAGATTAAAATATTATATCCTGAAGGAACTTGTAATTATCAAAATGAAGTCTTGCCACTTGCTCTTGCTTTATGTTCACTATCTGACTAGTACTTTACCTAGACCAAGCAAAAAATGAAAGTTATGGCTTTGGTTGATTTATTTCATAGAAATCCTAAGAATGCCAAAGACAGTTTAATATTTTCCAGTGAGCTGATTTCAACTGCATGTTTAAGATTATCAGGAGGTTAGCTTGAATTAACAGTGCCTCTGTTAAGCCGCAAACAAAATTGAGAGTGCATAATTATAAATGTGGGACTCCAAAACTCTGAGATCCTCCATACATTTTTTTTCCCAGTTCACAAGTATTTAACACATATCCATTGTGCTCAAACCTGATTATATCTTATCTAGGTTTTTAGTACTTAAATTTAATTTGAATAACTTTACAGCAAATGAAAAAATCTGCTGTTTTATAAGAGAGCTAACATGAGTAATTGAAAATTAAAATTTAAACGAAATGAAATAAATCCAAATGACTCAATTATCAAATAGATATGGGGAGCTATTCAATTATCAGCTGCTTTCTCTTTAGAGCTATGGTTCTTGTGGCTGGATACCGAAATTACCTGGGAGTGTTAAAACATACACATGCCTCAGTCCATTCCACAGACTAGGATATAATTTGTCTGTAGGGTGACTGAGGTAGGCATTGCAAATTTAAAAAGCTTCTTGTTTGATTCAAATGGGGACCCTGTTGAGAATTCATCTCCCTGTTGAGAACCCTGGCTCTAGAACAGTGGTTCTTAAACTTTCCCCTGCAGAGGACTCACCTGGAGGGCTGGTTACAACAGATTCTAAGCTACACCTCCAGAGTTCCTAGATTAGTAAATCTTGGGTAGGACCTGCACTTTTTGTGAATCTAGCAAGTTCCCATTCAATGCTGAGTTTGCTAGCCTGGGCACAGACTTTGAGCATGTTTGAAAGGCAGAATTTCTAGTCCCAGTCCCGATCTAAGGAATCAGTAGCATCTGGATTTTAAAACTATCTCCAGGTGATTGAGGAGCCCAGTAAAGTTTGTGAAACACTGGACCTAAAAAGACTGAATAAGGGAAAATACCATCAAAAGGGATTAGATTAAACAGTGGAACACTGTTAAATATTTGGCAGGAAATAACATAACTACTAGGAAAATGTCCTAGCCAGTTTGCCTCAGTGGATAGAGAATCAGCCTGCAGACTGAAGGGTCCCGGGTTTGATTATGGTCAACGGCACATGCCTGGGTTGTGGGCTTGATCTCCAGTGTGGGGTGTGCAGGAGGCAGCCAATTAATGATTCTCTCATCATTGATGTTTCTGTCTCTCCCTCTCTCTTCCTCTCTGAAATAAAATAAAAGTATATTAAAAAAGAAAAGAAAAGAAAAGTGTTGCTGTAAAAATCCTTGGACTGTATACCCAACTTTCTTTTAGAATAGATTTGGTTTAGTTTACTCATATGTTATCTTACTTAATCCAGTTAAGAAGTCTACATTGTAAAGTATAATTCCAAATTTATAGCAGAGGAAATTGAAGTACTACTGTGTTTTTGTCTTTTGGACCCTCACCAACTATAGAGTGAAAGAACCTAGATTCGAGATCAAGTTCCATTATCTCTATCATACAACTTTGTTTCCCTTTAACTCTTCAAGTACTAGGATTTTATTGCTATAACATAGTCGGTTTGGTAAGAAAACAATGAAATTACTTTTAAGTTTTGATGTGTTATATAGCGTATAATCCACTATGAATAGGAAGATTTTGATATTTTAATGCAAGTTAAACTACACACTATGTTCTAAATGAGAGGTCAATTAGAAGTGTACAATAAGAATAGTACAGGGATCTTTGGTAGATGAGGGTGAACTAAAGTCAGGGCTGCTCATTAGCTGCCACACAGCGCTATGTCCTTGCCAGTGGATCTTGAAATATTTCTTTTTTAAAATTTCATTTTCTTTATTGATTAACGTATTACATGTGTCCTTATCTCCCCACTCATGCCCTCACCCCCCTGTTGTCTATGTCCATTGGTTAGGCTTATATGCATGCACACAAGTCCTTTGGTTGATCTCTCCCCTTTACCCGCACCCTCCCCTACCTTCTCTCTGAAGTTTTCTTTGCCAATTGATAACCAGCCACTATACTCAGTCCTCAGACCTGGTGCCTGACCTGCCTCAAGCACTCCTTCTGGACCTTGAACCCACTCAGAATCTAGTAACTAAAGGGTTAATGACTGTCATAGCCAGAGTTCTAAGGATCCCACACTATTTTCTTTTGGGTGGGTCTCAGCCTATATATAGTGATGCTATTGCTGAGAAATGCCTGGGACACTCATCTGGGCTATACTACTTATGGCAGCCCCCAAAGATATTTTCCCTTTCAAAGCCATTGTTATGTCGGGACTGGCCCTTGTGGTTTTCGTTATGATTGCAAAATGCACCTCAAAATAGCTATGGGGAACTTTGAAAAGCAAAGTTTATTACTAAAAGTCCAGGAGGGTAAAAGCCAAGTCTGAGGCCACCTGGAACCACACAGTGAGGTTGCCAGTAGAGAGACAGAGAGTGAGAGAGAGAGTGTGGGAGAGCCTGGGTTTCTTTCTTTATTGGGGTCAAGGGTAGGATGCCTAGGGTTTCACATGTTGACTCTTTATTAGTGAATTTAAAGCATAAGAGTGAAAGTTAAAGCAAAGGAAATGAAAAGCAAGTAGATTTATTGTTTTAGAATTATATCACTTTTTTTCTATATATGGTAACATTTTATCAACCTTGTTATGTATTCAAAAACATTTTTGATACATAATAAAACATGTTATGCTTACTCTCATTAAAATAATAGGACAATCACTTAAATTGAAATATTATTTTTAAAAGCATTCAATACCTAAAAACAAAATGAAGAGAAATGTTTTTTCTCAGTACATAATTTTGTATTTGTGTAGGGTACATAAATTGGGGTCTGTTTCTATTATTATTTTTTAAAAATGTATTTTATCGATTTCAGAGAAAGGAAATGAGAGGGAAAGAGAAACATCAATGATGAAAGAGAATCATTGATCGGCCGCCTCTTGCATGCCCCCCACTGGGGATTGAGTACACAACACAGGCATGTGCCCTGATGTGGGAATCAAACCCTGACCTCCTGGTTTATAGGTTGACACTCAACCATGGAGCCACACTGGCTGGGCTATTTCTATTATTTTTAAAAGTATTTTTAACATGCTCCTTCCAGACACCATACTGTTTTGGGAAGGGTAGGAACCCGCATCAGATAATGGAGATTAGCAGATCATGAATCAGACCCAGAGTCCAATCATGTGTGTGCTAGTGTATTCAGATTGGCGACACGACCTTAGTAACACTAGTGTAAATTAATATCTATTCTTTATGTGTCTTCCTAGGATATCCTATATAATAAAACCCTAATATGCAAATCAACTGAACAGCAGAACAACCGGTCGCTATGACTCACACTAACAACCTGGGGGCAGACGCTTAACACAGGAGCTGCCTCCAGCCCACAGGCCCAGACCAGCGGCTGCAGCGGGGGGCGGGGCTGGCAAGCGGGAAGCATCAGGCCAGCCAAGGCGGGTGCTAGCTGCCCCCCACTCAATCGCCCCACCCGTCACCCCACAGATTGGCGCTGATCACCAGCCAGGCCTAGGGACCCGACCCTACCTGTGCAGGAATTTCATGCACCAGGCCTCTAGTCCTATCTAATAAAAGAGCAATATGCAAATTGACCGTACCTCTACCACACCCACAAGCCAATCAGGAGCGAGTATGCAAATTGACCCAACCAAGATGGCTGCGGCCATGGAGCGAGCAGGAGGCTTGGGTTTCCCTGGCAATGAAGGAAGCCAAGCTTCCTACACACCCTGGCCAGCCCAGGCCTCCGCTCAAGGCTACAAAGTTTCAATTATAGAAGATAAATAAATCCCAACAAAAATGGCTGCGGCCACGGAGCAAGCAGGAGGCTTGGGTTTCCCCAGCGATGGAGGAAGCCAAACTTCCTGGCCAGCCCTGGCCTCCACTCAAGGCTACAAAGTTTCAATTATAGAAGATAAATAAATCCCAGACCCCAGGGGCGTAGCCAGCCTGCAAACCACCACAGGCCCCTCGCCCAGGCTGCCCCATGCCCCAAGAGAACCCCACCCTGATCCAGAACACCCTTCAGGGCAAACCAGCTGGCCCCCACCCATGCACCAGGCCTCTATCCTATTTAATAAAAGAGTAATATGCAAATTGGCCATCACTCCAACACACAAGATGGCTGCCCCCATGTGTCAAAGATGAATGCGCCCATGTGGATACAAGATGGCCACAACAAGATGGCCAGCAGGGGAGGGCAGTTGGGAGGGACCAGGCCTGCAAGGGAGGACAGTTGGGGGTGATCAAGCTGGCAGGGGAGGGCAGTTAGGGGTAACCAGGCCGGCAGAGGAGGGAAGTTGGGGGCGACCGGGCCTATAGGGAAGGGCAGTTGGGGGGAACCCAGGCCTGCAGGGGAGAGCAGTTGGGGGAAACCAGGCCTGCAGGGGAGGGCAATTAGGGGTGACCAGGCCTGCAAGGGAGGGCAATCAGGCTGGCAGGGGAGCAATTAGGCATCAATTAGGCTGGCAGGGGAGTGGTTAGGGGGTGATCAGGTTGGTAGGCAGAAGTGGTTAGGGCAATCAGGCAGGCAGATAGGCGAGCAGTTGGGAGCCAGCAGTCCTGGATTGTGAGAGGGCAGTCGGACATCCCTCGAGGGGTCCCAGATTGGAGAGAGTGCAGGCTGGGCTGAGGGACACACACCCCCGTGCATGAATTTTGTGCACCGGGCCTCTAGTTTAAAAATAAATATGTAAAGTGAGTCAAGAACCTCTAAGGGACACTGCCATATAGCTAGAAGCAACTTTTGAGGTATTCAAAGCTCCCCTTATGTATTAAGGAGAGCGATATTTAGGACGTGTTCATCTTTTGGAGGCCATTCTTAGCATAGACCTGCTGCAAATGAGCCATCTAGAATTTTAGCATTGTGGCCACTGAAAGGGAAATCTCAAGAGTATTTTAATAATCATCTAGTAGAACATAACTGAAGGCAGTGTTAGAATATTGCCCCAAAACATTTGTTGTATTTTGAGGGGTTGGTTTTGCATAACACAATGTATTTTTCTACCTTTCTTGGTATTGTATATGTAGGTAGAATCGGTAGTAAGGGGGGAGTAGAATTCTTAAGGGGCCATGCTTTGTTCTGACATAAGCATCTGTTCCTTATTCCTTACCCAGCCCCATGGAAGGCTGTAAAGATACCTTCATTCTATGAAGAACATTATTTTCATGGTAGATCTTTTAAACCAAGTCACAGGATTGTAGCACCATCTTTCCTAAAGTAGAATGTTTACTTATATTTAACCAAAACATAACATACCCGTGAATCATTATTAACTATATACAAAATAATACTAATAATTGTGATTTGTTCATTCACTTGTAGCAAAATGGGGGTATTTAAAATTTGTATAGAAACTGCCAAAGCACAGAAAGGGAATTCCAAGATAATATTTACCATTTCTTCTAAGATTATTAAAATCAGTGCTTTTAACACCAGGTTGCAAAAAAAGAAAAGTTAATCATCGATGACGTGATTTCTCTCTTTTCCTCCTTTTTCTTTTTTTAAAAATATAGAGTATTTTGATTGAATTCAGAGGAAGAGAGAGGGAGAGACAGAAACATCAGAGATGAGAGAGAATAATTGATTGGCTGCCTCTTGCACGCCCCCTACTGGGGATCGAGCCCACAACCTGGGCATGTGCCCCTGACTGGAATGGAACCTGGGACCTTTCACTCCACAGGCTGATGCTCTTTCAGTGAGCCAATCCAGCTAGGGCTTTTCCTTCTTTTTCTTCTCTTCATCCCCAATCTCTTCAGGCACCTGCCTGAAGGCAGGTCCTCACAGAGCTCCTAAAATTGCATGCCAATGCAGTCAGCTGCTGCAATTCTTCCCTGGAAACCCTACTTTAAACTGTGCTAACAACTATAGTATTTCCCCATAAGAATGCTGAGTTAAAAATAAAATATACTTATATATATATATGGCAACATTAGTGATTTAAAATTGTGAAAGAGCCCCTAAAGAGAGATTTTGAGATTTAAAAAATGGTTTACATTGATTACAGAATTATTTCCAGGTTGTTAGGCAGACTAAAAATGAGATTTTTTTTAAAAGAATTGATATATGTATAAAATAATGTGCAATGGACATATATTTCTAGACTTGATGACTATCTATTGATTTCTCATGTGTCTAAGGAAGAATTCTCTGCCCTTACCTTATTTTGCAGTGATACAAATCAATGAAATACATTCACTTGTGAAACATATGTCCATAGATTTATAAACATTTCTATCAAGCCTAAACTCTTTTAAAGGTCACTAAATTGGTTAATAGCCACATATTTGCCAGAATTATTAATGCTCATAAATAACTGTATCTTTATGGACTGCAGATAACATATTATGGGTTATTGCATTGCCCACAAAAGCAGCTATAACTTTACTCCTTTTCCCTCCACTCAAGAAAGAATATTGAAAAACAAATGTGTGAGAATCACAGTATCATGAGGAATGTTTTCAATCTATTTTGATCTATTAAAAATAAATAAAAATCTGTAACTTTATTGCTGATTAACAAAATGAAATTCGATGTCCTCACTTGTGATAGAGACATTCTTGTCTGGCCATATCATGGATGCCCTCGATTGTTACAAATATACATTACAGCAGTAGATTAAATTCCATTGATTGACCTAACTGCCATAAAAGTGCTAGCTATAGTAAACCTTCAGTATTTAAATTAACATTTCAATTTAACCTTTTGTGTGTAAATAAAGTTACATTTGAATTACTTTGCTAGCAATTATTGAATTGAGAAACATTGTGAATAGGTGTGGATCAGCTGCTTTGGAAAACTTCCTCAAAGATGTTTGTTTTGTGTAATAAATTCCCCTAAAACAAATACAGTCATCCAAGTTATTCTATTATTTGTAAGTCTTTATTTAAATACCGTGTGGATGGCCATAAGCACTTGTTTTTGCTAGTGATGGTAGGGATGATGGGTTTTTAACAATGAAAAGCACTTTCAAAGGGCTGACCTGATACTTTTTTCTCTCATTTCTCACTCTATTCAGTCCTGTAAATAGAAATCTAGATCATTATTCCAAAGTAGTGTCAGCTATAAGCTCTTCTGCAACTCTTCATATCCACTGCCAGTTTTTCAAACATATATTTAATAATTTTCTAGCTGTCTTATGGAGAAAGGTTTGAACAGAAAAGCATATTAAGGCTAAAGAGACAAGCTTCCAATGTCATACCTGCAGCCCTGCCCCTTCTTCTTCTCTGCTCAACTCACTGTGAATTCAAACCATGTTCAATAGCACTGCTTTTAGAATGTTAGATCTGCCTCTAACATTCGGTTAAAATGAGAAAGATATAAATAATATCATAATATTTCTCATGGTGTTTGACATATTGTTGAGAGGCCATCACTGTACTTCATACACTGTTGGAAAATGATAAAATACTATAATTACCAAGCCATTTATCACATAGAGTTAACATGAAGCTACAAAGTTTCATCCCTAAAGTGATTTGGGATGACAAGCAAAGAGTCTCTTAAATCTTCACTATTGATAGTGACATAATTAGAGATGTGTAATTAGAGTAGTAATTATTCACCAGCTAATGACCAGAGAGATGAATGATGAGACTTTGCACACCTTATTTAATGAATTATATGTGGTCAACATGCCATTCAATATAAAAATTATAGTTTATAAAAATATAATTTGCATTTTATTGGTTATTCTCTACTGCAGACATACGTTCTTACTTGACTTTTTTTCTAACTTAGATGTCTGTTGGTTTTACCTTTTCTAGCATATAGTAGGTTAATATCTAAAATTCAGTAGTGTGGATAATGATCAACTAGGACTCAGGCAGTGATGGCTGTTCGGATGTGGAGAAAGGTATATGGTGTATGATGTGTGTGTGTGTGTGTGTGTGTGTGTGTGTGTGTGTGTGTGTGTGTGTGTGTACATGACTGATTCAAGTGTAAAATTATCTTGATATACTATTGTAATGCAGAACTGAAACCAATAAAGCAATGTAACAGTGCTATAGGTATTAAATATAGTGCTTCCATGGAAAATCAGTTGTACAAGACAGTTGTTACATAAGTTAGGCCCAATATACCCTGAGTGTTTTGTGACTGGTAAAAATAATAAGGCACTTTCACAATGCTTTCATAAAATAGAGTGCAGGTTATAGAAGTTAATAGTACTCTCCAGTGGTTTAATAACTTTTGCAGAATTGTTTCAGTTATCAGACACAGTTAAAGTAGGACAAACACAAAACAAAAATTCATCTAAAAAAGTTAAACAGTTTGAGAACTATTTGGTGACATTGTAGTTGAAATAATCCTTGACCATTCTAAATGTTGGCAATTTTACGAAGAGAAACCTTAGAGAAGAAACACTGTGTTTAGATATTTGAAGAAATGTAATGGGAATTAGTTGGTAGATTTTGTTTCTTGTTGTTCGGAAACAGAATGTCTCCAGCTACAGCTCTCCAGATAGAAAATGGGTCGTCTCCGAGTCATGAGTGTCACCCTGGTAGTGTCTCCCTACTAGTGTCATCAGAGACTAGACACCATTTATCAGGAATTATCAGGGATGTTACAGAAGAAGAAGTTATATAAATGAACTCTTAGGCTCCTTCAACTCTTAACATTTCTTGAATCTCATTATGAACCTGAACAGTTACAGGCTGTGTTGAAGAACACACTAGACAGTGAACTTTACCTTCTCTGTTAGAAGCTTTAAAAAAATTGTTTTAAACCATTAAAATAGATATGGTAGGTGGTTAAGAAAAGCAAAGTAGGTGGAAAGAAAAATGATAACTGATTCATGTCTTGACTCTTAAAGGCATCCAGGATATTTAAAGTATTTTAGTGTATTTACTGCATCTGAACATTTTATTTTATTGAAACACAATATTTTCATTTTTAGGTTTTCACTTCCAGTTATTGCAACAGCAGAAAACTGCATTCTTACTACTTACCCATATTTGGCATTTCATATTGATGAAGAAAACATTACTGTAAGGAATGGTAAGTTGCATGTGACTCTTTTCTCTCTATCACTGTATTTGTTCTTGTTATCCAAGGCTAACATCTAGAAGTAAAATGACTTTAAATATTAACAGATATTATCCTGGCTGTTGTGGCTTAGTTGGTTGGGCTTCATCCCATACCAAAAGGTCACCAGTTTGATTCCCAGTCAGGGCATATGCCCCGGTTGCAGGTTAGGTCCCTGGTTGGGATCTGTAGGGGAGGCAAATGAGCAATGTTTCTCACATCGATGTTTACCTCTTTCTTTCTCCCTTTCCCTCCCTCTCTCTCAGAAATATTAATAAAAGCATATTTTAAAAAAGAAAAAAAATGAAAATTAACAGATGTTTAATAAACTCCTACTATTACCAAGAGCCATGTTTAGTATTGAGAGTTGAATATGGCAGTCTCTCTCTCTTTCTCTTATCCTCACTTGAGGATATTTTTCCATTGATTTTTAAAAAAATATTTTTTATTGATTTCAGAGAAGGGAGAGGGAGAAAGAGATAGAAACATCAATGATGAGAGAGAATCATTGATCGACTGCCTCCTGCATGCCCCCCACTATGGATCGAGCCCACAATCTGGGCATGTGCCCTTGACCAGAATCAAACCCGGGACCTTTCAGTCAACAGGCCAGCACTGTATCCACTGAGCCAAACCATCTAGGGCTCCATTGATTTTTAGAGAGAATGGAAGGGAGAGGGAAAGACAGAGAGAAATATCGATGTGAGAGAAACACATTGACTGATTGCCTTCTGCATGAGCCCTGACCATGGCCCAGGCTGAGGAGGAGCCTGCAACCTAGTTATGTGCCCTCGACCGGAATGAAACCAGAGACCCTCTGGTCCACAGGCCAGTGCTCTATCCACTGAGCCAAGGGCTGTTAGTGACTTGTAATTCCAAAAGTTGACAATTTAGTGAGGGGTACATAAATAAATTAATATAAACAGGATGGAATTAAGAGCTGAGTGTATGAGTGAATTGAAATATTAGGAATGTGAGGGAGGTGCAGAGGTTAATGCAGATGTTGGGGGTCTAGGGTGACTTTATAGAAGAGTTGATGTTTGTGTAGAGCTTCACAAATAATGATCTTGAACAGGAAGATTGAGGCAAAGGACTATATAGCAAAAGCATAGGGGTGTGATAGGAGACATAAGGTAGGCACTAGTAGGGGCAGAGCCACACCATTACGCCGTTTCTTCTGTTATAGTGGGAACCATCTGTGGTTTTGAGTATCAGTGATTAGGAAAGGGAACAATTGTTGGGATGCAAGATGAATCAGACTGAGAAGGAGAGTGGTTAGTAGACTCACTGGGAGTTACTGCAGGGGAAATGTTGAGAAAATATAAAAACAATTGGAAGAGAAACTGCTGAGCTGGGAGAGATGTGAAATACAAGGCACAGAAGAGAATGATGGATGGAGTAAATCTAAGGGGATGAGAAAGGATGGAGAATGGGAAAAATTCCTTCTGTATAATAGATTGTCAAGGCCTTAAGTTTCAGTAATGAGTTGGAGGTCTTTTCTGTATTTTTAACAAATTTTCTTATATTCTCCACTTGCTTTTTCAAATGTTTACCATTCCTATGAAACAATACTGTTCTTCATCAGTCACAGGAAATGACCTTTTCTCTGACTTTACAGAAGAAATAGAGACAATCAGGCAGGAACACTCTGAACTTCTAAATGCCATGCATGCATCAGAACCCATTATCTCTTTGTCACAAAGCTCAGAGGCAAGACTCTCTCCTGACTTAGGCCATTGATGATCTTGCTTAATCAACTAACCTGGCTTACTCTTGCACTTAGACTTCTGCCTCCCTCTTAGCTGCATTGGGCGAGTGTGCAGGATGACAACTGGGAGGAAAGGAGATGATATTCTCTCAGGGAACTGGCTCATTCCCAAAGGGGAAGGGTGAATTCAGGCCACACATGCTTGATTTAGTCTTTCCAATCAGATGAACCACTCAAATTCTCAGGGCGAGGGAGAAAAAAATAGCAAAGGAAAGTAGGCTTTTAGAGTACCTCAGCTCCCTTTAACAGAAAGGAAATGTCTGAGGTGAAGAAGAAAGTGTTCTTCCGTTACACTGCTGTACTTTCACTACTCAGCAGCAGTTGTTGACTGTTTTCTCTCTCTGCCTAGTTCTGATGTTACTTTTTTATATTTTTCTAATATACTGGGTAGAGATTTTAGATAACACACCATAGAAGGAGCAATGGATAAAATCATAGACCTGGGTGGAAATTCTATTTTGTGAGCTAACCTACCATTTTGCCATATTTTTTTCAGTATTTTTATTGACTTTAGGAGAGAGAGGAAGGGAGAGGGAGAAAGAGAGAGAAACATTGATGTGAGAGCAAAACATTGGCTGTCTCCTGTACAATCCCATATCAGGGATCAAGCCTGCAACCCAGGCATGTGCCCTGACCTGGAATAGAACCATCAACCTCTTGGTGCATGGAACAATGCCCAACCAACTGAGCCACACTGGCCAGGGTTTGCCATATGAATTTATCTTTAATTCTCAGATCTTCAAATATCTCTATTGAACAAATGTGTATGGTGAGGGAGAAGCAGTGTACTAAAAGTATGTGCTTATTTCAAAATGCTTTTCTGAGGACTCATAGACAATAAATACCTGAAAATATTATTATTATTTCATTATTATTGCTATTATAACTTGTTATTTTATTACTCTTTTATATTTTTAATAATATCCTTCCCAAAATAATGAGGAATTATTATACAAAATATTGCTATATCTTTAAAAGAAAAAAAAGAATAATATCTTTGTGTTTGTAGGATGATTGAGTATGAAGTATATTGGTTAAAATACTGCATTTATTAGGGTAATTATTATTCTAGAAAGACATCATGATTCTTAAATCTTCTAATGTATCTTTATAAATATATGGTGTCACAAAAATGTATATACACTTTGAATAATTATAAAGGCAATGTTTGTTAAAATACATTTCATTTTCGAAATGTAATAGAATCTGCAGACATTGTTTATATACATTTTTGGGGATATTCTATATTTATAATAATAATTTATAATATATATTTAGTGCTTTCCAGGCATATGGTGCTTTGCTAAGTGCCTTATATTTATTTCATTTAGTCCTTTCAACAACTCTGAGTTCAATACTCTTATTAATCTCACTTTACAGATTAGGAAAATGACTCATAAAAGGTTGAGCAACTTGCCTCAGGGAATACTAGCCAAATTTGTGAGACCTCAAAGGTTTCACATTTAGTAGCTGCAGTGCTCTAGAGTACATTATGTTCAGTAAAGATGAAATCTTAAAACATATTAATTATATCCAAAAGTAAAGCAGTATGATTTACTTGTTAGAGCTAATATGCTAAATAAAAACTATTATATGAATCACCAACATAATTTGAAGGGTACAGATGTGGGTTTGTACCCAAGTAGGAACTTTTATAAGTGAGTTGATAAGTAGAAAAGACACTGTCTAATGCAAACACGATGATTCATTCTATTCTTAAATTCCCTCAGACTCACTTCTGTGGTTTACAGTGGTGTAGCATTTTGGAGCTAAGCACACTTACTGGATAAAGGTTCTCCGGCAAATTCTAAACTGTCTTTGTACTGAAAGAGTGAAAGAAACATAGTTTATGCTAGCATATTTGTATGTGTTATTCCTCATAAAATAATTCTCAAAACAGATTCATGAGCTCAGAACCTTTGGTTTTATTTTATGAATAAAAACATATGTTGCAGAGAACTTGTATAATATACTCATGGTTTAACAGCTCAGGAGTTATAGTGTCAAGCTTTCAAATTAGATATTTGTAACTGTACAGGCCATCCTTTTCTGATAGAATTATATTATGAATATACTAGAAGCCCGGTGCACAAAATTCGTGCACGGCGGGGGGTTGTCCCTCAGCCCAGCCTGCATCCTCTCTAATCTGGGACTCCTGGAGGGATGTCCGACTGCCAGTTTAGGCCCTATACCTGGGATAGGGCCTAAACTGGCAGTCGGACATCCCTCTCACAATCCAGGACTGCTGGCTCCCAACTGCTTGCCTGCCTGCCTTCCTGATTGCCCCTAATCACTTCTGCCTGCCAGCCTGATCACCCTCTAACCACTCCGCTGCCAGCCTGGTTGATGCTTAACTGCTCCCCTGCCAGCCTGTTTGCCCCCAACTTCCCTCCTCTGCCAGCCTGGTCACCCCTAACTGCCCTCTCCTGCAGGGTTGATCACCTCCAACTGCCCTCCCTTGCAGGCCTGGTCCCTCTCAACTGCCCTCCCTTGCAGGCCGGGTGCCTCCCAACTGCCCTCCCCTGCTGGCCATCTTGTAGTGGCCATCTTGTGTCCACATGGGGGAAGGATCTTTGACCACATGGGGGCAACTATATTGTGTGTTGCAGTGATGATCAATCTGTATATTACTCTTTTATTAGGTAAGATAGAGGCCTGATGCACGGGTGGGGGCCAGCTGGTTTACCCTGAAGGGTGTCCCAGATCAGGGGGTTCCCTTGGGGCGTGGGGCGGCCTGAACCAGGGGTCTGTGGTGGTTTGCAGGCTGGCCACGCCCCCTGGCAACCCAAGCAGAGGCCCTGGTATCTGGGATTTATTTTCCTTCTGCAATTGAAACTTTGTAGTCTTAAGCCCGGCCAGGGTGTACAGAAAGCTTTGCTTCCCCTGTTGCCGCCGGCAACCCTGGCCTGCTCTCTCAAGCTCCATTCTGCCGCCATTTGTTTGAATTTGTTTACCTTCTATAATTGAACCTTTGTAGCTTGAGTGGAGGCTTAGGCCTGCAATGGCTATGGAAAGCTTGGCTTGCTCTGTTACCTGGGAAACCTCGCTCTCTGTGGCTGTAGCCATCTTGGTTTGGGTTAATTTGCATACTCGCCCTGATTGGCTGGTGGGCGTGGCTTATGTAGCGGAGTGATGGTTAATTTGCATATTACCATTTTATTAGAGAGGATGTATATCTATAGACATATATACACACATGTGAATGGATAGACAGACAGAGAGTTAGGTAGATACATACATACATATATACATACATAATCTATCATAGGTCACATCTACTGCTTTTTTCTTGGTCAAAATTGCCTTTGATTGGGTTCAGATTACTGTGATGGCAAACTCTATTGTATATACAGCAACTCTATCTGGAATAGATCTTGAAGGCTGTGCAAATGGTGTCAGCTCGTAAGAGAGCAGTGATTTCATTTCAGAAAAAAACTGGGAAAAGATTACATTTGTTAGTGACACACTTTTTTTATATTTGTTTTTGAGCACCATATATAACAATTTCAAAAATTTTGGTGTAAAAACACTTAAATGTTTAACATATCCTAGTTTATGCTAAAATTGAGCATTGTTTATTCTCCAGAATCTTTGATATACTATAATAATTTCCTTATCAAGCAAAGTTTATTTGATTCAGACAACCATATCACCTTTAATGTTATTTTTTCTTATTTGACATCTTATATCTTTTATGTATAATGGGCATTTAACCTTATTTATTTTATTTTGTACTGTGGATATATAATACATATACATATATACATATTTTATGTATTGTATATATGAACTTATGATATTTAGGTCCAGTAATTTGAAATTAAATTCAATAATGAATTTACAAATGCTTGTTTGGCTTACTGTGATGCAATGTGTTATTTGCAGAAAAGGATCCCAGCCCTGTGAAGACTAAAAAACATGTTTCGCTTCCCTCTGAAAAAGATGGATTATCTTCTCCTGCTCCATCTAAATGTGAGGATGCTGAGTCTGCAAATAGATTCTTTATCGGTATGTGGCAAATACATCGTGTACCACTCAGAGCCATTCTGTAACATTATCTCTTTAATAGTGTTTGATTTAAAGCTTTGGTTTTTATCAGGTAATAAGAAATACAAGAAGAAAATCATGAATTTGTCATTAGTTTTACTAGTAAGTGGGTCATCTGCCTTGGGAGCTCTCTCCAATGATCTCAAGAAGTGATTCTCTAATGCTTTTGCTTCACAGTACACTTAGTATCTCAGTAATTTTCCCATAGGCCAAAAGATGTGCTAGTAAGTTCCATTTATTAAGTGGTTTGGTCCAAAAACCGCTGAGTAGTAGTATATGTGATAGTGAACAAATGTTGAGATGCTAAATATCCTACAAAGCCCCTGTGAATTTGCTATGGAATCCCAGGTACCCTCTGTCCACAGTTTGAGAACTGTTGAAATAGGGGTTTGTCTGCTAATTACCTAGCTGGGATTTAATGTTGCCTATCTTGGAAAGAGGTGCGCTCAGAAAAATATGCCAATTTGCAATTAACTATTTAAATATTCCTGTCTCTGAAAATAGGTAGTATTGAAAATTTTTTGTTTTATTTAATGAACCAAACCAAATGAATTATTGTGGGGTTTTTGAATGAGTTGTGCTTGTGCCCTTACATAGGCATATATTTTTTAAAAGTATGATCATACCATTTTATATTATTGAAAATTTCTCAAGAATTAACTCAAAATGTTTTGGTTTATTCACGTGGGCTTCTCTTGGATAGAAAGTCACTTTGAATCTGAAGCCGGTATTTTGTTTCTGTAAGTTTTTCAGCTAAGGTTTAATTATTTCTAACAAATAAATCTAATAATTGTTAAAATATTTCACATATATAATTGAAAATGAAAGGTTCCATTTTGGGGAGTGTTTTCCCATACAATTATAGAAAGAAAAAAATTAATGTTTTTTATTGTAATTCATCTATTTTTAAAGTATTTCTGTTGGAAATTAAAAATAAACTATTTTCCTTTTTTATTTTAAGATAGCAGTAAGTTGGATCAGACTTTCTTTGATTGCATAGAATAATTTGTAGAATGAGATCTATTTGTCTATCTAAAAATTGCAATAACTAACAGAATATTTTACTCTATGGCCAAATAACCCTTTTTGCCAAAAAAAAAAAAAAAATGTGAATTTTAGGAATTGAAGCAACACCTGGAAAAGTGAACTTGGCCAAAAGTGAAAAGCCAAAGAAGAAAGGTGATAAATCGATGGGAAAGGAGGAGGAAAACAAGAAATTTTGTCCTGATCCAGGAACAAAGGCATATGACTTCATTCAAAAGGTTGTAAATGCAGCTGAGACCTGGTTCAGCCTCTTCGGCTGGCCTGAAGGACCACATTCTCTTTCTGTTCCAGAGAGTATAAGAAGGTGACAGTTGCATTATTCTCTAAATCCTTTGCTTTTTATCATATAATAAAATATAATCTATTAATTGGGGTAGTTTTAAGTGAAATACATTATTAAATAATTTATTCTTAACTGATAAATTATGAGGAGACTATTAAGGAAAGTTAAAAAAATGCAAATATAAATTCTTTAGTAGATACATACACTGAGTGGCCAGATTATTATGATCTCTGAACACAAAATAATCTGGGCACTCAGTGTATATCCTATATAATAAAAGGATAATATGCAAATTGTCCCCTCGACCAGGAGTTCGACCAGCAGGCAGGTCAGCCAACTGCCCATGTCCCCTCTCCCTGACCAGGCTGGCCAGACCCCATCCATGCATGAATTCATGCACCGGGCCTCAAATAAATAAATAAATATATAAATAATATATATATATATATATATATATATAGAGAGAGAGAGAGAGAGAGAGAGAGAGAGAGAGAGAGAGAGGCCAGATTATTATGCATTCAGAGATCATAATAATCTGGCCACTCAGTGTACATTTCTATTCCTTCTAAATATCCAATGATTTTAGGCAGCAGTGAAAATCTCTGAAGCACAGTTCCCTCATTTGTCAAACAAAGGGGAAACTATGGGTAGGAAAAGCGCTTTTAAACTTGAAAAAAATGGAAACTCCACATTCCTCTACAAATGACCTATCAGCCCTAGATCTAGACTATAGTCAGATAAACAGTGGTATAGTAAACAGGAAGTGTCAATTTCTACGACACTATCTCCTCTTTGACAATACATTTACCTCACTCTTCATGTGTGTTTTTTTTTTATTACTGAGCATGTCTAAATTAGTTAAACTGCATCAGTTACATTAAGTCACTTAATGCTGTTGTTAATTTACATAGGAAGTCAGGTACCTCCCTTGTTATTATGTTGCTGGTCTAGTGGTTCTCAAGCTCTTGTACCTCCCTTCTCAGAACTGGTGTAACTTGCTGGCCTCATGGGGCCAAATACTAATATCTAGCTAGAAGATCTATATTAAACTTTTTGCATCTGGATTTAGGAGTGAGCTAGGTTACATTGGGTCTATAGTTTTCTTTCAATTTAATTTTTTCAGTTTTTTTTAATTAATAGGACAATATAAGCTACATAGAATAATTTCACTAATATTTCATATTTGTTTATGGTGAGAGAAAATGAATGCAGCAGATAACCTGAAAATTTGCCAGCCTGATCATAAAATTATCTGATTCCAGGGAATTTTTAAGAGAAGCTATTCTGTTATAACTTTTCAGTATTTTGCTTTGGTGTTTGTTCTACTGAAAATGTTATCTATTTTGAGTAAATCTTTTTTAAAATATGGTTTTATTAATTTGAGAGAGAGAGGAAGGCAGAGGGACTAAGAGATCGAAAAGTCAATGATGAGAGGGAATCATTGATGGGCATTGAGCCTAGTAATCTGGGTAACCCAGGTATGTGCCCTGACCAGGAATCGAACAGTGACCTCCTGCTTCATAGGTTGATGTTCAATCACTGAGCAATACTGGCCAGGCTATCTCTCATCCTTGCTGTCTTCTCAGCTGACCTAATTCTTGGGCATATATCACAACTTGGTGCAGGCGGTGTCAGGAAATAGAGATTGCATTGTCCTATTTAAAGAACAGAGAGCTCGGTCAGCGTGGCTCTGTGGTTGAGTGTTGACTTATGAACCAGTAGGTCATGGTTCCATTTCTGGTCAGGGCATATGGCCATGTTGAGTGCTGATCCCCAGTAGGGGCATGCAGGAGGCAGCTGATCAATGATTCTCTCCCATCATGGATATTTCTATCTCTCTCTCCCTCTCCCTTCCTCTCTGAAATCAATAAAAATATATTTAAAAAAGAACAACAGATAAATACATGGGAACAATAGATCTCTGGACTTTATCTTAAAAATGAGAATTTCTACTCATGAGGCCAATGTGCAAGATGTGCCTTTCTAAGTATTAATTGAAAGACAAATATTGAGAAAATGTATGTGGTCTTTGTATAAATATGTGTGATAAATGTTTGAACCTCTTCCTTAATATCGCCTACATCATCCGGAGTTATTCAGTGGTTTTGATAAGACTGATGTCATATTTTTTAGTATTGTATTCATTCTCCAAGAATTATTTTAGGGTTTGTATTTCTTTGTTAATCTCTTATTCTGTAGTTCACTGGAATAAAATCTGAGCATGGGAATATTTTATATCATTTAATACTAGAAGCCCGGTGCATGGATTTGTGCACTGGTGGGGTCCTCAGCCTGGCCTGTGCCCTCTCACAATCCAGGACCCCTTGGGGGATGTCAGATTGCTGGCTTAGGCCCGATGCAGGGATCAGGCCGAAACTGGCAGTCTGACATCCCCCAAAGGATGTAGTAGTACATGAAGCTGCAGGTGGCTGGGGAGGAGCCTGAGCCCAGGCCGGCGCTCACGCTCATCCTGGCCCCTCCCACTCATCCTGACCCTGCTGCACCTGCTGCCACCTCTGCTAGGTAGTGCTGCTGTGGAGGCGGGAGAGGCTCACGCCAATGCAGCTGCGCTCACCAGTGTCTGATGCTGGTTGGTCAGCTGAGCGGCGTTCCAGCTGTGGGAGCGCACTGACCACAAGGGGATAGCTCCTGCATTGAGTGTCTGCCCCCTGATGGTCAGTACGTGTCATTGCGACTGGTCAAATGGTCGACCGGTTGCTTAGGGTTTTATATACTAGTATATAAAAGAGGCCCAGTGCATGAATTTGTGCACCAGTGGGGTCCCTCAGCCTGGCCTTCGGGATCAGGTCGAAATCTACTCTCTGACATCCCCTGAGGGGTACTGGATTGCGAGAGAGTGCAGGCAAGGTTGAGGGGTCCCACTGATGCACGATCAGGGCTGGGGAGGGACACAGGAGGTTGGCCAGCTGGGGAGGGACTGTGGGAGGGCTTCAGGGCATGTCCAGCCCATCTTGCTCAGTCCTGATCAGCTGGACCCCAGCAACAAGGTCACCTACTGGTTGGAGCGTCTGCCCCCTAGTGGTCAGTGCACGTCATAGCAGCTGCTTGACCAGTCGACTGTCTGCCCCCTGGTGGTCAGTGCATATCATAGCGAGCTGTTGAGCAACTTAGCATATCATTAGCATATTAAGCTTTGATTGGTTGAACGGATGACTAGATGACTGGATACTTAGTATATTAGGCTTTTATTATGTAGGATAGGTACTTGGCATTCAGTAGGCCCTTTCACTTAGAAAACATATTGTTTAACTGTTCTTTTCTGTTATTTCTCTATTTTATGTTCCTAAATCTCCTTTTAGAATGATCGTGGACCTGCATGACTGATTCTTTATATTACTCAATTACACTGATTGGCCAGATTATTATGATCTCTGAACATATAATAATCTGGCCACTCAGTGTATATCCTATATAATAAAAAGCTAATATGCACATTGTCCCCTCGACCAAGAGTTCGACCAGCAGGCAGGCCGGCCAACCGCCCATGTCCCCTCCCGCTGGCCAGGCTGGCTGGACCCCACCCATGCATGAATTCATGCACCAGGGCTTATTCATGGTGCATGAATTATATATATATATATATATTGAGTGGCCAGATTATTATGTGTTCAGAGATCATAATATTCTGGCCACTCAGTGTATATTTTCTTTTTTTTTAATATATTTTATTGATTTTTTTTTTTTTACAGAGAGGAAGGGAGAGGGATAGAGAGTTAGAAACATCGATGAGAGAGAAATATCGATCAGCCGCCTCCTGCACACCCCCTACTGAGGATGTGCCTGCAACCAAGGTACATGCCCTTGACTGGAATCGAACCTGGAACCCTTCAGTCCCCAGGCTGATGGTCTATCCACTGAGCCAAACCGGTCAGGGCTCAATTATATTTTCTGTTTTTCATCTTTTTCTGTCTTTTACTTCCTTATACTTGTAGATCTCCTTCACGTCCTCTTTCAGTCTTCCATAAAAATTTTGATTTGTTTTCTAAGAATTCAGTATTATTCTTTATTTCTTTCTTCCTTTCTTTTCTCCACCCTCCCTCTCTTTCTTCTTTCCTGTTTTCTGTCTTTTTATTTCATAATACCCTATTTTTTGTGTTATGGATGCATGCCTTCTCAAATATCTCTCCCATATATAGTATTTCTATTAATTATCATTATTACCATACTATAGGTCACCTTCTCCCTCTGTATAAGCAGCTGACTCTAAACTTGATGCCTCTCTTATGTTCCTTTAGGAAAATGGCTTCCTTTCCCCCTGTGGTTTACTGCTATACCATCCATCATTTTGACTTATTCTTCAATACAATTCCACCCATTATCTCTCTTACAGATATTCTTAGTTTCTGGTATAGTAATGATACTTTCCCCAATTTCATTATTGTAGCAGGTTTATTCCCTTTTTCCAATCTTTCTGACATTTCAGGTATATTTTGAGAGGGAAAAAAGGTAAGCACATATGCTTAGTTTATATTATCCTAAACAGGAATTTGCCTTTTCTTATAATTTTCTGCAGTTTTACTCTTCATTTATCTTCCTATAGTTCCGACTTAGTGACTCATCATTTCTGTTATTTATTTCATTATTGCTGCCTAATAATCCATGCCCTTCTGAACTTGTTTTGCAATATCTCTCTTACCTTATTTCTTTAAAAATAATTTTATGATGATTTTTTTATTTTTTTATTGTTTAAAGTATTACATATAGTAGTACATATATCTCCTTTTTGTCCCCCATTGACGTTTCTCCAGCCTCCCCTAAACCCTGTCGCATGACCTCACCCCCCCCCCCCCCAGTGTCTTGTGTCCATTAGTGTGCTTATATGCATGCATACAAGTCCTTTGGTTGATCTATTTCCACCCCTCCCCAACACTCCCCAGCCTTCCTGCTGTAATTTGACAGTCTGTTCAGCACTTTACTGCCTCTGTATCTATCTTTTTATTCATCAGATTATAATGTTCTTTATTTTCCATAAATGAATGCAACCATGTGGTATTTTTCTTTCATCCCTGGCTTATTTCACTTAACATAATGCTCTCCAGGTCCATCCATGCTGCTGCAAATGGTAAGAATTCCTTCTTTTTTATAGCAGCGTAGTATTCCATTGTTTTGATGTACCATAGTTTTCTAATCCACTCATCTGCTGATGGGCACTTAGGCTGTTTCCAAATCTTAGCTATGGTGAATTGTGCTGCTATGAACATAGGGGTGCATATATCCTTTCTGATTGGTGTTTCTAGTTTCTTGGAATATATTCCTAGAAGTGGGATTACTGGGTCAAATGGGAGTTCCAGTTTTAGTTTTTTTAAGGAAACTCCATACTGTTCTCCACAGTGGCTGCACCAGTCTGCATTCCCACCAGCAGTGCATGAGGGTTCCTTTTCTCCGCATCCTTGCCAGCACTTGTCGTTTGTTGATTTGTTGATGATTGCCATTCTGACAGGTGTGAGATGGTACCACATTGTCGTTTTGATTTGCATCTCTCAGATAATTAGTGACTTTGAGCATGTTTTCATATGTCTCTTGGCCTTCCTTCTGTCTTCTTTCAAAAAGATTCTATTTAGGTCCATTGCCCATCCATTTTTTTATTGGATCATTTATCTTCCTTTTATTAAGTTGTATAAGTTCCCTGTAGCTGTTGGAAATTAAAACTTTATCAGTGATAACATTTGCAAATATGTTCTCCCATACAGTGGGCTTTCTTGTCATTTTGTTGATGGTTTCTTTTGCTGTGAAAAGGGTCTTTATTTTGATGTAGTCCCATTTGTTTATTTTCTCTTTAGTTTCCATTGACCTAGGAGTGGTATCAGTGAAGAAATTGCTTTGGCATATGTCTGAGATTTCTCTGCCTGTGAATTCCTCTAATATTTTTATGGTTTTCTGTCTTATGTTTAAGTCCTTTATCCATTTTGAGTTTATTTTTGTGTATGGTGAAAGTTGGTGATCTAGTTTAATTTTTGCATGTATCTGTCCAATTTTTCCAACACCATTTATTGAAGAGACTGTCTTGACTCCATTGTATGTTCAGGCCTCCTTTGTCAAATATTAATTGAGCATAGTGGTTTGTGTCCATATCTGGGTTCTCTATTCTATTCCATTGGTCTATATAACTGTTTTTTTTTTTTTTTGCCAGTACCAGGCTGTTTTGAGAACAGTGGCTTTGTAATACAGTTTGAAATCTGGTACTGAGATACCACCTACTTTGTTTTTTCTCCGGATTTCTGTGGCTATTCAGGGTCTTTTTTATTCCAGATGAATTTTTGGAGAGTTATTTGTAGGTCTGTGAAATATGCCATTGGTATTTTAATGGGGAGTGCATTGAATCTATAGAATTCTTTGGGTAGTATGGACATTCTAATGATGTTGATTCTACCAATCCATGAACATGGTATGTTCTTCCATCTGTTTGTCTTCATCTATCTCTTTTTTTCAGTGTCCTGTAGTTTTCCACGTATAGGTCTTTTACCTCCTTAGTTTATTCCTAGGTATCTTAATTGTTTTTGGTGCGATGGTAAATGGGATTGCTTTTTTAGTTTCTCTTTCTGTAAGTTCACTATTGGTATATAGAAATGGCTTAGATTTCTTGGCGTTAATTTTGTATCCTGCTACATTGCCGAATTCATTTATTAAGTCTAATCGTTTTTTGATGGAGACTTTTGGGTTTTTTATGTACTGTATCATATCATCTGCAAATAAGGACAGCTTTACTTCTTTTTTTCCAATTTGGATGCCTTTTATTTCTTCTTCTTGTCTAATCGCAATGGCTAGTACTTCCAGTACTATGTGGAACAGAAGTGGTGAGAGTGGGCATCCCTATCTTGTTCCTGTTCTTAGGGGAAATGGTTTTAGTTTTTGCCCATTGAGTATGATGTTGGCTGTGGTTTTATCATATATGGCTTTTATTATGTTCAGGTATGATCCTTGTATTCCCACCTTGCTGAGAGTTTTTATCAAAAAAGGGTATTGGGTTTTGTCAAATGCTTTTTCTGTGTCAATTGATATGACTATGTGATTTTTATATCTCAATTTTTTTATGTGATGTATCACGTTTATTGATTTGCAGATATGGTACCATCCTTGCATCCCTGGGATAAATCCTACTTGGTCATGGTGTATGATCTTTCTGATGTACTGCTGGATCCGATTTGCTAAAATTTTGTTGAGGATTTTGGCATCTATGTTCATGAGGTATATTGGCCTATAATTCTCTTTCATTGTGTTGTCTTTATCTCGTTTTGGTATTAGGGTGATGCTGGCTTCATAGAATGAGCTTGGAAGTGTTCCTTCCTCTTGAATTTTTTGGAATAGTCTTCAGAGGATACATTTTAGTTCTTCCTTGAATCTTTGATAAAACTCCCCTGTGAAGCCATCTGGCCCCAGGCTTTTGTTTACTGGAAACTGTTTGATGACTGCTTCAATTTCTTCCATAGTTATTGGCCTATTGAGGTGTTTA
Source organism: Eptesicus fuscus (assembly GCF_027574615.1). NCBI lineage: Eukaryota > Metazoa > Chordata > Mammalia > Chiroptera > Vespertilionidae > Eptesicus > Eptesicus fuscus. Next base: position 27,220,070 of record NC_072473.1, read on the forward strand.
GATTCTTCCTGATTGAGTATTAGAGGGTTGTTTTTTTCTAGGAATATGTCCATTTCCTCCAGGTTGTCCAGTTTGTGGGAATAGAATTGTACATAGTATTTTTTCACAATCCTTTGTATTTCAGTGGGGTCTGTTGTTATTTCTCCTCTTTCATTTCTGATTTTGTTTATTTGGGTCCTCTCTCTTTGCTTCTTGGTGAGTCTGGCTAGAGGTTCATCAATATTGTTTGTCCTTTCAAAGAACCAGGTCTTGGTCTTGTTGATCTTTTGTATTGTCTTTTTGGTTTCTGTCGTTCTCCACTCTGATTTTATTATTTCCTTCCTTCTGCTTACACTGGGCTTTTCTTGTTGCTCTCTTTCTATCACTTTGATTTGTAGGGCTAGGTAATTTATTACCATTGTTTCTTGTTTTGCAGTACACTTGTAGAGCTATGAACTTCCCTCTCAATACTGCTTTAGCTGTGTCCCATAGACGTTGGATTATTGTGTTTTCATTGTCGTTTGTTGCCATGATGTTTTTTATTTCTTCTTTGATCTCTCTGGTAACCCAGTCATTGTTTAATAGCATGCTATTTAGTCTCCATATGTTTGATATGTTTGGATTGTTTTTATTGTAGTTGATTTCCATTTTTATGCCTCTGTGATTTGAGAAGATGCTTTATATGAGTTCTATCTTCTTGAATTTGAAGAGACTCTGTCTGTGACCCAATATATGGTCTATCTTTGAAAATGACCCATGTGCACTTGAGAAGAATGTATATTCTGTGGCTTTGGGGTGAAATGTTCTGGAGATGTCAATTAATTCCATCTGGTCTAGTGAGTCATTTAGAATTGATGTTTCTGTGCTGATTTTTTGTTTAGAGGATTTGTCCAATGGTGATAGTGGGATATTAAAGTCTCTATCTATGACTGTATTGCTTTCAGTCTCTCCCTTGATATCTTACAGGAGTTTTTTTATGTGTTTGGGTGCTCCTGTATTGGGTGCATATATGTTTACCAGAGTTATTTCTTCGAGTTGGATTGCTCCCTTTAGTATTATGAAGTGGCCTTCCTTATCTCTTGTTAAGTCCTTCACTTTGAGATCTGATTTGTCAGATATAAGTATTGCTACCCCAGTTTTTTTTCATTTCCATTCGTCTGGATAACCTTTTTCCATCCCTTCACCCTCAGTCTCTGTGCGTTTTTTTTATCTGAGGTGGGTTTCTTGTAGACAGCAGATATATGGGTCATGTTTTCTTATCCAATCTGTTACCCTATGTCTTTTCATTGGGGCATTTAATCCATTTACATTTAAAGTTATCATTGATAGGTACTTGTTTGTCGCCATTCTTATTCTTTACTCCTGTGTTCCTTCTTTGCTTCCTATTTCTGGGTTGTTGTTTTTTTGTTTGTTTTTTGTTTTTTGTTTTTTACAGCAGACCCTTTAGCATTTCTTGCATTGCTGGTTTGGTGGTAATAAACTCCCTTAGTCCTTTTTTGTCTTTGAAGCTCCTGATTTCACCTTCAATTTTGATTGATAGCCTTGCTGGGTACAATATTCTTGGGTTCAGATCCTTCCTTTGCATGACTTTGTATATTTCATTCCATTCCCTTCTGGCCTGATGAGTTTCTGTTGAGAAATCAGTTGCTAGTCTGATGGGGGTTCTTTTGTAGGTAACTTTCTGTCTCTCTGTGGCTGCTTTAAGATTCTTACTTTGTCGTTGGTGTTTGCCAATTTAATTATAATATGCCCTGGCGTTGGTCATTTTGGGTTCATTTTACTTGGGACCCTGTGAGCTTCTTGGATTTGTGTGGGTTTTTTCTTCCCTATATCAGGGAAGTTTTCTGTCATTATTTCTTCAAGCAAGTTTTCTATTCCTTGCTAAGTTTCCTTTCCTTCCGGCACCCCTATTATGCAGATGTTGTTTTGTTTGGTGTTGTCCCAAAGTTCCCTTAGGCTCTCCTCCTGCTTTTTAATTTTTTTTTTCTAGAAGCTGCTCTACTTGGGTATTTTTTTCTACCTTGTCTTCTAGCTCACTGATGCGGTCTTCTGCTTCTTGTAGTCTACTCTTGATGCTTTCTATTGAGTTCTTTCCAGCAGCGATGTCATTTTTCATTTCTTCTTGGTTCTTCTTCATTCCCTCGTGGTTCTTACACATAGTGTCGAATTTGTCTTCCATTCTTTTCATCCACCTCATGACCATTTCTCTGAATTCTTTCTCTGACAGGTTGCTGGCCTCCATTTCATTTACTTCCTTTTCTTATGATGCCTGCTTGTCTTTCATATGCGGGCTGTTTCTTTGTCTCCCCATGATCTCTCTTCTCCGGATGTCTGTTATGTAGTTCTCTCTCTCCTGTGTTGATTTAAAGGCACAAAATACAATACAACAAGGTACAACACACAAGGCACTGAACACAAATGTATTCACGATATTAGTAACCCCAAATAAAGGTGACCACCAGAGAAAGGCAAATTAGAGGAAAGGAGAGAAAGAAGAAGAGAAAAAAGAAGAAAAAAAGGATTGCAAAAATGAAATAGGGAAAAGAAAAACAAAGTAAGAGAGAAAAGAGAGAGAATAAGAAAGAAGAGGGAAAAATCTATATATATATGGGGAGAAAACTCGAATAGAACAGCAAGTAATCCCAACAAATGCCAGCAACAAGTACCTGGAGGTAAATATAAACTACAAAAAACAACTAATATCAAGCAAGGCGAGGGAAAACAGAAGCAAAAAACAAACAGAAAACAAACAAACAAATAGAAAAAGCAAAACAATATCACAAAGAAGCATAAAAAATCAATATAATCAACAATCAAGCTAACAACAACAAAAGGACAGAAAGAAAAAATTGTGGATAGTGAAGAAAGAGAAGAGAGATGTGTGTATGGACTTGGAGGAAGGGATTGGATATTAGATATATAAGTAGGGTGAAATTTTAACAGGGGGTAAAAAGAAGGACTAGGGAAAATCGAAAGCAAGAATAGGGTAAGAGAAATAGGACAACAAAAGAGGAAAAGTGAGGCAGAGAGTGATGGCATAAAGACAAAGTTGAGATAGAGTAAAATGATGCTAAAGGAAAGATGAAAATAGAATGCAGAACACTAATTCCAAAGTAAAATAAAGAGAAAATAAAATGACACTTTTTAAAAAAAAAAGGTAAAATAGTAGTAGTAATAATACTGATTGAAAATAAAAATGTAGTAATTAAAAAGGTAAAATCAAGTGAGTAAAAAAGATAAAAAAATTAGTTTCTTTAGTAAAAGGATGGAAAATATAAAAATGTGCAGTAGTGAAGGTCATTCACTTCTTCTACTGTTCTGTTTGGCACGCCTGTTTCCTCATCAGGACAGTTTTGAAATTCCCTGTGTTCTGCTGCTCCTCAGTGTTGTAAGCCAGTCCTGATTTTTAAGCAGGCTGTACATCCTTATTTCTTCTATTCCTTTATTTGTTTTTACACAGGAGTCAATTTGTGATTCAACCCCTGGGTGGTATTGTTTCTGGGTTGACCTCTGGGTCTATAGGTCCTCTCTAGCTAGTGTTTAGATTTGATTACCCTGTGGCACTTAATACCGGTTTGGTAGAGTGGGTTTCCCCAGAGCTGGTTCTCTGATGGTTATTCCCCGCTCTGATCTCCAGGTTCCAGAAAAACAACTTTCCCCTGCAGTCTCTTAGAGTGACCCCAATTGGGTGACCCTATGTATTGGGCTTAGTAATCAGAAGCAAGGATTTAAAGAGGAAAAAAAAAAAAGAGCCAGAGTAAGTGTGCAAACTCCGGGGCTGCACGCAAGTCTGTGCAGTCTTTTTTCCCCTTGGGTCTAAGCAGCCGGGACATTTTAAAAATTTTTAGGCTGTCCTTTTGCGCCCAGATCAAAATGGGTTGATTTTTAGAGTTCCCTTCTGTTAGCAGCTCTGTGGACCCCCTTCCACATTCACGGATCATGCCAGCCCCAACAGCCATGGATTTTCCTAGGCACAGACTTCCCCAGGTTCTCCAGCTCCCTCAGTGCCCGCGTTTCTCTCTCCTGCCGGGACCTGAGACCTCATCTTATCCCAGGTGAAATCTGACCTTTCCGTGGTGGAGTGTAGAGTTCCTCTGAATCCACTTCCTTACGCCACTCAGGGACCAATGTTCTTGGGTTTGCAGCTGTTTGGTGGGTGCCATAGTTGTAGATTCCCTGGACTTTTCAGGCGTCCGATAACATCCACTTTCCCCTTCAAGATGGTGCGTTCTCCGTCCGATCTGGTCGCTCTGGGAGGGAACCCAGCAGCAGTGGGGGCTGCCTAGTCAAGGGAGCCCCGTCCGACAGTCCCCCACAGTCTCCTGGAGTATAACTGTCCCTCAAAGCACCAACAAACACTCCCCGTGCGACCCTCAGCTGTTCTTTCTATCTGCTCTGGGACAAGGCTCGAGACACGTCAGTCTATTCTGCTGCCATTTTGTCTCCCCCAGTCATGATGATATTTTATTAACAGTAATGATTAATATATTTTGGACTTTTACTATGAAATAAAAGTCCAGAAATTATTATATGTGCTTTGTGAGTAATAATTCATTTACTCTTTACCCTATGATGTAGGTAATATTGTTATCTCCATTACACTGATGAGAATCTGAGGCATAGAGAGAATAAGTAATTTTCCCAAGGTCACTCAGTTGATAAACAGCAGAGCCATGATTTGAACATTTCATCCCAGAAGCTCTCATTTTGTATAATTATATAGAATCTTACCATAAATTAAGTTACTCAGTAGAATGTTCTACCATATATAATGAGAGCATATAAAAATAAGGAAAATATTTTCTCTATGCCTCCATTTCTTCATTTGTGAAAAGGAGATAATACCTACTTTATAGTGTTGCTGTGATGTTTTTAAAGTGGTAATGCCTTTAAATTGTATTAGAACAGAACTTAGGACCTAGTAAATATTCAGTAAATTTTAGTTATTCTTATTAAATTGAATTGGAATTATGTTAATAGTGCTACACATTTCTGATTTTATTAATCATATGCACCAACTCTTCCATTTAGCAGTGGAAGGTAAATTTAAAACCCATCATTTCTAAGCACTTACCCAAATGTTATTGATAATACTTCTCCTTCCTAGCAGGAATTCCCCCCATCTTGATATAAGAAATTTTGACACTTAAACAGATATATACATGCACTTCTCTTTTCAACTTTAAGCTCTTAGCAAGATCATTGATAAATTTAATAATATAAACATAAAGTATCGCCACCATTTCTGGGTAGGCTGCCTAGACATACTGCCAACCATGTCTGAGAAAGTAACAAACAAAAACTTTAGTTTGAAACAAAGTGTTAAAATGAAAGTGGTTATAATAACTGATTAGAGTTGAGTTCATTGAGTTATTTTCACTTCTCCACACTATTGTAAGAATAATGAAACATTTGATAATCCTTATTTTCAAAATAATTTCCTTTCTTAACCATTTTACTACTTGCTGTTGATTGTGGTAAGTAGTGGACAGTTCCTTCACCTGGACATAAGTACACTGAGCTTTTTCCTTGAACATATTTTCAATCTCCTAAGTATGGAGACTCTCAAAATTTAAAAGAAGAACTTAAACTCATTTAATAACTTAATACTTTAAAAAGGTGAGAAGGAATATGGTTAAAACTTATCAAGTTTTAAATTCATACAAAGTATGTAGTAGATAGTTAAAAAGACAAATTTTTACATCATAATTTGTGCTCCCAATGGACATACATGTTGTCTTTTCTTCTAACAAACCGTTGGACATTACTTTTAATTAGTTAATTTCAGTATTCATATGCTAGAGGAACTTTGAAAACCCAAGGTGTTCCATCATGACTTTTTAAATCATGAAATAAAACACATATTGAAAAAGGTTCAAGACCAAGTGCAACCCCTTAATATGCACCTAGAGCAAACCCCTGTGCAGGCATGACTTTACCAGCACCTGTGATGCCTCTTGTGGCCATCATAACACTACCAAATTTCTACACCTGATATGTAACTATTGACCTAACTTTCATGCTAATCATTTCCTTGCCTTTTGTTTTATTTTGTTTTGCCACCCAAGCATACATCTATAAACTCCAGAGTTTAAAGTTTGTTTGAATTTTGATAATTTTATTTCCATGTAACATACAGGCAGAATCATAAATACGTGAATACATGTATAGCCACCACTTAGACCAAACACTAGAAATTTGCTAGCATCGCCAAATCCCCCTCCCTCCTTTGCCCCTTCTACCTTCCAAAAAGGCAACCTTTAATTGTCAATTTTGTAAAATTTTCAGCAATATCCTTTCAAATTATGTGACCATCCCATTCTTTTGGGTTCCTCTCCTTCTTTATTAACTCTTTTGTATTTTTCATCTTTTTGTCCCTCTATATTGCAGTATGGATACTTTCCTATGGCCTATATCCAGTGCATTAATTCTCTTTTCATTTGATTTAGTCTGCTGTTAAGCTCATTCATTGCTCTCTTAATTTTACTTATGGGATTTGTTCATTTCTAAATTTTCTGTTTGGTCAATTTTTATATAATTTATAGTTCGGTGATAAAATTCTCAATCTTAAACATGATACATACAGTTGGTTTAAAATCTGTTTCTTACAAATATAATATCTGGGCCTGTTTATTGTTTACTGTTTATGCTATATCTGTTTATATTGTTTACTGTATCTTTCCATTTGGATTCATCTTGTTGCTTTGTCTCTTTCTTATTTAATTGTTGTATGGTTGTATTTTAATTCTGTTTAGACCATTTATATTTTCATAATTTTTGGTAGAAATATTGTAAGGCCTATGCTGGTGTTAATTTTCTCCATGAAATATTTGTTTTCTTTATTGGTAACTTCAGGATATACTGGCTTTTACATACATTATTTATAATGAAGCTGAGGAAATAAAGGTCTGGTAACTTCCGTAAAGTCACAGAGTAAGAGGCAGAGCCAGGGTCTGAGTAATGGTAGTCAAACCCTAACCTAAATCAATGTTGTTTGTCCTGTAATCCTATATAATAAAAGCCTAATATGCTAAGTGTCCAGTCATCCAGTTGTCCAGTCGTCCATTCAACCAATCAAAGAGTAATATACTAATGATATGCTAAGACTGCTTAATCGCTCACTATGACATGCACTGACCACCAGGGGGCAGACAGTCGACCGGTCGACCTGTAGTTATGACTTGCACTTGACCACCAGGGGGAAGATGCTCCAACTGGTAGGTTAGCTTTGCTGCTGTGGTAGGGCCGATCAGGACTGAGTGAGATGGGCTCTGGACACGCCCTGGAGCCCTCCCGCGGTACCTTCCCCGCCCCGGTTGTGCACCGGTTGAGTCCCTCAACCTGGCCTGCGCCCTCTCGCAATCCGGGTCCCCTTGGGGGATGTTGGAGAGCTGATTTTGGCCCAATCCCGCAGGCCAGGCCGAGGGACCCAACTGGTGCACGAATTCATGCACCACTCCTCTAGTATGTGATATAAGTCTACAACCTAGCAAACTGGTGAACTGCCTTTCAAAATGGCCCCTTGGGCACATTATATTTGTCAGTCTAAGGTAATGATACATTTGCGACTGAATACTATCAAACAAATAGTATAGTATTAGATATTTGATAAACTGTAGTCAGCAAAACTGGTTGGAATTTTTTAATCCACTTGAAAATTAGCATATATCACATCTTGGTGCAGGAGGTGTCAGGAAATAGAGATTGCATTGTCCTATTTAAAGAACAGAGAAATACATGGGAACAATAGATCTCTGGACTTTATCTTAAAAATGAGAATTTCTAACTCGTGAGCCAGTGTGCAAGATGTGCTTCTCTACGTATTAAAATACAAATATTGAGAAAATGTATGTAAATTGGTCTTTGTGTAGACATGTATGATGAATATTTGAAATATATCTCAGAAACCACTATAGGCTTTATTATCTTTAATTTATAGCATACAAAATTGAGTTCGGTGAATTACATGGCTAGTAGGTGATGGGTCCAGGATTGAATCCCTATACTGTTTAGCCAAGGCACGTATATTTTCTAATCACAATCTAATCTTTTAGACTAGACAATTGCAACATTAGATAATGATATATGTTTTAAAAAGATCCTGGAAAGCTTTGGGGTTATTAAAAATCCAATTTTTACTAACAATGGTATCTGAATAAATGAGTTTTGTCATTTCTTTTTTATTTGATTTGGAATAGAATTTTATATAGTCATTGGGCACATTTTTTCCATAACATAACGTTTTGATATTTAAATACATTTTTAAAATTGTTTTCCCATAGGGATGTGAGTAAGATGCAAGCCTTTGGATCAATCTCATTAGATCAAAAACATGCCAAAGCGAATAACTTTCTAAGATACACTAAAACCATTTATGATGTGATACGCCACTTGAGTGGAAAAATGCCTAATGGGGTTAATTCTAGTCAGTCTTTACCTGTGGATTACATTGAAAAGCTCATTCAACTTCATTTGCAACATTCTTCACTTCTTGACTTTCTCAGGTAAGAGCAGATATGTGCTAATTTAAAAATGTAATTATGCCCTGACATGTTTTTCTCAGTGGTTAGAGCATTGGTCCTCCTACCGAAGGGTCGTGGGTTTGATTCTCGGTCAAGGGCACATACCTGAGGTTTGATCCCAGGTGGTTGGCACTAGTGCTGGAGGCAACTGATCGCTGTGTCTCTCTCACATAGATCTCTCTCTCTCTCTCTCTCTCTCTCTCTCTCTCTCTCTCTCTTTCTCACTTTCTGTCTCTCTCCCTCCCTCTTTCTTCGTTACTCCCTTCATCCCTCCCTCCCTCTCCTCCTCTTCTCCTCCCTTCCACTCTCTCTAAAAATCAATGGAAAAAATATCCTCAGGTGAAGATTAGCAAATAAACAAAAATGTGATTATGGCTTAGATAGATAGATAAGTAAGTAGATGGGTACGTAGATAGCTAGATAGATTTTGATATTATTTTTTTTTTAGAAAATATTGACTAAGTTTCCACAATATACAGAACCCTGTAATATATACCTTGGAAAAATGATAGCAAATAAGCATTTCATGACTTACTGAATTTATAATCTAGTGCAATAATTTTCAAACTTAGGGTGCATCCAAATCATTGGAATGGCATGGTAAATATGTTGCTGGCCCTTATCAACAGAGTTATAATGCTAATTTGCATTTATAACAAGATTCAAGTGATACTGGTACTTGTGGTCCATGACCTCATTTTGAGAATTCTCATTTAAGTCAACTATAAAAGCCATTGGACAAAAAATGGGTGTAACCAATAATTTATTCTTCTGATTACTCTTAGTATAATCTCAAGTTACGGGCACTGTGAACTTTTAGTCTGCATAGTTAAAATCTTTTAATATTAAGTTAATGGACAGGTGAAATTTTCCATAAATTGTTAATAGAAAACATAGGAAAAATATTTGTCATCAGAATGTCTGTGTTTCTCTGCAAATATTAAATGGCAAGTGTCCAAGAAATAGAAAAATCAGTGCTCATTAAAAGTATAAGGGGAGTGTTGGTGAGTATCTAGCACTTCTTTTGCCTACATTTGCAGTACCAATGTTCACTGGAACTCCCCACATTCATAGGTAGTGTTATTACTTCCTCTTCCATGCTCCTGTATCACTAAAACAATATTTTTACTTGCAATTTTTTATGCATTGGGGTTAATATATTTTCAGATATATTACTATGTTTTTATATTTGGCATATTTGTGTATGGAATCTAACCCATAGTTGGCCAGAGATATTTATTTACCTTAGTAGGAATGGGGATGGAGATAAGAAGAGGAAAATTATAGCAGAAATGCAAATGAAAGATTTGGTGTTCAGTTTTTTAAATTTCTAGATCAGACTTTTTCAGTTCCTAGCAATACTATGGTCTTAAAAATTAGAAATGGTACTAAACAAAATAGTTTTTCTTTCTTAGATTCTCACTATCATGGTAATAACCAAAACTAGCTTGAGTTTCTTGTCACTTGGAAGAGATCTAGAAGTATGTAAGTCATTGAAGATGACTGAGGGAAGACCTTGGCAGCCTATTATAGGGATTTCTGGGTTGGCAAATAAAGAGGAAGAAGGATGGCTGGCTCTGAAGCCACAATATGAATGACATATGTATGACGACTGGAGAGTGGCTAAGTCAGTTAGAAGGGACCTCTTGGTCCTTGAAGGAGCTAAGAAGGGAGATACAGGTTCCCCAACTCAGGCCTCAGCAGCAGATACCCACATGGCAACTGGGCTTCACGTAGAGAGGGGACATTGCCAAAGAGACTGAGCATTCAGAAAAGTAGTCATAGACCTTTATGTACAGATACAAGAAAGAGTCTCTCTACCTGTTCCATGTAAGCCCAAATCCATGATCCATGTTCTGAGACGCCTTCTAGAATTTGGAGGTTACTCCTTTATAAAATAATATCAAATTAAAAATACAAAAATTAGATACATGGCTTTAGAAGTGACCCATGAAAGTGAGGAAACCTGAAGTTAAAGCTTTGTTTCCTTGGCAATAAATCTACCTCTTCCCAGATGCTATCTGGCAGTGGATAGAGGAGGTCTGAAATTTTCATTGTTTATCGCAAAGAACGGAATTATCATAAAGAGACTGTTCAGGTGAGAAGAGACTAAGGTATGTGAAGATTCAAGTCTGCATTTTCTATTACTCTATACCCAATCTGGGTGGGATAATGAGAAATATTCTATCATTTAAGGAAAATAGCACACCGCTGACTCATTCATGATTCTGTATACCCCACTAGTTTGTGAGCATGTGAGCATATGAGGGCAGGAGCCACATCTCATTCTTTTGGCATCTCTTAACACCCAGGGTCATTGACAGCACTGAATGGGTTCAGTGGTCATTCAATATTTATTAACATTTTCTTTCACAGAGCTTTGCTTTTTGAGCTCCTGTACTAAAAGGAATAAAGCTTTGAAATTGAGTCTCAGACAGTCAAATAAGGAAGACAAAAAATTGTGAAATATAAAACTAGAGGGTAAAGGAAAAAAAAGTAAAGCATTTGCATTCTAGGAGGGACTATATAACCCATGAGAATCAAGTTGGCGAAAATTAGGGTGGGTACTATGAATGTTATACATTGAACTTTATTTATAATACTAAACTATGATCTCTTAAAAATGACTTTAATTATTAAGACATTTATCCCATCATACCTATATTACTTTTCTAGGGCTACCATAACAAAATACCTCAGACTGGCTGGTCTAAACAATGCAGATTTATTTTTTTCACAGTTGGAGGTTGGAAATACAAGATCAAGGTGCAGGTAGATTGGTTTCTTTTGAGGCCTCTCTGTTTGGCTTGCAGATAGCCACCTTCTCTCTTGTCCTCACATGGCCTTGCCTCTGTATGTACATACATTTGGTGTCTCCCTCTGTATTCAAATTTCATCTTATAAGCACTAGTCAGATTGGATTAGGGACCACACTAATGGTCTTATTTTACCTTAATCACCATCTGAAAGGCCTTAACTCTGAATAGTCATATTCTGAAGTACTGAGGGTTGTTTCAACATATGACTTTTTAGGGAGACACAGTGACATATGTGTTGTATTATAAAAATTTGTACATGCTGTTATATTTTCCAATACATTTTTATTGCTAAATGTGAAATAATATGCATAATGTTTCTTGTCCTCTGTGCCTGTTATGGACTGGATTTTGTTTTCCCAGAGTTCAAATATTAAAGTCCTAACCTTTGGTGTGACTCTATTTGGAAATAGGACCATTCGGGATGTAATTACTTTAATGGTGCCATAAAGGTTGATCGCTAAGCTAATAAGACTGGCACATTATAAAAAGAAGAAGAGGCCCCAGAGATCTCTCTTCCCCCTTTTTTTGTGGGAGCACAGAGAAAAGGTTATGTAAGGACACAGCAGAAAGTAGCTATCTGCAAACCTGGAGGAAAGATTTCACTAGAAACCAAATTTTGTTCTTGGATGTTTTGGCTCCAGAACTGTGAGCAAATACATTTATCTTGTTTAACTTACTAGGGCAGCCTGAGCAGATTAATATTATCTAATATTAATTATCTAATATCCCCTGATATAATATCATTTGTTTATAACAAACAATAATTTTTATGATGTGGTTAATTTTTACTGAAAAAAAAACTTTTTGATTTATAATTCCATAATATACGACTAAAACAGAAGCAGAATATAAACACTGTAAACCCTAGGTTGAAAATATAAAGTAGGAGTCCTAGTTGGTTTGGTTCAGTGGATAGAGCATTGGCCTACGGACTGAAGGGTCTCGGGTTCAATTCCAGTCAAGGGCACATACCTGGGTTGTAGGCTTGATCCCCAGTAGGGGGCATGCAGGAGGCAGCTGATCAATGATTCTCTCTCATCACTGATGTTTCTGTGTCTCTCTCTCCCTCTCCCTTCCTCTCTGAAATCAATAAAAATATATTAATAAAAAAAGAAAATATAAAGTAGGATATTACATAATATAAAGCTACTATAACCCATTTCTTTTGGGTTTTCTTTAAATTTATTGAAGCGACTTTGTTCAAGATGATCATATAGGTTTCTGGTGTGGGTTTCTATGTTACAAGATCTGTATACTGCACCATATGTTCACTACCCAAAGTCAAATCTTTTCCTGTCACCATATATTAAGACCTCATTCTCCCCCAACCCCCTTCCCTTGGACAACCACCACACTGCTGTTTGTGAACGAGTTTCAGTTTTATGTCCCACACATGAGTGAAATCATATAGTTCTTAGCTTTTTCTGACTGACTTACTTCACTTATCATAATGTTCTCAAGGTCCATCTATGTTTTTGCAAATGGCACTATTTCATCCTTTCTTATGGCTGAGTAGTAGTCCATTGTGTATATGTACCACATCTTCTTTATCCAGTCCTCTATTGTAGGACACTTTAGTTGTTTCCTTTTCTTGGTCACCATGAATAATGGTGTAATGAACACAGGGGTGCATATATCTTTGTGAATACATGATTTTGAATTTTTCGTGTATATACCCAGGAGATGAATTGTTGGGCCATATTCTTAATTTTCTGAGGAATCCCCAGACTGTTTTCCATAGTGGTTGTATCAGTCTACATTCCCACCAGTAGTGAATGAGGTTTTCCTTTTTTCTACAACCTCTCTAACACTTGTTATTGCTTATCTTGTTGATAATGGCCACTTTAATAGGTTTGAGGTGGTATCTCATTGTAGTTTTGATTTGCATTTTCCTAATTGCCAGTGAAGGTCAACATCTTTTCATATATCTATTAGCTGTTCGTATGTCTTCTTGGGGGAGGTGTATTTTCAGGTCCTCTGCCCACTTTTTGATTGGGTTGTTTGTTTGGTATTGAATTTTATGAGTTCTTTATATATTTTGGAAATAAAACCTTTGTCAGAGCTACTGTTGGCAAATATCATCTCCTATCTGGTTGGCTGTCTTTTGTTTTGTTGTCAGTTTCTTTTGCTATGCAGAAGCATTTTACTTTGATGCAGTCCTATTCGTTTATTTTTTCCTTTACTTCCTTTGCCATTGGGGTCAAGTTCATAAAATATTCTCTAGCCAAGGTCCATGAGTTTGGTACCTATATTTTCTTCTTTGTAGCTTATTAGTTTAGGTTTTATATTTAGGTCTTTGATCCATTTTGAATTAGTTTTTTTACATGTGAAAATCTGTAATCCAGTTTCATTCTATTGCATGGAGCTTTCCAATTTTCCCAGCACCATTTATTGAAGAGACGATCTTTACTCCATTGTGTGTTTCTGGCTTCTTTGTTGAAAATTCTCTCTACATGTAGTATTATAGCTGGGTTCTCTGTTCTGTTCGATTGATCTGTGTGTCAGTTTCTCTGGCAATACTGTACTGTTAGATTATCTTAGCTCTGTAGTATAATTTAAAGTCAGGTAGTGTGATACCTCCAGCTTTGTTATTTTTTTTCTTGGTATTGCCTTGGCTATTTAGTGTCTTTGGTGATTCCATACAAATCTGATGATTTATTGTTCTATCTCTAAAAAATGACTTGGATTTTAATGGAGATTGCATTGAAACTGTCCATTAATTTGGGTAATATGGACATTTTAACTATGTTGATTCTTCCAATCTATGAACATGGTATATTTTTCTATTTTGTTGTGTCTTTCTCAAACTCTTTTAATAATGCTTTGTAATTTTAAGAATATATGTCTGTCACATTCTTTAGTATGTTTATTCCTAGGTATTTTATTGTTTTGGTTGCAATTGCAAAAATAATTGTTTGCTTTTTTTTTTTTTTCATTTCTTTTTCTGCAGTTTTGTTGTTAATCTACAGGAAAGGAATGGATTTTTGCACATTGATTTTTGTATCCTGCAACTTTACTCTATTTGTTTATTGTTTCTAATAATTTTTTGGTGGAGTCTTTATGGTTTTCTATATACAGAATCATGTCATCCAAAAAAAGTGATAATTTTACTTCTTGCTTCCCTATTTGGATGCCTTTTATTTCTTTCTCTTGTCTTATTGCTTTGGGTAGTACTTCCAGCACTATGCTGAACAAGAGTGGTGAGAGTGGATGTCCTTATCTTGTCCTGATCTTAGAGGAAAAACTTTCAATTTTTCACCATTAAATATGGAATTAGCTGAGTGTTTGTCAGAGTTGGCCTTTATTATGTTGAGGTACTTTCCTTCTATTCCTATTTTATTGAGTGTTTTAATCATAAATGGATGTTGTATCTTATTAAATGCTTTTCTGCAGCTATTGCTAAAATCATATGATTTTTGTCCTTTCTTTTGTTAATGTGGTGTATTACATTGATTGATTTGCATATGTTGAACCATCCTTGTGCCCCTAGAATGAACTGCACTTGATTGTGATGTATTATATTTTTGATGCTCTGTTGTATTCAATTTGCTACTATTTTGTTTAGGATTTTACATCTGTATTTATTAGAGATATTGGTCTATAGTTTTATTTCTTTGTGTTATCTTTGGGAGGTTTTAGTATCAGGGTTATATTGGCCTTGTAGAATGTGTTAGGAAGTATTGCCTCTTCTTCAATTTTTGGAAGTGTTTGAAAAGGATAGGTTTTAAATCTTCTTTAAATATTTGGTAGAATTCACTGGTGAAGCCATCTAGTCCTGGACAATTGTTTTTTGGGAGGTTTTTGATACTTGTTTCAATTTCCTCACTATTGATGTCTATTTTGATTTTCCAATTCTTCATGATTTAGACTAGGAAAATTATATAATTCTAGGAACTTATCCATTTTTTCTAAGTTATTGAATTTGATGGCATGTAATCTCTCATAATATTGTAATATGATCCTTTGTGTATCTATGATATTATCTGTGGTGACTTCTTCTATTTCTGATTTTGTTTATATGGGTCTTTTCCCTTCTTTCCTTAGTGAATCTAGCCAGAGGTTTGTCAATTTTATTAATCTTTTCACAGAACCAGCACTTTGTTTTATTAATTTTGTATAATCTTTTTGTTTTCTATTTCATTCAATTCTGTTCCCATTTTTATTATTTCCTTTCTTCTGTTGACTTTGTGTTGTTTTTGTTCTTCTTTCTCTAATTCCTTAAGATGTGATGTTAGGCTCTTTACTTGGGATTTCTCTTGCTTTTTGATATAGGCCTGTAACAGTATAATCTTCCTTCTTATTACTGCTTTTCCTGCATCCCAGAAGCCTTGATGTGTTGTATTGTTATTCTCATTTGTCTCTCTATATATTTTGATCTAATCTTTATTTCTTCTTTGATCCAGTCATTTTTTAGTAGTATGTTGTTTAATCTCTATTCATTTGTGGGTTTCTTTGCTTCCTTTTTGTAGTTGATTTTTAATTTAAAGGCATCATGATCAGAGAATATGCTTGGTATACTTTCAATCTTCTTGAATTTGTTGCCCATCTTTAGATGTTTCAGTGCACAGGTGTTTCAGGTACGCATCTGTGTTGAGCAGGGATTTCTTTGTTCAATTATAATTGTTAACTTGTTGAAATTTCAGGTGGAGAAACAAGGGGTTATCTCACACCGCCATTCCTCTGACATTCTGCATCTTTCTTTATTACTAATTTCTAATTCCTGTGATATTTTTAAAAAATGTTTCCATTTACCAAAATACACTTAAGAAAAAAAGCTCCCTTTCCTTTATAAGTAAATTCAATTCCATGTGTGACTTTATTTCTTCTAGCTTTAAAAACTATACTGGCCAATCTAACTCATTTTGTTACAGAATTTACCAGGCGACTGAAAAATACACAGGAGTACTTGGAGATACAGGAAAAACCCATTTATTTTCAGATGTTTCGCATGCACTAGTACAGTGACTCAGGGGTGACTGTTTCTCTCCAAAACCCGAGCAAGCCAATCTGGAGGAAGCTTTCTCTTTATACCCTTTGGTTTCTTTGTCCCCAAATAAGAATCAGACTTCTGGACCTTTCACAGGCTTTGCAAAAAACCCCGTGTGTTGGGATGGAGGCTGTGAGACCACACCTAAAGGCCTGGCCTGGCACCAGCACTGATAATCCCCTCCAGGGGTTGTGTTAAGGTTCATGGTTTATGGTCTCTGTGAAATGGGAGTATTTAGGTAAACAGTTCTTGCAAGACCAGAATATTAAGGAAGGAGTGGTGACTAGACTGTAGGCTAACAGGAATGTGCATTAGGGATACAGAGTCAGGCTACTAGCAGCCCCCTCCCTCCCCCAACTGTCTTATTTTCCTCATCAGTTTGACTCAGTGGATAGAGTATCGGCCTGTGGACCAAAGGGTCCCCAGTTCGATTCCAGTCAAGGGCACATACCTCAGTTGCAGGTGCCTCCCGGGCCGGGCCCTATCCTTGGTGAGGATTAAAAAAAAAAAAAAAAGACAACAAAAAACTATACTGGCCAGAGTGGCTCAGTTGGTGGGTCATTGTCCTGTCTACTGAAAGGTTGCCAGATTCATTTCCAGTGAGGGCACATGCCCAGGTTGTGTGCTCAATCCCCGGTAGGGGTTGTGCAAGAGGCAGCTGATTGATGTTTCACTCTCACATGGATATTTCTCTCTCCTCCCTGTCTCTCAAAATCAATTAAAAGAAAACATGAACAAAAACAAAAAAACTGTACATTCTTATGCATGGTCACTATGATATCTTATTTAATGGGATTGTATCTAAGAATGAAAATATTTCCAAGGAAATAAATGATTCTGGATAAGTGAGGTAAAAGAGCATGGCTTTTGAATTGATAGAAGTCTTAAATTCTACCTCTTTTATACTCCTGTGACTTTGCACAAGTACTTACCCTGTTTAAGCCCCGATTTCAATATCTGTAAAACTGAGGGTTGTAATTCTCAATCTTGATAATAGAATAGATAGAATAAAATGTGTAATACATGATGCACAGTAGATGACAGTGATGATGATGATGAAGTGTAATAAATTATTCCTAATGGCTTTCATGGGCTAAAATGTTTTCTTAAATTCTTCCAATACAATAACCATTAGTGCATACTGAACACTGATTCTTTTGGCATCATTGTCATTGAAATAGAATATTTTTAAAAATCTGTGATCCTATTAGACCTAAATGTCTGTTCACATAAAGAATACCAGAGAATCAGTGTTTATCAACTGTCTTTATATTTATAAGTTAAATGAAACCTTTATTTAAATTTTTATAAATTTAAAATCAAAAGCACATGACTTTTCTCTTAATTTTAACACTTCATACCCTTGGCCTTTGACTTATTCAATAAAGTAAGTGCTTTAATTCAATAAGGCAAAAATTGTAATGCCATTCTTATTTTAAAAATTAGTTGTGCTTTTAAAATCTTATGAAATAATAACTGTCAACAAAAGTAGGAGGTTTGGATATTAGGTCTTTATTGTTTTTGCAATATAAAAATCAAATAGTTTTCTGATAGCATCATTAAACTCTATGGTACTTGTGATTATCATGGTATTCTTGTAGCATTATTTTTGGCACAGCTCCCGTAATGTTGACATTCACATGGGAGGTTTCTGTTTTGACATTTTGTGGTATGAGGATTCAGGTATAGAAGAATGATTTTGGCATTAATGCCAAGCCATTCAAATTCATTGTTCTTTCCATAAGCAAACATATGCCTATGAGGATATGCTGGCTCTGATAAAATTCCTCAACATTCAGAATGTGGCAGTAGGATTAATAAAATTGGGTCATTAATCCAAAATATGTGCATATGTTTCAGCATGGAAAAAAGTATATAAAATGATAATAAATGTTATTAGCTTCCCCATTTAGATTTAGTGACAGCAGGTGAGGACTTTTGTACAAGTGAAATTATATTTATTTTGTGCGATTAATGAGAAAGTATAATTTTTGGAGATTAAGTTTAGAATTTAATAACTCATTACATCTAATTTTGTTTTGTTCTACTCAGGGTAAACTTGGAAGGAATATGCAAATAGAAAGCCTAGAATGTAAAGGTATAATCCAATCAGTTATGAAAGTTAACACTATAATACTACTGACCAGACATAAACTATTTTTTTTTATTTGTTTTTTATTGAATTTATTGGCACAACAAAATTATACAGGTTTCAGGTACACAATTTACAACACACCATCTGTGCACTGTATTGTGTGTCCACTCCCCCAAGTCTAAATATTGACAAAACATAACTGTAAATATCGTCTTAGGGATTGATGAAGTTAGGTCTTCACATAGATATAAGATAAACAGAAAGAAACAAGCCTCTTGTAGTGGATGAAAAATAATTTTTTATCTTCCTTTCTAGGTTCTTGGCTGTAATAAAACACATTAACAGGAGGAAAAAAAAGAAACAGTTTAATTACATGCATACATATGGTAGTCCTATAGAGATGTGAGACTGGAAGGCAGCCAGAAGATTGAAGCTTATATATTACTAGAGGCCTGGTGCACGAAATTAGTGCCGTTGGTTGGGGGGGGGGGGTGGTCCCTCAGCCTGGCCTGCGCCCTCTAGCAGTCTGGGAGCCCTGGGAGGATGTCCAACTGATTGCTTAGTGGGCCGTCAGTCGGACATCGTTAGCATTGCCACAGAGGCTGGAGAGGCTCCCACCACTGCCACTGTGCTCGCCAGCCGAGAGCCCGGCTTCTGGCTGAGTGGCGCTCCCCCTGTAGGAGCACACTGACCACCAGGGGGCAGCTCCTGCATTGAGTGTCTGCCCCCTGGTGGTCAGTGTGCATCATAGTGACCGGTCATTCCACCATTCAGTCATTTGTATATTAGCCTTTTATTATGTAGGATATGCTGTAGATGAGGCCCCCTAGAACCATAAGAAATGCAAAAAATTCACTGTTAACTCATTCTCGAATTGCCCCCACTTAAAATCAAATTGGCCCCGCTGTGGGGCATGTGCTGCACCTTGGGAACCAGTGGGCTTGACACTTTTCCTCTCTGAGCTTCATTTCTGAATACATATGCATATACCATGGGAACTGTAATCTCTTCTCTGCCTACCTCATTGGGTTGTCATGAGGAGGTTCTGAGCTAATAAACCTAGAAATGTTTCATCAAGTAAGTGATGTCTAAAATGGGAAGGGATTATTATTTTTAAGCCCATGGATACCCTCGCAGGTAGCAGGTGCTGATTAGGGGAGGAGGGCATGATTGTTTCCTGGGACTGTAGCTATTGAAGCTTTGCAGAGGGTTCTCCAGGCCTAGTAGGGGCAGGCTCTGGCCAGCAGCCCTGTAGAGGTGGTCATCCCTGGAGGCGCTGGCGGGGGGCAGGGAGTTAGGGGGTGCTGAGGGGGGGGGGTGAGGCCAAAGGGGGAGTAACTGTCAAACCTTCCCACTTGGCACCATTCTTTAAATTGCACTTGGCTGTTTCATAGCTGTATGTGCTCTGGGCGGGGCTCCAATCTCCTGGAGCCTGGTGTGGGCCTGGCCAGGGCAGAGCCAGGCAGGCTAGGAGGGCGGGTTTAGCTGGGCCCCCATGAAGGTTCAGAGCACTTCCTCTTCAGAGTGTGGGCTGCTGCTGTGTGTGTGTGTGTGGGGGGGGGAGGGTTGGGGGGGGAGTGGGGGAATGGGGTGGTGAAGGGGGGAGGGGCTGATCCTGAGGGGCTACTCAGGCCTGCCTCCACCTGGGTCTGGAGTTGTAGGGCAGAGAGGCGAGCCGGGCCCCAGTGGAGGGGGCCCCAGGTGCCTCAGGGGTGCTGACAGGTGGTTGCTGGCGTGCTATTGTTGTGGGTGCCCCTGGTGGGGGTGGCTGGGGAAGAGATTCGGGAGTTGGAGGTGTGGGCTGCAGCTACCCCCAGTTCTAGGGGGCCTCATCTACAGCATATCCTACATAATTAAAGGTCTTCTCCCCGGGGGTGCGGGGGCTGGGGTAGGGTGTCCATGCAGGGGGATTGGAAGAGCTCCCCTTGGCGGCTTCCTCTTCCTTCTTTGCAGTCCGGGCTCTTGTCAGGCATTCTCCTCAGATGCCCAGGAACTTGGCTCCAGGCTCCCTACCCCTGCTGCTTGTTCATCAATATGCAAATTGGTTGTTATGGGGACACTGTAATGGCAATTAGCATATTACCTCTTTATATGTATAGATTCTGAGCTAAGGAAAGAGTTACAGGAGTCCAGGGCTACAAACTTTGTGGATTGGAGGCGGGAGCAGGGGCTGAGAGGGAATCTGAGTGGGGGAGGAAGAAGTGTTTGTTAAACAAGAGTTATCCTACCAGGCAGGTCTCTCAGGTGAAATGTTATTGCTAGTAATAGCTCTCTTCCAGGTAAAGCTTCTTTTCTAATGTAAATTTCCTTTATAAATGTAGATTTTCATTACAAAGGGTAACTTCTACTCTATTTTCTGAGCTTCTCCTGTGTCTGTGGTTTCTCCAAAGAGCATATTTGGGGTGGCCTATTCTTCTCTTCATAACAGCGTCTGTAAAATGCTGTTAAAGAACAAAATTCAACTGAGTAAATTTTAAAAATCTTATTGACTTTGTTCCAGAATTTATAAATCAGACAGCATCCCTTCTAGCCGAGAGAAGGAGCTCCAAAGAGCTACTATACAAGGCAAGATATTTTATAAGCAGAAGGGAGCATGAAAAAGGAAGTTGTACTGAGGCAATGCAGTGGAGAGTGGAATTGATAACTGGCACTGTGAGCTGAGGTTTTTTTCCCAGGGTTGTGCTCTCAACGCGAAGAATCAGTTCCATGGACCAGAAAATTTAAGCAAAAGTGTGGAACATTTATTACAAGCAGATTCAGACTCCCTGTATGGGGGAAGGGAGCACAATAATGGGCTTCCCCTTTAAGCCTTATAGTCCAGAGGCATATGTTTGTTATATCTATCCCTGTTGTCACCTGATTGATTCCCTCAATTGTTCTTGCCCAGCAATGGACCTGAACTTTCCCTGTTTCTATGTGTTCTTTCTCTGTTCCTGTGTTGAACTTTCTCTGTTTCTATGTGTTCATGCACCTTGTTGCTGCAGGCCCTCCCTTGTTTTCCCATGCCTCTGGCTTTGTGTCCAAAAACATTTTATTATTTCAGCATGATTGGTTTCTGTTATTAGACTTTGCTCAAACTGCCGTGTCTGCCCCTGCCTATATTCTACCTGCCTTTGTTTCCCGTTGGACCCCTGCCCTATTTGCCTGCGTTTCAAGCTAACTTCTCTCACAATGAGCCACCCCAAAAAGTGCCACTTCGGCATGTGGATTATTTTGAATTGAAGGCAGTTGTGACTCAGCAGACTCAGGAAATACTTTCTTCTCCCTTAACTGCATAAAAGAATTTAGATAGAGAGCCTGCACCCTGAATAAGCTATTACCAGAGAACTTTTTATATCAGAAAAGCTTATTTGCATGGCAGTTCAACCATTTGTTGACCAAACATCTGCTCATCTCATTTTCCTATGAATTGTCTGTCTCTCCTTTGAAACCCCAGACCCTTACCCCCTTTTCCTCAATTACCTGGCTGCCTTGGAATTTCATTTCTTTATGGGCTCTCATGGATGGATATTTAATTTGTTTTTCATTTGTTAATCTGTCTTGTGTCAATTTGATTATTAGACCAACCAGAGAACCTAGAAGGAAAGAAGGAAAACATTTTCCACCCCTGTACCACAAAAAGTAGATTGGCTATGGCAAAGTCACTTTCCTTTAGGGGGATGGCAAGGCTGTACTATCAGGGAGATTACCTAACTAATGCTGATTGGGCAATTCTGATGGAATGTTTAAGATTCCATTGCTGGGAGAGCCAAACTGTAATTAAGTTTTGGTTTGGTGATGTGGGGCTTAGCCTATGCAGCTCCATTTGGAGCCTGCTGTCTTGTCTTTACCAATGCAAAGCTGTATTCTTACATTCTCAACTTTTTACTGAGGACTTACTCTCTGCTGGACACTATGGAATACTCAAATGAATACCATGTGGCCTTCCTCCTCAAGAAGCTCTCAGTTTAATGACTCCCAATAGCATTCTATAGAAGTGGTCATTTCTTCCTGAGATCCTGTCTTGGCTTTGGATGCAAGGAAGTATTCCAATTTCTTCATATGTCTGTCTTTCACTCTCTAGGATTTCAGCTTAACGGGGCACATTGAGTTCTTATATAGGCTTTAGGTTGGCTCCTCCTGCTAAGAAGGATCCCAGTGGACAGCAGATGATCTGCACACAGCGAGGGCTCAGCCCAGATTAGCATTAAAATTAGATTTTATGTAAACCTATAGTAATTTGAATATAATTAAGATTCATAAAAATAATGTAGATGCTTCCACCCCCACTTCTCTTTTTTATTCATTTGTGCTGTCTTCAAGGTTTCAGAATCAACTTAAGGCTCCTTTCTCCTTTTTTCTTCATCTCATATTTCAGTAGATCTAGGACTGCAAACTGCTGAGGGTGTTCCTAAGTTGAGTACTAGATGAGGCATTTTTCTCTGGTAAATGCTTATGGTGAGTGGGGTTCTATGCTCACTCAATGAGATTTATACCTCAATACCCAAATCCCTTCTAGGGAACGCTCCTGCCAAAACTATTAGATGTCTATAGGTTCTGGTGGTGATGGATATGCATATGAAGAGTTTATCTTAAAATATTTCAAGGAATTTGACAGTGAAAAAATAAAGTCTTAAATGTGATAAATGTTTTTAAATGTATACAGTAACATAAATATATAATTGCTGCTTGACCTATACTACTTTATATCATCAAAGAGGCCACAAATTTGAGGTGTTCTCTTTGTAAAAATAATTGATGGATTATGTTATATCTGGGGTTTTCTATATTCAGGCATATGTGTGTTAGGGTTGCTGAAGGAGGAATACACAAGGCTGAAAGTGGTAAAGAATTATAAATTTATTAGATCATCTGGAAACCAGATGGGCTGACTCCCAAAATGGTGCCAGTGGGCCAGATTAGGGGGAGTGGGATATATATGTCTCCAATGGAGGTCAGAGTAAACAGTGGGCAAGAGTCTGGGTGTAGGCAGTCTACTGAAAACTGGGTGAGGCAGTTTACTAGAAACTAAAAGCAGTTTTCATATCTTACAAAACCTATAATGAGAATAATAAAAAAAACCTCAGGTAGGGTGAGAGCCCCAGGCTGGGCATGATGGAGTGCAGGGAAAAGGTAGAGTCTATGCCTAATAGTCCAGCCGTTTTTTTTGTTTTTGTTTTTTTCCCCCTGTAAGCTGAGGGTCTGTCTAACATTTTCTTCCTCAAGGATTTTAAGCACTGAATTCTTTAAGAGAAAAAGGGGTGTCGGGTCTCTTCTATAACTGCTTCCTGCTGAAAGGTGGTAAGGTTTTTCTTCAAAGCCAAAAATCCTTGCTCTCTTTCAGAGGGACGATGAGGCCTGGGCACAAAAGGAGGTTGTGATGGTATCTAGGAGTGGTGTTTTCTGAGTACAAATAGGGCTTGTAACTTGGTGGAGACAAACTGTTTTATAAATTTTAGTATTATTAGGGAAACGCTAGAGCATCAAGAATTATGACAAATAGTCTGGTGGAAGGAAAGAGACATTAGTCTAGAGGGTTGTGGTCTAGTATACCAAAATGAGGTTTATTCTCTTAAGTTCATTTGTCCTTGAGTATGGTTGACAAATGGCATAATTGGATTTCTGCTGTCTCTCTCCCTGAGTAGGTTGATTTAAGCTATTTACCCTCTGGCTGGCAAGGAATAGTGCAAATAATTTATTCTTAAGTGTCCTTGGTTTAGGGACCATAGGATTTACCAGATAGCTGCGGATTGCTTGGCATCTAGATTTGCTAGATGGCTGCAAATTGCTGTTTATATCCCAGTTTCCCTATTCTGCTTGTCCTGACTTACTGACCTGTGTCATTTATGTAACTTCCTTTTAAAATTTCTCCTTACAAACCTTCTATAACTTTCACAAACCTTTCTGCAACTGTCACAAATCTTTGATAACTGGAACGGTGAGCTGAGGTGTTTTCCCAGGGTCGTGTCTCCCGATGCCAAAGAATGAGCTCCTTAGACCAGAAGATTTCAGCAAAAGTGTGGAAAATTTCTTACAAGCAGATTCAGACTCCCAGCAAGGGTAGGGGACCCCATAATGGGCTGCACCTTAAAGCCTTGTAGCCCAGGGGTATATATTTGCTACAAGCCTGCTCTATGTCTACCTGTGTCGTCACCTGATTGATTCTCTCAATTGTTCTTGCCCAGCAATGGACCTGAACTTTCCCTGTTTCTATGTGTTCTTTCTCTGTTCCTGTGCTGAACTTTCTCTGTTTCTTTGTGTCAGTACACCTTATTGTTGCAGGCCCTCCCTTGTTTCCCCATGCCTCCTGCTTTGAGTCTAGAAACATTTTATTACTTCTGCTTGGTTGGTGCCTGTGATTAGGCTGGCTCAAACTGCCGTGTCTGCCCCTGTCCATTTTCCACCTGCCTTTGTTTTCCACTGGACCCCTGCTCCCATACCCTATCTACCTACATTTCAAATTAATCCTCTCACCTTTTTACAACTTTCATAAATTGAGAGAAGTTAGCTTGAAATGTAGGCAGATAGGGCAGGGGTCCAGTGGGAAAGCCTGATAACAGAAACCAACCATGCTGAAATAATTAAAATGTTTTTGGATACAGAGAGGGAGCATGGGAAACCAAGGGAGGGCCTACAATAAGCAAGGTGTACATACACATAGAAACAGAGAAAGTTCAGGTCCGTTGCTGGGCAAAAACAATGAGGGAATCAATCAGGTGGTGACACAGATAGATATGGAGCAGGCTTGTAGCACATATCTACTCCTAGATGGACTTGCTTTGCTGGCAACCCATTCTTTGGGCCCCTCCCCTTGCGGGGAGTCTGAATCTGCTTGTAATAAATTTTCCACACTTTTGCTTAAATCTTCTGGTCTGTGGAGCTCATTCTTTGGCGTCGCAAGACACGACCCCAGGAAAAACACCTCAGCTCACCATTCCAGTTGTCAAAATAACTAGCTTTAGAATTCACTTTCTTTTTTCTTCAAAATTTATTTCTATGTCCCATGCCTTCTATTACCAAAACCATACAAATTTTCCATTTAATTAGAAATTTTAACTCTTAGAAACCTTAATTTTCCAATGGTAACCAAAAAGTAAACATTTTAAAATTTTATAATGTTATGTCTTTTTCCATGACTATATCTACTGCCTAATTATGATTTAAAGCAAAATCTGGAAAGCCTACAAAAATGTGTTTATCAGTTATTGGTTATCTAGGAATAATCCTATCTAATAAAGAGGGAATATGCTAATTGACCCTCACACCATTGCAAAGATGGTGGCACCACAGCCAATAAGGAGGGATATGCCAATTGACTGCCCTGCCCTCAAAGATGGTGGAGCCCACAGCCACAAGATGGTGGTGCCCAGTCCCCGCAGCCCTGTCAGTCTCCTCAGCACCCCAGCCACCCAGGGCTAAGGCTTGTACTGCCGGCAGTGGCAGCAGCAGAGGTGTGATGGGGCATCGCCTTCCCCTGATTGCCAGGTCACCTCCCGCCCCTGAGGGCTCCCGGACTGTGAGAGGGGGCAGGCCGGGTTGAGGGACCCCCCCTCCAGTGCATGAATTTTCATACACTGGGCCTCTAGTATAGAAAATAGTTGCTTTATTTTTGATGAAGAAAGTCAACTTTGTATAGTTTATTTCAATGTAAATAAAATGTGATTTTTTTAATTGGTTACTGCTTTGATAATAGGGGCTAAATCAGGACTCTCTATATCCCGTTAACATATAAGGATTGACATGAATGATTAAAGGCACTTAGTAAGATCTTTCTCATTAATCAGCTCTATAAAGGAAACATCATATGCACATTTTATTGTTAAGGGAAAATTTTTAAAGTAATTACATAATTGTTAAAAATTAAAATTTAATAAACAAACTATATGACATTGAAATGATATATTCCAAGTTGAAATGCAAGTGATATACAAATTGTGAGTATTATACTAAAATAATTTGGATTTTTCCTTTTTTAATTTTAGAGATCGAGGAGCATATGTTTCTTATATACAGCCAGAATATCTGTTTGAACCAGAAGATTACAAGAAGTGGGTTGAAATGAGAGTAAGTGAATATAATTTCTTGGAACAACTGCTCAGATATTGAATTTACTGGTTTTGGGTATTTGCTTGAAAGTTTTATTTCAGAATCCTTAAATATTTATTTATGAAATATCCTAAGGATTATGCCTCTGTGGGTGACATATACTAGTATATATATATTTTTTGTATTTGTCTAAAAATCTCTGTAGAGCCTTGGCATAAATGATCACATGGTTTTCTTAAATCTATAAATAATTGCTTCCTTTAAGGGATTTAGAAACGAAGAATGGAGTGTGCTTATGTAAATTTTTTTCTTAAAATGAATTTTTAGATTATATATCTTCCCCCCGACAAAATACTGGTTTAACTTCTCCACCACTTGTCACTTCCCTTTTTTTAATTTTACAGGAGGATAGGGTGAATTTAAATAAGATATGCATAGTTTTTTTGAATTATGCAATTCATTTTATGGAAATCTATTGAGAAGGAGTATTGTTCTGAGATGTCTGCAGGCTTTGAGGCAACTCTAGTTGTGGTACTGTTACTATAGTCACCACATGACATTAGTAGTAGAGCCAGGGGTCTTTTCTTTGCCACTTTCCTGAGTCTCTGTGGCTTAATTTAAAGAGTGTAAGAGTGTGGCTCCTAGGGGCTCTGAGTTCAGAATAACTTTGCATTTCATTCTGCTATTTTTGCCCTAGATCTAGCCAAGGTGTTTTTCCTGGGGTCATCTCTTGTGCCTCGAAGAATGAGCTCCACTGAATGAATACTAGTAAATCTATGGCCTCAATAAAGGGCTATGAGTTCCAGAAAGTTACCTGTGTTGATTGTTTCTATGACTGGTGCAAGGGGAATTAATATATATATATATATATATATATACACACACACACACACACACACACACACACACACACACACACACATATATATACATACATATATATATGTTATATATGTATGTATATATATATATTTTTTAATCTATTTTTATTGATTTCAGAGAGGAAGGGAGAGGCAGAGAGAGAGATAGAAACATCAATGATAAGAGAGAATCATTGATTGGCTGCCTCCTGCATGCTCTCTACTGTGGATCGAGCCTGCAACCCGGGCATGTGCCCTTGACTGGAATCGAACCTGGGATCCTTCTGTCTGTAGGTTGATGCTCTATCCACTGAGCAAAACCAGCTAGGACAAGAGATCTTGACTGATGTATGAAAGGGACATGTAAAGGTTTTATTAAAAGAAAAAATATATATGCTCAATAGTTAAAATTTTGAACTTACATTTGCCTTGCATTTTAATTATTGTTGTGATTTTTTTTTTAAAGGCTAAATCCTTGTCAGCATGTTCTTCTTTGCCTAAGGAAAAGCCAGCATGTTCCTCTTTACCTAAGGAAAAGCCAGAATGTTCCTCTTTACCTAAGGAAAACCCAGCATGTTCCTCTTTACCTAAGGAAAACCCAGAATGTTCCTCTTTACCTAAGGAAAACCCAGAATGTTCCTCTTTACCTAAGGAAAACCCAGAATGTTCCTCTTTACCTAAGGAAAAGCCAGCATGTTCCTCTTTACCTAAGGAAAAGCGATATGTTATCATAAATATGACTGAGTTTGAAGCCTGGAGTCAACGGGCATGGACAGATGTACTCCTTCAGATATACAAGGTATCATTTCTCTTCCTGTTCATTACTAGGGTTTTTTGGTTAAATTTACATAGATAGTGTATTAGTTCAGGTTTAGGCAATATTGCTATAAAAGATTTAAAAACTTAGTGGCTCAAATAAGATATAATTTTATTTGTCTTTCTCATGGAACCGTGGAGAAGTAAGTGGTCTAGAGGCAGAGGGGTGTCTCTTCTATCCTCAGTACTGGGCTTTCATCCTGGGTCAATTTCTCAGAATAAGGAAGAACAGATAAAGGAATAGAAGACAAGTAAGTTCCTTTTAAGGATATTTTCTGGAAAATGCATCATTTCCCTTTCACATTCCATTGGGATGAATTTAGTCATGTGACAGCATCTAGCTTTAAGGGAAGTTGAGAAGTATAGTCTCTAAAATTGGTAGCTACAGGCATTTTCCAATATTAAAATTAAGGATTAAAAAGTGGATATTGGTGAAAATTATGGTCTCCACCTGTAATGTATAATATTCTCTTGTAAAGTTATGTGGAGATATTCACTGGGAATCATATAACTGTAGGCAAGATCAGGTGTTGATGAGATTCTCCAATTAACTTCATGCTAAGGTGCATGTGTAGGTAAATTAACGTATAAATTGTGCCTCCACTACTGTATTTTTATTGCTTAAACAGCACTGGTTTCAGTCCTGGAATCATTTTCTAGTGTCCCAAGGAAATATGGCACTATACATTTTGCTCACTAAAGCCTATGGAGGCTTCTGTTCTATCCTCACTTATGAATAGGGTGAGCTATAAGATAGGGAATTAAAACAAAAAAGTTAAATTAAATAAAAGCAGCAGTTAGTCACTCAAAGGAAAGGACAGAATTAAAAGCTAAATGGCATTATATGTCACAAATTGCTTTTTAAATGTGATCTTGTTTAATCTTCACAACCAACAAACCCCAGTTTAGAGAAGAGGAAACTAGGGTTTATAAGTATACCTACTTCCTTCCAAGATCTGCTTTTGGCCTTATAAAACCATCTGATATAAGAAAATTTTATTTATTCCTTGCTCTCTGCTGGGGCCCAGACAGTTCTCTGCTGCTCTCTGGCAGTCTAAAACCTTCATGGCAGCCAGTTACCTAGGCCTACCTTCTGGAAAGTTCCTTCTGTTACATATTCCCACTTACTCCTCTTCTCTTCTTTCCACCTCAACCTGCCCTGTCTTCCTTGCTGTATGTCAAGAGAAGAAATCCTATTTTTTCTTGATTAATTCTGAGAAGAATGAATGTAAACATCCTCTAGGATGTTTGTGACTCTCAGCCAAACTTATAATTGGGAAAATACATTTTCTTCTTTTATTAACTCCAGTCTGCATGATCTGTCATTTTGCCCAGTGATAAAGAGGAATAACTCCAAAACAGAAGATTAGCACATGCTCTAATTTAGGGACAAACTAGTCCTAATCTTGCTTTATGGACTTGATTCACACACTTATTATTTATTCATTTATGCAGCATTCATATATATGCTTAGTTCATTTAATCTGTCGTCCCCATCTATGAATCTGTATTTAGAAACCAAATTTCACTTGTAAACTTAATAGTGTGTCACCTACATAGTAGAAGCTCAGCAAATATTTGTTTAATGAATTTATTCAACCACTATTATGTTTCAGGCTCTATGGGGATAAGAGTAAACTTGATATATTCTATATCCTCAATAATTTTGTGTCTTGGAATATATTAGCAAGTAAGTATATATAATTACAAGGAAGCATGACAAATGCTATGACAAGGCAAGCCCAAATAACTAAGGATGAGTGCCCATAGAGAGGATCCTGACTTTTCTGGTTCGGGGAAAGTTTCCAGGAAGAAGATCAATTTAAACTGAGTCCTGAGAAATGTGCCCTAGCTGGTTGCTCAGTGGTTAGAGCACCAGCTTATGGACTGAAGGGTCTCAAGTTCAATTCCAGTCAAGGGCATGTACCTCAGTTGCAGGCTTGATTCCCTGCCCCCAGTAGGGGCATGTGCAGGAGGCAACCAATTGATGTGACTCTGTCTCTCCCCCTCCCTTCCACTCTCTAAAAAAAAAAGAAATCAATGGAAAAATGTCCTCGGGTGAGGATTAACAATAAATAAATAGGTAGGTAGGTAGGTAAATAAATAAATAAATAAATAAATAAATAAATAAATAAAATAAACTGAGTCCTGAGAAATGATAGGTGTTTGCCAGGCAAAGTGGGGCATAGTTGAGAAAGAGAGTACGGTTTGTGTGAAGGAGGCAGTAGATGAGTTTTATTGGAGGAAAGTGATGGGGGGGGGGGCGGGGCAGCAGATAGCATTTTTCAAGATAAGGAAAATTCAATATGGAAATGCCTGAGGTTAGATGGAACATGGTACATTTTGAGGAATAAACACAGTATTTGGGACAGGGGGAAGGGAGGGGTGGGTAAGAGCAGTGGACTGTGATCCCAGACAAAAATTGGATGACTTCATAAGCCAAACTAAGGGATCTGGACTTCATAGACTTTAGCACAAGATCAGTACAGAGGTATTGAAGGGTTGTAAACATGAGCTTGACATAACCAGGTTTGCATTTTACAGAAATCACTATGGTACATTATAGAAACTGTTTGGGAATGCATTTTAATGTGTGGTGCTAGGAATGCTGGTGGTAGGAAAGATGAGGAATGGACAGCATTCATAAATAATAGGAGTAGAACTCAGGCTTGGTGAATGACTTGATCTTGGTTGGGGAGGGGGTAAAAGAGACAGAGAGGTAAAAGATGATAGTGGGTTTCTTGTTGGGTGACTGAGTAAAATTTGATCCCAGTCATTGAAATAGAAGACAAGGGATAATAGCATTTTTATTAGGGGCAGAGGGTGGAACTGAGTAAGAGAACATGATAAATTAATTTTAGTTTTGCTATATTACAGTGCCTGGTATGATTACTGGTGGGCATATCCTTGAGTCAGGAAAGGGACCTGGGTGGCAACACACATTTGGAATTCTTTACTAATGCCATGATAAAGTCATAGGAGTGGATAAGACTGCCCAGTTAGATGATCTACAGAGCTGTGGCTTCATGTATTGTGGCTAAAGTGTGGGTAGCTCTAGGTGCTCCATTAAATCAGAAATGGATTGGCAATTTCACATGAAAAAGCAAGCAATGTTGTTGAAATGAATTCTCAAATTAGAAATGAAAGATTGTGATTTTCACACAAATCCCTTTGGGTTCTCATTATTGAATTCTCAGAGGTCATGCATGCAATTCAAGACTGCCTTTGTCAGTTCTTCTTAGCTAATTGTTTAGATAACAGAATATAGCTTGTCTCATTCAATTTAATTTTGTGTCATTAGGTTATTTTTGCTTGTTAAATTTGCATAATTAATTGTTGCTCTTTCCTTGCATTATATTCCCAATTCACAAAAATGGCTAAAAAGTGGGTCATTGAAGCATGAGTGGTGAAAGACAGTAACAGAAACATTCAAACTCAGAATGCTGTTCTAAGTGTAAATTATAAATAGGGATCTTATGTGGATATAAAGGATGAATCTGTATATACTGAAACAAGTGAATGTGATATTTTTACAGAAGAACCTGGAAAAGAAAAAGATGATAAGAAATAAGTATCTGAATAATTTTAATGAACTATTTATTCATTTGTTCACAGTATTCTGTCTATCATAAAGTTTTCTTGTATGTTTTTTTAGAACAGTGGCACAATTCTGTCAGATATTTTGAAATTTTTAAACAAAGAGCAGTGATCTTTCTGGTTAATTAAACACATTTTTCCTGAACCACTTCAGTTCTCTCTATAATAAAATTGGAGTATTTGTTGCTAAAGGTCAGCGAGACATCAGTTCTAACTATGCATTATTCAGAATTGCATGCCCATGTAGAAAACAAACAAAAATGGTACAAGGGATCATATTTCTGAGGAATATTTAAAAGCAATAAAATATGATTGGAGTGAAGCAGAATTGGCAAAACTCTTTAATTAAATGGCTTTGCAGTATGTCCCATAATGTCAGTGACATCAATGTGGAAACACAATTATTCTCACAGATTATAACAAATATTGCATGTTTTGATTGGATATAACCATGCATAGGGAACATAAGAATAACTCTTTGCATGTGTGTGATAAATATGAACAAAGTATATGATGACATTTTATTCTCTTTATTAGTGGTGGTCTATGTGGTTTCCTAATGCACATTTAGTGTTTTTTAGGGAATAAAATAGGGAGAAAAAAGCTATAGAGTGAAAAAATCACATAGGTCAGAAACCCAATATTGACAAAACCAAATATTTAAATAGGAAAAGGAAGAGAATCCTACAAATGAGCTTCAAATAGGCAGAAAGATTACAGTGACATTTTATATTATGAACAAGGAGGAAAGAGAGCCTTTGAGGAATGACATGGTTAATAGTATCAGGTAAAATTGAGAGGTTTCTTGAGATGATAATGATGAGTCGGGGAAGGTCACTAGGTGGGCCTTGGTTTAAGGAGCTAAAGGAATGAAAGAAAGTGGTGACCTGTAATTCAACTGGTGACCTCTTGGTTCCTGGAAGGATGCCTAGTGAGCATGTTTTGATATTGCTGAAAAATAACTGGTCAGGAGGGAAAAGTTAAAGATCCAAAAGGTAAAAAAGACAACTGATGCAGTACTATTCCTAAGAAGATGAGAAGGCCTGGCATCTAGTACAAGAGAAGGGATAAAGGATTGCTCAGCCATTGCAGCTAGAGAGAAGGAAGAAAAGTGAGTGCAGATGCAAGAGCTATTGGATATGTGGTAGGACACTGCACTGTTCTCATTAAGATATCATCACTTTGCTCTTTGAAGTTCTGAGAAAAACTATCATATAGGCTGAAAAGGAGGGAGGGTTGGTAAAGATGGTTAAGAAGCCAGGAGCCACCTTAGCCGGTTTGGCTCAGTGGATAGAGCATAAGCCCACGGACTGGAGGGTCATGGGTTCATTTCCTTGGTTGCCCCAGTTGGGGTGCATGTGGGAGGCAACCAGTCCATTTGTCTCTCACACTGATGTTTCTCTCTCTGTGTCACCACCCCGCCCTTCTACTCTCTCTAAAAATCAATGGCAAAAAAATATCCTCAGGTGAGGATTAACAAAAGAAAAAAAGAGAAGCCAGGAGCCATGAATAGTGGGAGTGAGAAGACAAGGGAAAACAGAATTCTGGGCCTGCAAACTTCATCTTTAAACTAGAGGCCCAGTGTGGGATTGAAATAGTGGAGGCACCCCGCCTCACACCACTGCGCCTGACACCATACATAGTATTATAATATTATTGACTATATTTCCTATGCTGTACTTTATATCCCCATGACTATTTTGTAACTACCAATATGTACTTCTCAATCCCTTCACCTTTTTTACCCAGTCCCCCAATGCCCTCCCCTCTGACAGCCATCAGTCTGCTCTCTGTATCTATGAATCTCTTTTGTTTGTTCACTTATTTTATTCTTTAAATTCCACATATAAAGGATATTATATGGTATTTATCTTTCTCTGACAGACTTATTTCACTTAGCTTAATACCCTCTAGATATATACTAGTAAATGCTGTTGCAAATGGTAAGTGAAAGGTGAACATGGTGATATGCAGGCAGGCTAAATAACTATCTCAGACATTGATTAAAGAAAATTGAATTTATTTAAGGAAAGGGATTGGGGGGATGAGATATCCCAAGGGAAGGACTGCACAGCACCGAGCTAAGGGGACATTGGGTTAATGATGGCAGCCAAAATATACTTGGGCCAATTAAACAAGGAAGGGCATAGAAGAAGCAACAGGAAAGCCGAGGCTGGGCTGCTTTGGCTCACTAAGAAGTCAGAGAAAAGGGGGCCTTGGAGACAGGTTCAGGGGGTAAGCCCAAGACAAGCTTCCACTGCCCATTGTTCCCCTGGTTGCAAGTCTCATGGGGTCCCTTAGAGGTTGGGGGATACGTGCCAGTCAGGTAATGGCATGGGCATGCTCCTTGGAGGGCAAATACACACTGGGTCCTTTGTCCTGAGCATATTTATCTTTCTTGCAGGTAGAAATATTTGGGGAGGTCTTAAGGGAGAACTCCCAGGGGAGGGTCCAATAGAATATTCATCAGCTTGTCAGGTGTGCTCTTTCAGGGTCATGGTCTCCACTGATTGGTTAGTGCCAGGGCAGGGGGTCATTAGTCAATGTAGCTGGTTCTGAGGCAGTTACATCACTTGTCTAGTTTTGCTGATTTTCTGGGCATGGAGCTGGAATATAACTGAGACCTAGATGCTATCTTATGGAGGAAAAGGTCAGGGGGGTCTAAACCACATGACCAGTGATATGCTAGGGGAGGAAAGGTCACCCTGGGGGTGAAGTTCTTGTTTTCCCAGTTTTGCCCCTTACTAGGCATCTGGGGCTTTCTGCCCTAGTGAGTTTCTATACCTGGCCCATCATCTTTGCTCTGGGAGATACAACATTCTGGGGGTCTAACTGTACGATTTCATTCTTCTTTATGGCTGAGAAGTATTTTATTGTATTTATGTACCACAGCTTTTTTATCTACTTGTCTATGATGGGCATTCAGATTAATGTTATATCTTTTACTACCAGAAAACTCCCCTGTGGCCTTAGTCTCTTCCTGGAGCTTTCTCTCCACCTCCTGTCTTAACTGAAGCTTGTATCTTCACCCCAAAATCAGTTTCCTTGTGGTCCTCTTTAATAGGGGCTGTTGATGAATATGCATGAATGTTTCTTTTCAGTTTTGTTGTCTCTCTTTTCCTTTTTTTTCTTTTCTATAATTCTTACCCTGTGGGATTAAATTAGATTCTCTTTACAAAAAATTGGTGGTGTTGATAATATTTAGACATAAATGACTGTAAGAAGTTTTGTTATGGTGATAAACATTTATGGTATATTTGAACAATGTTTATTAGTTATATCCTTCCACTTAATCTGATCAATGGAAATGTAAACTTCTAAAAATTAAATCTAGTCTGAGTTTTGCTGATTACTACTTAAATTATGTTTTCTATGCCAATTGGAAAAATACACTGAGTGGTCTCTGAATGCATAATAATCTGGCCACTCAGTGTATATCCTATATAATAAAAGGCTAATATGCAAATTGTCCCCTCGACCAGGAGTTCTACCAGCAGGCAGGCCGGCCAACTGCCCATGCATGAATTCATGCACCAGGCCTCTAATAGATATAATAATCTGGCCACTCAGTGTAGATTAAAATAATCCATAACTTAAAAAAATCTGTCATTGAAAATGAATAAGCCAGATATAATAGCAAAATTAATATGGAACTGGTAGTGCATATGATAATGATTGGATAACACTCACTATATGTAGGTATGTACTGTGTTATTATGATTTATAATGATAAATATATATTTGGTGTTCATTCTCATTTCTGGCACAGAGCTTTTTTAAAAATATATTTTTATTGATTTTAGAGAGGAAGGGAGAGGGGAGAGAGAGATAGAAACATCAATGATAATAATCATTGATTGGCTGCCTCCTTAATGCTCCCTTACTGGGCTTGAGCTCCCAACCCAGGCATGTGTCCTTGAGCGGAATTGAACCCACAACCCTTTAGTCCACAGGTCAAAGCTCTATCCACTGAACCAAACTGGCTGGGGCCTTGCACAGAGCTTCTTAAACCTTTTGGAATTTCTAAGTGGTAAGAGTGAAACAGGGTGTCTTTTTGTTATGTTAATTATGTGGCTTTTTGAAAGGACCTTACTATAGGGGCTGATTATCAGAGGAATCAACAATGTGATTAAAAGGTTAGAACTTTATGTTTTATCCTCAGCTCTGGAATGGCAGAGGGCTGATGAAAACCAACAAGAGGTCATCAAAACTTCTGATTTATAGCTAGTTGGTCAAAAGTATAGGTAACAAGCTGAACTTGAGACTGGTGTCTGAATTTAGTTGCCAAGGAGGGGGTCATTGGAACCTCCAATGGATAGTTGGTGGGTAAGAGAGTATACTGACAACCTGGGCTTTTGATTGGCAACTGAAATAGTAGCCTTGTATGGCTGAACCTTCAACCTGTGTAATCTGATACCATCTCTGGATATATAGTGTCAGAATTGAGTTAAATTGTTGGAGGTTCTGCTGGTGTTTGATAATTGGTTGTGTGGGGATGGGGATTCTACCCTCCACCTTCCACACACACACACTCGAAAATTGGTGACCAGAATCCTTAGATAATAAGCTGCTTCTTGTAAATTACATAGCATGGTATCTTATAGACTAGATGCTATAAAGGCAAAAAGTTGGGAATTTAAAATGGGCACTAGAGGTTATCTTAACTATTCTTTCACTCTTGAGTGAATGTAGCTAAGCAGAAAATACTGATGGCCTTATTTTTCTATCTGTCATTCTTTTATCTACTCTTCAGATTTTTATTTTGCCATTCAGGTCTAGTATAATTTTTTTTCCTCTCTTTTATTCAATTTTAGGTTCTGATATTATCCCACATTGTACCACATTCCATAGATGACTTGCCTCCCATAAATATGCGGAAATCACCAAAAGTCAATCCTTGTTTTGTAGAAAGCAATGTATATTCTGATTCTGAAAGAATTCTGCTTAGTTGGTTGAACACAAATTATGAGAATGCCCGACATATTGTATGGAAAAACTGTAAAAAAGGTAAGAATTTTTTTTTTCTTTAAATAAATCATTATAAGTTGTAGTCTGACAGTGTAGAAGGAGCTGCAGAATTGGTCTCAAAATTCGTAGATTTTATACTTGACTGCAGCATTTGTGCTCTGTTTTGCAAAAATAGTATTCCTTAACATCTTCAAGATCACTTTCCTTACATGTAAAATAAAAATAATAAGATGCTTCTCCAATTTATTTTGAAGAATAATTGATAAAAAATATGTATAGATGCTCCAATATGAAAGATATAGCCTTAATGTAATTGATGAAATTTGCAGCTCTATAGAGTATTAAATATAGGTGACACTGCTCAAATGTTGTATATAATTAGTTGAGATCAAGTGAAAATTGACTAGACAGTAACTTATATTTTGTTGTGACAGTCACATTGGGAATCACTAAGTGCAATTAATGCTTCATGAATTTAGGAGGAAGGGTAGGTCATATTAATTACATATAGAGAGGGGCAAAAGTTTATAGTTGTGAGTACTCAAAACACAGAGTTTCTTCTTGTATTGCAGGTATTATTTTCTATATGAACAACTGTAAATCTACTCTTGCCCCACTCCATATACTGAGAAAAGAGTTGTGTTTATAGACAGACCTGTTCCAGTGTTCAGGCAGGCTCTTCCATTAGGAGTAATGAAGCTCTATTAAGTTTCTACCCCAAGAGCATTAAACTCTTTGAAAAAGATTCAATTTTCTAGTATAATAGTGAATTTTTTTTTTATTTGTCACTAGAGGCCCGGTGCATGAAAATTCATGCACTGGAGGGGGGTCCCTCAGCCAGGCCTGCCCCCTCTCACAGTCCGGGAGCCCTCAGGGGCGGGAGACAACCTGGTGATCAGGGGAAGGCGAAGCCCCCATCACACCTCTGCTGCTGCCACTGCCGGCAGCACAAGACTTGGCCATCCCTGGTTACCTGAGCCTCGGGCAGCCCTGGGTGGCTGGGCAGCCACCATCTGAGGCTTGCCTGGGCCTTGGGCCAGCCTGGGGGCAGGCCCAGACTTGGCACGTGCCTGCCGCCTCAGCGGGGCTAAGGGGACTGGGCGCCGCCATCTTGTGGCTGTGGGCGCTGCCATCTTTGAGGGTGTGGTGGTCAATTAGCATATTCCCTCCTTATTGGCTGTGGGTGCCACCATTTTTGAGGGCAGGACAGTCAATTAGCATATTCCCTCCTTATTGGCTGTGGGTGCCGCCATCTTTGAGGGCGGTGCAGTCAATTAGCTATTCCCTCCTTATTGGCTATGGGCGCCGCCATCTTTGCAATGGCATGAGGGTCAATTAGCATATTCCCTTTTTATTAGATAGGATAAGCATTGGTTGATTGAGGAGGACAGTATTCATGTTGGTTGTTTCTTTCACTTCAATTCAGCACCCCTGTTCCAAGCACGTACAACCTGGCTATATTGAGAATGGATTGCGTTTTAACATACATTAATTAAGTTTATATTTTATACTGAACCCTTGGAGTTTAATCTAAACTTTAGAAGTAAGAAAAGGTTAAGAGTATGATTTAAAATGAGACTTTGAATTACAGTTGCTCTGAACTCAAAACCATTAGTGAAGCAAACATGTGACATCAAGTTTGAAAGATATATATTGATATATTGTTATTAGAGAACAGTAAGTATAGAATATTGTATTACCTTCTAATTAAGGTGCTGATAACATCAAACAGTTTGACTTGAAACTATAATTTAATAAGATTCATATCTTATAAAAATGTATTTGGCTCATTAAAAACTATAAAAAACCGGATACATCATCTACTGCTGGGCACTTGGGCTGTTTCCTTGGCTATTGTAAATAATGCTGCTATGATCATAGGGGTGCATATATGCCTTTGAATCAGTGTTTCAGGTTCCTAAGAATATATTCCCAGAATATCACTGGGTCAGGTCATAAGGCAGTGCCATTTTTAAATTTTAAGGAGTCTCCTTACTGTTTTTCATAGTAGCTGCACCAATTTACAATCCTACAAACAATACACATACGAAGGATTACCTTTTCTCCACATCCTCACCAGCACTAATTGTTTGTTGACTTTTTGATGATAACCATTCTGACATGTTATCACATTGTGGTTTTGATTTGCAGTTTCTTGATGATTAATGATGTTGAGTATCCTTTCATATGTCTGTTGGCCATTTGTATATCTTCTTTGGAGAAGTATCTATTCAGCTCCTTTGTACATTTTTAAATTGGATTGTTTGGTTTGTTTGATGTTGAGTTGTATGAGTTCCTTATATGTTTTAGATATTATCGTGTTATTGGGTATATCATTCGTGAATATCTTCTCCCATTCAGTAGGTTGTTTTTTTCATTTTGCTGATGGTTTCCTTTGCTGTGCAGAAACTTTTTAGGTTTTTGTAGTTCCATTTGTTTATTTTTCTCTTGGCCAAGGAGACATATTGAAGAAGATATTGCTAAGACTGGTGTCAAAGTGTTTACTGACTGTTTTCATCTGGGAAATTTATAGTTTCATGTGTTATGTTTAAGTTTTTAATTCATTTGCAGTTTATTGTCCATGGTATAAAAAAGTAGTTCAGTTTTATTTTTATGAATGTATCTGTGCAGTTTTCCCTGCACTACTCATTGAAGAAACTGTCATTTCCCCACTGTTTATTCTTGCCTCCTTTGTTGATTATTAATTGACCACATAAACAAATTTTTATTTCTGGATTTTATTCCATTCCATTGATCTATGTGTCTGTTTTTGTGCCTGTGTCATACTGTTTTGATTATTGTTGCCTTATAGTATAGTTTGAAATCAGGCAGCATGATACCTCCACTTTTGTCCTTTATTCTCAAGATTACTGTGGCTTTTTTTGGGTCTTTTGTGGTTCCATATAAATTTTAGGGTTTTGTTCTAGTTCTTAGAAGAATGCCATTGGAATTTTGATAGAGAATGCATTAAATTGTATATTGCTTTGGGTAGTATGGACATTTTCATTAGTCCTTCTAATCAATAAACATGGTATATTCTTCCATTTATTTGTATCCTCTTCAATTTCTTTCTTCAGTGTCATAATTTTCAAACTACAGGTCTTTCACCTTCTTGGTTAAATTTATTCCTAGGTATTTTATTCTTTTTGATGTAGTCATAAATGGGACTGTTTTCTTTATGATTTCTTTTCCCACTTCACTTTATTTGAGAAACTTTCCCAATAACCTCTCTAAAATAGCACATACTTCACTCTTTCTCTTTCTTGTTCTTTTTTTCTCAATATCACTTTCCAATAATAATATATATAGTCTTTCTCTTCCAGTAGAATGTCAGCTTCTGAACAGGAACAATGTTGTCTGTTTTATTGTTCACTGCTGTATTCTCAGGGTCTAGAACAGTGCCTCAAAAATAATAGATACCAAATATTGTCTGAGTGAATGAATGAATGAATGAATGAATAAAGAGACATTCAGATCTTATACATTTTTAAAAATATATATTTTATTGATTTTTTACAGAGAGGAAGAGAGAGGGAGAGAGAGTTAGAAACATCAATGAGAGAGAAACATCGATCAGCTGCCTCCTGCACACTCCCTACTGGGGATGTGCCTGCAACCAAGGTACATGCCCTTGACCGGAATCGAACCTGGGACCTTTCAGTCCGCAGGCCGACGCTCTATCCACTGAGCCAAACTGGTTTTGGCGGTCTTATACATTTTTTTATATCCTTTTCCAGATAATTGAACATGTATTTGTACCTTCTGGTACAAGTATGGGGAGTCAGGTTGAATGGTTGAGGTGGGAGGGAGGCACTTTTCATCTTCAGTATGTACCTGAATACAGGTTTTCATGGTTGGTAACTATGGAGGTCCCTGAGGAGAAGCTCTGTGAAATATTTCACTTAGGTTAACTTGGACTGAGAAAAAGTCATACTCATTACCCCAGATTTTAACCTCTCAACATTGGCACTTGTTCTACGTACTGCCACTTCATTGGTAAGGTCTGACAATGCTTACAACTTGGTGCAGTGGTATTGTGGCGGGTAGATGGATAGGGTTGTACTCCAAACTGTTAAATTGAGAAACTCTGGGTATGAGTCCTAGTAATCTGTATTTTATTTAATTCTGATGCATACTAACATATGAAACAGACTATAGTATCACAAAAAAGGGCTTTCATTAGTGCTTTAAAGTTGTTCACAGAATTTATTTGTTCACCAACTACATTTCCCAAAAAATCCCCCCTTTAAACAATAATTTCTTTGAAAGAATAATGGCTGAGAATTTCCCCCAATTAATGCCAGACATAAAACCACAGATCCAGGAAGTTTAGAGAATACCAATCAGGAAAAAAATGTCAGAAAAACTTTATACCTAGGCATATTACATTTAAACTACAGGAAATCTAAGATAAAGAAAAAATATTTAAAAAAGAAGCCAAAGGGAAGCAAAAAACACCCACCTTACCTACAGAGGAGCAAAGATAACTATTACTAGTATATCCAACTTCTCAGCAAACATGCAATGAGGAGAGTGGAGTGAAATACACAAACACCTGGAATTCTGTACCCTGTGAAATTATCTTTCAATGGTGAATGAGACAATATTGCAGAGAATAGACAGGGGGCCTTGCTTTCATATTTTATGGATAAACTGATCAGTTGGCAGCCTGCACTGTCATCCCTGTGGAGAACCTGTCTTGATTACCCTAATGGGGCAACAAATAAGAAGTTTTTAGTTGTTTATGGATTTCCGAGATACTTTTGAAAGTTCAACAGTGGAGTCAGCAAAATGGGTTGTTTCCATATTCCATATCTGTTGAGGCTTTTTATCAGCACCTCCACCTGAGTTAGGACAGGTCTGATACATTTCTCTCATTAGAATGTCTTTTCAATGATGGAACTATGAAGGAGGTGACAAATGTGGGAGCCTTGCTCTTGATAGAGGAAAGCATGTTGGAGAGTATCAAGTAGTAAAGCTGGTATCAGTTGGCTTAGAGGTCCAGCCACAGGGGACTTTGAATTAGTATTTTAGAACTTTATTCTGTTGCCCTTGGAGAGTCAGAAGAGATGGCTGAGCTGGTGACTGCTATGATAAAATGGGCATTTGGTCTGTCAGCAGCATGTGCATTGATTGAAGTGCAGAGTGGTTACATGTTTTTGATCAGCACACTTGAATTTAGCCCTCAGAGCAGACTGAGGTATCTTAACGCTGGACTTCCTATGAATTAGCCCAAGCATACTTATGTGGTGCCAGGCAGTCACAGTTTGATAAAGTTACAATTCCTAAATATAGATGGTTGCTGGGAGCCACAGGTAAAAAATAACCAACCCACTCATTCTTTGTTTGAAAAAAACAAAACAAAACACATAACAGGTGGGGGTTTATTTGTAAATGTGGAAGTCAAAAAGGAATTTTCTTATGATAAGTGGACAGCTGTCCCATGTAAATTAGGGACCTTTTTAGTGCTTGCCAGGAGGTCCATTTGCTCTTATACACTCATTCTTCTGTTCCCAATAGCTCTTTTATTATATGTGCTTATGTCCTTTAGCATTAACACCATAGTTAATATTTTTTCACTGATGAATCATTTTACCTCTTAGTGACAGTATCTTCTTCAGTAGATCATGCCTGTGATAAAGTACCAGTTATGTCATTCCTCTGTACCCTTTGCTTCAAAGTCTACATTTTCCTTGCTAATGAAAAATTTATCATCCTGTAATCACCTGGTAATTTTGAGAGCAGCAACAGACCATTTTGTAATGTAAATGTAATTTCTGACAAGACTAAGTACTTTCAGTTGAGTACACTTTAAAAAAAAAATCTTCAAATGGGAACATTTTGAACTGCCTGTTCAAAAGAGCTCTGTTCTACAAATAATGTCTTTTTAGCTTATGCTTATTTCAATATTTTTTCATGATGTAACAATTGTAGTTCTTATGAATGAAAAATAAAGTTTTTTATTTGATTTTCTTTAATGGAGTGGAGTTATAAGTATGTTTGGAAAATTTATCTTTTATATTATGTAGTATTTAAAGTTGCCCCTGATTTAATTTACTATGTAAGAGTTTGTTCATGTAAACAATATTGAGTATACATTTGGGAGATTGTATTGGCCTGTTAATTTGGTATCTATTCTTAAAACTAATGTGGTATTGAGGTCTTACATTTGCATGCATTGCTTGTTTCAAATGTGTCTAATTTTCAACTTTATTAAAGCACATAATAGTCATTATTTACAAAGCACTTTTTATATTTTCTCCAGAAGTTCCAAATTAGCCTTTTAGTGGTTAGCATTAAATATTTACCATTAGTGTTGCAAGTCTGAAATGTACACAATAATGGTATAATCTGACATATTAATGTTACATCAATGTTTTACTTTGGGAAGGTGACTGTCAGTTAATAAGTAGAAGTCATGAATAGTATAAAGCTCAGAACTAAATTGTGAAAAATACCAAGCAGTCAAACAAATGTGATAACTGAAAGATAAACCATTTCCAATGGATTAGCAGAGTGGTTTAATGAATCAAGGCAGTAGCCATGTGTGATGGCAAATGGAGGATGTAAAAATTCCCCCACAGCCAGACCACATTTTTTTCTCTCTTTTATATTCATACCTACTCAGACCACATTTTTTCTCTCTTTTATATTCATACCTACCTTCCAGCCACAGATCACAGATCACATAATATCTTTTATTATGAAAGATACTGGAGGCCCAGTGCATGAATTCGTGCATGGATGGGGTCCCTAAGGGTGGCCTATGGAGATTGGGCCCCAGCTCGTGCCCCCAGCCTCGCAGCCCCGCAGCCCCACCTGGCACCCCACCTTGGCCTAGCACTGCCCCCTCACCTGCTCCACAATCCCACCTGCAGGGGGTGACAGATCGGGCCGGGCTCCACCCGCACACCCAGCTCCCTCAGCGCCTCGGAGCTGGCAGCAGCCCCACCCCCTGCTGCCGCCACTGGTCGCCATCTGCGTGGTGATAGGTGGGGCAATCAGGCCCCCATTTGCACCCGCCTTGACCTGGCACTGCCTGCTCATCTGTTCTACTATCCTGCCATGGGCCCACTCTCATTGGGGCCCATTGGGGCCGGCAGTGCCTCCACTGCCGCCTGTTGTCAGCACCACGTCACCGATGCCCACAGTGTTCCGTGCCACCCCCTGGTGGTCAGTGCATGTCATAGCGAGTGGTTGAACTCCCAGTTTCCCAGTCAAACTCTTGGTCGAACTCTCAGTCAGATGACCACCTGAAGGGAAAATTTGCATATTTGGCTTTTATTATATAGGATTATGAGACAGTATAGGCACTTGGGCCTGGGAATGGAAAAATACAGGTGGCTAGGAAGCCAGGTTAAGACCAGGTGGCAAGAATGTCACCATATGTCTATTCCCTCCTTAAAAAAAAAAATGCAGAGTTTAATCTCCCTTCTAACTGCTTGCTTTTCCTATCCTGACATGAAAATTTCCACAAGCCATTTTCAAAAAGCCTGTCTTTTCAAGCAAGCCTGCCTAGTCCCCAGCTTATCAAAGCAGCCAAGCTGAACCAGCCCCTGAACCAGTTTAGTGGGCCTCCTTTCCTCTGTCCTGCCTCCCTTATGCTCAGGCATAAGCTTAATAAAATCTGTCTGGAAACTTCTTTGGGGTTTCCTCTCAATTTCTATGTTGGGGAACTGAAGAATCCCAATGCTGGTAACAGTTATAGGATTTGTGCATTGACTATGTAAATTTGGGAAAGGTTTAAGGAAACGTATTCACCTTGATTGCATGCTCTTAGGGACAGTGGTAATCCTAGGAGTGAATAATTTAATAAATCTTGTCTAGAGGGAAGAGGACTATAGTGAGGCTAATTACTGAATTGCTAAATAAGTAGTAGTCACTCCGATAGGAGAGGAAGATGTTTGGTATTTTGTGTTTTATACAATGAGCTTGTTTTTGTCTATGCTTAGATAAGATTATGAAATGTTCTTGTTTTGTCTCATTTCATCACAGTGGCAGAATGACCTTGTATGATACTGGTGTTCTGTAAGACTGTTTATGTCCAATAAGAGAATAACATGATTTAGCTGTGATGTGCCCCTACCAGTAGGAAAGCTTAGCTAATAATATCCGGCAAGCTCACAGGACAATCTGCCACCATTTCAAATGATCTGAGAAGTCTCAGTGCTTATGATAGCACTGTAAACAGGAAATTGAGGAATGAGGCAGACAGCCAACCATCATATTATATAATGTGCAGAGTTATTGTGTAGAGAATTCATTTAGGAAAGTTCTTAACTTTGTAATGTATTAT
Source organism: Eptesicus fuscus (assembly GCF_027574615.1). Lineage (NCBI taxonomy): Eukaryota > Metazoa > Chordata > Mammalia > Chiroptera > Vespertilionidae > Eptesicus > Eptesicus fuscus. The sequence goes on from NC_072473.1 coordinate 27,265,034, forward strand.
CTAAAATTTTATATAATTTGGGCTGTAGCATTATAGTTACCCTCAGGCTAATCCAGACATTTAGCATCCCATATGAATTTTTCTAATATTTTGTTTCTTTCAAAATCTTTTAAAAAGATTCACAAATATTATTCAGTTTTTTGAAAGGAGGGAAACTCAAGATATTTCCAAATAACTAGTAAGAAACTTTCAGATTTGTGAAAGGAAAGCATGTCTAGAATATGACTAAATGAAGAATAGATTCAATTATCTCTTCAATATAGTAGACCACAATTCTAATTGGACATTGACTAAAACAATAATCATCCTATCAAATAATAGACAAATATGCAAATTGACCGCACCTTCGCTACGCCAAGCCAGCCCACCAGCCAAGCCACACCCACCAACCAATCAGGATGAGTATGCAAATTACCCCAACAAAGATGGAGGCTAATTTGCATATCAAGGCAGCATCGAAAGAAGCCAAGAGCTGCAGAAGGGAGTAAAGCTTCGGAGAAGCAAGCAAGCCAGGGGGAGGAGAAGGGAGGAGCGGAGGCGGGGCCGGGGGTGAAGGGAAAAGCAGGCGGGCTGGCTGAGAAGGCGGGGCGGGCGACAAGGGAGGAGCGGAGGTGGGGCTGGGGGTGAAGGGAAAAGCAGGCGGGCTGGCTGAGAAGGCGGGGCGGGTGACAAGGGAGGAGCGGAGGCGGGGTAGAATGTAGCAGGAAATCCTATTGCAGGATTTTTCCTGCAATGGGAACGCTAGTACCTAATAAAATGGTAATATGCAAATTACCATCACTCCGCTACGCCCACGATTGGGCCGGCTGGAGGCGAGGGGGCGGGACTCAGGGTGGCCGATTTCGTGGCTGCTGGCACCAGTTTTCTGCCAGCAGCAGTTTTCCTCTGGCCACCCGCCTGATCGGAGTGCCTCCCGATCGGAGTTCCTCTTGGGGTGGCCGATCGTGCTGGCAGGAGGCGCTATGATTGGCTGGTGGCCAGAGGAAAACTGCTGCTGGCGGATAACTGGTGCCGGCAGCCAGGTGAAGGAAAAGTCTATTGCACGAAACTTCGTGCAACGGGCTCCTAGTTAATAATAATAGCCAACATATGTGGTATGCCAATTAAAGGACTAAGAATTTTACATATATTTGTTTATTTAATCCTCAAAACAAGCAGCACAATCAGATAACTGTTATTGTTATTAACAGAAAACCTAACGCTGAGAGGTTAATTTATTTTCCTAGGAAAGGCTATGGCTGGGATTGAATTCAAGCAGTTTCACTCGAGGGCTAATGTTATGTGATCTTGTTCTTCAAAACATTAATTCTTCTTTAAGTTAGATCTGTGTAATTCTTTTGAATTCTTTTCTGATACTCAGAGAGATGTCTTATTTCTTTTCTTGTCCACCACAGTGGTTTTCCAAATCTGGATGCCCACTGCAATCACATGGAAAAATTTAAAAAAATAACTTATGCTCCACTCCAGACCAATTGAAAGTCAATCCGTGGCCCTAGCTGGATTGGCTCAGTGGATAGAGCGTTGGCCTGCAGACCAAAGGGTCCCAGGTTCAATTCCAGTCAAGGGCATGTACCTTGGTTATAGGCTCCTCCTTGGCCTGAGCCCTGGTCAGAGTGCATGCAGGAGGCAACCAATCAATGCGTCTCTCTCACATAAATGTTTCTCTCTCTCTGTCTCTCCCCCTCCCTTCCACTATCTCTAAAAATCAATGGAAAAATATCCTCAGGTGATGATTAACAAAAAAATAAAAAATAAAAATAAATAATAATTTTAAAATAACAGTCCCTGGGATGTTGCCTATATACATGCAACTTTTAAAGGCTCTTTAGATGGTTCTGATGCACAGTGCAAAGGTTAAAAACTCTAATGTGTGTGAATATAGAAACAGAGAATAGTATGACATAGTGCAGAAATACCACATAAGATAAATATTTGTCCACCACAAGAAATACTGTTTCCTAAAATATGTCTCAAATTTAAAAGAAGAAATTTATGAATAATATAAGTTCTGAGGTTTTCATGGTTTTGTTTTGTTGCAACCAATTTGATTTTGCATAACAGAAGCCATACCAACAGTAAATTCTCAGTGTTTTAAAGCTCCCCTAGGAAGCTGAGGCTGTAGGCCAACAAAGTGACCCAAAGTCCAACAAGGAGTAGGTGCTTACAGGAAGAAATGGGATATTGTCAATTGTCTTCTTGTGGTAGAGACAACTAGAAACTGATGAGAAGAGTTGAGTTAAGGTGTTTAGTGAATTGGTAGAGGTCATGTATACACTAGTGAGAGAGCATGAAGTCCCTGGGGGTCACAATTATAGGGTGAGTCTGTGTTCTCTTGCAGGTTGTTACTCTACAAACCTCACTGGCTGCTCACAGAAATTATGGGAGTGAGTTTGAAGAATATGCTTCCTATAGTGCAGACCTGGGGGAGGGGCAAGTAATTTGTGCAGACCGCTATATTCCCTATAGAACAAAAGCTTTAATCTATGGGGAGATAGACAACACATGCTGTCATCCTTAGGGCTATGGTGAAAACACATTGCAGCTGCATAAAGAAACACATACACCACCTCTAACCCTGGGAAAGGGGCTGGGATTCGACATGACAGTTAAGTAGAAAATCCTAAACTTTCTATAAAAAGCTCCTAGAACTAGTATATGAGTAGTATATGAGTTTATCAAGGTTGAAGGATATATGAGCAGCATATAAAAGTAAATTATATTTCTATATAATGGCAGTAAACAATTGAAAATAGAAATTATATGCATATAATTTGCCATAGAATAAAATGCTTAAGTATAAACCTAGCAAAATATGTGGAGGATATATGTGCTGAACATTACAAAATGCTGATGAAAGAAATCAGCGTTATGTAAAGAACTAAGTAAATAGAGAAATATATCAAATATATGCACATGGACTTGAAGACTATTGTTAAGATATGAAAATGGTGTAACTCCAATGAAAATCCCACCACAGTTTTTCTGTTGACTCTAAAATGCAGATGGGAATGTTTGGAGGTGGGTGATAAAACTTTTCTGTTTGGATTGCGGTGGTGAATACATGACAATGTATATATCTGAATCCTAAAGGCTACACCCCAAAGAGTGAATGAATGTTAGTATATGTATTTTTTAATCAACCAAGACATGGAAGTAATCCAGGATGGAATGTAGACTGTGACAAATGAATGTGATAAATGACAAATGTAACAGCATTGCATATGTTTGACAACCTCACTCAATGTAATGGAGAAGAAAAGGAGTCTGACTTAGTTATCTTTTGAAAAAAATATTACTGCATACTGTAGAACTAAAGATAAAAATACTATACATATACCTTACTTTCTTGCAGGGGTATGGGTTTGCAATACTGATAGTACTGTATATGTATACTAGTGTTGAATAAATAAACGCATTTATTGTAGATTATGAGAGTCAGATTTTTAACTGTTGAAGAAAGATGTTAGAAATAAGGAAATGGTGGAAGTCATAATGGATCACTGGGTTGAAGTTGTGGAATTGATAGTAACAGTTTAACACTTAGTTTTTTTATGTATTTTTATCTATTCATTAGTTTCTAGTTAGGAGATTTTTCATTAGTTGTTTCTCTTTATGGGTGTGATTTTTCCTCCACAAGATGTTAAGTTCCTTCAGGGGAATTTCCTCCCCTTCTCTAATGTTGGTACAAGATGAGGATGGGATATGTAGAGGACATGGTCTATATCCCCTGCTAACTGACTGATTCACCATCAACTTAAAAAGCTAGTAAATTGCCCTTTTCAGATTAAAGTTAGAATTGCTCCTAGTTCTAGAAAAATGAATATTGGCCACAAAAGTGAGATCCTTTGATTTTATTAGAAGACATGAGAAGCACATTAAGAGAAGCACATTTAGATTATAATTATACAACCAACTAGATATGTACATTTTACAATCATGACTTTGATGTATCTCATCTTATATCAAATATAGTTATTTAGAGGTTTTTATCAGGAAAAATACTTTGAAAAATACAGTGCAGAATGTTGTTTGCTATGTGTTAATCAAAAATTTCTAGTGATCTGCCAAAACCGGTTTGGCTCAGTGGATAGAGCCTTGGCCTGCGGACTCAAGGGTCCCAGGTTCGATTCCGGTCAAGGGCATGTACCTTGGTTGCAGGCACATCCCCAGTAGGGGGTGTGCAAGAGGCAGCTGATCGATGTTTCTCTCTCATTGATGTTCCTAACTCTCTATCCCTCTCTCTTCCTCTCTGTAAAAAAATCAATAAAATATATTTTAAAAAAATTCCTACTGATCTTTTGTTTGCCAGGTTAATTTTGCAATAATATCCTATAGAAGTCCTATAGAAACGTTCAATGTTGTAGTATCTCAGGTGAAAAAGTACTCGGCACTCTTTCTGTGGAATATCCAGGACAACTGTGGTTTCAGAGGAAACAAAATTTTCCAGTTCAGATGTAAAGTAGTCCTGGTTTGTGGAATTAAAATGCATGTCATGAATATCTTGTCATGGTTTGTTCTTCACAGAAAATGGGAATTGAGGGAATTAATGAAAGTCATCAGCTTTTCTTCTTGTTTTCATACAAGGAATCATCTCAAACCAGTAATAACCAAGGCTCTTCTAGAAGCACTTTAAAAAAAGGAAATGTCGTATCTAACATAGCAATGATTTCCAAAGTTTAAATCACCCCCTCTCTCCCTAATATACGACAGTCTTTCAGATATTTACTAAATATCCAGATACGTTGTCTTTTGTTCTAGTCTCAACTTCATAGTCATTTCCGTAACTGAGAAGTCCTTTTATTACTCCTCCATCTTGTTTTACGTTTTATAGTTCAATTTTGGTTTCTTTAAACCATAAATTTCCAACTCCTTCCACATACCCTACATGTGGAGGAATTTCTGTAACAAATAGGGAAGATGGCACTAAAACTTTAGAGTTACAAGTAACTCCAAATCTTTTGAGCCTCTTTATCCATGTTGATGATCACGATCAAACATTTGAATTCCAAGTTACTCTACAGAATGAGTAATTTTAAAATCCGGGATTTTTCTTCTATTACTATATGGTAGTGTATTCTTCAAAGTGATTCAAACATAAATAAAGGAGACAGCTTTTGCAGTTGCTTATAAAATATCACAGCTGTATTTCCTGATATTAAGTGAGGTTTAAGTTTTGTTTTTATTTCTAAAATAATATGATTTTTCTTTTCCAAGCAAAGGCAAATATTTCTTTGACTATTGCTCAAATTTCCATATCTTTTTATTTTTTTATTTTTTTTTTTTTTCCCCATATCTTTTTAGAGAAGTAAAACTATTGTTATATTTACTCTTTTTTTTTTTTTGGAACAGGTATTCCTTCTGAGAGATGGGTACTAAATTTTGACAAACACCTTTCAGATGGTCTTGTTTTTGCCACCGTGTTGGGAGCCTATTGTCCATTTCTGGTAAGAGTTATTTTTATGCAGAATGGTCTTCTATTATTTGAGAGAACTTAATAATTTAAATTCCAATTATTTTCTGCAAACTGATTCTTTTAATTTTATTTAACACCTAAACCTGCATGGCTAGCATTACCTTTTTGTTTATTCTTATATTGCAGTAGTATACTACAGACAAATGTTCATATTTAAATGATTCTTTGTTGAATTACAGAGAATAGTTAAAAAGCAATAATTTTATTCCATAACTGAAAGGTTTGATTGTTGTCTTTTCCAGATTGAGCCTTATTTTAAAAATATGTACACACAACCAAAAGGTTCTGAACAGTGTTTTCACAATTGCGCGGTTGTTGTAGATAGTCTTCGTGAAATTGGCTTTAACATTGGCATACAGGTGAGTATCTTTATATCATACATTCTATAAATATTTTATGAGGGTCTTCTTTCCTTATTTATTTCCCAGCTTTATTAGGTATGTTGGCAAATAAAAATTATATATATGTAGTTTGTATGATGTGATTTTTCTAGATGTGCAACATCATGATGTTTTATATATAGAGAGAAACAATTACCACAATCAAGGTAATTAAAACATTCATCACCTCACATAGTTACCATTTTTGTGTGTACATGGTGAGAACACTTAAGATTACTCTCTTAGCAGATTTTAAGTATGCAATTCACTTTTAATAACTAAAACAACCATGCTTTACATTACATTCCCAGAACTTATTCATATTATAACTGAAAGTTTATACCCTCTGACAAACGTATCTCCATTTCCCTCATCCCCACCCCTTGCCAAACACCCATTCTACTCTCTGTTTCTATGAGATTGAGTTTTTAGATTCCACGTATAATTGAAATCAAACAATACTTGCCTTTCTGTGTCTGGCTTATTTCACTTAGCATAATGTCCTCCAAGTTCATCCATGTTGTTACAAATGGCAGGATTTTGTTTTTTATGGCTACATAATATTTTATTATAAGTATGTACCACATTTTTTATCCATTCATCTCTCCATAGACACTTACCTCTTTCCTAAGGTGACCATATTTTAACATTGGTAAAGCAGGACACCATTGACCGGGTGTGTGTGTGTGTGTATGTGTGTGTCTTTTTAAAAAAAATATATTTTATTGATTTTTTACAGAGAGGAAGGGAGAGGGAGAGAGAGAGTTAGAAACATCAATGAGAGAGAAACATTGATCAGCTGCCTCTTGCCCACCTCCTACTGGGGATGTGCCTGCAACCAAGGTACATGCCCTTGACTGGAATCGAACCTGGGACCCTTGAGTCTGCAGGCCAACGCTCTATCCACTGAGCCAAACCAGTTTCAGCCAGGGAGGGGGAGGGAGTTCTTGATTAAATTTTGGTCTATATTGTAATTGCTTTTGGTTTTTTTAATAAAAGGAAATTCACTTCTTAGATCACTGTTGAATTTGCATCCTCTTTTCTTACTCATTATGTTAAAAATCTAAAAAAATAATTTAAAATTATATTATAAATTATTATATACATACTAGTAGCCCATTTGCAGGAAGAATCCTGCAAGTGGCCGCTGCAGCCGCGTGCACTGCCGCTGCAGCTGTCGCAGCCATTGCGGCCACCGCGCCTGCACCCACACGCCACTGCCACCCGCCCTGCTCCGCCCCACCGGGGTTTTCCCTCTGGCAGCCACCTTGCTTTCTGCTTTTCCTCCCTCTTCCTGTACTTTATTGAACACTCAATGTACTCACGTCTTATAAAATACTGTAAAATCTCTAGTTGTTTCAAATGCAGCAATATATGATGTGATTAAGGCTTAGAACCTTCACTTGACGAAGACCCCAAGAATATTTTTCTCTGAATTTATAAAAAGTGTCAGTTAAGCTGAAACCGGTTTGGCTCAGTGGATAGAGCATTGGCCTGCGGACTGAAGGGTCTCAGGTTTGATTCCGGTCAGGAGCATGTACCTTGGTTGCGGGCACATCCCCAGTAGGGGGTGTGCAGGAGGCAGCTAATTGATGTTTCTCTCTCATTGATTTTTCTAACTCTCCATCCCTCTCCCTTACTCTCTGTAAAAAATCAATAAAATAGATTAAAAAATATTCTGGGAATTGTTTGGACTCACTGTAGAATGTATTTTCATTTCCATATGAAGATAGGTGGATATAAAAATAAATATAATAAACATTTATAGAGGTTATACTACATATAATTCACTGAGTAGTAGGAGAGCTAACTGTGAATAATTGATCTGACTTTTAAATTTTGTTTGATTTTATCAACTAAGATATTTCAGCCTTAAATAGCAGAATTCATGAGTAAAAGTTTAAAAATAAATTCGATATTTTACATAAGGTGAAACCAGGGAGTAGAATATTATAGGGATAGTTAATCAGTTTTTTCAACACAGTTTTCAGAGATTCATTTAGCTCAGCCCTTCTCAGCCTCCTGGCTTATATGTGTACTAACACCCACGAAATCCCTACTGAAATTCTCATGTAACACCATCTCACAGCTCTGCTTGGGGCTGGTTGAGTAGCACCCTTTTATTGTGCTTCTCTTTTTCCATAAGTTAAACCTTTCTCACAGCCTGTTTCCCATTGCATATCATTGATCAGAATTGCATCCCATGCTTACAGCTAAAGCAGTGTTTGATAAAGATAATGGGATACCCATAGAAATTGGGATTTTTAGTAAAGAAGAAAGGAGATCATTGCTGTTGGGAAGGCAATGAACAATGTCCTCTGTGATATCACAGTATGTCAGTGGATACTGCTAGTTATGGTTGGTGTCTAGTTTGAAAGCTGGTGATACCAGATTTCTACTCTAGCATTTTCTTTATTATGATTTTTTTTTGTTTATTTAATTCCCTATCAGTTGTTAGTCCAATAAGAAATACTGTCATCATGGGTAAAAATGGATAAATATAATCGAAGTTCTTCTAGGTTTGACCTATATGGAGAAAATAATGATTAGGTATTTGAAAGATACTTCACATGAAAATCTTGTTTTAAGGAAACCTAACTTAAATTAACACATGGCCTTTTAAGCCTAGGATTGTAGTTAATTTACACTAAAGTGTAAAGTGTAATTTAGCTTATTTTAATTGAAATTTAAATTAAATTAAAAGGTAAGAATGCTCTTTTCTCTGGCTTTCCAGTTTAATATCTTCATTATCAAATATATTATTTCATTTCAAATTTTGAAATACAAGCTTTTGGAATAATTTTTATATTTCTATGTATATCTTTTATGTTGTAGTCACTAAAACAGTGTTCAGAATACTTTTATTGACCTCAGACTTGAGCCCAGAGTGTTTTGCCACAAGTGTTCTCCTTTTCCCAACAAATACATTTTCCATCTCCCTAGACAGCCTTCTTTGGATCACACCCGTAGTCTGGCCCATCTCTTAGGGCCCAGTAGAGCCATATTCTTCACTTGGGGGAATTAAACTCTGTATTTAATTATTTAGTTTGTTCTTACCTTAAATAACTTTGCTACATGTGTTGACTACGATTGTCTTTGTTGAAGAAATGTGGAGCCACAGAATACTGATGAGAAACCTTGGAAATTTGGTATCTTTCTTAGTTCCTCTCCGGTCATACTCACTAGCAGCTTTCTACCCTGCTGAGGAAGGCCAGTTCTCTTATTTTTTTACTAACAATCCCCTCCCAGGTTACCTTTATTGGTAAACCTTACTGCTTATTGTCAAAACAAGAAAGAATAAAGTCTTTTTCCAAAAAAAGGAAAAGAATGTTTTTGAAAATGCGAATTAACAGATGATCAGATGGGCTATAAAAATTATTCTCTAGTAACTGCTGCCAAATTTTAGAGTCAAGTGCCTTAGCTCCACATAGAGTGAGTAGTCCCCCCACCACCCCTTATCCACCGGAGATAGGTCCAAGACTCCCAGTGGATGCCTCAGACCATGGATGCCTGAACATTCTGTATTCTATATACTATGTTTTTTTCCTTTACATACATACTTATGATAAAGTGTAACATTTAGGCACAGTAAAAGATTGAGAACAATAACTAATAATAAAAAGAACAGTTCTAATATATTGTAATAAAAATTATGTGAATATGTTCTCTCTTAGCAAACTAGCATGGATTTCTTCCTTCTTAACAATTTCATGCATAGATTCACTTTTACAGTAGATCTAAGTAGCCTCAGTATATGGTATTTTTCTTTCCTTATAAAGTTGAGAACATTTACCTTTTCACTTAAAGGAAGCACTTTACAGCTTCTCTTTGGCATATCTAAATTGTCAGCATCAGTACTCTTGTGCTTTGGGGACATTATAAAGTAAAATAATGGTGACATAAGCACTGTGATACTGTGACAGATGATCTGGTAACTGAGATGTGTACCACATGACTAAAGGGTGGGTGGTAAACACAACTTGGTGACACTGGACAAAGGGGTTATTCACATCCTGGGCAGGACTGAGTGAGATTTGGTACACTACTGAGAATTGTGCACAATTTACAACTTATGAATTATTTCTGGAATTTTCCTTTTAATATTTTTGGACTGCACTAGACCACGGATAACTGAAACTGTGGAAAGTGAAATGGAGGGTAAGGGGGTGCTTACTGTAACACTTTAGATTTCCATAGCTCTTGCACTATATGCATTTGCAGGCTAGGCCCAGGTCATTTTGAGTTGCTAACCTGGATGTGTGCTATTAAATAATACTATGATCTTCATTTTATGGAAGTGTAGAGAGCTCCCTGTGTATTGAAAATGACCGAGTTGCTTGTTTATCAATAGTATTTTATGTCTTTGAATCATCATCTCAGACCAATCCCAATTTCTTTTTGCTATGAATAATTCTCCCCCACTGCCTCCACCTTGTTCTAGAACAGTGATGGGCAAGCTTTTGAGCTTGGTGTGTCAAACTTCGCCAAAAAACTGAGCATAACTCGGGTAGTGTGTCACTTTGAGGAAAAAACATTATTTCGCAAATGTTTCATCATCAGGAGCAGCAAATGTTTCATCCTCGGCATGCGACCGCCTCAGTGGCCGCGTGTCATCAGAAATGGCTACGTGTGTCAGTGCTGACACGTGTGTCATAGGTTCGTCATCGCTGTTCTAGGATATCAAAGGCAATACATAAGCTGATAGAAGGAATCCTTCCTTCTGCTGTTGCTGACTCCACTTTTTAGCTTCAATGTGCATTCTGGCTATATTCATTGTCTCTGCTGTTATTCCTCTCTAGTCTGGATTTTATCTCAAATCTATTCCAACAACCATCACTATTTTATGTTGTTTATCACTGTAATTGCATTTTATGCCTTATTATAAATTGTCTGTTCTGGGAAAAGTATTTCCCCAACCATCTGCTGCTTAATCTGCTTGAATTGTTGCTCTTGTGTTATTTCTTGTTCAGAAATCAAGTCCTTCACCCTGGCATTCATGCCCTCCACAATGTGGTCTTTGTACTCCTTAGTCTTTTCTTCCACTACCTCTCTTTTCTTATGCATAATTCAAGTTGTACTTCTTCCAAATGAACACTGTACTTTCCTATATCCTTTCCCTATATTTCTTTGTTTTTCTGATAGAATATACCCTTTACTTCCACCCAAATACAACCTTATTTAAAATCCAGTCTTTAAGGTCATCTCATGTGTTACCTCCTCCGTTGGGCTTTTGCTTGAAACTCTTTTGCCATCTTTTACATAGTTTGTCTACTTCTCAAGTTTTCTTTTACTGCATTTTATAATATTTAATAACTCAGGGATGGTGTCTTAGTCACATTAGTCAGTATTTTTAGTGTATAATATTTTTCTGACCTCTGACTAGCTTTTACGGAGTCTTTCAGCTTCTGAGATCATTGTGATATGTACAACACTTCTCATTCATCTTTTAATATTTAGGTCGAGCTCTTCCAATTCAAAGCAATGTTTTGTTTGTTGTGTCTACATTTCAGTATCACTGCTAGTCAGTAACATTTTTAAAAGTTTTAAAGTATTTCAGCAATTGATGTACTATGCTTTAGCTCTAGTTATATATTTTATCTGTATATCCTCTTATTTATATTTCTCTTCTTTAAAACTAGGCCTCTGACATCTGTGACTATAATCCAATTCTGATGCTCATGCTTTGTGTCTACATGTATGAAAGACTCCCTACATATCTTCCCAAGATGTTGGTGACCTTTCAGTGTACTCTACATGACACTGTGAAAAGAAAGGTAAGGATGTACTTAGGGCCAAAGAATATATAGAGTTAAACACTTAAGAGAGGTTTTAGATATTTTTCTCAACCTCAAATTAACAGAATTATCAATATGATGCAATAAACCTTAGCAAATGTTACTCCTCCTAAACCAAAAGTATAGCAGAGTATAAGGGACAGGTTTTGCTTAATAATAATCATCACCTGCGAGGAGATGACTCTTTCATGCAGTTGAGGAATGGGGGTTGGGGACATGGAAAATGAAAGTTATACACTTTGAAAGGCAAATCCTATTAGGAAACTTTAAATTCATTTCATATACAAAAGGACTGATACACTAAGTAGAAACTTGTGATCTGAATGTGCTTCACTTTCCTTTAGGGGCAGCAGCTTACACATCCAGATGGATTTTTTTTTTCTTTATTGATTAAGGTATTACATATGTGTCCTTATCCCCCCATTGCCCCCCACCCCCTCTTATGCCCTCACCCCCCTGGTGTCTATGTCCATTGGTTAGGCTTATATGCATGCATACAAGTCCTTTGATTGATCTCTCCCCTTTACCCCCACCCTCCCCTACCTTCCCTCTGAGGTTTGACAGTCTGATCGATGCTTCTCTGTATCTGGATCTATTTTTGTTAATCACTTTATGTTGTTCATTATATTCCACAAAAGAGTGAGATCACGTGATATTTATCTTTCTCTGACTGGCTTATTTTGCTTGGCATAATGCTCTCCAGTTCCATCCATGCTGCTGCAAATGGTAACAATTCCTTCTTTTTTACCATAGTGTAGTATTCCATTGTGAGGATGTACCACAGTTTTTTTTAATCCACTCATCTGCTGATGGGCACTTAGGTTGTTTCCAAATCTTAGCTATGATAAATTGTGCTGCTATGAACATAGGGGTGCATATATCCTTTCTGATTGGTATTTCTAGTTTCTTGGGATATATTCCTAATAGTGGGATCACTGGGTCAAATGCGAGTTCCATTTTTAGATTTTTGAGGAAACTCCATACTGTTCTCCACAGTAGCTGCACCAGTCTGCATTCCCACCAGCAGGGTTACTTTTGCTCCACATCCTCTCCAGCATTTGTAGTCTGTTGATTTGTTGATGATAGCCATTCTGACAGGTGTGAGATGGTACCACATTGTCGTTTTGATTTGCATCTCTCAGATGATTAGTGACTTTGAGCATGTTTTCATATGTCTCTTGGCCTTCCTTATGTCCTCTTTTGAAAGGTATCTATTTAGGTCCGTTGCCCATTTTTTGATTGGGTTGTTTATCTTCCTTTTGTTAAGTTGTATGAGTTCCCTGTAAATGTTTGAGATTAAACCCTAACATTGGAAAATATATTCTCCCATGCAGTGGGCTTTCTTGTTGTTTTGTTGATGGTTTCTTTTGCTGTACAGAAGCTTTTTATTTTGATGTAGTCCCATTTGTTTATTTTCTCTTTAGTTTCCATTGTCCTAGGAGCTGTATCAGTAAAGATATTGCTTTGGCATATGTCTGAGATTTTGCTGCCTGTGGATTCCTCTAGTATTTTTATGGTTACCTGTCTTATGTTTAAGTCCTTTATCCATTTTGAGTATATATATATATATATATATATATATATATATATATATATATATATTTCAGAGAGGAAAGAAGAGGGAGAGAGAGATAGAAACATCAATGATGAGAGAGAATCATTGATCCGCTGCCTCCTGCATGCCCTCCACTGGGGACTGAGCATGCAACCCGGGCATGTGCCCTTGACTGGAATCGAACCTGGGATCCTTCAGTCTGCAGGCCGATGCTCTATCCCCTGAGCCAAATGGGCTAGGGCTTGAGTTTATTTTTGTGTATGGTGTAAGTTGGTGGTCTAGTTTTATTTATTTGCATGTATCTGTCCAATTTTCCCAATACCATTTATTGAAGAGACTGTCTTGACTCCATTGTATGCTTTTGCCTCCTTTGTCAAATATTAATTGAGCATAGTGGTTTGGGTCGATTTCTGGGTTCTCTATTCTATTCCATTGATCTATATGTCTGTTCTTGTGTGGGTACCAGGCAGTTTTGAGAATGGTAGCTTTGTAATATACCTTGATATCTGGTATTGAATTCCCTCCTACTTTGTTCTTCTTTCTCAGGATTACTGCAGCTATTTGGGGTCTTTTTTTATTACAAATGAATTTTTGGAGAGTTCGTTCTAGGTCTGTGAAATATGCCATTGGTATTTTAATGGGGAGTGCATTAAATCTATAGATTGCTTTGGGTAATATGGACATTTTAATGATGTTGATTCTACCAATCCATGAACACAGTATGTTCTTCCATCTGTTTATGTCTTCCTCCATCTCTTTGTTCAGTGTTCTGTAGTTTTCTGACTACAGCTCTTTTACCTCCTTAGTTATGTTTATTCCTAGATATCTTAATAATTTTGGTGCGATGGTAAATGGGATTTTTTTTTAGTCTCTCTTTCTGTAAGTTCACTATTGGTGTATAGAAATGCCATAGATTTATTGGCGTTAATTTTCTATCCTGCTACATTGCCAAATTCATTTATTAAGTCTAATAATTTTTTGATAGAGTCTTTAGGGTTTTTTATGTACAGTATCACGTCATCTGCGAATAATGACAGTTTTACGTCTTCTTTTCCAGTTTGGATACCTTTTATTTCTTCTTGTCTAATTGCTATGGCTAGCACTTCCAGAACTATGTTGAACAGGAGTGGTGAGAGTGGGCATCCCTGTCTCATTCCTGTTCTTAGGTGAAATGGTTTTAATTTTTGCCCATTGAGTGTGATGTTGGCTATAGGTTTGTCATATAAGGCTTTTATTATGTTGAGGTATGATCCCTCTTTTCCCATTTTGCTAAGGGTGTTTATCAAGAAAGGGTGTTGTATTTTGTCAAATGCTTTTTCTGCATCAATGATATGACTATGTGATTTTTATCTCCATTTGTTTAGTGATGTATCACATTTATTGATTTGTGAATATTATACCATCCTTGCATCTCCAGGATAAATCCTACTTGGTCATGGTGTATGATCTTTCTGATGTAATGCTGGATCCGATTTGCTAGAATTTTGGCATCTACGTTCATGAGGGATATTGGCCTGTAATTCTCTTTTATCATGTTGTCTTTATCTTGTTTTCGTATTAGGGCAATGCTGGCTTCATGGAATGAGCTTGGAAGTGTTCCTTTCTTTTGAATTTGTGTTTGTTTTAATTCTATTTTATTGTTTAAAGTATTACAAATAGTAGTACATATGTCTCATTTTTTTCCTTGGGATCATCTGAGGAGGATAGGTTTTAGTTCTTCTTTGAATGTTTGGTAAAACTCCCCTGTGAAGCTGTCTGGCCCTGGGCTTTTGTTTGCCGGAAGCTTTTTGATGACTGCTTCAATTTCCTCCATAGTTATTGGTCTATTGAGATTTTTAGATTCTTACTGATTGAGTTTTGAAAGGTTGTATTTTTCTAGGAATATGTCCATTTCCTCTAGGTTGTCTAGTTTGTTGGAATAGAGTTGTTCATGGTACTTTTTAACAGTCCTTTGTATTTCAGTGGTGTCTGTTGTTATTTCTCCTCTTCCATTTCTGATATTGTTTGTTTGGTTCCTCTCTCCTTTTTTTTCTTGTGAGCCTGGCTAGAGGTTCATCAGTCTTATTTATCCTTTCAAAGAACCAGCTCTGGGTTTCATTGATCTTTTTTGGTTTTTTTTTGGTCTCTATGTCATTTATTTCTGCTCTGATCTTTTTAAAAAAATATATTTTATTGATTTTTTAACAGACAGGAAGGAGGAGGGTTAGAAAGTTAGAAACATCGGTGAGAGAGAAACATTGATCAGCTGCCTCCTGCACACCCCCTACTGGGGATGTGCCCAAAACCGAGGTGCATGCCCTTGACTGGAATCGAACCTGGGACTCTTCAGTCCGCAGGCCAACACTCTATCCACTGAGCCAAACTGGTTAGGCCTCTGCTCTGATCTTTATTATCTTCTTTCTGCTTATTCTGGGCTTTTCTTGTTCTCTTTCTAATTCTTTAAGTTGTAGAGTTACATGAATTATTACCATTTTTTTTTTTTTTTATGTAGGCCTGTACAGCTCAGGACTGCTTTCACTGTGTCCCATAGATTTTGGATTGTTGGGTTTTCATTGTCATTGGTTTCCAGCATGTTTTTAATTTCTTCTTTGCCAGATGGATTTTTTTGTTGTTCTTGTTGTTCAATTAAGGATATAGAAAGGGAAATAATAATGGATGTGCTCTTGACCTGGGCCACCTAATTCTCTCTAAATGATATTATGTAAGCTGTACGCACTAAATGTGTTAACCGTGAATTTTTCAAAATTCAGAAAAACATTGGAAACAAAATTTCCAGTCCTATGATAATAACAAATCTATATAAATAGGTCCATATTTTACAAGTGTTCTCTTTGAGAAATATTTTGTCAGGTGTTATTGACTTCAATTTCAGATAATTTGTTTCACATGAACACTTGTAAAGTATCTTCTATTATGCAATTTTAAATTGTTTAAATTTATCTAAGATTGTTTTTATAAAACCTTTAACCAGATTTATAGGTGGTGTCCTTGCTTCTTTCTGAGGACACTATAGGCTGATAAGATCTTATTTTGTAAAAATGTTATTTTAGTGCTTTGGTCAGATCACATCTATTTCTTTTCCTCAGGCTGTTTTATTTATTCCTCCCCATATATATGGGTGTGGGGTTAATTTTACACTTTTGATGCAAAACTCATCCATATTTGGTATTCACAGTATATGTTCTAGTGATGTTTCATTTGTAGTTGTAACCTCTTTGAAAAAATAACTGTGTAGTCACTGTGACAATATGAGCAATGTTTGGTAAGATTCATTAAAAAATCGGGGAAAACTCAGGTTCTTCTCTCAAATTGCAAAGGGCTCAATTTAGGGAAAGGAGATTCATTCATTTTGATTTATTTTGTTAGCAAATATTAAGATGCAATCCCTTTTATGTAATTTTATTTCTCTTTTTGTCAGAAAAAGAGAAAATACTTTAGAGAATTTTTCAACAGTATTTACTCTGAAAATTCCCTAACTGCAATGATATTTAAGGGCTTTGGGTACTAACTAGCCTAGAACTATAATTATATTGAGGAGGACTTCTGATTTCAAACTAAAATTTCTGAAGAGTTAGAAATGTTATTTTTTAAACCTGCAGAAGATAGGAGGAGTCTGAATTAGATTAAGCAGTGATTTATTACAATTTGGTATGATTAATAATTTTTAAACTCTGACCAGGTTTTTATTTCCTTATGTCATTTAATTGTTATTTAAAAAATAATTAATAGCAGAAGCTCATATTTAAATAAATTTAATAATTATGTTAAAAATCAAATTAAGGCATATTAAAATGGAAACATTTTAATGTTTTAATGATTTCTTTCCAATTTAATTATTTATTAGAAATATTGTTCACACCTGAAGATTATAGATGACTTTGTACAGATAGGACTTTTATTTTTCAAAAATGTAAGAGACATTTTTTGAAGGAAACAACAAAAATTAAATATGAATGATAAACATCAATCACAACAAGCTTTAAATTTCATTTTAAATTTCATTTAAGAGAAATGACTAATTTGGAAGTTGCTGGGAAACTTAGATATAGTTTGCCCATGCATCAACCCATATTCCTTATGATTCACTATAACAACACATAGTGCTAATTATTAACTCTTCAGATCCATTCACAACCTTTTCAATCTTTCAGAATAAAGAAAAATCTCAGGAAATGGCTACTATAATTAAAACGATATTTCTGTAGCTGTATGTCTCAAATAGAAACATAGAATATTGGAACCATTAAACCATATGGTTATCAATGAAAAAATGTAGGTTGCAGTGATTTTTCTGAGACAATTTTAAAGCTATTGACCTCCCCTCCCCTTTTAAAAATATTTTTATTGATTACAGAGAGGAAGGGAGGAGAGAAAGAAACATCAATGATGAGAGACAATCATTAATCAGCTGCCTCCTGCACACACACCACTGGGGATAGAGCCTGGAACCTGGACATATGCCCTGACCAGGAATCAAGCTGTGACCTCCTGGTTCATAGGTCAACGCTAAACCACTGAGAAACACTGGTGGGGTTCCCCCCCCACACACACACACACAAACTTTTTTTAAAAATCAAACTTTGCACAGAGTCCAATAGATAAAGACTGTCATTAGAAAACAGGAATCCAGGCTCCAAAGCTGTTTTTCCTTCCCTTCAACAGCTTTCCTCTTTCCCCATGTACCACTTACCATCCCTACATGAAATCCCAGTTAGGTGGAATACCCTGACCACAGATGAGCCCAATGGCTTTGTATTATACATATGATATGACAATGAGAATGAATGTCTTCCTTAAGATCTCTGAGATGGTTATAGAAGTTCTAGGACTATAAGCCAATAACATTAGGTAATTAATTTTATTATTACTTTTAACTATTCCTTCCAGAGAATGGAAATGAACTCTCTAGGACTTAAAATCAGTTGGTTTGTTAATTAATTCTTTAGGTACTGATATCTATAAGTAGGCAAGCTACATGAGACCCCAAAATCCTTGGGGTAACTGACTGTAGAAACTTTTCAGCAGCAATATACTTGTCCTGGTAGTTACCAAAGTTTTCATTGCAATATAAAAGTAGTTTATTTAATCTTTTAACAAATCTCTACCATATTCCTTACGATTCACTATAATCACATATAGTGCTAATTATTAACTCTTCAAATATCTCTGTCTGTGGTTTCTGGACCACCTAAGTATAGTTACCTTTTCTTTACTGTAATTTGGCCAATCACCCATTTGCCCCAGGTCTTATTCCTCTTTTGGCTCAGTACTTTCCATGATAACCTTGTGTCTTCCTAATGTGTTTTTTTTTTTTTTAATCTCTATTATATTCTACATAAAGACTTGTGTAGTCAAGTTTTCATGGATACTCTCTCTAAAAATAAAGTAGCTTATTCTCCAATACTTTCCATCTCTAAGCATCAGGAAGGAAGAAACAGTTGAACCCTAGCTATACTATTGCTTCTAGATGAGGCTACCGTCATTTCCAGCCTGGACCTCTGATTTTAAACCTAGAATCTTTATAACTTTCCATGCTGAGCAGCTGGAGTATCCTTATTTTTGGAAATTGGATTATTTAAGTTCTATGTTCAAAATTCTCCAAAGATTTCCCTTTGTAATAAGAATAAAATCCAAGTTGCTCACTGTGGACTTCAAATCTTCATGTCATTTCCTTGCTTGAGAGATCCTTCTCCCTACTCTTGCTAAACTATATATATGCAATCTTCAAATACAAAGTCTGCTTTCCCCCAGTTAGTGCACATAAGGAACAAATATTTTCATGATTAAAATGCATAACTTTTTGATTAAAATAAGAAATGTTAAGCCCTGATCAGTTTGGCTCAGTGGATAGAGCATCGGGCCACGGACTGAAAGGTCCTGGGTTCAATTCCGGTTGAGGGCATGTACCTTCGTTGCAGGTTCAATCCCCAGTAGGGGCTGTGCAGGAGGCAGCTGATCGATGTTTCTCTCTCATCGATGTTTCTAACTCTCTATCCCTCTCCCTTCCTCTCTGTAAATCATCAATAAAAATATATTTTAAAAAATAAGAAGTGTTAAGCTGTATATTTTTAAAAATTCATGATCTTATTTTTACTCTCTTGTTCTGCAACATAGGTTCTAGTGAAAAATTCAAGCTCAAAAAAATTAGTGTATAATGCTACAATTATTGGAAGAGATGCCGCTGACTTCACCATCTCCACCACAGATAATATTGTGACAGTTCCTCCAAAGTAAGTGGGTTTTTAAAATATTTTACTTCATTAAACATATCAGCCCTAGAAATTTAATGTGTGCTATAATTATTAAAAAGTAACCTGGATTTGTTTTTAGTGGATATATATAAATGAAAAGACCATCACTCACACATAGATGAATAATTCATATGTTGCTGAGATTCCACATCAATTTTATTTAAACATTCTAAAAACATAAAGCAGCTGCATTTTATGTATACATTTAATTTCAGTTTCCTTTTCATGTACATTGGCCATAGAGATTAGACAACAAATTGTTTATGTAGTACTGTTGTTTTCTGCAGAAAACTCGAAGCAGTGTGTGAAGTCTCTGATTATAAAAGCAATATGTGCTCATTGTAGAAAATTTAGAAACTATGCAGGTATAAAGAAAAAAAGTAGAAGACTAATAATCATACATGAAAAATACCCTAATGTTGCCATTTTTCTCTATCCCTAGTCATTGTAATTTAAAGATAGATAGTCTCATATACTTATAAGAGCACTTTCTTTTTCTTAGAATATTTCTATTTCATAGCATCATGTTCTTAATTTGGGGTCACAATAGTTTCATAAATGTCTCTGACTTTTACTTTTTCATCTATTCCCTGTATATTTATTTTCTTGAGGTCAGTTGTTATGTTTGTTTCTCTTGGTCTCGGTGTTTCACATGGAAGGATTTCCTCTAATAACTTGTGATACTTGATGATCCATTCACATGTAATAATATGGCAATTGAAAAGTAAATTGTGAGTTTGTGTATGCACAGGTTTGTTAATCAACAGATTTCCCTTCAGGGTGAAAGCATTCTGCTTTTATTCCCAGTTGCCTGTCATTCTACAATGGCCTTAGGAAGGACTGTCTGAACCCCATTTTGCACTCTCTGAAACTAGGCAAAAGGGCAGTTTTGTTTCTTCTATTAGCCTCTGTGGAGATACCCATTGACAACTCTCTCTAACTAGCAGCTTTAAAAAAATCTCTTTATTGTAATTTTAATAAGATTTTTCTTCTAGGCAATGAATTTCAGTTTCAGATGTCATTGTGGCCTACAACGCTTCTATCATGTCATTTAACAATTAAATGCTGGGCTTTGATACTGACATGTACAGGCTCTATGATTCAGCTTCATTGTTGTTACTTGGAAAATATAGATCAGGGTATTTATTCCCAGTGTTGTCATTAATAAGTGTAATTATATAGGCAAAACACCTAGTACTGTAACTGGAATTTACAGGAAGCCATCAATAAGTATCCCCCTCCGATATTCAAAGTACTGGTGATTCATAGATGAAAACATCAACACTATTCACAGTGTTTACAATCTAGCACAGTGCCATATAAACAAATATACAATCCTATATAATAAAGAGGTAATATGCAAATTGGCCATCACACCATCACAAGATGGCTGCCTACAACCAGGCCAGCAGGGAGGTTAGTGAGGGATGACCAAACAACTGAACAAGCAGGCTCTGTGGGGCAACCAGGCTGGCAGGGGGGTTAGTGAGGGATGACCAAATGACTGAACAGCAGGCTGTGTAGGGTGACCAGGCTGGTGGGGGGGGAGGGGGTCTGTGAGGGGAAACCAGGCCAGCGGGGGTGGGGGGGCAGTAAGGGGTGACCAGGTCAGTGGGGGGGGGGCAGTTAGGAGCGACCAGGCTGGCAGGGAGGGGGCAGTTGTGGGAGACCTGGCCAGCAGCAGGGGACAGTTAGGGGTGACCAGGCTGGCAGGGGGAGGTTAGGGGTGATCAGCATGGCATTCAGAGGCAGTGAGGGGCAATTGGGGGGGTGGGAAGTTAGGGGCAACCAGGAAGGCAGGCAAGTGAGCGATTAGGAGCCAGCGGTCCAGGATTGTGAGAGGGATGTCTGACTACCAGTTTAGGGATTGGGCCTAAACCGGCAGTTGGACATCCCCCAAGGGGCCCCAGATTGGAGAGAGTGCAAGCTGGGCTGAGGGGAATAGCCCCTCTCCCCCCCCCCCCCCCGTGCAAGAATTTTGTTCACCAGGCCTCCAGTGAGGATATAATTTTAATAATTGTTTTATTTGTGATGTGTGTATAGAAACAGGAAAATGGAAAAAAGAAGCCACCTAAGTGTTCTTGAGGAAACCACAAAAATCTCAGAAGATGTAATGCGTAATTCTCCATTTGTGTGAAAAACAATTACTCACTTTTCTGGATACATTTTATTTTGTAGGCGTGAATACTATTATTATGGTGGTTCTTTAAGTATCTCGTCAGTGAGACTAAATAATTTCATGGTCTTTGGTTTTTACTAATAGAATTTTAATGAAACAAAATAGCTTTTTTTTATTAAGCAAACAAACAAACAAAAAAAAAAAACCCACATGTGGCTTTATGATTATCAGGTATTCTATAATTATCTATGTATACACATCCTTCTTTAGATTCTGTCTCAATCATGTAATAGCTATTTCCACCAGCTGTGGATTTAAATTCTCAGAGATATAATTTATATAGAAAGATTAACCCTTTGCACTCGCTTACTTTTTTTCTCGATTCCTTTATTCTAATGCTAACCATGTCGAGTCACACTTGACATCCGAGTGCAACAGGTTAAACAGCTACGCCAGCATATAAACAAACATGTTTATTTCTACATCTAACGTCATGTCTAAATTTAGGTATAACCATAGAGTGTTGTAAAAGTGAAAGTATATTTTTAGAAAACCATAGTTTCTTTTTCCTTCATTATTCTCATTGAGCCATATGGGCACTGACATTGATATATTATAAATTTACTAGAGACCTGGTACACAAAATTTATGCATGACGGGGGTCCCTCAGCCCAGTCTATACCTCTCCAATCTGGGACCCCTCGAGGGATGTCCGACTGCCCTCTCACAATCCAGGACTGCTGGCTCCCAACCACTCGCCTGCCTGCCTACCTGATTGCCCCTAACCGCTTCTGCCTGCCAGCCTGATCACCCCCTAACCACTCCCCTGCCAGCCTGATCGATGCCTAACTGCTCCCCTACCAGCCTGATTGCCCCTAACTGCCCTCCCCTGCCAACCTGGTTCCCTGCAACTGCCCTCCCCTGCTTGCCTGGTTGCCCCCAACTTCCCTCCCCTGCTGGCCCAGTCACCCCTAATTGCCCTCCCCTGCAAGCCTGGTAGCCCCTTACTACCCTACCCTGCCGGCCTGGTCGCTCCCAACTGCCCTCCCCTGCTGGCCTGATCACCCACAACTGCCCTCCCTGCTGGCCATCTTGTGGTGGCCATCTTGTGTCCACATGGGGGCAGCCATATTTGACCACATGGGGGCACACTGACCACCAGGGGGCAGACGCTTAACAAATATAAACTAACTAGAGGCCCAGTGCACAAATTTGTGCACGGGTGGAGTCCCTCTGGGTGGTCTGCAGGGATCAAGCCAAAACCCACAGTGCAGTGCTATCTTCAGCTCCTACCTGCTGCGAGTGGCCTGCAGGATCAGGCTGAAACTGGCTCTCCGACATCCCCCTAGGGGTCCCAGATTACCAGAGGGTGCAGGTCAGGCTGAGGGACCCCATTGGTGCACTATTGGGCTGGGGAGGAATCTCGGGAGGGCTCCAGAGTGTGTCCGGCCCATTTTGCTCAGTCCTGATCAGTTCTGATCGGCTGGACCCTAGCAGCAAGCTAACCTACCAGGAGAGCATCTGTCCCCTGATGGTCAGTGCACGTCATAGCGACTGGTTGACCAGTTGACTGTCTGCCCCCTGGTGATCAGTGCACATCATAGTGAGTGGTTGAGCAGTCCTAGCATATCATTAGCATATTACGCTTTTTTTGGTTGTTTGGTTGTTCTGCTGTTCGGCCTATTTGCATATTACCCTTTTATTATATAGGATGAACAAAAATAGATCCAGCTTAACGCAGGAGCTGGCCTCAGCCTGCAGGCCCCGATTGCCTATAGGGCTTGCTGGCCAACCTCCTGGTCCCTTCTCCTGGCTGGCAGGCCCCGATCACCTGATTGGGGCCAGGCCCCTGGGTTGGGATGGGGAACTGGGGCTGGGTGGCGGCAGATGTGGCCCCTTTCCTAGGGGGCCAAGGGCCAGCTCCCTCCTCAGGGCCAGTGGCCAACTTCCCCCAATCCCTCCCCTGGGCTGGCAGGCCCCGATCAGCCCTCCCTTTACCTGCCTCGATTGGGGCCTGTTGGCCAACCTCCCAGTAGCTCCCTCCAGCTGGCAGGTCTCAATCACCAATTGGGGCCGGACCCCGGGCTAGGACAGGGAACCAGGGGTGGGTGGTGGTGGATGTGGGCAGCAAATAAAGGAGGAGGGGGCGAGGCTGGGAGGGGGGGAACCTGATCGGCCCTGATCACCAGCCAGGCCTAGGAACCCCACCCGTGCACGAATTTCATGCACCAAGCGTCTAGTAAAAAATAAAAAATAAAAAAATAATATAAAAAACAAAAAACAAAGGGTCCAGATGACAGCATCATGGACCAGTAGAATACCCTGTGCTGACAGTCAGTTTCATGCTGCAAGTAAGTACTTTTATAGCCTGTAACTATACCCTGAAGGGGCTAGGTAGCAAGCCTCAGACCTCAGGAGAGATTGGGAGGCAAATGAGCAGCATTTCCTGAGTCTCCATGCTCTTATGATATGTTATGCCAAGACACAAAATGTGTCCTTTGTGTTGTCATGCAGGGTTGCCAGAATGCCATGGCTCAGTCATTCTCCTTTAGGGTATAGGAAGTGAAATCTCCAAGGCCATAGACTCTTTAACTTTTTACTGTTTTAGATTAGGAAGTTGAAGATTAAGGGGAATGGGCATGTTTTCTTTACTCTTTTAATTACATGTATCTTACAAATAAAAGCCATGCTACTTATATATCATTAGTTTCTTTTGAGGTTTTAATTTTATTTTCAACCATAGTTTTAATTATTTTTTGAATTTTTAGTCTTTCTCATTTTTTTCTCCATGTGACCAAAAACCAGTGACATGACTACATTTTTGCTTAAACAGTAGCACAGAATGTCCTATGAAATTCACCCCAAAATATGTATTTTTCTTTGGCTAGCTGTTAGAAAATTCAATATTTAGTTGATTTTAATTATACTTTGAAGTTCACTTTAGATTTGACAGACTGGATCAAGATGTTTTCATTTTTAATTATTTTCCAATTGCAGTTGACATACAATGTTATGTTAGTTTCAGGAATACAGCATAGTGGTTAGATATTTATATAACTTGCAAAGTGATCACCCCAATAAGTCTAGTACCAATCTGAAATCATACATAGTTATTAAAATATTATTGACTTTATTCTCTATGCTGTACTTTACATCCCCATGACTGTTTTTGTAACTGGCAATTTGTACTTAATCCTTTTCACCTTTTGTACCCAGTTCTCCAATCCCCCTCCTATCTGTGACCATTAGTTTGTTCTCTGTATCTATGAGTTTGTTCCTATTTTGTTTTTTGTTTGTTTGTTTTTCAGATTCCACATATAAGTGAAATCATATGGCATTTAGCTTTCTTTTACTGACTTATTTCATTTAGCATAATATCTTCTACATCTATCCATGTTGTCTCAAATGGCAAGATTTCATTCTTTTTATGGCTTAGTAATATTCCAGTGTGTGTGTGTATGTGTGTGTGTGTGTGTGTGTGTGTGTGTGTGTACGTACCAACTCCTTTTTATCTATTCAACTATCTGTGGACACTTAGATTTATTATATATAATGGCTATAGTTAATAATGCTGCAATGAACATGGGGGGGGGTGCATATATCTATTTAAATGAGTGTTTTGGAATTCTTCAGTTAAATACCCAGAGTGGACATTCTGGTTCATATGGTAGCTCTAGTTTTAATTTTTTGAGGAATCTACATAATGTTTTCCATAGTGGCTAAACCAATTTGAAATCCTAGCAATAGTGGATGAGTGTTCCCTTTTCTCTACAACCTCACTAATGCTTTTATTTGTTGATTTATTGATGATACCCATTCTGAAAAGTATGAAGTGATAGCTCATTGTGGTTTTAATTTGCATTTCCCTGATGCTTAGTGATATTGAGCATCTTTTCATGTCTGTTGATAAGGGGTTTATATAAAAACTAGGGGCCCAGTGCACGAATTCATGCACCTTGAAAGGAACTGTGGGCTGCGAGGCTGTGGTGGGCACTGGGGCGGGTCTTGGCCCATCCTACGTGCCCCTGCCTGGACCCTCCTGCTGCAGCCTCTGGTCCCCTGTCTGCCGGCAGCCCTGCTCCTGCCGCTACTGCTCCCACACACTGACAGCGCTGACCCAGTTTGCACCTGCTGACAGTGCAGAGCAATTGGGGCCAGTGCCAGCAGCATGCAAGCGGGGTCAGCACCATCAGTGAGTGCTAGTGGCAGCTGCTGCTCAATTGCCCCTCAGGAGCAGGGGGTGGTGGGGAAGCCCTCAGGGATTATTGGGACTGGCAGCCGCTGCTCGCACCAGCTGATGGCGCTGAGCAATTGGGAGTGGTGCCAAGCGTTGGAAGCAGGTGCTAGTGGCGGCTCTAGCTGCAGGTGCGAGTGGGGCCAGCACTGGCAGTGGCTGCGAGTGGCTGCTCTGGTGCCAGCAGCGGGTGTGAGTGGAGGCTGCTTTCTCTGATCACCCCTCAGGAGCTGGGGGAGGTGGAGAAGCCCTGAGGGGCAATTGGGGCTGGCAGCCATCACTCACACCCACTAATGGCAACGAGCAATCAGGGCTGGCTCTGGGTGCAGGCAGCAGGTGCGATTGGCGGTTCTGGCTGTGAGCAGGGCCGGTGATGTCAGCAGGTGTAAGTCCTGGGTGGGACCACAGCACATGGGAGCAAATAATTTTTAGTAACCACCGAAGCTCACCCCCGCTCACCTGCTCCACCATCCCGCTGCAGCTGATGCCTGCCATGTTCCTTGCTCTACTGCCTGCTGCCAATGCCCGCCATAGTCTGCGTGTGCCCCTTGTGGTCAGCACATGTCATAACAACTGGTTGTTCTGTTGTTCCACCGTTCGGTCGTTCCGCCATTTGATCTATTTGCATATTAGCCTTTTAGTATATATGATATATAAGGAAATCATATAACTCAACACCAAAAAGAACAAATAATCTGATGAAAAATATGTGCAAAGAACCTGAATAGACAATTCTCCAAAGAGGACACAGGGGTGGATCAAGATGTTTTAACTGATAACAATAACTAGATTGTAGGCTTCCTGAGATCAGCAATAGTCTTGAATTTTACTCTAGAAATTATTGTATTGCAGAGTGTAGGCACTGGGCATATGGTCTTCACTGAACAGATGGTTGTTAGTTGTCTTCTTTCAATAAAATATTTTTCTTTTATCTTTTATTAAATAGAGACGAAATCCAGATTACTGTGAAATTCAACAGTCGCTTCCTCCATCCTGCCAAAGCTTCACTGATATTAATTTCAACACCTAATATGGCAGTGGGAGGCACTACAATGATTTTTGCTCTTAAGGGTGAAGTCCGCAAATTTAATCCCATGGTAAGTAAATTTTACCTATTTTATATGTCTTTGCTTGTCTTTTCATGCCATTGAGCATCCCAAGCATAGCTCTTTTTCCTGGGCCTGTGTCTGCTTTTATTTGAATTAAGGCTTGGTGGTTTACACAGCAAAGAAAATTCTTTAATTTCTCTTGAGTGTCCTGTGTATTAAGGCATTATAAAGATAATGCTAAGGCTGGCATTTATTGAGAAGTGATGGTGTTCCAGAGGGAGAAGGATTTTAAAATTTTCTGTAACATAAATGTGACATTGCTATGATTGACGTTTTATAGTCAGTATTCTGGCTAAATATTATGTCCCACCATGGACATATGGTGAAGAAAAAGTAAATTTGTTATTGTGCCAGATTTCCATATGGAATATAAAGAGTTTTAGGTGTGCAGTGGCATGGGTAGGAAGTAAGTAGAATAACCCTAATGATGGTCAGTTTTGTAAGGAGAGCATTAAGATGTTCACATGGGCAGACTGGCTTATTAGATAACTAGAGGCCCGATGCATGAAGATTCGTGCAAGAATGGGCCTTCCTTCCCCTGGCTGCAAGCAGCGCCTTCACTCTGGCTGGCACCACCTTTCCACTCTGGCCCCGAGCTGCCTTTCTGCCTTCCCATGCTTCCCAGAGGCCTGGAGCAGCTGGGGTGGTGCAGAATGCCTGTGTCATCACCATGGCGATGACGCAAGTGTCCCATTCTGCCCCCAGCTGTTCGGCACCTGTGTATGCAAATTAACCTGCCATCGTTGTTGGGTTAATTTGCATACTCACTCCTGATTGGCTGGTGGGCCTTGTGAAGGTATGGTCAATTAGCATGTTACTCTTTTATTAGGTAGATGACACCCAGAGTAGGAAGCAGGCATTTGATTGTCACTGAGATATTTATTATGATCTGATTTTCTCCTGAATAATGAACTCCCAATCCTTTCACACAAATTTTATGAAACCAAATGTTGCTTTGCCACATGTATCTAAGAGACATTGATGGTTTTAGCCTTCCATTAACATGGCTACAGGGCAGAAACACTGACACTTGAAACTCATGTGGTCTCTGTTTACTGCTCCATCTAAATACTCATGGTCTTAGTTACCAGGAGGTAGAGCAGGTACTAAGGGAGAATTAAAAGAAGGTAAGAACACCATCAGTCTGAAAATGTAGAATACCTAGAATCTTTTCCTCGATGGAGAGCCATTGGGTAATTTTCATTATAAATTTTATGTTTGTACCTTTATTAGATTAAAAATATGTCAGTGTAAGCCACCATATTATAAATGCAGGCATGTCACACTCACACACATACACAGATAGGTATTCATACACTCACACACTTATGTGCATACTCACACACACACATGCCTCTTCTTTATGTAATGTTATTAGGTATATATAATTAATTTTCAAATTAATACAATTAATTTGCAAATGCTCAGTCATTAATAAAAATATTTTAAGGAAATACATTTGGGAGATAATATTGTGACAGATAGTTCAGTTGTAGCAAAAGTACTGTTGATCAGTGATGAAGTAAAATGTGAAATATGTTTTTATTTCTTCCCACTCAGATTTTTTCAGTGCAATATTTCTGGGAAAAAGGGAATTATACATATTAATATCATTGTAATATTTGAATGAACAGGTTTTTAGATGCTTTAAGCTTTTATTTTATGATTCAGGTTATTCTTTTTTGTTCTTACCATTTAGTATGTCTTTATTTTTTACTTTAGAAAATTATCAGATGCAAAAGCCCATGTTATACATGGAAAGAAATCACTGTGAATGTTAAAAATCCCTTCCATACTGCTGGTGACTTCAAGTAAGTTATTGTTTTAGTGTAATTTCATTACAGTTAACTGTATCCAATCTTAATGGAAATACATAATTTTCTTCAACATGAACAATTTGGAGGATAATTTTTTTGTATTTACATTGCTATAAATTTATAAGCATTATCAGATAAATTGGAACAATTAATAAAGTAAATCAATTTTCCTTGAAATGCTATTTGATCTATACAAAACTAATACTGGTTATATCACATTTGTTAATTTTGTGTATGTTTTATTTT
This sequence comes from Eptesicus fuscus, assembly GCF_027574615.1. Lineage (NCBI taxonomy): Eukaryota > Metazoa > Chordata > Mammalia > Chiroptera > Vespertilionidae > Eptesicus > Eptesicus fuscus. Next base: position 27,294,013 of record NC_072473.1, read on the forward strand.
TTTGAGTTCTTTCAATTTTAAAATTTTATAATTAACAGATTTTTTTTATTTCTAAATTTATTTCAACTGTTAATTTCCAAAAGAGAAATACATATTCAAGCAAAAAATTCATTTTTGCTTAAAGCATCATTATTGATTAAAACTATACATCATGTGTGCATTTGTGCATCTAGAGATTTAACAACAATAGCAACAACATACACTGAGTGGCCAGATTATTATGATCTCTGAATGCATAATAATCTGGCCACTCAGTGTATATCCTATATAATAAAAGACTAATATGCAAATTGTCCCCTCGACCAGGAGTTTGACCAGCAGGCAGGCCGGCCAACGGCCCATGCATGAATTCATGCACCAGGCCTCTAATATATATACACACACACACACACACACACACATCCACTGAGTGGCCAGATTATTATGCATTCAGAGATCATAATGATCTTTGAATGCATAATAATCTGGCCACTCAGTGTATATTTGATATTAAAATACAATAAAATCCTTAGTTATTCTTTAAATTCACAATAGAAAAGTATCTTGCCATATATTTACATGCTGTGGGAGAAGATAGAGAATAATACCTTATGTACTGCTTAAATTACGAACTCTCTTTCCATCTGCTTTAGAAATCAGATCCTCATAACAGTACTTGTGTTGAGACCATAAGTTGTATGCATGCTTAATACTGTTTGATAATTTTCAGTTTTTAAAATCACTGTATGTCTAGGCTTTTGGAAGTATCTTCTTAACAATATCATTTATTGTTGACAGAACAAAAATTGTTTTGTTGAACAGTTATTGGTGAATTTATGGTTCTCAAGTTCCCTGAGGGAGAATTATATTTACTATAATTTTATTAAATGTTATATTACAATATAAGTCACAAAAAATGTCAGAAAATGTAACATTAATCCAGTATTAATATTTTCCCTCAAATGACCAAATGGCTGACTACAGTTCTTTAGAGGAAATCAGGATCAAACATATTAAGCACTGCATTCTAGTGGCAGAGTTGAAAGGAAATCTCAAAGTTTCAGGAATTGGTAGAATATTATACTTGTACTAGAGGACCGGTGCACAAAATTTGTGCATGGTGGTGGGGGGGGTCCCCTCAGCCCAGCCTGCACCCTCTCCAATCTGAGACCCCTTGGGGGATGTCCGACTGCTGGTTTAGGCCCGATTCCAAGGATTGGGCCTGAACCGGCAGTCAGACATCCTGTGGAATCCTTTATCACGTCCCACGTGTTTCAGGGTTCTCGTTCAGGTCCGGTTTCTGGAGAAGGCCGCAATCAAAATGAAAAGTAGCTAGAAAAGAATCAATTTGGGTAAATGGGGGGCCAGGCGGGAGCCCACCTCTAGTGGGAGGACTATCTACTGCTCTGGCCTTTGCCATCCCTTTTATTGGGGTTCTGAGATACACCCATATCCTTTAGGCAGGAAATTCCAATAATAGACAATCAGCAAAAATTTACATATGATTAACAGGTGAGAGTTGCTTTAACTACCAATGTCTCAACTAAACAATGAGTGACTAGCTCTGACCATTCACAGCGATTAAGGTTGACCAAAGCATTCTGGATTCCCTTTTCATATTTAAGTTCCAATGTCTCAACTAAACTATGAGTGAATGGCTCTGACCATTCAGTGTGATTAAAGTTGACCAGCCTTCCGGATTCCCTTTTCACATTTAACTACAAAGTGTCAATGTTCGGTTTCCAGCAACATCCCTCCCACAGTCTTGGACCACTGGCTTCTAATTGCTCACCTGCCTGCCTGCCTAGTCACCCCTAACTGCCTCTGTGTGCTGGCCTGATTGCCCCTAGCTGCCTCCCCTGCTGGCCTGGTTGACCTTAACTGCCCCCCCTGCTGGCCTGATCACCCCTAAATGCGCCCCCCACCTGCCGGCCTGGTCACCCTAACTGCACCCCGCTGCCGACCAAGTTGCCCCTAACTGCTTCCCCTGCAGGCCTGATCACCCCTTACTGCCCCACCTGCTGGCCTGCTCTTCCCCAACTGCCCCCATTCCGCCTGATCACCTCTCACAGCCCCCTGCCAGCATGGTTGCCCCATGCAGCATGCTGTTCAGTCATTTGGTCGTCTCTCACTGACCTCCCCCACTGGCCTGGTTGTAGGCAGCCATCTGGTGAGGGCATGAGGGTTAATTTGCATATTACTTCTTTATTATATAAGCTGTTTCTTAAAAATCATAATATTTTATTGTTATTTTATGATTGATCTCAGATCACATTAAAATTGTTCCTTCTTGTGTAGGGTGCATGGTTTGGAAGAAGACAAGATTGTTAATTGGTGTAATTTTACTACTTCCCCTTTGTATAAATGTGGCCCTTAAACTTAGGCAAAAATTGAAAACTCAAAATTTAAAAACCAATCATAACATTTGAAAAATCAATATTTTATAGTAGGCATATATGATTTAAAAATCCTATCTAATAAAAGAGAAACATGCAAATTGACCATCATTCTGATACATCAACCAGCCAATCAGGAGCGAGTATGCAAATCAACCCAACAAAGATGGTGGCGGCCACAGAGCTGGAGCGAGCAGGAGGCTTGGGTTGCCCCCGGAGATGGAGGAAGCCAAGCTTCCCACCCACCCTGGCCCGCCCTGGCCTCTTCTCAAGGCTACAAAGTTTCAATTATAGAAGATAAATAAATCCCATATACCTGCTTCCAGCTGGCCCTGGCTTCCGCTCAAGGAGGCGCTGAAAAAAAAAAAAAAGAAAAAAAAGGAGAGCTTGGGTCATCAGGGGGTGTGGCCAGCCTGCAAACAGCAACAGCCCCTCACCCAGGCTGGTCAGGTACCCCAGTGTGGACCCCCACCCTGAAGCAGTGTGGCCAGCCTGAAAACAGCCCTCAACCCCTCACCCAGGCTGGCCACACCCCCATGGCCCAATCCCTTTAGACGAGCAGTTGAACATCCCTCAAGGGGTCCCAGATTGGAGAGGGTGCAGGCTGTGCTGAGGGACACCCCCCTGTGCATGAATTTTGTGCACCAGGCCTCTAGTTTTAAATAATAAAATACATGAGAAAGGAAATTTTATGTCAATTAATTCATATAGACTTATTAAAATTTATTTTTTGTTGTTGATAGTATGACATGTCTCCCTTCCCACCCCCAGTGACCCTATTTTCTCCACTCCCTACCCCACCCCACGTCTTCACGACACTATTGTCTGAGTCCATGGATTTTGCATATATGCATGTAAATTCTTTGGTTAATCTCTTCCAGTCCCCCTTTATCTCTGAGAATCATCATTCTGTTGTATTCTTCCATGACTCTGGAACTATTTTGCTTATTAATTAACTTTTTTCATTAGATTCCACATATAAGTGAGATCATGAGATATTTGCCTTTCTCTGGCTTATTTTGCTTAGCATAATACTTTCCAAGTCTCTCCATGTTATATCAAAGGACAAAAGTTTCTTTTCTTTACAGCTGCATAGTATTCCATTGTGTAAATATACCACAGCTTTTTATCCACTCATCTACTGATGTGCACTCGGGCTGTTTCCAGATCTTAGGTATTGTAATTAATGCAGCTATGAACATAGGGGTGCCTATATTCTTTCTGGTTGGTGTTTCAGGATTTTGAAGATATATTCCTAGAAGTGGGTTCACTGGGTTTAAACACAAGTTCCATTTTTAATTTTTTGAGGAAATTCCACACAGTTTTCCATACTGGTTGTATCAGTTTGCATTCCCACCAGCAGTGTACTAGTGTTCTTTTTCTCCACATCCTCACCAGCACTTGTTGTTTGTTGATTTATTGTTGGTAGACATTCTGGTAAGTGCTAAGTGTTTTAATTTGCATCTCTCTTATGATTAGTGACATTCAGCATTTTCTCATATCTCTTGGCCATTTGGATGTCCTCTTTGGAGAAGTGTCCATTCAGCTCCTTTGCCAATTTTTTTTTAATTGGATTGTTTGTCTTCCTTTTGTTCTGCTGTATCAGTACTTTATGTATTTTGGAAATTAACCCCTTATCAGATACATCATTGTGAAATATATTCTCCCATACAGTGGATTCCATTTTCATTTTGATGCAGAAGTTTTTTAGTTTGATGTAGTCCCATGTGCTTATTTTTCCTTTGTTTCTCTTGCTCATCTAGACGATGTATCGGTAAACATATTGCTACAAGATATGTCTGAGATTTTGCTGCCTGTGCTTTCTTCTAGGATTTTTATGGTTTCATGACTCACATTGAAGTATTTTAACCATTTTGAGTTTATTTTTGTGTATGGTGTAAGTTGGTGGTCTAGTTTCATTTTTTTGCATATATCTGTCCAATTTTCCCAGCACCATTTAGTGAAGAGACAGTTTTTCCTCCATTGTATGCTCTTGCCTCCTTTGTCAAATATTAATTGAGCATAATGGCTTGGATCAATTTCTGGGGTCTCTGTTCTGTTCCATTGATATCTATGCCTGTTTTTATGCCAGTACCAGGCTGTTTTGGTTACAGTGACTTTGTAATATAGCTTGATACCCGGTATTGTTATCACTCCACCTTTGATTTCTACAGCTATTGGGGATCTTTTTTGGTTCCAAATAAATGCTTGGAGTATTTTTTCAAGATCTGTGAAATATGTCCTTGATATTTTAATAGGGATAGTGTTGAATCCATAGATTGCTTTGGGTAGAATTATGTTAATTCTACCAATCCATGAATGCAGTATATTCTCTATTTGTTTTATATCTTCTTTCTCTTTTTTCAAAATTCTGTAGTTTTAAGAGTACAAGTATTTTACCTCCTTGGTTAAGTTTACTTCTAAGTATCTTAATTTTTTTGTTGCAATGGTAAATGGTTTTTTTTTTCTTCTTCGCTTTTTCAGAGTTCATTATTGGTGTATAAAAAAATGCCATTGATTTCTGGGTGTTAATTTTGAATCATGATCCATTGCAGACTTCATTTATTAAATCTAGTAATTTTTTGGAGGAGTCTTTAGGGTTCTATATGTAAAACTAGAAGCCCAGTGCATGAAAGCTGTGCACTGGGGTGGGAAGTGTGTGTCCCTCAGCCCAGCCTGAACCCTCTCCAATCTGAGACCCCTCGAGGGATGTCTGACTGCCCATTTAGGCCCAATCCTGGTGGGGGCAAACAGGCAATCACAATCCAGGACTGTTGGCTCACAACTGCTTGCCTTCCTGCCTGCCTGATTGCCCCTAACCACTTCTTCCTACCAGCCTGATCACCCCCTAAACACTCCCCTGCCAGCCTGATTGATGCCTAACTGCTCTCCTGCCAGCCAGATCAACCCTACCTGCCCTACCTTGCCAGCCTGGTCGACCCTAACTGTCCTCCCCTGCAGGCCTGGTCGCCCCCAACTTCCCTCCCCTGCTGGAACAGTCACCCTTAACTGCCTTCCCTTGCCAGCCAGGTCACCCCTAAATGCCCTCCCCTGCTGGCCTGGTCGCCCACAACTGTTCTCCCCTGCAGGCCTGGTTGCCCCTAACTGCCCACTCCTGCAGGCCTTGTCCCTTCCAACGGCCCACACCTGCAGAACTGGTCCCCCACCAACAGCCTTCCCCTGCCAGCCTGGTCCTCCCCAAGTGCCCTCCCCTGCCGGCCCGGTCACCCCTAACTTCCCTCCCTTGCCAGCCTGATCGCCCCCAAATGCCCTCCCCTGCTGTCATGGTCCTCCCCAACTGCCCTCCCCTACAGGCCTGGTCGCCCCCAACTGCCCTGCCCTGGAGGCCTTGTCCCCACCAACTGCCCTTCCCTACAGGCCTGTGTCCCCCCCAACTGTCTTCCCCTGCAGGCCTGGTCACCCTCAACTGCCTTCCCTTACAGGCCTGGTCCCTCCCAACTGCCTTCCCCTGCTGGCTTGATAACCTGCCCCCAACTGCCCTCCCATGCAGGCCTGGGTCCCCCCCAACTGCCCTCCCCTGAAGGTCTGATCACCCCCAACTGCCCTCCCTTGCAGGCCTGATCCCTCCCAACTGCCTTACCCTGCTGGCCTGATCGCCCACCCCCAATTGCCCTCCCCTGCTGGCCTGGTCCCCCCCAACCGCCCTCCCCTGCAGGCCTGGATACCCCCCAACTGTCCTCCCCTACAGACCTGGTCCCCCCCCAACTGCTTTCCCCTGCAGGCCTGATTGCCCCCAACTGCCCTCCTCTGCCAGCCTGGTCACCCCTAACTTCCCTCCCTTGCCAGCCTGGCCAACTGCCCTCCCCTGGAGGCCTAGTCCCATCCAACTGCCCTTCCCTGCAGGCCTGATTGCCCCAACTGCCCTCCCCTGAAGTCCTAGTCCCCCCAACTGCCCTCCCCTGCAGGCCTAGTCCCTCCCAACTGCCATCCCCTGCAGGCCTGGTTGCCCCCAACTGCCCTCCCCTGCAGGCCTGTGTCATCCCCATCTGTTCTACCCTGCAGGCCTGGTTGCCCCTAACTGCCCTGCTCTGCTGGCCCGGTCACCCCTAACTGCCCTCCCCTGCAGGCCTGATTGCCCCCAACTGCCCTCCCCTGCCAGCCATCTTGTGGCGGCCATGTTGTGTCCACATGAGGGCAGCCATCTTGTGTGTTGGAGTGATGGTCAATTTGCATATTACTTCTTTGTTATATAGGATATCATGTCATCTGGAAATAATGACAGTTTTACTTCCTCCTTTCCAATTTGGATTCCTTTTATGTTTTCTTCTTTTTTTATAAACTTAATTTATTTTTTAAATATATTTTTATTGATTTCAGAGAGGAATGGGGAGGGAGAGAGAGAAACATCAATGATGAGAGAGAATCATTGATCGGCTATTTCCTGCATGCCCCCTACTGAGGCTCCAGCCTGGAACCCAGGCATGTGCCCTTGACCAGAATTGAAACCAGGACAGCTCTATCCTCTGAGCCAAGCCAGCTAGGGCTGTGCTTTCTTGTTGTCTGATTGCTATGGCTAAGACTTCCGGTACTATCCTATATAATAAAGAGGTAATATGCAAATTGACCATCATGCCCTTGTACAAGTTGGCCACCCCCATGTGGTCAAAAGATGGCCACGCCCATGTGGTCACATGATGGCCACACCCATGTGGCCACAAGATAGCCGCCCCCATGTAGTCACAAGATGGCCATGCCCATGTGGTACAAGAGGGTCACCCCCATGTCATCACAAGATGGCCGCCACATGTCATCACAAGACGGTCGCCAGGGGAGGGCAGTTGGGGGCAACCAGGCCAGCAGGGGAGGGCAGTTGGGGGCGACCAGGCTGTCAGGGGAGGGCAGTTAGGGGTGCCTAGGCCAGCAGAGGAGGGCAGTTGGGGGCTACTGGGCCACCAGGGGAGGGCAGTTGGGGGTGATTGGGGTGGCAGGGGAGCAGTTAGGCATTGATCAGGCTGGCAGGGGAGTGGTTAGCGAGTGATCAGACTGGCAGGCAGAAGCGGTTAAGGGGCAATCAGTTAGGCAGGCAGGCTAGCGGTTGGGAGCCAGCAGTCCTGGATTGTGAGAGGAATGTCTGACTGCCAGTTTAGGCCTGATCCCACAGGATCCCAGATTGGAGAGGATGCAGACTCGGTTGAGGAACACCCCCACCCCCCATTGGGGCTCAAGTCTATAATAATAAAAGGGTAATATGCCAATTACACCAGGCGTCCTTCCAGATGACCTTCCGGATGAAGCCAGGGCTTTGAGGAAAGCCCGGGTCCCAGGTCCAGAGGGAAGCCGATGCTGGTAGCCGGGGGAAGGAAGGCCTACTCTTGCACAAATTTTGTGCATTGGGTTTCTAATCTTGAATAAGAGTAGTGAAAGAGGACAATCCTGTCTTGTTATTGTTCTTAGGGGAAATGGTTTTAGTTTTTGCCCATTGTGTATCATGTTGGCTGTAGGTTTCTTCTATATGGCCTTTATTATGTTGAAGTATAATCCCTCTATTCCCACTTGCTGAGAGTTTTTATCAAAAATGGGTGTTGGAGCCATCGCTGGTTTGGCTCAGTGGATACAGCATCTGCCTGTTGACTGAATGGTCCAGGTTCGATTCTGGTCAAGGGTATATACCTGGGTTGCAGGCTCGATCCCCAGTAGGGAGTGTGCAGGAGGCAGCATATCAGTGATTTTGAGTGTTTTTATTGTATTTATTTCTAATTTCATGTAATTTTGATCTGAGAGGATGTTTGATATGATTTCAATCTTTCTGAACTTGTAGAGACTTAGTTTGTGTCCTAAAATGCGGTCTCTGTTTGAAATGTCCCATGTGCACTTGACAAGAATGTATATTTTCTATCTTTTGGATGAAATGTTCTGTAAGTATCAATTAAATCTATCTGATCTAATGTGTCACTTACAGTTGCTGATTTATTGGTAATTTTTTGTCTGAAGATCTAGCCAGTGATGTCAGTGGTATGTTAAAGTCACCTACTATGATTATATAGCTCTCAACCTCTCCCTTAAGGTACTCCAGACTTTTTTTTTTTGATTGATTGCTCCTGTATTGGGTGCATATATGATTTCTAGGCTTATATCCTCTTTTTGTATTGATCCCTTTAGTTGTATGAAGTGGCCTTGATTATCTCTTTTTATGGACTTCATTTGAAGTCTATTTTGTCAGATATTAGTATTATTGGTCCAGACTCTTTTTTCCACTTCCATTTGCATGGGAATTTTTTTTCCATCCCTTCACTCTCATCCTGTGTGAGTCTTTTGTTCTGAGGTGGGTCTCTTGTAGACAGCTTATATATGGGTCATGTTTTCTTATCTATTCAGCTATCCTATGTCTTTTGATTGGAGCATTTAAGCCTTTTCCATTTAAGATTATTATTGGTAGATACTTCTTTATTGCCATTTTTATTATATGTGCCTTTATTTCCTATCTATCTATCTATCTATCTATCTATCTATCTATCTATCTATCTATCTATTATCTATCTATCATCTATTTCTTTTTCTTACAGCAGTTCCTTTAGCATGTTGTTCAGTGTTGGTATGGTGGTAATAAACTCCTTTAACGTTCTTTGTCTTCAAAGCTTGTGATTTCACCTTCAGTTTTGAATGATAGCCTTGCTGGATAGAGTAGTCTTGGATTCAGTCCCTTGCTTTATATTACTTTGTATACTTCATGCCACTCCCTTCTGGCCCAAAGTGTTTCTATTGAGAAACACTGACATTCTAAAGGAAGCTCCCTTTTTGGTTACTTTCTATCTCTGGTAGCTTTGAAGATTCTTTCTTTGCCTTTAATGTTTGCCATTTTACATATAGATTTAGAGACCTTTTTTATTTTATAAACAATACTGTATAATAAGAGGGTAATATGCAAATTGACCCTAATGGCAGAACAAATGGTTGCTATGATGCACACTGACCACCAGGGGGCAGACTCCCAATGCAGGAACTGCCCCCTGGTGGTCAGTGCGCTCCCACAGCGGCGGCTCCACTCAGCCACAAGTTGGGCTGACAGCTGTAAGAACAGCAGCGGTGGCGGGAGCCTCTCCTACCTCCTTGGCAGTGCTAAGGATGTCCGACTGCAGCTTAGGCCCGATCCCCCAGGGAGCAGGCCTAAGATGGCAGGTGGACATCCCCTGAGAGGTCCTGGACTGCGAGAGGAATAGGCTGGGCTGAAGGACCCCCCAAGTGCATGAATTTTTGTGCACTGTGCCTCTTGTATAATAATGAAGGGACATAATTTTAAATATTACACTTCTAAAATGATCAGTATTTAGTTCTTATTTTTAATAATATATTGTAAGTATTTTAAAACAAAATTAAAGTTTTTATATATTTTTCCCAAAATTATATGTAGCACAGTTACTAGGTTTGCTCATTTTTTTAAAAATATATTTTATTGAGTTTTTACAGAGAGGAAGGGAGAGGGATAAAAAGCTAGAAACATCGATGAGAGAGAAACATCGACCAGCTGCCTCCTGCACACCCCCTACTAGGGATGTGCCCACAACCAAGGTACATGCCCTTGACTGGAATCGAACCTGGGACCTTTCAGTCCACAGGCTGTCGCTCTATCCACTGAGCCAAACCAGTTTTGTCAGGTTTGCTCATTTTTAATGAAAATTTAACATTACTTTAAAAAATATGTTTTTATTGATTTTAAATAGAGGGTAAGGGAAAGGAATAGAGAGATAAAATCATTGATGAGAGAGAACTTTGATTGTCTGCCTCCTGCATGCCCCCTACTATTGATTGAGCCTGCAATTGGCCATATGCCCTGACACGGAATCAACCAGTGACCTCTTAGTTCATGGGTTGATGCTCAATCACTGAACCACACTGGGCGGCAATTTTTGCCATTTTAGGGGTTGGTATATTTACTCTATTTTATCTAATTTGCTAGCACAAAAATTTTCTTAGTGCTCCTTTTTTTTTCCCTAAAAAGTGAATAGTGATGGCCCTGCTTTATTCCCTTATTTTAGTCATTTGATTATTTTCTCCTTTATTCTTAACTAGTAGCCCATTTGCAGGAAGAATCCTGCAAGCGGCTGCTGCGGCCTCGTGTGCAGCTGCTGCCGCTACTGTTGCAGCCTCTGGGCCTGCACCAGCGCGCCACTGCTGCCCGCCCTGCTCCGTCCCGCTCCGCCCCGCCCGGGCTTTCCCTCTGGCAGCCACCTTGCTTTCTGCTTTTTCTCCCTCTTCCTTCTAAGTTGTCTTCAGTCTTCACTCCTCCCTCCCTCAGCGTATGCAAATTAACTGCCATCTTTGTTGGGTAATTTTCATACTTGCCCTGATTAGCTGGTGGGCGTGGCTTTGGCGTAGCAAAGGTGCGGTCAATTTGCATATTACTATTTTATTATGTAGGGTGAGTCTAAGTAAAATTTTGCAATGTAATCTATCTTTTCAAAGAACCTTCTTCTGGTTTCCTTGATATTCTCTATTGTTTTTCTTTTTTTTTAAATCCTCACCCAAGGATATTTTTCCATTGATTTTTAGAGAGAGTGGAAGAGACAGGGAAAGACAGAGAGAAATATCAACGTGAGAGAAACACATCGATTCGTTGCCTCCTGCACGAGCCCAAATAGGGCCCGGGCCGGGGAGGAGCCTATAGCCAAAATACGTGCCCTTGACTGGAATTGAACCTGGGACCCTTTGGTCCTTAGGCCGATGTTCTATCCACTGAGTCAAACTGGCTAGGGCTTTTTTCTTTATCTTAAAAAAAATCTTTATTGATGTCTTATTGATACTAAAAACAAACAAACCCTGCACATGCTTAATGTATACAATATGATGAGTTTGTACATATGCATATAACTATGATACTGTCATCACAATCAAGGTAATAAATATATACCCATAACTTCCAAAATTTTCTTTGTGGGTTTTTTTTGTGTGTGTGTGTGTGTGTGTGTGTGTGTGTGTGTGTGTGTGTGGTAAGAATGCTTAACATGAGATTTACTCTCTTAGCAAATGTTTAAGTGTATAATACTATGTTTTTAACTATAGACTCTATTTGTATAACATATCTCTGGTACTTTATCTTGCATAACAAACTGTATACAACTTCCATTTAATATTCCACCCTCTCCCTAGTAACTACCATTCTATGCTCTGCTTTTTGAGTTTGACTATTTTACATTTCTCATATATATGGAATCATACAATATTTGTCCTTCTGAGACTGGCTTAGTTAATTTAGTACCCAAGATTCATCCAAGTAGTCACATGTTGCATAATATTCTTCTTTTCTAAGGATGAATAATATTACACTGTAATTATTCACACACACCGTCACATTGCCCTTATCCATTCATTTGTTGATGGACATTTGGGTTCTTTGGATTGTTTCCATATCTTGGCTAATGTGAATAATGCTATAGTGAACATGAGAGTGAAGATATCTCCCTGAGGTCCTGATTTCAATTCCTTTGGATAAATATCCAAAGTGGGATTGCTGTATCTTATGGCATTTCTATTTTTAATTTTTTGAGGAACCTCCATACTGTTTTCTATAATAGCTGTACTATTTTACATTCCTACCAATAGCATACCAACATGTGTTATCTCTAATTTTTTTTTTATAATAGTAATCCAAGCAGATAGGAGGTGATATCTAATTACAGTTTGATTTGCATTTCCTGATGATTAGGGATGTTTACTAAGACCTTTTTATATACCTGTTGGAAATCTGTATGTCTTCTTTATATATATATATGTGTGTGTGTATATATATATATATACACACACATACACACACACACACACACACACACACACACACACACACACACACACATATATACTAATAAAAGCCTAGGTGGTCCTTGTGCCCTCATGCAACACCCTCAAATCAACACAAGATGGCTGCCCTCACGCCACCACAAGATGGCCAGCACAAGATGGTCAGTAGGGGAGGGCAGTTTTGGGTGATCAGGCCAGCAGGGGAGGGCAATTGGGGTCGATCGGGCCAGCGGGGGAGGGCAGTTGGGAGTGATCGGGCCAGCAGGGGAGGGCAGTTTGGAGCCATCGGGCCAGTGGCGGAGGGCACTTGGAGGTGATTGTGTCAGCAGGGGAAGGCAGTTGGGGGCCATTAGGCTGGCCGGGGAGGGCAGTTGGGGGCAATTGGGCTGGCAGGGGAAGGCGGTTGGGGGTGATCTGGCTGGTGGCGGAGTGCAGTTGGGTGCCATCTGGCCAGCAGGAGAGGTGCTTGGGGGTGATCGGGCCAGCAGGGGAGGGCAGTTGTGGGTGATTTGGCTGGAAGGGGAGGGCAGATGGGGGCGATCGGGTTGGCAGGGGAGGGAAGTTGGGGCAATCTGGCCTACAGGGGAGGGCGGTTGGTGGTGATTGGGCAGGCAGGGGAGGGCAGTTGGGGGCCATCATGCTGGCAGGGGAGGGCAGTTGGGGCCCATGGGGCTGGCACAGTAGCAGTTAGCTGTCAATCAGGCTGGCAGGGGAGCAGTTAGGGGGTGATCAGGCTGGCAGGCAGAAGTGGCTAGGGGTAATCAGGCAGGCAGGCAGGCAGGCGAGCGGTTAGGAGCCAGCAGTCCTGAATTCTGAGAGGGATGTCTCAGATTAGAGAGGGTACAGGCTGGGCTGAGAGACATACTTCCCGTCCCCATGCATGAATTTCGTGCATCAGGCCTCTGTACGAGGCTTCTAATATATATACATACTAGAGGCCTGTGCATGAAATTCATGCATGGAGGGGGGGTGTCCTTCAGCCCAGCCTGCACCCTCTCCAATCTGGGATCACTCTCACAATCCAGGTCTGCTGGCTCCCAACTGCTCTCCTGGCTGCCTTCCTGATTGCCCCTAACCGCTTCTGCTTACCAGCCTGGTCACCCCATAACCACTCCCCTGCCAGCCTGATTGATGCCTAACTGCTCCCCTGCCAGCATGTTTGCCCCCAACTGCCCTCCCCTGCAGGCCTGGTCCCCCCCAACTGCTCTCCCCTGCAGGCCTGGGTCCCTCCCAACTGCCCTTCCCTGCATGCCTGGGTCTCCCCCAACTGCTCTCCACTGCAGGCCTGTGTCCCCCTACAACTGCCCTTCCCTGCAATACTGGTTGCCCCCAAATTCCCTCCTCTGCTTGCTTGGTCACCCCTAACTGCCCTCCCTTGCAGGCCTGGTCCCTCCCAACTGCCCTCCCCTGCTGGCCAACTTGTGGTGGCCAACTTGTGTCCACATGGGGGCACAATCTTTTACCACATGGGGGCAGCCATCTCGTGTGTTGGAGTGATGGTCAATCTGCATATAACTCTTTTATTATATAGGATAGAGGCCTGGTGCACGGGTGGGGGCCAGCTGGTTTGCCCTGAAGGGTGTCCTGGATCAGGGTGGGGGCTCACTTGGGGTGTGGGGCAGCCTGGGCGAGGGGCCTGTGGTGGTTTGCAGGCTGGCCACGCCCCCTGGTGACCCAAGCGGAAGCCCTGGTATCTGGGGTTTGTTTATCTTCTACAATTGAAACTTTGTAGCCTGGAGCGGAGCCAAGCCTTCTGCTTGCTCCATGGCGGCAGCCATTTCTGTTGGGACTTATGTATCTTCTATAATTGAAACTTTGTAGCCTGGAGTAGAGGCCTGGGCCGGCCATGGTGTGCAGAAAGCTTGGCTTCCTCCATTGCAGGGGGCAACCCTAGCCTCTTGCTCTTTCCAGCTCCATGGCTGCTGCCATTTCTGTTTGGATTTATGTATCTTCTATCATTGAAACTTTGTAGCCTTGAGTGGAGGCCTAGGCTGGCCAAGGCAGGTGGAAAGCTTGGCTTCCTCCATTGCCGGGGAAACCCAAGCCTCCTCCCTGCTCTCTGTGGCCGTAGCCATCTTGGTTGGGTTTATTTGCATATTCACTCCTGATTGGCTGGTGGGCGTGGCTTGTGGATGTAGCAGAGTGATGGTTAATTTGCATATTACTCTTTTATTAGATAGGACTAGAGGCCTCATGCATGAAATTCGTGCATGGGGGGGGTGGGTTGTCCCTCAGCCCAGCCTGCACCCTCTCCGATCTGGGACCCCTCAAGGGATGTCCGATTGCCCATATAGGCCTGATCCCAGTAGAATAGGGCCTAAACAGGCAGTCGGACATCCCTCTCACAATCCAGGACTGCTGGCTCCCAACTGCTCGCCTGCCTGCCTTCCTAATTGCCCCTAACCGCTTCTGACTGCTAGCTTGCCACTAACCACTTCTGACTGCTAGCCTGATCACCCCCTAACCACTCCCCTGCCAGCCTGATTGATGCCTAACTGCTCCCCTGCCAGCCTGTTTGCCCATAACTGCCTTCCCCTCCAGGCTTGGGGCCCCCCAACTGCACTTCCCTGCAGGCCCAGTTGCCCCCAACTTCCCTCCTCTGCCAGCCTGGTCACCCCTAACTGCCCTCCCCTGCATGCTTGATCACCCACAACTGCTCTTCCTTGCAGGCCTGGTCCCTCCCAACTGCTCTTCCCTGCTGGCCATCTTGTGGTGGCCATCTTGTGTCCACATGGGGGCATCCATCTTTGACCACATGAGGGCAGCCATGTTGTGTGTTTGGAGTGACAGTCAATTTGCATATTACTCTTTTATTAGATAGGATATATATTTGTATATATATTATAAATATATATACATATATATTTATTTTATTTATTTCAGAGTGGAAGGGAGAAGAAGAGTGATAGAAAAATCAATGATGAGAGAGTATCAGTGATTGGCTGCCTCCTACACATCCCCTACTGAGGATCGAGTCCGCAACCCGGGCATGTGCCCTTGACTGGAATCGTACTCGGGACCCCTTAGTCTGCAGGACAACACTCTATCCAGTGAGCCAAACCAGCCAGGGCTGTATGTCTTCTTTGAAGAAAAATCTTTTCAAGTTGTTTTCCCATTTTTAAGTGGATTCTTTGTTTTCTTTTGTGTTTTTTTTTTTTTAATTATGGAATTATAGGAGTTTCTTGTGTAATTTAAGTATTAACTGCTTAAGAATGAAACGTTTTAAAACATTTTGTCCCATCCTATAGGTTGACTTTTCAACTTTGTTGATTGTTTCCTTTCTTGGGAAGAAGCTTTTAATCTGATGTAGTCCTACTTGTCTATTTTTGCTTTTGTTGCCTGTGGTTTTGGTGTCATATCCAAGAAGGTATTCTTAAGACCATTGTCGCCCTGACTGGTTTGGCTCAGTGGATAGAGTGTTGGCCTGCGGACTGAAAGGTCCCACGTTCGATTCTGGTAAAGGGCATGTACCTTGGTTATGGGCACATCTCCAGTAGGGGGTGTGCAGGAGGTAGCTGATCTAAGTTTCTCTCTCATTAATGTTTCTAACTCTCTCTCTCCCTTCATCTCTGTAAAAAAAAAAAAAAAAAAAAAAAGACCAGTGTCAAGAAGCTTTTTCCATTTGCTTTCTTTTAGGAGATTTATAGCTTCATGTATTAAATTTAAGTCTTTGAGTCATTTTGAATTGAATCATTTTTGTGTGTGGTGTAATACAGAGTATAATTTCATCCTTTTGCATGTGGTTAACCAGTTTTCCATCATTCATTGAAGGAACTATCCTTTTCCATTATATATTCTTGGTACCCTTGTGGAAGATCACTTGACAGTTTATTTCTGGGCACTTTATTCTCCATTGAGCAATCTTTATAATAATGCCATACTGTTTTAATTACTGTAGTTTTGTAATATATTTTGAAATCAGGACATATCATGCCTTCATCTTTGTTCTTTTCAATAAAGATAACTATTTTGGGTCTTTTATGGTTCCATATGGATTTTAGGAATGTATTTTATATGTGTGTAAAGCATGTCATTGGGATTTTGGTAGAGTATAGAATGTAAATTTTTGTGTTGATTTTGTATTCTGAACATTTACTGGATTTGTTTATTAGTTATAATAGGGGTTTTTTTTAGTTGAATAGAGTTTTCTATAACTAAGTTCATGTCATTGGTAAATAGAAATAATTTTGCTTTCTTTCTTTCCAATTTTGATGCCTTTTATTTTTCTTGCATAATTGCTCTGACTAGGAATTTCTGTACCATAGAGCATTATACAAAAGTGTTGAGAGTAAGTATCTTTGTTTTGATCTTCCAGGAAAATTTTTCAGTTTTCATCATTGAGTATAATGTTAACTGTGCTTGCCACATATGGCTTTTATTTTATATACATACATATATATATATATATATATATATATATATATATATATATATATTAGGATGGCTTTATTTTATTTTATTTATTTTTATTGAGGTATTATATGTGTACATATCTTACCATTACCACCCCTCCCCACACCCATACATGCCCTCACCCCCCAGAGTTTTGCGTAAATTGTTTATGCTTATATGCATGCATACAAGTCCTTCGTTTGATTTCTTATCTCCCCCACCTCTCCCTAACTTTCCCCCTGTAATTTGAAAGTCTGTTTGTTTCTTTACTGTCTCTGTATCTATCTTTTTGTTCATCAGTTTATAATGTTCTTTATTATCCACAAATGAGTGAGATCATGTGGTATTTTTCTTTCATTGACTGGCTTATTTCACTTAGCATAATGTTCTCCAATTCCATCCAGGTTGCTGCAAATGATGAGAATTCCTTCTTTTTTATGGCAGCATAGTATTCTGTTGTGTAGATGTACCACAGTTTTCTGATCCAGTCATCTGCTGATGGGCACCTAGGCTGTTTCCAAATCTTAGCTATTGAAAATTGTGCTGCTATGAACATAAGGGTGCATATATCCTTTCTGATTGGTGTTTCTAGTTTCTTCGGATATATTCCCAGGAGTGGGATTCCTGGGTCAAATGGGAGTTCCATTTTCAGTTTTTTGAGGAAACTCCATACTGTTCTCCACAGTGGCTGCACCAGTCTGCATTCCCACCAGCAGTGCACGAGGGTTCCTTTTTCTCCGCATCCTCGCCAACACTTGTCGTTTGTTGATTTGTTGATGATAGCCATTCTGACAGGTGTGAGATCGTACCTCATTGTTGTTTAGATTTGCATCTCTCAGATAATAAGTGACTTTGAGCATGTTTTCATGTGTCTCTTGGCCTTCCTTTTGTCTTCTTTTGAAAATATTCTGTTTAGGTCCGTTGCCCATTTTTTTATTGGATCATTTATCTTCCTTTTATTAAGTTGCATAAGCTGCCTGTAGATGTTGGAGATTATACCTTTATCAGTGATAGCATTTGCAAATATGTTCTCCCATGCAGTGGGCTTTCTTGTTGTTTTGTTGATGGTTTCTTTTGCTGTAAAAAAGGTTTTTATTTTGATGTAGTCCCGTTTGTTAATTTTCTCTTTAGCTTCCATTGCCCTAGGGGCAGTGTCAGTGAAGAAGTTCTTTTAGCATATGTCTGAGATTTTGTTGCCTGTGGATTCCTCTAGTATTTTTATGGTTTCCCGTCTTATGTTTAAGTCCTGTATCCATTTTGAGTTTATTTTTGTGTATGGTGAAAGTTGGTGATCTAGTTTCATTTTTTTGCATGTGTGTGTCCAATTTTTCCAACACCATTTATTGAAGAGACTGTCTTGACTCCATTGTATGTTCATGCCTCTTTTGTCAAATATTAATTGAGCATAGTGGTTTGGGTCGATATCTGGATTCTCTATTCTGTTCCATTGATCTATATGTCTGTTCTTGTGCCAGTACCAGGCTGTTTTGAGAACAGTGGCTTTGTAATACAGCTTGAAATCTGGTATTGAGATCCCTCCTATTTTATTCTTCTTTCTCAGGATTGCTGTGGCTATTCGGGGTCTTTTTTTATTCCAGATGTATTTTTGGAGAGTTAGGTGTGTGAAATATGCTGTTGGTATTTTGATGGGGAGTGCATTGAATCTGTAGATTGCTTTGGGTAGTATGGACATTTTAATGATGTTGATTCTACCAATCCATGAAGATGGTATGTTCTTCCATCTGTTTACGTCTTCCTCTATCTCTTTTTTCAGTGTCCTGTAGTTTTCCGCGTATAGGTCTTTTACCTCCTTAGTTAAGTTTATTCCTAGGTATCTTAATTTTTTTGGTGCGATGGTAAATGGGATTGCTTTTTTAGTCTCTCTTTCTGTAAGTTCACTATTGGTGTATAGAAATGCCATAGAATTCTTGGCGTTAATTTTGTATCCCGCTACATTGCCGAATTCATTTATTAAGTATATTAGTTTTTTTATGGAATCTTTTGGGTTTTTTATGTACAATATCATGTCATCTGCAAATAAGGACAGCTTCACTTCTTCTTTTCCAATTTGGATGCCTCTTATTTTTTTTTCTTGCCTAATTGTGATAGCTAATACTTCCAGTACTATGTCAAACAGGAATGGTGAGAGTGGTCATCCCTGTCTTGTTCCTGTTCTTAGGGGAAATGTTTTTAGTTTTTGTCCATTGAGTATGATGTTTGTTGTGGGTATATCATATATAGCTTTTATTATGTTGAGGTATGATCCTTCTATTTCCACCTTGTTGAGAGTTTTTATCAAGAAAGGGTGTTGGATTTTGTCAAATGCTTTTTCTGCATCTATTGATATGACTATGTGATTTTTATCTCTCAATTTGTTTATGTGATGTATCACAATTATTGATTTGCGGATATTGTACCATCCTTGCATTCCTGGGATAAGTCCTACTTGGTCATGATGTATGATCTTTCTGATGTATTGCTGGAGCCGATTTGCTAGGATTTTATTGAGGATTTTGGCATCTATGTTCATGAGGGATATTGGTCTGTAATTCTCTTTCATTGTGTTGTCTTTATCTGCTTTTGGTATTAGGGTGATGCTGGGTTCATAGAAGGAGACTGGAAGTGTTCCTTCCTCTTTAATTTTTTGGAATAGTTTGAGGAGGATAGGTTTTAGTTCTTCCTTGAAAGTTTGGTAAAACTCTCCTGTGAAGCCGTCTGGCCCTGGGCTTTTGTTTGCCGGAAGCGTTTTGATGACTGCTTCAATTTCTTCCATAGTTACTGGCCTGTTGAGCTGTTTAGATTCTTCTTGATTGAGTTTTGGAAGGTTGTATTTGTCTAGGAATATGTCCATTTCCTCCAGGTTGTCCAGTTTGTTGGAATAGAGTTGCTCATACTATTTTGTAACAATCCTTTGTATTTCGTCAGGGTCTGTTGTTATTTCACCTCTTTCATTTCTGATTTTGTTTATTTGGGTCCTCTCTCTTTTCTTCTTTGTGAGCCTGGCTAGAGGTTCATCAATCTTGTTTATCCTTTCAAAGAACCAGCTCTTGGTTTTGTTGATCTTTTGTATTGTTTCTTTGGTCTCTATGTCGTTTATCTCTGCTCTGATCTTTATTATTTCTTTCCTTCTGCTTATACTGGACTTTTCTTGTTGCTCTCTCTCTAACTCTTTGAGTTGTTGGGTTAGGTAATTTATTACCATTGTTTCTTTTTTTTTTTGCAGTAGGCTTGTAGAGCTATGAACTTCCCTCTCAGGACTGCTTTCGCTGTGTCCCATAGATTTTGGATTGTTTTGTTTTCATTGTCATTTGTTGCCATGATGTTTTTTATTTCTTCCTTGATGTCTTTGGTAACCCAGTCATTGTTTAATAGCATGCTGTTTTGTCTTCATGTGTTTGATTTCTTTGGGTTGTTTTTATTGTAGTTGATTTCCAGTTTTATGGCACTGTGATCTGAGAAGATGCTTGATATGATTTCTATCTTCTTGAATTTGGAGAGACTTTGCCTATGTCCTAACATATGGTCTATCTTTGAAAATGACCCATGTGCACTTGAGAAGAATGTATATTCTGTGGCTTTGGGGTGAAATATTCTGAAGATGTCGATTAATTCCATCTGGTCTAGTGAGTCATTTAGGATTGCTGTTTCTTTGCTGATTTTTTGTTTAGAGGATTTTTCCAATGGTGATAGTGGGGTATTGAAGTCTCCTACTATGATTGTATTGCTGTCAATCTCTCCTCTGATATCTTCCAGGAGTTTTTTAATGTATCTTGGTGCTCCTGTATTGGGTGCATATATGTTTACCAGAGTTATTTCTTCTTGTTGGATTGCTCCCTTTAGTATTATGAAGTGGTCTTCATTATTTCTTGTTATATCCTTCACTTTGAGATCTAATTTGTCAGATACAAGTATTTCTACCCGAGCTTTTTTTTCATTTCCATTCGTCTGGAAAACCTTTTTCCATCCTTTTATTCTCAGTCTGTATGCGTCCTTTTTTTTTTGAGGTGGGTTTCCTGTAGACAGCAGATATATGGGTTTTATTTTCTTATCCAATCTGTTACCCTGTGTCTTTTGATTGGGGCATTCAATCCATTTACATTTAAAGTTATTATTGATAGGTACTTAATTGTCACCATTTTTATTCTATACCCCTGTTTTCCCTCTTTGCTTCCTATTTCTTTCTTTCTTTCTTTCTTTCTTTCTTTCTTTCTTTCTTTCTTTCTTTCTTTCTTTCTTCCTTCTTTTTTTTTTTTTTTTTATAGCGGACCCTTTAGCATTTCTTGCATTGCTGGTTTGGTGGTGATAAACTCCCTTAGTCCCTTTTTGTCTGTGAGGCTCCTGATTTCACCTTCAATTTTGATTGATAGCCTTCCTGGGCACAGTATTCTTGGATTGAGACCCTTCCTTTGCTTGAGTTTGTATATTTCATGCCATTCCCTTCTGGCCTGATGAGTTTCTGTTGAGAAATCAGTTGCTAGTCTGATGGGGGTTCCTTTGTATGTAACTGTCTGTCTCTCTCTGGCCACTTTTAAGATTCTTACTTTCTCGTTGGTGTTTGCCAACTTAATTATAATGTGCCTTGGCGTCGGTCTTTTGGGGTTCATTTTGCTTGGAACTCTGTGAGCTTCTTGGACTTGTGTGGGTTTTTTCTTCCCTAAATCAGGGAAGTTTTCTGTTATTATTTCTTCAAACAGGTTTTCTATTCCTTGCTCCATTTCCTTTCCTTCTTGTACCCCTATTATCCTGATGTTGCTTTGTTTTTTGTTGTCCCGATGTTCCCTTAGGCTCTCCTCATACTTTCTAATTTTTGTTTCTAGAAGCTGTTTTAATTGGGTATTTTTTTCCATCTTGTCTTCTAGCTCACTTATGCGGTCCTCTGCTTCTTCTAGTCTACTCTTGATGCTTTCTATTGAGTTCTTTACAGCAGCAATGTCATTTTTCATTTCTTCTTGGTTCTTCTTCATTTCCTCTTGGTTCTTACTCATATTGTCGAATTTGTCTTCCATCCTTTTTAGCCACCTTATGACCATTTCTCTGAATTCTTTCTCTGATAGGTTGTTTGCCTCTAATTCGTTTACTTCCTTTTCTGGTGGTGACTGCTTTTCTTTCCTATGCGGGCTATTTCTTTGTCTCCCCATTGTCTCTCTTCTCCGGATGTCTGGTTATATAGTTCCCTCTCTCTTGCGTTGATTTAAAGGTACAAAATACAACACAACCAGGCACAACACACAAGGCACTGAATAGAATTGTATTCACGATATTAATACCTCCAATAAAGGTAACCACCAGAGAAAGACAAATTAGGGAATAGGAGTGGAAGAGGGAGAGTAAAAAGAAAAAAAAAAAAGAAAAAAAAAGAGTGTGAATCTGAACTTGGGAAACAAACAGAAAAAAAAAGAAAAGAAAAAAAAAAGTAAGAGAGACAAGTACAATACTAAGAAAAAAAAGTGGAACAAACTATATAGATGGGGAGTAAACTCTACTAGAACAACCATTAATCCCAGCAAATTCCAGCAACACCAGCCTGGAAATAAATACAAACTGCAACACCAATTAATATCAAATGAAGCAAGGGAAAACAAAAGTAAAAAACAAACAAAAACAAAGAAAACAAAAGAACCAACCAACCAAACAAAAAGAATAATCAAAACAATCTCATAAAAAAGCATAAAAATTCAATCTAATCAACATTCAAGCAAACAACAACAAAAGGCCAGAGAGAAAAATAATTTTTTTTAAGGTAGCATAGAGAGAGGTATGTTTGGATTTGGAGCAGGGGTTTGAGAATTAGATATATAAGTAGGGTGAAATTTTAGCAGAGGGTAAACTGAAAAAGTAGGGAAAATCTAAAGCCAGAAAGGGTTAAGATAAACAGGAGACCAAAAGGGGAAAGGTTAGGAGGAGAGTGATGGCAAAATGTTAGCATTGAGATAGGGTAAGGGAAAGATGCAAATAGAATGTATGACACTAATCCCAAAATAAAAGAAAGAGAAAATCAAATGACATTTTATAAAAAAGTAAAATAATAGTAATAAAAAAATTAGAATAAAAAATTTTAAAAAAATTGAAAAAAGAATTAAAAATTAAAAAATAGGAAGACTAAAACGTGCAGTAGCAGCTGTCATTCACTTCCTCTATTATTCTGTTTGGTATGCCTGTTTCCCAGTCTGGGTATTTCAGTTCAGCTTCGTTCCACTGCTCCTCAGTGTTGTAAGCCAGTCCTGCTTTTTAAGCCGGCCGTGTCTTAATTTCTCGTATTTATTTTTGATTACACCAAAGGCAATTAGCATTTCAGCCCCTGTGTGGCAGATTTTCTGAATTGACTTCCGGGCCTCTCTAGCTTTTTTTTTTTTTTTTCCCCCTCTATGGCACTCACTACCGGTTTGTGGAGGTGTGCACCTCAGAGCTGCCTCTCTGATCGTCACACCCAGCTCTCCTCCCCAGGTTCCGAAAAAACAACTTCCTCCTGCAGTCTTTCAGGGTTTTTCCACCCGGGTTTTCCTATGTATTGGGCTTAGTAATCAGAGTCGGAAAGAGCCCAAGTGTGCGGACAGTGGGTCTGTGCGCCAGACTAAGGAGCCTGCACTCCTTTGAAAATTCTTAGTCTGACCCTCCTCGTCAGATTAAAATGAGTTGCTTTCAAGAGGTTACTTCTGTTAGCAGCTCAGAAGACCCCCCTCCACATTCACGTATCACGGCAGCTCCAACTGCTGCCGATTTTTCTAGGCACAGTCCTCCCGGTTCCTGGCGGTCCTGCGGCTTGCGCGCTTCCCTCTCACCGCGGGGATTAGAAACCACACCTTATTTCAGGCGAAATCTGACCTTTCCGTGGTGCAGTGAAGAGTTCCTTTGAATCTGAATGTTTGCGCCGATAGGGGACCGGTGTTCTGGTGCTCACAGCTGTTCAGTGTTTGCAGTTGTCGCGGAAAGTCAGGTTTCCAATAAAATCCTCCTTTCCTTGCAAGATGGCGAGGCGCCTGGTGAGCCCGCAGCCCCGGGAGGAGACCCAGCCCCTGTCGGTGCTGCAAGGTCAGGGGAACCCTGCCCAGCACTCCCCCGCCTTCTCCTGGAGTTTAGCTGTCCCTTGGCTTGCCAATATACACTCCCCCTGCGAACCTCTGCTGCTCCTACTCTCCGCCCCAGGAACAGACTCCAAACACAACTCTATTCCGTCGCCATTTTTTCTCTGCTTTTATTATATTGAAGTACATTTCTTCTATACCTAATTTGTTGAGTTTTTTTTTTATCATGAAAGTATGTTGAATTTTGTTCAATGCTTCTTCTGCATCTATGGAGATGATTATATGATTTTTTGTTGTTAATCCTCATCCTCACTTGAGGATATTTTTTTCCTTTGATTTCCAGGTTTAGTGGAAGTAGGGTAGGGAGAGAGAAAGAGAGAAACATCAATGCAAGAGAGACACGAGTTTCATGCCCTTGCCCGGAATTGAATCCACAACCCTTCATTCTACAGGCCGACACTCTAATTACTGAGGCAAACCAGCCATGGCCAATTATATGATTTCGATCTTTCAAGCTACTCATGTGGTGTATCAAATTTATTGATTTCTGTATGTTGAATCATTCTTGCATCCCAGGTTAAATCTCAATTCACATTGGTGTATGATTCTTTCCATACACTGTTGAATTTGGTTTTCTTATATTTTGTTGAGGATTTTTTTGCATCAGTACTCATCGGAGATATTGGTCTTTAATTTTCTTTTTCTTTTTTTTTTAATATATATATATTTTATTGATTTTTTTACAGATAGGAAGGGAGAGGGATAGAGAGTTAGAAACATCGATCATCTGCCTCCTGCACACCCCCTACTAGGGATGTGCCCGCAACCAAGGTACATGCCCTTGGCCAGAATCGAACCTGGGACCCTTCAGTCCGCAGGCTGATGCTCTATCCACTGAGCCAAACCGGCTAGGGCTGTAATTTTCTTGTAGTATCTTTTTCTGGCTTTGCTCTCAGGGTAATGCTGATCTTTAAAATGAGTTTGAATGTGTCTACCATTAAAAAATGTGTCTCTTCCTTTACAGTTACTTTTTTAAAATTTCTATATTTGGTATTCATGTAGCCATTCTGGCTTTCTTATAGTTGTATGCTTGATATACATTTTTTTATTATTTTGCTCTGTTTGTATCTTTGAATTTAAAGTGTGTCTCTTATAAAGAGCATATAGTTGGATCTTGTTTTGCTTTATTATTTTTAGACTAGAGGCCCGGTGCATGAAATTCATGCACGGTTATGGTCCTTAGGCCTGGCCTGCAATCAGGGTTATCTTCCCCAGCTGCCCACTGATGGCCCCACCCCCACCGCCACCCACCCCCGGTTCCCTGTTTGCCATGAGGTAATCAGAGCCTGCTGGCTGGGGGAAGGACCAAGAGGTCGGCCATTCCCACCTGCTCACTGGCCCAGCCCATGCCACAGGTTGCCCTCTGTGTGGGGTAACTGGCAGGGTGGGAGCCTTGGCCTCACACCACCCATGTCCCCCACCACCCACCCTCGGTTCCCCATTTGCCATCGAGAGATCAGAACCTTCCGGCTGGGGAAAGGAACCAAGAGGTGGTCAGTGCACCTCATAGTGACTGGTCAAGTTGTTGTTCTGGTCATTCCACCATTATGGTCAATTTGCATATTACCCTCTTATTATATAGGATATGGTCTTATGATCATTGCCTTTTGATTAAGTTGTTTAATGCATTGACATTTATGTTATTATCGACATAGTTGGAGTTAAATCTGCCAGTTTCCTCTTGTTTTTCTATACACTTCATGTCTATTTTTTGTTCATATGTGCTGCCACGACTGCTTTATTTTATATTAAGTGAATATTTACTAATGCAGCATTTTAACTTTTAATGACTTATGAAATGCATATTTGGAGTTTTGTTTAAAATTAAAGGTTAAAGAAAGTGATGCATCTTTTACCAGGAAGCATACACTGTATATTTTTTGGAATGCTAGCAGCTATTGATGCTCAATGAGTACATCCATTATTTATTGGGGTTGCAAAATGGTGATATTCTATTTATATCATTTATGAAATATGTTTGTTGGAATATTTTATAAAGAGGACTTCCCATCATTTATTTGTTTATCCAATGGTGAAGTTCCTATAAGAAAAGTAAGATAAACATTTAATTCTTTTTCTCTTGTTTTATCATTTGACCCTGTTCATCCATTTCTCCCACCCAGGCACCCCCCACCTCTGAGAACCACCAATCTGCTCTCTGTATCTTTGAGCTGGATTTTTGTTTTGTTTAGATTTCATACATAAGAGAGTTCATATAGTATTTGTCTTTCTATGTCTGACTTATTTCACTTAGTATAATGCCTTCAAATTCCATCCATATTGTCACAAATGGCAAGATTTCATCTTTTTGGGGTTTGTTTTTTTACCCATATCCTCACCCCACTCCCCTTCGGCAACCATTAGCATGTTCTTTATATTTTTGGATCTGTTTTTGTTTTGTTTTGCTTATTCATTTGCTTTGTGTAATTTTTTTTTTTTTTTTAGATTCCACATATAGGTGAATTAATAAGGTCTTTAGATTTCTCTGTCTTACGTATTTTACTTAGCATAATACCCTCTAGGTCAGCGATGGGTAACCTTTTGAGCTTGGTATGTCAAACTTCGCCAAAAAACTGAGCATAACTCGGGTAGTGTGTCACTTTGAGGAAAAAACATTATTTCGCGATATTTATAGTTTAAATAACATAAATGTTTCATCCTCGGCATGCGGCCGCCTCAGCGGCCGCGTGTCATCAGAAATGGCACTGACATGCGTGTCAGAGGTTCGCCATCACTGCTCTAGATACATCCTTTTCTTTGTGGAGTAATATTTCATTGTGTATATATACCACCATTTATTCATCTGTTCATCTATCTACAGACACCTAGGTTGTTTCCATATTTGGGGCATCCTATATAATAAAGAGATAATATGCTAATTAGATCAAACAGCCGAATGACCTTCCAGATGATCTTCCGGACAAAGCCAGGGCTGTGAGGGCAGCCAAGGCTGTGAGGGGCTGCGAGGGCCGGCCGAGAAAGCTGGGGCTGCGAGGGCCCAGCCCCTTGCACGAATTTTGTGCATCGAGCTCTAGTTGTAAATAATGCTGCAATGAACATAGGGGTACAAATATCTTTTGGAATTAGTGTTTTTGTTTTCTCTGGATAAATACCCTAAACTGGTAGTGCTAGGTAGTATGACAGCTCTATTTATAAAATGTTGAGGAGCCTTCAAACTGCTTTTTATAATAGCTGCACCATTTTACAATTCCATCAACAATGAGCAAGGTTTTTCTTTTTTCCACATCCTCATCAGCACTTGTTATTCCATATTTTGATAATAACCATTCTAATAGCTGTGAGGTGTTATCTCATTGTGGTTTTGATTTGCATTTCCCTTATGATTACTGATGTACCTGTTGGCCATCTGTATGTTTTCTTTGAAAAAAAGTTTTTTTCAGATGTGTGTGTGTGTGTGTGTGTTTTGCTATTGAGTTGAGTTATTTTTATATTTTTGACATTAGTCCCTTATTAGATATAGAATTACAAATGTTTTCTCCCATTCTGTAGGCTGCTTTTTCATTTTGTTGTGCAGAAGTCTTTTAGTTTGATATAGTCCCACTTGTTTATTTTTGTTTTTGCTATTTTTGCTTTTGGTGTCATATTAAAATATTTTCCCAGAACTGTGTCAAGGAGCTTAACATCTATGTTTTCTTCTTAAAATGTTTTGGTTTCAGGTCTTACATTCAAGTATTTCATCCATTTTTAGTTAATTTTTATGTATGGTGTAATTTGGTGGTCAAGTTTTATTATTTTGCATGTGACTTTCCAGTTTCCCCACACCATTTATTTTAGAGACACCTTTCTCAATTGTATATTCTTGTCTTCTTTGTCATACATTATTGACCATATATGCATGAATTTATTTCTGGGCCCTCTATTCTGTTCCATTGATTTATATGTCCTCTTTTATGCCCATACCATGCTGTTTTAGTTACTATAGCTTTGTAATACTGTTTGAAATCAGGGAGTATAATGGTTCCAGCTCTGTTCACCCACCCTGTATTTCAAACTGCTTTTTTTTCCTTTCTCTTTTTTAATTTCCATTTGGTAATTCTATGGTGGTCAGTTTAATGGTGTACTGTGTATGTTTGAGACTGTGTATGTTTGAGACTGTGTTTTCTTTATTATAATTTTTCTCTCTCTCTTCTTTAGATTGCATAATCTCTATCAACTTTCAAGTTTGTTTATTATTTTTTTCCTGCCAGTTCAAATCTACTGTTGAGCCTCTCTAGTGATTTTTTTCATATGTTTCATTGTAGTTTCCATTTCCAGAATTTCCATTTTGTTCTTTTATTAATTTCAGTCTCTTTGTTTTATGTTCTCTATTTGATGTTTTTCTGTTCTTTAGAATTAATCATTTTATTCTACCTATTTTCAAGTGCACTGGTTCTTTTACCACCTCAAACCTGCTTTTAAGGCCCTCTAGTGATTTTTTATTTCAGATAATTTACTTTTTAAGTGTGGAATTTATAATTGGTTCTATTGTATAATCTCTCTTTATTGATATTTTTTATTTGGTGAGACATCATTGTCTCTCATAGGTGGTGTTGAAGATCTTTGACATATTTGGGGGATCTAACAAGCTACTGCAACCCTGCATATGGGCATCTGGACCCCCAGATATTTCTTTTATGTTTTGGCTGGCTCATATCTGTTACAACTGGTATAGCAGCCTTAGGTACAAGTGCTACTGACTGTTTTCAACAAACATTCAGGTGATATGTGTTTTCCTTTGAGTTGGGTCAAATAAAGACAGCACTGAGTCAACTGAATTTTTCTAGGGAGCTGCAAGACAGGTTAAAACAGTAGCCATACTCAGAAATGGGACTTTTTTGAAGATCTCCAATGTCAGTCTGTCCCCTCATGTGCCTACTCCCAAAAGAAACATTTCTATTTTTTGGAAATAAGATTAGAATTTATTAAATGTATACAACTCTAACAATGCATGAAGGCCAATGTGTGATTTCCTCTTTGTTTCTGGAATATAATTTGGGTAGTCATTTATGTTCAAAATTTCCTTGCTATGAGAATTTAGTGATGCCTTTCATTATAAAATAATATTATTTTTTACATATTTCCATTCCAGATTTTTCCACTCTTTCTTATATATGTGTTTTAAGTTGTAGAATGAGAACTCATGGACTTTTTAAACTATAATTTATTCTGATTCTAATTATATTTTATGAATGATAAAAAATTTTAAAAGAATATTTTGTGGTCATCTGAATTTTGTTATAGTAGAATCCAGAATAATTCCTTTATTTCTTTATTTTAGTGCCATTTTGGTGGAATCCTCAACATTTATCTGCTTTACATCCCAATTAAATGCATCTGGACATTCTGTTCACTTCAAAACCAAGGGGTAAATATATACACATTTTATGCTAATAATTATTTGAGGAAAGATTCTGAGAAATTTAAGTAAACATGTTATGTAATTCAATAACATTTTTCATTTATTTGAAATATTTAATTTATGTTTAACTATATATATATATATAATTTATACTTTTCTAATTCTCTTATGTGGTATAGGTTTATGTGCATGAAAATAGAATAAATATGTGCATGACTAAATACAGTGGATTCTCATTAATCATAGTAATTATGCTCTATAAAATTCCTGAAAACATTCAATTAGTGAATACTGAACCATTATATATCACCACATACATTATAATCATTAATCATAAAAAAGAACCCTTTCTGATAGATTCCACTTTCTTTACACAAAGAAAATGATGTTCAGAAGTTTTAAATAACTTGTCTCCAGCTGTGCCAGTAACAGGTTCCAAGGAAGGGTGTCATATCCTGTCCACCTGGCCCCAGAACTGGAGCTTCTTGCACCTCTGTACTGCCCTCTATGGTCTCCATCCTCTTGTCATCTGTGTATGAAAACTGACACAAAGAGGCCCAGTGTCACCTTATTTGACCTCAGCTGGGAATTTGTGTGACCAGTGACTGGAACATTTTGTCACTCTGCACATGTCCACAAACTGCTATTAAAGCACGTTGAATATTGATTTTGTGGTTACAAATCAATTTTAGCAAGGAGGTGAGTTTGCAAATAATGGAATTCATGGATAATGAGGATTGACTGTATTTAAGTTTATTCCACCTATGATATTGTTTTATGAGGTTTGTATTTAGTTTAGAATGAAATATTAACTTCTGAATAGAGAAGCAGATTTTTTTTAAGTTAGATTGCTTTATATTTCTCATCCGTTAAACTACATTGACGCTTCAATATCCAAATTTGAACTGTGTGGGTTCACTTATATTGTTAAGTGTATTTTTAAAAATAAATATTGTTAAGTGTGTTTTCTCTTCCTTATGATTTTCTTAATTACATTTTCTTTTCTCTAGCTTACTTTATTGTAAGAACACAGTATATAATATATATAACACAAAATATATGTTAATCAATTGTTTATGCTATTGGGAAGGCTTTTGCTCAGAAGTCTATTAGTAGTTAAGTTTTTTGTGGGAGTCAAAAGTTACATATGGATTTTCAACTGGCGGGGGGGGGGGCACTGTCATTGGCACCCTAACTACCATGTTGTTTAAGATCAACTATCTATACTAATAAAAGAATAAGATGAAAATTGACCATACCTTCACGATGCCCACCAGCCAATCAGGAGTTAGTATGCAAATTAACCCAACAAAGATGGCAGGTTAATTTGCATATGCAGGCGCCGAGCTGCTGGGGGCTACAGTTGTTCTGCACCACCCCCGCTGCTCCGGGCCTCTGGGAAGCGTGGGAAGGCGGAAAGGCAGCTCCGGGCAGAGCGAAGGTGGTGCCAGCAGTGAGGGGAAGGAAGGCCCGTTCTTACACAAATCTTCTTGCATTGGGCCTCTAGTATAGAATAAATATTTAAAATAAAGTAGAATAAAAACAATGTTGCCAAGATTAATAAATGTCAGATGGAAAGAAAATGATGCAGATGTCTATTAATGAAATGCATTCACCTTTGTCTCCGTGTAATGCTTGAGGGCATCACTGTCATTCTTTTAGATGCATTAAAATCCCGAGAGGCAAGGATTTGGCCATGTTGATACCATAGGAATTCCCAATGTCAAAGTTATCAGAAACCATGAAAGAGATTGTACAGATCTTGCTTCGATAAAAGTGAATATAGATTAGTTTTAAAAGTGAATTATACTTAAGCCAATAATTTTAGATTATAAGAATTGAATTTATTATAAAACATTTAATTTTTATTGGTTTTTCTTTGAGAAAATTGTTAAAGAAAATTTCATTTTTGTTTTACTGCATTTGCTTTATTGAATGCTGATTTCATGCTTAACTAAGGCATTCAGAGTCATCCTTCACATTTGTTGTGAACAATAAAATATGAATTAATCCATTAACTATAAGATAACATATTTATAGATATAAGAATAGAATATTGTAGGCATTTTATGTTAATTTCTTTGTAGTATGAAATGCTAGTATTGCTAAAAAAATAACATTAGGAAACATTTCTTCTAGATTTTAATCTTTTCAGTCCCTTGTTTCTTGATTAAGAGCTGATTTGTGATCATAGATTTTGCCAGAATTACATTGAAATAATTTCTTCACATTAATTGCAAGATATATTATAGTATTACATATTAAACTATAGCCAGGTCTCAAAGCATTGCTATAAGTATCTTTGAGCACAAATAACTCAAAGTTGGATCAGTTTAATAAACAGCAAAATTGAGTAAAACATTTTGTTATGCTTCTCAAATAAAAAACAAAGTGTGATGAACAAGTATGGAAGGATATATCATTTAATTTTGGAAGGAAACTTTGGAAATGCTCCTTCAAAATAATTGCCATTTTAGGATGAAGTACAGCTTAAGAAATATGTCTACTGTAGTCTCAAATATTACTGATCATTCTTTCTCATATAGTTTCTTTCATTTGTATTTGTAATACTGTGCTTTCTTAGTTCTTCTCACAAGCCTTTCTGTGAGAAAAGAAACAAAGATGCAATGACTCTGGAGTGTTGTGTCAGGGAGAACATAATCCAACATGAAGTTTTCAGGCTTCTGCAGATTGACTCTCAAAGAATAACGCAGAGCCATTGGTTTAAAGAATTGAGGGCTTACTGTGCACCTCTGTGAAGATTGTCTCCCACATTAAAGGCAAAGTTAGGACTTATAAAGGCAAAAGCCACACTATTTATCAAGGAGAAGGTCTGGTATTTGAGTTATTCCAGCATTGGCATGGACTGAATGCTCACCCCCAAGTTTATATGTTGAGTTGTGATAGAAGGATCTCAAGTTCACCAAAAGCCTGTTGTATTGTTCTGATAATTCTTTTTAAATATACTTTCTTTTTTATTGAATAAATATTTATTGTTCAGATTATTACAATTGTTCCTCTTTTCCCCCCCATAGGTCCCCTCCACCAGGTTCCTACCCCACCACATGCCCTTAGCCCACCCCCACTGTCCTCGTCCATAGGTGTAAGATCTTTGTCCAATCTCTTCCTGCACCCCCACACCCCCTCCCCCCTGAGAATTGTCAGTCCACTCTCTATCTATGCCCCTGATTCTATTATATTCACCAGTTTCTTCTGTTCTTCAGACTTTTTATTCACTTGATTTTTAGATTCACTTGTTGATAGATATGTATTTGTTGTCACTTTGTTGTTCATAATTTTTAACTTTACCTTTTCCTCCCTCTTCTTAGAGAATACCCTTCAGCATTTCATATAATACTGGTTTGGCGGTGATGAATTCCTTTAGCTTTTTCTTATCTATGAAGCTCTTTATCTGACCTTCAATTCTGAATGATAACTTTGCTGGGTATAGTAATCTTGGTTGTAAGTTCTTGCTATTCATCACTTTGTATATTTCTTGCCATTCCCTTCTGGCCTGCATAGTTTCTGTTGAGAAATCAGCTGACAGTCATATGGGTACTCTCTTGTAGGTAACTAACTGTTTTTCTCTTGCTGCTTTTAATATTCTCTCTTTGTCCCTTGGCATTTTAATTATGATGTGTCTTGGTGTGGTCCTCTTTAGATTCCTCTTGTTTGGGGTTATCTGCGCTTCTTGGACTTGTAAGTCTATTTCTTTCACCAAGTAGGGGAAGTTTTCCGTCATTATTTCTTCAAATATGTTTTCAATATCTTGCTCTCTCTCTTCTTCTGGCACACCCATAATTCGGATGTTGGTATACTTGAAGTTGTCCCAGAAGCTCCTTACACTATCTTCATACTTTTGGATTCTTTTTTCTTTTTGCTTTTCTGGTTGAGTGTTTTTTTGCTTCTTCGCATTTTAATTATTTGACTTGATTCTTGGGATCCTCTAGTCTGCTGTTGGATCTCTGTATATTATTCTTTATTTCAGTCAGTGTATGCTTAATTTCTGATTGGTCCTTTTTCATATCCTTGCAGGTCTCACTAAATTTCTCAGAGGTTTCTAGAAGATTCTTGAGTAACCTTATAACTATGGTTTTGAACTCTATATCCAGTCTTTTGCTTTCTTCCATTTCTTTAATTTGTGACATGTTTCTTTGTCTCCACATTTTGGCTGCTTCCCTGTGTTTGTTTCTATGTACTGGGTAGCTGCTAAGTCTCCTTGAGTTGATAGAGTGGCTTTGTGTGCTAGGTGTCCTATAGGGCCCAGTGGCTCAGCCTCCCCAGTCACCTGAGGTGGGCGCTCTTGGTGCACTCCTTTGTGGGCTGTTTGCACAATTTTGTTGTAGTTAACCCTTGATTGCTGTTGGTATCATGGGAGGAATTGACCTCCAGGCCAGTTGTCTGTGATGACCAGCTGTGTCTACACTGGAAGATCTTTTGCACAGGAGACACCCTTATGGGGCAGGACTTGCTTCAGTAGGGCTTTGGTGCTCACTGAGTCTTCCCCTTGAGTGTGTCTCTTATGGATGTGAAGATTTGTAATCTGATATGGTTTCACTCTGACCACTGGGTACACTGGCTCTAGGATCTCCAAAGAGGTGCAAGGTCAGCCACTGTCTGGTGCCGCCCAGCAGGAGCTACAGAGACATCTGCAGATTCCTCCTATTTGTATGGGGTTTAGAACTGCCCAGATGAGGCCCAGCTGTGAAGCAAGGCTGCTGCTGCTGCCAGGTAGTGGGCTTTCTTTTGGAATCTCTGGGCTTCTCTGACCCAGTTGCAGTTTGTTTTAGGCAAAAGGACAGGCCATTCATATGCAAAAGCCGATGCACACAGCTTGGGTGGGGTTGTAAATTGGGTAGGGCAGCGTCTCTGGAAATCACCAGGGCAGATCAAACAGCAATGACTGCCCTGAACTAGAGAAGTCCCTGGTTCTCAGCGTCCCGTGCCCCCGTGCAGGAACAATGATCGCTTGCAAGCACCTCTAAGAGTAAGTCACCCTTGCATTCCTTCCCAATGCCAGACAGTCCAGTTTCTCCCCATATGTGCCTGGGTCCCCCATAATCTTGCCCAGAACTGGCATTCAGAGCAAGCGGGAGCTTGTATCTCCCTCCCAGTTTAAAGAGCAGCACATCCAGGACCCAGCACTTTCTGTGCCTCCGCACCTCTTACTAATCTCAATGAGCTTTTTTCACCTCTCTAGTTGTGTAACTTCCACTCAGCCAGCTTTCCCGGGTTTCTGGGTGGTAGTTGTTCTGCCGTTTAGTTGTGGTTTTGATGTGGTTGTAAGAGGCAGCAAGTATAGGTGATTATCTATGCCACCATCTTGGTTTCTCTCGGTTCTGATAATTCTGATGAGATTTATTAGAAGCAGTTAATGTAACTTCTTCTTATGGGGTCCTGACTACTTGATATATAACACCTCCAGGTTCCAGTTCATGGGGCAGGCATATCTTTATTCACTTTCTCAAGGATCAGCTAAAATAGCCAGAATTCCAACAATCAAATCCACTTTTCAGGCAGCCAAAAAGTGGAAGCATAAGGATAAGAGTGTGCCCTTTCTTTGTTAGGGAAACTTCCCAGAAATATCACACAGTACTTGTCTTTGTATGCCTTTGGCCACATCATATAAAGTGAATGAACCTAGCTAGAAGGAAGACTGAGAAACTTACCTTCTCTACATACACATCCAAATAAAGTGAGAATTTTTTAAGTGAGGAAAGGGCCAATGTTTATTGGGATTGGCAACTAACAATTTCCACCATGAGGAGACACAGAAGAGACTCACTTTATCTCTAGATAGCACAAAGTTATCTAATATTTTATCAATCTGGCTTAATTGTCATAATGAGGTATTTTGATCTTTAAATGTCTTAATACAATAATAGTTAATAATCTTATACATACTGTTTTTCTTAAAGCTCTTCCTAATGTTTGTCTTGTATAGATTTGTAGGCAGATAAAATTTAAGAACATGCATTTCAAACTGTGACCAGAAAAGAAGTGTGGTATACTATCTCTGTGATTAACTTTAGTATGTAACAGACCATATAATAAGCATTACATTGTTTCAATAAAACTCTGGTCTGCTCTCCAGGTTTAATTATAAAGGTAACATAATGAGACAAGAAAAGGTTTTTAAAAATCTCCTTAAACTATCTGTATTTTTAGAGCTTTTTATAGATATCCTTATATTCCTTTTTATGCACATTGTAATATTACACTTCTATCGTAGTGGTAATCTGATGGCATAAATATATATATATATATAATCTTTTCCAAGTGGTAGCATTAATTCCAGTGAACAATTATTCTTATTCCTTTCCCTGCCACAATTATTAGAGAAGTGCATATAGGATATCTGAGTGCACCCTCACCACCTAGGATGGGCATGTAATATGACCAATAAATGAACTATTGTGCTAATCCACTGAGATATGGGATTGTTATTACAACATGATCTAGCTTATACTAACTAATACTCCTCCTCAGAGTCACTTCAGTCAGTATCTCCCCAAATAATAAATGTTGTCTTATCAAATGAGCAACAAAGTGCTGACATTATCATTCAGGCGGTATAAAAACAATAGACTCACCTATCCTATCTAATAAAAGAGTAATATTAGATTAACCATACTCTGATACACCCACAAGCCATGCCCACCAGCCAATCAGGAGCAAGTATGCAAATTAACCCAACCAAGATGGCTGCAGCCACAGAGTGAGCAGGAGGCTTGGGTTTCCCCAGCAATGGGGGAATCCAAGCTTTCTGCACACCCTGGCAGGCCCAGGCCTCCACTCAAGGCTACAAAGTTTCAATTATAGAAGATAAATAAATCCCAATATAAATGGTGGCAGCCACGGAGCTGGAGAGAGCAAGAGGCTTGAGTTGCCCCCAGCAATTGAGGAGGCCAAGCTTTCCACATACCCTTGCATGCCCAGGCCTCCACTCAATGCTACAAAGTTTCAATTACAGAAGATAAATAAATCCCAACAAAAATGGCTGTGGCTGCAGAGCAAGCAGGAGGCTTGGCTCCGCTCAAGGCTACAAAGTTTCAATTATAGAAGATAAATAAATTCCAGATACCAGGGCCTCTGCTTGGGTTGCCGGGGTTGGGGGGGGGGCGTGGCTGGCCTGCAAACTACCACAAGCCCCTCACCCAGGCCGCCTCTATTCTAATAAAAGAGTAATATGCAAATTGACCATCACTCCATCACACAAGATGGCTGCCCCATGTGGACACAAGATGGCCAGCAGGGGAGGGCATTTGGGAGGGACCAGGACTGCAAGGAAGGGCAGTTGGGGGTGATCAAGCCTGCAGGGGAGGGCAGTTAGGTGTGACCAGGCTGGCAGAGGAGGGAAGTTGGGGGTGACCGGGCCTGCAGGGAAGGGCAGTTGTGGGGGACCCAGGCCTGCAGGGGATAGCAGTTGGGGGGAACCAGGCCTGCTGGGGAGGGCAGTTAGGTTTGACCAGGCCTATACATGTGGGCAGTTAGGGGCAAACAGGCTGGCAGAGGAGCAGTTAGGCATCAATCAGGCTGGCAGGGGAGTGGTTAGGGGGTGATCAGGCTGGCAATCAGAAGTGGTTAGGGGCAATCATGAAGGCAGGCGGGCGGGCAGTTGGGAGCCAGCAGTCCTGGGTTGTGAGAGGGATGTCTGACGGCCCGTTTAGGCCTGATCCTACCAGGATCGGGCCTAAAGGGGAAATCGGACATCCCTCGAGGGATCCCAGATTGGAGAGGGTGCAGGCTGGGCTGAGGGACACACACCCCCGTGTATGAATTTTGTGCACTGGGCCTCTAGTTAAAATATAAAAATGACTCTATAAACTGCTGTTATTAAGCAACAGATATGTATCAAACAATACCTTTAAAACTAAATGGAGATCAACTGAGGTCCAGCTGAGGGGACTCACATGAAGGAAGAACAGAAAACACCTGGAGACTAATAGGAAGTTGCGAGGTCATGAGAGGGGCTGTCCCAGCTCCCAGGGGTGGCTGGCCAAGAGTGAGAAAGGAGCTCTGGGCCACAGGAGGGTCTGTTCCCTCAGATAATTGACACCCAGAACCCACACTGGGCTCCACAACCTGGAGCACCAAAGCCAATACCATTGGCCCAAGTAACATCTAACCTTGAAAGGCAGAAAGACTGCTGGCTGCAGCAGAGTCAGGAACCTGAAGACTCGAGCTGGTTGGAGAGAAAGCCACAATTTTAACCCTAGAACACAGGAGTTTTCATTTGCAGCTACTCACCCGAGGCTTTGGTGCAGGGAGGGAGGCCTGGAATTGAGGTGCCTATGGAGAGGCTAGGGTGGGAAACATTGTGCGGAGATGTGGAAAAGCTGCAGTTGGGAGTCCTGCATTTGGTCATCTGCCCTCAAACTGAAATGGCCACTTTTCCTGAGAGAAGCTAATCACTTCCAATAACCAGAGCTCAGGAAAAAGAAACCCCTCTATAGGTTATACAGCCTGCCCCACCCTCAGGAGCCCTGCCTGCCACACCTTGCATTTTGAGCTTTTAAAACAAAGGGAAACAATAGCAGAGGCCAATTTTATGGGTTTGAACAGTCTCAGGGAGCTTCAGTGACTGGATTTGGGGAGATGCCATCCACTCCACTATCCCTGGAACCTGACTGGACTAGGCAAGGGCAGAGTAATGTTTTGGGACACTCACAGATGAGTAGCTCTGGGACAGGGAGCACACCCACCATATTCCCTGGAAGCTAAACAGCACCTCCCCCACCTAAAGCCCTTTCTGAAACAGACTTGAGTGATTAAGTTTGACAGCTGGCTAACAGAGGGACCCTGAGAGTATAATGCTAAGCAAAATAAGCCAGTTAGAGAAAAACAAGTGTCACATGATCTCACTCATATGTGGAATGTAGTGAACAATATAAACTGATGAACAGAATAGATCCAGTGACTGGTCGAGTGGTTGACTGAATGGTCAACCAATTGGTCAGAAACTTAGCATATTATGTTTTTATTATATAGGAGTATTGCTCTCTTTTCTCTTTCCTAATTCTCTCTTCTCTGGTGGTTGCTTTTGTTGTTGCTGTAGAGGTCTTTTGTATGTTTTTGTTTTGTTTATTTTGTTTTTCATTTTGTTGTATTGTATTTTATTCTCTTCTGTCAGCACCGTCACACACAATAGCTCACACAACATAGTCAGCCAACCTGAAAGGAGATTCCATCAATGAATGGGACAATAACATTCAAGACACAACTACAGCAGGAGAACCCAAATAACTCAAGCAAGGAGCTTTCCTAGAGCACTTAGCTCAGGAGATCTAACAGACTGCACCACTGGGTCCCACAAAACACCTACTACAAAAGACCACCCCACAAAGTCAACAAGGCATAGCAGTTTGATCTAATACATAGAAACAAATACAAAGGGACAGCAAAAATGGTGAGACAAAGAAACAACTCCCAAATGAAAGAAAAGGAGGAATCATCAGAAAAGGAACTGAATGAAATGGAGGCAAGCAATTTGTCAGATAAAGAACTCAAAACAATGGTAATAAGGTTGCTTAAACAATTCAGTAAGAAGTAAAAGCAACTTAATGAGAATTATCAGAGCTACACCAACATGAAAAGAGCTGTTGAAACAATAAATGAGATCAGTTGGAAGTGAGGAATGACAGAGCTGAAATAAAGAAGACCCTGGCAGAATTCAACAGTAGACTAGAAGAAACTGAGGACCAAATCAGCGAATTAGAAGATAAGGTAGAGAAAAACACTCATTTAGAGCAGCAAATGGAAAAAAATGTTTTTAAAGGAGGCGGAGATTTTAAGGGAGCTTTGGGACAACATGAAATATAACAACATTTGCAGAAGGTGAAGAATCTAAGAAAGGAATAGAGAACCTCTTTGAATAAATAATGGCAGATAAAATAAACCAGTCAGAGAAAGATAAATAACACATGATCTCACTCATACATGGACTTTAATGAACAAAATAAACTGATGAACAAAATAGATCAAGAGATATAGGCCCTAGCTGGTTTGGCTCAGTGGATAGAGTGTCCATCTGTGGACTAAAGGGTCCTGGATTTGATTCCGGTCAAGGGCACATTCCTGGGTTGCAAGCTCGATCCCTAGTGGGAGTTGTGCAGGAGGCAGCCGATCAATGACTCATTCACATCATTGATATTTCTCTCTCTCTCTCTATCCCTTCCTCTCTGAAATCAATAAAAAATATATTTTAAAAGAAAGAGAGAGAAACATGTAAGAGACTGATGAATTTCAGAGGGAATGAGGGGGTGCAGGGGATAGATTTATTGGGGAATTTAAATGCATATATGCATAGCCCATGGACACAGACAATAGAGTAATGGAAGCCTGAGAGGTTTGGGTACAGGTTGGAGGGGAGTCGATGGAAAAAACAAACAACAAAGGGGACATCTGTAAGATTTTTTTAAAAAGAAGAGAAAAAATATATAAATAATGGCAGAAAATATCACCTGGTGAAGGAAAAAGTCACTCAAGTTCAGGAAATGCAAAGAGTCCCAGCCAAGATGAACCGCAAAATACCCACACCTAATAATAATTAATTATTAAATAATTAAATAATTAAAATGGCAAACATTAAAGACAAAAAAGAATCTTAAAGACTGCAAGAGAGAGACAGGAAGTTACTACAAGGGATCTCCCATTAGACTGTCAGCTGATTTTTCAATATAAACCCCAGGCCAGAAGGGAGTGGCATGAAGTATACAAAGTATTGAAAAGCAAGGGTCTGAATCCAAGACTGTTCTATTTTTCTATATTTCTCTACTCAGATTTTCCTCACATAGGGTAGCAGAATGGATAAGAAAACATGACTCATATATATGCTGTCTACAAGAAACACACCTCAGAACAAAAGACTCACACAGAATGAAAGTGAAGGAGTGGAAAAAAATGTTCCCAGCAAATGTAAATGAAAAAAATCTGGGGTAGCAATACAATTATCTGACAAAATAGATTTCAAAGTGAAGGCCATAACAAGAGACAATGAAGGCCACTTCATAATACTAAAGGGATTGATACAACAAGAGGATATAACTCTGGTAAACATACATGCACCCAATAAAGAGAATTGACAGCGATATAATCTTAGCAGGGACTTTAGCATACCACTGACATCCCTGGATAGATCTTCCAGGCAAAAAACTTAACAAGAAAACAGTGACTCTAAATGACACACTGGATCAGATGGATTTAATTGACATGTATAGAACATTTCACCCCAAAGCTACAGAATATACATTCTTCTCAAGTGCACATGGTCATACACAAAGATAGACCACATGTTAGGGCACAAAACAAGTCTCTCTACAAGTTCAAGAAGATTGAAATCATATCAAGCATATTCTCAAATCACAATGACAATTATGATAAATTAATAAAATAAAATCACTAACTTATGAAGTGAACAAAACCAAATTGTTTTACTGTGGGAAGATAATCCATCAGGATGAGCAAGAGAAGTTAAGACATTTTCATTCTAATTAAATTCAAAAGATTATCAGAAAAGATTAGGACAGGGGAGTGATTTTAGCCACACTTTAAAATTGCATGAGTGATCAGCAGTGCTCATATATGAGCACTTTGTAAATAATTTCTTACAGTAATATGACTTGCTATTTTTTCCCAACAATATTGAATTATTTATCTTTCAATCAGTTCTTACCAAGTAGCATTGCAAGCACTGTTCTCAGTACTGGAAAAATATAGCAAAAAATAAATCCCTGTTCTGGTCTTCAAGGAGCCAACTATCAAGTAGAGACGGGGGAAACCATCTACACAAATGAAGGCAATTGTTTGGAGAGGAATGCATTCAGTAGTATATGTAATTTAAAAAGTGCTCTGTGAGCTAATTGGCAAGGAATATCAGTATCTAAATATTATAGGCATATTCCCAGGAGAGAAGGCATTTAAAGAGAATAATGAGACATGAAACACTTTTTAAAGAACTTCTGGACACATGAATGATAGAATGAATCTAAAAATCAATCCTTTTATATTTTTCCCATGATGCATAAAAACGTGACTTGGACTAGATAATTTGCTATTCGGTTTAGACACAGCCCGGAAGGCTGGCCCAGGTATAGCTTCATGAAGGCTTATAATAAAGATCTTAATTCCCTACTGGGAAAGGATTCAATAAGAAGTTATTCTTAGGGCTGATATATTCATTCCCTGAATAGAATCAATTTGATGCCATGTTGATCATTTCACTTGAAAAAAGAGCTGCATGCCACTACTTCAGAGGAAAAAGGAATATCATTCCTTCATACTTAAGTAGGTTCCACTCCCTGACTTTGGCCCACTCTTCAATTACCAGAACATATTCCACTGCTTAACCTACAGTGTTGTATAATTTTAGCTTCTTTTGATTTATTTCTTCCTTAATACCAAGAGTATAAACACGCTCTTTCTGCCATGGCTTCAACTGGTAGATGAGCATCTAGGAAATGGATAGCATGAACCAAGGTGCAGGGAATAACAAAAAAGTGAGTTGTTTTCTTTTCTGTCTTTGGAACATCCAAGATACTGGTTTTGTAAATAAGCTGAGTTTAGTTTATCACTGAATTTCTAAACTCAATGACATTGATTAGGTAGAATAGAATGTTCCTGAGCCAGGTTATTTTAT
Organism: Eptesicus fuscus; assembly: GCF_027574615.1. Lineage (NCBI taxonomy): Eukaryota > Metazoa > Chordata > Mammalia > Chiroptera > Vespertilionidae > Eptesicus > Eptesicus fuscus. The sequence goes on from NC_072473.1 coordinate 27,335,611, forward strand.
TAAATTGTTTTCTGATGTCTCTGAGTTAATCATGATAATTGTTAGCTTCATGAGTAAGTCAATAAAATTCTTAGATTTGCATTCTTTTATATCCATCTTTACCGTAAAGATTATAGCTAACTCAATTTTGGGGAGTTTGAGAATCTCCTTTGAGGATGGGGTACCTCTTTGATTTATTCAAAAGGCACTTTCATTAGCTATTTTACAACTAAATAGGTAAAGGAAAGAAAAAGATGAAGCCCAAATTGCTCTGCTTTTCTATTCACTGTGAAAAAACATGACTGAAAGGTTAAACATTGCAAGTATTAAACAAAATAAGGTCTGGAGCTTATCTGAGAATTTTAATCAGGCATTCTACCCAGAGCTCAATTATCAAGTACATGGCAATGGAGCTCTACATTGAGAAATAAGCATTTTTTGATGTTTTTTCCCCCCACTCTTTGTATAGTCTTCTTTATAATTGCTGCAATATTCATATATCATATCTATGATAGCCTTAAAGTGTCTATCAAATATTCAAATAATATAAAATATTAAATGTTCTCTACTTTTAAAAAAAGATATTACTTAAACTGCTACTCAGAATGCCTGTGAAGTAATAGCAAAGCACAGAGTAATTACAAGATGTGGTAAATAACATTATTAAGAATGTGGTGCAGCCCGGCTGCCATTGCTCAGTGGTTGAGGGTCGACCGATGAACCAGGAGGTCACGGTTCGATTCCCAGTCAAGGCACATGCTCAGGTTGCGGGCTCAATCCCCAGTGTGTGACATGCAGGAGGCAGCTGATCAATTATTCTCCCTCATCATTGATGTTTCTATCTCTCTCTCCCTCTCCCTTCCTCTCTGAAATACATAAAAACACAATTTTTAAAAAGTATGTGGTGCAATGAAAAAAAAGCATTTGAGAAATGGTATGGATATGGTTAGAAGAACTTTACTTAGAAATAGTCAATATATTTTTACAGTATCAAATTTAGGCAAAAGCAGATGATAACATGAGAAATAATGTTTGTTTTGTATTCTCAGAAAAAAATTCAGGCAAAGAATATCTGAGAGTCCAGACACTAATTAAAAGCTTATTGAGTGAATTAATCATGAATACTAGCAGAAAAGCAATTTGGGGAAAATTGATGGGTTCTGGAAGAATGGAACATTTCAAGGGAGGCAGTTGCCTCAGGCTGTGATCTGCTAATTAATTTTCAGAAATTCAGGCAGAGATTAAACAGTTGTCCACATCTACTTCTACTTTTATTGGGAAAGAAGCAAATGTTGAAGCGCTAAGCTGAGGGAAGAGAATTTTTCAAGACATCAAGTTCTAGAACCACTTTTGGAGAGAGTACCTATATAATTAGGAGTTGAAATCACCTACTTTTGAGTCTCAGGATTTGGGTTATTATTATTATCATCATCAAATATTTGCTTCTCTACAGTGTTTAAAATTAAAAAGGAATTGTTTTTTTTATCAAATTTTAAAAAATAGTGGTGATTGTTAGTTTCCTTTTGGCATTTTTCTTATTTTTAAAATTTCTAAAACAATATACACTGAGTGGCCAGATTATTATGATCTCTGAACACATAATAATCTGGCCACTTAGTATATATTAGAGGCCCGGTACATGAATTTGTGCATGGATAGGGTCCGGCCAGCCTGGCCAGCAGGAGAGGACATGGGCGGTTGGCCGGCCTGCCTGCTCATCGAACTCCTGGTCGAGGGGAAAATTTGCATATTAGCCTTTTATTATATAGGATATACACTGAGTGGCCAGATTATTATGCATTCAGAGAGCATAATAATCTGGCCACTCAGTATAAATGTTAAAATAATACATGAAAGAAATCTGTTTTCTTTGCACATCATATCGTATGTAGCCATAATTTTAGGGATCTGTAAGATTAAATTAAGATAGATAATTGTTTTTGGTATGTGTTATTGATGGTGTTTTTCTATTCACTTATGACAGTGATTCTGGGAATAGCAGTGAACAGGATACTGCCCCAAAAACCTTAAAAACCTGTGAGTACCTCAAATTAAAACCCTTATTGATTTTCATGTATTATTCTTATTTTATGTTCAGAACATACTATGAATTGAAACTATAGACAGAATGGCAAGCCCTGAGGATTGCAGGCTGAATGGGAACCTGAAGTGTTGGTATTCAGCCTTTTTATGACCCTTTGGTGAACTCTGCCCAAATCTTTTGCTTTCACTGCTGGGTTTCCTCACCCTTACAATGAATGTATTTAGATAAATGACTTTTATGTTTCCTTGTGCCGGGCCAGCTCAGCTAAGGGTTTGGTGAGCCTGGGGGGGGGGGGGGGGGGGGGGGCGGCGAAGGATTGAAGAAAAGACAGACAAAGAGAATAAGCTGGGTCTAGGTGGATCTCCTGTGCCTGGCTAAGGCCACAGAGAGAGATCCAGATGGAAAGCTGAGCCTTTATTTTATAGCCAGAGGTAAACAAGGCAGTGGTCACCATGGTTACAATTTCTTGTGAGTTTCACTTGTTTTTGCAGCACCTGCTGCACCTCCCACAGCCCATTAGCTACCCAGATAAGATCTAGGGAGTGTCATAATGTCAAGCTTAAATATGCTAAGAGGGCTGTGTTCTCTAAGCTGGGACTTGTTTGTGGCTTTGCCAACAGGTCAGTCCAAGGCTTAGCCCTATAGCCACTCTCTATATCTCCTTTGGCTGATTCTGAACTGCTTAAGTATATTTAGGTGACAGGTATCACCATGTTTAAAATTACTATAAGGTGAACACTGATTACTTTGTTTTATGAAATAACTATAGATTTAGAAAATTTGGATATAATGATAGATAGGAAAATGGATATAGGAATGTTCTGGTTATCAATACCTACAGATAAACCACTCCAAATGTAGTGGCATTAAACAATGAAAAATGTAATATGGTTAGTATTTCTCACATTTCTTTTTCTTAAAATATATTGTATTGATTTTTCACAGAGAGGAAGGGAGAGGGATAGAGAGTTAGAAACATCGATGAGAGAGAAACATCGATCAGCTGCCTCCTGAACACCCCCTACTGGGGATGTGCCCGCAACCAAGGTACATGCCCTTGACTGGAATTGAACCTGGGACCCTTCAGTCCGCAGGCCGACTCTCTGTCCACTGAGCCAAACTGGTTAGGGCTATTTCTCACATTTCTGAGGTGGCTGGCCTGGCCTCAGCTAACGTGACTCTTACAATTGTGGTCAGATTGAGGCTGGGGCTTGAGTCATTCCAAAGGCTTCCTCACGCACATGTCTGGTGACTAATGCCTTTCCTCTGGTACCTCAGGTGGGGCTATTGGCCTGGACACTTATATTTGGCCTCTCCATGTGTCCTAGGCTTCCTCACAGGATGACAACTTGATTCTAAAAGCAAGAGAACCAAGAAAGAGAGATAATTAAGAAGGTGTATTACATTTTCTGATCTGATGTTCAGAGTCACACTGCTTGACTTTTGCTATATTCTAGCATACTGTTCATTGGGACCAAATCACTAAAACTGGCCTACCATATCACCACATTCAAGGAAATGTGGAAGAATGTGTGGACATGTTTTAAAACCAGCAGTTCAAGTTTTCTACTACTTCCTGTAATGTGAACCATTACATAGTCCTCCAAAATTGTAAAGATTCTTTGATGATGACTTTGATGATTATAATTATATATCAAGCTAATTTTAAATACTAGTGAAGTTCCCTCTATAAAGAAATTATTTATTAAGCATTTTTAATACTGCATCATAATTATACGTTTTATAATAAATCAAGCTTGTGCTAGGGCCACCGGTACTTTTATTAACAAATATATGTATTATCTTCTAAATTTGTGTGCTAATGCTTTGAACATTTTTGTGATTCATCCGAAAGCTTTAATCACTAATAGAAACAGCTGCTTTATTTGAATGACACTTAAACAATGATATGTAACAAACTCTGTTTCATGTTTTGGCAGCAATTAGGTCCAGTTTCATCAGAGAGTTCTTCTGCCCATCACCGACTGTTCACCTGGGAGCAGGACCAAAAGGGACTTCAAGCCTGGAGCTCTCCTTTGTTCCCTTTGACATGCAGATACGCTACTGCGTCATTATCCTTAGCAACAAAATGGTGAGGACAAAACTGTGGTGTATGCTTGCATCTTGTCCTGACACTCTGATGGAATAATTAGTACAGGGGACTTGATGGCAGCTAAAGACTTTATAAACGTAGATAACTCTCAATCCTCTAGTAGCTAAACAAAGAGCTTACCCTCAAGAATATGCAGAGTTACATTAGTGGTGGGTACATTCTATAATGGCTGCCTAAGGAAGTTCCAAGGAAGCAGAGTGAAAGCACGCCTAACCTTGCTGTGGCCCTATCTGTATTGATCTATTGTTGCATAACAAATTTCCAAACACAGAGAGGGTTAAAACAACACAAATTTATTATGTCACATTTTTAATGGATCAGAGGTCCAGATATGACCTAGAGGGGTCCTCTGCTTAAGGCCTATCAAGTTTTCAGTAAGGGATTGGCCAGTGCTGGGTTCTCCACAGAGGTTCATTTGAGAAAGGAGCTGCTTCCAGTTTCTCCCAAGTTGTTGGCAGAATTCAATTCCTAGTGGATCAGGGATCCCATATGTCTTACTTCTTTAAAGCCAGCAAAGGAGAAGGACCAAGAGAGGGAAAGGAAGGAGGGAGGGAGGGAGGTTGAGATTGATTATCTCTAGAGGAAAGTTCTGTCATTATTCCTTTTCAGAAAGACACTACCATGTGTTAACTTGAGGAGAAAACTTATAACACCCAGAATATAGTCCCATATGTATAAATTATATATCAGTTATATACTATTTTGAATGTATATATAATGAAATAATGGTAATTAGAAAAAGGTATTATATTTACCTGGTGTCTGTAGGATTATTTACATGTGAAAAAATAATATGGCCTGTGAAATAGGTAAAGTATAGTCTAGTTTTACACTTAAAATTACCATTTTGGAAGAAACTGCTGTTTTATAGTGATGCTAAGTCTTGTTTTTTATTCACTTCAAAGGAGTTCAGGATATACCTGAATTCCTCTGCATTAAAGTTTGTGAAAAATAGTAGTTTGTTCAAATGCTTCACAATTCCTTTTTTATATAAATTTGTAATATACCCCTATAAAAATGCTAGGGCTAATTCTTAATAGCATAGTAAAGATATTGATTTTATTTTTTAAATTATACTATTGGAATATTAGTATTTGCTTCCATTAATTTTATCTAAATAGAATTATACTTGGCATCTCAATTTATTAAAACATGACTTTGATTATAGATAATTTGCCCTTGTCAGAAAAAAGATATTAAGATAAATAATCATAAAGTTATATTGCTATGAATTGAGAAATAATGCCCCTAATATAAATTATTGCATTGAATTACATTTACTTATGTAAAAACACATGTATTACTTTATATATTCAAATTTATTTCTAATTATATTGAAAAGTGTAATTGCATACTTAAATAAATAATCAAATATCTAAGTCCACCTTCTTAGCTCATATTCTTATTAAACTAGTGACCCACTGCACGAAATTCATGCACATTAAAAGGGGATTAATTAGAGGAAATAATTTAATATTGCTATTTGCCCTTTCTCTATAATAGAAGTGTCAGAGATGAAAGAAAATTAGTAAAATGTATATGAAAACCTTCCTCCTGTCAGAGTCTGGGGCACACCACGGGACCCAGAGTCAAGTCCCCACCCACCTACATGCACCTCAAAATCGTGTGAGACCCACCCGGCCGCCCCCCCCCCCCTCCATTGGGCTAGATCCAGACCCGGCCAGTCCCACCCTTGTCAAGCCCTGCTGGGCAGGGGGCGTAGCCTCAGGTCCCCTGGCCCGGTGCCAGGATGGGGTGTGTGGCCTGAGGTCCCCCAGCCCAGACTGGGGCAGAGGGCATGCCTTGAGGTCCTCCATCAAGCCCTGCCAGGTGGAGGACACGGCCTGAGATCCCCTGTCAAGCCCCACTGGGTGGGGGTGAGGCCTGAGTTCCCTCAACCCAGCACTGGGAGTACACCTTGAGGTCCCCCCTCAAGCCCTACTAGGTGGGGGGCATGGCCTGAGGTCCCCCATCAAGCCCCATGGGGCGGGGGGTGTGGTCTGAGTTCCCCTGGCCTGGTACCGGGGTGGGGGGTGCGACCTGAAGTCCCCTCTCAAGCCCCACCTGGTGGGGGGCACAGCCTGAGGTCCCGCAGCCTGGCGCTGGGACGGAGGAAGCAGCCTGAGGTCCCCTAGCCCAGCACCAGGATGGGAAGTGCACCTTGAGGTCCCCCGTCAAGCCCCGCCAGGCGGGAGGGGGGCCTCAGGTCCCCTGGCCTGGCACTGGGGCGGGGGGTGCGGCCTGAGGTCCCCCAGCCTGACGCTAGGGTGGGGGGAACAGCTTGAGGTCCCCTGTCAAGCCCCACGGGGGCAGGCGAGGGCATAGCCTCAGGTCCCTGCTGATTGCTCATTAAGGCTCCTTATGGGAACTTGGCCTCAGCTGTGGGTTCAGCCATCTTTGTGATGGAGTGATGGTCAATTAGCATATTCCCTCTTTATTAGATAGGATGTGTAATACTGCTTTGCCCTTAAGAACCACCTGTTGAAAACTGGAAAGTAATTAGGCCTCAATTTGACAGCTTTCCATGTGTAAAACAGAAACATTTCCACTAATACTACTATCAAGGAAAAGCCATTTGTTTTACTTTGGCTGTTTTATTCACACTTACATATAAAAAAATGAAATGAATTGTATAACAGATGTTTTAAAGAAAGAGTTTTATAAAACTTACAATCAGTGTTCATGAATTTCTTACCTTAAGGGAAAACCTACAAAAGTAAAAAACGATTCTTTCAAGTGCCAAAAATCCAAATAAATGTCTGCTCTGTGTGGCTGGGTAGATTAAATCATGACCCACCTAGTCCCTGAGAAATTGGGTCTGTTGGGGAGAGTGGTTGGCAGACCCCCATACAAGGCATACAAACACTGCAAAGCACAAAGCAATGTCTTGACACAACCCTGTGACTCTTCCACTGTGGTGGCCATGTAAATGAATGTCTGCTCTGTGTAGTCCTAGGTTTCCAAATGCGAAATCATTTGTCATTGCTGGGAACATCCATGTAAGGGAGGCAGTGGCATCTGGCAGGGATCCTTAAGATGGGGCCTGGGTTAAGAGGGAGTTCCAGTTGTGGTCACTTGCTGTGGCCTAACCAGCCTTCTCCTACCAACCCATGAGCCTTTTTATTGACCCCAGCTGGACTCTTTCTCTCCCCTGATAGATTTATCTTCCAGTCCTTTATTGCCCTTTCTGTCTATAAAACATCAGAACAAATCAAAACCAATGTCCAAATATTGATAACTTGAGGAAGCCAAGATGGGAGTCCGCATCTCTGAGCAACTTATGCAACTAAGTCCAGTCCCACACAAGGTCCCCAAGTACCAAAGAGAATTTCAACCTTACAAGTCAAATAGAAAATTGGAAAGGACACGGGTATCCACTCACAGGTATAGAACCCTGCAAGGCCTTCTTTTGATTCATAATCTACAGCAATTTAGTCTAAGGCTATACTGTATTAGCTGTTAAATATATTGTATGTCACTCTGGCCATTCCCTTTATATCTGCATAGATAAATGGAAATACTCATCTGACTTCTTGCACTATCACTCATTTCATTCTCCCTGTCTATTATGTATGTTTTTAGAAGATACTTGATATGATTTCAATCTTCTTGAACTTGTGGATACTTGTATTGTGTCCTAACATGTAGCCTATCTTTGAGAATGAACCATGTGCACTTGAGAAGTTGTATATTCTGCAGCTTTGGGGTGAACTGTTCTATAAATGTAAATTAAATCCATCTGATCCAGTGTGTCATTTAGAGCCTCTGTTTCCTTATTAATTTTTTGGCTGGAAGATCTATCTAGGGAAGTCAGCAGAGTGTTAAAGCCCCCTACTGTAACTCTATTCCCATTGCTCTATCTCTTAAAGTCCTATAGAAGTATTTTTAATATCTATATATATATAAAAGGTTAAGCGACCGGCCAGTTGGCTGACTGGCCGGTAGGTATGATGTGCACTGACAGACAGGGGGGCAGACGCTCAATGCAGGAGCTGCTGAGTGACAGAAACTTTGCAGAGTGCCCTCTCACACTCCAGAACCCCTTGGGGGATGTTGGATTTCCGGTTTCGGCCCAATCCCTGCAGGCCAGGCCAAGGGACCTCACCTGCCAGAAGGACCCCGCTCACTCTACAGATGCCCTTTGAGCCCCGGTGCCTCCCCAGGTGCAGCTGGCTGGGGAGGAACCACAGGAGTTTGGCTCTAGGGTGTGCCCAGCCTATCTCGCCAAGTCCCACCCCGCTGCCCACCTTCTAATTAATTTCCTTTCAATGTACACGAATCCATGCACCAGGCCTCTAGTATATATATAATTAGGTGCTCCTATATTGGGTGCATATATGTTTACCAAGGTTATATCCTCTTGTTGGATCGATCCCTTTAGTATTATGTAGTGACTTTTATTGTCTCTTGTGATGGCCTTCATATTGAAGTCTATTTTGTCAGATATGAGTATTGTCCCCACCTTTTTTTCATCTCCATTTGCATGGGACATTTTTTCTATTACTTCACTCTCATCCTGTGTGAGTCTTTTGTTCTAGGTGGGTCTCTTATATTGGGTCATGTATTTGTATCCATTAGCTACCCTATGTCTTTTGATTGGAGCATTTAATCCATTTACACTTGAGGTTATTATTGATAGGTACTTATATATTGCAGTGCTGGCTTGGTGGTGATAAACTCATTTAGCTTTTTGTTTTTGGCTGGGAAGCTCTTGATTTCACTTTTTTTTTTTTTTTTTTTTTAAATGAAAGCCTTGCTGGATGGATATAGTAGTCTTGGTTTCAGATCCTTGCTTTTTGTTACCTTGAATATTTCATGCCCTTCCCTTCTTGCCTGTAGAGTTTCTGTTAAGAAATCAGCTGACAGGCTTTTGGAAGCTCTTTAGTAGGTAACAGTTTGCTTTTCTCTTGCTGCCTTTAAGATTCTCTCTTTGTCTTTAATTTTTGGCATTTTAATTATGATGTGTCTGAGCGTGGGCCTGTCTGGGTTCTTCTTGTTTGGGACTCTCTGTGCTTCCGTACTTGTCTGACTTTTTCCTTCACCATGTTAGGGAAGTTTTCTGCCATTATTTTTTCAAACACATTCTCTATTTCTTGCTCACTCTCTTCCCCTTCTGGCATTCCTATAATGTGAATATTGTTACATTTCATGTTGTCCCACAGCTCCCTTAAGCTGTCCTGTTTTTTTTTAATTTTATTTTTCCTTTTTGGTTCTCTGAATGAGTGATTTTTTTCTACCCTGTCTTCAGTTCACTGATGCGATCTTCAGTTTCTCCTAATCTGCGATGTATTCCTTCCACTGTGTTCTTTATTCATGCTATGTCATTCTACATAGTTACTATATCTTTTCTCATGCTGTTGAGCATCTTTGCCAATCATTATTCTGACATCTGTGTCTGATAAATTTTTAGCTCTTCTAGATAATTCTGTTGTTCTGTGATCTGGGCCTTGGTTTTTTGTCTCTCCATTTTGGCTGCCTCTTTGGGTTTATGTCTGTATATCAGGTAGATCTGCTATGAGTCCCAATCTCTAGTGCAGGACAATGTCAGATGCTGTATGTGACTGGCCCTGAGTACCCTGTTTCAAGCTATCAGCAATCCACAACTTGTGGACCCATCTGCTGGTGCTGGGTTCCTTTGGAAAGGATCAAAATGTGTACCAGGGTCTGCTTTTTCTATCCCTGGGGTGCAGAATAGATCAGGCAAACTCAAGGCCTCCAGAAACCGGCCTTTTCCTGCAGTACCATTGACACTCATTTTTTAAAAAAATATATTTTTATTGATTCCAGAGAGGAAGTGAAAGAGAGAGTGAGATAGAAATATCAATGATGAGAAAGAATCATTGATTGTCTGCCTCCTGCACATCCCCCACTGCAGATCGAGCCCACAATCCAGGCATCTGTACTTGACTGGAATTGAACCCCGGGGCCCTTCAGTCTGCAGGTTGACACTCTATCCACTGAGCCAAACTGGCTACGGTGATGCTCAGTTTTGATTAGGCTCATGGTATCAACCACAGGTGCCTGGATATCAAAGGTTGACTGGAAAAAGATGTCCTCTGCAGTGTGAGGGAATTACTCAGCATAGGAAACCAGGAGGCTTCCCTCCGAGTTCTAACCCCAGAGCCCCAAAACCTGGCTTCTGCTCACACAGCTCCATTCCACTCTCTCTCCCTATATCGGAGGCCAAGGTGAGTGGCTGCACATGAAATTTTGTGTATTGGCCCTTCAAAAAAGTGCCTGCATTTCCAGCCATGTCTCACTGGAAGACATCAACCCTGCTGCTTTATAAAACCAAATGCTATGTGGGCACCATTCTCAGTTCTGGTGGTCTGGGCTGGGGAGCCCAGCTTGGGGCATAGACATCAGGGTTCTCAGGCTGAACTCCCCACACCTGGGTTATCCCTCTAAAAATTCAGCTGATCACTGTGGGAACCTGTCCAGCCCTTTCCTTCTTCCAAACTTCTTACCAGTCTCTATGCGGGCTCCACTTTCCATTTTTGGTTATCAGGATTTCTCCTGCTAATCTTCAGTTGATTTTTCAGGGTGGTTTTTCTGTATTTTGATTGTATTTCCAGTTTGGTCCTGTCAGTGTATCTTCCACTTACTCCACCACCATTTTGGAATCTATTATGTATATTTTTCAATATTCTACAATAAATTTTCAACTTTGTTCAATCATAATTAATGTACAGAGTTTAATAATACTGATTTTTGCTTATTTTTATTGAATGCAAATGCAAAAACATTATTTTATGCTAAAATCTGTATGTAATTTTACATTTAGGCAAACCATCTGCAGTTTTATGAAAGCTATTTCTATTGCTGGAGGGGACTGAGTATTATATGAGGATGGTTTATGTTATTTTTCATGCTTTTTAACAGCAAGCCACAATTCATTTGCCTTCATCAAGATGTCCTTTGCAAGACATAATATCTCCTTGTGTTCATTTTGTTCCATTTAGTGGAACATGTCCACTCATTTCTCCAACACAGCTTATGACCATTTCTTGAATAGATGTCAGATGCATTTCTATTTTATAGAAGAGGCAAGGGTAGTTGATTAGTAGAAAGTTTGCTCACAGAGGATAATTAGAAATTTTCCAGTAAAACAGAGTTTGGGCAGGAGAGAAGTGTGCTCAGAAAATTCTAAGATGAGGCAAAACAGCTAAGCATGAAATTCATGGACACTTGAATTGCCAATTCTGTGAATAGTTTGTTGGAAATGACAGAAAATGATTTGGATAAGTCAGGCTGATAAAGAGGGAGGAGGCAGTAAATTTAAAATTGAATAATTTATGTTTATTATTATTATTGAAAGCAGTAAAGTATCGAGCATAGGCATGATCTAATTTCATCTTTGTTTTAGAAACATATCTGGAGTCTAAACAGAGTAGATTAAGAGTTGGAGATAGAAACTGGAGACTGAGACTGGCTAGGATATTTGCAATCTGTACTGCTCTCTGCTCTTTTCTGCTTTTCGTTTACTAGCAGTGAAGACAGAAAGGATGTAAAGGAGAATCCTATATAATAAAGCCCTAATATGCAAATCGACTGAATGGTGGAACAACCGGTCACTATGAAGCTCACTGACCACCAGGGGGCAGACGCTAAAGGCAGGAGCTGCCCCCTGCTGGTCGGTGCGCTCTCACAGGGGGAGCACCACTCAGCCAGAAGCCGGGCTCACAGCTGGTGAGTGTAGCGGTGGTGGCAGGAGCCTCTCCCGCCTCCACTGCAGGCAGGAGATAAGGAGCGAGGGGTTCCGGAATGCAAGAGCCCTGGACTGCGTGAGGGAGGTCTGACTGCTGGCAGGTGGACATCCTCCAGGGGGTCCTGGACTGCAAGAGGGCGCCTGCAGGGCTGAGGGACCACTGTCCCAGTGCACAAATGTCGTGCATTGGGCCTCTAGTATTGATATAAAGATCAATCTTTTACAAAAATACTTATATTTGAAATTACTTCATATGTCCCCTTTTTTCCCTAATGATCAATCTTATTGACAGTTTGAGTGATGTTCATACTTGAAGGAAATCAAATTTTCATTTACTTGCAGAGCAAATTGGTGGCAAAAACTTGAATAGAAACTTTTGAAAAAAATGTAGTGACAAAGGAGAAGTGAGATTGTTAATTTCATTGCCAAGATGACTTCTAGGCCCAGCTTCCTCTTATTGGATGAGGTGTTTTCCTATAACATATTATATATTTTTATTAAACAATTAACTCATATTTTATGCCATATATATATATATATATATATATATATATATATATCCTTCTCAATATGTTTGTGGAATGATCTCTCAGGAATGCAATTAAGATTGTGTTAAAATATTATTAAGAATGTTAAACTTTTAGTGTAAGCATACACATATTTTTATACTGAGTCTCCTAGCTCAATCATTCTATGAAAAATAGTATTTTAAAATAACAGTGATTATTCTTGTTAGTCAGTTTTATATTATAACTAGTGGCCTGGTGCACGAAATTCGTGCACATTAAAAGGAAATTATTTAGAGGAAATATTTTAATATTGCTATTTTCCCTTTCTCTATAATAGAAGTGTCAGAGTTGAAAGGAAATTAGTAAAATATATATGAAAATCTACCTCCTGTCAGAGTGTGGGGTGCGCCGTGGGACCCAGAGTCAAGTCCCTGCCCACCCGCGCACCTCAAAATCATGCCAGACCGAGACCAGGCTGGCCCCACCTGCATTGGGTGAGACCCAGACCCGGTCGGCCCCACCCCTGTCAAGTGCCTCTGGGTAGGGGATGCAGTCTCAGAGTTTGGGCAGGAGATTTATCTATATATATATATAAAAGGCTAATATGCAGGGACACTTTGCATATTAGCCTTTTATATATATAGATAAATCTAAGTAAACATGCCAACTGGTAAATATCAATTAAGAGCAGAAAGGAAATGTAACAGGTGACTATTAGAATAGCTCACATTGGCAAGTGTCTGTTTGTTGTCAGACAATTTCATTTCTCTTGTCACAGCCTCCAGACTTGGAAGGTAAGGGGCTTTTCTACTTTAAAAGTGTTCTTTGCATTTGTATTTCTTTTCTGGTCTGATTTTATTACAAGAAAAGTAGAGGGAACTAATTTGATATTTCTACATATTATGTTCCTGAATGATTTCCTGACATAGGCAAAACATGCATTATTTTCAATTACATTAGGTTTTTTTTTTTAATAAAAAGAATATATTCAAAGTGAACAAGTTAGACAAAATATTTTTTTGAGAAATGGTAATATATTGTCTTTGTTATATGTGAATTTAAATGGAATTGAATGGATTTTTAGTTACTGATATTTTCATTAGCTAATTGTAAGCTAGGAAGCTGTTTAAAATTTATATTTAAGAAAAAGATTCCGGCAAATAGTAGTTACTTCCTTTTGTACCAACCCTCATGGGTTGGTATTTATTTTCATGGAGTAGACAAGCTATAAATCAGGTTTCAAAAAAAAACCCCATGCAATTATGATAACTATACTCTGAGTTATTTCTTATGAATATGTTGGGTAAAACAACTGATTTTTAGATAACGATAAGGATGAGAAAAAGGTAAAATTAAAATAAATATTAATATGTTTCTTTCTCTAGTCTCTATTGACTTATGCATTTGTACTGTATTTGAATTATCATTGAAAACTTTACATCAATATTGATCACTCACTTGTATTTGCAGTAACACATGCACACACAAAACACAGTTCACATTGCTAGCTTGGGTTTATGTTTGTAAATTACATGGCTGTTTATGAATAATTACTATGTGAAAATTATATATAATGTATTCATTATAACCAAGAGTGCACAGATTTAAATGCTGAAAATCTAAAATATTAAAAGTTTTCCATACTCCTTTTATCAGCATGAATTGAAGATAATTATGAATTATAAACTATAAAATTCCATAGAACATTATCATTTGAAAGTAGATGGTAAAGTTAATTTTATTATAAATAAATCTCAATTGGGAGGGATAAGGAATCTATAAATAAATTGACTATACAATCAGAAATTATTTATCCTTTTGTTTCTAAATTAATTTTTAATTTTAGCCATTTTATTTGTTACCTATGATTTTTATAATATTTTAGAATATGTATTTTTATTCTGTGATGAATTTCCTTTAAGTTATTTACATATATTACTTGTTCAAAGATATCTTTGAAGTAGTCTCTCAAGCATATAGTTAACATTGTTTTAAGATTATGGGACAGCTCAAACTAGTTACCATCCCAGCTTCATAGCTAGGTTTATTTCCTTTTGCTTTCATAGTGGTTAGTTGCATGCCTATCACACCTCTATTCTGTTACAAGATTCTCCATTGTGTGGTTTAACCTAAATTTGCCAGTCCTTGTTTTCATTGATTCTCTCAAATCTTGGCTCAACCCTAGATCTTTTGAGTTAGAACTTCATTTTCACAATATCCTTAGGTGATTTATATATCCCTGAAGGTTTTGGAAGCCTGCTTTCTGAAAATGGTCCTACTCCATGTAAATAAATCCCTTAAGTGCCTGGTGAGTGCCAAGCAAAGGCTTAGATTCTTAATTAATATGTTACCTCCTGTAGTCTTTACTACATCTTTAGGTAGTATCATCCTACTTCTTGAGACATATGCATTTTTTAAAATACTTTATTATGGAAAATATAAGATACACAGTTGTAGTAATAAAACTATAATAAATTCTCCCTGGTACCCTTTGCTCAGATTCAACAGTGCATGGAAAATATGTTTCATAATTATAATGAAACAAGTATCAGTCATCACATCATTTTATCCACAAATAAATCAAGAATTGTCTCTACAATAGCAAGAATTTCCCTGTAACCATGATACCATTACTACTAAAAATATTATAATATTTTTTCTTAATAGCATCAAACATCAAGGCATTGCTCATGCAGAGTGGCCAGATTATTATGATCTCTGAATGTATAATAATCTTGCCACTCAGTATATATATGTATATTAGAGGTACAGTGCATGAATTCGTGCATGGGTGGGATCAGGCCAGCCTGGCCAGGGGGAGGGGACATGGGCAGTTGGCTGGCCTGTCTGCTGGTTGAACTCCTGGTCGAGGGGACAATTTGCATATTAGTCTTTTATTATATAGGATATACACTGAGTGGCCAGATTATTATGTGTTCAGAGATCATAATAATCTGGCCACTCAGTGTATTTTCCTGATTGCCTCATGATTGTATGTGTTGTTGTTGTTTTGTCATTTTCTTTTAAATTTCTTTGTTTGAATTATAGGGGAGGAAAAATAATTTTTCTTCTACCCTTCTGAATTCTTGGCTGATGACCCCTATCCCATAATAAAAAAAAATAACAAGAGAAAAATAAACAGAAGTTTATTAAGATGTATACTTCATGTATACGTGAGAGATACTCAGGAATACTGAGTGACTTCCCAAGGTAACTTAGAATTCAAGCTTAAATATAATCTTATTAGGGAAAGTGGGGAGGGGATGTTGGCCACTTAGAAGAGTAAATGATTTTTAGGAAACATGAATGAGACTTTAGAATAATAGATGGGGGATATGATAGTTTGTGCAAAGTTTGTCCGGGTACAGTGTCAACTTCTAGTGTTCTCCTGTGAAAAAGAGAGTCTTTTTTGGATTTATGACAATTGAGTTCCTTTTGGAGGATCGGTCTCTAGGAAGATAAAGGGTGTTCAGAGAAAGCCTTTCCCTGCATTAGCCGTTTTTCATGTGCCTACAGCTCAAAATAATCAATATACCAAAGTGGCGTATTTTAGGGTGGCATGTCATGAGCTCCTACAATCATATTTTGAGGTTACTTCAGAATCAAGATCTAAATGATAGTCATCCATTGTGATTGTATATGTCTTTTGAGACTCCCTCTCTCCTCTTCCTTTTCATTTAATCTCTAGGTTCCTAAAATGAAGAAATATTGTTCATCCCATTTTACAGAGGAAGAAACCAGAACTCAGAGCTTTTAGTAAACTTGCCTCAGGCTTAGTAGCTAATAAATGACAGTGCCAGGAATAAAACTAGGCTTGTCCACCTCTATTAATCTTTATCTATATGATGTTGATGCCTTTGCATTGACCCCACTTTTATGTTCACCCTCTCTGTGTAGACTTTGTATTTTTCCCCTAATTACTTATTTATTCTAAAAGATCTTCAGACCCTCAGTGCTCATTTTGAAAACATGTACTTAAAAAAGTTAAATTTATTTGGGTGACATTGGTTAATAAGATCATATAGGTTTCAAGTGTACAATTCTATAATACACCATCTGTATACTGCATTGTGTGCTCACCATCCAATCTATCCTCATTCTGTCACCTTGTATTTGACTTCCTTTATCCTCCCCCCAACCCTCTTCCCCTCTGGTAACCACCATATTGTTATCTCTATCTATAAGTTTGTTTTCTTTGTTCATTTGTTGCTTTCTGTTTTATATCCCACATATGAGTGAAATCATATGGTTCTTGTCCTTTTTTATCTAACTTATTTTGTTTAGCATAATACTCTTAAGGTCCATCAATGTTGTCACAAATGGCAGTATTTCATTCTCTCTTATGGCTGAACAGTATTTCATTGTATACTACTCTGTTTTCTTTATATACCACATTTCCTTTATCCAATCATCCATCAAAGGACAGTTAGAAAATCCTGTACTTTAAAATATAGACTCTTGGGGGGACTCACATACCCTGCAAAAATGATGTCACTCATCTCCAATAATAAATTACACAATTAAGGAAAAAAAACCTATTTTTTGCTTGATTGTCTATTTGTTTTAAGTCTGAGGTGGATATTTGTAGCTATAAAGATCAACTGCTGCCAATATCATCCTGGGATGTTTTTAAGCAACCTCCATGATCTGTTTCATGCAGAGTTTCTCCCATACTATGGAGGGCTATATTTAAGCCTTACCTTTCTCCACAAATTTAGGGCATATATTGCTTAAAAATGCACAATGCAGTGATGATTTTACAGCATGCACATTCTTCTCACAGAAGAAAGATTTATCCTAAGTTTTTTTCTGAGATTTCAGAATTTAATATTATTGTGTTTGTGTTTTAGATTGGAGAATTAGTATATGTTGTGGAAGGAAAAGGTATGGCCCCCTTGCCTTCAAGACTACCTGCAATGACTTCTTTAAATTTATATGACTACACATGTTCTCCAGAAGGTAGAGTATACATATGCATTATCTATATATATAAAAAGCCAGCGACTGGAACACCATAACTGGAACGACTGGTTGCTATGATGCCCACTGCAGCCAGTGAACCGTCCTGATCTGGGAGTGGTGCCGGCTGGCCAACCTCCCATGACCCCTCCCTCCAGCCAGCCCCACCCCTGATCGGCCTCTCCCACCCTGAACGAGGGCAGGGCAGCCGGCCAACTCCCCCATGGCCCTCCCCTCTCTGTCAGCCCCACTCCTGATCGCTCCCCCACCCCAATAGGGGGCAGGGCTTGCCGGCCAACCTCCTGCAGCCCCTCCCCCTAGCTGGCACCAATCCTGATCGCCCCCTCCACCCCAGAAGGGGGCAGGGCCGGCCGGCAAACTGCCTGTGGCCCCTCCCTTGGATAGCCCCACCTCCAATGGGCCCCCACCATCCTGATTGGCCCGAAGCCCCTCCTCCCAGCCAGCTCCACCCCTGATCACCCTCCCACACCAATCAGGGGTGGGGCTGGCTGGCCAACCTCCCACTGTGCCTCCCCCAGCTGCTGAGCCCTGATCAGCCCCCCACCCTATTTGGGGGTGGGGCCCACCAGCCAATCATCCACAGCCCCTCCCCCCAACTGGCTTACCTCCCGCCATCTCCTCCTCCCAACAGGCCCAGCCCTGATCCACCCTGATTGGAGCTGGGCCAGCCAGACCACACCCGTGCACAAATTTGTACACTGGGCGTCTAGTTTTATTTATAATGTTGAAGGAAGGGACTGTTCCACATATATTTACCTAAGCTTCCTCATAGCAAGTTTATCTAATACATAATTAGATTTTAACTTTATTATGTTGGTAATATAATATTCTAGTTTAAAGTATAAACTTGTTAGTGAAAGAAAATTCTAGTTCATACCATTCATTGATAGATGTCTTTCTTTAGATTTATTTCTACTACTCCTACCTTCCAATCACTGATAGAAGCACAATGATCACTGAATTTTTTAAAAAAATATATATATTTTATTGTTGATACTATTACAGATGTCTCCTTTCCCCCCTCCTCCCAGCCCCCACCCCTACCCAGGTCTTCACCATCTATTGCCCATGCCCATGGGCTATGCATATAAGTATATAAGTTCTTTGGTTTATCTCTTCTCATTCCCCCAACCCCATATTGAGGTATGTCAGTCTGTTCCATGTCTCCATTCTTCAGGTCTTATTTTGTCAATCAATTCATTAGATTCCACAAATAAGTGAGATCATGTGATATTTGTCTTTCTCAGATTGGCATATTTTACTTAGTATAATAGTCTCCAGGTCACTGAATTTTTGATCATGTCGATGATGTTTCTATGAAAGAACCATTTGACTAGAACTCTTTTTAGAGAGTACCAAGAAAATATCTTTAATTCCTGAAGACTTATTCTTAACTTACTGAATTAATACCACTAGAAATGTGTTACCTATCTATTTTTACTCTGTTTAATGAAGACCATGACTTCCATTTTATATTTCAAACCTCCCAAATCCATCCTAAATGGTAATTTCAAAGGCATAAATGATCATTGCAGCCATGAATGTTTTTGCTTCACCCTAGAGCTTGATGAGGACAATCCAGTTCTGTATTTGAAATGCAAACCCTGTCATACGTTGGATGTGGACCTTATATTGCCACTGACTAATGAAGCCAAGGAAAAGGCATTGGCTTTTGCAGCACGGCAGCAGATGTCAGATGTGGAGTATCAGCGGAGATTGATCACAGGCACTCTGGAAAGCAGTAGCATCCGTGTGGCCATTGCTATCCTGGGGCTGACCAGGGTCGAGGTGGGAATGAACAGATGATGCACTTAAATTATTCTCTCTTTAAAAATATACAGAGCTATTACTTCATCATAACACAGAGAAAAGGATTAATGCTGGTTTTCCCCAGAAAGACAACACAGTAGCTTTTTACCCTTTGTTCTCATTAAAAATAAATCTGCAAGAAAGCATTGTACTAATTTTGCATTACTTCTAATTTTAGTAGTAATAACTAAATTAGTAGTAACTAAGCATACTGTTAATTTTAGGCATGACACTGTAGCTGCTTCATTCACAGTTGTCTTCAATTCTGTCTGTACATTAGAATGATCTAGAAAACTTAAAATAATACTAATGCCCAGGCCCCACTCCAGAATAATTAAATACAAATCTCTGGAAGCAAGTGGGTGGGAATATGTTCTAAAAGTTTCCCGGGATATTGTTTTATATCCAGAGAGGTTCATCTCTGGGATCAGATGACCAGGCTGAGAATCTAGATGTTAACACTGCCCACATGTGTGACTGTGGGCTGGTTACTTAAAAAAATTTTTATATTTTTAATCTGGAGATATTGATAATTTATGGAAGATAAGTGTGATAATTATGTAAAATGCCTAGTGTGATACCTGGTATACAATAAGTATACTTGGCATTGTTGTTGTTATTATTGTTATTACTATTACTAGAGGCTCGGTGCATGAAATTCGTGCATGGGGGAGGGGTGGTGTCCCTCAGCCCAGCCTGCATGCTCTCCAGTCTGGCATCTCTCTCAAAGCCAGGACTGCTAGCTCCCAACTGCTCACCTGCCTGCCAGCATGATTGATGCCTAACTGCTCCCCTGCCAGCCTGATTTCCCCTAACTGCCCTCCCCTGCCAGCCTGCACACCTCTAACTGTCCTGTCCTGCAAGCCTGGTCACCCCAACTGGCCTCCCCTGCTGGCCCGGTCACCCCTAACTGCCCTCACTTGCCAGGCTGGTCACCCCTAACTGCCCTCCCCTGCTGGCCTGGTCACCCACAACTGCCCTCCCCTGCAGGCCTGGTCGCCCTCCAACTGCCCTCCCCTGCTGGCCTGGTCACCCCTAACTTCCCTTCCTTGCCAGCCGGGTCACCCCAAACTGCTCTCCCCTGCTGGCCCGATTGCCCATAACTGCCCTCCCCTCTGGCCTGGTCACCCCTAACTGCCCTCCCTGACAGGCCTGGTCCCCCCAAACTGCCCTCCCCTGCTATCCTGGTCACCCTCAACTGCCCTCCCCTGCAGGCCTGGTGGCCCCTAACTGCCCTCCCCTGCAGGCCTGATTCCCCCCAACTGCCCTCCCCTGCAGGCCTGGTTGCCCCCACTGCTCTCCCCTGCAGGCCTGATTGCCCCCAACTGCCCTCCCTTGCAGGCCTGGTCCCTCCCAACTGACCTCTCCTGCTGGCCATCTTGTGGCAACCATCTTTTGTCCACATGGGGACGGCCATCTTGTGTCCACATGGGGGAGGCCATCTTGTGTGTTGGAATGACAGTCAATTTGCATATTACCTCTTTATTAGATAGGATTATAGACTCTGTTGTTGTAGTTTGAACTCAGTTTTATAATTGAAAACTAGTACAGTCTAGTCACCACAGAGTTGCTAAAGCGATTGTTCTAAAGTATAAATCTGTTCACATTGCTCCTCTACTGCTATGCCAGTTCATGTCAGAATAAAAACCAATAAATACCCTTAGGTTGGTCTTCATGACCCACCTAGGCAGTCCCTCCTACTTCCCTGATCTCAACATTTCCTCTGGAGCCCACGGGATGCTCCCCATGGCCCATGTACTTCCTCTGTTACTTTTTTCTAGATATTAGAGGCTAGATATCATTTACTTCAGATCTGCTCAAATACTATCAGTGAGATCCTGCTTTACCAACTTATATTTTCTTTTCTTTTTAAAATTAAATTGGTCAACATGAACATATAGGTTTCAGGTGTGGGTTTCTGTGTTACAAGATATGTATATTTCAGTGTGCCCACCACCCAAAGTTAAATATCCTGTCACCATATATTAGGAATCCCTTCTCCCTGACCCCCCTTTCTCTGGCAACCACCACACTGCTGTTTGTGTTCATGAGTTTCAGTTTTATATCCCACATATGAGTGAAATCATATGGTTCTTAGCTTTTTCTGACTTATTTCACTTCACATAATGTTCTCAGGGCCCATCCATGTTGTTGCAAATGGCACTATTTCATCCTTTCTTATGAGTGACTAGTATTGCATTGTATATATGTACCACATCTTCTTTATTCACTCCTTTATTTCGGAACACTTTGGTTGTTTCCATGTCTTGGCCACCATGAATAATGCCTCAATGAACACAGGGGTGCATATATCTTTGCAAATACATCATTCCTAGTTTTTGGGGTATATACCCAGAAGTAGGATTGCTGGGTCGTATGCTTGAGGGGATGGGTTTTACCCATGGATCATCTTTCTACTGTTTATGCATGTATATGGTTTCTATCTTTCTCCCTTTCTTTTAGCTTTGTCTCTGGAACCCAGCACAGTTTTTGTTTTTATTGTTGCATTTATCAAATTATGTTTTGTATAAGATTTATTTTTATGTATACTTATCAATCTAGGATATGAATTCCTAGAAATCTAAATTTTTTTTTCTTGTGTTTGTTTACCCCTTAATGACTTGTGCATGAAAGGTGCTGTCATTGTTTTATTGGCTTGAGCATGGCCCTTAACAAACAAATGACACTTTAAACCTTAAGTCCTCATAGTATAGGCTAGTGTCCATCCAGATTGCCTCATGTTCTGATTTTTCTCAAGGTCATCATGTTGTTTACTTATCCTTGTTTCCTTCTCGTATTTGCAGGATGAGTATCCATATGTGTATACTCCTCTGAATTTGTTGTTAGGAGTAAAAATGATAATAATGTTAATTTCTTAATAACCTTTGGCTTTTTAATAATTACATTTGAAATGGTTTAAGTGGTCCCTAATGTTAAAAATTGAAAGTTTTTTTTACCTGAAGATTAGTATTTTCTTTGACTTCCCTGAATACCATGCATTTTTTGTTTCAGCAAAAACTCTAAGTGTAGAAAATGACTAGAGAAGAGTTGAATGTGTCAATTTAAGAAAAGCCAACTACACCAAATCAAAACTTAGACATATCGTATTGTGCTTACATCCATCTAATCATAAAGGTTTCTTTTCAAATGTTGTATACTCTTAAATACAATAACACTATTACTTTTTTCCAGCAGAACAATAAACAAGGTAATTTTTTAAAATGCTGTCACTTTTTTAATATATATATATTGCTTTAAGAGAGGAAGGGAGAGGAAGAAGGAGAGAGAAACATCAGTGATGAGAGGGAATCATTGACTGGCTGCCTCCTGCACGTTGGATCGAGCCCACAATCTAGGTATATGCCCTTGACCGGAATCGAACCTGGGACCCTTTGGACAGGCTGATGCTCTATCCACTGAGCCAAACTGGCTAAGGCAAAAAACTGTCACTTTTTTCCAAAATGCTTTTATGTGCACTTTTCACATTATTTTGATGGCCCCATGGAGAAATATAGAACAAATAGGATTGCACTTATAGTACAAAAAATCGGATGAGTGAAGCATAGATGGCTAACCTCAGAAATTGGGCAGAGATCACAACCCAGCTGAGGGTAGAGGCATTATTATATTTTAAAGCTGGAAAACAAATCAAAGACACTCAGAGACACATAGTCAAACCTCTTACTCTTACAGACCTGTAAACCAAGACCATAAAAATAGTAATATAGTGCCCTAAATTCACACCAATGATTTATGACAGAAATGGGCCTAGGTTTTCACCTCCCAGTCTACTACTCTTTTCCTTGCCCTGTATATCCTCCAGCTCATATGTTTTCTTCTTAGTCTGCCACCATGAACTTGTATAAAGTAATAAATGAAAGTCTAGGATGCTCTGTTATAGCATAAAATAACTGCATAACAAAATCTAAAATCAACCTTGAAATATATTTTTTCAAAACTAAATCTATTGAATAAATGTAGAAAAGTGGCCTGGCTCATTTTTCATTACATGACAATGTGCAATTTGAGTTTTGCTATATCTATAGCAGGGGTCCTCAAACTTTTTAAACAGGGGGGGCCAGTTCACTGTCCCTCAGACCGTTGGAGGGCCGGACTATAGTTTAAAAAAACAACTATGAACAAATTCCTATGCACACTGCTAAGTCGGCTGCTAAGCAGGACAGGCAGCGGCGGCAAAAACACCCGGCGGGCCTGATAAATGTCCTTGGCGGGCTGCATGTGGCCCGCGGGCCATAGTTTGAGGACCCCTGAAGAGTAATGGCAACATGCTGTATCTACTTTATATACTGTAAGAGACACTGTCTTTTGTCAGGAGCATGAATTTATGACACTTAGCACTCATTTATTGAATTCATATTCTCTGGCCATTAATAAAACAACTTTATTTATTTTTTAAAATATATTTTATTATTTTTTTACAGAGAGGAAGGGAGAGGAATAGAGAGTTAGAAACATCAATGAGAGAGAAACATCGATCAGCTGCCTCCTGCACATCCCCTATTGGGGATGTGCCCACAACCAAGGTACATGCCCTTGACTGGAGTCAAACCTGGGACCCTTCAGTCCGCAGGCCGATGCTCTATCCACTGAGCCAAACCAGTCAGGGTAATAAAACAACTTTAATGATATACTCAGTGATGTTGGAAAGTTTCAGGGCTTATCAGGTAGGTTCTTTATATTTCCTATTAGCTTTCTCACGTTTATGTGTTTTGTTTTGTTTTTTAATATATTTTTATTGATTTTTTTACAGAGAGGAAGGGAGAGAGATAGAGAGCTAGAAACATCGATGAGAGAGAAACATCGATCAGCTGCCTCCTGCACACCCCCTACTGAGGATGTGCCCACAATCAAGGTACATGCCCTTGACTGGAATCGAACCTGGGACCCTTGAGTCTGCAGGCCGAGGCTCCATCCACTGAGCCAAACCAGTTAGGGCTCACGTTTATGTTTTAAAACCATACTATGTATTCCAGAATAAATAGCAGGAAAAATCATCAGAATTTTGAAGTTGGATATCTTTTTTAAATGAAACCTGAAAGGTCTTCTTGGTGAGGATTTGGAAGGGCAAAGAAAAACTTTT
Source organism: Eptesicus fuscus (assembly GCF_027574615.1). NCBI lineage: Eukaryota > Metazoa > Chordata > Mammalia > Chiroptera > Vespertilionidae > Eptesicus > Eptesicus fuscus. Next base: position 27,359,854 of record NC_072473.1, read on the forward strand.
TGTATTTGTATAATTTAAGTGACCTTCAAGTCATAAAATAATCCTATTGATATTGTGAAAGATAAAGCTGGGTGTTATGGTTTTGGGCTGGTGATTCCAAGAATTCACAACTAAAAGAAGAGATAGATGCAGAGAGAAAGTTTATTTTACTTTCCCAGAAGGGAAAAGGCTAATCAATACAAAGGCAAAGAAATAGACAGTGGCCTGCTCTTTTAATGGCTGCTGTTGCTAGGTGACAAGGAAGGGAGGAGGATTTGGGGGCTGAAATTGAGCAGACCTTAGGGAGGTTGTCTTTGTTAGTTCTAGGCAGATGTCCTAGGGAGGTGTCTTATCAGTATTTTTCCAAAGCCTATAAAACATTCTTAGAGCTGTTATCATAAGAAACATTCAAACCTATAAAGAATTTTTGTCAGCTTACTTGAGCCAAACTGTCAACAATTGCTCGAAGCAGAATCTCAATGCATTGAGACAATGCTTCAGAGAATGGCAATTTTTGACCTATTTTTATAAATTACCATCAAAGGAAGAGATGTAAGTGGGTTACATGAAATCCATTAGTGATAGATTAGGGAGGTGGGAGAAAGCAAAAAAGGGGAAACTTCTGGGGTTAGGTAAAAAATAAAATGATAGACACATGCTTCTTTTACATAGGTGGGTACAAGATAGTTAATAGTCAACAATTTACATGATGACAATAACAATGAGGATATTTGTAGTCTCTACCTGTTGCATTGATTGTTCCCTGAAGGGTCCAGAAAAAAATGGAAGTAACTAGTTACTCTGACATTCCAAGGGTATGTTATCCTGGGTGCAAAAAGATAATAGGCTTAGTTAAGGTAAAGATTGACTTTTGTAAGGGAAGCTACCAGCCTAGGACATGACTACCTACCACAGACTGCTTTTTAATTGAAAGGTTTAATTTCAGACCATCCTTTGTGGTTACCTTAGGTCTCTGAGTTTGCAGAGGCCACCACCTAGGCATTCCCTGAGCTTGTCATGTTAGCATGTGGCCTCTTTTTATACACAGAGCAAAAGTTATGAAGAGTTCAAAAGAGGCTTGTGGCAAGAGGAGGGAGAAAAATACTTTCTATTAATTATTCCTGAGTGGTAAACCAGCAGGGAGGAGGTGTATACAAGAATGTAGCCTTGAGAGTAACTTAACTTGTCTTGCAGTTTGAACCGAGATTGTTTGAATCAGAGGAGTTAACAATCTTGGGATTTAATTACCAGGTGCTTCTCATAAATTGTAGAATGCTATAGCAAAGAAAAGGAAGGCTTTTTTTCTTGTTCTCACATTCATGCTGGGCACTAGTTAAAGCCATAAGAGGATAGACATTATTCAGTAACTATTGCTGCAGGGAGGAGGATCCAGCATGAAATGAACTCAACTTCAATTTGTGCAGTAGTAACTGGGTATCTTAAAGGGAGGATAAAAATAAATCAATAGGGAGAATTAGTAGGGAGAATCTGTGACTTGATCAGAGTCACAGAAGTGGACATCTACAAGAAGTAAGAGAAAATTTTGTGAGAAATTTGTTAATTTATGCTTATCTACAGGAGAAACAAACTTCTGGAATCTTTATGGCTGGAGTAATGATGCAAGTTGCAGCAAGGTACTCAGCTGACTGGGAGCGTTATCTCTTTGAATGTTTGCATTTCAAAGAGAGCGTTCTGAGGTCCTTGAGAAGACAGTTATGGGGGAGGGGTGATAGAAGATTTACCTCTCAAAGGGGAGAAAAAGGATTTACAATTGCAAGCTTTCTGAAGTAACTGCAGATACACATCAATTAACAAATGCAGATCACCTCTGTCAGCCCCCTCTCACATCTCATAAATGTCTATTTCTGTGGCTGCAGTTTTTATATGCCATGGTTGAGGCCTAGTTGAGAAACAGTTTAGAGGAGCCTGACTAGAGTTTGGTCAAGAAGAGAGTCTGTCTCACATACAGGGTGTTCCCCAAAATTGTATACCCACTTTGAGTCAGTGTTAATTAACATACAGTTCTTTTTCAAAATTTAAAAGGATCTACAGAAATGAATAATTTATTTTTGTCAATGCCTGTTTTCAAACAGATGACTGTTCTGGTCCAGGCACTGCTAATAATGTGAAACAATGGAATCGCACACATCGAGAATCATTTCATTCGGTGTTTGTATGCCCTCAATCATTGACTGTTGCCAGTTTTGTACCGTAAACTTTATCTTTTATGTATCCCCATAAAAAAAAGTCTAGTGGCACTTAGGATAAATTTTCTTTGTTCTGGCTTCATCTATTATTTCAAATCAGTTAATTCTGAAAAGGAGTGAATATTGAGTGAGTTATCAGCTGTTAAAATGTGTATACATTTTTTGGGGACTCCCTATATTATTTTAAATGACTTGAAGACCTAGAAGGCAGCAATATGCATTTAGGATAAAGGGCTAGATGCTGATATGAATAGATTATCTATTCACAATGACTAGAAAAGTGAACCAAACCCAAACAATGATAAATATATATTGAATTAATTTAAATTTTAGGATTTACATGATTTGAGTTGCCAAAATAAAGTAGGTAGAAAATGTGACTTTGTGAGGAAAAAAATTCTTGTGTATTTTATAGATAACTAGGAGCCCAGTGCATGAACTCATGCACCTTGAAAGGACCTGTGGGCCACAAGGCTGTGGTGGGCTCAGGAGCAGGTCTCAGCTCATCCTCCATGCCCCCGCCCAGCCTCTCCTGCCCTGGCCCCCTGGCCCCTGTCTGCTGGCAGCCCCACGCCCACCTCTGCTGCTCCCATGTGCTGATGGCACGGATCGATTGGGGCTTGCACCAGCAGTGGGTGTGAACAGCAGCTGCTGCCCCAATCGCCCATCAGGAGCAGGGGGAGGTGGAGAAGCCCTGAGGGGTGATCAGGGCCGACAATTGCTGCTGGCACCTGCTGATGGCTCCGAGCTATTGGGGTCGGTGCCGGGTGCCGGAAGTGGGTGCGACCAGCAGCTCTGGCACCAGCAGCGGCTGTGAGCAGGGCCAGCACCAGTAGCATGTGCGAGTGCCTGGTGAGACCCAGCACATGAGAGCAAAGAATTTTCAATAACCACCAGAGGCTTGCCCCAATGACAGTGACTGGCACCCCGCTTTGGTCTGGCGCCCCCGCTCACCTGCAGTGCGGCCAATGCCCACCATGTTTTGCACTCTGCTGCCAACACTTGCCATATTCTGTGCGTGCCCCCTGCTGGTCAGCACACGTCGTAATGATCAATTGTTCGGTTGTTCTGCCATTCAGTCTATTTGCATATTAGGGTTTTATATATACAGACTAGAGGCCCAGTACACGGATTTGTTTACTGGAGGGGTCCCTTGGTGTGGCCTGTGGGGATCAGGCTGAAACCTAGCAGTCCAATGACGCTTGCTGCTTCTGCCTGCCACTTCCACTCATCCTGTCCCCACTGTGCCTGCTTTGGGCTTGTGCCCCATCAGTCCTGATTGGGAGAGGCTCACACCACCACAGCGGCACTCGCCAGCCATGAGCCCTGCCTCTGGTGCCCGTCAGTCAGCTGAGTGGCACTCCCCCTCTGGGACTGCACTGACCACCAGGGGGCAGCTCCTGTGTTGAGCGTCTGCCCCCTGGTGGTCAGTGTGCATCATAGTGACTGGTCGACCGGTCATTCAGTTGTTCAGTCGCTTAGGCTTTTATATATATAGATGAACCCAGTGAATGAGATAATTGCTAAAGGCATTAATATTTATTTTTGATGAGTAATGATATGGTGGTGATGATGATAATGATGGTGACGATGACAATGATGATAATGATAGCCAATATTTATTGAATTCTTAAAATATGCTCCAAGTACCTGGCATTTGTTTATACTTTAAACGCACCAGAGATGGACAGTGTGTACTATTATAACCCATACTACTAGAGGCCTGATGCATGAAATTTGTGCATGAGTGGGCCTTCCTTCCCATAGCTGCTGGCACCGACTTGCCTCTAGCATCTGGGACCCAGGCTTACCTTGCAGCCCTAGCTTCATCTGTAAGGACATCCAGAAGGACTCCCAGTCTAATTAGCATATTACCCTTTTATCATTATAGATTTTACAAGTGATGATTATGTGGCTTTGGTTAATAACCTGGTCAAGTTTACTTAGAGTTGGGGTATTTAAGTGTGGGTAGTCTGGCTCCAAGAAAGCTTAGTTTAACCTTTGGTCAGTACTATGTTGTTAGTAGTAGAGCATTCAGATAAAAATAAATGGTTGCCTACCTCTGGGCTCTGCCATGCTTGGTTCACACACAGAGAGCTGGGTTTCTCTTCAGTGTTCTATTTTAGGAAGCACAGTATTGAACTCAATTGTGTCTTGAGTAGCATATGTATTGGGGGTGAGTTGTAATCTACATTGTATAATTAGCTAGAGGCCCGGTGCACAAAATTCGTGCACGGGGGGTGGGTGTCCCTCAGCCCAGCCTGCACCCTCTCCAATCTGGGACCTTCGAGGGATGTTTGACTGCCTGTTTGTGCCTAAATCACAATCCAGGCCTGCTGGCTCCCAACTGCTCACCTGCCTGCCTTCCTGATTGCCCCTAACCACTTCTGCCTGCCAGCCTGATCACCCCCTAACCACTCCTCTGCCAGCCTGATTGATGTCTAACTGTTCCCCTGCCAGCCTGTTAGCCCCTAACTGCCCTCCCCTGCAGGCCTGCTCAACCCTAACTGCCCTCCCCTGTAGGCCTGGTCCCCTCCAACTGCTCTCCCCTGCAGGCCTGGGTCCCCCCCAACTGCCCTTCTCTGCAGGCCCGGTCACCCCCAACTTCCCTCCTCTGCCATTCTGGTCACCCCTAACTACCCTCCCATGCAGGCTTGCTTGATCACCCCCAACTGCCCTTCCTTGCAGGCCTGGTCCCTCCCAACTGCCCTCCCCTGCTGGCCATCTTGTGTCCACATGGGGGCAGGATCTTTGACCACATGGGGCCAGCCATCTTGTGTGTTGGAGTGATGGTCAATTTGCACATTACTCTTTTATTAGATAGGAATGAGGCCGGTGCATGGGTGAGGGCCAGCTAGTTGTCCCAGATCAGGCTGGGGGTTCCCTTGGGATGTGGGGCGGCCTGGGCAAGGGACCTGTGGTGGTTTGCAGGCTGGTCATGCCCCCCGGCGACCCAAGCGGAGGCCCTGGTATCTTGGATTTATTTATCTTCTACAATTGAAACTTTGTAGCCTGGAGCAGAGCCAAGCTTCCTGCTCGCTCCGTGGCAGCAGCCATTTCTGTTGGGATTTATGTATCTTCTATAATTGAAACTTTGTAGCCTTAAGCAGAGGCCAAGACAGGCCAGGGCTGCAGAAACTTGGCTTCCTGCATCGCCAGGGAAACCCAGCCTCCCTCCTGCTCTCTCTGTGGCCACAGCCATCTTGGTTGGGGTCAATTTGCATACTCACTCCTGATTGGCTGGTGGGTGTATCTGGTGGGTGTAGCAGTGATGGTTAATTTGCATATTACTCTTTTATTAGATAGGATGGTTGAAAGTACTAAAACTATCAATCTTATTTAAAAGATATGTTTGGAGGTCTCTAGAGGGGCAGGACTTTGTTTTATATGTGTGTATATATTTCTGTCTTTTTCCCCACAAAATTGTCACTAGCATAAGAAAGGAGACTAAGTGTACTGCTAATGAGAACTAGAACTGATGGGTAGATGTTAAAGTACACAGGGACCAATTTAAGGAGGAAAGTACTTTCTCAATGCAGTTCACCAATGCAATGGTTTCTTCCTGAAGCAATGGATTCCTCAACACTGAAAGAATTAGAATAGGGGACACTGAGCATCTCTCAATAAAGGATGGCTCCATTAATTCTATGCAACGGGTTAGTGTTGTCTCCCCCCAATTAAATAATAATGTATCTAAAGAAATGAACAAATTCAACTCCTTGATTGATTTTCCCCCAAATATAGAGTCTAAATAGGTAATGTTCTCTTTGGTGTTTTAGAGTTAAAAGGTAAGAGAATTACATTCCAAATTTTCTTTCTGTTTATTTGCAGACTTGTATGCTTTTTAATATCTCAAAGTTAAAGCAGCCTAAGTTCGTTTTATATGCAACAGAAGTAAGCCTTCCAGGATATTTTTATGTCCCCAAGGAAATCCACATTCCTCAGTATCCGGAACGTCAAGCTAAAGGACTTAAACCTGTAATTAAAAAAGGTAATCACTAAAGTGTGGAATGCAATATCTAGCACCATTGCAGGTACTGTGAAATTATAAAATAAAATAAAAAGATTACCTCTACTAATAGGGATGTTCATAATATAATTGTAAAGATAGTTTAGCTACATATATAACAATTATTATTATTTTTTGTTATCTTCACCTGAGGATATTTTTTTCCACTGCTTTTCAGAGAGAGTAAAATGGAGGGAAGAGAGAGAGAAGCATCAAAATGAGAGAGAGACATCAACCGGTTGCCTTCCACATGTACCCTGACCTGGGCCCGAGAGCAAACATGCAACCCAGGTACATGCCCTTGACCAGGAATCGAACCCGCGGCCCTTTGGTGCATGGGTCAATGCTCTAACTGTTGAGTAACACCGGCCAGGGCCATATATGTTAATTATTGAATAATAATATTTGTTATAAGAAAACAACAAACTTCATAACAGTAATCTATGTTATGTATTGACTTTGGGTGCTAAGTTACTGGTACTGAAATTTGTAGACATCTTTGTTAAAGAATACTTATCTGATAAAGATAGTAAGTGCACTTTGAGAAAGGTGAACTCTTGCTTTAACAGTGAACCTAGTTGTAGAAGTTGTTCTGGAGTTAAGGCTTAGGCTGGCTCTAAAGGATAGGAGGGATGTTGACATTAAGAACATGTCAAAGGAGAACGGTACCACTTATGAGTAATTTATCTTTGATATGGACTAGAGTCTTTATTAGTTGAGTACTTAATCTTGGTCTCCTGGTGTCTCTTTATTTTTATTTGTGTTTAGGAGTAAGATTTAATAGAGTATTAATACATTATTTAATATAAGTGATGAGATATAAGCAGTGTGACTAAATAGTTTAATAGTAAAGTTAATTTAATTTTTCTTTTGCTTATTTCCAAGCTGGTGAATAATAAAATAAGTATGTGTGTATATATATATATATATATATATTTTTAATTAGGGCAATGTGCCATGGATTCTAACTTATAGTATTGCTAATTAGGGTTTTGTTAAGTTTTCATTTGATATTTTCCTATGGCTTTGTGTTATATAAAATATTTCTATATTTAAAATAATGGTTAAAAATCATAAGGTACAGGATATCCTGTTCACTTTGCTTTCCTAAGAGATCTGATGTGTTGAGCATCTTCCCACATGTGTATTAGCCATCTTGAAAATGTCTATTCAGACCATTTGCCCATTTTTTAAAGTTGGGTTTTCTTTTTATCATTGAGTGGCAAGTGTTCTGTCTATAATCTAAATATAATAATCTCAGATAAATGATTTGAAAATATTATTTCTCATTCTATTGGTTGTCTATTCACTCTCTAGATAGTATCCTTTGAAGCAAAAAGTTTTAAAATTTGATGATTTTAAATTTATTTATATTTTTTGTTCTTATTGCTCTTGCTTTTGATATTATATCTCTGACTCCATTGCCAAATTCAAGGCCATGAAAATTTAAACCTCTGTTTTCTTCTAATATTTTTATAGCTTTAGTTCTCGCATTTAGATTGTTGATCCACTTTTAGTTACCATTTGTATATTGTTTGAAGTAGGGGTCCAACTTATATGTGGCTATCTACCAGTGTCCTCACCATTTCTGAATACACTATTCTTTGTGCATTAAATGATCTTGGCACCCTTATTAAAATTAGTTGAACATAGATACATTTTTTATTTTTAATTCTCTATGTTATCCTATAGTTCTATATATCTATCCACATGACATTTTTTATTTTTATTTTATTTTTATTTATTTATTTTTTTAATATATATTTTATTGATTTTTTACAGAGAGGAAGGGAGAGGGATAGAGAGTTAGAAACATTGATGAGAGAGAAACATCGATCAGCTGCCTCCTGCACACCCCTGACTGGGTATGTGCCCACAACCAAGATACATGCCCCTTGACCGGAATTGAACCTGGGACCTTTCAGTCCACAGGCTGACGCTCTATCCACTGAGCCAAACCGGTTAGGGCCACATGACATTTTTTTAAATTACTGTTTCTTTGTAGTAAGTTTTGAAATCAGAAATTGTGAAGTCCTGCTACATTATTTTTTTGAAATATTGTTTTCATTCATATATCCTCACAATTACATATGGATTTTAGAATCAACTTGTCAATTTTTATAAACAAGCCATCTGGAATTCTGTTGAGCATTGCATTGAACCTATAGATAAATTTGGAGAGGACTGTCATCTTAACAATATTAAGTCTTCTGATTCATGACCATGCAGTGTTTTTTCTCTTTTTCTCCAAAGATATTCCTTAATTTTTGACAGTTTTATAGTTTTAACAGTGTAAGTCTTGTACTTCTTTTCTTCAATATATTACTAAGTATTTTATTCTTTATGCTGACACTGTAAATGTAATTTTCTTAATTTCTTACTTGTATTATTTATTACAAATATATAGAAATAGAATTGATTTTAATACTGAGGTTATATTGTACAACTTTGCAGAACTGATTTTTTAAAGCTGGATTTTTAAAATTCTAATACTGAGTTCTTTAGGATTTTCTATATACAAGATAATGTCATATATATCTAGAGATATCCTACCTAATAATAGACAAATATGCAAATTGACTGTACCTTCGCTATGCCGGCGATTGGCCAGGAGGCACGAGGGGGTGGGACTCGGGGTGGCCGGGGTGGCCGATTGGGCCAGCGGGACTCTGAACTCGCATTGCCTGCGGCGGCTCGAGCTCAGCGTCTGCGCCATGGCTGTGCTGCGGCACAGAAGGGGCCTCTGGGGCAGCGATCTCACATCCCACCATGGACCATCAAAAGCCGGGGAGCTGGGTGCCTGTCCGCTCAGGCACCAGGCCTTTCAGAAGCCTCCACCGCACCGGAGGCTTCTGAAAGGCCTAGTGCACTAGCGGACAGGCACCCAGCTCCCCCGCGATCGAAAGCAAAAGTGTGGGAGCTGGGTTCCTGTCCACTCAGGCACCAGGCCTTTCAGAAGCCTTCGCCGCGGCCTGGTGCCTGAGTGGACAGGCACCCAGCCTGGTGCACCAGCAGACAGGCACCCAGCTCCCCTGTGATCAAAAGCGAAAGCGTGTAGGGCACCCTACACGTGCATGATTCAATCATGCACTGGGCCTCTAGTTCTTATATATTCCCTTCTGAAATAAATTGTTTTTATTTCTTTTCCTTGCCTCATGTATCAGGTTAATAACTTTATGACAACATTAAATAGACATGATAAGAGGGTACATCCTTGTCTTTTCCCTGAACTTAGGGATAAATAATCCAGTCTTTAATCATTGTGTCATGATAGCTGTAGGTTTTTCATAGATGCACTCTATGAGGTTGAGGAAGTTCCCATCTATTTCTAGTTTGTGCCATTTAAGTTATCTAATTTTTAAAATTGATTTCAGAGAAAGAAAGAGAGAGGGAGAGAGTGATAGTAATATCAATGATGAGAAAGAATAATCTATCAGCTGCCTCTTGCTCGCCCCCTACTGGGGATTGAGCCCATAACCTGGGCATGTGCCTTGACCGGGAATTGAACCATGACCTCCTGGTTCATAGGTCGATACTCAAACACTGAGCCACACTGACCAGGCAAGTTATCTAATTTTTGACTTCTGATTGTTTACAGCATTCTCTCATATTTAATTTTATATCTGAAAGGCAAAAATAATGCCCCTACTTTTATTTCTGAGTCTAAAATTTGAGTGTTGTTTTTTTTTTTTTTGGGGGGGGGTCCATTAGGCAGTTTTTTAATTTAGTTGATCTTTACAAAGAACTAGCTTTTTGTTTCAGTGATATTCTCTAGTATAGCTTTTTCTTTGCTATTTCATTAATTTTTCCTTTAATATTTATTATTTTTTCATTCTACTTTCTTTTAAAAAATATATATTTTATTGATTTTTTTATAGAGAGGAAGGGAGAGGGAGAGAGTTAGAAACATCTATGAGAAAGAAACATCAATCAGCTGCCTCCTGCACACCCCCTACTGGGGATGTGCCCGCAACCAAGGTACATCCCCTTGACCGGAATTGAACCTGGGACCCTTGAGTCTGCAGGCTGACACTCTATCCACTGAGCCAAACCGGTTAGGGCTCATTCGTTGCTCTTCTCCCCCCTCCACCCCCCCCCCCAATATCTTAAAGTAGAAGGTTTATTCTTTAGGTTATTGATTTCAGATTTTTTTTCTTTTTTGTTATAGGCATTCATAGCTATACATTTTCCTTAAGCACTGCTTTCGCTGAATCCCATAAATTTTTATATTTATATTCATTTTCATTAATATTAAAGTATGTTCTAATTTCTCCAGATTTTTTCTTGACCCATTGATCGAGTGTATTAACAATAATAATATTCCCTGTCTGGGTAGCTCAAATGGTTAGAGCATCATCCTTATGTGCTAAGGTGGTGTGTCCGATCCCTGGTCAGGGCACATATAAGAATCAAGCAATGAATGCATAAATAGGTGGAACAACTAATCAATGTTTCCCTCTCTCTTTCTCTCTTAAAATCAATAAAAAAAACTGTCTAAAAAATCCCCATATCAATAGATGTTTGGGAGGCGGTTGAAATATTATGAAGCACACAATATGTAAATTAGATTAATGTAAAGCTTCTCTGTTCAAAACCAGAGAAGATACTCCAGAACTCTGCTGTCTGCTTGCCCTTCCCCACCTCCTGTTGTATCCCCAGCAGTGGTTCAAAGCAGATTCTCATAAGGCTGGGGCTCCGATAAATGCAGTTTGAAAACCACTGATTTATTTCAATGTCCACAATTTATTGATGAGGAAATTAAACAGAGGAATTAAGTAAATGAACTAGAATCAAGTAGTTAGTGGCAGAATCCTATCTTGAACATATATCCTCAGCCCCTTTAATTAAGATGCCAGATGATGGGTCACATTATTCAACAAATATTTATTGAGAGCTTACTGTGTACAAGCAGTGTTTAGGCACCAGAGGTAGAGCAGTGAACACAATAAAAAAGGTCTCTGCCTTTTAGAACTCTGATGGTGGAAAATTGTCCCTAGTGTTTGCCAGACATCTTTGGGCCACATGCTTTGAATTGCATTTTCAGTATGGTTCCCACTCTTCTGTGGTTCGTTCTTTCATTCTGTCTTATAACTCTGGTTATTACTTTTTTGATAACTAGTTACTTAGATGTTATATAAGTGGTTGTAGCATAGAGAATTATGACTAGCCACATGAGAATTTGATCTAAATTTTGACTTCAGTAATATTGTTTCAGTAAAAGGTGTTTAGTCTCGTATTTAATTTCAAATCATCTACCAATTGTTAGTGGTTAAATTGACATGTTAGATGTGTGTAATTGTTCATAACTCTTTGTTCATAACTCTCAGCCATTTATATTTAAACCAATTATTTCTACCCACATAATATTTAACTATAAATAATCACGCGGTCTTCTTCCCCTGTTTGATCACTCTTTCTTCTAGTACCTGAAGGTTCTAGTATAATAGTCACTATTTATTTTTCAGAAAAATAAAATAAAGGTGCAATTTTATTTTATGAATGCATTTTGTGTTTTCATGAATAGGAGTTCAAAAGGGATTTTAATTGAGGTGTATTAAATTTAAGGCATAGAACTTTATTATAGTGAAACTTAGAAATCATGAAAGTAAGTAAGTTAATCTTTCTAAACTTACATAGTTTAGAAAATCTGATTTTGCTTGTCACTGCTATGGCATTTTATTTTTGGGTGAACAGTATAAAATTTATTTTTGTTTTAAAAACATAAAAGTCAGTAGAAAAATAGTGTCTGAAACAATTTTATTTTTAAGTTTGTGAGAAATTGTAATAATCCTTTTAATGCAATGAATGTTAACTAGTGGCACATTCTTTTGTACTATTACACACAGGTGTAATAAAATACAATGAAAATATTTGAAGTCATCTTTTCAGCATTAATCTATAACTATTTATCATTCATACATTGGCAATTTTCCTTATTTTACCATTAAAATTAGAATCTTAGAGAATTTTTATTTTCTCTTTCATGCTTAAAACATGTTGATCTTTATCTTTTATATTTTAGTAAATATGACAGACACTGTGATGATATTTCTTATTAAAGGAAATAATAATCCTGGTTTTCCTCAGAGGAACCTCCTAATTGTAAAAAGCTGCCCCAATTGCACCTAACCATTTGATTTCATGTAGAAACATATCTGGATCTAAATTAAGAAAAGAGAGATCTGGTGATGGAATGCAAAGAGGAATGATGTTAGTTTCAGTGATTGATGGGTGAGCGGGCACTTAAAAGGTAAATCATGAAACCTTATCTACAAATGTCAAGGTCTGACTGTTGCCAGTGGAAGTGGGATTCTTTGCAGTGTTGCAAGAAAAACATTCTAGGCAACTCACAAAGGAGGATAAGGTCCAATAATAAGATTTATTTGTAGCATCAGATGCAAAATCACAGGAGTTCCCCTGAATTTTCAATGTCCTATCTCTGTCCCTTCCGCCATGGAAAATCTGGATCAGAAATAGGTCCAATGTCCAGCGATTCTATGCCATTGGTCTGACATGAGTAGTCTCAGTCCATGTCCAGGTAGCTTGTTCCTGGATCCCGGCTGTGATCCTTTGCAGTGCTGCTTTACCCAGACTCTGGCTTGGAGCCTGTGTTTGGAGTCTGCCTGGCTGCCAGGGCCATATGGTTATTATGGAGAGAGAATGCATGAAGGAGTGTTACTGGGTGAGAGAGAGAGAAGGATTTGTTCCTGAGATTATATTATCTCAGGCTTGGGAAGGACCAAGAACTTTTTCAAAATAACCAATCAATTTCCCAAGCTTTTGCAGGCTTGTACTGGGCCCACCTTCTAGCCAATCTATTCTTTTCCCCAGACTAGACTGACAGGCCTCTGAGGTTGCCATCTTGGCTCCAATTGTGCATGTGCTTATCTCCCTCTTTATTGTTCTATTCCATCTTTGGGGAATGTCTGATGGTTCCTTGGGGAGTGTGAAGCTATAATTTCCTGGTGAAGCAAGCAGGCTCATGCTCCCCAGTTGATTATGCTTAATAATGACTAATTCCTTTTGTTCCCTTCCTTTATTAATATCTAGCTACCTATGCTAACATCACCATTGAGATTTATATTTTATTGATTACTGAGCTTTCTGTAATGCTTTGTATCCTAATCTCAGTGATGGATATGGAATAGATTTGGATAATGTGTTTTGGGGCAATAACTGAATCTTTTGTTCTCCTTCCCTAATCACACATCTGGGTACAGGGCCAGTCCTATTGATTAAAGGATTGTCCTCAATTGACAATGATATATCATGTCACTGCTCACAGATTCCTTGGCTGAGTCAGAAAATTGAGTCATGTACTCTTGTAATCTGGCCTCAGCCCAAGTAGCCTCTATGGTGGCCAAATGATTGAACTGCTGAGAATGTCCCTCCCATCTCTTTCCATTTCAGGATAACTATTCTCCAGTTCTTTCTTTGCCCCCCCCTATGTAAGTTATAACCCGATTAGAACACTGAGTTTCTCCATTCTGTCTGAAATCCTTTTTAGAAATGTCATGTTTTTCTTCTCATTTTATTTCCAACCAATGTCCTAGATACTTCTCAGAAAAACAGACTTTTAGATTTGTAGTTAGCATCGTGATTTTTGAGGTGCATGCTATAAAATAATATATAAATCATTATCAGAATAATTGAGCTATAATTGTGTGATTCTGACAAAATTAAATATGAAGAGACAGAACTGAAAATGCTTACTGGAAAAATTAGGAAAGAATTTCTGTGAAGGATTGATAGCTTGGATTGACTTTCCTGGGCATCCTACATGTGATCTTATATATAAAAATAAATTAGTTGGTACTCTATATCTGTATCCACATCTAAGCTGTGTTGCATTTCATTTAATTACTTCTCATAAGAATTGCTAGTTTAAATGTAATATTTGTGCCTCTTCCATTCTTTAATATGTTTTATTATTTTTAAAAACTTATTTTTTAGAAATATTATTATATTTTATTGAAGATTTAAAAGGGTTTCATTCACTCAACTTTTTTTTAAGGGATTCATAGAGTTTAGTGGAAATGACAGCAATTGGACATATAATAATCCTGATCTGCAATTCAAATGGCCAAGTGCTTATCTACTTAGCTTTCAGGTTATTGGGGTGTTTATTTACCTGGTTACAGAAATTGTTTCAGGGCTTGAGTTGATCATAGTTTATTCAAGGAGAGTCCGTTTTGGGCAAGGGATGGCTTTTTATTTTTTTCTGCCAGGTTGGCTAAGCTGATAGGATAAGCAAGGGTAAACAAGGAGAGTGAGTCTCCAAGAATCAGGTCACCACAGAGAAAAGCCAAGTCAAAAGGCAGAGAAAGAATGATGACATCTCATGATTTCTGGATGCTGTCATTGTAAAGGTGGTCATTCCCTTTGTACATGCCAATAAATCACATATGTTGCTCCTGCTTATTTTAGTGGGGTTTGTGACACTTATAAATAAAAGTGGATTCAGAACACTAGAATCCAAAGTCTATGTTCTTTCCACATTGCCAGTGTTTACTAACCCTGGCTGTATGTACGTCAGTGATACCTGGGTACCTTTGACAAAGTACAGATTCTATGACTACTCTAGACCTGCAGAATCATTCCCAGGTTGGTAGAGGTCTAGGAACCTGTATTTTAAAAGTTCCCCTCCAGATCACTGTCATAGTTAATCCACATGTTAGAGTTGGGGAAGCACTGCTGCACACCATAGCTGTCTTCATTTTACAAATGGAGAAAGTCAGGCTCAGAAAATCTAAGTCCATTCAGGAGGCCATGGAAGGGAGAGGTCACATCAAGTCTCGTGAGTAAGCACTATAGTTTACTAAATACTTTGTCTATCGCTGTTTGCATTATACGGTGCTGGATAAAGTGGTCACACTGTCCTTTATTTTTAGGTAAGTAATTGTCTTAGTTTTAGTTCCCTAAAAAATGAAGTCTGAGGCTAGAATGAAATAGTCATGCTTTACTTGGGAGATGCAGGTTCAGGGCAATGAGAGTGAGAAAAAAGAGAAATAAGGAAGGGAAGAACTGGAAGCAAAGCAAGGAATCATGCATGAGCTGCTACCTCAGTGTCCACCAATTACCTTCATGAATGGCACATGCTTCAACAGATCATTCAGCAGGTGTCATTTTTGAAAAGCTATTTGAAAAGAAAGGCCTCTGAGCAATCAATATGACAGAGGAAGGAAAAGAATTTGATCTGCATGTTCACCTCCTGTTACCTGTCTTGTTTGCTTGATTTTACACCATGGGAATCATGGTCCTAGGTGGCAAGGTGGCATTCTCTGGCCCCATGGACTGCCAGGTACCATGCCGTACCATGGCAAGAGGAGCTGGAATTCTCTACCTGTCTGTGGCACAGCAGCCAAGGGGTTGGCTCCCTTAGTTCTGAAGGAAGTTACAGGCCATTCTCAGTCATAGAAACCTGGAGGGTAGGGCAAGAGGTTGAGGTTGACAGATGTGGTGGGATTAGGGGACTCTCAGGAAGCACATAAAATATATCTCATATCACAGTGTTGTCTTACTGTCAGTATTTTTAAAGAATTCTACTAGCTACATTGTCAGCAGCTTTCAATGTAGACAATATTCAGTTTTTTTCCTTTTCCCCTACATTCTCTGTTGAAGTGCATCATCCCAGGCCCTGAGCCAGTTCTCATTGCAGACCTGGAATCCAGTAGCCCATCTGTTCTGACCGCCAGTCGCCCTGTGTTATCTTTGCACTCACATGAGTTCTATTTCAGCATAAAATCCGGCAGTGCTGGCTCCTTATTCATATGTTCCCATAATCTGGTCTAGTACAGGTATAAGATTCTGTTCTATATCTTAAAACCCAAGCTTGTGGTTGCCAGACTCCCTCCCTGGGCACTGGTATGCTTTACCTGTCTGTCATCCATCTTGCTGTAGGCAGCCCAAGACCCTCCAACAAAAATCTTGTCCCTGAACTTAGGATCTTGGGGCTTTTCTTGACTGCAATTAGCCTCTGACATCAACCTGACCTAGTTCCTCTTTTCTCTAGGCCAAGTACCTGATTATCATTTGACTTCTGACTTTTTAAAATCTCAGTCATAACTGTGTTTGACTAATATGTCTTTCTCATCTGGGTGCCCTCCCCTATGTGTCCTCCCACAGTCATAATTTACAGCTTGTTCAGTTGCCAATGTGTCCTGTCCTAACATTTGAGGGTTTTATTTTTATTTTTTTGCAAGTTCCAGGCTCTTTCTATGCTGCACCATGCAATAATGAGAAATGACTGTGTCCTGTATTATCAAAGAAAATATACTTTCAGTTAATAATTTGTTATAACCTAGTCTACACAATCGTAATATTAGAGACTTTGTATATTCTTTAGTCTCATAATTTTAATGTAAGATATTTTTAGTTAGATAAATACCTTACTTTGCCTTTCATTGTTTTATTTCTATGGACATAGATCCTGCCAAAAAAAGAAAGTGAACTTTTAAACAGTGTCTTCTTTGTACAGGTCTTCAAAGGTGAACACATGCTATGCAATAATACATTTAAAGAGGCATTTAATAAAAAACTGTAGAAGCCTTTCCTCCTAGTTTAAGTTCTAGAGAATATGCTGTTTTTTGGCTTGCTGTTGTCCATCGGTTGTTCTGGTCGTTACACCATTATGGTCGCTGGCCTTTTATTATATAGGATACGACAGATAAAGTTTCTGGTATTCAGACTTGAAATTGCAAAGCACAAAGTTAATTTTTTAAATTAAAATATATATTTTATTGATTTTTTACAGAGAGGAAGGGAGAAAGATAGTTAGAAACATCAATGAGAGAAACATTGATCAGCTGCCTCCTGCACACCCACTACTGGGGATGTGCCTACAACCAAGGTAAATGCCCTTGACCGGAATCAAACCTGGGACCTTTCAGTTTGCAGGCCAACGCTCTATCCACTGAGCCAAACCAGTTATGGAGCACAAAGTTAATTTGCTACCAACAATCCCCACAGATGAATTATTTAGAAAGCAAAATCTTATTTTAGTTCTTTTCTTTTGGAAATTTTATCTTCTTAAAAAATTATATAAAAATGAAAACTTCTCACTTAGAATACTGTCAAGCTACAACTCCATGATAAGCTCTCTCTTAATTTTCCATTAAATGATCCATGAAGACATATAGAAATTCAAAAATTCAATGGCAATGGAAAGAAAAGATAACAGTTACCCATTTACATAAATCCTATGAGAAATTCCCAAATGATTACTAAGCTGTTGTGGCCCAATTGGAAAACACATTGAATAGCTTCTGCAGACTCATGTTCAATTAAAACATAATTTTGCTATAAAAAGCAAACAGTCTAGTTCCAAAATCTGCCTTTTCCTAAGAAATTTATTATCTGCACCTACCAGAAAACTAGGAAGCTGCCTCCTTATTGCATCCCTTCTGGAACATAGTAGAGGTTTTAAAATATTTTCTTAATGAATGAATATATGTGAAATAATTTTCAAGATGGCCATTCATCAATACTTCTTTGTTTGTATCCCTCTTGCAAAGGCAACCCCCTTCCCTGGACTTAAAATGACTATAACTGGAGGGGAAAATGTGGAGGACCATCATTCTATCAAGGATATGTGGAATCAGGTGCTGGTGGCAGAGATGGAAAGAGTCCAACTTTTTTTGTGCTGAATGTTTTTGGTGGGGTTAGAGTTAATCCATAGCAGGAAGATAATGCAATTTTCTAAAATTTAAATTTCACCTAGATTATTTGAAAACTGCCAGTGAATGTAAGAAAACATCCTGCCTACATCTTAATAACTGGATAATTTTCTGATGCAGGAAATTGGCTCAAGGGCATGCATTGAGCTACCTTCACATTTACATCTGAGAAATCATTGCAAATTTAATGGGGAATGGGACTCTGTACAGTGACCACCTAGGAAATGTAACCCTCTACTATTTATAGGAGCGAACAAGAAAAGAAAAGGCATACACAATTTTATTAATGCTAGAAAATAAAAGAGTGACACCTAAATGTGTTATAGTGTAATAATCTAATGGCAAAGACAAGAAATTGTAAAAAACAAAAGAAAAAGACATTTTCACAGGAACAAAAAATTATACTTAAGGCAGAATTACTGGTAATAACAATGGAAACCAGAAGACAATGGAATTATAGTGCTGAAGCAAATTAACTGACATTGTAGATTTTTAAATCCCAGTAAACTGTCACTCAAGAATAAAGTTGATATAAAAATATTTTCAATCCAACAATGAAATTAAGATGATATAAAACTCAGATATTTGCTATAAAAACAACTGGAGGATTGACTTATGGATAAAGGAAGGTGAATTCAGAAGAAATAATTTGGATCCAAGAACAGTGGTTAATAAAATAATCAGTAATGTCGGTAAATTTCAATTAGCATTGGCTATGGAAATAATAATAAATAAATCAAGCATGATAAAAACAAAGAAAAATCAACCACTAGACAATAATTTTAATTTAATAAGGAATAGGTTATAGGCAATGTAAGATTCTTATATTTGGAGAGAACAGGTTTGAGCTATTTTAAGACATCCTATATCATAAAACCCTAATATGCAAACACTCAACACAGGAGCTACTCCCTGGTGGTCAGTGCACTCCCACATGGGGAGCTCTGCTCAGCCAGAAGCTGGGCTCACAGCTGGCACAGAGGTGGTGGCGGGAGCCTCTCCTGCCTCTGCAGTAGTGCTAAGGACCCCTCGGGTTCCGGACTGTGAGAAAGTGCAGGCCCCTAGTTTTAATATAAAATATGAATGCTGAAAATTTGGGAAAACCAAAAAAATATAGAGAATTAATGTATAATTTCTAAACCAGTAAAATGCATAAAAGGAAATAAAGAAAACTTGATAAGCTCAATAGAATATAAAAACAGAGAACTAAAGAACAGATATAGTAAAGAGAAACAAAATGAAATATTAAACACAAATATATAATTAATCAGGATATATATATATATATATATATATATATATATATATACACACACACACTGGCTAAACTAGGAAAGTTAATATTTTCACAATGGAAAGTCAAAGGCAACGTTATACTTTTTATAAAATTACCTGGTAAAATATCCAAAAACCTATACTAAGTATTTAAAAAAATATATCTGGCATAAATATATTAATATTTGAATAAGTGAATTTTAAGGCAAATAAAAGTATTAATGAAAAAAGAATAATCTAATGTACAGAATAATTTCAAACTTTTTTTCACCTAACCACATAATATCTAAATGTATAAAGTAAAAATTGGCTCATGTGGAAGAAAAATGAACATATACACAATTAGAGTGGGAGAATTTATTATATATCTCCTAATAATTGAGAGGCCCAGCAGACAGAAAATTATTAGTAAGGCCTTACTAGATCTGACCAACACAATCTGATTACGTATTCCTGTACCTTTTAAGTCTAACTAGGCGGTGCTGGAAAATATAATGGCAATTCCTGCCCTTAACTTCAGTACTTTGATACCTTTTTGTGGCCTTTTTCCTGTGCTTCCGGGCATTTGCGAGGATGTACAGGTATTGCCTTTCAGCAAAATCTGACAGGGCACTGAAGAGTCATCTTTTCTGCTTGCAAATACTTAGAAACTTAATGGGGGAGAGAAGTCCAGTGCTCTCAGCCCTTTGGAGTTGGTCAGGGGACAATGTCAGAAGGGAGTGGCAAGAAATATTCAAAGTGAGCCCTATCCGGTTTGGCTCAGTGGATAGAGCATTGGCCTGCAGACTGAGAGGTCCCAGGTTCGATTCCGGTTGCGGGCACATCCCCAGTGGGGGGTGTGCAGGAGGCAGCTGATCAATGTTTCTCTCTCATCGATGTTTCTAACTCTCTATCCCTCTCCCTTCCTCACTATAAAAAAAGCAATAAAATATATTTTAAAAAAAAAGAAATATTCCAAGTGACAAATAGCAAGGACCTACAACCAAGATTACTCTACCCAACAAAGCTATCATTTAGAATTGAAGGTCAGATAAAGAGCTTCACAGACAAGAAAAAAAAAAAAAAGCTAAAGGAGTTCATCAATACCAAACCAGTATTACATGAAATGTTGAAGGGTATTCGTTAAGAAGAGGAAGAAAGAGAAGAAAAAGAAAAGATCAAATATATGAAAAATAAAATGGCAATAAATATGTATCTATCAACAATTGAATCTAAAAATAAAAATAAATGAACAAGAAATTTAATGAAGGATAATAAACTGATGAATAAAATGGGATCAGAGGCATGGAAACATGGAATAGACTGATGAATCTCAGAGGGAAGGTGGGGAGTGGTGGGAAGATATTAACCAGGGAACTTGTATGCATATATGCATTACCTATGGACACAGGCAATAGGGTGGTGAAGGTCTGGGGCTGGGCAGGAACCAGTGGAGGAGGTCAAGGGGGGAAAGATAGCGAGTATCTGTAATACTCTCAACAATAAAGATATTTTTAAAATAAAGAAATAAAACACTCTAATATTATAATTGCTGAATGCTTTTCTTTTTTTTTTAATGTGAAATCTATGGCACACTTCATGTGTTTGATATTACATGAAGAAACTCAGTAATGAGCAATTGTTAGTACACAATGAATCTATCACTCTCTTTACCAGAGTATTTATGAGGCAGATGTGCTGATAAGAACATAATAAAGTTTCTAAAATGGATAAAATTCCAATTAGCAAGTGTTTGTCTTCTTATTTATAGAATAAGAAAAAGAAAGTCTAGATTAAAACTTTCCCGTAGCAGATGAAAGTGGGATTAGCAAAACACTAAAAAAATATCTGAAAACATAATCATACATGATTTTAGAATAAATAAATATCTATTGTAAATTAACTTATATAAATGAATTCATATAAATATAGCTGTTCATTCTCTTGATACATCATCTTCTGAATTAAGAACTTTTGACTGTTGTTTGCCAATAATATACTTAAATAATTAACTGTGGAAGATAATGATAAATTCACTATAATATTTAGCCTCCTTCACATTTCTGATGCACAGAGAAACCTAAGAGATAGATTATACAAATTACTAGTGGCCCGATGCACGAATGAAGATTCGTGCAAGAATGCGCCTTCATTCTCCAGGCTGCCGGCACCACCTTCACTCTGGCCAGAGCCGCCTTCCCACACTGCCCAGAGGCCCAGAGCGGCTTGGGTGGTGCAGAACGCCTGTGTCATCGCCATGGCGACAACGCAAGTGTTCCACCCTGTGCTTGGAGCCTGCGTACACAAATTAACCCACCATCTTTGTTGGGTTAATTTGCATACTCACTCCTGATTGGCTGGTGGGTGTCGCAAAGGTACGGTCAATTTGCATCTTTCTCTTTTATTAGTGTAGATATTCTATAGAGCCCTAGCATTCTTTTAAAGTACTTTGGTTTGGTTATATGGAGGTGTGGACATGAACTGGAGTTCTAGCTTTTTATCCTTTATGTTAATTTGTTTTATATGTGGAGATTCTGTCTTATTGTTCAGACACAGGATCTCAAAACCAAAAACTAAAATGCTTGAAAGCTACTGATCAAATCTCACTCTTTGATTTTAACAGATTGAAAAATTGAGTTGTAAAAAAAGTCTAAGTTCATTGCCCAAGGTGACACCGTGCAGGAGAGAAAGTAAAGCTGGAAAACAGGATTTTAAAATATATTTTGATTGATTTCAGAGAGGAAGGGAGAGGGGGAGAGAGATAGAAACATCAATGATGAGAGAATCATTGATTGGCTGCCTCCTGCACGCCCCCCCCCCCCCACTGGGGATTGAGCTTGCAACCCCAGCATGTGCTTTGACCGAGAATTGAACCATGACCTCCCGCTTCATGGTTTGACGCTCACCCACTGAGCATGCCAGCCAGTCTAGAAAACAGGATTTTAAACTCTCAGTTGATTGCATCTTTCACCTCACTAGTTATACATATATCTTCCATTGTAGTTAAGACAAGTTAGATTGTATCAGTAAAAGCCCAACTGGATCCTGTCTGCCTACATGCATGTTTTATGTAAATGTTTCCTCCCTTGTTGATCCTGGTTTTGGCTATGTGTCTTGCTTTGGCCAATGGATTATTAAGGAATGTGAAGGAAGCAGATATTTTATATGTTTGATAACCATTTGTACATTAGGGCTCTCCTTTTGCTACTGGTAATTCTGTACTATATGAAAAATAGTAGGCTCATCTCATAGAAGTTTAGAGAGCTCATGACAGAATTTCCAGGTAATGTCCCAGTTCATGAGTGAGTCCAACCAATATCACATGAAGCAGATAAGCTTTTCCAAAAGAGGGAGGGCTGAGAATCATGAGCAAATAAATTGTTATGCAGGGATAGCTCACTAAAACAGCAGTATTGACTTATTGTTATAACCACGACCTATTCTAGGATCTGAGCACAGAATGCTTTTTCGGATTATTTAAAAAACTGAGATTACACTGACTTCTAGTAGCTAATGTTATATAAAATTAACTATTCTTTCATTAGAAAGATTGTCTCTTATGTTCCTTTATTTTCTTCAGTAACTATAATTTGATAAATTTAGATGTATTTGGTTACCTTTAATTATGAAACCCTAGCAAATACCACAGTTACCAGGATCATCTGTAAATAAAAGGCCCCAGGTGAGCTACATCTGAGTAGAGTAGGGATGGAATGAACAGGTCCAGAACCTCAATAGTTGTGATGCCCAGGTCAAAAGTTCAAATGGAAGCCATATACTATATGTACACATTTAAAAAGAAATCAAACTAACAACATTTTAAGTAGAATACACTCTATCATTTTACATTTACAAATACAAACCTGAAAGAACCAAGTTTGAATTTAGAATTCTTGGCCTCATCCAAGTTTTGCACTAGAGTATGACAGCACAGATAGGTGGACCCTGGCCCAGTGTTCATCTCATTGTCTTCCTCCTTTCAACTGTGACATGTACCATAATGGCTCTTGGGTACAAATTTCTGGGTACCTCAGTTCACATGATTAATATTGGTCTTCATCTTCCCCTTAATAGGCATCCCTTAGTTATCCTTCAATTCCAGGAATCTTACAGTGGGAGGACTGACATTGGAAAGAGTCCTGTGTGAGCACTGGAGATGGGATCAAAGCACTTTAGATTGTGAATTATGACATCCCATGATCTTGGTACATGGATGGGGCTGGGCTCCATGTAGGCCTGTCCCTTTGGGCTCATGTACTCCTTTGTACATACAGAGAGACAGTGGCAGAGGAGATGAAGAGTAAGGCCCTAGAAAGCATGAGGCCCAGGACAGGAAGCTCTTTTTCCTGTATCTAAGGGTGTGTGTTAAGTTGGGGAATTCGAGGCCCTGAGACCAGGTCTTGAGATCAATAGTTTGAGACATGATCTCAAGGAACCATAGGTAAGAATGTGAGAAAGTGAGAAACAGCAAGAAGATGCAGCCAATTCAAAGTATAAATGAATAGTTCCCAGAGTGAGTTATTTGGGCTCAATTTCACTGGGAATCTCTAGGAGTTAGTAGAGAATTCACCCCAGAGTTATTCTAATCAAAAGACAATGAAGCTGGGTTATTTTTTCACCAATATGGTATATTATTTGTTGAAGACTGCAGCTGCAGGCATTGTCACTTCTGGCCTGATCCATGTGAGCTCCCTCATGTGACAAGAGGAAGCCCTCAAGAAGAATGTCACAGGTTTTCATAAAGCCCTTAACCTACAGGGAAGATTTGAATGAAAGACAACATGGCAGGACATTGGTAGTGTCTACTACAGTGCAGAATTGGAAGGACTTTGAGAAAACATGTCCCTAAAAGAGAATAATGGTATGGTGCCACAATGTGGCCAGTAAAATTTCCAATTTCCAAATTTTTAAAAATCAAGATAGTTTCTACCTCTGCTATTTTATATATAAAGGAATGTGGATATTGGCTGATGAATACCTTCATCTAGAAGCAACTTCTTGTTAATAATATGTGATAATATTTTTGTTTATGTTTATTACCTGAATTAAGTTATTTTTTATGTTTTAAGAAAAGAAACATTGTTTTATCAATATATTTTAAAAAATAGAACCATATTTTCCACAAATTCTACTTTACAGTGGATTTGTTTTAGACTTGTAAGGGGGAGGGGCTGGCCCTGTGCATTCCTCAGTGTCTGTGCTCATGAACATTGCATGAGCTGGAAAATGTACACTTTGGAATGTCCTTGGCTTTCATTTTTTACTCAGTATCATTAGAAAATGAATATTCTTAAGGAAAAGGGAACAGTGTATAACAAAGCTTTTGATAGAGGCTTTATACTTGAACATGTGCATTTCAATTGTTGTTTACTATTAAATGGCTAGTTAATCTTTATCTTTGATGAAAATAATAATTACTTTTGAATTACTTAAAATTCCTCTTCTATGCAGTTTAATTTTCTTTAAATTATCTAATCTAAGTATTTTCATTTCAGTCTGTTCATGCAAGAGAGAAAATGAGGTTTCTTTATTTCTGTTAAAGCAACAGATTTTTATCAAATCATTATCTCACCTGGTTTGTTCTAATGATGTTGCTGTAACTCAAACACTTCATTCAGAATGAAAGTCATCAGTGAATAACAGATTATAAAATGTGCCTAGAGTCCTTTTTGACAAGAGGAAAGTTTATTCTAAAATTTGATTTATACTTGAAAAGGAAGGAATAAAAATAACATTCTTACAGACTTTGTTTCCTCCTTAGACCGTCTGAGTATATTGGACTTTGCTTAGATGTGATAGAGATTTCAAATGCGATCCATTAACAGTGTATTTTAATATCTATATATAAAAGGCTAAGTGACCATCGCATCCGAAACAACCAAACAGATGACCGAACAGACTGTGTGGGGTGACCAGGCTGGCAGGGGGGTTAGTGAGGGACGACCAAATGACTGAGCAGGAGGCTACGTGGGGCTACCACACCTGCAGGGGAGGTAGTTGGGGGCAACCAGACTGGTGAGGGGGCAGTGAGGGGTGACCAGGCCAGTGGGGGTGTAGTTGGGGGCAACTATGCCAGCAGGGGGAGCAGTTGGGGGTGACTAGGCCAGCAGGGGGGGACAGTTAGGGGTCATCAGGCGGGCAGGCAGGTGAGCAGTTAGGAGCCAGTGGCCCCGGATTGTGAGAGGGATGTCTGACTGCTGGTTTAGGCCCGGTCCACAGGATCCGGCCTAAACCAGCAGTTGGATATCCCCCAAGGGGTCCTGGATAGGGGAGGGTGCAGGCTGGGCTGAGGGGACTTCCCCTGCCCCATGCATGAATTTCGTGCATTGGGCCTCTAGTATATTATATGACATTATACACAATGCATAATATCTGATATACAGTGATATACAATATGCAATATATGGTATATAATATATAACTAATATATTTTATAATATATAATACATAATATGTAACTTATCACACACACATACAAATCCTCAATTTACTTGAAAAAGATATAAAGCAGTTAATGTTCTTGCAGGAGTGAATAATTTTTTTGGTGTACAAACTTCAGCATATTTGAAAACAAGTTAGCCTTTTTTAACATTTGAGGTGTTAAATGTGAATCAATGAAATTTATAGCCAATTAATGTCATAATACTTGTCTAGTCCATTAGTTGATAGCTGGATTTGTTTTCTTGGTTTGTGAGAAATTCTTTGCAGAATTAGGATTCTAAATATATTTTTATCATTTCTTTTTCATCTATTACTTAATACGTTGGCATAAGCAGTGAAATTTGTATTATGTTCTTATACTGCATCCTACTTTAAGGTTGAGAGATCTTTTATAACTGCTTTGTCATTTCATGGAGAAGAAGAAAATATTGATCTTCTGAGAAAAGGTAATATTGCTTGGAAGGAAAGGAACAGCATAGATAGCCTACCCATCATAAGAAATGATATTACCTATTAACATAAGGTAATTTTATAACAAGGTGTATGAGGAGTATTAATTGGACTGTCCTTGGTTATTAACTATGAAAAATTATTTCTATCTGCTGGTCAAGTTGCAAATTATTTTGATTGTTATGGGACAGATCACCCATAAGTCATAGAAATCTGGGAAACAATAATACTTACCAAATATTCCATATTTCTGTCTCATTTCTCAGTCCCCATTCAATTAGATAAAGCCGTGTGACTGGTTCTGGCCATCTAAATGTAATATGTGTTATTTTGGGGCTGAGTACTGAAAAGTCCTTGAGCAAACTTCTAGCCACTCCTCTTCCCCTGATCTGTCAGGGAAGGAGAAGAGGTATTTCTGATGGTAGTGCTGCAACATAGTGCTATCTTTTACAACATGGGTCCCTAAGTGACTTTATGGATTAGACCTTCCTTTGACCTATCAATGACCTATCTGTCACTGATAAATAAACTTGCTTGTTATGCCCTGAAGATTTAGGGGTAGTGTGTTACTTTGGCATCACCTAGTGTCTTCTAGATTATACAATAATATTAAATGTTGCTTTACCCCAAAAATAATCTTAGGATTTATGCCATTTAAAATGATTACTTTATTTTTCAATTATTTTGATAGTTCCAGAAGGATCTTTTCCAGTTGCTTTAAAATTTGCTCCTCTCTGTCCTGGACGCTACCCTTGTAAAATTTTGTTGACATCAAGGTATGATGTGCGTGTCTACTACATTGAAGGCGTGGTGAGTGATGAATGTCCAGAGACCAGATTTGATTTCGAAACACCAGCATTTGAAGCCCTTACCCAGAATATTCCAATAGTAAGCATGAACATTTTTTTTTTTGGTATTTTTCTTCATTTCCACTGTTACCATCCCATTCAAGTTCTCTAAACCTCTTATCTTGAACTATTACAGATTTATTTTTTTACTTTTTTTATTTATTGAATGATTTTTAGAGAGAGAGAGGAATGGAGAGAAAGAGAGAGGGAGAGAGAGACAGACAGACAAACAGACATCAGACATCGATTTGTTGTTCCACTTATGCTTACCAGGGATTAAACCTGCATCCTTTGCCTATTTCCAATTGTATTATCTGTTGCTGTGTGTTTCTCTACATTGATGTCAGAGTTTTATTCCTGACTATAAATGTCATCATGTTACTCACCTGATTAATCACTTATGCTGTATCTCGGTGCTTAAAAAAAATTAACTTTAACATCTTTAACCTAACATCAAATTCCTACTCGAAAGCCATGCCTCCTGGCTCCACCAAGCAGAGTAATGGTCCCTCAGGTTACTCTGCTCCAGATTTAGTTGTGATCTTGACATTTATTAAAATGGGTTCATAAGCACTAAGAATAATGATTGGCTGTAGCTTGGCTATCTATTACTCAAAGTGACAATGCAGCATAGAAGAAAGTAACATAATTGTAAGGAATTTCGAATTTTTTGACTGATAAATTGTTTTGTATTTGTTTAGTTAATAAAGACATAACAGAAGTTTGATCAAAGCACAGAAATTTTCTATGATGACATATGTGACCTTTGTTATCTAAGCAACCTACCAATTAGAACATTTTTTATGACCCAATTATTAGGAGTAAAATGTATAACCCCAAGACCATTCTATCATTTAAACAATTAGTAAGTCAAACAAATGAATATTCCTTTACCTGTTAAATAATCCATGGATCAACCTGTTAGGCAATGCTCCTGTATGACATTGAAAGGACATATTTAAGAATAACTATGAAAAGACTTCTTGTGCCTTATATTCACATTTTTCATAGTTGTTCTTAACAAATATGACTTTCAAATGGCGATTCTTAAGAAATACAGTTTTTTAATTTTATGAATATAAAATATATAATTTTATGAAAAGCACCAAGAATTAATATGTCATTCAACTTTATAAATATAATCTTTCTGATATTTATCTACCCTTTTCATGCTTTAGATGAATAGAACAATGAATGACTGGAGATGTCACGTGATTATAGAAGGAGAATGTTTTTATGGACCTCCTGATTTCTCTGTCAAATCAGGTGAAACAGCACAATATCCTCTCACATTCAAACCTCATTTGGAATGTGAGGTTATGGTATGAACTCATTGATAATTTTTACCTAGTATTAATGTGTCAATAAAACAATGTATGATATTAACCTATATAATTTACATAAATCTTTTTGCAGAAAAGTTATATTTTCATGAATTTGATCATTAGAGTTCACTCTGTCTGAATAATTATTTTAACTTGAGGCATAAACATTCTGAAAAGTGCAATTCCATTGCCTGCCAATTCTTATGCCTATATTACTTTTACATAACACACTAAACAAAGTAAAATCATTGCTCCTATTGTTTTTATTCATTAAGCAAGTTGGTATTTTAGAAATTATTTTCTTAAGACATATTTCTTTGACAAGGATATAAGCATGCACATATTTGCTATATAAGAGAATACCTGTATAAACTCTGTATTTAGAGAAAGTAAAGAGAAGTAATGAGGTTTTCACAGGTATTTCATCTTACTCATTCAGTAGAGGTATTTGTACATGAACTGCAAGACTCTATGGCTGACTTCCTTCAATGCTCATTTTATTTATCAGACTCAAGAGTAATAGGATAGTAGAGGCTGTTTGGCATCCAAATGTGACTCCTGTGGAGCTGAAATTTACTTGATTTGTCACAGGGTAAACTTACTGTACAAAATAAAATAGATGGTATGGAGCATGTCTTTGCCATGAAAGGGATTGGTAGAAGACCCGTGGCCTTGGAATGCATCATTGCACACTGTCAGGTGGGGATCCCAGAAGATAGAATCATAATGGTGCCCAATCATACAAAGAACATCGTAACATTTAAGGTAAGACTTTTTTTTTCTTAGTATAAAAGTATTTTCAGAATGAGTATATAGAATTATATAAAATTTTAAAATTATTTAATTTTATTTAACTAGGTGAAGCAATGACACACAAAGAATGCTTAGAATTCTACTTTATATTAGTCTAACAGCTATTAAATGTTATTGAAATTATAAAGCTGAATTAGTACCAAACAAATTTTATTTCTAAGTGTTAATATATAATCATAAGACATATTAAAATCTACTTATTTGCATCATGTATATTTTCACTTGAAGAAATTGTACATGGTAAGAAAAGGTATTTTCAAAAGAATTTTTAAACAACTTTTGAAATTTTAATGTGAAGCCTATCAGCACATTTCAAAAGTGTATTCTAGCCAGGCTGGCATCGCTCAGTGGGTGAGCGTTGACCTATGAATCAGAAGGTCTATGGTTCAATTCCCGCCCAGGACATATGCCCAGGTTGCAGGTGCCGGAGGTAGCCAGTCAATGATTTTCTCTCATCATTGATGTTTCTATCTCTCTCTCCTCTCCTTTACTCTCTGAAATCAATAAAAATAATATATTTACAAAAGTATATTTTATCATTTACTAGTGTGAGTAATAGTGGGAATGTGAAGAAATGCATAATTGTTTACATCTTTATTTTTATGAAATTTTGCACTTAGCCCCCTTTGCTTGATTTATTTCAACCATTCCCAAAATACAAGTTTCCACTTTCCACTCATATATTTACCTACAAATTGTTGTGTGCCCAATAGAATCCTTACAAGAAGCTTCAAATAGCTATCCATCACAGTTGCCTGAATTCAGTTTTAGAGAATACTGCCAAGTTTAGAATTTCTCTGAGTTCACCTTCTGCTTTTTTATGATCTTGAAAAATGTGTGCTTTGGTTTTCTTCTTCCTTCCTTGCTGAATTGTAAATGGAGAGAATATTGTGAATGAAAATCTCATTTTATTACTCCCCTGCTAAAACTCTTCTTACCTTCAGGATGGAGTACATACTTTTCAAAGTGGCATTTACCATCCTTCAAACGCTTATCTGCTCAGGTTCATCTCTTGCCAATTTTGGCTGCAGCTATACTTAGGCCTTTGTATACAATATTTCCTTTTTCTACCAGCTAGAAATCTCACTCCAACTTCATACCTCCCATTTCTCTGTATTTGTGTAACTCCTTTTCATTGTTTGGAGCAAGTCCTAGATGCCATGTTTCCCCAAAATCCTTACCTATTCCCATAAACCTGAGTAGATCCATTTCATGT
The DNA here is from genome assembly GCF_027574615.1 of Eptesicus fuscus. Classification (NCBI taxonomy): domain Eukaryota; kingdom Metazoa; phylum Chordata; class Mammalia; order Chiroptera; family Vespertilionidae; genus Eptesicus; species Eptesicus fuscus. The sequence goes on from NC_072473.1 coordinate 27,390,071, forward strand.
GCTTCCACAACATTTTTATACCTGTTCCACCATCAAACATATATCATATTACTCTTACCTGTTTGTTGTTTTCCATCATATTATAAATTGTGAGACACGGGTATGCCTCTCTTGTCCATATTTTAAAGCTAGCATAAATCATAGTATCAAACACATAATAGTTTTTAAGGAAGTTTTGTTTAATGAGCAGATATAAATATAATGGGTGGCATTTGAAAAGAAAGGAAGGGCAACCTCAGAGCCCCAGCAGGGAGGGCGTACTCAGGACAAGCCTTGCCACCACCACTTCTAATTTGGATCCTCCAAATTAGCCACTATCCACAACCTTGAAACTGCTCCTCTCATTCTGGAGTGTCCAACTAAGCTTAAATCAGAGCATAGGGCCCCTTTTATCCTCCCCTGCTCAGAGTGACCTGTGGTTATCACACATCTCTTTGTTTCTGCCCACTTTGGGGCAGTGCCTCTGCACAGCCAACTGGGACCTGGAGAGTACACTGGGTTGCCAGATTATTATGATCTCTGAATGCATAATAATCTGGCCACTCAGTGTATATCCTATATAATAAAAGGCTAATATGCAAATTGTCCCCTCGACCAGGAGTTCAACCAGTAGGCAGGCCGGCCAACCACCCATGTTCCCTCCCCCTGGCCAGGCTGGCTGGACCCTATCCATGCACAAATTCATGCACCAGGCCTCTAATACATACATACACACACACACACACACACACACACACACACACACACACACACTGAGTGGCCAGATTATTATGCCTTCAGAGATCATAATAATCTGGCCACTCAGTGTATTATGCTAAGTGAAATAAGCCAGTCAGAACAAAATAAACTGATGAACAAAAAGATCCAGAGATATAGAAGCATGGAACAGACTGTCTAATCTCAGAGGGAAGGTGGGAGTGTGTGGGTATGTGGGTGTGTGGGTGTGTGGAAGAAATTAACCAAAGAACTTGTATGCATATATGAATCACCCATGGACACAGACAGTGGGGTGGTGGAGACCTGGGGTGGGGTCATGGGGTAGGGGCAGTCTCTAAGGGATCAGTGGAAGAAAAAAGGGGACATATGTAATACTTTCAACAATAAAGATTTAAAATATAAACAAACAAGCAAACAAATAAATAAATATAAAAAGAAGGGAAGGAGCTTGACCAGTGTGGCTCAGAGGTTGAGCATCAACCCATAAACCAAGAGGTCACTGATTTGATTCCAGGTCAGGGCACATGCCTGGGTTGCAGCCGTGATTTCCAGTAGGGGGCATGCAGGAGGCAGCCGATCCATGATTCTCTTTCATCATTGATGTTTCTATCTCTTTCCCCATCCTCCTTCATCTCTCTGAAATCAATAATAATAATAATAAAAAAAAACTTTAAAAAAATCAAATGGAGGAAAGAAGGAAGGAAATATCATGATCACTTAGATTTACTAAATATAAGGAAAAAATATTTTTCCAACACTACTTTTCCTCTTCCATAATTTACTGGTGAGCAAAGAAACCTGTGTTAATAATTTGAGGAAAACATGTTAAAGAAAAACCTGTAATTTCATAACATTGCTTATTTCATTTTGTTGTTATGGTGGAGTTAATGTCTATACATTTTTAATATTTTATTCTTCAGAATGAATGCATTTTTTAAAATGTAGGCTTTTAAAACTAATAATTATGTTATATTAACTACATCTAATTAAATGTAGAAGTGGAATTCTATTCATAACAAATTCTTACAAATATTAATAATTAAAGTTTATATCTGTATCATTTTAATCCACAAATAAAACTGAATAACATGGTTATTTTACTTATAGAGTGTAAATTTTTAGTGAAGCTCTTTCTGTAATTAAAGATACCACCTATTAAATTATATATTTCATGAAAGTATTAATAATATTTATTATGTTTTCCAGTTCTTCCTAATATTTTTATATTCATACCCTTAGGACATTTTCCAAACTATTCAACAGTTATTGTTTGACATTGCAGTTGCCTAAGGTTGCAATAACAGTTGTGGCCAACAACTTGAAAGGAAGATCTGGGGAATCAGACATCCTTAGGGGATTTAAAAGCATTACATATTTCTGGGGAACATGCAGGCCACATCCGTGTGCAGAGTTGTGCACTTGCTCAGGAAAGACCTGAGAAGATCCCATTTTTTCCATTTCTGGCTGACACAGAGGCATTGTGTAAGCTGGAAATTAAGGTTAATTCAGTTTTAAATAACTGAGTGCTCAAAATGTGCTTCAACACATATACAATGCTCCTTGACAAAGGGCAGATGATGTATTGTTTCAAAGCATTTAAAGAAACCTGTGACAAATTATTGCTGACCATAAAGCTAATTAAGCAGGGACTTCAGTGGATACACACTACTGTGAATGCTGAAACACAGTATTAGTTCAGAAAAGTCATTAACAAAACAGAGAACAAAACAGAGGAGCAGTGATCTGATTTAGAAAATGGCTATAGTACCTTATATAAAACGCACATTTTTTCAACAAAAACAATAAAATTTATGAGGCAAATAAAAAGGAAACGAAGAAATAGGGAAGTATAACCCCCACCCCACACACACACACACACACACACACTCACAGGAAAATAAGCAGTCACTGAAAGCTATCTCTGAAGAGGCCCACATGTTGGCTAAGTAGACAAATACCAGTTCTTTAAACAAACCTTTGTAAATATGTTCAGTGAACTAAAGGAATCTTGTCTGAAGAATTAATGAAAAGTTTCAATAAATAGATAATATCAAGAAATATATAGAATTATAAAAAATAAATTCTGGAGTTGAGAAGTACAATAAAAGAAAGGAATTATCCACTAAGTAGGCTCAAAATATTTTCTAATTTCCCTTAGGATTTCTCCTTTGACATGTTATTTAGGACTATGTTGTATAAAATTCCATCTATTTAAGGATTTCCCAAATTTTTTCCCATTTCTGATTTCTAATCTAGTTCCATTATTGTGTATGATGCAATTTGTTGAAGCATCATTTATTAGTATGTCCTATGATATGATCTGTTCTGGAAAATATTCTGTGTGCTTGAGACATGCTAAATGGCATCTATGAAACTCCCACAACTAACATCGTACTTAATGAAAAAGTATTCAATGATTTTTTTCCCTATGGTCAGGAACAAGTTAAGGATTTCCAGTCTTGAACCTTCTATTGAACATTGTACTAGAAGATCGTACGTAGTGCAATTAGTTAAGAACAAGAAATAAAAGGCATCTACATAGAAAAGGAAGAAATCATACAATATCTGTTTGTAGATATCATGATCTTATACACTGAGTGGCCAGATTATTATGATCTCTGACCGCATAATAATCTGGCCACTCAGTGTAGACTGACCACAGAGTTGGGATTTTAAAATAAGGTTTTTCCATGTATAAGAACTGCATTGTGGGTAGTTAGAAAGAAGCAGAGGAGTTACTAGCCAGAAGCTGGGGGCCACTATCTCCTAGTCCCTTGACATATCAAGATTTTCAAGCTTTCCCTTATACGTAAGTACACTGAGTGGCCAGAATATTATGCGTTCAGAGATCATAATAATCTGGCTACTCAGTGTAAATAGAAAATTATAAGAAATTTAATAATTATGCTCTCAAAACTAATACATGAGTTTAGAAGATTTACAGGATATAATATCAAATATAAAAACATCAATTTCTATAAATTAGCAGTGAATAATCCAAAGTACATTTTAAAAAAATCTTTATTGTTTAAAGTACTACATATGTCCCCCTTTTTCTCCCATGACCCCATCTAGCCCACCCTCACCCCTGACCCCACCCCACCCCAGGCTTCCACCACCCTATTGTCTGTGTCCATGGGTTATGCATACCAGTTCTTTGGTTGATCTCTTCCTATCTACCCACTCCATCCCCTGCCTTCCCTCTGAGATTCCACAGTCTGTTCCATGCTTCTATACTGTTGACCAACTGAAATTAATAATCATTTACAATAGCATCAAAAATAGTAAAATGCTTAGGAACAAGCCTAACAAAAGAAGGGCAAGACATGTACACTGAAAACTACAAAATATTATGGAATGAAATTAAAGATATTTCCAATAAATAGAAATATATATCCTATGCTCAGGGATCAGAAAACTTAATATTGTTATGATGGCAATATTATCTAAATTGATTTACATATTCAACTGACATTTTTACAGAATTTGACAGGGTAATCCAAAAATTCATATAGAAATACAATGGGCACAGAATAGACAAAGCAATCTTGTGAAATAAGGAAAAAATTGGATGATTCATACTTCCTGATTTTAAAACATACAAGCCCTTAACTACAAAACTATAATATTAAGGATTATGTGGTACTGACATAAAGTAGACATATAGATAATTGGAATAGAATAGAATGTCCAGAAATAAACCCTTAAAATAATGGTTAATCGAATTTTTGACAGATACTAAGAGAATTCAATGAAACAGAATAGTGATTTTTAAAAATGGTGCTGAGAGAACTGCATAGTCACACACAAAAGACTTAATTTGGACCCCTAACTCATACCATGTATAAAAGTAAACTCAAAATGGATTATAGACCAAATTTAGTAAATATAACTAAAAATCATAGAAGAAAACATAGCAGTAAATATTCATGACCTTCAGGTAGGCAATTACTTTTTAGATATGACACCAAAAACACAAGTGACAAAACAATCAATAAATTGGACTTCAAATTTAGAATGTTATAAAATGGCTATAGTACCTTATATAAAACACAAATGATACCTTGAAGAAAGTGAAAAATCCAACCAGTGAATGAGAGAAAATATCTATAAGCCATCTATCTGAGAAGGGCCTCATTTCTGGAGTATGTAAAGATATCTAACAGGACAAAATTAAAATTACAAACAACGCAGTTTTTAAAATGTGCAAAGAATTTGAATAGACTTTTCTCCAAAGAGGAGATGCAAATGAGCAATAGGTAGGTAAAAAGATATTCCACATTATTAGTCATTAAGGAAATAAAAATTAAAATCACAATAAGATGCCACTTTGAACTCATTAGGATGACTATAATTAAAATGACAGACAATAAAAACTGATGGATGTAGAAAAATAGAAACCATCACACATTGCTAGTTGGAAATTACAGCCATTTTGGAAAACAGTTTTGGAAGACAGTAACTTAAAAGGTTAAATATTGAGTTATCATTTGCCTGAGCAATTCCACTCCAAGTTGTATGCCCATGAGAAATGAAAATCTATGTCTACTCAAAAACTTGTATATGTTTTCAGAACAGCATTGTTCCAATTAGACAAAAATGGAAACAGCCCCAACTTTCATCACCTTATGAATGGATATACAAAATGTTTCATATCATATATGTAATTCAATACTATTCATCCATAAAAAATGATGTATTGATATATGTCACAATGTAAATGAACCTTGGAAAGATTATGCTAAGAGACAGTCACAAAAGACCGCATATTATATGATTTCTTTCCTATTGGATTGTCCAGAATGTGCAAATTTATAGAGGCATAAAATAGATTAGTGTTTGCCTGGGCAGTGGGAGTGGCAAGATATAAATACTAAGTAGGCTGAAAGTTGGGTTTAACCAGAGTTGTGGTCAAATGTTGCTTAAATATCCTTTTTGTACTTTGTTAATACTGATGTAGAAATTAATTGAAATGGTTCATCATTTGTACATTAAAATTACATAGAGAAAATGGAGCATTGCCTATAAAAGACACTCAGATTATCTAAGCATCAATGATCTTGCTACAAGTAGCAACAGAAAATAAACATCGCTCTTTTTGCAAGAACCTTCTTCGTTCTATTTTTTCATAGGTTTCAGATTTTTCTTCTACTGTATGTAGCAGTTTTGGGGCTTGCCTTTTATTTAAAAGTAAACAGTTTTAGTGGAAGTATTTAAATTATATTTCATTTTCTACTATGCTTTAGCTTGTTACATTGATTTCATGTAAATGTTGACATATAGTTCTTGATTTTGAACTCTGTTTTCCAGGTATCTTCAAATGTTCCCATAGTGTGGGGACAGCAAAGCATCACCATAGAACCTGGTAGTGTAATTCCATATGTTCTACACATAAGCTCTTGGAAACGTGGTGTATTCAAAGGTAAGCAAACCATTAATAAAATATTATTAACTACCACATTAGCCCAAATACATGAAGACAATTAATGAAAATGTAATTTACATTTCCCCTTTCTAATAAATGACCCAGAGGGAAATTTAGTTTTCCATTTCAGTCATTACCTTTCTAAATAATCAGAGCTTTGAGGCACACATTTTATGTTTAGTACTATACTCTCTTGGCCATTTATTTGAATTTATTGGTGTGACAAATTCCTAGAAGTAGAAATGTTTAATTAAGGGAATTTATGTTTAAAATTATGGTAGCTTCAAATGGTTATACCAATTTATGAACCAGACAGCATCCTATGAGAATGTCTGTTTATAGGCCTATCCTCCTATATAATAAAAGGCTAATATGCAAATTGTCCCCTCGGGAGTTCAACCGGGAGACTGGGAGTTCGATCGCTCCCTATGATGTGCGCTACCACCAGGGGGCGGCGTGGAACATGGAAGGCGACCAGTGGTGGCTGCAGCAGGGCGCTGAGGGAGCAAGGGAAGGAGGAGGTGGGGAGGCGGGGAACTTGGTCGGCCCTGATGGCCAGCCAGGCCTAGGGACCCTACCTGTGCACGAATTTCATGCACCGGGCCTCTAGTGTATAATAAAAACATATCTGCATTTGATACATGAACAATAGGTTAAAATCTTTAGTATGTATCAAGTTTTCATGTTGTATGTCTAATAAAGCATTCATTTATACAAATTACATTGGTGATCTCTCAACAGAATTGTTTGCTTGGGAATGGCTGTAAAGGTTATTCTTATAAGCTTTTTCAGGGAGTGGTGTGTATAAAAAGTGTAGAAGAATAATAGGGAAGAACAGAGGGGCAATGATTCATCAAAGGAATATATTACCCCATTTCAAAGAGCATTAAATACCCTGTGGTATTTGGATCCTGCTGAGGAAATTATTGTAATGCAGGTAAAGGGATACAAGTTAGTGGTGTAGAAAGCATGCACCTAGTAGCAATCTTGTGTGCCCTGGAGGTTCAGTACTAGCCTCTCATCCCTGCTTGCCTCAGTAAAGAATGTTTTAGGGAAGGGTCTATACCAGTGGTTCCCAACATGGGGCACCGCCTCACAGGGAGGCGTTTTCATTTTTAATGGGGGCAATTCAAGAATGAGTTATTAACAGTGTATTTTTTGTATTTCTTATGGTTCCAGGGGCCTCATATACGGTATATAAATATTGTGACATATTTATGCATTTCAGTTTGCTATTATATATTTTGAAACTCTTTGCTATTTTTTCATATCACTTCATATTTTTATTATTGTTATTTTTTAAACAATTTCTTAGTGATTTCTTCCTCAGTACTTCAACTGTCCTTTTGTTCCTTTATTTTTCTCTTTCATGGATGCCATGTTCTTTGGAAGCTTGTTTAGATCTAGTTAATGGCCTTTTAGGCTTCCTCCATGTGAATAGGAGCTCACTTTTTGAATAATAAGAATTATATGTCACAGGAGGGGCATCAGAATTTTAAAGGTGCTTTAGGTAGGACATGGCCAAAAAAAGGTTGGAATCCACTGATCTATACTTAGCATAGAAGGTATAGAAAGCTGCTCCAAAGAAGAAAGTACAGAGAATAGACTGGTTGCCAAACCTATTAACAAGAAAAGAGAAATTTCAGAATGGCAGACAATGATCCAATTAGTACTACAGTAATAGAATGTACTGTGAAGGAAAAGTCAACCTGCCCACCCCCACTCTCTGCTTGGCTTCAGATATCACCACAGTCATAATCATTAGCATCTTCTGAAACCTTCTGATCACTTTGCAGACATTTGGCTTTAGAAAGCCCATTAATAATTTTCCATGTGAGAGATAGATTTTGAGCTATAGTCAGCCCATTCTTCTCCTCTCTGCTCCCCTCCTCCCCTTTCACCTCCCCAACTTTTCCTCTCTCTGATTTTTGTCTGGGCAGAGGATCTGCACTCCAAACCCCCATGTTGTTCAAGGGTCAATTGTATACATTTAATTGTAAAAGTTAGGAGCTTAAAAAGAGTGGGAGATGAGCTGTATTATCCTATCTAATAAAGAGGTAATATGCAAATTGACCATCACTCCAACACACAAGATGGCCACCCCCATGTGGTCAAAGATGGCCACCCCCATATGGACACAAGATGGCCACCACAAGATGGCTGGCAGGGTTGGGCAGTTGTGGGAGACCAGGCCTGCAGGGGAGGGCAGTTGAGGGGGAACCAGGCCAGCAGGGGAGGGCAGTTGGGGGTGACCAGGCAAGCAGGGGAGAGCAGTTATGGGTGACCAGACCAGCAGGGGAGGTCAGTTAGGGGTGACCAGGCCTGCAGGGGAGGGCAGTTAGGGGTGACGAGGCTGGCAGAGGAGGGCAGTTAGGGGCAATTGGGCCAGAAGGGGAGCAATTAGGTGTTGATCAGGCTGGCAGGGGAGTGGTTAGGGGGTGATTAGGCTGGCAGTCAGAGGTGGTTAGAGGCAATCAGGCAGGCAGGCAGGTGAGAGGTTGGGATCCAGCAGTCCTGGATTGTGAGAGAGATCGGGCCTAAACTGGCAGTCGAACATTCCTCAAGGGGTCCCAGGTTGGAGAGGGTGCAGGCTGGGCTGAGGGACACACACCCCATGCACAAATTTTGTGCACCGGGCCTCTAGTACATAGAATAAAGTCAGATGTGGCTACAGCACTATGTTGTTGTTGTTTTCTACTATGTTCTTTATCATCCATATAAATTTGTTTTTCCACCTTGCCTTTTGAAGGAGAAATAAAAGAAATTGAGTTAGAATAAAGGTTAAAATCTATACTAATAAAAGTATAATATGCTAATTAGACTGGGAGACCTTCTGGGACACCTTCCAGACATCCTTCTGGACAAAGCCATGGTGGTGGGGTCGAGGCAGAGGCGGTTAGGGGTGATCAGGTCAGGAGGGGAGGGCAGTTGGGGGTGATCAGGCCAGTGGGGGGAGGCAGTTGGGGGCGATCAGGCTGGCAGATGGGGGGCAGTTGGGGGTGATCAGGCTGGCAAGGGGGGGAAGTTGGGGGCAAGCAGGCAACAGTTAAACCTGGCAAAGTTTTGACTGGCAGAGTGGTTAGGGGTGACCAGACAGGCAGGCAGGCAGGTGAGCGGTTGGGAGCCAGCAGTCCTTGATTGTGAGAGGGATGTCCGACTGCCGGTTTAGGCCCGATCCCTGTGGGGTCCTCGATTGGAGAGAGTGCAGGCCGGGCTGAAGGACCCCCCCCCCCCATGCACGAATTTTGTGCACCGGGCCACTAGTAAAGAAATAAAAAGGTAGAAGAAGAGGGTTAGCAAAAGATTCCTTAGGCTTTCATCTTTAATCTCGCTACTCAGATTTTATTAGGGTAGTATATTATAAACAAAACAATGAAAATTATTTTGATTATGTGTAATATAATGTCCATAGAGCACATACATATAAAAAAAACTTGATGAAATTATTGTGCCTCCAAGAAATTTACAAGTTGACTAAAGGTCAGCCTTACCGAAATTTTCCTTAACAGTATTCCTCATTAGCGATTGGAAGTGATGAAGCATGAAGCCAGTGCTAGGAACAGGGTGGGTGTGAGAAGACAAAGTGCAAAGAGGTCAAAAGTTTGCCAGGTTTAACTGTTGCCATGGAAACTTGCTTTTGGAAGTGATAATTGAGCAGTATCTAAGACCTATCACTTTAGATCAAAATAAATGTTTTGGAAGAAGTATGGGAGTGATTTTGCTATTTTGCCAGTCAAAACCATTTATTCTATGGTATGTTTGGTGATATTTAGACATGACTAAATGTACCATTTCCCATACTCTGGTGTCAGGGACATATGTATGCCTTTGCCACGTATTACCTGTGTGACCTGGAGTAAGTTACCAACCTTCTCTACAGCCAACCTTCTGTATAACCCAGGTTGTTCAGCTTTCATCTGTAATCCTTTCAACAATAAAAATAAATTTAAAAATAATAGGATGGTGAAGGCTTGGGACATGGGGCGGGAGTGAGCTAGAAAGGGTCAATGGAGGAATAAGGGGGACATATAATACTTTCAACAATAAAGATTTAAAAGAAAATTAAAAAATAAATAAATAAAATGATTAATTAACTCATGTCTATTTAAGTAATTAAATAGGTAATGGATGTAGCATATGTTGAGCATAGAGTAAGCATTCAATAAATGGTTTTGCATAATTTTCCAAAAAACCATTAGCATAAAATAACATTGCTCAGTCTTTAAACTTGAGTCTGATATTTACATTTTATAAGTTAATATGAAATTAGAGAAAAACAATTCCTAATTTTATAAAATGACTTATATACTGAGAAATGTTTATTTTATTGACAATTAAAGCAGCCTTTTGAAAAATCAATCATTTAGACTGTTTAGCACCAGGGTCCTCAAACTTTTTAAACAGGGGTCCAGTTCACTGTCCCTCAGATCGTTGGAGGGCCGGACTATAGTTTTAAAAAAAACTATGAATAAATTCATATGCACACTGCATATATCTTATTTTGAAGTAAAAAAACAAAATGGCAAAAACACCCGCATGTGGCCCGCGGGCCGTAGTTTGAGGATGCCTGGTTTAGCAGATAAAAAACTCCATTTTTTCAAAGTAAAGTTTTTTCTATTGAAAGTATAACTGCAATAATTACTATTCCTATTAGTTGTTTTGTAATGTTCTTTTCAGACAAACTAAGAATCTCCATTAAGTCAATGATGCAGTATCTTAGACAGTTGCTTTTGTTCACTACTATTATTTCAATTGTACCTATAGTGTTTCCAAAGTCATCTAATAACTTTCCTGTCACTCTGATAAACTCAAGCACCAACAATCTAGGTTTTTACTTACTTTTGTTCCCTTTTGGATTGGCCTTAGCCAGAACAAAGGAATATAGGGAACAAAATAATCACATATACATATACTGTGGAAAAATTATCATCTCTTCACATATTCTTCTCATATTCACACATACTCTTCTCATAATCAGTATTTACTGCATTTGGTTTGAAGGTTCATTGTTGACAGTCAGGTTGTTGAGTCTAATGTTATTCTTCTAATAAGTTTATAAGAATTTGACTACTTGTCTCTTCTACTATAGCTAATTAATAACCAAAAGTAAAGATGCAATTTAAAAATGTAATTGTTTAGAAATAACATTAAAATTATATTGCCAAGCAAAAGGTTTTTCTCTAGAAAATATTAAGTAAAAATTATTGGCAAAATTTTGGTGCATTATTTAAGTGTCTTTTCAATCTATATATATAAAAGGCTAAGTGACTGGCTGACCAGCTGGTAGGTATGATGCACACTGACCACAGGGGGAAGATGCTCAATGCAAGAGCTGCTGAGCAACAGCAACTTTGCAGAGTGCCCTCTCCCACTCCAGGACCCCTTGGGGGATGTCGGAGAGTTGGTTTTGGCCTGATCCCCACTGGCCAGGCCGAGGGACCCCACCTGTCAGAGGGACCCCACTCACTCTGCAGATGCCCTTTGAGCCATGGCGCCACCCCAGGTGCAGCCAGCCAGAGAGGGACCACAGGAGGCTGGCTCCAGGGCGTGTCTGGCCCGTCTCACCCAGTCCCACCCCACTGGCCACCTTCTAATTAATTTCCTTCCAATGTGCACAAATCCATGGACTGGGCCACTAGTTAAAACATAAGCTACTAAATTGACCTATAATTGCTTCCATAGTTCTCTTCATCCATTTCCTTTTCCTTAAGATAAGTATTTAATTTCTCATTTTGTTCTATAATATATGGTCTTGTTATATTCATATAGGGCTTTTGAATTATTTTACAAATGCTTGTCCAAGTTTTCTTTGTTAAGGGATAATAAAAATGTAATAACATTTAAACGGATGTATTGGAGGAAGAAAAAAATATGCTGAGTAACTAAATGGACTGAAGTGAGAAAGAATGGAGAATGTATACTTTTAATTCTTGCAAGTATTTCATAGTATTTGAAATATTGACCAGGTTTCCTTATTCAGTGCACACATATTTTGTAACATATGTAATTTTATCTAAATAAGTTTTATTTAATGGAATTGTTTTCTTAGTTTCCTTTTCAAATGCTTTGTTGCTAATATATAGGAATTTAACTGATGTTGTGTGTTGATTTGATATCCTGCATATTATATTGCTGCATGCATTAATTAGGGCTAAGTTTTTGGTGTATAATCAATAAGGCTTTCTACATATAAGATTGTGTCATCTGCAGACAGAGATGCTTTTACTTCTTCATTTCCAATTTGGATGCTTTTACTATCTATACTAATAAAAGGACAATATGCTAATTAGACCAGAAATCTTCTGGATGTCCTTCTGGACAAAGCCATGTTGGCGGGGGCTGAGGCAGAGGCAGTGGCAGTTAGGGGCAATCAGGCTGGCAGGGGAGAGCAGTTAGGGGCAATCAGGCCAGCAGGGGAGGGCAGTTAGGGGCAATCAGGCCAGCAGGGGGGGCAGTTAGGGGACAATCAGGTCAGCAGGGGGGGGCAGTTAGGGGGCGATCAGGCCAGCAGGGTGGGTAGTTAGGGGTGATCAGGCCTGCAGGCAGAGGTGGTTAGGGGCAATCAGGCTGGCAGGCAGAGGCAGTTAGGGGTGATCAGGCAGGCAAGCAGGAGAGCAGTTAGGAGCCAGCAGTCCTGGATTGTGAGAGGGATGTCTGACTGTGGGATTGGGCCTAAACCAGCAGTTGGACATCCCCCAAGGGGTCCTGGATTGGAGAGGGTGCAGCCTGGCTGAGGGACACCCCCTGTGCACAAATTTCATACACTGGGCCTCTAGTATCTATCTATATATAAAAGCCTAAGTGACTGTTACGACCGGTCGACTGGTTGCTATGATGCACACTGATCACCAGGGGACAGACACTCAATGCAGGATGTGCCCCCTGGTGGTTAGTGTGCTCCCACAGCCAACCTCCCATGGCTGGCCAACCTCCCAATCGGCCCCAGTTGGAACTGGGCAAGATGGCCCCGATCTGCCCTGATCACCAGCCAGGCCAAGGGACCCCACCTGCGCATGAATTCGTGCACTGGGCCTCTAGTCTTGCATAATTATTCTGGTTAGAAATTCCAGTACTATGTTGAATAGAAATGATAAAACCAGGCATCCTTGTCTTGTGCCAATCTTAGAGAAAATGTTTTCAGTTTTTTACCATTGAGTATAATGTTAGCTTGTGGATTTCTCATATGTAGCCTTTATTATTTTAAGAAAGTTTTCTTATTCCTATTTTTCTTTTATCATGAAAGGCTGTTGAATTTTGTCAAATACTTTTTATCCATCAGTTGAGATGATCATGTGTTTTTTCTTCATTCTGTTAATGTGGTATGTTACTCTAGTTGATTTTTGTATGTTGTACAACCCCCACTCATTCATTTTTCTGAAAACTGATACAGTTCTATTATTTGACACATTTGAAAAATTATAAGAAAGCTATTTAAAATACAATTTTAATGGAGATTTTGAGAAAATTTTCTTGAACTCACTAAATTGTTCTGTACCACCATCAGATTTTATTCTGATACTAAAGTCTAGAATTTATGTTTGGCTTTGTCATTATTAGTTTCAAGTTAGAGCAACTTTAATATCTGAAACTGACCTTTCATTTTAGAAAACTAATCCCTGTTTAATCTGAAATTTTGTACCTATGTGTTGTAGGTAAACTTTCATTTTCCATTAAAAAAAGCTGTCAAGATGATGATTGTGAGAGAGATTCAGATGAAGATCAATATCAACATGATATTCAAGATCAAGATGGAGTATCTTTTTTTCAGAAATTGTCAGAAAAATCCATCAAGCTTGATAAGGCAGGCTTAGGTAAATTTATTATTATGAAGAATTTCACGACCAGCATTTATAAACTGGTTTAAGAGTAGATACTTTACATTCATAATTTATATACAAATGTGTTGCACATATTTATCAGAATTTTATTGTATTATTTTAATATTTAATTTATGTAGTTTAATTTCTGGATTTGTTTTGCTGTTAACCGTAATAGAGTATAAACCTTCAGCTTGAAGGCTGCCTACTCTTTCATAAGTGAAAAAAATTCATATATATTTATGTTATTAAACAAAAACAGCAATTAATTTCTGATAAAATAATATTAATGAGTATATTATTTTAACAATGTAATATGATTTTCTTCAACATAGGGTGTGATAACAGTCTTCCTCATGCAAAAGAAAGCAATGCTATTGTTTTTCTTTCCTATTTTATAAAATGTTATTTGCATGTTAATAAACATCATATCTTTTTAGTAGAAAATCAAGGGAAAAAGAGATTGTGGAGTGTGGGAATAGACAGGGGAAAGTTCCTGGAGAATGGGGGAATGAGTTTTGTTATGTGTAAAAAGCAGGGACATAGGAGGCCATTAGAGAAAGCTGGATCATCAGGAGCAAAGTTGTGGAGACAAACTTATCCCAAAGAAGAAATCTTTATTAAATTAATCTGTATTTAGTCAGATTCTTCAGAGAAACAGATGCTACCATAATATTCTAATATAATGTAATGTATTATAAATAGTGGTATTTTAAGGAATTGGCTAACATGATTGTGGGGACTGGCAATTCCAACATCTGTAGGGCAAGCCTTACCTAGAAAATTAGGTAAGAGTTGCTACTGTAGTATTGTGTCCAAATCATACCTGGCAAACCAGGCGACTACAAGCTCAGGCATGTTTTCCATGTTCCAGTCTTAACTAAGAATTGCTTCTTCTTCAGGTAACCTTAGTTTTTGCTTTGAGGGCCTCCAACTGAATGGAGGAGGCCCACCCATGTTATGCAGGTTAATCTGCTTTACTCAATGTCTGTTGATGTAAGTTATCATCACTTAAAAAAAATAAATTTCACAGCAGCATCTACACTGTTATGTAACCAAATAACTGGACACTATAGCCCATCCAAATCAACACACACACTTAACCATCTCAGAATACATGGATTTAGAGTGACATTTAGTCAATATTCAAAATGCCTTGGAAAGGGAAAAGCAGATGAGCCAGTTAGGTCACTGCAACAACAAATGGTGTTTGAAATGAAGAGAACAATGTCTTTTATGATAGTGATGTGGATAGAGAAATACCACTGAAGATGGAAAACATTTTAGAAATTAGTATTATTTGACAAAGGAAAAAGAAAGAGAGGATTGATTCCAAAAAATTAACAAAGTTTGTTATATTGGTGAATAGAGAAATATTAAGATAGAAATTTAGAAGTATCTTGATTTTATTAAATTAACATTTGTTAAATAGTGCCCTAGGGTGTCAGATGGTAGTGAGTCAAGGTTTAAAAGACTGCAAGGGAAAGTGAAATAGAGAAGTTTGTTGTTCACAGGTCCTGGAGGAGGTACTCAAGCTGCATCCAGGGTCTACAAGGTGAGATCCAGGTAGGGAGAGAGGAAGGACCTGGGTACATGCTTTTATTAGGGTCTTTGAATGGAATGTTTTGTGGTTCCCAGGCTAAGGCCGGATTGGTCAATTCAAACAAAAATCAGTGGGGTTTTGGTAAGGGGCACACAAGGGGACAGCCCTGGGAGGTTGGAGAGAGTACATAGACTAAGTGTGGTTGTGGGAGTCATATTATGAAGTTATATTTTCTTGTGACTCTGCTGGGCTGCTTTCTAGGTTATGCACTTTGGGGAGGGGCTAGTGTTGCTTCAAGGTTCCTGCAGGCTGCTTGGCCACACAAAATGGAAGTGGAGGTAGTAATCTTGTGAGGTAGTTTAGTTAAATTCAACAAGAAGAAATAATTTGGGAGATTATAATGCTTAGAACTGTTTTGTGTTTTCTGATTTTGATGTGACAGTAAACCATTTACATTGCAATATTCAGTCATCAGTTGAATATTTGGAGCTGAGACATGGTGAAAAAAATAATAAAACGCGTTGTAAAAGTTTAGGGATACTTCAGTTGGAATCACTCAGGTGACACAAAGAGCAGATACTTGTTGTAGATGGATTATGCTACAAGTTAAGCCCTTATCAAAATCTAAGGCACAAGAACCGTGAAGGAAAACCAGATAAAAGTGTTTAGAGGAGTTTGAAAGAAAATCAGAATACTATCATATCATGGTAATGGACTCAAAAGGAATGCTCTCTAATTTTAAAAATCTAAGCTGCAGGATTACAGGTTCAATTCTTTAGACAGGCCTTCCCATATTACTACTCAGACAGGATTAACCTTCTATCACCTGTAATAATGTGGGTCTCTTTCTTACTGATTGCTCAGTAGTATATTTTGTTTCAGTTATGCAAAATGAGTAGTAAGTTCTGGAGATATAATGTACAACAATGTGATTATATTGAAAATATGATAGTGTATGCTTGAAATTTGCTTAGAATGTAGATCTTAAGTGTCTTCACCTCCCTCCAACTGAAAAATGATAACTATCTAAGATGATGACTATGTTAATTAATTTGAATGTGGTGATTATTTCAAAATGTATATGTATATCAAATCAAGTTGTACACCTTGAGTATGTACAGTTTTAAAGTCAGTTATATCTCAATAAAGCTAGGACAAAAAAGAAATGAAAATAACTACATAAGAATTTTTTAACCTTTCAAATAGGTAACTATGCATTGATCAGACTGTCAAACCTCAGAGAGAATGTAGGGGAGGGTGGGGTAAGGGGGAGAGAGCAACCAAAGGACTTGTATGCATGCATATAAGCCTAACCAGTGGTCACAGACAACAGGGGGGTGGGGGCATGAGTGGGGGGCATTGGGAAGGTAATGGGAGATGAGGACAAATATGTAATACCTTCATCAATAAAGAAATTTAAAAAATAAATAAATAAATAAAATTTTAAAAAAGAAAGAAAAATAATGGTAACACCCAGTTTTTAATGATGGTCAGGCCTAAAGAGATAATCTTATGTATTAAACTGGGAATTTCAATTGATGAAAATTTGAAGAGAGCATTTACAGTATCTTAAAACTTTTAAGAATTTTTCCAGTTATTTCAGTCCAATAATTTTTAAAATATGATAATTAAAGAGATGTACAAATATTTATATATAAGAATGTTCCTTATGTATAATTTATTATGTTGAACAATAGAAACTTATATTTTTAATTTTTAAATTTTATTTAAAATGTTTTTGAATATGTATTACCTGCACATAATTTTTTTTGCAGTTTTATTGAGAAATAATTGACATATAACATTGTATAAGTTTAAGGCATATAGCATGATGGTTTGATTGACTGCATGTATTGTGAAATGATCACCACAATAGGCTCCACTTAAATCCATCTTCTCATGTAGATACAATAAAAAAAAAAAAGAAGTGACAAAGGAAAATAAATTCTTCTTGTGATGAGAACTCTTAGGATTTATTCTCTTAACAACTTCCCTATATATTATACAGAAATGTTAACGATAGTCATCATGTTGTACATTACATCCCTAGTACTTATTTATCTTATAATTGGAAGTTTGTATCTTTTATCCATTTCTCCCATCCTTCACCTCTGGGGACCATAAGTTTGATCTCTTTTTCTATGAGATTTGTGGGCTTTTTGTTTGTTTTTTAGATATTTACCTTTTTCTGTGTGACTTAATTCACTTAGCATAATGCCTTCAAGGTCCATCCACATTGTCCCAAATGGTAGAATTTTCTCGTTTTTTGTTTTTGTCTTGTTTACAGCTGAATAATATTGGGTTATATTTATATACCACAACTTCTTTATCCATTCATTCATTGATGGAAACTTAGGTTGTTTTCATGTCTTGGCTAGTGTAAATAAAGCTGCTATGAACATGAGGCTGCAGACATCTTTTTGAGTTAGTGTTTTTGTTTCCTTTGGATATATTCCCAAAAGTGGAATTTCTGGATCACATGGTAGTTCTATTTTTAAGTTTTTGAGGATCCTCCATACTGTTTTCCATAGTGGCTGTACAATTTACAATCCTACCAACAGTGCACAAGGGTTTCCTTTTCTCCATAGCCACACAAGTATTTGTTATATATTATCTTTTTGGTGATGATCATTTAACAGGTATGAAGTGATATCACATTGTGGTTTGAATTTACATTTCCCTAATGACTAGTGATGAAGCTTAAATTTTAATAGTAAATATTCTCTAAATTATAGAAATAGTAGGAATATGTATATATACTTATATGGATATATCAATTATATATAATTTGTATATCCCAGTGTCTGCGTGTGTGTGTGTGTGTGTGTGTGTGTGTGTGTGTGTGTGTGTGTATCGATATATTAAGCCTGGAATTTTATACATAAAAATGAAGTAATGTACTCTTGGTTATGAGGTGATGAATAATTTCCATTTTCTTTAAGCTTTTCAAAAATTTCTCAAATTACTATGGTGAATGTTACTGATTTTTATATTTAGAAAAAAATTTAGTATACTTAAGCCCTTTAGTTAAACATTTTTTAATTATTATTTTTGTTATTTTTCTCATCCATAAATCATCACTAATCCCAACCATTGAATTCATATTTTATTTATATTTTCACACTGTAGGAATTAAATCAGCTTCATTGCAACATTGCTTTATGTGATAGTCACAACATTTACTAATAGTAGGTGTTATTGTCCCTATGGTAGTTTTATGTATCAACTTGGCTGGGCCATGGTGCCTAGATATTAGGTCAGACATTCTGGATTTTTCTCTGAAGGTGATTTTGGTTGAGAATTACACTTAATCTGTGTACTCAGACTAAAGCAGATTGCCTTCCATTATGTGGGTGAGCCTTATCCAGTAAGTTGAAGGTCATTATAAAACAAAGGTTGACCTCCCCTGAGCAAGAAGTAATTCTGTCAGTAGACTGCCCTTGGACTGGAGCTACAACTCTTCCTTGAGTCTCCAGCCTGCCGGCTTATCCTGCAGATTTTGGATTTACCAAGCCAATTAAGTGAACCATTTCTAACACACACACACACACACACACACACACACACACACACACACACCCTGTGGTTCTGTATCATGACTAATATAGTCCCAACACATGTTTTATTGCTTTTTGCACTATCCCAGAGTCATTGGTCATTCAGTCTTCTTAGTTATAGAAACCCTTCCTTTTCAGAACTATTTTCTCTGTGAACTCATTGTGGACTAAAGCATTGGAAAAATCTATAAAATATACATGAGCTAAAAGGGGAAAGACTTTGCAGGATAGGGCTTCCCTTAGCACCCATAAACAGTGATGAATTCACCTTCTTACCCTCCCCTCAGCACTCTTGACAAATGAGCCCATCAAAAAGAGTTTGAAAATGATATCTGTTCATGTTTCTCAAATTTTTGTGTTAAGTATGGTGTTCTGAAACCTATATTAAGAAATTAATTTTTTTCTAGATGATGATGGTGGCACTGTACAAGTCTGGTATAATCTTGAGATCCATATCTATCCTGGGGAGCCTGTAAACATTATTGAAATGAAATGTGTTGCTATGGTAAGAGCCCATTAAATGGTCATAGAGTTTGCCTTTTTGTAGACAATCTTTTAGTTGTAAACTTAAATTGCTGTTCTTGGAAAAATCCATATTATTAAGACTCATGATTGGATAAATTATTCATTTTTTAGAAATTTTATTTTTAAATGGAGTAATGTGTACCTTAATGCTTATGGAAAATATTTTTTTAGTTGTATGATATCTTATAGTGGCTGCACTAATTAGCATTCTACCTGAATGATTAAGAGTTACTAGAGCAAACTTAACCTTCGCCTTTATGCTTGCCCTCACATGTTTGATAAAAGCAGCAGACATCTTTTTGAATTAGTGTTTTTGTTTCCTTTGGATATATTCCCAGAAGTGGAATTTCTGGATCACATGGTAGTTCTATTTTTAATAAAATTCTAGACTTTTCAATACTGATTTTTCCTGGTTTTACAACAGGAAGAAACATATTTGGAGCAACAGACATAGATTTAGGGTTTTAAGTAATAGTGACTAAGAATAGGATTGTTTTATGTAAATTATTAAAGTGTTATTTTTTTCAGATTTTTTTTTTAAATTTCTTTATTGATTAAGGTATCACATATTTGTCCTCGTCCCCCCATTTCCATCCCACCCCCCTCTCCACACATGCCCCCACCCCCCTGTTGTCCTTAACCGCTGGTTGGGCTCATATGTCTGCACACAAGTCCTTTGGTTGATCTCTCCCTTTATCCCCACCCTTCCCTATCCTCCCCCTGAGGCCCGACAGTCTGACCCATGCCTCCTTGTTCCTGGGTCTGTTCTTGTTCATCAGTCTATGTTGTTCATTATTTCCCCTAGATGAGTGAGATCATGTGCTATTAGAAATACACTTATAAGAACTGAAAATGAGACAAGCAATAATGGTTATTGTGACAGGCAAATGAATCGGTCTGTAGTGAGTTTCTTTCTGGGCCAACAGTTCTTTTGAGACCCAATTTCAATGTCCAACAGTTCCTTATGTGTACATGTCAGCACTGACATGTAAGGAAAAATATCCTGTAAGTAAATTACATCTAGAAAATTAAAGTGTTATTAACTCCATGTCCAGGATTACTTAAGAGTAAAATATTGAGAGTCTTGGTTTAAATGAAATATGAAGACAGTATTAGTTGCTGTTAATCATGTTTTCATTCCATTTAATTTCCTTATTGTTAGTACTCAAATATTTAAATCTGTGATAAAGATTATTTTCATTTTTAAATGTGAAGATAGATTTCTTTGTACAATTGATTATTTAGAATCTTGAACTTTTGCTCCATCAAATATAAAATAAGAAAAGATTTAAACACTTTTAGTCTACAAATCAATTATTTGTCCATCTGATTTCTGGGTAAATTTCTACTGAGGGAAAGAAAATGGATGATTAAACTGTTGAAATATACTCAATTGTAGATTGCAAATGGAGTTTCTTCTAAGTGAAAAATCATTTAATATGATGATGTCGGGATCATTTCACTTAATGAAAATATCCAATATCTGTGACCCTATTATCACTGCAGAATAAATTATTTCTTAAAGGTTATTTTTAAATGATATAATTTTGACTATGAAACCACTTGCTGTGGAAAATTGTTACTAGATTAAAAGTCATCTCTTTATCAGGACAGAGGAAAAAAAATACTCTAAACATGAGACCAAGAGAAATTGGGATCATGAGGTGGTACCTCAAAAAGGGGGAAACATTGGCTTCCTTATTAACTATTTGTTTAAAATAGGGATAGAGAGGAGTAGAAATATGCAACACAAACTAGCAAATATAGATGCATTTCTAAAATTACAAGCAACTGTTGCATCTTCTCAGGAAATGGTATATAAAGTGTCCTTTTTTGGGAAAGTTATTAATCCTTCAAGAAAATACTGGTTGCCCTAACTGGTTTGGCTCAGTGGATAGAGCGTCAGCCTGCAGACTGAAAGGTCCCAGGTTCGATTCCAGTCAAGGGCATGTACCTTGGTTGTGGGCACATTCCCAGTAGGAGGCGTGCAGGAGGCAGCTGATCAATGTTTCTCTCCCATCGATGTTTCTAACTCTCTATCCCTCTCCCTTCCTCTCTGTAAAAAATCAATAAAAATATATTTTAAAAAAATACTGGTAGAAATTGAGATTTTTATAATTCTCAGCTTCTCATGGTGAAGATTGTCACACAGGTTGAGAAACACACACCATCACGGTACTTTATATAGGTAGGTAAGAAGACTGAGCAAAAAGCAAAAAGAAACCATCACCTGTCTCTTTTAATGCACTTCAAGTATGTTTTCATTTTTTTCTGGGGGGTGGTGGTGGTGTTTTTTTATGATCCTCACCCGAGGATATTTTTCCATTGATTTTTAGAAAAAGTGGAAGAGAGAGGTAAAGACAGCTATGTGAGAGAGACACATTGATTGGTTGCCTCCCTCATGCCCCTGACCACCGCCCGGGTGGGGAAGGAGCCTGCAACCAAGGTACATGCCCTTGACCAGAATCGAATCCAGGACCCTTTGGTCCTCAGGCCAAACCTTTGGTCCACTGAGCCAAACCTGCTTGGGCTGTTTTCATTTTTTAAATTAAGATTTGTATATACCCATTGGGGAATATATTGCTTTCATGAATCATGTACTTTCAAATGGGTCCTTCTCAATTTTCCATAAGGGACTTCCCCCTCCCCAGGCAATAATTCCATTATTATTGTTTAATACCACAGTAGGATACCAATACCTCTTATTTTAATAATATTTCAGATTATTATCAGTTATACTACTGTTTTTATTTTTCATTGTGAATATTTAGCATACTTATTTCAGAAAGACATTGAAATAATTTCCTCTCAAGGTCTATATGAAAATGCAAGTGTTTTTTTTAAAATATATTTTATTGATTTTTTTACAGAGAGGAAGGGAGAGGGATAGAGAGCTAGAAACATCGATGAGAGAGAAACATCGACCAGCTGCCTCCTGCACACCCCCTATCAGGGATGTGCCCACAACCAACGTACTTGCCCTTAACCGGAATCGAACGTGGGACCTTTCAGTCCGCAGGCCGACGCTCTATCCACTGAGCCAAACCGGTTTCGGCGAAAATGCAAGTTTTGAGCCCCCATTTTATTGAGTAGTTTTATATTACAATGTGGGGGCAAAGCTTAGCTCCATCAGCTGCTACATTGCTCTCTTTCTCACTATAGACAGGTATTCTGTACTAATTAAATGTTCACTTTCAACTGAGTTTGGTGTAATGGACTCTTTTTCCACTAACTATCCACATAGGCTACCAGTAACAGTGATAGTGTTGCCAAGGAATTAAGCTTTGCCACCTTTCTAGTAGTAATTGCCTAAGGTAAAAATGTATGAGTTATTGCCCCACCAGCATGGCTCAGTGGTTGAGCATTGACCTATGAACCAGGAGGTCACTGTTTGATTCCCAGTCAGGGCACATGCCTGGGTTGTGGGCTCGATCCCCAGTAGGGGGCATGTAGGAGGCAGCCAATAAATGATTCTCTCTCATCATTGATGTTTCTCTCTCTCCCTCTCTTTTCCTCTCTGAATTCAATAAAAATACATATCTATATATATATTTAAAAACGTATGAGTTATTAATTCATGGATATGAAGATTTAGTTGGTAGAGATGGTATGGGTTATTTTAAACTAGAGGCCTTGTGCACAAATTCGTGCACCAGTGGGGTCCCTCGGCCTGGGCTGTGTGGATTGGGCCAAAACTGACTCCCCGACATTCCCTGAGGGGGTCCTGGATTGTGAAAGGGCACAGGCCAGGCCGAGGGACCCCACCGGTGCCCGATCACAGGAGGGCTCCAGAGTGTGTCCTGCCCGTCTCACCCAGTCCCAATGGGATGGACCCCAACAGCAAGCTAACCTGAGTCAGAGCATCTGCCCCCTGGTGGTCAGTGCACATTATAGTGACTGGTTGGATGGTTGAATGAACAGTTGGACACTTAGCATATATATATATATCTATATATATATATATATATATATATAGAGAGAGAGAGAGAGAGAGAGAGAGAGAGAGAGAGATAATCCCATCAAATAAACTTTTTTGTGCACTTCTTGAAGAAGATACTTTCTGAAGTACATTAAAACTGCTGTCCTCATCTATATATGTTCCCTAGTAGTTTTGACTACAGTTGTTTTTGCTAAATTTCTGAGTAATATTTAACTTAAACCTTAAATCATCAGATGTGGCAATGGAGCTTTCAAGATACTAAACCATCTCTAATTTTCTATTTGCTTCTCAACTTTTGTTACATTAAACCTAATTTCCACATCTTCCCTAAAGATGAATGAATGGTTAGAATCTCTCTAAAATAGGGTTTGTGTAAGAAATATTTAGACCCTGAGACACATAAATTTGGTTACTTCTTACAGCAGGTTCCAAAAATTATATTCATAATAAACAATAATTGGTTGTTAGTAGTTCATTTTCTGTTGGAGTAAAGTACTTAGGATTTCTTTTGGAAATTTTAACATGTAATATCTGCTGTTTAATTTTTTTTAACTCAAAAATTTCTTCTATGTCATATAGTTTGGCTATGGGAGAATGATGAGAGTAATCCACTATCTTCCCACTGACGTTCAATAATTCCAGTATAGCAATGGGCTATATTTTTTGAAAACAAAACTTTAGTATGTGAACACAATTTTATATGGTTTAAGTTTTAGATCAGTTGTAGCATTCATAATATTTGCTCTGTTGTTGGTGATAATTATGTGAATATCTCTTTACTTAATTTTTCATTCTGTAATAAACCTTCAATTAAATTCACTCTTTGTTAATGGTGAGACCTAGAAATATCTTCACAAGCTAGTAAGAGAGGAGCATAGTGAAAAGCACAGTTAATCCATGTGGTGTCACATATAAAAATATTAATATAAAACGTGACTTAGCAACCTTTTTGAATAATGTTTTAGTTTAAAATTTTAGCCTTCTTATATAGATAGATAGAGAAAACCTATAACCTATGTTAAACAACTAAATAGGAATATACTTCCTAGGGATTGGTCCCTGCAATTAGATATCCTTCTATTGTCACTGCATTTCATAGCGCATCCCCCCACCCCACTCTGCCACAAGGTTATGTGAAATGTCAGAATACATGTGAACAAACCTATAGACACTACAGAAGTTTTCAGGATTTTAACAACTCCTTAGTGCCTACCAATGCATCCTCACCTCCACATTACCCTCTATCTGGCATTAGGCATTAACATCCACCTCTTCAATCTTTGTGTCTCAGGTTGAGTGGCAGAGGATTGGAGATGGGGAGTGGGAGGCATGACTTCAGTAGGTACAGTGACATATAGGTGGCAGTAACAGAGGAATGACAATGATGTTTCTAATTTGTAATTACAGACTTTGTTTATCTGAGTTCTGAACTGTTGGCACTGAATTTTCAATTTAGAAAAATTACTGAGACAGATTAGAGTTATCACTTCCTCCAAATTACATGGTACATTTCAGAATACCCTTAGGAATAGTTTATTTATTGACTTTAATGTTTTAAAACAGAAAAATTAAAATTGAAGATTTTCTCAATAGTGTACCTTACTTGTGTGTTTTGGACTTCAGAAATAATTCCTTCATAATGAATTTATGATTATCTTCTGGGAGAGAATATGGTGAAAAATACTTCCTGTTAGTGCATATTGAATTGCCATTGACACATTTAAACTTTTATGAGCCAAAACATAGTCTTTATTTTCTCAGACCTATTGAGAGTAGGAAGTAGGAAGTTTTCAGTGAAAATACTCAGTGAATTAAATTTTTCCTACCAGAAAGTTTGTGAATGTAATGTTTATCCACTCATTTGTTTATATAGAGGTAATCAAGCAAATGTTTGTTCCATGGACAAAGCTGCAATGTCTATCTTTGAGATATGTTTTGTGAATAACTAACTCTCTCCTCATCAACACCTGCCCTATCAGCTTAGTATTAGGTTTTTGTGGTCACTCCTGTAATGTGATTTGATAAATTTCAAAATAGCTCCATGTCCTAAATTACATCCATTACCGATTTTTTAAAATATGTTTATTGATTTTCAGAGAGAGAAAGGGACATGGAGAGAGAGATAGGAACATCAATGATGAGAATCACCAATCAGCTGCCTCCTGTATAACCCCTACTGGGGATGGAGCCTGCAACCTGGGCATGTGCCCCAACTGGGAACTGAACCGTGACCTCTTGGTTCATAGGTTGACACTCAACCACTGAGCCACACCAGTCAGGCCCCATTACCAATTTTTAAATTGTGACTGAAATGTCCAACATCCTCCTTTTTATTAGGTTAAGGCAGTGGTCGGCAAACTCATTAGTCAACAGAGCCAAATATCAACAGTACAACGATTGAAATTTCTTTTGAGAGCCAAATTATTTAAACTTAAACTATATAGGTAGGTACATTGTTATTAAGTTAATTAGGGTACTTCTAAGCTGGCCTTTGCTAAAAACTCAAGGGGCCAAAGAGCCACATGTGGCTCGTGAGCCGCAGTTTGCGGACCACTGGATTAAGGCATTCCAAACAACTGGTCTTTGTTCATATTGAGATATGTCCTATCTATTATATTCACCTTTAACACATTTGCTTCAATTAATGGCTTTTACTGTAGTGGAAATTGTGGCTGTCATGGGATGGAATATAAGTTATTAGCTAAAATGGAGGGTCAGAATGAAGACCAGGAAATATCTTAGAACTTGAAGAGTGCCTTCCAGGGCTGAGTGTGTAGCCAGGAGTTCAGGACAAGAGAAACCAAAACAGAAGAAAGGAATCTAAACAGGAAGGTGGTCATATCATCAGTATAATTTGATTTCTTAGTTCAGAATGTCCTCACTGCTTGATGCTAATGTGCAGAGCTACTTAAAGTATGTCCTCTAGATCAGCAGCAGCAGCCATAATGTTTTAGAAATATAAGTTTTCAGGCTCCATCCAAGATCTACTGAATCAGAGTCTTTGTAGTAGGGCCAATAATCTGTACTTTAGCAACCTCTACATGTGATTCCCTTGCATGCTGACACTTGAGTACTACAGCTAGAGGAAATAGACAAGTGGACCTCATATTAATAATGGTACTGAGAAAAAATATATTTTAAATGTAATTTTGCAATGCCCTTAGCATTTAGCTAAACAGATCTTTTGGAGTAGTTATTGAAAAAATAATGTTACCATTTACCAAGACTAATTAAGGAAAACAAAAGATTAAAAGCCAATGGGATGCATTCAGTAGTGGACCAAGGAGAAAAAGAAAACAAATGGCTTTATATTGTATCAAAGTTTTCTTTGTATTTGCTTCCATAGAACAGTGACTCTATGCTGACACTAAGAGCTGATTATATTTATTCTGTAATTCTAGGAGACCACTTGTTTTGAAATACCTCTCCGTAATGCAAAAGAGACAACTCTTCAAATAGAAGTGCTATTATCAGATCCTACCCTTAGTGGAATCAAGAAATTTGTGCTGAATCCAGAAGAATGTATCGACTATACAGTATGCTATACTCCAGCAGCAACAGGCTGTAAAGAGGAAAGGTATGGCATTATATTTTACTAGAGGCCCGGTGCACAAAATTTGTGCACTCAAGGGGGGGGGGTGGTCCCTTAGCCCGGCCTGCACCCTCTCACAGTCCAGAAGCCAGCCATTAGTCCGGCTTCTGGCTGACCAGCACACACTGACCACCAGGGGCAACTCCTACATTGAGCATCTGCCCCCAGTTGTTCCACTGTTCGGTCAATTTGCATATTAGCCTTTTATTATATAGGATTGTTGATTTTTTTAAAATGAAGCTTTTAAAATTATTTGTTTGCTGTAATCATTTAGATTACACTTGCTCATAGTTTTAGGTTTTTAAAATACCATTCATTTATAAAATGTACTAATTTAGAGTTAGCACTGTTTTACCCAATGCAAAATTATTAATTTTTGGAAGAGCAAATTAAATAATCCCTAAATTACTTTTTATATACCCTCTTTCATTCCACTTTTCACTAACCAAAATTTTCTAGGTGCAAAAAATTGAGTCAGATGAAAATGATTAAACAAGGATTAGGGGAAAAGTTTTAATTTTCTTGATGAAATTAATTTACATTTTATATTTGCAATTAAGAACAAATCATCTTTGAAAACAAAGATTAGATTAAGGGTATTATACTATGCTAAATATATACACAGATGCTTCTTACAATGGGATTTACTAGTATGTCCCAATAAACCCATTGTGAATTGAAAATAGTGTAAGTAAAAAATGCTTTTGTTATACCTAACCTACCAAATATCATAACTTAGTCTAGCCTACTATAAGTGTGCTCAGAACACTTACATTAGCTTACAGATGAGCAAAGTAATGTAAAACAATAAATAGTATTAGTTGTAACCCAGGAAATTATCAAAATTAAAAATTTGAATTATGGTTTCTACTGAATGCATGTTAGTTTTGTACCATTGCAAAGTTGAAAGATAATAAGTTGGACCATTTAAGTTGAACCATTGTAAGTTGGGGACTGTCTCTGTGTATACACATCCACGTACATCACAAACATACACATATATATATATACATATTAATAGTGCAATGATAAGTGTTTTTATAGCATGATAATTATGAAAAACACTAGAGGCCCAGTGCACAAAATTTGTGCACGGGTGCAGTCCCTGGGCCTGCCCAGCAATCAAAGTGTGAGCATCTGGCATGGAAGGGCAGGTCCAAGCTGACCTCTTGGCCCTGGGGAGCATGTGGGCCCCATGGCGCCCGCACACCCCCCTCTGCCTGAGTCACAGCGCCCGAGTGCCCATGTGGAGATGCAGTGAGTGCGGCTGGATGCTGCGGGCCGGGGGCAAGGCACAGCGTGGGCCTTTGGGCCACCCAGTGGCACCACATAGAAGCCATTTGGGCAGCGCGCTCTCTCCCAGCTGGCCTTGCAGACCAGCCCCTGTGGTCTCAGTGGCTGCAGCCTGGCTCACCCAGAAGAAGCCGCGCGGGTGCGGGGCAGGCTCCTTGCAGGAGCCCTGCACCTGTGTACGGGGGCTTCCCCAGCATGCAAGCTCTGGCATTCATGGGGAGGGTAACAGGGAGAGTGAGAGCGAGCTCAGCAGACACCCCACATTCTCACCGCACCTCCATCCCCGTCCCCAGGTAGCCAGTGAGAGGTCGCAGTGCATTGCCCATGCTCTCCATGTTCCATGCCTCCCCCTGGTGGTCAGTGCACATCATAGTGAGTGGTCAAACTCCTAGTTGAATGACCGCCCAAGTGGACAATTTGCATATTAAGCTATTAAGCTTTTATTATATAGGATAGTACTGTATCCTAAGTTATATGCACACACAAACACATAACCTCTATGTTCATGACTAACTCAATTAGTTTATAGTAAAATAATCAACTGTTTCAAAGTAATATCCCATTTATTTATTATAGTTTTAAAGACTAGACTTAGTATAGTAAATATAATGAAATGCATTAATTATTCTATTAAAATGACTTTTGCTAGTTAATATGCTCTTTCAGAGTTAGAATAATTCTTATTTTAAAGAATGATGATTAAATAAATATATATGTGAGATTTTAGAGGATAAAATTTTTGTAATGAGAAGCAGAAATAAAAGACATCATATTATAAAGATACCATTTTGATAGATTACCATTGTAAATGTGGGCCAGTCTCCTCTCTCCAGTGTGCTGTGAACACAGAACGAATCTTGAATTTTCTTTATCAGCACACATTAGAAGACATAATTTTGGGTAATACTTATTGACTGCTTACTCTGTTATCATAACTGGGGCATGTATTTTACATACATACACACATAAATTTCTCAAAGTAACCCTGATAGAGTAGTAAGAATAATTGCTCCCATTTTATAAATGATGAAATTGAAGCTCAAAATGTTAAGTGACTTGTTCAATTCCACACAAATAAAATAAGACAGAGCTGAGATACCAGCCCAGATATACCGTCACTTGCTTTGTCACTGTCTCCCCCATAGAAAAGAGCATGTTGATTATAGAGGAAGCTCTTCAGAGCTGTATGTCACTTCATAGCCTTCACGTGAAAAAATACATGTGTTTAATTCGACAAACTAACTTTGATTTAATCATATTTTGAAAGCATAACTTTTCTTGTTTTAGCTCCAGCAAGGTATTTGAATTATTTAAGTTTACACATTGTTCATTGATTTAACAGCCATTTTGATTAAACAGATGTTAATAATGACACTGTTTTTCTTGAATAATGAGATGATTTTCTCACCAAAAATGAAAAAAATGAAATATATCTAGAATGAGAGTAGAATGTGTCACAGAGCCCAAATATTGTATTTGGGATATTTTGTCTGCCAAATTTATTATACAAACTAAAACGACTGATAAGATTTTGTTTATTCTCTCCACCAGCATTATTTTTCAGCCTGATAAGGTTCTAGAGTTCTGGTATGTACTGAAATTTACTGTCGAATTCCCAGATCCAATCAAATTGCCAGAAATGCAGTGTGACCTTGGAAAGTAAGTTCTATTTAGTAAATATAATTATTTCATGAAAGAAAAAAGTTCATCTAAAAGTGTTATATATTTAACATTTTTTAAAAGACATGAATATGTTTTTAATTGCTTTTCTTTTCCATGAAAGGTTTGATATTTAAACTACCCCGTGGAACACTTAAGTGAAAAAACAAAAATCAAGTCAGGACTTAGGAGGGAGAGACTTGTACTAGGAGTGATTATCACAAGCGAGGGAAAGAGACTACAGAAATAGTTGTAGGGGACTATTGCAGTAGGGAGAATTCTCTGATCTCTGAAATATGCAAGCATCTCAAAATCAAATAGAAAAAAACTTTTTACTTTATAGGGTAATGGAGGGGCAAGCAGAGAGAGCTAAGCAGAATCTTTAGAAGGAAAACTAGACAAGAACAGGAAAATGACCAGTGGGGACTGATAAGAAAAGCATCTTGCTGGAATAAGCTAATTCCCAGGAAAAGCCAAGAAGAGAGAAATGTTCTATTTTTTTGTGTGTGTGCTTGCTCAGGCCAAAGTTCAGGGGGCTGTAGGAAAGAGAGAAAGCTGACTAAAGTTTGGTCAAGACAAAGCAGAGGGTAAGCAATAGACAACTGAAAATACTTGATCACTTGGTTAATACTGTATTCCCTTGAGATATGGCCATTTATATTTAGGTGGTTCAGTTATTATATCTTTGGCACTGAGTTTGGTGCTATTACATAGGGATAACCAAGTCAAAATTTCTGCTAGTAGGCAAATCAGTGCCTTTTCATCAATTTCTCTCCCTAAGCACACCAAAGGAGTATTTTATTCTCCTAATACCAAATCTTCAGCCAAAACCTCACTGAAAGTGATTTATTAAGGAGTGATCCCAGTTAGAAAAATCAGTAAGAGAATAGGGAAAGCAGATAAGAAAAGGGAAGAAGCTCAGCAAGGGTATGATTTCAAGTACAGTCTGAGATTTTATCTGATCCTGCAGAAAGTCCTGGAGCATAAATCACATCTCAGAATTGGTCTTGTCATGATGACAAGATGCTGGGATTTTGAACTCCCATACTAGTCACTATAACAGTCCTTAGGATGAGCTATAAGCTCCCAGATACTTCTCCTGTAAGGCTGAGAAGGCTCCAGGACCCAAGGGTAATCATCTGAAGGTCTCAGATGGAAGATGAGCAGTAAGAATTCAGAAGTTGGGTGACGGGGGCAGAGAGCTGTGGTTCTCAACCTACCTAATGTCGCGACCCACAGGTTGAGAACCACTGCTGTAGAGCCTAAGACCATCGGAAAACACAGATATTTACATTACGATTCATTAACAGTAGCAAAATTACAGCTATGGAGTAGCAACGAAAATAATTTTATGGTTGGGGGTCACCGCAACATGAGGAACTGTATTAAAGGGTCACGACATTAGGTAGGTTGAGAACCGCTGTTAGAGGAACTAGGTGGGATACCAGGCAGTGTCTACTACAAGTTGTTTATAAACTTATTTCTAGTTTTTATATATTTTTCTAGTTTTAAAATAAATGTTAATATATGTAAATTATATATGTATAAATAATTATTAATACATATAAAACAATTTCATGAAAATATTTGGCTCACAGTTTTACAATCATGATTTTTTTATTCCATTAAAAAGCACTAGCCTTTTCTCTTTTTAGTTTCTTGTTATTTTTTAACATGTTTTTTTTAAATAATTTATTTTTCTCTAAGTCATACTGTGTATAATTAAAAGACATGATATTTAAAGATGTTTGGTGGTAACTATTTTTTTAACCAGCCTTGTCTTGGGTCCTTATCCTCTTCAAAGTTTGCAGTTTTTCATTATACTCAGTGTCCTTAAAATTCTTAATATGTTGGTATGGCTCTGTTTTCATACATTTTTCCAGGTATTTGAGGTCTCTTTCAATATGGAAACAAATGATGTAATTTTTGTTTCTGGAAATCTCGAGTTATGCCATCTCTCTATTTTCTCTCTTCTCTCTCTCTACATCTATGTTTTGGATTTAGAACTTGGGGACTATTTTAATAATGTTCATACTTTTTTTGCATTCTCTCCCAACATTTGTATTTTTTGCATTTAGAAAGATTTGTTCAGTTTTATATTCCAATCTTTTTTTAAAAAATTTCTTTATTGATTAAGGTATAACATATTTGTCCTCATTCCCCCATTCCTATCCCACACCCCTCCCCACACATGCCCCCACCCTGCTGTTGTCCTTAACCGCTGGTTTTGCTCAGTGGATAGAGCATCAGCCTGTGGACTGAAAGGTCCCAGGTTCGATTCCGGTCAAGGGCATTTACCTTGGTTGCGGGCACATCCCCAGTGGGTGTGTGCTGGAGGCAGCTGATCAATGTTTCTCTCTCAAGCGATGTTTCTAACTCTCTATCCCTCTCCCTTCCCCTCTGTAAAAAATCAATAAAATATATATTTTTAAAAATTCCAATCTTTTTACTGAATTTTCATGTCAGCTATCAACATCCAAGACCATTTTTTGTTTGTGTTATGATGCTTCTTTTGTTTGTTTTAAAAATGTAATGTTCTCTTCTTATTTCATGTTTGTAATATCTTCTCTCTATCCCTTAAGGTATGAATGATCATTTTAAGAAGCCATGGACTTTATCTTAATGTTTTTGTTTTTTCCTGTTAGAAACTTTAGCTGATGCTTATTTTACTCCTATATATATGTGAGGCTCTAAATTGATAGTTAGGCCTCATTGACCTCTTCATGTTGTTCTGTGTGCTATTCTTCATTTGTTTTTTTCACTTGAAAAAAATATTCCTTTTTATTGTTGACTAGAGGCCTGATGCATGAAATTAGTGCATGGGTAGGGTCCCTAGGCCTGGCCGGCAATCAGGGCCAATCTGTGGGGTGACCGGTGGGGCTATCAGAGGCTCCCCATTGGCACCCACCTTGGCTGGCCTGAGGCCTGCAGGCTGGGGGCAACTCCTACGTTGAGCATATGCCCCCTGATGGTCAGTGTGCATCATGGCAACTGGTCTTTCCACCAGTCGTTCTGTAGTTTGGTTGATTTGCATATTAGGCTTTTATTATATAGGATGGACCTTTTTCCAGGTTTTGTCTAATCTGAACAAATATTGTTTATAACACCGTATATGCTTTTGTTGCACATTTGTGCTCATTTCTATTATGTAAACATAATTTAAATTTATTGGTTAATGACAAAGAATTTGAAATTGATTGTACTTTTTTACACTCCTACTAGCCACACATGAATTATATTTGCTTCCTATCCTCAAAACCATGGTTACTATAAAACTAGTTTTAACCATTCTGGTGCATATGAAGTAGTACCTCAATGCACTTTTAATTTGCATTTTCCTCATGATTAATGAGGTTGACTCCCTGGTCATATATTTATAGACCATTTTGATAGTCTTTTCTTTCAATTACAGTTTACATTCAGTGTTATTTTGTATTAGTTTCATGTGTACAGCATAGTGGCTGGACAGTTCTGGTTTTCATAGTGTCTGTACCAATCTGCATTTCAACAGTGTGTGAATGTTCCCTCTTCTCCACATTCTCACCAACACATATCTTACTTTAAAAAAAGTATTTATCCTAACAGCTGTGAGGTGATATCTCAGTGTGGTTTTGATTTGCTCTGTATGAAAAGGCATTAGAAATGATGGTGAATTGAGAATTATGAACCTTCTTTATTATTTGCTTTGACCATAAATACCAGCCACATTTGGGGAGGGGCAGGTTTATTTCATCATCAGTTTGTATTTTCTTGATGTAATGGACAGAACTTTGTTAATTTGTTACTCTTTGTTATTATTTGTATACTATGTTAACTTTTTTGTCTGGATTTAACAATTATAAAGTAATTTGTAAACATTGCTCCTAAAACTGGAATATGTTTCAGTACCCAATGTGTAGATACTATTGGTGTAAAAAAAAAAGAGAGGGAATCAGGGATTATCTAATTTAGCAAAATATCATTAGTTAATATTTGATGATTCTTATTTTGAAACTCATACAAGTTGTATTAGCTTCATAGGCCTGCCATAACAAGTACTATAAACCAAGTGGCTTAAGACAACATAACTTTATTGTCTCACAGTTTTGGAGGCTAGAAAATTGAAATCAAGGTTTCAGGAGGACCATGCTTCTTCTGAGACCAGTAAGGGAGAATCTTTTCTTGCCTCTTCTGGCTTCTGGTGCTTTTATGCAACCCTTGATGTTCCTTACCTTATGGATGCATTGCTCCAATCTCCACCTTCACTGTCATATGGCTATCTTCTCATGTGTCTTCATATCATCTTCAAATAGGGACAGCAGTCATACTGGATTAAGGGCAACTCTACTCCAGTATGACCTCATTTTAACTAATAACATTTGCTACAACCCAATTTCTAAATAAGGTCATACTCTGAGGTATTGGGAGTTAGGACTTCAATTTATCTTTCTGCAGCATGCAATTCAACCCATACCAGGTAATAGTAATCAAGTTTATAAAATTAACATTGAACAAGTTTATGAACAAGGTTACTAGCTTTGTTTTTCTTTCTAGGTTTATCATACAGAACTTTCCTTTAGTTAATCCTACACATGAAACCTTAGAATTGCAAGTAAGAAACAGTAATCCTGATAATTTTCTCCTGGATTCTCATAAATTACCAGTAAGTATATTCAGAAAGCCAAATATCCTATCACTACCAGAACATTTTCCATTTCTGGTTTTGGG
Organism: Eptesicus fuscus; assembly: GCF_027574615.1. Classification (NCBI taxonomy): domain Eukaryota; kingdom Metazoa; phylum Chordata; class Mammalia; order Chiroptera; family Vespertilionidae; genus Eptesicus; species Eptesicus fuscus. The sequence continues at coordinate 27,424,846 of NC_072473.1, forward strand.
ACACTGTGGGATATTAGCATTTCAATTATTAATGGGGTTTCAAATGTCTAAAATTTAAAAATGGAATTTCTATAAATGTATATCCCCAATTTTAATTTATCAAAAAAATAATGTTTATATACATTTTTGAAATTATATATGCCAGATTTGTGTTATCACTGAATTCTAAATAAATTGTGCTTTATTTGTGACCATTTTGGTAATCAGTTTTTGTGGTAGGTTATCAGTAATGTGATTTTGACTCAATAGTCATGCTGTGTTTCCAGGATCCCAAAAGGCCAGTTCCTTTCCAGCATACCACCCCTCCCCCATTTTCAGATAGTGCTGACAGTTCTTCCCCTCTCCTCCTTTCTCTGCCCCATTTTCCCATTCCTTGGTGGCTGGAAGAGATTAGAGCCTCTCAATGAGCCTCAATCACTTTTTTTCCTCCCCCACTAACAAAATAAGATCTGAACGTTCAGCATCAGTATCTACATTTCCAAAGAATATATCAAATATGTCAGTGAATATCAAAACCATGCTTTCAGGTAAGTTCCAAAATAATCATTGCAATAGATAATTCTCTTCAGAGAACCTCACAGTGAATCATGAAGCCCTACTAAGTAGATATGGTATTTAAATAAAAGCTTTTACTATTTGCCTTTTAATGATTGTTTCAACATTTCTAATGTGATTTTTTAATCTATATCATAATACATACCTATCTCTCATCAATCACTGGTTGCCAACTAACAATATTATGATGTGAAATTAGTAATGAACTGTCATAATGTGTCAAATTAGATATCACTATTATTTTGCTAAATTTTATATATATATATATATATATATATATATATATATATATGGTAATCTTTAAAAAGTTACATTAAAATATACACATACTTATATTACTTAATACTGTATTTTCCATAAATTAAAATGGAATGGAATGTTCAGGATATAATTGAAAAAATAAGGAAATTTCTTATTAGAAAGTGCTTTTTGTTGTTGTTGTTTATTGTTTTATTTTTTTTTAATCCTCACCCGAGGATATGTTTATTGATTTTAGAGAGAGTATAAGTGGAAGACAGATATTGATGTGAGAGAGAAACATTGATTGGTTGCCTTCAGTATGCGGCAATCTAATCCACAACCTAGGTATGTGCCCTGATCAGAAATCAGCCTGGCAACCTTTTGGTGTATGGGACAGTGCTACAATAAACTGAGCCACTGGGCCAAGGCGAAAGTGGTGTTTTTATATCCTTTATATCACTACTTTTACAGAAGAATGTAAACTGTGGTCCAAGGGAAAACAAATACAATATATTGCAGATGCCAACTTTATTACATAACTAGAGGCCTGGTGCACAAAATGCATGCACTGGGGGTGTCCCTCAGCCTAGCCTGCACCCTCTCCAATCTGGGACCCCCTGGGGGATGTCTTACTGCCAGTTTAGGCCCAATCCCACAGGACCTAAACCGGCAGTCAGACATTCCTCTCATAATCCAGGGCTGCTGGCTCTCAACCACTCACCTGCCTGCCTGCCTGATTGCCCCTAACTGCTTATGCCTGCCTGTCTGATCACCCCCTAACCACTTGCCTGCCAGCCTGATTGACACCTAACTGCTCCCTTGCCAGCCCAATTACCCCCAACTGCCCTCCCCTTCAGGCATGGTTCCCCCCAACTGCCCTCCACTGCAGGCCTGGTCACCCCCAACTGCCCTCCCCTGCAGGCCATCTTGTGGTGGCCATATTGTGACCACATGGGGACAGCCATCTTGTGACCACATGGGGGTGGCCATCTTGTGCAAGGGTGTGATGGTCAATTTGCATATTGCCTCTTTATTATATATGATGCAGAATATGGACTCTGCTTTAATATTTCCAACTGTGTCTTTATAGTCCATTAATTTTGATACATTTATCAAATATTAAGTATTTAAAAAGCAACTAATTTCAATATAATGAAATGACCCAAAAATATACTTATAAATTTACTAAAAATAATATTATATATTGTAGAACAAATTAGGAAAACACATGAATGTTAAAGTTGTAAATGGAAAGAATGTACATATAACTTCACTTATGGTTTTTTTGCATAGTACTCATGTTTATACAAGTAGGGATTTTAAAATATTGATTATAGCCCATTAATGCTTCAATAAATAAGCATAGGTTGATTACCAAGGCAAATAATGATATAAAAAACTTGTTTTCCTCCAATGATATATTATGATTTTTTTTTAAATACAGAAGTTGAAAGAATAATACAGTGCACAAACTTATACCTTCTGCTTTGGTTCTTATATTAATGGTTTACCATATTTCTTTCTTCTTTCTCTTATATTTCTTTTTTTTTCCTTTTACTCTTATTTAAATGGGACATTTTCCATTTAATTTTATTTTTTAATTATATTTTACTTTCAATATTATTTTGTATTGGTTTCAGGTGTATGGCATAGTGGTTAGATGATCCTATACTTTACAAAGTGTTCCTCCCAATATTTCAAGTACCCAACTGACACCATACATACTTATTGCAATATTATTGATTATATTCCCTACTAGAGGCCTGGTGCACGAAATTCGTGCACAGAGGGGGGTTGTCCCTCAGCCCAGCCTGTACCCTCTCCAATCTGGGACCCCTTGAGGGATGTCCGACTGCCCATTTAGGCCCAATCCCAGTAGGATCGGGCCTAAACGGGCAGTCGGATATCCCTCGCACATTCCAGGACTGCTGGCTCCCAAATGCTTGCCTGCCTGCCTTCCTGATTGCCCCTAACCGCTTCTGCCTGCCAGCCTGATCACCCCCTAACCACTCCCCTGCCAGCCTGTTTGCCCCCAACTTCCCTCCTCTGCCGGCCTGGTTACCCCTAACTGCCCTCTCCTGCAGGGTTGATCACCTCCAACAGCCCTCCCATGCAGGCTTGGTCCCTCTCAACTGCCCTCCCTTGCAGGCCAGGTGCCTCCCAACTGCCCTCTCCTGCTGGCCATCTTGTGGTGGCCATCCTGTGTCCACATGGGGCAGGATTTTTGACCACATGGAGGCAGCTATATTGTGTGTTGCAGTGATGATCAATCTGCATAGTACTCTTTTATTAGATAGGATAGAGGCCTGGTACAGGGGTGGGGGCCAGCTGGTTTGCCCTGAAGGGAGTCCCTGATCAGGGTAGGGTACCCTTGGGGCGTGGGGCAGCCTGAGCGAGGGGCCTGTGGTGGTTTGCAGGTCGGCCACGCCCCCTGGCAACCCAATCGGAGTCCCTGGTATCTGGAATTTATTTTCCTTCTACAATTGAAACTTTGTAGCCTGGAGCATAGCCAAGCCTGGGGCTCCCTCCGAGGCCCGAAGTCATTTGTGTTGGGGTTATAATTGAAACTTTGTTGCCTTAAGTGGGTGGGCCTGGCCAGGGTGTGTGGAAAGCTTTGCTTCCCCTGTTGCCGGCAGCAACCCTGGCCTGCTCTCTCAAGCTCCATTCTGCTGCCATTTGTTTGAATTTGTTTACCTTCTATAATTGAAACTTTGTAGCTTGAGTGGAGGCTTAGGCCTGGCAATGGCTGGCAGAAAGCTTGGCTTCCTCTGTTACCTAGGAAACCTTGCTCTCTGTGGCTGTAGCCATCTTGGTTTGGGTTAATTTGCATACTCGCTCTGATTGGATGGTGGGTGTGGCTTGTGGGCGTGGCTTGTTGGTGTGTCGGAGGTATGGTCAATTTGCATATTTGTCTATTATTAGATAGGATGCTGTACTTTATTTACATCTTTTTTGGGGGTTAACTACCAATTTATACTTCTTAATCCCTTCACTATTTAAGTTGAAGGTAAATTGTACCATGCTATTTCAACACTAAATACTTCAGATTATAGTTCTTAAGTGTATATTAATCGCCAACATCATCTAATATCCTGTTCAAATTTCAGTTTATTGACTTGCCACAAGACTCTTCCTCTTGAGCTAGGATCCAGTGTAATAAGCTCACACATTGGAATTGGTTGTCATCATGATACTTGCTTACAATGAAATGTTTTTAAGTTTCTCAAAGATTTTATATTTACACACCATATACAGTATACACACCAATAAGTTTAGTGTAATTTACTGCAGTTAAATTCCAACCAACCATATTTATCTTTCTTTCCTTGAGAACATTGGAAATTAATTTTTCAGCTAATTTTAGGTAAAAATAAAGGAATTTTATTGAATTACTGCTTGGTTGTATAAACTACCTCAGTCTTCACCATATATATTTATAGAAGAGGAATTTGAAGACAGAAATACTGAAATACTTAAGCCATGTAGTTAGTACTAGAGTTAAAATCAAATTTAATGAAGTATTATATATTTTTTCCAATGAAATAGATTATTTATATCATACTGTATTATTTATATATATATCCTGTATGTATAGAGAAACGTTTTTCATATTTGCTAAATTTAACAAATATATGAAATGCAAATTTTTTTGCTAAGGTTGATCCTAAAATTAATTTACATTCCTTAAATGTTCATTAACTAATAACCTCCAAATATTTGAAGTATCAGAGAACCAGTCTGAGATAAAAATATTTGCTGTAGATAAACCACACTTATACATCATAAGGATATAATGCTGTTCAAAATATAAAGTTAAGCCTGTATATGGATTCCATTGTCATCAGAGTTTGTTGAGAACAATGTGCTATATTTAACAAGGATTGAATGACACTGCTAAATTGCAATTTTACTTTTTCAAAAATTATCTGGCAAAATAAATTAGTGGAAAAATAATTGATTTATTTTTCAGATTTGTGCCACTCTTTCTATTATTCTGTAAGTGTTGATATTAAATACCATATTATTCATAGTGTAGCATTTTGTTTACATGATATACTCAGTTCCTCACTATGTTGTGATGAAGTTTCTCACTAACAATCTCTAAAGAATAAACTGATACTGTTCAGAATCAAGTTATTCTAGCAGGTCACACCTTGAGTGTGCATGTGATAGAACAAAGAAGAAAACTTCATGGTACACTAAAGAAGTTTGACTTACATCCATGCTTATAATCAGTTCATTTCTTTTGACATCACCAAGGCTACAAGTTAGGTGCCCAGTGTTTGCCTTGTATCTTAGAATGGACAATAAACTATGGGTCTTAAATTAAATGCATATTTCTATTATGGGAGACATTAACTCAGATTAAAAAATTAATTTAGATTTTCTTACATGGAGTGACTAACTCTATGTGATCATTGTCTGGGGAAAGGCCATGATACAAGCACTATTAAACAGTGTTTACCAGCAGATGTTTTACCAATATTTGTCAAACAAGCATACTGAGATTGGATAGTGTACCAGGCAATATCTTGATCACACAAATATCAACCCAGAATATATCTAGTGCACAAAGATGCTGATTCAAAAACAGTGCTAATTGCTTTGTTTCTCTTTTTATTCTTTCTAAATTTACACAGCTGATCATACTTCCTCGCTCCACAGAAAGGATACGTGTTCGCTTTTGTCCTTCTTCTCTTGGAAGAGCTAGTCATCAAGCTACTCTTACCTTCTACTGTGCTCAGGTATGATAGAGTATTCTTAGTCCAAGTCAAGTTAATTAAATTTTAAAGTCAACAAATAAGTAAATCTTATTCATCCAGTTGACATCTTTTGCAAGCAGAATAAGCTTATTATAAACTATTAATGAACTTTTGGAAATATACATCATGCATGTGTAAGCATCTAAAAGAGGCATTTTTTATGTTCTTAGATTGCTTGAGTGAAGGAGAATATACACCCAGATTTTAAAATATATGTATTTTTATGTAAATACCAAATTGCTGTCATTTATGTTAATTTTCTGACTTGGGTTTCATTACCCAAATTTTCATGAACTTAAATATAAACTGTGGAAAATGTTATCTTGCAAATATCATGTTATTTTTTTACTTTATTTCAACTGTACAGAATTCTTGCATAATAATAATTTTTCTAAATAATAATAATTTTTAAAAACAAAAATTGTTAATCATTTTTTAAGCATCTCTAAGTTTGCTGTATGTCATGCTTAGTTATCTCAGTTCATTCTCACCATAGTCCTAAGGCGAAAAGATTATTAACCACATTTTACAGATTTGGAAACTGAGACATAAAAATAAAGATCAGGTAGCTTGTAAGAGGTTGAACAGAAACCTCAACCCAGGATGTCTGGCTTCAACCTATTTTCATGACTATTTTTGCAACTACCTACAGATTGCAAATTGATTAAAACTCTCTTACTGCCAATGAAAACTTTACATAACATTTTACATTTATTATTATTTTGTACTTTTTCAAGTGTTGATGGGGAGGAAAGTAAATGGATATTGAAACTAAATCCTAAGGGGCACCACGGAACCTGCCATCTGAGAGGCAATGGAATCCCATATAATACTTGGGTCCCAATGTCAGTGCAAGACTTGTGTGTGACTGAAGTATCCTCTTTTCTAAAACAATGTGTAACTTATCTTCAGAAAAAAAATTGAGGCTATTAAATTTCCTACATGATTAGAGATTTATACGTGATCTGAAGCAGTACTATGGAAGTATGTGTGCCTCAGAAATATTAAAGAAAACAAATAGTAATCCTTTTCCTACAGAAGGGAAAGTACAGTGGAGATTATATTAATTTACAAAAATAATTTTAAGAAGGCACACTTTTAAATAATTGTTTCATAGCAGGTTTAGCCCCTTCATCTTAATTATTGGGGACAATTTAGTAGCTTGTATTTCTGATGGAAATTATATATGCTCAAGGATAATCAGGCACATTAGCAGGGCAATTACCAGTTCTCCATCTTAATAGCTTTAGAAATTCCTAGCCTAGACATTGAATGTGAAATTCTTAATCAAACACAAAGAACTCAGACAAGTAATGAACTCAAGCCTTTTATAAATCAATTTTACATTGGTGCTTGATTTCAGCATCTCCAAGTTGTAGCAAATCTCCAAGAATTTATCTGTGGTTAGACTTCTGCCCATTATTCATTCATCTTTTCAGCTACAGGGTCCAAGACCCAGACCCCTTCAACCTTTTAAATGTATTACTCTAACCTTCTGATTGGTTTGCCTTTTCTTTTTCTTTTTTTATCCCTTTTTTTCCTATCTCTGAATCATTCGAGTCTTCCTCTTTCATTTAATTTATCCAGTCATCCTAAAGTATTAATTGAATGAACTTTGGAAAATACAATATACATTATGTATGTGTAGACATCTGAGAAAGATAGTTTTTTAAATAAAGTTTTAGGGTTTGCTCTTCTAAGTCTAAGAATTTACAATTACTTTAACTTTTAAGGAAAAAATCATGTAGATTTCTGTCCCTCTCTTGATTTCACTGATAAATACCCTTGAATTGACATATACAACTGAGTAACTGATTAATAGAAAATCTAGTAATGGCAATTCTTTTAGGATAAGTTTTAAGTATTTCTAATTGTTACTCTTTGCTGAATTTAAGGAAATGGTTATAGATTTTTATTTACTTCATGGATTTCTGATTTGAATCCATATACAGAGCTCTGCATTGTCAAAATCCAATTTTAGGCGAAAGTTGATTGTCAAGATTTTGAATCCTAAGATTAATTTGGTTAGGATATCACAACTACATATATCATGAACTCATATTATGCTGCCGGATTCTGTAAATGAGATTGTGTTCCTGCCTATCAGAATAATAGGAATAGTAGTAAGCAGTAAATGTGGTAATGGGGCCTTCTAATATATTTTTGTTCGTTTTCAGTTGCTTCATTTTTATTTTCAAATAGTTGCCAGTATTTGTTTCATTTGTATTTCACTGTGTGACTCACTGCATCTAAAGGTCAGACTAGCAAAAATGAAAGAAAAAAGACAAAGTCAGAGTGGTTTTATTACCCAGCCTGTCTATGATCCTGCAACCTGTCTATGGAAAACTTTGTTGCTTAAAACTTTGCCAGCTCTAATGCCCTTGAACTATGTTCAGTGTGCAAGCCAGTTTTTACTATCTTTTACCTCTACTTTTTTTCCCTCTCAGAAACATTGGTATTGGATCTTTAGTTTCTTTTTACTGTGTCTCCTTTCAAAGAAGTTTGAGATAAAGATGGGATAAGAAATGTTACTTATTCTTTAATGCACATTTTTGTCGGGATACTTTTTAATTTTCCTCTCTGAACCCAAGAGAATAATTTAAGCAATGCTGGGGCAAGTGTTGTATACTAGTGTTCCATCATGGTGGAATGTAGGAGGTTTAATTTAGAAGCTCTAATACTTCAGGCCATTCGGCAAAGACATGAAAGCATGACCTTCTTGTTTTTGTACTTTGGCTCATTCCCAATGGCTCAAAGTAACCTCATTTCTGTCATACAGGATTTATTTAATTAAGTAGCCAAAAATAAGTAATTTACATAAACAGTTCATAATTTAATTTAACCCAGCCAGCCAATTACATGTAACCAAATTAGGACATCATAAGTGAAAATCTAGTGAACTTACATTTTGCAAGTAGAATCTCTAAAAGTAATACAGTCATTTGAAGATAATATGCAGACAAAACTTGCCTTTATTCATCCCTACTCAGAGAGAGACAGCTTTGTATCATTTCCTGTCCCACTTTGAAACAATCTTAAAGTAAGTTTCCCTCTTCTTACTGGAATTTAGGCTTGGAAACATCTATGTAGTTAGAGAGATTACAAACTAGGCCATTGCATTTGTTTGATTTTATTTAATGACCTCTTCATTCCTTTACAACATTAGTAATATATTCAGTGCCAAACTGAATCACAGTCTGTTGTGCATACAGTTGTACACACTGCCTTTTAATGGAACATCGATCTGTGCCTCACCTTCTTTGCCTTCATGTGATCATGATAACTATGTGAGTTCCACTTGACATTCACCCTAGCATTTTGGAAACTTTGTACAATTTTTAGTACCTCGTTTGTTAGACAAGTTGACTTAAAGAAACAACAACCTTGAGCAGAAACGCAAGGTTTTTATTAAGATATCTTCTTAATGCTGCTATAAATAACCTTGTGCTCTCCTTCTTATCAGTGTAAAAACACATTGATTGATTTTTCAATAAAATCCAAAGGAATTTTAAAAAGGAGGAAAAGATAAAACAGGGCATGTTAAATATTAACAACCAAAGGTTTTTATCTGCCAAAATTTTTACATGTATTAAATTTATTAAGTATTGTGAATAAAATGTATGCAATTGTGACATATATGTTATGAATATTTATCTTTAAACAGTTTGAAGAATGGAAATTCCTCCTTTCTGGAATAGGACTATTTCCCCAGCCTCTAGAAATAGAAAGAATCACCACCTACCTTCAGCAGCTAGCATCTCTGGCTATAACTTTCAAAAATCCCACAGATGAACATGTTTTAATCGATGTCATACTAACAAGTAAGTTGTTTTTCTTATATTTTACTTATATTATTTTGTAGTTATTAATCAAATGTATTGGATCATAGAATCAACATATTATAGAGATAGTGGACATGGTAGAGATACACTAAAAAAATCATAAGGTATGAAAGATGAGGTATCTTGAAATCATAGGATGTAAATGGTGGAACCAGAATCAAAAATTAAAAATCTGTGTAACAAGTCAAATTCTTCTCATTTGACTTGTAAAGCCAAAATGCAAATTAGTAGATTAGTAAGGTCCTTATTATTATTATTCAAATATGCCAATGCTTAGTCCTTAAAAGTTTATAGAACTTCAAGTGTTCTGATATTGTTTCCTTTCCCCATTTTCTTTATAAATAGCATATTTGGATTAAATTTTGGTTATAATCAAGCTTGTTCTCTTTTTCCTGTCAAATTGAAGATGCATGTTTTTAAATTATATTGTTTGGAGTTTTTTTATCACTTTTTATTAAATGATCAAATAATGTGGGTCTGAAATAAAAATCAACTCATTCGTTTTCCCACATTTTAAATCTACTATTGTATATTACTAATTTTATCTTTTCAACTATTATTATTACTTCTACTAAAACTGTTACTGCTGTGATCCATTTTATATAGTTCATATGTTGAGCTAAAAGGAATACATATGTTAAGGTCTTTGACATAAATAAGCAAATTACTTTCCAGAGTAATTATATTATTGCAATTCACGCTGCCATCAGGAGTATATTACAGACACTATTTTCCTGAGCCTTATAAGCTCTGACTAGTATCATTCTCCTTAATCTCCATCAATCTGATTGGAGAAAAATAGTATTTTATCATCATTGCAAATTAGTTATGTTTTGTTTAATACTGAAACTGAACACTCGTTTACCTATTAGAGTTTTCATCTTTCCTCGTCATCTCTTTATGCTTTTGGTATAAAATAATTTAAAAAATTAAGTACATTGTTACTCTTTGCTGAATGTTATCTGATGTAAAATACCCTTATGAATACTTTGGCTGTGGTAAGGAGAGACATGCCAATGTTTGCTAGCAGTTGATTGCTGGCCCAAGAAAGTCAGCATTGTAGTGTGGAAGAGACTTGAGCATGTATATCAGCAGAACAAAGAAGCCAGGACTGAGCAGGAATGAAAGCTGTAAAGGAGGTAGGGTTTAACTGATGGGCTAAGGCTCTTACAGGGCTGAGATCAGAGTTGAGGCAGAAAAAAGAGCCATGAACCAGAGGGGCAAGATAAAACAAATGTGAATATAGACAAATTGATTGGTAGTAGAAGGGCTTAGCAATTAAGAGCAGTTTTGTGTAGATTTTCATCTCCTGAGAAAAGGAGATGTAACAGGAGATTTGAAGAGTGTCACAGTGGTTTGAAATAACTGCTAGAGGGAAAGGAAGATGCAGATAACAAAATTCAAATATAACTGTATTGCATTTGACTGGGATTGCAAACCACATATTTAGATAGGCCCCCCAAAAATATGTGTTTGTGGAGTTTCCACCAGTTATAGGACTCAGAATTACTGGTGTGAAAGCACACCAGGGTGACAGATGGATCAAACCAGGAAATGAAATGTTCAGAGTAGGTGCAGCCAAGTCATAACTATGAGAGCATTAATAAAACATATTAGATCAAGATTTTTAACATTAAAAATAAATGGTGAAATAATATGTGGCTTCTTAATTTTCTTTAGTTGCTCCAAATTTCTTTCTGCTATTAACAAGAAAAACAGTAAGCTTGACAATTAAAGATGTATTTTTCTTTTGCAGTTTAAAAGTTTCTTTTATGAAAACTCACTCTCTTGGGTAAATGCTCAGGCTCTCAGATTCTTCCTCTTCTTCTTTCAACCTGAGGAGACCAGGCACAAAGAAAGACACTGACGTATTCTTTCTCTCTTCCACTTTCTCTCTTTCCTTTATGAAAAGCTTTATCCTTTCCTTTTCCTGATGATGGAGTCTCTCTCTGTGTCATAACCTCCTCCTTTTTACTTTTGTGGACTCTTTTTTTTATTTAATTAAGCTACCATGTACATGTCTTCTTGTACTCATATTCCTTGGCAACTAGGCCTCATAATTTGGCCTGAATTGTTGAAGGGCCACAGGGGAACATGATAATATTTAACATATATGCCAAATATACTCATTAAAAAGTTACTAAATTAATACCTTCTCATTTAAATATTTGTAAATGTCTTAAAATGTTTCAAAAGATGTGAATTTTCCTGCAGATGCTACAGAATTCACAGAATCCCCTTAGGAAAGTTAATAGCAAGACTCATAATATAGTACCAAGAGGGTGCAAGAGATCTCACAGTCTTTTGGGTCCTGCTTTACTCATTTCTCTTTAGATAGATAGATAGATAGATAGATAGATAGATAGATAGATAGATATTTTTCCAAGAATGCAACATTTTTAGAGTTGCAGACTTACCATCAAACTTTCATATTGCCCTATTCTCTAACATATTTTCTTCTGCTGATATTTTGGTTATTTCCATTTTAATCACTTCTCTAAGAAGTATTGCCTTAGTTTTCAAAGAATCTTCTAATTCTATTTAATTAAACGCTATTCAATTCTTTAATTCTATTGTGTGTTGTCTTTGCATAAAGTTCATTCACGTGAATAGTATGCAAAGCAAGGTGTTGAAAACATTATATTTCAGGGGTCTATTCATATCTTAATCCAGGCCAACTTGCAAAGGTGAATGAGGTAGGGTGGCTAGAGAGGAGATGGATTCACACTTGGAGAATAACAGTGATGTCCCAGCACAAAGCATTAATGAGTCCTGAGAAAAGTCAATTGCTGCAGAAAAGCTCTCAAATTGCCTAGGAAACTAGGATTTGTTTTGCACCCTATATGTACCACACTTGAGCTCTGTAAACGTGACTGTACCCAATCTTTTTAAAAAATCTTGGAGTCTTTCCAGATGTGGAACCTGAAGCTTAGAAATTTCCTAAAGCCATACAAGGTGGGGCAAAAGTAGGTTTACAGTTGTGAGTATATAAAACAGTTTATTCTTGTATTACTATTTATTCATTACTGTATTATTTTCTACACAAACAACTGTAAACCTACTTTTGTTCTACCCTGTATAATGAGTAAGTGATGGAACAGGGTATTGAACTCATCATGTTGAGCTGTCTTCTCCAGGACCATCTAACTGTCATTCTAAATTGTCTGCCTGATCCATATATACTTAGATTTCCCTTCTTGGCCTCCTTTTTCAGCCTGGACATGCACCGTTGATCACTGACTGGTATCCTTGAAATCATTTTCACAATCCTCTCTCATCAGTTATTATGCCCTGCACTCCAGCCCTCTGCTCTGAAGTTTTCACCCTTCTTAATAAAGGTGGAAAAGGGGAAGATAATTATGAATGAGAAGCAAAGATCTGAGTTAAAACATTAGAAATTAGGGCCTGGTGTATGCATCAAGAATTTAAGACACATCTCCATTATATGTATGTGTGTGCTCTTGCTTGTATAACAATATTCCAAACCTGCTAAATTGTGTGCATGTCAATGGCAGGGGTTATATTAACTAACTAGAGGACCGGTGCATGAAATTCATGCAGTTGGAGAGGGGGTCCCCTCAGCCCAGATTGTGAGAGTGGGCAGGCCAGATTAGGGACCCCACTGGTGCATGATAGGGCTGGGGAGGGACATGGGAAGTTGGCCAGATGGGGAAGGACAACAGGAGGGCTCTAGGGCATGTCTGGCCCATCTCACTCAGTCCCGATCGGCTGGACCCCAGCAGCAAGCTAACCTACCAGTCAGAGCATCTGCCCTCTGGTGGTCAGTGCATGTCATAGAGACTGGTCGACTGATCAACTGTCTGCCCCCTGGTGGTAAGTGCACGTCATAGCTAGCAGTTGAGCGGCCTTAGCATATCATTAGCATATTACGCTTTGATTGGCTGAATGGACGACCTGACACTTAGCATATTAGGCTTTTATTATATAGGATAGCTTTATTCTTAACTAAATGAGTAGTTCAATTTTAGAATATATGTTGATAAAGCAGGAGTTGAATATTTAGTCACTGACTACTTAATGAGCATCTATTTTGTGCTGAAAACTGTCACATGCACATTTCAAAACTACCTGTATTTGTAATATACATACATTTATACATTGTATTTTGATTTTTGTGTGGTATTCTACATGTGAAATACCACTATGGATTATATACCTAAAAGTTGCATATATTAGTTGGTACATGCAAAGTTTTGATTACTTTTCTACTAAAATATCTGTAGTATTGAGATTATTCAATCTTTTTATTTAATCCAAACTTAAATATGGTATTAGTGATTTTATTCAAATGTTTAAATACAAGTGGGTTCTTTTCCAGACATCAGTAGTTGTTTAATTGAAATTATTGGGGTGACATTGGTTAATAAGCTTATATATGTTTCAAATGTATAATTCTATGGTACATGAGCTTTACATTGCATTGTGTAGTTTTATTGAAGAGCAAAATAAAATAAATTAAGGATAAAGGTGTTCATGCCAATCAACACAATATATTAGTTTTATAAACATCAACTTTCATTTTGTGGGTTGACAAATGTAAACATAGTACTATATTAAGCTGTTGTTTACTTGGTTAATTATAACCTTGGTTTTCACTAGCAGTAAAATAATAAAGCATACACTATAGCATAGTTATAAGTTAATCACACCTGCAGGACATAGAGAGGCACTACTTAGTGTATTTGATTTTACATGTTAGAATTAGTTTATGAAAATCTTGTTCCTAGAGGCCCTCTGAATCTTAACTAAAGTATCTCCAGAGCTGAATAAATATTGATGTTAAATATGTAGTGATCATTGTAAACTGCCAGTCAAAGTGTGCATAACTTTATACATAAGAAGAGAGCTAAATAGATGTAAGAAGAAGTCCTACACTCTCAAAATCTCTCCCAAATTCAGACAATCAGCTATTTCAATATTTGAGTGAATAAGTAAGCAGCATTGGGAGATTGGAGATTAGTAGGTAGGGAATTTGAAGTATCAAATATATAACAGTCTCTTTATATCTTAGTTTCTCTTTTTTCCAACCCAGGATCCAATCAAGGAAGAGTCCAGGCCAGTTGTCTTATAGAATATTGCACATTGTGGATTTCCTTGTTGTTTCTTCATTATTTCAAGTTCAAACTAAGCATTTTGGTAATACCATATAGGAGATGTGTATTTCTCATTGTAACACATCAGGAGGCACCAAATGTCAGTCCCATTATGGGGAAGCTAAGTTTAATCACTTGGTTAAGGTCAGGTCTTCCAGATTGTTTGGTATAGTGTAAAGGTCATCTTTTTTCCTTATAACTAATAATAAATAATTTTGGGCGTGATAAATTGAGACAATATGAATACCCTCCTGCCTTATAACCTTTCCTAGATGGTTTTAGTATCTGTTGTTTCCCTACCAATATTAATTATTATGTCTATTATCCTTGCTGATTGCTGATTTTATTAGCATGGATATATATATATATATATAAAATCTCCATATAGAGAGATAAAAAGACATTTTTCCTCCCCTTCCCCCATGAGTACAGACTCATGGATCATTTTTTTTATCTTTTACATCTCAGCTTTCCTTATTTTCAAATACTCATCACACTATCACATTTGACTATAGAGTATTCAATGTATAAAATATGTGGCTATCTAAATTCAGAAGACATAAGCTTTGTGACCTTGGTCAAAGAATTTCTATTTGGGGGCCTTCTGTATTTCCTAACACAATGGGAGGTCTCTAAGGTTGCTTCCAGCCAATGATTCTAGATTCTTTGATTACTGAATGAGCATTGTCTGATGGCCCACTCTATTCAGGGTAGGCTACTTGATCCCTTTGTATAAAAGTGTCATTGTCACTATATTTTGGGGTAATGTTCCTGAGTTTGAGGAAATAAAACAAAACAAAAATGTTAACAGAAATGACTTTTACACCCATTTATTCCTTCTGTGGATTTCTCTGTTTCCAGAACTTACAGCTTTTTGAGCAATTTACTAGTAAAAGAACTAGAGCTAATATTTGTACAAATCCATAGCTTTTACATAAACAGCAAAGAATACTATCTCACTCTTTTCCCTTTTCCCTCTTGGATTTAGGACTATTGAATTTGAAGAGCAGTTAAGGGCGACCAGGCCAGCAGGGGAGGGCAGTTAGGAGTGACCAGGGCATCAGGGGAGGGCAGTTGGGGGGGACCAGGCCTGCAGGGGAGGGCAGTTAGGGGTGACCAGGCTGGCAAGGGAGGGCAGTTAGGGGTGACTGGGCCAGCAGGGAAGCAATTAGGAGTCAATCAAGCTGGCAGGACAGTGGTTATGGGGTGATCAGGCTGGCAGGCAGAAGCAGTTAGGGGCAATCAGGCAGGCAGGCAGGTGAGTGGTTGGGAGCCAGCCATCCTGGATTGGGCCTAAATGAGCAGTCAGACATCCCTTGTGGAGTCCCAGACTGGAGAGGGTGCAGGCAGGGCTGAAGGACCTCACACACACACCCCCCCATGCATGAATTTAATGCACTGGGCCTCTAGTCTATATATATATATATATATATAAATATATATATAAAAGGCCAATATGCAAATTGTTCCCTTGGGAGTTCGACCTAGAGATGGGGAGTTTGATTGCTCGCTATGACATGCGCTGACCACCAGGGGGTGTGCGGAATGAAGGAAGGCCCTGACCAGAAGCAGGAAGGCCTGGATCAGCCCTGATTGCCAGCCAGGCCTAGGGACCTTACCTGTGCATGAATTTCATTCATCGGGCCTCTAGTATGCATATAAGATCTTTGGTTAATTTCTCCCTGCTCCCCTCCCCCATTCCATTTGATAATCCTCAGTCTATTCCATGTTTCCATGCCTCTTGTTCTACTTTATTCATCAGTTCATTTTGTTCATTAGATTCCTCATTCATTTATTTTGATTTGTAGATTCAATTATTTATAGATATGTATTGCCATTTTAATTGTTCATATTTTTATCTATTACTTCGACACTTCCTCCTTCTTCTTTTCCTCCTCCTTCTTCTTCCTGTTCTTAAAGAATACCCTTCAACATTTCATGCAATATTGGTTTGGTGGTGCCTAACTACTTTAGCTTTTTTTTTGTCTGTGAAGCTCTTTATCTGACCTTCAATTCTAAATGATAGCTTTGTTGGGCAGGTTATGGGTCCTTGCTATTCATCACCTTGAATATTTCTTGCCACTCCCTTCTATCCTACAAAGTTTCTGTTGAGAAGTCAGCTGACAGTCTTATGGGTGCTCCCTTGTAGTTAACTGTTTACTCATGCTGCTTTTAAGATTCTTTGTCTTTAACCCGTGGCATTTCAATTAGGATGTGTTTTGGTATGGGCCTCTTTGGGTTCCTCTTGTTTGAGACTCTCTGCACTTCCTGGACTTGTAAGTCTGTTTCTTTCATCAGGTAGGGGAAGTTTTCTGGCATTATTTCTTCAGATAGCTTTTCAATATCTTGTTCTCCCTCTTCTCCTTCTGGCACCCCCAGAATGTGAATATTGGTATTCTTGAAGTTGTCCCAGAGGCTCCTTACACTATCTTCATATGTTTGGAATCTTTTTTATTTTGCTCTTCAGATTAGGTGTTTTTTGCTTCCTCATATTCCAAATAATTGATTTCATTATGGAAATCCTCTACTGTTGAACCCCTATAAATTATTCTTTATTTCAGTTAATATATGCTTAATCTCTGACTGGTCTTTTTTTTTTTTATATGAAATTCTCACTAAGATTCTTGAAAGTCTCACTAAGTCCCTTGAAGCTCTCATTAAGTTCCTTGAAGCTCTCATAAGATCCTAGAGCAACCATGTAAGCACTGTTTTGAACTCTGTATCCAGAAGTTTGCTTCCTTCCATTTCATTTATTTTCTAGGGATTTCTTCTGTTCTTTCATTTGTGACATGTTTCTTTGTCTCCCCATTTTTGTTGTTTCCCTGTATTTGTTTCTACCTATTAGGTAGAGCTGCTAAGTCTCCTTGAGTTGATAGAGTGGCCTTGTGTAGTAGGTGTCCTGAAAAGACCATTGGCTTAGCCTCCCCAGTCACATGAACTGGGGACTCTAGGTGCACCCCTGTGTGGGCTGTGTGCACAGACTTGTTGTAGTTGAGCCTTGATTGCTATTGGTGTCACTGGGAGGAATTGACCTCCAGGCCAGTTGGCTGTGAGGACCAGCTATGGTTACAGTAGAAGGGCTGTGGTGGAGGAGACACCATTATGGAGCAGGACTTGCTTTGGTGCTCACTGAGTCTGCCCCTTGAGTGTGTCACTCATGGATGTGTAGAGTTGTAATCTGTTATGTTCTAGCTCTGGAGCCTCCAAGTAGTTGCAAAGACAGCCAGTGCCTGGGTCCACTCAGCAGGAGCTACAGAGCAATTTGCAGATGGCTTCTTGTTTTGGGCTTGGAAGTGCCCAGGCGAGGCCCAACTGGGAAGCAAGGCAGGCTGGTGCTAGTGCTGGGTCTTGGGCCTCTTATTTATAGGTATGAGGCATGCTGATACCAGCTACTGCTTGAGTGAGAAATTTTAGGAAAGTCTGAAGCCTGAGCCAAGACAGACCGTTCAAATGGAAAAGCTGCTGCCAACAGCTTGGGTGGGGCTGCAAATTGGATGGGGCAGCATCTGAGGGAATCACCAGGGCTGAGAAAACAGAATGGGCCAAGTCCAAGTAAGTTTGTATACCTTCCATTTAAGAGGAACTGCCTGGGCTCCAGCAGCCTCTATGTTACTCAGCCTCAACCCCCAGTGTTTTTATAGCCTGAAGTTACAGGGACTTCTCTTCCCAGCTCTGGAACCCTGGGCTTGGGGTCTTGTGTGGGGCTTGGATCCCTTGCTCCTCATGGGAGGCCTCCACAGCCAAGATATCCCTCCTGGTTTAAAAAATGCCACATGTGAGAGAAACCAAGATTGCGGCATAAGGTAAACACCCGAACTTGCTGCCTCGCACAACCACTTCAAAACTACAACTAAAAGACAAAATGGGTATCATCCAGAACCACGGGAAGGCTGGCTGAGTGGGAATTCTACCACTAGAAGGAAAGAGAAAAGCACACTGAGACTCGGAGGAGGAGCGGAGGTGCAGAAGTGAAGCGCAGAGGTACGGAGGCACGCGCGCAGAATGGGTTGGCAACTAAATATGCTGTTGTCTTTTTCAATCCGGAGGGAGACACAAGCTCCTGACTACTCTGAACTCCAGTTCCAGGCGGGACTCTGGGGACCCAGACTCATACGGGGAGAAACTGGACTGTCTGGCATCAGGCAGGACTTGAGGGCGGCTTTCTCTCAGAGGTGCTTGCAGCAATCATTGTTCCTTAATGGTGCTGTGGGACACAGAGACACAGGACCTCTTCCAGGTAGGGCTGATGGTCAGCTATTGCTGTTTGCTCCACCCTGGTGATTCCCTGAGACTTCGCCCCACCCAATTTGTGTGCAGAGGCTTTTGCATATGAATGACCTGGCCCTTTGCAATCTGAAACCTAATGTACTGCAACTGGGTCAAAGAGCCCCAGAACCTCCAAAGAAGACCCAAGGCTCGACAGCAACTTCCATTGCTTCACAGCTGGGCCTCATCTGGGCACCTCCAAACCCCAAACAAAGAGAAGGAGTCTGCAGATCTCTCTGTAGCTCCTGCTGGGTGGCCTCTCTCCTTGGAGATCCAAGAGCCAATGGTCAGAGAGAGACCATCCGGACTACAAATCTTCTGATCCATAAGAGACACACTCAGGGAGAAGACTCAGTGAGCACCAAAGCCCCACTGAAGCAAGTCTTGCCCCATAAGGGTGTCTCCAGTACAGAAGTTCTCCCATCATAGACACAACTGATCCTCACAGCCAATTGGCCTGGAGATCAATTCCTCCCAGTGATACCAACAACAATCAAGGCTTAACTACAACAAGACTGTGCACACAGCCCACAAAGGGGGGCACCAAGAGTGTCCACCTCAGGTAATTAGGGAGGCTGAACTACTGGATATAGAGTTCAAAACCATGGTTATAAGGTTACTCAAGAATCTTCTAGAAACTGCCAATAAATTTAGTGAGACCCTCAAGGATATGAAAAAGGACCAACTAGAAATTTAGCATACACTGACAGAAATAAAGAATAATATACAGAGATCCAACAGGAGACTAGAGGATCCCAAGAATCAAGTCAAAGATTTGAAATACAAAAAACACCCAACCAGAAAAGCAAAAGCAAAAAAGAATCCAAAAATATGAAGATAGTGTAAAGCGCCTCTGGGACAACTTCAAGCATACCAACATTCGAAGTATGGGGTTGCCATAAGAAGAGAGCAAGATACTGAAAGCCTATTTGAAGAAATAATGACAGAAAACTTCCTCTACCTGGTGAAAGAAATAGACTTACAAGTCCAGGAAGCGTAGAGAACCCCAAACAAAAGGAATCCAAAGAGGACCACACCAAGACACATCATAATTAAAATGCCAAGGGCAAAAGACAAAGAGTGAACCTTAAAAGCAGCAAGAGAAAAACAGTTAGTTACCTACAAGGGAGTACCCATATAACTGTCAGCTGATTTCTCAACAGAAACTATGCAGGCCAGAAGGGAGTGGCAAGAAATATTCAAAGTGATGAATAGCAAGAACCTACAACCAAGATTACTCTACCCAGCAAAGCTATCATTTAGAATTGAAGGTCAGATAAAGAGCTTCATAGATAAGAAAAAGCTAAAGGAATTCATCACCGCCAAACCAGTATTATATGAAATGTTGAAGGGTATTCTTTAAGAAGAGGAAGAAGAAGAGAAAGGTAAAGACAAAAACTATGAACAAAGTGATAACAAATACATATCTATCAACAAGTGAATCTAAAAATCAAGTGAATAAAAAGTTTGATGAACAGAATAAACTGGTGAATATAATAGGATCAGGGGCATAGAAAGGGAGTGGACTGACAATTCTCGGGGGAAAGGGGTGTGGGGGAGATGGGACAAAAATCGTACACCTATTGATGAGGACAGTGGAGGGGGGGTAAGGGCAGAGGGTGGGGTGGGAACTGGGTGGAGGGGAGCTATGTGGGGGAAAAAAGAGAAACAACTGTAATAAGCTGAACACAATAAAGATGTATTAGTAAAATAAAAATAAAAAATAAAAAAATGCCACATGTGGTGTAAGAAGAGCTCATTCCAGTCTTCCCCCCCTCTCCTACCCATCTCAGTGTACTTTATTCTTTACTTCTCTAGTTGTAAGACTTCCATTCAGCCAGATTTCAGGTGGTTCTAAATGATGATTATTCTGTATTTTATTTATAATTTTGATGTGTTGTGAGAGGCTATGAATACTGGCATTTACATATGACACAATCTTGGTTTTCGGCCCTATTGATTTTTGCTTCATGTAAGTGGAGGCTCTGTTGTCTGTCATAGACACATTAGGATTATTCCCCATTAGTTTTAGAACATTTCATTATTTTGGGGCACAATAAGATATTCCAGGTAACTTGTCCTTACCTTGCTGTAAAGCTCAAATTATACATTTTTCCAAGGATCACTTGATAGAAACAAGGTATTTAGAATCCATGATATGGGCACTATATGTGCTCATTGTTCCTGAGATATTCCTTGCAGTGGACCGAGCAAAGACATATAATTATTATACATTACTAGAGGCCCAGCACATGAATCCATGCACCAGTGGGGTCCCTCAGCCTGGCCTGTGGGATTGGGCCAAAACTGGCTCTCCAACATACCCCAAGGGGTCCCAGATTGTGAGAGTGCACAGGCCAGGCCAAGGGACCCCACCAGTGCACGATCAGGGCCAGGGAGGGACCGTGGGAGTGCTCCAAGGTGTGTCTGGCCTGTCTCACTCAGTCCTGATCAACCGAACCCCAGCAGCAAGCTTACCTACTGGTCAGAGCATCTGCCCCCTGGTGGTCAGTGCACACCATAGCAAGTGGTTGAGTGGCTTTAGCATATAATTATCGTATTATGCTTTGATTGGTTGAACAGACGACAGGACACTTAGAATATTAGGCTTTTATTATATGGGACTATTTCATACTAGTGCTTCCCCTTCATATCCTACATTTTTTCCTCAACTTACTTTACTTTGCCTATTCCCACATGAAAATCTGGTTCTTTAAACATCAATTCAGTACTCATTTGCTCTATCATAGCCATACACCCCTAATATTTTCAAAATTACTATATTCTTACAATTACTAAAAAGAAAAACTAACTGAAAACTACTAAAAAAATTAAAGCTCTTTTTGCAGTTACGTTTTCCTTCAAGAATATATTACACTACATAGAACAGTTAAGAAACTATGGCCAAAATACCAGGTGTACTGGTTAATAATTCAGATTTTTTTCAATAGATGGAGTTACACATATATATGTGATTTGATATGCATGCTATTTTGTTGTATTAACAGCAAGTTTCAAAACTTCATATGTCAAATTTTCTGAAGGTGTTAAAATCATAGATATTTTTATTTTTAAAAATGTTGGATTTTGTGCCCAAAGAAAGAGCATTTGCAGGAAGTTTTAATTCATTACTTTATTTTGAAGAAAAGTGCTGTTCAAAGTTATTGTATACTTTGGGAAGTTTATGGTGGACATGCTCCATCTCAAGATACTTCTGAATGCTGGTTTAAATGCTTTAAAAGTGAATATTTCAATGTGAAAAACAAAGAATGTCCAGGTCAACCGAAAAAGTTTGAAGACCCAACAATTACAAGCATTATTGGATGAAGATGTGTCAAACTCAAAAATAACTTGCGGAAAGATTAAACGTTGCTCAGTAAACAATTTACAATCATTTACAAGCAATGGGAAAGATTTTAAAGATAGGAAAATGGATGCCACATCAACTGAACGAAAGACAAATGGAAAACAAAAAAGTCATCAGTAAAATGTTGCTTCAATGGCATGAAAGAAAGTCTTTTTTGCATCAAATTGTGACTGGCAATGAAAAGTGGATTTATTTTGAGAATCCCAAATGCACAAAATCATGGATTGATCCAGGTCAACCATCAACATCGACTTCAAGGCCAAATCGCTTCAGAAAGAAGACAATGCTCTGTGTTTGGTGGTATCAGGAAAGTGTGGTGTATTAAGAGCTTCTAAAACCAGGTGAAACCATTAATACTGATTGCTACCGACAACAAATAATCAATTTGAATCACGCTTTGATCATAAAATAACCAGAATGGGCCAGAAGACACAGCAAAGTAATTTTGCTTCATGATAATGCACCATCACACACTTCAAAACCAGTTAAAGACACACTAAAAGATCTTGTCTGGGAAGTATTAACCTACCCGCTGTATTCACCAGACCTTGCTTCTTCAGATTACCATTGTTCCGATTGATGGCATACGCCCTTTCTGAGCAGCACTTCAAAATGTACGAAGAAGTGGAAAATTGGGTCTCTGAATGGTTTGCCTCAAAACAAGAAAAGTTCTATTGGGACGGTATCCACAAATTACCTGAAAGATGGGGGAAATGTGTAGCTAGTGATGAACATTACTTTAAATAAAGCACTTTTGATGTTTCTTTTGAAATTATCATGTTTTCTTTGATTACAAAATCCACATTATTAACTGGTACATCTGGTATTCTTTAATTAGTTCTTTATTCTATGTAGTTGAGTTGTCAATTTGTACAAAGATGGATTCCTTATATTTTAATTCAATTTTAAGGTTTGCTTTTTGAAACTTTTAAATTTTAATTTAATTTTTTAATTTGTGAATATGCATTATTCAAAACTCAAACTATATAAAAAGTTCTATTTAAACAAATCCAATTCCCATACCTATACCAGTCAATACATTCTCAACCAGCTGTATGAATGACCATGTTCATTTGATCCTGATTTATCCATAGTGTTTGCATGTAAATAAATGCATATGCACACACATTTCTGTTTCATCCTCTATCTCATGCAAAGATAGAATACTACATAATATTTTTCGCACCTTGCTAATGTCACCCAGCAAGATGTTTGGAATCCCAGTGAAATAGTTAATGGACACCTTTGTCATTGATTTTAATGATCTTTTATTATCTCAATTTTTAAAAATATATTTTATTGATTTTTCACAGAGAGAAAGGGAGAGGGATAGAGAGCTAGAAACATTGATGAGAGAGATACATCGACCAGCTGCCTCCTGCACCCCCCCCACTGGGGATGTGCCTGCAACCAATGTACATGCCCTTGACCGGAATTGAACCTGGGACCTTTCAGTCTGCAGACCGACGCTCTATCCACTGAGCCAAACCGGTTTCTGCTATTATCTCAATTTTTTACTGAACTATTGCTTATCTACAACTAATCTTTAGTACATGAACCTTTTCATTATCTATATATATAAAAGCCTAAGCAACTATGTGACCGATAGCTATGATGCATACTGACCACCAGGGGTAGATGTTCAACGCAGGAGCTGCCGAGCTGTGGTGACTTGGCAGCTGCAGTTCTTGAGTGATGCACCCAGAACCAGAGAGGAGGGAGCCCATTTACAGGGTGCGTCACCTGAGACCCACCCTCTTACAATCCAGGACTACTTGGGGGATGTCAGGGAACCAGTTTCAGCCCAATCCCTGCAGGCCAGGCCAAGGGACTCCACCAGTGCATGAATCCGTACATCGAGCCTCTAGTTTCCAATAACATGCTATATAAATAATGTCCCTATGCATACTGTTTCATATTTGAGCTATATATGTAAGGTTTATTTCCACAAGTAGTATTGATAGGCAATACATATATACCTATATCTGTCTATATCCATATCTCTATCTCTATCTATCTATCTATCTATCTATCTATCTATCTATCTATGTATCTATCTACTAGAGACCTGATGCACGAAATTCTTGCATGGGGGAGTGTCCCTCATCCTGGCCTGCACCCTCTTGTAATCTCGGACCCCTTGCTCCTAACCACCCACCTGCTCACTCCTAATAATCCACCTGCTCACTTCTAACTGCTTGGCTCACTGCTCCTTAGATCTGCTGCGGAAGTGGGAGAGGTTCCCGCCACCACCACTGCACTCGTCAGACATGAGCCTGGCTTCTGGCTGAGCAGCACTCCCACTGTGGGAGCACTGACCACCAGGGGGCAGCTCCTGCATTAAGCATCTACCCCCTGATGGTCAGTGCATGTCATAGCAACCAGTCATTCTGGTTGTTCTGCCATAACAGTCGCTGGGCTTTTATATATAGAGACTAGAGGCCCAGTGCACAAAATTTTTGCACTTGGGGGGGGGCGTCCCACAGCCCGGATTGCCCCCTCTCACATTCCAGGAGCCCACAGGGGATGTCTGACTGATGACTTAGGCCCACTCCCTCTGGGGATTAGGCCTAAGTTTGCAGTCAGACATCCTTAGCGCTGCCATGGATGCGGGAGAAGCTCCTGCCACCACCGCTGCACTCGCCAGCCATGAGCCCGGCTTCTGGCTGAGTGGCACTCCCCCTGTGGGAGCACACGGACCACTAGGGGGCAGTTCCTGCATTGAGCGTCTGCCCCCTGGTGGTCAGTGATCATCATAGCGACCAGTCGTTCCACCGTTCGGTCAATTTGCATATTAGCCTTCTATTATATAGGAATATCCTATCTAATAAAGAGTTAATATGCAAATTTACTGTCACTCCAACACATAAGAAGGCCGCCCCCATGTGGACACAAGATGGCTGCCACAAGATGGCTGGCAGGGGAGGGCAGTTGGGAGGGACCAGGACTGCAAGGGAGGGCAGTTGGGGGCAATCAGGCCTACAGGGGAGGACAGTTGGGGGGGACCAGGCCTATAGGGGAGGGCTGTTAGGGCTGACCAGGCAGGCAGGGGAGGGCAGTTAGGGGTGACCAGGCCTGTAGGGGAGGGCTGTTAGGGCTAACTGGGCAGGCAGGGGAGGGCAGTTTGGGGTGACCAGGCCTGCAAGGGAGGGCAGTTGGGGGTGACCAATTTGCAGGGAAGGGCAGTTGGAGGGGACCAGGCCTGCAGGGAAGGGCAGTTGGGGCCAACCAGGCTGGCAATGGAGGGAAGTTAGGGGCAATTGGGCCGGCAGGGGTACGTTAGGCATTGATCAGGCTGGCAGGCAGAAGTAGTTAGAGGCAATCAGGCAGGCAGTCAGGCGAACAGTTGGGAGCCAGCAGTCCTGGCTTGTGAGAGAGATGCCAGATTGGAGAGCGTGCAGGCTGGGCTGAGGGTCAACCCCCTTCTGTGCACAAATTTCATGTACCGGTCCTCTAGTACAGTGGTCGGCAAACTCATTAGTCAACAGATCCAAATATCAACAGTATAACGATTAAAATTTCTTTTGAGAGCCAAATTTTTTAAACTTAAACTTCTTCTAATGCCACTTCTTCAAAATAGACTCGCCCAGGCTGTGGTATTTTGTGGAAGAGCCACAATCAAGGGGCCAAAGAGCTGCATGTGGCTCGCGAGCCGCAGTTTGCCAACCACTGCTCTAGTATATAAATATAGATACACTATTTTACTGTATGTTACAAAATCCCCTTCATAGGGGTTGTAACATTATTCATTCCTATTTCTTTCCAAGGATGGTGTCAGCTGATATCTAGTTCAATATACTTAAAGTTATAAATGCCTATGCTGACAGAGATTTTATCTTTTATAAGTGGTAGCCCTGAAAGCAATTACCTGTTATGTAGCCAGTTAGTATGTTTTGGATAATTGACTGATTTTGTATTTATTGGTTTAAATTATTGTTAGTTTTGTAAATGTATATGTATGGATATGTAAATATTAACTACTACAATCCAAATTAAATTGTTGGCTCAAACAGGGTCTCAATAATATCTGTTATTAGAGTAGTTTAAATAAAAATTCCAAGGATTTATAAGTTGATTTTATAATGTTTTAGAAATAATCATCTGAGAAATTTCTCATTAGAGGAGAGTTTTGATTCAGTTTCAGTCTTCACTGATGTTTTTTCTTTTTTCCTTTTAAATGTGACATTGAATTATAATATCTCTTTGTACTTTTATTAGATCGGGAAATGCCGAAGAATCTCACCCTTGGCATTCAGTGTGATAGCTTCCTCATTGAGACTACTGCCTTCAAGCTTAGTTTGGATTACTCACACGGTACAGGATTTCTACCTTATATTCTGGCATTCTATATGCTATCACATTTTATTTTATTTATTTATTTTTATTTTTTTTTTACATTTTCTATATCTTTATTTTTGTTAAAACATATTTGATATATAACATTGTATAAATTTAAGGCATACATTATGTTAATTTAATATATTTATATAGTGTAATTTAATACTTTTATATAGTGTAATATGATTGCCATTGTACTGATAATTAGCACCTAAATCAATCACATTACATGATTATTCTTTCTTTTTAGTGGTTGGAATCAAGTTCTAGTCTCTTAGCAAATGTGATTATTATAATACAATATTTTTGTCTATATTCACTATATTATACACTAGATCTCTATGGCTTATTTGCTACTCATTGCACATTTGTATCCTTAAACAACATGTCTGACTTATTCCCCCTACCACTTATCTCATGGCAACCACCATTCTATTCTCTGTTTTTATGAATTTGACTTTTTTAGATTCCACATATAGATGATATAGAGTACTTGCATTTCTCTGTCTGTTTTAGCATAATATGCTCAAGATCTATCCATGTTGTTGCAAATGGCAAAATGTCCTTTCTCATGACTGAATAACATTTGTGTGTGTGTGTGTGTGTGTGTGTGCGCGCGCGCGTGTGATCTTCTTTATCCATTTTTCTGTTGATGGGTTGTTTCCTTTTGGTATATCTCCATAAATGGAACTGCTGAATCATATAGTAGTCCTAATTTTAATTATTTGAGGAACCTCCATATTCTTTTCGATAGTGCTTGAACCAATTTACATTCCCCCTGAACAGTGTACAAGGGTTCCCTTTCCTCCACATCCTTGTCAACACGTATCTCTTGTCTTCTTGATGGGCATTCTAACAAGAGGAGGTGATATCTCATTGTGGTTTTGCTTTGCATTTCCCTGATAATTGGTGATGTTGTGCATCTTTTCATATACCCATTGACTATTTGGACGTCTTCTTTGGGAAAATGTCTATTTAGTTACTCTGCCCATTTTTTAACTGGATTGTTTAGTTTCTTGCTATATGAGGTCTCTAAATATTTTTGGATACTAATCCATATCTGATATATGGATTGCAAAATATTTCTCCCATTCTGTAGGTTGCTTTTTCATTTTGACAACTGTTTCTTTTGCTGTGCAGAAGCTTTTTTAAGTTTGATGTATTTCCATTTATTGATTTTGCTGTTGTTGTTTATGCTTTCAGTGTCATATCAAAAAAAGTATTGCCAATACCAATGTCCAGGAATTTATTCCTGTTTTCTTCTAGGAGTTTCATGGTATTGGGTCTTAAGTTGAAGTCTTTGACACATTTTGCATTAATTTTTGTCAGTGGTGTAAGATAGTGGTTTAGTTTCATGGTTCTTTATGTATTTAACCTGTTTTCCCAACACTGTTTGTTGAAGAGACTATCATTTCTCCATTATTTATTCTTGTCTCCCTTGTTGAATGTTATTCATCACATACATGGAGATTTAATTCTGGGCTCTCTATACTGTTCCATTGTTCTGTGTTTATTTTAATGCCAGTACCATACTGTTTTCTTACTCTAGCTTCGTAGTATAGTTTGAAATCATAAAGTGTGATATCTACACTTTTGTTCTTTTTCCTCGGGATTGCTTTGGCTCTATGGGGTGTTTTGTGGTTTCACACAAATTTTTTTTAATATTTTTTTATTGAGGTATTATATGTGTACATATCTTACCATTACCCCCCACCCCACACCCACACATGCCCTCCCCCACTAGAGTTTTGCGTCCATTGTTTATGCTTATATGCATGCATACAAGTCCTTCGTTTGATTTCATAACTCCCCCACCTCTCCCTAACTTTCCCCCTGTAATTTGAAAGTCTGTTTGATGCTTTACTGTCTCTGTATCTATCTTTTTGTTCATCACTTTATAATGTTCTTTACTATCCCTAAATGAGTGAGATCATGTGGTATTTTTCTTTCATTGACTGGCTTATTTCACTTAGCATAATGTTCTCCAATTCCATCCCGGTTGCTGCAAATGATGAGAATTCCTTCTTTTTTTATGGCAGCATAGTATTCCATTGTGTAGATGTACCACAGTTTTCCGATCCAGTCATCTGCTGATGGGCACCTAGGCTGTTTCCAAATCTTAGCTATTGTAAATTGTGCTGCTATGAACATAGTGGTGCATATATCCTTTCTGATTGGTGTTTCTAGTTTCTTTGGATATATTTCCAGGAGTGGGATTACTGGGTCAAATGGGAGTTCCATTTTCAGTTTTTTGAGGAAACTCCATACTGTTCTCCACAGTGGCTACACCAGTCTGCATTCCCACCAGCAGTGCACGAGGGTTCCTTTTTCTCCGCATCCTCGCCAACACTTGTCGTTTGTTGATTTGTTGATGATAGCCATTCTGACAGGTGTGAGATGGTACCTCATTGTTGTTTTGATTTGCATCTCTCGGATAATTCGTGACTTTGAGCATGTTTTCATGTGTCTCTTGGCCTTCCTTCTGTCTTCTTTTGAAAATATTCTGTTTAGGTCTGTTGCCCATTTTTTTATTGGATCATTTATCTTCCTCTTATTAAGTTGCATAAGCTGCCTGTAGATGTTGGAGATTAAACCTTTATCAGTGATAGCATTTGCAAATATGTTTTCCCATGCAGTGGGCTTTCTTGTTGTTTTGTTGATGGTTTCTTTTGCTGTAAAAAAGCTTTTTATTTTGATGTAGTCCCATTTGTTAATTTTCTCTTTAGCTTCCATTGCCCTAGGGGCAGTGTCAGTGAAGAAGTTCTTTTGGCATATGTCTGATATTTTGTTGCCTGTGGATTCCTCTAGTATTTTTATGGTTTCCCGTCTTATGTTTAAGTCCTGTATCCATTTTGAGTTTATTTTTGTGTATGGTGTAAGTTGGTGATCTAGTTTCATTTTTTTGCATGTATCTGTCCAGTTTTCCCAACACCATTTATTGAATAGACTGTCTTGACTCCATTGTATGTTCATGCCTCCTTTGTCAAATATTAATTGAGCATAGTGGTTTGGGTCGATATCTGGGGTTTCTATTCTTTTCCATTGATCAATATGTCTGTTCTTGTGCCAGTACCAGGCTGTTTTGAGAACAGTGGCTTTGTAATACAGCTTGAAATCTGGTATTGAGATCCCACCTACTTTATTCTTCTTTCTCAAGATTGCTGTGGCTATTCGGGGTCTTTTTTTATTCCAGATGAATTTTTAAAGAGTTCTTTCTAGGTCTGTGAAATATGCTGTTGGTATTTTGATGGGAAGTGCATTGAATCTGTAGATTGCTTTGGGTAGTGTGGACATTTTAATGATGTTGATTCTACCAATCCATGAACATGGTATGTTCTTCCATCTGTTTACGTCTTCCTCTATCTCTTTTTTCAGTGTCCTGTAGTTTTCTGCGTATAGGTCTTTTACCTCCTTAGTTAAGTTTATTCCTAGGTATCTTAATTTTTTTGGTGCGATGGTAAATGGGATTGCCTTTTTAGTCTCTCTTTCTGTAAGTTAATTATTGGTATATAGAAAAGCCATAGATTTCTTGGCGTTAATTTTGTATCCCGCTACATTGCCGAATTCATTTATTAAGTCTATTAGTTTTTTGATGGAATCTTTTGGTTTTTTTATGTACAATATCATGTCATCTGCAAATAAGGACAGCTTCACTTCTTCTTTTCCAATTTGGATGCCTCTTATTTCTTCTTCTTGCCTAATTGCGATAGCTAATACTTCCAGTACTATGTCAAACAGGAGTGGTGAAAGTGGGCATCCCTGTCTTGTTCCTGTTCTTAGGGGAAATGGTTTTAGTTTTTGCCCATTGAGTATGATGTTTGCTGTGGGTTTATCATATATAGCTTTTATTATGTTGAGGTATGATCCTTCTATTCCCACCTTGTTGAGAGTTTTTATCAAGAAAGGGTGTTGGATTTTGTCAAATGCTTTTTCTGCATCTATCGATATGACTATGTGATTTTTATCTCTCAGTTTGTTTATGTGATGTATCACATTTATTGATTTGCGGATATTGTACCATCTTTGCATTCCTGGAATAAATCCTACTTGGTCATGGTGTATGATCTTTCTGATGTACTGCTGGAGCCGATTTGCTAGAATTTTGTTGAGGATTTTGGCATCTATGTTCATGAGGGATATTGGCCTGTAATCCTCTTTCATTGAGTTGTCTTTATCTGGTTTTGGTATTAGGGTGATGCTGGCTTCATAGAAGGAGCCTGGGAGTGTTCCTTCCTCTTGAATTTTTTGGAATAGTCTGAGGAGGATAGGTTTTATTATTTCCTTGAAAGTTTGGTAAAACTCTCCTGTGAAGCCGTCAGGCCCCGGGCTTTTGTTTGCCGGAAGCTTTTTGATGACTGCTTCAATTTCTTCCATAGCATGTTGAGCTGCTTAGATTCTTCCTGATTGAGTTTTGGAAGGTTGTATTTTTCTAGGAATATGTCGATTTCCTCTAGGTTGTCCAGTTTGTTGGAATAGAGTTGTTCGTACTATTTTGTAACAATCCTTTGTATTTCCTCGGGGTCTGTTGTTATTTCACCTCTTTCATTTCTGATTTTGTTTATTTGGGTCCTCTCTCTTTGCTTCTTGGTGAGCCTGGCTAGAGGTTCATCAATCTTGTTTATCCTTTCAAAGAACCAGCTCTTGGTTTTGTTGATCTTTTGTATTGTTTCTTTGGTCTCTATGTCGCTTATCTCCGCTCTGATCTTTATTATTTCTTTCCTTCTGCTTACACTGGGCTTATCTTGTTGCTCTCTCTCTAACACTTTGAGTTGTTGGGTTAGGTAATTTATTACCATTGATTCTTGTTTTTTGCAGTAGGCTTGTAGAGCTATGAACTTCCCTCTCAGGACTGCTTTCGCTGTGTCCCATAGATTTTGGATTGTTGTGTTTTCATTGTCATTTGTTGCCATGATGTTTTTTATTTCTTCCTTGATGTCTTTGGTAACCCAGTCATGGTTTAATAGCATGCTGTTTAGTCTCCAAGTGTTTGATTTCTTTGGGTTGTTTTTATTGTAGTTGATTTCCAGTTTTATGCCACTGTGATCTGAGAAGATACTTGATATGATTTCTATCTTCTTGAATTTGGAGAGACTTTGCCTATGTCCTAACATATGGTCTATCTTTGAAAATGACCCATGTGCACTTGAGAAGAATGTATATTCTGTGGCTTTGGGGTGAAATATTCTGAAGATGTCGATTAATTCCATCTGTTCTAGTGAGTCATTTAGGATTGATGTTTCTTTGCTGATTTTTTGATTAGAGGATTTGTCCAATGGTGATAGTGGGGTATTGAAGTCTCCTACTATGATTGTATTGCTGTCAATCTCTCCTTTGATATTTTCCAGGAGTTTTTTAATGTATCTTGGTGCTCCTGTGTTGGGTGCATGTATGTTTACCAGAGTTATTTCTTCTTGTTGGATTTCTCCCTTTAGTATTATGAAGTGGCCTTCATTATCTCTTGTTATGTCCTTCACTTTGAGATCTAATTTGTCAGATATAAGTATTGCTACCCCAGCTTTTTTTTCATTTCCATTCGCCTGGAAAACCTTTTTCCATCCCTTTACTCTCAGTCTGTGTGCATCCTTTTTTTTTGAGGTGGGTTTCCTGTAGACAGCAGATATCTGGGTTTTGTTTTCTTATCCAGTCTGTTACCCTGTGTCTTTTGATTGGGGCATTCAATCCATTTACATTTAAAGTTATTATTGATAGGTACTTATTTGACGCCATTTTTATTCTATACCCCTGTGATCCTTCTTTGCTTCCTATTTCTTTCTCTTTTTTTTTTTTTTTTTTTACAGCAGACCCTTTAGCATTTCTTTCATTGCTGGTTTGGTGGTGATAAACTCCCTTAGTCCTTTTTTGTCTGTGAAGCTCCTGATTTCACCTTCAATTTTGATTGATAGCCTTGCTGGGTACAGTATTCTTGGATTTAGACCCTTCCTTTGCATGACTTGGTATATTTCATTCCATTGCCTTCTGGCCTGATGAGTTTCTGTTGAGAAATCAGTTGCTAGTCTGATGGGGGTTCCTTTGTATGTAACTGTCTGTCTCTCTCTGGCCGCTTTTAAGATTCTTACTTTGTCGTTGGTGTTTGCCAACTTAATTATAATGTGCCTTGGCGTCGGTCTTTTGGGGTTCATTTTGCTTGGAACTCTGTGAGCTTCTTGGATTTGTGTGGGTTTTTTCTTCCCTATATCAGGGAAGTTTTCTGCTATTATTTCTTCAAACAGGTTTTCTATTCCTTGCTCAGTTTCCTTTCCTTCTGGCACCCCTATTATCCTGATGTTCTTTTGTTTTGTGTTGTCCCGAAGTTCCCTTAGGCTCTCCTCAATCTTTCTAATTTTTGTTTCTAGAAGCTGTTGTAATTGGGTATTTTTTTCCATCTTGTCTTCTATCTCACTTATGCGGTCCTCTGCTTCGTCTAGTCTACTCTTGATGCTTTCTATTGAGTTCTTTACAGCAGCAATGTCATTTTTCATTTCTTCTTGGTTCTTCTTCATTTCTTCTTGGTTCTTACTCATATTGTCGAATTTGTCTTCCATCCTTTTCAACCACTTTATGACCATTTCTCTGAATTCTTTCTCTGATAGGTTGTTTGCCTCTAAATCGTTTACTTCCTTTTCTGGTGATGCCTGCTTCTCTTTCCGGGGGCTATTTCTTTGTCTCCCCATGGTCTCTCTTCTCCTGATGTCTGGTTATATAGATTTCTCTCTCTGGCGTTGATTTAAAGGTATAAAATACAACACAACCAGGCACAACAGACAAGGCACTGAACAGAATTGTATTCACGATATTAATAATCTCCAATAAAGGTAACCACCAGAGAAAGACAAATTAGGGAATAGGAGTGGAAGAGGGTGAGTAAAAAGAAAGAACAACAACAACAAAAAAAAACAAAGAGTGTGAATCTGAACTTGGGAAAAGAGCAGAAAGAAAGAAAAGAAAAAGAAATAACAGAAAAGAAAAATAAAAGAAAAAAAAAGTAAGAGAGACAAGAATGATACTAAGAGAGAAAAGGGGAACAAACTATATATATGGGGAGTAAACTCCACTAGAACAACCACTATTCCCAGCAAATTCCAGCAACACGAGCCTGGAGATTAATACAAACTGCAACACCAGCTAATATCAAGTGAGGCAAGGGAAAACAAAAGTAAAAAACAAACAAAAACAAAGCAAACAAAAGAACCAACCAAACCAACAAAAAGAATAATCAAAACAATCTCATAAAAAAGCATAAAAATTCAATCTAATCAACATTCAAGCAAACAACAACAAAAGGCCAGAGAGAAAAATATTTTTTTTAAGGTAGCGTAGAGAGAGGTTTGTATGGATTTGGAGCAAGGGGTTGGGAATTAGATATATAAGTAGGGTGAAATTTTAGCAGAGAGTAAACTGAAAAAGTAGGGAAAATCTAAAGCCAGAAAGGGTTAAGATAAACTGGGGACCAAAAGGGGAAAGGTTAGGAGGAGAGTGATGGCATAATGTTAGCTTTGAGATAGGGTAAAACGATTGTAAGGGAAAGATGCAAATCGAATGTAGGACACTAATCCAAAAATAAAAGAAAGAGAAAATCAAATGACATTAAAAAAAAAGTAAAATAATAGTAATAATAGTGCTGATTGAAAATAAAAATGTAATAATTAAAAAGGTGACAATCGAGTGAGGAAAAAGAAAAAAATTAGTTTCTTAAGTAAAAGATGCAAAAAATGAAAATAAAAAATATGAGAATAAAAAATTTAAAAAATTTAAAAAAGAATTGAAAATTATAAAATAGGAAGACTAAAATGTGCAGTAGCGGCTATCATTCACTTCCTCTATTATTCTGTTTTGTACGCCTTTTTCCCAGTCTGGGCGGTATTTCAGTTCAGCTTCATTCCAGGGCTCCTCAATGTTGGAAGCCAGTCCTGCTTTTTAAGCCAGCCGTGTCTTAATTTCTCGTATTTATTTTTGATTACACCAGAGACAATTAGCGTTTCAGCCCCTGGGTGGCAGTGTTTCTGAATTGACTTCCGGGCCTCTCTAGCTCTTTTTTTTTTTTCCACTCTATGGCACTCACTACCGGTTTGTGGAGGTGTGTGCCTCAGAGCTTGTGGAGGTGTGCGCCTCAGAGCTGCCTCTCTGATGGTCACACGCAGCTCTGGTCCCCAGGTTCCGAAAAAACAACTTCCCCCTGCAGTCTTTCAGGGCCCCTCCACCTGGGTTTTTCTATGTATTGGGCTTAGCAATCAGAGTCCGAAAGAGCCCAAGTGTGCGGACAGTGGGTCTGTGCGCCAGACTGAGGATACTGCGCTCCTTTGAAAATTCTTAGTCTGACCCTCCTCGTCAGATTAAAATGAGTTGCTTTCAAGAGGTCACTTCTGTTAGCAGCTCCGAAGACCCCCCTCCTCATTCATGATCACGGCAGTTCCAACTGCCGCCGATTTTTCTAGGCACAGACCTCCCGGCTCCTGCAGGTCCTGCGGCTGCCGCGCTTCCCTCACCCAGCGCTTCCCTCACCCACTGCGGGGATTAGAAACCGCACCTTATTTCAGGCGAAATCTGACCTTTCCGTCGTGCAGTGAAGAGTTTCTTTGAATCCGAATGTTTGTGCTGATAGGGGACCGGTGGTCTGGTGATCGCAGCAGTTCAGTGTTTGCAGTTGTCGGAGAAAGTCAGGTTTCCAATAAATTCCTCCTTTCCTTGCAAGATGGCGAGGCGCCCGGTGAGCCCGCAGCTCCGGGAGGGGACCCAGCCCCTGTGGGTGCTGCGCGGTCAGGGGAACCCTGGCCAGCACTCCCCTGCCTTCTCCTGGAGTTTAGCTGTCCCTTGGCTTGCCCACATACACTCCCTCTGCTAGCCTCTGCTGCTCCTACACTCCGCCCCAGGAACAGACTCCAAACCTGACTCTATTCTGTCGCCATTTTTGGTTTCACCTGCTATCACATTTTAGAGAAGATGAAAAATGTCTGTTGTCTTAATAAATATTTGATAAAAATTAAATGTACCAATTAAATATTTTGACAAATTGTAATAAGTTGATAGAAAAACATGGATAGTGTAAACTTTATGTATATTCAGTATATCTTCACTCTTTTTCTTTCTATACCACATAAGTACAACTTGTAAAATAGTTGACTATCCTACCACTTAATGCATGTGTGTGAGCCAAAAATGATTTTAAAAAATTAAAAATAACTAGTGTACTAAAGTTACTCATACTTATGAAAAATAATTGCATCTTTGCAAAGCTAATGATTCCCTGAAAAATTATTACAGGGTGGACATCTATTTTTATGTATATTAATCATCCCACCTGCAAACTGATGAATAGGAAAAAAATCTAAGGCATCCTACATAATAAAAAGGTAATATGCAAATTGCATCACTCCACTATGCCCACGATTGGGCTGGCTGGAGGCGCAAGGGTTGGGACTCAGGGTGGCTGATTGGCTGGCAGTAGAAGCTGGCACGAGTCCCCGCCCCCCGCTCCTCCTGCCGGCCTAAACGGCCGGCACTGTGGGAGGACTCCTGGGGCTGGCGGAAGACGCTGGTGGCGGAATTCGGTGTGGCCGATGGTGTGGCTGCCGGCACCAGTTTTCCTCTGGCCACCCCCTGATCTGAGCACCTCCCAAGTCCTGCCCTCAGCCTTCGGGAGGCGCTCTGATCAGCAGGTGGCCAGAGGAAAACTGGTGCTGGCGGGAGGCGCTCCGGTCAGTGGGTGGCCAGACGAAAACTGGTGCTGGCGGAGAACTGGTGCTGGAAGCCAGGTGAAGGAAAGTCTATTACATGAAACTTCATGCAACGGGCTTCTAGTAAGAAATAATTAAGTTGCTTAAAAATCAAAGCCCCCAAAATATGAATTTCTTTAAAATGTTTTAAAATAATGTTTTTGATTGCAAAAATCTAATAATAGTTATGTAAATATGATAAAGTATGAATTATATTAACATAATACAGAAGTAGTAACTGAAATCAATAACCGCTACTGACACCCCAATACAAATAGGTTCATGACTTTCGTTTATATTTACTGTAGTCATTTCTATCAGCATCCTAAATCTCATTAATTCACAACTCTATGGAGTGGGTGTTACTATTATTATTATTGAATCAATAAGATTGCAATTCAACAAAATTAACTTACATTAAATCAAAACAGTTGCTTAATTGCAAAGTTGAACTTCTTTTATATTACTTCAAACTCTTCTTTTATTTATTTGCAATACATTAAAAGGAGTAAAAAAAACTTTCAAAAAAGAAGTACAGATGGCCAAAGAATGAAACTACGTTCAAGATCACTAATATTTAAATAGATGTTGGTTTAAATGATAGCCACCTAAATATTCCCCCCCATTATTATATAACATACTGTAGAACTAGAGAACAAGGTGCTGCTTTATAAATATACATATGCATAAAATTCACTCTATGACCTTGGGAAGGGCAGCCAAAATACAGGGATTGGGCTTTAAACTTCTTAGTCTGGGAATTTGTGTTCTGGTTTTTACTGTACCATGGGAAACTGTTTGCTTGAGCTAATTACTGTACTTTCTAGACCCCATTTTAGACATTATAAAGAGTGAAAAATCAATTTTACTTAATAAGATATTTTTTGAAGGACAAATGCAATTATTTATGTGAATACATGTCTAAGCCCTAATCTTACCTAATAATAGACAAACATGTAAATTGACCGTACCTCCGCTAAGCCACCAGCCAGTCAGGAGTGATATGCAAATTAACCCAACAAAGATGGCGATTAAAATTTGCATACTCAGCCGCTGAGTGATGGGATGCAGGCATTCTGCCCCACTCCCGGTCTCTCAGGGCCTCTGGCAGTGTGGGAAGGAGGGGCCAGAGCGAAAAGAGGCTGGGCCGGAGTGGAAAGGCGGTTCTGGCAGCCAGGGAAAGGAAAGCCCATGCTAGCATGAATCTTCGTGCATCAGGCTTCTAATTTATATATAAGTATGGGTTATTAGTATTGTTTGTATAGGTGAAGATAGCTAAATACAAAGATGATTCCTGATTTTTTGTTGTTGTTGTTTTATAAGAAACTAGAGGCCTGGTGGGGTCCCTTGGCCTGTCCTGCGATCATTTGGGGCTGATTGGGGCCAGCCAGCTGGTAGGAGGAGCTGTGGGAGGTTGGCCAGCCATTGGAGGTTGGCTGTGGGAGTGCACTGACCACCAGGGAACAGCTCCTGCATAGAGTATCTGTCCCCTGATGGTCAGTGCATGTCATAGTGACCAGTTGACTGGTCATTGGGTTGCTTAGGCTTTTATATATATACCGTAGGTAAGACCTAGCACACTGCCAGTACATTCCAGGGAATATATTTCTGAAAAATGAATTAAAAAATAAATAACAATTTTTTGCTTCTGAAATCCATTTGTCATCTAGGTGAAACATTTACTAGACAAATTATTTTAATTTTTATCAATTGCTTATTGATTAAATAGTCTTGTTACTTTGGTACATACCAGTTTTCTTGAAATGGATTTCTTACAGAACAGTAGATATCTATTTCTGTATATATATTAACCCTTTGCACTTGCTTGCTTTTTTCATCGAGCTGCTACCGATGCTAACCGTGTCGAGTCACACTCGACATCCGAGTGCAAAAGGTTAAATCTATATTTTAAAGTATCCAACTTTGTAGATATATGTGTATTTTTAAAATAATCGAACCCTGTTCTTCTTTGTCATATCCCTAATCCTTTATATACTCTATTTTATTCAATATTTTAATTTTTAAAATATCACCAAATTTCAGTTATTCATTCATATTCCAAATTTTGGCATGCCTTTGTGTCACCTAAGTAATTATTACTTAATAGTATTTTAATGGAAAACAGTGTTACTTGCCATGAGCAATAGCAATGTACTGTTTGCCAGGGCCTATTTAAGCACTTTATAAATAGTAATTGATTTAGTCCTCCCAACAGTATGATAGATTCTATTAATACCCGGATGTTAGAGATGAATATACCGAGACATGTAGGAGTTAGTTCCAAGGTCACACCCCCAATATATGCTGGAGTTTGGCTTTGAATGTAGGACTTGTGCTCCTACCCAATTACTCAATACTGTCATAAATAGAAGATAGCTGTAAAACATCAATCAATAAATAATGAAATAAATTTTTAAATATCTTCATGTTTCACTCAGAAGTATTTTAATTATCACTGTTGCAAAACAGTTTTCCTGGGAAGCAGTCTCTGAGGAGGAGGTTAGTGTGCAGGACGTTTATTAGGGACTGCTCTCGTGGTCTACACCACTGGGGGAAGAAAATTAAACAAGACTGAACAGAGGGAGAAGATAGGTACAAAGGTTTCAGATAAAACATGGCAAGCACTAAAATTAATATAGTTCTTCAAAGTTGCCCCAATTTGGGATGAGGAGGCCAGGGTATTATAGCTTCATCCTCCCTCCCCCACTGCCCACATCAATCCATTGTTAAGTGCAGTCTACTCTGAAAAGGAGTTTCACCTTGGTCCAGTGACACTTCAGCTGAAGGCAGTTCTCACAAAGAGCTGATATCTAGGTACTGTATGCTGGCCATAATCTCGATAGCTTGGCGTATAAAGTCATAAAGGTATACTTCCTTTTTAACAAAAGTATTATTTACTTTTCCTGATACATACCTCAATAATTTTAAATATGGTGACATGTAGGAGTCAAGGGCCATTTTATTCATTATATATACCAGATTGTCCTAGCACCTTTTATAGAAAAGGCATCCTGTCCTTCATTGAATTACAGTGACACTTTTCTCCCAAATCCAATGACAGTATGTTTATGAGTCTGTTTCTGGACTCTTTCTTCAGTTCCAGTTGTCTATTCTTCTGTCTTTGCAATAATATCATACTATCTTAACTATTACAGCTATATGACAAGTCTGGATGTGGTAACATAAGTCTTCAAAAATGTTCCTGGTCTTTAACATTTTCTTAGTTATTCTAGATCCTTTGCACTTTCACGAGTTTTAGGATTTCCAGACATGCAGATACACCCCTGCTAGGACTTTAATTTGAATTGTATTGGAACTATACATTGATATGGGGGCAACTAGCATCTGGGAAATATTGAGCTATTGGGTCTTTTAATCTAAGAAGATGGTAGCTCCCTCCATTTATCCAAGTGGCTTTCTTTCTTCCAGATTTATTCTAAAGCCCATCTTATCGCCCTGATTTGATATGTCAACATTGTCATGACTACACTGCCATATATACTCGGGTTCTTTCTGGGTTATCTCTACTATTCCACTAAATCTGTCATAAAGACCAAAACTAAACTGTCTCCATTAGAGAGGCTTTATAATGTGCCTTAATATGTGTTAAGGATACCTCTCTCACATTACATTCTCTTTTCAGCGTTTTAGTGCCTATTCTCCTTTGTTTATTTATCCATATGAACTTTATACTATACTTGACTACTTTTGGAAAAAAACCTGATAGAATATTTTATTAGGATTTTTAAATTTAATTAGGATTATTTAAAATTTAAATTATAATTTATATATAATTAAAACTAATTTATAATTTAAATTACAACTGTACCTGTAGGAAGAAATGACATTTCTGTGGTAACTGAAAATATATCAATATTCATTTTATGGATTTTTATTAGTTCACCAACTTTGTGTCTTCAGAAATGTTACATTTTATTTTTTAAATATTTTTTGCATGTGTTCTAATGATCAAAGCATGCTCAAATCTATTTTAGAGCACCTCTCAAAACAGTGATAGTATTAACAATATAGCTCACTATTTTTGTGCTTTGATAGCCACAAAAAATATACAATTTGTTGTTTCATAATGCAAACTACTTTTGTGATTATTTATACTTAATATTTTATTTCTGAATTTAAATGCAAGAGCTCACTATTATATTTTCTCATATGGCTTCCTAGATAATATAAAGGCTTTAGTTAAAACTCTAAGTTTTCTCTGCTGAAGAAGAAAAAACCTTTAATCATTTTCATGAGAAAGATTAATATATTTAAAAGTATTATTACATAATGACTATTCTATCTCTTTAGTACTCTTGATATTCCATGATATAAAGGCTAACAATTAGAACACTATTCAAAACATTTTGCACAATCTTAATCATTTCTGTAAGGACTATTTAAGTTTTATCTTTAAAATAAAATATTTAGATCCTTAATTTAGATTGTTGTCATCAGAGTAATCACAATATCAAGGAATCCTTTTCTGGTTAGATAAAGATTCCTCGCAGAAAAGCAGATGGGAAGGATATATTTGACCATGTTGCTTTATTCCACTTAATCTTTTTCTTTAAAACAGCAGGTGTATATGTTTTCACATAATTTTATATATGTATAATTAAAATTAACCAGATATAAATTTAGTTAGTGACATTTTCATGTAACTTTAAAAAATTTCAGTATTCTACTTTATTTTTTTCTTAAATCTTTATTGTTGAAAGTATTACATATGTCCCCTTTTCCTCCTCATTGACCTCATCTAGCCCACCCCATCTCCCACCCCAGGCCTTCACCACCCTATTGTCTGTGTCCATGGGCTATGCATATATGCAAACAAGTTCTTTGGTTGATCTCTTCCCACCCACTCAATCTCCCCTGCCTTCCCTCTGAGGTTCTAAAGACTGTTCATGCTTTTATGTCTCTGCACCTATTTTTTTCATCAGTTAATTTTTTTCATTACTTTTTATATGTGAGTGAGATCATGTGATAGTTATCTTTCTCTGACTAACATATTTCGCTTAGCATAATACTCTCCAGGTCCATCCATGCTGTTGCAAATGGTAAGAGTTCTTTCTTTTTTATAGCTGCATAGTATACCATTGTATAAATGTGTAACAGCTTTTTTATACACTCATCCGCTGATGGGCACTTAGGCTTTTTCCAAATCTTAGCTATTGTAAATTGTGTTGCTATGAACATGGGGGTACATACATTTTTCTGATGGGTGTTATCTGATTTCTTAGGCTATATTTCTAGAAGTGGGATCACTGGGTCAAATGGGAGTTCCATTTTTAGTGTTTTTTAAAAATATATATTTTTATTGATTTCAGAGAGGGAGAGGGAAAGAGAGATAGAAACATCAATGATGAGAGAGAATCATTGATCGGCTGCCTCCTGCATGCCCCCCACCGGGGATTGAGCCCACAACCTGGGCATGCGCCCTTGACCAGAATCAAACCCTGGACCCTTCAGTCTGCAGGCTGATGCTCTATTCACTGAGCCAAACTGGCCAGGACCATTTTTAGTTTTTTGAGGAAATTCCTTGCTGTTTCCCAACAGGGGCTGCATCAGTCTGCATTCCCCCCAGCAGTGTACAAGTGTTCCCTTTTCTCCACATCCGAACCAGCACTTGTCATTTGTTGATGATAACCATTCTGACAGGTGTGAGGTGCTACCTCATTGTCATATTAATTTGCATCTCTAAGATGATTAGTGAGGAATACTTCCAAGCTCTCTCTGTTAAGCCAGCATTACCCTAATTCCAAAACCAGATAAAGACGCTACAAAGAGAATTGCAGGCCAATATTCTTCAGGAATTTTGATGCTAAAATCCTCAACAAAACTTTTATCAAATCGAATCCAGCAATACATTAATTAATTTGCCTGTAACTAGCCAGTACCTTACCTTTTATAAATTGTGATGTTTTAATAACATGTGTTAATATCTGATGAGGCTAGTCCCTTTCTGTATTCTCGATATAACACATCAAAAGCCAGGTATATAAAATGTTAATTTTTATGTTTAAAAAATAGTCCATCATTATCACAGGATATTTGGGAAGAAAAGAATTATGTCAGTGACAGTATTATTTCATCTTAAAATAATAATTCTTACAGCTTTTCATGGGCCTTTTGATAAGTCATTTAATTTCTCTTCTAATATTACTTATCTATAATCTTTAAATGATGACACATATCACTCAACTTAAATGTTTTTTTTTCACAAAATTATTGCATAAATTCCCAAGAGAGCATTCCATAATTACAACTTTGTATTATTGCCAGTGAATGAAAGTCAAAATTCTTCTCCAGAATAAAATAATACAATTTTATTTATTTTTTATGTCGTTATATTTCATTTAATCATACATAATCCTCAAAATGAGAAAATGTATTTTTAAGCAACATGAATTATGCCAATGATGATTCACTAAGATGAATTAATCAGCATTAATCCAGTTAATAAGTATGAAGCTCAAACTCTCTTTCAAAGCATTTTCTACATATAGAGGGATATACAAATTTATAGAATAACTAGAGGCCTGGTGCATGAAATTCGTGCACTTGGGATGGTCCCTCAGCCTGGCCTGTTCCCTCTCCCAGTCTGGGAGCCCTGAGGGTATGTCCGACTGACGGCTTAGTGGGTCTAAGCCGTCAGTCGGACATCCTTAGCATTGCCACAGAGGCTGGAGAGGCTCCCACCACTGCCGCTGTGCTCGCCAGCTGTGAGCCTGGCTTCTGGCTGAGTGGCGTTCCCCCTGTGAGAGTACACTGACCACCAGGGGGCAGCTCCTGCATTGAGTGTCTGCTCCCTGGTGGTAAGCATGTATCATTGTGACCTGTCATTTAACCATTTGGTCATTTGCATATTAGCCTTTTATTATGTAGGATACACTGTAAATGAGGCCCCCTAGAACCATAAGAAATGCAAAAAATTCACTGTTAACTCATTCTCGAATTGCCTCCACTTAAAATCAAATTGCCCCCACTGAGGGCCATGTGCTGCACCTTGGGAACCACTGAGCTTGACACTTTTCCTCTCTGAGCTTCATTTCTGAATACATATGCATATACCATGGGAACTGTAATCTCTTCTCTGCCTACCTCACTGGGTTGTCAAGAGAAGGTTCTGAGCTAATAAATCTAGAAATGTGTCATCAAGTAAGTGATGTCTAAACAGGAAGGGATTGTTATTTTTAAGCCCACAGGTACCCTGGCAGGTAGCAGGTGCTGATTAGGGGAGGAGGGCAAGATTGTTTCCTGGGACTGTAGCTATTGAAGCTTTGCTGAGGGTTCTGCAGGCCTCAGAGGGGCGGGCTCTGGCCAGCAGCCCTGTAGCGGTGGTCATCCCCGGAGGTGCTGGCAGGGGAGGGGCGGGGGGGGGGGCAAGGGAGTTAGGGAGGCGCTAGGGGGTGGTGAGGCCAAAGGGGAAGTAACTGTCAAACCTTCCCGCTGGGCGCCATTCTTTAAATTGTACATGGCTGTTTCTCAGCTGTACCTGCTCAGGGCGGGGCTCCAATCTCCTGGAGCAGAATGGGGGCCGGGCCAGGATGGAGCCAGGCTGGCTAGGAGGGCGGGTTTAGCCATGCCCCAGCGAGGTTCAGCATGCTTCCACTGTGGAGATGGCACTGCTGCTGTTGAGAGGAAAGGTCTGACCCTGGAGGGCCGCTCAGGCCTGCCTCCACCCGGGTCTGGAGTTGTAGGGAGGAGAGGCGTGCCCGGCCCAGTGGAGGGGGCCAGGCAGCAGCAGGCCGTGGGCCCGGGTGCCTCAGGGGTGCTAATGGGTGGTCGCAGGCATGCTATTGTTGTGGGCACCCCTGGCGGGAGTGGCGGGGGGGGGGAGAGGGGGGGAAGAGATCAGGAGTTGGAGGTGCGAGCTGCAGCTACTCCTGAGGCTGGGTCTTCTCCCCTTCCCCCCCCCCGAGGGTGCGGGGTCTAGGGTAGGGTATCCTTGCAGGAAGATTGGAGGAGCTCCCTGTGGCTGCTTCCTCTTCCTTCTTTGCAGTCCAGGCTCCTGTCAGGCACTATCCTCAGACCCCTGGGAACTTGGCTCCAGCAGCCCACCCGCTGCTGCACTGGCATCTATATGCAAATTGGTCGTTATGGGGACACCTTCAAGGACAAATTAGCATATTACCTCTTTATATGTATAGATAATTTTCCTTTAGTTGTTGTTGCTACTACTTTCAGTATTAACATTAATGTCATTTTAATTTTGGAATTCTTGTTACAATCAAAAGAAATTACATACTTAAGGATATATCTTTTATAACTTAATAGCTTTAAAGGCAAGCACCATGATTTCCTAGAAAGAGCTATCTA
This sequence comes from Eptesicus fuscus, assembly GCF_027574615.1. Classification (NCBI taxonomy): domain Eukaryota; kingdom Metazoa; phylum Chordata; class Mammalia; order Chiroptera; family Vespertilionidae; genus Eptesicus; species Eptesicus fuscus. The sequence continues at coordinate 27,469,363 of NC_072473.1, forward strand.
TATTCACTGTTTCTGCTTCTTTGTCTCTATGCTCAATGGTCTATCTCAATTCAGTGAAGATTTTATCTTGACAAGTCAATTGAAATTGCTTTTGTCAAGAAAATCATGATTTGCATATTGCAATATCTATAGATCAATGCTATGTCCTTATTTTACTATATTTCTTTGTAGCATTTGATATAGTTGACTTTTCTCTCCTTGAATTGTCATATTGGCTTGGTTTTTGGTTTTCCTACTATGTCATTGTTCATTCCTTCTGAGTCTTCTATTCTGTCTCTTATCTGCTATTAGAACTCTAGGTGTTGCCTTGATATACTGTTCAGTCTTGCCTCTTCTCCAGTTATATTATCCTTCTGATCATTTCTTTCAGGCTGTGCATACCATCTACACACCATAAACTCTTAATTTATATCTCTAACTCCATACTTGAGTTTTAACTGCATGGATATTTAGTAGGTATCTCTTACTAAATATTACTCTTGATATACTTGTCCCCTCACCTTTATGCTAATTTGTTCCTCAAAGGTTTCTCCATCTCAGTTGATGACACTATTACTTATCTAGTTTATCTTGTTGAAAACCTAAGAGTCATACTTGATTCATTTTCTCTTTGCAAATTTCCAGCCCATCAGTAAATGAATACTTTTTTTCTTAGGTGCTAGAAGAGACATAAGAAAAATTTAGAATAAATTGCTGGATAATAAAATGAAAGGAAAATTATACGCTTTTCCATGAGTTTTGGGATCAAATAAGATGTGAGTTAGAAAGTGAAATTTTGTTTTGTAAAATGGAATATACTCTTTCAATTTTTATTGCTCTGATAATATTTTTATTATGTTGGGCTCAAGTATCAAGTGCCTGTTTCAGGAAAACATTAAAACATGCTTAAAATTGAGCCACATGCATAAAATATCGAAGAAATCATGGCATAACTAATGAATGAAGATCATTGACACAGAAACCACTGGTATGGAAGAACATAGAATACATTAGCTTCTCTGCAAGAGCCTTAAAGAGATGGATACTGTAAAGAAAGTTTGGAGAGATAGTATAGGTGGTGACAGCTTTAGCTCATTTGGGTCACTTGAGAAACAATGCAATTTTGTAGTCTTCACATTTTTGTTTTAATTCTTAGACTCTGATAAGTGAAAATACGTTCTAAGCCATGCCTTATGACCTGTTTGTATATTCTAAAAAACAACATTTCTGTTTTATACTACACAAATGTTAAATTTCTCATTGTTTGTTTTTGTACGAAAAAATATGAGTCCAGTTCCAAGGTACATATTACATTCAGTCAGTGAGGTTAATTAAAATTTCTTATCACTTCAAACCTTTATTTAATTTAAAGCAAAAAAAAAATCCCAGAAATAAGAAAGTTGTTAGCTGAGAAGAATTTAAAGAAAATCCATATGGATCTGCCAAATGTAATCAGATCTCTAGTTATGTGATATGTCAAAAATCCAATTACACCTGAATTGAAGTTGTTTTTTCCTTCTTTTAGCTGACACCCCTTTGCATATTTAAGTTTAAAAGTAAGATTAAATGGATATAAATCGCATGCTCTCCATGAGCAGAAAATAAGTACACAACTGAAATTCTCTCCTATCAAAAGCTCTATGGGCAATTCATAATTAAATCTTATAGAATGATTAGACGTATATTTTTTTCAGTTATCTCATAAAATGGATATGATGAATGCACTTTATGAAAACATCCATTTCGGATTTCCCTGTTTGTCTAAGTACAACCACTCATTACCTTTTGCCAGTTTTGTTCTTCCTGAATCCTGGTGGCTGTAATGGATTTCCTTTCCTATAGTAACTGGGCATGTAACAGAATCCCTGATCCCTTGATAAGAGCAGAAAGAGCCACCCTAGCTGGTTTGGCTCAGTGGATAGAGTGTCGGCCTGCAGAGTGAAGGGTCCCGAGTTTGATTCCAGTCAAGGGCACAGGCCTGGGTTGCTCGCTCTATCCCCGGTGGGGGAGTGCAGGAGGCAGCTGATCAATGATTCCCTCTCATCATTGATGTTTTTATCTCTTTCTCCTTTTTTCTTTCTCTCTGAAATAAATAAAAAATATATGTATTTACAAAGAGCAGAAGGAGCCATCATTAAGTGCTATTCATTTTATTATCACATGTAAATGGTGCTAAGATCTTTATCACAGCTTCCCTCATGAAGAAAATATAATTGTTTCTAATATTTATACATAATCCAATATAGATTTTTGTTCCATTTATATGTTATGATCCTCTTAGTTTTAGAATTTATTTTGGGATGACATAAAATGTCACAAAACATTAAAATATAAAAATCAAAGAATATAAATAAATTAATTAGGATACTTAATGCCACTATCAATAATAGTGAAGTGAAGAGGATTTTTCTAATTGTACAGAACCAGTGAGTTCTCAGGGAAGAGTCAGGTGTTAAGAAGGTACAGAAAATATTTACATAACTTAATTTAGGGGATAGAGGGTATTTTCCTTATGAAAGATCACACATTATAGAAGATGGTGTGATAAAGTCATAGGATTTGGAAAGGAGTGAGAGTTGTAGTAAGAAAGAAAAAGGTGAAAGTATACTGTCCTTGGGGATATGGATGCTGAGAATGAGGAATAACCCAGAAGAACTCGCGTTCATTTGGTTATACATTTATCCCTCTTTAGATACTTTAATGTCACTATAAATAACAGTAAAGTAATGAGGACAAAGAGGGATAAATGTATAATTATGCACATTCACATGGAAGGGAGTTAGATGGTGGTGGTAGGATTTCACACTCTCACCATCTTTGGAGATGAGGTCTTGGAGATGGGAAAGAATGAATAATTTAGCAAACATACATTACACATAAGGATTTACTAATGGCTTGAAAACAATCCACAATTCAACACTCTCTAACTATGCATATTCTTTGTTATATATGACTAGCATTCTCAATATTCAGCCCTCACAAATAAACTAATGTCCAAGATGGAGTTTCCAAATGTACTCAGTCCGGCCAAGCAGATAGTTTAATAATTTTCTACCCTACCCCACGCCCCCCCTCATGTCTCACAAGCAGTACACTATGACTTCCTTACCCTATCCTGTCTGTGGTGTTGATGGGGCCAAGCAGCAAACTAATCTACCATTCCCCCAGCTGAAGTGGGTAGTTCTCCAGTTCTCCTGCCAGAATAGTGTTGTTGAGGTTGAGGGGGGAATTTATCTTCTATATCTTTCCTGGCAGAAGCAGGCAGAGCTACAAGTACCCCACCGGGGTAGTATCAACAGGATTGTTACAAGCTGAGAAAACATCCCCACCCAACAAAAATGAGACTTAAAGAGATGGTGTCTGGAGGGTCTAATCACCTTTAACTGCACCTGTTGTAAGAGAGAGGGGCCAAATTGGTGCAAATTGAGTTAGTAAGCAATCCACTTTTCTTCCTATGCTTGATGTTAGCAAGATTCAGTAGGATGAAATGCAGGGTCAGGAGACGTTCCTACTCTAGCTAGTCCCTAGAGTCAGTGAGATTCAGTGGGGATCACAGTCTATACCCCTATCAAGTATCAACAAGATAGAATGAAGTGATGTTGTTATTGATGGGGAGCTCTGTGTCCCCACTAGTTGCTGGTGGAAGTGGGTTTCTTACAATGTCACAGTAAAATGAATTTTCTAAGTCTTGTATAGGAGAATGAATGATATTTATTTGCATGGAATTAAACCCCTGAGTTTCCAAGGTCCCCTCTCCCTCCATCCCACCATGAAAGAAGTCCAGTTGTGTCTTCAGCAGAGGGATTAAAGCCACTGTCCAGAATTTCTGTTTCATATTTTCACAGTCTAGTCCAACACCAGGCTAGCTTAGTTTGTGTTCCCAGCTGCAGTCCATTGCCTATGGGGTCTGCATGCAGTGGGCCATAGGGCTTCTAGGGACACATGGCTAGGGAGGGAGCATTGGCCAGTGCAGGGAAACAGGAACAAAGCTAGAGGAAAGAGAGGGATATTTTTTTTATTACTTTATTGATTTAAGGTATCACATATTTGTCCTCAACCCCCCCCCATTCCCATCCCAAACCCCTCCACACGCATGCCCCCACCCCCCTGTTGTCCGTGATCACTGGTTAGGCTCATATGCAAGCACCCAAGTCCTTTGGTTGATCTATCTCCCTTATCCCCTACCTTCCCTCTGAGGTCTGACAGTCTGATCGATGCTGTTCTTGTTCTACAGTCTATGTTGTTCATCTTTTCCACTAGATGAGTGAGCTCATGTGATACTAGGAATACACTTATAGGAACCGAAAATGAGACAAGCAATAATGGTTATGCTGAGAGGCAAATGAATCAGACTGTAGCGAGTTTCTTTCTGGGCCAACAGTTCTTTTGAGCCCCGATTTCTATGTCCAACAGTTGTTTATGTGTACATAACAGCAATGATATCTCAGTTCTAGATGGTGGACAAATGGTGGCAATGCAGGTCCGACCCTCTCTGGTTTGGTCCTGGAAAATCTGCAGTGACACACATCTGCTGACTGCTAGTATGGCAAGGCATCATCAGCATCTTCCATCTCTGGACTGTTTCACTTTTGTCTTCATGGCTGGAGCACTCCTGCCAATTCCTCTCTGTTGCTGGAATCCACATGGTCTCAGAGTTGTTTTCTGAAAATATACAAACATATTCTCAATCAAAAGTTAATAAAGGAATCTTTTCTATAAATTTGACTTGCGAACCTTTTTCATTCTTTGCCCAAATGATTTTCCTTTTGCTTTGACACCATATATGTTTTACCTGGGTGTCTTGCTGTTACCATTACAAATGAAAGTTAATTTTCTAAAGTAAAAATTTTCTAGGTGTAATTTATTTACAGGATATTTTTCCTTATATGATATTCTTCTACTATCCCCCCTTTTTTGGTTTAAATATTAGGAGGCTTTTTGTAAATTTTATGCTGTAATCTTGAGAGCTTTGAAATTTTACTTTTTTGCACTAAAATGTGACTGCTTTAGGTTCATTATATGTTACGCAATTTTACCATGAGATGAACTACCAGTAAAAATTTTAGTTAACACTTTAGGAACAGCTTTTTTGTCCAGTACAATTGATTTTTCTAGAATATTCGCTTATTTCAATTGGCCAATTTAAATTAGTCTGAAAACTTGACTACTATTTTACTGTGAAATTTAATACTCTAACAACCATCTTATTTTACCCTGTAAATATTAGTGAAGAGGATTATTTGCTTTTTGAGTAGGCCCTGAGCATTCCTGGTGCTAGGCTGGATTTAGATATCAAAGACCCCAGTTCCCCGCATCATGGGTGCAAGACATCTCCATCAAGTCTTGTTGCAGTGAGAGGGCATCTACTGTCGGCCAAGTCTCTATTACCTGGGTCCCGATTTGAGCTGGGCATGGGAAGCTAAGCAGCCATGGGGGCAGGAGACCTCCCTCAGCAGAGGTGAGGGTTCAGGCCCCTGCAAACTTGGGGGGGGGTGGAGGTCTGTGACCCCGAGAGGGAGATTTTTAACCTTTTAAAATTTCACATGCTTGCAGTGGCTCCACCACCTCTAGCCAATTATCTTTATTCTAGGTTAGACTGACAAGCACCTTCCCTATATCAGGCTAACTTCACTGAGCATGTGCCCATCTCCCTTTTGTTGGACCCCTTCCCCAAGTGATCTGCAAGTCATAGACTGGTGGTTCTCTGGGGAGTATGAAATTGCAGCTTCCTGTGAAGCTGCCAAGAAGGCCATGCTTATAATGTCTGGCCTCCCTTTTGCTCCTTTCCTATTATTATTAATTAGCTAGTTACAATGGTAACAATTATGAGGAAGGGGGGTTGTCATTCTTCTTCCCTTCTTTCCACATGTGAACTAGGACCATTGGGGGACTGAACTTCCAATCACACCTAGCACCAATAAGGTACAATGAAGTGGTGAGAGATGGAGCTAATCGGCAGTCTGTTTCCTCCTATCTTTTCTTTTGGTCTTTTTCTCTTGGGCCCATCAGGGAACAAAACTTTCACCCACCCTTCTGCAATGAGGCAATGCAAATCAATATCCCACATTCTACTTCAATATATGATTTTTAATTCTCATGAAACAAATGAAAAAAATAGAGACTCTGAAAAAAATTAAATTAAATAACCAACTGGAAATAATAGAACTTATAAAACTTAGTAAGTTAAGTAACTATGTTGCTCAAGAAGAGAATAGAGATGATGGAGAATAGAATCAGCAAATGTGAGGAGAGATCAATATAATTTACATAATCTGAAAAACAGTGGTAACATAAAAAGGGGGAAGGGGGAAGAACAGAGTTCTAGAAACCTGTCGGAAAATAATAAAAGAAATAACAGTTATGTCATCAGAAACCCAGAAGGAAACCCGCGGGAGAAACCCGCGAGTGTGTGTGATTGAACCACTATTCAAAGACATAATATTTGAAAACTTGCCTCGAGATTTTAAACTTGCCTCGAGATTCAAAAGGCTGAGTAAACTCCAAATAGTTTAAAGCCATGGTCGGCAAACTGTGGCTCACGAGCCACATGCGGCTCTTTGGCCCCTTGAGTGTGGCTCTTCCACAAAATACCTCAGCCTGGGTGAGTCTATTTTGAAGAAGTGGCATTAGAAGAAGTTTAAGTTTAAAAAATTTGGCTCTCAAAAGAAATTTCAATCATTGTACTGTTGATACTTGGCTCTGTTGACTAATGAGTTTGCCAACCACTGGTTTAAAGCAAAGATCCATGGCAAGACACATCATATTTAAACATCTGAAAACTAAAGACAAAGAAATCTTGAAAGCCAGCTGGAGAGAAATAATGCATTATTTATAGGGAAACACCAACTAAAATAATAAGAGATTTCTCATCTGGAACCATTGAGGCCAAAAGGAAGTGGTACATATTTGTCAAGTATTGAAATTATAGTAAACCGTTAATTTGCTATTCCGAGAGTATATCCTTCATAAATAAAGGCAAAATATAGATATAATCAGATAAGAGAATAGAAAAACAATTTTTATAAGTAAACAAGCCCCTAAAGAATGGCTAAAGGATGTTCTCTACTTAGATAGGAAATATAACATAAGGAGGATTAAAACTCCAGAAAGTGAAGAACATTAGAATGGTTAAAACAAATATTAATATAGTAATAGACTATCCTACTTCTTTTGAGGTTTTTTTTTAAATATGCTTTTATTGATTTCAGAGAGAGGAAGGGAGAGGGAGAGAGATAGAAACATAGGTGAGAGAGGAACATTAATTGGCTGCCTCTTGCATGCCCCTTACTGGGGATCAGACTGCAACCCAGGCATGTGCCCTGCCCGGGAATCGAACCTGGTGCATGGGAGAATACTCAGTCAACTGAGCCACACTGTCCAAGGCTCTTTTGTGTTTCTTAAATCATATTTTCTGAGTGAAGCAAAAATTATAATGTTGTCTGATATAGAGTCTATACATATAGGAAGCATGAGTGCGTGCATGCGCGCACGTGTGCACGAGAGAGAGAGAGAGAGAGAGAGAGAGAGAGAGAGAGAGAGAGAGAGAGATTGAGAGAGAGGAAAGTCTATGGTAATTATATAGAGAGAGATTATATATATTTGATGCCTTGCTGGCAGGCATGAAAATCCTCTCACTAGAGATGGTAAATTATTCAGATGTAATTTACTTTCATATTCAAACTAACCAATTCAGAGTTCATTCCTCCAACACCTCTTCTATTAGGCTTTTACATTCCAGACAAATGTTCTCCTACCCTTATCACCCCAGGGTCAAGAATCCCTATACCCCAAAGTCCATTGAAATTATTCAAACTAGACAATCCTGAACCTGCTTAGCCTACTTCCCTACCTTACTCATTCTTTTTCATGAAAACCACAGTAAAGGCTCTTACCCATTCCCTCAGCCCATGACCAACTCTGGTGCTTTTCCATGTAGCCTCCTTTTTCTAAAGATATGTGAATTATTGTCATCAGTTAAAACATCTGATACATCGGTATGTCCTCGTTGGAAGAATATACTATATTTAGGTCATCTGCACAATTTTAATGGGATTATTTGTTGTTGTTGTTTTTGTGTGTTGAGCTGTATGAGTTCCTTATATATTTTGGATATTTACCCCAAATTGGATGTATCGTTAGCGAATATCTTCTCCCATTCAGTAGGGTATCTTTTCCTTTTGTTGATGGTTTCCTTTGTTGTGCAAAACTTTAGTTTGACATAGTCCCATTTGTTTCTTTGTTTCTCTTACCTGAGGAGACATATCAAAACAATATTGAAAAGAGCAATGTCAAAGAGTTTACCGCCTATGTTTTCTTCTAGGAATTTTATATTTTGGGGTCTTACATTTTAAGTCTTTAATTCATTTAGTTTATTTTTGTGTATGGTCTAAGAAAGAGGTCTAGTTTAATTTTTTTTCACATGTCTCTCCAATTTTCCCAACACCATTTATTGAAGAAACTGTCCTTACCCCATTGTTTATTTTTGCCTCCTTTGTCATAGATTGACCATATAGGCATGTGTTAATGACAACCCTTGCATAACCACTCATAGTGAGAACATGATAATACCAAGAATGCTCTGGGTCATCACTATGGGTCTGGAGGTCATGTCTCTGGATGTTGAAGCAAATGCAAGCATTTTTATAGGGATTGGATTGAATCTGTAAATTGCTTTGAGTAGTATGGAAAGTTTACTATGTTAATTCTTTTTATCCATGAGCATAGTATATATTCCATTTATTTGTATCTTCTTCAATTTCTTTCTTCAGTGCCTTGTAGTTTTCCAAGTACAGGTTTTTACCTCCTTGGTTAAAATTATTGTTAGGTTTTTTATTCTTGTTGATGCCATTGTAAATGGGATTGTTTTATAATAGTTCATTATCCTATATAATACAGAGGGAATATGCAAAGTGACCATTACTCCAACACACAAGATGGCTGCACCCATGTGGTAAAAAATGGCTGCCCCCATGTGGACACAATATGGCCACCACAAGATGGCCAGCAGGGGAGGGCAGTTGGGAGGGACAAGGCCTGCAGGAGAGGGCAGTTGTGGGGGACCAGGCCTGCAGGGGAGGGCAGTTGGCTGCGACCAGGCCTGCAGGGGAAGGCAGTTGGGGGTGACCAGGCCGGCACGGGGGGAAGTTGGAGGTGACCAGGCCAGCAGGAGAGAGCAGGTAGGGGCAACCAGGATGGCAAGGGAGGGGAGTTAGGGGTGACAGGGCCAGCAGGGGAGGGCAGTTAGGGGCAATTGATCTGGCAGGGGAGGGCAGTTAGGGGCAATCAGGCTGGCAGGGGAACAGTTAGGCATTGATCAGGCTGTCAGGGGTGTGGTTAGGGAGCAATCAGGCAGGCAGACAGGTGAGCAGTTGGGAGCCAGTAGTCCTGGATTGTGAGAGGGATGTCCGACTGCCCGTTTAGGCCCGATCCCAAGGGGTCCCAGATTGGAGAGGGTGCAGGCTGGGCTGAGGGACACCGCCCTTCCTGTGCACTAATTTTGTGCACTGGGCCTCTAGTCTATATATATAAAAGGCTAATATGCAAAGTGTCCCCTCCAGAGTTCGACCGGGAGACCGGGAGTTTGATCACTTGCTGTGACGTGCACTGGCCACCAGAGGGCAGCACAGAACATGGCAGGTCACTAGCAGCAGCGGTGCACTGAGGGAGCGAGGGAAGACAGAGGTGGGGAAGCAGGGAGGAGGGGAAAACTGCGTAGTGGCATCACATGGGTGGCGAGGGAAGGAGGAGGTGGGGAGGCGGGGAATCTGATTGGCCCTGATTGCAAGCCAGGCCTAGGGACCCTACCCATGCACAAATTTTGTGCACTGGGCCTCTAGTCTATATACATTGAGTGGCCAGATTATTATGATCTCTGAATGCATAATAATCTGGCTACTCAGTGTGTGTGTGTGTGTGTGTGTGTGTGTATTAGAGGCCCGGTGCATGAATTTGTGCATGGGTGGGGTCTGGCCAGTCTGTCCAGGGGGAGGGGACATGGGCGGTTGGCCGGCCTGCCTGCTGGTCGAACTCCTGGTCCAGGGGACAATTTGCATATTAACCTTTTATTATATAGGATATACACTGAGTGGCCAGATTATTATGAGTTCAGAGATTATAATAATCTGGCCACTCAGTGTATATAAAAGCCTAAGTGACTGACTGTCTGACTGGTAGCTATGACGCGCAATGACCACCAGGGGGAAGACACTCTGACTGGTAGCTATGATGCTCACTGACCACTAGGGGACAAATGCTCATTGCAAGAGCTGCCAAGATGCAGTGATTTGGCAGCTGCAGTTCTCAGGTGACGCACCTGGAACCAGAGAGGAGGAGCTTGATTCCAGGTGCGTCACCCAGAACCGCCCTCTTGCAATCTGGGACCCCTCGGGGGATGTTGGAGAGCCGGTTTTGGCCCAATCCCAGTAGGCCAGGCCGAGGGACCCCACCAGTGCATGAATCCGTGCACTGGACCTCTCTACTTGGTGTATATCATAAAAATGCAACTAATCTGAATGTTAATTTTGTATCCGTTGTTTTACTGAATTCATTTTTAATAAGCCCAACTTCATTGAATATCTAGGGAATTATGCTGAGTAAAAAAAGTTAACTGCAAAAGTTTATATACTGTATGATTCCTTTCATTTAACATTCTTCATGTAATAAAATTATAGAAATGGAGAATAGATTAGCAGTTGTAATGACACAGGGATGGAGTAGTGGGAAAATGTGTATTAAAAGTCGATCAGAGGCACACCTTTTGTGATGAAACTTTCTATATTTAAACTGTATCAATATAAATATTCTGGTTTTGGTACTGTATTATAGTCTTATAAGATGTGACCATGGGAGATCACTGGGTAAAGGATATATGGGGTCTTGCTTTCATTTTTTACAACTGCATGTTTATATTACCTCAAATATTTTTGTATTGGATAGGGATTATGTCATATCATGATATGAGAGAATAATCAAAAGAATGAAGATATATCCTATGTTTGGTGTCTGTAATGTCTATTATTTTAAAAGATAAAATATGTATCATTTGTTTATGTGATTGCTAATAATCAGAGCTAAATAAGCAGAGTTCTAGCATTAGCATTAGAAAAGACTTTTTATTCCTTATAAGAGATAATTGCTATGTCTCATATTGATTTTAGTTAACATATATCATGTATTCTGACATCAATAATAAAAATGTTATTTGCAATAATGATGTTTTTAATTTAAATGTTTCCACTTATAAAGTGGAAAATGTCTTCAAAACTCAGTGTTTAGTGACATTTATTTATGTGTGCTGCTGCCTGCACATAAAGCAGGCTCAGATCTCCAGATAATTGTTATGAATGTTTACTAAATTATGTTGGCAGCTGAGCATAATTTCACATTTTAAATAAAATTTCCCTTCCAGTCCAGCTGGCATGGCTCAGTGTTTGAGCATTGACCTGTGGACTCAAGGGTCCCGGGTTTGATTCCCAGTCAGGGCACATGCCCAGATTGCAGGCTCGATCCCCAGTAGGGGGCATGCAGGAGGCAGCCGATCCATGATTCTCTCTCATGGATGTTTCTCTCTCTCTCCCTCTCCCATCCTCTCTCTCTAAACAAATCATTAAAAAAATTAAAAACAAATTTCCCTTCCTATTATATCAAGTGACCAATTTTCTCACACGTGAGTTTAGGTTCTAATCACATAGATTTGTAATTAAGATTTATAGCATAAAATAGGTGGATTTCATAACTAGCCAGTGAAGCTACTGATTTTATTGGGGGGGGGGTACACCAAAAACAACAAAGCTACAGCTCTTGGTATACAAAGATACCTGGATGCCTGTCTTTCAGAGAAATCTCTATAACCTAGAATTTAGACCATCATATACCACTAGAACATTTCTATGATAAGAACAGAAATTAAACTTATTTAAATAGTTTATAAGGTCTGGGCTTGTAAAATGGAACCCAAGGCACTGTGCCATTTCTCTTTTCCACCATTATATGCAATTTTTTAGTTTTACAAATACAGGTAAATATTCTAACAAAGAGAGGACTGCTTAGGAGTTATAGAACATAAGGTCTTTAAAACAGGTAGCATCGTTTATGGATGTATAGATGCATAGATAGAGAGAAAGGACTGTAGAGAAATACAATTGTGAGTGCATGAACTTTTGATAGAACTTGATTTATCTTTAGTAAAATTCGATATAATAAAATTTCCTGCAGTGAATTAAAACCTGATAACTACTACTGACATTCATCATTTCCTCTCCTTCTCATAACTGATACTGTTTCATTAAGAATATTTAGTCAAATCAGAGTCTTATTGTCTGGAACTTCCATTATATTGATCACTCTAATTTTGTTTTCATCCATGTGCCTTTTGATCCCTCCCATCCTATCTAATAAAAGAGGAATATGCAAATTGACCATCACTACAACACACAAAATGGCCACCCCCATGTGGACACAAGATGGCCACCACAAGATGGCTTGCAGGGGAGGGCAGTTGGGAGCGATCAGGCCTGAAGGGGAGGGCAGTTGGGAAGGACAAGGCCTGAAGGCAAGGGTAGTTTGGGGGACCAGGCCAGCAGGGGAGGGCAGTTAGGGGAAATTGAGCCGGCAGGGGAGCAGTTAGGTGTTGATCAGGCTGGCAGGAGAGTGGTAGGGGGTGATCAGACTGGCAGGCAGAAGCAGTTAGGGGCAATCAAGCAGGCAGGCAGGTGAGTGGTTGAGAGCCAACAGTCCTGGATTGTGAGAGGGGTGTCTGACTGCCTGTTTGGGATCAGGCCTAAACAGGCAGTCGAACATCCCTGGAGGGGTCCCAGATTGGAGAGGGTACAGGCTGGGCTTAGGGACACCCCCCCCCCGCACGAATTTCGTGCACCAGGCCTCTAGTTATATCACAAAGCTCTCTGTGCTCTTCTGGCCATCCCTCTGCTTGTTCATTGAACCACACTCCTACTCAACTGTGTGGAGCTCTCCAGTTCTCCCTTGTGTCTTTTATATAATAACTATTGAACTGGTGCATGAAATTCATGCACATTAAAAGGGAATTAATTAGAGGAAATATTTTAATATTGCTATTTGCCCTTTCTCTATAATAGAAGTGTCAGAGATGAAAGAAAATTAGTAAAATGTATATGAAAATCTCCCTCCTGTCAGAGTCTGGGTCACGTCATGGGACCCAGAGTCAAGTCCTTGCCCACCTGCGCACACTTTGAATTTGCGCAGGATCCAGACCCGGCTGGCCCCACCCCTGTCAAGCCCCGCAGGGCAGGGAGGCACAGCCTCAGGTCCCCCGTCAAGCCCTGCTGGGCAGGGAGCGCAACCTCAGGACCCCTGGCCCCAGCGCTGGGGCGGCGGGTGCGGCCTCAGGCAATTAAAGCACTTGATGTTAAAAGACATGCCTTTTTTATCCCTTATCTCTGCCAGCTACTATCCCATTTCTCTGATCCTTCTGTATAGCAGAACAACTTGGAAGCTGGTCTGTACTTACTGTCGTCACTTCTTATACTATTATCTTTTGAACCCAAGAAAATCCATATTTATTCCCCATCTGTCTACTAATACTGCTCTTTTAAAAAAATATATTTGTATTGATTTCAGAGAGGAAGTGAAAGGAAGAGATAGATAGAAACATCAATGATGAAAGAGAATTATTGATCAGTTGCCTCCTGCACACCCCATACTGGGGATCAAGCCTGCAACCTGGGTATGTGCCCTAAACAGGAATCGAACTGTAACTTTCTGGTTCATAGGTCGATGCTCAAACATTGAGCCATGCCAGTGGGGCTAAGATGGCTTTTTTAAAGTTCATTGGTAACATAATCTTGCCAGACATTATCTATATGTTGTCCTCATCTTGCTCAACTCATGAGCTCTACTTGATGTATATGATTTCTTGCTGTTTAAGAAATAGTTGCCTTCCAAGATCGATTCTCCTTTGATTCCTTTTCTATCTCTCTAGTAAGCCTTTCTCATTCTCTTTTCCATATTTTTCCTCTGTTCCTGTCCCCCTGACTTCCCAAAGGTCCAAGGCTTAGTCTTCTCTCCTCTTTTTATTTCTATTCACACTCATTCCACCTAGGATCTCATTTAGTCACACATGAGCTTCCAACAACTTCTGAATTGATAGTCCTGCCTTATTCTTTCCTTAAATCCAGACTCAAATAGCCACCTTATATCTCAGTATTCAGCCCACAGATATCTATGAGGTTTCTCAAACTTAGTTAGGCACCCTGTTCATTTTATTACAGAGGCCTTCCTCAATCACCCTATATTAATTAATTAATCATCTTCTCTAACACTTAAAAATGTATTTACTCAATAACAACCATGCATTTGGTGAATTTTATTTATTGTTTTCTATCCTCACCCTCCCAACACATTCTAGAATGCAGGACCCAGGGAATTTATTTTCTTCTCTGTGTTATCCTTAATGCTGATTACAATACATGGCATATAGTATTTTTCTGAATGAATAAGTAAGAGAATAAAATAGTGTAGAGTTAATGTATGCTGTACAAAATGGGATTATATGGATGGAACCAGAGTAGTAATCTTTGCCATGGCAAAACCTTGATAGGTATATTATATTAGCTTCCTTTTTCATATGAAGAAAACCTCACTTAGAAATTTAAATGACTTTTTCAGTTTCAGGAGTAGTGATTAATAGCATGGATTTTAACTTCTAAAGCTCATGCTCTATACTTTATCGAAGTGTGTTTCTGCAGGAGAAGAGAGAGATCACACACACACACACACACACACACACACACACACACACACACACACTACTTATTACGGTGCAGAGGACAAGGAAGGCATAGTAACTGATCAGTAAGGTATATTAGTTATACCAGTAGTAGTATTAGTAGACATTATCTTAAAATTCCCTGTGGGTAATTTCAATTGAAATTAAAATTAGCTACTTTTCAAGACAATATTCAATTCCCTGACACTAATTTTTTTAATCTTAGTTGTCTTTTCTATTTATAAATAATAGAATATTTGGGTTGGAAGAAGCATCGAGATATTCTATTGCAAACACACTCATGTGGAGCTCAAAACTCTTCTCTTACTGTCAGTGTTTATGCAGCAACTGCCTGATGGCCTTTTATGACAGAAAACTCTCTGTCACTGGTAACAAAATTCTGATAGTGGATTTTCACTGATTTTGAGTCAGCAATGAAGTGTTTACATTAAAATTAATATTTTCTTTGAGTATTATTTTGTTTTTATTTTTGCTAACATATTCTTAGATTTTAAAAAAGCAAACATAAATGTTCTGTAGTTTTCTGAGTACTGGTCCTTTACCTCTTTGGTTAAGTTTATTCCTAAGTATCTTAATTTTCTTTGTTGCAATGGTAAATGGGATTGTTTTTTTTTTTTACTTTCCCTTTCCGAGAGTTCATTATTGGTGCATAAAAATGCCATAGATTTCTGGTTGTTAATTTTGTTTCCTGCTACATTGCCAGATTCATTTATTAAATCTAGTAGTTTTTGATGGCGTCTTTAGGGTTTTCTATGTAGAATATCATGTCATCTGAGAAAAAATGAGAGTTTTACTTTTTCCTTTCCAATTTGGATGCCTTTTATTTTTTCTTCTTATTTGATTGCTATGGTTAGGACTTTCAGTACTATATTGAACAAGATTGGTGAAAGTGGACATCCCTGTCTTGTTCCTATTCTTAGGCAAAATGGTTTTGTTTTATTTTTTGCCCATTGAGTATGATGTTGGTTATAAGTTTGTCATATATGGCCTTTATTATGTTGAGGTATGATCTCTCCTCATTTTGCTGAGAGTTTTTATCAAAAAAAACTTTAATTTTGTTAAAGGCATTTTCTGCATCAATTGATATGATAATGTGATTTTTGTTTTGCAACCTGTTTATGTGATGTAACACATTTATTGATTTTCAAATATTGTACCAACCTTGCTTCCCCATAATAAATCCCACTTGGTCATGGCATATGATCTTTTTAATGTATTGCTGGATCTGATTTGCTAATATTTTGTTGAGGATTTTAGCATCTATGTTTATCAGGGATATGGGACTGTAATTCTCTTTCATTGTGTTATCTTTATCTGGTTTTGGGATTAAGGTAATGCTGGCCTCATAGAAATAGCTTGTAACTGTTCCTTCCTCTTGAATTCTTTTGGAATAATTTGAGGAGGATAGGTGTTAGTTCTTCTTTGAATGTTTGGTAAAACTCCCCTGTGAAGCCATCCAGACTATGGCTTGTGTTTGCTGGATTGTTTTATTAATAATGCTTCAATTTCATCAGTAGTTATCAGCCTATTCAGGTTTTCTGATTCTTCCTGATTGAGTTTTAAAGATTGTATTTTTCTAGGAATATGTCCATTTTGTCCAGGTTGTCCAGTTCATTGGAATTAAGTCTTTCATGGTATTTGTTTTGTAGATCCTTTGTATTTTTGTGGGGTCAGTTGTTACTTCACCTCTTTCTTTCTGATTTTGTTTATTTGGGTCCCCTCTCTTTGCTTCTTGGTGAGCCTCTCATAAAATACATACATCTATATATATAAAAGCCCAAGTGACCATCTATATATATATAAAAGCCCAAGTGACCATTACAAAGGAACAGCCAGAACAACCAGTTGCTATGACGCACACTGAACAGGAAGGCAGGCGAGTGGTTAGGAGTGAGCAGGCAGGCAAGCAGTTAGGGGCAAACAGGCAGGCAGGCGAGCAGTTAGGGGTGAGTGGTCCCTAAACCAACAGTCAGACATCTCCCGAGGGGCCCTAGATTGTAAGAGGTCGCAGGCTAGGCTGAAGGACACTTCCCCTGACCCGCATGAATTTTGTGCACTGGGCCTCTAATATGTAAAATAAAGTGTGCATATTTCTCCCCAGATATTTATTAAGGTTTTGAATCTCAAGAATGATAACTATAACATAAAAAAGCTAATATATCTGTAGTTTATGTAGGTACTATAAGTAAATGTAGTAAAACAGAAAGAGTTTAACTCAGAAAATGTTTTGAGTTTAGAATATGTTGTATTAGATTGTTTAATCTAATGAGTTGCCCAGTCAAAAGATAGTGTTTTTTTCCAGCTTCCTACTAAACACTTATTAAGGTGCTGGAAAAATCCTCTAGTAACACTGAAAACTAAGACTGGCAAAAAACTTATCCTAAGAACCGAGGAGCACCTTAAATAATGCTCAAGTAAGAAAAATAAAATAAGGCAATTCTTGCTCTTTGGTAGGTCATGAATGGGAAAAAAATGTCAATTATCACTAACGTATAAATGTAGGGTGATTCCATTAGAAGTACTATTTGCCACCTCATTCACTTCCTGGAGCTAACAGTTCATTCCAAATTTAGAAAAATTATTTTTAAAATATGAGCTAGAGGAGAAAGCAGTTAGTTAGTCATACTAGAATTTAAAAATGTGATATTTTCACATGAAAAGAAAGACCAAAGAAATCTAGGGAGTCCAGAAGAAGACCAAAATGCATATAGGAATTCCATGAAGATAGTGTTTCAAATCAGTTAACTTTCAAATAGTGGTTTTTGGATAACTAATCCCATATAAAAAATTCATAACATTGAATACATTCTTCATTCCATATATATGGATAAATTTCATATAGTTTGAGTATTTAATTATAAAAATGAAAGCACATAGACATTAGAATAAAACATGGGTAGATTCCTTATAAAAAGAAGTGAGGGACATTCCAAAATGTTGGCGGTGTAAGTGGAATGTACACCAACACTCTCCCACAACCAATCTGGAATAACAACTAAAATACAGACAAACCATCTTGAATAATCAACTAAAGACTAGCTGGAGAGAATCCTGATAACCAAGGAGGGCAAGTGGAGACCCCATAGAGACTGGTAGGAAGTGTGGAGGTACAAGAGGGCTGGCCAGGCTCCCACAAGCAGCAGCTGAAGTTATGGAGGGGTTCCCATGAGAACTCAGGGATCTAAATCCCAAGCTGGCTGTCCAGCTGAGAGTAGCAGGACTGAGAAGGATGCCTATATAACATCTGGCTGTGAAAATCAGCAGAGTTGCTGCCTGCCAGGGAGAGATGGCTTCAAATGCAGGCAACCTCTTAAAGAGCCAACACACAAAATTTCCTATGCAGCCACTCACCTTGGGGTCCGGCAGAGGGTGGGCAGAGTGGACTAGAGCGGTGTGAGCATAATACAGGGATGGGGCCTCTGGGGTTAGAACTCAGAAGGCAGCCACCTTAGTCCCCTGTGATGAGTCATTCCCTCATGTTGCAGAGGACATCTTATCTTTCTCCTCCAGACCTTTACCATCCAAGCAGCTTTTGCCTGGGGCAGGGAGGGTGGGGGAGATTTCTCCACTCTGTTGGGAACCCTCCCACACCACCCTGTGGTTGATAGCATGAGGAAAAGCAAATGAATGACATTCAGACTTCAGGAAGAGGCAGATCTCTGGAGGCTTTGTGTCTTTGCCTGATTTCCTTCTGGGACCGGAAAGCAGACCCTGGTGCATATCCTGTTCCTTTCCAAAGGCACCCAGCCCCAGCAGAGGGAGCCACAAGCTGTGGATTGCTGATAGCTCCAGATAGGGTACTCAGGGCTAGTCATAAACAGCATCTGACATTGACCTGCACTAGAGGTCAGGAGTCATAGCAGATCTACCTAATACATAGACACAAATCCAAACATGCACCCTAAAAAGGGAGAAAAAACAAAACAAACAAACAAAAAACGTACATACCCTAAATGAAAGAACAAGGTAATTCTCCAAAAGAAGAGCTAAATGTAATGGAGATATGAAATTTATCAGATATAGAGTTAGAATAATGATGGCAGTGATGCTCAACAGCATGAGAAAAGATATAGTAACTATGAAAAAAGACCAGTCAGAAATGAAGAATTACATAGCACTAATATAGAACACATTGGAAGGAATACATAGCAGAGTAGGGGAAGCTGAGGATCAGATCAGTGAATTAGAAGATAGGGTAGAAAGAAATAAACTAGAGAACCAAAAAGAAAAGAAAAAAATTAAAAACAGGAGGACAGCTTAAGGGAGCTTTGGGACAACATGAAAAGTAACAATATTCGCATCATAGGAGTACCTGAAGGTGAAGAAAAAAATGAGCAAGGGATAGAGAACCTGTTTGAAGAAATAATGACAGAAAACTTCCCTAACCTGGTAAAGGAAAAAGTCACACAAGTTCAGAAGATACAGAGATTCCCAAGCAAGAAGAACCCAAACAGGCCCATGCTCAGATACATCATAATTAAAATGCCAAAAATTAAAGACAAAGAGAGAATCTTAAAGGCAGCAAGAAAAAAGCAATTTGTTATCTACAAAGGAGCTCCAATAAGGCTGTCAGATTATTTTTCATCAGAAACTCTACAGGCCACAAGGGAATGGCATAAAGTAATGAAAAGCAAGGATCTGGTACCAAGATTTTTTTCCAGGTAATGAAAAGCAAGGATCTGAAACCAAGATTATTATATCCAGCAAGGCTATCATTCAAGATAGATAGTGAAATAAAGAACCTCCCAGACAGAGAAAGGCTAAAGGAATTTATCACAACTAAACCAGCACTGCAAGAAATGATAAAGGGACTGTTGTAATGAGAAGAAGAAAGAAAGAGAAAGAAACATAGGTATAAAGAATTAAAATGAAAATAATTAATAAAGTATCACCTCACACTTGTCAGAAAGGCTACCATCAACAAATCAACAAATGACAAGTGCTTGTGAGGATACAGAGAAAAGGGAACACTAGTACCCTGGTGCAGCCATTATGGAAAACAGTATGGAGTTTCCTCAAAAAGTTAAATATGGAACTACCATTTGACCCATTGATCCCACTTCTAGGAATATATCCTAAGAAATCTGAAACAACAATCAGAAAATAATGTATGCACTCCTATGTTCATAGCAGCACAGTTTACAATAGCTAAGATCTGGAAACAGCCTAAGTGCCCATCAGCAAATAAGTGGATAAAAAAGATGTGGTACATTTATGCCATGGAATACTATGCAACTGTATAAAAGAAGGTTATCTTACCCTTTCAGACAGCATACAGGGATATGAAGAGTATTATGCTAAGCAAAATAAGCCAGTCAGAGAAAGACAAGTATCACATGATCTCACTCATATGTGGAATCTAATGAACACAATAAACTGATGAACAAAATAGCTACAGAGACATAGAAGCATGGAACAGACTGTCAAATCTCAGATGGAAGGCGGGGGTGGGTGAATGGTTGTGAAGAGAGCAACCAGAGAACTTGTACTAGTATGTATATATGCATAATCCATTGACACAGACAATACTGTGGTGAAGGCCTGGTGTGGGGGCAGTAGCAGGCTAGAAGGGGTCAATGGAGGAAAAAGGGGGACATATGTAATACCTTCAACAATAAAAATTTAATAAAAAATGTTAGAAGTGAGGACAGATTTCCTGTCCCTACTCGAAGTGTTACAAAGGGCAGTGGGAAAATCATAGGAAGTAAAACTCAGTGGTGAGACACAAATGAATTTGACATATTCTCCAAGTTTTTTTCATTGTTAAATTTCAGTGATTTCCACTTATAAGTTAATAATAACACAGTGATTGTTACTATTCAAGCAAATAACAAGAGTTAAATTTATCATGAATTCATTAGTGAATAGTTCTTTCTAGTCTGGTAAATAGGCTACTAGATTGTTATGTGGGCTTATATATCATAGCATGATCTTTTAATACTTTCATTTGAAGTATTATAAGAAATCATGGTATTAACAATTAATTTCCCTTTTGTGTGTTTGTCTTGACTCCTTACACCAACCAAATGTATAAGTTTATTTTTACTTATAATCTAATTTTAATGATAATATAGTTTGTAACGATAAATGATCATTTCTAAAATTGGTTTCCTTGGGGATGCATAATGGTTTAGTTGACACAGCTCTTGCTGTTTTTATTCTATTCCATCTCTTGCTGTTTTAATTCATTTGAATCAATGATTCACTAAAAATATAGAGCTCATAAAGCCAAAGTTGAAAATAGCACATTGTTTAGATAGCTTATCAAACAATACAATCTTTCATTGGGACTTTGTGTAAGTTAACCAAATTGTTTCAATTCCTCCATTTCTAAAAGGAGTAACATAATAGTACTTAATTTATGGTGTTTTTCTGAGAAGAAAATGAGATAGTGTGTGAAAAATATTTAGTATGGACCCTGGCATATAGTCAGTATTCAATAAATGCTAACTTGTAATCATATTAATTAACTAGAGGCCCCATGCACAAAATTCATGCACGGGGGGGGGGTGTCCCTCAGCCCAGCCTGTACCCTCTCTAATCTGGGACATCCCTCTCACAATCCAGAACTGCTGGCTCCCAACTGCTCGCCTGCCTGCCTTCCTGATTGCCCCTAACAACTTATGCCTGCCAGCCTGACCACCCCCTAACCACTCCCCTGCCAGCCTGATTGATGCTTAACTACTCCCCTGCCAGCCTGTTTGCCCCTAACTACCCTCCCCTGCAGGCCTGGTCACCCCTAACTGCCCTCCCCTGCAAGCCTGTTTCCCCCCAACTCCTCTCCCTGCAGGCCTGGGTCCCTCCCAACTGCCCTCCCCTGCTGGCCTGATCACCCACAACTGCCCTGCCTTGCAGACCTGGCCCCTCCTAACTGCCCTCCCCTGCTGGCCATCTTGTGGTGGCCATCTTGGGTCCACATGGGGGCAGTCATCTTTGACCACATGGGGCAGCCATCTTGTGTGTTGGAGTGATGGTCAATTTGCATATTATTCTTTTATTAGATAGGACTAGAGGCCTGGTGCACGAAATTTGTGCACAGGGGGAGGGGTTTCCCTCAGCCCAACCTGCACCCTCTCCAATCTGGGACCCCTCAAGGGATGTCCGACTGCCCGTTCCCTATCGGGCCTAAATGGGCAGTTGGACATCCCTCTCACAATCCAGGACTGCTGGCTCCCAACTGCTCGCCTGCCTGCCTTCCTGATTGCCCCTAACCGCTTCTGCCTGCCAACCTGATCACCCCCTAACCACTCCCCTGCCAGCCTGATTGATGCCTAACTGCTCCCATGCCAGCCTGTTTGCCCCTAACTGCCCTCTCTTGCAGGCCTGGTCACCCCTAACTGCCCTCCCCTGCAGGCCTGGCCACCTCTAACTGCCCTCCCTTGCAGGCCTGGTCACCCCTAACTGCTCTCCCCTGCAGGCCTGGGTCCCCCCCCAACTGCCCTTCCCTGCAGGCCTGGTCACTCCCAACTTCCCTTCTCTGTCAGCCTGGTCAACCCTAACTGCCCTCCCTTTCAGGCTTGATCACCACCAACTGCCCTCCCTTGCAGGCTTGATCACCACCAACTGCCCTCCCTTGCAGGCCTGGTCCCTTCCAACTGCCCTCCCCTGCTGGCCATCTTGTGGTGGCCATCTTGTGTCCACATGGGGGCAGCCATCTTGTGTGTTGTAGTGACAGTCAATCTGCATATTACTCTTTTATTAGAAAGGATAGAGGCCTGGTGCATGGGTGGGGGCCAGCTGGTTTGCCCTGAAGGGTGTCCCGGATCAGGGTGGGGGTTCCCTTGGGGCGTGGGGGGCCTGGGTGAAGGGCCTGTGGTGGTTTGCAGGCTGGCCACACCCCTCAGCGACCCAAGTGGAGGCCCTGGTATCTGGGATTTATTTATCTTCTACAATTGAAACTTTGTAACCTGGAGTGGAGCCAAGCCTTCTGCTCACTCCATGGCGGTAGCCATTTCTGTTGGGATTTATTTATCTTCTATAATTGAAACTTTGTAGCCTTAAGCAGAGGCCAAGGCAGGCCAGGGTGTGCGGAAAGCTTGGCTTTTTCCATCGCTGGGGGCAACCCTAGCCTCCTGCTCTCTCCAGCTCCGTGGCCGCAGCCATTTTTGTTGGGATTTATTTATCTTCTATAATTGAAACTTTGTAGCCTGGAGTGGAGTCTTGGGCTGGCCAGGGTGTGCGGAAAGCTTGGCTTCCTACATCGCTGGGGAAACCCAAGCCTCCCTCCTGCTCTCTCCGTGGCTGTAGCCATCTTGGTTGGGTTAATCTACATACTCACTTCTGATTGGCTGGTGGGTGTGGCTTGTTGGTGTAGCTGAGGTATGGTCAATTTGCATATTACTCTTTTATTAGATAGGATAGAGGCCTGGTGCACGGGTGAGAGCCGGCTGGTTTGCCCTGTAGGGTGTCCTGGATCAGGGTGGGGTTATCCTTAGGGCATGAGGCGGCCTGGGCGAGGGGCCTGTGGTGGTTTGCAGGCTGGCCACACCCCCTGCTCTCTCTAGCTCCGTGGCTGGCTGGCAGGCAGAGTGGTTAGGGGCAATCAGGCAGGCAGGCAGGCAGTTGAGCGGTTAGGAGCCAGCAGTCCCGGATTGCGAGAGGGATGTCTGACTGCTGGTTTAGGCTCAATCCTTGTAAACCGGCAGTAGGACATCCTTCAAGGGGTCCCATATTGGAGAGGGTGCAGACTGGGCTGAGGAACACCCCCTCCCCCGTGCACAAATTTTGTGCACCGGGCCACTAGTATCTTAATACTTGTCCAACAGGTAGGGGTTGGTTTCAAAGTATAGTCCTATGACCATCTGCTTTTGTATCTTATGAGCTACTACTTAAACATGCAGCTTCCTGGGCCACATCCCAGACTGAATAAATCAGCATTTCTAAACGTGGAGCTCAGCAAGCTGCATGTCTAACAAGTTTCACAGATGGTTCTTATGCAAAGTAAAGATAGAAAATTTCTAATTCACTAGAACACAAGAAAATGCTGTCAGTTTTTTTGTTTTGTTTTGTTTTGTTGTTGTTGTTGTTTTCTTGTCCTCTGTTCTGTATAACCTGGAACAGATACCCCTTTTTTCATAAATAAATTTTGGCTTCACTCATGTCATCAGTTAAATAAGTGAACAATTTCCTAGTAGCAACTTAGGGGCTTCAAGGAGAATCTTGGACTACTATGGTCTAGGAAAAAAATACAGAATGAATTAAAGGGTCATCATATTTAACATTTCATCAGCCTCCTATTCCCTTCAGGAGATAACCTTATTGATTGATTTTATGAGAGATAGAGGAAGGGTGCAAGGAAGAGAAATAGAGATAGAGAGACATTGATGTGTTGTTACACTTATTTGTGTGTTCTTTGGTTGCTTCGTGTATTTGCCTTGACCAAGGATCAAACTGCAACCTTGGCGTATCAGGATGATGCTCCAACCAACTGAACTACCTAGCAAGGGCCTAAGATATATTTTTTAATAGAGTTGATGACATTTCAGAAAAAAATACTAAAACAAGTGAAGTGAGCTTATAATTTTGTATAATGTGTTTTTTTATTCAGAAGTTGAATAAAAATTATCAGTAAACTTGAAAAATTATCAGTCAACGAATTAGATTACTTTCTGCTCTTAAAATTATATTCTTAAATTTTTTACCACATTAAAACTTATTTTGTGGGTTTTTGTTTTTTTTTACAGGAATTGAATTGCCTCCTAGAGGGATTATTCCAATCCCAGTGTGTTTTGTTCCCAAAGTTATGAAATTAAAGAAGACAATGGCCGTTGTTCAAATGAGGAAGGCAAATGGAAAAAATTGGCCTATTGACAATTTTGATGAATTGAGTCCAGATATGAAAAGGTGACATTCAAATAAGTATATTGATTTCATTTTGTCTGGCACTGATACAATCAGCTTCTTTTATATGTGATGCAACGTAAAGGTCATGCTTCTTATTCTCTGACGTGTTGAAATTTATATGTTCAGAGGAGGAAAATGTATTTGTTAAATGGGTATAGTATGTATCATTGCTGACATGAAATTAAAAGTGATGAACAACTCAATCTTAACAGACTCAGAGATATGCAAAGGCCTCCTTTTAGACCAAGAAAATAGTTACTGCCAAGACAATAAGTAATCTATATTTGGGAGAATAACAAAAACAACTTGTTTGGGCAAAGTATAAGACTTGTGATGCTGGTATTCATCTACTGATGGCACAATGCCAGGTGGATATGACATCTTGATGAACCTCTCCCATGACTAGAGTATCCTGTTTCATTGCCAGAATGCAGGAGACTTGTATCCTCGTTTCCTCACCGAAATTTAAGCCAACTCCAATAATGATAGAATATGTAAATGCTTTCTCTGCTGTTATAGTTAAATTAAATAATTGTCTAGAAGTCTTAATTAAAAAGAAATTCTTATTTTTCCCTACATGTACATATTTCATCTCCACATTTGCTTTTTCATCACTCCTGCTGTCAAGACTGTCTATATGATTTGTGGGTCCTCATGTAAAAGTAAAATGAGGGAGCCCTTCTTCAAAAAGTATTAATAATTTTAAGACAGGTACAATAGTGTATTAAACAAGCATGGAGTAATGCTAAGTGTGTGATTTTTCTGCTAATGCACAGGTCACACTCCTATGAAGCTGGTCCTGCCTGCCATGACTTAAGTTTCATTTTTAACAGGAAAAGCCTGTTTTCAACAATGATCAGAATCATTCTAGTATCGCTATCCTCTTGGTAGTGTATAAATGTACTTAAAATATTTTGAGAAATGTCCTCTTTCTTTTAACTGCTATCTCCCAAAAGGAAAGTACTCCTTTCTGAAGTCCTGTATTTAATGGAGTTTTTATATGTGTGCTTTGTTTGTCCAATTTAGAATATAACCCATGGGAATTGTACTACCTGTGATTAATCACACTCTAGTCACATAAAAAATATCAATACCAAGCTTTAAGTGTAGGGAGAAATGTTCTTTAATTTTAACTTACATCTCATAATGGTTGTATTTTATTTTTACTTGTGATAATTTCCCTTAGTTTGCCTTAAAATGTTTATAAAATCAACATTTACCAAAAATGTTTTGTATTTCATACTTATTGTCTCTCTGCGAAAGTTTAAATTCACAAGTGTTGCTCAAATACCATTAGGTTAATAGAGAACATGCTCTTTTATGCTAATATTTAAAGTGTTTATGTTTTTTGTTCACTCTTAATTTAATTTCTAATTAGAATGATGGGAATACACAGGGGAGAAATCCAAACAATACGATGGATATACCCTATTCTTGGACTCCCACAGGCAAAACATGATGAATTCCCTCCAGGTAAGTATATTTTAGTGTCAGAAAACACTAGGATTTGGGGGTAGTTTAGAGGCCTTCTCATCCCATCTTTTCTTTGTACAAGTAAGAAGGTTGAGGTCCAGAGAAAGTAAGTTGTGAAGTAGCCAGCCCTATTGGTGGGAGTGCTAGGACTGAATCTTGTCCTCTAACAATGAGTCCAATGTTATTTCCACAAAACCATACCATTTCTTGTTGCTCTTCCTATTGGTAAAACCTAGAAATCAGCTAAGATGAAAATAACATTAACTTCAGGGCTCTTTATCTCTCATTCTGTGAAGTGCTCAAAGCCCTGAACTAGATCTATTAGAGTCTGTGGAAACCCTAATCAGAGTACGCCAGATGCTGAAGACCGATTTGTCATACGAAGATGCAAAAGCAAGGACACAGCGATATTACTGTACCAGTATACACTGCACAGGCATACCTTTCTGTAACCCAAATATTGATGTCACTATTTGGGAAGAAGCCTCTTTTGTCTAAATTGGTACAAAGATGTGTTGTTGACCAGCCAGTGTGCCTCTGCTTGGTATGGCTCCTGTGTTTGCTACTGTATTAGCAAGGACTTCTTTGTACAGCTACTTTGTGAGGCTACTTTGAAGAACTGTTTTGTCTGATGGCTCCTATTTAGCAATGGTTACTTGGTCCGCAATAAAGATACTCTCCTATATGCCTATGGCTTCTCAGGTTTTCTCCATCTAATACCCTGCGTCTATGAAGGTCCAGTTCCTGGCAGGGGAACAGAGGCCCCACAGTTAGTGTAGTAGAGCAGGATCAAGGAGTAAGTACTCCAACAGAGTTCCAGCTACTTTGGTTCTCCCATCACATTTAATCACCATATTCTAGCTTCTGTCTAATTCTAAGTCTCATCCAAGAATTATCCTATCCCTCTATTAGTTGTCCCAGACACAGATTTATATGATGTTCTCCAAAAACTAGTCAGAATTTACTAAAATTCTCAAGGAAGTTAGGTTGCTATCATGCACACATTAAGTCTCTACTTTGAAAATGCCTTTCTTTTTCTCATTGACCCCTGTTTTTCCTCCACAGACTCCAGACTTTTCTCAAGTTTCTGTTTATTCTCTTTCCTCAGTATTCTTCTCACTCTTTCCATATTCCTTGCTTTTCCCATGTGCTTCTGAAGGTCTGCCTAAGAAATCAATGCCTCTTAGATAGGCATAAAGCAAAATTTAGTATCCCAACCTCTTACCAGGCTCTAGGCATAGTTCTTTTTTTAATTATTGATTGATTGATTAAGGTATTACATATGTGTCCTTATCCCACTATTGCCCGCCCCCCCCCCCACTCATGCCCTCACTCCCCTGGTGTCTGTGTCCTTTGGTTGTGCTTATTTGCATGCATACAAGCATACAAGTCCTTTGGTTGATTTCTTCCCCTTACCTCCACCCTCCCCTACCTTCCCTCTGAGGTTTGAGCATCTGATCAATGCTTCTCAGTCTCTGGATCTGTTTTTGTTCATCAATCTATGCTGTTCAGTATAATCCACAAATGAGTGAGATCATGTGATATTTATCTTTCTCTGACTGACTTATTTCACTTAGCATAATGCTCTTCAGTTCTTCAAAACTAAGAAACACTAAATTTCTCTGCACAGCAAATAGATACTTATTTGGATCTTTCCCTTAAGCAACTCAGATGACTTTAAAAAAAGTTTTGAAATTTTGAATTTTCTTTCTCCCTCCAATACCAATCTTCGCTAATGAAAAAGAGTCCTTTACTGACATAAGTTATGTCATCACACTTACAAAGAAGAAAAAAATAAGTTTTGCTTGTGAATAACAGCATTTTCGCTAATATACTGGAAGGGAGGTCAGTTCCATATTTCCTTATGTAGTTTCATTTAAACTGGAATAAAAATCCACATATCTATCAGTTCCTTTGACAATAAATGTCATTGTTTTACTTGAAGTACTTTTACTTTTGAGTTAAAAAATTATCAATGCATATAAATATTTCAAATGTACCAAAGTATCTTCATAATGCTTCACAAACGTGAGAGTGTTTATTCTTTCTAGAAGATAGTTGTCTGTATACTTTACATGGAGCTGAACAAGTTAAAATTTGTAGCACAGTCAATGTGATGTAATGAAGCCTAGAAATTACTCTGTTGGAATTCTAACATTATTGCTTGTGTCTATACAGACACAGTTTTATTTTAACCAGATTAAAGCATTAAAGATTTTCTTTCAGTCTGATACAAAGCCTCTGAGAACATAAACATAATTTTTGTACAGTTTCCTTCAATTAAAATTAAACATGCTCCAGAAATATAAAGGAATTTTCTATCCAATCATATCTCTTGGTTATTATTCTATTTTTAAATTAAATGTGAGCTCTATAAATAGCCCATGTTTCATTAGCCCAACCCAATAGTAACATCAGTGTTCTGAAACAGATTGTGTGCTAATTATTAAATCATTTTTACAAAAGTCTAAAACTTATTCTAGTAATTATTTCCATATAGAAATGCCCTTGAGAAACAAATAGGTATAATTTTATAAATACATATTATTTACTTTCTGTACAGTCCATTCTTCATCTGCAAAACACATTAGAGATAACCTATTGCTTTTCCAACTCAACCGTATCACCATCCATGTTTATTGTTTCTTTTCTTTCTTATGTATCTATCAGCCAGATTACTCTCAAACCCAGGGTATTTTTGTTGTTCTGGGTTTTTTGTTTTGTTTTGTTCTCTCTTTGCATTCTTATCTGGTCCTGTCCACTGGGGCAGATAATTGGAAAAGGACTCTTCTACCTGTCAGTGGAAATACATTGGACTGTGAACCCACTGTGATTTTGTGATCCTTACATTGTCAAGGGCACTAATGTGGCATGATACTAATTGTACCTTTGATCACGCTAATTTCTAACTTAATGCTTTAAGACTAAAGCAAATGATAACCAGAAAAGCTTGTACATTTTCCTCAGCCATTACAGCCCTCTTAATTCACATCTTTGTACCCTTATTATACATTTCACATTTATTCTAAGTCCAAAATGTTCACTATCAACCTTTAAAATTTAGAATTAAAAATAAATTTATTTTAAACATTTTTATACTATAAATGTGATATGTATTGTGAAAACACATAAATTTGAGGACATTATCTAATTTTGCAAGTCTAAGTGGATATATTAGTATTGATGCCACAGAAGCATGGCATACTACATTTCAAAAGCTTTTTTAATATTGTGGTTCACTTTTTATCACTTATAGTCAGTTTATATCCTATGTTCATCTAAAGTGATAAAATATAACATTTAATATATTTTAGAGAAATAAAATTACTATTTATGTGGACTAGAGTATACATGGTCTCATAATATAATCTAGAGCTAATGCCAGATGCATAGATTAATACTCCTTTATATAATTAGTAGTTATATAAAAATATTTTGATTTCTCAGAAGATCACTGACTTCTGTATTTAATGTAAGAAAATATTGGAATTTAATATATATATAAAGTATTTTCAATCCTCACCTGAGGATATGCTTTTATTGATTTTTAGAGAAAGGGGAAGAGGGAGGGAGAGAGAGAGTGAAAAAGAGAGAGAGAGAGCAGTGTGAGAGAGAAACATCAATTATTTGCCTCCTGTATGTGCCCCGACCAGAGATTGAACACGCAACCTGGTAAGTGCAGATATAATCTGCAACCTTTTTGGTGTATGGAACAACATTCCAACCAACTGAGCCACCTGGCCAGGGCAAAATATATAAAGTTTTTTATGCTGTACATTAATATATAATCACATTTTAATATTGATTTTAATATATTACAATTTTCAATTTAACTGTTATTGGTGTACTGTGTAAATTTGAAGTGAAAATAAAAATATTTTAAGTATTTTACTTAAAGGAATTTTAAGGTAGATGTAAATAAATAATATAATAGGGAATATTTTAAAACTAATTACAAAATAAAGGTTATAGAAGTTACTTTTTAAATTATTTGAAGGTATTTTCTATAGTATAGTTATATAAGTTGAGTTTAGTATTTACCACAATGAACATATGCTAGTAGATAGCTGAAAAATTCACATATTCTTAACCACCAGGTGAATTATTGATATAACTAGGTCTGTTTCTGAGTAATATTTCTATATCCTAGTACAATCTTCTATTACCTAATTTATACCTTTCAGATTTATCGTTTGTCATGTTATTTTTGCATATTATTTAATATTCATATTTTATTACAAAATGTAAATGTATATAGATATTGTGTAAGGGTGTGTGTGTTTGTGTGTGTGTATGAATGCAGGTGCAATGTCAATTCAAAGTACTTTTATTTTTCATGACATAATTTAGTAATTTATTTTCTTGTAGCTCAAGAATGATCATATAACCTAATAACCAAATTAACTCGAAATATTTCTCTCTTGTAGCTGTCATAAAATGTCAGTCCAGGAAACGGATAGAAAAGGAGTTGCAAGTCACAATTACTGGTGATTTTATTGGAGATCATCCTATCTTAAATGTATCAGATTTTGTAGTAATTCCAAAAAAACGTTCATATGCATCTTATGAAGATATCGATGGTAAGAGAACCATAGTCATGTATATAAAACATGATGATAAATAAAACCATTTCCTTAAATTACAGTTTGCTGATTACTCAGTTATGTGAAAATCCATGCTAATTTATTTTTCTTTTACATTATATCATTAAAATACTACTCAACAAGTGTTCAGTAATACTTGTTTTCTTCACAGTAGCTATCTCCAAAATGATGATAATTATGGTTATTGATGGCTTTATAAGAATAGAGTGTTAAAGTGTTCTTACAGGTTTTATCATCAGAGTAACCCTATGAAGCCGGTAGTATGACTATATTTTATTTTACAAGTAATTTGTACAGGGTCATTCAACATAGCAGTGGAAGGCATGGTATATGAATAGAATCTTGACTATTTTTTAAAACATTATTTTAAATTTGAAACAACTTTAGATTTAAAACCTAGATGTGAAATAGTAAGTTCTAAACTGTTCATATTGTGATCAGGCCTAACTTAATTGCTTTTCCTTTTAAAGCCCTGTAGGAATAAAAGAAAATTACAAAGGCAAGGCTTTCAAAGAGGTTCCCTAACATAAAGTATAATGTCTGGTGCAGAGTGGTCAATCAATAAGCAAGAGTTGTCTCTACTTTCCCATTATGGTCACACTCTGACCTACCCTGTTTGGTCCCATGGCTCTTTCCTTTCAGTAGTAGTGTTTACCCATTGCTTTATAAATAAGATATTACCTTAAAACTTAAAAAATTACCAATATTCATCCATTTTTGAACCATAGAAATGTCTGTTTTATATGAATCACCGATATTTGATTTTTTTTATGTACAAAAGTGTCTTTTCATGTGACGTAATCTACATAAAATAATCCAGAATTAGCCTGCACCATTAGGCCCCTACTATCTATCATTCCAACCTTTTGTTTCCCTAGGTCAGTGGTCGGCAAACCGCGGCTCGTGAGCCACATGCAGCTCTTTGACCCCTTGAGTGGTACAGTGCGATTGAAACTTCGTGGCCCATGCGCAGAAGTTGGTTTTCGGCCTGGGCGAGTCTATTTTGAAGAAGTGGCATTAGAACACTCAAGGGGCCAAAAAGCTGCATGTGGCTCGCGAGCCACAGTTTGCTGACCACTGCCCTAGATTGTTAACCTGTTACTCAACCAAGTGTGATCACTTGCTACTTCTGTACAGTTACCATCTACTTTCCCATTATGGTGAATGTCTATGAGATAGTCTTCCCTACCCATCTGCCAACTTTCACTCCTTTCTTGTGGAAACTACTTCCACTAGCCATATAATTCTTATAATATTTCAATCATATAGTCTCCCCTGCTCAGAGTGGACATCTAATGGAGGTTGGGCTTATGAGTCTTCCCTCTCCCCCACATCTTTTGTAGTTAGAACATAGAAAGTCTGTTTCTCTTCATTTGCTGAAGCTGTAATAAGTAAGTGAGTGTTTTTTTCTCTGCATGCCTGTTTTGCTCCTCTCTTCACAGGTCTGCTTTCTCTGCCTACTCATCAAATTATACACAAGGCTCAGTCATGATCAATTGGTTCTTCCTTTTATTTAAGGACACCCTCAGTAACTTCCAAAAGGTCATTCCAACTGTGATTCTGTTATTTGCAAACAAGCATTCAAAGAGTAAATATAGAAGAGGATCTGGAAATAATAAATATTTCTTAAGTGAATTACAAAAATGTTAGAATAATCTCCCACATGCAATCTCACTGTAAGATTTGGAAGGCAGCCCTGGCCAGTTTGCTCAGTGGATAGAGCATTGGCCTGCGGACTGAAGGTTCCACATTTGATTCTGGTCAAGGTTTCAGGCTCAATCCCTGGCCAGGGTGTGTTCAGGAGGCAACCAATTGATGTTCCTCTTTCACATCGATGTTTCTCTCTCTCTTTGTGTCTCTCCCTCTCCCTTCCACTTTCTCTAAAAATCAATGGAAAAATATCCTTGGGTGAGGATTAACAACAACAACAGAAATATTTGGAAGGCAATATTTTAAAAACTAGTGGTAGAATTCTGAAATGAGTATCTATGTTATATGTACCCAGTGTACTCATAAAATCTTTGGAATTATAAAAAAATTAATTCACATTACTGTTCTTTATATTTACTGACTAGTTATTGTGTGAACTGTGTGAGATGAGATAGTAATACTATTATTAGGTTGCATAATAAGATATTTCATTATGTTAATTTATTTGTTATTTATTTTTTCTCTTTGCATTTTAGTTTTCTAATTGCAAAAATGCCAACTTAATCACAGATAATTTAAATTTATTTTAAAAATGAAATAAATTTAAATGAGAAGGGAATTTTCTATTGCAAGCCTATTTATTTACTCCTTATTTTAAAGAACTATCCTATCTAATAATAGAGTAATATGCAAATAAACATCACTCCGCTATGCCCACGATTGGGCAGCGGGAGAGACCCTGCCCCTGCGGCCGCTGAGGCTGCTTCAAGGGCCAAAGAGGGAGGCAGGGCCAGACCTCAGCGGCCTCAGCTGCTGTGGGGCCCAGGGAGCCAGGCAGGGCTGGACAGGCAACCTCAGGGTGGGCCTGGGGGTGGATCCAGCAGTGCAGCTTGACAGCAGACAGCAGGGCCTGCTTGGTGGTAGCTGCCGGTGACCCACAACAGGCAAGTGGGCCTGCAGGCAGCACCCAGCAGGGCCTGCTTGGCTGTTGCTGTGGCAACCCAGGAGCAGACAAGCACAGCTGCAGGCAGCACCCAGCAGGGCTTGCTTGCCCATCACTATGGTGTGGAGCAGGCAGGCCCCGTAGAGAGCAGAGAACCACAGGGAGCAGGCCTAAGCCATCAGCAGGACATGCCCTGAGGGCTCTCGGATTGGAGAGGGTACAGGTTGGGCTGAGGGACCCCTCGTGCATGAATTTCATGCACCGGGCCTCTAGTCTTTTAATAATGAAATCAGACTGATACAAACCATTTTCATTTATCTCAAAAACATTATAATTTGGATACAGATTTTGCTTTAGAGACTCATGTAGCATTAGAGGAATGTAGGGAATATAACCTATAAATAAATGATACCCTGTCAGCTTTCTTTTCTTCAACCAATAACCAATACTGAAAGAGAATTCTCATTATTTATTGAGATCAGGGATAAAAATAATAGTGTAGATTAACCTGATTTTAAATATTTAACTCAACTGCTGATTTGCAGTTATAATTATTTTATTAAAATAGACCATAATTTTAATAAGCAGACAACTTATAGTAACCATACCCCAGTGAATATCCAGTCCCTTTCTGAAGTGAAATCATTGTTTTGTGTGTCATCTGCTATGTTAAGTGAATATTAAGAGTTGAGTGTTCAAACCTTTATTTCTGTTTTAAATCTGTCCTGTAGAAGACAAAATGTTGATGCTTTATGACATTAAGTAAAAAAGAATATAAAGAAATCCTTGTATAAAGGAACTATTTTAATAACATCTCACTAAATTGCTTAAGTTGTACTCTTCTCAGGTTGCAAGCTAAAGAAATTATAATTCTGATAATAGAAATTTATTAAATCTTATTACCTGGAAAAATCTACTTCCTTCAAGATAAACAAGGTCTATAAGGAAGCTTCAAACAACATCATTTTGGAAGGTTTGAAATGTATATTTTTTGAGGAAAACAGTCTCCCAAATAGCTCTTCAAAATACGCCTTTTGATATGGCTCATAATTTCACTGTTTCAGTACTTTTCATGAAGAAAAATAACTATATGGAAAATAACTATTTGGAAGGTTTGCAGACTTCTCTCTTCCCATCATTTCCTCTACATTAGCTTTTTCTCTGCTCAATACCAACAAACTCAAGAAGCTCATCTATTTATTGGCTAAAGACATTTTAATGTGTAAATGTTTATGTTCTGAAGCTTGTCTTGCTATCCAGAAGTAGAGTTTTTTCAATATTCTCTCAACTTTAATGTTTTTTTCTGTGTTCATGGGACCTGAATATTTGATAAATCAGCTGACCTCTCTCTTGTCTTGGTTTCTTAAAACCATCTGATAATAACTTGATTTCTTTCCCTGCCTTTATTCCAAAGTTGTAACCAACTTGCCTGACTCTGTATATCTCCATATTGGTCTTTCCATTCTTACCTATATTTTTATGAAGGGACAAGTTTGCCAAAAAGTTTGAAAACTCTTTTAGTTTTTAGTATATGCAAAGGCAAGCCAGCTGTTTTTCCCTGTGTGTATAATTCAATTATACTCTACTCAACAAATAATGTCCAACAGAGTCTTGTTCATGCCATTTTATACTTCCTAATGTCTCTTAAATCCCTTGTAGTGGAAATTAAAGCACTTCACTCTGTGGCTTGGATTGTAATGGAATTTTCAGTGTGATCATTGAATGCATCCTGTATTCCCTCATCTGAGTTTACTGAGAAGTACATGTAGAATTATGGCAGATATAGATCAAAAGGTTGCCTTTATTATAAAGGTGGACTGGAAAGTGATTTGGTACTATGGACTCATTTGGGCTTATTAATACCTTCCACCAAAATTGAGTGCGTTCACCCTGAGCTGCCCAGTTGTAAACTCTCTTTAGGAACAAACAACCTACTCCTGAAGGAGGAGGAGAAAGTGTGCATCCTGGATTCAAGACATTGAGAAAGGAAGATAAAGGTCTGCTCACCTCATGTTCCATGCCTTCACCCTAATTCACTTGTCAGATATGTTGTTTTTACTCTGATGGCAAGTCATAAGGGAGGAAGCAAATTGATGCAGATTTTTTCCCCTCCTAAATTTTTCCTTCTTGTGAGTGAATAAGCCCCTCTATGTAAACATGGTAAGTAGGAGATAAGAATCCCCAACTCCCTTTCCATCCTTCTTTTACCTTAATTGTATTTCCCAGAGATTCCAATAAAACTATCAAGTCTCATTAAGTGAAAATGCCAGGACTTCTCTGATCTCTATCCCTACTCCTCACACACACCATTGAGTTAACCAGAATTTATCATTTTCATATCTCTTCATTCAACAACAATCCATGAGCATATTTGCTGCCAGATAGTATGCTGAGCCGCAGAGATGCCAAAATGAACAAGACACACACTTGGAATTCAAAGA
This sequence comes from Eptesicus fuscus, assembly GCF_027574615.1. Classification (NCBI taxonomy): domain Eukaryota; kingdom Metazoa; phylum Chordata; class Mammalia; order Chiroptera; family Vespertilionidae; genus Eptesicus; species Eptesicus fuscus. The sequence goes on from NC_072473.1 coordinate 27,505,060, forward strand.
ACATCTATCCAACATATTGGATTTATGTGCCTATATTACTTGTAAAGCTCTACTGGGATATTATTATACTTTGATTTTTAGACTGTATTTTGCAATGCCACTTCATAACATTGCAGATTATTCTCTCTGAGCAGAATTTCCCTTTTAATTATATTTCTTCCTAAGTGGCTTTTGGTCCATGTGTTCTTTGTGGGGAGTAGTTTAGTGACTTTCTCTGTGAGACTTTTTCTATGAGAGTTTTACCATTTAATGGCACATCAAATTCATGCCTCTTCCTTTTATTTCCCAGGTGTTCTGCATCTTGTAGCTATTTTACTTTGCTTAATCTGCTGTCTTTTTTTGTGTGTGATTTGCTGGTTTTTGTGTTACACTGGCCTCTTTTAACCCTAGGCAAGTCATCATGCTGTATGTCTTTTGCATGTCATACATAAACAGTATGGGGGTTGGTCTGTAATCACAAACAGGCCCTGAGAAACCTGGCATTGGTCCTCCATGACCTCCACATTAGCCTCTAGACTTGACCCTTTGCTCTGATTCTCTTTATTTTACTTTTCTCAACTCACTCCATTAAGGCTTCTGTCGTAACTACTCTTAGAGCAAGGTGGCCATCACTTTTGTGAACCCAAGATCACTTTTACCTTATATACTAGAGATAGATTGGTGGACATGCTGATTGTGGACCAAGTCAATTCATGGATCTCCGACCTCTCTTCCATGACCCACTTGCAACAAACTCCTTGATTTGGAATTTTAGCTCCTTTCATGAATGTGGAGAGTATAGATATAATAGGTGTTTATGCTTCTCTTCTATATGCCAATCCTAACTTTAAGATATTTTTCACATGTACCTAAAAAAACCCTGTTGTCACTTTCCTCTAGTAACCTACTGGTTAAGAAAATATAGTTAACCATATTGTCTATAATACATATTGTCTATAAAACATGAAGAACTTTCTCTTTTAGAAAAATAAGCCAGAACTTGAAACTCTTGCTTTAATAGATTGGGATACTATTTTAATATTGTTTAAACTTTTTAAAAAATTCTTTATTTTTTTAATTTTCTTTATTGTCTAAAGTTTTACATATGTTTCCTTTTTCCCTGCTTGACCGCCCCCCTCCCCCAGCCATTCCCACCCCGGGCAAGACCCCACTGCCCCAGTGTCTGTGTTCATTAGTTATGCTAATATGCATGCATACAAGTACTTTGGTTGCTCTCTAACCACCCCCTTCCCCTGCTATTTGTCTCTGGATCTATTTTTGGTCATCAAATTATGTTGATCATTATATCCCACATATGAGTGAGATCATGTTATATTTATCTTTCTCCAACTGGATTATTACACTTAGCATAATGCTATCCAGTTCCATCCATGCTGTTACAAATGGTAAAAGTTCCTTCCTTTTTTTAAAAAAAATTCTTTATTGATTACAGTGTTACATATGTGTCCTTATTCTCCCATTAACGCCCCTAGCTCCCCCTCATGCCCTCACCCCCCTGTTGTCTGTGTCCATTGCTTAGGCTTATATGCGTGCATACAATTCCTTTGGTTGATCTCTTCCCCTTACTCCCACCCTCCCCCCTCCCCTACCTTCCCTCTGAGATTTAATGGTCTGATCAATGTTTCTCTGTCTCTGGATCTATTTTTGTTCATCAGTTTATGGTGTTCGTTATATTCCATAAATGAGTGAGAACATATGATACTTATCTTTCTCTGACTGGCTTATTTCACTTAGCATAATGCTCTCCAGTTCCATCCATGCTGTTGCAAATGGTAAGAACTCCTTCTTTTTTACCACTGCATAGTATTCCATTGTGTAGATGTACCACAACCTTTTAAATACACTCATCTGCTGATGAGCAAGCACTTAGGCTGTCTCCAAATCTTAGCTATGGTGAATTGTGCTGCTGTGAACATAGGGGTGCATATATCCTTTCTGATGGGTGTTTCTAGTTTCTTGGGATATATTCCTAGAAGTGGGATCACTGGGTCAAATGGGAGTTCCATTTTTAGTTTTTTGAGGAAACTCCATACTGTTCTCCGCAGTGGCTGCACCAGTCTACATTCCCACCAGCAGTGCATCAGGGTTCCTGTTTCTCCGCATCCTCGCCAGCACTTGGCGTTTGTTGATTTGTTGATGACAGCCATTCTGACAGGTGTGAGATGGTACCTCATTGTCGTATTGATTTGCATTTCTCAGATGATTAGTGACTTTGAGCATGTTTTCATATGCCTCTTAGCCTTCCTTCTGTCTTCTTTCAAAAAAGTATCTATTTAGGTCCATTGCCCATTTTTTTATTGGGTTGTTTATCTTCCTTTTGTTAAGTTGTATGAGTCCCCTGTAAATGTTGGAGATTAAGCCCTTATCAGAGATAACATTGGCAAATATGTTCTCCCATTCCCTGGGCTTTCTTGTTGTTTTGTTGATGGTTTCTTTTGCTGTGAAAAAGCTTTTTTATTTTGATGTAATCCCATTTGTTTATTTTCTCTTTAGTTTCTATTGCCCTAGAAGCAGTATCAGTGAAGAAATTGCTTCGGCATATGTCTGAGATTTTGCTGCCTATGGATTCCTCTAGTATTTTTATGATTTCCCGTCTTATGTTTAAGTCCTTTATTCCTTTTGAGTTTATTTTTGTGTATGGTGTAAGTTGGTGATCTAGTTTCATTTTTTTTTGCATGTATCTGTCCAATGTTCCCAACACCATTTATTGAAGAGACTGTCTTGACTCCATTGTAGGTTCATGCCTACTTTGTTGAATATTAATTGAGCATAGTGGCTTGGGTTGATTTCTGGGTTCTCTATTCTATTCCATTGATCTATATGTCTGTTCTTGTGCCAGTAACAGGCAGTTTTGAGAACAGTGGCTTTGTAATACAGCTTGATATCTGGTGTTGAGATCCCACCTCCTTTGTTCTTTCTCAGGATTGCTGCAGCTATTTGGGGTCTTTTGTTAATTCCAGATGAATTTTAGGAAATTTTGTTCTAGATCTGCGAAATATGCCGTTGGTATTTTAATGGGGAGTGCCTTGACTCTATAGATTGCTTTGGGTAGTATGGACATTTTAATGATGTTGATTCTACCAATCCATGAACACAGTATGTTCTTCCGTCTGTTTATGTCTTCCTCTATCCTTCTTTTTTATAGAAGCATAGTATTCCATTGTGTAGATGTACCACAGTTTTTTAATCCACTCACATGCTGATGAGAACTTAGGCTGTTTCCAAATCTTAGCTATTATAAATTGTGCTGCTGTGAACATAGGGGTGCATATATCCTTTCTGACTGGTTTTTCTAGTTTCTTGGGATATATTCCTAGAAGTTGGATTACTAGGTTAAATGGGAGTTCCATACTGTCTTCCACAGTGGCTGCACCAGTCTGCATTCCCACCAGCAGTGGAGGAGGGTTCCTTTTTCTCCACATCCCCACCAGCACTTGTCATTTGTTGATTTGTTGGTGATAGCCATTCTGACAGGTGTGAGGAGGTACCTCATTGTTGTTTTGATTTGCAACTCTTGGATGATTAGTGACTTTGAGCCTGTCCTCTTTCAAAAAGTGTCTATTTAAGTATTTTGCTCATTTTTTTTATCAGATCATTTATCTTCCTTTTGTTAAGTTGTATGAGTTCCCTGTAAATTTTGGATATTAAGCCCTTATCTGAAATATTATTGGCAAATATGTTCTCCCATGCACGGGGCTTTCTTGTTGTTTTCTTGATGTTTATTTTCCTGTGCAGAAGCTTTTTATTTTGATATAGTCTCATTTTTTGTTTTCTCCTTAGTCTCCATTGCCCTAGGAGCTGTGTCAGTAAAGACATTGCTACAACATATGTCTGCTATTTTGCTGCCTATGGAGTCTTGTGGGATTTCTATGGTTTCCTGTCTTACATTTAAGTCCTTTAGCCATTTTGAGTTTATTTTTGTGTATGATATAAATTGGTGATTGAGTTTCATTTTTTTGGATGTATCTGACCAAATTTCCCAGCATCATTTATTAAAGAGACTGTCTTGACTCCATTGTATGTTCTTGTCTCCTTTGTCAAATATTAATTGAGCATAATGGCTTGGGTCAATTTCTGTGTTCTCTATTCTGTTCCATTGGTATACATGTCTGTTCTTGTGCCAGTACCAGACAGATTTGAGAACCATGGCTTGGTAATATAGCTTTATATCTGGTATTGTGATCCCTCCAACTTTGTTCTTCTTTCTCAGGATTACTGTGGCTATTTGAGGTCTTTTTTTATTCCAGATGAATTTTTGGAGAGTTTGTTCTAGAACTTTGAAGTATGCCATCGGTACTTTAATGGTGATTGCATTGAATCTGTAGATTACTTTGGATAGTATGGAAATTTTAATGATGTTGATTCTACCAATCCATGAACATGGTATGTTCTTTCATTTGATTATGTTTTCCTCTATCTCTTTTTTCAATATCATGCAGTTTTCTGAGTTGAGGTCTTTTACCTCCTCAGTTAAGTTTATTCCTAGGTATCTTAATTTTTTTGGTGCAATGGTAAATGGGATTGTTTTTTTCATTTCGCTTTCTGTGAGTTCATTATTGGTGCATAAAAATGCCATAGATTTCTTGGCATTAATTTTGTATCCTGCTACATTGCCAAATTCATTTATTAGGTCTAGTAGTTTTTTGATGGAGACTTTAGGGTTTTCTATGTATAGTATCATGTCATCTGTGAATAAGGACAGTTTTGCTACTTGTTTTTAAATTTGGATGCTTTTATTTCTTCTTGTCTGATTGCTATGGCTAGCACTTCCGGTACTATGTTGAACAGGAGTGGTGAAAGTCAGCATCCCTGTCTTGTTCCCCTTCACAGAGGAAATGAGTTTAGTTTTTGCCCATTGAGTATGATGTTGGCTGTAGGTTTGTCATTAAGGCTTTTATTATGTTCAGGTATGATCCCTCTAGTCCCACTTTGCTGAGAGTTTTTTTCAAGAAAGTTGTTGGATTTTGTCAAATGCTTTTACTGCATAGATTCATATGATTATGTGATTTTGGTCTCTCAATTTGTTTATGTGATATATTATCTTTATTGATTTGTGAATATATTACCAGCCTTACATCCCCAGAATAAATCCCACTTTGTCATGGGGTATGAATTTTTAATGTATTGCTGAATCCGATTTACTAGAATTTTGTTTAGGATTTTAGCATCTATGTTCACCAATGATATTGGCCTGTAGTTCTCTTTTTTTGTGGTGTCTTTATCTGGTTTTGGAATTAGGGTAATACTGGCTTCATAGAAAGAACTTGGAAGTGTTGCTTCATCTTGAATTTTTTGAAACTGTCTGAGGAGGATAGGTTTTAGTTCTTCTTTGAAAGCATGGTAGAACTCACCTATAAAACGATCCGGACCAGGGCTTTGGTTTGCTGGAAGATTTTTGATCACTGCTTCAATTTCTTTGGTAGTTATTGGCCACTTCGGGTTTTTTTATTCTTCCTGATTGAGTTTTGGGAGCTTGTATTTCTCTAAGAATATGTCCATTTCATCTAGGTTGTCCATTTTGTTGGAATAGAGTTCATGTTATTTTTTTTCTTAATCGTTTGTATTTCTGTGGGATCAGTTGTTACTTCACCTCTTTAATTTCTGGTTTTGTTTATTTGAGTCCTCTCTCTTTGGTTCTTGGTGAGCCTGGCTAGAGGTTCCTTAGTCTTGTTTATCTTTTCAAAGAATCAGCTCTTGGTTTTGTTGATGTTTTGTATTTTTTTGTCTCTATGTTGTTTATTTCTGCTCAGATCTTTATTATTTCTTTCCTTCTGCTTACACTGGGCTTTTCTTGTTGCTCTCTTTCTAACTCTTTGAGTTGTAGGGTTAGATAATTTATTACCATTTTGTCTTGTTTTTTTTTGAGGTAGGCATGTAGAGCTATGAACTTCCCTCTCAAGACTGATTTTACTGTGTCCCATAGATTTTGGATTTTTGTGTTTTCATTGTCGTTTGTTGCCATGATGCTTTTTATTTTGTCTTTGATCTCTTTGGTAACCCACTCACTGTATAATAGCATGCAATTTAGCCTCCAGGTGTTTGATTTTTTAAATTGTTTTTATTGTAGTTGATTTCTAATTTTATGCCATTGTGATCTGAGAAGATGCTTGATATGAATTCTATCTTCTTGAATTTGAAGAGACTTTGACTGTGTCCCAATATGTGGTCTATCTTTGAAAATGACCCATATGTACTTGAGAATAATGTATATTCTGTGGCTTTGGGGTGAAATGTTCTAAAGATGTCAGTTAATTCAATCTAATTTAGTGAGTCATTTAGGATTGGTGTTTCCTTGCTGATTTTTTTGTTTAGAGGATTTATTCAGTGGTGTTAGTGGGGTATTAAAGTCCCCTGCTATGACTGTATTGCTGTAAATCTCTCCCTTGATATCCTCCAGAAGTTTTTATGTATTTGGGTGCTCCTATATTGTGTGTATATATGTTTACCAGAGTTATATCTTCTTTATGGATTTCTCCCTTTAGTATTATGAAGTGGCCTTCCTTATCTCTTGTTATGGCCTTCACTTTGAGGTCTAATTTGTCATATATAAGTATTGCTACCCCCGCTTTATTTTCATTTTCATTCGCCTGAAATACCTTTTTCTATCCCTTCACCATCAGTCTGTGTGTGTCCTTTGTTGTGAGGTGGGTCTCCTGTAGACAGCAGATATATGGGTCATGTTTTTTTTTTTTTTTCCACTCAGCTACCCTATGTCTTTTGATTGGGGCATTTAATCCATTTACATTTAAAGTTATTATTGATAGGTACTTTTTTGTCACCATTTTTATTCTTTATGCCCATGTTCCTTCTTCCCTTTATATTTCTTCTTTTTACAGCACTCCCTTTATCATTTCTTGCATTGCTTGTTTGGTGGTAAGAAACTCCCTTAGTCATTTTTTATCTGTGAAGCTCCTGATTTCACCCTCAACTTTGATTGATAGCCTAGCTGGGTTTAGTATTATTGGATTTAGACCTTTGCTTTGCATGACTTTGTATATTTCATTCCATTCCCTTCTGGCCTGATGTGTTTCTATTGAGAAATCAGTTTATTGTCTGATGGGAGATCCCTTGTAGGTAACTTTCTGTTTCTTTCTGGCAGCCTTTAAGATTCTTACTTTGTCATTGGTATTTGCCAATTTAATTATAATGTGCCTTGGCATCAGTCCTTTGGGGTTCATTTTGTTTGGGATTCTGTGAGTTTCTTGGATTTGTTTGATTTTTTCCTTCCCTATATCAGGGAAGTTTTCTGTCATTATTTCTTCAAACAGGTTTTCTATCTCTTGCTCAGTTTTCTCTCCTTCTGGGACGCCTATTATGTAGATGTTGTTTTGTTTCATTTTGTCCCAAAGTTCCCTTAGGCTCCTCCTGTTTTTTTAAGTTTTCTTTCCAGTTGCTGCTCTGTTTGGGTATTTTTTCCTACCTTGTCTTCTAGCTCTCTGATGCGGTCCTCCACTTCTTCTAGTCTACTGTTGATGCTTTCTATTTTGTTCTTTATTGCAGGGATGTCATTTTTCATTTCTTCTTGGGGTTTTTTTTTTCTCTTGGTTCTTACACATATTGTTGAATTTGTCTTCCATCCTTTTCAGAGTCCTTATGATGATTGTTCTGAATTCTTTCTCTGACATGTTGTTTGCCTCTATTTCAGTTACTTCCTTTTCCAGTGATTCTTCCTTTTCTTTCGAATGGGTGCTGTTTCTTTGTCTCCCCATGTTTGCTCCTGTCAGTGTGTCTGGTAATGTAGCTCTCTCTATCCTGTGTTGACTTAAAGGTACAAAATAAAACACAAGAAGACACAACTCACAGAGCACTAAACACAAATGTATTCATGATACCAATAACCCCAAATAAAGGTAACCACCAGAGATGAGAGAATTGGGGGAAAGAAGAGTGCAAAAATGATATTGAGAAAAGGAAAATATGTAAGAGAGAAAAGAAAGAGACAAAAAAAGAAGGGGAACAAATATATATATATGGGGGAAAAACTCCAAAAAAAAAAATAGCTAATCCAAAAAATACAAACACAAATACTCTGAGATGGATGCAAACAACAAACAACAACTAATCCAAAAAAATGCAAACAACAAACACCCAGATGAACCTGAGGAGGCAGAGCTCTCTCTAGGTGATCTCTGACCTTTCTGTCCATGGATTACCTCACCAACTGCATTTAATTCGCCAATTCTGGGTGGATGTTGTTTGATTCAGCTGTTCCTTCTATCTGCTCTGTGAGAAGGCACAGGGCCCATCTGTGTATTTGGTGCTGCTTTGTCTCCCCCTGAACAAACCTTTTATGCACCCACGGCCGGGGAGGCTGGAGTGTCAGCGTTCATGGGTTCGCAGCTGAGGCAGCTGGTCCCTGGGTGATGTGGTTGTAGGGTCCCAGGAGGTATCTGAGGTCTCCCTGGTTGAAAGTAAGTCTGGGAGTCCAATCACAGCCGCTCTCCTCTTCAAGTTGGCGTGGTCTCTGCGACAGAGCCGGCTGCTCCAAGAGAGATTTCAGCAGTAGTAGAGGCTGCCCGGCCAGGGGAGACTGGTCTGCCAGTCCCCAACAGTCCTGTGGAATATAGCTGTCCATCACTCACAAATACAGACACTCCCCACATGTCCATGCACTCTCCTTTCGCTCTCTCACTCACACACTATCTTGTAGGCTGCTGTCCCATCGACTGCCATCTTGGATCTCCCAAAAATCTTTATTGTTGAAAATTTTACATAGGTCCTTTTTTTCCCCCCCATTAACTTCTTCCATCCCATTCCTCCACCGCAGGCCCTCACCATCCCATTGTCTGTGTCCATGAGTTATGCATATATGCATACACGTTCATTTTTTTTATCTCTTTCCACCCACCCTCCCCTGCCTTCCCTCTGAGGTTCAACATTCTGTTCATGCTTCATGTCTCTGGGTCTATTTTTGATCATCAGTTCATTTGGTTCATTAGATTCCACATATGAGTGAGATCATGTGGTACTTATTTTTCTCTGACTAGCTTATGTATTATTTAAGCTTAATTCAAATCTTTATAAATTATTTCTATAATCTTTTAATATATTTATTATATAGAGCATGTCATACTATTTGTACTTTACAATAAATATTGACTATTCATTTCAATTTGGCTATTTCTTATTTTATAAATCTGAATTTTAAAGATTTAAGGATGGTGAGAATTATCTTTGGTGATTATTTTTTTATATTTATTCATTTATTTACCTTTTAACAAAAACATCTTTAGGACTATTATGTACCTGGTAATACACTTGGTATTATGAAACCAAAGCTCAATAACATCTACCCTCTCCCTCCTTCTAAATATCTCTGCATCATTAGTGTTGACATGTAACTGATATCCAATCTATTCATATTTAATTAAATTGAAATGCACTTTAATCTTGATTTTCCTAGGTATACCTATAAAACGTGAATTTGAATATGAAATTATATATGAATCTGAGGAAGTAAGAACTGAGTTACAGCCCTCTGTGGCTATATTTTTGATGAAGAAATCTTACAATATCAAGACTCAAGTTATAACATTGGACTTCAACCTGATATTTTCACCAAAGAAACCAATGAAGTAAACCTGCTTTTATCCATTTTTTCTTTAAACAATATTACTACTATTTTAAACTAATGTTTATTATTCTTTCCATTTTTCTATATTTGGATTGCATTACTTCTTTGATGTTGTTGAGGCAAATATTTTGGGTTATATTATTTTTGTAGCTGTTAAGCTATAAAAAGTGTCTGATGAGAAATGAGTGCAAATGATTAGAAATCTAAGATATCCTTCCAGAATTGTGACCTCCCTAAATTCATTAAGGTATTATATTAACAAAAAAGAACAGTCTGCTTTGCAAAATTAAGAAGGTGAAAGGGAATATAATCAATAATATTGTGATAGCTTTGCATGGTGACAGATGGTTATTAGACTTAGGGTGATGATCACATTATAAGGTTTAGAAATGTGGAATCACAAATGTTGTACACCTGAAACAGATCTAATAGTGTGTGCCAACTATATTTTAGTAAAAAAAATTTTAATGAAAAATAAAAGAAATACTGATTTGGCACTATACATTGCTGACATGATGTTTCTTGATACTTCTCAGAACCATTTCAAATTATGAAAATCCTAAACTATGTTCTTTCTACTTTATAATTACTGTCATTACCCTTTTACCACCTAAAACCATAACATTGCACATACTCTCTAGTAAGGTTTAAGAGGATTATATTAGAATCTGTTAGAATAGCGAGCTTTAAGTGTCTGTCCACTGTGAAGCCTTATCCAGGGTCTTTATATTTACTTTTTTAGGCAAAATACTTAGTACCTGCAAATACTGTACATTAGGTCACATCTGAAATAGTGTTTTATTTATATCTTAATGCAGTGATACTTATCAGACCACAATATGCACAAAGTACAAAATGCAACCTGGCAATGAAAAAACAACAATGGAAAGTATTACTTGTGCTTTTAATCATTTCTATAGTTTAACTATGTATCTGATGTAGCCAGACACATATTTAAAGTGATTTTGAATATGTAGTCCAATAACTAAAAGATACCATGGTCATCTTTAGGAAGCAGAAATAAAACCAAGCTTCAAGAAAAAAGTACATATAAACATTGACATTATACGCTTTTATCTTCTCTTTCATTTTCATAGTTTTCTATGCTTATTTGTTAGTATTTTTACACACTTAGCTTTGTAGTGTGTTAATTTAGTGATATGGAAATTACCAGCAACAACCATAAGGGGAAAATGTTATCATTAGTGAATATGAGCAGAACCAATGTGAATTTATAGTCATGTAACATTTTGCAGATTTAGAGCTTCTTGGTGAATATTTGAGAAACTTATTTAGGGTAATTTGTATGCACAATTCATAAATTTTTGTGAGTGTTGTGTGATGTTCTGATGTAGTTTAATAATTCTATTTTGTACATATGTTTATAAATCCATTTACCTTTGTATTCCTCCTTCCGTTATATTTGAGATGGTTCACTGCAAGACACAGTTAAATGAGAAAAACTAAAATAAAACCAATAGCTCTAAACTATGAAAAAGTAGAACAAAAATAACTATATCCAAACCATGCTTTGCCGAGGTAATTAAAATAAATATTAAATTCAATTCTTGTCTCCCTCGTTGGCAAGGTAAAATGGAAAACAAAATTTTCATGTTTTTTTTTCAAAAGGAAAATGTAACAAGGTAATTTTTAGCATCCATCCTTTTACAGGATAGCATTATACATAATAAAAATAATGGTTAGGGCTCTAAATGGTGGTTTTACAAAGAAAAAAAAATAGGAATATTATTCCTAAAGTTCTTGATCTTTTCTTACTATAAAAATCAAGGGTTTAGCTCTAGCTGGTTTGTCTCAGTGGGTAGAGCATTGGCCTGAAGACCAAAGGGTCCCAGGTTCTATTGTGGTCATGAGTATGTATCTCGGTTGCAGTTTCTCCCCCGGCCCGGGCAATCAATGTGTTTCTCTCATTTCAATATTTCTCGCTGTCTTTTTTCTCTCTTCCACTCTCTCTAAAAATAAATGGAAAAATATCCTTTGGTGAGGATTAAAAAAAAAAAAGTCAAGGGTTTAATACAAATACTTAAGAGATCATTAGTTACTATTGTCATTAATCTGATTATTCTAATTTAACACAGGTCTGATCTTTTTTTTTAATGGATAAATGATAGATACTATTTGTCTTAGGGCATCTTTAAAAATATTAATTATCTTAGCTCAACTTTTTCCCTAGAAATCTTCACCTGCTCAAGAAATGAACAGAATGGGAACATAACATTCAATTTTACAGAGTTTGGGGGAGACAACTTAGAATAACAAATATCATATAGGTACATTGTTAGGAATCCACAGTATTGACCATAAAATGGTTCATATGATCATCCCTGAAACTGAGTGGTCTTTCTTGCATGGGCCAAAAAGTTTGACTCAGTGATTTCTCACTAACTCAAAGAATTATCCTGCTGAATGAATTAGTCAACATTGTTCATTTGAACATGTTCATTCATTTATTCAAAAATCACTTAACATCTTCAAAAGAGACAAAAAATCCCTGCACTTTTAGATTGTATAGCCTAGTGAGTATAATAGATGAGAGAATTAAATGTATATGTAAACAATAACATTTAAGATTGTCTTGAGAAGAAAATATAAAAGGGGGGATAGAGAGCTATTAAGAATGCACATCAGATAAGTGCATAGTTAAGATTCCTTGAAGAGATGATGTCTGAACAAAGACCTTATAGATAGGAAGATCTTGGAAGAGTATTTGAGACAGGAAACAAGTGCAAGAGAACATGTGGCCTGCATACAAGTTCTAGTATTAAGGAATCTAGTGTTTCTCTAATGCAGTAGTAAGCAAAGGAGAAAGTAAGGTTGGTGAGTTTGGACAGGATCTGATCATATAGTATTTTGAGGCTATGAATTTGTCTGTTATGTTAGAAACAATTGAAAATGACTGAAGGATAAATTGGGGGGGGTGATTTAAGGCAACTTGTGCACATGATTCGTAAAATTATGTAAGTGCTGGGTGAGGCTCTGTTGTTGTTTAACAGTTTTATTTTGTACATATATGTGCATATTCATTTACTTCTGCCATTCTATGCTCCAAATGAATTTGGGATGATTCAAAGGAAGATACAGAGTTAAATAATAAAAACCAAAATGAAACAATAGTTTGAAATTATGGAAGTCCTCTCCTCCTTGGAAGATAGCAAGAGTAGAAGCAGGAAGATGAGTTATCAAATTAGTGCTCTTGAAATAGTGCTGAGAGGAATATAGTTTCATTTACTAAGACAGGAGAGCATGAGAGTAGTATAGTTGTAGCGTTTACATTTTGCATATATGTTTAATAAGATATATCAGTCATCATGGGCTAAGTCCACTGTTTCATTTCAGTATATGTTATTGTTACCAGCAACTCTATTGAAGGACTATTTTTAAATTTTTGGCACCATTATTTTATAGTATTAATAATGCAGCAATGAACATCCTCATACATATCACTTCTTGAAATAGTCGATGCATATCTCTGGGGAAAATTACTAATCGTGAAATTGCTGGTTTAGTGTGTACAGCTTCAAAATGTGGTATGTTATTGTCCATTGTTCCCCAAATGGTTAAATACTTTTTAGAAAAAAGATGATGCTTTCTTTTTTCTTTTTCTTTTCTTTTCTTTTTTTAATATATTCTTATTAATTTCAGAGAGGAAGAGAGAGAGAGATAGAAACATCAATGATGAGAGATAATCATTGATTGCCTGCCTCCTGTATGCCCCACCCATGGAATGAGCCTGCAACCCAGGCATGTGCCCTGCCTGACCGGGAATCGAAGCATGACCTCCTGGTTCATAGGTCAACACTCAACCACTGAGCCATGTAGGCTGGGCCACAGTGTTTCATTTTGAACCAAAAATTCCCATGTGGATCTCCTATTAGCATGACACTTGGGACCATTTGCCAACCTCTCCTCTGCTGGTCACAGAAAATTTTCAGTCAAATCTACATATGTTCCTGGATTTTAGTAAATACCTACACAGTAGATAAGATGTGCTACAAAATAATTACCTCAAAAGGAAAATGATAATATAACCAGTGACCTAAAAATTATAAGTGCAATTAATAGTCATCTACATTTTTTAAGAATTAAAAGTCCCAGTGTTTTACTAAAACCACAATGTTTGCTTAAACTTTGACCTTAGATATAGATCAACTATATTGTATTCTCTTTGCTTGTTTTCCCATAGATTGTGTTATAATCTCTTTTTCTATTCAAGGTCTCAAATTATACTAAAAATAGAGTGTATAACAGATGGGATCTGGAACTTTCCCGTAACATTGATTGCTACTGAGCCTGAGGTGGATGATGTAATTAATATTGAAGGGAAAGGTTTATTTAAGGAAGCTGTTACTGAATTCTGGCTGTCCGGTCGGAAAAGGTAATATATATCAAGCAAGGGTATGCAACTGGTTTTATGAATGTAATTTATGCTAAACTGGTAAACAAAATTTAAGATGAAAAATTCTATTATGTCATCTTTTGCTGGTTAAATCAGCATTATTGCTTCTATGAGACAAAGCTCTATATGTTTCATAATTTTTATTTAAAACTTTGAAAATAAGCTCTAAAGGTGAAGACCAAAAAACAAGAAGCAAAAGTAAATAGATATTGAAATTTAGGATAATGTTTCTATTTGTTTTTCAAATGATACTTTAATGTATTTTTGAAAGATAAATGAAATGTTTTAGAATGTTTTACAATAAATTTTAATGGTTTGGGATTATCTAAATAGGGATGATTGGGTAACTTATATTGATTCCATTTCAGTATTATTATTCTCCTTAACCATAGATATCTTTGTTATACTTATGATAACATAGGCACCATGACCACAATCATTTTACCTGTCTCACATGTGAAATGTGTTTTTACAGCTTTTTTTTTAGGGATAATTTGCATACCATAAAGCTCCCCCATTGTAAATGTACCTTTCAGTATTTTTTTTTGAAAATTCAAAGAATTTTCTATCATAACCACATTCCAGGTTTATTACACTCCCATTCCCCCCCAAAAAAAATTTCTTTCAAGCCCCTTTGCAGTTAATCCCCGTTCCCACGCACAATTTCAGGAAAGCTTTGATTTGCTCTCTATCTCTATAACGTTACCTTCTCCAGATATTTCACATAAAAAAAATCATGCAGTGTGTCTTTTTAAAAACCTTTTTAAAAGCAATTTTAGGTTTACAATGAAATTGACAGGAAGGTACAGAGATTTTTGTGACACGACCTGCCCTACACATGCATAGACAGCCTCCTCCATTATCAACATAGCTCACCAGAATGGTACCATGTTTTCCGGTGTATAGGACGACTTTTTAACCCAGGAAAATCTTCTCAAAAGTCGGGGATTGTCTTATACGCCAGGTGTCATCTTATAGGGCGGGCATATCCCAAACTCTATATTTTAACTGGAAAAGTTGGGGGTCGTCTTATACGACCAGTTGTCTTATATGCCGGAAAATACGGTATATTTTTTTTAACAAGAATGAACCTACATTGACACATCATGATTACCCAAAGTCCATAGTTTACCTTAGGGTTCACTCTTGATGTTGAACATTCCATGGGTTTGTACAAAAGCATAATGGCATATCCATGATTATATCATACAGAGTATTCTCACTGCCCTAAAAACCCTCTGTGTTCTATCTATTCATCTCTCTTTCTCACCCTTAGCAACCACTAATCTTTCTATTTTCTCCATGGTTTTGCCTTTTCCAGAATATCATATAATTGGATTCATACAGTATATAGACTTTTCAGATTTGCTTCTTTTACTTAGTAATATACATTTGAGGTTTATCCATGTCTTGATAGCTCATTTATTTTAGCATTAAATAATACCCCACTGTCTGAATGTACCACAGTTTATTTATCCATTCACCTACTGAAGGATGTCTTGGTTCCTTCCAAGTCTTTGGCAATTATGAAAAAAAGCTGATATAAGAATCTGGGTGCAGGTTTTAGTGTGGATATAAAATTTTCAACTCTTTTGGGTAAATACAAAATAGCACAATTGCTGGATTCTATGGTAAGAGTGTTTTTAGTTCTGTAAGAAATCTCCAAATTGTGTTGTAAAGTGGTTGTACCATTTTGCACTCCCACCAACAATGAAGGAATGTTCCTGTTACTCCATTTCCTCACAAGCATTTGATGGTGCCAGTGTTCTGAATTTTGGCCACTCTAATGGAAGTATAGTGGTATCTCGTAGTTCTGGTTTACTTTTTCCTGATGACATATGATGGGATGTATCTTTTCAAATGCTTATTTGGTGTCTGATGATCTTTGCTGAGGTATATTATAAGGTCCTTGCCCCATTTTTAAAATGGGCTGTTTGTTTTCTCATTGTTGAGTTTTAAGAGTTCTTTGTATATTTTTTATAACAGTATTTTATCAGAAGTGTCTTTTGTAAATATTTTTACCCTTGATATTATCTTTCATAGAGTAGAACTTTTTAATTTTAATTAAGTTCAGTTTATTTATTATTTATTGCATGAATCGTGTCTTTGCTTTTGTATTTACTGAGGCATCACTATACCCAAGGTCATCTTGATTTTCTCTTATGATAACTTCTAGGAGTTTTATAGTTTTGTGTTTTACATTTAGGTTTACTATACATTTTGACTTAGTTTTTGAGAAGAGTGTAAGGTCTGTGTCTGTTTTTGAGAAGAGTATAAGGTCTGTTTTTGCATTAATGTTCCAGCACCATTTGTTGAAGAAACTATCTTTGTTCCATTGTATGGCCTTTGCTCCTTTGTCAAAGATCAGTTGACTATATTTATTACTATATCTGGAGTCTCTTAAGTTCTGTGACCTATTTATCTATTCTTTCACCAATGCCACACTGTCTTAATTACTGTAACTTTATAGTAAGTCTTAAAGTCAAGGAGTGTCAGTCCTCCAACTTTGCTCTCCTTCAATATTGAGCTGGCTATTGAGTCTCTCACCTCTCCCTATGAACTTTAGAATCCATTTGTTGATAGCCATAATATAACTGACTGTGATTTTGATTGGAATAAAATAGAATCTATAGATCAATTGGGAAGACTGACATATTGATGAGTGGGTAGTGATGGGTTTCATGTTACTGGGTCATAGTGAACACATTCCCCACTTGTGCTATATAAGATGTGAGGAGTAGAATAGGTGAAGGTAGCACTTAACTTACTGGTTTTCTTCATTTCCAAAACAAATGACTTCCATGCCTGTGTTTCATGATGGCTCATGCTGGTCCCTGTGTGTATCATAAAAATTAACTTCTCAAAGGTACTTGGCATGCCTGGATGCATTTTATGTACTTAGTTCAAAATGAATGATGGACAGTTAAATGTATGTTTGGAGCTCTCACATTGGATAGGAATGGGTTTAACTTAGCCATCTTTTTAAAAATATATATATTTTTATTGATTTTAGAGAGAGAAGAAGGGAGAGGGATAGAGAGATAAAAACATCTATGAGAGAGAAACATTAATTGGCTGCCTCCTGCACATTCCCTACTGGGGATCAAGCCTGCAACCTGGGCATGTGCCTTGACCTGGAATCAAACCAGTGACCTCTTGGTTCATGGGTCGACGCTCAACCACTGAGCCAAGCTGGCTTGGCACACTTAGCTATCTTGAATCCACTGTAGTCTTATTTACAACTTCCAAAAATATTTCAGTTATTAGATATTTTGGTTTAAATGTAAATTGATTTAATGCATTCAAAAAATTTTTCAGGGTTGGTGAAATAGTTTCATCTGATTTCCTCATTAACAATAATTTGCTCAAATGTAGTATTGGAACAAAACAACATTTGGAATAAGACACCCAAATTATATTTTTCAATTATAAACAATGTTGTAACAAAATTTGCTACTCCTAATTCCATATGTAGTTCCTTTCATTCCAACCCATTTTATACAATATAGTAAAACCAATATCCTTAAAATAATGTTATTAACATGCATATAACTTCTCTTGTAAAAAGCATTTGATAGTTCTGTGTTTCTTAGCCAAGGTAGCATCTAAATTATATATGCAGTTCATCATGGTCCTAGCCCACTCAGACCTTCAAGATTGCCTCTCTTTGCTGTCTAGAATAGATCTTCTTTTTCAGTCATATGGGGGAAAAAGTAACTATTCTCAGAGCCTGTCTTATCCATTACTCTTTCTCACTTGTCTTCATTTTCTTTCTGCTTCTAAATGCCCTTCTTATCACCTCTCCAACTTTTTGAATTCTACTCTTAAACTCCTATAGTATTGTGTAAATAAGTAACCATTGTTTTTCTTCTAATGCATCTGCCTTTTCTTTCCAGCCAAGTTATATATATATTGCTTAGACAATATAAAGGTGTTTTTTTTTCTTTCTTTCTAATGTCTCCTCTGTCTTTTGTACTTCCAATACTGGACTTTGTTCAGAATTGGAATATGTATCAATGCCTAGCATTAGTAATAACATGTTTTAAAACAAAAACAATTATGATAATAACTACATTAATTTGTATAAATCCTTATATAGTACTGTTCTCACTGATTGAATGACTTTATAGGAATTAACTTCATTTAACAGATATGAAAACTAAGATACAAAAAAGCTAAGTAAAGTGCCTGAAGTCATGCATATAGATAGAGCTACAATTTCAATCTAGGCCATCAATATCCAAAGTCCACTTTTTCAAACCATCTGCCATGATAATTAATACATATTTGCTGAATGGATGAGTCCAACCTGAATCTCTCATATCTTCTTCTATGTTTCACTGGTGGATCTGTTCTTCTACCTGCATCTCCCCTGTCAGTTTGGATTTAATTTCTCACTTACAACCTTCCATGCACTTTGCCTCTCTCCAGCTTTGTTCTACCAAGAAGTTCCTCAACTTCTTTCACAGCTTTCATTGCAAATGTAATAAACCTTGACAGGAAGATGTTCACTTGAATCTTAAATGTCACTCAGTTCACTTCAGATCATAGCAACCTATCTTCTGGCCCAAGAATCTTTAATGAATCTGTAAACTACTTTCATCTCACTTCACACGTGTAAAATGAAAGGAGAGTGAGCAAATATCACATTGAAATAAAAGTAAAAACAATAGCTTTACAATAGCTGTTGAGGTGAGACATTTCAGATATTAATTTATGTACAAATAACTGAATTTTCATTTGGGGCATTGAGTTATTCCAATTTGTATAGCAAAATAATTTTATTCTTTGTAGACAATAAATATAAGATGTGATTGAAAAAATCTTTAAGATTCCATTTTGTCACCCTAGGAAGAATGACACCATTCAGTAATTTTTAAAATACCTCCTTGTTTTTACTCTGTAAGCATTCCAAAAGTTACAAGTATCAGAGTCACCACTGCATGGCAGCATTAGTGTTTCACTGCAGTCCATTACAGAAGGATATAAACTCTATTCATCAAGTTCTAACAAGGAAAATGGGGTAATGATCAAATTTAAAGGTGATACTTAAATTTTTGTTTCAGATATTCTGATGACTTCGTTGCATACTTCCTACCTGACAGTGATCCTGAGTTTTTTGTAAAACCTGAATCTGGAGAAATTCCTCCTTTTGACAGTGATGGGATTACCCTCATAGTGGGTTTTAAACCCCACATGTATGGCAGAAAATATAAAGCAAGATTAGTAATACAGGTGAGTTCTATAAAGGCAATTGTCATGGATGTTTGATGTCCCTTAAAGGCATTAAGTGATCTAGGGAAGAAAGGTTATACCCAATGGTCACAGATAAAGAATAGCAACACGCCCTGCAGGCATTGCTCAGTGGTTGAGTGTCGACCTATGGACCAGGAGGTCACGGTTTGATTTCCGGTCAGGGCACATGTCCAGGTTGTGGGCTCGATTCCCAGTGTGGGGCATGCAGGAGGCAGCCAATCAATGATTCTCTCTCATCATTGATGTTCCTATCTCTCTCTCTCCCTCTTTCTTCCTCTCTGAAATCAATAAAAATATATTTTTTAAAAAGAGCAACATTATCTTGCAAAAGTCAACATATTTTAACTTCTCTGTCTTATTTAAATTTTCTTTTGTCCAGTAAAGAACTTTTAATTATGGACTATAACAAAAAGTTGTCATCACCAGTGGGAAATTAGAAATGATTTTCCTTCCATATAAAGGAAACATGGAAGAGACAAATGATGACTGCAAAGTGATTTGTATAGTAACAATGTTTTCTATAATAACCTATTCAAGAACTTTAGGTGATTTGAGGTAGAGATTTTCAGAATCTTTAATTAAGGCATAAGGTATTGTCAAAATGTTAAAGTCTAAAATGGAGGAAATTAAATAGAAGGTAAAATTTATTTTGAATTGAGAAAACATAATATGAAATAGGCCATTAATATAAAGTCACCATTTCATTAAGAGTTAACATAATGGAATACTATGCAGCAGTAAAAAAGAAGGATATCTTACCCTTTGAGACAGCATGGAGGGACCTGGAGAGTATTATGCTAAGTGAAATAAGCCAGTCAGAGAAAGATATCCTCCTTTTTACTGCTGCATAGTATTCCACTCATCTGTGGAATCTAATGAACAAAATAAAGTGATGAAAAAAATAGATCCAGAGATGACATGGAAGTATGGAACAGACTGACGAGAGAAGGGGAAGGAAGAGATTAACCGAAGAATTTATATGCATAATCCATGGACACAAATAATAGTGCAGTGAGGGGGGGAGGAGTGAGGTGGAAGGAGTCAATGGGGGGGGAAGGGGAACACCTGTAATACTTTAAGTAAAAGGTTTGGAGTGGGCCAGGGTTGCACACTTATGACATGAGGCCATAATGTATCAAAAGATATTTTTATTTCAGGCACCTGGGTACAGGTGGGCTGAGTCTGACAAAAAGGAGTCAGCAGAGACTGAAGGGGACTGCAGACTTTTATTAATCTTTGCTGGCTGCAAGCCATTCTGCTGACATAAGGATCCGGTCCATCCTTGGCTCCTCCCTGTGCCAGAGGGCTAGTTGTTATCTAGGCTATGCAGTGTTCAAGGCTGCACGCTTTCTGCAAGATATCTGCTAAGCATAATAAGTTTTCACTGCCCTGTTTTATTTTCTTTAACCCTTTCATTCAGCAATAAAGATAATTTTTAAAGTTATTATAAACATAATTTTGAAATTTTATCCAGTAAGCAAAATTTCTCCATAAAATTTTACACATATATTTTACTAAGAACATTTAGGCTGAAGATAACTTTCAAATTATTTATGAAAAAAAATACCACTGTCTATTTCAGTAGCACTGGCAAAAAGGACATATAGTCATGTTTCATGATACAATTTTTTTTTTTTTTTAAATATATTTTATTGATTTTTTACAGAGAGGAAGAGAGAGGGATAGAGAGCCAGAAACATCGATGAGAGAGAAACATCGATCGGCTGCCTCTTGCACACCCCCTAGTGGGGATGTGCCCGCAACCAAGGTACATGCCTTGACCGGAATCGAACCTGGGACCCTTGAGTCCGCAGGCCGACGCTCTATCCACTGAGCCAAACCGGTTTTGGCTCATGATACAATTTTTGATGCCAAAGTGATCGCTAGACTTCTAAATAAGACACTAATTATGAAATGCTGTGGTCAGAAAAATGTGTTGTTACTGCTTCAACGAACAGAGAAAAGAATAATGTTGAGTATTGCCTGAGGAAAGTATTTGTATTGGTCATCTTTCTGAGAGTTCTTGTAGCCCAGGTAAATAGAAGATAAAGTTTCTGGAGTCTTGCTGCATTGATACTTGATTTAAAATGATCAAGTCGGTGTACCTACTTCTCAAGAAATAAGAGCACGCTTTTTATCTAAGGAGATTAAAGGACATCTTTAAAATGAGATTTCCAGCACAATGCGAGAAAAAAGATGGCAACCAGAAGGGAGGTAGGGAGAGAGATAGTGTGAGTGAGGAACCCATAGAGGAGAATGTAGACATGTGGTGTGTGTGTGTGTGTGTGTGTATGATCTAGGGTCAGTTAGATTCTGCAGGTCTTCCAAGGGGCTCCCTAACCAGGCAGTCCTAGACAGCAGAGCCCTGAGCACAAAGCGGAAACTACTCGGTGGCTGGTGCTGATGCGGAGACCACGTCATCTTGAGAAACAGAGCTGCCTGAGAGTAGGACCTGGCTTCAGACAAAAACCAGGACCCTGCAGCCACTGGGGACAGAGAACTGCTATCACAACCTCAGACCAACAAACAACAAGAATCCAGACTTCCCGGCAGCAGATTTCCGTGAGTCAAAGAGCCTATCCCTGTCCCCACAGGCTCGCAGATAGCGCCATAGTAACTGATAGAACCGCCCATCACCCAAGCTGCAGAGTGCCCGCGCACGGATGCACTCCTCTTTAGGGAATTTGTCGCTCGGGACAGAAGCAGCTCCCCTTTGGGGAAATGTGACAGTGACCACAGAGGGCTCCCCTTTGGGGAATTTGGGGGAATTTGGCTTGTGGGTCACAGCTCCCCTTCGGGGAATCTTAGACCAAGCACAGAGGGGCTCCCCTTTGGGGAATTTGGTGCTCAGGATGGACTCCGCCCGCCTTCGGGGAATCTGGGAGAGTGCACGGAGGCAGCTCCCCTTCAGGAATTTGAGAGTGTGTGAAGCCCTAGCTGGTTTGGCTCAGTAGAGAGAGCACGCACAGGATGCAGCGCCACTTCAGGGAATTTGGCACACTGGACAGAGCTGCCTGGGATTCCTGACTCACAGCGCATTCACACTAAGAGCCAGTGACCCCAATTGTTGGTGCATGCACACACAGGGACCCTGATTCTCAACGAGAAACCACACAAGCAAACAGAGACTCTGACACTCGATTATTGGTGCAAACACAGGGAAATTCTGACTCCTGGCACATGCTAAGGATCTAATTTTCAGCACATACCAACAGTGTGGTGCAGACAGGGCCCCTGATTCTAAGTGTGCACACGAGACCACACAAAACACTGGGGACACTGACCCTCAGCGAGCCTGGTTCCCAACAACCAACAGCAGCCACACGTCCTAGTGTCAGAGCACTTCAGTGAAACTTGGGTGGAGCGAAGTCCCCACAGCACATGGCCCAGGTCCATGCAAACTGAAGCTTGAGCTTTCTGGTGATAGTCAGAATGGGGAGACGAAATAACTCACAGAGGAAAGAAAATGTGGAGTCGCCAAGAAAGGAAATTAGTGAAACTGAAGCTTGCAACATGACTGGAAAAGAGTTCAGAGTAATGGTCCTGGAATTTATACATCGGATGGATGAGAAATTGAACAACTTATGCAAGAATCAGGAAGAAATGAAAAGTGATATAGCTACAATCAAAAACACCATGGAAAGTTTCAACAGTAGACTAGAAGAAGCAGAGGACCGAATTAGTGAGTTAAAAGATCAAGTACAGAAACAAGCTCAATCTGAACAGCAATTGGAGAAAAAAAATTAAAAAGCAGGAGGAAAGCCTAAGGGAGTTTTGGGACAACATGAAACGAAGTAACATGCGTACAGTACGGCTGCCAGAAGGACAAGAAGAGAAGCAGGGATTAGAAAATCTATTTGAAGAAATAATGACAGAAAACTTCCAGGATATGGGAAAGATAAGAGTTACACAAGTACAGAGAGTCCCAAGCAGGATCAACCCCAAAAGACCCACACCAAGACATGTCATAATTTCAATGGCAAATATAAATGATAAAGAGAGAATCTTAAAGGCAGCAAGAGATAGACAGAGAGTTACCTACAAAGGAACACCCATCAGATTGTCAAATGATTACTCAACAGAAACACAACAAGCTAGAAGAGAATGGAAGGAGGTATACAAAGTGTTGCAAAGCAAAGGACTGAATTCAAGAATACTATATCCAGCAAGGCTATCAATCAAAATTGAAGGGGAAATCAGGTCCTTCGAAGACAAAAAAGGCTCAGGGAGTTTATCACCACCAAACCAGCAATGCAAGAAATGCTAAAGGGAATACTTTAAAAAGAAGAAATAAACAGGTAAGAAGAAATACAGACACAAAAATAGATATGACTACAAACAAATACCTTTCAGTAATAACTTTAAATGTAAACGGACTAAATGCTCGAATCAAAAGACATCGAGTGGCTGAATGGATAAAAAAACATGACCCATATATATGCTGTCTACAAGAGACCCACCTCAGAACAAGAGACTCACACAGATTGAAAGTGAAGGGATGGAAAAATACCTTTCAGGCAAATGGAAATGAAAAAAAAAGAAAAAGCTGGGGTAGCAATACTTGTATCTGATAAAATAGACCTCAAAGTAAATGCCATAATAAGACATAAGGAAGGCCACTTCATAATACTAAAGGGAGAACTCCAACAAGAAGAAATAATTCTGGTAAACATATACGCACCCAATATAGGAGCACCCAAATACATAAAAAAACTCCTGGAGGATATCAAGAGAGAGATTAATAGCAATACAATCATAGTAGGAGACTTTAATACCCCACTATCACCATTGGACAAATCCTCTAAACAAAAAATCAGCAAAGAAACATCAATCCTAAATGACTCACTAGACCAGATGGAATTAATTGTCATCTTCAGAACATTTCACCCCAAAGCCACAGAATATACATTCTTCTCAAGTGCACATGGGTCATTTTCAAAGATTGACCACATATTGGGACACAGGCAAACTCTCTTCAAATTCAAGAAGATAGAAATTATATCAAGCATCTTCTCAGATCACAGTGTCATAAAACTGGAAATCAACTACAATAAATACAATCCAAAGAAATCAAACACATGGAGACTAAACAGCATGCTATTAAACAAGGACTGGGTTACCAGAGAGATCAAGGAAGAAATAAAAAACATCATGGCAACAAATGACAATGAAAACACAACAATCCAAAATCTATGGTACATAGTGAAAGCAGTCTTGAGAGGCAAGTTCATAGCTCTACAAGCCTATTGCAAAAAACAAGAAACAATGGTAATAAATTACCTAACCCTACAACTCAAAGAGTTAGAAAAAGAGCAGCAAGAAAAGCCCAGTGTAACCAGAAGGAAGGAAATAACAAAGATCAGAGTGGAGATAAATGACATAGAGACCAAAGGAACAATACAAAAGATCAACAAAACCAAGAGCTTGTTCTTTGAAAGGATAAACAAGATTGATGGACCTCTAGCCAGGCTCACCAAGAAGCAAAGAGAGAGGACCCAAATAAACAAAATCAGAAATGAAAAAGGTGAAATAACAACAGACCCCGCTGAGATACAAAGGATTGTTACAAAATACTATTAACAACTCTATTCCAACAAACTGGACAACCTGGAGGAAATATAACCTTCCAAAAATCAATCAGGAAGAATCTAAACAGCTCAATAGGCCAATGACTATGGACAAAATTGAAGCAGTCATCAAAAAGCTTCCGGCAAACAAAAGCCCAGGGCCTGACGGCTTCACAGGAGAGTTTTACCAAACATTCAAGGAAGAACTGAAACCTATCCTCCTCAGACTATTCCAAAAAATTCAAGAGGAAGGAGCACTTCCAAGCTTCTTCTATGAAGCCAGCATCACCCTAATACCAAAACCAGATAAAGACAACACAATGAAAGAGAATTACAGACCAATATCCCTCATGAACATAGATGCCAAAATCCTCAACAAAATTCTAGCAAATCGGCTCCAGCAGTACATCAGAAAGATCATACTCCATGACCAAGTAGGATTTATCCCAGGAATGCAAGGATGGTACAATATCCACAAATCAATAAACATGATACATCACATAAACAAATTGAGAGATAAAAATCACATATTCATATCAATTGATGCAGAAAAAGCATTTGAAAAAATCCAACACCCTTTTTTGATAAAAACTCTCAACAAGGTGGGAATAGAAGGCTCATACCTCAACATAATAAAAGCTATGTATGATAAACCCACAGCAAACATCATACTCAATGGACAAAAACTAAAAATATTTCACCGAAGAACAGTAACAAGACAGGGATGCCCACTCTCACCCCTCCTATTTGACATAGTACTGGAAGTATTAGCCATTGCAATTAGACAAGAAGAAGAAATAAAAGGCATCCAAATTGGAAAAGAACAAGTAAAGCTATCTTTATTTGCAGATGACATGATATTGTACATAAAAATCTGAAAGACTTTGTCAAAAAACTAATAGAATTAATAAATGAATTCAGCAATGTAGCAGGATACAAAATTAACGCCAAGAAATCTATGGCCTTTCTATACACCAATAGTGAACTTACAGACAGAGAGACTTAAAAGGCAATCCCATTTACCATTGCACCAAAAATATTAAGATACCTAGGAATAAACTTAACTAAGGAGGTAAAAGACCTATACGCGGAAAACTACAGGACACTGAAAAAAGAGATAGAGGAAGACATAAACAGATGGAAGAACATACCATGTTCATGGATTGGTAGAATCAACATCATTAACATGTCCATACTACCCAAAGCAATCTATAGATTCAATGCACTCCCCATTAAAATACCAATGGCATATTTCACAGACCTTGAAAGAACTCTCCAAAAATTCATCTGGAATAAAAAAAGACCCCGGATAGCCACAGCAATCCTGAGAAAGAAGAATAAAGTAGGATGGATCTCAATACCAGATTTCAAGCTGTATTACAAATCCACTATTCTCAAAACAGCCTGGTACTGGCACAAGAACAGAAATATAGATCCATGGAATAGAATGGAGAATCCAGATATCAACCCAAACCACTATTCTCAATTAATATTTGACAAAGGAGGCATGAACATACAATGGAATAAAGACAGTTTCTTCAATAAATGGTGTTGGGAAAATTGGACAGATACATGCAAAAAAATGAAGCTAGATCACCAACTTACGCCATACACAAAAATAAACTCAAAATGGATACAGGACTTAAACATAAGACGGGAAACCGTATAAATACTAGAGGAATCCACAGGCAGCACAATCTCAGACATATGCCAAAAGAACTCCTTCACCGATACTGCCCCTCCGGCAATGGAAGCTAAAGTGAAAATAAACAAATGGGACTACATCAAAATAAAAAGCTTTTTTACAGCAAAAGAAACTATCAACAAAACAACAAGAAAGCCCACTGCATGGGAGAACATATTTACAAATGGTATCACTGATATAGGTTTAATCTCCAACATCTACAGGCAGCTTATACAACTTAATAAAAGGAAGATAAGTGATCCAATAAAAAAATGGGCAACGGACCTAAATAGAATCTTTTCAAAAGAAGACAGAAGGAAGGCCAAGAGACACATGAAAACATGCTCAACGTTACTAATTATCTAAGAGATGCAAATCAAAACAACAATGCGGTTCCATCTCACACCTGTCAGAATGGCTATCATCAACAAATCAACAAACGACAAGTGTTGGCGAGGATGCGGAGAAAAAGGAACCCTCGTGCACTGCTGGTGGGAATGCAGACTGGTGCAGCCACTGTGGAGAACAGTATGGAGTTTCCTCAAAAAACTGAAAATGGAACTCCCATTTGACCCAGTAATCCCACTCCTAGGAATATATCCTAAGAAACTAGAAACACCAATCAGAAAGGATATATGCACCACTATGCTCATAGCAGCACAATTCACCATAGCTAAGATCTGGAAACAGCGTAGGTGCCCATCAGCAGATGACTGGATCGGAAAACTGTGGTACATCTACACAATGGAATACTATGCTGCCATTAAAAAGAAGGAATTCTCATCATTTGCAGCAACCTGGATGGAATTGGAGAACATTATGCTAAGTGAAATAAGCCAGTCAATGAAAGAAAAATACCATGATCTCACTCATTTATGGATAATAAAGAACATTATAAACTTGAACAAAAAGATAGTTACAGAGGCAGTAAAGCATCAAACAGGCTGTCAAATTACAGCAGGAAGGTTAGGGAGAGGTGGGGAAGATAAAAGGTCAACCAAAGGACTTGTATGCATGCATATAATCATAAGTAATGGACGCAAAACTCTGGGGGTTGAGGGCATATATGGGAGTGTGGTGGGGGGGGGCATGGTAAGATATGTACTCATACCTTAATTTAAAGAATTGAAAAATAAAATAAAATGAGATTTCCAAATTAAAATGGTGTTCATTTTTTGCCTGGCTGGTGTGGCTCAGTGGTTGAGCATGATTTTATGAACCAGGATGTCACAGTTTGATTCCCGGTCATGTCACATGCCCAGGTTGCAGGCTCAATCCCAGTGTGGGGTGTGGAGGAGGCAGCTGATCGATGATTCTCTGTCATCATTGATGTTTCTATCTATCCTTCTCTCTCTGAAATCAATAAAAATATATTTTTAAACATTTTAAAAAATAAAATGGTGTTCATTTTATCTAGTGTACAGTGGACATTTCTGAAGTTAAATACTTAGGAGACTTTGCCAACAAAATTTGTGCCTCATTTCCATGTGTTGATTTGACAATTTAATCACTGGCAGTGGAACTGAAGGTTTTTTATGAGAATAAGTTGGTATATGTCATCAGCTGAGAACATGACACTGAGTCATGAAGTGGTACAGTTTGATAAAGGTTATGTGTGAGAAATTGAAATTGAAACATGTTGGTTCTCTTTTTATTATGGAAAATTCCAAATATGTGTAGAAATAGAATAATTCATATTCATGCACTTATCATAAAGTATGAACATATCAACTCATGGCCAATTCTGCTTTAAGTTTATTCCCACCCCCTTCCCAACTTTCCATAGTATTTTGAAGAAAATACCAGACATCCTGTTATCTGCAAATATTTTCTTTTAATCTCTAAAAGACAAAAATCATAACCACCTTCAGGCACAGTGGGTCCACCTGAGTGAGCTATATGAAGGGATGTACACTCCTATATGAAATCTAGCTATGCATAAGGATTTTAGAGAGAGAGGAAGATAAAAACATATTGATGTGAGAGACAGACATTGATTGCCTGCCTCCCGTTTGTGCTGTGACCAGGAATCAAACCTGCAACCTTCTGGTATACAGGATGATGCTCCAACTAACTGAGCCATCCAGCCAGGGCAGTATAGATCTCTCGATGTAGCTTATCCATTTGCTCTCATGAAGCCGGTTGCTTGTAAATGTAAAAACTTACAATCACCAACATGTAGTTTTGTTTTTCAGATTGAACATCTTATGAAGTAAAATGTTACTTAACTCAGTTGTTATAATGGGTTCTTGGTTTGTTCTACTTTTGACTCATTGATTCTGAATACATAATTATAAACACTAGATAGAAGTGCCAATTATTATTAAAACTAGAAGCCCAATGCACAAAGATTTGTGCTAGAAGGGCCTTCCTTTCCTTGGTTGCTGGCACCACCTTTCCACTCAGGCCCAGCCCCGGAACCACTTCTTTCAGCTCCCGTCCTGCCTTCCCACGCTGCCCAGAGGCCCTGAGAGACTGGGAGGGGGGAGGAATGCCTGCATCATCACCATGGCGACGACAAGTGACCAGCCTGCCTCAGTAGCTCAGCACCTGTATATATAAATTAACCTCCATCTTTGTTGGGTTAATTTGCATATCACTCCTGATTGGCTGGTGGGTATAGCAGAGGTACGGTCAATTTACATTTTTGTCCATTATTAGGTAAGATAGGGCCATTCCAGATGTGCAAGCAATGCCTGCACTTAACATTCTGATAGATTTTAATCCCTGATGTTACCACAATACTCACTTGGCCTAGATGTATCCTAAATGAGTTTTCTGAACATATATGGTATAAATCTTAATGCAAGGAAGACATCCTAGATCAGTGGTCGGCAAACTGCAGCTTGCGAGCCACATGCGGCTCTTTGGCCCCTTGAGTGTGGCTCTTCCACAAAATACCACGTGCGGGTGCGCACAAACAGTGTGATTGAAACTTCATGGCCCATGCGCAGAAGTTGGTTTTCGGTTCTCAAAATAAATTTCAATCATTGTACTGTAGATATTTGGCTCTGTTGACTAATGAGTTTGCCTACCACTGTCCTAGATGAACACGTAGCATCAGGAAATTCTGAAAGAGCAATGAGATTTAAGCATGAGCATAAACATGCAGAAAAAGCTAGCCTGCCTAATTTAATATTGCCATCCTCTGAATAATGCAGAAGAAATGAATGATTTTAAAATGAATCCCTGGCCCTCACTGGTTTGGCTGAAGACTGAAGGGTCCCGGGTTTGATTCCAGTCAAGGGCACATACAGGAGGCAGCCAATCAATGATTCTCTCTCATTATTGATGTTTCTATCTCTCTCTCTCTCCCTCTCTGAAATCAATAAAAATATATTTAAAATAAAATAAAATGAATCCCTGTATAAGTTGTACTGACTTGGATTTAGATTGTGATTGTCATTAATAATTTTACACCATGCTCAGTAATTTCACGTTGTTATATCAATTATGTACTTTCATAATCTAAAACAAGAGGCACCACATTTCTTATCAGTCAGTTCTATAGCCACACTCAGATTCTCATGTATAGGTTCATCTTGCAAGGTATTGTTTCCATTAGCTATAGTTTCTGCTGGGCAACAGTTTTTCTGCTGAAAACCAATAGATTGCTTCTGCTTACATCAGATGGAAGCTTAGTTTGTTCACAGGGCAGAACTCTGTGAGAGCCTTCTTAGTGAATGCATAAAACCAAATGCTTTCCTAAATTTATTTTCCATGTTAATTATTTGCTTTTATCTGTGCTATTTCAGTTTGTACCTTTCCTATACCTTACATGAAGAAGAGAGGTATTAATTTGGTAAAATTTTTCCTATAGTTTTTCTCAGTCCCTGCACATTTTGTATAAAATTTCTTCCTCTCTTTGTTTCCAGACAGCCGATATGTACTATTTGTATGCTGTCAATGGATTACCCCAAAGCACCAAGTCACCAAAGAATGTCAAAGCCAAAATTGATGCAACTAACAAGAAGTTTGATGACAGGCCAGTTACTCAGCACCGTTTTATCCAAGAAAATAATAACATGGTAAGGACAGGGGTGTCCTCTACCATCAAGGGTGCTTCTTGGATGTTGAATGATAAATAAAGTTTTTTCCCCAAAATATTTCTTGGTCTTAAGTAGAATTGAAAATACTTTCATGATTATTTCATTTTTTTACTTTCGGAGGAATAATATTTCAATTATAATAGGCCTTATATATTTTATTGTTTATGTTAAATGTGTTATCTGAATATGTTATACCTAATTTCTGGGTTAATGGAGTGGATGCAAATGTTGGAATTGGTTTACTTTTTTAAAAATTGATTTTTACAGGGAGAAACATCGATTTCTTGTTCCACTTATTCATGCATTCATTAGTTGATTTTTGTGTGCGCTGACTGGGGACTGAACCTACAACTTCGGCGTATTGGGATGATGCTATCACCAACTAAGCTACCCGGCCAGGGCCTGTAGATATTTTTAAATTGTGTAAGCAAGAGGTACATAGAATGTTACAAACCATACTTACCCAGATTTCTCAGTGAGCACAGAAACTATTTGCTTTCTAAATGTTTTATTTTTCACCTCGAAGCCATAATATTCTTCACATGACATCAAATGTTTCATAGTAATAGCTCATGATCTCTTTTTATTTTATTGATGACAGTATTACAGATGTCTCCTATTTTCTCCCTTTTTGCCCCCCAACCCCAATCTTCCCCAGGCCTTCCCCATACTATTGTCTGTGTCCATGGGTTATGCATATATGTTCTTCGGTTAATCTCTTCCCATCCCTTCTGCCCGCTTCCCACTGAAATCTGTTATTCTGTTTCATTCATCTATGCCTCTAGTCCTATTTTGTTCATCAGGTTTTTTTTTTGTTCATTCGATTCCATATATAAGTGAGATCATGTGATACTTGTCTTTCTCTGACTGGCTTATTTCACTTAGCATAATGCTCTCCAGGTCCCTCCATGCTGTCTCAAAGGGTAAGAGATCCTTCTGTTTTACAGCTGCATACTATTTCATTGTATAAATGTACCACAACTTTTTTTTAATCACTTTTAAAATACAGGAGTACATTTATAGTAAAACTGAAAAATGTGACTTTGATGACAATACTCTATTACTGGAGTTGCTTAATTTCTCATGTTGGTGTTGCTTATGAGTCTTCAAAACATTAAGGGCAAATTAGCATACAAGATGGAAGGATTCACCATTTCTTATATCTATTATTTGAACTATTATGTGCTATCCAATGGATTTTTAAATTTCAGTTATTGTGTTTTTCAATTCGAAAATTTCTATTTGGTTCCTCCTTAAATCACCTATTTCTCAGCTATCTTTCTGTTTCTTTGCTGAGACTCTGTTGTTTCAGACATGTTCACAATTGCTTATTGAATATTTTATTTTATTGTTTGTCGAAGATGGCTGCTTTAAAATCTTTGTCAGATCATTCTAACATTTCTGCCCATTTGGTGCTGGCACTTACAGTATTTTTTATTCAAATTAAAATCTTTCTGGTTATTGATATGAAGAAGGAACTTTATTTGAAACATTTTTGGTATTCTGTTACGAGATCCTGAATCTTATTTAAACCTTCTATTGTAGTTGGTTTCATATACTAGCAAGCCAGCAGGAGAAGATGAGACACTGATTTGTTACTGCCAAGTGAGGGTAGAAGTCCAGGTTTCTCCCTCAGCCTCCATTGATGCTCATGCTCCCCACTGGGTTTCCAATGACAGTTCTATGACTGGAGGGCTAGGATGCCTAGTTCTTATTCCTCACATGGCCTCTGGTGACAGCACAAGGAGGGTGTCCTCATCATGAGTGAGCGGTGGTGGCAGTCTTGTCTCTCCACCAACCCAATTGGAAGGGGCAGGACATCTTATTACTACAGGGTATGAATAGTTGTTCAGGCCTGATCGATGATTCATGCAGTCTCTCTAGCAGTGTGGGGAACAGAGCCTTCTTACTACCTAGCAGGGATGAGTATGAAAGCTACTCTAGTGGGCAGTAGTGGAACTTCATTACAGCCTGGTAAGGGTGAGTGTAAACATGTGGGCTTCCATTTGGCCCTAACTGGTTAGTGTGAAACCACAGTTTTCTCAATGGTATCTCACTGCAGTAGAGAAGTTAATGTCTCAGTTGTCTGCTAGGCTGACCTTTTCCTGGTCCTTTCTTGAGTTCCAAGGTTGTCTTTAACTGGTCTGTCTTCTCTCCAACTTACATAGTTATATATATATATATATATAGAGGCCCAGTGCACAAAATTTGTACATGGGAGGGGGTGTCCCTCAGCCCACAATGCACCCTCTCCAATCTGGGACCTCTCAAGGGATGTCTGGCTGCCCTCTCACAATCCAGGACTGCTGGCTCCCAACGGCTCGCCTACCTGCCTGCCTGATTGCCCCTAACTGCTTCTGCCTGCCAGCCTGATCACACCCTAACCACTCCCCTGCCAGCCTGATTGATGCCTAACTGCTCCCTTGCAGGCCCAATTGCCCCTAACTGCCCTCCTCTGCCGGCCTGGTCACCCCTAATTGCCCTCCCCTGCAGGCCCGGTCGCCTCTAACTATCCTACCTTGAAGGCCTGGTCTCCCCCAACTACCCTCCCCTGCTGTCCCAGTAAACCCTAACTGCCCTCCCCTGCTAGCCTGGTCATCCCCAACTGGCCTCCCCTGCAGTCTTGGTCACCCCTAACTGCCCTCCCCTGCAGGCCTGATCACCCCCAACTGTCCTCCCCTGCTGGCCTGATCGCCCACAACTGCTCTCCCCTGCTGGCCATCTTGTGGTGGCCATCTTGTGTCCACATGGGGGTGGCCATCTTTGACCACATGGGGGCGGCCATCTTGTGTGTTGGAGTGATGATCAATTTGCATATTACTCTTTTATTAGATAGGATATATATATATATATATATATATATATATATATATATATATATATACTAGAGGCCTGGTGCATGAAATTTGTGCACTGAAGGGTGGTGTCCCTCAGCCCAGCCTGCGCCCTTTGCCAGTCCGGGACCCCTTGGGGGATGTCTGACTGCCCAGGGGGATCCAGCCTAAGCCAGCAGTTGGACATCCCTCTCGTAGTTTGGGACGCCTCACTCCTTACTGCCCGCCTGCTCACTGCTCCTTACTGCTTGACTTCTGCTTCTTAGTGCTGCTGTGGAGGCTGGAGAGGCTCCTACCACCACCTCTGTGCTCACTAGCCATGAGCCCAGATTCTTGCCCCCTTTGTGGGAATGCACTGACCACCAGGGGGAAGCTCCTGTGTTGAGCTCCTGCACCCTGATGGTCAGTGCACATTATAGCAACCGGTCATTCCACCGGTCATTCCACCATTTGGCTGACTTGCATATTAGGGTTTTATTATATAGGATAGATATAGTTTTTAATTGTACTTATTGGGAAGGAAAGGGATAAATAAAATTACTTCATCTTCCCAGGAGAAGAGGATCATTTCAGATTTGTTTAATTAACTTAGAGAGAAAAATAACATGGATGCTTTCAGTTTCTTCCAACATCCTTGTCATCCATTTATTTCAAAAGTCAAAAGGGACTTGGCTCTATGAATCTCTCTATTCTATGGAAATCTGACTTCAGCATGACTAACAGGCCCCTTTGGGATTTTCCTACTATCTGCTTCTATCCTCTCAATACCAAGAGAAATTCTAAAAGTGTAGGGGCTGAAGTTAAGCCCAGTGCAGTCAAGGTGAAGGGCACTGGATATTAATGGGCTTCAATGATGGTCTCTCTGAGCTTCCCTAGCATCTGATGCCAGGCTTCTCTTCATGTCTGGTAGTGCCCCTTCCCCACAACACAGGCTTTGGAAACCCCAAAGACCAACTCCCATCCTCTTTGTACAGTAACTTGTTATTGAAACTATTGCTATGAACTCTTTAAAAATGTTAGCTTTGCCAAAACCGGTTTGGCTCAGTGGATAGAGCGTCGGTCTGCGGACTGAAAGGTCCCAGGTTCGATTCCGGTCAAGGGCATGTACATTGGTTGCGGGCACATCCCCAGTAGGGGGTGTGCAGGAGGCAGCTGGTCAATGTTTCTCTCTCATCAATGTTTCTAGCTCTCTATCTCTCTCCCTTCCTCTCTGTAAAAAAAAAAAGAAGAAAGATAAATGTTAGCTTTATTGTTCTTTTTTTTAAAATCGTTTCATCTTTCCGGATCATAAACTGACAAAAATAAAACAGCCAAATGTTTTGATTAAATGAAGCAAAGAATCAAAGATAATGTCCATAATTCTGTAAGAAAAATGACCAATTTTTGCCTCTGTATTTATTTGCCTCTTAAATATTCAATAATTGCATTTTTCTGAAGTGACTTTTTGAACTAAAATAAATGACTGAAGAGTGTCTCATTGCTGACACAGATCACAGTTTGTTGCTATTGGAATGTTAACTGCTTTTTAACTCTGAATAAATCTGCTAACTCATATAAAATTCATCTAAAAAGAATATAATTAATTTTCTGGCTCCACCATGTCCATTGATGTGAAAAATCTTTCATATT
This sequence comes from Eptesicus fuscus, assembly GCF_027574615.1. NCBI lineage: Eukaryota > Metazoa > Chordata > Mammalia > Chiroptera > Vespertilionidae > Eptesicus > Eptesicus fuscus. Next base: position 27,540,067 of record NC_072473.1, read on the forward strand.
TTCCTTTTTACTTAGCCATTGCAATACGGAGAGCAACACCTGGCTTGTACAAAAGATATTTTAATTGGGAGTGGTGGCACATTTAATAATATGTCAAGGTAATCATTTAAAAAACAGACATTCCCCAAAAGATAAATGATATTCAAGATGTCCTCTGGTGGAAAAATTATCTCCAGAGTAGGAGGGTTTGTTCCATTTCAAAGACCAAAAAGTCAGTGCTGAAAAAGCATTCTAAGGTTTCTGACGATAAACAAAAGCTGTGACTTCAGCTTCCTCCCTAAGGAATTAATCCCCTGTGTGATTTTGTATCTGGGACAACTGCTCACAGAGGACCGTGCCAAACTTTAGCAAAAGCAAAACTCAGTGCCTCAGCAGATGTCTTCATGGCCTGAATTTCCTCAGTGTCTTTTGTGCCTTCCTGCCTTGTATGCTTTTGTAGGAGAGTTCAGCTCAGGTAAGAAATAGTGACATATAGAGTATAGTTTGGAAATGGGGGCTGTAACTTTCTTCTAGGTCTGCATGTTAGTTATTCTTTGAAACAATAATACATTGTCTTAAAATAAGACATGAATATGAACAAGTTATGAAATAAGATATTTATTACACATTTATTTTTATAACTCTCAAAAGGTTGAATATTTATTAAGCCAACTCTTTTAGACTTATACCACAGTCCTCTAAGAATAGATACATCTAGTAGTAAATAGTAGCTTACAAGGAGTTGTGTAAGTTGTGCTAGCTACATAGATGTATAGGCAGGCTGTGAGTTGTTTTTAAGTTGTTCTCAACACAAAAAAAGAAATGACATACTAAAGGAGTTAGCTAACACTACTATAATGATCATTTTATAATATATTAATGTATTGAACCAACAGGTACACCTCAAACTCACAGAATGTTAATATAAATCATATCTCAATGAAAAATATGTAATAAATTATATATTTTCTTATTTCTTTACAGATCTTAGATCAAAACAGCTGTCCTTTCACAAATCCCCTAAAGCCATTTATTGTTATTCCAATTTAATAAACTTAAAGAGTAGAAACCAGTCACATAACAAAGCCACAAGTCAGTGGTAAGAAAGTATTGTAACTGCCAAGGTATTTAGAGATTTCTCTCTCTCTCTTTTTTATATGTTTTTATTGATTTCAGAGAGGAATGGAGAGGGAGAGAGAGTTAGAAACATCAATGATGAGAGAGAATCATTCATCAGCTGACTCCTGCACGCCTCCCACTGGGGACTGATTCCGTAACCCGACATGTGCCCTTGACCAAAATCGAACCCAGGACCCTTCAGTCCACAGGCCCATGCTCTATCCACTGAGCCAAACTGGCTAGGGCTACCTCAGAGATTTTTCAACCATTCACTTTTTTGTTCTGTGTTAATCATAAAGTGTTCAGGGCACCATGTCCGTCACAAATTATCTGAGAGGCACATGACAACACTGACTAAATCAGTTCTTTCTCAAAGATGATAACTATTAGACCGATGCAAAAGTTAAGAGTTTAGGATAAGTGTTCATAAGACATGATCAGTGACATTTTATTTGACACACATAGTTTTATCATTTTTTCTGAGTACTGAATCATAAATGCATATGTATTACTTAATGTATATGAATATGCATGAGTATATAATATACAGAACTATTTAGAGACACGTGCTACTATAAATGAGCATTCATCTAAAAAGCTCTTGGTAGTTCATTAAGTCTCACAAATTTTCTGATGCACATAAGTGACAAAAACTATGCACATTTGAAAGCGAGAGACAGAATCCCAGAGAGACTCAGGTCCCAAACTACAAAGAGAACTTTATACTCTGCCATGAACATTGAGTCCGGTGGGTGGTGTTTAAATTTATATAGCAACCTGGACCACCAAACACATAACACTTGGCCACAAGTGCTAAGATTGTGTCCCCATTACCAAATATGGAAGTAAGTGCAGTCAGTAATATGATTTTGCCTTAAAATCAGAGGAGCTTACTCTGGCTGTTGTGACTTGGTGATTAGAACATCGGTCTGCACACCAAAGTCATCTCAGGTCTGATTCTCATTCAAGGGCATGTACCTCGGTTGTAGGTTCAACCCCCAACCAGGTCAGGGTGCGTGCAGGAGGCAATCGATCAATGAGTCTCTCACATTGATGTTCTCTCTCCCTCTCTCTTTCCTCCGCACCCCTTCCACTCTCTTTAAAAATCATTGGAAAAAAAATATCCTTGGGTGAGGATTAACAACAACAAAAATCAGATGAGCTTAACTTTAATTTAACTGAATAATAATGTCTGCCAAGATGAGTTCTGGAGTCAGACTTCAGTATGAGTCCTGGGTAAGTCCCTTAACACTACCTGAGCCTCTATTCCCCTCATTGTTACAAGGAAGTTGATAAACCATTGTCTCCATCTTATTTTAGAGTTGTAGAGACATTGCACATTAAGTAGCACTGCAAACTGAAGATGGTAGGATGATAATGCAAAACATAATTTTCATTAGAATTTTGGAACTTAAGAGAATGCTTATATCCCAGGAGAAAGTGCAGGAAAAAATAATAAAACATCATGTTTAGATTGCTCAATAGATTTGTGATAATTCCTTATACCAGTGATTTTCAACCAGCGTGTGGCAAGTACTTCTAAAATATGTAAAACTAGTAGCCCGGTGCATGAAATTCGTGCACATTGAAAGGGAATTAATTAGATGAAATATTTTAATATTGCTATTTGCCCTTTTTCTATAATAAAAGTGTGAGATATAAAAGGAAATGAGTACAATGTATATGAAAATAATACATAAATTTATTAATAAGTAAACAACAAAATTATATAACAAACTGATATAACAATAACAAACTCGTAATATAAAAACAACATTGATGCAAATAATGATTGATAAAGTGATTAAACTTATTCTAATATCTTCCTGTATACCACATTAAGAATAAAAACACTTTCAGAGTGCTTGACTAATTTCCCTTGAGATAAAGTATTTACAACTTTAACTTTAACGTAACATGCTCTTTGAACTCAAGAGAAAGCAACAGCCGTAACTGGTTTGGCTCAGTGGATAGAGCGTCGCCCTGTGGACTGAAAGATTCCAAATTCGATTCCGGTCAAGGGCATGTACCTTGGTTGCGGGCACATCCCCCGTAGGAGGTGTGCAGGAGGCAGCTGATCGATATTTCTCTCTCATCGATGTTCCTAACTATCTATCCCTCTCCCTTCTCTGTAAAAAAATCAATAAAATATTTTTTTTAAATACTTTAAAAAAAAGCGAAAGAGAAAGCAACATATAACTGACCATGTCCAAAAATGGGTTCAGGTAGGAATATTCCTACTCTGTCTAGAGTTTGTCCTTGTGATTTATTAATAGTCATCACAAATGCTGGCATAACAGGAAAATATCTTTGAATTAATTTAAATGGGTGGCCAGTGTCAGATGGGGACAAATCAATTCTTGGAATCAGAACAATCTCTCCCTCTGCAGATCCTGTTAATATTTCAGCTTTGATAATGTTAGGTTGCAATCTTTTGATAATAAATCTGGTACCATTACAAAGACCCCATTTACTATTAAGATTTCTCAATAGCATGATGATTGCACCCACTTTCAATTTTAATTTATGACACGGCATTCCAGAAGGAGTAATACTATTAAGAAATTCAATAGGAAAATTTTCCTTTTTAGCATCATCTGTTGAGTCAATGGAATCATCACTCAAATAGGCGTGAAAATCTCCATCAAGTATATCCAAAATTTCTTCATTTAATTTTTGAACGTGCTCATTTTTTGAACAAAGAATTGCATGTTTAGATATATTTTTAATATTATCTATAGATATACTATTTCCAAAGATGGCTTAAATAATAGATCCATTAAAAATCATTTCATGGGGAATTTCAATAATATCCATTCCTAAATGGAAACTGCTATCAAGTTTGCCATCTCCAAGTTTTACTAACCATTCACTATAAGCAGAATCCTCTGATCTCATATTTGTTTTAAGAGACAACTGTCTGAAACATCCCCAAACACTACAGTACTTTAAAACTTATTTGTACTATGGCCAATCGTATAGCATGGCAACACAAAAATCCCCTCTGAAAAGAACTTTCCCACCAAATGCAACATTCAAATTAGCGCCAGCGAGAGCTTTATATGTATGGCATGTGTGCGAGTCAAAGTTTATTTTTATATTTCCAGTGCGTCATATGTACCAGTTGGTCGGACGGATGGACAAATGTCGGTCACTTAGCTTTTTATCTATACAGATTATAAGTCATGATTTTAACTTTTTTAAAAATTATCCTTTAATACCTCCAAAGCACAATGAGTAAGAATCTGAAGGTTTATGTGGCTTCTATTTGGTTTTTAGGACAAAGTTCTTTCCTTTACCCACCACTCACTTCTCTCCTTTTACTCTTGAATGTTAATTCCAACATAATTTTTGTAACACCTCTTGAAAAGGATCCCACCAAGTTTTTGATAGTCCACATGATAAAACTTACAGAAAAATACAGCATGAGACTTTCATTCTCTCACTAAGTTCTTCATATAACTGTAATTCCTCAGCCTCTAAGGAATGAAAAAGGAAAATAAAAGTGCCTTCTCTCATTCCAAGGCCTTTCTCAGTCAGGCAACCACAAAAAGAAAGAATGAGCCTACAATTCATGCCATGTAATCTCTATCAGGCATAATTCAAATCAAATCCCATCATGCAAAGTCTGGAATAATTAAAATGTATAAGAGAACAGTGGTGACCTGGAGGAGAACTTATGAAACCTTGTCTCCTGCTTTTGCTGACTATTCTTTTTGTTATGCTAGACTCCAAGTCCCTATCGGGGACCTGGTCAGATGGCTGTGGGTGCTAACCCACACCACCTGGATCCGTGATCGGGGACCTGGGCAGGCGGCTGCGGGTGCTAACCCATGTCGCCTGCCCTGGTCCGTGATCCGTGATCGTGGACCTGGTCAGATGGCTGTGGGTGCTAACCCACGCCACCTGGATCTGTGATCGGGGACCTGGGCAGGCGGCTGCGGGTGCTAACCCATGCCGCCTGCCCTGGTCTGTGATCTGTGATGGCGGACCTGGGCAGCCGGCTGCGGGCTTTAACCCATGCTGCCTGCCCTGGTCCATGATCCCTGATAGGGGCTTCAAGTCAGCTGCCACTGGCGATGGCTGACTCGAAGCCCTTATCTGGGACCTGGTCAGGAGGCTGCGGGCGCTAACCCGCGCCGCCCTCGTCCGAGATCGGTGATGGCGGACCTGGGCAGGCAGCTACGGGCACTAACCCACGCCGCCTTCCCTGGTCCGTGATCCTCCATGATCGGTGATGGTGGACCTGGTCAGCCGGCTGCAGGTGCTAACCGCCTGCCCCAGTCCAGCATCATGGCTTGGATCTCACTGGCATGGGTGCTGCCCTCTCCCCCCGCCATCTTTGCTGGTTTAACGTGTATATTTGCTTCTGATTGGGTGGTGGGCGTGGGTGGTGGGCGTGGCTTATGGGTGTTGCGAAGGTGCGGTCAATTTGCATATTACTGTTTTATTAGGTAAGATGTGACTATTTAGTCATGGGCACTGAGCTCTTTTCCCTTAGAATCTAAGGGAAAAAAGGCTTAGATTGTCAAATTATTTTTTTATTTTTTATTTTTTTAACTTTTTTTTTTAAATTTCTTTATTGATTAAGGTATCACATATTTGTCCTCATCCCCCCATTCCCATCCCACACCCCTCCCCACACATGCCCCCACCCCCCTGTTGTCCTTAACTGCTGGTTAGGCTCATCAAATTATTTTTTTTTTAAAGTGATAACAGCCAACACAACAATAACTGTCTGGTGTGGATGAACCAAAATTATACCTATTTTTTTCAAATTGGCAAAAAATATAATATTTTTTGGTGTCCCCCAGAATTTTAGTAATTAGTTCATGTGTATCATGAAATGAAAAATGTTGAAAATCGCTGCCTTATACACTTCTGTCCATGGATGGGTTTCCAAAATTCTCCAAAATGTAACATTTTTAAAAAGGTCCTTTAAACTTTAAATGATACATAAATATATACTACACTGCTGTGGTTCTTAAAAAGTGGTTCATGGGTCCAGCAGCATCAGCAGTTATCTGGGAACTTGTTTGAAATGCAAATTCTTGGGTCCCACTGATATACCATACTTTCCGGTGTATAAGATGACTGGGCGTATAAAATTTTCCTGGGTTAAAAAGTCGTTTTATACTCCGGAAAATATGGTATATTGGACTATATTGATGGGATTAGATATATTGGACTACTGTATTTTCCGGTGTATAAAACGACTTTTTAACCCAGGAAAATCTTATACGCCCAGGGAAAAAGTCATCAAGGAGGATGTATCTGCTGGTTGACCCTTGATCTGGGCCTGGACAAGCAGAGAGGCTCCTTACCTGGCATCCCCCCTCCCCTGCCCCCCAAAAACCACTTCAAGAATTCAGCTTTGGGAGGATAATGTGTTACTGAAACCAATTGGATGGTATGTGTGACTGAAGCCAGTTAAGGCCTCTAATAAACATTAAGGTTCTCATGGGTGGATGGGTGAATGGGAGTTCTACTCATCTTGCAGCCATCCAAGACAAACCAGGTAAGCAAGTTCTCTTGTTTATTAACCTGCTACCTACCAATCTGGAGTGGCTTCTTCCTGAAGTCTCTCCTTACCCTCTGGTGCAGAGGCCAGTTTCACATTTTCCCTGGGAACTCCCGAGGTTTTGAACTAACAGTCCAGGAGTTAAAAGAAATTTTAGTTCAGCCTGGCTGACATGACTCAGTGGGTGACCTTTGACCTATGAACCAGGTTATAGGCTTGATCCCCAGTGTGGGGTGCACAGGAGGCAGCCAAGCAATGATTCTCTCTCATCATTGATGTTTCTATATCTCTTTCCCTCTCCCTTCTTATCTGAAATAATATTTTTAATTTAAAAAAATAAATTTTAATTCAGTATCAACTGGTTTTATAACCTTGAACAAGCCACTTACCTTTTCTCAGTATCAGCTCCCTCATCTCCAAATGAAGTCTGGATCTTCTTGCCTCCTGGGCCCTTTCTAGTTTGGTCTTTGAGGGTGACTGATACAACTTCGATAAAGAAATATGGTCCCTAAGAAACTGCTCTCCAGAGCTTGGGAAGTTAGATGGCTTGGTTGACTATGCAAATTGCTAACAATCAATTGCTTTTTGTTGTTTTGTTTAAATATATTTGTATTGGTTTCAGAGAGAAAAGGAAAGGGAGAGAGAGATAGAAACATCAGTGATGAGAGAGAATCATTGATCGGCTGCCTCCTGCACATCCCCCACTGGGGATCGAGCCTGCAACCCCAGCATATGCCCGACCAGGAATGGAACCATGACCTCCTGGTTCATAGGTCGATGCTCAACCACTGAGCCATGCCAGCTGGGCAACAATTGTGTTTAATCAATGGTTCTTTGTGTATATCTGGAAGCGAGTTCATCTTGATTTCCAAATCCAGTTCAAAATTATTTCACAAATAATTATTATTTCACAAATAGAAAAGTATTGCATGGTTTTCATGTAAGTATTATTTCACAAATATAAAGTATTGCATGGTTTTCATTTTAATAGACATTGATGTTTGGATATTACAATTAAGCATAGATGACTTTGGATTATTTACTTGTATTTTTAAAACTGCATTCTATTTGATGCAGAGTAGCGACTAATACTTTCTATAACACATTTTAAAAATGAACACTTAATTATATCTATCCTACATAATCCTATATAATAAAACCCTAATATGCAAATCCACCGAACGGCAGAACAACAGGTCGCTATGATGTACACTGACCACCAGGGGGCAGACACTCAACACAGGAGCTGCCCCCGACTGTGGGTCAGTGTGGGCCGGCCAGCAGGCAGCACCAAGCTACCAGCCAAGGTGGGAGCCAGCGGGGGCCCCCCAATCACCTCGCCCGCCAGTCTCCCCAAAGATGGCCCTGATCGCTGGCCAGGCCTAGGGACCCTACCCTATATATTGGAAATAATCTCTTAGATTTAAAAATTAAAACCTGGCAAGGCTACTCTAATACTGAAAAAACAAGATAATGCAGCGATGACATGTATGGACTCTGGCTTGCCATTTTGTGGTCACCCCTGATTCTGACACATAACTGTGTAACAAAGCCAATTATTTAACTTCCCTCTGCTTCAGTTTTTCCACCCATAAGATGGGGAAAATGGTACTACTACCTCAGAGGATCATGTTATATACTACTTTTTATAACCAGAGCAAAAAAAATGTAGCTGCCCATACAACAGCAAGATGCCTTTCATCCATATGAAGAGTATGGTCACTGGTGCATGCAGTGTCCTGGATTGTGAGAGGGATGTCTGACTGCCGGTTTAGGCCTGACATCCCCTGAGGGGTCCCGGATTGTGAGAGGGTGCTAGGCTGGGCTGAGAGACCCCCCCATGCATGAATTTCATGTACCGGGCTTCTAGTTTATAAATAAGAGCTTATTGCACATGTAAAAAGTGTTTTTAAAGGATTTATAAGGACCAAACCTTTTCCAGTCTTTGTACAAGTCAACCACACTCCTCTGGTTCACACAAAATGTTAAAAATTCAGTGTCATGAAAATTTGGCAACTCCGAGTCATCTTAATGGAGGACAGATGGGAACTCTGAGTCATCTTAATGGAGGTCAGAATACATGAACTGGGGCTCAGGTATTAATAGTCATTTCTCTGAAGTGCCACCATTAATTGCCAGATGTTACCGAGGCTGAGCATGTGAGAACAGTAGTATGACAATAAGGCATATTGGACTTAAAAGGGTATATGAAAAGGCTGCATTTGGAAGCAGAAAGAAAAGCCAGGAGCTCTTAGACAGGATGAACTACAAGGAGGCAGGCCATGCAACCCCTCAGATGCGAATAATACTTCTGGGGCCTGTGAGCCACCAGGGTGGCTCTCGTGTTGCTGTGTGCATCTTTCAATCACTATTAAAGAATAATTTGATGGACACCAGGAAAGTGTCAAGTTGTTGGGACCTCTGGGTTCAGAGAATGTCATATCCAGGCCTGAGAAAAAAGGCCAATTCTCCATAATAATCCACAGGCAGCACCTTCTATCCCATAATGGTCTGTTATTTACAGATTTAAAGTGTCTTGTGGATAAACAAGATACTTAAAATATTATTTAATATCTGCAGGTATTGACAGAAATGGGCTAGAATTAAGCTGTGCAGGGAGCAAATGTAAGGCTTGCAAAGCTGCAGCTATGGAGATTTATAACAGGCACACACAGGTATTTGTGTGTGCCTTTTTAAAAATTTTATCTTTATTGTTGAAATTATTACAGATGTCCCCTTTGTTTGTTTTTTTCCCCATTGACTCCCTCCACCCAGCACCTGCCTGTCCCAGGCCTTCACCACACTATTGCCTGAGACCATGGGCTATGCATAGATGCATATAAATTCCCCAGATAAACTCTCCCCACCCCCACCCCACCCCCACCAACGTGTGCCTTAAAGCAAGTTAAAATCCCCATGGATGCAGGAACTAGCAAAGAAGAAACAAGTCCATGTGTTTAAGCTAGTTAAGGTCTCTAGGAATGTACTCTTATTTAGACAGTAAATTAAAAGAGAGAACATCAAAGTGGGGACTGAATCTGATGCATATTTTATTCCCATTCATGCTGAAGGTATAGTGATCTAAAGAGGAGGGTCACAAAATAAAAATGTATGAAATCATGACATATATCTGATATAAGTCTATTTTATTTGATCCTTATACTTGGAACAGTTTTGCATAACATTGTTGTAGAAGACTGAAGAAACCCAAGTGACACTTAGAAAAATGGAGTTACACAGCTTTATTACACAGGCGGTCTCAGAGGAGTTGCCTCCAAAGTCTGAGCAAACCAATATGGTGGGAGCTCTTCTTTTATCCTCTTTGGTTTCTTTGTCCCCCAAAATATGGATGGGGCTTTTGGACCTTTTGTGGGCTTTGCAAAAAGCCCCGTGTGTTGGGATAGGGGCCTTGAGGCCATATCTAAGGGCCTGGCCTGGCACCAGCACTGATAACCCCCTCCAGGTGTTGTGTATTGTTCATGGTTTATGGCCTCTGTAAAATGTGAGCATTTAGGTAACAGGTCTTGCAAGACCAGATTGTGGAGAAAGGGGTACTGACTTCATTATAGGTTATCAAGAATGTACATTAGGTTACTGGCATAGATTCAGATTGCTAGCCCCCCGAAACATCAGGGTTATATTGGAATTAGCCTTTTAGACTTCTCAACATAGTCATCCCACACTTCTACCTGGTAACCTTCAACTGTTTGCATTCAAAGGACAGAGCAGGCAAGTTATAATTCCAGCCAAAAATGGAAAAGCACCCCCCCCCTTTTTTTTTTTTTGTAAAGACCCTTTTCTTCTAGATCTTCAGTCTTATAATTAAAAGCCATGAACCCTAACACCACAATAAGCATAGTTAGACTCTGAAAAGCAGGAAGACAGATGACTGGGACCTTGGGACTTGAGGAACACAGGAGTGAGTTCCCTGGTGTATTAGTCTATTCAGGCTACCATAAAATACCGCAGACTGGCGGTGTATACTACATAAATTTATTTTCTCACAGTTTTGCAGTCTAGAAGTTCAAGACACCAGCAAGGTTTTGTTTGTTGGTTTTTTATTACTATTAATTTTTTTGTGGTTAGAACACTTAACATTTAAAATGAGTAAGAACTTAAGAACAGAACACATTTTTCAGTGTATAAGACAGTATTGTAATCAAGAGGCATAATATTGTACAGCAGATCTCTACAAATTATCTTGTATGACTGAAATTGTATGTGTTTATTATCAACACCCCCTTTATCCCTCCTTTTAGCCCCTGAAAACCACAATTCTGTTGTTTACTTCAGTGAGTTTGGCTACTTTTGATATCTCTTACTAGAATCATGCAGTATTTGTCCTTCTGTCACTGGCTTATTTCACTCAGCATAATGTCCCTGAGGTTCATCCATGTTGTCACAAATGGCAGAATTTCCTTCTTTTTTTTTAGGGCTGAATAATATCCTATTGTTTGAACATGCCACATTTTCTTTATCCATTAATCTGGATGAAAATTTAGGTTGTTTCCAAATTTTGGTTATTGTGAATAATACTTCAATTAACATTGGAGTGCTAATACCTATTTTAGACCCTTATTTCAATTTTTTTAATGGATAAATACACAGAAGTAAGATGGCTGGATAATATGATTGATCTATTTTTAATTTTTTGAGGGGCCCTCCATACTATTTCCAATAGTAACTGCACAATTTTGCATTCCCATCAGCAGTGTAAAAAGATTCCAGTTTATCCACAACCTTACCAAAATTTGTTGTTTTTAATAATAGCCATCCTAACATGTGTGAGATGATATCTAGTGTGGTTTTGATTTGCATTTCCCTGATCATAGTGAGATCAAGCATCTTTTCATATACAGGTTGGCCATTTGTATATGTTTGGAGAAATATGTATTCAGGTCCTTATACCATGTTTAAAATCAGGCTATTAGGTTTTGGTATTGCGTTACAGGAGTTCCCTTCATATTTTGGAAATTAACTTTATCAAATATATGTTTAAAAATATTTTCTCCAATGTCATAAGTTGCCTTTTTATTCTATTTTTTCATTTGATATGTAGACGATTTTATTTCATTTTTTAAATATATTTTTATTGATTTCAGAGAGGAAGGGGGAGGGAGAGAGAGATAGAAACATCTATGATGAAGAGAGAATCATTGATCAGCTGCCTCCTGCGCGCCCCCTACTGGGGATCGAGCCCACAACCCCAGGCATGTGCCCTTGACGGGAATCAAACCTGGGACCCTTCAGTAGTCCACAGGCCAACACTCTATCCACTGAACCAAACTGGCTAGGGCAGATTATAAATTTTATATAGTCTGACTTATCTATTTCTGTTTTTGCTGCCTGTGCTTTTAGTGTCATATCCATGAAAGCAATGTGATGATCAGTGTCATAAACGTTTTTGCGTATGTTTTTTTCCTAAGAGTTTTGCAGTTTCACATTAAATATTTAATCAATTTTGAGTTGATTTTTGTGTATGGTATAAGATAAGGATCTAATTTTATTAATTTGTAAGTGGATATCCAACTTTCCCATCACCATTTGTTGAACACACTAGTCTTTCCCCAGTGTGTATTTTTGGTACACTCTTTGAAAATGATTTGATTATATATACATGGGTTGATTTCTGGGCTGTCTAGTCTGTTCCATTGGTCTATATGTCTGTTTTAATGCCGGCACCATAATGGTTTTATTACTGTAACTGCAATAAACAGAAAACAGGAGTGTGATTGGTTTGGCTATTCAGGGTCTTTGGTGGTTCCATATGAATTCTAGAATTGTTTTTTTCTATTTCTGGAAAATGGGTCATTGGGATATTGATAGGTATTGCATTGAATCTCTAAGTGTCTCTTAGTGTGGTCTGTTCACAATTTTATTGGGGTAACTAAAGCAGCTTACTTGCCCATCCTGAACTCAAAATACCCATATCTCTCTAAATGAGAAAGAAAGAAAGAGAGAGAGAGAGAGAGAGAGAGAGAGAGAGAGAGAGAGATTATTTTCTTTCCAAGGCATATACCTTAGAGTTTTACATTATTTTAGTTTCTTCCCATACTTCAAAATAATGTCTGAAGCACATTTAGGATCAAATCATGTGTATTGTTATGCTCAGAGAGTCTTTTCAATATTTTCTGTCTCAGTTGCTGCTTTCCTGTCAAACTTGGCTACTCTTTGATCTATGTGGAAATAAAATTATGAATAAAAGACAGCTAGTTTAAATTGGTTTTTAAGGGAATTTGATGACTCGTTTACAAGATCTGAAGTTTTAGAACCAATCATCCATCAGTTGATGTGCTCACTCTGAAATTAAATGTTTCTAGTCTCCTAACAAGTAGAGACATTTGGGAAAGACATTCAAACGAAAGAATAAGCTTATTGATACAGACTATCTCTGCATGGTAGTAGAGCTTCCAACTGTCATCTAAAGTAATTAGCTTTTGTTATTCCATGTGAAGTTGTAGAGAATGAAGAAGAGGACTCAGAAAGCTAAATCCATCCCTATAGTATACTATAGTTAGCTTACCACTCAAGAAATTTCTAATTGTACCACCACAAAAATAGCAAAATATAATGTGACTATCTTATGCACAGAATTATACTTGTAAAAATAGTCATACTCACATATATACATGTATCTATATACATATATATCTATTTACATTTATATACACACACGTGTGTGTGTGTGTGTGTGTGTGTGTGTGTGTGTGTGTGTATGTGTGTGTATTAAGCTGGTTTTACTTATTTAACAACACAATGTAGTATTTTGCAATATCCTTAATTGGGAATATGATTTTAAAAAGCTGAATACTATCCTGATTCATAGGCACAGCACCATTTTGAAAAAATTATGTGTTGAATTGTGTCCCCCACAAAAAGTTTGTGTTTTGAAATTCTAACCTTCAGTACCTCAAACTGGGACCTTATTTTGAAGTATGGTTATTGCAGATGTAACTAGTTAAGATGAGGTCATATTGGAGTTAAGGTGGGCCCCTAATCCAATATGGCAGGTACCCTTATAAAAACAAAACCATGTGAAGTACAGACAAGCATACACACAGGGAGAATACTATGGAGTGGTTGGAGTTATCTGCCACAAACCAAGGAAGTATCAGAAGCTAGGAGTAAAACCTGGTATAGGTCCTTTACTAGGGCATTCAGGTACCTGCTGATACCTTGATCTCAGACTTCTAGCTTCTAGAACTGTGACACACTAAATTTCTGTTGTTTGAGCCACTGAATTTATAGTACTTTGTTACAGCAGCCCCAGCAATCTAATAGAACACATCTCTATTTTTAAACATTTTTACTCTTGAAAGTTATGTTGAAATGAATATTATTTTATTAAATGGTTATTCTTTTTTTCAATTATATTATTTTACAAAATGAACTTTATTAAAGTAAAATTCACATACAATATATGCATCCATTTTAAGCAGTTTAAGGAGTTTCAAAAGATTTATGTAGCATTTTGACCAGCACTTTAATCAAAATATAGAACATTTCAATTATCCCAGAAAGTTTACCCATGTTAATCATTCCTACCTCATGACCCATATAATATCTGCTCTGATTTCTTTGACTATAGATTAATTTTTTCTTTCCTAAAGGAATATATAAATTGACATAAAGTAGTTTGGGCTTTTTGTGTGTGTGTGTGTGTGTGTGTGTGTGTGTGTGTGGCCTCTTCTGATAAACCTGTTTTTTGAAACCCATCCATGTTGTGTGTATCAGTAATTCATTCCTTTTTATTGTTGAGTAGTTTTTCATTATCCTATCTAATAATAGACAAATATGCAAATTGACCATACCTCCGACACACCCAAAAGCCACACCCACCATCCAATCAGAGTGATTATGCAAATTAACCCAAACCAAGATGGCTACAGCCACAGAGAGCAAGGTTTCCTAGGTAACAGAGGAAGCCAAGCTTTCCGACTGCCCTTGCCAGGCCTAAGCCTCCACTCAAGCTACAAAGTTTCAATTATAGAAGGTAAACAAATTCAAACAAATGGCGGCAGAATGGAGCTTGAGAGAGCAGGCCAGGGTTGCCGCCGGCAACAGGGGAAGCAAAGCTTTCCACACACCCTGGCCGGGCACACCCGCTTAAGGCAACAAAGTTTCAATTATAACCCCAACACAAATGGCTGCTGCCTTGGAGGGAGCCCCAGGCTTGGCTCTGCTCCAGGCTACAAAGTTTCAATTGTAGAAGGAAAATAAATTCCAGATACCAAGGTCTCCATTTGGGTTGACAGGGGGCGTGGCTGGCCTGCAAACCACCACAGGCCCCTCACTCAGGCCGACCCATGCCCCAAGGGAACCCCACCCTGATCAGAGACACCCTTCAGGGCAAACCAGCTGGCCCCCACCCCTGTACCAGGCCTCTATCCTATCTAATAAAAGAGTAATATGCAGATTGATCATCACTGCAACACACAATATAGCTGCCCCCATGTGGTCAAAGATCCTGCCCCCATGTGGACACAAGATGGCCACTACAAGATGGCCAGCAGGGGAGGGCAGTTGGGAGGGACCAGGTCTACAAGGGAGGGCAGTTGGAGGTGATCAACCCTGCAGAAGAGGGCAGTTAGGGGTGACCAGGCCAGCAGAGGAGGGAAGTTGGGGGCAAACAGGCTGGCAGCAGAGTGGTTACGGGGTGATCAGGCTGGCAGGCAGAAGCAGTTAGGGGCAATCAGGAAGGCAGGTAGGCAAGCAGTTGGGAGCCAGCAGTCCCACCGGGATCGGGCCTAAACAGGCAGTCGGACATACCTCGAGGGGTCCCATATTGGAGAGGGTACAGGCTGGGCTGAGGGACAACCCCCTCTGTGCACGAATTTCATGCACCTGGCCTCTAGTGTGAATATAATAGTCTGTTTATCCATTTATATGTTGATTGTTATATGGATTGTTTCCAGATTTTGGATATTAAGAATAGAGGTGCTAAGAATATTCATGTTTGAGATTTTATGTGGACATGATTTGATTTTTAGGGGATAAATAACCAGAAGTGGAATGGCTGGGTCTTATGGTTGTATAATTTTAGTGTTATAAGAAATTGCTAAATTTCTATCCAAAGTGGTTTCCTCTAGCCAAGTATGAAAGTTCCAATTTTCCATATCCACACTAATGGAGATGTGTACTGGTAGCACATAGTGGTTTTAATTTGTATTTCCCTGATGACTAATGATGTTGACCTTCTTCACATGTGCTTGTTGGCCTTTCCTATATGTTCTTTTATGAAGCATCTCTTCAATTTTCCCCCAAGTTTTTGTCTTTTGTCTTCTCGTGATTGAATTGTAAAGTGCACACTTATGCTTATTATGCATTTATGTTCATTGATAATATAAATAATAAGTAAATATTTAATTTCAGGATACTAATAAATATTGAATTTCAGGATACTAGTCCTTTGTCAAATGAGCATGTTAGAAATACTTTTCCACTAGGGTCCAACTTTGCCTATTAATTTCTTAACACTCTTCATTAATGAGCATAAGTTTTCCAATTTTGATGCAGTTTAATTTATTTTTTATTTTGTGGTTTGTGCTTTTTGAATCCTATATAGATATCTTAAGGTCTCAGAGATGTCTCGAGATCATAGAGGTGTTTTCCTTTCCTTTTTTTCTAAAAATGTTATAGATTTTAGCTTTAGGTCTGATCTCTGATTAATTACTTTTTTTGTATAGTATTGACATAGTATAGTAAGAAGCTAAGAAAATTCCTTAGCAAACAGAATGGGAAAACTGAGACAGACAGCTGAACAAACTGGCCCAGAAATTTACAGCCAGGTTCAGAAGGTCACCTCCCTAGAGATAACATCTAGACCTCAGCTGTAGTCAAGTTCCAGGCCCAGAAAAGCACCAAAACTGGAAAAGCAGCAATGACTAGTGACCCCCTGCCCTGGCACTGACCAAGCAGTAGACACTTCTACCCTTAAAAGACACACCTGAAAAGCTGATGAAAATTCTATTGAGATCCTCCCCTGTGACCTCCCCAGGCTAACTACCCCCAACCCCCAAACAGTATCTTCAAGGCTTCCTTTTCTTTGACTTCCCAGTGAGCAAAAGCAGCCCAGCCTAGGCTTTCCTGTAGCTTCTTCTATCCTAGCCCCTTCCGTGTTTCACTTTCCCCAGCCTTAATAAATGTACCCTCAAAAATCACCTGGACTTGTGTTGTGAAACATTTCCTGCTTGAAGTCAAGAACCAACACACTACCTGCTGACCTTGGGTGGAGCCAGGTAGGTCCCCTGTCTGGTAACAGTATGATAAGGTAAGATGTAATTTTTCCCTTCTGGGTATCCAAACCTTCTAGTACCATTTGTCAAAAAGATTATCCCTTTCCCATTGAGGTAGGCTGACATGTTGGCTGAAAATTAACTAATTAAATATATGTGGGTGTATCCCTGGAATGTGTATTCTGTTGTATTCATATATGTCTCTATTTTATGTCAATATCATACTGTCTTATAGATTTATACTAGGTTTTGAATCAGATCATATAGATTGACGTTTTTCATTATTACAGAATTGTCTTGGCTCTTCTAGATCTTTTAAAATTCCACATAATTTAGAACAAACTTGTACATTTCTACAAAATATACTGCTGATATTTTCATTATGGTTGTGTTAAATCTGTAGGTGCACTTGTGGAGCCTGGACATCCTAGGAGTGTGCCACGGCAGCACAGCCAAGGGTTCAGTGAGCCTGGCATGGGAGGGTGGTGAAGGATTGAAGAAAAGACAGATAAAGAGAATAAGCTGGGTCTAGGTGGATCTCCTGTGCCTGGCAAAGGCCACAGAGAAACTATCCAGAAGTCAAGCTGAGCCTTTATTTTATAGTCAGAGGTAAACAAGGTAGTGGTCACCATAGTTACAATTTCTTGTGAGTTTCACTTGTTTTGGCAGCACCTGCTGCACTTCCCACAGCCCATTAGCTACCCAGATAAGATCTAGGGGGCGTCATAAGGTCAAACTTAATTATGCTAAGAAGGCTGTGCCCTCTAAGCTGGGAATTGTTTGTGGCTTTGCCAACAGGTCAGTCCGAGGCTTAACCCTAGAGCCGCTCCCTATATAGGAGTATTGAGTCTTCTTATCCATGACCATGTTACATCTCTTCCTTATGTTTTGTTAAAGGTATTTTGAAGCTATTTATATCCCAATTTGGTTTGATAATTCATAATTATCAAACTGTTTGATAATTATCAAACTGTTTTTTTTTAAATTATCACATATCTTGTGACTTTGCTAGATTCATCAATTAATTCTAATTATTTTTTCTATCTCCTTATAATTCTCTAGCTGGGCAATTGTGCCATGTGCATGTAGATAATAATACTTCTTGCCTTATTGTATTTGATAGCATCTCTAGTATAACATTGAAAAGAAATGGCAAGAATGGTTAATGTTTGCTTCTTCCCATGATTAGTGGGGAAGCATACATTCTTTCACCAGTAATAACTTGTAATTATAGATCATGTTGCTGGGCTTACTGTTAGGTCACCGAAGGAGGAACACATGAGGCCAAAAAGGGGTGAAAATTATGAATTTATTAGGTCATCTGGATACCCAGATGGGCTGAGTCCCAAAATGGCGCCAGCACCCAAAGATAGGAGTCAGAAGTTTTTAAAGGACTCTAGGCAGGCTTTTTCTGGGCGGGGAATTCTCTGTGCAGGTCCAGATTCTTGGAAACTCCGGAAGGGGAGATAATGGCCTTAGCAAGTGGAATGTGGTCTAAGCAAGCGGAATGTCCATTGTGAAGTGGCCTAAAGGTCAGTTCCCAGGGAAGGGGGTATTGATTCAATTATTTGATCAGACCTAACACTTACGATGTACAAAAAGGTAATTGGAATGACACTAACAATATAAAGGCTGGGGCATAGCTGTATTTAAACAGATTTTCTGTCTGCTATTGCAATTAAGTTAGTATTAATACAAACTAGATAGTATAGTTTACATTCTAATTGTAACCACTAGGGCAACCAATAATAATATAACTGAGAAATATTTTAAAGTAAACAACCAAGGTAATTAAAATGGTATGCAATGTAACAAAAAGGAAAGCAGTAATGGAGGAATAGAGGAACAAAAGTTACTTACATGTAGAAAAGAAATAGCAAGTTGGCAGACAATAAATCCTACCTTGCTTGCAGCTACATTAAATAAAGATGACTCAAACACTCCAATGAAAAGGCAGAGATGGCATAATTGATATATTTTTAAAAAACACAAAATAAGACCTAACTATATGTTGTCTAGAAGGCACCCACTTTAGATTCAAAGATACAACTTGGTTGAAAGTAAAATAATAAAAATAAATCAATAGTAGCCAAAAGAAAGTTGGAGTGGCCTTATTAATACCAAACAAAATAGATTTTAAGATGAATGACATCTTTGTCATCACATAGTCATCTTCCTTTGTTTCTCTGTCTCTTCTTTTAAGGACACCAAGATAAAAAAAAAATGAGTTAAGTTTCACCCTAATTCAATATAACCTCATTATCACTGGATTATAGTTGGAAATAATGTATTTCCAAATAAGGTCACATTTTCAGGTACTGGTGGTCAGGATTAGGTTAGGTTATATGTTTTTGGGAGACACAATTCAACCCACGATAGATGTAAGGAAAATGGGAAATTAAAGTTAGATAGACTTAAAGAACAGAGGAAAGATGAGAAAAGAAACAGGCAAATGAGAGAAGAGAGAATTATATTTTATGTAGATCAAAAGAGCAACCCAGATCAAATACTTACCTCAGGTGAACATTTCACCTTGGGTGGTTGGGAAGGCTTATACTGAAGCATCCATCTTATATAAAAACTGCTGTTTGAAATTTTAACCCTGCTATTTGGCTTCTGTAAATGCTTGCTTGCTTAAATAATAAGGAAAATAAGACTACTCCCACTTCAGAGAGGCCGTGAAACCTTCCCCCGACGAAGTTATCAGTGCTGGCACCAGGCCAGGCCTCTGGTTGAGGTCTCAAGGGCCTAGCACATAGGGGCTCTTTAAGAACTTGCAAAGGGGGCCGGAAAGACCCCATATTTGGGAGACAAAGAAGGTAAAAACATATAAACGAGTAAAGTTCCTCCATGTTGGGGCCCAGAATTTGAGAGACATTTTCTTCTGGGCCCGTGCATAATAAATGTAACTCCATTTCTCTCAGCATTGCTTGGTTCTTCTTCAGTTTTCTGTAACAATACTGGCTCTCTAGCTTTATGCCATCTGTCCTTCTGAAAGTTGTTTTTGACTGTGGAGATGGTATATTTTTTTCCTATTACTCACATCAGGCACATTTCCTTCTTTTTCAGTAATGGTAATTTTTAAAAATGTCGTTGTAAAGTTTGAATATTTTCATGATAAAATGCTAATATTCTTCCTTTGAATATTTTGTTTGTAGATGGCTTGTTGGCTGTGACCACTTGGTTTCTTTATAGTTCTTTATGCTAAATGTACAGATATTTAAATAGCTAGTGCAGCTGTTTTGTTCAGCAAAGAGGTACTACCCCTTGCTGGCCTCAGAGAAGGAGAGGAAGGCTTGATCTGTGGTTATGAATTCGCAAAACCACCCCAGGGTAATGCAGTTTGACAACTTATTAAAGTATCATTTAGATTTTGCTCTTAAAATACGGCTCCATCTACATTGCCAAAACTGTATCCCTCATACCATCCACAGTTGCAGATGCTATCAGTATTTTTAGAGAAATGTTCTTAATTAATATTGCTGGCATGGTCTTTATGTTGTTTGTAAATATCTGGATGCCGGGATAGAATGTTGTGATAAAAGTGGGGATGTATTTCTCATGTATTTTCTCCATGTTTCAACCTTCCACATATTCATTTGAAAGCCTAAATGCACTTTCCTGTTAGCCCATAATCAAGTCACTGCCCCTTCCTTAATTATCTGGTCTTGCAAGACCTATTTACCTAAATACACCCAATTTACAAGAGCCATAAACCAAGGATGTAGCAGCTGAACTAGAGGGAGGTCACTGGGGCTATCTAGGATAGACATTAGTGAAAGACCAGTCGGGAGCCAAAAACCAGGATTACAGGCTTTATTAGGGGAAAAACCTGCCGGGCTATCTCACAAGGGGAGAACAGCAACCTGTGCAGAGGTGAGCACTCCTTTTGAGGGGAGGAATGGAAAGAAATGGGGCTTAGGGTACTCGGCGCATGCTGATTGGTGGCTTAATGTATGGTCCATGTAAGGCACATAGTTAGGCACTCAGGTACTTAGGAACAAAGGTTTAGGGTATTTGGCAGGTTCTGATTGGTGGTTCAATGTATAGTCCATGTAAGGTACATGGTTAGGCACTCAGGTATTTCCAGGCTACAGTTACGTCATACTCCACCCACCAGTTGGGGGAAGGGAGGATCTATCAATTAGATACAATCTAAGTTAACCATTCTAACTGACTCAGGAGGGTCTATGAAAGTCCACCACAGAAGCTTGGTAGTTAGGAAACAAAGAAACTCAGAAATACTATATAAGGAGAAAATCTCATTGTCCAAGTTGTTCAGGATCTGGATTTTTGAGTCCCCTGAACCAGCAGCGCTGCTTTAAATAAAGGCTTTCCTGAACCTCTGAGTGTTCAACTGTCTCTTCTGCACCAATTCCATAACACCATCTTCACCAGTTTAATTTTCTTAAACCTCTTTATATATCCTGGCTCAGAGATTAGTCAAAAGGTTATAAAATCTTCATATACCATAAAACAGCATGATGATTAACATGAAGGAATATTGGACACAGGAAAATCTCTAGATAAATCAAAGCTCTTGGACATATATTAATTAAGGCTATATCTGATTAATTGATAAGGAACTTAAACATTGCCAAAACAAAATCAGAGGGTTTTTTACTTTGGAAGTTCTAATGATGATCAAAACTGTCTATCAATGCCTAAATTCAAAAGGGTTGTGTTAAGCTTGAAATTAGAATAAAGATATAAAGTACGGATTGACTTAACATCTTTTAAACATGACAGTTTTTAGTTTATGTACTGATTTTTCTTCTAAAGAAATTCAACAGCAAACTTTAGGAGGTAGATTAATGAAAGTTCAAAATTAGGTTGGTAAAAAAGTGCCATGGTGAGCTGAGAGTGAGGCATGTAGCTAAGAAGATAGAAGCATGCTCTTTGAAACCAAAATGCCCAAGTTTGTATCCCCACTCCACCACACCAGCTGTGTGACATTTGACAAGTAACTTAACCTCCTTGCCATAGTTTCCACGTCTGTAAAATGGGTATGCGTAATACCTACTTACTGAAGGTATTATGAATATTAAATGACTCATTACTTCTAAAGAATTTATGGTGGTTTAAGTGCCTTGGAGTTGTTTACTATTATTATTTGGTAAATATTTTGGCCATATCAATATTGTACCCATTAAAACCCAAAAATATTTTGAGACAAATTTCAGACTTTCTTTTTAGAGGCAAGTTTGCAATTGTCAGTATGAGAATGTCAGAAGAAAGCACGTGATCCAGCCATTGAAGATGGTATAGAATACCTGGCTGCACAATCTCAAAAAAGGATTTTGTTTCCAAATAGCTTGGGAGCCAATGAGGTATTAAATGGGAAAGATAATACAGATATTTATTTACAGACTTTTCTCCAGTAAGAACAAAACTTTATATACATGATGTGAGCAATAATGTAGGTCAAACAATACCTAAGTATGAGAAAGATTTTCCACTCACCTTAGGTAAGTTGCTGTTACTTAGTTTTCTTACTGATTCTCTACTGCCACTTCTGATTGACCAGTCTGCCAACAAGGACAAATGCTGAGAACTCAACATGGCATCCTTGTGAGGGAGAGGGAAATGATTTACCAGGTGGAACATTTATTATAATTAATCCCTCACATCATTGAGAGCTCCACTGGTTTAGAATATTAGTTCTACCAGAGCCACAACAATTCTCCCAATAGTGCAAAAACTGAAATTGCCAAATGACCCATTTAGGATTCAGCATACCAGTTAATTAACAGGCAAGATGTTACTCTATTTTCTGTGCTAATTGACTCTGATTATTAAGAGAAAGTAAGGTTGCTGCTGCACAGTGGGGTCAAGGTGGATATGTGTTGAGTATGGAATTCAAGTGATTCTTTGGAGGCTTTCTGTGCTAGAGTTAAAAATATATGGAATATATAGCAACCCAAGGCAGACAGGATCTTTAAGGACTCACATCTTTTACGAAATGTAAACCACCAAAATCAGCTGTGAGCAAAAGAAAAATTGGGTAATGGGAGAAGGAAGTTATAGACACCTGCATTAGGTTTGAAGACATTAGGTTTTAAGCAATTTTTTTGCTTGCTTTGTCATATATTCATATATATGGACCAATTTGTGTCTCCTATTTTCTTTTTATGTGCTAGTTTCTATAATGGGTATTCAAGGTGGTTAACCTTATGATTTACTCTTAAGATTACAGATCATCAAAAAAAAAAAAAAAAGGATTGTGACTGAAATGGAAGGCGAATAAATATCACAGAATAACAAGTAAAGGAATGTTGGGAGTTTAGAGTTTCATGTTGGAGGTAGAAAGTGAAGGTGTCTTATTTATGTCATGTTAGGTGAAAGAAGGGTTTTGTGCCATTTTTATCACTTGAATGTTAAATATGGTGTATTTAGATATTGAGATATTGGCTTGTCAAAGGGGTAGTGTGCCAGATTGAATCAAATCAACATGATCTACACCCTGATTTATACTTGCATCTGTGTCACAGTGGGGAAGCT
Organism: Eptesicus fuscus; assembly: GCF_027574615.1. Lineage (NCBI taxonomy): Eukaryota > Metazoa > Chordata > Mammalia > Chiroptera > Vespertilionidae > Eptesicus > Eptesicus fuscus. The sequence goes on from NC_072473.1 coordinate 27,563,422, forward strand.
TCAGAACTACATGTTTAAGACTCCACTGCTGACAGAGCTCCAGGTTAAATTTTTCCAATAAGAAGGATCCACATGTTATTGTATTTGAGAGACAGAAAAGAGGTAGAAGCTGTTATGATCCGGCAGCGTTAATAAGAGACACTTGGTAAATTGCAAAGGTGTTAGCTGTGCTCCGAGTGAGCTTCTGTGAGGCAGCTGAGATCATCAGTGGCTTGTGCAGTTTCCTGCACTTCCAGATTTCCTGAAAGCCAAGAGTATTATATCTGACTTTCATTTCTCTACACTTCCCTAGCAATTTCAATTGTTAATACTCTAGTTCTCTACATTAAACTCTTCTTTGCTTCAGATGTTTAAGATGGCATCTGTCGTGCTGACTTATTTCTGATGGATACAGTCATGGATCTATCTTAGGCTGAGATAAAAAGTGTTTGGAGAATTAAGAACAAAAGTCAGTCTTTGGGGTGGACAAAAATAGGTTTACAGTCGTGAATATGTGAAACACGGAGTTTATTCTTGTATTACTATTTATTAATTACTAGAGGTCCAGTGCACGAAATTTGTGCACAGAGGGCGGGGGGTATCCCTCAGCCCAGCCTGCATCCTCTCCAATCTGGGACCCCTCGAGGGATGTCCGACTGCCCGTTTAGGCCCAATCCCAGTAGGATCGGGCCTAAACGGGCAGTCGGACATCCCTCTCACAATCCAGGACTGCTGGCTCCCAACTGCTCGCCTGCCTGCCTTCCTGATTGCCCCTAACCGCTTCTGCCTGCCAGCCCAATCACCCCCTAACCACTCCCCTGCCAGCCTTATTGATGCCTAACTGCTCCCCTGCCAGCCTGGTCACCCCTAACTGTCCTCCCCTGCAGGCTTGATTGCCCCCAACTGCCCTCTCTTGCAGGCTTGGTCCCTCCCAACTGCCCTCTCCTGCTGGCCTGATCACCCACAACTGCCCTCCCCTGGTGGCCATCTTGTGGTGGCCATCTTGTGCAGTCATCTTTGACCACATGGGGGCAACCATCTTGTGTGTTGGAGTGATGGTCAATTTGCATATTATTCTTTTATTAGATAGGATTTGATAGGATAGAGGCCTGGTGCATGGGTGGGGGCCAGCTGGTTTGCCCTGAAGGGTGTCCCGGATCAGGGGACGGGGAGTTCCCTTGGGGTGTGGGGTGGCCTGGGCATAGAGCCTGTGGTGGTTTGCAGGCCAGTCACGCCCCCCAGAAACCCAAGCAGAGGCCCTGGTATCTGGGATTTATTTATCTTCTATAATTGAAACTTTGTAGCCTTGAGTGAAGCCAAGCCTCCTGCTCGCTTCGTGGCCGCAGCCATTTCTGTTGGGATTTATTTATCTTCTATAATTGAAACTTTGTAGCCTGGAGTGGAGGCCTGGGCCAGCAAGGGCAGGTTGAAAGCTTGGCTTCCTCCATTGCCGGGGAAACCCAAGCCTCCCTCCTGCTCTCCGTGGCTGCAGCCATCTTGGTTGGGTTTATTTGTATATTTGCTCCTGATTGGCTGGTGGGTGTGGGTTGTGGGTGTGGCTTGTGGGTGTAGTGGAGGTATGTTCAATTTGCATATTATCCTTTTATTAGATAGGATTGTATTATTTTCTATACAAACAACTATAAACCTAATTTTGCCCACCCCACATTACATCAAAATTATGCTTGAAAATTCCTTAGAAAGGTGACACATCAGGTGCTAAAAGATTACCTAGAAAATCCAACACATGACTTTTCCTAAGCATGGGAGTAGGTTGCTGTTTCTTTCATTTAGCATCAAATGAAGTGACTGGCTGGCTTGCAGAGGTCCTGTTGTACGAAAAGCACACACCTTTAAACACTGGAATCTCAATGGAACCAAATAGCTGCTCATTTTGAGAGGCATATCTGAACTGGGGGCAGGCCATGTAGCATCATGCTTCTTACCTTAATTTTCCTCTAGGATATATGCTTACCGCAATGCTAAACTGATTTGCCCACCTTATTTCAACTTCTATTCATTCTCTCTCTCTCTCTCTCTCTCTCTCTCTCTCTCTCTCTTTCTCTCTCTCTCCTTCCTCCTTCCTTTTTTCTCTCCCTCCCACCTTCCCTCATTCTCAATCTTTCTCACTGTCACTATTACTCTCTCTCATAAAAACATAACATTGAATTTGCCTAAATTTAATGTGCATATATCATTTATGTACACTGAATTTCCTCTGTTAATTACCCGTTTTTGTCCTCTTGAATTATTTATTTTTAGCATTCAATATAAACCTATTATACACCTTAAATAATGCTGGTTTTCTCAGGAAATATGTTGCATGACCTACAACTTGTCTTTTAGTCTCAGCTTCCTGATTTAGTTCAGGTAACAAACAATTCAACATTGTCATAAGTAAATCTCTAATAGAATAATATAGATATATAGGTCTGGAGTTTTTGGTGAGTGATCAAATTTTGTAAACCACAGAAAAGTACCTTAAGATAAAACTCTAAATCACTAACATGCTTATATTTGAACCTAGGACTTGAGTTCCCACTTAAGCTGTCTCAAGACCAGTGAAGCGTCTCAGAATTTTTAAAAAATAGGTTTTTCTTGACTATAGAGAGAGAGGAAAGGAGAAGGATAGAAAGATAGAAACAATGATGAGAAACATTGATTGGCTGCTTCTTGCTCACCCCCCTACTGGGAATCAAGCCCACAACTCAGGCATGTGCCCTGACCAGGAATCGAACCTCGACCTCTGTTCCTGGGTCGACGCTCAAGCACTGAACCACACCAGCTGGGCGGGTCTCAGAATTTATCCACTTGCAAGCTAATAAGTTAGTCTGCTCCAAAGATACTATAAGAAAACATGAGACTCCTGTGTCAGAGACAAATGAAATTTTATTCACAGCACTGCAAGCAGTAGGACCATCAGAATATTTGCATCAGTTCCCTTTGCCCCACGTACCATAAGGACAATAAATGGGCCTGTATGGATGTCTGCAAAAACAGAGGGTTGCTTTCAGAAGAGCAACACTGAGATTAGAGAATCTCAATCATTTTATAAAGGGCGGTAAGCATGCTTTCCCTTTGATCTGAAGGGAGATTGTACTATGTTTATTAAACTGGACAGTAAGTGAACATGCCCTTTGTTCCAGAGAAAGACACTATTTCATCTTCAAAGCTTATTCATTATACAAACATCCTTGAAAAGACAGTCTTGAACAAAGGCACTTAAAATCTGTTTGCAAGATGTGCAGAAATAGAAAAGCCCCATGGAGAAGTGTCCTAACAGACCTGCCTTTGCAGTCTGAGGTTGATTTCTTCATTGTGATTTATTTTCCATCCCTGAGATATATATTATCAATACATTGCCTCCTGGAATGTTTTTGACTTGGGATTATTATATCAAAGACATATAAGTAAAAGTATCTCATTGTTTTAAATAATGTGAACTCTCATGAATAAATGCAGTAATGGAGCAGAAGCTCTGACATTCATTGTCCTGATATAAAACCAAAGTGGAGGAAACAAAAGAGCTTGGCCAGATTCACTTTGTTCCTTTATGACATCTGGACACATTCTCTTCATCAATTTATGACAAATGTGCCTGAGATAACCTATTCTCCTCTTTTCTCCTCTTCCCACCCTTACCTTTTAGGGATCCAGCCTAAGTTGCATTCTCATCCTTACTAGTACTAGTACTTCTTAGGAATATAAGTTAGGACCACATGAAAGCACTCGACCTTTTCTTAGAGAGCAAACATGCTGGGACTTTCCTTCCCTTTGCTTTTAGTAATCCAGCAGAGAATGCCCTTCACTTGACTTCTCAGGTCTGATTTCTGAGTGCAAATATCCAGGTACCTTCCCTTCCTTAAATCTTAGGAATCCTGCAGTGGATGCTCTTTCACCACACATTCTCTTATCTATGATTCCTTGAGCTCACATAAGCTGGCCTTCCTGTACACCCCTCTTAGGAACCCAGTGGAGGTCTCCCTTCTCCTTGGTCCTCACTTGAAGTTCATTCCCTGAATGCACATATATGGAACCCATCTAAATTTCTTCTTAGGGATCCTGTCTGGGACTTTTTCCTTACCCTTATCTAGGGCCTGATTCAAGAAGTGGGTTTCAGAGAGGAACCAAGATGGCTGCAAAGTTAAACAACTAAACTGCCGCCTCCCACAACAATTTCAAAAATACAACTAAAAAACAAAACGTCTACCACCCAGAACCACGGGAAAGCTGGCTGAGTGGTAGATTTACAACTAAGAAGAGGGAGCACAAATGATGAAAAGCTGAGGTACGGAGGCGCTCGCGAAGCGGGCTGGCGGCGGGCGACTGGGCATGCAGCTTTTCTTCAAACCAAAGAGAGACAAACTCCCCATCACTCTGAACTCCAGTTTCTGGGGACACGCGGGGGACCCAGACGCCTACAGGGAGAAGTTGGACTCTTGGCCATCAGTCAGAGAGTCAGAGTGACTTTTCTGCAGAGGTGCGCCCAGCAATCAGGATTTGCTGTGCTGGAACACGGGACACGGGGACTTGGAAACACGGAAAGTCAGAGATGGCTGAAGGCCATGCCCCAGCCTAGTGATGCCCTGAGACCCCGCCCTGCCCTGAGACCCCGCCCCGCACATTCTATAAACCCGCCCGGGCTCCACACAGCGACTTTTACATACAAATGGCCTGTTCTGTGGCAGCTCAACCAAATTAACTGCAGCTCCAGTCAGACTGCTCCAAAACTGCCCAAGGAAAGAGGAGAAAACTGTAGCTCCTGCTGGGAGGCCTCAGACCTGCACCCCATTGGAGATCCAGACACTAGGGTATGTAGTGGTCGGTGTGGATGACACCAGATTTCAACCACTCTCATAAGGGACACATTCAAGAGGCAGACTCAGTGAGCACCAAAGCCCTACTGTCTCTCCAGCACAGCAATTCTTCCGTTATAGACACAGCAGGTCCTCACAGCCAATTGGCCTGGAGGACAATTCCTCCCAGTGTACCAACAGCAATCAAGGCTTTTAACTACACCAAGACTTTACACTCAGCCCACAAAGGGGTGTACCAAGAGCGACCACCTAGAGTGATTGGGGATCCTGAGCTACCGGCCCCTATAGGTCACTGACCACACAAAGCCACTCCATCAACACAGGGAGGCAGCCAAAATGCAGAGACACCGAAGTATGTCACGAGTAGGAGAGATGCAAGAAAGCAAACTAATGGACGACACAGTGTTCAGAACCACATTTATAAGGTTACTCAAGAATCTTCTAAAAACCGCTGAGAAACTTGAAGAGACCTTCAAGGACCTTAATGAGAATACAAAAAAAAAAAAAAAAATGGAAAAGGACCAGTCAGAAATTATGCATACACTGTCTGAAATAAAGAATATACAGACACTCAACTGTAGACCACTGTACCCAAAGAGTCAAACCAAAGATCTGGACTATGAGGAAGAAAAAACACCCAACCAGAGAAGTGGAAAGAAGAATCCAAAAGTGTGAGGATAGCGTAAGGAGCCTCTGGGATGGCTTTAAGCGTACCAATATCCGAATTTTTGAGGTGCCAGAAGAAGAAAGAGAGCAAGATACTGAAAACCTATTTTAAGAAATAATGACAGGAAACCAAGATGGCGGCATAGGTTAAACACCTAACCTGCAGCCGGGCACAACAATTTCAAAAATACAACTAGAGGTCAGAACGGACATCGTCCAGAACCACAGGAGAGCTGGCGGACTGAAATACCCACAGCTGGGGGGAAGGAGAAGGCCACGGGGACAGTCGGGGAAGCCGTAAAAGCCTAAGGTATGGAGAAACGGGCGGAGACACGAGCACACGCGCCTGCGGGGAGGATGGAACCGGAGAGGAGGGGGCGGCTGATGACCTGGCCGGAGTTCACTGGCAGGAAGGAGATAAAGGCTCCGGAGTGCACTGAGCACCGGCTCCGATTGCACTGAACCCCATTCCGGGCGAAACCCTGGGAAACTCACTCACTTTAGCAACTCCGCCGCCCCCGCAGGCCACCCGGCCCGGGATGCTGGGGACGCCTCCGCAGCGGCGGCGCCCGGAGCCTGGCGGCCTCCCAGCACCCGTCCCCGCCGCGCAGCCCCCCGCGCGCCTGGTGCCGCGGGCCGCACGCCCCGCACACCGGACGGAGGCCCGGGCGCCCTCTCCGTGCACCTCCCGGCGGCGCTAGACTTCAGTAGAGGTGACTGAATTCAAGGGATTAAGAAGTATAAATTGGGGGGACGCCGCGGCGGCGACGTACGGAACGCGGCGATGGCGGTGCCTGGAGCTCGGCGGCCGCCCAGCGCCCATCCCAGCCGCGCGACCCTCGCGCGCCTGGTTCCGCGGGACGCGCGCACCGCGCACCGGACGGAAGCCCGGGCGCCCTCTCCGTGCACCTCCCTGCGGCGCTAGACTTCAGTAGAGTTGACTGAATTCAAGGGATTAAGAAGTATAAATTGGGGGGACGCCGCGGCGGCGACGTCCGGAACGCGGCGATGGTGGTGCCTGGAGCTCGGCGGCCGCCCAGCGCCCATCCCAGCCGCGTGGCCCTCGCGCGCCTGGTTCCGCGGGACGCGCGCACCGCGCACTGGATGGAGGCCCGGGCGCCCTTTCCTTGCACCTCCCAGCGGCGCTAGACTTCAGTAGAGTTGACTGAAATGAAGGGATTAAGAGGTACAGATTGGGAAGTATGAAAAAGATGGCGGCGGAGGTTAGGGGCTGTTCTGTTGCCTCGCACCCAGCGAAATCGGAGGGGATGAGGTGTGGAGGTGCGTGGGTCTGGCTGGTGGCGGGGAAGAGGGGCTTTTGTTCCAAACCTAGGGGAGATTGGCTCTCCATCACCCTGAAACCCATCTTCTGGCGAACCCCGGGAGACCCAGATGCCTGCGGGGAGAGGCGGGACTCTTGCGGAGGTGCGCCCAGCAATCAGTGTTTGCTGCGCTGGAGTGCGGAACGAGGGGACTTAGATACGTGGAAGGCAGAAGGACCAGACTCACAGCCATCTTGGCTCGCCGCACCATGGCCTGTGGGCGCCCTGAGACCCCGCCCCGCCCTGGGACCCACCCCGCACGTTTTGAAGACCTGCCCCGCAAATCTTGCAGGCACACCTGCGCCCCAAGCAACGGCTTATGCATGTGGGTGGCCTGCCCTCTGGCAGCGGACCAGATGATCTGCTGTTCTAGTCGGACTGCTCCAGGGCCACTCAGACAGGAGGAAGAAACTACAGTTTTTGCTGTAATCCTTGCTGAGTGCCTAAGGCAGTAGCTAATCTACACCCCATTGGAGACCCAGAAACGAGGGCATCTAGTGGTCTGCGGGAGATGACACCAGATTTCAACCACGTGCATAAGGGACACATTCTACGGGAATATTCAGTGAGCGCCAAAGCTTTGCTGCACCAAGATCCGGCCCACAAACGTGTCTCCTGCACAGCAACTCTTCCTTTATAGACAAAGAGAGCCCCCCCAGTGACACCAACAACAATCAAGACTTAACTATACAAAGGAGGACCAAGATGGAGGCATAGGGCGGAAGCCTGATTGTTGCCTACCACAACAACTTTGAGACTACGACAAGAGAGCAGAGCAGACACCATCCAAGACCACCATAGGGCTGGCTGAGTAGATGCTCTACAACTAGAATAAAAGAGGGGTATGTGGGATGATGCTGATGCCGGTGACCCAAAGACCACACTTTAAGAACTACGGCTCAGGCGACACAAAAGAACTAAGGCTCAGGCGATACAACAGCGGCCTGGAACGTGCTCGGCGCAGACCCCCTGGCGGTCTCCGGCTGAGGGGACGGCTCCACTGGCAGCCAAGCACGGACAGACGAACCCCTATGAGACATGGGATGGGAGACTCCGCGCTTGCTGACCTCTGAGTCCGTCAAGAATCTCAACGCCCCGGAAGCGGCCAGGTGCGCATGCTCGGCGACCGGCCACCGATGCAGACCCAAGGGCCGACGCAGCGACGCCAGACTGGCCCACCGCCATGCACCGGGTGCACCGGAGCTTCGCCGAGCCGCCGCCCGACGAGTTCTGCAGCAGCCATACCGGAGCTCTGGAAGGATGGCCAGGGGAATTGCTGAGGGGGGATTGACCGGCAGGAATTGGGATCGGGAAGACGGGGCCCCGCTGAGACCCGGGTGCGGGCGGGGTTGCGCGCCTCTGGGCTCGGGTGTGGTCACACGCCTCTGGGTATAAGTGAGGCCTCACGTCCCTGGGTCTAGGTGAGGCCACATGCCCCTGGGTCCAGGTGAGGCCGGACTCCGGGTCCGGGTGAGGCCAAGTGCCCCTGGACCCGGATGACGTTGGATCCCGTGCCCGGGCGAGGCCAAGCGCCCCTGGGTCTGGGAGAGCCCACACACCCCTGGGTCCAGGCGAGACCATGTGTCCCTGGATCCGGGTGAGGCCGCGTGCACCTAGGCCCGGGTGAGCCCAAGTGGCCCTGGGTCTGGGAGAGGCAAAGCGTCCCTGGGTCTGGGTGAGACCATGTGTCCCTGGATCTGGGTGAGGCCTCGTGCACCTAGGCCCGGGTGAGCCCAAGTGGCCCTGGGTCTGGGGGAGGCCAAGCGCCCCTGGGTCCGGGTGAGACCATGTGTCCCTGGATCTGGGTGAGGCCTTGTGCACCTAGGCCCGGGTGAGCCCAAGTGGCCCTGGGTCTGGGGGAGGCCAAGCGCCCCTGGGTCCGGGTGAGACCATGCGTCCCTGGATCCGGATGAGGCCTCGTGCACCTAGGCCCGGGTGAGCCCAAGTGGCCCTGGGTCTGGGAGAGGCCACGCGTCCCTGGGTCCGGGTGAGACCATGTGTCCCTGGATCCGGCTGAGGCCTCATGCACCTAGGCCCGGGTGAGCCCAAGTGGCCCTGGGTCTGGGAGTGGCCAACCGTTCCTGGGTCTGGGTGAGACCGTGTGTCCCTGGATCCGGGTGAGGCCTCGTGCACCTAGGCCCGGGTGCGCCCAAGTGGCCCTGGGTTGGGGAGAGGCCAAGCATTCCTGGGTCCGGGTGAGACCATGCGTCCCTGGATCCGGTGAGGCCTCGTGCACCTAGGCCCGGGTGAGCCCAAGTGGCCCTGGGTCTGGGAGAGGCCAAGCATCCCTGGGACCGGGTGAGACCATGTGTCCCAGGATCCGGGTGAGGCCTCGTGCACCTAGGCCCGGGTGAGCCCAAGTGGCCCTGGGTCTGGGAGAGGCCAAGCGTCCCTGGGTCCGGGTGAGACCATGCGTCCCTGGATCCGCATGAGGCCTCGTGCACCTAGGCTCGGGTGAGCCCAAGTGGCCCTGGGTCTGGGAGAGGCCAAGCGTCCCTGGGTCCGGGTGAGACCATGTGTCCCTGGATCCGGATGAGGCCTCGTGCACCTAGGCCTGGGTGAGGCCACGTGCCCCTGGGTCTGGGAGAGGCTAAACGTCCCTGGGTCCGGGTGAGACCATGTGTCCCTGGATCCGGGTGAGGCCTCGTGCACCTAGGCCCGGGTGAGCCCAAGTGGCCCTGGGTCGGGGAGAGGCCAAGCGTCCCTGGGTCCGGGTGAGACCATGCGTCCCTGGATCCGGGTGAGGCCTCGTGCACCTAGGCCCGGGTGAGCCCAAGTGGCCCTGGGTCTGGGAGAGGCCAAGCGTCCCTGGGTCCGGGTGAGACCATGCGTCCCTGGATCCGGATGAGGCCTCGTGCACCTAGGCCCGGGTGAGCCCAAGTGGCCCTGGGTCTGGGAGAGGCCAAGCGTCCCTGGGTCCGGGTGAGACCAGGCGTCCCTGGATCCGGATGAGGCCTCGTGCACCTAGGCCCGGGTGAGCCCAAGTGGCCCTGGGTCTGGGAGAGGCCAAGCGTCCCTGGGTCCGGGAGAGACCATGTGTCCCTGGATCCAGGTGAGGCCTTGTGCAACTAAGCCCGGGTGAGGCCACGTGTCCCTGGGTCTGGGAGAGGCCAAGCGCCCCTGGGTACGGGTGAAGCCAGATCCTGGGTCCGGGTGAGGCCGTGCGCCCCTGGATCCATCCGGGTGAGGCTGGGTCCCAGGCCCGGGTAAGAACACGCGCCTCTTGGGTATGGGTGAGGCCACGTGCCCCTTAGTCCGGGTGACGCCGTGCCCCTGGGTTCGGCCGAGACCAAACCAGAGGGAGTCGGACCTCCGTTACCACCATTTGTCCACCATCCAGAGCTGAGGGGTCAGTGCTGACATGTACACATAAGGAACTACTGGACATCGAAATTGGGTCTCAAAAGAACTGTTGGTCCAGGGGGAAGCTCGCTACAGATTGATTCATTTGCCTGTCAGCATAAATATTATTGCTCGTCTCACATTCAGTTCTTATTAGTATATATCTAGTGACATATGATCTCGTTCATCTAGAGGAAATGATGAACAACATAGACTGAGGAACAAGAACAGAACCAGAAGCAAGGAGGCATCGATCGGACTATCGGGCCTCAGAGGGAGGATAGAAGAGGGTAGGTGGAGGGTGGGGGAGGGGGAGAGTTCAACCAAAGGACCTGTATGCATGCATATAAGCCTATCCAACGGTTAAGTTCAACAGGGGATTGGGGCATGCGTGGGGAGAGGGGTGGGATGGGAATGGGGGGATGAGGACAAATATGTGACACCTTAATCAATTAAGAAATTAAAATAAATAAATAAATAAATAAAAAAAAGAAATAATGACAGAAAACTTCCCCCACCTGGTGAAAGAAATAGACTTACAAGTTCAGGAAGCACACAGAACCCCAAACAAGAGAAATCCAAAGAGGACCACACCAAGACACATCATAATTAAAATGCCAAGGGCAAAAGACAAAGAGAGAATCTTACAAGCAGCAAGAGAAAAACAGTTAGTTACCTACAAGGGAGCACCCATACGACTATCAGCTGATTTCTCAACAGAAACTATGCAGGCCAGACGGGAATGGCAAGAAATATTCAAAGTGATGAATAGCAAGAACCTACAACCAAGACTACTCTACCCAAAATGTTATCATTCAGAATTGAAGGGCAGATAAAGAGCTTCACAGATAAGAAAAAGCTAAAGGCGTTCATCACCACCAAACCAATATTATATGAAATGGTGAAAGGTATTCTTTAAAAAGAGGAAAAAGAAGAAAAAGATAAAGATAAAAATTATGAACAACAAATACATATCTATCAACAAGTGATCCTAAAAATCAAGTGAATTAAAAATCTGAGGAACAGAATAAACTGGTGAACATAATAGAATCAGAGGCATAGAATGGGAGTGGATTGATAATTCTCAGGGGGAAAGGGGTGTCTGTGTGAGGGATACGGGAAGAGACTGGACAAAAATTATACACCTATGGATAAGGACAATGGGGGGGAGGTAAGGGAAGAGGGGGGTGGGAACTGGGTGGTGGGGAGATATGGGGGGAAAAAGGAGAAACAATTGTAATAATCTGAACAATAAAGATTTATTAAAAATAAAAAGTGGGTTTCCTCTTCATGGCATATGTGGATAAGACAGAACCTGGGGAACAATCAGTGTCTGCTTGTTTTACCATGCACTAGAATTTTTTACACAGTTGATATTGCCTGAAGCCAATTCCAGCATGCCATAATTGCAAGAGTTTCATTGAAAGCTTGATGGTACTTTGGGACTCAACAAGGGCTGAGTCACATATGTTATCGCTTGTTGGGAATGGCTAAAGGCATTTCCCCAAACCTGAAAGGGATGCATTAAATTGATTGTTTGCTGCCAGACAGCTCATGGCATCTTAATCTACATGTTATTGCCTCCTACTGGCCAAACACCTGAACAGCCATAGACTATTCCCCATTCTGACAATGGACTCTGTAGATGAAACCCTACCCTTTGAAGTGTATATCTCCACCTTGCCTTAGGACAATTTGTGTTAACAAAAAGCAAGGGGTCCTGAGACAAGGAGCTTGGTTTCTTCATCCAGGCTCCTCTGACCCCCAATGCCTTTCAAAATTATCTTTTGTCTATGGATTCTTACTTCACAGCCTTTCTCCAGATTGCTGAACCCTTCTTAATGCTGGAACAAGAACACCAGCAGATATTGATGGATTTTTTACAGGGGAAAGCTCCAGTGTCCCCTTTATTCTTACATTCCTGAGATTTGTTTGGATTTGTGATAAAACTTTCAATTTCTAAAAGCAGCTTATTTTACCCAGGACAACCTGGAGCTCAGGCTGTGGGAGCAATCTAATCTGTTATTTAAATGTAGCACCCATTGACATATCGGCCTGAAAACTTGCAATCTGGATGTCCTTTGCTTAGTTAATACCCACCTAGTTATCTCTCTGCCTTAGGAGTACTTCCAAAATTCAATGCAAAACTCAAATTCTAGATCCCAATGCCTAATTTTATATGATTTACAACATCTAATGCCAACAAATGTCAAAAGTCAGAGACAAAGAACAATTCATTATAACAAATCATTACATCTCTTGAGAATCTATGCATTGTGAGCAGTGCAGTTTGGTGTTACAGAGACAGAGAAATTCATACTCAATGTCAAGGATTTACAACCTGATCTTAAAAGATGAAACAGAGCCAAAACCAGTTTGGCTCAGTGGATAGAGCATTGGCCTGCGGACTCAAGGGTCTCAGGTTCGATTCCAGTCAAGGGCATGTACCTTGGTTGTGGGCACATCCCCAGTAGGGGGTGTGCAAGAGGCAGCTGATCGATGTTTCTCTCTCATCGATGTTTCTAGCTCTCTATCCCTCTCTCTTCCTCTCTGTAAAAAAATCAATAATATATATATATATATATATATATATATATATATATATATATATGATGAAACAGAGGGCTGGAGACCATGGATGGGATACCAGGACACAGGCATTATTGGAGAGAAGACCCCTGCTGGCTCCCTTTCAGAGGGAAAAAGAGGGTGTGCCGGGGGTGAAAGCTGCCCAATCGTGGGCGTAGTGGAGTGATGGTTATTTGCATATTACTCTATTATTAGATAGGATTATTATGATTGTTTCTCCTTTTTTCCCCCTATATCTCCCCACCACCCGGTTCCCACCCCCCTTCTGCCCTTACCTCCCCCCCGCTGTCCTTATCCATACGTGTATGATTTTTGTCCAGTCTCTTCCCATACCCCCACACAGACACCCCTTTCCCCCTGAGAATTATCAATCCACTCCCATTCTATGCCTCTGATTCTATTATGTTCACCAGTTTATTCTGTTCCTCAGATTTTTAATTCACTTGACTTTTAGATTCACTTGTTGATAGATATGTATTTGTTGTTCATAATTTTTATCTTTACTTTTTTCTTCTTTTTCCTCTTTTTAAAGAATACTTTTCAGCATTTCATATAATACTGGTTTGGTGGTAATGAACTCCTTTAGCTTTTTCTTATCTGTGAAGCTCTTTATCTGCCCTTTAATTCTGAATGATACCTTTGCTGGATAAAGTAGTCTTGGTTGTAGGTTCTTGCTATTCATCACTTTGAATATTTCTTGCCATTCCCGTCTGGCCTGCATAGTTTCTGTTGAGAAATCAGCTGATAATCGTATAGGTGCTCCCTTGTAGGTAACTAACTGTTTTTCTCTTGCTGCTTGTAAGATTCTCTCTTTGTCTTTTGCCCTTGGCATTTTAATTATGATGTGTCTTGGTGTGGTCCTCTTTGGATTCCTTTTGTTTGGGGTTCTGTGCGCTTCCTGGACTTGTAAGTCTATTTCTTTCACCAGGTGGGGGAAGTTTTCTGTCATTATTTCTTCAAATAGGTTTTCAGCGTCTTGCTCTCTCTCTTCTTCTGGCACCCACGTAATTCTGATGTTGGTACGCTTGAAGTTGTCCCAGAGGCATCTTACACTATCTTCAACTTTCTGAATTCTCTTCTCTTCTTGCTTCTCTGGAGGAGTGTGCTTTGCCTCTTTGTATTCCAAATCTTTTAGTTGATTCATGATTTCCCTTAGTCTGCTGTTGGGTCTCTGTATAATATTTTTTATTTCAGTCAGTGTATGTTTAATTTCTAGTTGGTCCTTTTTCATATCCTCAATGGTCTCATTAAATATATCGGCCTTTTCCATTCAATTCTTGAAAAACCTTATAACCGTGGTTTTAAACTTTATGTCCATTTGTTTGTTCTCCTCCATTTCTTTCGTTTGGGATCTGTTTACTTGCCTCCTCATTTTTGCTGCTTCCCTGAGTTGGTTGTGTAGCTTTGTGTACTAGGTGTCCTATTGGTTCAATGGGTCAGCTTCCCAGTTACCTGAGGTGGACACTCTTGGTGTACCCCTTTGTGGACTGTGTGTACAGCCTTGTTGTAGTTAAGTCTTGATTGTTGTTGATGTCACTGGGAGGAATTGACCTCCAGGCCAATTGGCTGTGAGGACCCGCTGTGTCTATAACGGAAGAATTGCTATGCTGGAGACACGTTTATGGGGCAGGACTTGTTCCAGTAGGGCTTTGGTGCTCACTGAGTCTGCCTCTTGAATGTGTCCCTTATGAGAGTGGTTGAAATCTGGTGTCTCACACCGACCACTAGATACACTAGTGACTGGATCTCCAATGGGGTGCAGGTCAGCTACTGTCTGAGGCCCCTCAGCAGGAGCTACAGGAAGAACTACAGTTTTCTCCTCTTTGCTTGGGCAGTTTTGGAGCTGTCTGACTGGAGCTGCAGTTAATTTGGTTAAGCTGCCACAGAACAGGCCATTTATATGCAAAAGCCACTGTGTGGAGCCTGGGCAGGTTTGTAGAATGTGCGGAGTGGGGTCTCAGGGTGGGGCAGGGTCTCAGGGCGTCACTAGGCTAGGGCATGGCAAACGGCGATGGCTGCCGTCAGCCATCTCTGCCTTTCCGCGTTTCCAAGTCCCTGTGTCCCGCACTCCAGTGCAGGAAACAATGATTGCTGGGTGCACCTCTGCAAAAAAGTCACTCTCACTTTTTGACTCAATGGCCGAGAGTCCAGCTTCTCCCCGTAGGCATCTGGGTCCCCCACTTGTCCCCAGAAGCTCTATTTCAGAGTGATGGGGACTTTGTCTCCCTTCGGGTTGAAGAAAAACCGCGCACCCAGTCGCCTGCTGCCAGCCCGATTCACATGCCTCCGTACTTCAGCTTTTCATCGTTTGTGCTCCTTTCTCTTCTTAGTTGTAAATCTACCACTCAGCCAGCTTTCCCGTGGTTCTGGGTGGTAGACGTTTTGTCTTTTAGTTGTATTTTTGAAATTGTTGTGCAAGGCGGCAGTTTAGTTGCTTAACTTTGCTGCCATCTTGATTCCTCCTCCCAGAAAATGCACTTTAATTGCAGGAGCACTGGTGCTGTGACTCAGGGGAATCAGTTCCCCCAACTGAGTGCAAAATGTGGCGGGGCTTTCCCTTTTATCCCCCTATTTTCGTTGTCTCCCAAATATGTCCTAGGCTTCTGGACTGGACTTTTCACAGACTTTTGCAGCACCTGTGCTGGTTGTAAGGGGGGAAGTGAAATAGAGACCAAGACCCTGTCTGGTGCCAGCAGTCAGACCCCATTGTGGGGCTATGTATGGTTTATAGCTTCTGTTAAGATAAGCATTCAGGGAAACAGGTTTTGCAAGGCTAGCTAGGACACAAGCAGAAAGGGGGTTGGGGCTTAATTATAGGCTTGTATCCATATGCATGGAATGCAGGTTTGACTGGGCATAAGCCTAGGCTGCCACCCTGAATTTCCTTTACAGAAGGAGCCTTTCTTGAAAGAGGCTTTTTTTCAGGCACACTGAGCACAAATAGAGCACCTCCTAATCACTGTGAAATGACAAAAGCAGGAAATGTAAAGAAAATGAGAAGCAGGATATACAAATGAAAAGTGACCTTTACTAGACTTATTTCAGGAGTGCACTGGCACACCACTCTTCTACTACATTGCCTTGCAGCCTTGTGAGATACAGAAACAAAAGGGAATGGCATGAAACAATGCTTCCTGCACTTGGGTAACAAACCATGCTATTTGTGAACTCAAGCCTTCTTGGTTTGGGGCATTTTTAACCTTGTTTTTTTCTCTTCTACAACAAATATTTTTGGAGCAAATGGATAGCTTGTTTTGATAGGAAATGGGATCATTACTATGCCAGATGATGGTAATGTTCAAAGTCAGTTTCTGAATAAAGGAAAGACACCCCTGCAGATAGATATCTATGTGCTGCTTCAGGGGACATGCAAACTGTGACGGCACACAGCTGTCACTCTGCTGGCAAAATCTGGGTATGTTTTATGATGATCAGTTTCATTCTTTCCATACCAGGCAGTAATAAAATGTTTTCTAATTCTAACTGTAACTGATAAAGCCCTAATTACATGCTAGACATGCAGATAAGGTCACAATGATTTTAATATTAATGTCAGCATTTGTATAAGTTCTCATATCAGCACTGCAAGACAACATACCCCTCCACCAACAGGGCTCATCCCCAGCATCATCCTACTCCTGGTTTATGGTCGAAAACCACTCTACTGGACTGGTGTATTCTGTGGGAACTACCACACATCTGGAATTGAAACACAAATATAAATTGAGGAATTCTGCATCCACCACTGGAGGCAGATGCCAGACAGCTCACAGTGAAACCGGATACTAACACCCATGTACAGAAATTTGGGGAGACCATTCCCAAACCTCTACTTTCCCTGTCAAGGTGACTCACCATCAGTAGAACCCACAGAGCAGATTTGATTCCACCCTTCTCCTATCTCACAGTTAAAAACTACATGGTTACAACAGCCTATGTCATTCTTGTTTACTGATATCTTTGATGGCCAAGTATAAGTTCTTAGGTTCTCTTTTCTTTTCTATTATTGTGGTTATTTGTGGGGGGAGAGTATGAGGCAGTGTAGACATAAAACACTCTCCTCCCACTGTCATAGTCCGCTGTGGATCCCACATACCACCATAGTCTAGACTTTCTAACATTATAACCTGTTATTTTACCATTAGCATATAGTCACTAATACCAAAGCTGTCCCATGGTGTTTGAGTTATTTTATCATAGGAAGGTTTCAGGTTCAGTCTATTATGCTTATAACTGCATGCGTCACGGACACAGGCTGGTTGTTTACCAAATGCATTGCCTTTGATTCACATGTACCTTTTCTTACTTCCTTTGCAGCAGGTGGTGTGATGTGGATGAATATTATAAACACCACTTCCAGGTCCATTAAACACCACTTCCACTTCCATTAAAATAGCTCTTGTACTCTCCTCCACTTTCTGACACACAGCAAAATAAAATCCAGCAGGAGATCTAAGGTCCTATGTGCTACCAGAAAGATGAGCCTGCTCCCTATATTATTCCATCAAAGGCCACCTACCCAACATGCATGTTGAACTGTTTCATGAGCCAGTACTACCTGCTGCCTGGGAGGGTCACAGTAAGTGTTGTGTTTAACAGAATGACTGATAATAGAATGTTTTACTTTCTTCCCTTCCCTTCATTGTCAATGCAAATAGTCTTTGTGTCCTTAAGCTATTGTTGTTGTTTCTGACTCTGGTTTTGAATGCAATTCATTTTGTAACTTTTCTTCTTTATAAAAGGAAGATTAAAATCCCCAATAGTAAGGGATAATAAAAGAAATACTGAAAAGAAAAAATGCAATATTAAAAAGAAAATTGAACTACCATTTTCTGGAACCTTTGCTACTCCAATGACATCCCCAGAAAGGTAATCTTTTTTTTCCAGCCTTCCAAACTTCAAATTTGCTAAAGATTGAGGGATCCAAGTATTCATATGTCAGCACACATTTAGAAAGGGAGGAAAGAAGGCAGGTTATACAAAATAATTCTTCACCAAAATTTGAAGTTTGGGAGGCTCCTCTGAATAAATTTAATAACAATTTTGTCAGTGGACTGAGAATTATTTTTTTTCCAGGATGGGGACATATAAATCCATTGGGAGGTCCAGCTTGTAGCTGGGATGTCAGGAACCCTTTGTAGCTGCCCAGGAAGGATCAGTCCTTGTCAATAGATCAAGGTCAGTCTGACAAGTGATAGGGCTGCCATGAAATCCAAATGAGTAACAATCAGTTGTTTCAAAGGATGTGGCTTCATTTCAAAGGTGTTCACTGATGGATACCTCTCAGCACTAAGAGACAGCTGCTGACTGCTGACTTCCTGAAAGTACCCTAGAGAGCTGCAAATGGGGAGGCTAACACAAAGCCACAGGGGAGCTTCCTGGAAAGCTCTTTGATGTAACTGATTGTGATGTTCTGCTGGATAATTTACTTGTTTCAAGTACCTGATTAAGGGAATTACTATTCATAATTAGGAGATGCCCAGAGAGCAAAAAACACAATGTTGTGATTAGCTGTCAATAATTGTTAGGCTCACACTAATAATGCCCAGGAAGTGAAAATGTTCTTGCATTTTCCTTTAACATTATTAAGAATACCATTTCCTAATAGCAATCTACTGCTATGGGCAGTGTATATCCTGAAGTTTATATCACCTCAAAGCACCATTCCTCATGACATCCCTTGCAGAGTACACAGAGGAGGCCTGTAAGATATTAGTGCTAAGTTAATTAGAACCATTCTAGTAGAAGCCTTTGTAAACAGTATCCCCTTTCTCTTCTTCCTCCTCATCTCTTCCTAAAATCATGTGCTACTGGTCCCTTAATCTGTTAACTACCAGCTTGGCTTAGAATGAGAAAGCATTCTAAGCATTATCAACTCAGTTTTTATGAAATGGCTTTCTTTCTTGTGGTAGCAGGGGGAAAGTCTTAGCAGCTTTCCTGCTGTAGAAACTGCTACATCCCTTTTTGGGTTTTGTTTTCTTTGCTACAACTAATCAAAATACTGTCATGCTCACCATTGCTGAGTATTGAAAATGGCAATGGGCAACAGAAAGATCCTGGTCAGAGTGAATGGCCATTGTAGGGTAAGTTGCTAACTTTTCCAGTAGAATATCTTTGGGATTACAGTGATCAAAAAAGGCTAAGCTCCCCTGTGCAAGTGTTGAAAGAAATCAAACAAGGATGAGCTGAAGGAAGGCAGATAACAGGCCTCAAATACATTTTTGCAGTTAGTGTCTCCTTGTGTGTGTGCCCTATAGGGTTTTCAAAAGAATGTATGGCAGTCATGCTGGATGTAGATATTTAAGGTTTTAGTAGGTCTAGGAGCAAGAAAGGGAGATGATAGCAAATACAATGGTATGGAGCAATTCAAAGCAAGCTAAATTCAGAAAGCTAAATGTGGCAATTCAAGCCATAAGAAGAAGTTGCCCAAATTTTGTGCAAAGCACATAAAAATGACTTACCCTTGGTTTTGTCTCAGAGAAACTAAACCTATAGTTCAATTCCATAATTTTATCCCAAAGTTGGTCACTTTCACTCATGCCAAGTTAAAACACAAAATCAAACGTGATAAATGTTAAGATAGCTTGTTGCTACCAGGGCTATGGGAAGAATAAATTTGTCTAGCTGTTCACTACTCAAAGTATGGTACATGGTCTGACATCACATGGGAGCCTGTGAGAATTGCAAAATGCCTGGCTACCTTCACAGAACACTTGAATCAGAATCTGCATGTTAACAAGATACCCAGGGAGTTTTTATGCACATTGCAGTTTGGAAAGTTCTGTCTAAGGCACTTGTTAACATTATCTCTGTAGTTTAGAAAGGATGAAGATGCATACTGGGCTTCATAAACAAAAATAAATATATTTAATATATTATTTAACCTTTCTATATAAAATTACTTTCTTTTTAAAACAACTTGATTCCCAAAGTTTTGAAAAGATAAGTTGAAATGTTCTTTGGGAATTACAAGAGTCAGATGTTTTCATAGGTGGGTAATATTTTGAGTGAGCTGTGAGCTATTTTCAGAAAAAATCTTTTAAGTCCAAAAGTTACATGAAATTTTATAAATAGTAGGATTCCTTTTTCTTTTTGGGGCAGCAAACATGCAAATTCATGGTGCTGCCCACTTTTCTCATAGGGCACTGAAAAATTTTTTATCATATTAAGGAGAAATGGTTATTAAACAACACAAAGCAGGTTATTTTTTATAAATGAGCATTCATTGTGCAGGGTAGTATAACCAATCTCTAAGGGCCAAATATATTAAGGGACAAATATTAGAGAACATTCCATCCAACAATAGCAGAATATGTGTTCTTCTAAATCACACATGGAATATTCTCCAAGATACATCATGAAACAGGTTTGAACAAATTTAGGAAGACTGAATTCATCCAAACTATCTTTTCAAACCACAATGATATGAAACTAGAAATCAATAATAGGAGAAAAATTTAAAAATTCACAAATTGGGTACATAAAGCAAAACACTCCTGAACAACCAATGGATCAAAGAAGAAATCAAAAGGGAAATCAAACAATATCTTGAGATTTAAAAAAAAAAAAACAACACAAAACTTTAAAACACAACATGCCAAAACTTATGGTGTTGCACATAAGCTGCCAGGTGGTGTGGGAGAATTAATCAGCTGGGCACTCAAGAGGATATTTTCAGAAAAGTAGCCTTTATTGCAGATTGCATTAGTACCATGACTCAAGGGAGTCAGTCTCCAAATCCTGAGTGATGAATATGGATGAAGCTTTCCCTTTAATTTCTTTGTCCTCCAAAAATGGATCAGACTTCTGGACCCTTCTCAGGCTTTGCAGACCCGAGTTGGAATGGGGGAAGTGAGACCACATCCAGAGGCTTGCCAGCACTAGCATCAGCCCCTCTGGGGATTGTATATGGTTCATGGTTTATGGCCTTTGTAAAATGGGAGTCTTCCCAGAAACAGGTTCTGCAAGGCAGGACAGGCATCAAATTCCATAAGAATGGAATTTGATAAGAATGGAGTTTATCGGCAAGCAAGGGTATACATCAGAAGGCAGGTTACTGAAAGATGAAACAGAGGGCCGGAGACCATGGGATACCAGGACACAGGCTTTATTGGAGATCACCCTGCTGGGCTGTCTTCCAGAAGGGAAAAAGGAAGAGAGAGAGAGAGAGAGAGAGATTGCCGGGGTGAGAGTGCCTTTTAAGGGGAGGGAAGGAGGGGAGGGGGCTTAGAGCACTCAGCACACGCTGATTGGTGGTTTCATGTAAGGCACATGATTAGGCACCTAGGGATTTAGGAATTGGGGGTTTAGGGTATATGGCAGGTGCTGATTGGTGGTTCAATGTACAGTCCATATAAGGTGTTCAGGAATGTCTGGCTGCAGGTGGAGTTTACGTCATACTCCGTCCATCAGTTGGGAGAAGGGAGGATCTATCATTCCAGGCTTTTGCTAATATTAAAAAAATTGAGAGTCTGGGCAGGGTCAGGGGATGAAGGTCCATCTTCCGTAACTTCTTCCAGCTGAGAGGGGGCGTCGTTAGGGGCGTCTACCCGGGGTCTCAAGGATTCTAGTGTTAGGTTCTGAATTCAGTGCCAGATAGATCTCTCCCACCTTCTGGTTGGCGAATGCCTGCATTCTGTTCTGCAAAAGACTAGTGAAACAATGCATGAGACAAGGGCCAAAGAGTAAAATTAGGAGTATAGATACCAGTGGGCCTAATAATGGGAGGAGTCATGGGGTAGGTGAGCCAAAAACAGGTAGTGTTTTCCTTGCTGGATGAGGGGTGCAGCAGCATGATTTCCCCAAGAGACTGGTTGGTGAAGTCTCCAGAGTGATCCTGTTGAGTCACTTGGGAGGTAAAAGCTGGTCCTGAGGCTGCCACAGTGTCACTTGTCTAGTTTTGCTGCTTTTCTGGGCCTGGAGCTAAAATACAACTGAGACCTAGATGTTATTTTTAGGGGGGGAAAGAGTAGGGTTTCAGTTGCCTCATTAGTGATATGAAAAGGGAGAATAGGTTACCCTGGGAGTGAGGTTCTTGCTTTCCCAGTTTTGCCCCTTGCTGGGCATCCACATGTTTCTTGTAGGTCCTGAGACAGGATTTTAAAGTATGGGTAGAGCAGTGGTTAAGCTCCCTGTGGCAGTTTCAACCCCTGCTGTGATGCCCAGGGTTAGGAGGAGAGGGATGATCTGGACTGCCCTTTTGTGTCAGATATGATTGGTTACAGGGACAGGTAAAGACTGATTATTGGGGCTGCATCTACATTGGGTGAGAGATAGATGAAAGTGTAGGTTCCTGTCCAGCTGATGGGGAGACAGATGTATGTGTTTTCCCCACAGAGGAAGAAAAATCCCTGTCATGGAGACAAGCTGATAGGTGTAAAGAGAAGAGGTGGGCTAAAGGGATGAGATTCCTTTTTCTAGTTCCGCACTTCAAGCTGACAGGGTGGTCACCATGGCGCTGCCAATAAGGGGTGATAGATGAGTGATTGAGATTGTACTGCAGTGAAAGTGGGAGGGAAAGGGAAGGAAAGGAGTAGTGGAAGCCAGGGACCTGGATGGTTGGATAAGAGGTTAGACACTGAATATTCTGGTTTAGCTTAAGAAGTATTCAGCAACCTTGTCCTGCCAGGCTTGGAGACTGAAGCCTCACTTTCTTGCTCAAAGTAACTTCTTTCTTTTTATCTTTCTTTCTCTTCTCCATCTCATCACATGCACAACCTTCACAAAAACCTTCACAATTTCAAATTAGCCTTAAAACCTTCTTTCTGTGTAAAATGCATAACCATGCCTCAGACATTCTATTAAGTATTTCTAAACATGTCTAGCAATCAATGTTTCAGTATTGTATGCTAGAAAAGGCAGCGGGGGAGGGAGCAGGCTCTGTAGTCTGTTCCCAGGCTAGCCAGGCCTCTAGCCGCTTCAGTCCCAAACTGGCACATTCTTCCTAGAGATAATGATCATAGAGGAGACAAGGCATTTACAGTCCAAGGAATGGCTCAGCCTTGTGGGGTAAGAGAATGAAAATGAGGTAGGTGACTGTGGTTTGGGACAACTGGGTTTTATGAGGGGGTGCATGGTAGCCCTGGCCGGGCACCAAAGTAGAATGAGAAAAGAGTGAATGGGGGAATTTAGTAAGATGCAATGTAGACATGAGGTGGCTAATGGCTGTGAGACTAATCCGTCAACCCCCATAATAGAGACTGAGGAGTGGACAAGGGTCCCAGCAAATTCAGAGAGGGCAGAATAAGTGGCCCCAGTGTCAATTAAGAAGGAGATCAGCTTACCTGCCACCACAGTCGTTACCCGAGGCTCTGTCCTGGTGATGTAAGTCTGTGGGGCCCTGTCGGGGCCTGGGCAGCTTCTTCGGTGGCCAGTCCCAAGAGGTCTGGGAGCTCCAAACCGGATCCAGAGGGCGGCCATGCTGGACTGGCTGAGGCCAGACCTGGAGGAGCCAGGCTACAGTCTGAGTTCCAGTGGCCTTCCCTTCCGCACCTTGGGCAGGGCCCAGGCGGGGGTCTCGGGTTTGAGCAGGACGTGGCTCAGTGTCCTTCCTTGTTGCATTTGAAGCATGGGCCCGGAGGAGGCTTAGCCCCTGACTTACCCGAGGTTGGAGGACCGGCACTCCGTTTGGAGTTCGTGAGAATGGTGGCTAGGAGCTGGAAGGCCTCCTAATGGGCCTGAGCCTTGGCCTGATCTCGTCTTTGATTTTGGATTTGGGTCTCCTTGTCTCTATTATTAAAGACCTTAAAGGTTAGGTTAACAAGGTCTTTTTGAGGGGTTTGTGGACCTGCAGTTGTGGCGTATGTCGGGGAGTAAAGGTGGTCAGGTCAGTGGAAAAAGAAATTTGAGATGCCTCTCAATCTGTGAGGCTGGACATAGAGAATGGGACATGGACTCAAAAAGTGTGCCAATTTGCTTTCTTCCCCCTATCTATTCTATCACCAATAGATTTCATGTAACCCACCTATGACCCTTTCCTTTGATTGCAATGTATAAATACAGATGTAACCCGCTATTCTCCTGAGCATTATCTCAATTCATTGAGGTTCTGCTTCCCGGCATATGTCGACAGTTTGGCTCAAATAAGCTCACAAAAATTCTTTACAGGCTTCAATGTTTTTTTTACGTTAACATTACGTACAATGAAGTATGGTAGCAACCATACTTAGGTAAAAACTGCTGTTTGAATTTTAACCCTGCTATTCGGGCTTCTGCACGCACTTACTTGCTTAAACAATAGGGTAGTTACCTCAGCTTCCAGATTGAGACCTGGACACTCACCCCACATCACAAAGGTTATTTTCCTGTGCCTGTGGACGAGAACCACAGGAGATTGATTCCCAATGACTCAGTAGCTCCAGGAGTAGAAACTGTAGATAATCTTTAGAGATTACTAACTCTGCTTGATTCTGCCTCTGTAAAACTGCTTTTGCAAGATAGGGCCACATTCCAATGTCTAGCAGAATGTGGCTGGGAACCCCCCTGCGGGCTGTTCCCAGCATTTAGAATTTAGAATTTAGAACAAAGGAAAATTCTTGTGGTTTAGACATTTAAAAGGACTGCCTACACCTGGAACGGTGCTGTCATGAGGGTGGATTCCACCTGCATGTGGTGCTTTCATGGCCATCCTGGCCAGCTCAATAAATCCTTGCCTGCTTTTTTAAATCAATCAGCAGCCTCCGGTGGTCTTATTCTGACTCCAGGGTTCAACCGCACAACATACAAAGGATCATAAGAGACTACTACCAACATTTATATGCTAACAAATTATATAACCCAGAAGAAATGGATAAATTTCTAGAAACATGCAACCTACCAAAACTGAATCATAAGAAGAACTATAACTTCTGAATAGTCCTATAACTGATAAGAAGATTGAATTAGTAATCAAATATCTTATAACAAGAAGAGTCTAGGACCAGATGACTTCACCAGTGAATTTTCTCAAAGACTTACAAAATTTCAAGAGGAAAGAGTGCTTTCAATATCATTTTATGAGGCTCACATTACCCTGATACCAAAATCTAGCCAGGACAATACAAGAAAAGAAAGTTACAGGCCAATATCCTTGATGAACATAGATGCAAAAATTCTCAACAAAATATACTACCAAACTTAATTCACCAGCACATTTAAAGGATCATATTTCAAGTAGCATTTATCCCTAAGATACAAGGATGGTTTCACAAATGAAAAATTAATAAATGTGATACAACACATTAACAGAATCCAGGGTAAAAATCATATCATCAGAATAGATGCAGAAAAAGGATTTGACAAAATATATCTTTTCATGATTAAAACTCAGTAAATCAGGTATAACAGCAATGTACCTCAGAAAAAAAAAAAGACCTTATATGACAAGCCCACTGATAACATCATACTTAACCCTTTGCACTCACTTGCCTTTTTCTCGATGCCTTTATTCTAATGCTAACCATGTCGAGTCACACTCGACATCCGAGTGCAAAAGGTTAAGGGTAAAACAGTAAAAGATTTTACTCTAAGTTCAGGAACTAGACAAGGGTGTGTCCACTTTCACTACTTCTATGAAAAATAGTACTGGAAGTCCAGGCCAGAGCAATTAAGAAAAATAAAAGCATCAAAATCAGAAATGAATAAGTAAAACTGTGTTTGTTCACAGATGATATGATCTTATATGTAGAAAACCCTAAAGACACCATCATATAGGTTTAATATATTTAATAAACAATTGTTAGAACTGATAAAGTAGGGAGGAACCAAGATGGCGGCAAAGTTAAACAACTAAACTGCCGCCTCCCACAACAATTTCAAAAATACAACTAAAAAACAAAACATCTACCACCCAGAACCACGGGAAAGCTGGCTGAGTGGTAGATTTACAACTAAGAAGAGAAGGGAGCACAAACTCTGGAGAGCTGGGGTAGGGATGCGCGCGTGAAGCGGGCTCGCGGCGGGCGACTGGGTGCGCGGCTCTTCTTCAAACTGAAAGGGAGACAAACTCCCCATCACTCTGAACTCCAGTTTCTGGGGACACACGGGGGACCCAGATGCCTACGGGGAGAAGCTGGACTCTCGGCCATCAGTCAGAAAGTGAGAGTGACTTTTCTGCAGAGGTGCGCCCAGCAATCAGGGTTTGCTGCGCTGGAGCGCGAGACACGGGGACTTGGAAACACGGAAAGGCAGAGATGGCTGAAGGCAGCCATGGCCGTTGGCCATGCCCCAGCCTAGTGATGCCCTGAGACCCTGCCCTGCCCTGAGACCCCGCCCCGCACGTTCTACAAACCCGCCCGGTCTCCACACAGTGGTTTTTACATATAAATGGCCTGTTCTGTGGCAGCTCAACCAAATAAACTGCAGCTCCAGTCAGACTGCTCCAAAACTGCCCAAGGAAAGAGGAGAAAACTGTAGCTCCTGCTGGGAGGCCTCAGACCTGCACCCCATTGGAGATCCAGACACTAGGGTATGTAGTGGTCGGTGTGGATGACACCAGATTTCAACCACTCTCATAAGGGACACATTCAAGAGGCAGACTCAGTGAGCACCAAAGCCCTACTGTGTCTCCAGCACAGCAATTCTTCCGTTATAGACACAGCAGGTCCTCACAGCCAATTGGCCTGGAGGACAATTCCTCCCAGTGTACCAACAGCAATCAAGGCTTTTAACTACACCAAGACTTTACACTCAGCCCACAAAGGGGTGTACCAAGAGCGACCACCTAGAGTGATTGGGGAACCTGAGCTACCGGCCCCTATAAGTCACTGACCACACAAAGCCACTCCATCAACACAGGGAGGCAGCCAAAATGCAGAGACACCGAAGTATGTCACGAGTAGGAGAGATGCAGGAAAGCAAACTAATGGATGACACAGTGTTCAGAACCACATTTATAAGGTTACTCAAGAATCTTCTAAAAACCGCTGAGAAACTTGAAGAGACCTTCAAGGACCTTAATGAGAATACAAAAAAAAATGGAAAAGGACCAGTCAGAAATTATGCATACATTGTGTGAAATAAAGAATATACAGAGCAGACTCCTCGGAAAATGGCGACGGAATAGAGTCGGGTTTGGAGTCTGTTCCTGGGGCGGAGAGTCAGAGCAGCAGAGGCTCACAGAGGGAGTGTATGTGGGCAAGCCAAGGGACAGCTAAACTCCAGGAGAAGGCGGGGGAGTGCTGGGCAGTGTTCCTCTGACCGCGCAGCACCCACAGGGGCTGGGTTCCCTCCTGGAGCTGCGGGCTCACCGGGCGCCTCGACATCTTGCAAGGAAAGGAGGATTTTAGTGGAAACCTGACTTTCCGCGACAACTGCAAACACTGAACTGCTGGGAGCACCAGACCACCGGTCCCCTATCAGCGCAAACATTTGGATTCAAAGAAACTCTTCACTGCACCACGGAAAGGTCAGATTTTGTCTGAAATAAGCTTCGGTTTCTAATCCCCGCGGTGGGTGAGGGAAGCGCTGGGTGAGGGAAGTGCGGCAGCCGCAGGACCGGCAGGAGCCGGGAGGTCTGTGCCTAGAAAAATCGGAGGAGGTTGGAACTGCCGTGATCCGTGAATGAGGAGGGGGGTCCTCTGAGCTGCTAACAGAAGTGACCTCTTGAAAGCAACTCTTTTTAATCTGACGAGGAGGGTCAGACTAAGAATTTTCAAAGGAGTGCAAGATCCTTAGTCTGGGGCACAGACCCACAGTCCGCACACCTGGGCTCTTTCTGACTCTGATTGCTAAGCCCAATACATAGAAAAACCCAGGTGGAAACCCTGAAAGACTGCAGGGGGAAGGTGTTTTTTCGGAACCTGGGGCCAGAGCTGCGTGTGACCATCAGAGAGGCAGCTCTGAGGCGCACATCTCCACAAACCGGTAGTGAGTGCCATAGAAGGGGGGAAAAAAAAGAAAAAAGAGCTAGAGAGGCCCGGAAGTCAATTCAGAAACACTGCCACCCAGGGGCTGAAACGCTAATTGTCTCTGGTGTAATCAAAAATAAATACAAGAAATTAAGACAGGGCTGGCTTAAAAAGCAGGACTGGCTTCCAACACTGAGGAGCCCTGGAATGAAGCTGAACTGAAATACCGCCCAGACTGGGAAAAAGGCGTACCAAACAGAATAATAGAGGAAGTGAATGACAGCCGCTACTGCACATTTTAGTCTTCCTATTTTTTAATTTTCAATTCTTTTTTCAATTTTGTAAATTTTTTATTCTCATATTTTTTTTATTTTCATTTTTTGCATCTTTTACTTAAGAAACTAATATTTTTTTTATTTTTCCTCACTTGATTTTCACCTTTTTAATTATTACATTTTTATTTTCAATCAGCACTATTATTACTATTATTTTACTTTTTTTTTTTTTAATGTCATTTGATTTTCTCTTTCTTTTATTTTTGGATTAGTGTCCTACATTCGATTTGCATCTTTCCCTTACAATCGCTTTACCCTATCACAAAGCTAACATTATGCCATCACTCTCCTAACCTTTCCCCTTTTGGTCCCCAGTTTATCTTAACCCTTTCTGGCTTTAGATTTTCCCTACTTTTTCAGTTTACTCCCTGCTAAAACTTCACCCTACTTATATATCTAATTCCCAACCCCCTGCTCCAAATCCATACAAACCTCTCTCTACGCTACCTTTAAAAAATTATTTTTCTCTCGGGCCTTTTGTTGTTGTTTGCTTGAATGTTGATTAGATTGAATTTTTATGCTTTTTTATGAGATTGTTTAGATTATTCTTTTTGTTGGTTTGGTTGATTCTTTTGTTTGCTTTGTTTTTGTTTGTTTTTTACTTTTGTTTTCCCTTGCCTCACTTGATATTAGCTGCTGTTGCAGTTTGTATTAATCTCCAGGCTCGTGTTGCTGGAATTTGCTGGGAATAGTGGTTGTTCTAGTGGAGTTTACTCCCCATATATATAGTTTGTTCCCCTTTTCTCTCTTAGTATCATTCTTGTCTCTCTTACTTTTTTTTCTTTTCTTTTTCTTTTCTGTTACTTCTTTTCTTTCTTTCTGCTCTTTTCCCAAGTTCAGATTCACACTCTTTGTTGTTTTTTTTTTCTTCGTTGTTGTTCTTTCTTTTTACTCTCCCTCTTCCACTCCTATTCCCTAATTTGTCTTTCTCTGGTGGTTACCTTTATTGGAGGTTATTAATATCATGAATACAATTCTGTTCAGTGCCTTGTCTGTTGTGCCTGGTTGTGTTGTAGTTTATACCTTTAAATCAACGCCAGAGAGAGAAATCTATATAACCAGACATCCGGAGAAGAGAGACCATGAGGAGACAAAGAAACAGCCCCCACAGGAAAGAGAAGCAGGCATCACCAGAAAAGGAAGTAAACGATTTAGAGGCAAACAACCTATCAGAGAAAGAATTCAGAGAAATGGTCATAAAGTGGGTGAAAAGGATGGAAGACAAATTCGACAATATGAGTAAGAACCAAGAAGAAATGAAGAAGAACCAAGAAGAAATGAAAAATGACATCGCTGCTGTAAAGAACTCAATAGAAAGCATCAAGAGTAGACTAGATGAAGCAGAGGACCGCATAAGTGAGCTAGAAGACAAGATGGAAAAAAATACCCAATTACAACAGCTTCTAGAAACAAAAATTAGAAAGATTGAGAAGACCGTAAGGGAACTTCGGGACAATACAAAACAAAACAACATCAGGATAATAGGGGTGCCAGAAGGAAAGGAAACTGAGCAAGGAATAGAAAACCTGTTTGAAGAAATAATAACAGAAAACTTCCCTGATATAGGGAAGAAAAAACCCACACAAATCCAAGAAGCTCACAGAGTTCCAAGCAAAATGAACCCCAAAAGACCGACGCCAAGGCACATTATAGTTAAGTTGGCAAACACCAACGACAAAGTAAGAATCTTACAAGCGGCCAGAGAGAGACAGACAGTTACATACAAAGGAACCCCCATCAGACTAGCAACTGATTTCTCAACAGAAACTCATCAGGCCAGAAGGGAATGGAATGAAATATACCAAGTCATGCAAAGGAAGGGTCTAAATCCAAGAATACTGTACCCAGCAAGGCTATCAATCAAAATTGAAGGTGAAATCAGGAGCTTCAGAGACAAAAAAGGACTAAGGGAGTTTATCACCACCAAACCAGCAATGAAAGAAATGCTAAAGGGTCTGCTGTAAAAAAAAAAAAAAAAGAAAGAAAGAAAGAAAGAAATAGGAAGCAAAGAAGGAACACAGGGGTATAGAATAAAAATGGCGTCAAATAAGTACCTATCAATAATAACTTTAAATGTAAATGGATTGAATGCCCCAATCAAAAGACACAGGGTAACAGACTGGATAAGAAAACAAAACCCAGATATCTCCTGTCTACAGGAAACCCACCTCAAAAAAAAGGATGCATACAGACTGAGAGTAAAGGGATGGAAAAAGGTTTTCCAGGCAAACGGAAATGAAAAAAAAGCTGGGGTTGCAATACTTATATCTGACAAATTAGATCTCAAAGTGAAGGACATAACAAGAGATAATGAAGGCCACTTCATAATACTAAAGGGAGAAATCCAACAAGAAGAAATAACTCTGGTAAACATATATGCACCCAATACAGGAGCACCAAGATACATTAACAAACTCCTGGAAGATATCAAAGGAGAGATTGACAGTAATACAATCATAGTAGGAGACTTCAATACCCCACTATCACCATTGGACAAATCCTCTAAACAAAAAATCAGCAAAGAAACATCAATCCTAAATGACTCACTAGAACAGATGGAATTAATCGACATCTTCAGAACATTTCACCCCAAAGCCACAGAATATACATTCTTCTCAAGTGCACATGGGTCATTCTCAAAGATAGACCATATGTTAGGACATAGGCAAAGTCTCTCCAAATTCAAGAAGATAGAAATCATATCAAGTATCTTCTCAGATCACAGTGGCATAAAACTGGAAATCAACTACAATAAAAACAACCCAAAGAAATCAAACACTTGGAGACTAAACAGCATGTTACTAAACCATGACTGGGTTACCAAAGACATCAAGGAAGAAATAAAAAACATCATGGCAACAAACGACAATGAAAACACAACAATCCAAAATCTATGGGACACAATGAAAGCTGTCCTGAGAGGGAAGTTCATAGCTCTACAAGCCTACTTCAAAAAACAAGAAACAATGGTAATAAATTACCTAACCCAACAACTCAAAGAGTTAGAGAGAGAGCAACAAGATAAGCCCAGTGTAAGCAGAAGGAAAGAAATAATAAAGATCAGAGCGGAGATAAACGACATAGAGACCAAAGAAACAATACAAAAGATCAACAAAACCAAGAGCTGGTTCTTTGAAAGGATAAACAAGATTGATGGACCTCTAGCCAGGCTCACCAAGAAGCAAAGAGAGAGGACCCAAATAAAGAAAATCAGAAATGAAAGAGGTGAAATAACAACAGACCTCGACGAAATACAAAGGATTGTTACAAAATACTATGAACAACTCTATTCCAACAAACTGGACAACCTAGAGGAAATCGACATATTCCTAGAAAAATACAACCTTCCAAAACTCAATCAGGAAGATTCTAAACAGCTCAACATGCCAGTAACTATGGAAGAAATTGAAGCAGTCATCAAAAAGCTTCCGGCAAACAAAAGCCCGGGGCCAGATGGTTTCACAGGAGAGTTTTATCAAACTTTCAAGGAAGAACTAAAACCTATCCTCCTCAGACTATTCCAAAAAATTCAAGAGGAAGGAACACTTCCAGGCTCCTTCTATGAAGCCAGCATCACCCTAATACCAAAACCAGATAAAGACAACTCAATGAAAGAGAATTACAGGCCAATATCCCTCATGAACATTGATGCCAAAATCCTCAACAAAATTCTAGCAAATCGGCTCCAGCAGTACATCAGAAAGATCATACACCATGACCAAGTTGGATTTATTCCAGGAATGCAAGGATGGTACAATATCCGCAAATCAATAAACGTGATACATCACATAAACAAATTGAGAGATAAAAATCACATAGTCATATCAATAGATGCAGAAAAAGCATTTGACAAAATCCAACACCCTTTCTTGATAAAAACTCTCAACAAGGTGGAAATAGAAGGATCATACCTCAACATAATTAAAGCTATTTATGATAAACCCACAGCAAACATCATACTCAATGGGCAAAAACTAAAACCATTTCCCCTAAGAACAGGAACAAGACAGGGATGCCCACTCTCACCACTCCTTTTTGACATAGTACTGGAAGTATTAGCTATCGCAATTAGGCAAGAAGAAGAAATAAGAGGCATCCAAATTGGAAAAGAAGAAGTGAAGCTGTCCTTATTTACAGATGACATGATATTGTACATAAAAAACCCAAAAGATTCCATCAAAAAACTAATAGACTTAATAAATGAATTCGGCAATGTAGCGGGATACAAAATTAACGCCAAGAAATCTATGGCTTTTCTATACACCAATAATGAACTTACAGAAAGAGAGACTAAAAAAGCAATCCCATTTACCATTGCACCAAAAAAATTAAGATACCTAGGAATAAACTTAACTAAGGAGGTAAAAGACCTATACGCAGAAAACTACAGGACACTGAAAAAAGAGATAGAGGAAGACGTAAACAGATGGAAGAACATACCATGTTCCTGGATTGGTAGAATCAACATCATTAAAATGTCCATACTACCCAAAGCAATCTACAGATTCAATGCACTCCCCATCAAAATACCAACAGCATATTTCACAGACCTAGAAAGAACTCTCCAAAAATTCATCTGGAATAAAAAAAGACCCCGACTAGCCTCAGCAATCCTCAGAAAGAAGAATAAAGTAGGTGGGATCTCAATACCAGATTTCAAGCTGTATTACAAAGCCACTGTTCTCAAAACAGCCTGGTACTGGCACAAGAACAGACATATTGATCAATGGAACAGAATAGAGAACCCAGATATCGACCCAAACCACTATGCTCAATTAATATTTGACAAAGGAGGCATGAACATACAATGGAGTCAAGACGGTCTCTTCAATAAATGGTGTTGTGAAAACTGGACAGATACATGCAAAAAAATGAAACTAGATCACCATCTTACACCATACACAAAAATAAACTCAAAATGGATACAGGACTTAAACATAAGACGGGAAACCATAAAAATACTAGAGGAATCCACAGGCAACAAAATCTCAGACATATGCCACAAGAACTTCTTCACTGACACTGCCCCTAGGGCAATGGAAGCTAAAGAGAAAATTAACAAATGGGACTACATCAAAATAAAAAGCTTTTTTACAGCAAAAGAAACCATCAACAAAACAACAAGAAAGCCCACAGCATGGGAAAACATATTTGCAAATGCTATCACTGATAAAGGTTTAATCTCCAACATCTACAGGCAGCTTATGCAACTCAATAAGAGGAAGATAAATGATCCAATAAAAAAATGGGCAACAGACCTAAACAGAATATTTTCAAAAGAAGACAGAAGGAAGGCCAAGAGACACATGAAAACATGCTCAAAGTCACTTATTATCCGAGAGATGCAAATCAAAACAACAATGAGGTACCATCTCACACCTGTCAGAATGGCTATCATCAACAAATCAACAAACGACAAGTGTTGGCGAGGATGCGGAGAAAAAGGAACCCTCGTGCACTGCTGGTGGGAATGCACACTGGTGCAGCCACTGTGGAGAACAGTATAGAGTTTCCTCAAAAAACTGAAAATGGAACTCCCATTTGACCCAGTAATCCCACTCCTGGGAATATATCCGAAGAAACTAGAAACACCAATCAGAAAGGATATATGCACCCCTATGTTCATAGCAGCACAATTTACAATAGCTAAGATTTGGAAACAGCCTAGGTGCCCATCAGCAGATGACTGGATCGGAAAACTGTGGTACATCTACACAATGGAATACTATGCTGCCATAAAAAAGAAGGAATTCTCATCATTTGCAGCAACCTGGATGGAATTGGAGAACATTATGCTAAGTGAAATAAGCCAGTCAATGAAAGAAAAATACCACATGATCTCACTCATTTAGGGATAGTAAAGAACATTATAAAGTGGTGAACAAAAAGATAGATACAGAGACAGTAAAGCATCAAACAGACTTTCAAAGTACAGGGGGAAAGTTTGGGAAAGGTGGGGGAGTTATGAAATCAAACGAAGGACTTGTATGCATGCTTATAAGCATAAACAATGGATGCAAAACTCTGGGGAGGGAGGGCATGTGTGGGTTTGGAGTGGGGGGGGGTAATAGTAAGATATGTACACATATAATACCTCAATAAAAATATTAAAAAAAAAAGAATATACAGACACTCAACTGAAGACCACCGTACCCAATGAGTCAAACCAAAGATCTGGAATATGAGGAAGAAAAAAACACCCAACCAGAGAGGCAGAAAGAACGAAGAATCCAAAAGTGTGAGGATAGCGTGAGGAGCCTTTGGGATGGCTTTAAGCGTACCAATATCCGAATTTTTGGGGTTCCAGAAGAAAAGAGTGAGCAAGATACTGAAAACCTATTTGAAGAAATAATGACAGAAAACTTCCCCCACCTGGTGAAGGAAATAGACTTACAAGTTCAGGAAGCACACAGAACCCCAAACAAGAGGAGTCCAAAGAGGACCACACCAAGACACATCATAATTAAAATGCCAAGGGCAAAAGACAAAGAGAGAATCTTACAAGCAGCAAGAGTAAAACAGTTAGTTACCTACAAGGGAGCACCCATACGACTGTCAGCTAATTTCTCAATAGAAACTATGCAGGCCAGACGGGAATGGCAAGAAATATTCAAAGTGATGAATAGCAAGAACCTACAACCAAGACTACTCTACCCAGCAAAGTTATCATTCAGAATTGAAGGGCAAATAAAGAGCTTCACAGACAAGAAAAAGCTAAAGGAGTTCATCACCACCAAACCAGTATTATATGAAATGCTGAAAGGTATTCTTTAAAAAGAGGAAGAAGAAGGAAAAAGTAAAGATAAAAATTATGAACAACAAATACATATCTATCAACAAGTGATCCTAAAAATCAAGTGAATTAAAAATCTGAGGAACAGAATAAACTGGTGAACATAATAGAATCAGAGGCATAGAATGGGAGTGGATTGATGATTCTCAGGGGGAAAGGGGTGTCTGTGTGGGGAGTACGGGAAGAGACTGGACAAAAATCATACACGTATGGATAAGGACAACGGGGGGTAGGTAAGTGCAGAGGGGGGGTGGGAACCGGGTGGTGGGGAGATATGGGGGGAAAAAGGAGAAACAATTGTAATAATCTGAACAATTAAGATTTATTAAAAAAAAGAACTGGTAAAGTAATTCAGTAAACTTACAGGATACGAAATCAACATACAGAAATCAGCTGCATTTTTATACTTTAAAAACAAACTATCTGAAAGAGAAATTAAGAAAGCAATCCCATTTACAATAGCACCAAATATAATAAATCTAGATGCCTGGTGCATTAAATTCATGTGGGGGGGTGGGGTTCCTTAACTCAGTCTGCACCCTCTAGAAATCTGGGACCCCTTGGGGGATTTCTGATTGCCGGTTTAGGCCGATCCACAATCGGACATCCCTCTCGTAATCTGGGACCGCTGGCCCCTAACCAGTCTGCCTGCCTACCTAATTGCCCCTAACCATCTGATTGCCCCTCGCCTGCCTGCCTGATCACCCCTTAACATCTCTGCCTGCCTGCCTGATCACACCTAACTACTCTGCCTGCCTGATCGCCCCTAAGTGCTTCGACCTGCACTGCGGGGTTCAGGATCCGAAGGAGAGGCCGATGCACAAATGAAAACACTAGATAAGAAATATGAATTATTAAGGGGTGGGGGCCAGGTGGTGTCTCTTTCATGAAGAGCACACTAACCTCTGGCTGGTCTGCTTTTTATTTACTTGTATACACATTTACCCTTTAGCAATGCATACAGGCATATCAAAGGTAAAGTTTGGTAAACACTAAAAGGATTATCAGGTTAGTGAATTTGCCTTGAGCCACCACTATCTCAACAGATGAGGTGCTTAGCATCAGCCCTGCTAACACCCAAGGTCCATCAGCCTTCTTTGTTTCTTTGTGCACTAACAGTATTAGCAAGTGGTGGCTTCCCACACCTAAGCACTCTGCCTTCCTGCCTGATCGCCCCTAACTGCCTCTGCCTGCCTGATCACCCCTAAGCACTCTGCCTGCCTGATTGCCCCTAACTGCCTCTGCCTGCCTGATCACCCCTAACTGCTTGCTGGGGGGCAGCTGGCTGGGATGAGGGGCTGTGGTCATTCTGGTCTCTGATCATTCTGGTCATTCCGCTGTTTCAGTCGCTGGGCTTTTATTATATAGGATGCTTAGGAATAAATTTAACTAAGTTGATGAAAGACTAACACCCTGAAAACTATAAAATGTTAATGAAAGAATCTTAAAGAAAACACAAATAAATGAAAAGATATCCTGAGTTTTTGGGTTGGAAGGATTAATATTGTTAAAATGATTATACTACCTAAAGTGATCTACAGATTCAATGTAATCCCTATCAAAATTCCAATGGCTTTTTTCACAGAATTAAAATTTTTAAAAAATATATTTAAGTTTTTTTTTTTTTCAACAGGAATAAATCCTGGACAAGTTGCTAACACAATTTTTCATTTTTAAATGCTTATCTTTATGTTAACTGTTAAGAAGTCATCTAGGTATACCAAATAATATGAGTATGACTAGAATTATTTAAAAAGAAAATCTTACCAGAGGGAACAGGGTAGGGGGGCTAGTATAGGGTAAAGAAGGCCCAATATATGGTGACAGAAGATGATTTAACTTTGGGTGGTAGGCACCCAATGAAATAGAATAGAAATTTACACTTGAAACCTATATGATCTTATTAACCACTCTCACCCAAATAAATTTAATAAATAAATTTAAATAAAAGAATATTAAAAGAAAGGAAATAAAAGCTCTCATTCTATCTAATAAAGAGGGAATATACTAATTGACCCTCACAGTGTTGCGAAGATGGCGGTACCCACAGCCAATAAGGATGGAATATGATAATTGACTGCCCCACCCTCAAAGATGGAAGTGCCCACAGCCAATAAGGAGGGAACATGTTAATTGGCTGCCCTACTCTCAAAGATGGAAGTGCCCACAGACAATAAGTAGTGAATATGCTAATTGACTGCCATGCCCTCAAAGATGGTGGCATCCACAGCCAGTAAGGAGGGAATACGCTAATTGACTGCCACACCCTCAAAGGTGGCAGCACCCATAGCCACAAGATGGCAGCTCTCAGTCCCCTCAGCCCCACCAGGGCGGCAGGTGTGCAGCAAGGCCATGCCCGCCCACCTCCAAAGTCCCCCAGTCCCTTCAGTCCCCCAGCTGCCCAAGGCCGGCCCAAGGTGCAGGCAAGCCTCTGATGGCGGCTGCCCAGCTGACGCCCACGGCACAAGCAAGCCTAAGATGTCAGCTGACCAGCCACCCAGGGCCAGCCTGAGGTGCAGGCAAGCCTTGGATGGCGGCTGCCGGGCCGCCCAGGGCCGCCAGAGGCTCAGGTAACCAGGGTTGGCTGAGGCTTGCACTGCTGGCAGTGGCAGCAGCAGAGGTGTGATGGGGCGTCACCTTCCCCTGATCACTGGGTCACCTCCTGCCCCTGAGGGCTCCCGGACTGTGAGAGGGGATAGGCCGAGCTGAGGGAACCCCCTCCAGTTCATGAATTTTCATTCACTGGTCCTCTAGTACTCTCATATGTAAGAAAGAATATGAAGTAACAACCACACATGCTACAGACTTGCAAGGAAGAGAACAATACTTTCCTATTGCTACATTCTATCTCAGCCTCTAAATTTTTATCTTAAATTGAGCTGAGATTAAGTTAGCATCAGGCCTCATGGGATAGAAATGAGGTCAATGCAGTTGTGTATGTTTTCAATAAAATGGTGTGGGGTGGGCATGTGTTACTAGGGTTTTCTTATATGCTTTCCTTGAATATCTCCTGACCTCATTTAGTCCTCTCCCCTAAGGACCAAGTTGACTTCACATTTATGATACTTTATATTGTTCTGGAAAGCAACACTTGAAGCCTCAAATAAAATTAATTTTATAAGGCAATGAAGAATCAGATGGCAAATTTTAAAGAAATTATTCTTTGCCACACTTCATTCCCAGTGCTTAATAAATTTAATAAATTAAATTTATTTGGGTAAATAGTATGTACTATTTACCATGTAGTCACATAATAGTGATACTTTGAACTAAAATACAGGTGGAATATATATTTTCACCTAAGTTTCACAAAAAACAAATTCTATAGAGAAATGGTTATGGGAAATTCTAGGCATGGTTGATAATGAGGCAGTTGTGAGTTAATTCTTGGTAAGTAAATATTTCCCACTCCTACATATAGCCATTACTCGCCTACTTGCTTGTGTCCAAAATATTAATGAGATATAAAACTTTCCATCACATAATGAAAAAGAATTCAAACACTCTTAGGAGAGCCAATGCAGCTAATCCTATCTAATAA
Organism: Eptesicus fuscus; assembly: GCF_027574615.1. Classification (NCBI taxonomy): domain Eukaryota; kingdom Metazoa; phylum Chordata; class Mammalia; order Chiroptera; family Vespertilionidae; genus Eptesicus; species Eptesicus fuscus. Next base: position 27,601,631 of record NC_072473.1, read on the forward strand.
AAGTAATATGCAAATTGACCATCACTCCAACACACAAGATAGCTGCCCTCATGTGGATACATGATGGCCAGCAGGGGCGGGCAGTTGGGAGGGACCAGGACTGCAAGGGAAGGCAGTTAGGGGTGATCAAGCCTGCAGAGGAGGGCAGTTAGGGGTGACCAGGCCGGCAGAGGAGGGAAGTTAGGGGCACCCAGGCCTGAAGGGGAGAGCAGTTGGGGGGGACCAGGCCTACAGGGGAGGGCAGTTAGGGATGACCAGGCCTGCAGGGGAGGGCAGTTAGGGGCAAACAGGCTGGCAGGGGATCAATTAGGCTGGCAGGGGAATGGTTAGGGGGTGATCAGGCTGGCAGGCAGAAGCCGTTAGGGGCAATCAGGAAGGCAGGCAGGCGAGTAGTTGGGAGCCATCAGTCCTGGATTGTGAGAGGGCAGTCAGACATCCCTCGAGGGGTCCCAGATTGGAGAGGGTGCAGGCTTGGCTGAGGGACACCCCTCCTCATGCACAAATTTCATGCACCGGGGCTCTAGTTTATAAATAATTGCAGTAAAGATTTTTATGGCAGTGGGTCTAAACAAGGGTAAAGTGGAAAGAAGACTGCTTTAATGAGAGGATCATGAATTGTCAAAGAGAAGTCATGGACTCTAGCACATTTTGTTGGTTTACAATTTTCCCCGGGACTGCCTGGCCACCAAGAAGCGCTATAGATATATATCTCAGGGTGATAAAGGCATAACTGTGATAAAAGCACCTATTGGATTTTCTCCCAAAAGCAACAACCCAAATATAAAAGACTTGAGATTCATCAGTGGCAATGATTTTGGGTGGAGAGCGAGACATGTCAGCAAAACCTGAGGAATCTAAACATTGGGAATGTTGTCCTCCCTAATTCTCTAACAATAGCTATATTCCTTCTTTTCTTGGCTCATACCTTTTTTTCTGAATATGCCACTCCCAATTTCTCAAGGGAAGGCAGTTAAGGCTTATTCCAAGGTTTAAGAAATGTTTGTAAATATCTTGCTTTTATCTGAGTCTATATTAATGGATCAGATGAAGAAATGACCCCTGAAATACAGAGGCAAAAGCCAAGAAAATGAAAAAACTTGCTCTTCCAGATCATATTTAAAATACCTTGGTTCACCTATATAAATATTGCATCTACTAAGATGTGAGCTCCATACAGCCAGCAGGCCAAAGCAGACAGAAATTCTTCCTTTCAAATACCTTTTAAGCTTCATAACTATTTTATGGGATCTTTTATTCTTTTCTTTTTAAAAAATTAAATTTGTTGGGGTGTCACTGGTTAATAAAATTATATAGATTCCAGGTGTAAAATTCTATAATACATCAATTCTATATTGTACTGTGTATTTACCACCCAATGTCAAGTCTCCTTCCATCTCCATTTATTCCTCCTTCACCCCTTTTTTTGCTCCCTTAGCCCTTTCCCTCTGGTAATCACCATACTATTATTAGTGTCTATGAGTTGTTGTTTTTTGTTGTTGTTTCACCCAGTAAGATATTTTATTCTTAAAGGCCATAATTCATTATTACTGAAAAAATAATTTCATTAATAATAAGATATACTATATGATTCATTCACACTGGGCCTGATGGCCTAGAGCAGGGGTGGGGAACGTCTGGCCTGTGGGCCATACAAGGCCTGTGAAATCATTTGGTCTGGTCCTCCCAAGGCATTAGGGGTAAGTAAATAAAATGTTTGAACAAGTATAGCAGGCTAATTTATTTTTATTTTTAAAATTTTTATTGTTGAAAGTATTACATATATCCCTTCTTTTTCCCCATTGACCCCTTCTAGCCTGCACCCTCCCCACCACCACACTGTTGTCTATTTCCATGGGTTATGCATATAAGTTCTTTGGTTAGTCTCTTACCACCCACACACCCCTAGCTTCCCTCTGAGATTCAACAGTCTGTTCCATGCTTCCAAGTCTCTGGATCTGTATTTTTGTTCATCAGATTATTTTGTTCACTAAATTCCACATATGAGTGAGATCATGTTATACTTGTTTTCCTCTGACTGGCTTATTTCACTTAACATAATACTCTCCAGGGCCTTCCATACTGTCTCAAAGGGTAAGAGTTTTTACTACTGCCTAGTATTCCATGGTGTAAATGTACCATAGCTTTTTTTATCTACTCATCTACTGATGGGCACTTGGGATGTTTCCAGATCTTAGCTATTGTAAATTGTGCTGCTATGAACATAGGGGTGCATATATTCTTTCTGATCGGTATTTTGTTTTATTAGAATATACACTGAGTGGCCAGATTATTATGTGTTCAGAGATTGTAATAATCTGGCCACTCAGTGTATTCCTAGAAGTGGGATCACTGGGTCAAATGGCAGTTCCATATTTAATTTTGTGAAGAAACTTCATACTGTTTTACACTTGGTCATGGTGTATGATCTTTCCAATGTATTGCTGGATCAAATTTGAAAATATTTCGTTGAGGATTTTAGCATCTATACTCATCAGAAATATTGGCCTATACATTGCTTTTTTTAAATAGTGTCTTTATATCATTTTAGAATTAGGCTAACACTGGCCTCATAAAAGGAGCTTGGAAGTGTTCCTTCCTCTAGAATTTTTTGGAATAGTTTGAGGAGGATAGGTGCTATTTCTTCTTTGAATGTTTAGTAAAATGCCCCTGTGAAGCTGTCCAAACCAAGGCTTTTGTTTACTGGGAGTTATTTGATTGTTGCTTCAATTTCATCAGTTATTATTGACCTATTCAAGTTTTCTGATTCTTCCTTTTGCCGTTTTGGAACATTTCATTTTTCTAGGAATTTGTCCATTTCATCCACATTGCCCAGCTTGTTGACATATAGTTGTTCATAGTATTTTCTTACAATACTTTGTGTTACTTTGTTTTTTTTTTTTTGTTTTTTTTTTTTAAATTTCTTTATTGATTAAGGTGTCACATATTTGTCCTCATCCCCCCATTCCCATCCCACCCCTCTCCCCACGCAGGCCCCAATCCCCTGTTGAACTTAACCGTTGGATAGGCTTATATGCATGCATGCAGGTCCTTTGGTTGAACTCTCCCCCTCCCCCCACCCTCCCCCTACCCTCCCCTATCCTCCCTCTGAGGCCCGATAGTCCGATTGATGCCTCCTTACTTCTGGTTCTGTTCTTGTTCCTCAGTCTATGTTGTTCATCATTTCCTCTAGATGAACAAGATCAAATGTCACTAGATATATACTAATAAGAACTGAATGTGAGACGAGCAATAATATTTATGCTGACAGGCAAATGAATCAATCTGTAGCGAGCTTCCCCCTGGACCAACAGTTCTTTTGAGACCCAATTTCGATGACCAGTAGTTCCTTATGTGTACATGTCAGCACTGACCCCTCAGCTCTGGATGGTGGACAAATGGTGGTAATGGAGGTCCGACTCCCTCTGGTTTGGTCTCGGCCGAACCCAGGGGCACGGCGTCACCTGGACTAAGGGGCACGTGGCCTCACCCATACCCAAGGGGCGCGTGGTCTCACCCGGGCCTGGGACCCAGCCTCACCCGGATGGATCCAGGGGCGCACGGCCTCACCCGGACCCAGGATCTGGCTTCACCCGTACCCAGGGACGCTTGGCCTCTCCCAGACCCAGGGGCACGTGGCCTCACCTGGGCTTAGTTTCACAAGGCCTCATCCGGATCCAGGGACACATGGTCGCACCCGGACCCAGGGACGCTTGGCCTCTCCCAGACCCAGGGGCACGTGGCCTCACCCGGGCCTAGGTTCACGAGGCCTCACCCGGATCCAGGGACACATGGTCTCACCCAGACCCAGGAACGTTTGGCCTCTCCCAGACCCAGGGCCACTTGGGCTCACCCGGGCCTAGGTGCACGAGGCCTCATCCGGATCCAGGGACACATGGTCTCACCCGGACCCAGGGACGCTTGGCCTCTCCCAGACCCAGGGCCACTTGGGCTCACCCGGGCCTAGGTGCACGAGGCCTCATCCGGATCCAGGGACGCATGGTCTCACCCGGACCCAGGGACGCTTGGCCTCTCCCAGACCCAGGGCCACTTGGGCTCACCCGGGCCTAGGTGCACGAGGCCTCACCCGGATCCAGGGACACATGGTCTCACCCGGACCCAGGGATGCTTGGCCTCTCCCAGACCCAGGGCCACTTGGGCTCACCCGGGCCTAGGTGCACGAGGCCTCACCCGGATCCAGGGACGCATGGTCTCACCCGGACCCAGGGACGCTTGGCCTCTCCCAGACCCAGGGCCACTTGGGCTCACCCGGGCCTAGGTGCACGAGGCCTCACCCGGATCCAGGGACACATGGTCTCACCCGGACCCAGGAACGTTTGGCCACTCCCAGACCCAGGGCCACTTGGGCTCACCCGGGCCTAGGTGCACGAGGCCTCACCCGGATCCAGAGACGCATGTTCTCACCCGGACCCAGGGATGCTTGGCCTCTCCCAGACCCAGGGCCACTTGGGCTCACCCGGGCCTAGGTGCACGAGGCCTCACCCGGATCCAGGGACACATGGTCTCACCTGGGCCCAGGGACGCTTGGCCTCTCCCAGACCCAGGGCCACTTGGGCTCACCCGGGCCTAGGTGCACGAGGCCTCACCCGGATCCAGGGACACATGGTCTCACCCGGACCCAGGGACGCTTGGCCTCTCCCCGACCCAGGGCCACTTGGGCTCACCCGGGCCTAGGTGCACGAGGCCTCACCTGGATCCAGGGACGCATGGTCTCACCCAGACCCAGGAACGTTTGGCCACTCCCAGACCCAGGGCCACTTGGGCTCACCCGGGCCTAGGTGCACGAGGCCTCACCCGGATCCAGGGACGCATGGTCTCACCCGGACCCAGGGACGCTTGGCCTCTCCCAGACCCAGGGCCACCAGGGCTCACCCGGGCCTAGGTGCACGAGGCCTTACCCGGATCCAGGGACACATGGTCTCACCCGGACCCAGGGACGCTTGGCCTCTCCCCGACCCAGGGCCACTTGGGCTCACCCGGGCCTAGGTGCACGAGGCCTCACCCAGATCCTGGGACGCATGGTCTCACCCGGACCCAGGGACGCTTGGCCTCTCCCAGACCCAGGGCCACTTGGGCTCACCCGGGCCTAGGTGCACGAGGCCTCATCTGGATCCAGGGACGCATGGTCTCACCCGGACCCAGGGACGCTTGGCCTCTCCCAGAACCAGGGCGACTTGGGCTCACCCGGGCCTAGGTGCACGAGGCCTCATCCGGATCCAGGGACGCATGGTCTCACCCGGACCCAGGGACGCTTGGCCTCTCCCAGACCCAGGACCACTTGGGCTCACCCGGGCCTAGGTGCACGAGGCCTCACCCGGATCCAGGGACGCATGGTCTCACCCGGACCCAGGGACGCTTGGCCACTCCCAGACCCAGGGCCACTTGGGCTCACCCGGGCCTAGGTGCACGAGGCCTCATCCGGATCCAGGGACGCATGGTCTCGCCCGGACCCAGGGACGCTTGGCCTCTCCCAGACCCAGGGGCACGTGGCCTCACCCGGGCCTAGGTGCACGAGGCCTCACCCGGATCCAGGGACACATGGTCTCACCCGGACCCAGGGACGCTTGGCCTCTCCCAGACCCAGGGCCACTTGGGCTCACCCGGGCCTAGGTGCACGCGGCCTCACCCGGATCCAGGGACACATGGTCTCGCCTGGACCCAGGGGTGTGTGGGCTCTCCCAGACCCAGGGGCGCTTGGCCTCACCCGGGCACGGGATCCAGCGTCATCCGGGTCCAGGGGCACTTGGCCTCACCCGGACCCGGAGTCCGGCCTCACCTGGACCCAGGGGCATGTGGCCTCACCTAGACCCAGGGACGTGAGGCCTCACTTATACCCAGAGGCGTGTGACCACACCCGAGCCCAGAGGCGCGCAACCCCGCCCGCACCCGGGTCTCAGCGGGGCCCCGTCTTCCCGATCCCAATTCCTGCCGGTCAATCCCCCCTCAGCAATTCCCCTGGCCATCCTTCCAGAGCTCCAGTATGGCTGCTGCAGAACTCGTCGGGCGGCGGCTCGGCGAAGCTCCGGTGCACCCGGTGCATGGCGGTGGGCCAGTCTGGCGTCGCTGCGTTGGCCCTTGGGTCTGCATCGGTGGCCAGTCGCCGAGCATGCGCACCTGGCCGCTTCCGGGGCGTTGAGATTCTTGACGGACTCAGAGGTCAGCAAGCGCGGAGTCTCCCACCCCATGTCTCATAGGGGCTCGTCTGTCCGTGCTTGGCTGCCAGTGGAGCCGTCCCCTCAGCCGGAGACCGCCGGGGGAACTGCGCCGAGCACGTTCCAGGCCGCTGTTGTATCGCCTGAGCCATAGTTCTTTTGTGTCGCCTGAGCTGTAGTTCTTAAAGTGTGGTCTTTGGATCACCGGCATCAGCATCATCCCACATACCCCTCTTTTATTCTAGTTGTAGAGCATCTACTCAGCCAGCCCTATGGTGGTCTTGGATGGTGTCTGCTCTGCTCTCTTGTCGTAGTCTCAAAGTTGTTGTGGTAGGCAACAATCAGGCTTCCGCCCTATGCCTCCATCTTGGTCCTCCTTTGTATAGTTAAGTCTTGATTGTTGTTGGTGTCACTGGGGGGGCTCTCTTTGTCTATAAAGGAAGAGTTGCTGTGCAGGAGACACGTTTATGGGCCGGGTCTTGGTGCAGCAAAGCTTTGGCGCTCACTGAATATTCCCGTTGAATGTGTCCCTTATGCACGTGGTTGAAATCTGGTGTCATCTCCCACAGACCACTAGATGCCCTCGTTTCTGGGTCTCCAATGGGGTGTAGATCAGCTACTGCCTTAGGCACTCAGCAAGGATTACAGCAAAAACTGTAGTTTCTTCCTCCTGTCTGAGTGGCCCTGGAGCAGTCCGACTAGAACAGCAGATCATCTGGTCCGCTGCCAGAGGGCAGTCCACCCACATGCATAAGCCGTTGCTTGGGGCGCAGGTGTGCCTGCAAGACTTGCGGGGCAGGTCTTCAAAACGTGCGGGGCGGGTCCCAGGGCGGGGCGGGGTCTCAGGGCGCCAACAGGCCATGGTGCGGCGAGCCGCGATGGCTGTGAGTCTGGTCCTTCTGCGTTCCACGTATCTAAGTCCCTTCGTTCCGCACTCCAGCGCAGCAAACACTGATTGCTGGGCGCACCTCTGCAAGAGTCCCGCCTCTCCCCGCAGGCATCTGGGTCTCCCGGGGTTCGCCAGAAGATGGGTTTCAGGGTGATGGAGAGCTAATCTCCCTTAGGTTTGGAACAAAAGCCCCTTTCCCCCGCCACCAGCCAGACCCACGCACCTCCACACCTCATCCCCTCCGATTTCGCTGGGTGCGAGGCAACAGAACAGCCTTTAACCTCCGCCGCCATCTTTTTCAAACTTCCCGATTTGTACTTCTTAATCCCTTCATTTCAGTCAACTCTCACTTTGTGTTACTTTGGAGTCAAATGTTACTTTACAACTTTCATTTCTGATTATATTTATTTGGGTCCTCTTTGTTTCTTGATAAGACTTGCTAAAGGTTCATCAATCTTGTTTATCTTTTCATAGAATCAGCTTTTGGTTTCATTGATCTTTTGTATTTTTTTTTTTAAATCTCTATGTCAATTATTTCTGCTCTGATCTTTATTATTTCCTTCTTTCTACTAACTCTTGGCTTTTCTTATTGCTCTCTTTCTAATTCTTTAAGTTGTAGGTTTAGATAATTTATTAATAAATTTTCTTGTTTTTTAAGGTAGGCCTGTAGTGCTATGAATATCCCTTTCAGGAATTGTTTCACTGTGCCCAAAGATTTTGGTAACCCATTCATTGTTTAATAATATGCTATTTAGCCTCCATGTGTTTGAGTGCTTTTGATTGTTTTTACTGCAGTTGATTTTAAATTTCATTCCATTGTGATGAGAGATGATGATTGATATGATTTCAATGTTCTTGAACTTGTAGAGATTTGTTTTGTATCCTAGTGTGGTCAGTCTTTGAGAATGACCCATGTGCACTTGAGAAGAATGTATATTCTTCAGGTTTGGTGTGAAATGTTCTGTAAATGTCAATTAAAACCATCTGATTCAGTGTGTCATTTAGAGTCACTGTTTCCTTGTTGATTTTTTGTCTGGAAGACCTATCCAGTGAAGTCAGTAGGGTGTTATAGTCCCCTACTATGACTGTATTGCTGTCGATCTCTTCCTTAAAGTCTTCCAGATGTTTTGTTTGTTTGTTTGTTTGCTTTTTGTTTGTTTGTTTTTTAATATACTTAGGTGTTTCTATATTGAGTGCATATATGTTTACCAAGGTTATATCCTCTTTTTGGATTGATCCCTTTAGTATTTTGTAGTGACCTTTATTGTCTCTTTTTATGGTCTTCCTTTTGAATTCTATCTTGTCAAATATGAGTATTGCCACCCAGATTTTCTTCATTTCCATTTGCATGCAACATATTTTCCATTCCTTCACTCTCATTCTGTGTGAGTCTTTTGTTCTGAGGTGTGCCTCTTTTAGACAGCATATATTTGGGCCATGTTTTCTTATCCATTGAGTTACCATATGTCTTTTGATTGTAGAATTTAATCCATTTACATTTAAGGACATTATTGATAGGTACTTATTTACTGCCATTTTAATTCTTTATGCCTATGTTTCTCTCTATTTTTTCCTCTCATTACAACAGTCCCTTTAACATTTCTTGCAATGTTGGTTTGGTGGTGATAAACAACTTTAACCTTTTTTGTCTGGGAGCTCTTTGTTTCTGCTTCTCTTTTGAATGAAAGCCTTGCTGGATATAGTAATCTTGTTTTCAGATCCTGGCTTTTATCACCTTGAATACATCATGCAATTCTCTTCTGGCATATAGAGTTTCTGATGAAAAATCAGCTGACAGCCTTACATGATCTCCTTTGTAGGTAACAAATTGCTTTTCTCTCGCTGCCTTTAAGATTCTCTCTTTGTCTTTAATTTTTGGCATTTTAATTATGATGTGTCTGGGTGTGGGCCTATTTGGAATATTCTTGCTTGGGACTCTCTGTGCCTCCTGAACTTGTGTGACTTTTTCCTTCACAACATTTTGTAAGTTTTCTGCATTGTTTTTTCAAAAATGTTCTGTATCCCTTGCTCACTTTCTTCTCCTTCTGGCACTCCTATGATGTGAATATTATTACATGTTATCCCACAGGTCCCTTAAGCTGTCCTCCTATATTTTTTTTGTTTCTGGTTCTCTGATTGAGTGATCTTTTTACCCTGTCTTCTAATACACTGATCCAATCCTAGGCTTCCCTTCATCTGTTGTGTATTCCTTCCATTGTGTTCTTTACTAGTGCTATGTCATTTTTAATTTCCGACTGGTCATTATCAGAGCTATGTCATTTTTCATTTCCGACTAGTCATTTTTCATAGTTTCTATATCTTTTCTCATCCTGTTGAGCATCCTTGTAATAATTAATCTGAACTCTATATCTGCTAAATTTCTTGTCTCCATTTCATTTAGTTCTTCTACTGGAGAATTCTCTTGTTCTTTCATTTGGGGCTTTTTTGTTTGTTTGTTTGGTTTTTGGTCTCTCCATTTTGGCTGCCTGTTTGGTTTATGTCTATGTATTAGGTAGATCTGTTATGACTCCCAGTATCTGGTTCAGGACAATTTCAGAAGCTGGTTGTGATTGGCCCTAATGGGAGCTACCAGCAGTCCACAACTTGTGGCTCCGGGGCTATGTGCCTTTGGAAAGGACCAAGATGTGCACCAAGTTCTGCTATTCCTAGCCCAAGATACAGAAGGAGTAAGAAAGACTCAAAGCCTACAGAGATATGCCTCTGCCTGCCATCTGATCATTATGCTCAGAGTCTTAATTTGCCTCAGGCTATAGACCACAGCAAGGCATAGACTCCACAGGGTGGGGTGAGAGATTTCCCAAAAGGGTGGGATAATTGTTTCTTCCCCACTCAAAAGCTGCCTATATGACAAATGTTTGCCTGAGAAAGATATTCTCTGCCTTATGAGGGAATAACTCAGCACATGAAACCAGGGCGGCTGCCTTTAAACACTTACCTCAGAGCCCCTAATCCTGAATTCTGCTCTAGTCCACTCTGCTCTCCCTCTGCCAGAGCCCAAGGTGAGTGGCTGCACATGAAATTTTATGCATTGACCCTTTAAGAGGATGCCTGCATTTCCAGCCATCTCTCCCTGGAAGACAGCAACCCTGCTGTTTTTCACAACCATATGTTATGTGGGCACATTTCTTAGTTCTGGTGCTCTGGGCTGGGTAGGCCAGCTTGGGGTTTAGACCACAGAGTTCTTAGTGGGAAACCTCACAATGAGATATCACTGAAGAACTTCAGCTGCTGTCTGTGGGAGCCTGGACAGCCCATTCACTTCTTCACTTCCTACCAGTCTCTATGTGGTCTCCCTTTCCATCCTTTGTTATCAGCTTCTCTCCAGCTAATCTTCAGTTGATTATTCAGGATGTTTTTTCTGTATTTTAGTTGTAATTTCAGTTTGGTCCTGGAAGAGTATCAGTGTAGCTTGCATTTATTCTGCCACAATTTTGGACCTCTTTTGATGCAAGACTCCAGACTTTAGTCCCAAATGTCCTCTCCACTTCCTTGTATGTTCCACATTCTGTAAGTCTAGCAGGCTAATTTTCAAGTTGATAATTTTGTATAGTCCATGAATGATGTTATAAATATCCAAATGGCCCTTGGCAAAATAAAGTTTCCTCACCCCTGCCCTAGAGGGATGTTATATCCCATCTCAGTCCTTTAAAAATTCCACAGTGGAAGTCTTTGTTGATGGGTTTCCCTAAAAGGCACAAGCTGAGACAAATATGTCATTTGGGAAGTTATTCCTTAGAAACTCTTTAAGGGATAGTGAAGTGAGACAAGGAAGGGAGAAAGCCATTAACAATAACTATGATGAACAATTAGAACTTAGTCCTATTAGGGACCTCTGCCCTGCCCATCATTAGTTAAGAGCTGCTTTTTGGGGTAGTAACTCTCTTGAGTACTTTGTTATGCCTGCTAGAGAGACTGAGCTAGCTCTCAGGCAGACAATAGCAAGTATTTTCAATAAGTAGCCTTTAGCATACAGAGTTTAATGCCAAGTATAGAGTGATAGGGCACTAACATCATCATTTATGGAGCTAAAATCCATTGAGAACATACAAATTTCCATTACCCACCTAGAGCACTCTGGACTGCTATGACAGAAATCTTTAAAAAGCTTATCTTCTTCTGAAAGGCCATTCAGCATGCCAGTAGTGTTTCCGTGACAAAGATGACATAGAATGGAGATGGAGGCTAGATACATTCTTGTGCAGAATATATTGGAATTTCTACACTCTAAGACAGACACAAACCAGTTTAAAAAATGTTCTGCTCTTTTTAAAAAAAAATATATATTATTTCAGAGAGGAAGGGAGAGGAAGAAAGAGATAGAAACATCAATGATGAGAGAGAATCATTGATTGGCTGCCTCTTGTATGCGCCTCACTGGGGATTGAACCTGCAAACCGGGCATATGCACTGACCAGGAATTAGACCATGACCTCCTGGTTCATAGTTCAATGCTCAACCACTGAACCATGCCTGTCAGACCTGAAAATTTTCTGCTCTTTAAGTATCCTACTGACATCTGAGAGACTCACTGGGAATTTTCAGTGTGTGACAATTCCTGAACTATATTCTTCGTGCACAGCAAATGGTTGTTATTCTGTATCATGGTCCACTGCTTAACTCAATCTGTCAACAGCCAGAAGGGTTGTTTTCTCCCCTACTGAGCCTCTCAGATGAGAAACTTTTCCAACAGTATTGTTACTGTCTTTGTAAGTTGGTTATCCATCAAAGTTAGAACTTTGAGTAATATAGGTTCTAGCTCTTTCCCAAGAAATGAATCTCAATGGTTATATTAACATATTTGACTTATACAAAAATACTTCATTACTGCTGCAAATATTGGCCATCTTCAGTGTATGTAAACTTATTTTCTCAGCAGGTTGAGGATTCCAATTGGAATCCACAGACATTTTAACAACAGTTTTACTAATATTTCAATTTCTAAAAACATGGATTTTCATTTCAGCATTGTTTCATAAAGAGAGAACAGTTAATTTTGTCATGACAGGAACACTAGACTATTTTATTATTTGTGAATCTTATGAAAGCCGACACTTTGATGATTTTTGCTGATTTACGTTAATTTTGAAATTTTTTAATTGTGATGCTCAGTATGTCTTATGGAAATGAAATCACCCATTGTTCACTTCCTGCCTGCATTTTCATAAGAATAAGGATATTTTATTCCATAATCATAATGCAGTTAATTAACTTCAAATAAGAAAACTGAGACATAAAAAATTAAATAAATTATTCAAGGTCATATAGTTTTCATAGCTTTAAAAAGATAGAATAATGAAACTTATTTTTAAAGTTTTGATATGAACATAAATGGGGTACATTTAGGAAGCACTGATGGAGTAAGATCTATATAATTAAAAAAAAATCAATGTCTATTGATGTCAGAGGAATGGCAGCATGAGAGGTACCCTTGGCCTCTCCCCCTGGAATTTCAACAAGTTAACCAACTATAATTCAACAAAGAATTCCCTAGTCGATACAGATGCACACCAGAGAGACCCTTGCATTGAAACATCTAAAGGAGGGCAACTGGGAATAAATGAGGAGACGAGAGGGGAGGAAAGCTCAGACAGCCTGCAGATGCAGCTGTACAGCTGGAAGCTCATGGCTTGGCCAGGGGAGGGGAAAAAGCCGATAGCAGCAGGTGCTTCATTTGGACAGGGGGAACAGAGAGCTTCATTGTGAGCAAAGAAAACGGTGGCTGAGCCATCAGATCCCTGATAGAGCACAGGGTTCTGCCATGCATCTCTCCACTGGTGGGCTAGGCAGTGGTGTATAAGGCAATGAAATGGAACCACAGAGCCCTGCTTCCACTTAGACTCTCAAAACTCGCCTCCTGTTGCCCTCGGAGTAGGATCCAGGAGCATATTATCTGTAAACCAAGAGCTATTGTGGTAGAACAGTTGTAGCCCTCTGTGACTGATTCCCAAGTGGAGTGCTTGAGGCAGGACCCCATGGAGGTCAGTGTTCGCCTTTATGTTGAAGGCAAAATGAACCCCACCCCCAGGCAGTGTGACTATAATGTCTTATGGAAGCAGTGGAGATCAAGTCTGGGAGATCACAGGGGTCAAAAATCTTGTAATTTAGCCCCATCTACTGGAAAATAGTAGAAAGACTTCTTCAGAGAAAGCTGCTATAGAAGGGTATTAATATAGACAGATACAAATGCCTAGACAAAATAAAACAGCAAATACCATGAATAACCACAGTAACCAGGATGATCAGAAAGAAAATGAAAAATTCCCAGAACAGAAACTGTAACACATGGAAATATGTAATATAAATGACAGAGATTTCAAGATTGCAGTTTTGAGAATACTCAATGAGATGTGAAAAAATACAGACAGGCAACTCAGTACACTCAGAAAACAAAACAAGTACTTTACCAAAAAGATTGAAACTTTGAAAAAATAACCAATCAGAAATCCTGGAAATGAAGCATGCAATTAAGGAGATTAGGAGTAAACTATGGAGCATAGAAAGCATAACCAACCAGATGGAACAAAGAATTAGTTATATTGAATATAGCAATCTAGTAATGACACAAAGGGAAGAAGAGAGAGACCTGAGCATAAAGTAAAATTAAAGAGCTCTAAAAGAACTATCTGACTCCATCAGAAAATGCAAAATTAGAATTATAAGCATTGCAGAGAAGAAAGTGAGGGAGCATGGAATGGAGAGTCTATTCAAAATAATAGTGGAGGAGAAAATCCAAAACATATGGAAAGAACTAGATCCTCAAATCCAAAAAGCAAACAGAAAAAGTAATTACCTCATTCCACAGATGCCTGCTCCAAGCTACTTTGTATTAAAACTACAAAATTAATGACAAAGAAAAAAATTCTAAAAGCAGCCACGGAAAAGAAGACAGTGACCTACAAAGGAAAACCATCAGAATGTTATCCAACTTCTCAGCAGAAACTCTACCAGCTGGAAGAGAATGAAACCAAATATTCAAATGTCTGAAAGAGAGAAATTACCAGCCACCAATAATATATCCAGCAAAATGTTTCTTTAAATATGAAGGAGAAATAAAGATGTTCCCAGACATACAAAAGCTGGGGAATTTTTTAAAAAATATATTTTATTGATTTTTTTACAGAGAGGAAGAGAGAGGGATTGAGAGTTAGAAACATCGATGAGAGAAAAACATCAATCAGCTGCCTCTTGCACACCCCCTACTGGGGATGTGCCCGCAACCAAGGCACATGCCCCTGACCGGAATTGAACCTGGGACCTTTGAGTCTTTAGGCCGACGCTCTATCCACTGAGCCAAACCGGTTTTGGCATAAGCTGGGGAATTTTATAACCAGAAAATCTCCATTGAAGGAAATACTCAAGGGAGTTATTCTACCTCAAAAAAAGAACAGAAGGTTACCTTACTTCAAGAAAGATCACCCAAGAACTGATAGCATAAACAGGGATAATTTGTCACAACAAGAAGATAAAAGGGGAGGGGGAAAAAGGTCTGAATTGACAATGGAAGATGAAGATCAGATGCACTAAAAATAAAATAAACTATGGTATGTATAAAACTTCATTTTTTATAAAACTAATAGTAACCACACAGAAAAATCCCCATACCCAGACACATAGCTCAAAAAAGAGGAAATAAAGGAAAGAAGTATAGACCAACAGACAGACACACAAAGAAAAAGACCTAATGGAGGCACAAAGATAACAGAAAACAAAAGTTAAAATGGCTTTTGGAGATCCTTATCCTATCTAATAATAGACAAATATGCAAATTGACCATACCTCTGACACACCCACAAGCCACGCCCACAAGCCACGCCCAACATCCAATCAGAGTGAGCATGCAAATTAACCCAAACCAAGATGGCTACAGCCACAGAGAGCAAGGTTTCCTAGGTAACAGAGGAAGCCAAGCTTTCTGCCAGCCATTGCAGGCCTAAGCCTCCACTCAAGCTACAAAGTTTCAATTATAGAAGGTAAACAAATTCAAACAAATGGCAGCAGAATGGAGCTTGAGAGAACAGGCCAGGGTTGCTGCCGGCAAAAGGGGAAGCAAAGCTTTCCACACACCCTGGCCGGGCCCACCCGCTTAAGGAAACAAAGTTTCCATTACAACCCCAACACAAATGGCTGTGGGCCTCGGGGGGAGCCACAGGCTTGGCTCCGCTCCAGGCTACAAAGTTTCAATTGTAGAAGGAAAATAAATTCCAGATACCAGGGCCTCCATTTGGGTTGCCAGGGGGCGTGGCCGGCCTGCAAACCACCACAGGCCCCTCGCTCAGGCCGCCCCACACCCCAAGGGAACCCCACCCTGATCAGGGACACCCTTCAGGGCAAACCATCTGGCCCCCACCCGTGCACCAGGCCTCTATCCTATCTAATAAAAGAGTAATATGCAGATTGATCATCACTGCAACACACAATATAGCTGCCCCCATGTGGTCAAAGATCCTGCCCCCATGTGGACACAGGATGGCCACCATAAGATGGCTAGCAGGAGAGGACAGTTGGGAGGCACCTGGCCTGCAAGGGAGGGCAGTTGAGAAGGACCAGGCCTGCAAGGGAGGGCAGTTGGAGGTGATCAACCCTGCAGGAGAGGGTGACCAGGCCGGCAGAGGAGGGAAGTTGGGGGCAAACAGGCTGGCAGCAGAGTGGTTAGGGGGTGATCAGGCTGGCAGGCAGAAACGGTTAGGGGCAATCATGAAGGCAGGCAGGTGAGCCGTTGGGAGCCAGCAGTCCTGGATTGTGAGAGGGATGTCCAATTGCCCGTTTAGGCCCAGTCGGACATCCCTTGAGGGGTCCCAGATTGGAGAGGGTACAGGCTGGGCTGAGGGATAACCCCCCTCCGTGCACGAATTTCGAATTTCGTGCACTGGGCCTCTAGTACATCAATAATTACCCTAAATGGTAACGGTCTGAATTTACCAATAATGTGGCACAGACTGGATCAAAAACAAAACCAAAACATATGTATATTACCTACATGAGTAACATATAACTGCAAAGACAAAGGTAGACTCAAAGTAAAAAGGGTGGAAAATGATTCCTCAAGCAAATAACATCCACAGAAAAATAGGTGTAGGCATATTATATGTACAAAATAGAAAGAGACAAAGATGGACACTTTATAATGATAAAGGAAACACTATATCAAGAAGACATATCATTTCTCAATATATATACCCTCAAACATGGAGCCCCAAAATATATACAACAACAATTCAACAATTAAAGGGAGAAACATATCAAAACACAATCATAATTGGGTAACTTAATATTACATTGATGGCTTTAGATAGATAAACCAAACACAAAATCAATAAAGAAATATTGGCCTTAAATGAGACACTAGAGCAAATGGACATTTTTGACAGTTACAGAACCTTTCACCCCCAAACATCAAATTATATATTCTTTTATAGGGCACATGGAACATTCTCAAGGATAGACCGTGTGTTGGGTCACAAAACTAGCATCAACAAATTTAAGAATATAGAAACTATACCAAGCATATTCTCTGAACAAGATGTCTTAAAATTAGAAATCAACTACAAAATCTCCACAGATATGTGGAGATTATACAATATACTACTAAGAAATGACTGGGTCAAAGAAGAAATAAAAGATAAAACATATATAGAGAGCCCTAACCGGTGTGGCTCAGTGGATAGAGCGTCGGCCTGCGGACTGAAAGTTCCTGGGTTCGATTCCGGTCAAGGGCATGTACCTTGGTTGTGGGCACATCCCCAGTAGGGAGTGTGCAGGAGGCAGCTGGTCGGTGTTTCTCTCCCATCGATGTTTCTAGCTCTCTATCCCTCTCCCTTCCTCTCTGTAAAAAATCAATAAAAAATATATATATATATATAAAAATATATATATATATAGAGAGAGAGAGAGCCTGGCCAGTGTGGCTCAGTGGTTGAACATCAACCTATGAACCCAGAGATCATGGTTTGATTCCAGGTTAGAGCACATGCCCAGGTTGCAGGATCGATCTCCAATAGGGGCTGTGCAGGAGGCAGTGAACAATGTTTCTCTATCATCATTAATGTTTCTCTCTCTCTCCTTCTCTGAAATCAATAAAAATACATTGATATATACACTGAGTGGCCAGATTATTATGATCTCTTAACACATAATAATATGGCCACTCAGTGTGTGTGTGTGTGTGTGTGTGTGTGTGTGTGTGTGTGTGTGTATTAGAGTCCCAGTGCATGGGTGGGGTCTGGCCAGCCTGGCCAGGGGGAGGGGACATGGGCTGTTGGCCTTCCTGCCTTTTGGTAGAACTCCTGGTCGAGGGGACAATTTGTATATTAGCTTTTTATTATATAGGATATACACTGAGTGGCCAGATTATTATGCATTCAGAGATCATAATAATCTGGCCAATCAGTGTGTGTGTATGTGTGTGTGTGTGTGTGTGTGTGTGTGTATATATATATGTATATATATCCTATCTAATAATAGACAAATATGCAAATTGACCATACCTCCGACACACCCACAAGCCACACCCACCATCCAATCAGAGAGAGTATGCAAATTAACCCAAAACCAAGATGGCTACAGAAAGAGAGCAAGGTTTCCTAGGTAACAGAGGAAGCCAAGCTTTCAGCCTGCCCTTGCCAGGCCTAAGCCTCCACTCAAGCTACAAAGTTTCAATTATAGAAGGTAAACAAATTCAAACAAATGGTGGCAGAATGGAGCTTGAGAGAACAGGCCAGGGTTGCCGCTGGCAACAGGGGAAGCAAAGCTTTCCACACACCCTGGCCAGGCCCACTTGTTTAAGGCAACAAAATTTCAATTATAACCCCAACACAAATGGCTGCCCCAGGCTTGGCTCCACTCCAGGCTACAAAGTTTCAATTGTAGAAGGAAAATAAATTCCAGATACCAGGGCCTCAGCTTGCGTTGCCAGAGGGCGTGGCCCACCTGCAAACTGCCACAGGCCCCTCGCTCAGGCCACCCCACACCCCAAGGGAACCCCCACCTGATCCGGGACACCCTTCAGGGAAAACCAGCTGGCCCCCACCCATGTACCAGGCCTCTATCCTATCTAATACACGAGTAATATGCAGATTGATCATCACTGCAACACAAAATATAGCTGCCCCCATGTTGTCAAAGATCCTGCCCCCATGTGGACACAGGATGGCCACCACAAGATGGCCAGCAGGAGAGGGCAGTTGGGACATCCCTTGAGGGGTCCCAGATTGGAGAGGGTACAGGCTGGGCTGAGGGACAACCCCCCTCCATGCACGAATTTCGTGCACCGGGCCTCTAGTGTACTAATAAAAGCCTAGGTGGCCCTTGCGCCCTCGCATGACACCCTCACGTCATCACAAGATGATAACCCCCATGTTGTCACAAGATGGCTGCCCCCATGTCACAAGATGGCCACCACAAGATGACCGGCAGGGGAAGGCAGTAGGGGGCGAACAGGCCAGAAGGGGAGGGCAGTTGGGGGTGAACGGGCTTGCAGGGGAGCATTTAGGCATCAATCAGGCCAGCAGGGTCACGGTTAGGGGGCGATCAGGCAGGCAGGCAAGTGAGGGGTTAGGAGCCAGCAGTCCCTGATTGTGAGAGGGATGTTTGACTGCCAGTTTAGGCCCAGTCCTAGTCGCACATCCCCTGAGAGGTCCCAGATTGGAGAGGGTGCAGATTGGGCTGAGGGATACCCCCCTAGTGAATGAATTTCATGCACCAGGTTTCTAGTATATACACTGAGTGGCCAGATTATTATGATCTCTGAAAGCATAATAATCTGGCCACTCAGCAGTATATGTGTGTGTGTGTGTGTGTGTGTGTGTTTATATATATATATATATATATATATATATATATATATATATATATATGCTACAGGCCCGATGCATGAAATTCGTGCACGGGGTGGGTGTCCCTCAGCCCAGCCTGCACCCTCTCCAATCTGGGATCCCTCTCACAATCCACAACTGCTGGCTCCCAACTGTTTGCCTGCCTGCCTTCCTGATTGCCCCTAACCATTTCTGCCTGCCAGCATGATCACCCCCTAACCACTCCATGCCAGCCTGATTGATGTCTAACTGTTCCCCTGCCAGCCTGTTTGCCCCCAACTTCCCTCCTCTGCTATCCTGGTCACCCCTAATTTCCCTCTCCTGCAGGGTTGATCGCCCCCAACTGCCCTCCCTTGCAGTCCTGGTGCCTCCCAACTGCCCTCCCCTGCTTGCCTAATCACCCACAACTGCCCTCCCTTGCAGGCCTTGTCCCTCCCAACTGCCCTCCCCTGCTGGCCATCTGGTAGTGGCCATCTTGTGTCCACATGGGGGCAGGATCTTTTACCACATGGGAGCAGCCATCTTGTGTGTTGGAGTGATGGTCAATCTGCATATTACTCTTTTATTAGATAGGATAGAGGCCTGGTGCATGGGTGGGGGCCAGCTTGTTTGCCCTGAAGGGTGTCCAAGATCAGGGTGGGGGTTCCCCTGGGGTGTGGGGCGGCCTGGGCGAGGGCCCTGTGGTGGTTTGCAGGCCAGCCATGCTCCCTTGCAACGCAAGCAGAGGACCTGGTATCTGGAATTTATTTATCTTCTACAATTGAAACTTTGTAGCCTGGAGCAGAGCCAAGCCTCCTGCTTGCTCTGTGGAGGCAGCCATTTCTGTTTGAATTTATTTACCTTCTATAATTGAAACTTTGTATCCTGGACTAGAGGCCCAGGCCGGCCAGGGCTGCAGAAGCTTGGCTTCCTCCATCGCCCAGGGCAACCCTAGCCTCATGATCTTCTAGCTCCATGGCTGCCGCCATTTCTGTTGGAATTTATTTACCTTCTATAATTGAAACTTTGTACACTTGAGTGGAGGCCTGGGCCCGCCAGGGTGTGTGGAAAGCTTGGCTTCCTCCATTGCCAGGGAAACCCAAGCCTCCCTCCTGCTTTCTGTGGCCACAGCCATCTTGGTTGGGATTAATTTGCATACTCACTCTGATTGGCTGGTGGGCATGGCTGGTGGGTGTAGTGGAGTGATGGTTAATTTGCATATCACTCTTTTATTAGATAGGATATATATATATATATATATATATAGAGAGAGAGAGAGAGAGAGAGAGAGAGAGAGAGAGAGAGAGAGAGATGTGAGTGACAATACAACATATCAAAACTTCTGGGATGCAGCAAAAGTAGTAATGAGAGGTAAGTTTATTTAATTACATGCCTATCTCAAGAAACAAGAGAAATCCTATCTAAACACCCTAAATTCCCATCTTAAAGAACTAGAAGAACAATAGCAACCCAATGTCAGCAGAAGAAAGGAAATAATAAAAACTAGAGCAGAATTTAGTGAAATAGAGAACAAAAACACTATACAAAATATTAATAGCAGGAAGAGCGGGTTCTTTGAAAAGATTATTAAAATTGACAAATCCTGGCTAGGCTAACTAAGGAAAAAAGGGAAACAACCTATATAAACAAAATAATAATTGAGAGGGGATAAGTCATCACAGAGATCACAGATATCCTACCTTATAATAGAGAAACATGCAAATTGACCGCACCTCCACTATGCCCATGATTGGGCCTGCGAGAGGCTGGGGGCGGGACTCTGGGTGGCCTATCTGGCCGTTGAGAAGACCAAGATGGCGGCGTCCAATCCTCTTAGTTCCGGGGGTCCCGGGGGTCATCGCCACCCTGGGGGGCGTGGCCGGGCCCAGCCAGCCGCTCCCCAGGGTCCCGGGGGCGATCGCCACCTTGGGGGTGTGTGGCCAGGCCCAGCCAGGCGCTCCCCGGAGGTCCCTGGCGCGATCGCCACCCTGGGGGGGCATGGCCTGGCCGAGCCAGCCACTCCCAGGTGTTCCCGGGGAGATCGCCACCCTGGGGGGGGGCGTGGCAGGACTCGCCCAGCCTCTCCCAGGGTCCCTGTGAACATTTCAGGCATGTGGTTGCTGAGACCCAGACCAGGCCTCTGGCCACAGATTCATAGCTTTGCGGAGACCTAGGGCAGGGATCTCCCTCATCTGCAGAGAGAGAGAGGTTCTGCAGTGCCCCCAAGAAGTGGGTGGGCCCAGCCAGGGATCAAGGGGCATGGAAGGACTCCTGGCAGAGGGGCAAGGACCCTCACCCCTGAGGCGGGGGTTGAGGGGTGGAGCCACCTCCGTGAAGGGGTGCTGCACTGCAGGGTACTGGACTAACTGACGTGATTCAGAGAAGCTCCCAGTGCTAATGGGCCTCGCTCAGGCGGCCTTCACACTTCAGAGGCAGGGACTACTGCTCCTGCCTTGACCCAAAAGCAAGCTCGCTACACCCTGCCCCATAGCAGAGCATGCCTAGGCAGTGAGTGGGAAGCCTTCCACCTGCTTCGGAGAAGGGGGGGCAGTAAAGAATGGGGGGAGAGGAAAGAATGTGGAGCATCCGCAATGAAGAGGTGCTTGAGAAAGAGGCTCAGAAGCCTGACTGGAAGGTTTGTTCTGTTTGCTGGGCCGCTGCCCCTTAGGAAGCGCAAAGAGCATGGCTCTGAGGGCTTCCTGTGTGCTGAGTCAAGTTCTACAGCCAACTGGAATTGGCCTCAGTTTCCTGGTCTGTAAAATGGATGAAGCGTGTCCCAGTGCCTTCACTGAGCTTTGATGGCCAATTGAGATACTATATAAAGAAAATGAGGGAAGAAGTGAGAAAGAAAAGGAAGGACAAAAAACACAAAAGACTGAAAGGAACCTGTAAACCCATTGTCACTTAAATAAGGAATATAGTCAGTAGTGTTGTAATGATGGTATGATGCCAGGTGGGTACTAGAAATATCGGGGAACACTTTGTAAAGTATATGATTGTCTAACCACTATTCTGTAACTAATATAAAACCTGAAACCAATACAAAATAATATTGAATGTAAAGAAATGAAAATTGGAGTGAAATTTTTATAAATTTCAAAGTTTAAATAAAAGCTGTAAAGGAAGGAAGGGGAGAATAAAAAGTGTTTTTCATTTTGCCACTTCATTAAAAAGATAGTTGTCTTTATATGGTGCTTTTATACTTTTCTAAGTCATTATCTCATTTTAATTTCCGGGCAACTTAAAGACAAGATAAGTATTCCCTCCAGTATTCAAAGAAAGGAAATCTTGGTGTCTGGTCCTAATGATTCAATCGTCAAGCCCTTATTGTAAAGCAGGGTGAGTAAAATTTTCTGTGCAGGGTCATATCTATACTAATAAAAGCCTTGGGAGTGATCAGGCCAGCAGGGCAGGGTATTTGGGGGCAATTAGGCCCACAGAGGAGCAGTTAGGGGGCAATCAGGCCAGCAAGAAAGCAGTTAGGGGGCAATCAGGCAGGTAGGTGAGCAGTTAGGAGCCAGCGGTCCCGGATTATGAGAGGGATGTCCAACTGCAGGTTTTGGCCCGATTCCACAGGACATCCCCCGAGGGGTCCCATATTAGAGAGGGTGCAAGCTGGGCTGAGGGACACCCTCCCCAGTGCACGAATTTCGTGCACCGGGCCTCTAGTCCTATATAATAAAAGGCTAATATGCAAATTGACTGAACAGTGGAACAACGTGCACTGACCACCAGGGGCAGCTGCTCAATGCAGGAGCTGCCCCCTGGTGGTCAATGCGCTCCCACAGGGGGAGCGCTGCTCAGCCAGAAACTGGGCTCACAGTTGGCGAGGGCAGTGGTGGTTGCGGGAGCCTCTCCTGCCTCTGCGGCAGAACTAAGGATGTCCAACGGTTGGCATAAGCCTGCTCCTGGCTGGCAGGCAGACATCCCCTGAGGGTTTCTGGACTGAGAGAGGGTGTAGGCCGGGCTGAGGTACCATGCCTCCTCCAAGTGCACGAATGTCATGCACCAGGCCTCTAGTAAAAGGATAATACTGGACTATTATGAAAGACAATATGCCACCAAATTCAATAACCTAGAAGAAATGGATAAGTTCCTACAGATATCTAACCTTCCTAGCAAAAATCGTGAAGAATTGGAAAATCTAAATAGCCCAATCTGCAGTGAGGAAATTGAAACAACCATCAAAAACCTCCCCAAAAAATAGAAGTCCAGGGCCAGATGGCTTCATCAGAGAATTCTATCAACCATTCAAAGACTTTAAACCTGTCCTCTCAAACTCCTCCAAAAAAATTGAAGAAGTGGAAATACTTCCTAACACACACACACACACACACACACACACACACACACACACACTAAACTACAGACAAATATCTCTGATGAATAAACATGCAAAAATCCTAAGCAAAATACTAGCAAATCAAATAAAACAGTACATTAAATAATAATACATCACAATCAAGTAGGGTTCATACCAGGGGCACAAGGATGGTTCAATATATGCAAATCAATCAATCCTATATAATAAAGAGGGAATATGCTAATTGACCATCACACCCTCACAAAGATGGCGGCACCCACAGCCAATAAGGAAGGGATATGCTAATTGATGGCCACGCTCTCAAAGATGGTGGTGCCCACAGCCACAAGTTGGCTGTGCCCAGTCCCCTCAGCCCCCCAACCACCCAGGGCCGGCCCGAGGCGCAGGCAAGCCTCGGATGTTGGCTGCCCAGCCACCCAGGGGTGGCCCAAGGGACAACCAAATGACTGAACAGCAGGCTGCGTGGGGCAACCAGGCCAGCAGGAGGGTTAGTGAGGGACAACCAAATGACTGAACAAACAGGCTGTGTGGGGCAACCAGGCTGGCAGGAGTGCAGTTGGGGGAAACCAGACCAGCAAGGGGGGTGTTGCGGTGACCAGGCTGGCAGAGGGGCTGTTGGGGGCAACCAGGCTGGCAGGGGGGGGTGCTGTTGGGGTAAACCAGGCTAGCAGGGAGGCAGTTGGGGGCAATTAGGCTGACAGGGGGAGCAGTTGGGGGTGGCCAGGCCAGCAGGGGGGGGATACTATTGGGGGCAATTAGGCTGACAGGGGGAGCAGTTGGGGGTGAACAGGCCAATGGGAGGTGGCAGTTAGGGGCAACCAGGCCGGCAGGGGGGTAGTTAGGGGCGATCAGGCCAGCAGGGGGGGGCAGTTAGGGGTGACCAGGCAGGGAGGCAGGTGAGTGATTAGAATCCAGCAGTCCAGGATTGTGAAAGGGATGTCCCAGATTGGAGAGTGTGCAGGCTGGGCTGAGGGGACCCCCCCCATGCATAAATTTTGTGCACCGGGGCTCTAGTGTAAGATAAAAATCATGTGATCTTACTAATAGATGCAGAAAAAGCATTTGATAACATACAACATCCATTTATGATTAAAATAGTCAGAAAAAGCTAAGAACCATATGATTTCACTCATATGTGGGATATAAAACTGAAACTTGTGAATACAAACAGCAGTGTGGTTATTGCCAGAGGGAAGGTGGTGGGGGGAGAAGGGGGTCCTAATATATGGTGATGGGAGAAGATTTGACTTTGGATGGTGGGCACATAATGTAACATACAGATCTTATAAAATAGAAACCCACACCTGAAACCTATACACTGAGTGGCCAGATTATTATGATCTCTGAACGCATAATAATCTGGCCACTCAGTGTATATCCTATATAATAAAAGGCCCCTTGACCAGGAGTTCGACCAGCAGGCAGGCTGGCCAACTGCCCATGCCCCCTCCCCATGGCCAGGCTGGCCGGACCCACCCATGCACGAATTCATGCACCGGGCCTCTAATATATATATATATTGAGTGGTCAGATTATTATGTGTTCAGAGATCATAATAATCTGGCCACTCAGTGTATGTTCATGTTGACCAATGTCAATCCAAAAAAATTTAATTCTAAAAGAAAACAAATCTATGTCTAACTAAATACTATAGCCTTAGCTGCTGGGATAAACTCTGGCCACTTACAACCCTGTTCTGGAATAAAGAAATTGGAAAAGTATTTTCTTACAAGTTCTTATTAATCTTTCTTAACTGTATGCATAACTCACATTTATATAAATGTTTAATATTAGAAGTGTTTTAGTTCTTTATTTAGAATTTGGTGATGTTTCTGTTATCAGAAATATGCCATAGAAACTTACTATTTTTTGTATCAATTAGTTTGCGCTGAGATTGGTTTCATTTTACATTTTGCTTAAAGTTGCCATTTCCAAGAACCTATAGACAACATCAAGTGAAGACTTACTGTATACCCATGAAATCATCACCATAATAAAAGTAATAAACATACCTATATTTTGACTTCTTTCTGTTCCACAGAGGGAAAAAAAACTGAAGCAGCTATGTATCTCCTATTTTATTTTCTTCAGACAAATCTGATGCCCTCAAGCGTTTCTCTGAATATCTATTGTAAGAAATCAAAGAGGCATTGAAAAATTTCTGTTTGGAATGATGAAATCAAAGCAATAGCAGCTGTATCATAGGGTAAAATTTGTCTTAAAATTCAGGCTACTAAGGTTAAGAGACAGTACTTTCCCTCTATGATTCAAGGGAGTTAGGTTAAAAATGGACTAAAGCAAGCATGTCAAACTTGTGGCCTGTGGGCTGCATGTGGCCCACAACGAATATTTTTGCAGCCCAACTGATATAATGGTATGTAATACACCTTTTAATAAGAATTTTGTAACTTAATTTTTACAATATACTGTTATACATAACTAGAGGCCTGGTGCATGAAATTCATGCACTCGGGGGGCCCCTCAGCCAGGCCTGTGCCCTCTTGCAGTTCAGGAGCCTTTGGGAGATGTCTGACTGCCACGGAGGTGGGAGAGGCTCCTGCCACAGCCACTGTGCTCGCCAGCAGTGAGCAGTGCTTCTGGCTAAGCAGCATTCCCCTGTGGAAGTGCATTGACCACCAGGGGACAACTCCTGCATTGAGTGTCTGCCCCCTGGTGGTCAGTGCACATCGTAGGGACTGGTCATTCCACCATTTGGTTGATTTGTGTATTAGCCTTTATTACCATATTTTCTGGCGGATAAGATGACTTTTCAACCCAGGAAAATCTGAAAAGTCGGGGGTCTTATATGCCGGAAAATACGGTATTTGGGTTTTAAGCAATCTGATATACATTGTCAGAGATTTTTCTAACCTACCGTATTTTCCGGCGTATAAGACCCCAGACTTTTGAGAAGATTTTCCTGGGTTAAAAAGTCGTCTTATACGCCAGAAAGTACAGTATATAGGATTATTAATAATGAACTACAACATTTGCTAATGTCTGATTACTACAATCGTGTTGCATTCATTTTCCTTATGCACCTTACATGCAGGCTCACCATTTCTCTCCACTAATACTATCAGTGAATATTTTAGCAGCCGATTGCCAGGTCATTAATCTTGTACTGACTCATTTGGTGTGCACAACAGGAAATATTTTGCTTTCGGAGAACAAGAAAAATAGGTTTATTTGTGTTATGCTTATTAATTTGTAGTTATTCAGTGTCTGGTAAGTTAATGTTCAAGAAAAAATATTAATGTTTATTAAAATGTTATATTATTTTATGTTTACGATGACTCATTTATGTCAGCCCTTTGTATTCAGCATGTCTCTATCAAAATAAATCTACGTTTCTATGAAAATTGAAGCTTTTTTTTTTTTGCAGCCCATGTAAACTTAAACCTTGTTTATTTAGCCTGAGTTAGCTTTTGAGTTTCACATACTTGCTTTAGAAACTCCAAAATCCTGGGCTCATTCCAAATAAATTAAATAAGTCTGGAGACGAGACTCAGAAATCAGTGTTTTTAAACATCCCCAAGGTGCTTTCTATGAGCAGACAGACTGAGAATCAGTTGTCTAAAAAGAAAACAGGTCATTGTTCTCACAGAAACTGTTACACAGTCTGTTCTGAGCACCACTGGTGTGCCATTTTGTAAGGCAACCATGATTCATTTGGAATACAGAATTTGTGTTTTCTTAAATTAAGACAGCTTCAGTAATTTTTTTGAGATAATTGAAAAATTCTGAGAATATATTTTCATTATGACCTATGTGACCTGGAAAGATGTTTTATAAATTTATGTTTATTGTTGAAAGTATTACAGATGTACCCTTTTATCCCCCCATTGACCCTCTCCATCTTGCTCCCACACCTCTGCCTTTCCCTGCACTATTGTCTGTGTCCATGGGTTATGTGTATATGCATATAAGTCCTTTGGTTAATCTCTTCTCCCTCCCCCTTCCCTCTGTGATTCATCAATGTGTTCCATGCTTTCATGTCTCCAGATCTATTTTGTTCATCCATTTATTTTGTTCATTAGATTTCACATATGAGTGAGATCATGTGATACTTGTCTTTCTGTGACTGGATTATTTTTCTTAGCATAATACTCTCCAGGTTCTCCATGCTGTCTCATAGAGTAAGATAACCCTTTTTTATAGCTGCATAGTATTCCTTGGTATAAATGTAGCACAGCTTTTTTTTAATCCCCACTCACCTATTGATGGGCACTTGGGCTGTTTCCAGATCTTAGCTATAAATAGCCTAAGTGCCCATCAGCAGATGAGTGGATTAAAAAACTGTGGTACATCTAAACAATGGAATACTATGCTGCAGTAAAAAAGAAGGAGTTCTTACCATTTGCAACAGCATGGATGGAACTGGAGAGCATTATGCTAAGTGAAATAAGCCAGTCAGAGAAAGATAAATATCATATGATCTCACTCGTTTATGGAATATAATGAACAATATAAACTGATGAAGAAAAACAGTTCCAGAGACAGAGGAACATCGATCAGACCATCAAACCTCAGAGGGAAGGTAGGGAAGAGTGGGGGTAAGAGGGAGAAATCAACCAAAGGACTTGTATGCATGCATATAAGCCTAACCAATGGATTCAGATACCAAGAGGGTAAGGATATGAGTGGGGGGGATGGGGGAGTAATGGGGGAATAAGGACACATATGTAACACCTTAAGCAATAAAGAAATTTAAAAAAAATTGCAGTACTAAGTAGTATAAGGGTACATTCATTCTTTCTGATTGGTGTTTCAAGTTTCTTACGATATATTCCTAGAAGTGGGATCACTGGGTTGGTCAAATGGCAGTTCCATATTTAATTTTTTGAGGAAACTCCATACTGTTCTCCATAATGGCTGCACCAGTCTGCATTCCCACCGGCAGTATACTAGGTTCCCTTTTCTCCACATCCTCAGCAGCACTTGTCATTTGTTGATTTGTTGATGGTAGTCATTCTGACAGGTGTGAGGTGATACCTTATTGTTTTAATTTGCAGCTCTTTGATGATTAGTGACTTTAAGCATTTTTTCATATGTGTCTTGGCCAATATGTTTTAGAGACCAGGGTTCGGAAATGGTGAGGAAATAATGGAGTAAAAGTCAAGAGAAAGGAGAGTTCAGTAGAGCTTTGGAGGAACAGGTAGACCCTTGAATGGACTGTCTATTAGCAGTGAATGATAGCGCAGCAGATGATTAGGATATTTGGGCATTATGAAATTGTATAAGAACCATGTTGAGATTGAGTAATCAGCCCCCACTGCCAAACCATTAATTTCAAGGCACCTTGCATTGCCTGGCATCTGGGTCTAAACAAGTATCTGAGGAGGACTCTCTTTCACAGCAGCCATCACTTCACCTAAAACCTCCTTAGCCTTGTTTTGGTCCACATGCAAATTCCTTGTAATGGATACTCCCATTAAAACCTCTCAGAAATGTATTTTATGGAAAGAGAAAATTGGTCTTTTACTTAACTGAGAGCTTGTAACGATGGAAGAGAGAGCCCAGCACTTATATTTCAAGCAACTTATGACATATAAAGGCAACAGGAGAATCCCCTGAAGCCAGACAAAATCAAAGCACAATCATTCTCACTTTTCCTTTATGTATGTATGTATGTATGTATTTCTAATCTTTACCTGAGGATATTTTTTCCCATTGATTTTTAGAGAAAGTGGAAAGGAGGGGGAGAGCCAGAGAGAGAGAGAGAAACATTAATGTGAGAGAGACACATCAATTGGTTGCCTCCAGCACATGCCCTGACCAGGGCTGGGAATTGAGCCTGCAACCGAGGTATGTGCCCTTGACCAGAATTGAACCCCTTCAGTCCTTGGCCGATGCTCTATCCTCTGAGCAAACACGGCTAGGGCTCACTTTTCCTTTATAACTCCTTTGGTTTTCAAATAAGAAAGGTCTGAAGTACATTATTGGCTATGTGGTAAATGGGAGAGTTCCTGATTGAAAGGATAGAAGTTCAAGGATCTTAATATAAGCCAAAAGTTAGACTAAAACAAACAAACAAACAAGCAAACAAACTAGAGAGGTGTAGGGGAAGACTAGTGCTGGAAGACCTAAGATGTGAACATGGCTGGGGCCAGTGTGACTGATGCTGCTGCAATGAGGGAGCTGTGAGGTCTTAGGGTTAGACATGTGGCTGGCTTTATAAATGGAATATTATGTCAGAAGAAAAGATGTTTACATGTATAAAGAACACAATTTCGTGGGTGTCCTACCATTTTAGGTAGTGTTGGGTTTTCCCCTATTTTTCTGTCCTTTTTTTTTCATTTTTATTGAATTTATTGGGTTAATATTAGTTAGTAAAATTATATAGGTTTCAGGTGTATAATTCTATAATAATCATCTGTATATTGTATTGTGTCTTCACCACCCAAAGTCAAGTCTCCTTCTATCATCATTTATCCACACTTTACCCTCTTCTACCTGCCCCTACACCCAATTCCTTCTGGCAATCACCATACTATTATCTGTGTCTATGAGTGGTTGTGTTATTTTTGCTTAATCCCTTCACTTTTTTTACTCAACCCCCAAACCCCACAACATCTGTCAGTTTGTTCTCAGTATCTATGAGTCTATTTCTATTTTGTTTGTCAGCTTATTTTGTTCATTGGATTCCACATATAAGTGAAATTATATGGTACTTGTCTTTCTTTGACTGGGTTATTTCACTTAGCATAATACTTTCTAGGTCCATCCATGCTGTCATAAAAGATAAAATTTCCTTCTTTTTTACCGCAGCATAGTACTCCATTGTGTAGATGTACCACAGTTTTTTAATCCATTCATCTGCTGATGGGCACTTAGGCTGTTTCCAAATCTTAGCTATGGTGAATTGTGCTGCTATGAACATACGGGTGCATATATCCTTTCTGATTGATGTTTCCAGTTTCTTAGGATATATTCCTAGAAGAGGGATCACTGGGTCAAATGGGAGTTCTATTTTTAGTTTTTTAAGGAAACTCCATACTGTTCTCCACAGTGGCTGCACCAGTCTGCATTCCCACCAGCAGTGGACGAGGGTTCCTTTTTCGCCACATCCTCTCCAGCACTTGTCATTTGTTGACTTGTTGATAAAGGCCATTCTGACAGGTGTGAGATGGTACCGCATTGTTGTTTTGATTTGCATCTCTCTGATGATTAGTGATTTAGAGCAGGTTTTCATATGTCTCTTGGCCTTCCTTCTGTCTTCTTTCGAAAAGTTTCTATTTAGATCAGTTGCCCATTTTTTGATTGGGTTATTTATCTTCTTTTTGTTAAGCTGCATGAGTTCCCTGTAAATGTTGGAGATTAAACCCTTATCGTTGACATCATTGGCAAATATGTTCTCCCATGCAGTGGGTTTTCTTGTTGTTTTATTGATGGTTTCTGTTGCTGTGCAAAAGCTTTTTATTTTGATGTAATCCCATTTGTTTATTTTCTCTTTAGCTTCCATTGCCCTAGGAGCAGTATCAGCGAAGAAGTTCTTTTGGCATATGTCAGAGATTTTTCTGCCTGTAGATTCCTCTAGTATTTTTATGGTTTCCTGTCTTATGTTTAAGTCCTTGATCCATTTTGAGTTTATTTTTGTGTATGGTGTAAGTTGGTGG
Organism: Eptesicus fuscus; assembly: GCF_027574615.1. Lineage (NCBI taxonomy): Eukaryota > Metazoa > Chordata > Mammalia > Chiroptera > Vespertilionidae > Eptesicus > Eptesicus fuscus. Next base: position 27,632,443 of record NC_072473.1, read on the forward strand.
TCTAGTTTCATTTTTTTGCATGTATCTGTCCAATTTTCCCAACACCATTTATTGAAGAGACTGTCTTGACTCCATTGTATGTTCATGCCTCCTTTATCAAATATTAATTGAGCATAGCGATTTGGATCGATTTCTGGGTTCTCTATTCTATTCCATTGGTCTATATGTCTGTTCTTGTGCCAATACCAGGCAGTTTTGAGAACAGTGGCTTTGTAATATAGCTTGAAATCTGGTATTGAGATCCCTCCTACTTTATTCTTCTTTCTCAGGATTGCTGTAGCTATTCGGGGTCTTTTTTTATTCCAGATGAATTTTTGAAAAGTTCGAGAAGAATATCATGTAAGGAAAAATATCCTGCAAATAAATTACATCTAGAAAATTTTTACTTTAGAAAATTAACTTTCATTTGTAATGCTAACAGCAAGTCACCCAGGTAAAACATACATGGTGTCAAAACAAGCCAAAGGAAAATCATTTGGGCAAAAAAATGAAAAAGGATCGCAAATCAAAGTCATAGAAAATATTCCTTTATTAACTTTTGGTCGAGAATATGTTTGTATGTTTTCAGAAAACAACTCCGAGACATGTGGATTCCTGCAATAGAGAGGAATTGACAGGAGTGCTCCAGCCATGAAGTCAGAAGAGAAACAGTCCAGAGATGGAAGACGCTGACGATGCCTTGCCATACTAGCAGTCAGCAGATATGCGTCACTGCAGATTGCCCAGGACCAAACCAGAGAGGGTCAGACCTGAAATACCACCATTTGTCCACCATCCAGAACTGAAATATCATTGCTGTTATGAACACATTAACAACTGTTGGACATAGAAACCGGGACTCAAAAGAACTGTTGGCCCAGAAAGAAACTCACTACAGACTGATTCATTTGCCTCTCAGCATAACCATTATTGCTTGTCTCATTTTCAGTTCCTATAAGTGTATTCCTAGTATCACATGAGCTCACTCATCTAGGGGAAAAGATGAACAACATAGACTGAAGAACAAGAACAGCATCCATCAGACTGTCAGACCTCAGAGGGAAAGTAGGGGAGGGTGGGGACAAGGGAGATAGATCAACCAAAGGACTTGTGTGCTTGCATATGAGCCTAACCAATGATCACGGACAACAGGGGGAGGGGGGCTTGTGTGTGTGGGGGATTGGGAAGGGAACGGGGGGAGGGGGTTGAGGACAAATATGTGATACCTTAATCAATAAAGTAATTTAAAAAAAAAAAAAAAAAGATAAAATTTCCTTCTTTTTTATGGTGAAGTAGTATTCCACTGTAAATATACCACAGCTTTTTTTATCCACTCATCTACAGATGGGCATTTAGGCTGCTTCCAAATCTTGTCTATTGTAAATAACACTGCAATGAACATAGAGGTACATATATCTGTTCATAACAATGTTTCTGGTTTCTTCAGATATATTCCCAGAAGTGTCATAAGGCAGTTCCATTTTTAATTATTTGAGGAAACTCCATACTGTTTTCCACAGTGGCTGCACCAATCTGCCTTTCCACAAACATGCTCTTCTCTATTTTTCTTCATAGTGAACCTGATTTGATAAGTGACTTCATCAGTTATTAATATTTAATGGGTATTTAATCTCAAAATGTTGGCTCTCTAAAGATTATATACATTTCCATGCCTAGCCTAAAATTACAGAAGGAAAGATTTAATGTGCATTATAAATGACTTCTAAAATTTTTCATAAGTTACATTACTTAAGAAGTTATATGTGTTAATGTTTTTACAAATAAATATTATCTTACCTAATAATAGAGAAACATGTAAATTGATCATACCTCTGCTACACCCACAGCCAATCAGAGTGAGTATGCAAATTAACCCAACAAAGATGGAGGTTAATTTGCATACCTGGGTCCCCCCCAGCCGACCATTGTAGGGGCTGAGACTGCGATTGGAGGGGCGGGGTGGGGGAGGAGGGCTTCCCAAGCCTAAAGCCTGGGGCTTGGGAAGGGGCCGAGCCTGCAACCAAATGCAGACCATCCAGAAGTCAGCGCTGGGTTGCCCAGCTGCAGCCTGGCAACCCAACACTGACTGCTTAGGTGGCTGAGACCCAGAGAGTGAGTCAGGGTCTGATCTGCAGCCTCAGTGGAAGCTGTTGATCAGTGTACTTACCTCTCTCTTTCTCTCCCTCTTTCTTTCTGATCTTTGCCAGCAGCCAGGCTTTTCTTTCTCTCCCGGCCTCCTTGGGGGCTGCTGTTAAGCCCTGCCTCTTTGATCAGGCCCAGAGATAGGCCTGGAGATGCTGACTGGCATAGGAACCAACCAATCAGAACCAAAGGTGGGTGCTGTGGGGAACCAATAGCTGCCTAGGAGGTGGAGCTTCTGACGCTGACTAGCATAGGAACTGACCAATGGGAACCAAAGGTGGGTGCTGTGGGGAGCCAATGTCTGCCTAGGAGGTGGAGCTTTTGATGCTGACTGGCATTGAAACCGACCAATGAGAACCAAATCTCATTGGTTTTTGAGAGGGCAATTAGAGGTTATCAGGCTGGCAGGTAGAAGCAGTTAGGGGCAATCAGGAAGGCAGGCAGGTGAGCAGTTAGGAGCCAGTTGTCCCAGATTGTGAAAGGGATGTCTGACTACTGGTTTAGGCCCGATCCCCTGGATCGGGCCTAAAATGGCAGTCAGACATCCCACAAGGGGTCCCCAATTAGAGAGGGTGCAGGCTGAGTTGAGGGAATCCCCCCTCCATGCATGAATTTCATGCACTGGACCTCTAGTTGTTATATAAAAGAAGACTCATATACTCAAGATTATTCATAGAAAATATAACTGTGAGAGCAAATAGAAATGAGTAAAATCATAAGAGTAACATCAGGAAAATTAAAATCTATAATAAGCATAGGCTTGTGAAAGAAATGTGAATAAGAATAAATCACTTCTGAATTATATTTGCAGTAAGTAGAATAATAAATGAGATGAGATGACATTATAATAGACCACAGAAAGAAACAGCCCATCTTGTGTTACTTAAGGGATTTTGTCCATCAAGTAGAATAATTTTTAAAAGAACATTTATGAACAAACATGAATTAAAGAGAAATTCCAGGCCACCAGTTGATGAACTGTTTGAAGGAGAGCAATTTCCAGTTGAGGAGGAATGTGTTTTTTAGAGAAATTGATGGTTCTTTCCAGATATAGTTACTTTTGATGTCAAGTCAAATCTGGGTGGACAGCCTGTCCTTTCCTCTCCCTGTGTTTTGCTAAGTTGTCAGATTCAAAATGCACCCAAAGGCTTGATTTAAAAAATCAAAGTTATAAAATGTTTTGTTCTATGGGGAATCTATAATAATAAAAGTATAATATGTTAATTAGACCAGACAGCTGAATGGCCTTCCAGACATCATCCTGGACATCCTTCCAGACAAAGTTGCAGCTACAGGGGCCCGAGGCAGAGGTGGTTAGGGGCAATCAGGCAAGATGGAGAGAGGTTAGGGGTGATCAGGCAGGCAGGCAGGCAGAAGAGCAGTTAGGAGCTAGTGGTCCAGGATTGCGAGAGGGATGTCCCATTGAGCCTAAACTGGCAGTAGGACATACCCTGAGGGGTCCCGAATTGTGAGAAGGTGCAGGCTGGACTGAGGAACCGCACCCGCCCCTCGCATGCAGAATTTCGTACACTGGGCCTCTAGTAATATATAATAAGGTTATCAGAAAAGTTTTCATATTTTCTGAAGAATCAGAAGGAAGTGGACATTTTCCAGAATTTTGGATATGTATACATATATTTCCGCTTTTCAGTTTGGGAAAGAGAATAAATGTTATCATCTACAGTCCTGTTGGAATAGTATCAGCAGAAAGCCAGCCATTATTATGGATAGATAATAAGATTTTAAATACTGTACTTTTAAAATTGAGCCCTAATCACAAGGATCTTATATAGATTCTTTAAGCTTAAATTATGACAAGTCAAATTTATTTTACAAAAGGAAACCAATCAAATGTAGAAGATATAATACATCTGTATTTCAAAAATGCATTAGAATGTCCTATTACCCTTCTAGGGGAAAAAAGAATAGGAAAACTATAGCTGAATTATTATATATTTAAGTGATTTTCTAACTGGTTGGTTTATTGTGGCTAACAGCTTATAAATGATGTGGTATGGCTGTAGTAGATATCTACCATGGGACCACTTCCATAGGCCACTATCTTTAGCCCTATCCTCATCATTTATGTCAGTACTTTGGGTGAAGTCTTAAAAGGTTTCTTTCTTCTATGGTACACATAATAATTGGTATTAGATCACCTATGTTCAATGACAGACTAGAAATATAAAAAAACCTTGGTAGTTGGAAAGGTGAAATGGACCTATAAATAGTCATATTTGCATTTATTCATTAAAAATTAACTTATTTTCCAATTACAGTTGACATGCAATCCTACCTAATAAAAGGGTAATATGCAAATTGACCGCACCTTCGCTATGCCCAAGCCATGCCCACCAGCCAATCAGAGTGGGTATGCAAATTAACCCAGCCAAGATGGCGGTTAATTTGCATACGCTGAGGGAGGGAGGAGTGAAGACCTAAGACAGCATAGAAGGAAGAGGGAGGGAAAGTGGAAAGCAAGGCTGCTGCTGGAGGGAAAGCGTGGGTAGCGCGTGCGGCCTCAGAGGTGGGCAGCAGTGGGCAGTGGGCGGCAACGGCAGGTACAGCGGGTCGGGGTGCTCAGCAGAGTGCACAGCTGCGGTGGGTCGGGGCATGCAGCGGCAGTGGCGGTGGGCACGGTGGGGTGGTGGGTGGGGTGCGCAGCTGGTGGTAGCAAAGGCAGTGGTGCATGGGGCCTCGGAGGGAGAGGTTGGGGGGCGGGAGAGGTGTCGGTGGCGAGCGGGAAGCCCGCCTGAAGTCTTGCAGGAATCTTCCTGCAAAATGGGCCTCTAGTATTATATTAGTTTCAGGTATACAACATAGTGATTAGACACTTACTTACCTTACAAAGTGATCACCCTAATAAGTCTAGTTATTATACAGTTATTACATAGCCCCTATGTGCTAGTATTGTGTAATGTGACAGCACATGATGGTGTGTGTACATGCATGTGCATGCATGTGTGTGTGCATGTACTTGTGTATGAGAAGATGATGTGTGTACATTAAATAAATGGCAGATTCTGAACTCTAGGAACTTTCTTTTTAAGGACATATGACAGAAATTTTAGTAAAGCACTGGGTGGGCATGTCTAAGAAAAGATATAGGGGGAAAATTTCACTAGTAGCCAAAGAGATTTGGGTTCACACATCAGCTTTTGTCCATGTTTTTGCACAATCACTTACAAAATGCATAATGGGGGTAAAACAACTTTAAAGAGTGCATCTTGTGGTCATTTTGAAAATATTTACTGCCACGCAAATGTTCCCCTAACACATCAACTTCTGTAGCAGGTAATAGAGGCATTTGTGTGGTAGAAAGATCTCAGAATTTGGCACCAACACGCACAGTCTGTTACATCTCAGCTGTATGGCTTTCAACCTGCTTTCTCAACTGTGAAATAAAATTTATAGAACATTTACTCTGGGCCAGGTTTTATATGTATCTCATTTATTCTCACAACAACTTGGTGAGAAATAACAATGATCAGTGTTTGGAAAGGAATCTTGCATTCTTAGGCAATCTCTGAAGATTGAAACAGAAGACATGAAGGCAAGGTTAGTGACTGCTTGGAGGCACTTTATGGTTGAACCATTTATTGGAGTAAGCTTTTTGACTCAAGAAATGCTCTTGAAAGGCTTCAGAAGGCAATAGTTCATATGAACAATCCTCTTTGTGAGGAAGTTGCAAATTCCCTCAGATCCCCATCATTGACCTATAAGGATGAATTTTATAAATCTACTAGAGGCCCAGTGCACGAAATTCTTGCATGGAGGGGGCTTATCCCTCAGCCCAGCCTGTACCCTCTCCAATCTGGGACCCCTCAAAAGATGTCTGACTGCCTGTTTAGTCAGACATCCGGGCAGTCGGACATCCCTCTCACAATCCAGGACTGCTGGCTCCCAACTGCTTGCCTACCTGCCTTCCTGATTGCCCCTAACTGCTTCTGCCTGCCAGCCTGATCACCCCCTAACCACTCTGTTGCCAGCCTGTTTGCCCCCAACTTCCCTCCTCTGCCGGCCTGGTCACCCCTAATTGCCCTCTCCTGCAGGGTTGATCACCTCCAACTGCCCTCCCTTGCAGGCTTGGTCCCTCTCAACTGCCCTCCCTTGCAGGCCGGGTGCCTCCCAACTGCCCTCTCCTGCTGGCCATCTTGTGGTGGCCATCCTGTGTCCACATGGGGGCAGGATCTTTGACCACATGGGGGCAGCTATATTGTGTGTTGCAGTGATGATCAATCTGCATATTACTCTTTTATTAGATAGGATAGAGGCCTGGTACAGGGGTGGGGGCCAGCTGGTTTGCCCTGAAGGGTGTCCCTGATCAGGGTGGGGTTCCCTTGGGGTGTGGGGCGGCCTGAGCGAGGGGCCTGTGGTGGTTTGCAGGCCGGCCACGCCCCCTGGCAACCCAAATGGAGGCCCTGGTATCTGGAATTTATTTTCCTTCTACAATTGAAACTTTGTAGCCTGGAGCAGAGCCAAGCCTGGGGCTCCCTCTGAGGAGGCCTGCAGCCATTTGTGTTGAGGTTATAATTGAAACTTTGTTGCCCTCAGTGGGTGGGCCCGGCCAGGGTGTGTGGAAAGCTTTGCTTCCCCTGTTGCCGCTGGCAACCCTGGCTTGCTCTCTCAAGCTCCATTCTGCTGCCATTTGTTTGAATTTGTTTACCTTCTATAATTGAAACTTTGTAGCTTGAGTGGAGGCTTAGGCCTGCAACGGCTGGCAGAAAGCTTGGCTTCCTCTGTTACCTAGGAAACCTTGCTCTCTGTGGCTGTAGCCATCTTGGTTTGGGTTGATTTACATACTCGCTCTGATTGGATGGTGGGTGTGGCTTGTGGGCATGGCTTGTGGGTGTGTCAGAAGTATGGTCAATTTGCATATTTGTCTATTATTAGATAGGATGTCTTGCCATAATATGCAGTCACATCAGCCTCGACCTACAAAATATTGAGACCAAGAATGCAATTGAAAGCCAGATACCTCTGAAGCAAGTTGTAACTGACATGACAGCTGGGACCTGGGAGAGGGGAAAATGCAGAAGGGTGGATATAGTGTAACAGTGCGTACTTTTACTAGACTTATCAGAGTGATCACTTCATAAGGTATATAAATATCTAAGTACTATATTGTATACCAGAAATTAATATAATATTGTATGTCAGTTAAAATTGAAAAAATAAAAGTAATTAATTTAAAAAAGAGCACATACTTTGGAGATACAGAGACCTAAGATCAGATCCTCCCTGGTCTGCCATTTTGTTGATGCATAATGGGGAAGTTACATAACCTGTTTGGGTCTTATTTCTTCCTTTTGCTAAATGAGGTTAATAATAATTACTTTCCATCAAAGTTGTTAGGAGAACTAAAATAAGTGATTCACATAAAGCTTTTAGCATAGCATTTAACATTCGTTTGTGTTCATTTTTATGTGCATTAGTTTAAGAATTAAGGTAAAAATATATTAATGAACTCTGCACTTCTGGAGTTGTCCAGATAAAAGGGTAATATCTGCCTAGGAGAGATAGTTACAGACAGTTCTGAAATGAAGTGGTTCACTGATTAGCTATTGATCCCTTTGCATTTATTTTTTAATGCTACAGAGAGATAGGTTATACTCAGGATAAGAACTATTTAAAGATAGAATTCTTTGCCCTAGAAGTAGTGCTTTCCTCTTGATTTGTTGAAGTGTAGTTTAGTTAAATCCAGATAGCAGCTATGAGAAAATCAAGAACTAACAAGATGGTTTAACTAGCAGGTGGTAAGTGATCTTCCAACTCTGAGAATGTTAAATATTTCTGACGCCCTCCTCTAGTGGGTCATTATTTCCAGCCTTGTAGTGGGTATGTGAGAACTCACTGTGGGAACCATGCCAGAGTTGCCGGACAGTCAAGGCAACTCAGAGTATGAAAGGCCTTGTTGTTAGTACACTGGAATGGCCAAGGCCACTCTGAACATAGGAATCTTAATCAGAATGTTCAAAGCTGTGATACCTTAAGTAGCTGCAAGGCCACAGCGATCTCATGGTACACTGTGCCCTCCTATAACCCAAATGACTGATGTCATTGTTGGCTAGAGGCTTCTTTTGTCTAAGTGGTATAATATATGGTGCTGACTAGCTAGTGTGCTGGAGAAACTAGGAAAAGGCTGGGGAAGCTGAAGAGAAGCTGAGGCAGACTCAAAGGATGTAGCTACTATGAAAAGCTAGAGAAGTTTGAGAAGCTTTTGAGGCAGAGAGTTCAGGTGCCACAACTATATGTGGTGGTGAGACTAGGGGCAGTATGCAGCTCCTTAGATAATAACTATGGGTACAGAGACTGATGCTGCTTTGTGAGAAAGATGTATTTTGTTCAACAGCCAATGTGTGGCTACCTGTATAGGACTGTTGTAAAGAACTGTTTTATTTGATGGTTATAAGGCCATTGGCTTCTGCAATAAAGACTCATTCTTATACACCCACAACTTCTCATGGCTTCTCCATCTAAGACCCGGCATCCAAGAAGGTCTAGTCCCTGGCAGAGGGGCTTGGACCCAACAGTTAGTGCAATGGGCAGGGGTTAAGAAGGAACCTGTCCTGACAGTTGGCACAGTGAGCAGGGTTCAGAAGAATATATGGACTCAGAGCACCAGTGCTCCAGCAGTGCTCTTGCTATTTCCGACAGGGTGTAAATCAGCATAGAGACCTTTAAGTCTCTTTGGATTATGTTCCATCACATACCCTGTCAGCTCGACCTGAAGAAGATGTTGGGAGTTTGATCAGTGCTCAGCATCTCTACCCTCACCAGCCTAGTCTCAGCTCTCTCATCTCTGGTCTGAATTCCTGTCCCTGACACAAGTCTCCATTTATCTGCCCGTTTCAGGCTCATCTCAATAAGGCAGCTTCCTTGTTACCCTCAAACATGCTGGGCAAGCTCCTGACTCAGGGCCTTTGCTTTTGCTGTTTGCTTTTCCTGAAAGGCTCCTCGGCCAGTTTCCAGCCTGGCTCCTCAGTCATTTCTTGCAAGTCCTTCTTCAAAAGTCCCTTCTCAGTGAGGCCTTCCCTGGCCATGCAGACTAAAAGTCAACTCTCCATACTTACACTTTATCCCTCCCTCTTTTATTTTCTTCTCTTTAGCACTTATCACTACCTAATAGTCTACATGTATTATTTTTAAATCTTAATTTGTGTGTCTCCTCACCATAATTTTTATCTGTTTCATTTTCTGCTGTATTCCTGATATTTAGAAGAGTGCCTGACATAGAGTTGGCAATCAATACACATTTGTTGGAGGAATGGAAGAAATTAAATAGTCCATAATAGGACCAGCTGGATTTATAAGTCCTCACTGGGGGTCTGGAACAGTGCTTTAAACAAGAGTGTTCTCCCATGATGGTATTCAAGATCCCAAAGAGGAAATGGGCCTTCACTGGAGGTGCAGTTGGAGAAGGACAGTAAGGATGTCCCAGCTCAGTAGCTGAGGCAGAAGGCTTCCTGTTCCCAGAGCAGCAGCTGGTATCACTGGGGGGCGGATTATGACAGGATGTTTCCCAGATGCATCGATTATGTGGCGAGCAGGGCCCTGGTGTCTGAGGAAGGAAAGGACTCAATGGCAAAAGGTCTTGTCATGTCCCTCTGATTTACAGAAGCATATGTGTTTCATACTTTGGTTATAAATGTGATTCCACTAAATTATATGTCATTAAACCCAGGTTCAGGTTTTTCTGTCTTTGTAAATACAGGAACTGCTACCAGACCACTTCCACACTGTGGACTGGCCCTATCCCAGCACAGTCCCTGACCTTTCATGTTTCAGGTGACCTCCAGGTCCTTGACTCCCTGAGGAAAAATTTCAAGGAAGAATCTAAGTGAGAACAAAGCAAGTTTTATTCAGGTAGTGGAAAAGAAAGAGGCCAGGTAGTGGGCGCCACTATGAAAGAAGCAAAAAGTAAGTGAGTGGATGTGGGCCAATGTAAGAGGTGAGTTGTACGCATGGTCAGTTAGTGTTTGGGGTTTTATGTGTTTCCAAGTTTGTGTGTTTATGTGTGTGTGTGTGGGGGGGTGTGGTTTGTCTCCAAGCTTTGTGGAACCAAATTCTGACTCTGGTTGGGAGGGGGCCTTGTTGTTGTGACTGCCAGGACCACCTCAGGAAATTCCTGCAATTAACTGTTCCCCTTTGATCATGCCCAGAGGTAGGTGCTCTGGAGAGAGGATATTAGCCCCCACACCCTTACTCCACTTACTGAGATCTTTTCCCCAACTTCTTTCTATCATGCCTTAGAGCTACTGTCTTTCTATCATCAGCCAACACTTTACTGACAAAGTATTGTGATGAAGAATAGATTTCCAGATGTCTCTCTTTATTTTCTTTGGATAACTTCTTACTATAATACTTTTGACTCATACTTAGAATTACCAACCACATCTATTTTTCTCAGAACACAGCTGTTCTTTTCAGACAGCCAATATTTTTCTAGCCTTAATACAGTAAAGCTACTGTTATTTGACTTAGACTAATGTACAAATGATTCCAGAAGGATAAAAACTAATAGGCATACAGAGAGCTTTGAAACATGGTGGGAAAGCATGTATTTGAAATCAATCTAAACTTTGTAGCTGTCAGACCTTGGCAAATTCTTTAGTCTTGCTGAATTTTCAGTCCTCCTTTAAAAAATACCAGTTATAAAATGCACCATGTACAATTGCTATAAGATTTAAATTAGGAAGATACGTAAAAAGTATATAACATGGTCTCAAAAATTATGCCTTTAATTTTTGAAATTTCAGGAAATTTGTTTAAAGTGCAATTCCTTGATCTCACCCTGTTATAGACTGAATATTTGTGTCCACCCAAATTGATATGTGGCTTTTGAAGAGAGGGCCTTTAGGAGGAAATTTGTTTTACATTAGGTCATGAGGGTGGGAACTTCATCATGTAATTAATGCCCTTATAAGAAGAAAGAAAGAGAGAGAGAATGCTTGCCAAAGAAAGGCCATGTGAGCACATAGTGAAAAAGCACTGTCTACAAGCTAGGAAGTGGGCTCTCACCAGACACTGAATCTTCCAGGACCTGGATCTTGGATTTCCCAGTCTCCAGAAATGTGAGAAAAAAACAAACTGCTATTGTTTAAGACACACAGTCTATGGTATTTTGTTTTAGCAACTCAAAATAACCAAAGAACAGGCTCTCCCTCTGGGGAGGACTCCAGAGCCTTTCCTCTGGTCACCAGCCCCCTTCCCTTTCCCTTACCCCCCAGGCACATTACCATTGGCTTCCTTACTCCCAAACTCCAAGGGCCCTTCCTTTGCCTCTATAACTGGTTTCCTAAGTCCATATCTTCTAGGAATTACTTTTTCTTACCTCTGTGATTTACCAAATAAATGTTCTCTTACAGTATTAATAATAATAATCTTATCTAATAATAGACAAATATGCAAATTGACCATACCTCTAACACACACATGCCACACCCACCATCCAATCAGAGCAAGTATGCAAATTAACCCAAACCAAGATGGCTACAGCCACAGAGAGCAAGGTTCCCTAGGTAACAGAGGAAGCCAAGCTTTCTGCCAGCCCTTGCCAGGCCTAAGCCTCCACTCAAGCTACAAAGTTTCAATTATAGAAGGTAAACAAATTCAAGCAGAATGGAGCTTGAGAGAGCAGGCCAGGGTTGCCGCCGGCAACAGGGGAAGCAAAGCTTTCCACACACCCTGGCCGGGCACACCCGCTTAAGGCAACAAAGTTTCAATTATAACCCCAACAGAAATGGCTACCCGCCGGCCCTCGGAGGGAGCCCCAGGCTTGGCTCTGCTCCAGGCTACAAAGTTTCAATTGTAGAAGGAAAATAAATTCCAGATACCAGGGCCTCCGCTTGGGTTGCCAGGGGGCGTGGCCTGCCTGCAAACCACTACAGGCCCCTCGCTCAGGCTGCCCCACACCCCAAGGGAACCCCCACCTGATCCGGGATGCCCTTCAGGGCAAACCAGCTGGCCCCCACCCCTGTACCAGGCCTCTATCCTATCTAATAAAAGTAATATGCAGATTGATCATCACTGCAACACACAATATAGCTGCCCCCATGTGGTCAAAGATCCTGGCCCCATGTGGACACAAGATGGCCACCACAAGATGGCCAGCAGGAGAGGGCAGTTGGGAGGCACCCGGCCTGCAGGGGAAGGCAGTTGGGAGGCACCCTGCCTGCAAGGGAGGGCAGTTGAGAGGGACCAACCCTGCAAGGGAGGGCAGTTGGAGGTGATCAACCCTGGAGGAGAGGGCAGTTAGGGGTTACCAGGCCAGCAGAGGAGGGAAGTTGGGGGCAAACAGGCTGGCAGAAGAGTGGTTAGGGGGTGATCAGGCTGGCAGGCAGAAGCAGTTAGGGGCAATCAGGAAGGCAGGCAGGCAAGCAGTTGGGAGCCAGCAGTCCTGGATTGTGAGAGGGATGTCCGATTGCCCGTTTAGGCCCGATCCCGGTGGACGAGGGGTCCCAGATTGGAGAGGGTACAGGCTGGGCTGAGGGACAACCCCCCTCCGTGCACGAATTCCGTGCACCGGGCCTCTAGTAATAATAATAATAACCAAAGCACAGCCCCCAGTATGTTTAGTAATTGTTCCAGGAATCTGCATTTAACAAGCTCTCTGGGCAACTTGAGTGTTATAACATAATTAGGACATGGCACTCAATGGAAGTAGAAGTAAACTACAATGATAATGCATTTTAAAAATTATGGAAAAAACAAACATTAGCAAATATTTTAATAGCTTAAAAAATTAATATAAGAACAGTTGCACAGCTGTAAATGAGTGTAAATACCACTGGGCTTGCTTTTAAAAAAATAATCAACAGAGCCGAAACTGGTTTGGCTCAGTGGATAGAGCGTCAGCCTGTGGACTGAAGGGTCCCAGGTTCGATTCCGGTCAGGGGCATGTATGTTGGTTGCAGGCACATCCCCAGTAGGGAGCGTGCAGGAGGCAGCTGGTCGATGTTTCTCTCTCACCGATGTTTCTAACTCTCTATCTCTCTCCCTTCCTCTCTGTAAAAAAATGAATAAAATATATTTAAAAATAATAATCAACAGAGATTCTTTACAAAAAACCCCAAAATGTACAAACTGTGCTTTTCTAGAAGTAGACTCTGTCCTGAGATCCTCTTAAGAGATTCTAAAGTAGAGCCTTGGGTCCTAGGGAGCTGGCAGCTGCCATCCTAGTGCGGAAGCTTAACTTCCACAAACAGAAACTGTTGAAGCCGGTGGACTTCCTGAACTGGCAGTTCACTGACCAAAACCTGCACAAACTTCACGTGTTGTGGCCTTATTGGTTGCAGCAGCGCAAGGACTACACGTGCTACAACCAGTTGAGCCGTCCAGTGCATGAGCTGGCCTGGCTCCTGCATGATCTGCCCAAGTGCAACCTGTTTCACACGCATACCTTGGCCACGCTGTTGGACAAGCTGTATGATCTTGGCCTGGTGCTTATGTGTAGCTTGCTCGCTCGAGCTCTGCGATGTCGTCAGGGCCTCGTCCTTCAGCCACTGCAGCGTGCCCACTGTGCTCCTTAAGCTGTGCATGGAGTAGCACCTCCAAGCTGCCCTGGCCTTCCAGGAGCTGGGCCAAGTGCCACTAGTCACCTACCCCACCTTCCTTGTCACACGCAGCGTGGAGGACTTGGCCACCTGGGTTGACTCGTCCAAGATCAAACAATGAGGAGTGTGATGATTTTGATCTGGAAGCCTAGCTGTCTTTCCATCCTCCTTAAACTCCCCACCCCCACCCCCACCATCACCACCACTGCTGCATTTTATAGATTGGGAAGCTGAGACCATATGCTGGAGATTCTGTGAAGGCGCTTTCCCCCAAGAGTGGTCAACCAGTCCTTGGTTCTTTCTTTTTTTTTAATTTTTATTGATTTCAGAGAGGAAGAGAGAGATAGAAGAATCAATGGTAAGAGAGAATCATTGATTGGCTGCCTCCTGCATGTCCCCTTCTGGGGATGAGCCCGGAAAAATGTGCCTTGAATAGAACCATGACCTGCTGGATCATAGGTCAAGTCTCAACTACTGAACCACACAGGATGGGCCAGTCCTTGGTTCTTAAGAACTTGGCTCCTCAACTGCAGGCCACATTCACAGCCAAAGGGTATGCCCCTGTTTTCCATGAAATTTTCTTGGCACTTGGACTATTGATAAACGACTGCCTTAAAACAATGGGGAAGAGTTTTGTGCTGCACTGGGAATTGTTAGATTCTTATACCTTTAACATGGTTGTGTGAAAGCAAGAACTTTGCACCCAGACCCACCCCACCCCCCTTTCCTCTTATTATCTCATAGCAGGACAGTTTGGTTCAATTAATTTAACTCAAATTCTTGCTCCTGTTGGTGATTAAGCTGTGTACGACCATGGAGAATTTGGTCTTAAGATTTCATAAAATGGGGTGAGACTTTTAGTGCTCAGTATCTCATCCCTTGTTTAAAGGAATGCTTTTTCAATGCCAATAAATAGTCCAATTGCTGTGTGTGTGTGTGTGTGTGTGAGAGAGAGAGAAAGAGAGAGAGAGAGGGAGAGAGAGAGAGAGAGAGAGAGAGAGAGAGAGAGAGAGAGAGAGATTGAGAGAGAGAGAGAGAGAGAGATTCCCAACTAGGATGAACCATAAACATCACCTATATTTGAATGATTTTGTGATTTTGACCTGGGAAGTGGCAATTTCATATGATTAAATCTAATACCATATCATCTGTTTTCAAAACTTTAAAAAATAGTTACAGCTCTATCTCTGATATACATACTGTCCTTGAAGAGCACAATAAAAATAGGCAGTGCTAAAAATGTAATATTAAAAGCCAGAAAACAATACATTAAAATATTTTATAGGCCCGTGTGTTTTGAGGTGTTGAGGGTGTGAATCATTTATTAACATATTGTGATGTTTCCCCAAATTCTACTTTGACAACCTTGTATTGCTTTGAATCATCTGGTGCTTGAATATTATTTAAACACATGCATTTTAACAGCTAGGAAACGAGCAAGATTCAATTCAAAATGACCTAACCAACTAAATGGCGGTTTTAAAATTAAAGAATGGTTCACATTCAGACATGGATTTCCTTCTAACTCTGTAAAATGTGATCTAATCCCATCCATTCCTTTTCAAATACTAAAGAGGATTTCTTAAGATAGTTTTGTGGGGGAGACAATAGCTTTTCCTCCTCCACTTTATGTTCTGGGCTGAGAACCCTCTGTAATAAAAACAAACAGATTAATAGGAAAAAAACAAACAAGTTTAATAACATGTATACCTCCTGTATACATGGAAGAGATTCAGGATAACTTACTAATTCCTGAAAGGGCCTAAGCCACTACCCCAAATACCATCTCCAGGCAAAGACAAAAGATTAGTTAGAGTAGGGAGTCAGTTATTGGAGGCTACCAGGAAAGCACAGTAACCAAGGGTATGGTTGTTATATTTAAGTCCTTGCCTTCCCAATGTATAACAGTTCCTAGAAATTTAGTCATTCTTCTCTTCCAGGTACAGAGAAAAAGACACCCTTATAAATGGAGATTTTCCTTATAAATTAAATGTCTCTTACAAAAAAGGTAACTTCTCAGTTTTTGGAGCTTCTCCTATGTCTGCTGTTCCTTAAAACTAGTCAGCTTAAAATTATCCTTATGTCAAAGAGGCATATTTTGGGTAGCAAATTCTGCTCCCCTTCAGTTTCTTCCCTTTTTCCTTCACAGGCACATGTAAACAATCTATTATTCTTAAGGAACTACCACATCTCAGCCATTCTACTTTGAACATCTGCATTGTTGAACCCCAACTAATTCCATGTGGACTCAGGTAAGCACAGTTTCCTCCTGGGAGCTAAGTTTTCCTCTCTGCTATCTTTTTCAATCAGATAGTGGCTTCCTTGCTGACATAATTTTGTGAATCCTCATTCCCTGGTGTCAGCTGTTGAGGAAAGGTCAAACTCCCTTCATATAGTGCTATTTATGCCCTTCATTCATCCCTCTCCCTTCCACATACAGGCACAACTGTTTATTTAGCTATCAGCCAACACTAGGGCTTGTATCTGTAGTTACCATCCATTCCCTGGATAGTTCAGAATGCCCAGCTCTCTCTCCTCTACAGATAACTCAGTAAAGTTGTGTAGAGCTTACATAGGAATCTTGTATTTCTGGTTGTAAGCTTGAGAAAAGATTTGACTTATTGGGGTAAAAATGGGAAGCATAAAAATGGTAGAATCAGTTAGACCTTGATTGCTCATGAATATTCACTAAATGCAAAGTGTACAGACTTGTCTCCTGCTACATAGTATAATCCTTACCCGTATTTTAGAAATGTTTACTACATTATTGTAATTGAACCCGTTTTTAAAATTTATTTTCATTGTTGAAAGTATTACAGATGTTCCCCCCTTTTCCCCATTGAAGCACGATACACAGTAAGACCAATCACTATAGCACTGAGTATGAAACAAGGAAAAAGTTTATTTCAAGAGGCAGCTCAATGAGGAGACAGGGAAAAAGCTCAAATCTGCCTTTCCTATCCAATTTGAGGTAGGTTTTTAAAAGGTTAGGGAAGAACAGGTATGGGAAAGCACTGGTGGGGCGAGTTTTAATTGGAGGGCCTTGGAGCTTGGCCATTTATAATGGCCCTCAGCACCAGATCTTCCTGGACAATGGACTCTGCCTCTGAAAGAGGTTCTGGTGTTTAAGTTCCTATTATGTCCTTTGGTTCTGTGAGGGTTGGGGGGCAAGATTTTGGTTCCGTGTAGAGCTGAAAATCAAAGATCTTTCCTCTGCACGTGCTTTGGCTGCATGACTTGGTCTATTTTGGTCTGTTGTCTCTGAAAAACAACTCAGTATCCTGTTAGAAACCGGATAGGACCATTTTGAGCTGGTTCTGTGATTACATTATAAGGTTGCTATGTTCATACTCGTTTTACAGATGAATCTGGGGTTTAAAATGCTAAATACCAAATGGATATAAAGAATCATTTTTGAGGTTATTGACTTGGACTGTGATAATGGTATTACAGATACACACATATGCCCAAACTTATCAAACTGAATGTTTTTAAAACATTCATTTTAGTTTATGCCAATTATGCCTCATTAAAGCTGTAAAAAGAATGGAATGCTACATAATATGTTCAAGATAGCACAGACAGAAAACAGTGCCTCTATGTTCTTTCTTTGGTGTCCTACTCACCACAGCAGAGCAGTGTGGGAGGAAGGCATGGCTGGCTGGAATGAAAGGGGATGAAATGAAAAGAGATGGAGTGAAAAGGTGTTTTGGTTTTCCCCAGAATATTAGCACCTCCTCCTGATGTGCAAACCAACTTGAGAAAATGAAGCTCAAACTGTGGTACTTGGATCCCAAGTTGCCCAGGTTGATCTGCTCTGTCATTTGTTTGTGGGGATAGAGATGCTGGCAGCATTGGCAGGGTCACCCCCAATGAGGTGTCTTCTAAAAGAAAAAATGCTGTGCTATAACCTCAGACCACACCTCAAGTATGCAGGCAGATGTTAGTCAAAGGAGACTGGGATGGCCATCAGCCTTGGATAGAGAAATGTGCAAACTCAAACCAGCTGAGCTGTCACCTCTGTTCTGGCTCAGGCTGTGAGGGTCTCATCACAGGCCCAACCTTGTAGCACATGTAGTAGATGCTCAATAATTACTTTGGTAACAAATGATGGAATGACTCACCAATTCTAAAAAAATTAAGCACAGTGGATCTTTTACTATTAGATTTATATTCTAAAGTTTCAATGCAATAGATGCGGTGCAATATTTATTTTGGAAAAAGGTAGAGATGAATATCCAAACTAAAGTGTGAAGATGATGTAAAGATTCCAACTCTCTATTCTTCCCCTATGAGCTGAAGTCACATCATTTACGCCATAATCAGCTTTTCTCTGCAAAGGCACTTTGCAGTAACCCCCCAGCTTTATCAGGGGCAGATTTGTCTGTATTAGCTGACAAAATAACATCACTGTAGCTTTCAGTTTGCTCTGCTTGTTTTCACACAAAACTCAGCTCATCATAATTTATCTAAAAAAATAATACTCCTATTTTTGTAAATATTGATAATTACTTATAGTTCACTATTTTATTGAGGAATAATGGAAGCTTCTGATACTAGCCACATTATACATTATAGGACATGAATCAAGTAAACTATGAGGTGTGCCAATATAATTTCAAAGTTTGTAAGAAAATGTTTATATATTATCCCACTTTAAAACTGTTAAGTCAGCCCTAGCCGGTTTTGCTCAGTGGATGGAGCATCAGCTTGTGGACTGAAGGGTCCCAGGTTCGATTCTGGTCAGGGGCATGTGCCTTGGTTGCGGGCACATCCCCGGTGGGGGGTGTGCAGGAGGCAGCTAATCAATGTTTCTCTCTCATCGATGTTTCTGGCTCTCTATCCCTCTCCCTTCCTCTCTGTAAAAAGATCAGTAAAATATATTTAAAAAAAAACACTGTTAAGTCATGTCTAGCCAATATGGCTCAGGGATTAAGCATCGACCTATGAACCAGGAGGTCATGGTTCCATTCCCGGTCAGGGCACATGCCTGGGTTGTGGGCTCAATCTCCAGTGTGGGGTGTGCAGTTGGCAGCCGATCAATGATTTTCTCTCATCATTGATGTTTCTATCTCTCTCCTTCCTTTCTGAAATCAATAACTATATGTATATAAAACAAACTGTTAGCTCAAGTGAAAATAGGAATCATTTTATTTCTTAATGTTGGACACTTAGAGAAATTGAAATGTTAGCTATTTCTTTTCAACAATTGGCCCAAGTTTTCCCTAGTCAGTTCTGTAGGTCACACCATGTTTGTTTGATAGGTAATATAAATTCACTGGGTTTGGAGATTTAAGCTGTTAACTTTCCAAACTTCTCTCTTAGCAGACGAGTTCAATCAGTATAAAGAACACAATGAGGCGTGGAATTATGTTGCATTATGCAGCAAAGTAATTTATTCCTTGAAACACCTAAAAACTAACAAATACATTTCTGAGGCACAAGAACATGCATTCCATACTGTAGGCTAAGATTAATTTAGCATGACCAATAAAGTTTCAAAATCATATTGGGAAAGTGTGCCTGTTTTAGATGGTTTGGATGTAAATATTTGATGTTATGAGGGAATGGAGACTACTATGCAGAAAGTAGCAAAATGGGGCAGAAATCAAGGATTTCATCATGAAGAACTCATTACTATGAAATTATCGGCCCTCTTTCTTTCTTTTCCAAATTGGGGAGATTTTGCCATTTCATGTTTTGTTTTGTTTTTTTTTTAATTTAAAAATGTTCTTTTGGTACAGAATGTCTTTTGATTGCAAAACAAACAAACAAACTAAAAGCTAATTGGATTGTAAAAAATTATCAAATTGCCTCTAGAATTCCTTTTAAGAAAAACTTTAACTCCTCTTTTTTTTTTTATTGGTTGTCTCTGTTGAATAATAACAATATTAGGCTTCTTGCTATTTTTCCTTTGCCATTTTTGTGCAGTGAGATTCTTTCCAATTTAATCCTCTCTCACCTGTAATTAACAGTGGATAGCAATATCTTGACTCTCTTTTGCATAAGCAAAATTATGTGATTAGCAATTTGCATTTAATAATCCATTTAGGAAAATGAGGCATGTAAAAGAATTTGGCTTATTGTCCTGCAAGGTTTCCCTATGCTAATCCTCTTACCCCTTACCAAAGGGGGGAAAGTATGGCAAAGATAATAATACGTTTTATAGAGAAGGAGCCAGAATGTGTACTGTGGAATGCAGTTTTAGGTCATAAGTAAACCATATTTGCACAGATGAAGCCATTAGAATGAGGAGGGAGGAGGGAAGGGAAAGGCGACCAGAACCTGCTTTGAAAGGATTGAAAATGAACTCTGGTGCTCTGAGTGTGCTTAACATAGCATCCTCCCTATAGGAGTCCCCATGGGGTGGATGAGGATGTGCCATAGGAAGCATATTACACTGCATGTGATGCTGGTTAGAGAGTAAGCTAAGAAAGACGTCATTACAGCTGAGGATGAGAAGACAACAACTGGAAATACGCAAATGCACAGACAGCATGCCAAGGCAGCTTCCCCAGGCCACTGCAGTTTCCCCACAGGCCACTGCAGGCTCCCCACAGGCCAAGGCAGATTCCCTAGAGGCCATGACACAGAACTTCAAGAAACTCGTCCCAAATGGAGCCTTTCGGAACATGTCCTGAAGCCTAGTCTTAGATCCAAACAAGTTGCCACAGTTCTATCTTTTCCCCTGGAATTACTTCCACTGCATTAAGACAGGATCTCACTAGACAAAGGCTGCTATTAAGTGGGCATTCTAGCCTCTTGCTGGACAGCTGATTTTGTTTCTCACCACGTATTTCAGTTGGCAGGTCCAGCAAACAACTGTGTTAGAGAGGCCTGCCTGTCGGATTTATGAGGAAGCCTTCTGGGTTTTGCCCCTTCACCTTTCAACATCAAGTAAATCATGCCTGTCTAGACGGAGGAGCACCACATCAAACTGCTAAGAGGCTGTGTTTGCCATACTGTGAAGGGATCATGAGGAATTCTCCAGTTAGAGTGAAATGAGCCCCACTAGCAGCATCAGACTTTTTAAAGGGAGGGTCTGTTTCCTGCCCCGGGGAGAATTCTCAAAATGATGTCAGTTCACCTTCTGCTCTGGTGTCCTTATTTCACCTGACTGTCCCAGGAGTGTGCCTCTGGCTCCCTCTTCTACAAACTAGAGTCCACGGTTTTGTTCCCACCCAGTATTTTTCACAACATTTGAATATTAACACGTCTTACAACGTGTTTGGTTAGCACACAGCTTAGGAATTCATAGCATCATTCATGTTTAAAAGTGTAATGTGGGTCTCTTTAAGATTATAAATCTTTTTATTTGACTTTTACTTCCTAGCAAAAAATACCGTATTTTCCGGCATATAAGATGACTTTTTAACCCAGGAAAATCTTCTATACTGTCAGTCGTCTTATAGACCGGAAAATACGGTAATTAAGCCTGTTAAAATGAGAATCAGGGGGTCAGGTGAAATAGGTGAAGGGGAGTAAGAGGTAAAAACTTTCAGTTAAAAATTAGTCACAGGGATGTAAAGTATAATATCTACACTAATAAAAGAGTAAGATGCAAATTGACTGTACCTTCATGATGCCCACCAGCCAATCAGGAATGAATATGCAAATTAACCCAAAAAAGCTGGCTGGTTAATTTGCATACGCAGGCGCTGAGTGGCCGGGGGCGGGGTGGGCCACTTGTGTCTTGGTAGTTAGGAAAACCATAAAGGAACAGATAGCCTGTGCATTCCACACTGCCCCAGCTGCTCCGGGCCTCTGGGCACTGTGGGAAGGTAGAAAGGTGGCTCTGGGCTGGAGTGAAAAGGCGGCTCGGGCCAGAGCAAAGGCAGTGCTGGCAGCCAGGGGAAGGAAGGCCCATTCTTGCACAAATCTTTGTGCATCGGGCCTCTAGTAGGGAATATAGTCTATAATGTTGTAATACTTTGTATGGTGACAGATGGTAACTAGAATTATCGTGGGGATGATTTCATAATATATGTAAACATTGAATCACTATGATGCATACCTGAACATAGTAGGATATTGTATCTCAATTATATATCAATTAAAAAAATGAGAATCACACCAAGTATGAAAATTATAAAGATAGTATATGCATGAGATACCTGTATATGTTTTATAAACTGAGTGGCCAGATTATTATGCTAGCTGAATGCATAATGATCTGGCCACTCAGTGTATCCTATATAACAGTGGTTCTCAACCTTTCTAATGCCACAACCCTTTAATACAGTTCCTCATGTTGTGGTGGCCCCCAACCATAAAATTATTTTCGTTGCTACTTCATAACTGTAATTTTGCTACTGTTAATGAATCATAATGTAAATATCTGTGTTTTCCGATGGTCTTAGGCTCTACAGCAGTGGTTCTCAACCTGAGGGTCATGACCCACAGGTTGAGAACCGCTATCAGGGTCGCCTAAGACCATTGGAAAACACAGATATTTACATTATGATTCATAACAGTAGCAAAATTACAGTTATGAAGTAACAACAAAAATAATTTTATGGTTGGGGGTCACCACAACATGAGGAATTGTATTAAAGGGTCATGGAATTAGAAAGGTTGAGAACCACTGCTATATAATAAAAGGCTAATATGCAAATTGTCCCCTCGACCAGGAGTTCAACCAGCAGGCAGGCCAGCCAACCACCCATGTCCCCTCCCCCTGGCCAGGCTGGCCGGACCCCACCCATGCATGAATTCATGCACCGGGCCCCTCTAATATATATATATACTGAGTGGCCAGATTATTATGCATTCAGAGATCATAATAATCTGGCCACTCAGTGTATATGTAATATGTTTAGTATATATACATGTATCCACATATAATATGTATCTATGGAAGCCCCACTATGTGAAAAATCATTTGTTAGGCATCCTAGATAAAATTAAAACTCAAGATGAAGGCTTTCTCTTTCTTAGGGGAGTTAAAATTTTATCTGAAAATGTGCATAAACACTAAAATTGAGAATTATATGACAGGACAGTGTGAATGATAATAGTAATCATTAATAAAGTAGTACACATTTTTAGTTATAAGTTGTCTTTTCTTATTCATATATCCATTGTAATATTGCCAACAGGCTACACTTTCTTAAGGAGTGCAATGACCATGAATATTTTGCAAGTTCTCATTTTATTTAACAAGAAAAAAAGCAAATCAAAATAAAGACATCTTTGGTGTCTTGCAAATTGGTGTAAAATCTCTCCAGTAAGCCCGTCATTCAAGTAAGCACAGGCTATCTGCTCCTTTATGGTGTTCCTAACTGCCAGGACAAATTCAAATGTTTATGCTTAAATGCCCGAACATACAAAGGATCATAAGGTAAATCCTTAAAAGGAAATTTAGTGTGTGGATCCCCATAAACTCTTACGTGTAGATAGCTAGCATGAGGAGAGAGGAAAATGTTCCTTGGTGTAGTCCTTACATTCTAGGGAAATCAAGGAGCCACATGACTGGGGACTTGGACTTAGAAGGAAGGGGCCACCAATGAGGGGCCAAGTAGTCCAGAGTGTTCTGATTTTATGGGTTTCTCTGAGATGGTGTGTCTAGCGTGGCAGTCAAGCAAGGAGACTGTCCTTAGTCGGGATTCTGATTTGTGGTGCAGTGACTGGCAGGAGGAAGCACAAATGGAGCTGCAAGAGGTATTCTTGTAACCCCTGTGTGCCTCATGCTCAGGAATAGAAGGTGAGGCTTTCCAAAGGAGATGATGCTATCATTGGATAAATTATGAGAAAGGGAAAGTGAAAGAGGATGATACTGTTAAGTGTGTGTATGATGCACATGTGTAGGAAGCCATTTTTTTCCTAAATAGAGTTATTTTAAGAACCATTAAACATAAAAACAGGATTTTCAAGATTTTTTCCCGAAGAAAACCTGCTTTTCACTTCAGTAAAGGGGAAAGAATTACCATGGAGTGGGGGAGTGGGGAAGGAAGCATCATGTCTGTACACAACCTGGAAGGGCACCGAGGGAAAGAAAAGGAGAATTGGCACTGCTCTGAGTGTGGTCACCATAGGAAAGGCCCCAAACCAGAAGGCGGAATGCAGGGTGGCTGTGGTCATGTCTCCTGCAGTAAACTGATCTGCCTTAAGGAGTGAACAGTGATCATAAATAGCCATTGGAAGGAGTTTATATCACAGAAAAAAAAGAACAAGTTCTATTCCTGTATTCTTTCAGGTGATCCATTTTTTATGTGATATTTACTGAAAATTAGCAGGGAATATTGGTTATTTAACCCCCTGAAACATAGTATGAAATTTACCCACAATATATATATATATTTTTTTCTAGCTATTAAAGTATATGAAATCTTTAATCCTATATAATAAAAGCCTAATATGCTAAGTGTCTGGTTGTCCAGTCATCTGTTCAACCAATCAAAGCATAATATGTTAATGATATGCTAAGGCTGCTCAACTGCTCACTATGATGTGCACTGACCACCAGGGGACAGACAGTTGACCAGTCAACCAGTCACTATGATGTGCACTGACCACCAGGGGGCAGACGCTCTGACTGGTAGGTTAACTTACTGCTGGGGTCTGGCCAATCGAGACTGAACAAGATGGGCTGGACATGCCCTGGAGCTCTCCAGTGGTCCCTCCCTGCTTGGCCAACCTCCCGTGTCCCTCTCCAGGCCCAATCATGTACCAGTGGGGTTCCTCGGCCTGGCCTGCACCCTCTCACAATTCGGGACCCCTTGGGGGATGTCAGAGAACTGGTTTTGGCCTGATCCTGCAGGCATAAAAGGCTAATAAGCAAATTGACTGAACAGCAGAATGACCAGTTGCTATGACATGCACTGACCACTAGAGGGCAAACGCTCAATGCAGGAGCTGCTCCCTCCTGGTCAGTGTGCTCCCACAGCGGGAGCACTGCTCAGCCAGAAGCCGAGCTCTCAACTGGTGAACACAGCAACGATGGTGGGAGCCTCTCTCACCTCCATGGCAGCACTAAGGATGTCTGCAGCCCAGGGCTTTTGTTTGCTAGACTTATTTTTTTATTTATTACTGCTTCAATTTCCTCCATAGTTATCTTCCAATTCAGGTTTTATGATTCTTCCTGATTGAGTTTTGGAAGATTGTATTTTTCTAGGAATATGTCCATTTGGTCTAAGTTGTCCAGTTTGTTGGAATAGAGTTGTTCATAGTATTTTTTACAATCATTTGTATGTGTGTGGGGTTGGTTGTTACTTCACCTCTTTCATTTATGATTTTGTTTATTTGGGTCCTCTCTGTTTCTTGGTGAGTCTGACTAGAGGTTCATCAATCTTATTTATCCTTTCAAAGAACCAGCTCTTGGTTTTATTGATCTTTTGTATTTTTTTTTGTCTCTATGTCATTTATTTTTCATCTGGGCTTTATTATTTCCTTCCTTCTGCTCACTCTGGGCTTTTCTTATTGCTCTTTTTCTAATTCTTTAAGTTGCAGGGTTAGATAATTACCATATTTATTGTTGTTTTTTTTAAGTAGTCCTGTAGAGCTATGAACTTCCTTCTCGGGATTGCTTTCGTTGTGTCCCATAGATTTTGGATTGTTGTGTTTTTATTGTTACTTATTTCCATGATGCTTTTTATTTCTTCTTTGATCTCTTTAGTAACCAAATAATTGTCTTAAATATATTTTATTGATTTTTTTTACGGAGATGAAGGGAGAGGGATAGAGAATTAGAAACATCGATGAGACAGAAACATCGATCAACTGCCTCCTGCACACCCCCCACTGGGGATGTGCCCGCAACCAAGGTACATGCCCTTGACCAGAATCGAACATGGGACCCTTGAGTCCACAGGCTGATGCTCTATCCACTGAGCCAAACTGGTTATAGCCCCAATCATTTTTAAATAGCATGCTATTTAGTCTCCAAGTGCTTGATTTTTTTTCATTGTTTTTATTGTAGTTGATTTCTTTTTATTTTATTTTTTATTATTTTTTTAAACAAGGCAAGTTTTTTATTAAGGTGTTATATGTGTACATATCTTACCATTGCCTCCCCACCCCACTCCCATACATGCCCTCACCCCCCAGAGTTTTGCATCCATTGGTTATGCTTATATGCATGCATACAAGTCCTTCGGTTGATCTCTTATCTCCCCCATCTCTCCCTATCCTTCCCACTGTAATTTGACAGTCTGTTTGATGCTTTACTGCCTCTGTATCTACCTTTTTGTTCATCAGTTTATAATGTTCTTAATTATCCATAAATGAGTGAGATCATGTGGTAATTTTCTTTCATGGACTGGCTTATTTCACTTAGCATAATGTTCTCCAATTCCATCCAGGTTACTGCAAATGGTAAAAAGTCCTTCTTTTTATGGCAGCATAGTATTCCATTGTGTAGATGTACCATAGTTTTCTGATCCAGTCATCTGCTGATGGCACCTAGGCTGTTTCCAAATCTTAGCTATTGTAAATTGTGCTGCTATGAACATAGGGGTGCATATATCCTTTCTGATTGGTGTTTCTAGTTTCTTAGGATATATTCCTAGGAGTGGGATTACTGGGTCAAATGGGAGTTCCATTTTCATTTTTTGAGGAAACTCCATACTGTTCTCCACAGTGGCTGCACCAGTCTGCATAATCACCAGCAGCGCATGATTGTTCCTTTTTCTCCGCAACCTCGCCAACACTTGTCGTTTGTTGATTTGTTGATGATAGCCATTCTGACAGGTGTGAGATGGTACCGCATTGTGGTTTTGATTTGCATCTCTCAGATAATTAGTGACGTTGAGCATGTTTTCATGTGTCTCTTGGCCTTCCTTCTGTCTTCTTTTGAAAAGATTCTATTTAGGTCCATTGCCCAATTTTTTATTGGATCATTTATCTTCCTTTTATTGAGTTGCATAAGCTGCCTGTAGATGTTGGAGATTAAACCTTTATCAATGATGGCATTTGCAAATATGTTCTCCCATAGAGTGGGCTTTCTTGTTGTTTTGTTGATGGTTTCTTTTGCTGTAAAAAAGCTTTTTATTTTGATGTAGTCCCATTTGTTTATTTTCTCTTTAGCTTCCTTTGCCCTAGGGGCAGTATCAGTGAAGAAGTTCTTTTGGCATATGTCTGAGATTTTTCTGCCTGTGGATTCCTCTAGTATTTTTATGGTTTCCTGTCTTATGTTTAAGTCCTGTATCCATTTTGAGTTTATTTTTGTGTATGGTGTAAGTTGGTGATCTAGTGTTATTTTTTTGCATGTATCTGTCCAATTTTCCCAACACCGTTTACTGAAGAGACTGTCTTGACTCCATTGTATGTTCATGCCTCCTTTGTCAAATGAACTAAAACCTATCCTCTTCAGACTATTCAAAAAAATTCAAGAGGAAAGAATACTTCCAGGCTTCTTCTATGAAGCCTGCATCACCCTAATACCAAAACCAGATAATGACAACACAATGAAAGAGAATTACAGGCCAATATCCCTCATGAACAAAGATGACAAAATCCTCAACAATATTCTAGAAAATAGGCTCCAGCAGTACATCAGGAAGATCATACACCATGACCAAGTAGGATTTATCCCAAGAATGTAAGGATGGTACAATTATCTTCAAGTCAATAAATGTGATACACCACATAAACAAACTGAAAGATAAAAATCACAAAGTCATATCAATTGATGCAGAAAAAGCATTTGACAAAATCCAACACCCTTTCTTGATAAAAATTCTCAGCAAGGTGGGAATAGAAGGATCATACCTCAACATAATAAAAGCTTTATATGATAAACCCACAGCAAACATCATACACAATGGACAAAAACTAAAACCATTTTCCCTAAGAACAGGAACAAGACAGGGATGCCCACTCTCACCACTCCTGTTTGACATAGTACTGTAAATATTAGCCATTGCAATTAGACAAGAAGAAGAAATAAAAGGCATCCAAATTGGAAAAGAAGAAGTAAAGTTGTCCTTATTTGCAGATGACATGATATTGTACATAAAAAACCCAAAAGACTCCATCAAAAAACTAATAGACTTAATAAATGAATTCGGCAATGTAGCAGGATACAAAATTAATGCCAAGAAATCTATGGTATTTCTATACACCAATAGTGAACTAACAGAAAGAGAGACTAAAAAAGCCATTTACCATCACACCAAAAAAATTAAGATACCTGGGAATAAACTTAACTAAGGAGGTAAAAGACCTCTACACGGAAAACTACAGGACACTGAAAAAAGAGATAGAGGAAGACATAAACAGCTGGAAGAACATACCATGTTCATGGATTGGTAGAATCAACATCATTAAAATGTCAATACTACCCAAAGCAATCTACAGATTCAATGCACTCCCCATTAAAATACCAACAGCATATTTCACAGACCTAGAAAGAACTTTCCAAAAATTCATCTGGAATAAAAAAAAAAAAGACCGTGAATAGCTACAGCAATCCTGAGAAAGAAGAATAAAGTAGGAGGGATCTCAATACCAGATTTTAAGCTGTATTACAAAGCCACTGTTCTCAAAACAGCATGGTACTTGCACAAAAACAGACATATAGATTATTGTAGTTGATTTCTAATTGTATGTCATTGTGACCTGAGAAGATGCTTGATATGATTTCTATCTTCTTGAATTTGAAGATGCTTTGCCTGTGTCCCAAAATGTGGTCTATCATTGAAAATGTCCCATGTTAACTTGAGAAGAATATGTAATCTGTTGCTTTGAGATTAAATGTTCTGAAGATGTTAATTAATTCCATTGGATCCAGTGATTCATTTAGCATTGCTGTTTCTTTGCTCATTTTTTGTTTAGAGGGTTTATCCAGTGGTGCCAATGGGGTATTAAGACCTCCTACCATGATTGTGTTGCTGTCGATCTCTCCCTTGATATCTTCCAGAAGTTTTTTTTATGCATTTGTGTGCTCCAGTATTGGGTGCATATATGTTTACCAGAGTTATATCCTCTTGTTGAATTGTTCCCTTTAGTATTATGAAGTGGCCCTCCTTATCTCTTGTTATGGCCTTCACTTTAATGTCTATTTAGTCATATATAAGTATTGCTACCCCAGTTTTTCTTTTTTCATTTCCATTTGCCTGAAATTTTTTCTCCCATATCTTCACTATCAGTCTGTGTGAGTCCTTTGTTCTGAGGTGTCTCTCTTGTAGACAGCAATATATGTGTCATATTTTATTATCCATTCAGCTACCCTATGTCTTTTGTAGCATTTAGTCCATTTACATTTAAGGTTATTATTGACTAGTGACCCACTGCACAGATTCATGCACATTGAAAGGAAATTAATTAGAAGGTGGCTGGCATGGCAGGACTGGGCAAGACAGGCCAGACATGCCCTGGAGCCAACCTCCTGCAGTCACTCAGTGTCTGCAGAGTGATCAGGGTCCCTCAAGTAGGTGGGGTCCCTTGGCCTGGTCTGCGGGGATCGGGTCGAAACCGGCTGTCCAATATCACTCAAGGGGTCCCAAAGTGTGAGAAGGCACTCTACAAAATTGCTGTTGTACAGGGAGTGGAATGCAAATTCAAGTGTGCAGTTAACCAGATTCAGGGCCTACAGTGCCCCAGCAACAACATAACCCACGGCTGAAGTTGGAGTCATGCGGCCCCATGAGGAATTGGGCTTCCTTCCTTATGGTTTTGGGGTGTGTCACCCAAGAACCAACACTGCCAAGTTATTATAGCTTGGCAGCTCCTGCATTGAGTGTCTGCCTCTTGGTGGTCAGTGTGTATCATAGGGACAAGTTGGATGGAGGGAATAGAACTTAGCATATTAGCCTTTTATAAATATAGATAGGTACTTGTTTGTAGCCATTTTTACTTTTTGTGCCTGTGTTCCTTCTTCCCTTTCTACTTCTTCTTTTTACAACAGTCCCTTTAGCATTTCTTGCATTGTTGGCTTGGTGGTAATGAATTCCCTTAGCCTTTTTTTTTGTCTGTGAAGCTCCTGATTTCCCCTTCAATTCTGAATGATAGCTTTGTTGGGTATAGTATTCTTGGGTTCAGTCCTTGCTTTGCATCACTTTGTATACTTCGTTCCATTCCCTTCTGGCCCAGTGTGTTTCTGTTGAAAAATAAGTTGGTAGTCTAATGGGAGGTCCCTTGTAGATAACTTTCTGTCTCTCTCTGGCAGCCTTTAAGATTCTTACTTTGTTGTTGATATTTGCCAATTTAATTATGAAATGTCTTGGTGTTGGTCTTTTTGGGGTCATCTTGTTTGGGACTCTGTGTGTTTCTTGGACTTGTGTGACATTTTTTATTCCCCAAATCAGGGAATTTTTCTGTCATTATTTCTTCAAACAGGTTTTCTATTCCTTGCTCAGCTTCCTCTCCTTCTGGACCCCCTATTATATGAATGTTGTTTCATTTCATGTTGTCCCAAAGCTCCCTTAGGCTCTCCTCCTGCTTTTTAAGTTTTATTTTCCAGTTGCTGCTCTGCTTGGGTGTTTTTTTCTACCCTGTCTTCTAATTCACTAATGCGGTCCTCAGCTTCTTCTAGTCTACTGTTGAAGCCTTTCATTGTTTTCTTTATCCAGCTATGTCATTCTTCATTTCCTCTTTGTTTCTTTTCATGTGGGTGAAATTCTCATTCAGCTCCTTATAATTTCATTGAGATGTGTGCATTTGTCATCCAGATATTTGAGCATCTTTATAACCATTACTCTGAATTCTTTCTCTGACAAATTACTTGCCTCCATTTCATTTCATTCCTTTTCTGTTGATTCCTCTTTTTCTTTCCTTTGAGGATTGTTTTCTTATGTCCCCATTTTTGCTGTAACGTTTTAATTGTTTCTATGTCTTAGACCCAACTGTTTGCTACCGTGGTTCTTTTGGGCATGGTCCTATGTAGTTGATGACTTTTAGGACCCAGTGATGCAGTCTCTCAGATCTCCTGAGCTTAGTTTTCTAGTGGAGCCCCCTACTTGAGCTATTTGGGTTCTCTGATGTAGTTGGGTCATGAATGTTAGTTTCTCATTCTTGGGTAAAGTTTCCTCACAGGTTGTCTGACGATGTGACTCACCCCCAGCTTCGTCATGCAAGCTGTTGTGGATGTGTTCGTAGTTCCAGCTCTTGTGGAAAGGGTTGCCTAAGGTCTCACTGGCATGCACTCACTGTGAGATCCCAGAGTCCACGGCCTGGGAAAAAGTGGTCTTGAGGCCTGAGGCTCAGGTAGTGTGACTGTGGCCAGTGTTGTGTGACTCTTGCTGTGGTAACATCACTCTGGAAATCACTGTGAAGTTCCCAGAGCCCATGACAGAGGGAAGCAGCTGTCCCATAGTCTGTGGATAAGGCAGTAGAACTCTGGCCAGGGTGATTTCACTCTGCCAATGTTGAGGGGGTCCAGGAGCCAGTGGCTATAGATGTGCAAATCTTGGAGTATGTGGCTGAAACTGTGCAAATTGTCTGGGTATGCAAGCCCTCAGTAGCTCACTGCGGTGTCCAGACGCTGGCCGCCAAGAAGGAGGGAGTTGCAGTTTCTGATAAGGGAGCTGCACACCCTTGGAGGTGGACATCCTGGGGTCTGAAGGTCTGTGGGCAAGGCAGCATGACTTTGGCTGGAGTAGCTTTTGGATCCTGGGCAGTGTCCAAGGGCAGTCTGGATGGTGCTAAGGCTGGATTCCTAGTGGAAGCTGCTCTCTCCTTTAAGATGGTGTGGGCTCCATGCCCAAGCCCCACAGCCCGGGGAGTGCCCACAACTGTGGCAGGTTCTTCCCATCCAGGAGATCCTGGTCTGCCAGTCAGTGATACTCCTGCAGGATCTAACTGTCCCTCACTCACACATGCACACACCACACATATCCACACACATCCCTTTCACTCCCTCACTCACTCACACCCTCTCCCTCACCACCGTTCTGCCAGCCGCCATCTTGCAAATCCTCTGATGCCAATTTTTAATCATATTTACCCCATCCATCTCATTAATAGTTAGGTTCAGCCCTAGTCTGTTTGGCTCAGTGGATAGAGCATTGGCCTGCAGACTGAAGGGTCCCAGGTTTGACTCTGGTCAAGGGCACATGCCTGGGTTGTGGGCTTGATCCCCAGTAAGGGGTGTGCAGGAGGCAGCTGATCAATGATTCTCTTTCATCATTAATGTTTCTATCTCTCTCTCCCTCTCTGAAATCAATAAAAATATATTTTTAAAAATAGGTTAATCAGTTTGTTTTGCAAATTTTAACAATCACTGTTTCTCATTGCATGATTCCTTGAAAACTAGTTTTTCATATATTTTGACCATTTTTTTAGTTACTTTATGTGAAAGGGTAAATTCAGTCCTTGTTAATATCTTAGCTGGAAGCGTAAGTATGGTGCCATTTAAAAAAAGATCATCCTTTTCCTCCTTCATATCACCAAATGTCAGGCTTGTCAGTCCTCTGGTATCTCCGCTCCTTTCTAAAGCCCTTAATTAAGTCTGAGTTCAAGCCACTTACACGAGAGCAGCATCTTACTCACTGACTCTTCCACCATGTATATATCCCTGACTTTAACAATATGGCCCCAATCAGCCATTCTAGCCCTTATGTATTACAACAGTCACAATGGAAGTAGTGATCATGGAGGATATACTTTGGGGTAAAGAAATTTCTTTCAGAAATTTGGATTGGTTCTATTTATGAAAAGCCAGCTGGAAAGTTGAGGAAATAGTATGAAGAATTCAAGCCAAGAAAATACCAGAGCCTCTATTCACTGAGTGTTTTAGATAAATAGTCTTTGAATTTGATATGTGTGGAATTGCCTACACGCTCCATTTGTAGCTTACTGTGGGAACAGACCAAGCTTCAAGTTCTCCTGATGTCTATGTTTCTATCACAGTGCTTACCGAACATAATGTCTCTACTTATTTTTATTTTTTTCCTCAGATTTAAATAACATAAGCTTAAGATTGGGGAATGAAGTGAGGAAGAGCCAAATATGTAATTTTATGTGAGTAACAGCACTTGAAATAAAATAATCCCAGGGCATTAACTTGCATATGAAACTGGAATCTACAACTTGCTATGACAAACATATACCAGTTCCTAGTTGACTATGTATTTCTTAAGCATATGTTATAGAAGTGGCTTTTTTTCTTGATTAAACTCACATTTATTCTCAGCATGTCTAATTCTGTGATAAGCAGGCTTAAGCCCTGGTTGTTCTGGCTGTCAAGAGCAGCAGGTTCAGACAGCTGCCTGTGGCTCTACCTCTTGGACTCCACTTGTGTACACCTTGTGTCATGATACCGGCCTTCAGGGGCCTGGAAGTTGGAGAGCAGTGTGTGTAATTTGACCCTTCTCTCTCAAAGGGGAACAACTGGAGTCCTGCTTTATGGTTTCCACTTAGAGCTCCTGGAACAGGAGTTGTAGTTCCTGCAGAGCTTCCTGCTGGGCCTCAAGCATGGACTTGATGGCTTTCCTCTCCATCTCATTCTGTCCCTGCTTGTACAGGGACCACTTCTTTAGAAGCAAAACTCTCCACTCAACCTCCTCAAAGGAGAGCTCTACCTGAGGTCGATGTCTCACTTTGTCTAATAACCACCAGGTATAATAAAATCTTCAATGGGAATTATGTCCTGGCCAGCCTTTTCTAGTCATCTGTTCCTCTTTTTCAATGGTCCATAGCAGCTTGGTCTTTTTTAAGATCTACCTTCTTCTCCTTTTGAAGAGGTTCTGCTCTAATGGAAATGAGTTTCCAAAAAGACAACAATGAAGCTTGCTGGTAGGTGTCTCTAATCTGTGTCTGCCAAGGTCTCAGAAGCCAGCACTGTGAGTGCAGAGCTCGCACAGTAGTGATATACGGAATGGCAAGTGGACTCTCCTCATTGTGGATTCTTGTCCTACAAAGTTTGAAGAATAAAATTTGCAGAGTAAAAGATCTGAAACAAAAAAGTGGAAGTTTATTGCAAGCATATACAAACTCCTCCTGGGGTCCCCAAATAGGGAAAAACCTGCTCTTTCTCTCTCTATTTCTCTCTCTCTCTCATGGAAAAAAAATATAGAGCTCTGAGTCTCTTTGTTTATGGGTTTATAAATGCTGGTGCCCCCCTCTTCTTCTTCCCCTTATCTTGTAACGTTCTTGTAAACAATCTGGCGGCTTGAATCTGTCTTTGCCCATCATGTATGCATTCCTCTCCCATGGACCCCCCTTCCCTAAACTGCCTCTCCTGTCTCTAAAATTCTTTCAGTAGCTCCTAGCACTGTGGCAGCCATAGCCCCTAAGACAGCCGACCAGCTGTTTCTGCACCTTGGCAGTCTGGCCTGAGATGCCTAGCACTATGGTCCAAGAAGTTGTTTTTAATATTTCTATTTGTGTTGTCTAGGGCATCAGACATTGTGTTTTGGATGATCCATGAATGCTAAATGGAAGAAATAAGTGGATCATTTGGCCCTCTCATTTTTATGGCCTCCAAAAGACTAAAGGGATTTTTGGGCAGTATGTATACTAATAATCCATAAATTCATTAGTTTATTCTCACATGGATATATTAAAACAACCGGTGAGCATTTGGTAGGTTCAGCTTCTGCTTTTTACATGTGCTCTATCTCCCAAAAACTTTTTACTAACAAAATCACTCAGGTAGAGATAGCATATTCTAAGGCTTTAGGCTAATGTTGGTTCCCAAGTGTCCTTCAAATCTACTTCAAATATGTCGTGATGGATCTAGGGGGCATATGTAGACACAGAGATTGGCAAATCTCATCTCCACAGAACAGGAGTGAGTCCACTGCAGAGCTGGGCCTATTCCTAACAACACCTGGCACGGTGGAGAGCTTCTGCCAGGCTGCTTTGTTTTTGTCTGGGAGACCTGCTTTCTCAGTGAGAGGCAAATCACATGCTAAATTCATCTTATACATGGGCTATGTGACAAAGCATAAAGAACTAGAAATTTCATTATCATGGCTACTAAGCATGTTCTTTTAATAAAGGAAGAGATAAATATGTCTCTCTGCAACTGTATCCAGTGTGTTTATTGATGGAGACCCTGAGCTTAGGTGTGACAGCTTTGAATACTGAATCACAATCAGGCCCTGCTGCAACTACACTGGTTGACTGGCAGTGCTTGCAAGGCCAGGCCATGAGCCTGCCTTGGGAGTCATTCACATTTCATGTTGTAGCATTTATAAAAGGGAAGCCAGAAGTACAGAGACATTTTAAAGACCATTTAAGATTGTGAACATATGGGTTGAGGAATACACTATGCTGGGAATTATAAGGACCTTTGGTCCTTTAAAATGTTCCACATCCTTTATGACAGGGAAGTAAGAAGAGAGAGCAGGAGAGGGAAATGTCTTATTTAGCAGCAGAATTCAGCATGAACAGTCACAAACCCTCTGCTATCTCTGAAGATGACTCTGATAAGTCATCCACTTGAGTACATAGTTCTCTGTCCCATTTCTTTGGCCTAGCAAAAAATAACAAATAGTGTTACCGTAAAGAATAAATATAAGATGTTGTAACTCCACTTTAAATTATGGAAGCGCTTCAGTATTTTCTTTTAAGCTGTAGTCTTTCTCAGCCTTTTAGAAAGTGTAAAAACTAAGAGACACTACTATAACTTATCAGAAAAAATCAATATCCCTGGTGGGGTTGGTGAGGCTCCTATTGTCTGTGAGGTGAAGGTGTGAGAAGAGGAAAATTAAAATAATAGGGGCATAGGAAAAATGAGTTTTAGTAAATGTCCCAATAGCTCAGAATTGTAATATTTTTTCTGTAAGCAAGTGGTCTATATATAGTGTCAAAATGCAAAGGCGATTCACGTATCAATCCATATAGAGATCAGGAGGATAATATAAAGAAAAAAAAATAATTGAGTACAAATTTTGAAAGCCAAAAAAATGTAATAAATTTTTTAAAGAGTACAGAGATTTCCTTATACCTTGACATCGCTGGGTCTGCTAATTTAATCAATGCTAATCACAGAATGTTGCTTGGCAATGCATGTCTTGGTGCCAGTCATGTGATTCTATTTTCTTTGTAGAGTGCCAATCTCTGCTTTCTGAGACTATCACATTCTGATTTTCAGGGATGCAATTATACTGTGTTTATTTTGTTTTCTTTTGTTTACAATTTAAGGTTGTGATAGCTCAAGTCTGTGTACTTTTCTTGAGAATTAAATATGTGTATTTCTGTCAAAACTGGACCATGAAGTGCTTTGAAAGAAGATAAGATAGAGAATTGTCAATATTAGAGATGGTTTTTAGAAAGCTGATGAGGGAAATGGGGATTAACACTGATGCTAATGTAATTTATGTGCAGATCTCTTCATAACACATGTACCTGGCATCCTCCACAGTCACGTGGTCTCCAGGGAACAAACTCCATTACTGAGTGCATTTCAAAGAGCTTAGAACAAAAATATAAATAAATATATGGAAGAATGAGGTGATCTTCTTCATTTCATAGTGAGGATCACCTCATTCTTTCAGTGGCATTGTACTCATATTTCTTTATGACATATATCATATTATTTATTCACTAGTCTATCTCCAAATGAAGGTCAGCTCCCTGAGTTTTGTGGTTTGAGATTTGTAGTTTTACTTTTGTGCATCTCTGTATTAGTGGAGTACAGTGACACCTTTCATACATGGTCTGAGGTATATAACTGTTGGTTGGGAATCAAATTCACCCAGATATACTGACATAAATTTAGTGCAAACTTAGTTTTATTTCAGCTTTGCCCTGTATATTCTTATTAGACATAAAACTTTCTTCCTAAAATATTTTAACTTTGAGTATTAATTTTGTGAATAAACAAATAAATTTTATATTTAAACTTTGTGTATATAGTAGCTTAAGCTATACATAGAAAATGTTGTACATCTAGTTTTAGCTTAAGCACACAAAGAACTTGAAAGCCATTGCTCCCATCCTTACAAGAATACGATTAAAAAACTGAAAATTAATGGCTTTTCTCAGACCCATCAGAGAACTAAGTTCAAAGGACAAATTGCTACCCCATCTGAAAAGACAAGCACATCCAGAGAGACACAGCTAATGTTGTGGCAGAACGATCAGCCAGCACTCTGAGAGCACTGTGAGGGAGGAAAGTTTAACCTTTATTTTGCAGATCTGCTAGTTCAGGGGAATTCCAGATCCAAAGCCTGAACTGAACTCGTGGGGAGGCTCTGACCTATATATCTCCTCCTGTGGCGGACTCCTAAGGGTCCCCGCAGCTCTGTCCAAGTCAGTTTTGGCGGGGACTTGGGGGCATGTTCTGAAGCTCCACCCAAGTCAGAGTGGGGAAGTAAGACTACAGTTTTAACCAGATACTGAACTAGGTTGCAAGCCCCCTGCCCCTGGCCCCCGCACCCCATTTTTCTTTTGACTAAGATCTGTTTACCTGGAGAAGATGTTGATGGAACCATAAACTGGTATGAACATATAAAGAGTAATTTTGATGAACAGTTGGAGACTGGATATAAATTAACATGAGAAAGAGAAATCCTTAGAGGGCCACAGTCTTAGGAAGGCCTCTCCACTTTTGTGGGCTTTATTTCTGGGAACCTTGCTAGGCTCGCATAATGATGGTGAAAATGAGACATTTTGTGGGGGCGGCTAGCAATGTGAACCTGTGCCATTAACCTAATGCACATTCTTGTTAGCCTGTAGTCTAGCCACTGCCCCTTTAATTGTCTGGTCCTGCAAGACCTGTTTACTCCCATTTTAGAGGGGCCATAAATAATACAAACCCCAGATGGAGTTATCAGTGCTGGCACCAGGCCAGGCCTTGAAATGTGGTCTCACTGCCCCCATCCCAGCACATGGGGCATTTTGCAAAGCCTGTGAAAGGTCTGGAAGTATAATCCATATTTGGGGGACAAAGAAACCAAAGGGGTATTGAGGGAAAGCTTCCTCCATATTGATTTACTCAAGATTTGGAGAGAGACAGACTCCACTGAGTCACTGTACTGATACATGTGAAACGTTTGGAAATAAATGGGTTTTTCCT
Organism: Eptesicus fuscus; assembly: GCF_027574615.1. Lineage (NCBI taxonomy): Eukaryota > Metazoa > Chordata > Mammalia > Chiroptera > Vespertilionidae > Eptesicus > Eptesicus fuscus. The sequence continues at coordinate 27,670,021 of NC_072473.1, forward strand.
GTGCCTCAAGTACTCCTGAGTATTTTTCGGTCGCCTGGTAAATTCTGTAACATAAATATGGTGTATGGGCCGGGAAAGATGCAGCCGCATCTGCCCCCTTGAGGTATCACTGCGCAGGAGCAGGCGGGTGGGCCCACTCAACTGAGCCCATGATGAAGGGAAAGTGCGCTCCAGTGATTTACTGGGTTCCAGTCCTCATCGGGCCTGGGCGACTGCCCTTCCCCCCCCCCCCCCCGTCCCCTCCTCCCCCACCTCCCCTGCTAACGCTCCAGTGGACTCCAAGGAAGACAGGAAAGCCCTTTTCTGGACCAGACGTCTGATGGGTAAGTTTTCCCCTGGGGGACCAGTCTGAGGTCAGGCCTGCCTTTAGGGGCAGAAGTAGCTGATCACTACTTAGGCAAAATGTTTGCCTCAGGGACTTTCTTTGGGTGAAAGTCAAAACTTGGACTGACTGGTGTGTGAATGTGAGTGTGAGAGCCTGCATGAAGCGAAAGCTACCTTGTGTTGTCCTGTGTTTCTGTTAACTGGGAGGGGCTTGTACCGTCAGAGTATCTGTTAATGTTTTATCTCTTTGTTGTTTAATTTGTTTAAAAATAGGCCAAGTCCTGCTTTAGGGGAAGCCCAGTTATATAGTAGGGCTAAATCGTAAAAGAAATTGCAGGATGTCATTTCAGCAGCTGCCAAGAATCCTTTATTCTTGGGAATCCTCCTCGCTCTTTCTTTTAGAATATTAGCTCACCGAAAACTCTTAGCTAGGGAGATTTCTATCTGTAAAGTAGAGACTTTAATTTGCTCTTCCCTGATTTATGATTTTCTGTGCTAAGTTAAAATTTTAAGATTCTAAGGTTAATTTAAAGGTATAAAATTTGTAAAGGTTGCAACCCAGGCAAGTTTAAAAAAAGAACCACTAGCAAGTTTATTGCTTGCCTGTAAATAATAGGTCCTTATCTCCCCCTGTCAAGGACAGAGTAACTGGTTAATGCACAGGGAAAGAGGGGGGAAAACAAAACCAGAAAGAAAAAAAAAAGAGGTCATCTTACTCCTAGAGTGGAGAGTCGGAGGTTTCTGTCTCTGAGCTTGGCAGGGCGGGGTTACTGGGTACTTCTTAGGCTGCGTGGAAATGTTCAGCAGAGAAACTTTGGGATATAGTATTTTATTGGCCAGGTTAAAAAGGATTAATTCTATAGTGAAGACCAGATCTTTAATGTTACAACTGGTTTAAGTTGTAATAATCTTTAAATTGGATATATTTGACAGTTTTTCCAAATTTAATATTTCAAGAATTTAACTGAGAGACAGTTTTGTGGCATCTCAAGGGCCCTAAGGTGACACAAAGATCTACTCTCTCCCTAAAAAGAAATATTTTTGAACTAAATTAGAACAATGCAATATTTGTCCTAAAAGTTTTAGATCTCCATCTAAACTGCAGAGACACTATCTAATTCATACAGGACAGAAGCCATTTGAATGCTGTTTATGGAAAAACATTCAGACATGCCCCTCACTAGAAGAGACATCAACTTACTCATTTTAAGGAACAACCACAAGAAAAACTAGTTTTAAAGTCAGTTATATAACTGACAGAGTCACTAACTTATGGTCTCTTTAGTGATCTTGTTCTTTAAGCCTGTATAATTTAAAATATATTTTCATCAGAAGGCCTGCATTAGGTTAAATAATTTTACAGGCAGTTGCTTGTTCTGCACAGTAAGGTAAAATACATAGAAAAATAAAACAATGTTTTAGAAACAGCCAAGATGACGATTTACAATACCGGCCTCCCACTCCGGAGGAGAGCTATCTTGATAAGACCACTGCGCCATCAGAAACTAGCTTTTCTAAACTTCAAAAGGAGGTAAAGCAGTAAAAAAAAAAAAAAAAAGTCAAAACTCTGCTAAAAGACCCACATAGCTCAGCTGACTAGCTAGACTAGAAGAAGTGGAAGTGATTTGAAAGTCAGCTATGGCTATCTGAGAAAGGGAGCCTTCGTTTAAGGCAGCGCTGCTGGTTCAGGCGACCCTAAGATCCACATTCTAAAGGGTTAAAATAATAAAACAGGGCAGAAAAAGACTTATTGTGCTTAGCAGATATTTTGCAGAAAGCTTACAGCCTTGAGCACAGATAACCAGAAAATACCTGGCACTGGAGGAACCAAGGACGGACCAGACCCTTACGTCAACAGAGAGGCTTGCAGCCAGCAAAAATTAATTAAAACCTATCTCTCCCTGCTCTTTTCACCGATTCCCCACCCTTGGTCTCAGCCCACCTGCACCCAGGTAGTCAGATTTGCCTGACATCTCAAGAAAACTACAAAGGTAGAAAACTGACAAAATAAAAGTACATTTAAGGTATATTCATAAATATTATTCTGGGAAATATCTGTTTACTTTTTAGTAATCATTAAAGAATTAGAGTTTATAAAAATGAGGAATTCTAATACATTTTAAAGAAAAAAAGAATATTAAGGTAGAAACACTTAATGGAAGGACTGAGGCATGGTTATGCATTTTTAAAGGACATAAGAAGAAGGTTTGAAGGCTAATTTGAAAGTATGAAATTTATGAAGGTTGTGTATGTGATAAGAAGGAAAATAAAAATATTAAAAGGAAATTCATTAAATAATACAAGCCAGTAAGCCAGGAAGAGTAAATGATTTGCATTTTACCTCTCTAAACAAAGGGTAAATAACTTATGTCAAAGTACTGAGTAAGACTAATAGGAGAAATGCAATCAGTGTCATTTGCTGTCCACACCCAAGCCGCCTGTAGCCACCTGGAGAAGCAGAAGCAGCAGCAAGAAGTGGGGGATGCCAAACAGTAACGTGACACCTGAGCTGCTGCCCAGTGAGTTACAAGCAGCAGGCCCTGGGATCTATGAAAGCGGTGGGGGATGAAGCTGGTAAAGTTGACCATTTGCAACTGTGCTAAAAGGCTTAAGACTTCAGCAGCAGCTGCTGGTGCAGCAAGGAGTTAACAGGAGGGAAGACACTCTCCCTGAACCAGAGAGCTGAGAGTGGCTCAGGAATTTCAGATTCTCCAGGAGAGGAGGAGTCTGACTGAGGGACTGGCTGAGACCCTGTTGGGTTAGGAGGACCTGGGGCTGCATGTTGAGCTTATAGACTACAGTTTTCTGGGCAGATGTCCAAGCCCAGTTGTATAGGGGTTAAGCTGCCTGTGTACAACAAACAACTTTCTCCCGTGCCAGAATACATTTTAGGGAGATTAGACAGACTGTGTTTATGGTTAGAGAGAAGAACTAGCCACCATGCACAAGCCCTAACAGTGGCCTGCAGAGAACTGACTTCCCTGCTACACTCCAAGGTGCTGGTTGTAGCGAAGTGCATGGATCACCCTGCATAGCATTAGACCAATGGCCTACAAGATAGACTTAGCTGATGCCTTCTCAATAGACATGACTTCAGAGAGTCAGGAACAGTTTTGCTTTATATGAGGAGGGCCAACAGTGGACTTTAGTCACCCTCTCTCAGAGATGTTTTGTATAGCCCTACCATGTATCATCGTTGATGGCATAAGATTTGGATGCCTGATATGGCCACAGTGCCAATATTATACTTCATTATGTTAATATGTTATATTAACCTTTGATTCTCTTACAGATTTGAATACAGATGCCACCAATTACTATAGACCTATGCTGGTCTACAGACTTTAGTAGTCTTTGGGAGTAACTGGCGAGTGTCCAGTTTCCCACACTGAGCACCATTGTTATGGCCATATGCTAGCTGTCCTGGAAGGGGGATATGTAAGGTTGAACCCCAAAAGAAGTAAAGGGTACCTAGCTTCCAAGAGGGCAGTTGCCCAAATGGGCAGGGAAAAATACCCATCAGGTTTTGGTCCCAGGTATGAAAGAAAACTGGAAGCCAAAGCTCTCTTATTGAGAGACAGTTGGCAGCCTGTGTGTTGCCTTGCAGGCCTGTGTGACCATGCTCATGTCAGGGTTAGCACAAACCTTAACTTTATGAAAGTGGGGGAGGCCTATTTAGAACAGAGGGAAGCGGTGAGTACCAGTCCTCAAAAGAGGTCCTGTGACATATAAGACCCATAAAGGGATAAAACTCATGTAGAGGAGCTACTCCTGTAGTCCGTTCTGAGAGGGCGTGTCACCCCCTCCTCCCTAGAGACCTTATATGGTTTAAGGAGGAGTCAAGTAGGGGGAACCCTACTACTGGGACAGCTTTGACTGTATATTTGAGTATAGATGCATTTTAAATTTCTTCTTGCCATTTAAAGACAGTTACTGTTTTGTTATAATACATTTGGAAAAATATTACTCTGAAGAATCCATAGGAAGGACTGGCAAGGAAAATCAGAAGATCTTAAAGCAGGTCAGTATATTTTTCTCCCTATATGATCCCCCCAAAATTTGGCAATTATTAATAAATAAATCATGGCAATGCATTTCTTTGCATAAATTCAATAAAATCAGTTTCCAATAGTAGTTTTATTGACCGAAAACTTTGACTGGAGTATCATGTTTTAAAGAGTCCTGTCTGGACTCAAAACTTGAAGCCAATAACAATGCCACGGAGAAAGCCTGATATCTTGCTTGGTAGCCCTGAAAATAGCTGGCACTGGAGCATCAGGCCCATACCCTACCATCACTGGCGGTTGGTCAGAGTACAAGGGGAGCAATGAGGGTGCCTTTGCATCCCTGCGGGACCCCCACGCACTCTAGGCCACGAGGAGTAGGAGGGCTACTGAGATGGGCCTTGAAGCTTAGGGCATGGGCATGGGTAGAGCCATTGCAGGTGAGGAATTCACCTAACCCAGCAGATACTGCAGGCAGGGCTGACAACAGCTGGATGGCTTGGCTTCCCTGCCCTACAGGGCACATTGAGACTCAATCATAAAATTCCGGCAAAGGTGGTCAGTTACCATTCTTGTTGTATTTATGCAAACAATCAGTCCAAATTGACTACAATAGGTAAATTAGTCTTAATTTGGTCCTTTAATAAACATAAAGGTAATTTTAAGAAGAAAAATTCTATTTCAATAGAAGTTATTAGAGCTGAAATATTTTCTTTCCCTTCCATCAGACCATTTGTTGTAACACTTGCTGTCCTAATTTCTCAATAATACTAAATTTTATAATACAGTCTGTCTCCGCCAGTTCACAAGCCTACCTCTTTCTATGCCCAGGCCTCATCGTCCCTCTGACAGACAGCAAGGATCTGTTTGCTCTGAAAGAAAACTGTCCCTCTTCAGCATGGAAGTAGCCAGAGGAGCCTACCGATATCCATTTTCCCTAAAAGAATTCAGAGCCAGGATCCTTGAGGGGATATATATTAAATAGTTAGACAGACAGACATGAGCAGAGCAAGTTACAGTGGGCCAACTGAAGAAGAAATAAATGGGACCCTGAGATGTGCTTCTCACCATTCCAACTGCTCTGATGCCAGAAATAAAGAAACCAGTACAGATTCCCTCTCCCTTCCTCTAATAAAGCCAACAGGTTTAAAACAGGTAATAGAAAGAAGCAGTAAGCCCTAAAGCCCCAAATGTTACTCCAGACCAGGTCTCTGGACTATCATCACAATCCCTTCGGTAATAAAAATAAAAAAGACTCAAGTTACTGAACACCCTACTCCCTAGCTTTCAGTCTTCTATGGAATCCCCAAGGCTGAAAATCAGCTTAAGGATCAAAGGGGGGAAGTTATGGTGAAAATGAGACATTTTGGGGGGGGGGCTAGCAATGTGAATCTGTGCCATTAACCTAATGCACATTCTTGTTAGCCTATAGTCTAGCCACTGCCCCTTTAATTGTCTGGTCCTGCAAGACCTGTTTACTCCCATTTTAGAGGGGCCATAAATAATACAGACCCCAGATGGAGTTATCAGTGCTGGCACCAGGCCAGGCCTTGAGATGTGGTCTCACTGCCCCCATCCCAGCACATGGGACATTTTGCAAAGCCTGTGAAAGGTCTGGAAGTATAATCCATATTTGGGGGACAAAGAAACCAAAGGGGTATTGAGGGAAAGCTTCCTCCATATTGGTTTACTCAAGATTTGGAGAGAGACAGACTCCCCTGAGTCACTGTACTGGTACATGTGAAACGTTTGGAAATAAATGGGTTTTTCCTGTGCCTCCGGTACTCCTGCGTATTTTTCAGTCACCTGGTAAATTCTGTAACATAAATGAAATCCAACTAAGATCCCTTCATTGCTCTGGCAAGGAAAAGAGAAGAGTAACTATTGTGAAATATATTCTGTCTTCTCCATAACAAAATTCTGTAGGAAATTGAATTTTCCAAGGCATTATCACAACTATGAGAAGGGAATTACTTCCATTCCAGCTTCTTCTAGTCTTCCTGTCTCACAGGACACTAGAGGAGTTTGAAATCTCTGGCATTTATAGCTATGCAAAACATTAAACACATGCAAACCCTTAGCAATGTTAACATAAATATTCACACTAAATACCTGTTTACCTCAATTCCTATTACCTGATGCAACATATCCAGCTTTCAACACAGATTAAAAGGCATGCCAAAAGGCAAGGGAAAACAGTCTGATGAAACAAAACAAGCATCAGAACCAGATGAAGATAGGACACAGGTGTTAGAATTATTAGGAGGGAAATTTAAACATCTGTGATTAATATTTTAAAAGATCTAGTGGGAAAGTTACAATATTAAAGCATGATGTAGGTGGGTAGAATAAGTAAAGTGGTAGAAATGCTAACAATCAAAAGTATATGCTTGAAATAAAAAAATACAGTATCAGAAATGGAGAAAACCTTCTATGGATTATCAGTAGGTAATGGATACTTCTCAAACTTAAATGCAAAGATAAATATAACAAATAAGCAGAATAGAACATCCAAGAATAGGGATACAATATAAAAAGGTATAAATTATGTGTAATTGGAATATCAGAACAAAAGATATATTCAATATATTCATGGCCTAAAATTTCTCAAAATTATTGACAGACACCAAACCACACATTTGGGAATCTTGAAGGTATTGTTGCTCTATACTTTACTTATAGAGCAACAATAATGATAGATACCAAAAAATGAAACTGTTATTATAAAAACATTTAAACCTGTAAAGAATTTTTGTGAGTTTATTTGAGCCAAACTGTCCACAATTGCCGGGAAGAAGTATCTCAAAGGATTGGGGTAATGCTCCAGAGAATGGAGGTTTTTTCATCTATATTTATACATTGCAGTCAAAGGAGGGGACATAGGTGAATTACATGAAATCTATTGGTGATAGACTACAGAGGCTGGAGAAAGCGAAGTGGGGAAACCTCTGGGATTGGATAAAAAATAAAATGATAGACACATACTTAAGTGGGTGCAGGATAGCCAACAGTCAACAATTAACATCTTAACAATGAAGGAATCTGTGGTATCTGTCCTGGCGCCCAGGCACATTAGGTTGTGCTCCGAGGGGTTCGGAAAAAGGGAAGTTACAAGTTACCCAGACATTTCAAGGATATGTTATCATAGATACAAAAAGACAGATAGGCTCAGTTAAGGTAAAGATTGACCTTGTCAGTGAAGATACTGGCCTAAGACGTAACTACCCACCATAACTACTTTTAGTTAAAAATTTAATTTCAGACCATCCTTTGTGGTTACTTTAGGTCTCTGAGTTTGCAAGACTGCCAAGCAGGCCTTCTCTGAGCTTGTCAGGTTAGCATGTGTCCCTTTTCATCCACAAAACAAAAGAAAACAATAACCAAAAAACAAGACCTACCCATATCACATCTAAACTGCACAAAAGTGAAGGCAAAGAAAAAAATATTGAAAGAAGCTGGTGGTGTCTACAATCCCATTAAAAAATGGGCAAAGAGCCCTAACTGGTTTGGCTCAGTGGGTAGAGTGTCAGCCTGCGGACTCAAGGGTCCCAGGTTCGATTCTGGTCAAGGGCATGTACCTTGGTTGCAGGCACATCCCCAGTGGGGGTGTGCAGGTGGCAGCTGATTGATGTTTCTCTCTCACTGATGTTTCTAACTCTCTATCCCTCTCCCTTCCTCTCTGTAAAAAATCAATAAAATATATATTAAAAAAATGGGCAAAGACTGTAAACATACAGATCACCAAGAGACACATGAAAAAAATGCTCAAAGTCACTAATCATAGAGAGATACAAATTAAAATGACAATGAGGTATCACCTCACACCTGTCAGAATGGCTATCATCAACAAATCAACAAACTACAAGTGCTATCAAGGATGTGGAGAAAAGGAAACCCTAGTACACTGCTGCTGGGAATGCAGACTGGAACAGCCACTATGGAACACAGTATGAAGTTTCTTAAAAAAATTAAATATGGAACTTCCATTTGACCCAGTGATCCCACTTCTAGGAATATATCCTAAGAAATCAGAAACACCAATCACAAAGAATATATGAGAGGGGGTGGGGGGCAATGGGGGATAAGGACACATATGTAATATCTTAATCAATAAAGAAAAAAAATATGCACCCCTATGTTCATAGCAGTGCTATTTATAATAGCTACGATTTGGAAACAGCCCAAGCGCCCATCAGTAGATGAGAGGATAGAAAAGCTGTAGTACATTTACACAATGGAACACTATATAGCTATAAAAAAGGATATTTTACCCTTTGAGATAGCATGGAGGGACTTGGAGAGTATTATGCTAAGTGAAATAAGCCAGTCAGAGAAAGATAAGTGTCACATGATCTCACTCATATGAAGAATCTAATGAACAAAATAAACTAGTAAACAACATAGATCCAGAGACATAGAAACATGAATAGACTGTTGCATCTCAGAAGGAAGGTGGGGATTAGGGAGGGGAGTGGGAAGAGATTAACCAGATAATTTATATGCATATATGCATAGCAATGGGCACAAACAATGGTGTGGTGAAGGCCTTGGGGGGTAGGGGCCAGGTGGAGAGGTCAATGTGGAAAAAAAGGGAACTATCTATAATATTTTCAACAATAAAGATTAAATAAAAGAAGCTGGTAGTGTATTGTAAATACCTTACCTACAGAGCAAAAATATGGCATTCTGAACCAAGGAATGACCTAAGATATCTTGGGGCTTCAGAGGGGAAAGGGAAATTTTCAAGACCATAAGAAGAGCAGATTTGCCCAGCCACCCATACATGTAAATTATAAAAGGTTTTCTCTGGTAATAACACTTATTATGGGCAAGGCCCCCAATTCAGATTCTTCTAGGTAGCTATGGGAGAGGGAAATGTTTCTTCTGAGCACAGGGTCTTGATTGCTTTCAGGTCACAATAATCCACATACCAAAGTGCCACATTTTGGGGAGGCCTGTTCAGAACCCCTTCAATGTAATGTATTTTTTATTTTACTAATTTAGAAGTACATTTTACTATACCTTCCTTATGTTAGAATTGCTTTACATTGAATGGGAGCAGGATATGCCATTACAATAAATACCTCTTGGGCATAAGGGTTATTTTGGACTGTTTCAGAGGGAAGGCAGGGGCAGGTGGGTGGGTGAGTGAGAAGAGATCAATCAAAGAACTGGTATGCATATATACATAACCCATGAATACAGACAATAGGGTGGTGAAGGCCTGGGGTCTGGGGAGGGTGCAGGCTAGAAGGAGTCAATGGGGAAAAAAAGAAGACATCTGTAATACTCTCAACAATAAAGATTTTAAAAAGAAAAGAAACAGTAGATACAGGAGATGCTCTCTACCAATAAGAGGAAGATAAATAAAATCTAGAAGCTAATCAGTGGAGAAGGCCTGCTTCTATCTACATAACAACCATACCTGTATTTATTGTGCATTGTCTGATAACATCCCATAACTGCCTCCACCCACTCTAACATCTTTTGTCTTTAGCTGTTGTAGAAGATCCTGTTTTCCATTCTTTCAATCACACCAAGAGATGCTTAGAGAAATGGAGTTACACAGCTTTATTACGCCGGCAGTCTTAGAGGAGTTGCCTCCCAAGTCTGAGCAAACAAATATGATGGAAGCTCTTCTTTTATCCCCTTTGGTTTCTTTGTCCCCCAAAATATGGATGGGACTTCTGGACTTTTCATGGGCTTTGCAAAAAGCCCCGTGTGTTGGGATAGGGGCCTTGAGACCTTATCAAAGGGCCTGGCCTGGCACCAGCCCTGATAACACCCTCCGGGGGTTGTGTATTGTTCATGGTTTATGGCCTCTGTAAAATGTGAGCATTTAGGTAACAGGTCTTGCAAGACCAGATTGTGGAGAAAGGGCCAGTGAATTAATTATAGGTTATCAAGAATGTACATTAGGTTACTGGCACAGATTCAGATTGCTAGCCCCCCAAAACATCAGGGTTACATTGAAATTACCCTTTTAGCCTTCTTATAGCTGAATATAGTATTTAAGGTGAATACTAGTATTTGGGCCATTTCATTGAGTTACTCATTTTCCTGGGTGTCTCCCATCTATATAAGAGGTATATGTGTTGTTATACTTTTGTTTGTTTTTCTCCTGTTAATCTGTCTTTTGCAACAGGGAGGGGCCTCAACCAAGATCCTAGAAGGGTAGAGGTAAAATCATTTTTTCCTCCACAACGTAGAAGCAGTTGTGGTTTACAATGTCAGTTGATTGAATCTCCAGAGTTTTATGCTTTTCTGATAAGAATTTATTAAAGGAATTTGAAAATGATCATTCTAAGATAGTTGGCACTAAATGAGAAATTCAAAAGACAAAGGTATTGGACAAAGTGTTAAATTGAAGGAAAGGATACAATAAGAAACAAATTGTGATGAAATGCTGGCACAGGAATAGAGGAGAACAGATGAAATATAATTATTCTAGGGCTTACTTTAGCATGAAATATTTTTTGTGTTAAAAACATAAAAATTTAAAATCTTAACCATTTTAAGTGTATATTACAGTAGTGTTAACTATAAGCACATTGCTGTGTAGCAGATCTCCATAAATTTTCATCTTTCAAAACTTAATCTCAGTACCCATTGAAAGACAGCTCATCTTTTCCCTATCCCTGCAGCTCCTGGCAACTGCCATTCCACTTCCTGTTTCTGAGTTTGACTAGTTTAGATACCACATATAAGTGGGCTCATCTAGTAACTATCCTTTTGTGATTGGCATATTTAAGTTAGCATAATGTCCTCAAGGTTCATCCATATTATAGCATATGGCAGGATTTCCAACTTTTTAGGGGCAAATAATGTTTGTATGAATGTGCCACATTTACTTTATCCATTAATCTGTGATGGACATTTAGGTTGTTTCCACCTCTTGGCTATACTATATAATAAAAGCCTAATATGCAAATTGTTTGACTGGGAGTTTGACCGCTGGTTATGATGTGCGCTGACCACCAGGGACATGGTGGGCGTCAGCGACATGGCACTGGCAGTGGGTGGCAGTGGAGGCACTGCCGGCCCCAATGAGAGCCGGACTGCAGCGGGATGGTGGAGCAGGTGAGGGGGCGGTACCAGGCCACGACGGGGTGCCAGATGGTGCTGCGGGGTTGTGAGGCTGGGGGCACCAGCTGGAGCTATGAGCTTGGGGGAGTGAGCTGGGGCCCGATCCCCGCAGGCCACTCTGAGGGACCCCACCCATGCACAAATTCCTGCACCGGGCCTCTAGTTGGTAATAATGCTGCAGTGAACATGGGTATGTAAATATCTCTTGGAGATCCTGTTTTCTATTCTTTTGGCTATATACTTAGAAGTAGCGTTCCTAAATCATATGGTAATTTTGTTTTGAATATTTTGAGGAACCTGCATACTATTTTCCATAGCAGCTGAACCATTTTACTCTCCCATCAACAGTATACCAGTCTTCTGATTTCTCTACATCCTCACTAACACATGTTATTTTCTGTGAATTTTTTGTTTGTTTTTTATAGAAGCTCATTGAGCTTCCATAAGATAATTATTTTAAATTTTTTTTCAAGTAATTCAAGGTCAATATCTGGAGAGTAATTTTGTTTCTTTGATTGAGCCATATTTCCCTGTATCTTTATATCCCTTGTTATTTCTTGCTTCCAATATTTATGGACTGATTTTTTTTAGAAGACCTTCCCCAATCAACCTGGATAGAGATTCTAAGAGCCTCTCAAACATTTTCTGAGGGTGTGTTTTCTCTGTGCATGGTATTTCCTAACTATACGGATTTTCCAGTTTCTTTTTCAGGAGTTTGTAATCTTTTCTTCCCTCTGGTGTCTATTTCAGTTATCTAGGGTTTTTTGGTGCTACAATGTGCCACCAAGCTCTTTGTTCTCAGCAGCCCCCAGGCTTTAAAAGTAAGCTGGTTCTCCAAAAGCACTCTGAGTCACATGTGACAGAATACAGTACCTCAGGAAGCCTACTGAAAAACTGGAACATTGGTTATGAGTTCTACTCTTCCCCTTTCCTCCCAAAAGAGAATGAGCATTTTCTTTCAATCACACCAAGCTGTGCTGGCTTAGGGGAAGGGCTATCATGGATGAAATGCAACAACTTTTTTTTTTTTTTTTTATCAATTTCAATGTGGCTATTCTTAGCTTTGTCTTTTCCTGGGGTACTGAGTCATCTTAATTGGTTTCTGGAGTACCTATAAAGCCTTTATGGACCATATACAGAGGTAGGCAAAGGTAGAGTACAGTTGTAGATATGGAAAAAGACATTCAGATTATGATTATTACAATAACTTTATTAATTGTGTTTTGAGTACCTATAACTGTAAACCTACATTTGCCCACCCCTGTATTGTTAAGTCAGTGTCTCTGTGGGGAACAAGGTGGGGGTTTATATTCTGCCATCGCTGACATCACTCTTAAATCTCCATGTTTTATGATAAAGGTCAAGGCACTGAAATAAGGGAAATGAGTTTTATATACTGAATAATTTTTATAACAGCTAACCATTTGTGAATGCTTACTATGTGCTTGTCATGGTTTATAATGAAATTCTCACAACTGTATCAATAAGGAATCCAAATACCACTTCCCTACCCCAATTTACCAAATAAAAAAAAATGAAGAGAGATTATCAAGATGGCCTAACAATGTCTTTTTTTTTTAAATTATAGATGCTTTTTTAATCCACACAACATATAAGGTTAGTGTTATTGGTACCATTGACATTTGAGGAAAGTGAGATTCACAGAAGTAATTTCCCCAAGAGTACACAGCTTTCAAAGTGATGGATATTTGTTCCCCCATGGTCATAACAGCATTATTTTCAAGAGGCAAAAGGTGGAAGCAATCCACCTGTCCATGAACAGATAAGTGGAGAAACAAAATGTAGTATATACATACAATGGAATATTATTTTTCCTTGAAAAGGAATGAAATTCTGATACATGCTACAACATGGATGAATCTTAACATCCTTAAGGACATCCTGTAAATAAAATAAGCCAGTCACAGAAGGACAAATACTGAGTAATTCCACTTACATGAGGTACTTAGAGTGGTCAGGTTCATAGGGACAGAATTGGTCCCCCAGAGGAGGGGTAGGGGAGAGGAGGAATCATTATGTAAAGGGGTACAGGGTTTCAGTTTTGCAAGACGAAGAGAGTTCTGGAGAGGAATGGTGGTGATGATAACACAATAGTGGGAATGTTCTCAATGCCACCAAACTTTACACTTAAAAATGGTGAAGATAGTAGATTTCATGTATATTTTACCACAATTAAAAATTAATTTAAATATTTTTAAATTGATGGAGGCAGTTTTTGAACCAAGGTGATCTCACTTAGTGATCCAAGGTTTATTTACTTGAACACATGGCTTCCAAAGTGAGGTTTGCTGCTCTGACCACTAGTCCCAAACATGCTTGTCCAGAGGTCCTGCTCACCCACGGTTATTTTTTTAAATTTAATAAATCTTTATTGTTCAGATTATTACAATTGTTCCTCTTCCCCCCACCCCATAGATCCCCTCCACCCGGTTCCTATCCCACCCTCTGCCCTTACCTCCCCCAGCACTGTCCTCATCCATAGGTGTATGCTTTTTGTTCAGTCTCTTCCCGTCTCTTCCCACACCCCCCATTCCCTTTTTCCCCCGAGAATTGTCAGTCCACTCTCTTTCTATGCCCGATTCTATTATGTTCACCAGTTAATACTGTTCATCAGATTTTTTATTCCCTTGGTTTTTAGATTCACTTGTTGATAGATATGTATTTGTTGTTCATAATTTTTATCTTTATCTTTATCTTCTTCTTCCTCTTCTTAAAGAATACCTTTCAGCATTTCATATAATTCTGGTTTAGCGGTGATGAAATCCTTTAGCTTTTTTTTTTATCTGTGAAGCTCTTTATCTGACCTTCAATTCTGAATGGTAGCTTTGCTGGGTAGAGTAATCTTGGTTGTAGTTTCTTGCTGTTCATCACTTTAAATATTTCTTTCTTTTTCTTTTTTTTTAAATAAATCTTTATTGTTCAGATTATCACAGGTGCTCCTCTCCCCCCCCCAACCCCAGAGATCCCCTCCACCTGATTCCCCACCCCACCCCATGCCCTTACCCCCCACCACTGTCTTCATCCATAGGTGTAAGATTTTTGTCCAATCTCTTCCCACACCCCTCAGACCCTCTTCCCCCTGATAATTGTCCATCCCCTCCCTTTATATGTCCCTGATTCTATTATATTCACCAGTCCATTCTGTTCTTCAGATTTTTTATTCACTTGATTTTTAGATTCACTTGTTGGTAGGTATGTATTTAATGTCTTTTTGTTGTTCATAATTTTTTACCTTTACCTTTTTTTTCTTCTTAAAGAATACCCTTCAGCATTTCATGTAATCCTGGTTTGGTGGTGATGAACTCCTTTAGCTTTTTCTTGTCTGTGAAGCTCTTCATCTGACCTTCAATTCTGAATGATAGCTTTGCTGGGTAGAGTAATCTTGGTTGTAGGTTCTTGCTGGTCATCACTTTGAATATTTCTTGCCACTCCTGTCTGGCCTGCATAGTTTCTGTTGAGAAATCAGCTGACAGTCGTATGGGTACTCCCTTGTAGGTAACTAACTGTTTTTCCCTTGCTGCTTTTAAGATTATCTCTTTGTCTTTTGCCCCTGGCATTTTAATTATGATGTGTCTTGGTGTGGTCCTCTTTGGATTCCTCTTGTTTGGGGTTCTGTGTGCTTCTTGAACTTGTAAGTCTATTTCTTTCACCAGGTGGGGAAAGTTTTCTGTCATTATTTCTTCAAATAGGTTTTCAGTATCTTGCTCTCTCTCTTCTTCTGGGACCCCAAAAATTCAGATGTTGGTACACTTGAAGCCGTCCACTTTGAATATTTCTTGCCATTTCCGTCTGGCCTGCATAGTTTCTGTTGAGAAATCTGCTGTTAATTGTATGGGTGCTCCCTTGTAGGTAACTAACTGTTTTTCTCTTGCTGATTTTAATATTCTCTCTTTGTCTTTTGCTCTTGGCATTTTAATTATGATGTGTCTTGGTGTGGTCCTCTTTGGATTCCTTTTGTTTGGGGTTCTGTATGCTTCTTGGACTTGTAAGTCTATTTCTTTCACCAGGTGGGGAAGTTTTCTGTCACTATTTCTTCAAATAGGTTTTCAGTATCTTGCTCTCTCTCTTCTTCTGGGACCCCCATAATTCTGATGTTGGTATGCTTGAAGTTGTCCCAGAGGCTTCTTACACTATCTTCAACTTTTTGGTTTTTTTTTTTTTTTTTCTTTTTGCTTTTCTGGTTGAGCGTTTTTTGCTTCTTGGTATTCCAAATCTTTGACTTGATTCTTGCAATCCTCTGGTCTGCTTTTAGGTTTCTATATAATATTTTTTATTTCAGTCAGTGTATGCTTAATTTCTAGTTGATTCTTTTTCATGTCCTGAGCGTCTCGTTAAATTTATCAGCCTTTTCTAGGAAATTCTTGAAAAACCTTATAACCGTGGTTTTAAACTCTATATCCAGTCTTTTGCTTTCCTCCATTTCCTTCATTTGTGGCCTGCCTCTTTGTCTCCACATTTTAGCTGCTTCCTTGAGTTGATGTAGTTGCTTTGCATGCTAGGTGTCTTAGCAGGGCCCAGTAGCTCAGCCTCCCCAGTTACCTGAGGTGGACACTCTTGGTGCAGCCCTTTGTGGGCTGTGTGTGCAGTCTTGTTGTAATTAAGCCTTGATTGTTGTTGGTATCACAGGGAGGAGTTGACCTCCAGGCCAATTGGCTGTGAGGATCAGCAGTGTCTCTGCTGGGAGGGCTTCTGTGCTCAGCTTGGATGGGGAGGAGTCTCAGGGTGGAGCAATCAGCCTTGGTTTCCCGTCAGCCTCGCCCTAAGAGGGCCCTGTGTCTCAGTGCCCCGCGGCAATGGCTGCATGCACCTCTGAGAGAAGGCTGCTCTCAATATTCGCCCACTGCCAGATAGTCCAGTTTCTCCCTGAGTGAGTGTGGTACTCAAAGTCTCACCCGGAGCTGGATTTCAGTACAGTGGGGAGGTTTTGTTTCTCTCCTGAGGGAGAAAGCTAGCCACTGGGAGGGCTTCTGTGCTCAGCTTGGATGGGGCGGAGTCTCAGGGTGGAGCAATCAGCCTTCGTTTCCTGTCAGCCCAACCCTTCGAGGGCCCTGTGTCTCCATGTCCTGCGGCAATGGCTGCGCATACCTCTGAGAGAAGGCTGCTCTCTAGTTTCGCCCACTGCTAGATAGTCCAGTTTCTCCCTAATGAGTCTGGTACCCAAAGTTTTACCCAGAGTTGGATTTCAGTGCAGTTGGGAGGTTTTGTTTTCCTCCCGCACGAGAAAGCTAGCCTCGTGTTAGCTGCCCGCTCTCTCTGCGTGCCGCGAGTAAGCCAGCTTCATATTCAGCCGCCCACCCTTTCCGAATGCGCAGGTCTCCACACCTGTCCTCCACAGCTCCACTGAGTCTGTGTACTTTCCTCTTTCCTTCTAGTTGTAGAATTTCCACTCAGCCAGCTTTCCAGTGGTTCTGGACAATGTCCGCTCTGTCTTCCAGTTGCAGTTTTAAAATTGTTGTGCAAGGCCTCAGTATAGGTGTTTACCTTATGCTGCCATCTTGGTTTTCACCTAACAATGTCTTTTTAGTCAATAGATAAAAGCCACACACAAACAAACAAAAATCAGAACAAAACCAGAAGGTGATTTAGTGAGTTAACATGTATGTTATTGCTAAATATCATAGGACACCAAAAAACTCACAAGTGATAAAGCATTTAATAACACAATATGTCCACACATATAAAACATTTTCAGAAGTTCTTGGACTTTTAGGAAGGAAGAGTGTTTAACTTAAAGCTGATTTAAATCTGATAAGTATACCATACACTGAGAAATGGGTTTCTACTATTTTCCCCATGGAATTATAGTTCTACCTCTGAAGCCATCATGGATGCCTATTAGGAAAACATTGATTAAAAAGTGTTAACAAGCTCCACATCTGTTTAGTGAAAGGAAACCTCCATGTATGCTCAGAGGTAATTTTCCAAACCCAGTCAGATGTAGAGATTTATGGCACATTAGCTTCCCCCAAGATAAATTCATATTGAACACCCCCCTTAAAAACCCATAAAAATCCTATAAGCTGGTTCCACCCACCCCTCACTAATATCTCATTCAACTTTCCCATGGTTCACAATGACTCGTAGAATTGTATCTCTTCCAATACTCAAGATTCAACTTTGCTATGGTCTCTTTATTACAAGTAATAAGAATAATTTCTAAGGCAGATTATATGAATAAATTGTCTGCAACTACTGCATTTTACTACTCTTTTTGCTTTCTCTTTTTTTTGGTCATTTTTGCATTTTTTTTTACCACTTCTTTTCAGATGGGAGAAAAGACAAAGGGACACTGGCCAGATATTTTCATTTAGATGTAACTTTTGTTCTAAAGTTCCAGCACTTAGAATATATTAACCTCATTTATCATGTTTTAGAAAAGCCAATAAAACTAGCGCATAGTTCTAGATCAAAACAACAACAAAACAGTTGTATGTTTCTTGTTTACAGTTCTAGCTTTCTCGATTGTCGCTTACCAAGGACTTAACTGATTCACAAACTAGTGGCCTCCAAATTACCTTCCAAGCCTACAGGTCTTCCCTTCCAATCCTTTAAATTAAATTGCATCAAGTAATCATTGCTAAAGGTAAAATAGTAAAAAAAATTAAACAGACTCCCTACAGCACAATTTCTAATAAGCTAAGTTTATACAAGAAAATGAATTTAACTGAAAGTTATAAATGCAAGAGGAAAAAAAAAAACAACGAAAGAAAAAAATTTTAGTAGAACCTCAGATGTGATTACTCATTATTTCTGAGCAGAGTCAGGGCTCATTAATTCTAGGGAAGAGTAAGAATATATATGAGAGGAAATAAAGTTGGTCAGTTCCTCCTAGAGCTTCTTATTCCCTCAGCAAATATTACCATCTCACTCTACTTTAAAAATAAAACGAATAATGCTTTTTACTGACCCTTGGAAAACTTCCTCTATGCATTGAATGTCATTTAATTTGCATTCATTATCCTCTGGGAAGTAGTGTAAGGCATTTATTATTAGTTTTAATATTAGTGGGTAGCACTCTGACTACGGAACTTATTTCTAGGTTACTGAGAGGCTGTCAAAGCCCTAAGGGTATTCAAGTCTTCTGCCTCCTGAAATATTCACTTGGCAATACAAAAAATAAAATTACAATTGTGGATATGTCTACATGATATCAAAATAACAATAACAATAGATTGGGCTGGAAAAGCTGCATGCACACTTATGGAATTGTATCCTCAAACAATTATGAACTGACAGATTTTTCATATTTTCACTTTAATTTGGGTGTTGTGAGGATACAGTTGAAGGGTGGAAAAGCCCAAGATAGTGATTGAAATTCAGAGCAATTTGAGGAAATAATTATTGTGTTGATAATCCATGAATATTGTGATAGTGAACACACACTTATTAACAAAACCTGTTTCCGATCTCTCATATCTGTCCTTTTAATGACCATCACAGTCAAGCATTTCCTATGCTTGTGATACAGTAGAGTGTGAAGTGCCAGTGATTTCCTGAGCTGTAATAATTTCAGAGCAATGCATAGAGTAATGAGGAGTGTCATTCGTGTCACGGTGACAGCTTGCCTGCCTTGGATTGTACACAAATCTAAACTAGGGAGAGTGTGTGATGTAGCAAAAAGAGACCTGGTTTGGATGACAAAAAAAAAAAAATTGTCCTTGACTCAGCTCTGCTATCACTTAAAGGGTGAACTTGGAAATTTCATCTATCCCCTTTCAGCTTCAGTTCTCAATTTCAGAAGAAAGGAGGAGAAAGAAAGAGTGAAGGAAATAAAGTAAGGAAGGATGAAAGGAAAGAAAGAAGGGAGGGAAGGAGGGAGGGAGGGAGGGAGGGAGGAAGGGAGGGAGGGAAGGAGGGAGGTGAGGAAGGAAGGAAAGAAGGAAATGAAGGGGGGGAGCAGAAAGAATTGTGGCAAGTGAAGGGAAGGAAAGGAAATAAAGAGATAATGGAGGGCCCTAGGGCCCTGGCCAGGCAGTTCAATTGGTTGGAGCAGTGGTCGGCAAACTCATTAGTCAACAGAGCCAAGTATCAACAGTACAACTGAAATTTCTTTTGAGAGCCGAAAACCTACTTCTGCGCAAGGGCCACGAAGTTTCAATCGCACTGTACGTGAGCGCTCACACGTGGTATTTTGTGGAAGAGCCACACTCAAGGGGCCAAAGAGCCGCATGTGGCTCACGAGCCACAGTTTGCCGACCACTGGGTTGGCGTATCATCCCATGTGCCAAAGGCTGTGGGTTCAACTCATGGTCAGGGCACATACCTAGGTTGTGGGTTTAATCCCCAGTTGGCATGGGTACTGGAGGCAACCTATTGATGTTTTTCTCTCACATCGATGTTGATCTCTCTCTCTTCTTCTCAACGTAAAATCAATAAAAACATTTAAGGATTAAAACAATCATGGAGGGAGGGAGGAAGGAAATAATAAATATGATAACAAAGGGACAGAATTTTAGAAATATGAGTGTTATTACATATGCCATATAATTCATATTTCATCTGCCTCAGACTACCCTTCCACTTTAACAAAAACATTTTCACTATGTTCATTCAGTCAACAAAGATGTACTACCTAAACACCTACCATTTTTAAACATTATGCTTTGTGCTAGGACTACCACAATAAATATCCCATCGTGCTGCCATTGAAAGTTTTTAGAGTACAGTTAGGGTAATATGTAAAAATAACAATTACAGAGGTGTCACTTCAGTGAATAAAACCAGTCACAAAGAGGACCATATTTTTCCATAGGGGAAGTATTTTTGCTTTTGTTCTGTTTTGGTTGCTTTTAGTGCTCCTCAGGTGTCACTTTTATGTTTTCTGACTTCACTATTTTTAGGCTTCCCTGGATCTGATAGCAAAGCAAATCAGGCGGGTAGGCTGTCCTTGGCTGAAATAGGACCTCCTTAATGTCTTGCCAAGATCACCTTTAATTTTGCATCTTCCAGTTCTTCTCCTTTATCTCTCCCATTATTTTTCTCCCCCCTCTCTCGGGTTTTTCTCCCATTTGAATGTCAATCTATTCGTAAGAGGCTGCAGTAATAATTATTCTGACAGGGGCCTTTCTCCTAACATTCTCACCTGCCGTTTTTGGCAGCAAGGATGGAGTTCAGCACACGGATTTGTGGACTTTTGTTTCTATTCCCGGGGATTCATACAAGGAGCCAACGAGTGATAGTTTGGGCTGATACATAGGTTCATCCTGCTGCTGTACCCAGCGTGATACATCTGTCTCCTGTTTACCTGCAAAATAATTAAACTTCAAACAAATCCTCTGAGTCACTAGAGCTTTTAAAGGTCCAAACACTCTTGCCATCTGTGTTCCATGAAAATTATTCAGTGGCAGACTATGGTTGGCAAGCATTCTCTGCTCTCCAAATGGGCATTTATCAATCAGCAAATTCAGTGTCTTCAAACTCAATACTTAATAAGCACCACCGCTCTTTTTATAGGGTTGGAATAATGTCGGTATTTCTATGAACAGGCTCAGAAATACTTGGGGAATTTTTTTTTACATGCCATCCTGCCAAATCCCCTAACAGACAGATATGTTCATTCCCCACTCTCTGCCAGACTATGTTCCAAAGCCAGTACCAGGAGACAGACTTTGCGGCCTCCAAAGAAAGGAAGGTTCCTACTTACTTGGGTAAATAAGCCCTATGACCTAAATCAACTTAGTCATGCACATCTATTAAGTTCTTTTTGGCAGATACACAACAAGAGAAACCAAATATATGATATGGGTAAGAGTTGAATAGGCCCCGAAGCCTCATTAAAAGCAGGCTTTGAATCAAATTCTAGCATACATCCATTTCTTAATTACCCATTATCAAATAGCTCATGCAATGTTAAAGTGGCACATGATGATTGCATTTTTGACAAGTATCTTAGATGATTCTGAAGCTCACAGTGTGAAAAACAGCCCAATGGATGTTGCTCAGTGGTTGAGTGTTGCCCCATGAATCAGGAGGTCACTGATTCGATTCCTGGGCAAGGCACATGCCTGAGTTGCAGGCTCGATCCCTGGCAGTGGGCATGCAGAAAGCAGCCGATCAATGATTCTCTTTCATCATTGATGTTTCTATCTCTCTCCCTTCCTCTCTGAAATCAATAAAAATATATTTTTAAAATGTGTGAAAAACAGTGCCTCAAGTTGTGCATCTTTCAGAGCTGACGACTGCCCTAGCTGCCTCCCAGATGGTCTTCAGGAGCTGAAAGAAACCAGGAAAGAGCTGCTGTAAGGAAGCCCAGGGAAGGTTACATTTGAGGCATATTGGCTGTACATTACACATGTTCCCAGCTTTGTTTATATTATAAAACATATAAATTATCTGTGAAGATTATTTTTAAATACAGAAGCATGGAGCCCAATCCAGGCCTGGTGAATCTACGTTTATTGGTGGAGAGTTATATATATTTTGCAAGAGCTCTATAATTAATTCTAATGCACAGTTACACAGTCATGTTTGTCCATCAGTGATATGAAGCTACCCTTTCCATTTCTCCAATTCAAGTTTAGAGCTTTCAGCAACAGAAAAACACTGTACTTCTCAGTTCCCGGAGTTGCTGTTAATTAGCAGTGTGATCTCAGACATGTCACAGGAAGGCACTTTAAACATAAGCTAAAACAGATATCCTGACAAATATTATCTAAGACCAGCCATCCAATTAACCACACGTCTTTATTACAGGTGTGGCAGGAGGCAATCCTATCTAATAAAGAGGGAATATGCTAATTGACCATCACACCCTCACAAAGATGAAGGCACCCACAGCCAAAAGGAGGGAATATGCTATCATATTTTCCGGCGTATAAGACGACTGGGAGTATAAGATGACCCCCAACTTTTCCAGTTAAAATATAGAGTTTGGGATATACCCGCCCTATAAGATGACACCCAGAGTACAAGACAATCCCTGACTTTTGAGAAGATTTTCCTGGGTTAAAAAGTCATTTTATATGCTGGAAAATATGGTAATTAACTGCCATGCCCTCAAAGATGGTGGCGCCCACTCCCACAAGATGGCGGCACCCAGTCCCCTCAGCCCCACCAGGGCAGCAGGCGTGCAGCGTAGTCGGGCCCACCCCCAGGAGGGTCCAGCTGCTCCTTGCGCCTGCCTCCAGAGTCTCCCAGTCCCCTCAGCCCCCCAGCTGCCCAGGGCCGGCACGAAGCGGAGATAAGCTTTGGATGGCGGCTGCCCAGCCACCCAGGGCCACCTGAGGCACAGGTAATGAAGGCCGGCAGAGGCTTGTGCTGCCGGCACCGGCAGCAGCAGAGGTGTGATGGGGGTGTTGCCTTCCTCTGATCGCCAGGTCTCCTCCCGCCCCTGAGGGCTCCTTGACTGTGAGAGGGGGCAGGCCAGGCTGAGGGACCCCCCACTCCAGTTCATGAATTTTCATGCACCAGGCCTCTAGTATTTTTATAATAGTCAATACTTTTCTTTCTCCTGTTATTTTTGACAGTCGTGGGCATTCCATCTATTGGGTTAGTGGTATTCCTTGAGTTAAGGAGGGTTAACTCAGCTGGGAATACAGAAGTTAAATGAGTTTCTGAGTCTATTTTATTAACTCATAGAATAATAGAGTTGTGAAAACCTGGCATTTCAATAAACCTTGAAGGAAACAGTCCTAGAATTTATGCCCTGTGTATTTATCTCAAAGGATTATATGAGAATGTGAGAACAGTTTCCTGCCTCTGGTCAGATAAAGAACCCAAGTATTTGCTTTAATGAAAGAAAAATATTTGGCAGAGGTGATTAAGGAAATTAAATTGTGGATTAAATGTCACAGGATCATGTTCTAGGGGTCATGTGTGATAGAAATCTAGACAGGCTTAGTGGGACCCAAACATAAAGAAGGGTTAGTGAAAGGCCCTTGGAGAAATTTGAAAGCCACTTTGGCATCTGAAATCTAGAATTTGCAAATTGTGATACATGTCCTTCAATGTGATGAGTAGAGGAGAATCCAGAAGTGGCCTCTTCCCTTCAGAAGAATATAAAAATGGCTGAGAGTGGGCTGGAGACGCTAAAAGCCCTCGAAATAACAGGAAAATGAAGACACACATTGGTTTATAATAAACTGGGTATCACAGAGCAGAAAGGATATGGGCATTTGAACCACAGAGGCAGTGGATAGATGCCAACCAATAAAATCAATTAACATTATACAGCTCAAAAAATAAATAAAAAAAAAAAAAAAAAAAAAGATTACACAGCTTATCCAAAGCCAACATGAGTTCTTGGTTCCAATGTAAAGTTACATATTCTCTCTCTCTCTCTCTCTCTCTCTAATCTAATAATAGACAAATATGCAAATTGACCGTACCTTCGCTACACCCAAGCCACGCCCACCAGCCAATCAGGAAGAGTATGCAAATTGCCCCAACAAAGATGGCGGCTAATTTGCATATCAAGACAGCATCCAAAGAAGCCAAGAGCTGCAGAAGGGAGTAAAGCTTCGAAGAAGCAAGCAAGCTGGGTGGGGGGGTGGGGAGGAGAAGGGCGGGGCGGAGGTGGGGCCGGGGGCGAAGGGAAACACAGGCGGGCTGGAGGAAAAGGCGGGGCGGGTGACAAGGGCGGAGTGGAGGCAGGGCCGGGGGCGAAGGGAAACGCGGGCGGGCTGGAGGAGAAGGTGAGGTGGGAGACAAGGGCGGGGCGGAGGCGGGGTAGAGTGCAGCAGGAAATCCTATTGCAGGATTTTTCCTGCAACGGGAAAGCTAGTATATATATATATACTAGAGGCTTGGTGCATGAATTCGTGCACAGATGGGGTCCCTCCCACCCTCCCACCTGGCCAGTGATCAGGGAGAGGGACCATGGGAGGTTGGCCAGCTGAAGGAGTTTGGCTGTGGGGACACACTGACCACCAGGGGGCAAACACCTGACCACCAGGGGGAAGCTCCTGCTTTGTCTGCCTCCTGGTGGTCAGTGTGCATCATAGCTACCGGTCATTCAGTTGCTTAGGCTTTTATATATAGATATATATATATATATATATATATATATATATATATATGTATATATCCATCCCAATTTATTTATAAATCCCCCTGGAACATAGATAACTCCCTCTATTGGCAAATAGAAGGGAAAGGAAGACAGTAAATGTCATAAACCATAAACTAAGGCAGTGTTACTCTAAAAGAGATTGACTTTTAAACAGGAATTTACTGAGTTCACATTCAATTTAAAAAATTAAATTTTCTACTACTAAGCTAAAATGAAAACTCAAAATCCAAATTTAGTTCAGTTACAGACATGGTGAGTGTACTCAATAGTTCTCTACCTAGGACAATTTTGATATCCTGATTAGAGACAAATTGCATACTTACTATCTATTGTCTCTACCCTTTGATGAATATAGTAATTTAGTCTCTGTCCATAATTTAGTGTCCTAAAATAGTTGCTATTTTACAGGAAACAACTCATGGTTGGGTGGATAACAGATTATATCCCTAGCAACCACTGCAATCTTAGTCCAATTTGGTTGTGCACAATCCCTAGTTTATTTTTTATTTAAAACA
Organism: Eptesicus fuscus; assembly: GCF_027574615.1. Lineage (NCBI taxonomy): Eukaryota > Metazoa > Chordata > Mammalia > Chiroptera > Vespertilionidae > Eptesicus > Eptesicus fuscus. Next base: position 27,694,980 of record NC_072473.1, read on the forward strand.
TGCTGCCCAAAAGTTGGAGGTGGGTGAGGGTAGTTGCTTCCCCATAAACTTTTCTGTCAGGATAAATTAAGTCTTAGAACAAATGCTGCCACATATACAGATATAGATTAATAAAACATTAATTATCAAACAGGCATGAAACAGTTCATACAACCTATTTTGTAGGCTCCATGAAGTCTAGATTTCTGACCCTTTAGGTGCTTTAACTACCTTCTTGCATGAAATGGTCAATATAGATGAATCCTAAACCATTGTGGAGGTTAGTATCTGTATACAGTATAATAATTACCAGTATATATCCTCTCAGACTAGTGGTTCTCTACCTCGGCTGCACAATGGAATCACCTAGGGAGCTCTAAAAACCACTAATGCCTGGATTGCTTCCCCAAGGATTCCCAACTAATTGTTCTGAGGTGAGGCTTGAGCATTTGCAGCTTTTTAAAGAATTCCAAGTATGTCTAATGTGCAACCAAGTTTAAGAACCATATTTCTCAACCAGTAGTGGTACACATGAGTATTTAGGAATCAATCAAGGTTGGGGTTTCATTCCAAAGGGTCAAATCTACCAACATCATTAGATTCATTTTTTCCCTATGCCTCTGATTCTATTTTATGCATCAGTTTATTTTGTTCATTAGATTTCTTGTTCATTTATTTTGATTTTTAGATTCAATTATTGATAGGTATGTATTTATTGCCATTTTAGTGTTCATATTATTTATATTTATTTTTCTTCTTCTTCCTCTTCTTAAAGAATACCCTTCCAACATTTCATGTAATACTGGCTTGGTGGTAATTAACTCCTTTAGCTTTTTCTTGTCTGTGAAGCTCTTTATCTGACCTTCAATTCTAAATGATAGCTTTGCTGGGTAGAGTAACCTTGGTTGTAGGTCCTTGCTATTCATCACTTTGAATATCTCTTGCCACTCCCTTCTGGTCTGCAAAGTTTCTGTTGAGAAATCAGCTGACAGCCATATGGATGCTCCCTTGTAGGTAACTAACTGCTTTTCCCTTGCTGCTTTTAAGATTATCTCTTTGTCTTTTGCCCCTGGCATTTTAATTATGATGTGTCTTGGTGTGAGCCCCTTTGGGTTCCTCTTGTTTGGGACTCTCTGTGCTTCCTGGACTTGTAAGTCTATTTCTTTCACTGAGTAGCGGTAGTTTTCTGTCATTATTTCTTTTATTAAAAATATTTTTTATTGATTTCAGAGAGGAAGGGGGAGAACAGGGAGAGAGAGAGAGAGAGAGAGAGAGAGAGAGAGAGAGAGATGAGAGAGAATAATTGATTAGCTTCCTCTTGCACACCCCATACTGGGGATTGAGCCCACAACCGGGCATGTACCCTGACTGGGAATCGAACTGTGACGTCCTGGTTCATACGTCAATGTTCAACCACTGAGCCATGCTAGCCAGGCTGTCATTATCTCTTCAAATATGTTTTTAATATCTTGTTCCCTCTCTTCTCTTTCTGGCACCCCCATAATGCAAATGTTGGTACTCTTGAAGTTGTCCCTGAGGCTCCTTAAACTATCTTAATATTTTTGGAACATATATATATATATATTTTTCTCTTCTGATTAGGTATTTAACATGTTAATTCACAAAGCCTAGTTTGTTGATTGAAAAATAAGAAACAGATCACTTTCAGTAGCTGCCTTTTGAGGATGTGCTCCCTATTTGAGTATCAGCTGACCAGGCTTAGACTATGCATTGTTCTTTAGTAAACCTGTACCCAATTTAGTGTTTGAGCTAGCTATTTAAATAATATACATATAATATATGTGTGTGTGAATATGTGTATGTCTCTGTGTGTAGAATGTTAAGTATATTATAGGTAGTGTAACACCCTGCCCATCATATAGATAACCTGGGTCCTGAGTGTATTTTCAACTCCTTCCATGTGGTCTATTAAGTAAAATGTTTCTCTTGAGTTCTGTGAGTCACTTTAGCAAATTAATGAAACCCAAGGAGGGATCATAGAAGCCTCCAATATATAGCAGTCCATTCAGAAGCACAGGTGACAACATGGAGTTATGACTGGATTCTAAAGTGAAGGTGAAGGCAGTCTTTTAGGACTAAACCCTTAACCTGTGGGATCTGACACTGTCTCCAAGTAGATGGTGTGATAATTGAGTTATACTTGTTAGACTGTGTTTGCTCTTTAATTACAGTTTATTCATGTCACAGTTGAACCCTAGCTGTCTCCAATAGTGATGATGAGAGGAAATAGGAAGTTCACCAGTTGAGTTTCTCTTTACCTTTCTGTTCCTAAGGCTAACCAATTACTAACCCCTCTGTCTCAATGTCTTTAACTTGGATGATCCTTGCCCTCAAAGGGAAAAGCAAGATCAGGTCCATGATTCAAATTGCAAGATTTTACACTTACTTTTATTCACTGTGGGATGTAATTGAGGCACAATATCACAAAAGCTAGTCTTTGGTTGTCATTCCTTTGACAGACAAGTGTCTGGGAAATTTGGGGTAAGATCTTATTTGATGCAGACAGACTAGCAAGCACTGGTATTTGTTGGCAATTATTATAAGAATATATCTGTGTTTTGTTTAGAGATGAATATGTTAGAGTCACAAGTGTATTTTTTGAAGAGAAGCCCAGAAGGAGAATTTTAAATTAGAAAAGCTTTCTCATAGACAAATAAATCTATATCACATAGATAGTAGATGTGTTACCATTTTTAGGGACAAGGATAAAGATAAAAGCTCAGATGCTAGATGGAGAGTTAACTCAATCCTGAGCCCGGGTATTTCAAACTCTGTTTTCCCCTAAGAGAAGGCAACATTAATCTACATATATTACTCAATCAATTTTAGAGCAGTTGTCAAATGGTCGAAGAGAGAATAAATAATAAAAATACTCATCTTAGTAGCCAGAGCACATTGGTTTTGTATTTACCACTCATTTAAGAGAAAAAGATCTCTGTGTTTTGTTTAGAGATGAATGTGTTAAAGTCACAAGTATGTTTTTTTAAGAGAGGCCCAGAAGGAGAAATTTTAAATTAGAAAGCTTTCTCATGGACAAGTAAATCTATGTCACATATATAGTAGATGTGTTACCTCTTTTAGCAAAGGCAAACATTGGTCTAAACATCAGAAAACTAGTGTGTGCTTTACAATTGTGATGAGTAAATACAATTTCCTACAATAAATATTCCAACAGATAACATTTTCTATAGAAAATATATTCAACAAGTCCCTTGTAATTATAGTTTTGAGGTTAAGGATGACATTGCACTAGGGATAAAAATAAAGCTTTGCAAATGAAAACAGAATGTTACCAGATATTTTTTTCCATTTGCAACAAACTTGACCACAAATCAATTTTAAATAAGATTAGGAATATGTATAGATTAAGTTAAATATATACATGGATAATGCTATTTATACCTTGTGCCTTAATTATAATTGGTTTATAAATATTTCCAACCTTCTCTATTATCTTTTCAATAAGGATTAAGAAAGAGCCCTGTATCCTTCATCTCCAAAAGCATTTGTATCAAAAATTGTTTCCCTTAAAGTTTCCTTATTAAATACCATTAAAATATTTGGTTTATAGTTTTATTTTAACCAAAGTGAATCATAATATTTGGTGCTTAAACATTTCTAATTCCACAGTATACTCTAGATAATTTGCTTAAGTATTTTCCAAGTATTATTTTATTTTACCTTCCTTAGACATTTATGGACTAGGTATTCTTATTCCCACGTTACAGATAAAGAAACCAATGATTAGAGAGAAGTTGTTTAGCTAACTTCTGCCAGAGCAGGAATTAGAACCCACTTTGCTCCAAAACCCTCTTTCAGAGACATAGGGGAGCGTGGCCCAAGATGAACCCCAAAAGATCTACACCTAGGCACATCATAATTGAAATGACAAACATGGGAGACAAAGAAAGAATCTTAAAGGCTGTAAGAGAGAGACAGAAAGTTATCTACAAGGGAGTTCCCATTAGACTGTCAACTGATTTCTCAAAAGAAACACTTCAGGCCAGAAGGGAGTGGCATGAAGTACACAAAGTAATGAAAAACAAGGGACTGAATCCAAGACTACTCTATCCAGAAAGGTTATCATTCAAAATAAAATGGAAGGTGAAATAAAGAGCTTCACAGACAAAAAGTGGCTAAAAGAGTTTATTACCGCCAATCCAGCTTTAGAAGAAATGCTAAAGGGACTGTTGTAAGAAGAAGAAATGAAGAGAGAGAGAGAGAGAGAAAGAAAGAGAGAGAAAGAAAGAATGAACATGAAAACAAATAAGTACATAATAATAATAATAATCTTAAATGTAAATGGCTAAAATGCTTCAATCAAAAGAAATAAGGTATCTAAATGGATAAAAAATCATGATCCATATATATGCTGATTTCAAGAGACACACCTCAGAACAAAGACTCACATGGGATGAAAATAAAGGGATGGAAAAAAATTTTCAATGCAAGTGGAAATGAAAAAAAAGATGGGTATCAATATTCATATCTGACAAAATTGACTTCAAAATGAAGGCCATCACAAGAGACAATGAAGACCATTTCATAATATTAAGAAATTGATACCAGAGAATATGACACTGGTAAGCATATATGAAACCAATGCAGGAGAACCCAAATAAATAAAAAACTTCTGGAGGATTTTAAGGGAGAGAGCCACAGCAATCAGTCATGGTAGGGAACTTTAAAATTCCACTAACATCACTGGATAGATCTTCCAGACAAAAAAAAAAAATCAACAAGGAATGCCAGGCCAGTGTTGCTCAGTGGTTAAGCATCTACCAGGAGGTAATTGTTTGAATCTTGCTCAGGGCACAAGCCCAGGTTGTGGGCAGGATCCCCAGTATGGGACATGCAGGAGGCAGCCAATCAATGATTCTCTCATCATTGATGTTTCTTTCTCTTTCTCCCCCTTCCTTCCTGTCTGAAATCAATAAAAACATATTTTTTTTAAAAAAGAAAAAAATCAACAAGGAAATAATCCTAAATGACACACTAGATCAGATGGAATTAATGAGCATTTACAAAACATTTCACCCCAAAGCTACAGAATATACATTCTTTTCAAGTGCACATCGGTCATTTTCAAAGATAGACCACATGTTATGACACAAAACAAATCTCTACAAATTCAAGAAGATTGAAATCATATCAAGCACCTTTTCAATGTGCATCAAATTAGAAATCAACTACACCAAACCACTCAAGAACATTCAAACACCTGGAGGCTAAATAGTATGTTACTAAAAAATTAATGAATTACCAAAGAGATCAAGGAAGGAGTAAAAAAAACTTCCTGGAAACAAATGAAAGTGAACACAAAACAACCCCAAATTTATATGACATAATGAAAGCAGTCCTGAGAGGTTAAGTTCATAGCATTACAAGACTATATCAAAAAACAAGAAAAACTTCCAATAAACTAACACTACAACCTAAAGAATTAGAAAGAGAACAAGAAGAAAAGACTAGAGTAAGTAGAAGGAAGGAAATAATAAAGATCAGAGTGGAAATAATGACATAGAGACATATTAAAAAATTAACACAAAAGATCAATGAAACCAAGAGCTAATTCTTTGAAAAGATAAACAAGATTGATGAACCTTTAGCCAGACTCATCAAGAAACCAATAGAGAGGACCCAAATAAACAAAATCAGAAACAAAAGAGGTGAAGTAACTACTGACCCCCACAAACACAAAGAATTATAATAAATTAGTATGAACAACTATATAACAATAAGCTGGTCAACCTGTAGGAAATGGATATATTCCTAGAAAAGTACAATCTTCCAAGACCCTATTGGGAAGAATCAGAAAACCTAAATAGGCCAATAAAAACTGATGAAATTGAAGCAGCAATTTAAAAAAACCCAGCAAACAAAATCCCTGGTCTGGATGGCTTCACAGGGGAGTTTTACCAAACATCCAAAGAATAGCTAATACTTACCCTCCTCAAACTATTCCAAAAAAATCTAAGAGGAAGGAACATTTCCATGCTTGTTTTAAGAATCCAGCGTTAAGCTAATTCCAAAACCATATAAAGACACTAAAAAGAAAGCAAATTAAAGGCCAATATCCCTGATGAACATAAATGTAAAATCCTAAACAAAATATTAGCAAATTGGATCCATCAATACATTAAAGAGATAATAATAGTACACCATGACCAAGTGGCATTTATTCAGGGGATGCAAGGCTGGTACAATATTTGCAAATCAATACATGTTTTGATCACATAAACAAACTGAAAGACAAAAACCACATGGTCATATTGATTGACACAGAAAATGCCTTCCACAAAATCCAACACTCATTTTTTAAAAAGTGTATTTTTATTGATTCCAGAGAGAAAGGGAGAGGGAGAAAGAGATAGAAACATCAATGATGAGAAAGAATCATTGATCAGCTGCCTCCTGCATGCACCACACTGAGGTTTTAGCCTGCAACCCAAGCATGTGTCCTGACCAGGAATCAAACTGTGACTTCCTGGTTCATAGGCCAAAGCTCAACAACTAAGCCACACCAGCCAGGCTCAAAAACCCATTTTTGATAAAAACTGCCAGCAAAGTGGGAATTGAGGGATTATACCTCAACATAATAAGGGTCCTATGCGACAAACCTACAGCCAACATGATTCTCCATGTGAAAAAACTAAAACCATTTCCCCTAAGAACAAGAAGAAGATAAGGATGCCCACTTTCACCACTCTTATTCAACATAGCACTGGAAGCCCTAGCCACAGTGATCAGAGAAGAAGAAAAAAATAAAAGGCTTCAAAATTGGAAAGGAAGGACTAAAACTGTCATTCGCAGATGACATGACACTGTACATAGAAAACCTTAAAGAATGCATCAAAAAATTCATCAATGTAAAAGGATATAAAATTAACACCTAGAAATTGATAGCATATTTATACACCACTAATGAATTCACAGAAAGATAAACTAAAAAAACCCGATTCCATTTACCATTACAACAACAACAACAAATTAAGATACTTAGGAATAAACTCAACGAAGGAGTTAAAAGCCCTTTATTTGGAAAACGAATGGACCTTGAAAAAAGCGATAAAGGAAGAATAAACAAATGGAAGAATATAGCATGTTCATGGATTGGTAGAATCAACATCATTAAAATATCCATACTACTCAAACCAAACTATAGATTTAATGAAATTCCTATTAAAATATCAATGGCATTTTTCACTGATATAGAACAAACACTCCAAAAATTTATATGGAACCAAAAAAGACCCTGAATAGCTGTAGCAACCTTGAGAAAGAATAATTAAGTTGGAGGGATCACAATACCAGATAAAGCCACTGTACTCAAAACAGCCTGGTACTGGCATAAGAACAGGCATATAGATCAATGGAACAGAACAGAGAACCCAGAAATCAACCCAGGTCATTATGTTCAATTAATATTTGACAAAGGAGGCAAGAACATACAATGGAGTCAAGACAGTCTCTTCATGAAATGGTGTTGGGAAAATTGGACAGGTACATGCAAAACAATGAAACTAGACCACCAACTTACACCATACATAAGAGTAAACTTAAAATGGATAAAAGACTTAAATGTAAGTCATGAAACCATAAAAATCTTAGAAGAAACCATAGGCAGCAACATCTCAGACATCTCTCATAGCAATATGTTTGTGGATAAATCTCCTAGGGCAGTGGTCCCCAACATGAAGCATATTTCCCACAGGGGGAGCAATTTGATTTTTAAGGGGGGCAATTTGAAAATGGAGTTATTAACAGTGAATTTTTTGCATTTCTTATGGTTCTAGGGGCCTCATATATAATATATATATATATATATATATATATATATATATATTGACATATTTATGCATTTCAGTTCACTGTTATATATTTTAAAACTTTATTTGCTATTTTATTCATATCACTTCATATTATTATTATTGTTGTTTCAACAATTTCTTAGTGATTTCTTCCTCGGTACTTCAACTGTCCTTTCATTCTTTTATTTTTCTCTTTCTTGCATGCCATTTTCTTTGGAAGCTTGTTTAGACCAAGTTAGTGGCCTTTTAGGCTTCCTCCATATGAATAGGAGTTCAATTTTTTTTAAAAAAAACTTATTTTTATTGATTTCAGAGAGGAAGGGAGAGGGAGAGAGAGATAGAAACATCAATGATGAGAGAGAATCATTGATTGGCTGCTTCCTGCATGCCCCCTACTGGGGATCGAGCCTACAACCGGGGCATGTGCTCTTGACCAGAATCGATCCCAAGACCCTTGAGTCCATAAGCCAGCACTCTATCCAGTGAGCCAAACCGGCTAGGGTAGGAGTTCACTTTTTGAATAATAAGAATTATATGTCACAGGGGGGACATCAGGATTTTAGAGATGCTTAGGTGGGGCAATGCCAAAAATAGGTTAGGAACCACTATACTAGGGCAAGGGAAACAAAATAGAAAATAAACAAATGGAACTACATCAAAATAAAAAACTTCTTAACAGCAAAAGCAACCATCAATAAAATAAAAAGAGAGCCCACTTTATTGGAGAACATATTTGCCAATGATAAATTGGATAATGGGTTAATCTCTAAAATATATAAGGAACTAATGCAATTTAACAAAAGGAACTCATACAACTTAAATAATCCAATTAAAAAATGGGCAAAGGATCTTAATAGATACTTCTCCAAAGATGACATACAAATGGCCAAGAGACTCATGAAAAAATGCTCAAAGTCACTATCATCAGAGAAATAAAAATTAAAATGACAATGAGGTATTATCTCACACCTGTCAGAATGGCTACCATCAACAAATCAACAAATGACAAGTGCTGGTGAGGATGTGGAGTAAAGGAAACCCTTTTCTGCCGGTGGGAATACAGACTGGTGCAGCAACTTTGCAAAATAGTATGGATTTTCCTTAAAAAATTAAAAATGGAACTGCCATTTGACCCAGTGATCTCACTTGTAGGAATATATCATAAGAAACCCAAAACACCATTTGGAAAGAATAGATGCACCTCTATGTTCATAGCAACACAATTTACAATAACTAAGATCTGGAAACAGCCCAAGTGCCCATCAGTATGTGAATGAATAATAAAAGCTGTGGTACATTTATACAATGGAATACTATGCAGCTGTAAAAAAGAAGGATCTCTTATTGTTTGAGATAGCATTGAGGGACTTGTAGAGTATTATGCTAAGTAAAATATGCCAGACAAAGACAAGTATCACCTGATCTCACTCATATGTGGAATCTAATGAACAAAATAAATTGATGAGCTAAATAGATTCAGAGACATAGAAGCATGGAACAGACTGACAAATTTCAGAGGAAAGGCAGGGGTGGGGGTGTGGTGGGGATTGATTAACTGGGGAACTTATATGCATATATGCATAGTCCATGGACACAGACAATAGAGTGGTGAAGGCCTGGGAGAGGCGGGTGCAGGGTGGAGGGGATCAATAAGAAAACAAACAAACAAACAAACAAGTAGACATCTCTAATACTTTCATCAATAAAGATAAATTTAAAAAATTGAAATGGATATGTAATTAAAAAAACAGATCCAGGTCATAGAAGCAAGGAATAGACTAAGGAATCTCAAGGAGAAGGTTGGGGTTGTGGGGGTGGGTGGAGAGAGATTAACCAGGGATCTTATATACATATATGCATAGCCCATGGCAGAAATCAGGCTGGCGGGAAGTGACAAACTAAACACACTTGGAGGTTCAGAAAAGGACTGTTTTATTTGCACCAATGCTGGCTCAGCTGAGTCCCCTCCAGAGGCTGAGCCCCACGTCCGGGTTCTGACCTTCTTTTATACATGATAAGTTTCCGGATATTCAGGGATCTTTCCACACACTCGGCAGCCTGGGCAGTTGGCTGATGCAAGAAGCAAGTGAGATTACAGAAGCCAAGGGCGTGGTTATGGAGGAGCATGTAAGGGGAGGGTTATCTGCTCTCGGCTTGCATTCTCATTCCCCCTTCTTGATTCTCAAGCTGCCCCTAGCAGACTTAGAGAACATCATTATTTTAAGGGTGGGTATAAACAAGAGATTTCCCACTGTGCTGTGTGAAGGAAATGCAAAATGCAGCGCCAACGCCGACCACTCTTGCTACTTCCTGCTGAATGGGTGTGTCGAATGGGGAGGGGATGCAACAAGATGTATCGGTAGTTGAGGTTCTTTGTTTGAAGCATCAAGTTTTATTGCTTCTAAGTGAGAGGAAATGAAACAGGTTAGCATGTTGAGAATACTGGGGCCAAAAACGTGTGTCATGAGAAGCATTAGGAGGGGACCAGCGAGTGGGAGAGCCCAAGATGCCCAATTCCAGATATTACTCCAGGAGTTCCAAGATTCTGACAATTCCTGTCTCCTTTTAGCGACTCATTCCTTTAATTGCTGGGCCATATCTCTAACTATTCCTGATTGGTTAAAATAAAAGCAACACTCTTCACTTAAGAAGAGCATATTCCTCTCTTTTCAGCAGTTAGTAGGTCGAAACCCCTTCTGTTTTGTAATAATACTGCTGTTAGAGTATCTACTTGATCCTGTAAGGCTACGAAGGATTTTTCAACCTGTTCTATGTCATCTGAAAGGTTTTTTGATAATTTCTGTAATAGGAGGCTGATGAGGCTAATTCTTCAATACCAGTACCTATTCCAGCAGTGATTCCTAGTTCAATTAACAGGGGTACAAACCTGAATGGCTCTTTTAGATCAGGTGTGTGCTGCCAAGGGAACTACAAGAGATTGATTGTTGGAGATAATGTTCATCTGAAGAGTTAGGAATATCAGAGTACAAGTTCCTGTCCAGTTAGCTGGCAGACATAAATAAGCATTTGTTACCCATTCAAAGAAAATCCCCTAGGAAGGGTGACACCAAGGTAGGTCATTTGAACAGTTAATTGTCAATTGTTTGATTACATTGGTTGTCAGATATGTGACCTACCAGCTCCGTTTCTTGTTGGTTTTTAAAACATGTGGGAGCTGGTTGTGACAACTCTGTATTAGTAAGGACGGACCCTATAACATCTAGGCCTGTCATGAGGTAGGATTGAGTTATATTAACTGGGGCCACCAGAGTGGCAATGACTTGTGGGGGTTCTAGGGAGAGACAAAGACAGCAGTTCTTAGCCAATGTAAGGTTGGTGGTGTTGAGGAGATGGTGAGTTGAGTTGAGAAGTTGGTACAACCGAGGGTCTAAATCATAGGTCTTCTGGGGTTTAAAGACAGAGAGGGACCCGTCTGACCCATCTGTGCTAGCTTTCCACTACCTCGATACTGTTTTGTTACAGGCCTGATCCATCAGACATTCCATAGTGTGTTTATAGGGTCCAACAGGCTTGTTTGCTTGGAGTTCTGTGGCAGATGTGTCCTGCCCATTGGTGTTTCTGTTTTATTGTCCCAGTCCAATAACTTTTTCCTCCCCAGGTGCACATGGAGGCTGTTATAACATGCCTTGGGTTGATAAGTATAGCTAACAAAGGTCTGGCCTCCCTGTTTCCTGAGAAAGCGGTCCTTCCAGTTTACATAGGCAAGGACATTCGGGAAGGTTGGAGGTCTCAGTAAGGAAGTTTAGCAGGAGTGAAAGGACCAGCCTCATCTTGTTGGGTCTTTGGTCGGGGACAGCAATAAATGAGGAGGGCAAGGAAGAGGATAGTTAATATTGCTAATAGAAAAAGATAAGTAAGGATACAGGGTCCAAAGCCAGATAAGTAAGGATACAGGGTCCGATCGCCCAGAAGGTGGTGACCATCGGGTCCACTGACTGAGTCCTTAGGCTTTTGTGGAGGTCAATCAGCAGGTTTTCCTGTCTTCTTAAGGGTGATCTGCAGAGGGTTGTCTTGGTTGGGGGTTATCTTCCACTCAGGTTGGTTGTCCTTTGGCAGGTGGGCTGCCTTCACTCAGGGGTAGTGTATCCAGGTGTTCAAACCTGCAACTTTAAAGGCTGTGGGAGTACATAGCCCCATTACTAAATAGGGACACTTCCAGGTTGGTTTGAGGGGTTCCTTTTTCCAGTCTTTTACCCAGACTTGGTTCGCTGGTTTATGGGGATGTACCATTATTCTCAGAAAAATGGGTATTCTGTCAGTTACCCACCTAGGTACCTTAAGGACGGGTTTTCTTAGTCATTGCAACTGTTTTTGAATCTCTAAGTTTCCTAGTTCTTTTATGTCCTCCTTAAGTTTGATTAGTGGGGGAGGTCTCCATATAGGATTTCAAAGGGGAAGAACCCTATCTTTGTCTGAGGGGTACAACGTACCTGCAGGAGAGCCAAAGGCAGTATGTCAGTCCATGGCAGGTTGGTTTCCTGACATAGTTTTGCCCTAGCCTGCTTAAGGGTCGAATCCATGCGTTCTACTTTCCCTGAGCTCTGAGGCCAGTAGGCCATGTGTAAATTCCATTGGATGCCTAGAGTCTTAGCTACCTGCTGTACTATTTCCGCCATAAAGGCTGGGCCATTGTCTGAACCCATAATTAATGGCATTCCATATCTCGGGATGATGTCTCTTAGTAGAGTTTTGGTTACTTCTCTTGTCTTCTCCCTGCATGTAGGGTAAGCTTCGACCCAGTCAGAGAAAGTACAGAAAAAAAAAACCCAGGAGATATTGGTTTCCCCTGCTGGGTCCTATTTCAGTGAAATCTACCTCTAGATCTTCAAAGAGTGCTTGGCCACAGCACTGGATTCCAGTAGGCCTGGTGGGGCCTTGCTTGGCATTGTTTTGAGCACAGAGGAGGCAGCATTGGGAGACTGAGGCACAGAGGGACAGAAGTCGAGCAATCAGGTAGTACCGGCTCAATAAGGCTTCTAGAACGGTTTTTCCCAGGTGGGTGAGTTCATGTTGCTGGAGGAACACCCAGTGGGCTAGTTGCTCTGGCATACAGATTCTGTGGTCTTGGAGTAGCCACCATCCTTCCTTGGTCATAGTTCCTCCCTCTTGCTGTGCCCATTCCTCTTCCTGAGCTGTATATTTTAGGGATATAGGTAGTTCTGATTTTGGATGGTGTTTCTTGTTCTCTTGCAGGTTGTTTAGCTGCAATGTCTGCCTGATGGTTTCCCTCTGACAGTGAGTCTTTTCCCTTTTGGTGTCCCTTGCGGTGGATGACTGCTACTTCCTTTGGTTCCCAGACTACCTCTAACAGTTTCAGGATTTCATTTTGGTTTTTGATTCCTTTCCCTCCTGCAGCAAGGAGTCCTTTTTCCTTGTATATAGTCCCATGTATATGTAGAGTGGCAAAGGCATAGCACGAGTCAGTATACATCTTGGCCCGCTTATCCCTGCTAAGTTCTAATGCCCTCACTAGTGCCCACAATTCTGCTCTTTGGGCAGACCATCCCTCAGGAAGGGCCTTTGCCTCCAAAGTTTCAAAATACAAAGCTATTGCATACCCAGCATATCTTTTGCCCTCACCCATGAAATTACTGCCATCTGTGTACCGAATGAAGTCAGGATTATGCAGTAGTTTATCTGTTAGTTCTGGTCGGCCTGAGTAGACTTCATTAAGCACCTCCAGGCAGTCGTGCTCTGGGGACCCAACTGCTATTGGCAAGAAGGTGGCAGGGTTTAGAGTTTTTACTACTTCCAATCTTACTCATGGGTTTTCACTTAGGAGCCTGCGGTACTGGGAGATCTGGGCATGAGTTAGCCAGTGCTGCCCTCTTGCGTCCATTAAGGTAATGATGGAGTGGGCCACCTTGATGTTTATCCCAACATGAGCTTGTCTGCCTCCTTGATTAGCAGTGTGGTGGCCGTTAAGGCCCTCAGGCAGGGTGGCCAGCCTGCTGTAACTGGGTCAATTTGTTTTGAAAGGTAGGCCATTGGTCTATGCCAAGGCCCAAATTTCTGGGTTAAGACTCCCAGAGCTATCCCATTGTTTTCGTATATGAACAGGTTGAAGTCCTGTGATAGGTCTGGTAGTCCCAAAGCTGGAGCCTCTGAGAGTTTTGTTTTGATGGTCGTAAATGCCTTTTTGTGGTCAGGGCCCCAGACAAGGGATGCCTTTTCTTCTCCTTTTAGGGTCTCATATAATGGTTTTGCCAGTTCTGAAAATCTGGGAATACATATTCGACAGAACCCAGTGGCTCCCAGAAACTCTCGAATTTGTCAACGGCAAGTGGGAACTGGAATAGCACAGACTGCCTGTTTTCTTTCAGCCCCAAGCATTCGTTTGCCTTGGTTAATTCTGAAGCCTAAGTATTTGACTTCTCTTTGGCAAATTTGTGCTTTTTTCTTTCACACCCGGTATCTAGCCTCCATCAATAGCCTGAGTAATGCCCTGGTTCCCTCCCAGCTTTGGGTCTTGGTGGGACTAGCCAATAGGAGGTCATCTACCTATTGGAGGAGGACACATTTTATGTCCTGTCCTGGAAACCTGGCCAAGTCAGATGCTAGTGCCCCCCTGAACAAGGTTGGTGAATTTTTGAATCCTTGAGTCAGTCTAGTCCAAATGAATTGTTCCTTTATGCCTGCGGTGGGGTTTCCCCATTCAAAGGCAAGTAGAGACTGGCTATTAAGCACTAGTTGGAGGCAGAAGAAGGTATCCTTTAAGTCCAGGCATGTGAACCATTCTGCCTCGGAAGGTATGAGTCCTAGCATAGTGTATGGGTTAGGCAGCGCTGAGTGCAGCATGATAACAGCTTCATTAATGGCTCTTAAGTCTTGTACCTTGTGGTAGTTGTTTGTTCCAGGCTTCTTTATGGGCAGCAGGGGTGTGTTCCGTGGAGACTGGCATCACTTTAGAAGCCCCCACTTGAATAGTTGGTCTAGGTGAATCTGGATCCCCGGACATGCTTCCCACAGGACCATATACTGGTGTATCTTGACAGGCTGAGCTCTAGGCTTCATGTCAATCAGTATCAGGGCGTTGTTTTTGGCCAGACCAGGGGGGTTTTCTTCTGCCCAGACTAATGGGAACTCAGCCTCTAGCTCCATGGCCACTGTTGGCTCATTGGACAGGGAGGTATACAACCTCCATTCTTCCTCCCGTGGTACCCTCAGAGACAGAGTCATGGAAGGGGCTTTCTTATCTAGGCGCAGTCTTGCTGATCCACCCAGGGTAAATGCTATTTCTGCACCCATCTTTGCCAGGAGGTCCCTACTCAACAGCAGGACTGGGCAGTAGATACAGGAACTCATGTATTACCTGGTGGCCCCCCAACTGGCATCGTCGGGGGCCACAGAATGGTCTATGGGTTTTGGTCCCAGTAGACCCCACAATGGTGACTTCTTGTCCTGATAGGGGTGTCACTATAGAATGTTCAGCCCTTGTATCTACCAAAAAGTTCACTGTTTGGCCCCCAACCTTCATTTCAACCATAGGCTCGCAGGGGCCAAGTTGGATAGAGCCCAGTCTTTCCTAGTCAGAATCTACTCCTGCCAGGCTGATCAGGTCAGCCTCTAGTGGTTCTTCCAGTAGCGGCTGGGGGGAGCAGAAGCTCCTGGCTTCCCCTTCTGACATTTTTCCAGTGCCCAGATTCCTTACAATAGGCACATTGGTCTCACCTCAGGGGCACCTTCCTTCTTAGTTCTTTAGTCCTTTGTTTTCTCTCTTTGGTCTCCTCCAGCAGGGCTGGTTGCTTCAAGGCAGCAGCCAGGAGAGCCACCACCCTTTTCATTCTTCATTCTTCCTCCTTCTTGGCAGTGCTATCTCAATTTACAAAGACTTTGTTGGCAATTTCTAATAATTCAGTGGCATTCTTTCCGGAGAATCCCTCTAATTTTTTAAGTTTCTGTCTGATGTCGGTTTGAGCCTGCCCCACAAAGGCAGCATTGACCATACGCTGGTTTTCAGGGGCCTTTGGGTTGAATGGAGTGTAGATGCTGAAGGACTCGCAGTCTCTCATAGAAATCAGCTGGATTCTCATATCATTTCTGCAAGACCTCTGAAGTCTTGGCCATGTATGTAGGCTCCTTGGCTCCTGCCCTCATTCCTTGGAGGAAGGTGAGTTGATATCTTTCTCGATGATTTCTTCTTTCCTCTATGTTTGGGTCCCAGCATGGTTCTTCATCAGGCAAGGCTTCCCGAGCCAAGGCTTCCACATCTAGGTGTCCAGCTGGGGCTTGAGTCTGGAGCCACTTTCTGGCCTCTGTGACTATTCATCAGCATTCCTCTGTGTTGAACAGTGTGACCCAGGTAGGGCGATGTATCTGAAATATGGATTCCAGGAGATCTACCATTGCCTGGGGTTTTTCAGAATATGGAAGCATGTGATGTTCCAGTTGAGGAGGTCAGTGGTGGAGAATGGCTGATAGTTAAAGACTGAGCCCCCCTCTTGTAGGGTCCCATCAGGAACTACTCTCAGGGGAATCTTCATCTCCCGCAGTGGCATCTGCATTGCCGCTGGGGTTCTTGGTCCTTGGGCTTGGGCTGCTGACCTAAGATGTCTTCCCACAGGCTCAGGTGACCCTGGTTATGGCAGTGGGCTAGCTGCAGGTGGGGGTGAGATCAGACAGGTGAGGTTCCCCACCTTCAGGTGGTGGGGCATTGGGGGTATATGGTGGCGGCAGTGAAATGGCTCCTCTGAGTCCCCTTGCAATATGGGAGGCCGCTGTATTTTCCATGAAGTCTTCCTTTTACTTTGTGCCACGAGGACCTTAAACTGTTCCTGACCACTAACGCAGAACTGGACCAAGGAAAGCTTGATCTGAGCTATCTCTAACCATTGGTCTATATATGGAAACTGGTTGGGGTGGCCAGGTCTTCCAGTGACTACCTTAAATACGGCCCGGACCGTGGGGACATCAAGGGTGCCTTCTGAGGGTCAATTTTATCCCATAATCTCCTGAGAGCCCCTTCTTAGTTTTTAATCATACATTACAGAACAGTGGATTTGAAGGAACTTCTTCCCATGATGGAGTCCTAAATGATGAACTAAAACCCTCCCAGTGAACAGTGTCACCAGACAAACAAAGGGGGGGTGGGTTCCTCTCATGTCATCTGCCTAGCGCTTAGGTGACCAGATCGTCCTGCTTTTGGCGGGACAAAACTGATTTTTAACAATTTGTCCCTCATCCCACGGCGTTTTCTTTCTTTCAAAAATTAGGGGCTTTTTTAAAACACCGTGGGACGCGGGACAAATTGTTAAAAATCGGGACTGTCCCGCCAAAAGCGGGACGATCTGGTCACCTTAGCAGCCGCTCCCCTCATGGGGAATTAAGTGCCTCTTAGCATTGGCAGGTCAGTATAAGGCCCTGACCCAGATCAAGTTTGCAGGGAGGGACAGTGTCCCCCAGAACCTGACACCACCCAAGCCCTATGAGGTCACCATGGAACTGCAGATTGGGACTCACTCAGGCTCCGTAGCTGACGCTGTGGAGCACGGTCTCACACAAACACACACACACACACACACACACACACACACACACACACACACACACACACACAGATTCACACAGAGTTTGAGACTTCCACCTAGGAATTTCCTGTACTATGTGGTGACCACGCCACTCAGGAGGTGATCAAGCTCCCTTCCACCTTAGAAGTGGGCCTGAACTAGGTCCTGGGTCCTTGGGGACACTTACCAGTCTGATGTCCTGGTCCTGATAGGCTTTTCTGTCTTCCCTGGAGTCTGTTCAAGCACAGCAGTGGCTGACTACTGTAGGCCTGGCGGAGAAGGTTGGGTCCAGTGAAATCACAGGTGGCACGCCTTCCTGTCTGTCGTGGGGAACTGAAATTAGTGGCCTTCTCTGCTGGCTTCTGACAATGGTGGCTCAAAGGGCCAGTGCGGTTGTCAGCTTCTTGATCAGGGAACCAAATGTTATGGCAGAAATCCGGCTGGCAGGAAGTGACAAGCCAAATGCACTTGGAGGTTCAGAAAAGGACTGTTTTATTTGCCCCCGTGCTGGCTCAGCTGAGTCCCCTCCATGGTGATCAACAGCATATTCTTGTTATTTTAGGCTAAATTTGACATTAGTTGAATGTGCTATCAACATGAACTTTTATAGGTTTCACAACTCCAGCAGGGACCAGGTAGGATTAGACTCTGGCTATCGAAATTCATGTTTTAAAAAACATTTCACAAAATATTTCCTAATTTTTTAATTGAGTGGATTAATTACTTTCACCCTTTACCTCTCTTCATCATGGAATACCCTGCCTCCCCATCTTGTCTGCATGGCAAATTCCTATTTACTATTCCATGTGATATCAAATGTTACCTCTTGTAGGATGTCTCCCAAATTCCTCCAGGTATAATCATTTGCCTCCTTTCTTATCATCCCATAGCATGTTGCATACAGAGGCATTAGAGCACTCATCTGCTGCACATGTATGTGCTTTTCACTGCTCAGAGTTTGATCAAATACTGGTTTATCAAGGCACATTCCTGGAGGGTGTCAAAGTATGAGGGAGAGATAAAACACTACTAAAATAAATTGGAATTGGATTGGTAGTTAAATCAGATTTGCCAAAAACTACTTGCACAAACTATGGTACACTAACTAAACCAAAGTGTAATTCAGAGTGGAGATTAGAAAATGAACTGAGAAAAGGAAGAAATCAAGGAACGAAGGAGGAAAGATTGGAGGGAAAAAAGAAGGAGGGAAGGGGAAAAAAGGAGAGAAGGAAGGAAAGAAGACAGAAACTCACTGTCAGTTTTTAATTATTATATTTGTTGTCACTCATATGTGATTTCCTGGTATAGCTACATGCTGTTTCATCAACCCTGACATAGTAAGCTTGTTGGGCATCAGTGAATAGAAGATTTTCACTGAGGATAAAATTACCTTACATAAATATAGTTGCAAAATCTTGATCCATGATGTTTAAAATTTTTTGTCTTGATTTTCTATTTGGCAATATATTTCTAAATTTACTGTGGATTCTTTGATCCCCAGTGCTCCTTTTTTTTTCTATCCTACACTTTTATTTCTTGGCTTTTTGAACTAAATACATCAAAAACACTTTCAAGATTTCAGAGAAGGTAATAAACTAGGTCACTCATTCACAGAATAAAGGACTTTATTTTACATTACTTAATTTCAGAATTTTATATTTCAAATTTCTTTTTGATGAGAATTCCTTTGCAGCAAAGTTCAATATTCATTCCATAGATCATGTTTCCATTCCACTTACTCTGAATAGAGTCTTTTTTTCTGCAACAATTTTTGGGTTAACTTTCACATTTTCTAGATTCATGATATATCTTAGACACATTGGGATAAGGGTCATGTAAAATTTTTATCAGTTTTTCCACCATAATATTTTTATTTTGGTGAAGATGACAGTGAAGGTTTTGGGAGGCATTCTGCTGACTCCTCTAATGATGCTCCCCCCAAGTTTCATTCATTTCTTATTGTATTTTATCAGTCTTTAGTGTGAATTTCGACACGAATAACAAATTACTCTGCCTTTACTGAGTTGGGTTGCTCCCTTTCTGCAAACTCCCAGATATGAGCTTTGTTGCTGGCTATTGCTGACATTAATGCTGATCATCTTCCATAGTCATTGGTGATATAGTAGCCCTCCCTTGTCTGTTTATCCCTAAACCTCAGTTTAACTTTCTGCAGTTTCAGTTACCTGTGGTCAACCATGGTCCGAAAATGTTAAATTTTCCCAACCATCAACATCATCTCCTCCTGACATACAACAACTGCATGGCTCTATGATCCAGGATCATCCAAAGCAGATAATCCTCTCTATGATGTATAGTCAGAAGGTCAAGAGTAGCCTAAAGCTACATCACAATGCATAGGTCACTCACCTCACTTTATCTCATTACATAGGCATTTTATCATCTCACATCATCACAAGAAGGGTGAATACAGTACAATAAGATATTGTGAGAGACCATGTTCACATAAATTTTATTACAGTATATTGTTATATTTATTCTATTTTATTATTAGTTATCATTAATGTTTTATTGTGCCTAATTTATAAATTCAACTTCATTGTAGGCATGTATGTATAGGAAAATACATAATGCAAATAGGGTTTGGTATTATCCATGGTTTCAGGCATCCACTGGAAGGCTTGTAATGTATCTTTTGCAGATAAGGGAAAACTACTATACCTGCAAGATTTACCAACAATGGGTAGCAATGTCAATTCAATGGAAAGAAAGTGGAACCTATTAGAGGACAAATGGGATTGTTCTCACCCAGAGGCATTAATGTTAACACTTTTCAGTAGAATAAACAGTGTTGTGCATTCAGTTTATGTAGAGGTAGTAATCTGCTTTATCACATCAAATTTCGATATTAGAATTTGGCTTATGATTACAGGTTGTTGGCTTCATAATAGCATTTCAGAACACACATGTGGCCATAAGGATTCCCTCAAAGTTAAAATGTCCACATAAATTGTTCTGGCTTCTCACGAGGCTGGATGTGATGTCAGGAATCTTAACAGCAGAGTATTCCAGACAAAATATTTGCTATTTTGTATCTAAATTGAGAGCTGAAGTGGAAGTTGAAGCTAGCATGCACAGATGGAGGATCCAGGGGACCACCTCTGCTCACACTGCTGCTCTGCATATGTTCTGTGGTCATTGAAGTGGCAATGGCATGGCTATGGGGCCTGGGTAGCATTTTAATTGCATCACTAAGTCATTTATATTTCTTAGGACCTCAAGTTCATCATCTGTGAAATATGACCAAAAAGCCTGTCTTTTTACATGAATATTGTGAATAGTGAATAAAGTAATTATGCAATTATTTTGGAAGCAGTAAAGTATTATATAAACACTAGAGGCTAGGTGCATGAATTTGTGCACAGGTGGAGTCCAGCTGGTCTGCCCTCATGGGGGCTCATTGGGCCTGGCTGGTGGGGGAAGGGGCCACAGGCAGTTGACAAGCTGGCCCCACCCCTGATCAAGGTGTTGGGGGACGATAGGGGCGGGACTGGCTGGTTGGCTGCCACAGTGTGCATCATAGGCACCAGTCGTCTGGTCGTTTCACCATTTCTGTCACTGGGCTTTTATATATATTGATGTTATATGATTACCCATTCACACTTCCTCCCCCATTCAGTATTTATTGAGCATCCATGTGCCTTTGGATCTTCTCTTTTGTCTCTCAGACTGCTGACAATCCCTCCTGCTGCCCTAGCCCTACCCCCTTTAACCCCTGCCCCATGTACTGGTTATCTCTGACTCATCCTTCAAGACTCTGGTTAAATAGCACATTTGCTTTTCCTATCCACTCATGCTCCTCTCTCCAGACAGTTGATTACCCCTGCTTTAGTGCTATTGCTCTACTAAGTACATACCTAGCATTTTACATTTTGTCACAACTGGCTTTGGTCCCCTCTGGTGTTTGTAAGGTCTTTGCTCTCAAAAGACTTCAACATGTTTATTTTTTGTATTTTCAATGCTGAGCAGAGGATGCTGGAATATTGGGGATATTTGATGGAGAAGAGGCCAGTAGGTATGGCCCACATTATTTTATTATTTCAGATTCAATGCATGGATAGTAAGGGTGGCAGAGGAGGTTTAATCTGTACTTTGTGTGTTACAGCAATTTTCAACTGGTGTGACATAAGTGTTTTTAAAACATGCAATACCTGACTATTTAGTCAGGGGCACTGACCTCAGTTCCCTTAAATTGTGAAATAAAAAAAACAACAGCAGCCATAACAACAATAGTCATCAGGTATGAATGAATCAAAATTATACCTATTTTTTGTGGTCATATCAGCAAAAAAATAATATATTTTTTGTTATGCCACAGAATTTTAGTAATTAGTTTATGTATGTCATAGATGAAACAGGTTGCAAACCTCTGCTTTACAGTATTCATGCCTGTCCAGGTAGTCTAATGAACTAGCCATATGAGAGCCACCACACATTGTCAAAATGTAATAATAACACATATCACATTTGCTTCAACTCTTTTTTTTTTTGAGGGGGAGAAAGGAAAAATTTAATATATATTTCATGTATATCCATGAAGGTCCATTGTACATCTACAGATTTCTCTGAAGTATCTAGCATGTTCCAGGTCCTTTCTCACTGATGGTCTCTATTTTTAAATAATACATGGACATGATTATGAAGCATAAGTGGTTCAAAGAATATAGGGGGACATATAAATCTCCTTTCCACTCCTGATCTTGAGTTCCTTGGCTTCTATCCCCAGAGACAGATACAATTATCAGTTTCTAGTGCAATCTTTCAGATAGACAGATAGATAAAGAGATAGATATAAATATAGATATACATACACAGCTATACAAAGATGTAGATAACAAACAAATAAAAGGCTATGGATATATTTGTATATGTGTATGTGAAGGACATATTTAGATAAAGATAGCTAGATAATTGATGGACTGATAGATAAAATATATAAGTAAAGTATCTTATTTAACAGATTTTTGAGTTTACACTACTTGGTTTTGTGAATAGAATAGATGGGAATGAGGGTAGCCAACTCAAGAACTCCTAAGGATTTCATCCTTTATGAGAATAAATAGGTCCTGTAACAAGTACATTTTTAATGAGCAAAATTTGTTAATATCTAGACTTTACTGAGGTTCTTGATGGTCGCAAAGCAGTAGTACACCTTGGAGAGTCTTTGATCAGCCTGGTGTCTCCAGTTTATGTGGAAGTACACATCTCCCTTATGTTGGTCTTTCTTTACAGGATAGGGGATATTACTATTTCAGTTTGGACAATGATACATTTTATAAGTGCTGGTCAAGAATACATTTTGTAAGTACTGTGGGGGAACACAGCTCAGATAGTTTAAGAACATCTCATGTGTGAAGAAAGAAAAATAATATGACTCTTGAAAGGTTAACATGCTGGTATGTAGGCATATCAGATGGTGATTTAAGAAAATTGTTAAGGGAAGGGGATAGGAGTTGGGATATACAAAGGGAAGGGCTGCACAACACCGAGCCAAGGGGACATTGGGTCAATGATGGCAGCTAAAATATACTTGGGACAGTGAAACAAGGAAGGGTATAGAAGAAGCAACAGGAAAGCCTAGGCTGGGCTGCTCTGCTCACTGAGAAGTTTGAGAAAAGGGGCCCTTGGAGACAGGTTCACAGCATTAGCCTGGGATGAGCTGCCACTGCCCATTGCTCCCTTGGTTGCAAGTCTCATGGAGTCCCTTAGGTTGGGGGATACGTGCCAGTAGGGGAATGGCATGGGCATGCTCCTTGGAGGGAGAGCATGCACTGAGTCCTTTGTCCTGAGCATATTTATCTCTTTCTTACAGGTGGAAATCTTAGGGGAGGTCTCCAGCGAGGGTCTCAAGAGAATATTCATCAGCTTTCCAAGTGTGCTCTTTCAGGGTCGTGGTCTCCACTGATTGTTCAGTGCCAGGGCAGGGGGTCATTAGTCAATGTAGCTGGTCTGGAGCTAGCCAAGGTGCCACTTGTCTGCTTTTGCTGCTTTTGTGGTTCTGGAACTGAAATACAACTGAGGACTAGATGTTATCTTTAGGGAAAAAAAGGTCAGGGGGTCTAAACCACATGACCAGTGATATGCTAAGGGAGAAAAGGTTACCCGGGGGGTGAAGTTCTTGTTTTTCCCAGTTTTGCCCCTTACTAGGCATCTGGGACTTTCTGCCCTAGTGAGTTTCTGTACCTGACCCATCGCCCTTGCTCTGGGGGTGGGAGTGTGTGTTGTGGGGGGGCGTCTAACATTCAGGGAATCTGTATAACAACTTTTATCTGTTATTTATAGGAATTTTGCACATTTCTATTTTTCAATTCTGTCATCTGTATCTATTATAGATTACATACCATGAGAATTATTTTAAAATTGCTGGCAAATTATAAATAAATTTTGGTGGATACTTATATTTCGTTGGTTACAAAAATAAATTTAGGGAGATAAATTTGTGGGTGGCACAGTTAATTGGATCAAGAGTATATTTTCATAACTGATAGATGGACCTATTGTATAAGCTCTTTCTTATAACAGAGTTGCCCATTTTGTGAAAGATTCTAAAAAAGTTTAAAAATGTCATTAATTAATAACATTTCCACATTACTTTTAACACTGAATAAGCATAGCTCCACCATGAAGTATCTTGGAAGTAAGCTGACTTTTTCTTTGGGGTTAATAAAGTTGTAGGACTTTATATATTTGTTTACTGGTAAGCATGTATCATTTCTTTCTTTGGCAGTATGATGCAATTTATTGCATGCAAGAGGCAGAAGAATGAACTTATAGAGATTCAATTTTTTTGTAAAGAAAATTTGAGATTTTTCACTAATTTTAATGCTTTTCTGTCGGACAAGTACTAGCTTACACATTGCTTATAATTTAGAAAATAGGTTTATAGTTAAAGTTTTTCTTATATATTATTCAAAGTCACATGTCCATCAGTCATCAAAGTCAGCAAATGTCATAAATTTCTTCCAGTTATACTTATACCATGGGAAAAATAAACATATATATGTTTATATGAACAAATATATATAATATATACACACATTTATAATACACATATTTAGCTTTCCATATCCATATACACTGAGTGGCCAGATTATTATGATCTCTTAATGCATAATAATCTGGCCACTCAGTGTATATCCTATATAATAATCCTATATAATAAAAGGCTAATATGCAAATTGTCCCCTCGACCAGGAGTTCAACCAGCAGGCAGACCGGCCAACCGCCCATGTCCCCTCCCCCTGGCCAGGCTGGCCGGACCCCACCCATGCATGAATTTATGCACCAGGCCTCTAATATACACATATACACACACACACACCTACTAAGGGACCAGATTATTATGCCTTCAGTGTATGTGTGTGCGTGTGTGTATAGAAGCCTGGTGCATGAATTCGTGCATGGGTGGGGTCCGGCCAGCCTGGCAAGGGGGAGGGGACATGGGCGGTTGGCGGGTCTGCCCGCTGGTTGAACTCCTGGTCGAGGGGACAATTTGCATATTAGCCTTTTATTATATAGGACTAGAGGCCTGATGCACGAAGATTCATGCAAGAATGGGCCTTCCTTCCCCTGGCTGCCAGCACTGCCTTCGCTCTGGCAGAGCCGCCTTTTCGCCTTCCCATGCTGCCCAGAGGCCCGGAGCTGCTGGGGTAGTGTGGAATGCCTGCGTCCCGTCCAGCCCCCAGCCGCTCGGCACCTGTGTATGCAAACTAACCCGCCATCTTTGTTGGGTTAATTTGCATACTCACTCCTGATTGGCTGGTGGGTGTCACAAAGGTACAGTCAATTTGCATCTTTCTCTTTTATTAGTGTAGATTATTATATAGGATATACACTGAGTGGCCAGATTATTATGCATTCAGAGATCATAATAATCTGGACACTCAGTGTATAGTATACCCATATATTACCCACTAGAGGCCCGGTGCATGAAAATTCATGCACTGGAGGGGTGGTCCCTCAGCCCAGCCTGCCTCCTCTCACAGTCTAGGAGCGCTCAGGGGTGGGAGGTGACTCGATGATCAGGGGAAGGAGATGCCCCATCACACCTCAGCTGCTGCCACTGCCAGCAGTGCAAGCCTTGGACGTCCCTGGTTACCTGCGCCTTGGGCGGCCCTGGGCGTCTGGGCAGCCACCATCCGAGGCTTGACTGTGCCTCGGGCTGGCCCTGGGGCTGAGAGGACTGGGTGCTGCCATCTTGTGGCTGTGGGTGCTGCCATCTTTGAGGGCATGGCAGTCAATTAGCATATTCCCTCTTTATTAGATAGGATTTTTCTGCATCTTTTTTTTGTCATTTAAAACAAGTTGAAGATTGCTTTTTATAAGTATACTAGAGGCCCGTTGCATGAAATTAGTGCATGGGGGGGTCCCTCAGCTCGGCCTGCACCCTGGCCAATCCAGAACGCCTCATGGGATGTCCGACTGCTGGTTTAGGCCCAATCCCACAGGGCCTAAACTGGCAGTCAAACATCTCTTTCACAATCTGAGACCACTGGCTCCTAACCATTTGCCTGCCTGCCTGACTGCCTGATCACCCCTAATCACCTTTGCCTACTGTCCTGATGCCCCTAACTGCTCCCCTGCCAGCCTCATTGCCCCTAACTGCCTCTTCCTGCTGACCTGATTGCCTGTCACTGCCTCTGCCTGCTGGCCTGATTGCCGCCTAACTGCTCTCCCTTGCCAGCCTGATTACTCCCTAGGTTCCCTCTCCTGCTGGCCTGATCGACCCCTAACTGCCTTCCCCTGCTGGTCTGATCGCCCCCTAACTGCTACCCCCTGCCAGCCTGATCACCCCTAACCACCTCTGCCTTTGCCCCTGCCACCGTGGCTTTGTCCAGAAGGATGTCCGGAAGATGTCCGGTCTAATTAGCATATTACCCTTTTATTAGTATAGATGACCTTGTTCATTTTTAAAAATTATATTTCTTCTATGGATGAACAATAATGTACAGAGCCAGTTCCCTCTTTATAACACTTGTTTTTAGATTGTTATTACAAAAGGTGCTAAAGGAATAATCTTGTATGCATATCATTTCCCAAGTACTAATTCAAGTATATCTAAAGAATATGACATTAGTGATTCCAAGAATATGTGCATTTTAAATTTTGATAGTTTTTGTCAAATTTACATTCCCTTCTGTAATTATGAAAGTACCTTACCCCCACTACATACTCACAAAAACATTCACTGGTTTGTTCTTACTTGATATATTCAATTTTACTCCATTTTAAAAGTATGCAGAGATAATTGACATTAATATGAAACTTTCACTGTTTTAGCATATAAGCTTGAATACTATATGCATTGCAAATGGCTCATTTATACATGATTTACTTATAATGCTAACACTAGTTGAAAACTGAAAACAAAATTCAATAAAATGATCTTTAAAATATAAAGGAAGAAATCTGAGAACCTGTTTGGTGGACTCTTACCAAATTTATTGGCTGAATCAAAGATCATTTTAGTTTTCCTATTAAAGTAGCTCAAATGCTTCTTATAGGATCCAAAGGATTTACTTGATGAAATGTTACTCCCTCTTACTTTTATTAAATCAATCTTCTATTTCCTGTGATTGCCTTTATTCCTTAAGTATATGCAATAAATATTTTGTATACAGTATATATATACAAATATTTGCCTAAGAAATGTGCATTTGAATCCTGCATGTTGGCAAAATTTTAAAATCAATTGAATCACCAAATTGTAACTTAGAGTATCTTTTCAAATTCAGTATCTAAACACCTTTCTTATGTAGAGAGCGGGGGTGAGAGATGTGAGTACTCAGGATTGATGAAATTCATATATGAGGACCTGGTGATTCCAGAAGTGGTAATAGTGAGGACTCAGTTTTAGCACAGTTAGTACTTACCTCAGCATTTAATATTATTGTTGCTGTGATGTGATCTTAGCTGTGCCCAATGAGTTCCTGCCCAATTTCTGAGCCTGGTTCTTTACTCTTCTTGCTAGGTCTATGCTGTCTTTCTTGAAACTTCTTTGCCTGCCTAAGTGAGTTAAAGTTGTCTTTTGTTTTTCAAACAAAAAATCCACAATTAGTAGTAAACCAGCATTTACTTAATTGCTTATTTAAAATGGTGTGAGTTGGTCAAATGGCAAATGGCTTATAAGCAGATATTGACTATTAAGATGTTATAAATAAAAAGCATTTATTTGACAAAATCAAAACTTGAATTACTGATTAGAACTTGTACTTCCTATTGAACCCTCCCACATACCAACATATATTGTGAACACACTTCAAGCTGCCAAGCATAAATTGTTACATCTTAAATGAGAAAACACAACTTCTGTGAAATTTTGGAAACATTTGAAAGAGGAATTCTAGAGTTTTCATATCTTTCAATGCTTTTAGATTATGTTATGTCTGCTTTCAAGTAAATTTAATTATTTTCCATTCATCCAATCAAGTATGCCCAAGATGAAAGAACTAAAGGTGAAAAAAAGAAAGTTTTCTGGTCATTTTAACTACTTGAGAGGAAAATATCCTATATAATAAAAGTGTAATATGCAAATTGACCTAACTGCGGCAGGAACAACTGGTTGCTATGACGTGCACTGACCACCAGGGGGCAGATGCTCAATGCGGGAGTGACAAGGGGAGCGTCACTCAGCCAGAAGCCTCTCCTGCCTCTGCTGCAGGCGGGCAGTAAGGAATGAGGAGTCCCAGACTGCAAGAGTCCCAGACTGTGAGAGGGATGTCTGACTGCTGGCATAGGCCTGATTCCTGGGAGACATCCCCCAAGGTGTCCTGGATTGTGAGAGGGTACAGGCTGGGCTGAGGGACCCCTCCCTCCAGTGCATGAATCTTGTGCACCGGACCTCTAGTTATTTCCATAACTTGCATTTAGACATATTAACTTAGTTTTTCTCCCAATAGAGGGAACTAAAGCAGAACTAAAAAGTATCTGCATCATTTCTCTGTAGCTAAGAATTATCTGGGTTTTCTTCCACATAGCTGAAATTTAAGAGCATTATTATGAACTGCCAGATAACCTGTGGAGTCTATTTATTTGTCATCTTTTTTTTTTTAATATATTTTATTGATTTTTTACAGAGAGGAAGGGAGAGAGATAGAGAGTTAGAAACATCGATGGGAGAGAAACATCAATCAGTTGCTTCCTGCACACTCCCTACTGGGTATGTGCCTGCAACCAAGGTACATGCCCTTGACCAGAATCGAACCCGGGACCCTTGAGTCCGCAGGCCGACGCTCCATCCACTGAGCCAAACCGGCTAGGGCTATTTGTCATCTTATTTCAGAGGAATTCATAGGATGTGTGTATCTCTAAAAATGTAATTCTATTAAAATAAAAGAAAACCTGAAAACAGTGATTTAAACACTCTGGGCCATATTTTTATCAGTTCACCTGTCAGGAAGTAGCCTGTGCAATAGTGTGTCTTCAGGAATCCTGGCTCCTTCCATCTTCTCACCTCTTTTTAAAAAATATATTTATTGATTTCAGAAAGGAAGGGAGAGGGAGAGAGAAACATCAATGTTGAGAGAGAATCATTGATTGGCTGCTTCCTGTACACCACCCACTGGGGATCAAGCCTGCAACTCCGGCATGTGCCCTGACTGGGAATCGAACAGTGACCTCCTGGTTCATAGGTCAATGCTCAACCACTAAGCAATGCTGAATACTGGCTGGGCACAACAATTTAAACTGTTTATATTTTAGGCATGAAGCAGGAAGAAGAGCCAAAGCTTTCTCCTCCCAAAGCCACCCCCCCCCGCCCCCCAGCCTTTTAGAAGGATTTTACATACATCTCAATGACTACCAGAATGAACTCATATCTGGCCACTCTGGTTGAGAGGCTGAGCTAGTGATTATGTTAGCTCTCCCATTTCTTTAGTTGAGGAAGGCAAATGGAGAAAGGGTTGTAATCGCTTTTGAGTAGCCAATCCACAATATCTGCGGCTGTATGTTTTGTGTTTACCTGTTAGAGCACCTTCAAAGGACTTTGAATAAACTGAAACAAATAAGCTTGCTGTTTGTTTTTTTTTTTCATATTTGATGGCAGATTTATCTGAAAGGACCAAATCAATTAGTTGTTTTGGCACCTGGAGAAATACTTTGAGAAGGACTAATGCCTTTGGAAAAATTACACAATAGCAAAATTTATTTAATGAACTGTGTGATCTTGGCCAGGAAAATATTTTTATGTAATTTTGTTGCCTTTGAGAGGCAGAAATGCGAGAAAATATTCTGGCTCAGACATTAATTTCTGTGAGTTTTTTTTTTTTAAATTAAGACAATTTATACCACATGGAAGGCCATATATTTTTTTTTGACTAACCAAGAGTACAGACCAAGTCCCACAATGTCATTCTTCTCAACAAAGCAAAGATAGTTTATTTGAAATTTGGAGGTCATTTAAGAGTCTCTGTTCTAGACAATTAGACTGTGATTTTTGTGAAATGAATTCACACCTTCAGAATATGGATACTTTTGAAAGACAGGAGTTGATTAAATGTCATTCATTATTTTAAAGACAAAATAAAAATAATGAATTCAAGAACTTTTTCTGAGACCCCACAATTTATTCTTATTTTATTTTTTCAAAATGTTGGTTTTCCCCCACCCCCCAATTTTGCCTTCTGACTGTGTTGGGAGTTAATATCCTGGGCTTGAAATATAAAAATTATAAAAGAAGCCCTATTGCTGTCTTAATTAAATTTCTTATTTTTTTTCTGGGAGCATTATATCTGTATCCTGGTCAAATCTTTGTCCTGCATTATCACAGATTTTAAAATAACTTCTAATGACTGTTTGTGCAGTGATTTATTTGTACAAATGGCTTTCTTTCACACTATCTCGTATGTTTCTCACATTGATTCTGTGGGACAGGTATGGGAAATACTCTCACTTTATATGAGAAAGCTGAGTCTTAGCAAGGACTGAGATTTCCCTTTGATGGGGTACATTGCATAGTGAGCCAAGTTCTCAGGGCACACCTCTTCCTCCAAGGACCATGCTCTTCCGACAACACCACCCAACTCCTCAGAAACTAGATGGGGAAACAAGCTGTTAATCATTGTCTAGTAGATTTTGATCTATCATCTCCTTAAATTCCTTGACTCCCAAGAAACCCAAAAGTGAATGATAGAGGATTTCTCATGTAACTTAAGAAAATACAGCCTTGAAGGTGGTCGCTTGGAATAATGTTTAGAATCAATCGGAGGGCTGTCTTGTTAAGCCAGAAACCTCTTATCTGTCATGAGAGTTTCAGGGAAGGGAACCAAGTCTTTCTTCCTCCACCCACTCCTCTCATCTTCCAGCTCAGCACCCATCCTGGGTGCCATTGCCATTCCAGTGAATCAGGAAGGCTGGCAGATGTGTGATTCTTCTCCCCAGCTGCTCATTACTTATCAAACTTAATTTATATGATAAGTATGTCTTACAGAATGGTTCTTAGATCAATTCCTTTCTTGATATTCTCCAGGAAAGGCAGGATATGACTCAGACAGTTCAATAGATTATTTTCATGAAATGGTCACATCTTCAACAGAGGATTAAAATAAAATGTGCTGCATTCTGAGAGACAGGAGGGAACAATACAAAACAGTAGCAAAAGGGACCACACCCATGTCTTTTCAGAGGCTTTCTCTCATCAGTCAATACCCACCTGCAGATACAATTCAATTCATAGCATTAAAATGGGTCATTGTCTTATACCAGAGGCCCAGTGCATGAAATTTGTGCATAGGTAGGGTCCCTAGTGGCTGCTGGCTGCTGGCTGCCGGCCAGGGCCTCCCTTCACACCCGCTTTGGCCTGGCACTGCCTGCTCCCCTGCTCCATCATCCCGCTCTCCTCAGGGCCCATCAGGGTCAGCAGTGCCTCCACTGCTGCATGCTGCCAGTGCTGCATCACCAATGCCCCGCATGTTCCACACTGCCCCCTGGTGAAAAAAGGAAGGGCATAGAAGAAGCAACAGGAAAGCCTAGGCTGAGCTGCTTTTAGTCAGAGAAAAGGGAACTTTGGAGAAAGGTTCAGGGGTAAACCCAGGATGAGTTATCATTGCCCACTGCTCCATTGGTTGCAAGTCTCATGGAGTCCCTTAGGTTTGGGAATATGTGCCAGTGAGGGAATGACATGGGTGTGCTCCTTGGAGAGAGAACGTGCACTGAGTCCTTTGTCTTGAGCATATTTATCTCTCTCTTACAGGTGGAAATCTTAGGAGAGGTCTCAGGTGAGGGTCTTAAAAGAATATTCATCAGCTTTCCAGGTGTGCTCTTTCAGGGTTGTGGTCTCCACTGATTGGTGTAGCTGGTCCTGAGGTAGCCAGTGCCACTTGTCTGGTTTTGCTGCTTTTCTGGGCCAGGAGCTGAAATACAACTGAGGCCTAGATGTTATCTTTAGGGAGAAAAAGATCAGGGGGTCTAAACCACCTGACCAGTGATATGAAAGATCAGGGGTTCAAACTGCATGACCAGTGATATTCTGGGGGAGGAAAGGTTACCCTTGGGACTAGGTTCTTGTTTTCCCAGTATTGCCACTTGCTAGGCATATGGAGCTTTTTGCCCTGGTAAGTTTCTGTACCTGACCTGTTGCCCTTGCTCTGCTCATGTCTGTCTAACAGAAAGCACATTCTCACCTGGCTGAGACTTGTTTGCCCTGGGACATGGGAACTAACATCAGAATGCAGTCCATCCTCCTTTTCTGAGAACTACCTATCATCATGGAAAGATTAACTACCTTGTTGCTAGAACATCTGGTACCTGAGGCATCCAGTGCCAGCATGCATTGACTATAAACCTGTAACCATTATCCCTTTCCTATTTCCCAATGCCTGTAATTCTTACTTTCCCATGTAATCTTTGTTCTTCTACCCAATATAAGCAGCTGGCTTATGGGGAGGGGTAGAGCATATTTTTGTGGATGACCTGCTGCTCTCCCATACTGCCTACATTATTGGAATAAATGCTCACATATGATTCAACCATGTCTCTGCTTGATTGGCTCAAGTAGTGACAGGCAACCAGGACCCATTGGTTGTCCGGTTTCAACTCCAGAGTTATCATAGAGCACAACAGAGAAATATCATGGTCTCTGGTTTGCTTCTTCTTTGACTTGTTTTGCTAGATTGATATACACCCTGCTTCAGGATTTTACTGTGTAATTTTTGTGGAGGAGGAAAAATAATTTTCCTTCTACCATTCTAGGTTCTTGGCTAAGACCACCTGTCCTGTAATATAAGACAGATTAACAGGAGAAAAACAAACAGAACTTTACTAACATACATACATCCTGTGTACTTGTGAGAGACTCAGGAAAACTGAGTGACTGTCCAAAATGGCCTAAGCCATCTCCTTAAATACTATTTCCAGCTAAAGACAAAGAAAGATGTTGAGGGGAGGGGGACGAGTAATGAAAGGTTTCCATAAAAGGCACAGTAAACAAAGGTAAAGTTGTTATACAGATTTAAGTCATAGCCTTCTCTATTGATAAGGGTTTTTAGAGAATTAGTCATTTTTCTCTTGGTACAGATGAGGAGATGCCCTTACAAATGAATATTTTCCTAGCAAGTGTAAATGTTCCTTATGAAAGGTTAACTTCTATTCAGTCTTCAGGGCTTCCCCCATTTCTGCTGAGATTAAAAAAAAAAATTAAATAAACAGCCTAAAATAATCCTTATGACAAAGAGACATATTTTGGAGTGGCAAGTTCTGCCTGCTTTCATTTTTAGTTTTCATTATTATAAGTCAGAGAGAGAATGTAGATGAGAATAAGTCCTCAGTGAATAAGTAAATCTGATTTCTAAAATTTTAGTCTGAACAACAAAAATAGTACTGCTCTTATAAAAAATTAATAATAACACACATGTTTATGGATGTGTTTGGTTGAATTTCAATAGAAGTCTAAAACAGTATGTTGTATATATTTGAACAAAACAAATAGGCAAACATCTAGCAGAAAGAAAAGAATAAATGTGTAACACAGAACTACATTTTATTTCATTTTATCTTTTTGTTTGAATTCTACAAATTTAATAATATTCAGTGGATTAAAGGAGGATAGAAAAGGAATTGGAATTTCATAAAGAAATAGAATACCTTCTAGCAAAAGATCATGATAAAGATCAATATTTACCAAGCAAACATTATCATAAAATGTTACACAGTTTTATTTTCTTCTTAATTAGAAGAGAAGAGGGTATATTGATATTTGTTTTAGATGGTAGAAGGAAAATAAAGCTGAAATTATGGGAGGGAAAATACTTGATTTTTCTTCAGCTAATGGGATATTTCTGTTAAATAACTAAATTTCAACTGAGTAAATTTAAAGATAAAATTTGATTTTATTTAATCATTCATGAATTAAGCTGCATCCCATCTAGCAATAGAAAGAAGCTCCATGGACCTGCTGAAAAGTAAAGGTTTTTAAAGACACTGAGAGAGTAGAACAAAGGAAATTATTAGTAAAGAATGCATTGTTAAGGGCATGGTTGCCCTCCTAAGGGGACCAAAAGGCATCTATCAGTGGATCACCCCTTAATGCTAAACAGAAAATTTCACATTGACTGGTTATTTAAAGGTCACATTCCTGGGAAAAGCTGCCAATAGGTTTTATTAAGTCTTGGTGGGGCTTAGCACAAGTTATTTCTTTTTGGGCCTATTGTTATCTTTCTGTGTTTTTGTAACATTTCTAAGTGCAAGAGAGGGTAAGCAAAGCAACAGAACATATATAGATCATGGCTATATATAGAACATATATAGATATTTAGATAAATCTATAAATAAGTATATGTGTGTGATTTATAATAAATATATATTTGATCTTTGTCCCCATTTATGCCACAGAGCTCCTAAAACCTTTTAAATTTCCTATGATGAGAGCAACAAAGTAGTCTTTTGTTATGTTAATGAGGAAACTTTTACTTTTAATATTTTTATTTTTTAATTTAAATTCTTTATTGTTTAAAGCATTACATAAGTCTCCTTTTTCCCCTATTGACCTCTGCCTGCCCCCGCCCCCCGTCTGTGTCCATTGGTTATGTTCATATGCATGCATACAAGTCCTTGGTTTGATCTCTTATCGCCTCATCCTCCCTTCCCCTCCCCACCCCCCGCCTTACCTCAAAGGTTGGACAGTCTGTTCAATTCTTCTATGACTCTGGTTTTATTTTTGTTCATCACTTCATGTTGTTCATTATATTCAACAAATGAGTGAGATCATGTAATGTTTATCTTTGACTGGCTTATTTCACTTAGCATAATGCTCTTCAGGTCCACCCATACTGTTGCAAATGGTAAAAGTTTCTTCTTTTTACAGCAGTGTAGTATTCCATTGTGTAGATGTACCACAGTTTTCTAATCCACTCATATGCTGATGGGCACTTAAGCTGTTTATACATCTTAGCTAATGTAAACTGTGCTGCTATGAACATAGGGGTGCATATATCCCTTCTGATTGGTGTTTTTGGTTTCTTTGGATATATTCCTAGAAGTGGGATTACTGGGTCAAATGGGAGTTCCATTTTTAACTTTTTGAGGAAATTCCATACTGCCTTCCACAGTGGCTGCACCAGTCTGCATTCCCACCAGCAGTGCATGAGGATTCCTTTTTCTCTGCATCCTTGCCAGCACTTGTCTTTTCTTCATTTGTTGATGATAGCCATTCTGACAGGTGTGAGATGGTACCTCCTGGTTCTTTTGATTTGCATTTCTCAGATGATTAGTGACTTTGAGCATGTTTTCATATGTCTCTTGGCCTTCTCTATGTCCTCTTTTGAAAAGTATCTATTTAGGTCCTTTGCTCATTTTTTGATTGGATTGTTCATCTTCCTTTTGTTAGGTTATATGAGTTCCCTGTAAATTTTGGAGATTAAACCCTTATCGGAGATAACATTAGCTAATATGTTCTCCCATGCAGTGGGCTTTCTTGTTGTTTTGTTGATTTTTTTTCTGTGAAAAAGCTTTTTATTTTGATGTAGTCCCATTTGTTTATCTTCTCCTTAGTTTCCATTGCCATAGGAGCTGTATCGGTAAAGATATTGCTAAGACAATTGTCTGCTATTTTGCTCCCTATGGCTTCTAAGATTTTTATGGTTTCCCATCTTATGTTTAAATTCTTTATCCATTTTGAGTTTATTTTTGTGTATGGTGTAACTTGGTGATCTAGTTTCATTGTTTTTGCATGTATTTGTCCAATTTTTCCAACATCATTTATTGAAGAGACTGTCTTGACTCCATTGTATGCTCTTGCCCATTCGTCAAATATTAATCAAGCATAATGGCTTGGGTTAAACTCTGGTTCTCTGATCTATTCCATTGGTCTATATGTCTGTTCTTGTGCCAGTAACAGGCAGTTTTGAGAACAGTGGCTTTGTAATATAGTTTGATATCTGGTATTAGATGAATTTTTGGAAAGTTTGTTCTAGGTCCTTGAAATATGCCATTGGTATTATAATTGGGATTGCATTGAATCTATAGATTGCTTTGGGTAATATAAACATATCAATGATGTTGATTCTTCCAATCTATGAACACAGTGTATTCTTCCATTGGGTTAAGTCTTCCTCTATCTCTTTTTTCAGCAACCTGTAATTTTCTGAGTACAGGTCCTTTACCTCCTTGGTTAAATTTATTCCTAGGTATCTTAATTTTTTTGTTGCAATGGTAAATGGAATTGTTTTTTTAGTTTGTCTTTCTGTGAGTTCATTTTTGGTGTATAAAAAAGCTATAGATTTCCAGGTGTTGTAAATATTTCTCTCTTTTCCAAGTTCAGCGTGGCTAAAGAGCAGTCCAGTTCCTGAGTAGGGGCGACTGGGGATTGAGAAAATGAAGGAAAGAGACAGACACAGAGATAGAAGGAAAAAGCTGGGGCTGGGTGGGACCACTGTCCTCTGACATGGACAGGGACAGGAAGAGTGACCCAGAGCCAATACATCCTGTTTATTTTATACAGCAAAAAACAGGAAGTTTTACTAAAAGTCAAGGCAAAGGAGATTATGTCCATTCTTGGGTGGGCCCAGTCATATTCATTCCTGGTGCTTGGCTGGATTTAAATAACAAAACCCACCCCCTGGCACCTGGGCTGAAGGTCAAGCTGACACCACTCCTGCCTTTTGGCAAAGCGTGTTTCCAGGACGTGGCTTTGCCAACACCACTGGATTCAACTGACAATAATTAAAGAAATGCCCATGTGCCTTCCCAGGTGCTCTATACAGGGTGTTAATTTTGTATCCTGCTATACTAGTATTGCTGAATTCCTTTATTAGTTCTAATAGTTTTTTAATGGAGTCTTTGGGGTTTTCTATGTACAATATTATGTCATTTGCAAATAAGGACAATTTTACTTCTTTTCCAATTTGGATGCCTTTTATTTCTTCTTCTTGTCTGATCACTATGGGTTGCACTTTCATTACTATGTGGAACAGGAGTGGTGAAAGTGGGCATCCCTATCTTGTTCCTGTTCTTAGGGGAAATGGTTTTACTTTTTGCCCATTGAATATGATGTTGACTGTAGGTTTGTCATATAAGGCTTTTATTATGTTGAGGTATAATCCCTCTATTCCCACTTTGCTGAGAGTTTTTAATCAGGAAAGGGTGTTGGATTTTTTCAAATGCCTTTTCTGCATCAATTGATATGATTATGTGATTTTTATATTTCAATGTGTTTATGTGATGTATCACATTTATTGATTTGCATATATTTTACCCTCCTTGCATCCCTGGAATAAATCCCACTTGTTCATGGTGTATGGTCTTCCTAATGTAATGCTAAATCAAACTTGCTAGAATTTTGTTGAGGATTTTAGCATCTATGTTCATCAGGGATATTGGACTGTAATTCTCTATCTGGTTTTGGGATTAGGATAATTCTGGCTTCATAGAAAGAGCTTGGAAGTGTGCCTTCTTCTTGATTTTTTTGGAATAATCTAAGAAGGGTAGGTTTTATTTCTTTGAATGTTTGGTAAAACTCTCCTGTGAAGCCATCTGGCCCCAGGCTTTTGTTTGCTGGAAGCTTTTTGATGATTGCTTCAATTTCCTCCTTAGTTATTAGCCTGTTGAGATTTTTTTATTCTTCTTATTGTTTTGGAAGGTCATATTTTTCTAGGAATATATGCATTTCCTCTAGGTTGTTTAGTTTGTTGGAATAGAGTTGTTCATAGTATTTTTTTTTACAATATTTTGTATTTCTGTGGAGTCTCTTGTTATTTTGCATCTTTCTTTTCTGATTTTGTTTATTTGAGTGCTCTCTCTTTACTTCTTGGTGAGCCTGGATAGAGGTTCATCTATCTCGTTTATCCTTTCAAAGAAGTAGCTCTTGGTTTCATTGACCTTTTGTATTTTTTTTCTTTGTCTCTCATTTATTTCTGCTCTGAATTTATTATCGCCTTTGAAATAGTTTAATTTAAATGAGGCATGGACAATATCTAAAATTATTGCATAAATTATTTAAATCAGAAATCAGATAAGTTTAAACCAAATTACATACACACACACACACACACACACACACACACACACACACACCACTTAAGAAGTAAGTATAGCTTGGGCAAAGACCAGATTAATTACAAAATAAAAACGAAGATGCTCCATTTCTCTACCAATTCCATTTATTATGTAAAATTTGCAACCTAGCTTAATCTTCTATCTTGGAGTTTCTTTAATCACCTTCACGTGCCTTTAATTATATCACTGTCTTAGATTGAAATCTCACCAACAATTTACTTTCTAGGAAAATCAGATGTACACAGTGTGTGTTCAGTAATTAATATTTGAGTGAATTACCAATTAAGATTAATTATCTTAATTTCGTGAACATGGGAGGACAGTTGAATTGTAATTTTAGTGTCACATGGAGTAAAATATGGTAGAAATACCTTTATGTACTTATTTTTATATAATGAATAATGAATGCCTTTGGAGGAAAAGAAAGTCTCTACTCCTCTGCATGACTCCACTATTAAAGAAAGGAACATTGTCCCAAGGTGAAGAATAGTTCCTCCTAAGAACCTTGCAGATGGGAATATCTCAATGAAGATAAAACACACAAGCTCAGTAGTCCGAGAGTCTTGACTTCACAATCCTATAGGAGTCCTGAGAGCAAGTAACTATATGGAGTTTCCATCTTAAAATTAAAAAAAAAAGTATAATTGATATATAACAATATATTAGTTTTAGGTATATAAGATAATGATTGTATATGTCTATATATTGAGAAATAATTACCACAATAAGTCTAGTTGATATCTGTCACAATGCATAGTTACAATTTTTTTTCTTATGAAAAGGATTTTTTTAAAGTTTTACTCTCTTAGCAACTTTTAAATATGCAATACTATTCTACAATGTTGTACATTACATTCCCATGACTTAGTTATTTTATAACTGGAATTTTGAACCTTTTGACCATCTTCACCCAATTCTCCTACCACCCATCCCCCACCTCTGATAACCACCAATCTGTTCTGTGTTTGTTTTAGATTCCACACGTAAGCATATAAGTGAAATCATATGGTATTTGTCTTTCTCTGACTTATTTCACTTAGTAAAATACCCTCAAGGTTCATCTTTGTTGTTACAATTGGCAAGGCTTTATTCTTTTTTATGGTTGAAAAATATTTGGAGTTTTCTTCTTCAATGAAAAAACACACACAAAATAACCAACAGTACAACAAGCACTTATATCAGCTGTAGGCATGTGAAAGAATTAGGCTCTGGAGCTTGGCTGTCTTTGCATAAAACACCTCTCAAAGAAATGCTGACAAGAAACGTAATCACATTCATCTCCCTTCACACAATTACCAGAGGGGAAATCAAGTCTTAGCAAGAACGTGATAGCTGTAAGTTTTATTGTTTATTAAACATGCAATCAATCATCAGAAATTTTCATAGGGAGAATCCAAGAATATGTCAGGAAATTTTATTAATTGAAATTAATCTTGATGTCTCTTTGAGAGAGGTTTGAAAGCAGGGTTTGTATTTTATTATGGCAGGAGAATGTGTGATTTATATGCACAAACTTAAGTTAACTGAGCTCTTGAAGCAGGTCCCTTTATTCTTGTAGGAAGCTGAAGATCCTTTGACAATTTTCAAAGAGAATGTACCGTCCACCTAGATACTATGCTGTAACTGATCACTATACTAGTAACTCTTGAGTGCTTACCTATTTAACTATTAGATTCTAATTTGTTTTCCTATAAATCACTTTAAAGTAGACATGCTGAGTAAGGAAAACTAATAATCATTTTCAAATATCTGTCAGGAATCTGATCCCTGATACATATGGCCTCTAACTAGTTGGGCATCACTACATTATCAAAGATATCACCATTAAGTGAGAGGAAAACGAGGTATCTATGGCAAAAGTGCTGATCAGCTACAAGCTACTGGGTGTGACAACTTTAGGAGTCTACAGCTAGGGGAAATTGTGTACCTATTGAATTGCACTGTGTTAAACAAATAAGGATGCTTTTTATCAATCTTGAAACCAATCTTATACACTCTACCAGAAATGAAAGCAAAGCTGTGCCAAAAGAAAGTGCTATTGGCAAAACTGTCAAAACAGGTTGTGATTTTAAGTCTATCTGTGGCAAAACATGGTTTATTTGAAGTGAAAGGATACATATCATCCTAAGAGGTCTACCAAAGAAATAATTTCTCTATTTGACAAATATTTTTAGGATGTGTTCCTTCTTTTAAAAACCTTTCCTTAATCAATTTTGCAAAGAATATATTTTTTTAAAATTTTCTTTATTGATTAAGGCAGTGGTTCTCAACCTTTCTAATGCCGCGACCCTTTAATACAGTTCCTCATGTTGTGGTGACCCCCAACCACAAAATTATTTTCGTTGCTACTTCATAACTGTAATTTTGCTACTGTTATGAATCGTAATGTAAATATCTGTGTTTTCTGATGGTCTTCGGAGAACTGCTGCTATAGAGCCTAAGACCATCGGAAAACACAGAACCACTGCTGTAGAGCCTAAGACCATCGGAAAACATGAGGAACTGTATTAAAGAGTGGCGGCATTAGAAAGGTTGAGAACGACTGGATTAAAGTATTACATATGTGTCCTTATTCCCCCATTACCCCCCACCTCCCACTCATGCCCCCACCCCCTTGTTATCTGTGCAAAGAATGTCTTTTAAGAGAGTGTAGGACAATTGCTCCATGTCCTTGCAGACTATAGGGTGTCAGAAACCTGGAAAACCATATGGATCCTGTAATACCTTCATTTTTAAAGTTGAAGAAAATGAAATAGAAGTTAAATGACCTGATACATGTCATTATTATGGTGGCAGAATCAGAAACAAACAGTTAAGGACAGGGAGCATTAATTGAGCACTTACTGTGTGCTAGTTGCTCTTTTATGTACTTTATTTCTATAGATGACAGAACCCTATAAGGCAGCTATTATAATCATTCTCATGATACAAATGAGGAAACTGAAGTAGAAAGAGTGGAATTAATTTGCCCAAGATCACACAACTGTGAGTGGCAAAACCAAGATTAAAACCCAGACAGTTTGGTTCTAGATTTTATGTTCTGAAAAATTATACTATCCTGTCAACTAATTTTGTTTCATATTTTTATTTGAGGGATTGAGATATTAACTTTTTAATCAGCTTTATTGAGGCAGATAATCTATATATGATAAAATTAACTCACTTTAAATGTGTGCTTCAATTAATTTTCACAAACACATACAGTGAGTAACCACCACAATTAGGCTATTAAAATATTCATTTACTTTTTAAAAATGCCCTTATATCTTATCATAGCCATTTTCTTTACCCTATCCCTGGCCATTAGCAATCAATGAACTTCTGTCACTATGTGTGCTTTTCCAGGAATTTCATATAAATGAAATCATAAAGTATATCTTTGTGTCTGTCTTCTTTCAATTTGAATAATGCTTTTAAGAATTTAT
This sequence comes from Eptesicus fuscus, assembly GCF_027574615.1. Lineage (NCBI taxonomy): Eukaryota > Metazoa > Chordata > Mammalia > Chiroptera > Vespertilionidae > Eptesicus > Eptesicus fuscus. The sequence goes on from NC_072473.1 coordinate 27,736,245, forward strand.
GCATGCATATAAGCCTAACCAATGGACACAGACAACAGGGAGGTGAGGGCCTGAGTTGGGGCGGGGGGGTTGGGGAGGTCATGGAGGGATAAGGACACATATGTAATACCTTAATCAATAAAGAAATTTAGAAAAAAAAAGTCTTGCAGAAGACCAAAGAAAAACCAAGTGATGCCTTAAAGAAGAGGAGGGACACTGTTTAATACATCGGCAGACTCAGGGAATAACTTTCCAAATCTGAGTGCAGAAACATGCATGAGGCTTCTTTTTATATCTCCCTATGGTCTTTGTCCCACAAATATGGATTATGCTTCTGGTCCTTTTCGCAGGCCTTGCAAGAAGGCCCCCAGGTATTGGGGGTCTCCAGGCCATATCTGATGGTCTGGCCTGGCACCAGCATTAATGACCCTCCCTCCGGGGCAGTACACTGTTCACAGTAACAGGTTCTGCAAGACCAGTATCTGGGAAGGAGGTAGTGACTTAATTATAACTTATCAAGAAGGTACACTGAGCTTGTTGGCATGGATTCAGATTACTAGCCCCCAAATATCAGAGTTACATTGGAATTAGCCCTTTTTTGCCTTCTCAAAAGAGTTATTCATGTTATCCACTGCTGGTTGGAATGCAGGCTGGTGCAGCCATTATGGTAAATAGTATGGATTTTCCTCAAAAAAATTAAATATGGAACTGCCATTTGACCCAGCAATCCCACTTCCAGAAAATATATCCTAAGAAATCCGAAACAGAAATCAGCAAGAATTTATGCTCCCTGTGTTCTTAGTAGCACAATTTACAATAGCTAATATCTGGAAACAGCATAAGTGCCCATCAGTAGATGAGTGGATAAAACAGCTATGGTACATTTACACCATGGAATACTATGCAGCAGTAAAAATGATCTATTTCCCTTTGAGACAGCATGGAGGGACCTGGAGAGTATTATGCTAAGCAAAATAAGCCAGTCAGAAAAAGACAAATATCACATGATTTCACTCATATGTAGAATCTAGTGAACAAAATAAACTGATGAACAAAGTAGATCCAAAGACATTGGAACAGAGTGTTGAATCTCAGAGGGAAAGCAGGGGTGGGTGGGGGTGAAGAGGTCAACCAAAAAACTGGTATGCATATATGCATAACCCATGGACACAGACAATAGTGTGGTAAAGGCCAGGGGTGGGGTGTGGGGGCGGGCTAGAAAGGGTCAGTGGGGGGAAAAAGAGTTATCCATGTTCTTGTGTGTATCAACTGTGCCTTCCTTTCCATTGTTAAGTAGTATATCATAGTATGAAAAAAAATCACAATTTATCCATTCAACAGTTATCAGTTTTTAACTATTATGAATACTGCTTCTATGAATACTTGTGTACCATTTTTGCATGAACATGTGTTTTGATTTCTCTTGGGCAAATGCCTAGAAGTGGAATTGCCAAGTAATTTAACAACTGTGGATGAAAGGAGCCACATGCTAACCTGACAAGCTCAGGGGAGGCCTGCGTGGCAGTCTTGTAAACTCAGAGACCTAAAATAACCACAAAAGATGGTTTGAAAATTAAATATTTGACTACAAACAGGTTATAGTGGGTAGTCATGTCCTAGGCCAATATTTTCCCTGACAAAGATCTTCTTTACTGAGCCCATTTGCCTTTTTGCCTCTAAGATAACATATCTGTGAGATGTCTGGTTAACTTGTAACTTCCTTTTTACCCTGGACCCCTCAGGGCACAACAAATGGCACCGGGACATTCCCTCATTGTTATTGTTATCAAGCCAATTGTCAACTGTTAATTACGTTAAAGCATCCTGTATCCATCTCTGTAAAAGAAGCATATGTCCATCATTTCACTTTTCACCCTATCCCAGAGGTTTCCCCGCTTTGCTTTATCCCACTTCCCTAATCTATCACCAATGAATTTCATGTAACTCACCTGCGTCCCCTTCCTTTGATTGCAATGTATAAATACAGATGTAACCCTCCATTCTCTGGAGCATTATCTCAATTCATTGAGGTTCTGCTTCCTGGCATATGTCGACAGTTTGGCTCAAATAAACTCACAAAATTCTTTACAGGTTTCAATGTTTTTTTTTCGTTAACAGTACTTGGCGTAGTCGGCAGGATTCCAAAGAAGCTCACCCAGGACCACCTTTCGGACTCAGATTCGGTGCTTGGATCCACCAAGGGGCCCATTGAGCCCCGCGGCTCTCCGCCATATCAGGTGAATTTGGGTGAGTTGTCTCTTGGATCCAGGACCTTCCCTTGTTTTGGTAGAGGGTCTGATTTTATTTGAGCTGTGTTTTAAAATCCTCTAGGTGGAACTAAGATTAAGGGTTAATAGAACCCAGGTTAAGGAAAGACCGGAGGAAAAAAACAGGTGGCTGGTTTTGATTTTGGCTGTTCAATTGGAATTGCTTTCTGAGAGTCTGAGCAAAAACCTTCGCTAAATTTATGAGAGCTGAACTCGTTCAGTTCCGAAGATAAAGGGGCACATCCTCCCTCCTGCCTGATTCTCGGGTGTTCTTAGGCGACTAAGAACCTTGTGGAGGTGTCAGAGGTGAAGGAGCCCCATAGGGAGATTCCAACTCAACTGTAATTAACTGACTGGCTCGTCCAGGGGAGCACCCATAAGGCCTGGTAAGCCAGTGCCCCGAGCCCTTCTGGCTGTTTTAGACAGCCAGGAGAGAAACCAAGGCACGTAAGAGGGTTGAATTGCAACATGAGGGGTGAAAGCCTCATGGAGCTCAACCCATAAGCAGTACACTTTGCAACCCACTGCATAACACCCCTAGAACAATTTGCTCAGACTCTGCAGATATTCAATAATAATAACAATAAATTTTAAAAGATGGGAAATTGCACCTCTGAGGTTGCTAAACCCCAAGAATCCCAGCCCCCTGTTAACACTCCAGCATGGTACATGTACAATTCATATGGAATTTCAACTTGCAAGTATCTACAAAAATGGGAAAGTTTAACTAAAAATGATACCAACTCGAAATGGCCAAAGTGGGGAACTTTTAACACCCCCAAATTGATTTTTCTGCTCGCTCAATTAGAAAAAGCAGTCTCTAAAATTAAATTAAATGAATGGGAAGCTTATCTTGATTTGAAATTAGAGGCTTCCAGGAGAGGATCGGATAAAATATCTTCCCTACAAGAAATTAATTAAGAAAATTTTGGAGACTGTCTCTGAACTAAAGAAGGCCATTGAAGCAAGTAAGTGCCAAGACCCCATTCCTCCCCCTCTCACTGCTCCTCTGCTATACCCTTTGTTGTCTGAGCTTCCTTGTGTAGACTTGCCCTCCACCTCTATTCCTCCTCCTTCTATATCTCCTCAACTACCATTCCCTGCTGACGTAGGGAAAAATGAGAATACAAACTCAGAGAAAGATGATTCAAGAATTCTAACAGCTCCTTTCCGGGAAAAGCCTGTCTCAGGTAGAGGGGATCCAGCAATTGTATACGTTCCTTGGACTAGAACAGAATTAAGAAACCTAGCTAAAGATTTTCCTGACCCTCTGCAGGACCTTGATGGGTTTGCAAAGGAATTTGATTTATCTGTTAGAACATATAATCCTGGCTATTCTGACCTGTTCCAATTAATACACCTACTGGTTTCTGAGAGCAAGGCAACAGAATGGCTGAATAAGGTTCACTGGAATACTCCTGTAGATGATTTTTTAAAACAGAAAGAGAGACAGAAAGATGCAGGGAATTGGCCCACCGGCTTTATCAAGCCATACCTGAAATTTTTCCTCGGAGAATGGACTGGACCAAGATCCAGCAATGTAAAAGAAAGCCTGATGAACCAGTGCTTGATTTCTTTGAATGCTTTGAAAAGACTTTCAAATGATATTCAGGTCTGTCGGCGGATAGTTTCAAGGATCATCAAAATGATCCCTTACTAAATTCGGAATTTTTGGAAGGACTAGATGAAAAACTTGTAACTCTGATCAAACAACATAAATTGACTTGGCAGACTTACTCATGCTGATGAACTGGGTATTCTGGCTGATCAGCTATCTAAAACTATCCAAAAGAGAGAAAAAGATAAAGTTACCCAAATTATGAACTTACAGCTTCAACAATTAAGCAACCAAGCCAGTTCTACTCCGAAGACTTTTAGAAAAGGAGAGAAAGGAGTCTGTTTTTACTGTAAAAAGCCAGGCCACCATAAGAAAGACTGTAAAAAACTGAAATGGGATTTGCAAAGAGAAAACATACAGAAGCAAGCATAGGGCTGCTCCGAGGACTATGAGAGGGTACTTCCCCTTCTCCTTACTAATACTTTAGGAGAAATTGAAATTATCATAAAAGGAGAAGTTACTAAAGCCCTTGTGGATACTGAGGCCACTTTATTTGTTTTTAACCCTACCCATTTAAGTTTCCCTCTTCCTCAGAGCAAAGCTTCTGTACAAATGGTAGGGGTATCTAACCAACCAATGACTGTTTTTAAGTTAGAACCTGTCCCCTTTCAACTAGGGGATGTTATGGGGCAACATATATTCTTACTGGTCAAATCGGCCCCAATTCACCTGATAGGGAGAGATTTTCTTGAAACCCATGATGCTCATATATCTTTTTCCCAAAAAGGTGAAATGTATTTAGAACTAAACGAATCAGATACTGAACCAATTGGGAAAATAATGATTTTAAAGGAACTTTCACCAGAGGAAAATAATCTTGAAACTGAACGTTTGTTGCAAAAAGTTCCAATGCAACTTTGGGCCCTTTCCAGTACTGATATTGGCAAGATTGAGTCAGCCACTCCTATTAAAATAACTATTGATAGTACTTTGCCTTTACCTAATATTCGCCAATATCCTCTAAGACCTGATGCACTAGCTGGAATTACGCCAATTATACAAGGTTGCTTAAGAAGAGGACTTATAATTCCATGTACAAGTCCCTGTAATTCTCCTATATTTCCAGTACAGAAACCAAATGGGAAAGGGTGGAGATTTGTGCAGGATCTCAGAGCTATAAATAGGATAGTTATTCCCCGACATCCTGTGGTTCCAAATCCACATACTTTATTATCAGCTATTCCTGAGGACTGCCAATATTTTTCAGTAATAGATTTATGTAGTGTTTTTTTTCAGCATTCCCGTAGTAAAGGACAGTCAATATCTCTTTGCTTTCACTTGGGAAGATCAACAATTTACTTGGACTGTGATGCCCCAAGCATATACAGAAAGTCCCACCTATTTCTCCCAGATATTAAAAGCTGATCTAAATTATGTTAAATTTCCTAGAGATTCCACTCTAATTCAGTATGTGGATGATTTACTTGTATGCTCTAGGACAATACTAGACTTTCAAAAGGACACAATTTACCTACTGCAACAGCTAGCTATAAAGGGACATAAGGTCTCAAAGGATAAGCTTCAACTTTGCTTACCTCAAGTAAAATACCTTGGCCATCTCATATCAAAGGATGGGCTACTGCTTAACCCGGAAAATCTTAGAGGAATCCTTTCTTTCCCTCTTTCAAAAACAAAAAAGCAGCTTAGAGGATTCCTGGGCTTGACCGGATATTGTAGAAATTGGGTTCCAAACTTTTCATTGATAGCCCAGCCTCTCTATGCCCTGTTAAAGTCAGATACACCTGATCCAATTCAGTGGAACCCTGAAGGGAAACAAGCTGTTGAGACTCTAAAGGAGGTACTGTCTAAAGCTCCTGCTCTGGGGCATCCAAACTATAAACTTCCTTTCTTCCTTTTCACATATGAAAGTAAGGGCAATGCTTTAGGAGTTCTAACTCAGAAACACGGAGACCACCATAGACCTATAGGCTATTATAGTCAGCAACTAGATTCAGTGGCAAAAGGGCTCCCTCCTTACATGAGGGCCATCTTAGCTACAGCCTTGTTATGTAAACAGACAGAAGAGATAGTCCTGGGCTCCCCTTTAACTATATATGTTCCTCATTCTGTTGAATCCTTGCTGAACTCTCATCACACTCAACACTTCTCTGTCAGTCGACTGGCTTCTTATGAAGTACTCCTGCTCTCTGCACCTAATATTACTTTAAATCGGTGTAATCACCTTAACCCTGCCACATTGTTACCCTCTTTACAGGATGGAGACACCCACAATTGTGTTTTACTTACTGACCACCTTCTTGCTCCTAGGAATGATTTACAGGACACTCCTATTGATAATGCTGACTTAATTTGGTTCACAAATGGATACTACCTAAAGGATGAACAAGGACATTTCCGAGCTGGATGTGCCATAAATTCCATGGTGGATATAATTGAAAGTTCTTATCTGCCTGGAATCAGATCTGGCCAGCAAGCTGAACTCATTGCTTTGACTTGGGCTTGTCAATTGGCCAAAGGTCAGGTAGCCAATCTCTACACTGATAGTCGCTATGCATTTGGTGTAGCTCATGACTTTGGAATGTTATGAAAGCAACGAGGCTTCTTAACTTCCTCTGGGCAGCCCATAAAAAATGGAAAACTGGTTGCAGAACTTTTAGATGCCATACAGCAACCAAAACAATTGGCAATTATAAAAATCCTAGGGCATTCTAAAGCCACCACCATGGAAGCAAAAGGTAATCATTTTGCTGATGCTGCAGCTAAGCAGGCAGCATTGAACAGTCAAGTTATTCAGACTCAAGAATGTTCTTTACTTCCTATTAAATCAATAAAATATTATCTTTTACAGTTTCAATACACAGCCACAGAAGACGAAAAGAGAATATGGCAACAAAAAGGGGGAACTTTTGACCTAGACAGACAGATATGGCTTGGACCCAATCAGAAACCTATTTTACCTGTAGGGGCCCAATTCCCTGTACTTCAACATGTATATGAGCTAACACATTGGAGTCCTGAAAAGATGATTTCATGGAGTAAACAATATTACTGGAAACCTTCTCCTACAGTAGCTCATAAAGTGTACAGCAAATGCTCTATCTGTCCAAAATATAACCCAGGAAAACCACTCCATGGATCCCAAGGACATTTCCCACTTCCTTTGGGCCCATTTGAAATATGGCAATTGGATTTTATCCAAATGCCATCATTTCAAGGTTACAAATATATATTGGTCATGATTTGTATGTTTTCTCACTGGGTTGAGGCATTTCCTTGCAGGAGAGCAACAGCCTTAACAGTTGGTAAATTGTTACTAGAAAAAATAATTCCTAATTGGGGAATTCCCTCTGAGTTGCATAGTGACCGAGGGACTCATTTCACTGGGCAAATAATAAAATCCATCTGTAACATTTGGCCTATACTACAGCATTTCCATTGTGCCTATCACCCCCAGTCTTCTGGACTGGTGGAACGTACCAAAGGTATAATCAAAACTCAACTAGCCAAAATTTCAGAAGCCTTTAATCTCCCCTGGACAAAAGCTCTCCCTATAGTACTCCTCAACCTGAGATCTACTCCTTTTGGTAAACATAAGCTTTCTCCTTATGAAATAGTCACTGATCGACCTATGCATCTGGATGAAGGGGCATATGAACCAACTTTACTAAAAGGAGACATTTTACATTATTGTCAAGGGCTTATTAACCAATTTAAAGAAATTGATAAATTGGTAACAGATTCATTTCACAGTGCGCTCCCGGGAGACGAAGATTTCAATGATCACGGCTTACAACCAGGAAATTTGGTGTATTGGAAAAGACAACAAATAAAAGATTCTCTCCAAACTAGTTGGAGGGGACCTTACCAGGTATTACTAACTAACCCATGTGCAGCTAAACTTAAAGGAGTTAGCTCATGGATTCACATTTCTCATTTAAAAAAGGCACCTGACTGTGAACGGAGGTCTACTCCCATCTCTGACACCCATCTCCGTCTGCAGCGGAGATCAAAGACTTTTCAAGGACAAGAAACAGCTGAGACCTTTCAAGGATGAGAAGTCGCTGACCACAGAGGCAGACAGCTATCCCAAGACGACATCAACAAGGCCTGTATGCTCACAAACTGATACTGCTTGAACCTTGTTTTATACCATCTGATTGTTATTGATTGAATGTATATAAAATGATTTTCATATTATTATTATCCTCCTAATGGTTCCCTAGTGGAAGCAATATCTGCCTCCCCAGACCTCCTCCCTTATTAGATATGAAAAATTTAACTTGGATACTTGCTAATCTTTCCCACCTAGTACACAATGATGTTTTGATTATCAGGTATGATTGTGAAATTAATGTTTTATTGGCCACACATTGGTCTTCTCCTACTATAAATATAAGCTTTGGTACATTTTTTTCTGGCTATATCTACTATAAAGGACCCACCTTAAGCAAATACCTCCAAGAACACCTCCCTGATAATTCCACTGGTAGAATTATATATGGATCTAACCTGGATGAATATTGTATAGCTATAGAGATGGATGATGAAAAGCTAAGAAAAACACCTGGATATGATGGCAAAAGGCTTGCAACAGCCTGTCCTATCTGTCCTAGCATATCTTGTCCTCAGGCTCACCAGCCATGTTCTTGTGGCTGGATATCTGTGAAGCAAGAAAGAAATCAATGGGTCCCCATTTCAGAAATTATTGGCATTACTTGGTGGGTAGATATGTCTGTAACTATCCCAACCATCCTTGCGTCCTGGACGCTTGTGGGAAGCCCTATGGAATACTCAAACTCTAGCTCATTTGGGGGTTACCTCCACCCATTTAACTATGGCATGGGAAACTCAACATTTTTGGGTCCACTCAGTATACCCTAACTGCTCCCAAGCCATAGCCACCCAATGGCAACAACATTCCTGGTGGATCCAACAACATTGGCCCCCTAAAAGAAGAAAAAGGGGAATACTTGGAGGAGTAGGGGCTGGCCTTGGTATTCTGGGACAAGCTGAAATTGTAGCTAATGAAGAATGTCATTCATTAGAAAAAGATTCTTTATCTCAAATAGGTCATATAGAGGGAATGCTGTTTCAGGAAGAAGGAAAAGGGTGGGAAGCAGCATGGAAAGACAATAAAGCCTTAGTTTAATGGATAGAACAGACTCAACAGACTATAAAATCTCATGCACAAAACCAACAATGGGAACGTGCCTGTGCCCTAACTCAAAAGGTCTATTGTCTATGTTAATGCAAATGGAATCTGAAGTGGCTATGAAACAATGGCCAACTATAATGGCTGCAGAAGCCCAGGCCAGACACTTATGGGACTCATATGGTTCCCCAGGAATTTGGGAAATTTTAAATGGGAAATGAGATCTACGACGTTGTGTCTTAAAAGCCCAGGTGCCTCGGTTAAATCCTAGGCTTAAATTCCCAGTAGTTCAACTGGCTGGCATAGGGACCATCCTCAATAATACTAGAATACTTCCAATGGGAAGTAGATGGGCGATATTTAAAAATAATAAACAATGGGAACCCATCTCACTGTCTGATTGTGAAAGTCGGAAAGGTGAATGATTATGCCCCCAATCCATATGGAATACTGAATTCACCCAGTCCTGGCCTATTGTATCTACCCCCATGAATAACAACATATGGTATATGGGAAAGGGGCATTTTTGCTGGGAAGGGTTAAAAAACTCTTCTGTTATAGTAAGCGATTTTTACTGTAATAACACCAAGTTTATTTTAAATAATACTGGAATATGGTGTAATACTGAAATTATAGGCAAAATAACTTTGCCTGAGGTTCATAAAACCTATGATAATATTGATACTGAAAAACCAATGTATTGGGAAATTGAACTTAATCCTCCCCATGAAGTCATTTCTATGGAAACTAATTGGCCAGAAGAAAAATTAGAACTTCTAGATGATGAAATAGTAGAGAGTCTTAATTCATCTGGCCAAATATATTATAAAATACAAATGAAAGTGGAGGAAAGCATATAATTAGCTTAATAAAAAATTATGATAATACATATAAAGGGTTTTTCTGTTGGCTGGGATGCTTGTTCCCCTTATACTTTTCCTTGTCTAGTATTAGACATTTTCTGTTCCTAATCACTGTTATTAGTTTACTATTGTTACTTTTGTCCATAATATGTAAATGTTATATTAGATGCAGAAAAGCCAAACATAAGACAAACAGCAAAAAGACTCAGATCATGGTGGCTCAAAAATTAGAAATGATCCAGAATACTTTTTAACAAGGACATATAGGATCTGGCTGCCTCCCATTTACCTGCCTTTTTAAAATATATAATTCGACCTTAAATGCCATCTAAGGTTATGGTCTTGCCCCCATCCCCAGTGGTACACCTGTTCAGCAAGACATGCTGACACTGAGACATCCTAGGAATGAGCCTTCCTAGCACCGTGGGACTCCATTATCCAATCAAAAGGTTGGTCATCAATGTATCCTTTGGATTGATTTATGACCTAAAGGGGGATGTGTGGATGAAAGGAGCCACATGCTAACCTGACAAGCTCAGGGGAGGCCTGCGTGGCAGTCTTGCAAACTCAGAGACCTAAAATAACCACAAAAGATGGTTTGAAAATTAAATATTTAACTAAAAACAGGTTATAGTGGGTAGTCATATCCTAGGCCGATATTTTCCCTGACAAAGATCTTCTTTACTGAGCCCATTTGCCTTTTTGCCTCTAAGATAACATATCTGTGAGATGTCTGCTTAACTTGTAACTTCCTTTTTACCCTGGACCCCTCAGGGCACAACAAATGGCACCAGGATATTCCCTCTTTGTTATTGTTATCAGGTTAATTGTCAACTGTTAATTACATTAAAGTATCCTGTATCCATCTCTGTAAAAGAAGCACATGTCCATCATTTCACTTTTTGCCCTATCCCAAAGGTTTCCCTGCTTTGCTTTGTCCCACCTCCCTAATCTATCACCAATGAATTTCATGTAACTCACCTGTGTCCCTTTCCTTCGATTGCAATGTATAAATATAGATGTAACCCTGCATTCTTCGGAGCATTATCTCAATTCATTGAGGTTCTGCTTCCTGGCATATCTCGACAGTTTGGCTCAAATAAACTAACAAAAATTCTTTACAGGTTTCAATGGTTTTTTTCCGTTAACACAACCATATGTTTAACTTTTAAGACAAGGCTAAATGTGTTTTCCAGATTGGCTGTGCCATTTTGCATCCACAACAAACACACATGAACGTTTTCATTGTTCTACATTCTTACCAACAATTGTGTTTTCATTTTAGTTCTTCACATTGATATGTAATGGACTCTGCTGTTTTAATTTCCTGATGATTAATGACATTGACCATCTTTTCATGTACATGATGGTGTTTTGTGTATTTTTCTTTTTGAAATGCTTGTACAAATATTTTTCTGATTTTTGAATCAGGATGTTTGTCTCTTAATTATTGAGTTGTTCTGGAAACAAGTAAATTTCAGGAAAATCCTTTGCAAATATTTTTCTCTTGTTTGGTTTCAATAGATGCCCTTTATCAGTTCCTTTTATTCTTCTGAAAATTTTTTAAATCATGAATTGGTATTAGAATTCTGCCAATTTTCCCCCCCTGTATCTCCTAGAGGATCATATAAACTTTTATTTATACCTTGTTAGTATGGTGAAATACTTCGATACTTAAATTTAAACTAACATTAATTCCTAATATACACTGAAATTGGTCATAATTTATTATTGCTTTTGTGTCTTCCTGGATTCACTGAACTTTGGCATGAATGTTTATGAGGCAAGTAGATTTTTAGGATTTTTTTTTAACAACTTTGTCTGGTTTTGGTATCAGGGAAATGCTGTCTTTTTAAAAATGAGTTAATAAGTGTTCCTTTTCTGTTTTCTAGAGTTCTATAGAATAGGTATTACTTTTTCTTTAAGTATTTGATAGAATTTACTAGTGAAGTCATCTGGGCCTGGATATTGATTTTTAGGAAGTTTAACTATAAATTCCATGCTTTAATACATAAAGTCCTATTCAGATTATCTATTTTTTCTTGCATGAGATTTGATAAATGTCTTTCAAGGAATTTGACCATTTCATCCAAGTTTACAAGTTGTTCATAACATCCCTTTCTTATTTTAATGGCTATAGGATCTGCACTGATCTCCTTCTTTTCTATTTTTTTGGTCAATTTCACTTGAGATTTATTAATTTATGGATATTTTAAAATATCTTCTTTTGTTTTCATTGGGTTTTATCCATTGCATGTCACTTTTCTATTTCACTTATTTAAGCAATTATCTTTATCATTTCCTTCTTCTCCTTATTTTAGTTTTATATTCCTCTACTTTTTCTAACTTTTAAGGTGGAAACCTAGATCATTGATTCAAGACATTTCTGTTTTTCTAATATAAACCCTTAATGCTGCAATTTCCCTTTAAACATCCTTTATAATAAAACCATAGTATGCAAATTGTCCCCTCTGAGTTCTTCCAGGAGTTCAACCAGAGGGTCGGGCGGGGCCAGCTGGGGGAAGGGAGGGAAGCCCTGGACAGCAGCCCCACCAGGGGAAGGGATGGAGGCCCTGTCTGGTGGCTGAGACAGGCAGCTGGGGGAAGGGAGGAAGGCACTGGCCAGCAGCAGGCTACTGGAGGCTAATTCCAGCATGTCATAATAAATGCAAGAAGTCCTCAAAAGATTGATGGGCTTCTATATTCAGCAGGGCTGAATACATATTATTGCCTACTGGAATGGCCGAAGGCATTTCCCCAAAACATAAATGATTTATTGCTGTCAGATAGCTGAGGGCATTTTAATCTACATGTTATTGCCTCCTGCTGGCCAAACACCTGAACAGCTGGAGACAGTTCCCCCAAAACTGACAATGCCTACTGTATACTAAACCTTAGCCTTTGATATGTATACCTACTTTGCCTTAGGACAGTTTGTGTTAATAAAGATCAAGGGGGTCCAGAGATTCAAAGAATTTAGCTACTACAGTTGAGCTCCTCTGGCTCCCCCATGGATTACAAATTTATATTATATTTCTAGTGTATCTTTATTAATTTACATGCAGAGCCTTCTCCAGATTCCTGAACCCTTCTAGATGCTGAGAAAGACCCCTGGCATTAGCAGGCAGCCACTAGGAACTCTACCGGTGCACGTATTACATGCACTGGACCTCTAGTGTTTTATAATATCTTAACAAATTGTGATAATTGGTATATCAACTTTCATTTATTAAAAATTCTCATTGTGATTTATTATATGATACATGGTTTATTTAAAATTGTATCATTTTATATTTAATTATTTATGGATTTTCCACATATCTTTCTGTTTTAGTAAAACTATTGTTAAGAGACCACACTTTGTATGCTTTCCATACTTTTACATTCATTAAGGCTTATTTTATTGCATAGCACATGGTATAGCTTTGTGAATATTCTGTGTGTACTAGGAAACACTGTATCCTGCTCTGGTTGGATAGAATATTCTATATCTTTTAGTTAGATTGAGTTAGTTGACAATGTTATTAAGGCCTTCCATTTCCTGCATTATTATCTATTGCTCTATCAATTACCAAGAGAGGAGTATTATAATCTTCAACTATTATCATAGATTTTTAAAATTCCCTTTTCTATTCTAATTAGATTAGTTTTTGCTTCATGTATGTTGAAGCTCTATAGTCAATGCATAAATATTTAGGATTGTTTTGTCCTCTTACTAAAATATACCTTTTATCATGACATAATGTTCATCTTCAACCCTGGTAATCTGCGTTCCAAATTCAATGTGGTCTTATAATCACATAGCCACTACAAGTTTCTTTTGATTAGTACGTGGTTTTTTTTTTAACACTTTCACTTTAAAACTGTGTCTTTATATTTAAGTAGTTTGCTTTTAGATAGCATAAAGTTGGGTCACACTGTTTTATCTAATCTGACAAACACTACCTTTTATTTGGAGTGTCTGGACAAGTTATTTTTATTTATTTATTTATTTTTATTTTTTTAAATATATTTTATTGATTTTTTACAGAGAGGAAGAGAGAGGGATAGAGAGTTAGAAACATCGATGAGAGAGAAACATCGATCAGCTGCCTCTTGCACACCCCCTACTGGGGATGTGCCCGCAACCAAGGCACATGCCCTTGACCGGAATCGAACCTGGGACCCTTGAGTCCGCAGGCCGACGCTCTATCCTCTATCCACTGAGCCAAGCCGGTTTCGGCTGGACAAGTTATTTTAAATTTATATATTGATATGATTTAGTCTAAAACCACCATCTTATTATTACTTGTCATTTTTATTAGTTCCTCATTTACTGCTTTCTTGGGGTTTATAGAATTATTTTTATGATTTTATTTTATTTTCATTATTAGTTTTTAGCTATACTGTTTTGTTTTATTATTATCAGCTGTCCTGGGATTTAAAATATGTATTTTTCACTTATCACAGTCCACCTTCAAATTATAACATTATAGAACTTCACATGTAGTGCTACAAACATGTTTCAATTTCCTTCCTATGTCCTTTGTGCAACTGGTGTATATTTTATTTCTACTTACATAATAAACACTGCATTATGATTTTTGCTATAATCAGTTATCTTTTAAATAGATTAAAATGAGCAAGTCTTTTCTATTTGCCACATATACCATTTCTGGTACTCTCCTTTACTCTGTGTAGATCCAAATTATTATCAGTTATTGTTTTCCTTTTGAAGAACTTGTTTTAGCACTCATGGTTCTGGTCTGGTGATAATTAATTCTCTCAGGGATTTTTTTTTTCTCTAAAAAGTATTTTGCCTATATTTTCCAAATATATTTTTACTAAATAAAAATTGTATATTGACCTTTTAAAAATTTCAGTACTTACAGAGATTGTTCCCTTGTTCTCTGGATTGCTGGCAGATTTGATGGTCTTATCCTTGTTTTCTGACGATAAGACACTTCTCTCCTCTGCTTTTAAGAGTGTTTTATTTATCACTGACTCAGCAATCGTATCTAATAAAAGAATAATATTCAAATTAACCATCACTCTGCCACACAATCTATGCCCACCAGCTATGCCCACCAGCCAAGCCACACCCACCAACCAATCAGTGTGAGTATGCAAATTAACCCCAGCCAAGATGGCTATCAGAAGGGTTTTCCCAGCAACAGAGGAAGCCAAGCTTTTCACACACTCTGGCGGGCTCAGGCCTCCACTCAAGGATACAAAGTTTCAATTATAGAAGGTAAACAAATCCAAACAGAAACGGCTGCTGGCCAAGGAGCAAGCAGGAGGCTTGGCTCCGCTCCAGGCTACCAAGTTTCAATTGTAGAAGGTAAATAAATTCCAGATACCAGCATCTCCACTTGGGTGGCCAGGGGCATGGCTGGCCTGCAAACCACCACAGGCCCCTTGCCCAGGCTACTCCATGCCCAAAGGGAACCCCACCCGGTTCAGGGCAAACCAGCTGGCCCCCACTTGTGCACCAGGCCTCTATCCTCCTATCTAATAAAAGAGTAATGTGCAGATTGACCATCAATCCAACACACAATATGGCTGCCCCCATGTCGTCAAAGATCCTGCCCCCATGTGGACACAATATGGCCACCACAAGATGGTCATCAGCGGAGGGCAGTTGGGAGGCAAAAGGTCTGCAAGGGTGGGCAGTTGAGAGGGACCAGGCCTGCAGGGGAGGGCAGTTGGAGACAGTCAACCCTGCAGTGGAGGGCATTTATGGGTGACCAGGCTGGCAGAGGAGGGAAGTTGGGGGCAAACAGGCTGGCAGGGCAGCAGTTAGACATCAATCAGGCTTGCATGGGAGTGGTTAGGGGTTATCAGGCTGGCAGGCAGGAGCTATTTAGGGGAAATCAGGAAGGCAGGCAGGTGAGCAGTTGGGAGCCAGCAGTCCTGGATTGTGAGAGGGATGTCCCACTGCCCATTTAGGCCCGATCCCGGTGGGTTCCCAGATTGGAGAGGGTGCAAGCTTGGCTGAGGGACACCTCCCCCTCCATGCACGAATTTTGTGCACTGGGCCTCTAGTGTGATTATAATGTGCTTTTACATGAGTGAGTTTGTTTGTGTGTGCATACGTGTGTGCATGTATTTTGACCTGTTGAGTGCATTAAATTTGAAATATTTCTGTCCATTATTCTTCAAATAACCCTTTTTTTCTGGTTCATTTGGTTGTTACTTATTTTTCAGCCTTTTTTTTCTCTCTGTATTTCATTTGGAGTGTTTCTATTGTTATGTCTTTAAGTTCATGGCTTTTTTCTTCTCCACTGTCTAAAAGACAGTTATTCCCAGGTAGCCTTTTTCCTTTCTCTTTTCAGATATTATATTATCATCACTAAAAAGCTCCATTTGGACCATATGTATCTTCTATTTTTCCCTCTCATCAAGTCCAGATCTTCTTTTATGTTTGGAGCTATGGAACATAATTACAATAGCAATGTTAAGGTCCTTCTGCTCAGTAAGATGACGGAGGTCTGTTTCCCCCGCTTCCTTATTCTTCAAACTACCTGAAAACTGTCTGCAAGTTAGCTGGAACAATTATAGAACTCATAGAATTATACTCCTTCTCTCATGTATTAGAATCTTGCACTGTCCATTGACCAATGTCTCAAAAACAGTTGTTGGATGCGTTTTGTCTTGTTTACTAGTTGCTTGAGATGGAGCGTAATTTTCAGAGTCATTAATCCTTTTACTGGGTAATTTTAGTGGTAATGACCTAAGTTATGTTATAATGTAATTTTATTTCAATCTCTTGTTGTATGGCCTTGCACAAATTGCTGAATTTTAATAATCCATTTATGGGACTAACAATGTGAATAGTAGAAAAAATTATCTTTATTACACTGCAAACAATTTTTGTTAATATATAAATGTCCTGATAATATCTTTAGTCTAAATCCCAGATCCTTGGAAAGTTAATAAATATTTTTTTAAATTTAGTTCCTCATCTTTAAAGTAGATATAAAATTGTACCTACTTAAAGAATCATTTGAAGAATAAATAAGACAATGCAGAGACTTTAGCTCAGTGTCTGGCATCATCTTGGTACTCAAAAATGTTAGCTAAAATCTTAATTGATGTAATTTTAATGGAATGGATGTACTATAACATAGATTAGTATGCATTAAGAATTTTACAAGAAAATATGTTAGAGTTTATTATACTGCCTCACAATATTTGAGCATAATATATTTCTTGTAGTATGCAATTTAGGGATCAGAAAGTTTAGTTGATTTTCATAAGAATGCCATTTCAACAAATACTTATTGAAAACTTAGTATATATATATATAAGACTGTTCTGGGCAAATGGGTTAAGCAAATATTGACAACATATAGTATCTCTCATCAAATATCTTACAATCTAGCACTCAATTATACATTGAGAGAGTTCCTCTATTCACACACGCATATAGCTACCTTAAACTAGTCTGGAATAAGACCTTTAATATCATTCTTTAAAATATTTAAACATTTTATATTGTTTAATATTTACCTGAAGTACCCCTACCCATCTTCTATTATCTGCAGATTCAATTTTTTCATGACTATTGTGGCCTCCTGGAGAGGCCTCCTCCTGCCCTATGCATCTTTGTCCTGCCCCAAGCTGCCGCTGGCTTTATAGCACTACATTGTGTCTCTCCCTCAAACAAAGCCAATATGTATTTTATTATCATTTAAAACTATCTTTTATTCTTTTTATTCTAATCCCTAAATCAAGCTTATTAATATTTCCTAAAATTTTTAAAGAAAGATATATAAAAATCTCTGTGACAGTCTAAATAGCATAGTGACCAAGCTTTTGCTAATATTTAACCTTCTGAGTTGGTACCTAAAGCCCATGATCAAGAGCAAAAAGCTGAGCAGGCATAATATTTCTATAGAATGGAAAGGATAGCCACTGAATACTAAAGTTGAAATAAAAACAAATTACACTTCTAACTAACCTAAAACCAATCCTCAGAAACTTTTCATGAAAGTTGGAAGATACATTGTCCTTGTCCTGATTTTGTGTCATGCTTTTAAGTCTCATTTGCAAATTGAGATTTGCAAATTGTTGCAGAGGAATTCTTATTATTTAATACACTAGTGGCCCAGTGCATGAATTCATGCACATTGAAGGGAAATTAATTAGAATTCCTGGAGCAGTGCAGCAGTTCAAAGGGTGCCTACAGAGTGGCCAGTGAGGGGAGGGGTGAAAAAGAAAGAAAACTCAGGCTTGGGTTTTCTGGCTCGCAGTGCTAGCTCCAGTGCAGGGAGTAGTGCAGGTGGTCCCGGGTGGTGGCCGGTGGGGTGGAATCAGGTGAGAGGAGCTGGACACTCCCTGGAGCCAACCTCCCACGATCCCTCCCTGTCTGGCCGCACCTGGGGCAGCACCTCAGCTTGAAGGGCGTCTGTGGAGTGAGTGGGATCCCTCTGGCAGGTGGGGTCCCTCGTCCTGGCCTGCAGGGATTGGGCCAAAGCCGGCTCTCCAACATCCCCTGAGGGGTCCCAGAGTGCAAGAGGGCACTCTGCAAAGTTGCTGTCACACAGGCTGTGGAACACAAACACAAGTGTGCAGTAAACCAGATTCGGGATCAACAGTGCCCCAGGAACAACATAACCCATGGCTGAAGGTGGAATTGCGTGGCTCCAAGAGGAATCTGGCTCCCTCCTCTCTGGTGTTGGGGTGCATCACCTGAGAACCACCGCTGCCAAGTCACTGCAGCTTGGCAGCTCCTGCGTTCAACATCTTCCCCCTGATGGTCAGTGCACATCATAGGTACTGGCTAGTTGGATGGTTGGATTGTTGGAGGGTTGGAGGGTTGGACGGTCACTTAGCCTTTTATACATATAGATAACAGCATGAATAATTTTGTGTGAAATATTCTATAGGCTTTTCTATATGTTGAAAGGAGTTAATTAACCATAACTGAACATATTTTATGAAATAATGTGGTGCTTTTAATGTTTAGTTGTACTTTGGTTGCAATTACATATTTGCTATTATTGTATTACTAGAGGCCCAATGCACGAAATTCATGCACTCGCGGAGGGGGGTGTTCCTCAGCCCAGTCTGCACCCTCTCGCAGTCTGGGAGTCTGTGGGGAGCGGGCCTAAGCCATCAGTCAGACATCTTTAGCATTGCTGCAGGAGGCGGGAGAGACTTCCACCACAGCCACTGCGCTCACCAGCTGTTAGCCCAGCTTCTGGCTGAGTAGCGCTCCCCCTGTGGGAGTGCACTGACCACCAGGGGGCAGCTCTGGCATTGAGTGCCTGCCCCCTGGTGGACAGTGCGTATCATAGCGACCGGTCGTTCTGCTGTTTGGTCGATTTACATATTAACCTTTTATTATATAGGACTGAATTTTGTCCCATCTCTTCCTTCATGATGCTCTCCTGTACCTAAAGCCTGCTCATGAGTCATGATTTGCATCTTTTCTTCCCTATGATCCAGTGTTCACATAACACTGAAAATTCCATTCTCTGTAACTTCTCACCCCATACACTGTCTTCTTTCTACACAGGCCACTTGGATACTGCTTTTGCCTTACATTTATGTACAACTTTTGCTTTTGTGAATTTGCAATTGTGCTGATACTGTACTGATACGAGTATCCCTCTCACTGAGTTATTTTGCCCCAGATATATAGCCTGTGTAGTCATAGCTTACAAGATTCAGCATGCCCTCTATACCCTTTGTGGGATTATTGCCACAGGAAGACATTGAGGCTTACACATCACTTATTAAACAAAATCCAGACACTCAGGGAAAAATACCACATTATCTCTTTCTAGGTTTATATTCTTGTCTCCAGCAATGATTATTTAGCATGCCTTTGGCCTACATTCTGTCTGCTTTCCCTCTACTTCACATAACCAACAAGTCATCTCCTCATTAATTAAAATCAACTTCATTTACTTTAGTTCCTGCTTTTTCTCTGTTCTGGTCCAGAGCACACTATAATTTTTAAAAAATCACAAACACATATACATTTGAGGTTATTAATGGATAGAGATTGAAAAAAGGATTTCTCAGTGCCCTTCAAACCTTTTTAGCATCAATGTCTAAAAATACTCAGATATCTCCTACAATATGTGCCATCATTTCTCTAAAGACCAGTTCTTTGATAAGAAGCCACTTCTTCTAGGAGCCTTATGTTCTGGTTATTCTTTTGCCACCTCTTGATTCCTACCTGTACCCCATCGTTATCCATTGTCCATCATTCTGTCCTGCTCTGAGTTCTAATAAGCTGACTCATAGAGACTGAAACACATGAGTTATCTTGCTTCAGTTAGGTTTGCCCAATAAAGCACAGTCAGATGAAAGAGGATAGAATGTTTCTTCTCAGCTTCTTCCCTGTTCTGGGTGACATTTTCAGTAAGTGGCTGGGTCCCTTCCTGACTCCAGTTTTTACTAGGATGGTAACACTATTTTCTCTCTTTTCCCCATTAAGGCATAGGGGTAGCAATTGTCTACTGCTTTCAATAGTCTCTGGGGGTGTATATGTGGATTTCCTCAACACTATTCACATATCTATAAGTGATTGCTTTCTTCACGTTTCTTGTACCAGCTGCATTGTATTCTTTTTTTTTTTTTGCCAGAATCCTACCTATATATCTTCTCAAGCCCTCTAGACTAGGTTAGTTGCTCCTCCCCACTGTATATATATTATATATTATTGTAGTTATTTGTTTAAGCTCTTGGTCTTCTCCTCCAGTCTTTGTGAAGGGGGGTACATGGTCTGAATTATTCACTATTTTATTACCAGTACCTACCACAAAGAGTGGGATCAGACAGTAATAATTGAATGAGTCTATAATAAATGAGTAATTAATAGGTATGATATTTATTTCTCCTGGGTCAAGCTAAAGATAAAGATAGGCTCTGGATGCGTAGTGACATTTCATAAAGAATAGCTCTATGACAGACCATCAATGAAAGACTTGTGGCTCAATTTCTTATATACAATGCCAGAAAAATCAATTCCCATTTATCCAAGTTCAAATTCTGGACTATAAGATCTCTAAGGTCCCTTACAGTTTTAAAAATATTTATCAACCAAAAAAGCATTCCCTTTTATAGAATCAGACTTTTTAAGACTATTAGAGTTGGAGAGCTGACATTCATGGAACATTGGTCAATTTAATGAATTAAGTATTATAATTACGTGTCCACTGATGTGCAGTCCTTGTGAGGCACTGTGCTCTCATGCAGTATGGACTACTAATGTTGTCATCTGTCTTTGTCTTATGTACTACTGTAAGCCTCATATAATTGAAATGAATCACTTCATCCAGAAGCCGTCTTTAAGAGCCTTCTCAATTTGTAAATTAGGAAATTTAGGACCTTTCTGAAACTACTTCTATAGGTCTGAAATACTCTATCTTCTGTATTGGAATATTTTATTCACCTTCTGTAATAAAAATGTGTCATTTTAGAGATGAAATGGAAACATGATTAAAAGTTCAGCAAGCAAGTAAGGGAGTTAGGATTTATACTTGACAATCTGAATGTAGAGTCTCTAATCCTTACTACAAGAGTAGAGGATGGCTAAGACTACTCCCAGTCATAGATGAACAGTGGGAGGAAAAAGGAAGCAATTTCATGAGAACATCGGATGGTGTTTGGCATCATAGTAAAAGATAAATGAATAAAATAAATGAAATGAAGAAGCAGTTAAGAAGTAAGACCTGAATTAGTTAACTCAATCCCAGAGGTGGGTACTTATTTGCAGAGGGATTCATTGTAGAGAGAAAAAATAAATGCACATAAAGAAACATTTTATTGATGGAGCATATTCCCCAGGAGGTAATAAGTGTCTTTCTAAAATACAGAGGGATATGAAAGCCCTCATATTGCAAATGCCCTGGTCTTTGAAGTTATGCATTGCATATATTTGAACAATGGTACTTTAAAATGAATGTAGAAATAGCTAGAGTAGTGAAACATAGTGGCTGGACTTT
Organism: Eptesicus fuscus; assembly: GCF_027574615.1. Lineage (NCBI taxonomy): Eukaryota > Metazoa > Chordata > Mammalia > Chiroptera > Vespertilionidae > Eptesicus > Eptesicus fuscus. The sequence goes on from NC_072473.1 coordinate 27,758,027, forward strand.
AGGAAGCAGAATATCTGGACAGTAAAGATTAAAAATTCTATGATTACTATGTCAATTCTGAAAGCTGGAATGGACTAGTCTTGCATAAAGGAGTGTGAGATCTAAAACTTGAAAAGCCCTGTTACCAAAAGTGAGATGCAGAATCAGGGCAATGAAAGAAGATCCAGAGGAAATTTTGGGTAGAGAGATTACCTAAGTCATTCCCGGTAATTAAGATTAGCACCATAGCCATGATTAATTATTTTTGCATGAATTTGCAATTTTTTATAAATGTGTAAGTACATTAATTAACTATTGGTTAACACAATATAGCTCAATTCCTTCCTTTGCTTTCATATCATTTCTCTAATCCCTTAATATTATTTTTTAAAATCTTAAGTTAGAACTCATTTGGAGAATATAAAGAAAAAAAAACATGAAATGGAGTATCAAACCAAAATTATAGTCACAATGTTTATTTCCTAATTTCAGAAATGAGGCAACTTTTAGTTATGAATTTAGTACCCCAAAGGATAGAAGCCCCATTTGGGTATCTCTCTTAGTGACCTGAATGGCCTCTGAATTGCGACAAGCCTGGGGTAAGGGGTGACTGGTTCAAGTCCCTTTTTTCACATAAAATATTTTGGGAAGCTGAAATACCTTTCTCCCAAAGCTTTTTTCAATGCTTTCCCCTTGCTCCAAAGATCTCCTGAATATATACAGGGCCATCCAAATATACAAAAATTCCTCACTACTTCACTGATCTCATGGAAATGAAGTAATGATTTCCCCTCCAAATAGTGACTTACACCTCCGCAAAGCAGTAGTAACAAACACTACATCCTATTGGTGAAATTTGTTTATTGATGAATGTAGGTCCTGATATTGACTTTTAAATTTGTTATTAAGCTCTCCATTTCATCATAAGCAATTTCCATATGCATTTTATTAAACACCCATCTGAATGCACATTTAACTGGTTAATACAGCATGACATGGGAGTGATGACTTGTGTTGAAATAGTAATTCTACCCTTAAAGGGTATGAAGCCTCTCTACTACCCAAGTAAGACTCTGACTCTGGTAAGATGAACAGAAAGATAGGGTTGGAAAAGCTTGTCAGAGGCTCAGCAGGATCTTAAAGACAGTCCAGCTGGAAATATTGCTGGATAAAAAGTAAAGTTGAAGCGCAAGGAAAGGGAGTCATAGTGTTATGATAAGGATGGAAATCTACTAGAAGATCTTAAGTGACCACTGAAATGAGTTTGGATTTGGTGTCTTAGTCGATGGAGGATATAACTGAAATCTTTCTGAGAAGTTAAAAGGACATGATTTGGCTTGAGCTTTCTGAAAGTTATTTGGGGAGTGCTGTTTGATGAAGGATCTACTAGAGGCAAGGAGACTAACTTGGAAGCTTTTACTGAAGTTAGGGAAAGAGTTGTTATTATGAGCCAAAGATTCATATGTGGTCAAGATCTAGAGGATCTATCCAAAAATGAAGAGGACAGTGATTGCCAGAGACCCTGGAGGTCAGCCCTGGGGAAGGATACTTCACTGAGCATACAATCAGCAGGAGAGAGTTAAGAATAGCAGTTTTAGGCAGACAATGGAAGAGCTGAAGGATTTGGAGTAAAAAGAAATGCCTGTTATAATAGAATCAGTCAGGACAAAGTATGACAAGAAGATAATAGCGGTCAGAAAAAGTCATTGAAGATGCAGCCATAGTAATAAATAGGAGGAAAAGAGAGAAAGGAAAGTGCAACTCTCTCTACCCTATCCCTATAAATGAACCCATGGAAATAATTAGGGATGTAGGGGACTTCCCTTAGTAACTTGGATGAGGTCTTGAGCCATTGATTTAGCTATTAAAGAAAGCATGATGTGATCTCAGCAAGCTTGAGACTTTAGGGGCACAGCAGACACATAGGGTACATTTAAGATTGTATCAAATGGTAAGAACATAGCTAAAGATTTTTCTTTGAACTAAAGCAAAAATTGACACAGAATAATAAAAGGCTTTACTAAATTCACAAAACTAGTGCACTTTACAATCTAGTCTCCAAAATGCCTCTTCTATGGTCTCTTTTTACTAGAAAATTGTCATTCCTGGCCTAAAAGAAAATTTAGAAAGCATGCACTAATCTATATATATAAAAGGCTAACATGCAAAGTGTCCCCTTGGGAGTTCAACCAGGAGACCGGGAGTTCAATTGCTTGCTATGATGTGCACTGACCACCAAGGGGCAGCACAGAACAAAGGAAGGCCTAGGCTGGCAGCCAGCAACCAGGGAAGGAAGGCCCTGGCAGTAGCTGGAAGGCCCTGATCGGCCCTGATCACCGGCCAAGCCTAGGGACCCTACCTGTGCACGAATTTTATGCACCAGGACTCTAGTTTTAAGATAATTTACAAAATTATAATTCATAATTTATAAATCAAATGTTAATCATTATTATAATTTATATGTCTATTATATTGGTCATTTTGATCCTGGAAGTCTTCTTTTCTATGGGATAAGATTTAAAAATCATAAAAGCAAACAAAATAAATATGATCTAAAAATAAAAATTGAAATTAGCTCTAAATCAATTAATTAAAAAAATATAGTCTTTGCCCTTATGAAATGTACAATCTAGACAATAAAATAAGTATATATTTATGATTTTTTTTGTTGTTAATCCTCACCTGAGGATATTTTTCCATTGATTTTTTAGGGAGAGTGGAAGAGAGAGGGAAAGACAGAGAGAAACATCAATGTGAGAGAAACACATCAATTGGTTGCCTCCTGCACACATCCTAACCAGGGCCCAGGCTGGGGAGGAGCCTGCAAGCAAGGTATGTGCCCTTGACCAGAATTGAACCTGGGACTTGTTGGTCCACAGGCTTATGCTCTATCTAATGACCAAACTGGCTGGGGCAAAACAGATGTATATGTAAAGAAAAGAGAAAAAATATATCTTGTCAAATATGTGATAGTTCCTGAATGAATCAATTACTTAAGAACCTGCTGCTTTTCCCAGATGGAGTGGCTCAGTTGGTTGAGCAGCATCTTATGCACCAAAAGGTGGCCAGTTCAATTCCCTCTCAGGGCACATACCTGGGTTGTGGGTTTGATCTCTGGTCAGGGCATGTATGGAAGGCAACCAATTGCTCACATCAATGTCTCTCTCTTTCTCTCTCTCTCTCCCTTCCGCTCTTAAAGCATATCATTGGATGAGGATTAAAATAAAAATAATCTGCTTATTTAATAAGTAATCTATCTATATAAAACCCTAATATGCAAATCGACCAAACATTAGAACAACCAAACAACCAGTCGTTATAACCTGTGCTGACAACCAGGAGCCATGTGTGGAACATGGTGGGCATGGGCAGCAGGCGTCAGAGTGTGGAACATGATGGGCTATGGCCATGGTGGGATGGTGGGATGGTGGAGCAGGTGAGTGGGGGCGCCAGACCAAGGCAGGGTGCCGGTTGTTGTCATCAGAGCGAGCCTATGATGGTTACTGAAAATTCTTTGCTCCCGTGTGCCGTGGTCCTGCCTGACACTCACACCTGCTGTTGGCACCGACTCTGATCACTCGGTGTTGTCAACAGGAGCGGTGGCTGCTGGCCCCAATCACCCCTCAAAAGCAGGGGGAGGTGGAGAAGCCCTGAGGGGTGACTGGGGCCTGCAGCCACTACGCACACCCGCAGCCGGTGCTGGAGCCACCACTTGCACCCACTGCCAGCACCCGGCGCTGGTTCTGATCACTTGGCGCTGTCAGTGGGTGTGAGAAGTGGCTGCCAGCCCCAGTTGCCCCTGAGGGCTTTTCCACCTCTCTCTGCTCCTGAAGGGTGATCAGGACAGCAGCCGCCACTTGCACCCACTGACGACACTGGCCCCACTTGCACCCGCTCCTGGCGCCAACCCCAATTGCTCTGTGCTGTCAGCAGGTGCTAGCGGGGTTGGAGCAGCAGTGGCGGGAACAGGGCTGCCGGCAGACAGGACACCAGATGCTGTGGTGAGAGGGGCTAGGCGGAAGTGCAGAGGATGGGCCGAGACCTGCCTCTGTGCCCACCGCAGCCTCTCGGTCCACAGGGAACAACATAAGCAAAGACACATAGGCAGGACTTAGTCAATCTGGGTATGGCTTTGGGCAAACACATAATAACATGAAAACTAAATAGCAAAAAAAAAAAGATCTCATGCAAGGTTAAGGCCTTTTAATATCAAGATAAAGAACTGGAAATCAATGGAAATGAATAGGCAACTTTTTAAAGCTTTTGATCAGGGGAATGAAATGGTCAGAACTGTAATTTCAACACATTATCTTTTATTTGTACAGTAACTTCATAGGAATTAGGTGTTTTATAACTGGAAGTTTGTACCTTTTGACATTATCTTGCATTAGCACTTTATCTTGACAGTGTTGTGGAGCATTGCCACTTGAGGAGCAAATGTGATAGTATAAGTGAGAAGTTATGAGGTTCCAATGACAGGAATAGAAAAGAGGGGGTGATGTGAGCTATGAAGGTAGACTTTCTAATATTTAGAGGCTGATTAGATGGTGATAAAGGACATGTGTAACAAATTACTCTCAAAACTTACTGATTTAAAACAACAATAATTATTATCTCTTACATAAATTTTGTTACAAAAAAATTTGAGAGTGATTTCACTAGGTGATCCTGGCTTTGGATATCTCATGAGGTTGTGGGTAGATATCACCAAAGCCTGCAGTTATCCAAAGGTTTTAATTGGACTGGACAATATACAAGGACTTGCATAACTGGCAAGTTGGTGCTGTCTATTAGTGGGAGGCTTTAGTTCCTCTCCATATATACTTCTCCATGGATTGTTTAAATATACTCACAACATGGTAACTAGTTTTCCCTAGAGGGAGTGATCAAGGAGTCCAAAACAAATGCTGAAAAATTTTTTATAACATAGCTTCAGAAGTCTCACACCATCACTTCTACAGAATCCTAATGGTCACTAGGTCAGCTCTAATTCCAAGTAGGAGGATAGTATTCAAGGGTACAAATACCAGGAAATCATGGGGGAACCTCTTTGTGGCTGTCTACCAAAGTGTGTTTTTTTTTTTTTTCGAGGAAGTAATCCTCTACTTTATATCCCACGATCCTAGCCTAGTTCATGACTGATCTGAAAAATGAAAGATGACTTTGAGCTTGTATAGTTGGGAGAATTCGAGCTCTACTGAGTATATACTCAGTTATTTCAAAGTGTATGAATTGCATTGTGAATCAAACATATCATGAATCATTGCTTCTTTTTAGCAGGAACCTTATGCTTTTCAATAAATGCCAAAATATTGAAAATAATCAGAAAAAAATCAAAGAAGCTTCTTTATAATTACACTAGAGGCCTGGTGCACGAATTTGTGAATGGGTGGGGTCCAGCCAGCCTGGCCCTGATTGGGGCTGATCAGGGCCAGGACAGCTGAGGGTGAGGGGCTGTGGGAGGTTGGCCAGCTGCAGTGTGTGACATAGTGACTGGTCATTCCAGTTGTTCCAGTTGTTCCAGTTGCTTGGCTTTTATATATATAGATTGCTCATGGAGATATAAAGGGTATAATAGCGATGACTTCACTTGCTGGCAAGTTAAAAAAAATCTTAGTAGACAGTTTATAATGATGCATTTTCTTAGTCATAAACTGAATCCCTAATTTCTGCTGTCATTTTTTGGTAACAGCTAACATGACTGCATATATCTACTCTAATCACATAAAGCCAGACAATAACACACAGCTTTAGGGCTTTGTCTAGCCTTGCTGAATCCCTATGGATGCTATTCTTATACTCTAGGTTTGAAGCTTCATTATTCCTTAATTACTTATTAGAACTGCACATACCACCCAAATGGAGATTTTTAAATGCAAGTATGAGTTTGTATATGAGGGAGGCTATAATCATTTCTTGTGTCCTATCTCATTCTATTGGAAAGCGTCATGTCCTTGTTTGTTGTAGCAGGTGTATATAACCTGTTCATTAATATATATTTTTTTTAGATTTGCAAGACAGTTTGCCTTAAACATCCAACCATCAACAGTAACTAAAACTGCCTTAGGGTCTAATTTCCTACCACTCTCCATCCTGGATTAAGTGACATAAATGATTAATTATACTGTAGTGTCTATCCATGAAGGGGATTTTAAAATGAACTACATCTTTTAGAATCTAACTGGATAGTTGTCAATTTCCTCCTTTTTACTGTACTTTGAATAGAAAAATAATTCTTGGAAGATTAATTTTAGCACAAGATTGATTTTATGTACTTTTCCCAAAGATTAGAGCAATATTGTATGCTACCTGCCCTATCTGTCACTGGCTACTATGGGAGAAATTTAAGGTGACACCAATGACTCTCCCAAGTGCAGGAGTGATGAACAGGCATACAGCCAAGTGGTAAAGCATCTGGGAAATGATTAACACAGGAGCCATATGTCTGAGAGGAAAACACAAAGACATTGCTACTAGCATTAAACATAAGGCTTCTTTGTTTTTAAAAGCCCTTCCTTTTCACTGTCTTTAAACATCCAATTTACAAAGAACGTTTTTAACAAAACTCACTTTGGAACCATGGAATTGAGAAAGGGCTGCTAGCAATCTATACTAATAATAGAGGAATATGCAAATTGTCCTGGACACCATCACATAACGACTGTTCAGCAGGCTGCGTGCGCAGCAGGCTCAGGTGAGCCAGGACTTGCGGCAGCAGGGACAGGGATTGGGGCGGGGAAGGCGGGCCCGGTGGAGGGCAGCCTGTACTTCCCACATGGTACCAGCTGTGAGTGGCACCAAGCAGAGCCTGTAGGCTGAGCTGAAGCAGTGCCTGTCGGCCATTAGCACTGAGGAGCAGCTGCACCAGTCCCACCTCCTGGCCCAGAAGGTGGGCTATCACAGTGACAGCCACCGTAACAGGCCAGATTGATGTCCTCCTGGCCGCGCCGCACGGGTTTGCGGATCTGTGCAGGCACAGGCCTCCAGTGTGCGCATCCTCTCCACCCCCTCGCATGTGAACACCCCCCAGTGCACTGTCACCCACACATGCCCACAACAGTCCCGGACCACGGTGTGCACACATTCACTTCGCCCCTCTGCCACACTTCTGTCAACCCTGGCGTGCCTATGTCCCCCACATGACATGTGCACATCCTCTCCGGCACATTTATGTCCTTTGGAGCGTGTCTGGGTGCTTGGGGCAGGCGGCTGTGAGATGACAGTGAGAGGGTGGAGTGGCGACATCCTGTTCCCACAGAGGCCAGTTCAGTGACGAGATGACTTCCGTGGAGTTAATGCATGTGCTGAGGCAGGAGTAGGTGTGGACAGACACACCTGGTGGGTGTGGGGTGGCCCTCACTGAGGTGCCTTCAGTCAGCGTTCAAGATCAGGAACCCAGAGGTGGTGAGGAGGTTCGTCCTCTCAGTGAAACAGAGGGAGAGTCTGGGTAACTGCCGAGAAGGAATGTTTAATGTTAAGAGATAATCTAAGGTGTGTAAATATTTGCCAGGAGAAATGTGAAGATCTTCCAACAGTAATTGTGTAATGTTTCTGGATACAGAGAAGAAAGTGTTTTGGATAGCATTCAGATCCAATGTGCTTCTCAACCAGTTAAGCTGCACTGAGGATTTCATCTGTGTCTTGTGTCCACCACTAGCATCTCTCAAAAATCTGTTTGTGGCTTAGAGACAAAATGTGAGCCATAAACCAGGAAAAGTGATCTAGCTTTTATCATTTTGAGTTTTGTTGTACTTTTTATAACATTTATGGTATCAAGGCATTCAAATTTTAAATTAATTTGATAGTGTTTATTTTATCATCTTTATTAAGAAATATTTCCCTAACTTAAAGTCTCAAACATGTGTCCAGTACTTCTTTAGATTAAAAATATTCATGTTTTAATCAACCTAGAACTGCTTTATGGGTAAGGTATAATGATTCCAATTTAATTTTATTACCACATTTGGATAATAAATTTTATGTAGATGATAAGTAATACATTTTCCACTGATTAATCATCTTATCTTTGTTACATGCACAGATCCCATTTATTTCTATGTATCTTTTTGTGCTCTGTATTCTTTGTTCTCTACTTGTCTCCCCTTTTATCAAAACCCCACTTTTTTACCACATGAATTTTTGTAATATGTTGTGATAACTGAGAGTACAAGTCTCTGTCATTGCTTTTTACCCTCAATTTGCTTTTGTTATTATTAGTCACCTACTTTTTCAAATAATTTTATAATTATAATCTTAAATTTCATGGAAACAGTGAACTGGTGGAATTTTTTTTTGAAACTACCTTAAAATTATAGATTGAAGGATAGCTGATATTTTCACAATATGTGTCTTCTCATTCATTTTATGATATATAATTTAAGTTAGCAAACCTTCTTAGAACCTTAAAAGTGTTTGGTAATTTTTTTCATTCAATTCTTATGCACCATTTGTTAGAGTTATTTATACCTTTTATATTTTTCTGATGTTGGTAGTTGAATCTTTTCTTCAGTCTTATCAGTAATAAGACTGTTACTTTGATTGTTTTCTCAAAGATTATTTTGCCTGTTACTAAACAAGTTTCTGTCTTGGGTGAAAGGAATAGGGGTGCTATTCATTCCTAATACCCCAACATCTTGGATCATTGGCTAGAAATCTTGAACGGATATTTGGGGAAGAAAAGATTCATGATTCTGATACAGCCTGAGTAGGAGGCATAAGGTTTCAATGCTTTCATAAGTCATGAAATTTTTTGATTTTGGAAGATTTTTTAACCAGCTCAGGCAAGACAAACCTCAGTAAACATAGACAACAAAGCTTCAGGCTGACCTCACCCTGACCCGTATCAGTGTAGCTTCTAATCAAGCAGTCTCTGCTAACACAAGGGTTTAATGACCAAAGAAGCCAGTTAGTCCCAGTTAATGCTTATATTAAAAAACAACAACACCCTGAATTTTCCAAGTGTTTGAACTTTCCAGACATTTATGAATTGGGTAAAGGGAAAAGAAAAAGAGGGAAAACTTGTGTTGTTTTCTAAACCAAATATACCTGCTGAAAAATTTAAACTTCCAAAGGCAGAAAGAATCATCATGGATACAGACCAACAGTATGTATGGTTAGTGCCAGACCTAGTAGGTAATGCTGGTGTAGAAGCCCCAAATTCCCTCTTAATGTAATTTTGGACTGTATTCAGGGTTCATTGTTTACTGTAGTAGAATGAAGTGAATATTAGTAAATGATAGAGAGCAAGATCATGATCTTGGTTTGTCAATTGGATACTCTTTCTTGATATATTGAATCTTTAGTAAATGATCAAGGATGTGGAGAGAATAGTCTTTAGAACTATTTATGCAATGTTCTGAATCTATTTTATTCCATTCCCATTCCATTCCATTTTAAAATGCTGGCCAGGACTCACAAATTGATTTCACATCTCACTATAAACCCTAACCTGAAATGTGAAAATCATTGTACGTGGCTATTAGTAATACAGAATTTCTTTTTTTGTTATTAATCCTCACCGAGGATATTTTTCCATTGATTTATAGAAAGAGTGGAAGGGAGGGGGAGAGACAGAGAGAGAAACATATATGTGAGAGAGATAAATCTTTTTTTAAAATAAATCTTTATTGTTCAGATTATTACAGTTGTTCCTCTTTTTTCCCCATAGCTCCCTGCCACCCAGTTCCCACCCCACCCCATGCCCTTACCACCCCCCATTGTCCTCGTCCATAGGTGTAAGATCTTTGTCCAATCTCTTCCCGCACCTCACACCCCCTGCCCCCAAGAATTGTCAGTCCACTCCCTTTCTATGTCCCTGATTCTATTATACTCACCAGTTTATTCTGTTCTTCAGATTTTTTATTCACTAGATGTTTAGATTCACTTGTTGATAGATATGTATTTGTTGTCACTTTGTTGTTCATATTTTTTATATTTACCTTTTTCTTCTTCTTCCTCTTCTTAAAGAATACCCTTCAGCATTTCATATAATACTGGTTTGGTGGTGATGAACTCCTTTAGTTTTTTTCTTGTCTGTGAAGCTCTTAATCTGACCTTCAAATCTGAATGATAACTTTGCTGGGTAGAGTAATCTTGATTGTAGGTTCTTGCTATTCATCACTTTGTATATTCCTTGTCACTCCCTTCTGGCCTGCATAGTTTCTATTGAGAAATCAGTTGACAGTCATATGGGTACTCCTTTGTAGGTAACTAACTGTTTTTCTCTTGCTGTTTTTAAGATTCTTGCTTTGTCTTTTGCTCTTGGCATTTTAATTATGATGTGTCTTGGTGTGGTCCTCTTTAGATTTCTCTTGTTTGGGGTTCTCTGTGCTTCTTGGACTTGTAAGTCTATTTCTTTCACTAAGTTGGGGAAGTTTTCTGTCATTATTTCTTCAAATAGGTTTTCAATATCTTGCTCTCTCTCTTCTTCTGGAATCCCCATAATTCGGATGTTGGTATGCTTGAAGTTGTCCCAGAGGCTCCTTACACTATCTTCATACTTTTGGATTCTTTTTTCTTTTTGCTTTTCCGAGTGGGTGTTTTTTGCTTCTTTTTTTGCTTCATTTCAAATCTTTGACTTGATTCTTGGGATCCTCTAATCTGCTGTTGGATCTCTCTATATTATTCTTTATTTCAGTCAGTGTATGCTTAATTTCTGATTGTTCCTTTTTCATATCCTTGAGGGTCTCACTAAATTTCTCGGAGGTGTCTGGAAGATTCTTGATTAACCTTATAACCATGGTTTTGAACTCTATATCCAGTATTTTGCTTTCATCCATTTCTTACATTTGTGACTTGTTTCTTTGTCTCCGCGTTTTGACCACTTTCCTGTGTTTGTTTCTATGTACTGGGTAGCTGCTAAGTCTCCTTGAGTTGATAGAGAGGCCTTGTGTGGTTGGTGTCCTATAGGGCCCTGTGTCTCAGCCTCCCCAGTCACCTGAGGTAGACACTCTTGGTGCACCCCTTTGTTGGCTGTTTGCATAGTCTTGTTGTAGTTAACCCTTGATTGCTGTTGGTATCACTGGGAGGAATTGACCACCAGTCTAATTGGCTGTGAGGACCAGCTGTGTCTACACTGGAAGATCTGTTGCACAGGGACATCCTTATGGCGTAGGACTTGTTTCAGTACAGCTTTGGTGCTCACTGAGTCTGCCCCTTGAGTGTGTCTCTTATGGATGTGAAGAGTTGTAATCTGATATGGTCTCACTTTGACCACTGGGTACACTGGCTCTTGGGTCTCCAAGGATGTACAAGGTCAGCCACTGTCTGGGGTCTCCCAGCAGGAGCTACAGAGACATCTGCAGATTCCTCTTCTTTGATGGGGTTTGGAAGTGCCCAGACGAGGCCCAGCTATGAAGCAAGACCACTGCTCCCGCCAGGTAGTGGGCCTTCTTTTGGAAGTTCTGGGGCTCTCTGACCTAGCTGCAGTTTGTTTTAGGTGAAAGAACAGGCCATTCATATGCAAAAGCCACTGCTCACAGCCTGGGTGTGGTTGTAAATTGGGTGGAGTGGGGTCTCTGGGGATCACCAGGCCGGAGTAAACAGCAATGGCTGCCCTCAACCAGAGAATTCCCTGGTTTCTGTGTCCTGAGCCCCCATGCATGGAATAATGATTGCTGAGAGCACCTCTAAGAGTAAGCCACCCTTATGTTCCTGTCCCAATACCAGACAGTCCAGTTTCTCCCCATATATGTCTGGGTCCCCCAGAGTCTTGCCCAGAACTAGAGTTCAGAGCATGCGGGGGCTTGTATCTCCCTCCCAATTTAAAAAGCAGCACATCCAGGTGCAGCACTTTCTGCGCCTCCACACCACTTACCAGTCTCACTGCGCTTTCTTCACCTCTCTAGTTGTGGAACTTCCTCTCAGCCAGCTTTCCCGCAGTTCTGGGTGGTAGTTTTTCTGCCTTTTAGTTGTGGTTTTGATGTGGTTGTGAGAGGCAGCAAGTATAAGTGATTACCTATGCAGCCATCTTGGTTTCTAGATAGATATTTTGTTTGTCTCCAGCATGTTCCCCAACTGGGATCGGTTTCCAGCCTACAACTGAGTTACATGCCCTTGACTGGAATAGAACCCATCACCTTTCTGTCAGAGGCCTGACACTCTAACCACAGAGCCAAACTGGCCAGAGAAGTAATACTGGATTTTTGATGTAGATTTCCCTCTTATTACTCAGGAGTTATTTAGATGTCTGTTTCTTTTCAAATACTGGTGTTGTCAATTCTGTGAACTCTACATTGAATTCTATTACATTATCTTTTATCTCAGATAGCCCAACTCAATTTCTGCTTGTAACTCAACTCAAGACAGTTCATAACTTTAAACAGAATAATGATTAAATTGTGCTGCTATGTACATAGGAGTGTGTATATTCTTTCTGTTTGGTTTTTCTGATTTCTTAAGATATATTCCTAGAAGTGGGATCACTGGGTCAAATAGGACATGTTGTAATACTTTCAACAATAAAGATTAAAAAAATAAATACAAAAATAAAATTGGCTTAAGAATAAAAAGAATAATGTATATGAGAATGGAAATGCAATTGGCACTTGGATGAATTTCCCCCCTAAAATGAATGTGTAATAAGGACATAAGTTAAAATTATATTTGCTAGCATGCAACTTTGGAGAGAGTATCAGGCGATGGGATATGACAGTCTGGTTCAAGCCATGCAATTTAATAAGTGAAAGAGACATTTGTTAATGTACAAGTTATCACTATAATTATAATGAAGACAAAATCCTAATGAAAATATCTTCAGAAAATAGATTATAGTGAAAATATTTAAATTACAGGCTCATTGTTCTGCCTTAAATATGAATACTTATAAATATTTTTATTCAAATTTTTATTCCTCACCCCGAGAATATGTTTTCATATCCTCGGGTGAGGATATGAGAGAGAGAGAGAGAGAGAGAGAGAGAGAGAGAGAGAGAGAGAGAGAGAAAGATAAATACACGTGAAAGAGCAACATCAATCAATTGCCTTCCATATGCACCCCAAATGGGGATCGAACCTGCAACCAAGGCATGTTCCCTGACTAGGAATTGAGCCTGCAACCTTTTGGGTGCATGAGACATCACTCCAACCAACTGACCCACATGGGCTAGGGCAAATATTTATACACTTTTAATCTCTAATTCTTTAGTGACTATTGTACCAGTTATATGTATATGCTATACACCTATATTAATATGTATGTATATATATATATATATTGATTGCTTAATAGTAATTAACTGATGGTTATGTTTCATTTAGTATCATTTATGTAACACATACAAATATTATAAAAAACTCTAACAACAAGCTAGACATCGATTTGCCATTTATATTTGATGCAATAGTGCATCAGAGATGTTAGAATCTCACAGGTAGTAAATGTCAGAGCCAGGGTTTGCTTTCACGTTTAGCTTTAAAGCCTGAAATTTTCCTATAAATTTATACTATTTCTCTAGCAATAGGAGTAGGAGATTGGGGATCACTATTTTCAACCCTTTCAAAATTTCCATTTGTATTTCTATATTCATTATCTCAATAAGTAATGTAAAACTGTTTTTCTGTATGTCAATTCTCTCCCCCTATGCCTCTCTAACTTCAGCTCCCTGTCATTCAAAGGAAAAGTTGCAGTGCCCAGAGTGAAAGTTACATTGCCTGACTAGGTCAGAATTCCTTCCAGCTTTAATTTTATTCACAGGTAGATTTACATTAAGAACTAAATATCTGAGAGATTCTGACAAGACCACTACTGTTTCCTTTTTTAAAAAATTTCTTTATTGATTAAGATATTACATATGTGTCCTTAACCCCCATTACCCGCCCCAAACACCCAACTCATGCCCTCACCCCACTGTTGTCTTGTCCATTGGTTAGGCTTATATTCATGCATACAAATCCTTTGGTTGATCTCTCCCCCTTACCCCCACCCGCCCCTACCTTCCCTCTGAAGTTTGATGGTCTGATAGATGCTTCTCTGTCTCTAGATCTGTTTTTGTTCATCAGTTTATGTTGTTCATTATATTCCATAAATGAGTGAGATCATGTGATATTTATCTTTCTCTGACTGGCTTATTCATTTAGCATAATGCTCTCCAGTTCCATTCATGCTGTTGCAAATGTTAAGAATTCCTTCCTTTTTACCCCAGTGTAGTATTCCATTGTGTAGATGTACCACAGTTTTTAAATCCACTCATCTGCTGATGGGCACTTAGGCTGTTTCCAAATCTTAGCTATGGTGAATTGTGCTGTTATGAACATAGGGGTGTTCTAGTTTCTTGGGATATATTTCTAGAAGTGGGATCAATGGGTCAAATGGGAGTTCCATTTTCAGTTTTTTGAGGAAACTCCATACTGTTCTCCACAGTGGCTGCACCAGTCTGTACTCCCACCAGGAGTGCATGAGGGTTCCTTTTTCTCTGCATCCCTGCAAGTACTTGTCATTTGTTGATTTGTTTTTTATTTTATTTTATTTTATTTTATTTTATAATTAGTTTATTTATTTGCTTATTAGTAAATAATTTTATTTTAGACACCAAAATACAATATTGTAACTGATTTATTCTTTTATGAGACTGATCTTTCTATTGGTAGATCATATTACTTTAATAATAATTTTTAAAACATTTCTTTATTGATTACTGTGTTACATATGTGTCCTTATTCCCCCATTAGCCCCCTATCCTCCCTCTCATGCCCTCACCCCCCTGTTGTCTGTGTCCATTGTTTAGGTTTATATGGATGCATACAAGTCTTTGGTTGATCTCTCCCCCTTACCCCCACCCTCCCCTACCTTCCCTCTGAGGTTTAATGGTCTGATCAATGTTTCCTGTCTCTGGATCTATTTTTTTCATCCTTTATGTTGTTCATTATATTCCATAAATTATTGAGATCATGTGATATTTATCTTTCTCTGACTGGCTTATCTCATTTAGCATAATGCTCTCCAGTTCCATCCATGCTGTTGCAAATGGTAAGAACTCCTTTTTTACTGCAGCTTAATATTCCATTGTGTAGATGTACCACAGTTTTTTTAATCCACTCATCTGCTGATGGGCACTTAGGCTGTTTCCAAATCTTAGCTATGGTGAATTGTGCTGCTATGAACATAAGGGTGCATATATCCTTTCTGATTTGTGTTTCTAGTTTCTAGGGATATATTCCTAGAAGTGGGATCACTGGGTCAAATGGGAGTTCCATTTTTAGTTTTTTGAGAAAACTCCATACTGTTCTCCACAGTGGCTGCACCAGTCTGTATTCCCACCAGGAGTGCACGAGGGTTCCTTTTTCTCTGCATCCTTGCCAGCACTTGTCGTTTGTTGATTAGTTGATGATAGCAATTCTGACAGGTGTGAGATGGTACTGCATTGTCGTTTGATTTGCATCCCTCGGATGATTAGTGACTTTGAGCATGTTTTCACATGTCTCTTGGCCTTCATTCTGTCTTCTTTCGTTTTGTTAAGTTGTATGAGTTCCCTGTAAATGTTGGAGATTAAACCTTTATCAGAGATAACATTGACAAACATGTTCTCCCATGCAGGGGGCTTTCTAGTTTTGTTGATGGTTTCTTTTGTTGTGAAAAAGCTTTTTATTTTGATATAGTCCCATTTGTTTATTTTCTCTTTAGTTTTCATTGCCCTAGGAGCAGTATCAGTGAGGAAATTGCTTCAGCATATGTCTGAGATTGTGCTGCCTATGGATTCCTCTAGTATTTTTATTGTTTCCCGTCTTATGTTTAAGTCCTTTATCCATTTTGAGTTTATTTTTGTGTATGGTGTAAGTCGGTGGTCTAGTTTCTTTTTTTTTTTTTTTTTTTGCATGTGTCTGTCCAATTTTCCCAACACCATTTATTGAAGAGACTGTATTGACTCCATTGTATGTTCATGCCTCCTTTGTTGAATATTAATTGAGCATAGTGGTTTGGGTAGATTTCTGGGTTCTCTATTCTATTCCATTGATCTAAATGTCTGTTCTTGTGCCAGTAACAGGCTGTTTTGAGAACAGTGGATTTGTAATACAGCTTGATATCTGGTATTGAGATCCCACCTACTTTGTTCTCCTTTCTCAGGATTGCTGCAGCTATTTGGGGTCTTTTTTTTTTCCAGATGAATTTTGGAAAGTTCGTTCTAGGTCTGTGAAATATGCCATTGGTATTTTAATGGGGAGTGCATTGAAATTATAGCTTGCTTTGGGTAGTATGGACATTTTGATGATGTGGATGCTACCAATTCATGAACACGGTAAGTTCTTCCATCTGTTTATGTCTTCCTCTATCTCTTTTTTCAGTGTTCTGTAATTTTCCGCATATAGGTCTTTTACCTCCTCAGGTAAGTTTATTCCTAGGTATCTTAATTTTTTGGTGCGATGGTAAGCGGAATTGCTTTTTTAGTCTCTCTTTCTGTAAGTTTATTATTGAGGTATAGAAATGCCATAGATTCCTTGGCATTAATTTTGTATCCTGCTTCATTGCCGAATTCATTTATTAAGTCTAATAATTTTTTGATGGAGTCTTTAGGGTTTTCTACGTACAGTATCGTCATCTGCAAATAAGGACGTTTTACGTCTTCTTTCCCAATTTGGATGCCTTTTATTTGTTCTTCTTGTCTGATCTCAATGGCTAGTACTTCCAGTACTATATTGAACAGGATTGGTGAAAGTGGGCATCCCTGTCTTGTTCCTGTTCTTAGGGGAAATGGTTTTAGTTTTTGCCCATTGAGTATGATGTTGGACGTGGGTTTGTCATATATGGCTTTATTATGTTGAGGTATGTTCCTTCTATTCCCACCTTGCTCAGAGTTTTTATCAAGAAAGGGTGTTGGATTTTGTCAAATGCTTTTTCTGAATCAATTGATATGACTGTGATTTTTATCTCTCATTTTTTATGTGATGTATCACGGTTATTGATTTGCGGATATTATACCATTCTTGCATCCCCAGGATACATCCTACTTGGTCATGGTGTACGATCTTTCTGATGTAATGGTGGATCCTATTTGTTAGAAGTTTGTTGAGGATTTTGACATCTATGTTCATGACGGATATTGGCCTGTAATTCTCTTTCATTGTGTTGTCTTTATCTGGTTTTGGTATTAGGGTGATGCTGGCTTTATAGAATGAGCTTGGAAGTGTTCCTTCCTCTTCAATTTTTTGGAATAGTCTGAGGAGGATAGTTCTTCCTTGAATGTTGAGAGTAAATCCCCTGTGAAGCCGTCTGGCCCCAGGCTTTTGTTTGCTGGAAGCTTTTTGATGACTGCTTCAATTTCTTCCATAGTTATTGGCCTATTGAGATTTTTAGATTCTTCCTGATTGAGTTTTGGAAAGTTGTATTTTTCTAGGAATATGTCCATTTCCTCCAGGTTGTCTAGTTTGTTAGAAAAGAGTTGTTCATCGTATTTTTTAACAATCCTTTGTATTTCTATGGGGTCTGTTGTTATTTCACCTCTTTCATTTTTGATTTTGTTTATTTGGGTCCTCTCTCTTTGTTTCTTGGTGAGCCTGGCTAGAGGTTCATCAATCTTGTTTATCCTTTCAACGAACCATCTGTTGGTTTCATTGATCTTTTGTATTTTTATTTTTATTTTTGGTCTCTATGTCATTTATTTTTGCTCTGGTCTTTATTATCTCCTTCCTTCTGCTCACTCTGGGCTTTTCTTGTTGCTTTCTTTATAATTCTTTGAATTGTAGGGTTAGATGATTTACTACCTTTTTTTATTTTAATTTTTTTTTTCTTTTTAGGTAGGCCTTTAGAGCTCTAAACTTCCATCTCAGGACTGCTTTCATTGTGTCCCATAGATTTTGGATTGTTGTGTTTTTATTGTCATTAGTTTCCAGGATGTTTTTAATTTCTTCTTTGATCTCTTTGGTAACCCAATCATTGTTTAATAGCATGCTATTCAGCTTCCAGGTGTTTGAATTTTTAGATTGTTTTTATTGTGGTTTATTTCTAATATTATGCCATTGTGGTCTGAGAAGATGCTTGATATGATTTCAATCTTCTTGAATTTGGGGAGACTTTGCTTGTGACACAATATGTGCTCTATTTTTGAAAATGTCGCATGTGCACTTGAGAAAAACGTATATTCCATGGCTTTGGGGTGAAATGTTCTGAAGATGTCAATTAAGTTCATGTGATCTAGTGAGTCATTTAGGATTGCTGTTTCTTTGATGATTTTTTTTTTGTCTAGAGGATTTATCCAGTGATGTCAGTGGTGTATTAAAGTCCCCTACTATGATTGTATTGTTGTCTATCTCTCCCTTGATATCTTCAAGGAGTTTTTTTTTATGTATTTGGGTGCTTCTGCATTGAGTGCATATATGTTTATCAGGGTTATATCCTCTTATTGTATCGATCCTTTTAGTATTATGAAGTCGCCTTCCTTATCTCTTGTTATGGCCTTCACTTTGAGGTCTATTTTGTCAGATATAAGTATTGCTACCCCAGCTTTGTTTTTTTTCATTTCCATATACCTGCAAGATATTTTTCCACCTCTTCACTTTCAGTCTGAGTGAGTCCCTTTTTCTGAGGTGAGCCTCTTCCTGACAGCATATATATGGGTCATTTTTTTTTTTATCCATTCAGCCACTTGATGTCTTTTGATTGGAGCATTTAGTCTGTTTATGTTTAAAGTTATTATTGATAGGTACTTGTTTTTAGCCATTTTTATTTTCCATGCATATGTTCCTTCTTACCTTTTTATTTATTCTTTTTACACCAGTCCCTTTAGCATTTCTTTCATTGCTGGCTTGGTAGTTATAAATGCCCTTAGCCTTTTCTTGTCTGTGAAGCACCTTATTTCCTCTTCAATTTTGAATGATAGCTTTGCTTGATAGAGTATTCTTGGATTCAGTCCCTTGCTTTGCATCACTTTGTAAATTTCCTTCCATTCTCTTCCGGCGTGATGTGTTCCTGTTGAAAAATCACTTGGTAATCTAATGGGAGATCCCTTGTACGTAACTTTCTGTCTCTTTCTTGCAGCCTTTAAGATTTTCTCTTTGTCCTGAACATTTGCCATCATAATTTTGATGTGTCTTGGTGTGGGCCTTTTCGGGTTCATCTTGTTTGGGACTGTCTGTGCTTGTGTGACTTTTTTCTTCCCCACATCAGGGAAGTTTTTTGACATTATTTCTTCAAATAGGTTTTCTAACCCTTGTTCCTTTTCCTGTTGTTCTGGCACCCCTATTATTCGTATGTTGCTTCGTTTCATGTTGTCCCAAAGCTCCCTTAGGCTCTCCTCCTATCTTTTAATTTTTTTCTCCAATTGCTGTTCAGTTTGGGTGTGTTTTGCTTCCCTGTCTTCTAATTTGTTAATTCGGTCCTCCACTTCTCCTAGTCTACTCTTGAAACTTTCCATGGTGTTTTTTTATTGCAGCTATATCACTCTTCATTTCTTCTTTATCCTTGCATAAGTTATTGATTTTTTCATCCATCCAGTTTATGAACTGTGTGGCCCTTGCAGGAATTCTATTTCTTACACATTTCATGACTCTGTTTCACTTAGCTGCTTTTCTGGAGATTCCTCTTTTTCTTTTTTGGGAGGGTTTCTTTTTCTACCCATTTTTTATCTCACCAACTGATCGAGATGTCGAGTCATGCTGGGGCTGCTCCTTGGGTGGCAGTGGCTCCCCGGGTTGCGGTTGCTCCTTAGGTGGTCATGGCAGTGGCTGCTCCTCAGTTGGCAGCAGCTCCTCTGGTGGGTGTTGTTCGCATCAGTGGTGGCTCCTCTGGCTGGTGGAGGGAGGCTGCTCGCACCGCTGCTGTTTCTCGGAAGGGGGTAGGCTGATCACGAGGCTGCTGCTCCTCAGATGGGGGTGGGCTGGGCACGGCTGCTGCTTCTTGGACAGGAGCAGGTTGCTTGCAGGGCTGTTGCTCCTCGTACGAGTGCAGGCTGCTCACGTAGCTGCTGCTCCTTGCAAGGGAGATGGGCTGCTTGTTCAGCTGCTTCTCTTCAGGTGGGAATGAACTGCACATGTGGCTGAGGCTCCTCAGATGGGGGCGGGCCACTCATCCAGCTGCTGCTCATCGGATGGGTGCAGGCTGCGTGTGGCTGCTGCTACTTGGACCATTGTGTGCTGTGCAGGGCTGCTGCTCCTCAGATGTGGATGGTCTGCTTGTGTGGTTGCCACTACTATTTCTTTGTGTAAGTAGCTGCTTCATAGTAAGTGAAAATGTGATGCTGAATAAATGTGGCAGAAACTCTGTTATATGGACTCTAGTGAATAAATGATAAGAAATCAATCTAAGCGAAGAACAGATCTGGGATAGACTAACTATGGTTGGCAGATTTAACATTACATTCATGAACCTCAATTTGTAGAACCCTTAACTTGTGCAGAACACTTCCAAGGCTCTCACTGGTTATGACAATATTATATCCTTTTTCTTAAAGATTCCTGCACATGAAGTTACATAAGTTTCATGTTCTATCACATTTAGATTCTCTCCTTGAAAATTTGGCAAATTATGGGTATCCCGACTCAAATACAGAATCGAGATCTAGAGTAAGAAAAAGAATAGCAGGGGAATTAACATAGAAAAACAAGAAGTGCAATAAAGAACAAAATGGCAGGACTAATAAGAAAAGGACACATTAGGGGTAATTGAGAAATCTATTGATACTGTTAAATGAAGCCCAAGGAACATGGGATTAAAAACTAAATACATGCATTCTCTTTTTATATGGGTATATTCTTTGCTAGTAAAACTTCCACATCAGTCCCTAACACAAGAGGCTTCAAATCTATTTAGTTTCAATTTGTTAGAAATATTGTGCAAAACCTATAAGAGGAATTGCTTACCTTCCTATAATTATTGGAAAAATATCCAGAAGCTAAAACTCAGTGTGTGAATGTAGGACACATCATGGGTAAACAGCAAAGTAGAAGACATCAGGTAATGCTAGAAAAATAGTCTTCCTTAGACCCAGAGCTTCTGATCTCCACTTAGCAAAATGTTGACTCATCTCAGTTCTGCAATGCATTGTTTGTTTCCTTTTCTTCTTTTTCCTGAAGTTGTATTTTACCTAAACATATTATGTTGTTTTGTTCTGATTTGTGGTAATATGTTTGCTCTGCTATTTTTCTATGACTGTTGTTTATTTCTGTGTACATATTATCTGTCTGCTGTGTCTATATCTTTCTTTAGTTTTGTCAATTCCTGCAGATCTTTGAAAAAGTAACAAATAGCAATACATGAAGCTTTAATTAATAGTATACAACAATAAAGATCCTTTCTCAATTGAAAATTTTCATAAGACTCTTTCATATTTAAAGAATTATCTTTCCAACAGGAGAGAGAAAGTTTGGATTGGAGAAGAGTTCATAAGTTTGGAATAGATTTATCAGAATAGAAAAGTAAACAAATCAGATATAAAGGGTCTGGGAGAGTAGGAAAAATTTATAAACATATTAAAGGGAAGAATAATTTCACTCAAAATTGCAGAAAGTGCTTAGAACAAATACATATGAATGAAACGAGTAGAAAAGCTTTGATGTATCTCCCTGAAAGGGGATAGTGTTTTGCATGTGAGTGTGTGTGTGGGAGGGGGGAGGGAGGAGTAGTGAAAGAAATATATGATGACCAGAAGTATAGATTGGTAGACTACTCACCAAACCTATTCCCTATTTTTAGGCACACTGCTAAAACTATATTATTCATCCTCTTTGAGTATGTTTGAGCCATATGACAAGTTCTTGTTAATGGAAAGCGAGTTGCAATAGTATGCAATTTCTGGATTGAGGCATTTAAAAGTGAGCATGATTCATGTTCACTCTCTGCTCATTGTTCTGCTGAATGGATGGTGTAAAGGAAATATTGAAATCATTTGTTGAGGATGCAGTTACACAGCTTGGAAAGAGATTGGAGACTTTCATCAGCTTTGCATAAGAGCCACAAAACCAGGCTTTGTATGAATTAAAATCAAATGATTATTGTATTAAATCCCTCATATTTGTTTGTGACAAAAACTGTTAACTAGCCCAGACTGTGACACTACAAATAAAACGTTGTGCCTACAATACATTAAATGTTCTTCCTTGACTGCTTCTCTCTCCCTACAAATGAAACATGTGAGCTTATTTGGAGACTCTAGAAGAGGCACATGCATCACCATCTATCCTGGACAAAAAAAAGTTTATTTCCTTGCTGGGAAGGTGGTACTACTTCAATACGTTAGTTGTCTCAGTAAAAGAAACAGTTGAAGGCATTTGATTGGTCCATACTACCTTTTGATTTATCATTTCTTAGGATAAAATGTTAAAGGGGATATTAAGGAAGAGACACAAAGTGTCACTATAGTGGACATCCTCTCATGGAAGCATAAGTCCAGATGTTGGTTCACCTCATGGCTTAGCTTTACCACCTTCCATTAACTTTCAACTTACTGAAATCTTGCCTCCTTACTCTCAATACTGTAAACAGTGATTGCTAAATAATAGACATTAATGACACTTTTCAGTCTTTAATCAACTTGTCTTCTTTGCTGGGCTTGATTGTCACTACTGATAACCCCTCTCATCTTCAAACTCTCCCATATTTTAATTCTTTCATTTATTCTAGGATTTTGCTCAAATCTCAGATCTTCCCTTCTTGAAGTCAGTCAAAACATAATTTTTCTCTTCTAGCCATTCAAATGGTCAATTTACTCAGAGTGCCTTCTTAGTCCCTCCCTTTTTTGCTACCATGCCATATTTTAAATTTCCACCTGTAAACCCAAAACCTCAAGTCCTTCCCTCCCACCAAAACTACTCTCCTTATCCCCATGTCTTACCACTGGCTGATTCATAGAAATCTACATATTTCACCTTTATCAATTCCACATGGATCTCAAACTATCATTTAAAAAATTATATTTATTATCTTGTTCCCCAAATCTATCCTGATCTTACAACCCAGCCCAAAAAGATGGAAATAATAAACCATAACCAATTGGTTACCAACAGATCCATTTTACCATTATAATATATCTCATATCTGTGCCCTTCTGTCTGGATTTACTCCCCACCCCACTCAACACCAACACTAAGCCCTTTCATTTATGACTGGAACTATTGCAAAAGTATATTTATAGTTTTATGCTGTTTTCAGCCAACACAAAATCAAATTCTATACAATCACAAGAGGGACTGGTCTAACAGGCAGATTTGATCATATATGTAACCTGCTTAAAACACTTTTATCCATTTTCATAAACCAAAACTCCTCAGTATGGCAGCTGCCCTTCCTTTCTATGGAATTCCTGAATTTTATAGATAAATGCGTCGCAGATTTTTTCCAACATGAGGCACTTTCATGGGTGGCACTTCCCTTTTTCTATGCCCAGAATTTAATGAAAACCTCCCCACCAAGTAAAACATCTTGCAGAGGATTAAAGAAAATATAAATCACATATTGTTTTATAGTAGCAATTTCTTTTATTCTTATAAAAATATTTTAGCTAAAATAAAAAGGGGGAAGTATAATATAAACTTTGGAGTGCTGTTAAAGTACTCTTGGCTATTAAAGTACTTTGTTTTGGAAGTGCCATAGATAAAGAAGGATGCAATCCTGTCTTTCTGGGTGTAACACTACCTCATTTGCTCCATTCAAGAAAAGCATCAGAAGGCAAACAAGTTTAAATAAAGATTCAGAAATAAACTTGAATCCATTCTAAAGTCATTCACAAATGTTGGTGATTAGAATGCTCCCCCCCAAAAAAATTACTAGTGACACTTCAGGAAACAAATGTGGTGATAGAAAAATGATGACAGACAACCAGGCCTCCTCTTCCCCCTTTGCTGTTCCTTTACAGCACATGTGGATATCACACTTAGCATATGCAATTCAAATAATTTGTTGACACATCTGTCTTCTGTTAACTTACACATTTTAAGCTCCTTCAGAATAGAAACTATGTACCATTTTTTTTCTCTTTGGTTCTTAAGAAATTGTATAGAACATGGAAATATCTAACAATGTTTGCTCAATGAATGAATGAATAAACAGATATTTTCCACTTGTACTTTTTTCTAATCTTTTAATTTTCTTTTCTCTCTCCATGAGTACAGCAGATGTATTGGTAGTGCCAAAGTCTGCAAGCTAACTATCTTTTTTCACAGTCAACTTCTAAAATGGTGAAGCACTGTAAGGCATCAGAATGCACTAATTTGAAAATATGCTACTAACAGAGGTGACAATGGGGTTAAGTAACCTTTTTTCTAATTGGTCCTTATTTCAATGAAGACCCTTTAAAAAGATAAATGAGCCCTTCTTATCTCATGAGTGGTAGAGTGTTGATGGTTATGATAAAAGTAGTCAGGGCATTATAGGTCTAGCATCATAAAAATTCTGTGAACATGTACACCAGTACATTTTTTATTTCTTTATTGATTAAGGTATTACATATGTGTCCTTATCCTCCCATTACACCCATCTCCCCACACTGATGCCCTCACCCCCCCCCTGCTGTCTGTGTCCATTGGTTAGGCTTATATGCATGCATACAAGCCTTTGGTTGATCTCTCCCCTTTACCCCCACCCTCTCCTACCTTCCCTCTAAGGTTTAACTGTCTGATCGACGTTTCTCTGTCTCTGGTACATTAACTTATCAATATGAAATAGTTTATTTTGCTCTCATATCTTTAGAAACTGTCATTTTCTAAATATCGATATAACTTACCAATATCTTATGTACTTCCAGGTTTTTAGAACTACTAACCTTAAGAGGTACTAACAGCAATTCTCAATACTCCCTTCTATTTTGTTCCAAATAGTAGGATATGATGACAATCTACTGGTGCATAAATTAATATTTTTTCAACTCCCCCATGTTCTCATTTGTGACTTGTTTCCTGCTCTTCACAAATTTCAACTCTTTTCCGTTAAACAAAAGGCTATGTTTTCCCCTCTTTTCCTATTTCTATAATCTACACTGAATGTCTGGCATGAAATGGAATGACTGATGTAGAGCTCATGAAAATGACCTCAGTCAATGTTGGACTCATTTCAATGGCAGCAGAGCATATTGAGGATATTTTCTTTCACAGAAAAACAATGTCCACACTAAATTTAGAATAATTTAAATTGTTATCTCTAATATAAGTAATTCCTATATTTAAATATAATTTTAATATAATGACCAAATATTTCATTTTTTTAACACTATCAGGAAAACTTTACCTTCTCCTTAAAAGTGAAACAACAACCAAAAATGTGTATATGTTTGTGGACACACACACTATACGTTTAAGCAGTATTTAAGCACATTTTTTTGACATTTAAAAAAATCTTCACCCGAGGATATGGTTACACTGATCCTTAGAGAGAGGAAGGGAGAGGGGAAGAGAGAGAGAAACATTAATGTGAGAGAGAAACATTAGGTGCCTTCCTTACACGCGCTTACCAGGGATTGGACCCCAGCAATCTGTGTATGTGCCCTGATGGGGAATTGAACCCACCACCTTTTGGAGTATAGGGCAATGCTCCAACCAACTGAGCCACACCAGCCATGACAAAGCACATATTTAAGCAGTAGGCACTATAGGCAGCACAGTTTGGAAATGACTAGCACACTGTGTAGCCAGCTAATTAGATCAGTTTGTTTGGAATTAATTAGTGCCCGTCCTCCAAGTTAGGAGGTGAGTTGGAAAAACCATATATCCATTAGGGTTAACCAGTCTCAGGCAGTTTTGGCAAAAACATTCCTGCAACTATCAGATGCGAAAAAAGATAGGGAAGAAAGGAGTATAAAAGAATACAGAGATAATACAATGCGATACTCATTTTTGCCTTGGTGATGTTGCCTGCTTGTTCACTTCAGTCCAATGATTATTGCTTTCATGCTTGTTTAGGCCTTCTCTCCCTGATGAAGCTGGTTGTCTGGTATTGATGATGACTATGTATTATTTCTGACTAATAGTTTCTAGAGCTGTCTCTTTTGTGTCAGAGATGACAAGAAACAGCAGGGAAGCTTATGGAGGATGGAGTAGAAGGAATGAAGAAGATGGACTTGAGCACAAAACAGGAAAACAGAGAGAGCAGTATGAAAAAGGACTCAGAATGTTAATTTGATGGATTTCACAGATCATTGAGTTTTAGCCCTTTGTCTCCAGGGGGAAACTGAGACACAAATGTATTAAAGGGATTGCTGAAGGCCACAAGAATTCCCCAATTTGATATTTTTGCATTACTCTAAGTTGCCAATAAAACTAGGGTAGAGAACTGTAGTGGTGATTTCACAGTAGTTTCCATATGGCCAACAATTCCTCCTCTGAAAAAAAAAATTCACTCTTAAGAATATTTTTTTTCTGTGTTCACTCAAGTGTTCTTACTTTCTCTCTCCAACTCTCAATGTTCAATTTTGAGTAATTCTGCTACTATTCTAAAGATCTACTTTGGCTTAAGGCACCAGAATGTTATAAAAATACCCAATTCCTTACTTTCATCTTACTTTTCTAGGCTTGAGAAAAAGCCATTTGAAGCAAAGTATATAGTTGTAGTGACTTTTTGTTGTTTTGGCTCTCAAAATTAGGCCAAAATCCATCTACTTTAAATAAAAGAGCCTTACTGCAAAACAAAACCAGATCTGTGTCAATTTGTGTCAGGGTTTCACCTCAGGCATCTGTATTATCACAACCATTTTTTCTATGCACAAAACTGGACAGTGGTGAAAACTAGGACTGCTGGGGAAGCTCCCATTGTGCATGGCTTTCCAGTCTAATTTGATGGAAGCAATCAAACCAGTTTCTTTGTTTCCCTTATACTGAAAGCCAGCCTTTTCAGTATCTGCTATTTGGATACTTTGATCCTTTCTAAAGATGACAATCCAATAAATTTCCTATGCCCACTTGCTATGGAAGTCTAGTAACACTCCTGGATAATGTTCTGTTTCTGGTTCTAACAGAGATTTAAAAAAATATTGCTTGAGACTTGTGTGCAAGCATATGAGCCTAACCAGTGGTTAAGGACAACAGGGGGGTGGGGGTATGTGTGGGGAGGGGTGTGGGATGGGAATGGGGGGATGAGGACAAATATGTGATACCTTAATCAATAAAGAAATTTTAAAAAAATATATTGCTTGATTTTGATTTTTACATTGGCATTCCTGTCCTTGATATTGGCCCTTGTTGTCTTTTACCTACGTTGGGTAATAAAAATCTATGAAAAGGTTAATATGCTCTCTTTTACCAAGGTCCTTTAGCATTAACACATAAAAACTTCTTAAACTAGGTTGATGATATAATTTTTCACTTCAAAATTTGATTCCATTATTCTCTATCTAATTGGAAAATGCCAAGCTCCTGTATTTGCACTATAATTCTAGATATTTAGTTCTTGACAGATTTGTTAAATCATTGGGTTTAATTGGAATAATTGGCTCCTGGTCTTATAACCAGGAATTATTCAAAGTGTTATAAAACCATACACTCACTAGCTGTAAAAGAAGAACAGAGGCATACCTGTATTATCAGGATGAAATATGAGCTTTAAATAAAATAGTGCTAAAATATTCACTAATTCTAATTTCATTCTTTATTTCACTGAATACATGTTTTTAATAAAATCAATGATTGAAAATTACTAGAGCACAAAGCATCTTGTGTTTTTTTTTTTTTTCTTTTGGCAGATGGATTATCTAAAATACAAGTAATGCTATTGTGCATACAGAATAACACCTATCCTACCTAATAAAATAGTAATATGCAAATTGACCGCACCTTTGCCACACCCAAGCCACGCCCACCAGCCAAAGCCACACCCACCAGCCAATCAGGGCGAGTATGCAACTCACCCAACAAAGATGGCGGCTAATTTGCATACGCTGAGAGAGGGAGGAATGAAGACTGAAGACAACTTAGAAGGAAGAGGGAAGAAAAGCAGAAAGCACGGTGGCTGTCAGAGGGAAAGCCCGGGCGGGGCGGAGCGGGGCGGGCGGCAGTGGTGAGCGGGTGGAGGCACTGTGGCCTCAAAGGCGGCAGCAGCAGCACACGCGGCCGCAACAGCCGCTTGCAGGATTTTCCTGCAAATGGGCTACTAGTCTTATCTAATAAAGAGGGAATATGCTAATTGACCTTCACACCATTGCAAAGATGGCAGCACCCACAGCCAATAAGGAGAGAATATGCTAGTTGACTGCTCTGCCCTCAAAGGTGGCGGTGCCCACAGCCAATAAGGAGGGAATATGCTAATTGACTTCCATGCCCTCAAAGATGGCAGTGCCCACAAGATGGCAGTGCCCAGTCCCCTCAGCCCCACAGCTGCCCAGGGCCAGCCTGAAGCACAGGCAAGCCTCTCATGGCAGCTTCCCAGCCACCCAGGGCCACCCGAGGCTCAAGTAACCAGGGCTGTCCAAGACTTGTGCTGCTGGCAGTGGCAGCAGCAGAGGTGTGATGGGGCATCGCCTTCCCCTTATCGCCAGGTTGCTTCCTGCCCCTGAGGGCTCCTGGACTGTGAGAGGGGGAAGGCCGGGCGGAGGGACCCCCCTCCAGTGCATGAATTTTCATGCACCGGGCCTGTAGTACTATATAATTTCAATGGCTATAACTAAAACAAAGATGAGAGCCAAGATTTATTCTTCATGTGTTTACTTTCTTTGGGGATAAGAAGAGAATATATTCTTTAAAAACTTTTTGCATTCATAAAGTCTTTGCATGTAAAAAGCTTTTTTCAGTTTGATGACTAATCAATTGGTTGAGATTTTTTGAAAGGTGTAAAATTTTAGGTAATATTCAAACATGAAGCCCAAAGTTTTATTGTTCTATTATAACTTTCAGTATCTCAATCTTATAGTATCCCAAGGAAAATTTCAGTGCCCATGACTCCGTTTTGTAAAATATTCATGAAATTTTTATGATACTATGAAGATACTTTTATACTCTAAAATGGAATTGTGATTCCTCTTAAAGTTAACTAAACTTTGTAAAACAAGGGGTCATTATGGAAGTCCATATTTTTAAATTGTAAAAAAAATACAATTTGCTATGAAAAGTATTGGAACCTGGAGTGACAGACCTATAAGGAAAGCATTCTAATAGCTGTACAGCAGAGAAAAACCAGTAACCGACAGAGCTTATTTTTTACTTTGGACCACTGTTTTACTAATTTTTCTAGCCCAGTGTTTTCCAAAGTGGTGACTTTCATAATTAAATATCCATTCTATTACCCATTAATTTAAAAATCATTGAAACCTACAGTAGGTCAAGTCCCATGATAGACAATCCTACATAATAAAAGGGTAATATGCAAATAGACTGAATGGCAGAACAACCGAACAACCAATCAAAGCATAATATGCTAATGATATAGTAAGGCTGCTCAACCGCTCGCTATGACATGCACTGACTACTAGGGGGCAGATGTTTTGACTGTTAGGTTAGCTTGCTGTTGGGGTCTGGCCAATCAGGACTGAGCGAGATGGGCCAGACATGCCCTGGAGCCCTCCTGAGGTCCCTCTCTGGACTGATCGTGCACTGGTGGAGTCCCTCAGCCAGGCCTCTTGCAATCCGGGACCACTCAGGGGATGTCAGAGAACTGGTTTCAGCCCTATCCTTCAGGCCACTCCCCTTTGGAAGGCTCCAGATGCAGGGCTCATGGCTGGTGAGCCTCTCCAGATTGATCACGGCAAGCACAGTGGGGCTGGGATGAGCAGGAGTGGCAGGTAGGAGATGCAGGTGGCATTAGACTGAGGGTTTCAGCCAGATCCCTGCAGGCCACCCAGAGGGCTCCCACCCAGGCACGAATTCTTGCACCAGGCCTCTAGTAAAAATATAAAAAGTTTAAGGGAAGATGCAGCTATTTGAACAATTCTACAATAAATGGTATGTGCTATAGAAAGCTTCTGTGGCAAACACTGTGGGGCCTACCCAACAAATATTTCTCTTTATCTCTTCTTTGTGAATAAACTCTGACTCTGATCAGGTCTAATGGGTAGAAATGCCTTGATCTTAGTAAGGGTCAAATCTAGGATCTAGAGATGGCAATACATTAATTTCCTATTGCAGCTATAATAAATTACTTCCAATTTAGTGGCTTAAAACAATACGGTTATTATGTTACAGTTCTGGAGGTTGGAAGTCTGACACATATGTCATCAACATACGATTTCAATTCCTTTGGATAAATACCCAGAAGTGGGACTGCTGGATACAAGCTAGTTCTATTTTTAATTATTTGAGGAAATTCCATACTGTTTTTTTTCAAAGGAAAAACCTGTACCAATTTAAATTCTTATATAGAAACACAACTCATTTTTGTGTGATTATTTTGTATCCTGCAACTTTACTCAATTTATTAGTTCTAACAGTTTTTTAAATGCATTTAGCATTTTCTACATATTGATTATGCAATTTGCATACAGAGATGAATTTTAATTCTTCCTTTCCAATTAGAGTGCCTAATATTTCTTTTTCTTGTCTAATTGATCTAGCTACAACTTCCAGCACTATGTTGAACAAACAGAGTAAAAGTGGGCATCCAAATACTTGTTCTTTTCCTTTTTATTGTTGTTGATTTCTAGTTTCATTCCATTTTGATCAGAAAAGATACTTGGAATGATTTTGATCTTACATTTGTAAAGACTTCTTTTGTGACCTAACATATGCTCCATCCTGAAGACTGTTCAGTGTGCATCCTATCTAATAAAAGAGTAATATGCAAATTTACTCTCACTCCAACAGACAAGATGGCTGCCCCCATGTGGTCAAAGATGGCTTCTCCCCTGTGGACACAAGATGGCTGCCACAAGATGGCCAGCAGGGGAGGGCAGTTGGG
Source organism: Eptesicus fuscus (assembly GCF_027574615.1). Lineage (NCBI taxonomy): Eukaryota > Metazoa > Chordata > Mammalia > Chiroptera > Vespertilionidae > Eptesicus > Eptesicus fuscus. The sequence goes on from NC_072473.1 coordinate 27,788,739, forward strand.
AGGGACCAGGCCTACAAGGGAGGGCAATTGGGGGCGATCAAGCCTGCAGGGGAGGGCAGTTAGCGGTGACCAGGCCAGCAGAGGAGGGAAGTTGGGGGCAACTGGGCCTGCAGGGAAGGGCAGTTGGGGGGGGGACCCAGGCCTACAGGGGAGGGCAGTTAGGGGTGACCAGGCCTGTAGGGGATGGCAGTTGGAGGGGACCAGGCCTACAGGGTAGGGAAGTTTGGGTGGGGGGCAGACCAGCAGGGGAGAGCAGTTAAGGGCAATGAGACTCCAGGGGAGGGCAGTTAGGCATGACTGGGTCAGCAGGGGAGGGCAGTTGGGGGGGACCAGGCCTGCAAGGGAGGGCAGTTGGGGGGGCAGGCCTGCAGGGGAGGGCAGTTAGGGGTGGCCAGGCTTGCAGGGGAGGGCAGTTAGGGGCAATCGGGCTAGCAAGGGAGCAGTTAGGCATCAATAAGGCTGGCAGGGGAGTGGTTAGGGGGTGATCAGGCTGGCAGGCTGAAGTGGTTAGAGGCAATCAGGAAGGCAGGCAGGCAAGCAGTTGGGAGCCAGCAGTCCTGGATTGTGAGAGGGATGTCCGATTGCCCGTTTAGGCCTGATTCCTGCAGGCCACCCAGAGGATCGGGCCTAAACAGGCAGTCGGACATCCCTTGAGGGGTCCCAGATTGCAGAGGGTGCAGGCTGGGGAGGGACACACACCCCCCTGTGCATGAATTTCATGCACTGGCCCTCTAGTTTAAAAATAATGTGTATTCTTTTGCTATTGAATAGAAAGTAGTATATATGTTTGTCATGCTCATTTGGTTTGTAATGTTGCTTATATCAGCTATTTATTGATTTTTTAAATCTGGATGTTCTAGACATTATTCTAAGTAGAATATTGAAGTCCCCTACTATTGTTGGTATACTGTAAATAACATGCCTGTTTGTGATGGTGTGAATGTAGTGGCAACAGCACTAGGAGAAGGGTGGGATGTGTGGCAGTTCTGACTGGAAGAGAGTGAAGTGGTGTGGATTTCAGGCAGTTCCATCAGCTGCAGTCAGCACTGTCAATAAATGTGGGAGTGGTCTTCTGTGGCAAAGCTATATGTGTTCACAGCAGTGAAGGTGCTGAGATCCTTGGTGGTGAAAGGTGCTGGGGTCCTCCTGTTCTCTTTTTCCTCCACAGGGAGAGGTTATGGCCCATGGGATACTTCTTGGTTCAAGCGGTGCTGGGCTGAGGGATGGAATGACAAAGATATAAAACTCCTTACACATTTCTGTGTAGACATCCTCAGTTTTTATGCTGAGTTGCTGCAGCTTCTTCATTATAGTCCACCAGAGCTCTCCCAGATATATTTCAATGGTGGGTGATTGTTAAATTGGTACTTTTGTGGGGGACAAAGTCTGTGAACTTGTAGTCTGCCATCTTGCTGACATAAACTCACATGCAGTTTTAAAACGTTGCTTTGTTTTTAGCTGAAGAAATCTAGGTTCTCATTTGGACTATTGCCTTAGATTCCTAAACTGTCTTTCCCCTTGTATCATTCATGCTCTCTACTGATGTCAGCTTTATCTTTAAAAATTGAAAAAGTAACCATGCCTTAACTGGCATGATTTCCCAAATGAAGTTCAGATTCCTTAGCGTGACTTTCAAGGCCCTGGATGTTCCTTAGGCCTCATCACCTACAAGTCCCCAGATTTCATTCTGAGAGTCAATACCCTGCAAAGTTCCCTGCCTGGTGTGTGGTTGCCTAGGCTTTACCCTCTCTCTGTAATTTCTTCATCCCTTTTTTCCTGTGAACCACTTCACATTTCAAAAATCAACTCAACTATAATTTTCTCAACAAAAATATTGCTGAGTATCTCAGAAAAATGTTGACATGGCCTTTTGTGTAGTCCCATACCATCCGTATACACATAACTATTATAGTCGCAATTGAGTGTATTTGATTAAATGTGTCTCTTCCTCTCTATATTGGAAATGTCCAGGACATATACTGTATCCTCACATCCAGGTCAGTTTTTGGAAAGTACTAGACATTCATTGAACAGTTTTGAAATAGTAATCAAATCAACTCACTTTGTATAATTTCTAAGAATTTCTATGTGCCTAGGAACATGAAATTGGGAAATATATTGTTTTAATCAAAATTTCTCCTGCATCAATGAAGATTATTTATACTTTGGCATTCCAATTTAATTATAACATCTTTATCCTTTCATAATTTTAAGAGTAAATATTTACACTAAGTTCCTCTTATAATTTTATCATCATTTTCATTTTAGTGTTGAGAATGAATTTAGTTTTGAAAATAAAGTGAGTCCAAAAGTAGTTCCCCAAACTCAGCTGATACAGTAATATATTTAGAACCTGAGTCATGTCCTGAGAAGTGGGTCTAAAATAAAGCCTATACTCCTTAAAACTAAGAAGTATAAGAATTTGAAAATTTTTTCGGTGTTTTTTTAAATTGAATTTATTGGGAGGACATTGATTCATAAAACCACACAGGTTTCAAGTGTACAACTCAACAAAGCATAATCTGCACACTGCATTGTGAACCCAATGCCCAAAGCAGTGTCTCTTTTCATCCACATTCCCCCCTCCCTTTGCCCACCACTACCTTCACCACCCCATTTCCCTTTGGCTATCACCACAGCTGTCTGTGTCTATGATATAGATAGATAGATAGATAGATAGATAGATAGATAGATAGATAGATAGATATATAGATAGATATAGATATATATTCTATATAATAAAGATGTAATGTGCAAATTGACCATCACTCCAACACACAAGATGGTTGCCCCCATGTGATCAAAGATGGCCACCCCCATGTGGACACAAGCTGGCCACCACAAGATGGCTGGCAGGGGAGGGCAGTTGTGGGCAATCAGGTCTGCAGGAGAGGGCAGTTAGGGGTGATCAGGCTGGCATAGGAGGGCAGTTGGGGGTGAACAGGCCTGCAGGGGAGGGCAGTTGGGGGGGACCAGGCCTGCAGGGGAGGGCAGTTAGGGGTGACCAGACTGGCAAGGGAGGGCAGTTAGGTGCAACCAGGCCTGCAGGGGGAGGCAGTTCGGGGGGACCAGGCCTGTAGGGGAGGGCAGTTTGGGGGGATCAGGCCTGCAGGGGAGGGTAGTTGGGAGTGACCAGGCCTGCAGGGAGGGCAGTTAGGGGCGATCAGGCTGGCAAGGAAGGACAGTTAAGGGTGACCGGGCCAGCGGGGGAGGGCCATTGGGGGCAACCAGGCCTGCAGGGGAAGATAGTTAGAGGCAACCAGACCAGTAGGCGAGGGCAGTTAGGGGTAATTGGGCTGGCAGGGGAACAGTTAGACATTGATTAGGTTGCCAGGGGAGTGGTTAGGGGGTGATCAGGCTGGCAGGCAGAAGTGGTTTGGGGCAATCAGGCAGGCAGATAGGCGAGCTGTTGGGAGCCAGCAGTCCTGGATTGTGAGAGGGATGTCTGACTGCCTGTTTAGGCCCAATCCCGCAGTTGGACATCCCCCGAGGGGTCCCAGATTGCAGAGGGTGCAGGCTGGGCTGAGGGACACAGCCCCGTGCACGAATTTCAATATATATGCACTGAGTGGCCAGATTATTATGATCTCTGAAAGCATAATAATCTGGCCACTCAGTTTATATCCTATATAATAAAAGGCTAATATGTAAATTGTCCCCTCCACCAGGAGTTCGACCAGCAGGCAGGCCGGCCAACCGCCCATGTCCCCTTGTGTGTGTGTGTATATATATATATATATATATATATATATATATATATATATATATATGTATATATACAGTATACTTGCTTAATATATATACAGTATACTTGCTTAATATATATACAGTATACTTGCTTAATCCCTTTACCTACTTTCATCTATTTATCTGGCCCCCCAAACCCAAACCCCTCCCTTCTGACAGTTGTCAGTGCATTTCATGTATCCATGCATCTGTTTCTATTTTGTTGTCAGTTTATTTTGTTCACTAGATTCCATATATAAATGAGATCATATGGTATTTGTCTTTCTCTGACTGGCTTTTTTTCGGTGAGCATAATAATTTCCAGACATTCCTGCTGTCACAAAAGGTAAGATTTCCATTTTTTGTTGTTGTTGTTGTTGTTGTTTACAACCGAGTAATGTTCTATTGTGTAAATGTACCACAGCTTTTTAATCCACTCATCTACTGATGGACTATTGGGCTGTTTTCATATCCTGGCTATTGTAAATAACACTGCATAAACGTAGGGGTGCATATATTCTTTTGAATTAGTGTTTTGGGTTTCTTAGGATATAATTCCAGAAGTGGGATTTCTGGGTCAATGGAATTACCTCAAAAATTAAAAATGGAACTGCCTTTTGACCAATTAATCCCACTTGTGAGAAGAATTTAGGATTTTTATAAATTCTAGATGTGTGGGGCAATGATTAAATTCTAACCCTCTCAGTGTTTTATGTGCTAAACCAAATTTTATACAGTAACTTTTCAAGAGAGTTGTCAATAATAACCATATTAGTCTATCTCCTCCCTTCACTTTGTTTACATACTAACACTGACTTAATTAAGTGAAAAGTAAGGAGTAAAAAGCAAAGAGTACTGGTAAATTCCCTTGGCAAAGTAAGTACCTGGAATGAGTCAGTTCTTCATCTTGATTTACACAGATTTCAGAAGTGTATGGATTTAGGAAATAAAGATTTTACATGAGGAATACTCAGGTTCTTGAAAAGTAGACCTGAACTCTCATTTAATATTTCAGTAATAAGTAGCATATGTCACCCCATCAGATTTTGGGAATATAAGACTACAGCCAGTTATAATGCTAATGGCACATGACATGAAAACCTCATTGATGGGCTTGTGAGAGCTCTTAAAGGACAGCTGTGCCTTTCGCTGCCTTTTCATGGAATACAAATCAATTGAAAATGGCATTTGAGCATTGCACTCCAGCGAATATTAAATATCAAATGCTTCCCACTGCTGGCAGTAAGTGAGCCACATTGACTTTCCCCCCTGACTCTACTGGAATACTGCTAATGAAGCCTGTCTCTGTGGACTTTTACTATGTGTGTTAATATGCACCATGGGAAGAATGCATCATATCAGAACCCCAACCCTGTGAGAGCAGTGTGTGGATAAAGAACATTTGCTCTTAGAACCACAGCCCAGACTAAAACATCTGGCTTAGGAAAGTATGATTCCTGCCACAGATTTATGTCTTATCAAAGTGAGTTTGCATTTTTGGAAATCTGCATGATGTCAGATCTATGGCTTTTACAGAAACACAAACTGTTGTGATAGAATATTGTGAAGGGATAATCCTCAACAACGTTGCAAAGTATAGCACTGAGCATTGATTCTCAGACTTGGCAACACATTGGCGTCACCAGGGGAGTTTATAAAATGATGCCTGACTGGACCCAACCGTCAGGCATTATAATTTAATGGTGTGGGCTGTGGCCTTAGCAGATGGATTTTTAACTCCCTTCCAAGTGATTCTAGTGGGCAGTCAAGGCTGAACACTGCTGATGTGAGACTATGTGCTGTCGTTCAAGTTTAGAGAAGGCATTCTTCCATTAAGATGGTCACTGATTATGATTGTATTTGTTTATGCCCTGGCTCACTCACACTCACATTCACATGCCTGATCTGCCTATTCAGCCTCTAGTAATGATAGTGTGTGTGTGTATGTGTGTGTGAGAGAGAGAGAGAGAGAGAGAGAGAGAGAGAGAGAGAGAGAGAGAGAGAGAGAGAGAGAGAGAGAGAGGAGGGGGAGGGGGACGAGGTCATGTCTGGGAAGGAGCTAGTCACTTAGAATGTTTTTCTTTGTTCATAACTTAGCTTGCTAATATTTTTCTGGATACATAAAATGAGCATAGAATATTTCAGAAAACTGTTGACAACAGATGGACATCTCTTTAACTATTGGTATAAAACTGAACTTGATTGTCAGGTTGAACAAAGAGTAGGCTGTTTATTGAAAATAAATGGTTTAGTGTAGCATGAAGGGCTTAGTCTACTTCCTGGAATTCACAATCTGGGGATTCAGCAGACCACAGAGGATGATGGCCTAGAAACATGAAGAGACCCTTTCACCTCTTTCCAACGCTGTCTGACCTGCTTCCCCAGAATCAAAATATATGCTGACCCAACTGAGCCTTATGAGGGTCACAACTGAATCAGATGATTATTCTAAAACCACATAGATTGGGGTGGGTGAACTGGGAGAAGGAATGCAGCAGTCTAGCAACATTCCAAGTACTGTAGAGACGCAACATACTGCCTGGGTCATCAGGAGCCATGGATGAAGGATGGGAGTGGAGGAGAGGGCCCTCCAGGGATAAGCCTTAGGCATCCTCCAGCTTATGCATGATCCTTCTGGATGCTCCTATTTGCTCATTCCAACTCCTTTCTCCTGTCCTCTCTCATTCATTAATTGGCTTTCTATACTTTCACTTTCTGGGGTCTTCCAGGCTATTATGTCTGCCTAAGGAAATCAACTTGGCCCATTAAAACTTCCAAATGTGACACTTTTGGTTTTAATAAAAGTAAATGGCATGTGACTTGCCCAGTTACTGTTGGTTCTGTCCCAAGAGGTAGTGCTGAGGGTATTGCTTTGGTACCAAAAATAAAGTTTGGAACAGTGAAAGGTTTCTTTTTCCTTAAAATGTCTGAAATCATTCCTATCTCAACTTGCAGGAGAGTTTCCTTTCAAATATTCTCAACAGGACCACAAAAGACATTCCTCTTCTTTATCTACTTTGACTTTGACCTGATTCCTTACTACATAGTATCTCCTTATATTGAGTGTTTCTCCTTTCCCTGACCTGGTGATGTTATAAGCTATCTTGTATTAACTATTAATGAAGAGCACAATGCCCAGATTGCTCCTCTCTGATCTCTATATCCAATGTGTCTAAGAGAGGCAGAGGGACCTAGGTTCACCCCACCACACTGCATTCTCCACAGAGCCCACTATTTCTTACCACTGATGTTTACTTTAAGGTGTAGGGTTCAGGAAGAAAATGAGAGAGGATAATAAAGTACAGCTACCTACTACTCAAAAGAAATATTATCTACCCAATCTAAGTGCAAAAGAATAAAGCCTCACTTACAATTTTAATGGGAATAAACGGTTCCACAACTACTTTTCTACCTATGCTTCTGTAGCTAATAATGATGACAAATGCCTCTTAGTACCCTTTTGTAGGAAATAAAAAGCCAATAATTAATCTGCCATCATATAGCCAGACACAATAATAGGATTATCACTTAGAATAGATTCCTGTGTACAATAGACATTCAAGAAATACTTACTGAATATATGAAAATCAGAATATTTTGCAAAAGTAATTATGAATTTCATTGTATTCACACTCGTGAAAGTACAACATCCAATAAGTGGAGTCAGCTACTGAGCATGTTGACAAATTGAAGACATTTGTGACATACCTTTATTTGATTAAATCACAAAAGAAATAACTTGGAATCGTAAGTGTGCATGGAATATGATAAGTGGAGAAAATGCTGCATGGATTCAACTGTTCAAAGACATAAATAATTGTTCCATATACATACAGTATTGTATATACTAAAACCTTTTGTATGGAACAAGAAATGGATGTAATACTGATCTTTTGGGATTAGTAGATAATAAAAAAATCTTCAAAGAGTGAAGCATATACTATGTCAACCAGATATATGAGACCAAGGAACATGAATTTGCAATTCAATCTTTTTCCCTTTTTATTGAATTTATGGGGGTGACACTGGTTAACAAAATTATACAGGTTTCAGGTGCACAACTTCACAACACATCATCTATACATTGTATTGTCCATTCACCACCCAAGTCAAGTATCCTTCCATCACCATTTATTCCCCCTATACCCTCCTCCACTGTCCCCCATTCCCTTCCATCTGGCAATCACCACACTGTTGTTCATGTCTATGAGGTTTTTTTGTCTCTTTTTTCTTTTTTGCTCAATCCCTCCTGGGCCATGAAAAGGAAATCTTACCCTTTGCCATAGCATGGATGAACCTGGAAAGCATTATGGTAAGTGAAATAAGCCAGTCACAGAAAGACAAATATCATATGATTTCATTCATACATGGATTCTAATGAACAAAGTGAACTAACAAGCAAAATAGAGAAAGACTCATAGCTAGAGCACAGGATGACAGCTGTCAGGGTTGGGGTTAGTGGACTGGGTTGGTGGTGGTGCAATTCAGTCTTAAGGGAAAGATAGCTTGCCTGAGTTTGCCCTTACTCAAAATGACTCAGGGAACAGGTAGTTCTGTATCAAACATCTGTTGCTACAACCTGATTTATATCTTATTTGCAACACATAGATACAAACATTTTTGAAAAAGTGAATTTAACTCTGTTAATATATAGGAAATTACCAAAGGAAATCAATCTGATTTGTGATTGCTGCAACTCATCATATCAACATAAACCACACACACCCAACATGCATAATTGAAGTTGAAATATTAGTGAAAAATTGTAAGGATGCTGTCTTCATCTTTTATGTTTGCTATAACAAAAGTAACATTAACTGGGTTGCTTATAAACAACAGAAATTTATTTTTCACAGTTCTGGAGACTAGGAAATTCAAAATCATGATGCTGGCAGATTTGATGTTTAGGACGGGCTTTCTTCTTGGTTCACAGATAGCTGTCTTGTCTCTCTGGAAAGTGACAAAGGGGATCTCTGGGGTCTCCAATTACAATCACATTGGGCTTTAAGATTTAACACATGAATTTGGTGTGGACACAAACATTTAATCTATAGCAGATGCCCTGACATATATTGTTGGCCATTAGGAATTGCTGGTTTCTCATTTCATGTTCTACTCTGAGTCCATTCCAATAAGTGGCATTAGATCTTAAAGTTGGCCTCAATCATATTTGTCAGCCTCAGTTGAAGATATTTTTTAGAAAATAAACCTTAATGTATCATTTTTAATGAATTATATTATAAGAATTAAATTTTCTTTAGAAACCATGAATCTAGATGGTTCCTAACACGTTAATTTTGGGGTATTATTGGGGAGTAAATGGCAAGGAACCTATGAGGAAAGGAGTATGTTTGGGAGCATGTCATGCCAAGGATAATGATAATTAGGGGGAAAAGTCTGTGTCAAACTCAGGAAATTTGGGAGCATATATATCAAGAGAAACAGTGAGACAATGAAATGATGATCAAATGGAAAAAAATGAGTTTGTTAAATAAGAAATATAAAGAAATAGAGCTAAGAGAGCAGTAAGATCAGATAAGAAAATAGTTTGTTTACTTATTCTTTGAATTACTGTTCTGTCAACCTCTGTATTAGACATTCAACAAATTTCATGGACAAGAAAGTTGTGGCCTTTGTTCACAAATCCTTCGGTTAGTCTTTTATTTGGGATCCTGCTTAGAGCATCTCTTAAATGTCAGATTCGGCAATGTATGAGTTACAACAACTGTTTATTTCAAGACAAAAAGTGCGTATAGGTCACTGTGCAAGCAGTTCTCTAAAGGTGACTTAATAACAGTAGTCCCATTATTGTCATCCTTTCTAGAGTCATTAGACTTCTTTTTTTGTTGTACTTGTAGCTATTTTTTTGGCATTATATATTTATTAAGGTATTATATGTGTACATATCTTACCATTGCCCCCCCACCCAACTCCCATACATGCCTTCACCCCCCAGAGTTTTGCATCCATTGATTATGTTTATATGCATGCATACAAGTCCTTTGATTGATCTCTTATCTTCCCCACCTCTCCCTAACCTTCCTGCTGTAATTTGACAGACTGTTTGATGCTTTACTGCCTCTGTATCTATCTTTTTGTTCAAGTTTATAATGTTCTTTATTATCCATAAATGAGTGAGATCATGTGGTATTTTTCTTTCATTGACTGGCTTATTTCACTCAACATAATGTTCTCCAATTCCATCCAGGTTGCTGCAAATGGTAAGAATTCCTTCTTTTTTATGGCAGCATAATATTTCATTGTGTAGATGTACCAGAGTTTTCTGATCCAGTCATCTGCTGATGGGCACCTAGGCTGTTTCCAGATCTTAGCTATTGTAAATTGTGCTGCTATGAACATAGGGGTGCATATATCCTTTCTTATTGGTGTTCCCAGTTTCTTAGGATATATTCCCAGGAGTGGGATTACTGGGTCAAATGGGAGTTCCATTTTCAGTTTTTTGAGGACACTCCATACTGTTCTCCACAGTGGCTGCACCAGTCTGCATTCCCACCAGCAGTGCACGAGGGTTCCTTTTTCTCCGCATCCTTGCCAACACTTGTCGTTTGTTGATTTGTTGATGATAGCCATTCTGACAGGTGTGAGATGGTACCGCATTGTTGTTTTGATTTGCATCTCTCAGATAATTAGTAACGTTGAGCATGTTTTCATGTGTCTCTTGGCCTTCCTTCTGTCTTCTTTGGAAAAGATTCTATTTAGGTCCGTTGCCCATTTTTTTATTGGATCATTTATCTTCCTTTTATTAAGTTGTATAAGCTGCCTGTAGATGTTGGAGATTAAACCTTTATCAGTGATGCCATTTGCAAATATGTTCTCCCATGCAGTGGGCTTTCTTGTTGTTTTGTTGATAGTTTCTTTTGCTGTAAAATACCTAGGAATAAACTTAACTAAGGAGGTAAAAGATCTATACACGGAAAACTACAGGACACTGAAAAAAGAGATAGAGGAAGATGTAAACAAATGGAAGAACATACCATGTTCATGGATTGGTAGAATCAACATCATTAAAATGTCCATACTACCCAAAGCAATCTATAGATTCAATGCACTCCCCATTAAAATACCAACGGCATATTTCACAGACCTTGAAAGAACTCTCCATAAATTCATCTGGAATAAAGAAAGACCCCGAATAGCCACAGCAATCCTGAGAAAGAAGAATAAAGTAGGAGGGATCTCAATACCAGATTTCAAGCTGTATTACAAATCCACTCTTCTCAAAACAGCCTGGTACTGGCACAAGAACAGACATATAGATAAATGGAACAGAATAGAGAATCCAGATATTGACCCAAACCACTATGCTCAATTAATATTTGACAAAGGAGGCATGAACATACAATGGAATAAAGACAGTCTCTTCAATAAATGGTGTTGGGAAAATTGGACAGATACATGCAAAAAAAATTAAGCTAGATCACCAACTTACGCCATACACAAAAATAAACTCAAAATGATACAGGACTTAAACATAAGACGGGAAACCATAAAAATACTAGAGGAATCCACAGGCAGCAAAATCTCAGACATATGCCAAAAGAACTTCTTCACCAATACTGCCCCTAGGGCAATGGAAGCTAAAGAGAAAATAAACAAATGGGACTTGTAGCTATTTAAAAAAAATATTTTTATTGACTTTTGGAGAGGGACAAAGGGAGAAGGAGAGAGAAAACGAAAAAATTATGTGAAACATCTCTTGGCTGCTTTCTCCACACCTGTTACCGGTGATTTAGCCCACAACCTGGGCATAGGACAATGCCCAACCAACTGAGCCACATGGTATTTGTTTTTTATGTTCCTTGAGGATTCATCAGGTTCCAAAGTGGAGGGAAAATTTTTCTCTAGTACAGTACAGAATATAGTGGAAATTCTACTAATGTAATCCTGAGATGGCCTTGCAAAAAAATCTTTTTTTGTGTAAAAAATATACCCAATAAGAAGAAGACATAAGGTATATATTCAAGGTTTTAGTGTTCACATCTTTCTAAAAGACTTGATTCTCTTGAGGTCCCACTGTTGCTGACTTCAATAATTCTTGGAAGCTAGAAATCTCTTTTGAGACCTGCAAAACAACCGAACAAGACAGCATTCTAAGGTCGTGCTCTTTCTTTAATTCTTTTAATTTTTTATTCCTTTGAGAAAATCAGGATGGTGCTCTGCTTAAAAATAAATTCCTACGTTGGAGAGCAGTTCTTGGGAAAAAATAGTAAATCCAAAGAATTGGTGGTGTTATCTGGGAAGTTGGCCAGTCACCCTTATGTTATCTAGACATACATTACATGTGATGATAATACCAGGTGGTCCATGTTCCCATCTGTCCAGAGCCACTCAAATTATTTCCAAAGAGAAATATTTGGGGATTCCCAAGCATGACATACCAAACGACAAAATGTGAAATGCAAGTGGAAAATAAGAAGAATGAAAAGTTCCCTGAAGGGTGACTTTTTAAGTCACCAAAAATTAATGGGGTGTTCATTGTGATTAAATTTCTAGTATCCATTTGGGTTACCAATGAATAAATATTGACAAATCATCATTCTATTCACTGTGTGCTCCTCAGTTTAATAGTGAGAGCCCATCCCTACCTTACCAGTGCTTCACTCAGCCTCACACACTGAGATTACTCAAATGGTAACCTCAGTTCCATCTTGATTAAGATCTTGACCAAGGCTGGTGACATATTAGTCTCATACCCAGGTCTATCAAATGTATTACCTCTCTAATCCTTGTATCCGATGTGCCAAGGGTTTGCCAAGCTTTGAGATCCCTATTTTTTAATTTTATGGACAAGTTGGCTTCTTTTGTTTCCTATTTTGCATACCATATATTTTTTTTTTAAAAGTAAGGCTAGTTTGCTTTTATCAATAAAGCCCTCATGGACCTTAACTCTAATCATTCACAGATGGCTGTTCAGCCTGCTCCTCTTCACACCCTGCCCACCTGAGTCATTAGGGAAGAGATGCTGAGGCACAGGAAGGGTTACTAAAACAATTTTGGACTCCTGGGGTCTTCTTCACTATTCCATGAGTGACAGCCTATAGACCCCCCTCCAGCAGCCTTTTGATGGGCAGATTTTTTTTTAAATTTCTTTATTGATTTCAGAGAGGAAGGGAGAAGGAGAGAGAGAGAGAAACATCAGTGATGAGAGAGAATCATTGATCGGCTGCCTCCTGCACGCCCCCTACTGGGGATTGAGCTTACAAACCAAGCATGTGCCCTTGGCTGGAATTGAACCTGCGACCCTTCAGTCCACAGGCTGAGGCTCTATCCACTGACCCAAGCCAGCTAGGGCTTGATGGTAAGATCTTAAGGAGCACTGAGGCAGATGCACCTCACAAAAAGTCAGACAAAAGGACAACATATTTATAGTCCCACCCTCTGTTTATGAAGCACATCAGGGCAGTATACAGGATACAGGATTTTCTACACTGTATAAACTATACTTTATTTCCAGTGTTACCTAATCTTTGAAGGCCTCTGCTTCCCCACTTGTACAATGGAGATAATACACCTACACATGACTTTGGGTGAAGAGTAAATTAGTTAATAGATTTAATATTTAAAACAGCTCTGGCACAAAGAAAGCACTTAACCATTATTATTATTATCAACATTAGTACTATAATTAAAATATTAAAATATTAAAATAAATAAAATATTAACATTGATTAACTATAGATAAGGAAGTGGTGGGGTTATAGGTACATCCTTTAAATTTGTTTTTACTTTTCTAACTTAAGTTTCCTAATAACATTGTTTATATACCCATAGAAAGTTAATAATTTTTATTTTTAAGGTACTGACAATTCTGAGGAGTAACTCACTAAAAGGTGAGTTTTTCTTGGATCCAAGAAGAGTTGTAGATATGAAAAAAATAATCTGAATGATTATTTTAAAATTATTTAATATGAATAATTCTCACACTGTGGAACTGCAGAAAAACACAAAAAAGGGAAAATCACAAAATCCAAAGACAGACACCATTCTATTTTTGTCATAATATGATTCCAGGATTCTGCTGTGAACCTTATGCAGCTGGGTTAAGTGTAGTGGTTGCTTGATGGAGGCAGTGCTGCCCTCTCAGGACTTTTCCAGCCACATTACCCCAGAAGTCTCTCTTGGAAGACTTTTTACCAGCAACACTGTGACAAAGTCTTCCAGCCAAAGAGGGAAATTCTTTCATGCTGCTCATTTCTCAGACCTTTTTTTGTTCCTTTAAATATTTTTTTTTTATTTTTCAATTACAGTTGACATACAATATCATATTAGTTTCAGGTGTACAACACGGTGATTAGATGATAAATAACTTACTAAGTGATCACCCTGATAAATCTAGTATCCATCTAGCACCCCATACATAGTTATTACAATATTATTGACTATATTCCTGATGCTGTACTTTATATCCCTATGACTATTCTGTAACTACCATTTTTAAGGTTGCCAGATGGGAGGAGGGTTGGGGGAGATAGATAAAAAAGGTAAAGACTTTTTGTAAAATCAACTTTTCCTCATTACACTTGCCCTTCCTCCTTACTTCTCTCCCTTCTTCTCATTGATCTCTCTCTCTCTCTCTCTCTCTCTCTCTCTCTCTCTCTCTCTCTCTCTTAATTTTTTGCCATTTTCTTCCTTCAAGCTAAAGAAATAAGAACTCACTATTAAGTAACAAAATCTTCTCTTCCAAGCATTAAATTAAATTTGAAAAATGTTAATATAATACAGTATCTACAGGTGTGTGTGTGTGTGTGTGTGTGTGTGTGTGTGTGTGTGTGTGTGTGTAAGAGAGAGAGAGAGAGAGAGAGAGAGAGAGAGAGAGAGAGAGAGAGAGAGAGAATTCATTTCAGAGAATTTTAGGAAAATTACTGTTTATTGGTTGGAAATACTGTGGAAAGAACTGAGATCGATATTGCTGAAGTAGAGATTTCACAGTTCAGATCCTTTTGAAAAAAATCAATCCTCTATTATAGAGAAATAAAATTATACCCTGGAAGTGTTTCACTACAGAACTTCAAAATATTGGAAAAGGGCATCAATTGCTGTAGATCAGGTCAGAAAAGGACAGGATGCTGCTCTGCTTCTTAAAGCTGCATAGTGTGCTGCTCACTCTGGAGCCAGAGTCATAGTTTCTCTCTACCAGCAATAAAATATGTGTAATAAGAATTCACATTTATAAAGAGGAAGAAGGGAAAATGCATTTGCTCTGTGCTGTTTTGAAAGGCATTTGATCAGATGATTGATTCTCATCTGTCATGAAAAGCTTTCTTATAATTAGAAAAAAAAGAATCTTACTATGTTTCTAATAGTAAAATGGCTGATTCTCATTTCCTGCCTAATGAATTATTTACTCCACCCAAGGAAATTTATACTCAATCTACACTTTGGCAACGTTCCAGAAGATGGCAGTCATTTATAAGAGAATCTCCTCTGGTTTTAATGCCTGCTCTTCATTTACTTTGTGAAAATGTTGGTGTGCTCCACCTCTGAGATGAATGAAGAACCATGCCACAATACTTCTGCTCTTCTATGATCACAGAGCATCACGGATGAAGTGAATTTTTGCGAGGATGCCATTATTTGATCAGTGGAAATAAACAGAATAGATAATTCAGGGCCAGGTAAGCAAGAGCCACTGAAAGCCTAAAACCTGGCCCAGACCTTCAGTCAGGGTGCCTCACATCCTGTTGCCTTTTTCAGACTCTCCCCTAAAGTTCCTCTCTCTGAGCAGCAACTCCAGGCCCAAGCACTCCTTGACCTGGCACATGTTCGAGGGAATTTGGAAGAGGTGGCGTTCTTTAAACTGAGGGTGGTGCTTTAAACCTCTTGGGAAACCTTCCAAGTGACAAATTGGTTATGTTAAGGCTTCCTTCTTTCCCAGGACATATATTGACAATATGTAGCTCATTCCTATGTAGAGTGGCAGGTTTGCCCCTCACAAAGAGGTCTGTTTCTGCTCCACATGGTGTGTAGCAAGGAAGATGTACCTTAAACGGCTCCTCCAGTCCTCAGCTTTTCCATACAGAGATTGACTGGGAGCCTTAGGATAACAGAGGGAGGGACTGGTCCCCAGCCAGAGATCCCAGTGCAACAGGGTAAATACAAGGGAAATGGAGACCAGTTTCCTCACAAAATGCTCAGAATGCATTGTGTTTCTTGTCATGTTGTTGGCAGAGTTAATTTCCCCATTCACACAACTCAAAAATGGGCTTTTACCTCCTTGAGCAACTGTTTGTGGACAAATTTCCTAATTTTACACTAAGATATCACTCCCAGTTATCAATTTGATACAGGCATTAAAATAAAATGCATATCTCTATGTGGAGTAAAGATGTGACTGTGAAACTAACAGAAATATGGCAGCAGCATACATACTTAGCTGGATTAACACATTGCAGTAATGAGGTATAGTTTATTATAATTTGCTGAAAACCAGGACCTCCTTCCTTACAGATAAAGTTGAGCACATTTTAATGTGTCAAGGACTGCTAGCTACCTCTTAAGAATTTTATTTTAAAATTTAATATTTCATTGCCAAAAATGACCTTTAAATCATTAAGTCTGTGGCTTTATATCACTACACATTTTCTTTATTTTTTCACTAAATATTTTCTGAGTGATTGTAATCCGAGTTTTGAGATGGTATCTATAAAGTTTTGCTTTTTATTATCAATAGTGAGTTTAATACTTTTCAAAAATCTTATTCTCGGACTTCCTGGAATTTATGGAATAACTTTGTAAAAATATTTATTGAGATATATACTAGTTGTGTAGAAAAATGCATATATGTACAGTTTAAAGAATGAATATAAGGTAAAAAAAATAGTGTGAAAAGTAAGAAACTGGAGCACCATTAACACATCAGAAGCCCTTTGTGAGTTCAGTGCTTAGCATAGCTATTCTCTTTCCACTGGAGTTAAACTCGTACTCTTGAATTTTCTTCTTGCTTTTTCTTTTGGCTTTGCCACTTATGTATATATAAAACCATAACAATATACTGTTTAATTTAACCTGAACTTTATATAAACAGCACAGAGTTGGATGTGTCCTGTGGACCCTGAGAAAGAAAATACCTGTGAAAAAGGGCTCTTGGTGAATAAGTGGGTTAAAATTGAAAAAAAAAAAAAAAAAAAAACAGTAGCAGCCATTTCTACACAGGGGTCTCTCATGCAAACTGCACTTCAGGCATAAGCCTGCACTAAACTGACTGCCTGCACTGTTTCTGCCCTCTGAGCCAGCCCTATTAAATGAGTTCCTGGAATGCTATTCCAACCAATAAGACTGAGGCTTTTCCCATCCAGTCAGAGCTATGAACTATATCCCTATCAATGTCTTCACCAACCAGAGTGGCTCCATTATGATTAACCAGGACATTGCCTTGTAGACCAATCAAACTGCATGGATTTGGAGTCCTCAATTGCCTGAGGACAAACCAATCAGGGACCAAGGACAGTGACTTCTGTCTCTATTGTCAGCTCCCCTCTGGCTCTGGGAGCACACTTTCCCTTTCCACTGACACTATAGTTTGATTTCCCAGACTGTAGCTAAAACACCGAAGATGTCTTACTGGAACAAAACAGACAGTGCAGGGCAGAGAAGACCTGAGTACAGCTGTCTAGCTGGAGAGGGGCCTGGCCCCAGGGCCACCTGGCCCCAGGGCCTTCTAATGGCAGAGCTGTTTTCACAGCCCTGCTGTGTCACAGTTGAGCTGTTTGCACTGAATAAAATTTCCTTCTTCACCACACCCCAAATTAGGGATTCCTGTTGGTGTTGAATTGATGCTAAGGACCTTTGGTTGACAGTCCTTTTGTGTTTTATTTCTTTATTTCAAAATTGAATAATTTATAATTCCTTATGTGTGTGTGTATATATATATATATATGTATATATATATATATATATAAATATATACATATAATCTAATGATAGACAAATATGCAAATTGACCGCACCTTCGCTACACCTAAGCCACGCCCACCAGCCAAGCCACGCCCACCAGCCAATCAGGACGAGTATGCAAATTACCCCAACAAAGATGGTGGCTAATTTGCATAGCAAGACAGTGTTGAAAGAAGCCAAGAGCTGCAAAAGGGAGTAAAGCTTCGAAGAAGCAAGCAAGCCAGGGGGGCGGGGGGAAGGAGAAGGGAGGAGCGAAGTCAGGGCCGGGGGCGAAGGGAAACACAGGCGGGCTGGAGGAGAAGGCGGGGTGGGTGGCAAGGGCGGAGCGGAGGCGGGGCTGGGGGCCAAGGGAAACGCAGGCGGGCTGGAGGAGAAGGCGGGGCGGGTGGCAAGGGCGGAGCGGAGGCGGGGTAGAGTGCAGCAGGAAATCCTATTGCAGGATTTTTCCTGCAACGGGAACGCTAGTATATATATATATATATATATATTATATATATATACTAGCGTTATATATATATATTATATATATAGTATATATATATTGTATATATATTATATATTATATATATAGTATATATATTATATATATATATTATATATATTATATATATACTATACTATATATATATATTATATATATAGATATATATATATCTATATATATAGAATTATATATATATATATATAATTCTGTGTAGAACATACTTATACAAAAAAATATTTGTTGTTTACCTAAAATAAATTATATCAAATTTATATATCTTTCTTTTTTGTGGGGGGAAGGACTTGTTCACTTATATTTTTATATATAATAGACAAATATGCAAATTGACCGCACCTTCGCTACGCCCAAGCCACGCCCACCAACCAAGCCACGCCCATCAACCACGCCCACCAGGAAACCGTTACAGGGACTCTGGGGCCGGTGGCTTTCCGGGCGCCTGCTCCGATCGCAGGGATCCGGCTGGGGTGCGGTGCGGCCGAGCCCAAGGACCGGAAAGCCGCCCGGGGCTTTCCGGGCCTTGGGCGCCAGCCGGGTGCGTGCTGCGATCGGAGCAGGGACCCGGCTGGGGTGCGGTGCGGCCGAGCCCAAGGACCGGAAAGCCGCCCGGGGCTTTCCGGGCCTTGGGCGCCAGCCGGGTGCGTGCTCCGATCGGAGCAGGGACCCGGCTGGGGTGCGGTGCGGCCGAGCCCAAGGACCGGAAAGCCACCCGGGGCTTTCCGGGCCTTGGGCGCCAGCCGGGTGCGTGCTCCGATCGGAGCAGGGACCCGGCTGGGGTGCGGTGCGGCGGAGCCCATGGACCGGAAAGCCGCCCGAGGGGTCTGCTCCTGCAATCGGGTCGCAGGGACGCTGGGTGCAGCTGAGCCCAAGGCCACCGCCCAGGGCCAAGCCCGGACCCTGAAAGAAGGTAGAGGGCAGTGGCCACAGTCAAGGCCTGGGTTCCCGGTGCCGGCAGAAAACTGGTGCAGGCAGCCAGGTGAATGAAGGTCTATTGCACGAATCTTCTTGCAAACGGGCTACTAGTATTTTTATAAGATACTAAAGGCCCAGTGCATGGATTTGTGTACCAGTGGAGTCCCTCAGGCTGGCCTGTGGGGATCAGACTGAAACCAGCTCTCTGACATCCCCCGAGGGGTCCCGGATTGCGAGAGGGCCTCTAGTATGCATATAAGATCTTTGGTTAATCTCTTTCTGCCCTCTCCCCTCCCCTGTTTCCTCTGAGATTCATCAGTCTGTTCCGTGTTTCCATGCTTGTGCATTGAGCATCTGCCCCCTGGTGGTCATTGCACATCATAGCTACTGGCCAGTTGGGTCGGCAGGTCAGCTGGTCAGCTGGTCCTTAGGCTTTCTTATATATACAGATTTTTATTGTTTAACTGGAGTCCCAGTGCATGATTAAATCATGCGTGTGTAGAGTCCCCTAGGCCTAACCTGCCATCAAGGCCATGTCCGCCACCCTGTGAAGCCTAGCACACTCCACGTATGCTGCTGGCATCCTGTGACGCTCCTCAGACGCTGCCAGTGCCCCGCAATGCTCCAGAAGTCCTGCCTGCTGTGACCGCCGCATGACACAGAAGTCCTGCCCACCACTGCTATTGCGGGACCCAGAAGTTGTGCCTGCTGCGGCTGCCGCGGGACCCATCAATGCACCTCCTGGTGAGTCTGGTAGTTGGTTGTGACGCCATTACAGCGTCACGACCACAGGCCTTTTATGATATAGACTAGAGGCCCGGTGCATGAAATTCATGCATGGAGAGGGTGTCCCTCATCCCGGCTTGCACCCTCTCCAATCTGGGACCCCTCAGGGGATGTCTGACTGCCAGATTGGGCCTAAGCCAGCAGTCAGACATCCCTCCCACAATCCGGGACTGCTGGCTCCTAACTGCTCACCTGCCTGCCTGCCTAATTGCCCCTAACTGCTTCTGCCTGCCAGCTGGATCGCCCCCTAACCACTCTCCTTCTAGCCTGATTGACACCTAACTGCTCCCCTGCCAGCCTGATGGCTCCCAACTGCCCTCCCCTGCTGGCCTGATGGCCCACAACTGCCCTCCCCTGCCATGACCCGCCTCCTCCACCAGGACTGGCCTCCTCCATGCTGCTCTGCTCAGAGCCGCGGGACCCCCAGGCTTCACCATGCAGAGCGACAACCAGGCTCTGCCTCTGCTGTGCATGTGGACACCTTGTGACAGCCATCTTGTAATGGCCATCTTGTTATGACATGAGGGCATAACGCCACCTAGGCTATTATTAGTATAGATTCCAGATTGACAGTGATTTTCTTTCATTGCTATAAAAGTGTCATTCCATTATTTTCTGGTTTACATAGTTTCTTTTTGAAAATTTTTATTGAATTTATTGGGGTGACATTGGTTAATAAAATTATATAGGTTTCAAGTGTACAATTCTATAATATATCATCTGTATATTGTATTGGGTGTTCACCACTTTCATCTCTTTAATTATACTTCCCTGATTATTTGCTGCTGTTTAACAATTCCTTGCTTTGAAAAAAATTGCTTATGAAATGCCTTCTAGTTACAGTCTACTTACATTGGAACATAACTTCAACACTAGTGACTGCCAACTTCTTTTATCCATTGAAGAATCATTAACGAGAACATATATTCAGGGTTCACATTATCAGCCAGTATAGAAAGCATGTCCTGGCACAAAGTTAACACTCTGAGAATTTTTCTTCTAATTTAATTTAAAAATGATATGACTTTTTCATTCTTCACGATTGTATTGTACCTATTGATAAACATATATTTTTATTGTTGTCCAATGACAGAACAGAACAAAACATTGTCATCATTATTTTATCTCCTTCTTTAAATCTACACATGATTGTTTCATTTGTTCCCATGGTGGAAATCTGTAATACTATATGTGTGAATGAATCAAATTCTTCAAGCAATGAAATGCCTTTCAAAAGATAGTCATGGCAAGTGCCATAATAATTATCCACTTCAAGTCAGAATTTCTTTCTATTCATAGGCAATATTTCCCTTTTAAAGAAAAGCTTTGACACTTAAAAGAATAAATTTTTTTCATCAATTATTTCTTTAACACATTCAATAAGTTCCTTTAAGCACTGGAGTACTTCAGCGACCCTGTTTGTCTTTCAGTTTGCAAAATCCTATTGCAAAAGAGACATTGAAAAATATGAACAAGAAATAAGTAAGCATCATTAAATAGATTATTAAAAAGTCAAAAGAATTTTGAGGTTCTTTTCTTCATGTTGTATGAATTTAGTGTTTAAAAGAAAAACCTGAAGAGTCACTCAACTATATTTGTTGAAGAGAGCCAATGCATTTTTAATGAGAGAAAACTGAAGAATATTGGATGCTAATAAAATCACAAAAATAATTTGTTAAGTTTAAACCATATAAATGCTGAATTAAGAGAATAATTTTATGCCAATTACTTTAATGTCAATAGAAAGGACACCAGATGGTATTTGAGTAGAATTTTGCATGATATGAGAAGTATAGCCAACATTTTCAATAGAATAATTTATGTAATGTTTCAACTTTGAATAAACTTTGCACCTATGTACAAAAATATCCACCAAACTACAAATACCAGTGATGTTTCTTACTCGCTGCTAACTTAAAAGATGTCTGCAAAAGTTTTCTGTTTTTGAAGATTCATCTGAAGGTATTTTACTCATAATACTAAACCTTTTTCATAAGAAAACCATTGCACAAGCAAAGGAAAAATGTTTTCCTGCATTGTCATCACCTGCTTCTATGGCCATGCCATAAAAATATTTAGATATTTTAGAATGGATGATTTAGATTTACCATTTTGATCTTTGATGATCTCTGTAATATTAAAGGGTACTATTATAATTTTTATACAAGCACTTTGAAATTTGCTTGCAATTTTTAAATCAGAAAATACTTTTTATAGTAGTACATTCAAATAGTCATTTGAGACAAAAGACTAATGCCTTTCATAGTGTAGAAGGGCATTAAAATTTCCACCATGACTATTCTATTTTCTTTATCAGAATTTCTCAATAAAAAGTATTATTTTTTTCACTGTCTTTGGTACTCATTGAGGAAATAATACATCTCTCATGCTCAGCTGTTAGTACTAGTATATGCTGTTTATATCTATATTGAATGAAGTATTGCATACTGCACACAAATCTTTAGAAGGACTTGTTCCTCATTTAATAAATGTCCAATGTTCATAAAAGTTATCAAAACATTTACACTTGTGTTTAAGAATTTTGAGGTTTAAATATCTATATATATAAAACCCTAAT
Source organism: Eptesicus fuscus (assembly GCF_027574615.1). Classification (NCBI taxonomy): domain Eukaryota; kingdom Metazoa; phylum Chordata; class Mammalia; order Chiroptera; family Vespertilionidae; genus Eptesicus; species Eptesicus fuscus. The sequence continues at coordinate 27,811,157 of NC_072473.1, forward strand.
ATGCAAATAATCCAAATGGCGGAACAACCAAACAACCGGTCTCTATGACGTGTGCTGACCACAAGGAGGCGTGCGTGGAACATGGCAGGCATTGGTAGCAGGCAGCAAAGCTTGGAACATGGAGGGCAACAGCCACAGAGGGATGGTGGAGCAGGTGAGTGGGGGCACCAGACCAAGGTGGGGCACCGGTCGCTGTCATCAGGGTGAGCCTCTGGTGGTTACTGAAAATTCTTTGCTTCCACATGCCATGATCCTACTGGGCGTTTGCACCTGCTGCTGATGCTGCCACCACTCACAACCATTGCTGGCACCAGAGCTGCCACTTGCACCCACTAGTGGCACCTGGCGCCAGTCCTGATTGCTTGGCGCAGTCAGTGGGTGCGAGTGGCACCTGCTTCTCAGGGGTGATAAGGGAAGCAGCCACTGCTTGCACCTGCTGATGGCACTGGACCTGCTTACACCACTGCTGGCTCTGGCCCCAATCGCTCCGTGCTCTCAGCTGGTGCGAGCGGGGCCGTTAGTGCGTGGTAGTGGCAGAGGTGGGAGCGGGGCTGCCAACAGATAGGGGACTAGTGGCTGTGGCAGGAGGGGCTGGGCAGGGGCATGGAGGATGGGCTGAGACCCACCCTGTGCCCACCGCAGCCTGCCAGTTAATGTCCCTTTGTTTGCCAGTTCCTTTCAAGGTGAATGAATTCATGCACTGGGCCCCTAGTCTATACTAATAATAGCCTTGGTGGTCACCATACCCTCACGCATCATGCCCTAACATTGTCACAAGATGGCCATCACAAGATGGCCATCACAAGTTGGCCATCACAAGATGGCCACATGCACAGTGGAAGTAGGGCCCAGCTGAGGAGGTGGATCGTGGCAGGGGAGGGAAGTTGTGGGCAATCAGGCCTGCAGGGGAGCGGTTAGGGGGCAATCAGGCTGGCAGGCAGAAGCAGTTGGGGCAATCAGGCAGGCAGACAGGTGAGCAGTTAGGAGCCAGTGGTCCTGGATTGTGAGAGGGATGCCTGACTGCTGGTTTAGGCCTGATCTGGCAGTAGGACATTCCCCAAGGGGTCCCAGATTGGAGAGGGTGCAGGCCGGGTTGAGGGACACCCCCCCCCGTGCACGAATTTCCTGCACCGAGCCTCTAGTATATAAATAAAAATCAGTGAAAGCAACCAATACAAGAATTGAAAAGGTTTAATTTGAAAATCACATGGCCATATCAGTCAGTATGCCTGTCACTTACAAGTCTGAACAAGCCTGTAAACAGGCGTGTTGAATGGTTGAAAGGGTGTTAACTAAGAATAACTTGAAGGGCATATTTAATGCAAAAAGGAGAACTTCCCATTTGCTTGAGGAGAGAATTGTACTTGGAAGGCACATTCTTACTAAAGAAAGCCGGAGCCAATCCTATATGAGATTTTTGGTTTGCTTGGAGATTCAAGGATGGGTGGACATTCCCAAGCAGAGTGTTAGAGATGATAATTACAGTAAGGCTGTGGGCTCTACTGTACTTACTCTTTGTTTTAGCCAGCTGGTAGCTCTCCAGCAACTGGAGTTCTCACCGCACACAAAGCAAAGGGCTGAAGGCAATCTTGTGGACAGGTCTGTAGAGGCCAGGACTCTCTGTAACTAACTGCCAGACAGAGGTCATGAAAATGTAAATGTGGGACCTCTTATTTCAGCTGAAGCCTTCCCCAGAAATCCAATCCATAAACTTAAGGAAGGCGAAGCAGTCTGGGTAAAGTGGAGACTGCAATTCCAGAGACCTATCTACTCAGCCACTTCACCCCTGGGGGCAGTTACCTACAAAATTCTAGGGTATCCCCTTGAACACTTCTGGGAAAGCTCAGTGCTAAAAGACTCGGCCTCAGACATGGACTTCATCTAGGGTTGGTTTCCAGCAGTCCTGAACATACAGGACATGTCCTCTATGTGGTTTTGTCCTGCATTCTATATCAACTTTGTCAGGATAACCTAAATGTGATTTATTCAGCTTTTTCAAGAAATTACACAAATTTAACTGCTATGGTAGAGTTATTTTTCAGGCATAGTGGCTGGTGATTAAATTACTTGTGTGGAAAATCACACCTCCATAAATAAAGGTCTGGTCTCTCCAGGTATTTGGCTGAGGGAAGATAAAAGGGTGACAGGGGGGGTGGGGGGCGCATAGAATTAAAGAAAGGGAATATTAAAGAAAGGAAAAAACTGATTTGGGGCCATTGTCCCAAGTCATGAACAAGTAACTACCATTAACTAGATGTATAATCAGTACAATCAGCCATTTAATGACTGTCTCCAGAAACTAAGCTTCTGAAAGTTAGCCTTCAGAAGTGCTGGTCTTCTAAAAATCAGTGATCCCCCCCCCCCCCCGACAAACACCTGTCCAGAATCAGCCAATCAGCCAGGCAGCTTCTCAATCAGCAAGTTCTTCTGTCTGGGGCCCATGCTTCCAGAAGTCAGCGGGTCTAGTCCCAACTCTGGCACATAATAGCCATGTGTACTTGAGCATATTTCATAGCTTTCTCAGCCTTAGATTCTTCATTCATGAAGTGGTATTGATAAGCCCTGACTTATAGGACTAGGGGAATGTATATGTTGAATGTTAAACAATTAATGCACTATTTGAAATGCATTTGGTCTTTAAACATTGGCAGTTACTGCTATTGTTATTTTGATCCCAAGTAAGTAGGGACCAATCTCTTATCTGGGATTTACTTATCTAGGAGATGTCAGAGAATATGAAGTGTTCAAGGCCCAGTAAGCCTTGTACACCAAATCATTTAAAAATGCTGGTTAACAATAAAACCTAAGTAAATCTTTCCATCTTAGAGGATATGTTATTTAATTTGGACTTGGAAGGAGTTTTCTTCAGCTGGGTGCAACTTAGAGCTCCTAGACTTTGTGTAAAGTCAAACTTCTTCCATTCCCCCCACCTGCCCTTCTACCTAAACCATCCTTATTTTCATTCATTTTATCCCCGCCAAAACTCTAGATTTTACAGAGTTAGATCACTTTTATACCCAAGGTAACTTGTAAAAACATATTTTGAATAGAGTAGATTCTGGCTCTCTAAGAAAAAGACAAACAGTATCAGACCAGTAACTGCTGGCACTTTAAAGAAATATTACCCTTATTTCTCAGAAACTCCTTGGAGACAATGTGAAGAGACTAACGAGTTTGTGAAATATGTTCCATTGCACTGTGACAAGATTGTAGGACTGCTTCCATTCCTGCCCTAGGTGCAGATTTCTCTGGTTCACCCATGGTCCCAAAGTAATGCTAAGTGCTCTTTGCATTCCAGTTTATTGACTTTCAACCCTGAGATACACTAGAAGGTATGGCCCTTGCTCACAACCCCCATCTGCCCCACTAGTCAGCTTCATCTGCCCCACTAGTCAGCTTAACTTAAAATTGCCTCCCACTGAAGGCCTTGTAGTTTTCTGAGGCCCCAGTATGCCTTGTCTCAGGGCATTCACAATTGACTATTATCACATGGATCTCCCATTTTCTAACGTACTTTTATCGCTCCTTTAGGTCTTAGAGGATACCCATCATCACCTATATATATATATAAAAGCTTAATATGCAAAGTATCCCCTTGGGAGTTCAACTGGGAGACTGGGAATTCAATCACTTGCTATGATGTGGACTGACCACCAAGGGGGTGGAGTGGAATGAAGGAAGGCCCTGGCTGGCAGCAGGCAGCTAGGAGGTAGGAAAGGGAGGCCCCAGCCAGAGCTGGAAGGCCCTGATCAGCCCTGATCACTGGCCAGGTCTAGGGACCCTACCTGTGCACGAATTTTGTGCACTGGGCCTCTAGTCATTATATATTGCTGCTTCTATATGCTGAAATACTAGAGATAGGGGCTGGGTCTTATTGATCCTTAATCCCTAGGTTTAGTGTAGTGTGTTCCAATGTGTGGACAATGTTAGTCACAAATTAGATTCTTAAGCTAATTAAACCTCCTATTAACAAATAACATTTGAATCCTGATAAGTGTTCTCAGTGGTTAGAGCATCAACCTGAGCACTGGAAGGTTGCATATTCAATTCCTTGTCAAGGGCCAGTACCTGGGTTTCAGATTGGATGCCCAGCTCCTGTCAGTGTGTGGGACATACCAGTTGATCTTTTTCCTCCTACCTACCTCTCTTCCACTCTCTCTAAAAATCAATGGAAAAAAAATATCCTCTGGTGAGGATTGAAAAAAACATTGAAAAATACCTAAATAAATAAATCTCCAAGTCACCCATATAGAATAGGAATACACAGATATTTTACACTGTTTTCCCTTCCATCTCACTCCACCTTTCTACTATTTCAAATGTTGATTTCCATCTTTAAAATGAAGAACCTGCCTCAGTCATCATTTACTCAGAGTGGGAGAAGCTGGAACTTTCATTGGCCTTGGAAGCCCTGGCTATAACTGTGGTTTGGACTCTCTCTTTGTCTCTCAAAGCCACACCATACTGGGATGGAAAGCATCTGGAGTTGGTCCCATGGGTCTTGACCAAAAATTCCAGCTATTTCATCTGGGCTGGCTTCAGCATGGGTTCTTGGGTTCTACAGGAATTCATAACATGGAGGATCACTGTTGGGCACCTCTCAGTAATCCAGGTATTTTTCCTTCATCAAATCTGGTGATGAGCCTTTTGGGTTTCCCAAAGATGACATACAACATCCCAGAAGATAAGTCCATCATATTCAGCACTTCCCAGATCTCCTCAGTGGTGTGGTAGCCCTTCATAAAGATCAAACTCAGGATAATTATCAGGATGATGATATTAGGCACGCCCTCATCACTACTCAGCCTTGTTCATAGGTGAGGCCTGATTTGATAACACGGGCATAGCTGTGGCTTGTGGGGTCCATTTTCCTCCACATTAACCCCAAAGACCAGCTCCATGTGCTCAGAGGCTTTCCTGAGGATCTCAGGGAAGTCATCCCTGTACTTGTTGATAACAGCATCAATGTCTCCATTAGTGATGGGCTTATTCATTTGATACTTGTGCAGTAAGAAATTGACTAATAATTTCACCTTTTCATCTAGAGGCCCTAAGGGCAAGCTTTCAATGTCTAGCAGGGATTGTGAAGTGCTTGAATTTTCTGTCTCTTCTTGGCTGATGGAGACCTCATCTGATTTGCTTGATGACGTGGCTCTTGTGACAGAAAAAGAGGAGTAGGCACTCTGAGAACCCTGGGGAGTACTGGGTGCCCCAGGAATGGAAATCCCCTCTATAGTGCAGGGATCAGAGAAGAGCAGGAAGAGAAAGCCTCATTCTCAGTCTCTAGAACCTGTGCAGCTTCCAAGCCCTGAGTCTCACTGTGGGTCTGAAAAGTGTTGCTCATGTGGGAAGCATGGTCTCACCTTTTCATTAGTCATGATGACTTGTATGGGTGGAAGCAGACAGGAGTTTCAGCAGGAGGGTGGACAAAGAGGACCCACAACCTAAGGAAGAGAGAGAAGATATTGCTGTTCTCAGCTAGTAAACTTAACCATAACAGCTCTGATGGAGGCTACCCAACAGGTCTTCTCCTAGGGGCTGTGCTTAGGGACTCACAACTTTCCTGTCCTGTACCACCTGTTTCATAATAATCTGAAGGAAAAGGTGAAGAGGCTCCTCCTGGCACAGCCAGCCATCTCAGACTGAAAATTCTCAGGGTTAACAGTAATGCAGAATAGGCTGAAGTCTATGGGCTCCCTTCTATTCGAAGTTCTGTCATTGCCTCAGCCTTCACTGACACCCTTTACCTTGACTCTTTGCATTGTTTGGAACATTTCCCTCTTCTGAACTAGGGCTGTCCCACAAAGACTTAAAATCACTTCTATGAGAACCCTGAGTAGGAAGTCAGAGAATGGCTGAGTTAACATATTTACCCAGAGCTGTCCAGGTCTAATAGCAGAGATGCAACCCCTTTGGTCCTGGGTTGTGTATTCCCCTCAGTTCTCACTCAGTGCCCTAATCTTAATCCCTGGAACACCCCAGGTCACTTATCCTCTGTTAACCTGAGGCCATGCCCCCTTAGGTCAGCTTCACCTCTCTGAATCACCCAAAGTGAAAGTCAGACTGCACCTTAGTCTCAAAGCTATTCTGGGGCTTCTTAGGGATAGCAGGGATGGTGTTCTATGAAGTCACTCCATTCTTAGATGAGTGTTCCCATAATTCCTCAATTAAATCCTCACCTGGATAACTACAGGGCCTTGGAATCTTACCTTTTCTGACTTGAGGCCATGCCCTCAGACCAGGCCTCCACAAAACTGAGGTCTGAGACTACTGAGGTGGAACTCAGGGAACCACTTTGTCCACCTCTGCAAGGCCTTCCAAGGATGACAGCAGGGGTATTACTCTTTCTCTTTTTTTGGGGTGGGGGGTGGGTAATTGCCTTAATCCTTACTCACAGTCACCTGGACACCTATAAGAACTAGGAGTACTCCCTCTGCTTACCTGAGGCCACACTATTCAGACCAAGGCACTCACCTCCATGAAACCCCCTAGCAGAAAGTCAGAGCCTGTAACATATGGTCATCTCTGCCCTGAGCTTCTCAGGCCTCACAGTGGGCTGTGGCTATCTATAGCATGCCCTCTCTTCTGGGGTGAGTGGCCACCTTCAGCTCTCATTCAGAGTCCTTGGCTCATATTTTTAATTAATTACTTCCTTGATTAAGATTCCTAAATTGATTAAGGAAGTAATCCATCTGTGTGTACTTACCAAACTGCAACTGTCATAGAGATTGAGTCTGAATTCCAGGCTAGATTTCAGTTAGGGAAGCTGTAATACAATGCATGTGTCTAGAACAACTGCTGGACAGTCAGATAAAACATACACATTTTCCCATCAGAGGATTCTTCTCCAGCCAGACTTAAATGCTTTGAAATCTTCTGTTTCAAAATATTTACTTTCTACAAGGTAGAGATTCATATAGACACATTTTAAAGGTAGTTTTGTCCATATCCCTTGAAACAGAGTTGTAAATACTGAATAGGCCCACTGGGTAGATATATACCTGAATTCTAATTCTAATCATTTGATAAATAATTGAAACAGTAAAGTAGGAAACAACCTTAAAATTTGTCATATTATAGATGGGGAGCCTGGAGCACAGGGCGGTGGTGATTTGTCCAAGATCTCATACTTTGTGCCAGAACAGGATTCACATTGACACCAGTTTTTCCATCCAGGTATTCACAATGACTAGAGCATCAGTGAGGGGTAGAGTGTTTTGCAAGTGATTTGTTAGTAATCAATTAAAATTCTTATCAGTAAGCATTTCAAACATACAGTCATAACAAAATTCTCTTTTGACTTATCTTCAAACCCCTCCTTCAACCCCACCAACAAACAACCTTATTAAAAGTTTACTAGAGGCCTGGTGCATAAAATTCATGCACGGGGCTGGGGGTGTCCTTCAGCCCAGCCTGAACCCTCTCCAATCCGGGACCCCTAGAGGGATGCCCAGCAGTTGAACATCCTCTAACAATCCAGGAGTGCTGGCTCCCAACCACTTGCTTGCCTGCCTGCCTGATTGCCCCTAACCACTTCTGCCTGCCAGCCTGATCACCCCCTAACCACTCCCCTTCCAGCCTGATTGACACCTAACTGCTCCTCTGCTGGCCTGATTACCCCTAACTGCCCTCCCCTGCAGGCCTGGTCCCCCCCAACTGCCCTCCCCTGCAGGCCTGGGTCCCTCCAACTGCCCTCCCCTGCAGGCCTGGTCTCCCCCAACTGCCCTCCCTTGCAGGCCTGGTCACTCCTAACTGCCCTCCCCTGCTGGCCTCATCACCCACAACTGCCCTCCCCTGCAGGCCATCTTGTGGTGGCCATCTTGTGTCCACTTGGGGCAGCCATATTTGACCAAATGGGGGCAACCATCTTGTGTGTTGGAATGATGGTTAATTTGCATATTACTCTTTTATTAGATAGGATTCTGAATGGGTATAAATGTGCTTATGACTATTAAATAAATATAATAATATAGTACACATTGTTTTTCCATTTTCTCCCCTCCCTCAACTAGTAATACATCTGGAATCATGTACTATATCAATCTTCAGAGTAGCCCTAAAGAATAGAAACTCAGATAACATTATTTTATTAATATTTTACAGATTGAACATGTTCTTGATAATATTTTATATATTTGTTTATATTTTCAGATATTACAGGTAATTTCTATACAAATTTAGAACTTTTATTTTTTTTAAAATCTTTATTGTTCAGATTATTACAGTTGTTCCTCTTTTTTCCCCCCATCGCTCTCCTCCACCTGGTTCCTATCCCACCCCCTTCCCTTACCCCGCCACTGTCCTTGTCCATAGGTGTTTGATTTTTGTCCAGTCTCTTCCTGCACCCCCACACCCCCTTTCCCCCGAGAATTGTCAGTTCACTCCCTTTCTATGCAGATTTTACTATATTCACCAATTTATTTTGTTTGTCAGATTTTTTATTGACTTGTTGATATATATGTATTTGTTGTCATTTTGTTGATCATAATTTTTATCTTTACCTTTTTCTTATTCTTCCTCTTCTTAAAGAATACCCTTCAGCATTTCATATAATACTGGTTTGGTGGTGATGAACTCCTTTAGCTTTCTCTTATCTGTGAAGCGTTTTATCTGACCTTCAATTCTAAATGATAGCTTTGCTGGGTAGAGTAATCTTGGTTGTAGGTTCTTCTTATTCATCGCTTTGAATATTTCTTGCCACTCTCTTCTGGCCTGTATAGTTTCTGTTGAGAAACCAGCTGACAGTGTATGGGTACTCCCTTGTAGGTAACTGTTTTTTCTCTTGCTGCTTTTAAGATTCTCTCTTTGTCTTTTGCTCTTGGCATTTTGATTATGATGTGTCTTGGTGGGTTCTCTTTAGATTCCTTTTGTTTGGGGTTCTCTGAGCTTCCTGGACTTGTAGGTCTATTTCTTTCACCAGGTAGGGGAAGTTTTCTGTCATTATTTCTTCAAATAGGTTTTCAATATCTTGCTCTCTCTCTTCTTCTAGCACCCCTATAATGTTGGTACACTTGAAGTTGTCCCAAAGGCTCCTTGCACTATCTTCATATTTATGGATTCTTTTTTCTTTTTTCTTTTCCAGTTGGGTGATTTTTCCTTTTTCGTATTTCAAATCTTTGACTTGATTCTTGGGATCCGCTAGTCTGCTGTTGGATCTCTGTATATTATTCTTTATTTCAGTAAGTGTATGTTTAATTTCTAGTTGGTCCTTTTCATATGCTCGAGGGACTCACTAAATTTATTGGCCTTTTCTAGAAAATTCTTGGAAAACCTTATAACTGTGGTTTTGAACTCTATATTCAGTATTTTTCTTTCATCTATTTCTTTCATTTGTGACCTGTTTCTTTGTCTCTGCATTTTTGCTGCTTCCCTGTGTTGATAGAGTGGCTTTGTGTGCTAGGTGTCCTATAGGGCCCAGTGGCTCAGCCTCCCTAATTACTGAAGTGGGCACTCTTGGTGCACCCCTTTGTGTGCTGTGTGCACAGTCTTGTTGTAGTTATGCCTTGATTGCTGTTGGTATCACTGGGAGGAATTGACCTCCAGGCCAACTGGTTGTGAGGACCAGTTGTGTCTACAGTGGGAGAACTTCTGTGCTGGAGACACCCTTATGGGGCAGGACTTGCTTCAGTGGGGCTTTGACACTCACTGAGTCTGCCCCCTGAGTGTGTCTCTTATGGATGTGAAGAGTTGTAATCTGGATGGTCTCACTCTGACCACTGGGTACACTGGCTCTTGGATCTCTAAGGAGGTGTCAAGTCAGCCACTCCCTGAGGCAACCCAGCAGGAGCTACAGAGAGATCTGCAGATTCTTCCTCTTTGTTTGGTATTTGGAGGTGCCCAGATGAGGCCCAGCTATGAAGCAATGCAAGCTACTGTGGAGCCTTGGGCCTTCTTTTGGAAGTTCTGGGGCTCTCTGACCCAGCTGCAGTTTGTTAGGTTTTTGATTGCAAAAGACCAGTCCATTCATATGCAAAAGCCTCTGCACACAGTTTGGATGGGGTTGTAAATTGGGTGGGGTGGGGTCTCAGAGAATCACCAGGGTGGAGCAAACAGCAATGGCTGCCTGTCAGCCCTGCCCCAAAGAAGCCCCTGGATCTCTGTATCCTGTGGCAGCATGCAGGAACAATGATCGCTGCAAGCACCTCTGAAAGAAAGCTGCCCTCTCTGTTCCAGCCCGATGCCAGACAGTCCAGTTTCTCTCCGTATGAGTCTGGGTCCCCAGAGTCTCGCCTGGAACTGGCGTTCAGAGCAGTTGTGAGCTTGTATCTCCCTCCCGATTGAAAAAGACAACAGTGTACCCAGTTGCCAGCCCCTTTTGCATGTGCCTCTGTACCTCCACACCTCCACACCTCCACACCTCTGCACCTCCTACCGGACTCAATGCACTTTTCTCTTTCCTTCTGGTTGTAGAATTTCCACTCAGCCAGCCTTCCTGTGGTTCTGGATGATATTCGTTTTGTCTTTTAGTTGTAGTTTTGATATGGTTGTGCAAGGCAGCAAGTTCAGGTGTTTACCTATTCCACCATCTTGGTTGTCTCTGGAACTTTTCTTTATTTAAAAAATTAAATATGGATATGGACAACAGCGCGGTGATTGAAAGAATGGAGGGGAATGGTGGAGGAGGTAGAGGGCACAGAGGGATAAAAGGTGATGGAAAAAATAAAATTAACAACAACAAAAAAAAATGACAACACACCAAAAGCAAATATATGACTAAGCGTATAATTAAAACTTGAATGCATATTTGTCTGAAAAATATTGTCCTGAGGTAGCAAGAGTGTTGAGATATAAAATTGTTGTACTAAGTATTGCTTTTGAGAATTAGTTGGTTATTCTTTCCCTGGGTCATGAGAAATATGAGAAACAACTAAGTTAAAAGGTTGAATATTTCTATACTATACCTATTTTCCTATTATAAACTTGTCTTTGCATTTTAGTTCTTGATCTTTAAGGTCAGCTCAAAAAGTGCTGTTGATCACAGTGATTAAATGCCAAGTAGCTTATTGTGAAGCACGGGCAAAGCTTAGTCTCAAGCACAAGGTCCAATGAGGTGGTTTTCGTATGCTCTTTGAGAGATTATGCTGTGAAGCAATTTCATCACCTCATCCATCTTGCCTTGGAATCATTTTATAGCTCTTTAGATTTATTTTGTTTATTACTTGGATTCCTTTGTTGAGACTGGGATATGAGAGCAAGGTAGATTCAGGTTTTATGTCTTTATTTGGTTCTTTTTGTCAACTGTCGTGTACTATATTATTAACATAAAATATATTTCATTCTTCTGTTTCCTACATGTTTGGGGGCTTTTAGAGAGAAATTATGTGTTGATTATGTAGAATTAATGTCATCTAAAAATTTAAAGCTTGCTTCTTTATTTCATTTAGAATTTGCATCTATACCATACCTTATTTTGAAGCAAAATTACTTTGAAAAAGTAGAAAAAAATTATGGCTGAGGAGGCAGCCCTTTCTTGCACCTAGGGCCAGAGTAGAAATACCACTAAATTGGATAACATTCACCTGGAATTACCAACTGAGGTGCAGCTGAGGAGGAGACATATATCAAGGAAGGATAGAAAACTCCTGGAAAATGGTAGAAAGGGCAATGTTGCAAGAGGAGCTGACCCAGCTCACAGGGGTGATAAGCTTGTGGGGGCCAAGACAGAGGATAGAGCACTGGACTAGGGGAGGGTCTTTTCCCTCAGAATATAGAGGCCTGAAACCCAGGCTGGGCTCCACAGCCCAGAGCACCAGAGCACCAGAGCCTAGACCTGCTGCCCAAGTAATATCCAGCTGTGAAAGGTGGTAGGGCTGCTGGCTGTGGCAGTGGAGTCCGGAGCTAGCAGACCAGAGTCAGAAAGAAAGCCAAAGTTTCTTTTTTGTTTTGTTTTTTAAACCCAGAGCACAGGAGTTTCTATTTGCAGCTACTCACCTGAGACTTAGGTGTAGGGAAGGAGATGCAGACTTGAGGTGCCTCAGAAGAGGATTATGCACAGCTTCTGAACAGCAAAAGAAACCATCAACAAAGTGAAAAGAGAGTCCACTGCATGGGAGAACATATTTGTCAATGATACATCTGATAAGGGGTTAATCTCCAAAATATATAGGGAACTCATACAACTTAACAAAAGGAAGACAAACAATTCAATTTAAAAATAGGCAAAGGACCGAAAGAGACACTTCTCCAAAGTGGACATTCAGCAGGCCAAGAGACATATGAAAAAATTCTCAAAGTCACCAATCATCTGAGAGATGCAAATTAAAATGACGAGATATAACCTCACACCTGTCAGAATGTCTATCATCAACAAAGGACAAGGGTTGGCGAGGATGTGGAGAAAAAGGAACCCTAGTACAGTGCTGGTGGAAACGCAGACTGGTGCATCCACTATGGAAAATAGTATGGAGTTTCCTAAAAAAATTAAAAATGGAACTCCCATTTGACCCAGTAATTCCACTTCTAGGAATATATCTGAAGAAACCAGAAACACCAATCAGAAATAATATATGCACCCCTATGTTCACAGCAGCACAATTTACCATAGATAAGATTTGGAAACAGCCTAAGTGCCCATCAGTAGATGAGTGGATAAAAAAGCTGTGGTATATTTATAAAATGGAATACTATGCAACTGTAAAAAGGAAGGATCTATTACCCTTTGAGACAGCATGGAGGTACCTGGAGATTATTTTGCTAAGCAAATTAAGCCAGTCAGAGAAAGATAAGTATCACATGATCTCACTCTTATGTGGAATCTAATGAACAAAATAAACTGATGAATAAAATATAACTAGAGACATAGAAGCATGGAATAGACTGATAAATTTTAGAGGGAAGGTGGGGATGAGGCAGTGGGAGGGGAGTGATCAACTGGGAAACTTATATGCATAATGCATAACCCATGGATACAGACAATAGAGTGGTGATGGCCTGGGAGGGGCGGATAAGGGGTCGAGGGAGTCAATGGCAAAACCCCACACAGAAACAAAGGGACATCTGTAATACTTTCAACATAAAGATAGAAACAAGCAAAGCAAAAGTACTTTAAAATGAGTAAAATTCTAAGTTATAATAATGCAGGCCTTTTTAATAACACAATAGGCACGATTGTCAATGGCCATGATATATATTAAGTCAAAAGCTGAAATGAAAACATTTTCTATAAGTGTAACAAGTAGACTTCCAGTAATAGGTACTTTTTTAAGTCTTGTATTTCTTTAGTATTTTTATTTTATAAGAGTTTTATATCTACAGAAAAGTTGTGAGGCTAGTACAGAGATATTCCATATATTTGTACTATATACACTTCACTCTATTGTTAATATCTTCCATTAGTGTGGTATATTTGTCACAATTAATGAACCAATATTGATGCATTATTATCTACAAGCCATACTTTTTTCCAGATTTCCTTAGTTTTTAACTAATGTTCTTTGAATAGTTCCTGGTTTCCAGTTGGGCTACCATGTTAGATTTAGTCACCATGTCACCTTAGACTCTTCACTAGCTGTGGTAGTTTCTATTTTTATGTGATTATTTTTCTTTATTGATTAAGATATTACATATGTGTACTTATCCCCCACTTCCCCATGCCCCTGGCTCATGCCCTCACCCCCTGGTGTCTGTGTCCATTGGTTAGGCTTATATGCATGCATACAAGTCCTTTGGTTGATCTCTCTTCCTTACCCCCACCCTCCCCTGCCTTCCTGTTTTTAACAACTTTGATAGTTTTTAGGAGTACTTACTTGTTAAGAATTTTTATAATGTCCCTCAATTGAGATTTGTCTGATGTTTCTTACCATATTTTTCAACTTTTTAACGAATCAGCATTTTAATTTCATTGTTTTTTCTCATTTTCAATTTTGTTGATTTCTGCTCTAATATTTATTTCATTTCTTCTCCTTGATTAAAATTTAATTTTCTCTTCTTTCTTTTGTTTCCTAAGGTGAAACTTGCATTATTGATTTTAGATCTTTCTTCTGTTCTTATATGCATTTTATGTTATAAATTTCTCTATGTATTGTTTTAGCTGTAGCTAATTCATGATACTTTAAAATTTCTCTTAACATTTCTTATTTGACTCATGGTTTAATTAGAAGTACATTGTTTAATTTTTAAATATTTTGTGATTTTTCAGCTATCTTTCTGTTCTTTATTTCTAATATAATTTCATTATGATCTAAAAACAGATTTTGTATGATTTCTATTATTTTAAATTTATAAGATGTGTTTTGTGACCCAGAATATAGTCTATCTTGGTGACTCCCATGTAAACTTGAAAAGAATGTATATTCTGCTGTTTTAGGATGGAGTGTTCCATAACTGACAATCAGAAAAAGTTGATTAATAGTGTTGTTCAGGTTATCTATATCCTTAATAATATTCTGCCTGAATGATCTATAAATTACTGACAGAAGCATATTGAAGTCTCCAAGAATAATAGTAAATTTCTCCATTTGTCCTTTCCTTTCTATCAGTTTTTTCCTCATGAATTTTGATGCTCTGTAGTTAGGTACATACACATTAATGATAGTTATGTCTCATTGATGAATTGACTCCTTTATCATTATATAAATTTTATTCCTGATAATGTTTCTTATTCTGAAGTTTGCTTATCTGACATTAATATACTACTCCAGATTTCTTTTGATTAATGTTATAATAGTACCTTTATCTCTTTATATTTAACTTCTTTGAGTCTTTAAATTGAATTTCTTATAGACATATAGTTGGTCTAGTTTTTCTATACACTCTGACAATCCTGTTTTTAGTTGGCATGTTCAGACCACTCACATGTAAAGTATTCTTTATATAGTTGGATTAATATCTACCATCTATGTCACTGATTTCTATTTAAGTTTCTACTGTTTCTTTTTTCTTATTATTTTCTGCCTTCTCTGATTTAATTAAGCATTTTATTGATTCCTTTTTATATTTTCTCTTAGCATATTATTTATACTTCTTTTTCAAAACTCTCAGTGCTTATCCTAGGTTTAAAATATTTTTTTAATTAAGCTTAGTTCATTTCAGATAACATTGTACTGTTTCACATGTATCTAAGTGTCATAACAGAATATTCTCAATTCCTTGTGACCTTATATTTATTTATTTTACTTACCTGTATGCTTTAATCACCCAATACATTGTTGCTATTAATATTTTAAAGAAACAATTATATTTTAGGTTGATTAATAATAAGAAAAAGAAAATATTTTATCTTCAATTATTTCTTATCAGATTCTTTTTTTCTCAATGAAAATTAAAACTTCTGTTACATGTATATTACATATATTGTATGTTACTTATTATATCTAAAGATCTTACTGGTAGGGCAGATTTACTGGCAATTATTTCTCATTTTTTTCCCTTAGAAAGTCTTTAATTCTCCTTCACTTTAAAAAAAATCTTTATTATTTAAAGTATTACATATGAATCCTTTTCCCCCCATTGACCTCTCCCCACTCACTCCCACCCACCCCTGGCACATACCCTCACACCCCCTTACTGACTGTGTCCATGAGTTATGCTTATATGCATGCATACAAGTCCTTTGGTTAATCTCTTCTCCCCCCCACCACCCTTCCCCCTTCCCCCTGAGGGTGGATGGTTTGTTCTATGCTTCTATGTCTCTGAATCTATTTTAGTTCATCAGTTTATGTTGTTTATTATATTCCACATATGTGAGATCATGTGATATTTATCTTTCTCTGACTCACTTATTTCAATTAGCATAATGCTCACCAGTTCCATCCATGCTGTTGCAAATGGTAAGAGTTCCTTCCTTTTTACAGCAGTGTAGTATTCCATTGTGTAGATGTACCATAGTTTTCTGATCCAGTCATATGCTGATGGGCATTTAGGCTGTTTCCAAATGTTAGGTATTGTAAATTGTGCTGCTATGAACATAAGGGTGCATCTATCCTTTCTGATTGGTGTTTCTGTTTTCTTGGGATATATTCCTAGAAGTGGGATTACTGGGTGGAATGGGAGATCCATTTTTAATTTTTGAGGAAACTCCATACTGTTTTCCACAGTGGTTGTACCAGTCTGCATTCCCACCAGCAGTGCAAGAGGGTTCCTTTTTCTCCACATCCTCTCTAGCACTTGTCGTTTGTTGATTTGTTGATGATAGCCATTCTAACAGGTGTGAGATGGTACCTCATTGTCGTTTTGATTTGCATCTCTCGGATGATTAGTGACTTTGAGCATGTTTTCATATGTCTCTTGGCCTTCTGTATGTCCTCTTTCGTAAGGGGTCTATTTAGGTCCTTTGCCCATTTTTTTTGTTGGATTATTTATCTTCCTTTTGTTAAGTTGTATGAGTTCCCTATAAATTTGGAGATTAAACCCTTATCGGATATAAGATTGGCAAATATGTTCTCCCATGCAGTGGGCTCTCTCATTGTCTTGTTGATGGTTTCTTCACTGCATGTGGAATTCTAGGTTGGAGGGAGTTTTTTCCAACAGTTCAATAATTTATACCAGTCTCTTATTGCTAATGTTTTCCAACAAGAAGTTCACACTGTATTTCTTCTCATTATTTCTCTATAAATAAGGTATTTTGTTTTTCTGACTTCCTTCCATATTTTTTCATTGCCTTTGTTTATGTGCAGATTGAATATACTATTTCTAGATATAGTTTTTTTCAAAATTGACATTGATTAGTGTTCTCTGATATTCCTGAATCTGTGATGTATCTGTTATTAATTTGGAAAGTTCTTCACAATTATTACTTCAAATGTTTCCTCTATTTGATTCTTCTTCTGGTATTCTAATTACATATATGTTACATCTCTTGATATTGTTCCACAGTTCTTAGCTATTATGTTCTGCTTTTTCTTTATTTTCTTTGCATTTCACTTGGGAAAGTTTCTATTGACCTATCTTCAAGTTTTTCTTCAGATGTGTTGCATCTACTAATAAGCCAGAAAAGGCACTTTTCACTTCTGT
The DNA here is from genome assembly GCF_027574615.1 of Eptesicus fuscus. Classification (NCBI taxonomy): domain Eukaryota; kingdom Metazoa; phylum Chordata; class Mammalia; order Chiroptera; family Vespertilionidae; genus Eptesicus; species Eptesicus fuscus. The sequence goes on from NC_072473.1 coordinate 27,828,107, forward strand.
TTTTCTTTCCCCCTAGAATTTATTTTAGATTATTTCTTAGAGTTTCTATATCTCTGCTTACAATATACAAATTTTCTTTTATGTTATATACTTTTCCCATTAAAGACATATTACTCATGGTTATATTAAATTATTTTTCTGATATTCCACATCTGTCTCATATCTGAGTATAGTTTTGATGTTTGCTTTGTCTCTTCAGACTGTTTATTTCTTGCCTTCTGGTAAGTTTTGTACTTTATTTGTTGTTGAAAAGTAGCTGTATTGAGTAATAAAATTAAGGTAAATAGTCTTTAAGTGTGAGGATTTATGTTAACCTGAATAAGAGGTGGGCTGTGTTAAATGTTTATTTTAGCTATAGGTACTAGAATCTTCAAATTCCTCTCATGTCCTCATTTTGATTTCCAATCTTGGCTTTGGGGTGTCTCTATGCACTACTTCTCAGACAGTATGTTTCTTTTCTTTTTTTAAATATGTTTGTATTTATATTAGAGAGAGAGGAAGGGAGAGGGATAGAGATAAAGAAACATCAATGAGAAAGAAAAATTGATCCGCTACCTCCTGCATGTCCCATACTGGGGATCGAGCCTGCAACCAGGGTATGTGTCCTGACCGGGAATTGCACAGGGAACCTCTTAGTTCATGAGTCAGTGCTCAACCAATGAGCCACACTGGCCAGGAGAGTCTTGTGTTTTGCATCTTTTCCAGCTCTTACCCATTGTTATATAGATTGGAGCTTTGCTGGTTTGGCTGTAGGATATGAGGGACAAGAATCATTCTACAACCTTCTGATTAAGTTTCAGTCTTTTATAGGGTCTGTGTCTCACTTCTGTGGCCTTTACAAATGTTTTGGTCCCTCCAGTGGCATATTTTCCTTCTTTTGTGCTACTCCTTTCCTAGACTGCAAGATTCCTAATATATTTCCTTAAAGCCCTGTGCTCTGATGATTATACCTCTCTCACCCCTTTAGGTGAGAGGCTAGGAAAGCTGAGAGCTGTAGGGGATGATTGCGGAGAAATTCCCCTTCCCATCCAGGATAAGATTTCAGAATTATGCTCTGGTGAAGTATTTTACCCTGGAGAGTAGACCTTTGTTATGGAGAAGGTCATAAAAGGGTTTAGTAATGGTTACTCCCCTTCACCCACCCACTCCACGCTGTGCCAGAGCCAGGAGGGAAATATATATGAAAATGAAACTAGACCACCAACTTACACTACATATATATATATATATATATATATATATATATATATATATAATGAACTTTCCCACTTAAAACCCCACTATGTTCTTAGGGTAAGGAGTCAAATCTCTCTCTCTGTCCATAAATATATATATATATAACTCTCTACCCTAAGAACATAGTGGGGTTTTAAGAGGGAAAGTTCATTATTCTGTAAGCAAACATTGGCAGATCTGTCACTCTGTACATGCCTGTCTTTCCAGAATTCAGAGAAGCATTTTTAAAAGGTAAACTAAAACACTCAGGAAATCTGAAGTCAGAGACTCTGCTCCAACAGACACAAGAGAGAAAAGAAGAAAAAGAAATATGTTTTGATATTCTACATGAGCTTCTCTTTGTGGAGCCCTATCACTTTAAAGACAGGAAAGATGCAATTTAGAGAGAGCCCTGTTTCTCCAAGTTAATATCTCCTATATCCTTCAGTTAAGCAAGTCAAATATTTATTTTCCCATAACTTTCTCAAGATTCCATACTGACATATTATTACTGCTAACCAGCATAGATCTAATGGATCCAACTGTTGATCAGACATGGATTTACCTGATGAAAACACAGAAATGTCCTGATTGGACTTTTTAGGTATAAAAGAAGAGTTAAGAATCTGAATGAATTGTTGGAGGATTGGGATTCTTCTAGTAAAGAAAAAGGCTTTAATAAAAGCTTTGTTTGCTTTCAAATAGAAGCAGGGTTACCAAATACGTGCAATCCATAGAGCTGTTAGGTATTCTGCTTGCATTTATTTTTCCTCACCTTTCATATTTTATGCAACCTAGTTCCAGTTCTGGCTTCTGATTTTAATGAGAAAATTGCAAACTTGTTCCTAGTGTGCTTTAAACACATCTCAATACAAGTAGTAAGTGGCTCTTCTCTGAGACTTCTCTCTTTCCTGGTCCAAAGTTGTAGTTTTGCTGTGAATAGTTTCAAGGGATTTCATAAAAGCCCTATAAACCCAAGTTTCTATGTTTAATATTGATCCAGCTCTCTGTCAGATTTTACTTTTCATTTTACATTTGATTTCATTTGTGTAAGAGTTCTTTTTAAATAAAAGATGTCTGACTGAACTGTACTTAAAAGTGAGTTGGGATCCACTACAAAGCAGTGACAGTACCAAATGCTGCAGAGGATGTAGAGCAATAGGAACCCTTATTCATTGCTAGTGGGAATGCAAAATGGTACAGCCTCTTTGGCAAACTTTAGGGTGGTTTCTTAAAACACTAAACATATTCATACCATTAAATCCAGCAGTCACACTCCTTGTTATTTACCCAAATGAGCCAAATATTTATATCTATACTAAAACTTGCATATGGATGTTTATAGAAGGTTTATTCATAATTGCTAAAACTTGGAAGCAACCAAGATGTCCTTCAGTAGGTGGTGGATGAATGAACTATGGTATATCAGATAATGGAATATGATATTATTCAGTGCTAAAAAGAAAGGATCTATGGAGGAAACTTAAGTGCATATTATGAGATGAAAGAAGCTAATCTGAAAAGGCTACATACTATATGATTCCAACTATATGACATTCTGGAAAATGCTAAAATATGGGGGATGGTAGGCAGGTAAGCAAAAATAGTACAGCCAGAGCATACAATGGAGTAAAGACAGTCTTTTCAATAAATGGTGTTGGGAAAATTGGACAGATACATGGAAAAAAATGAAACTAGACCACCAACTTACACCATACACAAGAATAAACTCAGAATGGATAAAAGGCTTAAATGTAAATCCTGAAACCATAAAAATCTTAGAAAAAAACATAGGCAGCAAAATCTCAGACATCTCCAGTAGCAATATATTTAAGAATACATCTCCTAGGGCAAAGGAAACTAAGGAAAAAAATAAACAAATGGGACTATATCAAAATAAAAAGCTTCTGCACAGCAAAAGAAACCATCAATAAAAGTAAAGGGAGCCCACTGTATGGGAGAACATATTTGTCAATGATGCATGTGATAAGCAGTTAATTTTTAAAATATATAAGGAACTCATACAAATTAACAAAAGGAACACAAATAATTCAATTTAAAAAATGGTCAAAGGATCTAAATAGACACGTCTCCCAAGTGAATATACAGATGGCCAAGAGACATATGAAAAATGTTCAAAGTCATTAATCATCAGAGAGATATAAATTAAAACAACAATGTCACCTCACACCTGTCAGAATGGCTACCATCAACAAATCAACAAATGACAAGTGTTGGTGAGGATGTGAAGTAAAGGGAACCCTAATACATTGCTGGTGGTGATGCAGACTGGAGCAGCCACTGTGGAGAACAGTATGGAGTTTCCTCAAAAATATTAAATAGGGAACTCCCATTTACCCAGTGATCCCACTTCTAGGAATATATCCTAAGAAACCCGAAACACCTACCAGAAAGACTGTATGCACCCCTATGTTCATAGCAGCACAATTTACAATAGCTAAGATCTAGAAATAGCCCAAGTGCTCATCAGTAGACGAGTGGCTGAAAAAGCTGTGGTACATTTACACCATGGAATACTATGCAGCTATAAAAAATAAAGATCTATTACCCTTTGAAACTGCATGGAAGGACCTGGAGAGTATTATGCTAAGTGAAATAAGCCAGTCAGAGAAAGACAAGTATCACATGATCTCACTCATATGTGGAATCTAATGAACAAAATAAACTGATGAACAAAATAGATCCAGAGACATAGAAGCATAGAACAGATGCTGGAATCTCAGAGGGAAGGCATGGGTGGGTGGGTGGGAAGAAATAAACCAAAGAACTTATATTTATATACTAGAGGTCTGGTGCACGAAATTCATGCACGGGTGTGTGTGTGTGTGTGTGTGTGTGTGTGTGTGTGTGTATGTGTGTGTGTGTCCTTCAGCCCAGCCTGCATCCTCTCCAATCTGGGACCCCTTGAAGGATGTCAGATTGCTCATTTAGGCCCAATCCTAGTGGGATCAGGCCTAAACGGCAGTCCAATATCCCTCTCAATATCCAGGACTGCTGGCTCCCAACTGCTCGCCTGCCTGCCTGCCTGATTGCCTCTAACTGCTTCTTCCTGCCAGCCTGATCACACCCTAACCACTCCCCTGCCAGCCTGATCAATGCCTAACTGCTCCCCTGCCAGCCCGATTGCCCCTAACTGTCCTCCCCTGCAGGCCTGGTCCCCCCCAACTGCCCTCCCTTGCCAGCCTGGTTGCCCCTAACTGCCCTCCCCTGCCAGCCTGATTGCCCCTAACTGCTCTCCCCTGCTGGCCCAGTCCCCACTAACTGCCCTCCCTTGCCAGCCTGGTCACCCGAAACTACCCTCCCCTGCTGGCCTGGTCCCCCCCAACTGCCCTCCCTTGCAGGCCTTGTCCCTCTCAACTACCCTTCCCTGCAGGCCTGGTAGCCCCTAACTGCCTTCCCCAGCAGGCCTGATTGCCCACAACTGCCCTTCCCTGCTGGCCATCTTGTGGTGGCCATCTTGTGTCCACGTGGGGGGTAGCCATATTTGACCACATGGGGGCAGCCATCTTGTGTGTTGGAGTGACAGTCAATTTGCATATTCCATCTTTATTATATAGGATAACAAATGGACTCAGACAATATTGTGCTGAAGGCCTGGAAGGGAGGCGGGTTTGGGGTAGAGGGGTTCAATAGGAAAAAAGGGGGATATCTGTTATACTTTCAATAATAAATATAAATTTAAGAAAAAAAAGTATAAGATAATCTCTTGGACAAATGAAAGAAATATTACTAATTTTATCAATTTTATCTAACCTTTTAAAAAATCTTATTTTTATATATTTTAGTTCAGAAGTACACGCATTTCATTTGTAAAGGAATGCATAGACAGTGGGCAGTATGTAAAAAATGTTTGCTAATGGATGTGCATTCAAAATGATTTGGAGACTATGTGATATTCTATTTTATTAAAATGTTTAGCCAAATAAAATTTAATTTAAAAAAAAACGTTCTTCAGAAACATCATATGGAAGCTCCGTAAGTTCATTCTATGAACATCCAGTGTCCTCCTGGAAAATGAGGTTGTTTAAGACATTTCAAAATAACTGACACTATAATAATCACATTTGAACATATAACTCTGTATGTATAAATGAATATTACTTTAGAATGAGTACCTAGAAAAGGAATTATAGTGTCAAATGGATTTCATGTTTATAACTTTAAATATATATGTCCAATTTTCATCTGCCAATATGCTATGAGTTTAAAACTCCATCCAGTAGAACCTGAAAGAGCTTGGCTTGTTACAATAGCTTAAAACTTAATTAAACATTTTAAATTATATTTTTCTCAACATTCAAATAGCTATGTTTTTTTTTATATACATGAGTAATGTATATCCATGGAAAACATTCAGAAAGTTCAACTATAAAGAGAAAAAAATCATCCTTCCAGATTTTTCCTTTTCTTTGAACACAAAATACTAGTACATATATACTGTTTAAGAAAGGACAGAGGAAAAGGTAAAGAAAAGGGCATTGAAGACACACTAATGGAGTAAAAAGAGGGTCTTACTTAGAACAAAGTTTGAGATCTTAGATGTTGGCCAAATCAACAAGTGAAATTAAAAAGATATATGTGTGTGTTTTCTTTCACTTGCCCTCATTTTTGTTATTACCCTCATTTAAAGAAATATTTATATTTATATATATATATAATTTCCTTATTTACATCTATAATAATAAAAGTGTAATATGCTAATTAGACCAAACAGCCAAACGACCTTCTGGACTTCATTCCGGACATCCTTCTGGATGACCTTCCGGATGAAGCAGGGCAGCAGGGGCTGAGGCAGAGGTGGTTAGGGGTGATCAGGCAGGCAGGCAGAGTGGTTAGGGGTGATCAGGCAGGCAGGCAGAGTGGTTAGGAGCAATGAAGCAGTTAGGGGCGATCAGGCAGGCAGGCAAAGTGGTTAGGGGCAATCAGGCAGGGAGGCAGAGGTGGTTAGGGGAGATCAGGCAGGCAGGTGAGGGTTAGGGGCAATCAGGCAGGCATGTGAGTGGTTAGGGGCAATAGGAAGGCAGGCAAGCAAGCAGTTAGGAGCCAGCAGTCCCAGATTGCAAGAGGGTGCAGGCTAGGCTGAGGGGACCCCCTCCCCCTGCACAAATTTCGTGTACTGGGCCTCTAGTATAGAAATACATGAGAAAATTTTTATATATAAAATATATTTTATTTAAAATATAAGAAAAGGTATTTTATTTAAAAAATAAAATTTTCTTTACATATAACTTTAAATAAAAATATATTTATATATCAAAATTTATATAAGGAAGATTTATATAAAGAAATATAAATAAGGGGAATATAAATAAAATTTCTATATTCAGCCCTGGCCGGGTGGTTCTATAGTTTGGAGCATCATCCACTACACCAAAAGGTTGCAAGTTCGATCCCTAGCCAGGGCATGTGTGGAAGGCAACTGATCAATGTTTCTCTCTCACATCAGTGTTTCTCTCTCTCTCTCTCCCTTCCTCTCTCTCTAAAAATCAGTAAATATATCCTTGGGTGAGGATGAAATATTTCTATATTCATATATAGAAATATATCTATTTATTTACATGAGGGTCAGGATAAATAGAGGCATTTTAGTTATTAGTTATTCAAGGATCATAACTAAGGCCCAGAAACTTTCAAGAAAAGAGGAAAGGATATATATCAGAGAGTAAACTGAAAGATAGCCCCTAAAAGTGTGTGAGTGTGTATAGGACCATGGGCTTTCTATATAAACAATTCAAGTGACCCCAAATCAGCATGTCAGCACTATTCTGGTGGCTTAAGCTCAAGAAATCAGAGGAATATTAGAGGAATATTAGATCCATGAAACTGGTGAAAGTTGACCTCTAGGGTTAATGGAATGTTTATGAGGTAAGTTGGGATTTATTCCTTTAAATGACTAGTACCATCACACAGGTTGTAGTAGTAAACATGGTAAGTACAGAATCACCAATTTCTCTGTCTCTGCAATCTGTTCCTCTACTGAACATGTTTTTGATAGTTCAGTGAATGGGAGTAGTAACTGAAACACATTTTATTAATGTATTCCTCATTTTAGTCCAGCCTCTAATCCATAAACATTTTTTTTCATATTCCATTCATTTTTATTATATTTCTATTCCATCCTTCAAAACCTTCTATTCTATATTTCATTCCAAACTCCATTCCATTTTTAAGTCCACCAGCTATTTTTAAATCTATAGTACATATTTCATAGTTCATTTATGTCATGCCATTGCATTTTCAGTTAAATTCTATATTCCTTCCTATTTAATTTCAATTTTCTTTTTCTTTAAAATTTTATCACTATATTCCATTCCATTCCTTCTCACATAACATTATATCTTTTATTCTGTATGCCATTATATATTTATTTCCATTCTCCTTTCCATTCCACTTTCCCATTGCATTTTATTCAATTTCCATCCTATTCAATTTTCCATTCCATATCCTATTCAGGTCCATATTCTACTCTTCATTACACCCATTTTCCTCTGCAACCAGTCTCTATTTCACCCCATACTGCATTACATTTCAAATCATTTTCCATTTCGTATTATTTAACACTCCAAATACCAGTCCATTCTATTTTGTGTTGTGTTTCCAGTTGTCCATCCATTACATTAAATTTCCATCCCATTTTGCCAAAATTGTTATAACAATGACTTTCAGGAGATCAGCCTGTCAATATCTTATCAAAGAATTACAAATGTGCCTGGTCTATACTAAGAATTTCCACTTCTTGGAATTTATCCATAACAAGGACAAACTGAAGATATGAACAAATTTTAGCAAGAAGGTTGTGTCACACAGTGATTTGTTAGAGGGTGAAAAGTTGGAAACAACATAAATGTTGGTAATATAATAATGTTTGAAAATATAGGCTTCCTCTATAATGGAATATTTTCTAATCAAAATGGCCTTGTGTAAATTTGTGTATTAACATGGAAAGCATGTTTCCTGGATGCAAAACAGGTTACAAAAATATGCGTGGATAAAGAATTCCATTTTTATAAAACAAATCAAAACTATAAAATACCTATGAATGGCCATTCTGCCAACATATAATTAAACATTTCCAGTAGTTACCTATGGGTGTGTGGAAATTAAGGGGCAATTTTTCTTACATTTTTGCTTTTCTGTTTTGGGTACTGAATATGCAACCCTTTTGTAATAATGACTAAAAATAAATGTCTAAATATTAAACTTCAAGTCTGTGCATCATAACATATTTATATTATCAGAAACTAGACTTCTACCGCCAAGAATGAAGACTAGGTCAAGTAAATTAGCATACATCCACAACTAGATTACTATGTAGCCTATACAAACATTGATGCACATTTAAGCACAGTACCACTCTTAATCTCAGGCAATCCTTGCCTATGCCTGAGGGGGCCAGGCAGGCAGAAGCAGTTTTCCCAGAAAATGTCTAAACTCGCTCTGGTGCTTGTGAACTATTGGAGGCTGAACTGCTGAACATTTAGAGTAGTGTGGGCCCTATCCTGTCTCTCCCCTTTCAGCTGCTTTCTAAACCTTAAACCTACCCCAATCCTGAGTGAGGTGACCCAGATGTCAGGAGGAGTCCTAGGACTGTCCCCTCTTGTGTCATCATCCATAGACCCAGTGTCCTCACTAGATTCCATGAGGACGATTTAACTGGGGATTATCTCTTTCTGACCAGCGTTGCATTTCTTTTAAGTGATTTCTTGAGCTTGAGCCACCAGAATAGTGCTGATATGTTAATTTTGGGTCACTTGAATTGTTTATATAGAAAGCCCATGGTCCTACACACACTCACACACTTTTAGGGGCTATGTTTACAGGTGAGGAAATTCACATCATTGACCAGGCAAAAGGGATGGTGCACACCTCCCTCCTGTTTGCCACCAGATGGATCAGGGTTGGACAGCTCTTGGCAGATGGGAAGAGTCATGTGACATCCAGCTCACCAATCAGAAGTGAAGATTTGAACAAGGTCTGCCCCCTTACTCACTCCTCTAGCCCTGGCTCTACTTGAGATGGTTTTGAAGCAGTAGTCCTCTGTTTCTGAGGATCTGGCATTATGGCCACCCAGTCATATTGTTAGGAAGAGAGAAGCAGCAGCAAATTTGAATACATGAGGGTGAGGGGGCCAGAAGGGCAGGGCCTAAGAAAGAAGTCCCCCCTGCCACTATTGATCCAAGCAGGAGTGGCAATCCAGATCCTGCTGCCCAGATTCCCAAAGTCTCCAGTGACCCAGCACCATTGAGCGATCCAACACCATGAAAGCGTCCTCCACCGGAGCCTACATTTCGATCATTGTTGAGGGCCCACACCCGCCTGCATCAACTATAAGTGAAATGGTGTCTGACCTCCAAGGCAGCTGCAGTTCCCATTCTAACTTTGTTTTTTTGTTTATTTGTTTTTTCTAACTTTGTTTTTTTTTGAAATTTTTATTTATTTTTTTATCTCAAATGTTTTATTTCAAGTCAGTAGGAAATAATGAATGGTTGAATAAGTTGTTGAAAACAACTTCATAGACACCTAGAGAGAACAGAGATAAGATCTCATATGTATTATAACAAATTCCACATTTACTATAGATTTAAACATGAAGATTGAAGTCATAAAATTTGGAAATCTCAAATAATTTTTTAAAATCTTGGAAGTCCTTTCTAAACATGAAGACATAAAATATATACAAAAGTGCATAAAACTGAAATAAGTTCTCTTTTTTGCCAAAAAAACAAAGTGAAAGACAAATACAACTCTGAAAAATATATTTTCAATCTCTATCCATCCTGACTTTAGATGCATGGTAGCTGAAAGGGCCAGAATACAGACCTTGCATCTGAGCAGCAAAGCCGCCCCAGAAAAACCCACAAGGAACCAGGCCAGTGGATGTGCTCAGACTGACTGGGGGTGTGGGGTTGTGCCAAAAAGTAGCCCCACCTGGAAGAGCTGCCATAGACACAGAATCCTCCCAGGTACGATCTTTTTCCTAGATTCCAGGACTTAGATCTGAGTTTTTGCAGCCATCTCTTTTAAAGTTTCAGCCTGGCAGCAGATGCCATGCTCAGATTTCTGTCTGGAGTCCAAAATCCTGGCCAGGCTCTGCTCTCTGAAGCCACATGACAAACAACCCATCCTTGCTCTCAGTAGCCATGCCACATGGCCAGGCCCTGCTCTGTACTACCACGGATCCCAACCAGGCCCTCACTATGGAGCTAGGCCCTCACTACAGAAGCTGCATCACCCTGATAGCCCTGCTTTTGGCAGCGGCACAGCAAAGTCAGGCCCTACTCTTCAGAGCCATGATCCCACACAAGGCCTGATTTTCCCTAACTGCACTGCACAGGTAAGAACTGCACTCCACAGCCACCTTATCCACCTGAGTAGGGTTGCCTGAGTCCTGTTTCTCTCCCTAGGTTCACCCTAGGAAGGCTTGTCTTTAGGAGTTCCTCAAACTCTCTTGACCCTTGGAACCTATGCCTTGCCTCCCAGCCTGGTGATAATGCCATCTGCATTAGTGCCTCCTCATCTTGGTCTCCTAGCACATTCTCTTTTCATTTTGCTGGGCAACGTGATAAAAGCTTCTTCTCCTCCTTCCTTAGGTCTCTTGGCCTGAGCCCCTTCTCCTTCTTCATTGGTTTTCTGTCCTGAGCTTCTCTTCCTCCCACCATGATGATGATTATTACTACTTTTTAAATCTGAGCTCCAACTCCAAGGCTATCCCTCCTAGAGATAGTCAGGCCTTGATACCTGAGCTTGATTCTCTGAGCCCTGCCTCTCCAGGAGAGCAGGCCAAAAGAAAGAGCACCCCCCCCCCAATACCTCCTGTGCTTTATTTCCAGCTTTTCACATACTAGTAATATAATCCATCTGAAATTTGTTTCCATGTACAATTTAGGGTAGAGAGTCCATTTTATTCCCTTTTCCCATGTGGATCATGTATTGTACAGTAGCATTTAGAATTTCCTTCTCCATGATCTACCAGGATAGTACTGAAATGAAATAGGTTTTAATGTATGCATGGATCTAACTTTAGACTATGTACAGTAGGGTCATTTGTCTAAATCTGTGCTATACCACAATATTATAAAAAGCCTCAATCTATTTTGGGACTAGAATATCACTTTATTCTTTTTTAGGAGTGTTTTCATTCATAATTTTCATATATTATGGCCCTATACTCTTTCATATTCATTTTAGAAATAGGTTGTCAAATTGCAAGAAATATCTTATTGGGTTTTGTTTGAAATTGCTTTGAATTGATAGATTATTTGGAGAAGTCTATATTATTGTAATAGTGAATCTTCTTATTCATGAAAGCAATGTATCTTACCATTTATGTAGGGGTTTTTTTCACCTATGTTTCACTGACATTTTTATCATTTTCTCAATAGTTTTACTCTGATGTTCCTAGGTGTGGTTTTCTTTGAATCTATCTTGCTTGTGGTCTGTAGGAGTTCTTAATCATGTTGTTTGGCATCTTCAGTCAGTTTTGAAAAATTCTAGACAATTATATCTTCATATAATTATTTTTTATAAATAAAATGGAAAATTGTGGTTTCATTTTGTAAAATATTCTTTATTGTCTCAAAAATTGTTAATTTTATGTCCTATTTTGAGGATTAAAAAAGCATGCAAGTGAACTCTTTAGAAGAGACAGATAATAATCTTTTATTTCCTTTATTTGAAATGGTGTTATGACCATAAAATTCCCATTTAGACACTTCATACCCCCTTATCATAGGCAATTTACAATAGAGAGTGCCTCCGGGGTGTGTAATGCCAGGGAATAAGTCATTAAACCAAGCTATTGATTTGTTGGTTAAGAGCTGTCTGATCTTTAAACTTGATTTTGGTTGTGGTTATGGCTTCTTGTAGAACTAAACATAGTCTCCTGGATACATCACTGGAAGGCACACTTGAAGAACTATATAAAGGCTGAAGACACATAGTAGGTGGTTAAACCATGTCAATTTAGTAGGTCTGTGTGGTCAGGTGGTCACCTTAGTGTCCATGAAGTAGTCAATATCAGTGGTCACTATGACAACTATAGGGAGCCAAGCTTCCTAGGGTTTTTCAGACTTCCTGTTTGATGCCTCAGGTGGAATTTGGAGGTTGAGCTATAATGACCTCATGTTGGGAAGCCCTCTGCAGACATGGGAAAATCAGGCAGAACTATACTTCTGTTTCTTTAATAATTATGCTTAGACTGTCAAATCTCAGAGAGAAGGCAGAAGTGGGTGGAAAGAGATCAATCAAAGAACTTGTATGCATATATGTATAATCCATGGTCATAGACAATAAGGTGGTAAAGGCCTAGGCGGGAGGTGGGGACGAGCTAAAAGGGATCAATGGGGGGAAAAAGGACTATATGTAATATTTTCAACAATAAAGATTAAAAATAAAAGAAAGGATTAGCCAGTAAAGAACCATATATAACTATTGCCTAGATTTACTAGTTGTTAACTAGTAGGGGGCATGCCCAACATAGCATCATTCTAAATGCAGCATCCTGCCAAATCCCCCTTATACAGGAATACAGGAATCCTACTCTCAGAGGAGGAAGGAAGGAAGTGAGAATCATTGCCCTTGGGAAGGAATGAGGCACCCAAGTTGAGGGGTTTGTGCATTTTGAGAATGTGGGAGGTGGGATAATGAGGAAGGATTTGCTTTAGCTTGGGCCCTGCAAAGAGGACACCATTGATGACCAGTTCCTTGTTGGGAGTGACAAACTAAAACCAGAGTGAGTAGGAACAGGGGCTGGGGAGAATGTGGCAGCCAATCCAGGTCTGTGATCAAAGGCAGTGTTAGGGCAAGCCTGGGTCATACACCAGACACATATCAACATAGGAGAAATCATCATGTGTGAGAAGAAATGAACCTAAGAGTGGAGCTGAGGGGAACTTGGAGAAATGTTGGCTTGGTGTTGGCCTCAGAACTAGGCTTACCTCCCACTAAACAACATTTGGGAACAGGCTTTTTGAAGACCCAGGCTCTCCTGTTAGCTCTGTATGACAAATCCTGCAGGATGTGGCCAGAGTGAGACCACCTGACTCTTCTAGGAAGGCCTTTGGAGCCATTAAGTAGAATTCAAGAAAGAGAGGTCCTTCCATGAATATCAGTACATCATTTCCTAAAGTATAAATTATAAAATGGTAGCTTACAGACCTAATGTGGACAGCAGGTGGGTTTGTTAGTCCTACACAGATGTTTTAAAATAAATTATCTGTTGAGATTTAAAAATTCAAGAACTTTTTTTTTTAACCAGAATAAAGGTCTTAGCAGAGGGAGCATTGGTAGAAATGCAAAAAGTCTACTTGAGAATCTAGCACAAAATGCATAGGTGCTGGAAGCATCCAGTCTCGATGAGGACTCATCAGAAAGTTCATGAGTGGAGGATGCAGCCATTCTAGGCAGACATCAGAAGGTGGTACATGTGTGGAAAGTGCAGCCAACCTAGGAAACGATACTAGATTAGAAAGTGCATGGGAAAAGGGAGAAACCAGCTTAGAAAAGGCTTTTTTCAGGAGTTACAAGAGTGGAGGAAACATTCAATCTCTAGTAAGACCTGGAAGGCCATGCATAGTGGAGGGAGCATCTAACCTGGAGGAGAACTTCTAGGCTATGCAAGGATAGAGAGATACCAGCCTAGTTAAGTACTCAACAACAGGTGCAGTAGTTGGGGCTATAGCCAACCTAGGAGATGACCCTGTAAGAAGTCTTTGAGTGGATGGTGCAGATAATTTTGGGTTAGGCCTGATGTGAAGTGCAAGGGAAGAATGAGTATTTAGACTAGGGGATGACTCAGTAGGATCTAATTGGTAGATGGAACACCCACCTTAGGGGAAGGCACAGAAGGAGGTGCATGGAAAAAGGTAGCATTCAGTCTGTGGGAGGACTGGACAAGGGTTGCATGGATTAAATAAAGAGCCATTCTAGGGGCAGATCATGTAAGATGATATAAGTGGAGGATTCAGGCAGTCTGGGAGAGTATTCAGCAAGAGTTACAAAGGTGGAGGGTATAGACAGGCTAGGGAAGGACCTGACAGGAAGTGTATGGCTTGTAGGAGCATTCAGCCTAGGGGAGTACTCAGCAGTTGGTCATGAGTACTAGGTGGTAAAAATCTAATTATTTTTTATTTTCTGTAATTGGTTACTTTGCATCTTGGAGTCATTGGGCCATGCTAATGGCCCAAGGTTGTTCACATCTCCATCATTTCAGTTTTTTCTTGAGCATGAAGAAATCTTACAAACCCTGCAACCATAAGCTTCAGCATGTTTTGCTTCCTGTCCAATAGGGGATGTCCTCACCTAGCTGCTTCTCAAGACTATAGTAATAAAGGTCCCAGTTCCTCTTTCTCTATCTCTACTTCTCTGTGTGTTGCATGCCATGACACCCATCCTCTTGGGAGCTGTGAGTAATAAACTCTTCCTTACAAGGTAATTGTCTCCATGTCTATTATCTTACCATATGTGACTAAAACAAATCTTGAGTACATTTTTAAAAAATTGGTATAGTGAGTAAGGTAGTTTGGTAACAGACGGAGATGACATGCCTCTTGGTTTACTAACTGAATCCAACAGTTAGCAAAGCCTATGTGGGAAGGTACTTCTGGCTATTGGCCAGCCTGTGCTTTGGTGGCCATTGCATTATGTTGTGTCTGTGTTATGTTGCCTAGGTACTCCAATCTAAATTGTAGCAGAGCTCAAGAAGCTGAGTCCTCCATGAGGGACTGTCAGGCTTAGTGTGATGAAGTCTTGGCAAAGTCATACCCAATTGGCTTCTTAAGTGGTTACAATGTATCTAATCTGGGCAAGGTATCCAGGAGAGCCTAGGGTAGTTGACTATTGTACTATGTGAAGGTCTTCCCAAAGAAATAAGAAATGATTACCTCTCTCCTGACACAGGTGAATATGATCCATTGAATATCCACTAGGGTTGAAGTCCATAGGGGCTCCTCATCTAAAAGCAACCCCTTTCCTTATATGTGCTAAGCTTATTGGCTTGTCTCTTCTGGTAGCTGGAAACTGCCCGCCTAGATATCCTCACACTGAAAGGACCTGTTGACCAGTAATGTGCTCCACTGCAAACATTGTTGCTTTGGTCACAAACTCCTCTGTTGTTGTCTGCCTTGCTGCTATGTGGCACTTTGCCCTTGAACCCTGTAGGTTATAATAGTTTGTATTATTAGAGGCCCTTGGCACAATATTTAATGAAAAAATGCAAGGGTAAGAGACATTGGGTTCTAGCATCTCCAAAATTGATGTGCTCAATTTAATTATTCCTATAAAATGCCATAATAGCACTCTTGAGTATTCCTCAGCACTGCAGTGTATCAGCACTCCAAGATATTTTATTTTAGAAACAAAGTATAAGAATAAATCTGGCAGTGTCACAATTGCCCTCTTGGAGCTGAAACCAAACCCACAGAGGTCAACACTAAACCACCGCGGCAATTTCACAAGCTGGAAATAAAATTCACCTTAAAGGAATTTAGTACAGAGAGTTCAGGAAAAGGAGGCATACTGGCTTCTAAGGGTCTTTACTATATTAGCTCTTTGCTCTGGCTTATGGTCCAAAAAATGAGGCAGTTAGTGGGAATAGCCTGAGACCCCTAAATACATGCTTTATTCACGTTTTCTGAGATAAGTTTTTATTCCTCCCTGTACATTGGCTAGACCCATACTTGTACTCAGCATGCCTGTCAAACAGATGAAAGTGACACTGATGAGCCAGAACAGAGCAGCCCCCAGAAAATTGCTATGCTCTATGATGCCAAGTGAGCCCTTTCTATCATTACATTGGACTTTTATGGCTTGGGAATGGGCTCAACCTAGCATATCATGGATCATTGCTAAGGTCAATGCTAAATGTCAAACAGTACAGGATGCCAGAACATTATTACATAAAATTGGCATGGTTAGGTGGGTTTATTATTTTGTAGTAAACCCCAACCCTGCATATAATGAAGTCATTTTAAACTCTGAGTCTGCCTTCCTTGCCCCAGAATCCAAGGAACTTTCCTGAAGGGGGTCCCACCAAACTATATACCTGTCTTTCTTTCTCTGAATGGCTTGGCTACACATTTAGGGAAGACCTAAAGGAAATAGATGTCTAGTTGATGTGAGAGCAACTCACCCAACAATAAACAGGTTTTAGTTTATCAAAGCCAGCCACTGTCTTGACCCTCTAAATGGTTTCCCCTAGACAACTCTACATCCTGAGCCTCTCCCTCACCTCCTGAACCTCTTCCTCAAGGATTCCCACATAAATCTCTTTAAGGAACTTCAAGAAATTGAAGTTCCCACAGACCTCATAGCTGGGCAATCATAAAATAAATAAATAAATAAATAAGTGAACAACAACAACAACAAAAACACAACAAAACAAAACACACACACACACACACACACACACACACACACACACACACATACACACACACACCAAAAACACCCTATGTCAGGAAGCATTTCTTAATTTAGGACTTTTTCCTAATCCACAACCAGGACCTGCTGAGGTACCACAGGGCTGTCAACCATCATCCCGAAATTAAAGACCTGGGCCTCTCTCAAAAAATTTTTCAGGTCAATCCACCTATAAATACCAATAAGTAAAAAACTTGCTTGCTAGATATCTTAGGAAGTCATGCTGGAGGGAGTTAGTTGCCTTTATTGGATTAGGGGAAGCCCCATTCTGCCAGAGGGAGTCAGTATGTCCTAATGCTTCATGCTTTATCCTGACTTTCAACAATGGCAATCACATAATCCCCTCGCCTAGGGTGATAGAAACTCCCTGGAGCTTGTCCCACCACCTGGGAAAATTGCACATAAGCTACTCAATGGTCCTTTGGAGCCTACAAAATAATCAACTTTTCCTGTATCTTTCAGGTACTGGGGTACAGGTCACAGTTATTCTGGGTAATTCCTTTCTTTTGAAAAAATATTGTAACCCATGTAAAATATAGGGTATATTAGTTCATCCCATTCAGGGCTGGTAGCCCCTCTGTCTCTTGTTCATTTAATCATAGAGATGAATAACATTTTTGGAAATCTCTTAAATTGGAGCAAGCCAAAATTGGTAGACTTGTTGTGGGACTTGCTCATTGGGAGCCTGTGGACCTCCTATTAAGGTCGTCAATATGTCTCAATGCAAGCTACAATAAGGTACAGCACATTATTTCATATCTCTTCAAAGCTGGTGGTGTGATTCCTACTATCTTGCCTTTTAATAGCTCTATGTGGCCAGAGCTAAAGGCGGACCAGAGTGACACCTAACTGTAGATTATTGTCATTTCAGTGCAATTCTATCTATCAAAGCAGTTTCCTAATATTATTAAGGTCATTAATGACATCCAGGCTACATAAGGTGATTTCTTTGCAGGGTGGAGGGGAAGAAGAATTTGTCATTAGAGTGGAAGAACTGGGTGGGCAATGTGAAGGGGGCAAAGAAGAAGAACCCTACACTATCAGTGCAATGGAGTAACTGAACAGGGTATGAACAGAGCAAGGAAAATGAATGACCATCCATTGAATCCATTGATTTATCCTGGATGTGAATATGAAAAATGAGGATAACTGTTCCATGAGTGCAGTGAAGTGACAAAGAAGGGTATATGTATGAACAGGGTGAAAAGGAGGAGTCATGTGCTATCAGTGCCTTGAGATATCTCAGCAGAAAATGTGGGAAAAGAAATAGAGCTTGTACAATCAGTGTACTAGTGTAATTGAATGGAGCATGTGAATGCAGCAAAGAAAGGAGCTCTGCCCAACATGTACAAGTCCTGTAATGGAGGAAAAGAGGAGGAGCCCTGCTCCAGGAATAGAGTGCCAGGAATGGGGAAAGAGAAGGCTCATTCTTTCAGTCCAGTGCAGTAACTGGGATTGTATAGGGATTATAGACATGCCCCATCATTCATTATTGAGACTGTACATGGTATTTGATCTGTGTAAGAGTATCCCTGCCCCATCAATAAGGTAATTTAACTATAGAGGTAATGTGATTGGTATAGAAAGAGGGATGCCACACCATAAGAACAGTGGTTTCCTTGGTGGGGGGAGTGAATAGCTCAAAAAAAGGGGGGGAATCTTAGAGTATTACCTTTTCTCTACATTATCAATAGTGTTAAATTAAAAGGTAATATCAATGGTACAGGGGAAAATAACCTGGCATCATCAGTGTAGTGGTGAAAGTTTTCAGGGGATGTGAAAGAGGCAACCTATAGGATCCTCTCGCCATGAGTACTATTGTAAAACTGGACATGGTATGTGAACAAGACAATGAAGAGGGGGACCGCACATCAGCACAGTGGTTACCTGGGAAGCATTGAAAATTGAGCCAAAAGGAGTCATGCACCATCAGTGTAGTGGTGGCACAACAACAGGAAAGGACCAATAAACCTTATGAGCAGGAGCAGCCCCACTCCATCAGTTTCATTGTAAGGGTTGTAAAAGGAGCAAAGACAAACCCTTCCCCATCCGTGCATTAGTGTAACTTGAAAGGTGATGTGAATAGGGTAAATGAGGGATTCCCACCCCATGAGTGCAGTGGAATAACTAGACAGCGGACACAGACTAGACAAATAATGGGGACCCCCAAAACATCAGTACATTGGTGTATCTGAACACAGAATATAAATAGGACAATTAAGAGCAGCCTCAAGCCACACATACAGTGCTGGAACAGGAATGGAATAGGAACTGCATGTGATAGGAGCAGCCTGCATCATTTCTTATGGTTGTGTATGTAGAGGGGGGATGTAGAAAGGGCACAGAGGATAAAAATGCATCATCAGTGTTGTGTGTACCTGGGAATGGAGTGTGAATGGGACCAAGGGTAAGACCTTTGTATCACCACTGCAGTGGTGCAAATGGAAAGGTGATGAGGACACAGGGAAGAAGAACCTCCCCAAACCATGGGTACAGTCGTATAAGTGGACAGGGAGTGTGAATGGGGCAACGAGAAAGAACTCTGTTTCAACATCTTGATGGTGTAATTGGATTGGGGAATTCATCAATGCCAAGAGGATTATTCCAACACTATCAGTTCATCTGTCATTGAGACATATATGTGAATGGGACAAAGAACAGGAGACCTTCTTTAGCACTGAAGTGGCATGACTGGATAGTGATATGGACTCCTAAACATTAATGTAGTAGTGTATTGGGCTGAAGGAGTAAACAGGGCAAAGAGGAGGGGCCCTGCTCTATCATTGGAGTGATGCCTGGACAGGGAACATGAACAGGGCAATCAGGAGTATGGTAATACCAACAGTGGCAGTGGTATTGATGGGCAGGGTATGTGAAGGGCTCCTGCCCTTCATTATCAGTGAAGATCAGTACAGTGGGGTAATCTGATAGTGGCTATGGATGTGACAGGGAGTAGGAACACCAAACTAACAATGCAGTAATAAAACTGGACAGGGGACATGAATGGGGCAAAAAGCAATAACCCCACCCCATTAGCATGGTTGAAAAACTGGACAAGAGAATGTGAATAGAGCAAATGCAGAGAGCTCCAAATCTTTCATGTTGTGGTGTAATTGGAAAGAATGGCTTATGGATACAAAGAGGAGCCCTGCAACTTATTTAACTGTATAAGGAATGCAAACAGGGCAAAGAAGGTGCAGTATGTGAAGTGGAATAACTGGACAGTATATGTGAATGGATAAATTATCAGGAGCCCCACTACAGTAGTGTGGTGGAATAACTGTGTAGTGTATGTCAATGAGGCAATCAGGAAGAGTCCAGGACATCAGTGCAGTGGAGTAACTATAGAGAGTATGTGAACAAGACACATACTCTCATAGTTGGGTGGGGCTCTGCCCATCACTAGTGGAGTAACCGGATAGGTGATGTGAGTGGGTGAGTTAGAAGAAGCCCTGTCACATAAGAGCCCTGGAGTACCTGGAAATGTATGTAAACAGGGCAATTTGGAGGAACCCGACCACATTCATGCAATGGAGTAACCTCACTGGATAGGAAAACAGGCAGCTGGGAGGTGCCCCGCACAGTCAGTACAGTTGAGTAATTGCACAGGGGATGTGAACAGGGAATTTACTAAAAGCTCCACCATATGGGTGCAGTGGAGTAATAGGGGAGATACCTCCCTATGCTTGCTCTGACTGGCTCAGCATTCCTGCCTCTCTATACAATTGGGGGAAAGGCAGGGATGGCTTTGGTGCAGGAAACACAACCTCTGCTGCCCCAAGTGAGTAGGAATTATAGGGCTGCTTTACAGCGCCCCAGGGGAATTACAAGTTTGCCTTCAAGACTGTGATTTACAGTCACAGTGTCCTAAAACATTCCATCTGCAATAGACTGATCTGCTTTCCAGAGCTTGAGGCGACCGTCAGACGCTACAGAAGTAGTTAGAGGAAAACCAATTCTCCTGCTGTTCTGCTCAGAGCCTATCATGCATCTCGTCACTGAACACTCTGAAAGCAGACACCCTAAATCTTCAGACATTGTAATTGTCCAAGATCTATACCTTGATAGAAGTATGCATAATGGTCACACTTTGGAATATTGTGTAACTAATGTGGAGACCAGTCATTAACCCAAATCCAGTCCAGGTCGGAGTGACTGCTGTCTGGTAGCCTTGACAAATTGAGTTTCAGCAGAAAAGAGAAGGGATCACAATGCAACCCCTGCTCAATTGGCACCTTATTGACGTTTCTGCAGCCATGGCCAGGAAACCAATGGGCGGTGAACACTGAATTATCCTCTTAAGGGATCTGCCCCAGCCAAGCTGCAGGATGCTCCAGAATGAGTTGCAGGAGCATACACCACTTCGTCTGCTCTGGAAATGCAGAGGCTGCCTAGAGTTCAAGGCTGTGGACCTGACATTCTAAAGAAGTCCCACGTTCACCATGGAGCCATCTAGTTAGCCAGCTGTCTCTCTCCCTATATGGCCGTGCTACTTTAAATGTGCCCAAGTTAAGACAAATTGAAAAGATAAGCCAAATCAATTGTAATGGGTAGAGACTCTACTTTTTGACAATATTTAACAGGTAGGGGTGTCATGCTCAAAGAAGAAAAAAGAGGAAATAAGTTTGGGAGATGGAGTGGGGAGATCAGTTTTAAGGAGTGTCACCAGGGTTCGGCAGGGTCACCCTGAGCAGTTGTGCAGTTCAAGCACTGCACAGTGCCCAGTCACTCGGGTGGTGAAAAACCAGTCATATCCTCTCCAACGTGCAAACCTCCCATGCTGTGTCTGCCAGAGGGAGCACTTCTTTCTGAGTCCAATTCTCACATAGGGAAATAATTGTCATGGGGTGGGGCAGGAGCTTTTCCAGTTCATTATCCTAGAAACTTTTTCATTCTGAGAAGTTGCCTTTTTTTTTTAATCACTCCAGAGGAGAACATTTTATTTATTAAAAAGTCTACCTACTGGGAACCCACCCTTCTCACAGTGAGGCCAGCAGTCCACTCACCCAGGCTGAGAACCAAGAAAGCTTTCCCTTAATACAGACAAAGATGCTCTGCGCTGCTGGTGACCTGTGGTACCAAAGGCAAATTCCTGATGCAGAACAGCTAGGTCACATTGTCATGAACCTCACTAGGTAATAAACTGAGGCTGTTCTGAGTTACCTCAGTGTTCTGAAGCCCTCCACTGTCCCAACCACCCTCACCCCTTCCCCAGGGTCCAGTGACTCTAGGGTCACTGCCTCACATAGCTGGGGCCCAAATGCACCTTGTCCACCCCTACTGCCTGTTAGGCACTTGCCCCATGTTTGTTGCTGAATTTTAATAGTATCCTTGATGAAAGACTCAGCAACCCCCTTCAATTTATGGGAACCACGAGTCCCCATCCCTATCTCCTAGGATATTTTGTTAACTGGATGACATTAGTTCAGTCCAGTATTGGAATCTATAACTATTTGAATGTTAATGATCACCATCTTTCAAAATTCCTAAGTCACTGCATCCCTGAGAGGTGGCCACAGAAGTTGTCTAGAAGAGGCTCAGCAGAGCTTACCAACAACCGTTGCTGTGCTATCTGTCAGGAGCTATGGAAAAAATAAAAAGTCTCAATGGAAACAAAGCTATTGAAGGTTGTACTAAGAAGACATTGTTACACTTTTCAAAAGGATGCTACCAGCACTCTTTTCCCTGGCTAAGGTATCACTGTCTTGCTTAGTCTCACTGAGGGGTTCCCTCTGCTCCCTGAGGACCTGAACCCTGTGCACCACTGCTGATCACAGGCCATTCTTGGATCGTGCTATGGTCTGGATATGTCCCTCCAAAATTCATACACTGAAAACCTAATGCCCAAGGTGATAGTATTAGAAGGTAAGACCTTTAGGAGGTGATTAAGTCATGAGGGCAGAGCCCTTAAGAGTGAGATTAGTGGTCTTATAAAATAAGTGCCAGAAAGATCCCTCGCCCCTTGTGCCATGTGAGGACATAGGGAAAAGGTGCCATCTATGAAGCAGGAAGCCCTTACCCAGCATCAACTATTCTGGCACTACAATCTTGGACTTCCCAGTCTCCAGAATTGTGAGAAATACATTACTATTTTTAAATTTTATTTATTTATTTTTCTTTATTGAGTAAGATATTACATATATGTACTTATCCTTCACTGCCTCCCCCCAGCTCATGCCCTCACCCCCTGGTGTCTGTGTCCTCCATTGGTTATGCTTATATGCATGCATACAAGTCCTTTGGTTGATCTCTCCCCCTTACCCCACCCTCCCCTACCTTCCCTCTGAGGTTTGACAGTCTGATTAATGCTTCTCTGTCTCTGGATCTGTTTTTGTTCATCAGTTTATGTTGTTCATTATATTCCACAAATGAGTGATATTTATCTTTCTCTGATTGACTTATTTCACTTAACATAATGCTGTCCAGCTCCGTCCAAGCTGTTGCAAATAGTAGGAGTTCCTTCCTTTTTATAGCAGCATAGTATACCACAGTTTTCTAATCCACTCATCTGCTGTTGGACACTTAGTCTGTTTCCAAATTGTAGCTATTGTAAATTGTGCTGCTATGAACATAGAGGTGCATATATCCTTTCTGATTGGTGTTTCTAGTTTCTTGGGATATATTCCTAGAAGTGGGATCACTGGGTCAAATGGGAATTCCATTTTTAGTTTTTTGAGGAAACTCCATACTGTTCTCCACAGTGGCTGCACCAGTCTGCATTCCCACCAGCAGTGCACGAGGGTTCCTTTTTCTCCGCATCCTCGCCAGCACTTGTCATTTGTTGATTTATTGATGATAGCCATTCTGACAGGTGTGAGATGGTACCTCATTGTGGTTTTGATTTGCATCTCTAAGATAATTAGTGACTTAGAGCATGTTTTTATATGTCTCTTGGCCTTCTGTATGTCCTCTTTCGAAAAGTATCTATTTAGGTCTGTTGCCCATTTTTTGATTGGGTTGTTTATCTTCCTTTTGTTAAGTTGTATGAGTTCCCTGTAAATGTTGGAGATTAAACCCTTATCAGAGATAAAATTGGCAAATATGTTCTCCCATGCAGTGAGCTTTCTTGTTGTTTTGTTAATGGTTTTTTGTTTGTTTGTTTTTGTTTTGCTGTGCAGAAGTTTTTTTATTTTGATGTAGTCATTACTATTTTTTATAAGCTACCCAGTCCATGACATTATGTTATAACAGCCCAAATGGAACAAGACAGATGGGCTCTTTGGTTTTATAATAATTTGCTATAATTCAGGTACATTAGAAATTTGGAGTGTTTGCTCACCCAGGTACTGGCTTCTGAGCACTACCTCTGTCTCTTGTTACTACACAATTCTTTGTAAATCATACCTAATTTTATGTCCTGAGCATGCGTTCTTATTTTCCACAAGATTAGACCCAAGAGCTGAAGACACACTCCCATAATGCTTTTTACATCCAAGGACCACCTGGGGTAGAAAGACAAGGCAGAGAAATGTTCTACTCTGGTTACAGAAGCTTAGCCACAGAGACAAAGGCTGGCTTGGCCCTTTCTCTGCCCACTATTAGCTGTCTTCATCCAGGTCCTCCAGCCCTGGACCACCTTTTGATGTTGTTTTACTGACAACTGCCACGCTCTCCCAGACCCACTGAAATACTGGCCACTAACCTGTGGACTTCCAGTGAAACTTGTTCTTGCTGCTACAGCCAACTCTGATGGTGCCTCACCCCCACCCCTGGGGCCTTCCCACTGCACTGCAAGCTTCCAGCCAGGGGATCCATGTCCTGGGAAGCAGCCCTCAACCAATAACTGATGGGAGTTGTAGTCTAAACAACCTGACTCAGTACCATTCTTCAGGCCTCAAAATCTTCAGAAACTTAAACAAAATTCAGACCAGGGAACACTACATCATTAGAAATAAGTTTATCTTCACACCTGTCTATGTTTCATAATGGCACCTCTTTATTCCTTTCAGTAATCTATGTTACTTCTTCCCTCACACTCTTTCACTGGAATTCAGTTCCATTATATGTCCAATTACAGATACAAACAGTTCATATTACAGAAACATTTTCAGAGGACTCTGGACTTTATAAGAGGAACTATCAAAGATCAGTTGACTATTTGTTTGGGCCTATTTCTGGGCACTCTATTCTGTTTCATTGATTTATTTGTCTATTCTGTTGCCAATACCACATTGTCTTGATTATTGTAGCTTTATAGCAAGTCTTGAACCTAGATAGTGTGAGTTAATTGACTTTGTTCTTCTCCTTCAATATTCTGTTGGATATTCTGGGTGTTTTTTTTTTCTTATTTATCTATCTATATGTATTACTTTGACAATATCCACCAAATAACTTGTTGTGATCTTGATTGGATAGCATTGAACCTATACATCAAGTTGGGAAGAACTGACATCTTGAGTCTTCTTATCCATAAACATGAAATATCTCTCCATTTATTTAGTTATTTGATTTCATTTATCAGAGTTATATAGTTTCCTGAATATAGATATTATATAGTATTATATTTATGCCTAAGTATTTTAATTTGAGGGTGTTAATATAGTGGGTGTTTTTTTTTTTGTGTGTGTGTGTGTGTGTTTATCCTCACCCAAGGATATTTTTCCCATTTATTTTCAGAGAGAGTGGAAAGGAGGAATGAAAACAGAGAAAGAGAGAGGGAGAAAGAGAGAGAAACATCAATTGAGAAGGACATATCTATTGGTTACCTTCCCCACATACCTCAACCTGGAGCCAGGGATCAAACTGCAACCCAGGTACATGCCCTTGTCCAGAATCAAACACATGTCCCTTCGGTGTGCAGGCTGATACTCTAACCACTTAGCGAAACTGGCCAAGGCAGTAATATAGTGATTTTAATTTCAAATTCTATTTCATTGCTGGTATATAGGAACACAGTTGACTTTGTATAGTCATTCACCACATAATGTTCTGGTCAACGATGGACTACATATACAATGGTAGTATTATCTATATGCGTCCCTCTGACCATCCGACTGACTGACCAGCCGATACATATGATGCCCACTTAACAGGATTTGCAAAAGAAGAGGTTTTTCTGATTCCAAGAATTGATTTGTCCCTGTCTGACACTGGCCTCCCATTTAAATTAATTTGTTTTTTTTAAATTTCTTTATTGATTAAGGTATCGCATATTTTAAATTAATTTGAAGATAGTTTTCTGTGATGCCAGCATTTTCAATAACTATTAATAAACCACAAGGACAAACTGTAGACAGAGCAGGAATATTCCTACCTGAACCCATTTTCAGACATGGTCAGTTATATGTTGCTTTCTCTTGAGTTCAAAGAGCGTGTGATGTTAAACTTAAAGTTGTAAATACTTCATCACAAAGGAAATTAGTCAAGCACTCTGAAAGTGTTTTTACTTTTAATGTGGTATACAGGGAGATATTAGAATAAGTTTAATCAATTTATCAGTCATTCTTTTTATCAATGTTGTTGTTGTGTTTTTTGTTTTGTTCTTTAGTGTCCTGATGATTTCCTGTTTCCTTGATAGATATAAGATACATTAAAAAAGACTTAAAATATTTTTTCAGATGTTTTCATTGGTAAAAGTAAAATCTTTCATTGAGTCTTATCTACTATATTGCTAGAGATCAAATCCAATATTCCATTTTTTAAACCCCCATGTAATTGTTCCAGATTTTCTAGGCTTATGATGCTATTACAGTTAAATAATTAAGAGGCCTTTGGTATTTTCCAACAGCTTAGGGGCTGAAATTTCTATGCAGTATTAGAGGTATAGTAGGGAAGCAGGAATTGCCAGCTACTAAATTTTACTTTCTCACAGCATAAACCCATTTTTATACTAAATTCAGCCAGGTAGAATTAGGAGTTTTCCACTTTAATGGAACGTTATTATTTCATAATGAGATCTGGTTATCCACTTATTGATGAGAACAAACAATTACTGTGTTAATAAATATATATTGGCAATATACATGGCCAATAAATATACATTGATAATATAAATTACATATTGATGGAAATAAACACTGTCAATAGTTTAAAATTTTTTTCTACTTTAAGACCACTGTTTTAAACCTAGAATTTTCTTTTCACTCCCCATATTAAAAATGCAGTTCTAAATACATAGCAAATGTACATTTATAATATTTCCATAAATCACATTTAATTCAGTTAATAATTTACTTCTCATTTATGATGTTGGTAATTTGCATATTCACATGTAATATTTACTTCTTAAAAATAATTAGTTTACTTTTTTTACTTTTATTTATTTACTTGTTTTTATTTATTTTTTATTTTTTTATTGTTTAAGGTATTACAAATAGTAGTACATATGACTCCATTTGTTTCCAAATGACATTCCCCCAGCCTCCACTAACCCCCGGCACATGCCCTCCCCCCCTCCTCCACCCCAGTGTCTTGCATCCATTGGTTATGCTTATATGCATACATACAAGTCCTTCAGTTGATCTCTTACCCCCAGCAACCCTCCCCAGCCTTCCCACTGTAGTTTGACAGTCTCTTCAATGCTTCTCTGTCTCTGTATCTATTTTTTGTTCATCAGTTTATAATGCTTTTTATTATTCATAAATGAATGAGATCATATGGTATTTTTATTTCAATGACTGGCTTATTTCACTTAGCATAATGCTCTCCAGTTCCATCCATGCTGTTGCAAATAGCAAGAATCCCTTTTTTATAGCAGATTAGTATTCCATTGTGTAGATGTACCAAAGTATTCTAATCCACTCATCAGCTGATGGGCATTTAGGCTGTTTCCAAATCTTAGCTATTGTAAATTGTGCTGCTATGAACATAGAGGTTTATATATCCTTTCTGACTGGTGTTCTGTTTTCTTGGGATATATTCCTACAAGTGGTATTACTGGGTCAAATGGCAGTTCCATTTTTAATTTTTTGAGGAAATGCCATACTATTTTCCACAGCGGCTGCACCAGTCTGCATTCCCACCAGCAATGAAGGAGGGTTCCTTTTTCTCCTCATCCTCTCCAGCACTTGTCCTTTGTTAATTGTTAATGATAGCCATTCTGACAAGTGTGAGGTGGTACCTCATTGTTGTTTTGATTTGCATCTCTCCAATGATTAGGGACTTTGAGCATGTTTTCATATCTATCTTGGCTTTCTGAATGCCCTCTTTCGAAAAGTGTCTATTAAGGTCCTTTGCCCATTTTTTGATTGGGTTATCTTCCTTTTGTTAAGTTGTATAAGTTCCCTGTAAATGTTGGAAATTAAACTCTTATCAGAGATAACATTGGCAAATATGTTCTCCCATGCAGTGGGCTTTCTTGTTGTTTTGTTGATGGTTTCTTTTGCTGTGCAGAAGCTTTTTATTGTTATGTAGTCCCCATTTGTTTATTTTCTCCTTAGTCTCAATTCCCATAGGAGCTGTATCATTAAATATATTGCTACGACAAATATCTGCTATTTTGCTGCCTATGGCTTCTTCTAAGATTTTTATGGTTTCCCATCTTATGTTTAAGTCTTGTATCCATTTTGAGTTCATTTTTGTGTATGGTGTAAGTTGGTGGTCTAGTTTCATTTTTTTGCAAGTATCTGTCCAGTTTTCCTAACACCATTTCTTGAAGAGACTGTCTTGACTCCATTGTATGGTCTTGCCTCCTTTGTCAAATATTAATTGAGCATAATGGCTTGTGTCGATTACTGGGTTCTCTGTTCTGTTCCACTGGTTTATATGTCTGTTCTTGTGCCAGTATCAGGCAATTTTGAGAACAATGGCTTTGTATATCTGGTATTCTGATCCCTCCAATATTGTTCTTTTTTCTCAAGATTGCTACAGCTATTTGGGGTCTTTTTTTTAATTCCATATGAAATTTTGGAGAATTTGTTCTAGGTCATGGAAGTATGCCATTGGTATTTTAATGGAGATTGCATTGGATTTATAGATTGCTTTGGGTAGTATGGACATTTTAATGTTGTTGATTCTACCAATCCATGAACATGGTATATTCTTCCATTTGTTCATGTCTTCCTCTATCTCTTTTTTAAGCATTCTGAAATTTTCTTAGTATAGGTCCTTTATCTCCTTGGTTAAGTTTATTCCTAGGTATCTTAATTTTTTTGGTTCAATGGTAAATGGGATTGATTTTTTAATTTCTCCTTATGTGAGTTCATTATTGGTGTATATAGAAGCCATAGACTTCTGGGTGTTAATTTTGTATCCTGCTACATTGCCAAATTCATTTATTAAGTCTAGTAGATTTTTTTATGGTTTCTTTGTGGTTTTCTATGTACAATATCATGTCACGTGCGAATAAGGACAGTTTTACTTCTTCTTTTCCAATTTGGATGCCTTTTATTTCTTCTTGTCTGATCACAATGGCTAGTACTTCCAGTACTCTTTCGAACAGGAGTGATGAGAGTGGGCATCCCTGTCTTGTTCCAGTTCTTAGTGGAAATGATTTTAGTTTTTGCCCATTGAGTATGATATAGCTGTGGGTTTGTCATATAACACTTTTATTATGTTGAGGTATGATCCTTCTATTCCCACTTTGTTGAGGGTTTTTATCAAGAAACAGTGTTGGATTTTGTCAAATGCATTTTATGCATCAATGGATATGATTATATGGTTTTTATCTCTCAGTTTGTTTATATGGTGTATCACATTTATTGATTTGAAGATATTGTACCATCCTTGCATCCCCAGAATAAATCCCACTTGGTCATGGTGTATGATCTTTCTAATGTAATGCTGGGTTTGATTTGATATAATTTTATTGAGGATTTTGGCCTGCAATTCTTTTTCTTTATTGTCTTTATCTGATTTTGGGATTAAGGTAATTCTGGCTTTGTAGAAAGAGCTTGGAAGTGCTTCTTCCTATAATTTTTTTGGAATAGTCTGAGGAAGATAGGTTTTATTTCTTATTTGAATGTTTTATAATACTCCCCATGTGAAGCCGTCAGGTCCAGAGCTTTGTTTGTTGGAAGTTTTTGATGACTGCTTCAATTTCCTCCATAGTTATTGGCCTGTTCAGGTGTTTTATTCCTCCTGGTTGAGTTTTGAAAGGATGTATTTTTTTAGGACTATGTCCATTTCTTCTAGCTTGACCAGTTTATTGGAATAGAATTTCTCATAGTAGTTTTTTATTATTCTTTGTATTTCTGTGGGTTCTGTTGTTATTTAACCTCTTTCATTTCTGATTTGTTTATTTGGGTCCTCTCTCTTTCCTTCTTGGTGAGCCTGGCTAGAGGTTCATCAATTTGTTTATCCTTTCAAAGAACCAACTCTTGGTTTCATTTATCTTTTGTATTCTTTTTTTTTTTTTTTTGTCTCTCTGTCATTTATTACTACTCTGATCTTTATTATCTCCTTCCTTCTGCTCACTCTGGGCTTTTCTTGTTGCTTTCTTTCTAATTCTTTAAGTTGCAAAGTTAGCTAGTTTATTATCAGTTTTTCTTGTTTTTTTTTAGGTAGCCCTGTAATGCTATGAACTTCCCTCTTAGTACTGCTTTCATTGTGTCCCAAAGATTTTGGATTGTTGTGTTTTCATTGTCGTTTGTTTCCAGGATGTGTTTTATTTCTCCTTTGATTTCTTTAGTAACCGACTCATTGTACAATAGTATGCTATTAAGCCTCCAACTGTTTGAATTTTTGTGATTGGTTTTACTATAATTGATTTCTAATTTTATGCCATTGTGATTTGAGAAGATGCTTAATATGATTTCAGTCATCTTGAATTTGGAGAGACTTTGTCAGTGTCCCAATATGTGGTCTATCTTTGAAAATGTCTTATGTGCGCTTGAAAAGAATGTATATTCTGTAGTTTTGGGGTGAATGTTCTAAAGATGTCAATTAAGTCCATCTGATCTAGTGTGTCATTTAGGATTGATGTTTCTTTGCTAATTTTTTGTCTAGATGTTTTATCCAGTGATGTTAATGGGGTATTAATGTCTCCTCTATGATTGTGCTGCTGTCAATCTCAGCTCTGATATCTTCCAGAAGTTTTTTTTTTTTTAATGTATTTGGTTACTACTGCATTGGGTGCATAAATGTTTACCAGAGGTATATCCTCTTGTTTTATTGATCCCTTTAGAATTATAAAGTGGCCTTTATTGTCTCTTGTTATCGTCTTCACTCTGAGGTCTATTTTGTCAGATATAAGTTTTGCTACCCAAGCTTTTTTTCATTTCCATTTGCCTGATAGATATTTTTCCATCCCTTCACTTTCAGTTTGTGTGAGTCCCTTTTTCTAAGGTGGGTCTCCTGTAGACAGCATATATATGGGTCATATCTTCTTATCCATTCACTCACTCAATGTCTTTTGATTGGAGCATTTAATCCATTTACATTTAATGTTATTATTGACTAGAGGCCCGGTCCACAAAATTCGTGCACGGGGGTGCTGGGAGGGGTGTGTCTCTCAGCCCTGTCTTAGCCTGCAAAGACACCAGCATCCCTCACCCCGGCCTCTAGCCAGAGGTTCCTCTCCTCCTTCTGCACAGCCTCTGGGAAGATGCTTGTCCTGGGCCCTCCTCAGGGCACTGGCCCATGATGCCCTGCAGTTCGGGTACTCGGGGGTTTGGGCTTTCAGGTCTGGCTTCCTCAACTGGCATGGTGAGCATCAGCTGCCATGGGAGCCTTGCCTTAGGAGTCACCCCCTTGGACAATACTACTTGCAAGTGTGTGTGTGTGGGGGGGGGTGGCCTCGGTGGCAGTGATTTGATGTCTGTAGCATGCCCGCTGACACCCACCACCCACCGCTGCGCCACACTGGTCCCATCTGGACTGCTGGCAGGGGACTTCCAGTCTGCGACTGGGGCTGATGGGCTGCGACTGGGGGCTGCAGGTGGAGGACCCTGGCACCCATAGGGCTGTCAGCGGAAATATCCATTTTTCTGGTTCCTCCCCGACAGTGCGGATGCTGAGCTCTGGGCCCCACAGGCCCGTTCACTCCCGCCACACGGCCGGCCAGGGCGGGGACATGGGCTCGCTGCCCCAGAGGCCCCTTTCATGCTGCAGTACAGCCATGGTGCAGATGCTGAGCTCGCGCCGCCGCTGGCGACGCGAGCTCAGCGTCCCACCGGCCCCATTCAGTCCCGCAAGTCCCCGCCCCCCGCTTCTCCCGCTGGCCCAATTGACCACCCCAGCCACCCCAAATCCTGCCCCCCGAGCTTCCCGCCGGCCCAATCATGGGCATAACGGAGTGATGGTTAATTTGCATATTACCCTCTTATTATGTAGGATAGGTACTTGTTTGTAGCCATTTCTGTATTTTATGCCTGTGTTCCTTCCTCCCTTTCTATTTTTTTCTTTTTACAGCATTCCCTTTAGCATTTCTTGCATTGCTGGGTTGGTAGTAATAAACTCCCTTAGCCATTTTTTTGTCTGCAAAGTTCTTGATTTTCCTTTCAATTTTGATTGATAGTCTTGCTGGATAGAGTATTCTTGGATTCAGTCCTTTGCTTTGCATCACTTTGTATACCTCCTTCCACTCCCTTCTAGCTTGATGTGTTTCTATTGAGAAATCATTTGATAATCTGATGGGGGATCCTTTGTAGGTAATTCTCTGTCTATCTCTTGCAGCCTTTAAGATTCTCTGTCAGTAACATTTGCCATTGTAATTATGATGTGTCTTGGGGTGGGTCTTTTGGAATTCATCTTGCTTGGGACTCTGTACTTGTGTAACTTTTTTCTTCCCCATATCAGGGAAGTTTTCTGTCATTATTTCTTCAAATAGATTTTCTAATCCTTGGTGCTCTTCTTGTCCTTCTGGCAACCCTATTATATGTATGCTACTTCGTTTTGCGTTGTCCCAAAGCTCCCTTAGGCTTCCTCCTATTTTTTATTTATTTTTCTCAAGTTGCTGTTTGGGCTTGTTTCTGGACCTTG
This sequence comes from Eptesicus fuscus, assembly GCF_027574615.1. Classification (NCBI taxonomy): domain Eukaryota; kingdom Metazoa; phylum Chordata; class Mammalia; order Chiroptera; family Vespertilionidae; genus Eptesicus; species Eptesicus fuscus. Next base: position 27,860,618 of record NC_072473.1, read on the forward strand.
TCTTCTAACTCATTAATTCAGTCCTCTGCTTCTTCTAGTCTACTGTTGAAACCTTCCATGGTGTTTTTGATTATAGCTATATCACTTGATTTCTTCCTGATTTTTGCATAGGTTGTTGATTTTCTCATCCATCCGGTGTTTGAACTGTATGACCATTACTCTGAATTGTTTTCCTGTCATGTTGCATGCCTCAGTTTCACTTATTTCCTTTCTTTGTGATTCCTCCTTTTCTTTCCTCTGGGTATTGTACATTGTCTCCCCATTCTAATTATCACCAGAAGGTTCAAATGTCAGGATGCAGGGGCCTGGGCCATGTACAGTGGGAGCTTCGCATCCCCTGAGTGTCACTTAAGAGCTCTGACACCAAGATGTGTGGCTGCTGCAAGACGAGTGTGTGTGTGTGTGGGGGGTGGCCTCGGTGGCAGTGATTTGATGTCTGTAGCATGCCCGCTGACACCCACCACCCACCGCTGCACCACACTGGTCCAGTCTGGACTGCTGGCAGGGGGCTTCCAGTCTGCGATTGGGGCTGATGGGCTGCGCCTGGGGGTTGCAGGTGGAGGACCCTGGCTGCTGTGGGTTGGTGAGAGCCATGCTTGCCCAGGATCAGAGTCACCAGCACTTAGTGTGGCCTCGTGTGTGCATCTGGATTCAGGGACTCTGCCTGCGCTGCACTGAAACAGAGACCCTGCTGGCGTGTGCAGAAAATCAGAGTCACCTAGCACGTGTCAGGAGTCAGAGACCCCTTGTGCACACACCGAGAATCGAATATCAGAGTCTCTGTTGCTTGGTGAGGCCTCATGCTCAGAATTAGGGTCCCTGTGTGTGCATGGGCCAAGAATTGGAGTCACTGGTTCTTAGTGTGAATGCACTGGGAATCAGGGATCCCAGGCATGCGCATGATGAGAAACAGATTCAAGTCACTAGTGCTCAGTGCTGCCACTCACGTGGAGAATCAGGGACCCTGATCTGCTTGGGGACCGGGTTGCTCAGTCGCACTGTGTTGGCAGGAGGTCAACTCCTGCCTTGCAGAAAACAGCCTTCTATGTGTGCTTGCCCTCAATCAAAGTCAGGTGGCACTGCCACCCTGTGTGGGCATTGAGTCTGCTCATGGTAGTGCATGCTGAGGGAGACAAACTCCCTATGTTCACTCACCCAGGCTCAAATTCAGCACAGCCTTCCTATGTGGGCATGGGATCTGGTTGTGGGGAACAAACTTCCCGTGTCCATGCACCCAGGTTCAAATTCAGGTAGAGCCACCACTGCTGTATGTAGGCAGGAGGCCTGTTTTCATGGAGAGGTTCTGGCAGTTCCTATGCCACTGCCATAGGCCAGCGGGGAGGGAGATTGGCTCTGTGATGCACAGAAATCTGCGGCAAGGGTGCCTGGGGTCTTGGTGTCTATGGGTCTGCAGCTGTGGTCACAGATCTTTTACCTGATTGGCTGTAGGGTCCTCATTTGCATCTGAGACCAGATTGGGTAGTGGCAAGGCTAGGATCCTAGTCACAAGCAGTTCTGTTCTTCAAGATGGCATGGTCTCTGTGCCAGCAGTGTCCTCAATGTTGTTTTTATATCATGTTTTTGTTGTTTTTTATATCATGTCTTTGTTGTTATTACATCATGTTGCTATTATTTATTTATTATTAATCAATTTATATATTATTTTCATATACATTTTACTAATTTTCTTTCATCTTTTATACTTCTATTATAGAGAAAGGGCAAATAGTGATATTAAAATATTTCTTCTAAATAATTTCCTTTCAATGTGCATGAATCCATGCACCAGGCCACTAGTAAGATTATAATGGGGTTGATTTCTCATCCTATTTCTTTAAAAAATTATATTGGGATTTTGATGGGGATTGCATTAAATCTGTATATTTGGTTTGGGTAATATGGCCATTTTATCTATGTTGAATTTTCCAATCCATGAACACGGGATATTTTTCCACTTTGCCTTTTTCAATCTCTTTTAATAATGATTTGTAATTTTCAGTATATAGGTCTCTCACATCTTTGTTACGTTTATTCCTCAGTATTTTAATCTTTTGGTTGCTATTGCAAAAATAATTGTTGTTCTTGTTGTTTTCCTCACTGCTAATTGGTCTATTTAGATTTTCCAATTCTTCATGATTTAGTCTAGGAAGGTTATATATTTCTAGAAACTTATCCATTTCTTCTAGGTTTTTGAATTTTGTGGCATCTAGTCTTTCATAATAGTCTAATATGATCCTTTGTATATCTGTGATGTCTGTGGTGACTTCTCCTCTCTCATTTCTGATTTTGTTTATATGGATCTTTTTCCTTTTTGCTTTAGTGAGTGTAGCCAGGGGTTTGACAATTGAATCAATCTTTTCAAAGAACCAGCTCTTTGTTTTATTAATGTTTTATATAGTCTTTTTGTTCTCTATTTCATTTAACTCTTTGCACTCACTTGCTTTGTTCTCGATTCCTTTATTTTAATGTTAACCGTGTCGAGTCACACTTGACATCCGAGTGCAAAAGGTTAATTCTACTCCAATTTTTATTATTTATTTTCTTTTGCTGACTTTGTGTTGCTTTTGTTCTTCTTTTTCTAGTACTTTAAGATATGATGTTAGGTTGTTTTATTTAGGATTTCTCTTGTTTCTTGAGATAGGCCTGTAATGGTATAAACTTCCCTCTTATTATGACTTTTGCTGCATCCCAGAAGTTTTGATATGTTGTACTGTCACTTTAATTGGTTTCTCTCTTTATTTTTTCTCTTATCTCTTATTTCTTCTTTGACCCAATCATTTTTAGTAGTATGCTGTTTAATCTCCACATATTTTTGGGTTTCTTTACTTAATTTTTGCAGTTGATTTCTAATTTAAGACATCGTGGTCAGAGACTATGCTTGATATAATTTCAATATTCTTGAACTTGTTGATGTTAGTTTTGTGACCCAACATATGATCTATCCTTGAGAATCTTTCATGTGTGCAGGAGAAGAATGTGTAATCTGATGTTCTGGGATGAAAGGTTCTGTAAATGTCAATTATGTCCATTTGGTCTAGTGTTTCATTTTAGGCCAATATTTATTTTTTTAATATATTTTTATTGATTTAAGAGAGGAAGGGAGAGGAAGAGAGAGATAGAAGCATCAATGATGAGAGAGAATCATTGATCAGCTGCCTCCTGCATGGCACCTACTGGGGATCAAGCCTGCAACCTGGGCATGTGCCCTTGACAGGAATTGAGCAGGAGCCCTTTAGTCCGCAGGCTGACACTCTATCCACTGAGCAAAACTGGCTAGGGCTAGGCTGGTATTTCTTTATTGATTTTCTGTTTGGTTTATCTATCTAGAGCTGTCAATGGAGTATTACGGTCTCAACTATGATTGTGTCCCTTTAGATCTGTGAGTAGTTGTTTTATATATATTTGTGTTCCGTGGTTGGGTGCATATATATATTAGGAAGTGTCATGTTTTCTTTATGTAGTGTTCCCTTTATCATTATAAAATGTCCATCTTTGTCTCTTGTTATCTTTAAATATATTTTGTCAGATATAAGTATGGCTACACCTACTTTTCTACGGTTGTTATTTACTTGGAGAATCATTTTTCACCCTTTTACTTTGAATCTATGTTTGTCTTTGCAGCTTACGTCTCTTGTAGGCAGCACATGGTTGGGTTTTGTTTTTTGACTCACTCTGCCACTTTGTGCCTCTTTATTGGTGAATTCAGAGAATTTACATTTAGGGAAATTATTGATGTATAAGTATTTCCTATAGCCATTTTATCTTTTGTGTTTTGGTAGCTCTGTGCCTCCATTGTTTCTTTATGTTTCTGCAAATTGTTTTTGCTTGGTGGTATTCCATATCTTTACTCTGTTTCCCCCTTTTTTAAGCTATGTGTCCTGGTTTGGGGATTTTTGTGTGTGGTTACAATTAAGATTATAAGAAATGAAGTTACATACATATGGTAGTTTTTTTTCTCTTTTGAGAGCAACTGATCTTCATCTTCATTTGCCAGTTCAGTCCTTCCCCCCTTCCTCTTGTATGGTTTTGTAGTTACAAATTATACCTGTTTATGCTATAAGTTTTTTGGTGATCTTACTTGTAGTGTTGTGACCTTATCTTCTTTGTTTCAGGTGGAAGAACTCCCTTGAGTATTTCCTGCAATGTAGGTTTTCTGGTGATAAAATCCCTCAGCTTTTGTATGTCTGGGAATATCTTTACTTATCCCTCATATTAAAAAATATATATATATATATATATATATATATATATATATATATATATATATACTAGAGGCCCGGTTCACGAAATTCGTGCACGGAGGGGGGTTGTCCCTCAGCCCAGCCTGTACCCTCTGCAATCTGGGACCCCTCAAGGGATGTCCGACTGCCCATTTAGGCCCGATCCCTGGATCAGGCCTAAACGGGCAGTTGGACATCCCTCTCACAATCCAGGACTGCTGGCTCCCAACTGCTCACCTGCCTGCCTTCCTGATTGCCCCTAACCACTTCTGCCTGCCAGCCTATCACCCCCTAACCACTCTGCTGCCAGCCTGTTTGCCCCCAACTTCCCTCCTCTGCCGGCCTGGTTACCCCTAACTGCCCTCTCCTGCAGGGTTGATCACCTCCAACTGCCCTCCCTTGCAGGCCTAGTCCTTCTCAACTGCCCTCCCTTGCAGGCCGGGTGCCTCCCAACTGCCCTCTCCTGCTGGCCATCTTGTGGTGGCCATCTTGTGTCCACATGGGGGCAGGATCTTTGACCACATGGGGGCAGCTATATTGTGTGTTGCAGTGATGATCAACCTGCATAGTACTCTTTTATTAGATAGGATAGAGGCCTGGTTCAGGGGTGGGGGCCAGCTGGTTTGCCCTGAAGAGTGTCCCTGATCAGGGTGGGGTTCCCTTGGGGCATGGGGTGGCCTGAGCGAGGGACCTGTGGTGGTTTGCAGGCGGGCCCTGGTATCTGGAATTTATTTTCCTTCTACAATTGAAACTTTGTAGCCTGGAGCAGAGCCAAGCCTGGGGCTCCCTCCGAGGCCCTCAGCCATTTGTGTTGGGGTTATAATTGAAACTTTGTTGCCTTAAGAGGGTGGGCCAGGCCAGGGTGTGCGGAAAGCTTTGCTTCCCCTGTTGCAGGCGGCAACCCTGGCCTGCTCTCTCAAGCCCCATTCTGCCTCCATTTGTTTGAATTTTTTACCTTCTATAATTGAAACTTTGTAGCTTGAGTGGAGGCTTAGGCCTGCAACGGCTGGCAGAAAGCTTGGCTTCCTCTGTTACCTAGGAAACCTTGCTCTCTGTGGCTGTAGCCATCTTGGTTTGGATTAATTTGCATACTCGCTCTGATTGGATGGTGGGCATGGCTTGTGGGTGTGTGGGAGGTATGGTCAATTTGCATATTTGCCTATTATTAGATAGGATATATATATGTATATCTGCATATATTATTCATGGCTGGTAATTTCTCTCTTTCAGATGTTTAAATATTTGGTTACACTCTCTTCTGGCTTGTAGATTTTCTGATGAGCATTTGGATGAAATTCTGATAGATTTTTCTTTGTAGTTCACTTCCTTCTTTTCCTTGGCTGTGTTGAGAATTTTTTCTTTGACATTAATTTTTGACAGCTTCAATACCAAATGCCTTGGAGAGGGCCTCTTTGGATTGAGGTAACTAGGTTTTCTGTTTGCTTCTTGGATTTGAGAATCTAGTTCTTTCCATGTATTTGGGAAGTTCTCATCCACTATTTGTTTGAATAGACTCTATATTCCATGCTCCCTCTCTTCCTCCTCTGCAATGCCTATAATTCTAATATTGTTTTTTCTGATGGAGTCAGATAGGTCTTGTAGAGCTTTTTCATTTTTCTTTAGTCTCAAGTCTCACTCTTTTTTTCCTCTGAGTCATTTATTGATTCCTATCTCTTCGATATCACTAGTTCTTACCTGTAACTGGTTGGTTCTCTTTTCTATGCTCAGTTATTCACTTTTAATATCTTTAATCACATGCTTCATTTCCAGAATTTCTGATTGGTTCTTTTTAAAAGTTTCAATTTCCTTGGTAAAATACTCATTTTTGTTCATTGATTTCTTTTCTGAGTGCACTGAATTGCCTGTCAGTTTTTTCTCCAGTCTTGTTTAGTATTTTCAAAATTGCTATTTGAAATCTCTGTCGTTTATATCACATATTCCCATGTGTTCCAGCCTGCTTTCTGGGATTTTTTATTTTCTTTCTGGTCATCATTGTTATGTTTTCTGTCCTTTGTTTTCGCATTTATCTCTGAAGAAGTCTTTCTACTATTTTGAGTAGATGATGCTGAATAGCAAGATTTTTTACCTCTGTGATCTCCCAGTCTTGAACCTCTGCACCTTCCATAAGATAATATAGCCATGCTGCTTGGTGGTGGAGTTTGTTTTGCCCTCACCATAATGGCGAACCCTGACCTTCTTGGTGTCCAATCCTAAGCACCCCTCCTGGGGATCAGTCACAGGGGGAAACAGCAATTCTATGGCAACAGCTCTTGGTTTACAAATTATATGCTCCTGGACCCAAGCAGTGGCAAGACTCTGTGGTTCCATTTCATTGTTTGAAACACCACTGCCGGCCTGACAGTGGGGAGCCATAAGGCAGAACCCTGTGCTCTGTGGTGTTTCCTTACTCAGATGCTGTTCACTCTCTTGCCACTAGCCACTTGTCCTGCTGGGCTGTTCTTCCTGCTGGACTGCCCCCCCTTCCCCTTCCCCCCCACAGTTCTCTGTTCCTTCTGGACAAAAGAAGTGCCTGCTACCGCCAGCTCTCTCCTCTCTCCAGGCTGAGCCACCAGCTCCCAGCTGAGCTGCGAGCTCTCTGCTGCAGAGATGTGTCTGTGGGCTTTCTGCACTTTCCTCCTGTTTCTTTTCCCCATTTATTCATGGATGCCCTCTTTTAGGTGTGAAAAAATCCTGCTCAACACAGACACATGCCTGAAAGACCCATGCACTGAAATATCCAAGGCGTGTGTCTGTGTTGAGCAAGATTTTTTTTGTTGAATTATAGATGATTAACTTGTTGAAATGTCAGGGGGATAGGAAAAGATGCGCCCTTACAGCACCATTCCTCTGATGTCACCTAATCGTTGTTGCCTTATACGGTAGCATGCTGTATAGCCTTGTAGCCTAGGAGCAATAGGCTATATCATAGCGATTTTCAAACTTTTTCATCTCATGGCACACATAAACTAATTACTAATTACCAGATGGCTATTGTTGTATTGGCTGTTATCATTTTTTTATTTGACAATCGCAGGGAGAAGAGTTCAATGCTGTGACCACATAGTCATATATTGCATGTTTTAAAAATTGTTGGAGCACAGTGGGTGGAAATCACTGCTATATCATATAGCCTAGGTGTGTAGTAGGCTATGCCATCTAGATTTGTCTAATTATACTCTATGATGTTCACACAAAGAAATGGCTTAACAGAACATTTATCAGAAAGTATTCTCACTGTTAAGTGGCTCATAGCTATTTTAACATTGTATCCTTCAACTTTGATATAATTGTTTATTGGTTCCAAGAATTTTTTTTTAATTCTTTGATATTTTCTATGTAGTCAATCTTGTTGTCTGCAAACAGAGATATTATTTCTTCTTTTCCAATCTACATATAATTTGTTTCCATCCCATGCCTTAATGCAGTAGGTAGGACTCCCAGTACAATGTTGAAAAGCAGAGATGAGAGGAATTTTTCCTTTGTTCCTGATCTTAGTGGGAAAGTTTTTAAGTTTTTCACCAAAAGTATGTTAGCTGTAGGTGTTTTTTTTGCATATTCATAATCAAGTTGCAGAAATTTCCTTATAATCCTTATTTATTGAGAGTTTTATCATGAACAGATGTTCGATTTTGTTACATACTTTATCTGCACCTATTGGACATGAGCATATTATTTTTCTTCTTTAACCTGTTGATGTGATGGATTACATTAATTGATTTTCTAATGGTGGATAAACCTTGCTTTTCTGTGATAAATCTCACTTGGTTGTGATATATAATTCTATTTGTATATGGTTGGATTCAGTTTGCTAATATTATGTTGAGGAATTTTTGTATTTACTTTCATGAGATATTGGTCTATAGTTCTTTCTCCTTGTAGTGTCTTGGTCTGGTTTTGGTATTAAGGTAATGCTTCACTATGGAATAATTCATGAAGTATTCCTCCTGATTCTACCTTCTGAAAGAGATTATATAGAATTGGTATAATTTCTTCCATAAGTGTTTGGTAGAATTCACCAATGAATTCATGTGAGTCTAGCACTTTCTGTTTTGAAAGGGGATTAAATACTGATTCAGTTTCTTTAATTGATAAAGTCCTATTCAGATGGTCTATTTCTTTTTGTGTGAATTTTTGAAGATTGTGTCTTTCAAAGAATTGGTCTCTTTCACCTAGGTTATCAAATTTGTGGACATAGAGTTGTTTATAATATTCCTTATTATCCTTTTAATGTACTTGAGATCAACAGTGACTCTTATTTTATTTCTGATATTAGTAATTCATGTACTCTATTTTTTTAAGTTAGCCTGGCTACAGGCTTATCTATTTTATGAATCATTTCAAGGAACTAGCTCTTGGTTTTATTATCTCTATTGACTTCATGTTTTCAATTACATCGATTTCTGCTCTAATTTTTAATTTTTATTATTTTTTTCTTTTGCCTAATTTAGATATAGTTTTCTTTTCTTTTTCTAGTTTTCTGAGGTGGAAACTTAGATTACTGAGTTTTCATTTCCTATTTTCTAGTATACGTATTCAATGTCATACATTTTTCCTTAAGCACTGTTATTGCTAATCCCACAAGTATGGAAAAGTTGTTCTTTTATTTGCATCTTGTCTAAAATATTTTCTAATTTCTTTTGCAATTTCTTCTTTGACCCAAGTGTTATTTAGATGTGTGCTGTGTCCCTATATTTGAGATATCTACCTATCTTTCTCTTGTTGGTTCTAGTTTAATTTCACTGTATTCTGAGAGCAGATATTATATAATTCATATTCTTTTAAATTTGTTAAGGTGTGTTTTGTGGCCAAGAATGTGGTATATCTTGGAGAATGTACCCTGTGAGTTTGGGAAGAATATTAGATGAAGTAGTCTATAGATGTTCATCCTACCCATTTAATTGATGGTGTTATTGAGTTTAACTATGTACTTATTTTTTTCTGCCTGGTGGAGGGGTGTTGAATTTTCTAATTATAATTATAGCTTCATGTATTTCTCCTTGCAGTTCTATCATTTTTTTCCCTTCATGTATTCTAATGCTTTGTTGTTAAGGCTTACACATTCAGAATTGTTATGTCTTCTTGGAGAATAGACCCCTTTATTATTATCAGTGCCCCTCTTTATTTGTGATAACTTACTGTTGTCTGATGTCTGCCCTTTCTGAAATGAATATAGCTATTCCCAATCTGTTTTGATTAGTATTATCATCATACACTGAGTGGCTAGATTATTATGATCTCTGAACGCATAATAATCTGGCCACTCAGTGTGTGTGTGTATGTGTGTGTGTGTGTGTGTGTGTATGTATATATGTGTGTATATGTATATATGTATATATATATGTATATATATATGTATATATATACATATATATATATATATATATATATATATACACACACATACATACACACATATGTATATATATTAGAGGCCCGGTGCATGAATTCGTGCATGGGTGGAGTCCAGCCAGCCTGGCCAGGGGGAGGGGACATGGGCAGTTGGCCGGCCTGCTTGCTGGTTGAAATCCTGGTCAAGAGGACAATTTGCATATTAGCCTTTTATTATATAGGATATACACTGAGTGGCCAGATTATTATGCAATCAGAGATCATAATAATCTGGCCACTCTGTGTGTGTGTGTGTTGTGTGTGTGTGTGTGTGTGTTTGTTTATTTATTTTTGCCATGACTTTATTAAGATATAATCTATAAATATAAAAAGTGTATATATTTAAGGTCTATAGGGTGATGTCAACAAATAGATTGGATAGGAGGTGCTCTGCTCATATTCTCGCACAGCAATAATAATTTGGCAAATATCCATGAACAAAAGTGACTTTTGGAGAGTTTTGGGATCCAAGTAGTAATTTGTGGAACCCAAGATCAAGGAAGATCATTTTGAGAAGGCAGGCTCATATACAGGTAGCAGGCTCACTGACTGTGGTCCTGGTTACAGACCTGGAAATAGCCTTCTCCCCCTGTGGACTTTGCTATAGTTCTCTTGGCCTTTGTCTTGCCTCCAGCACAATCTACCAAGGGACCTTGGAGGAATTATGCCTGCTCATAACCCAAGTAACAGGCCCATAGACCTTGGTACTGCCTGTAGACCTTGAAGTAGCATGTGACCCACCACAATGCCTCATCAACCATAGTAAGGGAGCAGTCTTACTTGCATAGTCACATAGTAAGAAACATGCCCTACTGAGCTCCTGGAGGTGTTCCCACTGACTTTGTCTGATTGCAGAGTCCAAAAGAGCCTTGTAACTTGTCTCGTCACTTCTAGTCACAGTCTGGGAGTACTCCTGCCCAACTAGGGACCTGGTAGGAGACATGCCTATCCGTGCCCCTGGAAGCGAACTCACTGACCTCAGTCCAATTGTGGAGCCTGAAGTGGCCTTGTGACTCAGCTTCAGCACTATTCAGCTGTGGAACATAGCAGGTTTTCTCATAATCAACATTTAGAACAAAAAACAAAATGGTAGCAATTAATGTTTTTCTTATTTATTCAAGAGGTGAATTAATATTTGTAATAAGATAATCAGGCCCTTTGGAAAGATAAAACCACAATGAACTATGCATTAAACAACCCACTTCCAAGACAGTATTGTAGTAAAGTTATATTTATATCTTCTAAGGAAAATGTGCAATCTTTAAGTAATAAACTAAATTTTTAAAATTGTATTAAAAGAAATTGATGTGAGCTTTTTAAAAACAACAACACTGAGCTTGTTTTTTTTTAAAAAAAAATCCAGCCCAAACTGCTGTTCAAACTACCCAAGGTCTAATCGCTCACATTCTGGACCTCCAGCTCACCTGTGATTTATGTATCTTTTCTCAAATTAAATACTCCTCCCCCCCCAAAAGAAAAACTATTAATAAAAAGCTGTCAAGATAGCTATTCCAGTAGCATGAGAGTGGAATTTGATCTTCTCTATTTGAAGTGTGTGCACTTTTAGTTATGTGAGCTATTTGAGGAAAGGCATTTTTAAACTAGAGCAGTTTAAAACAACCTTGCCTAGTACAATCCATTAGAGCTGAATTACACAGGCCTTCAGTCACCTGACAACTGAGTTCTGTGTGAGGAAATGGTCAATATAAAAAGAAGAGTGACAGGGACAGTTTTACAATGTGTTTTTGGAGAAGAAAGGTGATTAGTGTGAATCTGTGGAGGACTTTCTCTGACAAAGTGCAAATTGCATCAAATTGGGGTAAATAAACTGCATAATGACAATGACAAAGGAATACAAATGGGAAATTACAGCATTGGTGCTTAACTGTATCCTAACGCTATAATCTCCTTTCCTTTTTATTTTATTTTATTTTTTACTTTAATGCAAAATCCTCTGGAAAATAAACTAAAGGGAATTTTAGTTTTCCAACAAGAACAATTTTCTTCCCTAAGTTCTCTGTAAACCTAAGAGAATAAAGCACATATCTCTCTATCTTCTCTGAATGATGTTTGATTTTAATATTTTATACTTTTATAAAACTTGGTATGATATTTGGCATCAATGTGTTATCTATCCAGGGGACAGTGCAGAGGTAGTAGGCAAAAATGCTCATTTCCCAGTCTTTCCTTAGCTAAAGGGGTTTATCGGCATATAAGGAATAGTTATAATCTTCCTCAGAGAATGCTGAAGCTGGTGGACACCGCCCTTGTGTTCTCCCTTCAGGCCATGCTAAATCATCAGTACCACCCTAGAACGTGCTTATACACATATCTGCACCCCAGCTTTTGCATCTGCTGCACAAGGGATGAAGCCCTGGTTTACCTTGCATTTAAGAGTGCCACAGGACTGTAGCAAATAAAGAAGCAGTTCTTAATGAGTGCAGGAGCATTCTCCCATGGCTGTAAACCTAGACAAAGCACATAAGGAGCAGGTAAAGATGCTTATATTATAGTTTCTCCCTGCAAGGGGCTTAACTACCTACCTTCTAATTGCTACCTGAGGGTCCAGTTTCTAATCAGCCTGCATCTAGGTGCTGACTATGGTTCTCCCACCTGGGACACTAAAAGGCTGGGGGGGAAATCAAGACTGCAAGGAGCTTGGACAATCACAAAGGTTTAAGAGTCAATATATCAATGAGCACCACAGAAATACAAAGGATCATAACAAAATACCATGAATGACTTTATTCCAACAAACTGGAAAGCCTGGATGAAATAGACATATTCCTAGAAAAATACAATCTTCTAAAACTCATTCAGGAAGAACTGGAAAACCTGAATAGGCCAATATCTACTGACGAAATTGAAGCAGTAATAAGAAAAACTTCCAGCCAAAAAATCCCTGGTTCAGATGGCTTCACAGGGAAGTTTTACCAAGCATTAAAAGAAGAACTAACACCTATCCTCCTCAAATTATTCCAAAACTTTCAAGAGGAAGGGATACTTCCAAGCTCTTTTTATGAGGCCAACATTACCCTAATTCCAAAACCAGATAAAGACACTACAAAGAAAAAGAATTACAGGCCAATATCCCTAATGAACATAGATGCTAAAATCCTCATCAAAATATTAGCAAATCAGATCCAGCAATACATTAAAAATTCATACCCCATGACAAAGTGGGATTAATTCTGGGAATGTAAGGCTGGTACTATATTCACAAATCAATAAACATGATATATCACATAAACAAATTGAAAGACAAAAATCACATGATCATATAAATAAATGCAGAAAAAGCATTTGACAAAATTCAACACCCATCCATTTTTGATAAAAACTCTCAGCAAAGTGGGAATAGAGGGATCATACCTCAACATAACAAAGGTCATATATGAGAAACCTATAGCCAACATCATACTCAATGGACAAAAACTAAAACCATTTCCCCTAATAACAGGAAAAAGACAGGATGCCCACTTTCACCGCTCTTATTCGACATAGTACAGGAAGTCCTAGCCATGGTGATCAGACAAGAAGAAATAAAAGGAATCCAAATTGTAAAGGAGGTTGTAAAACCATCATTATTCACAGATGACATGATATTGTACATAGAAAACCCTAAAAACTCCACCAAAATACCACTAGATTTAATAAATGAATTCAGCAACGTAGCAGAATACAAAATTAACACCCAGAAATCAATGACATTTTTATATACCAATAATAAACTCTCAGAAAGAGAAGTTTAAAAAATACTATCCCGTTTACCATTGCAAAAAAAAAAAAAATAAAAAAATAAGATACTTAGGAATAAACTTAACCAAGGAGGTAAAAGACCTTTACTCAGAAGACTACAAGATGTTTAAAAGAGAGATAAAGGAAGATATAAACAAGTGGAAGAATATACTGTTCATGGTTTGGTAGAATCAACATCATTAAAATTTCCATACTACCCTAAGCAATTGATAGATTCAATGCAATCCCTATTAAAATGCCAATGGTATATTTCACAGATCTAGAACAAACACTCCAAAAATTTGTATGGAACCAAAATAGACCCTGTAATGCCACCTTTGCTCAGGCCACCTATAACATTTGTGAGACTTGTAAATGAGACTGTGATGGTTTGATCAGACTTGTGTTGGGTGTGGTGTCAGTAGCTTGTAGGAGGGGGTGACAGGCCCTTCCGCTCCTTCTAATGCCTCAGCTCTACCTTGTTTGCTGGAACCTCCTTTCTGTCTCCTGCAGAGGCACAGATTTCCTGCCCTGAGCTGTTCCCCCGTGCCTCAGATCACTGCAGGTTGAGTCAGAAGCAGCTGTTTTGCTGGTGGGAAAGAGGGGCCTCCCCTACATTCCAGGTGGGCAGGGCTGATCCTCCTTCCTGGACCTACCTCACCAGCGCCCTTTCTGCTCACCAGCACCAGTTCCTCCAAGAAATAGAGGGGCCCCCAAGTTCAATGTTGGGTGTGTCCTTCAGACCCCTCTAGTTTAGTCTGGCCCTGAGCTCCACTGTGTGGCCCTTCCCACTGGTCAGGAGGAGCTTCCCAGACTGCACGATGATTGGGTGCTAGCGCTACTCTATCCAGGGACTTCAGCCCAGGCTTCCACTGCTGCACCCACACCGCAGTGCCCTCAGGGCCTCCTCTCTCAGTCACAGGTCCTCCTGTCTCACCTACAGATCTGCAGCCTCTTCAGTCTCCTCAGGTCCTCAGTTCAATAGGTCCAGGTCAGGGGAGGCTACATCCACCTCCTGGCCTCCAGCACAGATATTGTCCCTGAGCCTTGGCAGTGGAGCTGAGCAGCTGGGCTCTAGGGTGGTGGTGGCAGCACAGTAGGTGGCAGTGGGTGAGTACACAGCAAGGACAAAAGCCCTGCTGGATCGGTGGTGGTCACACATGGTGGCACAGAGTCCAGGCTGCATCCCCATATGCACAGGGTCCTGCAGGTGTCAGCTGTAGGTGCGTGGGGTCCTATAGGTATTTGCTTAGTCATGCAGTCCAACCAGTGTTTCATGATTGTTTTTATTAAAATATTTTCTTTTAAGTATGCAAACTGAAGATTACACAGATTATAAGAGGAAATTATAAAGTGAGTTATAAATAGGGCAGGATTGTCTATGAAGTGATGGTTTTTAGGGCTGTAGCATGGGCATCTGAGTTTGTCTATATTTGTGTATGTTAAGATTCTTAATAAAAGATTAAAATAAATAGTTCTCAAAAAAAGGAGAGGGGGAAAAGTCAGAGTTATAAATCATAGCTTAAGACATTAAGTTACCTTGAGAATCCAAAATCTATAATCATTTATAATCATAAAAGGGTAATATGCTAATTAGACCAGACGTCCTTCCAGACATCATTCTGGACGTCCTTCCAGATGAAGCCAGGGCCAGAGGAAAGCCCAGGTCCCGGGTGCCTGGGGGTGGCTGGAGGGAAGCCAGCCCGGGTCCTGGATGCCTGCTGATGGCTGGAGGGAAGCAAACCTGGGTCCTGGGTGCCTGCCAGTAGCTGGAGGGAAGCAAGCCCGGGTCCTGGGTGCCAGAGGGAAGCCGGTGCTGGCAGCCAGGGGAAAGAAGGCCTACTCTTGCACCAATTTCATTCATCAGGCCTCTGGTCTCTTATAAGGGCAGTAGGAATTTGAAGAGTGGTGCAAACATATATAGAGTTTGTGAGAGAGAAGCAGTGGAGGCTGAAGAAGGTCTTTATGTGTGCCACAGCTTTCGCTGGATCTGGGCTATTACACATCTAGTAATCATCAGAAATGTCACACAACATAAAAGTCTAGTTGTATGTCAACTTCACAGATCTCATTCTGAATTCTAACTTGTCCTTATCCCCTTCAAATCCTTATCCTAGTGCATGTCCATGATCCACTCAGGTTTGTTTGTGGCTTTGCTTCATCTTCATGTTGACTGTCCAACAGGATATTTCCCCTGCCTTTGAACAACCTCCACTTCATTTGATTTATTTGTGCTTCTAGAACATGATTGCCAATACAAAATCTTACTTTTTCCCCCTCAGGACATACATATTGACGAATATAATAAAAGACTTTTGCTTACTTCTTGTTATTTTATTTTAGTCATGTACTCTTTTATTTTATTTTAGTCATTAACTGCCGGTTAGGCTCATATGCTTGCACACAAGTCCTTTGGTTGATCTCCTCCTTTACCCCCACCCTTCCCTACCCTCCCTCCGAGGCCTGACAGTCTGATCCATGCCTCCTTGTTTCTGGGTCTGTTCTTGTTCATCAGTCTATGTTGTTCATTATTTCCCCTAGATGAGTGAGATCATGTGCTATTAGAAATACACTTATAAGAGCCGAAAATGAGACAAGCAATAATGGTTATGGTGACAGGCAAATGAATCAGTGTGTAGTGAGTTTCTTTCTGGGCCAACAGTTCTTTTGAGACCCAATTTCAATGTCCAACAGTTCCTTATGTGTACATGTCAGCACTGACATTTCAGTTCTGGATGGTGGACAAATGGTGGTAATGCAGGTCCGAGTCTGTCTGGTTTGGTCCTGGGCAATCTGCAGTGATGCACAGCTGCTAACTGCTAGTATGGGAAGGCCACATCAGCGTCTTCCATCTCTGTACTGCTTCTCTTCTGTCTTCATGGCTGGTAGTCATGTACTCTTTAATTCTCTTTGGAATACAAATTCATTAAAATGATGTTGAGTTTTACACAGTATAAAAAAGTTGACCAACAACACAGCTGAGATCATTATTTCAGTTACAGAAAGTCTCAGTTATCAAACAATCAAATAGATGACTACATAATTTATTCTAATTGTTAAGATGAAAGCAACAACTTGCAAGATGACACCTTGATTCAGATTAGTTATTGTAATGACTAAATCAGAGCTCTGCAGATTTCAAATTTGAAGAATTAACTGCTACTGAGCTGAAAAAGTAGATCCACTATTGAAGGGTATACCCTTTATCAATGATATAAATCGCAGTAGGAGGGATTTAAAACAAATAGCATTAATATTGCCATGTAACAGTTCTACCAAACATTGATGTTTTAAAAGCACATTTTCTTAGCTGGTTTTTCTTAGTGGTTAGGGTGTTGGCCCATGGGCTCAAAGGTCCTGGGTTCAATTCCAATCAAGTGCACATACCTGGGTTGCAGACTCCATCCCTGGCCCTAGTCAGGACATGTGTTGGAGGCAACCAATCACCGTTTCTCTCTCACATGGATGTTTCTTTCTGTCTCTACCCTCTCCTCCATTCTCTCTAAAAATCAATGGAAATTCAGAAGATGGCAAGTGGTAGGCTGGAGGTGAGGGAGAGAGTGTGAGTGAGTGAGGGGGTGAAAGGAGAGTGTGGATGTGTATGGTGTGTGTGTGAGTGAGTGAAGGACAGTTAAATCCAGAAGGAGTATCAGAGGCTAGCACACCAGGCTCTCCTGGACAGGAAGCACCTACCACCACTGCGGGCACTCCCTGGACTGGGGGGGTGGGGGGACTTGTGCCATCTTGAAGAGGAGAGCAGCCTCTTCTAGGAACTCATTAGCACCACCACCCAGAATGGCCTTGGACACTGACCATGACCCAACAGCCACTCCAGCCAAAATTCTGCTGCCCTGCCCACAGACTTTCAGACCCTAGAACGTCCACCTCCAAGGGTACACAGCTCCTGCAGCAGTAAGTGTGACTTCCCCCTCCCTGGCTGCCAACCACTAGACTCCACAGTAGCGCCTTTCCAACGTGCAGGCCTCCTGAGACCCGTCACCCCAACAGGCAGCTCCCAGGTGCCTCTGTGAGCCCCCGCTGGACACGCACAAATCCAACCAAGGATGCAAGGCAGCAAAATTGGGACTTTCCCCTCCCCAGCTGTTGACCTCCGAACACCACAGTTATGCCTTTCCAACACACAGTCCTCCTGATCCAGCTGCCCCTACAGGCAGCTCCTGGGTGCCTCCTTGAGCCCCTGCTGGACACTCTCATATCCAAGCAAGAGTGCACAGCCCCAGCAGGAGAAATTTGGACTTCCCCTTTCCCAGATGCCTTCCTACAGACACAGTGGTCATGTGGTTTCAGCACACAGGCCCCCTGAGTCCTTTGCTCCAGCAGGTGACTTGCGGCTGCCTCTGTGAGCTGCCACTAAGTGCATTTCTATCCAACCAAGGGCACAAGGCCCTGGCAGCAGAAAATTGTACTTCCCCCTCCTTGGCCACCGACCCCTGGTCACCACAGTCGCAACAATCCAGCGTGCAAACCCCCTGAGTCTGCTGCCCCAGCAGGCAGCCCCCAAGTGCCTCTCTGAGAAGCCAAAAGGGACAACCTCGGCTGCACCTGGTCCCCATAATAGCACCGCTTCAGCATACAGACCCCCTGAGCTGACTGCCCCAGAAGACAGCTCCCGAGTGCCTCTGTAAGAAGCTGCTGGGTGCATGTATCCAAACAAGGGTGCACATCTCCCAAAGCAGAAACTGGGACTTCTCCCTCCACAGGGCTGGTGGCACACCACAATCACTCTGATCCAGCACGTAGATACCACAAGCACACACCTGTGGCAGATGGCTCCTGAGTCCCTCTGTGAGCTGCCACTGGATGTCTGCCTCTCCAAACAAGGGTACACAGGTCCCTCAGCAGGATCCCTTAAATCCTCCTCCCAGCTGTCTACCTCTGGACACCTTGGTGAGTTACTGAGGACTTGCCTCCTTGGACAAAGTCACATTGTTTCAGCCATAGACTCCAAGATTCCCACATCCCCAGCTTCTGGCTCCTGAACCGCTTCATGATTCAGAGAGAGAAATCACTTTGGCAAGCGTCCCACTGCCTCAAACACAGACTAGGAGACACCGCCCCCCCCTCCCAATGTTACGGCCTCTAGGACCTTCGTAGTGAGTTGCCGAGTGACTCTACTCCAGAAAAAGTCACAGTACCTGAGCCTCAGGCCCCAAGACTCCTTCCTCCCAGGCTGTGGACTCTGGAAACCCACAGTGAGCACATACCAGTGAAACCTCAGGAAACCCTTTCCACAAGAGCTGGAACCATGATCACATCCAAAACAGCTAGCACAATGAAGCCGGGGGTGAGTCACATTGCCAATCCATGATGAGACTATATCCACAAATAAGAAACTAACATTCAAGACCCAACTATATTAAGAGAACCCAAATAACTCAAGTAGGAAGCTTCGCTAGATCACCAAGCCCAGGAGACCTGAGAGAACCAAAATCACCAACTACATAACACCACCCCCAAAAGAACCTGGGTAACAAAGCAGTCGGACCTAAGACATAAAAACAATTAAAACGTTACAGCAAAAAAATGGGAAGACAAAAAAAAAAATCCCCAAAGTAAAGAAAAAGAGGAATTACCAGAAAGGAAATTAAATGAAATGGAGGCAAGTAACATATCAGAGAAAAAATTCAGAGTAATGGTTATAGGGATGCTCAAATGGATGGATGACAAATACACACAACTCAATGAGAATTAAAAGGATCTTAATGAGAATGTCACCAACATGAAAAGGATCCAAGAAGAAATGAAAAATTACCTAGCTTCAATAAAGAACACAATGGAAGGCTTAAACAGTAGACTAGAAGAGATTAAGAACTACATCAGCGAATAAGAAGATAAAGTAGGAAAAAAACACACAAACACAGCAGCAACTTGAAAGAAAATTTAAAAAGTAGGAGGAGAGCCTAAGGGAGCTTTGGGACAACATGAAACAAAACAACATCTGCATAATAGGGGTACCAGAAAGAGACAAAGTGGAGTAAGGAATAGAAAACCAGTTTGAAGAAATAATGACAGAAAACTTCCTTGATGTTGGAAAAAAAACAAACAAAAAAACACACACACAAGTTCAAGAAGCACATACAGTCCCAAACAAGATGAACCCAAAAAGATCAACATGAAGACACATCATAATTAAATTAACAAACATCAATGACAAAGGAATAATCTTAAAGGCTGCCAGAGAGAGACAGAAAGTTACCTATAAGGGATCTCCCATTAGAATATCAAATTATTTCTCAACAGAAACACACCAGGCCAGAAGGGAATGGAATGAAATATACAAAGTGATGCAAAACAAGGGACTGAATCCAAGAATACTGTACCCAGCAAGGCTATCATTAAAAATTGAAGATGGAATCAGAAGTTTCACAGACAAAAAAGGGCTAAGAGAGTTTATTACCACCAAGCCAGCAATGCAAGAAATGCTAAAAGGACAGCTGTAAAAAGAAGAAATAGAAAGGCAAGAAGGAACACAAGAATAAAGAATAAAAATGGCAACAAATAGCCGAAACCGGTTTGGCTCAGTGGATAGAGCATCGGCCTGCGGACTCAAGGGTCCCAGGTTCGATTCCGGTCAAGGGCATGCACCTTGGTTGCGGGCACATCCCCAGTAGGGGGTGTGCAAGAGGCAGCTGATCGATGTTTCTCTCTCATCGATATTTCTAACTCTCCATCTCTCTCTCTTCCTCTCTGTAAAAAAATCAATAAAATATATTTTAAAAAAATGGCAACAAATAAGTACTTCTCAATAATAACATTAAATGTAAAAGGATTAAATGCTCCAATCAAAAGACATAGGGTAGCTGAATGAATAAGAAAACATGACCCATATATTTGCTGTCTGCAAGAGACCCACCTCAGAACAAAGGATTCACACATAGTAATAGTGAAGGGATTGGAAAAAAAATTTTCAGGCAAATGGAATTGAGAAAAAAGCTGGGGTAACAATACTTATATCTGACAAAATAGACCTCAAAGTAAAGGCCATAACAAGAGAAAAGGAGGGCACTTCATAATACTAAAGGGAGCAATTCAACAAGAGGATATAACTATGGTAAACATATATGCACCCAATACAGGGGCATGCAAATACATTAAAAAAAAAAAAAAAACTTCTGGAAGACATCAAGGGAGAGATCAACAGCAGTACAATCACTGTAGGGGACTTTAATACCCCATTGACACCAATGAATAAATACTCTAAACAAAAAATCAGCAAAGAAACATCAATCCTAAATGACTCACTAGATCAGATGGACTTAATTGACATCTTCATAAAATTTCACCCAAAAGCTACAGAATATACATTCTTCTCAAGTGCACATGGGACATTTTTAAAGACAGACCACATATTAGGACACAGGCAAAGTCTCTTCAAATTCAAGAAGATAGAAATCATACGAAGCATCTTCTCATATCACAATGGTATAAAATTAGAAATCAACTACAATAAAAACAATGAAAAATAATCAAACACTTGGAAGCTAAATAGCATGCTATTAAACAATGATTGAGTTACCAAAAAGATCAAAGAAGAAATAAAAAGCATCCTGGAATCAAACTACAAAAAAAACACAACAATCCAAAATCTATGGGACACAATGAAAGCAGTCTGGAGAGGGAAGTTCATAGCTATACAGACCTACCTCAAAAAAAAAAAAAAAAAAAAAAGAAACAAAGAAAGAAAATGGTAATACATTATCTAACCTTTCAACTTAAAGAATTAGGAAGACAGCAACAAGAAAATCCCAGAGTAACCAGAAGGAAGGAAATAATAAAGATCAGAGCAGAAGTAAATGACATAGAGACAAAAAATAAATAAATAAATAAAACAAAACAAAACAAAAGATCAATGAAACCAAGAGCTGGTTCTTTGAAAGGATAAACAAGATTGATGAACCTCTAGCCAGGCTCACCAAGAAACAAAGATAAAGGACCCAAATAAACAAAATCAGAAATGAAAGAGGTGAAGTAACAACTGACCCCACAGACATACAAAGGATTGTAAAAAAATTACTATGAACAACTCTATTCCAACAAAGTAGACAACCTCAATGAAATGGACACATTCCTAGAAAAATAAAAGCTTCCAAAACTCAGTCAGGAAGAATAAAAAAATCTGAATAGGCAGGTAATCACTGATGAAATTGAAGCAGTAATCAAAAAGCTTCCAGAAAACAAAAGCCCTGGACCAGATGGCTTCACAGGGGAGTTTTACAGAACATTCAAAGAACTAAAACCAATCCTTCTCAGACTATTCCAAAAAATTCAAGAGGAAGGTACACTTCCAAGCTCTTTCTATGAAGAAAGCATTACCCTAATCCCAAAACCAGATAAAGACACTACAAAAAAAGAGAATTACAGGCCAATATCCCTGATGAACATAGATGCTAAAATCCTCAATAAAATTCTAGCAAACTGGATCCAGCATTACAAGATCATACATCATGACCAAGTGGGATTCATTCCAGGGATGCAAGGCTGGTACAATATCTGCAAATCAATAAATGAGATACATCACATAAACAAACTGAGAGGCAAAAATCACATAATCATATCAATCGATGCAGAAAAGGCATTTGACAAAATCCAACACCCTTTCCTAATAAAAACTCTCAGCAAAGTGGGAATAGAGGGATCATACCTCAACATAATAAAAGCTTTATATGACAAACCTAAAGCCAACATCATACTCAATGGGCAAAAAGTAAAACCATTTACCCTAAGGACAGGAACAAGACAGGGATGCCCTCCACCACACCTGTTCGACATAGTAACAGAAATGCTAGCCTTAATGATCAGACAAGAAAAAAAAAAATAAAAGGCATCCAAAATAGAAAAGAAGGAGTAAAATTGTCATTATTCTCAGATGACATGATATTGTACATTGAAAACCTTAAAGACTCCATCAAAAAAAAAAAACTATTAGAACTAATAAATGAATTTGACAATATAATAGGATACAAAATTAACACCCAGAAATCTATGGCTTTTTTATACATCAATAATGAACTCACAGAAAGAGAAACTAAAAAAATAATCCCATTGACCATTGCAACAAAAAAATTTAAGATACTTAGAAATAAATTTAACCAAGGAGGTAAAGGACCAGTACTCAGAAAATTATAGGACACTGAATAAAGAGATAGAGGAGAATATAAACAGATGGAAGAATATACCCTGTTCATGGGTTGGTAGAATCAGCATCATTAAAATGTCCATACTATCCAAAGTAATCTACAGATTAAATGCTATCCCCATTAAAATACCATTACATATATCAAAGACCTAGAACAAACTCTTCAATAATACATCTGGAGTAAAAGAAGACCCTGATTAGCTGCAGCAATATTGAGAAAGAAGAACAATGTTGTACGGATCACAATACTAGATATCAAATTATATTACAAAGCCACTGTTCTCAACACTGCCTGGTACTGTCACAAGAACTGACATATAGACCAATGGAACAGAACAGAGAACCCAGTGTTCAAGCCAAGTCATTATGCTCAATTAATATTTGACAAAGGAGGCAAGTGCATACAATGGAGTCAAGAAAGTCTCTTCAATAAATGGTGTTGGGAAAATTGGACAGATACTTGCAAAAAATGAAACTAGAAAACCAATGTAAACCATACACTAAAATAAATTTAAAATGGATAAAGGACTTAAACGTTAAGATGGGAAACCATAAAAATCTTAGAAAACTCCATAGGCCAGTGGTCGGCAAACTCATTAGTCAACAGAGCCAAATATCAACAGCACAACGATTGAAATTTCTTTTGAGAGCCAAATTTTTTAAACTTAAACTTTTTCTAACACCACTTCTTCAAAATAAACTCGCCCAGGCCGTGGTATTTTGTGGAAGAGTCACATGCAAGGAGCCAAAGAGCCTCATGTGGCTCGCGAGCCGCAGTTTGCTGACCATGGACATAGGCATCAAAATAGCAGACATATGTTGTATCAATATCTTTACCAATACAGCTCCTAGGGCAATAGAAACTAAGGAGAAAATAAACAAATGGGGCTACATCAAAATCAAAAGCTTCTGCACAGCAAAAGAAACCACCAACAAAACAACAAGAAAGCTCACTGCATGGGAGAACATATTTGCCAATGTTAACACTGATAAGGGTTTAATCTCCAACATTTACAGGGAACTCATACAACTTAACAAAAGAAAGATAAAAAATCCAATCAAAATATGAGCAAAGGACCTAAATAGACACTTTTCAAAATAGGACATACAGAAGGCCAAGAGACATGTGAAAACATGCTTGAAGTCCCTAATCATCTGAGAGATGCAAATCAAAACAACAATGAGATACCATCTCATACCAGTCAGGATGGCTATCATTAACAAAACAACAAATGACAAGTACTGGAGAGAATGCAGAGAAAAAGGAACCCTCTTGCATTGCTAGTGGGAATGTAGACTGGTGCAGCCACTGTGGAAAACAGTATGCTGTTTATGCAAAAAATTAAAAATGGAACTTCCATTTGACCCAGTAATTCCACTTCTAGGAATGTATCCTAAGAAAACAGAAACACTGATCAGAAAGGATATATTCACCCCTATGTTCATTGCAGCAGAATTTACAACAGCTAATATTTGGAAACAGCCTAAGTACCCCTCAGCAGATGAGTGGATTAGAAAACTGGTACATCTATACAATAGAATTCTATGATGTTGCAAAAAAGAAGGAATTTTTACCATTTGCAACAGCATGGATGTAACTAGAGAGCATTATGCTAAGTGAAATAAGTCAGTCAAAGAAAGATAAATATCATATGATCTTTCTCATTTGTGGAATATAGTGAACAACATAAACTGATGAACAGAAATAAAACCGGAGACATAGAAGCATTGAACAGACTGTATAACCTATGCGGGAAGAGGGGGGTGAGGGTGTAAGAGATCAACCAAAGTACTTGTATGCATGCATGTGAACAAGACCAATGGACACAAACAGTATGGGGGTGAGGGATTGTGGTTGGGGGTGGGTATGGCAGGGGAGAGGTCAATGGGGGAAAAAAGGAGACTCATGTAATACTTTAAACAATAAAGAAATATAACAATAAAATAATCAATGGAGAACATATCCTCGGGTGAGGATTAATAACAACAACAAAAAAGCACTTTCACATGTGTTCCAATTTAGTCTCCACAAAATATTAAAAATTATTATCCTTGCTAGGGGCCTGATGCATGAAATTCCTGCATGGGTAGGGTCCCTAGGGCTGGCCAGTGGTCAGGGCTGATCTGTGGGGTGACCTATGGGGAGATCTTGGGGGTGGGGCGCTGGCACCCACCTTGGCTGGCCTGGTGCCACCCACTCGCTAACCCCCCCTTATCTGTGGGGTGATTTGGGGGCCCCCCCTGGCACCTGCCTTGGCTGGCCTGGGGCCTGCAGGCTGGGGACAGCTCCTGTGTTGAGTGTCTGTCCCTGGTGGTCAGTGCATGTCATAGTGACTGGTCCTTCTACTGGTCATTCTGCTGTTCAGTTGATTTGCATATTAAACTTTTATTATATAGGATTTTATGCTGAAATATTATTTCTCAGATAAATACTTATCCAAAGTCATATATCTGATGAGTGCTGGAGTTTCAACTCAGTCTCAGGTCTGAATCCAGTGTGTGTTTTTTCATTATTCCTCACTTGGCATCCACAGATATCAAGTAGTAACTTTTCCAAAGTTATATTATTCCTAAAAATAACTCATTAAATTAATTTGTATTTTAAAACCTAGATCACATTTTCATAGTTATCTTTGGGAAGGCTGACTAGTTTTCTGACATCATAAATGAATAGAGGTTTATAACAAACTCATAACTCTCTTGGCAATTTCAGTAAAAAGTCTCCCAAGTTATATTTTATGACTATTTTGAACCAAGTGTAAAAAAAGTTTGAGCAAGCCTTTCTCTTAAAGGAATTAACCTTATCAAGAGGATACCCCATTGCTCTCTAATGCATCAGGAAACTAGATTCCTTGACAGATTGATTCAAGTTATCAGTTATCCTGGTGATGAGTTCTCTGCAGCCAGATATTTTTATTAATTTTTTATAGAGAGTTTCGTTGTTTCTAAACAATGTTTTGAAAGAGTTTTGTGTCATTGTTTCCTATTTGATTCATTAAAATAAAATTAGTTTTACACGTGATTATAGTCACTATATTGATTAACTCCTGCATTACTTACAAAATATTCTGCTCTGTATTTTAAGTATCCAAGGTCCTTTCCAAATGTTTGTGTATGTATATGTACTTCATCAACTATACTTTCTCAGAGGAAGAAACATTAATTTCTTTTTTTTAATATATTTTATTGATTTTTTACAGAGAGGAAGAGAGAGGGATAGAGAGTTAGAAACATCGATGAGAGAGAAACATCGACCAGCTGCCTCCTGCACACCCCCCACCGGGGATGTACCCGCAACCAATGTACATGCTCTTGACTGGAATAGAACCTGGGACCTTTCAGTCCACAGACTGACGCTCTATCCACTGAGCCAAACCGGTTTCGGCAAGAAACATTAATTTCCCTAAAAATGTATATGAACCTACTATATCTTCATGGAAGTGAGAGTGTAAGTTTGGGGAAGGGGAGATGCTTAGGAAGCAGAAATACAGCCTTAAGATCCAGGCTATACAGGCCCCATCCTAGCCTCTCTGACTGGGCTACCAGTTGGATAACTAGTAGTCCACTTCTCATCCATACTCTGGGTCTTCATGTCCCAGGGATTCCCTTCTCAAATGACCCTGAATCTACTTCCAGGGCTCTGTGGGCCTTTTCCTGGGCCCATAATGCTGAGTGATGAAGACCTGCCTCAGGTGTATACACCCCTATGCCCAAGGGGGAAACAAATGGCAGGTGTTAATGGAAAGGTATGGATACAGTTTTAACCTGCATATGGGGGTGTCCACATGAGTGCAAGACCTCTCTTAGTGTGTGAGATTCCAAGGGTGGAGAAAAGAAGGGGAGAGAACGCTCCTGCTTAGGGATGGATTATTTTTTTTTCTATACTGATACCTTCAAATCCTGAGCTCCAATGAGTTTGAGAGTTTAGAATTTGAACCTGCCCTTCCAGGTAATTTGGCAGGGATCTTGTCAAGGTAGGAGCTCAGAACACCTTTTACTTAATGGTTTCTTAGTGTTATTTATAACTTTTAAATACATTTTTAAGTGTAAGCAGGTCTTAATCTGTTCTCATTTACAAGACTCACAAATGTTATAGGTGGCCTGAGCAAAAGTGGCATTACTGGAAAAGAAATTTGCACTTGCTTTGCAAGTATATGCCAATAACATCCTACCTAATAAAATAGTAATATGCAAATTGACCGCACCTCCCCTATGCCCAAGCCATGCCCACCAGCCCAAGCCACACCCACCAGCCAATCAGGGCGAGTATGCAAATTACCCAGCAACGATGGCGGTTAATTTGCATACACTGAGGGAGGGAGGAGTGAAGACTGAAGACAACTTAGAAGGAAGAAGGAGGAAAAGCGGAAAGCAAGGTGGCTGCCAGAGGGAAAGCCCGGGCAGGGCGGAGCAGGGCAGTGGCAGCGCACATGGCCGCAGCGGCCGCTTGCAGGATTCTTCCTGCAAATGGGCTACTAGTATTGAATAAAATATCATAATGTCAGAAGAATATGTCATGGTTATTAACAGAGCCTTAATGATTTTTCCTTTTAAATTTAAATAGGCCCTACCTGGTTTGGCTCAGTGGATAGAGCGTTGGCCTGAGGACTGAAGGGTCCCGGTTTGATTCTAGTCAAAGGCATGTACCTTGGTTGTGGGCACATCCCTAGGAGGGGTTGTGCAGGAGGTGGCTGATCGATATTTCTCTCTCATTGATGTTTCTAACTCTCTATCCTTCTCTCTTCCTCTCTGTAAAAAAAAAATATATATTAAATAAATAAATAAATAAATTTAAACAGATCCTCAGCTTTCCTCCTGTAGATAGAATAAAAGCAAGATAACACTAGGGGAGGCCCTCATTCAAAGTAATGAATCAAATACTAAGAGTTCGAATGATCAGTATTCCTAAAGCAAAAATCCGGGACAATTCAATCTAAAATTATTTATCCATTTAAAAAACATGTATCAATCATGGACTGTGTAAATGGAAGACATTTTTAAATTATCTTTTTTTGGATAGAACAGATGAATGGGGCATAGTTATTATTTTATTGTCTGATAATGAAGATTAGATTACCATATTAATGGCTATAATGTAGGGCAACAAGCAGTATGTCCCTAAGAGATGTGATTCTGTGGGAGTTGCTAGGTGTGCAAATTGTGGGAATTCCGTACACAGATTCAGTTGTGCTGCTCAGGCTAGAATCCCCAAAGCTCACTGCTGCCTGCTCTGTCTGCTTTGAATGTTCTTACTCCCTTCCTTTATCTAGCTAACTCCTAGTTAATTTTTGAAAGTTAACCCATATATTATAGCCTCCACAAGGTGCATTTCCTAACACTCTCTCCCTCCCAAGGGGTAGATGTACATCCCTTGAGATCCTAAAGTACCATGGGCACCTTCACTGTAGCCTAAAAATTTGCACAGCTGTTTTCCACTAGAATTGAGTTCCTTTAGGGTACAAGCGTATCTTGTATTTATGTGTGTCCTCTACTACCCACAATGTTGGCGATATGTTAGGAATTACCTAAGGGCCTGTTGGATGCCTGTAGATTGGAAGGATATAATAAACTGTATTGTAAAAGTTATCAAGATGGGACTTGAAGAAAAATAAAAGGGTAAACTATTTGAGGTGAAGGAAATATCATGATCAAAGCACAGGTGAGGCACTGATACAGGAGAAAAGCAGGTAGTGGAATTGAGCTTTGCTGGAGCAGTGATTTGGGAAAGATTTAGGAAGTCATGCAGACTAAGAAGGCTTTTGAACATCAGGCTAAAGATCCTGCACCTATTTTTGTAAGCAACAGAATAATGTCAGTGAATGCTTTTAACCAATATAGTTTTATGATTTGAGCCCTACTTTAAGAATTGTAACAATGGCATGAATGAAGATGCATAGGAGGAGAGAATAGCAGCAGCAGATGAACTAGAAAACTCTTCATTCAACCAGCCATTTATTGATTACTTTTTAGTTCACAGATATTGGTCTAGGATTTGGAGGCACTGAAGCACATAAGTAATGGTCTGTCTTTAAAATCCCACAGTCCAGCAGGGGAGACTTACCTTTAAATATGGAGGAATAATCCTGGAAGACATTGCAGAGGTTTTATGAAGGACACTTTGTAAGCAAGGGATCAGAGAGATTCAAAGTTGGTCATGGTTAGAAACTGACCGTTACCTGGAGGGAAACAATTTCCACTAACCAAATCATAGAATGCAAAGGAGGGGTTGTTTAGGAGTGAATATAATTATTTAATCTTACTGGGTCTATTGTTTGAGGAATAGCACAGGCAGATATAAGAGCACAACTTTATTGAACACATGATGCCTCATGAAGCTCCCATTTTAATTTTTACAGTTACTACCATTATGCAACATAAGGGATCACCGATGTTAACCTGGAAGGCAGGCAGTCTCTCCTTTATTTGGGGGCACCAGGAGTGTGAAGTTAGGTAGAGAAAAAGAGACGATGCCAATGTGGAGAAGATAATGTGAAAAATCCAACACTAGCCAACTAGGACAGAAATCAATTTAGACCAGGCTTTGACACACAAATAGTAGTGTGACTGCTAAGAGTGAATCCATTTCAGGACTTTGGGCTAAGAGGGTTCTATCTACAAACCCATGTCCCTTGCTGTGCTGAATTTCTAGAAAGCTCCTGGAACAAGAGCTCTGATGTCCCTTAAAGAAAACAACTTTCTACTCCTGGTGAGAATATGTCTGTCTGAGGAGGAATTTCATATGGGAAAAGCAGTAGGGCAGGAATCCTGTCCTTTTAAAGTAAGTGAATACATCTATCACACCTTCTCCTCACACCGGCCAATATCAAGCAGAATCATTCCACTGCAGTGCTGCTTTCTGGCCCCTATTTCCAGCTGCAAACAAGCCTGCCAATTTCTGTCATCTTTGTCAGGAAATTTTGTGACATGAAGGCCTGGAATGAGTCCAATGATTACTTTCTCACAGACTGTGGAGAACCTGTGAGAAATATCACTATAGGAGTCATCACAGAGACTTGTAGTCTGACATCCAACGCAGTGACGTAGAGAGGGAAGATTAGACTATTTCTATATCCTGTTATAGATTAGCCAAATCAGTGTGTGTGGTAATTAAACCTGTTATATATTAAGACAAGGAAAATGATAAGGAATGCATTTGAAAGGAATCAACTCTAGAAATCCATAGCCTCAATTAGATTAAAAAAACAAAAAACAAACCTCACTTACATTTTTAAATTTATAGTAAACATATAACACACAACATTATATTAATTTAAGGTGTATAACATGGTGACTCAACACTCATCTATCTTACTAAGTGATCACCACAGTAAGTCTAGTTCCCATGTGTCACCAAGCATAGTGTTGCTATAATGTTGACTCTGTTCCCTACACAGTACCTTCCATCCCTGTGACTAATTTTATAACTGGTAGTTTGTACTTCGTAATCCTTCCCCCTTTCTGTCCCACACCTCTCCCCTCTGGAAATCATCAGTCATCAGTTTGATCTCTGTATCTATGAGTTTGTTTCTGTTTTGTTTGTTTTGTTTTCAGATTCCACGTATAAATGAAATCATATGGTATTTGTCTTTCTCTGTCCACCTTATTTCACTTAACATAATACTCTCTATGTCCATCCAAGTTGTTGCAAGTGGCAAGGTTTCATTCTTTTTATAGCTGAGTAATATTCTTCTGAATATATGTACCAAACCTTCCTTATCCATTCATCTATGAATAGACACCTAGGATGCTTCCATATATTGGCTATTGTAAGTAATGCTTCAATGAACATAGGGGTACATATATCTTTTTGAATTAGTGTTTTCATTTTCTTTGGATAAGTACCCTGAAGTAGAATTGTTGGGTCATACGGTAGTTCCATTTTTAAAAAAATTTTTGAGGAATCTCTATATCTTCCATAGCGGCTGCACTAATTTAAAGTCTCAGCTACAGTACTCCATGGTTGCCTTTCTTTCCACAGCCCCACCAATACTTGTTATTTGTTGTTTTTCTTTATTATACCCATTCTGACAAGTGCGAGGTGATATATTATTGTGGTTTTGATTTGTATTTCCCTGATGATTAGTTGCAGTCCCAAGTTATTAGTTGTTCCCTTCTTATCACTTATGTCATTGCATACTGTAATGCTCTGAGACTTCCTTACCACAGAGTAAATGGGCCATCTTATCTGGATAATATGCTCCTTTAGGACAAGGCCTATAACTGCTCATATGTGTACATTCAAGACAGCTCCTTGCATAAAGCGAGGAATGAATTCATTAACTGAAAGAAAAACTGACTAGCTTCAGGGTGGATTCTAGTCCTGTCTCTCCTCCAATTGCATGTTTATTAGAAGGCCAGTAAAAGTGTTCTAATTCCTAAAGGAGGCATACCCATCTCCAGGTTTCTTCCAGCTCTAAAAGTCCATATCCCTAAAACTGAGACTGTTCTTGTGTCCACTTTACTGTCTACCCACTGACACCTGCTCTGAAGAGACCAGGGAACAAGCCTGCCTTTCTCTGGGCACGTGTCCTCCTACCAGCCTCCTTGACAACCTCATTCGGACATCGTGTCCCCTCAGCATCATTGGCTGGCATGCAGTTTGTCAAGTGTTTGACTAGTATCTTTTTTAATTTGATAAGAACAGATAATAACACAATATTACTTCTCAAAACATCTAAAATATAAAATGGAAATAATGGAAAAATTATTTTCTCCTTTGGAAGAGAGTGTTTAGTGCTCAATAAAGGAGAGTAATAACTACCAATGAATAAGTTTTCCAGAGAAATGCAGAATGAGAGTCTAGGCAATAAGCTTCTACTGACAAATGGAGAAACCAAAAATGCCACAGCAGGGCATGAATACTTGCTGTTAGCTTCCTCAATGAAAAGGTAAAACTAGAGTACTCTGGTTAATAAAAAGTATGTGGAGGTTGTGAATAAATGGTGGCGTAATAGACAGGTGTGTCCTGAGCCTTGTCCCGGAGCAGAAAGAAAGAACAGCTGAGGGTCACACAGGGAGTGTTTGTTGGCAAGTTAAGTGACAGCTATACTCCAGGAGAAGGTGGGAGACTGCTGGATGGGGTTCCCCTGACCGGGCAGCCCCCACTGCTGCTAGGTTCCCTCCCGGAGCGACCCGCTGGGACTTGGAGACCACGCCATCTTGAAGGGGAAAGTGGATGTTATCAGAAGCCTGAAAATCTACAACTGCGGCACCCACCGAACAGCTGCGAATCCCAGAACACCAGTCCCCAATTGGTGCAAACACGTGGATTCAGAGGAGCTCTACACTCCACCATGGAAAGGTCAGATTTCACCTGGGATAAGGTGAGGTCTCTGGTCCCGGCAGGTCAAAGAAATGCACTCACTGTGGGAGCTGGAATACCAGGGGAAGTCTGCGCCTAGAAAAATCCGTGGCTGTTGGGGCTGGCGTGATTCATGAACGTGGAAGGAGGTCTTCAGAGCTCTAACAGAAGGGATATCTAAAAAGCAACCCATTTTGATCTGACGCAAAAGGACAGCCTAAAATTTTAAATGTGTGCCGGCTGCTTAGACCCAAGGGGGAAGGGGGACTGTGCAGACTTACGTGCAGCCCCGTTGTTTGCACACTTGGGCTCTTTCCTCTTCAAATCCTTGCTTCTGATTACGAAGCCCAATACATAGGATCACCCAGTTGGGGACACCCTGGGAGACTGCAGGGGAAAGTTGTTTTTCTGGAACCTGGGTATCGGAGCGTGGAGTGACCATCAGAGAGCCAGCTCTGGGGCAGCCACAAACAGGTATTGAGTGCCACAGGGAAAGCAGGATCTAAGTACAGGCTAGAGAGGACTTAGAGACCAGGAGGTCAATCCAGAAACACTGCCACCCAGGGGCAGAATCACAAATTGACTCTTGTGTAATCACAAATAAAGGAATACAAGGAATTAAGACACTGCCTGCTTAAAAATCAGGACTGGCTTACAATACTGAGGAGCAGTGGAACGCAGGGAACTGCAATACTGTCCTGACTGGGAAACAGGCATGCCAAACAGAACAATAGAGGAAGTGAATGACCTTCACTACTGCACATTTTATTTTTTAATTTTTAATTTTTTCTATTCGTATTTTTTCATCTTTTATTTAAGAAACTATTTTTTTTCATTTTTCCTCACTTGATTTTCTTTTAATTATTACATTTTTATTTTCAATCAGTATTATTACTACTACTAAGTGTCATTTTATTTTCTCTTTATTTTACTTTGGGATTAGTGTCCTACATTCTATTTTCATCTTTCCTTTAGCATCGTTTTACTCTATCTCAACTCTACCTTTATGCCATCACTCTCTTCCTAAAATTTCCCCCTTTGGTGTCCTGTTTCTCTTACCCTTTTCCTGCTTTAAATTTTCCCTATTCTTTCTTTTTACACCCTGTTAAAATGTAACCCTACTTATATATCGAATTTTCAATCCACTGCTCCAAGTCCATACACACCTCTCTCTTCTCTGCCTTAACTATCCAAAAAATTGTTTTTCTCTCTGTCCTTTTGTTGTTTGCTTGAATGTTGATTATATCGTTTTTTATGCTTTTTTGTGAGATTGTTTTGCTTATTCTTTTTTTGGTTCTTTTTGCATGTTTTCTGTGTTTTTGTTTTTTGCTTTTGTTTTCTGTAGCTTCGCTTGATATTAGATGTTGTTTGTAGTTTGTATTAATCTCCTGGTACTTGTTGCTGGCATTTGCTGTGATTAGTGGCTGTTCTATAGGAGTTTTCTCCCCTTCTATATAGTTTGTTCCCCTTTTCTTTCTTATTCTCTTTCTTTTCTCTCTTACTGTTTTCCCCCTTTTCCAAACTTCATTTTGGCACTCCTTTTTTTCCCCTCTTCTTCTTTCTCTCCTATCCCATAATTTTACCTTTCTCTGGTGGTCACCTTTATTTGGTCTTATTAATATTGTGAATACATCTCTGTTCAGTGCCTTGTGTGTTTTACCTGGTTCTGTTGTATTTTGTGCCTTTAAATCAACACAGGAGCGAGAGAACTACATAACCAGACATCCAGAGAAGAAAGACCATGAGGAGACAAAGAAACAACCCACATATGAAAGAAAAGCAGGCATCACCAGCAAAGAAAGTAAACAAAATGGAGGCAAGCAACCTGTCAAAGAAAGAATTCAGACAAATGGTCATAAGGTGGCTGAAAAGAATGGGAGACAAATTCGACAATATGAGAAAGAACCAAGAGGAAATGAACAACAAGAAGAAATGATAAATGACATCACTGCTGTAAAGAACTCAATAGAAAGCATCAAGAGTAGACTAGAAGAAGCAGAGGACTGCATCAGTGAGCTGGAAGACAATGTGGGAAAAAATACCCAAGTAGAGCAGCTTCTAGAAAAAAAAATTAAAAGCAGGAGGAGAGCCTAAGGGAACTTTGGGACAACACGAAACAAAACAACATCTGCATAATAGGGGTTCCAGAAGGAGAGGAAACTGAGCAAGGAATAGAAAACCTGTTTGAAGAAATAATGACAGAAAACTTCCCTGATATAGGGAAGAAAAATCCCACACAAATCCAAGAAGCTCACAGAGTCCCAAGCAAAATGAACGCCAAAAGACTGATGCCAAGGCACATTATAATTAAATTGGCAAACATCAACGACAAAGTAAGAATCTTAAAAGCGGCCAGAGAGAGACAGAAAGTTACATACACAGGAAACCCTATCAGATTAGCAACTGATTTCTCAACAGAAACTCATCAGGCCAGAAGAGAATGGAATGAAATATACAAAGTCATGCAAAGGAATGGTCTGAATCCAAGAATACTGTACCCAGCAAAGCTATCAATCAAAATTGAAGGTGAAATCAGGAGCTTCACAGACAAAAAAGGACTAAGGGAGTTTATTACCACCAAACCAGCAATGCAAGAAATGCTAAAGGGTCTGCTGAAAAAAAAGAAATAGAAAGCAAAGAAGGAACACAGGGGTAAAGAATAAAAATGGTGACAAATAAGTACCTATCAATAACAACTTTAAATGTAAATGGATTAAATGCTACAATCAAAAGACATAGGGTAACAGATTGGATAAGAAAACAAGACCCATATATCTGCTGTCTACAAGAAACCCACCTCAGAAAAGAAGACGCACACAGACTGAGGGTGAAGAGATGGAAAAAGGTTTTTCAGGTGAATGGAAATGAAAAAAAAAAGCTTGGGTAGCAATACTTATATCTGGCAAATTAGATCTCAAAGTGAAGGACATAAGAAGAGATAAGGAAGGCCACTTCATAATACTAAAGGGAGCAATCCAACAAGAAGAAATAATTCTGGTAAACATATACAAACCCAATACAGGAGCACCCAAATACATAAAAAAAAAACAAAAAAAAAACTCCTGGAGGATATCAAGGGAGAGACTGACAGCAATACAATCATAATAGGAGACTTTAATACCCCACTATCACCATTGGATAAATCCTCTAAACAAAAAATAAGCAAAGAAACATCAATCCTTAATGACTCACTAGACCAGATGGAATTAATTGACATCTTCAGAACATTTCACCCCAAAGCCACAGAATATACATTCTTCTCAAGTGCACATGGGTCGTTTTCAAAGATAGACCATATGTTGGTTCATAGGCAAAGTCTCTTCAAATTCAAGAAGATAGAAATCATATCATGCATCTTCTCAGATCACAGTGGCATAAAACTGGAAATCAACTACAATAAAAACAATCCAAAAAAATCAAACACATGGAGACTAAACAGCATGCTATTAAACAATGACTGGGTAACCAGAGAGATGAAGGAAGAAATAAAAAACATCATGGCAACAAATGACAATGAAAGCTTACTGCAAAAAAAAAAAACCAAAAAAACAATGGTAATAAATTACATAACCATACAACTCAAAGAGTTAGAAAGAGAGCAACAAGAAAAGCCCAGTGAAAGCAGAAGGAGGGAAATAATAAAGATAAGAGTGGAGATAAACGACATAGAGGCCAAAGAAACAATACAAAAGATCAACAAAACCATGAGCTGGTTCTTTGAAAGGATAAACAAGATTGATGAACCTCTAGCCAGTCTCACCAAGAAGCAAAGAGAGAAGACCCAAATAAACAAAATCAGAAATGAAAGAGGTGAAATAACAAAAGACCCACAGAAATACAAAGGATTGTTAAAAAATACTATGAACAACTCTATTCCAACAAACTGGACAACCTGGAAGAAATGGACATATTCCTAGAAAATATAACCTTCCAAAACTCAATCGGGAAGAATCTAAACAGCTCAATAGGCCAATAACTATGGAAGAAATTGAAGCAGTCATCAAAAAGCTTCCGGCAATCAAAAGCCCGGGGCCAGATGGCTTCAAAGGGGAGTTTTACCAAACATTCAAGGAAGAAATAAAACCTATCCTCCTCAGACTATTCCAAAAAATTCAAGAGGAAGGAACACTTCCAAGCTTCTTCTATGAAGCCAGCATCACCCTAATACTAAAACCAGATAAAGACAACACAATGAAAGAGGATTACAGGCCAATATCCCTCATGAACATAGATGCCAAAATCCTCACCAAAATTCTAGCAAATCAGATCCAGCACTACATCAGAAAGATCATACACCATGACCAAGTAGGATTTATCCAGGAATGCAAGGATGGTACAATATCTGCAAATCAATAAACGTGGTACATCACATAAACAAGTTGAGAGATAAAAATCACATAGTCATATCAATTGATGCAGAAAAAGCACTTGAAAAAATCCAACACCCTTTCTTGATAAAAACTCTCAACAAGGTGGGAATAGAAGGATCATATCTCAACATAATAAAAGCTATATATGATAAACCCACAGCTAACGTCATACTCAATGGGCAAAAACTAAAAGCATTTCCCCTAAGAACAGGATGCCCACTCTCACCACTCCTGTTCAACATAGTACTGGAAGAATTAGCCATTGCAATTAGACAAGAAGAAGAAATAAAAGGCATCCGAATTGGAAAAGAAGAAGTAAAGCTGCCTTATTTGCAGATGACATGATATTGTACATAAAAAACCCTGAAAGACTCCACCAAAAAACTAATAGACTTAATAAATGAATTCAGCAATGTAGCAGGATACAAAATTAACGCCAAGAAATCTATGGCCTTTCTATACGCCAATAGTGAACTTACAGAAAGAGAGACTAAAAAAGAAATCCCATTTACCATTGCACCAAAAAAATTAATATACCTAGGAATAAACTTAACTAAGGAGGTAAAAGACCTATACACAGAAAACTACAGGACACTGAAAAAAGAGATAGAGGTAGACATAAACAGATGGAAGAACATACCATATTCATGGATTGGTAGAATCAACATCATTAAAATGTCCATACTACCCAAAGCAATCTATAGATTCAATGCACTCCCCATTAAAATACCAACGACACATTTCACAGACCTAGAAAGAACTCTCCAAAAATTCATTTGGAATTTTAAAAAAAGACCCCGAATAGCCACAGCAATCCTGAGAAAGAAGAATAAAGTAGGCGGGATCTCAATACCAGATTTCAAGCTGTATTACAGAGCCACTGTTATCAAAACAGCCTGGTACTGGCACAAGGACATATAGACCAATGGAACAGAATAGAGAATCCAGATATCGACCCAAACCACTATGCTCAATTAATATTTGACAAAGGAGGCATGAACATACAATGGAGTCAAGACAGTCTCTTCAACAAATGGTGTTGTGAAAATTGGACAGATACATGCAAAAAAAAATGAAACTAGATCACCATCTTACTCCATACACAAAAATAAACTCAAAATGGATACAGGAGTTAAACATAAGATGGGAAACCATAAAAATACTAGAGGAAACTACAGGCAGCAAAATCTCAGACATATGCTGAAAGAACTTCTTCACTGATACTTCTCCTAGGGCAATGGAAGCTAAAGAGAAAATAAACAAATGGGACTACATCAAAATAAAAAGCTTTTTCACAGCAAAATAAACCATCAAAGACACAACAAGAAAGCGCACTGTATGGGAGAAGATATTTGCAAATGTTATCACTGACAAAGGTTTAATCTCCAACATCTGCAGGCAACTTATACAACTTAATAAAAGGAAGATAAATGATGCAATTTAAAAAAATGGGCAATGGACTTAAATAGAATCTTTTTGAAAGAAGACAGAAGGAAGGCTAAGAGACACATGAAAACATGCTCAAAGTCACTAATTATTCGAGAGATGAAAATCAAAACGACAATGCGGTACCATCTCACACCTGTCAGAATGGCTCTCATCTACAAATCTACAAACGACAAGTGTTGGTGAGGATGCGGAGAAAAAGGAACCCTCGTGCACTGCTGGTGGGAATGCAGACTGGTGCAGCCAATGTGGAGAACAGTATGGAATTTCCTCAAAAAACTAAAAATGGAACTCCCATTTGACCCAGTAATCCCTCTCCTAGGAATATATCCTAAGAAACTACAAACACCAATCAGAAAGGATATATGCACCCCTATGTTCATAGTAGCACAATTTACAATAGCTAAGATTTGGAAATAGCCTAGGTGCCCGTCAGCAGATGACTGGATCAGAAAACTGTGGTACATCTACACAATGGAATACTATGCTGCCATAAAAAAGAAGGAATTCTTACCATTTGCAGCAACCTGGATGGAATTGGAGAACATTATGCTGAGTGAAATAAGCCAGTCAATGAAAGAAAATACCACATGATCTCACTCATTTGTGGATAATAAAGAACATTATGAACTGATGAACAAAAAGATACAGAGGCAGTAAAGCATCAAACAGACTGTCATATTACAGCGGGAAGGTTAGGGAGAGGTGGGGGAGTTAAGAGATTAACCGAAGGACTTGTATGCACGCATATAAGCATAACCAATGGATGCAAAACACTGGGGGATGATGGCATGTATGGGAGTGGGGGTGGGGGGGAATTGGTAAGATATGTACACATATAATATCTTAATAAAAAAAATGAAAAAAAATATGTGGACACCTCTGCTACTACAGCATTTGTTTCTACTTGCGCTGCTTTGAAATTCTACATTTCTGATTAGGCCTGGCTATGAAATAACTAAAAAAACATGTTATCAATTATTAAGAATCAGCCTTAGTTTATATTACAAGACCCAAATTGCCACCTTTCCTTTAAAAATAAAAAAATAACATACATAATTTTAACTCTTTAATAATTCATCATTCAATAAACAATTTTTGAGGAACCACTGGAAGCTAGATTTCAAGGTCCTGTGCTCAGTTAGTGAGGGCGAAGGGGAGGCCACATGAATAAGATATGGATGGCTCTTGCCCCAGTGACAATGAAAAATAATGACTAAAGCACTGTTTCTTACAGCTAACTATACCGTATTTAAATTACTCATTGACTTTTGAAGACAATTCACTAGTGTGTCAGCAAGAACACCAGGTAAACTTGGAGACTTATCACTTCTACCCACAAGAATAATCTCTAAGGCTGAAGGTTTTTTCTCTGTCTTGTTTAACTCGCGTCTCTAAAATCCTGTTCTTAGAGCAAGGCCTGGCACAGAGTGTCCATATTAAATGTCTGTTGAAGGAAAGAATCAATTCACACCCTAAATTCTTCATTTCACCCTGTGTTAGAAATCTGTGACAGGTTCTATGACAGTTTGTAAGATGAACACATGTGGTCACTGTACCCTGCGATGCACACATGAGGGTAGAAGCATAGTCGCTGGAGTCATATCCTTGCATTCAAATTCTGGCCCCGACTTTCCAGCCATGTGACCTTGGGTAAGTTTCCTAGCATCCATGTCCTTCAGTTTGTCATTTGGGAATGGTAGTCATAAATCTCCTCCTCACAGTATCATGTGAAGGTGAAATTATCTAATATAGGCTCAGTGCAAAGCATAATGCCTGGGCATGCTAAACAACCATCCTTGTTTGTGATACTATTCTTATCATTTAATAGCGTTCAACTCATCTGAATTAATTCGCGTCTCTAAAATCATATGAAATTACCCTGGAAGATAAAATTTCAAATGATGTGTTATCTAGGGATAGAGCAACGTGCCTAAGGCACAGTAAATTGCAATCTAATTCCCTGTAACAACAAAGAAGCTGGGAACTTGATTTCCAGTATCTGTAGCCCTGCAGCGGTCCCTCTTTGTCCTCTTCCACACATGACTTTCCTGGCACACAGCTACAGTCAGACAGGCAGCATCACGGTGTTCTTTCCAAGGAAGCAGGGATTTTAAAAAGTTCAGGAATCTGTGAGGGGTTGACAAGAAAGGAGGTAAAGTTGTTCAGGGCCCCAGGCTGGAGAGTCACAGAAAGTAAACAAGGGCTCTGCAGGGAGACCACCAGGACCATGCTACATGTGTTTGCATTTTACCAACATTCCTCGGGGGCTTTTATCTCTCCCAGACCCAGGTTGTCCAGGAAAACTGTACCCGAGAGCCAGGAAAAGCCAGTTTCTTTACCGTTGCCCATAAAAAAGGATTAAATTAAATCTTCCTAGTGGAGCTGTGTCCTTCACTTGTCTCTTTGGAAATGAAAAATGTTAAAACAAGTTTTAAAATGGGTGTATATTTTAAATAATTTATAGTTTACATAAACCCATTGTTGAAATATCATATTCAGTGCTTATGAAAAGTAAACACACAGCAGAAGTGAAAGGATTGAAATAACATGTCACACGATGCCATGTTATATGCACAGGTCACACTGCCTGCTGGTGGGACATTGCCTTTATGAAGTTGAGGAACTGCTGCCCTCTCTCCCCCAGTCATTGCCTCTGCCAAGGGGAAATCCAGCAAGCTTCATGGTGAGTCTGGCCTTACGGGGATGAAGTTCACTCGCTTGTTCAAAGGACAAAATTACTGCTCTATTTTCCTCAAGCTTACCTAAATCAGAAATGGATTTTGTGCCAACATTAAAAATCAATTTTGGTGATATGTGGTGACTAAAATTCCCAGCATGTGTTTTCAAGAGTAGAGGGGTTAAGGCCAGTGTCACATTCACATCCATGTTGTGGATCTGGTGTCCAACCTACTTAAATGCTCTGTGATTTTAAATACTTCTCCAGTTTCAATACTAAGTAAGTGCTACGTGAGCATTTACTACATGCAAGAGGGAATGTTTCTGCAATTCTGGGTGAGCAGAGTGTACTGGGAACATCTTCTACCTTCTTTCCTCCCAAGTATGCAATGGACTTCTCCCACAATCCTCACCTCCCTGTGCTTGCCAAAGCCACAGGTGCATAAACACCACCTGGCTGTCCAGAGTTTTATCTCCTGTAGCAGACTAAGATACAGTTAATACACAAATATAGAAAAGGGCTAAGCTTGCTTTACCATTATTAAAATTTCCTTCCCAAGTAAATCTCTGTGCATTAGTTGTGCACTCACTTCTCAACAGGACAGTGAACCCTGTGTCATGCTGTTCCTCTAAATTGTGCATCCCTTCCTCTCCTCCTCCATCCCACATTTACCCTATCCAAGGTAGTCTTTTCTAAGTAGATACATAATCTTTCTTCCTCTTCCCCAAATAAGATTTCCCCTATTTTGTCTCTTTTCATTAGTCTGATGTTCCAGGATTATTGTATACAGTGATTTGGAAAAAGCATCAAAGATTAATCACTCTGGAGGTGTATCTGCAGTATAAAAAGGAAGTTATGAAGCTACAATGTTTCACTCTCTAAAAGTAAGAATTTGCCATTTCAGATACTAGATCTCTCTGTGTAAATGGCAGGATTCTGGAATATGGTCTGGAAAGATGAAGTGTAGGCACATGTTTGGAACTTTCAAGTTGCTTGTGTGACATTAGACTTCACTGAGGCCAACTGTACTTGAAGTGGGCAGTATGGAACACAAGTGGAACATGCTTGTCCATGATTCAACCTTATACCCACAAACGATGGCGCAATGTTGTTTATAAAATGTGTTATCCTATGACAAAAAACAAACAAACACACACACAACACTATATGATCGAAGGACAATGGGATTTATATTTTTAGAAATCTTGTTTCAAGACAGTAATATGAATTTCTCTTTCAATTCTATTTTTCACTAAATCCTGTAGGAAAAGATAAAGATACATTACATAAAAGTATTTAGTATTATTAGATAACAAATAAGGAAAGAACACAATACTTGCAACTGTCAGTTGTTCATCAAATCAATGTATAAATTCAAAATGATTTCAATAAAAATCCTAACAAATTATTTTTGTGGAACTACAAAGTTGAGTTAAAAATTAAGATGGAAGTGAGGTCAGAAGAGTGGCGACTTGAGAGATCTCCTTGTTCTCTTCCCCTGAAATTGCAACAAGTTAACCAACTATATAATTCAACAAAGAATTCCCTACTCAATACAGAGGCATGACTAAGAGACCTGCACATTGAAACATCTAACTGTGAGCAACTGGGAATAAATGGAGAGATGAGAATGAAGGGAAGCTCAGACAGCCCTCAGACACAGCTCTGCAGCTGAGAGTTCTAGAAGAGGAAGCTGGTGGTAGCAGGCACTTCCACAAGCCAGGAGGAACAGAGAGCTTCAGAGGGCAGTTCAGTAGGGTGAAGTGAAGTGAATGGTGACTGAGCCAGCAGATGCCTGATAGAGTGCAGCTCTCCCCTGTAGGGACAGATGGTGGTGGTTCAGATAAAGAAACGGAACCAGAGATCCCTGCTGCCACTCGGACAACCAAACTTGTTTCCCGTTGCCATTGGTGTCAGGTCAAAGAGCATATCATCTGTAAACCAAGAGCTATTGCAGTAGAACCAATGTTTCCCTCTGTGACTGAGCCCCAGGTAGAGAAAAAGGAACCCTATTACACTGCTGGTGGGAATGCAGACTGGTGCAGCCACTATGGAAAACAGTATGACGTTTCCTCAAAAAATTAAATATGAAACTGTCACTTGGCCCAGTGATCCCACTTCCAGGAATATATCCTAAGAAACCTGAAACATCGATCAAAAAGAATATAAGCACCCCTATGTTCATAGAAGCACAATTTATAATAGGCAAGATCTGGAAATAGCCCAAGTGCCCATCATTAGATGAGTGGATAAAAAAAATCTGTGGTACATTTACACTATGGAATACTATGCAGCTGTAAAAAAGAAGGATCTCTTACCCTTTGAGATAGCATGCAGGGACCTGGAAAATATTAATCTAAGTGAAATAAGCCAGTCAGGGAAAGACAAGTATCACATGATCTCACTCATATGTGGAATCTAATGAACAAAATAAACTGATGAACAAAATAGATCCAGAGACATAGAAGTGTGGAACAGACTGTACAATCTCAGAGGGAAGGTGTGGGGTGGGTGTGAGTGGATGGTAGGAAGAGATCAACTAAAGAACTTGTATGCATATATGCATAACCCATAGGCACAGACAATAGTGTAGGAAAGTCCTGGGATCAGAGGTGGGAGAGGGTCGAAGGGGTCAATGGGAAAAAAAAGGGGGTCATGTGTAATGCTTTCAAAAATAGAGAGTTTTTAAAAAGTAAAAGAGTGAAGTACTGAAAATATAAATCAGATCCAATCAGATGGTGAAAAGAATTCATGATATCGAAGATAAGAATCTAAAAATGGCACAGAGAGAAGAAGAGACATACCTGAGCATAAAGAAAAATGAAAGAGCTCTACAACTATGTGATTTCATCAGAAAAAGCAGAATTTGATAATAGGCATTCCAGAAGAGGAAAAGAGGGAAGAAGGGAATGGAGAGTCTATTTGAGCAAATAGTGGATGAGAACTTCCCAAACCTATTGAAAGAGCTAGGTCCTTGAACCCAAGAAGCAAACAGAACTTGCTAAAGAGGCCCTCTCCAAGGCAAGGGGCAGGGGTGTGGGGGGGTGGGTAGGAAAATGGAGGATATCTGTAGTACTCTCAACAATAAAGATTTTTTTAAAGCTAACCTAAAGACTGAGAACTAATCATAGGACCATAGAATGCTCCTCTCCTTTCACATGTTAGCAGCTCATCAATAGGGCTCCTGCATAATAACAGGAACACAACTGAAAGAAGTGCATGTCTCAGCCCTTATCTAAGAAGTAGTCTGTAGGGAACCCCAAGACAATAGAGGATACTTTTCTTAGGAAATTATTTTATTCTTATTTGATCTAATGGATCAAATTTCAAAATA
This sequence comes from Eptesicus fuscus, assembly GCF_027574615.1. Classification (NCBI taxonomy): domain Eukaryota; kingdom Metazoa; phylum Chordata; class Mammalia; order Chiroptera; family Vespertilionidae; genus Eptesicus; species Eptesicus fuscus. Next base: position 27,904,252 of record NC_072473.1, read on the forward strand.
AAAATAGCAACACTGTATTTAGTGACTATGGCCTATAAATAAGTGACATGAATTATAACAATGTTATAATGGACAAGAGGGATGAATTGAGAATACTTTGTTATAAGCTACTTGCAGTACTTGTGAAGTGGTGTAGTGTTATTTGAAAGAGGAGTTCTATTAATTATACACGTGTAATGCAAACTCAAGTACAACCACTAAAAATGTAGAAAGACTAACAAAGAGCATATCTTAAAAGAGGAAAATATAGAATTATATAGAATGCTAAATTAAGACCAGAAAATCAGGAAAAGAATGGAACACACACACACACACACACACACACAAGGGCAATGAGGAGAATACACTAACAAATATAGTAGATATTAAGCCAACTTAATAATACTCACTTCAACATCAATGGTCTAAATACACATATTAAAAGACAAATACTCTTACAGTGGGGGGAAAAGCAAGACCCATCCAACTATATGTTGTCTATAAGAAATCCACTTTGAATATAAAGACATAGATAGATTAAAAGTAAAGAACAGAGAAAGATATTCTATGCTAACACTCATAGAAAGAAAGCTGAGTTTATTATATTAATTTCAGATGAAGCAGAACTTAGAGCAGGGAAAATGATAAAGGATAAAGAGGAGTATGACATAGTAACAAAGAGGTTAAGTCTCCAAAAAGAAATAACAATTCTTATTGTGTATGCAGCCAACAACAGAGCATCAAAATACTTGAGGCAAAACTGAAACAACTTCAAGGAGCTTTAGATTAATCCACTCTTATAACTGGAGATTATAGTTATTACAATACTAGAGGCCTGGTTCATGAAATTTGTGCAATGGAGGGGGGATTATCCCTCAGTCCAGCCTGCACCCTCTCTAATCTGGGACCCCTCAGGTAGTCAGACATCCCTCTCACAATCTGGGACTGCTGGCTCCTAACTGCTTGCCTGCCTGCCTGCCTGATTGCCCCTAACTGCTTCTGCCTGCCAGCCTGATCACCCCCTAACCACTCCCCTGCCAGCTTGATTGATGCCTAACTGCCCCCAATCAACCCCAACTGCCCTACCCTGCAGGCCTGGTCGCCCTTACCTGCCCTCCCCTGCCAGCCTGGTCCCCCCCCCAACTGCCCTACCCTGCAGGCCTGGTCCCCTCCAACTGCCTTCCCCTGCAGGCCTGGTCCCCCCCAACTGCCCTACCCTATAGGCCTGATCACCCCCAACTGCCCTACCCTATAGGCCTGATCACCCCCAACTTCCCTCTTCTGCAGCCTGGTCACCCCTAACTGCTCTCCCCTGCAGGCCTGCCCCCCCCAACTACCCCCCCCTGCAGACTTGGTCCCCCCAACTACACCCCCCTGCCAACCCAATCATCCCCAACTGCCCTCCCTTGCAGGCCTGGTCTCCATTAACTGTCCTCCCCTGCAGGCCTGGTCACCCCCAATTGCCCTCCCTTGCAGGCCTGGTTGCCCCCAACTGCCCTCCCCTTGCCAGCCTGGTTTCCCCTAACTGCCCTCCCCTGCAGGCCTGGTTGCCCACAACTCCCCTCTCCTGCTGGCCCAGTTGCCCCAACTGCCCTCCCCTGCAGGCCTGGTCGCCCCTAACTACCCTCCCCTGCTGGCCATCTTGTGGCAGCCATCTTGTGACCACATGGGGGTGGCCATCTTGATTGATGGTGTGACAGTCAATTTGCATATTACCTCTTTATTATATAGGATTATTGACTATATTCCCTATGTACAAGCATATATTCACCAAGACTTCTGGTTAATATCAGAAAAATAGACTTCAAGTAAAAAACTACTATAAGATACAAATAAGGTCATTATACATTTATAAAAGGGTGAATCCATTAAAAAGATATAACAGTAACAACATATACACACCTAACAACACAGCCCTAAGATATATGAAGCTAAACTGACAGAATTGAATGTAAAAATAGACAGTTCTACAATAAAGTTGAAGAATTTAATGCAACCTTTTCAATAATGGATAGTACAACTAGATGTAATATCAATAAGGAAAAAGAACACCTCAACAACACAATGAATCAACTAGCCCTAACCGACATATATAACCTCACAACACCATTACCCAGTATATACCATATGTTGTGCCACAAAAAAAGTCTTAATACATTTAAAAATATTGCAGTCATACAAGGTATCTTCTCTTACCACAATGGAACTGAAAATTAATAACTGAACAAAAACTGAAAAAACATCACAAATATGTGGAAATTCAACAGTGAACTCTTAAACAAGCAGTGTAACAGTACAGAAGAAATCACAAGGGAAATTTAAAAATAATTTGGATGAATGGAAAGAAAACAAAACATACTAAAGCCTAATGGATGCAGCAAAGGCATTGCTCATATAGAAATTTATACCAGCAAATGCTCAAATCAAAAAAGGGGAAAATGCCTAACTTTATATCTTAAGAGATTGAAAAGAGCAAGTCAAACCAAAAACTAGCAGAAAGAAGGAAATGATCAAGGTTAGATTGAGAATAAATGAAATACATATGAGAGTAATAGAATCAATAAAACTAAAATATCCTTTAAATATCAATAAAATTGTGCAATCTTCATTTATAGTGACTAAAAAAAAGAGGATTCAAATTATTAAAGATCAGAATAGAGTTAAAATTGGTAACCAAAGCCTCCAATAAAGAAAAGCATTATTCACACTAGCCAAAAATGGAAATAAACCAAATGTCTATCAATTAATGTCTCCATAAACAAAAAAATGGTAAATCAAGACAATGTAATACTATTTAGTCATAAAAAGAAATGAAATACTGATAACCAACACTTTAAGGTGGATAAACCTCAAAATCATCATGCTAAGTAAAAGAAAGCAGACACAAAATGTCATATATTGTATGATTTCATTCATATAAAATATTCAGAAAGGTAAATCCATAAAGTCAGAGAGCTGATTCATGATCTTCAGGGGTTACAGGGAGGTGTGAATGGGGAATGATTACATAATGGGTATTGAATTTGCTTTTGGGGTAGTTAAAATGTTTTGGAACTAAAAGAGGTGGTGGTTGCAAAACATCTTGAATGTGCTAAGTTCTACTGAATTGTACCATTTAAAAAGGTTAACTTTATGTCATAAGAATTTTATTTCAATTTTATAAAATTAACATTTGCCTAAATATACATATTATGTAAAAAATAATTCAAAATACATCGAAGACTTAAATTAAAAGCTTTTCAATACTTTAAAAGAAAACAGCAAAAATTCTTCTAGATTGAAGGTTAGGCAGAGAGTTCTTAGACTTGACACCAAGGCATGGTTAATAAAAGAATAAATTGATAATCATCAAAATAAATAACAGCGACAGCACCAACTTGGATTGCTCATACATCACTAATGAGAATTTAAATGTTCTCAAATTCTTGAAAATTCTTAAAATAGTACAGGCACTCTGGAAGAAGATTCAGCTTTTTTTTTTTTTTTTTTTTTTAAGTAACATGAGAATATCATAGACCCAACATTTGCACATCTGGGAATTTATATCAGAGAAATGAAATCTTCTGTATACACACACACACGAAAAACAAACAAACAAAAAACTGTATGTGAATGTTTGGGCAGTTTTTAATCAATAATAGTCCAAAACTAGAAACAACTCAGATGTCCTTTAATGGGTTAATGAATACACACACTGTGATACATCCATAACATCAAATATTTCTCAGCAATAAAAACGAAGTAGTGATGCAACTACCTAGTCAGTGCTTCTCAACCTTTCTAATGCCGCGACTCTTTAATACAGTTCCTCATGTTGTAGTGACCCCCAACCACAAAATTATTTTCGTTGCTACTTCATAACTGTAATTTTGCTACTGTTATGAATCGTAATGTAAATATCTGTGTTTTCTGATGGTCTTAGGAGACCCTGCTAGCGGTTCTCAACCTGGTGGATCGCAATACACAGGTTGAGAACCACTGCTGTAGAGCCTAAGACCATCGGAAAACACAGATATTTACATTACAATTCATAAAAGTAGCAAAATTACAGTTATGAAGTAGCAACGAAAATAATTTTATGGTTGGGGGTCACCACAACATGAGGAACTGTATTAAAGGGTCATGGCATTAGAAAGGTTGAGAACCACTGACCTAGATGAATCTCCACAGAACTATGCTGAGTGAAAACAGCCAATAACAAATAGTTACTACTTTCCAATTTTACAGCTGGGCCCACTGTACCAGGTCAGTGTAGTTTGCATGTTCTCCCATGTATGTGTGAGTTTTCTCTAGGGAGTCTAGTTTCCTCCCACATTCAAAAACTATGAATAGGAGGTAAATCAGTTTCTAAATTGTCCCAGTCTGAGAGTGTGTGTGATACTCCCTGCAATGGAGGGGCATCCTGTCCAGGGTGGGTGCCCGCTTGTTGCCCTGAGCTCTGGGATAGGCTCTGGCTATCTGCACTCCTGAACTGGAATAAATTGGTTGGAAAAGAATTCTGTTACTTATTCATCTTTCTTAACTGTATGTATAGCTCACCTTTACTTCAATGTTTAATATTAGAAATGTTTTGGGTCTTTATTTAGAAGTTTGGTAATGTTTATGTGACCAGAAATATGCCATAGGAACTTAACTCTTGTTTATGTGAATGCGCATGTGCTAAAATTGGTTTTATTTTATGTCCTTTCAGTTCAAGTGACTATTTCCAAGAACCTATTGTTAACATAATAAACATTGAAACCTGTAAAGAATTTTTGTGAGTTTATTTGAGCCAAACTGTTGACAATTGCCAGGAAGCAGAATCTCAACGCCCTGAGTGGTCTGAAAAAAGGAAGTTACAAGTTACCCTAACATTCCAAAGGTTATCTAAATACAAAAAGTTACAAGTTACCCTGACAGTCCAAAGGTTATCTAAATGCAAAAAGACAAGAGGCTCAGTTAAGATCAAAGTTGATCTTTGTCACAGAAGAAACCAACCTAGGACATTACTACCCAACATAGACTGCTTTTTAATTAAAAAGTTTTACTAGTAATTTCAGACCATCCTTTGTGCTTACTTTAGGTCTCTGAGTTTGGCCTTTCCTGAGCTAGTCAGGTTAGCATGTGGTCCCTTTTTGTCCACTCTATCAACAATGTTAAATGAGAACCTCACTGCATATAGGTAATGGTCTGCAAGGACAATTCTTAAAATGTTAACAAGGGTTATTTCTGGATGATAATATTATGAGTGATCTCAACACTCTTTATAACCCTTTTATGTACTTTCTATTCTTTACACTATACTTACTTTTAAAATTTAAAAATGGAGTCACTAAGATTACAGAGTAGGAGAACCCAGATGCCAATCCCCCCAAAATGCAACAATTGGACAGCTATTCGTGAACAAATATAGCTGTAAGAGAGCTCAGGAGTCTGCTTAAGAAGGTTCAGCAATAAAGCAGAGAAAAAAAAAATAAAACCCCTGAGAATTTCCACACACAAAGAGGGTAGGAGGAACAGGTGAATAATGTCTGCATCATCCCATCCTCTAGGCCAGCACTGCTCTGCACCAAGGCAGAACTCCCCATCCCAGAGAGTTCTATTCTCCTCATCAGGAAAAGCAGAGCAAATGGGGTGAGCCACCAGGATTCCCAGCCTTTTGGGACACTGCATGAAGGACCAGCAGCATCAGCTTCTCCTGGGAGCTTGTTAGGAATGCAGAGTCTCAGTGCTCACTCCAGACCTGCTGAATGAGCCTCCGCTTATCTGCATTTTAGCAAGACTCCCAAGGTGGTTCTCTCTGTACACTAAGTATGAGAAGCACTGGGTTACATCGTGGGTCCCCAAACTTAATTTTCCAGCTTTCTAGAGATATAATTGACATATAATATTGTGTATGTTTAAGGTGTACAGTGTGATGATTTGATACATGTTTATATTGTGAAATGTTTGCCATAATAAAGGTAGTTAACTTATCCTTCACCTCACGTAATTATCGTTTGTTATTGTTATGATGAGAACATTAATGTTCTACTCTCAGGCACATGCAGCTGTGCTTACCAGTGACATATGTCGTGCCAGGTCAAGATCTATGAGCAGCTGTGGGAGCCTGGGCTGTCAGTGTGCACTCATGTGGCTATAGGCAAGTACACAGCAGGGGGTCCACAGTGGGGGGCCTAGGTTCCATCTTGCATGTGTACTAGTATAGCTGCAGCGACCGAGACCAGTGTGGATCCCAGGCTCTGGCATCAGAAATGGGGAGGAAATAGGGGACTCAGGCAGCTGGCAACTGCAAATGCCAACTTTTGTGAGGTGAAAACCTCCGAGGTGAAATATGCAGGTGGTCCATAATGGCTGTCTTGGCTATTGGTTTCCACAGTGGGAAAAAGTTGTTGAGTCCTTCACAGAACAGTCTGCTGGGGTCCATGAGGAAGTCTTCAGTGATGATCGAGCATCAGCAATATCTGCTGAGGTCCTTAGTGGAGAAGGCTGTGGGGTCCTCTACAGAGCAGGCCACTGGAAACTGAAGTCACTCCCACCGCATGGCTAATACTGGTAGCCCCTGCCCTTCTTCCTCATTCCTAGCTGTTTCTAGATATCTAATCTATACAAGACTCCAGCCAGCCTCCCTGTCTCAGGGGTTAGATCAGAACTGTGAATTCTCTGAGCTGAAAAATTAAAAACACAACAAGCACCAGAAGGAAATCACTCATCCCTGTGTTGTCCAGACAAGGAGACGAGGAACAAGCATCTGGATCATGTGTTGGGCAGAATATGAATGGTGGTTAAAATTGAAAAGTGAGACTGGCTGGTGTGGCTTGGTGGTTGAGCGTTGACCCATGAACCAGGAGGTGACGGTTTGATTCCTGGTCAGGGCATGTGCCCTGGTTGTGGGCTCAATCCCAAGCTCGATTCTTAGTGAGGGGAATGCATAAGGCAGCCGATCGATGATTCTCATCATTGATGTTTCTATCACTCTCTCCCTTTCCCTTTCTATCTCTGGAATCAATAAAACATTTTTTAAAAATTGAAAAGTGATGGAGAAGGGACAGGAGGATTTCAAAAGGAGCCTTATTGGAAATGTAAGACACAATAGGCAGGACAAAAGAATGGGTCAGAAAAATAGAGAGAATAACGGGATAAAGAACACAGAGAAAACCAATGTAATCTGGCATTTCTGCTCTGTTTCATTGGATGAACACACTGCCAAATTCCAGCTGTGCTCCTGAGCAATGTGAAACCCTCAAACATGTTTTGATGGATGTAAAAGAATTTGAGGAGGTGAAAAATGGTCTGATAATTGGGAAAACATAGATTCAGTCTGGGCATAACATACCAGTTCTTTTCCACTTGTTTCCATACCCACTGCTGTTATGCCACATTGGGAAATTTGCTTTTGGAGAGTATCCAAATGGATAGTAAAAATATTGAATACATTGGAAAAATATAATTGTAAAAAAATGCAGCCTATATAAAATGTATTTAATTATTTTTAACTTACTGGTGCTAGAATAATTTCCAGTGTTTTCTTGTCAAAGATGATTAACCATTTATTTTGTTTGTATAGTTAATACAGAAAAATTTAGTAGGGTGCAGGGGTTGGTCACTTTCAGCACTATTTAGCAGAGAGGTATACTTGAAGCATCCATGAGCAGGAGTTTCCACTGCTGGACTTTGGTGTCTAGGAGGAAATGACCATTTTGTCAAGGTCTCTTACAGGCAACATTGAAAGTCAGCATCTCACCAATGTACTATATTCCCTGCTGCAAATAAATATGTTGAGACAAACTGTTAAGTGAGGTACTTTGCAGCCACCACAGTTATTAGATGCTAAAAAATAGATCAGTGTTTCTGGTCCAATGACATGACAAGAAAAAGACAGAGAGAGAGAGAGAGAGAGAGAGAGAGAGAGAGAGAGAGAGAGAGAGAGAGAGAATGAATAAGGGAAAAAAGTATATTTTGTTTACTAGCTGAACTAGAGAAAAACACTTTTTATTTCTCAATTTTAAAATTATTTTACAGTGGTTCTATTTATAAGAAACTGCAGGTTGTTGCAGAGGTAATTTACCATCTTGAAAGTTAAGAAATTAATTTGACTTCAGCCAACCCACATATATGGTTGTCATAAAATGTAAATCTTTACAGAAACATTAAGCCCAGACTACCATTTACTGACTAAAATCTATGTCCTGCTTTACTTTAAACAGTCATTTTCCCAGTAGTAATATTTATAGTTTAGTATAATTCCTATTAGCATTTCTGTCTCTTCTTTAGGGAACAGATTTTGTGTGGTTTCATGTTAGCAAAATATAAATGTAATCAAATCATGAAAATTCTTTAAATGAATCTTAAACCTTATTAAAGTACTTGAGTCATTTGTGTTTCCCTCTCACTGGGGCAATAAAAATGTCATTTAGTCAAATTATTTTCGCTTTTCCTACCAGTTTCTAGATTGCTCAAACCTGAGGAATATTTTAGAGCATTACCATCTAAGGGTTTTAGCAGCTATTTGGCCTTATGCGGGGAAGCTGAATTTGTCATTGTCTTATATGATGGCTTTAAGTCTCTTCTACATAATAATGCACCAAAGGTTTGGCAGGAGAAAATAATCAATAAGATGACCATCCCCATTAAGGTAACTTAAACCTTGAACTTTCATTTTTAATTCATTTCTTATTATGGGCTTTTTTCTCCCTCTACCTGTCTGCACTTATCCTGAAGTGCATTCTTCTCACAAAATGTCCACTTTTATGAACTAACTGACAAAATTATTAAAGATTTAGTATTTCTCAGCATTTTCAAGAATTTTCAATCCTACTGATTTGAGGACAACCTTAGAAGGGACCTAGGGGATAGATGTGTATCTTCAACCCATTGTAATCAAGACAACAAACAAATTTCCAATCTATGTTCATATAATGTCAGGGTTATGAAAACAATGCCTGCTTAGGGCAGTTTCCAGAGGATATTTGTTCCCCTAGAGATAGGTATATAAGTCTTGGGCTTTTCATCATTCTTACATAGAGAATGTTGTGTCTTTAGTTGCCAAGAAAGTGTTAATTCTTTTAATTAATGTCTCCGGTACAAAGACAATGAAGCCACCTTAGAAGTTTGAAGTTTGATTTTACTTTGTTAATAAGTAGATTCTACTTTGTTAATAAGTACTCTATTCTGCAATTAGCTTAAGGACTGAGAACATCTGTAAAGTTAAGTTGGAAAATTACCCTTTCTAATCTTGGATTAATAAAAAAAAGTATTAGTTTAACACTGCCTTTTGCTGTTTAGATAGAGACAAAATACAAATGAGCCTGTACAAAGGAAAGTGGTTTTCTGCCAATCTCCAAGACAATTGAATTGGCATGGTATGATATTTGAAAATAAAGCATCCAAAGGAAACCATGCTTATTCTGGTATGTATCTCCCCCAGGCCGACAAGTGCAGTAAGTGATGGATTCTAAGGAGACAAAAACATCCGCCATCCACACTGTGAAGGTGAGCTCATTTTGTTATACCCAGTGTTCAGAATCCCCAAAAACCTACCAGGAAGGAGCCAAGCCAGATGTAAAAACAAAAGAACCTTTATTTGTGCTAGCACGGGCTCCAGTCTCCAGCAATCACCGGGAGAGAGTGAGCTTTTGGGAGAACAAAGGCTTTATAGGGGGTCCAAAGCAGTGGGCAGGGGGAGCGTTTGTGGCCCCGTCAATTGGTCAGGGGGCAGGATGAGGGGTCGAGTTACACAGGGGCACTGGGCAGTTTGCCTAAAGTGGACTGAGTCCACTTCTCTACATTCCTATTGGCAGGTATGTGCAACTGTTACATTCTCGCGGTTTACAGGGAGGGGCAGCATGGCGGGTACAGAACAAAAGTAACAAAAAAGGACTTCATGGAATCAATTTAGTTTGGCTCTATCAATTTCCCTCAAACACAAACATCGCAATCTGTTCTCTGACCAATGGCGACGAGTATAAATGAAAATCTGACTATCTTTGCTGATTTTGGTCCTAAGGTATGCTTGAGAGTCATGGATTTGCTTAACTTCATCATGAATATATGCATTTTAAAATTATGCCATGAGTTTCTTCTTCTCATTCACTCTTCTCATTCACTCAACTTGATACAACAGTGTATATTCATGTCCATTCAGCAGAAGGTATATACAAAAAGATAAACAATAGGGCCTGGTAGCATGCCTTAGATGACAAATGAGCAATACTGATTTAGGAATCTATATTTCTTTTAAATTTTTTTCTGACTTGATATTATATTATTATCTTGTAAACTGGAATATTTCTGTCCCTGCTGGGGTTACTCCAGAATATTTTTCATAGGATATGTAGATTATCTATTGCTCCTAAATGCTATTAACAGTACAGAAATAATGTTAACATCTTTCCTAACACTTCTCTATTCTGTGAAGACCAAGTACTCCTAATGCTTCTCCCTCAATGCTGTCCTTGCTGGGTATCTAAGATATTTGAACTACTGAGAATTACCTATTGTCTGCATATATAGTGACTCAGATTTCCTGACTCATGATAAATAGCATCCATTTTATATTCTGATTTATTGGGAGCAAACCCTTTTCTTTTTGATACTTTAAGAACAACTTCAATAACACAAACCTACAATATTTTAAATAATTTTACATATGATTTTAAGCCATATTTATAGTAATACTAAAATAATTAAAAAATGAAAAGTGGTTCTCTGTCCAGTTTTAGGAGAAGTTTCCAATTTTGGCATTGGAAAATATTTATGAGAAATAATAGTTTTAACATTCTGGTATAGAGTCCTAAATAAAGTCCACTCTGAGGTATTTAGAAGCATGTATATGTTTACTAGAGGCCCAGTGCATGGATTCATGCACCAGTGAGATCCCTCAGCCTGGCCTGCAGGGATCAAGCCGAAACTGGCTCTCCAACATCCCCCAAGGGGTCCTGGATTGCGAGAGGATGCAGGCCAGGCCAAGGGACCTCACCAGTGCACCATCAGGGCCAGGGAGGGACCACAGGAGGGCTCCAGGGTGTGTCCGGCCTGTGTCACCCAGTCCCAATGGGCCAGAACCCAGCAACAAGCTAACCTATCAGTCAGATAACCAGCCCCCCTGGTGGTCAGTGCACGTCATAGCAACTGATCAAAAGGTAGAATGAATGGTCGGACACTTAGCATATTGGGCTTTTATTATATAGGTTAATTTTGGTTTGGGATAGAAGATGGATGGGTGGAGATAGGTGGGAGCCAAGGAGCACAGATTTATGCTTGTTATTTATTATTAGGGGCCTGGTTCATGAAATTCGTGCACTGGGGGGGGGGAAGGCTCCCTCAGCCCAGCCTGTCCCCTCTCACATACTGGGAGCCCTCAGGGGATGTCCTACTGAGGCAACCAGGATGATCAGGGGAAGGCACCAGCCCCATCACCCTGCTGCTACAGCCACTGCCAGTCACCGCAGCCACCAAGGTGTTTTCATCAACACGGACTCCAGTCCCTTCACCATGAAAAAATGACAACTTTCTTTAGGCATTTTCAAGATGTGTCTTTCATAGACTATGACATTTCTTTCTTTTTTTTTTTTTTTTTTTATCCTCACCTGAGGATATGTTTCCATTGATTTATAGAGAATGTGGAAGAGAAAGGGAAAGACAGAGAGAAACATCAAAGTGAGAGGAACACTTTGATTGGTTGCCTCCTGCATGAGCCCTGACCTGGGCCCCAGCTAAGGAGGAGCCTGCAACCTAGGTACATGCCCTTGATCAGAATCGAACCTGACCCTGCAGTCAGTAAGGTTAGGCATTATCTACTGAGCCAAACCGGCTAGGGCAGGATATGACATTTCTTAGCCCTCCAGCAGCAGACCTTCCTTTTTTTTCTCCAGGAGTGTGGTGGAAAAACCTTAGATCACCTTTTTGGATTCTTATACCCAAGTTACTAAGAATATTACCAGTGGCAAACAGGGAGCTTAGCCAATGAGCGGTGAGAAAAGGTATTTCCTCTGTAGTTCACACCGATTGCCTCTGATCTCGGGCTCCACCCCTGCCAAGGCCTAAAGCCTCCGGGCCTGGGCAGGGGACCCCCAGGTCCCTCCAATTGCCAGCTCCACCCATGCCAAGGCCTAAAGCCTCAGGGCCTGGGCAGGGGACCCCCAACTCCCTCCCATCACCTGGCTCTGCCCCTGCCCAGGTCCCAAGCCTCTGGCCTGGGCTTGGAGCCTGGACAGGGGACCCCCCCAGCTGCCTGTGGCCGGGGCTTGGGGCCTGGGCAGGGGACCCCCAGCTCCCTCTGATTGCCCGGCTCTGCTCCTGCCCAGGAGCCCCCTGGCTCAGGCCCTTCTCAAGTTGCTCAGGACCCACGGGGGGCCTACCTTGGAGTGACCTGGGTGCTGACAAAGTTCCCAGGACCCAGGCTGCTGGGCGCCTATGTATGCAAATTAACCTCCATCTTTGTCAGGTTAATTTGCATACTCACTCTGATTGGCTGTGGGCGTAGCGGAGGTATTGTCAATTTACATGTTTGTCTATTATTAGGTATGATGGCTCAATAGAGAAATATTACTAATGGAGCTGGGCTCTAGCCAGCAGAATTAGCAACAATTCTTTGTGTCAAGGATCCAGTGATGCATGGGAACTCATATTCTTGGGAATGTTCTCTGAAAGGCAGAATGAAATTTCAACAACATCAAAGAAGATCACCACTTAGTAGGAATTTATGGTTAAGCAGCATCTTTCTTAGAAGTAACTTAATAATCTTTATCTATGAATATATAACTTAGTTATCTAAACTCCCACTGCTTTTCTTTTTATTTTAGCTACATAAGCTCTTAGGTATGCCAGAGAGTTATTTTTGAACATCTTTATGTAGGTATAATTGATATACAAAGAAATATACATATTTATCCATTTCTTCTTGGTTATCCAATTGGTTTGCATATAATTATCTTATGATCTTTTGTATTTCTGTAGTAACAGTTTCAATGTCTGCTCTTTAATTTCTGATTTTGAGTCTTTTCTCTTTTTTTCCTAGTGAGTTCAGATGAAGGTGTATCCTGATAGCAAGTTAATTTCAATCACATACAGAAACTCTACCCTGTTACTTCCTTCCCCTCACACTTTGTGCAGTTGATGTCACCATTATATTTATTCTTACTACTTTTACCTTTTATATTATTTTTATATTATGACACCATTATATTTATTCTTAATGGTTTTATCTTTTAACCTTTGTACTAAAATTAAAAGTGATTTATACACTATCATTACAGTATTCTAGCATTTTGTATTTGCTTATATATTCAGCTTTATCCTTAACTTTAATACTTTCATATGATTTTGTGTTGCTATTTAGTGTCCTTTCATTTTAACTTCGATAACTCTTTAGTATTTCTTTTAAGGTAGGTCTAGTAGTGATGACCTCTCTCACTTTTTGTTTGTAAGAGTGTTTATCACCTTTATTTCTGACAGACAGTTTTGCCAGATATAGTATTACTGGTTGGCAGTTTTTTTGGCACTTTGAATATATCATTCCACTCCCTTTTGGCCTGCAAAGTGGCTATTCTTGGTTCTGTGATCCTCTGGGGGTGTTATAAATTCTTAACTGTATTCTGACGTTTTCATTAAAATATTTTGTCCCAAATATGGTCTTATTAGTGTTTCTGAGGGTGGGGCATGGCATGATACTTCCTGTTCTACCACTTGATGGCCCTCCAAGAGACAATTCTTCTGAGTTTACTAGTAATATCCAATATTACTGGTAATATACAATAGGACGATCATCAAGAAGACATTTAAAATCTCTTGTTTTGTTTTGTTTTTTTTTGCATCATCCAAACATTGAGGCATGTGGAATATATTCTATAATTGAAAATTACCCAACTCACATGTATTATCTCCTAATATAAAAATGTTTTAAGAATAGGAGGACCAGAAGATGGCAGCTGGCAGGATGGAGGTGAGGGAGAGGATGAATGAGTGAGGGGGTGAAAGGAGAGTGTGTGGATGTGTGTGGTGTGTGTGTGAGTGAGTGGGGGAAAGTTAAATCTGGCAGGAGGAGCAGGGGCTGGCTAAATGAGTGAGGGGGTGAAAGGAGAGTGTGTGGATGTGTGTGGTGTGTGTGTGAGTGAGTGGGGGAAAGTTAAATCTGGCAGGAGGAGCAGGGGCTGGCAGACCAGGCTCTCTTGGACAGGGAGAAACCACCACCACTGTGGCCACTCCCTGGGCTGCGGGACTCAGGCATGGAGCCCACGCCATCTTGAAGGGGAGAGTGGCCTCTTCTAGGAACTCATCAACACTACCACCCAGACAGGCCTTGGACACTGCCTGCGACCTGGCAACCACTCAAGCCAAGATACTGCTACCCCACCCGCAGACCTGCAGACCCTAGGACCTCCACCTCCAGAGGTGCACCGCTCCCACAGCAATAAGTGTGACTTCCCCTCTCCCCAGCAGCCGACCTCCGGACACCACAGTCATGCATTTCCAGCGCACAGGCCTCCTGGGCACAACACTCCACAGGCAGCTCTTGGATGCTGCTGTGAACTCCCAACTGGGTGCGATATTATACAAACAAGGGCACACTACCCTGCAGTAGAAATTCTGAATTCCCTCTTCCTGAATAACTGCCCACAGACACCTCAGCTGTGCAACTTCAGTGCCAGGGCCCCTCAGAGAGCATTAGAGATTTGCATTGTCAAAGCATCAACACAGTTGAGCGTTTCCAGCGTGCAGGCCTTCTAAGCCCATTGCTCCACAGGCCACTCTTGGGAGCCACTGTGAGCCGCCACTGGGTGTGCTCATATACAAACAGGGGTGCACTGCCCTGGCAGTAGAAATTCTGAATTCACTCATCAGGGATACCTGCCCACAGACACCTTGGTAACGCAACTCCAGTCCCAGGGCCCTCAGAGTGCATCAGAGCTCTGTGCTGGCAAAAGCACTGCCACAGTCACGCACTTCCAGTGCACAGGACTCCTGAGTCCATCGCTCCACAAGCCACTCTAGGGAGCCACTGTGAGCCCCCGCTGGGTGCGATCTTATACAAACAAGGGTGCACTGCCCCAGCAGTAGAAATACTGAACTCCCTCTTCCTGGATACCTGCACACAGACACCTCAAGCGTTTGGCTTCAGTGCCAGGGCCCTTCAGAGTGTGTCAGTGCACTGCTCTGGCAAAAGCACCGCAGGTGCCCCTGTGAGCTGACATTAGGTGTGCATGTATCCAACCACAGGAGCAGCAGCAAAAACTGAGTCTTCCCACCCCACAGCTACAGAAATATGGACACCACAGTCATGCCTTTTCAGAGCACAGGCCTCCTAAGCCCCACCACCCCAACAAATGGCTCCTGGGTGCATTTGTGAGCCCCCACTGAGCATGCGTGATTTTAACCGAGGACACAAGGCAGCAAAAATTGGGACATCCCGCTCCCTGGCTGCTGACTGCTGGACACCACAGTTGTTCCTTTCAAGCTCGCTGGCCTACATCAAGAAAACACAAATAGCTCAAGTAGGGAGCTACATTAGTTTAACAACCACAGGAGACCTGAAAGATCACACCAGCAGCACCATCCCCCAAAAAAACTGGGTACCAAAGAAGTTGTATCTAGGACACAGAAACAATTAAAACATTACAGCAAAACATGGGGAGACAAAAAAAGCAATCCCCAAAGGAAAGAAAAAGAGGAATCACCAGAATAGGAGTTAAATGAAATTGAGGCTAGCAACATATCAGAGAAAGAATTCAGAGTAATCATTATAAGGATGCTCACATGGCTGGATGACAAGTATACAGAACTCAATGACAAATACACACAACTCAATGAGAATTATAAGGGGATGGCAGGAGCAAACAGGCTGGCAGGGGAGCAGTTAGGCATCAATCAGGCTGGCAGGGGAGTGGCTAGGGGGTGATCAGGCTGGCAGGCAGAAGCGGTTAGTGGCAATCAGGAAGGCAGGCAGGCGAGTGGTTGGGAGCCAGCAGTCCTGGATTGTGAGAGGGATGTCCAACTGCCCGTTTAGGCCCAATCCCACCGGGCCTAAATGGGCAGTCGGACATCCCTCTAGGGGTCCCAGATTGGAGAGGGTGCAGGCTGGGCTGAGGGACAACCCCCCCCTCTGTGCACGAATTTTGTGCACCGGGCCTCTAGTCATAAATAAAATGCCAAGAGTAAAAGACAAAGAGAGAATATTAAAAGCAGCAAGAGAAAAACAGTTAGTTACCTACAAGGGAGCACCCATATGATTGTCAGCTGATTTCTCAACAGAAACTATGCAGGCCAGATGGGAGAGGCAAGAAATATTCAAAGTGATGAACAGCAAGAACCTACAACCAAGATTACTCTACCCAGTAAAGTTATCATTCAGAATTGAAGGGCAGATAAAGCGCTTCACAGATAAGAAAAAGCTAAAGGAGTTCATCACCACCAAACCAGTATTATATGAAATGCTGAAAGGTATTCTTCAAGAAGAGGAAGAAGAAGAAAAAGGTAAAGATACAAATTATGAACAACAAATACATATCTATCAACAAGTGAATCTAACAATCAAGTGAATTAAAAATCTGTTGAACAGAATAAACTGGTGAATATAATAGAATCAGGGGCATAGAAAGGGAGTGGACTGATAATTCTCAGGGAGAAAGGGGTGTGGGGGGTGCGGGAAGAGACTGGACAAAAATTGTAAACCTATGGATGAGGACAGTGGGGGGGAGGTAAGGGCAGAGGGTGAGGTGGGAACCCTGTGGAAGGGAGTTATGGGGGGAAAAAGAAAAATTGTAATAATCTGAACAATAAAGATTCATTAAATTAATAATAATAATAAAGGGACTGCTGTAAAAAGAAGAAACAGAAAGTCAATAAGAAACACAAACATTAAGAATAAAAAGGAGGACAAACAAGTATTTATCAATAATAACATTAAATGTAAATGGGTCAAATGTTCCAATTAAAAGACATAGGGTAGCTGAATGGATAAGAAAACACGATCCATATACTTCCTGTCTTCAAGAGACCAAAATCAGAACGAAGTATTCACACAGACTGATTATGAAGGGATGGAAAAAAATTTTTCAGGCAATTAAAATGAGAAAAAAGCTGCGGTTGCAAATCTTATATCTGATAAAAATAGACCTCAAAGTAAAGGCCATAACAAGAGATAAGGAAGGCAACTACATAATACAATAGGGAGCAATTCAACAAGAAGATACAACTCTGGTAAATATATATGCAGCCAATACAAGAGCAGCCAAGTACATAAAACAACTTCTGGAATATATCAAGGGGGAAATTGATAGTAATACAGTCATAGTAGGGCACTTTAATACCCCACTTATACCACTGGATAAATACTCTAAACAAAATAATCAGCAAAGAAATAGCAATTCTAAATGACTCACTAGATCAGATGGATCTAATTGACATCTTCAGAATATATCACACCAAAGCCACAGAATATACATTCTTCTCAAGTGCACACAGGACATTTGCAAAGATAGACCACATATTAACACAGAGGCAAAGTCTTTTCAAATTCAAGAGGATAGAAATCATAACAAGCATTGCTGTAGATCACAATGGCATAAAACTAGAAATCAACTATAATCAAAACAATACAAATATCAAAAACCTAGAGGATAAATAGCATGCTATTAAACAATGATTGGGTTACCAAAGAGATCAAAGAAGAAATAAAAAGCTTCCTAGAAACAAATGACAATGAAACACAACAATCCAATAATATGGGACACAATGAAAGCAGTCCTGAGAGGGAAGTTCATAGCGCTACAGGCCTACCTCAAAAAACAAGAAACAATGGTAATAAATTATCTAACCCTAAAGCTCAAAGAGTTCAAAAGAGAGCAACAAGAAAAGCCCACAGTATCCAGAAGTAAGGAGATAATAAATATCTGAGCAGAAATAAATGACATAAAGACCAAAAAAAAAAAAAATGCAAAAGATCAATGAAACCAAGAGCTGGTTCTTTGAAAGGATAAAAATGATTGATGAAATTCTAGCCTGGATCACCAAGAAACAAAGAGAGAGGACCCAAATAAACAAAATCATAAATGAAAGAGGAGAAGTAACAACAGACCCCACTGATGTATAAAGGATTGTAAAAAAATACTATGAACAACTCTACTCAATCAAACTGGACAACCTCGATGAAATGGCACATTCCTAGAAAAATACAAGCTTCCAAAACTCAATCAGGAAGATTCAAAAAACCTGAATAGGCTGATAACTACTGATGAAATTGAAACAGTAATCAAATAGTTTCCAGCAAACAAAAGCCCTGGACCAGATGGCCTCATAGGGGTGTTTTACCGAACATTCAAAGAACTAAAACCAATCTTTCTCAGACCATTCCAAAAAATTCAAGAGTAAGGCACACTTCCAAGCCCTCTCTTTAAAGCCAGTATTACCCTAATCCCCAAACCAGATAAAGACACCACAAAGTATGAGGATTACAGGTCAGTATCCCTAATGAACATAGATGCTAAAATGCTCAACAAAATTCTAACAAACCGGATCCAGCACTACATTAGAAAGATCCTACACCATGACCAAGTAAGATTTATCCCGGGGATGCAAGGATGGTACAATATCCACAAATCAATAAACATGATACATCACATAAACAAATTGAGAGACAAAAATCACATAATCATATCAATTGATGCAGAAAAGGCATTTGACAAAGTCTAACACGCTTTTTTGACGAAAATGCTCAGCAATGTGGGAATAGAAGATTATACCTCAACATAATAAAAGCCTTATATGACAAACCTAAAGCCAACATCATACTCAATGGGCAAAAACTAAAACCATTTCCCTTAAGAACAGGAACAAAACAGGGATGCCCACATTCACAACTCCTGTTCATCATAGTACTGGAAGTCCTAGCCATAGCCATCAGACAAGAAGAAGAAATAAAAGGCATCCAAATAGGAAAAGTAAAATTGTACTTATTCGTAGATGACATGACACTGTACATAGAAAACCCTAAAGACTCCATCAAAAATTATGAGACTTAATAAATGAATTCGGCAATGTAGCAGGATACAAAATTAATGCCAAGAAATCTATGGCATTTTTATACACCAATAGTGAACTGACAGAAAGATTTAAAAAACAATCCCATTTACTATTGCACCAAAAAAATTAAGATACCTAGGAATAAACTGAACTCAGGAGGTAAAAGACCTCCACTCAGAAAACTACAGGATGTTGAAAAAAGAGATAGAGGAAGACATAAACAGATGGAAGAATCTACCGTGTTCATGGATTGGTAGAATCAACATCATTAAAATGTCCATTCTTCCCAAAGCAATCTACAGATTCAATGGAATCCCCCTTAAAATAATTACCAATGGCATATTTCACAGACCTAGAACGGTATCTCCAAAAATTCATGTGGAATAAAAAAAGACCCCGAATAGCTGCAGCGATCCTGAGAAAGAAGAACAAAGTAGGAGGAATCTCAATACCAAATATTAGGCTGTATTACAAAGCCACTGTTCTCAAAACTGCCTGGTACTGGCATAAGAACAGACATATAGATCAATGGAATAGAATAGAGAACCCAGAAATCGACCTGAACCACTATGCTTAATTAATATTTGACAAAGGAGGCAAGAACATACAATGCAGTCAAGACAGTCTCTTCAGTAAATTATGTTGGGAAAATTGGACATATATATGCAAAAAAATGAAAGTAGACCACCAACTTACACCATACACAAAAATAAACTCAAAATGAATAAAGGACTTAAATTTAAGACGGGAAACTATAAAAATATTAGAGGAATCCAAAGGCCACACAATCTGAGACATATGCCGAAGCAACTTCTTCACTGATACAGCTCCTAGGGCAATGGAAACTAAAGAGAAAATAAACAAATGAGACTACATCAAAATAAAAAGCTTTTGTACAGCAAATAAAACATCAAGAAAACAACAAGAAAGCCCACTACAAGGGAGAACATATTTGACAATGTTATCACAGACAAGATTTTAATCTCCAACTTTTACAGGGAACTCATACAACTTAACAAAAGAAAGATAACAACCAAATCAAAAAATGGGCAACAGACCTAAATAGATACTTTTCAAAAAAGGCATAAGGAAGGCCAAGAGACTTATGAAAACATGCTCAAAATCACTAATCATCCGAGAGATGCAAGTCAAAACAACAATGAGGTACAATCTCACAGTTGTCAGAATGGCTATCATCAACAAATCAACAAATGACAAGTGCTGGTGAGAATGCGGAGAAAAAGGAACCCTTGTACACTGGTGGTGGGAATGCAGACTGGTGTAGCCACTGTGGAGAACAATATGGAGTTTCCTGAAAAAACTAAAAATGGAACTCCCATTTGACCCAGTGATCCCACTTCTAGGAATATATCCCAAGAAACCAAAAACACCAATCAGAAAGGATATATGCACCCTTATGCTCACAGCAGCACAATTCACCATAGCTGAGATTTGGAAACAGCCTAAATGCCCATCAGCAGATGAGTGGATTGGAAAACTATGCTACATCTACACAATGGAATACTATGCTGCTGTAAAAAGGAAGGAACTCCTACCATTTGCAACAGCATGGATGGAGCTGGAGAGCATTATGGAAGTGAAGTAATTCAGTCAGAGAAAGATAAATATTACATGATCTCACTCAATGGTGGATTATAATGAACAACATAAACCGATAAATAAAAACAGACCAGAGACAGAGAAGCATCGATCAGATGATCAAACCTCAGAGGGAAGGTAGGGGAGGGTGGGGGTAAGAGGGGGAGATCAACCAAAGGACTTGTATACATGCATATAAGCATAACCAATGGACGCAGACAACAGGGGTTGAGGGTGAAGGCAGGATTGGTGGGTGGGGGGCAATGTGGGGATAAGCACACATTTGTAATACCTTAATCAATAAAGGGAGTAAAAAATGTTTTAAAAGAAAATTCTAAACAGTTGACTAAATTATTATTTTAGTTCTATAAAGAGCATTCAATATGTAACTTTTTTTCCATGAGAGAATCACTTATCTGAAATATTGACTCACTTAAATGAGCAAGATATTAATCATTCCCACCTTTGTCTAGAGAGAGCCTTTCTGGGTAGCAGCATATATTGAAAGCATTTAATGATATACTCTACTGGTAACAACCTATAGCAAGGGGTAAGAGACAGAATGCACAGCAGACAGACCAAAATGTCTGGGAAGGAGTTAAGGGGTATATATCTGCGGGAATAGTGCTTTTTAAGGCTACCATATATACTGTGGAAGCTGGAGTGTTAAGCTCATGCCAAGATCAGGGCACATGCTCAGTGGAGACCTGAGAGGATCCCAGATTTTGCAACTCTGGTTGATTTGTGGCCTCTTTACAAGCAGGAGGTGCAGGCTGAGACAGAGTTGTAGACAGCCTAGCTTAATTTAAAAGAGTATATCTACTCAGACCCAATATGCAAAGACCAGGAGAGGTGTTTTTTCTCTAGGCATTTAAAGATACCTCAGTTATGTTACTAGCTAACCACTAAGATAATAGGACAAAGACTTAAGTTGTCACACATAACAAAAAAAATTCAGTCTTTGAAAAATTACTTTGGAAAAGTCACTAAAAAATGTATAGCTCCAGCCCACAGCTATCAATAGCAGCCAATTCCTACTCCCCCTCCCACCACCCACCCAAGGCAGAGAATCTAATTTCTAGAGCTACTATATAAAAATAATGAAATATTCAATTTTTTAAATAGTACATTATACAAAGAAATTGGAAAGTATGGCATATGCACAGGGAAAAGAAGTTGACAAAAACTGTCCCTGAGGAGGCACAGATATGGCACTAACTAGACAAATACTTTAAGTAACTGCCTTAAATATGCTCAAAGAGCTAAAGGATAAGAATTAAATGAAATCAGGAGAACAGTGTGTGAACCAACAGAGAATATCAGTAAAGAGACAGAAATGATGAAAAGGAACTAAACACACATTTTGGAGCTGAAAATACAATACCCAAAATGAAAAATTCACTGGAGAGTTTCAATAGCACATCTGAACAAGAAGAAGAAGAAGAAAAAAATATATATATAAAAATATATATATATAGCAAACTTGAAGATAGAGCAATGAAATTATCCATTCCGAGGAACAGAAAAGAAACAGAATTAATAAAAATGAACAGAGCCTAGGAGACCTGTGGAAATACATCAAGAATGCCACAATGCCTATAATGGGAGTCTAAGATGGATAAAAAAGAAAAAATAGCAGAGCAATTGAAGAAAGTAATAAGAGCTGAAAACTTCTCGAATTTGAAGAAAGCCATGACTCCACCCATCCAAGAAGCTCAAAAACTCCAACTGGAATAAACTCAAACAGATATAACCTGAGACACATTATAATGAAATCATCCATCAACAGGTGAGAAGATAAATTGTGATACATACATACGCAGGAATGAAGTACTGATACATGGATACATGGGCGAATTTCTGAAATACTATGCTAACTGAAAGAAGCCAGAGAAAGAAAAGATCATATATTATTCCATATATCTGAATACCCAGAATAATTAAATTTATTGAAACAGAAAATGGACTGGTGGTTGTCAGCCTGATCGCCCCTAACTGCCCCCCCCCCCGCACTGGCCTGGTTGGCCCTAACTGCCCACCCACCAGCCTGGTCACCCCTCACTGCCCCCTCTGCTGGCTTGGTTGCCCCTCCCTGCCCCCCTGCCAGTCTGGTCACCCCCAACTGCCCCCCCCTGAGGGCCTGGTAGCCCCACACAGCCTGCTGCTCAGTCCTTTGTTCGCCACACACTAACCCCCTGCAGGCCTGGTTGCCCCACACATCCTGCTGCTTTATCGTTTGGTCGTACCTCACTGCCCCCTGCTGCAGGCCTAGTCACCCCAAACTGCCCCCCTGCCGGCCTGGTCGCCCCACACAGCCTGCTGCTTGGTCATTTGGTCACCCCTCACTAACCCCCCTGCTGGCCTAGTCACCCCACACAGTCTGTTTGGTTGTCTGTTCGGTTGCGATGGTCACTTAGCCTTTTATATTTATATGGATATTGGTATTTATTACATTATATTAACCTTTAGCCATGGCAATAATTCTGGCAGTGTCTATGAGACAACAGAGTGGCAATTCCAGTAGTAAAATTTTTGTTAAAAAACCTTTAACATAAATTGCATGGATATTATTAATTTCTGATGTTAAAAAACACAGGTGTCTGAAAAAAATGGCGAGTGAATAGAGTCGTGTTTGGAGTCTGGTCTTGGGGCGGAGAGTAGGAGCAGCAGAGGTTTGCAGGGGGAGTGTATGTTGGCAAGCCAAGGGACAGCTAAACTCCAGGAGAAGGCGGGGGAGTGCTGGGCAGGGTTCCCCTGACCGTGCAGCACCCACAGGGGCTGGGTCCCCTCCCGGAGCTGCGGACTCACCGGGCGCCTCGCCATCTTTCAAGGAAAGGAGGATTTTATTGGAAACCTGACTTTCCGCGACAACTGCAAACACTGAACAGCTGCGAGCACCAGAACACTGGTCCCCTATCAGCGCAAACATTCAGATTCAAAGGAACTCTTCACTGCACCACGGAAAGGTCAGATTTCGCCTGAAATAAGGTGTGGTTTCTAATCCCCACGGTGGGTGAGGGAAGCGCCCGAACTGCAGGACCTGCAGGAACCAGGAGGTCTGTGCCTAGAAAAATCGGCGGCAGTTGGAACTGCCGTGATCCATGAATGTGGAAGGGGGTCCTCTGAGCTGCTAACAGAAGTGACCTCTTAAAAGCAACTCATTTTAATCTGACGAGGAGGGTCAGACTAAGAATTTTCAAAGGAGTGCAGGCTCCTTAGTCTGGCGCACAGACCCACTGTCCGCACACTTGGGCTCTTTCCGACTCTGATTACTAAGCCCAATACATAGGAAAACCCAGGTGGAAAAACCCTGAAAGACTGCAGGAGAAAGTTGTTTTTTCAGAACCTGGGGAGCAGAGCTGGGTGTGACCATCAGAGAGGCAGCTCTGAGGTGCACACCTCCACAAACCGGTAGTGAGTGCCATAGAGGGAAAAAAAAAAAAAAAAGCTAGAGAGGCCCGGAAGTCAATTCAGAAACACTGCCACCCAGGGGCTGAAACACTAATTGTCTCTGGTGTAATCAAAAATAAATACGAGAAATTAAGACACGGCCGGCTTAAAAAGCAGGACTGGCTTACAACAATGAGGAGCAGTGGAACGAAGCTGAACTGAAATACCGCCCAGACTGGGAAACAGGCATACCAAACAGAATAATAGAGGAAGTGAATGACAGCCGCTACTGCACATTTTAGTCTTCCTATTTTTTAATTTTAAATTCTTTTTTCATTTTTTTTTATTTTTTTATTCTCATTTTTTTATTTTAATTTTTTGCATCTTTTACTTAAGAAACTAAATTTTTTTCTTTTTCCTCACTCGATTTTCACCTTTTTAATTATTACATTTTTATTTTCAATCAGCATTATTATTACTATTATTTTACTTTTTTTTTAAATGTCATTTGATTTTCTCTTTCTTTTATTTTGGGATTAGTGTCCTACATTCTATTTGCATCTTTCCCTTACAATCGTTTTACCCTATCTCAAAGCTAACATTATGCCATCACTCTCCTCCTAACTTTCCCCTTTTGGTCTCCTGTTTATCTTAACCCTTTTCGGCTTTAGATTTTCCCTACTTTTTCAGTTTACCCTCTGCTAAAATTTCACCCTACTTTTATATCTAATTCCAAACCCCCTGCTCCAAATCCATACAAACCTCTCTCTACGCTACCTTAAAAAAATATTTTTCTCTCTGGCCTTTTGTTGTTGTTTGCTTGAATGTTGATTAGATTGAATTTTTATGCTTTTTTATGAGATAGTTTTGATTATTCTTTTTGTTTGTTTGATTGGTTCTTTTGTTTTCTTTGTTTTTGTTTGTTTTTTACTTTTGTTTTCCCTTGCCTCACTGGATATTAGTTGGTGTTGCAGTTTGTATTAATCTCCAGGCTCCTGTTGCTGGAATTTGCTGGGAATAGTGGTTGTTCTAGTGGAGTTTACTCCCCATATATATAGTTTGTTCCCCTTTTCTCTCTTAGTATCGTTCTTGTCTCTCTTACTTTTTTTTCTTTTCTTTTTTTTTCTGCTCTTTTTCCAAGTTCAGATTCACACTCCTTTTTTTTTTTGTTCTTTCTTTTTACTCTCCCTCTTCCACTCCTATTCCCTAATTTGTCTTTCTCTGATGGTTACCTTTATTGGAGGTTATTAATATCGTGAATATAATTCTGTTCAGTGCCTTGTGTGTTGTGCCTGGTTGTGTTGTATTTTGTACCTTTAAATAAACGCCAGAGAGAGAGATCTATATAACCAGACATCTGGAGAAGAGAGACCATGGGGAGACAAAGAAATAGCCCCCATAGAAAAGAAAAGCAGGCATCACCAGAAAAGGAAGTAAACGAATTAGAGGCAAACAACCTATCAGAGAGAGAATTCAGAGAAATGGTCATAAGGTGGCTGAAAAGGATGGGAGACAAATTCGACAATATGAGTAAGAACCAAGAAGAAATGAAGAAGAACGAAGAAGAAATGAAAAATGACATCGCTGCTGTAAAGAACTCAATAGAAAGCATCAAGAGTAGACTAGAAGAAGCAGAGGACTGCATAAGTGAGCTAGAAGACAAGATGGAAAAAAATACCCAATTACAACAGCTTCTAGAAACAAAAATTAGAAAGCATGAGGAGAGCCTAAGGGAACTTCGGGACAACACAAAACAAAACAACATCAGGATAATAGGGTTACCAGAAGGAAAAGAAACTGAGCAAGGAATAGAAAACCTGTTTGAAGAAATAATAACAGAAAACTTCCCTGATATAGGGAAGAAAAACCCCCACACAAATCCAAGAAGCTCACAGAGTCCCAAGCAAAATGAACCCCAAAAGACCGACGCCAAGGCACATTATAATTAAGTTGGCAAACACCAATGACAAAATAAGAATCTTAAAAGCAGCCAGAGAGAGACAGACAGTTACATACAAAGGAACCCCCTACAGACTAGCAACTGATTTCTCAACAGAAACTCATCAGGACAGAAGGGAATGGAATGAAATATACAAAGTCATGCAAAGGAAGGGTCTAAATCCAAGAATAATGTACCCAGCAAGGCTATCAATCAAAATTGAAGGTGAAATCAGGAGCTTCACAGACAAAAAAGGACTAAGGGAGTTTATCACCACCAAACCAGCAATGAAAGAAATGCTAAAGGGTCTGCTGTAAAAAAAAAAAAAAAAGAAAAAGAAAGAAAGAAATAGGAAGCACAGAAGGAACACAGGGGTATAGAATAAAAATGGCGACAAATAAGTACCTATCAATAATAACTTTAAATGTAAATGGATTGAATGCCCCAATCAAAAGACACAGGGTAACAGATTGGATAAGAAAACAAAACCCATATATCTGCTGTCTACAGGAAACCAACCTCAAAAAAAAGGACGCATACAGACTGAGAGTAAAGGGATGGAAAAAGGTTATCCAGGCAAATGGAAATGAAAAAAAATCTGGGGTAGCAATACTTATATCTGACAAATTAGATCTCAAAGTAAAGGACATAACAAGAGATAATGAAGGCCACTTTATAATACTAAAGGGAGAAATGCAACAAGAAGAAATAACTCTGGTAAACATATATCCACCCAATACAGGAGCATCAAGATACATTAAAAAACTCCTGGAAGATATCAAAGGAGAGATTGACAGCAATACAATCATAGTAGGAGACTTTAATACCCCACTATCACCATTGGACAAATGCTCTAAACAAAAAATCAGCAAAGAAACATCAATCCTAAATGACTCACTAGACCAGATGGAATTAATTGACATCTTCAGAACATTTCACCCCAAAGCCACAGAATATACATTCTTCTCAAGTGGACATGGGTCATTTTGAAAGATAGACCATATGTTGGGACATAGGCAAAGTCTCTCCAAATTCAAGAAGATAGAAATCATATCAAGCATCTTCTCAGATCACAGTGCCATAAAACTGGAAATCAACTACAATAAAAACAACCCAAAGAAATCAAACACATGGAGACTAAACAGCATGCTATTAAACCATGACTGGGTTACCAAAGACATCAAGGAAGAAATAAAAAACATCATGGCA
The DNA here is from genome assembly GCF_027574615.1 of Eptesicus fuscus. Classification (NCBI taxonomy): domain Eukaryota; kingdom Metazoa; phylum Chordata; class Mammalia; order Chiroptera; family Vespertilionidae; genus Eptesicus; species Eptesicus fuscus. The sequence goes on from NC_072473.1 coordinate 27,931,364, forward strand.
ACAAATGACAATGAAAACACAATTCAAAATCTATGGGACACAGTGAAAGCAGTATTGAGAGGGAAGTTCATAGCTCTACAAGCCTACTGCAAAAAACAAGAAACAATGGTAATAAATTACCTATCCCAACAACTCAAAGAGTTAGAAAGAGAGAGCAACAAGAAAAGCCCAGTGTAAGCAGAAGGAAAGAAATAATAAAGATAAAATCGGAGATAAACGACATAGAGACCAAAGAAACAATACAAAAGATCAACAAAACCAAGAGCTGGTTCTTTGAAAAGATAAACAAGATTGATGAACCTCTAGCCAGGCTCACCAAGAAGCAAAGAGAGAGGACCCAAATAAACAAAATCAGAAATGTAAGAGGTGAAATAACAACAGACCCCAACGAAATACAAAGGATTGTTACATAATACTACCAACAACTCTATTCCAACAAACTGGACAACCTGGAGGAAATGGACATATTCCTAGAAAAATACAACCTTCCAAAACTCAATCAGGAAGAATCTAAACAGCTCAACAGGCCAGTAACTATGGAAAAAATTGAAGCAGTCATCAAAAAGCTTCCGGCAAACAAAAGCCCCGGGCCAGACGGCTTCACAGGAGAGTTTTACCAAACATTCAAGGAAGAACTAAAACCTATCCTCCTCAGACTATTCCAAAAAATTCAAGAGTAAGGAACACTTCCAAGCTCCTTCTACGAAGCCAGCATCACCCTAATACCAAAACCAGATAAAGACAACACAATGAAAGAGAATTACAGACCAATATCCCTCATGAACATAGATGCCAAAATCCTCAACAAAATTCTAGCAAATCGGCTCCAGCAATACATCAGAAAGATCATACACCAGGACCAAGTAGGATTTATCCCAGGAATGCAAGGATGGTACAATATCCGCAAATCAATAAATGTGATACATCACATAAACAAATTAAGAGATAAAAATCACATAATCATATCAATTGATGCAGAAAAAGCATTTGACAAAATCCAACACCCGTTCTTGATAAAAACTCTCAACAAGGTGGGAATACAAGGATCATACCTCAACATAATAAAAGCTATATGTGATAAACCCACAGCAAACATCATACTCAATGTGCAAAAACTAAAACCATTTCCCCTAAGAACAGGAACAAGACAGGGATGCCCACTCTCACCACTCATGTTTGACATAGTACTGGAAGTATTAGCTATCGCAATTAGGCAAGAGAAGAAATAAGAGGCATCCAAATTGGAAAAGAAGAAGTGAAGCTGTCCTTATTTGCAGATGACATGATATTGTACATAAAATACCCAAAAGATTCCATCAAAAAACTAATAGCCTTAATAAATGAATTCGGCAATGTAGTGGGATACAAAATTAACGCCAAGAAATCTATGGCATTTCTATACACCAATAGTGAACTTACAGAAAGAAAGACTAAAAAAGCAATCCCATTTACCATCGCACCAAAAAAATTAAGATACCTAGGAATAAACTTAACTAAGGAGGTAAAAGACCTATACGCAGAAAACTACAGGACACTGAAAAAAGAGATAGAGGAAGACGTAAACAGATGGAAGAACATACCATGTTCATGGATTGGTAGAATCAACATCATTAAAATGTACATACTATACAAAGCAATCTACAGATTCAATGCACTCCCCATCAAAATACCAACAGCATATTTCACAGACCTAGAAAGAACTCTCAAAAAATTCATCTGGAATAAAAAAAGACCCCGAATAGCCACAGCAATCCTGAGAAAGAAGAATAAAGTAGGAGGGATCTCAATACCAGATTTCAAGCTGTATTACAAAGCCACTGTTCTCAAAACAGCCTGGTACTGGCACAAGAACAGACATATTGATCAATGGAACAGAATAGAGAATCCAGATATCGACCCAAACCACTATGCTCAATTAATATTTGACAAAGGAGGCATGAAAATACAATGGAGTCAAGACAGTCTCTTCAATAAATGGTGTTGGGAAAATTGGACAGATACATGCAAAAAAATGAAACTAGATCACCAACTTACACCATACACAAAAATAAACTCAAAATGGATACAGGACTTAAACATAAGATGGGAAACCATAAAAATACTAGAGGAATCCACAGGCAGCAAAATCTCAGACATATGCCAAAAGAACTTCTTCACTGACACTGCCCCTAGGGCAATGGAAGCTAAAGAGAAAATAAACAAATGGGACTACATCAAAATAAAAAGCTTTTTTACAGCAAAAGAAACCATCAACAAAACAACAAGAAAGCCCACTGCATGGGAGAACATATTTGCATATGCTATCACTGATAAAGGTTTAATCTCCAACATCTACAGACAGCTTATGCAACTTAATAAAAGGAAGATAAATGATCCAATAAAAAAATGGGCAATGGACCTAAACAGAATATTTTCAAAAGAAGACAGAAGGAAGGCCAAGAGACACATGAAAACATGTTCAAAGTCACTTATTATCTGAAAGATGCAAATCAAAACAACAATGAGGTATCATCTCACACCTGTCAGAATGGCTATCATCAACAAATCAACAAACGACAAGTGTTGGCGAGGATGCGGAGAAAAAGGAACCCTCGTGCACTGCTGGTGGGAATGCAGACTGGTGCAGCCAATGTGGAGAACAGTATGGAGTTTCCTCAAAAAACTGAAAATGGAACTCCCATTTGACCCAGTAATTCCACTCCTGGGAATATATCCAAAGAAACTAGAAACATCAATCAGAAAGGATATATGCACCACTATGTTCATAGCAGCACAATTTACAATCGCTAAGATTTGGAAACAGCCTAGGTGCCCATCAGCAGATGACTGGATCAGAAAACTGTGGTACATCTACACAATGGAATACTATGCGGCCATAAAAAAGAAGGAATTCTCATCATTTGCAGCAACCTGGATGGAATTGGAGAACATTATGCAAAGTGAAATAAGCCAGTCAATGAAAGAAAAATACCACATGATTTCACTCATTTATGGATAATAAAGAACATTATAAACTGATGAACAAAAAGATAGATACAGAGACAGTAAAGCATCAAACAGGCTTTCAAATTACAGGGGGAATGTTAGGGAGAGGTGGGGGAGATAAGAAATCAAACGAAGGACTTGTATGCATGCATATAAGCATAAGCAATGGACGCAAATCTCTGGGGGGTGAGGGCATGTATGGGTGTAGGGTGGGGGGGCAATGGTAAGATATGTACACATATAATACCTTAATAAAAAAAATGTCAAAAAAAAACACAGGTGTTCTATATTCTCTGTAATTTTCTGATTTTTTTATTTTTTTAAACAAAGAAAATAAATGAAGGCAAGGAGAGTAAATGAAGTCTGTTGAGTAATGAAAGCACAAGGAAAAATAGGTTAGCGAAATTCTAGTTAGGGCAAACATATATGTGTATAAGGAGAATCTGATATTTAGTATGTATTAATCAGTTCAGGCTGTCATAAAAATTACCACAGACTGAGTGACTTAAACAGCAGAAACTTATTTTCTCACATTTTGTAGGCTGGAATTTTGAAACTAATGTATCATCATGATTAGCTTTCTGGTAAGAGCTCTCTTCCTAGTTTACAGAAGGCTGCCTTGATGCTGTGTCCTACCATCGTGTAGAGAGAGCACTCTGGTTTTTCTTCTTCCTGCTATAAGGACACAAATCCTTTCCGATTAGGGTCCACCTTTTGACCTCATTACATTTTAATTACTTCTCCAAGGCCCTATCTCCAAATAGTCACACTGAAGGTTAGGCTTCATTAGGCTCCAATGAATTTTGGGTGGACAAAAACATTCAGTCTATAACAAGTATATGAAAATGAAGGAACAAAAAGAAGATGGTAGACTGAGAATAAATGACTGATTGGACAATGTCACACAAACTATTAGATGGCATGAATCAGAAGGTCCAATAGATCTGACAAGAATGTAGAAATTCTCCTCTTATATAGAGAGAAAGAAGAACTAGAATTCACCCTGGCATTTAGAGGCAATGAGGAAGGGTTTTATAGAAAGGGTTTAATAATTACATGGTCTCAATCTTTCAAGTACTTTATAAATGTATTCATTTATCAAGAGTAGGAGATGTTGTGATTAAATTATGCCCTGAGGAGTACATGGAGTTTGAAATGGCTTCCATGGTCATTATAATATAAATTAAACAAGAATTGCATATTTTTATTGTGAAGGAGCAATGAAGGAGCTACTTAGGGTTAGAAAGCATTAATTTGTAATGGGTTGTCAAAGTAAATGATCATAATTTTCTTCAGATCAACTGTTGACAGCAAAAGCTTGGTAATTGGCATGTCTGACCTGGGAGTTCAGAGCATGAAAGATTTCATGTGAGAAAGAAAATAAGAGCCCTGAAAGATGAGAGCTAGTACTTAGTCTGGCTGTTTCTAACTAGGCCATGATATCTCTCTGCTGAAGATAAAATTACAGAATATTATCATCAGATAAGGATTCTCTGTGACTATGATTGAACAAGATAAGAACTAACCACAAAAATGACCAAATGCCCCCCTCTTTCAGCTATTATAAGTAATTACTGCTTCATTCCCAAATGACAACTTTAACCTCACTCCTTTTCTCCTGTGTCTTGCAAATAACACACCCCACGGTGGCACCCACTCATGGAAAATACTACGATGGTTATCTGCAGCATCGATGCATTGCAAAGTGCACAGTGTGACCACAGCCTAAAGCATATAGCTGTCCATGACCCAGTCCTTAACTTATTCATGCTTTCTGCAACATCCACTCATGAACAGATATTTACTTCCATGGAGATTCCCCAAAATCAATGAACATAAGTCAAATCCCAGAATAATTCCCCATCTCCTTCTTATAGGAGTATCACACTGTTCCTCATGATTTAGTCTGCCATGTTGCAACAATAATGTTAACTTTGTTGACTATAGGAGTACCCGGTGGTATTTCTCTGGGAATTATCAACATGGGGTAAAAATGTGGACTTCATCATTAATACAGGAGTCCAAGCTAGGAAGGCACAAGTCAAAACAGAAAGGAGATGTTTTGATGGACTGATAGATATGAGGATCAGAGAGATAGCACTTTGAGCAATGGTGGACAACTGGTTTAGTGTGTGAAGGAGAGGACAGACTTCACGCTGAAGAAATTTGTACTGAACACTTACTACTTACAACTCCAACCACAGCTTCTTGCATTCAGTAGACTACTCTGATCAAAAACTAATTTTTATTTTAAAGATGAAGCTTAGAGCTCCTTCTCTAATTTTCTTTTATCTCGAGATGAGTAGACATTTTCACATGAACTTAGACTCACAAAATATGTCAGAAACACAGGGATCCTATAATGTTATCTCTCTTTTTCACTGACCTAGTAGGAAAGAAAATGGGAGAAACCCTTGCCAAACAGGGAAGGTTAGAGGAACACTTTCTTTACTCTTCTGGCAGGGTAAAGCCACTCAAAATAAAATGTAATATATTTATTTTGTCATTCAAAAACCACCCTTCAGTTGGAATTCTCAAAGATCAAATAGTGGCCAAATAGGCAGATGTGTCCTGTCCTTTGTCCTGGAGCCAGACTGGAGGAGCAAGTAAATTGGAAAGCATTCACCTGGAATTAACAAATTAGACACAGCTGGGATAAGGGCTTAAAGTGGGTTATAAATTGGCTTCATGTGGCTGACACTTCATAGAATAAGATTTGGAAAATACTTCCTAAAGGCAATACCAGAGTTGCAAGGCTGCCACCTAGTGTCACAATCCAATTTAGAAAATTAGTGAATATTACTTGTTCTTCCATAACCAGTTACAGTCACCCCTCAGACAGATGGTTAACTAGAAAAAATCAAGTTAATTGTAGTTTATAGAGGAAACCATAAGGACACTAACCTGTTAGTTTGGAAACTGACTGATAAAGAAATTGTGATAATGTTGTCAATATGTGACAGCAAAACAGCAACCAGGAAGAGCACTAAGGTTTCTGACACTGTGTCCTCTGATTATTTTCATTAATAGAAGGACTTTTGACTATTAACAGTGAGAGAGAGAGAGAGAGAGAGAGAGAGAGAGAGAGATCACTATACAAAAGCTTTCTACCCCTAGAGACTTGATTTATCTTTTAGGGTGATACTATATGTTTTATATGTGTATTTCTGGATTTATTAAAAATTCCCTAGTCTGTGATCATCCTACCCTTTGTGTAGGACCGCTTTTAAGCACATTAACCACATCCGGTTTTTGCAGAACAAGTAACCCAAGACAAAACAGTTTTTCCCAAGCAACGTCAGGATCATGCCAATGACGACCATGTTATTCACAGGGTCATCCTGTTCTTCAGAAAGCTGACAGTGTTCTCTGAAAGAAGGCTACATGCTGGGAAGGGGCCATGAGACCATATCTCAAGGCCTGGCCTGGTGTCAGCACTGACAATTCTATCTGGGGCATAGTCCACGGCCTCAGTAGTGCTCAAAAATTCCCACTCTCTAACATTCCCCACTGGTTTTATGTACATGAGTCAAATCGTTGACTCTTTTGGGTCATTGTTGGCGAGGGAATTATATTGACCCATGAGGACTATAAGCTTGATAGAATTAATTCTCTGCTGAATAAAGTCAGTGGGCCTGTTTATAAGATAAGGGCCCAGAATGAGGGCCAGGACTAATCTTTAGAGGGTCCGAAGAGTTCTGGACTCTCTATTTTGCCTGGGCTGTCTTAAGCTGGGTGTGATGAAGCCACGTTGGGATCCCGTTGACCTTGACTGCCGTGGGGGTGGTCCTTTCCAGGTAGGAGTTAGTCAGAGTCACCAGGGTGGAAGGATTGACCGGATCAGAAGTTGGTATACATGCTTCTGGACTGCTTTCTGGGTAGAGTGTAAAGCCTGTAAGAACATGAGTAAAGATTGGTTATGGATTTCAGCTTTTCTAGATTGGATTTTCATGTAAGCTGGTGAGGTGGGTAGGTCAGGGTTTGGAAGAGTCACTAGAATCTGTAGAGGCCCCACTGGTTTTTGGGGCAGCCTCCTGGGCTGCTTCATCTGCAGCCTCATTCCCTCTTGCTTCTGGGGAGTCCCCTTGTCTCACATAGGTAGAGATGGAAAGACTTAATTATATCTGGTAATTGGCCCATTGTCCTTGCTCTGCTCATATCTGTCTAACTGCCTAATATATTACCTCAAGGATCCTGGCTCTGAATTCTTTTAGGGAAAATGGACATCGTTAGGCTCTTCTAGCTACTTCCTGCTGAGGAGGGTCAGAAGTTTCTCTCAGAGCCAAGAGATCCTTGCTGTCTGTCAGAGGGACAATGAGGTCTGGGCACAGAAGGAGGTGGGCTTGTGACCTGGCAAAGATAAACTGTAACAAATGGTCTGGTGGAAGGGAAAGAAAACCTTTCAGTTTTAATAAATTCTATTGAAATAGAATTTTTCTCCTCAAAATTACCCCCATGTTTATCAAAAGAGCCAAATCAAGACTAATTTATCTAGTGTATTTAATTTGGCCTGACTGTTTGCATAAACATAACAAGAATGGTAACTGACCACCTTTGCTGGAATTTCATGATTAAATCTTAATATGCCCCATAGGGCCATGAAGCCAAGCCATCCAGCTGCCATCAGGCCTGCCTGTAGTACCTGCTGAGTTAGGTGAAGTCCTCACCTGTAGTGGCTCTAGCCAGGCCCATGCTTTAAGGCTCATCTCAGCTTTAAGGCTCATCTCAGTAGCCCTCCTACTCATTGCGGCTCAGAGTGCTTGAGGGTCCCGCGACGCAGAGGCGCCCTTATTGCTCCCCTTCTACTCTGACCAACCGCCAGTGATGGTAGGGTTTTGGCCTGATGCTCCAGCACCAGCTATTTTCAGGGCTACCAAGCAGGATACCAGGCTTTCTCCATGGCACTCTTATTGGCTTCAAGTCTTTAGAGTTCAGGCAGGGCTCTTTAAAACATACTCCAGTCAAAGTTTCTGATTAATAAAACCACTATTGGAAACCGGTTTTATTGAATTTATGCAAAGAAATGTATTGCCATGATTTATTAAATATTGCCAAATTTCGGAGGAATTGTATAAGGAGAAAAATATACTGACCTGCTTTAAGATAGAATTTTCCTTGCCAGTCCTTTTTACGGACTTTTCAACTTATAAAAAATAGTAACTGTTAGATTTCTTTTATCAGTCCCTCACAAAGTACTTTGGCATAAGCTATTTACCCTCTGTTTAGGGAGGCAGAATGCAAATTATTTACTCTTCCTGGCTTACTGGCCTGTATTAATTGATTTCTTTACAACATATCTCTTCTCCTTCTTACACCTACACAACCTTCTATTGAAACAGACACTTCTAAATTAGCCTTTAAACCTTCTTTCTATGTCCTTTAAAAATGCATAACTATGCCTCAGACCTTCTACTCAGTATTCCTTATTCTTTGAAACCTCAATCCTTTAATGAATCCTAAAAACTAAACAGCCAGAATTTCTTAGACCTTCTGTGATAAAACTAAGAGCTGGTAAAAATATTTATTTTTGAGAGACAGAGATTTTTAAAACTTAAATATTAAAGATATTATATCTTAAAGTTCCCTTGCTGAATATTCCACTACCACCCAAGAAGTACCCAGTAACCCCACCCTGCCAGGCTCAGTCTTCATGTGTATTGGAAGGGTTAAAGAGAAGAAAATGGGCAGAGGAAGATCCACTGTGTTTTGCCAGCAGAGTTCAGATAAGTAAGAAACCAAGGACGCCAGCAGAGCTGGTTGTACCCAGCAAAATCAACAAAAACCTATCTCTCCCTGCTCTCTCCGCCGATGCCCCCCTTTTCTGCATTAACCATTTACTCTGTCCTTAGCAGGGGAAATAAGGCAAGCGGTCTGAGATTCTGTATAACCAGGCTTTTTACACTTAAAGAACAGCTGCTCTCCCTCCTAGATTTTCCTTCTTTACTCCAAGGTCCCAGAGGATCTCAACCTTCACCACTTCTGATATCTCCAAACATTCTCTGTCCCCCAGCCTAGGGCTTCACTATCTCAACAGGCTGACAGTGAATTCTACCGCCTCTACCCTTTCTACACCTGCTCCAGAGAAATTTCAACCCAACAAGCCTTTGTTTAAACTTCTCTGGAGTGACAACCTTCACAAATTTTATAACTTTAAATTAACCCTAGGACTTTAAAATTTCAATTTAATACAGCAAATTTACAGATCAGAGCAAACTCAAACCCTTACTTACACTAACATAGACAGAAATTTTTCTTAGCTAAGTGGGCTGATTCCCTCTCTGACGGAGAACAAAAGACTCTGAGAAAAAGGTGTCTCAGCAGCTGCTAAAGACTTTTGCATTCCGTCACAGCAGGTCCGCCCTATCTTTAAACAAATTAAACAACAGAAAGAGATAACAAATACTCTCACACTTACATTTATACACCAGACAGTCTGAGTTTTTGACCTAGGGGAGGTGATTAAGCTCCCCCTTCCACTCACTGGGATATGGGAAAGTTGGCCATTCCCGCTCACAAAATTTCTGTAATCAAAAGCATTAACGGAGGCTCTGTAATCATCCGATCGCCGATTGAATTCCTGAATTTTTTTCAAAAAACATTGCAGGGGAGTACAGACAGAAGAACATGAAGCAGACTGACCCATTCTAATGATAGAGACAATTAAGACCACAATAACACAGAATAACAAAGAAAATGACAACCAAACAGGATCGCCGGGCACCATCGTGCACTGGGATCTGGTCTCGGAAGTTGTGCTGCGTCCAGCCTTCCAGAGACCCCAGATGGGCGCCCACAGAACAGAACCAGAAATAAGTTTCTTACCGGTAAGAACCAGTTCCAGGTGGCTCCAATCAGAGTCAATCAGGAAATTTAGCAGGCGGTGTTTCCGACCTCTACCAGCCCCGGGGCTGAGGAACGTCTCTCAGAGATCTCCCCCTGGGTTGGAGAGTCCAGGAACCCCAGTGGGCTCCGGTCACAGGACCAGGCAAAGGCTGGTTATCTCGCTGGGGCCTCCAAATGTTGTGGAGCGGATGCGAGTGAATGATCACTGGAGCCCAGACCAAATTAAAATTTAGGGAGCCTTTATTAGCCGGGCGGCCGGACGGCCCGGCGACTGCTCTGCCATTCTCCACGCAGGAAGACCAGAGAGCAGCAGCGACCCTTTGTGTAGGACCGCTTTTAAGCACATTAACCACATCCGGTTTTTGCAGAACAAGTAACCCAAGACAAAACAGTTTTTCCCAAGCAACGTCAGGATCATGCCAATGACGACCATGTTATTCACAGGGTCATCCTGTTCTTCAGAAAGCTGACAGTGTTCTCTGAAAGAAGGCTACATGCTGGGAAGGGGCCATGAGACCATATCTCAAGGCCTGGCCTGGTGTCAAGACTGACAATTCTATCTGGGGCATAGTCCACGGCCTCAGTAGTGCTCAAAAATTCCCACTCTCTAACATCCTTATTTAAAAGAAAGAAAGAGCCTGGCTGGCATGGCTCAGTGGTGGGCATTGACCTATGGACCAGGAGGTCATGGTTCAATTCCCAGTCAGGGCACATGCCAGGGTTGCGGGCTTGGTCCCCAGTGGTGGTGGGGGGGGGGGGGGGCATGCAAGAGGCAGCTGATCAATGATTCTCTCTCTCATCATTGATGTTTCTATCTCTCTGTCCCTCTCCCTTCTTCTCTGAAATCAATAAAAATAAAAAATAAATAAATAAACAAACAAATACATAAATACACAAGGAATCTTGTGATGAAATATCTTGATTGAAGTGGTGGTATTAGAGGTGCTTGCATATGTCCAAACTTATCAAATTGTACGCATTATGTGCATTTTTCTAAATCAATTCTACATCAATAAAACTTTTAGAAAATATAGGTCAGTGAAATTCTAAACTTTTTTATAATTTTCTGTTTATGTGGGAAATTTACAACTTTCTGGCAGACAACTTGAAGTAGTGTTAGCTAAGGTTGTGTGAAAAAAAAACATTTGAGTGGCCACATAGAGAATGTAAATATTTTTGCTTATTAACATTTTAATTTTTTCCCTTCCGTATGTTTTAATAGGAAGAAAAAAAAAACAGTGGAAAGAAGCTTTCCATGGTAGAAAAACATCGTGTTGCCTCATGTTGAACAATTAAAAGTTATATTTCATCTATAAAAATATATTTGAAACATGAATAATGGTGGGAAGGAAGTTGGAAATTTTCATGCAAACAAAAGGAATGATGCAAGGGTGTCCTAAGCTAAGTTTCCTTCATCCTTTTAGTCATATTAAATTTAAGATATAAGTATCCAACTTTTTGTCTAAAATTACCCTACATTAATACTATTGATATGCTTTAGAAATAGGTGAAATTCATGAGGTGAATTAACATTACAAATCCTGAATTTTTCATCCCTGTCTCTGTCTAAATTCTGCACAGAATCCACTTTACTGAAAACTTTGCCATGCCAATATTTCATCTTTTTTTATGACTGAATAGTATTCTATTGTGTGTATGTATACCTCATTTTCTTCATGAAATCCTGCCATTTATGACATGGGAAGATCTTGAGGGGTATTATGCTAAGTGAAATAAGTCATGTGGAAAAGGACAAAAACCATATGATTTCTCTCATACATGGAATATAAAACAAAAAAGTAACAAATGAACAAATAAAACAAAAACAGACTCATACACAGACAACATATTGGTGGTTACCAGAGTGGGTGAGAGGAGGATGAAATGGGTAAAGGGGGTCCAATATGTGTTGATAGGTGGAAACTAGACTTTTGGTAGTGAGTATACAATAGAGTACTCAGGTATTAAATTATGTTATACACCCCAAATTTATATAATGTTATTAACCAATGTTACTGCAATAAAACATTATTTTCCTTGTCTTTTTAAAAAATATTTATTTTTGAAATTATTATATGTCTCCTTCCCCCCCCCCACAATTGACCTCCTCTAGCCCACCCTCCATGCCCCAGGCCTTCACCACCCTATGGTCTGTGTCCATGTGTATGCATATATGCATACAAGTTCTTCAGAAAGCCTTTGGCATGTCAGAAATAAGATGTTAAAAAAAGAAGAAAAAATGTTGCAGAAATTAACTATGTAATAAATACTAACAGTTTTGTCAAAAATGTAATGAAAAACACCCTGCATTTTGAGTAATCACATCCATACTAAGAGGGAAAATAAGCAGAGCTTTTTATTTAGGAGCCAAACCTATTTTGTGAGGGGCATATATATTGCCTAATGTTGCGATTTAAAAATGAAACCAATCTAGCTTCTTTTTATTTTGTGCTAGCTGCAAATAAACAGAGGAGGAATAAATGGAATTATTGGGAGCTGTTGAAAGATCAGTGTCTGTTGTAGGGAATGTATTGACATTTGATGTTTCCAAGGCATCCATAATTTTGCAGTGGACGTCTCATTTCCGCCCTCACCCTCACAGTTCTGTGTTCATGTGAGATGATGCCACAATCTGGCAGGATCAAATCCTCTCCCCTCAACTCACTGCTGTTTTATTCTGGCTCTTTGGAAATATGTTTCTGTTTCTGCAGTGATCTCAGGAGCAGTCGGAGATGTTGATTTTGCAGTGTGTGTGCTTTCAAACTGGCCATTTCTTTGGCAGTCTTTTTCAGTTATTGCAGTCAGATTGAATTGTATTATCCAAACAGAGAGAAATAAAATCACAGCTGGGCGTTATCTCAGCAGCAGGCATCTCATCGTGAGCACTCCCATATTGTCTGGCTGATTGTTCCCTAAATTGCTGGAATGCGGAGAAACTTCTGTCACCAGGAAGCCCTGTGAATTGGGATGAGAGGACTTCTGTGCTTCCAGATACTGAGTGGTTAGTCTCCACACAGCCCCAGAATGCTCCCTTCCTGGATGCAACCTTGCTCAGAGTTTGACTTGGAGACATAGTTACCTTCATTCTCTTTCCTTAGGCAATAATGACATTCTCTTCCCTCTACCCTAAAAACACAGCTGTGGTGTACGTTTATTGGCTCTCATCAGTCAGGCACATGTATAGCGTGCAGGTGGGTTGTGCTGCCTGTTCTGAAAACAGTTTAGGACTAGAACATCTTGGGCATGATTCCGGAGCTCTGCTTGGCGAGTGCGATGGAAACAGGAGGCATGACAGAAAGAAGGCAGTCACATCTTGCTGGGGTGGCAAGCCCACTCCATAACTTACTTTCTATTTCCATAATGTCACCCACCCTCACTATGGCATATCTCGCTCTACATTTTGTACTCCTGTTCAAGATGTGTGACACTCGTGGTCTTCTCTAGAAAGAGAATGTGTTTGCCATTTAGTCAGCTAACATTACTCATACATTTGGATTTATGGAGGGAAAAAAATACCATGATTTCAACACTGCCACTTTACTCTGTGCAACTATCTTGCCACATTTCACTCATTACATTAAAATAAAATAGTTATTATTTGTGTTATGAGAATTTTTGGAACAGATGGTGTTGCCCTGGGCAGGATGGTTCCCCAGATTCTTTGTCCATCAGAATCAAAGAATGAATCCGTGGACAGAAGATGGTATAAAAAAGGTGGAGATTTATTAAAGAACAAGTACAGACTCCCACATTTGGAGGGGAAAAGAGTCCAACTGAGTTCTTCCTTCCACGGTTTATAAAGGCTACAAGTCCCTGTGTCCTGATATCCCCTCTGATTGGTCAATATTCCCTTTTATTTGGTCACTATAGCAACTCCTGAGCTCAAAGGTCAAACACCACATGGGACATATGAGGCCCTCCTATTCCCTCTGGGCTTTCTTCCTCCTTTTTTATTTTGTAAATATAGACCTTTTGGCTTCTCCCAGTTCCCTTGTCTTATGGAAAGATAACTATTCTAGGCTACCTTGTGTTATGGAAATGTAACCTCTCCCAGCTCTGTAGCCATCCCTGTGTGTTTTCGATGGAGCCCCTTAATTTCTAAAATTTCATAAACCTGCCTATTTCACCCCTAAAAATTCCTATTTTACCCCCAAAACTCCTTTCATTTGGACAAAAAAGAATCTCTGTGCTTCTCCTCAAATAAAAGAAGTTTTTTGTTTTACTATAAAATCAGTCTTTACAGAAGTCTCTGTTCACAGAGAGTTGTAATTGTGGAGATTTGGAAGAAAAAAACAGGAGTTCCTAAAGAAGTAGACCCCAAGGGCTAGTTCACATTTTCTCAATCTACCCACAGAGTTTTTAGCCTCCAAACCTGGTCCACTGATTCAATGTTGCCCCAGAGCCTAGAATGAGGAGAAAGACATGAAGAAACATTATGTCTTTTCTATTCATTTGGACTCATTTGAAAGAGACCATGCAGCCCATATTGTTTAAAATTCATTATGTCCTCTCTGGTCTCTCAGCCCTAGGACCCTCCCATCAAGGGGAAAGATGTTCCCCCACACTTACAGTGGTTGCCAGTTGCTTCTGGGATCCAGCCTGGACTTCTCAAACTCTTTGACTTCCCAAACTCTAACAACCTTCACTTGTTCAACTTTCTGTCCTCTTCAGGCCGACATCCTGTGGAATATCCAATTTGTTCATCATTTACTTATCTCTAAACTTTAGTCATGATGTATGACTAACCTAGAGCCACCATCTTCAGCCAATTGCATATCATTCCTTGCCTGAAAGTATTTTCTTAGCCAGATCTCTTACAAACTTCAAGGTGCAGCTCAAAGTGAGTTTTTTGTTTCCTTGGATGGTTTAATCACTATGTGACTGTTCTAGTTACCATGAAGTATTATCTCTGTAAACTATATACTATACTGTTTACCAGTTGTTATTGAATTGTCTAATCTTTTATTATCACCTAAACATTTCATACACACATATAAAATTGTATCCCCTAAATATTATATTCTACACTTACTGTATTTATTATTTCAATAAATATCTATTACTCTTGTCATGTGTCAGATACTGTGCTAAGAACTATAGATGATATAAAATGTAAAATATATGGTCCCTGTTTTTAAGATCACGTATTTATCAGTAAAGGTTAGGCACATGGAAAAATAACAGAAAACAGAAGTTGCTATGTCATGATGATTAAGTGGAAAGGCATATAAACATGGGTCTTAGGAACTTGAAGCCAAATAACAGTGAACATGTCCCTAAAATTAATAAAATGAGAATGCAAAGAATTCCAGACCTCAGCAACTGGACAAATGTTCTCAGCAAAAATAGTTTTGACAAGGTCTTTTACAATGAAAACAATATTGACACAATTAGAGTTGATATGGATGCAATTTTTTACTATTTTTTAGTTCCAAGCTTTGAACTTTTGAAAATATATTCATATATGTTGGCCCCTGTAATCATCACAAAGGAACACTTTAAACTGAAGTTTTGTTGAGGTAGACAATGACTAGAAATTTTTCAGTGCTGGAAATAGTATGAAATGAGAATACCTCTGGCTTGCAATTAGACAAAATCAAATTTGGACATATTAATCACATTACCCATATAAAACAATAATAGCAAAAAAGCATTTATTAAGTACTGATTATGGTCTTAGCACTGTGCTATGCCTGAAGCAGTATCTGTCAGTTTTTTAGCATAAAGTAGTTACCACACTCAGAAGTAATTTTACACAATGGAATAATATGCAGCCATAAAAAGGAAGGATCTCTTACCCTTTGAGACAACATGGAGGGATCTGGAGATTATTATGCTAAGCGAAATAAGTGACTCAGAGAAAGACAAATATCATTTTCTCTCCCTTATATGTGGAATCTAATGAACAAAATAAACTGACAAACTAGATCCAAAGACATGGAAGCATGCAACAGACTGATAAATCTCAGAGGAAAGGCAGGGGTGAGGGCGGGAGGCAGGCAGAGATTAACCAAAGAATTTATATTGTTGCAGATAAACTGCCAGGTGGCACAGGAGAATAATCAGCCGGGCACTCAGGGGATTCAGAAAAGGAGCCTTTAATGCAGAATTGCAAGTAAAACTAGTGCAGTGACTCAGGGGAATCAACCTCCAAAGTCTGAGTGATGAATATGGAGGAAGCCTTCCTTTTATCCCCTTAGTTTCTTTGTCCTCCAAATATGGATCAGGCTTCGGGAATTTTTGTGGGCTTTGCAGCTCCCCGCTCCCCCCACCTTCCGCTGCCCCCCCCCCGCCCCATAGGTTGGGATAGGGGAAATTAAAATTACACCCAAAGGCCTGGCCTGGCTGGCGCCAGTGCTGCCAACCCCCTCTGGAGGTTGTATATGGTTCATGGTTTATGGCCTCTGTAAAATGGGAGTATTCCGGAAAACAGGTTTTGCAAGGCAGGACAAGCATTACAGATATGAATGGAGCTTAATTATCTACTAGCAAGAATGTGCATTGGAATACTGGTTACTGGCACAGATTCAAATTGCTCACCCCCCAATTGTCTTATATTCCCCCTCAATATGCATATGTGCATAGCCCATGGACACAGTAGTATGGTGAAGGCCTGGGGTGGGACAGGAGCGGGGAGGAGGGGTTCAATGGGGGGGTGAGGAGAAAGGGGGACAGCTCTAATGCTTTCAACAACAAAAATAAATTTAAAATAATAATAATAAAAACACACACAAAAGGAAGTAATTGGGATTCAGTGAAAGGCAGCGATAAGGGGAATTGATACAGATGGTTGGTAAAAAAATTGATACAGATGGATGGTAAAAAAATCTCAGTGGTAGTAACAATGAAGCACAAATAGCAGCTAGGTAGAGAGAGGCAAAAAGAGTTAGCCATTGGAACACCAAGAGAACTGATAGCTATACCTGAGGACCACCCAAAAAAACTGAAATTCTTTGAAAAAGAAAGCAGCCACTGCAAATTACTGACCCAAGAGACAGGCAGCTGCATGAATATAGACTGGAATCTCCTGTTCGTGTGCCACTTTGCCTAAAACCAACCAGAAGCCAGAGCTCAAAGGGGCACAATTGATATAATCCATTGAGATCAGCCTCCTGGGGCAAAGCCCAGTGGCATGATTAACAGATGATGTTCTAAAGGAATTTGCCATCTCAGTGCCTATTAGAAAAGTGGAATGCTTAATGACAGGGGAGGTGAGAAATTCTTTGGGAAATGGTTTAGAAAACTGGACCTTTCTTTTGAGATTTATTCGGATATGACTGAGCCTGAGGAAGTGAAAACCTACCTTTCAATTTGATCAGCGATAAATTTGGAGAGGCATATTGCTGATGCAGTAGCCTATTCTGTCAGAGGCCTGCTACAGCAGTTTTGGAAAACAATTTGGAAATTTAGTAAATGCTGCTCCAGAAAAATAAAGCTCCAGCCAAAACTCAGAGAGCAAGAAGACAATGGATGCTGCTTTAAAGTAATTTATCTTTCTTGCATGAAAATAAGACAAGGAAAAAGATGATTATCATTTAAATGATGAACACTTTATTTTCCTTTAAGCATCCTATGAGGCATCCCCCAACTGCTACTTACCCAAGAAGCTACACATTTCTATGCCAAATTCAGAAGGACACAGACTATTGTATTTATATTGTGTCACTGTGCTGCATATTCATTTACCCCACCAGTTCCATTCTCCTCTTTCTCCACCATACAGGTGGAAAGAGAGATTACATATTCTGCATTTCTTGGAGTGGAGCAGTATGTGTCCAGTATTGATAGGGTAGAAATAGAATATTGGGGACCAGCTATAATTGTAAGAAATATTAATCATGCTCTATTAACAGTGATTGGTTTGTTCTGATTAAAGAAGGCACATTTTAACCTGGCTGGGAGTTGCACACAGTACCTGGGAGCTCACCTGGAAATGTGGCCCATCCTCCCTATCCAGGAGCTGCCTATTATCAAGGAAAGATTAACAACCTTGTTGCGGAAACCAGAGCCACCAGCCCTTTGCATATTGCTAGCCCTTTGAAGACCCCCAGCTTTGCGTACCTGCAGGCCTTTGCAAATCCCCAGCCCGCATTACCTATAAACTGCCCATCTGGCATACCCTTTTGCCTACTTCCCCATGTAATCGTCATCCTTCTACCCAATATGAACAGCTGGCTTATGGGGAAAGGGCAGAGCAGATTTTTGTGGATGACCTGCTGCTCTCCCATACTGCCAGCATTATTGGAATAAATGCTCATATATGATTCAACCCTGTCTCTGCTGAATTGGCTCAAGTAGCAACAGACATCCCAGACCCACTGATTGTCCAGTTACAGTATGAACAGGACCACAGGAGCCCAGTAGGAGTCCCACAAACTCTCAGAAGCTGAAGCAGGAGCAGGGCTTGGATACCCTACTCTGATAAACACATTTGCCAAGGGATTCAGGACCTGCTTCCATTCCATATTGCAGTAGGGCGTAGTTCAGCATCCCAGCAACTTAAAGTCTATTGTATTAGTCCATGTGTAGAGGCCCACATGGCCATAAGCCACATGGGTACAGGGGCGCGCATCTCCTGCCATGGGAGAATCAGGAATCCAGCAAGCAAAGAAAAGAAAGGGAAGAAGAGAGAGGAGCACATGCTTTTTTTGTATACATGCTTGCTAGTTTCTGATTTTTTTTCAAAGATTTCAGGAACATTCTTGGGATTGATTTATATGCCTCACTGTCTTAGTAACATCTCTACGTTTTAAGGTTTATGTCTCCCGCATGCCCTTCCTTCCATGTCAAGTTGTGTTGTCTTAGTAACTGCACCTAGCTGGGTTCCCAGGTTTTACTTCTTTTCCCATGGTCCCTCCCCTGTATACCTAGCTTCCTTTTGTCTCCTCATTAGCATTGAACAATTAAACAAATAGATGTTATGAACCAGGTTTCTCAATGTGTGCGTGGGAGTTTACACATACATAAAGGGCGGAAGCTGGAATGATCCATGTGGTAAGGGGTTAGAGTTATAGGTGTCAGTGTAAATTTATGTTTAGCTTAATATAGACATAGAGGATTGTCTATAGAAATATTATAGATATATGTATATACAGATATTAGTATAAACACATATTTCCTTTCATCAGTCAGCTGAGAAAGCCCAGAAGTAACTTCACTTCAGTAGCAATGAACACACCTGGATCATGGTTTCTAACTCCATGCTGTAGTAAAATCAACCAAGGCTCCTTAGAGAAATGGCTGGTTCTAGTGTTGTAGTGGGGAATATACAGTATGAATTGTAACATCTTACAGTGCCAGTAAACAAGGAAGTGCTAAAGGAAACAACCTCAAAAACATTCCAGCTGGAGTGGCTCAGTTGGTTGAACATTGTCCTGTGCACCAAAGGGTTGCTGTTTCAATTCCTGGTCAGGGCATGTACCTGGGTTTTGAGTTCAGTCCCTGGTTTGGGTGCGTACAGAAGGCAATTCATCCATGTTTCTCTCTCACATTGATGTTTCTGTCTCTCTCTCTCTCTATCTCTCTCTCTTCCCTTCTCCCTTCCTCTCTCTCTCAAATCAAAAGGGGCCACATGCTAACTTGACTAGCTCAGGCAAGGCTTGTGTGGTATCCTTGCAAACTCATAGACCTAAAGTAACCACAGAGGATGGTCTGAAATTAAAACTTTTTAATTAAAAAAGCAGTTTGTGGTGGGTAGTCATGTCCTAGGCCAGTACCTTTCCTGACAAAGATCAACTTTGATCTTAACTGAGCTTATTGTCTTTTTGCATCTACAATAATATACCTGTGGAATGTCAGGGTAACTTGTAAATTCCCCTTTTCTGGAACTCTCAGGGCACAACCAATGGGCCACAGCAGAGACCACAAATTCCCTCATTATTATTATTATTGTACTAGAGGCCCGGTGCATGAAATTCATGTGGGGGAGAGGGAGTTGTCCCTCAGCCCAGCCTGCACTCTCTCCAATCTGGGACACCCCTATCACAATCCAGGACTGCTGGCTCCCAACTGCTTGCCTGCCTGCCAGCCTGATCACCCCCTAACCATGCCCCTGCCAGCCTGATCAATGCCTAACTGCTCCCCTGTCAGCCCAAATGCCCCTAATTGCCCTCCCCTGCTGGCCTGGTTGCCCCTAACTGCCCTCCCATGCCGACCTGGTCACCCCCAACTGCCCTCCCATGCTGGCCTGATTGCCCACAACTGCCCTCCCCTGCCAGCCATCTTGTGGTGGCCATCTTGTGTACACATGGGGGTGGCCATCTTGTGTGTTGGATTGATGGTCAATTTGCATATTACCTCTTTATTAGATAGGATTAATTGTTAACTGTTAACTATCCTGTACCCACCTATATAAAAGAAGCATGTGTCTATCATTTTACTTTTTATCCAATCCTAGAGTCTCCCCCCCTACTTTTTGCTTTCTCCTGCCTCCATAATCTATCACCAATTGATTTCATGTAACTCACTTATGTCTCAGTTTGGCTCAAATAAACTCACAAAAATTCTTTATAGGTTTGAATGTTTATTACATTAACATTACTTGGCGAAGTCAGCAGGATTCCAAAGAAGCTCACCCAGAAACATCCCAGTGCTAGGATCTAGCAAAGGGCTCATTTAACCCCCTGATTACCTGACCATAAAGTGAACTTGGGTGAGTTGTCTCTTGGATCCAGGACCTTCCCCTGCCTTTTTTTTAAAGGGTCTGTAACCAGACAACCAAGGGGTCCAAGTTGCCTGTCACTACTTGAGTCAATTAAGCAGAGACAGGGTTGAATCATATATGAGTGTTCATTCCAATGTTGACAGCAACATGGGAGAGCAGCAGGTCATTCACAAAAATCTGCTCTGCAACCCCCATAAACCAGCTGCTTGTATTGGGTAGGACAAAGATTACGTGGGGAAGTAGGAATTACAGGCATGGGGAAGTAGGCAATGGAGGCTGGCACAGGACTCCATTGTTTGAGCAACAAGGTTGTTAAGCTTTTCAAATTAATAAGCAGTTCTTAAATGAGAATGGACCACATTCCAAGGTTGACTGCCAGGTCCAAGGGTGACTCCCAGGTCCTGGGGCCATACAACTCCCAGTTTAGAATGTCCTTTCTTTAATCAGAATAAGGCAATCACCGTTAAGGGAGCATAATTAATATTTCTTATAACTATAGCTAGTCCCCAATATTCTATTTATACCCCTAACAGGTCTGACTTTATTTGAGCTGTATTTTTAAAATCTTCTAGGTGAAACTAAGATTAAGCGTTGACAGAACCCAGGATAAGGTGAGACTGAAAGGGAAAAAATGGGTGGCTGGTTTTGATTTTTGACTTTTCAATTGGAATTGCTTTCTGAGAGTCGAAGCAAAAACCTTCACCATATAAATGAGAGCTGAACTCATTTAGCTCTGAAGATAAAGGGGCACATCCTCCTCACAGCCCAATTCTCAGGTGTTCTTAGGCGACTAAGAAACTTTGTGGAGGTGTCAGAGGTCATTCCTTATGACGTGCAAGAATGCCATAGGGAAGTCCCAACTCAACTGTAATTAACTGACTTGCTCATCCAAGAGGTCCCCATAAGGCTTGGTCTTCCAGGGCCCCAAACTCTCTGGTTGTTTTAGACATGTGGGAGAGAAACCAAGGCACATCAAAGGATTGAATGCAACCTGAGGAGTGAGAACCTTGTGGAGCTCAACCCATAAGCAGCATACTTCGAGCAACTACAGAACATCCCTTGAAAATTTGCTCAGACTGCAGATATTAAAAAACAACAACAAACACACACACACACACACACACACACACACACACACACTAAAATTAACATGGGAAATTGTGCCTCCAAGGCCAGAAACTCCCAACCCCCAGATCCTATTTAATACTCCTGATAGGAAACCTTTACTTGCAAGTGCTTTACAGAAATGGGAAGATTTAGCTAGAAAATATCAACTTAAAAATGGCCAAGATGCAGTTGTCTTTGGGTACTAAATTAATATTTTGCATGGAAAAATTAGAAAATGAATAAAAGGGAAGCATATCTTGATTTGAAAATTAGAAGCTTCTAAGAAGCATAGAAAAAATTTTTAAAGGAAATTATGAAATTTTAGAGACTGTCTTGGAACTATTCTGAAGCTAATAAATGCCTATACCCCATTCTTCCACCGTCTTTAGCTCCTCTACTATATCCTTTGCTTTCTGAACTTCCTTGTCCAGATTTGTCTTTTCACCTCCATTCTTCCAATGTCTCCTCTACCACTGACTTAAGGGAAAGTGAGAATAGGAATTCTAACAGCTCACTTTAGAAAAACAAAACAAAACTGGTCTCAGCTAGAGAGGAATCCGCAATTGTTCCTAACTTTATCCAGGACCCTGATGGGTTCACAAAGAAATTTAACTGTTAGAGCATGTAATCATGGCTATTCTAACCTATTTCAATTAATATACCTACTAGTTTATGACTGCAAGGCAACAGAATTATTAAATAATATCTGCTGTGAAACTGAGAGGAGTCTGGTTTTGCTGTAAAAAGCCAGGTCAGAAAGATTGTAGAAAACATAAATGGGATTTGCAAGGAGAAAATAAACAGAAGAAAACATAGAGATGCCCTGAGGACTATGAGATGGTATTTCCCCTTCTACTTAATAATAATTTAGGAGAAATTGAAGGTATCATATAAGGGGAGGTTACTAAGGCCCTTACAGATACTGGGACAACTTTATCCATTCTTAACCCTTACCCAACAAAGTTTCCCTCTCCCTTGGAGTAAAGCTTCTGTGCTAATGGTAGGAGTACCTAACCAATCAAAGGCTGTTTTAAAATCAGAGCCAGTCCCCTTTCAACTAGGACATGTTACAGGGCAATATATATTTTACTAGTCAAATCAGCTCCAATTCACCTGATAGGGAGATTTTTTTTAAGTCAGTGATGCCCACATATTTTTTTCAGAAGGGTAATATGTATTTAGAACTAAATGAACCAGATACTGAACCAAAAAGTAAAAATGATGATTCTAAAAAGGGAACCTCTCAAGAGGAAACTAATCTTGAGACTGACTGAAAATTTGCTAACCATCTTTTCTTCATTATTAACTTTCCTGAAAGTCTGAGAGAAGGCTTAACAGGAAACCTACCCTACTCAGAATGGCCCAAACAGCCCAGAGACTTGCAGAGATGCCTCTAACTTTCAGGTTGTTACACATATATCTCTGTATATAGGGACCTGTTGCAGAATTTACCAGGCAACCAGAAAATACACAAGGAGTACTTGGAGATTCAGAAAAAAACCCTTTATTTAAAGCAGCACTGCTGGCTCAGAGAATTCAATGGGCCCTGGAATACCTCAAGGATTTACTCTCTCTTCTTAAAAAATAAATGTTTTTAAAGTAAATTAAGCCTACTTAATATACTAGAAATTACATGGGAAGCTTTGTTAAAGAAAAATTAATAATAATAGCTATGTTCTATTTGTATACATATATTTTATTAAAATAGATGTTCTAGAAATTGAAGTCTGTTCCAGAAAGGAACTTGCAAAGATTCAGAGCCAAGTCCAAGCAGGAAACTCTCATGGGTAGCAGGAACACCAGATAAGTCAAAGTGATGGCTCCCTTTGGAGGGACATCTGACAGTGATACTTCGGGTATATGAGTCCCACATATTGGGAGTTTATGAATTATTTCCAGTGCTCAATGCACACTTCTGATAACCCATGTGAAACATTTGAATACTAGTGGCCCAGTGCACAAAATTCATGCATGGAGGGGGGTTCCCTCAGCCCAGCCTGGACCCTCTCCAATCAGGGACCCCTTGGGGGATGTCCAACTGCCAGGTTAGGCCCAATCCCTGCCTGCCTGATCACCCCTAACTGCCTCTGCCTGACTGCCTGATCACCCCTAACTGCCCTCCCCAGTCAGCCTGATTTCACCCCCAGCTGCTCTCCCTTGCTGGCCTGATTGTGCCCCCAACTACCTCTGCCTGCCTGATCACCCCTAACTGCCCTCCCCTGGCAGACTGATCTCACACCCAATGGCCCTCTGCTGCCTGCCTGATCTCTCCCCCAACTACCCTCCCCTGCCAGCCTGGTTGCCCCAAAGTGCCCTCCCCTGCCAGCCTGATCTCGCCCTCAATGGCTCTCCCTTGCTGGCCTGAACTCACCCCCAACAGCTCTCCCCTGCCAGCCAATTTGGCTGATTGGTCGGTTTCTATGCCAGTCAGCATCAAAAGCTCTCCCTCTTAGGCAGCCATTGGCTCCTCACAGTTCACCCAGATTTGGTTCTGATTGGTCGGTTTCAATGCCAGTCAACATCACTGGGCCTATCTCCGGGCCTGATCAGAGAGGCGGGGCTGATCATCAGACCCCACAGAGGCCCAGAGAGAAGCAGAGATGCGGCTGCTGGCGAAGCCCAGAGAGATGGAGAGAGGCAACAGCTGATCAACAGCTGCCATGGAGGCTGAGGATCAGACCCTGCTTCTCTCTTTGGGCCTCTCTCTGAGCCTGATCCACAGCCCCATCAGCAGTCAGTGCTGGGTCCCCACACCTGCACCTGCGGCAGTCAGTGCTGGGTCGCCGCACCTGCACCTGCGGCAGTCAGTGCTGGGTTGCCAGGACTAACTTCCAGTGTTTGGTCGAGCCTTCAATTGGTCATTATGGACCCTGGGTTTTTATATATTAGGTTATGCTGAAATTATGTATTGAATCTAAATATATAGAGAGGTTTTTTTTTTTTAATTATTCTTTGTAATTTTACAGTAATTATTATTTGCCAAGAAATTGTTGTCTTGGAATGTTATATCTTATAGAAAATCAAAGTGTTTTTTTTTAAATCAATCTATAATAATAAAAGCCTAAGTGACCATTGAAACAGAATGGTCGACTGAACAGGCTGCATGGGGTGACCAGGTCAGCAAGGGGGTTAGTGAGGGACAACCAAATGACTGAGCAGCAGGCGGTGTGGGAGACAAGGCCGGCAAGGGGGTAAGTGAGGGGCAACCAGGTCTGCAGGGGGGGCAGTTGAAGGCGACCAAATGACTGAGCAGCAGGCTATGTGGGGTGACCAGGCCAGCAGGGGGGTTAGTGAGGGGCAACCAAATAACCAAACAGCAGGCTGCATGGGGTGACCAGGCCCGCAGGGAGGGCAGTTGGGGGCTACCAGACTAGCAAGGGGGGGTAGTGAGGGGCAACCAGGCCAGCAGAGGGGGGGCAGTGAGGGGCGACCAGGCTGGTGGGGGATCAGTTGGGGGTAACCAGGTTGGTGGGGGGGCAGTTGGGGGTGACCAGGCTAGCAGGGGGAGCAGTTAGGCACAATCAGGCAGGCAGGCAGGTGAACAGTTAGGAGCCAGTGGTCCCAAATTGTGAGAGGGATGTCTGACTGCCAGCAGTCCAGACAGCCTCCAAGAGGGCCCGGATTGGAGAGGGTGTTAGCTGGGCTGAGGGGACCCTCCCCCTGTCCCATGCTCAAATTTTGTGCACCAGGCCTCTATTTGTATTATATTCAAATCTATAACCATGTCATTTTAAGTTTTGTCATTCTTAGACAGTCACTGTTTTACTCTGATGTATTTGCAAATATGTTATATCTTTAGAAAAATCAGTGAAATGGACTCTGACTTACTCTAAATTGCAGGCTTCTAAGCAGGTCATATCTTTGAACTAGATGAAGATTTATAGAATTTTAAGGAAGAACTGAATTAATAAAAAAGTACTGGCAAATAGTCATGATAAAAAATAGTTATGGGACTAAATGAATTGAGAATAATTATCATTCTTTTCACTCTGTTTAAAATATTGCTGCTTTTTAAATATTTTGGTTCCCAAATAAGGAAAACTAAAAAGCAGACATTCTGCATTATAGGAACTAATAAATTAGTAACATTCATTTAACAATATTCTTAGGAGACAAAGATTCAAAGACCACAACTTACAAGCTGGATTTTTTTTTTTTTGTTTGTTTGTTTGTTTTTGTCCAATGGGAAAGACATTGATTAAAGACTCTCCAACAGTGTTAAAGGGACCTTACCTTATCAGGTACCTAACCACAAATAGACATCTTCCCCTGTCTCTGACACTGGCCTTGATCTCAAGGATGAGAAGCTTCCGGCCAAGAAGAAGGCAATCAGCTATCCCAAGACTTCAACAAGGCCTATATGCTCACAAATTGATGCTGCTCAAACCTTGTTTTTATACCGCCCAATTGTTATTGATTGAATGATTTTTATTATCTTTCTTATGGTTTCCTAGTGAAAACAATATCTGTCTCCCCCAGATCCCTTCCCTTGTTAGACATGAAAATTTTAACTTAGATAACCTGCTAATCGTTCCCACCTACTAGACAATAATATTTTGATTATCAGCTATAATGAAGTTAATGTTTTGTTGGCCATGTATTGATCTTCTATCAATATCAGCTTTGATATATTTTTTCTGGCTATATCTATTATAAAGGACACATGTTGGACAATCCCCTCCAAGAACATCTCCCTAATAATTTCCCTGGTACAGTGGTTGGCAAACTCATTAGTCAACAGAGCCAAATATCAACAATACAACGACTGAAATTTCTTTTGAGAGTCAAATTTTTAAAACTTAAACTTCTTCTAATGCCACTTCTTCAAAATAGACTCGCCCAGACCATGGTATTTTGTGGAAGAGCCACACTCAAGGGGCCAAAGAGCCGCATGTGGCTTGCGAGCTGCAGTTTGCCAACCACGGACCTGGTAGAATTAAATATGGATCTAATCTAGATGAATAGTTTAGATAAGTATTGTCTAGCTATAGGAATGGATGAAACTAACTGCCCAGAAGAAAAATTAGAGCTTCTAGATAATAGTAAATGCTTGTTCCTCTCAGATACTTCTTTGTCTAATATTAGACATTTTCTGTTCCTAATCAGTGTTATTGGTTTAATGTTTTTGCTCTTGTTCTTGATGTGTAAATGTTATATTAGATGCGGAAAAATAAAACTTAAGATAAGTAGTAAAAAGACTTGAATCATGGTATATAAAAAAAAATTAGAAATGATGCAGAATAGTTTTTAACAAGGACATATAGGATCTGACTGTCTCCCATTTACCTGCCTTTTATTTTGAATAATAATAATTCCACCTTGAATGCCATCTCAAGTTATGGTCTTGCCCCATTGGTCCACCATATTCAGCAAGACAAATGCAGACACTGAGACTTCCTAGGAACGAGCCTTCCTAGAACCATGGGACTCCATTATCCAACCAAAAGGTTGGTTATCAATGCATCCTTTGAATTGATTTATGACAAAAAGGGGAATGTGTGGATGAAAAGAGGCCAAATGCTAACCTGATTAGCTCAGGCAAGGCCTGTGTGGTGTCCTTGCAAACTCAGAGACCTAAAGTAACCACAAAGGATGGTCTGAAATTAAAACTTTTTAATTAAAAAAGCAGTTTGTGGTGGGTA
Organism: Eptesicus fuscus; assembly: GCF_027574615.1. Taxonomy (NCBI): domain Eukaryota; kingdom Metazoa; phylum Chordata; class Mammalia; order Chiroptera; family Vespertilionidae; genus Eptesicus; species Eptesicus fuscus. The sequence goes on from NC_072473.1 coordinate 27,958,604, forward strand.
GTCATGTCCTAGGCCAGTATCTTCCCTGACAAAGATCAACTTTGATCTTAACTGAGCCTATTGTCTTTTTGCATCTAAGATAACATACCAGTACCTGTGAAATGGCAGGGTAACTTGTAACTTCCATTTTTCTGGGCCCTTCAGGCTACAACCAATGTACCAGGGCAGAGAGTACAAATTCCCTCATTGTTATTATTATCATGTTAATTGTTGACTGTTAAGTATCCTGCACTCATCTATGTACAAATAGGGAGAGAAGCTGGGGCCCAGGTAGGCATCTTGCATGTGTATAGCTGCAGAGACAAAGGCCAGTGTGGATACCCGGCTCTGGCATGTGAGATGGGGAGGAAATAGGGGACTCAGGCAGCTGGCAACTGCAAATGCCAACATTTGTGAGGTGAAAACCTCCAAGTGAAATATGCAGGTTGTCCACAATGGCTGTCTTGGCTATTGGTGTCCTCAGTGGCAAAAAGCTGCTGAGTCCTTTACAGAACAGTCTGCTGGGGTCCATGAGGAAGTCTTCAGTGATGATGGAACATCGGCAATATCTGTTGAGGTCCTTAGTGGAGAAGGCTGTGGGGTCCTTTACACAGCAGGCCACTGGAAACTGAAGTCACTCCCACCACATGGCGAATACTGGTAGCCCCTGCCCCTCTTCCTCATTCCTAGCTGTCTCTAGATATCTCATCTATGCCACTCTCTGGGTGGGGTGAAATCAAAGACACTTCATGCAGTGTCCCAAAAGGCCTGGAATCCTGGTGGCTCACCCCATTTGCTCTGCTTTTCCTGATGAGGAGAATAGAACTCTCTGGGCTGGGGAGTTCTGCCTTGGTGCAGAGCAGTGCTGGCCTGGAGGATGGGATGATGCAGACATTATTCACCTATTCCTCCAACCTTCTTTGTGTGTGATAAATCTCAGGGTTTTTATTTTTTTCTCTGCTTTATTACTGAACCTTCTTAAGCAGACTCCTGAGCTCTCTTACAGCTATTTTTGTTCATGAATAGCTGTCTAATTGATGCATATTGGGGGGATCGGCATCTGGGGACTCCTACTCTATATCTTAGTAACTCCATTTTTTAATTTTAAAAGTAAGAATAGTGTAAAGAATAGAAAGTACATAAAAGGGTTATAGTGTTGAGATCACTCATAATATTACCATCCAGAAATAACCCTTGTTAACATTTTAGGGATAGTCCTTGCAGACCATTACCTATATACAGTGAGGTTCTCATTTAACATTGTTGATAGAGTGGACAAAAAGGGACCACATGCTAACCTGACTAGCTCAGGAAAGGCCTGTGTAGTGGCCTTACTAGCTCAGAGACCTAACATAACCACAAAGGATGGTCTGAAATTAAAACTTTTTTAATTAAAAAGCAGTTTATAGTGGGTAGTAATGTCCTAGGCTGTTATCTTCCTGACAAAGATCAACTTTGATCTTAACTGAATCTATTGTCTTTTTGCATCTATATAACATACCTTTGGAATGTCAGGGTAACTTATAACTTACCTTTTTCCAGACCACTCAGGACACAACCAATGTGCCAGGGTGCCAGGGCAAAGACCACAAATTCTCTCATTGTTATTGTTATTATGTTAACTGTTGACTGTTAACTATCTTATGCCCACCTATGTAGAAGAAGCATGGGTATCCTTTTACTTTTTATCCAATCCCAGAGGTTCCCAACTCCCCCCACCCAGCTTTGCTTCCTCCCACCTCCCTAATGTATTACCAGTGGATTTCATGTAACTCACTTACATCTCTTCCTTTGATTGTAATTTATAAAACTAGGTTAAAAACCACCATTCCCCAAAGCATTATCTCAATACATTGAGATTCTGCTTCCCAGCAATTGTCGACAGTTTGGCTCAAATAAACTCAAAAATTCTTCACAGGTTTGAATGTTTTTTACATTAATATATATATTAACACACACACACACACACACACACACACACATGTATATATATAATCAAAACACAATTATGAGGGCATATCAAAGGGACACAGGCGCTAACTCAGAGTTTGCAATGGCTAAAGGAGGAACAATGTGAGCAACAAAATAAACAAGGTAGTATTGGATAATTACCCAAAGTATAAAATAAGTATCCATGAGTCCATACTTGCCGGAGACCACCGCATAGCAGCATTGGCATGAAAGTGCAACATGGAACTTGGAAGGCCATGCACCTTGGGTGTCAGATTGTTCTTGCTGGGATTGTGGTGTCTTGGAGCAATTCCTGACCTGATAATCTGAGTAAATGGAACTACAGACAGTCCTCAGGTTATGTTGGACTCGATGTAAGTCCTTTTGTGGTTACGTCGCCCTCTCCCACTTACCTAATAATAGACAAACATGTAAATTGACCGTACCTCTGCTACGCCACCAGCCAATCAGGAATGATATGCAAATTAACCCAACAAAGATGGAGGTTAATTTGCATACACCGGTGCCGAGTGACTGGGGTGAGATGCTAGGACATGACTATCCACCATGACTCACTTTTAGTTAGAAAGTTTTAATTATAAACCATCCTATATTGTTACTTTAGGTCTCTGAGTTTGTAAGGTAACCTTGTAGGCCTCCCCTGAGCTTGTCAGGTTGAGCATATCCCCTTTTTTCCACACTTCCCCTGTTTTGGTCATGGTGACGATGCAGGTGTTCAACCCCATCCCCGGTCTCTCAGGGCCTCTGGGCAGTGTGGGAAGCTGGGGCTGGAGCAGAAAAAGGTGTCTCCCAGAACGGAAAGAGGCAGCTCCGGGGCTTGAGCAGAAAGGGGCTGGGCAGGAGTGGAAAGGCGGTGTAGGCATCCAGGGAAAGGAAAGTCCATTCTAGCACGAATCTTTGTGTATTGGGCTCCTAGTTTATTTATAAAAATAAGTTCCATCATTTCGACGTATGTACATATGTGCTTTATGTTTTTTATTATTTATTTACCAAAAGTAAAGGTCAGGAATTGTTATCTTTCTTTAAAAATTTTTTTACTGTTTCACTTCATTACTGCTGTGTATGTGCTCCATGTGTGTGACATAGGTGCTTATGTAGGTGGGTTCCGACTTACGGTGAAAATTGCGTAATGTTGCGTCATAGAAATGGATCTCCATTGTAACCTGAGGACCTACCATATATGTTTACTGAACTTTACTGATCTTCACTGACCTTTGATACTATCTGCTTACTATGTGCTCTGCCTATGTGTTTTGCTAAGGGCAATTGTGTAACTAAGTTGAATAAAAACAGGCAAGACTAGGACTCATGATTCCTCTTCCCAAAAGAGGTTCCACCTGGCCCCCATGGTTAGAACTTATTTTTTGTGTAGTGTCTTCATTGTGCATCGGCCCTCCTACAGGTCCTCCTGAACCCACCATGTAGGTTGCAGCACATACTAAAATAAATAAATGGTTGAATAAATAAAAAAATTGGGGGGTGGAGGAGGCAAATCTCCCATAAAGAAGAATTCTAACTAATTCATTTATATACTTTAGCCTCAGGGAGATAGAGCATAATGTGTACTGTGTATATTGGCTCCCTTCCTAAAGGTACTGCAATGGAAAGAGGAGAAAAAGAGTAACTTTACAGTAGAGGATCTTGACAAACAATATATCAGCTAGGTGATCAATGTCAATATCAACATGATCAAGTTCATAAAAAACAAGGATAAAAAAAAGAAAATTACCTTGACATTTCAAAGGTATGTTATCATAGATGCAAAAAGACAATAAGGTAAAAATTGACCCTTGTCAGGCAAGATACCAGCCTAGGACATGACTATCCACCATGACTCACTGTTAGTTAGAAAGTTTTAATTTCAGACCATCCTATGTTGTTACTTTAGGTCTCTGAGTTTGTAAGGTAACCTTGCAGGCCTCCACTGAGCTTGTCAGGTTGAGCATATGGCCCCTTTTTTTCACACTTCCCCCGTTTTGGTCATAAATCAATTGAAAGAATGCATTGATGACCAACCTTTTGGTTGGATAATTTGGTCCCATGGTGCTAGGAAGGCATAGTCTTATGAAGTTTTAGTGCCAGTATCTGTCTTGCTGAATAATGGACCACTGGGGATGGGGCAAGACCATAACCTTGGATGGAAGTCAAGGCTGAAATTTTTTCAAAAGTAAAATGCAGGTAAATGGGAGGCTGTCAGGTCTTATGGGCCTTTATTAAGAAAAACACTCTGGATAATTTTTAACCTATAAGCTATCATGATTCAGGTTTTGCTGTCTGTCTCACTTCCCCGTATTTTGCATCTAGTATAACATTTACTTATAGTTTGAGGGTAAACTATATACACCTCTTCAATTTTCACAATCTGTCCATCTTTTTTTTTTTTTTTTTGGACCTTTCAGGCCACAACCACTATACAAGAGCAGAGACCACAAATCCCCTCATTGTTATTGGTATCATGTTAATTGTTGACTGTTAAGTACCCTATACACACCTATGTAAAAAAGTGTGTGTCTATTTGTTTTACTTTTTATCCACCCCCTCCCTTTGCTTTATCCTGCCTTCCTAATCTATCACCAATGGATTTCATGCAACCCCTCTCCTTTGATTGTAATGTATAAAATAAGGTGCCAAACACTCCATTCTCTGAAGCATTTTTCTTAATTCCTTGAGATTTTGCTTTCCATCAATTGTCGTCAATTTGACTCAAATAAGCATAAAAAATTCTTAAACAAACAAACAAACAAGGAAAATGTAAAAAACTGTCACAGCCAAGAAGAGTGTAACATGGTTACTAAGTATAATATGAAACAGAAAAAGGATAGTAGGTAAAAATTGAGGAAATCTGAATAAAGTATGCATAATGTTCTGAAATATACACTAATAAAAGAGAAAGATGCAAATTGACCACACCTCCATGACGCCCATCAGCCAATCAGGAGTGAGTATGCAAATTAACCCAATAAAGCTGGAGGGTTAATTTGCATATACAGGAACAGAGTGAAGACTGAAGGCTTCAGCCTGAGTGAAGACTGAAGAATGAAGACTGAAGACGACTGAAGACTGAAGAGGTTTGGCTTCTCCAGTGCAGCCGGAGCGAAGGCCTGGGTCCCAGGTGCCAGAGAAAAACCGGTGCCAGCAGCCAGGGGAAGGAAGGCCTAATGCATGAATCTTCCTGCAATGGGCCTCCAGTCCTAGCTAATAAAGAGGTAATATGCAAATTGACTATCACTCCAATACACAAGATGGCCACCCCCATGTGGTTAAAGATGGCCATACCCATGTGGACACAAGATGGCCACCACAAGATGGCCTGCAGGAGAGAGCAGTTGTGGGCAATCAGGCCTGCAGGGGAGGGCAGTTAGGGTTGACCGGGCCTGCAGAGGAGGGCAGTTGGGGGTGACCAGGCCTGCAGGGAAAGGCAGTTGGGGGCAATCAGGACTGCAGGGGAGGGCAGTTAGGGTTGACCGGGCCTGCAGAGGAGGGCAGTTGGGGGTGACCAGGCCTGCAGGGAAAGGCAGTTGGGGGCAATCAGGCCTGCAGGGGAGGGCAGTTAGGGGTTACCAAGCTGGCAGGGGAGGGCTGTTAGGAACAACCAGGCTGGCAAGGGAGGGAAGTTAGGGGGTGATCAGGCTGGCAGGCAGAAGTGGTTAGGGGCAATCAGGCAGGCAGGCAGGTGAGTGGTTGGGAGCCAGCAGTCCTGGATTGTGAGAGGGATGTCCGACTGCCCATTTAGACCTGATCCTACCAGGTGGGATCAGGCCTAAATGGGCAGTCAGACATCCCTTGAGGGGTTCTAGATTGGAGAGGGTGCAGGCTGCGCTGAGGGACACACACCCCCATGCACGAATTTCATGCACTAGTCCTCTAGTTATATATAATACAATTAACAAAATATGAAACACAAATAGGGAGAGAAGGTGGAAAGTAGAATAAGTTTACAGATGGCCTCATGTGTATGAGCTGTAATTCAAAGGAGGCAACATTATGTTGAAAAATCAAGAGATTCATATAATTCTATAGTAAAACCTCTGGTAGTTACAAATATATTAAAGAAATTAATTATGGGCATTCACCAATGTGGGTCCTGAAAAATACAATCTTGAAGCAGCGATTTTTAAGTAAAACAAAATCACCAGTAGAAATATGAAAGATCATATGCTAATATGGCTTTTCCACTAATATGTGACTTTAAGTAACCTATTCTTTAGCTTTCAAGAAGTAATTCATTATGCAAAGGAAGGGATGGATTTTTTTCTTCTCCTAGTCTAGTCTGAAGGAAAAAGTGCATGTTTTCAACTAGTCAGTTCTCTGTCAAAATCTTATCTCTTCCACTTATTATGTATGATCTGAGAAAGTAGCTTAGAATTTCTAAGTCATCACTTCCTGTTTTCTGCTCATTTTTTTTTGAGTTCCGATATTTGTGCTCTGTTATTCTATCTAATAAAAGAGTAATATGCAAATTAACCATCACTCCACTACACCAACAAGCCATGCCCACAAGCCACACCCACAAACCAATCAGGAGCGAGTATGCAAATTAACCCAACCAAGATGGCTGCTGCCATGGAGAGAGCAGGAGGGAGAAAACTCTTGTTTGTAAACTATTGTGTTATAAAGTTTAATTTTCAAACTTTTCTCAATAGTTAAAAGAGTACTATTTGCTAAGGGCCAGGCTCAGAGCCATACACTGTGGATATAACTACTCAGTACAACAAAGTTGAAACCTAATTGCTGTTATTATCTCATTTTCAGAAGGAATAACAAAGGTCTAGGAAGGTTAAGTAATTTCCTTAACCTTCTACAAAGGTGCTTAATAGAAGAATTAGGATTCACAATCAATTTGTTCTAAATCCAAAGCCCAAACCCTGATCTCATGAAATGTCCTGCCACATTCCTTCAGATTTTAATCTTCCAAGATTAAAATATTTACATTTTGTATTCTGCATACAAATAGGCACTCTAGGACCTGCCTCTCCTCAGTTCCCATGAAGAGATCCAGGTGTGGTTGAGGGTCTCATAAATAATGAGTCAAGACACTGTGCAGGGGTCCTCTGATGACTATCATCTGAGCAGTGGATTGGGCCTGCTTGGCCTGGGCAGGGGCAGTGGACTGGTACATGACAAAGGGAGCCTCAGCAGTTTATTTCACCTCTTGCAAGTCCTCTAGGTGCTGGCCGAGGGTGTGGAATTAGACGAGTGGGTGGACTGACAGACCTCTATCCCTGGGACAGGACAGGATACCCAGAGGATGTGTGACTCAGCCGGAAATGGCAGATGGACATTAACATGAGTGAAAGGAATCTATAATAATAAAAGCATAATATGCTACTTAGACCAGACATCCTTCCAGAAGACCTTCCAGATGAAGCCGGGGCTGGAGGGAAGCCTGAGTCCCAGGTGCCTGCTGGTGGCTGGAGGGTAGCCCAGGTCCTGAGTGCCAGAGAGAAGCCCAGGTCCTGGGTGCCAGAGGGTAGCCAATGCCAGAAGCCGGGCAAAGGAAGGCCTACTCACAAATTTCATGCATCAGGCCTCTAGTATAAATATACATTTCCTGGGAGTCTGAAGGCACATCCAAACCCCACTCTGGCTCTAGGTGGCTTTCCAAATGCCACCAGCAGCACCAGTGAGTGGGATTGGGTTCAGGTCCTGGAAGGAGGGATCACTCTCAAGCAGCCCCCATCCGTCCAATCCCAGGCATAGCCCAGAGTGCACAGAGATGGCTGGAGATGAAAATCTGACCCCACTTGCTCACTGGGCTGGGCTTAGTCCCTGGAGACTCCTGCAGGGTCCAAGAGGGGCTGATGGCTAACTCTGCCTTGTCTTTGCTGTGGTCTCTGGCCATGGTGTTAGGTCTGAGGCTCAAGCCTCAGGGAGCAACTAGGACATGTTTTCAAAGGAAACTGGGTGCCCCAGTACTTCCTGCACCAGCCCCATCCATTGAAGCTTCTCCATGTTCAGCCTCAGCAGTGCCTAAACCAGTGATGGTGTGCTGGGAGAAGGCCTAAATATAGATGAGGTAGTTGTGGGGACAGTGCTTCTTGAGCCACTTGCAGACATCCTGCTGAATCCACAGGACCATAGGCCTCATCAGGCAACTCAGTGAGGGACTCATGTGGTACAGGCCACAGAGGTCAGAGTACAGTTGGCCCAGGGGAACCTCTTTATCAGGCTGCTGCAGGAGATTGACTGGCTGGCTGCCAGCTGCCCTCTGGCTGAGTGAGTTATGCCACGTAAGGCTGGTGCTTGGTGTCCTAATCAGGTAGCAGGGGATGCACTCAGCTGACACTGTGCTCCAGGAGAGTCCAGTAGAAGCTGAAGTAGGCAGTGCTGTTCCACATCCTGGCACTTCCTGAAGCCATTGGGCACAGCCCAAGTGCAGCCTGTGGGAGGCTCAGCTTGGTCCTCAGCTCCGTGAACATGGGACACATGGTCCCGGGCCCTTACACAGGCCCCTTGCCTGACACAGGGCAGCCCATGTGACTGGAAAGGAACATCTGCCATGCCCATGCCTTAGCTGGCCCAGCCACGAACAAGCCTGTGCAGCTAGGCACCTGCCGCTGAACCCTAAGTTCTGTGTGTACTCCCTCTTCCTCTTACAAGGCTGCCAATAATGTCAGACTAGGACCTCACCTTTATGACCTCATGTAACTTTACCTACTAAAAGCCTTATCTTCAGATGCAGTCACAATGGTGGTTAGGGCTTCATCACATAGATTTTGAGGGGACACAATTCATTTCATAGCAACATTGGACAGTAATATACTTGTGATAATATTGAAGAATCCATATGACATAAAATAGGTAACTTATTTTGAGCTAAGATATCCTTTAAATATGATCAAAATGGCATTGTAACTGGACAAACAATGGGTCTGTGCTGCCTGTACTACTTGAGCCAATTAGCAGAGACAGGGATGAATCATATATGAGTGTTCATTCCAATATTGCCAGCAACATGGGAGAGCGGCAGGTCATCCACAAAATTCTGCTCTGCACCCCACCATAAGCCAGCTGCTTATATTGGGTAGAAGAATAAAGATTACATGGGGAGTAGCCAAAGGGTATGCCAAATGGACAGTTAACAGGTAAGCAGAAGGCTGGGGATCTCCAAAGCGCTGAGTGATATGCAAGGGATGGGGTCTTCAAAGGACTGGCGATTCTGCAACAAAGTTAATATTTCAACGATAATGGCAGCTCCAAATGAGTAGGATGGGCTGCATTTCCAGGTGAGCTCTCAGGTCCTGTGTGTGTGTGTGTGTGTGTGTGTGTGTGTGTGTGTGTGTGTGTGTGTGTGTAACTGCCAGCCAGGTTAGAATGTGCCTTCATCATCAGAACAAAACAATCACGGTTAATAAAGCATGATTAATATTTCTTACAATTTTAGCTGGTTCCCCAAATTCTATTTCTGCCCCTATCAGCATCACCTATACTAGCAAATTTTTATTTTTCTCTAGGTCAAAGTGCCTCAGTGGAATGAGTGTGAGTGAGGTAAGGATTGCTAATTTCTTCTTGCAGGCACACTATTACATGTTCATGGAGCTCTAAGTACTCTACAGAAGCACGAACCATCTTTCTTTCCTCCATTACTTGGTGAATATTGAGATCCAATTCTTATCAAATGGGAGAATTGAATTTTTCTTTATACATTTATGACACCCAGCAGCCTGACTGATTTTACACAGTAATTCAGAATATACATTACTTTTTAAAGGTGAGGCAGTGCATGTCATTTCAATGGAATCTGCTGAAAAATATGACACAAATGTTGGAATTCAGTAAATCTGTGAAAGTTAAGAGGTAACCAGGTATTCAAAGTACAAATTCATACTTTGAAGGGGACCTCTACTTTCAGTTCCAACATGTAAATAACTTTACATCATTATTCCTGTCTTTAAATCTACAACAACAACTAAATAAATTGAGAATGAATGAGATTTCTTGAACTCATCACAGAATTAAGGTCACAGAGCAAACTATTGCCACACTGAAATCTGGAGAAGTGCTAATATAGAGAACAACAATTGAAATTTGCTTTCCTGGAGCAAAAGACACTGGAGTCACCAACTTGTACACAAACTTAAATTATAATTTTTAAAAATTGCTGGAGGCTGAGTGTAGACTAGTGTGAGAGTGAGAAACACCTGGGAACCACAGTCTTAGCCCATACCTCCTACCCCATTTTCCTGGGTCTTACCTACAGGAATCCCACCAAGTTCTCACAGTGAAGAATAAAGAAAGATCTTTTAATGACTCTGGCAAGGGGAGGAGAAAGTAACCATTGTAAAATATTCCCAGAGCATTCCTTATAACAAATGACTACCCCTCAGGGAAAAAGACTTGACCAGAGCCTTATCCCACCTGGGGGAAGGGTATTCTTATTTGTTATTAGTCTTTTGAAGCTTTCTATTCATTCTTTATTTAGATATGATAGGTTGCATTTTTTTTCTAGAAAATTATTTCTTCTAGATTTTATAATTTTTGGCATATTATTATTTACAATATTCCCTTATGATAATTTCTATTACTGAAGCATATTGTAATGATTCCTTTTTCATTTCTGATTTTTGTAATTTGAGTTTTCTCTCTTTTTTCTTGTCTAGCTAAGGGCTTGTTAATTTTATTTATTTTTTTACAAAACTCTAAATTTTGTTGATTTTTGTGTTATTTTTCTATTCCCTGTTTGACTTGCTGCTCTATTCTTTATTATTTCTTTCCTTCTGCAACGTGTGACAGAAGCTCTTTCTCTGGTAAGCGTGCAGCAGTGGCTAATTCTCAGAGAGGGTGGCACTCAAAAGCGGCTCTGGCTCTGCAGCAGAGAAGGAATTGGCTGGCATCATTGCACTGCTCTGGCTATAACTCCAGGGCGAGGAGTACAATAGCAGTCCTGACCCCTGGCAGGTTGCAGCGCACAGCAGTAGTTCCTTGTCTGGTGCTAATGCTTGCAGCAGTAACCCTTCTCTAGAGGACATAGTGGTGGTGGCTCCCTCTCTGAGTGGAGCACAGTGGTGGTTCTTTCAGGGGCTGGAGAGTCATGGCAATGGAATCCAACATCCTCTGTCTTCTGGTATCAGCATCAATGAAGACTGCAGAGGTTGGTAAAACTGCAGGTGTCTGCAGTGATGACAAGGGTCCTCTCACTCTCTTTTTTCACGTGGGACATGCTTGCAGCTGAAGTATTCCTCTTGATGCTGAGTTCTTCCTGGAACAAAGGATGAGTTGCTGGAGGCTAAAGCAAACAGCAGTTAGCATATTAATGCAAAAAGAAACATTGGATATGCCATTGGACTCTGATATTCAGTAGGGCTGAAAATCAGCATAATATTGCCCTGCTGTGGGCTCAATGGCTCAAGGCAATTTCCTAAACTGATAATCATTATACTATTTACCAAACTTTACCTTTGATCTGCTTGTATGCATTGCTAAGGACAAATGTGTATCCAAGTGAATAAAAAGCAAATAGGACCCAGAAGTCCATGTGTCTCTTCAAGAAAGAGGCTCCACCTGGCCCCCAATGCCTTCTAAATTCATATTTCTTGTATAGCATTTTCATTTGTGCGTTGGCCCCTCCTTCAGATCCTGAACCCCGCCGTGCAGGTGGTGGCAATGAGTTAATGCATGAAAAATGCTTCCTGCACCTGTCTATGAGGTAACTTGGCTTAACTATATCTCAAAGTTTATTTTCCCCTAGGTGTGTAGGCTCTGAGTTATTTTTTCCTTTGTTTTTATTTTTCAGTCTGGCTACCTAGAGTTCCCTTGTGTTGTTATAAAGCACTTATTGGTAAAAGGTTATATAAAGCCCTCTTAGCCAGTTAGATATTTTACTCCTTACCATGGGATGTTGTATGGTTTTGAGGCTGCTTTTTTCCCTACTTTCAGCTAGGCACTAGTAGCTTCAATGTTCCCTCTTTGATAACTCTAGATAGAGTTTAGCCTTAGGCATATGCACAGTGTTTCAGACTGCCATGGATGACTGTGATATTATTTATAACCATTTCCTCTTAGGAGTCATGCCTTAGTTAGAGTAGCTCACTGAAAAGTCAGTGTTTTTGCAGAGGTTTTGTTTAAGCCCCTTATGCCAGCAAGGTTTGTGCCCTGTATTAGTGGGTCTGGTGTGACTCTGCCTCATGTCTTTCTCTGATTGCTTTTGAATGGGGATAGCATAATCCATATGCATAGCCTTCACAAACCTTAGGGCTGATTGTGACTCTAGGAGGGTTCTTCATGGATCCTCATGGATCATTCCCTGGCCCTCACTATTAAACTTCTGGATTTTCTGCCCATTTGCTTATATCAGAACTACCACCTCCAGTCCACCAAGGTCTCCATTTTTTCTCTTTTTTAAAATATATATTTTATTGATTTAAGAGAGGAAGGGAGAGGAAGAGAGAAATAGTAAAAGCAATCATGAGAGAGAATCATTGATTTGCTGCCTCCTGCACACCCACCAACTGGGGATCAAGCCTGCAACCTGGGCATGTGTCCTGACTGGGAATTGAACTGGTTGACAATTAACCACTGAGCTATGTTGGCTGGGCTCCATTTTGTTCAATAACACATTTATACATGAATTCTCCACTCACTATCTATACTATTAAAAGAGTAATATGCTAATTATACTGAGAGACCGGACATCTTCCTACCATCTGACTTCCTTCTGGACAAAGCCACAGTGGTGGGGGCTGAGGCAGAGACGGTTAGAGTCAATCAGGCCTGCAGGGGAGGGCAGTTAGGGGCCATGAGGCCAGCATGGGAGGGCAGTTGGGGGCCATGAGGCCGGCAGGGGAGGACAGTTGAGGGCCATGCGGCCAGCTGGGGGAGCAATCGGGGGCCATGATGCCAGCAGGGGAGGGCAGTTGGGGGCCATAGGCCAGCAGGGGAGCGGTTAGACAGCGATCAAGCCAGTAGGCAGGCAAGTGGTTAGGAGCCAGCAGTCCCGGATTGTGAGAGGGTGCAGGCCAGGCTGAGGGATGTCCCCACACACACACACCGTGCACGGATTTTGTGCACCGGGCCTCTAGTTCCAAATAATGATCATCCATCCCCTCAGGCCGAGCTGAGGAGTTCTGGGCCCATCAAGCTTGCCTTTACTCTGGGAAGAATCCCTGTGCCACTATACTATAGCTGATGGTGGGGACCCACTTTCCCATAGTAACAACTTCATTCTAGGAATGGGTACTGAGGGACTGAATTATTAGCCCTACTCTTCTCAGCTTGCCCTCAGACATGAACCCTATGCTCTACTAGTGAACTGGGGCTGAGACAGTTGGGGCGAGTATTCTTGGCCTGTAGTACCTGATGGAGAGCTTTTACCCTATGAGTGGAGACTGGATGTGCGAAAGACCAGTTCTCTTTTCTGCTCACTCAGAATAGAGATTCTGAACTTTGGAAATGAGAAGAGTGTGAAAAATCTGCAACCTACTCCTTCTGTGATGAAAATATAACCCCACCCTGAAAGCCATGCCTGGGTTAAAACTGGAAATGGGTAGTTAATGGACCAGGTTGCAGCTCAAATGCCACAGACTCTAACTGTTAGTAACATGATTCAGTATATTTTCTTTAATAAATGTTTCTCCTATGCTGTATGGTTAAGTTGTTTTGCTAATCCGGGGGGCGGGGGGGGAGGTTCCCAGGCTCCTTACTCCATTATTCCAGAAATTCCACCTACAGTAATTTCTTCATATTCTTTGTACTCAAGGTTATTAGCCCAGTATCTTTCTGTTCCTTGTTTCATGTTCATTGTCTTCCTCCTTGTTGATGCTAAAAGAATAAATGAATGACACTCCCAGGAGATTGGTAGGCAAGCTCTTTGGTAAGGTGCAACTGTGTGCTGCACAGCTATCTGTCCGCTCCCTGCTCTGACTCTGTGTTGGGAAGAGGGGGCAATCACTCTTCCCTACATCAATGGGAGCGCTGTTCTTCCCAATATGTAGAGCAAGCATGTCAAAATCGAGGCCCATGGGCCGCATGCGGCCCACAATGAATATTTTTGTGGCCCAGCCAATATAACAGTATGTAAGAAACGTTTTAATAAAAATTTCATAACTCTATTTTTACAATATATTGTTATACACAATTATTAATAATGAACTACAACATTCACTGATGACTGATTACTATAATTGTGTTGCATTCATTTCCCTTACGCACCTTATGCGCAGGTGCACCATTTCTCTCCACTAATACTATCAGCAAATATTTTAGCAGCCGATTGCCAAGTCATTAGTCTTGTATTGACTTGTTTGGTGTGCAAAACAGGAAATATGTCGCTTTTGGAGAACAAGAAAAATAAGTTTATCTGCGTTATGCTTATTAATTGGTGCAGTTATTCAGTGCCTGATAAGTTAATGTTCAAGAAAAAATATTATTTTTTATTAAACTGTTCTATTATTTTATGTTAATGATGACTCATTTATTTCAGCCCTTTGTATTCAGCATGTCTCTATTGAAATAAACCTACTTTTTTATATTTTATTGACTTTTTACAGAGAGGAAGGGAGAGGGATAGAGAGTTAGAAACATCGATCAGCTGCCTCCTGCACACCCCCTACTGGGGATGTGCCCACAACTAAGGTACATGCCCTTGACCGGAATCGAACCTGAGACCTTTCAGTCCGCAGGCTGACACTCTATCCACTGAGCCAAACTGGTTAGGGCTAAACCTACATTTTGATGAAAATTGAAGCTTTTGTGTTTTTTTTTGTGGCTCACATAAATTTAAACCTTGTTTATTTGGCCCCTGTTAGCCTTTGAGTTTGACATGTAGAGGGAGGCTTAATGCAATGTTGTATGTCCAGTGTCTGGGGATTTTAACGATTGCCTATAAATTTCATCCAAAAATCCATAGGCAGATGGAATCTTTATCTACCATGCTACCTCAGAGTTGTAAAATAACTATGAAGATTTATTGTGGCACTAGACCATACATCTAGTAAGTTAATACCATTATTCCTTTCTGGTAAAGCAAAGATAAAAATCTAAATCAAATTATTTTTTTCATAAGAGCTCTAAGGTTTTTTAGAAGACTGTTATTCGTGTTCCCTAGAATTTTCTTTACACTTGACTAAAAATCAAAGACTACTATTACCATACCTTATGTCATTACTCTGAGTTACTTCCCTTGGGCTACACCTAGGATGAATTCAGAGAAGTGGTTTCTGAGCAGTACAATGGGACTCTCCCCTCTTCTGAACTGGACACTACTTTTTCCAGTGCCACCTAAAATGGAGGCAGATAGTCTGTGGCATTAAGCTTTGCCAGATGTTTGATAATTTATATTCTGAGAGTCATCACTGCCACAAGCACATTTGTAAATGGAAATGTATTTCTAAATAGCTGATCTGCAGTCCTAATAATTCACAGTTCTCATGTGCCCAGAAAACTCTCTATTTTCATCCAAAATCACTGCCAATCATGACAAGTGTCTTTCTGCCTGGTCTATTTTCTGGGTCTGAGAAAATACCTTTGCTTTCTCTTATATTAAACAGTGATTATTTCTTACCTTAAAACTTTAAAAACCTATTTTCCTTTACACATAGGATCTCAGTTGGATTCTATTTTTATATGAACCATTGTGTTTCTATTTATATCTGTTATCTTTTTAGTCCTCTAAAGTATGTCTGAAGGACATGTGCCCTTAGAAAAATAGACTTAATCGTTCTTGAAAACAAGAATTCCCTGAGTTCTATCCAAAGTGAAAACACAAACAGAAAACTTGTGATTTAACAAGGTTGTAAATAACAAAATGAAGATACTGCCCTAACCGGTTTGGCTCAATGGATAGAGCTCGGCCTGCGGACTGAAGGGTCCCAGGTTCGATTCCAGTCAAGGGCATGTACCTTGGTTGTGGGCACATCCCCTGTAGGGAGTGTGCAGGAGGCAGCTGATCAATATTTCTCTCTCATCGATGTTTCTAACTCTCTATACCGCTCCCTTCCTCTCTGTAAAAAATCAATAAAATATATATTTTTTAAAAGATACTAGGAAACTGAGTCAGGGTCGGGGGCAGTTTTTCTTGGAGTTGTATTCAAACTGCATAGACCTTGCAATATTGTTGCTAGGGAGCCTACATTTAAACTCAGTAGAGGAAATGATGGGAGTAGGAGAGGAGTGGGATGGCATCAGCAAACTGTTTATTTTCCAGTGTTTATTTGTCTCTCAAAGGATACATAACTCCAGCATTTAGTTATTTTTACTTTGTTGATCTGGAAAATACTATTTTTGATACCAATGTCAAAGCAATGTCAAAGAGAGCAGATGTTTATGTGCTCATAGTATTTTTTTTTTTCAGAAGCATGTATGGCCTTGATTATTTCATGCCTGGATAGAAATACTATTTATATGAAGATAGGATTAATAAATTATTAAACATATAAAAAGGATTCAGGAGACATGATTTTAACTCTGGTCTGCTACCAACATGCCATGGAAGAGTTTCAATGTCTGAATACCTCAGTGCCTTCAAATATAAGATAAGGTTTTTCTGATAGTCAAGTTTTCTGATTATAAGTGAAATATGAGCTAAATATACATTTATGACTATATAAAATTTATAATACTTCATACAGATTAATAATATAATGCAAGCAGTTAAAAATGAAAAAACATTTTCAAGCGGAATAAAACACAAATATAAATGCCATGTTTTTCATTTAAACTAATTGTAGGTAAAATGGTACTTTTTACTATCAACAAAATGAGCCTATATATTATGTTACTGTGTCCAATTTGTATCATCTACACACATTGTTATTTAAGCAATTTTATTTTGTATAATCTATTAAAGTATATGTATATTATAAATATAGCAAATATATAAAATATAAGTATAAAAACAATTAAAAGTAAACATTTGAAAAATATTTGGTTGGAAAAATTCATGTAAAATTTGATACTCCATATAGAAGCATGAAACAGACTGAGGAATTTCAGAAGGAAGGCGGGGAGTGGGGAGTAATTAACAGGGGAACTTACATGCATACATGCAGAGCCCATTTACACAGACAATAGAGTGGGGAAGGCCTGGGAAGGGTGGATACAGGGTGAAGGGGGTCATTGGAAAAAACAAACAAATAAACAAACAAACAGAGGGGACAATTGTTATACTTTCAACAATAAAGAAATTTTTTAAAATAACAAAATTCAATATTTCATTAACCCTTTGTTATGCCATAAGCATCTATAGACACTTTAAAATAATTTATCATGAGAATTTTCAACTGAAAATATTCAAGAACACCTGAATTGTGAGTAATATATTTATTTTTATAATAACTCATTGCAAATTGATTTTTTAAATTAAATTCAAAATATCGTGGTGTGTGGGAAAGTTTTCTGTTTTGGACGCGTAGCAGTTAACTGGTTAACATATAAGAATTCAAAATTTATTTTTGCCAAAATAATCATAACATATTGACAGTATTTGTGTATATAAATACAATCTTTGTGTAATTAAATACTATTTTATTCTTCACAAATAATAGTGTTACAGAAAACCGGAGAAGACCCAAGCAACGCTTAGAGAGATGGAGTTACATTTATTACACACGGGCTCAGAAGAAAATGTCTCTCAAATTCTGGACCCCAACATGAAGGAACTTTCCCTATTTATATATTTTTACCTTCTTTGTCTCCCAAATATGGGGTGTTTCCGGCCCCTTTTGCAAGTTCTTAAAGAGCCCGTATGTGCTGGGGCCTTGAGACCTCAACCAAAGGCCTGGCCTGGTGCCAGCACTGATAACTTCATCCAGGGAAGGTTTCATGGCCTCTCTGAAGTGGGAATAGTCTTATTTTCCTTATTATTTAAGCAAGCAAGCATTTACAGAAGCCAAAAAGCAGGGTTAAAATTTCAAACAGCAGTTTTTATATAAGTTGAATGCTTCAATAGTATACCTTGGACTTTGTTCAATCTGGGCATATTTGAAAGATAATAAATATTTCAAGATGTAAGTTTCTATAATACTAATATTTTATGGACTTAAATATATTTTCTAATGAAAACTACAATAACTTACATATTTTATCTCTCTTAACTATTGTTAATGTTGAAAAAAATTCAAACCTATAAATAATTTTTGTGAGTTTATTTGAGCCAAACTGTCAACAATTGCCAGAAAGCAGAATCTCAAGCTATTGAGATAGTGCTCTGGAGAATGTTGGGTTTTTTTGTTTTTTTTTTGTTGTTTTTTTTTTGCTTGTTTGTTTTTTTACCTTGCTTTATACATTACAATCAAAAGAGGAGATGTAAGTGGGTTTCATGAACTCCATTGGTGATAGATTAGGGAGGCAAGAAAAGGCAAAGGTGGGGGGAGTACCTGTGGGATTGGATAAAAAGTAAAATGATAGACACATTCTTCTTCCACATAGGTGGGTACAGGATAGTTAACAGTCAACAATTAACACAATAATAATGAGGGTATTTGTGGTCTATGCAGAGTGGTGCCTGTGCTTTGAGGGGTCCAGAAAAAGGAAAATTACTTGGACATTCCAATGATGTTATTGTAGATGCAGAAAGACAATAGGCTCAGTTAAGGTAAAGGTTGACCTTTGTCAGGGAAGATACCAGCATAGGACATGACTACCCACCATAACTGCTTTTAGTTAAAGTTTTAATTTGAGACCATCCCTTGTGGTTACTTCAGGTATTTGAGTTTGCAAAACTGCCATGCAGGCCTCCCCTGAGCTAGTCAGGTTAGCATGTGGCCCCTTTTTTGTGCACACTATAAATCTAACCATTCAGACTGGTGTGAAAATAAATTACTAAAAATACTGATGGAGGAGAAATATGTACTACTATTTGTAATACTTTAAACAATAAAAAAAATACTGATGGAGGGTATGCTTTATTTTATCTCACACTATTTTCTACTTCTTTTGCTCTAAAGCAGGATGGTGGTTGTTTTAGCACTGCCAAAAGAATTCCGAGTGTAGATATTATGTGATTAAAATAATATAATAAAATAGCTTAGGTCAGTGGTCGGCAAACTCATTAGTCAACAGAGCCAAATATCAACAGTACAACGACTAAAATTTCTTTTGAGAGCTGAAAACTGACTTCTGCGCATGGGCCACAAAGTTTCAATCGCACTGTACATGTGCGCCCACACGTGGTATTTTGTGGAAGAGCCACACTCAAGGGGCCAAAGAGCCGCATGTGGCTAGCGAGCCGCAGTTTGCCGACCACTGGCCTAGGTAAAGTGATAATAATATATTTAAATTTTTATGTAATTGTACTCAGTACGAAATATAGGATTCATTTTCTTTCAAGGCTATCAGTTCAATTTTTTTGGAGTTTCATTTCTCTATAGATCTCTACAAAATAATATATGCAAACTGTATTTTAAATAGCTTGAAAATTAAAAGTTCCATTTTATAATTTCTTCTGCTCAGTGATAAAGTAGTGCATCTTCTTTATCTTGCTAACATTCTTGAAAATGCCTGAATTTGCAAGTTGTGGAAGAGGGAATGAGTGAAGGGACGAGCAGGTCATGAAAAAGAAATGGGAGTACAATCAGCACCTGGAATGTGGAAGGATGATATTTAGGAAGAACTAAACAAATTTACCCTCTTCTAAATATTTCTTTCTGCCCTTGACTATCATGTATCCAAATAGCCATTGTGCATGGCTCAGCAGAAATGAAGAGAGGGAGACATAAAAAATAATCAAATTTTGGCTTTTAATTTCAAACATCTAGGATCAAAGGAATTCCTATAGGAATTTATGAGAAGTTATAATAAATAGAAAAACTAATCCCTGATTTGGAAAGATGAGCGATAGTGGAAGTGTGAAAAGTAAGGGCAGTCTTTGAGGACTTAGAATGTAAGATGAAAGGGAGTGACATTGCTACAGAATTTATCAGGCGACTGAAAAATACTACAGGAGTACTTGGAGACACAGGAAAAACCCATTTATTTTCAGATGTTTTGAATGTACTAGTACAGTGACTCAGGGGAGACTTTCTCTCCAAATCTTGTGCAAACCAATATGGAGGAAGATCTCCCTTTATACCCTTTTGGTTCCTTTGTCCCCCAAATATGGATGGGACTTCCGGACCTTTTGTGGGCTTTGCAAAAAGCCCCGTGTGTTGGGATGGGGGCCGTGAGACCACACCTAAAGGCCTGGCTTGGCGCCAGCACTGATAATAACCCCCTCCAGGGGTTGTGCATTGTTCATGGCTTATGGAATCTATAAAATGGGAGTACTTAGGTAAAAAGGTCTTGCAAGACCAGATAATTAAGGAAGGAGCAGTGACTAGACTATAGGCTAACAGGAATGTGCATTAGGTTACTGGCACAGATTCTGATTGTTAGGCCCCCCCAAAAAAATGTCTCATTTTCCCCATCATTATTAGCAAGATGGTCAAATAAGATATTCCTCTTTCATATCCCTCCCTCAACAACAATAATTTGGCATGCATCCTTGGAGAAATGTGACTTTGTGGGAGCTATGAGATTCAGATAGAGGGTTGTGAAACCTCACTGCAGTCCAAAAATGAGGAGAGCCATTTGAAAACAACAAGCCTGTTACCAGCCAGACGATAAAACCCTGGCTCTTGTCTTCTTGAAGGATAGATTTCAATCAAGAGACAAAGTGTAGCAAAAGTAAGTAAGAATTTATTGGCCACAGCAAAAATATACTTAGGACAGTGAAATAAGGAAGGGCATAAAAGAAGTAACAGGAGAGCCTAGACTGGGCCATACACACTTCTGAAGCAAAATACTATGGATCTATGGAGATCTATGGCCTGCTTTTGCTCACTGGGAAGTCAGAGAAAAGGGGGCCTTGGAGACAGGTTCAGGGGATTAGCCAGTGATGAGCTGCCACTGCCCATTGTTCCCCTGGTTGCAAATCTCATGGTGTCTCTTAAAGGAAAGAATGGGGAAGGGAATGGCCGAGGCATGCTCCTCTGGAGGAGAGTGCACTGGGTTCTTCACCCTGAGCGCATTTATCTCTCTCTTGCAGGTGGTAATCTTAGGGGAGCTCTAAGGGGAGTGTCTTAATAGAATATTCATCAGCTTCCTAGGTGTTCTCTTTCAGAGTCATAGTTTCCACTGATTAGTTAGTGCCAGGGCAGGGAGTCATTTGTCAATGCAGCTGGTCCTGAGGCAGCCATGGCTTCACTTGTCTGGTTTTGTTACTTTTCTGGGCCTGGAACTGAAATACAACTGAGGCTTAAATGTTATGTTTATGGAAGAAAAGGTCAGGGGGTTCAAACCACATGACCAGCAATATTCTAGGGGAGGAAAGGTCACCCTGGGGGTGAAGTTCTTATTTTCCTAGTTTTGGCCCTTGCTAAGCATCTGGGGCCTCCTGCCCTGGTGAATTTCTATACCTGGCCCATCATCCTTGCTCTGCTCATGTCTGTCTATCTGCCTATAACAGGCCCACACCCAGGCAGCTAACTCAGTGACCATGGTCCCAGCTATAGACCTAGAAGCAGATCCAAGAAATAGGAGGAATGCTGGACATTTCACATATACATGGAAATTAACAATGCACTCCTGAACAATGAATAAACCAAAATATAAATAAAAAAGAAAGTAAAAAATTATCTTGAAACAAATTTAAACACACCTACCAAAACCTATAGGATCCAGCAAAAGCAGTTTTAAGGAGGAGGACAAGGCAGAGGATTAAGATATGGATAGGTAGTCACAATCTAAGTTTGACAAATGCCTTACATTGATGAAACTCTAGAGGCTAAGCAGTTGAGGTTCTTGGCACTCTCAGGGCAAAACAAACATTGATGACTGTGGTGGAATAAATAAGTTAAGTAAGTTCATGGGCAAATATAGATATGGAGGGAGTAACAATTTCTTTAACACTTTCTAGAAGACTAGACAAATAGTAACTATATTTGTGCTAAAGTTGTATAGAATTTGGTGCACTCCATGTTGGCTTAGGCAGCTCTAAGTGAAACCTTTCATTCTACTTTTAATCAGGTTAAATTTAATAAACAACAAGAGGAAACTGAAATATGGAAGTAAATCATGTCTCACAGAAAACAGAAGTTTAAAACACTGAGTTAAGGATGGAAATAATCCAATACCAGCCTTCAGTTAACACATCTATTATGTATGAATCCAGGCCAAGTGAAATAATATTTATTTTCAAGCACTCATATAATATTAAAAAAATAAAATTACAAATAAAATTTCAAATTTCATAGAACTACCATTACAATGAGTCACAAAACAACATTTATAGCAAAATAAAATTGGAAAAATCAATGACAAAAAGGTAATATACATAAAAAACTAATCCAAATATCTCAAAAATTAGGTACACATTCTGAATAATTTGTTGGTAAAAGTGGAAATCACAAAAATTTTTAGAAGAAAATGAAAATGACTGTATTTCAAACCTGAGTTTTGCATCTAAAGTAATAATAAAAAGGAGATGTAAAGTAACTACATTTACTAGAAACCTAGAAGGCCTAAAAAATAATTTTTCAATTCAAGATGAAAAAATAAAAATAGAAGGCAATAATAATTAACATAATTCAAAATACCAAAAAAAAAACCCACAGAATTAAACAATACATAAAAATTTCTCTTTTTTGGCAAGAAAAATGAAATGGAGGATAGTCTGTCAAACATTATTTTGTTTTTCAGAGAGAGCAGGTGGGAAAAAACAACATCAGCAATGAAAAATTTAAGATTTTAAAAATAAATGATAGAGTAGTTAAATTTCTTCAAAAATACACCAGAACCATATGGACTTATGGATGGGTTCTACTGAATCTTAATAAAACAGCTAATGCCAATTGTATAAAAACTGTTCCAGAATATAGAAAAGAAGATGGAAAACTACTTAACTGATTTTTTTTGAGGTTAGTAATGATTCTGAAACTCAAGACAGAAAATCACAAGAAAATAAAATTTTGGGGCCTGGCTGGTCTGGTTCAGTTGTTGAGCATCAACCTATGAACCAGGAGGTTATGGTTTGATTCCTGGTTGGGGTATATGCCCAGGTTGCAGGCTTGATCCACAGTGGAGGGCATGCAGGAGGCAGCCAATCAATGATTCTCTTTCATCATTGATGTTTCTATTTCTCTCTCCTTCTCCCTTCCTTTCTGAAATAATATATATGTATATATATATATATATATATATATATATATATATATATGTGTGTGTGTGTGTGTATAAATATATATATAAACAAACTAACAAACAAAAAAACCCAGCCAGTGTGGTTCAGCGATTGTGCATCCATCAGCCCAAGAACCAAGAGGTCACTGGTTCGATTCCCAGTCAGGGCAAATGCCCAGTTGTGGGCTCAATCCCCAGTAGGGGGCATGCAAGAGACAGTAGGGAGCATGCATGAAGTTCCTCTCTCATCAATGTTTGTATCTCTCTATCCCTCTCTCTTGTTCTTTCTCTCTAAAAAACAACAACAAAAAACAACAACAACACAAAAAAACAAAAAAAAACAATAAAAATAATAAAAAAAATGAATTCTGGAGATGATAAGAACACCTCCAAGCTTTCATACATTCTGTCATAAAATAAAATGCAATATCTTTATAAATAATAAATCAATCAGTAAATAACATTTGTGGTTAATCATACCTATAAATGTAGAAGCAAAAGGACTAAATTGATTATCAGCAAACCACAAGCAGCAGTTTATTATAAAAATTATATTACAAAAGCAGAGAGATGGTGGCTGGCAAGATGGAGTTGAGAGAGAGGATGTGAGTGAGTGAGGGGATGAAAGGAGAGTGTGTGGATATGTGTGGTGTGTGTGTGAGTGAGGGAGGGACAGTTAAATCCAGCAGGAGCAGCAGGGGCTGGCAGATCAGGCTCTCTTGGACAGGGAGAGACTACCACCACTGCGGGCACTCCCCAGACTGTGGGACTCAGGCACAGAGCCTACGCCACCTTGAAGAGGAGAGTGGCCTTTTCTAGGAACTCATCAGCACCACCACCCAGACAGGCCTTGGACTCTGCCCGTGACCCAGCAGCCACTCCAGCCAAAAGCCTGCTGCCCCACCCACAGACCCATGGACCCTGGGACCTCCACCTCCAAAGGGACACTGCTCCCGCAGCAGTAAGTGCAACTTCCCCCATCCCCAGCAGCAGAACTCTGGACACCACATTCACGCATTTCTAGCGTGTAGACATCCAGGGCACACCACTCAGTAGGCAGCACCTGGGAGCCACTGTGAGCCCCTGCTGGGTGTGATTTTGTATAGATAAGGGTGCGCTGCCCCACAGTAGAAATTCTGAATTCCTTCTGCCTGAATAACTGTCCACAGACAACCCAGCTTTGCAACTTCAGCTCCAGGGCCCCTCAGAGAGCATGAGAGCTCTGCCTCGGCAAAGGAACTGCCACATTCACGCATTTCCAAGAGCAGGCCCCCTGAGTCCATCTATCCACAGGGTGCTCTGGGGATCTGCTGTGAGCCCCTGCTGGGTGTGATTCTATACAGGCAAGGGTGCGCTGCCTTGCAGTAGAAATTCTGAATTTCCTCTTCCTGAATAACTGCTCACAGACACCCCAGCTGTGCAACTTCAGCACCAGGGCCCCCAGAGTGCTTCAGAGCTCTACTCCGGCAAACGCACTGCCTTAGTTGTGCATGTCCAACGAGCAGGCACTCTGAGCCCATCTATCCACAGGGTTCTCGTGAGAGCTGCTGTGAGCCCTCGCTGGGTGCAATCTTGGACAAACAGGGTTGCACTCCCCCTGGCAGTAGAAATTCTGAATTTACTCATCCTGGATACCTGCCCACAGACGCCTCAATTACACCGCTTCAGTGCCAGAGCCCTTCAGAATGCTTGGGTGCCCCTGTGAGCCACCACTGGGAGCGACCGCCTATGCATCACAGGTGCAGCAGCAAAAGCTGAATCTGTCCACCCCACAACTATAGAACTCTAGATACCACAGTCATGTCTTTCCAGAGCACAGGCCACCTGAGCCCCATCACCCCAACAGACGGTTCCTGGGTGCCACTGTGAGTCCCTGCTGGACATGCATGATTTCAGTCAAGGGCACAAGACAGCAAAAATTGGGACACCTCCCTCCATGGCTGCTGACTTCTAGACACCACAGTTGTGCTTTTCCAGCTTGCAGGCTTACATCAAGAGAACCCAAATAGCTCAACTAGGGAGTTATGCTAGATTACCAAGCCCAGGAGACCTGAGAGATCACACGAATATCACCATCCCCAAAAGAACCTGGGTAGCAAAGCAATCGGATCTACAATTAAAATGTCATAGCAAAACATGGGAAGACAAAAAAGCAATCCCCAAAGGAAAGAAAAAGTGGAATCACCAGAAAGGGAGCTAAATGAAATTGAGGCTAGAAACATGTCAGAGAAAGAATTCAGAGTAATGATTATAAGGATGCTCACATGGCTGGATGACAAATACACACAACTCAATGACAAATAAACACAACTCAATGAAAATACACACAACTCAATGAGAATTATAAGGAGCTGAATAAGAATGTCACCAACATGAAAAGGAACCAAGAGGAAATGAAGAACGACATAGCTGCAATAAAGAACACAATGGAAGGCTTAAACAATAGATTACAAGAGGCTGAGGACTGCATCAGCAAATTAGAAGACAAGGTAGGAAAAAACACACAAACACACCAGCAATAGGAAAGAAAACTTAAAAAGCAAGAGGAGAGCCTAAGGGAGCTTTAGGACAACACAAAACGAAATAACGTTCACATAATAGGGGTACCAGAAGGAGACGAAGAGAAGCAAGGAATAGAAAACCTGTTTGAAGAAATAATGACAGAAAATTTCCCTGATATTGGCAAGAAAAAACTATGCAAGTCCAAGAAGCACATAGAGTCCCAATCAAGAAGAACCCCAAAAGACCGACACCAAGACATATCATCATTAAATTGGCAAACATCAATGACAAAGTAAGAATCTTAAAGGCTGCCAGAGAGAGACAGAGTGTTACCTACAAGGGATCTCTTATTAGAATATCAACTGATTTCTCAACAGAAACACACCAGGCCAGAAGAGGATGGAATGAAATATACAAAGTCATGCAAAGCAAGGGACTGAATCCAAGAATATATACCCAGCAAGGCTATCATTCAAAATTGAAAGTGGAATTGGGAGCTTCACAGACAAAAAAAGGCTAAGAGACTTTATTACTACCAAGCCAGCAATGCAAGAAATGCTAAAGGGACTTCTGTAAAAAGAAGGAAAAGAAAGGCAAGATGAAATACAAACATTAAGAATAAAAATGACAACAAACAAGTACTTATCTATTGTAACATTAAATGTAAATGAATTACATACACCAATCAAAGACATAGGGTAGCTGAATGGATAAGAAAATATGACCCATATATTTGCTGTCTGTGAGAGACTCACCTCAGAACAAAGGATTCACACAGACTGAGAGTGAAGGGATGGAAACACATTTTACAGGCAGATGAAAATGAGAAAAAAGCTGGGGTTGCGATACTTATATCAGATAAAATAGACCTCAAAGTAAAGGCCATAATAAGAGATATGGAAGGCCACTACATAATACAAAAGGGAACAATTCAACAAGAAGGTATAACGCTGATAAACATATATGCACCCAATACAGGAGCACCCAAATACATAAAACAACTTCTGGAAGATATCAAGGGAGAGATCGATAGCAATACAGTCATAGTAGGGGACTTTAATACACCACTTACACCACTGGATAAATCCTCTAAAAAAAAAATAAGCAAAGCAACAGCAACCCTAAATGACTCACTAGATCAGATGGACTTAATTGACATCTTCAGAACATTTCACCCCAAAGCTACAGAATATACATTCTTCTCCAGTGCACACGGAACATTTTCAAAGATAGACCACATATTAGGACACAGGCAAAGTCTCTTCAAATTCAAGAAGATAGAAATCATAACAAGCATCTTCTCAGACCATAATGGCATAAAACTAGAAATCAACTATAATAAAAACAATGAAAAAAAACACACTTGGAGGCTAAATAGCATGCTATCAAACAATGATTGGGTTACCAAAGAGATCAAAGAAGAAATTAAAGGCACCTGGAAAAAAATGACAATGAAAACAAAACAATCCAAAATCTATGGGACACAATGAAAGCATCTCTGAGAGGGAAGTTTATAGCTCTACAGGCCTATCTAAAAAAAAAACACACAAACACACACACACACAAAACAAAAAAAAACCACAAATAAACAAACAAACAAAAACAAAAAACAAAAAAACCCACAAGAAAAAAAGGTAATAAATTACCTAACATTTCAACTTAAAGAACTAGAAAGAGAGCCACAAGAAAAGCCCACAGTAACCAGAAGGAAGGAGATAATAAAGATCAGAGGAGAAATAAATGACATAGATACCAAAAAAAAAAAAAAACAATACAAAAGATCAACAAAACCAAGAGCCAGTTAAGGATAAACAAGATTGATGAACCTCTAGTCAGGCTCACCAAGAAGAAAAGAGAGAGGACCCAAATAAACAAATCAGAAATAAAAGAGGTGATGTAACAACTGACCCCACTGATGTATAAAGGATTGTAAAAAAATACTATGAACAACTCTACTCCAACAAACTAGACAACCTCAAGGAAATGGGCACACTCCTAGAAAAATACAAACTTCCAAAATTCAATCAGGAAGATTCAAAAAACCTGAATAGACTGATAACTACTGATGAAATTGAAACAGTAATCCAAAAGCATCTAGCAAACAAAAGTCCTGGACCAGATGGCTTCACAGGGGAGTTTTCCCGAACATTCAAAGAAGAACTAAAACCAATTCTTCTCAGACTAATCCAAAAAATTCAAGATGAAGGCACACTTCCAAGCTCTCTCTATTAAGCCAGCATTACCCTAATCCCCAAACCAGATAAAGACACCACAAAGAAATTGAATTACAGGCCAATATCCCTGATGAACATATATGCTAAAATCCTCAGGAAAATTCCAGCAAACCAGATCCAGCAGTACATTAGAAAGGTCATACACCATCACCAAGTGGGATAGGTTCCAGGAATGCAAGGCTGGTACAATATCTGCAAATCAATAAATGTGATACATCACATAAACCAAGTGAGAGACAAAAATCACATAATCATATCAATTGATGCAGAAAAGGCATCTGACAAAATCCAACAACCTTTTCTGATAAAAACGCTCAGCAAAGTGGGAATAGAGGGCTCATATCTCAACATAATAAAAACCTTATATGACAAACCTATAGCCAACATCATACTCAATGGGAAAAAACAAACCATTTCCACTGAGAACAAGAACAAGACAGGGATGCCTGCTTTCACCACTCCTGTTCAACATAGCACTGGAAGTGCTAGCCACAGCAATCAGACAAAAAGAAAAAATAAAGGGCATCCTAATTGGAAACAAAGAAGTAAGATTTTCATTATTCACAGATGACATGGTACTGTACAAAAAAACCTTAAAGACTCCATCAAAAATTATTAGTCTTAATAAATGATTTTGGCAATGTAGCAGGATACAAATTTAACGCCAATAAATCTATGGCATTTCTATATACCAACAGTGAACTTACAGAAAGAGAGACTAAGAAAACAATCCCATTTACCATCGCACCAAAAAAATTAAGATACCTTGGAATAAACTTAACTAAGGAGGTAAAAGACCTCTACTCAGAAAACTACAGGACATTGAAAAAAGAGATAGAGGAAAACATAAAATAGATGGAAGAACATGCTGTGTTCATGGATTGGTAGAATCAGCATCATTAAAACGTCCATACTACCCAAAGCAATCTATAGATTCAATGCACTCCCCATTAAAATACCAATGGCATATTTCACAGACCTAGAACGAACTCTCCAAAAAATCATCTGGAATAAAAAAAGACCTTGAATAGCTGCAACAATCCTGAGAAAGAAGAGCAACGTAGGAGGGTCTCAATACCAGATATCAAGATGTATTACAAAGCCACTGTTCTCAAAAGAGCCTGGTACTGGCATAAAAACAGACATATAGAACAATGGAATAGAATAGAGAATCCAGAAATCGACCCAAAACATTATGCTCAATTAATATTTGACAAAAGAGGCAAGAGCATACAATGGAGTCAAGACAGTCTCTTCAATAAATGGTGTTGGGAAAATTAGACAGATACATGCAAAAAAAATGAAACTAGACCACCAACTTACACCATACACAAAAATAAACTCAAAATGGATAAAGGACTTAAATGTAAGACGGGAAACCATAAAAATCTTAGAGGAATCCACAGGCAGCAAAATCTCAGACATATGCCAAAGGTATATCTCCACCGATGCAGCTCCTAGGGCAATGGAAACTAACGAGAAAATAAACACATGGGACTACATCAACATAAAAAGCTTCTGCACAGCAAAAGAAACCATTAAGAAAACAACAAGAAAGCCCACTGCATGGGAGAACATATTTGCCAATGTTATCTCCGATAAGAGTTTAATCTCCAATAGTTACAGGGTACTCATACAACTTAACAAAAGGAAGATAAACAATCCAATCAAAAAATGGGCAATGGACCTAAATAGATATGTTTTGAAAGAGGACATAAGGAAGGCCAAGAGACATATGAAAACATGCTCAAAGTCACTAATTATCCATGAGAGGCAAATCAATTGACAATGAGGTACCATCTCACACCTGTCAGAATGGCTATCATCAACAAATCAACAAAGAACAAGTGCTGGCAAGGATGTGGTGAAAAAGGAACCCTAGTGCACTGCTGGTGGGAATGCAGACTGGTGCAGACACTGTGGAGAACAGCATGGAGTTTCCTCAAAAAAACTAAAAATGGTACTCCCATTTGACCCAGTGATTCCACTTCTAGGAATATACCCCAAAAAACTAGAAACACCAATCAGAAAGGATATATGCACCCCTATGTTCATAGCAGTACAATTTACAATAGCTAAGATTTGGAAACAGCCTAAGTGCCCATCAGCAGATGAGTGGATTAGAAAACTATGGTATGTCTACACAATGGAATACTAGGCTGCTTTAAAAAAGAAGGAATTCTTACCATTTGCAGTAGCATGGATGGAACTGGAGAGCATTCTGCTAAGTGAAACAAGCCAGTAAGTGAAAGAAAAATACCACATGATCTCTCTCATTTATGGGTAATAAAGAACATTATAACCTGATGAACATAAAGGTAGATACAGAGACAGAGAATCATCAAACAGACTATCAAATTACAGTGGGAAGGCTGGGGAGGGTGGAGGGAGGTAAGAGATCAACTGAAGGACATGTATGCATGCATTTAAGCATATCCAATGGACGCAAGACACTGGGGGGTGAAGGCATGTATGGGAGTGGCATGGGGTGCAATGAGGGGATATGGACACATGCAATACCTTAATCAATAAAAATAAATAAATAAAAAATAATGGCAAAACAATTATTTCATAACGAAGGGCTAATCTCAAGATTTCAGAAATAGCTTCATATTAGAAAAATTACCAAAGTAATGAATTCACTAAAATCACAAATTGAATAAGTGAAATGTTTCATTAGCACTACATGACAATATGCCATCGAAGAAAATGAAAAAACCATTCATGATAAATATTTTTGGCAAAGTTAACTTTCATAAATTAACACCCAAAACAAATATATATACAGCATATAAGATTCAAAGTTTTGGAATAATTCACATTAAAGGAAGGAATAAAATTGTCACATATTATAATAACATTGTGCTAAAAGTCCTACCCATTGCAATAAAACAAGAAAAAATGTAAAGTATGGATGTGAAAGTTAGAGAAGGTGAAAAAATATTATTTGCAGATAATATCATTTATGAATATATTCCAGGTAATAAACTGAGAAAATATTAGAACTAAAGGAAAATTCAGGAGTGGAACATAAATTTACACTGACAGGTATCCATAGGTTTATACTACTTTACTACAACTGTGCTTAGTACACCAGATGTAAGAACAGAGAGGAAAGCATGTTGAATTCGTTCATAGTGTTGGTTTGTCAGTTGCATGTTATTAATTAACAAGTTGAATAATATTAAGAGAATTTGTTTGAAAATAGTTTAGATGATCATTGAGATCTGAATTTTTATTTTTATACTTATTTAAGTGTAAATCTACTAGATAATTGTCAACTGACAATGAGGTACCATCTCACACCTGTCAGAATGGCTATCATCAACAAATCAACAAAGAACAAGTGCTGGCAAGGATGTGGTGAAAAAGGAACCCTAGTGCACTGCTGGTGGGAATGCAGACTGGTGCAGACACTGTGGAGAACAGTATGGAGTTTCCTCAAAAAAACTAAAAATGGTACTCCCATTTGACCCAGTGATTCCACTTCTAGGAATATACCCAAAAAAACCAGAAACACCAATCAGAAAGGATATATGCACCCCTATGTTCATAGCAGCACAATTTACAATAGCTAAGATTTGGAAACAGCCTAAGTGCCTAAGACACTGTGGAGAACAGTATGGAGTTTCCTCAAAAAAATAAAAATGGTACTCCCATTTGACCCAGTGATTCCACTTCTATCTGCACCAGTCCACAGTAAACTGTGTAGATGCAGTTTAAATGTGCAATTCAATTAGAAGTTCAATTAATTAAGAAATAAAAATTTAAATCACAGACATATTTCCTTGTTTTTGTTTTTAATATACTTCTTCCCTCAATCAGTTGAAAATCTCTGAAAAAAAGCAGAGTTTGTTTCCCTAGTGCAGTGGTTGGCAAACTCATTAGTCAACAGAGCCAAATATCAATAGTACAATGATTGAAATTTCTTTTGAGAGCCAAATTTTTTAAACTTAAACTTCTTCTAACGCCACTTCTTCAAAATAGACTCACTCAGGCCGTGGTATTTTGTGGAAGAGCCACACTCAAGAGGCCAAAGAGCCGCATGTGGCTCGCAAGCCGCAGTTACTGACCACGGCCCTAGTGGAATAAAATGTTCTGACTAATCAAAATAATGTGTTCTGAGCTCTTAGTCAAAGAAACATAGTCAAGGTAAAGGATGACAAGGAAAGAGAAAATTATGTTCAATACCAAACAAAGCTAACATCATTAGAGATGCTAGTTTAAGAATAATATGTAACTTTTATTACTCTATTGATATATAGTTATGACAATAAAGAGACATTGTTTTGAGTTGATGACAGCATTCTATCAACTCCAGAATGTATGTATCATGTAGTTTCTTGAGTTAATGTACACATGAATAAAAAGAGATAAAAGAGACTCAAAGGAGGAGGAAGATGGCTGCCGACGGGAAGGCAGACTGCAAGATAGTACGAGAGTGAGAGAAGGAAAGGAGAGTGTGTGGTGGCACTAGGAGTGTTTATTTGTGAGTTGAGGGAAGGGAAAGCTATATTCCAAGAGACTGTGGGGGATTGCCAGACAGGGTTCCCCTGATGGGGAAACCTCCACTGTTGCTGAAATCCCTCCTGGAGCAACTGACTCTGACGCGGAGACCGTGCCATCTTGAAGGAGAGAGTGGATGATATTGGAAGCCTAAAAATCCCAGAAATCTACAACACCCAGGGAACAGCTGCAAACCCAGGAACACCGGTCCCCAAGCAGCGTGAACAGGCAGATTCAGAGAAGCTCTGCACCCTCTCACAGAAAGGTCAGATTTCGCATAGGATAAGGTGAGGTCTGTGATCCAGGCAGGAGAGAGAAATGCACACAACGGGAGCTGGAGGATCCTGGGAAGTCTGCGCCCCCCAAAAAATGCGCAGCCATTGGGGCTAGCATGATCCTCGAATGTGGAAGGGGATCAGCAGGGCTGCTAACAGAAGGGAACTCTAAAAAGCAACCCATAGCTGAACTGGGCGCAAAAGGGCAGCCTAAAAATTTTAACTGTGTTCCCGCAGCTTAGACCCAAGCATAAAAAAGACTGCACAGACAGGGGCGCAGCGCCGGAGTTCGTGCATTTACTCTGGCTCTTTTCTCTTTCTTTTTTTTTTTTTAAATCCTTGCTTTTGATTATTAAGCCCAATACATAGGATCACCCAACTGGAGACACTCTAAGAGACTGCAGGAGAAAGTTGTTTTTGTGGAACCTGGGGATAAGAGCGGGGAATAACGATCAGAGAACCAGCTCTGGGGCAACCCACTCCCCCAAACTGGTATTAAGTGCCACAGGGAAAACAAAATCTAAACACTAGCTAGAGAGGACCTATAGACCCCGAGGTCAATCCGGAAACACTGCCTCCCAGGGGTTGAATCACAAATTGACTCTTGTGTAAACCCAAATAAAGGGGTATTGAGAAGCAAAGAAGTACTGCCTGCTTGAAAATCAGGACTGTGGCTTACAACACTGAGGAGCAGTGGAACGCAGGGAACTTTAATACTGTCCTGACTAGGAAACAGGCATGCCACACAGAACAGTAGAGGAAGTGAATGACCTTCACTACTGCACATTTTTATTTTTTTTTTTTCATCTTTTCCTTAAGAAACTAAATTTTTTTTCCTCACTTGATTTTACCTTTTTAATTATTACATTTTTATTTTTAAGCAGTATTATTACTACTACTGTTTTACCTTTTTTTTTTAAAAAAGTGTCATTTTATTTTCTCTTTATTTTATTTTGGGATTAGTGTTCTACATTCTATTTTCACCTTTCCTTTAGCATCATTTTACTCTATCTCAACTTTACCTTTACACCAACACTCTCTTCCATACTTTCCCCCTTTTGTTGTCCTGTTTCTCTTACCCTAGTCCTGCTTTAGATGTTCCCTATTCCTTCATTTTACGCCCTGTTAAAATTTCACCCTACTTATATATCTAATTTCCAATCCCCTGCTCCAAGTCCATACACACTTCTCTCTTCTCTTTCTTCACTATCCAAATTTTTTTTTCTCTCTGTCCTTTTGTTGTTGTTTGCTTGATTGTTGATTATATTGTTTTTTTATGCTTGTTTGTGAGATTGTTTTGCTTTTTGCTTTTTTTTGGTTTTGTATTTGTTTGTTTTTTGCTTCTATTTCCCCCAGCCTCAATTGATATTAGTTGTTATTTGTAGTTTGCATTCATCTCTAGGTATTTGTTACTTGCATTTGTTGGGATTAGAGGCCGTTGTATTGGAGTTTTCTCCCCATATAAATAGTTCTTTCCCCACTTCTTTCTTATTCTCTTTCTTTTCTCTATTACTTTTTCCCCCTTTTCCCAATTTCAATTTTGCACTCCTATTTCTTTCTTTTCTTCTTCTTCTTCTTCTTTCTTTCTTATTCCCTAATTCTCTTTTCTCTGGTGGTCACTTTTATTTGGGGTTATTAGTATTGTGAATACATTTGTGTTCAATGCCTTCTGCGTTGTGCCTTATTGTATTGTATTTTGTGCCTTTAAATAAATGCAGGAGAGAGAACTACATAACCAGACACCCAGAGAAGAGAGATCATGGGGAGACAAAGAAACAGCCAGCATATGAAAGAAAAGGAGGAATCACCAGAAAAGGAAGTAAATGAAATGGAGGCAAGCAATCTGTCAGAGAAAGAATTCAGAGAAATGGTCATAAGGTGGACGAAAAGAATGGAAGGCAAATTCAACAATATGTGTAAGGACCAAGAGCAAATGAAGGAGAACCAAGAAGAAATGAAAAATGACATCACTGCTATAAAGAACTCAATAAAAAGCATCAAGAGTAGACTAGAAGAAGTAGAGGACCGCATCAGTGAGCTAGAAGACAAGGTAGGAAAAAATACCCATGCAGAGCAGCTTCTAGAAAAAAAATTAAAAAGCAGGACAGCCTAAGGGAACTTTGAGACAACACAAAATGAAACAACATCTGCATAATAGAGGTGCTAGAAGGAGAGGAAACTGAGCAAGGAATAGAAAACCTGTTTGAAGAAATAATGACAGAAAACTTCCCTGTTATAGGGAAGAAAAAACTCACACAAATCCAAGAAGCTCACAGAGTCTCACACAAAATGAACCCCAAAAGAACGACGCCAAGGCACATTATAATTAAATTGGCAAACACCAATGACAAAGTAAGAATCTTAAAAGCAGCTAGAGAGAGACAGAAATTTACCTACAAAGGATCCCCCATCAGACTAGCGACTGATTTCTCAACAGAAACACATCAGGCAAGAAGGGAATGGAATGAAATATACAAAGTCATGCAAAGGAAGGGTCTGAATCCAAGAATACTGTACCAAGCAAGACTATGAATCAAAATGGAGGGTGAAATCAGGAGCTTCACAGACAAAAAAGGACTAAGGGAGTTTATTACCACCAAACCAGCAATGCAAGAAATGCTAAAGAGTCTGCTGTAAAAGGAAGAAATAGGAAGCAAAGAAGGAACACAAGGGTAAAGAATAAAAATGGTGACAAACAAGTACCTATCAATAATAACTTTAAATGTAAATGGATTAAATGCCCCAATAAAAAGACATAGGGTAACTGAGTGGCTAAGAAAACATGACCCATATATCTGCTGTCTACAGGAAACCAACCTCAGAAAATAAGACGCAGACAGACTGAGGGTGACAAGATGGAAAACGGTTTTTCAGGAAAACAGAAATTTAAAAAAAGCTGTGGTAGCAATATTTATATCTGGCAAATTAGATCTCAAAGTGAAGGACATAAAAAGAGATAAGGAAGGCCACTTCATAATACTAAAGGGAGCAATCCAACAAGAAGAAATAACTCTGGTAAACATATACGCACCCAATATAGGAGCACCCAAATACATAAAATTGAGAGCAATATAATCATAGTAGGGGACTTTAATACCCCACTATCACCATTGGACAAATCCTCTAAACAAAAAATCAGCAAAGAAATCTCAATCCTAATTGACTCACTAGATCAGATGGAATTAATTGACATATTCAGAACATTTCACCCCAAAGCCACAGAATACACATTCTTCTCAAGTGCACATGGGTCATTTTCAAAGATAGACCATATGCTGGGTCACAGGCAAAGTCTCTTCAAATTCAAGAAGATAGAAACCATATCAAGCATCTTCTCAGATCACAATGGCATAAAATTGGAAATCAACTACAATTAAAACAATCCAAAAAATAAAACACATGGAGACTAAATAGCATGCTATTAAAAAATGACTGAGTTACCAGAGAGATCAAACAAAAAATAAAAACCATCATGGCAACAAACAACAATGAAAACAAAACAATCCAAAATTTATGGGACACAGCGAAAGCAGTCTTGAGAGGGAAGTTCATAGCTCTACAAACCTATAGCAAATAACAAGAAACAATGGTAATAAATTACCTAACCATAGATCTCAAAGAGTTAGAGAGCAACAGGAAAATCCCAGTGTAAGCAGAAGGAAGGAAATAATAAAGATCAGAGTGGAGATAGATGACATAGAGACCAAAAAAAACAATACAAAAGATCAACAAAACCAAGAGCTGTTTCGTTGAAAGGATAAACAAGATTGATGAACCTCTAGCCAGGCTCACCAAGAAGAAAAGAGAGAGGACCCAAATAAACAAAATCAGAAATGAAAGAGGAGAAATAATAACAGACCCACAGAAATACAAAGGATTATTAAAAAATACTATGAACAACTCTATTCCAACAAACTGGACAACCTGGAGGAAATGGACATATTCTAAGAAAAATACAACCTTCCAAAACTCAATCAGGAAGTTTCTAAAAATCTCAATAGGCCAATAACTATGGAAGAAATTGAAGCAGTCATGAAAAAGCTTCCGGCAAACAAAAGCCTGGGGCCAGATGGCTTCACAGGAGAGTTTTACCAAACTTTCAAGGAAGAACTAAAACCTATCCTCCTCAGACTATTCCAAAAAATTCAAGAGGAAGGAACACTTCCAGGCTCCTTCTATGAAGCCAGCATCACCCTAATACCAAAACCAGATAAAGACAACACAATGAAAGAGAATTACAGGCCAATATCCCTCATGAACATAGATGCCAAAATCCTCAACAAAATTTCAGCAAATCGATCCAGCAGTACATCGGAAAGATCATTCACCATGACCAAGTAGGATTTATCCCAGGGATGCAAGTATGGTACAATATCTGCAAATCAATAAATGTGATACATCACATAAACAAAATGAGAGATAAAAATCACATAGTCATATCAATTGATACAGAAAAAGCATTTTCAAAATCCAACACCCTTTCTTTTTTTTTTCAATTTTTTTTTATTAAGGTATTATATGTGTACATATCTTACCATTGCCCCCCCACCCCACTGCCATATATGCCCTCACCCCCCAGAGTTTTGCATCCATTGGTTATGTTTATATGCATGCATACAAGTCCTTTGGTTGATCACTTATCTTCCCCACCTCTCCCTAACCTTCCTGCTGTAATTTGACAGACTGTTTGATGCTTTACTGCCTCTGTATCTATCTTTTTGTTCAAGTTTATAATGTTCTTTATTATCCATAAATGAGTGAGATCATGTGGTATTTTCTTTCATTGACTGGCTTATTTCACTCAGAATAATGTTCTCCAATTCCATCCAGGTTGCTGCAAATGGTAAGAATTCCTTCTTTTTTATGGCAGCATAGTATTCCATTGTGTAGATGTACCATAGTTTTCTGATCCAGTCATCTGCTGATGGGCACCTAGGCTGTTTCCAGATCTTAGCTATTGTAAATTGTGTTGCTAAGAACATAGGGGTGCATATATCCTTTCTTATTGGTGTTCCCAGTTTCTTAGGATACATTCCTAGGAGTGGGATCACTGGGTCAAATGGGAGTTCCATTTTCAGTTTTTTGAGGAAACTCCATACTGTTCTCCACAGTGGCTGCACCAGTCTGCATTCCCACCAGCAGTGCACGAGGGTTCCTTTTTCTCTGCATCCTCGCCAACAATTGTCGTTTGTTGATTTGTTGATGATAGCCATTCTGACAGGTGTGAGGTGGTACCGCATTGTCATTTTGATTTGCATATCTCAGATAATTAGTGACATTGAGCATGTTTTCATGTGTCTCTTGGCCTTCCTTCTGTCTTCTTTTGAAAAGATTCTATTTAGGTCCGTTGCCCATTTTTTTTATTGGATCATTGATCTTCCTTTTAGTAAGTTGTATAAGCTGCCTGTAGATGTTGGAGATTAAACCCTTATCGTTGACATTATTGGCAAATATGTTCTCCCATGTAGTGGGCTTTCTTGTTGTTTTGTTGATAGTTTCTTTTGCTGTAAAAAAGGTTTTTATTTTGATGTAGTCCCATTTGATTATTTTCACTTTAGCTTCCATTGCCATAGGGGCAGAATCGGTGAAGAAGTTCTTTTGGCATATGTCTGAGATTTTGCTGCCTGTGGATTCCTCTAGTATTTTTATGGTTTCCCATCTTATGTTTAAGTCCTGTATCCATTTTGAGTTTATTTTTGTGTATGGCATAAGTTGGTGATCTAGCTCCATTATTTTGCATGTATCTATCCAATTTCCCCAACACCATTTATTGAAGAGACTGTCTTTATTCCATTGTATGTTCATGCCTCCTTTGTGAAATATTAATTGAGCATAGTGATTTGGGTCAATAACTGGATTCTCTATTCTGTTCCATTGATCTATATGTTTGTTCTTGTGCCAGTACCAGGCTGTTTTGAGAATAGTGGCTTTGTAATACAGCTTGAAATCTGGTATTGAGATCCCTCCTACTTTATTCTTCTTTCTCAGGATTACTGTGGCTATTCGGGGTCTTTTTTTATTCCAGATGAATTTTTGGAGAGTTCTTTCAAGGTCTGTGAAATATGCCGTTGGTATTTCAATGGGGAGTGCATTGAATCTATAGATTGCTTTGGGTAGTATGGACATTTTAATGATGTTGATTTTACCAATCCATGAACATGGTATGTTCTTCCATCTGTTTACGTCTTACTCTATCTCTTTTTTCAGTGTCCTGTAGTTTTCCGTGTATAGGTCTTTTACCTCCTTAGTTAAGTTTATTCCTAGGTATCTTAATTTTTTTGGTGCGATGGTAAATGGGATTGCCTTTTTAGTCTCTCTGTCTGTAAGTTCACTATTGGTGTATAGAAAGGCCATAGATTGCTTGGCATTAATTTTGTATCCTGCTACATTGCCGAATTCATTTATTAAGTCTATTAGTTTTTTGATGGAGTCTTTCGGGTTTTTTATGTACAATATCATGTCATCTGCAAATAAAGACAGCTTTACTTGTTCTTTTCCAATTTGGATGCCTTTTATTTCTTCTTGTTGTTTAATTGCAATGGCTAATACTTCCACTACTATGTCAAACAGGAGTGGTGAGAGTGGACATCCTTGTCTTGTTCCTGTTCTTAGGTGAAATGTTTTTAGTTTTTGTCCATTGAGTATGATGTTTGCTGTGGATTTATCATATATAGCTTTTATTATGTTGAGGTATGATCCTTCTATTCCCACCTTGTTGAGAGTTTTTATCAAGAAAGGGTGCTGGATTTTGTCAAATGTTTTTTCTGCATCAATTGATATGACTATGTGATTTTTATCTCTCAATTTGTCTATATGATGTATCACGTTTATTGATTTGCGGATATTGTACCATCCTTGCATTCTTGGGATAAATCTTACTTGGTCATGGTGTATGATC
The DNA here is from genome assembly GCF_027574615.1 of Eptesicus fuscus. Classification (NCBI taxonomy): domain Eukaryota; kingdom Metazoa; phylum Chordata; class Mammalia; order Chiroptera; family Vespertilionidae; genus Eptesicus; species Eptesicus fuscus. The sequence goes on from NC_072473.1 coordinate 27,998,059, forward strand.
TTTCTCATGTACTGCTGGAGCCGATTTGCTAGAATTTTGTTGAGGATTTTGGCATCTATGTTCATGAGGGATATTGGCCTGTAATTCTCTTTCAATATGTTGTCTTTATCTGGTTTTGGTATTAGGGTGATGCTGGCTTCATAGAAGGAGCTTGGAAGTGTTCCTTCCTCTTGAATTTTTTGGAATAGTCTGAGGAGGATAGGTTTTAGTTCTTCTTTGAGTGTTTGGTAAAACTCTCCTGTGAAGCCGTCAGGCCCCGGTCTTTAGTTTGCCGGAAGCTTTTTGATGACTGCTTCAATTTCGTCCATAGTTAATGGCCTATTGAGCTGTTTTCTGTCATTATTTCTTCAAATAGATTTTCTAATCCCTGCTGTTCTTCTTGTCCTTCTGCCAACCCTATTATATGCATGTTACTTCATTTTATGTTGTCCCGAAGCTCCCTTAGGCTTTCCTCCTGCTTTTTATTTTTTTTCTCCAAATGCTGTTCAGATTGAGCTTGTTTCTGTACCTGATCTTCTAACTCACTAATTTGGTCCTCTCCTTCTTGTAGAATACTGTTGAAACTTTCCATGGTGTTTTTGATTGTAGCTATATCACTTTTCATTTCTTCCTGATTCTTGCATAAGTTGTTTATTTTCTCATCCATCCGATGTATAAATTCCACAACCATTACTCTGAACTCCTTTTCGGTCATGTTGCAAGCTTCAGTTTCACTGATTTCCTTTCTTGGCGACTCCACATTTTCTTTCCTCTGTGAGTTATTTCATTTCCCCATTCTGGCTATCACCAGAGAGCTCAAGCTTCCTTTTGTGTGGACCTGGGCCATGTGCTGTGGGGACTTCTCTCCACCCGAGTTTCACTGAAGTGCTCTGACACTAGGACGTGTGGCTGCCTTTGGTTGGTGGGACCAAACTTGCCCAGGGTCAGTGCCCCAGTGTTCCGTGTAGTCTCGTGTGCACACTTAGGATCAGGGGTCCTGTCTGCACCACACTGTTGGTATGTGCCGAAAATGAGATCCTTAGTATGTGCCAGGAGTCAGAGTTTCCCTGTGTCTGCACCAAGAATCGAGTGTCAGAGTCTCTGTTGCCTTGTGTGGTTTTTCGTTGAGAATCAAGGTCCCTGTGTGTGCATGCACCAACAATTGGGGTCACTGGCTCTTAGTGTGAATGCGCTGTGAGTCAGGGATCCCAGGCAGCTGTGTCCAGCGTGCCAAATTCCCTGAAGTGGAGCTGTGTCCTGTGTGTGCTCTCTCTACTGAGCCAAACCGGCTAGGGCTCCGCACACTCTCAAATTCCTGAAGGTGAGCTGTCTCCGTGCACTCTCCTAGAGTCCCCGAAGGGGCACAGAGTCCATCCTGCGCACCAAATTCCCCAAAGGGGAGCCCCTCTGTGAGTGCTCTAAGATTTCCAGTAGGGGAGCTGTGATCTGCAAGCCAAATTCCCCCAAATTCCCCGAAGGGGAGCCCTCTGTGCGCACTGTCAGATTTCCCGGAAGGGGAGCTGCTTCTGTCCTGTGCGCCAAATTCCCTGAGGAGGAGCGTGTCCCTGCACAGAGCTCTGCAGCTTGGGCGAGGGGCGGTTCTATCAGTTACTATGGTGCTATCCTCGAGCCTGCGGGGAGGGGGATAGGCTCTTTGACTCACGGAAATCTGCAGGGAAGTCTGGATTCTTGTTGTTTGTTGGTCTGAAGCTGTGATAGCAGTTCTCTGTCCCCAGTGGCTGCAGGGTCCTGGTTTGTGTCAGAAGCCAGGATCCAAGTCTCAGGCAGCTCTGTTTCTCAAGATGGTGTGGTCTCCGCGTCAGCACCAGCTGCCGAGAAGTGTCTACTTTGTGCGCAGGGCTCCGCAGTCTAGGACTGCCCAGTTAGGCAGCCCCTTGGAAGACCTGCAGAATCTAACTGACCCTAGCTCATACACACACACACACCACACACGTCTATACTCTCCTCTATAGGTTCCTCACTCACACTCTCTCTCTCCCTACCTTCCTGCCGGTTACCATCTTTTTTCTATCCCAACACCCTTTCTTGATAAAAACTCTCAGCAAGGTATGAATAGAAGGATCATACCTCAACATAATAAAAGCCATATATGACAAACCCACAGCCAACATCATACTCAATGGGCAAAAACTAAAACCATTTCCCCTAAGAAGAAGAACAAGACAGGGATGCCCACTCTCACCACTCCTGTTTGACAGTACGGGAAGTAATAGCCATTGCGATTATACAAGAAGAGGAAATAAAAGGCATGCAAATTGAAAAGACGTAAAACTGTCCTTATTCACAGATGACATGATATTGTACATAAAAAACCCTAACGACTCCATCAAAATTTTTTTAGACTTAATAAATGAATTTGGCAATGTAGCAGGATACAAAATTAACGCCAAGAAATCTATGGCATTCTATACACCAATAGTGATTTTATAGAAATAGAGACTGAAAAAGCAATCCCATTTACAATCGCCCCTCCAAAATTAAGATACCTAGGAATAAACTTAACTAAGGAGGTAAAAGACCTATACTCTGAAAACTACAGGACACTAGAAAAGGAAATAGAGGAAGACATAAACAGATGGAAGAACATACCATGTTCATGGATTGGTAAAATCAACATCATTAAAATGTCCATACTACCCAGGGCAATCTATATATTCAATGCACTCCCCATTAAAATACCAATGGCATATTTCACAGACTTAGAAAAAACTCTTCAAAAATTCATCTGGAATAAAAAAAAAGACCCTGAATAGCCTCAGCAATCCTGAGAAAGAAGAACAGAGTAGGTGGGATCTCAATACCAGATTTCAAGCTGTATTACAAAGCCACTGTTCTCAAAAGAGCCTGGTATTGGCACAAGAACAGACATATAGACCAATGGAATAGAATAGAGAACTCAGAAATTGATCCAAACCACTATTCTCAATTAATATTTGACAAAGGAGGCATGAACATACAATGGAGTCAAGACAGTCTCTTCAATAAATGGTGTTGGGAAAATTGGACAGACACATGCAAAAAAATAAAACTAGACCACCAACTTACACCATACAAAAATATACTCAAAATGGATAAAGGACTTCAACCTAAGACAGGAAATCATAAAAATACTAGAGGAATTGACACGCAGCGAAATCTCAGACATATGCCGAAGCAATTTCTTCACCAGTACTGCTCCTAGGGCAAAGGAAACTAAAGAGAAAATAAACAAATGGGACTACAACTAAATAAAAAGCTTTTTCACAGCAAAAGAAACCATCAACAAAACAACAAGTAAGCCTACTGGATGGGAGAGCATATTTGCCAATGTTATCTCCGATAAAGGTTTAAACTCCAACATTTACAGGGAACTCATACAACTTAATAAAAGGAAGATAGATGATCCAATAAAAAATGGGCAATGGACCTGAATAGATACTTTTTGAACGAAGACAATAGGAAGGCCAAGAGACATATGAAAACATGCTCAAAGTCACTAATTATCCAAGAGATGCAAATCAAAATGACAATGAGGTACCATCTCACACCTGTCAGAATGGCTATCATCAACAAATCAATAAAAGACAATTGTTGGTGAGGTTGCGGAGAAAAAGGAACCCTCGTGCACTGCTGGTGGGAATGCAGACTGGTGCAGCCACTGTGGAGAACAGTATGGAGTTTCCTCAAAAAACTAAAAATGGAACTCCCATTTGACCTAGTAATCCCACTTCTAGGAATATACCCCAAGAAACTAGAAACACCAATCAGAAAGGATATATGCACCCCTATGTTCATAGCAGCACAATTTACCATAGCTAAGATTTGGAAACCGCCTAAATGCCCATCAGCAGATGAGTGGATTAGAAAACTATGCTACATCTACATAATGGAATACTATGCTCCTATAAAAAAGAAGGAATTCTTACCATTTGCAGCAGCATGGTTGGAACTGGAGAGCATTATGCTAAATGAAATAAACTAGGCAATGAAAGAAGAATACCTCATGATCTCACTCATTTATGGAAAATAAGGAACATTATAACCTGATGATCAAAAAGATAGATACAGTGGCTGTAAAGCATTGAACATACTGTCAAGTTACAGTGGGAAGGCTGGGGAGTGTTGGGGACAGGGAGAATGATCAACTGAAGGACTTGTATGCATGAATATAAGCTCAACCAATGGACACAAGACACTGGGGTGGGGGGGAATGAGGGCATGCGACAGGGGGTAGGGGAGGCTGGGGGAAGGTCAATGGGGAAAAAAAGGATATATATGTACTACTATGTGTAATACGTTAAACAATAAAATAAAATTAAAAAAAAGAAAATAAAGAGCAAAAAGAAAACTCATTTTTCATATAAAAATGTAAAGGAATGAAGAAAGAGAGATAACTAAATATGCTTTGCTCAACCCTGCTGCAATAAATTGTATGACGTTGAAAACATTTTTATTAGATTTTAAACCTGATGATTGATCTCTTGAAGATGCACCAGGTGTGCACATACATAATACAATTCATTTCATATATGGAGAAACACTTAAAATTGAATAAAAACAAACAGCCTTCTAATCTCATGACATTTGGAAAACACCATATGGAAAATAAATTAGAGTATGGATTTGGCAATAAAATAAAATGGCAGAATTGGATTCCCTCATCTATTCTCTAGCTTGAGGGAGATCTAAATTAAGAAGACGATAAAGAAGGTAAAATAAACCAATCATAAATAAAGCCAATTATTTCAAAAACCAACTATTCAAAAAACATTTCATTTTTAAATTAAATTTATTAAGGTTACATTGGTTAATAACATTATATGTTTCAAGTGTACAATTCCATAATACATCATTTATATATTGCATTGTTTGCTCTCCACCCAAAGTTGAGTTTCCTTCCATCATCATATATTTGACCTCCTTTACCCTCTTCCTCTGCCCCACCTCCCTTCCCCTTTGGTAACTACCATACTGTTATCTGTGTCTATGAGATTGTTTGTTTTGTTTGTTCATGTGTTGCTTTATATCCCACATGAATGAAATCACTTGGCTCTTGTCCTTTTTTATCTGACTTATTTCACTTAGCACAATAATCTCAAGGTCCATCCATGTTGTTTCAAATGGCAGTATTTCATCCTTTCTTGTGGCTAAGTAGTATTCCATTGTATATATGTAATACAGCTTCCTTATTCAATCATTTATCGAAGGACACTTAGGCTGTTTCCAGGTCTTGGCTACCGTGGTGAATAATGCTGCAATGAACATAGTGGTACATATATCCTTACAAAATTTTTTTTTTTCAAAATTTTCAGGTAGATACCCAGAAGAGGGAATTCTGGGTCTTTGGTAGCTATATTCTTAATTTTTTGAGGAACCTCCATACTCTTTTCCTTAGTGGCTATATCAGTTTACATTCCTACCAGCAGTGAATGAGGGTCCCCTTTGCTTTATATCCTCTCCAAATCTTGTCAGTGCTTGTCTTATTTATATTATGGGTGTGAGGTAGTATCTCATTGTTTTAATTTGCATTTCACTTATAGCTAGTGAAGTTGAGCATCTTTTCATATATCTCCTGGCCATTTGTATGTCTCCTTTGGAAAAGTGTCTGTACAGGTCCTTTGACTATTGTTGTTGTGTTTTTTTTAAATTAAATTGTTTGGTTATTTTTGTCATTGACTTGTATGAGTTCTTTATATATTTTGGATATTAGCTCCTTATTTTTCTATTATTTACAGATACCTTCTCCCATTTGGATGGGTGCCTTTTTGTTTTGTTGATGGTTTCTTTGCTGTGCAGAAACTTTTTAGTTTGATATAGTACCATTCATTTATTTTTGTCTTTCCTTCCTTTGCCTTTGAGGTCAATTAATATTCACAAAAGCCTCTTTGAGACCAAGGTCCATAAGTTTAGTACTTATGTTTTTTTCTATGTATTTTATTTTTTCAGGTCTTATATTTAATTATTTAATGTATTTTGAGCTAATTTTAATGTATGGTATTAAATAGCAGTGTAGTTTCATACCTTTGCATGTGGCTTTCCAATTTCCTCAGCATCATTTATTAAAGAGGCTTTCCTTTCTCCATTGTAAAAACATTTTATTTTTATTTATTTATTTTTTAAAAAAACATTTTATTTTTAAATGTGCCAATGATCTTATTTGTCTACATATTACTCCAGTACTTTTCTTTAACTTGTAAATTTTGAAAGTTTGTCTTTGTGGGAAGTTACTTACAATGAGCTCAATCTCATTCAATTTAGTAAAATTAAGTCTACTCAAAGTGGCCTGTACTTACAACTTTGCATTTTGAAAGCTAGCAAGCTGTTATAAGAAATTCAATACTACCTATACAGTAATAGAATTAGAAGCCTCTAATCACAGTGCTCATAATAAGAAATTGAAAGCCATTTAAACATACAAAGTCAAGAATGGTAACATTGATTCTACTTCACTGAAGGTGTATCAATATGGTATTTATTTGGATTTCAGATATAAAAGATTTATTTCACTATAACTACAAATATAGTGAAGTCAACTTCAGTTTTAAATTACTAAATTATTTCATGTCTACACATTTTACAAGATATTATTTAAAATTACATACTGGAGAAATATTTTAATGTATCAGGTTAGTTTTCTTCAGTTCCTAATAGTATAGCTTCTATTGGTCAAATGCATTATTTTAGTCTATTATTATTTTTAAAAATGCGTCTTTTTATAGGCTATATATAGGTAAGTTCCACTTTCTAAGCTGGCATTAAAGCAATTATTTGACATTCTGGTAATAAGAACAGAGATTGAGCATGTATTTCCTATTATACAGGGAAAAATAATTTTAATGTTTATGAATAGTAACTTCAAAGGATAAAGAAAAAAAGCACATTGTCAGTTTTGGTGCCATCTAGTGCTGAACAGATGGAAGAGCATGGGTGAAATGCTTTACAAATACAGAGAAAACAAAGAGTACAGAGCCACCTAGTGATTATTTTAGCACTTCAAAACAATAGGATGGATGAATTATGTTTAGGAGAAGTTTCACAAATCTAAAATATTTTCCATTTTTAGATAGCATTAAATTTTATTTCATCCCATGATGACGATCTCTAAAGCAAATGTCAGCAAACTATTGCCTATAGGCCAAATGCAGCTGGCCACCTGTTTTTGTATGGTTTTCACACGTTTGCATAGTTGAAAAAAATTAAAAGGAAGAATAATATTTTGTGACACGAAAATTGTATGAAATTCTAATTTCAGCATCCATAAGTAAAGTTTACTTGGAACACAACAACATTCCTATTTGTTTCCGTGTTATCTGTGGTTGTTTTAGAGCTACAAAGGACAAGTTGAATAATTGTAATTAAATGTGTCCCACAAAGCCTAACTTACTTCCTATCTGATCCTTTACAGAAACTGTTTGCTCAAAAATATATTGGATTTCAAAAAACACTCCAAGAAAGAATAAACACAAGCATATATTATATTGAGTATGTGTAATATATGTGCTTACATATGCCTTCATATATATGTATATGTATATATGTAGTTTATTCAATACATCTATTTGTTGTATCATTTATTCAGTTCCAGTTAAACATTAATTTCCATAAGGACAGAATACTATTATATTTTGTACAGCTTCACACTTGAGGAATCTAAGGTATAGGCTTTAAGTTTCGGTTCCATTATTTTTTCATTTATCTCTATTTTTATGGATGTTTCACACCTTATCCTGTGTCTACAAAGCCTTCAATACATTCCTGAAATCCACAGCCTTACATCTTGCATTGCACTGTTCAAGAGTGTTTCAAATTATCTGGGTGACTTCCTTACAAAGGAATTGTAAATTATTGATCGACATTTCCCAAGAGTAAAAAGGTATTTAGATTCTATTCTAATTGCTGGAGGAGGACAAGCTGTCTGGAGATTTTGATAGCATAAAATCTCTATAAAATATAAACAGGCCCATATAGTATTTGTCTTGCTCCCACTGGCTTATTTCCCTTAGCATAATACTCTCCAGGTCCATCCATACTGTTGAAATAGGCAAGATTTCACTTACATGTGGAATCTAATGAACTGAAAGAAAACCAAACAGAATAGAAACACACTCACAGAGAGAGGGGAAGGGTAGTTGGGAAGCTGGTTAAGGAAGGTGAAGGGATTAAGTAAAAAACAACTCATAGACACAGATAACATTATGGTGACTACCAGAGAGAAAGGAGGATGGGGGCAGGTTGAAGAGGGTAAAGGGGGAGATAAACGGTGAGAGAGACTTGAATTTGAATTTGAATGGTGAACACGCAACACAATGTACACTTGATCTATTATAGAATTGTACACTTGATACCTATATAATTTTATTAACCAATGTCACCCTAATAAATTTAATAACAATAAAAAACAAAGTTGTGTAGAAAAAAATATAAACAGGATCAAAAGGAAGATAAAGATGCCAATAACAAAGGTTAGAAAACTCCAATAAAATTACTCTAAGAAACATGCAGACATTATGGCTAATTTTTACATGGGGAAAGGGAAGAATGGAAAAATCACAGGAAGGAAACAAATTAATGTACTGTTTACTGCTGTGAACTCTAGGTTCTATGCTTGTGATAAAATAATTTTGATACACACTTGAAATTTGTCTGATATTTATCTTCTCAGATTTCCTTGACACATAGAATTCACCTATGATGTGGTTTGTAAAACATTGAGACAACAAAATACATTTTATAATGCATGTGCTTGCAGATAAGTATTTAAATTTTTATTCCTCCCTCCATTTCACAACCTTAATTTTACTAATATCTGTGATATGTGAAGGTGATACAAAAACAATTCTTATATAAATGGAATACTCTGTAGAAACTTCATACAAGGCCATCATTCTAGCCTCTGTGGACCAATAAAAATAATCCCCATTAATATTCCTATCAATATTTTTTTGGAAACAGAAATTACTTGGACCCTGTTAGGAATGGTATTACAGTGCTGGGTCCCTGGCCCAACACTGTAATACCATTCCTACCTAGCCCAGTAAGATCTTCCCCATCAACTTTCCAAGGAAGGTACATAAGAGGCACAGAAAATAAAGAAATCCTTTATTATTTAATGGGGCTTTGTCCTTGAACCTCAAAGTAGAGAACTACTACCAGATGATCTAGACTACCTGGCAGGCTCCATGATCCTTTGGTCCATAGGAGAAATACTCAGCACCTAGAATCAAACAGGATGAGTGGCCTTCCAGCTTCCAAGAACCACAATAGAAAGTTTTTGTTTACTATTTCAACTAGATGAAAGGCTGTACCCAAATTTCACGTTAAATCCTGCCCGTTTAATCCCACTTCTGTTAATAAGAAAATACATGTAGAAATTGAAAAATGGTAACAGAGTAAGTGGATGCTATACAGACATATTCCCAGGATCAAACTGGAGTTAGAACTAAAATACAACAAAACAAAACAAAACAAAACAAAAACAAAACAAAACAAAACAAAAACCCCACCCTGGATAATCAACTGAAGACTAGCTGGAGAGAACCCTGATAACCAAGGATGGAAAGTGGAGACCACATAGAGACTGGTAGGAAGGGCTGAGATGTGGAAGGGCTGGCCACGCTCCCACAGACAGCAACTGAAGTACTGGAGAGACATTTCAGCTGTGGGGGGTTAACACTGAGAAGTCTGGGGTCTAAACCCAAGATGAGCCCCCTAGCAGAGAGCATCAGAAGTGAGAAAAGTGCCCACATAACATTTGGCTGTGAAAAGCATCAGGGTTGCTATCTGCCAGAGAGTGATGGCTGGAAATGCAGGCACCCTCTTAAAGGGCCAGTGCACAAAATTTTGTGTGCAGCCACTCACCTTGGGGTCTGGCAGAGGGAAGGCAGAGTGGACTGGAGCTGTGTGAGCAGAAGCCAGGGTTGGGGCCTCTAGGTTTAGAGCTCAGAAGGCAGACAACTCGGTTTCCTGTACTGAGTCATTCCCTCAATCTTCAGAGGACATCTTTCTCAGGCAGGCCTTTGTCATTGAGGTGGTTATTGCCTGTGGGGAAGATAGTTGCCCCACCCTGTTGGAAAACCCCTTGCCTCACCCAGTGGAGTTTCTGAGGCCCATTTAGAGAGTAACAATCAGCCTCCAGGAAAAAGTAATTGTCCCACTCTGTTGAAAAATGTCTTGCCCCACCTGTGGACAATTGCCTGAGGCTACTCAAGACAGAATCCAATCACTCTGCAGGCAAAGGTGTGTCTCTGCCTGATCTAATTAGTCAGAAAAGCATTTGACACTGCCCTACACTAGAGATTGGGAGGTATACACATAGAAGACCTATCTAATACATAGTTACAAACCCAAACAGGCAGCCAAAATTGGGAGACAAAAAAACAAAAAAAAATAAAAAAAAACAAGCCCTAAATGAAAGAACAAGAGAATTTTCCAGAAGAAGAGCTAAATGAAATGGAGATAAGACATAGAATTCAGAAGAATGATGGCAAAGATGCTCAACAGCATGAGACAATATATAGTAACTATGAAGAATACATAGCACTAATAAAGAACACAGTGGAAGCAATGCACAGTAGATTAGGTGAAGCTGAGGATCAGATCAGTGAATTAGAAGATAGGGAGATATGGTGGGGGGAAAATCACTAAATCAGAGAACCAAAAATAAAAAATAAATAAAAAACAGGACAGCTTAAGGGACCTGTGGAACAACATGAAACATAACAATATCTGCGTAATAGGTATGTCAGAAGAAGAAGAAAGTGAACAAGGCATAGAGAAAGTGTTTGAAGAAATGCCAGGAAACGTCCCTAACCTGGTGAAGGAAAAAGTCACACAAGTTCAGGAGACATAGAATGTTCCAAGCAACAAGAACCCAAACAACACCATGCCCAGACACATCATAATCAAAATGCCAAAAATTAAAGACAAACAGATAATCTTAAAGGCAGCAAGAGAAAGCAATTTGTTACCTATAAAGAAGCTTCCATAAGGTTGCCAGCTGATTGTTCATCAGAAACTCTACAGGCCAGAAGGGAATGGCATGAAGTATTCAAGGTAATGAAAAGCAAAGATCTGAAACCAAGATCTGAAACTATATCCAGCAAGACTATGATTCAAAATCGATGGAGAAATAAAGTGCTTCAGAGACAAAAAAGGCAAATGGAGTTTATCACCACCAAACCAGCACTACAAGAAATGTTAAAGGGACTGCTATAATAATAAGAAATATATATATATAGGGAGAAACACACATATAGAATTAAAATGGCACAAATAAGTACCTACCAATAATATCACTAAATGTAAATGGATTAAATGCTCTAATTAAACAACATGGGATAGTTAAATGGAAACAAAAACATTACCCAATTATAAGCTGTCTATAAGAAACAAACCTCAGAACTAAAGACTCACATAGGATAAGAGTGAAGTGATGGAAAAAGTTTTCCATGGAAATGAAAACAAAAGAAAAATCTGGGTTATATGGGTTAGTAATACTCATATCTGACAAAATGGACTTCAAAATAAAGGCCATCACAAGTGATAACAAAAGTCACTACATAATAATAAACGGATCAATTCAACAAGATGATATAACCATGATAAACATATATGCACCCAATATAAGAGCATATATATATATATATATATATATATATATATATATATAAAACTTCTAGAGGACTTTAAGGGAGAGACTGGCAACAACACAGTCATAGTAAGGGACTTTAACATCCTGCTAACTTTAGTGGATAGATCGTCCTGACAAAAAATTAATAAAGAAACAGTGACTCTAAAAGATACACTGGATCAGATGGATTTAATTGACATTTACAGAACATTTCACCCCAAAGCTGCAGAATATACATTCTTCTCAAATGCATATGGGTCATTCACAAAGATAGACCACATGTGAGGACACAAAACAAGTCTCTATAAGTTCAACGAGACTGAAATCATACCAAGCAACTTGTCAAATCACAATGGAATGAAATTAGAAATCAACTACAGTAAAAACACTCAAAAACTTTACAACACATTGAGGTTAAATAGCATGTTATTAAATAATGAATGGGTTACCAATGAAACCAAGAAATAAATAAAAACCTTCCTGGAAAAAATTGTAAATGATCACAACAACCCAAAATCTCTGGAACACAACAAAATCAGTGCTGAGAGGGAAGTTCATAGCATTACAGGCCTACTTAAAAAAAACAAGAAAAAAGTAATAATAAACTTAAAGAATTAGAATGAGACAAAGAAGAAAAGCCCAGAGAAAGTAGAAGGGAGGAAATAATAAAGATCAGAGTGGAAATAAATTACATAGAAACTAAAATAAAAATACAAAAGATCAATAAAATCAAGAGCAGGTTCTTTGAAAAGATATATAAGGTTGATGAATCTTTAACCAGACTCATCCAGAAACAAAGAGAGAGGAACATAAGAGATAGAATCAGAAATGAAAGAGGTGAAGTAACAACTGACACCACAGAAATACAAAGAATTATAAGAAAATACTATGAACAACTATATGCTTACAAGCTGGACAACATGAACAAACTGGACAAATTCGTAGAAAAATATAATCTCCCAAAACTGAATCAGGAAGAATCAGAAACCCTGTATAGGCCAATAACACCTAAGGAGATAGAAGCAGTAATTAAACAAACAAACAAACAAACAAAAACCAAAAAAAAAAAAACAACTCTAGGCCAGTGGTCGGCAAACTGCAGCTCGCAAGCCACATGTGGCTCTTTGGCCCCCTGAGTATGGCTCTTCCACAAAATACCACGTGCCGGCGCGCACATACAGTGCAATTGAAACTTTGTGGCCCATGCGCAGAAGTCGGTTTTTGGCTCTCAAAAGAAATTTCAATTGTTGTACTGTTGATATTTGGCTCTGTTGACTAATGAGTTTGCCGACCACTGCTCTAGGCAAACACATACCCTGGTCCAGATGGCTTCACAGGCGTATTCTACCAAACATTCAAAGAAGAACTATTCCAATAAGTCCAAGAGGAAGGAACACTTCCAAGCTGTTTTTAGGAAACCAGCATTATCCTAATCCCAAAACCAGATAAAGACACTACAAAGAAAGGGAATAACAGGCCAATATCCCTGATGAACATGTATCTAAAATCCTCAACAAAATATTAGCAAGTCAACTCCAGCAATATATTAAAAAGATCATACACAATGACTAAGTGGGATTTATTCTGGGGATGCAAGGCTACTACAATATTTTCAAATCAATAATTGTGATACATCACATAAATAAAATGAAAGTCAAAGATCACATAATCATATCAAAAGTCACAGAAAAAGCATTTGACAAATACAACACCCATTTTTTTATAAAAACTCAGCAAAATGGGAATAGAGGGAGCATATCTCAACATAATAAAGGCCCTATATGACAGACCTACAGCAAACTTATACTCAATGGTCAAAACCTAAATCCATTTCCCCTAAGAACAGGAAGAAGACAGGTATGTCTACTTTCACCACTCTTATCCAACAAAATATGCCAGAAACTAATCCCAACATGTCATAAATGCAAGAAGTTTCATCAAAAGGTTGATGGAACTTGGGGATTCAGCAGGGCTCAATACATATTACCTACTGCTGGAATAGCTAAGGGCATTTCCCCACACCTAAATATTTGCATATATTATTGCCTGTTGCCAGACAACTGAGGACATTTTAATCTACATGTTATTGCCTCCTGCTGGCCAAACACCTGAACAGCCAAAGGCAGTTCCCCCAAAACTGATAATGCCTACTGTATACTAAATCTTACCTTTGATATGGATATCTGTTTTGCTTTAGGGCAATTTGTGTTACAAAGAGCAAGGGGTCCAGAGACTCAGAGAACTTGGTTACTGAAGCTAAGCTTCCTCTGGCTCCCCCATGGATTAAAAATTTATATTATATTTCCAGTCTCTTTATTAATTTATGCCCTAGTGCCTTCTCTAAATTTCTGAACACTTCTAGATGCTGGATATCACCCTGGCATTAATAATACTAGAAGTCTTAGCCATAGCAATCAGACAAGAAGAAGAAATAAAAGGCATCCAACTTGGAAGGAAGGAAGTAAAACTCTCATTATTCACAGATGACATGATACTGTACATAGAAAACCTAAAAGACCCCATGAGAAAAACTACCAGATTTAATAAATGAATTTGACAATTTAGCAGGATACAAAATTAATACCCCAAAATTGATGGCTTTTTCATACATGAATAATGAATTCTCAGAAAAACTTAACAAAAAACCCCACTCACCACCATAATCGGTTTGGCTCAGTGGATACAGTGTCGGCCTGTGGACTCAAGGGTCCCAGGTTCAATTCCAGTCAAGGGCATGTACCTTGGTTGCGGGCACATACCCAGTGGGAAATGTGCAGGAGGCAGCTGATCGATGTTTCTCTCTCATTGATGTTTCTAACTCTCTATCTCTCTCCCTTACTCTCTGTAAAAAATCAATAAAATATATTTAAAAAAACCATTAACCATTGCAAAAAAAATTAAGATACTTAGTTATAAACTTAACCAAGGAGTTAAAAGACTTGAACTCAGAAAACTATAGGATGTTGAAAAAAGAGATACAGGAAGATATAAACAAGTGCAAGAATATATCATGTTCCTGGAATGGTAGAATTAACATCATTGAAATGACCATACTACAATGCAGATTCAATGCAATCCCTATTAACCCTTTTCACTCGCTTGCTTTTTTCTCAATTCCTTTATTCTACTCGGGATTTAAACAAAAAGAAAGCCCACTGCATGGGAGAATATATGTGCCAATCTTATCACCAATAAGGGTTTAATCTCCAACATTTACAGGGAACTCATACAACTTAACAAAAGGAAAATAAACAACCCAATCAAAAAATGGGCAGCGGACCTAAATAGATATTCTTCTAAAGAGGTCATAAAGAAGACCAAGAGACTTAAGAAAACATGCTCAAAGTCACTAGACATCTGAGAGATGCAAATCAAAATGACAATGAGGTACCCTCTCACACCTGTCAGAATGGCTATTATCAACAAATCAACAAAGAACAAGTGCTGGAGAGGATGCGAAGAAAAAGGAGCCCTCGTGCACTGCTGGTGGGAATGCAGACTGTGCAGCCACTGTGGAGAACAGTATGGAGTTTCCTCAAAACACTAAAAATGGAACTGCCACTTGACCCAGTGATTCCACTTCTAGGAATATACCCCAAGAAACTAGAAACACCAATCAGAAAGGATATATGCACCCCTATGTTCATAGCAGCACAATTTACAATAGCTAAGATTTGGAAACAGCCTAAGTGCCCATCAGCAGATGAGTGGATTAGAAAACTATGGTACATCTACACAATGGAATACTACACTGCAGTAAAAAAGAAGGAATTCTTACCATTTGCAACAGCATGGATGGAACTGGAGAGCATTATGCTAAGAGAAATAAGCCAGTCAGAGAAAGATAAATATCACAAGATCTCACTCCATTGTGGAATATAATGAACAACATAAACTGATGAACAAAAATAGATCCAGAGACAGAAGCATCGATCAGACCATCAAACCTCAGAGGGAAGGTAGGAGAGGGTGGGGGTAAGGGCAAGAAGTCAATGAAAGAACTTGTATGCATGCATATAAGCTTAACCAATGAACACAGACACAAGGGGGGTGAGGGTATGAGTGGAGGGTTGTGGGGGGGCTATTGGGGAATAAGGATACATATAGCATACCTTAATCAATAAAGAAAAAAAAATCAACAAAATGAAAAAGGAGCCCACTGCGTGGGAGAACATATTAGCCAATGACATATCTGATAAATGGATAATATCCAAAATATACAAGGAACTCATATAACTTAACAAAAGGAAGACAAACAATCTAATTAAAAAATGGGCAAAGGACCTAAATAGACACTTCTCCAAAGCAGACATATAGATGGCCAAGAGACATATGAAAAAATGCTCAAAGTCACTGATCATCAGAGAGATGCAAATTAAAACAACAATAAGGTATCACCTTACACCTGTCAGAGTGGCTACCATCAACAAATTAACAAATGACAAGTGCTTGTGAGGATGTGGAGAAAAGGGAACCCCAGTATACTGCTGGTGGGAATGCAGGCTGGTGCAGCCATTATGGAAAACAGTATGAGTCTCCTAAAAAATTAAATATAGAACTGCCATTTGACCCAGTGATTCTACTTCCAGGAATATATCCTAAGAAACCCGAAACACCAATCAAAAAGAATTTATGCACCCCTATGTTCATAGCAGCACAATTCACAATAGCTAAGATCTGGAATTAGCTCAAGTGCCCATCAGGAGACAAGTGGATAAAAATGCTGTGGTACATTTATACCATGGAATACTATACAACAGTAAAAAAGAAGGCTCTCTTACCCTTTGAGACAGCATACTGGTAGAGGGACCTGGAAGTATTATGCTAAGCAAAATAAGCCAGTCAGTGAAAGACAAATATCATATGTTGAATCTAATGAACAAAATAAACTGATGAACAAAATAGATCCAGAGGCACAGAAGCATGGTACAGACTGTGTAATCTCAGAGGAAAGTCAGGGGAGCGTGTGTGGGTGGGAAGAGATCAACCAAAGAACTTGTATGCATACTAGTATATGCATAACCCAGGGACACAGACAATAGGGTGTTGAAGGCCTGGGGTGGGGTCCAAGCTAGAAGGGGTCCATGAAGAATAAAGGGGACATATGTAATACTTGCAATAATAAAGATTAAAAGTAATAGTAATACAAAATAATAAATTAAAGTGAGCTGCTGTCAAATCTGTCTAACCTTTGCCCTAGGAGGATACAATATTTATTATTCTGAACATCAAAAAAATCTGCCCTTTTTCCTCTACCCCAGAGGGAGACACTATTTCTATTCCCTAAGCTCTTTATCTTACAAATATCCTTGAATAGATAATTCAGAACTAAAGCTAATACCAGATATGCAAAATGTTACTCAGAGATAATTATCTCCCAACAACATATATGCATATGTATATACACTCTTCACACTCATAAAAGTTATTTTTTTCATAAATTGGATCTATTTTATATATTAGTGATATGCTTTCTTAATTTTTTTTTTATTTTTCAATTATAGTTGACATACAATATTATATTAGTTTCAGGTGTACAACATAGTGATTGGACATTTATATAACTAACAAAGTGATTACCTTGATAAGTCTAGTACTCACCTGACACCATACATATGTTGTAGGCAGCAGGAATGGCACCAGTTTTCTGACCAGTGGGGTCAGACCAAAACTCAGTTCAGCAACCTCAGTACTTGGGTTCTGGCTAGGAAAGAATTCAGAGCATGACCAAAACTGTAAGAGAACATTTATTTGGTAAATTACAGAGGTTGAAGAAATAATTCTTAGAAGAAATGGGCTTAGGAAACAAATTATAGAGGTAAAGGAAGGGCCCTTGGAGTTTTGGGAGTGAGGAAGCTAATGGTAACGTGCCTGGGGCCAGCAGAGGGTGGGAGAGGGGAAAGGGAAAGGCACTGCATGCTCCCGGGAGGGAGAGCCCCATGGGTCCTCCATCCTAAGGGTTTCAAGGGTGAAGTTCTAAGGGGAGTTCCCAGGGGAAAATTTAAATAGAATATTCAGCAGTGTTCCAGTGTGTCCTTTCAGGGTTGCAGTCTTTACTGATTGATTTGTTGGCACCAGCGCAGGGGATCATTATTCAATGCAGCTGGTTCTGACATCAGCCATCAGCCATGGCTGGTTTTGTTGCTTATCTGAGCCTGGAGCTGAAATACAGCTGAGGTATAGATGTTATCTCCAGGAAGGAAAGGTGAGGGGGTCCAAACCACATGACCAGCTATGTGCTAGGAGAGGAAAACTCACCCTGGGGGCAAGGTCCTATGCTACAATTGATTGTCCATTGTTAGACACCTGGGGCTTTCCATCCTGGTGACTTTCAGTACCAGACTCATTGTTCTTGCTCTGTTCATGTCTGTCTAACTGCGTACAACATGTAGTTATTACACTATTATGGACTATATTCCCTATACTGTACTTTTTAAAATAGACATCTTCTCTTGTTAGTATATCTCATTCTTTTCAACAACTGTATAGTATTTGTTATGGAATATTTGTGTGTGCCCCCCTAAAAAAATACCTATGTTGAAGCCCCAATCCCCAAAGTGATGGTGTTTGTAGGTGGAACCTTTGGGAGATGCAATATTATCTACACTAATAAAAGAGAAAGATGCAAATTGACCATCCCTTTTCAATGCCCACCAGCCAATCAGGAGTGAGTATGCAAATTGACCTGACAAAGATGGAGAGTTAAATTTGCATATGCAGGCCCTGAGTGGCCAGGGGTGGGGTGGCCGCTTGCACGCGCGCCTGCACCAAGCAACCTGGGTCCCAGGGACGGGCGTCCTCAGGACCCAGGCCACTCTGAGCCTGTAGGCCCGCACGTAGGCCCAGAACACCTGGGGTCCCAGAATGACCCCCAGCCACTCTGGGCTACGCGTGCCAGGTGCTGAGCAGCTGGGGGCAGGGCAGCTGCGCGCTGGCGTCAAGCAGCCAGGGTCCCGGGAACAGACGTCCTTGGGAGCCAGGCCACTCTGAGTCTGTAGGTCTGAACATAGGCCCAGAGCGGCTGGGGTGCTGGAATGCCCTCAGCCACTCCGGGCCTATACGCGCAGGTGCCTAGCGGCCAGGGGCGGGGTGGGAACGTCCCCTGCAGCAAGCGAGCACACAGTAGACTGTGGGGGACTGCTTGCCCCTCCCTGCCATGGTGAGGGGCAAGCAGTCTCCCACAGTGAGCAAGCAGACAGCAGGGCCCTGCTTTCCCCTGGCCGTGGCAGCAAGGGGTAAGCAGTTCCCCACAGGGCCCCACAGAGAGCAGACACCAGGGCCCTGCTCACCCCTGGCCCTGGTGGCGAAGGGCAAGCAGGCCCCCACAGAGAGCAGACACCAGGGCCTGCAGTGGCATCAAGCAGGCAGGTCCGCAGAGAACAGAGAACCACAGGGAGCACGCCTAAGCCATCAGTAAGACATCCCCTGAGTGCTCCCAAATTGGAGAGGGTGCAGGTCGGGCTGAGGGATCCAACACCCCCGTGCATGAATTTCATGCACCAGGCCCCTAGTAGTTCATAAGAAAAATATATATTTGGTCATTTGGATGCCCACAATATATTTCTAATATTTATTTGGTCTTCCTCTGTGGTTCATGGCTCACAGCTCCTGAAACCCTTGAAATTTCCTAAGTGTTGAGAGTGAAAAAGATGCCTTTTGTTATGTTAATGAGGTGACCTTTGGAAAGCTCCTAAGGATGGGGGCTGGTTCACAGTGGAGCTGACCCTGTGATTAGAGGGTTGGAACTTTCAGTGCCACCTCCCAAACTCCAGGGCCCACCTGGAGAGGGGCTGGAGATTGAATTCAGTCAGTGATTAATCAACCATGACTATGTGATGAAGCCTCCACAAAAACAAAAGTAGGGGTGGTAAACATATAGAGATTTTGGGAGATTGGCACTCAGAGAGCATGGGAGCTCCAAACTCTTTTCCACTAATCTTGCCCTATATGTCTCTTCCTTATGACTGTCCCTGAGTTTTACTCTTTTACTAGAAGCCCAGTGCGCAAAACCACATGGTCCCGCCCACCTGCACATGCCTTGCCATGCTCACAGCTCACAGCCCCACCCACTTGCACCAGTCTTTTGTAGTTACAGCATTAGGGCCACAGGCCTTTTATAAAAATAAAGCTGTAGTAAAGTGAGTAAATAGGTTTCCTGCATTCTCTGAGCTACTCTAGCAAATAAATGGAACCCAAGGAGGGGGCCATGAGGAACTCTGTCTTTTGCCAGCTGGTCAGAAGCACAGATAACAACCTGGGATTTCCATTGGCATCTGAAGTAGGGAAGTTCGGGTGCTCTTGTAGGAATGAGCCCTTAAACTGTGGAATCTGATGCTTTATCTAGGTAAATAGTGTCAGAATTGAGTTGAATTTTCAGACACCCTGCTGGTTCCAGAATTGCTCCAGAATTAATCCTGCACGGGGATCGCGCCTAAATCATCAGTCATACATCCCTCTCTCAATCTGGGACAGCTGGCTCCTAACCACTCGCCTGCCTGCCTGCCTGCCTGATTGCCCCTAACCGCCTCTGCCTCGGCCCCTGCTGCTGCAGCTTCATCCAGAAGGACGTCCGGAATGATGTACAGAAGGTTGTTCAGCTGTCTGGTCTAATTAGCATAGTATGCTTTTATTATTTTAGATACAGCAACTAACAAGCCAAGAAGAAGGACATCACCAAGAATAGAATCTGTTGGCATTTTGATCTTGGACTTCTCTGCCTCTAGAACTGTGAGAAATAAATATCTACTGTTTAAACCACCCAGTGTATTGTATTTTGTTATAACACTTGAGGTAACTATGACAGTATTCCACAGTATTGGCATACCATAATTCATTAATAATTCTGAACTATTTCTCTACTAATGCCCTTTTAGTTTATTTTCCAATGTCTTACTTTTATAAGATATGCTAGAGAAAACATACTTCTTACATATACATATTTTTAATATTTCTGTAGGAAGGATTAATAGAAATATAATTACTTGTTCAAAATATGTGCATTTACAAATTTGAAAAATACATACAAGTTGCCTATATCAACTTGTATTTCCCCAATAGTTTGAGAGTTCCAGAACCTTGTTTTCCTAATAGTGCTGACATACTTATGCCCCCATAAGAATGAACCTATGAAAAGATATGATTTAAAATTAACTTCAGATTGAAAATCATTTAATGCAATTTTTCCCTCTAAATCAAATATATCCCTACACAAATGTTGGAAGCTGGCTCTTATTCATTCTCTTTTATGAAAACAAAATGAGGCATTTCAATAAATGAGGAGGCTATGGAAAGAGAGATGTAAACAGAACTTCTGGTGATAATTTACTATATTTTTTATTCAATGCTGCTGGTATCCCCTGACACAAATAAAGTATATGCAGTCCATAGGTCATATATCAAAAGGAACATGAGATCATTTCTAGAATGAATTTCATCCCCCAAAGGCAACTTCACTAGATAACTTCATATTTTTCCAATTAGAGTTTCATGGCAGTGGACTTGCAACCAGGGACTCATATGGACCTCAAAGTCAACTAAAACTCCAGTTTTTGTGTTTGTTTTTTTCTTAATTTATTATGGATACTGTTGTTGTACTTTAAACATAAATGATTACTTAGCTAGGTTTTCCCAACCTGCTCATATGTGCAATGGGTGTTTTTTAAATCCGGAGTTAAGAAATTCATGTGTATTCTTACAAGATATAAACATATCACCTTGCTAATTTCAGCTTATGTATCCACTTGTCAAGGTCTTCTTGACACTTGATTCTGTCATCCTATATAATAAAGAGGTAATATGCAAATTGACCCTCATGCTGTAACACTCACAAGATGGCTGCCCTGCCCAGCCCCTCCCCCAGCTCCACCCCTGATCAGCCTCTCCCACCCCAATTGAGAGTGGGGCAGCTAGCCAACCTCCCACCCCACCATGGCCCCTCACTTAGGCCGGCCATGCCCCCACTCTTTCCCAGGGCTGGGGGTACCCCAGGCAGGCTGCAGGCATGACGTTGGTCAGAGGCAAAGGTTCTGGCTGTCCCTGGCCTAGATAGTCCAGAAAACCTCAGCAATGACCAAAGACCAAGATCGAGTGGAAAGGTCCCTGCCAGCGCTTATGGTTCAAAGTGCCAGGAGGAGGCGGAGTGTCTTGAACCTGCAACCCTTGTGTCTGCACACCAAGCCTTGGGGCACACCATGCCAGTGGCACCTGTGGGTGAAAGGGGGAGAGCAGGGAGCTGGGGTGCGGAGCTGGGAGGGGCCTAGAGTCTTTGGGAGCAGCCTGCCTGCCGAGGTTGCTGTGACCCTCATGCTCAGGTGGGCTTGGTCAAAGCCCCTGGTAAGCTCTGCTGCTTGCCTTCCAGGTGCAGCGAGCCCTGAGCCAGCTGGCGTTGCACTCAGAGAAGCAGCTGTCACTGGGCTCAGTTACATAAGAGAAATCAAAGAGCCGAGAGTAAATATCCTCCTAGCCCCTTCCTATGCCCCCAGGTGAGGAGGGCTGGGGATGGGGTTAATGGAAAATGGCTGCTGCTTTGCATTTTATAATGAAAAGACTCCTGCTATGTAGAGAGGAGAGCTGATTCATTTCCAGCAACACCTGGTGTGTTCCCTGCCCCAGCCCTGAAGCCTAACAGCACCTAGCAAAGGTGTGTCCACACAGCCATGTTGGCCTGGCTCCTGAAATGTTGGGAGCAAGTTTGATCATCATTGATTAAAAAAAAAAAAGTAAAGATTGAAAAACACCTCTTTGTACTCAAATGGCACTATAAAATGCAGATTACAGCATCTGATTTTGTCTTCTGTGTTGATTTTGAGGCAGAGTGCACATAGATTCATGGGCAAAGCAGAAAAAAACAACAAAGGGAAAGGGAGAGGATTCTGCCGTCCACAGCACTGAACGTTGTTTTCTTCTTTGTTTGTTTTGGGTTTTTTTTTGGTTATTTTTCCTTCTGTTCTTCAAGTCAGTATATGCCATTTAAACCACTTTATGGGGTTATGTAATGAGCTAATGCTTCCTCTATTAAGAGCAAGTAGCAGTACCTTTCATATGAGTCACATACATTTAATACATTCAAATGGAGCATAGTGAGTGGAGAGAATGGTATGTGTCATTATATAAAGAACTTGGCATTAAGATGCTATCTGGCTAAAGATCTTATTTATTTTTCAGTTTAGAGAACGTACACAAATCAGGCTTTGAAAATGAATGTGCATGCTTAAATGCATGACTTTATCTTCACCCCTAATGACCAAACGATCCAGTCACCAGGAGGTGCATTGATGGGTCCCACGGCACAGCGGATCTGGGGTCTCGTGGTATGGTGGGTCTGGGTGAGGCTGCATGGTGCAGGCTAGGGCTGGGGGACCTGAGCCCATGCCCCCCACCCCAGTGCCAGTATGTGAGGCTGCGTCCCCTGCACAGCGGAACTTCATGGGGGTGGGGCCAGGCGGGTCTTGGTGTCGCCCAATGGGAGTGGGGTCACCCAGACAATTCTATTATAGAGAAAGGGATATTAAAATATTTCGTCTAATTAATTCCCTTTTAATGTGCCCACATTTTGTGCACAAGGCTACTAGTTTATTATATTAGGCAACTCTTTAATTTCTGTATCATCCATGCGTTTAATAAACACACATCCTTCTTGTGAATTCATTCAACTCACTTGTTAAAATGTTGAACAGGACCCATCCAAACCCAACCGCATGTCTGTGCCACCAGCATTGTGTTGTAAGGTTGACATTGTCCTGTTTTTTTGTCTTGTCTTTCATCAAAAGAGCCATGACCCTGAATGGAAATAAGTCTGATTTCACTCGCCATTAGCCTAAGTGTGGGGTATATAAGATGATTGTGGCAGAAAGAAATGTTAATGGAAGGAATGAAGCTGTTACTTTTCACTCAGATGTGTATTTATTCATTTTCAGTCCTCACCTAAGGATATTTTTCCATTGATTTTTAAAGAGAGTGGAAGGGAGTGAGGAGGGAAAGAGAGAGACAGAGAGACACAGAGAGAGAAACATCAGTGTGAGAGAGACACATCGATTGGTTTCTTTCCGCACCTGCCCTGACCGAGGCCAGGGATTGAGACTGCAACCAAGGTACCTGCCCTTGACTGGGAATCAAACCTGGACTCTTTGGTCCATGGGTTGACACTCTAACCACTGAGCAAACTGGCTAGGGCTCAGATATGTATTTAAAATGGCTGAATAGTAAAGATAGAAAAGAAGGACCACATATAAATTGAATTAAATTCTTATAAAATAAGATGCCTTTAATTAATCTTTTTTGAGCATCAGTGTAATGAATAATTTAAAATGCCCATTCTCTTCTTAGATTTACAGAAATCAGTGTATTTTCATATTCACTTGGCATGTTTATAGGTTAATATCATTTCTTTTTTCAAAGAGGTCATCTACATGCTGAATTATATTTTTGTCATTTTGGTAGTTATGTCTTTTTGATTGAGATAAAATTTACATAACATAAAACTCACCATTTTAACCATTTAAAAATGTACAGTTCAATGGTTTTTATTATATTCACAATGTTGTGGTATCATCACCAATAAATAATTCAAAAACATTTTGCTCATCCCAGAAGGAAACCCTGTACCCATTAAGCAGTCACTCCATTATCCCTTCCCTGGCAACCATTAATTTACTTTCTGTCTATAAGGAGTTGTCTATTATGGACATTTCACATAAATAGAATTAAAGCAGTTCCCTCTTTTCCATGGTTTTGGTTTTAGCTGTTGCAGTTAACCGTGGTCAACTATAGTCCAAAATGTTAAATGGAAAATTTCAGAAATAAACAATTCATAAGTTTTAAATTGCAAGCCATTCTGAGTAGCATCATGAAATCTTGCATCCAGACACGGGGGGGGGGTGGGGGGAGGGGCAGGTGAAGGCATGTACTGGGGAGTACGGGAGGCTGGGGGGAGGTCAATGGGGGAAAAAAAGGAGACATATGTACTACTATTTGTAATACTTCAAACAATTAAAAATAAAATAAAATCTCCAGTTAAAAAAAAAAAAAAAAGAAAGAAAGAAATCTTGCACTGTCCCATTCCATCCTGCCTGATACATGAATCATCCTTTTGTCAGTGTATCCAAGATGTACATATAGTACAATAAGGTACTTTGAGAAAGAAAGAGACCACATTCACATAACTTTTATCTTAATATATAAAAACCCAGGGTCCGTTAATGACCGAAGGCTTGATGGAACACCAGGCTGCGAGCGCAGCAGGCTCCGGTGGGCGGGGACTGGTGAGTGGGCTGAACTGCTGACCTCTCTGGGAGAGAGAGGTGGGGCTGATCAGCGGCTACGGGCTACCATGGATCAGACCCTGCTTCTCTCTCTCTCTCTGGGCCTTTCCAGCAGCTGTGCCTCTATCCAAGCTATCAGCACTTCAGCCAGCTTGCCAGCAGCCTGGGGTGGCTGTTGATCAGCCCTGCCTCTCTGATCAGGCCCAGAGATAGTCCTGGAGATGCTGACTGGCATAGAAAATGACTAATCAGAACCTAATCTGGGTGAACTGCAAAGGCAAAACCTAAATTGGGGGCTGAGGAGGGGTTTTAAGGGCAACAGCTGTTTGGTGTAAGGTGTAAGAAAGTGGTTCAATTTTAAAAAATATATATATTTCTTTATTGATTTCAGAGAGGAAGGGAGAGGGATAGAGAGATAGAAACATCAATGATGAGAGAGAATCACCGATCGGCTGCCTCCCGCACGCCCCCCACTGGGGATCGAGCCCACAACCTGGGCATGTGCCTTAACTGGAATCGAACCCGGGACCCCTCAGTCTGCAGGCCAACACTCTATCCATTGAACCAAACCGGCTAGGGCTGGTTCAATTTTTTAATGACCAGTTTGGCAGTATAGTGCATATGGCTGGTTAACAGTCCAGATATAGGGATTATGTATTTTTGTCTGCCAAGAGCATCTCTTCCTCTCCTCCTGCTGAAAAAGTCCCCCTCCCATTTAAGCAATCCTATCCTATATAATCTATCTATATTAACCCTTTGCACTTGCTTGCTTTTTTCTCGATTCCTTTATTCTAATGCTAACCATGTCGAGTCACACTCGACATCCGAGTGCAAAAGGTTAATAAAAGGGTAATATGCTAATTAGACCTGGTCGACCAGCCATTTTCCAGACATCTGACTTCCTTCCAGACAGAGGCATTTAGGGGTGATCAGGCTGGCAGGGGAGGGCAATTGGGGGCGAGATCAGGCTGGCAGGGGGTAAGGGGCAATCAGGCCAGCAGGGTAGGGCAGTTGGGGGCAACCAGGCTGGCCAGGGAGGGCAGTTGGGGGGCGATATCAGGCCGTCAGAGGAGGGTAGTTAGGGCCGATCAGGCTGGCAGGCAGAGAGGTTAGGGGTGATCAGGCAGGCAGGCAGAGGCAGTTAGGGGTGATCAGGCAGTCATGGATAGGGCCTAAACCGGCAGTCAAACATCCTCCAAGGGGTCCTAAATTGGAGAGGGTGCAGGCTGGGCTGAGGAAACCCCCTCCCCCATGCACAAATTTTGTGCACCAGGCCACTAGTTACAATATATTCTTGTAATTGTTTCATTTTGTATTGTTGTTAATCTCTTACTATGTCTAATTTATAAATTAAATGTTTTCATTGACATTTATTATTAAAAAAAACATAGTATATTTAGGGTACTCTGTGGTTTTAGACATCCACTGGAGGTCTTGGAACATATTCCCTGTAAAGAAGGGGTGGCTACAGTATGCAATATGTGGCTTTCTGGGCCCTAATTGGTTTGGCTCAGTTGATAGAGCATCAGCCTGCGGACTCAAGGGCCCCAGGTTCAATTCTGGTCAATTCTGGTCAAGGGCATGTACCTTGGTTGCGGGCACATACCCAGTGGGGAGTGTGCAGGAAGCAGCTGATCGATGTTTCTCTCTCATCGATGTTTCTAACTCTCTATTCCTCTCCCTTCCTCTCTAAAAAATCAATAAAAAAACTATATATATATATCCTATCTAATAATAGAGTAACATGTAAATTACCATCACTCCACTATGCCCACGATTGGGCGGCGGGAGGCTGGGGGGCAGGACTCAGGGTGGCCTATCTGGCCATTGAGAGGCACGGATCCGCTGCCACTGAGGGGGGCTACCCTGCTGTTGAGAGGTGCAGGGGGCGGGAGAACTTTGTTCATGATTTCTAAGTTCCTGCCCCCTGCACCTCTCAACAGCAGGGTAGCCCCCCTCAGCGGCCGCGGACCATCAAAAGTGGGGGAGCTAGGTGCCTGTCTGCTTGTGCCAACGGACAGGCACCCCAGCTCTACCGCGAAAAGCAAAAGCATGTAGGGGACCCTACACGTGCATGATTCAATCATGCACTGGGCCTCTAGTATATATATAAAATGTAAATGTTCATTTGTTCAAAATCTTAAATCTCTGAAAGTTCTTCACTGATTGCTTTGAAATTTTGACACAACGTTGCATTCGAATACACACTTGTTTTTATATACCTTATACCTACTATTATCTAGATGTCACACCTGTGACAGGTAAAAACATGCTTTTTTTGAAAAATAGCACCATCTGTTGGACATAAAAGCAACATACGCTATACTAAATATTTTACGATTCCATTTCAATGTTTCTGATTTACAATCCATTTATGATTTCCAAATTTCCAATTTTACAATTCAATTTCAATGTTTATAATGATTGAAGATTTGTGCTTAGAAATCATGAACAAAGTTCTCAATCAATTGGGAATGCCATCACCGAATTGATCTGCTGCTGCTTCATTCGATGTAGAATTGCATCGTGAACAAAATTACAACACGGGTCATCTTTTGTCGTATGTGCAATCAAATATTCCTAAGCTAACGCTTGAGCAAAAAGGCATTTACGATCAAATAATGCAAACTGTCAATAACGGGATTGGAGAAATCTTCTTCTAAGATGCGCCAGGAGGAACTGGTAAAACGTTCCTAATTAGATTGATTCTGGCAGCAATTTGATCCCAAAATGACATAGCCTTAGCTCTTGCATCGTCCGGAATAGCTGCGACATTGCTACCAGGTGGAAGAACTGCTCATTCTGCTTTGAAATTGCCATTGAACATGCAATTCATTGAAACTCCCATGTGCAACATTTCCAAAACACCCAGCATGGGAAAAGTATTGCAGGAATGCAAACTTATTGTTTGGGATGAATGCACAATGGCGCACAAAAAATCGCTCAAGGTTCTTGATTGATCATTGCAAGATTTGGATGGAAACATCAGACTATTTGGGAATGCATTAATATTGCTTGCAGGAGATTTCAGGCAAACATTACCTGTAATTCCTCGATTGACACCAGCGGACGAAATAAATGCTTGCCTGAAATACTCTACTTTGTGGCGACACTTAAAGATGTTACAAGTAACTACAAATATGCGTGTCCAGCTGCAAAACGATCAATCAGCTGAGATATTCTCACATCAATTGCTGGAAATTGGGAACGGAAAGGTGCCGATTGATCTGACCTCAGGACGAATTTCATTGCCTCATAACTTCTGCAATTTAGTGACATCAAAAGAAGAATTGGTTGAAAAAGTATTCCCCAATATTCAAACCAATGATAAGAATCACGATTGGCTGAGTGAACGAGCTATTCTTGCAGCCAAGAACAAAGACGTCTATGAACTTAACAATATTATTCAGTCTAACATTCAAAGCGAGGCAGTCACATACAAGTCCGTCGACACTGTTGTGGAAGCATATGGAGTGGTTACTTATCCAACAGTGTTTTTGAATTCACTCAATCTGCCAGGGATGCCACCACACTGCAATTGAAAATCGGCGTGCCAATTATAATATTGCGAAATATCAACCAGCCAAAGCTTTGCAACGGCATGTGGCTTGCAGTAAAAAAATTAATAAGCAACGTCGTAGAAGCAACAATCTTGACAGGACCTTTCGAAGGTGAAGATGTCCTCATTCCTCGCATTCCTATGATTCCAACGGATATGCCATTTTAATTTAAGAGATTGCAATTCCCAATTCGATTGGCGTTTGCAATCACCATCAACAAAGCTCAGGGCCAATCTTTAGAATTCTGCGGTTTATATCTACACACGGATTGCTTCTTACATGGACAATTATATGTTGCGCGTTCTAGAGTCGGCAAACCAGACAACCTATATATCTGCACAGACAATGGAACAACAAAAAATATTGTATACCCACAAGCATTGTGAAATTAAACATATTAGAAACGTGTGCTTTCTGTTTTCTTTCTTTTCCATTTAACCAGAATGAGCCACAGCAACATGTGGCCGGGTAAAGCTAATATATATATATATATATATATATATATATATATATATATATATATATATATATTGAATCTGGCTTTTTACTTAGCATAACATTTTCAAGTTTTATCCATGTTGTGGAATGTATCAATACTCCATTCTTGTTAAAAAAATTTTATTGATTTTTTAATATATATAGAGAGAGGAAGATAGAGAAATAACAACATTAATGAGAACAAAACATCATCCATTTGCTGCCTCCTGCACGACCCCAACTGGGGATCAAATCCACAACCAGGGCATGTAACCTGACAAGGAATTGAACCAGTGACCTCTTGGTTCATTGGTGGATGCTCAAACACTGAGCTATACCAGCCGGGCAATATTTCATTCATTCATTCTTTCTTTTGTTTAGTTATTTTTACAGTTTTATTTTTGTGTACACATTTGCTTAACTATCACTGAATTTTTAAACTGAAGAGCATTTACAAGTAGCTTATATTGTGTAGAACTAAGGTATGCTGAAAACCCAGTCTGGAGCAAAATGAGAAATAACATCTTTCTAAAGATAGGTTTAGAAATTCTGATCCAGTAGGTTAAGATGTTTCCTCTCTCTGGTAGCAAGGCTGAGGCATACCTGGCTGTCAGGCCACCATTCACAGGAATACCCAAAAAACAGGGTACAAACCATTGAAAACAAGTCCAACCAATCTACCTGGTGTTATGGTACAAGTTTCACAATTCAAATCACCTGTATTCAATGGTAAACTTATAAAACCTTTGTAAGATACATTCACTGTCAAAAATGAGATCATTGCCATTGGTAAACCAGCAGCTGTATGAGCCTGTGTTACATTTAAGGCACCGAAAAAGACTGTTTGCTATTAGGCCACAGACAGCAGCATTAAGTCCAATGTATGTTGATCCATGTTCAAGCAGATTCCTTTCTGCTTCTGGAAGTTGGTTACTTTTTATGTTTATGATGTAAAAAATGTGGTCTTCCTTGAAAGTATCATCTGATTCATGATTTTCCATCTTGAGCCTTATGCTTGCCTCCCAGCCGAAGGTTCTTGATCCGATCTTCCTCAGCCCTAAGGCTCACTGCAACCTTCTCTTTGCTAGCACTGGTACAGCCATCTTTTGCTGGCACATGACTTGGTGAGCAATATTTCATTTTTTTATGATTTAATAATTATATATATATAATAATATATATTTATATATATATATCACATTTTGTTTACCCATTCTTCAGTTGGTGAACATTTATTTTGTTTCCAATTTTAGGCTATCTTACATTATAATAGAGAAACATGCAAATTGACCGCACCTCCGCTATGCCCATGATTGGGCCTGCCAGAGGCTGGGGGCGGGACTCCGGGTGGCCTAACTGGCCATTGAGAAAACCAAGATGGCGGTGCCAAATCCTCTTAGTTCCGGGGGTCCTGGTGAGTGATGGCAACCCTAGAGGGGCGTGGTATGCACAGCCAGCAACCTCCCGGGGGTCCCGGGACCCATAGCGTGGGGGGGGGGGGCGTGGCCGGGCACGGCCAGCAGCCTCCGGGGGTCCCAGGTTCAATGGCGACCCGGGGGACGTGGCCGGGCATGGCCAGCAGCCTCCGCGGTGTCCCGGGACCCATCGCGACGGGGGGGGGGGCGTGGCCGGGCACGGCCAGCAGCCTCCCGGGGGTCCCGGGACCCATCGCGACGGGGGGGGGCGTGGCCGGGCACGGCCAGCAGCCTCCGGGGGTCCCAGGTTCAATGGCGACCCGGGGGACGTGGCCGGGCATGGCCAGCAGCCTCCGCGGTGTCCCGGGACCCATCGCGACGGGGGGGGGGGGGGGGGGGGGGGGGGGGCGTGGCCGGGCACGGCCAGCAGCCTCCCGGGGGTACCGGGACCCATCGCAACCCGTGGGTGGGGGTGGTGTGGCCGGGCACGGCCAGCAGCCTCCCTGGGGTGCCGGGACCCATCGCGACCGGGGGGCGTGGCCAGGCACGGCCAGCAGCCTCCAGGGGGGCCCAGGACCCATCGCGACCAGGGGGGGCATGGCCGGGCACGGCCAGCAGCCTCCAGGGTGGCCCGGGACCCATCGCGACCCGGGGGGGCGTGGCCGGGCACGGCCAGCAGCCTCCAGGGGGGCCCGGGACCCATCGCGACCCGGGGGGCGTGGCCGGGCACGGCCAGCAGCCTCCCGGGGGTACCGGGACCCATCGCAACCCGTGGGTGGGGGTGGTGTGGCCGGGCACGGCCAGCAGCCTCCCTGGGGTGCCGGGACCCATCGCGACTGGGGGGCGTGGCCAGGCACGGCCAGCAGCCTCCAGGGGGGCCCAGGACCCATCGCGACCAGGGGGGGCGTGGCCGGGCACGGCCAGCAGCCTCCAGGGGGGCCCGGGACCCATCGCGACGCGGGGGGGCGTGGCCGGGCACGGCCAGCAGCCTCCAGGGGGGCCCGGGACCCATCGCGACCCGGGGGGCGTGGCCGGGCACGGCCAGCAGCCTCCTGGGGGTCCCAGGTTCAATGGCGACCCGGGGGGCGTGGCCGGGCACGGCCAGCAGCCTCCCAGGGGTCCCAGGACCCATCGCGACCGGGGGGGGCGTGGCCGGGCACGGCCAGCAGCCTCCTGGGGGTACCGGGACCCATCGCAACCCGTGGGTGGAGGTGGTGTGGCCGGGCACGGCCAGCAGCCTCCCTGGGGTGCCGGGACCCATCGCGACCCGGGGGGGCGTGGCCGGGCACGGCCAGCAGCCTCCCAAGGGTCCCGGGACCCATCGCGACCCGTGGGGGGGGGGTGTGGCCGGGCACGGCCAGCAGCCTCCCGGGGGTACCGGGACCCATCAGGACCCGGGTGGCGTGGCCGGGCACAGCCAGCAGCCTCCCTGGGATACCGGGACCCATCGCGACCCGGGGGGCGTGGCCGGGCCCAGCCAGCCGCTCCAGGGGTGATGTCCCTGGGTAATCGCCACCCTCGCCTAAATGGCTGGTGCTGAGAGGGATCAATGGGCCAGTGGAAGGAGCAGGTGGTAGTTGACCACCGAGGCCATCTGCAGCAGCCGGATGCAGAGCTGGGGTCCACGTTCTACAGGTTGGCCTCCGTGGGGACCCGAGTCGCACCCATAGTAGCCGAGTGGGCATGCTGGCATAGTAGCCCCAGCATGAGGCCAGCTTCCCAAGCCAGGCTGCGGAGGGAGGGAGGGCCTCTGGGCTGGGAGCACTCCCCCACCCCAGTGGACAGGGCACAGAGAGCAAGCAGCAGAGAGCTACTAGAGGTGGTGGGTGTGGTGGCCTGGCTTCCAAGAGGCTGGCTTCAGCTGCTGTGGCCTGCGCTGAGGTGGCTGGTGGTGGGGGCAACTGCATGGGCGCATCCGAGGCTGGGGCACTGGGAGACGTGGGACTGCAGCCCAGAAAGCGAGGCTCCGGAGGACCTGGTCACCGACACCGGGCATTAAAGCCGCCTCCTACAAGATGTATCCTAGCCTAGGTGTGTGGGAAGCAGATTCAGGAACCTCTCCCTTTGCAGCGCCAGAGCCCAGGCCTGCCAGCACCCCAGAGGAGACCCCCACCAGGATCGGGGGCGTGACCCATCCCCTCCAAAAAAAACTTCTACCCATTGGAATCACTTTCCTGATCATCTTCCCCAAAATAGATTGCACTTTAAAGGTGGGTAAAGGAAAGTTGAGGGAAGTTAAAACACTGCACAAAGGATATTGTAAGATGACAAAGCCCAAAGTGAAGCTCATGTGTTTTCTTTAAAAAATATATATTTTTAAAATGTCAGAAAGGGAGAGGGAGAGAGAGATAGAAACATCAATGATAAGAATCACTGATCAGCCGAAACCGGTTTGGCTCAGTGGATAGAGCGTCGGTCTGCGGACTGGAAGGTCCCAGGTTCGATTCCGGTTAAGGGCATGTACATTGGTTGCTGGCACATATCCTGGTGGGGGGTGTGCAGGAAGCAGCTGGTCGATGTTTCTCTCTCATCGATGTTTCTAGCTCTCTATCCCTCTCCCTTCCTCTCTGTGAAAAATCAATAAAATATATTAAAAAAAAAAAAGAATCACTGATCAGCTGCCGCCCACAGGCCCCCTACTGGGGATTGAGCCCAAAACCCAGGCATGTGTGCCCCTGATCAGAATCAAACCTGGACTCTTCAGTCCACAGGCCGATGCTCTCTCCATTAAGCCAAACTGACCAGGGCCATGTGTTTTCTTCAAGTTCTGCGTGGTTTTAATGGTCCCCAAATCTATACTAATAAAAGGATAATATGCTAATTAGAGTGGTTGTCTTCCGGACATCTTTCCAGACAAAGCCGCAGTGGCTACAAAGGCCAAGGCTCAGGCAGCCATAACCAGCTGCAGTGGCAGCAGCATTGGGGTTATGGGGGTGGTGCCTCCGAGGGAGGCCAGACTGGGGGCCAAGGCACAGGCAGTTTGGGGTGATCAGGCTGATAGGGGAGGACAAGGTAGGGGCAATCAGGCTGGCAGGAGATCAAGGTAGGGGCGAGCAGGCAGGCAGGCAGTGGGGTTAGGGACAATCACGCAGGCAGGCAGGTGAGTGGTTAGGAGCCAGCAGTTCCGGATTGTGAGAGGGATGTCCGATTGCTGGAAGTTGGACATCCCCTGAGGGGTCCCAGATTGAAGAGGGTGCAGATTGGGCTGAGGGGCACACACCCCCACCCTCACCCCCAGTGCACGAATTTCGTGCACCGGGCCTCTAGTTATGAATAATATTGCTATGAACATTTACGTCTAAGTTTTTGTGTGAACATGTTTTTTCATTCTTTTGGGCATATACATAGAAGTATAATTACTGGGTCATATGAAAACTCTGTGATTAAGTTTCTCTAGGGAACTGACAAACGTTTTCTACAGGAGTTGCACATTTTGCATTCACACTGGAAATGTATGAGGGGTCCAGTTTCTATACATCCTCAACAATATTTCTTATGTCTATTTTTTTAGCATAGTCATTCTGATAGGTTTGAGGCGGTACCTTATTGTGGTTTGATTTACATTTCCTTAAAAATTAATGATGTCAAGCACCTTTGCCTATGATTATCAGCCATTTGTATATCTTTTTTGAAGACATGTATATTCATGCATGTTGCCCTTTTTTTCAACTAGGCTATTTATCTTATTGTCACTGAGTGAAAAGAGGTCTTTATGTATCCTAGATTCTAGACCCTTATCAGACATAAAATTTGCAAATAGTTTAACACATTCTCTGGGTTGTCTTTTCACATTTTTGTTAATGTCTTTTGATGCATAAAGTATTCCATTTTAAAAAATAATTCTTTATTTTGAAATTATTACATATGTCCCCTTCTTTCCCTCATTGACTCCCTCCAGCCTGTTCCCCCTCCCCCAGGCCTTCAGCACCCTAGTGTCTGTGTCCATGGATTATGCATATATGCATACAAGGTCTTTCTTTGTTTGATTACTTCCCACCCACCCATCCTCCCCCACCTTCCCCCTGAGATTCCACAATCTGTTCCATGCTTCCTTGTCTGTGGATCCACTCTGTTCATCAGTTTATTTTGTTACTTAGATTCCACATATGAGTGAGATCATGTGATACTTGTCTTTCTCTGACTGACTTATTCCACTTAGCATAATATTCTCCAGGTCCCTCCATGCTGTCTCAAAGGGTAAGAGCTTCTTCTTCTTCTTCTTCTTCTTCTTCTTCTTCTTCTTCTTCTTCTTCTTCTTCTTCTTCTTCTTCTTCTTCTTTTTTTTCTTTTTTTACTGCTGCCTAGTATTCTATGATATAAATCTACCACAGCTTTTTTTATCCACTCATCTACTGAAGGGCACTGGGACTGTTTCCAGAGCTTAGTTATTGTAAATCGTGCTGCTATGAACATAGGGGTGCATACATTCTTTTTGATTGGTCCTTTGGGTGGGTTTTTAAGATATATTCCTAGAAGTGGGATCACTGAGTCAAATGGCAGTTCCATATTCAATTTTTTGAGAACACCATAAAGTATTTAATTTTGAGGAAGTTCTATTTAACTGTTCTTTCTTTGATCATTTGTGCTTTTCTTGTCATGTTTAAGTAACCGTTGTTGTCTAATTCATGGTTACAAATATTTGCACCCATGTTTCCTTCTAAGATTTTTATATTTGCAGCTAAATGTATTCATTTAGGTGTTTGATACATCTTTCAATAATTTTTGTATACAGTGTGAGATATAAGTTCAAATTAATTATTTTGAATGTTGCTTCCCACTTGTCCCAGAACCATTTGTTAAAATAACTATTCTTTCCTCAATGAATGGTCTTGACACTTTTGGCAAAAATCAATTAACCATAGATGTACAGGTTTTTTTCTAGATTCCTACTTCTACTCTGTTGGCCTATATATTTACCCTTATGCCAGTACCATCATATTTTGTTATTGAATTTATTTGTTTGACTAGTTAACGAAATTATACAGGTTTCAGGTGCAGAATTCTGCAACACATCATCTGTACACACTGTATGGTGTAATTACAGTAGCTTTGTAGTAAGTGTTGGAATTGGAACATGTGAATCCTCCAACTTTTTTTTTTCTCAAAATTGTTTTAGCTATTCTGTGCCTCTAGCATTCTATATGCATTTTCAGATTAATCTGTCCATTTCTGCAAAAAAATACATTTGAAATTATGATAGTGATTGTATTGATTCTGTAGATCAATTTGAGGAGTATGACGATCATAACAAAATTAAATTTGCTAATACATGAGCACAGGATGCCTTACCATTTATTTAGGTCTTTAAGTTCTTTCAACTATGCTTTGTCAATTTCATTATACAAGTCTTGTTCTTCCATGGTTAAATTTATTACTAAGTATTTTATTCTATTTGATGCTATTGCAAATGGTTTTGAACTTCTATCTCACACTGTACAAAAATTACTGCAAAATGGATCAAAGACCTAAATGCATACATTTAGCTACAATTGTACTCCTAATTTTATTTCTTGGATTGTACATTCCAAGTGTGTAGCTTTAGAAAAGATACTTACATAGAGATCTTGACTTCTGCAACTATTCTAAACTCATTGAATAGCTCTAATAGTTTTGGGGAAATATTTAGGGCTTCTATGTGTAAAGATCATGTCATTTGTGAACACATAAAATTTTACTTCTTCCTCTCAAATCTGGATGCATTTCATTTCTTACTAGAGGCCCAATGCATGAAATTCATGCAAGAGTAGGCCTTCCTTCCCCCAGCTTCCAGCACTGGCTTCCCTCTGGCACCCGGGACCCGGGCTTCCCTGGCAGCCCCGGCTTTGTCCAGTAGGTCATCTGGAAGGACATCTGGTCTAATTAGCATATTACACTTTTATTATTATAGATTATTTCCTAACTGCTTTGGCTAGAACTTCTAGCACAGTGCTAACTAGAAGTGGTGAGAGAAGACATCTTGGTCTCATTCCTGATTTTAGGGGTAAAACATTCAGCCTTTCACCAGTGTTGTTAGTGGATTTTTCATAGATGCCCTTTTATCAGGTTGAGGAAGTTCCCTTCTATTCCTAATTTGTGGAGTGTTTTTATCATGAAATAGAGTAGTGGATTTTGTGAAACGCCTTTTTGACATACTAGTATATTGAGATAATCATGTTGTTTTTT
The DNA here is from genome assembly GCF_027574615.1 of Eptesicus fuscus. NCBI lineage: Eukaryota > Metazoa > Chordata > Mammalia > Chiroptera > Vespertilionidae > Eptesicus > Eptesicus fuscus. The sequence continues at coordinate 28,034,540 of NC_072473.1, forward strand.
TCTTCTTTCTATTAATATGGTATATAATACTGGTGATTTTCATGTGTAGACTCATTCTTGCACTTATGGGATAAATCCCATTTAATAAAGGTGTATGATCCTTTTAACAGAATTCAGTGTGTTAGTATTTTGTTTTTATAGCTATAGTCATCAGGAATATTTTTCTGTAGTTTTCTTTGTCTGAATTTGGTATCAGATAATACTGACCTTATTGAATGAGTTAGGAAATAGTCCTTTTTCTTTTGTTTTTTTTAAAGAGTTCGAGAAAAGTTGGTGTTAATTCTTAAAACAGAAAGTTTAGTAGTTTGTTTATAGGAATTTGTCCTTTCCATTTAGGTTATATACTTTGTTGATATACAATACCTCATAATAGTCTATTACAATCCTTTTTATTTCTATAAGGTCAGGAGTAATGTCTCACTTAAATTCCTGACATTGTTAGAAATATACATATCTCTTTTTTTTCTTAGTCTGTGTATCTAATGGTTTGTCCATTTTTTGATAAGAACCAACTTTTTGTTTTGCTGATTCCCTATTGTTTTCTAGTACCTATTTTATTTATCTCCATTCTAATTTTTATCATCCCTCCTTCTTCTTGCTGTGGGTTTAGCTTGGTTTTCTTTTTCTAGTTTCTGAAGATGGCAAGATACATTATTGTTTTAAGATAATTATTATATTTTATGTAGTCATTTACAACTGTAAATCTTACTTTGAGCGCTACTTTAAATGCATCACATAAATTTTGGTATATTGGTTTGCTGTTGTTTTTTAATTTCAAAATATTTTCTAATCTGTTATCTATCATCTCAGGTGGTCTGGGCTAGTTTATTTGCCATTAAGTGCTTCTGATAAATGCCTACTGGGAGACCGATCCAGCTGCTAGAAAGTTCCATGGTGGGCAAACCAAAACCAATGCCATGATTGATCCCTCAGAGAGCCATTTGACAAGAGAAAGCTCCAATCCTTACAGAACAAAGTTTGTACTGCCCCTTCTGGTAGTTGCAAGCAATATTCAGAACCACTATTACTGCAAAGATGAAAGGGACCTTGAGGTATTTTTCTCTTTATTTATGGTATTTATTCAAACTTTCTTAACACATACCTGACCTTATTAGTTATAAAAATTCTGTCTTCTCTTCTGAATTTTAATTCCATGAAATTGGGCCCTAGCTTCAATGATCCATCATTCTCCAATAGTTTTGACAGTGCCTGGCATATAATAGGTACTCAACAGATGTTTGTTAATCAAGTTCTCTCTTTAAGGTAAAGAAACTAAGTCCTGAAAGATTGATATGACTTGCAGTGGCTCACACAACTACTCTGGAAGGAAACAGCTTCCAGACTGGTTGATTAAGATTATGTTTCTGGGAAAGGTTGAAACTGCAATTAGATCAGGTATTAAATCTAGGTTTGGTATAATGGGCTTTTATAGCATGAGAAATGCCATTTTGGGCCAGTGGTTTTTTTGTGTTTTGGGGTTTTTTTTCTCTAATACTAGTTTTCATTTTATCCTTTCTTGCTACTTTGATTTGCTTTTGGGGATACAGACAATGTATTGCACTTCTAGAATATTTTGTTAGTTTCTCCATGTGTTCAACTCCAATCCCAATGCTCAGCAGTAGTGCAAAAAATATTTTTAACAAATATATGGACTACTTTATTCTAAAAACTGTGTTGTTAAAAGTACTTTTAAAAAAATGCTTTATGGTCAATCTCAACTGCTATATAGCAAATTGACTACCCACCATTTCCTATATTCCTGCAAATCTCATGGCAATATAGACAACTCAGGGTGACAATTTCTGTCTACTGTTTGCCAGTTCATGCACAAGAATATGTATGCCTCTAGTGGCCTGTTTAAATAGGTTTCAGCTCTTGGAAATGCAATAAGATAAAACCTTTATAGTAAATCTTACTATATAAGAGTATATACCACTCAGATAGGGAGAGAAGTACAAATGTGAATCACATGCACCTAAGGAACAAAGTGAACCACACAGTTCTGCTAACTTTCATATAACCAAGTGGAAAATCATCCATTTTCTTTATTGGGCATAACATCTCTGAGAATACTATCATTTTAAAATGTTAATCCTTACTCAGAGCCCTAAAGCCTTGCCCTGATCCCCTATGGGAGCAATTCTCTCTCACTGTGGGCAGTAGTCCAGCCCCCTGTAGGCAAGGGCATAAAGCTGATAAACATCAGTCCCTCAGCCCTTAGCCAGGAAAACAATAAATAACTTCAACAGATATGTAATTAACAGTCTGCTCAGCAAGTATTCAAGCTCCCCAAGCAGGGATTTAAGACCAAAGATGCAACAGTGTGTCCCCAGCAGATGAAAAGGCCAAACATAAGAGACAACCAAGATAACACTTACAGACCCTCCCCCATTCAACAAGAGGCTTAGTACACTGTAATCATATAAATATGTTTAGCTCAGACACTCATATTTCTGCTTAGGTCCAGCCAACAACTATACACACTTGGTTAAAAAGGGAAATCTTAATGCAGGGGGTGGAGAGACAGTACATAGAGAAAAGACAAACATTTTATGACCAACACTCCATGTTTTGTTTTGTAGGATGTAAAATTTACTTCTTGCTTCTGAGAATTGTTTTTAATTCATAAAGTTTTCAAAAATATAGTGTACCTAACTCAAAGCCTTTAAAATTTATGTTATAAAATTTATTACAGTGCCTTATAAACAAGCACTTCGTAGTAACAAATTATCAGAATGAGCTGTATATTCAAAGGACAAATCAGAATTAAATAGTGAAGATAGAGGTGTTTTCAAATCAGATGGCCAATCCACTAACTAATGGGAACATTTGCAAACATGACAGTGATTTATAGTAGGACTCTTGGTTAGATGCATAAATCCAGCAGATTTTGCATTTATCACCTGGGACTTTTGATTCACTGTTTATAAATCAAGAAGTTAATATAGTCAGAGGTCTGTAAATCCAGACACTAAATTAGAAATTTGTAACTTTTGTTTTCATAATTACTTAACTGAAGAATTACATATATAAATAAGCAGAAAAAGAAATTGCTTTGTAATGCCCAGTGTTCAGAATCCCCAAAAAACCCCCCAGGAAGGAGCCAAGACCCGCTGTAACTGCAAGAGAACCTTTATTCGTGCTAGCACGAGCTCTCATCTCCAGCGCTCACCGGGGACAAAGAGAGCTTCTCTCGCCAACACAAAGGCTTTAAGGGGGTTTCGAGTAGTGGGCAGGGAGAGTGTTTATGACTCCCATGATTGGTCAGGGGTAGGGTGAGGGGTCCAGTTACACAGGGGCACACTGGGCAGCTTGCCTAAAGTGGACTGAGTCCATCTCTCTACATTCCTATTGGCAGGTTCATGCAATTGTTACATTCTCGCGGTTTTCTAAGAAAAAGGAGTTATATACATAGTTACACAGGGTGGAGGGTACAGTACATTTTGTGCTGTCCTGCTCTGCCCTTTCATTTCCCCCTTGTCTTGGGACACCCGGCTCAATCATGAGACGGTTTGCATTTTTACTTTGTCTTTTACTTCTGGTTAAGGCCTTTAGTACTACAGTCCCCAACAGTACTGTCCACAGTGAATTCCAGTTCTTCTCCTGCAGGTGTCGAGTTTCCTCCTGGCCTGCGTGGAGCCCAGGCTAGGGATCTCACGGGTGAGGCCGCTGGTTGCCAGGATCTAGGCCGTTTCCTGGTGCAGGAGCTGGGAGTGGTGTGGCCAGGTCTGGACGCCGTCTACTTCAACAGCCGTGGGCGTGCTCAGGATAACAGCGTAACATCCCTTCCAGGTTGGGGTGAGTCCTTGGGCAGTGAACTTCTTTACCTATACCGAGTCCTTGGGCTGGAAGGGTTGTACAGGAACAAGCTTATGGGTGGCTTTCTGGGTATACTGCACAGCCTGTAAGGACTTGAGTAAGGGAATGGTTATGAATTCCAGCTTTCAGTTTCTTCCTGTCCCTGGAAAGGAAGCGGCAGGGGGAGGTCTATCATATATGATCTCTAAAAGGGGGAAACCCCTATCGGTAGGGGGTACACCTGGCCCATAAGAGGATGAAGGGTAGGAGGTTGGTCCAGTTTTCACCGGTTTCTAGGGTAAATTTAGTTAAATTCTTCTTTGAGTCTCCCGCATGGCTGTCCTAAGGCTTGAGCTATATTTTGAGATATCTTGGCTACAAAGGTGGGGCTGTTATCTGATCCTATGACTACTGGCAGCCTGAATCCAGGTATAATCTCCTGGAGTAATCTCTTGACAATTATAGAGGCAGTTTCTGTCCTAGTGGGGTATGCTTCAACCCAACCCGAGAAGGTGTCTATGAGAGCTAGCAGATACTTATACCCTGACGCTAGTGGCTTAATCTCTGTGAAATCCACCTCCCATGCTCTCCTGGGGAATTTCCGTGGGGCCCGAATTCTCAGGGGGACCCTCTTACCTTGCTTAGCATTTACCTGTGCACAGACATTACTTCTAGTGACTATGCTTTTAATTATTTTATCTAAGAGTACCTGCCTTGTAGAACTTCAGAAGTCTTGGTGACGCCAAGTGGGTAGCCTGGTATAACTGGGTAACTAATGTCCAACCTATAGCCTCTGGGACCAACAGTCTGTCATCTGGTAGGGTACACCAACCATCCGGTTCTTTAATGGCTTGCTTCTGTTCTGCCAATTCCTCCTCTTGTTTGGTGTAGGAGGGGGTCTGCATAGGTCCAGGTACGGCAGGGTTACTAAAACTTGTAAAGGCCCCACTGGTTTTTGGGCAGCTTCCTTGGCAGTTTGGTCTGCGGCTCTATTTCCTCTGGCTTCAATTGTCTTCCCTTTCTGATGTCCTTTGCAGTGCACTATTGCAACTGCCCTTGAGAGCCAGATGACCTTTAATGTGGCTAAAATGTTTTCCTTATTTTTAATTTCCTTTTTTTACTGCAGTTGGTAACCCTCTTTTCTGGTGGATGGCACTGTGTTCCTATTGGAGGGCCTGGATTAAGGCCAAAAGCTCGACCTTTTGTGCTATGGTTCCCCTATTTAGGGACTGCGCCCAAATGGTGCGGTTCAGGGTGACTACTGCTGCCCCTGCACATCGGATGCCATCCTGAACATAACTGCTCCCAACCGTGAACAGTACCTTGTCTGGTGATGATAGTGGGGCATCTTTCAGGTCTGGACGAGCCATTTGTACTGCATCTGTTACCTCTGTGCAGTCATGAATGGGTTCCTCTGGCTCATCATCTGGAAGCTCTGGAAGCAGGCTGGCAGGGTTGATGGCCAGTGTCTTATGGAACCGGATGCAGGGCTGGTCCAGGAGAAGAGCTTGGCACTGGGTGATCCTGGTGTTTGACATCTATCTCTCCAGGGCACCTCGAAGGAGGGCCTCCACACCATGGGGTATTATTAGGGCTAGTTCCTGGCCCAGAGTTTGCTTATCTGCCTTCTTTACCAGCGATGCTGTGGTGGCTACTGCCCGGAGGCACGCTGGCCACCCTGCTGCCACGGGGTCTAGTCTCTTAGACAGACAGGCTACAGGTCTCTTCCAGGGACCTAGAGTCTGAGTGAGAACCCCTTTGGCAATGCCTCTTACCTCACTCACGTGGAGGTGGAAGGGCTTCGTGACGTCTGGCAAGGCTAGGGCAGGTGCTGAGATGAGAGCTTTCTTTAGCTCCTCAAAGGCCCATTGTTCTACTTCGGTCTAGTTCAGGGGCTGTGTTCCCCCAGTACTTGAGTCTAGAGGTTTAGCAATCCCTATGAGCCCCGGTATCCATAGGTTGTAGTATCCAACTGCCCCTAATAATTCCCGCTTCATCCCCCTCAAAGGATATGATGGCAGTCCAAATAGTTTCTGTAGGAGGTCACATCTACATAGGGGGTACGGGCATTCTGGCATGACCAGAAATGAATGAGTTACCGTGTTCTTTCCGAGGTCCATAGTCCTTTTTGATGTCTAAGGAAAACAGGCAATTTGTCCGGTGGCTTCCTGGACTGCTGTCTTCTTAGAGGTTACGGGTCCCATAGGCCCTGTCAAGACTGAATAGGCTGTTTCAGTGTCCACCAGGAAACTAACAGGTTTGCCCCCCACTTGTAAGGTTACCCTGGAGGCTTAATAGAAAGGAACCCCGGTCCTGTCAGTCCTTTTCCTCTAAGTTAAAGACCCTTGGAGTCTGAGTCTCCCCTTTCTGCTTCTCTAGCTAACCTGCCAGGACGTTTTCTCTTCCTGTGCCTTTGCTTCTTACAATAGGTATACTAATTCCTTCCTATTTGCTGCTGGCTTTTTCTTCTTTCTAATATTTCTCTGTTCTTCTTCTTACTATATATAAACTTTTACAAATTTTATAATTTTAAATTGGTCTTTAAACTTTCTTCTATGTCTTTAAAAAATGCATAACTATGCCTTAAATCTTTTATTACTTTAAAATATTTAGAAAAGGCAGAGGGAGAAGGGAGCAGGCTCAGCCGCTTGAATTTCAAACTGTTATATTTTTCCAATAGATAAGAATCTCAGATTCTGATAAGCCTGGAATGGGGAATTTCTAGCTGCCGCCTTTAAGCCCCCTAACAGAACACGGTGAAAAGTGTCCAAGGAGTTGCCGAGGGTTCTTGGGTCTCATTGGGGTGGAGGGGGTCACAAGGGAATTTCCCTCCTTGTTGCTGCCTCTAGCCACTTAAAACAATCCCTGGAGGGGAGGGACACCGGGTGGGCGGAGGCAGGGAGCGCAGCACGGGTCCCACCGAGGCGTTTTCATCTGGCAGTCCACTCTCTGTTCCCACTTGCCTCCTGCTAACGAAGGTGGTGTGGGGGAACCGGTGACCCCTACACTGTAATCAGACTCCCTGACCTTTCTGAAAAGCCACTCTGCTTGAGTGTGTTTCTATTAAAAATTACTGATTTCAAAATTATAACTTAAGAGTTGCCACACACACACAAGGACCAAGTGGCCTATACAATATTTTCCTTTTCTTTTAAAGGTTTTACAATGTACAATAATCATATCAAACTTAATGGCCAATTGAGACAAACACTTCTGAGACCGTTCCTCCACCACTGATTAAGACTGGGTGGTGGCGGGTGTCAGAAATAAGATTCATTTAGGTTTTGAGCTTGATGGGCAGACTTGGTGACTTTGCCAGCTCCAGCTTCCTTCTTATAGTTAATTTTAGAATGTGGTCCCTGGTTTAAATCTCTTTGGATTACAATTGTTATAACTTTATATCTTCAAATTAATAAATATAGACAGAAATGTTGTTAGGCAGGCCGATTCCCCCTCTGACAGAGAGAAAACACCCCTGGGAAAAAAGAATCCCAGTGGCCACTCGGGGGGATTGCTACCTATCAGAGCACTCAGCCTTAAACAAATTAAATGTGTTGTTGTTTTTTTCTTCTATATATGAACAAATAATTATAACCAGGCAGACAACAAAATATCAAACAAACATCTGTCCTAATATCATTTCAGTAAATAAGTATTCTTATATTCTTGGGATCTAAGCAGATAACAGGAACACTGCCTCTAAGTCCCCTGATGGGGGCCTCCCTTTCTTATCGTCGCTTTTTCTGGCTTCTGCCATAGGCCAGTGGGTGGGACCAGTGTGTTGAAGGAAAAATCATCCTGCAGTCCGGCTCGGGGAGGGACAGGTTACACATGGAGCGTTGTTTCAGGAGAGGCAAAACCTTGATAAAAGCTCCGTAATTCAATCACACAGTCCAAGGTTAAACTGGAAGGGAAGAACCACTCAATGTCCTCTAAGAGGATTTTAACAAACTGATAACAAACTGACAAAACCTTGACAAATCAAAACTCAATAAATAATATATATATATATATATATAGGGCCCAATTATGACAGAAAATATAAGACAAAAAGACAAAACAAACAGTCCTGATACCAACATGACAAAACACAAAACAAACACCTGTTGAGAGGGAGAGCTTCCAGCCCCTTCTGGGGGGTCCCTCTCTCCTCCTGCAGGAGGGAGAGCCTCCAGCCCCTTCTGGGGGGTCCCTCTCTCCTCTCGCAGGAGAAGATTTCTTGTGAGCTTAAAGCCTGGGTGGCCTCCTGAAAGAAAAGATTTTTAATCCAGTTACAGGTGCTATTAGAATCAGGATGAGAGAGGAAGGGAAAGTCCAGGTTATGTCCTCTCTGAGGATCCTAATAACTGAAAACAGTAAGTTAAACAAATGGTTAACGGGGTCTATAAAGAGTTAATAGTAACTTCAGCCTTAGTTCCACGTTGGACTGTGATGTCACAGGCCTGTAAATCTTTCTGCCCTGTGAAGTTGTTAGCTGGGAGTCTCCGAGAGCACCAAAAGAGATAAGGAAGCTGTAAATAAAAGTTCCTTCGTTCTTTGAAATGTTATAAATGGATACTTTTAAATCAACCTTAGAACTTTAAAATTCAATTTAATACAGTAAATTCACAAATCAGAGCAAACTGAAACCTTCATTTATACAAACAGAGGAATTTTTATCATCTAAGTGGGCTGATTCCCTCTCTGACAGAGAACAAAGGACTCTGAGAAAAAGGTGTCTCAGCAGCTGCTAAAGACCTTTGTATTCCGCCACAGCAGGTCCGCCCTATCTTTAAATAAATTAAACAGCAGAAAGAGATAACAAATATTTTCACATTTATATTTATATACCAAACAGTCCGAGTTTTTGACTCCTACTAGATATTTACCAGAGTTTAAACAGACACCTGATTAATTTGCCTGAGGAAGCTCTATGGCCTTCGGGGAGGGGGGGAGATTAAGCTCCCCTTTCGACTCACTTGGAGTGGACTGAGTCTGTCCCATAATGTCCGTCAAGAGAGTCCACAAAACAAAACAAAAACAAATCAACACACACAAACAGAGGATCCTTAAGAAAAGCCTTCCAACGCGAGTCCGTTGGAGCAGAACCAGAAGCGTGGACGACGGCCTCACGCCGACCGGCGGGAGCGACCCACCTCGTCCCAGAAACCGGAGGAGGATAAACATCCCTCCTGAGGGGCATACACATCCCTCCTGAAAGAGGATCGAGACGTCTCTCGATGCCTCTTGCCCGTGATCCTTCAGCAGCGCGTCCACCTAGATCGCTTCAGGCACTGCCAGAAATTCAGATTTGAGCTCACACAAGGGACAAAAGACAAAACAGACACCTACCGTGGCCAGTCAGGTTCTCCGGGTTTGGGGGTCCCTCGGGGGGCTTGGGGATCCCGGACGCGCCCCCAAATGTAATGCCCAGTGTTCAGAATCCCCAAAAAAACCCCCAGGAAGGAGCCAAGACCCGCTGTAACTGCAAGAGAACCTTTATTCGTGCTAGCACGAGCTCTCATCTCCAGCGCTCACCGGGGACAAAGAGAGCTTCTCTCGCCAACACAAAGGCTTTAAGGGGGTTTCGAGTAGTGGGCAGGGAGAGTGTTTATGACTCCCATGATTGGTCAGGGGTAGGGTGAGGGGTCCAGTTACACAGGGGCACACTGGGCAGCTTGCCTAAAGTGGACTGAGTCCATCTCTCTACATTCCTATTGGCAGGTTCATGCAATTGTTACATTCTCGCGGTTTTCTAAGAAAAAGGAGTTATATACATAGTTACACAGGGTGGAGGGTACAGTACATTTTGTGCTGTCCTGCTCTGCCCTTTCAGCTTTTAAAATCAAGTAAAGATTGGCACTTATAAATCATAGTTGTGTGAATGAAAGAAGCCACCTGCTAACCTGACAAGCTCAGGGGAGGCCTGTGTGGCAGTCTTGAAAACTCAGAGACCTAAAGTAACCACAAAAGATGGTCTGAAAATTAAATATTTAACTACAAACAGGTTACAGTGGGCAGTCATGTCCTAGGCCGATATTTTCCCTGACAAAGATCATTTGCCTTTTTGCCTCTAAGATAATATATCTGTGAGATGTCTGGGTAACTTGTAACTTCCTTCTTTTGCTGGAGCCCCTGGGGCACAACCAAATGTGGTGGGCGCCAGGACAGATACTTCAAATTCCTTCATTATCATATTAATTGTTCCTGTACCCACCTAAATATGTGTCCATCATTTTACTTTTTATCCAATCCCAGGGGTTTCTCACCGTTGGACTTTATCCCACCTCCTTAATCCATCACCAATGAATTTCATGTAGCCCACCTATGTCCCTCTTTTGATGGCAATGTATAAATACAGATGTAACCCGCCATTCCTTGGAGCATTATCTCAATTCATTGAGGTTCTGCTTCCCGGAATATGTTGACAGTTTGGCTCAAATAAACTCACTAAAATTCTTTACAGGTTTCAATGTTTTTTTTTTTTTTTTTTTTAACAGTTGTAAATAAAAAAGTTTACCAATACCACCTCAACCAATTCCACAATTCTGTATTCCATAATACCACAACAGGAATGTAGAGAACAGAATGGCAACACTTAGCAGCTTCAGTGAAATAATTTGCTCCTATTCTGTTAATTCTAATAGGGAAATACATTACTTAAAAATACACTATTTACATTAAAAATACATTATTTACATAAAAATTTTTTTCTCTACCAAAAATGGATAAAAAATGATTATGTGGGGAAGGGGTAAATTTCACCATTTCTTCATTTGGTTCTTTCAGCTAGTTGAATAATCAAATCAACAAGAGACAGATTGACAAGAGAAAATCTAATTTAATTTCATTCACACAGGAACCCCACATACATGACAGGGTCAGAGAGCCCACATACATGAAAGATTCAGAGATAGAAAGGAAAATTTGAGGTATAGAGGACATTATGAGCTAAAGATGAGATAATGCACCTTGGGGTTTCAGAAGGCAATTGCAGAGAGAACACATGCTCAGTAATTATTAGTTTGCCCTACCATATAAATAGGTAAAAAGTCATTTCTGGTGATATCTCTTATATTGGGCTGGTCCCTAATTTAAATTCTTCTATAGTTAAGGGGAGAGCAGAAGATTTTCTTGAGCTGCAGGGTTGCAGTTGCCTTTAGCTCAAAATAATCCACATACCACTGAGGTGCATCATGGGGTGACTCCTTCTGAAACCCCCCAGTTATATGATTAATCATAATCTGGAAGGACTCCATCTAGTTATGTACCTGAAGTCCAAAGATCTTCATTTCTCCTTCAGATACACAGGCACGCAAGCAATCCCAGGTAAGCACAAGGTTCTCCTGTGTTGCTTTGCTTCCTAATTTCACCTCACAGTGGAACCCTGAGATGAGCACATGCCATTTGAGGGGCAAGTTTCCCAAGCCCCATGTGGTCGCTTTACACAAACTACATGAGGTGACACTGAAGCACATGAGTTTGAGGGACGCTCACAGACCTTCTGTTTGTTTATCCTCAAATGTGTCCTGAAAGGAGAGGGAATATGCTCATCACAAAATAACATGAGTGAGGCATATTCAAGGGACACTGGAGAGCACAGGGTTACGAAACCCGACAGGTGACTGACGCAGAGATGAGGGTGTTTGTTCCTTTGGGCTCAGTTTCAGACACCCCACTGTTGGACTGTGTCCCTGTGAGTTACATGGCCATGGAATAGCTGGGCCCAGTGGAGTTTCAGGAAACTCATCCTGTCAAAGCTCCTCTCTGTCCCTGATCTCCTCGTCCCATTGTCCCTTGAGAGTCAAATGCCTTATTGTCCCAGCTCCCCTGAGGCGGCGGTATAATATCTGCCTCTCCTTTCCAATTGTGGTGTCCCTGCCTGTGTCCTTTTCTCTCCACAGCATTGTGAGGTAGACAGTCTCTTGTGAGGAGTGAGGACTAGAACAGGGACCTGAGGCTTATCAATCTAACCCCATTCTCCACCGTAACTTCATGACAAGTCCCTTGTTGTTCCTCACTTCACACGGTCCTTGCTATACAGCTTCTCCAAATTCACATTTGTGGACTGCACTTTTGTTGATTCCCTGCCTTCCAGTTTGTCAGCTACTCTGCTCTTCACATTGTGAAAATATGAATGTCAATTGTGTCCCCATCTCTGACTACAGATAGAACCACTTGTCCTATTATACCATGTAGATCCCTTGGGAGGACTTGAACAGAAAAGCCATCCAGTAACATTTGTTAAATTTTAAAAACACAGATTTAAAGACACAATGCATTTTAACTGGCTGATTTGCAAAATAGATACTCTATCAGAGGGTTTATTACCACAGAATATTTGTGAATAGAGATAAAAATAAAGGCTGATTAAATGAACAAATAATCAAATAAATGGCAGCTAGAATTTACCACTTTTATAAAAGTAACAACCAAATTATGGTCTCTGGAGGATATGCTCCATCTGCCCCTCAACCCACTGAAAGTCATTCTGCTCTGTGTCCCAGGAGGCTGAGCCCTGCCATGTGCATCACCCGTGCTCCTCTGTACTCTGGCTTCTGTTGGGTTTGGCCAGTGGGAGGTGTTAGTGGGAGCTTGGAGGACAGGAAGGGAGCAAGGTCATGGAATTCATTCCTCTCACCTCTTCCTGACTAGGGCAGTTATGGCAGTGGCTTTCCCCCTCCACAGGTACAGCTCCTACCAGTGACCCTTCCTGCAAAGCTCCCTCTCATCCAGTTGTCAGAATGCCTTTCCCCTTCAGGTGTGGTACAGGCCTCTGTTACTGCAGGTCCCTGGGTGCCTCAACATCCTTCCCTAATCCAGTCCTCATCTCTGTAAACAGTCCTACACTGAAAGAAGTCACCTAAGAGATCATCCTGTCAACCACTCTCCTTCTTTTAATGGATAAAAGAGTCAAATTTCATACAGCTATGGCAAATTAAGGTTAGATTTTTAAGTCTCTGGCCTCCCAGTCTAGGCAGTGCTCCACATAACCCTCTGCCTTGTTCCGTATGGAAAGAGGCCTGGGGACAGGGCTATTGTAGTCAGAGGAAAGGCCATGGCACATCCATAGTGAAAAAGGGCAGGAAGAGGGAGGCATGATCCATGCACTTGCATTGGCATCAACAGCACTGTGCTTGGGGCAACACCACTTAGATGTAGAGAGAGGCAATCCTCTCACTGCAAAGCACATTTCATGCCTCCTCCCACAAGGGTTGACTCAAATTCCACCTTCTGTTTGAAGCCTTCCTGGAACTGAAACCACCAAGCAAAATTAAATCCCCATAGAATTTATTGCTGGTAATATTGCTCTGAAGATAAAGTGAGATAATGCATATTGAAACACTATAGGAAGGGATAGATTTACATACAGTGTCTGTTTTGACATGAAAGGAAACATGAAGAAGATGCTACTATCTTAACCTGTAATTAATATTCTCAACTTTCTTCATAGGGTTCAAATGAAAGGGCTCAGTGAAGAATGAGTAAATAAAGTTAAACTGGCTTAGCTTGTTATCAGAATTTGGGATTCAATGCATGTTTTCATCTGGGCTTTTCCATCTGGACCACTGTCTGCAGTAGCCAATTTTCCTTTATATAAGTAGCTAAGAATGAGGTTATCTGTAGACTTTGAGATGACCTATATCACCATCAGGGACACAGTCTTCCTGACCGTTAAATTCCTAGTACATAACTTGAAACTTTGTTGGATGGATTTTATAATTTCCAGTAGATTTTCTACAACACTCCAATAAAGCAGCTCCCACAGAAAATGAGGATTCACTAAATCATACTTTTCAGAGAAGTCACTTGACTCAAGATGAAATACAGGCTGCAGAGGCAGCTAACTAATTCCCAGTTTGCCCTGAGGAAATTCTACCAGTCAGTATGCATTGATAAGTGAATGGATGCAGAATCAGAATTGAATTTGTTATGTGTTCGTATTAAATTTATTTTCTCGTATTAATCTGCCATATGTCATTTTAATTATTTGACCAGCCATAAGAAATAAGAAGGGGAAGGAGGATGCATTTCTCATCCCCAACAGATGTATTCTGTGTAAATTGTAGGGTCATACCCTAAAAATTTCAACTGGATCATATCTTCTTCCAAAACTTTTTCCCAGGATTTCCCATTATACCTAAAATAACATGCATGTGAATCCTTTGGGAGCCAACCTCTGCCTTCCTCTACAAACTGCACTCCACTGCCCTGTTAACAACCTCCTTATGCTACTCACTTTTCCTTCTGTTGTTTTCTCAAACACCTAAGTTCTTACCTCAGGGCTTTTGTTCATCTTCTTCCTTGCCATTTCTATGCCTGCCTTCTCATAATTGAGGACATGCTGGACTTGAGGACTTCTCAGAGAGGCTTTTCTGGATTTTTCAATGAAAATTAGGTTCTCTGTAAACTTTAACAAAACAAATTCACACTTTAGACAGCACTCATCATGGTTCTTAACTGTGTCTATTCATGTGATAATTTGTCTGTCTGCCCTAGACAGTACATTATAGAAGTGCAGGGTTTTTTTGTTTGTTTGTTTGTTTTGTTTTCTGTTTCATTCAACAAAGTATCCTTAGAGGCTAACAAATTACCAGTATTTCTCAATATGAATGCATCAATGCTGTCCAATTTCTTCTCTGAACAACATATCAATAGCAAATTTGAATAACAAATCAGTAACACAGTAAACAAAGGTTAGGCTTCTGGAAGAGTTCCTTGGCAAAAGGTTGTTTTCTGACATACTGGGACAGATTCTTCTGCTTCTTGGAAGGTAGAACATGTTCTGCTCCCTTAGTAACTAAGGAATTTGTGTATATGGCAAAATCATATACACACACAGACATAAATGAGCCATAGAACCCTATCTCAACTTCTATCAATGGTGCTGCTTATTTATAGATCGATAGATTGGGGAGGAAGCAGGGAAAAGTAGAGCGAGGAGCCCAGATAAAGGACTCATGATTATTTCCTTTGCCTTATCCACATACAAGTGAGAACTCATAATGTGTGGAAACATTGCCTAGACAACTCTCTCCTATTTACAAAGAGATCATATCATTGCCCTAACCGGTTTGGCTCAGTGGATAGTGTCGGACCTCGGACTGAAGAAGGGTCCCAGGTTCGATTCCTGTCAAGGGCATGTACCTGGGTTGTGGCTTGATCGATGTTTCTCTCTCATTGATGTTTCTCACTCTCTATCCCGCTCTCTTCCTCTTTGTAAAAATCAATAAAATATATTTTAAAAAAGAGAAAGAGATCATATTATTAAATATATCTTTTTCCATGTGACCTTTCTTTTGTCAAGCTTTGGATTGGTGTTCACTATAGCACTGTAGGAGCTTTTTTATTTCTTTATTTTTTTCCTGAATGTATGAAAAAATTTATTTTCCTATTTTATCTGAATGTGATATTTGTGATTGTACATGTTCAAGGATTTAGCCAATGGTTTGGTTCCTACACAAAGCAGAAGAAGGACATGAAGGAGAATAGGCTCCACAATGAAAATGTGTTCTTAAATTTCTTAAATTTAATTTCTGACTAGTGGATAAGGGGTTATAAACTCCTAAGGAATCCCCTACCCCATCTTATTCCTCCATTCCACCCCATGCACCCAAAGTGAGCTAGGACTATTTGACTACTTACTTCCAGAAGCCCATAAGAATTCTTCTCCTCATCACAATTTCTGGAAGTGGTTATTAAATTCCATGAATCTGCAATGGTAGAATTATGATAACATTTCCATCAAGAGGTTAGAAATGAGAAAAATGACACATACGGTTGGAAATTTCCCAATTTCCAATGATAAGTGGCATTTATTATTATTATTATTATTATTATTATTATTGTTATTTTCTTTTTGGGAAAGTCTGCTAACACCTTTATTATTTTGGGGGTTAGGGTGCTCAGGAACTCTTGGTGGGGTGGGCAAGCTTCCTCTTCACCATTCTGGGCTTCTGTCTGTGCAGTATGGTGCTGGCTCTGCAGATGGCAGCCATGCATGGATCCAGGCAGTACTGTTCTTGAGGATTATGTGCTGATTCTGCTGAGGGTGGCCTGGGTGTTCTTGTTGATCATGGTCCACACATAGGAGAAGGTGGCCGGCTTTTGCTGGCAGGATATCTGCTTCATGATGATCACCACACCTCTGCTGTTGGCTGCAGGCTCCACACCCACCTTCTTGTAGTGAATCAGCTCATTGTAGCAGAAGGAATTGCTGGACTTCAGGTGATTGGGTTCAGTGCTGTATGTATGCTTGTTCTTCTTGATCAGGAAGCTGGAGCAGTTCCATAGACCAACCATTGAAGGTGGGCATACATGGAGGCAGCTCCCAGAAACAAAAAGAACAGGCAGAGGAAAAAGCAGGTGTCATTCTTTTTCTTTATTATTGACTTTTGAGAGAGAGAGAGAGAGAGAGAGAGAGAGAGAGAGAGAGAGAGAGAGAGAGATAAAGAAACATCAGTTTGTTGTACCACTTATTGATGCATTCATTGGCTGATTCTTGTATGTGCCCTGCCTAGGGATCAGTCCAACAACCTTGGTGTATGGGGAGGATGCTCTAACCAACTGAGCTAACAGGCCAGGGCTGGATGTCATTCATTTCTAAGCAAAGTTTAATATCAGTAAGTTAATTTTAAAAATTAATGTAAAAATATTTTTCATAAACTTGATCATACTACATCCCTTACTTAGAATATGTCTAAAAGTAATAAGGAAGAATACTGGGCTTTGATTACAGGTAACATCCTGAAACTTTTGTTACCACTGCATCTAAAAATTCTATTCCTTGGTGCTCACTCCAGGTTGAGTACTGTAGATTTGTTCTATTCCTACCTGAGTGCAGTTGTGTTTTAATTAAAGGTAACATTTAGAAATGATTTAAGACATTTGAATAATGAAAACAGACTTCTAAGTAAGTCATTAGGAGGCCTGTTTTTCTTCTTTTTACCTTTCCAATTTTGAAACAGGTTCTAAATAATGTGTTATCAACCTTTTATGAAACAGTTACAAAATGGCACTGCATAGATTTATTCACATGTCTCTTGAATGTGATCAAAACACTTTTTATAATAAACTAGAGGCCTGGTACATGAAATTCGTGCATGGATAGAGTTCCTAGGCCTGGCCAGCAATCAGGGCCAATCTGTGGGGTGAACGGCAGGGCGACTGGGGGGGGCCCTGCTGACATCCACCTTGTCCAGCCTGGTGCTGCCCACTTGTAGGCCCTGCCCCCCACCTCTGTCGCTGGTCACCTCTCTCTGCAGGGCAACCAGAGGGGCAATTGGGGGGCCGCCACTGGTACCTGCCTTGGCTGGCCTGGAGCCTATGGGCTGGGGGCAGCTCCTGTGTTGAGCCCCCTGGTGGTCAGTGAGCATCATAACGACTGGACCTTCCATTGTTCGGTTGATTTGCATATTAGGCTTTTATTATATAGGATTATTGCATAAAATAAAATGCTACTAAATATTAATTAAGTACTAATAGTATCTTAATCAGTTTCTTTACATTAAAATGGCATATAAATTGATATTTCATATTGAAAAAAATCAACTGAAATAAAAATGTAATTTTTTCCAGATTTTCAACTTTAGACTGAAACAGATTTTTACCTTTTAAAAATTCTATTTATAGGTGATAATGTAGAAAAGAACATGTTTGAATTTTATAAGACAGTCTCTGGAACAATAGTCTCCTTAGTAAATAGAAATAGGATTTTACAAAAATCACTACTGTCAGTTTGCTAGTCCCAACATACCAGAAGAGATGCTAAACACTAAAAAACAGACAAACAAAAAACCTCAGCACTGTAAAAACTTAAACATTTAGAAAATACCAACTGCTCATGAGTAGATGGAGTAACCAGAATTCTATTTCACACAGGGCTGGTAATATACATTTGAAAAAAAAAATGGTATTGTCCAATAAAAGTAAAGAGCATAGCCTGGCCTGTGTGGCTTAGTGGTTGAGCGTCAACCTATGAACCAGGGGGTTCTATTCCTGATCAGGGCACATGCCAGGTTGCCAGCAATTCTCAGGGTGGGGCTTGTAGGTGGTAGCAAATTGATGATTCTCTCTCATCATTGATGTTTCTATTTCTCTCTCCCTCTCCCTTCCTCTCTGAAATCAATAAAAAAATATATATATATTTTAAAAAGTAATGAGCATACTTTATGATCCACAATTTCACTCTTTGGTACATAATACAGACATGCCTTAAACAATGCTTTTTAAATTTTCTTATTTTGCAATTACAGTTTGCATTCAATATTTTTCTGTATTAGTTTTTGATGTATAGCAGAGCAGTTAGAAAATCATGTACTTTACAGAGTGCTCCCCTGGATATTACAAGTACCCATCTGCCCCCATACATAGTTATCATGATATTATTGATTATATTCCCTATGCTGTAATTTACATTTCTGCGACTATTCTGTAACTACCAACTTGTACTTCTTAACACCCTTCATGTTTTTCACCTGGTCCCCCAACCCCCAGTCTGTCAGAATGTCCTTAGCAGCATTGCTCTTAAAGGCAAAAAACGGAATCAGCCCAAATCGCCTCCCATAGGAGAATGAACTAATATTCACTCATTGTATACATAAGCACAGGAATATTTTATAATAGAAAAAATTAATGGCAGTTGTACACATCAGTACAAATGCAGTTCAAAAAAGAGTCACAGAAAAAGGCATGTTCTAAGATTATATTTGTCCTGGCCAGCCTGACAGGTGACCCGGACTGAGGTAGGGAGGTGGGAATTGAGAAAAGAAAGAAAGACAGGAAAGTGGGATCAGGAGGATTGCAAGCCATCGACAGACTGCAGCACCTTTATTGACTGCGTAATGCCTTTTATACACAAATACTGAATGGGAGGTCAGTTAAGAGGAATGTACTCTCTGTTCCTCTTAATCTATAAGATAAAGCAGAAAGCCAAATTCTCGGTAAATATTTACAGACTTCTGATAAGCTATGAAAGGTTGCTCTTATTCTGCTGACAATAGGAATGTGCCATCAAAACAAGTCAGGGAACACTGTGTGGGAAGGGACTGAATCTTATCAGTCCCTTCGGGTGCAAGGACTCTGTCAGCTTACACCCGGGCTCCAACAGTTCCCCTTTCTCTATTTATTAGGCGGTGTTCATGTAGTCCTATTTGAAGGGATCAGATGCTGGATCTGATGGTTCGGAAGCAGACTGGAAATAAACATATAAGAACAAAAAATGAGATAATCAATAATGGTTATGCTGAGAGGCAAATGAATCAGTCTGTGATAAGTTTCTTTCTGGGCCAACAGTTTCTGAGTCCCAGTTTCAATGCTAAACAGTATTCTGAGTACATGTTAGCAATGGTATCTGGATGGTGGACAAATGATGGCAATGCAGGTCCGACCCTCTCTGGTTTGGTCCTGGGCAACCTGCAGCAACGCGCAGCTGCTGACTGCTAGTATGGCAAGGCATCGTCAGTGTCTTCCATCTCTGGACTGTTTCTCCTCTTGCCTTCATGGTTGGAGCAGACCTGTCAATTCCTCTCTATTGCAGGAATCTACATGGTTGTTTTCTGAAAATATACAAACATATTCTCGACCAAAAGTTAATAAAGGAATCTTTTCTATAAATTGACTTGGGATCCTTTTTATTTTTTGCCCAAACGATTTTCCTTTGGCTTGTTTTGACACCATCTGTGTTTTTCATGGGTGTCTTGCTGTCAGCATTACAAATGAAAGTTAATTTTCTAAAGTAAATTTTTTTTCTAGATGTAATTTACTTACAATTTACTTACAAGATAATTTTTTCTTACATTATATTACTCCACTATCCCCCCCTTTTTATTTTATTATTAGGAGGCTTTTGGGAAATTTTTAATACAGTCTTGATAACTTTAAATTTTTAATGTTTTGTACAAAAATAGGTTCATCGCATGTTAAGCAAATTTACCATGAGATGAACTACTAATAGAAATTTTAGTTAATATTTTAGAAACAGCTTTTTGTACAATATGCTATTGTAAAACATCAAAAATTGTAATGAAATTGTAGAATAATATTATTTAAACTGGAAGAAATATTTAGTTACCTTGTTTTGCCCTTCTTAAGAGGTCAAAACCTTTATAACATTTAAAGTATATTTATTAATTTTTATTTGATAAGGCTTTCTATGCAATTTCAAGTATATTAGATCTGTTAATTTTAAAAAGATTTCCTTTAAGAAGAGAGAATAAATTTCTTGTATTACTCTGGGCCCTTGGAGCTTTCCAAAAATTGTCTCTCTTAAGACCTTGAAATTTTAACATGGAAAAATCCATCAAATATATATATATATATATATATATATATATATATATATGATTTAAAGATTATAATATTTTTGTAATTATCTTAAGATACCAATTAGATTTTAAAATAGTTTTTGTATAGAAAAATTTTGGTTGGGATCACAGAATTAATTCTCTTTTTTAATTAGACTAATAATAAGCAACTTATTTTGAATTCCTAATTATTAGAGAAGATAAAACATTTTATTTTCTCAAAAATAAATCTCAAAAATAAGCTCTTATACTTTAGGTATTTAATTACCACAACTATATAATTTCTCCTAATTTAATTTGTACGTTGAACTTTTATTTATTTATTTATTTATTTATTTAAATATATTTTATTGATTTTTTACAGAGAGGAAGGGAGAGTGATAGAGAGTTAGAAACATCAATGAGAGAGAAATATTGATCAGCTGCCTCCTGCATGCCCCCTACTGGGGATGTGCCCGCAACCAAGGTACATGCCCTTGACCGGTATTAAACCTGGGACCCTTCAGTCTGCAGGCCGACAGTCTATCCACTGAGCCAAACCAGTCAGGGCTGTACTTTGAACTTTTAAAGCTGGCAAGTCAAATATTTAGTATTTTGTTATTTCAAAATATCTAAACCTTTAATTTTATTATATAATCAAGCAAACTTCCAAAAGAAATGTTTTGCTGCCAAATGAGTTTAGAGGATGTTTGTAGCTATTCAAATGTCAATTACTACATTCCTTAGCATACTGGGAGAGTGGGCTTCCATATTGGATCTCCATGTGTCTCCCTTCCCCCACATCCTTCTTACTTCGGGAGAAATTTCAGCAATAGATCTGGCCACACACTTTTTCTTTCTTTTTCGCTTTCAGAAGTAATAACTAACACCTAATTTGGCCAAGATTTGCATTTCCCTGCGAGTTCTTTTATAATTTTTAAATGTAACCTTAAGTAATCTTATTGCAGGAGAGCAGATAGCCCTGCCCTCTCCTGCCACCTTTGAATTTCTCCGCACCAGAGGCGGTTTCAGCAGTGGAGTTTCACTTATTACAGATTTTAAATTCTAAATACAAACTAAGATTTTAATTTGAACAAGAAACCACATTATTTTATGATTGCATAGACTTCAACATTTGCCTATAAAGGGCATTTTCTCTAGACTCTAATTGTCCCATGCTTTACTCCCGACTATCAAGACGTTTCTCCTAACTTACCTTAATATTCAGAGTGCACTCTTTACCTTGAGGAGTTCCTCAGTGTGTCCTTCCCAAGCCCTCAGGTCCCTGTTCGGGCGCCAATTGTCTGGGCCAGCCTGACAGGTGACCCGGACTGAGGTAGGGAGGTGGGAATTGAGAAAAGAAAGAAAGACAGGAAAGCGGGATCAGGAGGGCTGCAAGCCATTGACAGACTGCAGCACCTTTATTGACTGTGTAATGCCTTTTATACACAAATACTGAATGGGAGGTCAGTTAAGAGGAATGTACTCTCTGTTCCTCTTAATCTCTAAGATAAAGCAGAAAGCCAAATTCTCGGTAAATATTTACAGACTTCTGATAAGCTATGAAAGGTCACTCTTATTCTGCTGACAATAGTAATGTGCCATCAAAACAAGTCAGGGAACACTGTGTGGGAAGGGACTGAATCTTATCAGTCCCTTCGGGTGCAAGGACTCTGTCAGCTTACACCTGGTCTCCAACATATATTCATATAGCACTAAATGAGGTAAAACTAAATAAGAAACATTTATTTGTTAAAAAATATAAAATAAAAGCAAGAAAGTAAGTAAGATAAATTTTTGGACCATGAGCACATCTAGATTGAAGAGAGGAAGGAGAGATCAATGAGGAGTATACAAGGGACTCTGAGGTACTGATAATATTATGTTCTAGATTTGGTATTGGGCACATGAGCACTTATTTAAATGCTGTTGGTTAAATTGATATCCCTCTTTTTGTAAGCATGCTTTTCTTTCATAATAAAATGTGATTGTGAAGCAAAATAGTTTTACCGTTGACATTTGCTCAGAGGTGATCTCTGTAAGATGTAGACTTGCTTCTCTAGAGTGGAGGAAATTATTTACAACTAAAGGCCTGGTGTCCCTCTGCATGGCCTGCAGGGATCGGGCCGAAACCAGAAGTCCAACACTGTCTGCCTGCCGCTCCTGCCTGATGCTTCTGCTCATCCTGGCCCTGCTGCACCTGCTGCCTCTGCCACTTGGTAGGCTTGCTGCCACTCCGCTGTGGTCTCTGGGAGGCAGCGGCCAGCTGTGAGCCCTGTGTCTGGTGCCACCAATCAGCTGAGCCGTGCTCCCCCTGTGGGAGCACACTGACCACCAGGGGGCAGCTCCTATGTTGAGCGTCTGTCCCCTGGTGGTCAGTGCATGTCATAGTGACCGGTCGCTTGGGCTTTTATATATATATAGATATTTATGGAGATTTGACATAACACCCTCTAAGGACCTACCTACACCATCTTGGTATCAATGTATAATAATTTTATCCACTGTTGGATTCAATTAGCTTATATTTTGTTGAGGATTTTTGCAACTATGTTCATGAGAGATGGTGTTCTGTTGTTTTCTTGTAATGTCTTTGTCTAATTTCAGTATTAGGATAATGCTGGCCTCACAGAATGAGTTAGATAGTCTTCCCACATCATCTATCTTCTGGAAGAGATTGTAGAAAATTAACCCTTTGCACTCGCTTGCTTTTTTTCTCACTTCTTTTATTCTAATGCTAACCATGTCAAGTCATACTCGACATCTGAGTGCAAAAGGTTAATATAGTCTTTAAGTGTTTGGTAGAATTCACCAGTGAGCCCAATTGGACATAGTGCTTTCTGTCTTGGAAAGTTATTAATTATTGATTAAATTTAAAAAAAATAGATATAGGTCTATTCAGATTGTATATTCCATTATTTTTAAGTAGAAAAACAACACAGACACTGATGTGGCATCCTGGATTTATATTCAGTTTAGACATTTTTCAGATTACTTACAGTTTTACCATTGCTTTTCCCACATGTAATTTGACAATTTTTGGAAATTGTCTGACCTTTATGAAATCACACTATAGTATTCAACTTAGCTCTCATATAAGCTACTCTCTCATTGCTTTTAAATATTAATTAAATTAAACAATTATCAAAACATGTACAAGTGCTATAAACAGGTATCATAACAAACACAGATCATCCTTGATAAACATTCATCTCCCATGGGAGTGTGCTTATAGTAGAGTAGCCTACTATCCCTGAGACTTGCTTTATGGAGACAGTGGAGAGCACTGTTTAATTTGGTGAATTGGTTGAGTAGACATAGGTTTGTTAAATGAACTCTGGTACATATAAATGACATACAAAATATTGTAGTACAAAGGAAATCTGAACTAGAAAGCACAGGTGGCAGGATATTTATTATCTTCCAGAACTTTAGTTATCTCCCTGTAAAATGTTGATAACAGTTTTATCATTGAAGAGGTGTCCTGAAGACTTTCAAATTTCTTGTGAATTTTTGGTGGAGTGGTAAAGGAAAAAGGAGAGGAAAACATTTATAGTGCATTTAAAGAACTTTGTATTGGTTATGTAATACAAGTCTAAGACTAAACAAGTCTAAAGTCCTTATTTTAATAAATAAAAAGTAAAGGGCTACTTCTGTAAAACAAGGTTCTTTTGACAACACAGCAGATGGCTACGAATAGTGATATTTTTAACTGATTATAACAAAAGTATGTTTTTAAAAATTCCAACATGCCATATGTCTTTACTCAGCCCTGGTTAATATAGTAGTCTTCTATATTTCTTGTTTGTTTTATTATTGAGATACAACTTTACAAAATACTAAATTTGCTTTCCCTTTCCTTTATGTTTCTTGAACTAAAATGGGTAAACAAGAAGTTTCCCCTCATTCTGTTCACATCACTTGTTTTTCTTTCAGAAAATCACTAATTGAGACTCTAAGAAGTGGGCTCCAAATTAGAAAGGTAAGTCCTGGAACATGTAGAAGTACCTTGATAAGAAATGCCAAGCAAAGTTGACTTTCCCTTGAGCCCTTAGCTTGAAGCACATTCTTTTCTTCCTTTTTTATGATATTGCTTTTTGAAGTTAGAGGAAAATCTCACCACAAAATTCAGTTACTTACTATGGAGGTTCTGTTGTTATGAGCTTAATACATGAACACCAACTGCTACCTAGGTAGCCCAGGGTCTTGTTGTATCATCCAAATCTGCCCTGCTTATATGCCTAAAACTTGGTGCCACTTGGTGGTGGTTTACTTTATTTTTTTCAGCTTTAATGATATATAATTAATACTAGAGGCCCAGTGCACAAATTTGTGCATGGGTGGGGTCCAGCAGGCCCGGCCCCAATCAGGGCGGATTGGGGCTGGACCTGTTGGGAGGAGAAGATGGAAAGAGGTTGACTGGCTGGCCTGCCTAGATCAGGGCCTGATCAGGGCCCCCAATTAGGGAGGGACCAGCTGGGGGAAGGGGCCGCAGGTGATTGACCAGTGGGACCTGCCCCTGATTGGAATTGGGGGGTTGATTGGAGGTGGGGATAGCCATGGGGAGGGGCTGTGGGCGGTGGGCCAGCCAGCCTCACCCCCAAATGGGATGGATGGGGGGTGTTGTCGGGGGCCTGAGGCCTGGGGGAGCGGCCATGGGTGGTTGGCCGGCAAGCCCTGCACCTGATTAGGGTGGGTGAGCCAATCTGGGGTGGGGCCAGGCAGGGGGAGGGGCTGCAGGAGGTTGGCCAGCCAGCCCCACCCCTTATTGAGGTGGGGTGGTGATCAGGGCTGGGGTTGGCCAGGGGGAGGGGCTGTGCACTAATCATTGTGGTGGGGGCCCATGGGGGCATGGCCAGCTGTGTGAGGGGCTCCAGGAGGTTGGCTGGCCAGCCCCACCACCTATTGGGGTGGGGGTGTGGTCAGGGGTGGGGATGCCAGGGGAGGGACTGCCGGAGTTTGGCCGCCCAGCCCCACCCCCTATTGGGTTGGGGGTGTGATCAGGGTGGGCTGGCCGGGGAGAGGGGCTGTGGGACTATCATGGTAGGGCAGGCTGATGATAGGGGTTAGAGAGTCTGATCAGGGGCAGGTTGGCAGGGGGGAGAGGCTGCAAGGTTGGCCACCGGCCCCACACCCTGATTGTCTGGTTTGCTGGCCACAGTGGGCGTCATAGTGACTGGTTGTTAGGTCGTTATGGCCGATAGGTGCTCCATGCACCTCCTGGTGACCGGTCATTTGGTCGTTTTGGTCATGATGCTGCTTGGCTTATTATTATTATGATATGACATAGTGCATGTTTAAGGTATACACTGTAATGATTTGATGTACATACATTTCTTATGTATATGTTGCATTGAAATGATTACCACAAAAAGATTTATTAATACATCAATAACTTTAGATAATTACAAAGTTTTTGTGGTGAGAACATTTAAGATGTAGTCTCAAGCAAGTTTCAACTATACAATATTGTTATCTATAGTCAACATGCTATACTTTAGATCTCCAGAATTTATTTATTTTATATCTGGAAGTTGTGCCCTTTGACCTATATCTCCCCATGTACCCCACTCCCCAGTCCTTGACAATCACCATTCTACTCTTTTTCTAAGATTGGCTTTTTAGATTACACATATAAGTGAGATCATACAGTATTTGCCTTTCTCCCTTTGGCTTATTTCACTTAACATAATGCCCTCAAGATCCACCCATGTTGTTACAAATGGAAATGTTGTTTTTTCAAAAATTCTTTCTTTTACATGGCTGAATAATATTCCATTGTATATACATAAACTGAGTGGCCAGATTATTATGACCACCTTATGTTTGTAGGCAAATTAGCTGTACACTGCATCGTATGGGATATGGAAGCCAAAGGCCTGTTCAAACACCTTTGCTGTCTGCAGTTACCAAGATAAAACGTCTCCAATTCACACAGGAACACAAGAATTGGACAGTTAAGCATTGGAAAAAATCATGTGGTATGATGAATCACGTTTCCAGTTGCATCATGCAGATGGCAGAGTGAGAATTTCACAGAAACAGCATGAAAGCATGCACCCCACACGCATGAGTACAACCCTTCAAGCTGGTGGGGGTAGTGTTATGGTTTGGGGCATGTTTTCCTGGCATGATTTGGGCCCTTTAATTCGTGTGAAACAATGTCTGAATAGCACAACATACCTACCATATTTTCTGGTGTATAAGATGACTTTTTAAGCCAGGAAAATCTTCTCAAAAGTTGGGGGTCGTCTTATACGCCGGATGTCATCTTATAGGGCAGGTATATCCCAAACTCTATATTTTAACTGGAAAAGTTGGGGGTTGTCTTATACGCCCAGTCATCTTATACGCCAGAAAATACGGTATCGTTGCTGATCAGGTTCATCCTATCATGCTGATGGAGTATCCCAATGGAGATGGCTTCTTCCAACAAGACAATGTGCCATGCCACAGTGCTCGTATTGTGCAGGAATGGTTTTAAGAACAAGAGGGAGACTTTATCATGCTTAGGTGGCCCCCACAGTCACCAGATCTCAATCCAATTGAGCATTTGTGTGACGAAGTTAAAAGAGCCATCAGGCATCTGGTTCCACAACCATCAAATATCATAGAACTGGACAGTGCTATTCATCAGGCATTGTGTCAGATTCCTCGCATCACCTTTCAACATCTCATGGAGTCAATGCTAAGAAGAATCGCTGCACTATTGAAGTCAAAAGGTGGCCCAATGAAGTACTGATGGGGTGGTCATAATAATCTGGCCATTCAGTATATATACCACATTTTGTTTATCCATCATCTGTTGATGGACACTTAGGTTGGTTTTCATGTCTTGGCTATTGTGATAAATGCTGCAATGAACATGGGGGTACATATATCACTTTGAGATAGTGATTTTATTTACTTCATATATATACCCATTAGTGGGATTACTGGATCACAGGCAGTTCTATTTTTAATTTTGAGAAAACTTTATAGTCGCTGTATTTCTACAGTGGCTGTACCAATTTACAATTCCACACTAACAATGCACAATAGTTCCCCACTTTACATGCTATCTCTTGTCTTTTTCATAATAACCATTCTAACAGGTGTGAGGTGATATCTTATTGTAGTTTTGATTTGCAATTCCCTGATTATTAGTGGCACTGAGCATGTTTTTATGTACTTGTTGGCCATTTGAGTATGGTTTCAGAAGTGTCTTGGCCTTCTGTATGTCCTCTTTTGTAAAGTATCTATTTAGGTCCTTTGCCCATTTTTTGATTGGATTGTTTATCTTCCTTTTGTTAAGTTGTATGAGTTCCCTGTAAATTTTGGAGATTAAACCCTTATCTGAAATAGCATTGGCAAATATGTTCTCCCATGCAGTGGGCTTTCTTATTATTTTGTTGATGGTTTCTTTTGCTGTGCAGAAGCTTTTTATTTTGACCTAGTCCCATTTGTTTATTTTCTCCTTAGTTTCCATTGCCCTAGGACAATGGTCGGCAAACTGCGGCTCGCGAGCCACATGTGGACTAATGAGTTTGCCGACCACTGTCATATACTACCCTTTACCTCTTTGCACACAATATGCCACAACTGCCTAATCCTTACATCTTCCAACTACCCGGTAACATTTAGTCTACCAGTGGTCGGCAAACTCATTAGTCAACAGAGTGGCAAACCGTGGCTTGTGAGCCGCATGTGACTTGCGAGCCACAGTTTTCAGACCACTGCCCTAGGAGATGTATTGGTGAAGATATTGCTATAACATATGTCTGATATTTGGTTGCCTATTGAGTCTTCTAAGATTTTTATGGTTTCCCTTTTACATTTAATTCCCTTAACCATTTTGAGTTTGTTTTTATGTACAGTATAAATTGGTGATCTAGTTTTATTTTTTTGCATGTATCTGACCAAATATCCCAGCACCATTTATTGAAGAGACTGTCTTGACTCCATTGTATGCTGTGCCTCCTTTGTCAAATATTAATTGAACATAATGACCTGGGTTGATTTCTGGGTTCTCTGTTCTATTCCATTGGTCTATATGTCTATTCATGTGCCAGTTTCAGGCAGTTTTGAGAACAGTGGCTTTGTACTGTAGCCTGATATCTGATATTGTTATCCCTCCTACTTTGGTTTTCTTTCTCAGGATTGCTGTGGCTATTCGAGGTCTTTTTTTATTCCAGATGAATTTTTGGAGTGTTTGTTGTAGGTCTGTGAAATATACCTGTGGTATTTAATGGGGATTGCAATAAATCCATAAATTGCTTTGGGTAGTATGGACATTTTAATGATATTGATTCTACCAAACCACGGACACAATATTTTCTTCCACTGTTTATGTCATCCTCTATCTTTTTTTTCAACGACCTGTAGTTTTCTGAGTACAGGTCTTTTATCTCCTTAGTTTATTCCTAGGTATCTTAATTTTTTTGTGTGTGCAATGGTAAACGGGATTGTTTTCTTATTTTCTCTTTCTATAAGTTCATTGTTGGTGTATAAAAAGTCCATAGATTTCTGGATGTTAATTTTGTATACTGCTACATTGTCGACTTCATTTGTAAAGTCTAGTAGTTTCTTGATTGAGTCTTTGGGGTTTTCTATGGACAACATCATGTCATCTGCAAATAATGAAAGCTTTACTTCTTCTTTTCCAATTTGGATGCCTTTTATTTCTTCTTGTCTGATCACTTTGGCTAGCACTTCCAGTATTATGACGAAGAGGAGTGGTGAAAGTGGGCATCCCTGTCTTGTTCCTGTTCTTAGGAGAAATGGTTTTAGTTTTTGCCTATTGAGTATGATGTTGGCTATAGATTTGTCATATAAGGCTCTTATTATGTTGAGGTATAATCCCTCTATTCCCACTTTGCTGAGTTTTTATCAAGAAAGGGTGTTGGATTTTGTCATGATTTTTCTGCATCAATTGATATGATTATGTGATTCTTGTCTCTCAATTTGTTTATGTAATGCGTCACATTTATTGATTTGTGGATATTGTACCATCTTTGCATCCCTGGAATAAATCCCACTTGGTCATGGTGTATGATCTTTCTAATGTAATGCTGAATCTGATTTGCTGGAATTTTGTTGAGGATTTTAGCATATATGTTCATCAAAGTTATTGGCCTTTTGTTCTCTTTCTTTGTGGTATCTTTATCTGGTTTTGGAATTAGGATAATGGTGGCTTCATAGAAAGAACTTGGAAGTGTGCCTTTCTCTTGAATTTTTTGGGATAGTCTGAGGAGGATAGGTTTTATTTCTTCTTTGAATGTGGGGTAGAACTACCCTGTAAAGCCATCCAGACCAGGGCTTCTGTTTCCTTGGAGATTTTTGATTACTGCTTAAAAGTATTTGGTAGTTATCGGCATATTAAGATTTTTAGATTCTTCCTGATTGAGTTTTGGAAGCTTGTATTTTTCTAAGAATATGTCCATTTCATCTAAATTGTCCAGGTTGTTGGAATAAAGTTGTTCTTAGTACTTTTTCATAATCCTTTGTATTTCTGTGGGGTCAGTTGTTACTTCAACTCTTTCATTTCTGATTTTGTTTATTTTGGTCCTCTCTCTTTGCTTCTTGGTGAGCCTGGCTAGAGGTTCATCAATCTTGTTTATCCTTTCAAAGAACCAGCTCTTGGTTTTATTGATATTTCGTTTGTTTGTTTGTTTGTTTTTTTTGTCTCTATGTCATCTATTTGTGCTGTGATCTTTATTATTTCCTTCCTTCTGCTTACTCTGGGCTTTTCATGTTGTTCTCTTTCTAATTCTTTGAGTTGTAAGGTTAGATAATTTATTACCATTTTTTCTTGTTTTACAGGTCAGCCTGTAGGGCAATGATTTTCCCACTCAAGACTGCTTCCACAGTGTCCCATAGATTTTGGATTATTGTGTTTTCATTGTCATTTGTTACCAGGATGATTTTTATTTCTTATTTGATCTCTCTGGTAACCCAATCATTGTTAGTATCATGCTATTTAGCCTCCAAGTGTTATATTTTTTCATTGTTTTTATTGTAGTTGATTTCTAATTATATGCCATTGTGATCTGAGAAGATGCTTGGTATTATTTCTATATTCTTGAATTTGAAGGGACTTTGCCTGTGTCCCAATATGTGGTCTATCTTTGAAAATGTCCCATGTGCAGTTGACAAGAATGTATATTCTGTAGCTTTGGGTTGAAATGTTATGAAGATGTCAGTTAAGTCCATCTGATCTAGTGAGTGGTTTAGGATTGATGTTTCTTTGCTGACTTTTTGTTTAGAGGATTTGTCCAGTGGTGTTAGTGGAGTATTAAAGTCCCCTATTATGACTGTATTGCTGTTGATTTCTCCCTTGATATCTTCCAGAAGTTCTTTAAGTAGTATGTATTTGAGTGATTCTGTATTGGGTGCATATATGTTTTTCAGAATTATATCTTCTTGTTGAATTGCTCCCTTTAGTATTATGAAGTGGCCTTCCTTATGTCTTGTTATGGCCTTCACTTTGAGGTATAATTTGTCAGATAAGTATTGCTACCCCAGCTTTTTAAAATTTCCATTTGCCTGAAAAAATATTTTCCATCCCTTCATTATCAGTCTGTGTGAGTCACTTGTTCTGAGGCAGGTGTTTGTAGACAGCAGATATATAGGTCATGTTTTCTCATCCATTCAGCTACCTTATATATTTTGATTGGAGCATTTAATCCATTTACATTTAATGTTATTATTGATAGATACTTGTTTGTCACCATTTTTATTCTTTATGCCTGTGTTCCTTCTTCCCTTCCTATTTCTTTTTTTGACATCAGTTCCTTTAGCATTTCTTGCATTGCTGGTTTGGTGATAATAAATATCCTTAGTCCATTTTTGTCTGACAAGCTCCTTATTACACCTTCAATTTTGAATGATAGCCTTGCTGGGTATAGCATTCTTGGATCCAGTCCCTTGCTTTACATCACTTTGTATATTTAATTCCATTCCCTTCTGACCTGATGTGTTTCTGTTATAAATCAGTTGATAGTCTAATGGATATCCCTTGTAGGTAACTTTCTGTCTCTCTCTGGCAGCCTTTAAGATTCTTACTTTGTCCTTGTTTTTTTTTTTTGTCAATTTTATTATGATATGTCTTCATGTTGGTCTTTTTGGGTTAATCTTGTTTGTAACTCTGTGAGCTTCTTGGACTTGTGTGAGTTTTTTCTTCTTGCTAATAACAGAGAAGTTTTCTGTCATTATTTCTTCAAACAGGTTTCCTATTCCTTGCTCAGTTTATTCTTCTGGCACTATGTGGATGCTGTTTTCCCAAAGCTCCATTATGCTCTCCTTTTGTTTTCTAAGTTTTCTTTCCAGTTGCTGCTCTGATTGGGTGTTTTTTCCTACCTTTTCTTCTAGCTGATGTGGTCCTCAGCTTATTCTAGTCTACCATTGATGTATTCTATTGTGTTCTTTATTGCAATGATGTCATTCTTCATTTCTTATTGGTTCTTCTTGATTTCCTCTTGATTCTTTCACATGTTGTTGAATTTATTTTTCATCCTTTTCAGCATCCTTATGACCATTACTCTGAATTCTTTCTCTGACAAATTGCTTGCCTCCATTCGTTTACTTCCTTTTCTGGTGATTCCTCCTTTTCTTTCATATGGGGGCTATTTCTTTTTCTCCCCAATTTTACTCCTCTCAGGGTGTCTATTTATGTGTTCACTCTCTACCATGTTGACCAAAAGGCACAAAATACAACTCAACAAGACACATCACAGAGGGAACAAAGCACAAATGTATTCATGACACTGATAACCCCAAATGAAGGTGACCACCAGAGAAAAGAGAATTAGGGGAGAGAAAAGAGTACAACAATGATATTGAAAAAGAAAAATAGATAACAGAGAAAAGAAAAAGAAGAAAGAAGAAGGGGAAATAAGAAAGAAATGAAAAAAGAAAATATATACTTTTATTGGGAGTAAACTCCACAAAACCAACAACTAAACCAAAAAATGCAAAGAAAAAAAAAAAAACCTTTAAAAAAAGGAGGGATGCTGAATTTAAAGAGGCAGAGCTTAATTCCATAAGGAAAGGTAAAGGAATTGAATGAATGGGAAATGGCCATTATTCAGTATAGAGGAGGTAGAAAGAGAATGAGTGTATAAAAAGAAAAGTAAAAACAAAATACTCAATTAAAAAATAATAAATATTGGTAATTAAATATATATATTCAATTTTATATAATATCTATCTCTATCTCTATCTCTATCTCTATCTCTATCTCTATCTCTATCTCTATCTATATATATTAGAAGCCCAGTGCATGAATTCATGCATGGGTGGGATCCAGCCAGCCTGGCCAGGGAGAGAATACATGGGTGGTTGGCCGGCCTGCCTGCTGATCGAACTCCTGGTTGAAGGGATAATTTGCATATTAGCCTTTTATTATATAGGATATACACTGAGTAGCCAGATATTATTATCAGAGATCATAATAATCTGGCCACTAAGTGTATATATAATTTCCCCTTTCTTTAATCTATCTATCTATCTATCTATCTATTCATCTATTTTTGGAAAAGGGGAATCGAGTAGGCAGCAGATAGACCTGTGTTCTGTGAGTGAAATTAATTAAACCATTAGTAGAATGAGAGAACAAGTGAGGAGAGGAAAAACAAAAGCATAAAATAAAAAAGAAAAACAAACTAGCAAACAAACAACAACAAGACAAAAATGGCTAGCAAAGAAAGAGAAAATAAAAGGGTGCATGGACTTGGAGCAGGGGAGAGGAAATTAGACATGAGTAAGCCAACATCCTATCTAATAAAGAGGGAATATGCAAATTGACCATCACTCTGCCACAAAGATGGTGGCACCCACAGCCACAAGATGGTGGTGCCCAGTCCTCTCAGCCCCACCAGAGTCCCCCAGTCCAGGGGGCATGGCAGCTGATAGCAGGCTGCATGAGTGACCTGGAGAAATGCTTGCTTCATTGCATCAACAACGAGGCAAGCATTTCTCCCTGGCCGTGGAGGGCCTCTGGGCAGCGGGCACGGAACTGCCAGGGAGTGGGGCTGGGCATGGAACATTTGCCTTGTTGCCCCAGTGACGAGGCAAGCGTTCAGCGCCTGACCACAGATAGACCCTCTGGCCAGGCCAGGCACAGAACGCTTGCGTTGTTGCTCCGGCGACTAGGCAAGTGTTCCACGCCTGACCACGGATGGGCCTCTGGCTAAGGAAAGCAGTTAGGGGCCATGAGGCCGGCCAGAGAGGTCAATTGGGGGCCATGAGGCTGGCAGGGGAGGGTAGCTGGGGCCCATGAGGCTTGCAGGGGAGGGCATTTGGGGGCCATTAGGACCCAGGGGAGGGCATTTGGGGGTGATCAGGCCAGCAGGGGTGACAGTTGGGGGCAAGCAGGCTAGCAGGGGGGGCAGTTGGGTACAAGCAGGCCAGCAGGCAGAGTGGTTAGAGGCTATCAGGCAGGCAGGTGAGTGATTAGGAGCCAGTGGTTCTGGATTGCGAGAGGGATATCTGACTGCTGGTTTAGGCCCGATCCCACAGGGACATCCCCCGGCAGTCATATATCCCCCAAAGGGTCCCAGATTGGAGAGGGTGCAGGCCAGGCTGATAGACACCACTCCCCCACACCCCTGCATGGATTTTGTGCACCGGGCCACTAGTAGAACACTATAATAGTAATGCGTCAGTAAAGCAGATAAAGATCAGTTTCTAACAAGGAGTAAAAAGAAAAGAACGAGAAAAACTAATGCAGGAATAGTAGAAGAGAAACAGGATGAAAAAGGGGGAAGTGAGGAAGAAAGGGTTAGCATAAAAGAAAAAATGAGATAAAGTAACGATAATAACATCAAAATAAATTGTAGAACACTAACCCAATAATAATAATAATAACAGTAATAATAAATTAAAATAAAATAACGACAAGAAAAAAACGTTAGTTTCTTAAGTAAAAGGTTTTAAAAAAGTGAATTAGTGAAGTTCATTCACTTCAGCTGAGTATTTAATGTACCATGGGTCTGGTCTAAGATGCCTCTTCACTGTTCTGTCTGCCACATCTCAGCTTCATGCCAGATTGTCAGCTCCATGTTGAAGCTCCCAGGGATCCACGGTTCGTCTGTGTCAGATGCCACAGCCTTGGTGTCAGCCAGGCAGGACCACTCTCCCTGCTTTGTTTGTCTGCCTACTTTCAGTTGTATTTACACAAGCATCTATTTCTAACCCAGCCTCTAGGTGGCTGTGTTTCTGTATTAGTTTCTGGTTCCAGATGGTCCCTCAACCCAGTCCCCGAGGGCTCCCTGGGGTATTTCAAATCTTTGCATTACTGCCGAGCACAAGGCTGGGTGCAGCTGTGCTGTTAGGAGGGGCCTGGTCTTCAGGAGAAAAATGTCTGTTCAGGGTTAGAGGGATTGGACTGTCCCAGAGCTGGCTTCCTGATTGCCTCTCCCTATTTTGTTCCTCAGCTTCCAAAAAACCACCTACCCCTGCATTGCAGCTATGGTGAGTGTTTGTAATTGAAAGATCCTGGGTTTAGTGAGTAAAAATAAGGAGACTATAAAGACAGAGTAAGCACGCTGCTGAGCATCTCTCCCCCCGGCACTGCGTGGCCGGTGAAAAATTTCAGGCTGCCTTTCTGGGCGCACCCTTTCATGGCTGTGGCCTTTGATCTAGAGTCCCCCACTGCCAGTAGCCCTGTGGACATCTTTCTAAATTGAGCTCTACACTTGTCCCCAAGGGACACGGTGTTGGTTCAGCGCAGTCCAGGCTGCGTGCGTTTCTCTCTCCAGCCCAGATCCCCAATCCCACTGGTTTCCTGTCTACCTCTGACCTTTCTGTCCATTGATTGTCTCTCTAGCTGTGTTTAATTCACCAATTCTGGGTGGATGTTATTCGATTCAGATAAGTTTTTGTTCCTCCATACCTGATAAAGGTTTATATTTAATACATAACTGGAATTTACTTCAATGCAAACCTTTTAGAAATATTTTTATTTCATTGTATTTAAGTACAGTCTTTAATCAAAGCTAGTACACAGAAGACATTTTAAATTTTAGGGAATTTTTCAACAGGTGACAATCAGATCAGAATAAAACACATTAGCAGTTATACACATGGTATAATATTTCACCAGGAGGTATATTAAGTGCCAAACTAATGTTTTTTAAGTAAAACCTCACTCAAGTATTTTCACATGACAAATTCTAGATCTAGATTGGCAGCGGAATAGTTACATCCTACAGTATGAGTGGTTTTTGGAAACCCTTGATAATTCCCCCATAGAGTAACAGTTATATGTCTTCTTCAAATGTCAATAGCCTACTAAACTATAGCAAGGGAATTAATTAACTAATTAAGTAATTAATTAAACAAAAAAACTGACTTCTATTGTTGTCAATGAAATTAAAGCCAGCTTTAATATAAGAGATTTAAATAGAATTTCCCAAAGACAATAGGCAGTTTTCTCTAGTTAAATGTAGAGAAGTATTTCATCTATCAAGTAACTGCAATAATTTTGGCTATTTCAACAGTCCTTTGTCCAGCACTTATTTTTGTTCATGGTGATTTTCTCTTTTTACTGCTGCCTTCCTGATGAATCCAACGTACTCCAGATATGTTCTTATTAATAATTTCAGTTATCTGTATCATTCTACTTAACTGTATTCCAATAATTGTATGTATGTTAAATTTTCCACCTTAGTGAGATTGTGAAATTTTTGCTCATTGAGGATTGGGACCATGAATTAGAGGTTTTCATATGTTTGTTTTCTTACTTTTTGTTGTTGTTGCTGTGCCTCACCTAGCACAATATAACACACACATATCATGACATAGGAAATCAATACATGCTTATTAAACAACTAGAGGCCCGGTGCACGAAATTCGTGCATGGAGGGGGGTTGTTCCTCAGCCCAGCCTGTACCCTCTCCAATCTGGGACCCCTCAAGGGATGTCCGACTGATGGTGGGATCGGGCCTAAACGGGCAGTCGGACATCCCTCTCACAATCCAGGACTGCTGGCTCCCAACTGCTTGCCTGCCTGCCTTCCTGATGGCCCTTAACCGCTTCTGCCTGCCAGCCTGATCACCCCCTAACCACTCTGCTGCCAGCCTGTTTGCCCCCAACTTCCCTCCTCTGCCGGTCTGGTCATCCCTAACTGCCCTCTCCTGCAGGGTTGATCACCTCCAACTGCCCTCCCTTGCAGGCCAGGTGCCTCCCAACCGCCCTCTCCTGCTGGCCATCTTGTGGTGGCCATCCTGTGTCCACATGGGGGCAGGATATTTGACCACATGGGGGCAGCTATATTGTGTGTTGCAGTGATGATCAATCTGCATAGTACTCTTTTATTAGATAGGATAGAGGCCTGGTACAGGGGTGGGGGCCAGCTGGTTTGCCCTGAAGGGTGTCCCTGATCAGGGTGGGGTACCCTTGGGGCGTGGGGCGGCCTGAGCGAGGGGCCTGTGGTGGTTTGCAGGCTGGCCACGCCCCCTGGCAACCCAAGTGGAGGCCCTGGTGTCTGGAATTTATTTTCCTTCTACAATTGAAACTTTGTAGCCTGGAGCGGAGCCAAGCCTGGGGCTCCCTCCGAGGCTGGCCGGCAGCCATTTGTGTTGGGGTTATAATTAAAACTTTGTTGCCTTAAGCGGGTGGGCCCGGCCAGGGTGTGTGGAAAGCTTTGCTTCCCCTGTTGCCAGCGACAACCCTGGCCTGCTCTCTCAAGCTCCATTCTACCGCCATTTGTTTGAATTTGTTTACCTTCTATAATTGAAACTTTGTAGCTTGAGTGGAGGCTTAGGCCTGCAACGGCTGGCAGAAAGCTTGGCTTCCTCTGTTACCTAGGAAACCTTGCTCTCTGTGGCTGTAGCCATCTTGGTTTGGGTTAATTTGCATGCTCGCTCTGACTGGATGGTGGGCGTGGCTTGTGGGCGTGGCTTGTGGGTGTGTCGGAGGTATGGTCAATTTGCATATTTGTCTATTATTATATAGGATTGACTGGCTGAAGTCTAAACTTCACTTTACCTCAAATCATAATTAATGTTTTTGTAAATTCAATAGAGTAAATAAACAAGTATAGATAGAACCCAGATAAACAGGTTTTTAGTAAACTGTGGAAAATAACAATGAACAAGAAATCAGTCCTAATAATCTTTTTATATAGTTATGAATTCTGAATTGTTTGAAAACAGCCATACTATATTCTCAACAGTAGAAGGTAAAAAATAATAATGTAAGAAGTGAGTAATTTCATAATATTTTTCTTCTTCTGTGATGTGTCATGGGACACCAATGAATGGTTATTTATGTCCACAAGCAAAACATTTACTAGTACTAGTTATAAGTATACACTGTGCATAGAGGATAAACAGAAGGGGGTGTGATATCAACAATAAAGTTTTAATTTTATTTTCTAAGACCTGCATATTAATTCATCATTTTATCCCATACTCATTTGGCAGCTATTATGAGTCTGGTATGTTTTGATCAAACTTAATTGAAATAGTGAGGCTTTTTATGTAAGTACCAGAGGCCTGGTGCATGAAATTCATGCATGGGGGGTCCCTCAGCCCGACCTGCACCTTCTCCAATCCGAGATCCCACTCGCAAATCCAGAACCACTGTTTCCTAACCACTCACCTGCCTGCCTGCCTGATGCCCATAACTGCTCCCCTGCTGGCCTAATGGCCCTAACTGCTCTCCCATGCCAACCTGATCCCCCTAACTGCTTTCCCTTCTTAGCCTGATCCCCCTAACTGCCTAACTGCTCTCCCCTCTTGGCCTGATCCCCCAACTGCCTATATGCTATCCCCTTCTGGCGTGATCCCCCAAATGCCTAACTGCTCTCCCCTGCCAGCCTCATCCCTGTAACTGCCTCACTGCTCTCCCCTCCTGGACTTATTCCCCTAACTACCTATCTGTGCTCCCCTCGTGGCCTGATTCCCCTAACTGCCTATCTGCGCTCCCCTCCTGGCCTGATTCCCCTAACTGCCTGTCTGCTCTCCCCTCCTGGCCTGATCCTCCAACTGCCTTACCGCTCTCCCCTGCAGGCCTGATCCCCCTAACTTCCTATCTGCTCTCTCCTCCTGGCCTTATCGCCCTAATTGCCTATCTGCTCTCCCATCCTTGCCTGATCCCCCTAACTGCCTATCTGCTCTCTGCTGCTGGCCTAATTCCCCTAACTGCCTATCTGCGCTTCCCTCCTGGCCTGATCACCCTAACTGCCTATCTGCTCTCCCTTCCTCTCTGCACCATTTGGAACCCTGGCGCAGGCATGCTGAGAGCTCTGCGTTGTGGCCCTGCCCCCATCCTGATTGGTTGTTACATGATGGCGTCCCAGCCAATTTGCATATTCCTCTATTATTAGTATAGATCCTATATAATAAAAGGCTACTATGCAAATAGACCAAACAGTGGAACAACCGAACAATTGAACAACCAAACAACCAGTCGCTATGACATGCCCTGACCACCAGGGGGGTGCATGTGGAACATGGCGGGCATTGGCAGCAGGTGGCAGAGTGCGGAACATGGCAGGCATTGGCCGCAGCAGGGCCATGGAGAAGGTGAGCGGGGGTGCCAGACCAAGGCAGGGCACCAGTCACTGTCATCAGGGTGAGCCTCTGGTGGTTACTGAAAATTCTTTGCTTCTGCACACGCGGTCTCACCTGGCACTCACACCTGCTGCTAGCACTGGCCCTGCTCACACCTGTTGTCAGTACCTGGTGCTGGTCCTGATCACTCAGTGCTGTCAGCAGGTGCAAGTGGTGGCTGCCAACCCTGATTGCCCCTTAGGGTTTCTCCACCTCCCCTGCTCCTGAGTGGTGATCAGAGCAGCAGCCACTGTTTGCACCCACTGATGGTGCCAGCCCCACTTGCACCTGCTGCTAACGCTGGCCCCAATTGCTCTGCACTGTCAGAGGGTGCAAGTAGGGCCAGTGCCATTACTGCATGGGAATGGCGGTGGTGGGAGAGGGGTTACCAGCAGACAGGGGACCAGGTGCCATGGTGGGAGGGGCCAGGCGGGGGCGAGAAGGATAGGCCAAGACCCTCCCCTGTGCCCACCACAGCCTTGCGGCCCACAGTTCCTTTCAAGGTGCATGAATTTGTACACTGGGCACCTAGTACTGAAATATTTTTAAAATTATTCATTTGGAACGTCCTTTCAAATTATTGCCTGGGTCACCCAAACATTTTTATTATTTTATAACCAGACACAATGCCATTTCAGGCTTGATCATTCACCTTTATCAAAGACATGACATTATAACTTGACTTTTTTCAATCACGTAAACCCTCAAATGACAAAGATGATATCACAAATCCTACTTTTAAAATGCTCCACGGATTATTGAAGAATCTAAAAGAGATTATGAAACTATTTTGAATAATCAAAGCATCTTGGAACAAGAGTCCAGACTCTAAAATGTGTAGGAAAAATTTTTTTTCACTGGAAAATGATGTATTGTCTGCAGTACAAATTTTGGAGTTATCTGATTCTGATTCAATGGGAGCTATATTACAACTATAGGAATTATAGGTAATTGATAAAATGAAAATAATTCCTGCTTATAGAAATGGAAATTCTGTCTCAGAGATTCAATTTGAATCCATTCCCCACAATGCAAGAAGCTGTTTTGCCTATATTTGTCAATTCATTCCAATATTGATCTATAAATATATCTGTCCTTCAGTTTCTCCTTTAAATAGGTTGTGACATATTAAGTTTTCTCATTAATGGATATCTTTACAAGGTGTTCATTTTAAATCTACATGAAATTCATGATTTTATCTTTTTGTGTGAAAATTATCCTTCAACAAGGGGATAATGATAACGGAAATGATATACTCAGTTGTGTTATGATTGTTTAAATATGCTGCTAAATGAAGTGTGGAATGAAACAATATAAATTTAGAGGAGAGAGACATTACTGAATTCAAGAGTATTTAAAGCATTTCTTAAGACAGATGGTAATTTATATGAACATTGAATAATAATTATAATTGGGGATGTAGAAATAACATCCCTGATGAGTAGAAAGAGTAAATAAGGGCATGGAAGCAGAAATTAAGGTGTTGTTCATGGGGACTAGAAAGGATATGGAATGCCAAATGATAGGCATACTTGTATAAAATAGAACATAGGATGCCCTAGGATATTAGGCATAGGAATGGGAGTCGAAGTGCATCAGGGTAAAGGCCATCTTGGGTGATACTTGGAAAATGTTAGTCTTATGAGAATATTGTTGTTGTTTTATGTTTTTTGTTTGTTTGTTTGTTTTTTGTATCAGCACCAACCACTTCAGCTATGAATATGTACCTATCTGGCAAGACCTCTGTTTCCATGGTTATATACTTTGCATTATACCCACTCCCAACAAAACAAACAATGGAGAAAAATTAAAGAAAACTTCTTGTTTACTAATTTCAATTTGATGTGATACAATTATGCTAGGCAATTTTATTTAAAATAACAAATATTCATTAACCAAATGGTTCTTTGAATACCTTGTTTAGAATAGCAAATTTTGATTTATCCCTTGCAGTTTGAATTAGATTTAAGTTCTTCATATTTTAGATGTCATATTAGATAGAGAAGAAGGAAAGCTCTCTATTTTAAAATGTTTTAATTCATTTTATTTGAAGAAAACATTACCTCAATTCAAGCAGATTAATCACATTTCTGAATACTAATATGAGAAATAGTCCAAATTTAATAGTCCTGATAACAAATTATGCACAGTGCTTGCTAATGAGATTGAAATAAGATTGCATAGAATTGTTGAAGGGACTGCATGATCTTGCCGTAGTAGAAGGCACATAATTTGGGTGTGAGCCATGATTTTCTCCCTGACTCACTGTGGCATTCTGAGGAAGGTACTTAACTTATCAGCGTCTGTTTTCTCACTAGTAAATTAGATGATAAAGCCAGACTCTCCGATGCTTAAAAATGATAGATGAAGAATCTTTAGCTCTAAAATTTGGTGTCAAACTTTTAGTAAAATTTGATTTAAAAAATTGCTTATTAATATAAAATTAGTTCAACTAAAACAAGGAAAAATCACACATAGGTTGATATTCAGTGTTCTGATTTATGAGGAATCAGCTTATCAGATTCTATTAGTGTGTGTGCATGTGTGCATGTTTGTATTACATCATTTACCTTATTTTGAATATATATATAGTCTATAAATCTTCCTTGCAGTGCTTTTTTTCTTCCCCTTTGCTCATTCATTCAATAATTTCTAATTTGTCCTCTTAACATGAAACCATATTCTCTGAAGTATTACTCAAAGAAAATGTGGAATATTATTTTTATCAGTGCACCTGAGATAATAGATAAGTAATTTTAACAAAAAACCTCACAGTAATGAAAATTACTGACTTCTTGCCTTCTAACAGTGGTCTAACAAAAAAATATAATTGTTTATTCTATGGACTTTATTTTGTGTTGGCCATAATGATCAAAATGATTTTTAATTCTTCTATCTTTTATCCAAACTCTCTTTAATTTCACTGCCAAATATTTCCTGTATCCTCTTGCCCTTATATATTAACTAGAGGCCCTGTGCTCAAAATTTGTGTGTGTGTGTTGGGGGGGGGCTGTCCACTCAGCTCAGCCTGCACCGTCTCCAATCCGGGACCCTTCAGGGGTTGTCTGACTGCCAGTTTAAACAGGAAGTCAGACATCCCTCTCACAATCCTGAGCCTCTGGCTCCTAATCGCTCACCTGCCTGCCTGCCTGGTCACCCGTAACTGCCCCCCTGCTTCCAGCCTGATTGTCCCTCACTGCCTCTGTGTGCCAGCCTGGTCACCCCCCAATTGCATCCCCCACCAGCCTGGTTGCCCCTAACTGCCCCCCACTGGTCTAGTTGCCTCTTACTGCCCTCCCCGCCAGCCTGGTTGCCCACTACTACTCCCCTCTGCCAGCCTGGTCGCCCCTAAATGCTCCCCCTGCTGGCCTGGTCACTCCTAACTGCCCCACCGCTGGCCTGGTCACCTGCAAATGTCACCCCTGCTGGCCTGGTTGCCCCACACAGCCTGCTGTTCAGTCGTTTGATCTTCTCTCACTAACCCCCCTGCCAGCCTTGTTGTCCCACGCAGCCTGTGTTCATTCGGTCATTTGTCCAGTTGTTTCTGTTGTGATGGCCCCTGGCTTTTTATATATTAAGATTCTCTGACGGGCACCTAGGCTGTTTCCAAATCTTAGCTATGGTGAATTGTGCTGCTATGAACATAGGGGTGCATATATCCTTTCTGATTGGTGTTTCTAGTTTCTTCGGATATATTCCCAGGAGTGGGATTACTGGGTCAAATGGGAGTTCCATTTTCAGTTTTTTGTGGAAGCTCCATACTGTTCTCCACAGTGGCTGCACCAGTCTGCATTCCCACCAGCAGTGCACGAGGGTTCCTTTTTCTCCGCATCCTCGCCAACACTTGTCGTTTGTTGATTTGTTGATGATAGCCATTCTGACAGGTGTGAGATGGTACCGCATTGTTGTTTTGATTTGCATCTCTCGGATAATTAGTGACGTTGAGCATGTTTTCATGTGTCTCTTGGCCTTCCTTCTGTCTTCTTTTGAAAAGCTTCTATTTAGGTCTGTTGCCCATTTCTTTATTGGATCATTTATCTTCCTTTTATTAAGTTGTATAAGCTGCATGTAGATGTTGGAGATCAAACCTTTATCAGTGATGCCATTTGCAAATATGTTCTCCCATGCAGTAGGCCTTCTTGTTGTTTTGTTAATGGTTTCTTTTGCTGTGAAAAAGCTTTTTATTTTGATGTAGTCCCATTTGTTAATTTTCTCTTTAGCTTCCATTGCCCTAGGGGCAGTGTCAGTGAAGAATTTCTTTTGGCATATGTCTGAGATTTTGCTACCTGTGGATTGCTCTAGTATTTTTATGGTTTCCCGTCTTATGTTTAAGTCCTGTATCCATTTTAGGTGCCCGTCAGCAGATGACTGGATCAGAAAACTGTGGTACATCTACACAATGGAATACTATGCTGCCATAAAAAAGAAGGAATTCTCATCATTTGCAGCAACCTGGATGGAATTGGAGAACATTATGCTAAGTGAAATAAGCCAGTCAATGAAAGAAAAATACCACATGATCCCACTCATTTAGGGATAGTAAAGATCAGTATAAAGTGATGAACAAAAGATAGATACAGAGACAGTAAAGCATCAAACAGACTTTCAAATTACAGGGGGAAAGTTAGGGAGAGGTGGGGGAGTTATGAAATCAAACGAAGGACTTGTATGCATGCATATAAGCATAAACAATGGACGCAAAACTCTGGGGGGGAGGGCATGTGTGGGTGTGGGGTGGGGGGGGTAATGGTAAGATATGTACACATATAATACCTCAATAAAAAATATTAAAAAAAAAAAAAAAGATTCTCCATCAAGTTCCAGCTGACTGACTTCTGCTCTCAATGCATTCAAAAATTACTAGTGGTCTTCTAAATCCAATAAACATTTCTGTATTT
The DNA here is from genome assembly GCF_027574615.1 of Eptesicus fuscus. Lineage (NCBI taxonomy): Eukaryota > Metazoa > Chordata > Mammalia > Chiroptera > Vespertilionidae > Eptesicus > Eptesicus fuscus. Next base: position 28,078,034 of record NC_072473.1, read on the forward strand.
CTTAATGCTTATAACCACTCCTATTTTTCCCAGGAACACTCACATTTCTTAAATATGATGGCATTTTACTTTCCTCATACTTCTATTTCTCTTGCCACTCTATCTTTATAACCTTTGTTTACATCTTCTCGTTGTACCACCTAATTGTATGTACCTTAAAGTCCATACTCAGCCCACTGTTGCTTGTGGTTTCTTATGTCTTCATTCTTGCTCCATGCAAATGACTCCCAAATAAACTTACATATGATCTCTTAAATGCATTGCAGTACCATACAGGACATATCCAAATGAATATTACACTGATATCTCCAATTCAAAATGTCTGAAACTGAAATAAACATTTCTTTAATTGAAAAAGTGACAGATATAGTATAAACAGAAAGTTTATACTATATCTGTCACTTTTTCAATATTCCAGATTAGACAATTTGAAGTTATTTTAACTCATTCATCTCCTTTCCTTCTATGTCTCACTGAGTTATCTATATTTTTTCTCTTAAATATTGCTCAGATTTTTTTCTTCATTCTTTTTGCTATCCACCCTAGTATAGCCCTTTATAAACTCATCCTTGGGTTATTGCAATGCCCTCCTTGTCTTTCTGTCATAGATCATTCATCATCTATCTTGTATTCTTTCCTGTCAAATTGATCTTCCCATAACAATATTGTTATGCCTGCTATGCCTGGTTTTTTAATGCCTATTATTTAAGAATTCTGTGATATTTATATTTTATTTATTATTTATAAAAAATTGCCACAGTCTTATGAACTTAGAACGTAAGAAAAGATGATATAAATGATTGAATATCTAGATTACCTGGATTCCAAGTGATTATTTTTCTGTTCTAGATCTCTGTATGCTCTACTACTCTAATTCTAATTATTTTTTCATGCACACCAAAACATTGCCAGCTATCAAAAATAGGTCTGAAAAGCATCTCACTTCATTCCAGCTCTGTTCTTAGATATTCTTCAAAGACTTAGAAGATGCTAACTAGCAGAGCACTATCTGCTCACCAGTAGAAAGAGAAATACTTTAGTCATCATAGAAATACTTTAGTGCTCATCAGTAAATTAACAAATTTTGACAATTGTCTACTTATATCCATTTATAACATTAGCCTGTGCCTACCCTATCACTGTTCTGTATCAATTTAGTACTAGGATATGATATTCCTTTTGTGACAGTATAATCTGGAATAGAATAATTTCATTGACATAAGGGGTCCATTAGTGTTACATGCTACAGAATTTAATTTTAATAAATCCAATCATATTTAGTAATGAGACTCCTAAATTTTAATGTCCTCTTTAATTAGCAGTAAAGTACACTTCAAAACAAACTGAACAAATCTTTCTACCCCAGAGGTCTTTGCGGATTTATGCAGTTTATTGACTGATGTGGACAATAAGATCACATGTGTATTATTCATCTGATTTCCAAGAAACTTTGAAGCTAGCTAAAGTATTGACGATCATCCGGGAGGGAAGGAAGGAATAAAAAAGTTTCATCCATGACCGAAACACCATTTAGGATAGGATACAGTAGGCTTGTTTGTGAGAGGACAATATCAGACGGCATACATTTAAGTATTTTTGAGTGTGCCTTGTTGGAGTGTGACACATTTTGATTTGTCAAGAATTAAATACACATTTTTGTTTCATTCAATCTTTTCTGTGCAAAGTAAAATTATAACAGATTAGTTATAACAATCTCCTTTTAAGGAAAAAAATGGAATTTAGTTCTTTAAGTCAATTCATACATATGTTAGCTACTCATAGGGAAATGTCACCAAACAAAAGAAAAATAATATCTTGAAGACATATTCAAATAAGTATGGTATGAGGTATTAGCTAAGGATTGGATTACTATATCAAGTCATTTAAATATGGTTTTTGATATACTATCGTATAATTGTAAATTTTCTATATACTTGAGATATTGTTCATCTTATATTTAACAAGTACCCTGGGTTTTAACAGCTTCACTAGAGTTAATAAAAGCATTCTAACTTTGTATTATATAATCCAATTTAGAAGTGTTTTTAAGTAAATAACCCAAGTGAATTTACCTAACAAGCATTTATTCATTTTATGTGCTATATACTATGTGGCAGTTAATAACTGTGTGTGCATGTGTGTATTCTAAAAGACAAAGGGGTATTCAAATAACAATATGAAAATGATTTAATTAGCTCTCTGAACATAAGTATTGTTATATACTGACTACTCATTTTGAATATTTTTGGATGGAATAGCACAGCATTAGCTGCTAAAGTTCATTAAGTTTATTTGAAATGCAATTTCTGACAAAAAGCATGAATATGTTACAAATTAGTATAACACATACTTATCACAATTTTCCACTTAAAATGTCAAATTGTGTTGAGTATTTTATAATCCCAAGTAGTCATGGTTTTATAAAGTATGATTTGTGAGAACTTTGCCAGAGTAATTAGAATAAAATAGTGAGATTAGTTTTGCTCTTCTATATTTAATGATATTAGTTTAAGTCGCTCTTTTAGGTGACCTTATTAATGCTAATTGTGAACTAGTATGCTATAATGTAAGTTAAAGTGAAGCAGAAAAAAACTGAAAAAATTATATACAATTGTTATTCTTTGAACACTAAAAAGGGTGTGCACAATCGTCTGGTCCTGAAGAACACCATTTACTTAATGATTAATTGAGGGCAGCAATTGCCAAGAAAGACTAAAAATAATTTGCAAAGTTAGCTTGCTATTGCTATGTTTATTAATGTAAAATTGAGAGATGAGCAAATCTTGTTTGAGTTTTCCCCATTTACTATTTTTTTTAATTTCACTTTTTTGAGTAATTTATTGCAAATTACTTTTGCTTCATAAAGCAGAAGCATTGTTTTCTCCAAATGATCACATTGTGACATGTATACATTTTGAATGACTATGTTGTGCATCTGAGACTAATATACTATTTTATGTCAAATATTCATTAGTAAAACAATGTTTAAAAAGTAAATGGCAATAATGAAAATGATAGCAAGAGCCGTTGCTCTTTTGATTTGGGGTTTTTCTTCAAGACTGGAATATAGTAAAGTTTTGGTTGGACTTTTCTTGATTCCAATAAGTAATTATTTGTAACACTTCATTATTAACATTGAAAGAAATTAACAATTAGTACAGACTGAGCACCAACTACTTGGAACAGATGCTGTAAATAATCTATGATGGCACCAGAGTGTTCTAAAAGAAATTTATCCCTGCCACACGCTATTAAGAAGCATTGTGAAGACAGCCCAATGGCAGCACATCAAACCTTTTCCATTCTAGTCTCTAACAATTATGGACTCTTTGTCCACTTTTATTCTTTTTAAAAATATATTTTTTATTTTGAATTTCAGAGAGGAAGGAAGAGGGAGAGAGAAATAAAAACATCAATGATGAGAGAATCATTGATCGGCTGCCTCCTGCATGCCCCCTACTGGGGATCGAGACCACAACCCAGGCATGTGCCCTTGACCAGAATCGAACCCTGTAACCTTCAGTCCACAGGCTGATGTTCTATCCACTGAGCCAACCCAGCTAGGGCTATCCACTTTTATTCTTAATTGATTATTTATCTTCAATATCCTGGTCCACTTCTTACTCATATTATAAGTATTTTGCCTTAGTGATGGTACCATGTTTGGATATGTTTGCCTTTTCATCTTAGTTACCTAAAATATTCCATCTGTCTAAGAGGTAGAGTAAAAAAGAAGATGTAGGACCAAAAAAGGGTATAAGAATCAGAATGTCGTCCTAGCTGGTTTGGTTCAGTGGATAGAGCATCAGCCTGCGGATCAAAGGGTCCCAAATTCCATTCCAGTCAAGGGGATGTATCTCGGTTGCAGGCTCCTTCTCTGCCCAGGCTCTTGTTGGGGTGCATGCAGGAGGCAACCAATCTATGTGTATCTCTTACATTGATGTTTCTCTCTGTCTTTTCCTCTCTCTTCCACTCTCTCAAAAAGAGCAATGAAAAAATATCCTCAAGTGAGGATTAACAACAACAACAACAAAGGAATCAGAATGTCCATTTATAGTGACTTAAATAAGATGTATTTTTCAAATAATGATAAGTCAGAGATTAAGATTTTGGTACTGGTCTAGTATCTTAATAAGGTTAGGGCTTTAGATAGTTTTCTCTGTATTTCTCTTGACTTTCCTCTCATAGCCATAATATGGTCATGATCGTTATATATATTACAGTCGCTAAACTATACTTAAAAGCATGAAAAGGGGAATGACAAGGAGTAGAATTTCTTCTCTCATCTTCATCTTATATTAGGGAGAAAATTATTTGTCAAAAGTGCTGCTCCCCCAGCAAACTTCTCTCATATTTTATTTGGCAGAACTGGATCACATGCCCATCACTAATCTATGATAGGACTACTGTCCCTGTAATCAAGGGATTTCCAATGAATACCTTTGAGGAAGAAAAAGGAAAATGCCTCTTGGGTAGAGAGCCAACTGTGTCTAATACACACAGACTGAAAGTAAAGGGATGGGAAAGATGTTTTATGAAAATGGAAACAAGAAAAAAAAAGCCAATGTAGCAATAGTTATACCAGATAAAATAGACTTTAAAACAAAGGCTATATAACTGGAGACAAAGAAGGACCCAACAATTCCACTTCTGGGTATTTATCCAAAGAAACACAATACACTAAAGAGAAAAGACATATACATCTATATGTTCATTACAGCATTATTTACAACTAGAGGCCCGGAGCATGAAATTTGTGCATGGGGGGGGGTGTCCCTCAGCCCAGCCTGCACCCTCTCCAATCTGGGATCCCTAGAGGGATGTCTGACTAAATCGGCAGTCGGACATCCCTCTCACAATCCAGGACTGCTGGCTCCCAACTGTTCACCTGCCTGCCTACCTGATTACTCCTAACCACCTGCTTCTGCCTGCCAGCCTGATCACCCCCTAATCACTTCCCTGCCGGCCTGGTCACCCCTAACTGCCTTCCTCTGCCAGCCTGGTCACCCCTAACTGTCCTCCCTTGCAGGCCTGGTCACCTCCAACTGCCCTCCCCTGTTGGCCTGGTCACCCCTAACTTCCCTCCATTGCCAGACTGATTGCCCCTAACTGCCCTTCCCTGCCAGCCTGGTACCCCCCCAACTGCCCTGCCTTGCAGGCCTAGACCCCCCCCCCAACTTCCCTCCCCTGCAGGCTTGGGCTCCCCCCCAACTGTCCTACCCTATAGACCTGGTCGCCCCATTGCCCTCCCCTGCAGGCCTGGTCGCCCTCAACTGCCCTCCCTTGCAGGCCTGGTTCCCCCCAAGCTGCCCTCCCCTGCTGGCCTGATCACCCACAATTGTCATCCCCTGCTGGCCATCTTGTGGTGGCCATCTTGTTTCCACATGGGGGCTGCCATCTTTGACCACATGGGGTTGGCCATCTTGTGTGTTGGAATGATGGTCAATTTGCATATTACTCTTTTATTAGATAGGATAGCCAATATATGAAAGCCACCTAGGTGTCCATCAATACATGAATAAAGAAGAAATTGTACATATATATAGTAGAATATGACTCAGCCATGAAAAAGGAATGAAATCTTGCCATCTGCAAAACATAGATGGACCTAAATTTGATTGTGCTGAGCCTAATAAGTCAGACAGAAGAAAACAAATACCAAGTGATTTGACTTATATGAGGAATCTAAAAATCAAAATAAGCCCAGCCTACATGGTCAGTGGTTGAGCATCAACTGCTGAACCAGGAGGTTGTGGTTCGATTCCCGGTTGGGGCACATACCCTGGTTGCGGGCTTGATTCCCAGTGTGTGGTGTGCAGGAGGCAGCCAATCAATGATTCTCTCTCATCATTGATGTTTCTATTTCTCTCTCTTCCTTCTTCTCTGAAATCAATACAAATATATTTTAAAAATAACTAAAAAACAAAATAAATGAACAAGAACAGAAACAGACTCAGATACAGAGAACATTTTTACAGTTGCCAGATGGAAGGGGGTTGGGGGATGGGTAAAAAATGTGAGCAGATTAAGAAGTATAAATTGGTAGTTGCAGAATAGTCATGGGGATATAAATTATAGCATAGGGAATATAGTCAATGATATTGTAATAAGTATGTATTTTGTCAGATGGGTACTAGATTTATGAGATGATCAATTATTAAGTTATATAATGTCTAATCATTGGGTTGTACACCTGAAACTAATATAATATTGTATGTCAACTATAATTGAAAAAAATAATTAAAGTAAAAAAATAAAAAATAATTAAAGTAAGAAAATAAAAATTGTAAAAATTGTCAGTGAAAGTGTTGATATAAGAATAATGAGTATCTTGTGAATTAAAAATCCTTATGTTATACACAAAATACTTTATGTAGGTATTTTAATTTTGTTTTGATATGAATATATTTCTAGCTAGATATTCACATATTTGCACAAATAGAAAAATGACACTGGGTTTTAGAAGAATTGACTAATTTGCATAGCCTTTGCAATAATACAATTTATCATTAACAGTCAATTAAGACATATAATTAAGAAATAACCAGAATAAAATAGTTGGCTACATATACAAAGATTACTCATTTACATCATGGATGGACTTTCATAGTTGAAGTTTTCATACAGAGGAAAATATCCTAAAAGCATCCGCAGAAAGTTTGTTAAAAGTTTTTTGTTTTTGTTCTGTTTTTGTAAAGCTGTTTTCCCTTGTGATTATTATTTCCCTTTAGATACATTTCACAAGAGATATCACATTGCATCTCATCAATCATATTTGATTGCAGTACTCTATTAAACTAAAACTGTCACCAAGTCTGTCACTTCAAAAATTTATGAGTATTTTTTGTTATTGTTGATGCATTTTTATTTTTTGTTCACACTATTTTTCACTCTTTACTTCCTGAATGTTTTCCATTGCCGTGTTTTCCTAGGAAATCTGGAAGGATTGACACTGCCCTTAATTACTACAGATGTTAAATAACCACCATTAAGGTATGGTATAAATAGAGTATTAACCAATTTTAGAATAGTTTAATAGTTTGGAATATTTCATCATTTTCTATGAATTAGTTACCATTTTTCATTAGCAAGGCGTCAAATGTAAAAAATTTATTCTGACAAATCATTGGAATTTTTCTCCCTTTTTTGTGAGAACATAGTTTATATTTTGAAGTGGAATGAAGTGTCAGAGACCTGGTCTTTGTGCTTAGATACCAACACAAGCTATTGAATTTGGGGAGAATACTTTTATCTCGCAGATCTTTGTTTACCTAACTATAAACAGAAATACTAGTGTTAATTTTTAGTTTGATATTTTAGGTTACATAAATAAAAAAATAATGTTTATAAATAATACTTTTAAACTGCATGTAAAATTCACTTTATAAATGGAAAATTGCTATTTAAGTGTGAATGTTATGATATCAACTCAGTTATGGATAGCATACAATTCATCTGCTCTATAAAACTGTGGTAGGAGTAGTAGGAGTAGTTGTATTAAAATTACGGTTTTTGAATACTTACTATGAGCTATGCATTGTGCTATCCTCTTTGCTTTACATGAAAAATCTCATTTAATCACTATAACAACAATATTATAAGATAGGTGTAATTATCAGTATCCATATTTTATTTATTTAAAAAAATAATTGGTATATATATTGATTTCAGAGAGGAAGAGAGAGAGAGAGAGAGAGAGAGAGAGAGAGGAGAGAGAGAGAGAGAGAGAGAGAGAGAGAGAGAGAGAGAGAGAGATACATACATCAATGATGAGAGAGAATCATTGATTGGCTGCCTCATGCACACCCTACACTGGGGATCAAGACCGCAACCTGGGAATCGAACTGTGACCTCCTGGTTCAATGGTCAATGTTCAACCACTGAGCCAAGCCGGCCAGGCAATATCCATATTTTAAAGATATGGAAACTGAGGTTTCATGAAATTAAGTGACTTGCCAACTTCACGAAAGTATTAAGTGACCGAGCTAGGATTTGAAATCAGGTAAATTTGAATGCAGATACTTCTTAGTCATTATGCTATACTGAAAATCCTATACTTATCCTTGATAATTAAAAAAAAAAATTATTGATATTTAGAGGAGAGAGAGAGAGAGAGAGAGAGAGAGAGAGAGAGAGAGAGAGAGTGAGAGAGAAACACCAATTGGCTGCCTCCTGCAAACCCACTACCAGGGATCAAGCCCATAACCCATGCATGTGCCCTGACTGGGAATCAAAATAGCAAGCAATCAGGGCACTGGAAGATGTACAACCAACTGTACCATACCAGCCAATGCTATCTTTGTTAATTTTAATATTTATTTCTCAGGCTCTAATTCACTAATTCATTTTGTCATTCATTCAAGTAAATTGATATTGAGTACCAACTATGTGCCAGTAACTGAATCTGTACAGGGATAGCAGGATTAATCACCTGTTCCTGAGACATGAAAAATTTCCACCCAATTTTGGAAGCTGTAACAGGCTTCTAAGTGTGCATCAAAATCTGTTCTCTCTTCTTTGGCATTTAGCTGGACTGCATTTCTTTTCCAGTGGGTGCGTTTGTACCACAACCAGGCATGTCCCATTAAATCTTTCAATGTCAGGTCTTCTCTATTCTTTCCTGTTCACTTGTATGCAGTGGTAATCCTTAGGGCAATCTAAGAAGCCCTGTTTTGAATATAGCAGAGTCTCCTTCACTTAAGTCCCTAAATCACTGCCTGGAGGGAAGCTGCCTAGGACTGCTAAGTGAAAGAAAAATATACTTGAAGCTTCAGTTGTGCTAAAATGTTTGTCTATTGTTTACCACAGGATTAGCCTATTCTAAATAATACAGAAATTAAGGAAATTTCAAATCCTAGTTTTCTATGTATAAGTGTATAACTCATATAGGGGTCTTTTTAATTGAGCAGAGTCAATATGCTCTATATAATGTATAATACAGCATGGTCAATATGCTTTGTAAAGTTGCTGGTGGCAAGTTGACTCTTTATCATCACCAAGTTGTCTAATGCAATAGGGAAAACACCCTAAATTATGGACAAATCCATTATTATCACTACCTACTGAGCTATACATATCAGTAAAATAGATTAACTATATTTGTGTTGTATATTCTGTCCAATATATCTCCTCTTTCTAGTTTTTAAAGTTTCCCCCCCAAAGGCATGAAATTACATGGGATTACAATAACAGTTAACATTTATTGAATACTTAATATGTTCAGAAACTGTGCTGTGCCCACTACATATATTATTTCATGTAATCTTCTATATCACTCCTGTGATATAGAAACTGCTATTACAAGTGATTAAATCAAAGATTAAATACATTAAATATCTTGTCCAAAGTCTCACAGGCAATAAGTGGCATATTTTATATAAAAACTCAGACTTTGACTCTACATTAGAGACCTAGTATCCCCATAGATTGAAAAGGGGGACTTTTATATATTTTTATGTATCCTTATGTATGGTGCTGGAGATTATCTGGTGATATCTTTTATAAAATTATTATCATTGAGATATAATTCACATGCCCAATTCTACCATTAAAAAGTGTATAATTCGCCCTAACTGGTTTGGCTCAGTGGATAGAGCGTCAGCTTGCGGACTGAAAGGTCCCAGGTTCGATTCCGGTCAAGGGCATGTACCTTGGTTGCAGGCACATCCCCAGTAGGAGGTGTGCAGGAGGCAGCTGATTGATGTTTCTCTCTCATCGATGTTTCTAACTCTCTATCCCTCTCCCTTCCTCTCTGTAGAAAATCAATAAAATATATTTTTTAAAAAAGTGTATAACTCATTATTTTTTAGTATATTACCTGGGTTGTGAAAACATCACCAATATTTAATTCTAGAACATTTCATCACTTCAAATAGAAACTCTATATCTGATAGCAGACACTCCCAATTTCTCCTTTCCCCATACTCTGTCATATATCTATTTTCTGTCTAAATGACTTTCCTATTCTGGACATTTAATATATATGAAATCATGCAATATTTGGCTCTTCATGTCTGGCTTCTTTTACCTAAATAATGTTGCCATGATTATTATAGCATGTATCTGTATTTATTACTTTTAAAATTAATAGGCTTAATTTTAATAGCTTTAGGATTACAGAAAAATTGAGCATAAAGCACAGTGAGTTAATGTATAACCCCTAAGCCACCCCTTCCCCCATTTTTCTCTATTTTTAACATCTTGCATTAGTGTGGTACATTTTTAAAATTAATGTGCCATTATTGGTACATTATTATTAACTAAAGTGTGTAGTTTCCATTATGACCCACTCTTTGTATTTTACCTTCTGTGGGTTCTGCCAAATGTGTCATATATCCACTATTATAGCATCATACAGAATAGTTTCATTCCCTTTAAAATTCCCTGTGTTCTACCTATTCACCTCTTCCTTCCTTCTTTTGAACCCCTAGAAACCAATGATCTTTTTACTGTTTCTCTAATTTTGCCTTTTCCAGAATGTATATACAGTTGACTCTTAAACAACACAGGCTTGAACTGTGCTGGCCCACTTATACACAGTTTTTTTTGAATAAATGAAATCAGCTCTACTTATCTGTGGGTTTCACATCCATGTATTCAACCAAATACATATAAAAAACAGTTGGCCATCAGATGGCATCCCTGGCACCAATCTCCCAGCAGGCTGTTGTGAATCCAAGCCCTTGGCTCTCCCTAACACCTGCCAAATCCAGTGCCCCAAATAGCCCCCAAAGCCCCAGGTGGTATCCTGGGCACCAGGCTACTGATGGGCTCCTGTGAACTCAGGCACATGTCTCACCCAGGTACCTGACAGCTTCAGGGACCCCATGTGGCTCCCACAAAATGAAAAGGCAATCTACAGAATGGGGAAAAAATTGCAAACCATAAATCAGAGAAGGTGTTAATATCCAAAATATATAAAGAACTTATAAAACTCAATAACAAGAACCAAGATGGCGATGTAGGTATACGCCTGTGCTTGCCACATCCCACAGCCACATCAAAATTACAACTAAAATACTAAACAACCATCATTCAGAATGGCCTGAAAGCTGGATGAACAGAAGTCCTACTACTAGAGAAGTAAAGAAGAAAGTACACTGAGACTGGTAGGAGGGACAGAGTCCTGGAACTGGCTGCACCTGCTCCGACATGTGGCATTTTTTTTTTAATTGTGAGGGAGAACATCTCTGCAGAGGCCACCCGTGAGGAGCAAGAGGCACCAGCAACATGCCAGACCCTCAGCCCAGGATTCCAGAGCTGGGAAAAGAAGTCCCCATAACTATGAGCTGTAAAAACCAGTATGGATTGGGGATCAGTAACAAGGAGGCTGCTGGAGACCCAATGGTTTCTCTTAAAGGTCCAGTGCATTAACTGAATTTACAAGGTCCTGTTTCCTCTGAGCTCCAGTACCAGGGTGAGGCTCTGGGAGAACCCAGAAATATATGAGGAGGAACTGAATTGTCTGGCATCAGGGCAGGAACTCAGGGGCAGCTTTCTCTCAGATAGATGAGCTCATTGTTCCTGTGCTAGGACCTCCCCAGGCACAGGGCTACATGGCAGTCATATCTGTTTGCTCCAACCTGGTGATTCCCTGAGACCCTGCCCCATCCAATTTACAGCCCCACCCAACCTATTTGCAGCAGCTTTTGCATATGAATGTCCTGGCTCAGGCTTCAGACTTTACTAAAATCTATAAAACAAGTTGCATATGGTTCAGCATGCCCCAAACTTGTCAATAAAAGGCCCAAGACCCTTCACTAACATAAGCCTGCCTTGCTTCACAGGTAGGGCTCACCTGGGCACCTCCAAGTCCAATACAAATAGTTCCTGCAGGGTGGCCCCAGGCAGTGGCTGACTTTGAACCTCTCTGGAGACCAAAAAGCCAGTGCACCTGGTGGACAGCTTCAGACCATACCAGATTGAAACTCTACACATCTATGAGCAACACACTCAAAGGGCAGACTCAGTGAGCACCAAAACCCCACTGAAGCAAGTCCTTCTTCATCAAGGTATTTCCTGCACAGCTGCTCTCTCACTGTAGGTGCAGCTGGTCCTCAAAACCAATTGGCCTGGAGGTCAATTCCTCCCTGTAACATCAAGGCTCAACTATAATATACAGCCCACACAGAGATGCGTCTAGAGTGCCCAGCTCAGAAGAGTGTGGATGCTGAGTCCCTGGGCCCTACAGACACCTATGACACAAGGGCACTCTGCCAATTCCAGGAGACATAGCAGCTCTACCTAATACTTAGAAACAAATACAAGGAAGCAGCCAAAATTAAGAAACAAAGAAACATGTCACAAATAAGAGAAATGGAAACATGCAAACTTTTGGAGACAGAGTTCAAAACATGGTTATAAGGTCACTCAAGGATCTTTATGACTTTCAGGGATCTCAGGGAGAAAGTCAAAGACATGAAAAAAGGACCAGTCAGAAATTAAGCATAATCTAATTGAAATAAAGAATAATTTACAGGGATTCAACAGTGGAGTAGAGGAGTCCGAGAATCAAATCAATGATGTAGAATATGAGGGAGCAAAACACATCCAATTAGAAGAGTCCCCCCCAAAAAAAAAAATCCAAAAATATGAAGATAGTTTAAGGAGCCTCTGGGACAACTTCAAGCTTACCAACATTTGCATTACGGATGTGCCAGAAGGAGATGAGAGAAAGAAAGATAATGAAAACCTATTTGAAGAAATAATGACAGAAAACTTCCCCTATCTGGTGAAAGAAATAGACTTACATGTCCAGGAAGAACAGAGAGTACCAAACAAGAAGAGCCCAAAGAGGCACACACAAAGACACATCATGATTAAAAGGCCAAGGGCTAAAGACAAAGAGAGAATCTTATAAGCATTAAGAGACAAGCAGTTAGTTACCTACAAGGGAGCACCCATATGACTGTCAGGTGATTTCTCAACAGAAACTTAGCAGGCCCAAGGGAGTGGCAAGAAATATTCAAAGTAATGAAGAGCAAAGACCTACAACCAAGGTTACTCTACCCAGCAAAGCTCTCATTTAGAACTGAAGGTCAGATAAAGAGCTTCACAATCAAGAAAAAGCTGTAGGGATTCATCACAAACAAACCAGTATCACATGAAATGTTCAAGAGTATTATTGAAGAAGAAGAAGAAGAAGAAGAAGAAGAAGAAGAAGAAGAAGAAGAAGAACAACAACAACAACAACAACAACAACAACAAGATCAAGAACAAGAAGAACAAGAAGAAGAGATAAAAATATGAACAATAAAATGGCAACAAATGCATATCTATCAAAAATTGAAAATGAAAATCAAAATAAACAAATAAGAAATCTAATGAACAAAATAAACTGGTAAATATAATAGAATCAGAGGCATGAGAACAGGCTGATGAATCTCAGAAGGAAGAAGCGAGGAGGGTTGGAAGAGATTAACCAAAGATCTTACCTATGGACACAGACAATAAGGTGGTGAAGGCCTGGATCAGATTGGGAAATGGGTAAACAGGCCAAAGGGCGGAGGAGGGGTGGGGGTGCATTTGTAATACTCTTAACAATAAAGATTTAAAAATATATAAAAATAAAATAAATAAATACAAGAGAAAAAATAAACAAAGAAAAAAACCTCAATAACAAAAACCCACAAACAACCTGATTAAAAAATGAGTAGATGAGCTCAATAGACATTTTCCCAAAGAGGATATCCAAATGGCCAACAGGTACATGAAAAAATACACAACCTCCCTAATCATCAGGGAAATAAAAATTACAATGAGATTCAATGTCATTCCTATTGAAATGGCTAGTATAAAAAAAGATAAGAAATAACAAGTGTTGGCACGGAAGTGGAGAAAAAAGAATCCTTGTGCACTGTTGATGGGACTGAAAATTGGTGCATACATTGTGAAAAAAAGTGCAGAGATTTCTACAAAAAATTTAAAAAGAACTGCCATATGGTTCAGCAAATCCACTTCTGGGTATTTATCCAAAGAAAATACAAACACTAATTCAAAAGATATATGCATTCCCATGTTCATTGAAGTATTATCTATAGTACCCAAGATATGAAAACAATGTAAATGTTTATCAATGGAAGAATGGATAAAGATTTGCTATGTATGTGTATATATCCTATATAATAAAGAGGGAATATGCTAATTTGTCCGTTATGGTGTCTAAGTCACAACTAGTCAAAGGTGCACACACAGGAGCTGGGGGGTGAGGACGGGGGCGGGGACTTCTGCCACCAGGACATGAGGCTGCTGCCGGGGATGGCCCCCCAGTGGAAGTGCATGCAAGTCCGCAGTGCCACCTGGCCCGGTGGGGGGCATTAGGATGGGCCATGGCGGGTACTCCAGCCAAAGCGCGCGCAGGCCCATGGCACCGCCCGGCCCGGAGGTGGGCATCAGGATGAGGGTGGAGCTTTGGCGGAGAGCTTTCAGCACTCTAGCGCTGGGGTCTGAAGGCGCAGAGAGGAAGGGAGAGCACATAGGCAGTTAGGGGTTTAGGACAGGAGGGGAGAGCAGATAGGCAGTTACGGGGATCAGACAAGGAGGGGAGAGCAGTTAGGGCCATCAAGCCAGCAGGGGAGCAGTTAAGGGCATCAGGCAGGCAGACAGTTGAGCACTTAGGAGCCAGTCATTCTGGATTGCGAGAAGGATGTCTCAGATTGGAGAGGGTGAAGGTCAGGCTGAGGGACCCTCCCTCCGTGCACAAATTTTGTGCACCAGGCCACGAGTATGTGTGTGTGTGTGTACACACTAGAGGCCTGGTGCATGAAATTCATGCACGGGGGCTGGGGGGAGGCTGTCCCTCAGCCCAGCCTGCACCTTCTCCAATCTGGGACACCCCTGTCACAATCCAGGACTGCTGGCTTCCAACCGCTCGCCTGCCTACCTCCCTGATTGCCCCTAACTGCTTCTGCCTGCCAGCCTGATCATACCCTAACCACTTCCCTGCCAGCCTGATCAACACATAACTGCTCCCCCGCTGGCCCAATTGCCACTAACTGCCCTCGCCTACTGTCCTGGTCACCTGTAACTTCCCTCCCTTGCCATCCTGGTTGCCCTAACTGCCCTCCCCTGCTGGCCTGATTGCCCCTAACTGCTTTCCCTTGCTGGGCTGGTCCTCCTCAATGCCCTCTCCTGCTGGCCTGGTCAACCCTAACTTCTCTCCCCTGCAGGCCTGGTAGCCCTCAACTGCCCTCCCCTGCAGGCCTGGTCCCACCTATCTGCCCTCTCCTGCCGGCTTGGTCCCCCCCAACTGCCCTCCCCATCCAGCCTGGTTGGCCCCAACTGCCCTCCCTTGCAGGCCTGATCTCCCCCAACTACCCTCCCCTGTAAGCCTGGTCCCCCCAACTGCCCTCCCTGCAGGCCTGATCCCTCCCAACTGTGCTCCCCTGCAGACCTGGTCCCCCACAACTGTCCTCCCCTGCAGTCCTGGTTGCCCCCAACTTCCCTCCTCTGCTGGCCTGGGCACCCCTAACTGCCCTCCCCTGCAGGCCTGGTCCCTCCCAACTGCCCTCCCCTGCTGGCCTGATTGCCAACAACTGTCCTCCCCTGCCAGCCTGCCAGCCATCTTGTGGTGGCCATCTTGTGTCTACATGGGGGTAGCCATCTTTGACCACATGGGGCGGCCATCTTGTGTTGGAGTGATGGTCAATTTGAATATTACTCTTTTATTAGATAGGATATATATATATATATATATATATATATATATATATATATAATATATATATATATTATATATATATATATATATATATATATATATCCACATATATATATACAAATAATATCCATATATATATATGTGTGTATGTGTATATATATATATGGATATTATCTGGCCATAAGGAAGAAAATAATCTTGCCATTTGTAACAACATGGGTGGATCTTACAGATATTATGTTTAGTAACATTAGTCAGAAAGAAAGAGAAAGAAAAATACCATATGATCTCAGTTGTATGTAGAATATAAAAAAGGAATCAAACAAACAAACAAATAACCCAAGCTCATAGATATAAAAACAGATTGGTAGTTTTCAAAGGTGGTAATTGGGGCGCTACATTAGTGAAGGCGTTCAAAAGGTACAAATTAGGTTAAAAAATCAATATGTCATGGGGATGTAATGTGCAGCATGGTGACTATAGTTAATTGTACTGTATTGTATATTCAAAAGTTGCTATGAAAGTAGATCTTAAGTTTCTCATCAAAAGAGAAAAAACTTTTTTGTTTCTATATAAGGTAGCATATGTTAACTAGACTTATGTGGTGATCCTTTTGCAATTTATACAGATGTCAAATCATTATGCTGTACATCTAAAACTAATATAATATTATACATAAATTCTACATCAATTTAAAAAGAGTTTAAAATTAATAGGTAAACCACAGGCAGGGAAAAAATGTCAATACATATATCTGGCAAAAATTTATTCTAAATATATAAGAAATTCTTACAACTCAATAATTGCCAGAAGGAAAAAAAAAAAACACACAAACAAAATGATGGTTAAAAGACTGAGTAGAAGTTTTTAAAAGAAGATATAAAATGGCCATTAAATACATGAAAATGTGCACATTATTATTATTGGGCAGCTAAATGCAAATTTAAAACAGTATGAGAGATTTTGCATCTACTAAAATATCTATAATTAAAAGGCCAACAAATACAAATATTTATAAAGATTAAGGTTAAATGAAATGCCATGTATTGCTGGTGGGAGTAGAAAATTTTAGTCACTATGAAAAAGGTTTTAGCAATTACTTATAAAGTTAAGGATATGCCAACACTATGACCTGTAATTCTACTCCAAGATTATTAACTTGGGAAAATATATAAATAAATTATCAATTTTCATACAAAGAACTACTTCTCTTCAAGAAGAAAAGAATGGGTAGATAAATGAGGTACTCGCATCCTCCCTCAACCACATCAAAATTACACCTAAAATACAGAGCAACCATCATTCAGAATGGCCTGAAAGCTGGCTGAATGGAAGTCCTACAAATAGAGAGCTAAATAAGAAAGCACATTGAGACTGGTAGGAGGGGTGGAGACACAGAACAGGCTGGTCCGACATTCACACATAGCTTGCTTTTAATTGAGAGGGATATCTTGGCTGACGAGGCCTCTTGTGAGGAGCAAGGAGTCCCAAACCCACACCATAACTGTCAGCCCAGGGTTCCATTGCTGGGCAGAGAAATTCCCATAACTTCAGACTATAAAATCCAGTGGGGATTGTGGCTTAGTGACATGGAGGCAGTCAGAGACCCAGGTAGTTCTTCTTAAAGGGCCCATGCATGAACTTATTCAGACTCCCTCCCTCTGAGATCTAGCACTGGGGCAGCAGCTTGAAAGACTCCAGAGACATACAGAGAGGAACTAAATTGTCCGGCATCAGGGCAAGAAGTGGGGGGAAGCTTTCTCCCAGACAAAAGTGTTGGCAGGGGTCATTGTTCCTATGCTGTGACTTCCCTCACAAGTGAACTGTCAGGTGTGATATCTAAGTCTTTGTCAACCGGGCCCATACTGTTCGCCCCACCCTGATGATTCCCTGAGATCTCACCCCTCCTAATTTGCAGCCCAACTCAAGCTGTTTGCAGTATCTTTTCCATATGAATGGTCTGTCCTGGCTCAGCTTCAGACTTTGCTAAAATCTCTCAAACAAGCAGCAACTGGGCTCAGCATGCCCCATACCTCTCAATAAGTAGCCTCTGGACTGGCACTAGCAGCAGCTTTCCAAGGTTCACAGCTTGGCCTTTCCTGGGCACCTCCTTGCCTAACACAAGTAACAGACATCTTCAGATTGCTTTGTAGCTTGTGCCGGGTGGTCTTGGCAGGGCACAGGCAGTGGCTGACTTTACACCTTCCGGAATTTCCTAGAGCCTTGCACTGAGTGGACAGCTTCAGACCACCCCAGATTACAACTCTACCACATCCACGAGTGATACACTCAAGGGGCAGACTCAGAGGCATCAAAGCCCAACTGAAGCAAGTCCTCCCATATAGGGGTGTCTCTAGCACAGCAGTTCTTTTGCTGTAGTTGCAGCTGGTCCTCATAACCAATTGGCCTAGAGGCCAAATCCTCCCAGTGACACCAACAGCAATCAAGGCTCAACTACAATATAACAGTTCACACAGCCCAGTCCCCATAGGACAGCTACTGCACAAAGCCACTACCATTTCCAGGAGACATAGTTGCTCTACCTAATACATAGACACAAACACAGGGATGCAGCCAAAATGCAGAAACAAAGAAACATGTCACAAATAAAATAATAGAAGACATCTTCAGAATAAGAACTAAATGAAATGGAAGCAAGCAAACTACTAGATACAGTGTTGAAAACAATGGTTATAAGAATGTTCAAGGAACTTAATGAGAATTTCAAGAATTTAGTGAGAACACCAAAGACATTAAAAAGGACCAGTCAGAAATAAAGGACAAACTAACTTAAACGAAGAATAATTTAGAGAGAATCAAAAGTAGAGTAGAAGATGCCGATAATCAAATCAGTGATTTGGAATATGAGGAATCAAAAAGCACCCAATCAGAAGGGCAAAAAGAAAAAAAATATTTAAAAAATGAAGATAGTGTAAGGAGCCTCTGGGACAACTTCCAGTGTACCAACATTTGCACCATGGGGATGCTAGAAGGAGAAGAGAGAGAGCAAGAAATTGAAAACCTAGTTGAAGAAATAATGACAGAAAACCTCCCCTACCTGCTTAAAGAAATAGACTTACAAGTCCAGGAAGCACAAAAAGTCCCAAACAAGAGGAACCAAAAGAGGCTCACACCAAGACTCCTCATAATTAAAATGCCAAGGGTTAAAGACAAAGACAGAATCTTAAAAGCATCAAAGACAAGAAGTTAGTTACCTATAGGGGAGCACCCATATGACTGTCAGCTGATTTCTCAACAGAAACTTTTCAGGCCAGAAGGGAGTGGCAAGAAATATTCAAAGTGATGAAAAGTAAGGTCTAAATTGAGATTATCCAGCAAAGCTCTCATTTAGAATTGAAGGTCAGATAAAGAGCTTCACAGACAAGAAAAAGCTACAGGAGTTCATCACCACCAAACTGGTACTACATGAAATGTTGAATGGTATTCTTTAAGAAGAGGAAGAAGAAGAGGAGGAGGAAGAGGAGGAGAAGGAGGAAGAAATATGAACAATAAAATGGCAATAAATGCATATCTATCAACAATTGAATCTAAAAATCAAATACACAAACAAGGAATCTAATGAACAAAACAAACTGATGAATACAATAGAACCAGAGGCATGGAAACATGGAATAGACTTACAAATCTCAGAGGGAAAGGGGAGGGGGTAGTAAGTGATTAATCAAAGAACCTATATACATATATGCATTACGCATGCATATAGACAATAGCATGGTGAAGGCCTGGGGCAGGGTGGGATCTGAGTGAAGGAGTGCAATGGGGGATGGAGGGGGGGGAAACCTGTAGTACTCTCAACAATGAAGATTAAAAAAATAATAAAGAAAAATGAACTAATTATAGATGCCAATGCATGGATGAATATAAACAGTATGTTGAATGAAATAATCCATGTACAAAATTATGTACACTGTATAATTTCACTCTTGTAAATTTCAGGAATAGGCAAAACTTATCCCTGCTCTTAGAAACAAACAGTGTTTGCCTATGGGTTTTGTGATTGACTAAAAGCAGTCATGAAGAAGCTTCTTGGGGAGAAGGAAATGTTTTATATTTTTACTAAGGTCATGTTAATATTTGAAAAAGAAACAAATCAACTTCTACAGTTAAACATATGCATTTAAATGTTTTTAAATCCTAAGAGAAAAAATATAAAATGTTTATCAGTGATTGACAACATAGACTCTATCTTGATAGGCTCTTTCTTGTCTTAAATTTACTTTCATATCTTATTTTGCAAACTCTTTTCATGACTGTAGGTAAAACATTGGACTAAGTACAGATAATATGTGTTTCCATCCTAGGTTTATCACGTATTCGGTTGGTGATCTTGGGGAAATTTCAAAGTATTATATATCTATAGACTATTAAAGCTGAGAAAAAGTGTAAGGTGCATGAGAAGGTTTGAACTGAATTAGAAATTGTATGTTGAAGGCCTCCTGGATAAAGTGCAACAGAAATTTCTTTAATCCCTTAATAGTGAAAATTAAAACTTTAAACTTACTTTGAATGCCATCTGAACTTACAGCAAATTGCCCAGAGTTTTATGAAAGCTTTTCTTGCTTTGATCATACCCCAGGCTAATTGACTGGAAGTTTGGATTGGCACATCCTTTAGAAATACAATCTAACTTAGGATCACCTTTCCTCTTGATATAAACACTCAATCTGTAAAAAGATATTGGATGATGATATTAGAGGAAGAAAAATATCATTGACATTTTGAGGTTTCTTTCTTTCGTGAGGTAAAATGATATTTCTCTATAGAAACATCTGTGCCTTTCTTAAAGCAGTATAGTGCACAATAGCCCTGAATAGGTATTGGCAATAGAAAAAGTTTTCTTGGAAATTGCATTCAGGTAACAAACAAGTTCGTGACTATAGCCATTCATTTCTTAAGAAGGAAACTTTTTCCCTTCAATGTTCCTTTCACATAGTCTTTGAAGAATGTATTTTATTCAATCACATTGAAGAACATATCTCGCTGTTGACAAATTTTTGAGCAGCTTCTAGCTATACGAAGGCCGTTGTGACCTGATGCAGTATAATATTCAGACAGACTAGTAGTTTTCCATGTGGAAAAAAAATGACTTTCTTTATAGTCAGTTCCCTTGTTAAAACAAATACAATAACTGTATTTTAGCCTTGCCATTCCATTGTAACTAGGTCCACCTGTTCAATACTTCCATAATCTATAAAAATCTTAACACTTTGGCTATATACTGTTATTATTGTCTATCCTGTATTTTGTTGGATATATATAATTATGTTATAAAAGACTTGACCATCCTCATATGAGAGAAAAAGAAATGATATCAAATTTGCAAAAACACTTTTTACTTCAAGATAGTCAGGTAAGAAATTCTAAGTAAAATGGAAAACACAGTCTTAGACATTTTCCTGTTTGAAATAATGCAAATAACCTCAGATTGCTTTCTTTTTAGGGTCTTTTCAGCCCTTCTACATAGTTTTTATTTTAGATGTTTAACACATTTTAAGATCACAGTTTTTTTTATTTATATTTACATCTCTGTTCATCTCATCTCTATTTTTCCTTTACCATCATTTAAACTGTCACCTGCATCTCAAATGGAGCCTGGTTAGTTCATCAGAAGCTCTTTAACCAAGTCCAATAATCTCATGTGTAGTCTCAAAGCCATTATCAAACAATATATATGTAGAAGAGCTTGCTATTAAATTGGCACTGAAACTTTAACAATTTTGATTAAAAAAGGAAAGACACTAGGTTCTAAAGATGATTTCCTAAGCATGTTCATTATAATAATATTGCTTTAGTCAACTTTCAGTTTTGAAACTTTTCTCTGAGAAAACTTTCCAATTAAAATAAAATCTAGAAGTGAAAATATACCCGCTTCCTGATTAAATATTTTTTTTAATTTTTTTAATTGTTTAAAGTATTACAAATAGTAGTGCATATGTCTCCTTCTCCCCCCCCCCATTGACCTTCTCCCGGCCTCCCCTGCCCCCCTGGCACATGCCCTCACCCCATTCCCCCAGTGACTTGTGTCCTTTGGTTGTGCTTATATGCAGGCATACAAGTCCTTTGGTTGATCTCTTACCTTCCCCACCCGCTCCCGCCCAGGCTTCCTGCTGTCATTTGACAGTCTATTTGATGCTTCTCTGCCTCTGTATCTATCTTTTTGTTCATCAGGTTATAATGTTCTTTATTATCCATAAATGAGTGAGATCATGTGGTATTTTTCTTTCACTGACTGGCTTATTTCACTTAACATAATGCTCTCCAGCTCTATCCAAGCTGATGCAAATGGTAAGAATCCCCTCTTTTTTATAGCAGCATAGTATTCCAATGTGTAGATGTATCATAGTTTTCTAATCCACTCATCTGCTGATGGGCATTTAGGCTGTTTCCAAATCTTAGCTATTGTAAATTGTGCTGCTATGAACATAGGGTTGCATATATCCTTTCTGATTGGTTTTTCTGTTTTCTTAGGATATATTCCTAGAAATGGTATTACTGGGTCAAATGGCAGGTCCATTTTTAAATTTTTGAGTAAACACCATACTGTTTTCCACAATGGCTGCACCAGTCTGCATTCCCACCAACAGTGAAGGAGGGTTCCTTTTTCTCCGCATCCTCACCAGCACTTATCATTTGTTGATTTGTTGATGATATCCATTCTGAAAGGTGTGAGATTGTACCTCATTGGTGTTTTGATTTGCATCTCTCAGATGATTAGGGACTTTGAGCATGTTTTCATGTGTCTCTTGGCTTTCTGAATGTCCTCTTTTGAAAAGTGTCTATTTAGATCCTTTGCCGATTTTTTTTATTGGATTTCTTATCTTCCTTTTGTTAAGTTGTATGAGTTCCTCCCTGTAAATGTTGGAGATTAAACCCTTATAGGAGATAACATTGGCAAATATGTTCTCACATGCAGTGGGCTTTCTTGTTGTTTTGTTAATGGTTTCTTTTGTTGTGCAGAAGCGTTTTATTTTGATGTAGTCCCATTTGTTTATTTTCTCCTTAGTCTCTCTTGTCCTAAGATCTGTGTCTGTAAAGACATTGCTATGACATATGTCTGCAATTTTGCTGACTATGGAGTCTTGTAGGATTTTTATGGTTTCCTGTCTTACATTCAAGTCATTAAGCCATTTTGAGTTTGTTTTTGTGTCTGGTGTAAGTTGGTGATCTAGTTTCATTTTTTTTTTTTTTTTGCATGTATCTGACCAAATTTCCCAGCACCATTTATTAAAGGGACTATTTTGACTCCATTGTATGCTCTTGCCTCCTTTGTCAAATATTAATTGAAAATAATGGTTTGGGTCAATTTCTGGGTTCTCTATTCTGTTCCATTGGTCTATATGTCAGTTCTTGTGCCAGTACCAGGCAGTTTTGAGAACCATGGCTTGGTAATGTAGCTTGATGTATAGTATTGTGATCCTTCCAACTTTGCTCTTCTTTCTCAGGATAGCTGTGGCTATTCGGGGTCTTTTTTTATTCCAGATGAATTTTTGTAGAGTTTGTTCTAGATCTTTGAAATATACCATTGGTATTTTAATAGGTATTGCATTGAATATGTAGATTGTTTTAGGTAGTATGAACATTTTATTGATGTTGATTGTACCAATCCATGAACATGGTATGTTCTTCCATTTGTTTATGTCTTCTTCTATGTCTTTTTTCAATGTCCTGTAGTTTTCTGAGTACAGACAGGTCTTTTATGTCCTTAGTTAAGTTTATTCCTAGGTATCTTAATTTTTTTTTTTTTTTTGGTGCAATGGTAAATGGGATTTTTTTTTCTCATTTCTCTTTCTGTGAGTTCATTATTAGTGTATAAAAAGGCCATAGATTTCTGGTGTTAATTTTGTATTCTGCTACATTACCAAATTCATTTATTAGATCTAGTAGTTTTTGGATGGAGTCTTTGGGGTTTTCTATGTACAATATCATGTCATCTGTGAATGAGGAGAGTTTTGCTTCTTCTTTTCCAAATTGGATGCCTTGTATTTCTTCTTCTTGTCTGATTGCTATGGGTAGTACTTCTAGTACTATGTTGAACAGGCATGGTGAAAGTGGGCATCCTTGTCTTGTTCCAGTTCTTAGGGGAAATCAGTTTAGTTTTTGCCCATTGAATATGATGTTGGCTATAGATTTGTCATATAGGGCTTTTATTATGTTGAGGTATGATTCCTCTATTCCCACTTTGCTGAGAGTTTTTATTAAAAAAAGGTGTTGGATTTTGTCAGATGCTTTTTCTGCATCAATTGATATGGTTATGTGATTTTTGTCTCTAAATTTGTTTATGCGGTGTATCACATTTATTGATTTGTGGATATTGTACAATCCTTGCATCCCCGGAATAAATCCCACTTGGTCATGGTGTATGATCTTTATAATGTATTGCTGAATCTGAGTTGCTAGAATTTTGTTGAGGATTTCAGCATCTATGTTCATCAAGGTTATTGGCCTGTAGTTCTTTTTTTTTGTGGTGTCTTTATCTGGTTTTGGGTTAGGGTAATGCTGGCTTCATAGAAAGATCTTGGAAGTGTGCCTTCCTCTTGACTTTTATGGAATAGTCTGAGGATGATAGGTTTTAGTTCTTCTTTGTGTGCTTGGTAGAACTCACCTGTAAAACCATCTGGACCAGGGCTTTTGTTTGATGGAAGGTTTTTGATCGCTGTTTCAATTTCTTTGGTAGTTATGGGCCTATTTAGGTTTTTTTATTCTTCGTGGTTGAGTTTTGGGAACTTGTATTTTTCTAGGAATATGTCCATTTCATCAAGGTTGTCCATTTTGTTGGAATAGAGCTGTTCATAGTATTTTTTTAATAATCATTTGTATTTCTGTGGGATCAGTTGTTATTTCACCTCTTTTATTTCTGATTTTGTTTATTTGGTTCCTCCCTCTTTGCTTCTTGGTGAGTCTGGCTACAGGTTCATCAATCTTGTTTATCCTTTTAAAAACCAGCTCTTCGTTTTATTGATCTTATGTATTGTTTTTTTTTTGGTCTCTATTCCATTTATCACCGCTCTGATCTTTATTATTTCCTTCCTTCTTCTTACACTGGGCTTTTCTTGTTGCTCTCTTTCTAACTCTTTGAGTTGTAGGGTTAGGTAATTTATTACCATTATTCCTTGTTTTTTGCTGTAGGCTTGTAGAGCTATGAACTTCCCTCACAAGACTGCTTTCATTGTGTCCCATAGATTTTGGATTGTTGTGTTTTCATTGTCATTTGTTGCCATGATGCTTTTTATTTCCTCTTTGATCTCTCTGGTAACCCAGTCATTTTTCAATAGCATGCTATTTAGCCTCCATGTGTTTGTTTTTTATTGTTGATTTCTAGTTTTATTCCATTGTGATCTGAGAAGATGCTTGATATGATTACTATCTTCTTGAATTTGAAGAGACTTTGCCTGTGTCCCAACATATGATCTATCTTTGTAAATGACCCATGTGCACTTGAGAAGAATGTATATTCTGTGGCTTTGGTGTGAAATGTTCTGAAGATGTCAATTAATTCCATCTGATCTAGTGTGTCATTTAGGATTGATATTTCTTTGCTTATTTTTTGTTTAGTGGATTTGTCCAGTGGTGTTAGTGGGGTATTAAAGTCCCCTACTATGACAATATTGCTGTCGATCTTTTCCTTGATATCATCCAGAAGTTTTTTTTTTTTTAATGTATTTGGGTGCTCCTGTATTGGGTGCATATATGTTTACCAGAGTTATATCTTCATGTTGGATTGCTCCCTTTAGTATTATGAAGTGGCCTTCTTGATCTCTTGTTATGTCCTCCACTTTGAGGTCTAGTTTGTCAAATATAAGTATTGCTACCCCAGGTTTTT
This sequence comes from Eptesicus fuscus, assembly GCF_027574615.1. Classification (NCBI taxonomy): domain Eukaryota; kingdom Metazoa; phylum Chordata; class Mammalia; order Chiroptera; family Vespertilionidae; genus Eptesicus; species Eptesicus fuscus. Next base: position 28,103,533 of record NC_072473.1, read on the forward strand.
TTTTTTTTTTTCATCTCCATTTGTCTGAAATATATTTTTCCTTCCCTTCACCATCAGTCTGTGTGAGTCTTTTTTTCTGAGGTGGGTTTCCTGTAGACAGCAGCGATATAAGTCATGTTTTCTTATCCACTCAACTACCCTATTTCTTTTGATTGGAGCATTTAATCCATTTACATTTAAAGTTATTATTGATAGGTACTTGTCATCATTTTTATTTTTTATGCATGTGTTCCTTCTTTGCTTCTTATTTCTTCTTTTTACAGCTGACCCTTTAGCATTTCTTGCATTGCTGGTTTGGTGGTGATAAAGTCCCTTCATCCTTTTTTGTCTGTGAAGCTCCTGATTTTACCCTCAATTTTGATTGATAGCCTTGCTGGGTACAGTATTCTTGGATTCAGACCCTTCCTTTGCATGACTTTGTATATTTCATTATAGTCCCTGCTGGCCTAATGTGTTTCTGTTGAGAAATCAGTTGGTAGTCTGATGGGGGATCCTTTGTAGGTAACTTTTTGTCTCTCTCTGGTCACTTTTAAGATTCTTGCTTTGTCGTTGGTGTTTGCCAATTTAATTATAATGTGCCTTGGCATCGGGCTTTTGGGATTCATTTTGTTTGGGACTCTGTGAACTTCTTGGATTTGTGTAAGTTTTTTCTTCTCTATATCAGGGAACTTTTCTGTCATTATTTCTTCAAACAGGTTTTCTATTCCTTGCTTAATTAGGAAGGAATAGAAAACCTTAGTTTCTATTCCTTGCTTATTCCACTTCTTCTGGTACCCCAATTATGCAGATGTAGTTTCGTGTCATGTTGTCCCAAACTTCTCTTAGGCTCTCCTCTTTTTTTTTTTTTAAGCTTTTTTTCTAGATGCTGCTCTGTTTGTGTATTTTTTCCTACCTTGTCTTCTAGCTCACTGATGCAGTCCTGATTACATAGTTTTCCCCTCACAATATAACTGCTTCCCAGCCTGGGGAACAGATGCTTTGAACATTCCAGATAAATTGTAAAATTGTGGATGGTCATAGCTGGGGAGATCTCTGAGATTCTGACCTTCAGTCTGCATCATCACTGAGGCAGACGTATCTTGAGCCTTATCCCAGAGCTGATAGAAGGAGAAATTAAATCAAATAATATACACCTGGAATTGGTGAAGTAGACACAGCTGGTGAGACAATTTGCAGCTGGGAAGTGCACAGGACGCCTGGAGAACAGTAAAATCAGGGACCTGGGCTGAAGAGAATTGTGAGACCTCTGACTCCAGAGGGTCAGAAGGAAGCTGCACAGCTGCTGCATTCTTTGGGGACAGGTGTAACATCTGACTGTGGAAAGGAAGTCCACAGGGCTGGTGGCAGCAGGGGATTCTAGACCTAAGCCAACAGCCACGAAAGGCTGAGCCCAGTGCGGGGGATAGAAACTTGCAATGTCACAGCTCTTTCCTGTCTTTTTGGTCTTTGCTTTTATTCACTGAACACAGTTCATAGGACCTATCAAATACAAACACTCATCCATGGGTGAGGTGCAGGTGGAGGTGCAGACTTGTGGAGTCTGGGGAGAGGCTTGAGAGAAGAGCAGGTTGGGGAGAGGTGGCCACAAGTCTGGCATTGGGACATACTTGACACTCTGTATCTAAGCAGCCATTTTCTCCTGAAGAAATATCTCCTCCCTCCAGTCTCCAGGCAACTAACACTGCCACACCCAGACTACAACTTGAGTGGTACAAAGGATACCCCAAAAAAATATGAATTGTCCCTGAGAGCCCTCAGAGACTGGGCTGAAGAGAGGCTGTTCAGTTCCAGAAAGCGATATGGCAACCTCACCAACTATAGCCCTATCAGAAACAGCTGCATGAGAGATTAAGATTGAAAGTGGGCAGACAGGCTAAGTGGGCAGATTGGTTCCCGCTGCTGGCAGTCAAGGTGGTGGAGATAGACAAAAACAGAGGAGTGGTTGTCTGCTTGGAATTGCAACACAGTACTGACTACCTAATAGGAAACTGAGAAGTGGCAGACAGTACAGAAGAGTGGGATCTTAAACCAGCCCCCATGGTAAATTAAAACTCAATGGAACTGAACAACACTTCATATTTTTATTTTATTATTATTTTGTTATCTATTTTTTTTTCTTTATTTTCTTTGCTTTTTTTCTTTTTCACATGTTTCTTAATTTTTTATTTCTTTTTGCATTATTTTTCATCATTCTATTATTTTTTATTATTTTATTCTATTTTTATTTTTTTAATTAATTTTTTTTTCTTTCTCTTTCTTTTTCTTCTTATTCACTCATCCTCTTTCTATATCCTATATACTGAACTGAGGTCCTTCCAATATTCATCCAATTCCTTAACCTTACTTTATGTATATAAGCTCGGCCTCTACAGATTCTGGCCCCATCCTCTTTTCTGGGTGTTTATTGTTTGCATTTTGAGCTTATCTGTTTGTTTTGTGGTGTTTTCTTCATATATATATATATTAATAAAAGAGAAACAGTCAAATTGACCATCACTCTGCTACGCCCACCAGCCAATCAGGAGCGAGTATGCAAATTAACCCAACAAAGATGGTGGCGGCCATGGAGCTGGAGCGAGCAGGAAGCTTGGGTTGCCCCAGCAATGGAGGAAGCCAAACTTCCTGCCCACCCTGGCCAGCCCTGGCCTCTGCTCAAGGTTACAAAGTTTCAATTATATAAGATAAATAAATCCCAGATACCTGCTTCCAGCCAGCCCTGGCCTCCACTCAAGGAGGGGCTGAGAGCCTGGGTTGCCAGGGGAAACCCAGGCTTCCAGCTGGCCCTGGCCTCCACTCAAGGCTACAAAGTTTCAATTATAGAAGATAAATAAATCCCAGATACCTGGCCCAGTCCTCTGCTCAAGGAGGTGCTAGAAAAAAGAAAAAAAGGAGGGGCTGGGAGCCTGGATAGCCAGGGGGCATGGCCAGCTTGAAAACAGCCCTCAGCTCCTCACACAGGCTGGCCACACTCCCATGGTGTGAGGGTCCCCACTGGGGGGCTTGGCCAGCCTGCAAACAGCCATAAGCTCCTCACCCAGGCTGGCCAGGCACCTCAGTGGGGACCCCCACCCTGAAGGGGGTGTGGCCAGCCTGAAAACTACCCACAGCCCCTCACCCAGGCTGGCCATGTTCCCCCAGCGGGGACCCTCACCCCAAGGGGGCATAGCTGGCCTGCAAACTACCACAGGCTCCTTGCCCAGGTCTCCCCATGCCCCAAGGGAACCCCCACCCTGATCCGGGACACCCTTCAGAGCAAACCAGCTGGCCCCCACCCGTGCACCAGGCCTCTATCTATACTAATAAAAGGGTAACATGCTAATTAGACTGGGAGACCTTCCAGGAGAACTTCCGGACGTTCTTCTGGACAAAGCCATGGTGGCAGGGCCAAGGTAGAGGCGGTTAGAGGCCAAGAGGGGAGGGCAGTTGTGGGTGATCAGGCTGGTGGGGGGTAGGGCCATTGGGGGTAAACAGACCAACAGGGGGGCCAGTTCAGGAGAGAAGGCCATCATTGGGGGTCAGTTGAAGATGATTAGGACAGCAGGGGGTAGTTTGGAGTGAGCAGGCCAGCAGGGGAGCAGTGGGGGCAAGCAGGCCAGTGGGGAGGGAAAGTGGGGGTGAGCATGCCAGCATGGTGGGCAGTTTGATGTGAGCAGGCCGGCAGGGGAGGCAGTTGGGGGCAAGTAGGCCGGCAGGCAGACTGGTAAGGCGCAATCAGGCAATAAGGCAAGCAGGTGAGTGGTTAGGAGCCAGCAGTCCAGGATTGTGAGAGGGATGTCCTACTGCCAGTTTAGGCCTGATCCCTGTAAACCCACAGTAGGACATCCTTCAAGGGGTCCCAGATTGGAGAGGGTGCAGCCCGGGCTGAGGGACACCCCCCCTGTGCACGAATTTCATGCACCCGGCCTCTAATATATATCTATATATACTAGAGGCCCGGTGCACGAAATTCGTGCACGGAGGGGGGTTGTCCCTCAGCCCAGCCTGTACCCTCTCCAATATGGGACCCCTCAAGGGGATCGGGCCTAAACGGGCAGTCGGACATCCCTCTCACAATCCAGGACTGCTGGCTCCCAACAGCTTGCCTGCCTGCCTTCCTGATTGCCCCTAACCGCTTCTGCCTGCCAGCCTGATCACCCACTAACCACTCTGCTGCCAGCCTGTTTGCCCCAAACTTCCCTCCTCTGCCGGCCTGGTCACCCCTAACTGCTCTCTCCTGCAGGGTTGATCACCTCCAACTGCCCTCCCTTGCAGGCTTGGTCCCTCTCAACTGCCCTCCCTTGCAGGCTGGGTACCTCCCAACTGCCCTCTCCTGCTGGCCATCTTGTGGTGGCCATCTTGTGTCCACATGGGGGCAGGATCTTTGACCACATGGGGGCAGCTATATTGTGTGTTGCAGTGATGATCAATCTGCATATTACTCTTTTATTAGATAGGATAGAGGCCTGGTACAGGGGTGGGGGCCAGCTGGTTTGCCCTGAAGGGTGTCCCGGATCAGGGTGGGGTTCCCTTGGGGCATGGGGTGGCCTGTGGTGGTTTGCAGGCCGGCCATGCCCCCTGGCAACCCAAGGGGAGGCCCTGGTATCTGGAATTTATTTACCTTCTACAATTGAAACTTTGTAGCCTGGAGTGGAGCCAAGCCTGGGGCTCCTTCCGAGGCCGGCAGCCATTTGTGTTGGGGTTATAATTGAAACTTTGTTGCCTTAAGCGGGTGGGCCTGGCCAGGGTGTGCGGAAAGCTTTGCTTCCCCTGTTGCTGGCGGCAACCCTGGCCTGCTCTCTCAAGCTCCATTCTGGCGCCATTTGTTTGAGTTTGTTTACCTTCTATAATTGAAACTTTGTAGCTTGAGTGGAGGCTTAGGCCTGGCAAGGGCAGATGGAAAGCTTGGCTTCCTCTGTTACCTAGGAAACCTTGCTCTCTGTGGCTGTAGCCATCTTGGTTTGGGTTAATTTGCATACTCGCTCTGATTGGATGGTGGGTGTGGCTTGTGGGCATGGCTTGTGGGTGTGTCGGAGGTATGGTCAATTTGGATATTTGTCTATTATTAGATAGGATATATATGTGTTTGTGTGTGTGTGTATTTCTTCCTTTTTTCCTCTCTTATCATTTTTTCTCTCCTTGATATCATTTGTTTTCTTTTCTTTCCCCTAATTCTCTTTAATTTCGTGGTCACTTATATTGTAGTTATCAGTGTCATGAGAACATTCATGTTTTATTCACTTTGTGTTATGCCTTGTTGAGTTACATTTTGTCCTGTTTGGTCAATGTGATAGAGAGCAAGCCACATAACCAAACACCCGGAGAGTAGTCTCCATCTGCGAAAGGCCCAACTACAGAGGCAGGAAGATGGCAGCTGGGAGGACAGCAGTGAGAGAGAGAGCGTGAGTGAGGGAGGGAGCAAAAGGGGAGTGTGTGGACATGTGGTGTGTGTGTGTGTGTGTGTGTGTGTGTGTGTGTGTGTGTGTGTGAAAGGGACAGTTAGATACCGCAGGACCTTTGGGGGCTGGTGAACTGGGCTCGCCTAGCTAGGCAGCTTCTGCTACCATTGCAAACAGTCCCTGGGCAGCTGGCTGTACTCTGGAGGCCAAGCAATCTTGAAGGGGAGAGCTACTATGACAGGGAGCCCAGTCTCACCTCCACCCAGGGACCTGCTGCCTCGACTGCAGTCCCACAGACAGCGAGACTCCAGCCACCCTGGTCACAGGCTCCTGTGAGTTCTGAAGCATGCTCCCCTCCAGCCAGCCCTACACTTTAGCCCAGGGCACCACGATCGTATGAGCAGTAGCCTCGTGTGGCCTGCCCCCATCCTAGGAGCAGCAACCTCGCATGGCCCACTTCTGTCCAAGGAGCAGAAGCTGCATGCAGCACAGCCTCTTTTGAAAAGCATCAGATGTGCAAATAGCCCGCCCCCCACCCACCCAAGGAGCAGCAACAGCAACAGCAACCTGCCCCCATGCACCTGAGGAGCAGCAGCTGTGTGAGCAGCCTCCCCTGTCCAAGGAGCAGCAAGCCCCTGAGCAGTCTTCCCCCATCTGAAGAGCAGCAGCCATGTGCAGCTTGCCCCCATCTGAGGAGCAGCAGCTGCACGAGCTTCCTGCCACTGTCTGAGGAGCAGCAGCCAAGAGTAGCCTACGCCCATCTGAGGAACAACAGCCACACGCAGCCCATGCCCATTTGAGGAGCAACATCCATGTGAGCAGCTGGCCTCTGTGAACCAGAGGAGACACAACTGCTGCGAGCAGCCTTGTGAACGGTGTCCACCCAAAGGCTGCTTCCAACTGAGGAGCAGCCACTACTGTGACCACCCAAGGAGCAGCTGCCATCCAAGTAGCCTCTGCTGCCTGAGGAGCAGCCTTCATATGACTCAACACCTAGTTCCTTTGGTGAGAGCAAAAATGGGGAGAAAAAGACACCCCCAGATGAAAGAAAAGGAGGAATTGTGAGAAAGAGGGCTAAGTGAAATGGAGGCATGCAATATGTCAGAAAAAAATTCAGAATAAGGGTCATACAGTTCATAAATGAGATGGATGAAAATATCAACAACTTATTTAAGAATAAAGAGGAAATAAAGAGTGATAAAACTACAATAAAAAACACTATGGAAAGTTTCAACAGTTGACAAGGAGAACTGGAGGACTGAAATAATGAATTAGAATACAGGACAGCAAAACACACCTAAACTGAACTGCAATTGGTGAAAAAAAAAAATTGAAAGACAGGAGACCCTAAGGGAGCTTTGGGACAACATTAAACAAAGCAACATCTGAGTAATAGCGGTTCCAGAATGTCAAGAAAAGGAACAAGGGTTAGAAAACCTATTTGAAGAAATGATGTCAGAAAGTTTCCCTGATTTGGGGAAGAAAAAAGTCACACAAGAAGAGAGTCCCAAATAAGATGAACCAGAAAAGACCCACACCAAGACACATCATAATTATGATGGCAAACATTCGGGGTAAAGAGAGAATCTTAAAGGCTGCAAGAGAGAGACAGAAAGTTACCAACAAGGGATCCTCCATTGGGTTATCAAATGATTTCTCAACAGAAACACATTGGGCCAAAAAGGTATGGAAGGAAGTTTACAAAGTGACGCAAAACAGGGTACTGAATTCAAGAATACTCTATCCAGCAAGGCTATCATACAAAATTGAAGGGGAAATAAGGAGCTTCACAGACAAAAAGAGGCTAAGGGAGTTTATCAGTGCCAAGCCAGCAATGCAAGAAATGCTAAAGGGAATGCTGTACAAAGAAGAAATAAAAAGAGAAGAAGGAACACAGGCATAAAAATAAAAATGGCTACAAACAAGTACCGATCAATAACAACTTTAAATGTAAATGGACTAAATGCTCCAATCAAAAGACACTGAATGACTGAATGGATAAGAAAACATGACCCGTATATATGCTGTCTACAAGAGACCCACCTCAGAACAAGGGACACACACAGACTGAAAGTGAAGGGATGAAAAAATATATTCCAGGCAAAAAAAAAAAAAAAAAAAAAAAAAGCTGGGGTAGCAATACTTATATCTGACAAAATGGACCTCAAAGTGAAGGCCATAACAAGAGACAATAAAGGCCACTTCATAATACTAAAGGGATCGATACAATAAGAGGATATAACCCTGGTAAACATATATGTACCCAATGAAGGAGCACCCAAATACATAAAAAATAAAACAAAAAACTCCTAGAAGATATCAAGGGAGAGAATGACAACAATACAGTCATATTAGGGGACTTTAGTACACTACTGACATCACTGGATAAATCCTCTAGACCAGTGATGGCGAACTTATGACACGCGTGTGACACGCGTAGCCATTTCTGTTGACATGCGGCTGCTGAGGTGGCCGCATGCCGAGGATGAAACATTTGCTGCTCCTGAGGATGAAACATTTGTGAAATAATCTTTTTTCCTCAAAGTGACACACTACCCGAGTTATGCTCAGTTTTTTGGCGAAGTTTGACACACCAAGTTCAAAAGGTTGCCCATCACTGCTCTAGACAAAAAATAAGCATAGAAACATCAATCCTAAATGACTCACTAGATCAGATGGACTTAATTGATATCTTCAGAACATTTCACTCCAAAGCTATGGAATATATGTTCTTCTCAAGTGCACATGGGACATTTACAAAGATAGATCACATATTGGGTCACAGGCAAAGTCTCTTCAATTCAAAAAGATGGAAATCATATTAAGCATCTTCTCAGTCCACAATGGCATACTATTATAAATAAACTACAATAAAAACAATAAAAAAATTCAAACACCTTGAAGGATTTGGTTATGAGAGAGATCAAAGAAGAAATTAAAAATATCCTGGAAAGGAATGACAATAAAAACACAACAATCTGAAATCTATAGGACATGGTGAAAGCAGTCCTGAGAGGGAAGTTTATAGCTCTACAGGCCTACCTAAAAAAAAAAGAAACAAGAAAAGGATAATAAATTATCTAACTCTACAATTTAAATAATTAGAAAGAACGCAACAAGAAATACCCAGAGTGAGCAAAAGGAAGGAAATAATAAAGATCAGAGCACAAATAGATGACATAGAGACCAAAAACAACAACAACAACAACAAAAATAAACACCCAAAAGATCAATGAAACCAAAAGCTAGTTCTTTGAAAGGATAAATGAGATTGATGAACCTCTATCCAGGCTCACCAAGAAGCAAAGAGAGAGGACCCAAATAAAGAAAATCAGTAATAAAAGAGGCAAAATAACAACAGACACCACAGAAATATAAAGGATTGTTAAAAAATACTATGAACAACTCGATTCCAAAAAACTAGACTACCTAGAGGAAATTGACATATTCCTAGGAAAATACAACCTTCCAAAACTCAATCAAGAAGAATCTAAAAATCTCAATAAGCTGATAACTATGGAGAAAATTGAAACAGTCATCAAAAAGCTTCCAGCAAACAAAAGCTTGGGGCCAGACAACTTCACAGGGGAGTTTCTCCAAACATTCAAGGAAGAACTAAAACCTATCCTCCTCAGACTTGCAAAAAATTCAAGAAGAAGGAACACTGCCAAGCTCATTCTATGAAGCCAGCATTATCCTAATACCAAAACCAGATAAAGACAACACAAAGAAAGAGAATTACAAGCCAATATCCCTCATGAACATAGATTCCAAAATCCTCAACAAAATTCTAGCAAATAGGATCCAGCATTAAATCAGAAAGATCATACACCATGAGCAAGAAGGATTTATCCCGGAGATTCAAGGATATTACAATGTCTGCAAATCAATAAACGTAATACATCACATAAACAAATTGAAAGATAAAAATCGCATAGTCATATCAATTGACGCAGAAAAAGCATTTGACAAAATCCAACAACCTTTCTTAATAAAAACCCTCAGCAAAATAGGAATAAAGGGAACATACCTCAACATACTAAAAGCCTTATATGAGAAACCTACAGCCAACATCATAATCAACGGGCAAAAACTAAAACCATTTCCCCTAAGAACAGGAATAAGACAGGGATGTCCACTTTTACCACCACTGTTCAACATAATACTGGAAGTGTTATCCATAGCTATTAGTTAAGAAGGAGAAATTAAAGGTATCTAAATTGTTAAAGAAGTAAAACTGTCCTTATCCGTAGATGACATGATTCTGTACATAGAAAACCCTAAAGACTCCATCAAAAAATATTACACTTAATAAATGAATTTGGCAATGTAGCAGGATACAAAGTTAACACTATGGAATTTTTATACACCAATAGTGAATTTACAGAAAGAGAGATTTAAAAAACAATCCCACTTACCATCGCACCAAAAAAATTAAGATACCTAGGAATAAACTTAACTAAGGAGGTAAAAGACCTGTACATGGAAAACTACAGGATACTGAAAAAAGAGATAGAGGAAGACATAAACAAATGGAAGAACATACTGTGTTCCTGGATTGGTAGAATCAACATCATTAAAATCCATAATACCCAAAGCAATCTATAGATTCAATGCAATCCCCATTAAAATACAGACAGCATATTTCACAGACCTAGAACAAAAGCTCCAAAAATTCATCTGGAATTAAAAAAGACCCCGAATAGCTGCAGCAATCCTGAGAAAGAAGAACAAAGTAGGAGGCATATCAGTACCAGATATCAAGGTATATTACCAAGCTACGGTTCTCAAAACTGCCTGGTACTGGCACAAGAACAGACATATAGACCAATGGAATGATATGGAATCCAGAAATCAAGCCAAACCACTATGCTCAATTAATATTTGGCAAAGGAAGCAAGAGCATACAATGGAGTCAAGACAGTCTCTTCAATAAATGGTGTTGGGAAAATTGGACAGATACAAGCAAAAAAAAAAAAATGAAACTAGACCACCAATTTACACCATACACAAAAATAACCTCAAAATGGATAAAGGACTTAAACATAAGACTATATAAAATGGGAAACCATAAAAATCTTAGAGGAATCCAAAGGCAGCAAAATCTCAGACATATGCTGAAGAAATAGCTTCACCAATACTGTTCCTAGGGCAATGGAGACTAAGAGTATATAAGCAAATGGGACTACATCAAAATAAAAAGCTTCTGCACAGCAAAAGAAACCATCAACAAAACAACAAGAAAGCCCACTTCAAGGGAGAACATATTTGCCAATGATACATCTGATAAGAGGTTAATCTCCAATATTTACAGGAAACTCATGTAACTTAACAAAAGGAAGATAAACAATCCAAGCAAAAAAAAAAAGGGGGGGAGGGCAACGGACCTAAATAGATACTTTTCAAAAGAAGACAGAAGGAAGGCCAAGAGACATGTGAAAGTATGCTCAAAGTCACTAATACTAATCATCCAAGAGATGCAAATCAAAATGACAATGCGGTACCATCTCACACCTGTCAGAATGGCTATCATCAACAAATCAACAAATGATAAGTGCTGGTGAGGATGAGGAGAAAAAGGAACCCTCTTGCTCTGCTGGTGGGAATGCAGCCACTGTGGAGAACAATATGCAGTTTCCTCAAAAAACTAAAAATGGAACTCTCATTTGATCAAATCATTCCACTTCTAGGAATATATCCCAATGAACTAGAAACACCAATCAGAAAGGATATATGCACCGCTATGTTCATAGCAGCACAATTTATAATAGCTAAAATTATTGGAAACAGTCTAAGTGCCCATCAGAAGATGAGTGGATTAAAAAACTGTGGTACATCCACACAATGGAATACTATGTTGCTATAGAAAGGAAGGAACTCCTACCATTTGCAACAGCATGGATGGACCAGGAGAGCATTATGCTAAGCGAAATAAGCCAGTCAGAGAGAGATAAATATCACATGATTGCACTCCTTTGTGGAATATAATGAACAACATAAACTGATGAACAAAAACAGATCCAGAGACAGAGAATCATCCATCAGACCGTCAAACCTCAGAGGGAAGGCAGGGGAGGGTAGGCGTAAGGGGGTGAGATCAATCAAAGTACTTGTATGTATGCATATAAGCCTAACCAATGGACACAGACATTAGAGGGGTGAGGGTACGAGCTCTGGTGCGGGGTGCAATGGGGGTATAAGGACACATATGTAATACCTTAATCAATAAAGAAAAATAAAGATTTTTCCTCACTTGTTCCTGAATCCTAAGGTGCATAATTATTTTCCACTTATTCATTTAGTACTGTTAACACACACATAGACACTCAAAGATACATGCCTAACAAAAACTAATGATAGTAATGGTAATATTTATTATTTATCATAGCAGTTAACATTTATTGAGAGTTCTCCATGTGCCTGAAAACTCATGAGATTAAAATTTTGAAGTGGATGCTATTAATAGCATACAGTTAGTAATTATGAAATTCAAATCTCAGCTTATCTGACTCCAACACTTGTGTTCTTATATACATTTGAGATTGCCTGTTTTATTCACTATTGTATCTCAGTGATTCGGAGGCACCATGCCTGATGAATAGTGGGTATTCAGTATTGATGAGAAATGTCACACATAACATACAACACATGAAAAGTTGCATAAGAAATCATAGTTAGCCTGACTGGCATGGCTCAGAGGTTGAGCATGGTTTGATTCCTGGTCAGGGCATATGCCCAGGTTGTGGGCTCATAGGATGTACTGGAGGCAGCCTATCAATGAATCTCTCTCATCATTGATGTTTCTCTCTCTCTCTTTCTCTCTCTCTCTCTCTCTCTCTCTCTCTCTCTCTCTCTCTCTCTCTCTCTCTCTCTCTCTCTCTCTCTCCCTTCCTCTCTGAAATCAATAAAAAATATATTTTTAAAAAGACAAAAAGAAATCATAGCTAAATAAAACACTTTAATTGGAAATTATATTTTAAGAGATTCTTAAAATTTGAATTTTTATGAAGTTACGTATTTGGTAGGAAAGATAACAATTGGGAAATTAAGTTTTCCATGGGTCTAAAAAGAGTTGTAATCCTCATTAGAAGTTGATTAGCCAAATTAAGGAGGAAAGAAAGATGGAAATGAACAAGGTCTGCATAAGGGCTCTCTTAAGTGCTATAAACAAAATAAAAATTTTAAAAATGTGATATCCATCATCATTTTAAAGTTTTTCTAATATCTTGTCTAATTCAGTAAGTGGAATTATATTTTATGTATATTGTACTGATATTTTTAGATTTGTTTTTACTAGAGCTATACTGTTTACTCTTTCCAAAGTCTTAAAAGTCTTTCTAAAGCTGTGAATTTTTTTATATACCAAGCATTGAGATATGTTTCTGAAATATTTTTCCCGGTCTGTGTAATAAATAATGCCTTCCAGACAATCCATACATAGTTTTAACCTGAGATTTGATCTAAGTTATTTCCAATTCTATTAAAATATTTGATATTATAACAAGAAATTTCTGTGCAAAGGACTTAGTGTGACTATAAAATTTGGTGCAGGAAAATTATTTTTAGTAATTTTTATTAACTTAAGTTCATAATGAAAACCAACTATAAAGGTAAAGAACTTTTTATAGCAAAAATCTATGGGAAAATTTTTATAATTCCTTTTTATAAATTGAGTCAGTATCATTATCATTATGCTTCACAACTTTTTGTATTATAGTCAGATTTTAATAATTATACTTAAAATTGAATAAATTAAAATTATACAAACCACATAAAGACAAAGGTAATGATGAAGGGACATCAACATACAACAAGTTACACTAAAAATATTATAAAAAAGAAAAAAGGACTGATATGTTCCCACAGTATTACAGAAAATTTCAGGACCTGAAGGAAGCATTGATAGTAGAGATAAAGGATAGAGAATAAGGAGGTCATTAGAAAATCTAACATGAGAACATGTTTTCAAAATAGTGATATACAGTAAGAAAGAACAACATATTGAGTTCAAATATATATATATGAAAATATTTAACAATCAGCATTGCGTGACACTGACTAATGAAAATGGATTGTCAATCCTGTTGTACAGGTATGTAGCAAGTAAATGTCAGTTCTGGGTTTTGCAGCCAATGGGTCTTACTCAAGAGAGCTGTGAAAATTAGTCCCAGGGGAGCAACATTATGGCACACCTGTAGAGCAATGATTTAGATTAGAGGAGATGGAGGGCTTCTGAAGGGAGGTGTCCAGGAAAATTAAACTCAATGGAGCAGATGCTATGGAAGAAAATATGATGGTGCATATAGAAAGAATTAGGAACATGTGGAAATGTATGCAAAGGAAGAAACTAAGCAAATAATAGCCTGAAGTTATAAAAATGTAAATAAATATATTTAATAAGAAGAATTGGCTATTCAGTGAATAATATTTACACAGTAATAATTATGACCATGCTGATTAAAGATTTAAGTAACCTAGTAAGGAAAAATGTATTTCATATACAAACTAACAATGTTAAACTTTACCTAAATCTTGTGTTCTTAAAAACAGTGACAGTTATGAAACTCCCCACCTTTTTGTGTTTTAGGAAATAGCTAACTGCAAAGAGCTACATTTCCCCATATAACTTAAATAAGACTAGTGGCTGACCCTCTGTTTACCTATGACAAAGCTAGAAAATGACCTTCCAAATTCCCATTCTTGCCTCATAAACACTTTGTTGAATTGTTTACCCCAATGACCAATCTGGACTAAATGCCACTAACTTGGTTTGACCAATATTTATTCAGGATTCTCTCCTGCCCTGAGGTCCCTGGACTTCTACCTACCCTCAACCTGAGCCAGACTTGCAATGTGAAATAGCCTCTCCTTAATGGCTCCTCCAGAGAGTTGGTTGTCTAAAACATTTTCTGTTCAACTGTCAATCATAATACCTACTCACCTCACTGTCCTATATCCTGTTTTTTTAAACCTTGTTTATTCTTCCCAACAAAATAAATTAAAAATTTTTTTTATTGATTTAAGAGAGTAAGGGAGAGGGAGAGAGATAGAAACATCAATAATGAGAATCATTGATTGGTTGCCTGGAGCCTGCAACCTGAGTACGTGGCCTGATTGGGAATTGAACTATGACCTCCTGGTTCATAGGTGGACACTCAATCACTGAGCCATACCAGCCAGCATTAAATGTCTTTTTATTTTACCTTTGAGAAACTCACAGATCTCAAGATTGGAATATTCTCCCTATTGCAATAATCCTTTTGTGTAAAGTTTTTCCTTACCTAGTTTGGGATTTTCTTAATTTTCAAAAGTAATATCATAAATAATGACATATTTGAAGGGAAGTTAGAAATATATGTATAAAGTGTTAAAGGCAAATCACAACATCGATATATATAAAACCTTAATATACAAATAGCTGAATGACAGAACAACCGAACAATGGAACAACCAGTTGCTATGACGTGCACTGACCAGCAGGGGACGCATACAGAACATGGGGGGCACCTTCAGCAGGTGGCAGAGCGCGGAACATGGCGGGTGTTGGCTGAGGTAGAATGGTGGAGTAGGTGAGCGAGGGCACCAGACCAAGGCAGGCACCAGTCACTGTCATTGGGGCGAACCTCTGGTGGTTAGTAAAAATTCTTTGCTCCTGTGTGCTGCAGTCCCACCTGGTGCATGCACCTACTGCTGGTGCTGGCCCCTCTCACACTTGCTGCTTGCACCCACTGCCAGTGCCGAACCCACCTGCACCCACTGTCAGTGCCCAGCATGGGTCGCAATAGCTCAGCACTGACATTGGGTGTTAGCAGCAGCTGCTGGCTCTGATTCCCCCCTGAGGGTTTCTCCACCTCCCTGTGCTCCTAAGGAGCAATCAGAGCAGCAGCTGCCACTCGCACCCACTGATGGCGCCAGACTTGCTTGCACCCGGTGCTGGCACTGGCCCCAATCACTCCATGCTATCAGTTGGTGCAAGTGGGGCTGGTGCCATCTGCGCATGGGGCGGCGGTGACGTGAGTGGGGTTGCCAGCAGACAGGGGACTGTGGGCTGTGGTGGGAGAGGGGCTGAGCTGGGGAGTGGAGGATGGGCTGAGACCTGCCCCTGTGCCCACCACAGCCTTGAAGCCCACAGTTCTTTTGAAGATGCACAAATTTATGCACTGTGCCACTCATACTCTCATAATATAGAAAAATAATTGATTATAATTTTTATTACAGTAAAAGGAATTGGGACCTGTAAGATTGGCAATCCTACCGAATAAAGAGAGAATATGCAAATTGACCATCACACCATCACAAAGATGCTGCGCCCACAGCGGAGGCGGGGTTTCAGTAACACAAGATAGCTGCACCTACAGCGGAGATGGTGTTTCTGTAACACAAAATGGCTTCACTCACAGCAGAGGCCGAGTTCCTGAAACGAGCCTTAACGAGCAATCAGCAGGGACCTGAGGCTCCACCCCCTGCCTGGTGGGGCTTGACAGGGGACCTCAGGCCACACACCCCACCCTAGTGCCAGGGGACCTGAGGCTGTGTCCCCCACCCAGTGGGGCTTGACGGAGGACCTCAAGGTGCACCCCAAGCCTGGCGGGGCTTGATGGGGGACCTCAAGTTCTGCCCTCTGCCCCATTGCTGAGCCGGGGTACCTCAGGCTGCTCCCCTGGCTCTGGGCCAGGGGAACCTCAGGCCGCGCTCCCCACCCTGGCGCTGGGGGACCTGAGACTGTGACCCCTGCCCAGTGGGGCTTGATGGGGGACCTCAGGCCACGTCCCCCACCTGACAGGGCTTGCCAGGGGACCTCAAGGCATGCCCCCTTCCCAGGCCCAGGCTGCAGGACCTCAGGCCATGCCCCCTGCCCAGCAGGGCTAGACAGGGGACCTGAAACTGTGCACCCCACCCGGGACCGGGCTGGGGGACCTGAGGCTGCACCCCCTGCCTGGTGGTGCTTGATGGGGGATCTTAGGCAGCACCCCCTACCCCATCACTGTGCCAGGGGACCTCAGGCTGCACCCCCTACCCGGCGGGGCTTGATGGAGGACCTCAGGTCACACCCCTGCCTGGCAGGTCTTGATGGGGGACTTCAAGGTGTGCCCCTGCCCTGGTGCTGGGCCGGGGGACCTCAGGTTCCTCCCCAACTTCGGGCCAAGGGAACTCAGGCTGCACTCCCCACTCTGGCGCCAGGGGACCTGAGGCTGCACCACCCGCTTAGTGGGGCTTGATGGGGGCCCTGAGGCTGTGCTTCCCACCCAGTGGGGCTTGACAGGAGACCTCAAGGTGCACCCCGACCCAGGCCCAGGCTTGGGGACCTCAGGCCATGCCTCCTACCCTGGTGCCAGGCCGGGGGACCTCAGGCCACGCCCCCCTCCCAAATGTCAGGCTGGGGGACCTCAGGCCGCACCCTCCCCCGGCAGGACTTGACAGGGGACCTCAGGCCATTCCCCCCACCCAGCAGGGCTTGATGGGATACCTCAGGCCATGCCGCCCAACTTGGCACCAGGCCAAGGGTCCTCAGGCTGTGCCCCCTGTCCCAGTGCTTGGCCGGGGGACCTGAGGACACACTGGGAGACCTGTGGCTTCCCTCCCTGCCTGGTGGGGCTTGACGGGTGACCTCAGGCCATGTCCCCTTCCTGGCAGGGCTTGACGCAGGATCTCAGACTGCATCCCCCACCAGGAAGGGCTTGACGGGGGACCTCAGGCCACGTCCCCCACCCAAGAGCTGGGCCAGAAGACCTTAGGCCATGCCGCCTGTCCCGGCAGCAGGCTGGGGGACCTGAGGGTGTGCTGGGAGACTTGTGGCTGTGCCCTCCACCCGGCATGTGCTAGGGGACCTGAGGCTGCGCTCCCCGCCTGGCGCCAGGCCAGGGGACCTGAGGCTGCATCCCCCACTGGTAGGGCTTAATGGGGGCCCTGAGGCTGTGCCCCCCTGCCTGGCGCCAGGCCAGGGGACATGAGGCTGCACCCCCTGCCCAGCAGGGCTTGACAAGGGTGGGCCTGGCTGGGTCTGGATCTCACTCAATGAGGGTGGGGCCAGCTGGGTCTGGGTCTCACGCAATTTTGAAGCACTGCAGGTGGGTGGGGACTTGATTCTGGGTCCTGTGGCGCACTCTAGACTCTGACAAGAGGAAGATTTTCATATACATTTTACTAATTTTCTTTCATCTCTGACACTTCTATTATAGAGAAAGGGCAAATAGCAATATTAAAATATTTCCTCTAATTAACCCCCTTTTAATGTGCATGAATTTTGTGCACCAGGCCACTAGTCTATATATATATAAAAGCCAAGCGACCAGAATGCCAGAATGACTGGAACGACTGGTTGCTTTGACATGCACTGTAGCCCCGATTGGGCCCCTCAGGGGCTGGGCTGGCTGGCCAACTCCCTGCAGCCACTCCTCCTGGCTGGCCCCACCCTGGATTGCCCCCCTCCACTCCAATCGAAGTTGACCCCTCCCCCTGGACAGCCCTGCTCCCAATCCCCCCCCCCCAATCAGGGGCAGAGCTGGCTGGCCAACCTTCTGTGTCCCCTCCCCGCAGCCATCCCGGCCCTGATTAGCCTCAATCAGGGCAGACCGGCTGGACCCCACCCATGCATGAAATCATGCACCAGGCCTCTAGTCTTTTATAAAATAGTCGCACACACAAATATATTCACACTCTCTCATTATTTAAAGAAAATTATGTCTTCATGCCTAATTATATATTAGTATGCCTAAATATAATTTGAATAATAAAATACTGAAGCAGTGTAAACTAATGAAGGCAGACTAATTTGATGATCAACTGATCCCATGAGTTTTTATTTTTTTATAATGTAAGAATAATCCAAGTGTGAATACTTCCACAAAAATAAGACTAAGTTAATATTCTGCTTCTTTTAGCATTTTATTACTGCTTAAATGTATGCTAAGAAACAAAATAAATGATCATATGTTGTAGGCCATTGACAGAAAATTAACTGGTGTGAGGTTGAAGTTGGGGTGATGACCTATAAATGGAGAATGTGACATTAAATGTCAACATGAACTCTGTCCTGGGAAGTTGGTAGGAAATTTAAGTTAAAGAAAAAATGAAAATGACAAGAAAATTATTTATGTTGAAGAGAGAATATTTGGCAAATATCCACTGCTGGCACACAGAGCACATAGGCCTTCTGAGAAAGACTTATAGAAGTTAATCTTTAAAGAAAATTGAGTTTTACCCGTGAAAGAGCTAAGCTAGATGATATTTACACTATCACAGAGCTCAAAATAATATCTAACATTTACTAAAGGATGACAGTATACTAGGTGCTTTCCATGTATTATCTAATTTAATGCTTGGAACAACAATATGAGGTAGATACTGTTAAAAACTGAAGCACAGAGGATTTAAGTAACCTTCTAAGGTCACACAACAGGAAAGTGATAGAGCCAGCATTTGAATCCAGGCAGTCTATCTCCGCAGCACAAGCCCTTGATCATTGTAATATACAACCAGGAAGATAACCATCATATCTACATTCACACACTTTCCTCTTTGTATGGCTATATTAGATTTCTTGTACTAAAAGCATAAATAGGCAATTATTTCTGAAATTAAAATTAAATGAAAAGTATAATTTAGAGAATTTCCACGTAAAAGCCTTAAAAATATGTTCAGTCAGTCTCAACAGTAATTTTTCTGATGGAGCGGCCCAGCCCAGGGGAAGCCGCCGGCAGTCCCAGGTGCCTGCAGCCAGCCAGAGGGAGGGAAGCCCGGGTTCTAAGTGCCTGCGGCCGGCCAAAGGGAGGGAAGCCTGGGTCCCAGTTGCCTGTGGCCAGCCAGAGGAGGGAAGCCTGGGTCCCAGGTGTGGGGTCTGAGGCAGAGGCAGTTAGGAGTGATCAGGCAGGCAGGCAAGTGGTTAGGGGTGATCAGGCAGGCAGGTGAGCAGTTAGGGGTGATCAGGCAGGCAGGCCGGCAGACGAGCGGTTAGGAGCCTGGAGGATCAGGCCTAAACCAGCAGTCGGACATCCCCTGAGGGGTCCCAGATTGCAAGAGGGTGCAGGCCAGGCTGAGGGACCACTCCCCACCTCGTGCATGAATTTTGTGCATCGGGCCTCTAGTCTATATATATAAAAACCTAATCAACCAGCCAACCAGCCAGTAGCTATGATGCACACTGACCACCAGGGGGTAGAAGCTCAATGCAGGAGCAGAAACCACAGGCATGGAAACAGGAACAGACTGATGAATCTCAGAGGGAAGGGGGAAGGGGGAGGGCGACAAGAGATTAACCAAAGATCTTATATGCATACTAGAGGGCCAGTGCATGGATCCATGCACCAGTGGGGTCCCTCGGCCTTGCCTGCGGGAATCAGACTTAAACTGGCCCAGTGCATGCATTCGTGCACCAGTGGTGTCCTTAGCCTGGCCTGCAGTTATCTGGCCAAAACCAGGTCTCTGATATCCCCACAGGGGTCCCAGATTGGTAGAGGGCACAAGCAAGGCCGAGGGCCTCTAGTATAATTTAAAATTTTTAATTTAACTGACAAATTAGTTTCACTATATTGGTAGTGCTATAGCACTATTCTCAAAAATAAAATTATTTTAAAAATAAAATGGCATATATCTATGTACATTAAAGCCAATTTTTTAAGAAAATATATAATTTATGTGAACATTGAAAAGTAACATATACAGAACAGTTATCTCAATATATCTTCATATACATTAATCAGTTTCTTAGCTGTATCTATAATATGTCATTTTTCTGGAAAAATATATTTTAAAATTTATCTTACTCTTTTAAATTGTCCCTGAAATGTTTTTCAAAGTTTAATTTTATGGTAGATAAATTTGAATTATTTTATACTGTCAGATGATTCTCATCTCCAGACCATGATAGCTTTAATTGAGGAAATACTGTCTATAGGTCTTGAAGTACTTGGGAAACTCAGAGGACATTCTGCTAAATGGAGTATATTTCCAATTCCATTATTTGTGTTGGAAATGTGAATTTGCTTCAGCTTAAATATATTATTTTTGCCTCTATGTAGAGTATATTGCTTCAACAAATGTTTTTTGCATGATAAAATTCCTCAAGAAGTTTTCTCTTTTTATGAACTTTTAAATATTTTACCAAATTTATATTCTGCAAAATCATATCCTTTATTTCATTCCATTCTAGGGGAAATATGAAATTATCCAATACAAACAGGTGACCCATCAATAAAACCACAAGTCAAGATATCCTAAAGTGCAATTATAGATTTAGATAATTATAAAATTACAACTTTTACACAGTTTGAGCTGTTATCATTTAATTCAGTTCCATTTTTTCTGCTGTAATAAATTTTAATGTCTTCCTATTTTCAGGCTTTGATTTTAGTCATTGCAATTCATTAAAACCTTAAAGAGCTACAGCTCCTAAGGCAATGGAGACTAAGGAGAAAATAAACAAATGGGACTACATCAAAATAAAAAGCTTCTGCACAGCAAAAGAAACCATCACCAAAACAACAAGAAAGCCCACTGCATGGGAGAACATATTTGCCAATGATATTTCAGATAAGGGTTTAATATCCAAAATTTAGAGAACTCATACAACTTAACAAAAAGAAGATATATGATCCAATCAAAAAATGGGCAAAGGATCTAAAGAGACACTTTTTGAAAGAGGACATACAGAAGGCCAATACTGTGGAAAACAGTATGGAGTTTCCTCAAAAGTTAAAAATGGAACTCCCATTTGACCCAGTAATCCCACTTCTAGGATATATCCCAAGAAACTAGAAACACCAATCAGAAAGGATATATGCACCCCTATGTTCATAGCAGCTCAATTCACCATAGCTAAGATTTGGAAACAATCTAAGTGCCCATCAGCAGATGAGTGGATTAGAAAACTATGGTACAGCTACACAATGGAGTACTATCCTACCTAATAAAATAGTAATATGCAAATTGACCGCACCTTTGCTACACCCAAGCCACACCCACCAGCCCAAGCCACGCCCACCAGCCAATCAGGGTGAGTATGCAAATTACCCAACAAAGATGGCGGTTAATTTGCATACACTGAGGGAGGGAGGAGTGAAGACTGAAGACATCTTAGAAGGAAGAGGGAGGAAAAGCGGAAAGCAAGGTGGCTGCCAGAGGGAAAGCCCAGGCGGGGCGGAGCGGGGTGGAGCGGGGCGGGCGGCAGCGGCGCACGGGTGCAGGCGCGTCGCCGCAAAGGCGGCGGCAGCGGCAGCAGCAGCGCACACGGCCACAGCGGCCTCTTGCAGGATTCTTCCTGCAAATGGGCTACTAGTACCACTATAAAAAAGAAGGAACTTTTACCATTTGCAACAGCATGGATGGAACTGGAGAGCATTATGCTAAGCGAAATAAGCCAGTTGGAGAAAGATAAATATCACATGATCTCACTCATATGTGCGATATAATGATCAACATAATTTGATGTACAAGAATAGATCCAGAGACAAATGGCGGGGGGGGGGGGTGTTAGGAGCAACCAAAGGACTTGTATGCATGCATCTTAGCATAACCAATGGACACAGACATTGGGGTGGTAGGGGCTTGCCCAGGTTGGGAATGGCTGGGGGGTGTCAATTGGGGAAAAAGGAGACATATGTAAAACTTTAGACAATGAAAAAAATAACCTTAAAAAGCTAAATTTGGCCTGTATGGGTCAGTAGTTAAACGTCAACCTATGGACCAGGAGGTCATGATTTGATTCCAGTCAGGGTACATGTCCAGATTGCGGGCTCAATCCCTGGTTGGGGGTGTGAAGGAGTCAGTGGATAAGTGATACTCTCTCATCACTGATGCTTCTATTCCTTGTTCCCTCTCCCTTTCTCTCTGAAATCAATAAAATATATTTTTAAAAGCTAAATTTGTCTGTTGTTTCCTTCATTGTACACTAAAGAGCTTCAACTACGTTTTACAAAATTCAACCCAACTTTAAAGAACATAGTTACAAAAAGTAATTAATTACAATTTTAGGACAGGTTAATTTACAAAATAGTTTTCCAAAGGCTTAAACATTTATTTTTTTAAATCTTTATTGTTTGTGGGTTGTTGTTTTTTAATTCTCACCAGAAGATATTTTTTTTCCATTGATTTTCAGAGAGCGTGGAAGAGAGAGGGAAATGCAGAAAGAAATATTGATGTGAGAGAAACACATCAATTGATTGTCTCCAGGTTGGGGAGGAGCCTGCAACAGAGGTATTTGCCTTTGAAGGAAATGAACCTGGAACCCTTTGGTCTGCAGGCCAATGCTCTATCCATTGAGGAAAACTGGATAGGGCTAAATCTTTATTGTTGAAAGTATTACAGATGTCCCACTTCCCCCCCCCCCCACATTATACCCCCTACCCAGTTCCAGCCCTGCCCCAGGCCTTCACCATCACCCCATTGTCTATGTCAATAGGGAATGCATATATGCATATAAATTCTTTGGTTAATCTCTTTCTGGTCTCCCCAACCTCCTTTCCTCTGAGTTTGCTGTCTGTTCCATGTTTCCATGTCTCAGATTCTATTTTATTCATCAGTTTATTTTGTTCATTAGATTTCTTGTTCATTTATTTTGATTTTTAGGTTCAATTTTTGATAGATAATGTATTTATTGCCTTCTTCTTCTTCTTCTTTCTTCTTCTTCTTCTTCTTCTTCTTCTTCTTCTTCTTCTTCTTCTTCTTCTTCTTCTTCTTCTTCTCCTCCTCCTCCTCCTCCTCCTCCTCCTCCTCCTCCTCCTCCTCCTTCTTCTTCTTCTTCTTCTTCTTCTTCTTCTTCTTCTTCTTCTTCTTCTTCATAAATACCTTTCAACATTTCACATAATACTGGTTTGGTGGTGATAAGTTCCTTCAGCTTTTTCTTGTCTGTGAAGCTCTTTATCTGACCTTCAATTCTAAATGAGAGTTATGCTGGACAGAGTAACCTTGATTATAGGTCCTTGCTGTTCATCACTTTGAACATTTCTTGCCACTCCCTTCTGGCCTGCAAAGTTTCTGAGAAATCAGCTGACAGTCATATTGGTGCTCCCTTGTAGGTAAATAACTGCTTTTCTCTTGATGCTTTTAATATTCTCTTTTTGTCTTTTACCCTTGGTATTTTAATTATGATGTGTCTTGGTGTGGGCCTCTTTTGGTTCCTCTTGTTTGGGACTCTCTGTGTTTCCTGGACTTATAAGTCTATTTCTTTCAGCAGGTAGGGGAAGTTTTCTGTCATTATTTATTCAAGTAGGTTTTTAGTATCTTGCTTTCTCTCATCTCTTTCTGGCACACCCATATTGCAAATGTTGGTATGCTTGAAGTTGTTCCAGAGTCTCCTTATACTGTCTTCATATTTACTTATTCTTATTTCTTTTTGCTCTTCTGATTGGGGAATATTTACTTCCTCATATTCCCAATTTTGATTTGATTCTCAGAATCCTCTACTCTACTGTTGAATCCCTGTAAATTATTCTTTATTTCAGTTAGTGTATGCTTAATTCCTCACTGGCCTTTTTTTGTCTTTGACTTTCTCACTAAGATACTTGAAAGTCTCACTAAGCCCCTTGAAGCTCTCGCATTGAGATCCTTGAGTAACATTATAACTATTGTTTTGAACTCTGTATCCAGTAGTTTGCTTCCATTTCCTTCATTTGTGACATGTTTCTTTATCTCTGCATCTTGGCTGCTTCCCTGTGTGTTTTTTTCCTTTGTGTTAGATAGAACTGTTATGTCTCCTGGAATTGGTAGAGTGGCCTTGTATAAAAGGTGTCCTATAAGGCCCAGTGGCTCAGCTTCCCCAGTCACCTAAGATGGGCATTCTATGTGTGCCTCTGTGTGGGCTGTGTGCACAGTCTTGTAGTTGAGCTTTGATTGCTGTTGGCATCACTGGGAGGAATTAACCTCCAGGCCAATTGGCTGTGAGGACCAGCTGTACCTACAGTGGGAGAGCTGCTGTGCAGGAGATACCCCTATGGAGCAGGACTTGCTTCAGTGGGGCTTTGGTGCTCACTGAGTCTGCCCCTGAATATGTTGCTCTTGGGTGTGTAGAGTTGTAACCTGGTATGGTCCAAAGCTGTCCACCGGGTGCACTGGCTATGGGGCCTCCTGTTAGGTGCAAAGTCAGCCACTTCTTGTGGCCACCCTGCAGGCACTATTTGTATTGGGCTTGGAGGTACTCGGGTGAGCCCCAGCTGTGAAGCAAGGCAGGCTCATGCTAGTGCAGGGTCATGGGCCTTTTATTGATAGGTTGGGGGCACGCTGACCCAGCTGCATCTTGTTGAAGAGACTTTAGCAAAGTCTGAAACCTGACCCAGGACATGCCATTCATCTGGAAAAGCAGCTGCAAGAAGCTTGGGTGTAGCTTCAAATTGGATGGGGTGGGGTCTCAGGGAATCACCAGGGCAGAGCGAACAGTGTGGGCCACACTGATGGAAACTCATGGCTGCCAGTCAGCTTTGGGACAGGAGAGGTCCCAGCATAGGAGCAATTACCTCCGTGAGCACTCCTGTCTAGGAGAAAGACAATCTCACGTTCCTGCCCAATTCCAGACAGTTCAGTTCTTCCCCATATGTCCCTGGATCCCCCGAAGCTGCTGCACAGTGCTGGATTTCAGAGGAAGTAGGACTGTGTAAGTTTATGCACCAGCCCTTTAATAGGAACACCTGAGACTTCAACAGTGTCAGTGTCATTCAGTCACAATCCCTGCTGGTTTTTACAGCCCAAAGTTACAGGAACTTCTCTTCCCAGCTCTGGAACCCTGATGCTTGGTGTCTGGTATCAGGCTGGGAGCCCTGCTTCTCACAGGAGGCCTTTGAGATATCCCTCCTGATTAAAATAATGCCACATGTGGGTGTTGGAACAGCCTGTTCTATGCCTCCCCCACCCCCCTACCAGACTCAATGTGCTTTATTCTTTACTTCTCTAGTTGCAGGACATCCATTCAGCCAACTTTCAGGTGGTTCTGTATGATAGTTGTTCTGTATTTTTAGTTGTAATTTTGATGTGGTTGTGAGAGGCAGCAAGTAGTAGCTTTTACCTATGCCGCCATCTTGGTTCTGCCAAGGCTTAAATATTTCTAAACTTTAACTGATGATGGGCAGCATGGAAAGAAAGCAGATAATTACATGCAGAAGGAAAATTTCATCTTTTTAATTCAACATTACCTTGACACACAAATATATAGTCCTGTCAATTACTCTTTGTCCATATAAATATTGACAAAGATGGTCTCTACATTGGTTGGTATACTGTTAAAGATTTTAGGATATGATTATGGATTATGTGTGCACCCCAAATAATCACATGTAAATTTCTTTAAAGGTTCTTTATCTTAATAAGAAAATATTTACCAAGATGCTTTGCTCCGCTAATATTAGGATTAATATGATGGTTATAAAAATAATTTTATCTTCAGATTGAACTTATAAACTGATTTTAAAATAGTGTTCACAATAATTTCACGTTTCATCTTTTACAGAATAAACTTCTAAAACTTTACAATCGATTCTACCCATTGAGTGAAAAAAATTAAAATGATAAAAATAACATTTTCTATTTGAAGGATTTGATGTCACTGACCTAAAATTGTCATCGTGGCAAATCCAGTTAGTCTCAGTGATTGAGTGTTGACCTAGGTACCAAGAGGTCATGGTTCGATTCCAGGTAGGGCACATGCCCAGGATGAGGGCTCAATTATTGTTCTCTCACATTGATGTTTCTATCTCTCTATCTGTCCCCCTTCCTCTCTCTCTCTCTCTCTCTCTCTCTCTCTCTCTCTCTCAAAAAAAGCGTTTTATTTAGTTTTATTTATTTCTTTTTTTTTTTTCTTTATTGATTAAGGTATTACATATGTGTCCTTATCCCCCTGTTGCCCCCCACCCCCTCCCCGCTCCATGCCCTCACCCCCCTAGTGTCTGTGTCCATTGGTTATGCTTACATGCATGCATACAAGTCCTTTGGTTGATTTCTCCCCCTTCCTCCCACCCTCCTCTGCCCTCCTTCAGAGGTTCGAAAGTCTGGTCAATGCTTCCCTGTCTCTGGATCTGTTTTTGTTCTTCAGTTTATGTTGTTCATTATATTCCACAAATGAGTGAGATCATGTGATATTTATCTTTCTCTGACTGGCTTATTTCTCTTACCATAATGCTCTCCTGGTCCATCCATGCCATTGCAAATGGTAGGAGTTCCTTCTTTTTTACAGCAACATAGTATTCCATTGTGTAGATGTACCACAGTTTTTTAATCCACTCATCTGCTGATGGGCAATTAGGCTGTTTCCAAATCTTAGCTATTGTAAATTGGGCTGCTATGGACATAGGGGTGCATATATCCTTTCTGATTGGTGTTTCTAGTTTCCTGGGATATATTCCTAGAAGTGGAATCACTGGGTCAAATGGGAATTCCATTTTTAGTTTTTTGAGGAAACTGAATACTGTTCTCCACAGTGGCTGCACCATTCTGCATTCCCACCAGCAGTTCATGATGGTTCCTTTCTCTCTGCATCCTCGGCAGCACTTGCCATTTGTTGATATGTTGATGGTAGCCATTATGACAGGTGTGAGATGGTACCTCATTGTATTTTTCATTTGCACTCTCAGATGATTAGTGACTTTAAGCATGTTTTCATATGTCTCTTGTCCTTCCTTATGTCCTCTTTCGTAAAGTATCTATTTAGGTCCATTACCCATTTTTTTTGCTTGGATTGTTTATCGTCCTTTTGTTAAACTGTATGAGTTCCCTGTAAATATTGGAGATTAAACCCTTATTGGAGATAACATTGGCAAGTATGTTCTCCCATGCAGTGAGCTTTGTGTTGTTTTGTTGATAGTTTCTTTTGCTGTACAGAATATTTTATTTTGATGTAGTCCCACTTGTTTATTTTCTCTTTAGTTTCCATTGCCCTAGGAACTCTATTGGTGAAGATATTGCTTTGGCATAGGTATGAGATTTTGCTGCCTGTGGATTCCACTAAGTTTTTTATGGTTTCCCGTCTTACATTTAAGTCCTTTATCCATTTTTAGTTTATTTGTGTATGGTGTGAGTTGGTGGTCTAGTTTCATTTTTTTGCATGTATCTGTCCAATTTTCCCAACACCATTTATTGAAGAGACTGTCTTGACTCCATTTTATGCTCTTGCCTTCTTTTTCAAATATTAATTGAGCATAATGACTTGGGTCAATTTCTGGGTTCTTTGTTTGGTTCCATTGGTCTATATGTCTGTTCTTGTGCCTGTGCCAGGCAGTTTTGAGAACAGTGTCTTTGTAATACAGCTTGATATCTGGTATTATTATCTCTCCAACTTTGTTCTTCTTTATCAGGGTTGCTGTGACTATTTGTTTTTTTGTGTTTTCTTTAATTTCCATATACATTTTTGGAGAGTTCTTTCTAGGTCTGTGAAATATGGCTTTGGTATTTTAATGGGGATTGCATTGGATCTATAGGTTGCTTTTTGTAGTATGGACATTTTAATGATGTTGATTATACCAATCCATGAACACAGTATATTCTTCTACTTGTTTATATCTTATTCTATCTCTTTTTTCAGTGTCCTGTAGTTTTCTGAGTATAGGTCTTTTACCTCCTTAGTTAAGTTTATTCCTAGATATCTTAATTTCTTTTGTTGCAATGATAAATGGGATTTTTATTTTTTTTTTTTTTAGTTTCTCTCTCTGTGAGCTCATTATTTTTGTATAAAAATGCCATAGATTTCTGGGTGTTAATTGTGTAGCCTGTTGCGTTGCCAAATTCATTTATTAAATCTAGTCATTTGTTGTTTTTTAATGTAGTCTTTAAGGTTTTCTATGTACAATATCATGACAGTTTTACTTCTTCTTTTCAAATTTGGATACCTTTGATTTCTTCTTCTTGTCTGATTGCTATGGCTAACACTTCTAATACTTTGTTGAATAGGAGTGGTATAAGTGGGCATCCCTTCCTTTTTTCTGTTCTTAGGGGAAATAGTTTTAGTATTTGCCCATTATGAATGATGTTGGCTCTGTTTGTCATATAAGGCTTTTATTATGTTGCATATGATCTCTTTATTTGCACTTTGCTGAGAGTTTTTATCAAAATTGGGACTTTGCTGAATGCTTTTTCTGCACCAGTTAATATGATCATGTGGTTTTTGTCTTTTAATTTGTTTATGTGATGTGTCACATTTATTGATTTGCAAATATTGTATCAGCCTTGCATCCCCAGTGTAAATCCCACTTGGTCATGATGTATGATCTTTTTAATGTATTGCTGGTTTCGATTTACTAATATTTTGTTGAGGATTTTAGCATCTATGTGCATCAGGGATATTGGCCTGTAATTCTCTTTATTTATAGTGTCTTTATCTGGTTTTGGGATTAGGGTAATTCTGGCTTCATATAAAGAGCTTGGAAGTGTTCCTTCCTCTTGAATTTTTTGGAACAGTCTGAAGAGGATCAGTGTTAGTTCTTCTTTGGATGTTTAGTAAAACTCCTTCGTGAAGCTGTCCAGACCAGTGGTTGAATTTAGGAAATGAAACTAGTTAAAAAATGGAGAGAAGAAAAGAGCAAGAGAGGAGAGGAAATAAAAAAAAAATTGACTAGAGAAGAGAAAAGAAAAGAGAAAGGGGCATGGAGTAGGAGCAGGGAAGAGGAAATTAGATGTATGAATAAGCCAACAGAGACTACAAAATAATAACAACAATAAAGCAGACCAAGAAGATCAATTTTTAACAAAGTATAAAAAAAGAAAGGGAAAAACTAAAGTGGAGACAAGAAAAATAAAAATAGGATGAAAGGGGGGAAGCAAGGAAGAAAAAGGTGAAAAGAAGAAAAAATAATATAAAATAAAATAAAAATAATAAAAATAGAATAATGAAAAAATAATACTATTTTTTTAAAATTTAAATAAATAAAAAAGTGAAGTGTCATTTGCTTCTGTCATGTTTTAATACCCCGTGGAGGCTGGTTTAGAATCCCAGTCTTCTGTACTTTCTGCCAATTCTGTGCTTTCTGTTAGGTAGTTAGGTGCTGACCACTGTCAGGCACTGTTTTTGATATTTAGCTCCATGTTGAAGCTCCAAGTGGTCCACCACTACTCTGTTTCTGTCTGTTTCCACAGGCCTTGGCTGAAAGCAGACAGGACCAGTCTGCCTCCTTTGCTAGTCTGCCAGGTGTCAATGTTAATTACTCAAGCCTCTGTTTCCATCAGAGCTTTAGGTGAGGGTGGTGCTGTTTTGCTTTCAGGGAATCAGATGAATGTTTTTTTTCCCTGACTCTGAGCTACTCCTCTGAGAGTGGCCCAAAATATTCTTCTGGCCTTGATTGGTCAGAGATCCTTGTATGGAGACCAATGGGGTTGGTTGGCAACCTTGAGTTTTTATCAGTCTGATTCCCAGAATAGTGAGGCTGACCAGCCCCTCTTCCCACCCAGTCACTGAGGGCTCTTTGGGGCTATTCAGAGCCTTTTTTTTTTTTTTGTATAGCTCAAAATGCAGGCAGGGTTGGCAGGCTGTAATGCCTGTCTTGAGGCTACTGGGAGAGGCTAGCTCTTCAGGAGAGAAATGGCCCCTTAGGTTTGGGAGGTTAGAAATATTCCAATTCTGGATTCCTGGTCACATCTCCTTGCCCTGCTTCACTCCACAGCCTCTCCTCAGTTGCCACTAATATGTGCCTCTACCTGCACAGCAACCTCTGGTGAGTGTTTGCAATTGAAAAGACCTATTTACTGGGTTTAGAGAATATAAGCAAAGCAAAACAGAGGCAACACAACCACCAAACTGCAGGTTTCTCTCCCCTCACCCCCAGCACCACACTGCTCAGGCTTCTTTTCAAGCTGCTTTTCAGGGCACAGCCCCTCACAGCTGTGGTCTTAGTTCTAGATTCCCCAGCTGCCAGCAGCCCTGTGGCTTTTACTTTTCAAAGTTAGGTGTTATGCCTGTCACCAAGGGATGTGGCTTTGGTGCAATGCAGCTTCCTCCTCACCCTCTGGCCTGGTGGTCATGTGTCCCTCTCCAGCCCAAATCCCGGTTCCTACCATTCTCCAGGCATCCTCTGCCCATCCTTGTTGTGAATTGTCTCCTCATCTGTGTCCAATTTGCTAATTCCAGGTGGATGTTCTCCAATTTAGTTGCCTTTCTACTCAGGCCCCTGGACGAGGTGCATGACACATCTATTTGGCTGCCTTTTTTTTTTTTTTTTTTTCCGTCTCCCACTCCTACATGGGCCTTTGCCCATTGATGCTGCCTTGATGTGGGTTTCTTTTAGATAGCATATATGTGGGTCATGTTTTCTTGTCCATTCAGCTCAACTATGTCTTTTGATTGAAGCATTTAATCAATTCACATTTAAGGTTATTATTGGTAAGTCCTTATTTATTGCCACTTAAATTATTTATGCCTATAATTTTCTCTCTCTCTTTCTTTTTTTTTTATAGCAGTCCCTTTAACTATAACTTCTTGCAATGCTGGTTTGGTGGTGATAACTGCTGTAGCCTTCTTTTTGTCTGGAAAGCTCTTTATTTCCCCAGCTTTTTTGAATGATAGCCTGGCTAAATATAGTAGTCTTTGTTTCAGATTCTTGCTTTTTATTACCTTGAATACTTCATGCCATTTCCCTCTGGCCTGTAGAGTTTATGATGAAAAATAAGCTGACAACCTTATGAAAACTCCTTTGTAGGTATCAAATTGCATTTCTCTTGCTGCTTTTAAGATTCTCTGTCATTAGCCCTTGGCATTTTAATTATGATATGTCTTGGTGTTGGCCTGTTTAGGTTTTTCTTGCTTGGGACTCTCTGTGCCTCCTGAACTTGTATGACTTTTTCCTTCATCAGGTTAGAGAAGTTGTCTGCCATTGTCTTCAAACAGGTTCTCTATCCCTTGCTCACTTTCTTTATATTCTGATACTCCAATAATTCAAATATTTTTACAGTTCATGTTGTCCCATAGCTCCCTTAAGCTGTCCTCCTGTTTTTAATTTTGGTTTTTTGTTTCTCTAAGTGATTTTTTCTACCTTGTCTTCTAATTCACTGATCTAATCCTTGGCTTCCCATCATCTGCTGTTTATTCCTTCCAATGTCTTCTTTATTGCTGGTGTGTCATTCTTCATTTCTGACTTGTCATTTTTCATAGTTTTTATATATTTTCTGATGCTGTTGAATGTCCTCATAATCATTATTCTATATCTGATAAATTTCTTATCTCCATTTCATTTAACTCTTCTTCTGGGGAATTCTCTTGTTCTTTCATTAGGGGCTTGGTTTTTGTCTCCTTATTTTGGCTGTCTGTTTGGGTTTGTTTTATGTGTTTTGTAGATCTGCTACGACTCTTAATCTTTATGGATGATCTCTGGTGCAAGACAATGTCAGACACTGTTTGTGACTGGCCTTGTGTACCCTGTTTGTAGCTCTTAGGAATCCCCAGATTATGGCTCCCTCTTCTGGGGCTGGGTGCTTTTGTAATGGGCCAAGATGTGCACCAAGGTCTACTTTTCCTAGATCCAGGTCCAGAAGCAGATCAGGCAAAGATTCAAAGCACCCAGAGATATGCCTCTGCCTGCAGATTGATTGTTATTCTCAGTCTCTTAATGAGCCTCAGACTGTAGAAAACAGCAAGATGTAGACTCCATAAGTTGGGGCAAGAGGTTTTCTAATAGGGTGGGAAAATTGCTTCCACCTGGGCAAAAGCTGCCTAGATGGTAAAGGTCTGCCTGAGAAAGATGTCCTCTGCAGTATGAAGGAATGAATCAGCACAGGAAACCAGGTGGCTGCCTCCTGATCTCTATCTCCAGAGCCCCCAACCCTGGATTCTCCTCACTCAGTTCTAGTACACTCTGCCCAAGGTGAGTGGCTACACAAGAAATTTTGTGTGTTGTTCCTTTAGGAGAGTGCCTGCATTGCCAGGTATCTTTCCCTAGCAGACAGAAATACCACTGCTTTTCACAACCAGATGTTATGTGGGTACCTATCTGGTGTTCTGGTGAGAGCCCAGCTTTGGGTTTAGACCCCTAAATTCTCAGTGGGAGCTCCCCACACCTGAGATATCCCTCCAGAACTTTAGCTGCTCTCTGTGGGACCATTGCCAGACCTCTCACACTTCCCTACTTTCTACCAGTCTCATTGTGACCTTCTCTCCAGCTAGTATTCAGTTTATTATTAGAGATGGGTTTGTTTTTCATGTTTTAATTGTAATCTCAGTTTGGTCCTGGAAGAGTGTCAGTGCAGCTTCCACTTAATCCTTTGTCATCTTGATAATCTTTTTATAGTTCTGGAGACTGGGAAGTCCAAGATCAAGGTGCTGGGAGGTTTGGTTCTTGGAGAGGCTATCTTATTATTATGTCCTTACACAGCAGAGAGGAGAGAGTAGGTCTTGCTTTTTGATCCATTCTGGTAACCTCTGTATTTCAATTGGCTGCATTTGTACTATTTACATGATTATTGATATAGTTCTATTCATATCTACCATATTTATTACCATGTTCTATATGCTGCCCTTATTCTTTGTTTCTATTTTTGTCTTCTCTCTTTTTCTACCCTTTGTTGTTTTAATTGACCATTTTCTTTCCTTTCTTAAGATATAAGTTTTACATTCTCTGCTATGTTAAGCTGTGACTCCCTCTATTCACCTGTATGTATCTCCAATCTTGATGCAAGCTCTTTCCCCTGTGTCCTTACCTCTCATATCAATCCTAAAAGTTGTTGATTTTTCAGTCTCTTAAGTTTTTTACTTATTGTTCAAATGGAGTGGCAACTTCCAAGCTCCTTACCAGCATAACTGCGAACCCAGAAATACTATTTTTTAATAGTAGAGGAAAAGTGTAAGAATGGATTAATCTGAGATCATCCTATCATGTGTTAGAGGAGTAGAGGAATCTAGCAAAAAAATCTCTCTCAAGGCATAGTCCATAGATACTACAATATTATTTATTATATTCTCTATGTTGTACTTCATATCTCCTGACTATTTTGTAACTGTCAATTGGTACTTCTCACCTCTTCACCTTTTTCAGTTAGTACCCCAACTCCCCTATCCTCTGACAACCATGAATCTGTTCTTTGTGTCTATGAGTTTGTTTCTGTTTTACTTTTCATTTATATTGTTCTTCAAATTCCACACATAAGTGAAATTGCATGATATTTATTTCACTTAGCATAATATTCTCTAGGTCCATCCATGCTGTTGCAAATGATATGCTTTTATTCTTTTTTATGTCTGAGTAATATTCCATGTATGATGTAGATGGGTACTGGAAATATTGGTGAGAACAGTTTATAAAGTTTATGAATGTCTAACTACTATGCTGTATACCTGAAACCAAGACAAAATAACATTGAATGTAAACTGTAATTTAAAATTGTTTTTAAATTTTAAAAATACATAGCCCAGATATCAATAAACTTTTTCTCTAAAGACAAGACAGTAAATAGTTTCAACTTTGTGGACTAAATACAGTCTGTTACATCTACTCACTCTGCCATTTTAGTGTGTATATAAACGAGCATGACTGCCCTGACTAGGTGACTCAGTACACCTAGAAGTCACAGGTTCAATCCTCAGTCAGGGCACATAAGAGAGTAAACCAATCTCTCTCTCTCTCTCTCTCTCTCTCTCTCTCTCTCTCTCTCTCTCTCTCTCCCTTCCTCTGTCTCTAAAACCAATAAAATATATTCTCTGGTGGGGATAAAAAAATAAAATGAGCATGACTGAGGTTCAATAAAATAAAAAACAAAAGCAAGTGAAGGGAAGCAAAGAAGACCGAAAGAGTGCTACTTTTTCAACACTGAATAACCTCAGTCTCATTTAATGCATTCAACTTTTTAGGGTCAGTTTCGTGAAACTTTCACCCAATACCTAAAAAAAAAAAAAAAAAAAAAATCAAACATACATAAAATGCCAAACTTATAGCATTAAACCTGATATTTAATATCCTATTCCCTAATTATGTGATAAATATATTTTCTCTTTTTTAATTAATTCATTTATTTTTCTTATGTATTAGATTCAGGTGTACAGCTTAGTGGTTAGACAACCATATAATTTATATAGTGTTCCCCTCATTATTTCTAGTACCCCAACTGGCACCATATATAGTTATCACAATATTATTGACTATACTTCCTATGCTTTACTTACTTCCCCATGACTATTTTGTAGCTATCAATTTGTGCTTCTCAGACCCTTCACCTCTTTCAGTGTTTTCTCTTTTAAAATTGTTTCATTTCATCCCTGCAGCTTCTCTCAAAATCTCCCAATTAAGAATAGCTTTTTGTCCTGCAATTACTTTTTGACCCCTATTACTATACAACTGTGTAACATGAAATGTTATATTTCTTCCATCACTGGGGATGATGACCAATAAAATTTAATGAGACATACAGCAGTGACTCATCTGACCCAGAAATAACAACAATAAATGAGTGAATATTTTTTAAACTTAAAAATCTTATGTGTATATAAATGTGTAGAAATGGAGCCATCTAGTGTATGGTTTACCTATGGTTTCTGTTTGTCTTTGAAAAAGAGAAATAGTTGATTACAAGTTTTTATTTTTCTTAATCAGCACAGAAGTCCACATATATGGGTTTCAAAGTTTTATAGATCCTGGATTCATGAGCCCAATGTATTTTTATTTCTTCCCCCTTCCCTCTCAAGCAGCTGATCCCATAAAATTAATTCTGATTTTATTTCTATCTTGTTCCTCCTCTCCTGAAATGTGGTATGCGGCTCATCAGCTAGCCTTGTCTTCAGATCTTTGCTTCTTGGTATGACAAACCTTGGGAGATAAATTGTCTCAAGTTAGGCAGCTGTGTAACTTGTTGGAATCTCTCTGCAGACAATGGTTATGCCTGGAGACCAGCTATAATATGAGCTTTCCAATTTTGCATTGTTTTCCCTTAGTGCTAAGTATTTAGGAAATATGAGGTGGTGCCCTAGGGGATAGATAGAATGCTAATGTCTTCTTCTTGGAGGCAGTCTGGGAACTTGTTAAAGGAATGGACTAAAGCAGCATAATTGTGAATATGTGCCCATCCTTTGGGGCTAGAGTCAAAGTTGCCAAAAAATATAGGCAACCCAATTAAATTTGAAATTTGGATAAACAATGAATATATTTTTAGTGTAATTATGTCCCAAGTACTGCATGGGTCATACTTAAACTAAAACATGATCTGTTTATCTGAAATTCAAATTTAACTGGTTATCCCATATCTTTATTTCTTAAATTTGGTAAATCCAGCTAGAGAGTAAATATCCCTAATAGCATCTGGAGATTAGGCCAGGGTCTTCAGAGCCTGGGGGATAAGCTTACTATGTCAAGATCAGAAACAAGATTTTGTCAGGCATTTTATTTGTAGACTTATGGTTATCTTTATGTGATCGAATATATTATGCCTCTTCCACAGTGTTTGGTATTCTCCTACAAAATATATCACAGCTTGGTAGTTGGTTCTATGAAAGATATAGAATCAATGTTTAAAAAACACATTTAAGTGGACCTAAATTTCATCTTTGTAGGACAGCCTGGTATTGGTGACATTTGTTGCCGTGCCAGCATAGCCAAGGGTTCGGCAAGCCTGAGGGAGGGCGACGTAGGATGTAGAAAAGACAGACAAAGAGAATAAGCTGGGTCTAGGTGGATCTTCCTGTGCCTGGCTGAGGCCACAGAGAGAGATCCAGAAGTCAAGCTGAGCCTTTATTTTATAGTCAGAGGTAAACAAGGTAGTGGTCACCATAGTTACAATGTTCTTATGAGTTTCACTTGTTCTTATGAGTTTCACTTGCTGCACCTCCCACAGCCCATTTGCTACACAGGAAGGATCTAGGGACTGTCATAAGGTCAAGCTTAATTTTGCTAAAAGGGCTGTTCCCTCTAAGCTGGGACTTGTTTGTGGCTTTGCCAACAGGTCAGTCCAAGGCTTAACCCTATAGATGCTCCCTACAATTTGTCACCTAAGTAAGAGAGTGACAAGAGAAATGCAAACATGGTAAGTGTGACAGACTGGAGATTGTTTGATCAAGCATCTTTTCCATACTCGGGGATTCTCCTTCCAGAGGTAATCCAGGGACAGTGTTTTTGTTGTTGTTTTTTTGTTGTTGTTGTTGTTGTTGTTTTTGCTGGAGTGCAGAAGAATTTTTCGCTCACAAGGCTATGTGGACTATCTTGGAGTCTGCAGTGTCTCGCACTGAGGAGGCAAACCAAGGACAAAGCGGGCAATCCGTAGAATAGCATTGGGTACTTAGTGTAAACCAGGGATAGTCATGTTGGTTCCAAACAGTAAGGACTGCAAATAAACAAACAAACAGACTTACCTGGTATGTAAACAAGGGCACAAAGCTCTGGAAGACATAAAAAATGGTACCAGAAGAGGGAAGCCATTTTAGAAAGAGACGAATGATGTGTCACTGCTTTTAATCACAACACTGTCTTAGGAGGTCAGTAGTAAACCTTCAACTCTATTTTATTAGATATGGCAACATGGAAAGACAAGCAGTATGCCTAACACTGCTAATTTGAAAGCCACCAGCTTTTTCAGGAACATGAATCTGTCCCCAGTTTCTTAGAGCAATATAAATCATGATGCTCCTCAAACAAGTATACATTTGGGAGAAAAAGTACTGGAGTGGAAAGCATCTCTCCTTGTCTCTGTAACTTGGAGCATCCATGTCATGTGATTTTTTTATACAATGTAATGAAATTTAAGTTGGCATATTTCTGACCTCCTAACCAGAATTTTTGGTTATAGTTGAAATAAAAAGAATACTCATTTATTATTATAACTCAGAGATATAATAATAAAATTATTAAAAATTATTATAACTCCAAGTTAAATATAATAAATTATAATATTTATCACTATGATAAGTCTAGTAACTGTCTATCACTGTGCAAAGTTATTATGAGATTCTTGACTATACAGTCAAACTTTGGTTCTTGAATGTCTCCCATCTAGCACAATTTAGTTCTCACCCAAGTTGTTCAAGGAAAATAATGTCTCAGTTGTCAAAACTTCAGTTCTCAACCCCACAACCCTTTCATACTTATACCTCAGCATGACAAAAAATAAAATAAAATCTCCCAGGCAACAAACAAAGGAGAGAATGCTTTTGTTTCTGGCAAAATCAAAGATTAGCAGCTTTAAAACATAAGCCACCAAGAGTGCTAATGTTGCTAAGGGTGTGAAATTGCTCACAAAGCAACAATCACAGGCAATTGAATAGGTAAATTGTTGATTTGGATAAATGAAAAGCAGTTAGTCCGTGATAGCATTTCAAAGGCAATGATACCGTATGTGAAAAAGCAAAGATACAGTATATTGACTTTCTGAAAGACACCCCTGGAATGAGTGCTAAAAGTGATTTGTTTAAGGCTAGAACAGGATGGTTCAATAAATTTAAGATAAGAATCATTTATAGATTAAACAGTACATTGGGCATGTACTGTATATAAGAAAGTTTAAAACAAGGAGTCATTTGGGGATCTGGAATGGATTAATTTAATTTACATTATTTCTAATGAGAAAAAAATAATTCAGTTTTTTAACAAATTGCTTTTCAAACAGCCTTCTGGAATGAAGTCTGAGAACCAAGCTTCCACTGTATTTCCTGTGCTGTACACTACATTCCCATGGTGTATTTATTTTTTATTTTCATATTTTTATTGATTTCAGAGAGGAAGAGACAGGGAAAGAGAGAGAGAAACATTAATGATGAGAGAGAATCATCCATCAGTTGCCTCCTGCGTGCCCCCTACTGGGGATCAAGCCCACAACCCTGGCAGGAATCGAACCGTGACCTCCTGGTTTATAGGTCGACGCTCAACCACTGAGTCACATCAACTGGGTTTTATATTTATTTTATAACTGTAAGTCTGTGCCCCTTACTTCTCTTCACCTTTTCACCCATTCCCCCCTCTAGCAAACATCTGTTTGTTCTCTGTTTCTATGAATCTGTTTCTGTACTGATAGTTCATTTGTTTTTTAGATTCCACAAATATGTGAAATATACAATATTTGTCTTTCTCTGACTTTTCTCCTAGAATAATACCCTCTAACTCATTCCATGTTGTTGCAAATAGCAAGATTTCATTCTTCTTATTGCTGAGTAATATTCCAGTGTATGTGTGTATCACATCTTCTTTATCCACTCATCTATTGTTAGACACCTAGGTCTCTTCCATATATTGGCTATTGTAAATAATGTTATCTTATCTAATAAAGAGGGAATATCCAAATTGACTGTCACGCTGTGACAAAGATGGCAGCACCCATAGCCACAAGATGGCAGTGCCCAGTCCCCTCCCCCCTGCTGGAGTCACCCAGTCTTTTCAGTTCCACCATGGGGGGTAAGAGGTGGCATGGAAGGTACACAGTGTGGCCAGACCTGCCCTCAGGCATGTCTGGCTTCTCCTTGTGCCTGCCGCCAGAATCCCACAGTCTTTTCAGCCCAGCCAGGGTGGGGGGGGGGTGGAGGTGGCAGGTGCACGGTGCAGCCAAACCCATCCTCAGCCCCCAACAGCCCATGGACAGCCCGAGATGCAGGCAAGCCTCAGATGTCAGCCTCCCAGCCAATGCCCAAGGCACAGGCAAGCCTCGGATGGCAGCTGCCCAGCTGCCCAGGGCTGCCTGAGGCTCAGGCAACCAGGGCTGGCCAAGGCTTGTGCTGCTGGCAGTGGCAGCAGCAGAGGTGTGATGGGGACATTGACTTCCTCTGATTGCCAAGTCGCCTCCCACCCCTGAGGGCTCCCGGACTGTGAGAGGGGGCAGGCTGAGCTGAGGGACACCCCTTCCAGTGCATGAATTTTCATGCACCGGGCATCTAGTAATGAACATAAGAGTGCATATATCTTTTTAAATTAGTGTTTTTGTTTACTTTGGGTAAGTACCCAAAAGCAGAATTGCTGGGTTGTAGTATAATTTAATTTTTTAATTAGAGTTACATTCAATATTATTTTGTATTACTTTCAGATGTACAGCATAGTGGTTATGTTATCAGTGGTGTGCTCTCCCTGTCTCCACCTGTTGCCAGTGGAAGTGAACTTCTTCCAATGTCACAAAAAAGGACTTTTCTGAGACTCACACAGGGGAATAATTGGTATTTACTTGCATGAAATTAAACCCCTGAGTTTCCAAGTCCCATCTCCCTCTGTCCCACCAAGAAAAAAGTCCAGCTATGTCTTCAGCAGACCAGGATTAAAGCCATTGACGTGAGTTTCTGCTCCATATTTGCACAGTACAGTTCAGCATCTGGCTAGATTAGTTTATGTTCCCAGATGTAGCCAGTTGCATGTGGGGTCCACTTGGCCATGGGCCACGTTACTTCTAGGGCCACATGGCTATGGAGGGAACATGGATGAGTGCAAGGAAGCAGGAGCAAAGCCAAAGGAACAAGAGAGAGATAATTCCTTTGGGAATTTTAATGTTCTAAGATTTGCATGCTTGTAGTGGCTCTACCCCTTCTAGGCAATCTATGGTTCCCCAGGCTAGATTGACAGGCAAGCACCTTCCTTATTTCATGCTGGCTTTACTGGGCATGTGCCCATCTTCCTCTTTGTCCTGTCCCTTCCCCCTTCATCTTCAGGGAATGGACATGGACGGGTGGTTCCCTTGGGAGTGTAAAATTGCCGCTTTCTGGTGAAGCTGCCCAGATGTCAATGGTTAAATGCCTGGCCTTCCCTTTGCTTTTTTTCTATTATTAACAACTAGCTAATTATAATGGTAACAGAAAATCATATACTTTACAAAGTGTTCCCTCTGATATTTCCAATACAAACCTGGCACCATATATAATTATTACAAGAATATTGATTATATTTCCTGTACTTTACATCCCTATGACTATTCTATAACTACCAATCTGTATTTCTCAATCCCTTCATCTTTTCATCCAGTCCTTTTTCCTCTAAGTCAGTGATGGCGAACCTATGACATGCGTGTCAGCACTGACACACGTAGCCATTTCTGATGACACACGGCCGCCTCGCGAAATAATGTATTTTCCTCAAAGTGACACACTACCTGAGTTATGCTCAATTTTTTGGCGAAGTTTGACACACCAAGTTCAAAAGGTTGCCCATCACTGATCTACACAATGGAATATTATTCTGCTATAAAAAAGGAACTTTTACCATTTGCAACAGCCTGGATGTACCTGGAGAGCATTATGATAAGCAAAATAAGCCATGCGGAGAAAGATAAATATCATGTGATCTCACTCATTTGTGGAATATAATGAACAATATAAACTGATGAACAAAAATAGATCCAGAGACAGAGAAACACCAACAGGTCTGTCAAACCTCTAGATGCACCACAGTTTTTTAATCCATTCATCTGCTGATGGGCACTTAGGCTGTTTTCAAATCTTAGCTATTATAAATTGTGCTGCGATGAACATAGGGGTGTGTATGTCCTTTCTGACTGGTGTTCCTGATTTCTTGGGATATATTCCTAGAAGTGGGATTCCTGGGTGAAATGGAAGTTCCATTTTTAATGTTTTTGAGGAAACACCATACTATTTTCCACAGTGGCTGCACCAGTCTGCATTCCCACCAGCAGGGAAGGAGGATTCCTTTTTCTCCACATCCTCACCAGCACTTGTCTTTGTTGATATGTTCATGATAGTCATTCTGACAGGTGTGAGATGGTACCTCATTGTTGTTTTGATTTGAATCTCTCAGATGAATAGTGACGTTGAGCATTTTTTCATATGTCTCTCGGCCTTCTGTATGTCCTCTTTTGAAAAATATCTATTTAGGTCCATTGCCCATTTTCTGATTGGATTGTTTATCTTTCTTTTGTTAAGTTGTATGAGTTCCCTGTAAATTTTGGAGATTAAACCCTTATTGGAGATAA
Source organism: Eptesicus fuscus (assembly GCF_027574615.1). Lineage (NCBI taxonomy): Eukaryota > Metazoa > Chordata > Mammalia > Chiroptera > Vespertilionidae > Eptesicus > Eptesicus fuscus. The sequence goes on from NC_072473.1 coordinate 28,144,677, forward strand.
CATTGCCTAATATTTTCTCCCATGCAGTGGGCTTTCTTGTTGTTTTGTTGATGGTTTCTTTTGTTGTGCAGAAGCTTTTTTTATTATTTTTTTAATGTAGCCCCATTTGTTTATTTTCTCCTTAATTTCCATTGCCCTAGGAGCTGTATCGGTAAGGATATTGCTACGACATAAGTCTGCTATTTTGTTGCCTATGGGTTCTTCTAAGATTTTATGGTTTCCCATCTTATGTTTCAGTCCTTTACCCATTTTGAGTTTATTTTTGTGTACGGGGTAAGTTGGTGGTCTCTAGTTTAATTTTTTTGCATGGTTACAATTTTGCATTGTCCAATTTTCCCAACACCATTTATTGAAGAGACTTTCTTGACTCCATTGTATGGTCTTGCCTCCTTTGTCAAATATTCATTGAGCATAATGGTTTGGGTCCTTTCCTGGGTTCTGTTTTTCTGTTCCATTGGTCTATATGTTTGTTCTTGTGCCAGTACCAGGCAGTTTTGAGAATAGTGGCTTTGTAATATAGCTTGATATCTGCTATTGTGATTCCTCCAACTTTGTTCTTCTCGGGATTGCTGTGGCTATTTGCGGCCTTTTTTTTTTATACATATTTTATTGATTTTTTACAGAGAGGAAGGGAGAGGGATAGAAAGCTAGAAACATCGATGAGAGAGAAACATCGACCAGCTGCCTCCTGCACACCACCTACTGGGGATGTGCCCGCAACCAATGTACATGGCCCTGACCGGAATCGAACCTGGGACCCTTCAGTCCGCAGATCGACACTCTACCCACTGAGCCAAACCAGTTTCGGCGCCTTTTTTAATTCCAGATAAATTTTTGGAGCTTTTGTTCTAGTCTGTGAAATATGCCATCTGTATTTTAATGGGAATTGCATTGAATCTATAAATTGCTTTGGGTAGTATTGACATTTTAATGATGTTGATTCTACCAATTCATGAACATATTATATTCTTCCATTTGTTTATGTCTTCCTCTATTTCTTTTTTCAATGTACTGTAGATTTCTGAGTACAGGTCTTTTACCTTCTTAGGTAAGTTTATTCCTAGGTATCTTAATTTTTTTTGGTGTAATGGTAAATGGGATTTTTTTTTTAAGTTTATCTTTATTTGAGTTCATTATTGGTGTATAAAAACACCATTGATTTCTGGGTGTTAATTTTTACCCTGCTACATTGCTGAATTCATTTATTAAGTCTAGTAGTTTTTTTGATGGAGTCTTTTGGGATTTCTATATACAATATCATGCCATCTGCAAATAATGACAGTTTTGCTTCTTTTCCAATTTAGATACCTTTTATTTCTTCTTCTTGTCTGATTGCTATGGCTAGCACTTCTAGTACTATGTCAAACAGGAGTGGTGAAAGTGGGCATCCATGTCTTGTTCCTGTTCTTAGGGGAAATAGTGTTTGTTTTTGCATAGGTTTGTCTTATAAGGCTTTTATTATGTTGAGGTTTGATCCCTCTATTTCCACTTTGCTGAGAGTTTTTATCGAGAAAGAGTGATGGATTTTGTCAAATGCTTTTTCTGCATCAATTGATATGATTATGCGATTTTTGTTTCTAAATTTGTTTATGTGATGTATCACATTTATTGATTTGTGAATATTGTACCGGCATTGCTTCCCTGAAATAAATCCCACTTGACCGTGGTGTATGAGCTGAATCCAATTCACTAGTGTTTTGTTGAGGATTTTAGCATCTATATTCATCAGGGAAATTTGCCTATAATTATTTCTTTGTAGTGTGTTTATCTGGTTTTGGAATTTTGGTAATACTCGCTTAATAGAAAGAGCTTGGAAGTGTGTCTGCCCCTTGAATTTTTTTGAATAGTCTGAGAAGGATAGGTTTTAGTTCTTCTTTGAATGTTTGGTAAAACTCTCCTGTGAAGCCATCCAGTCCAGGGCTTTTGTTTGCTAGAAGATTTTTGATTACTGCTTCAATTTGATCAGTAGTTATTGGCCTATTTGCATTTTTTTATTCTCCCTGATTGAGTTTTGGAACATTGTATTTTTCTAAAAATATGTTCATTTCATCTAGATTTTCCAGTTTGTTGCAGTATAGTTGCTCATAGTATTTTTTTTACAATCCTTTGTATTTCTGTGGAGTCTGTTGTGACTTCACTTTTCTCATTTTTTATTTTATTTATTTGGGTCCTCTCTCTTTGTTTCTTGGTGAGCCTGGATAGCGGTTCATCAATCTTGTTTATTATTTCAAAGAACCAGCTCTTGGTTTCATTGATCTTTTGTATTTTTTATTTTTATTTTTGTCTCTGTGTTGTTTATTTCTGCTCTGATCTTTATTATTTCCTTCCTTCTGCTTACTCGGGCTTTTCTTTTTGCTCTCTTTCTAATTCTTTAAGTTGTAGGGTTAGATATTTTCTTAGAAGTTTTTGTTTTTTTGATGTAGGCCTATAGAGCTATGAATTTCCCTCTCAGGACTGCTTTCACTGTTTTCCATAGATTTAGGATTGTTGTATTTTCATTGTTATTTGTTTCCAGGATGCTTTCTTATTTCTTTTTTGTTCTTTTTGGTAACCCAATCATTGTTAGTATCATGCTATTTAGCCTTCAAGTGTTTGATTTTTTTCCCATTGTTTTTATTGCAGTTGATTTCTAATTTTATGCCATTGTAACTTGAGAAGATGCTTTATATGATGATGTCTATCTTCTTGAATTTGAAGAGGCCTTAGCTGTGTCCCAATATGTGGTCTATCTTTGAAAATGTTCATGTGCACTTGAGAAGAATGTATATTCTGTAGCTTTGGGGTGAAATGTTTTGAGGATGTCAATTAATTCCATCTGATCTAGTGAGTCCTTTCGGATTGATGTTTCTTTGCTGATTTTTTGTTTATAGGATTTTTCCAGTGATGTCAATGGGGTATTAAAATCCCCTACTATAATTTTGTTGCTGTCATTCACATCCTTGATATCTTCTAGAAGATTTTTTTATGCATTTGGGTACTCCTGTATTGGGTGCATATATGTTTACCAGAGTTATATCCTTTTGTTTAATTGCTCCCTTTAGTTTTATGAAGTGGCCATCCTTATCTCTTGTCATGGCCTTCACTTTGAGGTCTATTTTGTCTGATATAAGTATTGCTACCCCAGCCTTTTTTTCATTTCCATTGGCCTGAATAATTTTTATGCTATCCCTTAACTATCAGTCTGTGTGAGTCCTTTGTTATGGGTTTCTCTTGTAGGCAGTAGATATATGGGTCATGTTTTCTTATCCATTCAGCTACCCTATGTCTTTTGATTGGAGCATTTAATCCATTTACATTTAAGGTTATTATTGATAGGTACTTGTTTGTTGCCCTTTTGATTCTTTCTGCCTGTGTTCCTTCTACTCTTTCTATTTATTTATTTTTTACAGCAGTACCTTTAGCATTTCTTGCATTTCTGGCTTTGTGGTAATAAACTTCCTTAGTTTTTTTTGTTTGTTTGTTTGTTTGTTTGTTTTTTTTGTCTGTGAAGCTCCTGATTTCACCTTCAATTTTGAGTGATAGGTATAGTATTCTTGGATTCAGTCCTTTGCTTTGCATCACTTTGTATATTCCATTCTGTTCCCTTCTGGCCTGATGTGTTTCTGTTGAGAAATTAGTTGATAGTCTATTGGGAGATCCTTAATAGGTAACTTTTCTCTCTCTGGCAGCCTTTAAATTTTTACTTTGTTCTTGGTGTTTGCCAATTTAATTTTGATGGGTCTCGGTGTTGATCTTTTTAAGTTCATCTTGTTTGGGACTCTGTGTGCTTCTTGGACTTGTTTAATTTTTTCTTCTCAATATCAGCAAGTTTTCTGTTATTATTTCTTCAAGCAGGTTTTCTATTCCTTGCTCCATTTACTCTCCCTCTGTTATACCTATTACATGAATGTTGTTTAGTTTTGTGTTATCCCAAATCTCCCTTAGGCTCTTCTCCTGTTTTTTTAATTTTTGCCAATTGCTGCTCTGCTTGTGTGTTTTTTGCTACCTTGTATTATAGCTTGCTGATACGGTCCTCAGCTTCTTCTAGTCTACTGTTGATATTTTCCATTGTGTTCTTTATTACAGCTATGTCATTCTTCATTTCTCCTTGGATCTTCTTCATTTCCTCTTGATTCTTACACATGTTGAATTTGTCTTCCATCCTTTCAGTGTCTTTATAACCATTACCCTGAATTCTTTCTCTGACAAATTGCTTGCCTCCATTTTGTTTTCTTCCTTTTCTGGTGATTCCTCCTTTTCTTTCATTTGGGGGTTGTTTCCTTGTCTTCCCATTTTTGCTGTTCCTTTGTGGTTGTTTCTTTTTTTTAATATATTTTTATTGAGGTATTATATGTGTACATATCTTACTATTACCCCCCCACCCCACACCCACACATGCCCTCCCCCCCCAGAGTTTTGCGTCCATTTTTTATGCTTATATGCATGCATACAAGTCCTTCGTTTGATTTCATAACTCCCCCACCTTTCCCAAACTTTCCCCCTGTACTTTGAAAGTCTGTTTGATGCTTTACTGTCTCTGTATCTATCTTTTTGTTCACCACTTTATAATGTTCTTTACTATCCCTAAATGAGTGAGATCATGTGGTATTTTTCTTTCATTGAGTGGCTTATTTCACTTAGCATAATGTTCTCCAATTCCATCCAGGTTGCTGCAAATGATGAGAATTCCTTCTTTTTTATGGCAGCATAGTATTCCATTGTGTAGATGTACCACAGTTTTCCGATCCAGTCATCTGCTGATGGGCACCTAGGCTGTTTCCAAATCTTAGCTATTGTAAATTGTGCTGCTATGAACATAGTGGTGCATATATCCTTTCTGATTGGTGTTTCTAGTTTCTTCGGATATATTCCCAGGAGTGGGATTACTGGGTCAAATGGGAGTTCCATTTTCAGTTTTTTGAGGAAACTCCATACTGTTCTCCACAGTGGCTGCACCAGTCTGCATTCCCACCAGCAGTGCACGAGGGTTCCTTTTTCTCCGCATCCTCGCCAACACTTGTTGTTTGTTGATTTGTTGATGATAGCCATTCTGACAGGTGTGAGATGGTACCTCATTGTTGTTTTGATTTGCATCTCTCGGATAATAAGTGACTTTGAACATGTTTTCATGTGTCTCTTGGCCTTCCTTCTGTCTTCTTTTGAAAATATTCTGTTTAGGTCTGTTGCCCATTTTTTTATTGGATCATTTATCTTCCTCTTATTGAGTTGCATAAGCTGCCTGTAGATGTTGGAGATTAAACCTTTATCAGTGATAGCATTTGCAAATATGTTTTCCCATGCAGTGGGCTTTCTTGTTGTTTTGTTGATGGTTTCTTTTGCTGTAAAAAAGCTTTTTATTTTGATGTAGTCCCATTTGTTAATTTTCTCTTTAGCTTCCATTGCCCTAGGGGCAGTGTCAGTGAAGAAGTTCTTGTGGCATATGTCTGAGATTTTGTTGCCTGTGGATTCCTCTAGTATTTTTATGGTTTCCCGTCTTATGTTTAAGTCCTGTATCCATTTTGAGTTTATTTTTGTGTATGGTGTAAGTTGGTGATCTAGTTTCATTTTTTTGCATGTATCTGTCCAGTTTTCCCAACACCATTTATTGAAGAGACTGTCTTGACTCCATTGTATGTTCATGCCTCCTTTGTCAAATATTAATTGAGCATAGTGGTTTGGGTCGATATCTGGGTTCTCTATTCTGTTCCATTGATCAATATGTCTGTTCTTGTGCCAGTACCAGGCTGTTTTGAGAACAGTGGCTTTGTAATACAGCTTGAAATCTGGTATTGAGATCCCACCTACTTTATTCTTCTTTCTGAGGATTGCTGAGGCTAGTCGGGGTCTTTTTTTATTCCAGATGAATTTTTGGAGAGTTCTTTCTAGGTCTGTGAAATATGCTGTTGGTATTTTGATGGGGAGTGCATTGAATCTGTAGATTGCTTTGGGTAGTATGGACATTTTAATGATGTTGATTCTACCAATCCAGGAATATGGTATGTTCTTCCATCTGTTTACGTCTTCCTCTATCTCTTTTTTCAGTGTCCTGTAGTTTTCTGCGTATAGGTCTTTTACCTCCTTAGTTAAGTTTATTCCTAGGTATCTTAATTTTTTTGGTGCGATGGTAAATGGGATTGCTTTTTTAGTCTCTCTTTCTGTAAGTTCATTATTGGTGTATAGAAAAGTCATAGATTTCTTGGCGTTAATTTTGTATCCTGCTATATTGCCGAATTCATTTATTAAGTCTGTTAGTATTTTGATGGAATCTTTTGGGTTTTTTATGTACAATATCATGTCATCTGCAAATAAGGACAGCTTCACTTCTTCTTTTCCAATTTGGATGCCTCTTATTTCTTCTTCTTGCCTAATTGCGATAGCTAATACTTCCAGTACTATGTCAAACAGGAGTGGTGAGAGTGGGCATCCCTGTCTTGTTCCTGTTCTTAGGGGAAATGGTTTTAGTTTTTGCCCATTGAGTATGATGTTTGCTGTGGGTTTATCAAAAATAGCTTTTATTATGTTGAGGTATGATCCTTCTATTCCCACCTTGTTGAGAGTTTTTATCAAGAAAGGGTGTTGGATTTTGTCAAATGCTTTTTCTGCATCTATTGATATGACTATGTGATTTTTATCTCTCAATTTGTTTATGTGATGTATCACGTTTATTGATTTGCGGATATTGTACCATCCTTGCATTCCTGGAATAAATCCTACTTGGTCATGGTGTATGATCTTTCTGATGTACTGCTGGAGCCGATTTGCTAGAATTTTGTTGAGGATTTTGGCATCAATGTTCATGAGGGATATTGGCCTGTAATTCTCTTTCATTGAGTTGTCTTTATCTGGTTTTGGTATTAGGGTGATGCTGGCTTCATAGAAGGAGCCTGGAAGTGTTCCTTCTTCTTGAATTTTTTGGAATAGTCTGAGGAGGATAGGTTTTAGTTCTTCCTTGAAAGTTTGATAAAACTCTCCTGTGAAGCCATCTGGCCCTGGGCTTTTGTTTGCCGGAAGCTTTTTGATGACTGCTTCAATTTCTTCCATAGTTACTGGCATGTTGAGCTGTTTAGAATCTTCCTGATTGAGTTTTGGAAGGTTGTATTTTTCTAGGAATATGTCGATTTCCTCTAGGTTGTCCAGTTTGTTGGAATAGAGTTGTTCGTAGTATTTTGTAACAATCCTTTGTATTTCGTCGGGGTCTGTTGTTATTTCACCTCTTTCATTTCTGATTTTGTTTATTTGGGTCCTCTCTCTTTGCTTCTTGGTGAGCCTGGCTAGAGGTCCATCAATCTTGTTTATCCTTTCAAAGAACCAGCTCTTGGTTTTGTTGATCTTTTGTATTGTTTCTTTGGTCTCTATGTCGTTTATCTCCGCTCTGATCTTTATTATTTCTTTCCTTCTGCTTACACTGGGCTTATCTTGTTGCTCTCTCTCTAACTCTTTGAGTTGTTGGGTTAGGTAATTTATTACCATTGTTTCTTGTTTTTTGAAGTAGGCTTGTAGAGCTATGAACTTCCCTCTCAGGACTGCTTTCATTGTGTCCCATAGATTTTGGATTGTTGTGTTTTCATTGTCGTTTGTTGCCATGATGTTTTTTATTTCTTCCTTGATGTCTTTGGTAACCCAGTCATGGTTTAATAACATGCTGTTTAGTCTCCAAGTGTTTGATTTCTTTGGGTTGTTTTTATTGTAGTTGATTTCCAGTTTTATGCCACTGTGATCTGAGAAGATACTTGATATGATTTCTATCTTCTTGAATTTGGAGAGACTTTGCCTATGTCCTAACATATGGTCTATCTTTGAAAATGACCCATGTGCACTTGAGAAGAATGTATATTCTGTGCCTTTGGGGTGAAATGTTCTGAAGATGTCGATTAATTCCATCTGTTCTAGTGAGTCATTTAGGATTGATGTTTCTTTGCTGATTTTTTGTTTAGAGGATTTGTCCAATGGTGATAGTGGGGTATTGAAGTCTCCTACTATGATTGTATTACTGTCAATCTCTCCTTTGATATCTTCCAGGAGTTTTTTAATGTATCTTGGTGCTCCTGTATTGGGTGCATATATGTTTACCAGAGTTATTTCTTCTTGTTGTATTTCTCCCTTTAGTATTATGAAGTGGCCTTCATTATCTCTTGTTATGTCCTTCACTTTGAGATCTCTTTTGTCAGATATAAGTATTGCAACCCCAGCTTTTTTTTCATTTCCATTTGCCTGGAAAACCTTTTTCCATCCCTTTACTCTCAGTCTGTATACATCCTTTTTTTTGAGGTGGGTTTCCTGTAGACAGCAGATATCTGGGTTTTGTTTTCTTATCCAGTCTGTTACCCTGTGTCTTTTGATTGGGGTATTCAATCCATTTACATTTAAAGTTATTATTGATAGGTACTTATTTGACGCCATTTTTATTCTATACCCCTGTGTACCTTCTTTGCTTCCTATTTCTTTCTTTTTCTTTTTTCTTTTCTTTTTTTTTTTTTTTTTTTTTTTTTTTACAGCAGACCCTTTAGCATTTCTTTCATTGCTGGTTTGGTGGTGATAAACTCCCTTAGTCCTTTTTTGTCTGTGAAGCTCCTGATTTCACCTTCAATTTTGATTGATAGCCTTGCTGGGTACAGTATTCTTGGATTTAGACCCTTCCTTTGCATGACTTGGTATATTTCATTCCATTCCCTTCTGGCCTGATGAGTTTCTGTTGAGAAATCAGTTGCTAGTCTGATGGGGGTTCCTTTGTATGTAACTGTCTGTCTCTCTCTGGCCGCTTGTAAGATTCTTACTTTGTCGTTGGTGTTTGCCAACTTAACTATAATGTGCCTTGGCGTCGGTCTTTTGGGGTTCATTTTGCTTGGAACTCTGTGAGCTTCTTGGATTTGTGTGGGTTTTTTCTTCCCTATATCAGGGAAGTTTTCTGTTATTATTTCTTCAAACAGGTTTTCTATTCCTTGCTCAGTTTCCTTTCCTTCTGGCACCCCTATTATCCTGATGTTATTTTGTTTTGTGTTGTCCCGAAGTTCCCTTAGGCTCTCCTCAATCTTTCTAATTTTTGTTTCTAGAAGCTGTTGTAATTGGGTATTTTTTTCCATCTTGTCTTCTAGCTCACTTATGCGGTCCTCTGCTTCGTCTAGTCTACTCTTGATGCTTTCTATTGAGTTCTTTACAGCAGCGATGTCATTTTTCATTTCTTCTTGGTTCTTCTTCATTTCTTCTTGGTTCTTACTCATATTGTCGAATTTGTCTTCCATCCTTTTCAGCCACTTTATGACCATTTCTCTGAATTCTTTCTCTGATAGGTTGTTTGCCTCTAAATCGTTTACTTCCTTTTCTGGTGATGCCTGCTTCTCTTTCCTGTGGGGGCTGTTTCTTTGTCTCCTCATGGTCTCTCTTCTCCGGATGTCTGGTTATATAGATTTCTCTCTCTGGCGTTGATTTAAAGGTATAAAATACAACACAACCAGGCACAACAGACAAGGCACTGAACAGAATTGTATTCACGATATTAATAACCTCCAATAAAGGTAACCACCAGAGAAAGACAAATTAGGGAATAGGAGTGGAAGAGGGAGAGTAAAAAGAAAGAACAACAACGAAGAAAAAAACAACAACAAAGAGTGTGAATCTGAACTTGGGAAAAGAGCAGAAAGAAAGAAAAGAAATAACAGAAAAGAAAAAGAAAAGAAAAAAAAGTAAGAGAGACAAGAATGATACTAAGAGAGAAAAGGGGAACAAACTATATATATGGGGAGTAAACTCCACTAGAACAACCACTATTCCCAGCAAATTCCAGCAACACGAGCCTGGAGATTAATACAAACTGCAACAGCAGCTAATATCAAGTGAGGCAAGGGAAAACAAAAGTAAAAAACAAACAAAAACAAAGCAAACAAAAGAACCAACCAAACCAACAAAAAGAATAATCAAAACAATCTCATAAAAAAGCATAAAAATTCAATCTAATCAACATTCAAGCAAACAACAACAAAAGGCCCGAGAGAAAAGTAATTTTTTAAAGGTAGCGTAGAGAGAGGTTTGTATGGATTTGGAGCAGGGGGTTGGGAATTAGATATAAAAGTAGGGTGAAGTTTTAGCAGGGAGTAAACTGAAAAAGTAGGGAAAATCTAAAGCCAGAAAGGGTTAAGATAAACTGGGGACCAAGGGGGAAAGGTTAGGAGGATAGTGATGGCATAATGTTAGCTTTGAGATAGGGTAAAGCGATTGTAAGGGAAAGATGCAAATCGAATGTAGGACACTAATCCAAAAATAAAAGAAAGAGAAAATCAAATGACATTAAAAAAAAAAAGTAAAATAATAGTAATAATAGTGCTGATTGAAAATAAAAATGTAATAATTAAAAAGGAGAAAATCAAGTGAGGAAAAAGAAAAAAATATTAGTTTCTTAAGTAAAAGATGCAAAAAATGAAAATAAAAAAATATGAGAATAAAAAATTGAAAAAAGAATTGAAAATTAAAAAATAGGAAGACTAAAATGTGCAGTAGAGGCTGTCATTCACTTCCTCTATTATTCTGTTTGGTACGCCTTTTTCCCAGTCTGGGCGGTATTTCAGTTGAGCTTCATTCCAGGGCTCCTCAGTGTTGGAAGCCAGTCCTGCTTTTTAAGCCAGCCCTGTCTTAATTTCTCGTATTTATTTTTGATTACACCAGAGACAATTAGCGTTTCAGCCCCTGGGTGGCAGTGTTTCTGAATTGACTTCCGGGCCTCTCTAGCTCTTTTTTCTTTTTTTTTTTTCCCCTTCTATGGCACTCACTACCGGTTTGTGGAGGTGTACGCCTCAGAGCTGCCTCTCTGATGGTCACACGCAGCTCTGGTCCCCAGGTTCCGAAAAAACACCTTCCCCCTGCAGTCTTTCAGGGTTTCCACCTGGGTTTTTCTATGTGTTGGGCTTAGCAATCAGAGTCGGAAAGAGCCCAGGTGTGCGGACCGTGGGTCTGTGCGCCAGACCAAGGAGCCTGCACTCCTTTGAAAACTCCTAGTCTGACCCTCCTCGTCAGATTAAAATGAGTTGCTTTCAAGAGGTCACTTCTGTTAGCAGCTCAGAAGACCCCCCTCCTCATTCACGGATCACGGCAGTTCCAACTGCCTCCGACTTTTCTAGGCATAGACCTCCCGGCTCCTGCAGGTCCTGTGGCTGCCGCGCTTCCCTCACCCAGCGCCTCCCTCACCCACCGCGGGGATCAGAAACCGCAGCTTATTTCAGAGGAAATCTGACCTTTCCGTGGTGCAGTGAAGAGTTCCTTTGAATCCGAATGTTTGCGCTGATAGGGGACCGGTGGTCTGGTGCTCCCAGCAGCTCAGTGTTTGCAGTTGTCGCAGAAAGTCAGGTTTCCACTAAAATCCTCCTTTCCTTGCAAGATGGCGAGGCGCCTGGCGAGCCCGCAGCTCCAGGAGGGGACCCAGCCCCTGTGGGTGCTGCGCGGTCAGAGGAACACTGCCCAGCACTCCCCCGCCTTCTCCTGGAGTTTAGCTGTCACTTGGCTTGCCCACATACACTCCCTCTGCGAGCCTCTGCTGCTCCGACTCTCCGCCCCAGGAACAGACTCCTTTTGTGGTTGTTTCTATGTATTAGATGAAACTTCTATGTCACCCAGATTTTTTTGTGTTTGTCTTATATAGTAGATGTTTTGTGGGACCTAGTGGTGCAGTCTCTCAGATCTTCTGGGCTGGGTATTTTGAGATGGCCCCTACTTGGAATATTTGGGTTATCTTGGTATAGTTGGCTCTTGAGTGTTATTGTCTGGTTCATGGATGGAGTCTCCTCTCAGGGTGTCTGGTTATGTGGCTTACTCTCTTCCATGTTGACCAAACAGTACAAAATACAACTCCATAAGACACAACACAAAGGGAACAAAATATGAATGTACTCACGACAGATAACCCAAATAAATGTGGCCACCAGAGAAAAGAGAATTAGGAGAGAGAAGAGAGAGCAAAAATGATACTGAGAAAAGGAAAAAAAGTTAAGAGAGAAAAGAAAAAAGAAGGGGGGAAAAAACATACATATATGAGGAGAAAACGCCACAAAACAAATAAACCAAAAAATGCAAGCAACAAATGCCCAGAAAAAAGGGGGAGTCAGAATCTGTAGAGGCAGAGTGTTCTCCATGCATCCTCTGTCCTTTCCATCCATGGGTTGTCTCTACAGCTGTGCTTACTTCTCAATTCTGGGTGGATGTTATTGGATTTAGTTGTTCCTTCTATCTGCTGTGTGAGAAGGCACAGCGCACGTCCACCTATTAGGCCATTTTGAACTCTCTCCTCTCCCCCAATATCTTAATATTCTTCATCATTAAATGCTTACAATTGATTGTTATAGTAAACAATGCTGCAATAAAATCTTTGTGTGTACATGTGTGTATTTTTGTCTTTGGCGTTTTTAACCTTGAAAATAAGTGAAAGAAGCTAGACACAAAAGACCACATATTGTATGATTCCATTTATGTGAAATGTTCAGAACAGCAAAAACTATATGAAGAGAAAGTAGATTAGTGGTTATCAAGGTGGAAGGAAGGAATAGGAAGTGACTGTTAATGGGTATGGTGATTCTTTAGGGAGTGAAAAAACATTCTGGAATTTGATAGATATGATGTATGGATACTCTTTGCATAAACTAAACTATATATTTTAAAAGGTTAAACATTATAGTGTGTGAATTATGTTTAAATACAGCTGTAATAAGATGCACATATACAGGCATATCCTCATATTAACCAGTCAATATTAAATATATTTAATTAGTAAATATTTAAATTCACTTTTTAAATAGGCAATTTTGTCTTATAAAAAAATGTATTTGTTTTTTCAACATAAAAAGGCAAAATCAACATGTTTTTTAATTGAAATGTTACCACACAACTTCTTAAAATTTCTTGAAAAACTTCAGATTATCTAAAGCAATAATTTTAACAATGTATTGTTGGATTTGTAAAATATATAGATGTACTAGTAATATGTATAACAATAATACAAAAAGCATATAAAGGAATAGAACTCTATATAGGAGTAACATTTCTATTTTTCACTAGAATTAAGGTAGTATTATCTGAAGTAGATTTTGATAAGTTAAGATGTTTTTCCCTTTTTTCCTTAATCCTTCCACCTCCCCACGCAGCCACCCCTCAACTGTCAGCCTGCTCTCTGTAAGTCTGTCTCTATTTTGCTTGTTAGTTCATTTTGTTCCTCAGATTCCACATATGAGTGAAATCATATGATATTTGTCTTTCTCTGACTGGCTTATTTCACTTAGCATAACACAATTTATATAATTCTGTTAACCAGTATCACCCCAATGAATTCAAGAGAAATGAAAATAAATGAATAAAAATAATGTTTTCATAAAGTATAAGCAACAACTGAGAGACTAACTCAAAAAATGTTATTCAAAAAATCTTGAAAGGAATTAAAATGTTTAACATAAAAACATCCACTTAGTACAAATGAAGGCAATAAAAGAGAAACAAAAAGAGATGGGAGATACAGAAACAAAACAATGTTATCTATATTAATAAAAGGGTAATATGCTAATTAGACTGGGCGTCTTCCAGATGTCCTTCTAGACAAAGCCACAGTGGCTGCAAGGGCCCAGGGCAGGAAGCCATGGCAGCGGCTGTGAGGCCTAAGGGCAGGCCCCCAAGGAGGCCTGCAGTGGAAGCAGCAGAGGGGTGATGGGGGCGGCGCCTTCCCCTGATTGGCCTGGTAACCTCCCACAGAAGGGAGCAGGCCTAAGCTATCATTAGACATCCCCTGAAGGCTCCCAGACTGTGATGGGTGGCAGGCTGGGCTGAAGGACTGTCCCCACACGTCCCAGGTGCCTGCAGCTGGCCAGAGGAAGGGAAGCTCAGGTCCCGGTTGCCTGAGGCCAGCCAGAGAAGGGAAGCCTGGGTCCCAGGTGTGAGGGCCAAGGCAGAGGTGATCAGGGGTGATCAGGGTTCCCAGGTGCCTGCAACCAGCCCAGGCAAAGCCACCGGTGCCTGTGGCCAGCCAGAGGGAGGGAAGCCCAGGTCCTGGGTGCCTGCATCTGGCCGAGGAGGGAAGCCTGGGTCCCAGGTGCAGGGCCGAGGCAGAGGTGGTTAGGGGTGATCAGGCAGGCAGGCAAGCAGTTAGTGGCAATCAGGCAGGCAGGCAGGTGAGTGGTTAGGAGCCATTGGTCCCAGATTGTGAGAGGGATCCCGAATTGGAGAGGGTGCAGGCTAGGCTGAGGGACCGCCCCCCCCCCATGCAAGAATTTCATGCACTGGGCCTCTAGTATGTAAATATAAACACAACACATCTGTAACCTACCTTTTCATGTTAAGAAACTGGAAGTGCAAACTAAAATCAAAGCAAGCAGAAGAAAGAAAATAATAAAGTTTAGAGCAAAAATAAATAAATTAGAAAGTAGGAAAACAATAGAAAAATCAACAAGCAAAAAGTTTGGTCTTTAAAAAAAATTAAGGAGTTTGACAAACTGTTACCAATTGGGGTTACCAGCTAAGACCTCAGTTCTTGTCAACACAGAAAAGATTTTAAGGTCAACAAAAATGAAAGTAAATCAAAGTGGGATTAATTGAAGACACACTCCCAACAAAAAGCTGGCTGGTGGAGAGAGACAATGGTCCAGAACTCCTGGGTTATGTGATTTAAATGAGGGATTTTCTGGGTGTAGACTTTCATTTGCATCCAAGGATGATTGACAGAAAAGGATTATACTATATAATAAAGAGGTAATATGCAAATTGACCCTCATACCCTCACAAGATGGCTGCCTATGACCAGGCTGGCAGGGGGGTTAGTGAGGATGACCAAACAACTGAACAGCAGGCTGCATGGGGTAACCAGGCCAGCAGGGGGAGCAATTGGGGGAAATCAGGCTGGCAGGGGGGGCAGTAAGAGGTGACCAGGCTGGTGGATGGGAGCAGTTAGGGGCAACCAGGCAGGCAGGCAGGTGAATGATTAGGAGCCAGTGGTCCAGGATTGTGAGAGGGATGTCCGACTGCCAGTTTAGGCCCGATCCTGGGGATCGGGCCTAAACCGGCAGTTGGACTTCCCCCAAAGGGCCCTGGATTGGAAAGGGTACAGGCTGGGCTGAGAGGGAACCCCCCATGCACAAATTTCGTGCAACAGGCCTTTAGTATAACTATATTTCTTCTCCACATGCTCTTACCCATAATGCATAC
Organism: Eptesicus fuscus; assembly: GCF_027574615.1. Classification (NCBI taxonomy): domain Eukaryota; kingdom Metazoa; phylum Chordata; class Mammalia; order Chiroptera; family Vespertilionidae; genus Eptesicus; species Eptesicus fuscus. The sequence goes on from NC_072473.1 coordinate 28,159,821, forward strand.
AGAAAAACCCAGAGGGGTGGAGGTGTCAAAACTGCAATGCAAATTTTATTATAATTAGTCCAGGACCCTAGTCAGGTTGCATTGAGGTCAATTTGTTTTTTTTCTGAGCTTGTGCCACAAACCTGACAGTTCTGAACCTACCTGCTGGCTGCTGGGCTGTCCATAGAGAGATGGTCTGAAGGCAGTGTTGGTCCAACCCTTGTTCAGGACCCCAGAGCAGGCCCCACCCCATCCCTGCTGATGTCTAACTTCCTACTTAACAAAATCCTTATCTAAACTGACCCAGAAAAATAGGGAAATGACTAAAATAAGTAAAAAATAAAGTGATATTGCTGTTATCAGAGTATTAAACTCCCCAGTTACTTGTGGGAGTGAGATGGAGATTCTTGGTACACTGCTGAAAGAAGTGTTTTCAGAAGCCCCCATGGGAGGATGGCATGTGGAAGATTTTTTTGGCATGGAGTTACATTTCTCTGGTTTCAATGTCCCAACCCCCCACAAGCCAGTCCTGAAAGAGAGGTAGCTGGGAGTTTAGCAGAGCCAGAAACAAGGCCAGTGTCCAGAGTTTCCATTCCATGTTATAGGCCAGATTAAAGTCTATCCGTCCATGTGTGGAGTCCAACATGGCCATATGCCATGTAGGCAGAGGAGAGTGTGCAAGAAGGAGACATAAGTGGGCCCTGAGCAGAGTATGCTGGAGCTTGAAGACTGTCCCACCTATGTATGGCCACTCATGTGTCCTTCCAATTCCAGGCATCCAAAGGGTCAAGTCCCTGGCTAAGGAACATGGGCCTGACAATTGGCATAGTTGTCAGCAGGATTCTGGGGTAAGTATCCCTTCCACTCCACTGGAGGGCCTCCTACCGGGTTGTATTCAGTATTGGTGATCCTGATGTCTTGGATCCCCCTGGAGGATTGGAAGCAGGTTGAGGTAATTCCAGAGGTGTTAGAGAAGGCTTTGCCATCCCTGATGGACCAGATTCGCAAAGACCAACAGAAGAATGCTGGGGAGGTAGGCTGGTTGCTCCTAATGGCCTTGAAACTGCAACACTGAGAGACATTGACTCGGGAAGCTAAGATACATGAGTTATAGCAACTGGAGGAGGCACTGGAAGCCTGGGTACCTGTGCTAGAACAGGACGTAGCCTCCTTGGGACAGGAGGGACCAAGTGAGCTAGAGCCAAAAGACGGCGCAGAGGACAATGTTACCACTGGTGTAGCGGCCCATGTCCTACAGGTGCGACTGATCATGAAAAGGGGTCTGGAGCACCATCAGCCTGTGGCCCCAGGAGGTAGGGTTCAAGGGCCACTCATGGTTATTGAAGTAACTACATATACAACCTATGCCCCTACATAACTGAGAGAATTAAGGAAACAAAGCTGGCAGAGGCCAGGGGAGCCAATCCCAGCATGGCTCCTAAGGTTGTGGGATGATGGTGCAGATAGCTCGTCTCTGCCTGAAATGGAGAAGTTAGTCTCCATAATAACCCATCCCTCCTTGTGGCAGTGACTGCAGATCAGTCACTATCTGGGAGCTGGACAGGAAGATCATTCCCTGATGGACTGGTTACTGACAGCATTTCGAAGCATTTGGCAGGATACCGGAGAATTGCCAGAAACCATGAGTAAATAGACTATGTATGTACTAATAGACTTAGTGCAAGTTATATGGGAAATGAGCATGAGACAAGTCATGTTTAATTTGAATACCAGTGGTCCTGATGATGAACGTTTTACAATGTGTATGAAAGACTCGATTTTTGCCTCAGCCCCTCCAGCAGCATTCAACTCGCTGGCCCCTTGCATAGACCATTGTATACATGAAGTTACTACGGCCATGGCCAGCTTGGGGGATGTTGGAGTCAAGCAGTAAGAAAAGGGGGGTAGTGAGACCCATGACTGTGCAGAAGCCTAAGGTACATAGGACACTGTCCAAGACTATGGGCCCAGGATCCAGAAAAGCGGTGGGGACAGAGCCTGTGATAATCTCTCGAATGCAAATATGGGTAGACCTGCTGGCTGAGGGGGGTTAAGAAAGAAAATAGATCAGATCGGCAGCCCAATGACATGCTGCTGGCTCTATAGAGGCAATTACTGGTAGGACAATGTTTCCAAAAGCTGCTGAAGAAAGGCAGTTTCTCTAGACCAGTACGCCTCCAGGACTATGTAGACTCTCCTGAAGAGGAGGAGTTTAATCTCCTGGACTGAGAAATAGGCCAAGGCACCCAGTTAGAGGGGGCCATGGAGGACCCTAGGCCGCATGTTGAACTTACTATATATTGGTCTCCCCACAAAGTGCAACAGGTGTTGGCACTGGTGGATACCAGTGCAGACTACAGTTTGCTCAATGGCAGGGGTCCTTAAACTTTTTAAACAGGGGGCCAGTTCACTGTCCCTCAGACCGTTGGAGGGCCGGACTATAGTTTAAAAAAAAAAAACTATGAACAAATTCCTATGCACACTGCACATATCTGATTTTGAAGTAAAAAAAAAAACAAAACGACAAAAACACCCACATGTGGCCTGCGGGCCGTAGTTTGAGGACGCCTGCCTATGGTAACCCAGACAGATATACAGGCCCAGTGGCCCATATAGATGGGTGCAGAGGCCGAACTGTCTGTGTGCAGCAGGCAACTTTGATACTGGGTATTGGCCACCTTCCCTGAAGGCCTATACTGTGTATATCTCTCACATACCAGAATACATCTTGGGAATAGATTTACTGAAAGAGTTAACAATTACAACAACACAAGGTGAATTCTGCTTGAGGGTGCATATAGTAAAGCCCATCACAAGAGGGAACTTGCATCATGCGGCCATGAATCTGCCTAACCCCCACTAAGTTGTACGGGTGTGGCAGTACCCCCTTCCACGAGGCCATGAGGAAATTGAACAAACAATATTGGAGCTGGAAAAGGCGAAGGTCATCTGGCCCATGCACGGCTCCTACAATTCTCCCGTATGGCCAGTGAATGTCTGTGGATTACAGGGAACTGATATATAAAGTGACTCCCCCACTACACTCTACAGTGTCAGCTATAATGGATCTTATGGACCACCTTACACTGATGTTGGGTTGTACCACTATGTGATGGATTTGGCTAATGCTTTCTTTCCCAAAGACATAGCACCAGAGAGTCAAGAACAGTTTGATTTCACATGGGAAGGTCAACAGTGGACTTTTGTCATTCTCCCACAAAGATATTTGCACATCCCTACCATCTGTCATGGTTTGAAGACACAAGATTTAGCCACTTAACAAGCCTCCATTATATGTTCCATTATATTGATGACATTATGCTAACCTCTGATTCTCTTGCAGATTTGAACGCAGCTGCCAGTAGTTTACAGCAGGCTTTGGACTCATGGGAATGGGCAGTCAATGACTGCAAGGTCCAGGGACCTGGCTTATCTGTCAAATTCTTGGGAATTGCCTGGTCGGACCAAGGTGATGCCTGAAGCAGTCATTGACAAGGTGCAGGCTTATCCGAGGCCTACAACAATGAAACAGTGACAGACTTTTGTTGTTCTTTTGAGGTATTGGCAAGTGTTCATTCCCACCTCAAACAGTTGTTGCAGCCATTGAATCAGTTGTCCCGGAAGGGGGCAATGTGGGACTACACTCCAGAAGTGGAGGAGGCCTTTATAGCTGCCAAGAGGGCAGTCGCCCAAGCCCAAACACAACCATTCCAGTTGGATGTAACTATTACTCCATCGGGGTTTGGTTGGGGTCTGTAGCAACAGTATGGGTGGAGAAGGGTACCCACTGGGTTATGGTCTCAGCTGTGGAAGGGGGCCGAGTTGGTACTCCCTCATTGAGAAATAGTTGACAGACACTTATGTGGCCTTTTAGGCCTGTGAAGCAATCATGACACAAAGTAAGATTCTCATGAAGGTTGCTTATCCTATAGCTGGTTGGCTTAGGTCCTGAGTGACCATGCCCAAGTGAGGAGGGGCACAAACCCCAACTTTAGCAAAGTGGGGAGCCTATTTAAAACAGAGGGCAGCAGTGAGTACCAGTCCTCTGTCACAGGAATTGTAAACCCTGTTGGGACCTCTGGCTTATGAGACCCTGTCAAGGAATGAAACTCCTATGAAGGAGGTACTCCTTTGTCCGTTCCGAGAGAGTATGCCACCCCTCCCAGAGACCATGTGGTATACGGATGGATCTAGTTGGAGGAACCCTGCTACATGGACAGTCATGGCTGTCCTTCAAACTGTGGTTCGATTCTGGTACTGGGAAAAGTAGCCAATGGGCTGAACTATGAGCAATCTGTATGGTTTTGACAAAAGAGCCTGGACCTGTGGCCATTGGAACAGTCAGCTGGGCTTAACTTTGAGGTTGCTGCAATGGCACAAGTAGCAGTGGATGATAGGACATCATCCTGTGTAAAGACAGGAAAAGTGGAAGGATATATGGGAAGTAGGGACGTCCAAAGAAGCAACAATAACCATTTGAGTGGCTATCAACTGCTGTTAGCCCCTGGAAATGATGAGGCAGATGCCTTGGCAAGGTTCCAGGAGGTAGTACCTTCCTTGGAGGTCAGGTTTAGTGGCTCCATCAGAAATTGGAGCACATGGGACCACAGATAATGATGCAGGTGGCTAAGCATTGGGGCCTGGCCCTATTCATGGGGAAAGTCATCACTGCAGTACAAGGATGTCCTCGCTGCACTCTGGCACACCCTTATCGATATGGCCTCCAGAGGAAAAGGGGCCATGTCCTCAGAGGAGGCGCTCCCCCTGAAACATTGGCAGGTGGAATATATATATATATATTATAATTATATATATATTTAATTGATTTCAGAGAGGAAGGAAAAGGGAGAGAGAGATAGAAACATCAATGATGACAGAGAATTATTGATCTGCTGCCTCCTGCACAGCCCTCACTGGGGATCTAGCTGGCAACCTGGGCATGTGCCCCTGACCAGAATCAAGCTCTGTACCCTTCAGTCCGCAGGCCAACGCTCTATCCACTGAGCCAAAACGGGCTGGAAGATAGATTTTCTTGGGCCTCTCCCTCTGGACCAGGGTTTTAAGTATGCCCTTATGGCTGTGGATACTGCCACCAGCCTCCTCTTTGCTTACCCTACCAGAGAGGCCACCCAATTGACAGTTGTCTGAGGATTAGAACACTTGGGGGCCACCTATGGGTGGCTCCTTAGCATAGCAAGGGATAATGGAACCCATTTCATAGGAAGGAGGTACAGAGCTGGGCCAAGGCCTAGGACAGAGCTTGGCAGTTTCATGCTCCATATCATTCCCAAGATGCTGGCTGATTGAAAGACATAACAACCTGTTGAAAGACAAACTTCACTTAGGGGTGGACCCACTTAGCCCAAAAGGTTGGGATACACAATTGTATATGGCTGTCAGATTACTGAATGAACAGGCCAGGAAAACGGGTGCCTCCCCCTTAGGTTTAATGATGCGGAGGTATCCTCAGATGCTGCATGTGCAGGTGAAAACAACAGATGAACTGTTGCGACCCAAAGTACACACATCTGGAATGTTGTTGCTGCCTACACCTGCCCCCTTAGCAGAGGGGGAAGAGGCAGTGTGGACCTGGCCATGGGCTGTTACTGGGGAAGGGCCCTGAGTAGCCCTCCTATCCCCTTAGGGAAGCAGGCACAAGTATAAGTTTCAGTTGCACCCCTTGATCCAGCCCTGGCCAGTAATTGTTCAAGTCCAAGCGGGAAAACACGGGAAGGAAACGTTGTTAAAGGGGACTTATGCTATTGCCCTCTGGCCAGTGCCCAGATTTTCCATAGCTTTCCCTGTGAATCTGAGCCTCTGAGAAGGGGGAAATCTGGTTTGATATCACTGGCCACGTCGTCCTCCAATTCCAGCCACAGTGCTAGAGGAGACACAGTTGCTTGCATCTTGCCAGAAGGCCGTGATCTCCCTATGATGGTCTCAGTTTCTCTTTTGTCCCTTTGACCAGGGTGAGCTTGGCTAACAGCATAGTGTTGTGGGCTCACACCTATGCTTGAGTTCATAATGCCTTTAATGGTTGGGTGTGCACAGAAATTCCCCCAGGATTGGCTGGTGGATTTCCATGGTGCATCCACCTGGCCACCGTTGCCAATTGGACATGGTTAGCTGCTCAAGACTTTAGCAATACCTCCTAGGACCCTGTACACTGAGTCATTGAGACTCTGATCTGACGGGACCATGGCAATACTAGTCCCTTTATAGGTTATGCTGTTTGAAACAGATGGGGGTAGCTGCTAGGGGAACAAGTAAAATTAAGCGAACCCACAGACATGTGAGTGGAGCAGCTGTGACATGATGGGAATCGCATTGTCAGCTGGCTGGTCCAGAAACAATGGAATGGAAAGCATTATATCAGCACAAAACCTGTAGATATGATGATCCCAGGATACTTATGGGTGTGTAGAAGGTATGGCTGGCCCTACTGCCCAGCATATTGGATAAGACAGTGTACCTGGGGTAGGTCCTATATCCCTGGGTGAATCCTTAAGCCTCTAGAAAACATTCCCCATAACTGAGACTCAATATACCACCTGTGGCATTGAGTTAAATGGACTCCCTGGTGGTTTTACCCCTTAGCTATATTCCTTCCTGCAGGAGGAGCAATTAAGGTAGTTAGAAGTTACAGCCTTAACTGAGCATACAACCAAAGCCTTGAATCAGACCGGACAAACCCTTTTCCTAATGATGGATGTAACCATGCAAATGAGCAAAGTGGTACTGCAGAATACAATGGTACTAGATTTTGTTAACATCTGCACAAGGGGGCACTTGTACCATCCTACATGTAGAATGCTGTACATATGTGCCTGATAATCAAGACAATGTAACCAGTGCCCTGAAAGAGATAGACAGGGAAGTACAAGCCACACAAGACCTTTCCCATGACCCCCGCCGAGATTCGTGGGATGGACTGTCAGGAGCATGGTGCTGGGCATTCTTTAGTTTTGCTATTGGGGCCAGAGTACTGGTCATAACATGTTGCAGTCTGTAATGCTGTTGTGGATTCTGTATTCAAGGAGCTGGCATATGGGGCAGGGTACCTGGTAGAAACCATCTGGTGTAAGGGATGGAGTGTGGGGGCCCTGACCAGAGTATGCTGGAGGTTAAAGGCCCACTCGCCATGTACATGTGTGCAGGCAATGACACAGTAGTATTACTATATGTACTATGTAAGCGCACCCTTATATAACCTACTTATGTTAATGTATCACAGATGTCACTAATTGGCACAAGGCCTCTTTTGTTTGAGCATGTACATAAGGTGCCACTGACCAGCCAGTTGCTAGCTTCTTTTTTCATAATAAAGCATGTTCCACCTACCTATGGCCACTCATGTGTTCTTCCAATTCCTGGTGTCCAAAGGGGTTAAGTCTCTAGCTGAGAAACTTGAACCGGATAGTGGGTTACAGGAAATCCATTGGTGATAGATTAGGGAGGTAGGAGAAAGCAAGTGGGGAAACCTCTGGGCTTGGAAAAAACATAAAATGATAGTCACATACTTTTTTTACATCGGTGGGTATAGGATAGTTAATGTCAACAATTAACAGGATAATAATGAGAATGAGGGGATTTGTGGTCTCTGCCCTGGTGCCCTGGCTCATTGGTTGTGCCCTGTGTGTGTTTGGGGGGGGTGGGTTCCAGAAAAAAGGGAAGTTACAAGTTACCCTGACTTTCCAAAGGTATGTTATTAAAGATGCAAAAAGACAATAGGCTCCCTCCCTCCATTAAGATCAAAGTTATTTGTGAGGGAAGATGCTGGCCTAGGACATGACTACCCACTATAAACTGATTTTTAATTTAAAAAGTTTTAATTTCAAAAAAAAGATGGCGATCAGCAGGAAGGTAGGGAGAGAGAGAGTGTGAGTGAGGAACCCATAGAGGAGAGTGTAGATGTGTGTGGTGTGTGTGGGTGTGTATGAGCTAGGGTCAGCTAGATTCTGCAGGTCTTACAAGGGGCTGCCTAACCGGGCAGACCTAGACAGCGGAGCCCCGCGCACAAAGTGGACACTTCTCGGCGGCTGGTGCGGACGCGGAGACCATGCCATCTTGAGAAACAGAGCTGCCTGAGACTAGGATCCTGGCTTCTGACACCAACCGGGACACTGCAGCCACTGGGGACAGAGAACTGGTATCACAGCTTCAGACCAACAAACAACAAGAATCCAGACTTCCCGGAAGATTTCCGTGAGTAAAGAGCCTATCCGCCTCCCCGCAGGTGCGCGGATAGAGCCATAGTAACTGATAGAGCCGCCCCTCGCACAAGCTGCAGAGCTTTGCTCAGGGACACGCTCCCACTTAGGGAATTTGGCCCACGGGACAGAAGCAGCTCCCCTTTGGGGAAATCTGACAGTGCGCACAGAGGGCTCCCCTTCGGGGAATTTGGGAGAATTTGGCTTGCGGGTCACAGCTCCCCTTCGGGGAATCTTAGAGTGCGCACAGAGGGGCACCCCTTTGGGGAATTTGGCGGGCAGGACGGACTGCGCCCCCTTTTGGGGAATCTGGGAGAGTGCACGGAGACAGCTCACCTTCAGAAATTTGAGAGTGTGCGAAGGCCTAGCCTGTTTGGCTCAGTAGAGAGAGCACACACAGACGCAGCTCCACTTTAGGGAATTTGGCACACTGGACACAGCAGCCTGGGATCCCTGACTCACAGCGCATTCACACTAAGAGCCAGTGACCCCAATTGTTGGTGCATGCACACACAGGGACCCTGATTCTCAACGAGAAACTGCACAAGGCAACAGAGACTCTGACACTCGATTCTTGGTGCAGACACAGGGAAACTCTGACTCTTGGCACATGCTAAGGATCTCATTTTTGGCACATACCAACAGTGTGGTGCAGACAGGGCCCCTGATTCTAAGTGTGCACACGAGACCACACGGAACACTGGGGACACTGACCCAGGGCAAGTCTGATTCCCACCAACCAAAGGCAGCCACACGTCCTAGTGTCAGAGCACTTCAGTGAAACTTGGGTGGAGTGAAGTCCCCACAGCACATGGCCCAGGTCCATGCAAACGGAAGCTTGAGCTTTCTGGTGATAGCCAGAATGGGGAAACGAAATAACTCACAGAGGAAAGAAAATGTGGAGTCGCCAAGAAAGGAAATTAGTGAAACTGAAGCTTGCAACATGACCGAAAAGGAGTTCAGAGTAATGGTCATGGAATTTATACATCGGATGGATGAGAAAATCAACAACTTATGCAAGAATCAGGAAGAAATGAAAAGTGATATAACTATAATCAAAAACACCATGGAAAGTTTCAACAGTAGACTACAAGAAGCAGAGGACCGAATTAGTGAGTTAGAAGATCAGGTTCAGAAACAAGCTCAATCTGAACAGCAATTGGAGAAAAAAATTAAAAAGCAGGAGGAAAGCCTAAGGGAGCTTCGGGTCAACATGAAACAAAGTAACATGCATATAATAGGGCTGCCAGAAGGACAAGAAGAGCAGCAGGGATTAGAAAATCTATTTGAAGAAATAATGACAGAAAACTTCCCGGATATGGGAAAGATAAAAGTTACACAAGTACAGAGAGTCCCAAGCAGGATCAACCCCAAAAGACCCACACCAAGACATGTCATAATTTCAATGGCAAATATAAATGATAAAGAGAGAATCTTAAAGGTGGCAAGAGAGAGACAGAGAGTTACCTACAAAGGAACACCCATCAGATTGTCAAATGATTACTCAACAGAAACACAACAAGCTAGAAGTGAATGGAAGGAGGTATACAAAGTGTTGCAAAGCAAAGGACTGAATTCAAGAATACTATATCCAGCAAGACTGTCAATCAAAATTGAAGGGGAAATCAGGAGCTTCGCAGACAAAAAAAGGCTCGGGGAGTTTATCACCACCAAACCAGCAATGCAAGAAATGCTAAAGGGAATACTGTAAAAAGAAGAAATAAACAGGTAAGAAGGAATACAGACACAAAAATAGATATGACTACAAACAAATACCTTTCAGTAATAACTTTAAATGTAAACGGACTAAATGCTCCAATCAAAACACATCGAGTGGCTGAATGGATAAAAAAACATGACCCATATATATGCTGTCTACAAAGAGACCCACCTCAGAACAAGAGACTCATGCAGATTGAAAGTGAAGGGATGGAAAAATATCTTTCAGGCAAATGGAAATGAAAAAAAAGCTGGGGTAGCAATACTTATATCTGACAAAATAGACCTCAAAGTAAATGCCATAACAAGAGATAAGGAAGGCCACTTCATAATATTAAAGGGAGAAATCCAACAAGAAGAAATAATTCTGGTAAACATATACGCATCCAATATAGGAGCAACCAAACACATAAAAAACCTCTTGAAAGATATCAAGGGAGAGATTAATAGCAATACAATCATAGTAGGAGACTTTAATACCCTACTATCACCATTGGACAAATCCTCTAAACAAAAATCAGCAAAGAAACATCAATCCTAAATGACTCACTAGACCAGATGGAATTAATTGACATCTTCAGAACATTTCACCCCAAAGCCACAGAATATACATTCTTCTCAAGTGCACATGGGTCATTTTCAAAGATAGACCATATGCTGGGTCACAGGCAAAGTCTCTTCAAATTCAAGAAGATAGAAATCATATCAAGCATCTTCTCAGATCACAGTGGCATAAAACTGGAAATCAACTACAATAAATACAATCCAAAGAAATCAAACACATGGATACTAAACAGCATGCTATTAAACAAGGACTGGGTCACCGGAGAGATCAAGGAAGAAATAAAAAACATCATGGCAACAAATGACAATGAAAACACAACAATCCAAAATCTATGGGACACAGCGAAAGCAGTCTTGAGAGGGAAGTTCATAGATCTACAAGCCTATTGTAAAAAACAAGAAACAATGGTAATAAATTACCTAACCCTACAACTCAAAGAGCTAGAAAAAGAGCAGCAAGAAAAGCCCAGTGTAACCAGAAGGAAGGAAATAACAAGTATCAGAGCGGAGATAAATGACATAGAGACCAAAGAAACCATACAAAAGATCAACAAAACCAACAGGTGGTTCTTTGAAAGGATAAACAAGATTGATGGACCTCTAGCCAGGCTCACCAAGAAGCAAAGAGAGAGGACCCAAATAAACAAAATCAGAAATGAAAGAGGTGAAATAACAACAAACCCCACTGAGATACAAAGGATTGTTACAGAATACTATGAACAACTCTATTCCAACAAACTGGCCAACCTGGAGGAAATGGACATATTCCTAGAAAAATATAACCTTCCAAAATTCAATCAGGAAGAATCTAAACAGCTCAATAAGCCAGTAACTATGGATGAAATTGAAGCAGTCATCAAAAAGCTTCCAGCAAAAAAAAGCCCGGGGCCTGACGGCTTCACAGGAGAGTTTTACCAAACATTCAAGGAAGAACTAAAACCTATCCTCCTCAGACTATTCCAAAAAATTCAAGATGAAGGAACACTTCCAAGCTCCTTCTATGAAGCCAGCATCACCCTAATACCAAAACCAGATAAAGACAACACAATGAAAGAGAATTACAGACCAATATCCCTCATGAACATAGATGCCAAAATCCTCAACAAAATTCTAGCAAATCGGCTCCAGCAGTACATCAGAAAGATCATACACCATGACCAAGTAGGATTTATCCCAGGAATGCAAGGATGATACAATATCCCCAAATCAATAAATGTGATACATCACATAACAAATTGAGAGATAAAAATCACATAGTCATATCAATTGATGCAGAAAAAGCATTTGACAAAATCCAACACCCATTCTTGATAAATACTCTCAACAAGGTGGGAATAGAAGGATCATACCTCAATATAATAAAAGCTATATATGATAAACCCACAGCAAACATCATACTCAATGGACAAAAACTAAAATGATTTTCCCTAAGAACAGGAACAAGACAGGGATGCCCACTCTCACCACTCCTGTTTGACAAAGTACTGGAAGTATTAGCCATTGCAATTAGACAAGAAAAAAAAATAGAAGACATCCAAATTGGAAAAGAACAAGTAAAGCTGTTTTTATTTGCAGACGACATGATATTGTACATAAAAAATCCGAAAGACTCCGTCAAAAAACTAATAGACTTAATAAATGAATTTGGCAATGTAGCAGGATACAAAATTAATGCCAAGAAATCTATGGCCTTTCTATACACCAATAGTAAACTTACAGACAGAGAGACCAGAAAGTCAATCCCATTTACCATTGCACCAAAAAAATTAAGATACCTAGGAATAAACTTAACTAAGGAGGTAAAAGACTTATACACGGAAAACTACAGGACACTGAAAAAAGAGATAGAGGAAGACGTAAACAGATGGAAGAACCTACCATGTTCATGGATTGGTAGAATCAACATCATTAAAATGTCCATACTACCCAAAGCAATCTATAGATTCAATGCACTCCCCATTAAAATACCAACGGCATATTTCACAGACCTTGAAAGAACTTTCCAAAAATTCATCTGGAATAAAAAAAAAGACCCCGAATAGCCACAGCAATCCAGAGAAAGAAGAATAAAGTAGGAGGGATCTCAATACCAGATTTCAAGCTGTATTACAAAGCCACTATCCTCAAAACAGCCTGGTACTGGCACAAGAACAGACATATAGATCAATGGAACAGAATAGAGAATCCAGATATTGACCCCAACCACTATGCTCAATTAATATTTGACAAAGGAGGCATGAACATACAATGGAATAAAGAAAGTCTCTTCAATAAATGGTGTTGGGAAAATTGGGCAGATACATGCAAAAAAATGAAGCTAGATCACCAACTTACACCATACACAAAAATAAACTCAAAATGGATACAGGACTTAAACATAAGATGGGAAACCATAAAAATACTAGAGGAATCCACAGGCAGCAAAATCTCAGACATATGCCAAAAGAACTTCTTCACCGATACTGCCCCTAGGGCAATGGAAGCTAAAGAGAACATAAACAAATGGGACTACATCAAAATAAAAAGCTTTTTTACAGCAAAAGAAACTATCAACAAAATAACAAGAAAGCCCACTGCATGGGAGAACATATTTGCAAATGGCATCACTGATAAAGGTTTAATCTCCAACATCTATAGGCAGCTTATACAACTTAATACAAGGAAGATAAATGATCCAATAAAAAAATGGGCAACGGACCAAAATAGAATCTTTTCCAAAGAAGACAGAAGGAAGTCCAAGAGACACATGAAAACATGCTCAACGTCACTAATTATCCGAGAGATGCAAATCAAAACAACAATGCGGTACCATCTCACACCTGTCAGAATGGCTATCATCAACAAATCAACAAACGACAAGTGTTGGCGAGGATGCGGAGAAAAAGGAACCCTCGTGCACTGCTGGTGGGAATGCAGACTGGTGCAGCCACTGTGGAGAACAGTCTGGAGTTTCCTCAAAAAACTGAAAATGGAACTCCCATTTGACCCAGTAATCCCACTCCTAGGAATATATCCGAAGAAACTGGTAACACCAATAAGAAAGGATATATGCACCCCTATGTTCATAGCAGCACAATTTACAATAGCTAAGATCTGGAAACAGTCTAGGTGCCCATCAGCAGATGACTGGATCAGAAAACTATGGTACATCTACACAATGGAATATTATGCTGCCATAAAAAAGAAGGAATTCTTACCATTTGCAGCAACCTGGATGGAATTGGAGAACATTATGCTGAGTGAAATAAGCCAATCAATGAAAGAAAAATACCACATGATCTCACTCATTTATGGATAATAAAGAACATTATAAACTTGAACAAAAAGATAGATACAGAGTCAGTAAAGCATCAAACAGTCTGTCAAATTATAGCAGGAAGATTAGGGAGAGGTGGGGAAGATAAAAGATCAACCAAATGACTTGTATGCATGCATATAAACATAACCAATGGACGCAAAAGTCTGGGGGGTGAGGGCATATATGGGAGCGGGGTAGGGGGGGCAACGGTAAGATATGTGCACATATAATACCTTAATAAAAAAATGAAAAAAAAACACAAAAGAAAAAAAAATAAAATAAAAATAAAAAGTTTTAATTTCAGATCATCCCTTGTAGTTACCTTAAGTCTCTGAGTTTGCAAGGCCGCCACACAGGCCTTGACTGAGTTAGGATAGCATGTGGCCCCTTTTCTTCCCCAGCTAGATATCCTGGTACAGATTAATTCTGAAGGTCCTAACTTTTATTTGTTATGGCTTTTCCACTTTTTAAAAAATTTTTATAAGAGTTTATTTGAGCCAAATTGATGACAAGCTGGGAAGCAAGATCTCAAGTGCTCCCACTTTTCCACAATTTATGAGAAGCATCTGGCAATTAAATTCAGTGACTGTTGGCTTCTCTTGTTTAAACAGTGTGGTGAGATAGAGTGCCCTTTTCTTTCCCCCTCCTCCTTGCTATTTTAACAGCTTCAGGATCATTTGCACTAAGTAGTCTCTGGTTAGTGAAGTTGAATTAATATACCTCCTCCTCCTCTCCTTCTTCCCTTCCTCCTTCTCTCCTACATTCTTTGTAAGAAGATGTTTTAACCCTTTGTATTCAAGATAAGATTCTGTTCCAAACAGCCTGCAAAGTTTTTTGGCTTTGTTTAATTTTCCTCCCTCAGTTTCCCTATTCCTCTTGTCATAAAATTTTCCTAGCTTCTTACTATCTTATAATTTTAGAGAAATAAAATGCTTATAGGGAATTTTATGAGCAATTGTATGGTAAGAAAATCCAACACACTTTCTTAATAACAAAACATTCAACAACTATGACTTGAAGAGAAATTCCTCAAGCTGATAAAGGGTATCTATGCAAAACTCAGAGCTAAAATCATACTTAATGGTGAAAGACTGAAAGCTTTCTCCGTAAGATCTGAAATAGGATAAGGTGCCTGTTCCCACTACTTTTATCCATTATTGTGCTGGTGGTTTTTAAAAATAAAAATAAAAATAAGCAAAAGGTATCTAGATAGGAAATGAATGAGTAAAAATATCTATTTGCAGATGACATGAACTTATATGTAGAAAGTCATGAAGAATCAACCAAGAACTTACTAGAGATAATATAAAACTCAGCAAAGTGGCAGGGTATAATATTGAGGAGATAGATGGAGACAAGGCAGTTAGGGATAGGAGCTAGAGTGGGGTAGCTAAATGGAGAAGTCTAGGAGTGACATGAGGCAGCTTGCTGGCTACTGCTGGCCACACCTGATTCCAGAGAAAATCAGTGGAACAAACAGGATGACCTAGGGCTGAACCCAGTGGGGTGGGGATGACTGAGCCCAGCTGGGAGGGGACAGTTATGTCACCCCACACTTGAAGTAACAGTCCCAAATCAGGTCCATCCTGCTGATGGGAACTCAAGTTCAGAAATGATTGAATATTACATGGAATACCTTGAAAATAACAATCAAAAGCTAGCAAGGTATACGTATATCCCTAGACAAAGAGCTTCAGTGGTAACCGACTTTGGACCCCATTCCTGCCACCTCTTGCTGCAGAGAGTCTGTCTGTCTCTCAATAAACTTTGCTTCTGCTTGCTGTCTTTGTCTGTGAATTCATTCTTTGATTTTGAAAGATAAAATGCTCAGACATGACCACTGCATTTTGGTTTCAACATTAATATCCAAAAAGGAGTTGTATTTCTATATACTAGCAATGAATAATCCTATATAATAAAGAGCTAATGTGCAAATGGTCATCATGCCCTCGTGCCCTTGTTCAGGGAATGGGGACCTGAGGCCGGGCCAGGGGGCCTGAGGCCGCTACCCCCACCCGGCGCCAGGCTGAGGGACTTGAGGCTGTGCCCCCTGCCCTGTGGGACTTGACGGGGGTGAGGCCGGCCGGGTCTGGGTCTCGCGCGATTTCGAGGTGCCCATGGGTCGTTGGGGACTTGACTCTGGATCCCATGGCACGCCCCAGACTCTGACAGGAGAGAGATTTTCATATACATTTTACTAATTTTCTTTCATCTCTGACACTTCTATTATAGAGAAAGGACAAATAGCAATATTAAAATATTTCCTCTAATTAATTCCCTTTTAATGTGCACAAATTTCATACACCAGTCCACTAATCTAAAAATAAAAACCTAAAGAAAACAATTACCTTTACAATAGCATGAAAGATAATGAAATACTAATATATTAATTAATTTTATTCTAATAGAAAATTAATACTTTGTACACTAAAATGCTTATATATATAAAAGGCTAATATGCTAAGTATCTGACCATCTGACCAGTTGCTATGATGCACATTAACCATCATGGGGCAGACACTCAACACAGGAGTTGCCGTGATGTACACTGGCCATTTACAGAGAAATGGCACCGTGGACCTGGCACCCACAAAGCAACACTCAACTTCCCCCAAGTGGGACACAGGCCCCACCACCACCCCAGAGCAACAGCCCACCAAATTGCAGCCAAGGCTGCCTAGACCCCATGGCGCAAAATGCAGCACAGCCTGGAAACGGTGGCTGTGTGCGCCTGGTAATGATGCCACATAGCAATGCTCAGCTTCCTCTCCCTAGCAACTAACCTCCTTTCAGTTTCTTCAGCTCAGGAACACAACTTGCTTTATAGCCAGGTGGAAACATTTTACACTTTAATCAAATGTCTTTGAAGCGTTTTCCCATGCTTCATCTCATTTGATCCTCACCGAAGTCCTGGAATAGCCGAAACCGGTTTGGCTCAGTGGATAGAGCGTCGGCCTTCGGACTCAAGGGTCCCGGGTTCGATTCCGGTCAAGGGCATGTACCTTGGTTGCAGGGACATCCTCAGTAGGGGGTGTGCAGGAGGCAGCTGATCGATGTTTCTCTCTCATCGATGTTTCTAACTCTCTATCCCTCTCTCTTCTTCTCTGTAAAAAATCAATAACATATATATTTAAAAAAAAAAAAAAAAAAGTCCTGGAATAGGTAGATAGGAGACTCGGTGGAATCCTATTTTCTTTTCATTAGCTGGAAAATGGAGATTTAGAAAGCTTAGAAATTTGACCCAACTGAAAGAAGTAAGAAATGGTGGACCTTGAAAATGACTTCAGGTTTTGTCACTGTGCAGAATATAGTCAAACACTGCTGCAGTTAAATATTTTACCCTTTGTTCTCCCTAAATGTTCTACAATAATAATCTGCTTCGTGTCGATATTTACTGCTGTGTTGCTGACAATTACCTGAAAGAGAAGTTGGGGTGCTTCACTGGGCTGGAAAAATTTAGCTAAATCAGAAAGCACGTCTGATTAAGTAAGTTTATTCTATATATATAAAAGGCTAAGTTGATTCGCACATGCATGATACACATAAAGCTCTCGCTGGCACCAATTGCACGCATGCGTTTTGATCTGTCATTGTCGATTGTGATTTGGTTGACACTTCTATTATAGAGAAAGGGTGAATAGTGATATTAAAATACTTTTTGTAATTAATTTATTTTCAATATGCACGAATTCATGCACTGGGTCACTAGTATAATTGAAAGAAATTAAAGACCTATATAAATGGAAAGACATCTGTATATATGAATCAGAAATTTTAATAGTGTTATGATGGCAATTCTCTCCAAATTGACCTGTAGATTCAATATAATTGCTATGAAAATCCCAGTCCAGTTCTTTATAACAGAATAACCAGAACAATCTTGAAAATAATAATAAATTTGAAGTCCTCATCCATCTTGATTTCAAGACTAACTAAAAGCTATGGTACTCAAGATAGAGTGGTTCTGTCATAAGAAAAGGCATCCAAAGACATTGAATTAGAATATTTTAACTTCAGATGAATACAAGATTTAACATCTGTATGGGTAGGAGGCATGAAGGTCTAAAGCAATACAGCCACCATTATTTTGCTGAAATAGGTTAGTTTTTCTTAGATGTGAGTGAGCCTCTAGTTGTTCTGTTTCCCAGTTGTACAAAATATATTTCAAAGTTTTCTTAAAGTCAAACTTGTCCATTTTTCAAATAAATTCCTTCATCAGTGTTCTTCCACTGTAATCCTATTTTAATATTATCAAGGAGGCTGAGGAGGTTCAAGACTTATAGAATGTATATTTATATACTTACTTTGTTATATCTATATGTGGGATTTTCTTTACACTAAATTTATTTGGCATGTCATGCTTTTTTTTTTTTTTCAGTTGAAAGAAGTGTACAGTTACGTAGAGTTACATGCCCAGATGGTAGAATCAGAACTGAAATACAGGTAGACTAATTCTAGATTTCATGCTTTAAACACTTTTGCTTTGTGCCAGTAACTAGTGGAACATACATTCAAGTATGCAGGCATTCCAGAAAACTTTGGGCATCTATTTAGAGAGGGAATTGTGCATCTTCCCAGAACAAGAAAACCACAATTACAAACAGAAATGCCTATAATAGAATGGTTGGAGAACCAACAAAAGTCCTCACATTAGCTTTTTTAAAATTATGGTAAAATTCACATAGCATAAAATTTACTCTTCTATTCATTCACTTATTTTATTTATTTTTAATTTTAATTTATTGGTGTGACATTGGTTCACAAAACCATATAGGTTTCAAGTGTACAACTCAATAAAACTTAATCTGCACACTACACCCATTTTTCCAAACAGTCTCTTTCAGTCTCCATTTTTGCCCCCTTTCCTACCTCCACCTAGCCCTCACTCCCTTTCCCTCTGGCTACCACTGCCCTGCTGACTGTGTATATGTGTTAATCATTCATTTTTTGGTGTATAGGTCAGTAGTGTTAATTAATACATTCACATCAGATTGCAAACAATCTCCAGAACTATTTTCATCTTGCAAAATTAAAAACTTCATATCTATTAAATAGCAAATCTCTATTTTACCATTTCCCAGTGCCTAGAAAGTTATATTCTACGACCTGTCTTTATGTATTTAACTACTCTAAATACCTCATGTAAGTAGAATCAGACACTGTTATCTTTTTGTGACTGGTTTCTTTCACTTAGCATAATATCCTATATAATAAAGAGGTAATATGCAAATTGACCATCACTCCAACACACAAGATGGCCGCCCCAAAATGGCCAGCAGGGGAGGGCAGTTGGGAGGGACCAGGCCTGAAAGGGAGGGCAGTTGGGGGCGATCAGGCCTGCAGGGGAGGGCAGTTAGGGGTGACCAGGCCGGCAGAGGAGGGCAGTTGGGGAGTACCAGGCCTGCAGGGGAGGGCAGTTGGGAGAGACCAGGCCTGCAGGGAAAGAAAGTTAGGGGCAATCAGACTGGCAGGGGAGCAGTTTGGCATCAATCAGGCTGGCAGGGGAGGGAAGTTAGGGGCAATCAGGCTGGCCAGGGAGGGCTGTTAGGGATGACCAAGCTGGCAGGGGAGGGCAGTTAGGGGCAATAAGGCCTGTAGGGGAGCAGTTAGGCTTCAATCAGGCTGGCAGGGGAGTGGTTAGGGGGTGATCAGGCTGGCAGGCAGAAGTGGTTAGGGGCAATCAGGCAGGCAGGTAGAAGTGGTTAGGGGCAATCAGGCAGGCAGGCAGGCAGGCAAGCAAGCAGTTGGGAGCCAGCAGTCCTGGATTGTGGGATCGGTCTTAAACAGGCAGTTGGACATCCTTTGAGGGGTCCCAGATTGGAGAGGGTGCAGGCTGGGCTGACGGACACCCCCCACCCTGTGCATGAATTTTGTGCACCAGACCTCCAGTATTTAATATGTATCCATATTGTAGCATGTTTCAAAAACATTTTTTATAGCAAAGGTGGAAATTTATTGAAGAACAAGTACAGACTCCCAAGTGGGGAAGGGGAAAGAGTCCCACTGAGTCCCTTTTCCCTAAGGTTTATAAAGGCTGCAGTTCTTGGTGCCTTGATATCCCTTCTGATTGGTCACTATTCCCCTTTGAATTGGTTACTATAGTAACTCCTGAGCTCAAAGGTTAAATCTCATATGGGCCATGTGAGGCCCTCCTCCCTAATTGTTCTCCTATTCCCTCTGGGCTTTCTTCTTCCTTCTTTAATTTATAAATATAGACTTTCTGTTACTCACAGTTCCCTTATCTTATGTAAATGTAACTGTTGCCACTCGTCTTTTGGAAATGTAACTGCTCCTGGCTCCCTTGTCTTATAAAAATGTGCCCTTTTGCAACTCTATAGCCCTGTGTGTTTTTTCCATGGACCTTTTAATTTTTAAAATTTCCTAAACCTGCCTATTTCACCCCTAAAATTCCTATTTCACCCCAAAACAAAATATTTTTAAGCTTAATAATATTCACATATATGCCATATTTTGTTCATTCATCCAAAAATGTACATTTGGATTACGCCCATGTTTTCACTATCATAAACAATGCTACAAACATCAGTGTACAAATATCTTTTAAAAAATCTATATTCAATTATTGAGGGTATATACCCAGAAGTGGAACTCTGGATCTCACAGTAATTTTACATTTAATTTTTTTGAGGACATGTTATACTGTTTTTCATAGCAGGTACACCATTTTACATTCCCATCAGTATTGCATAAATGTTCTAATTTATATCATCACCGACATTTGAATTTTGTTTTTAAATAATAAACATCTTAATGGAAGTGAATTTGTATCCCATTGTAATTTTGATTTGCATTTTAAATAATTAGTGATATTGGTCATCTTTTCATGTGTTTACTGTCCATTTGTATGTTTCCTTTGACATATGTCTATTCAAGCCCTTCTTACATTATTTAACTTGTTTGTCTTTTTATTGTTGAGTTTTAGGAGTTTTTATATATAATGGACATTAATCCCCTGTTAGATATATTATTTGCAATATTTTCTCCTATTCAATAGGTTGCCTTTCATTCTGTTGATTGTTTCCATTGATGCACAAAAGTGTTTTGTTTTTACTTGATACAAATTTATTTTCTTCTTTTTTTGCTCACTTAAGCTTTTTGTATCATATCCAAGAAACCATTGCCAAATCCAATGTCATAACACTTTTCTCCTATGTTGTCTTCTAAGAATTTTATAGTTTTATCACTTATATTTAGTTCTTTCATTAATTTTTGTGGAAGAGTAATTATCTGACTTCACTATTTTGAATGTAGATATTTAGTTTTTCCAGCACCATTTGTTTAAAAGATTCTTTTCAACATTGAATGGACTTGGAACCATTGCTGAAATAATCTGACCATTTATATGAAAGGTTATTATTTGATTGTCTATTATATTCCATTGGTCTATATGTCTGCCTTTATGCTAGTACCACACTATTTTGGTAACTGTATCTTTGTAATAAGTTTTGAATCAGGAACTGTGAGTCCTTCAAAGTTGTTATTTTAAAGACTGTTTTGGCTATTTGATGTCTCTTGTGATTCCATATAAAATTTAGAATGGATTTTTCCATTTCTTAAAAAGTTGTCATTGATTCGGCTGGCATGGCTCAGTGGTTGAGTGTCAACTATGAACCAGGAGGTCATGGTTCAGTTCCTCGTTGGGCATATTTCTGGGTTGGAAGCTCAATCCCCAGTGTGGGGCATGAAGGAGACAGCCAATCAATAATTCTCTCTCATTATTGATGTTTTCCTCTCTCTCCCTCTCCCTTACTCTCTGAAATCAATAAAAAAAAAGTTGTCACTGATATTAGAAATTCCATTGAATCTGTAGATAACTTTGGTTAGTGTCATCTTAACAATATTAAGTCTACCAATACGTTTGCACTGCACATCCTTCCATTTATGTGTGTCTTCTTTCATTTCTTTCAATAACATTTTTTATAATATTCAGTGTATAAGTCTTTTCCTCCTTGATTGTGTTTATTCCTAAGTAGTTGATTCCTTTTGATCTTATTGAAAATGGAATTGTTTTTCTAATTTCCTTTTTGGCTTATAAATTATTAATGTATAGAAGTGCAGCTGATATATTTATGTTGATTTTTTTTATCCTGCCACTTTGCTGAATGTTAATTAATTCTAACAGTTTTTTTTATTGATCTTTAAGTTATCTACCTATAAGATCATATTACCTGTGAAAAAACATAATTTTATTTCTTTATTTTCATTTTGGATGGATTTTATTTCTTGTCTAATTACTCTATTAGGATGTAATGCTAATATACTGTGTTGAATAAAAGTGGTGAAAACAATCATCCATGTATTGTTAAAAATTGAGTATTTGAAAAAATATCCACTTCTCTCAGTCTTTTCAGATTGGCTCTGTTCAGGGGAAGAGCTTCACTAATTAGCCCATTATGAAGGCTCAAGGTAGTTTGAGGCCTTTTCTAATTTTGCCAAAACATGAGTATTTTGAAATATCTTAATTTCCTAGGAGTTTCACTCTTGCTTCTTCTTGGGGCCTTAGATGTTTTGTTGTATTCCTCTATCCATAATTTCTTTTCTTCAGGCACCCACATGTTTGCAAACCCTTGAGCTTTTTATGTGCTGATACCCCCACCACATGCTTACATTAGCCTACAACTCTGAGCAATCCCTTATACATGGATGGCAAAGCAGCTCCATTTATGCCCAAAGTATCTCAAAGTATTTTTATTTCTTCTATAAGCTTCTGACCTGCATCCCTTTAACCACAGTGAGTTGAACTCCATGTATCTTATGGTGTGGCTCCACTTATGCTGTTATAACAAAATACCACAAACTGAGCAGCATCTAAGGAACAAAAAATTATTTTTCACAGTTTTGAAGGCTAGGAAGTCAGAGGTCAGGTTGCCAGCATAGTTAGGTAAGGGCTGTCTTCCAGATCACAGATATCTTGTTGTATCCTCGCATGGCAGAGTGAGGCAAGGGAGATTTCTGGATTATCTCTTACAAAGTTATTAATCTCTGCTGTCATGATCTAATTGATAGGGAACATAAAAATACATTTTTGGAAGGGGGTTAGCAATCTGACTCTATACCTAGTTAATCAGTATCCCTAATACACATTCTTGTTAGCCAATAATTAACTCATTGCCCCTTCCTTAATTATCTGGTCTTGCAAGACCTATTTACCTAAATATTCACATTTTACAGAGGTCATAAACCATGAACAATACACAACCCCCAGAGGGGGTTATCAGTGCTGGCACCAGGCCAGGCCTTTAGGTGTGGTCTCACACCTGATCAGAGAACCAACACATGGGGCTTTTTGCAAAGTCCATGAAAGGTCCGGAATCTGATCCATATTTGGGGCACAAAGAAACAAAAGAGTATAAAGATAAAGCTTCTTCCATATTGGCTTGCTCAGGATTTGGAAACAGTCTCCGCTGAGTCATGGTACTAGTACATCTGGAAATAAATGGGTTTTTCCTATATCTCTGAGTACTCCTGTGTGGATTTTTCCAGTGGCCTGATAAATTCTGTAACATAATAACCTTCAAAAAGCCCCACATAATAATATCATCACATTGAGCGTTAGGATTTCAACACATACATTTGAAAGGAACTAATCATTCAGATCATAGAATCATCCAAAATGCTGAGTTTGGAATATCGACTTTTTCAACCCATTCACTCCCCTCCTTAAAGCCCAGCCAATACCCCCTACCCCCACTCTGTCCAAGTGAAAAATCTCTTCCATACCCAGCTACAAAACGTATATTATCTACCAGTTGAGTGTTATAGGTCTTCATGTAATTTAGGTAAGTTGTTTCTTCTATATTCAGTCTGCCTAGACCAGTGATGGGCAACCTTTTGAGCTTGGTGTGTCAAACTTCGCCAAAAAACTGAGCATAACTCGGGTAGTGTGTCACTTTGAGGAAAAAACATTATTTCGCAAATGTTTCATCCTCAGAAGCAACAAATGTTTCATCCTCGGCATGCGACTGCTTCAGCGGCTGCATGTCATCAGAAATGGCTACGCGTGTCAGTGCTTACACGTGTGTCATAGGTTCGCCATCACTGGCCTAGGCCCACATGAATCATCCAAAAGTGCCCTGATATAATCAGAATTGGTTCCACTGTTCCCCAAATGAGCAGACATATTAGTGTGACTTGGTAAGATTTTGATTTGTTAACTGATCCTTTATCATTCAATTTCCCTCTTCCCTTCTCCTAATACATGAAAGCAACTTAGCTTTCATTGCCTTAAGAGAAAGATGTGGCAGGGAACAAAGCGGATACAGATTGAATTTTTTCTGATCTTGGGATTCTCAAATTGTAATTCTTAGGGCAGTAAGCTGGAAGCTGGAGTAGGTGAGGAAGATGCTTGCTGCCTCATAGCTGAGTATGCTTTAAGGACCATGGATGCTATGTATGTCTGAAGCAATGAAATGCAAATTTGGAGAAACTGCTATCTCAATGCTTGGCTGAATTAAGCACATAATTAGGATGGTTTGACAATAGGTTAGAGTAAGCAATTGGTACTTTGTTCTGGGAAGCTATATGGTTCATCTCAAAGTATCCTAAGGAAACTCAGTAATAATTTATCTCTGACCTAGTCCAAGAGTTCAGTTTCAGATTACCAGCCCTATAACAGAATGGAGCCCCAGTAACCCAGGAGAAACTATAATAACATATTTTGCTATTGTTGGCCTGTTGGATGGGTAGCCAAAGAAGGATGTGCTCAATAAAATGAAGGACAGAGGTCAGGTCAAGGCAACCCCTTTAGGATGACCTTTCTTTCTTTGAGAAGCTCCCAAGCAGGAAGTTTTCCTTACCAAACCTATCTCTAGAAGAGCCTCAATTGAAGACACCACTGGCAAATGAGGAAGCAGTACAGAAAATAAGTGCTCTTGAAAATGAACTTGTTGCTCTCAGATTGCCAAAATATTGACCTTGCAAGAATGGGCAAAATCTCACTGTAGTAGATATATTTTTAATTTTTTAAATTAAATTTATTGGGGTGGCATTGGTTAATCAGATCATAGGTTTCACCCTAGCTGGGTACTCATTTGGAGCATGGTCTCCATACACCAAGGTTTCAGGTTTGATCTGGGATCAGAACATATAAAAAAATCAACCAATAAATGCATAAATAAGTGGAACATTAAATTAACGTTTCTTTCTCTTTCTGTCTCTCTAAAATCAATAAATACATTTAAAAAACTGATAGATTTTAAGTTCAATGCAGTTGATTTAGATTCTACCACATCTGTTACTATAGTGCCACCTCTGTCCCACAACCTTCATTTTCTCAGCATTCCACTGAAGTATATCAACCATTGATCTGATCAGAGAGCCGAGAGAGAAAAACTGGGCTGGAAAGACTTTATTTATTGAAATTTTTTCTTATGTCCCTTACAAGGGCGGGGAACATCCGGCCTGTGGGCTGTATAATCATTTGGTCTGGCCCTGCCAAGGCATTAGGGGTGAGTTAATTAAATGTTTGACCAAATATAGCAGGCTAGTTTTTTTTTTCTTGCAATGAAAACTTTATTGTTATTTTAGTCGTAATTGCATACCAGGCCTCTATGATGAATGCATTAAGGTTTACTTGTGATGAAGTAAACTAGGTATGCGAGTCAGGTTGTTTGGTATTGATAGTTTAGTCTTTCCTGAAAAAGGTGTATTTCTATTTTTTTATTTTTTAAATTTCTTTATTGATTAAGGTATCACATATTTGTCCTCATCCTCCCATTCCCATCCCAAACCCCTCCCCACGCATGCCCCCACCCACCTGTTGTCCGTGACCACTTGTAAGGCTTATATGCATGCATACAAGTCCTTTGGTTGATCTCTCCCCCTTACCCCTCCCCTCCCCTACCTTCCCTCTGAGGTTTAACAGTCTGATCGATGCTTTCCTATCTCTGGGTCTGTTTTTGTTCATCAGTTTATGTTGTTCATTATTTCCCCTGGATGAGTGAGATCATGTGATACTAGAAATACACTTATAAGAACCTTAAATGAGACAAGCCATAATGGTTATGCTGAGAAGCAAATGAATCAGTCTGTAGTGAGTTTCTTTCTGAGCCAACAGTTCTTTTGAGTCCCAATTTCAATGTCAAACAGTCCTGCGAATCATATTATGAGTATCCAAATGGACATTGGCAGAAAAAGGTTCCCCACCCCTGGTTTAAAAGACCATAAATGTTTTATATTTCATTTTATTTTTGTTGTTGTTGTTTAAATTTATTTTTATTGTTAAAAGTATTACAGATGTCCTTTATTTCCCCTATTGGCCCACTCCATCCTGCACACCACCCACCCTAAGCCTTCATCTTACTAATGTCTGTGTCCATGGGTTGTGCATCCTATCTTAAAAAAGAGTAATATGCAAATTAACCATCACTCCACTACACCCACTAGCCATGCCCACCATCCAATCAGGAATGAGTATGCAAATTAACCCAACCAAGATGGCTGTGGCTACAGAGAGAGCAGCAGGGAGGCTTGCGTTTCTCCAGCAATGGAGGAAGCCAAGCTCTATGCACACCCTAGCTGGCTCAGGCCTCCACTTAAGGCTACAAACTTTCAATTATAGAAGATAAATAAATCCCAAGAAAAATGGTGGCAGCCAAGGAGCTGGAGAGAGCAGGAGGCTAGGGTTGCCCCTGGTGATGGAGGAAGCCAAGTTTCTGCAGCCTTGGCCTGCTTTGGCCTTTGCTTAAGGCTACAAAGTTTCAATTATGGAAGATAAATAAATCCAAACAGAAATGGCTGCCGCCATGGAGCGAGCAGAAGGCTTGGTTCTGCTCCAGGCTACAAAGTTTCAATTGTAGAAGATAAGTAAATCCCAGATACCAGGGCTTTCACTTGGGTCACTGGGGGGTGTGGCCGGCCTGCAAACCACCATAGGCCCCTTTCCCAGGCCGCCCCATGCCTCAAGGGAACCCCCACCCTGATCCGGTACACCTTTCAGGGCAAACCATCTGGTCCTCACCCATACACCAGGCCTCTATCCTATCGAATAAAAGAATAATATGCAGATTGACCATCACTCCAACACAAAAGATGGCTGCCCCATGTGGTCAAAGATGACTGCCCCCATGTGGACACAAGATGGCCATCACAAGATGGCCAGCAGGGGTGGGCAGTTGGGAGGGACCAGGCCTGCAAGGGAGGGCAGTTGGGTGTGATCAAGCCTGCAGGGGAGGGTAGTTAGGGGTGACCAGGCTGGCAGAGGAGGGAAGCTGGGGGTGACCGGGCCTGCAGGGAAGGGCAGTTAGGGGGGACCCAGGCCTTCAGGGGAGAGCAGTTGAGGGGACCAGGCCTGCAGGGGAAGGCAGTTGGGGGGGACCAGGCCTGCAGGGGAGGGCAGTTAGTGGCAATCAGGCTGGCAGGAGAGCAGTTAGGCATCAATCAGGCTGGCAGGGGAGTGGTTAGAGGGTGATCAGGCTGGCAGGCAGAAGTGGTGAGGGGCAATCAGGAAGGCAGGCAGGAGAGCAGTTGGGAGCCAGCACTCCTGGATTGTGAGGTGTCCCAGATTGGAGAGGGAGCAGGCTGGGTTGAGGGACACCCCCCCCCTCGTGCATGCACCAGGCCTCTAGTATATTCATATTAGAACAGCCCTAAGAAACCTCATATGTTAAATATGCTAGAGATCCTTAAAGATATGGACAATGTAAAACTTCAGTCAGTAAAAAGTCAGAACATGCCCTGGCCAGTTGTTCAATGGTTAGAGCGTAGACCCAAGAACCAAAGGGTCATGGGTTTGCTCCCCGGATCGGTAGGGTTGCATATAGGAGGCAACCAATCCATGTGTGTGTGTGTCTCTCTCTGCCCCCCTCTCCCTTTCACTATCTCTCTTTAAAAACTGTTCAGAACAATATATAAAGCCCAAGCCTGTGGATACTACTGACACTACTGCCCTCATAGAAGAGGCTCTGAAAAATAAATTTGCTTACAAGTATTGAAGTGATAACCAAGGTGAGGCTGAAAAAGGAATTCCAAAGTCTGCATCAGAGGCCACTTCAGAAACTGTTGTTTGGGATACACATGTTGAAGTCCACAGGAAAAATAAAAGCTTAATTGAAAATGTTTCAAATTCCTAATATACAAGGAGCTGAGAAAGACTATCCTGGTTCAGCTGTTGGTTTGTTAGGACTATTTGACTAGTAGAAATCACACTATTTATCAAATACCTGAATTTAGTATTCATTAGTCTCCTTTGAACTCTCATTAGAGGATTAAGCAATAGCAAAAGCGCTCTAAGTTTATGTTTGCGTTTTTGAGGTCAGTTCTGAAGTTTTCCAGAACTCACATGTGTTCTGACATACCATGTTTATTTAAAACAAAACAAAACATATTTTTATTGATTTCAGAGAAGGGAGAGATAGAAACATCAATGATGAAAGAGAATCATTGATTGGCCACCTCCTGCACGCCCCCTACCAGGGATTGAGCCTGCAACCCCGGCAAGTGTCCCAACAGGGAATCAAACTGCGTTTGATCTCCTGGTTCATAGGCTGATGCTCCACCACTGAGCCACCACAGCCAGGCTGACATCCCATGTTTTTAATGTGTAGTCAGGATGTTTAGGTTTCCCGTCTTGAAAACAATTATATACATTTCAGAATGAAGAAAGGACATTTGTAGAGGTAATTTTTGTTAACACTAATTTATCTGTATAAATGTTCTCTGCGATATATTTAGATATAAAGCAGTCTATGTAAATTACATAATGAGGTACTGTTATCATGTGTTTTCACTGATCGTTTACTAGTCAATGATGGAAGAGCTGGCATAACAGTTTGTTGGAGTGAATTGAGATTGGAGTCTTCTCACCTTGAATAGAACTTTTAGATTTTCTCTCACATTTTCTTTGAGATGGGGTTTGAGAAGGAACTGAAAAATGCTCACTGCTGAGATTCCATAATGCTTTCCTTTAAAAAGGACAGTCAAGGATCATGAAAGCTGCTTTCACCTCAGAGCCATCTAGTGCTGAGGAAGAAAATGTAGTTTGCAAAAAGGGAGGACTCAAATGATAGATTTAAATATATTTTAAGTGAAACCCAGAATGTACAATGGAGGTTTCCTTTCAGTTTAATAAATGGCATTATAAAGATGACATGTTAATAAGTTAATACTTCTAGAAATTGTTGGCATAATGAAGTTTAATTTTTTTTAATACTGGACAAATTACTAGCTTTATAATGGAACACTGAATAGGCAAAATAATTTCTTGTAAGTTGTTCATCATTGGTCAGAATGATGTTCTGTTGAATTACATTATGCAGTATAAACCTTAGGTGTTATTAGAAAGTGGAAAACTGCTCTTCTCATCTAGGGATTATAATGAATTGCTATAAGTGATCATTTTAAAATATGTAAGAAATCTTCATGATTTTTAAAAATTTCTGGTAAACGTAGCTACAGTTAGTTCCAAATCTTCTACTATGAGTAAATAGTTGGATTTATTATTTAAATCAGTTTTAAAAGGTTGTATTATCTGAGATGGGGTGGGAGATGAGAAGAGTTGATAATCAATTTTAAGGTATTGAAAATATATGCAATGTTCTAGATGTTGTCAAGTTAGTTGTTGGGGTAATTTTACATGGTTTGGTTATTCAGCTTAATTCTGAACTTTGGTTTATTTTACATATACTGTTGATGTACATTGTTTCTAATTGTTTTATATGGTTTAAACATTCTGCCTGGTTATTCCTGGATTATCAACACTTCAATTTAGATACATAATCATAATTTAAAATATGTTGATCTACAAACCACTGGATAACTGGAAAATAATTGTACTTATTCATATTCAGTTCCCATTTCCTTCCTGGATAAACATCAAGGCTGTTCTCCCTTACCACTTTTCCATTAATGGCTGAAACATGACTGGTTGTATTCAATGAAATGTGAGTGTATGTTTCTTCTTGGCTAAGGAATTTGAAAGCCACTATGCTGCTCCACACTCTCTCTTCTCCGGTCTTAGTGGTCTTGGAGGTCACATTTTGGGATATTGGTGTCACAGGATGTAGAGAAATCAAATCTCTAAGGAAAGTCCATTTCTATCTTCAACCCATGCTAACACCCCCTCCTCCCCCCACACACAACCTGAATCAGACTTTACATGAGTGATAAACATTTGCTCTGCTAAGTCAGTAAAATTTTGAGGTTTCTTTATTGGCACAGCCTTGTTTCAGCCTATTTTGATGACTGTAAATATTGTTACAATTTCATCCTCCAGTGGCTGATGAGCCAGATTCTGCAAATTCCTTGGGCATACTACCTTTTTTTGTCCATAACATTTTTATGATGCTGGATAATAAATTAAAAGCCTCCAGAGGAAACAATAATATGTGATCAATCATGAGCTTTGCTAATTAATGCTTGTGTCTCATTCTCTATTTCTCCACAGTCACATTAAGATAATGAGTCTCTTTCAGGAAGAGGATTATGATATTCATGTATCACGTTTATGTGCTTTGGATTCAAACAACTGTGGCTTTACCACGTAGTAGCTGTGTGGTTTAAGACAAGTCACTTCACCTTATTTTTCCAGTTGTCTCATTGTTGGTTTCACATACTACAATACAAAGCCTGTTTAAAAGAATATATTGCAGAAATTCTAAAATTGTACATTTATTTGAAAAGTTGTTTTCATTAAGAAGTTTTTTCAACATTTTATCTTAAATATTTTTATAATGGGATAAATGCAAATAAAAATTTAAAGGTAAAGTACAACCCAACTAACCATTTTGTTTTTTTAATTTAAAAATGTTTATTGTAGTATGCCTATCCTTAACATTTTCTACAGGATTAATATAACATTAACAGAAAAGCATGTATTGCTACATAGAAGATAAATACAGAATTTTCCATGGATATCAAACATTTTTGTGTTTCCATGTGTTAATATTGTAGAACAGTTTCTCAGTTCTATTGTACTTCAAAATTGTTTTTAAAAACTTGTTAAAATTAATGGTAGATGTTGGCAGGTTCACAGAAACGTTTGAAGGGAATACTACTTTCTATACAAGTAAGACCCTGACATTTTACAGCAGAGGTCACAGGTAATGTTCATATGATAAATATTCACTATTTTATCATATAGATTTTGTATATGAAATTACCATAATATTTCACTGGTAATAAATCCAACATGTTAAGTAATACCAAATTTATATGTATGTACTGGAAGATGGTACTGTAAAAGAGTAAATTTGTGAAAATTTTAATATATTGTGATTACCATAACAAATTATACCAATGAGTTTTTCATTTTTTTTCCCTTGTCAACCCAGTAAAAGCTTCCCATTAATATATGTAAGGTATTATTTACTTATTTGGAGATATTGTTTGAATAAGAGAATGATGTATTACTGAAAATCAGACTATATTTTAAGCTTTAGAGGTTCTCTTTATATTAGTTGTGGTCCAGATAATAGAGTACCTTTATTTGAAATAGAAAACATTTTTAATTTCTCAGCCTCTTAACTTAAAAATTAACAATGCTTTTAAAGCCTTTCATACTTTGGCCAGTATCAATTTCCTTTAAACATCTTAAAGTAATGAGGCTAAATCTAGATGAGCAGATTTCCATGTATATTATCAGCTGTAACACCAAACAATCTTAACACCTACTTGTAATTCATGTTTAAAAGTTGATTTGGTTTCGCAAATGAGAGCAATCATAACTACATATTAAAATGATGCAAGAATTTTTATGTTTGATTACTAATTGA
This sequence comes from Eptesicus fuscus, assembly GCF_027574615.1. Classification (NCBI taxonomy): domain Eukaryota; kingdom Metazoa; phylum Chordata; class Mammalia; order Chiroptera; family Vespertilionidae; genus Eptesicus; species Eptesicus fuscus. Next base: position 28,191,320 of record NC_072473.1, read on the forward strand.
AGGAAAGAATATGTTTCTTCCTCCTCTCTTCTTTCTACTTCATTTCTTAAAATTATCCAGTTTTTCTCCATTTGATGAGATAGCTTTATGGTAGCTTCACCACCACAACGCATGCACCAGCTCTTCCAATGTTAACAGGAACTTCCTAACACAGGAAACAAAAACAGGAAAAGAACTGATGTTTAAGTGAATTCTGTATTTAGCACAGTATAGCATATTAGAGCTGATAAAGTCCTTAGCTATTCTGGTCTAACCTTCACCTTGCATAAAGGCAAGGGAAAATGTAGCCCAGATAACAGTCCAGTGTGGTAGAAAAAAACAAAAAAAAACATAGTGTTTAAAAAGATGTACATATGAGATTGAGGAGCAGGAGATATTGAGTAAATTTCACCTCTCTGGTAATTTTCTCACTTGAAAAATTACAGCAAATAATACTTATCCTTCAAGGTTTTTGTTAGAGTTAAGTGAGATAATAAATGAAAATAATTTGTCATATAGAAGTTATAACTCCATTATTTGTTCTCTTTCACTCTTTCTGACATTACACAATGAAAGAGTGAAAATCCAGGAACAGAATCCAGGCATTTTAGGTGCATACAATTTTCAGAAAAGTAAATTTAATCACCTGAGACAATCATTTTGATTATTGTATTTGACCTAACTTGTTTGCTAAATTTTTTTTTCATTTCTAGTTGGTCTTAAGCATTGATACAACCAACATGGAATGATTTGAATATTTTCAAGGGTCTTAATGAATCAAGTTGTTGAAGGAATGAGATAGAGACCCATTATCAGGTATCATTACATTAACATATATTTAGAACAGTAACCAACAAGCTATGTAGAGTACAGAGCAGCAGGAAATCAGTATAAGGAAAGGTGACGTTAGATACCAAATACAAGGTTTGCATGTTTGTGGAAATGGTGAAGAGTTAATCATATTTCATTTTTATTAACCAATTATTTAATTAACAAACCACCATTAGATATTTTGCAATAAGTCTAGAGCTATCCCTAGAAAAACTGTCACAAGCATCAAGTTTGCCTTGAGCATTCTCGCGATGTCCTTTCAGTTCCCCAGCTTATATACTGTCATTATAATTTATTTTGTTAGATGAGATGCCCAGAACTTTTGAGAGGATTTAATTCCAGTCTCTTACTATGCACTAAATTTCTTGAATGACTGATTAGAAGTTATGACTAGTGCAGTTTATAAATATCTATAAGGAGGGGATTGAAATATTTGCCTTCTTGGACACCAGTGATAAGAAGGGGCAGATATTTATGGATGAGGACGTTGCTCTTTGGTTCTCAAGTCATAATATATACATAGGAAATTGGCCAAATAGTAAAGCTCTTGAATTCTGTATTTAGCATAATATAGCATATTAGAGTTGATAAAGTCCTTAGCTATCCTGGTCTAACCTTCACCTTGCATAAAGACAAGGGAAAATATAGCACAGGTAACAGTCCAGGGTGGTTGAATCTGATTCACTATAATGTGAAAGAAATGATTACATAATGTCAAGTGACTGACTTTCATATAAATACTGATGGATCCTGCTAATGATCAACTAGATCATCTAGTAGTTTTCTATAGCTTAGATAAAGCATGTTTTACAAATTTTGTGAAATGAATCTGATTAGACCCTAAAGATGCAGTGAATGAAACTAATTTCAAACATATTTTAAAATATATTTTATTAAAACCTGAAATATACCAATTTGAATACTTTTAATAAGAGTACCTGTTTCCATTCATCTTTTTGTGCATCATATGACTCAACGGTATTCAAATAAGAATGTCCATCATATCCTCCAACCACAAAGAGTTTGTCTCCTAGAGTACACACAGCGACAGCATCTCGAGGAACACTCAGAGGCGCCACAGTTGACCATGAATCATGTTTTGGATCATACCTTAAGAGGTTTAGGAATACATTTGAGAAGGAAAGTCCAATATAGTATTAAAATAAAAAATAATAGGTTTTAATAAAACGTATACTTATCTAATATAAGAAATTAACATACCTTATAAATATCAAGTGTGGTCTAACTAGTAAATGTGAAAGATAAGTACATGACAAAACTCTCTTCAGCCACCAGAGGACACTCAAAGCATATAAAAATGTATTCTTTCCAAAAAGATCATGCATTTCTTTGGTTGGCACTTAGATTTTCTATGAGGAAATTTCACTTATTAGTGTCTTAACGTGTGAAATATGTTCCCTCTCTCATTTATTATGCTGGTCTCATTTTTCTCTTATTCTTTGTATATCAAAGTTATAAATGAAACGCCTGATCTTGCTTATATGAGAGTTCAGGTTTTAAGTAAATCTGAATATAATTGTTTATTTAATTTAAATATATTTTTATTGATTTTAGACAGGAAAGGAGAGGGAGAGATAGAAACATCAATGATGATAATCATTGATTGGCAGCCTCTTGAATGTCCCCTACTGGGGATCAAGCCAGCATCTCCGGGCATGTGTCCTGACCTAGAATCCAACTCATGACCTCCTGGTTCATAGGTTGATGCTCAACCACTGAGTCACACTGGAAGGACTGAATATAATTGTTTTTTAGTTTCATAGAATGTCATATCATGGTTTTAATACTGTTTTTTGGCTAGAGTGGCCATAGCCTTATTCTATATTTTTCCCCTTTGAGAGTTCTTGTTTACCTTTGCAGGAGCCTAGGATTATTTCCACTTTAATTTGAAGTTCACTTTTTATCCCAAACCTTCCTCTAAGCAAAATGAAAGATAATTCAATAAATAATATCTATTAAAATCTTCACCAGGAATTCTCTCCTAAAATTTTAAGTCTATATTTTAAAAATGCATAATGAAAAAATCTAAAAGAAGTGAACAGTAAAAGAAAACTCCTATAATTATACATAAAATATTCTTTGATTTTATATTGGCTTATTTCTAAAATTTAATGATAAAGATGTATTTTACAAAGAGACATTAATTAATTAGCCTCCACTATTTTCCTTATATTTCTACTATCCCTCTTATTTATGTTTTTAATCTCTTTAATCATATTCTAAATCATCTTATTCCAGCTTATATTTGATCTGACCTTATGTCCAATAATATTTTTAATAATGCCTGAGATTTTCAATAATTAAGATCACCTCAATGTCCAGAGCATATTTTTTAGTATCACGGAGCTTATCACCTTAAATTCTGATGTTATAAACCCAGAACCAGATAATCCATAGCTGTGCGCTTTAGCTAAGCTGCATCTTCAACACAATTGCTGTTATACTCTGAGGCTGCAGTTAGCATAAGAATACACACATGGATGAATGGTGAACCAGGGATCATAAAAAGATTTCCTTAGAGTTTGCAACCAAAACCCAAGAGTGTCATGCATATGCATTATAATTAATTCTAAAAATATGGCTAATGCTAATATTATCTGGATAATTCTTGATTAAATAGAGGAATTTGGGGAATGTTGAATCTTTTGAAGAAAAAAAAATTGTAGTATGGTTACTATCTGTAAAGACACACAGAAGATATTATTAAACACTAGAGGCCCGGTGCATGAAATTCATGCACTCGGGGATCCCTCAGCCCAGCCTGTATCTTCTCACAGTCCAGGAGCCCCCAGGGGATATCCAACTGATGGCTTAGGCCTGCTCCCCACATCCTTAGTGCTGCTGTGGGGGCGGGAGAAGCTCCTGCCACCACCACTGCACTCATCAGCTGTGAGCCAGGATTCTGGTTGAGTGGTGCTCCCCCTATAGGAGCGTACTGACCACCAGGAGGCAGCACCTGCGTTGAGCGTCTGCCCCCTGGTGGACAGTGCACGTCATAGCGACCTGCCGTTCCACCATTTGGTAGATTTGCATATTAGCCTTCTATTATATAGGATAAAGTTAGTCACGATATTTCTTTCAAATTAAAATAGCATAATGTCTTTCCTTTTTGCTTTTCCATCTCTCCTTATAGTGGAACTAAAATGGAAGAGAAATAGTTATAAACTTATTCCTGCACTAAGAGAAATGATGTTGAGAAGTTGGACAGATACATGCAAAAAATGAAACTAGACCACGAACTTACACCATACACAAGAATAAACTCAAAATGGATAAAAGAGTTAAATGTAAGATGTGAAACCATAAAAATTTTAGAAGAAACTACAGGCAGCAAAATCTCAGACATCTCTCATAGCAATATGTTTGGGCAGTGATGGCGAACCTATGACACGCGTGTCAGCACTGACACGCGTAGCCATTTCTGATGACACGCGTCCGCTGAGACGGCCGCATGCCGAGGATGAAACATTTGCGAAATAATGTTTTTTCCTCAAAGTGACACACTACCCGAGTTATGCTCAGTTTTTTGGCGAAGTTTGACACACCAAGCACAAAAGGTTGCCCATCACTGTGTTTGGGAGTACATCTAGGGCAAAGAAAAGGAAGGAGAAAATACACAAATGGGACTATATCAAAGTAAAAAGCTTCTGCACAGCAAAAGAAACCATTAACAAAACAGCAGGAAAGCACACTGCATGGGAGAACATATTTTCCAATGATATATATGATAAGGGGTTAATTTCCAAAATGTATAAGAAACTCATACAACTTAACAAAAGGAAGACAAATAATCCAATTTTAAAAAAATGGGCAAAGGACCTAAAAAGACACTTCTCCAAAGTGGACATACAGATGGCCAAGAAGAATATGAAAATAATGTTCAAAGTCACTAATCATTAGAGAGATGCAAATTAAAACAACACCTCATACCTGTCAGAATGGATGTATCAATACATCAACAAATGACATGTGCTGGTGAGGATGTAGAGCAGTGGTTCTCAACCTTTCTAGTACCGCAACCCTTTAAAACAGTTCCTTATGTTGTGGTGACCCCCAACCATAAAATTATTTTCGTTGCTACTTCATAACTGTAATTTTGCTAGTGTTAATGAATCGTAATGTAAATATCTGTGTTTTCCGATGGTCTTAGGCTCTACAGCAGTGGTTCTCAACCTGTGGATCGTGACCCGCAGGTTGAGAACCACTAGCAGGGTCACCTAAGACCATCGGACATCCTTCTCACAATCAAGGAATGCTGGCTCCCAACCACTTGCCTACCTGCCTGCCTGATTGCCCCTAACTGCTTCTGCCTTCCAGCCTGATAACACCCTAACTACTCTCCTGCCAGCCTGATTGCCCCTAACTGCCCTTCCATGCCAGCCTGGTTGCCCCTAACTGTCCTCCCTTGCTGGCCTGGTCGCCCCCAACTGCCCTCCCCTGCTGGCCCAGTCACCCCTAACTTCCGTCCCTTGCCAGCCTGGTCATCCCTAACTGCCCTCCCCTGCAGTCCTGGTTCCCCCAAACTGCTCTCCCCTGCAGGTCTGGCCGCTCCCAACTGCCCTCCCCTGCAGGCCTGGTCGCTCCCCAACTTCCCTTCCCTACAGGCCTGGTTCCTCCCAACTGCCCTCCTCTATAGGCCTGGTCGCCCCCAACTGCCCTCCTTTGCCAGCGTGGTCACCCCTAACTGCCCTCCTTTGCCAGCGTGGTCACACCTCCCCTGCAGGTCTGATCACCCCCACCTGCCCTCCCTTGCAGGCCTGGTCCCTCCCACTGCCCTCCCCTGCTGGCCTGATTGCCCACAACTGCTCTACCCTGCCAGCCATCTTGTGGCGGCCATCTTTTGTCCACATGGGGGCAGCCATCTTTGACCACATGGGGGCAGCCATCTTGTGTGTTGGAGTGATGGTCAATTTGCATATTACTCTTTTATTAAATAGGATTTAAATTCCTGAAAGAAAAATTCTGTCAACTGAGAATTCTATAACCAGCAAATCTGTCCTTCAAAAAGGAGGGAAAAATTAAAGCATTCCCAGGTGAACAATAGTCAAAAGAGTTCATTACTAGTAGATCTGTTATACAAGATATTCTAAAAGAAGTCCTTTAAGTTATAATATACAAATATTAGACAGTAACTCAAAGTCATACAAATACAATAAATTTCTCTGCTAAAGATAAATACATAGAAAAAATATAAAATGAACTAGTTAATTTGGGTTTGCATTTACATTTTTTATTCTTTTATAGGTCTTAAAAAACAAAAACATGAAAATAATTATAAAAGCATGCAAATGGATACACAATATATAAAGAGACAATTTGTGATGTCAATAACATAAAGAAGGGGAGAGGGCAGAGCTGTAAGAATAGAATGATTTTATGCAATTAAATTAAGTTGATACTAATTTAAAATATATTGGTAAACTTTTAGGACGTTATATGTAATCCTCATGGTAACCACAAAAGAAATAGTTATAGAATACACAAAAAATAAATTTAGAAAGGAATCAAAGCTTGTCACAAATAAAAATAAACCAAACCCAATGAAGGCAAGAAGTGAGGACTAAAATACAAAACAGGTATGACATGTGAATATAAATTAAAATATGGCGATATAAGTCCTTCTAAATAATTAACATCTATCAAAAGGCATACCTTGGCAGAAAAGACTCTTTCTTTTTACAAGAGACTGTCTACAAGAGACTCACTTTTGATATAAAGAAATGCATAGGTAAAAAAGTAAATGGATGAAAAAATATATTCCACACAAATTGTAATCAAATGTGAGCAGGAGTGACTCTACTGACATTATACAAAATTAGAGGCCAAGTGCAGGAATTTGTGCATGGCGGGGGGGGGGGGGTACCGCAGGAGGTTGGCCAGCAGGCCCTGATCTAGTTATGTAGATGTGCTGAGGTACAGCAAGCAAAGACCACAGACAGAGCACCCCAAAACTGTCTGAACACCAGCCATGTTCTGAGGTGGAAATACAGCTCTACTTCGCTGCCTGCGCTCAGGCCACCTCACTCTCCCCAGGGCAGAGTTGCTGACAGACAGACAGGTTGTCTCTCCTACCTCAGCAGCACATTTTCTTGGGGTTCCACTCCCAAGCATGATAGCCGACTTCGGTCAATGGTGGCACACTGCCATAGGAGCGCTAGCCAATCAGCGGTTGGGAGCCTGGAAAGGCACCGGGCTGAGCTAGAAGTGGCTGACGGGGTCAGAAGGCTGAGCGGCACTGTGCGGTAGCAGAGGTAAGATGGCGGTGGTGCTTACTTTACATCTTTGCAGTTAGGCTTCTGCCTTGCCCCTTCTGCCCCCTCCGAGCTGCTACTCTGTCTCAATCAGTGTCACGTGTCACGGTCGTTCTCCTCCTACAGGCTTCCCAGACCCAGATTCTCCTGTGCCTGGAGCCTTAGCTGGGGGGAGGGACTGTGGGAGGTTGGCTGGCTGCCAGTGGGAGGGACCAGGGGAGGTTAGCTGGCCATGGGGAGGGACTGCAGGAGGTTGGCTGTGAGAGCTCACTGATTACCAGGGGGCAGCTTCTGTGTTGAGCATCTGCCCCCTGGTGGTCAGTGTGCATCATAGCAACTGGTTGACCAGTCATTCTGGTTGTTTGGTCACTTAGGCTTTTGTATATATAGATAGGCTTTAAAACGAAAACTGTTACAACAGAAGAGAAGCACATCATACAATGATAAAAAGGTCAATTGATAAAGAATGTATAACAATTATAGACATAAGAACACAAAACAGCACAGCTCCTAAATATATGAAGCAAACACTGACAGAATTGGAGGGAGAAAGCACTATAGTAACAGTGAAAGTGCTCAATTCTCCACCTTTAATAATAGATAGAATAAGCAGACAGATCAATAAGTACATGGGAGACTTGAACAACATTATAGACCAATTGAACCTAAAAATATAGATATAAAATATTCTACTCCCAAAAAACAGAATACACATTTTTCTCAAGTAAACAAGGAAAATCATCCAGGAGAGACCACATGCTGGGCCACAAAACAAATATGAATAAATTAAATATGAAATTAAACTATAAATCAACAGCAGAGGAAGACTGGAATATCTACAAATATATGTAAAGGATATAACACATATTTAAACAACCAATAGTTTTGGTTGTATTTTTCCCTATACTTGCAATCCCATCCATTCTTTTGTATGCTTACAAACTATAAATTCTAATTACTCTATGAATTTCTTTTAAGGACACCATCCCATACTGATCTCTGTCTTGTTAATTATGATAGTTTTAGTGACTGTAAATTTTTCATTTGGTCTTATGTTAATACTAGAGGCCGGATGCATGAAATTTGTGCAAGAGTAGGCCTTCCTTCCCCCGGCTGCCGGCACTGGCTTCCCTCTGGCACCCGGGACCCGGGTTTCCCTCACAGTCCTGGCTTCATCTGGAAGGTCATCCAAAAAGATGTCCCATCTAATTAGCATATTAAGCTTTTATTATTATATATTATTTTACTATTATGTTTGCATATACATATTCTGTCTTTAAGGGGAATGTAAATGATATAACTACAGTCATGTGACTGATTTTAACAAACATATATTTTATTCATTTAAATAAATGTCTCCCATTCAAAGAAGTTACCTTTGGGAAACTAAATACTTCAATAATCATTGTTCAGAACATTATTAACTACTACATTAGGAAATTCTTTCTGTATGTTATATGGTGGTCTTTCTCTTTTGATGATTGATTTTTTAAACAGTAAAGTTATTTTGATTTGAGCTGGTGAATAGTTTGAGCGATATAGCTTGGTGTAAAATTAATTTATTATTACATCCCTTTTGTCTCACTATTTTATAGGGTGACTACCAAACAATAAAACAGCATATTATCTTCATATATTTTTGATGGGTCTAAAACACATAATGAGGAGGATTTCTTCAAAATATTTTAAGCCTAAAAGTAAGTATGCAATTTTAAAATGGACTGATCCTCTGAAATGATTAACTCTTATTTGGAAAACTATATTCTGGCAGCCTAATTTTTTCTAAAAAATATAACCAAATAAATACATATATAAATAAATATAAATATTTTACCGTTCCACACAGTCAGAAAGCCTGGAGCAATGGTTAGAAGCAGGGGCATCATGACCCCCAACAGCATATAAGAATCCGTTGTATGTTGTAACTCCCACACCTCCACGTCTTTTGGACATTGGAGCACACAGACTCCACTTGTTAGTGTGTGGGTCAAAGTATTCCACTGATTTGAGGCAGGAACTTCCATCACGTCCACCAATAGCATACAGCCTAGAAAGAAAAAAACACAGAAATTTATGTTTATTCAATTCATGCATGGAATGAAAGTAAAAGAACCTTGCACAAAGCATTTTAAGTTTCTGACTATACAGGGTAGGCAAAAGTAGGTGTACAGTTGCTCATATGGAAAATAACAGTAATACAATAATAAATAACAATACAAGAATAAACTCTGTTTTGCTTATTCACAACTATAAACCTACTTTTTCCTCATTCTGTGTATTCTGCTATCCTAAGATTTTCTAGCAGACAGTCTGAGTTTTTGAATGGAAGTCACAATAAGGTCTATCACTTCAAACTTGTGGAAGTTACTTTGAAATAATAGATCTACCCTACTCCAAACTTGTGAAAGTTACTTAGACATAATAGATTAAAAGATCCCATGGGAAATTATGTACAGAGAAAGAAGGGAGATAGTGAAAACATTCTTAATATTTGTCAATTAAACCTCATTAAAAACAACTTTACAATTTTACCTAGGTTCAATTGCCTAGCATTAGAATCCATATTGTTTTTATTAACTACTTTATATAGTAAAAATTATAATTGTCACTAGGAATATGTTAGCTTGATAAATGACTAAGTGAATAGAATAGAACCAAGGAAAACAATTTTTTCCCCATAAAGATATAGTGGCTATAACATTTCTTCCATAAACTTTACTAAGCTATATGTCTATAACTGCCATTCATGTTCAGTTTTGATGGGTGGTAATAGGTAGGAGATTGTTACTGAGTCACCTGATAATCATTCAGGTCAGGCCAGCCAGGATAAACAGATTTCAGAGTATTTTAAGCTCTAAGACACTCTAAGGCTAGGTCTCCCCTTAACCATAGACATCCCCTACGTTTTCTTGCATAAGGTGCTAAAATCCATCTACTGAGCCCATTTATGGGAAGTATTGGCTTGACACAAGGTCAGTACAAACACACAAGACTCTCTCCTGCCACTTGTTCCATCCTGATGTCTAAATTTATTTTCATTCAAGTCCCTCCTATATGGTGGTCATTGTCTCCAAAGGTCCCTTGTCATAAAGTACATATGATTAATTGAAATAAATAATAAATTCAAGCTCTTAGCAACCTCTAACATCATTGGGTTTTAATATATTAGGTTGTTCTTATAGGCAAGTAATCAGGAAGTAGGAAAGATTTAGAAAGATGGAACCAGATGTAATTCTAGAGTTGGGAACCCTAAATACTCAAGAGAGTATATGGTAAAGAACAAAAAGTAAAACTTGCCCTATTACAAAGACAGCCAAAGTATTGATAAGTCAAGAATAAGTTATTATGTAATAAGTGGAGGCCTCTTGAAAGTAAAGCTGGGATTGGTTTGAATGCAGAAGTGCTTCTCAAATTTAATGAGCACACAGAGTCACTTGATGATCTTGTTAAAATGTCTATTATGATTCCAAAGGTCCAGAGTGGAATTAGGATTCAGCATTTCTAAATAGATCTTAGGTGATGCTGACATTCCTAATTCCAGGACCACATTTGAATAGCAAATGATTACAGAATATTTAATTAAATTTTCATTTTGGACAAGTATTTCCATCATAATGAAGGCAGAATTCCAACGAAGGCCTGTTATTATTCTTTTTCTCTTTATTGTTGAAAAGTATTACAGATGTCCCTTTAGTTTGTTTGTTTTTCCCATTGATCCATCCCACACCTGACCCTCCCAGGCCTTCACCACTCTATTGTCTGTGTCCATATATGCATATAACTTCCCTGGTTAATCATTCCTGACCTATCCCCTACCCTCACCTTCCCTCTAAAATCCGTCAGTCTGTTCAATGCTTCTATGTCTCTGGACCTATTTTGTTCATCAGTTCATTAGATTCCATATAAGAGTGAGATCATGTGATAGTTGTCTTTCTTTGATGGGCTTTTTTCACTTAGCATAATACTCTTCAGGTCCATCCAAGCTGTTGCCAATGGTAAAAGTTCCTATTTTATAGCTGCATAGTATTCTATTGTGTAAATATACCATAGATTTTTATCCACTTAATCTGCTGATGGGCACTTGGGCTGTTTACAAATATTAGCTATTATAAATTGTGCTGCTATGAACATAGGGGTGCATATATTCTTTCTGATTGATGTTTCTGATTTCTTAGGATATATCCCTAGAAGTATGATCATTCGGTCAAATGGGAGTTCCATTTTTTATTTTTATGAGGAAACTCCATACTGTTTTCCACAGTGGCTGCACCAGTCTGCCTTCCCACCAGCAGTGTACCACAGTTCTCTTTTCTCCACATCTTTGCCAATACTTGTTATTTGTTGATTATTGATGGTAGCCATTCTGACAGGTGAGGTGATACCTCATTGTCACCTCACCTAAGGATATTTTTTCCATTGATTTTTAGAGAGTGGAAGGGAAAGGGAGAGACATAGAGAAATACTGATATAAGAAAAACACCTCAATTGGTTGCCTTCCGTATGCCCCCAGCCAGGGCCAGGAGCCTGTAACCGAGATACGTGCCCTCAACCAGAATCAAACCCAGGACCCTTCAGTCTACAGGCTGATGCTCTATCCACTGAGCCAAACCAGCTAGGGCCTGGGAATGTTTTTGATTGATGGATCACATCAATGAAGTGCTGTAGCACATGACCTAGAAGCGAAGACCATGCACATTTGGGGTTACTCACTTGTTGTTTAATGCAGCGACAGCAACTGTGCTTCTAGGAATTGACATACTAGCCACGTAATTCCACTGACGTCCCTCAGGGTCCCATCTTTCTACAGTATTTAGATAACTCCATCCATCATGACCACCAACAGCATACATTGGTCCTTCAAGTGTGGCTACACCTAAAGAATAAAAACAGCATGAGGGCTCACCTAGGTATAATACATATAATGGCTATTATATGCAAGCAACAAACTGCTTAGAATTTGTTTTTGTTTCTTAAATGCTTTTGTGCACACATGAATAATTTACTGATCTTGATATGAAACTAAATATGGTATTTTAACCCAAGAAAATTTTCAGGCATAGTTACTATTATCATGGAAATGTATCATTGTTGTCATACTGAAGCCAAAGGAGGTAGGGGAACACATCATTTCTGAGGATGTGATAGATAAGGGAAATCGATTTTCCTGGCATAATTTAATGCCATTTTTAAAGTAAGAAGTAGATGAGATATGACTGAATCTTAGATAAATCTTAGAAATGTAGGCTAACTGTTGACTTTCTAATGCCTGTTCTTTTTTTTTTTAATTTCTTTATTGATTAAGGTGTCACATATTTGTCCTCATCCCCCCATTCCCATCCCACACCCCTCCCCACAGATGCCTCCTCCCCCCTGTTGTCCTTAACCATTGGTTAGGCTCGTATGCATGCACACAAGTCCTTTGGTTGATCTCTCCCCTTTACCCCCACCTTCCCCTACCCTCCCTCTGAGGCCTGACAGTCCAATCGATGCCTCCTTGTTTCTGGGTCTGTTCTTGTTCATCAGTCTATGCTGTTCATCATTTCCCCTAGATGAGTGAGATCATGTGCTATTAGAAATACACTTATAAGAACCGAAAATGAGACAAGCAATAATGGTTATGCTGACAGGCAAATGAATCAGTCTGTAGTGAGTTTCTTTCTGGACCAACAGTTCTTTTGAGACCCAATTTCAATGTCCTCCAGTTCCTTATGTGTACATGTCGGCACTGACTTTTCAGCTCTGGATGGTGGACAAATGGTGGTAATGCAGGTCCGACTCCCTCTGGTTTGGTCTCGCCCGGACCCAGGGGCACGGCTTCACCCGGACTCAGGGGCGCGTGGCCTCACCCAGACCCGGGACACAGCCTCACCTGGATCCAGGGGCGCATGGCCTCACCCGGACCCGGGACACAGCCTCGCCCAGATCCAGGGGCGCACGGCCTTCTAATGCCTGTTCTTGATTATAGGGATAAAAAAGGTTCTCATCAGGTAACTAAATAGACAGGGTTTTTGAGGAGTATTTAAAAATGTGTTATATTAGATACTATAAATACCCCATTTCTAATTGCTTCTCAACTGCTCTGGGAATACATGAGTTCCCCCCGCCCCCACCTTCTTTACCATCTCAATGAGCTCTCAGGTATATCCGCATCACCTATTCTATCTCTTTAGTAACATCAATATATTTTAAAACTTGCTCTGATTTCTCTGTAATATATATTTTCTAAGCTATGCTTTTGAATCACTGACACAACTGAGCTGAATATAATTAATATAATCGAACATTTGAAATAGACTATTTATCAGATAATTTTGGGGCAAATGATACCAGACCTGGATCTGCCACTTTTTAGCTGTGCAAAACTAGATCTGGAAGGTAGAGGAGGGTGGGGGTAAGGGGGAGAGATCAACCAAAGGACTTGTATGCATGCATATAAGCATAACCAATGGATACGGACACCAGGGGGTGAGGGCATGAGTGGGTGGGGCGGGCAATAGGGGGATAAGGACACATATGTAATACCTTAATCAATAAAAAAAGTAACAAGGAAATTATTGTTTAATTTTTTCAAAAGACTTTATGATATTGAAAATGTATGAAGATTAGTATGAACAAAGATGTATCCTAACAGATATTTAGGAGAATCAAAGTTCTCCACTGTTCTAGATGTCTCCACTGCATCTTTCCTAAACTTTTTTATAAACTCTGGATTACATATAACTTAGAGCTGCTCTCAACTGAAGTGGATTTTCCTTGCCTTGGATCTGCATCATTGGCTTTTTTGTGAAATATAGATTTGCCTATTATAGAAAGGAACATGATTCATCTAACTAGAAACACATCTTTCCATTATCAAGTGCTCTTTCCTCTAAATTGAGTTTGGAACAAAACTCTATTGTAGGTTTGTGTTCCTCAATAATGTAATCCTTCTCAAAGTTTTTATCCATTGTAATAAGTATGACATCTGAAATAAGAAAAAAGTTTTAAAGGCTTTGACTATTTGCTTAAGCTTTTCAGCATTTTGGAGACATTTTGACTATGGGATTTGCTATCCCAACAATATGCAGCTGAATTTAATTTTAAATAGTTCTGTGAGCTATACATTCTTTATAAACCATATAACATTAAATTCTTACCTAGGCCATGCCTATGTGTTGACATGGGAGGCATCACACTCCAGATTTTGCCAACTGGATTAAAACATTCCACAGTATTCAAAGTCTTTAAACCATCTCTTCCTCCCACAATATAGAGCTTATTATCAATAACTGAAACTCCAAACTGAAGCCTACGGCCATTCATAGTGCCAATATGTAACCAGGTATTGGTCCTGAGATCATATTTTTCTATTGTAGTGGTACCTGTTAGAGGGATATTGAACAATGGTTAAAACTAATTATATAGACACCTATCCTCTTCAAATTACTCCAAAAAATTCAAGAACAGGGAAGACTTCCAAGCTCTTTTTAAAAGGCTAAAATTATCCTAATACCAAAACAAGATAAAGACACTATAAAGAAAGAGAGTTATACGCCAATATTCCTGATGGACATAGATGCTAAAACCCTCAACAAAATATTAGCAAATCAAATCCAGTAGTAAATTTAAAAACATCAAATACCATGATCAAGTGGAATTTATTCTGAGGATCAAGTTGGGCACAATATTTGCAAATCAATAGATGTGATATATTACATAAATAAAATGAAAGATAAAAATCACATGGCCATATCAATAAATGCAGAAAAATCATTCAATAAAATCCAACACCAATTTATGATAAAAATTCTCAGCAAAGTGGGAATAAAAAGGATCATACCTCAACATAATAAAGGTCATATGGGAAAAACAGCCAACATTATACTCAATGCGCAAAAACTAAAAGTGTTTCCCTTAAGATCAGGAAGGGGTGTCTGCTTTCACAACTCTTATTCAACACAGTACTGGAAGTTCTAGTCTTAGTGATCAGGCAAGAAGAAGAAATAAACGTCATCCAAATCAAAAAGGAGGAAGTAAAACTGACATTATTTGCACATGGCATGATATTGTATATAGAAAACTACTAGATCTAATAAATGAATTCCACAAAGATGCAAGATACAAAATCAACATCCAAATATTTATGGCATTTTTATACACTGATAATGGACTATCAGAAAGATAAACTAAAAAAACAACCCATTTACTATTGCAATAAAAAAATAAGGTACCTAGGAATAAATTTATCCAAGGAGGTAAAAGACCTATACTGTGAAAATTATATGACATTTTTGAAGAAATAAATTTAGGAATATTATGCTGAGTGAAATAAGCCAGTCAGAAAAAGATGACTATCACATGATCTCACTTAAAATGTAATCTAATGAACATAATAAACTAAGAAACAAAATAAGTCCAGAGGCATGGAAGTTTGGAACAGATTGACATATCTCAGAGGGGAGGGAGGCGGACAAGCTTAACCAAAGAACTTATATACAGATATGAATAACCAATGGACATAGACAATAGTGTCTTAAAGGCCTGGGGTAGGACAGGGGCTAGGAGGAGGGGGATTAAAGTGGGCAAGGAAATTGGGGGATATTTATAATACTATCAACAACATCAGATAATAATAAGAAAATATATAGCGATGCATTATTCACAATGAAAAAAATTAAGAAATATACAAATAAGTGGAAGGATATCCAAGTTCATGGAGTGGAAGAATTAACATCATTCCCAGAGTCATAAAAGCATGAACAGTCTGTTGAACCTCAGAGAGAAGTCAGGGGAGAGTGGATGGGAAGAGATCAACCACTTAATCTGTATTATATATGCATAATCCGCGAACACAGACAATGGGGTGGTAAGGACCTGGGGTGGGGGCGCGAGATGGAAGTGGGCTGTAAGAGGTTAATGGGAGGAAAAGGAGGACCTATGTAATACTTTCAACAATAAATATTTTAAAAAAGAAAAAAAAAAGCATTAACCTCATTAAAATGTCCATACTACCCAAAGCAATCCATAGATTCAATGCAATTCCTATTAAAATACCAAGGACATATTTCACAGATATAGAAAAATATCCCAAAAAATTATATGAAACCAAAATAGACCTTTGCCATCTTGAGAGAGAAGAACAAAGTTGGAGGTATTACAATACCAAATATCAAACTATACTGCAAGGCCATTTTAATGAAAATAGCCTAGTTCTGACATAAGATCAGGCATATAAACAGTGAAACACAACAGAGAGCCCAGAAATCAACCCACATCTTTATTTATTTATTTATTTATTTATTTATTTATTTATTTATTATTTATTTATTTAATTTATTTATTTTTTATTTAATATATTTTATTGATTTTCCACAGAGAAGAAGGGAGAGGGATAGAGAGCTAGAAACATTGATGAGAGAGAAACATCGACCAGCTGCCTCCTGCACACCCCCCACCGGGGATGTGCCAGCAACCAATGTACATGCCCTTGACTGGAATCAAACCTGGGAACTTTCAGTCCGCAGACCGACGCTCTATCCACTGAGCCAAACCAGTTTCGGCTCAACCTACGTCTTTATAGTCAATAAATATTTGACAAAGGAGGAAATAGCATACACTGGAGTAAAGGCAGTCTCTTCAATAAATGGTGCTGGGAAAACTGGACAGATACATGCAAAAAACAAACCACAAAAAAAGAAACTAGATCACCAACTGACACCATACCCAAGAATGAAATGAAAATGGATAAAAGATTTAAATGTAAGTTGCGAAGCCACAAAAATTCTAGAAGAAAACATAACAGCAAAATCTTGGACATCTCTGGCAGCAATATTTTTGCTGAAATATCTCAGAGGGCAAGGGAAACTCAGGAAAAGATAAACAATTGGGAGTACATAAAGCTAAAAAGCTTCTGACCAGCAAAGGAAACCATTAACAAATGAAAAGAGAACGCACTATATGGGAGAACATATTCACCAATGATACATCTGGTAAGGCGTTAATTTCCAAAATATATAAAGAACTTACAGAGAGCTCATGTAACAGCTGTGAGCAATTGAATTGTTGCTGACATGTACACATAAGGAACTGGTGGACATTGAAATTGGGTCTCAAAAGAACTGTTAGCCCAGAAAGAAACTCACTACAGACTGATTCATTTGCCTGTCACCATAACCATTATTGCTTGTCTCATTTTCGGTTCTTATAAGTGTATTTCTAATAGCACATGATCTCACTCCTCTAGGGGATATAATGAACAGCATAGACTGATGAACAAGAACAGACCCAGAAACAAGGAGGCATGGATCAGACTGTTGGGCCTCAGAGGGAGGGTAAGGAAGGGTGGGGGTAAAGGGGAGAGATCAACCAAAGGACTTGTGTGCAAGCATATGAGCCTAACCAGCGGTTAAGGACAACAGGGGGGTGGGGCATGCATGGGGAGGGGTGTGGGATGGGAATGGGGGGATGAGGACAAATATGTGATACCTTAATCAATAAAGAAATTAAAAAAAGAGCTATAAGACTAACATAGGCAATAAGCTATTCATACTTTGTGATCTAATTTATTTCTTAAACTTGTAAAATAAAATACTTTCAGCTGAAAAAAAAAAAAAGAACTTACACAACTCAACACCAGGAAAACAATCCAATTTAAAAATCAGTAAAGGACCTGAATAGACACTTCTCCAAAGAGGACATACAGATACCCAATAGACATATGAAAAATTTATCAAGGTCACTAATCATCAGAGAGATGCAAATAAAAGAACAATGATGTATCACCTCACACCTGTCAGAATGGCTATCATCAACAAATCAACAAATGACAAGTGCTGGCAAAGATGTGGAGAAAAAGGAACCCTCTTGCACTGCTGGTGGGAATGCAGGCTGGTGCAGTCACTGTGGAATACAGTATGGAGTTTCCTCAAAAATTAAAAATGGAACTCCCATTAAACCGAGTGATCCCACTTCTAAAAATATATCATAAGAAACACGAAACTGCAATTACAAAGTACATATGCAGCCCTGTGTTCATAGCAGCACAATGTACAATAGCTAAGATTTGGAAACTGTGCAAGTGCCCATGAGCAGATGAGTGGATAAAAATATATGGTACACTTGCATAATGGAATATTACAACGTTGTAAAAAAGAAGGAACTCTTACCATTGGCAACAGCATGGATGGACCTGGAACGTATTATGCTAAGTGAAATAAGCCAGTCAGAGAAAGACAAGTATCACATGATCTCACTCATATGTAGAATCTAATGAACAAAATAAACTAATGAGCAAAATAGACCCATAGACATAGAAGCATGGAATACAGAGGGAAGGTGAGGGTAGTTGGGTGAAGAGAGATCAACCAGGGAACTTACATGCATATATGCTTAGCCCATGGACACAGGTAGTAGTGTGGTGAAGGCCTGGAAGGGATAGTTGCTAGGTGGAACGGTTCAATGGGAAAAAAAAAATCAAAGGGGATACCTATAATTCTTTCAATAATAAAGGTAAATTAAAAAAATAAACAAGATGCATGCATCTTCTAGAGGTGCTTGCAGCCTTGCAGGAGAGGAGACCTACTTATATCAGTTAGTAAAGAGTAGAATCCTGTCATCTACTGAGATAATTAAGAGAAAGGAAGTTTTACATGTAGATGGAGAAATCCAAGGACTTCAGAGAAGTTTCATTTTGAACAATGCTTTGAAGAATACTTTATCCCGGTCGGCAGTTGAGTGTCAACCTATGAACCAGTAGGTCACGGTACAATTTCTGGTCAGGGCACATACCCAGGTTGGGGGTGTGATCCCTGGTGTGGGGTGTGCAGGAGGCAGCCCATCAATGATTCTCTCTCATCACAGATGTTTCTATCTCTCTCTCTCCCTCTCCTTTCTTCTCTGAAATCAATAAAAATATATTTAAAAAAAGAATATTTTAGACTTAAAAAAATGGACTAGTGGGAGATTTAGAGTGAGGACGTTACAGTAAGAGAAAGTGGCAGGCATGATAATTAGTAATTGTGCTTCCATATCAATGAGGTTATGGTAATTAACATTTAATTTATTAATACATATGTATTTATCTAAGTAACATGGTGTACTTGCCAAATTTAATATAAATTTTATTTTTCTCTTACCTCCTGGTACATGACATTTCAGAATAAAGTTTTATGTTAAAAAATTAACTTAGAGTCTATTATTAATGGTCTACACATCCATTATGATTTTAATTATCTATGACCATTCAGTATATTAATTTATGCCCTTTTATTCAGTTTGGTGTGTGTGTTTCTGTATGCTGATTCAAAGTAGAAATGACTAAAGAAACAAGAAGAAAAAATTCTTTTAAATGTGTTTATGTTGTTCATTCACATAGTTTTCATGGTGTTAACACAAAGGATTATAAGAATATTATTATTTATTATTTATTATAATTAAATATAATTCTGATGTACTATCTCCTTAATGCATTAATATATGTACTATCTCCTTAATACATTCATTTTCTACCCAATTACTGGAATATCAAAATTACTACGTTAGTATACTGTCACTACTATGATAATAAACTGTCACTATTTCATAATAAAGTGTCATTTTTGTGAGCAATGCGTTTTACCAGTCATTCACAATAGCTGCTGCTGTTTTTTTTTTAGTAAAAGTTGATGTTGCACAACAGGGAAGTTTTTGACTAAAAACAAAGATGCTAAATAAAATAATTATTATTTAGAGATGTGGTGTATCTGTTATAAGACAGCTTATAACAGGCTTTGGAGATTTCATACCAGTTTTACAGAGTCAACCATAAGAATAAATACAAAAACAAACACTTTCAGTTTTGTTCTTCTAATGAGAGATTTGTGGAGAAAATAAAATCAATTAGTTACACTGAAAATATAGTTAGCACATGAAGCATTCAGTGGCCAATTTTAAATCAACTAGAGGCCCAGTGCATGAATTCGTGCATGGGTGCAGTCCCTCGGCCTGGCTGACAATTGGGGCTGATCATGGCTGGCTGGCTTGGGGGAGGTACAGTGGGAGATTGGCTGGCTGGCACCGATCAGGGCTGGCTGCCTGGGGGTAAGGACCGTGGGAGTTTGGCCAGCCAAGGGAGGTTGGCTGTGGGAGCATTCTGACCACCAGGGGGAAGCTCCTGCATTGAACATCTGCCCCCTGGTGGTCAGTGCGCATCATAGCAACTGGTCGATCAGTCATTCTGTCATTCAGTTGCTTAAGCTATTATATATATAGATGGTATGAGTTCATATCACGTCAAAATGTAAGCAGAGTTTTTCTGTGTATATTGCATTCGTGGGAACAGTATTTGTTTCTTTTCTCTAATTTTAAATATTTTCTGGTGAATAGTACATGGTAAGTATTTCTGTCTGAAGAGTTTTTTTTTTTAAATATATTTTTATTGATTTCAGAGAGGAAGGAAGAGGGAGAGAGAGATAGAAACATCAACAATGAGAGAGGATCATTGATCAACTGCCTCCTGCATTCCCTTACTGGGGATCAAGCCCGCAACCCAGGCATGTGCCCCTGACTGGAATTGAACCTGGGACACTTCAGTCCACAAGCTGATGTTCTATCCACTGAGCCAAACCAGATTGAGCTATCTCAAGAGTTTTAATTTTTATAATAAAAGCTTATGAATATACAGGTACTGATTTACTCTTTCACTTTAATCCCTGCATCTTTTACTGAAAACAGATTATTAGGCTAAATGCTGATTCACAGATCAGCAATTGCTCTACTGACTATACAGAATTCTGAGAACTCAAATAACACCACCTAGCAGACTATCATTTTATACTAAATATCGCTGGATTATACTGTTAACATGGGAATATCTACAAACTCACAACTACTTACACTCTGTCAACTAATTTTCTCTGAATATTTTCATCTTTCCACTTCCTCATTCCAATTTTCCTAAATCTGTCTTCCTATCCTCTTCTTCCTATTTTAGCTTTTTATTTCAAACTTCATAATTGGAATTTACTAAAGAGACAATCCTATCTAATAGGATTATTAAATATAAGACATTGTCAGGGAAAACTTGTTTAAAGTGTAGTATAAAAGGGTTGAGTGACTCCAAATTTGTTTTCTGAAAGAAATAGAAGATTGGTCCCTAACACTTTGCTGTCAATTTCTTGTGATATGCTCAAAGATAAGTTAAAGAACCTCGATGTAATGAAAGCAAGATCAGAAATTCAAACCTGAAAAAAGGAATGGTTTTACATAAGAATTTTATCAAACAGAATAGGGAACAGTTTCTGAAGCCAACATATCTATCATAAACCCTTCTTAGAACCAATTTTTCTATAGTCCTACCTTTTTGCACTTGATTTTTCAGTCTGTAATAGCCCCATGTTACCAAAACAATGAGGCAAGGGTTTTGTAATTAAAAGTTGACTGTGTAGGAAATAAAACCAATCCACTTAAAATTTACCAAATCACACATATATATGTTTTGATGCCTGTAGGAAATGATGCAAGAATGAAAGTTCTGTGTTACTGAAACAGATCATATATATATATGCTTACAACTGGAAATTGGAAGACTCTATAGGAAATACAACAGTTAATCATAAAACTATAAAAGAAGAGCTTGTGATTATTTCTAAAGTAGTACAATATCTTCACAGAACTAATATTCTTCAGAAAATAACAAATACAATGAGATCCTATATTTAATTTCAAGTCTGACAACTTGATATTTTATTGCATTTTGTTGAATATAATGAATAATAGCCACCTTTTAAAATGTGTCTTGTTTCATGTTTAAATTAAAAGGGTACTAAATATAAAATACAAGCATAATTGTCCTTAGTTTCTGGTTAAAAAAAACAAACACTAACCTGCAAAATAAGAAATGGAAAATTTGGGGTTTATTTATTTGTTTATTTTCTATTTTTGTTACTTCTTTAGGCTCCTGTTTAAGTTAACATTTCATAAGTGAATGTGTTACAAAAAATGGAAAAAATGGTAATAAATCAGACAGAGAATGACAAATACTATATGGTTCCACTTACATGTGGAATCTAAAACAAATTAGCAAACAAAGCAAAACAAAAACAGACTCATAGAAACAGAGACCAAAAGGATGCTTACCAGAAAGGAGAGAGTGGGGTGATAGGTAAAGAAGGTGAAGGGGAAAATAGTCAATAATATTGTGATAAATTTACAGGGTGACAGATGATAACTAGAATTAGTGGATGCTCACACTTTAAGGTATAAAAATGTCAAATCACTATATTGTGCACCTGAAACTAATATAACAAATATAATATTGTATACAAACTATACTAAAATTTAAAAAATAAATATTAGTATCTATAAATCCTTCTTAGTTTCTAAAAATGAGTGAAATTGGCCCTGATCAGGTAGCTCAGTTGTTTAGAGCATCCTTCCAATACACCAAGCTTTCAGGTTCCATTCCAGGTCAGAGCACATAATAGAATCAATCAATAATTGCATAAATAAGTGGTACAGCAAAAAAAATGTTTCTCTTTCTCTCTTCCTCTTTCTCTCTAAAATAAATTTTTAAAAGGTCAGTCCAAAAGGCCACATATTATGTTATTTTTCATATTAAATGTCCAAAATAGGGAAATACATTGAGACAGAAAATAGATTAGTGGTTTCTTAGCTCTGATGGGGTGGGAATTCATGGGGAGTGATAGCTAAAAGATACAGGGTTTCTTTTCAAAGCGATGAAGTGTTCTAAATTGACTTTGGTAATTGTTGCTCTTATCTGTAAATATATTAAACACCATTGACTTGCACATTTTAAATAGGTGCATTGTATGGTGTATCAATTCTATCTCAATAAAACTTTTTATAAGAATTATGGAGAGGCCCTGGCTGGGCAATTCAGTTGGTTAAGAGTCCCATCCCATTATGCCAAGGTTGTTAGTTCAATCAGGGCACATACAAGAATCAACCAATGAATGCATAAATAAGTGGAACAACAAATAGATATTTCTCTCTCTCTCTCAAATCAATAAACTAAAAAAAAAATTAAATGAGTAAAATGTATGCCTATAAGCCCATGACTCCATTAACATGTTTTCATATGGAAGAAAGTAAGGCCATCATTTTGAGATTCTCTAAGTACCTAGTATATGAATAGGCTTTATGTATGGGAAGTTGCAGACAACTATAATTATAGTAAAAACTACTATTTTGAGTACCTGATTCTTGATTAGAATTTTGTAAACATCATTTGTAATCCTCACAACAATGCTACAAGATAGATTTTATTACCCCAGTTTTGCAGATGATGAAACTAAGGCTCTTTAAGGTTAAACAGACAACTCAAGGACAAATATTTAGGAATATTGGAAATGGAATTCTTACTCAAATTCTATTAGTATGTCCCTATTTGCCATACTGCCAGTATTTTAGAAGAAAGAGGAATGACAACAACAAAATTGGCCCCTCTCTTTGAAGGTCTTAGAATCAATTGGAAAACCAGGGTGAGCACTCAAGGGGAAAAATTAAAGAAAGGACGAAAAAAAGGAAAAAAAAAAACAAAGTATAGCAAAAACATTAAGAAGTAGCATTTATTTATGTAAATCAGCATTACATCTAGAAAATGTACCTGTTCACATTATTTCATTTAACTATAAAAATAATTTTTATATTATGTTTTTTTTCCTCTTACAATGTCTTGCTTCATTTATTTTTTTTAAAGATACTCTTTGAACTTTCACCTTTTGATGTTTAGGAAATACAGTACTTCCTCAGTCTTTAAATTCCTCTCTGATTCCTACAATTGACTTGAAATTAGTTGTTAAAAATAGATATCACACAAGTGGCTCAGGTTAACTATAACTCTTACCATGTATATCAAAAGAATCATCAGAAAGTTGTATAATCAGTGAATAAATATTTAAAAATTGTCAAACGGTAAACTTTGGGCTTTTGTACATACAAGGTATTCAGTAATATTTTGTTTATTAAAACAATGAATTCTGAGAGTATAACAGGGGACACATTAAAGCCTACTATATTCATTTTTAGATTATTTTAAAAATAGATGGAGGAAATTACTAAATGGGGTATATTCACAACTACAGGAACTATCCTGTTCCCAACAATACTACAAATTTTGATTGGTTTGTTCCCTCTTGAATGAATCATAATGAGGGTTGACTAAGAGCTTAAAAATGAATTGAGAAATAATACTTATAATGTTTTAGGATAGAAGCTTAATTTACACAGAAAAATTATAAAGTGCTTCCTTAAGAGAGAGATCAGTAAAAAATTCTTAATGTTCCCATTAAATATAGACCTGCCATAACAAGCTAGCTAGAGGACTTACATTTTGATTAGTTGGAGCAATAGTGGATGTGGAGAAATGGGCTGAAGAAATCTTCAGAATTCAAAATACAGAATTACCAGTCACATATGTTTGCAAATGCAAATAAGAAATGTGGGATAAATATATCTATGATTTGGGAAATTTTAAGTGGATTGGTTTTATTTCCCACACAGTCAACTTTTAATTACAAAACCCTTGCCTCATTGTTTTGGTAACACGGGGCTATTACAGACTGAAAAATCAAGTGCAAAAAGGTAGGACTATAGAAAAATTGGTTCTAAGAAGGGTTTATGATAGATATGTTGGCTTCAGAAACTGTTCCCTATTCTGTTTGATAAAATTCTTATGTAAAACCATTCCTTTTTTCAGGTTTGAATTTCTGATCTTGCTTTCATTACATCGAGGTTCGTTAACTTATCTTTGAGCATATCACAAGAAATTGACAGCAAAGTGTTAGGGACCAATCTTCTATTTCTTTCAGAAAACAAATTTGGAGTCACTCAACCCTTTTATACTACACTTTAAACAAGTTTTCCCTGACAATGTCTTATATTTCAAAGTGAGTACTTAAATTAAAAAAAAATTCCCCCATCAAAGTTTCTATAAAGAATTTAGCCAACACTAATTAAAGAGTTTTATCCCATAAGGTAAGAAAAGAAAGTTATAAAATTACATAAAGTACCCTATTTATGAAAATTAGCTTTATATGCATACATTTAAATATGTCTTTAATATTACCCTCATAATTTGGAGGGTGTTGCAAATATATTTGTTTTTTTGAATGATACTTCCTAAATTAATTAATTTATTTCTGTTACCTTTCATAGCATCCATGCCTCCCACAGCATAAAGTGCCCCCACAGTTGATTTTCTAGGCTTTGTCCGAGGGCTTTGCATCATAGGTCTTCTTTCAGGTAAGAGATGATACTTCATAGCTTCTATCAGAAGTTTCTGACATTCAAGGTCACCAGTAAGTATGGAACTATTTTCAAGATCTGCCAGTAACTGAAAAGTAATGATACATGGTATATGAGGTGAAGAGGCCACCATCAGAAAGGACATATTTTTGTTTATATAACTTTGGAGAAAACTCAAGTTAAATCAAATGTAGATGTTATTATTTAACATTTTAACTTATTTAGTAACATATTTTATGTTCACTTATTATTTAAAATGATTTAAAGCCTCATGGTATTAGCTAATGATCTATGAAGATTTATTTGACACTAGAGGCCCCATGCATGAAATTCGTGCATGGGGGCGGGGGAGCTGTCCCTCAGCCCAGCTTGCACCCTCTCCAATCTGGGACCCCTCGAGGGATGTCCAACTGCCCGTTTAGGTCCGATACCACCAGACATCCCTCTGACAATCCAGGACTGCTGGCTCCCAACTTCTTGCCTGCCTGCCTTCCTGATTTCCCCTAACTGCTTCTGCCTGCCAGCCTGATCACCCCCTAACCACTCCCATGCCAGCCTGATTGATGTCCAACTGCTCCCCTGCCAGCCTGTTTGCCCCCAACTTCCCTTCTCTGCTGGCCTGGTCACCCTTAACTGCCCTCCTCTGCAGGGTTGACCGCCTCCAACTGCCCTCCCTTGCAGGCCTGGTCCCTCTCAACTGCCTTCCCTTGTAGGCCTGGTCCCTCCCAACTGCCCTCCCCTGCTGGCCATCTTGTGGTGGCCATCTTGTGTCCACATGGGGGTAGGATCTTTGACCACATAGGGGCAGCTATCTTGATCTTGTGTGTTGGAGTGATGGTCAATCTGCATATTACCCTTTTATTAGATAGGATAGAGGCCTGGTGCATGGGTGGGGACCAGCTCGTTTGCCCTGAAGGGTGTCCTGGATCAGGGCGGGGTTCCCTTGGGGTGTGGAGAGGCCTGGGCAAGGGGCCTGTGGTGGTTTGCAGGCCAGCCATGGCCCTGATGACCCAAGCAGAGGCTCTGGTATCTGGAATTTACTTACCTTCTACAATTGAAACTTTGTAGCCTGGAGCAGAGTCAAGCCTCCTGCTCAATCCGTGGCTGCCGCCATTTCTGTTTGGATTTGTTTACCTTCTATAATTGAAACTTTGTATCCTTGAGTGGAGGCCTGGGCCCGCCAGAGTGTATGGAAAGCTTGGATTCCTCTGTTGCCAGGGAAACCAAGCCTCCCTTCTGATAGCCATCTTGGTTGGGATTAATTTGCATAACTGCCCAGATTGTCTGGTGGGCGTGGCTTGGCTGGTGGGCGTGGCTTATATAGCAGAGTGATGCTTAATTTGCATATTACTCTTTTATTAGAGAGGATATTTATCTTTTAAGTATATATGCATATAATCTCAAGGAGTGAAAGAGCACTCATAAAATGTGTTATTGAAAAGCAATCAAGGAGAATGGCTTTGTATGCACAAAGCAAGCATCTCTCAGTCTATGGCATGTAGCTAGAGAAGCAGTCATGTTTTTGGTGGATTTAGGGGTGGTGGTACAAACATGTCCAGTTAAAACAAAATAATATTACCTATAGGAGGTTGCATCTTTATCATTAAATCACTTTTGTAAAGTATTCTGAAAGTAGGTCTTTTAAACAATTATTTACATGTATATGTATAACATCAGTAAGGTACTTGTGTTAGTAATGTCAATAGCTAATACATTAACACTATTAGATGAGTAATACTTTTAAACATTACTCCCTGGCAGTCAATAAAACACTTATTGAATGGGATAAGAGCTAAGTAAATTATTTTTCCTGAAATGAGTTGAGAAGTTAAGCTTTGTTTCAAAATTTTGCCAAGGGTTATTTAGATTAATTCCTTTGAGTTTTGGGTCCACAGTGTCATAGGGAGGAATAACAAGCAGATTGTTGGAGTGGAAGTGCTAACCTCACACCATAAAACTTCACAGAAGTTTCCTGTTCTGTACTGGTTAATCCTAGCTCTGTTCTTACTCCACTTATCTCTGATGGATCCCTGTTTTGACTTAGCTAGTGAGATCCCAGGCATTTCCTCAATTCATGCAGTTCTGAAAATAGGTTTGAAAACTGGGCTATATAGGTTTTGCTTTTTTCAAAAATATTCTTTGGAGATTTATGACCATTTAAAAATATATTTAATTTCTAGGGTACTTGTTTAAGGACACTTTTAAACTTGTTTTGGAAGTTTATATTCTGTATGTTATTGCCCACCACTACCATGATCAGGAAATGTTTTCAACGACCACATTTTAGGCATAAGGCCTATTCAGGGGCGGGAGGCCAAGGCACCGCTGGTTTTGTGTTTGGGCTGGAAATTTTCCCACTCCAATAAAGTAAGGGAAGTTCAAACTAAGCATCTTGCTGAAAGAATATCATATAGACTTACAGCATTGTACAGTTAAAGGGTTCTGATCTTTTATACCAGTGCATCTTAAATTTTTGCATGTTTTAAAATCATATGGAGAACTTATTAAAACAGATTCCTTGGCATCACCCCCCAGAAATTATTTTGGTAGGCCTGTTGTAATGGACCTGAGCGACTGAGTTTCTAACAAGCTCCCGGGCAAGGCTATATTTCTGGTTCAGGGACATTTTGAGCAGCACTGCTTTAAAGAATATCATAAGTCAAATAGACCATATCATGAGAATAACACTCACACAAGTGTATATACATTCACAAGAACACATAAAATTTCTATAGTTTCTGAACCTTGGGTCTAACATGACATATATATTTTAATGTTTCTCTTTTTGATGTTACTATTGCTTTGCCCTTTGGATAATGTTGCTATAGCCAGGAGGGTAGTCAATGTTCTTTCATTAAATACAGACAGATTCTTAAGAATAAATATGTAGTTCCATGGGATTTAATTAACAACTAAACTTAACAACCTAGAGAAACCAAAAGTTCAATATTAACATTTAATTAGTAATTTTTTGAAGATAAATTACTTTTAATGTTTATGAAACTACTGCCTCACTTAGTACAGATAAGGTCCCTCCTTCCAAAGTGGATGATATTCGAAAACTTTAGCCACAGTCTATACAGTATATGAAGTGTATATATGTGTAACATATTCATGAATATATAATATGTAAATGATATATACTATTGGCCAATTTGCTACACAGAAATAATTGTGATTATCACCAATGGTGGAATTATATATAGAGAACTGCACTCTAACATCATTAAATTTCACATATTAAAATTCAGTATGAGGTGGGTCAATCCTGAATCTTATCCAAGGGCATTTGTTTTTAGAATGATTTCTACTATGAGCCTTCAGCATGCATGTGGAGATGTCATTATTATAATATTGCTTTAGTGCAGGCGTCCTCAAACTATGGCCCGCGGGCCACATGCGGGTGTTTTTGCCGTTTTGTGTTTTTTTTTTACTTCAAAATAAGATATGTGCAGTGTGCATAAGAATTTGTTCATAGTCTTTTTTTTTAAATATATATTTTATTGATTTTTTACAGAGAGGAAGGGAGAGGGATAGAGAGTTAGAAATATCGATGAGAGAGAAACATAGATCAGCTGCCTCCTGCACACCCCCTACTGGGGATGTGCCCGCAACCAAGGTACATGCCCTTGACCGGAATCGAACCTGGGACCTTACAGTCCACAGGCCAACGCTCTATCCACTGAGCCAAACCGGTTTTGGCCACAGTCTTGTTTTAAACTATAGTCCGGCCCTCCAATGGTCTGAGGGACAGTGAACTGGCCCCCTGTTAAAAAAGTTTGAGGACCCCTGCTTTAGTGCATCTGATACTACTATATAGTATTATTTCGATCCTTGTAGCTAATTATCCATGTTAGTAGAATATAACTCCTTTCTACAACCCCTTCTGGTATGATCTTGTACTGATTATTATCACCTTGCCTAGAAGGTAGGCAGGGAAAGAAAAAGTTAGCCTAGTCATTTTTCCTGCTTGTTATAAGTTCTGTTTGGTGAGAGGAAATTGAAACTGATGAGGATGCTCATTAGATAATGTGGATTATCTGTAGTTTTTAAAAATCTTTGTTTCCTCTCTCTTCAACATTAATATTGCTGATTGAAGACTGGGTATGTCCTTCTGCCAAACAAATCCTGTACTTTACAATTACTCAAATTCCTCTGAATAAAATGGAAAAATCAGGATTGGATTAATGCCAAGTGGTAGTTTGAACTATAATTATATCACTGGTAAATGTTCATACCTGTGGTGGAAGTAATGGCAGTCTGATATAAGTAAGTAGCTTGGATAGTTCTTGTTGCCTAGTCTGCACATCATGCCCCACCCAGTCCATCAGAGCATGGAAAATGGTTTCTTCATCAGGCACGTTAATATCGTCACTGCACAGAAGTTTGGAGATTTCATTAGCTGGAAGCAGGAGGAATTCTTGGTTCTTTATTACATCAATGAAGTGTTCCTAGAAAAAAGAGGTCATCTACTGAAACTTTGTTCTTTAGAAACTTCTTTTTTAAAATATATTTTTTATTTTATTTTATTTTTAAAATATATTTTATTGATTTTTTACAGAGAGGAAGGGAGAGGGATAGAGAGCCAGAAACATCGATGAGAGAGAACCACCGATCAGCTGCCTCCTGCACACCCCCCACTGGGGATGTGCCCGCAACCAAGGTACATGCCCTTGACCGGAATTTAACCTGGGACCCTTCAGTCCGAAGGCCGACACTCTATCCACTGAGCCAAACCGGTTTCGGCTTAAAATACATTTTTTAAATTTATTGATTTCAGAGAGGAAGAGAGAGGGAGAAACAGAAACATCAATGATGAGAGAGAATCATTGATCGGCTGCATCCTGCACGCCCCCTACTGGGGATTGAGCCAACAACCTGGGCATGTGCCCTTGGCCGGAATCGAACCTGGGACCCTTTGGTTTGCAGGACGATGCTCTCTCTATCCATGAGCCAAACCAGCTAGGGCTCTTTAGAAACTTCTTAACAAAATAAGCATATCAAAGAATTTCACTTTGAGAAACTTCACAAAAAGCCTGGGTGCTGAGAGAGGGAGAGTGAGAGGGGGAGAGAGAGAAAGAGAGAGAGAGAGAGATGCGTTTATAACATACAGGTGCTGTTGCTACCAATGGCAAAGGGCATGCGGGAGGCTTCTGAAGCTGAGGAGGCAAATGCTTCTACTTGAAATTATTTAAGAACCCTGGAATGTCCCTAAGCACTTCAGAGCTCATATGGATAGTGTCCAAGTTGATAAGAGTGCTTTCCTCTTTCAGCTGTTGTAGGTCACAACAGCTTATAACACCAGAAATGACTGATGTCACACTGGCCTGTTGGTCTTTAGCAAAAAAACCTTAAAAGAAAGGCTGAAAAATTTCAAGTTGGAGGCATTTTTGGATGCTTGGGAGAAGTAGGTCTGGTTGTCAACGTAGAAAACAACACACTGAATTTCTTTGAGATGAAACAAAAGATTGATGAAAAAATATTTTCTCCTATGGAAAAGCATGGTCATATATTTACCAAGGCAAAGGTATCTTTTAGAATGGTTAACAATCTGCAGTTTCCAAATAATATAAAAGGGTCTCCCATGTTTTTTTGTGTGTTTTTTTTTTGAGGGGGTGGGTTATCTTTCAATTTTTATATATTATACCTCAATTTTCTCTTCTGTCAGTGTGTTGTCTTATATTTTATCAAGCATCAAATTTCAGGCAGCTGTGTTTCAATTTTCTTTTATTGAAACACCACTATATATTTTTTATGATTCATAATGTTATATATATTTTTTGACAACACAATGATTGTTTCCAACATTTTATAGTAAATATCTCAATTTTTAAATGCAATGAAAAATGCTTCTGAAATGAAGATAAACATGTCTAGTTGGTAATTTACATTTTACAATAAATAGATACTATTCTGGAAGCAGTTTAAGACAGCTTATGAGTAGCTAGGGGAACTGGATAAATCATATCACTTCTTCAGCTCCACTCTGAGTTTAATCATTGTAGAACTAAGTTAGTCTAATAGCAAACTTATCCATACAACAACCATCAAGTTTGACAGACCCATCAAGAAGCTCTGATACCATAAATGCAAGTTAACTTGCCTATTTAGACAAACTTCCCTCTTGTGACTAAGGCAAGCAATTCAGAGACTCGGGTCCTTATATGTAACAGATGATCCTGTCTGAAAAGTCTTTAACCTATAGCAAAATAATGGAGCTAGTTCTACAACTAATACATTACGCATGTATAACACTTCAAACTTAACGAATTTCTTTAAAAAATATTGTCATCACCAATGTGGTCTTGTGGGGAGTGGAATTATTCAGATAGGAAAACAGGCTGTGTGAATTGTTTGGTCTCCTGTGCAGTAAATGTCAAAGTATAGGCATATCTTGGAGCTATTACAGGTTCAATTACAGACCACCACAAAGAACTGAATATCACAATAAAGTGAGTCACAAAAACCTTTTGGTTTCACAGCGTATATAAAAGTTATATTAGACCACACTGTAGTCTATTAAGTATGCAATAGCATTATGTCTATAAAAACAATGTACATACCTTAATTAAAAATACTTTATTGCTAAAAGATGCTAATCATCATCTGAGCCTTCCTTGAGAAATAATATGTTTGCTGGTACAGGGTCTTGCCTTGATGTTGATGGCTTCTGACTGATCAGGCTGGTAACTGCTAAAGGTTAAGTGGTTATGGAAATTTCTTAAAATAAGAAAACACTGAAGTTTGATGCATTCTTTTTACAAATGGTTTTTCTGTAGCATGCAATACTATTTGATAGCAGTTTACCCACAGACCTTCCTTCAAAATTATAATAATTTCTCTCAATCCCTGCTGCTGCTTCATCCACTAAGTTTATGCACTATTCTAAATCATTTGTTGTCACTTCAACATTCTTCAGTCTTCACAGCATCTTCACCAGGAGTAGATTCCATCTCACAAAACCACTTTTTTTTTCTTCTCACTCATAAGAAGCATTTACTCATTCATTAAAGTCTTGTCATAAGACTGCAGCAATTCAGTCACATCTTCAGGCTCCACTTCTAATTCTAGTTCTCTTGCTTTTTCACCACTTCCCCAGCTACTTCCTCCAATGAAGTCTTGAACCCCTCAAAGTTATTCCATGAGGGTTGGAATCAACTTCTTCCAAATACTTAATTTGATAATTTGACTTCTTCCCATGAATTGTCTCATTGTGTAAAACCCACTCAACAGTTAATGTGGGTAATATACAGTCAATAAAATTGAAGTATGCCTCTCAGAAAGTTAAGAAATGATTAAAATGGTTTATATGATGGTCATATTTAAATATATCTAGAAATTAGATTTTTTGATAGAATTTGTTATGGCTTCAGAGTGGCTGCCTGATGCGATTATTGAAAATAGCCTGGTGATATAGGTAATTAGTGTAAATAAAAAATAAATTTACTGGTTTGAATTATCTAGATGTGGCATTGGAATATACAGTACTATAGAGAACATCTAGTTAAGCTTAAAGATTAATTTTATATTGTTTTATTTTGGAATTATTTGCTCCTAATTTCAAGCTTCTGTGCTCATTCTTAAGAACATTTTTGTACCTTTGGTTTGATATTCATTTTTTTAAATCTACATTTACATTGTTGTAAAACTTAATAAATTTAGCATACTTGCTGAATGTTTCATCAGTGTAGATTACTGTTTATATGATTATGGTGGTTAATTTTATGCATCAACTTGACTGAACCAGGGAATGTCTAGACTTTTGGCTAAACATTCTGGATGTGTCTATGATGGTGTTTCTGGTTGGGCCCATACACATTAGGGAGATTAATCTGTTTTACGTAGTCTGTGATTAAAACAATTATAATCAAATCGTTAAAATCATTTGTGTTTTTATACTATTAATACAGTATTATAAAAGCATTATTATAACAAGAGCTTTACCTCTTTTACTCCACTTATAATATATACTAAAATAGCTAAAGAAGAGGAATTAAAGAAGAGAACAATATTGTTTTTATGCACATCCTGCTTTAAAAATCACATAATAGGAAAAGGAAGAGAAGTTGGTTTTGAGCAACAAAAATAATTCAAGCTGTTTATCAGCATGTGTTTTGTCTGCAAAAGTAAGATACCAGCCAGGAAGCTACTAATACTTAATTTAAGAATTTAAGTAATTTAACAGGAAGTTTTCCATGTTTGGTTTTTAAGGTAGGATTAACCTTTAAACTACATAATTGCTGTTCTTATAAATTATATTGTATCTATATCTAGGATATAGTAATATAAATAGCATAACTAAATGACATATGTTAAAACACCAATCCATTATAATATGATTATCCAAATAATGTCATTGCTTCAGGAATATGTTTGAAACTTCATATTTTCAAAATTGACCAGAGATGGAAAGACGAGGGGGAAAATTTTACAATAATTTTTTAGAGGATTCAAATATTAGAACTTTGGAAATTTTAAGGTCCATATACAACTGTAGAAAAATAATCTTTAGTTATATGAATCTCAATCCTCTCAATCCTAAATTTTAATGTTAATTTTTTCTTATTCTTAGGCATAATTTTCTCTACTGTTCACTTTTATGTACATGTCTTTTAGTATTGAATCTTTGCATGTTGTTTTTTTTTTTACTGTAGCAATTTTCTTAGCCTGAAATATTTATCTTTTGATTGTCACAGAAAGATCCATCTCTTGTGTTGTTTCCTGCTTCAGAGGTTAAAAAGTTGATTTTCTTCTTTACATTAGGCAATTTGTATCCTGATAATGGTAAGAGTATGTTTACCATATGTCTACTTTTTCTTGCCTTGCTACAGATGATCAATCTTTCATGTCACGGTCATTTGTCTGAATAAACATAGTCTTATGCCATGCAACTTTCAAAGAATTAGCATATAAGAATGTGTTTATTCAATTTATTATGATTAGTACTAGAATTGAGAGGTGGTTTAAATTAATTAAGGGATTGGACTACAAATTGCTTTTAACCAAAATATGTTTCATTAAGACATAAAAAGTCCATACAATAGAATTGTTTGAGTTACTAATTTTATAGTTCTTAAGCATTCTAATCAGTATTAATCCATTAATTTTTCTTTATTGAATATTTTCATTATAAATCATAATTTGCACAAACTTAAAAATTAAAGTTCTAACAGTGCAAAATATTGGGAAAATTATATTTTCTTAATAATGTGAATTTGAATTGAAATATACTTGTAGAATTTAATTTGGGGCAATATTTTCAATTCTTCAGGCTTTGAAATTCCAGTAAACCTTTTTTAGTTTCAAGAATGAGAAACTTGATTGAGTACAACTCAACCAGACACATATTTTAATCTAATGTCTATTATTTGAAAGTCAGGGTTAATGAGGGACGGCCAAACGACTGAACAAGCAGGCTGCATGGGGCAACCAGGCTGGCAGGGGGGTTGGTGAGGGACGACCAAAGGACTGAACAAGCAGGCTGTGTGGGGCGACCAGTTTGGCAGGGGGGTTAGTGAGGGACGTACAAAGGACTAAATAGCAGGCTGTGTGGGGCAACCAGGCCAGCAGGGGGGGGGGGGAGTTGGGGGCAACCAGGCTGGCAGGAGGGGGCAGTAAGGGGTGACCAGGCCGGTGTGTGGGGGGGTAGTTAGGAACAACCAGGCCAGCAGGGAGGGTCAGTTGGGGGCACCTAGCCAGCAAGGGGGTCAGTTAAGGGTGACCAGGGAGGCAGGAGGGGAAGAGTTAGGAGCAACCAGGCAGGCAGGCAGGTGAGCGATTAGGAGTCAGTGGTCCCGGATTGGTACAGGTTGGGCTGAGGGGGACCCCCCACACACCATGCACAAATTTTTTCCACTGGGCCTCTAGTGTATATATATTTATGTACACATAAACATATCAGCAAAAAATTCAGTAACTTAGATATCGGGTTAATACATTACTATAAATTAATTTGAATCAGTTGATTTTACCATTGTGTATTTATGTGCCACACTCAGGAGCTCTGTACAACCCTGGGCATCTCCAAATGATCGAATCCCTAAACAGTTTGAAGGATGGAGCTGCTTAATGAGAAAATTGGAGCAGACGTCAATAACTTGAGTCAGTTGCAGGAGACAAGCTGCAGCCAGCAAACTTTCGATAGTATCTTCTTTCAGTTGCAGGACACCTAGATGGTTTGAAAAAGTAAAGAATGATTACATGTCCCATAAAGTAGGACACAAATAAGCTAGCTAGTTGAAATTTTCACTTTCTCTCATTAGTGAGGCTATATTTTCAAGATTACAGTAACCACCATTTAAAGCCAACATATACTAGTTACAAGAGAGTTTGTATAAACGCTAATAAGATGGCTGACGGAGGCCAGACTAGATTATCCAAAACCACTGTAGCTAATGAACATTGAATACTATCATTGCAAAGAAGAGCAACTTATTTCTTTATCAGTCCTGCAACTAAATCTTAAATAAAAAACTGTTCATATTATGACTCAAGGAACATAATGCAATCTTGTATAAGGGTAATACAAGTGGCCAAACAGGTATCAGTCATTTTTGTGGAAAAAAATCTTGGTACATAAGAACATTGAGCTTATGTGCCATTTTTTCATCTGTATTTATTAGCTAAGAAGGATAACTTGGCCCAAATATTAAGCCTGGAATTGATACCTGATATTGTCTCAGAAAAAAAAAAGGAAGAAAGAAAGAAAATGTTGCCAACAGTCCTTAAAATAAGAATTGCTTATAATATTATTTTGTTAGGTATAAGAAATAGGCTCTATTTTAAAAATATATATAAAGAATCTTTAAAAAGGAAATCACAGAAATTAAACTGTTTTATTTATATTGAAATATCTGTATTATTTTGGAGCAAATATTATATGAATTATTACAAATGTTAGGTTATTTTGATAAGTTAAATTGCCACTTTTTTGGTTTAAACCAAGCTATAGGTAAGTTATAAATAATGATATTTCATATGGATTTTATAAATTGTACAAACTGGTCTTGTAAAATACCTTAGTATTGTTTCTATATGTTGCAAAACCATAAATAAAAGAGTAATACATACCATGAGATGCTTTATATTTGGTTTACCCTTTAAAATATGTTATAAAGGGCTCCAGTCCATCAGTAGACTTTCTCATGTTGTTTCTTGTCCTGGATTTTGAAGGAAGAGCCCTGCCTATGTTTCATGAGACCCAGAGAAGTATGAACTATTCTCAGTTTCAGACCTAAAGATTCACCTGCTATAGACATTGAAATATGGCCCAGATATTAGGATATTTATTTCTAAATAAGTGAAACTCTTAGAAGAAAGCATAACAAAAAAACTCCTTGACAGTGGTGTTAGCAATAATTTATTAGATAAGACACCAAAGCATAAGCAAAAAAAGCTAAAATAAACAAGAGGAACTACATAGCAAAGAAAACAAAAAATAAACTGAAAAAGCAACTGATAGAATGAGGTAAACTATTTGCAAAACATATACATGAGAAAGGGTTAATGTCCAAAATATGTAAAGGATTTATACATTTCTATAACACAAAATTAATCCAATTAAAAATGGGCAAAAGGCATGAATTGACATTATTTTCAAAGAAGATATACACATTGCCAATAGGAACATGAAAAAGTGCTGGACATCACTAGTCATCAGGGAAATGCAAATCAAAACTACAATGAGATATCACCTCACACCTGTTAGGATGGCTAATATTAAAAACAGAAAGGATACCAACATTAATGAGGCTTTGGATAAAAGGAAACTGTTGTGTGTTGTTTCTGGGAATTTAAATTGATACACCCATTATTGAAAACAGTAAGAAGGTTCCTAAAATATTTTTAAAAATAGAACTATGTATGATCCAGAAACCTCACTCCAGGGTAAATACCTAAAGGAAAGGAAATGGGATCTTGACATATATACACTCTGATGTTCATTGCAGCATTATTCACAGGAGCCAAGATATGAAAACAACCCATCTTTTGACAGATGAGTTGATAAAGAAAATGTGTATTTATGTAGATAGGTTTATATATATAATGGAATATTATTCATCTATGAGAAAGATGGAAATATTGCCATTTGTGACAACATGGATGAGCTGGAGGACATTATGTTAAGTGAAGTTAGGTAGACACAAAAAGTATAGTGTATGTGGAATAAAAAAAATGATGATTTCATAGAAAAAGCAAGTAAATTGGTTGGTGCCAAGGGGTGAGAGTTGGACAAGGTAAATGTAGGTTAAATGATACACTCTCAGTTATAAAAGTTCTGGGGATCTAATGCACAGTATGGTGACTGTAGTTTATTTTGAGAGTGAATCTTAAGTGTCCTTATCACATATAAAAAGAGTTAACTATTTGAGATGATATATGCATTAAATATATTGATCTTCGTAATCATATATACCTCAAATCATCACACTGTAAATTGACAAACTTAAATACATACAATTTGTCAATTATTCCTCAATAAATTTAGAATGAATGAATGAATGATTACATACATAGATGAACACACATACATACTATTTGGTCCCAAAACACATCCTATTATATCTGTTTTATAATTTGAATACACATAACTTAAATATTTCAAATGAAGAGACTGTACAAATTTCAAATGTATAGTTAAAATATCTGACTTCTAGTCTCATTTTTATAAATGAGAGTATACCCATATTGTGAAAGAGGAGAGAGAGAGAGAGAGAGAGAGAGAGAGAGAGAGAGAGAGAGAGAGAGAGAGAGAGAGAGAGGTCTATTCTCTTATGGTCATATTTTTTAATATCATATTTCTTACTTCTTGCTCTTTTATAGTATACTAGTGGCCTGGTGCATGGAATTTGTGCACTCGTTGGGGGTATCCCCCAGCCTGGCTTGTGCCCTGTCACAGTGTGGAAGCCCCATGATCCATCACCCCAAAGAGGTAGGCCCTGTCCAACCATCCGGGGCTGGAGCTGGGGGAGACCTGTGGACCCCAGGCTGGGCCAAGGCAGAGGCCTGTGGACCCTCAGGGGCATACCCGCAGTGGAGGCCTCCCTCTGTGCACGCCTGCCTAACCCCTGGCACAGGTGCACGGAGATGGAGGCTTCCCTCTGCGTGTGCCTGCCTAACTCCTGGTGCAGGCACGCAGAGATGGAGGCCTCTGCCGCCGTCTCGCCACCGGGCCAGGCTTGCAGCAGAGGCCTCCCTCTGCACGTGCCTGCCTAACCCCTGCCGAAGCCCCGCCCCATCCCCGATGCTGCAAGGCCCTGCCCACCCACACCTGCTGTGCATGCCACCTGCTGAGTGGTTGTGACATGATGGCGTCCCAGACAATTTGCATATTCCTCTATTATTATGTAGAATTGAATTTAAATCCTGATTCTGCACCTTATTACTTTAGAAAAGTTACTTAACTAGTCTATTCTTAATTTTTTAACTTGTAGAATAGGAATAATAATAATGTGGGTTATATAATATGGTATTATTGTAAGGATTAATTGAGTTAATATATGCCAAGCACTTACCTGTGTAAGCATACTGTACCAAGGAATTAAGTGCATTAGGATCAACTCCTTCCATCTTGACCTCTTCTTGTTTGGCTTCAAGCAAATCACTAGTAAACATTGCAGCAAAATAATCAGACATGGCACTGAGAACCAACCTGGAAATAAGAAGGTTTCATAGGAAAATAAATCAGTCCATGATCTTATTGAAAAACATGAAATGCAGTCAAAAAGTTTTTAACACTGGTGAGACTCTTTTTTCTATAAAACTTTCACAGTTCAGTAATCCTAGTGAAATTAGAAAGGCAAATAGTAACTTGATATTCTTTTAAAGGATTTGTGATGTTTTTCTTCATCAGTTTTTCAAGTTTGTATCTTCTAAATATCCCATAGGAAATTGAATAATATACGGTAAAGCTTTTGGAAAAAAATGTATCTTTATTGTTGAAAGCATTACAGATGTGCCCCTTTTTCCCATTGACCCCCTCCACTTAGCACCTGGCTCCCAGGCTTTCAACACACTATTGTCTGTGTCTATGAGCTATGCATAAATGCATATTAAGTTCCCCAGTTAATCTCTCCCCACCCACACCTTCCCTCTGAAATGCATCAATCTGTTCCATGCTTCTGTCTCTGGATCTATTTTGTTCATCAGTTAAGTTTGTTCATTAGATTCT
The DNA here is from genome assembly GCF_027574615.1 of Eptesicus fuscus. Classification (NCBI taxonomy): domain Eukaryota; kingdom Metazoa; phylum Chordata; class Mammalia; order Chiroptera; family Vespertilionidae; genus Eptesicus; species Eptesicus fuscus. The sequence goes on from NC_072473.1 coordinate 28,230,794, forward strand.
ACATATAAGTGAGATCATGTGATGCTTATCTTTCTTTGACTGGTTTATTTCACTTAGCATAATATTCTCCAGATCCCTCCATGCTGTCTCAAAGGGTAAGAGATCCTTTTTGGACAGCTGCGTACTATTCCATGCTATAGATGTACCACAGATTTTTTATCCACACATATACTGATGGGCACTTGGGCTGTTTCCAAATCTTAGCTATTATAAATTGTGTTGTTATGAACATAGGGGTGCATATATTCTTTCTCATTGGTGTTTCAGGTTTCTTAGGATATATTCCTAGAAGTGGGATTACTAGGTCAAATAGCAGTTCCTTTTCTAACTTTTCTTTTTTTTTTTTTTCAGAGAGGAAGGGAGAGGGAGAGAGAGAGATAGAAACGTCAATGATGAGAGAGAATCATTGGTCAGCTGCCTCCTGCCTGCCCTCTACTGGGGATCATACCCATAACTGGGGCATGTGCCCTTGACTGGAATCAATACTGGGACACTTCAGTTCGCTCTATCCACTGAGCCAAACCAGCTAGGGCCCTTTTTTAACTTTTTGATGAAATTCCATACTGTTTTCCATAGTGGTTACACCAGTCTTAATCCCACAAGCAAGCCTCTCGTTCAACATAGTACTGGAAGTCTTAGCCACAGTGAACAGAGAAGAAGAAAAAATAAAAATCATCCAAATTTGAAAGGTGGAAGTAAAGCTGTCATTATTCGCAGATGAGATGATATTGTACCTAGAAAATCCTAAAGAGTCCACCAAAAAACTACTAAGTTTAATAAATGAGTTTGGCAATGTAAGAAGATATGATGCAAAATTAGCAGGATACAATATTAATACCCAGAAATTTGTCATTTTTATTCACCAATAATGAACTCTCAGAAAGAGAAACTACAAAAAACAATCCCATTTACCATTGCAACAAAAAATTAAGACACTTAGAAATAAAATTAACCAAGGAGGTAAAAGACCTGTACTTGGAAAGCTATAGGGCGTTGAAAAAAAGACAGAAAGGAAAATATAAACCAGTGGTCATGGATTACTAGAATCAACATCATCAAAAGGTTCATACTACCCAAAGCAATCTATAGGTTCAGTGCAATCCCCATTAAAATACCAATGACATATTTTACAGATCTAGAACATACACTCCAAAAATCTATATGGAACCCAAAAAGATGCTAAATAGCCTCAGCAATCCTGAGAAAGAGCATAGTTGGAGGGATTACAATACCAGATATCAATTTATACTACAGAGCCACTGCAATCAAAACAGCCTGATACTGGCACAGGAACTGGCATATAGATCAATGGAATAGAACAAAGACCCCATAAATCAACCCCAACCATTATGCTCAATTAATATTTGACAAAGGAGGCAAGAACATACAATGGAGTAAAGATAGTCTTTTCAATAAATGGTGTTGAGGAAATTGGAGAGGTGCATGCAAAAAATGAAACTAAACCACCAATTTATACCATGCATAAGAATAAATTCAAAATTGATAAAATGACTTAAATGTAATTCATGAAACCAAAAAATCCTAGAAGAAACCATAGGCAGCAAAATCTCAGACATCTCTTATAGAAAAATGTTTGCTGATACATCTCCTAGGGCAAGAGAAACTAAGGAGAAAATAAACAAATGGGAATAAATCAAAATAAAAAGCTTCTGCACAGCAAAAGAAACCACCCACAAAATGAAAAGTGAGTCCCCTGTATGAGAGAACATGTTTGTCAACGATATATCTGATAAGGGGTTAATTTCCAAAATATTTAAGGAACTCATACAACTTAACAAAAGGAAGACGAACAATCCAATAAAAAAATGGGTAAAGGACCTAAATAGACACTTTTCCAATGGGATATACAGATAGCCAAAAGACATATAGTAATGCTTTTTAATATAGGATGATAAAAATCTGTTTTCCTCAGAGTTCCAATTTATAATCAATGGACTTATTCTTTTTCATTCATGCTTGTTCATTCATACTCTAATCACCAGACATTCTATCTGCATAAGGATACTTACCTATGAGCTGGGATTCGGAGGTGTCCAACAATGAGGAACACATCACAGAGTTGTTTCTCTTTCAGGTAGTTCTGCATTTTATGGAGAGTTTTCTCTGCATGATTTACAGCATGGAACTCCTCCTCAGGTATACTGAGATTCATTTCTTCAGAATGTTGTGTATGTAATCTGAAAGGGGGATAAGAGTAAGAATATGGTTTATTCTCCTAGTGAGTGTGCTAATGTACAGTAGAAATTTAGGCACATCAACTTCTAAAAGAAATATTTTGGAGTACAGTAAACTAAACTTTTCACTCTGAATATTTTACTATGATTGTTGCCTAATCTTCCATTAAAGTAACTTGTGATGGTTAGTGTTTATATCAGGAATTGAACCATACTATGTATGGTGCAGCTGCAGGGCTAGTATTAATTGTCATATACACAACCATAAACTTCAAAATGCTAGCATATATCTTTAATTTTTGTTGGTATTATGATAATGACATTAGGCATGATATTGTAGGCAGGATTCACAATATGTTTCAGATTTGTTTATGACTTGAAGCTTCTTCATGGTGTACTCATTAAACATTAGAAGTATTTATTGAATAATCTTAAGCTTTAGAGTTCCATAACATTCTTTATAATATGTCAAACCCCTCAGGAAAATATACATATTTCCATCTTTTATATTTCTTTACCAGCTTTATTGATATATAATTAACATAAACAGTGTGTAAGTTTATTTTACTTTTTATATACCCTTTTTTTAATATTCATGTGAGGACATGCTTAGCGAGAGGGGGGGAGAGAAAGAGAGAGACAGAGAGAAAGAGATGGAGAGAGAAAGAGATGGGGAGAGAGAGAGAGAGAGGGAGAGGGAGAGGGAGAGGGAGAGGGAGAGAGAGAGAGAGAGAGAGAGAGAGAGAGAGAGAGAGAGAGAGACTGATGTGACAAAAACATCGATTGGTTGTCTTCTGTAGGTGCCCCAACTAGGAATCAAATCCAAAAGTCAGGTATGTGCCCTGACCAGAAATCGAACCAGCAACCTTTTGGTGCACAAGATGACAGTCAGTCGACTGAGCCACTCTGGCTGGGCAACATTGTGTAAGTTCAAGGTATACAACATGATGGTTTCATATGCCTAGATAGTGTGAAATGATTACCACAATGAGATTAAAATATCCACAACTTCACATGGTTACCATTTTGTATACACATGGTAAGAACATTTAAATTCAACTCCTATAGCAATTTTCAAGTATATAATACAGTACTGTTAACTAGTCACAATTCTGTATATTGGATTCCAAGTTATTCATCTTGTAACTGGAACTTTGACTATTTAGAACAATATGATCACTGTTGATTTTACAACAATGAAATATGTCACAAAGTGGTAGATTTAAATACTAACACAAGCACATAGAAATTTACAATTAGCGGAATCTGAGAAATTTGATGGTTGGGTGAGCATGCTTACATACTTTGCTTGTCACCTTTCTTGTTTCCATGCATCACTTTCCAACCACCAGATAGGATTAGTTTTAGGTTCCTTCACCAACAACTTGGCCTGTGTTGTTAGTTGGTTTTTTTGTTTGTATTTTTTTAAGACAATCGGTCCAAGGTGGCATTATTCTTTTTGTCTTTTTAATTCAAATAAAGAATTCAGCTCTGAATCTTCTTAACCTTTAAAGACTCTGAGATATTCAGCCACAATATTGTTTGGCTAATAAGGGTAGGGTGATATAAATTTTCTTTAAAAATGCCTGCTACAAAATGCACTTGTTTATTTTCTATGCCTCTCTTTTTGTGCTATTTGTCCCTTATTGTTCCCCAAATGCCCTATGGCTTCCATGGTGACCCAAGATCCCCTACTTTGACCCTCTCCATCAAATAAGAAGGGCCCTGGACTTCGCTATGAACTAAAATTTGCTCAGCTCTGTCCCCTGCTCATCATAATACTCAGCCATAAAATGGTTCCATGGATCTGGAAGTACACTGGAGAGACTAAGAAATTAAAACAGCATGAATTAGTTACCTCTTACAAGAAGTTCAGTATGCTAACAAAAAAGAAATAAATCCAAAAGTTTGTACCTCTAATGGTGGTAGATTTGTCAGGCATACCAGAAAGCTAGGAGTATGATTTTCCCTTTTATAGCCAAATAACTTAAATCAACAAAGGAGAAGTGCTGGTGAGGATGTAGAGAAAAAGGAACCCTCGTGCACTGGTGGTGGGAATGCAGACTGGTGCAGCCACTGTGGAGAACAGTATGAAGTTTCCTCAAAACACAAAAATGGAACTGCCATTTGACCTAATGATCCCACTTCTAGGAATATATCCCAAGAAACTAGAAACACCAATCAGAAAGGATGTATGCACCCCTATGTTCATAGCAGCACAATTTACAAATAGCTAAGATTTGTAAACAGCCTAGGTGCCCATCAGCAGATGAGTGGATTAAAAAATCGTGGTACATCTACACAATGGAATACTACACTGCAGTAAAAAAGAAGGAATTCTTACCATTTGCAACAGCATGGATGGACCTGGAGATGATTATGCTAAGTGAAATAAGCCAGTCAGAGAAAGAAAAATATCACATGTTCTCACTCATTTGTGGAATATAATGAACAACATAAACTGATGAACAAAAACAGATCCAGAGACAAAGAAGCATTGATCAGACCATCAAACCTCAGAGGGAAGGTAGGGGAGGGTGGAGGTAAGGGGGAGAGACCAACCAAAGGACTTGTATGCATGCATATAAGCCTAACTGATAGGCACAGACACCAGGGGGTGAGGGCATGAGTGGGGGGTGGGGGGCAATGGGAGGATAAAGACACATATGTAATACCTTAATCAATAAAGAAAAAAAAAATAAAAGTCCAAAAGACTGAGAAAAAATATAAAGCCAAATAACTTAAAATAAAAATATGAGTCCCATTGTAGGCTCTGCTGCTAGTTGACTACATGATTTTGTACAAGTCACTTATTTTCTATGAGCATAGGTTTTCCTTTCTTAAAACCTGAATGGATCCCAGATCTTACAGACCAAGTGCCCATCAGTAGATGAGTGTATAAAAAGCTGTGGTACATTTACACAATGGAATACTATGAAGCTGTCCAAAAGAAGGATCTCTTACCCTTTGAGACAGCATGGAGAGACCTGGAGAGCATTATGCTAAGTGAAATAAGCCAGTCAGAGAAAGCTAAATATCACATGATCTCACTCATATGTGGAATCTAATGAACAAAACAAACTGATGAACAAAATAGATCCAGAGATATAGTGGTAGAAGCCTGGAACAGACTGATGAATCTTAGAGGGAAGGGGGAAGTGGGGTGGGAAGAGATTAAGCAAAGAACTTATACTTATGCATATATGCATAGTTTATGCACACAGACAATAGTGCAGTTCTCTGAAGGCCTATGGGGGGTGCAGGTATGGGCTGGAAAGGGTCAATGGGGGAAAACTAAGACATCTGCAATAATAAAGATAAATTTTAAAAAAGAATAAACACAAAATTGATTATATTCTTAAATGTAAGACCCAAAACCATATACTCATAGAAGAAATCATAGGCAGTAAACTCTGACATCACTTTTAGTAATTTTTTTGACAAATAACCTTGAGCAAGGGAAACAAAAGAATAAATAAACAAATGGGACATCAAACTAAAAATTTCTTGCACAGCAAAGAAAAACATCAAGAAAATGTAAAGAGCATAGTAATGGGAGAAAGTATTAGCCAATGATACATCTGATAATGGGTTAATATCCAAAATTTATAAAGAGCTCATACAACTCAATACCAAAAAAACCCTAAAATCCAACTTAAAAATTGTATAGATGCTTTCCCAAAGAGGACATACAGATGGTTAAAAGACATATTAAAAAAGGCTCAATGTCAATAATCATCAGATAAATGCAAACTAAAACCACAATTAAATATCACTTCACACCTGTCAGAATGGCTACCATCAATAAATCAAAAACATCAATGTTGCAGAGGATGTGGGAAAAGTAAACCCTCTTGCACTATTGGTAGGATTACAAATTGGTCCAGCTACTATGGAAAACGGTATGGAGGCTATGAGAAAAATTAATTATAGAACCACCTTATGAAAAAGAGTATGAGTTTTGTTTATTTTTTTGTTTGTTTTTTATTTTTTCCCTTGGAGGGAGTCTTTTTTTTTAATTTTATTTTATTGTTTAAAGTATTACAAATAGTAGTACATATGTATCCTTTTTTTTCCCCATTGACCTTCCCCTGGCCTCCCCTACCCACCCCCTGGCACATGCCCTTCCCCCCAGTGTCTTGGGTCCATTGACTATGCTTATATACATGCATACAAATCCTTCGTTGATCTATTACCCTCCCCTCCAACCTGCCCCAGCCTTCCCACTGAGGTTTGACAGTCTGTTCGATGCTGCTCTGCCTCTGTATCTATTTTTGTTCATCAGTTTATAATGTCCTTTATTATCCATAAATGAGTGAGATCATGTGCTATTTTTCTTTCCCTGGCTGGCTTATTTCACTTAGCATAATGTTCTCCAGTTACATCCATGCTGTTGCAAATGGTAAGAATTCCTTCTTTTTTACAGCAGTGTAGTATTCCATTGTGTAGATGTACCACAGTTTTCTAATCCATTCATCTGCTGATGGGCATTTAGGCTGTTTCCAAATCTTAGCTATTGTAAATTGTGCTGCTATGAACACAGGGATGCATATATCCTTTCTAATTGGGCAAAGGACCCCTAAATAGACACTTTTTGAAAGAGGACATTCAGAAAGCCAAGAGACATATGAAAACATACTGAAAGTCACTAATCATCTGAGAGATGCAAATCAAAACAACAATGAGGTACCTTCTCACACCTGTCAGAATGGCTATCATCAACAAATCAATGAACGACAAGTGCTGGAGAGGATGCGGAGAAAAAGGAACCCTCCTGCACTGCTGGTGGAAATGCAGACTGGTGCAGCCATTGTGGAAAACAGTATGGTGTTTCCTCAAAAACATTAAAAATGGAACTGCCATTTGACCCAGTAATACCACTTCTAGGAATATATCCCAAGAAAACAAGAGTATGAGTTTTATATTAAAAAATAGGTTCAAGCCATAGCTCTTTTAGCACTAGATGTCCAACCATTAGGAAGTTATTTGAACCTTTAATCCCTTAACTATAAAACTGAAAATAATAGCAATCACTTTGCAGTTATTCTGAATGCTAAATGTGCCTATATAAAAGTACATGGCAATATTTTTTACTCTCTTTATTTTTTCCATGTGTTGCCCTGAGCCTGGTTCAGGCTCCTATTTCTTTCCATAGTTTCTGTTATTCATGCTTCTGACTTCCTATTCTCTAAACCAATCTATAATAAAATTTTATATTAGTGTTAGTGAAATTCAGTTCCATGCATATCATACATCTTCTCAAAATCATTCAATGTGTCCCCAATGTCTATCAAGTTAAGTTCAAACTTCTCATCTTGACATTGCAATATGAACTCAATTTACCCTTTCCAATTCATGCTTGTCCTTTGTACAGTGTACTCTATTGACTACTAATTCTTTGAATATTCTTTGTACTTCTTCATCCCAAAGTTTTTGTTATTCAATTTTTCTCTGTAATTCCCCACTCTATTTTTGCCTTCTAAATTCATATTTAGCACCCTCTTGTGTCTCAATATATGATCTTCTCCCTCACTTCAAAACTTTTTTTAAAATATATTTTATTGATTTTTTACAGAGAGGAAGAGAGAGTTATAAACATCGATGAGAGAGAAACATTGATCAGCTGCCTCCTGCACACTCCCTACTGGGGATGTGCCCGCAACCAAGGTACATGCCCTTGACCGGAATCGAACCTGGGACCTTTCAGTCCGCAGGCCGACGATCTATCCACTGAGCCAAACCGGTTTCAGCAATCACTTCAAAACTTTTATTGATTTATTTGCACTGCTCTTTTTTTGCTCTTTTTATATTTAATTTCTATAGAAATCATTAATATCATGAAACACAGTCTCTACTTTAGATTGACCTTATACTTTAGTAGAGGGTCACAAATAAATATTCATGTGAATATCAATATATATTTTAAATTGTACTTTTCCATGCATTTATTCAAGAAACATACTAAGTGGGCCCTAGCCTGTTTCTTCCAGTAGTTGGAGCATCAGCACACAAACTGAAGGGTCAAAGTTCAATTCAGGTCAAGGGCATGTATCTAGTACCTCAGTTGCAGTTAGGGCCTGTGCGGGAGACAACCAATCCATATGTCTCTCTCACATTGATATTTCTCTTTGTCTCTCCCCCTCCCTCTCACCCTCTCTAAGAAAAAAAAATCAATGGAAAAAATATCCTCAGTTGAGGATTAACAAAATTTTTAAAAAAAGAAACATACTAAGTAACAATCATACATTAGATACTATGAAATTATTATATGAGCAACTCTTGTGTCTCATACACTGTCTTGGCCCAGTATGGTATTCTACAAAGCTCTTTCTTTGGTTTGTTCTAATATGAAATAAGAGACTTTTTAAACAATAATAATAATAATAACAGGATGTGAGCTAAGAATCTTCAAACTCCAAAACAACTATTTACACTACAGGGTCTTTTTAGTTTCCCAGCACAAGCTGTTTATCATTATTATTTGAGAATATATTTATATTGTCTATTGTTTTAAGTTTTTAAAATTGTGGTAAAATATACATAACATAAAATGTACCATTTTAAAGTATACAGTTCATTGACATTAAGTACTTCCACACTGTTTTGCAATCAACAACATTCCTCTTCAGAACATTTTTTATTTTCCCAAACTGAAACTGTGCTCATTAAATAATAACTACATTTCCTTCTGCCTCAGCCTCTCACAATCACCATTCTACATTGTCTTTATGAGTTTTACTACAGTAAGTACTTCATATGAGAGGAATAATGCAGTATTTTTTTCTGTGACCAGTTTATTTCACATAGCATAATGTCTTCAAATTGCATCTTTGTTGTAGCATATGTCAGAAATTATTTTTAAGACTAAATAATATTCCATTATAGGCACATATACCACATTATGTTTATCTGCTCATATGTTGATGGACACTTGAGTTGTTTTAGCTTTTTGACTATTGTGAATAATATTGCTTTCAGTTTTGGGGGGTATATACCCAACAAGGACAATTGCTGTATAATATGGTAATTACATTTTTAATTTTTTGAGAAAACATCATACTATTTCCATAATGGCTGCATAACTTTATATTCCCAACATCAGTGCACAGGATTTTAATTCCTTAACATACTCACCAACACTGGCTATTTTGGGGGTTTTGTTTGTTTTTATTTTGCTTGTTTTATTATAGTACCATCCTAATAGATATGAAGTGTTATCTGTCATTTTGATTTGCATTTTCTGAATTGTTAGTGATGTTGATCAACTTTTCATGTGCTTATCGGCCATTTGTGTATCTTCTTTAAAGAAATGTCAAGTCCTCTGTCCATTTAAAAAATATATTTTGTTGTTTTTGTTTACTTATAGGGGTTATTTTTATACTCTTGGTATTAACCCCTTATCAGATATATGATTCACAAATAGTTTCTGTCATTCCAGGAGTTGTCTTTTTCAGTCTGTTGATAATGACTGTTGATGCATTGATTTTAATTTGATAAATTATAATTTATCTATTTGTACTTTTGTTGCCTGTGCTTTTTAGTGTCATATCTAAGAAATAATTTCTCAATTTAATGTCATGAAATTATTTCCCTATGCTTTCTATAAGTTTTATAGTTCTAGGTCTTCCCTTTAGTTCTTTGATTCATTTTTAGATATTTTTATATAGTGTACAGGTACAGTCTCATTCTTTGGTATGTGGATATCCAATTTTCCCAATACAATTTAATAAAATCATTTTCTTTTGCCCCATTAAATGAGCACTCTTGTTGAAAGTTATTATACTGTATATGAAAAAGTTTATTTCTGGGCTCTGTATTCTATTCCATCTGTTTACATGTCTGTCTGTATGCTGTTGCCATACATTTCTGAATATAGCTTTGAGGTTAGATTTGAATTTAGGCAGTGTGAGAACTCCAACTTTGTTCTTTCACAAGACTTTAAAATCTATTCAGGGTCCCTTAAGATTCCATATAAATTTATGTAGATTACTTGGGGTGTACTGACATTTAACAATATTAAATTTTCCAATCTATGAACACTGGATGTCTTTTTATTTGTTAATTTCTTACTGCAATGTTTTGTAGTTTTCAGTATAAATTTGTTTCTTTTACTCACTTAGGTTTAATTGTAGGTATCTATTATTTTTAAAGCTATTGTAAAGTAAATTATTTTCTTAATTATTTTGGATTGTTCATTTTTAGTGTACAGAAAGCAACTTATTGTTGCATATTGATTACATACTGCCACTTTGCTAAATTAGTTTATTAGTTATAATAATTTTTGTGGAATTTTTAGTTTTCTCCTTATATGACCATAGCACTATAAACAGAGATGATAGTTCTTTTGTTTTCCTATGTGGATGGATGTCTGTGTTTGTGTGTTTGTGTGTGTGTGGAATTCTAGTGCTTTGTTGAATAGAAGTGGCAAAAGTAGGAATCCTTGTCTTTTTCCTGGTCTTATAAGAAAAACTTTCAGTAACCATTTATATGATGCTAGCTGTAGGATTAAGGATTATTCCCCTTTTCCTAGTTTGTGGAATGCTTTTCCCACCTGATCATGGTGTATAATTAATTTAATGTGCTATTGAATTCTTTTTGCTAGTATCCTGTTGAACTATTTTTCATCTATATTTACAGGAAATATTGGTCTGAGGATTTATTTTCTTGTAGTGTCTTCGTCTGACTTTAGAATCAGGGTAATTCTGGCTTCATGGAATGAGTTTGCAAGTGTTCTCTCCTCTTCTGTATATGTCTATTAGGTCTAATTATTCTATAGCGTTGTTGAAATGCTCTATTTCCTTATGGAAGTTACGTCTTATTATTCTATGGATTACTGATGTTGGGATATTGACATCTCTTCATATTATTGTACAGCCACCTAATTCTCCTTTCAATTTTGTCAATGTTTGCTTCATATATTTAGAAGCCTGGGTGTTTGTGGCTTGTATCTTTATAATTGTACTATCTTGTTGGTAGATTGACCCTTTTATCAGTATAACTTCCTTTGTCTTTTGTAACAGACAGTTGTTGGTTTTTTTTGTTTTGTTTTTTTACTTGAAGTCTATTATGTTTGATACAATATAGCTACCCCTGCTTTCTTTTGGTTGCTATTTACATGAAATGTCTTTTTTCATCCTTGAATGTTCTTGATCTGAAGTCAGTTTCTTGTAGACAGCATATATTCTAAACTTTAAAAAACAGCTATTCTGCTAATCCATGTCATTTGATTAAGGAGTTTAAACCATTTATATTTAAATCAATTAATGCTTGGGAAGGACTTAAAACTGCCATTATGTATTCTATTTTCTATATGACTCATTAAGATGTTATTCTTTGTCCCTCATTTACTCAATTACCGTCTTTCTGTTTTGTTGATATTTTGGATTCATGTTTTGATTCCCTCTTCATTTCTATTTTATTAAAATTCTATAGATATTTTCTTTGTGGTTACCATGAAGACTATGTATTACATCCTAAATCATAACCTATTATAATCTGACTAGAGGCCCAGTGCACCAATTCATGCACGGGTGGGGTCCGGCTGGCCGGCCAGGGGGAAGGGGCCATGGGCGGTTGGCTGGCCGGTCTGCCCCCGATCGGGGTAGAGGGGGGCCAATCAGGGGTGGGACTGGCCAGGGGGAGGGGCCGTGGGCAGTTGACCAGCTGGGCCCACCCTCAATCAGGGTAGGGGAGGCCAATCAGGAGCAGTTGGCCAGCCGGCCCCGCCCCCTGGCAGAACTCCCGGTTGAACTCCCGGTCAAGGGGACAATTTGCACATTAGCCTTTTATTATATAGGATACCAACTTGACTACAATCACATAGAAAACCTTATTCTTTTATAGCTATGCCACTTCCTTTTTGTTATTGACATCTCAAATTACAATTTTACGTATTGTAAACCCATTGTCATAGATTTATGATCATTTTTATGGTGTTGAATTTTAAATCCTGTAAAATAATAAAATGTAGAGTTATGAAACAATATTATGATAATACTGTTTTTTAAATATTTTTTGTGCATCTTCCTTTATCTGAGAACTTTATATTTTTGTTTGGCTTAAAGTTACTGTCTAATATCCTTTATTTCAACTTGAAGTATTCCCTTTAACTTTTCTTGTTGAGCAGGTTTAGTGCTAATAAACTGTCAGTATTTGTTTATCTGGGAATATCTTCCTTTATTTCTCTTTTTTGAAAGACAGTTTTACCAAATGTAGAATTCTCAGTTGATAGTATTTTTTTTCTCTTTCAGTACTTTAAATATATCATCCCACTGCTGAACCACTAATAATCTTATTGATAACTAGTGGCCCAGTGCATGAAATTCGTGCATGGGGTTTGGTGTTCCTCAGCCCGGCCTGCACCCTCTACAATCCGGGACCCCACAAAGGATGTCCTACTGCTGGTTTACAGGGATTGGGCCTAAACCAGCAGTCGGACATCCCTCTCACAATCCAGGGCTGCTGGCTCCAGCCACTCACCTGTCTGCCTGCCTGCCTGATTGCCCCTAACCACTCTGCCTGCCGGCCTGCTCGCCCCCACCTTCCCTCCCCACTGACCTGCTCACCCTCAACTGCCCCCCTGCTGGCCTGCTCACTCCAAACTGCACCCCCCTCTGCCTGATCACCTCCAACTGACCCCCACTGATGGCCTGCTCACCCCCAACTGGCCCCCCTGCTGGTCTGCTTACCCCCAGTGGCTCCTGCCATCCCATCATGGCCTGATCACCCCCCTGGCAACCCAAGGACCCAGCCCTTCCTTTTCTTTTTCTTTTTTTTTTCAGCGCCTCCTTGAGCGGAGACCTAGGCCAGCTGGAAGAAAGTATGTAGGATTTATTTATCTTCTATAATTGAAATTTTGTAGCCTTAAATGGAGGCCAGGGCCAGCCAGGGCAGGAAGCCTGGCTTCCTCCATCACCGAGGGCGACCCAAGCTTTCTGCTCAGCTCCAGCTCTGTGGCTGCCACCATTTTTGTTGGGATTTATTTATCTTCCAAAATTGAAACTTTGTAGCCTTGAGCAGAGGCCAGGGCTGGCCAGGGCGGGATGCTTGGCTTCCTCCATTGCCGGGGCAACCCAAGCCTCCTGCTTGCTCTAGCTCTGTGGCCGGACTCCATCTTGGTTGGGTTAATTTGCATACTCACTCCTGAGTTGCTGGTGGGCATGGCTTGTGGGTATAGCGGAGTGATGGTTAATTTGCATGTTTCTCTTTTATTAGTGTAGATTATTTGTATGTGATGCGTCACTTGTCTCTTGATGCTTTTAAGATGCTCTTTCTTTTTCTTTGTACAGTTTAATTACAGTGTGTCTTGTGTTGGTCTCTTTGGATTTATACTTTTTGGAGTTCATTTAGATATTTGTATTTCAAATCTATATTGTTCCTCAAATTTGAGGAATTGTCTACCATTATTTTTTTAAGGAAGTTCTCTGCCCCTTTCTCTCTTTGTTCTCCTGGGATTTCAGTTATGCATATACTGGCCTCTAAGGCTCCATTTGTTGTTTTTCATTATTTTTTCTTTCAGTTTCTCAGATTTGATAATTTCACATAACCTCTCTTCAGGTTCACAGATTTTCTTCTTCTCCTGGTTAGAGGCTGCTGATAAAGCTTTCTAGTGAATTTTTCAATTAAGTATTGTATTTTTAATCTCCAGAATTTGTTTTTTTAAGTAATTGTTATCTGTTTATATGCTTATTTTGTCCATGTATTGTTTTTCTGATTTCATTTACTTATTTTACTGTGTTCTCTTTTAGTTATTTGACAATACTAAATAAAACTTATTTAAATGTTTGTCTAGAACATCTGAAACATATGGTTCACTATGGCCAGTTTCTGGATATTTATATTGTTTCTTTTGAAAGAGCGATATTTCCATGTTTCTTTGTATGCTTTGTAATCTTTTGTTAAAACTGGGCAGTTGGGAAGATTTTCCTATTTTTTGCATAATGGCTCTGTATGGGAAAAGTCTTTGAAAAAAGCTCAGCATAAAGATTTGAGGTCTTCTAGGGCCTTTTCTGGGTATAGATCATCTGTGGGCTTACACGTGTGCTTTATTCCCCTATCTCTCATATACATGGCTAGATATATATATATATATATATATATATATATATATATATATTAATTTCTTTAAATCTCACTTCTATTTCTTCTGTGTACCCTAGATATTCTATTGTATTCCTTTACCCATACTATCTTGTCTCCAGATGTTCACAAGTCTGTATTCCCATTGCAATTTTCATGTGTTTGGTGCCTGCCATTGGATTCTGTGGCTTCCAATCTGAGATACAAGCTATACTGTCATTCTCATCAGAGCTCTAAGTTAGGTAAATCAATGGTACCCATCCCTTATAAGCAGGGGATACATTCCAACATCCCCAGTGGATGCCAGAAACTGTGGATAGTAGCAAAACCTATGCATACTATTTTTACTATACATACATATCTATGATAAATTTAATTTTAAACTAGGCACGGTAAGATATAATCAACAAAATTTAATAGTAAATTATAACAGTAAACTTTAATACAAGTTATGTGAATATGGACTCTGTGTCCCAAAATATCTTATTGTATTGCACTCATACTTCTTCTTCTTGTGCTGATATGAGATGGCAAAATGTCAAACTTATTCATGAATCTGCATAACCTTTCTTTAGTTACAGTAAATGGCTTGATATCCTTTGTTTTAAGGGATACTCTGCTGAATTCTTTGCATAGGATCAATGCTTCCTGCCATCATAGGTTGCTGTCAATCACAGCACATTTTCTGTTCATGTCTTCCATCCACATATTTAACTTTTGTAGTTTGAAGTATAATAGCAAACTAGCATAACCTTATTTTTCTTTTTTAACAATTTCATTGATAGAAGATTTGTTCTTATCATAGATCTTAGCAACCTCATTATACCATTTGTCCTTTCCTCAGTAAGTTGAGAATTTTCACATTTTCACTTAAAGAAAAGGTCAACCGAAGGACTTGTATGCATGCATGTAAGCATAAGCAATGGACGCAAGACACTAGGGGCAGGGGTGAGGGCAGGTACAGGGGGTGGGTAGGAGAAGGGAAAGTCAAAGGGGAAAAAAGGAGACATATGTACTACTATTTGTAATACTTTAAACGATAAAATAAAATTAAAACAAAACACTATGTGGCTTCTCTTTAGCATATCTAAACTACCAGCATCGTTACTCTTGCTCTTTGAGGCCATTATTAAGTAAAATAAGAGTACCTTGATCACAAGCACTGCAATATCACAGCAGTCAATCTGATAACTGAACAGGCTACTAAGTGACTAATGGGCAGGCGGTGTATACAGTGTGGATTCATTAGATAAAGGGACAATTCAAGTTCTGGAGTGGAATGACATGAGATTTCAAAACACTACTCAGAATAGTGTGCAATTTAAAACTACTTAACTGTTTATTTTGGAAATTTTCCCATTTAGTATTTTTGGACTATAGTTGACTGTGGGTAACTGAAACCATAGAAAGCAAACCTATGGATAAGGAAGGCTACTGTACTGAAATCAGTTTATTGACTAACCCACAGTAGACCAGAAAATGTTTCAAACAAGCTCCACTTTTTTCCTTGTATCCTGAAGAGAAACTAAAAAGTAAGTTGCTTTCCACCAAATATTCCATGCCACCCTTGGAAGGGGATGGTACAAGAGCAAGCATAAATGCTAGGAAATTTCTTCCCAATTTGAATGTGGCTTTTTCTTGGTTGGTCATTTGCTAGGTTGTTGTATATGTTTTCAGAACTCTCACCAAGTTATTTTATTTTATTTTTTTTTATTTTTTTTTTTTTAATTTCTTTATTGATTAAGGTGTCACATATTTGTCCTCATCCCCCCATTCCCATCCCACCCCTCTCCCCATGCATGCCCCAATCCCCTGTTGAACTTAACCGTTGGATAGGCTTATATGCATGCATACAGGTCCTTTGGTTGAACTCTCCCCCTCCCCCCCACCCTCCCCCTACCCTCTTCTATCCTCCCTCTGAGGCCCGATAGTCCGATCGATGCCTCCTTGCTTCTGGTTCTGTTCTTGTTCCTCAGTCTATGTTGTTCATCATTTCCTCTAGATGAACGAGATCATATGTCACTAGATATATACTAATAAGAACTGAATGTGAGACGAGCAATAATATTTATGCTGACAGGCAAATGAATCAATCTGTAGCGAGCTTCCCCCTGGACCAACAGTTCTTTTGAGACCCAATTTCGATGTCCAGTAGTTCCTTATGTGTACATGTCAGCACTGACCCCTCAGCTCTGGATGGTGGACAAATGGTGGTAACGGAGGTCCGACTCCCTCTGGTTTGGTCTCGGCCGAACCCAGGGGCACGGCGTCACCCAGACTAAGGGGCACGTGGCCTCACCCATACCCAAGGGGCACGTGGTTTCACCCGGGCCTGGGACCCAGCCTCACCCGGATGGATCCAGGGGCGCACGGCCTCACCCGGACCCAGGATCTGGCTTCACCCGTACCCAGGGACGCTTGGCCTCTCCCAGACCCAGGGGCACGTGGCCTCACCCGGGCTTAGTTGCACAAGGCCTCACCTGGATCCAGGGACACATGGTCTCTCCCGGACCCAGGGACGCTTGGCCTCTCCCAGACCCAGGGCCACTTGGGCTCACCCGGGCCTAGGTGCACGAGGCCTCATCCGGATCCAGGGACGCATGGTCTCACCCAGACCCAGGGATGCTTGGCCTCTCCCAGACCCAGGGCCACTTGGGCTCACCCGGGCCTAGGTGCACGAGGCCTCACCCGGATCCAGGGACGCATGGTCTCACCCGGACCCAGGGACGCTTGGCCTCTCCCTGACCCAGGGCCACTTGGGCTCACCCGGGCCTAGGTGCACGAGGCCTCATCCGGATCCAGGGACGCATGGTCTCACCCGGACCCAGGGGCGCTTGGCCTCCCCCAGACCCAGGGCCACTTGGGCTCACCCGGGCCTAGGTGCACGAGGCCTCACCCGGATCCTGGGACACATGGTCTCACCCGGACCCAGGGACGCTTGGCCTCTCCCAGACCCAGGGCCACTTGGGCTCACCCGGGCCTAGGTGCACGAGGCCTCATCCGGATCCAGGGACACATGGTCTCACCCGGACCCAGGGACGCGTGGCCTCTCCCAGACCCAGGGCCACTTGGGCTCACCCGGGCCTAGGTGCACAAGGCCTCACCCGGATCCAGGGACACATGGTCTCACCCGGACCCAGGGGCGCTTGGCCTCCCCCAGACCCAGGGCCACTTGGGCTCGCCCGGGCCTAGGTGCACGAGGCCTCACCCGGATCCTGGGACACATGGTCTCACCCGGACCCAGGGACGCTTGGCCTCTCCCAGACCCAGGCACCTAGGCCCGGGTGAGCCCAAGTGGCCCTGGGTCACCAAGTTATTTTAATCAGTCTGTAGTTGTTTACTTGATGTTCCCATGGAGGAATGAGGGTCTGGAGCTTCTTAATCTTCCCTTGTGCTGACATAGCAGAAGCTACTGTTGTCTGGATTTATTTAATTTTAAATAAAATATTTGAGGTTCCTGTGTTTTTCTGAGTATTAGTTTTGCTGCAAAACTATTTTGTAACAATTTTACTTTGAGAAATAATAGAATGAATTATATCAATAAATTGGTGAGATTATTAATTTTAACAGCCTCTTTGGAAGGCTATTTGGCAATATAAGTTAAAATATGCATACTCTGGATTATGCATACATGAGCATGAATTCTTTAGTTAATCTCTCCCCATTCCCTCTGAGATTCCTGTTTGTTGCATGCTTCCATGCCTCCAGGAGTGGGAGGGAGTCAATGGCACAAAATAAAAGGAGGACATCTGGAATACTTTCAACAAAAAGATAAAAAACAAAATAAATAAAATTTACAACAAAAATATATACATACTCTATATTCTTGGAGATCCTCAGAAATGCTCTCAAATTTGAAGTTGACAATCTTTGAAAACAGTTATATTAGAGAGCATGCCTTTGAACAAAGTTCAAATGTAAAGGCCTAGAGCAGATGTTGATAATATAGAGTGCATAAATTTATATTTTTGGCATTTATGTTTTCAAATAGCTTCATAATATTTTTTCTGGTTTTCTTTTGTCAGCCATTTGTTCCATCTTTCAAGTGAGCCATGAAAGATTAAATAGAAACTCAAAATTATTTTAATGGTGCTCCCTAAGTTCCCAAAACTCAGTATAGCAAAGATTATATTCTTATCGAGGGAATGTAAAGCTACTCCCTAAAATTAATTTCTATAATTTTTGCTTGACTATATAAATATTGCTTTCTGAAATCTAGGGGAGAACTTGATTGCTTAAATAAAATTTTTATACTTGACTCTCTTTTAGAGGGCTGTTTAAGATTAATTCATATGCTTCTCCTGACAAAGAGAAGGCATTCAGTAAATGTCCAATGAATGTATTAGTTTATGCACATAACTTAATACTATTGCAGTTTAAGCTTTATTACATTTGGAGTTATGGAAATGGATGACTTAAATCTCAAAAACAGATCACAAACTTAAAGTTTTCTCTCTCTTTGATAGCTATATGTATTACATATTGAAAAATTTGATTTCATGAAGATAATGTCTTTATTCTGAGTGACATAAATTAAGCCATTATTCTAAACCTTTCTAAACTTACAGTAAATAGATAGTTTTCTCCAAAGAAATGATGCATCCCTTTTTGTTAAATAAGTATTGTAATATATCAGATGTGATTCTATTTTAAGATGCTATTTTAAAATACTTAAATTGTTATTTGAAAGTAAATATACTGGTATATGAATAGTATAAAGCAAGATCATACAATGTTTTCATTGAATTCAAAGCATATGGCCATCCATGCAATTATAACTGTTATTAATATTTAGAATAATATGCTTTAAGTGCCATGAAAGAGAGGAATGCCAGTGTGAGAGATCCTCTTGGTCTCTCCCCTTGAAGTTTCAACAATTTGAACAGCTATAATTCAACAAATGATTCCCTGTTCAGTGCACAAACACATCTGAGATATTCGCACAGTGAAACATCTAAACCTGAGCAAGTGGGAGTGCACTGGGAGGTGAGAAGGGAGAAGAGATCAAAGAAGCCATGGATTCTGCCCTGAAGCCCATAGCTCACTGCAGAGCTCAGCCCAAAGAGGGGAGAAATCAGGTTATGGCTGGCACTACCTTCAGACAGGAGGAGCAAAGAGATTTAGTAAACATTCATGCAGGAATGGGCAGTATGAGCTACACCTGACCCCAGTGACCTAAGCAGGGATGAAGAACAAAGGTGTAGCCATGGTTCTGGCAATCAGCATTCCAGGCAGAGAAACGAATCCACAGAGTCTGACTGCCTTCCTTAATCTGCCAGAACTAGCCTCCCCTCATCCTTAGTGTCATTTGAAAAGCACATTATCTGCAAACTTGAGGACTAGTATTACAGAAACACTTTTTCTTTGAGTGAAATGTACACTCTGAGACTCTCCAAGGGTCTGGTGGAAACTCAGGGGGGATGCAACAGCATCTGCTGGTTACCATTGTTATCAGGGAAAAGCAACATAGGAGGTGGCCAGGTATCCCCACCTCACATTTAGGCTGAACTTCTGGTGGCATCTGGCTGCAAAGGACAGCACTGGAATTTCACAGATTTGGAACCCTGAACAGTTGGTCTTCTAGGACTCGGATGACCAGATCACAGGGGAGATGCCCACCATCTAAGGGAACAGAGGCCATTTTCTACCACCATGCAAAGATGTGAAAAATAATTTGAAAACATGTGCTTCAGCACCTCCTACTGGAAACAATATAAAGACTTCTTATCAATCTACTAGAGAAATGGAACTCATACACAGATGCCTAGACAGAGAAGGAATCCATAAAATACCATGAATAACCAAGGTAATGAGGCAGCTCAAAAAGAAAATGAATAATATCTAGAAAATAAACTTAGAAACATGTAAATATGTGATTTAAATGATGGAGAATTCAAGATTGAAATTCTGAAAAAAATCAACAAGATGCAAGAAAACTCAGGTAGGCAGTTCAATGAACTCAGAAGCAAAATCAATGAACAAAACAAGTACTTTATCAAAGAGACTGAAACTGAAAACAAAAAATGTAAATTGTGGAGATGAATAACTCATTAAAAGAGATCAAGAATGATCTCTGTCTGGATAGCTCAGTTGATTGGAATAGTGACCCGATGTGCCAGGGTTTCAGGTTTGATCCCTGGTCAGTGCAGATGCAGAAATCAACCTATGAATGCATAGGTGGGTGGAACAGTAGGTTGATGTTTCTCTCCTATTTCTGTAAAAAATAATAAAAAGAATTACTAACAAGCAAAGAAAATAGAGATGACAAGGTGGGGGATAGAATTAGTGATTGCTGCAGAGGGAAGAAGAGTGAGACTTCAGCATAAAAAAATAAAGAATTCTACAAGAACTATATCATTCAATCAGAAAGAGTGGTATAAGTTGACAAGAACTTCCCAAACCTATAAGAAGAGCTACATCCTTGAATAGAAGAAGCAAACAGAACACATAATTACCTCAATTCAAAAGACCTTCACCAAGGCACATTATATTAAAACTGTCAAAAAACAATGACAAAAAAAGAATCCTTAAGGCAGCCAGAGAAAAGAAGAAAATAACATATAGGAAAGTCAATTAGGCTATCATTGGACTTTCAGCAGAAATTCTAAAAGCTAAAAGAGAGGGGAACCAAATTTTCAAACTACTGAGGGAGAAATTACCAGCCAAGAATAATGAATTCAAAAAGTTATGCTTTAGGTATGGAGGAGAAATAAATACTTTTCCAGACATACAGAAGCTAAAGGAATTTATCACCAGAAGAACCATTGTAGGAAACACTCAAGGGGCTTATTCTACCTGAAACAAAGAACAAAGGGTCACAAAATTGTGAGTAAGATCAGCAACAAACTTACAGCATAAACAGGGATACTTTGTAACAACAAAAACATAAATGGGGAAGGGTTAACCTTTTGCACTTGGATGTTGAGTGTGACTCGACATGGTTAGCATCGGTAGCAGCTCTTTTTATACTCTTTGAATGTATCAATAATTTGAAATATAAAAAAATCCAAATAAATAAGTTTGTATGAAAAGAAACTCCAGTTTTTTTATTCTACTGCCGCGCTTTGTAAAATCTGGGGTATTTAAAAAATTAAATCCCGAGTAGAATAAAGGAATCGAGAAAAAAAGCAAGCGAGTGCAAAGGGTTAAAGGTCTAAATTTGCAAAAAAGGATTGAGATCAGATGCATTCAATAGAAAAAGGACTACTATATATATATGAAACTTTCTTTTTCATAAACCTAATGGCAATCACACATAAAAAACAAAACAAAAACTGAGACACATAACTTTAAAAAAGAAGAGAGGAGAAAAGTATGAAATACCACCAAACAAAAACAACAGACAGAAAAACAAGGAAAATAACCAATGAAAACTCAGTGTTCTCAGAAAACAAAAGATAAAATTACTATAGAAAATCATCATACATTAATAAGTATCATAAATTTAAATGAACTGAATTCAGCAATAAAAAGGCACAGAGTAGCAGATTGGATCAAAATAAAATCCAAACACATGCTGCCTTTAGGAGATGCATCTGACCTGCAGAGACAGAGATAGATTCTAAGCGAAAGGATGGAAAATGATTCTCCAGGCAAATAGCATCCACAGAAAAACAGGTGTATCTATACTTATATCTGACAAAATAGATTTTTAAAAAATATATTTTATTGATTTTTTACAAGGAGGAAGGGAGAGGGATAGAGAGTTAGAAACATTGATGAGAGAGAAACATCAATCAGCTGCCTCCTGCACACTTCCTACTGGGGGTTTGCCTGCAACCAAGGTACATGCTCTTGACTGGAATCAAACCTGGGACCCTTGAGTCCGCAGGCCGACGTTCTATCCACTGAGCCAAAATGGTTAGGGCCAAATTAGATTTTAAGATAACAAAGTTAAAAAGAGACAAAGATGGACATTTTATATTGATAAAGGGAACACTACATCAAGAAGACATAACACGTCTCAATATACATGCACCCAATCGGGGAGCACCGAAATATATAAAACAACCACTAACAGAAATAATGGAAGAAACTGACAAAAACACACCAATAATACGGGAGCTAAATACTCAATTGACAGCTGTAGAAAGATCATTTAAATAGAAAATCAATAAGAAATATAGGCCTTAAATGACACATCAGAAAAAATGGACATAATTGACATCTACAGAGCATTTCATCACAAGATATCAGATTATACATTCTTTCATAGTTCATATGGAACATTCTTAAGCATAGACCATATTTTGGGTCACAAAACTAGCCTCAACGAATTTAAGAAGATTGACATACCAAGCAAATTCTTTGACCACAATGCTTTGAAATTAGAAATTGACTGTAAAAAGGAAGTAAACAACCCCACAAACATGTGGATATTAAATAATATACTACTAAGAGTGACTGAGTCAAAGAAGAAATAAAATAGAGACAAATGAATAGAATAAATTACAATAGGACATATCAACACTTCTGATGCTCATCCTGTGTGGCTCAGTGGTTGAGCATTGACCTATAAACCAGGAGGTCATGGTTCGATTCCTGGTCAGGGCATATGCCTGGTTGCAGGCTCAATCCCGTGTGAGGCATGCAGGAGGCAGCCAATCATGATTCTTTCTCATCATTGATATTTCTATATCTCTCTCTCCCTCTCCCTTCCTTTCTGAAATCAATAAAAATATTTTTTATAAAAATTTCTGGGATATAGCAAAAACAGTAATAAGAAGCAATTTCATATCATTATAGAGCTCTCAAGAAACAAGAAAAATCTCAACTAAACAACCTGACATTACATCATAAAGAACTAGAGCCCTAGCTGGTTTGGCTCACTGGATAAAGTGTTGGCCTGCAGACTGAAGGGTCCCAGGTTCAATTCAGGTCAAGGGCACATGCCTGGGTTGCAGACTCAATCCCCAGTAGGGGGCGTGCAGGAGGCAGCCAATCAATGATTTTCATCTTTGATGTTTCTATCTCTCTCTCCCTCTCCCTTCCTCTCTGAAATCAATAAAAATATATTTTAAAAAAATAACTAGAAAAAGAGTAAAAAAAAAGAAAGAAAAAGAATAAAAGCAGCCCAAAGTCAGTACAAGTGAGAAAACAATAAAAATTACAGCATAATTGAATGAAGTAGAGAACAGCTCTCCTCTGCTGGCCTGGTCACCCTCAACTGCCCTCCCCTGCAGGCCCAGTTCTCCCAAACTGCCCTCTCCTGCAGGCCTGGTCCCCGCAACTGCCCTCCCCTTGCAGGTCTGGTCCCTCCCAACTGCTCTCCCCTGCTGACCTGATCCCCAACACCTCCCCTCCCCTGAAGGCCTGGGTATCCCCAACTGCCCTCCTCTGCAGGCCTGTCCCCCCAACTCCCCTCCCCTACTGGCCTGGTCCCTCCCAACTGCTCTCCCCTGCTGACCTGATTCCCCACCAGCTACCCTCCCCTGAAGGCCTGGGTATCCTCAACTGCCCTCCCCTTGCAGGCCTGGTCCCCCCAACTACCCTCCCCTGTGGCCTGGTCACCCCCAACTTCCCTCCCCTACTGGCCTGGTCACCACTAACTGCCCTCCCCTTGCAGGCATGGTTGCCCCCAACTGCCCTCCCCTGCAGGCCTGGCTGCTCCCAACTGTCCTCCCCTGCAGGCCTGGTCACCCCTAACTACCCTCCCCTGCTGGCCTGGTCACCCTCAACTGCCCTCCCCTGCAGGCCCAGTTACCCCCAACTGCCCTCTCCTGCAGGCCTGGTCCCCCCAACTGCCCTCCCCTTGCAGGCCTGGTCCCTCCCAACTGCTCTCCCCTGCTGACCTGGTCCCCCCCAACTACCCTCCTCTGCTGGCCCAGTCACCACTAACTTCCCTCCTCTGCAGGCCTGATCACCCCCAACTGCCCTCCCCTCTAGGCCTGGGTCCACCCCAACTGCCTTCCCCTTGCAGGCTTGGTCCCCCCCCCCCCCAATTACCCTCTCTTGCAAGCCTGGGTCCCTCCCAACTGCCCTCCCTTACAGGCCTGGTCCCTCCCAACTGCCCTCCCCTGCTGGCCTGATTGTCCACAACTGCCCTCCGCCACAGGCCATCTTGTGGCAGCCATCTTGTATCCACATGGAGGCAGCCATCTTGTGTGTTGGAGTGATGGTCAATTTGCATATTACCTCTTAATTATATAGGATAGAATATAGCTAAGATGTGGAAAAAGCCCAAATGCCCATAAGTAGGTGAGTGGATAAAAAAACTGTGGTATATTTGCACAATGGAATACTATTCAGCTGTAAAATAGAAGGGAATATTACCCTTTGAGATGGCATGGAGGGACCTGGGGATTATTGTGCTAACCGAAATAAGTCCATCAGAGAAAGACAAGTATCAGATTACCTCACTTATATGTGGCATCTAATGAACAAAATAAATTGACGGACAAAATAGATCAAGAGACATAGATGCATGGAACAGACTGACAAATCTCAGGGGGAAGGGGCAGGGATGGGAAGAGCTAAACCAAAGAACTTATATACATATGGTATATGCATAACCCATGGACACAGACAATAATGCAGTGAAGGTCTGAGGGTTCTTGGGGCAAGGTGGAGGGGGTTAATGGGGGGGGGTGAGGGGACACCTGTAATACTTTCAACAATAAAGATAACATTTAAAAACATGGTGCTTGAAAGCCCTAGCCACTTTTCTCAGTGGTTAGAGTGTCAGTCTGCAGACTAAAGGGTCCCAGGTTTGATTCTGGTCAAGGGCACGTATTTCAGTGGCAACCTCAATCCCTGGCCCTGGTTGGGCATGTGCAGGAGACAAACAATCAATGTGCTTCTCTCACATTTATGTTTCTCTCTGTCTCTTATCCCCCTTTCCCCCCCCCCCCCGCTAAAAATCATTGGAAAAATATCCTTGGGTGAGGATTAACTAACTAAAACATTAAATACTAGAGGCCTGATGCACGAAGATTCGTGCAAGAATGGGCCTTCCTTCCCCTGGCTGCCGGCACCACCTTCACTCTGGTCTGGAACTGCCTTTCTGACTTCCCATGATGTCCAGAGGCCCAGAGCAGCTTGGGCGGTGTGGAATGCCTGTGTTGTTGTCATGGCAACGACACAAGCGTCATGCCCTGCCCATGGCAGCTCGGTGCCTGCATATGCAAATTAACCCACCATCTTTGTTGGGTTAATTTGCATGCTCACTCTTGATTGGCTGGTGGGCATCACAAAGGTACAGTCAATTTGCATCTTACTCTTTTATTAGTGTAGATATAGTTAGCATTTTTTTAGCTTTACCCATGTATAATTAACAAAATTGTAAGATATTCAGTGCACATTATGATGTTTTGATATACATATACATTATAAAAGGATTCTCCCATCTATTTAATTAACACACCCATTGCTCCACATATTAATTGATTATTTCATCAATTAATTAATCAATATGTGTTGTAATATTTAAATTCTACTCTCTGAACAAATTTCAATTACATGGTGCTATCAACTATATTAACCATGTTAAATTGCATCCTTAGAACATATTCATCTTTTAGCTGAAAATGTGTACCCTTTTTCAACCTCTTCCTTGTTTCCCTTATGCCCCAGCCTCTGTAAACCACTATTTTATGCTCTGTCATTCTTTTTTTAAATGGTATATTCAACAACTCCATTTTCAGATAAGAGAATCATGCCTTCCTTCATTTTACAATAGCCTTCCTTATTCTACCTTATATCTTAATATTTTCTCTCTCTTTTTGCATTTTTCACAGCTATGTTGAAATCTAATTGACATATAACATTGTGTAAGTTTAAGGTGTACAACATGATGATTTTATACCCATGTATATTATAAAACTAGAGGCCTGGTGCAAGAATTCATGCACGGGTGGGGTCCCTCAGCCTGGCCGGTGATCGGGAATGATTGGGATTGGCAAGACAGGGGGAGGGACTGCGGGAGGTTGGCCGGCTCCGGGAGGTTGGCTGTGAGAGCGCACTGACCACCTACCAGTAGAGAGGAGGGTCCATGGGAGGTTGGCCGGCAGGGGGTCAGGTTGGCCAGCCAGGGTGAAGGGCTGAAAGAGGTTGGCTGTGGGAGTGCACTGACCACCAGGGTGAAGATCTTGTGTTGAGCATATGCCCCCTGGTGGTCAGTGTGTATTATAGTGACTGGTCAACTTGTCATTCCATTCATTCTGGTCATTCGGTCGTAAAGGTCACTTAGGCTTTTATATATATAGATGACTACAATACATTTAGTCAACACTTCTATCACCTCACATGATTATCATTTATTTCTTATGATGAGAATATTATCTCTCTTAGATACTTTCAAGTATATGATACAGTAGTATTAACTATAGTCACCATGGTGTATATTAGATCTCCAGAAATTACGTATCTTATTACTGGAAATTGTACCCTTTGACCAATATCTCCCCATTGTCTCCACCCTGCAACACCAGCAACCATCAATCTACCAATCAACTATCTGAATCTATGAGTTGGCTTTTTTAGATTTCACACTTAAGTGAGGTCATATAGTATTTGACTTTGTCTGACTTATTTCACTTAGCATAATGCCCTCAGGTTCATTGATGTTTACACATGGTAGGTTTCCTTCTTTAACCATTTATCTATAAATGGACACTTAGGTTGTTTCCATGCCTCGGCTAATGTGAATAATACTGCACTGAACATGTGAGTGTAGTATTTCTTTGAGATACTGGTTTAATTTTCCTAGTATATATACCCAAAGGTTGGATTGCTAGATGATATGGTAGTTACATGGGTTTTGACCAAAAACCAAATTGGTCTTACTTTGATGATGTGTTATAAAAACTTATTTTAAAATAATCCTACAAAAATATGTATATTCATATTTGTGTAGTTTGGTTGTACATAAATTACAACTAAATAAAGTTGATAACACATTCTAGCAATTTAAGTTGTTTGATGGACTATGATAAATTTGGGAATCTATTCTGATACATCCTAACCTTATTGCATTATGATAAAATTAACATAACATATAAAAAATAGAATAAGACGCCTGCAAATAAACATCATCCTAACTGAAACCAATAGCCTAGAAGCTAGGCCTACTTACAATTTAACAGGGAACAATGAAGTAATTTACAAAAATAAATGTGAAAATTAGTTAAATGGATAAGGGTGGAATATTTGGGCCATGAGGTGTTCTATTAGTATTCCTCAAGTTATACGTTTTATTTTTTAACTTTAGGGGCTACTATGAGATGTCTAGAAACAATATTGTCACTGGGCTCTAAAACCAAATGCTGGTTGACAACACTCCCTTTAGGTATCTGGACTTCACCTTAACATAAAAATTGCCTTGGTATAGGGAAACAGCTAGCTAGCTGGTTGTTTATGAAACTAAAAGGCGCATAATTATTGATCAAAAGAATAAACATGTCATATATATATGACATGTTTATTCTTTTGATCAATAATTATAAATGCTTATAAAAATTATATATATATATATATATATATATATATATATATATATATATATCAGAAGTGGACATGTGGACATACTGGGATTAAGGGTATAGTTTTTATAAGCATTTTTTCTTCTAATTCACCAAATACTAACAACTTCTATGGCCTATTTGATATACTACTATTGTACTACTTATTACATTCCATCTTCCATTAAAGTTATTCATATATATATATTATGTCCCATAAGCAACTGGAAAGCAGTTGTTTTATACATCATCTATAATAATAAAAGCATAATATGCTAATTAGACCAGACAGCCAAATGACCTTCCGGACGTCATTCTGGACATTCTTCCAGACCTTCTGGACAAAGCCATGGTGGCGGAGATGAGGCAAAGGCAGCCGCCACAGCAGTCAGGGGCCAAGGCAGAGGCGATTAGGATTGATCAGGCAGGCAGGCGAGCATTTAGGGGCGATGGAGCAGGCAGGCAGGCAAGCGGTTAGGAGCCAGTGGTCCTGGATTGTGAGAGGGTGCAGGCCTGGCGAGGGAAACCCGCCCCCCTCCATACATGAATTTCATGCACCGGGCCTCTAGTTCTCTCTATAAAGCTACTTTGGATATATTATGCATTCTAAATATTTATTGAATGTATGAATAAAATAGTAGTTTTAGGGGATTTTTACTTTTCTGTGATTTTTTTCCAGACATGGGAGTAATCTACAGTAATACATTTTCTTGACTTTCATTTACTGTTTTGTATCAGATAAAAAACATTCGGTCAGAATAATTTTAGCTTTTTTAACAGTAGTGAGAGCATTTTGACATGTAAAATTGATTTTAAATAGAGTGTCAAATTAAAGCACCTCTGAAAAATGAGCAAGACTCAGCTAGTGGGAAGGTCTAGAGCTTAAAGTATCTCCGCTAAGGCTATCAACATCACAGAATTTTTATGGTTATCTGTTGGAGAAAATATTCCCTTTATGCTTCACAAAGTGCTTCTGGGACAAGGTTTGACAAATTTTGGCCCATGGGCTAAAATCCAACCAGCCATCTGCTTTGTATGGTTAGTGAGCTAAAAATGGACTTTAAATTTTTAAATGGCTAACAAAATCAAAAGAAGTAAAATTATCTGAAATTCCAAAAATCAATATCCCATACATATGGTCTTATTGGACTACTGTAAGACTCATTCATTTACATATTATCTATAGCTGTTTTTGCACTGAAGTCAGAGTTGAGTAGTTGCTACAGAAATTGGATGGCCTGAAAAGCCTGAAATATTTACTCTGTTCCTTTAAAGAAAAAAATAAACCTACCCTTGTTTAAAATATTCATTGTATTCATGTCCTACAATGTGTTTGTAGACCATCTAACAAGCATTTAAAAGTTTTTATTATCTTAGATGCTATATTTTATTAGTTTGATTTCACCACAATCCAAATAACATAATGATGTATTAAAACGGGCCCTTAAATTCCTCACATTCAATTCTCTGCTCAAATTACTAGAAAATGTTACATACTAAACATTACCATTTTAGATATCCACTTTAGTGAATAGAGAAAGGATTTTTGTAATACACCGGATTATGAAGATATGTGGAAATCTCCTCAAATGATAAATTAAATAAATGATATGGTAAAATAACAATGACTTATACCTATCCTATATAATAAAAGCCTACTATGCTTAGTGTCTGACCGTTCGACTATTCAACCAGTCGCTATGATGCACACTGACCACCAGGGGCAGACGCTCCAACTGGTAGTTTAGCTTGCTGCTAGAGTCCAGTAGATCGGAACTGGGCATGACGGGCTGGACACACCCTCCTGTGGCTCCTCCCTGGCTCCCATCATGCACTGGCGGGGTCCCTCTTGCAATCTGGGTCCCCTCAGGGGATGTCAGAGAGCCAGTTTCAGCCCAATCCCTGCAGGCCAGGCAGAGGAACCCACCGGTGCATGAATCCATGCACCAGGCCTCTAGTTATAAAATAATTAACTGAAGGCAATTGTTATCACTGACCTACAAGAAACTCTAGTATGCTTATTCCATATGGTGAATGAGTTATGACAACAATTGTTCATAAATATTAACATTTATTGAACACTTACATGTTAGGTATTGTCCAAGTGACTTTATATTTATTGTTTCATTTATTGTTCCACACAGCCATATGAGATAGATGCATATACTTTCCTCCTTTTCAAAACTAGAGGAAAAGACCTACTGACTATCATGGTGGAGACAGATGGCACTTTGGTATCTCCCCATACATCTATAAGTAGCTGGACACCTATAACCCAACAAAGATTCCTCAGCTCAACACCCTTGGATGCCTGAGAGATCCAAACATCAATACAAATGGAGGTGAGCATATTAAAACATATTGAGGAGGCAGAATGGGGTGAATAACAGAGACAGTGCCCCAGACATGGTTCTCCAGACACTGTAGCTGAGCCTGCAATCCCAAAAAAATGTGTTAGGAGTGAAGGAGTTGAAGTGCAGCCCCCACACTATGGCAGGTGAAGGATTAGAGGGACAGAAGCAGCAATGGCACCCCAGAATCTGGCTTTCTTCTCCAATTGCTGTGAAGCCTGGGAGCAGCAACAGAGACATATCTATGGCCTCCCAGGGCAGCCATAGAAAATCAGGCAGCAGTGCTGCATGCTTGCAAACACTTCTCTCCCCAAACTGTCACAATCCCTCACCATGGTGGCTGTGACCCAACCCATCTGACAAAGATGGAGCAACTTGAAAAACTACAGTGATGCCCACGACACCCTCCCATGCCATGGCCCTGGAGACACAAGTAGTGCATATAAGGGAAAAGAAAAACTTGTGCTATAGCACCATATACCAGAAAACAAAAGAAATACCCCTATTTATCAACCTGCTGAAATGTTAAAATCAAAATGATACGAAAATAAAAAGAATGTTCACTACTTCCAATCGCTACTACAAAAAAGAAAGCTGGGAAAAAATCACAAATATGTAGAGATACAGAAATAATTTGTATTCATCAGTTGATGAATGATAAAGAAGATGTGGTATGTATACATATGCATACACACACAATGGAATACTACTCGTCCATGTAAAATATGAAATACTGCCATTTGCAACAACATAGGTGCATCTTGAGGATATTATCCTAGGTGAAATAAGTCAGAGGGAAAAGGACAAGAATTGTATGATTTCACTCATATGTTGAATACAAAACAAAAACCAACTCAGATGCCGACAACAAATTGGTGATTACCAAAGGGGAAGGGCTATGAGGGGGAAGGTGAAATGGGTAAAGGGAGTCAAATATATGATAACTCATGGAAACTAGACTTTTGGTGGGAGACTACAAGAGTATGCTGATATTGAATTATCATGTTATTAGCCAATGTCACTTCAATCAAAAGTGACATTGATTTTTAAATTAAAAAGCAAGTGAGGCACAGAGAGGTTAAATAGCTCACCTGAGGTCATAAAACAAATAAGTAGTATAATTGGCCTTTAATTCTGATAATATGACACCAAAGTGCATTCTCTTGTGACTTTTATATAGGACTATAAAATGACTCAAAGTAGTAATATCACTAAGAACATATATAAATATATGTATCTAAAAATATGTATATGTATGTAGTGTACATATTCTGTATATTTTATATATTCTATATACTTTACTGTATATGAATTTGTATATTTTTGGTTTTATTTAGGACTATATAAAAGTCACAAGAGAATGCACTTTGGTGTCATATTATCAGAATTAAAGGCCAATTATACTACTTATTTGTTTTATGACCTCAGGTGAGCTATTTAACCTCTCTGTGCCTCACTTGCTTTTTAATTAAAAAATCAATGTCACTTTTGATTGAAGTGACATTGGCTAATAACATTTTATAAATTTCAGGTGTACAACATGATAATTCAATATCAGCATACTCTTGTAGTCTCCCACCAAAAGTCTAGTTTCCATGTGTTATCATATATTTGACTCCCTTTACCCATTTCATCCGCCCCCGCTGCTCCGCCCCCACTGTGCGCACCATCATCTTGTGATGGCATTATGGCGTGAGGGTCAATTTGCATATTACCTCTTTATTATATAGGATGTGGTAGAAAAATGCCCAAACACAAACACACATTACTTGTGTTGGCTGAGGAGCCATAAGTAGCTTCCTCCTCCCCCCATAACACAATGGGCATTTTAGGTGGTTAGCATGACTGGAAAATAAATTATATTGCTCATATTTATTCATTACTTTTTCTTAGCATATTATCCATCTGTATGGGTGTTTTTCATTCCCATTAGCTTTATAAAATACATGATGCCTGATATTTTAAGAAAACTGAATACAAACTGAGATAGACTATGAAAATAATGATTTTTCTAGGGGAAAAGAAAACATAAACTACAGTCACACTTTGTCTGCTGTCCTTAACAATTACCAATTATTCTCTATGTTTGCAGACAGAAGCATAGAGCAGATCAAGGGACAGGAGGAAAACTAGTTTGTATTTGGAACAGCAGCAAGAGAGTACTGTTATGTAGAAGCTCAGTTCTGACCTTTTAGGTATACCTGTTTAAAATTAATAAATATTGATTCATGAAATTAATATTGCCAAATTTCCATTGCTGCTTTGCAGTCACAACTTACTTTCAAAATCACTTAGGAATATTTTCATAATGTCATGTTATTTTAGGTGTTTTGCAGAGAAATGCTCACTTACAAAAACAATATGTTGTTAACATCAGAGCATCTAATACTGCTGAACCAAAAAATAAAAATAAAATAGAAAAGTGTAAAAATCAGGTACAGCCATCAAAACAAAGATAAAGAAATTGCCCTGAAGATAATGTTTTAACAGAGGAAATAAAGCTACTTTCCAGATAGACAGGAGACAAAAAAACTGGAAACTCATGAGTGAGGGAGGAAAACAAAGCATAGTTATATTTAAACAAAAATTATGATAAAAAGTTTGCATTTTTATGTCCTCCTTACTACATACACTCCATTAAATGCAGCAGACTCTGGACAATAAAGAGAAGCCCTCAGGAATAGATTTAACAGAAACCAGTATGAAAACAGTATAAATTAAAAATGACTCAGATGGCCCTAGCTGGTTTGGCTCTATGGATAGAGCATCAGCCTGCAGAATAAAGGGTCCTAGAGTTGATTCTGGTCAAGGGCAAATGCCTGGTTGCAATTTTGATGCCCAGTAGGGGGCGGACAGGAGGCAACCAATCGATGATTCTCTCTCATTATTGATGTTTCTCTCTCTCTCCCTTCCTCTCTGAAATAAATAAAGATATATTTAAAAAAGACTAAAATGACTCAAAGTAGTAATATCACTAAGAATATATATAAATATATGTATCTAAGAATATGTATATGTATGTAGTGTACATATTCTGTATATTTTATATATTCTATATACTTTACTGTATATGAATTTGTATATTTTTTGTTTTTAATATTAATCTTATTAAAATAGCATATTCTTGTATCTACTGGGCAGTATTTTCTTCTCAAATGTTAATGTATATTTTAGCCATAATTATTTATAAACTAGGAAAATAAAATGAAAAATCTGATGTGATTTGTTTTAATATAGTGCTTGAAGTGCCTATACTCTTTAATGAACTCTCAGAAAGTCAAAGGTTTTGGAAACAATAAACAGTAAGAGAAGCAACTCAACAAGATATGATGCAGCTTTGAGATATGTGGTGTCTTTCTTCTTTCCAAGTTTTCTCACACAAATCCTTGTAACTTAAGAAGATAAAGGCAAAAGACTGGGGTGAAGGATGTAGAACTAGGTGAAGCTCATACTCAAAATAATGTGAGTGATATACTGCTACTATGGCAGAATCTGGGGTTTCCCTTTTATTTATTTTACCATGGGTCTCCAGCAAGATACCACAAAATGAACCTCTTCTTTAAAGAAATAAAATAAAGTGCATTCAAAGTTTGACCTCAAAGTCGATCAGTATGAGTTGAATTTATTAAATAGAAACCTTAAAATAATTTTCTCTTTCAATTAGATGTTCTATATTCTAACTAAAGTAATAGTCCTCCAAAAAACTAGTTGTCATTTTTGTCAAGGCCATTTGTCATCTTACCATACTTTAAGATTTTTCTAATTAAATCACACAAAGTTAGTGTGATATATATTTCCAGATATAAATATCAATAATCTTCATACCCAGTTATGTTGGCATGATCTTTATGACATAGTTGGTGCCTGTGCAAATCTGAGTTTATAGTATAATCAACCAGATCATGTTTTGTGCTGAGATTAGAATCTTATTTTTATTTATTTATTTAATTTTTTAATCCTCCACCTGAGGATATTTTCCCATTGAATTTTAAAGAGAGTGGAAGAGAGAGGGAAAGACAGAGAGAAATATCAATGTGAGAGGAACACATTGATTGGTTGCCTCCTGCATGAGCCCCGAACAGGGCCTGGGCCAGGGAGGAGCCTGCAACCGAGGTATGTGCCCTTGACTGAAATCGAATCCAGGATCCTTAAAGTCAGTAGGCTGACACTCTATCCACTGAGCCAAACCGGCTAGGGCTAGAATCTTATTTTAATTCGTGTTGACTTCTGTAACACCTCAAATAACTTCATTGAAGCAAAATACCACAGATATTACTCTCCCTACATCTATCCCTCTCCTGTTCATCCTCTTTTAGGAATCAATATAGTAATGAAAGGAAAAGAAAACAGAAAAGGAAGAAAGAGAAAAGCTCAAACATTAGAAAATCAGAGTTGAGATAGAATCTATACCTGATGTACAATGGAGAACTGTAGTGAGACTCCGAACCTTTTATTTCCTATACTATTATTTGGTGTTAAGTACAGGACTGTTATTTTCCAACACACAAGACTCACCTACAGTTAAGTGTCTCCCCAATAAACATTTCTTAATGAAATATCAAATAATTGATTCTGGGTAGTCTCCTATTCAATTTTTAGAAAACCTGACATTAATTACAAGAGCCCAGTCAGTATGAGGGTTCCCCCATGTCTCTCTTTTTCTGGGATGTACTCTTAGTTTTCATTAAATGACAAGAATAATATTATTGACAAAAATAATTTAGTTATTGACAAAAATAATTATATAAATGTTAACAATTTTTTAAAAAATACTTAAGTGAAATCTGAAGAGCATGCATGATATTCAAGTTAGTTATCTTTAAGTTATTCATCAGTAAAACAAATCATACTTAGTTAAGGGGACATGGTTTTTGAAAACTTGACCTTTTCTAGGAAGTGTGTGCATCTCTGTGGTATATAGGTATATCGCATTATGGAGCCTTTAAGATGAGAGTCATAGAGACACACTTTTAATTTCCATTTAGCGTTGAAAAGCTAGAAAATCACATAAAATATAAAATAATTTGAATAAAACACTTTAGAATTCAAATTAATATTATAAGCAAAAACCATCTTGTATCTTATAGCTCATTGATGTAGTCAAAGAGAGATGTTTTTAAAGGACATGTTGCTTCAAGTCGATGATCTCTTGGTTCTCACATATCAACTAAAGTGAAAAAGGTTAGAAAAATATCTAGATATCTTCAGTTTACTCTTTTACACGTATTTTCACTTGATTATATTGTTTTATTTTTTTAATCACACACAACTGTCAAAGCATGCTTCAATAAAACCCACTATAATATAGTGGTAACAAAGATGAGTGATTAAGATGGTTTTCAACATAAATATATTTTATAAATCAAATAAATAAGAGGCTTGAATTAAATAGGCTGTGTCCTCATGTTTCCATGTATTCACTCTCACTACTATTAATAAACCATTTTATGTATTCTGTGCTTTAGAGCCCTCAGTGTATTTCACTAATGGTACTGCATGGATCAGTGAAAAATAAGGACAACCTTAAAAATACTAGCAATGAAAATGGTGTAATCATTGAAAATACTTAATAATCCTTTAGCTTACAAGTGCTTCTTAGGTACACTTTCAGAATTAAGCAGTTACCATTCAACAAACAATAGCAATTTTACTAATTTTATTTATTAATAAAATAGTATTTTAATTTAGTCTAATGTTTTAAAAGTAGACAAGCATGTTTAAATTCTAACTTTTACAAACACCTGTATATTATTTTTTAAAACTCACAGACACAGACAACAGTAATGGTGGTTACCAGAGAGAAGGGGGTAAGAGGGTAGTATAGATGTAAAGGGAGCCAAATATATAGTAATTAAAGATGATTTGATTTTGGGGGGGTGGGCACACAATGCAATATACAGGTCATGTATCATAGAAATGTACATTTGAAATTGATATAATCTTATTAACCAATGTCACCCCAATAAATTTAATTAAAAGAGAATAAAATACTTTCATCTTAAATATTAAAGAACTAAAGATAAATATGAAAACAAAATATGTGATGACCAAGCTATTTAAGAATGCAATAATCAACTATCTATACAGTATTGTGTGTTTTTTTCGAGTAACTTCGTTGAAGCAAAATACAGCAGATATTCCCCCCCTACATCTATCCTCCTGTTCATCCTCCCTTAGTAAAGGAATCCTCCACTCCCACCTTCCCTCTGATATTCGTCATTCTGTTCCATGGTTCTATGTTAAACGCTAAGAGATCTGGACTGAGTTGGCCCCCTGTAGTTGCTCTTAAAATTTTTATTGGAGGTGATTTTCCATTTCAACAAAAGTATGAGCTTCTTAAGGATAGGATCTGTGTTTTTATTCCCTTGTCATACTTTCACACATGGGGAGGGAGTATAAGGCTAAATTACTACTGACAAGTTTTTTATTAATTTTCCTTGTCAACATTTGAGAATTTAATTTAAATAACAGATTAAAGTGTATTTTCAACTCTTTATATAAAATATAATTGGTTATTATATTTTATTATCAATTATTCTTTATATACAGCCTTGGTATTTTATTAATTGCATTCTTATCTTTTTCAAATATTGGAATCCTGTAGGGATCCTGACAAATTGGGCTTGAGGAAGCTGATCAACTGTTCTTTTAAAGTTTGGTTCAGAAGTTTGTTAAAAATTCATATTTGTAAATCCCACCTCAAAACTAATGAATTAAATTCTCTAGTGGTGAGTACTGTATTACCACATTTTTTATAAGCTCTCCAGATGGTTCTTGGGCACACTGAAGTCCAAGATCCTGTTTATCACTATCAGAAAGGAGAACTGCCCCAAGAGTAGTTCATTCAACTAGCATATCTGAAAATGATCTGCTTTGCTCACTCCATAGCAACCTTTATAACCTTAGTGACTTATCAGGGATATTTTCCCTCCTGTTAAATTTCTAATCTTGGCTTCACATTCTTGTGTTTTGTGTCACCTTTATTTCAGACCCAGACCTCCACTGACAATAGCTCCTAATTGAAACTCCTTTATTTAATGACCTTTGACTATATGCAGATTTTAGTTAATTAATTCATTGTGACTCATGAGAAGCTCTTGAGTTGAGTTACTTTCACTCATGAAAAGCTTTTGCTGATACATTTTGGAGGTGAAAATAATGAGGGTTTATCACTAGTAATAGGAAAATTAATTCTATTTTAAGTTCTAAGTTGCATTTTTAAGGAGATCGGTATTATCACACTGGGCTGGCACTTGTGATAAATATTTGCTTATACTTGGTGAAATTTTTCATGTAGTATCCTGGTTGCTTAATTAACCTAGACTAGAAAGTGTTTTAGGATTATGGTATTTAAATTATATTGCCTAGGGTGAACATGGCAGGCTCCTCCTGCTTGGGCGCTGAGGCATTGTAGATCCAGGGATTTTCTGATGAAGGACAATCAATAGTGTATGTTTCAGGAACTTCAGAAGGAAATATCAGAGCTAGACACAGGTTGATGCGTCTAAAAGCTAATGTTAAACTTAAGACTTACAGGGTGACTACTGCTTCAATCTCCATGGAGTGTTTAAAAGGTGCAGAAGATTCTGTAAATGAACAGAATTTCTGCAAGGGAAGAATAAAGAATGCATCATTGAAGGATATAGGTCTTGTAGACAAAAGATGCATTGCAAATTTCTTTAAAGAAGTGGCCAGATAAGTGAGGAAAAGAAAGTGACAGACTCAAAGCTGAGCAGGAATCACTTGAGAAGATCAGGCAGGGAAGAACAGAATGAACTGGTCATCAAAGAAAGGGGAGATATCTTTTTTGAAAGTCCTCTTTTCAACCTGCAGGAACTTTGACTCTTTTGTGAAGAAAATGTAAACTCTAGAGAAATAATTGTCCTAATTTATAACAGGGAATAAATCTGCATGGGCTGACATTTCTAAGCAATCGAAACGACACAACAGCATGTGCTGTTGCTTCCTTTTGTGTTTGGTATGGCCATCTAGCTGTTCTGCTGCTATTATAATGTAGAGCACATATTTGTCAACCAAAAAAAGACAATAAGAAATTTAAGCATTTAAATGTAGTGTTGGAACTTTATTACATTCTGTTCCACTACTGCAATTGAGCCTGAAATCACTTTGCATTTGGTATTTTTTCTAGCTAAACCTTTGACAGTGTTAACTAATTCTACTCTGAAATCATATTTTTTTTAAATATGCTTTTATTGATTTGAGAGAGAGAGGAAGGGAGAGGGGAAAATATCCATGAGAGAGAAGCATCAGCTGCCCCCTACTGGGGATCAAGCATGTGCCCTGTCCAGGAATTGTACCAGTAACTTCTCAGTGCACTGGACAATGCTCAACCAGCTTAGCCACACAGGCCAGGGCTGAAATCATTTAAAAAAATAATCTATTGTAATTTATAGATATTGTAACTGATAAGTGTTTTACACTGCAGCATAATGGCACCAAACTATTTTCATGGAGGAGAAAACTGTTGGGGTTAGAACTAAGGAAGTGTGTGTGTGTGTGTGTGTGTGTGTGTGTGTGTGTGTGTGTGTTTATATAGTCATGTGCCACATAACATTTTGGTCAACGATATACTGAATATACAAACATATACCCAAAAGTTTATAATGGGCCTGAAAAATTCCTGTCATCTAGTGATGTCACATCCATCTTAATATCATAGTGCAATGCATTACTCATGTGTTTGTGGTGATGCTGGTGTAGACAAACCTGCGCTGCTAGTTGTTTAAAAGTATAGCACATACAATTATGGACTGTACATAATACTTGAAAATTATAATAAACAAATATGTTATAAGTTTTAAAATAAATTGTATTGACCTATAGCTTTTATAGCTGGACTTTACTTCCCCAAGGAAAATGAACAAACACATCTATTGTCTTACAAAGTTGTTTTGCAATTTAATATTATTCACTTTATTTTTATTCAAATTAAATTTGGTATTCTTAATACCAAATTTGGTAAGCGTGAAAGGGTGTGGTTTTATGTCTCTGAGTGTTTTATAAGATTATCTACTATATATACCCTTTTTATATAATAATGCTGACTATCTTGACTGTTCTGAAAAATAAAATTTTCTCATGCATATATAGTTTATATTGTATTCTTCATGTGCATTAAATCTAATTTAAAAAGCTCAAGATTGAAGGTAACTCCTAAGGAAATACAGCAAGATTTCAATACACTACATATAGAAGGAATTTACCTCAACATAATAAAGACCATATGTGAAAATCTCACAGCTAACTTCAGACTTAACAGTTAAAAAAATGAATGTAAATATTTTTCCTCAAAGATGGGGGACAAGGCAAGAATGCCCACTCTCATCACATCTAGTCACATAATACTAAAAATCCTATCCAGAAAAATTAGCATAAAAATAAATACAAGTCATCTAAATCAAAAAGGAAGAAAAATTATCTAGGTTTGCAGATAGCATGATCTTAATATGTAGAAAAAACTCTAAATATGTCTCAAAAAAAGACAAAGCCAGGTAGTTATTCAACAAACTCGGTTAAGTTGCAATATACAAAATCAACATATAAAAATCAGTTATGTTTCTATACAGTAACAACAACATATTTGAAGAGAAAATTAAGAAAACAACACCATTTAGAAAATTTTCAAAAATAATAAAACACTTAGGAACAAACTTAACAAGAATGTGAAAGACTTATTCAGTGAACATTACAAAGCATTAATAAAAGAAATTAAAGATGACACAAATAAATGGAAATACATACCATATTTGTGGACTAAAAAAAATCAATATTGTTAAAATGCTCAGAATACCCAAAGATATCTACAGATTCAGTGAAATCTCTCAAAAACTCAATGATATTTTTAAAGAAATAAAAAAATACTAAAATTCATATATAACTACAAAAAAATAGCAAAAGCAATCTTGAGAAACAAGAACGTTGCAGGCATTTCACTTCCTAATTTCAAAAAA
This sequence comes from Eptesicus fuscus, assembly GCF_027574615.1. Taxonomy (NCBI): domain Eukaryota; kingdom Metazoa; phylum Chordata; class Mammalia; order Chiroptera; family Vespertilionidae; genus Eptesicus; species Eptesicus fuscus. The sequence goes on from NC_072473.1 coordinate 28,270,846, forward strand.
TATATTACAAAGCTATAATAATTAAAACAGTATAGTGCTGGCACAGACAAATAGACTAATGGAAAATCATTGAGAGCCCGGGGGTTTGTGGGGGGGAAAGACACATGTATATGGTTAAACTATCTTTGACAAGGATGCCAAGAATAAACAATGGGGGAAGGATTCCCTCTTTAAAAAATGATGTTGGAAAACCTGAATATCTACATGCAGAAGAATGTGTTAGACTTTATCTTACCCCATACACAAAAATCAACTCACAGCAGAATGAAGATTTAAATGTAATACCTGAAATTCCAACACCTCTAGCAGAAAACATAGGGGGGAAGTTTATGACATTGGTCTCTGCAATGATTTCACAACAAAAGCATGAGCACTGAAAGCAAAAATAGATCAATGGTAATATATCAAACTAAAAGCTTCTGCACAGAAAAGGAACTAAAGAGTGAAAAAGCATCCTATGAAATGAGAGAACATATTTGCAACCTATCTATAGACAAAGGGGTAATATACAAACTATGCAAGAAACTCATACAACTCAACAGCAAAGGAACAAATAACCTGATTAAAAATGAGCTAAGATCTTGAATAGACACTTTTCCAAAGAAATAAAAATGGTGAACAGGTATATGAAAAGCTGTTCAACATCACTAATCATCAAGGAAATACAAATTAAACCACAATGAGATATCACCTCACACATCTATAATAATAAAAGCATAATATGCTAATTAGACCAGACAGCCGAACAACCTTCCAGACATCATTCCGGACGTCCTTTTTGATGACCTTCTGGATGAAGCTGGCAGCGGGGGCCAAGGCAGAGGCTGTTAGGGGCGATCAGGCAGGCAGGTGAGCAGTTAGGGGCGATCAGGCAGGCATGCAGAGTGGTTAGGGGCGATCAGGCAGGCAGGCAGAGAGGTTAGGGACGATCAGGCAGGCAGGCAAGTGGTTAGGGGCAATGAAGCAGATAGACAGAGTGGTTAGGGTCGATCAGGCAGGCAGGCAAGTGGTTAGGGGTGGTCAGGCAGGCAGACGAGAAGTTAGGGGTGATCAGGCAGTCAGTAGAGTGGTTAGGGGAGATGAGGCAGGCAGGCAAAGAGGTTAGGGGTGATCAGGCAGGCAGGCAGGCAAGCAGTTAGGAGCCAGCAGTCCCACAGGGATTGGGCCTAAACCGGCAGTCAGACATCCCCCGAGGGGTCCCAGATTGCAAGAGGATGCAGGCAGGGCTGAGGCCACCCCCCGTGCACAAATTTCTTGCACTGGGCCTCTAGTTTTATTTTAAAAAGGTAAGTGTTGGTGAGAATGTGGAAAAATTGAACACTTGTACAATGTTGGTGGGAATACAGATTGGTGAAGCTTCTATAGCAAACAGTTTGGAGATCTAACCCCCCCAAATTAAAAATAGAACTTTCATATGATCCAGAAATCCCACTTCTGCGATTGAAATTTAAATGAATTGAAATCAGTATCATGAAGAGATATCTGCACTCCCATGTTCATTGCATCATTATTCACAATAGCCAAGACATGAAAATACCCTGTCTATCAACACATTAATTTGTAAAGACAATATGACATATACAGAAAATATAATTATTATTCGGTTTTTAAAAAGAGAGAAATATCGCCATATGCAGCAACATAGATAAGACCTGGAGGACATCAGGCTAAGTGAAATAAGCCAGTTACCAAAGGACAAAAATTCATGATTTCACTTATGTGAGCTACATAAAATAATAAAACTCATAAAAATAAGAGTAGAAGGGTAGTTTCCAGGGGCTGTAAGTAGTGGGAAATGGAAAGTTTCTGTTTAACTGGTATATAATTACATAAGATGAACAAGTTCTGAAGACTTGCTATACAAAATTGATACTAGTTAAAAATATACTTTTGTGCATTTAACATTTTGTTGATTGGTTAGATGTCATGTTAATTCTTACCACAATAAAAATATAATGAAAGCTGAAATATTTTAAATTAAATATTATTAATTTAAATAGTCCAGAATCTTGGAATCCAATTAACCCAGATCTTGATGAAAATATCATATTTTTATTTTATTTAAAAAGTCTTTACTGTTAAAAGTATTATATATGTCCCCCTTTTTCTCCTTTGATCCCATCCCCACTACCTGCCCCAGGCCTTCAGCACACTATTGTCTGTGTTCATGGGTTATGCATATGAGTTCTTTGGTTGATCTCTTCCCACCCACCTACTCACCCTCACTTTCCCTCTGAGATTCAACAGTCTGTTCCATGCTTCTATATCTCTGGGTATATCTTGTTCACCAGTTTATTTCTTCATTAGATACCACACATGAGTGAGATAATGAAATATTTGTCTTCCTCTGACTAGCTTTTTTTCGCTTAATAATACTGTCCAGGTCCCTCAATGCTGTCTCAAAGGGTAAGAGACTTCTTTTTTACTGCAGGATAGTATTCCATTCTATAAATGTACCACAGCTTTTTTATCCACTCATCTACTGATGGGCATTTGGGCTGTTTCCAGATCTTAGCTATTGCAAATTGTACTGCTATGAACTTAGGGGTGCATATATCCTTTCTGATTGGTGTTTCTAGCTTCTTGGAATATATTCCTAGAAGTGGTATTACTGAGTCAAATGGCAGTTCCATTTTTAAATTTTTGAGGAAACTCCATACTGTTTTCCACAGTAGCTGCACCAGTCTGCATTCCTACTAGCAGTGTACGTCGGCTCCCTTTTCTCCACATCCTTGCCAGTAGCCATTCTGACAGGTATGAGGTGATACCTCATTGTCATTTTAATTTGCATCTCTTGGATGACTAGTGACTTTGAATATTTTTTCATGTCTCTTGGCCATATGTATGTCCCCTTTGGAGAAGTGTCTACTATTATTTAGGCCCTTTGTCCATTTTTTAATTGGGTTGTTTGTCTTCCTTTTCTTAAGTTGTATGAGTTCATTATATATTTTGGATATTAATACTTTATCAAATGTATCATTGGCAAATATATTCTCCTATACAGTGGGCTCCCTTTTCATTTCATTGATGGTTTATTTTTCTGTGCATAGCCTTTTATTTTGATGTAGTCCCATTTGTTTATTTTCTCTTTTATCTTGCCCTAGGAGAGATATACCTGCAGACATACCACTATGAGAGATGTCTGAGATTTTGCTGCTTATGGTTTCTGCTAAGATTTTTATGCTTTCATGATTTACATTTAAGTCTTTTATCCATTTTGAGTTTATTCTTGTGTATGGTATAAATGTGTAGTGTAGTTTCATATTTTGTATGTATCTGTCAAATTTTCCCAACACCATTTATTGAAGAGACTGTCTTGACTCCATTGTATGCTCTTGCATCCTCTGTCAAAAATTAATGGAGCATAATATCTTGGGTTGATTTCTGGGGTCTCTGTTCTGTTCCATTGATTATATTCCTGTTCTTGTGCCAGTACTAGGCTGTTTGGAGTACAGTGACTTTGTAGTATAACTTGAGATCTGGTATTGTGATTCCTCCAACTTTGTTCTTTTTTCTGAATATTGTTATAGCTATTTGGGGTCTTTTTTGGTCCCATATAAATTTTTGGAGTATTTGTTCTAGATCTGTGGAATATGCCATTGGTATTTTAATGGGGATTGCATTGAACCTATAGATTGCTTTAGGTAGTATGAACCTTTTGATGATGTTGATTCTAGCAATCCAGAACCACTGGTTTATATTTTCCTTTCTTTTTCAATGACCTATAGATTTCCAAGTACAAGTCTTTTACCTCCTTGGTTAATTTTATTCCTAAGTGTCTTAATTTTTTGTTGCAGTGCTAAATGGGAATTTTTTTTAGTTTCTCTTTCTGAGAGTTCTTTATCGGTGTATAAAAATGCCATCAATTTCTGGGTGTTAATCTTTTATCCTGCTACATTGCCTAATTCATTTACTAAATCTAGTAGTTTTAGATGGAGACTTTAGGGTTTTCTATGTACAATATCATGTCATCAGTAAATAATGACAATTTTACTTCCTCTTTTCCAATGTGGATGCCTTTTATGTGTTCTTCTTGTCTGATCACTGTGGCTAAGACTTCCACTGCTACATTGAAGAGTGGTGAAAGCAGACATCTTATTCCTGTTCTCAGGGGAAGTAGTTTTAGTTTTTTCCCGTTGAGTATGATGTTGGCTGTAGGTTTGTTATATATGGCTTTTATTATGTTGAGCTATGATGCCTCTATTCCCACTTTGCTGAGAGTTATTATGAAAAACTAGAGGCCCAGTGCACGAAATTCGTGCATGGGGAGGGTCCCCTCAGCCCAGCCTGCACCCTTTCTAATCCGGGACCTCTCGGGGGATGTCCAACTGCTGGTTTGGGCCCGATCCTGCAGTTGGACATCCCTCTCAGAATATGGGACCACTGGCTCTTAACTGATCACCTGCCTGCCTGCCTGATCACCTCTAACTGTACCCCCTGCTGGCCTGGTCACCCCTAACTGCCCCCCCACCAGCCTGGTCACCTCTGACTGCCCACCCTGCTGGCCTGGTTGCACCCAACTGTCCCCCTCTGCCAGCCTGGTCACCCCACACTGCCCCCCCCCCCCGTTGGCCTGGTCATGCACAACTGCCCCGCCCCCATGGGCCTGGTTGCCCCACGCAGCCTTCTGTTCATTTGTTTGGTCGCCCCTCACTAACCCCCCTGCCGGCCTTGTCACCCTACACAGCCTGCTGCTCAGTCATTTGGTTGCCCCTCGCTGACCCCCCCTCCCGCTGGCCTGGTCACCCACAAGTGCCGCCCCCCACTGGCTTGGTCACCCCATGCAGCCTGCTGCTCGGTCATTTGGTCACCCCTCACTAACCCCCTTGCTGGTCTGGTTGCCCCACGCAGCCTCTTGCTCAGTTGTTTGGTCACCCCTCACTAACTCCCCTGCCAACCTGGTCACCCCACGCAGCCTGCTTGTTCAGTTGTTTGGCTGTCCCTCACTAACCCCCCCTGCCGGCCTAGTCGTCCTACACAGGCTGTTCGGTCGTTCGTTCTGTTGCGATAGTCGCTTAGGCTTTTATTATCATAGATGGGTGTTGGATTTTGTCGAATGCTTTTTCTACATCTATTGATATGATTATATATCATACTTTTTATAGATCTAAATATTATGAATAGATATTCCTGTGTTATCTATTTTTCTCACTTCCTTTTTGTTACTTTAATATATATTGATTAACATACTTTCTTTGCTTCATTCATGCATTCATATTTTGTTCATCCTGTGGAATGAAACTGTTTGAGAATCTTAGCTAGTCAAGTGGAACTTCTCCTTAAAATTATCCACAGACACAAAAAATATTTCAGCAAATTCTTGGGGATTATTAAGCCTTGACCTGTAAGATAAAGTCTAAACAGTGCTTATCTTGTGTTTTTAAACCTTCCTTAACTTATGACTAATGGTTTTTTCTTGATTAATTTTGTACTATTCTCCATGTATATTATTCAGTACAACCAAACTTAAATCTGCCATCTGAATAGACCTTAAAATATTTTATTAATTTCAGGTGTACAATAAAGTGATTCAAAATTTATATACCTTACAGTGTGATCACCACCATACGAGTGAGTCTAGGAATCATCAGTCACCATGCAAGCTTATCACAATATTATTGACTATACATATTCCTCTTTGCCTTTTTCACCTATCCCCTTTTTCCTTCCCCCCTGGCAACCATCAATTTGATCTGTTACTATGAGTCTGTTTTTGTTGTGTTTCATTTTTTTTATTTGTGTGTGTTTTTAGAGTCTACCTATAAGTGAAACCATATAGTACATGTATTTCTGACTTATTTATCTTAGTATAATATGCTTTAGGTTCATCCATGTTGTTTCAAATAGCAAGATTTCATTCTTTTTTGTTGATGAGTAATATTGATGAGTTATGTATCTACTTTATCCATTCATCAGTGTATTTTTAAAGGCACTCTGTGCTTTTCCTCTTATCTAGAATTCATTCTTCCCCATAGGTGTATCAAGGTATAGAAATTAGCTAAAGAACATGTATGCATAGCCCATGGACACAGACAGTAATGTGGTGATGGCCAGAGGGAAGGGGCCTGAGGGCTGGGTTGAGGTGGTCAAAGGGAGAGAAAGTTGGGACATATGTAATAGTGTCAACAAGAAAAGTAAAGATATCAAAGTGTTATGCAATACTTAAGATTCATCTCAAAGCATATTTCCTTCATGAAACATTCTAAGGTTGCTCTGTTCAGAATTATTTCTTATCTTTGAATGCCTGTAGGGCTTCATGACCAAGCAACTTAACCTGTTCTTGCAATGTACTGATTTTTATTGCCATGAAATCTTTCAAATGAATGCACTTTACCTCCCCAATAATATTGTAAACCTCCAGTGGGCATCAGCATGTATTATTTATCTTTTCATCCTTAGAATGCCTAAGAAAACACAATGCACACAGTAGGAGTTCAATAAACACTTAGTGAAAGGTGAAAAGCAACACTAATACCAACTTCTGAGTTAATCAACTGGCTTGTTGGATGTTACAACAGACTTCAGACTGTTGTGACAGTTTGTTATACATACAAGTTGCTTATTGTTGTAATAGCTACTGTAATCAACATTAGCCAGAAAAGGACAACTAAATGCTGACAGCAGAATAGTTTACAGGAAAACAGTGGTCAAAAGATTTAACAGATGGCTTCTATTGAGTGAGCTAGCAGCAGAATGACCAAAAAGCAATCATTTACACTGAGTGGCCAGATTATTATGATCTCTGAGCGCATAATAATCTGTCCACTCAGTGTATATCTTATATAATAAAAGGCTAATATGCAAATTGTCCCCTCAACCAGGAGTTCGACCAGCAGGCTGGCCAACCACCCATGTCCCCTCCCCTTAGCCAGGCTGGCTGGACCCCACCCATGCATGAATTCATGCACCAGGCCTCTAATATATATACACCGAGTGGCCAGATTATTATGCATTCAGAGATCATAATAATCTGGCCACTCAGTGTATTTTAAAGGCCTGCTGAAAAAAAATTTCAAGGTGTTTAGTACATTTACTGAAGAAGCAGCAGCAATAGATAGGGTGTGAAGAGGTCAAGAGGTCTCCATTATATACAGTAACATCTAATGCATGCAAGAGATGCATTAGATTTTAAAAATAACATCTAATATGCTTTAGGTCCATCCTTTAGGTCCATCCTAGATGCATTAGATGTTAAAAATAACATCTAATATGCTTTAGGTCCATCCTTTTCTTAGCTTGTTAATATTGTGAGTGGCTAGATTATTATGTCCCCTGGTTGAGGGGACAATATTAACAAGCTAAGAAAAGCTAGCCAGCAGTAACAAAGAATTCACTTCTGGTAGTTTAAGTAAACATGATCATTGGCATTGCTTTCTTCCAGGGCAAATGCTAGTGATATATAAGTATTATATATATATATATATATATATATATATGTTGATTTGGGAAATCCATACCTCAGAGAAAAACTTACGTAGTGATCTTTATTTAAAATTTCAGTAATATTTGTCCCATCCTAAAGCATCATATAACTGGGAACTATTTGATTTCAATTTTCTCACTTTTAGTTATCTTTTTTTAGCTAGTTCTTTTTATTTTATTTTAAAAAATATATTTATATTGATTTCAGAGAGGAAGGAAGAGGGAGAGATAGAAACATCAATGATGACAGAGAATCATTGATTGGCCTGCCTCCTGCATGCCCCACATTAAGGATTGAGCCCACAACCCAGGTATGTGTCCTGACCAGGAATGGAACCATGACTTCCTGATTCAGAGGTCCACGCTCAATCACTGAGCCTTGCTGCTGGGCTAAGCTATTTCTATTTAAATATATTCACAAAATATTATTTGTCAACCCCTAGGGCTGCACAGGTTCCATTCTCTTTAGTGAAATTATAATCTGAATAGACTAAGGTCATCAATAATAAAATATACTCAATGACTATATTTTTCATTTTAGCATGGAAAGATAAAGATTTTTATATAAGAAATCTTGATTTATATGTGTCATTACTTTCCTCCTGAAAAGTAAACCATAATTCACAATATAAATACATAGAAAGAAGTGTCAGGCCATGTTTTCATTTGAAAACACCAATAAATATATGCCACTTCATTAGTATCCAAGGTGTTCTCAGTGATTAAATAGAATGATTTTTTATTATACCCATCTATGATCTTATTAGTTGCTATGCCTTTATAAGTGGGTCCACATTAAATGACAACCACAATCAATATCAGTGTGACAAGACTTGAAATTGCATGTAGTTTTTAAAGATTGTCTGACTTTTAGCTGACTTCCCTATGAATTGCCTGTAGGATAATATCTTGTTGCCAATATGTAACATTTTGCATGGAGAATGTAATAGCTCACTGATTTTTATTTAGTATCCTTTTAATCAATTACCAAAGAACAAATATAAACAAAAGAAACAAACAGCAAGTTGTCAGTTTTTAAAACGGAATGGTCTTGCCCAGCTGATGTGGTTCAGTGGTTGAGCAATGACCTATGAACCAGGAGGTCCTGGTTAGATTCCCAGTCAGGGCACGTGCCTGGGCTTCAGGTTCAGTCCCCAGAAGGGGTGCAGGAGGCAGCTGATTGATGATTCTCTGTCATAATTTATGTTTCTATCTCTCTCTCCCCCTCCCTTGTTCTCTCTCTGAAATCAATAAGAACATATTAAAAAAAACTGGATGGTCTTTTAGTATGGGTTTATGAAATCTATTTACTAGGATATCACTTGCTAAAAATATTGCACTTTTATACAGAAAAAATGTGATAGCATAGCAATAGTATAGAAAGTCCCCATAAAACCCACACCCAGTTTCACCTATTATTAGTATCTTATATTATCAAAGCACATTTGTTACAATTAATTAACCAATATTGATACATCATTGCTAACTATAGTCCATTATATTTATTCATATTTCTTCAGTTTTCACCTAAGGTCCTTTTTCTGTTACATAGCTCATTTATTCATTGTGTCTTCAAGAAAGAAGACATACAAGTTTAAGAAATAGTCTTAAAGTACTAAATGACTGAACACTTGCACAATGTGTAATAGGCCAATATAATTAACATTTAAAATTTCAGTAATATTTGTCCCATCCTAAAACATCATATAACTGGGAACTATTTGATTTCAATTTTCTCACTTTTAGTTATCTTTTTTTAGCTAGTTCTTTTTATTTTATTTTTAAAAATATATTTATATTGATTTCAGAGAGGAAGGAAGAGGGAGAGATAGAAACATCAATGATGACAGAGAATCATTGATTGGCCTGCCTCCTGCATGCCCCACATTAAAGATTGAGCCCACAACCCAGGTATGTGTCCTGACCAGGAATGTGGAACATGTTGCTCTTGAAATCACATATTAAATAGTACCATTCATTTTGCCTCCTTTATTTCTATTTATAAATGCAGAAATAAAATGACACTTGTCTTTCAAATATTGGAAATGACAATTATAGATGTTTAATCATAACATTTAAAAGAATATGACCCTAACATATGACCAGATAAATAGATAAAAAGGAGTCACACATTTAAAAAATGTTAAATATATTTTAATTAGTATTAACTTAAATATGTAGGCAATATCACACTAATTATTTGTTCAAATGCTCTAAACTTAGTAAAGCAGTTGAATGACCTGTGTATTTTTGTATGGTATATTTGAGGAATGAGAAATGAGGCCCATGCTACCTCACTCTCAGTACTGAGGCTCTATCAAGGGTTTTAAACCAACCAATAGAAGTTTCATCTTTAGCGATTCCACTCTGGGAACATATTTGAAAAAAACCCTGAAACAATTGAAAAGAATACATGCACCCTTATGTTCACTGCAGAATTATTTATAATAGCCAAGATCTGGAAGCAACCCAAATGCCCATCAGTAGATGAGTGGATAAAAAAGCTGTGGTACATTTACACAATGGAATACTATGCAGCTGTAAAAAAGAAAGAAATCTGCCCTGGCTGGGTGGCTCAGCTGGTTGGACAGTGATCCTGTACACCAAAAGGTTATGGGTTCAATCCCTATTAGGGGCATGTATGAGAGGCAACTGATTAATCTTTCTCTCTCACATTTCTATCTGTCTCTCCCTGTATTTTTTTCTCTTTCTCCCTTCCTCTCTCTCTCTTTCTCTCTCTCTCTCATCTCATCTCTAAAAAAAATAATGACAACATATATTTGAATGAGGAATACAAAAAAGGAAATCTTACCTTTTGAGACATCATGGATGGACCTGGAGAGTATTATGTTAAGTGAGATAATCCAGTCAGAGAAAAATAAGTAGCATGTGATTTCACTTATATGTGGAATCTAATGAACAAAATAAACTAGCAAACAAAATAAAAACAGACTCATAAATTCAGAGAATATACTGACAGCTGTCAGAGGGACGGGGAGTTGGGGGGCTGGATGAAAAAGGTGAAGGGATTAAACAAAAAAAATCAAAACTTATAGACACAGACAAAAATAGGATGGTGATTACCAGAGGGAAAAGGGGATAGGGGGAGGTAGAAGAGAGTAAAAGAGGGACAAATTACTTGGGATGGTGAACACACAATGCAATATAAAAATCTACTATAGAATTGTACACCTGCAACCTATATAATTTTATTAACCAACTAGAGGCCCGGTGCATGAAATTCGTGCACGGGGGTGTGTGTCCCTCACCCCAGCCTGCACCCTCCCCAATCTGGGACCACTCAAGGGATGTCCGACTGCCTGGTAGGATCGGGCCTAAATGGGAAGTCGGACATCCCTCTCACAATCCAGGACTGCTGGCTCCCAGCTGCTCACCTGCCTGCCTTCCTGATTGCCCCTATCCGCTTCTACCTGCCAGCCTGATCACCCCCTAACCACTCCCCTGCCAGCCTGATTGATGCCTAACTGCTCCCCTGCCACCCTGATTGCCCCTAACTGCCCTCCCCTGATGGCCTGGTCACCCCTAACTGCCCTCACCTGCAGACATGGTTCCCCCCAACTACTCTCCCCTGCAGGTCTGGTTCTCCCCCAACTGCCCTTCCCTGCAGGCCCAGTCGCACCCAACTTCTCTCCTCTGCCGGCCTGGTCACCCATAACTGCCCTCCCCTGCAGGCTTGGTCACCCCCAACTGCCCTTCATTGCAGGCCTGGTCCCTCCCAACTGCCCTCCCTTGCAGGCCTGGTCCCTCTCAACTGCCCTCCCTTGCAGGCCGGATCCCTCCCAACTGCCCTCCCCTGCTGGCCATCTTGTGGTGGCCATCTTGTGTCCACATGGGGGCAGCCATCTTTGACCACATGGGGGCAGCTATCTTGTGTGTTGGAGTGATGGTCAATTTGCATATTACTCTTTTATTAGATAGGATAGCATCCCAATAAATTCAATAAAAAACATGTAATATTAAAAAAAGAAATCATTGTATTAAGATTAAATTATTTGTTCAAATGCTCTAAACTTATAAAGCAGTTGAATAGCCTATGTATTTTTGTATGGTATATTTTAAAGTTTAGGCAAAGGAATTTAACCTTAAACTTCTATAAACAACAATATAATTGTAGATTCTTCTTTATTCTTTCCTTTAAACTAATAGTTTTTACTGAATAATGCAGTATAAAATTAAATAGGGCTGGTCTAGCAATAAGTGTGAGAAAAGCACATTATTTTTGCCCTGTATGAAGATAAGCAACAACAACAAAATCTTATAAAATAATACCCAGAGAAATATCATTTATAGATGTGAACACTATATTCACATTCAAATATTTTTCTTGTAAATATGAAAAAACATATGTAATAAGGACATAGTGTCTACAAAAGAAACATTATTTTCCACTGTTAATAAATCTTTATTGTTGAAAGTATTGCCCTCTCCCCCATCACCGTCCCTGGCCTTTACCACTCTATTGTCTGTGTCTATGGGATATGCATATATGCATATAAGTTCATTGGTTGATCTCTGCCCCCACTCCACCCTTCCCTGCCTCCCCTATGAAGTTTGACAGTCTGTTCCATGTGGTCTATTTTTGTTCATAAGTTTACATTGTTCATTAGATTCCACATATGAATGAGATCATGAGATACTTCTCATTCTCTGACTGGCTATTTCGCTTAGCATAATGCTCTCCAGGTTCATCCATGCTCTTGCAAATGGTCAGAGTTCTTTCTTTTCTACAGCTGCATAGTATTCCATTGTATAGATGTACTACAGTTTTTTAATTTATTTATCTGTTGATGGGCACTCAGGCTGTTTCCAAATCTTAGCAATTGTAAATTGTGTTGCTATGAACATAGGGGTGCATATATTCTTTCTAATGGGTGTTTCTGGATTCTTGGGATATATTCACAGAAGAAGGATCACTTCTTAGAAAGCTACAGGACATTGGAAAAGGAGATAGAGGAAGATAAACACAAGTGGAAGAATAGACCGTGTTTATGAATTGGTAGAATCAACATCATTAAAATGGTCATACTACCAAAAGCAATTGTGAGTTTCAATGTAATACCTATTAAAATACCAATGGTATATATTTTTTTATTGATTTTTTTACAGAGAGGAAGAGAGAGGGATAGAGAGTCAGAAACATTGATGAGAGAGAGACATCGATCAGCTGCCTCCTGCACGCCCCCTACTGGGGATGTGCCTGCAACCAACGTACATGCCCTTGACCGGAATCGAACCTGGGACCTTTCAGTCCGCAGGCCAACACTCTATCCACTGAGCCAAACTGGCCTCGGCACCAATGGTATATTTTAAAAAAATCTAGAACAAACTCTACAAAAATTCATCTGGAATAAAAAAAAAAAAAGACCCTGAATAGCTGCAGCAATCCTGACAAAGAAGAACAAAGTTGAAGGGATCACAGTACCAGATATCAAGCTATACTACAAAGCCACTGTTTTCAAAACTGCCTGGTACTGGCACAAGAACAGACATATAGACCAATGGAATAGAACAGAGAACCCAAAAATTGACCCAAGCTGTTATGCTCAATTAATATTTGACAAAGGAGGCAAGAGCATACAGTGGAGTCAAGACAGTCTCTTCAATAAATGGTGTTGGGAAAATTGGACAGATACAAGCAAAAAAATGAAATTAGACCACCAACTTATATCATACACAAAAATAAACTCAAAATGAATAAAAGATTTAAATGAAACCATAAAAATCTTAGAAGAAACCATTGGCAACAAAATCTCAGATATCTTTTGTAGCAATGTATTTATAGATACATTTCCTAGGATAATGGAAATTAAGGAGAAAATAAACAAATGGGATTACATCAAAATAAAGAGCTTCTGCACAGCAAAAGAAACCATCAATAAAATAACAAGTGAGCCCACTCCATGGGAGAACATATTTGCCAATGACACATCCACTAGGGGATTAACCTCCAAAATCTACAAGAAACTCATGCAACTTAACAAAAGGAAGACAAACAATCCAATTTTAAAATGGGCAAAGGACCTAAATAGACACTTCTCCAAAATGGACATACAGAAGGCCGAAAGGCATATGAAAAAAATGCTCAAAGTCACTAATGATCCAGGAGATGCAAATCCAAAGGACAGTGAGGTACCACCTCACACCTTTTAGAATGGCTATCATCAACAAATCCACAAACAAGTGCTGGCGAGGATGTAGAGAAAAGGGAACCCTGCTACACTGCTGGTGGGAATGCAAACTAGTGCCGCCTCTGTGAAAAACAGTTTAGAGATTTCTCAAAATATTAAAAATGGAACTACCATTTGACCCAGTGATCTCACTTCTAGGAATATATTCACTGTTATATTACTATTGTTTTATTATTGTTACCTTTCTAAAATCATCTCCTACCACTCTTCCCATTGAGGATTCTACTTCAGCTGCATTGGATTTGTATTTGAAAATATCAAACACCCTCCTATTTCAGGACTCTTGAAATTGCTGTTGTGTCCTTCTGGAAAGCTCTCTCTGTAAATACCCACTCAGCTTACTTCCTATTCTGTGAGAAATAATGCTTACAATAAGTTTCACTGTTTACAATCTAGGATTTCCCTTATGCATAAATATTTCTCAATCATATTCCATATCATAGATAGATTTGTGAGGAGGATAAAGAAGCATAATACATTTGGCCCTGTCTAAATAGTTTTGTTAAGAAAGTAAATACACCATCATGTGTCTGTTTTCAGGAAAGGCACAGGCTTCTGTACCTGAGGCATATGGTCTCTTTGATGAGTATCCAGATCCTCAAAGAACAAAATGGTACCATAGTTACTGAATGGCCATGGGACCTGCATGTGATCTTAAAATCACTATAATGGCATATTTTTGAGTTCACCAGTTAAGGATGTTTTAGACATTAATAAATGGACTGCGTGGGGGCATGCAGCATTGATTTGCAAAGAAAAAATGGATGGTGGCCACGGGCTCCTTTTTGGCACAGCAGTATTAACTTCTCACTTGCTTAGAATTCTTGAGTCAGACATCCTTATGTCTTTCTCTTTCGTTTAGATCTGTGCTCAAATGTTATCTCATCAGAAAGACCTTCCCTATCTGAAGGAGTATCCCTTCTTAACTCTCTTCCTTATGTTTTTCTTTTTCTTCCTACTACTACTTAACTGTAATATTTTGGATTTTTTAAAATTTCTTTTTCTTAGTCCTCAACCAAGGAAATGTTCATTGATTTTTAGACATAACAGGAAGGAATAGAGAGAGAGAGATACATCAATGTGAGAGAAACATGGACCAGTTGCCTCCCATATGCACCATGATGGGGGATCAAACCCACAACCTAGGTATGTGCCCTGATCTGACCTGCGATAGAACCTGCAACCAAAGTCACCAACACTTTTTTACTTTTTTACTTTAATCTGAGCTAGTTGAGAGAGAGAGAGGAATGAAGAGGGATATATATATATATATATATATATATATATATATATATATAGATATAGAGAGAGAGAGAGAGAGAGAGAGAGAGATAGCTGCCTCCTGCATGCCCCCAACTGGGGATTAAGCCTGAAACCTGTCCATGTGCCCTGGCAGGGAATCGAACTGGCACCCTTTTAATGCACAGGAGAACACCCATCCAACTTAGATACTTTTTTATAAGAAACAAACTAAATAAAAAGAGTCCATTTGTAATAGCAACAAATCTATAAAATCACTAAAAATTAGCAAAAGAAATAATATATAAGAATTCTACAGAGTAATTCTAAAAACTATTAAAAATTACAACAGTATTTTTACTAATTTGATTTTATGAGAGGAGTTATTATAAAACACGTCTCTTTAAATTATTCTATAACTTCTGCATATTTCTAATGAAATTCAGGTGGATTTTGGGAGAAAATTAGTAAACTTTTAAAAATGTTACATAAATTTTTACATATATCTAAAGCATTTTTAAAAGAGAGCAAAAGTTTATTCACAAGGGAATAAAGTCCTGAATACAAAAGTTAATACAAAAATTTAGTAGCATATAATATAGCAAGATACCTTTATGACCTACTAGTGAGAAATTATTTCTTAAACTAAATTCCCATATTAAAAACTCTAGAATCATATTTAGAAATGCACTATGGTGGGTTGGTCCCCCATTCTCCATGCACAAGATATGATTTCTTTTTTTTTTTTTTTATGTGTCACTGTGGCTAGGCTTTATTTTTTTACTTTTTCTTTTTTTAATTCTTTATTGTTTAAAGTATTAATACACACACACACACACACACACACACACACACACTAGAGACCCGGTGCACGAAATTCGTGCATGGGCGAGGTGTCCCTCAGCCCAGCCTGCACCCTCTCCAATCTGGGACCCCTAGATGGCAGTCACACATCCCTCTCACAATCCAGTACTGCTGGCTCCTAACCACTCACCTGTCTGCCTGCCTGATCACCCCTAACCACTTCTGCCTGCCAGCCTGACCACACCCTAACCACTCCCCTGCCAGCCTGATTGATGCCTAACTGCTCCCCTGCCAGCCTGTTTGGCCCTAAATGCCCTCCCCTGCAGGCCTGGTCACCCCTAACTGCCATCCCCTGCAGGCCTGGTCCCCCCAAACTGCTCTCCCCTGCAGGCCGGGGTCCCTCCCAACTACCCTCCTCTGCAGGCCTGGTCCCCCCAAACTGCTCTCCCCTGCAGGCCTGGGTCACCCCCAACTTCCCTTCCCTGTAGGCCCGGTCACCCCCAACTTCCCTCCTCTGCCGGCCTGGTCACCCCTAACTTCC
Organism: Eptesicus fuscus; assembly: GCF_027574615.1. Taxonomy (NCBI): domain Eukaryota; kingdom Metazoa; phylum Chordata; class Mammalia; order Chiroptera; family Vespertilionidae; genus Eptesicus; species Eptesicus fuscus. Next base: position 28,287,061 of record NC_072473.1, read on the forward strand.
CTCCCCTGTAGGCTTGGTTGCCCCCAACTGCCCTCCCTTGCAGGCCTGGTCCCTCCCAACTGCCCTCCCCTGCTGGCCTGATTACCCACAACTGCCCTCCCTTGCAGGCCTGTTCCCTCCCAACTGCCATCCCCTGCTGGCCATCCTGTGGTGACCATCTTGTGTCCACATGGGGGCAGGATCTTTGACCACATGGGGGCAGCCATCTTGTGTGTTGGAGTGATGGTAAATCTGCATATTACTCTTTTATTAGATAGGATAGAGGCCTGGTGCATGGGTAGGGGCCAGCTGGTTTGTCCTGAAGGGTGTTCCGGATCAAGGATCAAGGTGGGGGTTCCCTTGGGGCATGGGGCAGCCTGGCTGAGGGGCCTGTGGTGGTTTGCAGGCCAGCCACACCCCCGGCAACCCAAGCAGAGGCCCTGATATCTGGGATTTATTTATCTTCTATAATTGAAACTTTGTAGCCTGGAGTAGAGCCAAGCCTCCTGCTTGCTCCGTGGTGGCAGCCATTTCTGTTGGGATTTATTTATCTTCTGTAATTGAAATTTTGTAGCCTGGAGTGGAGGCCTAGGCCGGCCAGGGCTGCAGAAGCTTGGCTTCCTCCATCGCCAGAGGCAACCCTAACCTCCTGCTCTCTCCAGCTCCGTGGATGCTGCCATTTTTGTTGGGATTTATTTATCTTCTATCATTGAAACTTTGTAGCATTGAGTGGAGGCCTAGGCTGGCAAGGGCAGGTGGAAAGCTTGGCTTCCTCCATTGCCAGGGAAACCCAAGCCTCCCTACTGCTCTTCATGGCCGCAACCATCTTGGTTGGGTTTATTTGCATATTCGCTCCTGATTGGCTTGTGGGTGTGGCTTGTGGGCATGGCTTGTGGGTGTAGTGGAGGTACGGTCAATTTGCATATTACTCTTTTATTAGATAGGATATATATGTGACTTGATTTCTAAGGTCTTGTCCCAACCCAAGGGCCTGTCACTAAGTCAAGGGGGACCTGTTTTTTCCACCCTTTGGAGGACAGAAATGGGCATATCCAGGTTATGGGCAAGCAGCACAAACTGTTCTACTATTTTGCATATTGTTCCTTCTGTACCACAAACTGTATAAAATTGATGTATTTTTTTGCAAAAAATTAAAAGTGAAAATTGTTGAATTTTATGTTATAAAATTAAGGCTTTCTCTTTTATAAAAAATGAATGGTTGTAAAATTTAGGGAAGATTTTGGAATGCTAAAAATATAATATATTATATACGTACACACACAGAGTAATATGGAATGGTCTTTAAAGAGTGCTTAGTAAAGCACATTAATACATAAAGTATGCATATAGTAAAAAAAAAATAAAGGACACTGAGTAAGGTAGTTAAGAGGAAGCAAAAATGCCGTTAGTAGATGAGAAAGACACAATGAAAATGACAATTGAGTTCAGGTCTCTAATGCCAGGGATACTGCTATATGCATACTCACAGCGTGGGGTCATGGTAGAGAGATGTTCTTAAATGAAATACATATACTTATAATTCAATTACATAAGAATGTATTTGGGTTTTTAAATCTCCAAACTTGTATATTAATATAACTGTAATAACTTGGCTTTAATATCTATTTTAGGAATAACTGCAGATTATCCTGTTATATTACATGTTAGAAATTTAGTCCATTCTCTGTTTATTTCATGCAATATTTGTAGAAAGCCGGATGGCTTAAAGACCATCACTTTGCCCTGAGTGTCAGAGCCCATATTGTACCAGTGTGATAATTCACACTGACTGCCATTTTTATTTGTTTGTTTGTTTTTAACTACTACAAGAGTTGTATTTTGGGGATGGAAGGCTGTTACCAACTAAACAGGATCCTTTCCCCTGCGCCGTATTTTGTTGAAGACAGGCATTAGAAAAGTTGGACATAAGAAAGCTCCTTTTCAAACCCTCCTTAACTAAGACATAATTCAGAATGGCCAATGGTAAATTAATAAGCCATTATATTTCAGTTAATAAGATACTCAATTCACCTTTCTCTTCTGCTTAAAATATCCCTGGCACATCAGTTAAAGCACTTCCTGTTTATTTTAAGAAAATACTAACTTTCCCCTTTAACCATAGGATAATTAACAGACATTTATTTAGAACATGAAAATAAATAAATAAGAAAATATTTCATGGAACTATCAGAAATAAGAGAAATGTTTTTAAAAATATTATTTGGTAACACTTTATATTTGATATTTTATCCAGCATTTAATTTTAGCAACTAATTTATTATAAATATATTTTCATGCTGGAAAATGAAATCAGGGATCCTCAAAAAATTTTGTTAGGCCAGAGTGGATAATTTAAAATTTTCTACAAGAGTGTCAAATGTATTAAATATTAACCTCCAAATTCTGCAGTTTTTAAAATGAATATTCATGGTGAGGAGAGATAATTTAAAGATCTGCTGAATCTAAAAATGTGGATTATATATTACTTTGAAAGTCCAATTAGTTGTACTAAATACAACCTGCAATCCCAACAATTATATAGCATTTTGGGGGGTAATCACAAAAATATTTAGGACAATTCGTTAATACACACTTTGTCATTTCACACTTTGTCATTTGCATGTTTACATTTCAACAAGAAGACTGAGTTCCTATAAAGGAATCATTTCACTCACTTGATTTGTCCTTTGTCATGTTTGTAATGTTGCTTTTTCTATTGGTATTATGTTTTGAATTTATAAAAGAAAGAAATTGTCAGGCAGATATATTGGAAAAGTTATATCTAGAAGCAAATATGCCAGTTCTTCTCTTCTATACTTATGTAGAGACACAGTTATCAAATATCCAGGTTTCCAAATAAATATAGTTTCATGCCAGTTATATATTTTAAAACATACTCCAAATACTTATTTTTCCAAAGCTCTTTTACAATTTCATAATGTTGCCAAGATCATCAATTGGGTCTGTAGCATGCTAGGGAAATAAAATCTTACAATAAAAAAAATTAAAAATAAAGATACACTAGGTTAAGTTATATTGGGCAATATTAGAGGAGGGAACAATTTTATCCCACTCAAACAATAAAGGTAACGTTAAATATTTTGTAAACTATCCTGTCCTGAAATTATACATTTTAAAATAATTTCCTGTTCCATTCCATGTCCTGAAATAAGTGACATAATTACATTTCCTACTTTAACATCTCTCTGCTATGAGCAACATTTTATTACATGCTTTATGTAAAATGTTTTTTTATGATTACAAACTAGCTATGAAACTAATACAACTTGAGATAAATCTCAAATGCCAAAGGAAGCTGTCCCGTGTTCTCACATAGATAACATTTATAAATCGTCAATATAGCAACTATGTACTACGGAGCCGATAAGAATGTGCTGAGCAGTATGAGGTTTTATTTTGTCAGAGTTGGTTTAACTCACAAAGTAAAAAGAGTTCTATGTGATTCATTACACTTTTGCAAATAATCACAACTATTTGAACATCCAAGCTACAAAGGATATTTTAAAAAAATTAATACTTATAGTAAACATTTCTTAGAACTGAAACAGAATTCTTAATGACATCAGAATGATACAGGAGAAGCAAAATCACAACCCTAAAATATATTCCCTATAAATTATGAAAACGTGTTATTCCTGTTTTCTTCATAGACTTAGAGGGGGGGATGTTTCTTGGAGATCCTGATTGACTATATATAAATCAGAGATTATTATAGCCCTTTTATTGAAACACTAAATGAGAGTTTTAGAGGATAAGATAACCTAGACTAGGACTTTCAATTATGCTAATGAAAACTCCTACCTGGCAGTAGACTCTCCTGTACTTTCATCAGCCATCATCTCCAAATCTTGTGAATGTTTCTCACAAGCTCTTTTGAACAAATTCTCCTCTGGAACTGCTTTAGGAGTATCTTCATTTGCTCGAAGATGTTCTATCAGGTTCTGTGGGTGCCAATTCTGAAGCACTCTTTGATGAGCAGGGGCCAGTCCTGACACTGGTGGCAATATGTTGTGGTGGACAGGACTATTGCTTTTCTTCAGTCCGTTTCTGTCCCGAGAGTGGTTCTTCAACCTGCCCTGAACCTGGGTCCCTCTATGCTCATATCCTTCCTGCTGAAGGCAGTTTCCAGGGTTGGAAGAACCTTGAGAAGGATGACTAAACCACCTCCAGCGTAGCCGTAGGATCTGTTTCACATCAAACTCTTTCTTGCCAGACATTGACATTGTTGCAGGAGGAAAGACAAAAGCCTTCTCTCACAGAAAGGAAACGGAGCCTTTGTTATCTCTGGTTTCTCTGCCTCTTCTGTTGAACTAACAAAAGCACAAGTGCCTAGAGCAGCCTTTTCTTGTTCCCCCTCCCCCGCTGCCTGCTGCCTGTGCTACACAGAGAATACTTCTAGCTTTCTAGCTGTGAAGCTGCAGCTAACAGTGTAGGTGGGAACCCATACTGACAGGATGATGAGGTCAGACCTTAAACAAGTAAATCAGCTTAGCACAGGAAAGCAGCTACCACAACACACTCCAGCTGCTGATGTGCATGCTCACTCACAGTCTTCCCTCCTGGACTTGCAAATATTGAACCCAGCTTCTTCCTTCCCAAGTTACAGTAGCTGAGGCTTAAAACCAAGCATGTGAGCAAAAGCAAAGTGTTTAAACTCACTTCCTTCTAGATTCCCTTCACTCACCCCACCCCCTGCCAGATTCTTTTCCCAGTAGCTCACTTCTAAAACTGTGCCACTTTGTCCTGGGAGAATTTGTAACAGTGAATTCATTATGATCTATTTTGGGGATCTTACAGAAATTTTGAAGGTGGTTTATTAAGGGAAAGCATCTTGCCATCAGTCCCCTCATTCAGGTTTGCCATTATTTTTACAATACATCTGAAAATGTGAATGTCTTTACATAAATATTTGCTTGAAAACCTGAACAGTTTTAAAAATATAAGAAAGTGTTTTCTAATCTCGTTAGCTTGGAAGAGATGTCTTCTCTCAGTTACCAAAGCCTGCAAATAAATAGCCCATTCTGATTCCATGCCTGTATACACATCTCCCTATCATGGTCTTCATTTTCATAGGTGGTATTAAAGGTCTATTTTTTTAAAGTTCTTATGAGAGGATGCAAAAGAACATGTTTTGAATTAACTCCAAATTGACACATAACTCAGTAATGACTGTACACAAAGTACTTTGAGATCTGAATCAGAATTACTAATAGCACATAAGTAGATGTTTTTTAACATGAAATGCATGTACCAATCCCATCTTTAAATTTAGTTTGAGTTTTATCCAGATTTCATGTCTGGCATGCAGGTGATAAGGGGGCAATAACATCAGTGTATCCTTAGAAAGAATATTGAAACTATAAGGTTTTGGTTTTAATTCTGGCTTTAGGGTTAATGAGATGTTTAATCTTGGCCAAGTCACTTATTCCATTAGCATAATATAAAGAGCCTGAATAGATTTCCAAAGTTTTAACTTGCAATGGATTTTTAAAACTTGGAAATAGAGAATGAAATGAGTATCTTTTTCTGTTTTGGTTGGTGTTTTACCTGCAGATTTCTATAAATGCAATTATACCTTTCTCTTATATCCCCACTTGTTTTGCAGGTGTAATGGAAAATTAATATATCAACCAACATGACTGGGCTATGGGGTGCTCAGATATTTGGTCAAACATTATTTTGGTTGTTTCTGTGTGAGTGTTTTTGGATGTGTTTAACATTTTAATAAATAGACTGAGTAAAGTAAATAGTCCTCCCTACTGTGGGTGGGCCTTAGCCAAGCAATTGAAGGCCTGAATAAACAGAAGGCTGACCCTTCTCTAAATAAGAGGGAATTCTTCCTGCCTGACTACCTTCAATCTGAGACATCATCTCTTTTTTTTTTTTCCTGACTTCAGACTCAAATTGAAATATTGGTTCTTCCTGGGTTTCAAGCCTCCTGGCTTTTGGAATTGACTTATACCATCAGCTCTTCTAGGTCTTCAACTTGCTGACAGCAGATCTTGAGACTTGTCTGCATCCATAATTATGTGATACAATTCATTATAATAAAACAATCTCTCTTTCTCTTTCCCCCTCTCTCTGTACTGCACACACATCCTATTGTTTCTATTTCCCTGGAGGACCCTCACTGATACAGTAGGTTTTTTTCTAGTACTAAAAATTAATAAACGTTGATAAATATATAGTTGATTTTTATACCACCTGCAAATAATTTATTGCTATCTCCAAATTTCCAACCTATTTACAAACATGTTTCTTTTAAAAAAAATATATTTTTATTGATTTTAGAGAGGAAGGGAGAAGGATAGAGAGAAAGAAACATCAATGATGAGAATCATTGATAAACTGCCACTCGCACGCCCCCTTCTGGGGATCAAGCCCGCAACCCAGGCATGTGCCCTTGGCCGGAATTGAACCTGGGACCCTTCAGTCCTCAGGCTGACCCTCTATCCACTGAGCCAAACCAGCTAGGCACCAACATGTTTCTTAAGCCTCGATGTTAGCATCTATTATCATCACTTCCTGGTGAGTGTGTTTTCCCTTCCTAGTATTTTGCAATGCAAATAATTGGAAAGGATCTCAAATAGTTCTTCTGATGAGCCCCAGGCATATCAATGAGTCCTGGTAACAAAATATCAATTGCCTTTCTATTATCTGGGGAGGGGACATTCCAAGTAAACTCCTTGAAGATAAAATCTGTGTTTTAGACTTTGGGTTCCACACTATGCCCAAAACACAATGTTGGACATTGAGTAAGCAAACTGTAGAAAGCAGTCAGAATAAATATAATGTTATAATAGATTTGAAAATAATGTGTCCTAGGCACAAGAATAATAACTAAATTGGCCATCTAAGTAGTTCAAAATAATATCTTCTGGGCCACCAAGAGTCTGCATTATTTTTCTATTACATTTCCCTGAGATGATTATGATTAAGATAAAATTGCATATTTCCCTGTGTACCTTTTACAGTAAGATGAATGGTAACTGACACTTGTCAAAATCTAAATATCGATAGAACAATACTATATGATTCTATCTAGAATGTGCTTTTTAAAAGTATGCAGATTATGGCCCAGCCGGCGTGGCTCGGTGGTTGAGCATCGACCTATGAACCAGGAGATCAGGGTTGTGGGCTCAGTCCCCAGTAGGGGGCGTGCAAGAGGCAGCCAAGTAATGATTCTCTCATCATTGATGTTTCTATCTCTCTTTCCCTCTCCCTTCCTCTTTGAAATTAATAAAAATATTTTAAAAATACAAAACATAAAAATATGCAGATTATGGACATTTTCCTGGATCTTGGACACAGAATTATAGAATGGATAAAAAAGTATATAGAGCTAGAAAATTATTGAAGAGAAATAATATTTTATGAAGCATGAGGGTTTCTCTTAAATTTCTGTCTATAAAAGAAAGATTCAAACATATTCAAACAGAAATAAAGACAATGTGAGGGTAGAACAATATCTTATTTATCTTTTCTTTTCCTTTGCCTTATTATCTACTTGAAATCAAGTAACTAATATATGTAGAATTAATGAATAACAAATTCTAAAATAATATATTGTCACATAAATTTATTGTCTCAATATGTGCTAGAATTCTTTTTACATTTTTTAAAATTAAAGTATAGTGGACATAAAATTATATTAGTTTCAGGTGTACAACATAATGGTTTGACATTTGTATAACTTACTATAATATAACCACAATAAGTCTAGTAACCGACCATCTGTCACCATACAAAGTTATTATGATATTATTGACTATTTTTCATATGCTGTACATTACATCTTTGTAATTTATTTTATAACTGAAAGTGTGTACCTCTTATTCCCCTTTACCTTTTTCACCCATCCTTCCACTACCCTATTATTCGGTAATCATTAGTTTGTTCTCTGTATCTATGAGTCTGTTTCTATTTTTAAATGAAACTGCAAAATTGTTATGGGCTAAAATGCCCTTCTAGATAATTAATGATTATACAGTTGGGAAACAAACCTGTAAACCAGTTGAAAAATCCTGGCAACTTAGCATCCGTGTGCTCCCTTGATGTATTCTGAGTAAAATGCTGACCAGAAAATTAAATTAGTCACTACTAGGACACCTCAAAATTTAACATTATTCAAATGTACCTAGGAATATTTTTCCCTATAATTATCTGATTACATGACTTAAAGAAAAATAATGCAGTCATAGACATCTGTGTATTAAAAGCTGCACATCAATAACTCATCATAGTCCGAAGATGGAACTAGTCACTTGGCACAAGCCACACTGGGCAGCACTAAAATTATTTTTTTTAAAAAAAAGCAGTACAGGCATACCTCAGAGATATTGTGGATTTTGTTCTTCTCAATAACTTGCTGCAACTTCTGTATCAGCACTTGGTGCTTCACGTTGCACTTTTATTACGATCTGAAGATGACTTCTTTCCTAAAACCTCAAAAACCAACCTCTGCTAGCTTTAAGCTTTTCTTTTGCAGCTTCCTTCCCATTCTGAGCCTTCAAAGAATTGAAGAGATTTAGGGATCTGGCTCTGGATTGGACATTGGTTTATGGTAATATTGTGGCGAGTTTAATCTTTTATCCAAGTCACTAAAACTTTTTCCACATCAGCAATGTCTGTTTCATTTTCTTATCATTTGTGTGTTCACTGAAGTAGCACTTTTCATGTCCTTCAAGAACTTTCTTTTGCAGTCACAATGTGGCTAACTGACACAAGAAGCCTAGCTTTAGACCTACCTAAGCTTTTGACATGCCTTCTGCACTAAATCAATTATAGCTTTTGATTTAAATTCAGAGACATGCAACCCTTCCTTTCAACTGAATATTTAGAGGCCATTATAGAGTCTCATTTTAATATTGTTTTATCTAAGGGAATAGTGAAGACCAAGGAGAGTGAGAGAGATGGGAAGATGGGCCCTCAGTGGAACAGTCAGAACACACATAACATATATTGATTAAATATGCTGTCATATGAGCATAGTTGTTGGCAGTCAGAAACAATTACATAGTAACATCAGAGATCATTAATCACAGATCACCATGACAAGTATAATAATAATGAAAAAGTTTGAAAATTGTGAGAATTACCAAAATGTAACATAGATTCACAAAGTGAGAAAAAGCTGCTGGACATGTGCTACAGGTAGACTTGCTCAATGCAGAGTTTCCACAAACCTTCAATTTGTGAAATCCACAATATCTGTAAAGCACAATAAAGCAAAGCAAAATAAAACGAGGTATGGCTGTATCTTATTTAGAGATTTTTGGCTACTAAACAGATGACTTTAAACCAACCCTTGTCCTAAGTAACTACACTCCAAATCACTACCAAATGAAGGAGGTTAACAAATCATTAACATTGATTCATAGCCTCAGTAAGTTTTCTTTATTTTTCTTTTTTTTGCTCAATCCCTTCACCCACCCAACACCACTGCCCACTCCCATCTCCCCACTCCCTGCCAGAGCTGTCTACCAGCTCTCTATCTATGAGTCTGTCTCTATTTTGGTTGGTAAGTTTTCTGACTCCAGCCAAAGGATATCACATAATTGAATGAAGGTGTTATAACCAAACTCCTTCCATTTGCATCCATTTATTTAAGTGAACAGATTTTTTTCATTGCTCACATCTTCAAAAACAAGTGGAAAAAAAAATGATGCTAACTCCTATCTCATTCTAGCGAAAAGTAATATTCATTGCAGATACATGAACTTAGTACAAAAACAGTATCATATGACTCTACTAATAACTAATTCTCAATAACATGTTAATATGTTTAATATATTTTACAAATAAAAAAATGTGACCATCATTTTGTTTAATTACTATACTAATAATTATAATGATCCCTCATTGAAAAAATCACAAAAATAATTAAAACACAAAATTCAATTTATATATGTATTTTTACAGAAATTATGATCAAACAATCAATGTAATATTTTAAGCAAAAATTATTTCATAAGGAAACTGAAATAAAAAATGTAGTTTATTTTTTCAATAGATGGAAAAAAGTTAATTCTACTAAGTAGAAATACTTATTACATTAAATAAGTATTTTTAGTTGAATTCATTGGGGTGACATTAGTTAATAAAAGTATATAGGTTTCCAGGTGGACAATCATATAATACATCATTTGTATATTATAATGTGCGTTCACCACACCAAGTCAAGCCTCCTTTCATCATCATTCATCCACCTTTAACCTTCTTCTACCTCCCCACAAACCCTTTCTCTCTTGTAATCATCATGCTATTGTCTGTGTCTATAAGTTGTTTTTTGTTTTGTTTTTAATATATTGTTATTGATTTCAGAGAGGAAGGGAGAGGGAGAGAGATATATAAACATCAATGATGAGAAAGAATCATTGATTGGCTGCCTCCTGCACACCCCACACTGGGGATTGAGCCCACAACTTGGGCATATGCCCTGACTTGGAATTGAATCATGACCTTCTGGCTCATAGGTCAACGCTCAACCACTGAGCCACACCGGCTGGGCAAGAATTTCATAGAACCATTGAAATATTTTGATTTAATCACATCAGTTTGTAGATGAAGTAACTGGAACTCAGAGAATAAGTTTATAATAAAATCCTAAAGTAATTTTCATACTAACTTATAAACATCTCGTTATATGTTGTACTTACTCAATTTGAACTATATACTAAATCACCTCTTGATAGATTTGGCTAATTTTTCAGCCTATTAACACAATTTGGCATGTTAAATATATCAAACAATGTGTTTGACAACCTTCTCAATTCCACTGCATATGTGGATGACCCTTTTCCCCAATGAAGTCTTTCACAAGGACTATAAAACAAACAGAATAGGGCAAAAGACAGCTCTTAGCCACACCATAAGAGATATTCTTCTAGTGAGGCCTTGTGAGATTAATTCTTTGTCTAGTCACTCAACTAGTTACAGTTATCTGTTTTATTGATTTAACAGTGTGCATGTTATACCACTAAACAGGCTAATCTTTTATTGTATTCCATAAGACAGTATCTTCAGCCTGGTGTGATTAAACATTCCATTTGCTTAGCTTGGAATAACTTCACTCATCTATAGAAAGTTTGTTATCCTTTAATAGCTCCTAACTTAAATCCCCAGTTCTCTTTTTAAGGGAAGTCTCTCTCTTCTTTTCCATCTCTAGGCTGCACTGTAGTACTCAATACATATTTGTATTGTCTTTTGTCTTTCTCTAAACATTTCCTGTAAGTATTGTATCACTAGCTTTTATATTAGCACTGAGTTCACTAGCCTTACATTACAAATTATTATTTCATAACTAAAATCTATTTTTATTTGGAAATTAATTTGTAGTGGGTAAGAGCTGGACATTAAATGTTAATGTCACTTAACACTTAAAAGTTAAATGACATTGTTTCATTGTTTTGACATTAAGAATGTGGGCTCTAATCTCTGGTCAGGGCACATACAAGAAGAAACAAATGAATGCACAACTAAGTGGAACAAAAAATTGATTCTCTCTCTCTCTCTCTTTCTCTCTCTCTTAAAAAAATAAAAAGGTTTTTAAAGAGAACATGGGCTCTAATTGGGTTTAAATCCTGGCTCTCCCACTTGTATGAACTTAGAAATTATTATACTCCCTGTGCTTTAGTTTTTCAAAGAAAAAGAAAGAAAGAAAGAAAAATCCTCCTATCTAATAAAAGAGTAATATGCAAATTGACCGTCACTCCAACACACAAGATGGCCGCCCCCATGTGGTCAAAGATGGCTTCCCCCATGTGGACACAAGATGGCCGCCACAAGATGGCCGACAGGGGACGACAATTGTGGTGATCAGGCCAGCAGGGAAGGGTAGTTGGGAGGGACCAGGCCTGCAAGGGAGGGCAGTTGTGGGCAACCAGGCCCTCAGGGGAGGGCAGTTGGGGGCAACCAGACCTACAGGAGAGGGCAGTTGGGGGTGACCAGGCCTGCAGGGGAGGGCAGTTGGGGGGACCAGGCTGGCAAGGGAGGGCAGTTAGGAGCAATCGGGCTGGCAGGGGAGCAGTTAGGCATCAATCAAGTTGGCAGGGGAGTGGTTAGGGGGTGATCAGGCTGGCAGGCAGAAGCTGTTAGGGGCAATCAGGCAGGCAGGCAGGTGAGCAGTTGGGTGCCAGCAGTCCTGGATTGTGAGAGGGATGTCCGACTGCCCGTTTAGGTACGACTGGGCCTAAATGGGCAATAGGTCATCCCTTGAGTGGTCCCAGGTTGGAGAGGGTGCAGGCTGGGCTGAGAGAAATGCCCCCCCATGCACGAATTTCATGCACCAAGCCTCTAGTAAAGAAATAAAAATGTCACCAACCTCATAGAGTTATTTTTCATTGGAATATTTAGTACATTTACTCTAAAGTAATTATTTAAATTATTGAATTTAGATCATTTTATCTTTCTTTTTCCCCTATCTGTTTTTCATTCTTCTGTTGCTCCTCTCCTCTTTTGTTTGGGATTAATCTATAATATATATATATATATATATATATATATATATATATATATATATATATATACTTTTAGAAATTAATTTTACTATATTTATTAAAGTTTTAGTTATACTTTTAGCATAATTTTAGTAGTTTCTTTAGGTAGTGTAATATATATCCTTACTTTTTTACCACTTAGTTTGTGTTAATCTTGCCGCTTTAATTAAAATACAAAGACCTTGAACTATATATGTTAATTTTCCAATTTCATACAATGTTATAGTTGTCATATGTCTTGCCACTACATACATTATAAATACAATAGAATGTTGCATAGAATTTTTTTCAAAGTCATATGTAACATAGAGCTATTAAATTTAATTCAGACATTTACCATTCCTGATGGTCTTCATTCCTCCTGAAGATTTCAGCTCCTGTCTCATATCATATTCCTTTAGCCAGGAGATGTCCTCTAGTTTTTGTTTGTTTGTCTTTTGGTAGTACAGTTATACTAGAGAATAAACAATACTCTATATTTTTCTGGCCTTCATTCTGGTAGGATATTTTCTCTAAATATAGAGTTCTATGTTGCCTTTTCCCAACATTTTAAATATCCTATTTTCTTTGGGCCTCTACTTTATTTTTTTCCTGATGAGAACTCAGTGGTCATGATTTTCTGTCTGCTTTCAGAAATTTAATTATGATATGCTTATAGTGTGGTTATCTTTTTATTTATCTTTGTTTTTGAGGTGTTCTGATCTTGAATCTGTAACAATGTCTTTCATCAATTTTAGGAAATTGTTGGCATTGTTTTTTTAATGTTTTTTGTTGGTCCACTTAATCTCTTCTATTCTTCTGTAATTTTAATTACACACATATTAAACATTTTCATATTGTCACACAGATCAATGTAGCTCTTTTAAATTCTTTTTGCTTTATGTTTTTCAGGTTGGACACTTCCTAGATTTCTATCTTCAAATTCTCTAATCATTTGTTCTGTTCTCCTTTTCTGTTTTTAAGCCCATCTAGTGAATTGTGAATTATAGATATTGTACTGTTTTTAAGTTCAAACTTTTCACTTAGTTTTACTTTATGGCTTCTATTTCTCTCACTCTCCCCTCACCCCCCGCCCCATAGCTGTAATAGCTATTTAAAATTACTATCTGCTAATTGTTTACATATCTACTTCATGTTGGGGTGGATCATTATTGGTTACCTTTTTACTTCAATACGGATCACATTTATTTGTTTACGCATGACTAGTAAATTGGAATTTATCTTGAACATTGTGATTATACATCCCTATAAATACTGGATTATTATAATCCTTCAGATAGTACCATTTTCCCATTTGGTTTAATAGTCATTATTGGCTGAAATCAAACATTAAACTCTATCTCACTTGCAGTTGTAAACAGCTTAAATCTTTGTTCAGTCATTTTAGCCTTAGCAGTTTGCTGTAATCAGCACCACACATGAATAATTCAGCAAAAACATTGGTAGAGTTTATACTCAAAATTTGTGGGACCATCTTTGTCTCTCTCTTGATGAGATTTTCTTTCTTCTTATCCATCTTTTGAGGTAACCATAAACATACCCTGGTTCTTCAATAAGACTGTAAGTTTATATCTAAGTTGTAGCTATCCCACAAATGTGTCCTGCCCTCAGGCTCAATGACATAAAAAGAAAAACCTTACTCAGTGCAATACTTTTTCCCAAATATGGACTTCTCTTCAGTTTTGGCTTTTTTGTTTTTAACACTATAGTAAGTTTAAAGGTTTTTAAAATATGTTTTTATTTTGGAGTTTAAACCCTTATCTGAGATAGCATTGGAAAATATGTTCTCCCATGCAGTGGACTTTTTTGTTGTTTTGTTGATGGTTTCTTTTGCTGTATACAAGCTTTTTATTTTGTTGTAGTCCCATTTATTTATTTTCTCTTTAGTTTCCATTGCCCTAGGAGCACTATCAGAGAAGAAATTGCTCTGGCATATGTCTGAGATTTTGCTGCCTGTGCATTCCTCTAATATTTTTATGGTTTCCTGTCTTACATTTAAGCCCTTTATCCATTTTGAGTTTATTTTTGTGTATGGTGTAAGTTGGTGGTCCAGTTTCATTTTTTTTGCATGTATCTGTCCAATTTTCCCAACACCATTTGTTGAAGAGACTTTCTTGACTCCATTGTATGTTCATGCCTCCTTTGTCAAATATTAATTGAGCATAGTAGTTTGGGTCCATTTCTGGGTTCTCTATTCTCTTCCATGGGTCTATATGTCTATTCTTGTGCCAGTACCAGGCTGTTTTGAGAACAGTGACTTTGTAATACAGCTTGATATCTCATATTGAGATCCCTCCTACTTTGTTCTTCTTTCTTAGGATTGCTGCACATATTTGGGGTCTTTTTTTATTCCAGATGAATTTTTGGAGAGTTTGTTCTAGGTCTGTGAAACAAGCCATTGGTATTTTAATAGGGAGTGCATTGAATCTATAGATTGCTTTGGGTTTTATGGACATTTTAGTGATGTTGATTCTACCAATCCATGAACACAGTATGTTCTTCCATCTGTTTATGTCTTCATTTATCTCTTTTTTCAGTGTCCTGTTGTTTTCTGAATACAGGTCTTTTACCTCCTTAGTTGTTTATTCCTAGGTATCTTAATTTTTTTGGTGTGATGGTAAATGGAATTGTTTGTTTGATCTCTCTTTGTGTATGTTCACTATTGTTGTATAAAAATGCATAGATTTCTTGGCATTAATTTTATATCCTGCTACATTGCCAAATTCATTTATTAAGTCTAATAATTTTTTGTTGGAGTCTTTAGGGTTTTCTACATACAGTATCATGTCATCTGCAAATAATGACAGTTTTATGTCTTCTTTTCCAATTTGGATACCTTTTATTTCTTCTTGTTGTCTAATTGCTATGGCTGGCACTTCCAGTACTATGTCAAACAGGAGTGGTGAAAGTGGGCATCCCTGTCTCATTCCTGTTCTTATCTGAAATGGATTTAGTTTTTCCCCATTGAGTATGATGTTGGCTGTAGGTTTATCAGATAATGCTTTTATTATGTTGAGGTATGATCCCACTATTTCCACCTGGCTGAGATTTTTTATCAACAAAGGTTGTTGGATTTTGTCAAATGTTTTTTCTGCATCAATTGCTATGACTATGTTATTTTTATCTCTCAATTTGTATATGTGATGTATCACGTTTATTGATTTGTGGATATTGTACCATCCTTGCATCACCTGGATAAATCCTACTTGGTCAACTGTATGATCTTTCTGATATAATGCTGGATCCAATTCCTCAGAATTTTGTTGAGGATTTTAGCATCTATGTTCATGAGGGATATTGGCATATAATTCTCTTTCATTGTATTGTCTTTATCTGGTTTTGGTATTAGGGTGATGCTGGCTTCATAGAATGAGCTTGGAAATGTCCCTTCTTCTTGAATTTTTTGTAATCGTCTGAGGAGGATAGGTTTTAGTTCTTCTTTGAATGTTTGGTAAAACTCCCCTGTGAAGCCATCTAACCCTGGGCTTTTGTTTGCTTGAAGCTTTTTGATGACTGCTTCAATTTCCTCCATAGTTATTGGCCTATTGAGATTTTTAGATTCTTCCTGATTTAGTTTTGGAAGGTTGTATTTTTCTAGGAATATGTCCATTTCCGCTAGGTTGTTAAATTTGTTGGAATCGAGTTGTTCATAGTATTTTATAACAATCTTTTGTATTTCTGTGGGGTCTGTTGTTATTTCTCCTCTTTCATTTCTGATTTTCTTTATTTGGGTTCTCTCTCTTTGCTTCTTGGTGAGCCTGGCTAGAAGTTCATCAATATTGTTTATCCTTTCAAAGAACCAGTGAACCAGCTCTTGATTTCATTGATCTTTTATATATATATATATATTGGTCACTGTGTCATTTATTTCTGCTCTGTTCTTTATTATATCCTTCCTTCTGCTCACTTTGAGCTATTCTTGTTGCTCTCTTTCTAATTCTTTAAGTTGTAGAGTTAAATGATTTATTACCATTTTTTCTTGTTTTTTTGAGGAAGGCCTGTAGAGCTATAAACTTCTCTCTCAGGACTGCTTTCACTGTGTCCTATATATTTTGGATTGCTGTGTTTTAATTGTCATTCCTTTCCAGGATGTTTTTAATTTCTTCTTTGATCTCTTTGATAACCCAATCATTGTTTAATACCATGCTATCCAGCTTCCAAGTTTTTGGATTATTTGGATTGTTTTTATTGTAGTTTATTTCTAATAGCATGCCAGGGTGGTCTGAGAAGTTGCTTGATATTATTTTAATCTTCTTGAATTTG
Source organism: Eptesicus fuscus (assembly GCF_027574615.1). Lineage (NCBI taxonomy): Eukaryota > Metazoa > Chordata > Mammalia > Chiroptera > Vespertilionidae > Eptesicus > Eptesicus fuscus. The sequence continues at coordinate 28,303,821 of NC_072473.1, forward strand.
GAAAGACTTTGCCTATGACTCAATATGTGGTCTATCTTTGAAAATGTCCCATGTGGCCGAAACCGGTTTGGCTCAGTGGATAGAGCGTCGGCCTGCGGACTCAAGGGTCCCGGGTTCGATTCCGGTCAAGGGCATGTACCTTGGTTGCGGGCACATCCCCAGTAGGGGGTGTGCAAGAGGCAGCTGATCGATGTTTCTCTCTCATCGATGTTTCTAACTCTCTATCCCTCTCTCTTCCTCTCTGTAAAAAATCAATAAAATATATTAAAAAAAAAAAAGAAAGAAAAAAGAAAATGTCCCATGTGCACTAGAGAAGAATGTATGTTCCATGGCTTTTGGGTGAAATACTCTGAAGATGTCAATTAAGTCCATCTAATCTAGAGAGTCATTTAGGATTGCTGTTTGTTTGCTGATTTTTTTTTGTCTAGAGAATTTATCCAGTGATGTTAGTGGGGTATTAAAGTCCCCTACTATGATTGTTTTGTTGTCGATGTCTCCCTTGATATCTTCCAGAAGTTTTTTTTTTTGTTGTTGTTGTTGTTTTTGTATTCGTGTGCTGTTGCATTGGGTGCATATATGTTTAACAGGGTTATATCCTCTTGTTTTATTGATCTGTTTAGTATTATGAAGTGGCCTTCCTTATCTCTTGTTACGGCCTTCACTTTGAGGTCTATTTGTCAATTATAAATATTGCTACCCCAGCTTTCTTTTTCATTGCATTTCCCTGAAAGATATTTTTTCATCCCTTCACTTTCAGTCTCTGTGAGTCCCTTGTTCTGAGGTGGGTATCTTATAGATAGCATATATGTGAGTGATAGTTTTTTATCCAATCAGTCACTTAATGTCTTTTGAATGGATCCTTTAATCCATTTATGTTTAAAGTTATTATTGATAAGTACTTTTTTGTATCCATTTTTATTTTTTGTGCCTGTGTTCCTTCTTCCCTTTTTATTTCTTCCTTTTACACCAGTCCCTTTAGAATTTCTTGCATTGCTGGCTTGGTAGTGATAAAATCTGGGTTCTCTGTTCTGTTCCATTGATCTATATGCCCGTTCTTGTTCCAGTATTAGCCTTTATTTTTGTCTGTGAAGCTCTTGATTTCCCCTTCAATTTTGAATGATAGCCTTGTTCAATTGAGTATTCTTGGATTCAGCCCCTTGCTTTGCAATACTTTGTAAATTTCCTTCCATTCCTTTCTGGCCTGATGTGTTTCTTTTGAGAAACCATTCGATAATCCAATGGGAGATCCCTTGAAGTAACTTTCTCTCTCTTGCAGCCTTTAAGATTATCTCTTTGTCCTGAATGTTTGCCATCCTAATTATGACTTGTCTTGGTGTGGGTCTTTTTGGATTCCTCTTGTTTGGGACTTTCTGTGCTTGTGTGACTTTTTTCTTCCCCACATCAGGGAAGTTTTCTGACATTATTTCTTCAAATAGGCTTTCTAAGCCTTGTTCCTCTTCTTGTCTTTCTGGAACCCTTATTATTCATATGTTGCTTCATTTCATGTTTTCTCCTCCTGTCTTTTCATTGTTTTCTCCAATTGTAGTTCAGTTTGGGTGTGTTTGCTTCCCTGTCTTCTAATTCACTAATTTGGCCCTCCACTTCTCCTAGTCTACTGTAGAAACTTTCCATAGTGTTTTTTATTGCAGCTATATCACTCTTTATTCCTTCTTAATTCTTACCTAAGTTGTTGATTTTTTCATCCATCCGATTTATAAACTGTATGACCCTTATTCTGAATTCTTTTTCTGACATATTGCATGCCTCCATTTCACTTAGCTGCTTTTCTGGAGATTCCTTCTTTTCTTGACTTAGGGGGTTTCTTTGTCTCCCCATTTTTGGTCTTACCAAAGGATCTTGGTGTTGAGTTGTGCAGGGGCTGCTCATCGGGCAGCAGCAACTCCTTGATAGGCGGCTGCTCCTTGGATGGTCGTGGCAGCAGCTGCTCTTCAGTTGGTGGTGGCTCCTCTGGTGGGTGTTGTTCGCAGCAGTGGTGGCTCCTCTGGCTGGTGGGGGCAGGCTGCTCTCACAGCTGCTGCTCTTTGGACGGGGTCAAGCTGCTCGTTAGATGGGGACGGGCTGTGCACGGTTGCTGCTCCTTGGACAGGGGTGGGCTCCTCATGGAGCTGCTGCTCCTGAGCTGGGGGCAGGCTGCTCGGTGGTCTTCTCCTCCTTATAGGGGGGCAGGTTGCTCGCAGGGCTGCTGCTTTTTGGATGGGGGTGGGCTGCTGGCATGGCTGCTGCTCCTCCAACAGGGTCAGGCCACATGAGGCTCCTGCTCTTTGGACTGGGGTGTGCTGCTCACAGGGCTGCTGCTCCTCAGACAGGGGCAGGCTGATCACATAGCTGCTGCTTAGATCACTGCATTGCCCTGGGCTAAAGCACTGTGCTGGCCAGAGGGGAGTGTGCTTCGGAACTCACAGGAGCCCGTGCCAGAGGTGGCTAGAATCTCGGTGATCATGGGACTGTAGCCAAGGCAGCATGTTCCTGGTGGTGGTGGTTGTAGAGTACCAGCTGTTATCTGAGGGCACCCTGGGTAGAGGTGAGGCTGGGCTTCCAGTCACAGCTGCTCTCCCCTTCAAAAAGGTGCAGCCTCTGTGGAAGAGCTGGCTGCCCTGGGATTGTTTGCAACAGTAGCATAGGCTGCCTGGTTAGGCAATGCTTTTTCTGCATCGATTGATTTATGTCTCTCAATTTGTTTATGTGATGTATCACATTTATTGACTTGTGGATATTGTACCTTCCTTGCATCCCCAGAATAAATCCAACTTAGTCATGGTGTATGATCTTTCTAATGTAATGCTTGATATGATTTGTTATAATTTTGTTGATGATTTTAACATGTCAATAGGGATATTAGCCTGTAGTTCTCTTTCTTTGTGGTGTCTTTATCTGGTTTTGGAATAAGGGTAATGCTGTCTTCATAGAAAGAGCTTGGAAGTGTGCCTTGCTCTTGAATTTTCTGAAATTGTCTGAGGAGGATAGGTGTTAGTTCTTCTTTGAATGTTTGGTAAAACTCCTCTGTGAAGCCGTCCCACCAGGGCTTTGGTTTGTTGGAAGATTTTTAATTCTGCTTCAATTTCATTGGTTGTTATCGGCCTATTCAGGTTTTTTTTATTCTTCCTGATTGAGTTTTGGAAGCTTGTATTTTTCTAAGACTATGTCCATTTTGTCTCTCATACAACTTAACAAAAGGAAGGTAATCAATCCAATTAGAAAATGGACAAAGGACCTAAATAGACACTTTTCAAAAGTGGACATATACAAGGCAAAGAGACATATGAAAACATACTCAAAGTCATGCAAATCAAAACAACAATGAGGTACCATTTCACACCTGTCAGAATGGCTATCATTAACAATTCAACAAATGACAAGTGTAGGAGAGGATGTGGAGAAAAAGGGACCCTCATGCACTGCTGGTGGAAATGCAGACTGGGGCAGCCAATGTGGGAAAGAGTTTGGATATTCCTCAAAAAATTAAAAATGAAACTCCCATTTGACCCAGTAATCCCACTTCTAAGAAATATATCCCAAGAAACCAGAAACACCAATCAGAAAGGATATATGCACCCCTATGTTCAAAGCAGCACAATTTATGATAGCTAAGATTTGGAAACAGCCTAAGTGCCCATCAGCAGATGAGTGGATTAAAAACCTATGGTACATCTACACAATGGAATATTACTACGCTGCTATAAAAAGAAAGAAACTTTACCATTTGCAACATCATGGATGACCTGGAGAGCATTATGCTAAGTGAAATAAGCCAGTTGAAGAAAGATAAATATCACATGATCTCACTTATATGTGGGATATAATGAACAACAGATCCAGAGACAAAGAAACACTGAACAGACAGTCCAACCTCAGAGAGAAGGCAGGGAAGTGGCAGGGGTTGGGGGAGGTTGCCTAGAGATCAACCAAAGGACTTGTATGCATGCATATTAGCATAACCAATGGACATGGATACAGGGGCAGTGGCAGCTTGTCCTGGGAGGCTGGAGTGGCAGGAGGAGGGGTCAATTGGGAAAAAAGGAGACATATATAACACTTTAAACAATGAAATAGAAAAACTGTTACAAAGGTAACTCTCATGTTAAGTGTTCTTACCACAATAAAATAACATGAAAAAAATAAAAATAATTAAACACACACACACACACACACACACACACACACACACACACACACGTATTTATTGATTTTTTAGAGAGAAAAGAAAGGAGAGAGAAACATCAATGAGAGAGAGAAACATCAATAGGTTGCCTCCCATATGCACCTCAATGGGGTAACAAACTCAGAACCTGGGCATATGCCCTGACTGGAAACTGAACCGGTGACCTTTCTGTGCATGGGATGACACTAAACCAACTGAGCCACACAGGCCAGGGCCAGAGGGTATTTTTTTAATGTTTTGTCTAGAGTCACTGTTATTATCTACAGGACAGTTGCTCCAATAAGACCTATTCTACTAATATTATAAGTGGAACTACTCCATAGATTACAAGATAAAATTCTTAGATAATGTTTAGAAAAGAACCTTGCACAGAATTAGGTATCAATAAATGCACATATTGTTAATATTTTTAAATTTAAAATCAATATTGTTCCTGCCCTTATCTTCTAATAATTATTCTGTCTGACTAGTTATTGAATTCAGGCCATTCATCCAACATGTGCGGTGATAGTCTAGTAACAAAGAACTAAACTATATACTTGGTCCAAAATGTTTCTTATTAAATGAACATTTATAAATAGTTTCTTTTTTTAAGTTTTTGTTATTATTGACCCTACTGTAGATTAGTAACAGTGAGAATTTTCTTCAAATTTCTATTGATCATCTGTATGCCCTCTTTGGAGAAGTGTATATTTGGTCCTTTGTCCATTTATTAATTGGGTTGTTTGTCTTCCTTTTTAAAAAAATATTTTTTATTGATTTCAGAGAGGAAGGGAGAGGTAGAGAGAGATAGAAACATCAATGATGAAAGAGAATCATTGATCAGCTGCCTCCTGCATCCCCCACTGGGGATGGATCCTGCAACCCAGGCATGTGCCCTGATCAAGAATGGAACCATGACCTCCTGGTTCATAGGTCAATGCTCAACCACTGAGCCAGGCCAGCCAGGTTTGTCTTCCTTTTTTTAAAAAAACATTTGTATGCGTTCTTTATATATTTTGGAAATTAGCCCCTTGTCAGATGTATCATTGGTAAATATGTTCTCCTATTCAGTGGATTCTTTTTTTCATTTTGGTGATGGTTTATTTTGCTCTGTAGAAGCTTTTTCATTTGATGTAAGTTTATTTTATCATACTTATGCCAATGTAGTACAACAATTCAGCAATATATTTATTTCAGTTTAATAGTTTGATACTTTGTAAAAGAGATGTTTACTGCATGTTAATTGCATGTATTTTTTTTCTTTTCTAAATTTTATTTCATTTTATTTTATCCTAATAAAAAACTCACCTTTTAAATAAATTTTGACTGTATAATGCATTACTGTTGATTATAGGCACAATGTTGTACAGAAGATATCTATAGTTTATTCATCTTGCTTGCCTGAAACTTCATGCCCATTGGTTAGTTGTTCCCCATTTTCCCATTCTTCAGGCTCAGAAAACCATTATAGTACTCTTTGAATTATGAATTTCACTATTGAGTTGTATTTTCTAAGCAGTTTCCCTATTCATGTATAATTTCCTAGTTGTTTTGTATTATGGTGATATTTTCTAATTAATTTCATAAATTAAATTATTTATTTTGTAGATGCACATGCTGTTGTTATAGATGATACATATATTCTGTATGTCCTTTGCTAAATCTTCCCCTAGGGTACCATCTTGCAAAACTATAGTACAGTATTACAACCAGAATGTTGGTGTAGAGACAAGCACAATAAAAAACAGTTATAGCCCTAACCGTTTTGGCTCAGTGGATAGAGCGTTGGCCTGTGGACTGAAGGGTCCCAGGTTCAATTCTGGTCAAGGGCATGTACCTTGGTTTCAGGCACATCCCCAGTAGGGGGTGTGCAGGAGGCAGTTGATCCGATGTTTCTCTCTCATCGATGTTTCTAACTCTCTATCCCTCTCCCTTTCTCTCTGTAAAAAATCAATAAGATATATTAAAAAAAAAAACACAAAGAGTTATATAACTACATGGGAACCTTGTGATGCCCTTTTATTGCCCAACCTACCCCACTTTTGACCCTAACCACTGGCACAGATTAATCTGTTCATTTATATAATTTTTTCCTATCAGTAAAATTATATAAATAAAATGATGCATTATGTAACCTTTTGGGAGTAGCTTTTTACGCTCACCACAATTCCCTTGAAATTCAACCAAGTTGTGTGTATCAGTAGTTCAGTACCTTTGTTGCTGAGTAGAATTTCACAGTATGGCTACTTCACAGTATGTTTAACCATTCACCTGTTAAAATATGTCTGGGTTGTTTTCAGTTTTAAGCCATTATAAATAAATCTTTCCTAAATATGTGTGTACAGTTTTGTGTGAAAATAAGTTTTATTTTCTCTGGGAAAATGACCAGTAGTGGAATTGGTGCCTAATATGATAGTCACATATTTTGTTTTACAAGAAACTGTCAAATTGTTTTCCAGAATAGCCATACCATTTTGCATTCCCACAAGCTGTATATGAGTGATCTGCTTTCTTGGAGTTGTTACTATCTCTTATTTTAGTCATTTTGATAGGTGTGTAGTCAAATCTCTTAAATTTGAATTTTCCCAGTGGCTAATGATGTTGAACATCTTTTTCATTATTTTATTTGACATATTTGTATCCATTTTATTAGAATGTATGTTAATGTTTTCTGTCCATTTTTAATTGCTTTGTTGCTTTTATATGGTTATTTATATAGGTTCTAATCCTTTGTCAGATATGTGGTTTTAAATAGTTTCTCTGTAGCTTGTTCTTCAATCTTCCTAATAGGTTCTTTCACAACAGAAGTTTATAACTTTTACCAAGTGTAGTTCATAAAATTTTTTTTATGGATCAAGTTTTTTGGTGTGAAATCTAAAAACTCTTTATCTAACACTAGATCTCAAAATTTCCTTCTATGTTTTTTTCTAAAACTTCTATAGTATTACATTATATATTTAAGCCCATGATTTATTTTTAGTTACTTTGTATATAGAGCGTGAGATTTGATATTTAGGTCAAGGTTTTTGTTTTTTTTTGAAACTATCAATGTCTAGTTGCTCTCACACTATTTGTTGAAAGAATTATCCTTTCCTCATTTAATTGCTTGTGCAACTTTGTCAATAATCAGTTGGGCATGGTTTTGTGTGTCTACTTCTATGTGATGTATTTTGTTTCACTGATTTGTGTATAGCTCTCCCTCTGCCAATACCACAAAATCTTGATTGCTATAGCTATATAGAAGGCTTAACTATCTGGTATTGGGTAGTGTGATTCTTTAAGATTATTTTAGCTATGTGTTAATCTCTGTGGGCTGCTATAACAAAATTCATACTGCAAAATTAGTGGTTTAAACAACAGACATTTATTTCTCAAAGTTCAGGAATCCAGGAAGTCTAAGATTAGGTTGCCAGCAAAGTCAGATTTTGGTGACAACACTCTTCCTGGCATATAGAAAATATTTTCACTGTGTCCTCACATTGTGGAGAAAGAGGGTGCACTGGTAGCTCTTCCTCTTCTAGGGTACAAATTCCTCATGACCAGACCTAAACTTAATTACTTTCCAAAGGCCTCACCTCCTAATATAATTACACGGGTGGCTAGGGATTCAATACTTGATTCTGGGGAGACATACTAGTAAACATTCAGTCCATAATAGCTATTACAGGGGATGTGACTTTCCTTGCAAATTATTTAAATAATACTTTATTTAATTTTTTACAGAGAGGAAGGGAGAGGGATAGAGAGCTAGAAACATCGATGAGAGAGAAACATCGATCAGCTGCCTCCTGCACACCTCCTACTGGGGATGTGCCTTCAACCAAGGTACATGCCCTTGATCGGAATTGAACCTGGGACCCTTCAGTACGCAGGCCAATGCTCTATCCACTGAGCCAAACCGGTTAGGGCTACTTGCAAATCTTACAAGAAATACTAGAGGCCTGGTACATAAAATTTCATGCACTGGAGGGGGCGTCCCTCAGCCCAGCCTGCCCCCTCTCACAGTCCGGGAGCCCTCAGGGGCAGGAGACGACCAGAGATCAGGGGAAGGCAATGCCCCATCACATCTCTGCCACTGCCAGCAGCCCAAGCCTCGGCCAGCCCTGGTTATCTGAGCCTTGGGCGGCCCTGGGAAGCTGGGTAGCCGTCATCTGAGGCTTTCCTGTGCCTTGGGCTGGCCCTGGGCGGCTGGGAAGCCAACATCTGAGGCTTGCCTGCACCTTGAGCCAGCACTGGGTGGCTGGGGGGCTGAGGGGACTGGGGGACTCTGGAGGCAGGTATGCAGAGTGACTGGGCCCTGCTGCACCCCTGCTGCCCCAGTGGGGCTGAGGGGACTGGACGCTGCCATCTTGTGGCTGTGGGTACCACCATCTTTGAGGGTGTGGCAGTCAATTAGTATATCCCCTCCTTATTGGCTGTGGGCGCTGCCATCTTTGAGGGTGTGGCAGTCAATTAGCATATTCCCTTTTTATTAGATAGGACTAGTGGCCCAGCGCATGAAATTGTTTGCAGGTAGGGTCCCTAGGCCTAGCCTGCAATCAGGGCCATCTTCTGCCCACTTGCCAGTCCCCAGTCCTGCCTGCTGCCATCCACTCCAGTTCGCCATGATTCCCCATTTGCCATGCTGCGATCGGAGCCTGCAGACCGGAGGAGAGGTATTGAGAGGTGGTCAATGTACCTCATAGTGAATGATCGAGTGGCCATTCCGGTTGTTACACTTATGGTCCCTGGCCTTTTGTTATATGGGTTGTTTATGTTTACAAAAATCTTTGCTAGAGTTGATCACCATTTCATTAAACCTTTGTTTGTGTGTGTGTTTATGAGACACACACATAAATTTTTCCTGCTTTATACAGCTATGTAGTAAGTCTTAATAAATTTAACTATCATATCTCACTGTCCAGCCTTGTACTCCCTCTCTGGCTCTCAAAAATCCTACTGTACCAGTCACTGTGCTGCCTTAAAGGAAATTTCTTCCCAGTGCATTACATTTGTACACACTTTATTGTAAATAAGCACATTATTCTCCTTTTATTATAATTTTAAATTTATTTCTATAATGATTTTTATCACTTCGTTTAGTTTCCTTTTTGAGTAGTGTTTTATTGTATATCAAAATATTTTCCTGTTCCATCAATAAAATCTTGTTTTTGTTCTAATTTTATTCTATTGCAAATAATTTTGTAAGGAATATTTTGATACATGTTTTCTCATGGACATGTGTGACAGTTTCTCATAGTCATATATTTGGAAGTGGAATCCCTGGGGTATTGGCTATGTACATCTTCAACTTTATTAAATGTTGACAAAATGATTTTGCTAATTATTATTTTTTTATTTTATTTTATTTTTTTTAAATATTTTTTATTGATTTTTCAGAGAGAGAAGGGAGAGGGATAGAGAGCTAGAAACATCGATGAGAGAGATACATCGACCAGCTGCCTCCTGCACACCCCCCACCGGGGATGTGCCCGCAACCAATGTACATGCCCTTGACCGGAATCGAACCTGGGACCCCTCAGCCCGCAGACCGACGCTCTATCCACTGAGCCAAACCGGTTTCGGCTGCTAATTATTTAAATGTAACTTCTGTTATATAAGCTCACATGCTAGCCAATTTATGGTATGTTAATATCTTTTAATTATGTTAATTTGATTAATATAAGTTATCATTTTCATTTCAGTTTTATTAATATTTTATGATCATTCATGATTCTGAGCATATATTTGAATTTTTATTGGACATTCTGTATTTCTCTCTTTTTTTTTATTGTCTAGTCACAATACATTGCTCCCTTTGCCTCCTTGTCATATTTTTTGGCTAAACTAAATATATTTTTGTAAACTTATAAACTGGTTAAAAATGTACCAATTCCTATGCAGGAAACTCTGTGTGTGTCTCTGTGTGTGTGTGTGTGTGTCTCTGTGTGTGTGTGTGTGCATGTGTGTGTGTAGCATTTTATTAGAACAATGTATCAAAGACAGTAATTCTAATCCAAATGAAAAAGAAAGAGCACCATTTCATTTATAATTATAACTAATTATATAATTATAAAAACAGTATAAATGTATATATTCTCTAAACTTATTTTCAAACAGTTATATAAAATGATATCTATATATACACGATGTATTTCAGGTCTGCAAAATATAGGAATATTTGCCAATAAAAGCAGAATCCAAATATTAACTAAAATCCACAAGAACAAATGAATAGAATAAGAAATAAGGTTAATATAACAAAAGCTATAAATATACATTTTCCTTTTTTCATTTCTCAGATTTTTCCAAAGATGTACATTACATAATGTAAAAATTATAAGCATGTATTGTTTGGTTTAGAACTTTTTTAGATAGTATATGTATGACAATAGTACCAAAAATGTGAAAAAAATAGAACTATGTAGGAAAAATGTTTCTACAGCTCATTGGAATAAAGTTAGTATAAATATGAGGCTAATTCTGACAAGTTTTGATGTACATGGTAAGCCTTAGACTAAACATTAAAACATTACTAAAAATGTGATTAAAAAATCATCAAAGAAATTTAAGTGCTATAGTAGAAATTATTCAGCTAACACCAAAAAGAAAGGAGAAGTAGAGAAATTGACATGAGACAAATGGGAAATACAATGTATAATGGCAGAAAATAAATCTAAATATATTAATAAAACATTACAACATTACATGTGAATGGATTAAATAATAAAATCAAAGTGTAGAGATTATCAGACAGGTTAAGAAAGCAAGATCCAACCATATACTGTTGGAACATTTTAAATAGAAAGTAAAAGAATGAAAATATCTACTATGCAAACAAGAACTATAAGAAATCTGGTATGGTTATTTCAATATAGGACAAAAGAGATTATAAAAGAAAAATGTTATTAGAGATAGACATACATTTGATAATGATAAAGGAAGATATAACAAATATAAACATATGTACACATAATAATAGAGCACCAAATACAGAAAGTGAAAAATGACATAAAGGGAGAAACTGACAATTTTATACTAATAATTAGATATTTCAATACCTACTTTATTTTTGGTCTACAGCCATACCACCGTGAATGTACTTGATCACATCAATACCTACTTTTTTTATTGTCTAAAGTTTTACATATGCCTCCTTTTCCCCTAATTGACCCCACCCACCATTCCCACCCCAGGAAAGCCCCCACCACCCCAGTGTCTGTGTTCATTGGTCATGCTAACATGCATGTGTACAAGACCTTTGGTTGCTCTCTAACCCCCCTCCCCTGCTTTTTTTCTCTAGATCAATCTACTCTTGATCATCAAATTATGTTGATCATTATATCCCACATATGAGTGAGATCATGTGATATTTATCTTTCTCCAGCTGGCTTATTTCGCTTAGCATAATGCTCTCCAGGTCCATCCATGCTGTTGCAAATGGTAGGAGTTCCTTCTTTTTTATAGCGGCATAGTATTCCATTGCGTAGATGTACCACAGGTTTTTAATCCACTCATCTGCTGATGGGCAATACCTACTTTTAATATTATATAGCACATCTATGCAGAAGATCAATGGGAACTAAAAGGATTTAAAAAACACTGGAAAAAAAAAACTAGCCCTAACATAAATCTGAGGAAACTTCTCAAAAACCAATATACATTCTTCTCAAGAACACATGGAATATTCTCTAGCTAAAACATATATTAGGTCATAAAAACCTCAGTGAGTTTAAAATAGCAACAACTAAACAAACAAGACAAACAAACAAAAACTCACAGGTATGGACAATAGTACGGTGGTTACCTGGGGGGTTGGAGGTTAGTGAAAAGGATCAAAAACATGGTGATGGAAGAATACTTGACTTTGGATGGTGGGCACACAATGCACTATACAAGTGATGTATCATAGAAATGTACACTTGAAACCTATATGATCTTATTAACCAATGTCACTCTAATAAATTTAATTAAAGATAATAATTAAAGTAAAATAATTTAAATAATATTAAATATGTTTTTCAAAGACAAAGACATGCAATCCTATCTAATAAAGAGGGAATATGATAATTGAGCATCACATCCTCATAAAGATAGCAGTGCCTACAGCCAATAAGGAGGGAATATGCTAATTGACTTTCACACCCACAAAGATGGCGGTGCCAACAGCCACAAGATGGCGGTGCTCAGTCACCTCAGCCCTCAGGCAGGTCCAGCTGCTCTGCGTGCCTACCTCCAGAATCCCCCAGTCCCCTCAGCCCCCCAGCCACGTAGGGCCAGCCCAAGGCACAGGCAAGCCTCGGATGGTGGCTGCCCAGCTGATGCCCAAGGCGCAGGCAAGCCTCAGATGGCAGCTGCCCAGCTTCCCAAGGCTCAGGTAACCAGGGATGGCTGAGGCTTGCACTGCCAGCAGTGGCAGCAGCAGAGGTGTGATGGGGGTGTCACCTTCCCCTGATCGCAGGGTCATCTCCTGCCCTTCAGGGCTCCTGGACTGTGAAAGGGGGCAGCCCGGGCTAAGGAACACCCCCTCCAGTGCATGAATTTTCATGCATCGGGCCTCTAGTTAGATATAAACAGCAAAAAGAAAGAAATTTGGGGAACTCATAAATATGTGGAAATAATACATGAATAATTAACCAAGAGAAATCACAAAGGGATTTCAAAAATACATTGAGATAAATGAGAAAAAAAGACACAACATACCAAAACATGAAATGCAGCTAAATCAATGCATAAATGGCAATTTATAGCTGTAAATGTTTATAGTCAGAGGACAGATTTCAAACAATAACCCAAACTTCTACCTAAAGACTGGAAAAAGAAAAAAAACAAAAAACTACCAAGCAAAACAGAGATAGACTCACAGATAAGAGAGCAGGCAGACATCTATAAAGGAGGGGTGTTGGTGTGTGTGTGTGTGTGTGTGTGTAGGGATTGAGCACAAAAGAAAAAAAAAGGAGAGAACTCATGGACATGGACAACAGTGTAGTGATTGCGAGAGGAGAGACGGAGTAGGGGAGGAAAGGTGGAAGGGGAAAGAGGTGGAAGAGGGTATACATGGTGATGAATAAATAAGTAAAGTAAAAAAATAAAATATATTATACTAGAAGAGGCAAAACTATCTATCTATATAAAAGCCTAAGTGACCATCACAACCAAACAGACGACCGAACAGGCTGTGTGGGGCAACCAGGCTGGCATGGGGGTTAGTGAGGGGCGACCAAATGACTGAGAAGCAGGCTGGGTGGGGTGACCAGGCCGGCAGGGGGGTTAGTGAGGGGCTACCAAATGACTGAGCATCAGGCTGCATGAGGCAACGAGGCCAGCGGGGGCGGGGGCAGTTAGGAGTGACCAGGCCAGTGGGGGGGGAGCAGTGAGGGGTGATCAGGCTGGCAGGCAGAGGCGGTTAGGGGTGATCAGGCCGGCAGGCAGAGGTGGTTGGGGTGATCAGGTAGGCAGGCAGGTGAGCAGTTAGGAGCCAGTCGGACATCCCCCGAGGGGTCCTGGATTGGAGAGGGTTCAGGCTGGGCTGAGGGGTCCCTTCCCCCCCATGCACAAATTTCGTGCACCGGGCCTCTAGTTGAGACAATAAAAAGATCAGTGGTTGCCAGGGACTAGGCTGGAGGGAGGAATAAATAGGTGGAATTCAATTGATTTTTAGGGTAGTAAAATTATTCTGTGTGACACCATAATATTAGATACATGTCATTATACATTTGTCCAAAGCCATAGAATGTGTAATACCAAGAGTGAATCCTATTGTTCTAATGTACACTATAGATTTTGGTTGATTATGATGTGTCAATGTAGGTTCATCCATTGTAACAAATGTTTCACTCTGGCTGGAGATAGTGATAATGGGAAGGCTACAACTGTATGGGAGCAGGAAGTATATGGGAAATCTCTGTACCTTTTGTTAAATTTGGCTGTGAACCTAAAACTTCTGTGAAAAATAAAGTCTAAGGGAGTGAAAAAGTAAAAAAAAAAAAAAAATGTCAAGAGAAGGACAAAATAACAAATTAGAGCATAATTTAATTAAAGGGAAATAGAAAACAACAAAATCAATAAAACCACAAGGCAAACTTTGAAATTATCAACACATTTAAAAATCCTTTAGCTAATCTAACAAAGAAAAAAAGGGAAGACTCAAATTGCTAGAATAAGAAATGAAATACAGGAGATTACTACTGACCTTACAGAAATTACAAATATATATAAAGGAATACTATGAATAACTGTATGCCAATCAATTAGATAAAGTAGATGTAATGGACAAACTCCTAGAAAGACAGTAACTACTGAAACTGACAGAAGAAACAGGTAAAGTGAATATACCTGTTACATGTATGGAGACTAAATTGTTAATAATAATGATAATAATAATAAACGACTAACAAAGAAAATCCCAGAACAAGATGACTTCAGTAATTCAATACCAAATTCTACAAAATATCCAAAGGAAAATTAATACCAACTCTTCATAATCTCTCACAAAAATTAAAACACTTCCCAACCCATTCTAAAAAGTCAGTATCCCTAAATACTTATGACAGACCAAATATCTCAAGGAAAGGAAATTACTGACAAATATTTCCTACTAGAGGCCCGGTGCACGAAATTCGTACACTGGGGTAAGGGGGTTCCTCAGCCTGGCCTGCACCCTCTCGCAGTCCGTGAACCCATGAGGGATGCTGGCAGTCAGTAAAAAATTGTTAACACTCAGTGTTACAAAATAGAAGATGAATATACAAATATCAATTGTATTTCTATATAGTACACAAGCAATGAAAATCCAAAATGCAATAAACAGTACCATTTACAGCTGCACCTAAAATAGTAAAATACTTAAGAATACATTCACAAATTAAATATGTGGCTTGTCCTCTCTCAAAAGTACAACATTATGTTGAAAGAAATTAAAGATCTAAATAAATGGAAAGTACCCATGTTTGGGAATCAAGAGATATCATATTGTTAAGATTACACCATCTCCAAACTGATCTGCTGATTTTCATGAGGTATATGTTAGAGACTTGACAAAAGTAAGTTTTATACTCAAGGTTACTTTACAAAAAACTTTATTGTTCAAAGTATTACAAATGTCCCCTTCTCCCCTCCCTACCATTGACCCCTTTTAACCCACTCGCACTCCCTCCCCAGGCCTTCCTCTCACTATTATTTGTCCACAGGCTATGTACTTACCAGGTGTACTGGTTAATAATACAGATTTTGTAATAAAAGAAAACACGATAATTTCAAGAGGAACATCAAAAGTGCTTAATTCAAAGAAATGTCCATCTCTAACTACACATTTCCCCCATCTTTCAGGTAATTTGTGGATACTGTCCCAATAGAACTTTTCTTGTTTTGAGGCAAACCATTTAGAGACCCAATTTTCCACTTTTTCGTACGTTTTCAAGTGCTACTCAGAAAGTGCATGTGCCATGGATCAGAACAAGTGGTAATCTGAAGGAGCGAAGTCTGGTGAATACGGCAGGTGGGTTAATACTTCCCAGGCAAGATCTTTTAATGTGTCTTTTACTGGTTTTGAAGTATGAGATGGTGCGTCATCATGAAGCAAAATTACTTTGCCATATCTTCTGGCCCATTCTGGTTGTTTTACGATCAAAGAGTGGTTCAAATCAATTATTTGCTGTCAGTAGTGATCAGTATTAACAGATTCACCTGTCTTTAGAAGCTCATAATACACCACACATTCCTAATCCCACCAAATGCAGAGCATTGTCTTCTTTCCCAAGCGATTTGGCCTTGCAGTGGATGTTGATGGTTGACCTGGATTATCCCATGATTTTGTGCGTTTGGGATTCTCAAAATAAATCCACTTTTCATTGCCAGTCAAAATTTGATGCAAAAAAGTATTTCTTTCATGCCATTGAAGCAAAATTTTACTTATGACTTTTTGGTTTTCCATTTGTCTTTCATTCAGTTGATGTGGCACCCATTTTCCTTCCTTGAAAATCTTTCCCATTGCTTGTAAATGATTGGAAATTGTTTTCTGAGCAAGGTTTAATCTTTCTGCAAGTTGTTTTTGAGTTTGACACGTATCTTCATCCAATAATGTTTGTAATTGTCGGTCTTCAAACTTTTTCGGTTGACTTGGATGTTTTTTGTCTTTCATTAGTCTTAATTCAAGAAAAAATGTGTGGAGGAAAATTTCCAGATATTCAAATTACCTACCATGTGCTTGGTAAAGTGGAAAAACTTCCTTCCTCCTTCTCTTACCCTTTTTTTCTCTCTCCAAACTGTGAGTTATGTGAGGTTGGAGAAGAGAACTATGAACTATACCTGGTAACCTACATATAATTGTAAACACCAATACTTTCTTTGAGACTGCCTCTACACAAAACACATAGGACAAAGCAAAGTGTTCGGAAATTTTAAACAGGATTTTATGGTTTTGATACCATTAAATAATCAGTTTCAGTTTATCTTTATGCCTGTACACATAATATGAAGGCCACTGCTTTGATTCATTCATAAAATCAAGGATAGAATAATTTCTTAGCAAGCATTGCTCTACCCCTACAGAACATCAATGGACACACAGAACTGTGTGGATAATTATAACTCCTCAGTGAAGATGTGCTATCTATTAATCATCACCATTTTTGAAAGATCTGGAAAGGTCTCTGTTGCCTAATGATGGCTTATTTTCTAATTTGAGGTTTCTGCTTATTTGTTACATGTATTTTATTTTTGTGAAACTGACAGGGGAGGGACATGTAATAGAAAAATGATTTTCATACAGATCCTGGGGAACTAGAAGACATGTTGCAAGAAGAACCACAGGGCTGTAAAGATAAGGCAACCTTGAAGCCCTGACTGGTCCATTACTCAGAAAAGAAGACACATTTTAAGTGTATATCAAGGACAGAACCTATCTGAAGCGAGACAGCATTCCAGAGCTAATCCTTGCAACTTTCTGGGGCTAATATTTGCAAGGACAACAACAGAAAGCAGACCCTGGGAATTCACTAGCTTTAGATTTTTTTCCAAAGCTCTAACCATATATAAGGGTTGAAATGTCAGAGCAGTCAAAGAGAGAGGAAAAATAGCGGCCCAATAGACAGACCTTTTGTGCACCTCCTCTAAGGGCCAGACTGAATTGGAGAACTTTCACCTGTAATTACCAACTGAGGTCCAGCTGAGGAGGAGACATATCCAGGAAGGACAGAAAAACACTTCAGATTTGTAGAAAGGGCGAGATCATGAGAGGAGCTGACCCAGCTCCAGGGCTGGCAAGCCTGCAGGCTGAGAGTGAGGTGAGAGCTCTGGGCTAAGGGAGAGTCTGCTCCTTCAGAAGATAGAGGCCCGGAACCAAGGCTAGGCTCCATAGCCCTGAGCACGAGAGCCCAGACCCACTAACATCCAGCTGTGAAAGCAGCAGGACTGCTTGCTGGCTATGGCAGAATCTGGGGCCAAGAGACCAGAGCTGGTTGGAAAGAAAGCTGCAGTTTCTTTTACTGTTGTTGTGTTGTGTGTGTGTGTGTTTTTCCTTTCTAAACCCAGAGCACAGGTGTTTTCATTTTTAGCTACTCACTTGAGGCTTTGGTGCAGGGAGGGAGGTGCAGAATTGAGGTGTCTAAGGAGAGAGTGGGGAGGGAAGCATAGCAGGGAGACTTGGAAAATCAGCAGCCAGGAGCATTTGGTCATAGGCGCCCAAACCGAAAGGGCCATTTTTCCTGAGAGGAGCTAGTGGCTCCCTGTAGCCACAGTGTAGGTAAAGAAAAAAAAATCCCTGCCCTAGGTGGTACAGCCCACCCCACCCACCCTCAGGAGCATTGCCTGCCACACCATGCATTTTGACCTTTTCAGAGGAAACAAAAGCAGAGGCCACGCCTGTGGGTTTGAACAGTCACAGGAGCCCTCAGTGACTGGATTAGGGGAGGGGTGGTCTGCCCCACTATCCCATGAACCTGACTGGCACATTCCCAGCAAAGGAGAGCTAATAGAAACTCCAGGTTTCCAGCATATCCCACTGGATTACATACAAGGATCTCTGCCCAGCCAAGGGCAGAGTAATATTTTGGGCCACTTGCAGAGGAGTAGCTCTGTGACAGGGAAACACACCCACCACTTTCCCTGAAATCTGAACAGCACCTCCCCCACCTAAAGCCCTTTCAGAAACAAACTTCTGAGTGATTAATATTGACAGCTGGCTAACAGGCAAAGGCAGGCTGAGGCAGAGCCCTGAGAACCAGGGGAAGTTTGCTGGCCCAGCCCTGGGGCCCATGCTACTAACAAACCTACTTTAGAGGGCAGATTGGCCCCATTTGCTGGCAGCCAAGTCCTGTGGAGACAAACACAAACTGTGGATCAGTTGGAGTTCCAAGCAGGTTTCTGATAGTGGTTAGCACCTAAATATCTCATGGAAAGCCCAGAATTGGTAAACAGAGAGTCAGCTCATAGTCATCAGAAGAATATGATCCAAAGGGAGTTTCCATGGGGCACTAAACTCAGCAGAAAAGAACACAACTTCTCTTTTTTCTTTTTATTTTATTTTCCTTTGTTATTTTTAACTCTTCCCTTATTTTTGCTTTTTAATTTATCTTATTTATCTATCTGATTTATGGCTTTGTTATAATTCTAATCTCTACTGTTTTGTTCATGTATTTATTTTTCCTCTTCCCTTTTCCTATACAATCTTTTTTTTTTTTCCTTTTCTTTTTCTCTTCTCCTTTACCCTGCTATCTCAGCATTTTTAAAAAAAAATTATTTCTTTTTTTACTTTTCTTATTTTGGGTCTATATGCTTTCTCCTCTATTTTCCTTTTCATTTTTTTCTTTTGTTTTCTTCCTCCTTTATTTTAAACTGTTTTCCTTCCCCTATTCCCCTAATTCTTTATTTTCATTTCTTTTTTTTCAGCTCTCCACCTACATATTCCATTTTATACATCCCCTTTTTTGCATTTTGTTTGTTGACTTTTTATTTATTTTATTTTATTTTTTTGTTTGTGTGGGTTCCTTTTGTTTGTTTTGTTATTTTCTTCTCATATTTTTTCTTTCTTTTCTTCTATCATTCTTGCTCTATTTTCTCTTTCCTAATTCTCCCTTCTCCTGTGGTTACTTTTGTTGTTGCTGAAGGGGTCTTTTGTATGTTTTAGTTTTGCTTCTTTTGTGTCGCATTTTGTTGTATTGTGTTTTGTTCTGTCAGCACTTCCACAAGAGCTCACCTGACATAGTTGGGGGCGAGCCACATAGTCAGCCAGCAGAGGAGGAGATTCCATCAACAAATTGGACAATAACATTCAAGACCCAACAGGAGAACACAAATAATTCAAGCAAAAGAACTTCCTAGAGCACCCAGCTCAGGAGATTTAAGAGACTGCACCACTGGGTCCCACAAAACTCCTACTACATAAGACCACCCCAAAAATCTGGGAGGCAAAGAAGTTTGATCTAATACACAGAAACACATATAAAGGGACATTAAAAATGGGGAGACAAAGAAACAACTCCCAAATGAGAGAAAAGGAGAATTCACCCAAAAAGGAAATAAATGAAATGGAGGCAAGCAATTTATCAAATAAAGAATTCAGAATAATGGTAATAAGGGTGCTCAAACAATTCAGTGAGAACTACAAGCAACTTAATGGGAATTATAGGGAACTTATGAATAATTATAAAGGAACTTAATGAGACCTACAACAACTTGAAAAAACAGGTTGAGAAAATAAATAAGAGTCAATTTGAAATGAGTAATGACATAGCTGAAATAAAGAACACCCTGGAAGGATTCAGCAGTTGACTAGAAGAAGCTGAGGACCAAATCAGCAAAATAGAAGACAAAGTAGAAAAAAACACCCATCCACAGAAACAAATGGGAAATAAATAAAAAGCAGGAGAAGAATTTAAGGGAGCTTTGGAACAGCATGGCACATAACAACATTTGCATCATAAGGATGCCAGAAGGAGAAGAATCCAAGCAAATAAAAGAGAACCAGACTGAAGAAATAATGGCAGAAAATGTCCTTAACCTGGTGAAGGAAAAGGTCACTCAAGTTCATGAAATAGAGAGTCCGAATCAAGATGAAGCCCAAAGTACCCAGACCTAGGCAAATAATAATTAAAATGGCAAACATTAAAGGCAAAGAAAAAAAAATATTACATGATGCAAGAGAGAGACAGAAAGTTACCTACAAGGGAGCTCCCATTAGACTCATAGCTGATTTCTCAATAGACACACTTCAGCCAGAAGGAAGTGCTATGAAGTATACAAAGTAATGAAAACCAAGGGACTGAACCCAAGATTATTCAATCCAGCATGGCTATCATTAAAATTCAAAGGTGAAATAAAAATCTTCACAAACCAAAAATGTCTAATAGAATTTATTACCACCAAACCAGCAGTGTAAGAAATGCTAAAGGGACTGGAATAATAAGAAGAAATAGAAAGAGAAGAACATAGGCATAAAGAGTAAGATGGCAACAAATAAGTACCTAATAACAATAACATTAAATGTAAATGGCTTTATAGCACCAAACGAAAGACATAGAGAAGCTGATAAGAAAATATGATCGATATATAGGCTGTCTATAAGAGACCCATCTCAGAACAAAGGACTCACACAAAATGAAAGTGAAGGGATGGGAAATTTTTTCCAGGTAAATGGAAATAAAAAAAGATGGGGTAACAATACTCATATCTGACAAAGTAGACTTCAAAATGAAAGCCATCACAAGAGATAAGGAATGCCATGTAATAATACTAAAGGTATAAATACAGTAAGATAATATAACTCTAATAAAGATATATGCACACAATACAGGAGCATCCAAATATGTATATTAAAAAAACTTCTGGATGATTTTAAGGGAGAGATAGACAGCAATAAAATAATAGTAGAGAATGTTAACACCCCACTGACATCAATGAATAGATTTTCCAGAGAAAAAATCAACAAGGAAACAGAGATCCTAAATGACACACTCGTTCAAATGGAATCAATTGATCATTTCAGAACACTTCAGCCCAAAGCTACAGAATATACATTCTTTTAAAATGCACATGGGACATTTTCAATGATAGACCACATGTTAGAATACAAACTAAGTCTCTACAATTTCAAGAAGATTGAAATTATATCAAGCATATATTCAGATCACAATGGCCTGAAATTAGAAATCAACTACAATAAAACACTCAGAAACATTCAAACACATGGAAGCTAAATAGCATGTTATTAAACAAAGAAATAAAAAATCCTAAAACCAAATGAAAATGAATGTACAACAACCCAAAAACAATGGGCCACAGAGAAAGCAGTCCTTGGAGGGAAGTTCATAGCACTACAGGCCTACATCAAAAAACAAGAAAAACTTCTAAGAAACTATCTAACCCTATAACTTAAAGAATTAGAAAGAGAGCAACAAGAAAAGCCCAGAGTAAGCAGAAGGAAGGAAATAATAAAGATCAGAGCTGAAATAAATGGCATAGAGACAAAAAAAAACCACACAAAAACAATACAAAAGATCAATGAAACCAAGAGCTGCTTCTTTAAAAAGTTAAACAAGATTGATGAACCTTTAGTCAGACTTGGCAAGAAACAATGAGAGAGGACCCAAATAAATAAAATCAGAAATGAAAGAGGTGAAGTAACAACTGACCTCATAGAAATATAAAAGATTGTAAAAAAAAATAAATAAATACTATGAACAACTGTATTTCAAAAAGGTGGAAAACATGGATGAAATGGACATATTCCTAGAAAAACACATTCTTCTAAAACTCAATCTGGAAGAATCAGAAAACCTGAATAGGCCTCTAGTTACTGATGTAATTGAAGCAGTAATGAAAAAAACTTCTCCAGCAAACAGGGGAGTTTTACCATACATTCAAAGAACTAATACCTAGCCTCCTCAAATTATTCCAAAAAATCCAAGAGGAAGGATCACTTTCAAGCTATTTTTACGAAGCCAACATTAGCCTAATTCCAAAATTAGATAGTGACATTACAAAAAAAAAAAAAAAGAAGAATTACAGGACGATGTCCCTGATAAAAAGCAATATATTTTACTAATAGAATAAAAATCTACATTTTTTATGAAAAAAAAATAGCTATTGTTAAGTCTGATTAAGAACAAAAAAGAGATAAAACTACAAATAAGCAACATTAGGGATAAAAAAGTGGCCAAAATTTTAAAATTATGTGAAATTATTAAATAATATGAGATAAATATTTGGATAATACATTTAAAACTAAATGGATATATGGATAATATGGATATAGTAATGGAGCTATGGGTTCATAGGTAAAGGTGTAAAAATACTAGTATATTGGAGGATGTATAGCAAAATTTTAACAATGGTTACTTGAGAGGGAAGTTCATAGCAGTACAGGCCTACATCGAAAAACAAGAAAAACTTAGTGAGGGAAATGGGAATTAGATGGGATGAAAATGAATCTGTATATTTCTGTAGCAGTTTGAAAAGTAATACACATATACTCATTTATTGCTTATATACACTGATTTTATTAAAATAATAAAGAAAAATGAAATTTTGTTGCTTTAGAGAGAATCATTGTCAAATGTTATTGGTATATAGATCATTTAAGCAAAACAAACTGCTCTGACCACAAAACAAAACAAAATTACTACTGGTTTCCAGTCTAGAATATTAGATGCTTAGAAGCTGTCACATTCCCACAACAAGAAAAAAAAGCACTAAAGAAAATGAAAATTAACAACTTTTCTTAAATCCATCAGAGAACTTATGTCACAAGGCAAGTCACTGTCCTCCAAATTGGAGTGACAGGCCAATATAGAGAATCACAACTTACTGGAATAAAACCTAAGGAGCAGAAACAGCCACAAGAACCAGCACCAATATTGGAAAGCCCAAGTTTTCTTTGAAATATTGGTAGAGGCTCAGTGTGGACAAATCTTAATGTTGAAATCTCCAAACTGCTCACATTTTTTTTTTTTTTTGAGTTTTAGCTAGAGAAGCCCTACCAAATTCTGACAGTAATTATCAGAGAAAAAAAATCCATCCCTGCTTCCTTCAAGGAGAAGGAAAATGTATCCATTCTGAAATATGCCCAGAGTATTCTGTTCTTAACAAAGCCTGCCCTAAAGAGAAGACATTTCACAAGAGCTTCACCTATTGGGCTTTTAACAGAGCCTATCCCATCTGAGCTAAAGAAAATACATGGTTTCAACCCATTCTAGTCTTTATTATGGGGAAAGGGAAATACCCAACTCCAGCCCTCTCTATCCTTCCAGTCTCATCTAAGTAGGGATGCTGATTAGAAAGCACTTGTAAATGTCACAGCTTAGGGGCAAAATTTCACTAAAAGATTGATACCTACTTACAGGATAATAGAATGCTTCTTTCCTCCTCCCTATATCGTGCCACCACATCAATAAAGCTCCTGTAACATAACGAAGAATACATTTGAACACATTATTTTAAAAAGAAATCTTCAGGGGAAAATGGTAATAAAAAAGAAAAACTTCAAAGGATATTTGACCTTCTCACAACTGCAGCTACAAAAACTTTAAATACAGCTTAACTGCTAGTCAGATAAAAATAACACTTCACACTAACGAGTTAACAAAAAAAAGCAAAGTGTATTAAATGACCTAGGAAACTTCAGGACCATATACAATGCCAGCAGATTTGTTGGAATTATCAGACTAGAAATATAAAACAACATGACTAATTTGCTAGGGATGCTAATGTTTAAAAATGGACAAAATTCAACAACAGATGGTTTAAAGTAAGCAGAGAGGTAGAAACTCTAAGAAATAATCTAAAAGAAATGCTAGAAATAAAAAGCACTGTAAAAGAAATGAATGCTTTTAATGAGCACATCAGTAGACTGAACAGAGCCAAGGATAGAATCAGTGAACTTGAAGAAACGTAAATAAAATCTTCCAAAATGGAAATGCAAAGAGAAAAAAGAATGAAGAAAACAGGAAGGAAGGAAGGAAGGAAGGAAGGAAGGAAGGAAGAAAGGGGGGGAGAGAGAGAGAGGAGGGAGGAGGGAGGGAGCGAAGAAGCAAGGAAGGAAAAATTATTTGATGTTATACTGACTGAGAATTTTCCAGAATTAAAGATAGATATCAAACCACAGATCCAGAATGCTCAGAAAACACCAAGCAAGATAAATATAAAAAATATCACCATCTAGGCTTATTATATTCAAACTAGAGAAAATCAAAGACATAAAGGAAAGTTGAAAGAAGGGGAGGGGAAAAACCTTAGAATGGAGCTATCTTCAGAAATCATAAGAGAAAAAAAGTGGTGACAATCATTTGAAGTCTTGAAAGAAAGAAACTCCACCAGCCTGGAATTTTATAACATTCAAACTAAAGAAAAAATAGATCTTTTCAGACAAAAATAAAAGAGAGGGAGAACTTGTCACCAGTATACCTTCCTTGAACATAAATAATTAAAATTAATTACTCATGAAGAGGGAAAGTAATATAAGCTAGAAACTCAGATATACATAAAGAAAGGAAGAGCATTAGAAAATAATAAATAAAGGTAAAATATTTTACTTTTCTTGCACTTAATTGGTCTGACAGTTCTGTTAAAAATAAACATAACAATCAAATATTTTCTTATAAATAATGGATAATTAAAATGAATGACAGCAATAATTTAAAGGGGCTGGAGGGAGGATTAATAATACTGTGCTATAAAATACTTGCACTAAGAGGTGATAGAGTATACTTTACTTAACTTTTTTTTTTTTTTTTTTACTATCACTACACAAATGTTATTAAAACTTCAGGTGTTTTTCTTCAAGAAACTTTTTTTTTCTTTAAATTCTGTACCGTTGTAAGTATTACATATGTCTCCTCCCCCCATTGATCTCTCCCTGCCCACTCCTGCCCCCAGCACATGCCCTTACCCCCATATAAGCCTGAGTCCATTGGTTATGCTTATATGCATGCATACAACTCCTTTGGTTCATCTCCTACCCCCCTCCCCTACTTTCTCTCTCAGGTTTGATGGTCTGTTCGATGCTTCTATGTGTTTGTATCTATTTCTGTTCATCAGTTTATGTTGTTCATTATATTCCACAAATGAGTGAGATCATGTGATATTCATCTTTCACTGACTGCCTTATTTCACTTAGCATAATGCTCTCCAGGTCCATCCACCCTGTTGCAAATGGTAAGAGTTCCTTCTTTTTTTCAGCAACATAATATTCCATTGGGTAGATGTACCAATGTTTTTTAATTTACCTATCTGCTGATGGGTACTTAGGCTGTTTCCAAATCTTGGCTATTGTAAATTGTGCTGCTATGAACATGGGGGTGCATATATTCTTCCTGATTGATGTTTCTGATTTCTTGGGATATATTTCCTAGAAGTGGGATTACTGGGTGAAATGGGAGTTCCATTTTTAATTTTTTTAGGAGATCCCATACTGTTTTCCACAGTGGCAGCACCAGTCTGCATTCCCACCAGCAGTGTAAAAGGGTTCCTTTTTCTCCGCATCCTCACCAGTACATGTTGTTTGTTGATTTGTTGATGATAGCCATTTTGACAGGTGTGAGATGGTAACTCATTGTAATTTTGATTTGCATCTCTCTGATGATTAGTGACTTTGAGCATGTTTTCATGAGTCTTTTGGCCTTTTGTATGTCCATTTTCAAAAAGTGTATATTTAGGTCCTTTGACCATTTTTTTTTTATTATTGGATTGCTTATCTTCCTTTTGTTAAGTTGAATGAGTTCCCTATAAATTTTGGCAATTAAACCCTTAGTAGATGTCACAATGGAAAATATGTTCTCTCATGCAGTGGGCTTTCTTGTTGTTTTGTTGATAGTTTATTTTATGTGCAGAAACTTTTTATTTTGATGTAGTCCCATTTCTTTATTTTCTCCTTAGTTTCCATTGTCCTAGGAGATGTGTCAGAAAGGACATTGCTATGAGATATGTCTGATATTTTGCAGTTTATGGATTCTCTTAAGATTTTTATGGTTACTTTTTATGTTTAAGTCTTTTATCCATTTTGAGTTTTTATTTTTTGTGTGTGGTGTAAGTTATTGGTCTAGTTTCACTTTTTTTGAATGTTTCTGTTCAATTTTCACAACACCATTTATTGAAGAGACTATCTTTACTCTATTGTATGCTCTTGCCTCCTTTGTCAAATAATAATTGAGCATAAGGGCTTGGGTCAATTTCTGGGTTCTCTGATCTGTTCCATTGGTCTATATGTCTGTTTTTGTGCCAGTACCAGACAGTTTTGAGACCAGTCGCTTTATAATATAGCTTTATATCTGGTATTGTTGTCCCTTATAAAAGATACTTAATTTTGACTTAGGCTATAATCATTTGTTGGATTTTCAGCTTTGATTGTACTTATTTTCCCCTTTTTATATATAGAATTTATTGGGGTGATATTGATTAACAAAGCCATACAGGTTTCAAGTGTATAACTCAACAAAACATCATCTGCACACTGTATTGCCTAAACTGAATTCTCTTTCCATCCCAATTTATCCTTCATTTTCCCTCTTCCACTTTCACCACCCCCGTTTCCCTCTATCACCATGCTGTTGTCTGTACTTATGTATATATACACATTTTTTGCTTAATCCTGTCACCACTTTTCACCCAGACTTCCACACCCTCCCTTCTGACAGCTATCAGTCTGTTCTATGTATCTATGCTTTTGTTTTTATTTATAACTAGAGGCCCAGTGCATGAAATTCATACACGGGGGGTCTCTCAGCCCGACCTGTACCCTCTCCAATCTGAGAGCCCTCAGGGCATGTCCTGCTGATGGCTTAGGCCCGCTCCCTGTGGTTCTCTGCTCTCTTCGGGGCCTGCCTGCTCCACACCATAGTGATGGGCAAGCAAGCCCTGCTGGGTGCTGCCTGCAGCTGCACTTGTCTGCTCCTGGGTCGCCGTGGCAACAGCCAAGCAGGCCCTGCTGGGTGCTGCCTGCAGGCCCACTTGCCTGTTGTGGGTCGCCGGCAGCTATGGCCAAGCAGGCCCTGCTGTCTGCTGTCAAGCTGCACTGCTGGACCCACCCCCAGGCCCACCCTGAGGTTGCCTGTCCAGCACTGCCTGGCTCCCCGGCCCCGCAGCAGCTGCAGCCGCTGAGGTCTGGCCCTGCCTCCCTCTTTGGCCCTTGAAGCAGCCTCGGTGGCTGCTGACCAGGCCCTTCCCCAGTGCAGGTGCATGGAGGCGGGTCCAGGCACTGCCGCCCCAGATCTGCAAACGCTGATGGGCCACCGCCACCCCTGGAGAGACCCCGCTCCCGGAGAGACCCTGCCCGGCAGCGGCACTGGCGGCGGGGGCGGGGTCTCTCCAGGGGTGGTGGCAGCAGCAGCTGCAGCGGCAGTGGGGGCGGGGTCTCTCTGGGGAAGGCTGTGGAGGCTGTGGCAGAGGCGGCGGGGGTGGGGTCTCTCTGGGGGCAGTGGTGGCGGCACCCGGACCCGCCCACATCCGCCGCCATCGCTCGGACCTGCAAACACTGAGGGATCTCCCCTCAGCAGCAATGGATCCGGCCATTGAGAGGCGCAGGGGGCGGGACTCGTGAGTCCCGCCCCCTGCGCCTCTCAATGGCTGAATAAGCCACCCTGAGTCCCGTTCCCAACCTCCCGCTGCCCAATCATGGGCGTAGTGGAGTGATGTTTATTTGCATATTACTCTATTATTAGATAGGATTAGAGGCCCGGTGCATGAAATTTGTGCACTGGGGGTGGGGGAGTCCCTCAGCCTGGCCTGTGCCCTCTTGCAGTCCGTGACCCCTCAGGGGATATCCACCTGCCAGCTTAGGCACACTCCCCACAGGTGGTGATCCCTCTCGTAGTCCAGGACCCCCTCGCTCCTCACCTCCTGCCTGCTTACTGCTCCCTACTGCTCAGCTCACTGCTCCTTAGTGCTGCCGTGGAGGCTTCTGGCCAGCCATGAGCCTGGATTCTGGATGAGCAGTGCTCCCCCTCTGGGAATGCACTGACCACCAGGGGGCAGCTCCTGCGTTGAGCATCTGCCCCCCAGTGGTCAGTTCATAGTGACCAGTCATTCCACCATTTGGTTGATTTGCATATTAGGGTTTTATTATATAGGATTTTTTTTATTAAGGTCAACATATAAGTGAGATCATGGGGCATTTGTCTTTCTCTGACTGGCATATTTCATTTAGTATAATACACTTCAGTTCCATCCAGGCTGTTGCAAAATGTAAGATTTTTCTTTTTTATGGCTGAGTAGTATTCCATTGTGTAAATGTACCACAGCTTTTTTATTCACTCATCTACTGATGGGCACTTGGACTATTTCCAGCTCTTGGCTATGGTAAATAATGCACCAATGAATTCTTTAAAATTAGCATTTCGGGTTTCTTCAGATATATTCCCAGAATTGGAATCACTGGGTCATAGGCACTTCCATTTTTTATTTTTTAGGAAACTACATACTGTTTTCCACATTGGCTGTATTAGTCTGCATTCCCACCAGCAGTGTACTAGGGGTCCCATCCTCATCAACATTGGTAGTTTGTTGATTTGTTAATGATAGCCATTCTGACAGGTATAAGGTGATACCGCATTGTCATTTTAATTTGCATCTCTAGGATGATTAGTAACTTTGAGCATTTTTTCATATGTCTATTAGCCATCTGTATGTCTATTCAGATCATTTGCCCATTTTAAAATTGGATTTTTCCTGTTGATTTTGAGTTGTATAAGTTCTTCGTATATTTTGGATATTAACTCCTTACCAGACGTATCATTGGAAAATATGATCTCCTAATCACTGGGTTGTCTTTTAATTTTGTTGATGGACTCATTTGCTGTGCAGAAGCCTTTTAGCTTGATGTAGTCCCATTTGTTTATTTTTTCCATTGTTTCCCTTGCCCAGAGATATATCTGCAAAAATATTACTGAGAGTAGTATCTGAGATTTTACCACCTATGTTTTCTTTTAGGATTCCTATGGTTTCACAACTTACTTTTAAGTTTTTAATCCATTTTTAGTTTGTTCTTAAGTATGGTGTAAGAAGGTGGTCTACTTTCATTATTTTGCATGTATCTGTCCAATTGTCCAACACCATTTTTTGAAGAGACTGTCTCTACCTCATTATATTAATTGACCATAAAGAGGTTGGTTTATTTCTTGGCTCTCTATTCTGTTTCAGTGATCTATATGTTTGTTCTTATGCCAATACCAAGCTGTTTTGATTTCTAGGGCCTTGAAGTATAGTTTGATAACAGGTAGTGTGATCACTCCAACTTTGTTCTTTTTTCTAAAGATTTCTGTGGCTATTTGGGTTCTTTGTGGTTCCATATAAATTTTTGAAATATTTGTCCTACATCTGTGATATATGCCATTGCTATCTTGATAGGAATTGCATGGACTCTATAGATTGTGTTGGCTAATATGGACATTTAATGATGTTAATTCTTCCTATTTGTGAATATGGTATATATTAGGATGAAAAAGAAGGCCTTTCTTTTTCTTACTGTAACCTTCCATAAGCTATGAGAAGCACTTGGTAATTAAACATGAAGATTTTTAACTTTTCTAATCCAAACTGCCTCTCTATTCCGACAGCAAGACAGATAGGGGCTGAGAGAGCAGGCTACACTTCCCCCCTTCTGTGGTTTTAATGACTCTGGGGAAATTCAGTGCCAGAAATTTTCTAGTTTCAAACACAAACTTTGCCCCTTTTCAACTTTTTGTAACTTGTGAAGATGCTAATAAAGACACTCCCTAGGACATCTGCAGCTGAAGGACAAACAAGCCTAGCTCCTCAGGACAGCCTCCAGATCTGGAAAACTTCAAGGCAAATTTCCGGATTCCCCCTCCGTTCTTTATCATTTTGCCACAGCTGCCATTTACTGCTTACAACTGTAATGAAAGAACAGCCCACTTTATCTTGGGTGTCTGTGCCATCAAAGGCACCTGGCTCTTTCCTCCCTTTGGAAAGTAAAATAAACTCCCTCTCTCTGCATCTATCTCTTCACTCAGTTGTGAATTCTTTCACAGCCTGCTTCACTGATCAAAAACCCAATAGTATATGCTTCCACTCATTTGTATCTTTCTTAATTTTTTTCTTTAGTATCCTGTAATTTTCCTCATATGTCTTTTACATCCTTGGGTTAATTAATTTCTAGTTATCTTTTTGTTATTGTTTTTGCAATAGCAAATGGGATTGTTTTCTTGATTTCTCTTACTAATAGCTCATTATTGGTGTATAAAAATGCCATTGATTTCTGAATATTAATGTATTCTGCTACTTTACAGAACACATTTATCAGTTCTAGTAATTTTTGGCTGGAGTCTTTAGGGTTATCCTGTCTTTTGCAAATAATGACAGTTTTACTTGTTCCTTTCCAATTGGATGCCTTTTATTTCTTCTTGTCTGATTGCTGTGGGTAGGACTTTCAATATTATATTGAATAAGAGTAAAAAGAGGATATCCCTGTCTAGTTTCCAATATTAAGGGAAAAGCTTGTAGTTTTTGTTCTTTGAGTATGATTTTGGCTGTGGGTTTGTCATATATAGCCATTATTACATTGAAATATATTTCCTCCATTCCCACAATGCTGAGAGTTTTTATTACAAATGGGTGGTGGATTTTATCTAAAGCTTTTTCTGCATCTATTGATATGATCATGTGATTTTTATCCCTCATTTTGTTTATGTGATGTTTCATGTTATTGAATTTCAAATATTGTACCAACCTTGCACTTGCAGAATAAATATCAGTTCTTCATGATGTCTGATCTTTTAAATATATTGTTGGTTCCAGTTTGCTAATATTTTATTGACAATTTTTCCATCTATTTTATTAGGAATATTGGCCTATAATATTCTTTCTTTGTCATGTCTTTCTCTGGTTAGAGATTGGGATAATGCTCACCTTGTAAAATGAGCTTGGGAGTCTTCACTCATCTTAAATACTTTTGAATAGTTGGAGAAGGATAGGTATTCCTTCTGCATTACATGTTTGGTGAAATTCACCTGTGAAGCCATCTGGTCCAGTACTTTGGTTTACTGGGAGTTTTTTTGTTTGTTTGTTTGTTTTTTGTTTTCTTAACTTTTGGATTTCTATTTTTTGATTCTTCCTGTTTCAGTTTTAGAAGATTGTATGTTTCTAGAAATGTATCCTTTTAGCCCAGGTTATCCAATCTGGTTGTTCATAATCATTTCTTACTTTGTACTTCTGTGCTGACAGTTGTTACATCTCCTCTTTCATTTCTTATTTTATTTACTTGTGTCCTCTCTCTCATTTTGATGAGTCTGGAAAGTTTTGTCAATCTTGTTTATCTTTATAAAAAACGAGCTTTTGTTTTCATTCATCTTTTGTATCCTTTTTTTTTAGTCTCTATGTCATTTATTTCCGTTCTAATCTTTATTATTTCCCTCCTTTGACTTTCTCTGGGCTCTGTTTGTTGCCCTTTTTGAAGTTCTTTTAAGTGTAGTGTTAAATTGTTTATTTGATTTTTTTCTTGCAACTTGATTTAGGTCTGCAATGCTGTGAATTTCTTTCTTAGGACTACTTTTCCTGTTTCCCATCAATTTTAGATTGTTGTTTATTCTTTTTAGTTTGTTTGTTTGATTTCTTCCTTGATCTTATTGCTAACCCATTCATTGTATAATAATACTAAAGGCCCAGCACATGATTAAATTATGCACATGTAGGGTCCCCTAGGCCTAGCCTGCCATCGGGGCCATGTCCACCGCCCTGTGATGCCTCATATGCTCCACAGATGCTGCTAGTGCCCCACAAAGCTCCGTGGGTGCTGCCAGTGCCTCACGACACTCTGCAGACACTGCCAGCACCCCGCGACACTCCGGGGATGCTGCCGGTGCCCCATGATGCTCCAGCGATGCTGCCAATCCTGCCAGTGTCCCACGACGTACCGGGGACATTGCCAACGCTACAGGCACCCTGTGACACTCTGCCGACACTTCTGGCACCCAGGGGGTGGGAGGGTGGAGGTAGGGGTGGAGTATGGGGGGAGGGCCTGAGAGGTGCTCCATGCACCTCCTGGTGACTGGTTGTTTGGTCATTACAGCATTACGGCCATGGGCCTTTTATAATATAGACTAGAGGCCCGGTGCATTAAATTCGTGCATGGGGGTGTGTGTCCCTCAGGCCAGCCCACAACATCTCCAATCTGGGACTGCTGGCTCCCAACTGCTCACCTGCCTGCCTTCCTGATTGCCCTTAACCACTTCTGCCTGCCAGCCTGATCACCCCCTAACCACTCCCCTGCCAGCCTGATTGATGCCTAACTGCTCCCCTGCCAGCCCAATTGCCCCTAACTGCCCTCCTCTGCTGGCCTGGTCACCCCTAACTGCCCTCCCCTGCCAACCCGGTCACCCCTAACTGCCCTCGCCTGGCAGCCTCATTGCGCCTAACTGCTCTCCTCTGCTGGCCTGGTCCCCCCCCCAAACTGCCCTCCCCTGCAGGCTTGATCGCCCCCAACTGCCCTCCCTTGCAGGCCTGGTCTCTCCCAACTGCCCTCCCCTGCTGGCCATCTTGTGGCAGCCATCTTGTGTCCACATGGGGGCAGCCATCTTTGACCACACAGGGGCAGCCATCTTGAGTGTTGGAGTGACAGTCAATTTGCATATTATTATTTTATTAGATAGGATGTTATTTAGCATCCATGTGGTTGACTATTTTTGAGGTAGTTTTCTTTTAAAATCTTTATTGTTGAAAATATTACATATGCCCCCTTTTTTTCTCCCATTGACCCCTTATAGCCCACCACTGCCCCAGGCCTCAGGCCTTCACCACCCTATTGTCTGTGTCCATGGGTTATGCATATATGCATACAAATTCTTGATTGATCTCTTCCTACCCACAAACCTACCCATACCTTCCCTTTGAGATTTGACAGTCTTCCATGCCTCTATGTCTCTGAATCAATTTTCTTCAACAGTTTATTTTTTCATTAGATTCCATATATGAGTGAGATTATATGATACTTGTCATTCTCTGACTGGCTTATTTTGCTTAACATAATGCTCTCTATCTCTCTCCATGTTATCTCAAAGGATAAGAGATCATTCTTTTTTACTGCTACATAGTATTCTATGGAATAAATGTACCACAGCATTTTTATCCAGTTGTCTATGCCTAGAGGCCCAATGCACAAAGATTTGTGCAAGAATGGGTCTTCCTTCCCCTGGCTGCCGGCTCCCCCTTCGCTCTGGTCGGAGCCACCTTTCTACTCCATCCCAGAGCCGCCTTTCTGCCTTCCCATGCTCCCCAGAGGACTGGAGCCGCTGGGGTGGTACGGAACACCTGCATTGTTGCAATGGTGACGAAGCAAGTGTCCCACCCGCCCCAGCCACACGGTGCATTTGTATGCAAATTAACCTGCTATCTTTGTTGAGTTAATTTGCATAATCACTCCTGATTGGCTGGTGGGTGTCACAAAGGTACAGTCAATTAGCATGTTACTCTTTT
The DNA here is from genome assembly GCF_027574615.1 of Eptesicus fuscus. NCBI lineage: Eukaryota > Metazoa > Chordata > Mammalia > Chiroptera > Vespertilionidae > Eptesicus > Eptesicus fuscus. The sequence goes on from NC_072473.1 coordinate 28,337,377, forward strand.
ATTAGGTAAATGGGTACATGGGCTATTTCCAAATCTTAGCTAATATAAATTGCTCTGTTATGAACATAGGTGTGAATACATTATTTCTGATTGGTGTTTTGGGTCTCTTAGGATATAGTCCTAGAAGTGAGATCAGGGGGGTCAAATGGCAGTTCCCTATTCAATTTTTTGAGGAAACTCCATACTGTTTCCCTCTATAGTAGCAACAGTCTGCATTCCCACAAGCAGTGTACTAGGGTTCCCTTTTCTCTACATGCTCATGAGCAATTGTCATTTGTTGATTTCTTGATGATAGTCATACTGATAGATGTGAGATGGTACCTCATTGTCATTTTACTTTGCATCATTCTGATGATTCGTGACTTTGAGCATTTTTTCATGTCTTTTAGCATTTGTATGTCTACACTGGAGAATTGTCTATTTATGTTCTTTGCCCATTTTTAAATTGGGTTGTGTGTCTTCCATTTGTTAAGTTGTATGAGTTCCTTATATATTTTGGAAATTAATCTCTTATAGGATGTATCATGGCAACTATGTTCTTCTTTGCAGTGGGCTTTCTTTTCATTTTGTTGATGGTTTCTTTTGCTGTGCAGAAGCTTTTTATGTTGATGTAGTTTCATTTGTTTATTTTCTCTTTAGTTTCTTTTGCCCTATGAGATGTATCCACAAATATATTGTTATGAGAGATATCTGAGATTTTGCTGCTTATGGTTTCTTCTAGGATTTTTATGGTGTCACATATTACATTTAAGTTTTTTTTATCCATTTTGAGTTTATTTTGTGTATGATGTAAGTTTTGTGGTCTAGTTTCATTTTTTTGCCTGTATCTGTCCTATTTTCCCAACACCATTTATTGAAGAGACTGTCTTTACTCCATTGTATGCTCCTGTCTACTTTGTCAAATACTAATTGAATATAATGGCTTGGGTCAATTTATGGATTCTCTGTTCTGTTCTATTGATCTATATGCCTGTTCTTGTTCCAATATTAGGCTCTTTTGAGTACAGTGTCTTTATAGTATAACTTGATATCTGATATTGTGATCCCTAGAACTTTGTTTTTTCTTTCTTAAGATGACTGTGGTTATTCGGCATCCTTTTTGTTTCTATATACACTTTTGGAGTATTTGTTCCAGATTTGTGAAATATGCTGTTGGTATTTTAATAGGGATTGCATTGAATCTATAGATTACTTTGGGTAGTATGGACATTTTAATAATGTTAATTCTACCAATCCATGAACACAGTGCATTCTTCCATTTGTTTATATCTTCCTCTATCTCTTTTGAAAATATCCTGTAGATTTCTGAGTACAAGACTTTTACCTCATTAGTTAAATTTATTCCTAGATATATTGATTTTTCTGTTGCAATGGTAAATGGATTGTTTGGTTAGTTTCTCTTTCTGGGAATTCATTATTGGTGTATAAATATGCCATCAATTTCTGGGTGTTAATTTTGTATCCTGCTACAATGCCAAATTCCATTATTAAATCTAATAGGTTTGGTTGTGGAGTCCTTAGGGTTTTCTATGTACAATACCATGTCACCCATGAATAATGACAGTTTTACTTCCTTCTTTCTAATTTGCATGCCTTTTATGTTATCTTCTTTTCTTATTGTCACAGCTAGCACTTCTAGTACTATATTGAATAAGAGTGGTGAAAGCGGACATCCTGTCTTATTCCTGTTCTTAGGGGGAATGTTTGTAATTTTTGAACACTGAGTATGCTGTTGGCTGTAGGTTTGTCATATATGGCTTTTATTACATTGAAGTATCATCCCTCTATTCCCACTTTGCTGAGAGTTTTTATCAAAATGGGTGTTGGATTTTGTCATATGATTTCTCTGTGTCATAGTTGCTATGATACATCCTAAAAGGGGTCAATTTCCAAAATATATAAAGAATCCATACAACTTAACAAAAGGAAGACAAAAACCCAATTTAAAAATGGGTGAGGGACCTAAATGGACAATTCTCCAGTATGGACATATAGATGGCCAAGAGACATATGAAAAAAGGCTCTTGTGATTTTTATCAAAGTGGATGGTGGATTTTGTCATATGCTTTCTGATGCTGATATGATCATGTGACTTTTGTCTTTCAATTTATTTATGTGATATATCATGTTTATTGATTTGTGAATATTGTAGCAAGCTTGCATCCCTGGAATAAATACCTGTCATGTTGTTTGATCATTTTAATATATTGCTGGATCCAATTTGCTAATATTTTGTTGAGGATTTTAGCATCTATGTTTATCAGGGATATTGGCTTGTAACTCTCTTTCTTTGTAGTGTTTTTATATGGTTTTGGAATTAGGCTAATGTTAGCTTCATAGAAAGAGCTTGGACGTGTTCCTTCCTCTTGGATTTTTTTGGAATAGTTTGAGGAGGACAGGTGTTAGTTTTTTTTTTTTTAATAAAAATGAATATAGTTTAAGGGACCTCTAGGGAAACACCAAGCATAAAAACATTTACATCATAGGGATACTAGAAGGAGAAAAGAGAGAGCAAGGGATTGAGCACATATTTGAAGAAATAATGACTATAAACTTCCTTAACCTGGTGAAGGAAAAAAATATACATGTCCAAAACGCATAAATTCCCCAAAAGGATGAACCCTCTCAGAGAGGACAATCTATGTCTCTTCACAAGGACATGATAATTGAAATAGTAAAGATTAAAGACAAAGATAAAATCTTTTTTAAATATATTTTATTGATTTTTTGCAGAGAGGAAGGGAGAGGGATAGAGAGTTAGAAACATAGATGGGAGAGAAACATTGATCAGCTGCCTCTTGCACACCTCATACTGGGGATGTGCCCACAACCAAAGTATATGCCCTTGACTGGAATCAAACCTGGGACCCTTCAGTCCGCAGGCCGACGCTCTATCCTCTGAGCCAAACAGGTCAGGGCAAAAGAGAAAATTTTAAATGTAAAAAGAGAAAGGCAGTTGTTTACTTAAAATGTATCCCCTATAAGACTGTCAGCTGATTTCTCAACAGGAACTTTTCAGGCCAGAAAGTATTGGCAGGAACTTTTAAAAGCGATAAAAAGCAAAAATCTACAACAATTACTCTACATAGCAAGGTTATCATTGAAAATCTAAGGAGAAATAAATAACTCCGCAGAGAAGAAAAAAACTTCAAGAGTTCATCGCCAACCAAGTATTAAAAGACATGTTGAAGAGAATTCTTTAGGATGAAGAAAAAAAAGAACATAATAAAATTGCAACAACTATGTACCTATCAATAATCACTTTAAATGTAAAAGGTTTAAATGTTCCATTCAAAATACATAGTATAGCTGAATTGATGAGAATATAAAACCCAGTTCAGATTGAAAGACAAATAGACTGAGAGTAAATGATGGAAAAATATATTTCATGCAAATGTAAACAAAAAAAGCTGTGGTAGCAATATTTATATCAGACAAAATAGACTTCAAAAAATGTTATAATAAGAGACAAAGAAGGATATTACATAATAATAAAGGGGTCAATCCAAAAAGAAAATATAACCCTTGTGAATATTTATGCACCCAACATAAGTGCACCTAAATATATAAAGCAAATCTAAATGAATATAAAGTGAGACATTAACAGTATTACAGTTACAGTGGGGACTTTAACACCCAATTAACATCAATATATAGGTTTTCCAGAGAGAAAGACAACAAGGAAACAATGGCTTTAAATGATACTTTAAACCAGGTGGATTTAATTAATATTTTTAGAAGCTATCACTCTAAAGCAACAGAATATACATTATTTTCAATTTCACATAGAACATTTTCTAAGAAGGACCATATGTTAGTCCCCAAAACAAGCTCTCTCTCTCTCTCTCTCTCTCTCTCTCTCTCTCTCTCTCTCTATATATATATATATATATATATATATATATATATATATTAGTATTAGAGGCCCAGTGCACGGATTTGTGCACCACTGGGATCCCTTGGCCTGGCCTGGGCCCTCTTGCAATCCGGGACCCCTCTGGGGATGTTGGAGGCCTGGTACACAGATTCAGCCTGATCCCCACAGGCTAGGCTGAGGGACCCCACTGGTGCACAAATCTGTGCACTGGGCCAGTTTCAGCCTGATCCCCGCAGGCAGGCCAAGGGACCCCACCAGTGCACGAATCTGTGCACCGGGCCTCTAGTGTTCATATAAGATCTTTGGTTAATCTCTTCCCACCCTCCCCCATACCCCATTCCCTCTAAGATTCATCAGTCTGTTCCATGTTTCCATGCCTGTGTGTTGAGCATCTTCCCCCTGGTGGTCAGTGCATGTCATAGCTACCAGTCAAATAGTGGAACGGTTGAATGGTGGAATGGTGGAACAGTTGAATGGTCACTTAGGCATATATATATATATATATATATATATATATATATATATATATATATTACATTTGCTCTCCTTTACTTGTTAGTTACCAAATCTTATTTTTGACTGGACTCAGACTTAGATGTAGAAGCTCTCAGAGAGGACAGTCTATGTCTCTTCACAATCTGTTCCTGGCATTTTTCTTTGGCCTCCTTCATTCTCTTAGCCAAAATGAATATAAAGTGAGACATTAGCATATTCTACTGCCTCTTCTTTGTTTTTCTTAGTACGGTCTTTCTTCAGAGCAATACGCCTGTGTTTGTGTTGCAGGACACGGGGAGTAGCAAGATGCTGAATCTTGGGTGCTTTAGTCCTAGGTTTCCTACCTTCTTTGTTTAGAGGCTTTCTCACAATGTATTTGCAGACATCATCTTTAGAGAAATTGAAACGTTTGTAGATTCGCTAGCTCTTTTGGACCCCAGGCAATGAGGCATAGTGGTGTCAGTGAGACTAGGAATATCTTTCTCCCCATTTTTTTACAATGACCGCATTGAGAACACTGAGATTGGCATTCACAATGCAACCCTGAACAGATTTGCGTTTTCTCTCTCCAGTTCTCCTTGGTCTGTAACAGCAGTGCCCCTTACTCAGCAGCAGGCAGATTTGGCCATGGGTCAAGTCTCCCTGCTTCATATGGAAACCTTGTTTGTTGTTCTCACCACTGATTCGAACCACATAACCCTTCCATTCTTCACCCAGAACGTCAGCAGCAACTTCTGTGGCCATACGCTTCTCATAAAAGGTACGAAGTTTGCATTCATCATCCACTTCAATGAGTTTCTGGCAGCCACTGGCTGGGAAAGAGATGTTGAGCTTCATCCTGAAGCAGCCAACAGCCTCCAAGGCTCCATGAAAAAGAGCAAGGTCTCAATAAATTTAAGAAGATTGAAATCATATCAAGCATCTTTTCTGACCACAATGGTATGAAACTAGATATCAATTACAAGAAAAAAATGTAAAACACACAAGCACATGGAGGCTAAATAACATGCTACTAAACAACAAATGGGTTAACAATGAGATCAAGGAAGAAATAAAAAAATACCTTGAGACAAATAAAAATGTAAAGACAACAACCCAAATTCTATGGGGCATAGTGAAATCAGTCTTAAAAGGAAATTCATTGCAGTACAGGCCTATCTCAAGAAACAAGAAATATCTCAAACAACATAAACTTACACCTATTGGAACTAGAAAAAGTACAACAAATGAACCTCAAAGTGAATAGAAGAAAGTAAATAATAAAGGTCAGAGTGGAAACAAATAGTAAAAAAAAACCAACCAAACAAACAAAAAAAACCCGATCAATTAAACCATGAAATAGTCCTAAAAAAGATTGATAAACGTTTAATCAGATTCATCAAGAAAAAAATTAGGATCCAAATAGATAAAACAAAAATGAATGAGGAGAAGTGACAACTGACACCACAGAAATACAAAGGATTATAAGAAAATACTATAAAAATTATATACCAACAAATTGCACAATCTGGAAGAAATGGATAAATTCCTAGAAACATATAATCTTCTAAAACTGAATCAAGAAAAAACAGAAAGTATAAGCAGACCAATTAAGCAAATTTGATGCAATAATAAAAAAACTTTCAGAAAACAAAGTTCTGAAACTAATAGCTTCATTGTGGAATTTTACCAAACATTCAAAGAAGAACTAAGACATATTTCTTCTCTATCTATTCCAAAAATTTCAAAGGAAAGATATTAAGCTTATTTACAATGTCTAACATCCTGATTTCACAACCAGATAAAAGCATTACAAAGAAAGAAAATTATAGGCCACTATATCTGATGAACATAGATGCAAAAATCCTCAACAAAATATTAGCAAACTGAATTCAGCAATACTTTATTTGTTTTTGCAATTATAGTTGAGATACAATATTGTTTTGTATTAGTTTCAGATGTATACCATAGTGATTAGATAATCATATACTTTACATAGTGCTCACCTTAATATTTTTAGTACCAAACTGACATCAAACATAGTTATAACATTATTAACTATATTTCCTGTGCTTCTATAGCTTGGCTGTAGTAAATAATACTGCAATGAACATAGGGATGCATCTATTCTTTTCAAATAGTCATTTGATTTTCCTCAGATATATATCCAGAAATGGAAATGCTGAATCAAAAGGCAGTTCCATTTTTTATTTATTTTAGAAACCTCCATACTGTTTTCCATAGTGGGTACACCAATCTGCAGTCCCATCAATAGGGCATTAGGGTTTCCTTGTTGTTTGTTCACTTTTTGTTAATAATCATTGTCAGGTGTGAGGAAATATCTCACCGTGGTTTTAATTTACATCTCTCTCATGATTAATGAACTTGAGCATGCTTTCATATTTCTAATAGTTATTTGTATGTCCTCTTTAGAGAAGTGTCTATTCAGACCCTTTGCCTATTTTTTAATTGTATTTTTTTTTATGTTGAGTTGTATGAGATTTCACAAATTTTGGGTATTAGCCGCTTTAAATATATATCATTGGCCATTACATTCTCCCATTCAGTGGGTTGTCCTTTCATTTTATTAATTGTTTCTTTTGCTTTGCAATAATATTTTAGTTTGATGTAGTCTCATTTGCATATTTTTGTTTGTTTTCATTTTCTGAGGAGATATATCAGAGAAAATATTGCTAAGAGAAATGTTAGAGATTTTACTGTCTGTTTTCTTCTAAGAGTGTTATGGTATCAAGTCTTACATTTACATCTTTAATTCATTTTGAGTTTATTATTGTATATGGTGTAAGTTGGAGGTCTAGTTTCATTTTTTTTTTTTTGCATGTGTCTGCCTAATTTTTCAACAGCATTTACTGAAGAGCCTGTCTTGACTCCATTGTATGTTCTTGCCCCCTTTGTCAAATGTTAATTGGCATAAAGACGTGGGTTCATTTCAGGGCTCTCTATTCTGTTCCATTGATCTATATGTCTTGTTTTTATGCCAGTACCATGCTATTTTGATTATTATGGCCTTACAGTATACTGTAGTTTGATATCAGGTAGTGAGTTTCCTCCAACTTTGTTCTTCTTTCTCAAGATTGCCGTGTTTATTTGGGGACTTTTGTGGTTCCATATACATTGTTGGATTATTTGTTCTAGGTCTGTAAATATGTCCTTGGTATTTTGACAAGGATTGCGTTGAATTTATATATTGCTTTGGATAGTGTGGACATTTTTAGTGTGCACATTTAAATAACGGCAATACATTCTATCCATGAACATGAAATATGCTTCCATATATTTGCATCTTTTTCAATTTCTTTCTTCAGTGTCTTACAATTTTCTGAGTATGGGTCTTTTACCTCTTTGGTTAAATTTTCATCCTGGGTATTTTTTTTTTATGGAATTTAAATGGCATTGATCTCTTAGTTTCCCTTTCTGATAGTTTATTGCTGGTGTATAAAAATGCACCAATAATACCAATATCTGTATGTGTATATATATATATGTATACACACACACACACACACACACACACACACACACACACACACACACTAGAGGCTGGGTGCACGAATTCATGCACTGGTGGTGGGCATAGCTGGTTAGCCAAGTGGCTGTGGAGCCTCCCTCTGAGCGGCTGCGGAAGCAACCACTTGTCCCAGTCAGCTGAGCGGCGCTCCCACTGTGGGAGCGCACTGACCACCAGGGGACAGCTCCTGCATTGAGCATCTGCCCCCTGATGGTCAGTGTGCATCATAGCGACTGGTCAACTGGTCGTTCTAGTCATTCTGCCGTTCAGTCGCTGGGCTTTTATATATATATGAAATATATATATATATATATATATATATATATATATATATTTAATTTTTTATTATTGATTTGAGAGAGAGAGAGAGACTTATTTGTTGTGACACTTATTTATGTTCCATTTTTTGGTTGATTCTTCTGTGTGCCCTGACCAGGGATTGAAACAGTAACCTTAGGGTATCAAGGTGATGATCCAACCAACTGAGCCATCTGGTATGGGCCTATTTACTTTGCATCATGTTACTTTACTGAATTTGTTTATCAGTTTGAGTAGTGTTTTGGTGGAATCTTTAGTGTTCTCTACATATACATTATTATGACATCTGCAAATAATGACATTTTTGTTCTTTCTTTCCAATTTGGATGCTTTTTATTTATTTTATTTGCCTGTGGCTAGGAATTCCTGTGCTATCCTATATAATAAAGAGGTAATATGAAAATTGACCCTCACACCATCACAAGATGGCTGCACCCACAGCGGAGGCAGGGTTCTGTAGCACAAGATGGCTTCACTCACAGTGGAGGCGGGGTTACCATAACTAGCTGTAATGAGCAATCAGCAGGGACCTGAGGCTGCATGGTGCCGGGCTGCGGCTGGGTACCTGAGGCTGTATCCCCTGCCCAGGAGGGCTTGACTGGGGACCTCAGGCCATGACCCCTGCCTGGCGGGCTTGATGGGGGACCTCAGGCCAAGCCTCCCACCCCGGTGCCAGGCCAGGGGACTTTAGGCTACGTCCTCTGCCACAGCACTGGGCCAGGGGACCTCAGGCCATGCCCCCTGCCCCTGCACTGGGCCGGGGGACCTGAAGGTGCTCTGGGATACCTGAGGCTGCACCCCTCGCCTGGTAGGGCTTGACAGGGGACCTGAGGTTGTGCCCCTCACCCAGCAGGGCTTGAGGGGGTACCTGAGGCTGTGTCTCCTGTCTGGTGCCGGGCCAGGGGACTTGACTCTGGGTACCGCGGCACACCCCAGACTCTGACAGGAGAAAAATTTTCATATACATTTTCCTAATTTTCTTTCATCTCTGACACTTCTATTATAGAGAAAGGGCAAATAGCAATATTAAAATATGTCTTCTAATTAATTCCTTTTTAAATGCATGAATTTTGTGCACCAGGCCACTAGTGTTGAATAAGAAGGGTTGAAATGCTCATTCCTGTTCTGTTCCTGATCTTGAGGGAAATGCTTTAATTTTTCCCCATTGAGTATGATGTTAGCTGTGGATTTGTCATATATGGCTTTTATTATGTTGAGGTATGTTGTCTCTATTTCCACTTTGAATTAAGCAATACTTTAAAAATATCAGGCTATACTAATTAACTTTAACTTGATTTCTGAAGTACAGCATGATCAAGTGAGGTTTATTTTGGGGATGCAATGTCTGTTTGATATTCACAAATCAGTAAACGTGATACACCACATAAACAAAATAAAAAATAAAAAGTATGCAATAATATTAATAGAGAAAAGGCATTTGACAAAATCCAGCACCCAATTATAATACAAACTGTAAGCAAAATGAGAACAGAGGTAATATATATCACTATCATACTCAACAGGAAGGATGTGGAGTAAAGGGAACCCTTGTATACTGTTGTTGGGAATACATATTGGTGTACCCACTACTGAAAACAGTATGGAGGTTTAAAAAAATAATGGAACTGCCTTTTGACCCAGCAATTCCACTTCTGTGTATGTATTTAAAAAGACCCAAAACTCTAATTAAAAATTAAATAATTCAAAATTAAATATATTTATTGCAGCCTTATTTACAATCACCAAGCTATGGAAGTGCACATCAAAAGACAAATGGGAAAAAAGCTGTGGTACATATATACATCAGAATATTATGTGGCCATAAAAAAATGAAATGGTACCATTTGCAACAGTATGCAAGGACCTAGAGTGTATTATGCTAAATGAAATAAGCTAGATTAGGAAAGACAAATACTATATGATTTCACTTAAATGTGAATCCAAAGAACAAAATAAATGAAGACACAAAACATAAATGGACTCATAGATACAGAAAACACAGTTAGCAGGACAATGGCCAAGAAAGGGAGTTGGAAGTTGCTGGAGAATGTGTTTTAACCAATATTATTTTAAATTAGCATTCAGCATCTGAAACTTAAAATCATTTCATAACACACCTCATCTTCACTAGGCCCATTTGTTCAGGCTATACTAATTAACTTTAACTTGATTTCTGAAGTACAGTAGCTCTGGCACTACACCATACCCCCAGAGTTGGTTGTGATTTTTAGAGTTCTTTGCAAAAACATTTGACTCCAGATTATTTGAACATATAAAAATTGCATTGGCAACAAAGTATTTTGTATTAGCTGGATTTCTATTTTTCTAACTAAAATAAGAATGAATTTGATAACTGACAAGAGATAGAGAACAGTAATTGCCTTGTAGTCTCTTTTTATCTTGGTTTTGAATATTTTTTTAGCAAAGGCCATTAAACTTCTGAAATAGTTTGCCAATGTTATGACTAGTACCCAGCATGGATGATATGTTCATTTAGGCTTTCATTTGTATTTTCTTTCAATTGAATAATATTTTATGTTCTTAATGTTAATGCAAGAATATTAATCTGCCTAGTCCTTTTTATTTGCATTTTCCCTTTTGCATTTAATGTCAAGTTGCAGGGAGTGGCATTGAATGTTATTATTGGGAATCTATGATACACAACAATTTGAGCTAGGGATTCTGGAGAGGAGAAGGATGTGCTCAAGTAGTTATAATCTAATAAGTGGAGAAAGAGAGTTGAGGATTAAGATCTACTCCCATAAATCACCAAAGGATGTTACTGTAACTGCTGATTGAAAATAACTTGTCCTTAGACCTTGTGAATTATATATCTTAAGTAATTCATGCAATTCTAAGTCAAAGTTGGTCATTTTAGCCTCCAAAGTATTTTGTTACTTTGGGACAATTTGTCTTCTCCCACAAGGATGCTGGAGATGAATTGGATAAATTAAAAGACCTGATTTTAAACACAATGATAGATTTAGTCAAGAAATAATTGTTAGTTGTTTATCTACCAAACTTTGTACTAAGGACTAAGGAATCATTAGCAAATAATTCAGGCATAGTCCCTGTCCTCATGAGCTTAAGTTTTACCAAAGAAGATGTGTAGCAAATAACTACTTTTAAATAAAATTAGTTTTTAGTAAGTGCTGTAAAGGAAGCAAACAGGATGCTGTTATAGAAAATAATGGCTAGGGTTACTTTCTGAGTTGGTTTTGAGAGGCCTCACTTTAGTGAAATATAAGCTAAGACCCAAAAGAAGAGGGGTCAGATATGCTATGTGAAGCACTTGCAGAAGGAGAAAAAGGAATCAGCAATATCAAACACACTAAGCAGGAATGATTCTGATGTGTTCATGGAAATGAAGGCTAGAACACTGGGAGCAAAAGGTGGAGTAATATGAAAAGAAACAGGAGCCACACCAAGCAAAACTTTGTAGGCCACAGACAGGAACATGTTTTTTATTCTAATTACAATGGAAAAAACAAATGTAGGGAAGGAAGTAGCTGGATATTATTTACATTAAAATAATAAAAACTATTATTTAGAGAATGTATCAGAGAAGGTCAAGAGTAGAAGCATATAAACAGGGAAACCATATAAGAGACTAGTAGGATAGTCCAGGTTAGAGATGACAGTGGCCCGGAATATATTGGTGGTAATAAAGATGAAAACTAGTGGGCAGAGTTAAGATATATATTTCAGAGGTAAAACCCATAAAAATTGATAATGGATTAGTTATGGTCAGCAGAGTGAAGGAACCAAAGGAATAAAGGAAGCCTTCTAGGTTTCTGTCTCAATAAAAACTGTGGATTGTATTACCATTTACTGTAATGAGAAAGAAGGGCAGGGATAGGAAAAAATAAAGTACCTTTCTGGACAAATTTGAAATGCCTATGAGTCATTTAACTAGATAGGCTAAGCAGGCAATTGGACCTCAGTTAAGTTAGGGCTGGATCAACAGATTTAGAGCATATAGATATTTCAAATTTAGGGAATGGATGAGATCCCCACAGAGGGGAGCCAGCCATGAACTTGAATTGGATTCTTAACAGTCAAAACCATTGATTGATTTTGTCAAGTAAGAAAACAATATTAATAAAAATGAAAAAAAAAAGAAAACTGAAGGTTCACTTAACCAGTTTTATCAATTCAACACAAATAATCAGTTCCCTTTGTTTAAAAATGTTACAAATTAACATTTTTCCTTATTAGGCTGAATCAATCAGTGATTTTGATATCATACAGTCACATGAACATATAGTGTTTGCTACTTTTTGAGCTGAGACCTAGCTTAGAACCTAGGCTTCAATAGGTGGGTAGATCAAGTATGAGTTAAAAAGGGAGTTTACTTTCTCTTTAACTTAACTTACTATCTCTGCAACTATGATTGTAATCAATGAAGTCTCACATGATTTAAACCTGGATACTTATGGGGCCTCATGATAACTAAGATATGCTCATGTCCTTCCTACAAAAGTTCCCAGATTTACACTGCCAAGAATGGAAGTCATGTGTTTCCAGAGGAAGGTCAACATCTTTGGCATTTCCTGCCTGCTATGGTTTGACAGATATTCACTTTTGTTTTTTGTTTTAAAAAATGTTTTTAAAAAAGATGTCTTGAAATAGCTGGCTTACCTCTCAGTAAGGTGGCAAGATAAGTTTTGAATGCTGCTTTATTTTTATTTATTCATTCTTTTAATCACTACTTTTTTTTCATGCTGTAGGTGTTTATAATTCATATTACTTTGTCTATCACAATGAGCTTTCACCTAAGTTATCTCAGCATAGTATAATGGGAAAATCAATAGATTTGGACACAGCAGACCTGGTCCCCTATGCCGTACTAATATCTCCATTATACAGATGAGGAAACTGAAGGACAAAGAAGTAATGTGTTCTAGTTACACTTTGGTATAAGTTGCAGAGGCTGTATTTTAAGAAAGGCAGTTTGACTTTGGAGTCCACAGTATTTATAGCTATGCTCTACTGTCTCCAATTGGATGCTATGATTATTTCTGTTAGACCCTGAAATAGGTAATTCTTGCCCAAAGTTACATAACATCTCAGAAGACAAAATAATGCCTTAATCCTATACTCAGAGAATTTATGATCCCTGGTCTCATTTCACCATATGAATTTGCTTCTCATGGACATGGAAATACATATATGTAAATTATGATTTTTAAACTTTTAGAATAAAAAAAGTGGTTACATTAAATAATATAACCCGTAGAATGTAACAAAAGAGACTTAGGTCCTTATAGCTGAACAATCTGGCCTATTTAATTGCTCTAGTAAAATTGCCTGAGACCAAAACCATCAGATTTAATTGCTAAATCAACAGCACTAATGAAGGTCAGGTTGCCATAATGAGGCCAGAAACATAGATATCAAAGTGATAATGGAATGTGGTGGAGAGGCAAACAGGAAATAAGATCTGGATATATACTTCCAGTTGGGAATAGAACTCTTCAGCGCTTCAGATATCTGAGTTTATCTTAGTCCTCCATCACCTCTCCTTCAGAAAGTAGGTATAGTTCTTCCTGAATTCCTAACAAAGCAAGAAAGACAACTGAATAACTATCCTTATCTTTACCTCAACACCCTTTACACCAGGCATCCTCAAACTACGGCCCGCGGGCCACATGCGGGCAGGTGTTTTTGCTGTTTTGCTTTTTTACTTCAAAATAAGATATGTGCAGTGTGCATAGGAATTTGTTCATAGTTTTTTTTTTAAACTATAGTCTGGCCCTCCAACGGTCTGAGGGATAGTGAACTGGCCCCTGTTTAAAAAGTTTGAGGACCCCTGCTTTACACAGACACAGATTCATACACTGAAAATTTGCTCTGAAAAATATTGCAACCACTTAAACAGAACTTTCTAAGAATCTCAGTGGTTATTTTCAAACTTGTGATTTGAGTAGTTTTAAAGCCTTTTAGACATTTCCTAATTAATCTAAACATTTTTTCTACCTTGCTTTATTCATCATGCTAAAATGTTAGCTTTTGATAAAGTCTATTCAGAAAAGTAAATGCTATACAGGCCAAAAGAAAGACATTGAACAAAAAAAGCAAAAAATAATACAATAAAAATAAAATTTCCATAAGACTCATATCATTTGATGCTCATAGGTCAGTAAGGACTGACTAAATTTTTAAATTCTTTATCCAGCTGCTAACTAACTTGTGTAATAAGAAAGCATTTTAGAGTCTAAAAATATTGACCTCTGCCTTAGCCATGGCAATACTACCATTTATTTTTGCAATTCATTGTGCTATTCTTTCTTTTTGTTCATTATAAACTGAATCATAATGCTAATATTGACACCAGACACAATGGGTCTGAAGTCACCTGTCAATACTTGAGCCAAATTAAGCAGAGACAAAGTTGAATCATATATGAGCATTTATTGCAATAATGCCAGCAGTATGGGGAGAGCAGTCAGTCACCATGGAAATTTTTCTCTGACTCCCCTCACCTATTGGCTGATTATATAGACATTAATAAGAAGATAGCAACGTGCAGCTGAGAGTTGCAAATGTATCATGAAAAGGGGAAGGGAGGGTCTGTATTCGGCCTTCAGGAGCTCAAAGTCTGATAACAAGATGGCTAATCTTCTATGATGTTACAAACAGCTCATTCCCTTCCTGGGACCAGAGAATGGTCAGCTTTCCTGAGGAAAACTACCAGAGGGAGTCAGGGTCAAGCACAGCACCAAATCAAAGCATGTCTTGTCCTTGGTCTGTTCTCAAGGTGTATTTCTTTTCTGAGTATGGGACCCATCAAGGCATCTTACCTTTTTACTACCTTTTTGTATCCTCTAGTTTCCCAGGGTATGTAAGAAAACTTCTAATTTAAAATTAGTAGCCCAATGCAAGAAATCATTCACATTGAAGGGAAATTAATTAGAAGAAATATTTTAATATTGCTATTTGCCCTTTCTCCATAATAGAAGTGTCAACCAAATTCACAATTGACAATGACAGATCAAAACACATGCATGTGATTGGCACCAGCAAGAGCTTTATATATATAGAAAAAACTTGTTTAATTAGACCTGCTTTCTGATTTAAGTAAACTTTTTCCAACCCTTGAAGCATCCCAACTTCTCTTTCAGGTAATTGTCAGCAACACAGCAGTAAATATCAACACGAAGCAGATTACTATTGTAGATCATACAGGGAGAACAAAGGGTAAAATATTTAACTGCAGCAGTGTTTGACTATATTTTGCACAGTGAGAAAACCTGAAGTCATTTTCAAGGTCCACCATTTCTTACTTGTTTTCAGTTGGGTCAAGTTTCTAGGCTTTCTAAATCTCCATTATCCCACTAATGAAAAGAAAATAGGATTCTACTAAGTCTCCTATCTACCTACTCCAGGATTTCTGTGAGGATCAAATGAGATGAGGCACAGGAAAACACTTCACAGACATTTGGTTAAAGTGTAAAATGTTTCCATCTGGCTTTATAGCAAGTTGTGTTCCTGTGCTGAAGAAACTCTAAGGAGGGTAGTTGTTAGGGAAAGGAAGCAAGACATGGCTATGTGATGTCATTACCCAGTGCCCACAGCCACTGTTTCCGGGTTGGGCTGGGCTGTGGGCCACATTTTGCGCCATGGGGTCTCAGCAGCATTGGCTGCAATTTGGTCAGGTATCACTCTGGGGTGGTGGCAGGGCCTGT
This sequence comes from Eptesicus fuscus, assembly GCF_027574615.1. Taxonomy (NCBI): domain Eukaryota; kingdom Metazoa; phylum Chordata; class Mammalia; order Chiroptera; family Vespertilionidae; genus Eptesicus; species Eptesicus fuscus. The sequence continues at coordinate 28,353,263 of NC_072473.1, forward strand.
GTCCCACTTGGTGTTGCCGTGTGGGCACCAGGTCCACAGTGCCATTTCTCTGTAAATGGCCAGTGTACGTCATGGCAGCTCCTGCATTGAACATCTGCCCCCGGGTGGTCAGTGTGCATCATAGCGACCAGTCAGATAGACAGTACATTAGCCTTTTATATATATATAGATTAGTAAGATGAATAATTATTAAACAACTGTGGCTCTATTCTTATTACATGCCCTTCCCACTATCAATATTATTTCAAAAACACTAAACCTTAACATTATAGTAAAATATAATTTTTCCAATTCCCCTCTCTCTATACCTATGCGTGTGTGTGTGTTTTCAGTGCCTAAATAGCGGTTTCCATTTGAATGCCAACTTTTAAGTATTTAAAAATATTTATGAAAATAAATTGCTTCTCTATGTCGTGGAGAGTCATTGTCCTGAAAAAGAGTATAGTTTTGCTTGTGAATAGGATTTTTGAAGGAGTGAAAGTTGGTGCCCAAATTCTACCTACACTATTTAGGTATTGCTATTCTGTCAGGAAATAAAGAAAATAACCTTCTTGCCTGGCCAGTGTGTCTCAATGGTTGAGCACTGACCTATGAACCAGGAGGGCAGGGTTCGATTCCTGGTCAGGGCATAGGTCTGGGTTGCCCAGGTTGTGGGCTTGATTTCTGGTAAAGGGCATGCATAAGTCAGCCAATCAAACATCTCATCATTGATATTTCTATCTCTCTCTCCCTCTTCCTTCTTCTCTGAAATCATAAAAAAAATATTTTTTTTAAAAAGAAAATAACCTTTCAGACTTCCATTTGTCTGAAACAGGAAAGGCAAACTTTGATAATAAGGATAAAAACTAACCTACCCAAAATAAAACATTGAAGATATATGGCAATCCTATGCTTCTTTTCTGCTTTCTTCAAGAATGTATGCAAATGGAGCTGTCTGATGTGTCATTGTGACTTGGTGAACGCCTACAGCCCAAATACATAACAGAGAGTACATGTTTCACAGAATTTTGTATATAATATAAAAAACAGTTTATTTATGAATTCTATTAAATGTGATTGTACTGTGTAAAACTACAAGTGAAACAATTTGATGCTACTATAACCACTATGGTTGAAAATTTTATTTTCATATATGTTATCTATGAATGAGAAGTAAAAAATATGTACCACCCAATGTCATACCAACTAACTTCAAACATTTTAAATTACTATATTGTACTATAGGCATATTAGTTTGATTTAAAAAGGAGAAAGTCAAAATGCATTGTTAAACAAACCACAAACCATTTCAAGACCTTCTAAGCTGACAAAGTTGGCAAGAAGATTCATTGATCCCTGGCCAGTTTTGCTCAGTGCTTAGAGCATGAACCTACAGACCAAAGGGTTGCAGGTTTGACTCCTGGTCAAGGGCCCATACCTCAGTTGTAGGCTTGATCCATGGCTCTGGTCATGTCCCATGCGGGAAGCAATGGATCAATGTCTCTCTCACATTGATAGTTCTCTCTCTCTCTCCTTCTCTCTCTCTCTCTCTCTCTCTCTCTCTCTCTCTCTCTCTCTCTCTCTCTCTCCCCTCCTCCCTCCTTTTCACTCTCTCTAAAAATCAATTAAAAAATATCCTCAGGTAAGGATTAAAAAAAAGATTCATTAATAACCTTACAAGTTATACTTTTGTGAGTACTTTCAAGAATAGTTATTACCTGTGAGGCTTTGAGCAAAACACTTTTCAGAAGTTCAGTTTTTCCTTTTATCAGTGAAAGTAGATGACAATGGGAGATTGCATAGTGAAACACTTGGCAACTCCCAGTCCCCAAACATGATGACATAAATCCTTCAATTGGTAACACTAGGAAACACTATCACACAATTAACAAGATAATATAGGTGGTTTCTAAAATGAAAAAAAAAAAAAAAAAAACAAGGGTCAATAAACTGCTTGTCTGTTAACAACTTTAATTAAGAATGAATTTTACATTAGAATCTTCAATGCTGTAGTTGTTGCTCATTTATCAGATGACTAGGGGCCCAGTGCACAGATTCATTCACATTGAAAGGAAATGAATTAGAAGAAATATTTTAATATTGTTATTTGCCAATTCTCTATAATAGAGGTGTCAATCAAATTCATGATTGACAATGACAGATTGAAACACATGCTTGTGATTGGCGCCAGCAAGAGCTTTATATGTATCATGCATGCATGAGCCAACTTAGGCTTTTATATAATTAGAATAAACTTGCTTAATTAGACCTGCTTTCTGATTTAGCTAAATTTTTCCAGTCCAGTGAAGCACCCTAACTTCTCTTTCAGGTAATTGTCAGCAACACAGCAGTAAATATCAGCACAAAGCAGATTATTATTGTAGATCACGCAGGTAGAACAGAAGGTAAAATATTTAACTACAGCAGTGTTTGATTATATTCTGCACAGTGAGAAAAGCTGAAATAATTTTCAGGGTCCACCATTTCTTACTTCTTTTCAGTTGGGTCAAGTTTCTAAGCTTTCTAAATCTCCATTTTCTGGCTAATGAAAATAGGATTCCACCAAGTCTCTTATCTACCTACTCCAGGACTCCTTTGAAGATCAAATGAGATGAAGCACAGGAAAACACTTCATAGACATTTGGTTAAAGTGTAAAATGTTTCCACCTGGCTATAAAGCAAGTTGTGTTCCTGCTGAAGAAACTGCAAGGAGGCTGGTTACTAGGGAGAGGAAGCCGGGCATTGCTGCTTGATGTCATTACCTGGTGACCACAGCCACTGTTTATGGGCTGGGCTGGGGTGTGGGCTGCATTTTGCACTATGGGGTTTCAGCAGCATTGGCTGTGATTTGGTGGGGTGTCGTTCTGGGGTGGTGGTGGGGCCTGTGTCCCACTTGGGGGTAGCCAAGTGTTTCTTTGTGGGTTCCAGGTTTGCATTGCTATTTATTGTTAAACTAGAGGCCCGTTGCATGAAGATTCGTGCAATAGGCCTTCCTTCCCCTGGTTGCCGGCACTGGTTTCCCTCTGGCACCTGGGACCCAGGCCTTCACTCTAGCTGCCGCCTTCTGTCTTTGCTCAGGCCGGAGCCTTCAGTCTTAGCTCCAGTCAGAGTGCCGCTCCTGTAGCTCCCTCTGCCCCCCACCCTCCCCCTCATAGCAGGCATCCCGCCCTGCCTGGCTTCTCTGGGCCTGCATGCATGCTGCCCAGAGGCCCAGAGCAGCTGGGGAGTGGGGCCGCCGGCATCTTTGTTGGGTTAATTTGCATACTCACCCCTAATTGGCTGGTGGGTGTAACGAAATGATGGTCAATTTGCATGTTTCTCTTTTATTAGTGTAGATGGTCTGTTGTTAGGGAGAGGAAGCTGGGCATTGCTATGTGATGTCATTACTCAGCACCCACAGCCACTGTTTCCAAGCTGGGCTGGGATGTGGGCTGCATTTTGTGCCATAAGGTCTCAGCAGCATCAGCTACGATTTGGTGGAGTGTCGCTCCGGGGTGGAGGCGGGGCCTGTGTACCACTTGGGAGAAGTCAAGTGTTGCTTTGTGGGTGCCGGGTCCACAGTGCCATTTCTCTAAATGGCCAGTGCGCTTCACGGCAGCTCCTATGTTGAGCATCTGCTCCCTGGTGGTGAGTGCACATCATAGCAACTGATCCGACACTTGGTATATTAGCCTTTTATATATAATAGAGGCCCAGTGCACAAAATTCATGCATCGGGGGGGGGGTGTCCCTCAGCTTGGCCTGCATGCTCTCGCAATCTGGGACCTTTCGTGGGATATCCGACTGCCAGTGTAGGCCCAATCTTGCAGGGCTCCCTGCAAATCAGGCCTACACCAGCAGTTGGACATCCCTCTCACAATCCAGGACTGCTGGATCCTAACTGCTTGCCTGCCTGCCTGACCACCCCTATTCACTTGCCTGCCTGCCTGATTTCCCCTAACAGCCTCTTCCTGCCTGCCTGATTTCCCCTAACCACTCCCTGGGGGGCAGGGCCAGCCAGGGTGAGGGGCTGTGGTGTTCTGGTCTCTGGTCGTTCTGGTCATTCCACTGTTTTGGTCTCTGGGTTTTTATTATATAGGACTAGAGGCCTTGTGCACGACATTCATGCACTGGGGAGGGGTCCCACAGGCCGGCCTCTGCCCTCTCACGATCTGGGATCCCTTGGAGGATGTCCGACTGCTGCTCACCAGCCATGAACCCACTGGTGAGCCCAGCTTCACTGACTGGCGCTCCCCCTGTGGGAACACACTGACCACCAGGAGGCAGCTCCTTCATTGAGCATCTGCCCCCTGGTGGTCAGTGTCTTTCATAGCGACCAGTCATTCTGCCATTTGCTCAATTTGCATATTAGCCTTTTATTATATAGGATAGATAGGTATATGGCATTATGCCTGTCAGGTCGTATCTTATACCTTAGAAAGAAAACAGGTCATTTGAGAAATGTAGAATCAAACTCAGAAGCCATAAATTGGTCTAAGTTATCATCAAAGCTCTGACTATAATATAATAATAGCATGTTTTTACAGTACTTAATGACTTATAAAACAATAAGGCAAAATTTGTGTTACAAAATTATTTATACCCTTATGAGGATTCAAGATTTTATTCTTTATGCATTTAAAAATACTTATTTCTGGGCACTTGATGCACAGCAGTAAATAAGATATATAAGGCCCTGCCTTCATGGAGCTGGCAGTGCTCAAATTAAAATCAATAGGTTCTATTTAATCCTATCACTCCACCTATAAAAATAATTATTATATGAAATTTAATGCCTCTTTATTTCATACATTTTCCTTTCCTTACATAAACATATATGTACATATAGATGCTAATTTTTGTTTTGTACTATACATATTATGTACTGTAATTATTCACTTTACAAAATATCATGGACATTTTTTCAAATATTTACATACAAATATACCTTATCATTTTTAGTAGATTGATCATATTCTATTACCACAATTTCATATTTTATCACGTCACTTCCCTATTAATAGGTTGTAAAGGTACTAAATGTTCTATCATTGCAAAAAAAAACAACAACATGGAAATAAATACCTCAAATCTCTTTTATTGAGATAACTTTTATTTCTTCAGATAAATTCTCCAATATGGAACTCAAAAGGATATTAATTCATAATTTTAAAAAATACTGTTGGGTTATATTTAAAAAATGAATATTTCTATCATTTTTTTATTTTTTCATTTATTTCTCTTTAATTTCTTTTTCATTTTTAATTTATCTTCTTTATTGATTTGTTATTATTGTATTCTCTATTATTATATTCTCTATTATACATATTTCCCCTTTCCTACTGAATCTATTTTTTTCTCTTTCTCTTAATTCTTTTTCCCCTGCTATTGCACTTTTTTACTTTTCTTATTTTAGGTCAATCTGCTTGCTTCTCTATTTTCCTTTTCAAATTTTGTTTTGCTTTTTTTTCTTCTTCCTTTATTTTAAATCATTTTTCCTTCCCCTATTTCCCCAATTCTTTACTCTTATTTTATTTATTTTATTTATGCTCCTACATATTCCTTTCCTCCACCCCCTCCCCCCCATCTTTTTTGTTTGGGTGGGTTTCTTTGTTTGCTTGTTTTTATTCTTTTTCTCATATTTTTTCTTTATTTTCTTCTATCATTCTTGGTCTATTTTCTCTTCCTTAATTCTCTTTTCTTTGGTGGTTGCTTTTGTTGTAGCTGTAGGGGTATTGGGTATGTTTTAATTTTGTCTTGTGTTTTGTTGTGTTTTATTTTTTCCTGTTCTGTCAACACCTCCACAACTGTGTGCACAATATAGTCGGGGATGAGCCACATTGTCAGCCAGGGTGAGAGGAGACACTATCCACAAATGGAAAATTAACAGTCAAGACCCAACTACAAGAGAAGAATCCAAATAAATCAAGTTAGAGATGTTCCTAGAGCACCCAGGTCAAAAAATCTAAGAGACTGCAACATTAGGTCCAGCAAAACACCTACTACATAATACAACCACACAATGTCTGGGGGCGAATAGCAGTTTAATCTAATACATAGAAACAAATAGGGACAACAAAATTGGGAAACAAAGAAACAACCCCCAAAAGAAAGAAAAGGAGGAACCACCAGGAAGGAACTAAATGGAATGGAGGAAAGCAATTTGTCAGATAAAGACTTCAGAGTAATGGTAAAAAGGGAGCTCAAACAATTCAGTGAAAACTATGAGCAACTTAATGAGAATTGTAAGGAACTTAATGAGAATCATAAGATGAGCTACATCAACACGAAAAGACAGGTTGAAACAATGATTGAAAATAAGGAACGACATAGCTGAAATAAAGAACACCCTAGAAAGATTCCACAGTATACTAGAAGAAGCTGAGGACCAAATCAGTGAATTAGAATACAAGGTAGAAAAAAACACCTATAAAGAGTAGAAAATTGGGAAAAATGTAAAAAGCAGGAGGAGAGTTTAGAGGAGAATTGGGACAACATGAAACATAACAATATTCCCATCATAAGGGTACCAGAAGGAGAAGAATCCAAGCAAGAGATAGAGAACCTGTTTGAAGAAACAATGGCAGAAAATTATCCTAACCTGGTGAAGGAAAACATCACTCAAGTTCAGGAAACACAAAGTGTCCCAAACAAGATGAACCCCAAAAGACTCATAACTGGGCACATATTAATTAAAATGGTAAATATTAAAACAAAGAAAGAATCTTAAAGACTGTAAAAGAGATACAGAAAGCTACCTACAAAGGAGCTCCCATTAGACTATCAGCTAAATTCTCAATAAAAACACTTCAAGCCAGAAGGGATTGACATGAAGTATACAAAGTAATGATAACCAAGGGACTAAACCCAAGAGTACTCTATCCAGCAAGCCTATCACTAAAATTGAAGGTGAAATAAAGAGATTCAAAGAAAAAAAAAGGCTAGAAGAAATTATTATCACCTGCAAAATATGCTAAAGGTACTTGTGTAAGAAGAAATAGAAAGAGAAGAACATAGGCACAATGAGTAAGAATGGCAACAAATAAGAACCTTTCAATAATAACCTTAAATACAAATGGCTCAAATGCTCCAATCAAAAGACATAGGGCAGCTGAATGGATAAGCAAACATGACCAATATATATGCGGTCTACAAGAAACTCACCTCAGAAAAAAAGGAGTAACACAGAATGAAAGTGAAGGGGGAAAAAAATGTCCAGGCAAATGGAAATAATAAAAAAAAAAGGCTGCAGTAGCAATAATCATATTTGAAAAAAATAGACTTCAAAGTGAAAGCCATAACAAGAGACAACAAGGCCACTTCATAATAATAAAAGGATCTATACAATAAGAGAATATAACTCTGCTTAAAATATAGGCACCCAATATAGGAACATCCAAATATATATGAAAAGAAAAACCTCCTGGGGGATTTTAATGTAGATTTGGTCAGAAATTGCAATCATAGTAGGGGATTTTAACAACCCACTGACATAACTGGATATATATCCAGACAAAAAAACGACAAGGAAACAGCGATCCTAAATGACACACTAAATAACATGGAATTCATTGACATTTTCAGAATAATGCAGCCCAATGTTACAGAATATACATTCTTCTCAACTGCACATGGGACATTTTCTTTTTTTAAAAATAAATCTTTATTGTTCAGATTATTACAGTTGTTCCTCTTTTTCCCCCCATAGCTCCTCTCCACCCGGTTCCCACGTCACCCTCTGCCCTTACCCACCCCCCCCCACTGTCCTCATCCATAGGTATACGATTTTTGTCCAGTCTCTTCCCATACACCCCACAACCCTTTCCCCCTGAGAATTGTCAGTCCACTCCCTTTCTATGCCCCTTATTCTATTATACTCACCAGTTTATTCTGTTCATCAGATTTTTTATTCACTTGATTTTTAGATTCACTTGTTGATAGATGTGTATTTGTTGTTCATAATTTTTATCTTTACATTTTTCTTCTTATTCCTTTTCTTAAAGAATACCTTTCAGCCTTTCTGGTTTGGTGGTGATGAACTCCTTTAGCTTTTTCTTATCTGTGAAGCTCTTTATCTGACCTTCAATTCTGAATGATAGCTTTGCTGGGTAGAGTAATCTTGGTTGTAGGTTCTTGCTATTCATCACTTTGAATATTTCTTGCCACTCCCTTCTGGCCTGCATAGTTTCTGTTGAGAAATCAGCTGAAAATCGTATGGGTACTCCCTTCTAGGTAATTAACTGTTTTTCTCTTGCTGCTTTTAAGATTCTCTCTTTGTCTTTTGCTCTTGGCATTTTAATTATGACGTGTCTTGGTGTGGTCCTCTTTGGATTCCTTTTGTTTGGGATTCTCTGAGCTTCCTGGACTTGTAAGTGTATTTCTTTCACTAGGTAGGGGAAGTTTTCTGTCATTATTTCTTCAAATAGGTTTTCAATATCTTGCTCTCTCTCTTCTTCTGGCAACCCCATAATTCAGATGTTGGTATGCTTAAAGTTGTCCCAGAGGCTCCTTACACTATCTTCATATTTTTGGATTCTTTTTTTCTTTTTGCTTTTCCAGTTGGGTGTTTTTTGCTTCTTTGTATTTCAAATATTTGACTTGATTCTTGCGACCCTCTAGTCTGCTGTTGGATCTCTGTATATAATTCTTTATTTCAGTCAGTGTATGCTTAATTTCTAGTTGGTCCTCTTTTATATTCTCGAGGGACTCACTAAATTTATTGGTGGTTTGTAGAAGATTCTTGAAAAACTTTATAACCTTGGTTTTGAACTCTATATCCAGTAGTTTGCTTTCCTCCATTTTTGTCATTTGTGACCTGTTTCTTTGTCTCTGCATTATGGCTGCTTCCCTGTGTTGATGGGGTGGCTTTGTGTGCTAGGTGTTCTATAGGGCCCAGTGGCTCAGCCTCCCCAATTACCTGAGGTAGACACTCTTGTTGCACCCCTTTGTGGGCTGTGTGCACAGTCTTGTTGTAGTTAAGCCTTGATTGTTGTTGGTATCACTGGGAGGAATTGATCTCCAGACCACTTGGCTGTGAGGATCAGCTATGTCTTCGATGGGAGAACTTCTGTGCTGGAAACACCCTTATGGGGCAAGACTTGCTTTAGTGGGGCTTTGGTGCTCACTGAGTCTTCCCCCTGAGTGTGTCCCTTATGGATCTAAGGAGTTGTAATCTGGATTGTCACACTCTGACCACTAGGTACACTGGCTCTTGGATCTCCAAGAAGGTGCAAATTTAGCCTCTGCCTGAGGCCACCCAGCAGGAGCTACAGAGAGATATGCAGATTCCTCTTCTTTGTTTGAGGTTTAGAGGTGCCCAGATGAGGCCCAGCTGTGAAGCAATGCAATCTGCTGTGGGACCTTGGGCCTTCTTTTGGATGTTTTGAGGATCTCTGACCCAGTTGCAGTTCGTTAGATAATTTTAGATTGCAAGGGCCAGGCCGTTCATATGCAAAAGCCTCTGCACACAGCTTGGGTGAGTCAGGGTCTCAGAGAATCAACAGTGCAGAGCAAACATCTATGGCTGATCCTCAGCCCTGCCCTAAGAGGCCTGCGGGTCTCAGTGTCCCTTGGTAATCGCTGCAAGCACCTCTGAGAGAAAGTCACCCTCAAGTTCCACCTGAAGCCAGCCAGTCCAGTTTCTCCCCTTATGAGTCTGGGTCCCCAGAGTCTTGCCCGTAACTGGAGTTCAGAGCAGTCGGGAGCTTGTGTCTCCCTCCAGATTGAAAAAGACAACAGCGTACTCAGTTGCCAGCCCTTTTCACAGGTGCTTACATACCTCTGCACTTTACTTCTGCACCTCCTCTGAGTCTCAGTGTGCTTTTCTCTTTCCTTCTTCTTTTATAATTTCCACTCAGCCAGCCTTCCTGTGGTCCTGGATGATGTCCGTTTTGTCTTTTAGTTGTAGTTTTGAAGTGGTTGTGCGAGGCAGCAATTTCAGGTGTTTACATATGCCGCCATCTTGGTTTCTCCTGCACATGGGACATTTTCAATGGTAGACCACTTGTTAGGACACAAAATAAGTCTTTACAAGTTCAAGAAGATTACAATCATATCAAACAACTTCTCAGATCATAATGGGATGAAATTAGAAATCAACTATTATGTAAATACTCGGAAACTTTCAAGCACATGGAAGCTAAATAGCATGTTATAAGACAATGAATAGGATACTAAAGAGATCAAGAAAGAAATAAAAAATTTCTTGGAAACAAATGAAAATGAATATACAACAATACAAAACCTAAAGGAAACTGAAAGCAGTCCTGAGAGGGAAGTTCATAACAATATATGCCTACTTCAAAAACCAAGAAAAGCTTTTGAATGCAGACTGGTGCAGCCACTGTGGAGAACAGTATGGAGTTTCCTCAAAAAACTGAAAATGGAACTCCCATTTGACCCAGCAATCCCACTCCTGGGAATATATCCGAAGAAACTAGAAACACCAATCAGAAAGGATATATGCACCACTATGTTCATAGCAGCACAATTTACAATAGCTAAGATTTGGAAACAGCCTAGGTGCCCATCAGCAGATGACTGGATCGGAAAACTGTGGTACATCTACACAATGGAATACTATGCTGCCATAAAAAAGAAGGAATTCGCATCATTTGCAGCAACCTGGATGGAATTGGAGAACATTATGCTAAGTGAAATAAGCCAGTCAATGAAAGAAAAATACCACATGACCTCACTCATTTAGGGATAGTAAAGAACATTATAAAGTGGTGAACAAAAAGATAGATACAGAGACAGTAAAGCATCAAACAGACTTTCAAAGTACAGGGGGAAAGTTGGGGAAAGGTGGGGGAGTTATGAAATCAAACGAAGGACTTGTATGCATGCATATAAGCATAAACAATGGACGCAAAACTCTGGGGGGGGAGGGCATGTGTGGGTGTGGGGTGGGGGAGTAATAGTAAGATATGTACACATATAATACCTCAATAAAAATATAAAAAAATATTTTATTGATTTTTTTACAGAGAGGAAGGGAGAAGGATAGAGAGTTAGAAACATTGATGAGAGAGAAACATCAATCAGCTGCCTCCTGCACAACTCCCACTGGGGATGTGCCCTGCAACCAAGGTACATGCCCTTGATGGGAATCAAACCTGGGACCTTTCAATCCGCAGGCCGACGCTCTATGCACTGAGCCAAACCGGCCAGGGCCAAGAAAAACTTTTAATAGACTAACTCTATAACTTAAACAATTAGAAAGAAAACAAGTAAAGCCCAGAGTAAGTAGAAGGAAGGAAATAATAAAGATCAGAGTGGAAATAAATGTCATAGAGACAAATATAAATATATAAATATATAAATATATAAATATATAAATATATATATATATATATATATATATATATATATATATATGAAAAATAAAACAAAAAGCTGGTCCTTTGAAAAGTCAAACAAGATTGATGAATCTTTAGCCAAACTCATCAAGAAACAAAGAGAGAGGATCCAAATAAATAAAATCAGAAATGAAAGAGGTAAAGTAACAACTGACCCAACAGAAATACAAAGGATTGTAAAAAAATAAAATAAAATACTATGATCAACTATATTCCAACAAACAGGACAACCTAGATGAAATGGATATATTCCTAAAAAATACAATCTTCCAAAACTCAATCAGAAAGAATAAAAAAACCTGAACAGGACAATAATAACTGATGAAATTGAAGCATTAATATTAATTTAAAAAAAAACTTCCCAGCAAACAAAAGCCCTGGTGCTTCACAAAGGAGTTTTTGCAAACGTTCAAAGAAGAACTAACACCTATCTTTCTCAAAGTATTCTAAAAAATCCGAGAGGAAGGAACACTTCAAAGCTCTTTCTATGAGGCTAGCATTACCTTAATTCCAAAACCAGATAAAAACACTACAAAGATGGAGAATTACAGGACGATGTCCCTGATGAACACAGATACTAAAATCTTTAATAAAATACTAGCAAATCAGATCTAGCAATACATTGTAAAGATCATATACCATGACCAAGTGGGGTTTATTACAGGGATGCAAACCTGGTACGTTATTTGCAAATCAATAAATGTGATACATCATATAAACAAATTGTCATGAATATATCAATTGATGCAGAAAAAGAATTCAACAAAATCCAAAACAAATCTTTTGTAAAAACTCTCAGAAAAGTGGAAATAGAGTGATCATACCTCAGCATAACAAAGGCCATATATGACAAACCACAGTCAATATCATGCTCAATGGGCATAAACTAAAACCATTCCCCCTAAGAAGAGAAGCAAGGCAGGGATGTCTGCTTTCACCATTCTTATTCAACATAGTACTGGAAGTCATAGCCACAGCTATTAGACAAGAAGAAAAAATAAAAGGCATCTAAATTGAAAAGAAGGAAGTAAAACTGTCATTATTTGTGGGTGAGATGATATTATACATAGAAAACTCTAAAGACTCCACCAAAAAAGTACCAAATTTAATAAATGAATCTGGCAACATATAAAGATACAAAATTAATACCCAGTCTATGGCATTTTCATACAAAAATAATGAATTCTCAGAAAGAGTAGCTGAAACAAACAAACAAAACAAAACAAACAAAAAAAAACATAAAACAATCCCACTTACCACTGCAACAAAAAATTTAAGAAATCTAGGAATAAACTTAACTAAGGAGGTAAAAGACCTGTACTCAGAAAATTACAGGATGTTTACAAAAGTGATAGAGGAAGACATAACAAATGGAAGAACATACCGTGTTCATGGATTGGTAGAATCAACATCACTAAAATGTCCATACTACCTAAAGCAATATATAGATTTAATGCAATCCCATTAAAATACCAATGGCATATTTCACAGACCTAGAAAAAATTCTCCAAAAATTTATATGGAATAAAAAAAGACACCGAATAGCCTCAGCAATCCTGAGAAAGAAGAACAAAGTTGAAGGGATCACAATACCAGAGATCAAGCTGTATTACAAAGCCACTGTTCTCTAAACTGCCTGGTACTGGTACAAGAACAGACATATAGACCAATGGAACAGAACAAAGAAGCCAGAAATTGACATTTCAGTCATTTTAAAATAGATATCACCACTAAAATGACACAACCAGCAATTATATTGATTATCTTTATGGAAAAAATAATCAGGTCAGTTAAACAGTACCCTATACAGAATAGCGCCTAAATGAGCCCTATATTACTCAGTATGTTTTATGTACCTGTTAAAGTATTATTTTCAGAAATTTGAAAATATAAGTCACATGCAAACATAAAATAAGCATGGGTCAAAAATTGTATTTAACACTTTAGTTAATGAGAGAACTAGTAATATATTATTACTTGTTCAAAGAGAACATAAAGAAAAGACAAAGATTCAGTAGAAATACTGAAATGAATTTTCTAACATATACAAAATGAGCTATATGTTATAAAACAATAAATGGTAATGCATGGAATTTTTTTCTTCCAGATGGTAATCAATTATATTTGTATTTTTACTAAATATAAACCTTTTGCATAGCTTAGAAGAAAAATTTTCTATATTTCTATCAACTTCTATCCCTATAAAATAGGAAATAAGTTAGTTAATGAAAAATCAAAGTTAAAATTTCTCTTAAATTAAATAATCCCCAGAGGATTTGCTAAACAATGCCCAGGACATCCAGAAATTTATTCTTTCCAATTATAACTATAGGAAAAATTTTAAGCAGTACAATTTCTCAAATTTTATTAGATTATAATGATTCCTTATAAATGGATCATTTTATTTCATATCTTCCTTTTATTTTTATTTAAAAAATATTTTTATTGCTTTCAGAGAGGAAAGGAGAGAGAGAGAGAGAGAGAGAGAGAGAGAGAGAGAGAGAGAGAGAGAGAGAGAGAGAGAGAAACAATCAATGATGAAAGAGAATCACCAATTAGCTGCCTCTTGCATGCCCTCTACTAGGGATCAAGCCTGCAAACTGGGCATGTGTCCTGGCCAGAAACCTAACCATGACCTCCTGGTTCATTGTTTGATGCTCAACCACTGAGCCATGCTTGCTAGGCTCATATCTTCCTTAATGCATTGATAATATTGATACTTGCTGTGGACTGTATGTTTATGTCCCCTCAAACTTTTAATCCCCAATGTAATGGTATATGGAGGTGGGTCTTTGGAAGGTAATTAGGTTTAGATTAGTTCATGAAGATGGAATCTCTGTGATGAAATTAGTGACCTTATTTAAGAAGAGGAAGAGACCAGAACTCACTCTCTCTCCATGATTAAAGGTACAGCAAGAAGGCTGTCTACAAACCAGGAATAGTTCTCACAAGACAATAAATTGGCTGGTACCTTGATCTTCAACATTCCAGCCTCCAAGAATTATGAGAAATAAGTGTTTGTTCTATAAGCTACCCAGTCTATGCAATTTGTTATTTCATCTCCAGTTGAATAAGAAAATAATTCAGTTAAAAGTCAGTATAATATAAACATTACTATTTAAATACTTATATCCATATTATGTAAATATTTTATTTTATCTTACTGTGGGTGGGGATATTCTTTGGGAAATAATTCATCTGTTTTTAAAGCAATATTCCACAAAAATAGCAATAAACTAAAAGGAAATTAATACATATTCAGTTAGTCTGGTGAACAAAAAGCTAACAATATCCTTGTCTTATAATCAATATTTCTAGTAATCTTATCAAAATGGCTTTTCCCTTTGGATAACTTTGTTTAAGATCTTGGTACTTACAGTTTTGTGCTTAGCTGCATACTATGATCAGACATCATCTGGCTATCCTATTACTCTAAGGCATATACATAGCCATCCTATTATACTCTGATGAAAAAATTCCGAGCTGGATGTTTTTCAAATGAACTTGTGGGTATTGGTAATGTCCATCAGTTTCCATGAGTCTCCATAAAATAGACTCTGTAAAATTCCCTATTTTAAAGAAATACATAAAAATGGAGCTATAGTTATGGAAATATGCTATTAATATATCCTTTTAAATTTTATTTTATAAAGCACATTATTACCTTCGTCATAGAGGACTTACAAAATAAGTACATTAGCAACAATTAGTTGAGGCTTTCAAATACAAGCCATTAAGTGAGGTTAAACATGATACACCCATTATAGATGGCCCCAGGGCTGGCACTAGTGGAGGCCTCAGTTTGCAGCTTACCCTCTCCTGGGCACCTTCAAGCCCAGAACAAGTAGAAGCTATTTGCAGGTTGCTTTGTAGCTCATGCCAGGTGGCTCAAGCAGGGAATAGGTTAAAGTTGATCTTGGCCTGAACCTCCTGGGAGGTCACAGAGTCAGAGCACTAGGAGGCCAGGCCCTTGCCCAGCAGCTCCTCCATTGTGGTTGCAGCCAGTACTCTAAGCCAATTATTTTGTGGTAAATCCTTCCCATTAACATGCCAACAGCAATCAAGTCTCAAGTAAAACAGGAGGGTCCACACAGGGACTTACCTGGAGCTCCCAGATTGGGTGACCTGGTAGGCTATGCCCCTGGGCCTTATAGGACACTGACTACATAAAGCCATTCTACCAATATGAGGAGACAGGGAGATGTAGCATCTTTATTTGATTCATAGAAACCAAAACAGGGAGGCAGCCAATAAGAGGAGACAAAAAAAAGTCCAAAATAAAAGAATAGAACAAAACTACAGAAAGATAACTAAATGAAATAAAGATAAGCAATATACCAGATGCAGAGTTCAAAACACTGGTTATTAGGATGCTCAATGATCTCAATGATAACTTCAACAAAGAGATAGGGAAAAAAATGGAGATAGGAAAAGTAAAAGAGAACAATCAGAAATGAAGAATACATTTCAGGGAAGCAACAGTACAACAGATGATTCAGAGGATCGAATAGCAATTTGGAGGAGAAGGAAGCAGAAAACATCAAGTCAGAACAGCAAAAATAAATAAATTAATTAATTAAAAAATAATAATAATCCAAATAAGTAAGGACAGTTTAAGTAGCTTCTGGAACAACTTCAAGAGTACCACCATATGCATCATGTGTATGATAAATATGCATCATGTATGATAAATAAGAAGAGAGAGAACAAGGAACTGAAAACCTACATGAGCCTGGCTGGTGTGGCTCAGTGGTTGAGCATCAACCTATGAACCAGGAGGTCACGGTTTGATTGCCGGTCAGGGCGCACACCAAGGTTGTGGCTTGATCTCTGTAGGGGGCATGCAGAAAGCAGCTGATCAATGATTCTCTCTCATCATTCATCTTCCCATCTCCTTTCCTCTCTAAAATCAATAAAAAAGGTTCAAAAAATGAAAACCTACATGAAAAAATAATAATGGATAACTTCCTTAATCTGGTGAAGGAAATAGACATAAAAGTCCAGGAAATGCAGAGAGTCCCAAACAAGATGAACACAAAGAAGCCCACACCAAGACACACCATAATTGAAATGCTATAGGTTAAAGACAAAGAGAGAATCTTAAAAGCAGCAAGAGAAAAGCAGTTAGTTACCTACAAGGGAGCTCCCATACGAGTGTCAGCTGATTTCTTAAGAGAAACTGCATGAAATATTCAAAGTGATACAACCAAGATTACTCCATCCAGGAAAGCTATCATTTCGAATCAAAAGGCAGATAAAGAGCTTCCAAGACAAGAAAAAGCTAAAGTTCATCACCACCAAACCATTATTACAAGAAATTTTAAAGGATTTTGTTGAAAAAAAAAAAAAAAAGGAACAAGATAGTTATAAAGAATAAAATAGCAAAGGTTAAATATAAAGAATCTTAAAACAGCATGAGACAGTTACCTACAAAGGATCTCTCATAAAACTGTCAGCTGATTTCTCAATAGAAACTTTTCAGGCCAGAAGGGAGCAGCAAGAAATATTGAAAGTGATGAAAAGCAAGGACCTACACCCAAGATTATTCTACCTAGCAAAGCTATCATTTAGTATCAAAGAACATATAAAGAGCTTCCCAGATAAGGAAAAGCTAAATGAGTTTATCACCACCAAAACAGTATTACAAAAAAAAAAAAAAAAAAAAAAAAAGGTAAAGGGTGTTCTTTAAGAACAAGAAGGGAAAAAAGATAAAAAATAAAATGGCAATAAATAGGTATCTATCAATGATTATTTTAAATGAAAATGGATTAATGCTACAATAAAAGGCATACTCTATCCAGGGGTCAGTTGCAAGCACACACAGAGTAGTGGGGGCCAGAGCAAGCAGAAAGGGCCTGGGTCAACTGTGGGTGAATTTGCAGCTGTGGAGGTCCTGGATGTTGACCTTTACTACTGTGGCTTATAGTTTTGGACATGTGCATGCCTCAGTGGAGGCTGCTGTTGGGATTTGGGCCAGGATCATAGAGCTAAATAGGTGGAGGGGCTAGCTGCAGGTAAGCCCAATGCTGGAGACAGACTCTGAAGGTAAGGTGACCAGATTTTAACATTGGTAAAGCGGGACACCATTGACCGGGGCGGTGGGGGTGTCTTTTTTTTAAAATATATTTTACTGATTTTTTACAGAGAGGAAGAGAGATGGATAGAGTTAGAAACATCGATGAGAGAGAAACATCGATCAGCTGCCTCTTGCACACCCCCTACTGGGGATGTGCCCGCAACCAAGGTACATGCCCTTGTCCGGAATCGAACCTGGGACCCTTCAGTCCGCAGGCCGACGCTCTATCCACTGAGCCAAACCGGTTTCCGCCCGGGGGGGGGGGGGTTCTTGATTAAAAATTTGGTCTATATTGTAATCGCTTTTGGTTTTTTTAATAAAAGGAAATTCACTTCTTAGATCATCATTGAATTTGCATCCTCTTTTCTTACTCATTATGTTAAAAATCTAAACAAAATAATTTAAAATTATATTATAAATTATTATATACATATTGCTTAAAAACACAGTAAGTAGGTACATAATTACATGAACATATTTTAATTACATGAACATATTTTATTGTTAGTTTATAAATTAAATTAATTTGATTGTTATAAAGTAACTATATTTTAAAAATTATTTTAATCTTATATTTCTTTCTAAATAATAACAATACTAACTTGTATTATTTTTCCTCTGAATTTGCCATAACGTAAGTTGTAAGTGTCACTTTCAAGGCCAGCGCTAGACTTTTTGCCGCCACTATAAAATATAAATAATATGAGTACTGTCTGCTAAATTCAAGAAAATTTTATTTTACTTACCTAAATTATCTGAATAGCTGATTTGTAATGACATCACTTGTTTAACTAGCTTACTAGCATGTAGTACGCTGTGTATCATCTGAGAGACAGTTACAAAATGTTTTCGTCGTTGCCAATCCCCAAAAATGCCATTGTTCATTAAGTCCAAACAATGGTGGTCGAATTCTAACAACTGATCAACAATGCGAACTTTGATAAGCAGTTCTCAATAATCAGTTCTCAACAATTATTTGTTATTATTAAAGTTTAACATTATAAAATTAACAAAAATAATATAAAACTCATATCCTGGCTAAATAGCCACATGGCCGCCGAAACCGTATATTTCCTTCCCGTTCTCCTGCCATTCCCTAGCTTGTCGTGCATTCTTTCCAAAAATCAGGACATTTTTAAAACATCGTGGGACGCGGGACAAATTGTTAAAAATCGGGACTGTCCCGCCAAAAGCGGGACTTCTGGTCACCTTATCACAAGGGGCTGCATGGGCCCTGGCAGTTTGACTAAATGGATAACAAAACAAGACATATGCTCCCTGCAAGGGACTCACTGCAGATCAAAAGACACACTCTGAAACTAAATGGATGGAAAAAGACATTTCATGAAAATGGAAACAAATAAAAAAAGCAGAGGTAGCAATATTTATACCAGACAAAGAAACTTTAAAACAAAGACTAACAAGAAAAAAAGAAGGACCTAGGAATTTTACTTCCAGATATTTATCTGAAGAAACACAAAACACTAAATTGAAAAGAAAACCATGTGTTCTTTGTAGCATTATTTATAATAGTAATGATATGGAGCAACCTAAGTGCCCATAAATAGATAAATGGATAAAGAAGTGGTGTATATATACAATGAAATATGAGTGAGCCATAAAAGAGAATGAAACCTTGCCATCTGCAACAACAGGGATGGACCTAGAGAATATTATCCTAAGTGAAATAAGTCAGACAGACAAAGACAAATGCAGATGATTTCATTTATATATGGAATCTATAAAATCAATAGATAAACAAGCATATCAGAAACAGATTCATAAATACAGAGAATAAACTGATGGTTGCCAGAGGGGTGGGTGATTGGGATGCTAGGTGGAAAAGGTGAATGGATTAAGTAGTACAAATTAATAGTTATAGAATAGTCATGGGGATCTAAAGTACATTGCAGAAAATATAGTCAATAGTATTATAGTAACTATATAGGGTATCTGATGGGTACTAGGTTTATTGGGGTGATCATTTCATAAGTTATATAAATGGCTAATCCCTATGCTATACACCTGAAACTAATATAACATTGTATGTCACCTATAATAAAATTTTAAAAAATATTAAAGGATAAAACAAAGAAATGAAAGAATTGTACACTGAAAATTATAAAATGTTGCTGAGAAAATTATACAAGACACGAATAAATGGAAAGACATGACTGTTCATAGATCGAAAGACTTAATATGGTTACAATGTCCATACTACCCAAAGAAATCTACAGAGTCAATGCAATCCCTATCACAATTCTAAAGGCATTTTATTTTTCAGCAATAGAAAAAGTTATCCTGAAAGTTATATGAAATCTCAATGGACCACCAGGTAGGCAAAACAGTATTGAAAATAACAAAGTTGGAGGTCTTACTCTTTCTTTTTTCTAAACTTACCATAATGCTGTGAAAAACTTTTCTTCTACTGTCTCATGATTAGTCACTGTGGGCCTGTGTATTAAACTGTCAAAACAAAGTGTGACAGTAGAAAATACAAAGTTCATTATATGCATACAGGTGTGCACAAAAGAAGCATCTCAATGAAAAAAAAATGATGGTTTATGTAACTAACTTAATAGGGAAAAAGGAGGTGGGAAGGGATTCTATGGGTAGATCAAATGGTTTCTCTAGGAAAGACAAATTGGTTTCTAAGGAAACAAATGGGAAATAAAAAGTTTGTGAAACTGTGTGTTTATGCAGGTGTGCACCTCCAGGTTCAGTGACCGGGAGCAGGGCAGCCGGCAGTGACGGCTGGAGCATGTGATGTACGTGCACTTGGCTGTGAGGGCCAGCTGTAAATGCCTGTGTTGTGTCAGGGGTCAGTTGCAAGCACACACAGAGTAGTGGGGGCTAGAGCAAGCAGAAAGGGCCTGGGTCAACTGTGGGTGAACGTGCAGCTGTGGAGGTCCTGGATGTTAACCTTTACTATTGTGGCTGATGGTTTTGGACATGTGCATGCATCAGTGGAGGCCGGTGTTGGGATTTGGGCCAGGATCATATGGCTAAATAGGTGGAGGGGCTAGTTGCAGGTAAGCCCAATGGTGCAGACCATGAACCTAAGTAAAGGCTGGAGTCAGACTCACAAGGGGCTGCATGGGCCCTGGCAGTTTGCATGTATTCTTGTGGCTGCAATGTCTCTCCACAGCTGTGTATAGAGTAGTGGAGACTGGTGATGGGGAACGGGACAGAGGTATGCAGGTAGACAGCTGGGAGGTGTTAATTGCATGTAAACCCATTAGTGTAAGCCAGTGATAGGCTCAAATCCAGGCCCACAAGCAGTAGTGGGAGCCTTGACAATCAACATACACTTTTTTGGCTGAAAGATATTGCTATGGGTGAGCACATGGAGTTTGGTGTTGGGAGTCAGCCCAATGGCATGCAAGTGCACAGCTAGATGGGAAGTACTGAGAGCATACATGCGGTAAGAGATAACTACAAGGACCTGGACTGCAGCCTTGCACTTGCTCAGCTGCAGATAACTGGAATGTCTGCAGGTTCAGATCCTAGGCTTTGCTACAGGTGTGGGGAAGGAATGGGGAGAGGATCAGGTAGCTTGTATCAGCAAATGCAAATACCTGTCGGTGTGTGTGGGGGGGGGGGGGAGCATGGAATCTGTAAGGCATCCACAGTAGCTCTGCTGGTCACTGTTTTCTTCAATAGTGAAAGCTGCCAAGGTTGTGTGCAAAGCAAGTGACTAGGAAATGCAGTCACTCACTCCCAGGAAGCGGCTGATACTGATAGATCCTGCTTTTCTTCATTGTTTCTAGCCATCTCTATATGTCTCAGATTTGCCAGTCTCTGGATGGAGTGAATTCAAAATGGGTCCTTTGTGTGGTGTCCAAAATAACTTCGGAAGTGATCACTCACCCTCCTTTCCCTCTTCCAGTGAGAGGAATACTTGCTAACTTGGGAGTTTCCTCTAGCTGCTGAGCAATGCTGGCTAGGGGGAGGCAAAATGAAACTGTTCTTCCTTCCCTTTTTGTGAGTTATT
Organism: Eptesicus fuscus; assembly: GCF_027574615.1. Taxonomy (NCBI): domain Eukaryota; kingdom Metazoa; phylum Chordata; class Mammalia; order Chiroptera; family Vespertilionidae; genus Eptesicus; species Eptesicus fuscus. The sequence continues at coordinate 28,374,651 of NC_072473.1, forward strand.
ATCAATATTTTTTGTTCCACTGTATTGCTAAAGTTTCTTAAGTAGACTCCAGAGCTCTCTGAGAGTTGTTTTTGTTGATAGATAGCTGTCTAATTGTTGATCTTTGGGGGTGGATGGAGGCTGGCATCTCCTATTGACTATGTGATATTTTGTTTTTCTTATGGAATTTTGTATAGCTATTTCTTTCTGAACATTTGAAATTATGATTATCTCTTTAGAGTATATGGTGATAGTTTCACAAACTCATATTTTTGTCCTATTCTTAGGATTTTTGTTGATAAAAAAGAACACCTGTTGAAACAAAGAAATGAAGAATGAATTCTTCAATTTGAAATATAAAATCTTCTCCATAATGATGAAGAAAACACAGCTTATAACACTATATAAACATGATTTGGTTTTGTAATTTATTTCCTTAGGAGTTAAAAAGTATAAAATTAAACAGGCTTCATGTAAAAATTCACAGATTTTTAAAGCATATAACTATCATGTACATTGATCTAAGGTCAATCATTTACTGATATAACTACTTTAAATCACAAGGAGCTCAGGACCAGTTTTATACTATACATTTTTATGAGACGTACTCAAAGGAACTCAAGAGTAGCTATAATTATAAAATAAAAATATGTTGCAAAGTGAATCACTTATTTCATAAGTGTTATTCCCTCAAGGACAGGCTCTAATCACATTTATTGGTAATTAGATTCTACACAGGATTTTTGAAATATGAGGTTACTAATCCTGACCTAAAATAATGAAATACTATTCTTTCAGTTAATGAAATTGCATGGGATCTTTCTTTTAGTCACCTCGTGTCACTCTGCAACAGATAAGAAATAAATCCTGTTTGGTTTTAATACACTACACTTCCTCAGTCTATAATTTTTATAGAGTTTCTACATAAATGATGTTTCAAACATTGATGCTAGTAGCTAGTTGTTATGCTCCAATATTAGCTATTAACCTTATACATCAAAATCATCTGCAGTTCTTGTCTAATTTCTGATGAGTTTACAGTGATTTTGATAGCATTATTTGTTGCATCTGTAGTTTAAAATAAATAAGATAACAGAATTTATTACACTACTATAAGGGAGAAAATAAAAATATACTGCCTATAAAAACGTGATATTCTTACTAAGAAAAATATTTTTTTTCGGGTCTAGGATCAGTCTTTAAGTTGGTATAATTTAAATTACAATCAATGTTTATATGTTGTGATTTTTATTTCTACTGACAATTTTAGAAGGTATAGAATTAATGGTCAAAGGTATGCTTTATACCAATTACAATATTACACAATATATGGTCTACATTTTTACAGATTTCATACTAGCTATTTCTTATGGAATAGCAAATATTTCAAACAAAAAGTAATATGCTTTTCTAGGATAAATTAAAATATAATAATGTATTGTTAATAATAATTGAAATATTTCCTCATTGTCCATTACTTGTTCAGTTTTCTTGACCCCATGTGAGGGAAAATCAGGACTTAATTACTATAACAGAGTAAGCTATTCACTTTGGAATAGCTTTGTGAGATCCACTATGAAATACAATTAATCACAAATTCATGTTTGTGTGCTTTGATGAACTGAATTTATTGAGCCTTGACACATTTCTCTCTTTATAAATAGAAAACTAGAAGGACATACTCCTGGGGAATCAAGGCTGGACCTCCAAAAATTAATAACATTTTATATCGTTTGCCATGGAGCTTTATTAAGCACTTGGAGTTTCTGTGTTTGTGTCATAATGGCCTCTGGAAAGCAGTTAGCCTTTTTTCTTCAACAATCTGAATAGGACTTTATCTGGGAAAGTCAAAGGTTTGCTTTAATCATTCTTATCTTAAAAATTAAATCATGCTTTTCTCAAGCTTAGCTTGTGTGGCTGTCCTCCTGCTGCTTTTTATTTTGTTTTGTTTTTAACACCATGTAAAAGAGTTCATTTTGGGGAACATCCTACAGAAGAAGCCAGACACAAGCCAGAATTGATCTAGGATGATTGAGAGACCCGGAATAAAAATGAGATCAAGCACATCAGTGTTCTTTTTATTTTGCTTAAACACATGTTAATTTTCACCCAGTGAAAACATTTAAGGAGCTTATAATTTGTTTGAGCAGGTATTTTATATTTTTACATATAAAATTCTAATATTGAACTTATATTTTCAAACTACACAAATACACACAGATTCCAATATCCCAAATGAAAAAATGTTGCCCCATGGCAAAGGAAAAACAAGTTCAAGAGAATACGTGATTACAATAAAAATGGTGGGATAAAGTAAGCACATAAGAGTGTATAAAAAGGTCCATCATGGTTAAGAGGAGGACAGATCCTGTTTCAAAACAGGTAAGAAATCATGAGAAGAGCTTTGGAGGATGGATAGAGTCTCCACAACTAGAGGAGTAAACATTACAAGTAAAGATAGTGAAGCAGAGATTTTCAAGGTGTTTTAGGGTAGAGTGAGCAAGTCAATTTGACTTGAAAGCAAAGTGTCTATGGTGAGGAAAATTATTATAGGTTGAAATGTATAAAAGTACAGTTGACCCTTGAACAACATAGTGGGGTAGTGGTGCTGATGCCCAGGCAGTCAAAAATATGCATATAACATTTGCCTCCCCAAAAAACCTAGCTAAAGTTATGACATTGGAGATTAGTTCCAGAGACCCCTGAGGATTCCAAAATTTGTGGATGCTCCAAGACACAGAAGGCCGACTGTATATTTATTGAAAAATTATCTGTGTGTAAGTGGATCATGTTGTTCAAGAATCAGCTGTACATCCAGATGTTTGAGCATCTTGTATGCATGCATATGAGCATAACCATTTGACAACAATGTAACCAATTGCATCTTATGAATTAGTGCTATATACGGTCCCTTCTTTCCTGGACTAATGCACAATGCCTTTTCTAGATTAAGTACAATAATATAACTAAAACAATGATCCTAAATAAAATGTTCATCTCTCCAGGTCACATTAAATAAATATATTAATAAGGTAAATAATAAAACATTTTACAATTAAGACTAAAATGAGAAGTTCATATTTTTCTGTGAGTGATTATTCTTTCAATACCATTGTAATAATCTTCCAAAACTTAGGTTGAAAAAGTTTGGCAAAATAGCCTTTTAATAACATATACAGGCTTTGGCCAACTGATAATTTCTGGGAGAATATATTTAGTTCAATTCCCTGTTTACTATTGATTAAAGTTCCCAGACTCAGTAAAGTTACATGTTAATATAGATTTTTATTCCTTAGAAATAATTTTATATGATGAAAAAGGTTATATTATGACTTATTGATCATTAGCCAATTTTTATCTAACCTAAATATCTATCTTAATATTATAAATCTCTACCTTTTCAAATAGTCTTTGAAATGTTTTTAACCTTATGCTGGTTCTCCAGTTTCATCAATGGGCTAAAGAAAAGGTTTGATATATGTTCACAGTATATTTGTAAGAGATTCATTTTTTAATTATTTGGAAATTATCCTTTAACAATATTTACTTCTTATCCCTATTTCACTGTTGAATAAATCTCTGAGGTCTCCTCAAGTCTCATCTGAAGGCATTTCTACCTTTTCTCTCATTAATGGAATCTGGAAACAAAAGGTCATTCTCCTTTTTGTTAAAGGCTTATTCAGAGTCCACATCCTTCTCTTCACCCAAGTGAATAAATCTGGAGTTTTCCCCACATTTTTTTTGGCTTTCAGATTTATATTACCCCCTAAGGACAGTCTTAGAACTGGAAATATAGTTTTGCTAATGGGCCAAACTGTTTAGCATGATGTGAGATTTTGTGCTTCTACCTCACGTTACTTTGCATTGTGTTTTGTATTTCTCTTTTTTCTCTTTGTTTTTCTCAATTAATTTAACAGACACTGTCTTTGAATTGAAAAGGAAGGAAAGAGGAAATACTTACATACCAACCATTGTGCTAAGCTGGTTTTCAAACATTATATCATTTAATGTTCAACATAACCTTTTGAGGTCAGCATTGATATTCACATTTTGGGGATGGGGACACTGAGTCTTAGACAAGGTCACATAATATAATAAATAGAGAAATGATTTTGTTGTCTCAAAAGGTATGATTTTTGCCCTTGAATTTATTATAGCTAGGTCATGGATTATAGTGGGGAGAACAATATTTTAGAAAATTATTTATGGCAGTACGACCACAAAATTGAAGGAAGAAGCAACTGGAGACAAAGGAGTTGCTTAAGAAACATAACAATGAGGTAATGAGAATAGAGAAGAATACGCACATTTAAGAAACATTAAAGACGTTAACATGACTAGATGAACTACTAAACAATAATAGGTTATAGATTTCCCTTTGAGAGCTAACTAAATATTGCTAACTGAATCATAAATATTGCAAAATAATCAAAAGTCTTGCTCTTCAAATTGTGATCTGGATCTACAGCATTAACATCACTTGGGAGCTTGTTAGAAATGAAAATTTCAAGGATCCATCCCAGAACCATTATGGTGATTTGAAATATGTCCACAGACTCTTTGACACATCTTAGTCCTACTCTTATATATAGGCAAATTTGGTGAATTGCTTCCAACATTAATACACCTCATTAAATAGTAAAAAATTAAGAAGTGATGGTGTGTCTTTAGAGACTAGGTCAAAAGAGGTTCCATAATTTCCTTTTTGCTTTCCCTTGGACTGCTTGTTTGAAAGAATAGCAGCTGACTTAACATGAGGAGATTTAAACAACCAATGGAAAGTCCCATTTAGCAAAATACTGAGAAATTCTTCCAACAATCAGTGAATGAAACATCTTGCAAGAATATTCTTAAGTTCAAGGACTCTTTAGAAGACTATAGCCTTAGCTGGTTTTGCTCAGTGGATAGAGCATCAGCCCACAGACTGAAGGGTCCCAGGTTAAATTCTGGTCAAGGGCACATATCTAGGTTGCAGGGTCGATTCCCAGCCCTGACTGGGGGCGTGTGCAGGAGGCAAACAATCCACATGTCTCTCTCATATTGATGTGTTTCTCTCTCTCTGTCTCTCCCTTTACCTTCCACTATCTAAAAAAAAGGGGGGGTCAATGGAAAAATATCCTTGGGTGAGGGTTAACAACAACGACAAAAAAAATTTAAAAAAAAAGAAAAAAGAAGAAGAAGACTATAGCCCCAACTAACTGCTTGACTACATCCTCATGTAGGACAAAAAGCACTCAGTCAAACTACTCTTGAATTCCTGACCTACAGAAATCATCCTATATAATAAAAGGCTAATATGCAAATAGACCAAATGGTGGGACAACCAGAACAACTGAACAACGAAACAACCGGTCACTATGATATCCTCTGACTACCAGGGTGTGTGTGTGGAACATGGTGGGCATTTGCCACGGCAGGATGGTAGAGCAGGTGGGCAGGGGTGCCAGACCAAGGCAGGGCGCCAGCCACTGTCATTGGGGCAAGCCTTTGGTAGTTACTAAAAATTCTTTGCTCCTGGGTGCCATGGTCCCACCCTGCACTTGTACCTACTGCTGGTGTTGACCTCATTCACACCTGCTGTAGGCACTGAAGCCGCTGCTCACACCCACTGCCAGCGCTGGCCCCACTTGCACCCACAGCTGGCACTGGAGTCACCGTTTGCACCTGCTGCCAGTGCCCGGTGCTAGTCATGATCACTCGGCACCATCAGTGGGTGTGAGTGGTGGCTGCCATCCCTGATCACCCCTGAGGGCTTCTCCACCTCCCCCTGATCCTGAAGGGTGATTGGGACAGCAGCTGCTGCTTGCACCCGTTGACAGTGCCAGCCTCACTTACACCTGCTGTTGGCACCAGCCCCAATTGCTCCATGCTGTCAGCGGGTGCGAGTGGTGGCAGCAGGAGTGGGGCCACCAGCAGACAGGGGACCAGGGGCTGTGGCAGGAGGGGCTGGGCTGGGGCATGGAGGATGGGCCGAGACCTGGCTCTGTGCCTACCACAGCCTCACAGCCCACATTTCATTTCAAGGTGCACAAATTCATGCACTGGGCTCCTAGTATAAGATAATAAATTCTTGCTGTTTTAAATTGCTAAGTTTTAAGGTAATTTTTTATGTATCCACACTGAGTAAGATTGTCTGATGGTGCCCTCAAGATGTTTTAATGAGTTCTCCATGTAATTCTGATGCATGCCAAAGTTTGAAAATTACTTATTGAAAGGACACATAATAATATTCATGTTGAATAAATAACACCATCTAAAGAAAGGCTGTGCCAAACACAAGGGGTGGTTGGTCACAGACCTAAGAGATGGTAGTGACTTTAAATACTTCCAGAGAAGAGAGAACTTTGTTATCAGACATTGAGTGTTCCTACCTTCAATGATACAGTTATTCCTATTATAAATAAGGAAACTCTTAAACAAATAATGTTAAAGCATTTTAGCACTTATATACAAAATAAAAAATTATATCATGCACTCTAAATATAAGCCCAGATGTGACTGCAATATCCAGCATATCTATCATCTATCTATCTATCTATCTATCTATCTATCTATCTATCTACCTGTAATCTATCTGTCATTGACTACCTTTATGTCATTACAATAGGAAAATATTTAATTTTTTAAAATTATAGAAAATATAAACCATAACCTAAAAGATGCCTGAATGTAACTACATCAAATATTAAGGAATTAAAAAATCCAAATCCCATAAACAAGGGATATTTAAACCATCCATAATAATAAAAGTATAATATGCAAATCAACTAAATGGCCAAACAGCAGAGTGACCATCCAGACAACCATGCTTGGCACCAGGCCAGCCAAGGTGGGAGGGATGCGATTGGTTGGGGGCGTGACCATCACTCCATGATCACCCTGCAGAAGGAGGCCCAGGCCACTGGCTGGTGGGGCAATCTATTGGGGGCCTCCATGATTGCCCAAAACATGGAGGCCCAAGCTACCGCTCGGGCAGTGCTGTGGCAGGTGGACAGGGCCTCCCTTTGCGGGGGCGAGCCATTGTGGAATCCTGGTTGGGTGGGCAGGGCCTAACTCTTTGGGGCCATCTATGTTGGGGCTCAGGCCAGGCTGAGGGACTCCATCCCTTGAGTGCACAAATTTCATGCACCGGGCCTCTAGTAGAGTAGAAGAAACTACTTTCAAGCCATATAACAATAAAAACAATGAATAAAGAGAATATATGAAATTGTCTTGCAAATTCATGATAAGAAACAAATAACTTAGTAGCCAAAAAATGTACAATACTGTGAAAGAAGGAACTGAAATATGAAAACCAAAATAATCAATATACATATAATAGTCATGGAAATGAAAAATTTTAAAATTATATAATATTTCACAACCACCAGACAGATATATATTTAAAGTATGGTAATACCAAGTATTGTTGAAGAAGTGGGAAAATAAGAAGTATTAATCATTGCTAATGAAATTAAAAATAAGATAATTTGACAGTGTCTTGTAAAAAATTACCCATAAATTATATTTATCAGTGACAGTTGCAGACTATGAACTTTTGCAAATATTCACAAAAAAACATGAATAAATGTGTGCATGCTGTGCTGTTTGTATTAATGTAGAAGTAGAAACAGCTTAATTCTCCATCAGTTGAAGAATGGGTAAACAATTATTTATTCTTGCAGTAGAATAATATGCAAACACTAGTGGCCCAGTGCACAGATTCATGCACATTGAAAGGAAATTAATTAGAATTCCTGGGGCAGTGCCGTGGCTCAAAGGGCATCTGTGGAGTGAGGGGGGTGGGGAGAGGAAAAGAAAAAAGAAAGAAAACTCACACTTGGGTCTTCCGGCTCACAACACTGGCTCTGATACAGGGACTAATGCAGGTGGTCCTGGGTGGTGGTTGGTACAGTGGGACTGGGGAGATGGGCCAGACACACCCTGGAGCCAACCTCCCGTGGTCCCTTCTCAGCCAGCCGCACCTATGGCAATGCTGTGGTTAGAAGGGTGTCTGCAGAATGAGTGGGGTCCCTCTGGCAGGTGGGGTCCTTCGGCTTGAACTGCGTTGATTGGGCTGAAACTGGCTCTCCGACATCTCCCCGAGGGATCTCATAGTGCGAGAAGGCATTCTGCAAAGTTGCTGTTGTACAGGGTGTGGAACACAAACCCAAGTGTGCAATAAAGCAGATTTGGGGCCGACAGTGCCCAGGAACAACATAACCCATGGCCCAAGGTGGAATCGGACTCCCTCCAACTAGGAATTGGGCTCCCCCCTCTCTGGTTCCAGGGTGTGTCAACTGAGAATTGCTGCTGCCAAGTCATCGCAGCTCAGCAGCTTCTGTGCTGAGCATCTGCCCCCTGGTGGTCAATGTGTGTCATAGGTACTAGCCAATTGGACAATTGGATGGTCACTTAGCCTTTTCTATACATAGATTACAATGAATAAATTATAGCTACATAGCTCTGGTCTGTGTGATTCAGTTGGTTAGTGCATCATCCCTTACACTTAAAGGTGAGTTCAATTCCTGATCAGGGCATGTAGGGGAAGAAATTGATCAATGTTTCTCTCTTATATTGATGTTTTTTCTCTCTCTCTCTCTCTAATTAATAAACATACTCTCAGGTGAGTATTTAAAAATATAGCTACATGTATTAATGTAGATAAATACAATTTTGAGTGAAAATTTGGTTGTATAATAATAATCACTGATATTTATTGATTGCCTATCATTTACAGATACTTTTCCAAAGACTACATGCATTAACTAATTTAGTTCTTAAAACTCTGTAAAGTTAACACTATTACTAAACTTATTTACATTTGGGAGAATGGTCACATAATTTAAGTAAATTATGCAAAGTTATACAAATAGTAAGTGTTGAATCAGATATATATGATATAATATGTAATATCTTTCCTATACATAATATAAAATATATAATTATATAAAATGCAAAGGCATAGATATAATACAAATAATTTATATAATCTTTAAAACATGGTAAAGTATCACCAGCTTATAGTATATATAACACATATACCAAAGCATACCTAAAAATGACACATACCAAACTCAAGATCTTATTTTTATTAAAGAGAAAAAAAGTGGGCAATATGAATGTTTGTGGAAGGCTTTGAATGTGTCTCTATAACTTTTTAAAAGGAGAAATTTAAATAAAAATGGCAAAATATGTTTAAATATGTGATGTGGTTATGTGGATATTGGTTATATTATTTTCTCTAAGTTTCTGTATGTTTTGAAATTGAGGGAGTAGAGTAGAGCATGTATCAACCTTCCAGTTGTTGGGAGGAAGTCACTTGTTACATACAGGGGGGCTTCCATAAAATCATGAGTGCTTTCTCAGTAGAAACCTTACAGGCCAGAATGGGATGGAATGACATATGATATATTCAAGTGCTGAAAGAAAAATACTGCCGTGCAAGAATACTATATTTGGAAAAAATTTCCTTAAAACATAAAGGAGAAATAATTTCCCAGATAAACAAAAGCTGAGGACGTTCTTCACCACTATACCTGCAATAGAAAAAATACCAGAGTCCTGAAAATAGAAAAGAAAGGATGCCGGATAGTAACACAAAAACATATGAAAACATAAAGCTTGCTGGTAAAAGTAAGTATACATATAAATACAGAATATCATATTGTATAGGTGTGACATAAAGTAATTTTAAGTTTGGTATTGAATTTAAATGTCAAAGTATAAAAATAACTATAAAACTATATAAATGGATATACAATATATAAAGATGTAATTTGTTATATGAATAAAATTAAGTGAGGTGACAAAATGTAATAATGTAGAGTTTTTCTATATGATTGAAATTAAATTATCAGATGGAAATATATTGTTATAACTATGAGATGTTTTATATAAGTCCCATAATAACTAAAAAGAAACACCTATAGAAAATACACAAAAGAAAATGATAAAATAATTACAGCTTGTCAATACAAAAAAAGGTAATTAAACTTAATGGAAGGCAGCAAGAAAGGAAAAGAGAGGTAAAATAACTGGAAGACATACAGAAAAATATTAACAGAATTTCAATAATAAATCTTTTCCTATCAGTAATTACTTAGACTACAAATGGATTACACTCCCCATTGAAAAATCAATAAAGAAAAATATATAAAACTGTGTTTGGAAGACATAAAAACAAACAAAAAGGCATATGCATTACACCTTTTAATTTCCCATTAAAAAGGCATAGAATGTCTAAATAGATAAAATTATATGCTACAGTTTATTTAAAGGAGGCATACAACCCACTGGCTGCAAATTTGACATGCTTATGGTACACAGTACTCCCCACTTATCTGCAGTTTCACTTTCCACAGTTCCACAGTTATGTGCCATCAACAATGGTTTGAAAATATTAAATATAAAATTCCAGAAATAAACAATATATATGCTTTATTTATTTATTTATTTATTTATTTATTTATTTATTTATTATCCTCACCTGAGGATATTTTTTCCATTGAATTTTTTATAGAGAGTCAAGGGGAGAGAGGTGGGAGAGAGAGAAGAGAAAAAGAGAGAGAGAGAGAGAAACATCGATGTGATAGAGACACATTGACTGATTGCCTCTCGCATTTAACCTGACTAGGACCGGGGATTGAGCCTCAGCCAAGGTACATGCCCTTGACCAGGAATCAAACCCATGACCCTTCATTCTTCAGGTTGACGCTCTAACCAATGAGCAAACTGAACAGAGCTGTACTAATATGTTTCAAATTGCCGACCATTCTTCCTGGCCAATGTGGCTCAGTGGTTGAGCATCAACCTATAAACCAGGAGGTCATGGTTCGATTCCCAGTCAGGGCACCTACCTGGGTTTCAGGCTCGGTCCCCAGTAGGGGGCGTTCAAGAGGCAGCTGATTCATGATTCTCTCTCATCATTGATGTTTCTATCCCTCTCTCCCTCTCCTTTTCTCTCTCTGAAATCAATAAAAACATATTTTAAAAGAAGTTTTAAAAAAGAATGCTAAAATAAAATGAATTGTCCACTATTCTGAGTAATATAATACATTTTTTATCTGTTCTACTTTGTCCTGCTTGGTATGTGATGCATTCCTATATCCAGTGCATCTATGCTGCATAAGCTATTGGCCTGTTTGTTATTTAGTAGCCATCTCAGTTATCAGTTTGTTTATCAGAGAAAGAAAGACGAAAGACATACCACATAATTTTTATAATAGTAAATTGATGTAATTGTTCTATCTCATTATTAGTTTTTGTTGTTAATCTCTTACTGTTGCTAGTTCAATTCTCATTCAGGGCACATGCCCATGTTTCTGGCTTAATACCCAATAGGGAGTGTGCAGGAGGCAGCTGGTTGATGTTTGCTCTTATATTGATGCCTCTCTCTCTCTCTCTCTCTCTCTCTCTCTCTCTCTCTCTCTCTCTCTCTTTTCCTTTCTCTCTAAAATTCAATTTAAAAAAAAATTAAGGATTTTTAGTGCTATCCCACTGTTCTCCTGGCTTGGAAACACTTTAATTTCTCCACTGGAAAAAAACGGAGAGGGTGGGGACTGGCTTGGTAACTCAGTTGATTAGAGCATCATCCTGATACACCAAAGTTGTGGATTCAGTCCCTGGTCAGGGCACATACAGGAGTCAACCAATGAATGCATAAATAAGTGGAACAATAAAGTGATACTTCTCTTTCTCTCTCTCCCCTGTCTCTAAATCAATGTAAACAATTAAAAATGATTATCAATATCACTAATCACCTGGCTGCAGTGGTTCAGTGGTTGAGAATCGACCTATGAAACAGGAGGTCACTGTTAGATTTCTGGTCAGGGCACATGTCTGGGTTGTTGGCTTAATCCCCAGTAGGGGGCATGGAGGAGGCAGCCAATCAATGATTCTCTTTTATCATTAATGTTTCTGTCTCCCATCCTCTCTGAAATCAATAAAAATATATATTTTAAAAATATCACTAATTATGAGAAAAATGCAAATGAAAACCCTAATGGGATATCACCTCACATCCATTAAGATGGCATGTATATATATATAAAATAAAACAAACAGAAAATAACAAGTGTTCTCAAGGATGTGGAGTAATTGTAGCCCTTATGTAAAATGATACCACCACTGGAAAATAGTATGGAGATTCTTTAAAAAATTAAAAGTAGAACTAACATATAATTCAGCAATATCATTTCTGCGTATATATGCAAAATAATTGAAAGAAGAATTTTAAAAATATTTATACACTCATGTTTATTGCAACCAAAGTCACTGGTACTTTGATCTTAAATGTGTACCTCCAGAAAAAAAGAGAAAAATTTCTTATTTAAACCACCCATTCTATATTTTATTATAGTAAGCTGGAAATCTAGTACAGGGGATTAAGAGGAAAAGATAAATAAATGGAGCAAATAGGGATTTTAGAGCAGTGAAACTATTTTATACGACAGGCCCACTGCACAAAATTCATGCACAGATAGGGTCCCTAGCGGCTGTTGGCCGGGGCCCTCCTGCCCCAGGTTGCCTGCCACCACTGCTGACCAGGGTGGGGATGGCCCCGGGGGAGGGGCCGAGGGTGGTTGGCCAGCCAGCCCTGCCCTCTGGTCGAACTTCCAAATGAGGGGACAATTTGCATATTAGGCTTTTATTATATACTACTAGAGGCCCGGTGCACGAAATTTGTGCATGGAGGGGGGGTGTCCCTCAGCCCAACCTGTACCCTCTCCAATCTGGGACCCCTCGAGGGATGTCTGACTGCCCGTTTAGGTCCGATCCCGGGACGGGCAGTCGGACATCCCTCTCACAATCCAGGACTGCTGGCTCCCAACTGCTCACCTGCCTGCCTTCCTGATTGCCCCTAACCACTTCTGCCTGCCAGCATGATCACCCCCTAAGCACTCTGCTGCCAGCCTCATTGATGCCTAATTGCTCCCCTGCCAGCCTGTTTGCCCCCAACTTCCCTGCTCTGCCAGCCAGGTCACCCCTAACTGCCCTCCCCTGCAGGGTTGATCGCCTCCAACTTCCCTCCCTTGCAGGCCGGGTGCCTCCCAACTGCCCTCCCCTGCTGGACATCTTGTGGTGGCCATCTTGTGTCCATATGGGGGAAAGATCTTTGACCACATGGGGGCAGACATATTGTGTGTTGGAGTGGTGGTCAATCTGCATATTACTCTTTTATTAGATAGGATAGAGGCCTGGTGCAGGAGTGGGGGCCAGCTGGTTTTCCCTGAAGGGTGTCCCAGATAAGGGTAGGGGTTCCCTTGGGGCATGGGGCAGCCTAAGCAAGGGGCATGTGGTGGTTTGCAGGCCAGCCACGCCCCCTGGTGATGCAAGCGGAGGCACTGGTATCTGGAATTTATTTACCTTCTACAATTGAAACTTTGTAGCCTGTAGCGGAGCCAAGCCTCCTGCATGCTCCACTGGCAGCCATTTCTGTTGGAGTTAATTCACCTTCTATAATTGAAACTTTGTAGCCTTAAGCAGAGGCCTGAGCCCGGCCAGGGTGTGTGGAAAGCTTTGCTTTCTCCATTATCGTGGGCAACCCTGGCCTGGTCTCTCCAGCTCCGTGGCTGCCGCCATACTGTTTGAATTTGTTTATCTTCTATAATTGAAACTTTGTAGCTTGAGTGGAGGCTTAGGCCTGTCAAGGGCAGGCGGAAAGCTTGTTTCCCTCTGTTGCCTGGGAAACCTTGTTCTCGGTGGCTGTAGCCATCTTGGTTCGGTTTATTTGCATACTTGCCCTGATTGGCTGGTGGGCGTGGCTTGGGCTGGTGGGCGTGGCTTGGGTGTAGCAGAGGTATGGACAATTTGCATATTTGTCTATTATTAGGTAGGATGTACTATATATTATATGTTATATAATATATAGGATAATACTGTGATGTTGAATACATGGCATTAGGCATTTGTTAAAAGTTATAGAACTGTATAACACAAAGAGTGAACTCTAATGTAAATTATGGACTTTAGTTAAAAATTAGAGGCCTGATGCATGAAATTCGTGCACTGGGGGGGTGTCTCTCAGCCCAGCCTGCACCCTCTCCAATCTGGGACATCCCACTCACAATCCAGGACTGCTGGCTCCCAACCACTCACCTGCCTGCCTGCCTACCTGATTACCCCTAACTGCTTATGCCTGCCAGCCTGATCACCCCCTAACCACTCCCCTGCCTACCTGATTGACACCTAACTGCTCCCCTGCCCACCCGATTGCCCCTAACTGCTCTCTCTGACTGACACCTGGTCACCCCTAACTGCCCTCCCCTGCAGGCCTGGTTGCCCCCAACTGCCCTCCCTTGGAGGCCTGGTCCCTCCCAACTGTCCTCCCCTGCAGGCCTGATCACCCCTAACTGCCCTCCCCTGCTGGCCTGGTCCCCCCCAACAGTCCCCCACCTGCTGGCCTGGTCACCCCTAACTACTTTCCCCTGCTGGCCTGATCACCTACAATTGCCCTCTGCTGCAGGCCATCTTGTGGTGGCCATCTTGTGTCTACATGGGGGCAGCCATCTTTGACCACATGGGGGTGCCCATCTTGTGCTTTGGAGTGACGGTCAATTTGCATATTACTCTTTTATTAGATAGGATAATGTATCAAATTTCATTATCATTAAAACAACAACAATATATCACTATACACCTATTAGAATATCCAAATTCTAAAATATTGACATCATAGGCTGTCGAATACTTGAAGCAACAGTAATTCTCATTGTTGGTGGGAATGAGAAATGGTAGACACTTTGGACATTTAACATTTTCTTACAAAACTAAATATATTTTTACCACATGATCCATGATGCTTGATATTTACCTAAATGAACTAAAAATGTATATCCTTACAAAAACCTGCATACAGATGTTTATAGTAGCTTTATTCATAAATGATTAAACTTGGAAGCAACTAAGATGTCCTTCAGTAGGTGGATGGATAAATAAATGTGCCATACCCAGAAAATGGAACATTATTCAGTGCTAAAAAGAAATGCATTATCAAACAATGAAAATATGTGGAGGAAATTTAAATTCATACTAATAAGGGGAAAAAGCCATTATAAAAAGGCTACACACTCTATTATTTAAACCATATAGGATTCTGGAACAAGTGAAACTATAGTAATAGTTAAAAGATCAGTGGTTTCTAGTAGTTGGAGGAGGAAGGGATGTATAGGCAGAGCAGAAAGGATTTTTAGGGCAGTAAGACAATTCTGCATGATTCTATAATGGTGGATATATGTCAATATACATTTGTCAAAACTCAATGAATGTACACCACCAAGAGTGAAAGGTAATGTATGTAATGAGTAATATTGGCATGTCAATGCAGGATACAAATGTACTACTGTGTTATGGGATATTGATTATGAGAAAGACTATGTATGTGCGAAGGCAGGATGTATATGGGAACTCTATGCTCATTTTTTTGTACACTAAAATTACTCTAAAAAGTAAAGTCTATTAAAATTTTGTCTCATCAAATTTAACAATGTAATGCAAGATATTAACAGTAGGTGAAAATCTGTGCAGGGAGCAAAGTCTATGGGAATTTTTTGTATTTTCAGTTCACAATTTTTGTAAACTCAAAAACTGCTCTAAAATGAAGTCTATCAAAATACATGTTATATTGTAATAGAAAATTATCCATTCATTTGGGCCCTATCTATATATATAAAACCCTAATATGCAAATAGATTGAACAGGGGAACAACTGAACTGAACAACTGGTCACTATGACATGCACTGACCACCAGGGGGCGCGCACATAACATGGTGGGCATTGCTGTGGCAGGATGGTGGAGCAGGTGAGTGGGGGCGCCAGACCAAGGCGGGGTGCCGGTCGCTGTCATCAGGGCAAACCTCTGGTGGTTACTGAAAATTCTTTGCTCCCGTGCGCCGTGGTCCCACCCAGTGCTTGCACCTGCTGCTGGTGCCAGAGTCGCTGCTTGCACCTGCTGCTGGCGCCCAGCACCAGCACCAACCAGAGGGTGTGAGCGGTGCCTGCCAGCCCCAATTGCCCTTCAGGGCTTCTTCACCTCCTCCTGCTCCTGAAGGGCGATCAGGGCCAGCAGCCCCACTTGCACCCATAGCTGGTGCCAGAGCCACCACTCTCACCCACTGCTGGAGCCAGCCCCAATCACTCCACATCATCAGCGGGGGCCAGCGGGGCTGGCACTGTCAGTGCGTGGGAGCGGCAGTGGTGGTGGGAGCGGCAGTGGTGGCGAGAGCAGGGCTGCAGGCAGACAGGGGACCAGGGGCTATGGTGGGAGGGGCCAGGAAGGGGCATGGAGGATGGGTCAAGACCCTCAGGGCCCACAGTTCCTTTCAAGGTGCACGAATTCATGCACTGGGCCCCTAGAATAGTATAAACGAAAAATATGTAGACTTGGTCCCTGTGAGGCATTGTGACCCACATATATATACAGCCTCTGTCCTTATGGGGGCTGGAAAATAGAATTATTTCTTTATACATATTAAATGACTCCTTTTGAAATGATTCCCAGGTGTGGACAGATCATGATAAGATTAACTTCTTTTTCTCCAGGTACATGTGAAGCATATCAATGTCAAATATGAAATGATGTGTGTGTGAGTGTAGTCTATTACGTTGTATTTCTCTGGTATCAGTGTTATAAATTAAAACAAGCAAAGGATTTCCTATCTTTTTCAAAATAGTTTCTCCGTGTCATCTTGTATTGGGTGCTTATACATTGGGTGGTTCTCACTCCTGTGAGCTTGTGGAAAAATTCCCAACTGAGCCATAAAAAACACCATATTTGATTCTTACATGCATGCTTTTTTACATTCAAATGTTTCTGGAATAAAGATGCATGTTAAGTGTACGCTATTAATAGAGTGTTCTTTTTCTTCCATTAAAGTTATTTTAATGTCAACAATAAACCTTAAAAAGGAAAGTTTCTTAGAGTAAATAAAATCATTATTAACAAAGAATTCTATGCTTTTCTTAGATACTTCTGTTATTATTCTGCCCCAAACTGTTGTTTTTCTACAAGATTCATTCAACAGTTTTCAATAGATGGGTGTCACTTCCTCTTTTAGCATCTATTCCCTACCTTTTTTTTTTTCTAGTGTAAAAATAGAAATAGAAGTGTGTTTTTTTTAAATATATTTTATTGATTTTTTTACAGAGAGGAAGGGAGAGGGATAGAGAGTCAGAAACATCAATCAGCTGCCTCCTGCACACCTCCTACTGGGGATGTGCCCACAACCAAGGTACATGCCCTTGACCGGAATCGAACCTGGGACCTTCCAGTTCGCAGGCCGATGCTCTATCCACTGAGCCAAACCAGTTAGGGTGAAATAGAAGTTTTAATGCATTTTCTATAACATCAGAATATACTTTATGTTTTAGTAAAACAATGAAACACAACAAAGCATAGAATTGAGTCTGAAGAATTGAAAACCTGTGTTGCTTTCTCATCTTGTTCTAGAACCAAATATTATTGAACATTTAATAAAAGTAGAAATATGACACTTTTGAGTTTTCATAATTTATAAATCCTCTAGAAGTGCTGTATAATATATTGTTGAAATTAGTAGTTTTGTCAGTTGCTTAGTTATTTTACTTCTGTACATTTTGTATGATTGCAGATGGTTTGCATAATACCTTCAAGATGAAAATAAAGTAGGCCACAGGAAAAATCTGATAGGTATCTGAACTTAAACATCTTGATCAGTAAGTAGTAAAACAAATGTCTGTTAGATGTGTAATCAAGATGACCCAATTTTAAAGGTACATAAAAATCCAAGCACACATTACATGCAATACAGCAGGAATTATGTAGGTCATTAATAACAATTAGATTAAACTATATCAAAAGCCATGTTTGTAGGTCAAAAGCAGTCAAACATTGGCAACTTTATATGGTTCAACCTAGTAAAATAATTTTAATTAACTAATCATACTTTAATAGTTATCCAAACTTTCTGATTTTAGGCAAGAGTAAATATCTCTTGATTTATCTTCTAATTAATACAATATTGTTGATAAACAATGCATGATTAATTTGTTCCACTAATTAAAGTTTTCTCTTATTTATTCATTTATGTGATTTATATCTTAAATAATACAAAAACTTAGTTAATCCACTGCTAAACATCTAAGTCTTTTAGTACTACATAATAGAAAAACATCAAAACTAAAATACCCATTAGGTTGTATAATAGTGAATTTTCAATATTTAAAGAAGTGAGGAAACATTCACTCTTAATTGCAAGAATTTATTGAGGTACAGGCATGATAATCCCAATGTTCAGATTATACATTCTTAGTTCTTGTATGATACAATCTTGAGCCTTATTTAAAATAGTAAAATAAATTAAAAATATGACATGGTTATTTAAATATCCTTAATTAGTTATAATAATGCATACAATTATACCTTTCATGATGTAACAAAATGGTGATGTTAAGATAATAGCAGCATGGGTAGTCTTTTATTTGAATATAGGAAAATCTATTATAGCCTTACATGATGTCTCTAATCTCTTTTCTATATTCTCTATTAGTGTTAATAGTTTTCTTTTAGTCTTTTAAAGCTATGAACTTTAGTCATCCTCAGATCCTCTCTATCTTCTCTCCTCTCATTCTCTACATTTGATTTTTCATCAAGCCCCACCATTTTTACTTCAAAAGTTGACATCAAATACATTTGTATGTCTTCATTCCAACTTGTTTTTAAATTTTGCAATCTTGTCAGATTTAGATTTCTAAAATCTGAAAGATATTACTTTTTTATTTTTATTTTTTTATTTTTATTTTTTACAGAGAGGAAAGGAGAGGGACAGAGAGCTAGAAACATCGATGAGAGAGAAACATCGACCAGCTGCCTCCTGCACACCCCCCACCGGGGATGTGCCCGCAACCAATGTACATGCCCTTGACCGGAATCGAACCTGGGACCTTTCAGTCCGCAGACCGACGCTCTATCCACTGAGCCAAACCGGTTTCGGCTGAAAAATATTACTTTTGAAAACTTGTATGCTTCCTCTTGCTTATAGAATGAAATCTATATTATTTAATCATAAATAAATTTTAAAATAATCTTCAGTATTCTTTTTCAGCCTTATTTCCTATCATTTTAAATCCCATCTTTGCCACAAATGGCACTTAGGACCTTAGTCACATCAAACTGTTTGCCACTACTTAAACATTTACATACTTGCATTGGTATGCACTTGTATGTGCTGTTCTGTTTCAATGAATCAAAGCACATCAAGTGGCAGAAAACACCAATGTTAATTTGTATTATAAAAAGTTATATTCCTTATGCTAAAAACAAACTATGAAACTCTTCATAGATCTTTTAAAATGTATTCAAATGTTTAACAGACTTAAGATCTTCGAGTTGATTCATACTGCTATATGTGTTATACACTAGCTAGTAGATTTGTCATCAGGCATAGTCTACTGAAAACACTGCGATTATGTTTAAAATATTAAATTTATATATTTATCTCACAAATTCCACAGAAAAATGTGAGATATTATTGTGTTTTCCCCTTCTTCTACCTCTTAGTTACTGGAAGAATCAAGTGAAAACATAGATGAACAAATAGTACAATCTATATTCTGCTATATAAATATAAGGTGATATTATAATAAATTTGAGACCAGTTTACTACCAAACATATGCTTACATTGCCAAATGCACAAGTGTGAGGAGGTTTAGCAAAAGGTCCTCTTATAATCAGCTACCAGAGCCAGAATGCTGAGAGAAACACAGCCAAAGGAAAATGAGCATGGATTTTTAAAAAATCTTATGTTCATACATTATTATTTTTTAGCAGAAAGTATGCAGGAAAATATATTATACTATAACAAACAAATTACTGAACCTAGCTATGAGAATTTTATCAGCTAGATACTATATAGGGATCATTGCTGTTTAATGGGGTCTTAAAACAAAACAAAATGAAAGGACTTCAAAGTTTACAATGAGGGGACAGGGTGGGGGATGGGAAGAGATTAACTAAAGAATTTACATATATAAATGCACAGCCCATTTTAACAGTGTGGTGAAGACCTGGTTTAGGGCAGGCTGGGTAGAGGGGTGCAAAGGGAGGAAAATGGGGGGGTCTCTGTAATAATGTCAACAATAAAATAAATAAATACATAGGGGAAAATGACAGTGTAGTCAGGGAAAGCAAAAATAATGTTAATTCAGCTTCATAGATGTTTTATAAAGGTACTAGAGGCCCAGTGCACGAATTCATGCACCAGTGGGATCCCTTGGCCTGGCCTGAAGGATAGGGCCGAAACTGACTCTCCAACATCCCTCGAGTGGTCCCAGATTCCAAGAGGTTGCAGGCCAGGCCGAGGGACACCACCAGTGCACAATTGGGGCCAGGGAGAGATGCGGGAGGTTGGCCAGCCAGGGAGGGGCCACAGGAGGGCTCCAGGGCATGTCCAGCCTATCTCACTCAGTCCTGATTGGTTGGACCCCAGCAGCAAGCTAACCTATGGATCGGAGAGTCTTCCCCCTGGTGGTCAGCGCACGTCATAGTAACTGGTCAACCAGTTGACTGACTGCCCCCTGGTGGTCAGTTAACATCATAGTGAGTGGTTTAGAAGTCTTAGCATATCACTAGCATGTTACGCTTTGATTTGTTGAATGGCCAACCTGACGACCGGACACTTAGCGTATTAAGCTTTTATTTTATAGGATAAGTAAAAGATTATATGAACAGAGGTAGAAGCCAATTATTCTGCTGATAAGAAAAATAGGGAAGTTGGCATTCAAGGACTCTATATCATCTCTTAGTGTCACTATAGCTGCAAAATAACTTGTGAGAAGGTGTGACAGAGCAGCTTTCACAGATTCTTCCAGACATTATACATTCTGATACTTCTTTTGTGAAGAATTCTTTTCTATGACTAAGCAAAGAACAATTTGGGGTAACGGTGCCCATATGTTAGCTCAACAAAGTGACTAAAATGTTAAGGAAGTTCAGGTGCCATTACAATCTGAGAGTATATTTGCTGAGCATTCCTAAAGTAACAGTTTCAGGATGGTATTTTGCTTTTAGCTATTCATAAATATATTTGTAAATTTGTATTTACAAATGTGTGTGTGTGTATAAAAAATAATTGATGAAAAGTTAAAAAAATCCTCCTTAAATGGAGACAGGTTTACCACCAAACACATACTTACATTGCCAAATGCTCAAATGTAAGGAGGTTTAGCAAAAGATCCTCTTATGATCAGCTCTCAGAGCCAGAATGCTGAGAGAAATACAACCAAATGAAAAAGAGCATGGATTTTTAAAAATCTAATCTGTCTTGATTTCGATCATAGCTTTTCCACTTAGTAGTTGTACGATTTGGGTTATGTTACTTATACTTCAGTTTCTCATCTGTAAAATAAGAACAAAAATAGTACTACCTCAATAAGTTGTGAAGGTTAAGTAGCTTAATATATGTAAAACCTAAAAACAGCACCTGTTGATTTGTTGGTGATAGCCATTCTGACAGGTGTGAGATGGTACCTCATTGTTTTCATTTGCATCTCTCAGATGATTAGTGACTTTGAGCATGTTTCATATATCTCTTGGCCTTCTGTATGTCCTCTTTCTAAAAGTGTGTATTTAAGTCCTTTGCCTATTTTTTGATTATTATTGTTAATCTTCCTTTTGTTAAGTTGTATGAATAAAATAACAGTTAAATGTTTGCTACTATGATTGTTGTTGTCATTATATGAGATTTTCAAGGACCTGTGAAAATTCTTGAAAGCTAACACATATTTGTTGGAAACTCCCATCAGGTTTATTAAATTAAGTATAAGAAATATTTAATTAAATATTGTATATATAAAATGTGAAATTTATTAAATATTAGTTAATAACTCTGAATGTATTAATACAGTACAAAGAATAAACCCAAACAAAGAATAATGCAAACTATGGAGTTTGGGTTATAATGAGGTATCAATGTTCACTCATTGATTATAACAAAGATAACACTTTGTCATGTATGGTAAAGAGCGTGTGTGTAGGTAGGGGGTATATGGGAACTCCATATTTTCTGATAAATTTAGCTATAAACATAAAAATGATAAAACACAGGCTATATGTAAAAATTGTATTTACTTCAAAAATTTTATAGGTTATATATTCTCACTTCACAATAACTCAAAATATATACAAATTATAGCCCATTGTAAATTAAATTTGTTTCTAATATCAACATTCAACAGCTAATAATAAAAATCTGTGGTACATGTATGCAACAGAATACTACTTAGCCATAAGAAAAGATGAAATACTACCACTTGTGACAACAAAAAAGATCTTGAGAATGTCATATTAAGCAACATAAATCAGTTGGAAAAAGTAAAAACATATATATATGATTATACTCATATGTGGGACAAAAATTTAAAACAGCAAATGAATAAACAAGACAAACAAATTGTGTCATTGGCAATAAATATACCTTTTATTTTCTTTGGAGGAAACACACTTTATAGACAAAAGTATGGTGGTTACCAGAAGGAAAGGGGGTGGGGGCATAGTAAAGGGAAAAGTGGGTCACAAATACGGTGACAATGCGATTTCACTTTGGGTGGTAAATACATAGCAAATTATACAGAGGATGTACTATAGAATTGTAGAGTTGAAGCCTGTATACTTTTATTAACCAACTAGAGGCCTGGTGCATGAAATTTGTGCACTTGGGGTTCCCTCAGCCAGGCCTATGCCCTCTCGCAGTCTGGAAGCCCTCAGGGGATGTCCAACTGATGGGGAGCGGGCCTAAGCTTGCAGTCAGACATCCTTAGCACCACTGGCTGAGCAGCACTCCCCCTATGGTAGCTCACTGACCACCAGGGGGCAGCTCCTGTATTGAGCATCTGCCCCCTGGTGGTCAGTGCATGTCATAGCAACCAGTTATTCCACTATTCAGTCAATTTGCATATTAGCCTTTTATTATATAGGATGTCACCTTATTCATTTAATTTAATAAATCTCTCAAATCTTGTACAAATAAATATAATATTTAATACCAAATAACATGTAAATATTATTTGGAATTCTGAGAGATAATATCTCTAATAGAAGTGGGTCTAGAGTAGCTTTTATAGTCTTCAAATTGCTGCATTGAGTCTTCTTAGTACTTACCCTATAAGGAAACTGGAATTAGATATCTAAGATCTGCTTCCTGTAATAAAGCAGAGTTGAATTTTGCTGTTCAATGAGTTTCCTTTCCCAGTGTAGTATTTTAGTACATGTGCTGCTGAAGCCAGCACTCCACTGTGGTATTAATTCCTTCACTACCAAAGCTAACACTTGAAAATGTGAAAACTATCAGCTGTGTTGTTTTCAAGTGATGCTGAAAAAATATTTTGATTGCATCCCTTCTTCAGCACTTACATTGAAATATTGATTCCACACCTCTGATGAAATGAGTTATTTTCAAGGCAAAAATATCTGTATAATTAGTTGTCAAGGTGAAAGTTATATGAGTTGCTGATAGGACGTAAGAAAAGCTGTGTATTAACTTGAGTTGATAAAACATTTTACTTATATGATATTTAAGTTGCTTTTGGTCAGTTAACTAAAATGGCCAATTAAAGTAGGGCATCATAAAAATAATAAATATGCCTTAAACTTTCATTCTAACTTAAAACATAAATGTGCATTCATTTCCCAATATTATATGAGACCAAATATTTTTCTTAGACTATAGTCCATTGATTACAGTGAAATGTCACCTTTGCTTCACAAACTATATATAAATATAATGTAGCATATCAAATTTCAAGTTTTAATTTCTTTAAGACAGTAAAATAACTTAATGGAACTAGCAAAGAAGTTTTCCTGAAAAAGCTTTCAGAATAAGCACACCAATACATAATTTGATATTTTAAACTACTTAGCATTGCTCTTTGAAAGCTTTCAGTTTAATTTTCATAAAACAAGTTTTAAAATGAATATTTAAAATTATATAATTATTAGAGGCCTGGTGCACGAAATTCTTGCATGGGTGGGGTCCCTAGGCCTGGCCAGTGATCAGGGTCTATTAGGGTCATCTTGTTCAGTCCTGATTGTGGCCAGGCTGGCTGGGGCCTGCCGGCTGCCCACCGGGGCCTTCCAGAGCCTGCTGGCTGGGGTCTGGGGGCCTGCTGGCCACCAGATGGGGCCTGACAGCAGCTGGACAGGGCCTGCTGGATGGGGCCTGCAGGATGGGGGGAGGGACCAGGGGAGGTTGGCTGGCCATGGGAGGTTGGCTGTGGGAGCACACTGACCACCAGGGGGCAGCTCCTGAATTGAGCATCTGGCCCCTGTTGGTCAGTGTGCATCATAATGACCGGTCTTTCTGCCATTAGGTCAATTTGCATATTAGCTTTTCATTATATAGAATATCTATATCTATATGTAAATAGATATAGATAGATATAGATATAGATATAGATATAGATAAAGATAAAGATATATATAGATGTTATAGATATATATAGATATAGATATAGATATAGATATAGATATAGATATAGATATAGATATAGATATAGATATAGATATATAGACATAGATATATAGATATATACTGAGTGGCCAGATTATTATATCTCTGAAGGCATAATAATCTGGCCACTCAGTGTGTGTATGTACCGTATTTTCCAGCATATAAGATGACTGGACATATAAGACGACCCCCAACTTTTCCAGTTAAAATATAGAGTTTGGGATATACTCACCGTATAAGACTACCCCTCTTCCAAAGCACACCAAATAAAAATTTAAAAAAACCATCAGATTTGATTTCAATATGGTAATTTTAATTCAAATGCTTATGACATGCAGGTACTTAGCAGGAAAACTGTCACTTATAAACATAAGGCTGTTTGTCATCAAACATGTAAACATAAAACAGTGCAAATGGATTAAACTTTTCCTAATTCACTCTAAAGCTGAAAGGAAGGATAAGACAATAAACCCATGGAAGCTGCCATGCTGTTTGTTTTCTAAGCCGTCAACCAAACTGGAACTGATGATGATAGGAGGACGATAACAAACAATAGAGAGAGAGCAAGTGCCGGGCAAGTCCCTGGCGAGTTAGCAACGCCCATCATAACTGCAAGCTATGGTATTTTTACAGGTTTTGCTGGCATGTCAGTTTCCCTTTAAAAGCCTTCAAAATCCTCCTGTTTGTCATCTGATATCATAAGTACATCAATGACATCTTGTGATACATTTGTAAGGCAGTCATCGTATGGAGCAAATTCCGTATCTGATGGTGTGGTCTCAGCTTCGGCTTCCTCTTCATCTTGTGACAAGTAGTCATCCTCCATACCATCTAATGAATATGATATGCCACACTTCTTGAAAGACTAGATTACTGTTTCTGCATCAATATCTTTTCAGGCTTTTATGACAAACTTGCACAAAACATCCAACTGTGGAGCACGCATGTTTCCTCCTTTTGTGAATGACTTTTCGCCGCTAACCATCCATTCATTCCACTGTTCTCGAATGTGATCTTTAAATGGCTTGTTTAGGCACACATCCAGTGGCTGTACCAATGATGTCAATCCTGTAGGAATAACTGCCGCATCTGTGTTTGGTCTTGTAAGCCTTTGCTTGGTGCTGGGAGTTAAATGAGCCCTGAACATATCCCACACCAGTAGACTACGTTTTTGAGTAAGTCCACCTGGTCGCCTGCTCCATACATTATCAAGCCATAGCTTTACCCCTTCTTCATCCATCCAGCCTTTTTCATTCACATGTACAAAACAACCAACAGGGAACTTGAGTTTCGGCATTGTTTTTCTTTTAAAAGTAATCATTGGTCTCAGTTTGGCGCCATCAGCTGTGCATCCTAGTACCACTGTAAAACTGGACTTCTCATGTCCTGTTGTTTTAATTAAAATTGTTTTTTCCCCTTTTTGATGTACAGTTTTATTTCCAACCATATCAAAATTCATTGGCGTTTCATCCATATTTCCAATACTACTTAACGCATAGCCATGTTTAGTGTGCTGTTGTATTACGAATCAATGGAAACTATTTACTTTGCTATCAAGATCTGCAGGTAATTTTTGGGCAATTTTCATCTTTTGCCTCAGTACCATATTATGCCTTCTCATGAATCTAGTACACCAGGATACAGTGGCCTTAAATCTGTTGCTGTGATCTGGGTTAGATTTGGCCCACTGAAGTGCAAACAAACGTATTTTATTTCGTGTCACTACATAACCGTTTTGGCGATTCTCATTCACCATGTCTGCTACATGTTTTTCGAGTTCTGGCCAATGTGGGGTGCCTCTTCTTAATGCACACTTACCCCTGGGCATACTCTTTAATGCTTTTTCATTTGCTTTCCAGTCCCGAACCATCTTTTCTGTTACTCCATATTGTCTTGCAGCAGCACAGTTATTATGTTCCATGGCAAAGTTTATAACTTTAAGTTTGAAACTGGCTTCGTATTTCTTTCTTCTTGCTGGTGGAGCCATGATGGGGTTTGGACTGTTGGACATTTGTATACTGTACTGTATGTACTGGTGCTATACTGTATGAACAGGTACAGCTACTGGTGCTGT
Organism: Eptesicus fuscus; assembly: GCF_027574615.1. Taxonomy (NCBI): domain Eukaryota; kingdom Metazoa; phylum Chordata; class Mammalia; order Chiroptera; family Vespertilionidae; genus Eptesicus; species Eptesicus fuscus. The sequence goes on from NC_072473.1 coordinate 28,401,167, forward strand.
ACTGTATGTGCTACCCAGTATACAAAACCAGCAAATCATGGCAAGCAATGTACCTTACCGGTGATTGGCTGGTTGTTGTATACAAAGCCTGCTTGGATTGGTCAGCTCTCCCTGCCTGCCCAGCCCTCCCTGTCTCCAAGACTATCAGAGGGGTAGCCCAAACATGCCTATTTCACCCGTCTGGCCCTTGTATCCTATTACTGTACCTGCTTCTCTGGCTCTCAGTTCTCGCACATGTGCACCTCCGCTACACTGCAGTCCTCAGGAGCGAGATCTGAGAGGCAGAGAAGGAGGTATGGTAATAGGATACAATGGCGGGCCAGACGGGTGAAAGAGGCATGTTTTTCTGGGCACAACTCTGCTCTATCTCTTTATTCCAAACCCCGGGCATCCTGGACTCCTGCAGCTTGCTCTGCCCTTCACTTACACCTTCCTGGTGAGGCGTCCCCTCACTTTGTCATCAGGACTGCATTAAGTCACTTCTTTCCACAAATCCTGGAGAGTGGATTTTCTTCTATCGTACTTGTACAGCGCCGCCCTTGCTGCTTTCATACGGTCACCACATACGGTGGGGGGGAGCTCAAAAACGGCTGCGGCCGCATCCCTGCCGTATGCGGCGAGCACCTGGCCGCATCCATTCATTTCAATGGAGCCAGACAGGGACCTTATGTGGCACAAAAAGGAGCCGACCGGAGACACTTGCGGTCTCCGTCCGGCTCCATTGAAATGAATGGAGTGTGGCTGTTTTTGAGATCCCCCCACCTTATGCGGGGACCGCAGATTCTCCAGTCAGGCTCAGAAGTTTCAGCACCCGCCCTATAAGACGACACCCGGCATATAAGATGACCCCCGACTTTTGAGAAGATTTTCCTGGGTTAAAAAGTCGTCTTATACGCCGGAAAATACGGTGTGTGTGTGTGTGTGTGTGTGTGTGTGTGTGTGTGTGTGTGTAACACATACACACACACATATTAGAGGCCCAGTGCACGAATTTGTGCATAGGTGGGGTCCGGCCAGCCTGATCAGTGGGAGGGGACATGGGCAGTTGGCCGGCCTGCCTGCTGGTCGAACTCCTGGTCGAGGGTACAATTTGCATATTAGCCTTTTATTATATAGGATATACACTGAGTGGCCAGATTATTATGCATTCAGAGATCATAATAATCTGGCCACTCAGTGTAGATATAGATATATATAGATATAGATATAGATATAGATATAGATATAGATATAGATATAGATATAGATATAAGCATATAAATTCATCTATTATATTGGTACTATTTTTCAGGAGAACCTTAATATGCATTTTATAACTAAATTCCTATGTGTGCAACTTTTGGAAACATTAAATAAGTATAAATAGTTTGTAAGTGTTGAGAACTTAATTACTACAAACAGTTCAATTAATACAATCCCTATTAAAATACAAACTGGACATTTCGCAAATCTAGAACAAATACTGTACTCCAAAAACTTACATGGAACCAAAAAAGATGCCTAAAAACTACAAGTTTGGAGGGATCACAAAATGGATTATCAAGTTATACTACAAAGCTATTTTAGGATAAACAGCCTAGTAGTGTCACAAGAACAGGCATACAGATCAATGGAATAGAACAGAGTGCCCAGAAATCAAACCAAGCCATTACTCTCAGTTAATATTATATGAAGGAGGTAAGTGTATACAACGGAGTAAAGACAGTCTCATCAATAAATGGAGTTGGAAAAATTGGACAGGTACATGCAAAAAAATTAAACTAGACTACCAACTTACACCATACACAAGAATAAACTCAAAATTGATAAAATACCTGAATGCAATTAACAAAACCATAAAAATCTTAGAAGAAAATGTAGGCAGCAAAATCTCAGACATCTCATGTAGCAGAATTTTCACAGATACATAGCCTAGGGCAAGATAAATGAAGGAAAAAGTTAAGAAATGGTACTATTTCAAACTAAAAAGCTTCTGCACACTAAAGAAACCAGCATCAAAATGAAAAGAGAGCCCACTGTATGGGAGAACATATTTACCAATGATACATCTGATAAAGGGTTAATTTCCAAAATATATAAAGTACTCATACACTCAACAAAAGCAAGACAAAGAATCCAACTTAAAAATGGGCAGATGATCTAAACATACACTTCTATAAATAGGATATACAAATGTCCAATAGAGGTATGAAAAAAATGCTCAATGTCAATAATCATCTGAGAGATGCAAAAGGAAATGGCAATGAGGTACCACCTCACACCTGTCAGAATGGCTACCATCAGTAAATAAGTAAATGACAAGCGCTGGGGAGGATGTGGATAAAAAGGAACCTTAGTACATTACTGATAGGAATGCAGACTGGTATAAACTGTATGGAAAACATTGTGGAGTTTCCTCAAAAAATTAAATATGGAACTGCCATTTGACCCAGTGATTCCACTTCTAGAAATATATTCTAAGAATCCTAAAAAACCAACCAGACAGTATATATTCACAGAAGCTTTATTTATAATAGCTAAAATCTTGAAACAGTTCAAGTGTCCATCAGTAGATGAGTGGATAAAAAAAAAAAAACTGTGGTACCTTTACACAATGGAATACTATGCAGCTGTAATAAAGGATCTCTTACCCTTTTAGATAACATGGATGGACCTGGAGAGTGTTATACTAAGTGAAATAAGCCAGCCAAAGAAAGATAAATATCATATGATCTCACTCATATGTGTAATTTAATGAACACAATAAATTGATGAATAAAATAGAACCAGATATATGGAAATATGAAACTGACTAATGTATCTCAGAAGCAAGAGGTGGGTGGATAGGGCAGGAAAAGGTTAACCTAAGAATTTATATGCATACATGCATAACCCATGGGCACAGATAATAGGGTGGTGAAGACCTGGGGCAGGGCAGGAACCAAGTGGAGGGGGCAATGGTGGAAATAAAGGGGGGTCATCTGTTATATTCTCAACATTAATGATGAAAAATAATAAACAAAAATAAAATAATAATATTGACTCAAAAATGGCATTTGAATATGCTAACAGGATAAATAAATTTTTTTTATTCAACTATTTTTAGATACACTAAATATGTTTTATGTTTGTATCTATGCCATCTATAGATGCAATGATGTAATGGTTATGTGTTCAAAGATATATTTATAATGCCACCCCCCCCCAGACCATATAGCTTTGTATAACATGGGTTATTAATTTAACTTTAAAGCACATATCCCCAATTTTCACTATCAAATAATAAAATATTAATGAAGTAAAAACAAAATTAAATGACATGGAAATAAAATAATCAGTTGATTAAGTGAATAAAATGTAATATTCTTAAAACAGATTATAATAAGAACATTTAATATTTGATAAAGGGACCATTTTAAACTGATGAAAGGAAACATACATTTCAAGAAATGATGTAAAACTATTTTTTCAATCTTTAATTTCTTTATTGATTAAGGTATTACATATGTGTCCTCATCCCCCCATTAACCCCCAACCCTCCCAACTCATGCCCTCACTCCTTTTATCTGTGTCCATTGGTTGGGCTTATATGCATGCACACAAGTCCTTTGGTAAAAAGCAACAACACAAAAACAAAAACAAAAACAAAAACAAACAAACAAAAACTCTATTTTTTTTCCAAAATAAACTAATTCCAAACTTTCATTATAGAGCAAAATAAATTCCATGTGTGTTAAGGAATAAGATGTATAAAATTAAACAATAAAAAGTTGAAAAAAGTACAGATGACTAAGAATTGCAAAGCAAATATCTACATGTTAGGTGAGCAAGAACTATTAACATTTAAATCTTTGTATATAATTTTGAAATATCAATTTGTTAAAAATCTTTATATTTTTATTATTATTTTACTTTTTTAATCCTCACCTGAGAATATGTTTTATTAATTTTAGAGAGAGAAGAAGGGACAGAGAGAAACATCAATGTGAGAGAGAAACATCAATAAGTTGCCTCCCATATGCACCTCAACCAGGGATTGAACCCACAGCTTAGGTATGTGCCCTGACCTGTAATCGAACCTGTAACATTTCAGTGTATGGGACAACCCTAGAACCAACTGAGTCACATGAGCAAGGGCAAAAATATTTTTAAAATAAACAATTATATGCTGGCCAGATGTAAATTGGCTGAAGGCATTCCTTGTTGAAAAACAATTTAAAAATATGTTTGAGGAGACTTAACATCACCTAGATTTAGACCAAGTTATTTTACTTCCAGGAATTTTTCCTTAAAAAATATCAGGTGAATACAAGGAGTTATGTGTAAAACATTTATGGTCATATAATTTCCAATGAGTAACCTTCAAAGCAACTTATTTATCCAATATTAGAAAAATTATTAAATATATTATGGTACAGCCATATTATAAAATACCATGTATTTATTTTAAAAATCACGTTTTGAAGATGTTAGAACTATAGGGAAATATAATCCTTAACAGCCATTTGTAGGCTTCCTGCCACAGGAGAACAAAGACCAGGAGGACTTGCTGGACACCAGGAATCAAACCATATAAGGAATTAAAACTGTCTTAAAAACACCTGATTACATATCCTAATTCCATCCACGTCTCATGTGCACTAACTCAGCCCCAGACCCACTGACAACAAGAGCTTCCCACCAGTGACTGCATATAAGGATGAAACTTCAGCAACTGGGTGCTGCCATCATCCACCCAATATTCCTTTGGCTTGGTGCTTTGCAGCCTTCCATTTGGATATCCCATCCCCTTTCCTTAAATTCAATTTTTCTTTATCCACTGTCTGAGATGGCTATTTAGCCTACCTGCACACCACTCACTTTAACTTTTTATTTTGGTGGTCCATACAGGGATATCCAGGAGAGAAGCCTCCCCCATTCTCCCCCAACCCCCTCCAGACCCATAGAGACTTTTAAGTCTCAGGATCCAACACCGACCAAGGCCTTCTGGACTCCCAAGTGATGATGGCAGGAGTGCCAGCTTGTCAGACCTTCTGATTCCTACTGATGGGTGAGTCACTTCATTTTGGAGAGGAGGGCACTAGGGACTGAGACTCTCAGCTCCCCATGGGGCCACCACTTGTGGACACCGGTCAGTCACTTAAAAGACAAGGCAGGGAGGAGGGGGACAGCTGCCACTAGAAGACTCCCATGATAGGATAAACTGATCTTGGAACAGGCAAGATTGCACTAGGTAGCCCACAGGTCTCAAGCAAATATCCAAACAACTGAGGCACACTATGAAAAAGAACACCCTGATAATGATCAACATAATTTGATGAACAAGAATAGATCCAGAGACAAATGGTAGGGGAGGAGGGTGTTAGAGAACAACCAAAGGACTTGTATGCATGCATATTAGCATAACCAATGGACACAGACACTGGGACTGTGGGGGCTTGCCCGGGGTGGGAATGGCTGGAGGGGGGGACACAATTGGGGGAAAAGACTTTAGACAATAAAAAAAAAAAAGAATATTTACAACACAAAAAAAATATTAAAAGGTAAAAAAAAAAAAGAACATCCTGTAAGATTTTATTTTGGGTACTGTGAGTCTAGGCATTGCCAATTCCAGGGTTTCAGGGACAGAGCTCACTCACAGGCTGGTCGTGTCACCTTAGGGTTTCACTGGGAATCCTAGTGCTGGTTTGACCAAACCAGCAGTTTACTAGGAAATAAATACCGAGGATGCTCCTATTTATCCCTAGCCTCCAGGGGACCTCGGTCCCTAAACTGAACCTTTTTAGTGGGGGATGTTCCTTGAAATAGGTCTCAGCACACAGAAGGAGGTAGCAACCAGGTCTGATGATGTCCTTCCTTTCTCCCTCTCTCTAGATTCCTGACGCTCCCTCCCACAATCACCAATATCATAGTAATGCCAAGAGCAATTCAATCTCTACCCCTCCCAAGGACTCACCTCTGGCCTGCCTTTTAAAGAATCTTAATACCCTTGATTTATGAGACAAAATTAAGCCCAAATGCCTAATTTTCTATTGCAATACAGCATGGCCACAATATAAATCAGGAGATCTGGCTCCAAAATGGCACCCTTAATTATAACACCATTCTCCAATTGGATTTATACTGCTGCTGCCTAGGTAAATGGTCTGAGATTTCCTATGTTTATATCTTCTTGGAGCTCCAACACCACCCTGAACTCTGCTCCACCTGTGGGATCCTTTATGCCTCCACCTCAAGGCCCCTAAAACCATGAGAGACCCTTTATTTTGCCTTCTTCTCCCCACCTTCCCAAAGAACAAGCTGCCACTGTTTAACCCTTTCTTTATTACAAAACTGCACTTAACAGTCCAGCTATTTCCAGAAGCTGAATTCATTATAACCCAAACCTTAAGTTATCTCAAAGGAAAGAATATGGCAGTTTTAAATCCAAGCAGCTAGAGGCCTGGGAGCTGCAGTCCTAGAACAGGCAGCTCCTCCCCCTTCCTTTTCTCTAGCCTCATCTGTCTATACATAATTTTCCAAAGTCTTTGGTAACTTAAAAGCTTTGGAGTATTGCTGGGTTAAATGATAAGCATCTAGATATTTTAAAATAACATGAAGTACTGAAACATTGATTGCTAGACAAGTTGTAAGTTCACCTGTTTTTATCTTTTATTACAGAAAGTCTGCAAAGTGGATTAAAACTGTTGATATAATGTCTTGTGCTTTGTTGAAGGTGCGTTTCTTGAAAATAAGAGCATGTTCATAAATGTCAATCTAAGAAATGCTGGTTGTTTACTTTTTGGTTATCATTGGGATCATTTAAATCATATGTATGGTCTTCATGTATTTGTCTGTATGTTTTATGTAAGGTGTTTTCTGCCTCTGGATGGAACCACTAGGGTATGTTTTATTGGCCTAAAGAGACTGAATAATTACATAAATAAATAGAATTCTATGGTATTGATAAAATATTTAATATTAAAACTGGTTTAAGTTTAATTAATATCCTTTAAAGTTATTACCAAATATATACATTTGTTTTACTAAGATTTACAAAAGATTTATAATATAATCTTTTGCTTAGGTATATTTGACACCTTACCCAAAGTTTAAATTTCAAAAGACTTCTTTTTAACAGAGCAATTACTTTGAGTTATTACAATGGGCCCTGAAATACCTCAAGGATTCATCTTCTCTTCTAAGTTTTTAACTTGACCTATTAAATATGCTTGAAGCTTTACATGAGAAGCTTTGCCAAATAAGAATTAATACTAATGACTATTTTATTTATATACATATATTTTATTAAGATAAATATTCTAAAAATTTTAGTCTGCTCTAGGAAGGAACTTGCAAAGATTCAGAGTCGAGTTCAAACAGGAAATTCTCAAGAGTAACAGATATCCTGTCAGTGACACCGGACAAGCCTAGAATAATAGTTTCCTATGGAAGGCATTTGGCATTAGTACTCCAGATGTTTGCAATCCACACATTGGGAGTTTATGAATTGTTTCCAGTGCTCAATATACACTTCCAGTGAGCCACGTGCAGTGTTTTAAAATCTTGCATATTGTTTGTTCTTTATATATATTTTAAAATTCTACTTTGAATCTAAGCTTCATATGTTCTTTTATGTAATTTCATAATAATTCTTATTTACCAAAAAATTATCTTGGAATGTTATATATTACAAAAAAGCAAGGTTCTTTGTTAATTGGTCAAGTCTATAATCACATCATTTAAGTTTGTCATTTACAGACCATCGTTGTTTTGCTCTGATGCATTTACAAATATGTTAGTTAAGTCTTTCAAAAGTTTAATAATAATGACTATGACTTACTCTAAATTACAGGTTTCTAAGCAGGTCATCTCTTTAATAAGTAAAAATTTATAGAATTCTAAAGAATGACTGAAAACATAAAATACTGGCAAATATAGTCAGGACAAACAAAAGACTAGTTATATGAAAATCTCTTTGTCCTTCAGATATAAGAAAGTTTGTTTTTATTTCCCTAAAACAATTTGGTAAATTATACCTTCATACCAAATTGTTTTAGGGAAATAAAAACAAACTTTCTTATATCTGAAGGACAAAGAAATTTTCATATAACTAGTCTTTTGTTTGTCCTGACTATATTTGCCAGTATTTTATGTTTTCAGTCATTCTTTAGAATTGACTACATTGCCCTGTTTATATTTTTCTCCCTACCTGATCTTTCCAGAATTTCACAACTCTCCATGTGTATTATTTTTATAACACTATATTTATTTGCACAAGTCAAATAAAAACCTATTCTCTTTATAAGACCAGTTTCCAATTGTGATTTTATTAACCAAGACTTTGACTGGAAGGTCATGTCTGAAAAAATGTGCCTAGACTCTGGGCATCACCAGAAAGCATTCTTAAAACTGATTGAAGCCCATTAAAAGCTAGTTTCAAGAAATGGCCTGGAACCTTGCTTGTTTACTTGGTTCATGGTAGTATTTCCAGATAATGAAGGAAAGTTTCTTTCCTGGGAGATGGCAGAAAGGGCCTCAAGGCATTTTGGAGACCTCAAGAATTTGAGGAATCCACCCAAACCCTGGCAGGCAAAGCCAGATGATAACTGTGTCACTGGGCTTCTGTTCCCTAAAGGGTTGACTTCAGTTCAATCTGAATATTCTTTGTAAGTGCAATTCCAGCAAAGTAGACATGAAAAAGCCTATATAATCAATTACTATTCGTCTTATGTTCATGCAGATAATCAGGCCAAATTAAAACTAAATTTGATAAAGTACTCTGATAAAAATGAGGGTAATTTTAGAGGGAAAATGTGTGTTTCAACAGACTCCATATACAGAGTTGTAAATGTTAGACTCTAGTTCAGTTCATTATCTTCAAAGTTTTATTTTTCACCCATGAACTAAACTAAATCTTTTTTAAAATTTCTTTATTGATTAAGGTATTACATATGTGTCCTCATCCCCCCATTACCCCCTGACCCCTTAAATATTTGACCACAACCCTCCAAACTAAGGTTTCATTTTTCTCTCATCCTTTAACTTGGAATTATTAACAACTGAGACTTTTTTCCTTTTATCAGACCATTTGTAATAATTATTGTCATTCTAGCTTTTGCCCCAATAATATTAAAATTTATAAAACACTTTGTCTCCACCAGGTTGCAAGCCCTACTTGTACTCAGGAAATAGCATCCCTAGAGACCATCACTACCTCCGTTTGTGCCCAGACCTCATAATCCCTCTGACAGAGAACAAGTATCTTTTGGCTCTGAGGAAAAAATGTCACCCCCTTTCAGCAGGAAGCAGCTACAGAAGAGATCCTATTCCCCTTTTCTCTGAAATAATTCAGTGCCAAAAATCCTTGAGGGGGGAATGTTAGACATACTTGAGCAGAGCAAGGACAATGGGCCTAGTACAGAGACTCATCAGAGCAGAAAGCCCTGATATCTAGCAAGGGGCAAAACTGGGAAAACAAGAATCTCACCCCCAGGGTAACTGACCTATCCTCCCCTAGCAAATCATTGGTCAGGCTGTTTAGTCTTCCTGACCTTTTCCTCCTTCAAAATAACATGTAGGCCTCAGTTTTATTTTAGCTCCAGGCCCAGAAAAGCAGCAAAACCATGCAAGTGATGCATTGGCTGCCTCAGGACCAGTTACATTGGCTAATGATCCCATGCCCTGGCACAGACCAATCAGTGGAGATCACAGCCCTGAAAGACCACACCTGGAAAGCTGATGAATATTCTATTGAAACACTCCCATGAAACCTTTCCTTTCTCTCTGAGTCAGATAGGAGAAAAACCCTCCCTTTTGTTTCCACCTGATGCCCATCACCCTACATGCTTCAACCATGCCAGTACTCCCCTTCTTTCCAATGACACAATAGGATGCATTCCCTGCTATAATGATACCCACGCCATTAGCATAGATCCTTTTAACTGTTCAGATCTTCACAAATTAAGGGGAACGTCCTTACCTCAGCCCCAACAATGTTTTCCAATCCATTAATTGGAGTAAAATCATCTGCCAGCCAAACTTTGATGACAATTGCACCCTACTCAATGGAGCAGCTGGTGGCTAGGAAAATCCTTACAAACTACATTGCCCCAGTTTTTAAAACCCCCAGTATGAAAACAACACAATACTTCCAAGCTGGGTCCATTCCATAGCTCTCTCTCTCTCTCTCTCTACCCAACTACCATCTTCTTAACAATATACCAGCACCCCCAAGACTCCTTTGGCTATGTGGAACTCTAAACATCTTAATTTGCAATTTAGAGTTAAGCTACATCTTGAAGCTACATCTCACTCCAACCTTGATGGTTCCCAACATAAGGGTTTAGGTCTATTTGATGACCTGGGAGTCATCACAACAACAGGCATCACTATCCTCAATACCACCCAATAAATAACAACCAAACACCAGGACAAAAAGGGCCTTTGGCCTAGTCCTGGCAGGGGTCATTGGGACAATCACAGCTGTAGCTCCATGGGGAGGGTTTGCCTACCATGAACATCCTCTAACAGAATTCACCAAATCAATAGAATAAATATTTGTTCACACAGCGGATAGCTTAGCCAGACTCTCTAGGTCCCTAGATTCCTTAGCCAATGTTCTTGATAACTGTTTAGCCCTCGATTTCCTCCTAGCAGAGCAGGGAGGTGTCTGTGCAGTTATTAACAAAACTTACTGTACCTGTATCAACAATTTCAGTTTCCTTGAAACTAACATAAAGAAAAATCTATGAACAGGCAAAATGGATAAATATAAATGACAAAGCCAAGGTATTGGGCAATCCCTCTCTTCCTGGTTACCTAATATGAGTGGTCTCTTCTTATTTTGGGTCCAATCACCTCAATAATTCTCCTCCTTCTCTTTGGACCTTGCATTATCTGTGCCCTCCTTTCCTTTCTCCACAACCATATATGAACCATTACAGACAAACAAATAGCCATGACCATAGCCTATAGGACATATACCTACCATTATTCTCCAATTCTCTAACATACTAACATGGATTAGGGACATCTCTATGCTTCCAAAGCAGCAGGAAGTAGTTACAGAAGATAACTTTTGCCCCAATTCCATAAGAATAAATACTAACAAATAGAAATGGGGGGGGGGGGAGGGATGTTAGGACTATAGGGCAATATAATCATTAATAGCCATTTGCAAGCTTCCCACCACAGGAGAACAAAGACCAGGAAGACTTGTCCAAGCTTCCTGCCATAGAAGGCCAAAATTAGGAAAACTTGCTGGACACCATATAAGAAATTAAAACTGTCTTAAAAACACCTGACTGCACATCCTCATTCTATCTGCATCCCAAGCCCACCAACTCAGCCCCAAGATCCACTGAGCTTCCCACCAGTGACTCCATATAAGGATGAAACTCCAGCTCCTGGGTATTGCTATCATCCACCCAATATTCTCTTGGCTCAGTGCTGTGCAGCCCTTCCCTTTGGATATCCCATCCTCCATCCCCTTTCCTTAAATTCAATTTTCTTTATCCACTGTCTGAAATGGCTAGTTAGCCAGCCCATGTTCCATCCACTTTAACCTTTCAGACTATTTGATGACCTATAAAAATTAAATATTATGCCAAATCAGTAAAAGAAAACAGGAAACAACTGGATAAAATTAATCTTGTAAATTGTATAAATAAGTGTAGTAAAGAGGCCCAAATGTCTAGTGCAGTAAAATTTTAAAGAAAGTTGTCTGTGGATGATGAGATTAAAGATAAATTTCACATTTCTGTGCAGACATGTTTGTTCATGTTTTAAGTTTTCTGTAATGAGTACATATAGATTATGTAAAAAATACAAAGCTATAAAAATCTTCAAATCTATAAATACTTGCAACAAAATATTAGCTCTGATTTTGCTTTGGTTAGTTTTTTGAGGCTACTGACAGAATGAGATTTGAGTTAGAGGGTAATAAAAGCTATTTATAGTTTGATAATTTATCAATTGTCTCTTACCTCTCCCTGTGTCCTTTAAGGACCTTTTTGCCATCTCAATTCCATCTGGCTAGAACACTAAATGGTCTATCCAAACACGAATATAATTTATTTAAGAAGAAACATTGTTGCTCTAATCAAATGTGGTGTTGGTTCCATGTATAAGAAGATTTATGGAAAACAGACTCTTTGGAGACATGTGCATACACAAATGGTATGTGAAAACACTGCTTAAAACACATGAAACCATCAGTATGTCAAAGCATCAGGCAAATATATATATTTGCACATGCATGTACATATATGCACATGGGGTACAATTTTGTTTTAAACAAGTCAACTATGGGCATTTTGAAAAATACTTATGCTTAGGCCTCAAGCATTCTTGATAATTACTTATAAAACTAATAGAAAATACATGGACTTACCTATAATATAAGAAGTACATTTCCTTTTATGTTTTTCCAAGATATATTTAATAACCCAGTTTTCTCCAGGTTTCAAAACTAGAAAGAAAAATTGTCAGGGGTTGGCACACACGTTATTAGAAAGTATTGACCTCTATTTTATCTGCCTGGTAGGGAGAATTAGCTATATAAACTCACTGTGAAGACCATTTGGAGAAAAAAAATCTTATCATAATAATAAAAAAAAATTAATGGCCATATATTATGTCCAAGAACTGCAATAAAATTTGTACAGATACAATCTTGTTTAAGCTTCATTTAAAACCTGCAAGATACTCACTATTACGCAGTTTACAGATAAAGCAATCGACAATCTGAAAATTTAATCAATTGGTTAAAAATCAACTGACAAAGTAGCTCCAGAGACATGGAAGCATGAAGGGCATGGGGGAGAAGGGATTGTAGATTAACTAAAGAATTTATATGCATATATACATAACCATGGACACAGACAATAATGTGGAGAAGGCCTGGGGAGGGGACGGGATTGGTGAGGAGGGGGTCAATGGGAGGGTAAATTTTAAAAAATAATTTTAGATTTAAGCATTATTTTCTTAAAGACAGGGGCTATACTAAGGGATAGCTTTCAAGGGCCTTAGCCTCCAATCACCTTCATCAGATGTCCACATAAATATCTTAAATTAAAGTAGAGTATTTATTATGCAAATGTGTCTCCAGGACAAATGTTTTATCCTTTCCGTTTTTGCTAATTGTCACCCTTCCTATAAATTCTGGAATCATCACTTCCTCCATGAAAAGTGATTTGAATACCACACTATTTTTATATACTACTTTTATCTTAAAAGCAGGTATTATTTATCTTACATGATAATTTAAACAGAATTTACTCAGCATCTATATCTACTTTGAAATATAATTTTTCTAGGGAAAAAAGAAACCTGTTCTTTATTTACAGTCTGTGAAGAACAAAAATAGCTATTCTAATACCTGGTTTCTAGTGCTAGAAACTGATAACCAGGCATGTTCAAAGTTTTGCTATTGTCAGAGTTATTAATATAAGGAAAAGCAAAAGGGAATTAAATACTTTTCATAAACTGCAAAGTGGGAACAAATAACAGAACAGAATCTCCATCTAGGTTACTGGTAAACAGACCTATTAACACACTCTAGGAGGGAAGCTGGTCCTGGAACAGGACAGAAAACCTTCTTAGAAATGCTAAAAGCCAGGTAAAGGAGGTGGGAGGAGGAAATTCTTCCCCTTGGTGCATGCACAGTAAGAACTTGATGATATAATGGAACTTTCAGACATGCACAATGGTAGTCAGGATGATGAATTAGAGGGGCAGGGCCTAGCGTGAGAATGAACCAAAAGGTAATTAGATTGAGATTGAATAGAGAGCATGGAACCCCAGTAGAATTTACTGGGAAGAGGGCCCAATCTAAGCCTGTGAAAAGCTAGAAGTTTGGGTTGGGTAATTTAAATGGTTGTTTGTCCTTTACCTAAACCAAGAAGATATATGAAGAATTATCAGAAGCCTCAGGGCAGTGTTTCTAGAGCCTGCACACCCTCTAGGTCTCCAAGAGTGTATTAATTCCCCTTAATTCACAATAAAATATTACCATAACTTTTAATCTTTTCCACGTGTGTGCATTTGGAATTATTTTCTCAAGTCACTGCAAAATGGACATATTGTGCACACCAGCAACACTATGAGGGAAGAGATTCAACAACCCCTTTCTCCATAGAGAGTTAAAAATTCTCCTATTTGGATTTATTAGGACAAGATCTGAACTCAGAATTACAGTAAAAGACTATAGGCTGATGGCTAAGGCTTTGTCACTGTATGGCCAGCAACTCTCGCCTGGCTAGTCAAATGTGGATGCTGAGTCATATTTCTTCTGTACTTGGTATTGAAAGATGAGGCTGACTTACTTTTCAGTTTTCTATAATGTAATTTAATTTTGAAAATAAACTGTTTTCCCTAAGGCAATTTAAAATTATAAATCAGAAGAATCTACCACACAAGAGACAACATTTCAATAGTGTTTTTTAAAATATGTTTTTATGATTTCATAGAGGAAGGGAGAGGGAGAGAAACATCAATGATGAGAGAGAATCATTGATCAGCTACCTCCTGCGCGCCCCCTACTGGTGATGAGCCCACAATCCAGGCATGTGCCCTGACCAGGAATAGAACTTTGACCACCTGGTTTATAGGTTGATGCCCAACTACTGAACCACATTGTCTGGGTGTGTTTTTAAATTTTATTTTGTTATTGACAGTATTGCAGATGTCCCCCATCTACCTTCCCCTCGCCTGTCCCCCTCCACCCAACCTCCACCTAATCCGAGGCCTTCACCATACTATTGTCTGTGTCCATATGTTATGCATATAAGTTTTTTGGCTCATCTTCTCCTGTTACCCCCAAACCCCTCCCCTCTAAGATCTGCCAGTCTGTTCCATGTATCCATACCTCAACCCCATACTGTTTTCTATAGTGGCTGCACCAGTCTGCATTCCCACCAGCAGTGTACTAGGGTTTCCTTTTCTCCACATCCTTGCCAGCACTTTTCTTTGCTGATTTACTGATGGTAACCATTCTGGCAGGTGTGAAGTAATATCTCATAGTTTTAATTTGCATTTATCTTATGATTAGTGACATTGAACATTTTTTCATATGTCTTTTGGCCATCTGTATGTCCTCTTTGGAGAAATATCTATTTAGGTCCTTTGCCCATTTATTTTAATTGTATTGTTTGTGTTCATTTTGTTGAGTTGTTTGAGTTCTTTAAGATGCTAAACCATAAAAATCCTAGAAGAAAACATAGGCAGTAAAACTCAGACATCTTTTACAGCAATCTTTTAGCCAATATGTCTCAGAAGACAAGGGAAAATCAGGAAAAGATAAACAAACAGGACTACACCAAACTAAAAAGCTTATTCACAGGAAAAGAAACCATCAACAAAATGGGTAGTGTTTTTTATCCATATCACTGAAACTGCATGAGAAGTATTCTCTATTGAACCTTAAATAGCTTGATAACATTCTTCACTTCTTACTTAATTAGCACTATATTAACTTGTGGGTGCTTCATACATATGTAGTTTTGATAAGTATTTGAAAAATCTATAATAATAAAAGCATAATATACTAATTAGACCAGACAGCCGAATGACCTTCCGGACATCATTCTGGATGAACTTCCAGATGACCTTCTGGGTGAAGCTGCAGTGTTGGGGGCCGAGGCAGAGGTGGCCACCACAGCAGGCAGGGGCTGAGGCAGAGGTGGATAGGGGCGATCAGGCAGGCAGGTGAGCAGTTACGGGCAATCAGGCAGGCAGGCAGAGGCAGTTAGGGGCTATCAGGCAGGCAGGCAGGCGAGTGGTCCCGGATTGGGAAAGGGATGTCCGACTACAGGATCGGGACTAACCCAGCAGTCTGACATCACCCAAGGGGTCCTGGATTGTGAGAGGATGCAAGCCGAGCTGAGGGACCCCGCTCCCCTGCATGAATTTTGTCCATCAGGCTTCTAGTACAAAATAAAAACCTCGAAACACTGAGTAAAACATTAATAGCCTAATCACCTTCATTTGTAGCTTACTACAACTATAATATGAAAATATGACCTTGTACTATTCTTGGATATTAATGTGTTATTACATAGAGTAAATATACTACTTTCCTCTTTGGAGTCTTTTTCTTCCCTATGGACTTCTGTTTTCATTCAACTTTTTGAAAAGTTTGATGTTTTATAAAGCAAATGCAGGGTGGGCAAAAATAGGTTTGTAATGTGTTTTGTGTATTTGCAACTGTAAACCTACTTTTGTCCATCCCTGTATTTTCTCAGAAGTTATCACCCTGATCTCACAGCATTATGTTTCCTGAAACATTCTCTGGAAAGTGGAAAAGTTTCTCATTGCACATGCAAGAATATATTAAAAAGATGTCAATACTAATAGGTAGATTTCTCTTTAAATAAATCTATCAAGGATTGCTTCATGGAGATGAGTTACATCACTATAGGTAAGTTAGTGAAAGTTATCACACTAGCACAGCTATTTATGTGTAGCTTTCTGTTTCTTTTAGTTTTATTTACAATAACACACAAGTGGAAGAGACAACTAAAGATATGTGTAATGTTTATTGGAGGAACACAAACCGTATATTTAAAATATATTTGTTTCTTTTTTGTACACCTATGTTTTTATTGAATATAATATAATAATAATCACTTCCATTTATTCTTTATTTATTTTAGGACAGCAATTTCACTAACCTTATCCTCTTGTCTTTAAATTAAACCTACAATGTAGTTATAATTATTGTTCTGGGAAACTCAGATCAAGGTTTTAATCTTTTGCCCAAAGTTATACAGCTAGTAGGAAACATAGAAAAGATTCAAACCCATGACTAACTGAAAACTCCATACTTTTTACATTACTACATACTGTCTCTTATGTGTGTATTATGTATTAATAAATTAAATGTAACAAATAATTGTGACATAAGGAATTTAATCTTCCCTAATTATTTATTATACAACTTTTATAATGTTTAGTGCATTGTTCAAATGTATTCATATTCTCAGAATAAAATTATTTTTAAAGTGTTCTTATAAGAATCAGTATTACAAAAGTGGTTTGATAGTATACCATCAACAATTTGTTATACTTGATATTTATCTTAATTTTTCATTGTGGACTGTAGAAAATGGGCCTCTGTGATCCATCTCCAGCATGGTTACCTTTAGTGGAAATGGCTGCTGAATTTCCCCAGGGCAAACAGAATGTAGGAAGGAGAGAAGAGGATATAGGAACAAAGAACTGTGCATGTGGGCCAGCATCATAGTTAAAACCCCTGAGGTATCTGCCTCAGCTAGACAGGGGGAGGTGGAGGCAGCTAGAAAGGCCTCAGCCCAAATTTTTTAAATGGCCCAAAGGGAGTCATCAAGACCTAGGTGACATATGAGGAAATGGGTGACTCCATAGTACTCAGCCAATGAGGAACCAGAGGAGGGACTAAATAAATAGACTATGTTCACTGCCCCAGGTGTGAACACCCACTCTTGAGAATGCATTAAAACTCTCGTTTTTGCCATACTCTGTCTCTGAATCCATTGTTTGAATTCAGACAGGTGAGCATCTTCTCACAATTTGGGAGTGCATCTGGGACCTCTGTGTATGTGGAAAGAGAGGGCCGGCTTAAGGGGAGACACATCCCATCTGATTTTGGGTGGCCTCTTTGCCTGAGCCCCATCTCTTCACAGACACCATAGAATAGGCCCAAGACTGTTTTATGTATTTATTTATTTATTTATTTATTTATTTATTTATTTATTTTCAGAAGATGGCAAAAATGACACAAGGAAGGTACACATGATGGAAATGGCCAGAGAGGGATGAAGCAAATCTTGAGGAGTGGGAAAAATCGCCAGTATGGGGGAATTGAGCACAGTGTGAGAAATCTCCAGTATAGGGGATTGAGCACAGTGTGAGAAATCTCCAGTGGACAATTGAGCACAAAGAACACATAGAATAGTCACAAGGGACTTTCTGAGGATGGGAATCAAAAATCCTAGGCCTAGGGAATACATTCCCCCAGATAGCCCATTGGGGAGAATGCTGAGGTTCTGGGGGACAGCCTCTAAACCAGGGACAGGAGACATTGCTCTACTTCAGTGGTTTTATTTTATGCAGGGCATTCTGTAGTGTCTATGGCAGGACAAGCAAAGAGCATGGTGTGAAGCTTTTATCTGTGGGTTGTGTGTGCCTATAAATATCTATATATATAAAAAACCAGTGTCCATGACAACTTTGACGACCAAAGGACTGATCACCATTAGGTGCATTGAGCACCTCTTGGTCCCTCCCCCTCCAGGTCCGTGAGTGGGGCAGGGTGGGACTGGGTACTGGAGGCTGGGCTGAACGGCTGACCTCTTGGTCCCTGCCCCCGGCCCACAGGCTCTGATGGATCAGCAATGGTGAACAGGGGAATCGGGGTGGGTGGCTAGGGGACCAGGCTGGCTATCGGGCTGTTGGGATCACCAGCTCATCCCTGGCTGCTCGGGGGCTCAGGCCTGCAGAAAAGCAGGCACCAACGACTTCACCACCATGCACGTGTGCCAGGCTGGCTGCTGTTGGAACGTGCTGCCCACTCGGGGCTGCTCATGCCAGGGCAGGTAGGTCACGGGCATGCCCCACAGCTTCTGTTAGTGCCTCAGCCCCAGCAGCAATGGCAGTGGTGGCAGGGGCAGCCCCTGAGTGGGCGGCCCCAAGTGGTCAGTACATGCCATCAGCGGCCGGCCTGGCACACATGCATGGAGGTGAAGTCGCCGGCGCCTGCTTTCCTGCAGGCCTGAGCCCTCAAGCAGCCGGGGATGAACTAGTGATCCCAACAGCCTGACAGCCAGGCAGCGGAGGTGGCTTTTGGCCTGGGGACTGGTGAACAGGCAGAAGATGGCCCTGATCACAGGAGGCTCGGCCCTAGGGACCCTACCGGCATGATTTTGTGCGCTGGGCCTCTAGTTGTATATAAGAGTGTTCCTGTTGATGTTTTCTGTCTCTTTGTTGTTTGGCTTAATTTGTTTAAAGATGGAGCATGTCCCACTTTGGGAGTCCCAGCTATTTGTGGCAAGACTGAACACATGGCAGAGATTTCAAGAATGTCCCAGCAGTTGCAGAGAATTCTTAATCTTAGGGACTCTTCCTGCTTTCCCTCTCAAGACTTCAGCCACAAGAAACTCTTAGCTAGTGAGAATTCTTGTCTGTGTGCCTGAAATGTAATTTTGGCTTTCTATCTTTTGGGGACTTAGTTTGCTCTTTGCCATTTAATGAACATAGGGAATCCTCTGTCTCTGCTGTTTGGGCTTTGCACCACTCAGAACCAAAGGTAATTTTGCTATGCTGGGTTGGTATGAGATAACATTCAAGGCTAATATCCCCACCCAACCTTTTGAGAGTACCCATTTCTTTATTGTAGAAGTTTTTATTTGTTTGTTTCTGTTTTTAAGATATATTTTTATATGTAAGATTTCATGTTGTTATAGTCTACTCAGAAAGAAAAAATGTGGGTAATAAAACCTTTAAACTCCCCAAGTCTTTATCCTAGGAGGAGCAGGTCTTCAGAAGTGCTCCCCAGCAAGTGGTAGCGATAGCAGTGGTTTTGTAAAGAAAAAGAAAAATAGTACTCTCACATTAAAGCCACTGGAGCCTGGTGAGTTATCCTTGTTACAAAATTTGCCAAGAAAATGACATGGGTTATAATAATAATTAGCTTTAAAGTCTCAAAGTTGTTATAAATATAACAAAAATAAAGGGTATATGCCTAAACATAGTTTTCCAAAGTATTTGGTAACTTAAAATTTTGGAGTTTGCTGGGTTGAACTATAAAAATTATTAAATATCTAAGTATTTTAAAGGAATAAGATACAGAAATATTAATCTGAGTTTGCCTCATATAGAGAATCTAGAGGATGGATTTGAATATGTTAATGAATAAGTCTTGTATTTTATTTGAAATATCTCTTAAAAATGTTAAAATGAAATTATATAAATGACACAGGCCAGTAAGCCAGGTATAGGGAAACTTAGATGGATAAACCCCAGTTTGGAGTCATCTAGTAAGTCCTATCTTCCTTAAACCAACGACACTTAAGAATGGATAATTTCTTATTGCCAGAGGGAAGTGGCTTAAAGGAGAAATCTGCATGTCATTCGCATTATAATCAAACCCATAACTGTGTCATTTTATAGACAGTCACTGTTTTATTATAATCCATTAAAATAAAGTTACATCTTCTGAAGGATCCATGGAAAGGACTGGCAGGGAAAATCAGGAGAAGGTCTTAAACCAATTTGGTAGATTGTGTACATGATCCCTACAAAATTTGGCAATTCTTAATGAGTGAATCATGGCAACACATTTCTTTGCATAAATTCAATAAGACTGGCTTCCAATGGTGGTTTTATTAACCGAATAATAAAACTGGAGTGTCATGTTCAAGAGTGTCATTTCTAGACTCTGGAGACTTGAAGCCAATAACAGTGCCTTGGATAAAGCCTAATATCTTGCTTGGTCACATGGTAGCCCTGAAAATGGATGGCACTGGAGTGTTGAGCCCATATCCGGCCATTGTGGGAGAGGGATGGGAGCAACAGGACTCACGCATTCCTCGCCCACCCCCTCATGCATGCTACACTGTGACCAAGGAGTAGTGCGTGGGCCAAGGTGGAGCCACTGCAGGTATGGTTCTTGGTGAGTAATTCACCTAACCCTGTAGATATTGCAGGAGGCCTGATGGCAGCTGGATAGCTTGACTTCTCTGCCCTGAGGGGCATATTGAGGCTCAATCATGAAATTCCAGCAAAGGTGCTCAATTCTTATTGTGTTTATGCAAATGATCAGACCAAATTGAAATGAGACTTAATGCAATAGATAAATTGGTCTTAATTTGACTCTTTAAAGAAAATAAGGGTGATTTTAGGGAGAAAAATTATATTTCAATAGGGAATTATAATTAGAATTGAGATTTTTTTTTCCTTCCATCAGACCATTTGTCATAATTCTTGCTGTTACAACTTTTGAAATTTTCTAACACAGTTTGTCTCCACCAGGTTATAAGCCCTACTCGTACTCAGGGAATATCACTTCTAGACATCTCCTTCCATGCCCAGGCCCCTGACAGACAGCAAGGATCTCTTGGCTCTGAAAGAGAACCTCCATCCCTCCTCAGCAAGGAAGTAGCTTGACCTTATGGCCCTTTTCCCTGAAAGAATTCAGAGCCAAGATCCCTGAGGGGATGTGGTAGGCCATTAGACAGACATAAGCAGAGCAAGGGCAATGGGCCAACTGGAGGAGAAATGGAAATTACCCTGAGATGTACTTCTCACCATCCAAATGTTCTGAAGTTGGCAATGGAGGAACCTGTGTAGACTCGCTCTCCCTCTCCCTTCCTCTAAGAAAGCCAACAGGTTTTAGAACAGCTAATGAAGATAGGATTAATTGTGTAAAAAGAAGAGGAGAGAATTTCTATGAAATGGACCTTTGTGATCCTTCTCCAGCATGGTTGGCTTTTGATGGAAACAGCTGCTGAATTTCCTCAGGGCAAACAGAATGTAGGAAGGGGATATAGGAACAAAGAACTGTGGATGTGGGTCGGCATCATGGTGGAAACCCCTGAGGCATCTGCCTCAGCTAAACAAGGGTAGGTGGAGGCAGCTAGAAAGGATTCAGCCCATTTTTTTAAATGGCCCAATGGGAGACAGCAAGACCTACATTGCATATGAGGAAACAGGTGACTCCATAGTACTCAGCCAATGAGGAACTGGAGGAGGGCCTAAATAAATAGGCTACGTTCATTGCCTCAGGTGTGCCTGTACAATGGGATGGACACCCACTCCTGAGGACATATTAAAAGTCTCATTTTCATCATACTTCTGTCTCCAAGTCTGTTATTTGAATTCGGACAGGTGAGCATTTTCTCACATGGACCATTATCAATCATAATTGACATCTCCGAGCAGTAAAATATAATAAAACCATATGACTGTACCTTTTTATGTACTTAAAATTTGTGCTAAATGATAAATATAATAGCAGATGAATTGAAAATATAAGATCATTCTTGACAAAACTGAATTGTGTGTATATTGCTATAAGTAAGGTTATTTGAGAATATATAATTGGTAAGATATAAGATATGAATGGATGACAAAGCAAATGTAGGACACATGAAATTTTTAAATAAAGTACTTATAGCAAACTTTGAAGATGGTGGTAGAGTAGGTGGATCTTTAACTCACCTCCTTTCAGGATCAAACTGGAAATAAAACTAAGTTGGGAAACAATCACCCTGAATAACAAACTGAACATTAGCTGAAGAGGAGTCTTATGACTAAGGATTTGCAGAAGAAGCCACGAGGAGAATGCTAAAAAGGCAAAGAAACAAAAGGGGCTTGCCCTGCTTGCACAGGCAGTGGCTGAGGTGCTCAGCTGTGGGAGGTTTACCCTGCGAGGTGTGGGACCTAAACCCCAGGCCAGGCTCCCCAGCCCAGAGCACCAGAACCAGGAAGAGGTGCCAATATAGCAATCAGCTGTGAAAAAGCAGCAGGGTTTCTGTCCACCAAGGAGAGACCAAATATACTGGAGACACAAACACCCCCTTAAAGGGCCAACATGCTAAATTTTGTTTTCGCAGTCACTCTCAGGGCATCAGCAGAGAAAAGGTTATACAGATTGGAGTCACCTGAGTAGAGTCTGGGATTTGTGGCTCTGGGAAGAGATGTTGGGGGACAGTTGCTGCTATGTCGCCTGAAATTGATAGAGTTGCCTTGTATAGTAGGTGTCCTGTAGGGCCCAGTGGCACAGCCTCTCCAGTCACCTGAGCTGAGCACTCTAGGTGAACTCCTGTGTGGGCTGTGTGTACTGTCTTGCTGTAATTGAGCCTTGATTGCTATGGGCATCAGTAGGAGGAATTGACCCTCAGGTCTATTTCCTGTGAGAATTAGCTGTGCCTACAGTGGAAGAGATGCTGTGCGGAAGACACCACTATGGAGCAGGACTTGCTTCAATGGGGCTTTGGTGCTCACCAAGTCCTCCCCTTGAGTGTGTTGAGTGTGACAGAGTTATAATCTGGTGTGGTCTGAAGCTGTCCACCAGGGCCTAGGGTCTCCCAAAAGGTTCAAAGTCAGCCATTGCCTGTGCCCTGCCTGGGGCCACCTGGCACAAGCTGCTGAGTGATCTGTAGATGGCTGCTACTTGTTTTGGGCTTGGAGGTGCCAAATTATGAACCAAGGCAGGCTGCTGCTAATGCTGGGCCTGGGGCCATTTATCAAGAGGTATAGGTCATGCTGGGTCCAGCTGCTACTTGTTTGAGAGATTTTAGGAAAGTCTGAAGCCTGTGCAGAGACAGGGCATTTATATGAAAAAGCCACTGCAAATATCAGGTGGGGTTGCAAATTGGGTGGAGCAAGATCTCAGGAAATCAATAGGGTGGGGCAAATGGTGTGGGCCAGGTTGATGGAAACTCAATTATGGTGCCTGCCAGCCAGCTCTGTGGCAGGGGAGGTCTCAGCATAGGAACAATTACCTCTGTAAGCACTTTTGTCTAGGAGAAAGCTGCCCCTGAGTTTCTCCCTGATGCCAGACAATTTAGTTCCTCCCCATATGTCTTGGGATTCTTTCAAACTGCTGCCCCAATGCTGAAACTCAGAGGGAGTGAGTCTGAGTCCATTTGCCCACCCTTTAAGGGGAACTGCCTGGATCTCCAGCAGCCTCTGTGTCACTCAGCCACGATCCCTGCTGGTTTTTACAGTACAAAGTTACAGGGACTTCTTTTCCTGGCACTGGAACCCTGGCTGATGGGTCCAATGTGGGGGCTGGGTCACCTTGCACCTCAGGGGGGCACCTCCACAGACAAGACATCCCTCCCAATTAAAAGCATGGCACTTGTGACAATTAGACCATCCCTTTATGTGCCTCCACCATCCTCTTAATCTCAGTGTGCCTTCTTCTTTAATTATCTACCTGTAGGATTTCCATTCAGCCAGATTTCAGGCAGTTCTGAATTATGGTTGTTCTGTATTTCAGTTGTCCTTTTGTTGTGGTTGTGGGAGGCGGTGTGTACCAGCATTTAACTATGCCATAATCTTGGTTCCTCCTTCTTTTTTCTTTTCTTATTCCTTTTATTGTTTTTGCCTTTAACTTGTCTCATTCTTTTTTTCCTCCTTTTAATTTTTATTGGAATGCACCTGCACAATAGCTTGCATGTCATAGATGATGTTGTGCCTAACAGTCAGCCAGCCTGAGGGTCGATCACACACATGAATGAATCAACAGCATTCATGCCTGAATTACCCAGTAGTGCCCACATAACCCACACAAAGGACATTCCCAGAACAATCAGCTCAAAATATCAAGGTGACCACACCACTGAGTATCACAAGATATCTACTACATAAGGCTGCCCCCGTAAAGCCTAGAAGTTATATTAGATCCACATCCTACCTAATAATAGACAAATATGCAAATTGACCATACCTCCGACACACCCACAAGAGACGCCCACCATCCGATCAGAGTGAGTATGCAAATTAACCCAACCAAGACGGCTACAGCCACAGAGAGCAAGGTTTCCTAGGTAACAGAGGAAGCCAAGCTTTCTGCCTGCCCTTGCCAGACCTAAGCCTCCACTCAAGCTACAAAATTTCAATTATAGAAGGTAAACAAATTCAAACAGAAATGGCGGCAGAATGGAGCTTGAGAGAGCAGGCCAGGGTTGCCCCCGGCAACAGGGGAAACAAAGCTTTCCGCACACCCTGGCTGGGCCCACCCGCTTAAGGCTACAAAGTTTCAATTATAACCCCAACAGAAATGGCTGCCAGCCTCCGAGGAAGGCCCAGGCTTGGCTCCGCTCCAGGCTACAAAGTTTCAATTGTAGAAGGAAAATGAATTCCAGATACCAGGGCCTCCGCTTGGGTTGCCAGGAGGCGTGGCCAGCCTGCAAACCACCACAGGCCCCTCACTCAGGCCTCCCCACGCCCCAAAGGAACCCCACCCTGATCAGGGACACCCTTCAGGGCAAACCAGCTGGCACCCACCCCTGTACCAGGCCTTTATCCTATCTAATAAAAGAGTAATACACAGATTGATCATCACTGCAACACACAATATAGCTGCCCCCATGTGGTCAAAGATCCAGCCCCCATGTGGACACAAGATGGCCACCACAAGATGGCCAGAAGGGGAGGGAAGTTGGGAGGCACCCGGCCTGCAAGGGAGGGCAGTTGAGAAGGACCAGGCCTGCAACAGAGGGCAGTTGAGAGGGACCAGGCCTGCAAGGGAGGGCAGTTGGAGGTGATCAACCCTGCAGGAGAGGGCAGTTAGGAGTGACCAGGCTGGCGGAGGAGGGAAGTTGGGGCAAACAGGCTGGCAGCAGAGTGGTTAGGGGGTGATTAGGCTGGCAGGCAGAAGCAGTTAGGAGCAATCAGGAAGGCAGGCAGTCAAGAAGTTAGGAGCCAGCAGTCCTGGATTGTCAGAGGGATGTCCGACTGCCTGTTTAGGCAGTCGGACATCCTTCGAGGGGTCCCAGATTGGAGAGGGTACAGGCTGGGCTGAGGGACAACCCCCCTCTGTGCATGAATTTCGTGCACCGGGCCTCTAGTAATACATAAAGTCAAATACAAAGAGATAGACTAAATGTGGACACAAAGAAACGGACCCCAAATAAAAGAATAGGAGGAATCTCCAGAAAACTCTATCAGATAGAGTTCAAATTAATTTTTATTAAGATGCTCAAGAAACTTAGTGAGAACACAGCAGCATGAAAAAGGATATAGAAGCCATGAAAAATAACCAGACAGAAGTGGAGAATACCATATCTGACATCAAGAATACAATAAATGCAATAAAAAGTAGGTTGGATGAAGTAGAAGAGCAAATCAGAGATTTGGAAGACAAGGTAGTAAATAAAATAAAAAAGAATTGCCCTCATCCCCCTGGTGTCTGTGTCCATGGAATGAATGGAAGTGGGGCGGGGGGAGGGGGGCGGCAATGAGGGGATAAGGACACATATGTAATACCTTAATCAAGAAAGGAAAAAAATTGAAAAGAATCAGGATAATTTAAGGGAACTTTGGGACAACATGTAGCATAACAACCAGTGATGGCGAACCTATGACACGCATGTCAGCACTGACACATGTAGCCATTTTTGATGACACGCGGCCGCTGAGGCGGCCGCATGCCAAGGATGAAACCTTTGCTGCTCCTGAGGATGAAACATTTGCGAAATAATGTTTTTTCCTCAAAGTGACACACTACCCGAGTTATGCTCAGTTTTTTGGTGAAGTTTGACACACCAAGCTCAAAAGGTTGCCCATCACTGAATAACAACATTTACATAATAGGGGTACCAGAAGGAGGAGATACGAGAGAGAGAGCTAGAAAGAGAGAGAGAGAGAGAGAGAGAGAGAGAGAGAGAGAGAGAGAGAGAGATTTAGAACCTATTTGAAGAAATAGTGATATGAAACTTCCTAACTGTTGTGGGGTCGAACCCTGGAGTCAAAAATAAGACCACCAGAGGCTGCTAATTGATTAAAAAAAGCAGGCAATGATTTATTGAACTGGCCAGGACGGCCGCGAGAGCACCACATGCAGGTGGAGTCCACAGGACCGCACTGTCCTAGGTGTAGGCAGTCCTTTTTAAAGGTCCAAACCACAAAAATTTTCCTTTGTTCTAAATTCTAAATTCTAAATGCTGAGAACAGCCTGCAGGGGGGTTCCCAGCCACATCCTGCTGGCATCATAATTAAAATGTCAAAGGTTAAAGACAAAGAGAGAATCTTAAAAGCAAAAAGAGAAAAGTAGTTTATTATCTGCATTAATGTTTCCATAAGACTGGTAGCTAATCTCATAACAGGAATATTTAAGGCCGTAAAGGAATAACATAAAATATTCAGAGTAATGAAATGAAAGAATCTACAAGAATATTTTACCCAGGAAAGCTATAGTTTAAAATTGAAGGAGAAATAAGAGCTTCTCAGGCAAGAAAAAGCTAAAGAAGTTTCTTTCCACTAAACCAGTATCACAAAAAAAAAAAAAAAAAAAAAAATGTTAAAGGGCTTGCTTTAAGAAATACAAGATTCCAGGCTGGAGTTTCTTGGCTTTTTGGAGTATGATCTATACATCAGAAGGTGGCAGGTTCGATTCTTAGTTGGGGCACATACCCAAGTTGTGGGTTCAATCACTGCTCATGGTGTGTGCAAAAGGCAAATGGTTGATGTTTTTCTCTGATCTCTTTCTCTCTCTCTCTATCTCTCTCTCTCTCTCTCTCTCTCTCTCTCTCTCTCTATCCCTTACTCTCTCTCAAATCATTTTTTTTAAAGTAGAAGGAAAAAGAGTTAAAAAATAAAATGACCATAAATATATACCTATGAATAATCACTTTAACTGTAAAGGGCTTAAATGCTCCAATCAGAAGACATAGGATAGTTGACTGAATAAGAAAGCAAGACCAATAAATATGCATTATACAAGAGACCTACCTCAGAACAAAAGATACACACAGTCTAAAAGTAAAGAGATGGAAAAAGATATTTAATGCAAAAGGAAATTTTAAAAAGCTGGGGTAGCAATATTTACATATGACAAAATAGACTTTTAAAAGGCTATAGTAAGACACAAAGAAGGTATGTATATAATGATAAAAGAAATAACCAACAAGAGGATAAATGTTTGATAAACATTTATGCACCCAACATATGAGTACCTAAATATAAAAAGCAAATATCTATGGAGATAAAGGGAGAGATTGACAGTAATACAGTCATAGAAAATTATAACACCCCATTGATATCAATGGATAGATCTTCTAGACAAATAATCAAGTAGTAAATGGTAGACTTAAATAACACACTAGATCATATGGATTTAACTGATATCTTCAGAGCATTTCACCCCTAAGCATCAGAACATACATTATTTTCAAGTACACATGGAATATTTTCTAGGATAGACCACATGTTAGGACACAAAATAAGTCTCAATAAGTTTAAGAAGATTGAAATAATATCAAGCATCTTCTGTGACCATAATGGTATGATACTAGAAATCATTCATGGGGTGGGGGTGGGGGAGTGAGGGAAAGGAACCTGAAAAAAAACACAAAGTCATGGAGGCTGAATAACATTATACTAAACAATGAATGTGTTAAGAATGAGATCAAGGAAGAAAGCAAAGGTTACAATCAGCCCTAACCAGTTTGGCTCAGTGGATAGAGCGTACCTTGGTTGCGGGCACATACCCAGTAGGGAGTGTGCAGGAGGCAGCTGATCAATGTTTCTCTCTCATCAATGTTTCTAACTCTCTATCCCTCTCCCTTTCTCTCTGTAAAAAATTAATAATATATTTTAAAAAAGAAAAGAATCAATGAAACAATCTAACATTACATTTAAAGGAACTGGAAAATAAACAAAACACAAAGTGAGTAGAAAGGAAATAATAAAGAGCAGAAATAAACAACATAGAGTCTAAAAAAAAATCCACAATACAAAAGTTCAATGAAACCAAGAGCTGGTTCTTTGAAAAGATAAACAGGATTGACTAACATTTAAACAGACTTATCATGAAAAACAGAGAGAGGACCCAAATAAATATAATCAGAAATTAGAGAGAAGAAGTAATATCTAGCACCAGAGAAATACAAAGAATTGTGAGAAAAAATTTACAAGCAACTATATGCCAACAAATTAGACAATCTGGAAAAAATAGATAAATTCCTAGAAACATAAAATCTTCCAAAAGTAAATGAGAAAGAATCAAATAATCTGAATAAGAAGGTTATAACTAGTGAAATAGAAGCAGTAATAAAGAAAAACTCCCAATAAAATACAAGCCTCTGAGGGCTTCACATGTGAACATTACCTACAAATTTAAAGGTGGAACTGCCTTTTGACCCAGTGATCCCACTTCTGAGACTATATTGTAAAAATCCCAAAACACCAATCAGAAAGAATATATGTAACTCTATGTTCATAATAGCATTACTTACAATAGCCAAGATCTGGAAATAGTCCAAGTGCCCATCAGTCAATGAGCATTTAGTATAAATTAGGAATGTTATTTGCTAAATTAATACAAAACGACAGAAAACCCTACCACAGTGATTGAAACAGAAAGGGAGGTGTGAACAATACACTGTTATAATCATTGATGACTTTAGAAATCCAGACTCGATGTCTCTTTCTGTTCTGCCTATTGTTAGTATATGGCTTTTTTCTTCATGATCATATGATGGCTAATGTACCTTAGGCATCATGTCTGCATTCCAAGAATGAAGAAACTATGTGGTAACTAAGAAGTATGATTATTGTGTCAGAAAGACTAAGGGATTTCTCAGAATCCCTTGATTTATTATTTGTTAGTCAGTACTATGCTATGTGCTACCTTAGCTGAAATGAATTCTGAGGAAGTAAGCATTTTAACCAGGCACATTTCTGCACTCACTGAATTATAATTAAACTAGTGGCCCCGTGCATGAAATTCATCCATGGAGGGGGGTTCCCTTAGCCCAGCCTGCACCTATCCAATCCGGGCCCCCTTGGGGGATGTCCAACTGCTGGTTTAGGCCCAATCTGGCAGTTGGATATCCCTCTCACAATCCTTGATTGCTGGCTCCTAATTGCTCACCTGCCTGCCTACCTGGTTGCCCCTAACTGAACCCCCTGCTGGCCTGGTTGCCCCCAACTTCCCACACTGACAGCCTGGTCGCCCCTCACGCCCCCCACCCCCTGCAGGCCTGGTCACCCACACAGCCTGCTGTTCAGTCATTGGGTCATCCCTCACTAACCCCCCTGCCGGCCTGGTCATCCCTTACTGCCTCCCCTGCCGGCCTGATTGCCTCTCAATGCCCCCCTGCCAGCCTAATCCCCCCAACTGGCCCCCTGTCAGTCTGGTTGCCCCCAACTGCCCCCCTCTGCAGGCCTGGTTGCCCCTAACTGCCCGCCCCCCTGCTGACCTGGTCGCCCCAATTGCCCCCCTGCAGGCCTGGTCACCCCACGCAGTCTGCTGTTCAGTCGTTTGGTCATCCCTCACTAACCCCCGCTGCTGGCCTGGTCACAGGCAGCCATCTTGTGAAGGTATAAGGGTTAATTTGCATATTGCCTCTTTATTATATAGGCTGGTGTTGGGAAACTAAAAAAAATAAATAATGACATATTACAGATGGTTCTTTTGTCATAGTCAATACTACATACATATGAGCACCAAATGATCCTCCAAATCTCTTCTGGGTCTCTGATTCATGATTCTATATTGATTTCAGGTTTCCCTACAGGTGGTGAGGCTTGAAATAGGGGATTAGAGGAAGAAACAGAAGCCAAGAGAAAATTATTTTACTATTACATCATATTGATTATTTCAAGAATTTGAGTTAGAAAAAATGTTTTTTTAAATAAACAACTCAATAAAAAAATAATAGCCTTTTAAACAATATATTGGACCAAATGGACATTATTTACATTTACAGAGCCTTTCATCTAAGAACATCAGATTACACTTTCTTCTCCAGTGCACATGGAACATTCTCAAGGTTAGACCATATTGTTAGAACACAAAACTAGCCTCGACAAACTTAAGAAGATTTAAATTATAACAAGTATATTCTCTGACCATAAGGCTTTGAAATTAGAAATCAAATGCAAAAAGGAAACTAAATGACACCACAAATATGTGGAGATTAAACAACATGCTTCTAAAAGATGACTAGGTCAGCAGATAAATAAAAGGTGAGATCAAAACTATATAGAGACAAAGGAAAATGACAATATGACATATCAAAACTTTTGGGATGCAATGAGCAGTACTAAGAGGAAAGTTTATATAATTACAGGTGTATCTAAAAAAAAACAAAACAAGAAAAAATTCACATAAATAATCAAACATTACATCTTAAAAACACTTTAAAAAGAAGAACAAAAAAGTATCCAAAGTCAGCAGAAGAAAGGAAAAAAAGCCATATAAAAATTTGAGCAGAATTAAATGAAATATAGACCAAAAAGACTATTAAAATAATGCAACAGCCCTGGCCAGTTCGGTTCAGTGGATAGAGTATCAACCTACAGACTAAAGGGTCTCAGATTCAATTCTGGTCAAGGACACTTGCCTGGGATGCAGGCTTGATCCCCAGTGGGGGGTGTGCAGGAAGTATCCCATCAATGATTCTCTATCATTATTGATGTTTCTATCTCTCTCCATCTCGCTTCCTCTCTGAAATCAATAAAAATATATTAAAAAATAATGTAACAAAGAGCTGGTTCAATGGTGAAACAGATTAATAAGTTGATAACCCCCCAGATAGAATCAGTAAGGAAAAAAGTGAAAATATTCAAGTAAACAAAATAAAAAATGAAAGAAAAAGTTACCACAGACATCACAGAAATATAAAGAACCATGCTAGAATATTATGAATGTCTATATGCCCCAAATTCAATAATATAGAAGATATTAGAAAACATGTGTTTCTATAATCATATAATCTGCCCAGACTGAATCATGAGGAACTGAAAAATCTACATAGACTGATCAGCAGTGAGAAAATGGAAACAACCATCAAAAACCTTCCCTTTTTGGCGAAGTGTCTATTTAGATCATGTGCCCAGTTTTAATTGGATTATTTGTCTTCCTTTTGTTAAATCGTATGAGTTCCTTATATATATATATATATATATATATATATATATATATATATATATTAATATTAACCCTTTATCAGGTGTATCATTGGCAAATATGTTCCCCCATACAAGTGGGCTCCCTTTTCATTTTGTTGATGGTTTCTTTGCTCTGCAGAAACCTTTTATTTTGATGTAGTCCCATTTGTTTATTTTATCCTTAGTTTCTCTTGTCCTATCTGTGACAATTCTGCTATATAAGATGTCTGAGATTTTTCTGCCTATCGTTTCTTATAATACCTTTATGGTTTCATAACTTACATATTCATTTTGAGTTAATTCTTGTGTATGGTGTAAGTTGGTGATCTAGTTTTCATTTTTTTTTTGCATTTACTAGTACTTGTCCAGTTTTGCCAGCACCATTTACTGAAGAGACAGTCTTTATTTAATGCTCTTTCCTCCTTTATCAAATATTAATTGAGCATAATGGCTTCAGTCAATTTTGGAGGCTCTGTTATTTTCCATTGATCTATATGCCTATTCTTGTGCTAGTACCCAGGTTGTTTTGACCCAGTGATCCTAGTTCTAAGAATATATCCTAAGAAACCTGAAATACCAATTAGAAAGAATATATGCACCCATATGTTCATAGCATCACAATTTACAATAGCTAAGATCTGTAAACAGTCCAAGTGACCATCAGTAGATGAGAGGATACAAACCCTATGGCACATTTATACCATGGAGTACTATGAAGCAGTAAAAAAGAAGGATCTCTTACCCTTTGAGACAGCATGGAGGGACCTGGAGAGTATCATGCTAAGTGAAATAAGTCAGTCAGAGAAAAACAAGTATCACATAGTCTCACTCATATGTGGAATCTAAGTAACAAAATAAAATAATGAATGGAGTGGATCCAAAGACATAAAAGCATGGAACAAAGTGTGGAAACTCAATGGGGGAAGGTGGGTGGGAAGAGATCAACCAAAGACTTGTGTGCATATATACATAACCCATGGACACAGACAATAGTGTGGTGAAATCCTGGGGTAGGGTGGCAATGATCTAGAAGGGGTCAACGAAGGTAAAAAGTGGACATATGAAAAACAACAATTGTTTTAAAAAAATGAGCAGAGGACTTGAAGGGACACTTCTCCCAAAAGTCATACAAATACCCAACAGATGTTTGAAAAGATGCTCCACTTCAGTAGCTATTAGGGAAATGCAAATCAAAACTACAATATGATACCACCTCACATTTGTTAGAATGGCTATTATCAACAAGATAGGTAGTAACAAGTGTTAGAGAAGTTGTAGAAAAGAAGAAACCCTCATTCACTGCAGGTGGCAATGTAAACTGGTACTGACACTATGAAGTATAGAGGTTCCTCAAAAATTAAGAATCATTATCATATGACCCAGCAACCCTTCCTGTAGGTATCTACCCCCAAAAATTTACCAACATTTATTCTCAAACACATATACACCCCTATGCTCATTGTGGCATTATTCATGGTGGCCAAGTCACGGGAGTGTCCTTCCATAGATAATTGGATAAACAAGATTTAATACCTATATACAATGGAATACTACTCAGCCATAAGAAAAGCTGAGATATTTCCATTTGCAACAACATGGATGATCCTTTAGAATATCATGCTAAGCAAAATAAGTCAGACAGAAAAAGTTTAAGAACTATATGATTGCACTCATATGTGGGATTATAAAATAGAGACCAACAAATAAACAAACAAGAAAAACAAACAAACAGAAAGTCATAGACACAGAAAACAGTATGGCAGTTAACAGAAGGAAAGGGGATAGGGTGTAACAAAGGGTAAAGACAGTCAAGTATATGGTGACAGAAGATGGTTGACTTTGGGTATTAGGCTCATTATGCAATATTAAGATGATATATCATAGAAATATACACTTGAGGCATACATAAACTTATTAACTAATGTAATTCTAATAAATTTAATAAAAAGATAGAATAGGCCCTGGCCAAGTGGCTTTTTTGGTTGGAGCTTCATCCCATACACCCAAAGGTGGCAAGTTAAATTCCCGGTCAGGGCACTTATCTAGGTTGTGGGGTCAATTCCTGGTCATGGCACACAGGACACAAACTATCAAAGTTTCTCTTTACCTCCACCCTCACCCTCCTCTCTCTTTAAAAAAAATCACTAAAACATATCCTCAGATGAGGATTAAGTAAAATAGTAAAATAAATTAAAATAAAATAACTCAAAGCTAGTGAAAGCATAAATTTATTAAAAGCATTCTGATTGGAAAGCAATCTGATATGCAAAATGTTGATAATTCTAAATATATCATTTCTTCTATTGTAATTAACTAGAACATATATGCATGTATGCATAACCCATGGACACAGACAATGATGTGGTGAAAGCCTGGGGTGGGGCAGGGACTGGGTAGAGGGGGACAACTAAGGGGGGTAATGGGGAACATCTGTAATACTGTCAACAATATAAATAAGTAATTAATTAAATAAATAAATAAACATTTTTCAAGTCAACTATCTGGTTATTCTGAGATAGGGTTTGTATAGAATGGGCAGTAAAAATGCGTAATTTATCTTTTTTTTCTATTTCAGATTTGAAAATTAATTGGCTTGTTAGTATCCTCACAAGGTGATCTATGAGTTTCCATTTCTAAATATAATTTTGAATGGATGAATTTTAATGCATTTCATGTTTTCATTCATTGCAATTATTTCCTTTATTGAAGTGAAAATCATCTTATAGTTTATCACCTAGCTCTGGAGCTCTTTTGAGATGATTGCAATAGTCTTTTATGTCATTCAAAAAAAAAAAAAAAACTAAGAAAAGTAAGATATATCAGAGTCATTCTTATACATTTTTTTTTGCCACAGGCCTCTATTTAGCCATTTCACTGTGAAACCCTGGTCTCCATTAATGGGAAATGCTATTAGAGATCACAACAGCACTTCTCCCTAATTGTCAGGTGCTAACTGAGAATGACATGGGACACCCAGATACAGGAGATGCTATTGCCCAGCTCAAGGAGGTCCTGGAGTACAATGTCATTGGAGGCAAGTACCAGAGGGGTATGACAGTGCTCATAGCATTCCAGGATCTGGTGGAACCAAGAAAGCAGGATGCTGATAGTCTCCAATGGGCCTTGCCTATGGGCTGGTGTGTGGAAATGTGTCAAGCTTTCTTTCTGGTGTCAGATGACATCATGGCGTCACCCCTCACCTGACGAGGGCACATATGCTGGTATCAGAAGCCAGGCATAGGTTGGATACCATCAATGATGCTATGCTTCTGTAAGGATGTATCTAGCATCTGCCGAAGCTCTACTGCCGAGAGCATCCCTATTACCTGAACCTGATCAACATCTTCCTGCAGAATTCCTATCAGAATGATATTGGACAGATCCTAGACCTCATCACAGCCCCTTGGGACAACGTGGATTTTGGCAGATACACTGAAAAGAGGTACAAATCTATTGTCAAGTATAAGACAGCTTTCTACTCTTTCTACCTTTCTGTAGCTGGTGCCATGTATATGGCAGGCATTAATGGGGAAAAGGAACTTGCCAATGACAAGAAGATTCTAGTGGAGATGGGAGAGCGCTTTCAGATTCAGTATGATTACCTTGACCTCTTTGGGGACTCCAGTGTGATGGGCAAGATTGGCACTGACATCCAGGACAAAAAAATGCAGCTAGCTGGCTGGTGGTTCAGTGTCTGCAATGGGCCTTTACGGAACAGTGTCAGATCCTGCAGGATAAGTATGAGCAGAAAGAGGCTGAGAAGGTAGCCCTGGTGAAGGCACTCTAGAAGAGCTGAATCTGCAGACTGTGTTCATGAAGTTTGAGGAAGACAGTTACAGCCACCTTGTGTGTCTCATTGAGCAGTAAGTAACCTTTGCTTCTGCCCCCAGCCATCTTCCTGCGGCTAGCGGACAAGATCTACAAGTGAAAAAAAGTGACCTGGAGACTTCCAGGGCAGGGAGGGGACTCTCTCAATAAATTACAGTAAATCCTCACTAATATTAACATATTAGACAAGAGTTAAGTTCTTATGTCATATTTCTGCTCACAAAAAAAAACACATCTCCAAACACTTCTAATATGAAACACTGAAATAAATGTGAGCTATACAGACATTTAAGGAAGGAATAAAAGCAGATAAGATTTTTTAAAAAATCTATAGCGGAATTATGAGCATATTAGTATATTAATTATATATATATATAATTACATAAAATAAGCACTTAAAATTGTTTTAAGTGCTTATTTTATGTAATTATATATACATTAAAAAGGTCATCTATGGAAATTACATATGTAGAAAAAAAGATGGCGGCTGGCAGGACAGAGGTGAGGGAGAGGAAGTGAGTGAGTGAGGGTATGAAAGGAGAGTGTGTGGATGTGTGTGGTGTGTGTGTGACTGAGTAAAGGGACAGTTAAGTCTCACAGGAGAAACAGAGGCTGGCAGACCAGGCTCTCTTGGACAAGGAGAGACTACAGCCACTGTGGGTACTCTCTGGACTGCAGGACTTGGGCACAGAGCCCACACCATTGAAGGAGACAATAGCCTTTTCTAGGAACTCATCAGCACCACCACCCAGACAGGACTTTGACACTGCCCTCGACCCAGCAGCCACTCCAGCCAAAATCCTGCTACCCAAGCTGCAGACCCGCGGACCCTGGGACTTCAACCTCCAAAGGTGTACCATTCCCATAGCAGTAAGTGCATCTTCCCACTCCCCAGAAGCAGAACTCCGGACACTACATTCACGTGTTTCCAGCCACGCAGGCATCCAGGGCACACCATTCTGTAGGCAGCGCCTGGGATCTTCTGGGAGCCCCTGCTGGGTGTAATTCTGCATAGACAAGGGTGCACTGCTCCGCAGTAGAAATTCTGAATTTCCTCTGTCTGAATAACTGCCCGCAGACACCCCAGCTGTGTAACTTCAACTCCAGGGCCCCTCAAAGTGTGTGAGAGTTCTGTGCCAGCAAACTCACTACCACAGATGAACACATTTCCAAAGGGCAGGCACCCTGAGCCCATATATCCACAGGGTCCTCTGGGGTACTGCTTTGAGTCCCTGCTGGGTGTGATTCTGCACAGACAAGGACGCACTGCCCTGCAGTAGAAATTCTGAATTCCCACCTCCTGAATAACTGCCCACATACACCCCAGCTGCTTAACTTCAGTGCCAGGGCCCCTCAAAGTGCGTCAGAGCTCTGTGCCAGCAAACACACCTCCAGTCTGTGTACACATTTGCATAGGGCAGGCATCCTGAGCCCATCTAACCACAGGGCACTTGTGGGACCTGCTGTGAGTACTTGCTGGGTCTGATCTTGGACAAAGGGGGACGCACTCCCTATAGCATTAGAAATTCTGAATTCACTCATCCTGGATACCTGCGCAAAGATGCCTCAATTACGTGGCTTCAGTGCCAGGGCCCTTCAGAGTACTTCAGTGCCCCTCTCTGGGAAACACACCGTGGGTGCCCCCGTGATCCTCCACTGGAAGCATGGCATATCCAACACAGATGCAGCAGCAAAAGCTGAGTCTGCCCACCCAACAACTACAGAATTCTGGACACCACAGTCATGCCTTTCCAGAACGCAGGCCTCCTGAGACCTATCACCTCAGCAGAGAGTTCCTGGGTTCCACTGTGAGACCCCACCGGGCACGCACGATTTCAATCAAGGGCGCAAGACAGCAAAAATTGGGACACCCCCCTCCACAGCTGCTGACTTCTAGACACCGCAATTGTACCTTTCCAGCTCACTGGCCTACATCAAGAGAACCCAAAAAGCTCAAATAGGGAGCTACACTAGATTACCAAGCCTAGGAGACCTGAGAGATCACAGCAGTAGCACCATCCCCAAAAGAACCTGAGTATCAAACCAATCAGATCAACAATTAAAATATTACAGCAAGGAGGAAAGAAGATGGCAGCAAAGTTGAAAAACTAAACTACTGCCTCGCACAACAATTTCAAAAATACAACTAAAAAACCAAACACCTACCACCCAGAACCACGGGAAAGTTGGCTGAGTGGTAGATTTACAACTAAGAAGAGAAGGGAGTGCAAACGCTGGAGAGCTGAGGTATGGAGGCGCGTTAGAAGCAGGCTGGAGGCAGGTGACTGGGAGCGCGGCTTTTCTTCAAACCCAAAGGGATACAAACTCCCGATCACTCTGAACTCCAGTTTCTGGGGACACGCGAGGCACCCAGACACCTACGGGGAGAAGCTGGACTCTCGGCCATCGGTCAGAGAGTGAGAGTGACTTTTCTGCAGAGGTGCGCCCAGCAATCAGGGTTTGCTGCACTGGAGCACAGGACACGGGGACTTGGAAAAACTGAAAGGCAGAGACCACTGAAGGCAGCCATGGCCGTTGGCCAAGCCCCAGCCTAGTGACGCCCTGAGACCCCACCCCGCCCTGAGACCCCGCCCCACACATTCTACAAACCCACTCAGGCTTCACACAGCAGCTTTTACATATAAATGGCCTGTTCTGTGGCAGCTCAACCAAATTAACTGCAGCTCCAGTCAGACTGCTCCAAAACTGCCCAAGCAAAGAGGAGAAAACTGTAGCTCTTGCTGTAGCTCCTGCTGGGAGGCCTCAGACCTGCACCCCATTGGAGATCCAAACACTAGGGTATCTAATGGTCGGTGTGGACGACACCAGATTTCAACCACTCTCATAAGGGACACATTCAAGAGGCAGACTCAGTGAGCACCAAAGCCCTACTGTGTCTCCAGCGCAGCAGCGCTTCCATTATAGACACAGCAGGTCCTCATAGCCAATTGGCCTGGAGGTCAATTCCTCCCAGAGTACCAATAGCAATCAAGGCTTTTAACTACACCGAGACTTTCCACTCAGCCCACAAAGGGGTGTACAAAGAGCGACCACCTAGAGTGATTGGGGAAGCTGAGCTACCGACCCCTATAGGTCACTGACCACACAAAGCCACTCCATCAACACAGGGAGGCAGCCAAAATGCAGAGACACTGAAGTATGTCATGAGGAAATGAAAAAAAAAAAAAAGCTGGGGTAGCAATACTTATATCTGACAAACTAGATC
This sequence comes from Eptesicus fuscus, assembly GCF_027574615.1. Lineage (NCBI taxonomy): Eukaryota > Metazoa > Chordata > Mammalia > Chiroptera > Vespertilionidae > Eptesicus > Eptesicus fuscus. Next base: position 28,439,781 of record NC_072473.1, read on the forward strand.
TCAAAGTGAAGGACATAACAAGAGATAAGGATAGCCACTTCATAATACTAAAGGGAGCAATCCAACAAGAAGAAATAACTCTGATAAACATATACACACCCAATACAGGAGTACCCAAATACATAAAAAAAATTCCTAGAGGATATCAAGGGAGAGATTGACAGCAAAACAATCATAGTAGGGGACTTTAATACCCCACTATCACCATTGGACAAATCCTCTAAACAAAAAATCAGTAAAGAAACATCAATCCTAAATGACTCACTAGACCAGATGGAATTAGTTGACATCTTCAGAACATTTCACCCCAAAGCCACAGAATATACACTCTTCTCAAGTGCACATGGATCATTTTCAAAGACAGACCATATCTTGGGTCACAGGAAAAGTCTCTTTAAATTCAAGAAGATAGAAATCATATCAAACATCTTCTCAGATCACAATGGCATAAAACTGGAAATCAACTACAATAAAAACAATCCACAAAAATCAAACACATGCAGACTAAATAGCATGCTACTAAACAATGACTGAGTTAGCAGAGAGATCAAAGAAGAAATAAAAAACATCATGGCAACAAATGACAATGAAAACACAACAATGCAAAATCTATGGGACACAGGGAAAGCAGTCTTGAGAGGGAATTTCATAGCTCTACAAGGCTACGGCACAAAACAATAAACAATGGTAATAAATCACCTATCCCAACAACTCAAAGAGTTAGAAAGAGAGCAACAAGAAAAGTCCAGTGTCAGCAGAAGGAAGGAAATAATAAAGATCAGAGCAGAGATAAACAACATAGAGACAGAAAAAAAAAACAATAGAAAAGATCAACAAAACCAAGAGCTGGTTCTTTGAAAGGATAAACAAGATTGATGAACGTCTAGCCAGGCTCACCATAAGCAAAGAGAGAGAACCCAAATAAACAAAATCAGAAATGAAAGAGAAGAAATAACAACAGAACCCACAGAAATACAAAGGATTGTTTAAAAATATAATGAACAACTCTATTCCAACAAACTGGACAACCTGGAGGAAATGGATATTCCTAGAAAAATACAACCTTCCAAAACTCAATCAAGAAGAATCTAAAAATCTCAATAGGCCAATAAATATGGATGAAATTGAAGCAGTCATCAAAATGCTTCCAGCAAACAAAATCCTAAGGCCAGATGGCTTCACAGGGGAGTTTTAGCAAACATTCAAGGAAAAACTTAAACCTATCCTCCTCAGACTATTCCAAAAATTTCAAGAGGAAGGAACACTTCCAAGCTCATTCTATAAAGCCAGCATCACCCTGATATCAAAATCAAAGAAAACACAATGAAAGAGAATTACAGCCCAATATCCCTCATGAACACAAATGCCAAAATCCTCAACAAAATTCTAGCAATTAGGATTCAGCAGTACATCAGGAAGATCATACAACATAAACAAGTAGGATTTATCCCAGGGATGCAAGGATGGTACAATATCCACAAGTCAATAAACGTGATACATCACATAAACAAATTGGGAGATAAAAAAAAAAACATAGTCATATCAATTGATGCAGAAAAAGCATTTGACAAAATGCAACACCCATTTTTTGAAAAAAACTGTCAGCAAGATGGGATTAGAAGGATCATATCTCAACATAATAAAAGCCATAAATGACAAACCCACAGCCAACATCATACTCAATGGGCAAAAACTAAAACCATTTGCCCTAAGAACAGGAACAAGACAGGGATGCCCACTCTCACCACTCCTGTTCAACAGAGTACTGGAAATATTAGCCATTGAGATTAGATAAGAAGAAGAAATAAAAGGCATCCAAATTGGAAAAGAAGAAGTAAAACTCTCCTTTTTCACAGATGACATGATATTGCACATAAAAAACCCTAAAGACTCCATAAAAAAAACTATTAGAATTTAGAAATGAATTTTGCAATGTAATAGGATACAAAATTAACGCCAAAAAATCTATGGTATTTCTATACACCAATAGTGAATTTACAGAAAAAGAGTCTAAAAAAACAATCCCATTCACCATTGCACCAAAAAAAAAAATTAAGATACCTAGGAATAAACTTTACTAAGGAGGTAAAAGACCCATACACGGAAAAATACAGGATACTGAAAAAAGAGATAGAGGAAATAAACAGAAGGAAGAACATACCATGTTCATAAATTGGTAGAATCAACATCATTAAAATGTCCATACTACCCAAAGAAATCTATAGATTCAATGCAATCCCCATTAAAATACCAAAGGCATATTTCACAGACCTAGAATGAACTCTCCATAAATTCATCTGGAATAAAAAAAGACCACGAATAGCCACAGTGATCCTGAGAAAGAAGAACAAAGTAGGTGGGATCTCAATGCCAGATTTCAAGCTGTATTACAAAGGCACTGTTTTTAAAACTGCCTGGTTATGACACAAGAACAGGCATATAAACCAATGGAATAGAATGGAGAACCCAGATATCGATGCAAACCACTGTGCTCAATTAATATTTGAAAAAGGAGGCATGAACATAAAATGGAGCCAAGACAGTCTCTTCAATAAATTGTGTTGGGAAAAGTGGACAGATACATGCAAAAAAATGAAACTAGACCACCCACTTACATCATACAAAATAATAAACTCAAAATGGATAAAGGACTTAAATATTAGATGGGAAACCATAGAAATACTAGAGGAATCCACAGGCGGAGAAATCTCAGACATATGTCGAAGCAATTATTTCACTGATACCTCTCCTAGGGCAATGGAAACTAGAGAGAAAATAAACAAATGGGACTACATCAAAATAAAAAGCTTTTGCACAGTAAAAGAAAACATCAACAAAACAACAAGAAAGCCCACTGTATGGGATAACATATTTGCAAATGTTATCACTGATAAAGGTTTAATTTCCAACATATACAGGGAACTCATACAACTTAATAAATGAAAGATAAATGATACAATAAAAAAAAAAGGACAACGGACCTAAATAGACACTTTTCGAAAGAAGACAGAAGGAAGGCCAAGAAACATATGAAAACATGCTCAAAGTCACTAATTATCCGATAGATGCAATCAAAATGACAATGTGGTACCATCTTCCACTTTTCAGAATGGCTATCATCAACAAATCAACAAATGACAAGTGCTGGTGAGCATGTGGAGAAAAAGGAACCCTCGTGCATTGCTCATGGGAATGCAGACTAGTGCAGCCACTTTGGAGAACAGTATGGAGTTTCCTCAAAAAACTAAAAATGGAACTCCCATTTGACCCAGTAATCTCACTTCTAGAAATATATCCCAAGAAACTAGAAACACCAATCAGAAAGGATATATGCATCCCTATGTTCATAGCTGCACAATTCACCATAGCTTAGATTTGGAAATAGCCTAAATGCCCATCAGCAGATGACTGGATCAGAAAAATATGGTACATTTACACAATGGAATACTACGCTGCTATAAAAAAGAGGGAATTCCTACCATTTGCAGCAGCATGGATGGAACTGGAGAGCGTTATGCTAAGTGAAATAAGCCAGGCAATGAAAGAAAAATGCCACATGATCACACTCATTTATGGAAAATAAAGGACATTATAACCTGTTGAACAAAAAGATAGTTACAGAGGCAGTAAAGCATCGAACAGACTGTCAAATTATAGTGGGAAGGCTGAGGAGTGTTGGGGATGGAGGGAAAGAGATCAACCTAAGGACTTGTATGCATGCATATAAGCACAAACAATGTACACAAGACACTGGGGGGTGGGTGGGATGAGGGCATGTGACAGGGGGTAGGAGAGGCTGGGGGAATGTAAATGGGGAAAAAAGGGAGATATATGTACTACTATATGTAATACTTTAAACAATAAAATAAAATAAAAACAAATTAAAAAAGAAAGGTCAACTATGAAGAGGTGGAAATAGGATTGGCATGGGAAGGGGACTGTTACTTTCTGTAACAACTTTGACTTTATTAAACCCAAGGTTTTACCACAATAAATAAAAACATTATGCTACTTAATTCTGACAATTCCTCTGGACACAGTATCTATATATATAAAAGCCTAAGCAAACGTTAAGAATGGTTGAACAACCAGTCGACCAGTCAATGTGATGCGCACTGACCACTAAGGAAGCTCATCCTCCCACAGCTGGCCAACCTCCCGCAGTCCCTCCTGCCAGCTGGCCAGCCCCAATCAGCCCCAATCAAGACTGGGCCCCAATCACCAGCCAGGATGAAGGACCCCATCTGTGCATGAATTAGTGCACTAGGCCTCTAATAACCTATATAATAAAAGTCTAATATACTATGTGTCCAGTCGTCCAGTCATCTGTTCAACCAATCAAAGTGTAATATGATAATTATATGCTAAAGCCATTCAACTGCTTGCTATGACTTGCACTGACCACCAGGGGGCAGATAGTTGACCAGTCAACCAATGGCTATGTTGTACACTGACCACCAGGGACAGACACTCCAACTGGTAGATTAGCTTGTTGCTGGGGTCCAGCCATCGGGACTGATTTTGACGAGCTGAATACTCCCTAGAATACTCCCGTGGTCCCTCTCTGGCTGGCCAATCTCCTGCGTCCCTCTGCAGCCCTGATTGTGCACCTGTGGGGTTCCTTGGCTTGGCCTGCACCATCTTGCAATCTGGGACCCCTTGGGGGATGTTGGAGAGCCAGTTTTGGCCTGATCCTGCAGGTCAGGAAGAGGGACACCACTGGTGCACGAATTCATGCACCAGACCTCTAGTAATTATATATGTTGGTATTATGGGTTGAATTTTTTACTTCCCACCCTCACCAAAAATTAGATATTTTGAAGTCCCAATCCCATATTTTTCAGAATGGCACCTTATTTGAAAATAGAGTTGTTGCATAACTAATTATTTAGATGAGGTGATACTGGAGTGGGGTGGGTCCCAACCAACTCCAGAAGCACTGAAGTTTTTAGTAGAAGACTATCTGAAGACAGAGAGTGAACACCATGCTACAAGGAAGGCAGAGATTAGAGTTACAAATGAAGGAACAGTTGAGATTATAGGCAAACCAACAGGAGTTAGGAAGAGGCAAAGAAGGCTTCCTCTTCAGATGTCACAGGGGACTTGGATCTGCTGCTATTTTGACTCTTAACTTCTAGACTCCAGAATTGTGAGAATTAATTTCTAAGTCATCCTGATTTTGGTATTAGTTATGGCTAGAGTCAAATATCATTTCTTTAATCTAGATAAAGCATTTTCCGAGCCCTTATAAATAACATTTTATAATTTGTAGAGAATAATCCTATATAATAAAAGGCTAATATGAAAATTGACCAAAAGGCAGAATGACTGGTCCTATGCAGTCCACTGACCACCAAGGGGCAGACGTTCAATACAGGAGCTTCCCCCCTTCTGGTCAGTGCACCAGAAGCCAGGCTCATGGATGGTGAGCACATTGGCAGTGGCAGGAGCCTCTCCCGCCTCCGTGGCAGTGCTAAGGATGTTCAAATGACGGATTAGGTCCGTACCATGGAGAGAAAACCTAATACACCAGTCAGACATCCCCCAAGGGCTCCCAGACTGCAAGAGAGTGCAGGCAGGACTGAGGTACCCCCTTCCGAGTGCACAAATTTTGTGCACCAGGCCTCTAGTCTATAATAAAAATGTAATGTGCTAATTAGACCGGATGACCTTCCAGATGAAGCTGGGGCTGTGAGGGAAGTTCGGGTCCCCGGTGCCTGCTGGTGGCTAGAGGAAGCCCAGGTCCTGGGTGCCTGCCAGCGGCCAGAGGGAAGCCCAGGTGCCAGAGGGAAGTCCGTGCCAGCAGCTTGGGGAAGGAAGGCTTACTTTTGCATGAATTTTGTGCATTGGACCTCTAGTATTACATATTAAGAGAAGCATACATAAGAAATGGTTCTCATTGTTTCTAAAGGTGTTATGGAAAATGTTCCCCCAGATATCCTATATAATAAAAGGCTAATATGCAAATTGACTGAACAGCAGAATGACCGGTTACTATGAAGTGCACTGACCACTAGGGGGCAGACGCTCAATGCAGGAGCTGCCTCCTGGTGGTCAGTGTGCTCCCACAGGGGGAGTGCTGCTCAGCCAGAAGCTGGCTCATGGCTGGAGTGCACAGTAGCAGTGGCGGGAGCCTCTCCTGCTATCTTGGCAGAACCAAGGATGTCCGACTGATGGCTTAGGCCCACAGGGAGCAGGCATAAGTAATCAGTTGGACATCCCCAGAGGACTCCTGGACTGTGAGAGGGCGCACATGGGCTGAGGGACCCCCCAAAGTGCAAGAATTTTGTGCACCGGGCCTCTAGTATCCTAATATATAAAAACACAGGGTCCATAACATCCAAAATGACGGAAGGCTCGACCCGACCCAGCACTGACGCTGCCACTGTGGGTGCGGCAACCCAGAACTGACTGCCAAGGGGGCTGCAGATCAGGCCTCGAGAGAGTCCTGGCGAGAAGCAGGTTCTGATCCATAGCCTCCATGGCAGCTGTTGATCAGCCCTTGCCTCTCTCTTTCTCTCTGGACCTGGCCAGCAGCTGTGCCTCTCTTTCTCTCCAGGCCTCTGCGGGGGCTGCTGATCAGCCCTGACTCTCTGATCAGGCCCAGAGATAGGCCTGGAGACACTGACTGGCATAGAAACCAACCAATCAGAACCAAATCTGGGTGAAGTGTGAGGAGCCAATGGCTGCCTAGGAGGCAGGGCTTTTGACGCTGACTAGCATAGAAACCGACCAATCAGAATCTAATCTGGGTGAACTGCTAAGGCAGAACCTAAGGTGTGGGCTGAGGAGGGGTTTTAAGGGCTACAGCTATTTGGTGTAAGGTGTAAGAAAGTGGTTCAATTTTTTAATGACCAGTTTGGCAATATAGCACATATGGCTGGCTATCAGTCCAGCTATAGGGATCATGTATTTTTGTCTGTCAAGAGTGTCTTCTCCTGCTGAAAAAGGCTTCCCCCCATTTAAGCAATCCTATCCTATATAATCTATCTATACTAAAAAAATAATAATATGCTAATTAGACTGGGTCTACCAGCCATCTTCCGGATGTCCAACTTCCTTCTGGACAAAGCCATGGTGGTGGGGACTGAGGCAGAGGCAGTTAGGGGTGATCAGGCCAGCAGGGGAGAACAGTTGGGGGTGAGATCAGGCCGGCATGGGAGGGCAGTTGGGGGTGAGATCAGTCTGGCAGGGGAGGGCAGTTGGGGGAGAGATCAGGCCGGCAGTGGATGGCAGTTGGGGGCAACCAGGCTGGCAAGGGAGGGAAGTTAGTGGTGATCAGGAAGGCAGAGGCAGTTAGGAGCTATCAGGCCAGCAGGCAGAGAAGTTAGGGGCTATCAGGAAGGCAAGATCAGGGATTAGGGGCAATCAAGCGGCAGGCAGAATCCGTTAGGGGTGATCAGGCAGCCAGGCAGTTGAGCGGTTAGGAGCCAGATTGCAAGAGAGATGTCCGACTGCTGGTTTAGGTGTGATCCCTATATTATCAAAATACTAGAGGCCCAGTGCATGAAATTGTGCACTGGGGGGTGGTCATTCAGCCCAGCCTGCACGCTCTCGCAGTCTTGGGGGGGGGGTGGTCCCTCAGCCCAGCCTGCACCCTCTCACAGTCCATGAGCCCTTTGGGAATGTCGGACATCCTTAGTGCTGCCAAGGAGGTGGGAGAGGCTCCCGCCACTGCCACTGTGCTCACCAGCCATAAGCCTGGATTCTGGCTGAGTGGCACTCCTCCTGTGGGAGGGCACTGACCACCAGAGTGTAGCTCCTGCGTTGAGCATCAGACCCCGGCAGCCATTGCACATTATAGTGATGGGTTGTTCTGTCATTTGGTCGAATTGCATATTAGCCTTTTATTATATAGGATGAGCCCAGCAATCATGGCTCAGTGGTTGAGCATCAACCTATGAACCAGGAGTTCCCAATTAGATTTCAGGTCAGGCACATGCCTGGGTTGCTGGCTCAATTCCCAGTGTGGGGCACATAGGAGGAAGCTGATAAATGATTCTCTTTCATCATTGATGTTTTTATCTCTCCCTTTCTCTATTAAATCAATAAAAGTATATTTATAAAAACATGAATTGCAATAATGTTTGATTATGGTTAAAATGGCAGTTCTTTCAGACATACAGAAGACCCCTGAATTTCATATTACCATGTAAGAAATCTCAGAAATATATTGATTTTATCTACTACTAGAGGCCTGGTCCACAAAATTCGTGCACGGGGGGTGTGTCCTTCAGCCCAGCCTGCTCCGACTCCAATCTGGGACCCCTTGAGGGATTGGGCCTAAACGGGCAGTCGGACATCCCTCTCACAATCCAGGACTGCTGGCTCCCAACTCCTCACCTGCCTGCCTTCCTGATTGCCCCTAACCGCTTCTGCCTGCCAGCCTGATCACCCCCTAACCACTCCCCTGCCAGCCTGATTGATGCCTAACTGCTCCCCTGCCAGCCAAATTGCCCCTAACTGCCCTCCCCTGCTGGCCTTGTCACCCCTAACTGTCCTTCCCTGCCAGCCTCATCACCCCTAACTGCTCTCCCCTGCTGGTCTGGTCCCCCCTAATTGCCCTCCCCTGCAAGCCTGGGTCCCCCCAAACTGCCCTCCCCTGCAGGCCTGGGTCCCCCCAAACTGTCCTCCCCTGCAGTCCTCGTTCCACCAAACTGCCCTCCCCTGCAGGCCTGGTCACCCCTAACTGCCCTGTCCTTCAGGCCTGGACCCCTCAATTGTCTTCCCCTGCAGGCCTAGTTTTCCCCAACTGTTCTCCCCTGCAGGCCTGGGTACCCCCCCAACTGACCTTCCCTGCAGGCTTGATTGTCCCCAACTGCCCTTCCCTGCAGGTTCGGTCACCCCTAACTGCCCTCCCCTGCAGGCCTGGTCACCGCTAACTGCCTTCTCCTGCAGGCCTGGCCCCCCCAAACTGCCCTCCCTTGCAGACCCGGTCCCCCCAACTGCTCTCCCTTGCAGGCCTGGTCCCTCCCAACTACCCTCCCCTTCTGGCCTTCCTGTGGCAGCCATCTTATGTCCACATGGGGGCAGCCATCTTGTGTGTGGTAGTGACAGTTAATTTGCATATTACTCTTTTATTAGATAGGATAGAGGCCTGGTGCATGGGTGGGGGCCGGCTGGTTTGCCCTGAAGTGTGTCCTGGATAAGGGTGGGGGTTCCCTTGGGGTGTGGGGCAGCCTGGGCGAGGGGCCTGAGGTGGTTTGCAGGTTGGCCACCCCCCCCCCCGTAGTGACTCAAGCGTAGGCCCTGGTATCTGGGACTTATTTATCTTCTATAATTGAAACTTTGTAGCCTTGAGCAGAGGCCAGGGCCAGCCAGGAAGCTTGGTTTCCTCCATTGCCGGGGAAACCCAGGCCTCCTGCTCTCTCCATGGCTGTAGCCATCTTTGTTGGGTTAATTTGCATACTTGCTCCTGATTGGCTTGTGGGCGTGTCTTGTGGGCATGGTGGCAGTACAGTCAATTTTCATTTTTCTCTTTTATTAGTGTAGATTATGATGTGATTAAATTAGGCAAGTCACAGTTTCAGTACTAAACTGAAAGTGGAGAGAAGCATTATATAAATTAATTTATATAATCTTTACTATACCTTTGGTACATAGATAATGTAATTATTATCATTGTCATTTCTTAATTAGCAACCTGATTCAGAGAATTAAAAGTACTTTCACAGACTATACAGTTAAGAAGCCGCAGAATAAAGATGGAGCTGCAGGCTTCTGAATCTTTTCCCTTAAATTCTGTGTTTTTCTTTTACCATCAAAATAATACTGATTATATAAGATTTAGAGTTTTATAAAAGAATGTACAAGAAAATATATGTCAACTTTAATTATATCTTGCAGATATAGCCACTGTTAACATTAACTTTATTTGTTTATTAAATTGCACTTTTTTCCTATGCACATGTACATGTATTTTCAGAGCTCTCTATTCTCTTTTATTGTTTTATAAATCTGTCTTTATGCCAGTACTATTATGTTTTGATAGCTGTAGTTTCATATTGTTTTGAAATCAGGAAACTTAAAACTACTGACTTTGTTATTTTTTACATTGTTCTGGCTTCCAATTTTTAAATTATAAACACAGTTATAATAATAAATATTCACCCATATCTCTCATAAAGTGTTTGTTCTGCCAACATACTGTTTGAGATGTAATTATATTTTATAAACTAAACACTAATATGTAAGGTAAAGTTAAGGATTCTAGCTATTAAATAAATTGAACCATTTATTCATTAATTGGGCTACAAATGAGTTCTTACTTGTTTTTAGTCCCAAACATATGGATTGACTGAATTTGAACAATTCTGGTCACTGCCAACTTCGCTACTCATTGAAAAGGACAAGGTCTTTGATAATGCTAAATTTAAGTTATTTAACTTTGTTCTAAGCAAGCAAAAACTCATAATCACAGACAACAGTATGTTGATTACCAGAGGGAAGGGAGGTATAGGGGTAGAAAAAGATATAGGGGGTCAAATATATGGTGACAGGAAAATACTTGACTTAGAGTGTTGGGCACACAATGCAATATTCAGATGATGCATCACAGCATTGGACACTTGAAACCTACATAATCTTATTAACCAGTGTTACCCCAATACATTTAATGAAAATAACTTTTTTTACTTTTCCAAGATTGTATAGCCTATTTAGGGTCCTTTGAGATTACATATAAATTTTAGGATGAATTCTCATATTGGTGCAAAAAACTTAATTGGGATTTTGATAGACATTATATTGAATCTGTAAATCACTTTGGGTAGTATGCACTGATATGTTAACAATGTTGTTTTCCAATACATGCACAAGGGTTATATTTCCTTTTATTTGTGTCTTCTTTCAGTAACACTTTTTTTTTAGCTTTCAGTGTATAAGACTTTTGCCTTTGTTACATTTATTCCAAGTTATTATTTTATTATTTTGGATATTCTATTGTAAATGGAATTGTTCTTTATTTTGCATTGTTCATTGTTAGTGTATAGAAATTTATTGAATTTTGAGTATTGATTTTGTTGTGTTCTACAACTTTGCTTATTAATTTATTTGCTTTTTAGTTCTAAGAGTTTTTTTTTGTGGAATATGTAACACTTTCTAAACATAAGATCATTTTACCTTTGATCAGAGAGAGTTTTTTTCATATCCAATATGAATGCTCTAGTGAGGAGTTGGAGTATTATGTTGAATAGGAGTGGGAAAAGTGAACATTTTTGTCTTGTTCCTGATCTTAGAGGGAAAGCATTCATTCATTTACCATTGGGTATGCTGTTCATTGTGGGCTTGTCATATATGGACTATGTTATGTTGATATAAATTCCTTCTTTCCTAGTTTGCTTATCATTGTTAATGTTAACCTGTATTAACTGGTAGAGATAATGTTTGTTTAAGTATCTCTAATGTAAAGTTATTCTTTTTCCCTATTTTCATATTGTACTCTTAGGAAGGAATTAACTATGCATAGCTAAAAAAGAGGGAATTTGCCAGACTGGTGTTGCTCAGTGGTTGAGCATTGAATAAAGTGACCAGATTTTAACATAGGTAAAGCGGGACACCATTGACCCGGGGGGGGGGGGGGGTGTTTTTTTTTTTTTTTTTTTCTTAAATATATTTTATTGGTTTTTTTTACAGAGAGGAAGAGAGAGGAATAGAGAGTTAGAAACATCGATGAGACAGAAACATCGATCAGCTGCTTCTTGCACACCCCCTACTGGGGATGTGCCCGCAATCAAGGTACATGTCCTTGACCGGAATCGAACCTGGGACCCTTGAGTCCGCAGGCCAACGTTCTATCCACTGAGCCAAACCGGTTTCGGCCCAGGGGAGGGGTTCTTGATTAAAAATTTGGTCTATATTGTAATCGCTTTTGGTTTTTTTAATAAAAGGAAATTCACTTCTTAGATCATCGTTGAATTTGCATCCTCTTACCCATTATGTTAAAAATCTAAAAAAAATAATTTAAAATTATATTATAATTATTATATACATATTATTTTAAAACACAGTAAGTAGGTACATAATTACATGAACACATTTTATTGTTAGTTTATAAATTAAATTAATTTGATTATTATAAAGTAACTATATTTTAAAAATTATTTTAATCCTATATTTCTTTCTAAATAATAACAATACTAACTTGTATTATTTTTCTTATGAATTTGCCGTAATGTAAGTCTTAAGTGTCACTTTCAAGGCCGGCGCTAGACTTTTTGCTGCCACTATAAAATATAAATGATACGAGTACTGTCTGCTAAATTCAAGAAAATTTATGTATTTATGGAATAAATAAATAAATTACCTAAATTATCTGAATAGCTGATTTGTAATGACATCACTTGTTTAACTAGCTTACTAGCACGCAGTACGATGTGTATCATCTGAGAGACAGTTACAAAATGTTTTTGTCGTTGCCAATCCCCAAAAATACCATTGTTCATTAAGTCCAAACAATGGTGGTCGAATTCTAACAACTGATCAACAATGCGAACTTTGATAAGCAGTTCTCAATAATCAGTTCTCAACAATTATTTGTTATTATTAAAATTTAACATCATAAAATTAACAAAAATAATATAAAACTCATATCCTGGTTAAATAGCCACATGGCCGCCGAAAACCATATATATATTCCCTTCCTGTTCTCCTGCTGTTCCTTAGCTTGTCATGCATTCTTTCCAAAAATCGGGACTTTTTTAAAACGCCGCGGGATGTGGGACAAATTGTTAAAAATCGGGACTGTCCCACCAAAAGCGGGACATCTGGTCACCTTAGCATCGACTCATGTACCAGGAGGTCACAGTTCAATTTCCGGTCAGGACACATGCCTGGGTTGAGGGATGGATCCCCAGCAGGAGGTGTGCAGGAGGCAGCCGATCAGTGAATCTCTCTTATCATTGAAGTTTCTATCTGTCCCTCTCCTTTCCTCTATCTGAAATCATTAAAAATATATATCGTTTTTAAAAAGATGGGGAGCCTAGCCCAGTGGAAAGAGCATCTGCCCACAGATTGAAGGGTCCTGGGTTTGATTCCGGTCAAGGGCATGTACCTTGCTTGGCTGTAGGCTCCTGCCCTGGTCAAGGGCATGTGGGAGGCATGTCTCTCACATCGGTGTTTCTCTCTGTCTCTTCCTATCCCTTCCACTCTTTATAAAAATCAATGGAAAAAATATCCTCAGGTGAGGATTAAAAACAAACAAAAAAAAAGAGTGGGGAATTATGTTCCCTTCTTTGAGGGTGGTTCACCTACATTATTAATTCTTTTATAAAGTATATTTGTCTAAATTACCAATTTATTTGTTTATTATATCCTTCATTTATATAAGTATGAATTCATGGAATTTATTTTATATCTTGGGTAAAAATAAAGTACTTTTATTGTTTTTATTTATTTTTATTTTTTAAAATTTATCTTTTATTGATTTTTACAGGGAGGAAGGGAGAGGAATAGAGAGTTAGAAACATTGATGAGAGGGAAACATCGATCAGCTGCCTCCTGCACAACCCCTACTGGGAATGTGCCCACAACCAAGGTACATGCCCTTGACTGGAATCGAACCTGGGACCCTTCAGTCCGCAGGCCGACCCTCTGTCCACTGAGGCAAACCTGTTAGGGCTAAAATTTATCTTTATTGTTGAAAGTATTACAATGTACCGGCACCACCCCCCACCCCCGCCACCGACCCCATTGACTCCCTACACCCCGTACCTGCCCTTCTCAGGCCTTCACCACAGGATTGTCTGTGTTCATTTGCTATGCATATATGCATATAAATTCCCCTGTTAATCTCTCCCCTGACTCACCACCCTTGCTTTTCCACTTAGATTTGTCAATCTGTTCCATGCTTCTATGCCTTTGGATTTATTTTATTCATCAGTTTGTTCATTAGATTCCAAAAAATGAGTGAGACCATGTGATTCTTATCTTTCTCTGACTGGCTTATTGTGCTTAACATAATACTCTCCAGGTCCCTTCATTCTGACTCAAAGGGTAAGAGAGCCTTCTTTTTTTATTGCTGCATAGTATCCCATGGTGTAAATGTACCACAGCCTTTTTCCCCCACTCATCTACTGATGAGCACTTAGGCTATTTCCAGATCATAGCTATTGTATATTGAGCTGCTATGCATATATTCTTTCTGGTTGGTGTTTCCAAATTCTTAGGATATATTCCTAGAAGTGGGATCACTGGGTCAAATGGGAGTTCCATTTTTAATGTTTTAGGATGGCTTTGTTGTCCTTTTGGACATTACCTAGTTTGTATCTTACATAAATTCTTATTCTTAGAATTTTTTTTTGCCCATAAATATGCTGTTCCTCAAAATTTCTTGGAATAAATTTAACATCTTAATGGTTTCTTCACTAATGAATTAAGATATCTTTCGCATATGTTCATTCCATATTTGTGTGAGTTATTTTTGTTTTACCTTTTCTGAGCATTATATTCTGATAATAGACATTTACTTTCTATATTCTCAAAGATTATTTCTCCTTTTTGATTTATTCAAATACTCTTGGTGATTTATCTTTTTCAAAATTGAGATAATCAGGTAGAAACTTTATTATAGTTGTTATTTCTGTTTTTTTTAGGTTATTTTCCTTTTCTTCCTCCTCCCCCCCGCACCCCCCGTTTTTTTTTTTTTTACTTTAAAATTTTTTATGTTTTTTTTTCTTTTTTATTGTTTAAAGTATTACAAATAGTAGTAAATATGTCTCCTTTTCTTCCCAATTGACCTTCCCCCATCCTCCCCTACACCCCCACCCCCAGCACATGCCCTCACCCCACTCCCAGTTTCTTGTGTCCATTGGTTCTCTGTTCTGTTCTACTGGTCTATATATCTGTTCTTATGCCAGTACCAGGCAGTTTTGAGAACAATGGCTTTGTAGTATAGCTTGATATCTGGTATTGTGATCCTCCAACATTGTACTTATTTTTCAAGATTGCTTCAGTTATTTGTGGTTATTTTTATTCCAGAAGAATTTGTGTAGAGTTTGTTCTAGGTCTTTGAAGTATGCTGTTGGTATTTTAATGGGGATTGCATTGAATTTATAGATTGCTTTGGGTAGTATGGACATTTTAATGATGTTGATTCTACCAATCCATGAACATGGTATATTCTTCCATTTGTTCATGTCTTCCTCTATCTCTTTTTTCAGCGTTTTGAAATTTTTTGAGTACAGGTCCTTTATCTTCTTGGTTAAGTTTATCCCGAGGTATCTTAATTTTTTTGTTGCAATGGTAAATGGTATTGCTTTTTAAATTTCTCTTTCTGTGAGTTCATTATTGGTGTATAGAAATGCCATAGATTTCTGGGTGTTAATTTTGTATCCTGCTACATTGCCAAATTCATTTATTAAGTCTAATAGTTTTTTGATGGAGTATTTGGGATTTTCTATGTACAATATCATGTCATCTGCAAATGAAGACACTTTTACTTCTTCTTTTCCAATTTGGATTCCTCTTATTTCATCTTCTTGTCTAATTGCAATGGCTAATACTTCCAGTACTATGTCAAATAGGAGTGGTGAGAGTAGGTATCCTTGTCTTGCTCCTGTTCTTAGTGGAAATGGTTTTAGTTTTTGCCCATTGAGTATGATGTTGGCTGTGGGTTTGTCATATATGGCTTTTATTATGTTGAGGTATGATCCTTCTATTCCCACTTTGCTGAGGGTTTTTATCAAAAAAAGGGTGTTGGATTTTGTCAAATGATTTTTCTGCAACAATGGATATGATTACATGGTTTTTATCTCTCAATTTGTTTATATGGTATATCACATTTAATGATTTGTGGATATTGTACCATCCTTGCATCTCCAGAATAAATCCCACTTGTTCATGGTGTATGATCTTTCTAATGTATTGCTGGATTCTATTTGCTAGAATCTTGTTGAGGATTTTGGCATCTATGTTCATGAGAGATATTGTCCTGCAATTCTTTCTTTGTATTGTCTTTATCTGGTTTGGGATAAGGGTAAAGCTAGCTTCATAGAAAGATCTTGGAAGTGTTCCTTCCTCTTGAATTTTTTGGAATAGTCTGAGGAAGATAGGTTTTATTTCTTCTTTGAATGTTTTATAAAACTCCCCTGTGAAGCCATCTGGTCCAGAGCTTTTTTTTGATGAAAGATTTTTGATTACTGCTTCAATTTCTTCCATAGTTATTGGCCTATTCAGATTTTTTAATTCCTCCTTGCTGAGTTTTGGAAGGTCAATTTTTTTTTAGAAATATGTCCATTTCTTCTAGGTTGACTAATTTGTTGGAGTAGAGTTTCTCATAGTAGTTTTTTATGATTCTTCATATTTCTGTGGGATCTGTTGTTATTTCACTTCTTTCATTTCTGATTTTGTTTATTTGGGTCCTCTCTCTTTGCTTCTTGGTGAGCCTGGCTAGAGGTTCATCAATTTGTTTATCCTTGTAAAGAACCAGCTCTTGGTTTTTTTATCTTTTTTTCTTTTTTTGGTCTCTATGTCATTTATTTCTGCTCTGATCTTTATTATCTCCTTCTTTCTGCTCATTGTGGGCTTTTCTTGTTGCATTCTTTCTAATTCTTCAAGTTGCAGAGTTAGATGATTTATTATAAGTTTTTCTTGTTTTTTGAGGTAACCCTGTAATGCTATGAACTTCCCTCTCAGTACTGCTTTCATTGTGTCCCAAAGATTTTGGATTGTTGTGTTTTCCTTGTCGTTTGTTTCCAGGATGTGTTTTATTTCTTCTTTGATCTATTTGGTAACCCACTCATTGTATAATAGTATTGTATTAAGCCTCCAATTGTTTGAATTTTTGTGATTTTTTTTACTGTAGTTGATTACTAATTTTATGACATTGTGATCTGAGAAGATGCTTGATATAATTTCAATCATCTTGAATTTGGAGAGACTTTGCCAGTGTCCCAATATGTGGTCTATCTTTGAAAATGTCACATGTGCACTTCAAATGAATGTATATTCTGTAGTTTTGGGGTGGAATGTTCTAAAGATATTGATTAAGTCCATCTGATCTAGTGAGTCGTTTAGAATTGAAGTTTCTTTGTTAATTAAAGTCTCCCACTATGATTGTGTTGCTGTCAATCTCACCACTGATACCTTCCAGAAGTTCTTTGTTTTTGTTTTTGATTTTTTTTTGTTTTGTTTTATCAATTTGGGTGCTCCTGCATTGGGTGCATAAATGTTTACCAGAGTTATATCCTCTTCTTGTATTGATCCCTTTAGAATTATGACATGGCTTTTCTTGTCTCTTGTTATGGTCTTTACTTTGAGGTCTATTTTGTCAGATATAAGTATTGCTACCCCAGCTATTTTTTTAATTTCCATTTGCTTAATAGATACTTTTTCATTCCTTCACTTTCAGTGTATGTGAGTCCCTTGTTCTGAGGTGGGTCTCCTGTAGACAGCATATATATGAGTCATGTTTTCTTATCCATTCATTCATTGGATGTCTTTTGATTGGAGCATATAATCCATTTATGTTTAATGTTATTATTAATAGGTACTTGTTTGTAGCCATTTCTGTATTTTATGTCTGTGTTACTTCCTCCCTTTCTATTTCAGCATTCCCTTTGCATTTCTTGCATTGCTGGCTTGGTAGTGATAAACTCCCTTAGCCTTTTTTTGTCTGGGAAGCTCCTGATTTCCACTTCAATTTTGATTGATAGTCTTGTTGGATAGAGTATTCTTGGATTCAGTCCTTTGCTTTGCATCACTTTGTATATCTCCTTCCATTCCCTTCTAGCTTTATGTGTTTGTGTTGAGAAATCATTTGATAATCTGATGGGAAATGCTTTTTAGGTAACTCTCTGTCTTTCTCTTGCAGACTTTAAGATTCTCTCTTTGTTGTTAACGTTTGCCATTGTAATTATGACTTGTCTTGCTGT
Source organism: Eptesicus fuscus (assembly GCF_027574615.1). Classification (NCBI taxonomy): domain Eukaryota; kingdom Metazoa; phylum Chordata; class Mammalia; order Chiroptera; family Vespertilionidae; genus Eptesicus; species Eptesicus fuscus. The sequence continues at coordinate 28,457,651 of NC_072473.1, forward strand.
GTGTCTTTTGGGATTCATCTTGCTTGGGACTCTCTGTAGTTGTATAACTTTTTTCTTCCCCATATCCGGGAAGTTTTCTGTCATTATTTCTTCAAATAGATTTTCTAAACTTGCTGCTCTTCTTGTCCATCTAGCAGCCCTATTATATGTATGTTACTTCATTTTGTGTTGTCCCAAAGCTCCCTCAGACTCTCCTCCTGCTTTTTAATTTTTTTCTCCAGTTGTTGTACAGATTGGGTTTGTTTCGGTACTTTATCTTTTAACTCACTAATTCGGTTCTCTGCTTCTTCTAGTCTACTATTGAAACCTTCCATGGGGTTTTTGATTGTAGCTATATCACTTTTGATTTCTTCCTGATTTTTGCATAGGTTGTTGTTTTCTTGTATGAACTGTATAACCATTATTCTGAATTTATTTTCTGTCATGTTGCATTCTTCCTTTTCACTTATTTCCTTTCTTAGCAAATCCTCATTTTCTTTCCTCTGGGGATTGTTTCATTGTCACCCCATTCTAACTATCACCAGAAGGTTCAAATTTCAAAGTTTTGCATTGCAGGGGCTTGGGCTGTGTGCAGTGGGAGCTTCGCACCCCCCGAGTGTCACTGAAGAGCTCCGACCCCAAGACGTGTTGCTGCAGTGGGTTGGTGGGAGCCATGCTCGCCCAGGATCTGAGTCACAGGCACTTAGTGTGGCCTCGTGTGCACACATAGAATCAGGGCCACTGCCTGCACCTCTCTGAAACAGAGACCCTGCTGGTGTGTGCCAAAAATCAGAGTCCCCTAGCGTGTGTCAGAAGTCACAGATACCCTGTGCCTTCGCCGAGAATCAAGTTTCAGAGTCTCTGTTGCTTGGGGCGTCCTCATGTCGAGAATCAGGGTCCTTGTGTATGCATGTGCCAAGCATTGGAGTCACTGGATCTTAGTGTGAATGCACTGGGAATCAGGGATCTCAGGTTCACGTGATGAGAAACAAAGCCAAGTCACTGGTGCTCAGTGCGGCCTCTCGCGCGGAAAACATGATCCCCAGTCTTCTTGGAAGACCGGGTTGCACAGTTGCACTGTGTTGGCAGGAGGTCCACTCCTGCCCTGCAGAAAACAGCCTTCCATGTGTGCTTGCCCTGAGTCATAGTCAGGTGGCTCTGCCGTCCTGTGTTGGAATGGGGTCTGGTCCCACGGGTGGGCACTGTGGGAAACAAACTCCCTGTGTCTGTGTACCCAGGCTCAAATTCAGTCAGCCTTCCTGTGTGGACACAGGGTCTGGCGATGGAAAACAAACTTCCTGTGTCCACACATCCAGGCTCAAATTCAGCACAGCCAACCTGCATGGGCCTGGGTTCTGGCCGTGGGAAACAAACTCCCTGAGTTCATGCTCTCCGGCTCAAATTCAGCACAGCCTCCCTGTGTGGGTGTGGGGTCTGGCCACGGGAAACAAACTTTCCATGTCCGCACACCCAGGCTCAAATTCATGTAGAGCCGCTGCTGCTGTGTGCAGGCAGTAGGCTTGTTTGTGTTTAGAGGGTCTGGCAGTTCCTATGCCACTGCTGCAGGGTTGGCAGGGAGGGGGGATTGGCTCTGTGACTCGGAGAAATCTGCGGCTGGGGTGCCTGGGGTCTTGGTGTCCATGGGTCTGCAGCTGTGGTTGCAGGTCTTTTACACGAGTGGCTGTAGGGTCCTGGTTTGTGACTAAGACCAGATTGGGTAGTGGCAAGGTTAGGATCCTAGTCTCAAGCAGTTCTGTTCTTCAAGATGGCATGGTCTCTGTGCCCATGCTGGCTGCCCTCAGGGTGTTTGCAGTGGCAGCAGGATTTTGCCATCTAAGACTGCCTGATTTGGCAGTCCCTTAGAAGACTTGCAGGATCTAACTGTCCCTAGCTCTCACTCACACACACCACACATGTCCACACACTCCTCTATCACTCCCTCACTCTCTCATATACTCTCCCTTCCTACCTTCTTGCCAGTTGCCATCTTGGGTCCCCTTCCTCCCTTTTTTATTTCTTCCATTTTTATTTCTCTTCTTCTCTCACTGTTGCTATTCCTTTTCTTTCTATGCTTAACTCTTTCAAAACTATTTTGAATTAATTTTTGTGTACGGTTATCTGAGAATTTCTCCAGAAATTATGAAAAGCATTACAATTATATTCTATACTTCTAAAGGTTTCATTTCAGTAGTTTTATTTATTCTCATATTTCTGTGAATTTATAAAAGTGATCAATAATCTTTTCCTGTTTGAAATTCCTAATGTGTAATATGTTTTCAGAAGGAAAAATATCTTAATTTAGTATGCTTATTTGTGCTCAGTTGCTCACACTGTTGGCAAACCAGAATTGTTGGTTTAATCCTTGTGTGGTCAAGTTATTTTGGCTTAATACCATGACTATGGACCATACTACTCATTTGAAATACTTCACAAATGCATCCTAGTCACAAAGGATACTGTGTGAATGTTTGTGACAAAAATAGCACATCTTCCTAGACATTACTGGAAAAAGCTGCTACTGATGGCTTTAGTGATAGTAGGTTAGTACTAGCTTTCATATACAAAAAAACCCCACATGGATTGTTGGAATCTTAAAAATGTATAGATTATTCCAAACAAAATGTAAATGGTACATTAAAACATCTAAATATATAAGGAGCCAGAGTCATAACATCCACAATGACTGGAGGCTTGACCGAATGTTAGGCTGCATGCGCAGCAGGCGAGTGGGCTGAACTGCTGCTGACCTCTGTGAGACAGAGAGAAGAGGGGCTGATCAGCAGCGGCTGCTGGTGAGGCCTAGAGAGAAGCAGGGTGATCAGACCCTGCTTCTCTCTTCTGGCCTCACCAGCACCTAAGCCTCTCTCTCTCTTCCAGAGGTCAGCAGTTCAGCCCACTCAGCAGCAATCTGGGGTGGCTGCTGATCAGCCCCTGCCTCTATAATCAGGCCTGGAGATAGGCCTGGAGATGCTGACTGGCATAGAAACCAACCAATCAGAACCACATTTGGATGAATTGCGAGGAACAAATGGCTGCCTAGGACCCGGGGCTTTTGACGCTGACTGGCATAGAAACCTACCAATCAGAACCTAATCTGGGTGAACTGCAAAGGCAGAACCTAAAGTGGGGTCTGAAGAGGGGTTTTAAGGGAAACAGCTCTTTGGTGTAATGTGTAAGAAAGTGATTCAATTTTTTAATGATCGGTTTGGCAGTATAGTGGATATGGCTGGCTATCAGTCCAGAGATAGGAATTATGTGTTTTTGTCTGCCAAGAGCATCTCCTCCTGCTGAAAAAGGCTTTCCCCCCCATTTAAGCAATCCTATCTTGTATAATCTATCTATAATAATAAAAGGGTATTACGCTAATTAGACTGGGTCGACCGGCCATCTTCCAGATGTCCGACTTCCTTCTGGACAAAGCCATGGTGGTGGGGGCCGAGGTAGAGGCAGTTAGTGGCAATCAGACTGGCAGGGGAGGGTAGTTGGGGGTGATATCAGGTCTTCAGGGGATGGCATTTGGGGGTGACCAGGCCAGCAGGGGAGGGCAGTTGGGGGAGAGATCAGGCCTGCAGGGGAGGGCAGTTAGGGACAATCAGGCAGGCAAGCAGATGCAATTAGGTGCAATCAGGCAGGCAGGCAGAGGGGTTAGGGGTGACTAGGCAGGCAGAGGGGTTAGGGGTAGTCAGGCTGGCAGGCAGACGAGTGGTTAGGAGCCAGTCATCCCAGATTGCTAGAAGGATGTCTGACTGCTGGTTTAGGACTGATCCCTGTGGGGTCCCAGATTGGAGAAGGTGCAGGCCGGGCTGAGGAACCCTCCTCCATGTATGAATTTCGTGCACTGGGCCTCTAGTCCTATATAATAAAAGAGTTATGCAAATTGACCCTAATGGAGGAACAACCAGGAATGACCAGTTGCTATGACATGCACTGACCACCAGGGAGCAGACATTCAATTGAGGTGCTCACGGCTGGTGAGTGCAGCAGGGAGCAGGCCTAAGCTGTCAGTTGGACATCCCCTGAGGGCTCCCACACTATGGACCCCCTGAGTGCATGAATTTTGTGCATCGGGCCTCTAGTTGTAAATAATACTGCTTTGAATATAGGAGTGCATATATTCTCTCTGATTGGGGTTTCATGCTTCTTAGGATATATTTCTAGAAGTGGGATCACTGGGTCAAATGGCAGTGGATAGTTAGTTTTTTGAGGAAGCTCCACACTGTTTTCCATAATGGCTGTACCAGTCTGCATTCCCACCAGCAGTGTAGCAAGATTCATTTTTGTCCACAGCCTCGCCAACACTTGCAGTTTGTTGATTTATTGATGGTAGCCATTCAGGTAGGTGTGAAGTTGTACCTCATGGTCATTTTAATTTGCATCTCTCCAGTAATTAGTGACTTTGATTTTTCATCTGTCACTTGGGCATCTCTATGTCCTCTTTGGAGAAGTGTGTATTTAGATCCTGTGCCCATTTTTTAAAAATTGGATTGTTTGTCTTTCTTTTGTTGAGTTGTATGTGTACTTTATATATTTTGGAAATTAACACATTATCAGATATCTCATTCACAAATATCTTCTCCCATATAGTAGATTCCTTTTTCATTTTGATGGCAGTTTCTTTTGCTGTGCAGAAGCTTTTTATTTTGATGTAGTACCATTTGTTAATTTTGTCTTTTGTTTTTTTTGCCCTAAGCATTGTATCAGTTAAAATTTTGCTACATGAGATGTCTGTGAGTTTTGGTGCCTATGGTTTCTTATAGGATTTTTATAGTTTCACAACTTATATTTAAGTTTCTTATCCATTTTGAGTTTATATTTGTGTATGGTGTAAGTTGGTGGTCTAGTTTCATTGTTTTGCAGGTACCTGTCCGATTTCTCAACACCATTTATTTAATAGATTGTTCTATTGATCTATAGTCCTATACTTGTGTCAGTACCAGGTGTTTTTTTTTTTTTATTGCAAACACATATTTTTATTTATTTATTTTTTAAATAAGCCTTTATTGTTCAGATTATTACAGTTGTTCCTCTTTTTTATCCCCATAGCTCCCTTCTACCCAGTTCCCACCCCCCATGCCCTTATCTCCCCCATTGTCCTTGTCCATAGGTGTTCAATTTTTGTCCAGTCTCTTCCCGTACCCCCACACCCCCTTCCTGCCAATAATTGTCAGTCAATTCCCTTTCTATGCCCCTGATTCTATAATATTCTCCAGTTTATTCTGTTCATTATATTTTTTATTCACTCGATTTTTAGATTCACTTGTTGATATATATGTATTTGTTGTCACTTTGTTGTTCATAATTTTTATCTTTACCCTTTCCTTCTTCTTCCTCTTCTTAAAGAATACCCTTCAGCATTTCATATAATACTGGTTTGGTGATGATGAACTCCTTTAGCTTGTTCTTATCTGTGAAGCTCTTTATCTGACCTTCAATTCTAAATGATAGTTTTGCTGGGTAGAGTAATCTTGATTGTAAGTTCTTGCTATTCATCACTTTGAATATTTCTTGCCACTCCCTTCTGGCCTGCATAGTTTCTGTTGAGAAATCAGCTGACAGTCCTATGGGCACTCCTTTGTAGGTAACTGTTTTTCTCTTGCTGCTTTTAAGATTCTCTCTTTGTCTTTGGCCCTTGGCATTTTAATTATGATGTGTCTTGGTGTGGTCCTCTTTGGATTCCTCTTATTTGGGGTTCTGTGCACTTCTTGGACTTGTAAGTCTATTTCTTTGACCAGGTAGGGGAAGTTTTCTGTCATTATTTCTTCAAATAGGTTTTCAATATCTTGCTCTCTCTCTTCTTCTGTCAACCCCATAATTCGGATGTTGGTATGCTTGAAATTGTCCCAGAGGCTCCTTACACTGTCTTCATATTTTTGGATTCTTTTTTCTTTTCTGGTTGGGTGTTTTTTGCTTCTTCGTATTTCAAATCGTTGACTTGATTCTTGGAATTCTCTTGTCTGCTGTTGCATCTCTGTATATTATTCTTTATTTCAGTCAGTGTATGCTTAATTTCTAATTGGTCCTTTTTCATATCCACAAGGGTCTCACTAAATTTCTTGGAGGTTTCTAGAAGATTCTTGAGTAACCTTATAACTGTGGTTTTGAACTCTGTATTCTGTAGTTTGCTTTCCTCCATTTCTTTCATTTGTGACATGTTTCTTTGTCTCCGCATTTTGGCTGCTTCCCTGTGTTGATAGAGTGGGTTTGTGTGCTAGGTGTCCTATAGGGCCCAGTGGCTCAGCCACCCCAGTCACCTGAGGTGGACACTCTTGGTGCACCATTTTGTGGGCTTTGTGCACAGTCTTGTTGTAGTTAAGCTTTGATTGCTGTTGGTATCACTGGGAGGAATTGACCTCCAGACTAATTGGCTGTGAGGACCATTTGTGTCTCTAATGGGAAAACTGCTGTGCTGGAAACACCCTTATGGGACAGGACTTGCTTCAGTGGGGCTTTGGTGCTCACTGAGTCTGTCCCTTGAGTGTGTCTCTTATGGATCTGAAGAGTTGTAATCTGGTGTGGTCTCACTTTGACCACTGGGTGCACTGGCTCTTGGATCTCCAAGGAGGTGCAAAGTCAACCACTGCCTGAGACCACCCAGCAGGAGCTACAGAGATATCTGCAGATTCCTCCTCATAGTTTGGGGTTTGGAGGTGCCCAGATGAGGCGCAGCTGTAAAGCAATGCAGGCTGCTGACGAACCTTAGGCCTTCTTTTGGAAACTCTGGGGTTATTTGACCCAGCTGCAGTTTGTTAGGTTAGGTTGCAAAAGGCCAGGTCATTCATATGCAAACGCCTCTCTGCACAGCTTGAGTGGGGATGTAAATTGGGTGGGGCATGGCCTCAGGAAATCTCAGGGCAGTGCAAACAGCAATGGTTGCCTGTTGGCCTTGCCCTGGATAGGTCCCTGGGTCTCTGTGTCCTGTGGTCCAGTGCAGGAACAATGAACGCTGCAACCACCTCTGAGAGAAAGCTGCCCTCACATTCCTGTCCTGATGCCAGACAGTCCAGTTTCTCTCCTTATGAGTTTGAGTCCCCAGAGTCTTGCCCGGAACTGGAGTTCAGAGCAGTCAGGAGTTTGTATCTCCCTCCTGATTGAAAAAGACCACAGCCTACTCAGTTGCCAGCCCGTTTCCGCACGTGCCTCCATACCTTCCCTCTTCCACACCTCTGCACCTCCTACCAGTCTAGATGCGCTTTTCTCTTTCCTTCTTGTTGTAGAACTTCCACTCAGCCAGCTATCCTATGTTTCTGGATGATATCTGTTTTTTCTTTTAGTTGTAGTTTTGATGTGGTTGTGTGATACAGCAAGTTCAGGTGTTTACTTATGCCAGCATCTTGGTTCCTCCCCCAGTACCAGGCTGTTTTGATTACAGTGGATTTGAAGTATAGGTTGATATCTGGTATTGTGATTCCTCCAACTTTGTTCTTCTTTCTCAAGATGGCTGAGGCTATCCAGGGTCTTTCTTTTGTTCCATATGAAATTTTGAAGTATTTGTTTTAAATCTGTGAAATATGCCATTGCTAATTTTAACTTGAATTGCATTGAACCTAGAGCTTGCTTTGAGTACAATGGACATTTTAATGATGATAATTCTACCAATGTACGAATACAATATATTCTTCAACTTGTTTATATATTCCTCTCTCCTTTTTTTTTCAACCTCTTATTTTCCATGTATAGTTCTTTTACCTCCTTGATTACATTTATTCCTAAGTATATTAGTTTTTTTCTAGCAATTATAAATGGGATCGTTTTTTCAGTCTCTCTTTCTGAGAATTCATTATTGGTGTATAAAAATGCCATTGATTACTGGTTGCTAATTTTGTATCCTGCTACATTGCCAAGTTCATTTATTAAATCTAGTAGTGTTTTTTTTTGGTGGAGTCTTTAGGAATTACGTCCTTATTTCCAATTTGCATGCCTATTTTTTTTTCTTGTCTGATTGCTGTGGCTAGAACTTCCAGTACTATGTTGAATAAGAGTGGTGAAAGTGGATATCCCTTTCTTGTTCTTTTTTTTAGAGGAAATGGTTTTAGTTTTTGCCAGTGGTATGATGACAGTGGGTTTGTCATATATGGCCTTTATTATGTTGTGGTATGATCCCTCTATTCCCACTTTCCTGATAGTTTTTATGAAAAGATGATGTTGAATTTTGTTGAATGCCTTTTCTGTGTCTATTGTTGTGATCATGTGATTTTTGTCTTTCAATTTGTTTATGTGATTTAACACATTTATTGATTTGAAACTATTGTATCAGCCTTTCAACCCTAAATAAATCCCACTTGGTCAGGGTGTGTGATTTTTTTAATATATTGCTGGATCTGATTTGGTAAAATTCTTTGAGTATTTTAACATCTGTGTGCATCAGGGCTATTGGCCTGTAATTCTCTTTCTTTGTAGTGTCATCATCTGGTTTTGGAATTAGGGTAATGTTGGCTTCATAAAAAGAGCTTAAAAGTGTTCCTCCCTCTTAAAATTTTGGAATAGTTTGGAATAGGAACATATGTGTTAGTTCTTCTTTGAATGTTTGGTATAACTCCCCTATGAAGCTGTCTGGACCAGAGCTTTTGTTTGCTGGGGTTTTTTTTTTTTTTTTTTTTTTTTTGCTGTTGTTTTTTATTAGTTTCAATCAAGTTTTCTGATTCTTCCTGATTGAGTTTTGGAAGATTGTATTTTTCTAGAAATATGTTCATTTCATGTAGGTTTCTTGGTTTGTTGGAATATAGTCATTCATAGTTTTTTTTTTTTTTTTTAATGATCCTTAATAAGTCAGTTTTTACTTCACCTCTTTCTTTTCTGGTTTTGTTTATTTGGGTTCTTTCTCTTTGTTTCTTGATGGGTCTGGCTAGAAGTTCATGAATTTTATTTATCTTTTCAAAGAACTAGCTCTTGGCTTTATTGATTTATTTTAAATGTTCTCTTTAGTCTCTATGTCATTTATTTCCACTCTGATATTTATTATTTTCTTCCTTCTACTTACTCTGGGCTTTTCTTGTTGTTCTCTTTCTAATTCTTTAAGTTGTAAGGTTAGATAACATTAAAAGTGTTTCTTCTTTGTTTGTGTAGTCCTGCAGTGATATGAACTTCCCTCTACGGACTGCATTCAATGTGCCCCATAGATTTTGGTTGTTGTGTGTTCATTTTCATTTGTTTCCAGGATGCTTTTTGTTTCTTTTTTGACCTCTCTGTTAACCCATTCATTTTTTTATAGCTTGTTATTTAGCCTCAATTTTTTGAATGATTTTGAGTGTTTTTACTCTAGTTGATTTCTAATTAAATACCATTGTGATCTGAGAAGATATCTGATGATTTCAGTCTTCTTGTAGAGACTTACTTTGTGTCTTAACATGTGTTTTATATTTTAAAATGTCCCATGTGCACTTGAGAAAAATGTATATTCTGTAGCTTTCAGGTGAAATGTTCTGAAAATATCAATTAATTCCATTTTATCTAGTGTTTTGTTTAGGGTCTCTGTTTCTTTATTGATTTTTTTGTCTAGAAGATCTATCAAGTGATGTCATTGAGGTATGAAAGTCCCCTACTATGATTGTATTGCTGTCAATCTCTCCCTTAAAACCCTCCAGAAGTGTTTTTTTGTTTTTGTTTTTTTTTTTAATATATCTGGATGCTCCTGTGTTGGGCATATACATGTTTACCAGAATTATATTATTTTGTTGTATTGATCCCTTTAGTATTATGAAGTGTCCTTCATTATCTCTTGTTATGGCTTTCACTTTGAAGTGTATTTTGTCAGACATGAGTATTGTTAACCAAGCTTTTTTATTTTCATTTCCATTTTCCTGTAAATATTTTTCTATCCCTTCAATTTCAGTCTGTGTGAGTTCTTTGTTCTGAGGTGGGTCTCTTGCAGAAAGCAAGTATATGTGTCATGTTTTCTTATCCATTCAGCTACCCTATGTCTTTGTTTGGAGTACTTAAGGTATTTACATTTAAGGTTATTATTGACTAGAGGCCTGGTACATGAAAACTCATGCACTTGGGAGGGGGTCCCTCAGCCCAGCCTGCGCCCTCTTACAGTTCGGGACCCCTTGGGAGATGCCCACCTGCTGGCTTATGCCGGGTCCCTGGGGGATCAGGCCTAAGCTGGCAGTCAGATATGCCTCTGGCAGCCGAGAAGCCCTCGGGGGATGTCCAACTGATGGCTAAGCTACAGTTGGAAATCATTAGCACTGCTGAGGAGGTGGGAGAGGCTCCTGTCACTGCCTCTGTGCTTGCAGCTCTCAGCAGGCTTGTGGCTGAGTGGAGCTCCTCCTGTGGAAGCACACTGACCACCAGGGGACAGGTCTTGCATTGAGTGTCTGCCCCTTGGTGGTCAGTGTGCATCATAGTGATTGGTCATTTCTGGCCTTTCTGCATATTAGGGTCAATTTGCATATTACCCTTTTATTATATAGGATATTTAGTTATGTGTTGCCATTCTTATTCTTCATGCCTGTGCTCTTCTCTTTCTATTTTTTTCTTTTCTTGACAGTCCCTTTAACATTTCTTACAGTGTTGGTTTGGTGATAATAAACTCTTTTAGCCTTTTTTGTTGTTTGTGAAGCTCTTTATTTCACCTTTCATTATAAATGATAGCCTTGCTGCATAGAGTAGTCTTGAGTTCAGTCCTTTGGTTATCATTACTTTGTATACTTCATGCCATACCATTCCGGCCTGAAGTGCTTTTGTTGAGAAGTCAGCTGACAGTCTAATGGCAGCTCCTTGTATGTAACTTTCTTTCTGTCTCTTGAAGCCTTTAAGATCCTTTATTTGTCTTTAATGTTTGCCATTTTTATTAATATGTGCCTAGGTAGGGGTCTTTTGGGGTTCATGTTGATTTGGACTCTCCTTTTTTCCCTTAACTTTAATGACTTTTTTTTCCCCACCAGGTTAAGGAAATTTTCTGCCATTATTTCCTCAAATAGGTTTTCTATTCTTTTCTTAGGTTCTACTCACTCTGGTACCACTATAATGTGAATGTTGTTATGTTTCATATTTTTCTAAAGCTACCTTAAACTTTCCTCCTGCTTTTTAATTTTTTTCTATTTGCTGCTCTGAATGGGTGATTTTTTTTCAATTTTTTATAACTTGTCTTCTAATTAATTGATTTGGTCCTCAGCTTCTGCTAGTCTACTGTTGGATCCTTCTAGGGCAGTGATAGCGAACCTATGACATGCGTGTGAGCACTGACACGCGTAGCAATTTCTGATGACACACGGCCGCATGCCGAGGATGAAACATTTGCTGTTCCTGAGGATGAAACATTTGCGACTAGAGTCTTGGAGTTAGTTTTTTCCTCAAAGTGATACACTACCCGAGTTATGCTCACTTTTTTGGCAAAGTTTGACACACCAAGCTCAGAAGGTTGCCCATCATTTTTCTAGGGTTTTTTTTTTTTTCTTTGTTTTGTTTTTTTTTTTTTTTTAATGTCAGCTGTCTTTCCTCCATTTCCTATTGATTCTTATTTATTGTTTCACAGTCTCTTTTAATGTTGATGTAAGTCTCATTAACACCCTTATTCTTCTCATTAACTTACCTGTAGTTCTCACTGAATTGTGCGAACACCCTTATTACCATTACTCTGAATTATTTATCTGACAAATTGTTTACATCCATTTTATTTAGTTTATTTTCTGGTGAGTCCTCCTTTTCTTTCATTTGGAGGTTGGTTATTTGTCTCCTTATTTTTTCTGTCCCTTTGTATTTGTTTCTATGTATTAGACCAAACTACTATGCCTCTCAGACTTCGTGGAGTTGTCTTATGCGGTGGGTGTTTTTTGGGACCCAGTGGTGCACTCTGTTAGATCTCCTGAGCTGGGTGCTCTAGGAAAGCCCCTTATTTGAGTTATTTCAGAACTCCTGTTGTAGTTGGATCTTGAATGTTAATGTGCTGTTTGTGGATAGAGTCTCCTCTCAAGTTTGCTGACTATGTGGCTCATCCCAAACCACATTGTTCGAGCTCTTATGGAGGTGCTGTTTTACCTCCTCTAATCTTCCATTTTCACTTCCAAAGTTGTCCTGTGCTTCTTTTGTTTTTGTGGATACTTTATTTAAGGTGAAGCACTGCCTCACATCACCAAGTTCTCAAACATTTGAAAGAAACATTTTTTTAAATGGCAATGGAAGGTGCTTTGTGGTAGAACTGTTTTTTATTGTGCCTATATCAATATCAATATCCACTTGTGATATTGTCTTACAGTTTTTCAAAATGTTCATTTTGGAAAAACTGTGGTATAGATAGGGGTATCTGCATTATTTCTTATATATGCAAGTGGATCTGTAATTATCTCAAATAAAGGAAGTTTTATAAAAAGTACATGTAAACAGCTCATAATGACCTTTAATTTGAACAATTATCCTTTTCTTCTTGCATTCCATCTTGAAGAGAAATGTGTTGAACCAGCTGAAGAAATTCTAAAATTTAACAAATTGTTTTGAGATGTCTTAGCCTATTTATTTATAAACAGAAGAAATCACCACATTTTGAAAGATAGTGATTAAAACCGCTATTTTGTGGATCTCTTCTGTAAAACAGAAAGTCAAAATTTATTTACTCTAATGCAAGAATACTAAATATACTGCAGGTATATCGTCCCCAGTGGAATTGAATGTTTCTTGCTAACTTAATCTGATGCCTTTGATCGTTCTGATCCTATGTTCACAAACTATGTACCCTTTCTTTCTAATTTTCTTTCTGAATATGATTTACCTACATGAAAAAGTGCTCTTTATGTTATCAATAATATTAATGTATTAGCATTCTGATTTAATTTCTAAATCTGACTAAACTGGGTTGATTCCCCTCCAAGAAGTCCACTGAATTTGATGGATTATTCCTTTACAGATAAAATTTGTTATCAATGGCATGGCAAACTCAAGATTCTGTGGTAAATATTTGAATTATCAATGTGGTAAAATAGCTCAGTGGGCCAAAACCAGTCATCAGTCTACATCACTGAGCACTTCCTGTTCATATAAGTTGTTCTAAGTTATGAACTCTTTGAGAAGATATGTTATATTTTTCCATTACTGTCTCCCCACCTATAGAATACATTTGGGTACAAAATAGGCACTCAATACATATTGTTGAATAAATTAATTAATATAAACATCCATCATTTTCATATTTATTTTTATGTAAAGTTACACAAGCCATTTAAGACTTTAAGTTATAAAATTTGAGTTGCTGGTAATTTATTATAGACACACATAGCTCCATTTATTAAAAAAAAAATCTCTCAACCAGGAGTTATATCCCCAAATAAACCTCCTTGTCATTATTTCAGCATATCCATTTACTATCAGCTTTCTGTCACAGATGTGTTTGGTTCAATGAAAGAATGGTGAGAAATTCTATCATTAGATAACATTACACCATAGACTGGAAAATCTCATGATACTGTTTTGTTTCTACTGTCAACAATTCCATGTACTCCCATTGTTCTTTTGTAACCAGCTTTGTTATTTCAGGGAACAGGCAATCAAAGGCTAGTTCCACAACATATATCCTATGGCAGTAAATCTTTGTCTAAAATGTCATTCATAGGCTTGAAATTATTTTTTCCCTTGGCTCTTTAAATATGTTGTCCAATTCTTAATGTTTACAATGACCTTTCACCTTGGAAATGTAGTCAGGATGACATCAGAAACTGCTGATTATTTCATTTTTTAAAAATTGCCTTATATCCTCTACTAACCCAAGATTTATGGGAGGTCATATTGTAGTGCCACTAAGTATATAGGTTTTATGTGAACTATATAAGACTAAAAATTTTGTTTTGACACTTATAGAATTTTATTATGCCACTAAAAATTAGTTTGAAAACGCTGTTACACAGAAAATTCCTTGGCCAACCATATGGAAATTTTAATTATTGGTACATTTGGAACCTTACTCTAATTCTGTCTTTCAAGTGCACAATTGCTGATTGTGTGATAATAGCAATTTTAGTATTTTATAGAAATTTTCTTGCTGTTAGATTTCAATAGTCACATATTAGTTCACATTATATAAAAATCAATAATATTCAGCATACTCTAACTTTTCAAGAAAATAAAAAGTTTAATAAGATAAAAATAAGATTCTCCCCGGATTTCTCCTTATGTATGCTAATTTCATAGGACTCAAATATAAATAAGAGTATTAGTGCTAAAATGTTTGCTTTTTAAATACATAGTACCGTTCCCTTACCCCACTCTATTCTAAAACATTGCCAGTTTCACATTTGGGGTAACAATAAATTTGAAACATATTCTATTTTATTTCCAAACATTACCTTTAGAACCTGGGAAAATAGGGAAAGTGGACACTAGAGGCATGAGGATTGAGGTAATATATTTATACCACATTTTTTTTTTTTTTTTTTGGTGTTCACTACTGTCTTCTGTCAGTACTTACTGTTTCTGGTTTTCACATAAAGTAGGACTACATGAAGAAAAGAGGTAGCCAATGAAACATAGTATTTTATTAGACTTTATAAAACTCTATCTGTACTCATAAATGTCAGATTCAATATTAGTTGTCTGGCAAGCACACATTTTATTTCAGTGTCAACAGAAATTACAGTTGCAAGATTTTTTTCTTATGCCTATCCTAATTTATAAGTAAACATTTTTTTTCCTAGTCTGCTATCAGAATAAAGAGATAATTCCTGTGTTCTGCTACTTTTAAAATAATGAAAAAATATACATTATATGACCTTTCATCCTTGTTGGGGTCAATTGATTTACATTCTTATAATCATTCTCCTTATAGATTGTTTCTTAAATTTGGACTTACATTTGCTCTTTTTTTGATATACTTAAAGTTCAAGTATCCTTACAGCATAGATATATTGTGAATATTTTAATGTCTATCTGTCTTAAGGAAAATTATATTTCTCTTTAAAAAAAACCTCATTTAGAGCCTGACTGGCATGGATCAGTGGTTGACCAGGAGGTCACAATTCAATTCCCAGTTGGGGCACATGCCCATGCTGTGGGCTGGATTCCCAATGAGGGATGTGCAGGAGGCAGCCAATTGATGATTCTCTCTCATCTTTGATGTTTCTTTATCTCCCTCTCCCCTCCTCTCTGAAATCAATAAAAATATATTGAAAAATAAAAACTCATTTAGGCATGAAATCTATGTAAATTTTTCTAAATATTTAGATACAAAACATAAATGTTACTTTTAAGAGGAGACATTGGTCATTTCTATGCTTTATTATATAATCTAATATTTATAACTATTGCAAACTTTAATATTTATTTTTCTTTTCAATGAAAATTATCTGATGTTTGGCAAAATTCATCCACTACATTTAATAATTAACACCAAATTAAGAGATTGTTTCATTTACTTACCAAGGTGAAATCACCATCTTTTAAAAGCAATATTAATTCCCTTCAGTATTTCTAATATTTTATGCAAGGTTGTCAGTTTTTATCCTGTGTATACTGTGGCTGTATTTTTGAATTGAGAAATAAAACTAACTTCATATCAGATCTGAACTAAGTTAAAATATTTAATCAGAATTTCAAATGCTAGCATATAAGAGGCATGGGTTTCAAAGGTTCTCATTGTATACTATTACTATTTAAAATTCAGATGAAATATTTTATTTCCAATGTGCTTATATATACACTTAGTTGGTCAGGCAAGTAAGCAACAAAGCAGCAATACCAGCTATTTGTTACCACTTTGGTTATCTCTATATTTTTAATAGTAACACACTGGCAAGAAAGTGATTACATACTACGTCATATTGTACAGTTCATTGGTAAATTAGTGGCACGTCTATACTTACAATTGCACAGTACATTTTGAGGATATATTGCAAATCTGTCTTATTGTTGGCTACCTTTCTCAGTGTCATGCAGAAACATATATAAATGACATCTCACTTTCCAGGGATGAGATTTTAAGGAAAACACATTGTATGAGCTCACTTTTCAGAAAGCTAAATGAAAAAGCATTAAGATTACGTACAATCACACTCTTTATTCATACCCTGTTTTACACAAGATTAGTTCCATGGTAGTTTTAGTCCATAGGGAATAGAGTGATTTTAGAACAGTGTTTGAAACTGCAGGAGGAATGTTGCAAGAGAGTCTTATTTGGGCTTCATAGGCTCCAGTGGGGCTGACAAGAAAGACAGGCTCCAACTGTTCATTACCCAGACCATTTATTAGGATTAAGTTTACAATGTAATCTTTCCTCCCTAAACCCCCAAAGAGTGTGCTTGCACATTGTTTGACATGTACGCAGTGGAATTCTGAAGTCTATGTTCTCAACTATGATGCAAACTCTCTGTGTGTATTCTTTATTCTTTTTATTTTAAAAAAAATCTTCATTGTTAAAAGTATTACATATGTCCCCTCCCCGCCAGTGACCCCTTCTATCCTGCTTCCGTTTCCCTCCCCAGGCCTTCACTACCATATTGTCTGTGTTCATGGCTTATGAATATATGCATACAAGTCATATGTGCATACCCAGTAACCCTCCCCCGCCTTCCCTCTGAGGATCTCCAGTCTGGTACATACTTCCATGTCTCTGGATCTACTTTGTTCAACAGTTTATTTTGTTCTTTAGATTTCACATATGAGTAAGATCATGTGATACTTATCTTCCTCTGACTGACTTATTTTGTTTAGCATAATACTCTCCAGGTCCATCCATGCTGTTGCAAATGGTAACACTTCTTTCTTTTTCACAGCTGCATAGTATTCCATTGGGTAAATGTAACACAGTTTTTTTTTTTTTAACCACTCTTCTGCTGATGGGCATTTGGGCTGTTTCTAAATCTTAGCTATTGTAAATTGTGCTCCTATGAACATAGGGGTGCATATATTCTTTCTGATTTCTTAGAATATATTCATAGAAGTTGGATCACTGGGTCAAATGGGAGTTACATTTTTAATTTTTGAGGAAACTCTATAATGTTTTCCATAGTGGCTACACCAGTCTGAATTGCCACTAGCAGTGTACTAGGGTTCCCTTTTCTACACATCCTCGCCAACACTTGTAGTTTGTTGATTTGTTGATGATAGCCATTCTGACAGGTGAAAGGTAATACCTCATTTTCATTTTTTTAAATAAATATTTATTGTTCAGATTATTACAATTGTTTCTCCTTTTCCCCCCCCATATCTCCCCACCACCCGGTTCCCACCCCCCCCTTCCCTTACCTCCACCCCATTGTCCTTATCCATAGGTGTATGATTTTTGTCCAGTCTCTTCCCGTAACCCCCACACAGACACCCCTTTCCCCCTGAGAATTATCAATCCACTCCCGTTCTATGCCTCTGATTCTATTATGTTCACCAGTTTATTCTGATCCTGAGATTTTTAAGTCACTTGATTTTTAGGATCGCTTGTTGATAGATATGTATCTGTTGTTCATAATTTTTATCTTTACTTTTTTTCTTCTATTTCCTCCTTTTAAAGAATACCTTTCAGCATTTCATATAATACTGGTTTGGTGGTGATGAACTCCTTTAGCTTTTTCTTATCTGTGAAGCTTTTTATATTCCCTTCAATTCTGAAAGATAACTTTTCTGGGTAGAGTAGTCTCGGCTGTAGGTTCTTGCTATTCATCACTTTGAATATTTTTTGCCATTCCCATCTGGCCTGCATAGTTTCTGTTGAGAAATCAGCTGACAGTCGTATGGGTACTCCCTTGTAGGTAACCGTTATTCTCTTGCTGCTTGTAAGAGTCTCTCTTTGTCTTTTGCCCTTGGCATTTTAATTATGATGTGTTTTGGTGTGTTCCTCTTTGGATTCCTCTTGTTTGGGGTTCTGTGTGATTCCTGAACTTGTAAGTCTATTTCTTTTATATATATATATATATATATATATATATATATATATATATATAATTGATTTTTACAGGGAGGAAGGGAGAGGGATAGAGAGCTAGAAACGTCGATGAGAGAGAAACATCGACCAGCTGCCTCCTTCACCCCCCTCCCCCCACTGGGGATGTGCCCGCAACCAAGGTATATGTCCTTGACCGGAATTGAACCTGGGACCTTCCAGTCCACAGGCCGACGCTCTATCCACTGAGCCAAACCAGTTTCGGCTTGTAAGTCTATTTCTTTCACCAGGTGGGGGAAGTTTTCTGTCATTATTTCTTCAAATAGATTTTCAGTATCTTGCTCTCTTTCTACTTCTGGCACCCCAAAAATTCGGATATTGGTACTCTTAAAGCCATCCCAGAGGCTCCTTACACTATCCTCACACTTTTGGATTCTTCTTTCTTTCCACCTCTCTGGTTGGGTGTTTTTCTCTTCCTCATATTCCAGATCTTTGGTTTGACTCTTCAGGTACGGTGGTCTACAGTTGAGTGTCTGTATATTCTTTATTTCAAACAGTGTATGCATAATTTCTGACTGGTCCTTTTCCATTTTTTTGGTATTCTCATTAAGGTCCTTGAAGGTCTCTTCAAGTTTCTCAACGGTTTTTAGAAGATTCTTGAGTAACCTTATAAATGTGGTTCTGAACACTGTGTGGTCCATTAGTTTGCTTTCCTCCATCTCTCCTATTCGTGACATACTTCAGTGTCTCTGCATTTAGGCTGCCTCCCTGTGTTGATGGAGTGGCTTTGTGTGGTCAGTGACCAATAGGGGCTGGTAGCTCAGCTTCCCCAATCACTCTAGGTGGTTGTTCTTGGTACACCTCTTTGTGGGCTGAGTGGAAAGTCTCGGTGTAGTTAAAAGCCTTGATTGCTGTTGGTACACTGGGAGGAATTGACCTCCAGGCCAATTGGCTATGAGGACCTGCTGTGTCTATAATGGAAGAATTGCTGCACTGGAGACACAGTAGGGCTTTGGTGCTCACTGAGTCTGCCTCTTGAATGTGTCCCTTATGAGAGTGGTTGAAATCTGGTGTCGTCCACACCAACCACTAGATACCCTAGTGTCTGGATCTCCAATGGGGTGCAGGTCTGAGGCCTCCCAGCAGGAGCTACAGCAAGAGCTACAGTTTTCTCCTCTTTCCTTGGGCAGTTTTGGAGCAGTCTGACTGGAGCTGCAGTTAATTTGGTTGAGCTGCCACAGAACAGGCCATTTATATGTAAAAGTCGCTGTGTGAAACCTGGGCGGGTTTGTAGAATGTGCGGGGCAGGGTCTTAGGGCGGGGCAGGGTCTCAATAGGCTGGGGCGTGGTCAACGGCCATGGCTGCCTTCAGTGGTCTCTGCCTTTCAGTTTTTCCAAGTCCCCGTGTCCTGTGCTCCAGTGCAGCAAACCCTGATTGCTGGGCGCACCTCTGCAGAAAAGTCACTCTCACTCTCTGACCGATGGCTGAGAGTCCAGCTTCTCCCTGTAGGTGTCTGGGTGCCCCGCGTGTCCCCAGAAACTAGAGTTCAGAGTGATAGGGAGTTTGTCTCTCTTCAGTTTGAAGAAAAGCTGCGCGCCCAGTCACCCGCCACCAGCCCGCTTTGTGCGTGCCTTCATACCTCAGCTCTCCAGCATTTGCACTCCCTTCTCTTCTTAGTTGTAAATCTACCACTCAGCCAGCTTTCCCGTGGTTCTGGATGGTAGACATTTTGTTTTTTAGTTGTATTTTTGAAATTGTTGTGTGAGGCTGCAGTTTAGTTGTTTAACTTTGCCACCATCTTGGTTCCTCTCTCCCTCATTTTCATTTTGATTTGCATCTCTCAGATGATTAGTTACATTGTGCATTTCTCTCTTGGCATTCTATATGTCCACTTTAGAGAAGTGTCTATTTAAGTCCTTTGCCCATTTTTTAAATTGGTTTGTTTGTCTTCCTTTTGTAAAATTATATGAGTTCCCTATATATTTGGGAAATTAACCCCTTATCAGATGTATCATTGCCAAACATGTTCTCCCATGGAGTGGGCTCTCTTGTAATTTTGATGAAAGTTTGCAGAATCTTTTCTATTTTGATACAGTCCTATTTGTTTATTTTCTTCTTAGTTTCCTTTGCCAAAGGTGATGTATCAGTAAACATATTAGTAAGAGAGATGTCTGAGATGTTGCTGCCTATGGTTTCCTCTAAGATTTTTATGGTTTCACGACTTACATTGAGGTACTTTATCCATTTTTAGTTTATTCTGAAATATCGTGTAAAATGGTAGTCTTGCTTCATTTTCTTTTCATATACCTGTCCACTTTTTCCAGCTCCATTTATTTAAGTGACTGTCTTTACGCCACTGTATTCTCTTGTCTCCTTTGTCAAGTATTAATTGAACATAGTGGCTTGGTTTGATTTCTGGGTTCTCTGTCTGTTCCATTGATGTATATGCCTCTTTCTGTGCACGTATCAGAATGTTTTGAGTACAGTGGATTTGTCATATCACGTGATATCTGGTATTGTGAATCCTCCAACTTTATTCTTTCTAAAGATTACTGCAGATATTTGGGGTCTTTTTTGGTGACATATAAATTGGAGTGTTTCTTCGAGATCTGTGAAATATGCAGTTGCTATTTTAATAGGCATTGCATTGAATCTATAGATTGCTTTGGGGAGTATGGACATTTTAATGTCTACAAATCCATGAACACGGTATATTCTTCCACTTGTTTATATCTTGCTCCATCACTTTTTTCCACATCCTGTACTGTTCTGAGTACAGGTCTTTTACCTCCTTGGTTAAGTTTATTACTAAGTATCTTCATTTTTTTTATTGCAATGGTTAAGTAGGATTGTTTTTTATTTTCTCTTTCTGAGAGTTCATTATCCTATATAATAAAAGGGTAATATGAAAATTGACCCTAACGGCAGAATGACCAGGAATGACTGGCAGCTATGATGTGCACTGACCACCAGGGGGCAGATGCTCAACACAGGAGCTGCCCCCTGCTGGTTAGTGCACTCCCACAGGGGAGCTCCACTCAGCCACAAGCCAGGCTGAAGGACTCCCGGGCCACCAGATGATTTATTTTTAAAAAATAAATTAGAAATTTATGTGACTCATAGGCCTGTGGTGCTATGAACATCCCTTCAGAGGGATGTCTGAGTGCCAGCTTAGGCCCGATTCCTTGGGGACTGGGCCTAAGCTGGCAGGTGGACATTCCCAGAGGGATCCCAGAATGTGAGATGGTGCAGGCCAGGCTGAGGGACCCCCCACCCCATGAATGCACACATTTTTGGGCACCAGGCCTCTAGTTGTTGTATAAAAATGCACCGGATTTCTGGGTGTTAATATTGTATCCTGCTATGTTGCCAAATTCATTTATTAAATCTAGTAGTTTTTTATGAAGTCTTTAGGGTTTTCTATGTACAATATCATGTTATCTGCGAATAATGACAGTTTTACTTCCTCCTTTTTGATTCGGATGCCTTTTACTTCTTCTTCTTGTCTGATTACTATGGCTAGGACTTACAGTACTATGTTGAACAAGAGTAATGAAAGTTGGTATCCCTGTCTTATTACTTTTATTAGGGGAAATGGTTTTAGTTTTGGAGCATGGAGTATGATGCTGCCTGTCAGTTTGTCATATACGGCTTTTATTATTTTGAGGTATGATCCACTTCTTCCCACTTTGCTGAGAGTTTTTATCCAAAAAGAGTGTTGAATTTTGTCAAATTTTTTCCCTGCATAAATTGATATGATTATGTGATATTTTCTTGCAATCTGTTCATATGATGTATCACCTTTATTAACTTGCATATATTGTACAGACCTGCATCCCTGGAGTAAATCCCACTTGGTCATGATATACCTTTTTTTTTTTTTTTAATGAATTGCTAAAAATTTTTTGAGGATTTTAGCATCTATGTTCATCAGAGCTATTGGCATGCAATTCTTCCTTTTTAGTGTCTTTATTTGGTTTTAGAAATAGGGTAATGCTGGCCTCATAGAGAGAGCTTAGAAGTGTTCCTTCCTCTTGAATTTTTAAAAATAATTTGAGGAAGATAGGTGTTAGTTCTTCTTTGAATGTTTGGCAAAATTCCCCTGTGAAGCCTTCTGGGACAGGACTTTTGTTTGCTGGAAGATTTTTTTTTTTAATTACTGCTTCAATTTCATCAGTAGTTATCAGCCTATTCAGGTATTCTGACTCTTCCTGATTAAGTTTTGAAAGATTGTATTTTTCTAGGAATATGTCCATTTCATTTAGGTTGCCAAGATTGTTGGAATATAGTTGTTCATAGTATTTTTTTCACAGACTTTTGTATCTCAGTGGTGTCAGTTGTTACTTCACCTCTTTTGCTTCTGATTTTGTTTACTTGGATCATCTCTCTTTGTTTCTTGATGAGTCTGGCTAGAGATTCCTCTATCTTATTTATCTTTTCAAAGAAACAGCTCTTAATTTTATTGATTTTTTTCTATTGTTTTTTTCTAAATCCCCTATGTCATTTATTTCCACTCTGATCTTTATTGTTTCCTTCCTTCTACTTACCCTGGGCTTTTCTTGTTGTTCTCTTCCTAATTCTTTAAGTGGTAGAGTTAGATAACTTTATATTTACTTAGGTAGGCCTGTGGTGATATGAACTTCCCTCTCAGGACTGCCTTCATTGTGTCACATAGAATATTGGTTGTTGTGTGTTCATTTTCATTTGTTTCTAGGATGTATTTGATCTCTTCTTCATTTCTTTGGTTGAAAATATTCATTATTTAACAAAATGCTATTTAGCCTCCATTTCTGTTAATGTTTTTGTTTGTTTTTTCTTGTAACTGATTTCTAATTTCTTTCCATTGTGATCTGAGAAGATGTTTGATATGATTCCAATCTTCTTGAACTTGTAGAGACTTAGTTTGTGTCCTAACATGTGATCCTTTGAAAATGTCCCATGTGCACTTGAAAAGAATGTATATTCTATAGCTTTGGAGGGAAATTTTCTGAAAAATCTCAATTAATCCCATCTGATCTAGTGTATCATTTAGCATCACTGTTTCCTTGTTGCTTTTTTTGTCTAGAAAATCTATCCAGTGGTGTCAATGGGGTGTTAAAGTCCCCTACAATGATTGCATTGCTTTCACTCTCTTCCTTAAAATCTCCCAAAAGTTATTTTATATATTTGGATGCTCCTTTGTTGGGTGCATATATGTTTACCAAAGTCATATCCCCTTGTTGTTTTGATTCCATTAGTATTATGAAGTTTCCTTAATTATCACTTATTATGGCCTTCACTTTGAAGTCTATATTTTCAGCAATGCTTATTCCTACACAAGCATTTTCTTTGGTGGGGGCAGGAAAATTTTTCCCATCCCTTCTTTATTTTGAGGTGGGTCTCTTGTATCCTTGTAGACAGCATATGTATGGGTCATGTTTTCTCACCCATTCAGCTACCTAATGTCTTTTGATAGGAGCACTTAAGCAATTTACGTGAAAGTTATTATTGATAGGTACTTATTTATTGCCATTCTTAATATTTATGCCTGTGTTCTTTTTCTCTCTATTTCTTCTGCTTAAACAATCCCTTTAGCATTTCTTCCAGTACTGGTTGGTGGTAAAAATTCATTTAGCCTTTTTTTTTTTTCTGGAAAGCTCTTTATTTCCTTCAACTCTGAATGATAGCCTTGCTGGTTGGGTACAGTTCCTTGGTTTTCATTACCTTGTATAATTCATGCCATGCTCGTCTGGCCTGAAGTGCCTCTATTGAGAAGTAAGGTGACAGTCTAATGGGAGGTCCCTTGTAGGTAATTTTCTATCTCTTTCTTGCAGCCCTTTAAGATTCTTTCTTTTTTTAACATTTGTCATTTTAATTAATATGTGCCCAGTTGTGGATCTTTTGGGCTTCATCTAAGCTGGACTCTCTGTGTTTCTTGAACTTGAGTGACTTTTTCCTTCACCAGGTAAGGGAAATTTTCTGCCATTATTTCTCCCAACAGGTTCTCTAGTCCTTGCTTGGATTCCTTTCCTTCCGGGACCCCTATTTTGTGGATGTTGTTATGTTTAATGTTGTCCCAAAGCTCCCTTAAACTCTCCTCCTGATTTTTAATTTTTCCTCATGAAAAATTAAAGAATGCTGCTCTGAATGGGCAGTATTTATCTACCTTATCTTCTAATTCACTAATTCAGTCCTCAGCTTCTTCCAGTCTACAGTTGAATCTTTTAAGGGTGTTCTTTTGTTCATCTATGTCTTTCTTCATTTCTTATTGATTTATGTTTATTGTTTCAAGCTCTATTTTCATGTTGAAATAACTCTCATTGAGTTCCGTAATATTTTCATTAAATTGCTGTCATTTTCACTGAATTGTTTGAACACCCTTGTAACCATTACTCTGAATTCTTTATCTGACAAATTGCTTGCTTCCATTTCATTTAGTTTCTTTTCTGGCAATTCCTCCTTTTCTTTCATTTAGGTGTTGTTTCTTTGTCTCCCCATTTTTTGATGTCCCTTTGTATTTGTTTCTATATGTTAGATCAAACTGCTATGCTTCAGACTTTGTGGGATGATATTATGTAGTAGGTGTTTTTTGGGATCCAGTAGTGCAGTCTCTTATATCTCCTGGGTGCTTTAGGAAATTCCCTTATTGAGTTATTTTTTTCCTATTGTACTTGGGTGTTGAAAGTTATTGTCCCATGAAAGTCTCCTCTCAAGCTGATTGACTATGTGGCTCATCCCCTACCACATCATGTCATCTTTTGTGGAAACACTGACCCAACGGAACAAAATGCAACAAAACAAAACATGAAACTGAGGAAATAATACAAAAACACAAGAATCCTACAGCAGCAACAAAAGCAACCAGCAGAGAAGAAAGAATTAGGTAAGAGAAAAGAGAGCAAGAATAATAGAAAAAAAGAATACAAGGAGAAAACAAAACAAACAACAAACAAAGCACAAACAAAACAACAACAACAAAAAAGGGGGTGGCAGAATATTTAGATGCAAAGCTGAAATAAAGAAAATAAGAATAAAGAATTAGAGGAATGTGAGGAGGAAAATGGTTTAAAATAAAGGAGGGAGAAAAGAAATGAATAGACAAAACAACTTTGAAAAGGGAAATAGAGGAGAAAGTAGATAGTCCTCAAATAAGAAAAAGAAAAAAAAAAAGATGAGAAACCAGAAGAAAAAGAAAACAGAAAAAAATTTCAGTTAGAAAAAGAAAGAGGAAAATTAGATATATGAACAAAACAACAGAGACTAAAATAATAACAAATCAATAAAGCAGATCATTAAGAAGATACATTTCAAAAGTGGGAGAAAGAAAGGAAAGAGAAAAACTAAAGAGAGAGAGAGAGAGAGAGAGAGAGAGAGAGAGAGAGAGAGAGAAGGAAAACGGAGAGAGGGAAAGAGAGAGAAGGAAAACATACAAAAAAAGAAAGTAAAAGAAAATTGAAATGTCATTCATTTCAGCCAAGTTTAATGCCTGGAGGTGGGGTGGGCTGTATCAGCTAAGGCGTGACTTCTTTTCTTTTCCTTTTTAATGTATTTTTAAAAATTGTTTAAATTATTACAAATAATAGTTCATATGCATCCTTTTCCCCTATTAACCTCTCCCTGGCCTC
Organism: Eptesicus fuscus; assembly: GCF_027574615.1. Taxonomy (NCBI): domain Eukaryota; kingdom Metazoa; phylum Chordata; class Mammalia; order Chiroptera; family Vespertilionidae; genus Eptesicus; species Eptesicus fuscus. The sequence continues at coordinate 28,483,029 of NC_072473.1, forward strand.
CCCTACTCCCCAGCACATGACCTCACCACCCATAGTGTCTGTGTCCATTGGTTATGCTTATATGCATGCATAAAAGTCCTTTGGTTAATCTCTTACTGCCCCCCCACCAAAAAAAAACAAAACACCTCCCTTGCTTTCCTGCTGTAGTTTGACAGTCTGTTTGATGCTTCTTTGTCTTTACATCTATTTTTGTTCATCAGTTTATGATGTACTTTAAATTCCACAAATGAATGAGATCTTGTAGTATTTATCTTTCTCTGACTGGCTTATTTCACTTAGCATAATGCTCTTCAGTTCCATCCATGCTGTTGCAAATGGTGATTTCTTTTTTTTTCACAGCAATGTAGTATTCCATTGTGTAGATATACCACAGTTTTCTAATCCATTAATTTGATGATGGGCATTTAGGCTGTTTCCAAATCAGCTATGGTAAATTGTGCTGCTATGAACATAGGTGTGCATATATCCTTTCTGATTGGTGTTTCTTGGGATATATTCCTAGAAGTGATATTACTGGGTCAAATGTAAGTTTCATTTTTAATTTTTTTAGGAAACTCCATATTGTTTTCCACAGTGGCTGTACAGTCTGCATCCCCACCAGCAGTGCAAGAGGGTTCTTTTATTTCCACATCCTGACCAGCACTTGTCATTTATATGAGATCTCTGTAAATTTTGGAAATTAAACCCTTATCTGAAATAGCATTGGCGAATATGTTCTCCCATGTAGGGGGGTTCCTTGTTATTTTGTTGATGGTTTCTTTTGCTGTGCAGTAGCTTTTTATTTTGATGTAGTCCCATTTGTTTATTTTCTCCTTAGTCTCCATTGCCCTAGAAGCTGTGTTGTTAAGGATATTGCTACTACATATGTCTGCTATTTTGCTTCCTATGGATTCTTGTAGGATTTTTATGATTTCCCATCTTACATTTAAGTCCTTTAGCCATTTTGAGTTTGTTTTTGTGTATGGTGATCTAGTTTCATTTTTTTTGCATGTATCTGACCAAATTTCCCAGCACCATTTATTGAAGAGACTGTCTTGACTCCATTGTATGCTCTTGCCTCCTTTGTCAAATATTAATTGAGAATAATGGCTTGGATCGATTTCTGGGTTCTCTGTTCTATTCCATTGGTCTACATGTCTGTCCTTATGCCAGTACTAGGCAGTTTTGAGAACCATGGCTTGGTAATATAGCTTGATATCTGGTATTGTGATCCCTCCAAGTTTGTTCTTCTTTCAAATGATTGCTTTGGCTATTCGGGGTCTTTATTTATTCCAGATGAATTTTTGGAGAGTTAGTAATAAATTTTTGAAATATGCCATTGGTATTTTAATGGGGATTTCTTTGAATCTATTGATGGCTTTGGGTAATATGGACATTTAATGATGTTGATTCTGCCAATCCATGAACATATTATGTTCTTCTATTTGTTTATGTCTTCTTCTATCTTGTCTGATCGCTATGGCTAGCACTTCCAGTATTATATGGAGCAGGAGTGGTGAAAGTGGGCATTCCTAGGGGAAATAAGTTTAGTTATTTCCCATTGAGTATGATGTTGGTGGTAGGTTTTACATATAAGACTTTTATATGTTCAGGTATGATCCCTCTATTCACACTTTGCTGAGAGTTTTTATCAAGGGTGTTGGATTGTGTCATATGCCTTTTCTGCATCGATTGATATGATTATGTGATATTTGTCTCTCAATTTGCTTATGTTATGTATCACATTTATTGATTTGTGGATATTGTACCATCCTTGCATCCCTGGAATAAATCCCACTTGATCATGGTGTATGATCTTTCTATTGTAATGCTGGGTCTGATTTACTAGAATTTTGGCCTGTAGTTCTCTTTTTTTTTGGTTGTCTTTATCTGGTTTTGGAATTAGGATAATGTTGCCTTCATAGAAAGAGCTTGGAAGTGTGCCTTCTTGAATTGTTTGCTATAGTCTGACAAAGATACATTTTAGTTCTTCTTTAATGCTTGGTAGAACTCCCCAGTAAAGCCATCTGGACCAGGGCTTTTGTTTGCTGGAAGATTTTTGATCACTGCTTCAATTTTTTCAGTGGTTTTCAGCCTATTCAAGTTTTTGTTGTTGTTTTTTTTTATTCTTCCTGATTGAGTTTTGGTAGCTTGTATTTTTCTAAAAATATGTCCATTTCATCTAGGTTGTCCATTTTGTTGGAATTGAGTTGTTCATAGTATTTTTTCATAATCACTTGTATTTCTGTGGGATCAGTTGTTACTTCACCCCTTTCATTTCTGATTTTGTTTATTTGGGTCTTCTCTCTTTGCTTCTTGGTGAGCCTGGCTAGAGGTTCATCAATTTTTTTATCCTTTCAAACAATCAGCTCTTGGTTTTGTTGATCTTTGTTATTTTTTTCTCTATGTCATTTATTTCTGCTCTGACCTTAAGTATTTCCTTCTTTCTGCTTATGCTGGACTTTTCCCATTGCTCTTTCAAACTCTTTGAGTTGTAGGGATAGATAATTTATTACCATTTCTTCTTCTTCTTCTTCTTCTTCTTCTTCTTCTTCTTCTTCTTCTTATCTTCTTCTTCTTCTTCTTCTTCTTCTTCTTCTTCTTCTTCTTCTTCTTCTTCTTCTTCTTCTTCTTCTTCTTCCTCTTCTTCTTCTTTTTTGAGGTAGGCCTGTACAGCTATGAACTTTCCTCTCAAGACTGTTTTCACTGTGTCCCATAGATTTTGGATTGTTGTGTTTTCAGTCACTTATTGCCATGATGCTTTTTATTTATACTTTGATCTCTTTGGTAACCGAATCATTTTTATAGCATGCTATTAGCCTCCAGGTGTTTGATTTTATTTTCATTTTTTATTGTAGTTGATGTTTTAATTTTATGCCATTGAGATCTGAGAAGATGCTTGATATGATTTCTATCTTCTTGAATTTGAAGAGACTTCTCCTGTGCCCCAATATGTCATCTATTTTTGAAAATGTCCTATGTACACTTGAGAGGAACGTATATTCCATGACTTCGGGGTGAAATTTTCTGAAGATGTCAATTAGTTCCATCTGATCTAATGAGTCATTTAAGATTGGTGTTTCTTTTCTTATTTTTTTAGAGGATTTATCCAGTGGTGTTACATCTTCTTGTTGAATTGCTCCCTTTAGTATTATGAAGTGGCCTTCCTTATCTCTTGTTATGGCTTTCACTTTGAGGTCTATTTTTTTCAGATATTAGTATATCTACCCTAGCTTTTTTTTCATTTCCATTTGCCTGAAAAAAATTCTCCATCTCTTCACTATCGGTCTTTGTTCTGTAGACATCAGATATATGTGTCATAGTTTCTTATCCATTCAGGATTGGACCATTTATTCCATTTACATTTAATGTTATTATTGATAGGTACTTGTTTGTAGCCATTTTTATTCTTTATGACTGTGCTCCTTCTTCCCTTTGTATTTCTTCTGTTTAAAGCAGCCCCTTTAGCATTTCTTGCATTGCTGGTTTGGTGGTAATAAACTCCCTTAAGCCTTTTTTGTCTGTGAAGCTCCTGATTTCACCTTTAATTTTGAATGATAGCCTTGCTGGTATAGTATTCTTGGATTAAGTCCCTTGCTTTGCACCATGTTATATATTTCATTCCACTCCCTTCTGACCTGATGCATTTCTGTTGAGAAATCAGTTGATAGTCTTATTGGAGATGACTTATAGATAACTTTCTGTCTCTCTCAGGCAGCCTTTAAGATACTTACTTGGTCAACGGTATTTGCCAATTTAATTATGATGTGTTTTGGTTTCACTTTTTTGGGGTACATCTTGTTTGGGATTCTGTGTGCTTCCTGGACTTGTGTGTTTTTTCTTCCCAATATCAGGGAAGTTTTCTGTCATTTTTTCAGATATGTTTTGTATTCCTTGCTCAGTTCCCTCTCCTTCTGGCACCCCTATTATGCAGATGTTTCCTTTGTGTTGTCCCAAATCTTCCTTAGGCCCTGCTTTTTTAAGGTTTTTTTTTTTTTTTTTTTTTTTTTTTTTTTTTGCCAGTTGCTGCTCTGTTTGGGTGTTTTCTTCTATGTTGCCTTCTGGCTTTCTGATGCTGTCATCAGGTTCTTTTAGTATACTGTTGATACTTTCAATTGTTTTGTTTATTGCAGGTAAGTCATTCTTCATTTCCTATTGGTTCTTCTTCCTTTCTCTTGATTCTTACTCATGTTGAATTTGTATTCCATTCTTTTCAGTGTCCTTATAACCATTTCTCTGAAGTCTTTCTCTGACAAATTGCTTGCTTTCATTTAATTTATTTCCTTTTCTGGTTATTCCTCATTTTCTTTTGTATGGGAATTGTTGCTTTGTCTCCCCATTTTATGTTCCTTTGTGGTCGTTTCTGTGTATTAGATCAAACTTCATGTCATGCAGAATTTTTTGTGTTTGTCTTTTATAGTTGATATTTTTGGGACCCAGTTTAGCAATCTCTTAGGTCTTCTGGGCTGAATATTCTAGGGATACATCCTACTTGGGATATTTGGGTTCTCCTGGTGTAGTTGTGTCTTGAGTGTTATTGTCCCATTCATGGGTGGAGTCTCCTCTCAGGGTGTCCAGCTATGTGGCTCACTCTCTACCATGTTGACCAAACAGTACAAAATGAAACTTGACAAGACATGACACAAAGGGAACCACACATGAATGTACTCACAACACCAATAACCCCAATAAAGGTAACCATCAGAGAAAAGAGAATTAGGAGAAATAAAGAGAACAAAAATGATATGGAGAAAAGGTAAAAATGGTAAGGGAGAAAAGAAAAAGAAGAAAAAAGAACAGGAAAAATATATATGGGGAGAAAACACCACAACACAAACAAAAAATTGCAAACAACAAACACCCAGAAAAAGGGGTGGGGGGAGGACAGAATCTGTAGAGGCAGAGCTTATATACAGAGAGTAAGGTTAAGGAATTGAATGAATAGGGGAAGGTTCATGGTTCAGTACAGAGGAGGTTGAAATAAAATGAGTAAGAAGAAAAGTTAAAAAAAACTAACTAACTAAATAAATGAAATTTTCTTTTTTACTTTATCTATATATTCATCTATTTTTGGAAAAGGACAATAGAGGAGAAAGCAGATAGGCTTCAGTTTAGTGAGTGAAACTAATTAAGAAATTTGGAGAAGAAGAGAGGAGAGGGGAAAAAGCATTAAAATTTGGCTAGCAAAGAAAGAAAATTGAAGGATGTATGGACTTGGAGCAGGGGAGAGGAAATTAGATATATGAGTAAGCCAATAGAGCCTACAATAATAAAAACATATCAATAAAGGAGATAGTGAAGATCAATTTTTAACAATTGGTAAAAAAAAAAAGGAGAGAAAAACGAAAGCAGGGACAGGAGAAGAGTAACAGGATGAAAAAGGGTGATGTAAGGATGAAAAAGGTGGAAAACATAAAATAAAATAATGATAAAAAATAAAAAAAAAATAGAATGAAGAAAAATAATACAAATAAATAAAAGATAATAATAAAAAGAGAAAAATTGTTTTTAAATAATATAAAATATAAAAAGTGACATGTCATTCACTTCAGCCAAGTTTTAATGTCCCATAGGTCTGGTTTAAGACACCACTCTACTGTTCTGTCTTCTATTTCTCAGTTTCCTGTTAGGTAGTCAGCACCATGTTGAAGTTCCCCATGATCCACTGCTTCTCTCTGTCTCTACAGACTTGGTTGCAAGCATGAGGGACCAATCTGCCCACTTTGTTTGTGTGCCTACTGTCAGTCTTAATTACTCAAGTGCCTATTTTTGACCTGGGCTTTAGGTGGGGGTGTTGCTGTATTGGTTTCTTGACAAAAGTCCCTCAACCCAGTCCCCGAGGGCTCCAAGGTGCTATTCAGAGTCTTTGTTTCCTCTGAAAAGCTCAAAGCTTGGTGTGGCTCTACTAGTTTCCCTGCAGCTGATGGTGGGGCTAGCTCTTCAGGAGAAAAATGGCTGCTTAAGGTTGGGGGGTTCAGAATGTGTCAGTGCTGGATTCCTGATCACATCTTTGTGTTCTGCTGCTCTCCACAACCTCTCCCCGGCCTCCACAAAACTGCACCTCCACCAGCACCACAGACTCGGTGAGTGTTTGTAATTGAGAGATTCTATGAACTGGGTTTAGAAAGTAATAGCAAGTAAAATACAAAGGAAAAACAACCCAACCACTGTGAGTTTCTCTTCCCCCTAGAACCGCCTGACTCAGCAGCACTTCAGGCTGCCTTTCTGAGTGCAGCCTCTCATGGCTGTGGACTTAGATCTAGATTCTCCAGTTGTCAGCAGTCCTGTGGATCTCCCTTCCACAGTCAAGGGTTACACATGTCCCCAAGGAATGTGGACTTGGTGCAGCGCAGGTTCCTTCTGACCCTCTCATTCTGGTGGTCGTGCATGTCTCTATCCAGCCCAGATCTCCGATCTTACAATTCTCCAGGCATCCTCTCTCACTTCTGGCCATGCATTGTCTCACCAGCTGTGTTCAATTCACCAGTTCTGGGTGGATGTTATTCAATTTAGTTGTTCCTTCTATCTGCTTCATGAGAAGGTGCAGGACATGTCCACCTACTTGACCACCATTTTTCCTTTAAAATATTTTTTTGTAAGTATGAATATACTTCCAGAGAGAAAAATGGTGGCCAAATAGGCATCAGTGTCATGTACCTCCTCCTAGGACCAGGCCATAAAAGCAACTAAATCAGAGAACATCCACCCTGGATTAACAAATTAGACACATCTAAAGATACAATTTTCAATAAGGAAGGGAAGAGGATGCCTAGAGAATGCTGCTTGCCAGCCATACTGCGTGGAACCACCACTGTGCCCCAGAAGTGAGTGGTGCAGTACCTCCTGGAGGGCTCCCAGATGTCTTCAGAAAGTATGCACAACCAGAGTGAGCTCCTGAACCAGGCGTCTTCACCAGCCGACTGGGACCCAGTGTCCTAAAACCTGGCTCCAAGACCCTGCAGTGAATGCAAACCAGGGGAAACCTGTGCCCCAACCCCCAGACCTCAGAACCATGCTGCTAGCCTGAACCAAAGCCACATGGTACCCACTTCACCCCCAGCAACAGGACCTGCTGCTGGGGTGACCTGGAGCAACCCAGAGCATGGCACAAGGGAGCTCTGACTGTGCAACCCAGAGAAACCCATGACCCTTCCACCCTGGCCCCTGGGACAGTCCTGCCAGTGCCATCCAGAGAAACACAATGCATAGCTCACTCCGCGTGACAGAGGAGCACAGACTGAGTGATCCAGAGCAACCTGGCCCTGCTCCATACTAAGGAGGGTTGAACTGGAGCGACCCAGCGCATTTCACTCCATGCTACAAGAAAGTGGGGACTGTGTGGCTCAGAGGAACCCACACCCACTCCACCTTGATCCCAGGGCCTTGCTGCTTGGGCAACCTGGAGTAACACAGCATGCGTGCACAACTCAGGCCACAAGAGAGCTTGGATTGAGTGACCCTGGGAAACCTTCCCACACTCCACACTGAAGAGGAGAAAACTGGAGCAACCCAGTGTGCATCTCACTCTGGGCTACAAGAAAGAGGGGACTGTGTGACCCAGAGCAACCTGCACCCACTTCTCTCTGACCCCTGGGACAGTCCTACAGGGGCTACCCAGAGAAGCCCAGCACATGCCTTATTCCGGACCATAGGAAAGCACTGCCAGTGTGACTCAGATCGAGCAAACTGTGCTCAGCCAGGGGCCATAGGACCGCACCACAAGTGTGCTGCCAGAGGGATCTATGGTGTCACCCTGACACAGGGGCTGGGCCACACAGGAAGTGCATACAAGAGGTATCTGGTTACTCAAAGGGAGTTACACATAAGAAGAACAGTGTACATGCTCCCACCACTCTGAGTGTCTGAAGCAGACAACTGAGGAACCTGATCAGTGGGAGAAGGGGATACAAATCAGAGCAGAGACAATAGAGGTATGAGACTCAAGGTAGACCCAGCCTCTGGGCCAACAATTTCCAGACCATTGCCCTGATAGGGTCTTCAAACTCTCAAACCCAAGCAGGGTGCCCAGGGTGAGAAAGAGATAGCAAAAGTGGGAAAAAAAAAACCTTGAATGAAAAGGAAGAATCATCAGAAAAGTAACTAAATGAAATGGAGCCAAGTATTCTGACAGGAAAAAAATTCAGAATAAGGGTCATGCAGTTCATAAATGGGATAGATGAGAATATCAAAAACTTATGTAAGAATCAAGAGAAATAAAAAATGACATAGGTACAATAAAAAAAAACGAAAGGTTTCAACAGTAGACTGGAAGAAGCAGATAACAGAATTAGTGAATTAGAAGATAGAGGGGAAAACACACAATCTGAACAGCTATTGGAGAAAAAAATACAAAGCAGGAGGAGAGCCTAATGGAGATTTGGAACAACATGAAATGAAGTAAAATACATATAGTAAGGGTGCTAGAAGGACAAGAAGAGCAGCAAGGATTACAAAACCTATTTGAAGAAATAATGACAGAAAATATCTTGATTTGGGAAAGAAACAGTAACACAAGCACAGAGAGTGTCAAACAAGATGAACCCAAAAAGACCCACACCAAGACACATCATAATTACAATGGAAAACATTAACGAGAAAGAGAAGTTTAAAGGCTGCAAGAGAGAGACAGAGAGTTACCTAAAAAGGATCTCCCATTAGATTATCAAATGATTTCTCAACAGAAACACCTCAGGCCAGAAGGGAATGGCATGGAGTATACAAAGTGATGCAAAACTAAGGAATGGATACAAAAATACTCTATCCAGCAAGACATCATTTAAAACTGAAGCTAAAATTAGGAGCTTCACAGAAAAAAAAAAAAAAAAAAAAAAAGTAAGGGAGTTTATCACTGCCAAGCCAGCAATTTAAGAAGTGCTAAAGGAAAAGGAACTGTTGTAAAAAGAAGAAATAAAAAGAGAAGAAGGAACACAGACATAAAGATGTGTTCAATGGCTATAAACAAGTACCTATCAACAATAACCTTAAATGTAGATGGACTAAATGCCCCAATCAAAAGACATAGAGTGGCTGAATGGATAAGAGAACATGACCCATATATATGCCATTGACAAGACACCCACCTCAGAACAAGGGACTCACGATAAAGAAAGCCACTACATAATACTAATAATACTAAAGGGATAAATATAAAAAGAGGATATAACTCTGGTAAACATATATCCACTGCACGAGCACCCAAATATATATATATATATATATATATATATATATATATATATATATATATATATATACATCTTCTGGAATATATAAAGGAAGAGATTGACAGCAATTAAATTATCGTAGGGGACTTTAATCTCCCATTAAAATCACTGGATAAATCCTCTAGAAAAAAAAATCAGCAAAGAAACAGCAATCCTAAACAACTCACTAGATCAGATGGACTTAATCGATATCTTCAGAACATTTCACCCTAAAGCTAGAGAATATACATTATTTTCAAGTGCACATGGGACATAATCAAAGATAGACCTCATAGTGGGACATAGGCAAAGTCTCTTCAAATTCATGAAGATTAAAATTATATCAAGCATCTACTCAGATCACAATGGCATAATATTATAAATAAACTACAATAAAAACAATAAAAACATTCAAACATTGGAGGCAAAACAGCATGTTATTAAACAACTAGAGGCCCGGTACATGAAATTTGTGCACGGAGGGGGGTTGTCCCTCAGCCCAGCCTGTACCCTCTCCAATATGGGACCACACCGGGATCGGGACTAGATGGGCAGTCGGACATCCCTCTCACAATCCAGGAATGCTAGCTCCCAGCTGCTCACCTGCCTGCCTTCCTGATTGCCCCTAACCGCTTCTGCCTGCCAGCCTGATCACCCCCTAACCACTCTGCTGCCAGCCTGTTTGCCCACAACTTCCCTCCTCTGCCGGCCTGGTGACTCCTAACTGCCCTCTCCTATAGGGTTGATCACCTCCAACTGCCCTCCCTTGCAGGCTGGGTGCCTCCCAATTGCCCTCTCCTGCTGGCCATCTTGTGGTGGCCACATGTGGGCAAGATCTTTGACCACATGGGGGCAGCTATATTGTGTGTTGCAGTGATGATCAATCTGTATATTACTCTTTTATTAGATAGGATAGAGGCCTGGTACAGGGGTGGGGGCCAGCTGGTTTGCCCTGAAGGGTGTCCCGGATCAGGTGGGGGTTCCCTTGGGGCATGGGGCAGCCTGAGCCAGGGGCCTGTGGTGGTTTGCTGGCCGGCCACGCCCCCTGGCAACCCAAGCAGAGGCCCTGGTATCTGGAATTTATTTTCCTTCTACAATTGAAACTTTGTAGCCTGGGGCGGAGCCAAGCCTGGGGCTCCCTCCGAGCCGGCAGTCATTTCTGTTGGGGCTATAATTGAAACTTTGTTGCCTTAAGCGGGTGGACCTGGCCAGGGTGTGCAGAAAGCTTTGCTTCCCCTGCTGCTGGTGGCAACCCTGGCCTGCTCTCTGAAGCTCCATTCTGCTGCCATTTGTTTGAATTTCTTTATCTTCTATAATTGAAACTTTGTAGCTTGAGTGGAGGCTTAGGCCTGGCAATGGCAGGCAGAAAGCTTGGCTTCCTCTGTTACCTAGGAAACCTTGCTCTCTGTGGCTGTAGCCATCTTGGTTTGGGTTAATTTGCATGCTCACTCTGATTGGATGGTGGGCGTGGCTTCTGGGTGTGTTGGAGGTATGGTCAATTTCCATATTTGTCTATTTTTAGGTAGGATGTTTGGGTTACCAAAAAGATCAAAGAGTTAATAAAAAGCATCCTGGAAACAAATGACAATGAAACCACAGCAATCCAAAATCTATGGGACAAAGTGAAAGCAGTCCTGAGAGGGAATGTCATTACATTACAGGCATGCCTCAAAAAAGAAGAAATACTGGTAATAAATTATCTAACTCTATAACTTAAAGAATTAGAAAGACAGTGACAAGAAAAGCCCAGAGTGAGCAGAAAGAAGGAAATAATAAAGATCAGAGCAGAAATAAATGACATAGAGACCAAAATACATTACAAAATATCAATGAAACCAAGAGCTGGTTCTTTGAAGTGATAAACAATATTGAAAAACCTCTACCCAGGCTCACCAAGAAACAAAGAGAGAGGACCCAAATAAACAAAATCAGAAATAAAAGAGGCGAAATAACAGACCACACAGAAATACAAAGGATTGTGAAAAAATACTATGAACAACTATATTCCAACAACCTGGTTAACCTAGAAGAAATGGACATTTTCCTAGAAAAATATGACCTTCTACAACTGAATCAGGAAGAATAAAAAATCTGAATAGGCTGATAATTATGGAGGAAATTGAGGCAGTAATAAAAAAAAAAAAATCCAGCAAACAAAAGCACTGGGCCAAATGTCTTCGCAGGGGAGTTTTATGAAACATTCAAAGCAGAACTAAAACATATCCTCCTCAGACTATTCCAAAAAGTTCAAGAGGAAGGAACACTTCCAAGCTCTTTTAATGAAGCCAGGATTACCCTAATCCCTAAACCAGATAAAGACATTACAAAGAAAGAGAATTACAGGCCAATATCCCTCATGAACATAGATGCTAAAATCCTCAACACAATTCTATCAAATCAAATCCAGTACTACATTAGAAAGAGCATACACCATGACCAAGTGGGATTTATTCTTGGAATGCAGGGATGGTACAATAGCCACAAATCAATAAATGTGTTACATCACATAAACAAATTGAGAGACAAAAATCACATAATCACATCAATTGATGCAGCAAAAGCATTTCACAAAATCCAACATCCTTTCTTGATAAAAACCCTCAGCAAAGTAGAAATAGAGGGATCATATCTCAACATAATAAAAGCCTTATTTGACAAACCCCTAGCCAACATCATACTCAATGGACATAAACTAAAACCATTTCCCCTAAGAATAGAAACAAGACAGGGATGCCCACTTTTACCATTCCTGTTCAACATAGTATTGGAAGTACTAGCCATAACAATCAGACAAGAAGAAGAAATAAAAGGCATTTACATTGGAAAATAAGTAAAACTGTCATTATTTGCATTTGACATGATATTGTACATGGAAAACCCTAAAGACTCCACCAAAAAAACTAGTAGATCTAATACATGAATTTGACAATATAGCAGTATACAAAATTAATACCCTGAAATCTATGGCTTTTTATACACCAGTAATGAACTCACAGAAAGATAAATTTAAAAAAACACACAAACAAACAAGAAAACACACACACACACACACACACACACACACACACACACACACACCATAAAACAAAGTAAACAAACAAAAAAAATCCCATTTACCATTGTACCAAAAAAATAAGATACCTACAAATAAATGTAACTAAGGAGGTAAGAGACCTGTACTTGGAAAAATAACAGGACATTAAAAAAAGAAATAGTGGGAGATATAAACAAATGGAAGAATATACCATGTTAATGGATTGGTAGAATCAACATCATTAAAATGTCCATACGACCGAAAATAATCTATAGATTCAATTCGATCCCCATTAAAATACCAATGGCATATTACACAGACCTAGAAAAAAACTCTCCAAAAATTCATATGGAATAAAAAAAAAAAAACAATAGCCACAGCAATCTTGAGAAAGAAGTACAAAGTTGGAGGGATCACAATACCAAGGTATATTTCAAAGCCACTATTCTCAAAACTACCTGGTCTTGGCACAGGAACAGACCTATAAACCAATGGAACAGAACTGAGAACCCAGAAATCGATCCAAGCCATTATGCTCAATTGATATTTGACAAAAGAGGCAAGAACATACAATGTAGTCAAGACAGTCTCTTCAATAAATGTTGTTGGGAAAATTGGACAGATACAGTCAAAAAATGAAACTAGACCACCAACTTACACCATACACAAAAATAAACTCAAGATGGATAAAAGACTTAAATGTAAGATGGGAAACCATACAAATCTTAGAAGAAGACCTAGGCACCAAAATATCAGACACGTGTTGTAGAAATATCTTTACCAATACAACTACTAAGGCAATGGAAACTAAGAAGAAAATATACAAATGAGTCTACTTTAAAATAAAAATCTTCTGCACAGCAAAAGAAACCATCAACAAAACAACAAAAAAGCATGGGAGAATATATTTGCCAATTTTATATCCGATAAGGTTTAATCTCCAAAATTTATTGGAAACTCATCCATCTTAACAAAAGGAAGATAAACAATCCAATAAAAAATAGGCAAAGGACTTAAATAGACACTTTTTGAAAGTGAACATACAGAAGGCTAAGAGACATATGAAAACATGCTCAAAGTCACTAATCATTGAGAGATGAAAATCAAAAGGACAATGAGGTACCATCTCATACCTGCCAGAATGGCTATCATCAACAAATCAACAAAGGACAAGTGCTGGTGAGGATGTGGAGAAAAAGGAACCCTCATGCACTGCTGGTGGGAATGCAGACTGGGGCAGCCACTGTGGAAAACAGTATAGAATCTCCTCAAAAATTAAAAAATGGAACTCCCATTTGACCTAATAATCCTTCTTCTAGGAATATATCCCTAGAAATCAGAAACTCCAATCAGAAAGGACATATGCACTTCTATGTTCATTACAGCACAATTTATAATAGCTAAGATTTGGAAACGGCCTAAGTGCCCATCAGTAGATGAGTGGATTAAAAAACAATGGTACATCTACAGAATGGAATAGTATGCTGCTCTAAGAAAGAAAGAACTCTTACCATTTGCAACAACATGAATGGACATGGAAAGCATTATGCTAAGCAAAATAGCCAGTTGGAGAATGATAAGTATCACTCATTTGTGGAATATAATAAACAACATAAATGAATGAACAGTAATAGATCCAGAGACAGAGAAATATCGAACAGACTGTCAAACTTCAGAGGGAAGGCAGGGGGCGGAGTAAGAGATCAACCAAAGGACTTGTATGCATGCATATAAGCATAACCAATGGACACAGACACTAGGGTGGTGAGTACATGTGCAGGGGGCTAGGGCTGGCTGGGGAGAGGTCAATGGGGGAAAAAGTAGACGTATGTAATACTTTAAACAATAAAGAATTTTTTAAAAGTAAGAGACATAATAAAAGAATGAACATACTTGGTCAGTGGTTTGATTCCTAGTCGGGGCACATGCCGGGGTTTCAGGATCGATCCCCTATAGGGAGCATGTAGGAGGCAGCTGATTGGTGATGTTTCTATTTATCTATCTCTCTTCCCTCTCCTCTCTCTAAAAAATCAATAAAATATATTTTTTGAGAAGCTAATCCTTATCCAGAAACACTGTAATCTCTTAAAAAACAAAGCAAAACAAACAAATAAACAAACAACAAAAACCCCAAACCTACTTTGATCCTTTTACACTAGTGAACATTTTAACAATAATTTAGTTATGGCTACAAAACTTCAGATTTCTTTTTTTCTGCATCTTCTCTATGGTAAATTTTAAAAATTGTGCCCTCCTCGTCTTTAATTGGCAGAAATATGTCCCAAAATAGAAACTACTTCATTTAAGCCACATCACAAAATAAAATAAAATGAAATAAAACAAACAAACAAAAAACAACAGAGCATAATACCCCTTTATTGATGTGTCTTACAGATTGACATGACCAAAGTAATATATTTTCATTAATTTTCAATTTCCCCTTCCACAACATGCACCAATTGAATATATGCTCTGGGAGCCATAAAAGGCACCAAACATTTACCTTTTCAAAAGAATGTATTCAATATTTTTAAATAATTTTTGTAAATGGCGAAAAAATATAAACAAGAAACTGATTCTCTCCCTTACTTCATGCATCCATAAACTAAACCAGAAACAACAGTTTAAAAGCAAGAACAAACTACTGCTGCAAGTTTTTGTAAGTCCATTTTCTCTGTACATACAAACTGCTCAACTATTGAAGGAAAGAAAAGAATATAATCCATGATGTCTGCTCATTAAAAGTGGAGAAACAAGGCTGTCATTAGGATCCAAAAACTGGTACATGTATGGTCTGCTTTTTAATGCATACAGGAGGCCTGGCACACGAAATTCGTGCACTGTGGGGGAGGCCCTCAGCCCAGTTTGCCTCCTCTCACAGTCTGGGAGCCCTCAGGGGATGTTCTACTGATGGCTTAGACCCACTCCCTGCAGTCTGGACTCCCTCTGTGGGATGATCAGGGGAAGATACCACCCCCATCACCCCGCTGCTGCTGCCACTTCCGGCCGCCAAGATGTTTTCATCAACATGGACTCCAATACCTTCACCATGAAAATATGACAACTTTCTTTAGGTATTTTCAAGATGTCTCTTTCATAGGATATGATATTTCTTTCTTTCTTTTTTTATCCTCACCTGAGGATATTTTTCCATTGATTTTTTAGAGAGCATGGAAGAGAGAGGGAAAGACAGAGAGAAACATCAATGTGAGAGGGACACTTCGATTGGCTGCCTCCTGCATGAGCCCTGATCTGGGCCCCGGCCAGGGAGGAACCTGCAACCTAGGTACATGCCCTTGATCAGAATCGAACCCGGACCCTACGGTCTGCAGGCTGAGGCTCTATCCACTGAGCCAAACTGGCTAGGGCAGGATATGACATTTCTTAGCCCTTCCAGCAGTGGACCTTCGTTTTTTCCCCCAGGAGTTAGGTGGAAAAACCCTAGATCACCTTCTTGGATTCTTATTACCCAAGTTACCAAGAACACTGTGAGTGGTGTATGGGGAGCTTAGCCAATGAGCTGTCAGAAAAGGAGTTTTCTCTGCTGCTCATGTGTAGAGGCGGACCTGCTGGGGCACTGTCTTCCAGTAGCTGCAGCCTGGGCATGCCCCCTGACTCTCAGCTCCCGCTCCCTCTGTGGGCCTGCTCTGCACTGCTCTCTGTGGACCTGCTAATCACAGTGGCGACTGGAAGGCCCTGCTTACTGTTCTCTGCAGGCACTGCTCTGCCCCACTCTCTGCGAACCTGCTCATCACCACAGTGCTGGCAGGTCCTGCTCCTTGCTCTCCGCACACCTACGCCATCCATGGCTTGCCTCACCATGCAACAGTCCCCTCCCCCACATCTGTGTGCTCAGCCTATAAATAGGTAATATGCAAATTTGTTCGGTTGTGACCATTACGGTGTCCCAGACAAATTTGCATATTACTTCTTTATATGTATAGATTTCTTTCTTCTGTTTTTCATATCCAAAACTTCTTAATGCTATTTTAGGGGAATAGCAGATTAGATTCTAGCACTTTGTGAACAGAATTCACAAGCTGTGACAAAATTCTGTCGTACTCAGGGTGCAATTTTGTGTATATACACTGTATGTATATATTTCTTTTAGATTTGGCTATAGTGGACTGGCCATGGTTCAAGTGGGACGATAGCAGTACATGGGTCAGGGGCAGTCATTTTGGCTATGTACACATTCATAGTCAGTCCATGGCTTCCAACTAGTAACGCTATTTCCAAAGGTCTAATACTCAAACTGAAACATCTGATGCACTGGCTCCAACCTTGTCTCCTGCTGCATTCCAGCAAACTTCAAAAATTCCACCTGTTCCCCTGCAGCTGTGAACTAGAGCACCTGTTTGTGTGTTCCAGATGTGCACACGTTTGTCAAAAGAACCACTTGCCAGATACCTGCCATAAGGACTGAAAGCTACACTGTACATAGGCTCTTGGTGTTTTGTCAAGGTATGGATGCAAATTCCTCGGTCTATATCCCATAATCTAACAGTAGAGACAAAGGATGCACTTGCTAACATAAGGTTGGCATTTGGATTATTTGTCCCTGGTCCTGTTGGATTCCACTTGATAGTATAAATTTCTTTATTATGTGCTTGCAAATCATGGACACAATTGTCTTGTTACATACTCCATATCTTCAAAGTCATGTCATCAGAACAAGAGGCCAGGACATTGCCAGTTGGGTCCCATTTGATAGCATTTACTTCATTTTTGTGTCCCTAGAATGTTTTAATAGGTCTGTCTTGTCCTAATTTACAGACGTGAATGCACATATCTGAATTACAAGAGGCAAAGGTGTTGTTGCTCTGCCAGTCAACATCCAATGCTGGTGCTGAATGAAAAGGAAACTTGCTTGGCTTCGCCAGTGTGTGCATCCCAAATAATTGTTGTCTTGTCTATTCCAGCACTTAGGATGAAATTTCCTTTCTTATTCCATTTTAATGCAAATATAAGGCCTTTATGCTGCCCTAAGGTAGTAGCAAGGTTACCATCTTTAGTCCATATTCTGGGAAACCCATCGTATAAACCAGTTGCTAGAAATGTACCTTCACTCTTGGTTGTGGGCACATCCCCAGTAGGGGGTGTGCAGGAGGCAGCTGATTGATGTTTCTCTCTCATCGATGTTTCTAACTCTCTATCCCTCTCCCTTCCTCTATTCCAGTCTAGAGAGGTCACATCCTTGTTGCTGGGGACATTTTGCCCTCCTTCTCGTATACAGTGTTGAAGTACTAACTGTGTGGAGCCCTGGTGCTATTTTCACTAAGATTCCAGATTCTTGCTGTGGAGTATCCAGACCCCAATGCTAAGAGATCACTAATGGAGTTCCAGTCACAGATGAACACTTCAGATTCATGGCCCCGTAACACAATTGCCTTGTTAGGAGGGATTTCAACATCCATCATATCAGTATGATTATTTGCTATAGTATGTGCCCCATTCTCCTCCCCATTTGCTGTGTTTTCTCCATGTTTTTGCAGATCCTTGTTGGTTCATGGCAGCTGCTGCTTGTTGCTGTGCAAGCTTGTCTCTCTAAGCTTGTCTTGTTTGTACTACATCAGGCATTACAGCATCTATCAGTGACAGAGACTCTATTGGTCGACCATACCGTAGACATTTCTGGATGATAGAAATCAACGCAGCAGGTGGGAGAAGGGCACCATTTATGTTTGATTGACTGATAAGGCTTTCTATACCAAAGGTAAACGCTGAATGAGAAAATCCTGACTCTTGCAAGTATCTATATACCAAGAAGTTGATCTCATCACTGCTTATACTCATCTTTATTCCCACTTAAACCATGAGGTCACAACACAGGATATAAACCATTGACAGTGCATTGATGTGGGGATGTACAACTTAATATCCAGTACCACCAATCAGAAGTTGCTGCTGCTAATGCCGGAAACGGTGGCCTCCGACGCTGCTCCCCCCTCCCGGGAATGGAGGCACAAGGAAATTCCCCTCCTTGCCTCCGCTGCTGCCTCCAACCACCCCAAAATAACCCTTGAGGGGGGTCCTTGAGAGGCAATTAGAACCCCAGCTAGAGAAGGGCGCGGGGGATGGGCGCCAGCGGGCGGGGGCAGGGAGTAGGGCATGTGTTCCCAGGTGGCGAGTGGAGGTGCTTCCGCAGCCAATAAAATATATTTTTATAAAAAAAAAAAAATAGAATGAACATACGTGTGGGATTGGGAAATTCCAGAACTGATTATTAGACTTTAAGATTATATTTTCTCTATGTATTTGTAGATATTTATTTGTTTTAAATAAATTTGTATTCTTTATCTCAAAATTTGCACGGTCCCTAATTTGGAAATAGTAAGTACTCTTAGATAAAGCAAGTTATTTCCACATTTCAGAAACTTATAAGAGTAATCAATTTTGGCAGTCATGTAAAATATATCAGACAATAATGTTATGACTGAAAATCTTGATGTGAAGATGTACATTACATACAAAACAAGGGTTGAATTGTATCTTATAGAGGAAAGAGGGAAAGAGCTGCTAAACAGTCTATAATATAAAATGTTTTGAGGGTCATAAAATTATTAGCATAAAATTTATGAGCAAAACCTATTATATTATTGATTTTATCTGTTTTACCAACATCTTACATTTTTGGATGGCAGGGAATATTTTCTATAAGATTAAAATAGTTATTAACTTAAAGTAAAGATATATCACATTGGAGGTGCAGGAGTGGGTTGGAGGGCATCAAGGGGGGCAAAGGAGACATCTATACTACTTTCAACAGTAAAGATACAATTTAAAAAAAATAAAAATTAAAAAAAAATATATAGCATTGGGAATGTTATGTTTCTAAAAAGCAGATGTTTGAATTTTAATTACCATACATAATATATCTATCTTAATATTGGGGGAAAACCCTACCTCTCCAGAGAAACCTTTTTTTATAGTTAAAGGCATAGACAAAACCCAAACCAGAATTTTAAAGCTTTGTAATTTTTTTCCAGTAAAAATTATGACTTTTCAAGATATCATAATTTATTTTTCTAAGAATTTTTAAAAATCATTTTTATTTTTAAATTGCAATTGACATACACTATTATATTAATTTCAGGTGTACATACCAGTGAGTAGACATTATATATCATGATTTGTTAAGTTTCTTATCTTCAGTGACTGTCAGCTCTACTTCACTTTGGCCGCCCACCAACAGGCCCTACTTTCTACTGTTTCATTATTGAGATATACTCTTTAAAATCCAAAGTTCTGATGGTCTTTCTTTGCACCCCAAAATAATATCTAAATTTCCTCACTCCCACTGAGGTTCAATTGCATCACATTTTGATGAAATATATAGCTACCTCACAATTATCTAGATTGAATTTCTGCCATCTGACTTATCTGATTCACATGAACATAGCCAATTATTTCAGTTATTCTCTTTTTAGCATCCTCCTGATGTTTTATTATTGTCCATGAAGCACAATTTCTCAACCCTGGGTGAACTCTCACTACTTTATTAGCTCCCATTCCTGAACAGTGAAACCTTGCTGCACAAATTTATGAAACTATACTAATTGGATCCACTGCAATTTCCTGTTATATAACCTCAGCCAAATCATCCCTGTTGCTTGGCAATCATTGTATTTATCAGTGTTGAGCCCCTTTTACATTTAACAAAGCAGATGTTCAAATATTTTCCACTCTTAGAGCCACCAAACTCACCACTGCTTTTCACTTTTAGCAAATGCTTCTCTTTACTGATAAGTTCAAGCCACTCTGCAAAACTTAGTGGTAAACACACAATAGAATACACAGATGATGTATTATATAGTGATATACCTAAAACCTGTATACTTTTATTAACCAATGTCACCCAAATAAATTTAATTAAAATTTAACTTAAAAATTTTCCATTTTACCCAATTTTTTCTATAATAAAGCAAAATGTATCATTATCCCAATGAAAACTCCTTGTATCCTTTATACCACTTTCTGCTTTCTATAGCTTCTGAAGCTTTTCTGCAACAATATTTTTCTTTCCTTTATATCTTAAATATCTGTCCACTTACTTCTTGTTCTCAATCTGTGAACATGTTCCATTTTACCTATTCCATGAATATTTTGCCTGTGTATATTCAATTTTCATATCGGGTGAGTCAATGGTGCTTTACTTACACCTTTATTCCCTATAATTTGTTTTACCACTATTATGCAAATAAAGTCAGGAGCAATCACCTAATTATTAAATCCTGTGGAATTTCCTCAATATTACCCCCCCCGCCACAGAAAGCTAATTCTGCAGATAATTCCATTGAAAATTTTCTTCTCTTTGGTATAAGTCAGAAAATTTTTTTTTTATCCTTGTATTCCCTAAAAGTAAATATGTGCCAAGGTTTTACTCTTAGTTTTCCTAAGTTATCTCGCTATACACTGTCCCTTAGTCATCACATACATTCATAGACACTTATGGCATCAATTTTATAACTATTGATAACTTCTTATTTCCAATCTCTACTATACACCCTAAATTGCATATACATTGAGTGACCAGATTATTATTATCTCTGAAAGCATAATAATCTGGCCACTCAGTGTGTGTGTGTGTGTGTGTGTGTGTGTGTGTGTGTGTGTGTGTGTATTAGAGGCCTGGTGCATGAATTCGTGCATGGGTGGGTCCGGCCAGCCTGGCCAGGGGGAGGGGACATGGGCAGTTGGCCGGCCTGCCTGCTGGTCGAACTCCTGATTTAGGGGACAATTTGCATATTAGCCTTTTATTATATAGGATATATACTAAGTGGCCAGATTATTATGTGTTCAGAGATCATAATAATCTGGCCATTCAGTGTATACCCCATTTTGAAATGTCTGTCTGGCATTGATATATGAATGCCTTGTTAGTGTAATATTGGTAGCTGGCAGTGTTTCCTGGGTATGGCAATATATCTTTGGAATTATGCAAGATGATTTTAGGTGTTACACTGACATAGTTTTAAAAGGTATTTATGTATGTATGTATGTACGTATGTATGTATGTATTTATGTATTTTTAGGATCTTTAAAATTGATTTCCAGAGAGAGAAGAAGGGAGGGGGAAAGAGAGAAAGAAACACTGATGCCAGAAGGAAACATCCATCTGCTGCCCCTCACATGTCCCTGACTGGGGACTGAGCCGGGCATGTGCCCTGACCAGGAATTGAACCAGCAACCGTCTGTGCATTGTACAATGCCCAACCACTGAGCAACACTGGCCACGCATGGCAAGATATTTATTTAATTGAATGTGTGTTATAAATAGTGAAACGAATTCATCAAACAGATTTTACCACAGTTTTTATGATTCTTATAGTACTTAGCTAAATTTCTTTCACCCAATCCAAAGCAAGATGCATTATAGTTCATTCTAAAATGTTAATTAAGTCATAGCTGGTTTGGTTCAGTGCATAGAGCATCCACCTGTGGACTGAAGGGTCCTGGGTTCGATTCCAGTCAAAGGTACATGCCCAGGTTGCGGGCTCAATCCCCAGTGTAGGTTGTGCAGGAGGTAGCCAATCAGGGATTCTCTTAGATAAAGCAAGGTAGTGCCACATTGATGTTTCTATCTCTCTTTCCCTCTCCCTTCCTCTCTGAAATCAATTAAAATATTTTTCAAAAATGTTAAATAATAGTGTATTTTTCTGCAGGTATGGCAAATGTTGTGATGATAGTACACAGGATGATTAAAGTTTTTGAGAAACAAAGGTATAGTGTTATGTTGAAGAGCTTTGAGCCACACAGATCTAACATTAGATAAATAATATCTGTTATACCTTGAACAAGTGTCTTAACATCTCAAAAACTATGTTTTCTCATTTATAAAATGGAGATATAAAATGTATCTTGAAGGATGGCTGTGGGAAACAGAAATAACATATGCTCTATTGAGATGTCTAACACAGTTTTCTTCTCACAATGGATGCTAAACCAATTGCAGATATCTTATGATAATTTTATATAAATGTTTTGCAGAAAAGAGACATTCTCTAACTACATAGGAATATGGGTATTGTTCTTTCAGCAAGAAAAACTTGTCTTAGTTTTAGTATGAAATCTATATTTGAATATAATTAGATATGGTGAGTAATAACCACTTAAAATGATGTAGCTCTACTTTTTAATTCAGCATATTATTTTCTCTTGATTCAATTAAAAACATGGCAATATTCAATACCACAAAGATAATTTATTGATATAAGATTAATACATAGTGATTGCAATCTTTATTTCCTATCCTAAACCAGACACAGAAAAAAACTGTTTACTTTTGAGAAGTAGTGGTGAAACTACTTATTTTCACCATAATTTATATTTTCTAGAGTTCACACTTTTATCCAAACCTCTCAAATTTATTTTAATACTCATGTAAACATAGACACATTTTACAGTGTATTTTATATACTTTATACTTATTATTCAAAAATGCTTGATAAACTTTAGTCTGTAGGGAAATAAACTCTGAATATTAAAGGTGATTTTTTATATACATTGTGCATTCATGAATGAATATTTAAAACTTTTTTTGTGCTGCATGGCTATGACAATGTTTTATCTTTTTTGGTGTGTGTGTGTGTGTGTGTGTGTGTGTGTGTGTGTGTGTGTGTGTTTCATTGCTTAATAGTATCGAGAGCTGCAGTCATGGAGTGGGAGCCAGATGTGAGCTAAACAGCTCTCCTTGGGTGAAGGTTGACTTTACTAGTATTTCATATGGTGTTTCCCAAATTTCACTGTGCCTCTGAATCCCCTGGAGATCTTATAAAGCAGATTCTGATTCAGTAGGTCTGGGGTGAAGCCTGAGAGTCTGCACATCTAACAAGTTCCTAAGTGATGTTAACGTTGCTGGCCCATGGGTCAAACCTTGAATAGCAAAGCTCTAGAGCAAAGGTACTCAGTCCTGGCTACATATTATAGTCACCTGAAGGGCTTTAAAAGATACCACATCTACAAAATACTTTCACAGAAACACCTAGATTAGTGTTTGATTAAATCACTGGGCAATGTAGCTTACCTAAGTTGACATATAAAATTGACACACATACCCTCTAAGGCACTGACATTCTGTAGCCACAGATATGGATCAATTGGAGAATGTGATGATTACTTTTATATGTCACTTGCTTTTAACATGAATATTCAGCCAATAATTAGTTTAGCATAAATAAGAGAGTTAACTTGTTCCTTGAAAATGTTCCTTGACATGAGAAAAATCCACAATGAATCTTGTTATAATACTTGAAAGATGTGCTTCAGCTGTAAATTTTCAAGATGGTGTGCACTATCATAGCTTCATTAACTTTCTTTAAATTGTTTTACTATTTTCTGCATGTACTATTACTACTCAGGACACAAAAATGAGTTTGAGAATAATTCTACATGAAACAAAATTTCCCCTATTTAGATTGTTATTAGTATTATTATATTTTTTAAAACCAGTTTTCACAACCACACAAATTTCTCAGGTCATATCTAATGTACACATAATTAGAGAAGCTCTTTGGTGTTATATGACAACAACTAGCCATGAAATTGTTCTTAAACTCAGTGAGGGTTCCTGGGGAGGAAGCAAAGGTAAGAATAGAATGTAGGTCTCTGATAACCCAATTTACTCATAAAAATCTTTTAATTACTTTCTGAAACTGTGGTTTGGTCACTGAATATTTCTACATTGACCAAAAAAAGTCTACTAAATTATAGTTAAGGCTGTAAACTCTCTGTCTGTAATAGGCTTATGTAAATTTGACAATTCTCATTTTTTAATTTATATATTTAAAAGTAAAAAGTTGTATTTAATGCTACATGCTGGAGTGATCATGTACTGTCAGTTTTAGCTATAGTAATATTTGTACTTCAATAACAGATGGCTAAATGCATTTATTAATTTCCTTAATATATAGTTAAATTCAATGTGCTCAGCAGAGTAAAAACAAAAAATAAAACCACAACCTTGATTTGATTTGATTTGATTTGATTTGATACTTATATTCTCACTAGAGGCCCGGTGCATGAAATTCGTGTATGGGGAGGAGAGTGTCCCTCAGCCCAGCCTGCACCCTTTCCAATCTGGGACCCACTCGAGGGATGTCCGACTGCCCGTTTAAGCCCAATCCCAATTGCTCACCTGCCTGCCTTCCTGGTTGCCCATAACTGCTTCTGCCTGCCAGCCTGATCACCCCCTAATCACTCCCCTGCCAGCTTGATTGATGCCTAACTGCTCCTCTGCCAGCCTGATTGCCCCTAACTGCCCTCCCCAGCCGGCTTGATCACCCCTAATTGCCCTCCCCTGCCAGCCTCATTGTTCCTAACTGCTCTCCCCTGCTGGTCTGCCCCCCCCCCAACTGCCCTCGCCTGTATTCCTGGGTCCCCCCAAATTGCCCTCTTTGCAGGTCTGGTCCCCCCCCCCCAACTGCTCTCCCCTGAAGGTCTGGGTCCCCTCCCAACTGCCCTTCCCTGCAGGCCCAGTCACCCCCAACTGCCCTTCCCTGCAGGCCCAGTCGCCCCCAACTTCCCTCTCCTGCAGGTCTGGTCACCCCCAACTGTGCTTTCCTACAGGCTTGGTTCCCCCCCGCCAACTGCTCGCCCCTGCAGGCCCAGTCTCTCCCAACTTCCCTCCTCTGCCAGCCTGGTCACCCCTAACTGCCCTCCCCTGCAGGCTTGATCACCCCAACTGCCCTCCCTTGCAGGCCTGGTCCCCCCCCCCCCAACTGCCCTCCCCTGCCGACCCGGTCACCCCTAACTTCCCTCCCCTGCCAGCCTCATCTCCCTTAACTGCTCTCCCCTGCTGGTCTGGTCCCCCCGAACTGTCCTCCCCTGTAGGCCTGGGTCCCCCAAACTGCCTTCCCCTGCAGGCCCAGTTGCCCCCAACTTCCCTCCTCTGTTGGCCTGGTCACCCCTAACTGCCCTCCTCTGCTGGCTTGATTGCCCCAACTGCCCTCTCTTGCAGGCCTGGTCCCTCCCAACTGCCCTCCCCTGCTGGCCATCTCGTGACAGCCATCTTTGACCACACGAGGGCAGCCATCTTGTGTGTTGGAGTGACAGTCAATTTGCATATTACTCTTTTATTAGATAGGATTGCAGATTAGAATGTCAGTAATCAAGCAAATGTTACAATTTTACTTTTTTTCTACAAAACACTCCTAGTACTAACTCAAAGTATATTTACTCTTCATTGTTTTTAAAGATCATTATAAAGAACATTTTATTGTGTATCTGATTGAAATTATATTCCATTGTTTATAAAACTTGTTTTTTTTTTTGAATTAAACATTCTTTAAATGATAGGCAACTCAAGAATATTGATTTATTTTACTTTTAAGTTGCCTCAGGAATTTACAATTAAAATTACATATGTGATGATAAAAGATCAATGAAATAGAAAAATTTTCTTCTTACTTTAAACATAGTTAGCCCACAACAAAATATTTGACAATTATGTTCTATTGTATAGAGACATGACTTGTAGTAAAGTATAAAGTTTTACTTTGAATAATGTTCCAGTAAAAATGTTTTTTTCCTCACGTTCCAGGAACCTAATATTTCAGAGAACTCCCTAATTCACTTCCTCTTCTGTGCCTCGCTAACTGCTTATGACAAATATTTGCATTTTACTTTTAAAAAAAAACCACACAAAACAAAACACCTTTCTCTCAGCACGGAAACTCCTAAAAATTGTTTTCCGTTGTATATCCCACAGACCTGACATTAAACATTCTGATGTCAATCATTATTTCCTGAGTTCTATGCTTTCCATTTTTTAAAAACAAGTTGCAGTATCATCAAAGATTTCCATTGTCTTTATTTCTTTTAAAGAGATGTTAGTACCCAGAACTTTAAAATACTTTTAATTAGGAAAATTTATAATATTTTACATAATTATTTGAGAAATGTAAAAATATTTTAATATTTTCTTGTTTATTTTTCACAGCTTATAAGACTGATCTGGGAAATTTTATTTTTCTTACTAAAATGAATGTCCTTATTTTCATCTATAAAATTAATGTAGTTGATATTGTAATAACTATATATGGTACCAGGTGGGTACTGGAAATATGGGGAGGGAACACTGCAGAATATCTGAAACTAATACAAAATAATATTGAATGTAAATAAAATTTAAATTAAAAAGATAACAGACTTGATTAGCTAAACTGTAGGGCAACATATAATTCTAAACCTTAGAAGTTTTCTTTTATTTAAAAATGTTATAAATATTGTAAAAATATTTTGCCCTTTTCTTTATGCTTATCAGTTTTACACAGATGCCTATCATATATAGTATTATTATTTAATTTGATCTCATAAATAATAAATATTTCTATTTCCAGTCTTCAGAAAGAAATTTCTAAAAGCTATATAATATATCACCATATTGATAACAACTCTAAAGTACTATCGATTCATATTTGATATGAAATATAAAATATTATGCATCGTGTATTTTTAAAATTTTCTCAAAATTAAATTCTATGAAATGTGTGCATACTTTGAATAATTTGAATAAATTCAGATTCAATTTGTACTTCCTGTATGGTTTCTGCAAACTTGACTGCATCTATTAATTTACTTGAAAAGTCAGAAAAAGATGTTTAAAGAAACTGCAATGTGAAAAACTGGCTTCTCTCATTAATATTTTACATATGGTGTATAATAACTTTTATTTGAAAATTTCAGAAATGTTTATCTAACAATAACTTTAACTTCATTTAATTGTATTTTTAAAATAATTTTTAATTTTTCAATAATAGTTGACATACATTAAATTAGTTTCAGGTCGCCTAGTGACCTGAACATTACAACCTAGTGATTGGACATTATATAACTCACTAAGTTATTAAACCAGATAAAGCTAGTACCCACCTGACCCCATACATAGTTATTACAATATTGTTGACTATATTCCCTATGTTGTGCTTCATATCTCCGGAACTATTCTGTAACTACCAATTTGTACTTCTTAACCCCTTCACCTTTTTCAACCATCTCCCAAGACCCTCCCATATTGAAGAAGACCCTTTAATATTTATTGTAATGCTGGGCACTGTATTTTTATTCTTCCATACCCTGCAGTAATGAGAAGGCTCTTTAAGTGGCACCATGCCACCCAAAGTAGAGATTTTCTAGTGCTTGAGAATTGTTTGTTAAACTTTGTAAATATGAAAACTGTGATTATATAGCAAATTGAAACACTATAAATTTATAGTTCAACATTTATTTTTATATTTAAAAGTTTTATCATAATTTTGGAAACAGAGAAAATTATTTTTTCTTCATATAAATCTTTTTAATTTATCGGTACAAATGTAATCTATTGATTTTGATAGGTTTATTTCTTATGCTTCAATATAATGCTTGAATGTTAGTTTTAAAGAAGATTATAATTGGATTTTTTGTTGATTATAAATTTAAAACATCTAAGGTTCTTCATATATGTTTAAAATATATTTTTTGATCCTTGAGAGAGGGATATAGAGAGAAAAACATCAATGAGAGAGAAACATTGATCAGCTGCCTCCTGCATGCCCCCTACAGGGGATTGATCCCAAAACCCAGGCATGAGCCCTGACCAGGAATCGAACTGTGACCTCCTGGTTCATGGGTCAATGCTCAACCACTGAGCCATACCAGTTGGGAGGTTCTTCATACTTTTAAGGATTTAGATAATATGTAAATTACAGATATCCTTACTCTTAGAAGAATAAATATCTAAAAGAAACATTCCAAATAAAAATTTATTGTCCTACCTAATAATAGAGTAATATGCAAATTAACCATCACTCTGTGACAAAATGGCAGCCCCCATAGCCACAAGATGGCGGCGCCCAGTCTGCTCAGCTCCGCGGCTGGAGTGTCCAGCCTGTCAACGGGAGCAGCGAAGCTGGATCCGCCTCCCTCCGGTTTTTGATCCGCCCCCAGACACGGCAGTCAGAGCCCGGACAGCAGGGCATGGAGGCTTCCACAGCAGCGGGGAAACCCCAGGCCCTGCAAAGTGAGCCTGGACATCAGGGTATGAGGCTTCTGAGGCAGTGGGGAAGCCCCAGGCCCTGCAAACAGAGCCCGTACAGCAGGGCATGGAGGCTTCCCTGGCAGCGGAGAAGCCCCAGGCCCTGCAAGCATAGCCGGGCTGGGACAGCAGGGCATGGTGGCTTCTGTGGAAGAGGGGAAGCCCCAGGCCCTGCAAACAGAGCCTGGACATCAGGGCATAGAGGCTTCTGTGACAGTGGGGAAGCTCCAGGCCCTGTAAACAGAGCCTGGACAGTGGGCATGGGGGCTTCCGTCGCTGCGGGGAAGTCCCAGGCCCTGCAAACAGAGCCGGGCTGGGACAGCAGGGCATGGAGGCTTCTGCAGCAGCGTGGAAGCCCCAGGCCCTGCAAACAGAGCCTGGACAGCAGGGCATGGGGGCTTCCTTAGTGTGTCAGTGTCCTCAAAGACCCCAGGCCTGGCAGACAGAGCACACTGTAGGGCATTGGGGCTTCCTTCACATGCCAGCAGAAAGCGGAGAGCAGGGCTTGGGGGCTTCATCTCCATGGCTGCAGTGAAACCTCCAAGCCTGCAGAGAGCAGAGAACCATGAGGAGTGGGCCTAAGCCATCAGTCGGACATCCCCTGAGAGCTCCTGGATTGTAGAGGGTGCAGGTTGGGCTGAGGGACACCCGTGTATGAATTTCATGCACCGGGCCTCTAGTATTTTATATATGTACTAGCATTCCAGTTGCAGGAAGAATGCTGCAATAGGGTTTCCTGCTGCACTCTACCCCGCCCTGCCTGCTCTCCTCTCTTCTCCCCCACCCCGCCTTCTCTGCCAGCCCACCTGCTCTCCTTCCTTCTCCCACGGCCCCGCCTCCGCTCCTCCCTTCTCCTCCCCCCCGGCTTGCTTGCTTCTCCGCAGCTTTGCTCCCTTCTGCAGCTATTGGTTTCTTTCTACACTGTCTTGATATGCAAATTAACCACCATCTTGGTTGGGATAATTTGCATATTCATCCTGATTGGTTGGTAGGCATGGCTTGGTTGGTGGGCGTGGCTTGGGTGTAGTGAAGGTGCGGTCAATTTGCATATTTGTCTATTATTAGGTAGGATAATATAAAATATGATTATTAATCTATTTCAAATTTCAATGTATGTCAATTTAAAAACACCTTACTATTAACATTATTTTCTTCAGCATACCCAGATAAACTTTATTAACCACACCCTTCATGCACACTCATGCATACGCGCGCGCGCGCACACACACACACACACACACACACACACACACACACACATATGTAATCAGGTTGGACAACCTAGAGTAAAAGTTCCAGAAAAAGCTGCACATGTAATGAGAAATTAAGTGCTCAGGTAATTAGGTCAATTACATATTACAGTTGATGATTAATTTAAACATCTATATCTTTGTTTCCTCCACCACTTTCTTCATAATTTTAAACTTCCAGCCTTGTTAAAGCCCTGTAAAACTGACTTCATCTTGATGAATAACAGTTATTCTTCCTTGAAAATCTGTTCTTAGTTTTTTGGCCTTGGCAATTTTGTTTTGCAGACTGTTACCACAATAACTACTTAATCATCTAACTGGAAATCTTGATATCCAAAATCATTCATCTCAGACATCTGCAGGTATAACTAGGACATGAGAGGTTTTCATGCAAATAATTAGATACTAGAATATTTTCCTAAATTACTAGTAGAAAATATCTCTTTGCTGTTATCTAAGTTCTAAAGGCTTGCATAGCATGGATTTCCTCTGTTAATGTTCTCAACCATGACTAGTAACTTACTGTGTGATATTGGCCAATCTACTTGAGTTTTCTATGATTTTTTCTCATGTATAAAATGAGAAAACAATGTATCAAGGACTTATGGTAAGGATAAAATTAGCCAATATATGTATTTAGAATAATTCCTGGCAAATAGTAACTGTTCAATAAATGGTAAATGCTATTACTCTTCTTAGTAGTAGTAGTATGTTATTATTCTTGCTATCATAAATATGAAATATATATATTTACTTAGTGCCCTAAATAAATAATCAAATAGAAAAGACATGCCAGATATCCTGGAGCAGGAATTTGACTCCATTTTCTTGGAAGTACAGTAGATGAATAGTCTTGGTAGTAGTGTGTTTTGGCTATAAAATCACCGTGTATTCAAGTAACAGGGACTCCAATTATTTTTAGCTGTAAAACTAAAAATATAAACAAGAAAACATAAAATAGTGATACTTAAGTTGAGGAAGGCTGGAATTATACCTAGTTGGCATCATTCCCACACATGTGGCCTTTTAGGGACTTCTTGGAACCCTTTAAGTCCCCTCTATCTAAAGCAGTGGTTCTCAACCTTTCTAATGCTGCGACCCTTTCATACAGTTCCTCATGTTGTGGTGACCCCAACCATAATATTATTTTCGTTGCTACTTCATAACTGTAATTTTGCTACTGTTATGAATCATAATGTAAATATCTGTGTTTTCCTATGGTCTTAGGTGACCCTGCTGTAGAGCCTAAGACCATCGGAAAACACAGATATTTACATTATGATTCATAACAGTAGCAAAATTACAGTTATGAAGTAGCAAAGAAAATAATTTTATGGTTTGGGGTCACCACAACATGAGGAACTTTATTAAAGGGTTGCGGCATTAGAAAGGTTGAGAACCACTGATCTAAAGGAACACATTTATGTAGTAATACAAGTTATAGAGCAACTAAAAATGGGAAAATAGGAAGGTGATTAGATAGTGACTATTGTTCTTTAATTAGAGCTTCACTGAATCATTTCCTAATTCTTGGCTTCATAAAAACGGTTCCAAATCCAATTAGAGGATCATTTTATTAGAGGTGAGAGCTAAGTGCAATTTCAAGGAAAAAGGGACAGATGATCACAGAAAAGTGGAATACAGATACTTCACTTTTTGAAAGTCCACATTATGCATCTTCACTTTTATGAAAGACCTACATTAGTATCTATTTTTGATAAATGAAAGAAATCCAAAAAGGAGTTTTGCTTTTATGTAAAAGGTTGAAAAGCAAAAATAGCATTAAGCATTTGTTTTGCAAGGAGCAACTTATAGCTTGTTTTGTAGCAAAGGAGCTGTAGCGGCTGTGAGCACCCAGAGCAGTGAGGGTAGCACCATCAAGTGCCTTCCCTGGGAACTTCACATAGCATCTCAGCATCAAACCCCCATAGCTTTGAACTGTGTCTGTGAGCATTTGTGATTCATCTCAATATATTTTGCTCATCTGTTAGCAAGACATGCCCTAACATACACAAATGCCTAAGAGTTTCTAAGAGTGTTATGCTTAGCATAAAATGGGACTTAATTAAGCATATTTTGTATAATTTGGTAGTTTTTTTGGGAAGTCTGAGAATGCTCAAAATTTTTTCCATATCAATTATTGGTAATTGCTTCTTCACTTTATACCATTTCAGCTTAGGAAATGTGGCATAGGAACGCTCTACTTTCAGATAACAAGAAAGCTGTATAATGTTTTTCTTAGTATGAATATGTTTTATGAATAAATAAAAAAGTTTATGGTTCCTAAGTAGAAACTGTATCTAAGATGTACATCTCCCAAAATCAGGGAAATGTAATGAATCAATTTACTCAATGGAAAAATAGGAAAGCACCTATAGAAACTAACACAATGCACGTCCTAAGATAGGAAATTGCATTTCTAGGTATCTAACCTAGAGAAAACTACTTAAGTACATGAAAACATGTGTATATACATATCTTACCAAGGTCACCAGCTATAGCTATGTAAGCTGAGCTCTATTCAACTTCATAAGAACCCATCCACATTTACTATATGAATGGTGCTCCTTAGAATTATTCAACTGTCATGACCTTATTTATTGCAGCATTTAGGTAAATAAATCATGGCAAATGTATATAATGGCTACAATAAGTCTTTGAAAATAATTAATTTTATGTATATTTGTCAATGCTAAATGCTAAATAGATTTCAGAAATAGTATATTGAATGAAGGTCATTGCAATGAAATAGGTACAACATGATATCAATTATATAAATTGGGAAAGACAAGAAAATATTACACACATATTATGGATATATATACATATAAACATATTTTTTTAAATTGACCAAAAAGCATAACTAACCCAAAGCTAACAGAAATCATTGG
This sequence comes from Eptesicus fuscus, assembly GCF_027574615.1. NCBI lineage: Eukaryota > Metazoa > Chordata > Mammalia > Chiroptera > Vespertilionidae > Eptesicus > Eptesicus fuscus. Next base: position 28,515,401 of record NC_072473.1, read on the forward strand.
AAGGTTATTGGATAGCTCAAAAATTGGTAAGGTAACTAAAGAATTGGTATTGAAAAACAGCCATCAAGGGAAGGCCAGCAGTAGAAAATAGACAAGGCCATGCTACAGGAACAAGTTGTATATGATGATACCACTGACACTACAGTTGTAAAGCACATTATCACTTATACTAGAGGCCCAGTGGGATTGGGCCTAAACTGGCAGTCAGACATCCCTCTCACAATCCGGGACTGATGGCTCCCAACCGTTCACCTGCCTGCCTGATTGCCCCTAACCACTTCTGCCTGCTAGCCTGATTGCCCCCTAACCACTCCCCTGCCAGCCTGGTCAACCCTAACTGCCCTCCCCTGCTGGCCCAGTCACCCCTAACTGTCCTCCCCTGCCAGCCTGGTGGCCCCCAATCACCCTTCCCTGCTGGCCTAGTCACCCCTAACTGCCCTTCCCTGCAGGCCTGGTCACCCACAACTGCCCTCCCCTGCTGGCCTGGTCACCCCCAACTGCCTTTCCCTGCTGGCCATCTTGTGGCAGCCATCTTGTGACCACATGGGGGTGGCCTTCATGAGTGAGGGTGTGATGATCAATTTGCCTATTACCTCTTTATTATATAGGATAACTTCTCAATTGATTGTGGTTTTTAAATCACTCTTTAAAATTTATAATCCCAGGAAGGTACATCTTATTGGTTGGATATAGTTCAAGATTCTCTATTCTGACCATTCTGGCTGATAGAGAGTAGCAAAAGGAATATCTGGCCATTCAAATATATGGTAAGAAATAGTTGCCAGATAAAAATTTTCAGCAAAGAGGGAATAAAGGGAAATTACCTCAACATAATAAAAGCCATATATGACAAAAGTTAACATCATACTCAATGGGAAAATACTAAAATCATTTCCCCTAAGATCAGGAACAAGACAAGGATGCCCACTTTCACTACTCCTGTTCAACAATGTATTAGAAGTGCTAGCCATAGTGATCAGACAAGAAGAAGAAATAAAAGGTATCCAAATTAGGAAAGAAGAAGTAAAAACGTAATTATTCACAGATGACATGGTATTGTATAAAGAAAATGCTAAAGACTCTATCAAAAAACTATTAGATTTAATAAATGAATTCGGCAATGTAGAAGGATACAAAATTAACATCTAGAAATCTATGCCATTTTTATACACCAATAATGACCTCACAGAAAGAGAAATGAAAAAAAAAATCCCATTTACCATTGCAACAACAAAAAAAATTAAGATACCTAATAATAAACTTAACTAAGGGGGAAAAGATCTGTACTTGGAAAACTACAGTACCATGTTCATGTATCAGTAGTATCTACATCATTAAAGTGACCATACTACCCAAAGCAATCTATATATTCAATGCAGTCCCCATTAAAATAACAATGGCATATTTCACAGTTCTAGGAAAGAGTCTCCAAAAATTCATATGGAATAAAAAAAGACTCTGCAATCAGAAAGGATATATGCACCCCTATGTTCATAGCAGCACAATTTACAATAGCTAAGATTTGGAAACAGCCTAAATGCCCATCAGCAGATGAGTGGATTAGGAAACTATGGTACATCTGCATAATGGAATACTATGCTGTTATAAAAAAAGAAGGGATTCTTACCATTTGTAGCAGCATGGATGGAACTGGAGAGAATTGTGCTAAGTAAAATAAGGCATTCAGTGAGAAAAAAATACCACATGATCTCACTCATTTATGGATAATAAAGAACATTATAACTTGATGAACAAAAAGATAGATACAGCGGCAGAGAAGCATTGAACAAACTGTCAAATTACAGCGGGAAGGCTGGGGAGGGTTGGAACGGGGGAGGTTAGAGATCAACCAAAGGATTTGTATGCATGCATATAAGCATAACCAATGGATGCAAGACACTGGGGTTGGGATGAGGTGAGGGCATGTGCCGGGAGGTAGGGGAGGCTGGGGGAAGGTCAATGGGGGAAAAAAAGGAGACATATGTACTACTATTTGTAATACTTTATACAATAAAAAAATAATAAAAATAAAAATGATAAAAAAATCCACAAAAAACTCCAAATAGCCTCAGCAATCCTGAGAAAGAAGAACAAAGTTGTAGGGATTCACAATACCATATATCAAGCTATATTACAAAACCACTGTTATCAAAACTGCCTGGTACTGGCACAAGAACAGACATATAGACCAATGGAAGAGAAAACAGAACCCAGAAATCGACCCAAGCCATTATGCTCAATTAATATTTTACAAAGGAAGCAAGCGCATACAATGGAGTCAAGACCATCTTTTTAATAAATGGTGCTGAAAAATTTGGATAGATACATGAAAAAAAAGACACTAGACCACCAACTTACACCATATACAAAAACAAACTCAAAATAGATAAAAGACTTAAATGTAAGATGGGAAACCATAGTAATCCTAGAAGAATCCATAGGCAGCCAAATATCAAACATATCTCATAGCAATATCTTTACTGACACATCTCCTAGGACAATGGAAACTCAGGAGAAAATAAACAAATGGGACGGCATCAAAATAAAAAGCTTCTGCACAGCAAAAGAAACCATAAACAAAACAACAAAAGAGCCCACTGCATGGGAGAACATATTTGCCAATGTTACATCCAATAAGGGTTTAAACTGCAAAATTTATATAGAACTCACACAACTTAACAAAAGAAAGAGAAACAATCCAATCAGAAAATGGGCAAAAGACCTAAATAGACACTTTTTGAAAGTGGACATACAAAAGGCTAAGAGACATATGAAGAAATGCTCAAAGTTACTAATCATCCAAGAGATGCAAGCCAAAACGACAATGAGGTACCACCTCACACCTGTCAGAATAGCTGTCATCAATCAATCAACAAATGACAAGTGCTAGTAAGGATGTGGAGAAAAAGGAACCCTCCTTCATTGCTGGTGGGAATGCAGACTGGTGCAGCCACTGTGGGAAACAGTATGAATTTTCCTCAAAAAAATAAAAATGGAACTCCCATTTGACCCAGTGATCCCACTTCTAAGAATATATCCCAAGAAAACAGAAGCACCAATCAGAAATGATATATGCACCCCTATGTTCATAGCAGCACAATTTACAATAGGTAAGATCTGGAACCAGCCTAACTGCCCATCAGCAGATGAGTGGTTTAGAAAACTGTGGTACATCTACACAATGGGAATACTATGCTCCTGTAAAAAAGAAAGAAGTCTTGCCATTCACAACAGCATGGATGGACCTGGAGTGCATTATGCTAAGAGAAATAAGCCAGTTGCAGAAAGATAAATATCATATGATCTCACTCATTTGTGGAATATAATTAACAACATAAACTGATGAACAAAAATAGATACAGAGACATAGAAGCATCAAACAGACCGTCAAACCTCAGAGGGAACGCAGGGAAGGTAGAGGTGGAAGAGATCAACCAAAGGACTTGTATGCATTAGCATAATCAATGGACACAGATTTTAGAAGGGTAAGGGCATGTGCTGGGGGGTGGCTGCAGGCATGGGGAAGGAAATGGAGAAATATGTAATACTTTCAACAATAAAGAATTTAAACTAAAAAAAAAAATTACCTTCACTGTAAGTAAAAAAGAGAAAGAGTTTCCAGCCTTTCACAAGACTTAAACAATGAAAATATCTCATAAATACAAATAGTGCTCAAGTACATGGCAACAAAACAAAAACAAACCAAAAAAATCATTAAATGTCCAAAACATGTCAAACATATTTAAACGCTTACCTCTATAATAGCAGCTCAGTAATGGACACACATATCAAGGTGGACTTAAGCATTATCTGAAATGTCATGGTTTTCAGAAGAAAATGTGTTCTTTTGTTACATGTGAGAATTTTTATAAAGTAAAAACAAAGAAACAAAAGTCTGGAAGCATAGATGTCAAATGTTAAGAACAGTTAAGCAATTAATTCTTAGTAGAGAGAATAAAGAATATATATATATATATATATATATATATATATATATATATACTTTTATTGGGATATGTCACATATCATAAAATTTACCCACATATTTAGTTCAGTAGTTTTTAATATACTCACAGATTCGTTCATCCCTTACCATTATCTAATACCAGAACATTTTCACCACCTGACCAATTAGCAGTAACTGCCCCACTTTCCAGCCTCTAACGGTTACTAATGTATGTCTCTGTGTAATTATCTATTTAAGAGCATTTCATATGCATGGAATTATAGAGCTTTGGCCTTCTGTATCTGGATCCTTTGATTTAGCATAATGTTTTCAAATTTCTTTCATGTTGTAACACGAATTTGTACTTTATTGCCAGATAATATCCCACTGTTTGTATTTAACACATTTGTTTTTCCATTTCTCCATTAAGGGACATTTCAGTTACTTTTACCTTTTGAATAATATGAAAGATGCTGCCATAATCATTAGTGTACAAGTTTTTCTATTAATATATGTTTTCATTTCTCTTGGATATATACCTAAGACTATATTTGCTACATCACATGGCAATTCTATGCCAAATTGTTTTTCAAAGAAGCTGCAGCATTTTACAATCTCACCAGGAACACAAAAAAGCTTCAATTTCTTCACATCCATTACTACTACTTTCCCCTGTTTATCTTTGTTTATTATAGCCACCTTAACTGATGTAAAGTGGCATGTTATTATGGATTTAATTTGCATTTCTCTGATGGATAATGGTGTTAAATTTTTGTATGTGCTTATCGGGCTTTAATATGTCTATTTTGGATAAATGTCGATTCACATTATTCATACATGTTTTAATATTCTATTTATTGTTGCATTGTAAGAGTTTTTAATCAAATTCTAGATATTAGACCCTTATTAGATTCATAATTTAGAAATATTTCCTTCAGTTTGGGGGGTTATCTTTTTACTATCTTGATAGTGTGCCTTGAATGCGAAACATTTCAATTTTTATGAAGTGCAACCTATTTTTTCTTTTGTTGCTTGAATATCTGATATCATATCTAAAAAAACAATTGACAAATCTAACATTATGAGGATTTACTTCTAAGTTCTTTTCTAAGAGGTTTATAGTTTGAGCTCTTACATTTAGGTCTTTGAGTTATTTTGAGATAATTTTTATATGGTGTGAGGTAAGGGTCCAAATCATTATTTTGTGTATGTATAGTCAATTATCTCAGTACCATTTGTTGAAGACTCTTCTCTCCCCCATTTAATTGTATTGACACCCTTGTTGAAAGTTAAGTGATCATTAATATAAGTGTTTATTTTTAAACTCTAAATTTCATTCCATGAATTTATGTCTACTCTCTGCTAGTATTGCACTGTTTTGATTATTGAAGTTTTGCAGTAAGTTTTGAAATTGGGAATTGTGAGTCCTCTACCTTTATTCAAGATTGGTTTTGCTATTCTGGGCCGATTGTATTTACATATGAACTTTAAAATCCACTTATGAATACCTGCAAAAATGATTCCAGCTCCTGAAAGCCCTAGACCCTGGGTATACACCAAACTCTTTTTCCTTTGTCATTCCAGCCCTATGAGCAATTGTTATGCTCTATTTCATCCCACCTTCTCTTAATTTCAACTCTCAAGCAACTATTTAATCAGCTGCTGAAATGAAATCCACTATTATGAGTATACCCTAACTAATAACACCAGTGATCAAAAACCTAACTTTCACTGGTGCAAAACCTAAACAATTAGGTTTATTTTCCCACTAGTAGCCTGGTGCACGAAATTCGTGCACATTGAAAGGGAATTAATTAGATGAAATATTTTAATATTGCTATTTGCCCTTTCTCTATAATAAAAGTGTGAGAGATAAAAGGAAATGAGTACAATGTATATGAAAATAATACATAAATTTATTAATAAGTAAACAATAACAAAATGATATAACAATAACAAACTGATATAACAATAACAAACTCGTAATATAAAAACAACATTGATGCAAATAATGATTGATAAAGTGATTAAACTTATTCTAATATCTTCCTGTATACCACATTAAGAGTAAAAACACTTTCAGAGTGCTTGACTAACTTCCCTTGAGATAAAGTATTTACAACTTTAACTTTAACGTAACATGCTCTTTGAACTCAAGAGAAAGCAACAGCTGTAACTGGTTTGGCTCAGTGGATAGAGCATCGCCCTGTGGACTGAAAGATTCCAGATTCGATTCTGGTCAAGGGCATGTACCTTGGTTGCGGGCACATCCCCCGTAGGAGGTGTGCAGGAGGCAGCTGATCGATATTTCTCTCTCATCGATGTTCCTAACTATCTATCCCTCTACCTTCTTCTCTGTAAAAAAAATCAATAAAATATTTTTTAAAAATACTTTTTAAAAAAGCGAGAGAGAAAGCAACATATAACTGACCATGTCCAAAAATGGGTTCAGGTAGGAATATTCCTACTCTGTCTAGAGTTTGTCCTTGTGATTTATTAATAGTCATCACATGCTGGCATAACAGGAAAATATCTTCGAATTAATTTAAATGGGTGGCCAGTGTCAGATGGGGACAAATCAATTCTTGGAATCAGAACAATCTCTCCCTCTGCAGATCCTGTTAATATTTCAGCTTTGATAATGTTAGGTCGCAATCTTTTGATAATAAATCTGATACCATTACAAAGACCCCATTTACTATTAAGATTTCTCAATAGCATGATGATTGCACCCACTTTCAATTTTAATTTATGACACGGCATTCCAGAAGGAGTAATACTATTAAGAAATTCAATAGGAAAATTTTCCTTTTCAGCATCATCTGTTGAGTCAATGGAATCATCACTCAAATAGGCGTGAAAATCTCCATCAAGTATATCCAAAATTTCTTCATTTAATTTTTGAACGTGCTCATTTTTTGAACAAAGAATTGCATGTTTAGATATATTTTTAATATTATCTATAGATATACTATTTCCAAAGATGGCTTAAATAATAGATCCATTAAAAATCATTTCATGGGGAATTTCAATAATATCCATTCCTAAATGAAAACTGCTATCAAGTTTGCCATCTCCAAGTTTTACTAACCATTCACTATAAGCAGAATCCTCTGATCTCATATTTGTTTTAAGAGACAACTGTCTGAAACATCCCCAAACACTACAGTACTTTAAAACTTATTTGTACTATGGCCAATCGTATAGCATGGCAACACAAACATCCCCTCTGAAAAGAACTTTCCCACCAAATGCAACATTCAAATTAGCGCCAGCGAGAGCTTTATATGTATGGCACGTGTGCGAGTCAAAGTTTATTTTTATATTTCCAGTGCGTCATATGTACCAGTTGGTCGGACGGATGGACAAATGTCGGTCACTTAGCCTTTTACCTATACAGATTATAAGTCATGATTTTAACTTTTTTTAAAATTATCCTTTAATACCTCCAAAGCACAATGAGTAAGAATCTGAAGGTTTATGTGGCTTCTATTTGGTTTCTAAGACAAAGTTCTTTCCTTTACCCACCACTCACTTCTCTCCTTTTACTCTTGAATCTTAATTCCAACATAATTTTTGTAACATCTCTTGAAAAGGATGCCACCAAGTTTTTGATAGTCCACATGATAAAACTTACAGAAAAATACAGCATGAGACTTTCATTCTCTCACTAAGTTCTTCATATAACTGTAATTCCTCAGCCTCTAAAGAATGAAAAAGGAAAATAAAAGTGCCTTCTCTCATTCCAAGGCCTTTCTCAGTCAGGCAACCACAAAAAGAAAGAATGAGTGGATTGATAATTCTCAGGGGGAAAGGGGTGTATGTGTGGGAGTATGGGAAGAGACTGGACAAAAATCATACACCTATGGATAAGGACAGCGGGGGGGGGGGTAAGGGAAGAGGGGGGGTAGGAACTGGGTGGTGGGGAGATATGTGGGGAAAAAGGAGAAACAATTCTAATCTGAACAATAAAGATTCATTAAAAAAAAAAGAAAGAAAGAATGAGCCTACAATTCATGCCATGTAATCTCTATCAGGCATAATTCAAATCAAATCCCATCATGCAAAGTCTGGGATAATTAAAATGTATAAGAGAACAGTGGTGACCTGGGGGAGAACTTATGAAACCTTGTCTCCTGCTTTTGCTGACTATTCTTTTCCTTATGCTAGACTCCAAGTCCCTATCGGGGACCTGGTCAGATGGCTGTGGGTGCTAACCCACGCCACCTGGATCCATGATCAGGGACCTGGGCAGGCGGCTGCGGGTGCTAACCCATGCTGCCTGCCCTGGTCCGTGATCCGTGATCGTGGACCTGGGCAGCCTGCTGCAGGCATTAATCCATGCTGCCTGCCCTGGTCCATGATCCCTGATAGGGGCTTTGAGTCAGCTGCCACTGGCGATGGCTGACTTGAAGCCCTTATCCGGGACCTGGTCAGGCGGCTGCGGGCGCTAACCCACGCCGCCTGCCCTCATCCGAGATCGGTGATGGCGGACCTGGGCAGGCAGCTACGGGCGCTAACCGACGCCACCTTCTCTGGTCCGTGATCCCTGATCGTGGACCTGGGCAGGCGGCTGCAGGCCTTAACCCACACCGCCTGCCCTGCTCTGAGATCAGTGATGGCGGATCGGGGCAGCTGGCTGTGGGAGTTAACCCACACCGCCTGCTCTGCTCCGAGATCGGAGATGGCGGACCTAGGCAGCCAGCTGCGGGCATTAACCCACGCCGCCTGCCCAGCTCTGAGATCGGTGATCACGGACCTGGGCAGCCGGCTGTGGGCTTTAACCCACGCTGCCTGCCCTGGTCCATGATCCCTGATAGGGGCTTCGAGTCAGCCGCTGCCAGGACCTGGTCAGGCGGCTGCAGGCGCTAACCCATGCCAACTGCCCTGGTCCATGATCGGTGATGGTGGACCTGGTCAGCCGGCTGCCGGCGCTAACCACCTGCCCCAGTCCACCATCATGGCTTGGATCTCACTGGCATGGGTGCTGCCCTCTCCCCCCCGACATCTTTGCTGGTTTAACGTGTATATTTGCTTCTGATTGGCTGGTGGGTGTGGCTGGTGGGCGTGGCTTATGGGCGTAGCAAAGGTGTGGTCAATTTGCATATTACTGTTTTATTAGGTAAGATTAGCAGTCTAAGAGAATATGATTAAATGTAAGCAAAGTGAAAATAATTGACTAATATTTTATATTTGCTTTTATTTGTTTTTGATTTTATTTCTTTAACCAAATTATAATAAAGTTGAATAATAATACATTATCTGCAAACATTAAGATTCATCCAAATAACTATAAGAAACTGTAAATGTATATTTTGCTACATTAGTTTCATTAATAATATTATCATCACTTTACTTTTTCAAAGTGTAAAGAGAAGTTAAAAAAAAAATTCCAGGCTTCAGTGGCAAAACAAAATAAGATTAAAGATATTAATAACTTCTTTAGTAATGAGTCATCCACTATGTCTACAATGTAGTGGTTTATGGCTAAGGTGTATAACAAGTAAAACTGGAATAATATTAATAAAACTGTTTTTATCCTTTGAAATCTTATTGTTTGTGCCAAGAACTAATAAAAATGTAAATTATGTATTCAATTATTAAGGGTTAATGACTTTCAGTTTTACATGTGACTAAAGGTTCTTACCAGTAATTTAGCAAGTTACTAACACATTAAAATTCAGCATATTACCATGATTAACTTAGGACTCTAATTAAATTTTATACAAAATTCGGCTCTTAGTCAGTGTATGAAAACAATATACTAATTGTTCTATGCTTTCAAACATGGATAGTTGGGATTTTTAATTTTTAGGAAACATGATTTTATTACCATCATGCTATCAATATAATTTTCATTGTTTTCAGGCACTGATTTCTTATAGTATGTTTTATAAAATTTTGTGATATTTTACAGTTTATAAAAATCTTAGTAAAGTTTTTACATTTTATAGAAATACTGTTAGGTTTTATTTTTATGATTATTTTGTTATTGCATAATTCCTGCATTGCTATTATTGTGAAAAGTGTTTTATACCGTACAGTTCTTTGTTATCACTGAGTTCTTTTCTCACTGGAAAGTGGGATTGATTGAGGTATATAGGGTTTAGCATTTTTATTCAACTTAAGCAGGCTCTGTTTAAATTTTTTGTCAACCAATATTTGACAAGGGTGTTAAGAACAATCAATGGGGAAAGAATAGTATCTATAAAATAGTGCTAGAAAAAATGAGTAAGTACAGAGAAAAGTAAATATACACCCTTATCTTATACAATACACAAAAAATAACTCAAAATGGATTAAAGACTTAAACATAAGAACTGATACTGTAAAACTCTGAAAACAAACATAGGGAAGAAACTCTTTGACATTTGACTAGACCAGTGGTCGGCAAACCGCGGCTTGCGAGCCACATGCGGCTCTTTGAACCACTTCTTCAAAATAGACTCACCCAGGCCAAAAACCGACTTCTGTGCATGGGCCACGAAGTTTCAATCACACTGCATGTGCATGCCCGCACTTGGTATTTTGTGGAAGAGCCACACTCAAGGGACCAAAGAGCTGCATGTGGCTCATGAGCCGCGGTTTGCCGACCACTGAACTAGACAATGATTTTTTTATATGATGCCAAAAGCCCAAATAACCAAAACAAAAATTAGTAAGTGAAACTAGCCTGGCCAGTGTGGCTCAGTGTTTGAACATAGACCTATGAACCAGAATTTCATGGGTTCTATTCCTGTTCAGAGCACATGCCCAGGTTGTGACCTCAATCCCCAGTAGGGGGTGTGCAGGAGGCAGCCAATCAATGATTCTCTCACATCATTGATATTTCTATCTCTCTTTCCCTCTCCCTTACTCTCTGAAATAAATAAAAATATATTTAAAAATAATAAGTTGAGGAGGACAAAAATGGCAGCTGGCAGAATAGCAGTAAGGTAGAAAGTTTGAGTAAGTGAGAAAGAGAAAGGGGAGTGTGGTGACATGTGATGTGTCTGTGTGTGTGTGTGTGTGTGTGACAGTAATATCCCATAGGACTTTCGGGGGCTGGTGGGCTGGGATCGCCCAGATGGGCAGTCTCTGCTACTGTTTCAATCACTCCCGGGGAAGCTGGCTCTGATGCAGAGGCTGCACCATCTTGAAGGGGAGAGCTGCTGTGACTGGGAGAACAAACTTATCACCACTCAGGGTGGCCTCAGACTCCACCTGGGACCTTATAGCCACTGTGGCCAGGGACCTGCTGCCTCAGCTGGGGACCTACAAACACCTGGACTCCAGCCTCCCTGGCCATGGACTCCTGTGAGTTCTGGAGTGTGCTCCTCTCCCACTGACTTGTTGCTTTAGCCCTGGACACTGTAACCACATAGCCCACCACCAAGCCAACTGCTACAAACCAGGGCACTGTGACCTTGCAAACCTGCCGCCTAGCCCACTGCCACAGCGACAGGCCACATGTGAATAGAAGCCAAGAGACTTCAGTGAGAGAAAAATGGGGAGGCAAAGAAACAACCCCAAAGGAAAAAAAAGTAGTATTCACCAGAAAAGGTACTAAATGAAATGTAGGCATGGAATATGTCAGAAAAAGAATTCAGAGTGAGGGTCATACAGTTTCTAAACAGGCTGGATGAGAAAATCAACAACTTATGTAAGATATAAGAGGAAATAGAGTGATACAGTAAAATTAAAAAATAATTGGAAGAATTCAACAGTAGACTAGAAGAAACGGTGGACTGAATTAGCGAAATAGAAGACAGGGCAGCAAAAAATACCCAATCTGAACAGCAATTAAAGAAAAACATTAAAAAGAAGGAAGAGAGCCTAAGGGAGCATTAAGACAACATGAAATGAAGCAACATACATACAATATGGGTGCCAGAATGACTAGAATAGGAGCAAGGATTAGAAAGCATAGTTGAAGAAATAATATCAGAAAACATCCCTGATTTGGGGAAGAAAATAGTTACACAAGCACAGAGAGTCCCAATCAAGATGGACACATAAAGATCCATACCAAGACACATTGTAATTACAATAGCAAATGTTAATGACAAAGAGAATTGTAAAGGCTGCAAGAGAGAGACAGAGATTTACCTACAAGGGATATCCCATTATATTATCTAATGATTTCTCAAAAGAAACACATCAGGAAATAAATAAATGGAAAGAATTATACAAAGTGATTCAAAACAAGGGACTGAATCCAAGGATACTCTATCCAGCAAGGTTATTATTCAAAATTAAAGGGGAAAACAGAAGCTTCCCAGACAAAAAAGGTTAAGGGAGTTTATCACTACCGAGCCACACATGCAAGAAATGCTAAAGAGACTATTGTAAAAAGAAGAAATAGAAAGGGAAGAAGGAACACAGGCATAAAGAAGAAAAATGGTTAAAAATAAGTACCTCTCAATAACAACCTTAAACATAAATAGACTAAATGCTCTAATCAAAAGACATCTAGTGGCAGAATAGATAAGAAAACATGACCCATACAGATGCTGTCTATAAGAGACCCACATCAGAACAAGGGACTCACACAGAATGAAAGTTAAGGGATAAAAAAAAATATCTTTCAGGCAAATGGAAATGAAAAAAGCTGGGGTAGCAATACTTATATCTGACAAAATATACTTCAAAGTGAAGGCCATAGCAAGAAATAAGGAAGTCCACTTCATAATATTAAAAGGATTGATACAACAAGAGGATATAACTCTGGTAAACATATATGCACCCAATGCAGAAGCATCCAAAGACATAAAAAAATAATTCTGGAAGTTATCAAGGGAGAGATCGACAATAATACAATTATAGTAGGGGAATTTACTGCCCTACTGACATCACTGGATAAATCCTCTAGACAAAAAATCAGCAAAGAAACAGCAATCCTAAATTCTTCACTACATCAGATGGACTTAACTGATATCTTCAGAACATTTCACCTCAAAACTACGGAATATATAATCTTCTCATATGCACATAGAAAAATTTCAAAGATAGACCACATATTGGGTGACAGGCTAAGTCTCTAAAAATTTAAGAAGATTGAAATCATATCAAGCATCTTCTCAGACCACAATAACATAATGTTAGAAATCAACTAAAATAAAAAATTCAAACTATTGGAGGCTGAATAGCATGCTATTAAACAATAATTGAGTTACCAAAGAGATCAAAGAATAAATTAAAAACATCCTGGAAATTAATGACAATAAAAAGACAACAGTCCAAAATCTATAGGACTCAGTGAAAGCAGTCCTGAGAGAAAAGTTCATAGCATTATAGGTCTACCTAAAAAAAAAAAAACAACAAGAAAAATTGGTAATAAATTATCTAATTCTACAAGTTAAAGAATTAGAAAGAGAGCAATAAGAAGAGCCCAGAGTGAGCAGAAGGAAGAGATAATAAAAATCAGAGCATAAATAAATAACATAGAGGCCAAAATCAATACAAAGATAAATGATTGGATTCATTGATCCAATGAATGAGCTAGTTCTTTGAAAGGATAAACAAGATTGATGAACCCCTAGCCAAGCTCACCATGAAGCAAAAAGAGAGGACCCAAATAAATAAAATCAGAAATGAAATAGGTGAAATAACAACAGACCCCACAGAAATACAAAGGATTGTAAAAAATAGAATGAACAACTCTATTCCAACAAACTGGACAACCTAGAAGAAATGCACATATTCCTAGGAAAGTAGGACCTTCCACAACTCAATTGGGAAGAATAAAAGAATCTAAAAATGTTGATAACTATGGAGGAAATTGAAGCAGTAATCAAAAACCTTCCAGCAAACAAAATCCCTGGGCCAGGCAGCTTCACAGGGGAGTATTACCAAGCATTCAAATGAGAAATAAAATCTCTCCTCCTCAGACTATTCCAAAAAGTTCAAAAGTAAGGAATACTTCCAAGCTCTTTCTATGATGCCAGAATTAGCTTAATCCCAAAACCAGATAAGGGTACTACAAAGAAAAAGAATTACAGGTCAATATCCCTGATGAACATAGATGTTAAAATCTTCAACAAAACTCTAGCAAATCTGATTCAGCATTACATTAGAAATATCATACAACATGACCTAGTGGGATTTATTCCGAGGATGCAAGGATGGTACAATATCCACAAATCAACAAATGTGATACATCACATAAACAAATTGAGAGATTAAAATCACATAGTCAAATCAATTGATGCAGAAAAAGCATTTGACAAAACCCAACACGCTTTATTGATAAAAACCCTCAACAAAGCGGGAATAGAGGGATCATACCTCAACATAATAAAAGCCTTATATGACAACCCTACAGCCAACATAATACCCAATGGGCAAAAACTAAAACCATTTCCCCTAAGAACAAGAACAAAACGGGGAAGCCTACTCTCACCACTCTTGTTTAACATAGTACTGGAAGTGCTAGCCATAGCAATTAGAAAAGAAGAAGAAATAAAAGCCATCAATATTGGAAAAGAAGAAGTAAAATTGTCATTATTTGCAGATGACATGATATTGTACATAGAAAATTCTAAAGACTCTATCAAAAAACTACTAGGCTTAATAAATGAATTTGGCAATGTAGCAGGATAAAAATTAACACCCAGAAATGTATGGTATTTTTATACACCAATAGTGAACTTACAGAAAGATATTGTTTTAAAAAAATTACATTTACAATTGCATAAAAAAGAAGATAAATAGGGATAAACTTAGCTAAGGAGGTAAAAATCCTGTACTCAGAAAACTACAGGATGTTGCAAAAAGACACAGAGGAAGACATAAACAAATGGAAGACTATACCGTGTTCATGGATTGTTAGAATCAACATCATCAAAATGTCCATACAACCCAAAGCAATCTATAGATTCAATGAAATCCCCATTAAAATACCAATGGCATATTTCACAGACCTAGAACAAACTCTCCAAAAATTTATATGGAATAAAAAATGATCCTGAATAGCTATAGCAATCCTGAGAAGGAAGAACAAAGTAGGAGGGGTCACAATAGCAGACATTAAGTTATATTAAAAAGCTACTGTTCCCAAATTCCCTGGTACTGGCACAAGAACAGACATATAGACCAGTGGAAGAGAACAGAGAGCCCAGAAATTGACCCAATCTACTATGCTCAATTAATATTTGTCAAACTAAGCAAGAGCATACAATGGAGTCAAGACAGTCTCTTCAATAAATGGTGTTGAAAAAATTGGACAGATACATGCAAAAAAAAATGAAACTAAAACACCAACTTATACCAGACACAAAAATAAACTCAAAGTAGATAAAGGACTTAAACATAATACGGGAAACCATAAAAATCACAGAGGAATCCACAGGCAGCAAACTATTGACATATGTCATAGCAACATCTTTACCGATGCAGCTCCTAGATCAATGGAAACTAAGGAGGAAATAAACAAATGGGACTACATCAAAATCAAAAGCTTCTGTACCACAAAAGAAACCATCAACCAAACAACAAGAAAGTCCACTCATGGGAGAACATATTTGCCAATGTTATCTCTGATAAGGGTTTAATCTCCAAAATTTATAGGGAACTCATACAACCTAACAAAAGGAAGATAATCCAATAAAAAATGGGCAAACGATCTAAATAGACAGTTTTTGAAAGAGGTTATAGAGAACGCCAAGAGATATATGAAAGCATGCTCAAATTCACTAATCGTCTGAGAAATGCAAATCAAAACGACAGTGAGGTATACCATCTCACACCTGTCAGAATGGCTATCATCAACAATTCAACAAAGGACAAGTGCTGGCAAGGATGCAGAGAAAATGGAACCCTCTTGCACTGCTGGTGGGATTGCAGACTGGTGTGTATCTGTTGGCCATTTGGATATCTTATTTGGAAAAAATGACTATTAAGTTCCTCTGTCTATTTTTAATTTGATTTTTTGTTTATTTGTTATTGAGTATGTTAGACCACCATCCCAAAAATCCAAGTTTGTGGATTCAATCCCTAGTCAGGGCAGTGTTTGTGAAATCAATAAATATGACTAATAGATACTGAGCATGCTAAGTACATTCACAACCATTAAAATCCCATTATATATCTGAAAAGCAGATATTAGCTACATTTTTCCTCAGGTAATTTAATTATCTTATTCAAAATTACAAAGTTACTAAGTACAATTAATAAAGGATTATCTGACTATACATTCAATGCTTTTTTTTTTTTCAAACAGAGCTGTTTCTTTATTCCTATTGAAATGAAAACACTGAACATCAGAGATTTCTCAGCTCAGCACTGAAATGACATTAGTCATAGAATAGAGGAATGACAAGCAGGAAAATCAGGCCTACAGAAGTGATGTGATGAAAATATTCAGAACAATTTGGTTAGTGGAATTCTGGAGAGAAAAGAGAATATTCATTTATAGCTTAGAGTTTCATGGTCCACAACCATGAAACACATTGAGCTATTTTCTTGCTCATTCTACCTTATTATGGAAGCAGCTATAAAAGTAGAAATTATTTCCAGTTTTGCAATGACTTGATCAAATATTCAGGATAGTGTGAGTGTGAAAGGTTTTTCTTCCTAACCAATGATCATTGATCCAATGAAAATATAAACATAGAGTTGAAATCTATACTCTCATGAGACAATGATAAAACAGTTACTTGAGTCACTCTTGATCAGATACATTTTGTAAGAACCATACAATATCAATGGTTTTCAAAAACAAAGTTTTTTTTCTTCTTCATGTCATGTCTATTGCAGGTCAGCTGATACTCTGCTCTACGGCATCTTCATTCCAAGACCAAGACTTATGGAGCTGCCTGAATTGAACATTTTAATCATTATAGCAGACAGAAAAGAGAACCCTCAGTATCACTACATTGTTAATAACAAATATTACATCTACTCAAATTTTATTGGCCAATGCAGTTCACACAGTTATACTTAACTTCTATATGATGAGCAGAGATTATATGTGAATAATACAATGTACCACATTCCAGTACTATCATTTGAGTAAAATTAGAGATTAGAGATATGATACTGAGTTAGAGAATGAGAAAAATCTTGGATTATGGATCAAGTTGAGTAGAATAATTTACAGATCAAAAGCTAGTGAGAAAGACTTTATAGTATCAGCACTTGTAACTAAGTATTGCTCTCATTAATGTTTCTTTGGGTAATCTTATTCACTTCATCCTATATAATAAAAGGCTAATATGCAAATTGTTCCCTCTACTGGGAGTTTGACCAGGTGTTCAACCATGGGGCAGGGCCTGCCCTCCTGTGGCCCCTCCCCCTGACTGGCCCTGCTCCCGATCGGCCCCCTCACCCTGATCAGGGGTGGGGCCAACCGGCCAACCTCCCATGTCACCTCCCCCTGGCCAGTCCTACCCAAATTGTCCCAGATCAGGGTGGGCCAGCCGGACCCCACCCATGCATGAATTTGTGCACCAGGCCTCTAGTTTGTTTAATATAATAACATTAGAGGCCCGGTGCACGAAATTCGTGCACTGGGGGTGGGGGTGGGGGGGTGTGCCCCTCAGCCCAATCTGCACCCTCTTCAATCTGGGACCCCTCAGGGGATGTCCAACTTCCAGCAGTCGGACATCCCTCTCACAATCTGGAACCGCTGGCTCCTAACCACTCACCTGCCTGCGTGATTGTCCCTAACCCCACTGCCTGCCTGCCTGCTCGCCTCTACCTTGATCTCCTGCCAGCCTGATTGCCCCTACCTTGTCCTCCCCTATCAGCCTGATCACCCCAAACTGCCTGTGCCTTGGCCCCCAGTCTGGCCTCCCTCTGGAGGCACCACCCCCATAACCCCAATGCTGCTGCCACTGCAGCTGGTTATGGCTGCCTGAGCCTTGGCCTTTGTAGCCACTGCGGCTTTGTCTGGAAAGATGTCCGGAAGACAACCACTCTAATTAGCATATTATCCTTTTATTAGTATAGATTTGGGGACCATTAAAACCACGTAGAACTTGAAGAAAACACATGGCCCTGGTCAGTTTGGCTTAATGGAGAGAGCATCGGCCTGTGGACTGAAGAGTCCAGGTTTGATTCTGATCAGGGGCACACATGCCTGGGTTTTGGGCTCAATCCCCAGTAGGGGGCCTGTGGGCGGCAGCTGATCAGTGATTCTTTCTTTTTTTTTTAATATATTTTATTGATTTTTCACAGAGAGGAAGGGAGAGGGATAGAGAGCTAGAAACATCGATGAGAGAGAAACATCGACCAGCTGCTTCCTGCACACCCCCCACCAGGATATGTGCCAGCAACCAATGTACATGCCCTTAACCGGAATCGAACCTGGGACCTTCCAGTCCGCAGACCGACGCTCTATCCACTGAGCCAAACCGGTTTCGGCTGATCAGTGATTCTTATCATTGATGTTTCTATCTCTCTCTCCCTCTCCCTTTCTGACATTTTAAAAATATATATTTTTTAAAGAAAACACATGAGCTTCACTTTGGGCTTTGTCATCTTACAATATCCTTTGTGCAGTGTTTTAACTTCCCTCAACTTTCCTTTACCCACCTTTAAAGTGCAATCTATTTTGGGGAAGATGATCAGGAAAGTGATTCCAATGGGTAGAAGTTTTTTTTGGAGGGGATGGGTCATGAAGATATTTAAAAATTGAGCATGGTGATGGTTGTACCACTCTGAATTTACTTTAAAAAACCAGTTCATTGTACACTTTAGGTGACATGTACAGTATATGGATATTTCTCAACAAAGCTGTTCTTTTATTTCTTTTTAAATAAAGACCAGTCTTATAATCAATTGCAGATGTTTACAGAGGCCCCTCAAGATTTGCTCACCATGTCCCAAATCACGGCTGTGATTCCCAGTTGCCTCCAGTCCTGGTGGATCTGGATGGTGTGGTTTGCAAAGGAGAAGGTGGCAAGAGGCTTATGGAATTTCGGCAACCCCATTCCCCCGGTCTCCTCATAGGGCACCAGGGCCATTCCCACTGTGCCAGCTCTGCTCCCTTTAACCCGTTGGGCAAAAGAATCCTGCGTGCTCTGGCCAGAAAGTGCATTCTTTCTTAGGTGGCCCGGATGCTTTTTTTAAGGTTGTTTTATGGATTCAAAAGAATAAACAGAGATGTGGAAAGCTTTTGTCAAAATCCTTTTACATGGTTCTTCCAGTGTCATGGGAAATGAGATGTGGCTCTGAATTCATCCCAAAGTGTGTCTTTGGGCAAAAGCACCCAGAACGGCATAACTCCTGCAGAATGCCCCACACACTTTGCTGTCAGGACTCAGGGGGGCTTGAGGGTGAGCGAGGCGGCGGTGCCAGCACAGGACCTGGGAGAAGGTAGCGCTTTCTACACTGCCCAGGCCACGTGGACTACAGCAGTACCCGCCCAGGTGGGCAGGGTGTTTCTGCTGTTTTGTTTTGGTCTGGCCTCCACCCCGTCAGCCACAGACCTGTGCCTGCACTGAGACTGAATGCTTTGATGGCCCTACTTTTTGGTGGACAGTGGATGCACTCCCAGAGACTGGCAGTTAGACTCTGGTGGCTTCTGAGTCCCTTGTGGGGAGAGTCCGGCCCTAGGTCAAGAACAGACTCAGGCGTCCTCGGCCAGGAGGCCTCCTTGGGCTAGGGGCCGCCACAGTTTGAAGGCTGGCGATGACCCCAATCCTGGCAGGGGTCTCCTCTGGGGTGCTGGCAGGCCTGGGCTAGGGCTGCGGGAGGTTTAGAGGCTGGTCACGCCCCCGATCCTGGTGGGGATCTCCTCTGGGGGGCTGGCAGGCCTGGGTTAGGGTCACTGGCGGTTTGGAGGCCGGTCACGCCCCCGATCCTGGTGGGGGTCTTCTCTGGGGTGCTGGCAGGCCTAGGCTAATGGCCACCCTGGTTTAGAGACTGGTCACGCCCCCGATCCTGGTGGGGGTCTCCTCTGGGGTGCTGGCAGGCCTGGGCTCTGGCGCCGCAAAGGGAGAGGTTCCTGAATCTGCTTCCCACACACCTAGGCTAGGATACATCTTGTAGGAGGCGGCTTTAATGCCCAGGGTCGGTGACCAGGTCCTCCGGAGCCTCGCTTTCTGGGTTGCAGTCCCACGTCTCCCAGTGCCCCAGCCTCGGATGCGCCCATGCAGTTGCCCCCACCACCAGCCACCTCAGCGCAGGCTACAGCAGCTGAAGCCAGCCTCTTGGAAGCCAGGCCACCACACCCACCACCTCTAGTAGCTCTCTGCTGCTTGCTCTCTGTGCCCTGTCCACTGGGGTGGGGGAGTGCTCCCAGCCCAGAGGCCCTCCCTCCCTCCGCAGCCTGGCTTGGGAAGCTGGCCTCATGCTGGGGCTACTATGCCAGCATGCCCACTCGGCTACTATGAGTGCGACTCGGGCCCCACAGAGGCCAACCTGGAGAACGTGGACCCCAGCTCTGCATCCGGCTGCTGCAGATGGCCTCGGTGGTCAACTACCACCTGCTCCTTCCACTGGCCTCATTGATCCCTTTCAGCACCAGCCATTTAGGCGAGGGTGGCAATTGCCCAGGGACATCACCCCTGGAGCGGCTGGCTGGGCCCGGCCATGCCCCCTGGGTCGCGATGGGTCCCGGTACCCCCAGGAGGCTGCTGGCCGTGCCCGGCCACGCCCCCCCCCCGGGTCACGATGGGTCCCGGAACCCTCGGGAGGCTGCTGGCCGTGCCCGGCCACGCCCCCCCCCGGGTCACGATGGGTCCCGGTACCCCCGGGAGGCTGCTGGCCGTGCCCGGCCACACCCCCCCCACCCACGGGTCGCGATGGGTCCCGGGACCCCCGGGAGGCTGCGGGCCGTGCCCGGCCACGCCCCCCCGGGTCGCGATGGGTCCCGGGACCCCCGGGAGGCTGCGGGCCGTGCCCGGCCACGCCCCCCCTGTCGCCATTGAACCTGGGACCCCCGGGAGGCTGCTGGCCGTGCATACCACGCCGCTCTAGGGTTGCCATCACTCACCAGGACCCCCGGAACTAAGAGGATTTGGCGCCGCCATCTTGGTTTTCTCAATGGCCAGTTAGGCCACCCGGAGTCCCGCCCCCAGCCTCTGGCAGGCTCAATCATGGGCATAGCGGAGGTGCGGTCAATTTGCATGTTTCTCTATTATAATGTAGGATTAGAGGCCCGGTGCATGGATTTGTGCTCCTGTGGGGTCCCTCAGCCTGGGCTGCAGGAATAAGGCCGAAACTGGCTCTCTGATATCCCCAGAGGGACCCCACTGGTGCACAATTGGGGCCAGGGAGGGGCCACAGGAGGGCTCCAGGGTATGTCCAGCCCATCTCGTCCAGTCCAGATTGGCTGGACCCCAGCAGCAAGCTAACTTACCTGTCAGAGCACTTGCCCCCTGGTGGTCAGTGTGCATGATAGCAACTGGTTGAACGGTTGAACAAACATTGGGACACTTAGCATATTAGACTTTTATTATATAGGATATTATTCTGACACTCCCGCTACTTCTCTAAATATACTTTTTTTCTGTTCTTTATAAACTTACTAGAGGCCTGGTGCGTGAAGATTCATGTACGGTGGGGGAAGGTTGGCACCCCAGTCCAGCTTGCAACCTCTCAAATCCTGGACCCCTCAGGGAATGTCCAACTGCCGGTTTGTACCCACACTTTTAACAGATGACAGCTCCATTGTTGTTTCTTTCTTTTCATGCTTAAATCCATTGGAATTAGTAGGTATTCAAACTGTGTATACATTTTGGGGGGACACCCTGTATATTTCTAGTCAGTGGTAAAGGGAACCAATAGCAGATTTGGAACCCCCAGACAGGGAACCTCACTCACTCCCTGCATGTCTCCCCACTCCACTTTCCATCTTTGCGGACAGCGGGAGAATCGATGTTTTCTCTCATTAACTCGGAAAAGCACGTCCTGTCACCCGCTGCCCAGCAGGAGTGCGCTAGGCCCCAAGCGAACAAGGCTCAGTCAGGGCGGCCTTCGCTCATGGGCGTTGGCACCCAAAGTGCACATTCCTCCTCTGCAGTTTCCCCGACTATCCCACCATTTCACTGAGAGGACAGAACTCCTTGTGTCCTTTGGGTTCCAGAACTTGAATGCTGACCAAAGGCACCTCAGTGAGGGCCACCCATGCCCACCCAGTGTGTCTGTCCACACCTGCTCCCATCTCAGTATCTACATTAGCCCCACAGAGGTGATCTCTTTGCTGCACTGGTCTCCACGGGAACAAAGCATCACCACTCTGCCCTCTCACTGTAATCTCACAGGTGCCCACCCTCAGCACCCAGAGCACCCACTTGCCCTGGGATCCTGCAGAAGGAGTGTAGGTTGGCAGCATCTAGAGTCTTTGCAAGATCAGACTGGGCTGTGTGGCTCTAGGGGACAAGCTGTGGGAATGGCCACTGGGGTTCCTGTGCTGGGTCCCTGTTCTGCACCACCTAGAGGGAGTGCACGAGTCTAGTTCTTCACACCCTGAGGAGGAGGCTGCTATATGGACTCTCTTGGAGGGATCTTGAGGACAAATCTAATAAGAATTAGAGACAGAGTTGTGTGGATCTGGGGTAGAAATCACTTTAGGTTCTCACACACTTGGGGTCGGGGGAGTCAAGATATATGGCCATAGAAAGAAAACCATCTGACAGCCTTCAGCATCTGGCCTGCATCATAGCAGCAGAGCTGCCTGCCACCTGGGGCACCACAAGCCCTGTGACAGCAGCAGCAGAGTTCCTTGCCAGTGGCCTGACAACCTGCCCCACAGACTTAGCAGCAGAGCCCAATTGCTCCATCAGGAAAGAAACATTAGATCTAATCTCCTGAATCCTGGTGGCCCCACCCAGCTGAGCTTGTGTTACTTGGTATTGCCAGTCAGGTTACCCAATGCAGAGGACAGTCCAGGAGTTCTGAAGGGACTCTGGGAAAATCTTGAGTCATGTGGCTCCTGAGAGGGGTCATAATATTTTCTAAGCACTCCAGATCTGCCCCCAACTGTTCTTGTGCAGAACCCCTACACCTGCCTTTTCATTGACAAACTCTGGTCAGTGTGGGCCTGATGCCTGATGAACACAGGTAGACTCACTATGATGAATCTCTGAAACCCAGGCCAACCACTAAGTTCCACAGGCACATAGAAGGTAGAAAATGACCTTGGTGTATCCTGAGACTATTCCTGAGTGGCCTCAAACCCAGCATTGGAGCCAAGTTTGAATCTGCATCCATCTGATTAGCAATACTCACCACTTCCTGGTGATTCACTGAGAGCTTCCCTCAGGCAACTCATGTACTACCAGAGGCTCTTCTAGTAACTGAGCCTAACAGGTAGCTAACAAGTGAAAGCAAATATTGGGGAGCCTTGGACCTTTTGCTGACTTGTCCCCAAGCTCAGGGCTGGTGAAAACTGGCCTTTGTGCACAGCTAGGCCTCTTTTATTCATACCCAGGCCCAGCAGAAATAGCCACAAACTGGAGAAGGTTTTGTAGCTCCAAACAGGTAGCTCAACATCTGTAACTGGTAGCGTTCGACATAGACCTGCACTGGGTCCCCTGGACCCAACATGACCCAACAAGCAGTACACACAAAGGGAGATCTAGATTGGGGCTAAAGACACTCTTGGGGCTAAATCAGCTTTGTGGAACCAGCTAAGTACACCAGCTCATACATTGGGCTCAGGTTTGATCATCATAGCCAGTGGAGGGGAAATCCACCTCCTCCAATACAGGGCAACAGCACTCAAGACTCAACTATAACAGAAGGGTTCACCTAAACCACACAGGGGACATTTCTGGAGCACCTAGCTCATGCAATTAAGGAGAAGCATCTCTGAGCCACACAAGACACTTAATACATAAGGATAATACATCAAGACATAGCAGAGTCACCTAATATACAGAAACAAATACAGAGAGGCAGTCAAAATAGGGGAAAAATACACATGCCCCAAATAAAGAAACTGGAGCAATCCACAGAAAAAACATCTAAATTAAATGGAGACAAGCAATCTACTAGATACAGAGTTCCATTATTTTGATACTCAAGGAATTTAGCAAGAACTTCTGCAGCTTGAAAAAGAACATAGAAACCATAAAAAAAAATCAGTCAGAAATGAAGAATACAATATTAGATGTAAAGAATTCACTAGAAGGAGTCAACAGCAGGCTAGGTGAAACAGAGGACCAAAGCAACAACTTGGAAGGTAAGGTCAGCAGAAAATTCCCAACTAGAGCAAGACAGAAAAAAGAACTTTAAAAAAAGTTATGATAGACCTCTGAGACAATAGCAAGTATAACAACATTCCCATCATAGGTGTACCAGAATAATAGAGAGACCAAGAAACAAGAACTTATTTGAAGAAATAATGGCAGAAAACTTCCCTAACCTAGTGAAGGAAAAGGTTACACAAGTTCAGGAGTCACAGAGAGTCCCAATCAAGATGAAACCAAACAGGCTCACCACAAGGCACATAATAATTAAAATGGCAATGGTTAAAGACAAAGAGAGAATCTTAAAAACTGCAAGGGAAAGACAGTCACTTAAAAAGGAGCTCCTGTAGGACTGTCAACTTATTTCAACAGAAACATTTCAGGCCAGAAGAGATTGGCATAAAATATTCAAAGGGATCAAAAGTAATGAACCTAAAACCAAGACTACTCTACCCAGCAAAGCTCTCAGTCAAAATTGAAGGTGAAATAAAGAGCTTCCCAGACAACAAAAAGCGAAAGGACTTTATTACCACCAAATCAGTATTAAAAGAAATGTTAAAGGGTCTTCTTTACAAAGAGGAAGAAAATAAAAAAAGAAAGGAACATAGTTATAAAATACAAAATATCAATAAAGACATACCTATCAATAATCACCTTAAATGTAAATGGATTAAATTTTCTAATCAAAATCGATAAAGAAGCTGAATCCATTAGAAAACAAAACCCATACACAGGAGCTCTACACAAGACCAACTTCAGTTGGAAAGACAGACAGAGACTGAATATAAAGGGACAGAAAAGATATACCATATAAATGGGGGGAAAAGATGTGGTAACAGTACATATATCAGACAAAATAAACTTTAAAACAAAAACTACAATAAGAGATAAAGAACAATACATAATGATAAAGGGAATGATCCAATAAAAGGGTGTAACCCTTGTAAACATTTATGCACCCAACATAGGTGCACTTAAATATATAAAGAAAATATTGATGGATATAAAGGGAGAGATCTACAGTTATACAATCATAGTAGGGGATTTTAATACCCCATTGAAATCTCATTGAAAGTCATGACTTTGTCTCATTTCATTTATGAATCTATAGCATCTAACACAATGCTGACAGCATTTTACAAACAATATTTGTCAAGTTAATGAATTTATTATATATATATATATTTTGCTTTGTTATTCCTTTATTTTTTAAAAAATAAATCTTTATTCAGATTATTACAGGTGTTCCACTTTCCCCTCCTCCCCTCATAACTCCCCTCCACCTGATTCCCCACCCCCCATGCCCTTACCCCCCGCCACGGTCTTCATCCATAGGTATAAGATTTTTGTCCAATCTCTTCCTGTACCCCTCAGACCCCCTTCTCCCTGATAATTGTCCATCCCCTCCCTTTCTATGTCCCTGATTCTATTGTATTCACCAGTCAATTCTGTTCTTCAGATTTTTTATTCACTTGATTTTTAGATTCACTTGTTGGTAGGTATGTATTTGATGTCTTTTTGTTGTTCATAATTTTTACCTTTACCTTTTTTTTTTCTTCTTCCTCTTCTTAAAGAATACCCTTCAGCATTTCATGTAATCCTGGTTTGGTGGTGATGAACTCCTTTAGCTTTTTCTTGTCTGTGAAGCTCTTCGTCTGACCTTCAATTCTGAATGATAGCTTTGCTGCATAGAGTAATCTTGGTTGTAGGTTCTAGCTATTCACCACTTTGAATATTTCTTGCCACTCCCGTCTGGCCTGCATAGTTTCTGTTGAGAAATCAGCTGACAATCATATGGGTACTTTCTTATAGGTAACTAACTATTTTTCTCTTGCTGCTTTTAATATTCTCTCTTTGTCTTTTGCCCTTGGAATTTTAATTATGATGTGTCTTGGTGTGGTCCTCTTTGGATTCCTCTTGTTTGGGGTTCTGTGCACTTCCTGAACTTGTAAGTCTATTTCTTTCACCAGGTGGGGGAAGTTTTCTGTCATTATTTCTTCAAATAGGTTTTCAGTATCTTGCTCTCTCTCTTCTTCTGGCACCCCAAAAATTTGGATGTTGATACACTTAAAGCCATCCCAGAGGCTCTTTACACTATCCTCACACTTTTGGATTCTTCTTTCTTTCTGCCTCGCTGGTTGGGTGTTTTTTGCTTCATCATATTCCAGATCTTTGGTTTGACTCTTCAGGTACGGTGGTCTACAGTTGAGTTTCTGTATATTCTTTATTTCAGACAGTATATGCATAATTTCTGACTGGTCTTTTTCCATTTTTTTGGTATTCTCATTAAGGTTCTTGAAGGTCTCTTCAAGTTTCTCAGCAGTTTTTAGAAGATTCTTGAGTAACCTTATAAATGTGGTTCTGAACACCGTGTCGTCCAGTAGTTTACTTTCCTTCATCTCTCCTATTCGTGACATACTTCGGTGTTTCCGCATTTTGGCTGCCTCCCTGTGTTGATGGAGTGGCTTTGTGTGGTCAGTGACCTATAGGGGCCAGTAGCTCAGCTTCCCCAATCACCCAAGGTGGTCGCTCTTGGTACACCCTTTTGTGGGCTGAGTGAAAAGTCTTGGTGTAGTATAAAGCCTTGATTGCTGTTGGTACACTGGGAGGAATTGACCTACAGGCCAATTGGCTGTGAGTACCTGCTGTGTCTATAATGGAAGCGCTGCTGCGCTGGAGACATGCTTGTGGTACAGGGCTTGTTTGAGTGGGGCTTTGGTGGTCACTGAGTCCGCCTCCCGAATGTGTCACATATGGATGTGAGGAGTTGAAATCTGGTGTCTGACGCTCACCACTAGGTGCATTGGCTAGTTCAGCTGCTGTCTGAGGCTACCCTGCAGGAGCTACAGTGAGAACTGCCGTCCTCTCCTCCCTGCTTGGAGTTTGGAGGCCTTGGAGCTGTCTGTACCGGGTTGCAAGTTTACTAGTTTAAACTGCAATAGATAAGGTCATTCATATGCAAAAGCTGATGCTAAGAGTGTGGGTGTGTTTGTAGATTGTGTGGGGCAGAGTCCCAGGGTTTCACTAGGCTAGAGTGTGGCCAACAGCAATGGCTGGCAGTGAGCCACCTCCAACCGCGTCCCCGCAACCATGTCCCCACAGTCTCGCACCCCGGTGCAGCCAACAATTCTACCTCCATGCAGCTCTGCTAGTAAGCCACCCTCACTCTCCAACCCGCTGGCAGACAGCCCAGTCTCTCCCCAGAAACTGGATTTCAGAGAGACTGGGGGCTTGTCTTTCTTCAGATTGAAGAAAGCAATGCCCGCCTCCAGCTGGGTTCCACCACCAGTTTGTATCACGCGCACACTCCCCTGTACCTCAGTTTTTCAGCATTTGTGTCCTGATTGCTCCCGTCTCTGTCGGTCTAGTTGTAGAGGTTCCGCTCAGCCAGCTTTCCCGTGGTTCTGGGTGATAGATGTTCTGTCTTTTAGTTGTAGTTTTGGAAATTGTTGTGGGTGGCAGCAGCCCAGGTGTTTATCTATGCCACCATCTTTCATATCTCAAACAGTTATTCCTTTATTTATTTATTTATTTTTTATTTATTTATTTATTTATTTAATTTATTTATTAAGGTATTATATGTGTACATATCTAACCATTGCCCCACCCCACGCCACTCCTATATATGCCTTCATCTCCCAGAGTTTTGCATCAAGTGGTTATGCTTATATGCATGCATACAAGTCCTTCAGTTGATCTCTTATCTTCCCCACCTCTCCCTAATCTTCCTGCTATAATTTGACAGACTGTTTGATGCTTTACTGCCTCTGTATCTATCTTTTTATTAAACAGTTTATAATGTTCTTTATTATCCATATATGAGTGAGATCATGTGATATTTTTCTTTCATTGACTGGCTTATTTCACTCAGTCTAATGTTCTCCAATTCCATCCAGGTTGCTGCAAATGGTAAGAATTCCTTATTTTTTATGGGAGCATAGTATTCCATTGTGTAGATGTACCATGGTTTTCTGATCCAGTCATCTCCTGATGGGCAACTAGGCTGTTTCCAAATCTTAGCTATTGTAAATTGTGCTGCTATGAACATAGGGGTGCATATGTCCTTTCTGATTGGTGTTCCCAGTTTCTTAGGATATATTCCTAGGAGTGGGATTACAGGGTCAAATGGAAGTTCCATTTTCAGTTTTTTGAGGAAACCCCATACTGTTCTCCACAGTGGCTGCACCAGACTGCATTCCCACCAGCAGTGCACGAGGGTTGCTTTTTCTCCACATCCTCGCCAACACTTGTCCTTTGTTGATTTGTTGATGATAGCCATTCTGACAGGTGTGAGATGGTATTGCATTGTTGTATTGATTTGCATCTCTCGGATAATTAGTGACGTTGAGCATGTTTTCATGTGTCTCTTGGCCTTCCTTCTGTCTTCTTTGGAAAAGATTCTATTTAGGTCCGTTGCCCATTTTTTATTGGATCATTTATTTTCCTTTTATTAACTTGTATAACCTGCCTGTAGATGTTGGAGATTAAACCTTTATCAGTGATACTATTTGCAAATATGTTCTCCCATACAGTGGGCTTTCTTGTTGTTTTGATAGTTTCTTTTTCTGTAAAAAAGCTTTTTATTTTGATGTAGTCCCATTTATTTATTTTCTCTTTAGTTTCCATTGCCCTAGGGGCAGTATCAGTGAAGAAGTTCTTTTGCCATATGTCTGAGATTTTGCTGGCTGTGGATTCCTCTAGTATGTTTATGATTTCCCATCTTATGTTTAAGTCCTATATCCATTTTGAGTTTATTTTTGTGTATGGTGTAAGTTGGAGATCTAGCTTCATTTTTTTGCATGTATCTGTCCAATTTTCCCAACATCATTTACTGAAGAGACTGTCTTGATTCCATTGTATGTTCATGCCTCCTTTGTCATATATTAATTAAGCATAGTGGTTTGGGTCAATATCTGGATTCTCCATTCTATTCCATTGATCTATATGTCTGTTCTTGTGCCAGTACCAGGCTGTTTTGAGAATAGTGGCTTTGTAATAGAGCTTGAAGTCTGGTATTGAGATCCCTTCTACTTTATTCTTCTTTTTCAGGATTGCTGTGGCTACTCAGGGTCTTTTTTTTTATTCCAGATGAATTTTCGGAGAGTTCTTTCAAGGTCTGTGAAATATGCCACTGGTATTTTAATGGGGAGTGCATTGAAACTATAGATTGCTTTAGGTAGTATGGACATTTTAATGATGTTGATTCTGCCAATCCATGAACATGGTTTGTTCCTCCATCTGTTTACGTATTACTCTATCTGTTTTTTCAGTGTCCTGTAGTTTTTCGCATATAGGTCTTTTACCTCCTTAGTTAAGTTTATTCCTAGGTATCTTAATTTTTTTGGTGTGATGGTAAATGGGATTGCCTTTTCAGTCTTTCTTTCTGTAAGTTCACTACTGGTGTATAGAAAGGCCATAGATTTCTTGGCATTAATTTTGTATCCTGCTACATTGCCAAATTCATTTATTAAGTCTATGAGTTTTTTGCCAGAGTCTTTTGGATTTTTTATGTACAATATCATGTCGTCTGCAAATAAAGACAGCTTTACTTGTTCTTTTCCAATGTGGATGCCTTTTATTTCATCTTCTTGTCTAATTGCAATGGCTAATATTTCCAGTACTATGTCAAACAGGAGTGGTGAGAGTGGGCATCCCTGTCTTGTTCCTGTTCTTAGGGGAAATGTTTTTAGTTTTTGTCCATTCAGTATGACGTTTGCTGTGGGTTTATCATATATAGCTTTTATTACTTTGAGGTATGAGCCTTCTATTCCCACCTTGTTGAGACTTTTTATCAAAAAAGGGTGTTGGATTTTGTCAAATGCTTTTTCTGCATCAATTGATATGACTATGTGATTTTTATCTCTCAGTTTGTTTATGTGATGTATCACGTTTATTGATTTGCTAACATTGTACCATCCTTGCATTCCTGGGATAAATCCTACTTGGTCATGGAGTATGATCTTTCTGATGTAGTGCTGGATCTGATTTGCTAGAATTGTCTTGAGGATTTTGGCATCTATGTTCATAGGGATATTGGTCTGTAATTCTCTTTCATTGTGTTGTCTTTATCTGGTTTTGGTATTAGGGTGATGCTGGCTTCATAGAAGGAGCTTGGAAGTCTTCCTTCCTCTTGAATTTTTTGGAATAGTCTGAGGAGGATAGGTTTTAGTTCTTCCTTGAATGTTTGGTAAAACTCTCCTGTGAAGCCGTCAGGCCCAGGCTTTTGTTTGCTGGAAGTTTTTTGATGACTGCTTCAATTTCGTCCATAGTTACTGGCCTATTGATCTGTTTAGATTCTTCCTGATTGAATTTTGGAAGGTTATATTTTTCTAGGAATATGTCCATTTCCTCCAGGTTGGCCAGTTTGTTGGAATACAGTTGTTCGTATTATTTTGTAACAATCCTTTGTATTTCTGTGGTGTCTGTTGTTTTTTCACCTCTTTCATTTCTGATTTTGTTTATTTGGGTCCTCTCTCTTTGCTTCTTGGTGAGCCTGGCTAGAGGTTCATCAATCTTGTTTATCCATTCAAAGAACCAACTCTTGGTTTTGTTGATCTTTTGTATTGTTTCTTTGGTCTCTATGTAATTTATCTCCGCTCTGATCTTTGTTATTTCCTTCCTTCTGGTTACACTGGGCTTTTCTTGCTGCTCTTTTTCTAGCTCTTTGAGTTGTAGGGTTAGGTAATTTATTACCATTGTTTCTTGTTTTTCGCAGTAGGCTTGTAGAGCTATGAAGTTCCCTCTCAAGACTTCTTTCGCTGTGTCCCATAGATTTTGGATTGTTGTGTTTTCATTGTCATTTGTTGCCATGATGTTTTTTATTTCTTCCTTGATCTCTCTGGTGACCCCGTCCTTGTTTAATAGCATACTGTTTAGTCTCCATGTGTTTGATTTCTTTGGATTGTATTTATTGTAGTCGATTTCCAGTTTTATGCCACTGTGATCTGAGAAGATGCTTGATATAATTTCAATCTTCTTGAATTTGAAGAGATTTTGCCTGTGTCCCAGCATATTGTCTATCTTTGAAAATGACCCATGTGCACTTGAGAATAATGTATATTCTATTGATTTGGGGTGGAATGTTCTGAAGATGTCAATTAATTCCATCTGGTCTAGTGAGTCATTTAGGATTGATGTTTCTTTGTTGATTTTTTGTTTAGAGGATTTGTCCAATGGTGATAGTGGGGTATTCAAGTCTCCTACTATGATTGTATTGCTATTAATCTCTCCCTTGATATCCTCCAGGAGTTTTTTTTTGTATGTATTTGGGTGCTCCTATATTGGATGCGTATATTTTTACCAGAATTATTTCTTATTGTTGGATTTCTCCCTTTAGTATTATGAAGTGGCCTTCCTTAGCTCTTGTTATTGCATTTACTTTGAGGTCTATTTTGTCAGATATAATTATTGCTACCCCAGCTTTTTTTTTTTTTTTTTTTCATTTCCAGTTGCCTGAAATATATTTTTCCATCTCTTCACTTTCAATCTGTGTGAGTCTCTTGTTCTGAGGTGGGTCTCTTGTAGACAGCATATATATGGGTCCTGTGTTTTTTTTTTTTATCCATTCAGCCACTAGAAGTCTTTTGACTGGAGCATTTAGTCCATTTACATTTACAGTTATTACTGAAAGGTATTTGTTTGTAGTCATATCTATTTTTGTGTCTGTGTTCCTTCTTACCTGTTTATTTCTTCTTTTTACAGTATTCACTTTAGCATTTCTTGCATTGCTGGTTTGGTGGTAATAAACTCCCTTAACCTTTTTTTGTCTTTGAAGCACCTGATTTCACCTTCAATTTTGATTGATAGCCTTGCTGGATAGAGTATTCTTGAATTCAGTACTTTGCTTTGAAACACTTTGTATACCTCCTTCCATTCCCTTCTAGCTTGACGTGTTTCTGTTGAGTAATCATTTGACAATCTGATGGGTGTTCCTTTGTAGGTAACTCTCTGTCTCTCTCTTGCCGCCTTTAATATTCTCTCTTTATCATTTGTATTTGCCATTGAAATTATGACATGTATTGATGTGGGTCTTTTGGGGTTGATCCTGCTTGGGACTCTCTGTACTTGTGTAACTTTTATCTTTCCCATATCCGGGAAGTTTTCTGTCATTATTTCTTCAAATAGATTTTCTAATCCCTGCTGCTCTTCTTGTCCTTCTGGCAGCCCTATTATACGCATGTTACTTCATTTCATGTTGTCCCGAAGCTCCCTTAGGCTTTCCTCCTGATTTTTAATTTTTTTCTCCAATTTCTGTTCATATTGAGCTTGTTTCTGTACCTGATCTTCTAATTCATTAATTCGGTCCTCTGCTTCTTCTAGTCTACTATTGAAACCTTCCATGGTGTTTTTGATTGTAGCTATATCACTTTTCATTTCTTCCTGATCCTTGCATAAGTTGTTGATTTTCTCATCCATCCAATGTATAAATTCCACGACCATTACTCTGAACTCCTTTTCTCTCATGTTGCAAGCTTCAGTTTCACTAATTTCCTTTCTGGGTGACTCCTCATTTTCTTTCCTCTGTGAATTGTTTGGTCTTCCCATTCTGACTATCACCAGAAAGCTCAAGCTTCAGTTTGCATGGACCTGGGCTGTGTGCTGTGAGAACTTCGCACCACCCAAGTTTCACTGAAGTGCTCTGACACTAGGACGTGTGGCTGCCGTTGGTTGGTGGGAACCAGGCTTGCCCAGGGTCAGTGTCCCCAGTGTTCCGTGTGGTCTCGTGTGCACACTTAGAATCAGGGGCCATATCTGCACCACACTGTTGGTATGTGCCAAAAATGAGATCCTTAGCATGTGCCAGGAGTCAGAATTTCCCTGTGTCTGAACCAAGAATCGAGTGTCCGAGTCTCTGTTGCCTTGTTTGGTTTCTCATTGAGAATCAGGGTCCCTGTGTGTGCATGCACCAACAATTGGAGTCACTGGCTCTTAGTGTGATTGTGCTGTGAGTCAGGGATCCCAGGCAGCTGTGTCCAGCGTGCCAAATTCCCTGAAGTGGAGCTGCGTCCTGTGTGTGCTCTCTCTCCTGAGCTATACCGGCTAGGGCTTCTCGAACTCTCAAATTCCTGAAGGGGAGCTGCCTCAGTGAGCAAAGCTCTCAGATTCCCCTAAGGGGAGCTGGGACCCTGAGCCAAAATCCCCAAAGGGGAGCCATCTGTGCACTCTCCCAGATTCCCCGAAGGGGAACAAAGTCTGTCCTGCATGCCAAATTCCCAAAGGGGAGCCCTCTGTGCGCGCTCTAAGATTCTCTGAAGTGCAGCTGTGTCCAGCATGCCAAATTCCGCGAAGGGGAGCTCTCTGTGCTTGCTCTTAGATTCCCCAAAGGGGAGCTGCGTCTGTCCCATGGGCCAAATTACCTAAAGGGGAGTGCGTCTGTGCGCAGGTGCACGGGTCTACCAGTTACTATGGCGCTATCCGCGTGCCTGCGGGGAGGGGGATAGGCTCTTTGACTCACGGAAATCTGCTGCTGGGAAGTCTGGATTCTTGTTGTCTGTTGGTCTGAAGCTGTGATAGCAGTTCTCTATCCCCAGTGGCTGCAAGGTCCTGGTTTGTGTCTGAAGCCAGAATCCTAGTCTCAGGCAGCTCTGTTTCTCAAGATGGAGTGGTCTCCGCATCTGCACCAGCCGCCCAGAAGTGTTTGCTTTGTGCGCAGGGCTCCACCTTCTAAGATTGCCTGGTTAGGCAGCTCCTTGGAAGACCTGCAGAATCTAACTGACCCTAGCTCATACACACACACACACCACACACGTCTACACTCTCCTCTATGGATTCCTCACTTTCTCACATTCTCTCCCTTCCTACCTTCCTGCAGGTTGCCATCTTTTTTCCAAGTTAATGAATTTAAACTAAATGATATATATGGCCATTTCCAATCCCAAGTTTCCATCAATAGTATTTAATGGGTATGTATGCAAATCTTCCTCAGACATTGTGAAAAACAAGCACCCTTAGTTCTCCTCCTCTTCTGGAGAAGATGTAGTTTGTAGACAGATTCTCCGTAGTTTATAAAACTTTAGATACTGTCAGAGATTTTGAGAATATTATCAGAAAACATTAATAATTCTATATAACAAAAGGGTAATATGCAAATTGACCCTAATGGTGAATGACCAGTTGCTATGATGCACAGTGATCACCAGGGGGCAGACACTCAATGCAGGAGCTGCCCCCTGGTGGTCAGTTCACTTTCACAGGGGAGCGCTGCTCAGCCAGAAGCCAGCTCATGGCTGGCCAGAGCAGCAGCAGTGGCAGGAGCCTCTCCCGCCTCCTCGGCAAGGCAAAGGATGTCCAACTAACAGGTAGGACCACTCCCTGCCTAAGCCATTAGTCGAACATCCCCCGAGGGCTCCCAGGATGCCAGAGGGATGCTTGACTGCCAGCTTAGGCCCAGTCAAACATCCTAAGCCTCCAGGAGACTGGGCCTAAGCCTCCAGGTGGACGTCCCCCATTGGGGTCCTGAACTGCTAGAGGGTGCAGGCCGGGCTGAGGGACACACCCAAGTGCACAAATTTTTTGTGCACCAGGCCTCTAGTAACCTTTATAAAAATCCAAGTTCATGGATCTTTACTAGGTCACTATATGTCTATATGCCTGAATGACCTAAGTTTTTAAAATTATTTTACTTTTAACAAAGTGG
Organism: Eptesicus fuscus; assembly: GCF_027574615.1. NCBI lineage: Eukaryota > Metazoa > Chordata > Mammalia > Chiroptera > Vespertilionidae > Eptesicus > Eptesicus fuscus. The sequence goes on from NC_072473.1 coordinate 28,550,100, forward strand.
TACATATATAATGTGCATAGATCATAGAACTAAATAGATTCACATAGCTTGTTTTATATACCTATATAAATATATACTAGTATATGAACTCTTCTGAAACTTCACAAGCCCCCCACATCTCTCAGCTTCACAGAAGAAAAACATTATTAACTATTTTAACTGACATTTAAATTTTCTTTTATAAATCTAAATACATGACTATATAGCTAGTTGAGTATTCTTGATTTTTCAGTTTTGGGCATCTCCTATTGATGGTTTATTTTATTTTTAATTGATTTCAGAGAAGAAGGGGGAGAGAGAGAGAAAGAGAGAGAGAGAGATATCAATGATGACAGAGAATCATCGATTGACTGCCTGACTGCCTCCTACATGCCCTCCACTGGAGATCGAGCCTGCAACCCGGGTATGTGGCCTTGACTGGAATCGAACCTGGTACCCCCCTAGTCCGCAGGCTGATGCTCCATCCACTGAGCCAAACCAGCTAGGGTTCCTATTGATTTTTTATGTGAAAAAACACACAAATCCTATCACATGCACAAGAGCACTTCCTGTTTCCTTCTACCAGATTCAGTTCATATCAATTTTGGTTAAATTATTATTCAGTGTTCATAGTATGAATAATCCTATTTTAAAATAGTGTTTTTTTTAAATAAACAATGATTACTTTTACTTTACTGTACTTTTTTTTGCACAAAGTTCTTGAAAATATAATCATCTAGTGGGCATTTTTATTTGTCAATTTGCTTTGTTTTCTATCATAATTTTATCCTCAAATAGAAAACTCCTCAGGTATCCTTTTAATGTGTTTGGCCACATTTGGATTTAATTTATTTCTTTTTCTAGAGGAGATATTACTTGTAGACATCTGGATAGTTCCAGTCCGGATAGCTATTTCTAACATACTGGACTTTCCTGAAATCTTTCACCATCATCTTAAGACTTCCTTTTGCCTCTTTTTTGTTGAATCCCTTGCTTTCTAGATCCCATGTTTGTTTTTGTGTTTGTTGTTGCTCTGGATATATGCTCTTGTTTTTGTAGAGCATATCTTCAAGGCAAAATGGGTGCCTGAAAACAAACATACATTTTTTTACTCATTTGCTTCATTGATATTTAGTTATATGTATAGAATTCTAGGTGGGAAATAATTTCCTCCACTGAAAATTTTAAGGCATTACTCATGGTCATATATTTTAAAGGGATGCAGTTTCTGGTTCTTACAATTTTGTGAGTAATCTAGTTTCTCTCTCTCTCCATTCTGGATCTCTTTCCCTCCAATGTTCTGAAATTTTATGACAATGTTGTGTGTGTGTGTGTGTGTGTGTGTGTGTGTGTGTGTGTGTGTGTGAAACCATCATTCATTGTACTAGTTCCTCAGTAAGCTTTTCAATATTGAAATTTAAGTTTTTTATTAAGTTCTGGGAAGTTTTTCTTAAATTTTTTTGGGATAATTTCTAACTTTTCATTTTTCTTATTCCTTTTATCTGGAATTCCTTTTTCTTAGTTGTTCAACCTTACAGACTTCTTCTAGTTTTCTTGTTTCCTCTCATATGTGTTACCTCATTGTCATTTTGCTCAAGTGGCTAGGAGATTTACTCAACTTTATGTCAACTGTATTTCAAGTGTGAGCTTACTTATAAGGCCATTTAACTGGGGGATTAACTGCCATCACTATCTTGAAGTCTTTTCTCTTGGGCTGATAATATTCCTAAGATAAGTTTTTCCCAGTCTTTTACTTAAAGGGCATAGGTTTGGTTGCATATTTTCTGAAAGTGGGTTTATAAGATTTCACTAATTTCTCTGTTTTCAATACACTGTCCTCACCTTCCATTTCAACTTGTGCATCATCCTAGTTCAAAGGTACTCTGTTTATCCTCTCCAACTGTAAACCTCCAGTCTCTTGCTGGGGAGAATCGGGGAAGGCTCCTGCACAGTGGGAGAAGGGATCTGCTCTGATTCTTAAATAAACTGAACAAATGTTTTCTAATTATATCCTCCTTATACTCACATTCAGAAGCGCCTGAAAGTGACAATTCCAGATTCCTTTGAGGAGTATGAGAACAGTGTAAACTTTAAGAGAACAGGGTGTTTTATCTATTGTTTTTAAACATATGTATCTCAGAACCTAGAAAGTAGGTGCCTGAAGAGTAATAACCATTCAGCATATATTTTCTGAGTTAAACAAATACTAGTAAATCCCCAAAATTGGTTTTATCAATGATCAAATCTGAAAATGTTAGTTATCATATATGTTGTCTAAACCAAAACTGAGAAGACAGAAAATTAAATTTTATGATTTTATCCTATAATTTGGTTATTGTATAAAACATTTTACTCTAAGAAACACAACTCTGTAGCAGGTTAACTGCTATAGTTTATTCACTCACATAATATATATTGAAATAATCACTAAAAAGTTACTTTAAAAAATGCAACAGTTGTCCCTAGTTGTGGAAAGCTCTACTTTAAAACTTTGACTTTATGTGGTAAGATTTTTTTCAATTAAAATTTAAAAACTAATAAAGTTGAATGATAAGATTAAGAAGAACAAAGCTTTAAATATGTAACATACTAAAAACACTCCCATTTGTTTAATTTGAAAATTCTTATAAGGGAAAAGCATAGATTGCATAAAATGGAAGAGAAAAAAGATAAAAAGGGGGTTAACATTGGACATAGTATATGTTATATATAAATAGAAAATTTAAGACATTTTTTTATCCAAGTGCCAATAATCTTACTGATGTAGTTTGTAAGTTCAAGTGTTAATTCTACTTATATTTAGAAAAAAAAATAGGCATCAATAGTCAGAGATATTAAGTATGTTAATAAGAAATACAATATTTTGACATCTATAATAATAAAAGGGTAACATGCTAATTAGACTGGACACCTTCCGGACATCATTCTGGACATCCTTCCTGACAAAGCTGGGGCCAGAGGGAAGCCAGCCATGGGTGGCCTGAGGGAAGCCAGCCTGAGTCCCAAGTGCCTGCGGGCAGCCCAAGGGAAGCTGGCTGGGGTCCCAGGTGCCTGCTGGCGGCTGGAGGAGGGAAGCCCTGATTCCAGGTGCTGGAGGGAAGTTGGTCCCGGAAGGAAGCCAGTACCGGAAGCCTGGGGAAGGAAGGCCTGCTCTTGCATGAATTTTCAGGCATGGGGCCTCTAGTTGTAATATAATACTGACTGATGAATGGGAGACAATAGATTCCTTCTTTATTTCAATTCTGCTGTTAATTTTTAACTCAAGATACCCCTCTACTGAAGACCTGAGTTATTGAAGTACAAAATAATTGCACAGTCATGTTCAGATTTCAAAAATGAACGATCTAATATTCTTCTACTAGCTTCTAATAAATTATACACAACAAGTTGCTGTTGATGTTTGCTAAGGTAAACAACATAAATATACATTCTATACATCTATAAATTATTTAGAGAATTTCTTCTAAGACATATAACCTACAGCAATCCTATGTCCAAGTGCAAACTTAAGTTCCATTTTTGCTCCCCTCATACTCAACAGATAACTTTCATTTTACATATAGTATGTAAGCTCTCTCACACTAATTAATATTTTGTTAATTTTTACCTACGTTGCTCCTGTTCTTACATATATATCCTTTATTCCAAAGCAATTTCACTTGCTAATTTTTTCTCATTTTCTTCTATACCATTCCACATTAAATGATGCTTTATTTCTACAGCATCAAATATTTTATCGTAATAAAATACACATAACAAATCTTACCAATTTAATCATTGTAAGTGTACAATTCAGTGGTGTTAAGTATATTCATATTATTGTAAAACTACCACTGCAATTTTTTCCAGACCATTTTCATCTTTCAGAATTGTAACTCTGTACTCATAAAATAATCACAACCCAATCCCCGCCTCCCTCTAGCCCCTGGTAACAATTACAGTTATGAACTCCATGATGACCATTTGCTCTATGAAGTCTCTCATATAAAGTGATAGTTCTCTAAGTTCATTATAGATTATAAGTAAAAGGTTGTTATTTTGGAGGAGAAACCAAGATGGCAGCATAGGTAAACACCTGAACTTGCTGCTTCGCACAACCACTTCAAAACTAAAACTAAAAGACAAAACAGACATCATCCAGAACCACAGGAAGGCTGGCTAAGTGGAAATTCTACAACTAGAAGGGAAGAGAAAAGCACACTGAGACTCAGAGGAGCTGTGGAAGTAAAGTGCAGAGGTATGGAGGCGCGCACGTGGAGAAGGCTGGTACCTGAATACACAGCTGTCTTTTTCAATCAGGAGGGAGACACAAGCTCCCTACTGCTCTGAACTCCAGTTCCGGCTGAGACTCTGGATACCCAGACTCATACAGGGAGAAACTGGACTGTCTGACAGCGGGCGGAACTCAAGTGCGGCTTTCTCTCAGAGGTGTTGCAGTGATTACCAAGGGACACTGAGACCTTGGGGCCTCTTAGGGCAGGGCTGACAGGAAGCCATTGCTGTTTGCTCTGCTGTGAGACTTCACCCCACCCAAGCTGTGCACAGAGGCTTTTGCATATGAATGGCCTGGTCCTTTGAAATCTAAACTTACCTAACAAACTGTAGCTGAGTCAGAGAGACTCAGAACATCCAAAAGAAGGCCCAAGGCCCCACAGCAGCTTGCATTGCTTCACAGCTGGGCCTCATCTGGACACCTCCAAACTCCAAACAAAAAGAGGAATCTGCAGATCTCTCCATAGCTCCTGCTGGGTGGCCTCAGGCAGAGGCTAAATTAGCACCTCCTTGGAGATCCAAGAGCCAGTGTACCCAGGGTTCAAAGTAAGACCATCTAGATTACAACTCCTGAGATCCATAAGAGACACACTCAGGGGACAGACTCAGTGAGCACCAAAGACCCACTAAAGCAAGTCTTACCTCATAAGGGTGCCTCCAGCACAGAAGTTCTCCCATCGTAGACACAGCTGATCCTCACAGCCAATTGGCCTGGAGGTCAATTCCTCCCAGTGATACCAACAACAATCAAGGCTTAACTACAACAGACTGTGCACAAAGCACACAAAGTGGTGTACTAAGAGTGTCCACCTCAGGAAACTGGGGAGGCTGAGCCACTGGGCCCTATGGGACACCTAGCACACAAAGCCACTCTATCAACACAGGGAAGCAGCCAAAATGCAGAGACAAAGAAACAGGTCACAAATGAAAGAAATGGAGGAAAGCAAACTACTGGATATAGAGTTCAAAACCACGGTTATAAGGTTTTTCAAGAATTTTCTAGAAAAGGCTGATAAATTTAGTGAGACCCTTTAGGATATGAAAACGACCAACTAGAAATTAAGCATAGACTGACTGAAATAAAGAATAATATACAGATATCCAACAGCAGACTAGAGGATCACAAGAATCAAGTCAAAGATTTGAAATATGAAGAAGCAAAAAACACCCAACCAGAAAAGCAAAAAGAAAAAAGAATCCAAAAATATGAAGATAATGTAAGGAGCCTCTGGGACAACTTCCAGTGTACCAACATCTGAATTATGGGGGTGCCAGAAGAAGAGAGAGAGCAAGATATTGAAAACCTGTTTGAAGAAATAATGACAGAAAACTTCCCCCACCTGGTGAAAGAAATAGACTTACAAGTCCAGGAAGCACAGAGAACCCCAAACAAAAGGAATTCAAAGAGGACCAACCACACCAAGAAACATCATAATTAAAATGCCAAGAGCAAAAGACAAAGAGATAATATTGAAAGCAGCAAGAGAAAAACAGTTAGTCACCTACAAGGGAGCACCCATACGATTGTCAGCTGATTTCTCAACAGAAACTATGCAGGCCAGACGGGAGTGGCAAGAAATATTCAAAGTGGTGAATAGCTAGAACCTACAACCAAGATTACTCTATGCAGCAAAGCTATCATTCAGAATTGGTGGTCAGATAAAGAGCTTCACAGATAAGTAAAAGCTAAAGGAGTTCATCACTGCCAAACCAGTATTATATGAAATGTTAAAAGGTATTCTTTAAGAAGAGGAAGAAGAAGAAAAAGGTAAAGATAAAAATTATGAACAACAAATACATATCTATCAACAAGTGAATCTAAAAACCAAGTGAATAAAAAATCTGATGAACAGAATAATCTGGTGAATATAAAAGAATCAGGGGCATAGACAAGGAGTGGACTGACAATCCTCGGGGGAAAGGGGTTTGGTGGTTGCGGGAAGAGACTGGACAAAAATAATACACCTATGGATGAGGACAGTGGGGGGATCAGTAAGGGCATGGGGTGGGGTGGGAACCGGGTGGACAGGAGCTATGGGAAGGAAAAAGAGGAACAACTGTAATAATCTGAACAATAAATATTTAATTTTTTAAAAAAGGTTGTTGTTTTGTGATGTTGCAATAAATGTTGGCCCCAACTAAGATGTTGACATTACTGCTATATCTTTGTGGCTTAAATAGACTAGGAGGCTCAGCATTCTGTGTCCTCCTACCCTGCTTCTCTCTCTCTCTCTCTCTCTCTCTCTCTCTCTCTCTCTCTCTCTCTCCACACACACACACACACACACACACACACACACACACACACACACTCTTGCTCACAAACTCACTTCCTTTCCCTTCATTTTTCTGTATCTCTCTTTTCTTTGTGTTGTTCTCTCTCTCTCTCCTTCCCTCCCACTGTCCCTTTTTTCTTCTCTCCCTCTCTCCCTCTTTCTGTTTCTATTCTCCCTCTCTTTTTAATGATTTATCATCTCACTATCTGGGTCTTTTTTTATCTGTACTCTCCCTTTCTCTTTATTTCCTCTTCTTCATTGCCTCCTACCTCCTGATATCTACTCTCTCTCCAAGGGAGCCTTCCTCCATAGCCCCCTCCCTGCTCTCACAACTCATATGCAAGTGTACACAGACATACACACACTTTATGCTTTATTCCATATTTTGTATTGTACCTTTTCTCTGTTTAAATATATTTAGACACATAAATACATACCATTGTGTTATAATTGTTTACATTATTCAGTGTAGTAATATGACTCTTTTTTTGTATCCTTACATGTGCCCTTGAGAAGACTGTACCTTCTTCAGCATTGAGGTGAAATCTTACCTAATAATAGACAAACATGTAAATTGACCGTACCTCTGCTATGCCCATAGCCAATCAGAGTGAGTATGCAAATTAACCCAACAAAGATGGAAGTAAATTTGCAAGCATAGGCGCCCAGTGTCTGGGTCCTGGGAACATCCTTGCACACATGTCACTCTGAGGTAAATCCAGCATGGGCCCTGAGCAGCCTAGAAAGGGCCTGAGCCAGGGGGTCCTAGGCAGGGGTGGAGCCAGTGATCAGAGGGAGCTGGGGGGGCCACTGCCCAGGCCTAAAGCTTCGGCCAGAGGCCTTAGGGCCCAGCTGGCGATTGGTGTGAACTACAGAGGAAACACGTTTTCTGACTGCTCACTGGCTAAGCTTCCTGTATGCCACTGGTAATATTCTTAGTAACTTGGGTATAAGAATCCAAAAAGGTGATCTAGGGTTTTTCCACCACACTTCTGGAGAAAAAAAACGAAGGTCTGCTGCTGGAGGGCTAAGAAATGTCATATCCTGCCCTAGTGAGTTTGGCTCAATTGATAGAGCCTCGGCCTGCAGACAGCAGGGTCTGAGTTCAATTTTGATCAAGGGCATGTACCTAGGTTGCAGGCTCCTCCCTGGCTGGAGCCCAGGTCAGGGCTCATGCAGGAGGCAACCAATCAAAGTGTTCCTCTCACTTTGATGTTTCTCTCTTTCTTTCTCTTCCACATTCTCTAAAAGTCAATGGAAACATATCCTCAGGTGAGGATAAAAGAAAGAAAGAAAGAAAGAAAGAAAGAAGAAAGAAAGAAGAAAGAAAGAAAGAAAGAAAGAAAGAAAGGTCATATCATATGAATGACACATCTTGAAAATGCCTAAAGAAAGTTGTCACTTTTTCATAGTGAAGGGACTGGAGTATGTGTTGATGAAAACACCTTGGTGGCTGTAGTGACTGGCACTAGCAGTGGCTGCAGCAGTGGGGTGATGGAGCTGGTGCCTTCCCCTGATCAGCCCGGTCGCCTCCCACAAAAGGAGGCCAGACTGTGGCTTAGGCCCACTCGGCAGGCCTAAGCCGTCAGTAGAACATTCCCTGAGGGCTCCCAGTATGTGAGAGGGGGCAGACTGGGCTGAGGGGGACCCCCCGCCACCAGTGCACAAATTTTGTGCACTGGGCCCCTAGTGTTCTATAAATGTCCATGAAGTCTATTTTCTAGTGTGTCATTTCAAGTCACTCCGTGCTGACAATTTGTCTGGAAGATCAATTCCGTGAAGTCACTGGGCTGCTAAAGTCCCCTACTATGACTGTATTGCTGTCAATATCTCCCTTAAATCCCTTGTAGGTAACTTTCTGTCTTTCTCTGGCAGCCTTTAAGATTCTTACTTTGTCAGTGGTGTTTGCCAATGTAATTATAACGTGTTTTGGTGTTGGTCTTTTTGGGTTCATCTTCTTTGGGACTCTGTGAGCTTCTTGGACTTGTGTGAGTTTTTTCTTCCAAATATCATGGAAGTTTTCTGTAATCATTTCTTCAAACAGGTTTTCTATTCCTTGCTCAGTTTCCTCTCCTTCTGGTACCCTATTATGCAGATGTTGTTTCATTTTATGATGTCCTAAAGTTCCCTTAAGCTGTCCTCCTGTTTTTTAAAGTTTTTTTCCAGTTGCTGCTCATGCATATTTTTTTCTATGTTGTCTTCTAGCTTACTGATGTGGTCCTCTGCTTCTTCTAGTCTACTGTTGATGCTTCCTATTGTGTTCTTTATTGCAGCAATGTCATTCTTCATTTCTTCTTGGTACTTCTTCATTCCCTCTTGATGCTTATACATATTGTTGAATTTGTCTTCCATCCTTTTCAGCATCATTATGACCATTGCTCTGAATTCATTCTCTGACAAATTGCTTGCCTCCATTTCATTTACTTACTTTTCTGGTGATTCCTCCTTTTCTTTTGTATGGGAGCTGTTTCTTTGTCTCCCCATGTTTGCTCCTCTCAGGGTATCTGGTTATGTAGCTCTCTCTTTCTTGCGTTGACTTAAAGGCACAAAATACAACATGACAAGACACAGCCCACAGTGCACCAAACACAAATGTATTCATGATACCAATAACCCCAAATAAGGGTGACCACCAGAGAAAAGAGAATTAGGGGAGAGAAAAGAGTGCAAAAATGATATTGAGAAAAGGAAATAAAAGTAAAAGAATAGAAAGAGAAGGGGAAAAAAAGGGAAATATAAGTATATGGGGAGAAAATTCCAAAAAACCAACAACTAATCCAAAAAGTGCAAACAACAAACACCCAAACAACAAATATCCCAATGAATCTGAAGAGGCAGAGCTTATATCTAGAAGGTAAGGTCAAGGAATTGAATGAATGGGGAAATGGCCACGATTCAGTATAGAGGAGGTATAAAGAGAATGAGTGTAAAAGAAGGAAAGTAAAAAATAAAATAAAAAAGAAGAGAAAAATATATATATTAAAACATATAAAGTTATATATATATATATATATATATATATATATATATATATATATATAATTCTTTTCCCCTTCTTTATTTCTTTATTCTAACTATGTATTCATCTATTTGGGGAAAAGGAGAATAGAGAGTAGATAGGTCTGAGTTGGTGATTGAAACTAAGCTATTAGTAGAAGAAGAGAACAAGCGAAAAGAGAAAAAACAGAAGCAAAAAAACATTAACAGAAAACAGACAAACAACAACAAGAAAGAAATAAAGAAAAAGAAAATAAAGGGGAAAAATTAGGTAGTTAAGAAAGAGAAACAAGAAGTGTGCATGAACTTGGAGCATGCAAGAGGACATTAGATATATGAGGAAGATCTATTTTTAACAGGGAGTAAAAAGAAAGGATAGAGAAAAACTAAAGCAGGAACAGGGTAAGAGAAATAGGACAAAAAAGGGAAAAGTGAGGAAGAGAGTGTTGGCATAAATGAAAAATTGAGATTGAGTAAAATAATGCTAAAATAAAAATAGAGAGTAGAACACTAATCCAAAAATAAAATAAATAAAAAATAAAATAAAGCTTAATAAGGTAAAATAATAGTAATAATAAAATTAAAAGTATAATAATAAAAAAAGTAAAATAAAGTGAGAAAAAAGAAAAAAATTAGTTTCTTAAGTAAAAGATAAAAAATAAAAAAGTGAAGTAGTGAAGGCCATTCTCTTCAGTGGGGCTTCAATAACCCATGTGGGCTGGATTAAGTCCCCTATCTACTGTTCTGTCTGGGATATCTGTTTCCTGTCAGGCAGTCAGCACAGTGTTGACATTTCCTGTGATCCACCGCTCCTCCGTATCATAAGGCACAACCTTGTTTTCAAGCAGATGGGATCTCTCTGCTCACTTTATTTCTCTATCTGCCTTCAGTTGTATTTACACAAGAGTCAATTTTTGACACAACCCCTGGGTGGCGGTATTTCTGGATTAGTTTCTGGGACCAAATGGCCCCTCAACCCAGTGTTTAGACTCCTCTTTCCCTGACACACTTAATACTGGGTTGGAGGGGCAGACTGACCCAGAGCTGGTTTCCTGCTCGTTTTTCCTTATTCTGATCCCCAGTTTCCACAAAAAACACCTTTCCCTGCAGTCTTGGTGAGTGTTTTTATGAGACTGAGCACTACCTACTGTGCTAATGAGGCACTTTCAGTGAGTGTTTTTAATTGGAAGATCTTATGTACTGGGTTTAGCAAACAAGGAAGTAAAAGAGACAAAAGAACCGCGTCAACTCGCATCTTTCTCCCATCCCCCAAATCTCCCCCTCTCCCCCCCCCCCCCCCCCCCCCCCCCCCGCTGACACTGCATGGCCAGTATAGAACTTCAGGCTGCCTTTCTGGGCACAGTCTCCCATGGCTTTGTGCTTATATCTAGAGTTCCCCTCCGCCAGCAACCCTATGGACCCCCTTCCACATTTGAGGGTTACACTGACCCCCAGGGCTGTGGAATTGGTGGGGCACAGTCTCCCTCTTAGATTCTATTCCCTGCTGCATGCATTTCTCCCTCCAGCCTGGATCCCAAATCTCACCTCTCTCCAGGTGATCTCTGACCTTTCCATCCATGGATTGCCTCACCAGCTATGTTTAATTCACCATTTAAGAGTGGGTGTTATTAGATTCACCTGTTCCTTCTATCTGCTATGTGAGAAGGCGCAGGACTCGACCACATATTCAACTGCCACCTTGTCTACCCCTGGACAAACTTTTTAGGCACCTGTGGCCAGGGAGACTGGAGTCTCAGTGTTTTTGGGTTCCCAGCTGAGGCAGCTGGTCCCTGGGCATTGTGCTTGTAGGGTCCCAGGAGGTATCCGAGGTCTTCCTGGTTGAAGGTAAGGCTGGGCTTCTGATCACAGACACTCTCCCCTTCAAGATGGCATGGTCTCTGCAGCAGAGCTGGCCACTCCGGGAGAGATTTCAGTGGTAGTAGAGGATGCCCAGCCAAGGGAGCCTGGTCTGCCAGTCCCCAACAGTCCTGTGGAATATAACTCCCTCACTAATACAGACACTCCCCACACATCCACACATTCTCCTTTCACTCACTCACACACTATCTTGCAGCCTGCAATCACATCAGCCACCATCTTGGATCCTCTCATCATCATTAATTTAAGCAATATTTTCTGATGTTTGTTTTGGTTGTTTACAAATTTTCAATATAATTATTGTAGTAGGTTGACAAACATTTTAGACATTCAATTTTTTCATAAAACGAAACTTGCACAGAGTCACATACAGGCAGTCCTTGGGTTACATCAGACTCGATGTATGTTGTTTCATGGTTACATTGCCATCTCCCATTTATTTATACAAAAAAAAAAAAGTTCCATCATTTCGACGTATGTACATATATCATATATGCTTTATGTTTTTTATTATTTATTTACCACAGGTAAAGGTCAGGAGTTTTTATCTCTTTTTTTTTACTATTTCACTTCATTGCTGCTCCATGTGAGTGACGTAGGTGCTTATGTAGGTGGATTCCGACTTACAGCGAAAATTGTGTTACGTCGTACCATAGGAATGGATCTCCAACGTAACCCGAGGACCTACTGTACTCAAAACACGTAATTGTTAAGATTCTCTTATTGAAGGAGGAAATGGGATTCCAAGTTTCACTTTTCACCCTATTCCTCTATTCTTCTCCACTGGAAATAGCCCTTAAAGGGGCTTTACGGAACCACATACTAGTAATGTCTGTGTAGCTTTGGGCAACTAGAGTCTTGACAACCAATGTTATAAAACATGCAACACTCAATTTTCTTACAAATACATCTGCATTCACTTGTCTCATTATTTTCAGAAGATAAAATGCCCCAAAATAGGACTGCTGAATCCATGGATATGCAGTTTTAATTTTGATAAAATTTACCAATTTCACTCTAGAAAACGGGTATCAATTCATCCCCCTCCAAATAACATTGATATTTTTTGCATATACTTTCTTATTTGTGAGTTTGAACATATTTTAATGTATATTGATGATTTGTTCCTAAATATACATGCCCAGTAAATATTTATGGAATGAATAAATTTACAGATTTTTTTTTGTTAATTGCTCTATTCATTTTAATGTTGTCATTTTCTTCTTTTTATTGATAATATGTAAGAAGTTCTTTGTGAGACAGAGAAGCATTGAACAGATCATTAAACCTCGGGGAGTAAGAGATCAACCAAAGGACTTGTATGCATGTATATAAGCATAACCAATGGACACAGACACTAGGGGGTTGAGGGCATGTGCTGGGCAGGGAGTGGCTGTGGAGAGGTCAATGGGGGTGGGAAAGGAGACATATGTAATACTTTAAACAATAAATACTTTTTTTAAAAAGTTCATTTTGTAGCAAAGATATTGACTTCTTCTCTACTTTTTCTTGTTATTTTTATTAAATTTATTGGGGGTGACATCCTATCTAATAAAAGAATAATATGCAAATTGATCATCACTCCAACACACAAGATGGCTGCCCCCATATAGATACAAGATGGCCACCACAGATGGCCAGCAGGGGAGGGCAGTTGGGAGGGACCAGGCCTGCAAGGGAGGGCAGTTGTGGGCGATTAGGCCAGCAAGGGAGGGAAGTTGAGAGGGACCAGGCCTGCAAGGGAGGGAAGTTGGGGGTGATCTATCCTGCAGGGGAGGGCAGTTAGGGGTGACCAGGTCAGCAGAGGAGGGAAGTTAGGGGCAAACAGGCTGGCAGGGGAGCAATTAGGCATCATTCAGGCTGGCAGAGGAGTGGTTAGGGACTGATCAGGCTGGCAGGCAGAAGCGGTTAGAGGCAAATCAGGAAGGCAGGCAGGCAAACAGTTGGGAGCCAGCAGTCCTGGATTGTGAGAGGGATGTCCGACTGCCCGTTCAGGCTTGATCCCACCAGGATCGGGCCTAAACGAGCAGTCTGACATCCCTCGAGGGTGCAGGCTGGGCTGAGGGACACCACTACCCACCGCTGCCCCATGCACAAATTTCGTGCACCGGGCCTCTAGTTGGTTAATAAGATTATATAAGTTTCAGAGAACCACTCAGTCCTATCAACTTCCATCACAATATAATTGACTCCATTCACCCTTCAGTACCCTGACCTTCCTTCATACTGGTAACTTCATACTCTCGTTTGTGTCTATGAGGTTTTTTTTCATTGAATTTGTTGGAGTGACATCCTATATAATAAAATTCTAATATGCAAATTGACCGAACAGCAGAATGACTGGTTGCTATTATACACTTTGACCACCAGGGGGCAGACGCTCAATGCAGGAGCTGTCCCCTGGTTGTCAGTGCACTCCCACAGGGGAACTGCTGCTCTGCCAGAAGCTGGAAGAGGATCCCACCACTGGGTCAGTTGGACATCCCCTGAGGGCTCCTGGACTGCGAGAGGGTGCAGGCCAAGCTATGGGACATCCCTTCCTGTGCATGGATTTCATGCACGGTCTCTAGTTAGTTAATAAAATTATGTAGGGTTCAGGTGTAAAATTCTATAGTATATCATCTGTATATTATATTACCGTATTTTCCTGTGTATAAGATGACTGGGCGTATAGAAAATTTTCCTGGGTTAAAAAGTCGTCTTACACACCAGAAAATATGGTATGTGTTCACCACTAAAAGTGAAATCTTCTTTCATCACCATTTATCCCCCATTACCTTCTTTTACAACTGCCCTCCCCCACCAACTTCTACTTTCCCTCTGGTAATAACTATACTGTTGTCTGTGCTGATGAATGTTGATTTTGTTTGTTTTACTTAATCCATTCATCTTTTTTTTTTTACCAAGTTCCACAGCCATCCTCCCTTCTGAGAACTGTCAGTTTGTTCTCTGTATCTATGAGTCTGTTTTCATATTGTTTGTTAGATTTTTTTTTGTTCATTATATTCCACATATAAGTGAAATTATATGATTTCTGTCTTTCTCTTACTGGCTTATTTCACTTATCATAATAATCTCCAGGACTAATCATGCTGTCACAAAAGGTAAGATTTACTTCTTTTATACAGCCTAGTATTTTTCCATTGTGTAAATGTACTACAGCTTTTTTATCCACTCATTTGTTAATGAGCACTTGAGCTGCTTCCAAATCTTGGCTCTTGTAAATAGTGTTGCAAGGAACATAGGGGTGCATATATGTTTTGGAATTAGTGTATTTTTTGTTGTTGCTAATTTTCACAGAAAGTGGAAGAGAGGGAGGGGGAAGAGAGAGACAGAGAGAGAGAGAGTGATGAGAGAGATTGGTTGTTTTCTGCACATGCTCCAAACCTGCAACCCATGTACTTGCCCCTGACTGGGAATCGAACCTGTGACCCTTTGGTGCATGGCATGACACTCTAACCACAGAGAGAAACACTGGCCTAGGCTGGAATTCATATTTTGGGTTTCTTCAGATATACTTCCAGATATGGAATCACTGGGTCATAAGGTAGTTCCATTTTAATTTTTTGAGGAAACTCCACCCTGTTTTCCATAATGGCTGCACTGGTCTGCATTCCAACCAGTAGGGTACCCTTTCCTCCACATCCTAGGCAACACTTACAGTATTGTTTGTTGATTTTTGATGATAGCCACTCTAATATGTGTGAGGTGACATCTCATTGTGATTTTAATTTGCATCTCTCTGATGATTAGTGACATTGAGCATCTTTTCCTATGTCTATTGGCCATCTATATGTACTATTTATAGAAGTGTCTATTCAAGTCCTTTGCCATTTTTTAATTGGATTGTTATGGTTTTGGTTTGTGGTGGTTTTTTTTTTTTGTTGTTGTTGTTGTTTTGGTGTTGAATTGTATAAATTCTTTATAAATTTTGGATATTAACCCCATTGCAGATGTATCATGGACAAATATATCTCTCCCATTCAGTGTGTGGTCTTTACATTTTTTAATGGTTTCCTTGGTTGTGAAAAATCTTTTAGTTTGATGTAGTCCCATTTGTATATATTTTCTTTTGTTTACCTTGTCAGAGGAGATATAACAGATAAAATATTTCTCTGAGAAGTATCCAAGATTTTAATGCCTTTGTTTTCTTTTAGGATTTTATGGTAGTGAGTCTTACATTTAAGTATTTGATCAATTTTTAGTTTATTTTTGTGAATGGTGCAAGTAGGTGATTTACAAGTAGATTCATTTTTTGGATGTACCTGTCCAATTTTCCCAAAACCATTTATCAAATGGACTGTATTTAACCTATTGTATATTATTTTTTTTGAGAAAAAGTTTTATAATTTTATTAAAATGCATCTAAGTGCTTATCAATTTGTGTTTCAAAATACAATAAATTATAGTCTATGATTAATAAACACTCTATCTTTTTTCATTTTAATTTCTTTATTGATTTAGGTATTACATATTTGTCCTCATCCCCCCCATTACCTTCCCAAACCCATCCCCACTCATGCGTTCACCCCCCCTGTTGTCTTTGTCTACTGGTTAGGCTTATATGCATGCATACAAGTCATTTGGTTGATTTCTCCTCCATATCCCCACCCTCCCTACCTTCCCTCTGAGGTTTGACAGTCTGATCGATGCTTCCCTGTCTCTGGATCTGCTTTTGTACATCAGTTTATGTTGTTCATTATTTCCCATAGATGAGTGAGATCATGTGATATTTATCTTTCTCTGACTGGCTTATTTCACTTAGCATAATGCTCTCCAGTTCTATCCATGTTGTTGCAAATGGTAGGAATTCCTTCTTCTTTAGTGCAGTACAGTATTCCATTGTGTATATGTACCACCGTTTTTTAATCCATTCAGCTGCTGATGGGCACTTAGGCTGTTTCCAAATCTTAGCTATGGTAAATTATGTTGCTATGAACATAGGGGTGCATATATCCTTTCTGATAGATGTTTCTAACTTATTGGGATATATTCCTAGAAGTGGTATTACTGGGTCAAATGGGAGTTCCATTTTTAGATTTTTGAGGAAACTCCATACTGTTCTCCACAGTGGCTGCACCAGTCTGCATTCCCACCAGCAGTGCATGAGGGTTCCTTTTTCTCTGCATCCTCGCCAACATTTGTCGTTTATTTATTTGTTGATGATAGCCATTCTGACAGGTGTGAGATGGTACAGCATTGTCGTTTTGATTTGCATCTCTCGGATAATTAGTAACTTTGAGCATGTTTTCATGTTTCTTGGCCTTCTTTCTGTCTTCTTTTAAAAAGTTTTTATTTAGGTCTGTTGCCCATTTCTTGATTGGATTGTTTATCTTCCTTTTGTTAAGTTGTATGAGTTCCCTGTAAATGTTGGAGATTAATCCCTTATCTGTGATAAGATGGGCAAATATGTTCTCCCATGTAGTGGTCTTTCTTGTTGTTTTGTTGATGGTTTCTTTTGCTGTGCAAAAGCTTTTTATTTTGATGTAGTCCCATTTGTTTATTTTCTCTTTAGTTTCAATTGCCCTAGGAGTGGTATCAGTGATGAAGTTCCTTCAGCATATGTCTGAGATTTTGTTGCCGTTGGATTCCTCTAGTATTTTTATGGTTTCCCATCTTATGTTTAAGTCCTTTACCCATTTTGAGTTTATTTTTGTGTATGGTGTAAGTTGGTGGTCTAGTTTCATTTTTCTGTATGTATCTGTCCAATTTTCCCAACACCATTTATTGAAGAGACTGTCTTGATTCCATTTTATGTTCATGCCTCCTTTGTCGAATATTAATTGGGCATAGTGGTTTGGGTCAATTTCTGGGTTCTCTATTCTATTCCATTTGTCTATATGTCTGTTCTTGTACCAGTACCAGGCTGTTTTGAGAACAGTGGCTTTGTAATACAGTTTGATATCTGGTATTGAGATCCTACCTACTTTGTTCTACTTTCTCTAGGATTGCTGCAGCTATTCAGGGTCTTTTTTTATTCCAGATGAATTTTTGGAGAGTTTGTTCTAGGTCTGTGAAATATGCCATTGGTATTTTAATGGGGATTGCATTAAATCTATAGATTGCTTTGGGTAGTATGGACATTTTGATGATGTTGATTCTAAAAATCCATGAACACGATATGTTCTTCCATCTGTTTATATCTTCCTCTATCTCGCTTTTCAGTGTCCTATAGTTTTTTGCATATAGTTCTTTTACCTCTTTAGTTAAGTTTATCCCTAGGTATCTTAATTTGTTTGGTATGATGGTAAATGTGAGTGTTTTTTTTAGTCTCTCTTTCTGTAAGTTCACCATAGATGTATAGAAGTGCCATAGATTTCTTGGCCTTAATTTTGTATCCTGCTACCTTGCCAAATTCATTTATTAAGTCTAATAATTGTGTGATGGACTCTTTAGGGTTTTCTATGTACAGTATCATGTCATCTGCGAATAAGGACAGTTTTACTTCTTCTTTTCCAATTTGAATGGCTTTTATTTCTTCTTCTTGTCTGACAGCAATGGCTCATACTTCCATTGCTATGTCGAACAAGTGTGGTGCGAGTGGGCATCCCTGTGTTGTTCCTGTTCTTAGGGCGAATGGTTTTAGTTTTTGCCCATTGAGTATGACGTTGGCTGTGGGTTTGTCATATATGGCTTTTATGATGTTGATGTATGATCCTTCTATTCCCACCTTTCTGAGAGTTTTTATCAAGAAAGGATGTTGGATTTTGTCAAATGCTTTTTCTGTATCAATTGATATGACTATGTGATTTTTCTCCCTTAATTTTTTTATGTGATGTATCATGTTTATTGATTTGTGGATATTGTACCATCCTTTCATCCCTGCGATAAATCCTGCTTGGCTATGGTGTATGATCTTTCTGATGTATTGTTGGATTGGATTTGCTAGAATTTTGATTGAGGATTTTGGCATCTATGTTCCTGAGGGATATTGGCCTATAATTCTCTTTCATTGTGTTGTCTTTATCTGGTTTTGGTATTATGGTGATGCTGGCTTCATAGAATGAGCTTGGAAGTGTTCCTTCGTCTTGAATTTTTTGGAATAGTCTGAGGAAGATAGGTTTTAGTTCTTCCTTGAATGTTTGGTATAACTCTCCTGTGAAGCTGTCTGGCCCCGGGCTTATGTTTGCTGGAAGCTTTCTGATGATTGCTTCAATTTCTTCCATAGTTATCGGCCTATTGAGATTTTTAGAATCTTCCTGATTGAGTTTTTGAAGGTTGTAATTTTCTAGGAATATGTCCATTTCCTTAAGGTTGTCCAGTTTGTTGGAATAGAGTTGTTGATAATATTTTTTAACAATCCTTTGTGTTTCTGTGGGGTCTGTTGTTATTTCACCTCTATCATTTCTAATTTTGTTTATTTGCGTCCTCTCTTTTTGCTTCTTGGTGAGCCTGGCTAGAGGTTCATCAATCTTGTTTATCCTTTCAAAGAACCAGCTCTTGGTTTCATTGATCTTTCGTATTGTTTTTTTTTTGTTTTGTTTTGTTTTGTTTTGTTTTTTTTTGTCTCTATGTCATTTATTTCTGCTCTAATCTTTATTATATCCTTCCTTCAGCTCTCTTTGGGCTTTTTTGTATTGCTCTCTTTCTAATTCTTTGAGTTGTAGCATTAGATGATTTATTACCATTTTTTCTTGTTTTTTGAGGTAGGCCTGTAGAGCTATAAACTTCCCTCTCAGGACTGCTTTCATTGTGTCCTATAGGTTTTGGATTGTTGTATTTTTATTGTCACTCGTTTCCAGGATGCTTTTATTTGCTTCTTTGATCTCATTGGTAACCCAATAAATATTTAATAACATGCTATTCAGCTTCCAAGTGTTTGAGTGTTTTGGATTGTTTTTATTGTAGTTTATTTCTAATATTATGTCATTGTTGTCTGAGAAGATGCTTAGTATGATTTCAATCTTCTTAAATTTGTGGAGACTTTGCTTGTGACCCAGTATTTGGTCAATTTTTGAAAATGTCCCATGTGCACTTGAGAAGAACATATATTCCACGACTTTTGGGATGAAATGTTCTGGAGATGTCAATTAAGTCCATCTAATCTAGTGAGTCGTTTAGAATTGCTGCTTCTTTGCTGATTTTTTTGTCTAGAGGATTTATCCAGTGATGTCAGTGGTGTCCTAATATGATTGTATTGTTGTCAACCTCTCTCTTGATATCTTCCAGAAGATTTTCTTATGTATTTGGGTGCTCCTGCATTGGGTGCATATATGTTTACCACAGTTATATATTCTTGTTGTAGTGATCCCTTTAGTATTATGAAGTGGCCTTCCTTATCTCTTGTTATGGCCTTCACTTTGAGGTCTATTTTGTCAGATATAAGTATTGCTACCCCAGCTTTTTTTTTTTTTTTTCATTTCCATTTGCCTGAAAGATATTTTTCCATCCCTTCACTTTCAGTCTGTGTGAGTCCCTTGTACTGATATGGGTCTCTTGTAGACAGCATATATATGGGTCATGTTTTTTTATCCATTCAGCCACACGATGTCTTTTGATTTGAGCATTTAATCCATTTACGATGAAAGTTATTATTGAAAGGCACTTGTTTGTAGCAATTTTTATTTTTTGAGGCTGTGTTCTTTTTTTCCTTTTGGTTTCTTCTTTTTACAGCATTCCCTTTAGCATTTCTTGCATTGCTGGATTGGTAGTGATAAACTCCCTTAACCTTTTCTTTTTGTCTGTGAAGCTCCTGATTTCCCCTTCAATTTTGATTGACAGGCTTGCTGGATAGAGTTTTCTTGGATTCATTCCCTTGCTTTGCATCACTTTGTATATCTCTTTCCATTTCCTTCTAGCTTGATGAGTTTCTATTGAGAAATCATTTAATAATCTGATGAGGGATCCCGTGTAGGTAACTCTCTCTCTCTTGCAGCCTTTAAGATTCTCTCTTTGTCAATAACATTTGCCATTGTAATTATGGTGTGTCTTGGTGTGGGTCTTTGGGATTCATCTTGCTTTGGACTCTTTGTACTTGTTTGACTTTTTTCTTCCCCATATCAGGAAAGTTGTCATTATTTCTTCAAATAAAATTTCTCATCCTTGCTGCTCTTCTTGTCCTTCTGGAAGCCCTGTTATACGTATGTTATTACTTTTTGCATTGTCCCAAAGCTTCTTTAGACTCTCCTCCTGCTTTTTAATTTTTTTCTCTAGTTGCTGTTCAGATTGGACTTGTTTCTGTACTTTATCTTCTAACTCACTAGTTCGGTCCTCTGCTTCTTCTAGTCTACTATTGAAGCCTTCCATGGTGTTTCTTCCTGATTTTTGCATAGGTTGTTGATTTTCTCGTCCATCTGGTGTATGAACTGTATGACCATTACTCTGATTTTTTCTGTCATGTTGCATGCTTCTGTTTCACTTCTTTCCTTTCTTGGTGATTCCTCCTTTCCTTTCCTCTGGGGATTGTTTCGTTGTCTCCCCATTCTGACTATCACCAGAAGGTTCAAATGTCAAGTTGCGGGGGCCTGGGCCATATGTAGTGGGAGTTTTGCACCACCAAGTGTCACTGAAGAGCTCTGACACCAAGACATGTAGCTTCTGTGGGTTGGTGGGAGCCACGTTCGCCCTGGGTCAGAGTCACAGGCACTTAGTGTATCCTCGTGTGAGCACCTAGAATCAGGGACCCTTCCTGTGCCATGTTGAAACAGAGAACCCACTGGTATGTGCCAAAAATCAAAGTCCCCTACTGTGTGTCAGGTTGTCAGAGGCTCTCTGTGTCCATGCCAATAATTAAGTATTAGAGTCTCTGTTGCTTGGTGTTACCTTGCACTGAGAATCAGGGTCCCTGTGTGTGCATGCGCCAAGAATTGGAGTTGCTGTCTCTTAGTGTGAATGTTCTGGGAATCAGGGATCCCATGTGCACACAATGAGGAACAGAGTCTAGTCACTGGTGCTCATTGATGCCTCTTGAGTGTAGATTCAGGGTCCCCGATATGCTTGGGAGACTGGGTTGCACAGTTGCACTGTTTTTGCAGGAGGTTCACTTCTGCTCTGCAGTAAACAACCTTCTGTGTGCACTTGCCCTGAATCAAAGTCAGGTGGCACTGCTGTTAGTGTGGGCTTGGGGTCTGGTCACATGGGTGTGCACTGTGGAAAACAAACTCCCTGTGTCCATGCACCCAAACTCAAATTCAGCACTGCCCTCCTGTGTGGGCATGGGGTCTGGTTGTAGGGAACAAACTCCCCGGGTTCGCACGTTCAGGTACAAATTCAGCACAGTCTCCCTGCTTGAATGCAGGGTCTGGTCATGGGATACAAACTCTTTGGGTTCGCACCCCCAGTCTCAAATTCAGCACTGTCTCCCCATGTGGGCGTGGGATTTGGTCACAGAAAACAATCTCCCTAAGGTCGTGTACCTAGGCTCAAATTCAGCACAGCATCCCTACCTGGGTGCGGAGCCTGGGCGAGGTTAAACAAACTCCCTGAGTTCCCATGTCCAAGTTCAAATTCAGCGCAGCCTCTCTGCTAGGGTGCAGGATCTGGTCATGGAAAACAAACTCCCTGGATTTGCACCCCCAGGCTCAAATTCAGCACTGTCTCCCTGCCCTGTGTGGGCATGGAGACTAGTCATGGGATACAAATTCTCCTAGTTAACAAGTCCAGGCTTAAATTCAGCGCTGTCTCCCTGCCCTGCATGTGCGCGAGATCTGGTCTCAGAAAACAACTTCCCTAAGGGTGTGCAGCTATGCTCAAATTCAGCTCAGTCTCCCTGCCTGGGTGTGGAGCCTAGTCATGGGGAACAAATTCCCCAAGTTCACAAGTCCAGGCTCAAATTCAGCGCTGTCTCCCTGCCCCGCGTGGGCGTGGGTTCTGGTGGCAGAAAACAATCTCCCCAAAGATGTGCATTTAGGCTCAAATTCAGCAGTCTCCCTGCCTGGGTGCAGAGCCTGGTTGCGGGAAACAAACTTCCCATGTCCGACTCCAAGGCTCAAAGTCAGGTCAACCTGGGGTTGCTGTGTGTGCAGGAAGCCCTATTGTGAGGCCAAGGTCTGGCAGATCCTATGTCACTGCTGCTGGGGCAGCAGGGGACGGGGATTGGCTTTGTGACTCACAGAAATCTGCAGCCGGGTGCCTGGAGTCTTGGTGTCCCTGGGTCTGCAGCTATGGTGGCAGGTCTTCTACCAGAGCGACTGTAGGGTCTCGGTTTGCTTCTGAGACCAGACTGGGTGGTGGCAAGGCTAGGATCCTAGTCTCAAGCATTTCTGTTCTTCAAGATGGCGTGGTCTCTGTGCCGCCAGTGTCTTCCCCTGAGTGTTTGTGGTGGCAGTGGGGCTTTTCTGTCTAAGACTGCCTGGATTGGCAGCCCCTTGGAAGACCTGCAGGATCTAACTGTCCTTATTTCATTCACACACACACTCACACACGCCCACACACACCTCTATCACTCCCTCACTCTCTCAAACACTCTCCCTCCCTACCTTCCTGCTGGTCGCCATCTTGCCTCCCCCTCTAAACCCCTATTGTATATTTTTGACTCCTTTGTTAAATATTAACTGACCACAAAGGGTTTATTTCTGGGTTTTGTATTATGTTTCACTGGTCTATATGTCTGTTTTTATGCCAGTACCTAGCTGTTTTTTGTGTTGTTGTTTTTTTTTTTTTTTTTACTATGTCCTTGTATTAAAGTTTGACACCATGTAGCATGACTCTTTCAAATTTGTTATTTTTTTTCTCAATATATCTGTGGCTACATGGGATCTTTTTTGGTCCATATAAATTTTATGATTATTTGTTCTAGTTTTGTGAAATACTCCATTGATATCTTTATTGGAATTGCATTAAATCCATAGATTACATGGATAGTATGTACATTTTAATGTTATAATTTTTTTCTATCCATGAACACAGTATATTCTTCCACTTGTTTATATCTTACTCTATCTCTTTTTTTAACATCCTATATAGTTTTCTGAGTACAAATATTTACCTCCTTGGTTAAGTCTACTCCTAAGGATCTTAATTTTTTTTGTTGTTGTTGCAATGGTAAATGGGATTTTTTTTGAAGTTTTCCTTCTGACAATTTGTTATTGGTGTATAGAATGCCTTTGACTTCTGAGGGTTAATTTTATATCATGCTACATTGCCAAATTCCTTTATTAAATTTAGTAGCTTTTGGTGGAGATTTTAAGATTTTCTATATACAATATCATGTCATCTGTGAATAATAAGAGTATTACTTCTTCCTTTCCAAATTGGAGGCCTTTTATTTCTTCTTCTTATCTGATTGCCGTGGCTTGGACATCCAGTACTATCTATATATATAAAACCCTAATATGCAAATAGACCGAATGAGGGAAACAAGGGAACAAGCGAACAACCAAACAATTGGTCTCTATGACATGTACTGACCTCCAGCGGGTGTGCTTGGAACATGGTGGGCCTTGGCTGCAGTGGGATGGTGGAGCAGGTGAGCAGGGGTGCCAGACCAAGGCAGGGCAGTGGTCACTGTCATTGGGGTCAGCCTCTGGTGGTTACTGAAAATTCCTTGCTCTTGTGTGCCACAGTCCCGCCTGGCACTCACACCTCCTGCCAGTGCTGGCCCCACTCGCACCTGCTGCTGGTTCCGAAGGTGCTGCTTGCACCAGTTGCCAGTGCCTAGTACCGACCCTGATCACTCAGTGCCATCAGCGGGTGTGAGAGGCAGCGGCCAGCGCCAATCGCCCCTCAGGGCTTCTCCATACCCCCTGCTCCTAAGGGGCGATTGGGGCTGGCAGCCGCCTCTCACACCCATTGCTGGTGACGGCCCCACTCACACCTGCTGCCAGTGTTGGAGCTGCTACTTGCACCAGCTGCCAGCGCCTGGCGCCAGTCCGGATCGCTCAGTGCCATCAATGGGTGCGAGTGGTGGCTGCCAGCCCCACTCACCCCTGTGGGCTTCTCTACCTCCCCCTGCTCCTGAGGGGTGATCAGGGCAGTAACTGCCACTCAGACCCCCTGAAGACGCTGGCCCCATTCGCACCTGCTGCTGGTGCTGGCCCCAATTGCTCCACGCCATCAGTGGGTATGAGTGGGGCTGGTGCGGTCAGTGCATGTGAGCAGCAGTGGCAGGAGTGGGTCTGCTGGCAGACAGGGGACTGGGGTCCGTGGTGGGAGGGGCTGGGTGGGGGTGCAGAGGATGGGCCAAAATCCATCCCTATGCCCACCACAGCCTTGTGGCCCACAGTTCCTTTCAAGGTTCACGAATTCTTGCACTGGGCCCCTAGTGTTGAATAAAAGTGGTGAAAGTAGACAACCCTGTCTTATTCCTGATCTAAAGGGGAACACACTTTATTTTTTGCTCATTCAGTATGATGTTTGTTCTGGGTTTGTTATATATGGACTTTATTATGTTTAGAAATATTCCCTCTATTTTCACTTTGCTGGATTTTATTAAATGCTATTTCTGCATCTATTGATATGTTCATGTGATTTTTACCCTTCTTTTTTAATGTGGTGTATTCTGTTTAGTAATCTGCAGATATTTTACCAACCTTGTATCCATAGAATAAATCTCACTTGATCAGATGGTATAGTGTTTTTAATGTATTGCTGAATTCAGTTTGCAAATAT
Source organism: Eptesicus fuscus (assembly GCF_027574615.1). Classification (NCBI taxonomy): domain Eukaryota; kingdom Metazoa; phylum Chordata; class Mammalia; order Chiroptera; family Vespertilionidae; genus Eptesicus; species Eptesicus fuscus. The sequence goes on from NC_072473.1 coordinate 28,575,050, forward strand.
TTTTGTTGATGATTTTAGCATCCATGTTCATCAGGAATATTGGCTTATAATTGCTTTCCTTTATAGATTATTTTTTTTATTATATAGAATTTTATTTAAAAAAAAAACTTTATTTTCACACAATACATTTCACATTAAATATTCTCACAGTGGGAAAAATAACAATTTATTATTTAAAGTTTTATATTTGTGGATATTATTTTGGGACAAGTAAAATAAACACAGTCGAAGAGTTAAGTCTCAGTTTGGAACATGTAATATTTTTATACCTCTACAGGGGTACCTCTTCCCTGCATGGAACTTCTCTATATTCAGAAGTTCTCTAGGCTCTTTTTACCAGGATTTAGAAATTAGTAATGTGAAATATCAGCATTTTCTGACTTTGAAGTTTCCCAAAGACATATAACCATCAGTGACTTGTATCAACTAAACAAAGGGGGAAAGTTTTCAAACATAAAGTGCTGCATAAGTTTCTGCTGTTCTTTACTTACGAATTAGTAGCTTTTCCTCTCTCTATAACTCCTAGGGCAAATATAGAAGTTTTATTAGGTATTGATAGTAATAGACCTGAATTCCCTTTAAGAGTTTGGTAAATTAAAATGTGAAAGCTCATATATAATGTTTAGTTTACATTGTGAGTCTTGAGAAGCTGGAGGACAACCTCATTCACTCGCCAAAATGTGAAACTCTGTCTCACAATTTCTTGGATACAATTCCTCTCAAACCTTTTCCTCACAGATTAAATTCCACAACTAGCCAGGTAATTCGGAGAAGTTTATCTCACCAGTGGACTAATCTGTTATTTCCTCCTTATTGTGAGATGAGTGGCATGACAGAGCAGAGGCAAAGAAGTGTACAATAAATTTTCAAGGTATTAAGTCAAGAAGGTCAGAGCTTCTATAGCATGGCAACAGTTTTTCAGATGCCCACATCATGATAGTTGAAATACATAGCCCAGCAAAGGTGAAAGCTGAAAGTGCCAAGAGGCCTGCCTTGACCGCTTTCTGCAATGCATCCTTTTGAACATAGTAACAACTTGTCCAAGGCCCCAGTGACTATGGAGAGAGAGGACTGCAGCCAGGGAGTAGTCCGTCGCAGAGGAAGCATTCAAATACGCAGCTGGAAGTAGGCCCAGGAGCAAAACACTGACAACCCTCTCACCAGTCCAGTGGAGAGACCAGGCTTGGAACCAGAATGGCGGCTGGGTGACAGGTTAATGTGCTGTATTCCACACCATCTTGGGGTAGGTTGGCTCTGGAGAAATTCCAAGATTTGAGCAAGTCTGACCACGGGGGTCCTGAGGAAGAGAGCTTGGCTTCCTCTGGCACCGCAGAGGACACTCAGCCTCCACACATCCGCCATCTCGCTCCTGAAGGTTCAAGGTCATCCCTCCTTTGTAGTAGTAGATTCTTTATCTGGTTTTGGAATTAGGATAATTCTAACTTTGTAAAATAACCTTGGAAGTCTTCCCTCTTCTTGAATATTTGGAATACTTTGAGAAGGGTAAGTGTTAGTTGTTCTTTGACTATTTGGCAAAATTCACCTGTGAAGCCATACAGTACAGAACTTTTGTTTGTTGAAAAATTTTAAGTTAATATTTCAATTTTATTGCTTGTAATTTGTTAAGATTTTGTGATTCTTTCTGATTTTGTTTTGGGATATTGTATGTTCCCAAAAATGTATGCATTTTTTTGCAGATTGTACAATATGTTGGCACACAGGTATTTGTAATATTTTCTTACTATTAGTTGTATTTATGTGGTGTCAGTTGTTAATTCTCTTCTTTTATTTCTGCTGTTATTTATTTGGATCCTTTCTATTTTTTTTCTTGATAGGTCTGGTTAAATGTTTGTTACTCTGGTTTATCTTTTCAAAGAACTAGCTCTTGGTTTCTTTGACCTTTTGTATTTTTTAAAAATCTATTTCATTTATTTCTGCTCTGATGTTTATTATATCCTTTCTTCCACTCACTTTAGGCTTTGCTTGGTGTTCTTTATCTAGTACATTTACTGGTAAGTGTAAAGTTAGATATTCTACCAGTCTTGGTAGAATGACTATATAGAAGGTTTCCTATGGGCCCCAGTGGTGCAGTCTCCTGGATCACCTGATCTGGGTACTCCAGGAATGTCCCTTGTGTGGGTTATGTGAACCCTCCTCTTGTAATTAAGTCTTTATTGCTATTGTCTTTTTCATGCCTAGGATCAATCCTCAAGATGGCTGACTGGGAGGATTGACCCATACCTCAATGTACAAGCTGCTCTGCAGGTTCTGACAACCAAAGCAGTTTCTGGGGCCTGCTGAGATCTTCCTTTGGCTATGCCACTGTTGAAGCTAATTGGATCCTGATCTGTTGTCTGAAGCTGACCACTGGGTGTGTCTGTTCAGAGACAGTTTGGGAGGGACTCTGGTATAGGTCAATGCCTGATGCTGCATGTGACATACCCTGGGTGATGTGCTTGGAGCTACAAAACTATTCATAGTTTTGGGCTGCCTCTGCTGGGTCTTGATGTGTCTGGAAGGACCAACCAGTGCACCAAGTCTTGTTTCTGCCAGCACCTAGCACAGGGGGCAGGTCAGCAAATATCACAAAGCACCCAAAAATCAACAGATGAGTGGATAAAACAAAACAAAACAAAACAAAACTGTGGTACATTTACCAGGTGTACCGGTTAATAATGTGGATTTTTTTCAATAGATGGAGTTACACATATTTTGATATATATGCTATTTGATATGTATGCTATTTTTTTTTGTATTGACAGCAAGCTTCAAAACTTCATATGTCAAATTTTCTGAAGGTGTTAAAATCGTAGTTTTTTTTTATGTTTAAAAATGTCAAATTTCATGCCAGAAAAAAGCATTTGTGGGAAGTTTTAATTCATTACTTTATTTTGAAGAAAAAGTTCGTTTTATACTTCAGGAAGCTTATCTTGAACATGCTCCATCTCAAGATACTTGTGAATGCTGGTTTAAATGCTTTAAAAGTGATGGTTTCAATGTGAAAGACAAAGAACGTCCAGGTCAACCAAAAAAGTTTGAAGACCAACAATTACAAGCATTATTGGATGAAGATGCATGTCAAACTCAAAAACAACTTGCAGAAAGATTAAACGTTTCTCAGCAAACAATTTCTGATCATTTACAAGCAATGAGAAAGATTTTAAAGGAAGGAAAAGGGTGCCACATCAACTGAATGAAAGACAAAAGGAAAACGGAAAAGTCATCAGTAAAATGTTGCTTCAGCAGCACGAAAGAAAGTCTGTTTTTGCATCAAATTGTGACTGGTGATGAAAATTTGGTTTTATTGTGAGAATATCAAATGCACAAAATCATGGGTTGATCCAGGTCAACCATCAACATCTACTGCAAGGCCAAATCACTTTGGAAAGAAGAAAATGCTCTGCATTTGGTGGAATCAGGAAGGTGCAGTGTATTATGAGCTTCTAAAACCAGGTGAAACCATTAACCCTTTGCACTCGCTTGCTTTTTTCACGATTCCTTTATTCTACTGATAACTGTGTCGAGTCACACTAGACATCCAAGTGCAAAAGGTTAATACTGATGGCTACTGACAACAAATAATCAATTTGAACCACGCTTTGATCGTAAAACGACCAGAATAGGCCAGAAGACACGGCAAAGTAATTTTGCTTCATGATAATGCACCATCAAACACTTCAAAACCAGTTAAAGACACGCTAAAAGATCTTGCCTGGGAAGTATTAACCTACCCGCCATATTCACCAGACCTTGCTCCTTCAGATTATCACTTATTCGGATCGATGGCACACGCACTTTCTGAGCAGCATTTGAAAACGTACGAAGAAGTGGAAAATTGGGTCTCTGAATTGTTTGCCTCAAAACAAGAAAAGTTCTATTGTGACAGTATTTATAAATTATCTAAAATATGGGGGAAATATGTAGCTAGCGATAGACATTACTTTGAATAAAGCACTTTTGATGTTTCTCTTGAAATTATTGTGTATTCTTTGATTACAAAATCAGCATTATTAACTGGTACACCTGGTACATCATGCAATACTATGCAGCAGTAAAAAAGAAGGAACTCTTGTCATTTGCAACAGCATAGATGGACCTAAAGAGTATTATGCTAAGCAAAATAAGCCAGGCAGAGAAAGGTAAATATCACATGATCTCACTCAATGAAAAATCGAATGAAAAAATAAAATGAAATCGAATGAAAAAATCGAATAAAATGAAATCGAATGAAATCGAATGAAAAAATAAACAGATGAACAAAGTAGATCTAGAGACATAGAACCATGAACAGACTGATGAATTTCAGAGGGAAGATGGGGGTGAGGGGTAGAGATTGACTGGGGAACTTATATGCATATATGCATAGCCCAAGGACACAGACAATAGTGTGGCAAAGGCTTGGCGGGGGGACAGGTGGGGGAAGATAGGGTCAATTGGCAAAAAAAAGTAGACATCTGTAATACTTTCAATGATAACGATTAATTTAAAAAATAATATATTCTCCTACACTTTAAAATTTATTTGTGAATATTTGAAAGGAGATTTTAATTTTTATTCATAGGGAAAATTCTGAGGTGTTTTATAATTTAGTGCAAAACTCCCACAAATGATTAAAAAAGCAAAAAAAAAACATTTTGTGGATAAATGAACTTAGTGACAATTGTCTTAAATATACAATTTATTTTTACATAAACAGCATTTTGTCTTGGCTAGTCTACTAACAAAGTGCCTATCTTTCTTTGTTAATTTTCTTCCAAGGAAAAATTGACCTGTTATTTTAAATTTAAGTGTGTGTCATAAAATAGACTTATCAAATAGTTTTAGTAGCTGAATATGCTAGAAAAGCAAGATTAGGCTATGAGGGGTTATCAATTAATTTCATGACAAATGCAGAATGGCCAATTCATTAAAACTCCTGTGGAGTATTTATAAAATCATAACTGTTATCCTAAATTAAAATCATTACAAGTTTAGGAGGTACCAACATTTAGAGGACAATTGAAGGTTTTCCAATCTTCTTTTCAGACATGATGGGGGCATAACACAGGTAAGACTATCAGCAGTCAAGAAAATGCAGTTTCTCAGTTTTAGATTCTCAGTACATGAAAGGTGTTTTGTACTGAAAGAACTGACATACAAGTGTCATATAGTTACACCAGTATATAAAGGGCACCTAAAGAATGTCAATTTTTTTCTCAAAAACAGTTAATAAATTAACAATATAAATTTAGGGCTTCAGAGAGAAAATATATATATATCCCAATAGCTGAAAAATATGATTTCTCTACTTTCTTTCCCTGAAACTCATGTCTATGATATTGTTTAAAAAAACTATACATTATTTACCTTTTTTATTAGGCACAAATTCTGTCAGAGTGATATGTACAGTTTACTAGCCATCCTATTAGAGTCAACATCTAAAAAAAAAAGCTGAGTAAGATCCAAGATAGCTGCTGATGGGACTGCAGGCTGCTAGCTAGTGTGAGAGTGAACGAATGAAAGGAGAGTGTGTGGACATATGGGGAGTGTCAGTATTTGTGAGTGAGAGACAGCTATACTCCAAGGTACTGTTGGGGACTGGCGGAACAGCCACCTGTGACTGGGAAGCCTCTACTCTGGCTGAAATCTCTTCCAGAGCAGCTGGCTGTGCCTCAGAGGCCACACCATCTTGAAAGGGAGACGGCTGTGATCAGAGACTGACTGTGATTGGAACCCCAGACTTACCTTCAACATAGGAAATCTTGGATGCCTCCTGGAACCTTACAACCACAACGCCCAGGAAACAGTTACCTCAGCTGCGAATCCACAAACACCAGAACTCCAACCTCCCTGACCACAGGCACCTGGGAAGTCTGCTCAGAGTGAGAAAAATGCATGAATTCGCGAATGGGCCCTGCACCTTCTCACAGAGCAGAAGGAACAGCTGAATCAAAGAGCACCAACTCGGAACTGGTAAATTAAACACAGCTGGCATCACCTAAAGAAAGTCAACACAAGAAAGAGAAAGAGAGCTACATAACCAGAAATCCTGAGAGGAGCAATCATGGGGAGACAAAGAAACAGCTCGCATACCAAAGAAAAGGATGCATCACCAGAAAAGGAAGTAAATGAAATGGAGACAAGCAATATGACAGATAAATAATTCAGAGCAATGGTCATAAGGTCGCTGAAAAGGATGGAAGACAAATTCAACAATATGGGTAAGAACCAAGATGAAATGAAGAAGAACCAAGAAGAAATGAAAACTGACATTGATGCAATAAAGAACTCAATAGAAAGCATCAACAGTAGACTAGAATAAGCAGAGGACTGCATCAGTGAGCTAGAAGACAAGGTAGAAAAAAATACACAAGCAGAGCAGCATCTAGAAAAAAAAAAACTTAAAAAACAGGAGGAGTGCCTAAGGGAACTTTGGGACAACATGAAATGAAACAACATCTGCATAATAGGGACACCAGAAAGAGTGGAAACTGTGCAAGGAATAGAAAACCTTTTTGAAGAAATAATGACAGAAAAATTCCCTGATATGGGGAAGGAAAAAACTCACACAAGTCCAAAAAGCTCACAGAATCCTAAACAAGGTGAACCCCAAAAGATCGACACCAAGACACATTATAATTAAATTGGCAAAGACCAATTTCAAAGTAAGAATCTTAAAAGCAGCCAGAGAGAGACAGAAGGTTACCTACAAAGGATCCCTCATCAGACTAGTGACTGACTTCTCAACCGAAACACATCAGGCCAGAAGGGAATGGAATGAAATATACAAAGTAGTACAAAGCAAGGGTTTGAATCCAACAATACTGTAACCAAGAAGGCTATCAATAAAAATTGAGGGTGAAATCAGGAGCTTCACAGAAAAAAAGGACTAAGTGAGTTTACTAACACCAAACCAGCAATGCAAGAAATGCTAAAAGATCTGCTATAAAAAGAAGAAATAGAAAGGGAAGAAAGAACACAGGCATAAGGAATAAAAATGGCGACAAACAAGTACCTATCAAAAATAAATTTAAATGTAAATGGATTAAATACCCCAATCAAAAGACATAGGGTAGCTGAATGGATAAGAAAACATGACCTATATATCTTCTGTCTACAGGAAACCAAGCTTAGAACAAAGGACTCAAACAGACTGATGGTGAAGGGATGGAAAAGGTTTCTCAGGCGAATGGAAATGAAAAAAGAAAAAAAAGCTGGGGTAGCAATACTTATATCCGACAAATTAGACCTCAAAGTGAAGGCCATAACAAGAGTTAAGGAAGGCCACTTCATAATACTAAAGGGAACAGTTCAACAAGAAGATATAACTCTGGTAAACATATATGCACCCATTACAGGAGCACCAAGATACATAAAAAAAAAAAAAATTCTGGAGGATATCAAGGGAAAGATTGACAGCAATACAGTCATAGTAGGGGACTTTATTACCACACTCACCCCACCAGACAAATCCTATAAACAAAAAAATCAGCAAAGAAACATCAATCCTAAATGACTCACTAGATCAGATGGAATTAATTGACATCTTCAGAACATTCCACCCCAAAGTCACGGAATATACATTCTTCTCAAGTGCACATGGAACATTTTCAAAGATAGACCACATATTGGGGCACAGCAAAGTCTCTTCAAATTCAAGAATATAGAAATCATATCAAGCATCTTCTCAGATCACAATGGCATAAAACTAGAAATCAACTACAATAAAAACAATAAAAATAGCAAACACCTGAAGGCTAAATAACATGCTTTTAAACAATGATTGGGTTACCGAAGAGATCAAAGAAGAAATAAAAAGCATCATGGCAACAAACGACAATGAAAACACAACAATCCAAAAATCTATGTGACACAGCAAAAGCAGTCTTGAGAGGGAAGTTCATAGCTCTGCAGGCCTATCTCAAAAACAAGAAAAGATGGTAATAAATTATCTAACCATACAACTCAAAGAGTTAGAAAGAGAACAAGAAAACTCAGTGTAAGCAGAAGGAAGGAAATAATAAAGATCAGAGCAGAGATAAATGACATAGATACCAAAAAAACAATACAAAAGATTAACTAATCCAAGAGCTGATACTTTGGAAGGATAAACAAGATTGATGAACCTCTAGCCAGGCTCACCAAGAAGCAAAGAGAGCAGACCCAAATAAACAAAATTGAAATGAAAGAGGTGAAGTAACAACAGACCACCAGAAATACAAAGAATTGTGAAAAAATACTATGAACAACTCTATTCCAATGAAATGGACATCCTAGAAGAAATGGACATATTCCAAGAAAAATACAAGCTCCCAAAACTCAATCAAGAAGAATCAAAAAACCTGAATAGGCCATTAACTACCAAAGATATTGAAGCAGCGATTAAAAATCTTCTATCAAACAAAAGCCCTGTTCCAGATGGCTTTACAGGGGAGTTCTACCAAGCATTCAAAGAACTAAAACCTATCCTCCTTAGACTATTTCAAAAAATTCAAGAGGAAGGCATACTTCCAAGCTCTTTCTATGAAGCCAGAATTATCCTAATTCTAAAACCACATAAAGACACCACAAAAAAAAGAACGACAGGCCAGTATCCTTGATGAAAATAGATGCTAAAATCCTCAACAAAATTCTAGCCAATCGAATTCAGCATTACATTAGAAAGATCATACACCATGACCAAGTGTGATTTATTCCAGGGATGCAAGGCTGGTACAATATATGCAAATCAATAAATGTGATACATCACATAAGCAAACTGAGAGACAAATATCACATAATCATCTCAATCAATGCAGAAAAAGCATTTGACAAAATAGAATACCCTTTCTTGATAAAAACTCAGCAAAGTGGGAATCTAGGGATCATACCTCAACATAATAAAAGCCTTATACAACAAACATACAGCGAACATTATGCTCAATGGGCAAAAAACTAAACTCATTTCCCCTTAGAACAGGAATAAGACAGGTATGCCCATTTTCACCACTCCTGTTCGATATAGTAAGTGCTAGCCATAGCAATTAGACAAGAAGAAGAAATAAATGCATCCAAATGGGAAAAGAAGAAGTAAAACTGTCCTTATTTGCAGATGACATGATACTATACACAGAAAACCCCAAAGACTCCATCAAAAAACTACTGGACCTAATAAGTGAATTTGGCAAAGTAGCAGGATACAAAATTAACACCCAGAAATCTCTGGCCTTTTTATACACTCTTAATGAACTCACAGAAAGAGAAGCGGGAAAAAAATCCCATTTGCCATTGCACCAAAAAAATTAAGATACCTAGGAATAAATTTAACTAATGATGTAAAAAACCTGTACTCGGAAAACTACAGGACATTGAAAAAAGAGATAGAGGAAGACATGCACAAATGGAAGAATATACCATATTTATGGACTGGTAGAATCAACATCATTAAAATGTCCATACCACCCAAAGCAATCTATAAATTTAATGCAATCCCCATTAAAATATCAACGACATACTTCAAAGACCTAGAAAAAACTCCACAAATTCATCTGGAATTAAAAAAAGACCCTGAATAGCTGCAGCAATCTTGAGAAAGAAGGACAATGTAGGAGGGATCACAATACCAGATATCAAGCTATACTACAAAGCCACTGTTCTCAAAACTGCCTGGTAGTGGCACCAGAACAGACATATTGACCAGTGGAACAAAACAGAGAACCCAGAAATCAACCCAAGCCAGTATGCTCAATTAATATTTGACAAAGGAGGCAAGAACATACAATGGAGATAAGACAGGGTCTTCAATAAGTGGTGTTGGGAAAACTGGACAGATACTTGCAAAAAATGTCATCTGCAAATAAGGACAGTTTTACTTCTTTTTTTCCAATTTGGATGCCTTTTTTATACCAACTTACACCATACACAAAAAATAATCTCAAAATGGTTAAAGGACTTAAATGTAAGATGGGAAACCATAAAAATCTTAGAAGAAGTCATAGGCTGCAAAATAGCAGACATTTGTTGCAGCAATATCTTTACCGATACAGCTCCTAGGGCAATGGAAACTAAAGAGAAAATAAACAAATGGGACTGTATCAAAATAAAAAGCTTCTGCACAGCAAAAGAAACCATCAACAAAACAATAAGAATGCCCACTGCATGGGAGAACATATTTTCCAATGTTAACACCCATAAGGGTTTAATCTCCAACATTTACATGAAACTCATACAACTTAACAAAAGGAATAAAAACAATCCAATAAAAAAATGGGCAATGGACCTAAATAGATACTTTTTGAAAGAAGACAGAAAGAAGGCCATGAGACATATGAAAACATGCTCAGTCACTAATCATCCAAGAGATGCAAATCAAAATGACAATGTGGTACCATCTCACACCTGTCAGAATGGCTATCAACAACAAATCAACAAAGGACAAGTGCTGGAGAGGATGCGGAGAGAAAGGAATCCTCGTGCACTGCTGGTGGGAATGCAGACTGGTGCAGCCACTGTGGAAGACAGTATGGAGTTTCCTCAGAAAACTAAAAATGGAACTCCCATTTGACCCATTGATCACACTTCTAGGAATATATCCCAAGAAACTAGAAACACCAATCAGAAAGGATATGTGCACCCCTATGTTCATCGCAGCACAATTCAGCATAGCTAAGATTTGGAAACAGCATAAATGCCCATAAGCAGATGAATGAATTAGAAAACCGTGGTATATCTACACAATGGAATACTACACTGCTGTAAAAAAGAAGGAATTCTTACCATTTCCAACATAATGGATGAATCTGTAGAGCATTATGCTAAGTGAAATAAGCCAGTCAATGAAAGAAAAATACCACATGATCTCACTCATTTATGTATAATAAAGAACATTATAAACTTATGAACAAAAATAGATACAGAGGCAGAGCAGCATTGAACAGACTGTAAAACTACAGCAGGAAGTCTGGGAAAATTGGGGGTGGGGAGGTAAAAGATCAACTGAAGGACTTGTATGCACCCATATAAGCACAACCAATGGACACGAGACACTGGGTGTTAGGGGAGACTGGAGAAAGTCAATGGGAAAAAAAGGAGACATATGTACTAATCTTTGTAATACTTTAAGCAATAAAATAAAATTAAAAATAAAAGAAAAATCTGAGATTTCATCTGGATTGTAAGGGTGAGCAAGATATCAAAGAAGATATTGCCGAAACCGGTTTGGCTCAGTGGATAGAGCGTCGGCCTGCGGACTCAAGGGTCCCAGGTTTGATTCCGGTCAGGGGCATGTACCTTGGTTGCGGGCACATCCCCAGTAGGGGTTGTTGTGCAGGAGGCAGCTGATCGATGTCTCTCTCTCATCGATGTTTCTAACTCTCTATCCCTCTCTCTTCCTCTCTGTAAAAAATCAATAAAATATATTAAAAAAAAGAAGATATTGATAATTAAATCATTGATGGAGTCATTAACTTCACTTTGAGATATGTTATATATGAGGATTTTAGAGGAGTGATTCCCTAACTAGCTATTTAGGCTAACTGAGGATGATAATAACACTAACAACAATAGAAATCTGTGCCAATTTTGGGGAAAGGAGGAAAGTAAATGATTAGACATGTTTAGTTGAAGTATCAAGACATCGAAGTGGAGATATATTTTATGTAAGTAGAACTGTTTCATTGGAGACTAATGAGAGGGTTAGCAGTCATTTATATGAAAATGGGGTATTGAAATTGTAAGAATAGATACATTTTTCAAAGTTGAAAAGCGATAAATAGAAACTGGTGATTTCAATGAAAATGAAAAATAATCCCCTTTGAACTCATTGATGATCTTACTTTTCTACTGCATGTATGCATTCAGACATCACTGGTGGCCTTCTGCTTGTGATGCCATGAAAGCAGTTCAGGAAAATGTGTAGTAGTGGAGTGTTTACTTATTTTTATACAATGAGCTTCATATCATATTTTTGGAAACCAAAATAAAAGAAAATAAAGTACATCAGTGTTTGAAAATAGGAAATATGCCTCTGTTTAATATGACATTACTCCAGGTTACTATTAAGTACTTGAATTCATTATCTACTCTTTGATACTGACTAGTGTAAAAAAGGCAGATTCATAAGTTGACTATTTTCATCTATCATCATGATTTGCTTGAAACTTTTAAATGTTCCTGAATCAACATTCAGTTCAGCTTTGCTGACCTTCTAGAGCAATAAAGATTATGTGGATAAAAATTACCTGGGGGCATATATACTTCCTTAAAAATCAGCAGGAGGGCCAGAATCCGTGTTCATCCATCCTTTCTCAGCCCCAGGCAGACCAAGCCCAGCTTGCCATGCCTTAGGAACATGGCATCCTGGAGCAGGGGCACCCGCCTGGGCTGCAGGAGGCCGCTACAAAAGCGCCTATTAGGACCAGGATAAGTTGGCCCAGATCTGCTTCGGCAACATCTCCACAGCCAAAGCTATTGCTGATGCTATTAGAACAAGCCTTGGACCAAAAGGAATGGATAAAATGATTCAAGATGGAAAAACCGATGTGACCATTACAAATGATGGTGCCACCATTCTGAAACAAATGCAAGTGTAACATACAGCAGCCAGAATGCTGGTAGAGTTGTCTAAGGCACAAGATATAGAAGCAAGAAATGGCACTACACCTGTGGTCATCATTGCTGGCTCTCTCTTAGATTCCTGTACTAAGCTTCTTCAGAAAGGGATTCATCCAACTATCATTTCGGAATCATTCCAGAAGGCTTTGGAAAAGGTTACTGAAGTATTGGTTGACATGTCTCCACCTGTGGAACTGAGTAACAGAAAAACTTTGTTAAATAGTGCAGCCACTTCATTAAACTCAAAGGTTGTCTCTCAGTATTCAATTCTGCTTTCTCCAATGAGTGTAAAGGCAGTTATTAAAGTGATTGACCCAGCCACAGCTACTGGTGTATCTTGAAGATATTAAAATAGTTAAGAAACTTGGGACAATCCATGACTGTGAGTTGGTGGAATGGCTGGTTATCACTCAGAAGGTGGCAAATTCTGGTATAACCAGAGTCGAAAAGGCTAAAATTGGGCTTATTCAGTTTTGCTTATCTACTCCCAAAAACAGATATGGATAATCAGATAGTAGTTTCTGACTATGTCCAGATTGACCAAGTGCTTTGAGAGGAGAAAGCCAATAATCTAAACTTAGTGAAGCAAATTCAAACAAACAAACAAACAAACAAACAGGATGTAATGTTCTTCTCATACAAAAGTCTATTCTAAGAGATGCTCTAAGTGATCTTGCATTACATTTCCTAAACAAAATGAAGATTATGGTGGTTAAGGATATTGAAAGAGAAGATATTGAATTCATTTGTAAGATGATTGGAACCAAGCCAATTGCTCATATTGAACAGTTCACAGCTGAGTTAGCTGAGGAGGTCAATTTAAATGGTTCTGGCAAAGTGCTCAAGATTACAGGCTGTACAAGCCCTGGAAAAACAGTTACAGCTGTTGTTCGTGGTTCTAGCAAATTGGTTATTGAAGAAGCTGAGCACTCCATTCATGATGCCCTATGTGTCATTCTCTGTTTAGTGAAGAATAGAGCTCTTTTTGCAGGAGGTGGTGCTCCAGAAATACAGTTGGCTCTACGGTTAACTGAATATCCATGAACATTGAGTGGTATGGAATCCTACTGCATTCGTGCTTTTGCAGATGGTATGGAAGTAAATTCATCTACACTAGCTTAAAATGCTGGCACAAATCCCATTTCTACAGTAACAGAACTAAGAAACCGGCATGCCCAAGGAGAAAAAACTACAGGCATCAATGTCCAAAAGGGTGGTATTTGCAACATTTTGGAGGAACTGGTTGTCCAGCCTCTGTTGGTTACAGTTAGTGCACTGACTCTAGCAACTGAAACTGTCCAGAGCATCCTGGAAATTGATAATGTGGTAAACACTCAGTAATCTGGATAACACTGGCTGACTGGTACCATCATGGCCACTAATAGTGCGGCTGGAGTGGAAGATCACTGGTGTTTCTTGTTGTTTGGAATATTGTTTCCTTATGAATTCCTGGGCCTGGTCTTCCAGTTTGCATTTACTTGAAATTGTACTGACACAGTTTAATTAAAATATTAAAGTTTTGGTTTCAAAACAAATCAGCAGGAAACGCCATATACCAAAGTTTTATTTGGTACCATATAAGAATCCTGAAGCATGCTAGGGATATAAGATGGTGTACAGTGGAACTTTCCTTCTTTATATTTTTCACATTTCAGCATAGTAGTAAACTCCAAGATTATATAAGAAGTTTTAAATGATATTCAGTAGAAATTATGTAATTCTGTTAGGTTTTCCTGTGTTCAAAAGTGACACCTTAATCATCATAGATTATTATCTTACTTTTCATTTATTTTATTTTTAACCAGTGGTCTGGTTCACAGATTCGTGCACATTGAAATGAAATTAATTAGAAGGTGGCCAGCAGGGTGGGACTGGGCAAGATGGGCTGGACACCCCCTGGAGCCAACCTCCTGTGGTCCCTCCCCGGCCGGCCACACCTGGGGTGGCACCGGAGCTTAAAAGGCATCTGCGGAGTGAGCGCGGTCCCTCTGGCAGGTGGGTCACTCGGCCTGGCCTATGGGGATCGGGCTGAAACCAACAGTCTGACATCCCCTGAGGGGTCCGGAGTGCGAGAGGGCACTCTGTAAAGTTGCTGTCCTTTTTTTGTTGTGTTAATACTCACCTGAGGATATATTTTTCCATTGATTTTCAGGGAGAGTGGAAGAGAGAGGGAAAGACAGAGAGAAACACATTGATTGGTTGCCTCCTGCATGAGCCCTAACCAGGGCCTATGCCAGGGAGGAACCTGCAAACAAATCTAAGGTACTTGCCCTAGATTGAAACTGAACCCAGGAACCTTTGGTCCACAGACTGATGCTCTATCCACTGAGCAAAACTGGCTAAGGCCAGGTGTACCCATTTTTATTCCCGTTGACTACGTCTACCTCTTCTAGGCCCCCCCATGCTATCTTACCTAATAATAGACAAACATGTAAATTGACTGTACCTCCGCTATGCCACCAGCCAATCAGGAGTGATATGCAAATTAACTCAACAAAGATGGTGGTTAATTTGCATACACAGGCACCGAGTGATGGGGGTGGGATGCTTGCTTGCATTGTCACCATGGTGATGATGCAGGTGTTCTGCCCCATCCCGGTCTCTCAGGGCCTCTGGGCAGCATGGGAAGGCAGGGCCGGAGTGGAAAGAGGCATCTCCCAGAGCAGAAAGAGGTGGCTCCGGGGCCTGAGCAGAAAGGAGCTGGGCCGGAGTGGAAAGGCAGTGCCAGCAGCCAGGGAAAGGAAAGCCCATTCTAGCACGAATCTTTGTGCATTGGGCTTCTAGTTATCTATGGTCTATGCATATATGCATATAAGTTCCCCAGTAAATCTCCTTCCACCCCATACTCCCATCATCATCTACCCTCTAAAATTTGGCAGTCTGTTCCAAGGTTCTATGTCTCTGGATGTATTTTGTTCATTAGATTCCACATATGAGTGAGATCATGGATAGTTGTATTTCTCTGACTAGCTTATTTAGCTTAGTATAATATTCTCCAGGTCCTTCCATGTTGTCTCAAAGGGAAAAAGATCCCTTTTTTTTTAATGCTGCATAATATTTCATGGTGTAAATGTACCACAGCTTTTTTAGTGAAATCTGTTGCAGAGAAACCATCCAAGCTAAACTGGGTGACTGACTTAACAGAACTCTGAGAGTTTAAAAAAGTACATTGTTTTAAGCCTTTATGTTTATGATGATTTATTACAGGAGAAAAAGAAAACAAATATAAATACAAAGAAAAAAAAAGACAAATATAGATTTATGGTAAAATATTTCAATACCCCTTTCTTGATAATTGAGAGAACCCTAACTATAAAATCAGAAGGCATATAATAGACTTGAAGAAGACCATTGACCAACAGGATCCAATTACACTTTCAGAATATTCCACAACCAACAATGGGATCCACATTCTAAATAAGTGATGATTTTAATCTACTTCCTTTGGTTATACAAATCATTTAACAATGGAGGGCTGGACTTAAAAAGGATCATTTTGTGGAGAAACTAGAAATCTCATACATTGTTGTGGGAATATAAAATAGCATAATCACTTAGGGAAGCAATTTAATGATATCTTATAAATGTAAGTGCTCATATACCCTATGGCCCATCCATTCTATTCCTAGGCTTTTACCCAAAAGATATGAAATCATATGGCCATATAAAGTATTGAATATGAAGATCCATGACAATTTCATCTGTAATAATAAAAAATGGAAACTAATCCACACACTTACCCATAGGCAAATGGGTAAACATTTATTGGTAAATTAACAAAATAACAATAGAAGGACAAATTAGATATATCCCAAAACATAGATGAATCTGAAAATAATTATATCAAATGAAAGAAGCCAGGCAATACAGAGTACATATTATATGATTGTGTTTATATAAAATTGTACAAAATGGAATCTAATCTACAGTGATGGAAAGCATATCAGTGGTTGCCTGGGGTGGGTTGCTCAAGAATAGGCATGCATGAGGGCTTACAAAGGGACTTTGGAGGGTGATTAAATGTTCATTCTCTTGATTGTGATGATGGTTTCATGGGTGTATACACATATTAAAACTTATTAAGTTGTATAATTTAAATATGTGCATTTATTGTATGTCACTTTTGCTATTTAAAAAAATACCCATGCTATAAGGCCGTGGTCGGCAAACTGTGGCTCACGAGCCACATGCGGCTCTTTGGCCCCTTGAGTGTGGCTCTTCCACAAAAGACCATTGCCTGGGCGAGTCTATTTTATTTATTTATTTATTTAATATATTTTATTGATTTTTCACAGAGAGAAAGGTAGAGGGATAGAGAGCTAGAAACATCGATGAGAGAGATACACTGACCAGCTGCCTCCTGCACACCCCCCACCGGGGATGTGCCCGCAACCAATGTACATGCCCTTGACCGGAATCGAATCTGGGACCTTTCAGTCCGTAGACCGACGCTCTATCCACTGAGCCAAACCGGTTTCGGCTGGGCGAGTCTATTTTAAAGAAGTGGCGTTAGAAGAAGTTTAAGTTTAAAAAATTTGGCTCTCAAAAGAAATTTCAATCATTGTACTGTTGATATTTGGCTCTGTTGACTAATGAGTTTGCTGACCACTGCTATAAGATAATGATCATTCCAGAATCTGTATACATAAAAAGCTAATATGCTAAGTGCCTGACCATTCGACTAGTCGCTATGACATGCACTGACCACCAGGGGGCAGACACTCAGCGCAGGAGCTGCAGTGACATGCACTAGTCATTTACAGAGGAATGGCACTGCAGACCTGGTGCCCACAAAGCAACAGTTGGCTTCCCCCAAGTGGTACACAGGCCCTGCTACCCCCCTGGAGCAACACCCCACCAAATTGCAGCCGATGCAGCTCAGACCCCCCATGGCACAAAATGTGGCCCACAGCCCAGCCCAGCCTGGAAATGGTAGCTGTGGGCACCAGGTAATGAAGTCATGTAGCAACGCCCAACTTCCTCTCCCTAGCAACTAGCCTCCTTACAGTTTCTTGAGCTCAGGAACACGACTTGCTTTATAGCCAGGTGGAAACATTTTACACTTTAACAAAATGTTTGTGAAGTGTTTTCCTGTGCCTGCCTCATCTCATTTGATCCTCACAGAAGTCCTGGAGTAGGTAGATAGGAGACTCGGTGGAATCCTATTTTATTTTCATTAGCCAGAAAATGGAGATTTAGAAAGCTTAGAAACTTGACCCAACTGAAAAGAAGTAAGCATTGGTGGACCTTGAAAATGACTTCAGATTTTCTCACTGCACAGAATATAGTCAAACACTGCTACAGTTAAATACCTTACCCTTTGTTCTCCCTGCATGATCTATAATAATAATGTGCTTCATGTTGATTTTTACTGCTGTGTTGCTGACAATTACCTGAAAGAGAAATTAGGGTGCTTCACTGGGCTGGAAAAAGTTTAGCTAAATCAGAAAGCAGGTCTAATTAAGCAAGTTTATTCTATATATATAAAAGGATAAGTTGACTTGCACATGCACAATACATATAAAGCTCTTGCTGGTGCCAATAGCACACGTGTGTTTTAATCTGTCATTGTCGATTGTGAATTTGGTTGACACTTCTATTACAGAGAAAGGGCAAATAGCAATATTAAAATATTTCTTCTATCAACCAAAGCACTTGTATCCATGATCATTACCAATGGACACAAGACACCCGGGGGGGGGGGGATGAGGTCATTCAACAGTGGGTAGGGGAGGCTGGGGGAAGGTCAATGGGAATAAAAAGGAGATATATGTACTACTATGTGTAATACTTTAAACAATAAAATAAAATAAAATAAAATATTTCTTCTAATTAATTTTCTTTCAATGTGCACAAATTTGTGCACTGGGCCACTAGTGGAATATAATGATCCAAGAACTATGTAGGAAATAAAATTAAAAAAACAAACAAACCACCATATAGAGAAAAAGAAGAATCAAAAGAGTCTGTTCTTTTGGACATAATGCTTACAACTTATCACCAATTGTTAACAGTAGAAACTGGAAATTAAAATGTTAACTTCACAATAAGTTTTTCAGAGTTCATGATATCATTTTAAGTCTTATATTTATAAGTAAGTACATTCCAAAACTTGTGGGGTTATTATTCTTCAGTAATTGCTCTTGGTAACTCTAGTAACTCCTTTCAATGTGTTTCTAAATTAAATTCAAACTGTATATATATATTTGTGTGTGTGTGTGTGTGTGTGTGTGTGTGTGTGTATACCAGCCCCTGCTTGACTCTTTAATTGTGTAGTTAACATATTGTCGGAAATAACAGGCTATTTTTTTTTGTGTGAGATACATTTTTGTCTAAATGATATATATATATATTCCATGAGGAAAAATTGCTTTGTGAGACAATTCCTCTGTTCAGTTCATAGTTCTCAGTAATCATTTACACCATATCAAAAAGTAGATCCAGTAATGCTTAGTGTTTTGGTATTAATAGAGAACAAAAATCAACAAAACTTACATTATAGGTGACATTGTTCCTTTATTCCATGAAATCTGTACTGAGAAAATCTGGATGTCTGTCCAACTATCTGCATGAATTAGAACTTTTATGCTTATGTTAGTCATTTTCTTAATGACAATCATATACTTTACAAAATGTTCCCCCTGATATTTCCAGTACCCAGAATAGTCATTAAGAAAATTACTAGGAGTGGCACTAACATTTATTGAGCATCTGCTATTCCTGATAGTAATGAAGAGTTTGAATCCATGTTTGATATTTGAGTGTGGAAACCATTTAAGTCCCAACCCTTCCTTTCTATTCCACCACATATCTGGTGCAATATATATGGAAACCTGCCTGTCTCTTGAGATATTGGAGCCTGTAGCAACTTCACAGCTTTAGCCTACCAGTGGGATTCCTTCTTCAGACTTATTTTGTAGCCATTACAAAAGGCAAACCAACTCTCTGATATGCTTTTTCCATTCTCAACCAGATTGTACCTGCCTTGCTCTAAATAGAAGTTTCTTGTGTGTATAATAATTTTTTTAGCAATTATCAAGGTGTGTGATGTGTCCTAAGTTTAAATATCTGACTTATTAATTGGGAAGGGTTCATTTCACCTCTGTGCAGGTGATCATAAAACACTATAATTGTTGAAAGATTTACCACCTATAACCTTGTAATTGTCAGTACAACAATTTTAGTGTGCTCTTATTAATTCTGTTTTGCAGGAAAAAAATGAATCTTCAGGGAAGTTGCTTAAACTGTCTAAAACCATACAGACAATAAGTGGCAGCATCAGAACTTGAATCCAATTCCGTCAAAATTCCAAATTCCTGCAGAAAAGGGAAGGCCTGGTAGGGAGGGAAGATCATATCTTTGCATGACTACAGGTAGCAAATTGAAGAAGTCTGAAAATAAATATATTACTTAGTGGCCTTAAATCATTATTAAAGGGCACTAGGTCTATATTGCTGTAGTCAATAGGAAAACTGTAATGTGTGGATCTATTTTAGCCATTTTTTTCCTAAAACTGGCATGATAGTTAGAAAGTATAAGTGGTTAAAGTCATTCTAGGAAAATTCTGCTATAGAGTTACCAACTAGTCCTTTCCTTTGGCCATTTTTTACTCTATTATTTCTTATTGGTTTTGCCCAGGAAGAATTCTCACCTTTATCCTCAGCTTCTATGGGGTAATCTCTAACTACTTGGAATAGTCTGAAAACATGAGTGTGCATTATTATTGTTGACCTTGAGGACCACACATATTGGTTTATACCAATGAGATGACTCATAGTAGACCCCTTGGAGCAGGTGATATAAGCCAGATCTATGGAGAGCAGGTCTTCAACCACATGAACAATCAATCAATTAATTATTCCTACCTACTGAAGTACCAGTAAAAACTCTGAATACCAAAGTTCAAGTAAATACCCTGGATTTTAGTATTCTTAGTGCATTGTCATACATTAATGACAGGAGACTACTATAGTGTGAATGTTTGTGTCTCCACAAAATTCATATGCTGAAATCTAATTCACAGTGCGATAGTATTAGGAAGTGGGCTTTGGGGAGGTGTAGTCCTCAGGAATGGAATAATTACTTTATAAAAAGAACCCCAGAGAACTTTATTGCCCTTTCTACCTTGTAAGGTTACAGTGAGAAGATGGCAGTCTATGAATCTAGAAGTGGATTTTCAACAGATGCTAAATCTACTGACACCTTGACCTTGGGCTTCGTAGCTTCCAGAATAATGATAAAAAAAAATTTTAGATGTTTATAAGCTATTCAATCTATGGCATTTTTTTCAGACTAAGATGACTAAAATAAAAGGTAATATATCCTGAAAACAAGGTTAGCTTTGCATTTGGAACCCTATGAGGTTCTTCCCTATGTGTCACTTTTTGGGGCTGATTCCTTATCCCAAATAATTGTAATAAACAACAGTACTTTGTCGTGAGCATTGGGAGTCTTTCTAAAGAATTATCAATCTGAGGGTGGTTTGTGGAAACTTCCAAACTTGTATTTAGTGTCAGAAGTGAAGGTGGTTTTGTGTGAATTTTTCTTTCTAACTTTGTAACTAGACTCTGCTTGTAGTTGGGGTCAAAAACCATTGGTGGACTTGGCTTTCTGGAGGAAGGTACCCTTTGGCTAACTCCAGAAATGTATATAGCTAAACTGCAATATAGTCACTTCTAACTTGGGGTAAAGGATAACAAGTATTATAAAATTCCATCCATATCACAAATATTAGCATTTGTTGGTGACTTCCACATCAGATGTATGACAACAAATAATTCAAATGAAGTCATATTATTTTAAAATGTAAAAAAAGTTTCAGTGGATTATTAAATATTAGATAAGCCTCACAGAAATTAAAAGAAAATAACACCAAATTATAGAATACAAATATATGTAGCAAATATTCATTTATTGTAGAATACAGCTATATTATTGCTATAATATAAGCTATTTATATGTAAAACTTATTAGTCTAATTTATTATGAGCAACAAGATTTTATTTTATTTTATGGTAAATTACAAATTATGCCACTAGAGTGTGCTAAAACATTTTCTTAGATTAGAAAATAATTTCTGAAAGTGATACTGTTATAAACTGCCCTCAGCAAAGGATTTCATTTATCAACCAATTTATGTTGTAAAACATTTAAAAAATTAATAACACAAATCAATTTTTATTAAGTATCTTAGATTTTTTATACTCGTTTGTGATATCTATATCATTCAGATTATGAAGTATTAGAAATGCTAATTGTAAGAACTATCATTCAGCTTTAGATTTCATATTATCTATTCTTTCAAAGGAAGCCAAAGTCAGTAATTGGTAGCAGGGACCAAACATCAAGGAAAATTAGTATATGCATTGGGAATGCATTAGTATTATACCCATGCAAAGTTAAAATATCACAATAAAATCTTTTGGAATCAGGAAATTTTATGGAATATGGCAAATATTTCAAATTACTAATATTTTGGTTTCATTCCCAAAATTGGTGACATGTAGAAGTATACATATATTGATCATATAAAGAGTAAAGGATTTTTAGAGTGAAAGCACAGAATAAGAGAAAAAATATGACCTTTTATAGCTGCACTCTTCTTTACGAAAATGTCTAGCATAACCTAAGGGAAATTCTTTCAGAAAGCCACTAAATGTAAAAAGGACAGAAGAGAAAACTGAAAAACATGCATTTCTTTCACTTTCCTGTCACACTTCTCCCCAACTGGAATGTTCCACAAGATTCAGGGGAAAAGGCAAAGCTCCAATTCCTAAATCTGCTATTTTGGACATAATGCTTACAACTTATAAATCTTTCCTCCTTCAAGCTCACAAACATTTAAGTACAGACTGGAGATCTTGTGACTGTGTACATTTGTTGATGCCGAGGGGGAGAGAGTCATGTATTGCAAGTAGACTCTATCTTCAATTCTAATATGTTCACTGAATTTTAAGCTGGCCATATGATTCACAGCCTAATACCAAGATTATAATGTGATCTGAGAACTCACCTCCTGTTAGGGATGCATGGCCTGCAATATTAGGAATGGTAGAGAGGTTATAATCATAGATATAGAGGACAATTTTTAAAGTTCTGCAAATAAATATAGCTTAATAAATTTTACATTTTTAGTAGTAGATTTTAGAAAAAATGTTGTTATCAAATTGCTTTAACATAGGCAGAAGTAACAACAGAAGAAATGGTAAAATCATCAAAAATGCTTCTCCACTATTTACCTAGTCCAAATGACTTTATTAGGTAAGTTCCCTCAAAAACAAAAGGGACAGATAATTCTACATGCCATTCAATTTCTTCCATAAGATAAAGATTTAAAATTCCCATTTTATTTTCTGAAGCAAATATAACTACCCTGATACCAAATTTTGCCAAAAAAGCTCAATGATGAAATCTAAAAACCAAGCTGATTTATGGAGGTAGATGCAATAATTTCAAATGTTAAGTAATGAAATTCATGAATATATTTAATGACCCATGTTACATAATCAAGCACAATTTATTCCACAAATGTGAAGTTGATTTTGAATTGGCAGATATATTATTATAACGGTTTCCTTAATAGATCAAATGAGATAACACACACATACATGCACATGATTTTCCTTTAAATGTTAGTATATTATTTAAGAAAATGAACTATCAATTTCTGACAAAACTCATGGTAAAATAAGAATAAAACATATATTTTTATATGATAAAGCACATCTGTCTCAAACAACCATGATCATGATTCAACATGCTCTGATTAAAGGAAAGAACAAGACTCAGATGTATAACATTACTATTATTACTTAAAACATTTTTTAATTATAGCATTGACATAAAACATATAAAAGAAGCAATAAGATGTGCAACCATGAGAATAGAGTAACAATATTATGGCAGACAATATGAATAGAGTAACAATTTTATGGCAGGCAACAGAAAAAATTTAAGAGAGTCAACTGAAAAATAAATACAATCATTTGAAGAAATTAACATAATAATCCTTATAAGAATACTATGGGTTAAATCTTGATGTATCTGCTATTTAACATGTGAGAAAACAAGGTTACACAGCTAGAAACTGGCAGAGCCCTGATTTGATTCCACATGTCTGATTCAAATAATAAAGTAGGAAATACTATTAAAATATATGACTCCTCTAACAAATCCTACCTTATAATAGACAAACATGCAAATTGACCACACCTCTGCTATGCCCATGATTGGGCCGGCGAGAGGCTGGGGGGCGGGACTCCGGGTGACCTATCCGGTCTTTGAGAAAATCAAGATGGCTGCGCCCAATCCTCTTAGTTCCAGGGGTCCCTGGGGATATCGCCAACCTGGGGGGGCATGGCCGGGCCCAGCCATCCGCTGCCTGGGGGTCCCCGGGGAAATCGGCACCCCGGGGAGGTGAGGCGGGACTCGCCCAGCTGCTTCCAGGGTCCCTGGGAACATTGCAGGCATGTGGTTGCTGAGACCCAGACCAGGTCTCTGGCCACAGATTTATAGCTTTGCTGAGACCGAGGGCAGGGATCTGCCTCATCTGCAGAGAGACAGAGGTTCTGCAGTGCCCCCAAGACGTGGGTGGGCCCAGCCAGGGATCAAGAGGCATGGAAGGACTCCTGGCAGAGGGGCAAGGACCCTCACCCCTGAGGTGAGGGTTGAGCGGTGGTGCCACCTCAGTGGAGGGGTGCTGCACTGCAGGGTACTGGACTGACTGATGTGATTCAGAGAAGCTCCCAGTGCTAATGGGCCTCGCTCAGGCGGCCTTCACACTTCAGAGGCAGTGACTCCTGCTCCTGCCTTGACCCAAAAGCAAGCTCGGGACACCCTGCCCCATAGCAGAACATGCCTAGGCAGTGAGTGGGAAGCCTTCCACCTGCTTCGGAGAAGGGGAGGCAGTAAAGAATGAGGGGAGAGGAAAGAATGTGGAGCATCCTCAATGAAGAGGTGCTTGAGAAAGAGGCTCAGAAGCCTGACTGGAAGGTTTGTTCTGTTTGCTGGGCCGCTGCCCCTTAGGAAGCACAAAGAGCATGGCTCTGAGGGCTTCCTGTGTGCTGAGTCAAGTTCCACAGACAACTGGAATTGGCCTCAGTTTCCTGGTCTGAAACATGGATTAAGCATGTCCCAGTGCCTTCACTGAGTTTTGGTGGCCAATTGAGATACTATATAAAGAAAATGAGGGAAGAAGTAAGAAAGAAAAGGAAGGACGAACAACATAAAAGAAAGACTGAAAGGAACCTGTAAACCCATTGTCACTTAAATAGGGAATATAGTCAACCATCTCAATAGGCCAATAACTAAGGAAGAAATTAAAGCAGTCATTAAAAAGCTTCCAGCAGACAAAAGCCCGGGGCCAGACAGCTTCACAGGGTAGTTTTACCAAACATTCAAGGAAGAACTAAAACTTATCCTCCTCAGACTATTCCAAAAAATTCAAGAGGAAGGAACACTTCCAAGCTCCTTCTATGAAGCCAGCATCACCCTAATACCAAAGCCAGATAAACACAACACAATGAAAGAGAATTACAGGCCAATATCCCTCGTGAACATAGATGCCAAAATCTTCAACAGAAATCTAGCAAATCAGATCCAATAGTACATCAGCAAGATCATACACCATGACCAAGTAGGATTTATCCCAGGGATGCAAGGATGGTACAATATCCGCAAATCAATAAATGTGATACATCACATAAACAAATTGAGAGAAAAAAACACATTGTCATATCAAGTGATGCAGAAAAAGCACGTGACAAAATCCAACACCCTTTCTTGATAAAAACTCTCAGCAAGGTGGGAATAGAAGAATCATACCACAACATAATAAAAGCCATATATGACAAACCCACAGCCAACATCATACTCAAAGGTCAAAAACTAAAACCATTTCCCCTAAAAACAGGAACAAGACAAGGATGCCCGCTTTCACCACTCCTGTTCAACATAGTACTGGAAGTCCTAGCAATTGCAATTAGACAAGAGGAAGAAATAAAAGCCATCCAAATTGGAAAAGAAGAAGTAAAACTGTCCTTATTTGCAGATGACATGATACTGTACATAGAAAACCCTAAAGAGTCCATGAAAAAATTATTAGACCTAATAAATGAATTTGGCAATGTAGCAGGATACACAATTAATGCCAAAAAATCTATGGCATTTCTATACACCAACAGTGAACAAACAGAAAGAGAGACTAAGAAAACAATCCCGTTTACCACCAAAAATATTAAGATACCTAGGAATAAACTTTACTAAGGAGGTAAAAGACCCATACGTGAAAAACTACAGGACATTGAAAAAAGAGATAGAGGAATACATAAATAGATGGAAGAGCATACCGTGTTCATGGATTGGTAGAAACAACATCATTAAAATGTCCATACTACCCAAAGCAATCTATAGATTCAATGTACCACCCATTAAAATACCAAAGGCATATTTCACAGACCTAGAAAGAACTCTCCAAAAATTAATCTGGAATATAAAAAGACCCCGAATAGCCACAGCAATACTGAGAAAGAAGAGCAAAGTAGGAGGGATCTCAATACGAGATATCCAGCTGTATTACAAAGCCACTGTTCTCAAAACAGCCTGGTACTGGCATAAGAACAGGCATATAGACCAATGGAATAGAATAGAGAACCCAGATATCGACCCAAACCACTATGCTCAATTGATATTTGCCAAAGAGGCATGAACATACAATGGAATCAAGACAGTCTCTTCATTAAATGGTGTTGGGAAATTGGACAGAAACATGCAAAAAAATAAAACTAGATCACAAACTTACACCATACACCAAAATGAACTCAAAATGGATAAAGGACTTAAACATAAGACGGGAAACCATAAAAATACTAGAAAAATCTACAGGAAGCGAAATCTCAGACATATGTCGAGGCAATTTCTTCACTGCTACCACTCCTTGGGTAATGGAAACTAAAGAGAAAATAAACAAATGGGACTACATCAAAATAAAAAGCTTTTGCACAACAAAGGAGAGCATATTTGCCAATGTTATCACTGATAAAGGTTTAATCTCCAACATTTACAGGGAACTCATACAACTCAATAAAAAGAAGATAAATGATCCAATAAAAAATGGGCAATGGACCTAAATAGAATCTTTTCAAAAGAAGACTGAAGGAAGGCCACGAGACATATGAAAATATGCTCAAAGTCACTAATTATCTGAGAGATGCAAATCAAAACGACAATGAGGTACTCTTTCACACCTGTCAGAATGGCAATCACCAAGAAATCAACAAGCGACAAGTGCTGGCGAGTATGCAGAGAAAAAGGAACCCTTGTGCACTGCTGATGTGAATGCAGACTGGTGCAGCCACTGTGGAGAATAGTATGGAGTTTCCTCAAAATACTAAAAATGGAACTCTCATTTGACCCAGTAATCCCCCTTCTAGGAATATATCCTAAGAAACTAGAAACACCAATCAGAAAGGATATATGCACCCCTATGTTCATAGCAGCACAATTCAGCATAGCTAAGATTTGGAAACAGCTTAAGTGCCCATGAGCAGATGACTGGATCAGAAAACTATGGTACATCTAAACAATGGAATTTTATGCTTCTATAAAAATGAAGGAATTCTTACTATTTGCAACAGTCTGGATCTGGATGGGACTGGATAGCATTATGCAAAGTGAAATAAGCCAATCAATGAAAGAAAAATACCACATGATCTCACTCTTTTATGGATAATAAAGAACATTTTAAACTGATAAACAAAAAGATAAATACAGAGTCAGTAAAGCATCAAACAGACTGTCAAATTACAGTGGGAATGTTGGGGAGGGGTGGGGAGATAAGAGATCAACCGAATCACTTGTATTTGTATGCATGCATATAAGTATAACCAAGGGTCGCAAGACACTAGGGGGTGAGAGTATTTATGGGAGTGGGATGGGGGGGGCAATGAGAAGATATGTACACATGTAATATCTTAATCAATAAAAAATGAAAAATTGAAAAAAGAATAAATTAAAATTGCATAAAAGACTTAAGTGTATGTTATGAAACCATAAAATCCTAGAAGAAAACATAGGGAGCAAAACATCAGGCATTTCATGTAGCAGAATTTTCACAGATACATCAATTAGGGCAAGAGAAACAAAGGGAAAAATAAATGGGACTACATCAAACTGAAGAGCTTTTGCAAAGGAAACCAGCAAAAAAATTAAAAGTGCTCCTACTGTATGGGAGAACATATTTGCCAATGATACATTGGAAAAGGATTCTGTTTCCAAAATATATGGAGTACTCATACAACTCAACAAAAGGAAGACAAAAATCCAATAAAAAAAATGGGCAGAAGACCTGAAAAGACTTCTCCAAAGATGACATACCAATAGCTGAGAGACATATGAAAAAATGCTCAACATCATTAATCTCAAAGAGATACAAGTTAAAATGACAATGAAGTACCACCTCAGATCTGCCAGAATGGCTATCATCAATAAATCAACAAACAACAATTTCTGGGGAGGATATAGAGAAAAAAGAACCTTCGTGCACTACTGGTAGGAATGCAGACTGGTATAACGACTATGAAAAAACAAACAAACAAAAAAAACAGTGTGGAGTTTCCTCAGAAAAATAAAAATGGAACTGTCATTTGACCCAGTGATCCCACTTCTAGGAGTATATCCCAAAAATCCCCAAACACCAATCAGAAAGACAATATGCTCCCCTATGTTCATAGCAACATTATTTACAATAGCTAAGATATGGAAACAACCCAAATGCCAATCAGTAAATGAATGGATAAAAAAGCTCTGGGACATTTACACAATGGAATACTATGCAGTTGTCAAAAGAGGGATATATTTCTCTTTGGGACAGCATGGATGGGCCTGGAGATTTTTATGCTAAGTGAAATAAGCCAATCTGAGAAAGACAAATATCACATGATCTCACTTATTGATGATATCTAACAAACAAAATGAATTGACCAACAAAATAAGACTGTAAGCATGGAGGTATTGAACAGACTGACAAACCTCAATGTGGTGTTGGGGGGAGGGTACAATGATAGAGCAACCAAAGAACTTATATACTTACTAGAGGCCCAGTGCACAACATTTGTGCATGGGGTGGTCACATAGCCCAGCCTGCACCCTCGGCAATCCGGGACCCCTCGGGAGATGTCTGATTGCCAGTTTAGGCCCGATCCCACGGGCAGTCAGACATCCCTCTCGCAATCTGGAACCACTGGCTCCTAACCACTCACCTACCTGCCTGCCTGATTGCCCCTAGCCACTCTGCCTGCCTGCCTGATCCCCCCTAACCACCTCTGCTTGCCTGCCTGATCGCCCCTAACCACTCTCCCCTGCTGACCTGATTGCCCTTAACTGCCTCTACCTCAAGCCACACCACCGCGACTTTGTCCAGAAGGAGGACTGGATGACCAGAAGATGTCTGGTCTATTAGGTCTAATTAGCATATTACCTTTTTATTAGTATAGATATGCAAAGCCCCTAGGCACGGACAATAGGATGGTAAAGACCTATTACCATGGACAATAGGATGGTAAAGTGGGTAGGAGCTAGGTGGAGGGGTGTAAAGCAGGGATGTGGGGGTAGAATGGGAGACATCTGTAATACTGTCAAAAATTAAATATATATATAAAATAAAACTTATGAATTGTTTACTTCTGAAAAAAAAGAGTTGAAACTGGCATATATGTATGTCATCTACACTAATAAAAGAGAAACATGCAAATTGACCGTACCTCCGCTATGCCCACAAGCCACACCCACCAACCAATCATGAGTGAGTATGCAAAGTAACTCAACCAAGATGGCTGTGGTCATGGAGCAAGCAGGAGGCTTGGGTTTCCCCGGAAATGGAGGTAGCCAAGCATCCTGCCCTGGCCAGCCCTGGCCTCCACTGAAGGCTACAAAGTTTCAATTATAGAAGATAAATAAATCCCAACAAAAATGGAAGCAGCCATGGAGCTGGAGAGAGCAATAGGCTTGGGTTGGTGGAATGAAGGAAGCCAAGCTTCCTACCCAGCCTGGCCTGCCCTGGCCTCCACTCAAGGCTACAAAGTTTCAATTATAGAAGATACATAAATCCCAGATACCAGGGCCTCCGCTTGGGTCGCTGGGGGGTGTGGCCGGCCTGCAAACTACCACTGGCCCCTCGCCCAGGCCCCAAGGGAACCCCCACCCTGATCCAGGACACCCTTCAGGGAAAACCAGCCGGACCCCACCAGTGCATCAGGCATCTGTCTTATCTAATAAAATAGTAATATGCAAATTGACCATCACTCCAACGCACAAGATAGCTGCCCCCATGTGGTCAAAGATTGCTGCCCCCATGTGGACACAAGGTGGCCACCATAAGATGGCCAGCAGGGGAGGGCAATTGGGAGGGACCAGGCCTGCAGGGGAGGGCAGTTAGGGGTGACCAGGCCATCAGAGGAGGGAAGTTGGGTGGCGACCGGGCCTGCAGGGAAGGGCAGTTGGGGGGGACCCAAGCCTGCAGAGGAGAGCAGTTGGGGGGGACCAGGCCTGCAGGGAAGGGCAGTTGGAGGGGACCAGGCCTTTAGGAGAGGGCAGTTAAGGGTGACCAGGCCTACAGGGGAGGGCAGTTAGGGGCAATCAGGCTGGCAGGGGAGTGATTAGGGGGCGATCAGTCTGGCAGGCAGAAGTGGTTAGGGGTAATCAGGAAGGCATGCAGGCAAGCAGTTAGGATCCAGCAGTCCTGGATTGTGAGAGGGATGTCCAACTGCCTGTTTAGGATCAGGCCTAAATGGGCAGTCGGACATCCCTGGAGGGGTCCCAGATTGGAGAGGGTGCAGGTTGGGCTGAGGGACACAACCCCCCATGCACAAATTTCATGCACCGTGCCTCTAGTAGATATAATACTTGAATAAAATATCTTTATAGCAATCAAACTTAGTTGATAAAATTATGGAATACTTTAATTTCTTCCTTACTAATGTCCAGTTTTTTTTTCAATTTCTAAACATAGACATAATTTAAAATATAAACACATAAAATATTCTTTATATAATAAGTATTCATAAAATTAAAATGCATTCAAAACTGAAAGTAACTAATGAATTTACAAGACAAACACACAAGAATGCATAGACCCAGACAACAATATGGTAATTACCAATAGGAAAGATGGGTTGGGGAAAGATAGTAAAGGGTAAAGGGGCTCAAATATATGGGGAGGGAAGGAGATTTTATTTTGGGTGGTAAACACAATGCAATATGCAGATGATATGTTACAGAATTCTACATTTGAAATCTATTAATGTTATTAAAAAAGTTACCCCAATAAATTTAATTTTAAAATTAAAAAAAATATATATAAAACAACACTTAAAAGAAAAAAATTATTTTCACCTCACTAGTACTTAAATAACTGCTTTTGATGACATGATACTGTACAAGAAAACCCTAAAGACTCCATCAAAAATTATTAGACTTAATAAATGAATTTGGCAATGTAGCAGGATATAAAATTAACACCCAGAACCCTATGGCATTTTTTATACCAATAGTGAACTTACAGAAAGAGAGATTAAAAAAGCAATCCCATTTCCAATTGCACCAAAAAAACTAAGACACCTAGGAATAAACTTAACTAAGGAGGTAAAAGACCTCTACTCGAAAAACTATAGGATGTTGATAAAAGACATAGAGGAAGACAAACAAATGGAAGAGCATACCATGTTCATGGATTGGTAATATCAACATCATTAAAATGTCCATACTACCCAAAGAAATCTATGGATTCAATGGTACTCCCCATTAAAATACCAATGGCATATTTCACAGACTTAGAACAAACTCTCCAAAAATTCATACAGCATAAAAAAAGACCCTGAATAGCCACAGAAATTCTGAGAAAGAACAAAGTAGGAGGGATCACAATACCAGATATCAAGCTATATTACAAAACTACTGTCCTCAAAATTGCCTGGTACTGGCACAAGTACAGACATATAGACCAATGGAACGGAACAGAGAACCCAGAAATCCATGCAAGTCACTCTGCTAAATTAATATTTGGCAAAGGAGGCAAGAGCATACAATGGAGTCAAGACAGTCTTTTCAATAAATGCTATTGAGAAAATTGGATAGATACATGCAAAAAAATGAAGCTAGACCACCATCTTACACCACACACACAAATAAACTTATAATGGAAAAAGGACTTAAATGTAAGATGGGAAACCATAAAAATCTTAGAGCAATCCACAGGCAGCAAAATGTCAGACATATGTCATAGCAACATCTTTACTGATACAGCTCCTAGGGCAATGAAAACCAAGGAAAAAATAAACAAATAGGACTACATCAAAATAAAAAACTTCTGCAGAGCAAAAGAAACCATCAACAAAACAGCAAGAAAGCCAACTCCATGGGAGGACATATTTGCCAATGCTATCTCCAATAAGGGTTTAATCTCCAACATTTACAGGGAACTCATACAGCTTAACAGAGGAAGATAAACAATCCAATCAAAAAATGAGCAACGGACCTAAATAGACACTTTTCAAAAGAGGACATACAGAAGTCCAAGAGACATATGAAAACATGCTCAAAGTCACTAATTATTCAGGAGATGCAAATCAAAACGCCAATAAGGTACTATCTCACACCTGTCAGAATGGCTATCATCAACAAATCAACAAATGGCAAATGCTGGCAAGGATGTGGAGTAAAAGGAACCCTTGTGCACTACTGGTGGGAATGCAGACTGTTGAGCCACTATGGAGAACAGTATGGAGTTTCCTCAAAAAATTAAAAATGGAACTGCCTTTTGACCCAGTAATCCCACTTGTAGGAATATATCCCAAGAAAACAGAAACACCAACCCGAAAGGACATATGCACCTCTATGTTCATAGTAGCACGATTTACAATAGCTAAGATTTGGAAACAACCTAAGTGCCCATCAGCAAATGAGTGGATTAAAAATCTGTGGTACATCTACACAATGAAATACTAAGCTGCTGTAAAAAAGAAGGAACTCCTACCATTCGCCAAAACCTGGATGGAACTGGAGAGCATTATACTAAGCAAAATAAGTCAGTCAGAGAAAGATAAATATCACATGATCTCACTGATTTGTGGGAAAATAATGATCAACATAAACTGATGAATAAAAATAGATCCAGAGACAGCAAAGCATAGAACAGAATGTTAACCCTCAGAAGGAAGGCAGTGGATGGTGGAGGGTGGGGGTATAGATCAACCAAAGGACTTGTGTGTATGCATATAAGCCTAACCAACGGACACAGACACTAGAGGGGTGAGGGCATGTGCTGGGTGGGGGAGGGAGTGGCTGGGGAGAGGCCAATAGGGGAAAAAGAAGACATATGTAATACTTTAATCAATAAAGATTATTTTTTTAAAAAAATAACTGCTTTTGATAAACAATTTAAGGCCATTTTAAAAGTTGATTATTTGATTAAGTTTATTAAATGAGAAAACCCAATGGCAGAGATAGTGTTTGAAAAAGGGTACTTTCAGACATTGTTTTCTTGTGAAAAAACTCAATGGAAACTGTGTGTGAACCCTAGCCAGTTTGTCTCAATATATAGAATGTCAGCCTGCAGACCAAAGGGTCCTGGGTTCGATTCTGGACAAGGGCACATACCTTGGTTGGAGGCTCCTCTCCAGTCTGGTCCCTGGTCAGGGCTCATGCAGGAGGAAACCAATAAATGTGTTTCCCTCACATCGATGTTTCTCTTGGTCTTTCCCTCTCTCTTCCACTCTCCCTGAAAATCAATAGAAAAATATCCTCGGGTGAGGATTAACAACAACACCAAAAAAAGTGTGCGTGTATTTGTGGGGAGGGAGTGTCTGAAAGTAACAATTTATAGAAATAAAGGGTGTTAGTAAAAAATGCTTCACTTAAAAAGACTGAAATCCAGTAAATTGACAAGTTAGAAATTAATTAATTGCTTTTTTTATATTGTCACTCAACAGTTTGGGATTCAGGAATGTCAGATCAACTGTAGGAAATAGTTCTGTTGTTTCACTCATAACTTTCCTGTCAAGTAGAACCCTATATTCCTCTTTTCTCTCACTCCAAGACCCAAAAGTATCCTATTATGTTAATGCCTACTAAAAGAAGGAATGTGTGTACTTTTGAAAGGCAGTATAGAGTTGATTGCATTTGTTAAGCTTATTGAACTATGAATTTGATTCCAACTATGAATCAGAAAGTTAATTAACATCCCTGACCTTAAATTTCTTCAACTATAAAATGGGGGTAATAATAGTATATATTACAACATTTGAACAATTCTTGACATGTGATTAATGCTCAGTTAATACTAGTTAGTATCTTCTAGGTTTTGCTGTTAAGAGCCAGAAAGGCACTAAAAGGAATTTCAATGGAGTATAAATCATCGATGCTGGTAGGATTGATTGATAAATAAATAAATAAATAAATAAATAAATAAATAAATAAGGATGGAGACTAGAGGAAGCATAAGGAAAAGGTTATAGTAATGTTAGCACCAGCTGCAGCAGTGGTAAGATCAGAGTGAAGGTGGAAGGTCAGGCTTTGCTGCTAATAATAAATAGAGGCAATCTGAGGGAAAATTAGTTTGGGAAATTTTAAGCTCAAGGAATTGAAAACAAGTATGAAGCTGAAAGAGAGGCTTGCAAGTTATAAAAGGTAAACCTGCCTTCGGAGGTGATATGCATATAGATAAGTTATTACTAAAAATTATTTTGTGATATTCACACAACAACTTTTGTGACTAGTTCTACTCAAGAAATCTTTTAAAATTACTGGTAAGAAAATACGTATATCAGTTTTTTATCATGTTTTTGCTTCTCTGCCTTTCCTCCAGCCTTTGTATCATACCACTCATTTGCTCTATTATTTCATTTCCCAGGAAAGTCTTACCTTGGACTGCAGAGTGGGGATTTCAATGGGTGATACTGAAAATATTACTGACATCCTCAATAGAGAATCAGGCTAAGGGCAATTTTATTAGCTTTATTAAGGAAACTTAAACATAAGTGTGATAAATGACCAAGAATCTATACACACACACACGTGTGTGTGTGTGTATGTACTAGTAATATATACTAATAAAAGGATAATATGCTAATTAGACCAGGAAACCTTCCGGGAGACCTTCTGGATGTCCTTCTGGACAAAGCCACGGTGCTGGGGTGGAGGCAGAGGTGGTTAGGGGTAGTCAGGCTGGTGGGGGGCAGTTTGGGGCGAGCAGGTTGGCAGGGGGGCAGTTGGGGGCGAACAGGTCAGAAGGAGGTGCAGTTAGGGGTGAGCAGGCCGGCAGGGGGGTGCAGTTGAGGGCAAGCAGTTGGCAGGAGGAGGCAGTTGGGGGTGAGCAGGCCGGAAGGGGGGCAGTTGGGGGTGACCAGGTCTGCAGGCAGAGTGGCTAGGGGTGATCAGGCAGGCAGGTAGGTGAGCAGTTAGGAGCCAGGGGTCCTGGATTGTGAGAGGTATGTCTGACTGCCAGTTTAGGCCCGGTTTAGGACCAGGCCTAAACAAGCAATCAGACATCCCCAAAGGGGTCCCAGATTGGAGAGGGTACAAACTGGTCTGAAGGGACACTCCCCCCACCCCTACACGAATTTCATGCACCAGGCCTCTAATATATATATATATATATATATATATATAGTACCAGAACAACCAGTTGAAACAAACCGTTTGTTTTACTTAGAAAATTGTGAATTACAGGACTTTAAAAATAGTCTAATCATTCTTCAAACAAATAATTTGCTGCATTCTAGTAATTTTAGGATTTCTGGGAAACAAAAAGAGCTATATTTTAATTATGTTGGTTTGTAAGTAGGTGTACATTGTTCAAATAATTAGCATTTCTAAGTCAATAATATTCTGGGAGCTATTGTAAAATAATGTCATTTATTAATTATATTTATAATCCATCTGCTGTTTATGGCTGCTATTTATTCTATTAAATGTTCTATGAGCTCATGATTACATGTTCAACTGTTGGAAAAATAAAATAATATGCAATCTGATCACATGTCCATGCTGTTTCAATTAGAAAAAAAATGTGACTATAAAGCAGCCCATTGAACAAAACTGTTGATAGTACTTACAATATTTGGATCCTCACAAAAATAATAATCGATGTTTTGAGAAACAAGTCTGACCAATATAATAAATTTGTATAATACTTTGTACTTATGTAAATCTGCTTAACTCTCATTACTTAGTTATATCGTTTGGCATCTGTTCCTTGTTTTGTAATAAATTATCTTCCTTTTAAAATCATTAAATATTTTCTATTCCCGAATGATTTTACAAAGTATTTTTGACTGCTTTATCTCCACTTCATTTCATTTAATCCCTACACAAACTGGAAACCACACAAAAATGACATTGTTGCCTTGACATATTACCATATTATAGACATCAATAATTCCCAAAGCCAATCCTCACCTTGGTGATTGAAATTTCCAGGATGATATCAATGGCACTTAAAAGACCTGAAAAAGTGATAGATTGTAAAGGTTGTACTTTAGCAATGTAATTCAGTCCCATAAGGACATGAAATAACTCACCAGTATATCCTGATAAGTAATCTAACAAGCTAACTGACTCTAAAACCTTAACTCCTGTTGGATGACTCTCTGAGGAAAACAATGCTATTTGTGGTATTCAAAGAGAAAAATAAGCTAAAATGAAAAATAACCTGGTTAACTGCATATAAATAAATAATACATGATAGAACTAGCTATAAATTCAGTAGTATTAAACAGTGCATCAAATTAGCTCTATTTGCTGAAGTTTAAAAATAAGTGAATTTTAAAAATATTTGGGTTATTATTAGGTACAATTCTCTTACTGATCATTTAAATTATTATTTAATAAGTGAGATATAGCCAGATAATTTTCAGTTTTTCCATCTGACCTTAGTTGTGAAGCCATAAATATAAACAAAAACAGAAAAAATTAAATCTCAATATTGTATGTAATTTATGGATGTGACTGTGCTAAACATAGTATGTCTGTACATTTTTAGACATTTTTCTTGTCTTCTACTTCCATGAAATAACATTTTGCAAATATAGTTCCTTTTGCTACTTTTTGAAGTAAGGATCGTAATGGTTCACTTTTCACTTTTTGGACTATCAAAATAGCTTAACATTGAATAGAATTAAACATACCAATCCAATTCCAGCACAGAATTAAATGATTGACCCATATAATTAATAACTATTACACAATAGAAAAGATAATTTATTATTTATTTCATAAAAGATTCTTGATGCTTCTATTTCTACTTAAGACATGCATTGTTCAAATACAAAGCTGAATATAATGATGCCAAGATTATTCAGTCATATTCCTAAATATTTCAATTATGTAATAAATGTCATTCTTTCCTTATCATTAGTCATGTGGATGTAATGAATTATAGTTGACCTGAAAATATCCACAGATAGTTTAAATTACTCATGTTACAGAATAACCAAAAAAGTGTCTCCATTTGATATAAAGTTTGGTATTATCATAGAAATTAATGTCATTTTTTTCTTCTGAAAAATTTTTACACTGTAATATAATCACATGCGTTTTTTAAAAATATATTTAATTGATTTTTTACAGAGAAGAAAGGAGAGGGACAGAGAGCTAGAAACAATTGATGAGAGAGAAACATCGACCAGCTGCCTCCTGCACACCCCCTACGGGGGATGTGCCCGCAACCAATGTACATGCCCTTGACCGGAATCAAACCTGGGACCCTTCAGTCCACAGACCGACGCTCTATCCACTGAGCCAAACTGGTTTCGGCTAATCACATGTTTTATAAAATTACAAGAGAAATTGTTGTATGTGACAAGTTCTAAAATAGAATGATTTATTATTATAAATTTTCCATTTTTTCTTAAGAGTAATATCAGTATTGTATGAGCATGCTCAAGAAAAAAAAGCATATGAATAAATATACTGTATCATCTATAAGAAAATGTCCAAGATACAGCATAACAATATTGCCTCCATATTTCCAAAATATAAATTTTCTTAGATAATTTTCTAAAATCAATAGGAAAATAACACGTTGATATATTCAAATATTTATTCTTTACAAAGAAAACCATACAACTAAAATTTTTAAACTATAATATCAGAAATATAGGTATTATAGTTCTTTTTAAACAGATTATCATAGTTTTTCACTGTCTATAAATAAAATGCATAAAAAGTCTTTATTACAGAATGCTTTATTAACATCAGAAGACAGTCTTATGACATAATCTATGGTTGATTGATTTGCCTGAAAGCCACTATAATACTGAGGAAGAAGATGATTCTTCTCTAGAAAGAATGACAGAATATGATAAATTATTTCTTCCATCATCTTACATAACAACGAATTAAGGCTATCAATTGATAAAAATCCAAATCAGGAGATGATCCTTTGTATAAAACAATATAAAATGCAGAGATGGCTTTCTCATTTTCTGAAATGTACAATGCTAAATATATAATACTAAAAGTATGATGATGTATGCAAAATTAATTGGAACTTGGCTGAAACAATTTTGAGCTCTTGACCTTTCCATTGAAGCCTAAAAATCTGAACATGCTTCAGATTCAGCTTTAGATGTTTTATACTGTTTTCTATCTGAAAGTTAAGCTTACATAAATATAATGATTCACTAATGTACATTTAACATCAATTCATATTTTAAATAATTTGATAAGATAATGGCAGTACAATAAAATATCTGAAACTATTTATTATATCTTTTGAATAAATTGCATATGTTCAAGTTTGTGATAGACCTTAAAAATTCCCTCCTAAATTACAGTTATTAGTATGTATTCTGTATTGAATTAATATGTCAAATTATCCTCGTGCCAAGTGCCCACAGCAACTCCAGCAGGGCCAGTGAGGGTGCGCCCCGGCTGCCACTCCAGGCAGGACTGAGCTGGACCATGGTGCGTGGGGACAGCAAGGCCTAGCACTGTGCCCTTCTCTAGCCTTGCATCAGGATCAGGGTCAGGGCTGGGGGAAGGCAGATTTCAGTTTCACTCTGAGTTCCATACTCAATCTAACTTTGGTTGTAATTCATGGCTTTTCCTGGCTGCTCGGAGGTCCTTTGGGTGGGTGCCCTGGAGGAGAGGCCAGAGAAGTGTCCACAGCTTCCTGGTTGGGCATCTCTCTGTCCCAGAGCCTCTGTCCTGCCTCCTGCAAGCCTGGCCCCAGGCAGAACAAGCCCCCCTGAGGACTACTTTGGTCTCAGCGCTTGGTCCTGGGTTTCATCAGCCTGTTTTTCTTACCCTGGTGTGGCTGATCTGAGTTTCACAAAAAAAGCCCGGCCGATGCTGGTTGTGCTGAGCCTCATTGAAGAGTTTTTCATGCAGCAAGGAAGAGCCCTCTGGTACCCTCCTCCTCCTCCTTCTCCTCACCTCCTCCTCCTCTACTTCCTCCTCCCAGCCCATGGTCACTTCTTCTCCAGCTCCTCCAGCAGTGGGTTGCCTTCTGAGTTGGGGGTCTTAACGCTGTCAGTCCTGACAATGCAGGTGGGGCGATGCCTGTTGAGCATCAGGATGAGCTGCTGCCGCTCCTGCTTCAGCTCCTCCATCTGGATTTTCAGCTCCCCATTCATGAGCTCCAGCCACTCAGATTTCTGCTGCAGA
Source organism: Eptesicus fuscus (assembly GCF_027574615.1). Taxonomy (NCBI): domain Eukaryota; kingdom Metazoa; phylum Chordata; class Mammalia; order Chiroptera; family Vespertilionidae; genus Eptesicus; species Eptesicus fuscus. Next base: position 28,614,278 of record NC_072473.1, read on the forward strand.
AACTCCGTCCGCTCCTTCTTCTTGTTCCAGCATTGGGCTGCCCCATTTGTTCTTTTCCTGGCGCCTTTTCCTCCACTCCTCACCCTCGTCTAGCTCACTTTTCACAGGTTGAGGCCTCTTTCCCAGTTTCACCTCCAGGAAGTGCAAAGGGGCAATCTTGGCCCCAATGTGGATGTCAGCGTATTTCAGCTCCTCTGCAGTCAGGGCAGAGCTGGGGAGTCTGGTGAGGGGGCAGAGCCTTAGCAGAGAGCCCGCAGTCATGGAAGGGTCCGGGATCTGCCCAGGTGTCATAGCAGGAGGAGTGACAATCCAGCCCTGCAGAAGCCACTGGGAGAGGCTGCGACCCTGGGGCCTGGGCCAGGCTGCAGGTGCAATGCCTGCTCAGAAGCTACTGTGGCACCAGCCCCACCCTACAGCATCCACCACTGAAAGCGCCTACCATCCCAGCCTCCAAGTGTCCCTCCCACAGGCATTGGCAAGTGGCCTAGGTCTCCATCTTTGAGGAGATCCATTGTGGGGCTCTGCCTGCCTGCCTCATCACCCCTAAAGACTCACCTGCCTGTCTGATTGCCCCTAACCACTTGCTGGAGGACAGGGCCAGGCTGGGCCAGGGGCCATGGTGTTTCTGGTCTCTGGTCATTCTGGTCATTCTGTCATCGCTGGGATTCTAGTATATAAGATGTCCATTTCTTCGAAGTTGTCTGGTTTGTTGGAATAGAGTTGTTCATAGTATTTTTTCACAATCCTTTGTATTTCTGTGGGTCTGCTGTTACTTCACCTATTTCATTTCTGATTTTCTTTATTCGGGTCCCCTCTCTGCTTCTTGGTGAGCCTGGCTAGAGGTTCATCAATCTTGTTTATCCTTTCAAAAATCCAGCTCCAGATTTTATTGATCTTTTTTTTTTTTTTGTCTCTGTGTCGTTTATTTTTGCTCTAATCTTTATTATTTCCTTCCTTATGCTTACTCTGGGCTTTTCTCTTAGCTCTCTTTCTCATTCTTTGTAGGGTTAGATAATTTGTTACCATTTTTTCTTGTTTTTTGAGGTAGGCCTGTAGAACTATGAACTTTCCTCTTATGAATGCTTTCACTATGTCCCATAGATTTTGGATTGTTGTGTTTTCATTGTTATGTGTTACCAGGATGCTTTTTATTTCTTCTTTGATCTCTTTGGTAACCCAATCATTGTTTAATAGCATGCTATTTAGCCTCCAAGTGTTTCATTTTTTTAATTGTTTATATTATAGTTGATTTGTAATTTTATGCCATTGTGATCTGAGAAGATGCTTGATATAATTTATATCTTCCTGAATTTGAAGATACTTTTTCTGTGTCTCAATATATGGTCTATCTTTGAAAATGTCCCATGTGCACTTGAGAAGAATGCATATTTTGTTGCTTTGAGGTGAAATGTTCTGAAGATGTCAATTGTGTGATCTAGTGAGTCATTTAGGATTGATGTTTCTTTGCTGATTTTTTGTTCAGAGGATCTATCCAGTGATGTTAGTGGGGTATTAAAGTCCTATACTATGACTGTATTATTGTTGATATCTCCCTTGATATCTTCCAAAAGTTGTTTTATGTATTTGGGTATTTCTATATTGGGTGCATATATGTTTACCAGAGTTATATCCTCTTGTTGAATTGCTCCCTTTAGTATTATGAAGTGGCCTTCCTTATCTCTTGTTATGACCTTCACTTTGAGGTCTAATTTGTCAGATATAAGTGCTGATACCCCAACCATTTTTTTAATTTCCATTTACCTGAAAATTTTTTTCCATCTCTTCACTATCAGTCTGTGTGAGTCCTTTGTTCTGATTTGGGTCTCCTGTAGACAGCATATATATGGGTCATGTTTTCTTATCCATTCAGTCACTTGATTTATTTTGATTGGAGCATTTAGTCCATTTACATTTAAGGTTATTATTGACCAGAGGCCCAGTGCACAGATTCATGCACCAGTGGGGTCCCTCAGCCTGGCCTACACCATCTCTCATTCTGGGACACCTTGGGGGATGTCAGACTGCTGGTGTTAGCCCAAAACCCACCGGCCAGGTGATAAACCCCACCAGTGCATGAATCCATGCACCACACCGCTAGTATGCATATAAGATCATTGCTTAATCTCTTCCCTGCTTTTCCCCTCCCCTTTCTCTGAGATTCACCAGTCTGTTCCATGTTTCCATGCCTGTGCATGGAGCATCTTCCCCCTGGTGGTCAGTGCATGTCATACCTACTGGTCAAATGGTCGAATGTTCACTTAGGCTATTATATATATACACTAGTGGCCCGGTGCACAAAATTGGTGCATGGAGAGGGAGTCCCTCAGCCTGGCCTGCACCCTCTCTAATCTGCGACCCCTCGAAGGATATCCTACTGCTGGTTTACAGGGATTGGGCCAAAACTGGCAGTTGGACATACCTCTCGCAATCTGGGACTGCTGGCTCCTAACCGCTCACCTCCCTGCCTGCCTGCCTGATTGCCCCTAACCACTCTGCCTTCTCGCCTGCTCGCCCCCAACTGCCCCCCACCACCAGCCTGATCACCCCCAACTGCCACCTGTGCCAGTGTGCTTGCCCCAACTGCACCCCCTGTTGGCTGCTTGCCTACACCTTCCCTCCCCACTGGCCTGCTTTCCCCCAACTGCCCCCCTGTGGGCCTGCTCACTACAAACTGCCCTCCTGAACTGATCACCTGCAACTGACCCCCACTGATGGCCTGCTCGCCCCCAACTGGCCCCCCTGCTGGTCTGCTTACCCCCCAACAGCCCCGCCCCCAACAAGCCTGATCACCCACAACTGCCGTCCCATCCTGGCCTGATCACCCACAACTGCCCTCCCCTCTTGGCCTCTAACTGCCTCTACCTTGGCCCCGCCACCATGGCTTTGTCCAGAAGAACATCCGGAAGGTCTCCTGGAAAGTCTCCCAGTCTAATTAGCATATTACCCTTTTATTAGTATAGATAGAGTCCTGGTGCATGGGTGAGAGCTGGCTGGTTTGCCCTGAAGGGTGTCACGGATCAGGGTGGGGTTCCCGCTGGGTTGCCTGGCCAGCCTGGGTGAGGGGCTGAGGGCCATTTTCAGGCTGGCCACACCTCCTTCAGGTTAGGTGTCCCCAATGGGTGCCTGGCCAGCCTGGGTGAGGGGTTGAGGGCTGTTTTCAGGCTGGTCAAACACCCCAGTGGGGACCCTCACCCCATGGGGGTGTGTTCAGCCTAGGTAAGCTGGCCATAGCACCTTCAGGGTGGGGGGATACCGCTGGGGTGCCTGGCCAGCCTGGGTGAGGGGCTGAGGGCCGTTTTTAGGCTAGCCATGCACCCTGGAGATCCAAGCTCCAAGCCCCTCCTTTTTCTTTTTCAGCATCTTCTTGAGTGGAGGCCAGGTCCTGTTGGAAGCAGGTATCTGGAATTTATTTATCTTCTATAATTGAAACTTTGTAGTCTTGAGTGGAGGCCAGGGCAGGCCAGGGCAGGCAGGAAGCTTTGTTTCCTCCATCGCCGGGGGAAACCCAAGCCTCCAGCTTGCTCCAGCTCCATGGCTGCCACCATCTTTGTTGGGTTAATTTGCATAATTGCTCCTGATTGGCTGGTGGGTGTAGCGGAATGATGGTTAATTTGCATGTTTCTCTTTTATTAGTGTAGATATATATGTATATAGAATCTCTCTATATATGTATGTATATATAATCTACACTAATAAAAGAGAAACATGCAAATTGACCGTCACTCTGCTATGCCCACCAGCCAATCAAGAGGGAGTATGCAAATTAACCCAACAAAGATGGCGCTGCTGGAGTGTCCGGGCCTGTTAGCCTGGCCGGGGGCCATGGCTGGATCTGCCACCATTGGAGTGTCTGGGCCTGTCAGCCCCTCCATGAGGCTGTATGCTGCGTCCAGGGGGCACACGCAAATTTTCCCCTCAGGAGTTCGACCGGGAGACCAGGAGTACGATCACTTGCTATGAAGTGTGTTGACCACCAGGGGGTGGCGCGGAACAAAGGAAGACCCAAACCTGAAGCTGGGGAAGGGAGGCCCCAGCCAGTAGCTGGCAGCTGGCAGCTGTGGAAGGGAGGCCCCAGCTGGCAGCTGGAAGACCCCATTCAGCCCTGATCGCTGGCCAGGCCTAGGGAGCCTACCCATGCATGAATTACAAATTTTGTGCACCGGGCCTCTAGTGTGTGTGTGTGTATATATATAAATATATATTTCTCCTTTTTACTGCAGTCCCTTTAGCATTTTTTGCATTACTGGCTTGGTGGTAATAAACTCTCTTAGCCCTTTTTTGACTGTGAAGCTCTTGATTTCACCTTCAATTTTGAATGATAGCCTTGCTGGGTATAGTATTCTTGGATTCAGTCCCTTGCTTTGCATCACTCTGTATATTTCACTTCATTCCCTTCTGACCTGATATGTTCCTGTTGAGATATCAGTTGATAGTCTAATGAAAGATCCCTTATAGGTAACTTTCTGTATCTCTCTGGCAGCCTTTAAGATTCTTACTTTGTCATTTGTGTTTGACAGTTTAATTATGATGTGTCTTGGTGTTGGTCTTTTTGGCTCATCTTGTTTGGAACTCTGAGCTTCTTGGACATGTGTCAGTTTTTTCTTCCCAGTATGAGTGAAGTTTTCTGTCATTATATCTTCAAACAGGTTTTCTATTCCTTGCTCAGTTTCCTCTCCTTCTGCCACCCCTATTATGCAGATATTTTTTTATTTTATGTTGTCCTAGAGTTCCCTTAGGCTCTCCTGCTTTTTAAGGTTTTTTTTTTCAGTTACTGCTCTGCTTGGGTGTTTTATCCTACCTTAACTTCTAGCTTGCTGATGTGGTCCTCACCTTTTTCCAGTCCTGTTGATGCTTTATATTGTGTTCTTTATTGCAGCTATGTCATTTTTCACTTCTTCTTAGTTCTTCTTCATTTCTTCTTTATTTTTACACATGTTGTTGAATTTGTCTTCAATCCTTTTCAGCTTTCTTATGACCATTGTTCTGAATTCTTTCTCCGACAAATTGCTTACCTACATTTTTTTACTTTTTTCTGTTGATTCCTCCTTTGCTTTTGCATGCGAGCTGTTTCTTTGTCTCCTCATTTTTGCTCCTCTCAGGGTGTCTGCTTATGTGGCTCACTCTCTACCACACTGACATAAAGGCACACAATAGAACTCAACAAGATACGATGCAGAGGGAACAAAACATGAATGTATTTGTGACACCTATCACCCCAAATAAAGGTGACCACAAGAGAAAAGAGAATTAGGAGAGAGAAAAGAGTGCAAAAATGATATTGAGAAAAAGAAAAAAGTTAAGAGAGAAAAGAAAAAAGAAGGGGAAAGAAAGAAAGAGAGAGAGAGAGAGAGAGAGAGAGAGAGAGAGAGAGAAGAAGAAGAAGAAGAAGAAGAAGAAGAAGAAGAAGAAGAAGAAGAAGAAGGGAGGAGGAGGAGGAGGAGGAAAGGAAGGAAGGAAGGAAAAAATATACTTATATGTGGAGAAAACTCCACAAAACCAACAATTAAACCAAAAAATGCAAACAACAAACACCCAGAAAAAAAAGGGGAGGGGGGAGCTGAATCTGAAGATGCAGAGCTTATTTCCAGAAGGTAAGATAAAGAAATTGAATGAATGGTGGAATGGCCACAGTTCAGTATAAAGGATGTAGAAAGAGAATGAGTGTATAAGAAAAAAGTAAAAAACAAAATACTCAATAAAAAATAATGATTAAAAAATAATAATTAAATATATATTAAAATATATACCCTATATAATAAAAGCCTAATATACAAATTGTTCAACCAGGAGTTCAACCACTTCCTATGATGTGTGCTGAGCACCAGGAAGCAGAACATGGCAGGCATCGGCAACGCGGTGTTGGCAGCTGGCTGGAGTGGAGGCGCTGCTGTCCCCAATGGGCCCTGACTAGAGCAGGACCACAGTGAGATGGTGGAGCCGGTGAGCAGGTGGCACCATACCAAGGTGGGTGCAAGTGATGGACTGATCACCCCACTGATTGCCCTGCAGACAGTGACCAATGGCAGCGGTGGGGGCAGGGCCGCTTCCCAGCTCCCATGCATGCAGGGAGCCAGGCGAGGGTCCTAGCCCCTACCAATAGCCCCACAGATGGTGACCAGTGGCTAGCCTCAGGCTGGGACAGTAAACTGGGGATGGGTGGCAGTGACCAATCTGCCCCGGCACCCAGGCAGGGGGATGTGACATCTTGCTGGCTACTTGGGGGTGGGCATGATGGGGATGGAGGTTTGGTGAGAATGCAGGGTGTCCACCAAGCTCACTTTCACTCCTCCTGCTACCCTCCCCCGGACACCAGGGCTCACGCGCCGGGGAAGCTGCCACACTTAGATGCCAGGTGCCCATTAGAAGCCCGCCCCACATCCACACAGATTCTTCCAGATAGGCCAGGCCAGAGCCACTGGGACTGCAGTGGCCAGTTGGGCTCCCTGTGCATTTGTGCAGGAGCTGGTCTGTGAGGCTGGCTGGGAGAGAGTGTGCTGTCCACCTGGTTTCTGTGCAGTGCCAATGGGTGGCCCACAGGCCCACACTGCAACCCGGCCCGTGACATCCAGCAGTGCTCACTGCATCTCCATGTGGGGACTCAGGTACTGACTCAGGAAGAGGGGACACATGAGGGCCCAGGGGCCCAGGTGCTGCCCAGAGCCCAGAGGTCAACTAGGACCTGCCTTTCCATGCTAGACAGTCATGCTTTGATCACCGGCCACATCGAGGAACCACAACTATGCATGAAATTTGTGCACTGAGCCTCTAGTGTATGTATGTATATATATATATATATATATATATATATATATATATATATATAATATATATATTTTTTTCTTTCTTTAATATATCTATCTATATATTCATCTATTTTTGGAAAAGGTGAATAGAGAGTAGATTAGCCTGAGTTTGGTGAATGAAACTAATTAAGCTATTAGTAGAAGAAGAGAGCAAGCAAGGAGAGGAAAAACAAAAGCATAAAATGAAAACAAACACAAACAATCAAACAAACAACAGCAACAAGAAAAAAATGGCTAGCGAAGAAAGAGAAAAGAGAGGGTGAATAGACTTGGAGCAGGGGAGAGGAAATTAGATATATGAGTAAGTCAACAGAGACTACTATAATAGTAATGTGTCAATAAAGCAGATAAAGAATATCAATTTTAACAAGGGGTAAAAAGAAAGGATAGAGAAAAACTAAAGCAGGAATAGGAGAGGAGAAACAGGGTGAAAAGGGGAGAAGTGAGGAAGAAAAGTTTGGCAAAAAGGAAAAAATGAGATAACATAAAATAATGATTAAAAATAGAAATAAAAATAGAATTTAGAACACTAATACAAAAAATGAAAGGTTAAAATAATAATAATAATAATAATAATAATAATAATAATAATAAATAAAAATAGTAATAAAAATAAAATAAAGAAAAAAATTAGTTTCTTAAGTAAAAGATAAAAAATAAAATAGTGAAGTTCATTTGATTCAGCTGAGTTTTAACGTCCCAAGGGGGCTGGTTTAAGACCCCTCTCTACTGTTCTGCCTGGCATGTCTCAGTTTCCTGTTAGGTAGTCAGAACTGTGTTGAAGTTCCCAGCAATCCACTGTTCCTCTGTGTCAGATGCCACAGCCTTGGTTTTAGGCAGGCAGGATCAATGTGCCTACTTTGTTGTTCTGCCTGCTTTCAGGCATATTTACACAAGCATCTATTTCTGACACAGGCTCTAGATGGTGGTATTGCTGTACTATGGCCCCTCAACCCAGTCTTCCAGGGCTCGCTGAGTCTATTCAGAATCTTTGTTTCCCTGCCAAGCTCAAGGCTGGGTGTGGCTATGCTTGGGAGGAGGAGCCTGGTCTTCAGGAGAAAAATGTCTGTTCAGGGTTGGAGGGACTGGACTGTCCCAGAGCTGGCTTCCTGGTCGCTTCTCTCTGCTTTGCTCCCCAGATTCTACAAAATAACCTCCCCTTACACTGCAGCCTCAATGAGTGTTTGTAATTGAAAGATCCTGTGCACTGAGTTTAGCTAGTAAAAGCAAGGCAATTATAAAGACAGAGCAACTGTGCCTCTGTGCTTCTCTCTCTCCCAGAACTGCATGGCCAGTGTAGAACTTCAGGCTTCCTTTCTGGGCACAGCCTCCCATGGCTGTGGACTTAGATCTAGAGTCCTCTGCTGCCAACAGTCCTGTGGACGCCCTTCCACAGTCAAGTGTTACCCGTGTCCCCGAGGGACGCGGACTTGGTACAGAGCAGTTTCCTTCTGACCTTCTAGTCCCCGTTGCGCATGTCTTTCTCTCCAGCCCAGATCCGCATCCTACTGTTCTCCAGGCATCCTCTGACCTTTCAGGCCATGAATTGCCTTACCAGCTGTGTTTAATTTGCCAATTCCAGGTGGATGTTATTCGATTCAGCAGTTTCCTCTATCTGCTCTGTGAGCAGGTGCCTGACCCATCTGCCTATTTGGCCGCCATTTTGTCTCTCCCTGAACAAACTTTTTAGAAGCCCTTGCCTGGGGAGGATGGAGTCTCGGTGTTCGTGGTTCCAGAAGGTCCCTGGCCAGAGTGGCTGTAGGGTCCCAGCTGGTGTCTGAGGTTCCCCTGAGTGAAGGTGAAGCGTGGCTCCCACTAACAGCTTCTCTCCCCTTCAAGATGGCACAGTCTCTGCGGCAGAGCTGGCTTCCGTGGGAGAGATCACAGCAGTAGGAGAGGCTGCCCAGGTAGGGGAGTCTGGTCCACCAGCCCCCAACAGGCCTGCAGAATATATAACTGTCCCTCACTCACACTCTCCTTCACTGCCATCTTGTCAGCCACCATCTTGGATCCCTCAAGCCTTATGAAATTTAGAAACATTATTATGTATATAAAGTAGAGGCCTGGTGCACAGGGGGGGGTGTCCTTCAGCCCAGCCTGCACCCTCTCCAATCTGAGACCCCTCCAGGGATGTCCGACTGCCCAGTGGGATCGGGCCTAAACGTGCAGTCGGACATCTCTCTCACAATCCAGGACTGCTGGCTCCCAACTGCTCACCTGCCTGCCTTCCTGATTGCCCCTAACCACTTCTGCCTGCCAGCCTGATCACCCCCTAACCACTCCCCTGACAGCCTGATTGAGGCTTAACTGCTCCCCTGCCAGCCCGATTGCTCCTAACTGCCCTCCCCTGCAGGCCTGGTCACCCCTAACTGCCCTCCCCTGCAGGCCTGGGTCCCCCTTAAGTGCACTTCCCTGCAGGTCCGGTCACCCCCAACTTCCCTCCTCTGCCTGCCTGGTCACTTTTAGCAATAGGCAAATAGCTATACACAAAGTCCAATTAAATTTTGATGACTTAGTGAATATATAAATAAGTGAATAAATTAATGTAGACTTCATCAAAGGCATCAAACACTATCCAAAATCCCAAAAGCAAAAAAATTATTTCTCTAGGTCAGGGATCCTCAAACTTTTTAAACAGGGGGCCAGTTCACTGTCCCTCAGATCCCTGGAGGGCCAGACTATAGTTTTAAAAAAACTATGAACAAATTCTTATGCAAACTGCACATATCTTATTTTGAAGTAAAAAAAACAAAATGGCAAAAACACCCGCATGTGGCCCACGGGCCGTAGTTTGAGGATGCCTGCTCTAGGTGGTAGATTTTAAGTGTCTAGGTGATTTCCTAGGAGGTTTGCAATGCTTAAATTGATATTGATGAAGTTTGGATTGGGAAATGTCTGAAAGGTCATTGACTTACAGGAATTAGAAATAAAATTGTGCTTCTTTCAGAGTTTAGACCAGAATTTGTTACCCTCATTCCTTTGAATCCATACTTTTGTGTTGTAAAGAACTCTCTTGTTCATTGAAGAATGTTTAGCAACATCTTTGGCCTCTATCTATTATATGTCAGTTACATATCCCAACCCAGTTGTAAAAACCAAAAATGTCTCTAGATAGTTCCAGAAGTTCCCTGGGTCAGGAGAGAAGAATAAATCACACCCGATTTAAATCTTCTGTGTTAGGCAACCATACTCAAGGAAAAGATTGCTTTAATTGAGCATACCACATGCTGTTATACATATGCCTATAACACTGTCCCAAGGGACAGCTTGATGAGGCTTTGGAAGGAATAAAGACCCCAAAGATTATAAAAATCCTCCCTGTTTTTGTATTATTACATATCAGACTTCTGAAGGGGTTTACTATTTGTTAAACCACTTTTTTTTACTATCAACATTTCCATGACACAGCCCACAGTTTTGATATATGAGGAAACTGAAATTCAAATAAAAGCCAAGTGATTTAAGGAACCATAGTTTAACTACAAACTGGATCTCCTAATACTTAGATCTATTTTTTCATTAGATAATGGTACCAAAACCTTTCCACTATTATCACTTTCACTTTCTGTGAAAGATGTGGCAGATCAGAGGGCAATATTAGGAACAATGACCCCCTATCCTTTCATTTTGTTTTTTTTCCTCTAACTCCTATAGATATCTTGGACTTAATATTTAAGAGTTTGGATGGGAGAAAGTAATCAACAAATTTATATCCTATCTACCAAAGTCATAAGAATGACAGTGCACACATTTAAATTTATAAGCTCAATAAGCATGTATTTTTATCATTTACTATGTCATGGTCTTAATGAAATAAAAAGTGTAATTATCTAGCTGAAGAAATAAATTAACATAGGCTTCATTGTGTAACAAGCACTCTTATACAGAGTGTAGTTGTGTTCTTTAACACCATAATGGAAATAACTAACTAACATTTATCGAAAAACTACAGCAAGACAGACACTGTACTATTAACTCTGCATACATTATCAAGTTGCCTTCTTGTTCCCCAAATGTGAGGGAATAGACATTGTCTTCTAGAGGACAGGAAAATGGCAGCATATATATTTTGGGTAGGTGATTCATATTTATGAGAACAGAGTATTCTCTGAGGTATGTGTAACTGTGTGGGGGGCAGCTGTTAAGCATACTCTTTCTAAGAGGTAGCAAAAGGATACATTGCTTTATTTCATAAAGGAATCATGGAATTTCATGTTCCTAATCCAGAAGTTAGAAATTTATGGCTAATGGTACAAATCAATCATATAGTTGTATTTATTTATAGCCCATCCTATTGTTTTATTTTTAATTTTAATTTTGACAAGTATTTAAAGTCAGGAAATTTCACATATAAGTCTAGATTTCTGGCTTTTCATGATAATAAAAATTCAAAAAGTAGGCAACTTTGGCTACATTTCTTTATGTCAATAATAAAGGGGAGGTGAGAAACCTAAGTCCCCATTAGAAAAGGCCCATGACCTCCAGGTCCCCTAAGAGCACACAGCTTCCTCCTATAGCATTTCAAATCTTACAGTCTCTTCACTTACTTATTTTTCTAGCCTGGCTTTTAGTCATTTGCATTTGCCACCTATGATTTCTAGTTAGAGTAATCTAAGCTGTTGCTGTTAGCTAGAGTTAGGATTATCCTCTCTCTGCATCACCCTTTTTGTACTTGTCTATTAGATATCTGTTAAAAAAGTGTTATTCTCACAATTCAAAATGGTAGCTTTTCAGGTGCATTGCACACTCATACATTTAAAAAATATGGGGAAATTAATTTAATAACATTCATGCATAATAAATTGTGCAACATTTTTTATTGAAACATAAGATAACTAGTTTTAACTAAAGTGATTGCAAGTTATTGAGGTACTGATTCAGCAATGTAAGAAAATCTTATAGTTAGTGTCACATTTTTCTTTAATATGTGTACTTGCTACAATTTAAAGAAAAAGTCCCAGTTGTAGTGAATAGTATTTTTTGAGGGGCTTTCCAAAAGAATAATAGCAATCTCATTTTTTTTGTATTACACTTTGAAAGGAGGAAGATAGGTAGTATGTCACCAAATATCAAAATGAACAAGGAAAATTATTCTTTTCATCCTACCTAATAAAACAGTAACATGCAAATTGACCGCACCTTCGCTACGCCTAAGCCACACCCAACAGTCATGCCTACCAGCCAAGCCATGCCCACCATCCAATCAGAGCAAGTATGCAAATAAACCCGACCAAGATGGCAGTTAATTTGCATGCATAGGCGCCCTGAGCTGACCCCCTGCGTAGGATTGCAGGGAGCTGGGGTCCGCTCTGGCACCAGACCAAAAGCCTCTGCTGGAGGTTTTTGACTTGGAGCTGGAACGGACACCCAGCTCCCCACTTTAGATGGATGGTGGGCGTGGTGGACACCCAGCTCCTCACTCTGATTGGATGGTGGGCGTGGTGAGCGCACCCCCTGCCATCGAAAGCGGGGAGCTGGGTGTCCACTCTGAGACTTTTGGCCTGGTTCATGAGTGGACACCCAGCTCCCCTGCCATCAAAAGCGGGAGTCGGAGTGGACACCCAGCTCCCCTGCTATCAAAACTGGTGAGCTGGGTGTCCGCTCCGGGTCCAGGCCTGGTGCACGAGCAGACCGCCTGTGATTGATCTCAGGGAGCTGGGGGTCTGCTCCTGCCCAAGAGGCTTTTGGTATGGGCAGGCCTGGTCAAGGGCTGAGCCGGTGATCAGAGGGAGCTGGAGAGGCCTACCCAGGCCTAAAGCTTCGACCAGAGGCTTTAGGCCTGGGCAGGGCCCAGCCCTCCATTGGTGTGAACTATAGAGGAAATACCTTTTCTGACTGCACATTGGCTAAGCTTCCTGTATGCCACTGGTAATATTCTTAGTAACTTGGGTAATAAGAATCCAAAAAGATGATCTAGGGTTTTTCCACCACACTTCTGGAGAAAAAAATGAAGGTCCGCTGCTAGAGGGCTAAGAAATGTCATATCCTGCCCTAGCCGGTTTGACTCAGTGGATAATGCCTCAGCCTGCAGACAGCAGGGTCTGGGTTTGATTCTGATCAAAGGCATGTACCTAGGTTGCAGGCTCCTCCTCCATGGGCCCAGATCAGGGCTCATGCAGGAGGCAACCAATCAAAGTGTTTCTCTATGTCTTTCCCTTTCTCTTCCACATTCTCTAAAAGTCAATGGAAACATACCCTCAGGTGAGGATAAACAATAAATAAAGAAATCCATATCCTATGAAAGACACATCTTGAAAATGCCTAAAGAAAGTTGTCATTTTTTCTTGGTGAAGGGACTGGAGTCCATGTTGATGAAAACACCTTGATAGCTGCGGTGACTGACAGTGGCTGCAGCAGTGGGGTGATGGGGCTGGTGCCTTCCCCTGACCAGCCTGGTTGCCTCCCACAAAGGGAGGCCAGACTGCGGCTTAGGTATGCTCCCTGTAGGGCACGGGCCTAAGCCATCAGTAGGACATCCCCTGAGGGCTCCCAGTATGTGAGAGGGGGCAGGTTGGGCTGAGGGACGCCCGATCCCCAGTGCACAAATTTCGTGCACTGGGCCCCTAGTATAACAGTCATGTGCTTGACGTGGAATAAATTAAACATGATTCAAAGATTTATCAAAAGTATTTACATGGGCCAAAACCAGTTTGGCTCAGTGGATAGAGCATCGGTCTGCGGACTGAAGGGTCCCAGGTTCGATTCCAGTCAAGGTCATGTACATTGGTTGCAGGCACATTCCCGGTGCGGGGAGTGCAGGAGGCAGCTGGTCGATGTTTCTCTCTCATCGATGTTTCTAGCTCTCTATCCCTCTCCCTTCCTCTCTGTAAAAAATCAATAAAATATATTTTTTAAAAAAAGTGTTTACATGGCTTGGGCCCAGTAAAACCTGGCCTCACATTTAATAATCCAGTGTAGATTAATCCTTTCTCTCTTAGACTATCTACCTAAATATAGACATTTCTCTCTGGGTTACAGCCATGACTGATATTTAGTAGATATGCTACCTTGATTAAATTGTTTATCTTCTTTTAACCAAAATTTTCTCATTTGTAAAGGGAATAATAATTCCTTTTTCACAAGGTTGTTTTAAGTAATAAAGTAATAATTTACATAAAGTACTTAGCACAGATTATGCCACATAATCAGAGCTCAATAAATTGTACTTATTCTCTTATTACATGATCTACAGTGAACACTTCTGGTCCTGCTGATTTTAATAGTGCAACTATCTCTTTCAGGAAATTATATAAGCAATGTATATGGAAATTTAAAAAAAAATGGTTCCTGCTCCTAGTTCATCTACACGCCTGAAGATTTAAGAAGGATAAGTGAAGTAAAAAAGTTTTCAGAGTGCTTCTGTTAATGAGTTTGCTTCTATTTCAGCATAAACAAAATATTTAAGTAATATATGTTTGTATGAATGAGGATAAACACATAGAATAATGTATACTGAGTTGTTAAACTGAAAAGAATGAAATTGGTGAATGGGTGGACATGTGCCTTTAAATTTATGCATCTTTATATTGTTTTTCTGGTAATTTTTTAAAATGCCAAATTTAAAAAAAAAGAATAAAAATCACCTCTTTTGTCTTGATTGGGGACATACAGAAATATATATATTCTGTACTTTTACCTGCATCTACTTAACTGACTGTATTTAAAAAAAAAATGTTTTATTGATTTTTTACAGAGAGGAAGGGAGAGGGAGAGAGAGTTAGAAACATTGATGAGAGAGAAACATCAATCAGCTGCCTCCTGCACACCCCCCACTGGGGATGTGCCCACAACCAAGGTACATGCCCTTGACTGGAATCGAACCCGGGACCCTTGAGTCTGCAGGCATATGCCCTATCCACTGAGCCAAACCGGGCAGGGCATTAACTGACTTTATTTAATAACATGTTCCTTTCCCTGTTTAAAGTTTAGCAATAATGATTGCACACTGACTTGGCAGCAAATAGAGTACTCTATATATTATGCTTCTTCATTTACTTTTTCATCAGATGGGTTATATGCTTAACAAGAATCTATTCCATTTTTTCTCAAACCCTGTTATAGAAATTGTACTTCTTAATGTAATAATGTATTTGGCTTTTATGCAAAATGATAACATATGGGCATGAAAAGGAATGGATTATTTTTATAAAAACTTATTTAAATGCTTGGGAAAGATTCAATAAATGTGTGTCATTTAAAATTGTTGTAAAGCAATAAAGAGAAAAAATGTAAATCTACAAAATTCTGAAGTCATTTTATAATTAGACTAGAAGCCCGGTGCATGAAATTTATGCACTGGGGGGTATCCTTCAGCCAAGCCTGCACCCTCTCCAAACTGGGACCCCTCAGGGGATCAGGCCTAAACCAGCAGTCGGACATCCTTCTCACAATCTGGGACTGCTGGCTCCTAACCACTCACCTGCCTGACTACCTGATTGCCCCTGGTATTGCCCCTAACCACTCTGCATACCACCTGGATAGCCCCCTAACTGCTGCCCTGCCAGCCTGATCACCCTCTAACCACTTCCCTGCCAGCCTGATTGATGCCTAACTGCTCCCCTGCTGGCCTGATTGCCCCTAACTTTCCTCCCCTGCCGGCCTGGTTGCCTCTAACTGCCCTCCATTGCCAGCCCCATTGCCCCTAACTGCCCTCCCCTGCCAGCCTTGTCACCCCTAGCTGCCCTCCCATGCAGGCCTGATCTTCCCCACCTGCCCTCCCCTGCAGGTCTGTTCCCCCCCTAACAGCCCTCCCCTGCAGGCCTTATTGCCCTCAACTGCCCTTTCTTGCTGGCCTGATTGTCCACAACTGGCCTCCCCTGCAGGCCATCTTGTGGCAGCCATCTTGTGTCCACCTAGGGGTGGCCATCTTGTGTGTTGGAGTGATGGTCAATTTGCATATTACCACTTTATTATATAGGATTTTTTTATTTTTCCCCAAATTGGAGAAACCATGTTTTCAACTTTAATTGAGTCATTTCAAATCACATATTCAGAGATTTGTAAACATGCAGTTCAATACCACCCCCCAGGCAGGGGGAAGGGGAGGAAAGAGAATTCACTCTGATATTTATGGTTCCAAAAAAGTTGTAATATTGTGCTTGGAACACACAGAACCAGCTATTAACTTCTTGCTACTATAACAAATACTAATAGTTCAGTCCAGGTTACTGTGACCTCTGACAGATCAAGGAAGCAAGTTATATTCTCCTCTTGTGATTATAGCACATTGCCAGACACATTTGCCTTCTTAATAAATGTCCTAGTACTCTGAGTTTCCCTTTTAATTCATGTAATTTCAACAGTTTGTCAAAAAAAGAGCCAATAAACAAGTATTGAATTACATTTTGTTGGGTCTCTCAAACCCTCAAGCTCCAGCCTATGAGAACATTTTATATGTCTCCCACCCCAACCACCCGGCTACTTTTCCATACACCACAGACCACCCATAGATACAAAGCCAAGGGTGAAGATGACATGGTCTATTTGGAGCCAGTAGACAGGAGGGCGATGAGACCTGATGAAGCACTTATGGACAGAATATAGTTTACTGTGGGATTGAAGTTCTTCAATATAAAAAAGGATGCAATAATGACCAAGATAAGGAATAGGGTGTTGTTATAGAAGATGGAAAATGTTGTAGCTTCATAATCAGCAACTTCATTCATCTTCCTCAAGATTCTTTCATCTTTTTCCTTCCGAGATATCTTTCTATTATAAGCTTTAGAAAGTTTTTGAGTCACTTCTTTGGAAACAGCATCTTCACTCTTCTGTGCTACTTTGTGCTTGAGTATAAATTTCACATTTTTGTAGGCAAAGGCTATCAAATAAGTGCTTACAGAACAGCAGACTGAATAAGATCCTTATGCCATATTCGCCAATGTAACTAGATGGGGATGGCGGACACCATGAAGGTGTTCCCGAAGAAGAGTGCAGAGGACTTGGCTGAGAGGTTGCGACTGAAATGTTGAAGGAGCAGGTCCTCTTCGGACTGCTGCTTGGAGCTGCCTTTGGGAGCCATGGTGGAGCTGGAGCCGGGAGCAAGGAGAGCCAA
Source organism: Eptesicus fuscus (assembly GCF_027574615.1). Classification (NCBI taxonomy): domain Eukaryota; kingdom Metazoa; phylum Chordata; class Mammalia; order Chiroptera; family Vespertilionidae; genus Eptesicus; species Eptesicus fuscus. The sequence goes on from NC_072473.1 coordinate 28,631,132, forward strand.
CCCTGCATGAGGCTGGGCCGGAGCCTCTGGCCAAGAATTATTTTAATAGCATTGCTGGTGTTCTAAGAGAGAAATCCAAATATCAAAGTGGAACATCTGATAAGTTAAAATATTGTCCATAATTTATCAATTATTATACCATGAAAATTCCCCCCCTTGTAAGGGCTTTGAAAGGTTAGTGTACAAAATAGGCACTTTGCCCTCAAGAAGAATAAAGGCAAATAAGATGTTAAAAAGGCTTATTGGTAGAAAATAAACTTGATGTTTTCCCATTGAAGTTATAGTCTCAAGTTATGATGAAAACATGTGATGATTGGGGGAAAACTATTTTAATGCATTTGATTCTTATTTTTTGTGTCAAAAGAATATGAATTAATTTCAAACTTGAAACCACAACTCTGGAAGATTGCCTTGAACTGAACAATACTTCTTATCATAACAAACAAACAATTAAAAAATAACTCCACTTAATTATGTGTTTTTCAGGGATAAAGGGACTGAAATAGAGTCATAATCTCCAATTTTAGGATAAAAATATATGGCAGTATCCATATCCTATATATTTGTTTATGTGAGTCTGGGCATGGATATAGATATTATCAGGCAAATCAGTGGGGATGACCAGCTAGTGAGGAAGGTTTAGAGTGTGAATCAGGACATCAGAGTAACTATTTTACCAGTTTACAATTGTGTCTTTCTTGTGTTTGAACTAATAGACTTCTGTGGGAAACCTAATCAAAGTACGCTGGATGTTCAAGGACAATAGGAGTGTGGGGGCCCTGTCCAGAGTACGCTGGATATTCAAGGCCAATCTGAGCAAGCACTCAGTGATTGTACTGTATGCACTGCACAGGTGTACCTTTCTATAACCCAAATATCGATGGCACTATTTGGCAAGAAGCCTCTTTTGTCTAACTTGGTATAAAGATGTGTTGTTGACCAGCTGGTGCACAGCTGCTTGATATGACTCCTGTATTTACTACTGTATTAGCAAGGGCTGTTTTGTGTGACTACTTTGTAAGGCTACGTTGAATAACTGTTTTCTCTAATGGCTACTTGTTAGCAATGGCTACTTAGTCTACAATACTCTCTTGTATGTCCATGACTGCACATATTATTTTCTATGTCCAATACCCAGTGTCCATGAAGGTCCAATTCCTGGCAGTGAAGGACCTGTGCTCCCGACACTACCTAAAATTATTTGGAAAATCCTTTCAGGACAGTTTGGAAACTAGAAATAATAAGAATGATATTTGTTCCTGAACACAAAATTTTAATAGAATTCAGCAGTTCTCAATTATAATGTCACAATGTTGCCTATAACATTCAAATCTAGGGAGTATCAAGGGACAAAAGAGTTTGAAACTATACCACTCAGAGTCTAGTAGGTTTAATTTATTACAAGGTTTTTCCTATGAAGCATCTTTATTTGAGCTTACTAACTTGTTTTATACCCACACACTTTCAACTCAGCAAATCTTTATAGAGTAGTATTACTATTCTTGGTGTTGGAGATGTATCAATGAATAGTATGGGTAATGATCCTTACTCTCATAGATTTTATATTTTAGCAAGGAAACAAATGTTCAACAACAAAAATAAGAAATAATGTGGGGTTTTATCAAGTGAATACCTATAGGAAGAGCATTTCAGGCAGAGTGAAAAATCTCATATAAATGTCTTAAGGTGAATACATGATTGGGCTATTGAGCAATGTGGCTAAAACAGAGTGAGAAGGAAAATAATAACAGATGAGTCAAATAGGAATGGGATAAGTAGGAGTGAGCTGATCATGAGGGATATTATCGGCCATTGCAAGGACTTAGAATGTTCCTTTAAGTAAAATGGGTTTTGAGCAGAATATGACATGATCTAACTTATTAACAGGATCACTCTGTTGTGTGGTGTACAGTGTAGGAGAACATGGATAGAAGCATTAAAATAAATCAGAAGACTATCACAGGTATCCAGGTAAAGGATGGTGGTGATTTGGACTAGGGTAAAAAAATAGAGGTGGTAAAAATGTTTTGATTCAAAATATATTTTGAATATATAGGAAATGAGATTTTATATTGGAATGTATATGAATGTGAAAAAAATAATCAAGTACAACTCAAAAGTGCATGATCTGACAACTCAAAAGTGCATGATCTGAGCAAGGGGGAAAATAGATTCACTGTAAGTTGAGATATGGAGGGTTGTGGAAGAAGTAGATTGTGAAGTTAAAAAAAGATTAAGAGTTCAGGTCTCCATGAGGTTTTAGCCTTGGAGGAAGGCAGTTGCCCCACTCTGCTGGAAGATCTTTGTTGCACCCTGTGGTGGATAACCTGAGGCTAATCAAGTCTGAGTGCCAATGGCACTGCAGGAAAAGGCAAATCTCTGTAGGCTTTATTTGCTTGATCTAATCTTGGGCCCAGGGCTAGGAAAAGCAGACCCTGGTGCTTAACTTGGTCCTTTCAAAACTCATCCAGCCCAAGCAGAGGGAGCTACAAGTTGTGGATTGCTGATAGCTCCAAACAGAGTACTCAAGGAAAGTCACAAACAGTGCCTGGCATTGTCCTGCATTAGAAATTGGGAGTTGTAGCAGATATGCCTAATACACAGACATAAACACAAACAGGGGACCAAAATGGGGAGACAAAAAACAAGCCTCAAATGAAAGAACAAGAGAATTCTCCAAAAGGAGAGCTAATGAAATGGAGATAATAAATTTATCAGACACAGAGTTCAGAATAATGATGGCAAAGATACTCAATAGCATGAGAAAATATATAGTAATTATGGAGATTTACATAGCACTAATAAAGAATAGAATGTAAGGAATACACAGCAGATTATGTGATGCTGAGGTACAGATCAGTGAATTAGAAGACAGCGTAGAAAAAAAAAATCACTCAATCAGTGAAACAAAAAGAAAAAAAAAACAATTAAAAAACGAGAGGACAGCTTAAGGAAGCTGTGGGACAACATGAAAAAATAAATAAAACTTCCTGGAAACAAATGAAAGTGAACACTCAACAACCTTAAAATCTATGGGCCATAGTGAAAATAGCCCTGAGAGAGAAGTGCATAGCACTATAGGCCTACCTCAAAGAAACAAGAAAATTTAATAATAAACTATTTAACCATACAACTTAAAGAATTAGAAAGAGAACAAGAAAAGATCAGAGTAAGTAGAAGGAAGGAAATAATAAAGATTATATCAGAAATAAATGAAAAAAAAATGACGTAGAGGACATAAAACAGAACAAAAATCAATGAAACCAAGAGCTGGTTCTTTGAAAAGATAAACAAGATTTATGTATTATTAGCCAGACACATTAAAAAACAGAGAGAGGACCCAAATAAATAAGATCATAAACTAAAGGGGTGAAGTAACAACTGGCACCATGGCAGTACAAAGGATTTGTAATAAAATACTATGAACAACTATATGCCAACAAGCTGGACAGTATGGGTGAAATTGACCAATTGCTAAATAAACACAATCTCCCAAAACTGAATCCAGAAGAAGCAAAACACCTGAATAGGCCAATAACAGCTGATGAAATAAAAGCAGTAATAAAAAAAAGAAAACACCCAGCAAACAAAAGCCCTGGTCCTGATGGATTCACAGAGGAATTTTATAATCCTTCAAAGAACAACTAACACCTATCCTACTCAAGCTATTCCAAAAAATACAAGAGGAAGGAATACTTCCAAACTCTTTTGTATTAGGTCAGCATCACTCTAATTCCAAAACCAGATAAAGACACTACAATGAAAGAGAATTACGGGTCACTATCCCACATGAACATAGATGCTAAAATCCTCAACAAAATTTTAGCAAATTGGATCCATAAATATATTAAAAATATTATACACCATGACCAAGTGGGATTTATTCTTGGGAGGCAAGGATGATGCAATATTTGCAAATCAATAAATGTAATACAGCACATAAACAAATTGAAATACAAAAATCACATTATCATATCAATAGATGCACAAAGAGCATTTGATAAACTCCAACACCCATTTTTGATAAAAACTCTCAGCAAAGTGGGAATAGAGGGATCATGTCTCAACATAATAAAAGCCATATATCACACACCTACAGCCAACATCATACTCAATAGGCAAAGACAAAAAGTGTTTCTCTTAAGGTAGGAACAAGATGACATTGTCTGCTTTTAACACCCTTATTCAACATAGTACTGCAAATAGACAAGAAGAAGAAATAAAAGGTGTCAAAACTGAAACAGAGGAAGTAAAACTCTCATTATTAGAAGATGATATGGTATTGTACATAGAAAACCCTAAAAACTGGACAAGAAAACTATGAAATTTAATAAAGGAATTCAGCAGAATACAGAATTAACACCCAGAAATTGATGGCATTTTTACACACCAATAATTAATTGTCAGAAAGAGAACCTAAACAAACAATCCCATTTACCATTGCAACAAAAAATTAAGATATTTAGGAATTAACTTAACCAATGAGGTAAAAAACCTGTACTCAGAGAACTACAGTACGTTGAAAAAAGAGGTAGAGGAAAATATAAACAAGTGGAAGAATATACCGTGTTCATGGATTAATAGAATTTACATAATTAAAATGTCCATACTATGTCCATTTTATAGATTCAATGTAATCCCTATTGTAATTCCAATGGCATATTTCACAGAACTATCACAAATATACCAAAAATTTATGTGAAACCAAAAAAGACCCCAATAGCTGCAGTGATCTTGATAAAGAAAAAGAAAGTGGAAAGGATCACAATACCAGATATCAAATTATACTACAAAGCTACTATAGTCAAAAGAGCATGGTACTGTCACAAGAACAGGCATATTGGTCAATGGAACAGAACAGAGGACTCAGAAATCAATCCAAGTCATTATGATCCATTAATATTTGACAAAGGAGGCAAGAACATACAAAGGAGTCAAGATAGTCTCTTCAATAAATGGTGTTGGGAAAATTGGACAGGTACACACACAAAAATGAAACTAGACCACCAACTTACACCATACACAAGAATAAACTCAAAATGAATAAAATACTTCAATGTCAGTCATAAAAACCATAAAAATCATAGAAGAAACCATAGGCAGCAAAATCGCAGACATCTTTCATTACAACATGTTTATGGATACATCTCCTAGGACAATGGAATTTAAGGAAATAATAAACAAATGGGACTACATCAAAATAAAGAATTTCTGCACAGCAAAAGAAACCATCAATAGAATAACAAGAAAGCTCACTGCTAAGCAATAAAAGCCAGTCTGAGAGAGACAAGTCTCACATGGTCTCACTCATATGTGTAATCTAATGAACAAAATAAACTGATGAAAAAAATAGGTCTAGAGACAGAAGCATGGAACGAACTGTGGAATCTCAGAGGGAAGGTGGGGAAGGGTTGGTGGGTGGGAAGAGATCTACCAAAGAACTTGTATGTATATATGTATAACCCATGGACAGAGACAATAGGGTAGAGAAGGCCTGGGGCTAGGGACAGTGATGGGCTAGAAGGGGTCAATGGTGAAAAAAGGGGACATATGTAATACTTTTAATAATAAAGATTCAATTTAAAAAAAAAAGGTGATGGTCCTTCTCAGAAAAAAAAAAAAAAGAATCAAGAGTTCAGTTTTGAATATGTTTAATTTTATATAGCTACTAGAGGCCCGGTTCACAAAATTCGTGCATGGGGGGTGGGGGGTTTCCCTCAGCCTGACCTGCACCCTTTCCAATCAGGGAGCCCTCAGGGGATGTCTTACTGATGGCTTATGCCCGTTCCCTGTGGTTCTCTGCTCTCTGTGGGGCCTGCCTGCTCCACACTGCGGCAACTGCCAAGCAGGCCATGCTGGGTATTGTCTGCGGCTGCACTTGCCTGCTCCTGGGTCGCCGAGGCAATGGCCAAGCAGGCCGTGCTTGGAGCTGCCTCCTCCCTGCTGTCAGAGGTGATGAGATTAATTTGCATACTCCTCCTGATTGGCTGGTGAGCGTAGCAGATATACAGTCCATTTACATGTTTCTTTTTTATTATATAGGATTATACATAAAATTAATATTGTTACTCTGATATAAGGAATCACTTCATTATGTGTTTAAATGCTTTTTTCTATAGGAATTCATAACTGAAATTAACTCAGATGCTATTGTGAACATAATATGATATATAAAAGATTGCTTTACATACAACTTTTCAAGACATATCTAGGACAAATTGCAAGGTCAGACATGTAATTTTAAACATTGAACCACTGCATTGCAATTTTTCCAATTTGGTGAAGAAAAATATATTGTAAAGATTACTTTGTGGTACTATCATAGATAATTCATAAACATTTTAAATTTAAAATGCAAATCTATACTCCTTGATCCACTGAATAAATTTTCTTATTGCTGTGGAAATTGCGTATTAAATAAGGTGTCCTGTTGAGTTTTTCGTTGTCATTGCTATAAGTTTAGAATAAGTCATCTTGGATTTTGTAACAACTGAAAAATATAATTTGACATTTTTAATATGAAGACTATAATGGTGTTTAAAGATGAACTTCAGCTCTGCTAATTCTATTAAACTACAGCGTGCCAATGAGCTATAAAGTGTAATTAATTATTTTGTCAAATTTGCTTTCTGAAGCTAGTCAATATAAATTTGAATAAATAAGAAGCCACTGACCCAGGAAACTTTGAATATTCTGAATAGAGATAAAGCAGCTATAAAGCATTGTATATGTAATCTATTTATATAGCAGAACATCCATGCCCCTGTCAGCCACCCATCCTGATTCATGGAGCATTTGCTCTTCCATTTTAAATGTTCCAATAAATGAGAAATAAATACAGTTATTTTAAAACAATATTGTTAAATTTTTATATTATATTATGCAAAAATAGGTTTAAGAAAAATAGCTTAAAATCTGAATTTTTTCTATGACATTGTTCAGTGACTTGTCACATCAAACTGCATCAAAATACTGTTATATCAAAGTAATGCAAAGTGACACATGATATTCGAACAATAGTTATGTCCCATAATGAGATGTGTCAGCATTTTTATTGGTCACTTTCAAGGAGTGCTTATTTAGTAAGGATGCTTAAAGGGGGGGAGATGTGCAGCTTAAGGTTAATTTGCATAATAATAGCCAATATTGTTTCATTTAAGCATTAGCACCCTTTGAATTAGCTATCTTGCTCCACTTATGTGCATTTTTTAGCAATACTCTAAAGGCCTGGGCCTTTCTTCTTGCTGTCCTTGCCCATATTTCATAACACACATTCAGAGGCAGGGCTGAAAATCAGCTGCACTGTGTGTCAGCCAATGTTTAAAGAAAACAACAAGCTTTAGTACCGGTCACTTGAATAGTGCAAGAATTTTGTCTTTGAATATAACTATTGTTCTAACAAGTCTCCTGAGGCCATTTGGACCTACTTTGAAAATCAGTAATTGAACTGAATAATGCTGAGAATTGGAAAATATATTTTTAATAAGGTCACAACTAAATTAAACAACCTTGAGTTAACTTAATTTTTATGACAATACTGGGTTTTCTTCTCAGGTAATGTGGACTTTGATCTGTATATTGGCCTAAGCAAATTTTAAGATCCTGTGAGACTTCAGCATAAAGCTTAAAAGTAATGTAATTGGGATCAAATAAATCTTAATGAGATTATAAGGTAAAAAAAAATACATTCTGGTTTCAGTGTGTTGTTCTGTGTTCTGTTGATGCTAGTGATTTGTTTTCAACATATTTATCCTTTAAGGCTTTCTGATGAAGAGGCAAGAGAGAAGATAAACAGTTCTTTTATGCAAAAACAAGGAATTCAACAAAAAGTGTACTTTAGTAAGCAAATTAAGATTGGGCTCAAACATACTGATGAAAAATGAAAAGAAAAAATCCATCATATAACTGTTTCCAAAATCCAAACTGTTTGACAACATATCCAGCTAATTGAGTTTTTTTACTGATCTTCTGAATTCCTCCTATTATACAGCCTTAGAAGTTCAGGTCTTTATGTCTCCTGAACATCTTGCCAGAAGCCTTGTTTCTGCATTGCACTAAACACACCATTGGGTAAGAGGGACAAACCTGTCATCTTTGTTTCTTATTAACTTTCTCAAGAATACTGTGCAATTTTGTTGCTACCAAATGTTTCATGACCTATTATATCAGCTAATAACATTTAGAAAAGACAAGTGCACAGAAATATAAAAACTTATAATTACATTCAAAAGACATCTTCTACATGCATGGTTCATATATCAAATATTAAACTTGTTAGATATCCTTGTCTGATAGTAAACACAAAATGATGCCTGAAGATCCCAGATGGGCAACAAGTTTCTACAAAATAATCAATAGTTCTGGAAAATATCATATGACTCTGACAAGTTCTGAAGTTGCTTTATTCCCCACATGTCTCTCCTAACATGTAGCCCCAAATTCTTAGACAGGATTTACATCCCATAAACCATATCAAAATGAGCAAGCATTTATTAAAGGTATGAATTAAACAAATATTTCTATTTCATATGTAAATGAACTCTTGAACTAGAGATCTTCTATTTAGTTTGTGTTACTTCTTGCAATCATCTTTCCTAAATGCTACACATCTGGAGCCCATCTCGTGATCTACTTCCAGAGTCTTATTGAGAGTCTGTAGTTCATTGACATCAATCAGTTTTTGCGCTCAGTGATAAGAAAAAGTACAATGGTTTTATTTCAGCATTTCCACTGGAGAAAAATAACCCTTTGGGGTTTAAAATAAAGCAACAATTATTGTTCTACTTTCTATTACCTATTCAATGCTGCCAGGCTTCTCAATGGGTACTGAAAATATTACAAAATATAAATTCCTATAAAAATGGAAGTAAGATTATTTCAAAACATTCACAAATAATTCTGCAAATATTTGTGTGTAAGTGTAAGTTAGTAAGCAAATTAAGATTGGGCTCAAATATACTGATTAAAAATGAAAAGAAAAAATCCGTTATATGACTGTTTCCATAATCCAAGCTGCTTGACATGTCTAGCTAATTTAATTTTTTTTTTTACTGATATGAGTTCCTCCTATTATACAGCCTTAGGTGTATGTGTGTCTGTCTGTATTTGTGTGTGTTTGGTATAGAAAATACTTTAGAATTGGAGTTATTGAGATCTCCCAATCACACAGTATGTCTTCCCATTGATTCTGTTGTTACTGTTTTTACCTTCTTTGCAGACATGCTTTTCATTTTTTAGTATGTATTTTCTAATTTAATCAAGAGATGTTTTTAATTATTTGCTTAATTAATTAATTTTATTTATTTTTTCCCATCACCATTTATCCTCCCATACCCTCTTCCACCTCCATCCTCCTGAATGTTTTTAATGTTAAAATCCATACAGCACATTAATGGGATAATAAGAAAAGTATATTGTCATTTCTTAATGTTGCACTAAGCTTTTGAGCAATACAGAAATAGTATTGCTTGAATAAAGTGACATATAAAGCATTATTGCCATAGAAATGTTCTATCTGAAGATGAAAGCCAGTAAACTGTTCATCTTCAGCAGATTAATAGAGAGGTTGTTTTTTTGTGTTTGTCTACCTGGTCAAGGACATTTTACAGTTGAGTTACTCTAAAGGAAAGACTTGTTGATTTGAGTGCTCTCATACTATAGCTTTAGGTAGAGGAAGATAAATTTTGCTGTCATTGTGATAAACTGCAACATATATGCTTTCAGTCCAAAAAGTAAAAACTAATAGGTTTGGTTCAGCTACTTAACAACTAGTCATGAAAGATTCCTTTGAGAAAGTTCTAAATATTTCAATCCTAGAGACCCACAAACTGCCTTCACTTATGTTAAATAATTATTTTAGTTCAGATTTAAAGTTAACTATTTTGATTTTATTTACTTACAAATATACAATGTCCATTATTATCACACACTCTCAAACTTTGTCATTCTGCTAAATGAAGGACAATTGTTTATTATGATTCTTCTATTCAGAAGCTATAATTTTCTTATAATAGCCTTGTAAAAATACATAAAACATACCATTTTTTTGCAATTTTATTTCATGTCACAAGAAACAGAGATGATTCTGTTTCTATTGAAAATTTATCCCATTATTACAAGTAGCCATTAAGTAAAAAGGGCAATTTATTTATTTATTTATGTATGTATGTATGTATGTGTGTATGTATGTATGTATTTATGTATTTACTAGAGGCCTGGTACACAAAATTCGTTCACAGGGGGTGTGTCTCTCAGCCCAGCCTGCACCCTCTCCACTCTGGGAGACCTTGAGGGATGTCCAACTGCCCATTTAGGCCCAACCCTGGTGGGATTGGGACTAAATAGGCATCCCTCTCACAATCCAGGAATGCTAGCTCCCAACCACTCACTTTCCTGCCAGCCTGGTCACCCCCAACTGCCCTCCCCTGCAAACCTGGATTCCCCCAACTGCCCTCCCCTGCACACCTGGTCTTCCCCAACTTCTCTCCCCTGCAGGCCTGGTCGTCCCTAACTGCCCTCCCCTGCCGGCCTGGTTGCCGTAAACTGCCCTGCCCTGCTGGCCTGGTCAACCCTAACTGCCCTTCCCTGCCAACCTGATTTTCCCCTAACTGCTCCCTTGCTGGCCTGATTAACACCTAACTGCTCCCCTGCTGGCCTGATCACCCCAAACTGCCTTTCCCTGCTGGCCTGGTATCCCCCAACTGCCCTCCCCTGCTGGCTTGATTGCCCACAACTGCCCTCCCCACCAGCCATTTTGTGGCGGCCATCTTGTGTCCATATGTGGTCGGCCATCTTATGTGTTGGAGTGGCGGTCAATTTGCATATTACTCTTTTATTAGATAGGGTGTATTTATTTATTTAGATTTTTTTTTTTTATTGAACTTATTGGGGTGACACTGGTTAACAAAATTAACACAGGTTTCAAGTTCACAATTCTACAACACATCATCTATACAGTGTATTGTGTGTTTGCCACTCAAAGCCAAGTCTCCAAACATCACAATTTATACCTTCTCTACCTATCTCTACCTACTCAACCCCCTTTCCACAATAATCACCACACCGTTGTCCCTGTCTATGAGTCTGTCACTATTTTGCTTATTAGTACATTTTGTTCATTAGATTCCACATATGTGTGAAATCATATGGTGCTTATCTTTATTTCACTTACTATAATGCTCTCCAGGTCCATCCATGATGTCGCAAAAGGTAAGATTTCCTTTTTTTTTTTACAGCACAATTGTATTTCATTGTGTAAATGTACCACAGCTTCTTTTTGAAAGTAAAAAGGAAAGTTTAAATGATGAGTAACTGAAGTAATTCCTACATATTAAAGGCACATTGATCAATGAATCTTGATTTTAGAGAGAAAAATGTTTACATATTTATAGAACTTATGAGATAAATTTCAAGAACAATGATGTAAAATCTTACTTTTGATTATATTTTGTCCCAATATTTTTTTTTAAATCACTCCTTCTGTTATAAGATTCCAGGCAGGAGGAATAGGGAACTGAGGAAAGTTAAAACAAGGCCAAAGAGTGTGGGCAATTTGCAGCTGGCTTGTAACTAACAACTAATAAGCCATTATCTTCCCCAGCCAAGGACTCAGAACAAATGGTTAAAAGCCTCCCTAAGGAGAGAATTCAGAAGGGATGGGGGTAGGGGAAAGGGAAAATAGGCAATTTTCCTCCCTAAGCAGAGAAGCCAGCAGTCTCGAGGCTTGGCAAGATAAAGTTGCCAGGTGCTTCTCATGAATTCTGGGAAGGCCACAACAAAGTGTAAAAAATAATAATAATAAAAATAAAGACCTTGAGAATTAATCTGTACCAAAATATTTAACAAAATAATTTTGAAACCTATAGACAGGAGGGTATATCACGTCTCAGACCCCTACACAATTGGCTCTTCAGATTTGCTGAAAGCCTGTCTGTGATTCATAAGCCAGATGTATAGCTTTGCTTTTTTAATAAAGATGCATGTTTTAATTGCTTTAATAAATTGGCTGTTCACAACACAGTCAAGGTCTCTGATATAAACTCGTTTATATGAGAAGACAAGGACTGAAGTTGGGAACAGCCCTCTCCCACTGACTCAGGGGGCTGTCTGGCACCACCTCTCTGGTGTTGGTGAGAGGTGCCTCTAACACTTCCACTATACTTTTTTAAAAAAACTTTACTACTTGTGCTGTGGTAGATGGTACTGTTGGACCCTACATTTTACTCCCCCTTGTATCTACACTCATTACCATGCAATTTGGAACTTTCTCCACCAAATTCACCATGTGCTGCTTAGTTCCTTTATTTTGGGATGTAGCATGTGACTTGCTGTAGACAATGGCATGTACATAAAGGTATGGCAATGTGATAAACCTTAGACTACTCTAGACTTTAAGAATTTTCACATGCTTCAAATTTTACTATGAGAAAAATTTCTTTTGGGGTTCTGGGTAACTTTTACTCTATCAATATGGCTCTCAGAATTAAATAAATGGATCAGACCTGAGTTCAACACATAACAGAGCCAAGCCCAATTAGACACACAACTTGAAGCAGAGCTACCCAGCCAAACTAATTTTAGAATAGCTGACTCCCAGACAATTAATAAATATGTGTGAAAGAAATGCTTCTCATTGTATGACACTGAGATTTTAAGTTGTTTGTTATATAGCAATAGGCAATTGATGCACAGCTAACTGCATGTGGCTAGTTTTACATTTTTTATACACAGTTGTTCATTGAGCTTTCCCTCCCTGAAATCATTGTGCTGTCAATTCTTTCAATGAAATATCTTTGAACCAGTTACTGAAAGGCAAGTACTACTGAACTTTTTATATATATTAATGCTTTTAACCTTCACAATGTTGCTAAGAGATAGATACTATAATTATTATCTATATTTTAAGGAGAAATCGAGGTTTAAAAAGATTCAATAGTTTTCCTGTGGTCACCCAAGTAGTATGTAATGAAGGTAAAAAGCAAATCTAAATCTGAAAAAAATCTGGGATTTATTTATGTGTAATTAGAAGCCATTGGTATGTTTTGAGCTGGGAAATGAAAAACTCATATACACACATTTTGACTAATCTGTGGAGGATAGACAGGTGCATGGCAAAAGTTGAAGTAGTAAGATTTGTTATAAGGTTTTTGCAATATTCTAAGTTAGCAATGATGATGGTTCATATCTAGGGTGGTAGCCATGGAAGTGATCAAAGTGGTAAAAATCTGAATATATTTTGAAGATAGGCCTGGCAGACTTTGCTGATGGGAAGATTGTGGAGAAGAGTGAATTAAGGAAAGGAGTCAAAGATTATCCTTAGGCTTCTGGACTGAGAAATTGAGTAAAGGAAGAGCAAAACAGGCTTTGTCTGAGGAACTTCTGAGTTTACTTTTGGTCATATTAATTTTGAGATGCCTATTATACTTCCAAATGGAGTACATAGTTATTATAGAACCCTGGAATACAAAATTCAGAAATGGAGACAGGGTGAACTTCAGAAGTAAAACCAATGTAGCAACAGAGCCCAGTACCCAGAGAGCCCCATATTTGCGGTACTGAAAGCAAAGTGCTGTGATCAGATCCAGGTTTGTTGTCTCACAAAATCGAAGAATGAGTTCACGGACAAAGAAGGTAAGTGGAAGCAAAGTTTTATTGAGAGGTAGACAGAGTCCTCTAGCAAGGTGAGGACCCAAGTGGGTTACCACTCAAGCTTCTCTGTCTAGGGGTAGATATATGCCTTGCTAGCTCTTGATTGGTCCTTTCAAAGAATTCTGCCTTAGCAACAGTCATACATTTTAAAGCTCATGTCTCCCAAGAGGGCCTTTCAGCCCACCTGGGTTGCCTTGGCAGCTCCTGCTTCTGGTTGCCTTAACAAATCCCACCTGTCTTTTCCACCCAGATGGGTTCAGCTCTATGTCACATTGTTTTTCTCTGTGGTTTTTCTCAGAAAAGGTTGCAGTCAGCAAGCTGCATCCTGTCCACCTCTGCAAGGTCCTGTTACTCTAGGACTTCCCCATTTTCCTTCCTCTCTCAAGGTCCCATCCCTGACTACCTAGCCCTTTTCTGTCTCCTCAGTATGATACTCTAGTAGCCATCATGAAATCTTAATAATATTATTAATGTTGTGTTTGTTTTCAAGTGAAGTTCAAAGGTACAACAGATAAACCAGGGGCTTAGAGGCAGGGTTCATATGCAATTTTGAATCCTGCTGCCTCTTAGCCCCTCTGTATGGGTCCTCAGCATCCTACTCAATAGCCACTTGGTTTACTGGATTTGGCCTAATATATTTTTCCTTGCCCTAGTTCAGCAACCACTGCTATCATCTCTCTGAAACATTTTAGTCAAAGCATGACAGTGGGTATAGCTGACCTTAACGGACAGTTCCATGGCACATTTGGTATGCTATTCAGCAGAGATGTGTCTCTGGCCAACCCTCAATCTAGGAACATAGTGCACTTCAGATGGTTGCAATCTTTGAGGTTTACCTCTGTACTGTGGGTTGAGGAGGTAGGCCATGGAAAGATGTCTGGCTCAAATTCCAGGCCCCCAGTTGGATCCATCTGCCTTGTTCCTGGAAGGAGGGGCAACACAGTAATCGGAGGGCTGAGCAGGTGCACACACAAGTGTGCAGATACATTATTCAAAGCTTCAGGGTATTGTGAGGATTTGTTTTCATCCTTTGAGTAACTCCATGTGTAAGGGAGCACAGTATTAAATAGTAATTTTTTTAAAAAATTACAGGTTGAAAGAATGATCACAAAAGAAAGTTAAAGACATTATATTATACTACCTCTAATGACATATTTTTATCTTGTTTTTCATATGAGACCTTCATTTTCATTTTGCACCAGACCTTGAAAATTATGTAACTGATAATAGATGGTGATATGTATGCTGATTCAAGCGATTTAGGAAAGAAGATTATTTAAGCAGAAAAAAAGGTATAAATAATATCAAGAGAAAAGTTCTCAGTCACACATAAGTGCAAGGGCAGTTTATCAATGGTAACAGGAGGAAAAGCAAAAACTATGGAAGTGAACACTTTTAAATTTGGTGGTAAAAGAATGAGAAAGTCCTCCACTATAAGTCCTCCACTATATAGTTTTACTTTATTATTTGTTTTATTTACTAGTATATAAAGCAGCATTTGCTTGCTTTATAAAGATTTCCTACTGTGATCTCTGCTCTAGTACAGATCTAATAGCATGAAAATTTTTGTTTTAATATTACAAAGAATCATCCATAAAGCCAACTGGATCTTGGACTTTTCTTGAGAAACAGAGTAGAGAAAGCTATGCAGAAAAAGATCTCCAAAAATCTATGTAGGGTTACCCTCAAGTCTTTACTGAATACTAAGATAAGAATGCTTGGGGTAAAATCCCACAAATATGGGCACAAAACAAACTAGAAGTTATGAGTTTTATGGTTTCTAGAGCTCACACAGGTTTCAGAATTTTTTTTTCTTGTACCTACTAGTTAGAATGCATAGTACTCAGTACACTCAGGGCATTCAGAAGAGACCTTATCAGTGTCATGCTTTACTATTGGGGCTAAACTATCCCCAGAAGAAAGACCATTCTATAACTACTCTAAAAATCTTTTTTAAAAAGCTTTGAATGGGCTATGCTACAGTGTAATTAACTTAATTATTTACTAGAACAAAGCCTATCATTCTTCAAAAAATGATAATAGAATCTAAACAATCAAAAGTCACATTCACAATTATCCATTACCCAATAGAATTTACTAGTCAAACTAAAAGACAAATAAAACATTACTTATAATTAGATAAAAAAAACAGTCAATAGAAGTGAAACTAAGTGATTAAAGCTTTCTGTTCAAATTTATATATTAGTTTCCAGAATTATTTCATGTAGACAGGTACTATGCCTTGAATTATTTCTACTCTTGGAAATGCATTAAAGTTATTTTTGACTTAATATATCATCAATTCTCATAAAGGGGGCATGAGTATTTGCACTAACTTTAAGCCTTATCTATAAATTAACATTATAAGTAAAGTGATTTTTCCATTATTTCTCAAGTTAAAAGTTATAAATGAATGGCACTTAGAAAAGAAACATCAATCATCTAAGCCTTTATAATAAAATTTTGAGTTTTTGAGAATCCTCTTCAGAAAATTTATAATCCAGGTGAAGTGGCAAGTCTAACATACAGAAAAGAAATATGATGATCAATTACATGTCCATTATATTTTAGTGTTAAAATTATATAGTACAGATTGGATGATAGGGTACTGAAATCATAGAGGAAGTAAAACATGGTCTGGACTTTGAAAAATGGTTAGGATTATGATAGGTTTGTGAAGAGACAAAGACTATTTTTTAAATTAAATTTTTTTGGGTGACTTGGGTCAACATGAACATATAGGTTTCAGGTGTGGGTTTCTATGTTACAAGATATATACGTATATTGCACCATGTGCCCACCACCCAAAGTCAAATATCCTGTCACCATATATTAGGAACCCCTTCTCCCCCACCTCCCTTCCTCTGGCAACCACCACACTGCTGTTTGTATTCACGAGTTTCAGTTTTATATCCCATATATGAGTGAAATCACATGGTTCTTAGGTTTTTCTGTCTTACTTCACTTAGCATAATGTTCTTAAGGTCATCCACGTTGTTGCAAATGGCATTATTTCATCCTTTCTATGGCTGAGTAGTATTCCATTGTGTATATGTAACACATCTGCTTTATCCAATCCTCTAACACATCACACTTTGGTTGTTTCCAAGTCTTGGCCACCTTGATTAATGCTACAATGAACATAGGGGTGCATATATCTTTGTGAATACATGATTTTCCTCCCTGGAGAGGGATTTCTAGGTCATATGGTACCTTTATTCTTAATTTTTTTTAGGACTCACCAGACTGCTTCCCATAGTGGTTGTGCCAGTCTACATTCCCACCAGCAGTGAATAAGGGTTCCCTTTTTTCCACCTTTCCAACACTTGTTATTGCTAGTCTTGTTGATAAAGGCCACTATAACAGGTGTAAGGTGGTATCTGATTGTAGTTTTGATTTGCATTTCTCTAATTGACAGAGAGGATGAACATCTTTTCATATGTCTATTAGCTGTTCATATGTCTTCTTGGGGGAGGTGTATTTTCAGGTTCTCTGTTGGTTCGGTTTGTTTGTTTGCTTGGTGTTGAGTTTTATGAGGTCTTTATATATTTTGGAAATTAGACCTTTGTCGGAGCTACTGTTTGTAAATATCATCTCCCATCTGCCTCTTTGTTTTGTTGTCAGTTTCTTTTGCTGTGCAGAAGCTTTTTAGTTTTATATAGTCCCATTCATTTATTATTGCCTTTACTTCCCTTGCCTTTGGGGTCAAGTTCACAAAATGCTCTCTATGACCAAGGTCCATAAATTTGGTACCTATTTTTCTTCTATGTAACTTATTGTTTCAGGTATTAAGACCATTCTATAACTACTCTAAAAATCTTTTTTAAAAAGCTTTGAATGGGCTATGCTACAGTGTAATTAACTTAATTATTTACTAGAACAAAGCCTATCATTCTTCAAAAAATGATAATAGAATCTAAACAATCAAAAGTCACATTCACAATTATCCATTACCCAATAGAATTTACTAGTCAAACTAAAAGACAAATAAAACATTACTTATAATTAGATAAAAAAAACAGTCAATAGAAGTGAAACTAAGTGATTAAAGCTTTCTGTTCAAATTTATATATTAGTTTCCAGAATTATTTCATGTAGACAGGTACTATTTCATGTAGACAGGTACATTTAGGTCTTTGATCCATTATCCATTTTTCATTTTTGTGCATAAGAAAAACTGTAATCCAGTTTCATTCTATTGCATGTGGCTTTCCAGTTTTCCCAGCACCATTTATGGAAGAAACTATATTTACTCCATTGTGTGTTTCTGGCTCCTTTGTTGAAAATTATCTGTCCATATACATGTGGTTTTACTCTGTTCCATTAGTCTGCATGTCTGTTTCTCTGCCAAAACCATGCTGTTTTGACTATCGTAGCTCTGTAGTATAATTTGAAGTTAGTTAGTGTGATACCACTAGCTTCATTCTTTTTTCTCAGGATTGCTTTGCGTATTCGGGGTCTTTTGTGGTTCCATACCAATCTGATGATTTCTCATTCTATTTATTTAAAAAATAACATTGGAATTTTGATGAGGACTGCATTAAATCTATATACTGATTTGGGTTATATGACCATTTTAACTATGTTGATCTTTCCAATCCATGAGCACTGGATATTTTTCAATTTTGTTGTATCTTTTTCAATCTCTCTTTTTTTTTTCCAATTTTTTTTATTAAGGTATTATATGTGTACATATTTTACCATTGCCACCCCCCACCCCACTCCCATATATGCCCTCACCCCCCAGAGTTTTGCATCCATTGGTTATGCTTATATGCATGCATACAAGTCCTTTGATTGATCTCTTATCCCCCCCACCTCTCCCTAACTTTCCCCCTGTAATTTGACAGTCTGTTTGATGCTTTACTGTCTCTGTATCTATCTTTTTGTTCAAGTTTATAATGTTCTTTATTACCCATAAATGAGTGAGATCATGTGATATTTTTCTTTCATTGACTGACTTATTTCACTTAACATAATGTTCTCCAATTCCATCCAGGTTGCTGCAAATGATGAGAATTCCTTCTTTTTTATGGCAGCATAGTATTCCATTGTGTAGATTTACCACAGTTTTCTGATCCAGTCATCTGCTGACGGGCACCTAGGAATAAACTTAACACGGAAAAGACCTATACACGGAAAACTACAGGACACTGAAAAAAGAGATAGACGAAGACGTAAACAGATGGAAGAACATACCATGTTCATGGATTGGTAGAATCAACATCATTAAAATGCCCATACTACCCAAAGCAATCTATAGATTCAATGCACTCCCCATTAAAATACCAATGGCATATTTCACCGACCTTGAAAGAACTCTCCAAAAATTCATCTGGAATAAAAAAAGACCCCGAATAGCCACAGCAATCCTGCGAAAGAAGAATAAAGTAGGAGGGATCTCAATACCAGATTTCAAGCTGTATTACAAAGCCACTGTTCTCAAAACAGCCTGGTACTGGCACAAGAACAGACATATAGATCAGTGGAACAGAATAGAGAATCCAGATATTGACCCAAACCACTATGCTCAATTAATATTTGACAAAGGAGGCATGAACATACAATGGAGTCAAGACAGTCTCTTCAATAAATGGTGTTGGGAAAATTGGACAGATACATGCAAAAAAATGAAGCTTGATCACCAACTTACGCCATACACAAAAATAAAATCAAAATGGATACAGGACTTAAACATAAGACGGGAAACCATAAAAATACTAGAGCAATCCACAGGCAGCAAAATCTCAGACATATGCCAAAAGAAATTATTCACTGACACTGCCCCTAGGGCAATGGAAGCTAAAGAGAAAATTAACAAATGGGACTACATCAAAATAAAAAGCTTTTTCACAGCAAAAGAAACCATTAACAAAACAACAAGAAGGCCTACTGCATGGGAGAACATATTTGCAAATGGCATCACTGATAAAGGTTTGATCTCCAACATCTACATGCAGCTTATACAACTTAATAAAAGGAAGATAAATGATCCAATAAAGAAATGGGCAACAGACCTAAATAGAAGCTTTTCAAAAGAAGACAGAAGGAAGGCCAAGAGACACATGAAAACATGCTCAACGTCACTAATTATCCGAGAGATGCAAATCAAAACAACAATGCAGTACCATCTCACACCTGTCAGAATGGCTATCATCAACAAATCAACAAACGACAAGTGTTGGCGAGGATGTGGAGAAAAAGGAACCCTCGTGCACTGCTGGTGGGAATGCAGACTGGTGCAGCCACTGTGGAGAACAGCATGGAGCTTCCTCAAAAAACTGAAAATGGAACTCCCATTTGACCCAGTAATTCCACTCATGGGAATATATCCGAAGAAACTAGAAACACCAATCAGAAAGGATATATGCACCCCTATGTTCATAGCAGCACAATTCACCATAGCTAAGATTCAATCTCTTTTTAATAATGCTTTGTAATTTTTATTATATAGGTCTTTCACGTTTTCTGTTAACTTTTTTCCTAGGTATTTTATTTTTTATTGCAATTTCAAAAGTATTTTTTTCCTTTTTCTGAAGTTTTGTTTTTCATATACAGGAACACAATCGATTTTTGCACATTTATTTTGTATGCTGCAACTGGACTATATTTGCTTATTATTTCTTATAGTTTTTTGGTGGCAATTTGACTTCTTCCTATCCTATTTGGATGCCTTTTTTTGTTTCTTTCTCTTGTCTTATTTCTCTGGCTAGGACTTTGAGCACTATGTTGAATAAGATTGGTGAGAGTGGACATCCGTGTCTTGTTCCTGGTGGTAAAGGAAAAGATTTCAGTTTTTCAACATTGAGTGTGATATTATCTGAGGGTTTATCCTTTATTATGCTGAGGTACTTTCCTTCTATTCCTATTTCATTGAATGTTATAATCATAAATGGATGTTGTATCTTATCAAGTGCTTATCTGTATCTTTTGATAAGATCATATTATTTTTATCCTTTCTTTGGTTAATGTGCTGTATTATGTTAATTGATTTGTGTATGTGGAAACTTCCTTATGCTCCTGGAATGAATCCCACTTGATCATGATGTATTATTTTTGGATGTACTGTTATATTTGATTTGCTAGTACTTTGCTTAGGAATTTTGCATCTATATTCATGAGAGATATTGGTCTGTAGTTTTCTTTGCCAGGTTTTGGTATCAGGGTTATATTGGCCTCATAGAATATGTTAGGAAGTATTGTCTCTTCAAATATGTGGAAAAGTTTGAGGATATCTTTTAAATCTTTTTACTTTTGGTAGAATTCACTGGTGAAGCCATCTGGTCCTGGACTTTATTTTTTGGGAAGTTTTTGATGTTTTTTTTTCCCTCACTACTGATCATTCTATTAAATTTTCCAATTTTTCATAATTCAGTATAGGAAGGTTATGTAATTCTAGGAACTTATCCATTTCTTCTAGGTTATTGAATTTAGCAGCAGATAGTCTTTCATAATATTCTTGTATGATCCTTTGTATATCTATGATGTTTGTGGTGACTGCTCTCTCATTTCTGATTTTGTTTATATTGGTCTTTCCCCTTTTTTTCATTAGTGAGTCTAGCCAGGGCTTTGTCTATTTTATTAATATTTTCAAAGAACCAGCTCTTTGTTTTATTAAATTTTTGTATAGTCTTTTTTGTTGTTGTTGTTGTTGTATATTTCATTCAATTCTGCTCTAATATTTACTATTTCCTTTCTTCTGCTGACCTTGGGTTGCTTATGTTCTTCTTTTTCTACTTCTTTTTTTAAAAAAAATATATTTTATTGATTTTTTACAGAGAGGTAGGGAGAGGGATAGAGAGCTAGAAACATCGATGAGAGAGAAACATCGATCAGCTGCCTCCTGCACGCCCCCTACTGGGGATGTGCCCACAACCAAGGTACATGCCCTTGACCGGAATCGAACCCAGGACCCTTCAATCCACAGGCTGACGCTCTATCCACTGAGCCAAACCGGTTAGGGCTTTTTCTACTTCTTTAGATGTGAAGTTAGGTAGTTAACTTTGGATTTCTCTTTTTTTTTTTTTTTTTGAGATACACCTGTCATGATATAAACTTCCCTCTTATTACTGCTTTTTCTGCCTCCCAGAAGCTTCAATATGTTGTACTGTCACTCTCATCTCTATATATCTTTTGATCTCATCCTTTATTTTTTCTTTGACCCAGTCATTTTTTAGTAGTATGTTGTTTAATCTCCACATATTTATGGGTTTCTTTACTTCTTTTTAGCAGTTGATTTCTAATTTAAAGGCATTGTGGTCAGAGACTATCCTTGTTGTTATTTCAATGTTGTTGAATCTGTTGATGCTAGCTTTGTGACCTAACATATGGCCTACCTTTGAGAATGTTCCATGTGCACTGGGGAAGAATGTATAATCTGATACTCTGAGATGAATGGTACTGTAAATGTCAATTATGTCCTTTTGGTCTAGTATTTCATTTAAGGCTGATATTTTTTTTTTTACTAGAGGCCTGGTGCACAGATTTGTGCAATGGTGGGGTCCCTTAGCCTGGCCTGTGGGGATTGGGCTGAAACTGGCTTTCTGACATCCCCCGAGGGGTCCCAGATTGTTAGGGGGTGCAGGCCAGGCCAAGGGATCCTACAGGTACATGATCGGGGCCAGGGAGGTACCTTGGGAGGGCTCCAGGGCATGTCCAGCCCATCTCGCCCAGTCCCTATTGGCCAGACCCCAACAGCAAGCTAATCTATCAGTTAGAGCATCTGTCCCCCTGTGGTCAGTGCACGTCATAGTGACTGGTTGAATGATCAAACAAATGATTGGACAGTTAGCATAGTAGACTTTTATTATATAGGATTTATTTTCTGTTGATCTTTTTAGAGCTGTCGATGGAGTATTAAGGTCCCCAACTATGATTGTGTTTTGATCTCTTTCTCCATTTAGTTCTATGAGTAGGTTTTTTGTTTTTATAATATATTCTGGTGCTCCCTGGTTGGGTGCAAATATATTAAAAATGTTATATTTTCTTGATGTTGTGTGCCCTTTATAATTATAAAGTGTCCATCTTTGCCTCTTGTTATCTTTAAATCCATTTTTGTGGGATATAAGTATGACTACACCTGCTTTTCCGTGAGTGTTATTTGCTTGGAGAATCATTTTTCACCCTTTCACTTTGAATCTACCTTTGTCTTTACAGCTTAGATGTGTCTCATTTAGGCAGCATATGGTTGGGTTTTGTTTTTTGATCCACTATGTGACTCTGTGCCTCTTTACTGGTGAATTCATACCATTTATACTTAGGGTAATTATTGATGTATAAAGATTTCCTCTATACATTTTATCTTATGTTTTCTGGTAGCTCTGTGCCTCTATTGGTTCTTTTCCTTTGTATTTCTGTCTGTTGTTTTGTTTGGTGGTATTTCATACTTCTTTCCTCTGTTTCCTATTTTCTTTTTAATCTATGTGTCCTGGTTTGCAGATTTTTGTGTGTGGCTACCAGTAAATTTATAAAAAAAATAAGTAAACTTGAATATATACCGTAGTTATTTTTCTTTTTCTTTTGAGTGCATCTGATCTTCAGCCTCCTTTGTCAGTTCACACCTTAATCAACTCCCCTTTTATATTTTTGTTTTCACAAATTATACCGGTTTTTGCTGTAAGTTTTTTTGCTGATCTTACTCATAGTGTTGTGACCTTATGTTCTTGTTTCAGGTAGAATAACTCTCTTGATTATTTCCTGCAATGTAGGTCTTTTGGTAATAAAATCCTTCAGTTTATGTATTTCTAGTAATGTCTTTACTTCTCCTTCATATTTAAATGTTAATTTTGTTGGATATATTATTTGTGTCTATTAATTTCTCTCTTTCAGATGTTTAAATATCTGGATCCAGTCTGTTCTGGCTTGTAGAGTTTTTGCTAGAAGACAGGTGAAATTTTGAGGTGATTTCCTTTGTAGGTCACTTAATTCTTTTCCCTCACTGTTTTGAGAATTTTTTGTCATTATTTTTTGACAATTTTAATGCCAAATGCATTGGAGAGTGCTTCTTTGGATTGAGGTAACTAGGTGTTATGTTAGTTTCTTGAGTTTAAGGATCTAGTTCTTTTCATAGGTTTGGGAAGTCTTCATCCACTATTTGTTTGAATAAATTCTGTGTTCCTGTGCCCTCTCTTGTTACTCTGTCATATCTATAGTTAAAATACTGCTTTCTCTGATGGTGTCAGATAGTTCTTTTAGAGCTCTTTCATTTTTATTTATGCTAAGGTCTCTCTCTTCTTCCTTCTGCATCATTTCTAGATTCCTATCTTTAATATCACTAATTCTTTCCTCCATCTGGTTGGCTCTGTTTTCTATGTTCAATAGTTCACCCTTTTTAATTCATTTTTATTTTTTACATAATACATCTAGAATTTTTGTTAATAATATCCTCACTTTGTTAAGTAGCATTATTGTCAGATAATGCTTTTATTTCCTTCTTAAACATTCCTGGTTCCCTACAGCCTGGGTTAAATCAATGGCTTTCCCCAGCTTCCACAGAACCCTGAATATCATTTTATCATAGCACTTATATTATTACATTACATTGCTCTCTTTACATTCTATTGCCAAACACCCCTTCCTTTCCCAACGACCATTCTAGACTATGAGATATTCTAGACCATTATCTTTCAAATATTTTGCCTTCAACTTTAGAAATATATTTTATGTGAGTTATGCATAGAACTGCAGCAAGTCACTCTTTTTTAAAATTTTATTTTATTGTTTAAAGTATTACAAATAGTAGTACATATATCTCCTTTTTTCCCCATTGACCTTCCCCCAGCCTCCCATAACCCCTGGTATATACCCTCATCGCCCCCCCGCACCTCCCCCCCGCCGCCCAGTGTCTTGTATCCATTTGTTGTGCTTATATGCATGCGTACAAGTCCTTCGGTTGATCTCTTCCCCCCCTCCCCAACGCACCCAGCCTTCCCCCTGTAATTTGACAGTCTGTTCGATGCTTCACTGCCTCTGTATCTATCTTTTTATTCATCAGGTTATAATGTTCTTTATTTTCCATATATGAGTGAGATCATGTGGTATTTTTCTTTCATTGCCTATTTCACTTAACATAATGGCTAATTTCACTTAGCATAATGCTCTCCAGTTCCATCCATGCTGCTGCAAATGGTAAGAATTCCTTCTTTTTTATAGCAGCGTAGTATTCCATTGTGTAGATGTACCATAGTTTTCTAGTCCACTCATCAGCTGATGGGCATTTATGCTGTTTCCAAATCTTAGCTATTGTAAATTGTGCTGCTATGAACATAGGGGTACATATATCATTTCTGATTGGTGTTTCTAGTTTCTTGGGATATATTCCTAGAAGTGGGATTACTGGGTCAAATGGGAGTTCCATTTTTAGTTTTTTGAGGAAACTCCATACTGTTCTTCACAGTGGCTGCACCAGTCTGCATTCCCACCAGCAGTGCAGGAGGGTTCCTTTTTCTCCACATCATCGCCAGCACTTGTCATTTGTTGATTTGTTGATGATAGCCATTCTGACAGGTGTGAGATGGAACCTCATTGCTGTTTTGATTTGCATCTCTCAGATGATTAGTGACTTTGAGCATGTTTTCATATGTCTCTTGGCCTTCCTTTTGTCTTCTTTCAAAAAGTAACTATTTAGGTCCCTTGCCCATTTATTTATTGGATCGTTTATCTTCCTTTTGTTATGTTGTATGAGTTCCCTGTAAATGTTGGAGATTTAATCTTTATCAGTGATAACATTGGCAAATATGTTCTCCCATTCCCTGGGCTTTCTTGGTGTTTTGTTGATGGTTTTTTTTTCTTTTTTCTTTTTTTTTTTTGCTGTTCAAAAGCTTTTCATTTTGCTGTAGTCCCATTTGTTTATTTTCTCTTTAGTTTCCATTGCCCTAGGAGCAGTATCGGTGAAGAAATTGCTTCTGCATATGTCTAAGATTTTGGTGCCTGTGGATTCCTCTAGTATTTTTATGATTTCCTGTCTTATGTTTAAGTCCTTTATCCATTTGGAGGTATTTTTTGTGTGTGTGTATGGTATAAGTTGATGGTCTAGTTTCATTTTTTTGCATGTATCTGTCCAATTTTACCAGCACCATTTATTGAAGAGACCGTCTTGACTCCATTGTATGTTCATGCCTCCTTTGTCAAATATCAATTGAGCATAGTGGTTTGGGTCGATTTCTGGGTTCTCTATTATATTCCATTGGTCTATATGTCTGTTCTTGTGCCAGTACCAGGCTGTTTTGAGAACATTGGCTTTGTAATAAAGCTTGAAATCTGGTATTGAGATCCCACCAACTCTGTTCTTCTTTCTCAGGATCGCTGCAGCTATTCGGGTTCTTTTTTCATTCCAGATGAATTTTTGGAGAGTTCTTTCTAGGTCTGTGAAATATGCCCTTGGTATTTTAATGGGGAGTGTAATGAATTTATAGATTGCTTTGGGTAGTATGGACATTTTAATGATGTTGATTCTACCAATTCATGAACATGGTATGTTCTTCCATCTGTTTATGTCTTCCTCTATCTCTTTTTTCAGTGTCCTGTAGTTTTCTGCGTATAGGTCTTTTACCTTCTTAGTTAAGTTTATTCCTAGGTATCTTAATTTTTTTAGTGTGATGGTAGATAGGATTGTTTTTTTAGTCTCTCTTTCTGTAAGTTCACTATTGGTGTATAGAAATGCCATAGATTTCTTGGTGTTAATTTTGTATATTTCTACATTGTTGAATTCATTTATTAAATCTAATTTTTATGGACTCTTTAGAGTTTTCTCTGTACAGTATCATGTCATCTGCGAATAATGACAGTTTTACTTCTTCTTTTCTAATTTAGATGCCTTTTATTTCTTCTTCTTGTCTAATCACAATGTCTAATACTTCCTATACTGTGTCAAACAAGAGGGGTGAGAGTGGGCATCCCTGTCTTATTCCTGTTCTTAGGGGAAATGGTTTTAGTTTTTGCCCACTGAATATGATGTTGGCTGTGGGTTTGTCATATATGGCTTTTATTATGTTGAGGTATGATACTTCTATTCTCACCTTGCTGAGAGTGTTTATCAAGAAAGGGTGTTGAAATTTGCCACATGCTTTTTCTGCATCAATTGATATGACTATGTAATTTTTATCAATTTGTTTATGTGATGTATCATGTTTATTGATTTGCAGATATTGTATCATCCTTGCATCCCTGGTTTAAATCTTACTTGGTCATCGTTCATGATCTTTCTGATGTACTGCTGGATTCTATTTACTAGAATTTTGTTGAGGACTTTGGCCTCTATATCCATGAGGGATATTGGCCTATAATTATCTTTTATTGAGTTGTCTTTATCTGCTTTTTCTATTAGGGTGATGCTGGCTTCATAGAATGAGCTTGGAAGTGTTCCTTCCTCTTGAATTTTTTTGGAATAGTATGAGGAGGATAGGTTTTAGTTCTTCCTTGAATGTTTGGTAAACCTCCCATTTGAAGCCGTCTGACCCAGGGCTTTTGCTTGCTGGAAGCTTTTTGATGACTGCTTTAATTTCTTCCATAGTTATTGGCCTATTGAGATTTTTAGATTCTTCCTGATTGTGTTTTGGAAGGTTGTATTTTTCTAGGAATATGTCCATTTCCTCCAGGTTTTCCAGTTTGTTGGAATAGAGTTGTTCATAGTATTTTTAAAAATCCTTTGAATTTCTGAGGGGTCTGTTGTTTCTCCTCTTTACTTTCTGTTTTGTTTATTTGAGTCCTCTCTTTTTGCTTCTTGGTGAGCCTGGCTAGAGGTTCATCAATCTTGTTTATCCTTTCAAAGAACTAGCTCTTGGTTTTGTTGATCTTTTGTATTTTTTTGGTCTCTATGTTATTTATCTCTGCTCTGATCTTTATTATTTCCTTCCTTCTGCTTACACTTGGCTTTTCTTGTTGCTCTCTTTCTAACTCTTTGAGCTGTATGTTTAGGTAATTTATTACGATTGTTTCTTGTTTTTTGCAGTAGGCTTATAGAGCTATGAAATTCCCTCTCAAGACTGCTTTCGCTGTGTCCCATAGATTTTGGATTATTGTGTTTTCTTTTTCGTTTGTTGCCATGATGTTTTTAATTTCTTCTTTGATCTCTCTGGTAAACCCAGTCATTGTTTAGTAGCATGCTCTTTAGTCTCCATGTGTTTGATTTTTTTGGATTGTTTTTTATTGTAGTTGATTTCCAGTTTTATGCCATTGTGATCTGAGAAGATGCTTGATATAATTTCTATCTTCTTGAATTTGAAGAGACTTTACCTGTGACCCAATATATGGTCTATCTTTGAAAATGACCCATGTGCACTTGAGAAGAATGTATATTCTGTGGATTTGGACTGAATTGTTCTGCAGGTGTCAATTAATTCCATGTGATCTAGTGAGTCATGTAGGATTGCTGTTTGTTTGCTGATTTTTTGTTTAGAGGATTTGTCCAATGGTGATACTGGGGTATTAAAGTCCCCTATTATGATTGTATTGCTGTCAATCTCTACCTTGATATCCTCCAGAAGGTGTTTTTTTTAATGTATTTGGGTGCTCCTGTATTGGGTGCATATATGTTTACCAGAGTTATATCTTCTTGTTGGATTGCTCCCTTTAGTATTATGATGGGCCTTCCTTATCTCTTGTTATGTCCTTCACTTTGAGATCTAATTTGTCAGATATAAGTATTGCTATCCCAGCTTTCTTTTCATTTCCATTCACCTGAAAAACCTTTTTCCATCCCTACACCATCAGTCTGTGTGCGTCTTTTTTTCTGAGGTAGGTTTCCTGTAGACAGCAGATATATTGGTCATGTTTTCTTATCCACTCAGTTACCCTATGTCTTTTGATTGGGGCATTTAATTTATTTACATTTCAAGTTATTATTGATAGGTACTTATTTGTTTCCATTTTTATTCTTTATCCCTGTGTTCCTTCTTCACTTCTTATTTTTTTCTTTTTACAGAAGACCATTTAGCATTTCTTGCATTGTTGGTTTGGTGGTACTAAACTCTCTTAGTCCTTTTTTGTCTGTGAAGCTCCTCATTTCATCCGCAATTTTGATTTATAACCTTGCTAGGTGCAGTATTCTTGGATTCCGACCCTTCTTATGCATGACTTTGTATATTTCATTCAATTCCCTTATGGCCTGATGTGTTTCTATTGAGAAATCAGTCACTAGTCTGATGCGGGATCCTTTGTAGGTAACTTTCTGTCTCTCTCTGGCCGCTTTTAAGATTCTTACTTTGTCATTGGTGTTTGCCAATTTAAATATAATATGCCTTGGCATTGGTCTTTTGGGGTTCATTCTGTTTGGGACTCTGTGAGCTTCTTGAATTTGTGTGGGTTTTTTCTTCCTTATATCAGGGAAATTTTCTGTCATTATTTCTTCAAACAGGTTTTCTATTCCTTTCTCATTTTCCTCTCCTTCTGGCTCCCCTATTATGCAGATGTGTTTTTTTTTGTTTGTTTGTTTGTTTCATGTTGTCCTAAAGTTCCCTTAGGCTCTCCTCCTATTTTTTAATATTTTTTTCCAGATGCTGCTCTGCTTGGGTATTTTTTCCTACCTTGTCTTCTAACTCACTAATGCAATCCTCTGCTTCTTGTAGTCTACTGTTGATGCTTTCTATTGAGTTCTTTATAGTAGTGATGTCATTTTTCATTTATTCTTGGTTCTTCTTTATTTCCTCTTGGTTCTTACACATATTGTTGAATTTGTCTTCCATTATTTTCAGCCACCTTATGACCATTTCTCTGAATTCTTTCTCTGACAGGTTGCTTGCCTTCATTTCATTTCCTTTCTTTTATAGTGATGCCTCCTTTTCTTTCATATGCGGACTGTTTCTTTGTATCCCCATGATCTCTCTTCTCTGGGTGTTTGGTTATGTAGTTCTCTCTCTCCTTTTCCTAGGCGAAATCTGAACTTTCCTTGAGCAGGTGCAGAGCTCCTCTGAGTCCACATATTCACATTGCTTGAGGTTCAGTTTTCCTGGGTTCATAGCTGGTTCCTGGGTATTGTCGTTATAGATTCCCGGGATTTTTTTTTTTTTCAACTAGTCACTCTTAATCTCCTTAATGCATGCTTCATTTCAAGGATTTATGATTAGTTCCTTTTTTATTTTTTTATTTTTTGAAGTATTACAAATAGTAGTACATATGTCTCCTTTTTTTCCCCCATTGACCTCCCCTGACCTCCCCTAACCACCAGTACATGCCCTCACCTGCCCCCCCCCCAGTGTCTTATATCCATTGGTTATGCTTATATGGTTAGTTCCTTTTTAAAGTTTTAATCTCTATCTTGTTTAGTACTTTCAGAACTGTAATCTTGAAATCTCTATCATTTATATCACATATTTCTATGTGTTCCAGTGTGCTTTCTGTGGATTCTTCATTTTCTTTCTGGTCATCCTTGTTGCTGTTGTTATTCATGGTATTTGCTGTTCTCCTTTGCCTACACATTTATCTCTCTATATATGTTCAAAAGAGGCATTTTCTGAAGAGGTCTTTTTACTATTTTCTCTTAGATGGCCCTGAATCACAAGATTTTTTACCTCTGTGATCTGCTAGTGTTGACCTCCACAGCTTCCATAGACAACACAGCTGTGCTGCTTGGGGTGGGGGTTTGTTTTGTCCTCACCATAACAGTGACCCCTGACCTCCATGAGATTCCACCCCAAACACCGCTCCCTGGGGATCAGTCACAGAGGGAAACAATAATTCTACTACAATAGCTCTTGGTTTACAGATAATATGCTCCTGGACCTAGTTTTGGGGGTCCAAGCAGCCGCAGGGCTCTGTTCCTTTGTCTGCATCAACACTGCCCAGCCCAACAGTGGAGACTCACACAGCAGAATCCTGTGCTGTCAGGCACCTGCTGACTCAGACAATGTTCACTCCCTCATTGCTTGCCCTGCAGGGCTTCCCTTCACTCCAGCTCTCTGTTCTTCCAGGCCAAATGAAGCCCCTGCTACTGCCAGCTTCCTTCCCTCTCCAGGGCAAGCCAGGATCTCCTGGCTGCAGGGCTGTGTCTGCAGGCTCATTTATTTCTGGTTGCCAACTTTAGATGTTTCAATGTAAAAAGCAAAGAAAAGTGAGTAAAACAATGTGTTGTCATTCCCAAAATTTAAAATCAATATTAGATCCCAATAATTGCTATGTAGAATCTTAAGAAGTACATTTGAAGATAAATTTATTATAATGTTTTCTTGAATAAAATTATGATCACAATGTTTCATGTATTTTCTCAACTTAATCATTATATTAGAAGAAGAATGCCAGTAGACTGGAAAGAGATCCAAGTTGACTGCGGCATGGAAAGATGCTGAACTCACCCAAGCACATAAGCAAACTAAAATATACACACATATAGTTAGCAATTACTTCTTTTATTCAAATCAGGGCTGAATAACCAGCTTCTGAATGACAAACAAAAGAAAGAAACTGAATAGAGAAGGCTGGGAAAACATAAGAGCTCTCACCCTCCACCTTGATAGAGCGGGCAGGACTCTATCCAGGTATTCTGACCTACCTGCAAGGTTGTTATAGTGCATTCCTGGGAACATCTCCTGGACCCAATTCAGCTTCAAACAAGGGGAGCAATCAGGATAAACAGATTACTACTACACACACCTGACCCCCCTTCTTGAAGCTACTTCAGCTCAAAAGGCCAGTACCTTGAACACTGTGGGAAGCTTCTATGCACCAAATGGACTGCCAAAAACCTGGCACATACAGCCTACAGAAAAGCTGCTTCTAAAAAAGACCCCTTTTTCAAGGCTTGGAGAGATAGCTATTTTGTCTGATGCATAAAAAGCAACATTTAAAATCAATATTAGATCCCAATAATTTCTTTGTAGAATTTTAAGAAGTACATTTGAAGTCATTCAAAATGAAAGGACCAAAAAAAAAAATGTCTCTCACATAAAGGAAAAAGCAAAACAACAAATACCTTAAATAAATGGAGATAAGTTATTTGTATGCCAAAGAACTCAAGATGTACACTGAATTTGAAAGTGAAATGGAGAACCAAGGGGAGAATTTCATCAAAGAGTTAGAAAGCATAATGAACAGCCAAACAGAACTGAAGAAAACAAGAACTGAAATGCAAAATACATTAGAAGGAATAAACAGCAGATTAAATAACACAGACAAATAGATCAGCAACTTGGAAGATAGGCTAGTGGGAATCAGCCATTCAGAACAGCAAAAACAAATGTAAGAATTTTAAAAACTAAGGTAGTTTAAGGGACTGCAGGGATAACATCAAGCTTACAAACATTCACATTATAGGATTTCTAGAAAAAGAAGAAAGAAATAATAATCCTATCTAATAAAAGAGTAATATGCAAATCAACCATCACTCCAAGACACAAGATGGCTTCCCCCATGTGGTCAAAGATGGCTGCCCCCATGTGGACACAAGATGGCTGCCACAAGATGGCCTGTAGGGGGGGCAGTTGTAGGAAGTTAGGGGTGACCAGGCCAGCAGAGGAGGGCAGTTAGGGGTGAGCAGGCTGGCAGGGGAGGGCAATTGGGGGAGACCAGGCCTGCAGGGGAAGGCATTTGGGGGGGGACCAGGACTGCAGGAGAGGGCAGTTGGGGGTGGGGAACCAGGCCTGCAGTAGAGGACAGTTTCGGGGGGACCCAGGTCTGCAGAGGAGGGCAGTTGTGGGGGGACCAGGCCTGCAGGGGAGGGCAGTTGTGGGTGATCAGGCAAGCAAGGAGGGCAGTTAGGGGTGACCGGGCCAGCAGAGAAGGGCAGTTGGGGGGGACCAGGCCTGCAGGAGAGGACAGTTGGGGGGGGGCCCATGCCTGCAGGGGAGGGCAGTTTGGGGGGGACAAGGCCTGAAGAGGAGGACGGTTGGAGGGACCCAGGCCTGCAGAGGAGGGCAGTTGTGGGGAACCAGGCCTGCAGGGGAGGGAATTTGGGAGCCAGCAGTCCTGGATTGTGAGAGATGTCCGACTGTAGAATTTTGCCTAAACAACGCCCCGCTTTGTGCATGAATTTTATGCACCGAGCCTCTAGTAATAATAATAAACCCTCAGAAACTTTATTTGACTGAAATTTTTCTTAACCTGGAAAATAAACCAGACATCTAGGTCCTGGAAGTGATACCATTGTAATAACCTGGTTATTAATTAGTAACTGGAAAAGAGCAAAGGGAAGCTACAATTTAGACACATGCCCAGTAAGGTCTCAGTGATGTGGGAAGGTGCGTGCTTGTCAGTCATATGTGGAAACAGGGCATTGGCCAGAGTAGACATGTAGGCATGGCCACTGCAAGCACAGGAAGATTTGATATTTAAACTCCTGAATAAAGGGAGTTCTCTCTGTTGCTGCTGGAGCCTGACAACTGGCCAGTAGCATAGCACTCTATGCTCTGTACTCTTCCACATGCCCCAAAGTCACGTGGACCCCACAAACAATGGACTAATGGGCTTTAACCAGCCTGATGCTATATTAGACCCAGCTACACCATGGAACGGAAATTCTGTAACTGACTTTGCTTCCAGCTCTGTTGAAGCCCCAGCTGCACATTTCCCAGAACTGGTTTAAGGAAAATTGGGCTTTGGAACCCGAGGGATATGATTTCACATGAATAAACCTTTCTATCATATCTCATTATCTCATGCGAGAAAATTATTTTTCTCAAAATATCTTAAGAAACTGACCCCCTGCTCCCAGTGGGGAAAAGGATATCCCATTCCCACTAACATCACAGAAATTTCACCTATGCAATCTTCAGATAACAGATGGTGACTAAGATAAGATGGGAGAACAAGAGAATTAAAGTGTGGAAGCCAATCCTCTGCTTCAGCCCATTCATAGCACTGGGAGGATGAAGCAGCAAAGGAGGTGAAAACTGCCTGGAAACAGCAGGCCTACAGCTGCTCCTTCCTGAATCTGGCCTGCACTGGGAAGAACGAAAACCTGGCCTGGATTAAATGGCCTCTAGTAAGATGAAACATCCTCTCCCTAAACTGGAGATTTTATCTCCATTTATATCTTTCTCTGGTGCCAGTCCATTTCCTTATCTTAGCCCTGCATCACCTCTGGCACTGCCATTTCAAAATCTGATGGTTTGGGCCAGGGAAAGGACTGCCACAGAAGATGCCTTCACAGAGGGCTCCAGTGGTCACTATTGAGCCCTGGGGCCTGGATGGAATGGCTGCTCTCAGCTTCTTTAAAACCTGGGAGGGGGCAGCAACCCAGGACCCCTAGCTTGGGACCTAAAGTGTCCCAAAGCTCAGCACAGCTCCAAGACAAAGGGTCCGCCAGACTTACATTTCTCTCTGCCTCCTGCCTCTCCCCTCTGGGTTTCATAGGTGCAGGGCGCCAGCAGGGGAGGGTAACTCATGGGCAGATCTTGGCTGAGACTCAGGAGCACATAGAGAGTTCTGCCTCCCATCCCTGCTTTCTGGTAGTTCCCCAGCCAAGGAACCCAGAACCTTCACCCCACATCCTCTATGATGCGCAGAATAGGAACTCGGCTCCTCCTTCCCTCCCCTTTTGCTGGAATGGTGTGCTTGCAGGTGACTGAAATTCCCCCAAAATACTACATGTAATTTCCCAGCCCCTCACATCCCTGCAGGCTTGGGATACATGGCTCATACCTCATGGCTGTGTCCTGGGGAGGAGGGGGAAAGGGCCCAGATTAGCTTCTCTGTCTGGAATAAACTTCCATGGCAGGCTGTTTCCTCTAGCTGCAATGTCCCCACACACTCTGCTCATTGCTAGGGGACAGGATCTACAATGTTACTATTGAGGCATTTTGCTTAAGGGAGGAAGTTATCATTGAAGTCATCTGGCTTGAGGGTGGAAGACCCACAAGCTGGTGGTCATCTTGCTTGAGGCAAACATTGTAACCAGTCTAATCAAAACCAAACTCCTGGAAGTCTTTTAACCTAATGCTTGTTAATAATACTATTTTATTCTACAACACAATTATGTTTTAATTCATACAAATGTTCCTGCTTGTCAATTAATACTTATTCCACAAATAAAAAAGCATCAAATGTATGGTTGCTCAGAGAATTAAAATATTTTTTATTACCTGATTTTGGAAGCTGACTGAACGTATAATTTAAACCCAGGACCCAGACATTAAATTCTATTCAGTCAAATTGACAGTGAATACTCATTCCTTTCTTAGAAAACTGTCTCATGGTACCAAGCCTCTTAAGAGACCAAGGCTGTTAAAAAAAAATATATGAGAAAAGGACAAATTATTGGCTCAGCTGTAAGGGGCAGGTTAAAAGAGCCACTCTTTTTACCTCAGAAACAGGGATAAAGGCCTCCAGTAAGGTCTGAGGCCATTAGAATCTTCCATGTGAAATTAAAGGCCCCTCACTTGGACAATTGTATTACTGTCTGGGGAAGAGTCCCTAGCTTTGGTGTGGGAAGGGATTTGGGACTGAGGGAGATAGAGATGGGTGGGAATTGGAAAGGGTGGGGAATGGTGGATATCTGCAATAATGTTAACATTAAAAATCTTTTAATGAAAAAAAAAAAGAATGATGAAAAATTTGGGGTATAAACAACAGTGATGGTTGGAAAATATTGAGAAGTTAATGCCACTAAATTTTACATTTTGAATAGTTAAAATTATGTGTTATGTTTTGTATATTTTATCACAAATAAAATATAAAATAAAATTGCATTAAAATTAATCTTCAAACTTCTCAGATCAGAAACCAGTATTTACGAACTTCTGAAATGGAAGATATGTCTGGTTCCTACAGATTTTATAGTCTGCATTTCTAGGATGATGATGAAGTATTTTGCATATATTATAGGCTAACTAGATATATTATAGGCTAACTAGATATGTTTGGGATATATTACAGGCTAACTAGAGGCCCGGTGCACAAAATTTGTGCAGGGGGGGGGTCCCTCAGCCCAGCCTGCACCCTCTCCAATCCGGGACACCTCGGAGGATGGTCCAACTGCCAGTTTAGGCCCGATCCTAGGGATCGGGCCTAAACTGGAAGTCGGACATGCCTCTCGCAATCCGGGACCACTGGCTCCTAACTGCTTGCCTTCCTGCCTGCCTGATTGCCCCTAACTGCTCCCCTGCTGGCCTGATCACCTCTAACTGCTCCCCTGCTGGCCTGATTGCCCCTAATCACCTCTGCCTCTGCCTGACACCCGCATGATTTCCTCCTCCAGCCTGCTGCAGGCATCTGGGACCCGGGCTACCCTCCCTCTGGCTAGCCGCAGGCACCTGGGACCTGGACCAGCTTTGCCCAGGCTGCAGTTGCAGGCGCCCAGGACTGCAGGGTGGGTGGCTTCTCCATCTCCTGGGCTGCAGCTGCAGGCACTGGCACCCAGGACTGTGGGGCAGGAGTCTTCTTCCTCTCCCAGGCTGCAGCCACAGGCACTGGCACCTGGGACCTCAGGCGGGCGGCTTTGCCAGGGCTGGCTTTGTCAGGAAGGACGTCCGGATGGTCATCCGGAACACATCTGATCTAATTAACATATTACCCTTTTATTAGTGTAGATGGTATCATTTTCTTAGATTAATTTCAGCTGTCTGTTACTAAAGCTAGTTATTTGTAAAATCAAAAACTATTTTTACAAGTAATTAGCTATTGGTTCATGTATGTATAGAACCTTATTTTTCTTTTCTTTTTTCTATCTTGTAAATCAAGTATCAACTTTGTTCTTATAGAAAAAAAAACTACAAAATTGTATTTTTCTTTTCAGGTGTTCAATAGCTTGAAAATGGAAAAATGTAACAAGACAAAATAAAGGAGAATAGCTCTTTAAAAAATAAAAATAGCTAAAAAAAAGACATTGAAATGGAGAGGTATGCTGTATTCATGAATTCAAATGCAGAACATATTAAATATGTTAATTACTTCAAATTTGAAAGAAGGTTTGATACAATCAGTATGAAAACGTAAGCAAGAGTTTTGAAAACATAATTCTAAAATGTATTTTAAAAAGAAACAAAGTTAGAATATCTAAAACAATTTCAAATTAGAAGAATAAACTGGCTCTTGTAAATAATGCTGCAATAAAAATAAGGTCACATATATCCTCAAATTAGTACTTTCATTTTCTTTGGATAAATATCCATGAGTGGGATTATTGAGTCATAAAAAGTCAAACAGCAAAAAAGAAATAACCATTTGGTTTCATTTACACAAACAAACAAACAAACAAAAATAAAACAAAACAAAAGTAGACTCCTAAAAACAGATCAAAATGATGATTGAGAGTAAAGTCGAGAGGATGAGTGAA
Organism: Eptesicus fuscus; assembly: GCF_027574615.1. NCBI lineage: Eukaryota > Metazoa > Chordata > Mammalia > Chiroptera > Vespertilionidae > Eptesicus > Eptesicus fuscus. The sequence continues at coordinate 28,667,979 of NC_072473.1, forward strand.
AAAGGTGAAGGGGAATAAGAATGTGATACCTTTGCACAGTGACAAATAAATTCTAGATTTAGGGTGGGCATGATGTAAGGTATATAAATGTTGTCACTATATTGTACACCTGAAACTAATATAATATTTTATACCACCTATATTAAATTTTAAACACAAATTTCTAGTTCACCAAAAAAGATGCTAATACAGTTTATTTATTTTTATATTTTTTTATTAAAATTTTACATATGTCTCATTTTTCCCCCATTGGCCTCTCCATGACCACTCCCCCACCCTCACCCCAGCACAAGCCCTCACCCCTTGGTGCCCATGTCCATTGGTTATGCTTATATGCCTGCATACAAGTCCTTCACTTGATCTCTACCCCACCCCCTCTACACCCTTCCCTGCCTTCCTTCTGAGGTTTGACAGTCTGTTCAATGCTTCTGTGTCTCTGGATCTATTTTTGTTCATCAGATTATGTTGTTCATTATATTCCACCAATGAGTGAAATCATGTGATATTTATTTTTCTCCAAATAGCTTATTTCGCTTAGCATAATGCTTTCCAGGTCCATCTATGCTGTTGCAAATAGTAGGAGTTCCTTCTTTATTACAGCAGCATAGTATTCCATTGTTTAGATGTATCACAGGTTTTTTAAAAATACTTTTTATTGATTTTTTTACAGAGAGGAAGGTAGAGTGATAGAGAGTTAGAAACATCGATGAGAGAGAAACATTGATTCAGCTGTCTCCTGCACACTCCCCACTGGGGATGTGCCCGCAACCAAGGTGCATGCCCTTGACCAGAATCAAACCTGGGACCCTTCAGTCCACAGGCCGACACTCTATTCACTGAACCAAACCGGTTAGGGCTGTATCACAGTTTTTTAATCCACTCATCTGCTGATGGGCACTTAGGCTGTTTCCAAATCTTAGCTATTGTAAATTGTGATGCTATGAAAGCAGGGGTGCATATATCCTTTTGGATTGGTGTTTCTGATTTCTTGGGATATATTCCTACAAGTGGGATTACTGGGTCAAATGGCAGTTCCATTTTTAATTTTCCGAGGAAACTCCATACTGTTCTACACAGTGGCTGCACCAGTCTGATTTCCCACCAGTAGTGCATGAGGGTTCTTTTTTCCCCACATCCTCACAAGCACTTGTCATTCGTTGATTTGTGGATGATAGCCATTTTGACAGGTGTGAGATGGTACCTCATTGTCGTTTTGATTTGCATCTCTCAGATGATTAGTGACTTTGAGCATTTTTACATATTTCTCTTGGCCTGTATGTCCTCTTTTGAAAGTGTCTATTTAGGTCATTTGCGCACTTTTTGATTGGATTGTCTATCTTCCTTTTGTGAAGTTGTATGAGTTCCCTATAAATTTTGAAGATTAAATCCTTATCGGAGATAACATTGGCAAATATGTCCTCCCATGCATGGGCTTTCTTGTTGTTTTATTGATGGTTTATTTTGCTGTGCAGAGCTTTTTGTTTTGATATAGTCACATTTCTTTACTTCCCAATGTCCTAGGAGCTCTATTGGTAAAGAGATTGCTACAACATATATCTGATATTTTGCTGCTTGTGGATTTCTCTAAGATTTTTATGGATTCCATCTTACATTTAAGTCTTTTATCCATCTTGAGTTAATTTTTGTGTATGGTATAAGTTGTTGGTATAGTTTCATTGTTTTTGTATGTATCTGTTCAATTTTCCCAACACCATTTATTGAAGATTCTGTGTTGACTCCACTGTATGCTTTTGCCTCCTTTGTCAAACATTAATTGAGAATAATGGCTTGGGATGATTTCTGGGTTCTCTATTCTATTCCATTGGTCTATATATCTGCTCTTGTGCCATTACAAGGCAGTTTTGAGAACAGTGGCTTTGTAATCCTCCTACTTTGTTCTTCTTTCTCAGGATTACTGTGAAAATTTTGGGTCTTTTTTTATTCTTTATGAATTTTTGGAGAGTTTGTTCTAGGTCAGTGAAACATGATTCTTGATAATTTAATGGGGAGTGCTTTGAGTCAATAGATTGCTTTGGGTAGTAGTGACATTTTAATCATGTTGATTCTACCAATCCATGAACACAGTATATTCTTTAATTTGTTTATATCTCCGTCTATGTCTTTTTTCAACATCCTGTAGTTTTCTGAATAGAAGTTTTTACCTCCTTAGTTAAAGTTTATTCCTAGGTATCTTAATTTTTTAGCTGCGATGGTAAATGGGATTGCTTTTTAAGTCTCTCTTTCTGTAAGTTCATTATTGGTGTATAGAGATGCCATAGATTTCTTGGCATTGCCGAATTCATTTATTAAGTCTAATAATTTTTTGATGGAGTCTTTAGAGTTTTCTATGTACAGTATCATGTCATCTGTGAATGACAGTTTTACTTTTTATTTTCCAATTTGGATGGCTTTTAATTCTTCTTCTTGTCTGATCCTCATGGATAGCATTTCCACTACTGTGTCGAACATGAGTGGTGAGAGTGGGCATCCCTGTCTTGATCCTGTTCTTAGGGGAAATGGTTTTAGTTTATGCCCATTGAGTATGATGTTGGCTGTGGGTTTGTAATATATGGCTTTTATTACATTGAGATATGATCCCTCTGTTCCCACTTGCCTGAGGTTTTATATCAAGAAAAGGTGTTGGGTTTTGTCAAATGCTTTTTCTGCATCAATTAATATGACTATGTGATTTTTAACCCTCAGTTTGTTTATGTGATGTATCACATTTATTGATTTGCAGATATTGTACCATCCTTGCATCCCCAGAATAAATCCCACAGGGTCATGGTGTGTGATATCTCTAATGTAATGCTGGATCAAATTTGCTAGACGTTTTTGAGGATTTTAGCATCTATGTTCATCAGGAATATTGGCCTGTAATTCTCTTTTTTTTTGTAGTCTTTGTCTGGTTTTGTGTTTAGGGTAATGCTGGCTTCATAGAAAGAGCATGGAATGTTCCTTCCTCTTGAATTTTTTGGAATAGTCTGAGGAGGATAGGTTTTATTTCTTCTTTGAATGTTTGATAAAACTCTCCTGTGAAGCCATCTGGTCCTGGGCTTTTATAAGCTGAAAGTTTTTTGATAACTGCTTCAACTTCCTCCATAGTTATCAGCCTATTCATATTTTTTATTGTTCCTGATTGAGTATTGGAAGGTTATATTTTTCTAGGACTATGTCCATTTCTTCTAGGTTGTCTAGTTTGTTGGAATAGAGTTCTTCATAGTATTTTTTACAACCTTTTGTATTCCTGTGGGGTCTGTTATTATTTAGCCTCTTTTATTTCTGATTTTTTTAAAATTTGTGTTCTCTCTATTTGCTTCTTGGTGAGCCTGACTAGAGATTCATCAATCTTGTTTATCCTTTCAAAAAACCATCTCTTGGTTTTATTGATCTTTTGTATTTTTTTTTTTTTGGTCTCAGTCATTTATTCATACTCTGATCTTAATTATTTCATTCCTGCTGCTCACTCTGGGCTTTTCCTGATGCTCTCTTTCTCATTCATTAAGTTGTAAAGTTAGATAACTTACTACGAGTTTTTCTTGTTTTTTGAGGTAGGCTAGAAATGCTATGAACTTCCCTCTCAGGATTGTTTTCACAGTGTCTCATACATTTTGGATTATTGTGTTTTCAATGTCATTTGTTTCCAGGATGTTTTCAATTTTCTCTTTCATCACTTTTGATAAACAATCATTGTTTAATAGCATGCTATTCAGCCTCCAAGTGTTTTAATGTTTTTATTGTAGTTGATTTCTAATATTATGCCATTGTGAACTAAGAAGGTGCTTGATATAATTTAAATCTTCTTGAATTTGGAGAGACTTTGCCTGTGACCCAAAATGTGGTCTATCTTTGAAAATGTCCCATGCACACTTGAGAGGAATGTATGTTCCTTAGGTTTGGGATGAAATGTTCTGAAGATGTCAATTAAGTCCATCTGATCTATTGAGTCATTTAGGATTGCTGTTTCTTGGTTGATTTTTTGTCTAGAGGATTTATCCAGTGATGTCAGTGGTGTATTAAAGTCCGCTACTATGGCTGAAACCGGTTTGGCTCAGTGGATAGAGCGTCAGCCTTCGGACTGAAAGGTCCCAGGTTCGATTCCGGTCAAGGGCATGTACCTTGGTTGCGGGCACATCCCCAGTAGGGGTTGTGCAAGAGGCAGCTGATCGATGTTTCTCTCTCATCGATGTTTCTAACTCTCTATCCCTCTCCCTTCCTCTCTGTAAAAAATCAATAAAATATATTTTAAAAAAGTAGTTAAAGTCTGCTACTATGATTGTATTGTTGTCGATCTCTCCCTTGATATCTTCCAGGAGTATTTTTTTTTTTATGTATTTGGGTGCTCCTGCATTGGGTGCATATATGGTTATCAGGGTTATATCCTCTTGTTGTATCAATCCCTTTAGTATTATGAAGTGGCCTATCTTATCTCTTGTTATGTCCTTCACTTTGAGGTCTATTTTGTCAGATATAAGTATTGCTACCGCAGCTATTTTTTCATTTCCATTTGCCTGAAATATATTTTTCCATCCCTTCACTTTCAGCCTGTGTGAGTCCCTTGTTCTAAGGTGAGTCTCTTATAGATAGCATATATATGGGTCATGTTTTTTTATCCTTTCAGTCACTCAATGTCTTTTGATTGGAGCATTTAGTCTGTTTACATTTAAAGTTATTATTGAAAGGTACTTGTTTATAGTCATTTCCATTTTTTTGCCTGTGTTCCTTCTTACCTTTTTATTTCTTCTTTTTACAGCATTCCCTTTAGCATTTCTTACATTGCTGGATTGGTAGCAATAAACTCCCTTAGCCTTTTTTTTGTCTGCAAAGCTCCTGATTTCCCCTTCAATTTTGATTGATAGTTTTGCTGGATAGAGTACTCTTGGATTCTTGAAGCACTTTGTATACCTCCTTCCATTCACTTCTAACTTGATGTGTTTCTGTTGAAAAATTATTTGATAATCTCATGGGTGATCCTTTGTAGGTAACTCTCTGTCTCTCACTTGCAGCCTTTAAGATTCTCTCTTTGTTGTTAACATTTGCCATTGTAATTATGATGTGTCTTGGTGTTGGTCTTTTGGGATTCATCTTGCTTGGGAATCTCTGCACTTGTGTAAGTTTTTTCTTCCCCATATCAGGGAAGTTTTCTGTCATTATTTCTTCAAATAGATTTTCTAATCCTTGCTGCTCTTCTTGCCCTTATGGCAGCCCTATTATACGTATTTTGTGTTGTCCCAAAGCTCCCTTAGGCTCTCCTCCTGTTTTTTATTTTTTTTCTCCAATTGCTGTTCAGATTGGGCTTGTTTCTTACTTTATCTTCTAACTCACTAATTTGGTCCTCTGCTTCTTCTAGTCTACTGTTGAAACCTTCCATGGTGTTTTTGATTGTAGCTATGTCACTTTTGATTTCGTTCTGATTTTTGCATAGGTTGTTGATTTTCTCATCCATCTAGTGTATGACCTACACGACCATTACTCTGAATTCTTTTTCTGTCATGTTGTATGCTTCCATTACATTTATTTCCTTTCTTGGTGATTCCTCCTTTTCTTTCCTCTGGGGATTGTTTTGTTGTCTCCCCATTCTGACTATCACCAGAAGGTTCAAATATTTAGTTGTGGGGGCCTGGTCCGTGTGCAGTGGAAGCTTTGAACCCTTTAAGTGTCACTGACGAGCTCTGACACCAAGACGTGTGACTGCCATGGGTTGGTGGGAGCCATGCTCGCCCAGGATCAGAGTCACAGGCGCTTAGTGTGGCCTCGTGTGCGCACCTAGAATCAGGGACCCTGCCTGTGCCATGCTGAAACAGAGACACCACTGGTGTGTGCCAAAAATCAGAGTCCCCTAGCATATGTCAGGAGTCAGAGACCCTCTGTGTCCATGCCAAGAATGGAGTATCAGAATCTCTGTTGCTTGGTGCAATCACACGCCAAGAATCAGGGTCCCTGTGTGTGCATGCAATAAGTATTGGAGTCATTGGCTCTTAGTGTGAATGCCCTGGGTATCAGGGATCTCAGGCACACTTGATGAGAAACAGAGTCAAGTCACTAGTGCTCAGTGCTGCCTCTTGCATGGAGAATCGCTGTCCCTGGTCTGCTTGGGGGATTGGTTTGCACAGTTGCACTGTGTTGGCAGGAGATCCACTCCTGCCCTGTGGATAACAACCTTCCACGTGCCCTTGCCCTGAATCAAAGCCAGGTGGCACTGCCGCCCAGTGTAGGCATGGGGTCTGGTCATGTGGGTGTACACTGCGGGAAACAAACTCCCAGTGTCCATGTACCCAGCCTCAAATTCAGGCATGGGGTTTGGTCACGGGAAACAAACTCCACAAGTTCATGTGTCCAGGCTGAAATTTGCTGCAGCCTCTCTGCTTGGGCATGGGGTCTGGTCATGGAAACAAACTTCCTGTGTCTGCACACCCAGGCTCAAATTCTGGTAGAGCCGCTGCTACTGTGTATGGGCAGGAGACCTGTTTGTGTGGAGAGAGTCTGGCAGTTCCTATGCCACTTCCGCGGGGCCGGTGGGGAGGGGGATTTGCTCTGTGACTCACAGAAATCTGCGGCAGGAGTGCCTGGGGTCTTGGTGTCCGTGGGTCTGCAGCTATGTTTACAGGTCTTTTACCCAAGTGGCTGTAGGGTCCCGGTTTGCGACTGAGACCAGACTGGGTGGTGGCGAGGCTAGGATCCTGGGCTCAAGCAGCTCTGTTCTTCAAGATGGTGTGGTCTCTGTGCCAGTGCTGGCTGCCCCCGGAGTGTTTTTGGTGGCAGTGGGGTTTCGCCGTCTAAGACTGCCTGGTTTGGCAGTCTCTTGGAAGACCTGTAGGATCTAACTGTCCCTAGCTCTCACTCACGCACACCACACACGTTCACACACTCCTCTATCACTCCCTCACTCTCTCACACACTCTCCCTCCCTACCTTCTTTCTGGTCGCCATCTTTGTTCCCTGAAATGCATTTTAAACAATTGGAAACAAGGTTTGGTGGCTCTTAATTTAATATATTCAGTGTGTTTTATTGGAATCAGTACAATTAACTCATAAAGGGTAAGTCTTTTTGTATACTGTTGCTTAATATTATAAGCAAACTAGGAGGTCACCCCATTATGTCTCCTGTGAGATGTCTAACTTTATCCTTTGCTATTGCTTTGACATAATAAAATGGAATTTTTATCCATATTAGAAGAATTCAATTCTGCACAAATTGTTTGACACTTTTATTAATAAAATTATAATGAAAACACCATTAACTGTCTGAGGCTAGTTCTTAATTTTATGGGTATATTAACATAGTGAAGTTATTAAATAATGTTCAGATGGTGAAGTTACCAGTTTCAGGCTCTATAATGTTTCCTAAATTTAAACATACCAGGTTTATCTGGAGGCTTCAAGAAAATTGTCAGTATTTCCATGCCAACCACTATTATCCCCATTACCTAGAACAGAATTTCTGAAACATATTTGACCCAGGGATTTGTTAGAATACTAATTGTAGACTAAGACTCTTTTTGACTGCTACTGCCTCAAAGTCTCCTGTGGATGTGGATAAAAGGGAACCCTAGTGCAATTTTGGTGGGACTGCAGACATGTACAGCCAATGTGGAAACCAGTATGGAGATTCCTCAAAAAATTAAAAATGGAACTGCCCTTTCACTTAGCAATCCCACCTCTGGGGATATATTTGAAGAATCCTGAAGCAGCAATCAGAATATATGCACTTCTATATTCACAGCCAATATCTGGAAGCAGCCAAGTGCCCATTAGTAGATGAGTGGATGAAAAGCTTGTAGTACATTTACACAGTGGAATACTATGAGGTTGTAAAAAGAAGGAAACGTTACCTTTTGTGACAGGATGGATGGACCTGGAGATTATTATGCTAAGTAAAACAGGCCAACCAGAAAAAGACAAATACCATATGATCTCACTTATATGTGGAATCTAATGAGCAAAACAAAATGACTAACAAAATAGAAACAGAGACATGGATACATGGAATGGACTAATAGCTGTCATAGGGGAGGAGGGATGGAGTGAATGGATAAAAGAAGGTGAAAAGATTAGCCAAAAACATATATTCATAACCCATAGACACAGACAACAGTGTAGTGATTGCCATATTTAATACTGTCAAAAATAATAATAAAGTAAATAAATAAAAATGTGATAAAATATATATTTATAAAATTGAAAATTATGCTTCTTTCTTCCACTCATTGAGAGATCCACCATGTGTAATTTCATAAAGAGGATATATGTTTAAACTCCCATGAGAAATGTGTCAAACTGTTAGACAACATAAGTGTGAAAACTGAAAATTATGAAAGAGCTAAAAAAAACTTTATATTTTACTAGAGGCCCAGTTCATGAAATTCATCCATGGGTAGGGTCCCTAGCCCTGGCCAGTGATCAGGGAAGATCTGTGGGGCAACCAGTGGGGCAATCAGGGGGGATCCACTGGCACCCACCTTGGCTTGCCTGGCGCCGCCCACTTGCTGGCCCTGCCTCCTGCAGCCAGTGCCGGTTGCCTCCCTCTGTGGGGTGACCAGCGCTGTGATCGGGGGGGGGGGGGGCCCACTGGCACCCACCTTGGGGCCTGTGGGCTGGGGGCAGGTCCTGCATTGAGCATCTTGCCCCTGGTGGGCAGTGCGCATCATAGTGACCAGTCATTCCGCTGTTTGGTCGATTTGCATATTAGGCTTTTATTATATAGGATTATGTGAAAGGCACTTTAGCTCTCTATGTAGAAAAACACTGTTTCTTGTAATCAACTTTTGCATGATTTTGTTTTAAATGTTCAAATATAATTGACATGTTCAAAGATGGCATGAGTGATTAGAATAATTTTTACTGTTGGCCCTAACTGGTTTGGCTCAGTGGATAGAGCGTCAGCCTGCAGAATGAAAGGTCCCAAGTTCGATTCCAGTCAAGGGCATGTACCTTGGTTGCAGCCACATCCCCAGTAGGAGGTGTGCAGGAGGCAGCTGATCGATATTTCTCTTCCATCGATGTTTCTGACTCTCTATTCTTCTCCCTTTCTTTCTGTAAAAAATCCATAAAATACATTTTTTTAAAATTTTTTACTGATATAGACATTTATATACTGCTAATTCCACTCTATTTTTCATTCAATAACTATATGTATTTTCAAGTGCCACACTTCTCATCTGTGGTACACCCCTTGTGATATTTTCCTTAAGCATTGCACTTTTACTATTGCCATATACATTGGAGCATGTTAAACTTTAAAATGTTTATTTGGTTAATTGTTATTTTGATTTAATATTTGTTCACTAGAAACATTAATTAGTGAAATGACTCATAAGAACAATCCACTTCAATATATTTTTCAACTTGATATTGAATGAGCAAAAAGCATAGTAATCCCTGGATATAATTTGGCTCATCATCGAATGACTACCAATCACAAGCATTCAGTTAGCATATCAGATTTTTTTTCATTGTTAGTAACAAACTACTTAATTTGATGTGCAGCAGCAGTATTGAAGACTTTAGTACAACTAATAATTTAAGTTATTAATATTACTTCACATTTCAGTCAAAGCTTGATAAACAGTACTCTAATTTTTCTGGTTTCTTCAGGGAGTAGTGTATGGTAACATTATTTTATAAAATAACACTTGAACTTTCATTTTATGACTTGGAATTTTATATATTAAAATGTACCTGCTTATCAGAGATTGACAGTTTCTTAAAAGTTAAACACACCTGCCATATAACCCAGCCACTTTGCTCAGAGGCACTTTAAGCCCCCCAAAAAACAAACAAACAAAACACAACAACAACAACATATGTTCATAGGTTATCATTCATAGCAGCTTTACTACTAATAGGCAAAAACTGGAAACAAATCTATGAATGGATGCTCATCATCACTAATCATCAGAAAAATACAAATTAAGACCACAATGAGATATCACCTCATACCTGTCAGAATGGCTATCATCAATAAATCAACAAACAACAAGTGTTGGCAAGGATGTGGAGAAAAGGGAATCCTGGTGCATTGTTGGTGGGAATGCAGACTGGTGTAACCATTATGGAAAGCAGTATGGAGTTACTCCCAAAATTTAAAAAATGGAATTGCCTAATGAAACAGCAATTTCACTTCTGGGAATTTTTCCAAAGAAACTTGAAACAGTAATTATAAATCATATGGTATTTGTCTTTCTCTGACTGGCTTATTTCACTTAGCATAATACTCATAGACATAGACAACAGTATGGTGATTTCCAGAGGAAAAAGGAGTTGGGGTGAGTTAGAAGAAGGGAAAAGGGGGAAAATGGTAATGGAAGAGGACTTGACTTGCTGTGGTAAACACACAATACAATATGTAGATAATGTATTATAGACTTGCATACCTAACCTGTATAATTTTATTAAGCAATGTTACCCCAATAAATTCAATTAAAAAGCAAACATGTGAATGGATAAACAAATAGAGCTATCTCCATACAATGAGATTTTATTCAGGATTAAAATGCATGACTATTGATACATATAATACAGTCAATAAATTTCAAAATAATTATGAAAGAAAGGAACCAGACTCAAAACAAGTATATACTATATGACTATATTTACATAAAAATTTAGAAAATGAAAACTAATCTATAGTGAGAGAACATATGAGTAGTCTTATAATTATGGGGGCAATGCCATAAAGTGGAATTACAAAGGGACAAATGGGAACTTTTGAATTTAATAGATGTGTTTCCTATCTTGATTTTGGTAGTGCTTTCCGGATATATACATATGGAAAACATTACATTTTGTATATCAATATGCACAATTTTTGTATTGTCCTACAATAAAGCTGTTAAAATTTTAAGTAAAATTACCATTTTCAAACAAATCAAGAGGTTGCCTGAAAAAGAACTATCTTTGTCCTTATATGCACCATAGGTTGTTTCCATGCCTTTCATATTAACTAGTAGGATAAAGATCTATGATACATGTTTTGCATCATAGACTGACTCAAATGACACTTTGCTTCAAGAGAGATATTATTTACAATGGATATATAACTTCGTATACCTTTTAAAATGTTCTTTCCTTTTTGCAATTTGGCATGAATATTTTGGCCTTGCACAGCTTACCAATTAATTTTCTAGAAACCAAAAGTTATATGTGTGTTTTTTTCTTGGTTTTCTAAGTTATTTGCTTGATTCAGATAAGACTATGCTTCTTATGTAATATTTTCTATTTTCAAATCCAGATTCACATAGAATGAGTTTATTTGGTACAAATGCCTTATATATAACCAATGACCAAAAAAAAATCACAAGTATATGATTCATTTATATCTATGATAATAAAAGTGCAATATGCTAATTAGACTGGATGTCCTTCTGGACTAAGTCAGACTGCAAGGCAAGCCCAAGTCCTGGGTGTCAGAGGGAAGCCAGTGCCAACAGCCAGGGGAAGGAAGGCCTACTCTTGCATAATTTCATGCATTGGGCCTCTAGTGACTATATAAAATACTAACCTACCTAAGATGATTGAATAGATAATACATACATCTATTACACAGTAGGTTAATGAATACCTCTTAAATAATGATCAAACAGCACAGTTACATGAATGGTGTGATCTCTCATGAAGCATCACAATTTTCAATGGTATACTTTACTAAATCCTAAAAGTACATTAGTATATTTTTCCCATCTCATGGAATACTAGTATACTTCAATGCTTGCCCACAAAAATGGCCCTGATGGAAAATTCATTTTTAACTTCACCACCTGTTTTCAGTGCCAAATGCTTTTTCCATACTTTCTGAATCAGCAAATCTTCTGGAGTAACAAAGCTTACATTTTCCCCACGCTCAGACATGCCTCTTATTCCAGCTAACAGGGATTCATGCATTTTCTTACAACCCTTCTAGGAACCTCAGCACATAGTACTTGCATAAAGCCATGGAGATCAGTGATTTTCATAAATGAGTGATTATCACCTACATATATTTTGATTCAGTATGTTCTTAGTTAAGCCCAGCTGCCAGTATAAGTTTTTTCTCATGTCATTTCAAGACCAGTAATTTCAATATGATAAGCATTCAAACAAATGTTTTCATTGGTAAAGGAAAATGTGAGAATACATTGCCACTACATATATATGTATGTGTGTTTGTTTCCTGTGGAATCCTTATCAGATTTTTTCATGAGTTTGTCTTCTGCCTGCATCTTCTTTCTTACTCTGTGGAATAAAGAAGACTTGGTAGCATCATGGCTTTTTAAAAATTATTTTTTAGGGTGACAGTTAATAAGATTATATGAGGAATATAGGATTATATAAAATGTTTCAAGTGCAAATTTCTATGACACATGACTCCTATATTGTATTGTGTTCCCACCACCCAAAGTCAAATTTTCTTCTGTCATCATATATTTGACCCCATTTCTCCCTATTACCCTCTCCCTCTTCCCCTCTGGTAGCCACCATACTGGTGTTTGCATCTATGAGTTTTTGTGTGTTTGTTTTTCGTTTGTTCATTTGTTGCTTTCAGTGTTATATTCCGCATATGAGTGAAGTCATATGGTTCTTAACTTTTTCTGTCTGCCATAAGAAAAGATGAAATATTGCCATTTGCAACAACATGGTTATTTTATAGTTTAGTTATTACCACTGACAAAGACTGAAGAATCCATGTAGGCTGTTGAAGAGAAACTATCAGCCACCTTCTACTCAGAAAATGTCTGGGTTAATTAACAAGAACTGTTTTAGCAGTTAATAGACTTGAATTCTATAATTAATTGTGGCTCTGTGAAGTCATTAGCTGATATTATACTTAATTTTCCCACCAGGAAGAGAACATTTGGTCTAAATCATTGAGTTACATATAAATGAACAACCAAAATTACCTTTTAAAATATCTGATGAGTAGGTCAATCAAATACTTTAAATTACAGATATAGGAAAAGATTTTTTTCTAAACTTAAAAGTCTCAAGTATTAACAGTGCCTCAGAAGACAAGGGATTGCCATGTGTATTGCAATAGATCTAATTTCACTCTGTTTCTAAAAATTTAGTAAAATTTCATAATATTTAATTCTCATTTAAATTAATCCCCTGCCAAAAAAGCTAATAATCAGTGGTTTCCTTCTTGTAATATTTCATTTGATATTTTAGGAAATTACAGTAGATATTGAGAACAATTAAGAACTGGAGCAAAGGATAAAAACCCTATCAGCTGCTTGGTGTGGGGGGCACTTTAGCTGATAGGGTTTTTATCCTTTGGTCCTTGTCTCCTAGTGAGTATCAGAAGACACTCATAAATGAAAAGTAAATATTGTTTTCTCCATAAATGAAAGTAAATATTGTTTTCTCCATAAATGAAAGTAAATATTGTTTTCTCTGCATTGTCAAAAAAACTAATTCAGCTGTTGATTGTAGAGTTAAACAAGGAGGTATAGCTCTTTCTTAAGGTATTTATATTAGTGGCATAATCAAGTCTAATTCTACAGGTAAATGAAGTATGGAAAAGCATCTGGTTTAAATCTGGTAAATAACTATTCTAGATGTAAGCAACATTTTGGAAATAAAATGATTAATTCTCATTGATGTCAATTTCTTAGCATGGGAAACAGCTTTTACTCTCAAAATGACTAATTGAATTTTGATTCAAATAATGCAAGAGCTAATTCAAATAACTGAAATATGAGATTTGCCCTTCCTTCCCACACACACACACTGATCACAATGTTCAGGTGCGCATACCTATCAACACCCATACAACCTTTTATAGACAAATACAAGGAGCAATGGAAGAAAACTTTGGAGCTAGACAATATAGTATCAATGAATAAAAGTTGTCTTATATAAGTATAGATTGTTATTCTTATAGAAAAATATCATGGGAAATTTTTGAGGTTACTATTATTGAGTGAAAAAAACCCTGTTATGAAGCATCAAGGATATGCTTCTCAATGTCAGGATCTATATAGTAACTTATACACTGAGTGGCCAGATTATTATGACCACCTGATGTTTGTAGGCAAATTAGCCATACACTGCATCGTATGGGATATGGAAGCTGAAGGCCTGTTTGAACACCTTTGCTGTCTGCAGTTACCAAGATAAAACATCTCCAATTAGCACAGGAACACAAGGATTGGACAGTCAGGCATTGGAAAAAAGTCATGTGGTCCAATGAATCACCTTTCCAGTTGCATCATGCAGATGGCAGAGTGAGAATTTGGCGGAAACAGCATGAAAGCATGCACCCCACATGCATGAGTACAACCCTTTAAGCTGGTGGGGACAATGTTATGGTTTGGGGCATGTTTTCCTGGCATGATTTGGGCCCTTTAATTCATGTGGAACAATGTCAGAATAGCACAACATACCTAAGTATCGTTGCTGATCCAGTTCATGCTATCATGTTGATGGCTTATCCCAATGGAGATGGCTTCTTCCAACAAGACAATGCACCATGCCACGGTGCTCGTATTGTGCAGGAGTGGTTTCAAGAACATGAGGGAGATTTTACCTCGCTTAGGTGGCCCCCACAATCACCAGATCTCAATCCAATTGAGCATTTGTGGGACAAAGTTAAAAGAGCCATCAGGCAGCTGGCTCTACAACCATCAAATCTCAAAGAATTGGACAGTGCTATTCATCAGGCGTGGTGTCAGATTCCTTGCATCACCTTTCAACATCTCATGGAGTCAATGCCAAGAAGAATCGCCGCAGTATTGAAGGCAAAAGGTGGCCCAACGAAGTACTGATGGGGTGGTCTATATATATATGGTATATGTATATGGTATTGTTACATGTTTTTGCATTATTTGATATGAACTCAAATGGCATTTCTATTATGTCTGTTATAATTTTAAACTTTCTGTTTTTAAGTGCTAATGTAAGCATTAGAAACTAAAGAGATGTGGCTTATTATGACCTTGAAAACAATCTAAAATAATTCAGAAAGAAGGAATACAGGTTGAATTTCCCAAATATGACTTCATTAAGAAGTCTAAGTAACGTAGACATTTATTTTTGAGTAGTTTTTGGTATATCTATTTTCACTAACAAAGTAGTCAAAGTAGATAGGCTAATGAGTCAGTTTAATTATATTAAAATAATTTCAACAATACACGAGTAAATGTTATTTACTACTAAGAAGTGACCTAGATATTATATATAGGTAAACTAATAGTTCCTGAAGTTTGTTAGTCTGTGGGTTCTAGGGAAGCCTTGCTCATTGAAACACAGCATCAGGGAAGCATTTTATATAACAGCAGAAAAAAAGAGACTATTTTACTCATCATTTTATGTTTCACCATGCTACACTCCCCTATAAATGTTAGATTTATATTGATATCTACTGACTGACTAAATGAATTAAAGAATGAGAGCATGGATATGAATTCTCATGAATATAAAATAATAAATGAATATCAGAATCAGTTCTAAGTGTCATTTAATGTCCAAAATAAACATACAAACTAAATTATACTCTCTTACTAATCGTGGTTATATCTAATAAAGTTGTAAAGTATGTAAAGTTATAAAATCATCAATGTACTTATTTTATATAGAGATAAATTTAAAGAAAGAGTTTTAGGTTTAGAGAAAATGTGGAATTTGTTGTTTTCTAATTTAAAAGAAAAGTTTTTGAGATTTTTTTTTTTGCCTATGCTTGCAATATATAGGCAGGAAAATGTGGTAATTGACCTAGTTGTTCAGCCCCACAGGCCACTTTAGTTTTAAATATCCCAGTTAAAACAAATATATGACTCTTTCAAGAAGAAATAAAAGTCCAAAGAGCACCATCCTATATAATAAAGAGATAAATTACAAATTGACCATCATGCACTCACACACAAGATGGCCACCACAAGATGGCCAGCAAGGAAGGGCAGTTGGGGGTGACTGGCTGGCAGGGAAGGGACATTGGGGGCAATCAAGCCTGCAGGGGAGGGCAGTGGGGGTGATTGGGCTGGCAGGGGAGGGCAGTTGGGGGCAATAGGGCTGGCAGGAGAGCAGTTAGGTGTCAATTAGGCTGGCAGAAGAGTGGTTAGAATATGATCAGGCTGGCAGGCAGAAGTGGTTAGGGGTGATCAAGCAGGCAGGCAGGTGAGCAGTTAGGAGCCAGTAGTCCCAGATTGTGAGAGCGATGTCTGACTGCTGGTTTAGGCCCAATCCCACAGGGACATCCCCTGGCAGTCGGACATCCCCTGAGGGGTCCCAGATTAGAGAGGGTGCGGGATGGTCTGAGGGACACTCCCCACCCCACCTCCAGTGCACAAATTTCATGCACCAGGCCTCTAGTGTTAGGAATAAACAAAGTGAGGTTGTAGCATGATCTCTGTCACGAACTAGCTGTTACATCCAGATACAATTACCTAAGAGAATCTCTGGGCATTTGGTAAACTGGAGGATGCAACTAGATGACACTGGGATGATTTTCATCTTAAAAGTTATGTAATTTTCTGATACTCACTAGGAGACAAGGACCAAGCTTCAGTAATTAATTTTCTGCAGTACAATATCATGCATAATTAGGGATTGAAAGGAAAGGAAAACTTTTTTTTAACTGAAGTCTTTATTTTTTAATCTTTAACTGCTCTTTAGCTGAAATGTATCAAACTTTGGAAATGTTTTGAAGCACTGTATTTATTAAACCCATCTATCTCTCCAGAGGCATTCTTAAATGCTATATTGTACATATTGTGAGTTATTGTAAGAAATGTATACTAGGTCTTCATCCCCATTTTTTACATAGAGCTCCTAAACCAGGCGTCCTCAAACTACGGCCCGTGGGCCACATGCAGGTGTTTTTGCTGTTTTGTTTTTTTACTTCAAAATAAGATATGTGCAGTGTGCATAGGAATTGGTTCATAGTTTTTTAAAACTATAGTCCAGCCCTCCAATGGTCTGAGGGACAGTGAACTGTCACCCTGTTTAAAAAGTTTGAGTACCCCTGTCCTAAACCATTGGGATTTTCTAAGTAATGAAGGCAATAAAAATGTACTTTATTTTGTTAATCAGAATATTTTGGAAAGCATGTAAGGATGGGGGATGGTTGCCAGTATAGTCAACCATGTGATTAGGGGATTGAAACTTTCAGTCCCACCTCCTACCCTCCAAGGAGTGAGGTTGGGTTATTGGTTGAAGACTCCCTTTAATATTTCTAAAGCTATTTTATTGGTGATGAACATTTTGGTGTATTGTTTTTGTTTGTATTTTTTTTATCTGGGAAAGTGTTTATTTTTCTTTTATTTTTTGAAAGATAATTTTGCTGGTATAGTATTTTTGGTTGGCAGGTTTCCTTCCTCTTTTATCACTTTAAATATATGTTCCCATTTCCTTTTGGCCTACAAGATTTCCACAGAGAAAACTAGTGAGACTTATGGCAGTCCCATGTACATGACAAAACACTTTTCTCTTGCCACCTTCAAAATTCTCTTTGTCTTTGAATATCAACAATTTGATTGGAATTTGCCTTGTTTTATATTTTTGGGGGGTTGTCTTATTTTTTTGTCTTTTGGGCTTCTTGTATCTGTATACCCATTTCTCTCCAAAGATTCAAAAAGTTAACCCAGTATTCTTTGAATAAGTTCTGTAGTCCTCTCTTCCCTTTCTGTGACACTCATAATGTATATACTGCTATTATTTCTTCATTTTAAAAATTCTTTATTATTTTTTCCTCTGACTAAATAATTTTGCATGGGCTATTGAGTTCACTGATTATTTATGCTTAGTGTTGTCTGCTTTGAAAAACTCTAGTAATTTTTAAGCTTATTTATTATATTCTTCAGATCCAAAATTATATTTGGTTCTTTTTAATATTTTCTATATCTTTGTTGATACAATATTATTGTTCATGCATTATTCTCTTGAGTCATTGAGTTTCTTTATGATATTTATTTTAAATCATGAGCAGAACTAAATAGAAAAACAATCTAATTAAAATATGAGCAGAACTAAATAGAAAAATTTCCAAATAAGACATCCAAAAGCCAAAAGTTACATAAATGGATGATCAACATTACTAGTCATCAGGAAAATGTGTACAAAAGATCAATGGGATATCATCACCTCACATCTGTTAAAATGGTTATCATAAAAAATACAAAGAGATAACACATGTTGGAGAAGATTTGGAGAAAAGTAAACCCTTGTGTACTGTTGGTAAGCATGCAAATTTGTACAGGCACTATAGAAAACAGTATGGAGGGACCTGAAAAACTGTAAAATAAAACTCCTATGTGATCCTATAATCCTACTTCTGGGTATATAATCAAAGGAAATTTTTTAAAAAGGATATATAAGAGATATATGCCCTCCCATATTCATTGCAGCATTATTCACAATAGCCAAGATATGGATATAACTAAAGTTTCTATTAATAGATTAATGCATAAAGAAGATGTGATATATATTTACATATAGAATATTATTCAGACTTGAGAAAGAAGGACATCTGATTGTTTCTGACAACATGGATGAATCCTTGATTGAAATAAGACAGAGAAAGATAAATGCTGATGGTATCCGTTACACGTGGAATCTAAAAAGATTTTAAAACTCATAGAACTAGGGAGTCAAAACGTGGTTGACAGGGCTTCAGATTGGGGTAATAGGGAAAAGTTGGCAAAAGGATCCAAACTTTTAGCTATATGATGAATAAGTTCCAAGGGTCTAGTGTTTAACATGGTGTCTCTATTTGGTAACATTGTATTATATATTTGAAATTTGCCTTATGACCCATTGATTCCACTTGTGGGTATATATCTGAAGAAACCAAAAATACCAATTTGAAAGAATATATGCACCCTAGGTTCATTGCAGTATTATTTACAATAACCAAAATATAGGAGAAA
This sequence comes from Eptesicus fuscus, assembly GCF_027574615.1. NCBI lineage: Eukaryota > Metazoa > Chordata > Mammalia > Chiroptera > Vespertilionidae > Eptesicus > Eptesicus fuscus. Next base: position 28,686,818 of record NC_072473.1, read on the forward strand.
ACCAAGGGCCCATGAATAAACAAGTGGATAAAAAACCTATAATACATATATACAAAGAAATACTACTCAGCCATAAAAAAGAATGAAATCTTACCATTTGTGACATCATGGAAAGAGATAGGGGGTATTATGCTAAGTGAAATGAGTTAAACAGAGAAAACCAAATACCATACAATTTCACATAAAAAACAATATAAACAACAAGTAAAACAGAAAGAAACTCATAGATGCAGAGACTGATGATAGTCAGAAGGAAGGAGTGCTGGACTGGCTAAAAAAGGAGAAAAGATTAAGAAATACTAATTGGTAGTTATAAAATATTCATAGAGGTATAAACTACAGCATAGGGAATATAGTCAATAATATTGTAATAACTATATGTGATACCAGCTGAGTACTGGCAATATCGAGAGGAATACTTTGTAAAGTCTATAATTGTCTAACCAAAATACTATAAAAAAGTACAAATTTTCAATTATAAAAATAGTTACAGCGATGTAAAGTATAAAGTATAAGGAATATAGTAAAAAAATATTGTAAGAATTATTCATGGTGTCATATGGGTCACTAAAATTTCTGGGCTGATCATTTTGTAAGTTTTATAAATATATAATCACTATGTTGAAAGCCTGAAACTAATATGATATTGTATGTCAATTGTAGTTAAAAAAATACATTTTAAGGGAAGTAAAAGCAAAAAATAAATAAAAGCAAAAATAAATGAATGGGATTAAAAAGCTTTTGCACAGCAAAAGAAACTGCCAACAAAACAAAAAGACAACCAACCAAATAGGAGAAGGTATTTGCAAACAACACCTCCAATAAGTGGTTAATATCCAAAATATATAAAGAATTCATACAACTCAACACAAAACAAACAAATAATCCATTTTTAAAAAAAATGGGCAGAAGATTTGAACAGACACTTCTTTCAAGAAGAGATACAACTGGGCAACAGATGTATGAAAAGATGCTCAACTTTTCTATTAGGGAAACACAAATCTAAACTACAATGAGATACCACCTTACACCTACTAGAATGACCTTTATCAATAAGACAAGGAAAAACAAGTGTTGGAGAGGTTGCAGAGAAAAAGGAACCCTCATTCACTGCTGGTGGGAATGTAAAGTGGTACAGCCATTACAGAAAACATTATGGAGGCTCCTCAAAAACTTTAGAATAGAGCTATCATTTGACCTAGCAATCCCTCTCCTGGGTATATACCCAGAAAACTTGAAAACATGTATTTGCAAAGATATATGCATCCCTATGTTCATTGCAGCATTATTCACAGTGGCCAGGACATGGAAACAACTAATGTGTCCTTCAATAGATGGTTGGATAAAAAAGATGTGGTACATATATACAATGGAATACTACTAAGCCATAAGAAAATATGAAATAGGAGACAAAATGGCGGCATAATAGATGGACGTGTCCTGAGCCTTGTCCCAGAGCAAATAGAGTGAGCGGCTGAAATGAGTGGAATTCAGCCCGAATTGGCAAAGGAGATGCAGCTGGTGAGACAGCTTGCAGCCTGGAAGGGCAGAGGTCCCCTGGAGAAAGGTGAAATCAAGGATCTAGGCAAGAGAGTTTGCCAGACCTCTGTGCCCAGAGGGTCAGGGAGAAACTACAGGGCACCAAGCCGCGTCCCTGAGGACAGACAAAGCATCTGACTGTAGGGAAAAAAAGGGACCACAGGACTGCAGGAGATAGGGGATTTTGGACCTTGGAGTCTGGACTTTGGGTCTGAGCTCAAGAGGTAGCCGTGAAGGGCTGGCTGGACCGCACAGTGCCGGCAAGAGAGGAGCTTGCAGAGACGCAGTCCCTCCTCACGCTGGGGCCTGTGCCTTTCTCCACTGAACCTAGTTCATAGGACCTTTCGGATACAGACACTTAGCTGTGGCTGAGGTGCGGGAGGTGTGGACTTGTGGAATCTGGGGAGAGTAGGCGGCAGTCCAGGAGAGGTGGTAGCGAGTCTAGTGCTGAGTCATATCTAAGTCCGGGTCGCCATTTTCTCCTGAGAGATAACACCTCCCTCCAGTCTCCAGGAAACCAATATAGCCACACCCAGATCACACCCTGAATAATACAAAGGAATATGAATACTCCCTGAGGACATAGGAACGGGCCTAAAGAGAAATATTTAGCAGCAACCGGAAACTGAGAAACAGTACAGAACAGATGAATGGAATAATAAGCCAGCCAAAGGAACGACACTCCACTTTTTTCACTTTTATTTTTATTTTTTTTATTATCCATTTTTTCTTTTTTTCTTCTTTGTTTTCCTGTTTTTGTTTGTTGTTTTTTTTATTTCTGTTTGCATTATTTTTCCATCACTATTTTTATTTGCTATTTTTAATTTTTATACCATTTTTGAAATCAATTTTTTTGTAAATTTATTATTTTTTCTTCTCATTCTCTTTCTTCTCATCCACTTATTCCCTTTCTACTTACTCAATACTAAATTGAGGTCCTCCCCATATTCATCCAATTCTTAATATTATTTTCACTATATAAGCTCAGCCTCTACAGATTCTGCCCCAATCCTCTTTGCTGGGTGTGTGGTGTTAGTATTTTTTTTTTTTTTTGGTTTATCTATTGGTTCTGTGGTGTCTTACACACACACACACACACACACACACACACACACACACACACACTATATATATATATATATATATATATATATATATAGTCTCCTTTTTATTCCTTTGTCTTTTATCCCTTATCTTTTTCTCTCTCTTCGATAACATTTGTGCTCTCTTTTCTCTACCCTATCTCTCTTTTCTCAGGTGGTCACTTATATTGGGGTTATTGGTGTTGTGAGTACATTTGTGCTTAGTTCCCTTTGTGTTGTGTCTTGTTGAGGTGAATTTTATCCGGTCTGGTCAAGGGGCTTGAGAGCAAGCCTCAACTATAGAGGCAGGAAGAATGCGGCAGTGAGGGAAAGAGCATGAATGAGTGAGGGAGTTAAAGAGGAGCATGTGGTCAGGTGGGGTGTGTGTGTTTGAGAAAACGAGAGAGAGAGAGAGAGAGAGAGAGAGAGAGAGAGAGAGAGAGAGAAAGTGAGGCACAGTTAGATCCCACAAGACCTTCAGGGGCAGGCTAATCAGGTTCACCTAACTAAGCAGCTTCTGCTACCATTGCAAACAGTACCGGGAGGCCAGCTTGTCCTTAGAGGCCTAGGCTTTTTGAAGGGGAGAGCTGCCGTAACTGAGTTCCCAACCTCAACTCCACCCAGAGTGCCCTCAGATAACACCTGGGACTCTACAGCCACCCCTGCCAGGGACATGCTACCTAGGCTGTGATCCCATGGTCAACGAGGCTCCAGCCACCCTGGGCTCAGGCTCCTGTGAGTTCTGAAGAATGCTCCCCTCTGACCAGCCCAACGCTTTAGCCCAGGGCACTGCAACCACATGAACAGCAGACATGTGAGCAGCCTGCTCCTGTCCAAGGAGCAGCAGGCCCACGAGCAATCCGCCACAGGCTTAAGAGCAGCAGCTTCACGTGCCCTGCCCCTGTCCAAGGAGCAGATGCTGTTTGAGCAGCCAGTTCCCCCGTCTGAGGAGCAGAAACCACGTGAGCAGCTCTCCCCATCTGAGGAGCAGCAGCCACTTGAGCAGCCCATCTACTACCGAGGAGCAGCAGCCCCACACAGCTGGCCCCCCCTCTGAGGAGCAGCAGCTGTACTCAGCCCACACCCTTCACCTGTCCGAAGAGCAGCAGCTGTGCCACACGAGCAGCCAGCCACCTTCCAAAAAGCAGCAGCTGTGCAAGCAGCCCACCCCATTCTGAGAAGCAGCAGCTGTGTGAGTAGACGGTCCCTTTCCAAGGAGCAGCAGTTGTGTGAGTAGATGGTCCATTTCTAAGGAGCAGCAGCCGTAAGAACTGCCTGACCCATCTGAGGATCAGTACCAATGTGAGCAGCCCACCCCCTTCAGAGGAGCAACAAACGCACGAGCTGCTGGCCCACATCCAAGGAACAGCAGCTGTGTGAGCAGCCCATCCCCTTCTGAGGAGCAACAGCCACACGAGCAGCCTTCCCCCATCTGAGGAGCAGCAGCCACATAAGCAGTCTGCCCATGTCCAAGGAGCAGCAGCCCTGTGCAGTCCGCACTGGTCTGAGGAGCAGCACCCACAAGCAGCCTGCACCTGTCTGACGAGAAGGAGCTGGGTGAGTGGTCTGTCCCTTTCCAAGGGGCATCAACAGCACGAACAGCTCCTCCCACACGAGGAGGAGCAGCCACATGAGCAGACCACCCCCATCTGAGGAGAAGCAGTTGCACGAGTGACCTGCACCCGTACAAGGAGCAGCAGCCCTGCAAACAACCTGCCCCTGTCCAAGCAGCGGCGGCATCATGAGTAGCCTGTCCCATCTGAGGAACAGCAGCAGCATGCAGCCATACCCCATCTAAAGAACAGCAGCCATGCAAGCAGTCTGCTCCTGTCTAAGGAGCAGCAGCCAAGTGAGCAGCTGGACCCCGTCCAAGGAGCAGCAAACACGAGCAACCCATCCCCATCCAAGGAGTGGCAACCTCATAATCAGCCCACCCCTGTCCAAGGAACAGCAGTTATATGAGCAGCCTCCCCCACCAGCCAGAGGAGGCACCACTGTTGCGCACAGCACCCACCAGAGGAGCTGCTGACAACTGAGAAGCAGCTGCTACTGTAACCGCTTGAGGAGCAACCACAGCCAAAGAAGCCACTGCCACCCAAGGAGCAGCCCCTGAACAGCTCAACATCTAGATCATTCGGTGAGACCAAAAATGGGTAGACAAAGATACCCCCAAAGGAAAGAAAAGGAGGAATAGCCAGAAAAGCAGCTAAGTGAAACAGAGGCATGCAATATATCAGAAAAAGAATTCAGAATAAGGGTCATAGAGTTCATAAACTGGATGGAAGGAAAAATCAACACCTTATGCAAGAATCAAGAAGAAATGGACAAAAAATCAATAACTTATGTAAGAATCAAGAATAAATGAAGATTAATAAAGCTGCAATAAAAAACACAATGGAAAGTTTCAACAGTAGACTAGGAGAAGCGGAGGACTGAAATAGTGAACTAGAAGACAGGGAAGCAAAACACAGCAAAACTGAATTTTAAGTGGAGAAAAAAATTAAAAGACAGTAGGAGAGCCTAAGCGAGCTATGGGAAAACATAAATGAAGCAAAGTACGAAAAATAGGGGTGCCAGAACAACAGGAAGAGGAACAAGGTTTAGAAGAACTATTTGAAGAAATAATGTCAGAAAACTTCCATGATGTGGCAAAGAAAAAAGTCACACAAGCACAGAGAGTCCCAAACAGGATGAACCCGAAAAGTCCCACACCAAGACACATCATAATTACAATGTCAAATATTCAGGACAAAGAGAGGATTTTAAAGGCTGCAAGAGAGAGACAGAAAGATACATACAAGGGAGCTCCCATTAGATCATCAAATGATTTCTCAACAGAAACACATCAGGCCAGAAAAGAATGGAAGGAAATTTAAAAAGTGATGCAAACCAAGGGACTGAATCCAAGAGTACTCTATCCAGCAAGGTTATCATTCAAAATTGAAGTGGAAATAAGGAGCTTCACAGACAAAAAAAAAAAAAAAAAAAAAAAAAAAAAATGCTAACGGAGTTTATCACTACCAAGCCAGCAATGCAAGAAATGCTAAAGGAAATGCTGTAAAAAGAAGATACAACAAGGTAAGAAGGAACACAGACACAAAAAATAAAAATGGCTAAAAATAAGTACATTTCAATAATAACTTTAAACATAAACAGACTAAATGCTCCAATCAAAAGACATCGAGTGGCTGAATGGGAAAAAAACATGACCCATATGTATGCTGTCTACAAGAGACCCACCTCAGAAAAAGGGACTCATACAGATTGAAAGTGAAGGTATGTAAAAACATCTTTTAGGCAAATGGAAATTTAAAAAAAGCTGGGGTTGCAGTACTTATTTCTGACAAAATAGACCGCAAAGTAAAGGCCATAACAAGAAATAAGGAAGGCGACTTCATAATAATAAAGGGATCGATACAACAAAATATTATAACCCTGTTAAACATATATGCACCCAATGCAGGAGCACCCAAATACATAAAAAAACTCCTGGAAGATATCAAGGGAGAGATTGACAAAAATAGAATCATAGTAGGGGACTTTAATACACCACTGACATCATTGGATAAATCCTCTAGACAAAAAATCAGCAAAGAAACAGCAATTCTAAATGACTCACTAGATCAGATGGACCTAATTGACATCTTCAGAGCATTTCACACCAAAGCCACAGAATATACATTCTTCTCAAGTGCACACGGGACATTTTCAAAAATAAACCACATATTGGGGCACAACCAAAGTCTCCCCAAATTCAAAAAGATTGAAATCATATCAAGCATTGTCTCAGACCACAATGGCATAATATTAGAAATAAACTACAATAAAAACATTCCAAAATAGTCAAACAATTGGAAGCTAAATAGCATGCTATTAAACAATGATTGGGTTATCAATGAGATCAAAGAAGAAATTAAAAACATCCTAGAGAATAATGACAATAAAAACACAACAATGCAAATACTATGGGACGCAATGAAAGCAGTCCTGAGCGGGAAGTTTATGGCTCTACAGGCCTACCTTAAAAAACAAGAAAAAATGGTAATAAATCATCGAACTCAACAACTCAAAGAATTAGAGAGCAATAAGAAAAGCCCACAGTGAGCAGAAGGAAGGAAATAATAAAGATCAGAGCAGAAATGAATGACATAGAGACAAAAAAAAAAAAAACATAAAAAAGAAAAACAGTACGAAAGATCAATGAAACCAAAAGCTGGTTCTTTGAAAGGATAAACAAGATTGATTAATCTCTAGCCAGGCTCACCAAGAAGCAAAGAGAGATGATCCAAATAAACAAAATCAGAAATGAATGAGGAGAAATAACAACAGACCCCACAGAAATACAAAGGATTATTAAAAAATACTATGAACAACTCTATTCTAACAAACTAGAGAACCTGGAGGAAATGGACACATTTCTAGAAAAATACAACCTTCCAAAAATGACTCAGGAAGATACTAAAAATCTCAATAGGCTGATAACTATGGAAGAAATTGAAGCAGTCATCAAAAAGCTTCCAGCAAACAAAAGCTCAGGGCCAGATGGCTTCACAGGGGAGTTTTACCAAACATTCAAGGAAGAACTAAAACCTATCCTCCTCAGACTATTCCAGAAAATTCAAGAGGAAGGAACACTTCCAATCTCCTTCTATGAAGCCAGCATCACCCTAATACCAAAACCAGATAAAGATAACACAATGAAAGAGATTTACAGACCAATATCCCTCATGAACATAGATGCCAAAATTCTCAACAAAATTCTAGCAAATCGAATCCAGCAGTACATCAGAAAGATAATACACCATGACCAAGTAGGATTCATCCCGGGGATGCAAGGATGGTTCAATATTCGCAAATCAATAAACGTGATACATCACATAAACAAATTCAGAGATAAAAATCACATAGGCAGGGAAGTGAGAAAGATGGCGACCGGCAGGAAGGTAGGGAGGGTGAGTATGTGATCGAGTGAAGGAGTGATAGAGGTGTGTGTGGACGTGTGTGGGTGTGTGTGTGAGTGAAATAGGGACAGTTAGACCTCGCAGTTCTTCCAGGGGGCTTCCAGTCCAGGCAGTCTTGGTTGGCAAAACCTGAGGCCTCTGCAAACACTCCGGGGAGGACACCAGTGGTACAGAGACCCTGCCATCTTTAAGAACGGAACTGCTAGAGACTAGAATCCTAACCTTACCTCCACCCAGTCTGGTTTCAGAAGCAAACCTGGTCAATACAGCCACTCTGGTAGAAGACCTGCCACCCCAGCTGCAGATGCGCGAAACCTGAGACCCCCACCTCCAAAAGTGCGCAGCTGAAAGCAGTAAGTACAACCTCCCCCTCCCCAGCGCAGGAACTCAGGATTCCCTGCGTCCCCAGCCCATAGGCACCCAGGCACTCCACTACCCAGGCAGTGCTTGGGAACCACTGAGAGACCCTGAGGGGGTGATTCTGCACAGTCAAGGGTACGCGGCACTGCAGTAGAATCTCTGAACTGCCTTTTCCTAAATAACTGCCCACGGACACCCCTGAGGTGCAACTTCAGTGCCAGGGTGCTTCAGAGCTTTGGACCAGCTGGCGAACCACCAGTTCGCGCACACTCCAGAGCAGGCAAACTCACAGCCACAGCAAGGGAAGGCGCCCTGAGCCCATATATCTACAGGGTCCTCTGGGGAGCTGCTATGAGCCCCTGCTGGGTGTGATTCTGTACAGCCAAGGACGCGCTGCCCCACATCAGAAACTCTGAACTCCTTTCTCCTGAATAACTTCCCACATACACCCTAGCTGTTTAACTTCAGTGCCAAAGCCCCTCAGAGTGCATCAGAGCTTTGCACCTGCAAACACACCTCCACATAAGCGAATTTATAACAGGCAGGCACCCTTAGCCCATTTACACACAGGGTGCCATTGGGAGCTCTCCCAACAGACAGTTCCTGGGTGCCACTGTGAGTCCCCACTGGACACGTGCGATTTCAAGTAAGGGTACAAGACAGCAAAAACTGGGACACTCCACTCCATGGCTGCTGACTTTTAGACACAACAGTTGTGCCTCTCAAGCTTTCAGGCCTACATCAAGAGAACCCAAGTAGCTCAAGTAGGGAGCTACACTAGATTACCAAGCCCAGGAGAACTGAGAGATTACACCAGTAGCACCATCCGCAAAAGAACCTGGGTAGCAAAGCAAGCAGATCTACAATTAAAACATTACAGGAAAACATGGGGAGAAAAAAAGGAAATTCCCAAAGGTAGGAAAAAGAGGAATCACCAGAAAGGGAGTTAAATGAACTTGAGGCTAGCAGCTTAACAGAGAAAGAATTCAGAGTATTCGTTATAAGGATGTTTAAACGGATGGATGACAAATACACACAACTCAATGAGAACTATAAGGAGCTGAATGAAAATGACACCAACATGAAAAGAAACCAAGAGGAGATGAAGAACGACATAGCTGCAATAAAGAACACAATGGAAGGCTTAAAGAGTAGAGTAGAAGAGGCTGAGGACCACATCAGCGAATTAGAAGGTAGGAAAAAGCACACAAACACAGCAGCAACTGGAAAGAAGACTTAAAAAGCAAGAGGAGAGCCTAAGGGAGCTTCGAGACAACACAAAATGAAACAACCTTCGAATAATAGGGATAAAAGAAGGAGAGGAGGAGAAGCAAGGAATAGAAAACCTGTTAGAAGAAATAATGACAGAAAACTTCCCTGATATTGGCAAGAAAAAAACTACGTATGTCCAAGAAGCACATAGAGTCCCAAACAAGTTGAACCCCAAAAGACCGACACCAAGACACATCATAATTAAATTGACAAACACCAACGACAAAGCAAGAATCTTAAAGGCTGCCAGAGAGAAACAGAAAGTTACCTACAAGGGATCTCCTATCAGAATATCAACTGATTTCTCAACAGAAACACACCAGGCCAGAAGGGAATGGAATGAAATATACAAAGTAATGCAAAACAAGGGACTGAATCCAAGAATACTATACCCAGCAAGGCTATCATTCAAAATTGAAGATGGAATCAGAAGCTTCACAGACAAAAAAGGGCTAAGAGAGTTCATCGCTACCAAGCCAGCAATGCAAGAAATGCTAAAGGGGCTGCTGTAAAAAGAAGAAAGAGAAAGGCAAGAAGAAACACAAACACAAAGGAAAAATATGTCAGCAAACAGGTACGTATCAATAATAACAGTAAACGTAAATGGATTAAATGCACCAAATAAAAGACATAGGGTAGCTGAATGGATAAGAAAACATGACCCATATATTTGCTGTCTACAAGAGACCCACCTTAGAGCAAAAGATTCACACAGACTGAGAGTGAAGGGATGGAAAAACATTTTTCAGGCAAATGGAAATGAGAAAAAAGCTGGGGTTGCAATACTTATATCAGATAAAATAGACCTCAAAGTAAAGGCTTTAATAAGAGATAAGGAAGGCCACTACATAATACTAAAGGGAGCAATCCAGCAAGAACATATAACTCTGGTAAACGTACATGCACCCAACGCAGGAGTGCCCAAATACATAAAAAAAATCTGCTGGAAGATATCAAGGGAGAGATCGACATCAATACAATCATAGTAGGGGACTTTTATACACCACTGACATCAATGGATAAATCCTCCGGACAAAAAATCAGCAAAGAAACAGCAATTCTAAATAACACACTAGATCAGATGGACCTAATTTACATCTTCAGAGGATTTCACCCCAAAGCCATGGAATATACGTTCTTCTCAAGTGCACATGAGATATTCTAAAAAATAGACCATATATTGGGTAACAAACAAAGTCTCCCCAAATTAAAAAAGATTGAAATCATATCAAGCATTTTCTCAGACCACAATTGCATAATATGAGAAATAAACTACAATAAAAACATTCCAAAAAATTCAAACACTTGGAAACTGAATAGCATGCGACTAAACAATGATTGGGTTATCAATGAGATCAAAGAAGAAATTAACAACATCCTGGAGACTAATGACAATAAAAACACAACATTGCAAATCCTATGGGGCACAATGAAAGCAGTCCTGAGAGGGAAATGTATAGCTCTACAGGCCTACCTCAAAAATACAAGAAAAAATGGTGATAGATCATCTAACTCAAAAACTCTAAGAATTACAAAGGGAGTGACAAGAAAAGCCCAGAGTGAGCAGAAGAAAGGAAATAATAAAGATCAGAGCAGAAATGAATGACATACAGACCAAAAAAACAATACACAAGATCAACAAAACCAAGAGCTGGTTCTTTGAAAGGATAAACAAGATTAATGAACCTTTAGCCAGGCTCACCAAGAATCAAAGTGAGAGGACCCAAATAAACAAAGTCAGAAATGAAATAGGTGAAATAACAACAGACCCCACAGAAATACAAAGGATTGTCAAAAAATACTATGAACAACTCTGCTCCAACAAACTAGACAACCTGGAGGAAATGGACACATTCCTAGAAAAACATAACCTTCCAAAACTTATTCAGAAAGAGAATAAAAATCTCAATAGGCTGATAACTATGGAAGAAATTGAAGCAGTCATCAAAAAGCTTCCAGCAAACAAAAGCCCGAGCCAGACGGCTTCACAGGGGAGTTTTACAAAACATTCAAGGAAGAGCAAAAACCTATCCTCCTCAGACTATTCCAGAAAATTCAAGAAGAAGGAACACTTACAAGCTCCTTCTATGAAGCCAGCATCACCCTAATACCAAAACCAGATAAAGATAACATAATGAAAGAGAATTACAGGCCAATATCCCTCATGATCATAGATGCCAAAATCCTCAACAAAATTCTAGCAAATCGAATCCAGCAGTACATCAGAAAGATAATATACCACGACCAAGTAGGATTTATCCCTGGGATGCAATGATGGTACAATATTCACAAATCAATAAACGTGATACATCACATAAACAAATTGAGAGATAAAAACCATATAGTCATATCAATTGATGCAGAAAAAGCATTTGACAAAATCCAACACCCTTTCTTAATAAAAACTCTCAGCAAGCTGGGAATAGAAGGATCATACCTCAACATAATAAAAGCCATATATGACAAACCCACAGCCAACATCATACTCAATGGGCAAAAAATAAAACCATTTGCCCTAAGAACAGGAACAATACAGGAATGCCCACTCTCACCACTCCTGTTCAACATAGTGTTGGAAATATTAGCGATTGCAATCAGATAAGAAGGAGAAATAAAAGGCATCAAAATTGGAAAAGAAGAAGTAAAACTGTCCTTTTTTGCAGATGACATGATACTGTACATAGAAAACCCTAAAGACTCCATCAAAAAATTACTAAACTTAATAAATGAATTCGGCAGAGTAGCAGGATACAAAATAAATGCTAAGAAATCTATGGCATTTCTATACACCAATAATGAACTTACAGAAAGAGAGACTAAAAAAGCAATCCCATTTACCATCACACCACAAAAATTAACATACCTAGGAATAAACTTAACTAAGGAGGTAAAAGACCTATATGCGGAAAACTACACAACACTGAAAAAGGAGATAGAGGAAGACATAAACAGAAGGAAGAACATACCATGTTCATGGATTGGTAGAATCAACATCATCAAAATGTCCACACTACCCAAAGCAATCTATAATTTCAATGCATTTCCCATTAAAATACCACTGGCATACTTTACAGACCTAGAACGAACTTTCCAAAAATTCATCTGTAATAAAAAAAGACCCCAAATAGCCACAGCAATCCTGAGAAAGAAGAACAAAGTAGGTGGGATCTCCATACCAGATTCCAAGCTGTATTACAAAGCCACCGTTCTCAAAACTGCCTGGTATTGGCACAAGAACAGACATATAGATCAATGGAATAGAATAGAGAACCCAGAAATCGATCCAAATCACTATGCTCAATTAATATTTGGCAAAGGAGGCATGAACATACAATGGAGTCAAGACAGTCTCTCCAACAAATGGTGCTGGGAAAATTGGACAGATACATGCAAAAAAATGAAACTAGACCACCAACTTACACCATACACAAAAATAAACTCAAAATGGATCAAGGACTTAAACATAAGACGAGAAACCATAAAAATACTAGAGGAATCCATAGGCAGAAAAATCTCTGACATATGCCAAAGCAATTTCTTCACTGACACTGGTCCTTGGGCAATTGAAAGTAAAGAGAAAATAAACAAATGGGACTACATAAAAATAAAAAGCTTTTGCACAGCAAAGGAAAACATCAATAAAACAACAAGAAAGCCCACTTCATGGGGTAATATATTTGCCAATGATATCAACGATAAGATTTTAATCTCCAACATTTACAGGGAACTCATGCAGCTTAACAAAAAGAAGATAAACAACCCAATCAAAAAATGGGCAACTGAGCTAAATAGACACTTTTCCAAAGAAGAGAGAAGGAAGGCCAGAGACACATGAAAACCTGCTCAAAGTCACTAATCATCAGAGAGATGCAAATCAAAACAATAATGTGGTACCATCTCACACCTGTCAGAATGGCTATTATCAAAAAGTCAACAAATGACAAGTGCTGGCGAGGATGAGGAGAAAAAGGAACCCTCGTGCACTGCTGGTGGGAATGCAGACTGGTGAAGCCACTGTGGAGAACAGTATGGAATTTCCTCAAAAAACTAAAAATGAAACTCCCATTTGACCCAGTGATCCCACTTCTGGGAATATATCCCAAGAAACTAGAAACACGAATCAGAAATGATATACACACCCCTATGTTCATAGCAGCACAATTCACCATAGCTAAGATTTGGAAACAGCCTAAGTGCCCATCAGCAGATGAGTGGATTAAAAAACTGTGGTACATCTACACAATGGAATACTATGCTGCAGTAAAAAAGAAGGAGTTCTTACCATTTGCAACAACTTGGATGGAGATGGAGGGCACTATGCTAAGTGAAATAAGCCAGTCAGAGAAAGATAAATTTCACATGATCTCACTCATTTGTGGAATATAATGAACAACATAAACTGATGAACAAAAATAAATCCAGAGACAGAGAAACATCAATCAGAATGTCAAACCTCAGGGAAGGTAGGGGACAGTGGGGGTAAGGGGGAGATATCAACCAAAGGACTTATATGCATGCATATAAGCCTAATCAATGAACACAGACAACAGGGGGGTGGGGCATGAATGGGAGGTTGGGGGTAATGGGAGAATAAGGACACTTATTTAATACCTTAATCAATAAAGAAAAAAATTAAATTTAGGGAAGGTCTTTAAAAAAAAGAAAATATGAAATACCTGCATTTGCAACAATATGGATACATCTTTAGGATATCATGTTAAGTGAAAAATTCACTGAAAAAGTTAAGAACTATATGATTTTACTGATATGTGGGATATAAAACTAAAGTAGCAAATGAACAAACAAGAAAAGTAAACAAACAAATACTCAGACACCAGTATGGTGATTACCAGAGGGAAGGGGTGTAGGGGATATTAAAGGGTAAATGGGGTCAAATATATGATAATGGAAGAAGATTTGCCTTTGGGTAGTGGACACACAATGCAATATACAGATGATGTATCATACAGTTTTCCACTAGAAACCTTTATAATATTATTAACCATTGTCACCTGAATAAAATTAATTGAAATAATATTATAAATTTAAACAAAATGACAATAAATTAAAAATAATTTTTATAGTAAAATATTTGCTAATAATGTAGAACTTAAAAGTTTTCAAAAAATGGTGACAAATATGTAATGCGATGGATGTGTAAATTAACTAGATGGGGAGAATCCTTTCACAACATACATGAGTCATTTTACCATGATGTAGCCTAAAACTATTACAGTTTTATTTATTTATCAACTAGAAGCCCAATGCACAAAATTCATGCACAGGTAGGATGCCTAGGCCTGGCTGGCGATCAGGGCTGATCTGTGGGATGACTGGCAGGCCAATCAGGGTCCCCCACTGGCATCCACCTTGACTGGCCTGGCGCCTGCAGGCTGGGGCCAGCTCCTGCATTGAGTGTCTGCCCCCTGGTGGTCAATGTGCATTATAGTGACCAGTTGTTCCACTGTTCAGTCAATTTGGATATTAGGCTTTTATTATATAGGATTAAATTCTGATAAAGCAGAAAGAAAGTATTGAAAGAAGTTAAAGGCCATGATGAACACACAGTTTGGGGGAAGTATTTATTGCAGTCTGATAAATGAATGATTAGGTAGTGCAATTAAATTAGAGGCACATCTAGGGTATGGAGAAGAAAGTGCTATAAAAAGGAAGGAAATCCTACCATTTTCAACAGAATGGATGGACCTGGAGAGCATTATGCTAAGTGAAATATCAGTCAGAGAAAGGTAAATAACACATGATCTCACACATTTATGGAATATAATGAACAACTTAAACTGATGAACAAGAACAGATCCAGAGACAGAGAAGCATTGATCAGACTGTCAAACCTCAGAGGGAAGGCAAGGGAGGGTGGGGGGTGAGAGGGAGAGATCAACCAAAGGACTTGTATGCATGCATATAAGCATAACCAATGGACACAGACACTAGGTGTGTGAGGGCACAAGCAGGGAAGTGCGGGGCAATGGGGAATAAGAACACATATGTAATACCTTAATCAATAAAGAAAAAAAGTACTTTGTTTTAAAAATCTAAAATTCCCAAGATGCTATTAGATTCTAAAAATAAATTTTAGTAGAAATTTTTTTTTGGGATGGTGGCTGGCAGGACGGAGGTGAGGGAGAGGGTGTGAGTGAGTGAGGGGTTGAAAGGAGAGTGTGTGGAGGTATGTAGTGTGTGTGTGAGTGACTCAGGGACAGTTAAATCTGGCAGGAGTATCAGAGGCTAGCAGAACAGGCTCTCCTGGACAGGAGCACCTACCACCACCATGGGCACTCCCTGGGCTGCAGGGCTCGAGCATGGAGCCCTCGCCATCTTGAAGGGGAGAGTGGCCTCTTCCAGGAACTCATCAGCACCACCACCCAGACTGGCCTTGGACACTGCCTACAACCCTGCAACCATTCCAGCCAAAATCCTGCTGCCCCACCCACAGAACTGCAGACCCTAGGACTTCCACCTCCAAGGGTGCAAGGCTCCTGCAGCAGTAAATGTGACTTCCCCCTCCTTGGCTGTGGACCTCCAGACACCACAGTCGCACCTTTCCAGCGCTCAGGCCTCCTGATCCCACCACCTCAAAGGCGGCTCTTGGGTGCCTCTGTGAGCCCCCACTGAGGGATATCTAAATAATTTTTAATCCTTCTGTATGGAGTACTTATCTATTTTGTACCATTAATTTCTTTATTCAATAATTTATTTATAATAGGATATTTATTTCATACTTTGGGTTAAAAACCAATACTATTTACTTACTTTGTTGCTCAAATTGTCCCATCTTTGGCCAGTGGAAGCTCTTTTCGTTAGCTCTTGTGTACTTTTTATATTCACCAATTATTTTTTGAACACCTTCTTAACCTTTGGCACTACAAGATGCTCCAGGATAATCTTCCATATTTTGTTCCCCAGTCCTAGAATCAACTATTTTCTAGGATCTCATCATCCTTTTATTGCAGAAATATATTAGAAATCAAGATCATGGTGCTGCGTGTGCTCATTGCTATTTGGATATTATTGCTTCCATGCCCTCTCAGCTGATGAAATAGGGCAATATATCCTGTGTATGTACACATATCTATAAATATTTTTCTATGTAAACATCTGTATCTATAGTAAGCCAAACAAAAAACCATCCAGATATTTCAACTCTAATCTATTGCTACATAGATCATCCTATCTACTTCCCCTTGTTTATCTGTGTCCTACTCCAACAGTGAAAAATTTGGTGTCTATTTTTAAAGGAGATTGTTGAATGATCCTAGAAGCAGGATTTTCCTCTGATTTCATTAAGGGATGTCAATGGCATGCAACATTCTGGTATGATCCTGCTGTGACTGATCTCTATGATTTGTACACATAATGAACATCTGAAGACAAAGCATCTGGAAACCTAAATAATGAAAGAAGGAAAAGAAAAAGGCAATCAAACCTTATCATGCTTGTTACTTTCATGGTTTTAAATATTTTCTCCTTAATTAGTGAATCCAGACAAAAAATTTAAATGGTAAGAATTAATTTTTAAAAAGGAAAGCATCTGAGTTCATGAGTGTTGCATGTTTTAACTATGAAGCTTTATGGGACATTTTATTTTTCTGAGTAACTTGTTTACATAATTCTTTGATCTATAAGTAAATAATTTAATCATGATGCTTATTAGTTTAAATAGTTCTTTAATTTAATGACATCAAGATGTTATGGAAAATTATCAGATCATTAGTAAACATTTGATTATTGTTAAGTAACCATAGAAATCTATTTGTGAACAACTATCTGTTCTTTTATCTTAATAAAGGTTGTTAATACTAAAGTCATTTAAAGTATTTTATTTATTTTACCTAATTTAGCTTGTTGCGATTTCATTAGAATAAATACCACTTTAATAAATTCATGTCCATTATATTTCACTATTGAAATAAAACATCTGTAAATCAATACTGCCTGCAATGTTTGGAGGACGTGTATGCTTTATTTCTTTAAAAATTATCCTATAAATAAAGAGCTAATATGCAAATGGTGCAGGGGACTGGGACCTGAGGCTGGGCCGGGGGTCCTGAGGACATGCCCCCACCCTGGTGCCAGGGCTGGGGGACCTGAGGCTTCGCCCCCCCCCCCCCCCCGGAGCTGGGGCCAGGGGACCTGAGGCTGTGCCGGGGGACCCAGGGCTGCATCCCCTGCCCAACGCTGGGCTGGGGTCCTGAGGTTGTGCCCCCTGCCTGTTGGGGCTTGACAGGGGACCTGAGGCTGCATCCCCCACACAGCGGGGCTTGACAGGGGACCTGAGGCTGTGCCCCCCACCATGTGGGACTTGACGGGAGTGGGGCCAGCCCGGTCTGGGTCTCGCATGATTTCGAGGGGCCTGTAGGTGGGCGGGGACTTGACTTTGGGTCCTGCAGCACACCCTAGACTCTGACAGAAGGGAGATTTTCATATACATTTTACTAATTTTCTTTCATCTCTGACACTTCTATTATAGAGAAAGACCAAATAGCAATATTAAAATATTTCTTCTAATTAATTTCCTTTTAATGTGTAGGAATTTCGTGCACTGGGCCACTAGTATAAATATAGTAGCCTCTACTCTCAATGAAAATAATGAAAGTTCTTAAAAAATACGTATAAGTATTTTACATATTTTCTTGGAACCCAAAGTTACATGCTATTATGTCAAAAGACAATTACAGTGAATAAAAACTAATCATTTGTTTGATTGCTGTGAGATATTGTTCACAATTATTTAAAATTCTGAAACATGCCAGTTTCTTCTAAACTCTTATTGTAGCAGCCTCTGTTATTCCTACTCAGTTTATGAACCATATGGTTGTTTTAACCACTATTTCAACAACATTAAAGGTATTACTTCTGTTCTAGAATAGGCAGCAACCAATCTGGGACTCTTGAAATCCATGATTTTCAAAGAAGTGCTCCTCCCAAGGCTTTACTTCCCCAGATTTATTAAGGTAAAATTGACACATTAAACTTTTCTATATTTAAGGTGCACAACATAATGTTTTGATATATGTACACCTTTTAAAAAATTAGCATAATCAATCTAACATATTCATCACCTTGCAAAATTATTTTTTTATGGTGAGAACACTTGAATCTATTCTCCTCGCCAATTTCACTCAGACAATTGATTATTATTAACTACAGTTATCATGCTGTCCATTGGACCTCCAGAACACATTCATCTTATACTGAAACTTTGTAACTTTGATCACTATCTTCCAATTTCCCTACCCCCACCCTCTCCTGAGGCCCTGGTTACCACTCTTCTAAGGATGCTTCAGTTAATAGATGATTTTGATCAAATGGCAGCTTCCTTCTGAGAATGAGTCTGGGTTCTAATCAACTTCCAAATGGAAGGTTCTTTTTCTGGACTGCTTTCCTGTTTTCAACTGTTGACAGCAAGTTACAGCAAGGCTTCCTTGGAGCTGAAATTGAGCATGAACACCAAGAATGAAATTCCTATACCTGTCCTGGCCACTTACAGACCACAAGGAAATGTAAGACCGGCCCTGAAACAGGTGAAACTGCCCCAAGAACTTTTATTCAGGTAAAAGTGAATCAGCCTTTATGTATTTAATCCTTGGAGATGAATATATGAGTTTAATGAACAATCTGTTACAACCTGCTTATAGGAGGTCCAATTTTGTGCCATGGTTTACTCAAAATATACCTTAAAGATGTGACAATTGTTATAGAATATGACACAGCCAAGGAATGATACCTTTTTTAGTTTTCTTGGAAATCCTGGACTCAGTATGGCAACTAAAATGGATTTAAAGTAGTTTTTCAGCAGAAAGGGCATACATTTAATTTATTTTTTAAATGATTTTTAGAGAGAGAAGAAAGGAGAGGTAGAGAAAATACTGATGTGAGATTCAAATATCAACCTGCACACCCCTTACCAGGGATCAAACATGCAACTCGAGCAAGTGCCCTGACCTGGTATCAAACCAGCAACCTTTTGGTGCACAGAACTACTCCCAACCAACTGAGGCACACAAGCCAGGGCAGAAAGAGAATACATTTTAAGCCAGTTTTTTTTCCCCTTCCTTTGTTCCAGTAAATTAGCAGATATTATTTTAATATTGATATCCTGGATATACAACATGAGCGATAGGAAAAAATCTGGAAAGTGAGGAACTCATTCTGATTGTACACTATTTCAATATAGTATAGACTAGAGGCCTGATGCATGAAATTCGTGCACGGGGGGGGTTGTCCCCTCAGCCCAGCCTGCACCCTCTCCAATTCAGGACCCCTTGGGGGATGTCCGACTGCTGGTTTAAGCCCAATACCGGGGAATGGGTCTAAACTGGCAGTCAGACATCCCTCTCACAATCCAGCACTGCTGGCTCCTAATCACTCACCTGCCTGCCTGCCTGGTCACCCCTAACTGCCCTCCCTTGCTGGCCTGACCGCCCCTCACTGCCTCTGTGTGCCAGCCTAATCGCCCCTAACTGCCCCCCTTGCTGGTGTGATTGCACCCAACTGCCCCCCCACCAGCCTAGTTACCCCTCACTGCCCCCCTGCCAGCCTAGTTGCCCCCAACTCCCCCCCCTGCCAGCCTGGTCACCCCCAACTGCACCCCCCACTGGCCTTGTTGCCCCTAACTGCCCCCCCTCACACCTGGTCACCCCCAACTGCCCCCCTCTGTCAGCTTGGTCACCCCTAACTTCCCCCTCTTGCTGGCCTGGTCACCCCCAACCACCCCCCTGCTGGCCTGTTAGCCCCCAACTGTCCCCCCTGCCGGCCTGGTTGCCCCTCACGGACACCACCAGCCTGGTTGCCCCAAGCAGCCTGCTGTTCAGTCTTTTGGTTGTCCCTCACTTACCCCCCTGACAGCCTGGTCACCCCACGCAGCCTGCTTGTTCAGTCATTTGGTCATCCCTCACTAACCCCCTGCTGGTCTTGTTGTAGGCAGTCATCTTGTGAGGGTGTGATGGTCAATTTGCATATTATATAAGATATATATATTTCAGCATTTGATATTAATAATTTTATTATAAACATATTATTATGTATCAATCAAAATATTTTCAATGTAATTACTATTAATATGCAGTTGATTATACTATGTGATACAAACTATTTGGTGAAGAACTTTGAGCCAGTGATGATAGGAAAAGGAATTAGGAACCAAGCAAGATATGATGAATACATTAACTTTGGTGGCATTGACTGGAGACAGAGAAGTGGGCAAATTTAGAATAGATTTAGTGGGAAATTATATATTTCATATTATTAAACCTCTATCTGTGGTAGGCAGTTAGACAGACATGAGCAAAGCAAGGACAATAGGCCAGGTACAGAAGGTCGCTAGGACAGAAAGCCCTGGATGCCTAGCAACAGGCAAAATTGGAAAAAGAAGGACCTCACCCCCAGGGTAACCTTTCCTTCCATATTATATAGATAGTCATTAGGTTTAGATCCCCTGATGTTTCACCTTGCTGGTCATTGGGGTTTGGACTCTCCTCTGACCTTTCCTCCCATGGCATGTTGCTAGTCATTTGGGCTAGACCCTTTTAGAGGGGAAACAAACAAGGGGGCCAGAAAAATAGCCTCTAAGCATTAAGCCCCCAGGACAATGCATTTTTGGCTAGCATGAAATACATCTAGGCCTCAGTTTTATTTCAGCTCCAGGTCCAGAAAATCAGCAAAACCTGACAAGCTATGCCACAGCTTACCTCAGGACCCCTGTCCTGGTGCCAACCAATCAATGGAGACCACATCTGGAAACTGATGAATATTGAATTGAGATCTTCCCTTGGGACCTCCCCTAAAATCTTAATCCTTAAAAGCTTTTAGGACAGAGGATCCAGTATGCTTTCTCTCCAGGGAGCACTCCCATACCTTTACCCTCTACCTCCCCTTCTCATTTTCCCTGGGCACATTTTCTTTGCCTCTCTATCCTAAACTCCGAAGGGCCTTTTTTTGCCTCTGTAACATTTCCTGAACCCATTTCTTTACCTCTGTGACTTTCTAAATAAACTTACTCTTATAGCTTGAGTCTTGACTCTGAATGTTTTCTTAGCAAAAACTCAAGTACAGAGGTTGTAAATGGAGATCTGGTTTGACCTGTAGACAAAAAAAAAAAAAAAAAAAAAAGGACGTATGTTAACCTGACAAGCTCAGGGAAGGCTTGCATGGCGATCTAGCAAACTTAAAGACCTAAAGTAACCACAAAGAATGGTTGAAATTAAAAATTAAACTAAAAGCAGTTATAGTGTGTAGTCATGTCCTAGGCTGGTATTTTCCCTGACCAGGTCAATTTTTACCTTAACTGAGATACTGTCTTTTTGCATCTATAATAACATCCTTTAAATGCCTGGGTAACTTGTAACCTTGTAACTTCCCTTTTTCTGGACTCCTTGGGGCACTTCCTAAAGTGCCTGGGCATCAGGACAGATACCACAAATTTCTTCACTGTTATCATGTTAATTGTTGACTGTTGGCTATCCTGCACCCACCTAAGTATGTGTCTATCATTTTATTTTTTATCCAATCCCAGAGGTTTCCCGCTTTGATTTCTCTTGCCTCTATAATCTATCACCAATGGTTTTCATTTAACCCACCTACATTCCCCTCCTTTGACTGCAATGTATAAAAATAGATGAAAACCCGCCATTCTCTGGAGCATTATCCCAATCCATTGAGATACTGCTTCCCGGCAATTGTTGACAGTTTAGCTCAAATAAACTCACAAAAATATTGACAGGTTTGACCAGAATCGAACCCAGGACCCTTCAGTCTGCAGGCCGATGCTCTATCCACTGAGAATATTGACAGGTTTGAATGCTTTTACATTAACAGATCCCACATTGCCTTCCCTCTGAGGTTTGACAGTCTGTTTGATGCTTCTATGTCTCTGGGTCTATTTTTGTTCATCAGT
This sequence comes from Eptesicus fuscus, assembly GCF_027574615.1. Lineage (NCBI taxonomy): Eukaryota > Metazoa > Chordata > Mammalia > Chiroptera > Vespertilionidae > Eptesicus > Eptesicus fuscus. Next base: position 28,708,945 of record NC_072473.1, read on the forward strand.
TTGTGTTGTTCATTAGATTCCACATATGAGTGAGATCGTGTGATACTTATCTTTCTCTATTCTTTTTTTAATATATATTTTATTGGTTTTTTACAGAGAGGAAGAGAGAGGGATAGAGAGTTAGAAACATCCATCAGCTGCCTCTTGCACACCCCCTACTGGGGATGTGCCCGCAACCAAGGTACATGCCCTTGACCGCAATCGAACCTGGGACCTTTCAGACCGCAGGACGATGCTCTATCCACAGAGCCAAACCGGTTTCGGCTCTTTCTCTATTCTTACTTAAGCTTACTTTTATTTTATTTTTTTAATTTATGGAGTGATATTGGTCAATAAGATCATATAGGTTTCAACTGTACATTTCTATGATATATTATCTGTATATTGCATTGTGTGCCCACCACCCAAGTCAAATTATCTTCTTTCACCATACATTTGGTCCCCTTTATCCTTTACTACTCCTTCACCCTCTTCCTTCTGATAACAACCATACTGTTGTATATATCTATGAGTTTCAGTTTTATATCTAACATATGAGTTAAATCATATGTTTTTTAGCTTTTTCAGACTGCTTATTTCACTTAGCATAATATCTCAAGGTCCTTCTATGTTGTCCCAAATGGCAGTATTTCATCTTTTCTTATGGATGAGTAATAGCCCATACTGTATATACTGTTTTTAATTTACTATTTTCTTATTGTTTTTTTTTTCTTTTTTTATCCTCACCTAAGGATATATTTATTGATTTTAGAGAGAGTGGAAGAGATAGAGAGAGAGAAATATTGATGTGAGAAACATCAATTCGTTGCCTCTATATGCACCCCAACCGGGATGAAGCCTGCAACCTAAGTATGTGCCCTGACTGGGAATCGAATCCCACAATCTTTTGGTATATGAGATAATGCTCCAACATACTTAGCCACCCAGCTAAGGCTTATTGTTTCTTAACATAAAAATAGTGATAATTGATTTTTGATCTTCTTGTCAAATATAGGCCATTTGCTCTTCAATTGCCTCTCAATAACTCCTTTAGTAGCATCCCACTAATTTTGATATGATTTAATTTTCAATTTTAATATGTTGTAATTTCTCTTTTTTGATTTTTTTCTAAATCCAATACATTACTTAGAAGTGCTTTATTTAACTTCTAAATCTTTGCTGATTTCTAGGTTTCTTTCTGTTACTTATCATTTTATTCCATCATGGTCAAAGAACATACTTTGTATGAATTGAATTACTATTATTATTATTTTATTTCTATTGTCTAAAGTTTTACATAAGTCTTCTTTTTCCCTGATTGAACCTCCCCCAGCCATTCCCACCCCTGGCAGGCCCCCACCACCCCAATGTCTGTGTCCATTGGTTATGCTAATATGCATGCATACATGTCCTTTGGATGCTCTCTAACCTGCCTCACCCCAACCTCCCCTGCCATTTGTCTCTAGATCTATTTTTGTTCATCACTTTATGTTGAACATTATATCCCACATACGAGTGAGATCATGTGATATTTATCTTTCTCCGACTGGCTTATTTCACTTAGCATAATGATCTCCCGTTCCATCCATGCTGTTGCAAATGGTAAAAATTCCTCTTTGTTATAGCGGTTTAGTATTCCATTGTGTAGGTGTAACAGTTTTTTTAATCTACTCATCTATTGATGGACACTTAGGTTGTTTCCAAATCTTAGCTATTGTAAATTGTGCTGCTATGAACATAGGGGTGCATATTCCTTTCTGATTGGTGTTTCTGGTTTCTTGGGATATAGTATTTGAAGTGGGATTACTGGGTCAAATGGGAGTTCCATTTTTAACTTTTTGAGGACACTCCGTACTGTCTTCCACAGTGGCTGCACCAGTCTGCATTCCCACCAGCAATGCACGAGGGTTCCTTTTTCTCCATATCCTCGCTAACACTAGTCATTTGTTGATTTGTTGAGGACAGCCATTCTGATAGGTGTGATATGGTATCTCATTGTTGTTTTGATTTGCATCTCTCTGATGATTAGTGACTTTGAGGATATTTTCATATGTCTCCCAGCCTTCTGTATGTCCTCTTTCAAAAAGTGTCTATTTAGGTCCTTTGCCCATTTTTTGATTGGATTGTTTATCTTCCTTTTGTTAAGTTGTATGAGTTCCCTGTAAATTTTGGGGATTAAACTCTTATCAGAGATAACATTGGCAAATATGTCCTCCCATGCAGTGGGCTTTCTTATTGTTTTGTTGATGGTTGCTTTTGCTGTGCAAAAGCTTTTTATTTTGATGTAGTCCTATTTGTTTATTTCCTCCTTCATTTCCATTGCCCTAGGGGCTGTATCAGTAAAGATATTGCTACTACATACACTGAGTGGCCAGATTATTATGATCTCTGAATGCATAATAATCTGGAAACTCAGTGTACATCCTATGTAATAAAAGGCTAATATGCAAATTGTCCCCTCAACCAGGAGTTTGACCAGCAGGCAGGCCAGCCAACTGCCCATGTCCCCACCCCCTGGCCAGGCTGGCCAGACCCCACCCATGCATGAATTCATGCACCAGGCCTCCAATATATATATACTAGAGGCCACTTGCACAAAGATTCATGCGAGAATCGGCCTTCCTTCCCCTGGCTTTGTTCCTCGCTGCCCGGACGCCTGCAGTCTTCACTCCAGGCCAGAGCACAGCTCCTGTAGTTCCCTCCAGTCCCCGCCCTCGCCCTCATAACAGGAGTCCTGCCCCACTGGGCCACTCCACACCTGAATATGCAAATTAACCCACCACCTTTGCCCAGTTAATTTGCATACTCACTCCTGTTTGGCTGATGTGTGTCACGGAGGTATGGTCAATTTGCACATTTCTCTTTTATTAGTCAGATATATACTGAGTGGCCAGATTATTATGCGTTCAGAGATCTATGGAGTCTTGTAAGATTTTTATGGTTTCCTATCTTACATTTAAGTCCTTTAGCCATTTTGAGTTTGTTTTTGTGTATGGTGTAAGTTGGTGATCTAGTTTAATTTTTTTGCATCTATCTGACCAAATTTCCCAGCACCATTTATTGAAGAGACTGTCTTGACTCCATTGTATGGTCTTGCCTCCTGTGCCAAATATTAATTCAGCATAATGACTTGGATCGATTTCTGGGTTCTCTGTACTTTTCCATTGATCTATGTGCCTATTCTTGTGCCAGTACCAGGAAGTTTGAGAACTATGGCTTGGTAATATAGCTTGATATCTGGTATTGTGATCCCTCCAACTTTGTTCTTCTTTCTCAGGATTGCTATGGCTATTCTGGGTCAGTTTTTATTCCACATGAATTTTTGGATAGTTTGTTCTAGATCTTTGAAATATGCCATTGGTATTTAAATGTAATTGCATTGAATCTGTAGATTGCTTTGGGTAATATGGACATTTTAATGATGTTGATTTACCCAATCCATGAACATGGTATGTTCTTCAATTTGTTTATGTTTTCCTCTATCTCTTTTTTCAATGTCTTGTAGTTTTCTGAGTACAGGTCTTTTACCTCCTTAGTTAAATTTATTCCTATGTGTCCTAATTTTTTGGTTCAATGGTAAATGGGATTTACTTTAGTTTATCTTTCTTTGAGTTCATTGTTGGTATGTAAAAAAGCCATAGATTTCTGGCTGTTAATTTTGTATCCTGCTACATTGCCGAATTCATTTATTAAGTCTAGTAGCATTTTGATGGAATCTTTGGGATTGTCTAGGTACAGTATCAAGTCATCTGCAAATAAGAACAGTTTTACTTCTTCTTTTCTATATTGGATGCTTTTTATTTCTTCTTTTTGTCTGATCACTTCATTTGTGGCTAGCCATTCCAGTCCTATATTGAACAGGAGTAGTGAAAGTGGGCATACCTGTCTTGTTCCTGTTCTCAGGGGAAATGAGTTTATTTTTTGCCTATTGAGTATGATGTTGGCTGTAGGTTTGTCATATAAGGTTTTTGTTATGTTGAGTTATTATCACTCTCTTTTCACTTTGCTGAGAGTTTGTATCAAGAAAGGGTGTTGGATTTTGTCAAATGCCTTTTCTGCATCGATTGATATGATTGTGTGATTTTGTTTCTCAATTTTAATGTGATATATCACATTTATTGATTTGTGGATATTGTACCAACGTTGCATCCACAGAATGAATCCCACTTGGTCATGGTGTATGATCTTTCAAATGTAATGCTATATCCAATTTTCTAGAATTTTGTTGAGGATTTTAGCATCAATGTCATCAAGGATATTGGCCTGTAGTTATCTTTCTTTGTGGTATCTTTATCCAGTTTTGGAAGTGTGCCTTCCTCTTTAATTTTTTGGAATAGTCTGAGGAGTATAGGTTTTAGTTCTTCTTGAATACTTTGGAGAACTCCCATATGAAGCCATGCAGACAAGGGCTTTCATTTGCTGGGAGATTTTTGATCACTGCTTAAATTTCTTTGGTACTAAACATACTATTCAGGTTGTTTTTATTAATCCTGATTCAGTTTTGGGAGACTGTATTTTTCTAAGAATATGTCAATTTCGTGTAGTTGGCAATTTTGTTGGAATAGAGTTGTTCATAGTATTTTTTCATAATCCTTTGTATTTCTGTCGGATTCATTGTTACTTCACCCATTAATTTCTGATTTTGTTTATTTGGGTGCTCTCTTTTTAGTTCTTGGTGAGCCTTTTTGGTGCAATGGTAAATGGGATTACTTTTTTAGTCTCTCTTTCTGTAAGTTCACTATTGGTGTATAGAAATTCCATAGATTTCTTGGCTTTAATTTTGTATCTTGCTACATTGCTGAATTCATTTATTAAGTCTATTAGTTTTTTGATGGAATCTTTTGGGTTTTTATGTACAATATCATGTCATCTGCAAATAAGGAAAGCTTAAATTCTTTTTTTCCAATTTGGATGCCTCTTATTTCTTCTTCTTGTCTAATTGCAATAGCTAATACTTCCAGTACTATTTCAAACAGGAGTGGTGAGAGTAGGCATCCCTGTCTTGTTCCTGTTCTTAGGGGAAATGTTTTTAGTTTTTGCTCATTGAGTATGATGTTTGGTGTGTTTTTATCATATATAGCTTTTATTATGTTGAGGTATGATCTTTCTATTCCCACCTTGTTGAGAATTTTGTATCAAGAAAGGGTGTTGGATTTTGTCAAATGCTTTTTCTGCATCACTTGATATGACTATGTGATCTTTATCTCTCAGTTTGTTTATGTGATGTATCACGTTTATTGATTTGCGGATATTGTACCATCCTTGCATTCCTGGGATAAATCCTACTTGGTCATGGTGTATGATCTTTCTGATGTACTGCTGGAGCCGATTTGCTAGAATTTTGTTGAGGATTTTGGCATCTATGTTTATAAGGGATATTGGTCTGTAATTCTCTTTCATTGTGTTGTCTTTATCTGGTTTTGGAATTAGGGTGATGCTGGCTTCATAGAATGAGCTTGGAAGTGTTCCTTCCTCTTGAACTTTTTGGAATATTCTAAGGAGCATAGGTTTTAGTTCTTCCTTGAATGTTTGGTAAAACTCCCCGGGCTTTTGTTTGCCGGAAGCTCTTTGATTACTGCTTTAATTTCTTCCATAGTTACTAGCCTGTTGAGCTGTTTAGATTCTTCCTGATTGAGTTTTGGAAGGTTGTATTTTTCTAGGAATATGTCCATTTCCTCCAGGTTCTCCAGTTTGTTGGAATAGAGTTGTTCGTAGTATTTTGTAACAATCCTTTATATTTTGTCGGGGTCTGTTGTTATTTCATCTCTTTCATTTCTGATTTTGTTTATTTGGGTCCTCTCTCTTTGCTTGTCATGAGCCTGACTAGAGGTTCATCAATCTTGTTTATCCTTTCAAAGAACCAGCTCTTGGTTTTGGTGATCTTTTGTATTGTTTCTTTAGTCTCTATGTCGTTTATCTCCACTCTGATCTTTATTATTTCCTTCTGTCTGCTTACACTGGCTTTTCTTGTTGCTCTCTCTCTAACTCTTTGAGTTGTTGGGTTAGGTAATTTATTACCATTGTTTCTTGTTGTTTTTCTTCAGTAGGCTTGTAGAGCTATGAACTTCCCTCTCAGGACTGCTTTCACTGTGTCCCATAGATTTTGGATTGTTGTGTTTTCATTGTCATTTTTTTGCCATGATGTTTTTTATTTCTTCCTTGATGTTTTTGGTAACCCAGTCATTGTTTAATAGCATGCTGTTTAGTCTCCATGTGTTTGATTTCTTTGGGTTGTTTTTATTATAGTTGATTTCCAGTTTTATGCCACTGTGATCTGAGATGATACTTGATATGATTTCTATCTTCTTGAATTTGGAGAGACTTTGCCTATGTCCTAACATATGGTCTATCTTTGAAAATGACCCATGTGCACTTGAGGAGAATGTATATTGTGTGGCTTTGGGGTGAAATGTTCTGAAGATGTCAATTAATTCCATCTGGTCTAGTGAGTCATTTCGGATTGATTTTTCTTTTCTGATTTTTTGTTTAGAGAATTTGTCCAATGGTGATAGTGGGGTATTGAAGTCTCCTACTATGATTGCATTGTTGTCAATCTCTCCTTTGATATCTTCCAGGAGTTTTTTAATGTATCTTGGTGCTCCTGTATTGGGTGCATATATGTTTACCAGAGTTATTTCTTCTTGTTGGATTTCTCCCTTTAGTATTATGAAGTGGCCTTCATTATCTCTTGTTATGTCCTTCACTTTGAGATCTAATTTGTCAGATATAAGTATTGCTACCCTAGCTTTTTCTTCATTTCCATTCACCCTGGAAACCTTTGTCCATCGCTTTACTCTCAGTCTGTATGCATCCTTTTTTCTGAGGTGGGTTTCCTGTAGACAGCAGATGTATGGGTTTTGTTTTCTTATCCAATCTGTTATGCTATGTCTTTTGATTGGGGCATTCAATCCATTTACATTTAAAGTTATTATTGATAGGTACTTATTTGTCGCCATTTTTAGTCTATACCCCTGTGTTCCTTTTTTTGCTTCCTATTTCTTTTCTTTTCTTTTTTTTGTTTACAGCAGACCCTTTAGCATTTCTTGCATTGCTGGTTTGGTGGTGATAAACTCCCTTAGTCCTTTTTTGTCTGTGAACCTCCGGATTTCACCTTCAATTTTGATTCATAGCCTTGCTGGGTACAGTATTCTTGGATTGAGACCCTTCCTTTGCATGACTTTGTATATTTCATTCCATTCCCTTCTGGCCTGATAAGTTTCTGTTGAGAAATCAGTTGCTAGTCTGATGAGGATTGCTTTGTATGTAACTGTCTGTCTCTCTCTGGTTGCTTCTAAGATTCTTACTTTGTCGTTGGTGTTTGCCAATTTAATTATAATGTGCATTGGCATCGGTCTTTTTGGGTTTATTTTGCTTGGAGCTCTGTGAGCTTCTTGGATTTGTGTGGGTTTTTTCTTCCCTATATCAGGGAAGTTTTCTGTTATTATTTCTTCAAACAGGTTTTCTATTCCTTGCTCAGTTTCCTTTCCTTCTGGTACCCCTATTATTCTGATGTTGTCTTGTTTTGTGTTGTCTTGAAGTTCCTTTAGGCTCTCCTCATGCTTTCTAATTTTTGTTTCTAGAAGCTGTTGTACTTGGGTATTTTTTTTTCCATTTTGTCTTCTAGCTCACTTATGCGGTCCTCTGCTTCTTCTAGTCTACTCTTGATGCTTTCTATTGAGTTCTTTACAGGAGTGATGTCATTTTTCATTTCTTCTTGTTTCTTCTTCATTTCCTCTTTGTTCTTACTCTTATTGTCTAATTTGTCTTCCGTCCTTTTCAGCCACCTTATGATCATTTTTCTGAATTCTTTCCCTGATAGGTTGCTTGCCTCTAATTCATTTACTTCCTTTTCTGGTGATGACTACTTTTCTTTCCTATGGGGGCTATTTTTTTTGTCTCCCCATGGTCTCTCTTCTCTGGATGTCTGGTTATGTAGTTCTCTCTCTCCTTTCCGTGGTGCAGTGAAGAGATCCTTTGAATCCACGTGTTTGCGCCTATTGGGGACCAGTGTTCTGGTGCTCACAGCTGTTCAGAGTTTGCAGTTGTCACGGAAAGTCAGGTTTCCAATAAAATCCTCCTTCCCTTGCAAGATGGCAAGGTTTCTCCCTCTAAGCCTGCAGCTCTGGGAGGGGACCCAGCTGCTGTGGGTGCTGCATGGTCAGGGGAACCCTGCCTAGCACTCCCCCCCTTCTCCTGGAGTTTAGCTGTCCCTTAGCTTGCCAACATACACTCCCACTGTGAACCTCAGCTGTTCTTACTCTCCGTCCCAGGACCAGACTCCTAACACGACTCTATTCAGCCACCATTTTCTAGACTCTGAAAATGCCAATTAATTCCATCTGATCTAGTGAGTCATTTTGGATTGATTTTTTTGCTTATTTTTTTGTTTAGAAGATATATACAGTGATGTTAGTGAGTTATTAAAGTCCCCTACTATGACTGTATCGGATTCAATCTCCCCTTGACATCCTCCAGAGGTGTTTTTTTTTAATGTATTTTGGTGCTCCTTTATTGGGTGCATATATTTTTAAAAGAGTTGTATCTTCTCATTGAATTGCTCACTTTAGTATTATGAAGTGGACTTCCTTATCTCTTGTTTTGGACTTCACTTTGAGGTCTAATTTGTAAGATATAAGTATTGTTGCCTCAGTTGTTTTTTTTTTTTCATATCCATTCACTTGAAAAAAAATTTTCCTTCCCTTCACTATCAGTCTGTGTGAGTGCTTTGTTCTGAGGTGGGTATCCTGTAGACAGCAGATATATGGGTCATGTTTTCTTATCCATTCATCTACCCTATGGCTTTTGATTGGGGCATTTAATCCATTTACATTTAAAGTTATTATTGATAGGTACTTGTTTGTTGCCATTTTTATTCTTTATGCCTGTGTTCCTTTTTTCCTTCGTATTTATTCTTTTTATAGCAACACCTTTAGCATTTTTTGCATTGATGGTTTGGTGGTAATAAATTCCTTTAGTCCTTTTTTGTCAGTTAATCTCCTGTTTTCACCTTCAATTTTGATTTATAGTCTTGCTGGGTATTGCATTCTGAGATTCAGACCCTTGCTTTGCATGACTTTGTATATTTCATTCCATCCCCTTCTGACCTGATGTTTTTCTCTTGAGAAATCAGTTGATTATCCAATGGGAGATCCCTTGTAGGTAACTTTCTTTCTCTCTCTGGCAGCCTTTAAGTTTCTTACTTTTTTGGTGGTGTTTGCCAATTTAATTATAATGTGTCTTGGTGTGGGTCTTTTTGGGTTCATCTTGTTTGGGACTCTGAATTTCTTGGACTTGTGTGGGTTTTTTCTTCCCAATATCAGTGAAGTTTTCTGTCTTTATTTCTTCAAACAGGTTTTCTATTCTTTGCTCAGTTTCCTCTCCTTCTGGTACTCCTATTATGTGGATGTTGTTTTGTTTCATGTTGTCCCAAAGTTCCCTGAGGCTCTCCTCCTGTTTTTCAAGTATTTTTGTTTGTTTGTTTGTTTTGTGTGTTATTTTTCCAGTTGCTGCTCTGCTTGGGTATTTTTTTCTACCTTGTCTTCTAGCTCACTGATGTGGTCCTCCACTTCTTCTAGTCTACTGTTGATGTTTTCTATTGTGTTCTTTATTGCAGCAATGCCATTCTTCATTTCTTCTTGTTTCGTCTTCATTTCCTCTTGGTTCTTACACATATTGTTGAATTTGTCTTCCATTCTTTTCAGCATCCTTATGACCATTGTATATATTTCCCTTTCTTTATTCTATCTATCTATGTATTCATGTATTTATTTTGGTAAAGGAGAATAGAGAGTAGATTGGCCTGAATTGGTGATTGAAACCAATTAAGCTATTAGTAGAAGAAGAGAACAAGCAAAGACAGAAAAAACAGAAGCAAAAAGAAAGAAAGAAAGAAAGAAAGAAAGAAAGAAAGAAAGAAAGAAAGAAAGAGACAACCAGGAAAAAAAAAAAAAAACTAACAGTCAGACAAACAACAACATGATGAAAGAAAGAAAGAAAGGAAAAAAACAATTTTCCTAGTGATGAAAGAGAAAAGAGAAGTGTCCATGGACTTGAAACAGGGGAGAGGATAGTAAATAAATAAATAAGATCAATGTTTAACATGGAGTAAAAAAAAAAAAAAAAAAAAAAAAAGGATAGAGAAAAACGAAACCAGGAACAGGGTAAGAGAAATAGAATGGAAAAGGGGAAAAATGAGGGAAAAAAAGAAAAACGAAACCAGGAACAGGGTAAGAGAAATAGAATGGAAAAGGGGAAAAATGAGGGAAAAAAAGTGTTGGCATAAAAGAAAAATTGAGATAGAGTAAAATAATGCTAAAATAAAAATAGAATGTAGAACACTAATCCAAAAAAATAAAATATAATAAAATAAAGAAAAAATCAAATTAAACATAAAAAAGGTTAAATAATAGTAATAATAATTAAAACTAAAAATATAATAGTAAAAAATGAAAGTGAGGAAAAAATTGTTTCTTAAGTAAATGATAAAAAATAAAAAAGTGAAGTAGTAAAGGCCATTCACTTCAATGGAGTTTCAATGACCCATGGGGGGGGTTAAGACCCCTCTCTACTGTTCTACCTGGCACATCTGTTTCATGTCAGGTAGTCAGCACAGTGTTGATGTTCCCCATGATCCACTGCTTCTCTGTGTCATAAGCCCCGGTTTGGTTTCAAGCAGGCGAGATCACTCTGCTCACTTTGTTTCTCTGCCTCTCTTCAGTTGTATTTACACAAGCTTCTATTTCTGACACAGCCCTTCGGTGGTGTTGTTCCTGTATGAGTTTCTGGGACCAAATGGCCCCTCGACCCAGTGTTTAGACTCTTTCTTTCCCTGTCGCACTCAAGACTGGATTGGAGGGACGGACTGTCCCAGAGCTGATTTCCTGCTTATCTTTCCCTATTCTGCTCTCCAGTTTCTACAAAAACCACCATCCTCTGCAGTCTCAATGAGTGGTTTTAATTGGAAGATCCTATGTACTGAGCATAGCAAGTAAAAGCAAGAAAGTAAAAAAGACAAAACAATTGTGCATCCTTGCATCTTTCTCCCCCAGGCACTGTGTGGACAGTAAAGAACTTTAGGCTGCCTTTCTGGGCACAGTCTCCCATGGCTGTGGGCTTAGATTTAGAGTCCCCCTCTACCAGCAGCCCTGTGGACCCCCTTCCACATTCAAGGGCTACGCTGACCCAAGGGCCGTGGATTTGGTAGAGCACAGTCTCTCTCTGAGACTCTAGTTTCTGCTGCATGTGTTTCTTCCTCCAGCCCAGAGCCCAGATCCCACCTGTCTCCAGGCAATCTCTGACCTTTCTGTCAATGGATTTCCTCACCAGCTGTGTTTTATTCACCAATTCCAGGTGGATGTTATTTGAATTAATCTGTTCCTTCTATCTGCTGTGTGAGAAGGTGCAAGACCCATCCACATATTCAGCCACCACCTTATCTCCCCCTGGACAAATGTTTTAGGCACCCATGGCTGGGGAGGCTGTTTTATCAGTGTTCGTGGGTTCACAGCTGAGGCAGCTGGTCCTTGGGCATTGTGGCTGTAGAGTCCCGGGAGGTATCTGAGGTCTCCCTTGGTGAAGGTAAGGCTGGGCTTCTGATCACTGCCACTCTTACCCTTCAAGCTGGCACAGTCTCTCTGAATTCTTATTTTTGAGAAAATTAAATTGTAAATTTAATTGTAAATGCTATAATAACACAAGGTATTATTTCCTTCAGTTAATTAGGAATTTGCTCATAACATTTTATGTATATATTTATTTTTATTAAATTTATTGAGGTAACATTGGTTAATAAGATTATATAGGATTAATTTGTACAATTTTCTGACACATTATCTATATATTGCATTGTGTTCCAGCCACCGGAAGTCATATCTTCTGTCACCATACACACTGAGTGGCCAGATTTTTATAATTTCTGAATGCATAATAATATGGCCACTCAGTGTGTATATATAGATATTACATAATACACCACCTACATTGTAATAGATATTTTAATATTAAAATATAGAAGATAAGAGGAGCTAAAATGAAATAAATATTCTTTATCCAATAATCTATTGACAGACACTTCAGTTATTTCATGCCTTGGCCACTCTGAATAATGTTTAAAATGAACAGTGGGGTGCATATATCTTTTGGAATAGATATTTTCAAATGTTTGGGTAGATTCCCAGAAGAGGGAGTGAGGAGTAGAGTAGTAAAGGGTAAAGGGGGTCACATACACTGAGTGGCCAGATTATTATGATCTCTGAACACATAATAATATGGCCACTCAGTGTATATCCTATATAATAAAAGGCTAATATGCAAATTGATCCCTTGACAAGAAGTTCAACCAGCAGGCAGGCCGGCCAACCACCCATGTCCCCTCCCCCTGGCCAGGCTGGCTGGACCACACCCATACACGAATTCATGCACTGGGCCAGATTTATATTTCATAACTATAAATATATATTTGTATTTCATAACTAGAGGCCCGGTGCACGAAATTCATGCACGGGGGGGGGGTGTCCCTGAACCCATTCTGCACCCTCTCCAATCTGGGATCCCTCTCACAATCCAGGCCGGTGCATGAATTCGTCTATGGGTGTGGTCCAGCCAGCCTGGCCAGGGGGAGGGGACATGGGTGGTTGGCCGGCCTTCCTGCTGGTCGAACTCCTTGTCAAGGGATCAATTTGCATATTAGCCTTTTATTATATAGGATATACACTGAGTGGCCATATTATTATGTGTTCAGAGATCATAATAATCTGGCCACTCAGTGTATGTGACCCCCTTTACCCTTTACTACTCTACTCCTCACTCCCTCTTCTGGGAATCTACCCAAACATTTGAAAATATCTATTCCAAAATATATATGCACCCCGCTGTTCATTTTAAACATTATTCATAGTGGCCAAGGCATGAAATAACTGAAGTGTCTGTCAATAGATTATTGGATAAAGAATATTTATTTCATTTTAGTTCCTCTTATCTTCTATCCTACCTAATAATAGAGTAACATGCAAATTGACCACACCTTCGCTATGCCTAAGCCATGCCCACCAACCAATCAGGGTGAGGATGCAAATTAACCCAACAAAGATGGCGGTTAATTTGCATCTCAAGACAACATAGAAAGAAGCCAACAGCTGCAGAAGGGAGCAAGCTGCAGAGAAGCAAGGCAAGCAGGCGGGGTGGGAGGAGAAAGGAGGCAAGGGGGTGGGGTGGGTGGAGAAGGGAGGCAAGCCAGGGCTGCCTGACTTAGCCCGAATGGTCCAGGCCGCCATGGACCCAGCAGGCCTGGTGTGCAGGACCTGATGTCACCCACAAGGTCCAGGCCATGATAGTGACCGGGCAGACTCGGCAGGTAGCACCTGACGCTGTCCGCGGGGTCCAGGCAGTAATCAGGACCAGGCAGGCCCAGCGGACAGCACCCAACATCACCCGCGGGACTGGGAAGCCATTGGGACTAAGCATGGCAGCTGTCCGCGGGGTCCAGGGGGTGATCCGGTACGGCAAGTGGCATGGACAGCACCTGATGTCACCCGCTGGATCTAGGCGGCAATCGGGACTGGGCTGGCCCGGCAGATGGCGCCTGATGTCGCCCGCGAAGTCCAGTCTTCAATCAGGACCAGACAGTTTCAGCAGGCAGCGCCTGACGCTGCTCGAGGGGTCCAGCGGGAGATCAGGACCTGGCAAGTGGCATGGATAGCGCCTGACACTGCCCGTGGGGTCCAGGGTGCTATTGGGACCAGGCAGGCAGCATGGACAGCACCTTACGCTACCCGCGGGGTCCAGGGGGAGATCGGGACCCGGCAGGCGGCATGGACAGCGGCTGATACTACCCACGGGGTCTAGATGGCGATAGGGACCGGGCAGGTGGTATGGACACCGCCTGACGCTGTCTGTGGGTTCCAGGGGACTATCGGGACCTGGCAGGTGGCATGGATAGCGCCTGACATCACCCACAGGGTGCAGGCGGTGATCGGGACTAGGCAGTTCTAGCAGGCAGCGCCTGATGCTGTCTGTGGGATCCAGGGAGCAATCGGGACCAGGCAGGCGGCATGGACAGTGCCTGATGTCACCCGCGGGGTCCAGGGTGCAATCAGGACTGGGCAGGTAGCGTGGTCAGTGCCTGACTTTGCCTGCAGGCTCCGTAGGCGGGGGTGGCCAGGGTCTCCGGGATCACTGTCTGCCCTGGGCCACCTGAGAACACCAGTGGAGCAGGCCAGGGTTGAACATTTTAATGAAAATGGGATGCCTGTGCCCTGCCCCACCACACCCTGTTCCCGGAGAGGAGAGGGAAGTGGGCAGTTAGGAGGCACCGGGGCTCTGAAGTGGCTGGGAACAACCTGCAGGAGAGCTACCAGGAAGAGATGCTGAACTGTGAGGATGCAGAGGGCTGGCTGATGGAGGTGAGCAAAGGTGCAGATGAGGCGGCTCTTGCCAGCACTGAGCTGGAAAAGTGCATTGAAAGCCTGATGGACAAAAGCGCCTTTCTGAAGAAGGTGCATGTCCAGTATGCTCAGATCTCGGTGGAAATGGACATGTTCTCCAAGTCCGACCTCTCCACTATGCTCAAGGACCATCCGCACCCAGTATGAGAAGCTGGCTGCCAAGAACATGCAGAATGCCGAAGAATGGTACAAGAGCCGCTTCACCATGCTGACAGAGAGCACTTCCAAGAGCACCTACGTGGTGTGGGCCAACAACTGCTCAAGGCCAAGACCCTGGAAATTGAAGCAAGTTGGGGCATGAACAAAGCGCTGGGAAAGCAGCTGCAAGAGCTGGAGGATAAGCAGAACTCTGATGTTAGTGCTATGCAGGACACAATCAACAAATTAGAAAATGAGTTGAGAACCACAAAGGGTGAAATGGCAGGATACTTAAAAGAATACCAGGACCTCTTCAATGTGAAGATAGTTTTAGACATTTACATTGCAGCTTACAGGAAACTCTTGGAAGGTGAGGAGACTGGCTCAGTTTCACCAGCATGGGAAGCATAGCCAGCAGCTACTACCAGAGTTCCCAGGTCTTTGGTGATCTGCCTACGGTGGTTTTCAGAATAGCTCCTACTTGGTGTCTGCTCACTCCTTCCCTTCTTAATACACCAGCCACGTCCAGGAGGAGCAGATTGAGGTGAAGGAGACCATTGAGGCTGCAAAAGCCGAGGAAGCTAAGGATGAACCCCCTTCTGAAGGAGAAGCTGAAGAGGAGGAAAAGGAGAAGGAAGAGGCTGAGGAAGAGGAAGGAGAGGAAGAGGAAGAAGGTTCCAAGGAAGAATTTGAGGATGCAAAGGAGGAAGAAGGAGGTGAAGGTGAAGGAGAAGATGCCCAAGAAGCTGAGGACGAGAAGAAAGATGAAGGTGCTGGGGAGGAGCAAGCAACCAAGAAGAAAGATTGAGCCCTCCTTTCCTTAATTATTTCAGGAATAATCCTCCCAAAACCAGGTCAACCCTGCCACCAACCAAGCAGTTGAGTTCCCAATACTATATGAATTAAGAAGTCAATATATATAACATTCTGAGGTGACTCAGGTTGGACATTAAATGTTATGCTATGACTTTCCTCCTTATGCAAAGTATCTGTTTGCTTGCAGAGTGGCTTCCTAGCTTGCTGCCAGCCTGTGCATGGTCCACGCTTATGAGTTCAGGATCTATGACCATGTGAATAATTTAGATGTTTACAATAAAAACACATGAATACAGGAATTCACTAATGTTAATGTTAAATTTCATGGAAAAAATAATCCTTTGAATCTTTGGTGGTTAGAAATTAAAGACCTCAAATCATGTGCAATAAACAATAAATAAAGTTACACTGAATGACAAAAAAAATACATTAGGGGCCAGGAAATGTCAAAAGAACTGGGGAACCATTCCCAGATCAGGAAGGGAAGTCACAGGGTATATATTATTGCTATGAATACAGTATTTCCTACTACTTACAACATATACAATGTAATGTATTAGATGCCTTTCTATTGGATGAAGTATGTATTCTCATAGAGTAATACTGGTAGATATGTTATAGTTATAGCAGTATGTCATATTATCTATATTAATAAAAGGGTAATATGCTAATTAGACCATGAGACCTTCCAGATGTCCTTCTGGACAAAGCCATGGTGGCGGGGCTGAGGCAGAAGTGGTTATGGGTGATCAGACCAGGAGGGGAGGGCAGTTGGAAGTGAGCAGGCTGGTGGGGGTGTGTAGTTGGGGGCAAGCAAGCCAGCAGGCAGAGTGGTTAGGGGAGATCAAGCAGGCAGGCAGGTGAGCGATTAGGAGCCAGTAGTCCCACATTTTGAGGGGTTTTTCCAACTGCAGGTTTAGGCCCGATCCCACAGGGGTCCCAGATTGGAGAGGATGCAGGCCAGGCTGAGGGACCACCCCCTCCCCGTGCACAAATTTCATGCACCGGGCCACTAGTATTTTAATATTAAAATATCTATTACAATGTAGGTGGTGTATTATGTAATATCTATAATAAAATTCAATGCACTAAAAAACTAATAGCTCATTTCAATACTAGAATTGAAGATCAATTTGACAATAGTCCTAAAAGAAATATAGTTAACATTAACTTTATAAAGAGTGTACCGTATAAAATACTAAAGTTCAAAAGTCTGGCAAAATTATTTTTAATTAATTGTATATTTGTAGCATCTCATTTCCTTTAATACCTTGTAAGGCCCAACTAGACTAATTCTAAAGGGAAACATTGCTTAAGAGGCTAATATAAATAAAATAGATGTCTCCTATGGAGCCTATAGTATAGTGTGATAGATACTCAATCAAATAAAGAAAGAGAAATACAATAAATATGGAAATAATTGCTATAGAAAGAATAAATTTACTGATGAATTCATTCTTCAAATATTTTCCTTCATGTAAGTACAGAATAAATATTGACTAAAATTCATATTATTGACAGAAAAGGAATTAAAGTAGTTTGAGCATTCAGGTTCATCTGATTATATATACATTTGGTAATAATGACAAAAATCTTCATTTTGGATATTTGTAAGCAGAGAGTTAGGCAACCAGATTTATATTTCATAACTAGAGGCCCAGTGCATGAAATTCGTGCATGGGATCGGGGCGTGTCCCTCAGTCCAGCCTGCACCCTCTCCAATCTGGGATCCCTCTCACAATCCAGGAATGCTGGCTCCAAATCGTTCGCCTGCCTCTGCCTGATTGCCCCTAACTGCTTCTGCCTGCTAGCCTGATCACCCCCTAACCACTCCCCTGCCAGCCTGATCGACGCCAAGCTGCTCCCTGGCCGGCCCAATTGCCCCTAACTGCCCTCCCCTGCAGGCCTGCCCCCCCCAACTGCCCTCCCCTGCAGGCCTGGTCCCCCCAACTGCCTTCTCCTGCTGGCCTGGTCTCCCCTAACTGCCCTCCTCTGCCGGCCTTGTCACCCCTAACTGCCTTCCTTGCTGGCCTGATCACCCACCACTGCCCTCCCCTGCATGCCTGGTGCCCCCTAACTGCCCTCCCCTGCAGTCCTGATCTCCCCCAACTGCCCTCCCTTGCAGGCCTGGGTCCCCCCCAACTTTCCTCCCCTGTAGGCCTGGTCCCCCCTCTCCAACCTCCCTCCCCTGCATTCCTGGGTCTGCCCCAACTGCCCTCCCCTGCAGGCCTGGTCCCCCCTCAACTAACCTCCCATGCAGGCCTGGTGCCCTCCAACTGCCATCCCCTGCAGGCCTGGTCACCCCAACTGCCTTCCCCTGCTGGCCTGGTCTCCCCCAACTGCCCTCCTCTGCCGGCCTTGTCACCCCTAACTGCCCTCCCTGCTGGCCTGATCACCCACCACTGCCCTCCCCTGCAGGCCTGGTGCCCCCTAACTGCCCTCCCCTGCAGGCCTGGTCTCCCCCAACTGCCCTTTATTGCAGGCCTGGGTCCCCCCCAACTTTCCTCCCCTGTAGGCCTGGTCTCCCCCCCCCCCAACTGCCCTCACCTGCATGCCTGGGTCTGCCCCAACTGCCCTCCCCTGCAGGCCTGGTCCCCCCTCAACTACCCTCCCCTGCAGGCCTGGTCTCCCCCAACTGCCCTTTCTTGCAGGCCTGGGTCCACCTCAACTGCCCTCCCCTGCAGGCCTGGTCCCCCCAAACTGCCTTCCCCTGCTTTCCTGGTCCCCCACAACTGCCCTCCTCTGCTGGCCCAGTCACCCCTAACTGCCCTCCCTGAAGGCCTGGTCCCCCCCCAAACTTCCCTCCCCTGCATGCCTGGGTCTTCCCCAACTGTCCTCCACTGCAGGCCATCTTGTGGTGGCCATCTTGTGTCCACATGGGAGCAGCCATCTTTGACCACATGGGGATGGCCATCTTGTGTCTTGGAGTGACAGTCAATTTGTATATTACCATTTTATTAGATAGGATATTAATCTTGTGAAAAAATGACTTGTAAAAGGTTAAGAAGGAAAAAAAATAGGTGGCTGTATTAGTTTAGGTAATAAATATCTGTTGGTGAATTATAGAAAAATGGTGTCTGATTTAGAATATATATTGTGGGCAAAAAAAAAGTTATGAATGACAGGATATAGTATGTTAGGAATAGAGCAAATAAGAATTTTCCTTATATCTTTTATTTCAGCACCTGAGATAATAGTATTATTCACTAACATGAGAAAGACTAAATTAGTGACAGGTTTCTGTTGAACTTTGTGGGAGGGAGTGAATATGGATTGGGAGAATGCCTATTAAGTTTGAGTTCCCTATTAGACATTCAAGTGTACTTATCAAGTATGCAGGTCAGAGATGTGGATACATACAAAAGTCACTGGAGTGTAGAGTCTAATGGGAATGAATACAATTTCCTATGAAACGTGTAGAAAGACTAGATAAGGAAATCAAGATAATTACCCAGTGTATTTTAGTATTTAGTGATTAAACAGAGGAAGAGGACATATGAAACAATATTTATAAGGAAAGATATATCCAGATAGGAAGTAAACTACAAGAATTGGGTACTTTGCCAAATAAGTAAGAAATAGCTGGGAAAAGAATGGTAGAAAGGATATTTTAAGCATGGGCAAAACAAGCAAAGATATAGAGTTATGACATATCATGGTACACTACAAATTCACAGTTGTTGAAAATTATACATTAAAAAATAAGATCATGTTTATTTTGAAATTATGAGAAAGCTTTTTTATAACTGTTAAATATTCATTTTTTTGAGAATTATCTTTGCCCCAAGAGAAACTGTGACTTATTGTTACTCTGTATATTTTTCATTAATCTAGATTCAAATGTACAGAAAATGTTCTGAAGACAACCAGCAAGGTATATCACACAATAATCCTACCTCTTCTTTTTTATCTTCTACAGTGTTCATTATCTGAAGCAATTATTTCCCCTCACATCTAATGTAATAGTTAAAAGCAAAGGCTCTGGAATCAAACTGTCAGTATTTAACACCTAACTCCCAATCTATCACTTGTATGAATCTGACCTAATCATTCATTGTTTCAAAGTCATCATCTTTCAAAAGAGGAAAGTAACCCTGGCCTGTTTGGCTCAGTGGATAGAGCGTCGGCCTGCGGACTCAAGAGTCCCAGGTTCGATTCCGGTCAAGAACATGTACCTTGGTTGCAGGCACATCTCCAGTAGGGGGTGTGCAGGAGGCAGCTGATTGATGTTTCTCTCTCATCGATGTTTCTAACTCTCTCTCCCTCTCCCTTCCTCTCTGTAAAAACTCAATAAAACATATATAAAAAAAAGAGGAAAGTGATAGTGTTTGTATCATATAGGTGCTGTATGGAGCAAATGAGCTACCACATATATAGTGCTTAGAAGTCATGCTGCACATATAGAAAGGGGTCAACACTAAATTACTAAATACAATATTAAATATTTCCTCATATTGTTAAATCTGTGAGCAAGCTTAATATCAATATTTTGCATAATCCCCTCAAATGCCTTTCAAAATAGTGAATATGTGCTTATTTGTTTAGTTAATTTAGATAATTTATGACTGACTTCTCACTTGGGATTCATGTGACTGGGCCTGTGGGACTCTTTTGCTTCTGCTTTCCTGCATTTGCCTGTATTGCCGATGGCCATGCTGACCCACATGCAATGTACTAATGGACTGTAACTAGCCTGATGCTATACTGGAACACAACCCAACATGGAAAGGAAGCTCTGGACACTGGCTCTGATTTTAGCTTTATAAAACCCTAACTATACTTCTTATATGACTGGACCAAGAGAAATGGAACTTTGGAAACCCAGAGATGTAATTCCACATAAATAAAGCTTTCTATCATATCTTATCCCCCTATGGGGGCCTATGGAAATGCTTCTTTCAGCAGTACCCCAAGAACCACACTTCCACAGATAATAGAAGTAGTAAATGTTGATTCATTTTAAGAACTAGTAAATTACCAAGGCTTAAGCTTGTAAGGCTATTAAGAATGCAAGACCAGTTTTGATGATAAATTATCAAGGTGACAGTCAACACATGGCTTTTCTGATCTTTGTTAAGTTCATGGGCAATATTACTAATATTAAAAACAGCAATAATGTTATAAAGTAAACTCAATATTTTAGGGTACAAATAATTTGCATAGTGCTTAATGATATATTCTGGCTTGCTGGTTATATTTGCTTTAAAAAAACACAGTAAAAACAAAGTTTAACACATGCTCATGGGAAATTCACATAGGCATGATAATTCCATGGGAATTCAAAGACAGTGAGGCAGCATTGTGTACATAGGACATTTTTGGACAAAGATAAATAGGGATGGATCAGGGTATTAGATTTCAGAAGTGAGAATGGTTGATTTGCAGGAAGTTGAGAAAGAGATGAATATACGTACATGGCACGCAAATCTTTGCTAGGCAATTCAGATACAAAGTGGCATGGGTTATCTAGCTAACAGGCACCTGCCTGAAGTCCTCTTGTTTACCATACTTTATTCAAATTAGGCTAAGGCCACATCCTACATTCCCCTTCCTGAAGCAGGTTTCTCTGTCTGAATCTTTAGGGCAGAAGAGGGGAGAGGGCCAAAGTTTATTTTTGAGTATTTTGTTTCTTCATAAACAGATTAAAGTCAATATCTCAAGAGGGCAGCTTTAGGGTGGCAGAATATTTGTCCTTCAGTCCCACCTTTGAAACTTTACATAATAAAGCTTCATATTACAAAAGCTAAGCTTATGGATTGTTCCATATTTAATTGATTTGATTCAATCATCCAGTGCTGAGAACAAGTCAGTTCCGTTAAATTATTATTTCAGGAGGCGGTAATACAGATGGGCTCCCAAAGTGAGGCCCATATTGCGTAAGCAAGCAATCAGGTATTTAATAAAAGGTATGTCTAGGAAAACAAAGGAGAAAAAAAGGTTAATGATCAGAGGAAATTATAAACCAGTTTCTGAGAGAAAAGTTTTAGATGTAAGGCTCAAAGTTTCTTTTGCTGGAATAAAGGCAGACAGTGACTATCCGATAGATTCTCCTGGTGATGTCATCAGGTGCTCAGATAAATTCTGCATGGCTTACACAACGTAAGTCCCTGGATTGTTTAGGTGTGAGATGTTGTGATGATTTCTCTAAAGTTTATATCATGTGTTTAAGCCACAATTTTCAATTTCAAGGTCAGGAAAAAACACCAAACAATTTTAGTACTCAATAATTCCAAGTCAAAGAATGGGAGAAAAACAGAAAATGTAAGTTTGGAGAGTTGTAGCAAATATTTAATAACATTAGAAAAATTCAGGATACAGCGCAGTTTATAGATGAAAAATAAAACTAATTAACTGAAATAGAGTCTAATGTCCACAACTATGTATTATAAATTTTATGGAAACACAATTTCCTCTCCCAAAAATCACCCTAATTTTTCTCAAATATAATCAAATTACAACTGTTACTGCATAAACTTAGTTTCAATAAACTTGGCTAGATTATTGGCAGAAACACAAAAATAGAAATGTGTCATCCTCCCAAGGCTAAGAAGCCAAGCTACATAGTTGCCATCAGGCTTTGCCTACAATACCTATAAATCTCTGGGTGAATTCCTGATTCATGAGGTCCCTAAAATGTCTTGATGTTCTTTCTTTGCCATTTGTTAGGAAAGTAACCTCTGTTCTATACCTGGAAAAACTTATCTGAACAAAGTATGCAATAAAGGTACCAGGTTATATTTCCAAGGGAGTTTTATTGGCTTCCAACGTCAATCTTAATCCCTTAAAGCTTTCTGGTGAATCCAAGTCCATGCATGTCTCTCAAACATGACATTCCAGTCAAAGCCTTGACCAACAAAACCATTGTCCAATTGCGTCCTGTTATAAAGAGAACATATTTTTATTGAATTTAAGCAAATAATCATGTTGCCATAACAGTAATAATACTCAAGAGTTTCTGGAGGGATCAGGCAGAAAAAAATATATAGTTTCAATATTGCTTACAAAGGTATAATCTGCCAAACTGCTCTAAAAAGATGACATTTCCTTATATCTTAAAATCAAAAAAAGTTTTAAGAATCAGCAGTATTTCAAACAAATCATTATAAAATTATTATCTTCAGTTCATTCAGTCCCATTTAATCAATTATGTTTTCTTCTTTTAAATTTAATTTGTTGAGGTGACATTGGTTGTTCATCCTGATTATTTGAAAGTATTTACATAAATCCAGTTATTCCTCAGACTTGTATGAATCTTCATCCAGTTTACAAGTTTTATCTGCACATTTATTCTCAGAAATCTATAGTTTAGAATAACTCAGAGTTCTTGGATCTTTAAAATAAAGCGTATTTACAAAAGCTTCAGAACACAACAATGACTGTTAATGATGAAACTTAAAATTACATGGTTATAGATATGATTAAAGTGTAATTGACAAAAAACTTTGCTTTTCTGTAACATATAACTTTCCAAGATAACAATTAGAATTAC
Organism: Eptesicus fuscus; assembly: GCF_027574615.1. Taxonomy (NCBI): domain Eukaryota; kingdom Metazoa; phylum Chordata; class Mammalia; order Chiroptera; family Vespertilionidae; genus Eptesicus; species Eptesicus fuscus. Next base: position 28,731,808 of record NC_072473.1, read on the forward strand.
AATGGAAATATGTCAGAACTTTATAGACTCTTAGAGATTTTTATATAACCTCTAGAACATACATTTTAGTAATATATGTATACAAATACAATATAATTATTATTTATTTATTTGACAAAATTTCCCATGCAACTTTAAGCATATCATATGGGCCTAATTAGTTTAAAATTTCTCTTTTGTGAGGAGAGAGAAAACAAATTGTTTAAGTATTTCAGGAGCATGTTGTAATATCCCAAAGCCATTTTCAGGTTAAGAAAAATCTCCTAAAATTCGTACCCTGGAAGGTTGTCAAATATACTTGACTAAAAGATCATATAGAACTATGAAACAACAGCAAATTATTCATTTACCCAAAGTGACAATGAAAGGTATCATACAGGTTAGAAAAACTTTCTTAGAATTGAAAAGATTAGTTTCTTAAGTAATAGATGATCTAATTAAGACACTATTTTCCAATGATACATCAAATAAGGTGTTACTCTCCAAAATATAGGGAGCTCATACAACTTAACAAAAGGAAGACAAACAGTCCAATTAAAAAAATGGGCAAAAGACCTAAATAGACACTTCTCTAAAGGGGACATACAGAAGGTTGAGAAGCATATGAAAAAGTGCTCAAAGTCACTAATCATTTGATAGATGCAAACTAAAATGACAATGGGGTATCACCCTACACCTGTCAGAATGGCTATCATTAACAAACCAACAAATAACAAGTGTTGGAAAGCATGTGGAGAAAAGGGAACCCTAGTACACTGCTGATGGGAATGCAGACTGTTACAGTCATCACAGAAAACAGTATGGAGTTTCCTCAAAAAATTAAAAATGGAACTCCCATTTGTCCTAGTGACCCCAGTACTAGGAATATATCCTAAGAAATCTGAAACACTAATCAGAAAGCTTATTTGCATCCCTATGTTCATGGCAGTGCAATTTATAATATCTAAGATTTGGAAACAGCCCAGTTGCCCATCAGAAGGTGAATGTATAAAAAGGCTGTGGTACATTTACACAACGGAATACTATGCAGTTGTAAAAAGGAAAGAACTCTTACCATTTAAAAAAGCATGGGAGGACCTGGAGAGTATTATATGAAGCGAAATAACACAGTCAGAGAAAGATAAGTATCACATGATCTCACTCATATGTGGAATCTACCATATGGTAATGAACAAAGTAAATTGATGATCAAAAATAGACCCAGAGACATAGAAGCATGAACAGATTGTGGAACCTCAGAGGGAAGGCAGGGGAGGTTGGGTGGGTATGAAGAGATCAACCAATGAACTTGTATTGTCTGTGTCCATGCATAATCCATGGACACAGACAATAGGGTGGTGAAGGCCTGGGGTTGGGGGGCAGGGGCAGCCTAGAAGAGTTTAATGGGGGAAAAAGAGGACATATCTAATACTTTCAACAATAAAGTTTTAAAAATAAAACTAAAAAAAAAAAATATGTCTCACAAACATTTTAAAAAGCCAGAATCTTTGTTTTCTAGGTAAAAAATGTTATATCTTATCTAGTGTAGAACAATAACTATAGAAAAACTGTTCTTTTAACAGTGGGAAAAGAATAAAACTAATTCTGTATTAGCTTAATTATGATATTTAAATTAATTTACCTAATTAATTTTATTTCCATATTATTTAGCTTAACCATATATAAAATTTTCTCTCAGGATTTCTCATCACAAATCAACAACTTTCCCAGATCATATGATCATCAAAAATATTTGAGATCATTTATATATCTTAATTTAGATAAACATTATCTTTTAAGCCAACAAAGTATTATAATGTAGTGATACTATCTGGGAGCAGAACACACACTATATATAAACACAGACAAAGAAAGATATCACAAACAGATCATACACATAAGCAAAAATACTAATAATTATAAAGAAGACACAGATTTTTCACTAGCCCTTTACAAATTTTAAAGAAGAGTGAGGGGAGTGGGAGATATCAGGCACTGACAACTTCAGCTGTTGTGTTATTCATTTTTTACTTATTATTGACTTTATTGGGGTGACATTGGTTGATAAAATTATCTAGGTTTCAGGTGTACAATTCTAAAATACATCATCTGTATATTGTATTGTATGTTCCCAACCTAAAGTAAAGTATCCTTTTATCACTATTTATCCTCCTTTTCCCTCTTATACTCCCCCCTACCCCACTTCCCCTCTGGTAATCTCAATATTGATGCCTGTGTCAATGAGTTTATTTATTTTTTTTTGCTTAATCCCTTCACCTTTGATATCCAGCCCTCAGATCCCCTCCCCTGTGACAAGTGTCAAGTGCCAGTTTTTTTTCCCAATTACTTTAGCCTCATTTATATTTCTGATTACCCAGCATGAATACTTGTTGAGAGTTTTGATATATATTCTCATCAGACTTTGCAAAATCAACTTTCAATTTTTCAAACTTCTGATCAGTTATTAAATCCTTCAAAACCTGTTCAAATATACCAATTATCATAAACATATCTCAATAACCTTTTAAAAATGTCCACCCTGTTGGGAAATCTTTAACTTTCCTTTCTGTGTTTGTTTTAAACTCTCTTGTTAATTAACTTAATTAACATCTGTAAGACCTGAAAAGTTAAATAGCAAATTCAAAAGTCCTAGGACAAGTTATATTTTTGTGGGTTTTTTTGTTTTGTTTGTTTGTTTGTTTGTTTTTGGTGCAGGGCAATTGGATGTCCAGTGTAATAATTATTTGTTTTACAAGACCTGTAAATATCTGAAGGGTTATGTGTGGTCTTTGATTTTTGTACTAATTTCTGTTCCTCCATCTTATTAAAGCTATCTTAATGGCCAATTATACCAATATGAGAGCCCTCTAAAATTTTTTAAGTTAGAAAGTTTTCCAATTAAAAACATCCACCATCTGGCCTGTGACAGAATTTTTTAGCGATTCAACCAATAAGCCTTTTTATAGCTTAACCAAGGAAGCAAAGGCTTCTACAAAGAGTGCAAGGAATGCAGCCCTCAGAGATCCAAAAGTTCACCCTCAAAGAAAGTCAGCGAAAAAAAAGACCTTCCTTACACAGGTAAGTCAGGATGATGGGGTGCATATGGTGTCTCTGGCCTCCCACAAGATATGGGACACCTCCAACCACAAACACTCTAATTTGTGAGACCAGGCAGGCACTACTGGAATGGGATTTTTCCAACATTAACAAGTAACAAAGGTGTAAACGACAAAGGTCCCTCATGGACTGGGGACCCTTATGACAAACTCCCCTGAGAGCTATCACAGCTGGACAAAGAAATATTTCTAACCCCAGTTTATTCAACTGGCCACTAGGTGCACCCCAGTAAGTGCACCTTCCAGATGATGTAGACCAGGGAAAGTATTTTCACTAGTCACAAGCCAAGTTCTTAGGACATAGAAAAAGCAAAAGGAAAACCCTCATCTGTTTTTTTTGTTTGTTTGTTTGTTTTTTTATATAAGGACTCAGAGCAATCTTTGGACAGACATAGGTCTGGAGAGAATAGCTTAACTCCCCAGCCTTAGAGGCCAGCTGGAACAATAGTCTATGCCTGTTTTCTATCCCTATGGTATTTTCTTCATGTGAAAAAAAAAACATAAATGATATAGGCACAGAAGAAAAAATAACCATCTTTGGGAGGAAAGGATCAATAAAAACAAATAAAACAAACAAACAAAAAGAATCGTTAGGCCCAAGAAGCTAGTTTCAAAAATATTTTCTCCTGTCAATCTAAATTTAGATGAGTGAAAAAGACTCATCTCTTACAGCTTCCACTAAACCCTGCAGAGATGTCAGAGAGGATGACAGGATAAGGTGCTCATCACCTCTGCCTGCTGTGGTCAGACGTCCATGATTCTCAGATGCGTCAATCAAGGGAACTAGCAGTGTCTCAGCCAGTAATCCTTTTGGCTACCTCGCTAAATTATGTGGCTTAAAAAATATTAATACTTTTCTTCCCACTTCCTAAGTTCTTCTAGGCTGGGCTAATAAACAAATTAACGGAGATAAATTAATGGGAGAAAGTCAAAGTTTAATACATGTACATGGAGAATTCACATAGGCATGAAAATTCCCACTGGTTATATATATTTAAAAAAATAATCTTTATTGTTGAGATTATTACAGATGTCCTTCTTTTTTCCTCCCATAGCTCCCCTACACCTGGTTCCAACCCCAGCCCAGGCCCTCACCACCCCCACTCTGACACACACACTCGCTTTCCTCTGAGAATCATCAGTCTGTTCCATTTCCATGCCCCTGATTCTATTCCATTCACCAGTTTATTCTGTTCATCAGATTTTTTATTCATTTGATTTTTAGATTCAATTGTTGATAGATATGTATTTGTTGTCACTTTGTTGTTCATAATTTTTATCTTTACCTTTTTCTTCTTCTTCCTCTTCTTAAAGAATACCCTTGCCGAAACTGGTTTGGCTCGGTGGATAGAGCGTCGGCCTGCGGACTCAGGGGTCCCGGGTTCGATTCCGGTCAAGGGCATGTACCTTGGTTGCAGGCACATCCCCAGTGGGGGGTGTAAAAGAGGCAGCTGATCGATGTTTCTCTCTCATCGATGTTTCTAACTCTCTATCCCTCTCTCTTCCTCTCTGTAAAAAATCAATAAAATATATTTTAAAAAAAAGAATACCCTTAAGCATTTCATCTAATACCTAATACTGGTTTGGTGGTGATGAACTCCTTTAGCTTTTTCTTGTCTGTGAAGCTCTTTATCTGACCTTCAATTCTATATGACAGTTTTGCTGGGTAGAGTATTCTTGGTTGTAGGTTCTTGCTATTCATCACTTTGAATATTTCTTGCCACTCCCTTCTGGCCTTCATAGTTTCTGTTGAGAAACCTGCTGACAGTTGTATGGGCACTCCCTTGTAGGTAGCTGTTTTTCTCTTGCTGCTTTAAGATTATCTCTTTGTCTTTTGCTCTTGGCATTTTAATTATGATGTGTCTTGGTGTGATCCTCTTTGGATTCCTCTTCTTGGGGTTCTCTGTACTATCTGGACTTGTAAGTCTATTTCTTTCACCAGGTAAGGGAAGTTTTTTTCTGTCATTATTTCTTCAAATAGGTTTTCAATATCTTGCTCTCTCTTTTCTTCTGGCACTCCCATAATTCAATGTTGGTATGCTTGAAGTTGTCCCAAAGGCTCCTTACATGATCTTCATATTTTTGGATTCTTTTTTTTTTTTTGCTCTTCTGGTTGGGTGTTTTGTGCTTTCTCATATTTCAAATTATTTATTTGATTCTCGGGATCCTCTAGTCTACTGTTGATCTGGTATATAATTCTTTATTTCAGTCATTGTATGCTTAATTTATGACTGGTCCTTTTCCCTTTTTTTTTTTTTTTTTTTGCATTTTCACTAATATCCTTGAAAGTCTCACTAAGTTCCTCGGAGGTTTCTAGAAGATTCTTGAGTAACCTTATAACCGTGGTTTTGAACTCTATATCCAGTAGTTTGCTTTCTTCCATTTCTCTCATTTGTGACATGTTTCTTTGTCTCTGCATTTTGTTTGCTTCCCTGTGTTTGTTTCTATGTTTTGGGTAGCTGCTAGGTCTTCTTGAGTTGATAGAGTGGCTTTGTGTAGTAGGTGTCCTATAGGGCCCAGTGGCTCAACCTCCCCAGTCACCTGAGATGGACACTCTTGGTGCACCCCTTTGTGGTGCACAGTTGTGTTGTAGTTGAGCCTTGATTGCTATTGGTGTCACTGGGAGGAATTGACTCCAGGCCCATTGGCTGTGGGGACCAGCTTTGACTACAGTGGGAGAGCTGTTGTGAAGGAGACACCCTTATGGGGCAGGACTTGCTTCAATGGGGCTTTGGTTCTCACTGAGTCTTCCCCTTGAATGTGTCACTTATGGTTGTGAAGAGTTGTAGTCTGGTATGGTCTCACACTGGCCACTGGTACAATGGCTCTTGGGTCCCCAGGGAGGTGCAAAGTCAGCCACTGCCTGGGGCCATCCAGCAGGAGCTACAGAGATATCTTGCAGATTCCTCCTCTTTATATGGGGTTTAGAAGTGCCCAGAGGAGGCCCAGCTGTGAAGGAACACAGTCTGGTGCTGGTGCAGGTTCTTGGGCCTTTTATTGACAGGTTTGAGGCTCCCTCATCCAGCTTTATTTTACATGTTCTTAGCCTGAGAAAGGACAGACCATTGATATGCAAAAGCTGCTGTGCACAGCTTGGGTGGGGTTGTAAATTTGGTGGGGCAAGGTCTCAGGGAATCACCAGGGCAGAACAAAGAGAAATGGCTGCCAGTCAACCCTGCACTGGGGAGGTCCCAGCATGGGAACAATGAGCACCTCTGTCTGGAAGAAAACCACCCTCACCTTCCTGCCCCAATGCCAGGCAGTCCAGTTTTTCCCCAGATCCTTGCCCCAGAGCCTTGCCCGGCACTAGAGCTCAAGGGAAGTGATAGCTTATAAATTCAGTTCATGGATCCAGCCTTTTAAGAGGATCAGCTGGTTACCCAGCAGCCTGTGTGTCACTCAACCCCAATCTGCACTGGTTTTTATAGTCCGTAGTTCTTACTGCCCATAGGAACTTCTTTCCCCAGCTCTGGAACCCTGGGATGGGGGTCTGGTGTGGGGCTAGGACTCTTTGCTCCTCCAGGTGGCCTCTGCAGAGAGGATCTTCCTCCTGATTAAAAAAAAAAAAAAGGCACACCCAGCTGCCAGACCAGCACATTTGGCACCTCCACACCTCGTTCCAATCTCAGTGTGCTTTCTTCTTTACCTCTCTAGTTGTAGTACTTCCACTCAGCCAGCTTTCCCACAGTTCTGTATGATAGTTGTTCTGTATTTTAGTTGTAATTTTGATGTGGTTGTGGGAGACAGCAAGTACAGGCTTTTACCTATGCTGCCATCTTGGTTCTCTCTATATTTACATACTTTGTCTTATTTTTTGCAAATTCTGGGAATTTATTCATATAATATTTGTATATTGACATATCATTCTTTATTTGATATATTCAGGTCTTTTAAAAGCCTTTTTACTACTGAACAGTTGGCATACAACTTTATATTAATTTCAGGTGTAAAGTATAGTGATTCAACATTTCTATATCTTACAATGCAAGTTTTTTTTAATGATTTTAGTATAACATCTGTATAGGGAAGGATGAGAAAGGGCATTTGCCATCTTTTCATTTACCTTTATTTTATTTTTATTTATTTTATACTTACCTTCAAGGTTGTGTGATGTTAATTTAAGATGACAAAAATTACTTTTATTTGCCACATAATCAATACAGTGTCAACATATTTTTATTACTTTATACAGTACTTCAGTTTACTGTGAATGTGAAAGATGTTATTTAAATATTTCAACTGCTATAATTACAGATAACTTGTATATAGAATTAGAAAAGTGCCACCTGTTTGATTTCTCATTCCTATTACTTTGACCCAAACTATCCTTGCTCTACTTTGTGCTATGCAACTATCAGTAATGGTTGGCAGATGAATCACCTTGACCCTTCTACTTTTATGTAGCACCTAAATCAGATATGTACACATATAATACCTTAATAAAAAAAATAAATCAAATGCATCTGTAAATGTGCGCTATATGCTATACATTGCCTGCTCTGGTAGGATAGAGAATGGGTAATCCAAATGACAATGACATTTCCTCTAGAAGAAAATGTAAAATAACTAGACAATGTTTAACTGCAGCAATTAGTAAAAACTAATGTCACCCAGCAATTAGAATTCCTGATCAACAGTATTTTACCAACAACAAAATAGCTAAATCATACAGCAAACAAACAAATAGAAACAGAGTCATAGATTCAGAGAACAGACTGGTAGCTGCCAGAGGGGAGGGGTTAGTAAGCTTTGTGAAAAAGGTGAAGAAATTAAGGAAAAAAACTCATAGACATAGACAATAATATGGTGATTATCAGAAGTAAAGGAGAGTGGGGACATGTAGAAGAGGGTAAAGGGGTGCTAAAATGGTGATGAAAGGAGACTTGACTTTGGGTGGTGAACACACATTTCAATATACAGATGATATGTTATAGAATTGTCCCTCTGAATCCTATATAATTTTTAATAACCAATTTCACCCCAATAAATTCAATAAAAAGTAAAAATTTCCAGGAAATAATAAATATAACATTTCTTCCATTTTGCATCTTCCCACCTGCTCATCAAGGATTATTGCATGTATTTTATAAGTAATTTGAACAATTCTTTAGATTTTAACCTAAACAATTCCTTTCAGAAAAATCTAATAATAAATAGAAAGAGAAACAACTCTTCTTTTCATAGCCTGTTGGGACCAGGCCGGTGCATGAAATTCTTGTATGAGTAGGGTCCCTAGGCCTGGCCTGCGATCAGGGCTGATTGGGGCCTTCCTTCCCCAGCTGCCAGCAGGGGCCTTCCTTCATTCTGCACTGCCCCCTGGTGGTCAGCACATGTCATAGTGAGTGGTGAACTCTTGGTTGGTCGAACTCCCAAGAGGACAATTTGAATATTAGCTTTTTATTACATAGGATTATTATTAGCCTTAGATAACAAGAAATGATTCAGTCATAGTTCCATATAATTTAGGAAAAAAAATATTTAATCTATGAAATTACAAGTAATTAAAAAAACTCTCTTGTAATCTACACTAATAATAGACAAATATGTAAATTGATCATACCTCCGTGATGCTCCACAGCCAATCAGGAGGGAATATGCAAATTAGCAGGACAAAGATGGCAGCAGCTACGGAGCCAGCCAAAGCGGGCAGGAGGCTTGGGTTGTCCCCGGCGATGGAGGAAGTCAAGCTTCCTGCCCTCCTGGGTCTGCCGTCGAAGGAGGGGCCAGTGGGCTGCAGCCACGGAGCAGGCCTGAGCGCTCGGGATGCTTGGGTCACCCAAGCCAGCCACCGAGGGAGGGGCCTGAAAACAGCCCTCAGGCCCTCACCCAGGCTAGCCACATCACCATCAGGGCGTGGCAAGCCTGAAAATGGCCCTCAGCCCCTTACCCAGGCTGGCCATGACCCCATGGGGTGAGGGTCCCTGCTGGGGGGCATGGCCAGCCTGCAAACAGCCATCACCCCCTCACCCAAGCTGGCCAGTCACCCCATCAGGGATCCCCACCCTGAAGGGGGTGTTGCCTGCCTGCAAACAGCCATCAGCCCTTCACCCAGGCTGACCAGGCACACCAGCAGGGAACCCCACCCTGAAAGGGGTGTGGCCAGCCTGAAGACAGCCTTCAGCCCTTCACCCAGGCTGGTCACACCCCCAGCTGGTACCTTCACCCCATGGGGGTATGGCTGGCCTGCAAACTTCCCCAGCCCCTCACCCAAGCTCACACCATCCCCAGTGGGGACCCTCACCCCAATGGGGGCATGGCTGGCCTGAAAACCACCACAGGCCCCTCGCCCAGGCCACCCCGCCCCCCAAGGGAACCCCCACCCTGATCTAGAACACCCTTCAGGGAAAACCAGCCAGCCCCCACCTGTGCACCAGGCCTATATCTATACTAATAAAAGGGTAATATGCTAATTAGACTGGGAGACTTTCCAGGAGACCTTCTGGACATTCTTCTGGATAAAGCCATGGTGACAGGGCCAAGGTAGAGGTGGTTAGGAGCCATGAGGGGAGGGCAGTTGTGGGTGATCAGGCCATTGGGGGGTGCCAGTGGGGGTGATCAGGGTGGTGGGGGGTGCAGTTGGGGGTGAGCAGGCCAGCGGGGAGGGTAGGTGGGGGTAAGCAGGCCAGCAGGGGGGTCAGTTGAGGGCAAGCAGGCCAGTAGGAGGGGCAGTTGGGGGCAAGCAGGCCAGTAGGAGGGGCAGTTGGGGGTGATCAGGCTGGCAGGGAGGGCAGTTGAGGGCAAGCAGGCTGGCGGGGGGGCAGTTGGGGATGAGCAGGCCAGTGGGGGGGGGGGGCAATTGGGAGCAAGCAGGCTGGCAGGCAGAGTGGTTAGGGGCAATCAGGCAGGCAGGCAGGTGAGCAGTTGGAAGCCAGCAGTCCCCGGATTGTGAGAGGGATGTCCGACTGCCTGGCCTAAACTGGGATCTGGCCTAAACCAGCAGTTGGACATCCCCCGAGGGGTCCCAGATTGGATAGGGCGCAGGCCGGGCTGAGGGACACTTGCCGCCCCCATGCACAAATTTCATGCACCTGGCCACTAGTATAAAATGTAACAAAATGACTAAATAATACAAGGGCAGAAACTGGGGAGTTTGTTTCCTGGTTCAAAACCTGTGTGTGATTTTTCATTTCTGATCACAAGCAATTACAAAGGCTTTACCTGACAATCCTCCTGTGGGAAGCTGACCCTCTTTGCCAGACTTTGAGCACAGCCAGCTCATTGCAGTCTTTAAAAAGAGTTGCAGTAAGAGTTTCATGCCCCCCCTTTGCTGATCATACCCTCTCATATAGTTGTATTTCTATCACAGGTGCTTTTCATTACCAGGTCTCTATGAAGTTTGGGCTGAGGTTCTCTTCAGGTGCCTCTGTATAGATATCCTTATAGGGTAATGAGGGGTAAACCTTGAAGACACATTTCTCTATTCTGATTCATTCAGCCCAGTACTTTTCCACTCCTAGATCTTTATCCTCACCTTTTCCTCCCCAACCCCAGAGTCCATGTAACTATTGGAGCCTTTGGTTCAAGTCTCCTTCAACAGTGAAATGACCCCCACATCTATGCTGATCTACCTGATCCTCAATCAGTGCACCATGCCATGGGGGGAAATGTAGCAGAGGGTGTCTAGTTTCGCCAGTTTTAGACTAATGCTTATAACTTCACATAAGTGATTAAAAGCTTGACTCTCTCATTTTATCTAGATGCTATAATCTGCTACTCTGATATCTGACAACTCAGTGATCTCTTGCTCACCTCAGTTTAGCTTCTAAAGGAAACTGAAGTGACAGGGGAATGGGAAGTGCTACAAAATTATTTCTACACTAGTGACCGGGTGCACGAAATTCGTGCATGGAGGGGGGAGTTCCCTCAGCCCAGCCTTAACCCTCTCCAATCAGGGACCCCTTGGGGGATGTCCAACTGCCAGTTTAGGCCCGATTGGTTTCTATGCCAGTCAGTGTCAAAAGCTCCACCTCCTAGGCAGCCATTGGCTCCTCCTCACTGTTGACCCAGATTTGGTTCTGATTGGTCAGTTTCTATGCCAGTCAGTGTCAAAAGCTCTGCCTCCTTGGCAGCCATTGGCTCCTCACACTTCCCCCAGATTTGGTTCTGATAGGTCGGTTTCTATGCCAGTCAGATTCCTCGGCCTATCAATGGGGCCTGATCAGAGAGGTGGGGCTGATAGGCAGCCCCGATGGAGGCCTGGAGAGAAATAGAGGCCCGGGTGCTGGCCAGGCCCGGAGAGAAAGAGAGGCAAGTGCTGATCAACAACTGCCACAGAGGCTACAGATCAGACCCTGCTTCTCTCTTAAGGCCTCTCTTCAGGCCTGATTTGCAGCCCCCTCAGCAGTCAGTGCTGGGTGACCATACTTACAGCCACAGCAATCAGTGCTGGGTCACCATGGTGACCCAGTGATGACTGCAGAACTGACTTCTGGTTGGTCGAGCCTCTGGTCATTGTGGATGTGACAGACCCAGGGTTTTTTTTATTAGGATAGTTACACAGGGATAGTGGATAATAACTAAGTTCAATATCTGATTGTGGTCAGTAAATTCAGTTCAAAAGGTAAATCCAATAATATTGTATAGATATAGAATGTCTTAAGAAAATGTGGAATATAGATTATATGCCCAAAATAAGTAATTTATTTTTCCTGATCATAGGATATTGTCCAACCCCTACCTATTCCCATAAGTTTATTATAGTATATCCTGTACCCAGTATTAGGAAAGAGTATTGAAAAAAATGAACATATAATAGGCAGTGATGGAAAGACATTAAAAATATATGCTTTGGTATAAAATTGCCAGTATTTAAATTAAAGCTCCACTGCTTACTGACTTCTTAACTTTGAGTAAATAATAATTTCTGGGCCTCATTTTCCTCATTTATAGAATGAGGTAGGAATGATCCTTATCTTGTAGCATAGTTCAGAGTACTCAATGAAATAATGAGCATAAGGCCAAGGTCAGGCGAATGTAATAACCACTACCCAAAATAAACCATATCCAGAGTAATCACTCAATGTGTATAAACTATTATTAGTAAGTTTGTGATGGTGTGTTATATTCATTTATTTTTTTATTGAAATGGATTACCTTTTGTTTAGTTGTCTAAGATTTTTTTAAATGCAGATTTCTAGGTTTTACCACAATCAAACTGAATCAGAAATTCTTGGTGGGAGACCTGGAAATACATATTTGTTTGCAATACAATATGCCCAGGTACTTCTGATATACAATCAAGTATGAAAGCCATTGCTTCCACCTCTTTTATTAAGATGATGCTTTTGACAGTGAGTTCAATATACTCCAACTAATTTTACCCTATTATTTTATACTAGGGGCCCATTGCACAAATTCGTGCACCTTGAAAGGAACTGTGGGTCATGAGGCTACAGTGGGCACAGGGGCAGATCTTGGACCATCCTTTGTGGCCCTTCCCAGCCACTCCCACCATGGCCCCTTGCCCCCTGTCTGCTGGCAGCTCTGATCCTGACACCGCTGTTCCCATGCACTGATGGCACAGGCCCTGCTTGCACCTGCTGACAGTGCAGAACAATTGGGTTTGGCACCAGAAGCGGGAGCAAGCGGGGTCGGTGCCATCAATGGGTGTGAGCTATGGCTGCTGCTCCAATCACCCCTCAGGAGCAGGGAGAGGTGGAAAAGCCCTGAGGGGCAATCGGGGCTAGCAGCCACTGCTTGTAGCCGCTGCTTGCACTCCCTGACAGTGTCAAGAGACTGGGGCTGGCGCCAGGCACATGCTGCAGGTGCAAGTGCTGGGTGAGACCATGGTACACAGAAGCAAAGAATTTTCAGTAACCACCAGAGGCTCTCCCCGATGACAGCAACCAGCACCCCACCTTGTTCTGGCACATCTGCTCACCTGCTCCACCATCCCATTGCTGCAGATGCCCTCCATATTCTGTGCTCTGCTGCCTGCTGCTGATACTTGCCATCTTCTGTGTGTGCCCCCTGGTGGTCAGCACACATCATAGGGACCAGTTGTTCAGTTGTTCCGCCATTCAGTCTACTTGCATATTAGGGTTTTATATAGAGACATTAGATTTATACCTCTGCTTATAGGTAATCCACCTGGAGCACATGCCAGTTTCCCCCTTATACTGTAGATATTTATTTCCATGCTTTATATATCCAACTTTATTTTAGTTATTTGATATCATGATTCATATCTAATCTCTCTGAATCTGTCTCACACTGCTTTACTTATAGTACATTAGTTTAATATATCAGTATTATCAGTGATAACATATTATTAATCAATTTATGTACTAATGTAGGTATTTACTTTCCTATTACTCCTATAGAAATTTTCAAGAGTGCTTATAGGTATTACCAATCAACAACAAAATGATCAAAAGAACGTCATTCCAATGTAGTTAGAAAGATGAGCCTAAATACTCAAGAACTAAATAATTATATATTATCCATAATGGTTGAGAAGAAAAAAATATTAAAAAACATGGGCTAAATGAAAGAATATGCCTTTAATGGGTTTCTAAGGTGCAAATCTCTAGTGTAAACTGTTTTTGACAATGATATTAATTTGTTATTCACACACACACAAAACCGGCAGGTGGCGAAAATTAGAGATCATAGAACATATTTTTCTGATTTTTGGTTCCAGGATTGTGCCCTTCAAAAAATATTCTAAAAATAATTAAAATATGTGTTGGATTTATTTACCTGTGTTACACAGTTCTTTTTATGGACATGGAATATGGCTGGAATGTGATATAAGCTAAACACCTACCTTCAGTGAGAATTTAAAGACCCGAACAGAAATAAATGACATAGAGACAAAAAAAAAATACAAAAGATCAATAAAACCAAAGCTGGTTCTTTGAAAAGATAAACAAGATTGATGAACCTCTAGCCAGACTCATCAAGAAACAAAGATAGGGGACCCAAATAAACAAAATCAGAAACAAAAGGGGTGAAGTAAAAACAGACATCACAGAAATTCAAAGGATTGTAAGCAAGTACTATGAACAACTATATACCAACAAGCTGGACAACCTGGATGAAATGGACATATTCTTAGAAAAATACAATCTTCTAAAACTCTATCAGGAAGAATCAGAAAACTTGAATACGATGATAACAACGGATGAAATTGAAGCAGTAATAAAAAACTACCAGCAAACAAATGTCCTGGTCCGGACGGCTTCACAGGGGAGTTTTATCAAACATTCAAAGAGGAACTAACACCTATCCTCCTCTAACAATTCAAACAATTTCAAGAGGAACACTTTCAAGCTGTTTTTATGAGGCCAGCATTACCCTAATTTCAAACAAGATAAAGAAACTACAAAGGAAGAGAATTATAGGTCAATATCCTTAATGACCATAAAATATTAGATGTTAAAATCCTCAACAATATATTAGCAAATCACATCCAGCAATACATTAAAAAGATCATACACCATGATCTAGTGGGATTTATTTCAGGGATGCAAGGCTTTTACAATATTCAAAAATCCATAAACTTGAAACATCACGTTAACAAATTGAAAGACAAAATCACTTGATATACCAACAGACACAGGAAAAGTATTTGACAAAATCCAACACCCATTTTTGATAAAATTTCTAAGCAAAGTGGGAATAGAAGGGCCATACCTCAACATAATAAAGGCCATTTATGACAAACCTACAGCCAACATCATACTCAATAGGCGATAACTAAAACCATTTCCCCTAAGAACAGAAACAAGATAGGATTGTCCACTTTCACAATTTTTATTCAACATAGTACTGGAAAGCCTAGCCACTGCAATCAGACAAAAGAAAAAAATAAAAGGCATCCAAATTGGAAAGAAGAAAGTAAAATAGTTATTATTCGCAGATGACATGATATTATACGTAAAAATCTCTAATTAGTCTACCAAAAAATACTAGATTTAATAAATAAATTTGACAATGTAGTAGGATACAAAATTAATACCCAGAAATTCTTAGCATTTTTATATAACAACTAGAGGCGCGGTGCACGAAATTCGTGCATGGGAGGGGGGGTGTGTGTCCCTCAGCCCAGCCTGCACCCTTTTTAATCTGGGACACTTCGATGGATGTCTGACTGCCCATTTAGGCCTGATCACTCTCACAATCCAGAGCTGCTGGCTCCCAAAATCTTGCCTGCCTGCCTGATTGTCCCTAACTGCTTCTGCCTGCCAGCCTGATCACGCCCTAACCACTCCCCTGCCATCCTGATCAACGCCTAACTGCTTCCCTGCTGGCCCGATTGGCCCTAACTGCCCTCCCCTGCTTGCCCCTAACTGCTCTCACTGCCAGCCTGCTCACCCCCAACTTTCCTCCCCTGCAGGCCTGGTTGCCCTAACTGTCCTCCGCTGTAGGCCTGGTCACCCCGAACTGCCCTCCCTTGCTGGCCTGGTCACCCTTAATTACCCTCCCCTGCAGGTCTGGTCCCCCCAAACTGCCCTCCCCTGCAGGCCTGGTCTCCCCCAACTGCCCTCCCCTGCAGGCCTGGTTTCCCCTAACTGCGCTCCCCTGCAGACCTGATTGCCCCTAACTGCCCTCCCCTGCAGGCCTGGTCGCCCCTAAACTGCCCTCCCCTGCAGGCCTGGTCCCCCCCAACTGCCCCCCCTGCTGGCCTGGTTGCCCCCACCTGCCTTCACCTGCAGGCCTGGTGCCCCCCAACTGCCCTCCCCTAGAGGCCTGGTTCCCCCCAACTGCCCTCGTCTGCCGGCCTGGTTGCCCCAACTGCCCTCCCCTTCTGGCCATATTGTGGCATCCATCTTGTGTCCAAATGGGGGTGGCCATCTTTGACCACATGGGGGCAGCCATCTTGTGTTGGAGTGATGGTCAATTTGCATATTACCTCTTTATTATATAGGATAATTAACTCTCAGAAAGAGAAATTAAAAATGTAATCCCATTTACAAAAGCAACAGAATAATTAAGATACTTAGGAATAAACTTAACCAAGGAGGTAAAATGCTACACTCATAAAACTATAGTTTGTTTAAAAAAAAAAGACATGGAAGAAGACATAAACAAGTGGAGGTATATACCATGTTCATGGATTGGTAGAATCAACATCGTTAAAATTTCCCTACTATCCTAAGCAATCTATAGATTCAATGTGATCCCTATTAAAATATCAATGGCATATTTCACTGTTATAAAACAAATATTCCAAAAACTTATATGGAACCATAAAAAACCTTGAATAGCTGCAGCCCACTTGAGAAAGAAGGACGAAGTTGGAGGTATTACAATACCAGATATCAAGCTATACTTCAAAGCCACTGTAATCAAAACAACCTGATACTAGCACAAACACAGGAATATCAATCATAGGAACAGGACAGAAAACCCAGAAATTGACCCAAGCCATTATGGTGAATTAGCACTAGGTGCACCAGTTAATAATGCATATTTTTTTTCAATAGATGGAGTTACACATATGTTGATATATATGCGATTTGATATGCATGTTATTTTGTTGTATTGACAGCAAGCTTCAAAACTTCATATGTCAAATTTTCTGAAGGTGTTAACATCATAGATATTTTACACTAAAAAAATGTTGAATTTCATGCCAAAAAAAAGAGCATTTGTGGGACGTTTTAATTCATTACTTTATTTTGAAGAAAAAGTTATTGTATATGTTGGGAAGCTTATTTTGTTTTTATTTATTTTATTTTTAAATTTAATTTATTTTTTTAAATTTAATAAATCTTTATTGTTCAGATTATTACAATTGTTTCTCCTTTTTTCCCACCATGACTCCCCTCCACCCGGTTCCCACTCCCCCTTCTTCCCTTACCTCCCCCCCGTTGTCCTTATCCATAGGTGTATGCTTTTTGTCGAGTCTCTTCCCATACCCCCCACACAGACACCCCTTTTCCCCTGAGAATTATCAATCCACTCCGATTCTATGCCCCTGATTCTAATATGTTCACCAGTTTATTCTGTTCCTCAGATTTTTAATTCACTTGACTTTTAGATTCACTTGTTGATAGATATGTATTTGTTGTTCATAATTTTTATCCTTACTTTTTTCTTCTTTTTCCTCTTTTTAAAGAATACCTTTCAGCATTTCATTTAATACTGGTTTGGTGGTGATGAACTCCTTTAGCTTTTTCTTATCTGTGAAGCTCTTTATCTGCCCTTCAATTCTGAATGATAACTTTGCTGGGTAGAGTAGTCTTGATTTTAGTTTCTTGCTATTCATCACTTTGAATATTTCTTGCCACTTCTGTCTGGCCTGCATAGTTTCTGATGATAAATCAGCTGATAATCGTATGGGTGCTCCCTTGTAGTTAACTAACTGTTTTTCTTTTGCTGCTTGTAAGATTCTCTCTTTGTCTTTTGCTCTTGGCATTTTAATTATGATGTGTCTTGGTGTGGTCCTCTTTGGATTCCTTTTATTTGGGGTTCTGTGTGCTTCCTGGACTTGTAAGTGTATTTCTTTCACCAGGTGGGGGAAGTTTTCTGTTATTATTTCTTCAAATAGGTTTTCAGCATCTTGCTCTCTCTCTTCTTCTGGCATCCCCATAATTCTGATGTTGGTATGCTTGAAGTTCTCCCAGAGGCTTCTTACACTATCTTCAACTTTCTGAATTCTCTTCTCTTCTTGCTTCTCTGGAGGAGTGTCCTTTGCTCTTTGTATTCCAAATCTTTGACTTGATTCTTGCATTCCTCTAGTCTGCTGTTGGGTCTCTGTATAATATTTTTTATTTCAGTCAGTGTATGTTTAATTTTTAGTTGGTCCTTTTTCATATTCCAGAGGGTCTCATTAAATTTATTGACATTTTCCATGAAATTCTTGAAAAACCTTATAACCGTGGTTTTGCACTCTATGTCCATTCATTTGTTCTCCTCCATTTCTTTCGTTTGTGATCTGTTTCCTTGCCTCCTCATTTTATCTGTTTCCCTGAGTTGGTAGGGTAGCTTTGTGTACTAGGTGTCCTATTGGATCAATGCGTCAGCCTCCCAATTACTTGAGGTGGACACTCTTGGTGCACCCCTTTGTGGACTGTGTGTACAGCCTTGTTGTAGTTAAGTCTTGATTGTTTTTAGTGTCACTGGGAGGAATTGACCTCCAGGCCAATTGGCAGTGAGGACCCGCTGTGTCTATAGTGGAAGAATTGCTGTGATGGGGACACGTTTATGGGGCAGGACTTGTTCCAATAGGGCTTTGGTGCTCACTGAGTCTGCCTCTTGAATGTGTCCCTCATGAGAGTGGTTGAAATATGGTGTTGTCTCACACAGACCACTAGATACACTAGTGTCTGGATATCCAATGGGGTGCAGGTCAGCTACTGTCTGAGGCCGCCCAGCAGGAGCTACAGCAAGAACTACAGTTTTCTCCTCTTTGCTTGGACTTTTGTGGTTTTGGAACAGTCTGACTAGAGTTGCAGTTTTTTTGGTTAAGCTTCCACAGAACAGGCCATTTATATGCCAAATCTGCTGTGTGGAGCCTGGGGGGGTTTGTAGAATGTGTGGGGCCGGGTCTCAGGGTGGGGTGGGGTCTCAGGCCGTCACTAGGCTAGGGCATGGCAAACAGCGATTGCTGCCATCAGCCATCTCTGCCTTTATGTGTTTCCAAGTCCCTGCATCCCGCACTCCAGCGCAGTAAACAATGATTGCTAGGCGTACCTCTGCAAAAAAGTCACTCTCACTTTCCGATCCAATGGCCAAGAGTCCAGCTTCTCCTCGTGGTGTCTGGGTCCCCTGCGTGTCCCCAGAAACTGGATTTCAGAGTGATTGGGAGCTTGTCTCCCTTCGGGTTGAAAAAAAACCGCGCGCCCAGCCACCCGCCACCAGCCCGATTTGTGTGCCTCTGTACCTCAGCTTTTCAGCATTTGTGCTCCTTTCTCTTTCCTTCTTAGTTGTAAATCATTCACTCAGCCAGCTTTCCCATGGATCTTGGTGGTATACATTTTGTCTTTTAGTTGTAGTTTTGAAATTGTTGTGCGAGGCAGCAGTTAAGTTGTTTACCTTGGCTGCCATCTTGGTTTCTTCTGGAAGCTTATTTTGAACATGCTCCATCTCAAGATACTTGTGAACGCTGGTTTAAATGCTTTTAAAGGTGATGATTTCAATGTCAAAGACAAAGAATGTCCAGGCCAACCAAAAAAGTTTGAAGACCAACAATTACAAGCATTATTGGATGCAGATGTGTGTCAAACTCAAAAACAACTTGCAGAAAGATTAAACGTTGCTCAGCAAACATTTTCTTATCATTTACAAGCAATGGGAAAGATTTTAAAGGAAGGGAAATGGGTGCCACATCAACTGAATGAAAGACAAATGGAAAACCGAAAAGCCATAAGTAAAATGTTGCTTCAATGGCACAAAAGAAAGTCTGTTTTTGCATCGAATTGTGACTGGCGATGAAAAGTGGCTTTATTTTGAGAATCCCAAATGCACAAAATCATGGGTTGACCCAGGTCAACCATCAACTTCGACTGGAAGGCCAAATCGCTTTGGAAAGAAGACAATGCTCTGTGTTTGGTGGGATCAGGAAGGTGTGGTGTATTATGAGCTTCTAAAACCAGGTGAAACCATTAATACTGATTGCTGCCAACAACAAATAATCAATTTGAACCATGCTTTGATGGTGAAATGACCAGAATGTTCCAGAGGACACAGCAAAGTAATTTTGCTTCATGATGCCGCACCATCACACACTTCAAAACCAGTTAAAGACACGTTAAAAGATCTTGTCTGGGAAATATTAACTCACCAGCTGTATTCACCAGACCTTGCTCCTTCAGATTACCACTTTTTCAGATCAATGGCACATGCTCTTTCTTAGCAGCACTTCAAAACTTACAAAGAAGTGGAAAATTTGGTGTCTGAATGGTTTGCCTCAAAAGAAGAAAAGTTCTATTGGGACAGTATCCACAAATTACCTGAAAGATGGGGAAATGTGTAGTTAGCAATGGAAATTACTTCGAATAAAGCACTTTTGGTGTTTCTCTTGAAATTATCCTGTTTTCTTTGATTACAAAATCCACATTATTTACTGATACACCTAGTATTTGATAAAGGAGAAAAGAGCATAAAATGGAGTAAAGACAATCTCTTCAATAAATAGTGTTGGGATAATTGGGCAGGTTCATGTAAAAAAATGAAACTAGACCACCGGTTTACACCATGTGCAAGAATAAACTCAAAATCAATAAAAGACTTCACTGTAAGTTGTGAAACCATAAAAATCCTTGAAGAAACATCACTAATAATCAGAGAGATGAAAATTAAACAACAATGAGGTACCACCTCACACCTGCCAGAATGGCTTCCATCAATAAATCAACAAACAACTAGTGCTGGCAAGGATGTGGAGAAAAAGGAACCCTAGTACACTGCTGGTGAGAATGCAGAATGGGACAGCCTCCATTGTAAACAGTGTGGAGGTTCCTCAAAAAAATAAAAATGGAGCTGCTTTTTTGACCCAGTTATCCCACTTCTAGTAACATATCCTAAGAAACCTGAAGCACCAATCAGAAAGGATATATGTGCCCCTACGTTCATAGCAGCACAATTTACAATAGCTAAGCTTTAGAAACAGCCCACGTGCCCATCAGAAGATGGGTGGATAAAAAATCTGTTGTACATTAATACAATGGAATACTAAGCAGATATAAAAAAAGAGCCCAGCTGGCATAGCTCAATGGTTGAGCATCGACCTATGAATCAGGAGGTCATGGTTCAATAACCAGTAAGGGCACATGCCCGGGTTATGGGCTCAATCCCCAGTGTTAGGCATGCAGGAGGCAGCTGATGAATGATTCCCATCATTGATGTTTCTATCTCTCTATTCCTCTCTGAAATCAATAATATATATATATATATATATATATATATATATATATATATTATATTTTTTTTTTTTTTTAAAGAAAGATCTCTTACACCTTGAGACAGCATGGAGAGACCTGGAGAGTATTATGCTAAGTGAAATGAGCTAGTCAAAGAAAGACAAGTATCACATGACCTCATTTATATGTGGAATCTAATAAACACAATGAACTGATGAACAAAATAGATCCAAAGATATGGATGCATGCAACAGACTGAGGATTCTCCCAGGGAAGTTGAAGAGAGGGAAGAATTCAACCAAAGAATTCTATGCACATATACATAACACATGGACACAGACAATAGTGCTGTGAAGGCCTGGGGTGGGAGTGGGAGTGGGGAAGAGAGAAGCCCAGGGGGAAAAAGGGGACATCTGTAATACTTTCAATAATTAAGTTA
Source organism: Eptesicus fuscus (assembly GCF_027574615.1). Taxonomy (NCBI): domain Eukaryota; kingdom Metazoa; phylum Chordata; class Mammalia; order Chiroptera; family Vespertilionidae; genus Eptesicus; species Eptesicus fuscus. The sequence goes on from NC_072473.1 coordinate 28,753,152, forward strand.
AAATAAAATACACACAAAAATATGCATTAAAAAATAATACAACAGGATCAAGTTGGGTTCATTCTAGGGCACAAGAATTGTTCAACATATACAAATTGATCAATGTAATACGCCACATTAACAAAAGGAAGAATAAAACAGTAAGGAAAAAATTACATTTATAATTATAATAGAAATAATAAAATACTTATGAATAAATTTAACCAAGAAAGTTAAATACCTGTACTCTGAAAATTCTAAGACATTGAAGAAAAAAATTAAAGATGACACAAATAAATAGAAGGATGTACTGTGCTCATTGTTTGGAAGGATTAATATTTCTAAAATGTCCACAATACCCAAACCAATATACAGATTCAATGCAATCTATGCAAAAATTGCAATGACTTTTTTCATAAAACTAGAACAAATAATCCTGAAATTTGAATAGAATCACAAAAGACCCAGGATAGCCAAAGCAAACTTGAGAAAGAACAAATTTGGAAGTATAATGCTCCCTGACTTCAAAGGATACTATAATGCTATATTATTCAAAACAGTATAGTACTGTCACAAACACAGACACATAGATCAGTGTAACATAATAGTGAAATCAGAAATAAACCCACATTTATATGGTCAATTAACCTATGATAAAGGAATAAAATGTTTACAATGTGGAAAAGACTGTGTATTCAATAAATTTTGTTGAGAAAAGTGGATGGCTAAATAAAAAATGAAACTGGACCCATTTTTATATCATATACAAAAATAAAACAAGTTATATTTATCCAAAGTTGTATAGAGTGGATTTGGAAAATTCCCTGAGGCATAACTGCAAAATTTTGAGACAGAGTATGAAAGACAACTCCAGAAATTAGTGATTGTGTATGTGTGTATGTCTAATGATATTCAGCCTGGAGCTCTATGATTTAAAAATATAATAAAAAATAATATTTTTGTGTGGAAGGACATTGATGAAAAAATGAAATAAACTCAAAATAAATTAAATACTTAAATGTACGACCTTAAACTATAAACCTCCTAGAAGAAAACATAAGCAGTAAATCCCTGGCATGGGTCTTAGCAATCTATATTTGAATATTTCTTTTCCTGCAAGGGAAACAAAAGCAAAAATGAACAAATAGGCATATAACAAACTGAAAAGCTTTTGCCTGATCTCATTCATATATGGAATCTAATGAACAAAATAAACTGATGAACAAAATAGATCCAGAGACATAGAAGCATGGAACAGACTGTGGAATCTCAGAGGGAAGGCAAGGGTGGGTGGGCAGATGGGAGATCAACCAATGAACTTGTATGCATATATGCAAAATTCATGGACACAGACAATAGAATGGTGAAGACCTGGGGAGGGGCGTGGGGGCAGGCTGGGAGAATTCAATGGGAGAAAAAGGGGACATATGTAATACTTTCAATAATAAGTATTTTTTTAAAAAAAGAGACTAATCTTTCCCCCATTAAAATAATATTTCTTGCTGTATACTTGCTATTCAGTAATTCTCAATCAATTTTCTTTGTTAAATTCTCAATTTTAATGGGATAATTTCAAACTTTATAAAATCAGGCAAATTAAAAATTTACCATAAAACAATTATCTAAAAAAATAATGTTACTCTGTAAAGCAAGACACAAATTTTATTAAAAATTTATATAAGTATTTAATTAAGGAGCATAAGGCTTTAGATTTAAGCTTCATTTTTACTTACAAAATAAGATCTTATAATGCAAAATAGGAAAATCCTACGTGTTTATCTTGGACAAAAATTTAAGGGTGAGTATTCATCTGTAAAATCCAAATGGACCAAGGGGGACAATTTAACTGACCTTAGAAAACCATCCCTTATGTACATTTCGTGCAGTCTTCCCACTAACAGATGTATCCTATTAAGATATAAAGTAGGGAGGAGAAAAAAACTGCAGAACAGTGAGGCTATTAAACTGAAAAGGCAAAAACTTCTAGTGTTCAGGCTTAAGGAAAAACAAACATAGTGATATTTAAAGTATTTGAAAGCTCTATTGCAAAGCTATACTGCAGCAAAAGGTTTTGCACCCAAATTAGCAAAACGAATCTTAACACAATGAAGCATCTATTTCATATGGTAAATGAAATAAAAACCAACTATATCCACCTCTACTGCTGATAGTTCTGAAAAGCAGATACATGAGTGAAAGATGGGAGAGCTTTAACACATTTTTTTTTAAAAGAAAGGACAATTTATTTCAGAGTTAGACAAATGATTTATTTTCATTTTGTGTCTTCATATAACTATACTAGAGGCCCGGTGCATGGATTCGTGCACCGGTGGGGTCTCTATGCCTGGCCTACAGGGATCGAGCTGAAACTGGCTCTCTGACATGCTCTGAGGGGTCCCGGATTGTGAGAGGGTGCAGGCCAGGCCAAGGAACCCTACTAGTGCATGAATCCGTGCACTGGGCCTCTAGTATGCATATAAGATCTTTGGTTAATCTCTTCCTGCCCTCTCCCCTCCTCCATATCCCCTTTCCTCTGAGATTCATCAGTTTGTTCCATGTTTCCATGTCTTTGGTTTCCACTACTGTGTTGAGCATCTGTCCCCTGGTGGTCAGTGTGCATCATAGCTACCTGTCAAACAGTTGCTTAGGCTTTTATATATATAGATAACTTACTAATTATTTTTAAAAGTATATCTAAAGTGAAAAGTCTTTGTTAAAATAAACATATTTTTTTGTATTACAGTACTAGAATAAACTAATAGAAGAGTTTGTAAAGAACATAATTGAATTAGTGAGGAATATAGTCTGATGTTAAATATTTGTCTAGAAGCTTCTTTTGAGAAGAAAATCAATATACCACAGAACTTTTTCTTATGTAATGGAAATAAAACAGTCTCAATTTTTATAAAAAGCCCACAATAATTTTACTTTTTGGTGCACGGTTATAATTGAAGAGATTTTTTTTTTTTAATATTGGAATTGCTAGGACATAATAACCCATTTTAAAATTATTTGGCAAGTTGCTCTGTATTCAACAACTTCTTTCTTTTAAAGCTTTTTTTGTGAAACAACTTAAAAAAAAAATAATGTATTGGGGTGACAGTGGTTTGTAAAACTTGTAGGTTTCAAGTGTACAATTCTTTTCAAAGCTTTGTTGCACTTATTCAAATACAAGATCTTATTCCAAAAAACTAGTTCAGAATACAATTAATACTACAGTGGATGAAACTGATGCAATTACAACATAAAAGTTAACAGCATAAAATTTAAAACTGTCTATATGTTCTTAGTTTTCATATACAACATGGAAACTATAAAAGTATAAAATATATAATGAAGTTTTATTGATGTAGCTAATGCTTCCCTTTATCCAATATTATAACTTGCTATTGAAATCACATTACATTTTTGACAAAATTACATATCTTAAATTCACAAAGATATTTTTAAATATTATTACTAAATTTTTCATCTTTTAAATTATCTTGAGGCAGACATGTAATTGACATATATACGTACACATCCTTAGAAGGAAAGCAATGTGCTATAATTAAAAGAACACTTGAGCCTGGCCAGCATGGCTCAGTGTTGAGCTTCGACCTACTAGTTTGAACCATGAGGTTAAGGTTCGATTCCTGGTGGGGCACATGCCCAGGTTGTAGGCCAATCCCCAGTGGGGGGTTTGCAGGAGGCAGCGTATCAATGATTCTCTCCCATCATTGATGTTTCTATTTCTTTCTCCCTCTCCCTTCCTCTCTGAAATCAATAAAAGTAAGTTAAAAAATAGAACACTTGACTAGGAAAGAGAAAAAGTGCATTCTACTGCCAGAATCATCAGTTCACAGCTGTGTTAACAGACCAAGTATCTTATCTTTCTGGGTATAACTTATATTTTACAGAAAGAGAGTGAATTTAATAATTCATTATCATTTTCAAGAAAAGAACTATTTATGGAGTATAAAGTACATGCCAGATACTGTGCAATGTATTTCAAGTAGCCATTACATTTTCTGATTGTGTCTTGTACTTAGTAAGAAATAGATTTCACATTGAGAAACAGTACATACACATATACATAAAAATAAAACCAAAGCAAACTTCTTTATTGATGTTTTCACTTCTCTTCATTTTTATCCATTCCATTGTACTTCATTTAATGTAAGATGGATCAAACGTAAGTTTACAGTTGTGCATACTTGAAACAGTTTAATTTTGTTATTATTTATTAATAATTATATTCTTTTCAATAAAAATAACTATATACCTACTTTTATTCCACCCTGTATAATATTGGTTTCAACATACTAAACAGATTTCATGATACGTGAATGGCACAAAACTACATGTAGAAAAATCTTTAAATAAATAACTTTGAGTAATATATCTAGGATGAACATTTTTAAAAAAATTTATGTGCTACATACTACACAAAATTGAGCTTTAGCAAAAGAGGCTTATAAAACTGTGTGTATGGTATGTATAATTATATTTTATTAAATAGTACATAAAAAAGAACATTTGAGAATTATGCATGTCAAATTGTTAAAATTTATAGGTATTTTAAAATTTCTTCATTTTGATATTTTTGTAGTAAGTAGATATTGTTTTAATAATAAGGGAAAAAGAAAACTATGAAAAACTAATGGCTAACTATACTGGATTGCTTCTCAATTAACCACGATTTCATTTGAGAAGATATCATCACTAAATATGATTTTATTATTATTGTTGTTGGCACTATTACAGATGTCCTCATTTTCCCTCCTTGCGCACCTACACGAAACTTCCGTCCCTCTTTCCCCTGGCCTTAACCACATTGTTGTCTGTGTCCATGGGTTATGTATATATGTTCTTTGGCTAATCTCTTCACCTTATTTTATTTAGTCCCTCCCACCCTCTTACCCTCTAACATCCACCAGTTTGTTCCAAGTAACCATGCCTCTGGTTTTATTTTGTTCATCAGTTTATTTTGCTCATTAGATTCCAAATATAAATGAGATCGTATGATATCTTTCTCTTCCTGGCTTATTTCACTTAGCAGAGCCATCTCCATTTCCAGCCATTCTGTTGGAAAAGGAAAGATTTGTTTCTGTTTTTACGCCCACATAGTATTCAACTGAGTAAATGTACCACAGAATTTTTATCCACTCATCTACAAATGGGCACTTGGGATGCTTCCAGTTCTTAGCTATTGTAATTAATGCTGCTATGAAAATGGGGATGCATATATTCCTTCATATTGGTGTTTCTGATGTACCCAGAAGTGGAATTGCTGGGTCAAAAACCAGTTTCATTTTTAATTTTTTGAGGGACCTACGTACTGTTTGCCACAGTGGATGCAGCAGTCTGCATTTCCACCAACTGCGCCAAAGGGTTCTATTTTCTCCACATCCTAAGTAGCACTTGTTGTTTGTCAATTTATTGATAATATCCATTCTGACAGGTGTAAGGTGATATCTCATTGTGGTTTTAATTTGCATCTCTCTGATGAATAATGACAAACATTTTTTTTTCCATATGTCTATTGGCCATTTGTATGCTCTATTTGGAGAAGTGTCTATTCAGGTTCTTTGTCCAATTTTTAATTGGATTGATTGTCTTCCTGGTGTTGAGTTGTATGAGTTCTTTATACTAGTATATTTTGAATTATTAACCCTTTATCAGATGTATCATTCGTGAATATGTCCGCCCATTCAATGGGTTCCCTTTACATTTTGTTGATTGCTTATTTTGCTGTGTGGAAGCTTTATAGTTTGACGTAGTCCCATTTGTTTTTCTTTTCCTTTGTTTCTTCCCCCCCCCCCCCCCCAGGAGATATATAGGCAAAAACATTGCTACAAAAGATGTCTGATATTTTACTGCCTATCTTTTCTTCTAAGATTTTTATGGTTTCACAACTTACACTTAGGTCTTTTATCCATTTTGAGTTTATTTGTGTGTATGGTGTAAGTTGGTGGTGAAGTTTTATTTTTTTTGTATGTACCTGTCCAATTTTCCTCACACTATTTATTAAAGAGACTGTCTTTACCATCATTGTGTGCTCTTGCCTCTTTTGTCAAATATTAATTGACCATAAAGGAGTTAGTTTATTTCTGGGCCCTCTGTTCTCTTCCATTGATCTATATGCCTGTTCTTCTTCCAGTACCTGGTTGTTTTGATTTTAATGGCCTTGACATATTGTTTGATATGAGGTATTATGATACATCCATATTTGTTATTCTTTCTCAAGATTGTTGAGGCTATTTGGGGTCTTTTTTTGGTTGCATATATATTGTTTTGCATATGTATTCTATATCTGTGAAATATGCCATTGGTATTTTTATAGGAATTGCATTGGATCTATAGATTGCTTTGGGTAGTATGGGCACTTTAATAATGTTAATTCAGTTTGAGGAACACATGCAGGGCAATCTAAGATATCCTTGGTGACAATCTCTGGTCTGGTTGTCTGGATATCAGGGAAACCTGGGTCACTGCCAAACTCCATTCCATTGGTGCACCAATGGCTTCTTAATTTTCAGAGATACATATAGGGAATAGGAAAAATAAAACAACAACAGTAAATTAGGAATTCCAGGTAAATCTAGTCTCCCCATCTGCAGAGGAAGGACATTTTTCTTTGATCAAAACAGAATATTTTTGGTGGGTTGGAGATGATGGGATAATGGTGTCCCCCACCCTTTAGTTTCTGTTCTATAGGAGTTGGATTTTGTTTTTTAGTGTGTTTGTTTGCATTTGTCTTATATGTAATAGTTCCTTCCATGAGAAACTTAAATTCAATCTCTGAATATGGTCCATTGGGGTACATTGTCTAGAATTGAACTAAGGACTCCAAAGATAAATATTTTTTAGAGTCCTTGTAGCACTTACTTGTTTTGGACATGTCCCCTTCTGGTTGTCTTAAAGAAAAAGTCTTTGAAGCAGTCATTAAAAAGCTTCCAGCAAACAAAAGCCCTGGTCTGGACGGCTTCACAGGGGAGTTTTACTAAACATTCAAAAAAGAACTAACACTGATCATCCTCCAATTCTTCCAAAAATTTAAGAGGCAGGAACACTTCCAAGTTCGTTCTATGAAGCCAGCATTACCCTAATCCCACTACAAAGAAAGACACTATAAAGAAAGAGAATTACAGGTTAATATCCCTGATGAACATAGATGTTAAAATCCTCAATGAAATATTAGCAAATTACATTCAGTAATACAATAAAAATATCATAGGCCATGACCAATTGTGATTTATTCCGGGGATGAAAGGCTGGTACAATATCCACATATCAACAAACATACATCACATAAACAAATTGAATGACAAAAACCACATGATTATATCAATTGATGCAGAAAAATCACGTAACAAAGTCCAATACCCCTTTTTGATAAAAGCTCTCAGCAACGTGGGAATAGAGATATCATACCTCAACATAATAAAAGCCTTATTGAACAAACCTATAGCCAATATCATACTCCATGGGCAAATACTAAAACCATTTCCTCTAAGAACAGGAAGAAAACAGGGATGCCCACTTTCAACACTCCTGTTCCACATAGTATTGCAAGTGCAAGACATAATGATCAGATAAGAAGAAATAAAAGGTATCCAAATTGAAAAAGAAGAAGTAAAACTCTCATTATTCGCAGATGACATGATATTGTACATGGAAAACCCTAAAGACTCCATCAAAAACTAGTAGATTTAATAAATAAATTCAGCTATGTAGCAGGATACAAAATTAACACCCAGAAATCTGTGGCTTTTTTATACAACCATAGTGAAAATACAGAAAGAAAAATGAAACAAAAATTCCATTTACCATTACAACAATAATTAAAATACCTAGGAATAAATGTAACTAAGGCAGTAAAGGACCTATACTGAGAAAACTACAAGACACTGAAAAAAGAGACAGAGGAAGATAACAAGTAGAAGAATACATTGTGTTCATGGATTTGTATAATCAACATCATTAAAATGTCCATACTACCCCAAAAAATCTATTAATTCAATGAAATCCCAATTAAAATACCAACAGCATACTTCAAAGACCTAGAGCAAACTCTCCAAAAATTAATCTGAAATAAAAAAAGACCCGCAAATAGCTGTAGCAATCTTGAGAAAGAAGAACAAAGTTGGAGGGATCACAGTACCAGATATCAAGCTATACTACAAAGCCACTGTTCTAAAAACTTCCAGGTACTGACACAAGAACAGACATATAGACCAATGGAACAGAACAGAGAGTCCAGAAATTGACCCCAGCCATTATACTCAATTAATATTTGATAAAGGAGGCAAGAGCATACAATGGAGTCAAGACAATCACTTCAATATATGGTGTTGGGAAAATTGGACAGATATATGCAAAAAAAAATGAAAAGAGAACACCAACCTATACCATACACAACAATAAACTCAAAATGGACAAAAAACTTAAACATAAGTTTGGAAACTATAAAAATCTTTAAAGAATCTATAGGCAGCAAAATATCAGATATACTTTATAGGAATATCTTTCCCAACACATCTCCTAGGACAATGGAAACTAAGCAGAAAATAAAGAAATTGAACTACATCAAAATAAAAAGCTTCTGCACAGCAAAAGAAACCATCAACAAAACAGCAAGATAGATCACTGCATGGGAGAACATATTTTCCAATGTGACATTCGATAAGGGATTAATCTCCAAAATTTATAGGGAAGTCATACAACTTAACAAAAGGAAGATAAGCAATTCAGTCAACAAATGGGCAAAGTACCTAAATAGACACTTTCTAAAGAGGACATACAGAAGACCAAGAGACATATGAACAATTGCTCAAAGTCAATAATCACCTGAGAGATGCAAATAAAAACAACAATAAACAAATGGGACTACATAAAAATAAAAATATTTTTTACAGCAAAAGAAACTATCAACAAAACAACAGGAAATCCCACTGTATGGGAGAACATATTTGCAAATGTTATCACTGATAAAAGTTTAATCTCCAACATCTATAGGCAGCTTATACAACTTAATGAAAAGGAAGATAAATGATCCTATTAAAAAATGGGCAACGGACCTAAATAGAATCTTTTCAAAAGAAGACAGAAGGAATGCCAAGAGACACATGAAAACATGCTCAAATTCACAAATTATCCGAGAGATGCAAATTAAAACGACAATGCGGTACCATCTCACACCTGCCAGAATGGCTATTATCAACAAATCAACAAACGACAAGTGTTGGCAAGGATGCAGAGAAAAAGGAACACTCATGCACTGCTGGTGGGGGTGTAGACTGGTGCAGCCACTGTGGAGAACAGTATGGAGTTTCCTCAAAAAACTGAAAATGGAACTCCCATTTGACCCAGTAATCCCACTCCTAGGAATATATAATAAGAAACTGGAAACACCAATCAGAAAGGACATATACACCCCTATGTTCATAGCAGCACAAGTTACAATAGCTAAGATTTGGAAACAGCCTAGGTGCCCTTAAGCAGATGACTGGATCAGAAAACTATGGTACATCTACACAATGGAATACTATGCTGCTATAAAAGAAGGAATTCTTACCATTTGCAACAACCTGGATGGAATTGGAGAACATTATGCTAAGTGAAATAAGCCAGTCAATGAAAGAAAAATACCACATGATCTCACTCATTTATGGATAATAAAGAAAATCATAAACTGTTGAACAAAAAGATAGATACAGAGACAGTAAAGCATCAAACAGACTGTCAAATTACAGCGGGAAGATTAGGGAGAGGTGGGGGAGATAAAAGATCAATCAAAGGACTTATATGCATGCATATAAGCATAACCAATGGGCACAAAACTCTGGGGGGTTAGGGCATGTATGGGAGTGGGATGGGGTGGGGCAATGGTAAGATATGTACACATATAATACCTTAATAAAAAAATGGAAAGAAAAAAACAACAACAATGAGTTATACCTGTCAGAATGGCTATCATCAACAAATCACCAAAGACAAGTGCTTGAGAGGATGTGGAGGAAAAGGAACCCTTGTGCAAGTGTCCCTCCCATGTCCCACATGGTTCAGGGTTCAGGTTCAGGGTTCGGGCTCTGGAGGAGGCCACACGCAAATGAAAGAGACTAGACAAGAAAATATTAATTTGGGAATTGGGGGCCAGGCAGAAGCCCAAGAGAGGAGTCTGCTTTGCTCTGGCCTTGCCATCCTTTTTATTCAGGTCTGGGATACACCCATAGCCCTTAGGCAGGCAATTCCAATAATATCTCGATGATAGCCCACCAGCAAGGATTTACATAAGTAAAAAGGTGGAAGTTGCTTCAGCTACTGTCTTAACTAGACAGTGGGTGTATGGCTCTGACCCTTGCCAGAGCCTCAAGGTTGACCAGCCTTCTGGATTCCTTGTCCACACCTCTCTGCTAGTGAAGGCAATGGGCAGCTTCCAATACCCTTTTACACTGTGGTGAAGAATGCAGACTGGTGCAGCCACTGTGGAAACCACTATGGAGTTTCCTCAAAAAATTAAAAATGGAACTCCCATTTGATCCAGTAATCCCACTTCTAGGAATATATCTCAAGAAATCAGAAACATCAATCAGAAAGTATATATGCACCCCTGTATTCATAGCAGCACAATTTAAAATAGCTAATATTTGGAATTAGCCTTAGTTAGTATCCATCAGAAAATGAGTGGATTAAAAAACTGTGGTACATCTGCAGAATGGAATACTATGCTGCTGTAAAAAAGAAAAAAATCTCTTATCATTTACAACAGCATGGATGGACCTGGAGTGTATTATGGTAAGTGAAATAAACATGTCTGAGAAAGATAAGTGTCACATGATCTCACTCATTTGTGGAATATAATTAACAATATAATCTGATGAACAAAAATAGATCAAGACAGAGAAGCATTGAACTGACTGTCAAACCACAGAGGGAAGGTAAGGCAGGTTGTGGGGGGTAAAAGATCAACCAAAGGACTTGTGTGCATGCATATAAGCATAACCAATGGACACAGACAGTAGGGGGATGAGGGCCTGTGCTGGGTGGTGGGAGCTGGTGGGGAGAGGTTAATGGGGGAAAAAGAAGACATATGTAATAATTTTAACACTAAAGAATTTAAAAAAATAAAAAATAAAAAAAATGAAAAACCATTAATGTAAAACAAAATGTATATATGTACATATAGGTTTTAAAGTTTTGGTAGAAGAAGATATGGGAAATAGAGATGCACTTTTGTTGAAGCAAAGTGAATAAAAGGTGTTTTAGGGATGGATGAATATAAAGTAATGGATTTTATTAGTAAAGTAAAAAAAAGGAAACTAATTCTGTCTTGGAATAAAATTATTTCAAATTAAGGAGAGAATAAACAGGACAAAAACTCAAAGATATAAAAGGTTGGGCAAAAGTAGATTTACAGTTGTTTGTATGGAAAATGATATAATAATTAATAAATAATAAAACAAGAATAAATTCCATTTCAGGTACTCACAACTGTAAACTTACTTTTGCTCCACCCTATATGTAAGTTACAAAAGGTCTCTGCATATTGTAAAAAGTGTATAAACATTGCAAAAGATTCATAAAGGAGGAATTTTAAGAAAATCATTGTATATATAGTCAAAATAACAGATACCTAGCAGTTACCTTATTTATATGTATGTATATGAACTTCCACCTGAACTTTAATGGTGACCATTTTAAAGTATTTTGTCATTTACAGACAATTATTGTTTTACTCTGATGCTTTTACAAATATCTTTCTACAAAGATGTTTCATCTTCAGAGAAATTCAGGGAGAAAGCTCTGACACTCTAAGAAACAAAACTTTAGTTAGTAATGCATGTGCGACTAAATTTAAAGATATTAACTCTTGGATGTTTAATGCCTGGTGATGTCAGCCCCAATAAAGATGCCAGATTTAGAAGAAAAATTTTCCTTAGACAATTACAACAGTGACTATCTACACTAATAAAAGGGTAATAGGCTAATTAAGGCGGACATCTTCTGGACGTCCATCCAGACAAAGCCGCAGTGGCTGAGAGGCCTCAGGCTCATGGCAGCCCTGGGCTCAGGAAGCCGTGGGCTCAGGCAGGGCTCAGGCAGCTGTGCGCCTCTCAGCCGCTATGGCTGGCAGTGGCAGCAGCAGTGGGGTGATAGGGGCGGTGTCTTCCCCTGATCAGCTGATTGCCTCCTGCAGAGGGAGGCCAGACTGTGGCTTAGGCCCGCTGCCATGGGGAGCAGGCCTAAGCCATCAGTAGGACATCCCTTGAGGGCTCCTGGACAGTGAGAGGGGGCAGGTCGGGCTGAGGGACCCCCCCCCCCGCCCCAGTGCACGAATTTTCATGCAATGGGCTTCTAGTATAGCAATATTAGACAATAGAATTGTTCTTAAAACACTCTGGCTAAGCAAGATAGGATTTGCTTTGCTGTTAATACTTTTTGATGAATTTGGATAAAACACCTTTGATAAAATAAAGTTAGAACTAAATATAATCCAGACACAAGCCAAATGATTAAACACAGTACCTACTAACACCTCATGGTTATTTAATATCTTCAATAACTGACCTCTTGTGTTGCTTCTTGGATCAGATCTATTATTAAAATTGAACTTAATGTTGAATTTATTATTACAGAAATTCTTGCTATTATACATCTGTTTTTCATAGCTCAATGTTATAATGATAGCACTCTGAAAATGGTTGTTCATTGTTTTGAAATGATCACTAAGGCCTATAAAATGTAATATAAGAAAATACAGAGGATATTTCCCTGCTCTTAATAAAACATGGCGATAAGACCTCTGTTTTGGAACTTTTTTTTGTTTGTTTGTTTAAATGTGGCCTAAGGTTCCTAAGCAAAGAGAAAACAATTTTCTCTCCTATGTGGGACATTACACACTGGAAATGAACCTTCTTTCTGATGAGGGACCAACAATGGAATAAAATACTCAAAATGAGCCCCCTGACAGTAGAGGGACCAATGAAGTCTTAAATAACGTATTAATGTTGCTTTCTGATAACTGATCAGCAATGCTTTTATGGACAGATATTGATCAAAAGAGGAAAACCATAAACAATAATATAAATGGAGCCACTTTTAAATGGGCCCAGAATTGCCTTACACATTTTATACCTCAAACATTTGAATGTTAAAAGAGGGGAAAATGACCTTTGAACTGTGCCTAAGCAATCTCAATATAGAATACAGAAATGGGACACAAGAAAGTGCTGTTAAAATAATAACAATATGGCCAATATCAGGGATCACTTTAATCTGCTTTACCATTCTCTTGATTCCTTAGCTAAGCTCATGATAGACCATCATATAGCTTTTATTTAGACCATTGTATAACTTTTGTCTACACAAGGTGGAATCTGTACAGTTGCTAATATGACTTGCTTTAGTTATATAAATAGCAGTGGTTAGGTTGAAAAAAATTCTAGGAAATTTTTAGACAAGGCTATTTAGCTGGAAGATATTCAGAAAGACAATGTTGAAAATGCCATTTGGTACTCTGTAAAACTGGCTCTCCCCCAACATAACTTGATTCCTTTCATTCCTGGGACCCCTCACAAGATAGAATCTTAGTTCTCATTTTTGGTCTGTACATAGCCAATCTCTTGGTCAGGTTTGTCTCCTCCAGACTAGAAAAGTTCCCCCTACAAATGATGGTATAACAACAATATCAGCAATTTTATCCTTCCCCTAATGACCCTAAAATATACCTCAGTTGCGCATCAAGGAAATTTACTCCTCTAATTCAAAGACATACTCCATCCACGTTTAGCAGGACATAGTTACAGAATGAAGAATGAAAAATCTCAGTGGAGAATTGTTAGATAGGATAAGAGTCTCCTTATTAGGGTGGTTCTTATTAAATACTACTGATACTAAACATTAAACCATAGCACAATATTTTGCAGACACAGCTGTCACTAGATGAATTTGATTGGAACTCAACCAGATAAGTTTATGCATCTGCAAAGAAAAAAACCAACATGTAATTAACCAGTATATATAAGCCAGGGGTGGGGAACGTCCAGCCTGCGGGCCATATAAGTCCCAAGAAATCATTTGGTCTGGTCCTGTCAAGACATTAGGGGTGAGTTAATTAAATGTTTGACCAAATATAGCAGGCTAATTTTTAAGTTGCTAATTTTAAATGCCCTTGAATGATGTTATAAATATCCAAATGACCCTTGGCAGAAAAAAGGTTCCCCACCCCTGAATAAACAATGGCTAACTAAGCCTCTCTTTGGGGAGACAGAGCTGCAAGTAAATAAAATCACACAACTGACAGCCACATCTCATTCTTAAATAGAACACTCCAAGAGGTGGACCCACTGAGTTCAGTAACAGTAGGAAAATCCTGATGCTTCTTGTCCCTCTAATTTGTACTGCATAATAAATTGTTAAAGACAGCATTAGGGAACAGAACAAGCTGTCATGTCTAAATTAGTTAAAGAATCAATAATTAATCAATAATTAACGCAACCTCTTTTATATTTGAAAACACACTATCAACTAGTTATTTTATCTTCTTTAGCCTTAGGGTCAATTAGTTATGCAAGAAAAACGGTAAATTTGGTAAAGATATCACTACAGAACAAGTTGTGTATATAAGTGTGCTAAATAATTAATAATTATTCCATAATTAGAGCCACTTCTTTTATATTTGAATCCATCTTTTATGTCAAAAATTTCTAACAGCCAATTAATTAAGTGGCAAAAATGCTTGCGGCAAAGATGTTTATGGTAAAGAAGCTTATGGCAAAAAATACTTAGAACTATTCCTAATAACCTCTTTAAATTAATTTTGAATTTTGCCAACATGCTGCTCAAAACTCCTTTAGCTTCTACCCATTACCTATTTCCAAAGACATGTCCATATTTTTTTAAGTATTATTAGAGCAGCACCTACCTCTCAGTAAGTACCAAAATCTGTCACATTGAGGGTTGGCACTTCAACATATTAATTTTAGGGAAAACACAATTTAGTACATAACATCTCCTCATTGAAGATTTTTTTGCTGGTTACCACTGTATTTATCTTGCAGACCTCATAGTGATTCTGGCTCTCAATTTTATATAATAACTTAGGAGATGGTGCTTCCTTTGATTCATCATGATACATTTTAGACAAGGAAAGAAGTTTCTGAAAAGAATAAAGTAATGACATGACAAAAAGGAACCTTGGAAATCTGGCTTAAAAAACATTTTATCCTTCAAGCTCACAGGTTTGTTTCATGTTCAAGAGACCTCCAAAAATAAAATACAATAAAATAAAATTT
This sequence comes from Eptesicus fuscus, assembly GCF_027574615.1. Taxonomy (NCBI): domain Eukaryota; kingdom Metazoa; phylum Chordata; class Mammalia; order Chiroptera; family Vespertilionidae; genus Eptesicus; species Eptesicus fuscus. The sequence continues at coordinate 28,768,409 of NC_072473.1, forward strand.
GCATGTGCCTCCTTTTACCTTTTTATTTATTTTTTATTTTTTTAAATATTTTTATTGAGGTATTATATGTGTACATATCTTACTATTACCCCCCCACCCCACACCCACACATGCCCTCCCCCCCCAGAGTTTTGCGTCCATTGTTTATGCTTATATGCATGCATACAAGTCCTTCGTTTGATTTCATAACTCCCCCACCTTTCCCAAACTTTCCCCCTGTACTTTGAAAGTCTGTTTGATGCTTTACTGTCTCTGTATCTATCTTTTTGTTCACCACTTTATAATGTTCTTTACTATCCCTAAATGAGTGAGATCATGTGGTATTTTTCTTTCATTGACTGGCTTATTTCACTTAGCATAATGTTCTCCAATTCCATCCAGGTTGCTGCAAATGATGAGAATTCCTTCTTTTTTATGGCAGCATAGTATTCCATTGTGTAGATGTACCACAGTTTTCCGATCCACTCATCTGCTGACGGGCACCTAGGCTGTTTCCAAATCTTAGCTATTGTAAATTGTGCTGCTATGAACATAGGGGTGCATATATCCTTTCTGATTGGTTTTTCTAGTTTCTTCGGATATATTCCCAGGAGTGGGATTACTGGGTCAAATGGGAGTTCCATTTTCAGTTTTTTGAGGAAACTCCATACTGTTCTCCACAGTGGCTGCACCAGTCTGCATTCCCACCAGCAGTGCACGAGGGTTCCTTTTTCTCCGCATCCTCGCCAACACTTGTTGTTTGTTGATTTGTTGATGATAGCCATTCTGACAGGTGTGAGATGGTACCTCATTGTTGTTTTGATTTGCATCTCTCGGATAATAAGTGACTTTGAACATGTTTTCATGTGTCTCTTGGCCTTCCTTCTGTCTTCTTTTGAAAATATTCTGTTTAGGTCTGTTGCCCATTTTTTTATTGGATCATTTATCTTCCTCTTATTGAGTTGCATAAGCTGCCTGTAGATGTTGGAGATTAAACCTTTATCAGTGATAGCATTTGCAAATATGTTTTCCCATGCAGTGGGCTTTCTTGTTGTTTTGTTGATGGTTTCTTTTGCTGTAAAAAAGCTTTTTATTTTGATGTAGTCCCATTTGTTAATTTTCTCTTTAGCTTCCATTGCCCTAGGGGCAGTGTCAGTGAAGAAGTTCTTGTGGCATATGTCTGAGATTTTGTTGCCTGTGGATTCCTCTAGTATTTTTATGGTTTCCCGTCTTATGTTTAAGTCCTGTATCCATTTTGAGTTTATTTTTGTGTATGGTGTAAGTTGGTGATCTAGTTTCATTTTTTTGCATGTATCTGTCCAGTTTTCCCAACACCATTTATTGAAGAGACTGTCTTGACTCCATTGTATGTTCATGCCTCCTTTGTCAAATATTAATTGAGCATAGTGGTTTGGGTCGATATCTGGGTTCTCTATTCTGTTCCATTGATCAATATGTCTGTTCTTGTGCCAGTACCAGGCTGTTTTGAGAACAGTGGCTTTGTAATACAGCTTGAAATCTGGTATTGAGATCCCACCTACTTTATTCTTCTTTCTGAGGATTGCTGAGGCTAGTCGGGGTCTTTTTTTATTCCAGATGAATTTTTGGAGAGTTCTTTCTAGGTCTGTGAAATATGCTGTTGGTATTTTGATGGGGAGTGCATTGAATCTGTGGATTGCTTTGGGTAGTATGGACATTTTAATGATGTTGATTCTACCAATCCAGGAACATGGTATGTTCTTCCATCTGTTTACGTCTTCCTCTATCTCTTTTTTCAGTGTCCTGTAGTTTTCTGCGTATAGGTCTTTTACCTCCTTAGTTAAGTTTATTCCTAGGTATCTTAATTTTTTTGGTGCGATGGTAAATGGGATTGCTTTTTTAGTCTCTCTTTCTGTAAGTTCATTATTGGTGTATAGAAAAGCCATAGATTTCTTGGCGTTAATTTTGTATCCCGCTACATTGCCGAATTCATTTATTAAGTCTATTAGTTTTTTGATGGAATCTTTTGGGTTTTTTATGTACAATATCATGTCATCTGCAAATAAGGACAGCTTCACTTCTTCTTTTCCAATTTAGATGCCTCTTATTTCTTCTTCTTGCCTAATTGCGATAGCTAATACTTCCAGTACTATGTCAAATAGGAGTGGTGAGAGTGGGCATCCCTGTCTTGTTCCTGTTCTTAGGGGAAATGGTTTTAGTTTTTGCCCATTGAGTATGATGTTTGCTGTGGGTTTATCATAAATAGCTTTTATTATGTTGAGGTATGAGCCTTCTATTCCCACCTTGTTGAGAGTTTTTATCAAGAAAGGGTGTTGGATTTTGTCAAATGCTTTTTCTGCATCTATTGATATGACTATGTGATTTTTATCTCTCAATTTGTTTATGTGATGTATCACGTTTATTGATTTGCGGATATTGTACCATCCTTGCATTCCTGGAATAAATCCTAATTGGTCATGGTGTATGATCTTTCTGATGTACTGCTGGAGCCGATTTGCTAGAATTTTGTTGAGGATTTTGGCATCTATGTTCATGAGGGATATTGGCCTGTAATTCTCTTTCATTGAGTTGTCTTTATCTGGTTTTGGTATTAGGGTGATGCTGGCTTCATAGAAGGAGCTTGGAAGTGTTCCTTCCTCTTGAATTTTTTGGAATAGTCTGAGGAGGATAGGTTTTAGTTCTTCCTTGAAAGTTTGATAAAACTCTCCTGTGAAGCCATCTGGCCCCGGGCTTTTGTTTGCCGGAAGCTTTTTGATGACTGCTTCAATTTCTTCCATAGTTACTGGCATGTTGAGCTGTTTAGAATCTTCCTGATTGAGTTTTGGAAGGTTGTATTTTTCTAGGAATATGTCGATTTCCTCTAGGTTGTCCAGTTTGTTGGAATAGAGTTGTTCGTAGTATTTTGTAACAATCCTTTGTATTTCGTTGGGGTCTGTTGTTATTTCACCTCTTTCATTTCTGATTTTGTTTATTTGGGTCCTCTCTCTTTGCTTCTTGGTGAGCCTGGCTAGAGGTCCATCAATCTTGTTTATCCTTTCAAAGAACCAGCTCTTGGTTTTGTTGATCTTTTGTATTGTTTCTTTGGTCTCTATGTCGTTTATCTCCGCTCTGATCTTTATTATTTCTTTCCTTCTGCTTACACTGGGCTTATCTTGTTGCTCTCTCTCTAACTCTTTGAGTTGTTGGGTTAGGTAATTTATTACCATTGTTTCTTGTTTTTTGAAGTAGGCTTGTAGAGCTATGAACTTCCCTCTCAGGACTGCTTTCATTGTGTCCCATAGATTTTGGATTGTTGTGTTTTCATTGTCGTTTGTTGCCATGATGTTTTTTATTTCTTCCTTGATGTCTTTGGTAACCCAGTCATGGTTTAATAACATGCTGTTTAGTCTCCAAGTGTTTGATTTCTTTGGGTTGTTTTTATTGTAGTTGATTTCCAGTTTTATGCCACTGTGATCTGAGAAGATACTTGATATGATTTCTATCTTCTTGAATTTGTAGAGACTTTGCCTATGTCCTAACATATGGTCTATCTTTGAAAATGACCCATGTGCACTTGAGAAGAATGTATATTCTGTGGCTTTGGGGTGAAATGTTCTGAAGATGTCGATTAATTCCATCTGTTCTAGTGAGTCATTTAGGATTGATGTTTCTTTGCTGATTTTTTGTTTAGAGGATTTGTCCAATGGTGATAGTGGGGTATTGAAGTCTCCTACTATGATTGTATTACTGTCAATCTCTCCTTTGATATCTTCCAGGAGTTTTTTAATGTATCTTGGTGCTCCTGTATTGGGTGCATATATGTTTACCAGAGTTATTTCTTCTTGTTGGATTTCTCCCTTTAGTATTATGAAGTGGCCTTCATTATCTCTTGTTATGTCCTTCACTTTGAGATCTAATTTGTCAGATATAAGTATTGCAACCCCAGCTTTTTTTTCATTTCCATTTGCCTGGAAAACCTTTTTCCATCCCTTTACTCTGTCTGTATGCATCCTTTTTTTTGAGGTGGGTTTCCTGTAGACAGCAGATATCTGGGTTTTGTTTTCTTATCCAGTCTGTTACCCTGTGTCTTTTGATTGGGGCATTCAATCCATTTACATTTAAAGTTATTATTGATAGGTACTTATTTGACGCCATTTTTATTCTATACCCCTGTGTACCTTCTTTGCTTCCTATTTCTTTCTTTTTTTTACAGCAGACCCTTTAGCATTTCTTTCAGTGCTGGTTTGGTGGTGATAAACTCCCTTAGTCCTTTTTTGTCTCTGAAGCTCCTGATTTCACCTTCAATTTTGATTGATAGCCTTGCTGGGTACAGTATTCTTGGATTTAGACCCTTCCTTTGCATGACTTGGTATATTTCATTCCATTCCCTTCTGGCCTGATGAGTTTCTGTTGAGAAATCAGTTGCTAGTCTGATGGGGGTTCCTTTGTATGTAACTGTCTGTCTCTCTCTGGCCGCTTGTAAGATTCTTAGTTTGTCGTTGGTGTTTGCCAACTTAACTATAATGTGCCTTGGCGTCGGTCTTTTGGGGTTCATTTTGCTTGGAACTCTGTGAGCTTCTTGGATTTGTGTGGGTTTTTTCTTCCCTATATCAGGGAAGTTTTCTGTTATTATTTCTTCAAACAGGTTTTCTATTCCTTGCTCAGTTTCCTTTCCTTCTGGCACCCCTATTATCCTGATGTTGTTTTGTTTTGTATTGTCCCGAAGTTCCCTTACGCTCTCCTCAATCTTTCTAATTTTTGTTTCTAGAAGCTGTTGTAATTGGGTATTTTTTTCCATCTTGTCTTCTAGCTCACTTATGCGGTCCTCTGCTTCATCTAGTCTACTCTTGATGCTTTCTATTGAGTTCTTTACAGCAGCGATGTCATTTTTCATTTCTTCTTGGTTCTTCTTCATTTCTTCTTGGTTCTTACTCATATTCTCGAATTTGTCTTCCATCCTTTTCAGCCACTTTATGACCATTTCTCTGAATTCTTTCTCTGATAGGTTGTTTGCCTCTAAATCGTTTACTTCATTTTCTGGTGATGCCTGCTTCTCTTTCCTGTGGGGGCTGTTTCTTTGTCTCCCCATGGTCTCTCTTCTCCGGATGTCTGGTTATATAGATTTCTCTCTCTGGCGTTGATTTAAAGGTATAAAATACAACACAACCAGGCACAACAGACAAGGCACTGAACAGAATTGTATTCACGATATTAATAACCTCCAATAAAGGTAACCACCAGAGAAAGACAAATTAGGGAATAGGAGTGGAAGAGGGAGAGTAAAAAGAAAGAACAACAACGAAGAAAAAAACAACAACAAAGAGTGTGAATCTGAACTTGGGAAAAGAGCAGAAAGAAAGAAAAGAAATAACAGAAAAGAAAAAGAAAAGAAAAAAAAAGTAAGAGAGACAAGAATGATACTAAGAGAGAAAAGGGGAACAAACTATATATATGGGGAGTAAACTCCACTAGAACAACCACTATTCCCAGCAAATTCCAGCAACACGAGCCTGGAGATTAATACAAACTGCAACAGCAGCTAATATCAAGTGAGGCAAGGGAAAACAAAAGTAAAAAACAAACAAAAACAAAGCAAACAAAAGAACCAACCAAACCAACAAAAAGAATAATCTAAACAATCTCATAAAAAAGCATAAAAATTCAATCTAATCAACATTCAAGCAAACAACAACAAAAGGCCCGAGAGAAAAATAATTTTTTAAAGTTAGCGTAGAGAGAGGTTTGTATGGATTTGGAGCAGGGGGTTGGGAATTAGATATATAAGTAGGGTGAAGTTTTAGCAGGGAGTAAACTGAAAAAGTAGGGAAAATCTAAAGCCAGAAAGGGTTAAGATAAACTGGGACCAAAAGGGGAAAGGTTAGGAGAGTGATGGCATAATGTTAGCTTTGAGATAGGGTAAAGCGATTGTAAGGGAAAGATGCAAATCGAATGTAGGACACTAATCCAAAAATAAAAGAAAGAGAAAATCAAATGACATTAAAAAAAAAAAAAGTAAAATAATAGTAATAATAGTGCTGATTGAAAATAAAAATGTAATAATTAAAAAGGTGAAAATCAAGTGAGGAAAAAGAAAAAAATATTAGTTTCTTAAGTAAAAGATGCAAAAAATGAAAATAAAAAAAATATGAGAATAAAAAATTGAAAAAATTGAAAAAAGAATTGAAAATTAAAAAATAGGAAGACTAAAATGTGCAGTAGCGGCTGTCATTCACTTCCTCTATTATTCTGTTTGTTACGCCTTTTTCCCAGTCTGGGCGGTATTTCAGTTCAGCTTCATTCCAGGGCTCCTCAGTGTTGGAAGCCAGTCCTGCTTTTTAAGCCAGCCCTGTCTTAATTTCTCGTATTTATTTTTGATTACACCAGAGACAATTAGCGTTTCAGCCCCTGGGTGGCAGTGTTTCTGAATTGACTTCCGGGCCTCTCTAGCTCTTTTTTCTTTTCTTTTTTTTTCCCCCTTCTATGGCACTCACTACCGGTTTGTGGAGGTGTGCGCCTCAGAGCTGCCTCTCTGATGGTCACACGCAGCTCTGGCCCCAGGTTCCGAAAAAACACCTTCCCCCTGCAGTCTTTCAGGGTTTCCACCTGGGTTTACCTCTGTATTGGGCTTAGCAATCAGAGTCGGAAAGAGCCCAGGTGTGCGGACCGTGGGTCTGTGCCCCAGACTAAGGAGCCTGCACTCCTTTGAAAATTCTTAGTCTGACCCTCCTGGTCAGATTAAAATGAGTTGCTTTCAAGAGGTCACTTCTGTTAGCAGCTCAGAAGACCCCCCTCCTCATTCACGGATCACGGCAGTTCCAACTGCCGCTGATTTTTCTAGGCACAGACCTCCCGGCTCCTGCAGGTCCTGCGGCTGCCGCGCTTCCCTCACCCAGCGCCTCCCTCATCCACCGCGGGGATCAGAAACCACAGCTTATTTCAGACAAAATCTGACCTTTCCGTGGTGCAGTGAAGAGTTTCTTTGAATCCAAATGTTTGCGCTGATAGGGGACCGGTGGTCTGGTGCTCCCAGCAGTTCAATGTTTGCAGTTGTCGCAGAAAGTCAGGTTTCCACTAAAATCCTCCTTTCCTTGCAAGATGGCGAGGCGCCCGGCGAGCCCGCAGCTCCAGGAGGGGACCCAGCCCCTGTGGGTGCTGCGCGGTCAGAGGAACACTGCCCAGCACTCCCCCGCCTTCTCCTGGAGTTTAGCTGTCCCTTGGCTTGCCCACATACACTCCCTCTGCGAGCCTCTGCTGCTCTGACTCTCCGCCCCAGGAACAGACTCCAAACCCGACTCTATTCCGTCGCCATTTTCCAGGACTTCCCTGTTCCTTTTACCTTTTTAAAAAATTTTTATTTTATTGTTCTAAGTATTACAAATAGTAGTACAAAAGTCTCCTTTTTTATCCCCCATTGACCTTCCCCCAGTCTCCCCTAGCCCCCGACACATGCCCTCACCGCACCCCAGTGTCAAGTGTCCATTAGTTATGCTTAAATGCATGCATACAAGTCCTTCGGTTGATCTCTTACCTACCCCCCGCCACCCCGCAACCTTCCCTGCATTCCCACTGTAGTTTGACAGTCTGTTTGATGCTTCTCTGCCTGTATTTATTATTGTTCATCAGTTTATAATGTTTTTTATTATCCATAAATGAGTGAGATCATGTGGTATTTTTCTTTCACTGAGTGGCTTATTTCACTTAGCATAATTCTTTCCAGATCCATCCATGCTGTTGCAAATGGTCAGAATTCCTTCTTTGTTACAGCAGCATAATATTCCATTGTGTAGATGTACCAAAGTATTCTAATCCATTCATCTGCTGATGGGCACTTAGGCTGTTTCCAAATCTTAGCTATTGTAAATTGTGCTGCTATGAACATATGGGTTCCTATATCATTTCTGATTGGTGTTTCTGTTTTCTTGGGACATATTCCTAGAAGTGGTATTACTGGGTCAAATGGCAGTTCCATTTTTAAATTTTTGAGGAAACGCCATACTGTTCTCCACAGTGGCTGCACCAGTCTGCATTCCCACCAGCAGTGAAGGAGAGTTCCTTTTTCTCCGCATCCTCTCCAGCACTTGTCCTTTGTTGATTTGTTGATGATAGCCATTCTGACAGGTGTGAGATGGGACCTCATTGGTGACTTGATTTGCATCTCTCAGATGATTAGTGACTTTGAGCATGTTTTCATATGTTTCTTGGCTTTCTGAATGTCCTCTTTCGAAAAGTGTCTATTTAGCTCCTTTGCCCATTTTTTTTTATCGGATTGTTTATCTTCCTTTTGTTAAGTTGTATGAGTTCCCTGTAAATGTTGGAGATTAAACCCTTATTGGAGATAACATTGTCAAATATGTTCTCCCATGCAGTGAGCTTTCTTGTTGTTTTGCTGATGGTTTCTTTTGCTATGCAGAAGCTTTTTATTTTCATATAGTCCCATTTGTTTATTTTCTCTTTAGTTTCCATTACCCTAGGAGCTATATTGGTAAAGATATTGCTACAACAAATGTCTGCTATTTTGGTGCCTATGGCTTCTTCTAAGATTTTTTGGTTTCCCATCTTACTTTTAAGTCCTTTATCCATTTTGAGTTTATTTTTGAGTATGCTGTAAGTTGGTGGTCTAGTTTCATTTGTTTCCAAGTATCTGTCCAGTTTTCACAACACCTTTTATTGAAAAGAATATCTTGTCTCCTTTGTATGCTCTTGCCTCCTTTGTCAAATATTAATTGAGCATACTGGCTTGTGTCGATTTCTGGGTTCTCTATTCTGTTCCACTGGTCTATATATCTATTTTTGTGCCAGTACCAGGCAGTTTTGAGAACAGTGGCTTAGTAATATTGCTTGATAACTAGTATTGTTATCCCTCCAAAATTGTTCTTCTTTCTCAAGATAGCTTCAGCTATTCGGGGTCTTTTTTTATTCCAGAAGAATTTTTGGAGAATTTGTTCTAGGTCTTTGAAGTATGCTGTTGTTATTTTAAGGGGGATTGCATTGAATTTATAGATTGCTTAGGGTAGTATGGACATTTTAATGATGTTGATTCTACCAATCCATGAACATGGTATATTCTTCCTTTTGTTCATGTCTTCCTCTATCTCTTTTTTCAGCGTCCTGAAATTTTTGAGTACAGGTTCTTTGTGTCCTTGATTAAGTATATTCCTAGGTATCTTATTTTTTGTTGTTGTTGTTGCAATGGTAAATGGGATTGCTTTTTAAATTTCTCTTTCTGTGAGTTATTATTGGCCTACGGAAAAGCCATAGACTTCTGGGTGTTAATTTTGTATCTTGCTACATTGCTGAATTCATTTATTAAGTCTAGTAGATTTTTGATGGAGTACTTGCAGTTTTCTATGTACAGTATCATGTCATCTGCGAATAAGGACAGTTTTATTTCTTCTTTTCTAATTTGGATTCCTTTTATTTCTTCTTCTTATCTGATTGCAATGGTGAGTACTTCCAGTACTATGTTGAACAGGAGTGGTGAGAGTGGGCATCCCTGTCTTGTTCCTGTTCTTAGGGGAAATGGTTTTAGTTTTTGCCCATTGAGTATGATGTTGGCTGTGGGTTTGTCATATATGGCTTTTATTATGTTGAGGTATGATCCTTCTATTCCCACCTTGCTGAGAGTTTTTATCAAGAAAGCCTGTTGGATTTTGTCAAATGCTATTTCTGCATCAATGAATATGATTATATGGTTTTTATCTCTCAGTTTGTTTATGTGGTGTATCACATTTATTGATTTACAGATAGTGTACGATCCTTGCATCCCTGGAATAAATCCCACTTGGTCATGGTGTATGATCTTTCTAATGTAATTTTGGATCTGGTTTGCTAGAATTTTGTTGAGGTTTTGGTGTCTATGTTCCTGAGGGATACTGTCCTATAATTCTCTTTCTTTGTATTGTCTTTATCTGGTTTTGGGATTAGGGTAATGCTGTCTTCTTAGAAAGAGCTTGGAAGGGCTTCTTCCTCTTAAATTTTTTGGAATATTCTGAGGAAGATAGGTTTTATTTCTTCTTTGAATGTTTGATAAAACTCCCCTGTGAAGCCGTCTGGACCAGAGCTTTTGTTCATTGGAAGTTTTTTGATTACTGTTTCAATTTCCTCTATAGTTATCAGCCTATTCAGATTTTTTTATTTCTCCCGGTTGAATTTTGGAAGGTTGTATGAAGAAATGGACATATTCTTAGAAAAATACGACCTTCCAAAACTCAAGCAGGAGGAATAAAAAATATTTTTTCTTAATTCACAATATGCTTTATCATGTACACTACTTTCATCTACAACATTGGATACTCTCTGAGTCAGGTAGAATTCTGGATCTTGTATGTCTGCTCTACATATGACATATTGTAAATGTTAATAAATATTTCTTGAAGGTCCAATATATAAGGTCTTACTTATCTTAAAATTGTAATTCATATAAAACATTATATTATTAGTGGTCTCATGATAAAGTGTGGCTTGTAAGAAACATGTATGGTATATCCCAGTAAACATTTTCCCATTAAGCAATGACTATATATAAAGTATTTTGAAAAGAAAAATACTCAGCCACTTTTTATGTCAATGGAATGGCTACATGAGAGAGCCCCAAGGCCTCTACTCCTGAAACTTTAACAATTTGATCAACTATAACTCAACAAAGGAATCGCTGCTCAATATAGAGGCACACCTGAGAGACCTGTACATTGAAACAACTAAAGGTTGACAAATGTGGACAAATGGGATGGTGAGAAGAGAGGGAAGCTCATTAGGCCATGGATGAAGCCCTATAGACGGGGCCAGTCAGGAGAGAAAGCCAATAGTAGTAAGAGCTTTCTTCTTCCAGGAGGAAGGGGGAGTCTAAATGGGCATTCCAGCAGGGCTTGCTTGTGGTGCAAACTGCAGCTGAGCCACCTGAGAGACTGTGGCAAGGAGACATCATGGGAGTTTTCCCAGAGCTGTACCCTGTCAGGTGGTTGTAAGGCTGATGGAATCTCAAACAGTTATTTTTAAAGGGTTCATGTATTGACTTACTCGGATTTACTCCCTCTAAGGTCCAGTGTGGGGACAGCAGCTTGAAAAGCACCAGAAACATAGGGGAAGAACTGAAGTTTCAGGCATCAGGACGAGAGCTGGAGGGCCATTGTCTGCCTGACAGAAGTACTGGCAGAAGCCATTTTTCCTTGAATGAAACATTCCCCCAGCTAGCAGAAGGATGCTATATTTGAGTCTCCATCAACCGCAGTATCACTGTTTGCCCCACCTTATTGATTTCCTGCGACCCAACCCCACCCAACTTTTGGGCCCACCCAAGGAGTTTACAGTGGCTTTACCATAGGAATTGCCTTCTGTGATTCATGCTTCAGATTTTCCTAAAGTTTCTCAATCAAGCGGCATCTGGCCTCAGTGTGCCCAATACCTCTAACTAAGTGGTTACAGGCTTGGCACTAGCAGCTCTCAGACTTGGTTCACAGCTTGGCCTCACCTATGCACCTGATGCCCAGCACAAAAAGCAGCCATCTGCATATTGCTTTGTAGCTTATGTCTGGTGGCCTTGAGCAAAACACAGATGGTGGGTGATCTTGGCTTGCACTTCCCAAGATGCCCCAGTGCCAGTGTACCCAGTGGACCGCTTTAGACGATGTCAAAGTATGACCACTAAACTATCTTCATAAGATACACACACAAGGGTGGACTCAGTGGGTACCAGAGCCCTGATGAAGTAAGTAAGTCCTGCTCTTTGTAGAGGGTCCCTGCACAGCTGACCCTCCAAGGTGGTTGGAGTTCAGTGGTCAGTGATCACAGCCAATCCTCGCAGCTAATGTGCCTGGGCAAATCCTCCCTTTGCTGTGCTAACAGCAATCAAAACAACTACAAGAGGAGAGTGTACAGCCCACATGATGGGGTGCACCTCAAGTGCCCAGCTGGGGTGATCAGGGAGGCTGTGCCTACTCAATTAGGCCACCTACTATATTAGGCCTTTCTACCAAGCCTGGGAGATGTAGCAGCTTTACTTAATACATAGAAACAAATACAGGGAGGTAGCCAGAGTGAGGAGACAAAAAATCATGGTCCAAATGAAACAACATAACAAAACTCCAGAAAAAAGAACTGAAGAAAATGGAGATAAACACTCTACTAGATACAAAGTTCAAAACACTGCTTATAAGGATGCTCAAGGAACTTAGTGTAGATAACAACAGCATGAAAATAGAACCAGCTAGAAATGAAGGCTATGGTAATGTAAATTAATGATTTACAAGAAATCAACAGTAGAGTAGATGAAGCTGAGAATAAAATCAGTCATTTGGAATATAAGAAAGCAAAATAAATAAATAAATAAATAAATAAATAAATAAATAAACAAACAATCAGAACAGCAAAAAGAAAAAAGAATCCAAAAAATGGCAATAGTATAAGAAGCCTCTGGGACTACTTCAAGCATACCAACATTTGCATCATGGCCAGAAGGAGAAGAGAGAGAACAGATATGGAAAACTTATTTGGACAAATAATGACTTAAAACTTCCCTAACTGGGTGAAGGAAACATAGTACATGTTCAGGAAGCACAGAGAATCCCAAACAAGATTAACCCAAAGAGGCCTACACCAAGATACATTATAATTAAAATGCAAAGGTCAAGCACAAACAGAGAATCTTAAAAGCAGCAAGAGAAAAGCAGTTAGTTGCCTACAAGGGAGCTCCCATAAGACAGTCAGCTGATTTCTGAACAGAAACTTTGCAGACCTAAAGGAATTGGCAAGAAATATTTAAAGTGATGAAAAGCAAGCATCTACAACAAAAATTGCCATATCCTGAAAAGCTATCATTTAGAATAGAAGGACACATAGTTTCCCAGACAAGAAAAAGCTAAAGGAATTAATCACCACCAAACCAGCATTGTATGAAATAGTAAAGGGTCTTATTTAAGGAGAAAAGAAGATGAAAAGTATGAACAATAAAATGGCAATAAATACATACTAATCCACAATTGCATCTACAAACTAAATGAGCAAGCAGAACAGAAACAGACTCATTGATACAGAGAACATTTTGATGGTTGCCAGATGGGAGGGGAATCTGGGGGTGGACAAAAAAGGTGTAGGGATTAAGAAGTAAAGAATTGGTTGTTACAGAATAGTCATGGGGATATAAAGTACAGCATAGGGAATCTACACTAATAAAAGAGAAACATGCAAATTGATCGCACCTCCGCTATGCCCACCAGCCAATCAGGAGTGAGTATGCAAATTAACACAACAAAGATGGCAGTGGCCATGGAGCTAGAGTGAGCAGGAGGCTTGGGTTGCCCTCAGTGATGGAGGAAGCCAAGCTTTCCACCCGTCCTAGCCAGCCCTGGCCTCCACTCAAGGTTATAAAGTTTCAATTATAGAAGATAAATAAACCCCAGTTACCTGCTTCCAGCCGGCCCTGGCCTCTGCTCAAGGAGGTGCTGAAAAAAAAAAAAAGAAAAGAAAAAAGGAGGGGCTGGAAGCCTGGGTCGCCGGGGGGCGTGGCCAGAATGAAAACGACCCTCAGCCCCTTTCCTAGGTTGGCCACACCCCCATGGGTGAGGGTCCCCACTGGGGGGCTTGGCCAGCCTGCAAACAGCCCTCAGCCCCTCACCCAGGCTGGCCAGGCACCCCAGTGGGGGCCCTCACCATGAAGGGGGTGTGGTTAGCCTGAAAATGGCCCTCAGCCCCTTACCCAGACTGGCCATGCCCCCATGGAGTAAGAGTCCCCACTGGGGGGCATGGCCAGCCTGCAAACAGCCATCAACCCCTCACCCAGGCTGGCCACAACCCCCAGCAGGGAGACTCACTCCATGGGGGTGTGACTGGCCTGAAAACCACCACAGGCCCCTCGCCCAGGCCACCCTATGCCCCAATGGAACCCCCACCCTGATCCGGGACACCCTTCAGGGCAAACCAGCCAGCCCCCACCAGTGCACCAGGACTCTATCTATACTAATAAAAGGGTAATATGCTAATTAGACTGGGAGACCTTCCATGAGACCTTCCGGACATTCTGAACAAAGCCATGGTGGTGGGGCTGAAGTAGAGGTGGTTAGAGGCCAAGAGGGGAGGGAAGTTGTGGGTGATCAGGCCAGGATGGGACAGCAGTTGTGAGTGATCAGGCTGGTGGGGAGCAGGGCTGTTGGGTGTAAGCAGACCAGCAGGGGGGCCAGTTGGGGGTGAGAAGGCCAGTGGGGAGGGAAGAAAGGGGGCTAGCAGGCCAGAAGGGGGGCATTTGGGGGTGAGCAGGTCATCGGGGGGGCCAGTTGGGGACAAGCACACTGGCATGGGAGGCAGTTGGGGGTGATCAGGCTGGTGGGGGCATTTGGGGCATGCAGGCTGGCAGAAGGGGGAAGTTGGGGATGAGCAGTCTGGCAGGCAGAGTGATTAGGGGCAATCAGGCAGGCAGGCAGGCAGGTGAGCGGTTAGGAGCCAACAGTCCCAGATTGCGAGAGGGATGTCCTACTGCTGGTTTAGGCCAGATCCCTGTAAACTGGCAGTAGGACATCCTTTGAGGGGTCCCAGATTGGAAAGGGTGCAGGCCAGGCTGAGGGACACCCCTCGTGCATGAATTTCATGCACCAGGCCACTAGTATAGTCAATAATATTCTAATAAATAGGCATGGTGCAGGATGGGTGCGGGATTTATTGGGATGGTCACATATTAACTTATGCAATGTTTTGGTCCCTGTGGTGTACAACAAATCCTATCTGATAAAGAGGTAATATGCAAATTCACCGTCACAGCCTCACAAGATGGCTGCCTATGAGCAGGCTGGCAGGGGGGTTAGTGAGGGATGACCAAAAAACTGAACTGCAGTCTGCTGTGAGAGGCGACCAGGCCGGCAGGGGCGGTAGTTGGGGAAGACCAGGACAGCAGGCGGGGACAGTTAGGGGCAACCAAACCAGCAGGGGGGTGCAGTTGGGGGAGAGCAGGCTGACAGGGGAGCAGTTGGGGGTGATTAAACTGGCAGGGGGAGCAGTGAGGGGTGACTAGGCCGGCATGGGGGGCAGCTGGGGGTGACCAGGCTGGCAGGGAGGGGCAGTTAGGGATAACCAGGCTGGCATAGGGGGGTAGTTGGGGGCGACCAGGCCAGCAGGGGGCCAGTTAGGGACGATCAGGGCCAGCATGCAGAGGTAGTGAGGTGCGATCAGGCCAGCAGGGAGGCAGTTAGGCGTGACCAGGCAGGCAGGCAGGTGAGCGATTAGGAGCCAGCGGTCCAGGATTGTGAGAGGGATGTCCCAGGGATCGGGCCTAAACTAGCAGTTGGACATCCCCTGAGGGGTCCCGGATTGGACAGGGTGCAGGTGGGGCTGAGGGGATCCTCCCCCCCCCCTGACCCCCGTGCATGAATTTCGTGAACCGGGCCTCTATTTAAAAATATAGTTTAAAAACAAAAACAAAAACTGAATCTTGCCCAGTGTTTTCAAAGTACCAAATTCATGTTTTGGGGGGTTTTATGTTAGTATTTAGATAATCTATTCACATAGTTTGCTGTATCTATAGGCCTACCATTCTTTATGTGGTCAATCTAAATAAAAGCTAAATTTCTAAACATTGAAAAAGTTCAGTACTGTAGACCAATTTATGATTAGATTAGTACTATTCAAACTTTTAAATAATGTTTTTATTGATTTTAGAGAGGAAGGGAGAAGGAGTGCGAGGTAGAAACATCAATATTGAGAGAGAATCATTGATCAGCTGCCTCCTGCATGCCCCACACTGGGGATCTAGCCTGCAACTTGGGCATGTGCCCTGACCAGGAATTGAACTGTGACCTCTTGGCTCATAGGTTGATGCTTAACCACTCAGTCATGCTGGCTGGGCCAAACTTTTATTAGTAAAATATTTTCACAGGCCAAAATTTAGCTTGTATGCTCATAAAATTAAAACCTCAAAAAGAACTAAACTACTCAAAAATAACATCAGCTAAGTTAAGGTGAAATACAAAATAGCCATACTATGTGAATACAGTATTTCAACATTCTTAAAACAAGTTGAATTATTGTACTATTAATTATTTACCTGTCAGCAGGTGTTCAAATAAAATTTCTCAATCTCATAACCATGCTTTCTTATTCATGCAGAAAGGCAAGTTCTTCCACTTACAAATAAATAGGTCTTAAATTGATGATAGCTTTAATTTAAACCTTAAAAGCTGGTTTACTTAAAACCTAGTTCAAAGCTTTTTGTAATAACACCAAGATATTAAGATGTATTTGAAATAAAATTTATACTGATTAATCAATATTTAGCCATACATATTTAAGTTGTTTACAGTACAATGTGAGAAATATTAAGAAGTAATGGCTAAGAAGTAGGAAAAATGAAGTAAAAAAAATGAGGAAACTTTGGCCAGAAGACTGCCATCAGTTGACTCTGTGATTTTTGAGTACGGTTTTCAAACTCTGGAAGATTTTATACTTCCAGAAATTAAAACTGATACTCTCTTAACTAATTTGTTGTGAGAAATATGAAAAAATAAATTAAAATAACTTTTATTTTTGTTTTCAATATATGGTACAAATAGATACAGTTGAAAAATCCTCTAATTGCTTTCCAATTTTTCATATTCACCCTCTCATGTTGTTTGTTTGTACTCTTTCAATCCAAGTTTTTATGTTTTTACTGCAAATGAATGTATCCATAAGTTTTATATAAATGGTATATTACTCTGCAACTTGTGTTTTTTTTCTCAATGTGTCCCCTAAAACTATTCAGGTTAATACATATAAATTTTATAAACTCACTTTATCTGTTGCATAAAATTCAATCACATGACTACAGTAAAATTCATGTATCTATTTTCTTGCAAATGAATATTTGAGTTGTTTAAAATTCTTCATTATTACAAATGAGTGCTGAAATGAATAATTTTTGTGTCTCTCATTCTTTTAATGTAAATATATTTTAATGTTTATCTTATGCATTAAATTATAAGCCTCCTGGAAGGTAACATTTGCATCTTTATCTTCCAATGGACTTGTACAGTGACAGTAATGGGCTCTTAATGCCTTTTTATAAAAACATCTTCTATCCTATATAATAAAGAGGTAATATGCAAATTTACCCTCATACCCTCGCACAAGATGGCCGCCCCCATGTGGTCAAAGATGGTCACCACAAGATGGCCGGTAGGGGAGGGTAGTTGTGGGTGATCAGGTCAGCAGGGGAGGGCAGTTGGGGCAACCAGGCATGCAGGGGGAGGGCAGCTGGGGGAAACAGGTCAGCAGCGAAGGGCAGTTAGGAGTGACCAGGTCAGCAAGAGAGGGCAGTTGGGGGTTACTGAGCCAGCAGGGGAGGGCAGTTGGGGGCAAACGGGCCAGCAGGGGAGGAGTTAGGCATCAATCAGGCTGGCAGAGGAGTGGTTAGGGGGTGATCAGGCTGGCAGGCAGGCGAGCAGTTGGGGGCCAGCAGTCCCAGATTGGAGAGGGTGCAGACTGGGTTGAGGGACACCCCCCAGTGCATGAATTTCATGCACCAGGCCTCTAGTTAGATTATAAAAAGTTGGTGCAGGTTCTCTTACCATTTCTGGTTAAGCTCTGCTGAAGATTGTTTAATTTATTATTTTAATATATATATTTTTACTAGATGCCCAGTGCATTAATTCATGCACAGGTGGGGTCTGGCCAGCCCACCCTGATGGGGGCCCACCGGGGGTGGGGCTGGCCAGGGGGAGGGGCCGTGGGTGGGCTTCAGGGCATGTCCAGCCCATCTCAGTCCCAATCGGCTGGACACCAGCAGTAAGCTAACCTACCGGTTGGAGCGTCTGCCCCCTGGTGGTCAGTGCACAGTCACAGCGAGTGGTTGAGTGGCCTTAGCATATCATTAGCACATTATGCTTTGATTGGTTGAATGGATGACTAGACACTTAGCATATTAGGCTTTTATTATATGATTGTTGATAGTATTACAGATATTTCTCATTTCCCCCAACTTTACTCCCCTCCACCCAGCCCTTACTCACTACCCACAGGTTTTCACCACCTTATTGCCCATGTCCATGGGCTGTACATATCCTATCTAATATGCAAATTGACCGTCACTTCAACACACAATATGGCCACCCCCATGTGGACACAAGATGACCGCCACAAGATGGCCGGCAGGGGAGGGCAGTTGGGGGCGACCAGGCCTGCAGTGGAGGGCAGTTGGGGGCAACGAGGCCTGCAGAGGAGGGCAGTTGGGGGTGACTGGACCTGAAGAGGAAGGCAGTTGGGGGCGACCAGGCTGGCAGGGGAGGGCAGTTAGGGGTGACTGGGCCAGAAGGTGAGGACAGTTGGGGGTGACCAGGTCTGCCAGGGAGGGCAGTTGTGGGTGACCAGGCCAACAGAAGAGGGCAGTTAGTGGCAATCAGGCTGGCAAGTGAGGGCAGTTAGAGGTGACCAGGCCTGCAGGAAAGGGCAGTTAGGGGTGACCAGGCCGTCAGAGGAGGGCAGTTAGGGGCAATCAGGCTGGCAGGCAGGCAAATGGTTGGGAGCCAGCAGTCCTGGATTGTGAGAGAGACGTCCAACTGCCCTTGAAGGGTCCCAGATTGGAGAAGGTGCAGGCTGGACTGAGGGACACACACACTCCGTGCAAAAATTTTGTGCACCAGGCCTCTAGTAAGCATATAAGTTCTTTGATTTATCTCTTCTTGTCATCCCACCTCCACATTGAGGTATGTTATTCTGTTCCAAGGCTCCATTCTTCCAGTCTTATTTAGTTGGTCAACTCATTCTGTTCATTAAATTCCACAAATAGATGTAATCATGTGATACATATTTGTCTTTCCCAGACTGTCTTATTTCACTTAACATAATAGTCTCCAGATCCATCCATGTTGTACCAAAGGGTAAAAGATACCTCTTTTTACAACTGCATAGTATCCCATTGTGTAAATGTCCCACAGCTTTTTTTTATCCATTCATCTATTGCTGGGAACTTGGGCTGTTTCCAAATTTTAGCTATTCTTAATAACACTGCTATGAACATAGAGGGGCACATATTCTTTCTGATTGCTATTTCAGGTTTTTTAGGATATATTCCAAGAAGTGGGATTGGTGGGTCAAATGGAAATTCCTTTTTTTTTTTTTTTTTAACTCCACACTATTTTCCATAGTGGCTTCACCAATCTTAATTCCCACCAGCAGGGAACTAGTGTTCTCTTTCTCTGCATCCTCGCCAGCACTTGTTGCTTGTTGATTTTTTGATGATAGACATTAAGACATGTGTGAGGTGATATATCATTGTGATTTTAATTTAAATTTCTCTGATGATTAGTTACTTTGAGCCTTTTTTCATATGCCTTTTGGCCATTAGTATGTCCTCTTTTGAGAAATGCCTATTCAGTTCCTCTGTCCATTTTTTAACTGGATTGTTTGTCTTCCTTTTGTTGACTTGTATGAGTATTTTATATATTTTGGATATTAACCCCTTATCAGATGTATCATTGGCAAAAATGTTCTCCCATACAGTGGGTTCACTTTTCATTTTGATGGTGGTTTCTTTTGCTGTTCAGAAGCTTTTTATTTTTATATAGTCCCATTTCTTTACTTTTTTCCTTTTTTTCTCTTACTCTAGGACTGTGGTTGGCAAACTGCAGCTCGCGAGGCACATGTGGCTCTTTGGCCCCTTAAGTGTGGCTCTTCCACAAAATACCATGGCCTGGGAGAGTTTATTTTGAAGAAGTGGTGTTAGAAGAAGTTTAAGTTTAAAAAATTTGGTTCTCCAAAGAAATTTCAATCATTGTACTGTTGATATTTGGCTCTGTTGACTAATGAGTTTGCTGACCACTGCCCTAGGAGATGTTTATTCCTATGTATCTTGTTTTTTTGTAGTTGTTGTTGTTGTTGTTGCAATGGTAAATGCTTTTTGTTTTTATTTTGTTTTGTTTTTAGTTTCTCTTTCTGAGAGTTCATTATTGGTGTATAAATATGCTATAGATTTCTGGATGTTAATTTTGTATCCTGCTACTTTGCCAAATTCATTTATTAGGTCTAATAGTTCATGGTGGGGTCTTTAGTAGGGTTTTCTATGTACAATATAATGTCATCTGCAAATAATGACTGTTTTACTTCCTCCTTTCCAATTTGGATGTCTTTTATCTCTTCTTGTCTGTTGCTATAGCTAGGATTTCCATTACTATCTTACCTAATAATAGAGAAACATGTAAATTGACTGTACCTCCGCTACGCCCACAGCCAATCAGAGTGAGTATGCCAATTAACCCAACAAAGATGGTGGTTAATTTGCATACATATCTGGGTCCCAGGAACCTCCTCGTCACCCAGGTCACTTCTAGCTGGCCATCGGAGGGGCAGGGGGGCCCCCTTCCCAAGCCTAAAGCCTTAGGCAGAGGCTTTAAGCTTGGGCAGGGGCCGAGCTTGGGATTGGAGGGAAGGGGGAAAAAATCATTGGAAACATATCCTCAGGTGAGGATAAAAAGAAAAAGAAAGAAAGAAATGTCATATCCTATGAAAGACACATCTTGAAAATGCCTAAAGAAAGATGTCATTTTTTCATGGTGAAGGGACTGGAGTCCATGTTGATGAAAATACCTTGGCGGCTGTGGTGACTGGCAGTGGCTGCAGCAGCAGGGTGATGGGGCTGGTGCCTTCCCCTGATCAGCCCAGTCACCTCCTGCAAAGGGAGGCCAGACTGCAGCTTAGGCCCGCTCCCAATGGGGAGCGGGCCTAAGCCATCAGTAGGACATCCCCTGAGGGCTCCCAGTATGTGAGAGGGGGCAGGCGGGGCTGAGAGACCCCTCACCAGTGCACAAATTTTGTGCACCAGGCCCCTAGTGTTGAATAAGAGTGGTGAAAGCTGACATCCTTGTTCTTGTTCCTGTTCTTAAGGGAAACACTTTTAGTTTTTGTCCATTGAGTATGATGTTGGTTGTTGGTTTGTTATAAGTGGCCTTTATTATTTTGAGATATGATCACTCTATTCTGACTTTGCTCAGAGCTTTTATCAAAAAAGGGTGCTGGATTTTGTTGAATGTTTTCTCTGTGTCTATTGATATGATCACGTGTTGTTTTTTTTTTGTTTGTTTTGTTTATGTGATTTATCACATTTATTGATTTGAGAATATTGTACCAGCCTTGCATCCTGGGAATAAATCCCACTTAATCATGATGCATGATCTTTTGAATATATTGCTGGATCTGATTGGCTAATATTTTGTTGAGGATTTTAGCATCTGTGTTCCTCAGGAATATTGGCCTGTAATTTTCTTTCTTTGTACTGTCTTTAAATGGTTTTGAAATTAAAATAATGCTGGTTTGATACAAAAATCTTGGAAGTTTCCTTCCTCTTAACATTTTTGGAATACTTTGAAGAGGATATGTGTTAATTTTTCTTTGAATGTTTGGTAAAATTTTCCAGTAAATCCATCCAGGCCAGGACTTTTGTTTGCTGGGAATTTTTTAAATTACCACTTCAATTTCATCAGTTTTTATTGGCCTATTCAGGTTTTCTGATTCTGCCTGATTGAGTTTTGGAATATTGTATGCTTCTATTAATTTGTCCCTTTTTCCCACATTATCCAGTTTGTTGGCATATAATTGTTCATAGTATTTGGTTACAATACTTTCTATTTCTATGGTGACTTCTGTTCTTTCTCCTCTTTCACTTCTGATTTTATTTATATGGGTCCTCTGTGTTTCTTGATGAGTCTGGCCAGGGATTCATCAATCTTATTTATCTTTTCAAAGAACCACCTCTTGGGTTCATTGATATTTTTTATTTTTGTTTCTATGTCATTTATTTCTGCTCTGATCTTTAATATTTCCCTCCTTCTACTTCCTCTGTACTTTTCTTGCTGTTATCTTTCTAATTCATTTAGTTGTAGGGTTAGATAGTTTATTAGTGCTTTTTCTTGTTTCTTGAGGTAGGCCTGTAATGTTATGAACTTCCCTCTCAGGACTGCTTTCACCATGCCCCATAGGTTTCAGGTGGTTTTGTGTCCATTTTCATTTGCTTTCAAGAATTTTTGATTTATTGCTTGATCTGATTGGTAAGCAATTCATTGTTTAATAACATGCTATTTATCCTCCATGTATTTGAGGTGTTTTTAATTTATTATTATTATAGTTGATTTCTGACTTCATGCCATTGTGTTCTGAGAAGATATTTGGTATAATATCAATCTCCTTGAATTTGTATAGACTTGTTTTGTGTCCTAACATGTGGTCTGTAGTTAGAATGTTCCATAAGTGTTTGACAAGAATTTATATTCTCCTGCTTTGGGGTGAAATGTTCTGCAATATCAGTTATATCCATCTTATCTCGTGTGTCATTTAAGGCCTCTTTTTCTTTGTTGATTTTTTTCTGGACAGTGATTCATTGGGGTATTAAATTTCCCTACTATGACTGAGTTGCTGTTGATCTGTCCCTTAAAATACATCAAGAGTGTGTGTGTTTTTTTATTAATGTATTTGAGTGCTCCTATATGGGGCACATATATGTTTACAAGGGTTATGTTTTCTTGTTCAAACATTCTGTTTAGTATTATGTAGTGGCCTTATTTGTCTCTTCTTATGACATTTGTTTTGAAGTCTATTTTTTTTTCTTTACATTTGCATGGATTATTTTTTCCCATACCTTCACTCTCCATCTGTATGTATCGGGGAGATATTATCCTGTATTATTCTGAGGTGGGTCGCTTGTAGACAGCATATGTATGGGCCAAGTTTTCTTATCCATTCAGTTACCCTATGTCTTTTGACTTGAGCATTTAAGCCATTTAAATTTAGGGTTATTTTTGAAAGGCATTTTTATTGCCATTTTTTACTTTCTTTATGCCTATGATCCTCTCTCCTTTTCTTTATCTTATTGAAATATTCCCTTTAACATTTCTTTCATTGCTGGTTTTGTGGTAATGTACTCCTTTAACTTTCTTTTTTTGGTCTGGAAAGATTTTTACTTCACCTTCAGTTTTAAATGATAGCCTTGATGGATATAGTAGTCTTGGATTTAGGCCTGTGTTTTCATTACTATGAATACTTCCTGCCACTCTCTTCTGGCCTGAAGTGCTTCTAGTGAGAAATCACCTGACATTGTAATGGGAACTTCTTTGTAGATAATTTTCTGCCTCTCTCTCTTGCTGTCTTTAATATTCTTTCTTTGTCTTTAACATTTGCCATGTCTTTTGGCTCACCTTGATTGGGACTCTCTGTGCCAATCACCATGTTGGGGAAGTTTTCTGTCATTATTTATTCAAACAGGTCCCCTGTTCCTTGCTCACCTTCTTCCCCTTCTTGGATTCCTGTAATGAGTATGTCGCTAAGTTTCATGTTGTCCCCAAGCTCCCTTAAGCTATCTTTCTTCTTTTTAATTCTCTTTTCCAGTTGCTGCTCTAAATTGAGTATTTATTTCTACCTTGTCTTCCAAATTGCTGTTTTGATCCTCTGCTTCATTCTATCTACTTTTAATTCCTTCCAGTGTGTTCTTGATTTCAGATATGTTATTCTTCATTTCTGTCTGGTTCTGGTTCATAGTTTCTTTTTTTTTATTTCTTTATTGATTAAGGTACCACATATTTGTCCTCATGCCCCCATTCCCAGCCCACACCCCTCCCCACACATGCCCCTACCCCCCTGTTGTCCCCAATTGTTGGTTAGGCGCATATGCTTGCACACAGTCCGTTGGTTGATCTCTCCCCTTTACCCCCACCCTCCCGTACCCTCCCTCTGAGGCCCAATAGTCTGATCCGTGCCTCCTTGTTTCTGGGTCTGTTCTTGTTCATCAGTCTATGTTGTTAATTATTTCCACTAGATGAGTGAGATCATGTGCTATTAGAAATACACTTATAAGGACCGAAAATGAGACAAGCAATAATGGTTATGGTGACAGGAAATTAATCAGTCTGTAGTGAGTTTCTTTCTGGGCCAACAGTTCTTTTGAAACCCAATTACAATGTCCAACAGTTCCTTATGTGTACATGTCAGCACTGACATTACAGTTCTGGATGGTGGACAAATGGTGGTAATGCAGGTCCGACTCTCTTTGGTTTGGTCCTGGGCAACCTGCAGTGATGTACAGCTGCTACCTGCTAGTATGGGAAGACCACGTCAGCGTCTTCCACATCTGGACTGCTTCTCTTCTGTCTTCATGGCTGGAGTAGTCCTGTCGATTCCTCTCTGTTGCTGGAATCCACATGGAATTCAGAGTTGTTTTCTGAAAATATACAAACATATTCTCAACCAAAAGTTAATAAAGGAATATTTTCTATAAATTTGACTTGGGATCCTATTTCATTTTTTTCCCAAGTGATTTTCCTCTGGCTTGTTTTGACACCTTGTGTGTTTTTCATGGGTGTCTTGCTTTTAGCCTTACAATTAATTTTCTAAAGTATTAATTTTCTAGATGTAATTTACTTACAGGTTATTTTTCCTTACATGATATTCTTCTACTATACCCTCCTTTTTTTATTTAAATGTTAGCAGGCTTTTGAAAATTTTATAATGAAGTCTTGATGGCTTTTACATTTTAATATTTTGCTCTATAATATTACTGTTTTAGGTTCATTACATGGTGCACAATTTCATGAGATGAAGTACCAATAAAAATTTTAGTTAACACTTTAGGAACACCTTTTTGTCCAGTACAATTAATTTTTCTAGAATATTCGCTTGTTTCAACTAGCCAATTTAAATTTGCCTGATCATAGTTTCTTTTTCTGTGTTCATGCTGTTGTAGTTCCCACTGAGTTCCTTGTAATTCGCACTAAGCTCCTTAAGCATCTTTATAATTATGACTTTGAACTCTGTCTGAGAAGTTGCTTGTATCCATTTAATTTAGTTCTTTTTATGGAGATTCTTCATTTTCTTTCATTTAGGGGTTGTTTCTTTGTGTCTCCAATTTAGCTGAATCTTTGTATTTGTTTCTGATAGAACTGTTATGCCTCCCAGTCTTTGTGGGATGGCCTTATGCAGAAAGTGTCTTGAGGGATCCAGTGGTGCAATCTCTTTGATCTCCTGATCTGGACGCTCTAGGAATGCCCCTTATGTGTGTTATTTGCACTCTCCTGTTGTAATTGGGACTTGATATCCTATTCATAGGTGGGATCTCTCCTCTTACTTGCTGACAGTGAGGCTCAACCCCAACCTCATCATGCCAGCTGCTATACAGAAGATGACAGAACAGAACAAGACAAAACAGGACCAAACTAAAAACATCACAAAAATTGAGCTACGCAAAGCAACAACAACAGAAAAGAGTAAGAAGGAAAAAGAAGAAAAAGCAAAGCAAAGAAAAAAATAAAAAGATTACTAAAAGGCATGCAACCAAAGGTTTAGAGTGGATATAGAGAAAAAGGAAGAAAGAAGAAGAAAAAGTAGCTATATGGAAGCAAGGAGGAAGCTAAAAGAAGTAGTATAGGAAGAAAAAAGAAAAGGAAACAAAATAAATGAAACAATAACAATGGATTTAAAAATATAGTAGTAATGGACATATTAAGATTTTTATAGGAAAAGTAAAACATAAAAAAATGAGAAAAACAAAATAAAATACAAAAAAATAATGATAAGAATAGACAAAAGTTGGACAGAATCAAAGGAAGGAGAGAAATTTGAGATATGCAAGAAAAAAGAGAATAAAGGAAAACGGGGGGAGGGGGAGCAAACAAACAAAAAACAACAAAACCAAATACATACACACACACACACCTAAAAACAAAACCACACACACACACATTCATACACTCAAAAACCTCTGGGTCCACTATTTGTACAACTCATTGGATTTTGCTCTGATGTTGTTGAATCTGGCTCCTTGGTGTGTCTATTTTGGGCCTCCTGGGAACATCTCTCATGGAGGTCAATGTGAGTCACTATCCCTTTCTGGCCCTGGGCAACCTGATTGAGGTCCCAGAGGTTGAAGCCCTTAGTAGTCCAGTAGACGGGGCCTCCTTAGCCCAGAGGCTGGGTCTGCCTGGAGTCTCAAGCCTTGATTGTCCCTGTTCTGAGCTGTTCTCTCTTACCCCTTGGACCTGGGCTCTGTGGGGGATATCCTGGTCTTGGCCAGGGTGGTTTGATTAGATTCCTGTTGGGGGTGGTGCTAGTAGCTTGTAGGAAGGGAGGGCAGGCCCTTCCTCTCCCTCTAATGCCTCACTTCTGCCTGGTTTGCTGGGACCTGCTCGCTGCCACTTGTAGGGGCACATATTCCTTCCCTGGACTCTTCCCTCTTGCCTCAGGTGACTGCAGGTTGGGTCAGAAGCATCTGTTTTGCTAGAGGAAAAGAGGAGACCACCCCTGCATTTCAGGTGGGCAGGACTGATCCTTTTTCCTGGATCTACTGTACAGCCCCCTTTTTGCTCCCCATCATGAGTTCCTCCAAGAAATAGAGGGTACATCCAGGTTCAATGTTGGGTGTACCCTTAGACCCCTCTAATGTAGGCTGGCCCTGAGCTCCACTGGGTGGCCCTTCCCACTGATCAGAGGAACTTCCCAGGCTGCAAATAGTGGAGTGTTAATGCTACTCTATCCAGGCACTTCAGCCCCAGGCTTCCACTGCTACAACCACTCCCCAGTTTCCACAGCCAGTGCTCTCTGTGTCTCCTCTCTCAGTCCCAGGCCCTCCTGTCTCACCTACAGATCTGCACCCTCTTCAGTCTCCTCAGCCTCTCAGTTCTAATAGGTCCATGTCAGGAGAGGCTACATCCACCTCCCGCCCTTTAGTGCAGTTCCTGGCAGTGGAGCCAAGCAGCTGGACTCTAGGGCAGCGGTGGGACTACAATAGCGGTTGCAGTGGGTGAGTATATAGCAGGTGCAAGAATCCTACCTGGCCAGTGGTGTTTGCACGGCTGTAGTACAGAGTCCAGGCTGAGTCCCCACTGGGTGCACGGGGTCAGGCTGGGTGCCTGTCAGGTGTGCAGAGGTCCCCCCAGTGTCTGCTGTAGGTGTACAGGGAACTACCAGTGTTGCTGCAGGCCCACAGTGTCTGGGTTGTGACCTCAGTGGACATACAGGGCCCGAGGCTGGGTGCATATGAATTTAGGCCCAGGCCACAGCGAGTCCGGATACTGGCAAGGCCTGGCTACAGTCACTGCTGCTCCCCATAGCCTCTTCCCAAGGAGGACCTTGTAAACCTTTCAAGATGGCTTATTTTCCAACATGGTGTCTTTCATTATTTTATGTGTGAAAATTTTTTCTAGGGAATTCACCTGGAAAATAAATAGCTGGACTTCAGGTATGTGCAAGTTCTAATTTACTAAATATTGCCAAGTTTCTACCCAAAGTTCACTCATAACATAATTTATAATATTGTTTTTGTTGTGTCATTGCTAATACTTGCTATTGTCAGATTATCTTTATTTTTTTCTACTTA
This sequence comes from Eptesicus fuscus, assembly GCF_027574615.1. NCBI lineage: Eukaryota > Metazoa > Chordata > Mammalia > Chiroptera > Vespertilionidae > Eptesicus > Eptesicus fuscus. The sequence continues at coordinate 28,795,674 of NC_072473.1, forward strand.
AACCTTATATTGTGGGACATAAAGGGTTAATAGTCCTGTATTAGATTCCTTTTTTTAGCAGAGAATCTAGGGAAAGCTGGGGGATGAGGATCTCCATTAGACCTCCCTGTTAAGATGCTAGTGATATTTACTATTAGAAAGATACTGCGAAATCTCTATAAAATATTTTAGCAAGATGAACCAGGTGTGCCTAAATTGCTTATTACAAATAAACTGGTAATTTATGGGTTATGGAGCACCACTTGCTAGAAAATAAGGAGTGGCTGGTAGGCTGTGTAATTACTGTATAAAATAAAAATGTTTCAACACCAAAATGGCTTTCATTGGTTACAGTATTTATACATGCATTGCTTAAAATTATTCTATTATTTGAAAACAAAATGGTTTTTAATGATGGAGAAAGAGACATTTGGGGGAATGGCCTCTAATGGTTGCTGACTTATTTGTGAATGAATACTTTTTCTATCCATGTTGTTGGCCTGTACATTTTGCATTGTTAGTAGAGTTTTTCTGTTGGTTAAGGCTATGATTCATTTGAGTTTTCTTTTACATTTCTTAACTTTATTCATACATACCCTATTGTAAGTACCTATTTACTTTTATTGATACCTTGGTATACTTTAAGTTTCCTGAGTATGGAGATTATAACACATGTATTGTTTTATCTTTTCTTATTATTTAATGCTAATCATGAATATATGCTCAATGAATAAGCAACAATTAAATGAATAAATATCAACATAAATTTTGAAATTCATTTTTTATTTTTTAATATTTTTATTGATTTCAGAGAGGAAGTGAGAGGGAGAGAGAGAGAGAAACATCAGTGATAAGAGAGAATCATTAATTGGCTACCTCCTGCATGTCCCACAGTGGGGATCGAACCCCAAACCTGGGCATGTGCCCTGACTGAGAATTGAACCTTGACCTGCTGATTCATAGCTCAAAACTCAACCACTGAGCAACACCAGCTTGAGTGAAATTCATTTTTAAAAAGGTTAGTGAGGAATTGGCCAGTGCAGCTCAGTTGGTTGAGAGTCACCCGATGCACTGCAAAGTCAATTTGATTCCAGGGCAGGACATATGCCCAGCTTGTGTGTTTGGGCCCCAGAAGGGGTGCATACGGAGGCAATCAATACATGGTTCTCTCTCACATCTCTCTCTCTCTCTCTCTCTCTCTCTCTCTCTCTCTCTCTTTTCTCTCTCTCTCTCTCTCTCTCTCCCCCCGCCCTCCCTCTCTCTGTTAGAAATCAATTAAAAACAAAATTCAAAGGCTAGTGAGGAAACCAAGAAAATGCACCGTTCAGATTCTCAGATTCTTGCTTTCAGGAAGCTAAATTTAATGATGACACCAGCTGCTTCACTCTGAAATCTATCATCACATTTATGCAGAGGCCATGCTGCTCATGGGCCACTTCCAGCCAATGATTGATTATGGCAGGAATACTAAGTCAGAAGGCATAACTATTGGGTAACTTAAGCTTCAGGGTTTTCCATCTACTCTGCTGAAACTTTCTTAGAACTGCATTCCAATATATGTTTTACCCAAAGTTGTGTTTTTTTTTTTTTTTTCTTGGCACCTCCATAACAGAGTTACATAACATTTGAAGGATTCACCAGCTTCCTCTGGCTCTTTCCACATGCATAAAAGTTAATTTTATATGTGAACATGGCTAGGATATGCTGTCAATCTCTTTGATCAAACACCAGTTTATATGTTCTTTTTGAAGGAATTATATATGGTAATTGATATTTAAAATTAGCTGACTTTAAGCAAACCATATTGCCCTCCACAATATGGATAAACCGCATCGAATCAATAAAGCCTTGAAAACAAAAATCAAGGTTGTCCAAAAAGAGAAGGAATTCGGCCTGGCCTAAAAATTTAGACTGTCTATCCACTTCAATTGTGAAATTGATTTTTTTAAAAAAATCTCTCTCTCTCTCTCTCTCTCTCTCTCTCTCTCTCTCTCTCTCTGTGTGTGTGTGTGTGTGTGTGTGTGTGTGTGTGTGTCTCGTAGGTAGGTAGATATCCACACGTAATTTGATAGGCATCGTACCTATCTATCATCTGTCTATCTATCATCTATCTATGTATCTATCTATCTATACACCTATCTATAGTACCATATCTTTATTTCTATCTATCCTTCTTTCCACACACAGAGAAAGAATCTACGGGTTTTATTTTTCAGAACATTAACTTATACACAACTAGAGGTCCCGTGTATGAAATTCATGCATGCGGGGAGGGTCCCCTCAGCCCAGCCTGCACCCTCTCCAATCCAGGACCACTGGCTCCTAACTGCTCAATCACCCCTAACTGCCTCTGCCTGCCAGCCTGATCACCCCTAACTGCCTCTGCCTGCCAGCCTGATCACCCCTCACTGATCCCCCCACCAGCCTGGTTGCCCCCAACTGCCACCCACTGCTGGCCTGGTCACCCCACGCAGCCTGCTGTTCGGTCATTTGGTCGCCCCTCACTGCACCCCCTGCTGGCCTAGTTGCCCCACGCAGCCTGCTATTCAGTCGCTTGGTTGCCCCTCACTAACTCCCCTGCCAGCTGGTTGCCCCACGCAGCCTGTTGGATAGTCTTTTTGGTTGCAATGGTTGCTTAGGCTTTTATATAGACAGATGATTAAATAAGTATCAAAACAGACTTTGAAATTCACTTTTTCAAAAATGTTCTAGAGGAACAAAATCTTTTTCTGAATTGGTTCTGAGGTTTCTGGAATTTGTTCTCTAATCTGATTTTATTTAAAGGTATGAATAACTGTATTTTCATTAGTCAAGAGAACACTGATTGTCCATGTCATGAGGTAGCAACACAGATATGCAAAATTTTACCATTGGATACTCCTGGTCAGATATTTATAAAAGACAAGGTTATGGGTATCTATGTACTTGATACATTTTTATCAAACTAACAAGTATATATAGATGGCTGGTTACTCCTAATGGCACTGGACAAAGTGGATAAACAAAAGGATGATCTCATAGCTTCAAATTCCTGCACAAATAAGGCCACACATGACCCAGTTATCCCACTTCAGGGGATTTATCTGGATAACACTGAAAACATTTATTCACAAAGATATATGCACCATTATGTTCATTTTAGCATTATTCATGGTGGCCAACACATAGGGACAATCAAAGTGTCTTTCAATAGAAGACTGGATAAAGATAATGTATATATACACTATGGAATACTACTCAGCCATAAGAAAAGATGAAATACTGCCACTTGTCACAACATGGATGGACCTTGAGAATAGTATGCTAAGCTAAATAAGTCATTCAGACAAAAGCTAAGAACCAGATGATTTCAATCAAATGTGGTATATAAAATATAAACTCATAGATACAGACAACAGTATGGTAGTTACCAGAAGGAAGGTGTTGGAAGGGTAGTAAAGAGTAAAGGGGGCCAAATATATGGACAGAAGATGATTTGACTTTGGATGATGGGCACACAATACAATATACAGATCATCCTACCTAATAATAGAGAAATATGCAAATTGACCATACCTCTGCTACACCCAAGCCATGCCCACCAGCCCAAGCCACGCCCACCAGCCAATCAGGGCAAGTATGCAAATGTTCTTTTTGAAGGAATTGTATATGGTAATTGATATTTAAAATTAGCTGACTTTAAGCAAACCATATTGCCCTCCACAATATGGATAAACCGCATCGAATCAATAAAGCCTTGAAAACAAAAATCAAGGTTGTCCAATCAAGGTTGAACCAAGATGGCTACAGCCACCGAGAACAAGGTTTCCCAGGCAACAGAGGGAAACAAGCTTTCCACCTGCCCTTGACAGGCCTAAGCTTCCACTCAAGCTACAAAGTTTCAATTATAGAAGGTAAACAAATTCAAACAGAATGGCGGCAACCACGGAGCTGGAGAGACCAGGCCAGGGTTGCCCACGGTAACGGAGAAAGCAAAGCTTTCCGCACACCCTGGCCGGGCTCAGGCCTCTGCTTAAGGCTACAAAGTTTCAATTATAGAAGGTGAATTAACTCAAACAGAAATGGCTGCTGGTGGAGCATACAGGAGGCTTGGCTCCACTCCAGGCTACAAAGTTTCAATTGTAGAAGGTAAATAAATTCCAGATACCAGTGCCTCTGCTTGGGTCACCAGGGGGCATGGCTGGCCTGAAAACCACCACAGGCCCCTTGCTCAGGCTGCCCCATGCCCCAAGGAAACCCCCACCCTTATCTGGGACACCCTTCAGGGCAAACCAGCTGGCCCCCACTCCTGCCTCTATCCTATCTAATAAAGAGTAATATGCAGATTGACCACCACTCCAACACACAATATGTGTGCCCCCATGTGGTCAAAGATCCTGCCCCCATGTGGACACAAGATGGCCACCACAAGGTGGCCAGCAGGGGAGGGCAGTTGGGAGGCACCTGGCCTGCAAGGGAGGGAAGTTGGGGGCAAACAGGCTGGCAGAGGAGCAATTAGGCATCAATCAGGCTGGCAGCGGAGTGGTTAGGGGGTGATCAGGCTGGCAGGCAGAAGCGGTTAGGGGCAATCAGAAGCAGAAGGTAGGCAGGCAAGCAGTTGGGAGCCAGCATTCCTGGATTGTGAGAGGGATAACCAACTGCCCATTTAGGCCCAATCCCACTGGGCCTATATGGGCAGTTGGACATCCCTCGAGGGGTCCCAGATTGGAGAGGGTACAGGCTGGGCTGAGGGATAACCCCCTCCGTGCACGAATTTCGTGCACCGGGCCTCTAGTATATCATAAAAATGTACACTTAAAACCTATATGATCTTATTAACTAGTGTCACTAATAAATACAATAAAAAAAGAAGAAATAGAAAAAAGGAAAGGCCACATAAATGACTGAAAATTTTTGTCGGCCACAAAAGTAACTATTTTAGTTGAATATCTGAGATTGGTGGAAACAAAACCTAGAGTTTCATTTTGTGAGTATTTTTAGTATATTACTAATTGAATTTCCAACTTCACAGGTTGTGTGCTGTTAAATAAAGGTATTGATTAAGAAGAATTGAGTCCAACCAGTGTGGGTCAATGGTTGAGCATTGACCTATGCACCAGGTGGTCACTGGTTCGTTTCCTGGTCAGGGCACATGCCAGGGTAGCAGGCTCAATCCCCAGTGGGGGCTTGCAGGAAGCAGCCAATCAATGTTGATGTTTCTCTCTAATCTATGTTTCTATCTCTCTTTATCTCTTTCTAAAATCAATAAAAATATTTTTGAAAAGGATTGAGATTCTGGAAATAGGAAGTTGCGGCCATTAAAGAGCTAAATTCTTCTGAGTCTTTATTGTCAGTAGAATCAGCCCTTCCAATTTAATCTGAGGAGTTTAACCCTGTTTTACCTGAGGACTCTGTAAGGGTCTCCTCTAAGGTATCTTATTTATAAAATACTGCCAATTCACAACAAAACTCACCCCAATCAAATCATTTTGCTACTAGAATTATAACCAGACTCAAGTCACCTTAGTGCTCAAAAACTGATGTAAAAAGTATGTTCAGAGCCAAACCACAGAGGGGCTGCACCTGGCCTTGTGGGCTGTGAAGGAAGCCAAGGTGACTACAGTAATTAATGATGTGGAAGAAAACCAAGGGTCTGAGAATCTCAGAAGTTGGAGGAGGCTAGCCTTCCTGCAGTTCGGGAGCCCACTAGTGCTGAAGCCCCACTGTGGCTACAGCACCTGAGCCCATGGGGGCTGACACTGGGGACAAGAATGTCACCAAAGAGGCCAATGATGAACTGGAGTATGAAGACAGGTAGGGCTTTGGCATTGGGGAGCTGGTGGGGAAATTGCAGGAATTCTCCTGTTGGCCAAGCTGCATTATGTTTTAGTGGATGATGGGCCAGAGTCAAGTAGCTAAAGCTACCTGCTGGATCATGTGATTCCAAGACAGCAAGTTCATAGTGCTGTGTATTGAAAAGCTGATGCCACTGAACTCCTTCAGCAGTGCTTTCTACCAGGCCACCGGCAACAAGAAGCTCATGTACTGCAAAGCCATCTATGAAGTCCTGCAGGTGGCCAGCATTCATGCAGGGAAGCTGTTCCCAGACTGCCATAACAATGATAAGAGAGAAACTCTCAAGGCCCTAGAGGTAAAGAACAAACAGATGAATGAATGGGTCCTTGGAGGGTTTCAACAAAACATCAAGTACCTGAGGATGGAGGAAAGTATCAGCACCCAGAAAAGAAAAAGGAATTTCGAACAAAAACCAGAGAGGTGGACGTATTCCAGAGTTTCATCTTGCAAAAAAGGTTGGACACCATCTCTTGATGTTTCAATGTTAATCTTTAGGCCTATTTAAAGACAAAACTAATTTCCCTACCTCCACCCACTTTTTTTTTTTTTTTTTTTTGGCAAACCGTTTTTTTTCTACTCTTTGTAGAGGAATTTTTTGTTTGGTTTTTTTGTTTTTCGCTGTGACTGAAACAAGAGGGTTTATTGCAGCAAAAATAAGTAACACAAAATAGTAACAATACCTTGCAGAGGAAAGATAAAAGAGAAGGAAAAAGGAAATTCTATAGAAATCTGTATATTGGTATTGGATATATATATATATATATATATATATATATATATATATATATATATATTTGTTATTGTTGGCTTTAGCTAGAACAGATAGGAGCACAAGTAGAGGACAGAAAATAGAGGCACTCAGGAGGCAGAATTCCCTCCCAGCCACTGAGCTGTCTTGCCAGCAACATTCCTGGTCATGCAAAACAGAACCCACCTACCAGCAGGGAGATGAGAACACCACACAAGACCCCCTTTTACAGTATTTTAGGTGCCTACCACAGAGGAAATATTGTTGCCGCCTATATACTGATTCTGTATATATACTGTTAACTTCTATAAAACCTGACTTCATGATGGTGCTTTCAAACAGTGAGATGAGTAAAAACATCAGCTTCTATGTTGCCTTATGCCTGAAGGGTTTTAACCAAGGATGGAGATAGATAGATAGCTTGATGGTAAATCATCAAGGTGGGCTTTTCCATCTTGGTGTTCAACAAGATAAAGGAAAATTTGAGAACAGTGTTTTTCTGCTTCTCCCTGCCAAAAAAGGGGTGAGATAAGGTGGTTGGGGCCATGGACAGCTGAGAGTGGGATTCATCCAGGATCAGGCAATACCTTTTGATTTTTCTTTTCACAAAGGAGACTCCCTGAGCAAGATGGTAGGATGAGGGATCTTCCAAGTTCCTTTCATTAGCCAATTTGATGATTCCTAGTGGTAGGATCAGAAATAACACAGTGTGGGAAAGAGACAGTTAAAACCCCACCTGGAGTAAATAAAAAAAACACAACATCCCTGGTCTGGCCTGTGTGACTCAGCTGGTTGGGTGTCATCCCATACATCAAAGTGTTGTTGGTTTGAATCCAGGTCAGGGCACATGCCTAGGTTGCAGGTTCGAGTCTTGATAAGGGGTATACAGGAGGCAGCAGATTAATGTCTCACTCTCACATCAATGTTTCCCCCCTTCCCTTCTTCTCTCTCTAAAAATCATGCAAATATTTTTAAAAACATACAAAATATTTAAAAAGTATGTTTAATGATGAGGTGTGCTACACTCCAAAATAATTATATTTTACCAATTTATATAGACAGAAATCCAAAAAATATGGCTGGTAATGGAATAACGGTGGGACCAATATAGAGTTTGACCATTTTAAATATATTGATATGGGTCCAATAAGCAGAAATTCTGGATTTAATGTGTTAGCTCATGAGGTTAGAAAATGTTCTGTTTGTTTAGTTGAAAGAAACATGGACCAAACAGTGGCCACAGTAAATTAATTTGAAATGCCATAACTCCCTTTTTATACTGTAAAGGGAGGCTTCCAAAGACATAGGGCAGTTGGACTATTAGAGTGGATATAATATTAAAAACCTGCTCACTCATTCTGGAAGAGTCCAGATGATATATCTTTTACCACAACTGTGAGAAATATATTTGTGACAGGAATCCAAGACTCATGAAGAGTTTTGTGGCTGCTCTTTATTTTAGGTCAGAAATTACAGTTGCTACTGAATTTAGATACATAAATGCCATTAGGTTAATTGAATTCTGAAAGGGAAGGGACTAAGTTCTGGCATTTAATTGCCAACAACAGGTGGATATATATATATATATATATATATATATATATATATAGAGAGAGAGAGAGAGAGAGAGAGAGAGAGAGAGAGGCAGCGAGAGTGAGCCAGGGTTGTAACATCCAAAATGACCGAAGGCTCGACCGAACACCAGGCTGCGCATGCAAAAGGCGAGTGGGTTGAACTACTGATGTCTCAGAGAGAGAGGTCGGGCTGATCAGCAGAGCAATGGTTGCTGGTGAGTCCTGGAGAGAGAATCAGGGTAATCAGACCCTGCTTCTCTTTTCAGGCCTTGCCAGCAGCCAAGCCTCTCTCTCTTTCCCAGAGGTCAGCAGTTCATCCCACTCACAAGCAGCCTGGGGCCGCTGCTGATCAGCCCCACCTCTATGATAAGGCCTAGAGATAGGCCCGGAGATGCTGACTGGCATAGAAACCGACCAATCAGAACCAAATACGGGTGAATTGTGAGGAGCCAATGGCTATCTAGGAGGCAGAGCTTTTGACGCTAACTGGCATAGAAACTGACCAATCAGAACCAAATATGGGTGAATCTAAGGAGCCAATGGCTGCCTAGGAGGCAGGGCTTTTGATGCTGACTGGCATAGAAACCAACCAGTCAGAACCAAATCTGGGTGATCTGCGAGGAGCCAATGGCTGCCTAGGAGGCGGAGTTTTTTGACACTGACTGGCATAGAAACGGACCAGTCAGAACCAAATCTGGGTGAATGTAAGGAGCCAATGGCTGCCTAGGAGGCGGAGCTTTTGATGCTGACTGACATAGAAACCAACCAGTCAGAACCAAATCTGGGTGACCTGAGAAGGCAGAACCTAAAGTGGGGACTGAGGAGGGATTTTAAGGGCAAGAGCTGTTTGATGTAAGGTGTAAGAAAGTGATTCAATTTTTTAATGACCAGTTTGGGAGTATAGTGCATATGGCTGGCTATCAGTCCAGATATAGGGATTATGTGTTTTTGTCTGCCAAGAGCATCTCCTCCTGCTCAAAAAGGCCCCCCCACCATTTAAGGAATCCTATCCTATATAATCTACCTATACTAATAAAAGAGTAATATGCTAATTATACCAGGTCAACCAGCCATCTTACAGATGTCTGACTTCCTTCTGGACAAAGCCATGGTGGTGGGGGCTGAGGCAGAGGCAGTTAGAGGTGATCAGGCTGGCAGGGGAGGGAAGTTGGGGGCAAGATCAGGCAGCCAGAGGCAGTTAGGGGCAATCAGGCAGGCAGGCAGAGAGGTTAGGGGCAATCAGGCTGGCAGGGGGGCAAGGTAGGGGTTATCAGGCCGGCAGGGGGCCATCAGACCAGCAGGCAGAGGAGTAAGGGGCAATCAGGCAGGCAAGCAAGTGAGTGGTTAGGAGTCAGTCATCCCTGATTGCCAGAGGGATGTCTGACTGCCAGTTTAGGCCCGATTCCTGTGGGATTGGGCCTAAACCAGCAGTCAGAAATCCCCTGAGGGGTCCCAGATTGGAGAGGGTGCAGGCTTGGCTGAGGGACCCCCCTCCATGCACGAATTTCATGCACCTGGCCCCTAATCCTATGTGATATGCAAATTGACCACACCTTCGCTACACCCAAGCCACACCCACCAGCCAATCAAGGTGAGTATGCAAATTAACCCAACCAAGATGGCAATCAATCACAGAGAGCTGGGTGTCCGCTCCGGCCCCAGGCAGAAAGCCTCCAATTGATTGCAGGGAGCTGTGGGTTGCTTCGGCCTGGTGCAGGAGTGGATCCCCTGTGATCGATTGCCTGGGCAGGGAGCTGGGGTCTGCTTTTGGCCTGGGCAGGAGCGAAACCCCTGCAATTGATTGCAGGGAGCTGGGGGCCCGCTCATGCCCCAGAGGCTTTCGGGGCTGAGCCAGTGATCAGAGGGAGCTGGAGGGCCCCTGCCCAGGCCTAAAGCTTTAGCACACCAGCCCTCCATTGGTGTGAACTATAGAGGAAACACCTTTTCTGACTGCACATTGGCTAAGTTTCCTGTATGCCACTGGTAATATTCTTAGCAACTTTGGTAATAAGAATCCAAAAAGGTGATCTAGGGTTTTTCCACCACACTTCTGGAGAATAAAATGAAGGTCCGCTGCTGGAGGGCTAAGAAATGTCATATCCTGCCCTAGCCGGTTTGACTCAGTGGATAATGCCTCAGCCTGCAGACAGCAGGATCTGGGTTCGATTCTGATCAAGGGCATGTACCTAGGTTGCAGGCTGTTCCCTGGCTGGGGCCCAGATCAGGGCTCATGCAGGAGGAAACCAATCAAAGTGTTCCTCTCACTTTGATGTTTCTCTCTGTCTTTCCCTTTCTCTTCCACATTCTCTAAAAATCAATGGAAACATATCCTCAGGTGAGGATTAGAAATAAAGAAAGAAATCCATATCCTATGAAAGACAAATCTTAAAAATGCCTAAAGAAAGTTGTCATTTTTTCTTGATGAAGGGACTGGAGTCCGTGTTGATGAAAACACCTTGGTGGCTGTGGTGACTAACAGTGGCTGCAGCAGCGGGGTGATGGGGCTGGTGCCTTTCCCTTATCAGCCTGGTTGCCTCCCACAAAGGGAGGGCAGACTGCGACTTAGGCCTGTTCCCCATGGGGCGCGGGCCTAAGCTGTCAGAAGGACATCCCCTGAGGGCTCCCAGTATGTGAGAGGGGGCAGGTTGGGCTGAGGGACCCCCAACCCCCAGTGCATGAATTTCATGCACCAGGCCCCTAGTGTGTGTGTGTGTGTGTGTGTGTGTGTGTGTGTGTGTGTGTATATTTTTTTTATATATAATTATATATATATAATTAAATATATAATATATATATATATATATATATATATATATATATAGTGAATAGCAGACATGGAGCAGCAATCAGAATTGTCTAACTCATAGACACCTAAGGTGTGGGCTAGTTGATCATAGTATTTCCAAAAATTAGATAGATTGGCATTCCACTAAATTATTAATTAATTTATGTAAGTAGAAAAGTACTATGAACAAACAGCAATTCCAGGAGACCTAAAATATTAATGTGGTCCACTAGTCAGAATAGGGGCTTATGGAGTTCAAGTGATCAACAGATAATTATTATCAGTCCCTCTCCCAGTAGGTTCAGTGAGTTACTAAAATTATCCTATGCTGATTTCCCCTGTTCCAGATTACATAATTCAAATAAGCATACTCAGAACTGACATAATCCCCACATGGTTCCCTGACCTATAAACTAAGAGCTATTATGGTAAAAAAGGCCAAGTGAAATACAGTATAACTATCCCTACATAGGAAAATAATAAATCCAAAGCAGTGTTGCACTTCTGGAAGGACTGCAGAGATTACTGCCAATACCAAGGACTTGAAGGATGGAAGGGTGATCAATCCCACTACAAGCCCATTTGCTTATTTCGCTTGCACAAAAATTACAAATGGATCTTGGAAAATTACAGTGGATTGTTGAAAACTTAAACAGTTGGTAACTCCAAACACAGATGCTGTTATAGATGTTGTTAAGTTGCTTCAGCAAATTAACACATGCATTAGTAACTGATATGCTGTTATGGATCTGGCAAATTCCTTATTATTAATACACTAGAGGCCCAGTGTATGAAATTCATGCATGGAGGGGAGTCCCTCAGCAAGGTCTGCACCCTCTCCAATTTGGGATCCCTCTTACAATCCAGGACCGCTGACTCCTAACCGTTCACCTGCCTGCCTGCCTGATCGCCCCTAACCCCTCTGCCTGCCTGCCTGATCATGCCTAACTGCCTCTGCTTGCCTTCCAGCCTGATTGCCCCTAACTGTACCCCTGCCAGACTGACCAACCCTACCTTGCCCCCCTGCCAGCCTGATCACCTCTAACTGACTCTGCTTCAGCCCCCAGCCTAAGCCACAGTCTGGCCTCCCTCTGCCAGAGGAGACCTGACCAATCAGGGGAAGGCACCGCCCCCATCATCCCACTGCTGCTGCCACTGGTGGACACCATGGCTGCCTGAGCCTCGGGCCTCGCAGCAGAGGGCAACTGCCTGAGCCTCCAACCGGACCTTGCAGTGGCAGCTGGCATCTGCAGCTTGCCTGAGCCTCAGGCAGCTGCTGCAGCTTTGTCCAGATGGGCGTCCGGATAGTCATCCAGAGGATGTCTGCCCTAATTAGGATATTACTCTTTTTTAAATTTTATTTTATTGTTTAAAGTAATACACATACTAGTTCTTGTAGCTCCTTTTATTCCCCCATTGACCTTCCCCTAGGCTCCCCTAACCCCGGTCGCATGCCCTCATCCCACCATACCTAGTGTCTTGTGTCCATTGGTTGTGCTTATATGCATGCATACAAGTCCTTTGGTTGATCTCTTTCACCCTCTCCTTCAACACTCCACAGCCTCCCACTGTAATTTGACAGTCTGTTCGATGCTTTACTGCCTCTATATCTATCTTTTTAATCATCAGGTTACAATGATCTTTATTTTCCATAAATGAGTGAGACCATGTGGTATTTTTCTTTCATTGCCTGGATTATTTCACTTAGCATAATGCTCTTCAGTTCCATCCATGTTGCTGCAAATGGTAAGAATTCCTTCTTTTTTATAGCTGCGTAGTATTCCATTGTGTAGATTTACCATATTTTTCTAGTCCACTCATCTGCTGATGGGCATATAGGCTGTTTCCAAATCTTAGCTATGGTGAATTGTGCTGCTATGAACATAGGGGTGCACATATCCTTTCTGATTGGTGTTTCTGGTTTCTTGGAATATAGTCCTAGAAGTGGGATTACTGGGTCAAATGGCAGTTGCATTTTTAGTTTTTTGAGGAAACTCCATACTGTTCTCCACAGTAACTGCAGCAGTCTTCATTCCCACCAGCAGTGCACGAGGGTTCTTTTTCTCCGCATCCTCGCCAGCACTTGTCATTTGTTCATTTGTTGATGGTTGCCATTCTGACAGATGTCAGATGGTACTGCATTGTTGTTTTGTTTTGCATCTTTCGGATAATTAGTGACTCTGAGCATGTTTTCATATGTCTCTTGGCCTTCCTTCTGTATTCTTTTGAAAAGTTTCTATTTAGGTACATTGCCCACTTTTTATTGGATCATTTATCTTCCTTTTATTAAGTTGTATGAGTTCCCTGTAAATGTTAGAGATTAAACCTTTATCAGTGATAACATTTGCAAATATATTCTCCCATACAGTGGACTTTCTTGTTGTTTGTTGATGGTTTCCTTTGCTGTGCAAAAGCTTTTTATTTTAATGTAGTCCCATTTGTTTATTTTCTCTTTAGTTTCCATTACCCTAGGAGCAGTATTGGCGAAGAAATTGCTTCGGCATATGTCTGAGATTTCACTGCCTGTGGATTTCTCTAGTATTTCTATGGTTTCCTGTCTTATGTTTAAGTCCTTTATCCATTTTGAGTTTATTTTTGTGTATGGTGTAAGTTGTTGGGTATAGTTTCATTTTTTGCATGTGTCTGTACAATTTTCCCAATATCATTTATTGAAGAGAATGTCTTGACTCTATTGTATGTTCATGCCTCCTTTGTCAAATATTAATTGAGCATAGTGGTTTGGGTTGATATTTGGGTTCTCTATTCTATTCCATTGGTCTATATGTCTGTTCTTGTGCCAGTACTAGGCTGTTTTGAGAACAGTGGCTTTGTAATACATATTGAAATCCTGTATTGAGATTCCACCTACTTTGTTCTTCTTTCTCAGGATTGCTGTGGCTATCCGGAGTCTTTTTTTTATTACACATGAATTTTTGGAGAGTTCTTTCTAGGTTTGTGAAATATTCCATTGGTATTTTACGGGAAGTGCATTGAATCTATAGATTGCTTTGAGTAGGAAGGGCATTTTAATTATGCTGATTAAACCAATCTATGAACCTGGTATGTTCTTCCATCTGTTTACGTCTTCCTCTGTCTCTTTTTTCAGTGTCCTATAGTTTTCCCCATATAGGTCTTTTACTTCCTTAGTTAAGTTTATTCCTAGGTATCTTAATTTTTTTGGTGTGATGGTAAATGGGATTGCTTTTTTGTCTCTCTTTCTGTAAGTTCACTATTGGTGTATAGAAATGCATAGATTTCTTGGCATTAATTTTGTATCCTGCTACATTGCCAAATTCAGTTATTAAGTTTAATTGTTTTTTGATGGAGTCTTTAGAGTTTTTTATGTACAATATCATGTCAGCTGTGAATTAGGACAGTTTTACTTCTTCTTTTCTAATATGGATGCCTTTTATTTCTTCTTCTTGTCAAATTGCAATGGCTAATACTTCCAGTACTATGTTGAATAGGAGTGGTGAGAGTGGGCATCCTTGTCTTGTTTCTGTTCTTAGGGGAAATGGTTTTAATTTTTGACCATTGAGTTTGATGTTGGTTGTGTGTTTGTCATATATGGCTTTTATTATGTTGAGGTATTATCCTTCTATTCCCACCTTGCTGAGAGTTTTTATCAAAAGTGGGTGTTGGATTTTGTCAAATGCTTTTTCAGCATCAATTGATATGACTATCTGGTTTTTATCTCTCAATTTGTTTATGTGATATATCACATTTATTGATTTGCAGATATTGTACCATCCTTGCATCCCTGGGATAAATCCTACTTGGTCATGGTTTATGATCTTTCTGGTGTACTGCTGGATCTGATTTACTAGAATTTTGTTGAGGATTTTGGCATCTATGTTCATGAGGGATCTTGGCCTGCAATTCTCTTTCATTGTGTTGTCTTTATCTGGTTTTGGTATTAGGTTGATGCTGGCTTCATAGAATGAGCTTGGAAGTGTTCCTTCCACTTGAAATTTTTGGAATAGTTTGAGGAATAGGTTTTAGTTCTTCCTTGAATGTTTGTTAAAACTCCCCTGTGAAGCCTTCTGGCCCTGGGCTTTTGTTTGCGGAAGCTTTTTGATGACTGCTTTAATTTCTTCCATAGTTATTGGCCTATAGAGATTATTAGATTCTTTCTGATTGATTTTTGTAAGGTTGTATTTTTCTAGGAATACGTCCATTTCCTCCAGGTTGTCCAGTTTGTTGGAATAGAGTTGTTCAGAGTATTTTTTAACAATCCTTTGTATTTTGGTGGGGTATGTTGTTAATTCTCCTTTTTCATTTCTGATTTTGTTCATTTGGGTCCTCTCTCTTTGCTTCTTGGTGAGTCTGGCTAGAGGTTCATCAATCTTGTTTATCCTTTCAAAGAACCATCTCTTGGTTTTGTTGATCTTTTGTATTGTTTTATTGGTCTCTATGTTGTTTATTTCCGCTCTGATCTTTATTTTTTCCTTCTTTCTGCTTACACTAGGCTTTTCTTGTTGTTCTCTGCCTAACTCTTTGAGGGTTCGGTAATCTACTGCAAAAAAACAAGAAACAATGGTAGGCTTGTAGATCTATGAACTTCCCTCTCAAGATTGCTTTCGCTGTGTGCCATAGATTTTGGGTTGCTGTGTTTTCATTGTTGTTTGTTGTCATTATGTTTTTTATTTCTTCTTTGATCTCTCTGGTAACCCAGTCATTGTTTAATAGCATGATATTTAGTCTCCATGTGTTTGATTTTTTTGGATTGTTCTTATTGTAGTTGATTTCCAGTTTTATGCCATTGTGATCTGAGAAGGTGCTTGATATGAATTCTATCTTCTTGAATTTGAAGAGACTTTGCCTATGACCCAACATATGGTCTATCTTTGAAAAAGACCCATGTGCACTTGAGAAGAATGTATATTCTGTGGCTTTGGTGTGTAATGATCTGAAGATGTCAATTAATTCCATGTGATCTAGTGAGTCATTTAGCATTGATGTTTCTTTGCTGATTTTTTGTTTAGAGGATTTGTCCAATGGTGATAGTGAGGTATTAAAGTCCCCTGCTATCATTGTATTACTGTCAAACTCTCCCTTGACATCCTCCTGAATTTTTTTATTTATTTGGGTGCTCCTGTATTGGGTGTGTATATATTTACCAGAGTTATTTTTTCTTGTTGGATTGCTCCCTTTAGTATTATGAAGTGGCCTTCATTATCTCTTGTTATGTCCTTCACTTTGAGATTTAATTTGTCAGATATAAGTATTGCTATCCCAGCTTTTTTTTAATTTCCATTCACCTGAAAAACCTTTTTTCATCCCTTCACCATAAGTCCATGTGTGTCTTTTTTTCTGAGGTTGGTTTGCTGTAGACAGTAGATATATTGGTCATGTTTTCTTTTTCACTCAGTTGCCCTATGTCTTTTGATTGGGGCATTTAATCCATTTACATTTAAATTTATTATTGATAGGTCCTTTTTTGTTGCCATTTTTATTCTTTACCATTGTGTTTCTTTTTCGCTTCCTAGTTCTTCTTTTTACAGCAGACCCTTTAGCATTTCTTGCATTGCTAGTTTGGTTGTAATATACTCCCTTAGTCCCTTTTTGTCTGTGAATCTCCTGATTTCACCTTTAATTTTTATTGATAACCTTGCTGTGTACAAGGTATTCTTGGATTTAGACCCTTCCTTTGCATGACTTTGTATATTTCATTACATTCCCTTCTGGCCTGATGTGCTTCTGTTGAGCAATCAGTCATTAGTCTGATGGGGAATCCTTTGTAGGTAACTTTCTATCTCTCTCTGGCCGCTTTTAAGATTCTTACTTTGTTGTTGGTGTTTGCCAATTTAATTATAATGTGCCTTGGCATCGGTCTTTTGTGATTCATTTTGTTTGGGACTCTGGGAGCTTCTTGGATTTGTGTGGGTTTTTTCTTCCCTATATCAGGGAAGTTTTCTGTCATTATTTCTTCAAACAGGTTTTCTATTCCTTGCTCATTTTCCTCTCCTTCTGGCACTCCTATTATGAGGATGTTGTTTTGTTTTGTGTTGTGCCAAGGTTCTCTTAGGCTATCCTCCTGCTTTTTAATTTTATTTTCTAGAAGCTGCTCTGCTATGGTATTATTTCCTACCTTGTCTTCTAGCTCATTGATGCAGTCCTCTGCTTCTTTTAGTATACTATTGATGCTTTCAATTGAGTTATTTATATCAGCAATGTCATTTTTCATTTTTCCTTTGTTTTTCTTCATTTACTCTTGGTTCTTACACATATTTTTGAATTTGTATTCTATTATTTTCATCCAACTTATGACCATTTCTCTGAATTCTTTCTCTGACAGGTTGATTGCCTCCATTTCGTTTACTTCCTTTTCTGGTGATGTCTGCTTTTCTTTCATTGGCAGGCTGTTTCTTTGTCTCCCCATGATCTCTCTTCTCTGGTTGTCTGGTAATGTAGTTCTCTCTCCTGCGTTGATTTAAAGGCACAAAATACAACACAACAAGGCACCACGCAAAAGGCACTGAACACAAATGTATTCAGGATTCTAGTAACCCCAAATAAAGGTCACCACCAGAGAAAACAGAATTAGGGCATAAGATATAAAGAAGAAGTGAAAAAAGGGGAAAAAAGAGTGCAAAACTGAAATTGGGAAAGGAAAAAAAAGTAAGAGAGAAAAGAAAGAGAATAAAAGAAGATGGGACAGAAGTATTTATATGGGGAGAAAACTCCAATAGAACAGCCACTAATCCCAACAAATGCTAGCAACAAATACCTAGAGATGAATGCAAACTACAAACAACAACTAATATCAAGAGGGGCGAAGGGAAACAGAAGCAAGAAACAATCAAAAACAAAAACAAAAAAAGACAAAAAGAAAAAGTGAAACAATCTCACAAACAAGCATAAAAAACAATATAATCAGCAATCAAGCAAACAACAACAAAAGGACAGAGAGAAAAAAAGTTGGAGAGTGAAGAAAGAGAAGAGAGAGGTGTGTATGGACTAAGCGCAGGGGATTAAAAATTAGATATATAAGTAGGGTGAAATTTTAACAGGGGGTAAAAAGAAGGAATAGGGAAAATCTAAAGTATGAATAGGTAAGATAAACAGGACAACAAAAGGGGAAAAGTGAGGAATAGAGTGTTGGTATAAAGGTAAAGTTGAGATAGAGTAAAGTGATGCTAAAGAAAAGATGAAAATGGAATGTAGAACACTAATCTCAAAATAAAATAAAGAGAAAATAATAGAATAAAAGATAGAATAGTAGTAGTAATAATACTGATTAAAAATAAAAAAAATGTAATAATTAAAAAGGTAGAATCAGATGAGAAAAAAAAAACTTTCTTAAGTAAAAGACGAGAAAGAAATAAAAATGTGCAGTAGTGAAGGTCATTCACTTCCTCTACTTTTCTGTTTGGCTCGCCTGTTTCCTAGTCAGGACAGTATTGAAGTTCCCTGCATTCCACTGCTCCTCAGTGTCTTAGGTCACAGTCTTGATTTTCATGCAGTAGATACTTTGTTTCTTATATTCTTTTGTTTGTGTTTACACAAGAGTCAATTTGAGCTTCAACCCCTGGGTGGCAGTGTTTCTGGATTGACCTCCGTGTCTATAGGTCCTCTCTAGCTAGCATTTAGATTTTGTTTTTCCTGTGGTGCTTAATACTGGTTTGGGGGAATGGGCTGCCCCAGGGCTGGTTCTCTGATCATTATTCCCTGCTCTGATCCCCATGTTCCATGAAAACAACTTTCCCCTGCAGTCTCTTAGAGTGTCCCCAATTGGGTGTTCCTGTGTATTGGGCTTAGTAATCAAAACCAAGGATTTAAAGAGGAAAAAAAAAAAGAGCCAGAGTAAGTGTATGAACTCTGGTGTTGTGTGCAAGTCTGTGCAGTCTTTTTTCCCCTTGGGTCTAAGCAGCCAGCACACTGTTAAAATTTTTAGGCTGGCCTTTTGCACCCAGTTCAGCTATGGGTTGCTTTTTAGAGTTCCCTTCTGTTAGCAGCCCTGCGGATCCCCTTCCACATTGGCGGATCATGCCAGCCCCAACAGCCGTGGACTTTTCTGGGTGGAAACTTCCCCGGATCCTCTGGCTGCTGCATGTGTGTTTCCCTCTCCTGCCTGGACCACAGACCTCACCTTATCCCAAGCGAAATCTGACCTTTCTGTGCAGGAGTGTAGAGTTCCTCTGAATCTGTGTGTTCACGCCACTTGGGACCAGTGTTCCCGGGTTCGCAGCTGTTCGCTGGGAGCAGTTGTTGTATATTCCCTGGAATTTCAGGCTTCTGATAACATCCACTCTCCCCTTCAAGATGGTGCGGTCTCCTTGTCAGAGCTGGTTGCTCTGGGAGGGAACCCAGCAGCAGTGGAGGCTGCCAGGTCAGGGGATCCCCATCCAGCGGTCTCCCACAGTCCCCTGGAGTATAGTTGTCCCTCAACTCACAAACAAACACTCCCAGTAGGTCCACTCCCCTTCGTTCTCTCACTCACACACTATCTTGCAGTCTGCCTTCCTGTCAGCAGCCATCTTCCTTCTCCCATTACCCTTTTATTAGTATAGATATGAATAAAAACTACCAGGCATAG
Source organism: Eptesicus fuscus (assembly GCF_027574615.1). NCBI lineage: Eukaryota > Metazoa > Chordata > Mammalia > Chiroptera > Vespertilionidae > Eptesicus > Eptesicus fuscus. The sequence goes on from NC_072473.1 coordinate 28,815,134, forward strand.
TTTGCTTTCAGGTGCTAAATTCAGGAGTACATCTTTACTATCCTTTCTGAGGAATATATTAACTTTTAAGCTATGTGTCATAATTTTTTAACAAAGATCCTGATTGCTTTTCCCTTCCACAAGGCATCACAGTAGTCCATTACGTTAATGATATTATGCTTATTGGACCTAGTGAACAAGAAGTGGCAACTAATATAGACTTACTGGTAAGACATTTGTGTGTCAGAGGGAGAAGGTGAAAAATGAATTCAACAACCAAGGAGTTTTGCTCAGTGGTTGAACGTCAACTTATCAACCAGAAGGTCACGGTTTGATTCCCAGTCAGGGTACATGCCCGGGTTGTGGGCTTGATCCCCAGTGTGGGGCATGCAGGAGACAGCCAATTAAGAATTCTCTCTCATTGTTGAGGTTTCTCAAACTATTGACTGAAGCTCCCAAATCAATATATAATTGATATATAAATAGTCAATTTCTCCCTTCCTCTTCCTTACTCTCTGAAATCATTAAAAATATATTAAAAATGAATTTAAGAAAAGTTCAGGGGCTTTTTACTTCAGTGATATTTCCAAGGGTCCAGTGGTAAAGAGCATGTTCAAATATTGCTTCTAAGGTAACATACATTGTTTTGGCTCTTTCCTGCTACAACCAAAAGAGGCACAGTGCCTCAAAGGACTTTTTGGATTTTGGAGATAATGCATTATTCATTTACCTTTAGTACTATGCCCCATTTACCAAGTAAACAACAACAACAACAACAACAACAACAACAACAACAACAACAACAACCTATTAATTTCCAGGGAGCTTAACAGGAGGAGATGGTTCTGCAGTGTCCTGGCTACTTGAAAGCTGCTCTAGCACTTGGGGCATATGATCTAGAAGAACCAATGGTTCTAGAGTACCAGTGGCAGATAGTCTGTTTTGAAACTTTGGCAGGACCCTATGAGTGAATCATAGCACAGAACTTTAGGATATTAGAAGAAAGCCCTGTCATCCACTGCTGATAACTACTGTCCTTTTAAAAAATAGCTTTTGGCTTGATATTGTTCCTTTGTAGAAATGGAACATTTAACTGTGGGACACCAAGTTACCATGCGACCTGATCTGTCCATCATAAACTTAGTGTTTCTTGACCCAACAAACAATTAAGTTTGCCATGCACAGTAGCATTCCATCATCAAGTGGAATATATATATATATATATATATATATATATATATATATATATATGATTGGGCTTGATTAGTCCCTAAGGGCACAGGTAAGTTAGGATGATGAAGGAGTCCACATGTCCATGGCCCTCATAATTTTCTTGCTCCCAGCCCAAACTTACTAAGGAAGATAAAAACACAGGCCTGGTTTACAGATTATTATGTCTGAAATTCAAATACCACCCAAAAGTGGATTATCTAGGACATTCCTGAGATAGTGAATAAAGTAAAATCACCCCAGTGGCAATGTACTCTGCACCTCATTGCTTAATTTGTTTGTAAGGATAAGAAATTATGAGACATGTGATTATATATTGATTTGGGAGCTTCAGTCAATAGTTTGGCAGAATGATCAGGGATTGGGAAGGAACATGAAGGGAAAATAGGTGACAGTAAGTTCCAAAGATGAGGTATGTGAATAGATCTCTCTGAATAGACAAAAAAATGTGAAAATATTTGTGTCTCATGTGAATGCTCAGCAAAGAGTAACATCAGCATATGTTTTAATAATCAAACAGACAGTATAACACTTTCTTTGGATACTAGTCAGCCCCTTTTGTCAAACATTTGTCTTATTACCTAAGGGCTTCATGAACAAAGTGGCCATACTGGAAAATATGAAGATTATGTTTAGGTCTAGTAACATTGTTTCTAACTCACCAAGGCTGACATTATTGTGGCTATTTCTGAGTGGCCAATCTGCCAGCAGCAAAAACCAACAATGAGCCCCAATATGGCATCACTCCTTGTGATGATCAGCCAGCTACTTAGTAACAGGATTCTTGCATTAGAAAAGTTTCATCATAGAGGGTTCAGCATTTAAATATGGGACCCTAAAACAGAATGGGGAGCAACAAGATGAGAACATGACAGAACTCCCTGACATGTTATAGTTTGTAAATGTGGTACAGTATTTCATAGTAACAACTTATACATTCTCTATGCTGGAACACTCTTTAGAGATCCAAATCTTGCAAGGTAAGAAGTTTCCTACATCAAGAACTTCCCCATCTCCTTTGTTGACTAATGAACTGATAATTAGTATTATATCACAAAATAAAACAAGTAGGGAAATGCTGGTCTTGTGAGAGGATGGAAAAGATTGTACACTAATAACGCTTTAAGAACTAGCATATTATCAGCAAGAAGAAAGAGAATACCACTAAAATTAAAATTTGAGGTTGATTAATTAAGGGTAGTTGAATTTAAAACTGAAGATAGGGGATTCCAAGATGGCGGCTGGGAGGATGGCAGTGAGGAAGAGAGTGTGAGAGAGAAGGTGAAAGTGGAGTGTGTGGATGTGTGATGTATGTGTGTGTCTGAGGGAGGGACAGCTAGATCTTGCATGACCTTTGGGTTCTGGTGGACTGGGCTTGCATAACCAGGCAGCCTCTGCTACCACAGTAATCTCTGCTGGAGTGCCAGCTCTGCCACAAAGGCAACACCATCTTGAAGGGGAGAGCTGCGGTGACTGGAAACGCAACCTCACCTCCACTCACAGGCCCTCAGAAACCACCTGGGAACCTACAGCCACACTGGCCAGGGAACTGCTGCATCGGCTGAGAACCCATGAACACCCAGACTCTAGCCTCCCTGGCTGAGGGCTACTGTGAGTTCTGAAGGGTGCTCCACTCCCACCAGCCAGAGGCTTTAGCCCCAGGCACCATGACCACAAGAAGCTGCTGCCCAAGACTTCATGGGAAGCCACTAGCCACCGCCCAGGACCAGCCCAGGAGCCAGCAGCCACCGCCTGCACCCACATGCACAAGGGTAGCCAGAAGCTGCCGCCCGCTACCATAACCATGACTGTGCATGAAGCTGGCAGCCACCGCCCATAACCAAATGGGGAGCAGCCACCACCCATGACCATGTAGGGAGCTAGCAGCTGCCCCAGGAACTCAAGAGAGCATCCGACAACCATGTGGAGAGCAGCAGCCACCCGTGACTGCCCAAGGAGCAGCCACTGCCTGCAAGCCCCTGAGGAGTGGCCACTAACAGCGAACACCTGAGGAGCGGCTGCCACCTTGTGAACACAAGAGGAACAGCCACCCCCCACCACCACATGAGCCGCCACCAGGCCCTCCTCTACAGCCACAGACCCTGCATGACTCAACACTTAAAACCTTCAGTGAGAGCAAAAATGGGGAGACATAAGAACAACCCCCAAAGGAAAGAAAATGAGGAATAGCCAGAAAAGGAACTAAATGAAAGAGGGCATGCAATATGTCAGAAAAAGAAGAATTCAGAATAAGCGTCATACAGTTCATTAACAGGATGGATGAGAAAATCAACAACCTATGTAAGAATCAAGAAGAAATAAAGAGTGATATAGCTACAATAATAAAAAAAAAACACTATGGAAAATTTCAACAGAGACTAGGAGAAGCAGAGGACCAAATTAGTGAATTAGAAGATAGGGAAGCAAAAAACACACAATCTGAACTGCAACTGTAGAAAAAAAAAGACAGGAGGAGAGCCTGAGGGAGCTTTGAGACAACATGAAAGAAAGCAACATACATATAATAGGGGTGCCAGAATGACAAGAAGACAAGCAAGGGCTAGAAAACCTAATCAAAGAAATAATGTCAGAAAAACTCTCTGATTTGTGAAAGAAAAAAGTCACACAAGCACATAGAGTCCCAAAGAGGATAAACCCAAAAGACCCAACCCAAAATTCAAGAAGATCAAAATCATATCAAGCATCTTCTCAGACCACAATGGCATCACATTGGAAATCAACTACATTAAAAAAAATTTAAAAAACTCAAACACTTTAAGGCCAAATAGCATGCTATTAAACAATGATTGGGTTACCAAAGTGATCAAAGAAAAAATTTAAAAAACATCCTAGAAACTAATGACAATGATAACACAACAATCCAAAACCTATGAGACACAGTGAAAGTAGTGTTGAGAGGAAGTTCATAGTATTACAGGCCTACCTCAGAAAAGAAGAAAAAATGCTAATAAATTATCTAAGTCTACAACTTAAAGAATTAGAAAGAGAACAAGAAGAAAAGCCCAGAATGAGCGGAAGGAAGGAGATAATAAATATCATAGCACAAATAAATGACATAGAGGCAAAAAAAAAAAAAATACAAAAGATCAATGAAACCAAGAGATGGTATTTTGAAAGCATAGACAAGATTGATGAACTTCTAGCCAGGCTCACAAAGAAGCAAAGAGAGAGGACTCAAATAAACAAAATCAGAAATAAAAGAGATGAAATAAAAACAGACCCTACAGAAATGCAAAGGATTGCAAAAAAAAAAAAAAATACTATGAACAACTTTGTTCAAATAAACTTAACCACCTATAGAAAATGGACATATTCCTAGAAAAATACGACCTTCCAAGGCTCAATCAAGAAGAATCAAAAAAGCTCAACTTGCCCCAAACTAGGGAGAAAATTGAAACAGTCATCAAAAAACGTCCAGCACACAAAAACCCAGGACCAGATGGCTTCACAGAGGATTTTATCAAACATTCAAAGAAGAACTAAAACCTACCCTTCTCAGACTATTCCAAAAATTTCAAGAGGAAGGCATACTTCCTAGCTCTTTCTATTAAGCCAGCATTACTCTAATCCCAAAACCAGATAAAGACACTACAAAGAAAGAGAATTACAGGCCAATATCCCTGATCAACCTAGATGCTAAAATCCTCAACAAAATACTAGCAAATCAGATCCAGCATTACATTACAAATATCATACACTATGAGCACGTGGGATTTATCCCAGGAATGAAAAGCTGGTACAATATCTGCAAATCAATAAATGTGATACATCATATAAACAAATTGAGAGAAAAAATCACATAATTATATCAATTGATGTAGAAAAGGCATTTGACAAAATCCAACACCCTTTCTTTATAAAAACTCTCAACAAGGTGGGAATAGAAGGATCATACCTCAACATAATAAAAGCCATACATGACAAACCCACAGCCAACATCATACTCAAGGGGCAAAAACTAAAACCATTTCCCATAAGAACAGGAACAAGACAGGGATGCCCACTCTCACCAATCCTGTTCAACATAGTACTGGAAGTGCTAGCCATAGCGATAAGACACGAAGAAGAAATAAAAGGCATCCAAACTGGAAAAGAAGCAAAATTGTCTTTATTCACAGATAACATGATATTGTACTTAGAAAACCCTAAAGACTCCATCAAAATACTACTAGACTTAATAAATGAATTTTACAATGTAGCAGGATACAAAATTGACACCCAGAAATCAATGGCTTTTTTATATACCAATAATGAACTCACAGAAAGAGACTAATAAAATAACCCCATTTTCCATTGCAGCACAAAAGGTAAGGTACCTAAGAATAAATTTAACCAAGAAGGTAAAGGACCTGTACTCACAAAATTATAGGATGCTGAAAAAAGAGATAGTAGAAGATGTAAACAAATAGAAGAATATACCCTGTTCATGGATTGGTAGAATCAACATCATTAAAATGTCTATACTACCCAAAGAAATCTGTAGATTCAATGAAATCCCCCTTAAAATACCAACAGCATATTTCAAATATCTAGAACAAACTCTACAAAAATTCATCTGGAATAAAAAACGACTCAGAATAGCTGCAGAAATCATGAGAAGAACAAAGTTGGAGGGATCACAATACCAGATATCAAGCTATATTACAAAGCCATTGTTCTCAAAACTGCCTGGTACTGGCACAAGAAGAAACATATAGACCAATAGAACAGAACAGAGAACCCAGAAATCAACCCAAGTCATTATGATCCATTAATATTTGACAAAGGTGGCAAGAACATACAATGGAGTCAAGATAGTCGCTTCAATAAATGGTGTTAGGAAAATTGGACTGATACATGCAAAAAAATTAAACTAGACCAATAGCTTTCACCATATACAAAAACTCAAGATGGATAAAGGACTTAAATGTAAGGTAGAACATCATAAAAATCTTAGAAGAAGCCATTGGCAGCAAACTAGGAGACATTTGTCCTAGCAATATCTTTACTGACACAACTTCTAGGGCAATGGAAACTATGGAGAAAACAATTAAACGGGACTACATCAAAATAAAAATCTTTTGCACAGCAAAATAAACCATCAACAAAACAACAAGAAAGCCCACTGCATTGGAGAACATATTTGCCAATGTTATCTCTGATAAGGGTTTAACCTCCAAAATTTATAGGGAACTCATACAACTTAACGAAGGAAGATAAACAATCGAATCAAAAAATGGGAAATGACCAAAATATACACCTTTCAAAAGAGAACATACAGAAGACCAAGAGACATATGAAAAAATCCTGAGAGATGCAAATCAAAATGCAATGAGGTACCATCTCACACCTGTCAGAATGGCTATCATCAACAAGTCAACAAAGGACAAGTGCTGGCGAGGATGCGGAGAAAAAGGAACACTCTTGCACTGCTGGTGGGAATGCAGACTGGTGCAGCCATTGTGGAAAACAGTATGGAGTTTCCTCAAAAGATTAAAAATGGAACTTTCATTTAACCCAGTAATTCCACTTCTTGGAATATACCCCAAGAAAACAGAAACACCAATCAGAAGGGATATATGCACCCCTATGTTCATAGCAGCACAATTTATAATTGCTAAGATTTGGAAACAGCTTAAATGCCCATCAGTGGTTGAGTCAATTAAAAAATGGTGGTACATCTATACAATGGAATACTACGCTGCTGTAACAAAGAAGGAATTCTTACCATTTGCAACAGCATGGATGGAACTGGAGGGTATTATGCTAAGGGAAATAAGCCAATCAGTCGGAGAAAGATAAATTCCACATGATTTCACTCATTTGTGGAATATAATGAACAACATAAACTGATGGAAAAAAAAACACAGAATCAGACTCATAGAAGCATTGAATAGGCTGTCCAACCTATCAGGGAAGGTGGGGGGTGAGGGGATAAAAAAATAAACCAAAGGACTTGTATGCATGCATATGAGCATAAACAATGGACTCTGATGGGGGGTGAGGGCATGTGTTGGGGGTTGGGGGCTGCCTGGGAGTGGTCAATGGGGGAAAAAGTGACTTATGTAATACATTAAACAATAAAGAACTTAAGATAAATAAATAAAACTGAATACAGTGTTAATTTATTCAATGGAAGACATTTTCTTAGAATACATAATTTAACATCTTGGAAAAGATCCTAGGTCAGTGATGGCGAACCTCTGACACGCGTGTTAGTGCCATTTCTGATGACACGTGGCAGCTGAGGCGGACGCATGCCAAGGATGAAACATTTATGTTATTTAAGCTATAAATATCGGGAAATAATGTTTTTTCCTCAAAGGGACACACTACCAGAGTTATGCTCAGTTTTTTGGCAAAATTTGAAACACCAAGCTCAAAAGGTTGCCCAACACTGTCCTAGGTGATGAAGAAAATTCTCATCTTAGGTGATTCTTAGAGTCCTGTGAAAACAATAGTAAAATCCGAGTAATATAGTAAATAACCAAGCTGCTGTAACAAACAACAGAAGAAAAAATAAATATGCTTATGGAAATAAGCATGTTGGAATGGATACATAATGCGATATCAGAAGACTCAAAAGAGAATAATCTTCCATAGAAGGCCCCAGGGGACCCAGCATTTGTGAAGGCTATCAGGAATGTGTCCCTGAGCGGGTCCTAATTATGACTAAAAGGTTGATTATAGTAAGTGAAATAAACAATACACAAAGTATACATAGTTTATTAATCTATTTATATGATGTACCTAGAATTGTCAAATTAATAGAAACATAAAGCTGGCATGAAGTTTATAGGGGCTTAAAGAAGGAAGTAATAAGAAGTTCTCTTTTATAGAATTTTAATTTACGATAATGAAATAATTCTGGAGATAGTGCTAATGGTTTCACAATAGTGTGACCATATTTAAAGCCACTGAATGGTGCATTTAATTGAAAAAAACAGAGGTACATTTTATGTCATGTATGTTTTACAACCTTAAAAAAATCTAAAGGCATGCAATAGTGTGGTCCCTATCATACCTCCATTTAATTTGCCAGTTGAGTCCCTGCATAAATGTGTGGCTCCTGGGAAATGATTGAAGATTACTACAAATTTAACCAAAAAGTATTCACAATTGCAACTGGTGTGCTAAACATAGTATCATTGCTACAGCAGATTAGTAAGTACAAAGGTAGCAGGGGTCCTCAAACTTTTTAAACAGGGGGTCAGTTCACTGTCCCTCTCACCATTGGAGGGCCGGACTATAGTTTAAAAAAACTATGAACAAATTCCTATGCACACTGCACATATCTTATTTTGAAGTAAAAAAACAAAACAGCCAAAATACCTGCATGTGGCCCGAGGGCCGTAGTTTGAGGACTCCTGGTATATGGTATGCAGCCATTGATATGGTAAATCCATTATTTTCAATAACAACAAGAAATAATCAGAAATAGATTACATTCAAATCTATAATAATAAAAGTATAACATGCTAATTAGACCGGATGTCCTTCTGGATGACCTTCAGGATGAAGCTGGGGCTGCGAAGAAAGCCCTGGGTCCTAGGTGCTGGCAGCTGGGGGAAGGAAGGCCTACTCTTGCAGAAATTTTATGCATTGGGCCTCTTGTATATGTATAACAATATTTCTTTACAGATCTTCCTCTGGACTGTGTTAAGTCTCCCATCTTCTGTAATAATACACTCACATAGATAGAAAGAACCCAGACATCCCACAAATCATCATACTGATAACTTACATTAATGGCCAATTTAGTATGATGAGCAAGAAATAACAAGTCCACTAGAAGCCTTTGTTAGACTCATGTGTTTTACAGAATGAAATTTAAAATCTATGTAGGTTCAGGAACTTGCAACTTTGTTGAAATTTTTAGGAATCTAAAAATCAGAAACATGGATATCTCCTCCAAAGTAAAATGCAAATAACTGCATCTTGCATTTCCTACTACAAAAAAAAAAAAAAGGAAGCACAGAACCTAGTAGGTTCTTTGAGTTTTTAATGCTATATTTTTCACCTAGAAGTACCGTAGCCCATTAACTAGGTGATACTAAAGGCTGTCATCTTTGAGTAGAGCTCATAGCAGGAATGGTCCCTGAACAATATCTGGGCTGTAGTTCAAGGATCTTTGTTACTTAGGAGATATGATTTCTTAGACACTACAATGTTGGTGAGATACCATGATTTTTTTGGCAAGCCCCAGTGTGAGGATCACAACACTGAAGCTGTTACAGAAAACCGGAGAAGAACCAAGCAATACTTAGAGATGGAGCTACATTTATTACACACAGGTCCAGAGGAAAATTTCTCTCAAATTCTGGGCCCCAACATGAAATAATTTTCCCTATTTATATGTTTTTACCTTCTTTGTCTCCCAAATATGGAGTGTTTCCAACCCCTTTTGTGAGTTCTTAAAGAGCCTGTATGTGCTGGTGCCTTGAGACCTCAAGCAGAGGCCTGACCTGGCGCCAGCACTGATAAACTTGTCTGGGGAAGGTTTAATGGCCTCTCTGAAGTGGGAGTAGTCTTAGTAAGCAAGAATTTACAGAAGCCAAATAGCAGGGTTAAAATTTCAAACAGCAGTTTTTATATAAGATGGATGCTTCATAGCAAGGCTATGCCAACTACAGCAAATAGTTATGTATCATTTGAAAGACAGTTATTGGCATGATAGTGGACCTTACTTAACAGAATCTTTGATCATGGAGCGGCAAGTGATTATGTTTTTAGATTTCCCATCATTAGTTCTGTTCTCTTGAACACAACAAATCAGAAAGTTGATAGACCCCAGAGCAGTTAGTCTTAAGACAGACGTTACACCCAGCATCAAGCCAGGGAAGATAATGGGGTATAGTACTTCTAGGTGAAAAATATAGCTTTAAATAATCAGAGGATATAGGGGGTCTGGCTTTTAATAATCTTCAAACAAGGTGCTATGTAAGCTATCTCCCCTAGTTCTTGGCACAACTACAAAAATGGGGAGCAATTAAGAATACATCAGGCCGCTTAGAGAATCATAAAGATTCAAGAGAAAACCAAGAGCTAGGGCACATTTGAACAATAAGGTCCATCACTTATACAGGCCACTTTTTTCAAGATGGAAAAAAGTAGCTGTTTTAACTAATACATAGAAACAAAAACAGAGAGTAAAAAATATGAAAAAATAAGTTTCAAACAAAGGACCAAAAAATCTTCAGAAAATGTACCTTAAGGTTGTAGAGATAAGAAATATTCTGATAAAGAATTAAAAGAAATGGTCATAAAGATGCTCACTAAACTTGAAAAGAATAGGTGAAAACAGTGAGGCCTTCAACAAAAACATAAAAAAATATAATATAGTACCACACAGAAGTTACAAAGCTGAAGAATGCAGTAATTGAAATTTTAAAAAAAAGCATTAGAGGTTTGCAACAGCAATATGGATGAAGCAGAATACTGCCCAGCAAAGTTATCATTCAAAATTGAAGGAGATATAAAGTTTTTTCCAGACAGGCAAAAGCTAAAGGAATTTATCAGCATTAAACCTGCTTTGTAAGAAATATTAAAAAGTCTTTTTTTTAAGCTGAGGAAAATTGGATTAATTAATAACAAGAAAACATACAAAAGTAAAAATCTCAATTGTAAAAGTAAATATATATTCAAAGTAGTGGATTAGACACTGTAAAGTAAGTATGAAGGTTAAAGACAAAAACAATCAAATTAACTAAACCTACAATAATTAGTAAGGGGATGCATAAAATAAAAAAGAGATATGAATTGTGAAATCCAAAACATACTATATGATGGGACAGTTAAAAGGTAAAGTTTTGGAATGTGTTTAAATTTAAGTTGCTTTCAACTTAAAATAGACTCATATACAGAGGATGTTACATGTGAACCTCAGAGACAATACAAAGCCAAACTTATAGTAGATACCCAAAAGAAAATGAGAAAAAAAAATCTAAACATAACATAAGCCTTGAAAGAAAGAAGAGAGAAAGAAAATAAGAACAGAAAAAAAAAAAACCCTAAAAAATCAGCCAGGAAACAATTAACAAAATGAAAATAAGTACCTGTGTGTGTTACATGCCATTGAGTTGACACTGACTTATAGCAACCCTATGAATAAGTGGTACCCACAGTGAGCTGTCCTCAACAACCCTGCTCAGCTCCTGTAGACTCATGATTATGGCTTCTTCCATGGAGTCAATCCATCTCATATTTGGTACTCCTCTGTTCTTGCTGCCCTATATCGTTCCCAGCACAATTGTCTTTTCCAAAGAGCCCTGCCTTCTCATAAATGTGCCCAAAGTAGTACAACTTCAGTTTTCTTATTTTTTGTTGCCAGTAATGTTTCAGACTTAATAGCCTCCAGGACTCATTTGTGCTTCTTTATAGTGGCCCAGGGTATCTGAAGAGCTCTCTTCCAACACCATATTTCAAATGAATCAATTTTCATTTTATCAGCCTTCTTCACTCTTCAACTTTTACATCTTTACATGGCAATTGGGAATATGAGGGTATAGATGATTTTAGCTTTGGTCTCTATTAATAGATTTTTGCTGTGATGATATTTCCTAATTCCTCCATTGCTGCCCTTCTGAGACTCAGCCTTATCTTGAATTCCTAGCTACAGCCTTCATTTGAACTGATGCCTAAAACAAGGTAATCAAAATCTTTAGCGATTTTGATGTCTTTATTGTCCAGGTTAAAATTTTGTATTTATTCACTAGTCATGATTTTTTTCCTCCTCATGTTCAAATGCAGTTCTGCTTTGGTGCTGTCTTCTGTCATTTTCACTAGAAATCACTTAAAATCTTGTTATTCTCTGCTAGTAGATAGTGTCATCTGTGTGTCTTAAATTATTGATATTTCTTTCACCAATTTTCACTCCCTTTTCCTCTGGGTGTAACCCAGAGTTTCTTTGTATATGTTTTGCCTAGAGATTAAACAAATAAGGGGATAAAATACACCCTTGTCTGACACCTTTGCCTATAGGAAATAATTCTGTCTCCATTATCTGTACTATCAAGCTTCATGTTCACAAATATGTTACAATAAGGACAATCAATTTCTAAGGTACACTCATTTACTTCATAGCAACCAATAGTTTTTAATGATCCATGTAGTTAAAAGCTTTACTGTAGTCTACTAGTATACAAATATACTAAATTTTTGTAAATAAACAAGTTCTTCAATCAAAAGACTTAGAGAGGCTGATTGAAACAACAAAAGACTCATCTATTTGCTGCCACATTCTGCATTTTGACCTTTTCAGAGGAAAAAGCATAGGACAAGCCTATGGGTTTGAACAGACTCAGAGAGTGTGAGTAATTGGATAGTTCGACAGGCCTTCTGCCCCACCCCACTGTCCTGGAAACCTGACTGGTATACTTCCTTGAGTGGGAGAGCTGATAGAAACTCCAGGTTACCAGCTGATCCCACTGGACTGCATACAAGGATCTCTGCCCAAGCAAAAGCAGAGTAATATTTTGGGCCATTCATGGAGGAGTAGCTCTGGGACAGGGAAAGACACCAACCACATTCCCTGAAATCTAAATAGCACCTCTCCTGCCTAAAGCCCTTTCAGAAACAGGCTTGTGCGTCATTAAGATCAACAGCTAACTAGCAGGCAAAGGTGTGCAGAGGTGGAGCCCAAGGAACCAGGGGAAGTTTTCTGACCCAGCCCTGGGCCCCATGCTGCTAATAAACCTGCTTTGGAGGGCATATTGGCCCCTCCTGCTCGCTGTCAAGTCCTGTGGAGACAGACACAAACTGTGGATCACTTGGAGCTTCAAGCAGGTTTCTGAAAGTCAAAGGAGGACAGTTCCTCACAGTGGTTAGAACCTAAGTACTTTACGGGAAGCCCAGAATTGGCAGTCAGAACAGAAGAGTAAGAGTCAAAGGGAGCTCACCTGAGACACTAAAAGCTGCTGAAAGCAATGCCACTTCACTTTTTTCCTTCTCTTTTTCCCTCTGTTATCTTTGGAAATTTATGTTTAAGTTCCATATGTTTTGGGCATCTCTAAGTTGTCAAGAGAAATGTCTTGCTCAACTACTTAATGAAGCTTTTCCTAGGTTTATTTTGTTGTTTTTTTTATTTTTATATTTAAAAATACAGACCTCTATAACTATTGCCTGTGGGGATTTTTCAAAGGAGTCATGTTTTTATGGAAGAGCAACAAAAAGAGTAAAATTTGGCATCATATTAAAAGAACATAAATCACTTTTTTTTCCACTAAATTATCTTCAAAGTTTCACTAAAAACTGATTTGTTATCACCAAAGTCAACTTGAGAATTGGAAACCTGACAAGTTTCTCCCTTGTCAAAAGAAAAAAAAAACATTTTTTCTCTGTTCATCCTTTTAATTTTTGATCCATTGAGAAACTAAAGAATATAAATATGACTTTTATAGAACACATTTATTAAATTTGAATATGCTGACAATTTAAAACCAACACCTGAATCTGTGCTAAACTTTAAAGGAGATTTATATTTTAAGTAATTTTGAAGTGTATTTTTTCACTTTTCAAAGTAAGTGTATAAAATGATGTATTAGGATGAATAAAAACAGTACTGTGGGTTGTTCATATTCAGAAGTGTTTTATCTCATACTAGAGGCCTAGTGCACAAAATTCATGCATGGGGGAGGCCCTCAGCTCAGCCTGCACCCTCTCCAATCTGGGACCCCTCAGACATCCCTCTCACAATCCTGGACTGCTGGCTCCTAATGGCTCACCTGCCTGCCTGCCTGATCACCCTTAATCCCTCTGCCTGCCAGCCTGATCATCTCTAACTGCCCTCCCCTGCTAGCCTGATAACCCCTAACCACCCTCCCCTGCCAGCCTGATCACCCCTAACTGCCTCTGCCTTGGCCCCCACCACCGTGGCTTTGTCTGGAAGGAGGACTGGACAACCAGAAGATGTCGGGTCTACCCGGTCTAATTAGCTTATTACCTTTTTATTAGTATAGATTAGATCACTTATAATCATTTAAAAATCATTAGCCAATTCTAACTAGTAACTATGAGTTAGTTTATTAATGATTTTTCCACAAGAATAAAGTAGAAAATCAGAGTCAAAGCAACATTTATTGTCACTATTATGTTCAACATACTAAAAATGTTAAAGTTTCTTTAGTTTTAGATCTACCAAAACAACCAATCAGGAAATTTAATTTAGATAATAGCACTAAGATTCATTATGGTTAATTCAGATGTAGAGGTTACCCTATCTAATAAAGAGGGAATATGCAAATTGACCATCACACCATAACAAGATGGCTATGTCCACAGCGGAGGCAGAGATTCCATAACACAAAATGGCTGTGCCCACAGCGGAGGCTGAGTTCCTTTAATGAGCCTTAACGAGCAATCAGCAGGGACCTGAGGCTGCGTGGTGCTGGGCCAAGGTAGGGGACCTGAGGCTGCATCCCCAGTCCAGTGGGGCTTGACAGGGGACCTCAGGCCATGTCCCCCTGCCCCGGCACTGGGCCAGGGGACGTCAGGCCATGCTCCCCACCCCGGCACCAGCCTGAGGGACCTCAGGCCATGCCCCCCTCCCTGGTGCCAGGCTGGAGGACCTGAGGCCATGCTCCATGCAATGAAGCCAGGCCAAGGGACCTGAGGCTGTGTCTCCTGCCATGCAGGCTTGACAGGGGACATCAGGCTGCACCCCCCACTCACAGGGCTTGACGGGGGACTTCAAGGTGTGCCCCCTGCCCCTGCCTGGGCCAGGGGACCTCAGGCCACGCTCCCTGCCCCAGTGCTGGTCCAGGGAACCTGAGGCTGCACCCCCTGCCTGGTGGGGCTTGATGGGGACCTCAAGCCATGCACCCCACCTTGGTGCCAGGCTGGGGGACTTGACACTGTGCCCCTCACCTGGTGAGGCTTGATGAGGACCTCAGGCCTCACCCCTGGCCTGGGCCAGGGTACCTCATGGTGCACCCCCTGACCCGAACTGGGGGACCTCAGGCCATGCCCCCCACCCCAGTGCAGGACCAGGTGACCTGAGGCCATGCCCCCAACCTGACAGGGGTGGGACTGGCCGGGTCTGGATCTAGCCCAATGGGTGTGGGGCCAGCTGGGTCTGGGTCTTGCGTAATTTTGAGGTGCACATGGGTGGGTAGGGACTTGGCCCTGGTTCCCATGGCATCCCCCAGACTCTGACTGGAGGAAGATTTTCATATACATTTTACTAATTTTCTTTCATCTCTGACACTTCTATTATAGAGAAAGGGCAAATAGCACTATTAAAATATTTCCTCTAATTAATTCCCTTTTAATGTGCACGAATTTCATGCACCAGGTCCCTAGTCTATATATATAAAAGCCTAAATGACCAGCCGACTGGCCAACTGTTTGACCGTCCTACTGGTAGCTATGACACACTAACCACCAGGGAGCAGACGCTCAACACAGGAGCTGCCAAGCTTGGGTGACTTGGCAGCTGCAGTTCTCAGGTGACCCACCCAGAACCAGAGAGAAGGGAACCCGATTCTGTAATGTGTCACCTGAGAACCACCCTCTCGCAATCTGGGACCCCTTGGGGAATGTCAGAGAGCCTGTTTTGACCTGATCCCCGAAGGCCAGGCTGAGGGATCCAACCTGTGCATGAATCTAGTACATTTATAAAGATGAATGGACTTTTTTCTATAATTATAAATTAATTTTTATATTATAGTATTCATTATAAAGTTAATATTTTATTCTCATCAAAGTTCTTAAACTTTTAGTTCTAGTTCTTCTTAGATACAATTGCAGTACTAGAGAACATCTCCACTTTGACTTTTATTAGTTACAAAGCAACCATTTACTCAGAGATGATACCCAATTTTATTTTTGTCACCTTGAAATTTTAGGACTGTTTACAACTATGTGTAGTATATTTCAGTTCTAGTTTGAGCAGGCTAAGGAACAATTTCAGCAAGAGGTGTGAACTGTCTGGCTAGAGACACTAAGGGGAGAAAAAAAAACACTAAATCATAAAGTAAAAAAAAAGCAAATAAATGCCAGAATAATTATGCATAGCACCATGGAAGTATTGATTCTCATTATATAAGACTAGAGGCCCAGTGCATGATTGAATCATGCATGTGTAGGGTCCCCTACACGCATTCGCTTTTGATCTTGGGGGAGCTGGGTGCCTGTCCTTGGAGGCTTCTGGAAGGCCTGGTGCCAGAGCAGACAGGCACCCAGCTCCTCCGCTTTTGATGGTCTGCGGCGGGACATGAGCTCGCTGCCCCAGAGGCCCCTTCTGTTCCGCAGCACAGCCATGGCGCTGCTGGCGATACGAGCTCAGCGTCCCGCTGGCCCAATCAGCTACCCCGGCCACCCCGAGTTCCTCCCCCTGTGCCTCCCGCTGGCCCAATTGTGGGCGTAGCAGAGTGATGGTAATTTACATATTACCATTTTATTAGGTAGGATGCTTTCTTCTTATTCTATTTATTCTTCAAAATCCCACTCAAGTGTTGAAACTTCTACACAGCCTACCTGACATCACATCTTCTCTTTCATTTTCTCCTTGTATAGCACTTTTTGTACAAACTAGAATTAATTATATGTTAATACAGGTAGCATTTTAAGAGCATAGACTTTGGAGTGACATTTTAATTCATATCCATAACCTTGAGTATATTATTTAACCTTCTGAATGTTCATTACCTCTTGTGAAAAATTGACAGTGATAAGTTTTTTTGGAAGTACTAGTGTCTCGCTATACAAAACACCCTCAGAGGCATTAGCATAAAAGAATCAATAAGTGTATGTTTTTATTAATTTATTATTATTATTATTATTATTATTATTATTATTATTTAGTAGTGTTAAACAGAATAGACCTTCTGTGCATTTTTGCTTCTTTAATAATATTTGATGGCAGATTAGTGAGGAACTCAGGTTGAAATTTGTTTCTCCATCAAAAAGATATCTGTAGAATTGCATTAAGTTCTACACTCAAAAATTTAATGTAGACATTGCTATTTTAGATAAAATCCAGAAAAGAACAATTAGAATGCTGAGGGGTCTGGAAACAATGCTATATAGGAACAATGAAATAAACTGGGGTAATTTTCTCAGAGGAGACATAAAACTCCTTACAATTACCTGGTTAGGTATCATTTTGATGAGAGACAAAATATATTTCCTACAAGTAAAACCAGGAAAATAATTTCCCTCACTTTGATATAAAACCTTCTAGCCCCCAAAACAAATAGATGATTAGCTTTTGTAGATAAAGATGTTTAAGTAGAGACTGACTAATGACTATTTGTCAATATCAGACAATAAATTGGAATCCATAACCATAATTTTCCTAAAGTCTAATTTTATTTTAATTAATTATAAAATATTACCTAAACATTATAAACAGAGTAAGTTTCAGATGTCAAGTTACTACCCCATGTATACAAGAAGCTGCACACTCCCTGGGTTCTGGTGGGGGGAAAAAGGGGACAAGGACTTCCCCTAATTTACTAGTAAACATTGCCTAGACCTAATCTTACAAAGTGGATCACACAATTCTAAGACTTTATATTATTTGATATAATAAAGTATTCTTAATCCATAATTTAATATGCAGCATTGTTCCATTGGTGACAATGAAAAAAAAACACACAATAAATGGAATTATTACAAGAGATCAACTAATATTTTTAAATTAATAAAATATATATTCATAAGTTGAGTGATTCCTATCCTGTCATTGCATGAGTAGATATTACTTCAGATAGGTGAAATTTTAATACAATTAGAGTTAAATTTAAAATATTTCTATTTTAGAAATATTATAGTGTGTATGAGTTCAAAAAGTAAAGGCAATACAATTATATGAAATCATGATTAAACATGTTTATAGTTTAAAAAATTGATGCTATTCACTAGATTGTGCATAGTTTATTCCTAGAAATAATATATTTATTTAAATGCAACTGCCATTTGAAAAATTTGTACTACAGAAATGAGCCCTTTTTATGACAGGTACATCAATTTCCTATCAATAAGCTGTTTCACCTATAATTTAATTTAAACTTTTTAGAGTGTGTTTATATTTTCCTTCCATATATTTAATGCCTTTGTCATCATAGTCTATTGTGTTACTGTATAACTATGGAGGTACTTTTCTTGCTTTAATCTTTTCAGAAATATTTTATACTTTTTAAAAAGTAATATAAGTGAATTAGGCCAGAGCTACACTGTAGAAGAGGAAGAGGGAGGTCCTATGAATCTTGTGAATTGGGACTGTACCCACATAAACTTAAAACTATTCAGGGTCTCAAAGAATATCTTTACCCTAAATTATCCATATTAACACTGTTGTTTTTTTTTTGCCAATTTAATTAGGTAAATACATTAATTTTTTTTTTGCTTAGAAATAAGCTTTAGTTTAGTAGTTTTAAAATAAATTTAGCAAAAAAGCTTGAAAATTATGTTTTTCTCCAAAAAGGCAAAGTCTCAAATAAATAAAATTTATTGACATTTATAAGAAGGGGCATTTTCACACCTATAGGCTTCTTTATATGTAAATATATTTTCCCTGCTACCCACATTATATGTGTGTGCTCATGAACACACACATATGCACACACACACACCCTCAACACACTATCATATAAAAGGAAAAGCACATTTACTCTAAAACCATTAATGTCATATTGCTATCTCTATCTGTCCATTTACAGCTCTGGATAAATTTCCTGCTCCACCTTTCTGTAATATTTCTGGAAATAAACAAAGGATGTTTCACTGTCAGCCATAGTCATCATAAGATATCTCTGTCATTCGTCCCTGCCTTTGTTTTCCAGTCACTATGAAAAATGCAATAAGTTTAATGATATACAGTTAATTTATATGAATGCATTTATTTCATTAAATATTATAATTAAGTCCACTTTTAAATAAGTAATTTAATGGTACTGCCCACCTGAACTAAGTATTTGTGTATTTTATATTAATAAGAATAATATTTCCCTTGAACTTAAGTTAAGAAACATTCTTTTCACCGTAAAATTATTTGAAAAAGTACAAAAATTCATGAAGAAAAGCAATTGAAGAATTGAAGTTTGAATTCAGAAAAAGATTACTATAGCATTATGGAATTATTATTCACTTAACAATTTATACTATCCTATCTACCATATTTTCCGGTGTATAAGATGACTGGGCATATAAGATTTTCCTGGGTTAAAAAGTCGTTTTATACACCAGAAAATACAGTAGTCCAGTATATCTAATCCATTATATCTAATCCCATCAATATAGTCCAATATACCGTATTTTCTGGCATATAAGATGACTTTTTAACCCAGGAAAATCTTATAATCCCAGTCGTCTTATACACCAGAAAATACGGTAATAAAAGAGTAATATGCAAATTGACTGTCACTCCAACACAAGATGGCTGCCCCCATGTAGTCAAAGATGGCTGCCCCCATGTGGACACAAGATGGCTGCCACAGATGGCTAGAAGGAGAGGGCAGTTGGGAGGGACCAGGCCTGCAAGGGAGGGCAGTTGGGGGTGATCAAGCCTGCAGGGGAGAGTAGGTAGGGGTGACCACGTCGGCAGAGGAGGGAAGTTGAGGGGTAACAGACCAGCAGGGGAGAGCAGTTAGGGGCAATGAGGCTGTCAGGAGAGGGCATTTAGGGGTGACCGGGTTTGCAGGGGAGGGCAGTTGGGGGGACCAGAACTGCAGGGGAGGGCAGTTAGGGGTGACCAGGCTTGCAGGGGTGGGCAGTTAGGGGCAATCAGGCAGGCAGGCAGGTGAGCATTTGGGAGCCAGCAGTCCTGTATTGTGAGAGGGATGTCCGACTGCCTGTTTAAACAGGCAGTCGGACATCCCTTGAGGGGTTCCAGATTGGAGAGGGTACAGGCTGGGCTGAGGGACACCCCCCTCACCCCGTGCATAAATATTGTGCACAGGGCCTCTAGTTAGTTAATAATATGCTCATATGCACGCATAAAAGTCCTTTGGTTTTTCTCTTACACCCTCACTCCCCCGCCAACCCTTATAGGTTGGACATTCTATTCCATGCTTCTATGACTCTGGTTCTGTTTTCATCAGATTATCTTGTTCATTATATTCCACAAATGAGTGAGATCATATGATATTTATCTTTATCTGATTGGCTTCTTTAGCATAGCATAATGCTGTCCAGTTCCATTCATGCTGTTGAAAATGGTAAGAATCCCTTCTCTTTTACAGCAGCATAGTGTTCCATAGTGTACATGTACCACAGTTTTTAATCCACTCATCTGCTGATGGGCACTTACGCTGCTTCCAAATCTTAGCTATTGTAAATTGTGCTGCTATTAACATAGGGGTGCATATATCCTTTCTGATTGGTGTTTCTGTTTTCTTGGGATATATTCCTAGACGTGGGATTACTGGGTCAAATGGAAGTTCCATTTTTAATTTTTTGAGGAAATGCCATATTGTTTTCCACAGTTGCTGCACCAGTCTGCATTCCCATGAGCAGTGAAAGAGGGTCACTTTTTCTCCACCTCCTCTCCAGCATTTGTCTTTTCTTGATTTGTTTATGATAAGTTGATGATAGCCATTCTGAAAGGTGTGATATGGTACCTCATTATTGTTTTGATTTGCATCTCTCAGATGATTAGTGACTTTGAGCATGTTTTCATATATATTTTGGCTTTCTGTATTTCATCTTTCCAAAGGTGTATATTTAGGTCCTTTGCCCATTTTTTTGATTGGATATTTTATCTTCCTTTTATTAAGTTGTAGTAGTTCCCTATACATTTTGGAGATTACACCCTTATCAGAGATAACACTGGCAAATATGTTCTTTCATGCAGTGGGATTTCTTGTTGTTTTGTTGACTGTTTCTTCTGCTGTGCAGAAGCTTTTTATTTTGATGTACTCCCATTAGTTATTTTCTCCTTAGTTTCCATTACCCTAGGAGTTGTGTTGGTAAAAATATTGCTATGACAATTGTCTGCTATTTTGCTACCTATGGCTTCTTCTGAGATTTTTATGGTTTCCCATCTCACATTTAAGTCCTTTATCCATTTTGAGTTTATTTGTGTGTGTTGCAAGTTGTTGGTCTAGTTTCATTTTTTTGCATGTATCTGTCCAATTTTACCAACTCCAATTTTTGAAGTGACTGCCTTGACTCCATTGTATGTTCTTGCCTACTTTGTCAAATATTAATTGAGCATAATGGCTTGGGTCAATTTCTGGATTCTCTGTTCTGTTCCATTGGTGTATATATCTGTTCATGAGCCAGTACCGGACAGTTTCGAGATTAGTGGCTTTGTAATACAGCTTGATGTCTGGTATTGTGATCCCTCATACTTTGTTCCTGTTTCTCAACATTGCTGCAGCTATATGGAGTCTTTGTTGTTCAAAATGAATTTTTGGAGAGTTTGTTCTAGATCTTTGAAGTATGCTGTTGGTATTTTAATGGGGATCTAAATATAATTTGAATTGAATGCATAGATTGCTTTGGGCAGTATAGACATTTTAATGATGTTGATTCTTCATCTAGTTCTTTTTTCAGGTTCTGTAATTTGTGATTATATGTCTTTTACATCATTGGTTAAATTTATTCATACGTACCTTAATTTTTTGTGTTGAAATAGAAGATGGGGTTGTTTTTTTAGTTTCTCTTTCTGTGAGTTCATTATCGGTGTATAAAAAAGCCATTGATTTCTGGATGTCAATTTTGTGTCCTCCTACATTGCTGAATTCATTTATTAAGTCTAGTAGTTTTATGATGGAGTCTTTAGGGTTCTCTAAATAAAATATCATGTCATCTGCAAATAATGACAATTTTATTTCTTCTTTTCCAATTCGGATGCCTCTTATTTCTTCTTCTTGTCTGATTCCTATGGCTAGCACTTCCAGTACTATGTCAAAAAAGAGTGTTGAAAGTGTGCATCCCTGTCTCATTCCTGTTCTCAGGGGAAATAGTTTTAGTTTTTGCCCATTGTGTATGATTTTTGTTGTAGGTTTGATATATAAGGCTTTTATTATGTTGACATATGATCCCTCTATTTCCACATTGTTTAGAGTTTTTATCAGTAAAGGGTGTTGGACTTTGTCAAATGCCTTTTCTGCATCAATTGATATGATTATATGATATTTGTCTTTCAATTATTTTATGTGATGTATCATGTTTATTGATTTGTGAATATTGTACCAGCCTTGCATCCCTGGGATAAATCCCATTTGGTCATGTTTTATTATCTTTTTTAATGTAATGCTTGATCTGATTTGCTAGCATTTTGTTGAAGATTTTAGCATATATGTTGATCAGGGATATTGGCCTGTAATTCTCTTACTATGTAGTGTCTTTATCTGGTTTTGGGATTAGGGTAAGGTTGGCTTCATAGAAAGAGCTAGGAAGCATGCCTTCATCTTGAATTTTTTGGAATAGTCTGAGAAGGATAGGTTTTAGTTCTTCTTTTAATATTTGTTAAAACTCTGCTGTGAAGCTGTCTGGCCCTGAGCTTTTTTTTTACTGGAATATATTTGATAACTGCTTCAATTTTTTCCTTAGTTGTCAGCCTGTTGAGATTTTTTTATTCTTCTTGATTGAAAAAAAGGTTGTATTTTTCTAAGAATATGTCCATTTCCTTTAGGTTATTAATTTTGTTGGAATAGAGTTGTTCATAGTATTTTTTTTTTACAATCCTTTGTATTTCCATAGGGTCTGTTGTTATTTTGCCTCTTTCATTTCTGATTTTGTTAATTTGGGTCCTCTCTCTTTGCTTCTTGGTGAGCCTGGCTAGTGGCTCATTAATCTTGCTTATCTTCTCAAAGAACTAGCTCTTGGTTTCATTGATCTTTTATATTGTTTTTTTGTTTGTTTTTGTTTTGTTTTTTGGTCTCTATGTCACTTATTTCTGCTCTTATCTTTATTATATCTTTCCTTCTGCTCACTCTGGGCTTTTCTACTTGTTCTCTTTCTAACTCTTTAAGTTGTAGACATAGATAATTTATTGCCATTTTTACCTGTTTTCTGAGTTAGGCCTATAATGTTATGAACTTCCTCTTAGGACTGCTTTCACTGTGTCTCATGGATTTTTGATTGTTGTGTTATCATTGTCATTTGTTTCCAGGATGTTTTAAATTTCTTCTTTGATCTCTTTGGTAACCCAGTCATTGTTTAATAGCAAACAGGGAATCGCCAGAAAAGGAATTAAATGAAATGGAGGCATGCACTATGTCAGAAAAACATTTAGATTAAGGGTTATACAGTTCATAAATCGAATGGATGAGAAAATCAACAATCTATGTAAGAACCAAGAAGAAATAAAGAGTGATATAGATATGATAAATAAAACACTATGAAAGTTTTTAACAGTAGACTAGGAGAAGCAGAGGACCAGATTAGCAAAATAGAAGATAGGGAAGCCAAACACACTTAATCTGAAATGCATTTGGAGAAATAAATCAAAAGACAGGAAGAGAGCCTGATGGAGATTTGGGACTACATGAAATGAAGTAACATCCATATAATAGGGGTGCCAGAAATATAAGAAGAGGAGCAAAGATTAGAAAACATATTTGAAGAAATAATGACAGAAAACTTTCCTGATTTGTGGAAGAAAAAGTCACATAAGCACAGAGAGTGCCAAACAATATGAACCCAAAAAGCCCCACACCAAGTCATGTCATAATTACAATGGCAAATGGTAAAGACAAAGACAGAATCTTAAAAACTATAAGGGAGAAACAGAGATTTACCTAAAAGAGATCTTCCATTAGACTACTACCTTATTTCTTAACAGAAACATATCAAGCCAGAAGGAAATGGAATGATGTATACAAAGTGATGTAAAGTCAAGGACTGAATCTGAGAATACTGCATCCAGCAAGGCTCACATTCAAAATTAAAGGGGAAATCAGGAGATTCCCAGACAAAAGCAAACAAACAAAAAATAAAACAAAACAAAACCAAAAAAACACCTGGGGGAGTTTATCACTGTCAGGCAGGCAATGTAAGAAATGCTAAAGGGACTGTAAAAAGAAGAAATACTAAAGGGACTGTAAAATGAAGAAATAGAAAGCACAGAAGAAGGAACACAAGCATAAAGAATAAAAATGGCAAAAAAACAAGGACCTATCAATAATAACATTAAAGGTAAATGGAATAATATGCCAATCAAAATACATAAGGTGGGTGAATGGATAAGAAAACATAACCCATATATATATACTGTCTGTAAGAGCCCCACGTCAGAACATGGGACACACACAGACTGAAAGTGAAGGGATGGAAAAATATATTTCAGTCAAATGGAAATGAAAAAAAAAAAAAGCTGAGGTAGCTATACCTATATCTGATAAAATAGACCTCAAAGTGAAGGCCATAACAAGAGATAAGGAAGGCCACTTCATAATACTAAAAGGATTGATACAACAAGAGTCTATAACCCTGGTAAACTTATATGCACCCAATGCAGGAGCACCCAAATACATAAAAAAAAAAAAAAACCCAAAATTGTGAAGCCAGCATTACCAAAATCCAAAAACCAAATAAAGACACTACAAAGAAAGAGAATTATAGGCCAATATCCCTGATGAACATAGCTACTAAAATCCTCCACAAAATTCTGGCAAATCGGATCCAGCATTACATTAGAAGGATCATACACCATGACTAAGTGGGATTTATTCTGAGGATGCAAGTATGGTACAATGCCCACGAATCAAGAAATGTGATACATCACATAAAAAAATTGAGAGACAAAAATCACATAATGATATCAATTGATGCATTTATAAAAAACATTTTATAAAATCCAACACATTTTCTTGTTAAAAACTCTCAGGAAAGTGGGAATAGATCATACCTCAAACAAATAAAAGCCTTATATGACAAACCTACGGCCAACATCATACTCAATGGGCAAAATTTAAAACTATTTCCCCTAAAAATAAGAACAATACAGGGATGCCCACTTTTACCACTCCTGTTCAACATAATACTGGAGGTGCTATCTATAGCAATCATTAAAAAAGAAGAAATAAAAGGCATCCAAATTGGAAAAAAAAAAGTAAAACTGTCATTATTCGCAGATGACATGATATTGTACATAGAAAACCTTAAAGACTCCATCAAAAAACTACTAAATTTAATAAATGAATTTGGCAATGTAGCAAGATACAAAATTCACACCCTGAAATCTATGGTTGTTGTTTTTTTTTTTTTATACACCAATAATAAACTCACAGAAAGAGATACTAAAAAAAAGATCTCATTTACCATTGCAACAAAAAAATTAAGAAACCTAGGAATAAACTTAACTAAGGAGGTAAAATACCTGTACTCAGAAAAATATAGCACATTAAAAAAACACACACAGAGCTAGAGGAAGACATAAACAAATGGAAGAACATACTGTGTTTATGGATTGGTAGAATCAGCATCATTAAAATGTACATACTGTCCAGCAATCTATAGATTCAATGCAATCCCCATTAAAATACCAATGGCATATTTCACAGACCTAGAACAAACTCTCTGAAAATTCATCTGGAATAAAAAAAGACCACAAATAACTTCAGCAATCCTGAGAAAGAAGAACAAAGTAGGAGAAATCACAGTACCAGATATCAAGCTATATTACCAAGCCACGTTTCTCAAAACTGCCTGGTACTGGCACAAGAACTACATATAGACCAATGGAACAGAACAGAGAACCCAGATATCAACCCAAGCCATTATGCTCAATTAATATTTGACAAAGGAGGCAAGAGCATGCAATGGAGTCAAGGAAGTCATTTCAATAACTGGTGTTGGGAAAATTGGACAGATGCATAAAAAAAAATGAAATCAGACCACCAAATTACACCGTACACAAAGTAAACTCAAATTGGATAAAGGACTTAAACATAAGAGGGGAAACCATAAAAATCTGACTGACATGAATCGATAGGCAGTAAAACATCAGATATGTGTAGTAGCAATATCTTTACAGATACAACTTCTAGGATAATGGCAACTAAGGAGAAAATAAACAAATGGGATTACATCAAAATGAAAAGCTTCTACACAGCAAAAGAAACTTCAACAAAACAAGAAAGCCCACTGCATGGGAGAACATATTTGCCAATGTCATATTTAATAAGAGTCTAATATCCAAAATTTATAGGCAAATCATACATATTAACAAAGGGAAGCTAAACAATTCAATAAAAATTGGGCAAAGGAGGTAAAATGCAAACTTTTCAAAAGTAGTCATACAGAAAGCCAAGAGACATATGAAAACATGCTCAAAGTCAATAATTATGAGAGATGTAAATCCAAACAAAAATGAGGTACCATCTCACACCTGTCAGAATGGCTGTCATCAACAAATCAACAAAGGACAAGTGCTGGAGAGGATGTGGAGAAAAAGGAACCCTCGTGTACTGTTGTTAGGAATGCAGACTGGTGCAGCCAGTGTGGACAGCAATATAGAGTTTCCTCAAAAAATTAAAAATTGATCTCTTGTTTGACTCAGTAATCCCAATTCTAGAATAATATACCAAGAAATCAGTAACACCAATCAGGAAGAATATATGCACCCCTATGTTCATAGCAGCACAATTTACAATAGTTAAGATTTGGAAACAGCCTAAGTGCCTATCAGCAGATGAGTGGATTAAAAAAACGATGGTACATCTACACAACAGAATACTATGCCACTGTAAAAAATAAAGAATTCTTACCATTTGCAATACCATGGATGAACATGGAGAGCATTATGCTAAGCAAAATAAGCCAATGGGAGAGACATAGATATCACATGATCTCACTAATTTGTGGAATATAATGAACAAAATGAACTGATGAACAAAAATGGACCCTGAGACAGAGAAACATCTAACAGACTGTCAAACCTCAGAGGGAAGACAGGGGAGAGGAGGATTAAGAGATTAGCTAAAGGACTTGTACTTATGCATATAAGCATAACCAATTGACACAGACACTAGGGGGGTGAGGGCATGTGCTGGGAGTGGGGGTGGCCGGGGAGAGGCCAATGGGGGAAAAAGGAGAGGTATGTAATACTTTAAACAATAAAGAATTAAAAAGTAATTCAAGGCAAAGGCCATAAAGTAGACAAGGAAGGGAACTACATAATGCTAGTGTAATTGATCCCTGTCAAATATATATATATATATATATATATATATATATATATATATATATCCAATATAATACCATCTAAATATATATAAAGTAATCCTCAGTGTATATAAGCATGAGATTGACAGCAATACATTCATAGTAGGGGATTTTAACACTCAACAGACTTCAATGGATAAATCTTCCAGATAAAAAACCAACAAAGGAACATTAAGCTTAAACAGAACATTGAATCAGATTGATTTAATTGATATTTACAGAACATTTGATCCCAAAGCAGCAGAATATGTATTTTTCTCAAGTGCACATGGACCATTCTCATAGAGACCACATGTTAGGACACAAAATATGTCTAAATAAATTCAAGAAGATTGAAATCGGCCTGGCTGGTGAGGTTCAATTGTTGAACATAGAACTATGATCCAGGAGTTCAAGGTTCAATTCTTGGTCAGGGCACATGCCCAGATTGTGGGCTTGATCCCCAGTGGTGGCCGCGCAGGAATCAGATGGTCAATGAGTCTCTCTCATCATTGATGTTTCTCTCTCTCTCTCCCTCTTCCTTCCTCTCTGAAGTCAATAAAAATTATATTACAAAGAAGAAGATTTAAATCATGTAAAGCATCTTCTCTGAGCACAATGGCATAAAACTAGAAGTCATTTACAATAAAAATGTGAAAAACACTCTAATACATGGATTAATAATACGATCAAAGGGAAAAATCAAAATGACCTGAAAACAAATTGAAATGAACACGCAAACATACAAATATATGAGACACAGAAAAAAAGTCCTGTGAGGGAAGTTCATAGCATTACAGGCCTACCTCAAGAAGAAAGAACAATATTTTTTAAATTTAATTTTATTTTTTTATCCATCACCATTTATACCCCCTATACCGCCTTCCACCTACATCAACCACATTTCCCCCAGCAATCACCATAATGTTTTCTGTGTCTATGAATTCTTTCTCTTTAATTTTCTTTGTTCTTTTTTATTCAATTACTCCATCACCCCACCCAAAATCCTCCCCACCGTAGTTATTTGCCTCAATTAAACAATTAGACACTAAATTCAAAAGAAATAGAAAAAGAAAAACAAGCAAAGCCGAAATAATAAAGATCAATGAGGAAATAAATGATAAATAGACTAAAATAACAATAGAAAAAATCAAAGAAACCAAGGGCTGATTATTTGAAAAGATAAAAAGATTGATGAACCCCAAGCCATGCTCATCTAGAAACAAAGAGAGAGGACTCAAATAAAAAAATCAGAAATGAAACTGGCGATATAACAAGGAACACTACAGAAATACAAAGGAATTGTGGGCAAATACTATGAACAACTATATGCCAAAAAGACTAAACACCCTGGGCAAAATGAACAAATTCCTAGAAATATACAATCTTCCAACACTCAATCAGGAAGAATCAGAAAACTTGAGTAGGCCAATAACAACTGAGAAAATTGAAGCAGTAATGAAAAAACTCACAGCAAAAACAAAAAACAAAAAATAAAAAACAAACAAACAAAAATACAACTCCTGGATGGGGTGAAATTACAGGAGAAATTTACCAAATATTCAAAGAATAACTTAACACCTACTCTTAGTAAACTATTCCAGAAAATTCAAGATGAATGAACATTTTCAAGCTTTTTTTACAAAGCTAGCATTATCCTAATTCTAAAACCAGATAAAGACACTACAAAGAAAAAGAAAACTACAGGCCAGTGTCGCCTATGAACTCAGATGCTAAATTCCTCAACAAAATTCTAGCAAATAGGATCCAGCATTACCTTAGAAAGATTATATACCATGACCAAGTGGGATTTATTCCAGGGAAGCAAGGATGGTACAATATCCACAAATCAATAAATGTAATACATCACATAAACAAATTGAGAGATAAAAGTCACATGATCATATCAATAGATGTAGAAAAAGCATTACACAAAATCCAGCTTTTTTTGATAAAAATTCTCAGGAAAATGTGAAGAGAGGGATCATAACTAAACATAATAAATGCCATATATTACAAACCTACAGCCAACATTATATTCAATGGTCACCAACTAAAAGTGTTTCCCTTTAGGACAGGAGCAAGACAAGGATGTCCCCTTTCACCACTCTTATTCAACATAGTCCTGGACATCTTAGCCATAGCAATTTGACAAGAAGAAGAGATAAAATGCATCCAAATTGGAAAGGAGGAATTAAAACTGTCATAATTCGCAGCTGACATGATATTGTACATAGAAAACACTAAAGACTCCACCAGGAAACTGCTAGACTTGATAAATGAATTTGGCGAGGTAGCAGGATACAAAATCAACATCTCGAAATCAATGGCATTTTTATACACTGATAATGAACTATCTGAAAGAGAAATGAAAAATATAATCCAATTTATGGTTGCAACAAAAAAAGTAAGATACCTAGGAATAAACTTAACCAAGGAGGTAAAAGGCCTGTACTTGGAAAACTAATAGGACATTGAAAAAATAAATGGAGGAAGATACAACAAAATGAAAATGTATACAATATTCATGGATTGGAAAAATTAACATCATTAAAAAGTCTATACTACCCAAAGCAATCTATAGATTCAATGCAATCCCTATTAATATACCAATGGCATATTTCACAGAACTAGAATAATTACTCCAAAAATTTATATGGAACCATAAAAGACCCCAAATAGTTGCAGCAATCTTGAGAAAGAATAACAAAGTTGGAGGGATTGCATTACCAGATATCAAACTATATACAAAGCCATCCTATATAATAAAAGCGTAATATGAAAATTGACTGAACAGTGTTAAGACCAGTCGGCGATGGAGGGTCAGCAACCAGCAGCAGCAGAGGTGTGATGGGGGGGACCGGCACCATCCCCTGATGGCCCATCTGATCACCTCCAACAGAAGGAGACGAGGCAACAGTGGCGGGGTGATGGGGGTGGTGCCATCCCCTGATAAGCCAGCCCATTCACCTCCTGCATAGGGAGGCCAGACTGTGGCTTAGGCCTGCTTCCCATGGGGAGCGTGCCTAAGCCATCAGTAGGACATACCCTGAGGACTCCTAGACTGTGAGAGGGCACAGGCTGGACTAAGGGACCCCCCCCAGTGCACTAATTTTTGTGCACCGGGCCTCTAGTTATAAATAAAACAGCCTGGTACTGGCACAAGAGCAGGCATATATACCAATGAATCAGAACAGAAACCCCAGAAATTGACCCACCCCATTACCATCAATTAGTATTTGATAAAGGAGGCAGGAATATAAATGTAGTAAAGGCAGACTCTTCAACAAATGGTGTTGGGAAAACTGGACAGACACATGCAAAACAGTGAAATTAAACCAGCAAATTACACCATACACAAGTATAAATTCACAATGGATAAAAGATTTAAATGTAAGACATAAAACCATAATATGCTTAGCACAAAACATACGCAGTAAAATTTGAATTTCACATAGCAGAATTTTTTTCAATATGTCTCCTAGGGCAAAGGAAGCAAAGGAAAAAAATAAATAGGACTACATCAAAATAAAAAGTTTCTGAACACAAAAGAAACCGCCATCAAAATGAAAAGGGAGGAGAGAAAAAGATGGCGGCTGGCAGGATGGAGGTGAGGGAAAGGATGTGAGTGAGTGACGGAATGAAAGGAGAGTGTGTGGATGTGTGTGGTGTATGCGTGAGTGAGTGAGGGACAGTTAAATCTTGCAGGAGCAGCAGGGGCTGGCAGACCAAGCTCTCTTGGACAGAGAGAGACTACCACCACTGCGGGCACTCCCTGGACTGACTGTGGGACTTAAGCAAGGAGCCCACACCATCTTGAATGGGAGAGCCTCTTCTAGGAGCTCATCAGAACCACCACTCAGACAGGCCTTGGACACAGCCCACGACCTGGCAGCCACTCTAGCCAAAATCCTGCTGCCCCATCCACAGACCCCCGGACTATGGGACCTCAACCTCCAAAGATGCATTGCTCCTGCAGCAGTAAGTGCGGCTTCCCCCTCCCCAACAGCAGACTTCTGGACACCACAGTTACACTCAGGTATCCTGCATTCAGGCCTCCAGGGCACACCACTCCACAGACCACTCTTGGGAGCCACTGTGAGCCCCCAGTGGATGTGATTTTGTACAGACAAGGGTGCACTGCCCCACAGTAGAAATTCTGAATTCTCTCTTCCTGAATAACTGACCACGGACACCCCAGTTGTGCAACTTCAGCGCCATGGCCCCTCAGAGTGCGTCAGACCTCTGCGCCAGCAAATGCACTGCCACAGTCGCACATTTAGTGCAAGCAGGCCCCCTGAGCCCATAGATCCACAGGGTGCTTTTGGGAGCCACTGTGAGCCCCCTGTGGGGTGCGATCTTGGACAAACAGGGATGTACTCCCCCAGCAGTAGAAATTCTGAATTCACTCATCCTGGATACCTGCCCATAGACACCTCGATTGCGCAGCTTCAGTGCCAGGGCCCTTCAGAATGTTTCAGTGCACTGTGCTGGCAAATGCACTGTGGGTGCCCCTTTGAGTAACCACTGGGAGCATGAGTATCCAACCACAGTCGCAGCAGTAAAAACTGAGTCTTCCAACCCCACAGTGGCAGAATTCTAGACACTATAGTCACACATTTTTTCAGCATGCAGGCCTCCTGAGCCCCACCACCCCAACAGACAGCTCCTGGGTGCCACGGTGAGTCCCCACTGGGCATGCGTGATTTTATCCAAGGGCAAAAGACAGCAAAAATTGGGACACCCCCCTCTATGGCTGCTGACTTCTAGACACTGCAGTTGTGCCTTTCCAGCTTTCAGGCCTATATCAAGAGAACCCAAATAGCTCAAGTAGGGAGCTATGCTAGATTACCAAGCCAGGAGACCTGAGAGATCACACCAGTAGCACCATCGCCTAAAGAACCTGGATAGCAAAGCAATTAGATCTACAATTAAAATGTTACAGCAAAACATGGGAAGACAAAAAAGCAATCCCCAAAGGAAAGAAAAAGATGAGTCGCCAGAAAGGGAGTTAAATGAAATTGACACAAGTAACTTGTCAGAGAAAGAATTCAGTGTAATGGTTATAAGGATGCTCAAATGGCTAGTTGACAGATACACACAACCCAATGACAAATACACACAACTCAATGAAAATTATAAGAAGCTAAATGAGAATGTCACCAACATGAAAAGGAACCAAGAGGAAATGAAGAATGACATAGCCACAATAAAGAATACAATGGAAGGCTTAAACACTAGACTAGAATAGGCTGAGGACAGCATCAGCAAATTAGAAGACAAGGTAGGAAAAAACACAAACACAGCAGCAACTGAAAAGAAAATTTAAAAAGCAAAAGGAGAGCCTAAGGGAGCTTTGGGACAACTCAAATCACAACAATATTCGCATAATCAGGATACCAGAAGGAGAGGAAGAGAAGCAAGGAATAGAAAACCTGTTTGAAGACATAATGACAGAAAACTTCCCTGATATTGGCAAGAAAAAAACTACGTATGTCCAAGAAGCACATAGAGTCCCAAACAAGATGAACCCCATAATACCGACACCGAGACACATCATAATTAAATTGGCAAACACCAACAACAAAGTAAGAATCTTAAAGCCTGCCAGAGAGAGACAGAAAGTTACCTACAAGGGATCTCCTTTTAGAATATCGACTGATTTCTCAACAGAAACACACCAGGCCAAAAGGGAATGGAATGAAATATACAAAGTCATGCAAAACAAGGATTTGAATCCAAGAATACTATACCCAGCAAAGTTATCATTCAAAATTGAAGGTGGAATCAGGACCTTCACAGAAAAAAAAAAGGGGGCTAAGAGAGTTTACTATCACCAAGCCAGCAATGCAAGAAATGCTAAATGGACTGCTGTAAAAAGACGAAACAGAAAGGCAAGAAGAAACACAAACATTAAGAAAAAAAATGATGACAAACAAGTACTTATCATTATTAACATTAAATGTAAAGGGAATAAATGCTCCAATCAAAAGACATAGGGTAGCTGAATGGGTAAGAAAACATGTCCCATATATTTGCAGTTTGCAAGAGATCCACCTCAGAACAAAGGATTCACACAGACTGAGAGTGAAGGGATGGAAAAAAAAAATTTCAGGCAAATGGAAATGAGAAAAAAGCTGGGATTGCGATACTTATATCTGACAAAATAGGCCTCAAGGTAAAGGCCATAACAAGAGAGAAGGAAGGCCACTACATAATACTAAAGGGAGCAATTCAACAAGAAGATATATGCACCCAATACAGAAGCACCCAAATACATAAAACAACTTCTGGAAGATATCCAGGGAGAGATCTATAGCAATACATTCATAGTAGGGTACTTTAACACCCCACTGACACCACTGGATAAATTCTCTAAACAAAAAATCATCAAAGAAACAGCAATCCTAAATGACTCACTAGAGCAGACTGACTTAATAGACCTCTTCAGAATATTTCACCCCAAAGCTACAGAATATACATTCTTCTTCAGTGCACATGGGACATTTTCAAAGATAGACCACATATTAGGACACAGGCAAAGTCTCTTCAAATTCAAGAGGATAGAAATCATAACAAGAATCTTCTCAGATCACAATAGAATAAAACTAGAAATCAACTACAATAAAAACAATGAAAAAAATCAAACACTTGGAGGCTAAATAACATGCTATTAAACAATGATTGGGTTACCAAAGAGATCAAAGAAGAAATAAGGAGCATCCTGGAAACAAATGACAATGAAAACACAACAATCCAAAATCTATGGGACACGATGAAAGCAGTCCTGAGAGGGAAGTTCATAGCTCTAAAGACCTATGTCAAAAAATAAGAAAAACTGGTAATAAATTATCTAACCTTGCAACTTAACGAATTAGAAAGAGAGCAATAAGGAAAGCCTACAGTAACCAGAAGGAAGGAAACAATAAAGATCAGAGCACAGATAAACAATATAGAGACAAAAAAATACAAAAGATCAATGAAACAAGAGCTGGCTCTTTGAAAAGATAAACAAGATTGATGAATCTCTAGCCAGGCTCAACAAGAAACAAACAGTGAGGATCCAAATAAACAAAATCAGAAATGAAAGAGGTGAAGTAACAACTGACCCCACTGATATATAAAGGATTATAAAAAATACTACAAACAACTCTACTCCAACAAACTGGACAACCTCGACAAATTGGACACAATCCTAGAAAAATACAAGCTTCCAAAACTCAACCAGGAAGAATGAAAAAAACTGAATAGACCGATAACTACTGATGAAATTGAATCAGTAATCAAAAAGTTTCCAGCAAACAAAAGCCCTGGCCAGATGGCTTCACAGGGGAGTTTAACCAAACATTCAAAGAAGAAATAAAACCAGTCCTTCTCAGACTATTCTAAAAAATTCAAGAGGAAGGCACACTTCCAAGCTTTTTATATGAAGCCAGCATTACCCTAATAACAAAACCAGATAAAGACAACACAATGAAAGAGAATTACAGGCCGATATTCCTGATGAACATAGATGCTAAGATCCTCAACAAAATTCTAGCAAACCGGATCCAGCATTTCATTAGAAAGATCACACACCATGACTAAGTGGGATTTATTCCAGGAATGCAAGGCTGGTCCAATATCTGCAAAACAATAAATGTGATACATCACATAAACAAATTGAGACACAAAAATCACATAATCATATAAATTAATGCAAAAAAAGCATTTGACAAAGTCCAACACCCTTTTCTGATAAAAATGCTCAGCAAAGTGGGAATAAAAGGATCATACCTCACATAATAAAAGCCTTATATGACAAACCTACAGCCAACATAATACTCAATGGGCTAAAAATAAAATAATTTCCCTTAAGAACAGGAACAAGACAGGGATGCCCGCTTTCACCACTGCTGTTCAACATAGTACCGGAAGTGCTAGCCAAAGTGATCAGACAAAGAGAGGAAATAAAAGGCATCTAAATTGGAAAAGAAGAAGTAAAATTGTCATTATTTGCAGATGACATGATACTGTACAGAGAAAACCCTAAAGACTCCTTCAAAAAATTATTAGACTTAATAAATGAATTCGACAGTGTAGCAGGATACAAAATTAATGCCAATAAATATGTGGCATTTTTATACACCAATAGTGAACTTACAGAAAGAGTGATTAAAAAACAATCCCATTTACCATTGCACACAAACAAAAAATAAAATACCTAGGAATAAACTTAAATAAAGAGGTAAAATATCTCTACTTAGAAAACTACAGGACATTGAAAAATGAGATAGAGGATTACATAAACAGATGGAAGAGCATAACGTGTTCATGGATTGGTAGAATCAACATTATTAAAATGTCCATACTACCCAAAGAAATCTATAGATTCAATGCACTCCCCATTAAAATACCAACAGCATATTTCACAGATCTAGAAAAAACTCTCCAAATATTCATCTGGAATAAAAAACCAACCAACCAACCAACCAAACAAACAAACAAAAAACCTGAATAGCTGCAGCATTCTTGAGACAGAAGAACAAAGTATGAGGGATCTAAATACCAGATATCAAGATGTATTACAAAACCACTGTTCTCAAAATGCCTGGTACTGGCACAAGAACAAACATATAGACCAATGGAATAGAAAAGAGAACCCAAATATCAACCCAAACCACTATGCTCAATTAATATTTGACAAAGGAAGCAAGAACATACAATGGAGTCAAGACAGTTTCTTCAATAAATGGTGCTGAGAAATTTGGTCAGACACATGCAAACAATGAAACTAGACCACCAACTTACACCATATGCAAAAATAAACTCAAAATGGATAAAGGGCTTAAACGTAATATGGGAAACCATAAAAATATTAGAGGAATCCAGAGGCAGCAAAATCTCAAACATATGCCAAAGGAATATCTTCAACAACACAGCTCCTAGGGCAATGGAAACTAAGAAGAAAATAAACAAATGGACTACATTAAAAGAAAAAGCTTCTGTACAGCAAAAGAAACCATAAACAAAACAATGAGAAAACCCACTGCATGGGAGAACATATCTGCCAACGATATCTCCGAAAAGGGTTTAATCTCCAACATTTACAGGGAACTCATACAACTTTAAAAAATGAAGACAAACAACCTAATTTTTAAAAAAATGGGCAATGGACCTAAATAGATACTTTTCAAAAGAACGCATAAGGAAGGCCAAGAGACATATGAAAACATGCTCAAAGTCACTAATCATCAGAGAGATGCAAATCAAAACAACAATGAGGTACTATCTCACACCTGTCAGAATGGCTATCATCAACAAATCAACAAATTACAAATGCTGGCAAGGATGTGGAGAAAAAGGAACCCTTGTACACTGCTGGTGGCAATGCAAACTGGTGCAGCCACTGTGGAGAACAGTATGGAGTTTCCTCAAAAAACTAAAAATGGAACTTCCATTTGACCCAGAGATCCCACTTCTAGGAATATATCCCCCAGAAATTAGAAACAGCAACCAGAAAGGACATATGCATCCCTATGTTCACAGCAGCACAATTTACAATATCTAATATTTGGAATCAGCCTAAGTGTCCATCAGCAGATGAGTGGATTAAAACACTTTGGCACTTCTCTACAATGGAATGCTATGCTGCTGTAAAAAGGAAGGGACTCTTACTATTTGCAACAGCATGGATGGATATAGAGAGCATTATGCTAAGTGAAATAAGTCAGTCAGAGAAAGAGAAATATCACATGATCTCACTCATTTGTGGATTATAATGAACAATATAAACTGATGAACAAAAACAGATCTAGGGACAGAGAAGCATTGATCAGATGCTCAAACCTCTGAGGGAAGGTAGGGGAGGGTGGGGGTATGGGGGAGAGGTCAACCAAAGGACTTGTATGCATGCATATAAGCCTAACCAATGGACATAGACACCAGTGGGGTGAGGGCATGAGTGTGT
Organism: Eptesicus fuscus; assembly: GCF_027574615.1. NCBI lineage: Eukaryota > Metazoa > Chordata > Mammalia > Chiroptera > Vespertilionidae > Eptesicus > Eptesicus fuscus. The sequence goes on from NC_072473.1 coordinate 28,852,386, forward strand.
GTGGGGGGGCGGGGTGGGGAGACAATGGGACACATTTGCAATACATTAATCAATAAAGAAAAAATGGGAAAATTTTTAAAAAATGAAAAGGGAATCTACTGTATGGGAGAACATATTTGCCAATGATACATTTGATAAGGATTAATATCCAAAATATATAAAGTACTTATACAACTCAACAAAGGAAGACAAGCAATCCAATTAAATATGGGCAGAAGACCTGATTAGATATTTCTCCAAAGAGGACATACAAATGGCCAAGAGACATGAAAAAAATGCTCAAAATAACTAATTATCAGAGAGATGAAAACAAAACCATAATGAGTCATCACATCATGCCTGTCAGAATGGCTACCATAAAAATCAACACACAAGTGCTGGTGAGAATGCAGGGTAAAGGGAACACTAGCTCACTGGTGGTGGGAATGCAGATTGGTGCAACCCCTATGAAAAAAAGTATGGAGTTTCCTCAAAAAATTAATAAAGGAGATTCTATTTGACCCTGCAATTTCACTCCTGTGAATATATCCTAAAAATTTCAATATACCAATCAGAAAGAATGTATACACCCCTATGTCTATAGCCGCATCATTTACAATAGCCAAGGTTTGGAAAGAGCTCAAGTGCCCATCAGTATATGAATGGGTAAAAAAGCTGTGGGACATTTGCACAATTAATTATTATGCAGCTGTAAAAAGTGTGTGGGGGGGAATCTCTTACCCTTTTGAACAGCATGGATGAACCTGAAATATTATGCTAAGTTATATAAGCCAATCTGAGAAAGACAAATACCACATGATTTCACTTATTTGTAGAATCTAATGAACGAATTGAATTGACTAACAAAATAAGACCTGAAGCATGAAGGTATGGAACAGACTGACATACCTTGATGTGTGTTTGAGGGGAAGAGAAGAGATAAACTAAAGAACTTACATACTTATATGCATAGCCCATAGACATGGGCTAGGTTGTTTATTTGGGATTTTTATTATTATTTTTTTTTTTGAGATAAGCCCAGGACAGTGGGTAGAGGCTAGGAGGAAGGGGATAAATGGGACACATCTGCAATACAATCAACAGTAAAAAATATATATAGTAAAAATAAAGACAAAAAACAAGTAAAAGAAAGAAAATAAGAGATTAAAATATATAGATGGACAAATGAGAATGACAATACATATCAAAACATTTGGGATGCAGCAAAATCGGTGATAAGGCAGGTTTACATAATTACAGGCTTATCTCAAAAAAAAAAAAAAAAAACAACAACAATAAAAATCCCAAATAAACAACCTAGCATTGCATCTTAAAGAACTAGAAAAATATTTTTTAAAAAAATTCAGCCCAAAGAAATCAAGATGGTGGCATAGGTAAACAACTGAACTTGCTGCCTCACACAACCACTTCAAAACTACGACTGAAAGACAAAACGGACATCATCCAGAACCCAGGAAGGCTGGCTAAGAGGAAATTCTACAACTATAAGGGAAGAAAAAATCACACGGAGACTCAGAAGAGCTGCGAAAGTAAAGTGCAGAGATATGGAGGCACACGCGCACACGTGGAGAGAGCTGGCAACTGAGTACACGGCTGGCTTTTTCAATCCACAGGGAGACACACGCTCCCAACTCCTCTGAACTCCAGTTCCAGGTGAGACTCTGGGGACACAAACTCATATGGGGAGAAACTGGACTGTCTGGCAGCAGGTGGAACTCGAGGGCGGCTTTCTCTCAGAGGTGATTGCAGCGATTACCAAGGGACACTGAGACCCAGGGGCTTCCTAGGGCAGGGCTTACAGGAAGCCATTGCTGTTTGCTCTGCCCTGAGACTCCACCCCATCCAAGTTGTGTGCAGAGGCATTTTCATATGAATGGCCTGGTCCTTTGAAATCTAAACTTACCTATCAAACTGCAGCTGAGTCAGAGAGACCTAGAACATCCAAAAGAAGGCCCAAGGCCCCACATCAGCTTGCATTGCTTCACAGCTGGGCCTCATCTGGGTACCTCAAAAACCCAAACAAAGAAGAGGAATCTGCAGATCTCTCTGTAGCTCCTGCTGGGTGGCCTCAGGAAGAGGCTAAATTAGCACCTCCTTGGAGATACAAGAGCCAGTGTACCCAGGGGTCAGAGTAGGACCATCCAGATTACAACTCCTCAGATCCATAAGGGACACACTCAAGGGGCAGACTCGGTGAGCACCAAAGACCCACTGAAGCAAGGCTTGTCTCATAAGGGTGTCTCCAGCACAGAAGTTCTCCCATCGTAGACACAGCTGATACTCACAGCCAATTGGCCTGAAGGTCAATTCCTCCCAGTGATACCAACAACAGTCAAGGATTAACTGCAACAAGACTGTGCACACAGCCCACAAAGTGGTGCACCAAGAGTGTCCACCTCAGGTAACTGGGGAGGCTGAGCCACTGGGCCCTATAGGACACCTAGCACACAAAGCCACTATATCAACTCAGGGAAGCAGCCAAAATGCGGAAACAAAGAAACAGGTCACAAATGAAAGAAATGGAGGAAAGCAAACTACTGGATATAGAGTTCAAAACCATGGTCATAAGGTTTTTCAAGAATTTTCTAGAAAATGCTGATAAATTTAGTGAGACCCTCGAAGATATGAAAAGGACCAACTAGAAATTAAGCATACACTGACTGAAATAAAAAAAAATAATATACAGAGATCCAACAGCAGACTAGAGGATCTCAAGAATGAAGTCAAAGATTTGAAATACAAAGAAGCAAAAAACACCCAACTGGAAAAGCAAAAAGCAAAAAGAATCCAAAAATATGAGCCTCTGGGACAACTTCAAGCGTACCAACATCCAAATTATGGGGGTGCCAGAAGAAGAGAGAGAGCAAGATACTGAAAACGTATTTGAAGAAATAATGACAGAAAACTTCCCCCACCTGGTGAAAGAAATAGACTTACAAGTCCAGGAAGTGGAGAGAACCCTAAACAAAAGGAATCCAAAGAGGACCACACCAAGACACATCATAATTAAAATGCCAAGGGCAAAAGACAAAGAGAGAATCTTACAAGCAGCAAGAGAAAAACAGTTAGTTACCTACAAGGGAGCACCCATATGACTGTCAGCTGATTTCTCAACAGAAAGCTATGCAGGCCAGATGGGAGTGGCAAGAAATATTCAAAGTGATGAAGAGCAAGAACCTACAACCAAGATTACTCTACCCAGCAAAGCTATAATTCAGAATTGAAGGTCAGATAAAGAGCTTCACAGATAAGAAAAAGCTGAAGAAGTTCATCACCACCAAACCAGTATTATATGAAATGCTGAAAGGTATTCTTTAAGAAGAGGAAGAAGAAGAAAAAGGTAAAGATAAAAATTATGAACAACAAATACATATCTATCAACAAGTGAATCTAAAAATCAAGTGAATAAAAAATCTGATGATCAGAATAATCTGGTGAATATAATAGAATCAGGGGCCTAGAAAGGGAGTGGACTGACAATCCTTGGGGGGAAAGGAGTGTGGGGGGTGTTGGAAGAGACTGGGCAAAAATCATGCACCTATGGATGAGGACAGTGGGGTGGGGGTTAAGGGCATGGGGTGGGGTGAGAACCAGGAGGAGGGGAGCTAGGGGCGAAAAAAAGAGGAACAACTGTAATAATCTGAACAACAAAGATTAAAAAAAAAGAAAAAAATTAAGTGCAAAAAAAAATTCAGCCCTACGTCAGCAGAATAAAGGAAATAGTAAATTAGAGCAGAATTAGAGAACATAATGACTAAAAAATAGTGCAACAAAGAGCTAAAAGATTAAATAAAATGGTCAATTCTCTGGCTAGACTTATTAACAAAAAAAAAAAAGACTCACATAAACAAAATTAGAAATGAAAGAGAAGATACAATAAACAACATGGAAGTAAAAAAATCATACAAAAATACTGTGAAAGATTATATGCCATAAAATTTAATAACCTAGAATAAATGTAAAAGTTCTTGGATCTATAAATTTCCATTATAGACTGAATCACAAAGAACTGGAAAATCTAAATAAACTGATCAATAGCAAGGGAATTTACACAATCATCAAAAGCCTCCCCAAAAGTAAAAATTGGATATTAGAGGGCTTTACTGTTGAATTTTATCAAACATCAAAAATATTTAATACCTATCCTTCTCAAACTCTTCGAAAAAGAAGAGGCAATACTTTCTAACACATTTTATGAGGTCAACATTACCCTGACACCAAAACCTGGAAGGGTAACACAAAAATGAACACTACAGACCTATATATGACACATAGCAGATGCAAAAATCCTAAAGAAAATACAAGCAAATCCAATACAACAATATTTTAAAAAGACAATACAACATGCAGCCCATGTGTCACAGTGATTAAGCAGGCACCCATGCAATCAGAGGTCACTGATTTTATTCTGTCAGGGTACATGCCTGGGTAGTGAGCTCGATACCTAGCAAAGGGCATACCGGAGGCAGCGATTGATGTTGATGTTGCCCTCTTATCCATGTTTCTATCTTTGCCTTTTCCGTTTCTCTAAAAAATCAATAAAAACATATTTTTTTTAAAAAGACAATACATTAAGATGAAGTGGAGTTCATTACAGGGGCCACAAAATGGTTCAATATGTACACATCAATAATTGTGATAAACCACATTTATAAAATAAAGGATAAATATTCTATTATTATTGATTTATTGATGGTAGCCATTCTGGAAGGTGTGAGGTTGTTCTTCATTGTCATTTTAATTTGCATCTCTCTGATGATTACTGACATTGAATATTTTTTTCATATGTCTTTTGGCCATTTGCATGTTCTCTTTTGAGAAATGTCTATTTAGGTCCTCTGTCTATTTTTAATTGGATTGTTTGTCTTCTTTTTGTTGAGTTGTATGAGTATTTTATATATTTTGGAAATTAACCCCTTATCAGATATATCATTGGCAAACATGTTCTCCCATATAGTGGGCTGCCTTTTCTTTCCCTTTTTTCTTTATTGATTAATGTATTACATGTGTCCTTACCCCCCCCGTTCTCCCCTACACCCCTCATGCCCTCACCCTCCTAGTGTCTGTGTCCATTTGTTAGGCTTACATGCATGCATATATATTTTTTATTGAGGTTTTATATGTGTACATATCTTACCATTACCCCCCCACCCCACACCCATACATGCCTTCACCCCCCAGAGTTTTGTGTCCATTGTTTATGCTTATATGCATGCATATAGTTTGATGCTGGTTTCTTTTACTGTGCAGAAGCTCTTTATTTTGATGTAGTCCCATTTGTTTATTTTACCCTTTGTTTCTCTTGCCCTAGGCATTATATCAGTGAAAATTCTTCTATGTCAAATGTCTGATATTTTTCTCTATTCTAGGATTTTTATGGTTTCAGGACTTACATTTAAGTCTTTTGTGCATTTTTAGTTTATTCTTATCTATAGTGTAAGTCGGTGGTCTAGTTTCTTTCTTTTTTTTTTTTTTCATGTACTTGTCCCAACAGCCCATCACCACTTATCGAAGACACTGTTTTTACTCCATTGTATGTTCTTGCCTCCTTTGTCAAATATTAATTGAGCATAATTGCTTCAGTCGATTTATGGGTTCTCTGTTCTGGTCCATTGACTGTTCTTGAGCCAGTACCAGGCAGTTTTGAGAACAGTGGCTTTGTAGTATAGCTTGATATAGGGTATTGTGATCCATCCAATCTTGTTCTTCTTTCTCAACATTGCTGTGGCTATTTGGGGTCTTTTTTGGTTCCATATTATTTTTTAGAGTATTTGTTCCAGATCAGTGACATATGCAGTTGGTATTTTATAGGGGTTACATTGAATCTATAGATTGCTTTGGGTAGTATGAACATTTCAATTATGTTAATTCCAGCAATCCATTAATATGGTATATTCTTCCACTTGTTTATATAAATAAATAAACAAGTATTTGCATGGATGTGGAGAAAGGAACCCTAGTACACTGCTGGTGGGCATGCAGACTTGTACAACCACTATGGAAAACACTATGAAGTTTCCTCAAAAATTTAAAAGTAGAAATGACATTTTACCCCCTGATCCCACTTATAGGAGTATAACCTAAGAAGCCTGAAACAACAATCAGAAAGAAAACATGCACCCCTATGTTCATAGCAATGTTATTTACAATAGCTAAGATCTGGAAACATCTCAATTGCCCATCAGTGTATGTGTGGATTAAAAAAACAAAACAAAACAAAACAAAACAAAAAAACTGGTATATTGACACAGCAGAATATTATACAGCCATAAGAAGGAAGGATCTCTTATGCTTTGAGATAAGATGGAGGTAAATAAGCCAGTTAGAGAAAGACAAATATCACATGATCTCACTTATATGTGAACTATAATGAACAAAAGAAACAAACAAAACAGATCCAGAGACAGAGAAGCACACAACACACTGATGATTCTCAGAGGGAAGGTCAGTGGAGAGATTAACCAAAGCACTTATATGCATATATGCACAACCCTTGAACACAGAATATTGTTGGGCAAAGGCCTAGAGAGGGGACAGGAGTGGGGAAGAAGGGTCAATGGGGTAAAAAGAGGACATCTATAATACTTTCAACAATAAAGATACTTTAAAAAAATTCTAGAATAGGAAATGCAATGGTCCTGAGAGAAACCAAGATGGCGGCATAGGTGAAACACCTAACCTGCAGCCGGGCACAACAATTTCAAAGGCACAACTAGAGGTCAGAACGGACATCGTCCAGAACCACAGGAGAGCTGGCGGACTGAAATGCCCACAGCTGGGGGGAAGGAGAAGGCCACGGGGACAATCGGGGGAGCCGTAAAAGCCTGAGGTATGGAGAAACTGGCGGAGACACGAGCACGCGCGCCTGCGGGGAGGATGGAGCCGGAGAGGAAGGGGCGGCTGACGGCCTGGCCGGCGTTCACTGGCAGGAAGGAGATAAAGGCTCCGGAGTGCGCTAAGCGCCGGCTCCGACTGCACTGAGCGCCAGTTCCGGGCGAAACCCTGGGAAGCCAGGCGCAGGCTGGGGGAATGAATCTGGGCTGTGGGGCGCAGGCACAGAGGAGCGGGGGAAGGCAGAGCTCCAGAGGCGCGCACGGGAAGGGGCGCAAAGGACGGACTGTTGCCTGCGCCACTGAACTGCCCTAGCGGGAAAGAGACATAAGCTCAGGACCATGCTGAACCCCAGTTCCGACTGCACTGAACCCCAGTTCCGGGCGAAACCCTGGGAAGCCAGGCGCACGCTGGGGGAATGAATTTGGGCTGTGGTGGCGGAGGCACAGAGAAGCGGCGGCTCCAGACGCGCGCACTGGAAGGTGCGCAGAGGACGGACTTTTGCCTGCGCCACTGGGTGGCCCTGCTGGGAAGGAGACAGGGACGCCAGACTGCGCTGAGACCCAGTTCCAACTGCACTGAAACCCAGTTCCAGGCGAGAATCTGGGAGTCCAGATTCATTAGGGGAGGGACTGGACTGTTTGGCAGTGGGCGAAACTCCAGGGCGTGTTTCTCTCAGAGGTGTTTGCAAGGAATACAGAGGGACACAGACACAGGAGCCTCATAGGGCGGGGCTGACAGGAAGCCAAGGTTGTAGGCTCCACCCTGTAGCTCCGCCCCAGCCAAGCTGAGCAGAAGCTTTTTCCTGCTGAGTGCCTCAGGTAGTGGCTGTCCCACACTGCATTGGAGACCCAGAAACGAGGGCATCTAGTGGTTGGTGGGAGATGACACCAGATTTCAATCACTTGCATAAGGTAGGCATTCTAGAGGCAGACTCAGTGAGCGCCAAGGCATTGCTGCATCAAGACCCGGCCCACAAACATGTCTCCTGCACAGCAACTCTTCCTATATGGACAAAGAGGGTCCTCACGGCCAATTGACCCAAAAGAGGGTCCTCACGGCCAGTGACACCAACAACAATCAAGACTTAACTGTACAAAGGAGGACCAAGATGGAGACATAGGGCGGCAGCCTGATCGTTGCCTACCACAACAATATTGAGACTACGACGGGAGAGCAGAGCAGACACCAGCCAGAAAGACCGGGGGGCTGGCTGAGCAGATGCTCTACAACTAGAATAAAAGAGAGGGGTACGCAGGATGATGCTGATGCCGGTGACCCAAAGTCCACACTTTAAGAACTATGGCTCAGGCGACACAATGGTGGCCAGGAACATGCTCGGCGCAGTTCCCCCGGCGGTCTCCGGATGAGGGGACGGCTCCACTCGCTGCCGAGCACGGACAGACGAGCCCCTGGGAGACATGGGGTGGGAGACTCCGTGCTTGCTGACCTCCGAGTCCTTCAAGAATCTCAATGCCCCGAAGTGTCCAGGTGCGCACGCTCAGCGACTGGCCACCGTTGCAGACCCAAGGGCCGACGCAGCGACACCGGACCAGCCCACCGCCGGGCACCGGGCACACCGGAGCCTTGCCGAGCCCGCCGCCCAACGAGTTCTGCGGCAGCCGCCCTGGAGCTCTGAGAAAATGACCGAAGGAATTGCTGAGAGGGAATTGACCAACAGGAATTGGGATCAAGAAGACGAAACCCCGCTGAGACCCGAGTCCAGGCGAGCCTGCGAGTCTCATGGGCTCAGAGGTGGTCACACGCCTCTGGGTCTAGGTGAGGCCTCACGCCCCTGGGTTTGTGTGAGGCCACGCGCCCCTGGGTCCAGGTGAAGCTGGATTCCGGGTTCGGGTGAGGCCATGTGCCCCTGGGTCCGGGCGAATCTGAACCCTGGGTCCGGGTGAGGCCGTGGGCCCCTGGACCCGGGTAAGGCTGGGTCCCGAGTACGGGTGAGGCCGTGAGCCCCTGGATCCGGGTGAGACCACGCGACCAGGGGTCTGAGAGAGGTAATGCGCCCCTGGGTCCGGGTGGCTTCGTGCACCTAGGTCCAGGTGAGGCCACGTGCCCCTGGGTCTGAGAGAGGCCACGCACCCCTAGGTCCGGGCGAGACCATGTGTCCCTGGATCCGGGTGGGGCCTCGTGCACCTAGGCCCGGGTGGGGCCGCGTGCCCCTGGGTCTGGGGGAGGCCAGGCGTCCCTGGGTCCGGGTGAGACCGTGTGTCCCTGGATCCGGGTGAGGCCTCGTGCGCCTAGGCCCGGGTGAGGCCACATGCCCCTGGGTCTGGGGGAGGCCAGGCGTCCCTGGGTCCGGGTGAGACCGTGTGTCCCTGGATCCGGGTGAGACCTCGTGCACCTAGGCATGGGTGAGGTCACGTGCCCCGGGGTCTGAGAGGCCAAGCGTCCCTGGGTCCGGGTGAGACCATGTGTCCCTGGATCCGGGTGAGGCCGCGTGCACCTAGACCCGGGTGAGCCCAAGTGGCCCTGGGTCTGGGAGAGGCCAAGCGTCCCTGGGTCCGGGTGAGACCATGTGTCCCTGGAGCCGGATGAGGCCTCGTGCACCTAGGCCCGGGTGAGCCTAAGTGGCCCTGGGTCTGGGAGAGGCCAAGCGTCCCTGGGTCCGGGTGAGACCATGCGTCCCTGGATCCGGATGAGGCCTCGTGCACCTAGGCCCGGGTGAGCCCAAGTGGCCCTGGGTCTGGGAGAGGCCAAGCGTCCCTGGATCCGGGTGCGACCATGTGTCCCTGGATCCGGATGAGGCCTCGTGCACCTAGGCCCGGGTGAGCCCAAGTGGCCCTGGGTCTGGGAGAGGCCAAGCGTCCCTGGGTCCGGGTGCGACCATGTGTCCCTGGATCCGGGTGAGGCCTCGTGCACCTAGGCCTGGGTGAGCCCAAGTGGCCCTGGGTCTGGGAGAGGCCAAGCATCCCTGGGTCCGGGTGAGACCATGTGTCCCTGGATCCGGGTGAGGCCGCGTGCACCTAGGCCCGGGTGAGCCCAAGTGGCCCTGGGTCTGGGAGAGGCCAAGTGTCCCTGGGTCCGGGTGCGACCATGCGTCCCTGGATCCGGGTGAGGCCTCGTGCACCTAGGCCCGGGTGAGCCCAAGTGGCCCTGGGTCTGGAAGAGGCCAAGCGTCCCTCGGTCCGGGTGAGACCATGTGTCCCTGGATCCGGGTGAGGCCTCGTGCACCTAGGCCCGGGTGAGCCCAAGTGGCCCTGGGTCTGGGAGAGGCCAAGCGTCCCTGGGTCCGGGTGAGACCATGTGTCCCTGGATCCGGGTGAGGCCTCGTGCACCTAGGCCCGGGTGAGCCCAAGTGGCCCTGGGTCTGGGAGAGGCCAAGCATCCCTGGGTCCGGGTGAGACCATGTGTCCCTGGATCCGGGTGAGGCCTCGCGCACCTAGGCCCGGGTGAGCCCAAGTGGCCCTGGGTCTGGGAGAGGCCAAGCGTCCCTGGGTCCGGGTGAGACCATGTGTCCCTGGATCCGGGTGAGGCCTCGTGCACCTAGGCCCGGGTGAGGCCACGTGCCCCTGGGTCTGGGAGAGGCCAAGCGTCCCTGGGTACGGGTGAAGCCAGATCCTGGGTCCGGGTGAGGCTGTGCGCCCCTGGATCCATCCGGGTGAGGCTGGGTCCCAGGCCCGGGTGAGACCACGCGCCCCTTGGGTAGGGGTGAGGCCACGTGCCCCTTAGTCTGGGTGACGCCGTGCCCCTGGGTTCGGCCGAGACCAAACCAGAGGGAGTTGGACCTCCATTACCACCATTTGTCCACCATCCAGTGCTGAGGTGTCAGTGCTGTCATGTACACATAAGGAACTACTGGACATTGAAATTGGGTCTCAAAAGAACTGTTGGTCCAGGGGGAAGCTCGCTACAGATTGATGCATTTGCCTGTCAGCATAACTATTATTGCTCGTCTCACATTCAGTTCTTATTAGTATATATCTAGTGACATATGATCTCGCTCATCTAGGGGAAATGATGAACAACATAGACTGAGGAACAAGAACAGAACCAGAAGCAAGGAGGCATCGATCGGACTATCGGGCCTCAGAGGGAGGATAGGGGAGGGTAGGGGGAGGGTGGGGGGAGGGGGAGAGTTCAACCAAAGGACCTGTATGCATGCATATAAGCCTATCCAATGGTTAAGTTCAACTGGGGATTGGGGCATGCGTGGGGAGAGGGGTGGGATGGGAATGGAGGGATGAGGACAAATATGTGACACCTTAATCAATAAAGAAATTAAAAAAAAAAAATTCTATGATTATATCAATAGATGCAGAAAAGCATTTGTCAAGATACAATATCCATTTATAAATAAGCAATGAAATGGGCATAGAAAGAAATTAATGTACTTTAATACACTAAAGGCCATATATAATAATCCCTCAGCAAATATCATACTCAATGGTAAGAAACTGAAAACTTTTCACCTAAGATCAAGAACAAGACAAAAATGTCCACTCTCACCATTCATTTTGTTGTTGTTGTTGTTGTTAATACTCACATGAGAACAATCTCTCCTATGATATTTGTTTTGAGAGTGCCGGGGAGGGGAAGAGATAGAGAGAGAAAAACATTGATGTGAGAGAGACACATTGATTTGTTGCCTCCCACATGTGCCCTGATCATGGTGGGGATTGAGCCTGCAATCTTGGTATGTATCCTTGACTGGTAGGAACCAGCGACTCTTCAGTCCATGGACCAATGCTCTAACCACTGAGAACACTGGCTATGGTTCACCACTCTTATTCAACATAGTACTGGAAATCTTAGCCAGAGAAAACAGGCAAGAGAAGGAATTAAAAAACACCCAAATTAGGAATAAAGAAGTGAACGTGTCACTTTTTGCAGATGACATAATTTTTATATAGAAAACACTAAAGACTCCATGAAAAGACTATTAAAAACAACAACAAAAAAATAAAATTGCAGGATAGAAAATCAATGTACAAAAATTCACCATGTTCCTATATTTAGCAATGAAATTTCAGAAAAAAGAAATAAAAGTAAAATTATTTTGCAATTGCAACAAAAAGAATACCTAGGAATAAACTTAAGGACAGGTGTGAAGAATTTATACAAAGACAACTACAAGACATTATTAAAATAAGTTGAAAAAGTTGCAATGAAATGGAAAGATAATTTATGTTCATGGGTTGAAAAAATCAGCATAGTTAAAACGGCCAAATTACTCAAACAATATACAGTTTCAATACAATATCTATACAAACCCGAATGGCAGTTTTTAAAGAACTTGAACAAAAAACTTATCAAATGTCTATGGAACCACAAAGGGCCTGAATAACCACAGCAATCCTCAGATAAAAGAACAAAGACAGAGGTATCAAACATCCTGACTTCATATTATACTAGATGGTAACAATAATCAAACAGAATGGTTTGGGCAGAAAAACAGACACAAACTAATGGAATAGAATTGAGAGCCCAAAAATAAACTTATAAGTTTATAGGCAAATAATTTTTGACATAGAAGCCAAAAACATACAAAGGATAAAAGAGTCTCTTCAATACATAGTCTTGTGAAAATTGGAAAGCCAAATGCAAAGGAATGAAACTAGACTGCTATCTCACCATAGACAAAAATTAACACAAAATGGATCAAATACCTGAACAATAAATTATATAGAGAAATGCACAGGTAATAAACTAATAATCCATGATATTAGAGGAATTATTATGAATTTGACATTAAAGGCAAGGTAAGTAAAAGCAAAAGTAAATATATGTGACTGTATCAAACTAAATAGATTATTCACAGTAAAAGAAACCATCACCAAAACGAAATGGCAACCAACGAATGGGAGAAAATATTTGCAAACAACAGCTCCTACAAATGCTTAAATCCAAAATATATAAAGAACACATACAACTTAATACCAAAACAACAATTTAAAAAATGGGCAGAGAACCTGACACTTCTCCCAAGAATACATACAAATGGCTAACAGATATATGAAAAGATGCTCAACTTCACTAGCTATTAGAGAAATGTAAATAAAAACTGCATGACATATCACATCTCATCTGTTAAAATACCTATTGTCAACACAACAAGTAATAACGTATCGGAGAGTTTGTGGAGAAAAAAAGAACCTTTATTCACTGCTTGTGGGAATGGAAACTGGTACACACAATATGGAAAATTGCCTGGAGGGTTCTCAAAAAAATTAAGAAAGAGTTACCATATGACCCAGCAGCCACTCTCCTGGGTATCTACCCCAAGATTGAAAACATTTATTCACAATGACATATGCACACCTATGTTCATTGCAGTATTATTCACAGTGGCCAACACATGGCAAAAATCAAAGTGTCTTCCAATAGATGATTGGCTAAAGAAGATGTGGTACATATATAAAATGGGACACTACTCAGCCATAAGAAAGGATGAAATAGTGCTATTTGCAACAACATGGATGGACCTTGAGAGCATTCAGCTAAGTGAAATAAGTTTGTTAGAAAAAGCTAAGAACTGTATGATTTCACTCATATGTGGGATCAAAAATTGAAATCAACAAATGCACACAAAAAAACAAACAAAGAAAAACTCATAGACACTCAACAGTATGGTGGTTACCAGAGGGAAGGGGGGTGATAAGGGTAATAAAAGATAAACGGCATCAAATATATGGTGACAGAGGAAGATTTGACTTTGGGGGGTAGACATACAATGTAATATGCAGATGTTGTATCATAGAATTGTACACTTGGAACCTATATACTTTTATTAACCAATCCTATCTAATAAAGAAGGAATATGCTAATTGACCATCATGCCCTCACAAAGATGGTGGCACCCACATTCAGTAAGGAGGGAATATGCTAATTGCTGCCATGCCCTCAAAGATAGCGGCACCCACAGCCACAAGATGGCTGCGCCCAGTCCCCTCAGCCCTGCTGGGGTGGCAGGCATGCGGCATGGCTGGGCCCACCCCCAGGTGGGTCTGGTAGCTCTGCACACCTGCTTCCGGAGTCCCCTCAGCCCCCCAGCTGGCCAGGGCTGGCCCAAGGCACAGGCAAGCCTAGGATGGCGCCTGCCCAGCCAATGCCCAAGGCATAGGCAAGTCTTGATTGGCAGATGCCTAGCCACCCAGGGCTGGCCTGAGCTGCAGGCAAGCCTCAGATGGCGGCTGCCCAGCTGCCCAGGGCTGCCCAAGGCTCAGGTAACCAGGCCGGCCAAGGCTTGAGCTGCTGGCAGTGGCAGCAGCAGAGATGTGATGAGGACGTCACCTTCCCTTGATTGCCAAGTTGCCTCCTGCCCCTGAGGGCTCCCAGACTGTGAGTGGGGTCAGTCCAGGCTGAGGGACCCCCTCCCTCCAGTACATGAATTTTCATGCACAAGGCCTCTAGTACATTTGATAAAAAAGTTAGCAGCAAAGTTAATACACAGGCATGACAAAATCAATTATATCTACAGTAAGTATTTAGGGGTTACAGAAAACAAATATTTCTAAACTAAGATATCAAAATGTCAAGTGTTGGTGGGAGTAAAATTGTAATTCTATTAAAATGCATTCAAATTTAACAACCTTTCAACTTAAAGTATACTGCTATAGATATAGAAAATATACAGTGAATCTCATAGTAACCATTAAGCCAAAACCTACAAAAGATACACAAAAGTTGAGAGAAAGAATCACAAATAAAATATTAAAGAAAACCAGCAAATCATAAGAGAAAAATTTAAGAGAAAAAAGGAACAAAGAACTATAAAACAATCAAACATGAACAAAATAAGCAATAAGTATGTATCAATAAAAATTTATTTAAATTTAAATGGATGAAATGCCCCAATTAAAAACCATGGGATGACTGAGTGGATAAGAATGCAAGACCCTTTAATATGCTGCCTACAAAAACCTCACTTCAGATGAAAGGACACCCCATGACTGATATTCAAGGGATAGAAATTTCTTTTGCAAATATAAACAAAGAAAATCAGGGATTGCAATACTTACATAAGACAAAGTAGACTTTAAATCAAATTCTGCATCAATAGAAAAACTAAAGCCTTTCATAATGATAAAGGGGTCGATCCAGGAAGAGAATAAAATAATCAAATTATCTACACACACAATGTAGAAACAACTAAATGTATAAAGCAAATGTTAACAGACACGAAGTTAGATATTAACAATATTATAATCATAGTAGCGGACTTTAATGCATTGCTTACTTCAATGGATAGACCATGCAGACAATATAGCCAATAAGTAAACAATGGCCTTAAACATCACATGAGATCGGATTCACTTAATGGATATTTACAGACCATTTCATTCAAAACCTGCACAATACAACTTTTTTTTTCCAAGTGCAGAGAGAACAATCTCCAAAATAAATCACATTAGACCAAGAAAAAGGTCTCAGTAAACTCAAGATTAAAATCACATCAAACATATTTTCCAACCACAAAGATATGAACCTAGAAACCAACTACAGGAAGAAAACTGGGGAAAAAAAACACCAGCATGTGGAATCTAAACAACATGATTATAAAAAACCAATGGACCAAAGAAAAAATCAACAGAAAATTAAAAAAAACTACCTTGAGACAACTGAAAATAAAAACACAACTTAACAATATCTATGGGATTCAGTAAAAGTAGTGCTAAGAAGGAAATTCATAGCCTAACTCAATAATGCCTTGAAATAATATATGCAAAAATTGGACAAAAATCTAACCTAGAAAAAAAGAATAGATTTTTAGCAACAAAACAATTTTAGAATTTAATAGACTGAAACAGGAAATCTGAACATACCAACTACAGGAAATGAAACTGAAGCAGTAATCAAACAACTCCCGCAAAATAAAAGTCAATGACCAGATTGCTTCCCTGGTGAATTCTACCAAACATTAAAGGAATACTTAATATTTATTATTCTTATACTATTCTAAAAAATTGCAGAGGTAGGCAGGCTTCCAAACTCATTGAGAAAGGCTAGCATAACCATGATAACAAAACTTGACAAATATATTACAAAAATAAAGTAAGAAGCTAATATCCATGATAAAGTGAGTAGCAAAAATTCTCAACAAAATATCACGGAACTTAATTCAACTTTATGGCAGAAAGATTTTTTACTGTGATAAAGTGAGTTTTATTCCAGGGATTCAAGGATGGTTTAATATCTGCAAATCAGTCATCATGATACACCGCATCAACAAAATCAAGAATTATAACCAAGGAACAAGACAAGGATGCACACTCTCACTGCTTTTATTCAACATAGTATTGGAAGTTCTAGCCACAGAAATTATGCAAGAAAAAGAAATAAAACACATTCAAATTGTAAAGGAAGAATAAAACCACCACTATTTGTACATAATATGATACTATATATAGAAAACCTTAAATATTCCACCAAAATATATTAGAACTAATAAATGAATTCAGTAAAGTTCAAGTACACAAAATTAATACACATAAATCTGTTTCATTATTATACACTAATACAGAATGAACAGAGGAAATATTAAGAAAAAATACCACTTAAAATTGCATCAAAGTATATACCTAGGAATAAGGTTAACCAAGGTGGTGAAGGACCTGTACTCAGAAAACTATGAAATTAAAGAAGGAAATTGAAGATGACATAAATATGGAAGGATATACCATGCTTATGGATTGGAAAATTTAATATCACTAAAATACTTATAATATACAAAGAAATCTGCAGATTCAATGCAATCCCTCTCCAAATACCAGTGATATTTTTTTTTAGAAATAGAACAAATAATTCTAAAATTTATATGTAATTACAAAAGATCCTGAGTAGTATAAGCAATCTTGATAAAAACAATGTTGGAGGTATCACATTCCCTAATTTCCATCGATACTACAAAGATATAATACAATAGTTTGTACTGGAACAGAAACAGACACATAGATAAATGGAACAGAATAGAGAGTCCAAATATAAGCCCTCACTTATATGATCAATTAATCTACAACAAAGGAGGCAAGAACATACAATGTGGAAATTGCAGTCTCTTAAATAGGTGGTGTTAGGAAAACTGGACAGATACATGCAAAAACAAAACAAAACAAAACAAAACAAAAAACATGAGATTAGACCAAAGGAAGATACTAGTCAGCAATGCAAAGTATTAAATCTGTGCACAACATAGATAGACCTAGTGGGTATTATGTAAGTGAAATAAGTCAGACAGAGAAAGTCAAATATCATGATTTTATTTATAAGTGGAATCTAAAAAAAAAAAATTAAACAAAAGGAAATTCATAGGTGTAAAGAACAAACTGATAGTTACCAAAGGGAATGGGCTGGGAGATAGATGAAAACTGAGGGGAACAAAAAGTACAAACTTTCATTTATAAAATAAATAAGCCAAAGGGATGTGTATAACAACACATGAAATATCCTACCTAATAATAGACAAATATGCAAATTGACCATACCTCCAACACTCCCACAAGCCACGCCCACCATCCAATCAGAGCGAGTATGCAAATTAACCCAAACCAAGATGGCTACAGCCACAGAGAGCAAGGTTTCCTAGGTAACAGAGGAAGCCAAGCTTTCCGCCTGCCCTTGCCAGGCCTAAGCCTCCACTCAAGCTACAAAGTTTCAATTATAGAAAGTAAACAAATTCAAACAAATGGCGGCAGGATGGAGCTTAAGAGAGCAGGCCAGGGTTGCTGCCAGCATCAGGGGAAGAAAAGCTTTCTGCACACCCTGGCTGGGCCCACCCACTTAAGTCAACAAAGTTTCAATTATAACCCCAACAGAAATGCCTGCCAGCCTCGGAGGGAGCCCCAGGCTTGGCTCCGCTCCAGGCTACAAAGTTTCAATTGTAGAAGGAAAATAAATTCCAGATACCAGGGCCTCCACTTGGGTTGCCAGGGGGCGTGGCCGGCCTGCAAACCACCACAGGCCCCTCGCTCAGGCTGCCCCACGCCTTAAGTGAACCCCCACCTGATCCAGGACACCCTTCAGGGCAATCCAGCTGGCCCCCACCCCTGTACCAGGCTTCTATCCTATCTAATAAAAGAGTAATATGCAGATTGATCATCACTGCAATACACAATATAGCTGCCCCCATGTGGTAAAGACCTGCCCAAATGTGGATACAAGATGGCCACCACAAGATGGCCAGCAAGGGAGGGCAGTTGGGAGGCACCCGGCCTGCAAAGGAGGGCAGTTGAGAAGGACCAGGCCTGCAAGGGAGGGCAGTTGAGAGGGACCAGGCCTGCAAGAGCGGGCAGTTGGAGATGATCAACCCTGCAGGAGAGGGCAGTTAGGGGTGACCAGGCCGGCAGAGGAGGGAAGTTGGGGGCAAACAGGCTGGCAGCAGAATGGTTAGGGAGTGATCAGGCTGGCAGGCAGAAGTGGTTAGGGGCAATCAGGAAGGCAGGCAGGCGAGCAGTTGGGAGCCAGCAGTCCTGGATTGTGAGAGGGATGTCCGACTGCCTATTTAGTCCCAATCCCAGTGGGGTAGGACATCCCTTGAGAGGTCCCCGATTGGAGAGGGTACAGCCTGGGCTGAGGGACAACCCCCCTCCGTGCACGAATTTTGTGCACCGGGCCTCTAGTAGTCAATAATATTGTAATAACTTTGCATGCTTATACATGGTTACTGGATTTATTGTCTTATCATAAGGTATATAAATGTTGAAACACTATGTTGTAACCCTGAAAGTAAGATAATATTGCATGCCAACTATCCTTTACAAAAATATTAAAATTATTTGGGATACAAAACTCTACTGAAGGGTTTCAGGGGATATATAGAGTTCTGGTCTGAATCACTCACATTATGCCTAAAGCAACCTCAAAATGATCCCAAGGTTATTTCCTCAGATCCAAATAGTGTTTATGTTGTATAAAATGCATTTGCCATGATTATATTACATAAAAATCTAAAGAATTGAGATATAAAGAGAGTAAGAAAATTGTACAATTAACACATCTGTAAAGTTACAGATTTAAGATTCAAATTCAGGGAGTCTGTTACTGCACTCTGAACCATTACGTTATACCACTCTAAAGTAGTCAATTTGTGTGGAGAGCTAGCACTTAACCCAATCTTTATGGATCAATAGATGCACTAGAAATAAGGAGTCTGTGGCAAATCAGAATGCTGTATGAAGCATGTGGAATACCTTAATAAAAATTTACAGCTCAAGAACCCAGAGTTTTAGGAGGTGGGGGGCATACTCTATGTAACATGTAACCATTTTCTTTTTTAAGAATCAGTCTTGTCTTGCTATAAGGCCCTGACACAGACTGAATGCCTAGACATAGAACATCAAGTGACTCTGAGAAACTCCAAATGGGAGTAGTATATATCTGATTAAACTCAAGTTGCTTCTGAAAATACCAGTATATAAGAATTTCCCAATGTACTTAATTGTACTGTATTGTCACCATACATTCCACGCACTTCAATAGCCTTATAGAGAGTTCCTAGTGGCTAACTGAATGCAGGGGCAACAATTCTATCCTGGTTTATATGACAATGAACAATAGATTTCAAACAGTGGAGAGTACATTGCAATGCCATTAGAGTCCTATGCTGTAGTGGCCTGAAGGACAGTGGGAAAAGGAAAACCTCCGACTTGGCATAAAATTGAAAGTTACATCTCATTGTCAACTTTGGATGGAAGGAAATTGGGCAATATTTAATAATTGATCTTGATATTTGGTGTCTTAAACAGCAATAAGGAAATTTAAAAAGACATATGTTGATACTTTTAGAATGTTCTTGAATATGAGAAAGTCTACTAGAGAAGAAAATATTTAAAGTTAAAGTTGATCCTGTTCATGGTTCTGCTATTCTCCCAATTCCTTTCAGCTTCAGCCACTGAATAGGACATTTAAATCAACTAGCTTTCCACTGAAAATAAGAGATTATTCTAATTGCATCTAGGTATACAGTAAGATACCTCAACGGGAATTTCTACACACTCTTTTTGGGTCAACATCTGTTTTGAATAGGACAATCATTTCAGTTAATTGTGAAGAATCTAAAAATAACTACAAAAGGTCAATGAAAATACTACTTTTAACTCCTTTGAAATCTGATGAGAAAGACCATTTTCAAGGAAAAATAAAAACTTCATTAATTTTCTTGGAGTTCACAAATATCCAAAGGACCTTTTATGAATCCAGGGATACTACAAAACTTTTATTTGAATATCAATCATTCATATGGTTGCCTTTCCATTTTATTGATTATTTCCTTTGTTATACAGAAGCTTTTTAGGTTGGTGTCCTAGTTATTTATTTTAATTTTATTTTTTGCTTTTGTTGCTTGTGCCTTTGGGCTCATTATCAAAAAATCATTGCCAAAACCAATATCAAGAAGTTTTCCCCCTATGTTTTCTTCTAGTAGTTTTATGGTAACAGGTCTTACGTTAAAGTTTTTAATACATTGCAAATTAATTTTTGTAAGTGATGTAAGGTAGGAGTCCAGTTTCAGTCCTTTACATATGGTTATCCAGTTCTCCCAATATCATTAAAATTTATTTTGAAGTTTATTTTTATTTTTAGAGACAGAGGACAGGAAAGAGAGAGAGAGAGAAACATTGATGTGAGGTAAACATTGATCAGTTTCCTCTTGCATGACCCCCACCTGGGGATAAAGTTGGTAACGCAGGCATGTGCCCTGATTGGAATTTAAGAGGCAACCTTTCAATGCACTGGATGATGCTCAACCCAGAGTCACACTGGCCAGGCCCAACATCATTTGTCAAATAACCTCTCCTTTGTGCATTGGGTATTCTGTTCATAATGCAAGTGTTTATTTCTGAACATTTGATTCAGTTTTGTTACTCTGTGTGTGTGGTTTTGTGTGTGTGTGTGTGTTTTGCCAGTACCATGTTGATTTAATTACCATAACTTTGTAGTATAGTTTATAATCAGGGACATGATATCTCTTTGTTCTTCTCAGGATTGCTTTGGCTATGTGGGGCCTTTTGTTGTTCCATACAATGTGTGTGTGTGTGTGTGTGTGTGTGTGTGTGTATATATATATATATATATATATATATATATATATATATATAAATTTAAAAAGACATATGGTTGATGCCATATATATATATATATATATATATATATATATATATATATGCTTTTAAACATTTTATTTAGTTAGTTACCTTGGATGTGGCTTGGAAAGTTTATTTTTTCTACTCTGAATTAGAAGCAATAAGTTTATCTCCTTACTTTTAGTAATTTTATGGATTCAAGATTTTTTAAATTTTAGTCCAATTATAATTACTTTGGAGGTGAAGCAAGCAGGAAACCAATATTATTTTATTTTTAGCTGTCTATAATTTTTCAACATCATAATTGCCATATTTATGACAAGTTTTGAAGATTTATGAAACTACTTTTGGACTTTATTTTGCTCTATTGATCCATCTGTCCATTCATGCACTTGTGCCAAACTATTTTAAAAGCTTTAGTGTTTAAGAACCTATACCCTTGGACAAGTGTCTAAATGTAATTCGTAGATTTCAGATTTACCAGTTATGTGATCATGAGTACATCAGTTAACTTATCCATACCCTAGGATTCTTATGAGCAAGATAAAGATATCTATAATATCTACTTTATAGAACTCTTTAACAATAGAAGCATGATTGGCCTAGGCTTGGCTAAAAGTACTTAGGGCTAAAACTACAACTCTCAACCAATGATGGACAAAAGTAAGTGTATAGACATCCCAATTTTCTCACTATTCAGTGTGATAACTCTGAGGCATGTTCTACACAGTCTATCAGGTGGTCTCCAGTGAGACTGAATGCCAGATGTCCACGGTGGTAATTTACCACTGACTTTCCTTCCTTCCCCATCTCATTTCCCTTTCTTTCAGTGATTTTTGTGATTTCCTCCTAAATTAGCTACTTTCAATCAAATATTTTTTTTAATTATCTACATTTGAGAAAACCTACTTTAAAAAAATGGCCATCTAAAAATTTAATTTCTTCATCAATTGCAAAGCCACATATTCATTTGAAGTTTCCAACTCAGTAATTATTTATCATGGATGTAAAACTTACAACCTAACTTGTTGAAGCAAGCAAAGCAAAATAAATAAACAATATAGTCATGTTACAAATGAATATTTTCACATTAAATTTTTGCTGAAATGACTTTTATTTATTTTATTTTGTTTCTTTATTGATTAAGGTATTACATATGTGTCCTTATCCCCCCCCATTGCCACCCCCCCCCAGATTCTTGCCTTCACCCCCCTGGTGCCTGTGTCCATTGGTTAGGCTTATATGCATGCATACAAGTCCTTTGGTTGATCTCTCCCCCTTTCCTCCACTCTCTCCTACCTTCCCTCTGAGGTTTGACAGTTTGATCGTTGTTTCTCTGTCTCTGGATCTGTTTTTGTTCATCCGTTTATGTTGTTCATTATATTCCACAAATGAGTGAGATCATGTGATATTTATCTTTCTCTGACTGGCTTATTTTGCCTAGCATAATGCTAGCTAATGTACCTTGTTATTTGGTGAAAAACAAAGTGGAAAGAAGTGCTTCATTCAAAACTTTTTTTTTATTCACAGTATAAATAGTGATTTGGGCAGTACCAATTAGATGTTGACACTTGAAAAACTAGTAGTCACATTCAAAAGGTAATTGTAGTTAATATTTACATAGTATATAATATAAAAAATATGTAGTGAGTAATGAATGGTTGGCTGTTGGTATTAGAAACAAAATGTTCCCAGTGTTTGATAGGTTAATGGTGTTCTATTTTAAGCTCTACATGCAACTAGAATTTCAAGTTTAAAAGACCAAAGGTCAGTCATATCTGTTTACTTCCTCTGGGGGTTGTTATATGTAAACAGAATGGCATGTTTGTTTAATAAATAGCTTATTTTTTGTAATAATATAAATAAAATGGAAGTATCCCTGTTGGGAGACATTTTACACAGCCATCCATGTAGTCAATTGATAAATAGTTTGGAGTAATTTATTTTTCTAGTAAAAATGCTCAAGAGGGACTAAGTTATTTTGCCTTTTGAAGAGGATATTATTTATAGGCTTCCTTACTACTGGCACTTTTTACCATGAATTGTATAAGTATCAAAGAAGAAAATCACAGTGTTGTCAGTGACTGACATAGTCTGGTATGTAGAATGTGCAACAAATACATAACTGGCAGCTAAATATATCAAGGTTGTTTAGAAGAAAAACACACACAAGCATTTAGTTAAAATATCAACACTAATTTTTAAGTGTTTTGAAAGTATTTTTGTAAATGTTTATTTTCATACTGTTTATAATTCTTCCTAATGATTCTGTTAAATGAGTAATTATGCCTATGATGAAATTTTTTACGAGTAGATATGGTAGAAAAAATGATGTAAGATAATTTTATATGTTGTCATAATTCATTCATGCATGCATGCATGCATTTATTGAAATGATGTCTTACATTTTGCCAAACACAACTCTAGATCTTATTTACATGCATAAGAATTATCAAAAGGCCCCTTCTTCAAGTATCTCAGCCTAGATGGAAAAGTGACATGTAAATATACCATTATAATTCTGCATTTTAAGCCATACTGTCTTTAGACAATCACTTGAGTCAATTATCCCTGTTTCCTCCTATAGCCCCCAAAAAACATCTAGACTAAGTTCTTGCTTTAGAAATTTCCCCAGTCCCTACCACTCAAGATCTGCTTTTTAACCCAGTAAACCTGCTATGCTTTTTCTGTTTCCAATTTATTTCATTTCTTAAACCTAATTGTTTAGATTCAATACTTCTTTGCATGATCTTACTTTCTCTGCTCTCCACAGAACTCTTATCTCTCCAGTCATCCTTGGTTCCATAGTTGGCCACTCTTGGGCCAGTTCTCTTCCATCTCTATGTCTAGGAATGGATCAGGATTCTATACTTTACTCTGGGCTGAAGTCTCCAGGTTTCTGCTTGTTTTGGAGAAGGTCAATTTAATTGTAATAAAGTAATGCACTAAGTGCTATGGGACTTGAGAATGAAAAGTCTTATGGTTTTCTCTGCCTGTGATAAAATGTTGGAATAATCTGTTTTTTTGAAACTGGAATCTGTCATTTTTATAATTAGTGACTGTTGTCTTATGGGGCAAGATCCCTCAAAGTATTCTTAGGAAAGGCAAAAGTCATTAAAAAGAGCTTCCAACTTTTCTAATTTTCTAAGATAATTTGTCAAGATTTGTCTTATATACAGTATGTTTAATAAAATTTACTAATGAAGGCATCTGAGTCTGTAGTTTTCATTCTGGAAAGTTTTTAAATTTTGAGTTCAATGCATTTAATTGATATAGGGCTAATTATTTTTTTATCTTTTGCATAGTTGGGCATTTTACCTTTGAAGGAAATTTGTTTATTTCACATAAGTTATTGAATTTATTTGTATATAATTTTCTATATTATTCTATTATGTTTCATATCTATATAATTTGTGGTGATATCCTCTCTATTATTTCTGACATTGATAATTTATAACTTTACTCTTTTCATCTTAGTTTAGCTAGAGGTTTATCAATTTTATTTATCTTTTCAAAGAAATAGATTTTGACTCTATAATTTTTTAAAAAACCAGTATCATTTTTCTTCAAACCCATCTCCAATCCATTTATTAATTATTTTGGGTCTACCTTCTACATATATGTAGAATCTGACCACTTCTTAGCACTTTTATGATATTGCTTTTGTCCAAGCCATCATCATCTTTAAGCTAGATTATCTCAGTGGTCACATAACTAATCCCGAAAGTTTTATCCTTTCCTATGAATAAAATAATAAATCCTAAACATAATATCCAAAATGATCCTTTTAAACCCTACATCAGATCATTTCACAGCCATAATTAAAACTTTCAAAATTCTGTCGAGCCAGTGTGACTCAGTGGTTGAACATTGAACTATAAACCAAGAGGTCCTGGTTCAATTCCTGGTCAAGGCACATGCCTGGGCTGTGGCTCAATCCCCAGTCAAGGTACAGGGTGTGTGCAGGAGTAGCCTATTGATGATTATCTCATCATTGATGCTTCTATCTCTACCTCTCCCTTCCTCTCTGAAATCAATATATGTATATTTGAAAAAAACACTTCCACATTTTTCTCACCTTACTAAAAATAAAAGGCAAATCAATAAATGGTATACACAGCCTTACAAGGCTCCATGACTTGCTTCTCTATCCCCAGTTCACTCTATTCTAGCTTAGCCACATTATTTCATTTATTGAAACAAGGGATCTCCTACCTTAATGACATTGCATGTCCTTTTCTTTTTGCATGAAAAATATTTCCCTCAGATATTAACATGATGAACTCCTTCACCTCTTTAAGTGTTTGCTCAAATGTCAACTTTTCAATGACAGCAACCGTTACCATCTAATTTAAAGTTATATTTCCCACTCTCATCCTGGCAGTTCACACTTCCCTTGTCATGGTGCTTACCATGTTCAAACAACTTGTTTATTATATGTATTATTTGTTTTCTTTCTCTCCACTATAATGTAAGGTTCTTGAAAGCAGGAATTCATTATTTGGTATTTTCCCATATTCAATGACAAACATGGTGTTAGGTACATACAATATATTAAGATCATATTTGTTGAGTGAATAAGCCTAAATTTATATTGAAATTGCATATTAATTCATTAACATATCTACTACATTCTTAAACTTTCTTAAAGTCAAGGGTCTGTTTTAGTTAGTGGAAAATAGTAACGCAAAGTGATTAATCACATAGGCTCTGGAATCAAATTATCTGTGTTTGAAGTTTGGCTTTATGATTTTACTTTCTCAGTAAACTTGAGAAAGTCAGTTAATCTTTCTCTGATAATAATGTTACTCTAATCTTGGAGTGTTGATAATATTAGATGAAACTACATTTAAAGCATTTTGCAGAAACAAATTATCATAACAGCAAACAAACTGCTGGTCACCAAGTTGGGAAGGAGGGGACGTTTGGAGGCTTGTTAAAAAAGATGAGGGGATTAAAAAAAAAAAGATGAGGGGATTAAGAAGTACAAATTGTCAGTTACAAAGTAGTCATGGGGATGTAAAGTACAGCATAGCGAATATAGTCAATAATCTATAATAATTAAAGCATAACATGCTAATTAGACTGGATGACCTTCTGGACGAAGCTGGGGTTATAAGGGAAGCCCGGGTCCCCAGTGTCTGCCAATGGCCTGAGAGAAGCCAGGGCTGGCAGCCGGGGAAAGGAAGGCCTACTCTTGCATGAATTTCATGCATTGGGCCTCTTGTAACTAATAATATTATATTTCATATTTGAAAGTTGCTAAGAAAATAAATCTTAAAAGTTCTCATCATACAAAAAATTTGTAACTATATATGGTGACAGATATTAACTAGACTTCTTGTGGTGATTATTTTGCAATATGTACAAATATTAAAGCATTATGTTTTACACCTAAAAGTAATAAAGTATTGTATTTAAATTATACTATATAATAAAACCCTAATATGCAAATTGACTGAATGGTGGAACAACTGGTGGAAGGACCAGTCACTGTATTGAGCAGTGACCACTAGGGGGAAGATGCTCAACCCAGGACCTGCCCCCTGGTGGTCACTGTGCTCCCACAGGGGGAGCACCACTTAGCCAGAAGCCAGGCTCATGGCTAAGCCGGCAGGTGGACATCCCCCAAGGGGTCCCTGACTGCGAGAGGGTGCAGGCCGGGCTGAAGGACTCCTCTCCAGTAACCAAATTTTGTGCACAAGTCCTCTAGTATTGTAATAATTATGTATTGTGTCAGGCAGATGCTAGTCTTGTTAGAGGAATCATTTGTAAGTTATACAAATGTCTAGCTACTATGTTTTACACTTGAAACTAATATAATTTTAATTGTCTTCTATAATATAAATATAAGAAAAGAAAAATAAAACATTTAGGACATTTTCTGATAAGTATTAAAATATGTATGTAAATTTTATCATTTCTTTTGTGTTACTCTCAATATGAGCATTCTGTACTGCATCAGAGATAGCAGGTTTTGGAGAAGTGTCTATTCAGGTCCTTTGCCCCTTTTTAATTAGATTGTTTGTTTTCATTTTGTTGAGTTGTATGAGTTATTTATATATTTTGGAGAATTATTTTCATTATTTAAAAGAAGACTTTTTAAAGTGGCATAGTCATATCTTCTCTGTCACTACTGAAGAACATTTTTTTAAAGTGTGAGTAAAAAAAACGTGAGATTTACATGCACTGAAATATTATTCAGCCCTAGAAAAAAATGGAAGTCCGGTCATTTGTGACAGCATGAATGAATCTGAAGGACATTATGTTAAGTAAAATAAGCCCAATACTACATTATCTCACTTATGTGAGGAATCTAAAATACCAATCTCATAGAAGTAGAAAGTAAATGGATGGTGGTTATCAGGGATTAGGAAGAAAGGGAAACCAGGTTGTATTGCTCAAAGCAAGACAAATTTCAGTTATGCAACATGAACATGTATTAGGGACTTACTGTATAGCATAGTGCCTTTGGTTAACAATGTGTATTTGTATATTTAAACATCTACTAAGAAGGTATCTTAGTAAATCATATGTTACATTTTTATCATGTGCACATGCACACAAGAGAGAAGAGGAAACTTGTGGATGGATGGATATGTCTATGACATTGATCATGGTTATGGTTACATTGATGTGTAGCTATTTCCAAACTTATCAAGTTGTATATATTAAATATGTAGAGCTTTCTATATGCCAATCATACATCAATAAACTATTTTAATGTAATTTATAGATTGATTGAATAAAAATGAAATAAATGAGCTTTCACAAAATACTAACATTATGCTGGCTATTGTAATCTCTAAACATTGAAGAATAGTAGTTTGTCTCTCATGCATAAGAGTAATATGAGACTCACTGTAGATTCTGATCTCAAAATATTCTTACTATATTTTTTGTTTTTAAAAATATGTATTTTTATTTAATTTATTTCACTTAGCATAATACTCTCCAGGTCCATCAATGCTGTTGCAAAAGTTTTTCATAAGACTTTAAGGCACATTCCACAAAGAGCATTTGTTAGGTGAATTCCTTTTGTGTCTTACTGAAGAGTACATAAATGGAGAAAAATAAATATTGCACTATCTAAGTCATGTTAAATTTCAAAACCAATATTCCGGACAAGTCTTTCCATTTAACTGATATTGACTTCTAAAGCCAACAATTCAGAGTAATGCTCTGGACTCAATTACTAGGCCTTTTGGTTTTTATTGTACAAAGCAGAAAAATTAAGTCTAATATATTTTTCTCTCAAAATTTTATGCTAATGTTCTTGGTTATTAAGGCCACATTGGAATTTGGACTATATTGTTAGTCAAGGACTGTGCATCTATAGACTTCCTCAATATGTTTATGAGAACCCTTCCATAATATCAGCACAGACAAAGGGGGAAAATCAGGAAGGTTTATTGATTATTTTTCCAATTCTGGAATTTCCCTTAGCCTCTATTTTATTTCGCCTCATCCCTTTGTCAAAGAGGGACTTTAAATTGTTATTTAATCATATTTAAAGTTGTAGAGCATGTGGTAGAAATGACCATTTTACTAAATTCATATTATATTTCCACTGATTTATTTTTACTCTTCATTCTTTTAAAAAAATTATTTCTATTGATTTCAGAGATGAAGGGAGTGGGAGAGAGAGAGAGAGAAACATCAATGGTAAGAGAGAATCAGTGATCAGCTGCCTCCTTCAAGTCTCCCACTGGGGATCAAACCTGCAACCCAGGCATGTATCCTGGCCAGGAATCTAACCATGACCTCCTGGTTCATAGGTCGGTGGTCACTCTCTGAGCCACAATGGCCGGGCTACTCTTCATTCTTTACTCTTTATTTTTGCATGTTTAGGTGAATGTAGCATAAGTTTAGTGTGCAATAGAAAAACATATGGCAGAACTCTGTTCTGTCAATTTTAATAATCACAAGCTCTGCCCACCAAGGCTCTTTGACTCCTTGTATAAATGATGTAATCCAAATTCTGTCTAGTTTTAAGAAGCCTTGCATCTTGAGTTATGTATCAAGTTACGATTTTCTATGGCTGTAACATGAGATTGTGGGTTTTAAACAGTGAATCTATGGATAATTCAATTATTACAATAAAAATAACAACAGTAATAATAACAGTTTACATTTTAACAGCTGTGGAATTAGCATTATTTAAGATTTGTGGAAGTTAGAGATACACAAAATTTTGGAATTAAAAACATTTTAAATCATCTAATCCAGTGTTTTTAAAAATAAAGTTCATGTGTCTATGATAGGATAAATCAAGTATAACTAAGGGCCATGTAAAGTGATATGTATTGTACAATATCACTTGTAAATAGGCCTGTAGTAATTTAAAACATTACTTTTATATGTTTGATGGCATTTCTTCCCTTATGCTGTATTTTGTGAATAAAATGCAGAGATTCCAGCTTTATAGACTATTTTCTTTGTAAGTTTCAGTAATTTTCTAAACTTTTTGAATGTTTATGAAATAGCAGGCATTGGGTGATGTTGAAAAGTGTTGATGTGATGATCAGGAGATTAGTGGATTGCATTATAGAAGTATGAAGAGACTGCCTTACACAGCTATTAGAAGACCAGCTAGCTGGCTGAATGTCATTCATGAATGTAGAAACAATCTAAGATTCACTGCAAACACAGAGAGGCAGCCTAATTAGGCTTAAATTTATTTCAGACCACACTCCAGGTTTACCCTTCTATGTACTATAATAGGAATATTTGAAAGATATGTAACCAGTACAGCTTCCTTATTGTATAGAAACTGAGGTCACAGAAATTAAATAATTTTCCCATAGACACATAACTAAGGTCACAGTGAAGATTTAAAAAATACTACTTGTCTGCATTTCAAGCTATGTCTTTTTTCACTGCACCACATTGATTCTTCTTATACAATTTCTGGTAAGATTATTTTTGCCCTGGAACTTGAAACTAATCTTGTAAGTAGGTAATCATAGCCATGTCACAATTTTATGGGTCTCTCTGGAAGTAGGAAAAAAGTCACTCTGTCTTCTGTAAATTGGCACTTTTGCTATAAATAGCAAATGGGATTGTTTCAAAAACTTAATTTTGTATGTTTTTTATTTTTTTTTTTTTTATTTTTGAGCAACTTCAGTTATAGGCACTAATGTATGTTAGAACTTCAAAGTTTTTTTCTTATCTCTCATTGTTACTAGTAGGGTCCAAATTTTAGTGACACCAAAAAAAAAAAAAAAAAAAGACAGCTTTTTTATCAGATAGACAACTTCTATGATCATTGATATCAGAGTGACACAACACAATAAAAATGCCTTAATAATGAACCAAATTATTTTGACACACAGATAAAAAACAATTTAGGTATATACCTGCTATGAATATAATCTAGTATAATTCTAGCATAATCCTAGCTTTGTGACTAAGGCCTCCAAGTTTATGAAAACACATCAAAGAATATTTGGATTTGGCAGGTTGTACTATTGCTCTGCCTCTTCTGGAAAATAATTTTTCTTTCTAAGTTCAAAATGTGGACAATGAACTTCTTTTCACTACTTAATATCAGGGACTATAGCTTCAGGTAATAGCAAGACAATTAGTAGCTACAGCTACATATGTGTGGTAGACTGAATACTGCCACCCAAAAGTTGTCCACATCCTAATCCTTAAAGCCTGTAAAAATCTTATCTTACATAGACAACGGGTCTTTGCATTTGTGATTAAGTTAAATATCTTACATTGAAAAGTAGGGAATACATTGTATTATACAGTTGGGCCCAGAAGTTCTTCTGAAAAAAAGGCAGAAGTGCCAGAGTCAGATAATGAGATGTGCCGATTGAAGTAGAGGGAGGTAAAGTGATTTGAAGATGGAAGCTCAGGGTGGGAGAGGGAGAGAGAGAGAGATTTGAAGATGCAATGCTATAACACTGCTGGCTTTGAAGATGGAAAAAGGGATCCACGAGTGAGCCAAGAAATGCAGATAACTTCTAGAAGATAAAAAAGGCAAGGAAAGGGATTCTTCCCTAGACCTTCAGAAGGAGCACAGCTTGGTGAATATCTTGATCCCTAGGCTTTCTATTACCCATAACTGTAAGATAATAAATATATGTTGTTTTACACAACTTTTTAGTAGTTCATTACAACAGCATCATGGAGCTAATAAAATATGTCTACATTCACTAGAAAATAAGAATATAAGAAAATGTTATTCAGGAAGAAAGGGAAACAAATTATTTTATGTTTGGATTAATCCATATATGTTTCATTAATATTTCAAAATTTGGAAAATTTAAAGTTATTAGATTACCTAATATGTTAGTATTTCTTTAGCAGCCCTAAAATCTGCAAGTAAATGACAGTTTGGGATAAATTCAAACTGTCATTTAAAAAAATGCAAGTACACTGGAACACTTCATTGGTTGGAATTTGAGACTAAAGAGTAAAATATTACTGGATCAGACAGTGTTATAAGTACTTTATATATGCTATGTTGCTCATTCTCCTAAATAAGCCTATGAGACAGATATTATTATGAAACTGAGGTTCAATGACGTTAAGTAACTTGTCCTGCATCACACATTTACACTAAAAAATTGATTCTAAAAGAATTAGTCACACATTATCTGTTTTTGTCTATGATTGTATATACTTGTGTTTTAATTTTTTAGATATATTTACACGGAATAAAATATCATAATCTTAAGTGACTAGCATGATTAAATGATCTATGAAACCATAATACAGTTCAAGATATAGAACAATTCCAGAACTTCAGTAGCTCTCCCTGTGGTCCCTCACATGTAATATTTCCTTCAGAGATAACCACCACAGTGACTACTGATAGTGATGTATCAAATGCCTTTACCTGTTCTTAAAGCTCATGTAAATAAAATAATACAGCACATACTCTTTTTATAACTTCTACTGCAAAACAATATTTTATATTAACCCATGCTGTTGCATGTATCACTAGTATTTTTTTTATTTTGTTGTTTTGAATATCCCAATGCATGAGTGTACTATACTATTTACTCCTTCTATTGTTGAACATTCGGGATTTCTGCAACTAGGTGATATTAAGAATTAAGCTATCATGAATATTTTTATATGAGTCTTTTGGGGGATATAAGCTTTCATTTTCCCTGGGTGTATGTAACCTGGGAGCAGACTTTCTAGGTCATGGATATGTATATGTTAAGCTTTAGTTGATACTGCCAAATATTCTCCCAAAGTGGTTGTTTCAAGTTAAACTCCCTCCAGAACTAAATTTTCAGTTGCAAAATTTATGCTTTTAAAAGAAAGTTTGTATATATTTAAGACATACAGTATGATGATTTGATATACAAACACATAGTGAAATTATTACTAGTTAAACTAATGAACACATATTCTCAAAGGTTACCGTGGTGTGCTTTTGTGTGTGTGTGTGTGTGTGTGTGTGTGTGTGTATGATGAGAGCACCTGAAATACCCTCTCTTAACAAATTTCAGGTGTTCATTACAATATCATTAACTATAGTGATCATGGAGTACATCTTTAGACTTATCCTACATAACTGTAACTTTGTACTGACCAACACCTCCCCATTTCCCCCGCATCTCCACCCTTGACACCCACTGTTCTCTTCTCTGTTTCTATGTATTCAGTTGAGTCCACACTTTTAACCACGAGGATGAAGAAAGAAATGGAGGCCAAATCATATAGGCTTGGGTAATGAAAATCAGAGAAGGATTTTAAGCTTAGAACTTATATAATCAAATTTACATTTCAGGAAGATGACTTGAGCTGTAATATGGATCACAAATCATAAGGGCACAAAATGAGAGATACATACTTCAGTTTTATTGCAATAATCTAAGTGAAATATGATGGCCTAGACCAGGCTACTCTAGGGTAGTTGGAAAGACATTAATGGATTCAGCATATTTTTGAAGTAGGACTAGTATAGCTCCATTATTGCTCACAAATAGATTTAGAGGTAAAAGGAGAAATCATGTATGACTATCAGATTTGAGGCTTAATCAAACCCATGGACATTGGTTCTCTTTCCATTCATTGAGATTGGGCAAAAAGAAGAAAAAATAGGTTTTGGGGAAATGTAGAGTGCTGTTTGGGACATATAGAAGAGCTGGTTGATTCCCTGTCTTACGCTCTTCAGTCCATCTGCTAGTTTACTTATTCATATTGATAAGTCCTATGCACAAGGCCAGCTAGCTACAAGCACCTGTGTCTTCCAACTTCTCTACTGAGCTTCCATGCTCTGTCTACCCTCCAGTCAACTTGGAAGTGCTGGAGAATTGATACTAGCAAGGGCAATTGAAAAACAGCCACACTGCCAGGATCTCTTGGGGGGAGGATAAATGAGTGTTTCCTATAAATTGTATGTGGGGAAAGCATAAGAGATTTGATAAAAGAGTGGTTTAGATATTATTTTCTAAAGAATAACTAGGAGGGCAAGGGGATCCTTGTGAAGTAAGCTGGAATTGCACTGTCAGATGCCTCTGGAAGGAGTTACAAGTAACTAAACAGGATATGACAGCATTTATTCATGTCAAGATAATTGCATGAGATTCCCAGTAATGGAGGTGGACTACATGATTTTGAAGAACTAAAAGTTCACAAGAAAGTACTGATGTATTAAATGTCTGCCAGGCACAGAAAATACATGAAAACAGATTATAACATTGTGAGTCAGGTAAGAACTTTGCTACTCATGATATCTCTTTGGTTTCCTCCCTCTCTAGGTTTGGGGTCAGAAGGTAAGAAAACAATAATAGCCACTAGGTGAGAAGGACTACAAATACTATGCAAAGATAAAAGTAGCCATCATGAATATCTTCAGCCCTACTGTAAATGTTAAACTTTCAGCAGACCCACCATTTTGCTATTAAATGGGACTGTATATTTTAATTATTGTTAAAAGCTCTTCTATAATTAAAGAATGATCAAAAAAGTCATGTTGCTGGTTTGAATTTTTCTGACCAACTGAATAAAATACAAAAGGACAAGGGTCATAAAAATAAAATTACTTTATGATTATATTTCATCAGTCATGTTTGTTCAATATATCACTTACATTTATATATACTGTTGTTTATTCTACCAAAAAGCATTATATAAAATGTTTTGCCACTTGCTTTATTTATCTTAAAAATAGAAAATGGACATCTCATTTCTCTTTTCATTTCAGTACGTACAGCTCTACCTCATTCTTTTAGTTGCTATTACCCCATGGTATAGCTGCACTGTAATTAATTTCACTGTTCCTTTAATGGTGGATATTAAAGTCATATCTGATTCTTTATGACTAAAAATTCTGCTGTAAACATATAAGATTCTCTTTCCCCCCCTCTCAAACACACACACACACACACACACACACACACACACACACCAGTACAAATGTGTGGATATACACTGAGTGGCCAGATTATTATGATCTCTGAACACATAATAATCTGGCCACTCACTTTATATCCTATATAATAAAAGGCTGATATGCAAATTGTCCCAGCGACCAGGAGTTCTACCAGCAGGCAGGCCGGCCAACTGCCTGCTCATGTCCTCTCCTCCTGGCCAGGCTGGATAGACCACACCCGTGCACGAATTCATGCACCAGGCCTCTAATATATAGAGAGTGGCAAGATTATTATGCGTTCAGAGATCATAATAATCTGGCCACACAGTGTGTGTGTGTGTGTGTGTGTGTGTGTGTGTGTGTGTGTGTGTGCGCCAGGGTTCATAATGACCGAACGGACAACTGGTCTGTCCCCCAGCTCACAGGCTGATCAGGGGATGGTTAACAAAGAACTGGAGTGTGTGGCGCAGGGACTGGTGAGCAGCTGGAAGGCAGGCCTCTTGGTCCCTCCTCCTGGCCCTCAGACTCCAATCAATCCTTGGTGGAGGCGGGTGGAACTGGGGACTGGCTTCCTTAGTAGTCCTGTAGGTTCAATCTCCAGAGGACAGGCTAGGCACCCAAAAGAGCTGCTGGCCTCCTGGAACTCGCCCTTGGGCACTGCAGCTGCTTTCCCTCCCTAGACGCTCCACAAGGATGAAAGGATACCGCCAGCAGCGTGAGAGGTGACCAGCGGTGACTGACTGCTCTCTCTGTGCTTTCTTCAGGTCACTCAGGCTGGCCCCCATCCACCTCGCTCCAGATGAAGTGTAATCACTGCACATGGAAGTAATGTAGTAAAAAAACAAAAACTGATGACCAAGAGAATACCGCAATCCACGTCCTGAGTCCAGCTCAGGAGAATGGAGAGAAGGGAGAATTCCATACACTGGCCGACGTCAAGATATTTCTGAGTGACTGCTTGACATGTGACAGTTGTGTGACCACAGAGGAAAGAGTACAGATTTCTCAACAGAACACCAAGGACTTCTTCTGTGTTCTGAAAATTAATAAGAAATGCGATACCTCACAGCACAAGGTGCTGGCAGCGTCCGTGTGTCCTTAGTCTCCGCCTTATTTTGCTGCTAAATTCAGCCTTACTGTCACTGATGCATCCAGCAGGCTCTGTGGCTTTCTCCAAAGCCTTGGGGTGCACTGTCTTCGACATGAAGTAGCTGCAGACTTTAGCATCCTGGAGTCAGAAGGAATTTGTGCCTTGGTACTGCCAGCACTGCGAGAAAGAGCCCCGGCTACCCATGTTGACCTCCACCTGCCCCAACTGGGACTGATATGCATAACGTGTGCTGGGTCACCCCATCACCCCCACCTCTGCATGGCCAAGTCTCCCCAGCAGATCATGGGCTCTCTGGTGAAGGATTACTTCACCAGACAGCAGAACCTGTCCCCAGACAAGATTTTCCACATCATTGTGGCCCCGTGTTATGACAAGAAACTGGGGGCCCTTTGAGAAGACATTCCCACAGCTTTGCATAGTTCCCAGGGTGCTGACTGCGTGTTAACCTCAGATGAAATTGTCCAGATAATGGAGCAAAGTGACCTCGCCTCGAATAACACTGCCGTGGACACTCTGTTTGGAGACATGAAAGAGGAGGAGGTGAGGCTCCACGAAGGTGTCAGCTCCGATGGGTACCTGGCACATATTTTCAAGCCCATGGCCAAGGAGCTGTTCAACGAGGACGTGGGGGTGCTCACCTACCACACCCTGAGAAACAAAATCTTCCAGGAGGTCACCCTTGAAAGGGATGGAGAGGTTCTGCTATGCTTTGAGGCTGCTTATGGCTTTAGGAACATCCAGAAGTGATCCTAAAGCTCTAGAGGGGTAAGTTGCCCTGCACTTCATGGAGGTCCTGGCCTGGGCTGGGGATGCCTAGGCAGCAGGGGCCAGGCCCAGGAGGACAACGGGTGTGCAGACAGGGCACTGCTGCGGCAGATGGAAGGCATCTATGCTGCCATCCCGGTGTGGCCCCCCGGAGACCAGTGCCCATGTGCAGGAGCTGTACTAGGAGTGGCTGGGTTGGGGGATGACTCCCCCTGGCCCAGGCGGCCCTGCACACTGCCTAACAGGGCCCAGGGAAACCTGCCAGGACATCAAGTGGTAAAGGTCCAGCAGACGCCTGGCCTGCAGGCCCCCTGAAGAGGGATGTCAGACACATGAAAGAAAGGCTTAGCATCTCTGTCATTGCTTTGGTTTTCAGAATTCCCTGATCCCCATTTATCTGCTCCCTCCCTCTAAAGGGCGATGTCATCATCACATGGGTGCAACTGGAATATTGTATCTCGAGAGGATTGCCCCGATGTACATATCCTTTTATTCAATGATGAAAAAATCCTCAAGAACAAGAATGGAGACAGACTACTGTCCTTTAGGCTTAAAAAACACAAAACAACCAAAAAACAGAAGTGTCCTGCAAAGAGCTGAGAGTTGGTTCTGTCCATGTGTCTCAGAGAGATTGGATGAGGAAATGGCCTGGTTTGTCCCTGACTTTACCCACTTATGTTACTCTTGAAGGTGTCTTTGCCACAAATGAAAATAAACTGCCACCTTTTGGAATAGGAGCTCATAGGAAAGTCTGCATTCCCAACTTTTCTTGAAACAGATCTATGTTCTGCAGCTGTGGCCAGCATCCTGAGATCATGTCCTGTCGACCAGGTACTGTCCCTGGGAATCAGGGGCACTGGAGTGGAGCCCCACCCCCCAATGCCCTTTTACATTCAGGGATTGAGCTGAACTCACTTTGGGGGAGGCCTGGCAAGGGTGACAGGTGTCACAGATGGAAAGATAGAGAATGGAGAGGCGGACACCCTGCTCAGTCCCTCCCTGGGTGGGGTAAGGCAGATGAAGGCCAGCCAGCCTGCCGCACAATTGGGTGTGATAAAGTCCTCTGTGTCCACCTCTTATCCCATGGGCCCGGCCACTCCTCTCAGCTCCGGGCAGCCCTCTGCATTCCACGACTGTGCACTCTGCCCTCACATGCTGCTTGCCCTAAGTGAAAAGGAAGAGAGCAGTTGACCCACAGACAACTACACAGAAAGATAGGGCTCACGGCTGGTGAGTGCAGTGGCAGTGGCGGGAGCCTCTCCTGCCTCCATGGCAGCACTAAGGAGCAGCGAGCTGAGTGGTAAGGAGCAGTGAGCAGATGGGCGGTAAGGAGCAAGGGGTCCCGGACTGCAAGAGGGATTTCCATGGGGAACGGGCCTAAGTCTGCAGGCGGACATCTCCCGAGGGGTCCTGGACTGTGAGAGGGTACAGGCCGGGCTGAGGGACCCTCCCCCCAGTGCATGAATTTCATGCACCAGGCCTCTAATATATATATATATATATATATATATATATATATATATATATATTTCTTATGCATCTGTGCAGTAGGATAAATTTTTAGAAATGCAATTATTAGATAAAGTGTCATGTGCATTTTACTGTTTTACAGGTATTGCTACATTCCTGAAAAAATGTTTTGCAAATCTACATTGTGAAGATTTTAAAATACACCTACAAATTATTTGCTACTCCTCCCTTCAAAATGAAAGAACCTAATTTTTGTATCTTTTAGTGTGGGCTATACTGAGTACCTCATTCTAATAAATAGATTGTGGCAAGGTGATAATGTTTGAATTCTGAGACTATATAAAAGGCATGGGGGTTTCTCCTCCTCTCATATCACTACTTCTGGGGGAAGTCAGCTGCCATGTTATGAGAATGTTTAACAACATCTATGGAGAGGTCCATGTTGTGAGACAATGAGGCCTCCTGCCAATATCCAACAAGGAACTGAGACTTTCTGCTAAACAGCCATGTGAGTGACCCATCTTGGAAGTGGATCTATCAGAAGCCCTAGACAATGTCTTCATTGCAACATCATGAATTCCTAACCCAGAGAAACTGAGATAATAAATATGTTATTTTAATCTGCTAAAGTTTGAGGAAATGAGCTTTTTACAACAATAGATAAGTAATGTACACATTTATACCATCAGGGTATAAAGGAGCTTTTTTTCCTGATATCCTTGTGAATATCAATGCTTCTTTTGTTAATCATATTATGTCATAAGAAAAGTGGATCTAAATAAATGTGATTCCTACCATCTTTCCAACCGCTCTTTGGGTTCCTAATGTTTAATCTTTGGACTAATTCTCTACTTTTACTTTCTGGAAAATTGATTTAATATCGTGGCTTGGAACTTCATTATACTAGTATACTTATTAAAAAATATGTCTATCCCTGATCTCAGCTATTCAACTGCATACACAATGCCTTTACTTGGATATATAATAAATATCTCTAAAGTATTTTGACTAAACCCAATTTTTTATTTTACCCTTAAACTGATATATCTGTAGTTTCCCGATATCTTTCTAGTTGCTAAGGCAATAATCTTTCTTTTATCTCACACAATGTATTTACTCTATAGGCAAATATTGGCTATACCTTCAAAAGATATTCAGAATCTACTTACTTTTCCCCACTTTCTCTACTAGTTTCATCGGCCAACTTACTACTATCTGAAATAGTCTAAATAGTCTACCTGCTTCCTTCCTTACTCCCTTCAGTTTACACTCTGCATGATAAGTAATGTGATCTTTCAAAATACATAACTCAAACTATGTCTATTTGCTGCTGAGAATCCTCTAGTATCTTCCCATTACATGCAGAATAAATACCAGAGTCTTACAGTGACTTACAGATGCTTTCCTTAATTTTATCTTCCTCTGTGAGGCACAGCAACACTGGCCTTTGTTGTTACTGTAAACTGCCATACAAGGCTCTGCCACAGGACATTTTCAGGAACATGTTTGTCTCTTTCTTACTAATCTATAAAAATATACTTATATTGTAATGGTTTTTGCCATCAAATTATCTTTATTCAATGTATAGCAAATGTGACTGATTTTGCATATTACACAGGAATTCCTCTTTTTGCAATTGGATTAAAATATATATTACTATTTGACTTCAACTGCACATTTTTATATAGGAAATATTAATGCAGTGAAACAGCTCATTTTTCACTTGTAATGGATTCCAAAAAAATCACAACTTCAAAAATGTGCAACTAACTAGAAAACTCTAATTTAATTGTAAGTCCTATGTACTAAAAAGTTTTAAATGATATATGTTGGATGTGACTGGCAGAGGGATATGACTCATCCTGATAAATAAAGGTTCTTGTTGTCTCTACTGCAGCATATTAATTACTTTAGCAGACATGTTTTGTTTCTTTACTTCCTCTGGAGCATTAACTATCACATAACATATGTTAGATTTTGACAATCTTATGTTTGCAGAAGTTTAAAAATATTTTGAGTAGTTGTGCATAAAATTATTTAATTTCCCCCATGAGAGGAAATGCTAATAATGATTTAACAAAATAAAATTGCCTTCCATGAATACATTTTTATATATCACAAATGGCTCCTGAATTAACTATCAGATATAAAAACTCAATTAATTTGCATTTAAAAATACACCAAAAGTAATGATATATATAAATAGTCATATTAATTTAAAAAAACAATAAAATTATTTCTTTTGGGAAAGTTAAGAGTCTTTACTTAAAGTTAATTTCATTTACTAAAATTTTACAGAAATGTGAATGTGATAAGGATATAATGATTACATTTTATTGCATAAACTGAGTGATAAGAAAAGTATACCTGAATATTGGCAAGTTATTTGATCACCAGTCTTTTAATGGCAAAGTTACTCAATGAAATTGCTAGTTATTATTTATATTTTATTAATTTTAACAATTAATATAAAATTTTAATTTATAATCATATGAAATAAAAAGTGGACCCTTTCCTATAATATATTAAAAAAAAATTTTGTTCCAGATTACAGGTAGTTCAAAACAAAATCAGGTATGTTGAAGTAATAGCTATATTTCTGCCTCCTTAGCCTTATACATTATCTGTTAGACATAAAATGTTTAATAAATATTTGTTCATTTATGAATATGTCATTATCAATGGAATATATAAAATCTCACTGCAAAAATTGCAAAATCACATCTGCACATTTCCTCTTTTAGTTTAGCAACAATGAGTAAAGCCCTAGAATAGAGTATTATTTTTGAAAAGTACTTTTTTGCATTAGGAAGAGTTTTAGTTTAATTTTTATAAAGTTTTGAAACATATATTGTATTAGAGTTGATATGACATTGTTTTAATTTTACTGAATTTATTGTGGTGACATTGATTAATAAGATTATATAGGTTTCAGGTATAAATTTCTATAATACAATATGGCCTTAAAGTACTCATGATCTACCCATTTCTAAATCTTAAAATGATATGAATTCCAAAATGGCAGTGGAATAAGTGGAAGCTACACTGACATTCTCCCAGGACCAAACTGGAATTACAATTAATTTTTTTTTTAAAAGTCATCCTGAAGACTAGCTATAGAAAACCCTGATAACCAAGGATAGAAAGTGGATACCACATAGATACTGGTAAGAAGTTTAGAGGCACAAGAGTGCTGGCCTGGATACCACAAGGAGCAGTGAAAGTTCCATAAGGATATTTCAGTATTGCAGAGTTCCCACTGAAAACTCTGGGGTCTAAACCCCAACCAGGCTCCCCAGCCCAGAACAACAGAACTGAGAAACGTGCCAACATAACATTTTCTTGTGAAAAGCATCAGGGTTGCTGTCTGTCAGGAAGAGATGGCTGGAAATGCAGGCACCCTATTAAAGTGCCAATGCACAAAATGTTTTGTGTGTAGCCACTCACCTTAGGCTCTGGCAGAGGGAGGGCAGAGTAGACTAGAGCTGTATGAATCCAGGGTTGGGGGTTCTGGGATTAGAACTTGATAGGCAGCTGACCCGGTTTCCTATGCAGAGTCATTCCATAATATTGCAGAAGACATCATTCTTAGGCAGACCTTTTACATCCAGGCAGCTTTTGCCTGGGGGAAAGCAACCCACCTACCCTGTTGGAAAACATCTCACCTCACCCTGTGGAGTCTAGCCTTACTGTGGTTGATAGCCTGAGGCTCATTAAGACTGAGAATAACAATCAGACTACAGGCAGAGGCAGATCTCTGGAGTCTTTGAGTCCTTGCGGGATCTGCTTCTGGACCTGGGGCTGGGAAAAGCATGCCTTGGTACACAACTTGGTCCTTTCCAAACACACACAGCCCCAGTAGAGGGAGCCACAAGCTATAGATTGCTGATAGCTCCAAAGGGTCCTCAGGACCAATCACAAATAGCAACTGACTTCTTGCAACAATGACAGGGAGTTGTAGCAGATCAACCTAATATATAGAAACAAACACAAACAGGCAGCCAAAATGGAGAGAAAGAAAAAAAAAGACCCAAATGAAATAACAAGATAATTCTCTATAAAAGAGCTAAATGAAATGTATCAGATATAGAGTTCATAATAATGATTAAAATGCTCAACAACATGAGAATAGATATTGGAACTATGAAAAATGACCAGTTGGAAATTAAGAATGGCATGACACTGATAAAGAACACATTCTAAGGAATATACAGTGGATTAGGGGAAGCTGAGGATCAGATTAGGGAATT
Organism: Eptesicus fuscus; assembly: GCF_027574615.1. Classification (NCBI taxonomy): domain Eukaryota; kingdom Metazoa; phylum Chordata; class Mammalia; order Chiroptera; family Vespertilionidae; genus Eptesicus; species Eptesicus fuscus. Next base: position 28,894,188 of record NC_072473.1, read on the forward strand.
ACTAGTACAAAGAAGGACAGGAAAAAATCACTCAGGCAGAGAACCAAAAAGGAAAAAAAAAAAACAAAAAACAGGAAGACAGCCTAAGGGAGCTGTGGGACAACATGAAACATAAAAATATTTGCATAATAGGTGTGCCAGAAAGAAAAAAAAAAGCAAGCAAGGGATAGAGAATGTGTTTGAAGAAATAATGGCAGAAAACTCCCCTAACCTGGCAAAGGAAAAAGTCACACAAGTTCAGGAGGCATAGAGAGTCTCAAGCAAGAAGAACCCAAAGAAGCTCACAGACAGACACAACATAATTAAAATGCTAAAAAACCAAAGCCAAAGGGAGAATATTAAAGGCAGCTAGAGAAAAGCAATGTGTTATCTACATAGAAACTCCCATAAGACTGTTAGGTGATTTCTCATCATAAACTCTACAGGCCAGAAGAGAATGGCATGAAGTATTCAATATAATGAAAGGCAAGGCTCTGAAACCAAGATTACTATATCCAGCAATGTTATCATTCAAAGTAGATGGTGAAATAGATTCCAAGACAAAAAAAAAGGCTAAAGGAGATTATCAACACCAAAACAGCACTAAAAGAAATGCTGAAGAGACTGCTGTAATAATAATAGAGAAAGAAGGAAACATAGGCATAAAGCATTAAAATGACAATAAATAAATACCTAACAATAATAACCTTAAATGTAAATGTATTAAAAGCTCCAATCACAAGAATAGGGTACCTGAGTGGATCTTAAAATATGACCCATATATGATGTCTACAAGAGACACACCTCAGAACAAATGACTCACACAGGATGAGAGTGAAGGAATGGAAAAAATATTTTCCATGCAAATGGAAACAACAAAAAATGACACAATGACAAATGTGTAAAGGCAAGTCAGTGGAGAGTACAGACCATAATGACATGAAATTAGAAATCAACTATAGTAAAAAAAACAAACAAACAAACAAAAAACTCAAAAACATTCAAACAGATGGAGAATAACTAACATGCCATTAATCAATGAATGGGTTACCAAATGAGATCAATCATAATAATAAAAGGCCAAGAGACGTCACAACCAAAACAACCAAATGACCGGTCACCACGAGGTGCATGGAGCACCTCTTGGCCTGGCGCACCGCAGGGCGCTTCCTTGCATGGCAGGAGGCAGGAGGCAGGCCACCTCTTTGTAGCGGTGGGAGGTGGGAGGCAGGGTGCCTCTTTATACTGGCAGGAGGTGGGAGGCTGGGCGCCTTCTCGCAGCAGTAGGAGGCAGGAGGTGGGGCACCTCTTGGCAGCATCAGGAGGTGGGGTGCCTCCTCACAGTGCTGGGAGGCAGGGCACCTCCTCACGCAATCTTGCATGCTGGGCCCCTAGTCTATAATAATAAAAGTATAATATGCTAATTAGACCAGACATCATTCTGGATGAAGCCTGGGCTGCAAGGGAAGCCCATGTCCCAGGTGCCAGAGGCAAGCTGGCGCAGGCAGCTGGGGGAAGGAAGGCCTACTCTTGTGCGAATCGTGTGCATCAGGCCTCTAGTAAGCAAATGAAAATCTTTCTGTAAACAATTGAAAATAAACACACAATAACCAAAATCTATGGGACATAGTGAAAGAAGTCCTGAGAGGGATGTTCATCTCACTAATGGGTTACCAATGAGATAAATAAATAAGTAAGTAAGTAAATAAATAATAAATAAATAAATAAATAAATAAATAAATAAAGGCCTACCTCAAAACACACACACACACACACACACAACAAAAAAAAAAAAAACAAACACAAGAAAAGTATTAATAAACCATCTAACCCTACAACTTAAAGAACTAGGAAGAGAACAACAGGAAAAGCCCAGAGTAAGTAGAAAGAAGCACATAATAAAGATCAGACTGGAAATAAATGACTTAGAGACAAAAAAATACAAAAGATCAATGAAACCAAGAGCAGGTTCTTTGAAAAAATAAACAAGATTGATGAAACTTTATCTAGACTGATCAACAAACTAAAAGAGAGGACCCAAATAAATAAAGTCAGAAATGAAAGTGGTGAAGTAACAATGGACTGTAAGACCACTGGGCTATGTGATTTGCAAATATTTTCTGGTTTGTACTCTCATCCCTTTAACATTATTTTTTTGACTATCAGAGTTCTTAACTTTTATGAACATATAGTTTATTAATTTTGACATTTTGCATAATACTTTTGTAAATGTATCTAACAAATATTTTCCAAATTAAAGGTATCCAAAACTTTCTCCTCTGCTTTCTTCTAAGAGTTTTATAATTTGATGTCTTATGTTAAAGTCTACACTGAGTGGCCAGATTATTATGATCTCTAAACGCATAATAATCTGGCCACTCAGTGTGTGTGTGCGTGTGTGTGTGTGTGTGTGTGTGTGTGTGTGTGTGTGTGTATTAAAGGCCCGGTGCATGAATTCGTGCATTGGTGGGGTCTGGCCATCCTGGCCAGGGGGAGGGGACATGGGCGGTTGGCCAGCTTGCCTGCTGGTCGAACTCCTGGTCAAAGGGGACAATTTGCATATTACCCTTTTATTATATAGAATATACACTGAGTGGCCAGATTATTATGCATTCAGAGATCATAATAATCTGGCCACTCAGTGTATGATCGTTTTAATTTTTATATAGTGTGAAACGTAGATTGAAGTTAATTTTTAAACATGTAACTGTCCAATTGTTTTGGCAACATTTGTTGTAAAGACTATGTACTCTCCACTGACTTGTCTGTAGACATTTGACAAAAAATGATTATATATTGTGGCACTATTTCTGAATGCTCTAGTATATTCTATTGATCTATGTATCCATCATAAAACCATTAACACACCATGACGATTAATGTAGCTTTATACATTTTGAAATCAAGTAATATCAGTCCTCCAATTTTCTTCTTTTCTATAAAAGTTGTTAGATCTAGGTCCTGAGAATCTAAAAATGAATAAGAAATGCTCTCTATGTTTCTTTAGCTTGATAATCTTCCTTCCTAGCTCTGAAACCCCATCTTGAACACAATCAGGCCTGCTTTCCACTATATTCATTATCAGCACAGGCCATACCTAGATCTAATAGTATTTTCAAAAGCCTATGAAATTTTAGTATACCTTAGAAAATAGTTTCTAAAATATAATAAGAATTTATTTAGTAAGTATGCACCTTTGTTTAAATCCTACACTTAGGGTCTAGTGTGAGTGTGTATGCACATATGTTTATTGAGATCTAATTGCATACCATAAAAATTCACCCATTTAAGTATAAATTCAATGGGTTTTAGTATATTCACAGAATTGTACATCCATTGCCATAATCAATTTAAAACCTTTTAATTATCACCAAAAGAAACTCCAAACCCCTTACCTATCAATGGTCTGTTGCTCCATTTTACCCACTTCAGTCCTAAACAACTAATAATCTATTTTCTATCTGTACATATTTTCCAATTTTGGACACTTCATACAAATAAAAATCATACACTATGTGATTCTTTGTGAATGTCTTCTTTACTTAGCATAATGGTCTCAAGGATCATCCATATTGTACCTTGGATCATTACTTAATTTATTTGTATTGCTGAATATTATTACACTGTATTGATATAAACATTTTATTCATTATTCATTGATGGACATTTGAATTGTTTCCACTTTTTGGCTATTTTGAACATTCATGTCATGTTTTTGTGTGGATATATGTTTTTATTTCTTGAGGGTTTAGACCACGGAGGGAAATTACTGGATCTCATGGTAATGTTTTGTTTAACCATTTGAGGAGGTGTCAGACATTTTACAGATTAGCTACACTGTTTTACTTGTCAACTGCAGAGTATAAGGTTTCAATTTCTCCAGAGCCCCACCAACACTCATAATCATCTGACTTTTTAATTATAGTCACTTTAGTGGTTTTAAAGTGAGATCCATTTGTGGTTCTGATTGACAATTATCCCTGCTGGATAACAATGATGAGCATATTTTCTTGTGCTTATTTGCCACTTGTACATCTCCTTTGGAAAAATGTCTATTCAGAACTTTTTTCTCATTTTTAATTGGGGCATATGTCTTATTATTAAGTTTTAATATATCTTGATATATAATAGATATGTCATTCAGAAGATGTATCATTTGCAAGTTTTCTCTCATTCCGTGAATTGTCTTTTCACTTTCTTTTTTTAAAAATATATTTTATTGATTTTTTACAGAGAGGAAGGGAGAGGGATAGAGAGTTAGAAACATGGATGAGAGAGAAACAATGATCAGCTGTCTCCTGCATACTCCCTACTGGGGATGTGCCCACAACCAAAGTACACATGCCCTTGACCGGAATCGAACCTAGAACCCTTCAGTCCTCAGGCCGGTGCTCTATCCACTGAGCCAAATCAGTCATGGCTCTTTTCACTTCCTTGATGGAATATTTTGAAGCACAAAAGATTTTAATTGATGGTGTTTATTTTATGCAGTTTTCTTTTTTGCTTGTGCTTTTAGTTTTATATCTAAGAAAGTATTGCCTAATTCAAGGTTACAAAGAATCATCCTATATTTTATTCTAACAGTTTTATAATTTTACTTACCTACATTTAGTTCTTTAATCTATTATTATGAGTTAATTTTTATATATGGCCCAAAGTAAAGGTGCAATTGAATTATTTTGCATATGAATATACAATTATCCCAGCACCACTTGTTTTCAAAAAACTATTTTTCCTTATAGAATTGTTGTGGCATGCTTGTTGAAAATTTGTAAGCACATGGTTTTATCTCTGGACTCTTAATTATATTCCATTGACCTGTACATATGTCTATCCTAATGCCAGTAACACACTATCTCAGTTATTTTTTTCAGGATTGTCATGATTAGTCAAAGTACCCTTTATTTCCATGAGAATTTTTGAATCTGCTTGTCTATGTCTGAAGCAATAAGAGCTGATCATTAAATAAAGCTTACACAGAATTTGGAAATCAATTTGAAAGATATGGCTATCTCACCAATATTCAGTTTTCAAATTCATAAACGGGGTATTTTTTCAATTTTTATGCCTTCTTAATTTACTTTCAACAATTTTTGAAGTGTTAAGTGTACAAGTCTTAGATTTCCTTCAGTGGCTACCAAGATATTGGTTTTTACCATGTTTGTGGGCTGTTGGTTTTCTTTTTCTATTGAATTTATTGGGGTGAAATTGGTTCACAAAACCATACAGGTTTTAAATGTAAAACTCAATAAAATATCACCTTCACACTGCATCTTGTGCTCATCACCTCAAGCAAGGTCTCTTTCTATTCCAATACCCCTCCCCCTTTGTGCACCTGCACCTAGTCCCCACCCCCCTTTTCCTTTGGCTATCACACACTGTTGTTGGTGTCTATGCATTATGTATATATTTTGGGGAGCTAATCCCTTCATTTATCTCATCCAGTTCCGCCCTCCTCTCTGAATGTTGTTATTCTGTGCCATTTATCCATGTCTCTGTTTTGATTTTGCTCATCAGTTTATTTTGTTCCTTAGATTCCACATATAAGTGAGATCATATGGTATTTGTCTTTCTCTGATTGGCTTATTTCACTTACCATAATAATCTCCAGGTCTATCTATGCTGTTTCAAAAGATAAGATTTCCTTCCTTTTTACAGCTGTATAGTATTCCATTCTATAAGTGTACCACAACATTTTTACCTACTGATCTACTCATCAGAACTTGAGCTATATCCAGATCTTAGCTATTGTAAACAATGCTTCAATGAACATAAAGGTGCATATATTTTTTTCAACTCAGTGTTTTAGGATTCTTAGGATATATTACCAGAAGTGGGATCACTGGGTCAAAAAGCAGTTCCATATTTACTTTTTTGAGGAAACTCCATACAGTTTTCCATAATGGCTACACCAGTCTCCATTCCTACTAACAATGCATGAGGTTTCCCTTTTCTCCACATCCTTGTTAGCACAAGAACAGGCATATAGATCAATGAAACATGACAGAGAGCCCCAAAATAAACCCACACCTCTTTGGGAAATTCATATTTGACAAAGGAGTCAAGAATATACAGTAAGGTAAAGAAAGTCTCTTCAATAAATGGTGTTGGGAAAATTGGACAGGTACATGGGAAAAAATTGAAATTAGAGCACCAACCTATACCATACACAAGAATAAATTCAAAATGGATAAAATACTTAAATGTAAGTCACAGAACCATAAAAATTCTGGAAGAAAACATAGGCAGTAAAATCTCAGATGTATCTTATAGCAATATTTTTGCCAACATATCTCCTCTGGCAAGGTATACAAAGGAAAAAATTAGACTATATCAAACTAAAAACTTTTGCACAGCAAAAGAAACCATCAATAAAATTAAAAGGGAACTCATTGAATGGGAGAACATATTTGCCAATGATACATCTGATAAGGCTTTAATTTCCAAAATATATAAAGAACTTATACAAATAAGCAATAAGAAGACAAGCAATTCAATTTAAAAATGAGTGGCACAGACAACACTATGGTGATTGCCAAAGGAAATAGGGGTGGGGGAAAGTAGAAGAGAGTAAAGGGGGATAAATGATAATGAAAAGAAACTTGACCTTGTGCGGTAAACACACAATACAATATACAGATGATGCATTATAGAATTGTATACCTTAAAGCTAAATAATTTTATTAACCAATGTCACAATAAATTCAATAAAAATAAAATAAAGAATTAAAAATTACAAATGGGTAAAATACCTGAATAGACACTTCTCCAAGGAGGACATACTGATGGCCAATAGACATACAAAAAAAATGCTAGATGCAAATTAAAACCACAATGAGATATCACCTCACACTTGTCAGAATGGCTACCCTAAATCAGTCTACAAACAACAAGTACTGGCAAGGATATGGGTTGTTGATCTTCAAGGCCATGATAGAGCTAGAAAAAAGACAATGAATATAGGACAAGATAAAGACCACATAGGCTGCAGTTCTCATTAAGATTAATTTGTATCTTTTTTCTTTTTTCTCTTTATTGTTAAAAGTATTACAGATGGCCCCCTCTTTTTCCCCACTTGACTCACTGCCCCGACTCCCACCCACTCCCCAGGCCTTCACAGCTCTATTGTCTGTGTACCTGTGTTATGCATATATGCATATAAGTTATTTGGTGTTAACATTTTTTCTTGAATAAATGCTTTCCAGAATATTCCAATATCTTAGTTCATTTAGAGTGCTCTCAAAAACTTAATTCTGATTTTTTTTGCCAATTTTTCCAGTGTATTTATTGAAGATAATTTGAACAATTCCTTACTCTATCATTTTCAGTGACATTGCTTGCTCAAGGGCCTTTTGCATCATGAATGAATACTCAAAAGTTATTTTATCAGAATTTTTAAAAAATTTTATTGAATTTATTGGGATGATACTGTTTTGGTCCATCATCTGCACACTGTATCATGATCCAATCACCCCAAGCAAATCTATTTTTATCTTCATTTCCCCCTTTTGCCACCCTCCACCTATCCCCTACTCCCTTTTCCCTCTGGCTATTACTATACTGTTGTCTGTATCTGTGTGTTATGTATATATGTTTTTTGGTTAATCCCTTCACCTTCTTCCATCCAATCCCTCAAGCCTTTGACAGCTGTCATATTTCTGACTAGAACATTATCAATCCCAAATACCTAATTAATGCAAGAGAGTATAAATACACAGGGGTCTCCACCCAGCTTCCCTTTTGTATGACACAAAATCAAAACAATGCCCCTTTGTGTGTACAATTAAAGAGAGGTTTCTGGCTTGTGTGGACACCAAAGAAAGGGTGTCACTACTATCACTACTTGCCCCCGGTAGAGGTGCAGAAAATGTAACTAAGACCTTGTCTATATAAAAAGAAATGAACAGCCAGTTTGAAAGGGAATTGCCATGGACCAGAACAAAGAATATCCTTACATGATATTATTCTACACTGTCATTAAAATTTTTCCCAGATTTGGATCACCCCCAGTACTTATAATAGTTCCTCGTACCCTTGGGGATTAAAAATAAAAATCATCTGTTTGGTGCTTGGAGACAAACTTAACACATCTCTTGATACTTTAGAATTACAACAGCATAATATACAATTATCCCAAGCAAACTTACAAACTAATTCTTTGAATGTCTGGCAGCAATTTAAAAAGGACATGTAAGGATTTAATCCTTTTCATTGTGTAGAGGGCCTCCTGGGAAGGCACCTGAGCACTCTATATTGGTCCCTCTTACCCTTTAGGCCAAGAGAGACCCTCTTCTCACAACTCAATGGCTCACAGCTGTTGCATGAGCTCTCTGTTCATGTCGAGGTTAAAGTCTTGTGATGACTGTTGCCATGGATCTGTCTCTCACCCAGTGGGGTGAACTGAGCTCTCCCTGGAGACGAAACCCGGGTTCCACAAGATATGTGATCGGTGCTGGGGCTCCGCCAGCAGGCAAGGGGATCCCAAGGCAGGTGCTGGGCATGGAGGCCACGGGGGCATAGGCTACCAAGGAGACAAAACTGAACCTCACGTCACCCGGCTTGGCCCTGGAGGATGGCTGGTTAGCCAGAGACGGGTAAGATTTATCAAGGAAGGAACAACCTAAGACAGGCACAGTCACAGAGGGGCCATCAGGAGAGAATTTGGGGATCAACAGAGGTGGGCCACAGACCCTCACCCCCCCAACATTGCAGGGGCCTGAACCCTAGCCCCTTCTGAGGGAGGTCTCCTGCCCCCATGTCTGCTTCGTGCTTCCCATGCCCAGCTCATATCAGGACCCAGGTGACCAACAGAGACTTGGCCGACAGTAGCTGCCCTCTCACTCCAACAAGAATTGTTTGAGTTGTCTTGTACCCATGGTGTGGGGAAGTGGGTTTATGATATCTAAATACAGCCTACCACCAGGAATGCTCAGGACCTACTCAAGAAGGCAAATAATCCTTTCCACTAATATTTACAGGGTAAAATAAGATTGTTGTTAGAGTAATAAATTTGACAGTAAAAGAGTAGTCAAGTTTTCAGGCAAATTTAAATTGGCTAGTTGAAACAAGCGAATATTCTAGAAAAATTAATTGTACTGGACAAAAAGGTGTTCCTAAAGTGTTAACTAAAATTTTTCTTGCTACTTCATCTCATGATAAAATTGTGCACCATGTAATGAACCTAAAACAGTAATATTATAGTGCAAAAAAATTAAAATTTAAAAGCCATAAAGACTACATTAAAAAATTTTCAAAAGCCTCCTAACATTTAAATCAAAAAAGGAGGGGATAGTAGAAGAATATCATGTAAAGAAAAATATCCTGTAAGTAAATTACATCTAGAAAATTAATACTTTAGAAAATTAATTGTAAGGCTAAAAGAAAGACACCCATGAAAAACACACAAGGTGTTAAAACAAGCCAGAGGAAAATCACTTGGGCAAAAAATGAAATAGGATCCAAAGTCAAATTTATAGAAAATATTCCTTTATTAACTTTTGGTTGAGAATATGTTTGTATATTTTCAGAAAACAACTCCGAGACCATGTGGATTCCCGCAACAGAGAGGAATTGACAGGACTACTCCAGCCATGAAGACAGAAGAGAAGCAGTCCAGAGATGGAAGACACTGACGTGGCCTTCCCATACTAGCAGGTAGCAGCTGTGCATCACTGCAGGTTGCCCAGGACCAAACCAGAGAGAGTTGGACCTGCATTATCACCATTTGTCCACCATCCAGAACTGTAATGTCAGTGCTGACATGTACACATAAGGAACTGTTGGACATTGAAATTGGGTCTCAAAAGAGCTGTTGGCCCAGAAAGAAACTCACTACAGACTAATTCATTTGCCTGTCACCATAACCATTATTGCTTTTCTCATTTTAGGTTCTTATAAAAGTGTATTTCTAATAGCACATGATCTCACTCATCTAGAGGAAATAAGGAACAACATAGACTGATGAACAAGAACAGATCCAGAAACAAGGAGGCATGGATCAGACTGTTGGGCCTCAGAGGGAGGGTAGGTGAGGGTGGGGGTAAAGGGGAGAGATCAACCAAAGGACTTGTGTGCAAGCATATGAGCCTAACCAGCGGTTAAGGACAACAGGGGGGTGGGGGCATGTGTGGGGAGGGGTGTGGGATGGGAATGGGGGGATAAGGACAAATATGTGATACTTTAATCAATAAAGAAATTTAAAAAAAAAGAGAAAATGTTATTAATCATGATTCTTTAGTGTTTTCTAAAGTTCAAAGTTTAAATATTCTTAGTACTATTGGGAATTTGTATAACCAATCACTTGCCTGTTCAACCCTTTTCAACTATTCCGATCATTTGAGAAAGGACAGAGGAAGCCAGATGAGGATTGACATATCACACTTATTTTTCTGGGAAAGAGTGTTGGAGGGTATCTTTAGGCTTGAGACCAATTGGGGATTCTCACAACTTTCTAAAAAGATATTAGAATCTGCAGAGCTGTTTTATGAAAGATCACTCACAAGGCTAGTCACTATTAGAACAAAGTAAGACAAGAGAGTAAAAAACCAAATACATTGACTGCAATAGAGTGATTCTGTTTCCTGGGCAGTATAGCATAAATATGTTTCTGTCCCATACTGGACACATTTCTTCTGCTACCATAAGGAAAAATAAGTGAGGGAGGAAAAAACTGAAATTTTTCACTCCAATACTCATCCCTCTTTTAGAACAAAGAAAAATTTTCATCTCTTCTCTGAAAAAATTAGGACAGAGTAGGAAAGGTCCTTCCTCAAATCTTTTATTTATAATCCATAAAGAACAATCAATAAAAATACCTAGCCATTCTGGTGTTACTCAGTGGTTGATCAATGACCTATAAACCAGGAGGTCATGGTTCAATTCCAGGACAGGGCATATGCCTGGGTTGTGAGCTTGATCCAAAATGAGGAGCATGCCAGAGGCAGTTGATCAATGATTCTCATCACTGATGTTTCCATTTTTCTCTCTCCCTCTCCTTTCCACTCTGAAATAAATAAAAATATATTTAAAAATACTTAAAGTACCAGAAAGTTGGAAATCCAGACTGTTGGGAAAAAAATCTGTCAGTTGAAAACAAAGAGTAAATTGAGTTTTTGCCACAATACTATGAGTTTCCTAATTATTATATAACTAGAGGCCCAGTGCACAAAATTCATGCACGGGGGTGTGTGTCCCTCAGCCCAGCCTGCGCCCTCTCCAATCTGGGACCCCTGGAGGGATGTCCAACTGCCCATTTAGGCCTAACGGGCAGTTGGACATCCCTATCACAATCCAGGACTGCTGGCTCCCAACTGCTCACCTGCCTGCCTTCCTGGTTGCCCATAACCACTTCTGCCTGCCAGCCTGATCACCCCCTAACCACTCCCCTGCCAGCCTGATTGATGCCTAACTGCTCCCCTGCCAGCCTGTTTGCCCCTAACTACTCTCCCCTGCAGGCCTGGTCACCCCTAACTGCCCTCCCCTGCAGGCTTGATTGCCCCCAACTGCCCTCCCTTGCAGGTCTTGTCCCTCCCAACTGCCCTCCCCTGCTGGCCTGATCGCCCACAACTGCCCTCCCTTGCACACCTGGACCCTCCCAACTGCCCTCCCCTGTTGGCCATCCTGTGGCAGCCATCTTGTATCCACATGGGGCAGCGATCGTGTGTGTTGGAGTGATGGTCAATTTGCGTATTACTATTTTATTAGGTAGGATTAGATAGGATAGAGGCCTGGTGCATGGGTGGGAGCCAGCTGGTTTGCCCTGAAGGGTGTCCCAGATCAGGGTAGGGGTTCCCTTGGGGCGTGGGGCAGCCTGGGTGAGGGGCCTGTGGTGGTTTGCAGGCTGGCCATGCCCCCCAGTGACCCAAGCAGAGGCCCTGGTATCTGGGATTTATTTATCTTCTATAATTGAAACTTTGTAGCCTTAAGCGGAGGCCAAGGCAGGCCAGGGCTGTGGGAAGATTGGCTTCCTCCATTGCCGGGGAAACCCAAGCCTCCTGCTCTCTCCGTGGCTGCAGCCATCTTGGTTGGGTTAATTTGCATACTCACTCCTGATTGGCTGGTGGGCATGCCTTGTGGATGTAGCGGAGGTACAGTCAATTTGCATATTACTCTTTTACTAGATAGGACAATTGAATGACTCTTTAGAAACCACTTAGAGGAAATAATCATATTTCACCTTTTTCATAATTTTATTCATTTGAGTATTTATTGAGTGACTACTATTTGCAGGCCCTATGATATGCTGAAGGATAGAAAGATAAATAAAATGTAGTTCTGAAGTTCAAAATCCTTGCAGAATGTTTCAGAATACAAGAGGAACTAGAATAGTATTGAACTACTTGAGTTATTCTTCCTTTTCCATGAGTACTGAGAACTATTTAAAAATTAATTTTCTGGCATAAAGTTTTCTGATGTCACTTTTAGAAAAGTTGAGGAGCTAAAAGTTAAATTGCTTTCACTTTATAATCTTGAGGTAGTCTTTTTAAAGAACAGAAACATTATTTTATATTGCTGAATAATATTTCTTTTTGTGGTGTATAATCTTTTTTATACCATATATATTGTCTACATCTTCTTTAACCATTCATCTATCAATGGACACCTAGGTTGCTTCTGTAACCTGGCTATTGAAAGTAATGCTGCAATGAACATCAGTGTTTTCAAATTAGTGTTTTCATTTTCTTCATGTAAATACCCAAAAGTAGAATTGCTGGGTAATATAGTATATCTATTTAGAGTTTTTTTAAAAACCACCAGTGATAGATTAATAGATAAAGAAATATGGAATACACACACACAATGGAATATTATGCAGTGATAAAAATAATGATATATTGCAATTTCTGACAATACGGATGGGTTAGAGGCTACTATGATAAATGAAATAAGTTAGGCATGGAAAAACAAATGCCATATGGTTTCACTTATATTTGGATTCTAAAAAAATACATTATAAAGCTCAAACAGACTCATAGACACAGAGACCAAGGGGGTGGTTACTAGTATGGAGGAAATGGAAGGATGGGTGAAAAGATGAAGAGGAATATAATCAACAATATTGTGATAGGTTTGCAAGGTAATAAGTGATTTCTAGAATTTAGTGGGATGATCACATTGTAAGGTGTAAAAATTTCCAGTCATTATAGTTTACACCTGAAACTAAGATAAACAATATAATAGTATATACCAACTATAATAAAAAATTAAAAGAATAGAAACAGTAAACATATTATAACTTCAATGAATAATCTGAGTCTAATTTTCCTCTCCAGTACAAATTGAATAGAGTATTTTTTTTAACCTTCTGCTGGGAGATAAGGGTACTGTTAAGCAGCTGCCATTGTCCAGATTCTAAGTCTATGGAATTCTTTCAAATTGAATGTTTCAGGTCTACTCCATTCTTGCTTCCTGTTTTCCAGCTGCTTTTATTTGGAAATTTTAAAATACAAAAAGCATAACTGGATGACAACGATATTGTCCTCTAAGGGAATGAGAGAAATCCTCTCTACACACTATATAACTGTAAAAATAAACAAATAGACATAAATGAATAGAGTTAGTGGGTGGCTGTGTGTGTGTTGGGCACAGGAAGTGTGATGATAGGAAGTATTCAGGAAGCCATGTTAAAATTCTCATTCAGTGTCTTTGTCTTGTAAAATAATAAATCTGCTGTTGCTGTATTTCCTGTTTCTGATGGATAATAATTACGGAAAAACAGTTTGGATGAGATTATTTTCCAACTTAATTTTCTTGGCACCATTCTACAACAAGGAAAGGATTGAGATAAACATACACACCTGTGAAAAACAATAGATTTTAATTAATAACTTAAGAAATAGACTTAAATGGACATTGAATCTTGGAAGGCTACTTGATTCCAACAAAATTTTTGTGATATTTACCCATCACTATTTACAGTGAAGGAGAGACAAAGAATTCTTTTTGGTTGAAACTGAATATATGTATGTGGTATAAATCTTAAGTTATATAAAATAAAACTTTAAGTTTGAATGTTAAAAATATTGACTTCAGAAAAATATCTACATAAAAATGTATGAAAGCCAAATGAACAGACAGGAATCTTCTGTGAACCAAGCATTTCTTGGCAGTCTAAACACTGTTGCATGATTTTTGCCCGTGACTCAATAATTTTAATTCTCTTTTCTATCCTATTTAGAGAATAGTTACAGAAGATAATAGAGTAGATAAATATATAATAGAATAGATAAAATGTATTCTTACTCACTTTGCAATGACACTTCCTTTAGTAATAACAAGCTAGTTTTGTCATAATCATTCATCTACCTTTCCTATATATAGTGTATTAGTTAAGTTCTAACTCTATTTCAGCACTACCTGAGTTCAAATCATTCCCTTACCATTCCACAGCTATGCAACTATAAACAAGTTATTAATCTCTCTCTGTGTCAACTCCCCCGCTCCCATAAAATGTGAATATTAATAGTTTCCCACTCTCCACAGGGTTGCTATTATGATTAAATTAGTTAGTATTTGTAAATATTATAAAATAGTACTTAGCACATGGGTAATGCAATGTAGTTTTAGCTATTATCATTGATCTCAGTCCTTGTGGTTTTGTGAATATAATTTTATCTCTCTAAATCCAAGTGCAACACATAAACCAGGGCCAGCCAATATCCATATTCTTTAATTTTGCCATAATAATTGGACCAGAGATAAGCACTTGATTCCAGTTGATATCATAATAATTAATTCTCTAATGCCTGCTTTAATTAATAGAAACAGAAAGTTTTCTTTCCACTGCATCTCCTAAGTTAGTACAATATAAGTCTGAAGATTTGGGAACCATGTTGTCATTTTGCGGAAAGAGTCAGCCTGAGAGTGAAACTAGCACAAAGGAGAGAGCAGCCTTAAGATGGAAAGATACATTCACATGATTTATTTGACAACCTGGATCAAATATTTCCTAAGGTGAGATATTCCTGGACTTTGCCATTTGCTTGAACAGGTAAGCCAAAACCACATCAATCCTTTAGAACTGAAGTTCTTGTTACTATGGTTACTTGCCTTCTTCCTTATCCCAAATTTTCACCATGTATTTGTCTAGGGGAACACCCAGCTGTCTAGCTAAAGAGGCTATAAAGCATACAGCGCAGTCCAAAAACTAAAGATGTACATATGATCTATGAACATTACAAGAAATCAGTTAGCCAAAATCAGTGTTAATTACATTTTACTGACTGTAAAAGAAATAATGTGTACCAACAATTTGCTCTATTGCCTTTCTTTTGAAATGCAGAAACAGGATTCCAAGATGGTGGAGGGTTAAGTGAAAGCTACACTGACATTCTTCCAGGATCAAAATAGAATTACAACTAAAATATATAAAAATCTTCCTGAATAACCAACTGAAGACTAACTATAGAGAACCTTTATCACCAAGAAGGCCTCATTTCGACTAGTAAGAAGTGTGGAGGTGTGAGAGGGTTGGTCAGCATCCCACAGGGAGCAGCTGAAGTTCTAGAGGGATATATCAGTTGTGAAAGGTTCCCCCTGAGCCATTTGGGGTCTAAACCCCAACTGGGCTCCCCATCCCAGAACAGCAGGACTTGGAAAGGTGCCCACAAAATATCTGGCTGCGAAAAATCAAGTTTCTGGCCACCAGGGAGAGACAGCTAGAAATGCAGGCACCTTATTAAAAAGCCAACACAGAACATTTCATGTGCAATCACTCATCTTGGGCTCTGACAGAGGGAAGGCAGAGTAGACTAGAGCTGTATGAGGAGAATCTGGGTTTGGGAGCGCTGGGGAAAGAGCTGAGATGACAGTCGCCTGGAACCCTGTGCTGAGTCATTTCCCCATACTACAGAGGCCATATTTCTGCTTCAGACTGGGTTTAAGCAATTGCCCCACTTATTGGAAACACTCTCAGCACACACTGTGGAGTTTACACCTTGCTGTGGTCTACAGCCTGAGGCTCATTAAGTATTTAAGACTAAAGTCAGCCAGCAGGCAGAAGTGGATCTCTGGATGCTTTGAGTCTTTGCCTTTTCTTCTACTGGACATATACCTAAGAAAAGCAGACCTTGGTCCTTTCCAAATGCAGCCAGCTCCAGCAGAGGAAGCCACAAGCTGTGGATTGCTGAGAACTCCAAACAGGGTACTCAGGGCCAGTCCAAAATTTTCTGGTATTGGCCTTCACCACAGACTCTCTGAAGAGGCTCAAAATCAATAAACCTAGTACCAGCATCAGACAAAAACAGAGCAGGATCCCAAAAGCTTCATAACCAGTATATCCACATGTAGATAGTGGCAAGTTCCAAAATCTGCTGAGGTGAATTCCACACAGCAGCATGTCCAGTGTGTTGGGTACTAAGACTTACTATCAGCCAGTTTGAGGGTCCAGATCATGCATGAACAAGCCTACAGCAATCAGGACTCAATTACAATAGGAAGGCCTGGACACAATGGACCTGGGTGCTCTACACCCAGGTCTGGTGATGAGGGAGACTGTACTGCTGGGTACCATAGGTCACCAACCACATAAGACCATGCTACCAATGCTGGGAGTTGTAGCAGATCAACCTAATACATAGAAACAAACAAACAAACAAACAGTCAGACAGAATGGGAAGGCAAAGATACAGAGTTCAGAGTAATTATTATAAGGATGCTCAACAGTATGAAAAAAGATATAGAAAATATGAAAACAACAATTTGGAAGTGAAGAAGGACATAGCAGAAGTGAAGAATACAATGGAAGAAATAATCAGATCAGTGAATTAGAAAACTGGGTAGAAAAAAAAATCACTCAATCAGAGAATCAAAAAACAAAACAATTTAAAAATAGAAGAGCAGTTTCTGGGAGCTATTGGAAAACATGAAACATAACAATGTCCACAACTTAGGTGTCTCAGAAGGTGAAGAAAGTGAGCAGGAGATAGAGAATCTGTTTGAAGAAATAATGGCAGAAAACTTCCCTAACCTGGTAAAGGAAAAATTCACAAAAGTTCAGGAAGTACAGAAAGACTCAAGCAAGAAAAAAACAAAAGAAGCCCATGCACAGACAAATCATAATTAAAATGCCAAAAGTTAAAGACAAAGAGAATCTTAAAGGCAGCTAGAAAAAAACAATTTGTTATCTGCAAAGAAACTACCTTAAGTCTGTCAGCAGATTTCTCAACAGACAAAATCTACAGGCCAGAGGAAAATGGCATGAATTATTCAAGGTAATGAAAAACATGGATCTGAAACCAAGATTACTCTATTTAGCAAGGCTATCATTCAAAATAGATGGTGAAATAAAGAGCTTCCCAAACTAACTAACAAAATAAAAAAGGCTAAAGGAGTGTATTACCACCAAATCAGCATTGCAAGAAATGTTAAAGGGACTGCTGTAATAAGAAGGAATATATATGGCCTAGTAGAGCAAACATCAGAACAACTGAACAACCAGTCACTATGACATCTGCTGACCACTGGGGCGGGGGGTGGGGCACACATGGAACACAGCGGGCATTGGGAGCAGGCAGCAGAGTGCGGAACATGACAGGCATTGGCCGCAGTGGGATGGTGAAGCTGGTGAGTGGGGTTGCCAGTTGCTCTCATCAGGGTGAGCCTCTGGTGGTTACTGAAAATTCTTTGCTCCCACGTTCCACAGTCCCACCTGGCGCTCGCACCTGCTACCAGAGCCAGCCCTCTGCTGGCACCTGGCACCGGGCTTGATCGCTTGGCACCATCAGCAGGTGCAATCAGGGCCGGTGCCATCAGCGCATGGGAGCAGTGGCAGCAGGAGCAGGGCTGCGGGCAGACAGGAGACCAGGGCCACAGAGGAAGGGGCCGGGCGGGGGTGCGGAGATTGGTCAGAGATCCACCCCTGTGCCCACCGCATCCTTGCATCCCACAGTTCCAAGATGCACTAATTTGTGCACTGGGCCCTTATATATATATATATATATATATATATATATATATATATATATATATATATATAGAGAGAGAGAGAGAGAGAGAGAGAGAGAGAGAGAGGCATCAAGAATAAAAATGGCAATAAATAAGAACCTATAAATAATAATATTAAATATAAATGGATTAAATGCACCAACAAAGACAGGGTAGCTGAGCAAATAAGAAAACATGACCCATCTATATTTTGTCTACAAGAGACCCACCTCAGCACAAACCAGTATATCCACAGGGATATATCAACAAACTCACAGAATAAAAGTGAAGGGATGGAAAAAATTTACATTGGCATGGAAATAAAAAAATGCAATACTTATAGCTGACAAAATAAAATGCAAAGCAAAGACAATAGCAAGAGTAAAGAAGGTGTCCACATAATACTAAAAGGATAGATCCAACAAGAGGATGTAACATTTGAAACATGTACACACCCAATAGAAGAGCACCTAAATATATTAAAAAGGGAGCTAGAAGGACTATAAAGGAGAGATTGACAGCAATACAGTCAAATTAGGGCACTTTAATAGCCCAATGACTTCACTGGAAAGATCTTCCAGACAAAAAAATAAACAAGGAAACAGTGATCTTCAATGGAATTCTAGATCAGATAGACTTGACCTTTATAGAACATTTCAACCCAGAGCTTCAGAATATACATTTTCAAGTGCACAAGGGACATTCTGAAAGATAAACCACATGTTAGGACACAATAAGTCTCTGCAAGTTCAAGAATGTTGAAATCATATCAAGCATCTCCTAAGACCACAATGACATTGAACTAGAATTTACCTACCATAAAACAAAACAAAACACTAAAAAACATTAAAAAATGGAGGCTAAATAGCATGTTATTAAACGAGGAATAGGGTACCAATGAGATCAAGCAGGAAATTAAAAGCTTCCTGGAAACTAATGAAAGTGAACACAAAAACAACCCAAAATCAATGGACACAGCAAAAACAGTCCTGAGAGGGAATTTCTAAGCATTACAGGCCTACCTCAAGAAACAATAACACTCTCTAGTAAACTACCTAAACCTACAACTTAAGAATAAAAAATAAAACAATATGAAAAGCCCAGAGTAAGTAGAAGGAATGAAATAATAACAATCATATTGAAAACAAACAACATAGAGACTAAAAAAAATTTCAAAAGATCAGTGAAATCAAGAGTTGATTCTTTGAAAAGATGAAAAAGATTGATAAATCCTTAAACAGATTCATCAACTAAAAAATAGAAATGGAACAAATTAAAAAAAAAAAAAAACAGAAATGAAAGATCTGAGGTAACAATTGACACCACGCCGGGGGGTAGGGGGGGAGGATTGTAAGAAAATTTTACAAAGAACTAGTGCCAACAACTTGGACAAAATGGAAAAATTTATAGAAACATGCAATCTTCCGAAACTGAATCAGGAAGAATCACAAAATCTGAATAGACCAATAGCATCTAAAGAAATTAAAGTTGTTATCAACAAACTCCCAACAAACAAAAGTCCTGGACTAGATAGCTACACAAGGGACTTGTACAGAATTTTGAAAACACAATTAATACTTATCCTCCTGAAACTATTGCAAAAAAATATCAACAAGAAGGAAGGACTTCCACACTCTTTTTATGAGGCCAACATTATCATAATTCCAAAATCAGATAAAGAGACTACAAAGAAAGGATATTATAGTACAATATTCCTAATGAACATAGATGCTAAAATCCTCAACAAAATATTAGCAAATCAGATCCAGCAATATATCAAAATAATTTTCCAACATGAAAATTGCCATTTTTCCCAAGGATGAAAGGCTGAAACAATATTTGCAAATAAAACATGTGAGACACCACATAAACTAACTGAAGGATAAAAATCACATGATCATATTAATAGGTACAGAAAAATAATTTAACAAAATCCAGCACTCAATTTGATAAAAACTCTGAGCAAAGTGGGAAGAGAAGGATCATACCTAAAGTGACCAGATTTTAACATTGGTAAAGCGGGACACCATTGACCGGGGTGGGGTTCTTGATTAAAAATTTGGTCTATATGGAGGAACAAAAATTTTCATAGAACGCAAAAATAGTATTGTAATATATTTTTTTAAATGTCAACATAAGTACAATTTACAAATATAATAAATAAAAAATATGTATAGTATTATTTTATTCTTTGGCATATTGCTCATTTGAGTGAATTTTTTTTAGTAGATTGCTGTCGTTGTTTAAAAGGTCATGAAATTTTTCACAAGAATTTGTTAAATTATATTTCACACATAAAATGGCTTTCAAAGTCTCAACACTTAATTGTGATTTTTCTGATGTCCACACTTTATTTACTGTAGAAAAAACGCGTTCAGTTGCAGCATTAGTTCCTGGTAAGGACAGCGCGTATTCCACAATTTTTAGTGCATTATTTATCCTGGCTAAATAGCCACATGGTCACCGAAAATCGTATATTCCCTTCCCGTTCTCCCGCCTTTCCCTAGCTTGTCGTTCATTCTTTCCAAAAATCGGGACTTTTTTAAAATGCCGCGGGACGCAGGACAAATTGTTAAAAATCGGGACTGTCCCGTCAAAAGCGGGATGTCTGGTCACCTTAATCATACCTAAACTTAATAAAAATCATATATGAGAAACCTACAGAGAACATCAAACTCAATGGGAAAAAACTAAAAATGTTTCCCTTAAGTACAGGGCAAGGATGTCCCCTTTCACCACTCTTATTCAACATAATACTGGAGGTCCTAGCCAAAGCAATCAGACAAGAAGAAATAAAGGCATCCAAATTGGAAAGGAGGAAGTAAAACTGTCATTATTTGCAGATGACATGATATTGTATATAGACAACCCTAAAGACTCCACCAGAAACTACTATATTTAATAAATGAATTGGCATATTATCAGGATACAAGATTATCATCCAAAAATCAATGGTATATTTATACATCAGTAATGAACTCTCAGAAAGAGAAACTAAAAAACAAACAAACAAACAAACAAACAACAACAACAACAAAAAAACAACTTAGGAATAAACTTAACTAAGGAGGTAAAAGACTTGTACTAGGAAAAAGACAGGATACTGAAAAAAAATAGAGTAAACTATGAACAAATGGTAGATTATACAATGTTTATGGATTGATAAAATTTACATCATTAAAATGAATTCCACACAATTCCTATTAAAATACCAACAACATATTTCACAGATCTAGAACAAATACTCCAAAAATCATATGAAACCACAGTAAATCCTGAAAAACCCCAGCAATCTTAAGAAAGAACCAATCTAGAGAGACCACAATACCAATATCAAATTATACTACAAAGCCATTGTAATAAAAGCATGCTGGTACTGGCATAAGATAATGCATATAGATCAATGGAATAGAACAGAGAACCCACAAATTGACACAAGCTATTATGCTCAATTAATATTTGCAAGGGAGTCAAGAGCATACAAGGGAATAAAATCAGTTTTTTCAATAAATGGTGTTGGGAAAATTGCACAGGTACAGGCAAAGAAAAAAAGAAACTATACCACCAACTTACACTGTACACAATAATCAATACTAATAATAGCCTGGGTGGCATCACACCTTCACATTGTCACAAGATGGCCATCACAAATTGGCCACATGCACAGTAGAGGCGGGGCCCAGTGGCCGCTATGTATGGTGAGGACTGGGGGTCCCGTGGCTCTGCACAGCACTGCAGAGGCTGGTCCCAGCATCTCTGCAGCCTCATGCAAAGGAGGCGGGATCTAGCAGAGGAGGCGGGTCGTGGCAGGGGAGGGCAGTTGGGGGTGATCAGGCCAGAGGGGAGGGCACTTGGGGGTGACCAGGCTGTCAGGGGAGCAGTTAGGGGGTGATAAGGCCAGGCAGAAGTGGTTAGGGGCAATCAGGCAAGCAGGCAAGTGAGCAGTTAGGAGCCAGTGATCCCGGATTGTGAGAGGGATGTTCAACTGCCCATTTAGGCCTGATCAGGATCGGGCCTGAAGCAGCAGTCAGACATCCCCCAAGGGGTACCAGATTGGAGAGGGTGCAGGCTGGGTTGAGGGACACCGCCCTCCTGTGCACGAATTTTGTGCACCAGCCCTCTAGTAATGAATAAAAGACTTAAATGTAAGTTGTGAAACCATAAAAATCCTAGAAGACACCATAGGCAACAAAATCTCAGACATCTCTCTTAGCAATATGTTTCCAGTTATATCTCATAGGGCAAGGGAAGCATAAAAAATGGGATGACATCAAAACAAAAATCTTCTACAACAAAAACTGACAAATTAATGAAAAAAGAGCCCAATTCCCAGATCCAGGTGCGCTCGCCTGGCGACTGGTTGCCGCTACAGACCCGAGTGCCCCCGCAGCAACCTTGGACCAGCCCGCCACCTCGCACTGGGCGCACTGGAGCTTCACTGAGCCAGCTGCCCAGCAAATTCCGCGGCAGCAGCCCTAGAGCTTTGAGAAAATGGCTGAAGGAATTGCTGAGAGGGAATTGACCGACAGGAATTGGGATCAAGAAGACGAAGCCCCGCTGGGTCCCGGGTCCGGGTGAGGCTGGCTCCCGGGTCCGGATGAGGCCGCGCCCCTGGGTCCGGGCAAGGCCATGCGCCCCTGGGTCTGGGTGAAGCTGGATCCCGGGTCCAGGTGAGGCCATTCGTGCCTGGATCTGGGTGAGGCTGGGTCCCGGGTCCAGGTGAGGCCATGCGCCCCCAGGTCTGGGCGAGACCGCGTGCCCCTGGGTCCAGGTGAAGCTGGATTCCTGGTCCAGGTGAGGCCATGTGCTCCGGGGTCCGGGTGAAGCTGGATCCCGGGTCCGGGTGAGGCTGTGCGCCCCTGGATCCGGGTGAAGCTGGGTCCCGGGTCCGGGTGAGGCTGCGCCCCTGGGTCCGGGTGAGGCCACGCGCCCCTGGGTCTGGATGTAGCTGAATCCCAGGTCCGGGTGAGGCCGTGCACCCCTGAATCCAGGTGAGGTTGCGTCCCGGGTCTGGGTGAGGCTGTGCACCCCCGGGTCCAGGTGAGGCCATGCGCCCCTGTGTCCGGGAGAGGCTGGATCCTGGAACCGGGTGAGGCCGCACACACCTGGGTCCGGGTGAGGCCATGCGCCCCGGGGCCTGGGTTATGCTGGGTCCCAGGTCTGGGTGAAGTTGCACGCCCCTGAGTCCAGGTGAGGCCGCGCCCCTGGGTCCAGGCAAGACCAAACCAGAGGGAGTCGGACCTGCATTACCACCATTTGTCCACCATCCAAAGCTGAAAAGTCAGTGCCGACATGTACACATAAGGAACTGGTGGACATTGAAATTGGGTCTCAAAAGAACTGTTGGTCCAGAAAGAAACTTACTACAGACTGATTCATTTGCCTGTCAGCATAACTATTATTGCTCGTCACACATTTGGTTCTTATAAGTATATTTCTAGTAACACGTGATCTCACTCATCTAGGGGAAATGATGAACAACATAGACTGATGAACCAGAACAGACCCAGAAACAAGGAGGCATCGATCGGACTGTCGGGCCTCAGAGGGAAGGTAGTGGACGGTGGGGGTAGGGGGTAGAGATCAACCAAGGGACTTGTGTGCATGCATACGAGCCTAACCAATGGTTAAGGACAACAGGGGGTTGGAGGCATCCATGGGGAGGGGTGGGGGATGGGAATTGGGGGATGAGGACAAATATGTGACACCTTAATCAATAAAGAAATTAAAAAAAAAAGAGCCCAATGCATGGGAGTACATCTTTACCAATGATACTTTGAGTAAGGGGTCAATTTCCAAAATATATAGAGAACTCATACAACTTAACAAAATGAAGACAAACAATGCGATTTAAAAAATGAGCAAAGGACCAAAATGCACACTTCTCCAAAGAGGATATACAGATGGCCAAGAGACAGATGAAAACATATTGAAAGTCAGTAACAAATAGAGAGATGCAATGAGGACAATGAGGTGTCAGCTCTAATATGCCTCAATGGCTACCATCAACAAATCAACAATTGACAAGTGTTGGTGAGGATGTGGCGATAAGGGAAACCTAGTGCACTGCTGGTGGGAATGAATACTGGTGCAGCCTCTATGGAAAACAGCACAGAGGTTCCTCAAATAATTAAAAATGGAACTCCAATTTGACCCAGTGATCCCACTACTAGGAATATACCTTAAGAATCATGAAACA
This sequence comes from Eptesicus fuscus, assembly GCF_027574615.1. Taxonomy (NCBI): domain Eukaryota; kingdom Metazoa; phylum Chordata; class Mammalia; order Chiroptera; family Vespertilionidae; genus Eptesicus; species Eptesicus fuscus. The sequence goes on from NC_072473.1 coordinate 28,918,288, forward strand.
CTAATCAGAAAAAAAAATATATACACCCCTATATTCATAGCAGTGCTATTAAAATAGCTAAGATCTGGAAACAGTGTAATTGCCCATCAGTAGATCTGTGGATACAAAACAGTGGTATATTCACACAATGGTATTCTGTATGATTATAAAAAAGAAGTATCTCTTACCCTTTGAGACAGCATGGAAGACCTGAAGAGTATCATGCAAAGCAAAATAAGGCAGTCAGAGAAAGACAAGTATCCCATGATCTCACTTATATGTGGAATCTAATGAACAAAACAATCTGATGAACAAAATAGATCCTGAGACATAGAAGCATGCAACAGACTGTGGAATCTCAGAGGAAAGGTGGGGATGGGAGTGGGTGAGGAGGGAACTTATATGCATACTAGAGGCCTGGTGCATGAAATTTGGGGGTGTACCTCAGCCTGGCCTGCACCTTCTCATAGTCTGGGAAACCTCAAGGGAGTGTGCCTAAGCCATCCATCGGACATATTTAGTGCTACTGTGGAGGCGGAAGAGGCTCCTGCCACTGCTGCTGTTCTCGCCAGCTGTGACCCCAGCTTATGGCTGAACAGCACTCCCCCTGTGGGAGCTCATTGACCACCAGAGGGCAGCTCCTGCATTGAATGTCTGCCCCCTGATGGTTAGTGTGTGTCATAGTAACTGGTTGTTCCGCTATTTGGTTGATTTGTATATTAGCCTTTTATTATATGGGATGTGCATAGCCCATGGACATAGACAATAGAGCGGTATAGGCCTGGGTGGTACTGATGAAGGGTGGAGATGGTCAATGGGGGAAAAAACAAACAAAGGAGACATCTGTAATGCCTTCAAAAATAAATATAATTTTTTAAAAAGGGGGAAATAATTTCCTAAGCTGAGATGAAATCCAGACGTTCTGTTGCAAAAAGACAATAGTAAAATATAATGTCTTCATCAACCATTCATTCAGTAAATACTTATTAGATAACAACTATAAGACAATCACTGCACTAAGCACTAGTACAAAAGGGTGGACAAACCAAGGCTGACAGTCCAATGTGACAACAATAAAAAACAATACACAAATACTTTTATACTTACAAATGCATCTGTTTCAAGAAGGTAAAGCATAAAGCAGTATAGAGAATACTTGGTGGCACCAAAATTGGATTTGTTGCCATGGAACTTCTATCAGAGGAAATGACATTTAAAATAAGACTTAAAGAATGAATAAGAATTAGCTAAGCAAAGAGTAGAAGAGATTTCCATCCTATCTAATAAAGAGGGAATATGCTAATTGACCCTCATGCTATTGCAAAGATAGCAGTGCCCACAGGTAATAAGGAGGGAATATGCTAATTGCCCCAACCTCAAAGGTGGTAGCACCCACAGCCAATAAGGAGGGAATATGCTAATTGACTGACATGCACTCAAGGATGGCGACGCCTACAGCCACAAGATGGTGGCGCCCAGTCCCCTCAGCTATGCCAGGGCAGCATGAGTGCAGCAAGGCCGGGCCCACCCACAGGTGTGCCCAGTCGCTCTGTGCGCCTGCCTGCGGAGTTCCCCAGTCCCCTCAGCCTCCCAGCTGCCCAGGGCCAGCCCAAAGCACAGGCAAGCCTCGGATGGTAGCTGCCCAGTTGCACAGGGCTGCCTGAGGCTCAGGTAACCGGGGACATCCAAGGCTTGCACTGCCGGCAGTGGCAGCAGCAGAGGTGTGATGGGGCATCACCTTCTCCTGGTCGCTTCCTGCCCCTGAGGGCTCCTTCACTGTGAGAGGGGGCATTCCAGGCTGAGGGACCCCCATCCAGTGCATGAATTTTCATGCATCAGACCTCTAGTTTTAAAATGTTTAGCTATGTAAGGAAAAATTAGTTACAATTTGTCAAATCCATTGTTCAATTTAGCAATGAGTATAGTGATTATTTTTTTAATTTAAATTTGATATTATATATATTTATTTTTATATATTTACATATCTACATCTCTTGTTCGACTTTCTGTAATAATGTAAAATGAATACAGAGTTCAAATTACAAGCTCAGCATTGTTATTATTATTGGGCTTGGGAATTAAAAATGAAAGAATTTCCTCATAAGAATTCTTTTTTTATATATATATTTTATTGATTTTTTACAGAAAGTAAGGGAAAGGGAGAGAGAGTTAGAAACATCGATGAGAGAGAAACAGTAATCAGCTGCCTCCTGCACACATCCTACTGGGGATGTGCCACCAACAAAAGTATATGCCCTTGACCAGAATCGAATTTGGGACCCTTGAGTCCGCAGGCTGACTCTCTATCCACTGAGCCAAACCAGCTCGGGCTCCTCATAAGAATTCTAGCTAAGTGTTTTGGGGAGGAGGGACATTGTAACGTTTCTTTAGAAATTTATGTTTAAGTTCCAAATGTTTAGGGCATCTCAAAGTTATCAAGAGAAATGTCTTGCTCAACTACTTAATGGAGCTTGTCCTTGTTTATTTTGCTTTATATTTTCATGTTAAAGAAATACAGACCTCCACAACTATTGCCTGTGGGGATTTTTCAAAGGAGCCAGATTTTTATGGAAGAGCACTAAAAAGAATAAAATTTGGCAATCATATTAAAAGACCATAAATCACTTTTTTGCATTGAATTATCTTCAAAGTTTCACTAACAACTGATTTGTTATCACCAAAGTCAACTTCAGAAGTGGAAACCTGACAAGTTTCTCCCTTGTCAAATAGGAAAACATTTTTTCCTCCCTTTATCTTTTTAATTTTTGGTTCATTCAGAAACTAGAGACTATAAATAAGATTTTATAGAACACAATTCTTACACATTTGAATACACTGACAATTTAAAACCAACACCTGAATCTGTGATAATCTTTAAAGGAGATCTATATTTTAAGTAATTTTTAAGTGTTAGTTTTTTCACTTTTCCAAGATAAGTAGATAAAATGATGAATTAATATGAATAAAAATGGTACTGTGAGTTGTTCATATTCAGGAGTGTCTTATCTCCTATTGGACCACATATAATCATTTGAAAATTAGTAGCCAGTTCTAACTAGTAACTTTGAGTTAGCTTATTAATAATTCTTTCTCAAGAATAAAGTAGAAAAATGAGGACAATCATCATTAATGCAATATTTATTTCCACTATTATGTTCAACATATTAAAAACATTACTTAAAGTTTTTTTTTAGTTTTAGATCTACCAAAACAACCAATCAGAAAAATTAATTTAGAATAGCACTGAGATTCATCATGACTAATTAAGATATAGAGATTATACATTTATCTAATAATAATGGACTTTTTCTACCATTATAACTTCATTTTTAGATTAAAGCATTCACTATAAAGTTAACAATAATATTTTATTCCCATCAAAATTCTTAAACTTCTAGTTCTCTTCTTCTCAGATAAAATTCCACTACTAGAGACCATCACAACTTTGTCTTTTATTAATTACAAAGCAACCATTTATTCAGAGATGATACCCAATCACATTTTGTTACCTTGAAATTTGAGGACTATTTAAAACTATGTATAGTATATTTCAGTTCTAGTTTGAGCAGGCTAAGGAACAACTTCAGCAAGAGGTGTGAACTGTCTGGCTAGAGACACTAAGTGGATTTAAAAAAAAAACTGTATCAAAAAGTCAAACAAAGCAAATAAATACCAGAATAACTTTGCATAACACCTTGAAAGTATTGATTTTCATTATATGAAATGTTTTCTTCTATCTTCCTATTCTATTTATTCAAAATACAACTCAAGTTTTGCCACTTCTATACAGCCTACCTGATATCACATTTTCTCTTTTATTTTATCCTTGTATAGCACTTTTAAATTGTACAAAAACTAGACTTACTTATATGTTAATACAGGTAGCATTTTAAGAGCATAGACTTTGGAGTGACATTTATTTCACATCCATAACCTTGAGCAAATTATTTAACCTTCTGAATTTTAATTTCCTCATGTGAAAAAGTGACAGTGATAATATTCTTAAGTGGTTTTGGGGGGACTAATGTCTCACTATACAAAAATCCCCCAGAGGTATCTATACTAATAAAAGGGTAATATACTAATTAGACTGGACATCTTCCAGACATCTTCTGGATGTCCTTCTGGAAAAAGCCACGGTGGCGGGGGCCAAGGCAGAGGTGCTTACAGGCAATCAGGCTGGCAGGGGAGGGCAGTTAGGGGGTGATCAGGCCTTCAGGGGAAGGCAGTTAGAGTGTGATAAGGCTGGAAGAGGAGGGCAGTTATGGGGCAATAAGGCTGGAAAAGGAAGGCAGTTAGGGGGTGATCAGGCCAGCAGGGGAGGGCAGATAGGGGGTTATCAGGCTTGCAGGGAAGGGCAGGTAGAGGGTGATCAGGCTGGCAGGCAGAGGTGGTTAGGGGCAATCAGGCAGGCAGGTGAGCAGTTAGGAGCCAGAGGTCCCAGATTGTGATATGGATGTTTGACTGCTGGTGTAGGCCCGATCCCTGTAGGTGAAGCTGGCCTGGCTCCTGGGTGCCTGTGGCCGGCCAGAGGGAGGGAAGCCCAGGTCCTGGGTGCCTGTAACCGGCCAGAGGAGGGAAACCTGGGTCCCAGGTGCAGGGTGAGGCAGAGGGGTTAGGAGTGATCAGGCCAGCAGGGGAACAGTTAGGGGCAATCAGGCCAGTAGGGAGCAGTTAGGGGCAATCAGGCAGGCAGGCAGGTGAGTGGTTAGGAGTCAGTGGTCCCAGATTATGAGAGGCAGTCAGACATCTCCTGAGGAGTCCCAGACTGAAAAGGGTGCAGGCTTGGCTGAAGGACACCCCCCTATGCATGAATTTCATGCACCGGGCCTCTAGTCCTATATAATAAAAACCTAATATGCAAATTGACCAAATGGTGGAACAACCAGAAAAATTATTGGTTTCACTGACTACCATGGGGCAGGAACTCAACGCAGGAGCTTCCCCCAGACCACAGGCCCCAGGACAGCCAAGACGGGTGCCAGCAGGGGTCCCCTAATCGCCCTGCCATTCTCCATGCAGAGGGAGGCTACTGGCGGTGGTGGCAGAAGGTGGGGCCAATGAGCGTGAGGCACCAAGTTGGCCAAGGCAGGTGCCAGCAGGGGCCTCCTGATCACCCCACCGGTCACCCTGCAGATTGGCCCTGATTGCTGGCCAGGCCTAGGGACCCTACCCATGCACAAATTTCATGCACAGGGCCTCTAGTTAGCATATAACAATCAATAATTCTGTTTTTATTAATTTATTATTATTGTCATTATTATTTGGTAGAGTAGACCTTTGGTGCATTTTTGCTCCTTTAATAATATGTGATGGCAGATTAGTAAAATGTGCTACCTCCAACAGTAATATATATCCACTAAAATTTTAACTTTTGCTTCAGACTAATTCCAGATGATACCTTTGAGGATACAGATGGAAATTTGTTTTTCCATCAAAATGATATGTGTAGAATTGCATAAAGTTCTACACTCAACATTTTAATGTAGACATTGCTACTTTAGAGATTATCTAGAAAAGAATAATTAGTATTCTGAAAGGTCTGAAAACCATGCTATATAGGAACAAGGAAATAAACTGGGATAATTTTCTCAGGGGAGAAATAAATCTTCCTTCAAATATATGGTTAGGTATCATATTGATGAGAGACAAAACATATTTTCCTACAAGTAAAACCAGGAAAATAATTTATAAGATGGCCAGTATTTCCTCTATTCCAAAACAAATAGATGACTAGCTTTTGTAGATGAATATGTTCAAGCAGAGACTGAATGATATTTGTCAATATTAGACAATAATTTGGAATTCATAAACATCATTTCCTTAAAGTTTTATTTTATTTTAATCAATTATAAAATATTACCTAAAAATTATAAACAGAGTAAGTTTCAGAGGTCAAGTTACTACTCCATGCATACAAGAAGCTGCACACTCCCTGGGTTCTGGTGGGAGGAAAAGGGCAGTAGGACTTCTGCTATTTTAAACATTGCCTAGACATAATCTTGCATCTTATAGTGGAACACACAATGCTAAAACTTTATATTTTTGGTATAATAAAGTATCCTTAATCTATAATTTAATATGAAGCATTATACCATGGTGACAATAGGAAAATGACACATAGCAATATTAAAATAGAGATCAATTAGTATTTTTAAACTAATGAAATATATATTCATAAGTTGAGTGATTCCATATTCTGTGATTGCTTGAATAGATGTTACTTCTGATAGTTGAAATTTAAATACAATTAGAGTTATATTTAAAGGATTTCTATTTAAGAAATTATATAGTACATATAAGTTCAAAAAGTAAAGGCAATACAATTATATGAAACCATGAGCAAACATGTTTATAGTTTAAATAATTTATGTTATTTTCTATATTGTATATAGTTTATTTCTAGAAATAATGCATTTACTTAAATGTAACTGTCATTTGAAAAATTTGTACTACAGAAATGAGCCCTTTTTATGACAGGTACAATAATTTCCTATCAATAAGCTGTTTCACCTGTAATTTAATTTCTACTTTTTACAGTGTGTTAATGTTTTCCTTCAATACATTTAATGCCTTTGCCATAATAATCTATTGTGTTGTTTTATAACTATGGAGGTACTTTTCTTGCTTTAATATTTTCAGAAATATTTTATACTTTTAAAAAGTAATATAAGCCAATTAGGCCAGAGCTACACAATAGAAAAGTAAGAGGAAGGGCCTATGAATCTTGTGAATTGGGACTGTACCCACGTAAATGAAAAGCTATTCAGGATTCAAAGAATATCATTACCTTAAATTATCCATATTAACACCATTATTTCCAATTTCCTTAGATGAATACCATAATATTTTTTTTGCTTTTGATATGAGATATAGGCCTTAGTTTATCAGTTTTAAAGATAAATTTAGCGAAAAATCTTGAAAATTCTGTTTTTCTCCAAAAATGACAAAGTCTCAATAAAATCTAGTGACATTTATAATAATTGGTATTTTCACACCTATATGCTTCTTTATATGTAAATACATTTTCCCTGCTACCCATGTTACATGTGACTGCTCATGAACACATACACACACACACACACACACACACACACACACACACCCTCAACACACTATCACATAAAGGGAAAAGCATATTAATTGTAAAACCATTAATGTCATATTACTGTCTCTATCTGTCCATTTACAGCTCTAGATAAGTTTCCTGCCCCACCTTTCTGTAATATTTCTGGAAATAAACAGAGGATGTTTCACTACCAGCCATAGTCATCATAAGATATATTTGTCATTCCTCCCTGCTTTTGGTTTCCAGTCACTATGAAAAACTCAGTAAGTTTAATGATATACTTATTATATTCACACATGCATTTATTTAATTGAATATTATGATTAAGTTAATCCTATATAATAAAGAGATAATATGCAAATTAACGCCAAGCCCTCACAAGATGGCTACCTATGACCAGGTCGGCAGGGGGTTAGTGAGGGACAACCAAATGACTGAACAAGCAGACTACGTGGGGTGACCAGGCTAGCAGGGGGGATGCAGTTGGGGGAGACCAGGACAGCAGAGGGGCAGTGGGAGGCAATTAGGCTGACAGGGGGAGGCAGTTAGGGGCGACAAAGCCAGCAGAGGTGGGGCAGTTGGGGGCAACCAGACCAGCATGGGGGGTAGTAAGGGGTGATTAGGCCAGCAGAGGGGGCAGTTGGGGGTGACCAGGCAGGCAGGCAGGTGAACCATTAGGAGCCAGCAGTCCAGGATTGTGAGGGGGATGTCCAACTGCCGGTTTAGGCCCAATCTGCAGGATCCCAGATTGGAGAGGGTGCAGGTTGGGCTGAGAGGACTCCCTCCCCCTCTGTGCACAAAATTCGTGCACTGGGTCTCTAGTTTTTAAATAAGCAATTTAATGACACTGATCAATTGAACTAACTGTATTTTATATTAATAAGAATAATATTTCCCTTGACCTTAAGTTAAGAAACATTCTTTTCATTGTAAAATTATTTGAAAAAGTACAAAAATTTATGATGAAGTTCAACTGAAAAATTGAAGTTTGAATACAGAAAAATATTATTATAGCATTATAGAATTGTTATTCAATTAACTAATTAATATTCATTTTAATGTAATTGATTGGCTTAGATTGCTTAGGATGGACATTTATTATAATTTTATTTTTTTGAAATCCAGGACTCAAATCTACTTTTAAATTTGGGGACCAACCTATTATGTGGGCCTTAGTTTAAGGCAGGTCTTACTTCTCAAGATAGAAGCTGGGTTACCTAATCACTTTTGACTAGCATATGGTCACATTTTCTAGGCTCAGCTAATTACTAGATATTGCCATATGGGGTGTATGGTTTTCAAGTGATGCCAAGCCAGGATCAATTGATAAATTACTCACTGTGGCATAAATAAACTTAAGATTTAATTGGCAGTGAGTTTGTACATCCAGAGCATCATTATCCAACAATAGTAGCGCTGTGCTAACAACACTAACATAATTATGTTTCCTGAATCTTGCCTCATTTTTTGTGTGCCAATTTTCTAAACTTAGTTCTCTAATCTCCCAAAGATTATGTGAGATCTCAATTATTCTTCTATTTAATCAATTTTCTGCTGAAATTAAGTGAGCCATATTTTATTTTTGTGGTCTAAAATAAAATACATGACTTGTAAATATGAAGACACCAGAAGTTGATTATAGGCAATGGACACTCATAAGAAATAGTCAACTGAGGCATGAATGACTGACTATACACAGTGATGGCGAACCTATGACACGCATGTCAGCACTTACACACGTAGCCATTTCTGATGACACGCGGCCGCTGAGGCGGCCGCATGCTGAGGATGAAACATTTGCTGATCCTGAGATGAAACATTTGCGAAATAATGTTTTTTCCTCAAAGTGACACACTACCCGAGTTATGTTCAGTTTTTTGGCGAAGTTTGACACACCAAGCTCAAAAGGTTGCCCATCACTGGACTACAGAATAGATAAAGATTGTAAACATACCATTCTGTATGCAGATATAAAATATGGAAAACTAGAGTACATAGCGATATTGCAGCTATCATCCATATTCAACTGGAATAAAGTGTTCATTGAGTGCAAGACTTTTCCAGTGCCACAGAATACTATGGACAGCATGAAAAATCAAGGAGTATAGATTAGAATGCCTGCTTTTGACAACTATGCAGAGCTTAAAAGAAAAGATATGTCAAGCTCAAACTATTGAATTCTCATGACCAAAGTAATTCTTCCTCTTTCAGCACAGGGCTCAATTTTAAATCTAAACTTAATGTGTAATTCCACATTTTGCTATATTGTAACATCTGCTGTTCCCACAGCCTTCCGGGATATTTAAAGTTAAAAGTAATTCAGGTTAAAAAAATAATATCGTCTTGAGGAGTCCAGGATGGTAGCAGGGTAGGTGGAAACAACATTCACTTGCTCCTGATATCAAACCAGATTTACAGGTAAATTATAGACCAATCAACCTGAATAACCAACTGAAGGCTTTCTCTGCTGAGACATTATAACCAAGGATTTACAGAGGAAGCCACATAGAGACTGGTAAGAAGGGCAGAGACTTGGAAAGTCCTGCTCCCAACTCCCATGTAGGGTGGCTGAGAAACTTGAAGGCATATCTCAGCTGCAAATCTCCCTTCCCGCAGAAGTAAGGTGTCTCAACCCCTTGCAAGGATCCCCAACCCTGAGAAACAGAGACAGGAAGACAAGCCTGCATAGCATCTGATTGTGAAAACCAGTGGGGATTCGCTCCACATGGGAGAAAAGGAAACCTAAAAAAGATCAGATGCTACTTTCCTAGAGTTAAGCAATTTTATTGTTACAGCACCAGCCTGGGCAGTGCACTACCTAGACTTTTAATGCCTGGCAACACCACTCTGCCATGCTCAGGTCCTTTGGAGGGGTCTGCTGTCAGCACTCAGCAGGAACATTTTCAGTGCTCCTTTCCTGGAGAAACTATTGGCGGAAACTCAGACAGTGATTAAACTGAGTAGCTTTGCCTTGCCTAGCTTTTATCAGTGGTTAGAGCAGTGGTCGGCAAACTCATTAGTCAACAGAGCCAAATATCAACAGTACAACGATTGAAATTTCTTTTAAGAGCCAAATTTTTTAAACTTAAACTATATAGGTAGGCACATTGTTATTAACTTAATTAGGGTACTCCTAAGCTGGCCTTTGCTAAAAACTCAAGGGGCCAAAGAGCCGAGTGTGGCTCGCGAGACACAGTTTGCTGATCACTGGGTTAGAGCATTGGTTTGTGGACCTGAGGGTATCAGGTTTGATTCCCAGTCAAGAGCATGCACCTTCGTTAAAGGTTTGATTTCTGCCCCTGGGGTGGGGGGATTGGAGATCATGCAGAAGGCAACAAATTTGCGCTGAGGTCTCTCTCTCTCTCTCTCTCTCTCTCTCTCTCTCTCTCTCTCTCTTTCTCTCTCTTCCTCCTTCCCTCCCTTCCACTCTAAAAAAAATCAATGGAAAAATATTATTGGGTGGGAATTAAAAATAACTAGAAGGAGAAAAGTATTCCCCACCTTGAGCACATAGTCCTCTCCCCACCTGTTGAATCACTGGTTTTCCCTGCCACTCTGTAGGACTGCCATGCTGAGCTCAGTATTGTAGGAGGATCAGAGTGCTGTACAAAGCTGGAACTCTTGGAGTGTATCTAGGGAGGCTTTTGTCCAGAGATCAAACACGCAGGTGCAGGGTTGTGTGGCTACATTGCAGGTGAGTCACTCCTATCTCCCCTGTGATCTCAGCTTGCACTGTCTTGGGAAGGGTAAGAAATGCCCACCCCCCCCTTACAGGCTTGCCAGCAACACCCCCAATGAGAAACACTTTGGATAAGCCCTCCCAAGTCTCAGTGGCCCTGCCCAGTTGAGCTCAGTACTATGGGGATTATGATGTGCTGATTGAAGCTAGGAGATTTCCAGTGTCTCCTTCAGAGGCTATTGTTTGGAAACAGGATGAAGTCCTTGGCCCACTCCTGCAGGCTCAGCCAGCACCACACCCAACTGAGACTCCTTTGACCTGTCCTCTCAAGCATCAGTGGCACAGCCCTGTTGAGCTTACTTTTGAAGATCAGACAGCTGGATGAAACCAATTTGAACCTGCAGTTCTCCTCCTGAGGAGCTACAATTGAAGACTCTGAAAGAGACTGAGTGGTTTGGCTATAGAGTAAGAGCCACTTTCTTCTCATTGTGTGCCTGACCATGTGACCCCCAAGTACTAAACTCACTATCCCCATTTACCCTGAGCCTGATCAATCCGCAATACTAAACTTGTGACCTGTCTTTGATGGATCTGTGCATTGTGGCCAGTCTGGGTCCACTCTACAGTCTTTCTTCAGAAGACTCTTGAGGAAGAAAAGGTGCCTTATAGGGGAAGTGGAGTAGCTGACAGGCAGAGGTAAAACATAGGAAGCCACAGAACTTTTATAGATCTACCCCAGCTCTAAGCTGGAGGGAGCCTGCCCTTGTACACAGAATAGCAACTCTCACTCACACCCATGCCCAGTAGATGCAGCCACAAACAGTAAATAGCATGGCAGCTCCAGACAAGTAACCAAACGATCAGTTACACCTGAGGATATTTTTCCATTAATTTCTGAGAGAATGGAAGGGGAAAAGACAGGGAGAAAAAGCGATGTGAGAGAAACACATCGATTGGTTCCCTTCTGTATGTACCCTAGACCAGGGCCTGGGCTGGGGAGGAGCCTACAACCAAGGTACATGCTCTTGACTGGAATCAAACACAGGAGTCTATAGTCCATAGGCCGATGCTCTATCCACTGAACAAAACAGGCTAGGGCTGCACATTCCATATTGAAATGTACCTGAACCCCACCTAATTGGACTCAGTTCCAACAATACCAGTGGTGGGCTTCAGACCACACTGGAGCTTGACACAAGTAGCCATACATATGGCACACCCAAAGGGGGATTCCAGCTGGCAAAAGAACCTGGTATTCAAAACAAACTCTGCCTCAAATGTCAGCCCCTGCACAGCAACTCATACACATTGATCAAAGTTTATCCTTACAGTCAGCCAGCCTGAAGAGTTAACACCATACACAAAAAAGCCAACAGCATTCAAGGCAGAGTCAGAACTTAGGAAGTCACAGAACATTTATAGATCTACCCCTAACTACATCAGGACGGTGCAAATAACTCACAATAAACATTCCTGGAGCACCAAGCTGAGGTGATCTGTAAGAGTGTGCCCCTAAGCTCAAGAATAAACCTACATCATTAAGCCATCATAAAAAGTTTGGGAGTCATAGAAGATCTACCTAATACACAGAGACAAACTAGGCAGACAAAGAACTATGCCCCAAATGAAAGAACAAGAGAAATCCCCAGAAATAAATTAATAAAGTGGAAGCAATCAAAGTACCAGATGCAGAGTTTAAAACATTGCTTCTAAAAATGCTCAAGGACCTTAGGGCAAAAATGGATGATCTCAGTGAGAACTTAAACATAGATAGTGAGCATTAAAAGTACATAAAAACCATAAAAAATAATGACTCAGAGATAAAGAAAACAATATCTGAATAGAAGAATACACTAGAAGGAATAAACTACAAGTTAAATGAAGAGAAAATCGCATCAGTGATTTAAGGACAAGATAACAGTAAGCACCCAACCAGAGCATCAAAAAGAAAAGAAAACATAAAAACAATTAAGAAAGTGTAAGGGACCTTTGCAAAAAGATCAAGTATAACAACATCCACATCATAGGTGTAACAGATAAGAATAGATAAGAAAACATGACATATATACTAGAGGCCTGGTGCACGAATTTGTGCACCAGTGGGGTCCCTTGGCCTGGTCTGCGGGATTGTGCTGAAACCGGCTCTCCGACATTCCCTGAGGGGTCCTGGATTGCAAGAGGGCACAGGCCAGGCAGAGGGACCCCACGGGTATATGATTGGGGCCAGGGAGGGACGGGGGAAGTTGGCCAGCCAGGGAGGGCTCCATGGCATGTCCGACCCATCTTGCTCAGTTCCTATCAGCCAGACCCAAGCAGCAAGCTAACCAGCAGTTGGAGCATCTGCCCCCTGGTGGTCAGTGCACATCATAGTGAGTGCTTGAGCAGCCTTAGCATATCATTAGCATATTATGCTTTGACTGGTTGAACAGACAACTGGACAATCAGACACTTAAATATTAGGCTTTTATTATATCGGATATGCTGTCTAAAAGAGACCCAGCTAAGAATAAAAGATTCTCGCAGATTAAAAGTGAAGGGATGGAAAATAATGTTCCATGCAAATGAAAAACAAAAGCAAAACAAAACAAAAGCTGAGGTAGCAATACTTACATCAGCCTACGAACCATAGAGTCCTGGGTTCAATTCTAGTCAAGGGCACGTACCTTTGTTTCAGGCTCCTCTCCACCCTGGGCCTTAATCAGGGTGCAGGCAGAAGGGAACCAATCAATGTGTTTCTCTCATATCGATATTTTCTCTGTCTTTCCCTCTCCTTTCCACTCTCTCTAAAAATCAATGGAAAAATATCCTCAGGTATAACTGGCCTTTGGAAAGAGATTGAACAAGGGATTGAGAACCTATTTAAAGAAATAATGGCTGAAAACTCTCCTAGTCTGGTGAAAGAGAAAGTCACAGAAGTTCAAATAAATTCCCAATCAAAATGAATACAAACAGCCTCACACAAACACACATTGTAATTCAAATGCAAAGGTCAAAAACAAAAAGAGAATCTTAAAAGTAGAAAACAAGAGAGTTAGTTTCCTATAAGGGATCTCCCATAATTCTGTTGACTGATTTCTCAGCTGAAACACTTCAAGCAGAATAGGATTTCCATGGGAGTTTATTATCATGAAACCACATTACAATAAATTTTAAAAGGCCTGCTTTAAGAAAATGAAAGACAGAGAGAGATAGAGAGAGAGGCATAAAGAGAAGCAATAGTAATAAATAAGTACCTATCAATAATAACTTACATATACATGGATTAAATACTCCAAAAGACATAGGGTAGTTGAATAAATAAGAAAACATTTACTGTCTAAAAGAGACCCAACTCATAATAAAAGATGCTCAGAGATTAAAAGTGAAGGGATGGATAATAATGTTCCACACAAATGAAAAACAAACAACAACAAAAGCTGAGGTAGCAATACTTACATTTGACAAAATAGACTTCAAAGCAAAGGCCATAAAATAGACAAAGAATGGCACTACATAATACTAAAGTAATTGATACAAAACATGATATAACCCTAACAAACATATACACACCTAACATGGTAGCATCTAAATATGTATAAAGTAAACCTCAGCATACATTAAGGGAGATACTGACGTCAATACAGTCATAGTAAGGGGGTTTAACACCCAACTGACATCAATGGATAGATATTTCAGACAAAAAATACACAAAGCAACATTTTCCTTAAATAGCACATTGGATTAGATTTATTTAATTGATATTTACAGAACTTTTGATCCCAAAGAAGCAGAATATGCATTTTTCTCAAGTATACATGGACCATTCTCACATATAGACCACACGTTAGGACACAAAATAAGTCTAAATAAATTCAAGAGGATAGAAATCAGCCTAGCCGGTGAGGATCAGTGGTTGAGTGTCAAACTATGAATCAGGAGGTCACAGTTTGATTGCTGGTCAGGGCACATGCCTGGGTTGTGGGTTTTATTCCTAGTAAGGAGCATGCAGGAGGCAGATGATCAATGATTCTCTCTCATCCTTGATGTTTATATCTCTCTTTCCCTATCTCTTCCTCTCTGGTCAATAAAAATTATATTTAAAAAGAAGAAGATGGAAATCATGTAAAGCATCTTCTCTGAACACAATGGTATAAAACTAGAAATCAATTACAATAAAAATGTGAAAAACATTCCAACACATGAAGGCTAAATAACATGTTATTAAACAATGAACAGGTTAACAATGAGATCAGAAGAAAAAATCAAAATTACCTGAAAACCAATGAAAATGAATGCACAAACCCCCAAATCTATGAAACAGAAAAACACAGTTCTGAAAGAGAAGTTCATAGCAGTACAGGCCTACCTCAAGAAGCAAGAAAAATATTATTTTTAATATTTTATCCATCACCATTTATCCCCCATATCATCTCTTCCAACCTACATCCATTCCTTCTCCACAGAAATCAACACACTGTTTTTCATGGTAATGAATTCTTTGTCTTTAATTTTTCATTCTTTTTTACACAATTGCTCTACCCCCACCCATCATCCACCACACGACAGCTATCTGCCTTAATTAAACAATTCAATTCTAAACCTAAAAGAAATAAAAAAGAACACACAAAGCCTGTAGAAAGTAGGAGAGAAATAATAAAGATCAATGAGGAAATAAATGACATAGAGACTAAACAAAACCAAACAAAAAATAAATTAAAAAATGGAAAATATCAATGAAACAAAGAGTTTATTCTTTGTAATGATGAACAAGATTGAGAAACCCTTTAACAGACCCATCTATTAAAAGAGAGAGAGGACATAAATAAATAAAATCAGAAATGAAAGAAGTGAAGCAACAATTAGTATAACAGAAATACAAAGGATTGTATGCCAAAAAAATGGCAACCTGGAAAAATTCATAGAATCATACAATCTTCCAAAACTGAATCAGGGAGGATCACAAAATCTGAATAGACCAATAGCATCTAAAGAAATGTAAGTTGTTACCAACAAACAAAAGGTCTGGACCAGACAGCTTCACAAGGGAGTTAAACAGAATTTTGAAAGAGCAACTAATACCTATCCTCCTGAAACTATTGCCAAAAAAAAAAATCAATAGGCAGAAAGAACTTCCACAATCATTTTATGAAGCCAACATTATCCTCACTTCAAAATTAGATTAAAAGACTACAAAAAAGGATATTATAGTACAATATTCCTAATGAACTTAGATGCTAAAATCCTCAACAAAATACTAGCAAATCAGATCCAGCAATATATCAAAATAATTTTCCAACATGAAAATTGTCGTTTATCCCAAGGATGAAAGGCTAAAACAATATTTTCAAATAAAAAACGTGAAACACCACATAAACTAACTGAAGGATAAAAATCACATGATCATATTAATAGGTACAGAAAAATAATTTAACAAAATCCAGCACTCATTTTGATAAAAACTCTGAGCAAAGTGGGAAAAGAGGGATCATACTCAACTTAATAAAAATCATATATGAGAAACCTACAGAAAACATCAAACTCAATGGGCAAAAACTAAAACATTTCCCTTAAGAACAGGGCAAAGATGTCCCCTTTCACCACTCTTATTCAACGTAATACTGGAATTCCTAGCCAAAGCAATCAGACAAGAAGAAAAAGGTATCCAAATTGGAAAGGAGGAAGTAAAACTGTCATTATTTGCAGATGACATGATATTGTATATAGACAACCCTAAAGGCTCCACCAAAAACTACTAGATTTAATAAATGAATTTAGCATATGAGCAAAATACAAAATTAACATCCAAATATCGATGACATTTTTATACACCAGTAATGAACTCTCAGAAAGAGAAACTAAAAAATTGTCCCAAATACCATTGCAACAACAAAAGCTTAAGATAGGTAAGGAGGTAAAAGACTTGTACTAGGAAAAAGATAGGACACTGAAAAAAATAGAGTAAGCTATGAACAAATGATAGATAATACCATATTCATGGATTGGTAGAATTAACATCACTAAAATGCCATACTACCCCAAGCAATCTATATATTCAACACTTAAAATATTCAACAATTAAAATACCAACAGCATATTTCACAGATCTAGAACAAATACTCCAAAAATCATATGGAACCAAAGACTCTGAAAAGCATCTCCAACCTTAAGAAATAAAAAATTTGGAGGGATAACAATACCCATCAAATTATACTACAAAGGCATTGTAATCAAAGCACGCTGATACTGGCACAAGAACATGCATATAGATCAATGGAACAGAACAGAGAACCCCAAATTGACCCAATTTATTTGCTCAATTAATATTTGCAAATGAGTCAAGGACATACAAGAGAGTAAAGAGAATTTACTTAATAAATAGTGTTGGGACAATTGCATAGGTACATGAAAAAAATGAAACTAGACTGCCAACTTATATCATACACCAGTATAAACTCAAAATGGGTAAAAGACTTAAATGTAAGTTGTGAAACCATAAAAAATCCTAGATGAAACTATAGGCAACTAAATCTCAGACATCTCTCTTAGCAATATGTTTGCAAATACATCTCATAGGGCAAGGAAAACAAAGGAAAAAAATAAACAAATGGTATTACATCAACATAAAAAGATTCTGCACAGCAAAAGAAACCATTAACAGAATGAAAAGGGATACCACTGTATGGGAAAAAATATTTGCCAATGACAAATCTCATAAGGGGTTCATTTCCAAAATATACAGAGGACTCATACAACTTAATACAAAGAAGGCAAACAATCCAATTTTTAAAATGAGCAAAGGATCAAAATATACACTTCTCCCAAGAGGACACACAGAAGGCCAAGAGACAGATGAAAAAATGTTGAAAGTCAGCAATCATCAGAGAGATGGAAATTAAAATGATAATGAGGTATCAGGCCAAACCTGCCAGAATTGCTGCCCATCAACAAAACAATTGACAAGTGTTGGTTAGGATACAGAGAAAAGGGAACCTTAGTACACTGTTGGTTGGAATGCAGCCACTATGAAAAACAGTATGGAGGTTCTTCAAAAAATTAAAAATGAACTGCCATTTGACCCAGTGATCCCATTTCTAGGAATATAGCCTAAGAATCTTGAAACATTAGTCAGAAAAAATATATATATGGACCCCGATGTGCATAATAGTGCTATTTACAATAGCTAAAGTCTAGAAACAATGCAAATGCCCATCAGTAGATGTGTGGATAAAAAATGTGTGCTATATTTACAGAATGGTATACTGTATGGCTGTAAAAAATAAGTATCTCATCCTTTGAGACAGCATGGAAGACCTGAAAAGTATTATACCACTAGAGGCCCGGTGCACGAAATTCGTGCATGGAGGGGGGTTGTCCCTCAGCCCAGCCTGTACCCTCTCCAATATGGGACATCCCTCTCACAATCCAGGACTGCTGGCTCCCAACTGCTCGCCTGCCTGCCTTCCTGATTGCCCCTATCCGCTTCTGCCTGCCAGCCTGATCACCCCCTAACCACTCTGCTGCCAGCCTGTTTGTCCCCAACTTCCCTCCTCTGCCGGCTTGGTCACCCCTAACTGCCCTCTCCTGCAGGGTTGATCACCTCCAACTGCCCTCCCTTGCAGGCCTGGTCCTTCACAACTGCCCTCCCTTGCAGGCCGGGTGCCTCCCAACTGCCCTCCCCTGCTGGCCATCTTGTGGTAGCCATCTTGTGTCCACATGGGGGCAGGATATTTGACCACATGGGGGAAGCTATATTGTGTGTTGCAGTGATGATCAATATGTATATTACCCTTTTATTAGATAGGATAGAGGCCTGGTACAGGGGTGGGGGCCAGCTGGTTTACCTTGAAGGGTGTCTCGGATCAGGTGGGGTTCCCTTGGGGCATGGGGCAGCCTGAGCGAGGGGCCTGTGGTGGTTTGCAGGCTGGAAACGCCCCCTGGCAACCCAAGTGGAGGCCCTGGTATCTGGAATTTATTTTCCTTCTACAATTGAAACTTTGTAGCCTGGAGCGGAGCCAAGCTTGGGGCTCCCTCTGAGGCTGGCAGCCATTTCTGTTGGGGTTATAATTGAAACTTTGTTGCCTTAAGCTGGTGGGCCCGGCCAGGGTGTGTGGAAAGCTTTGCTTCCCCTGTTGCCAGCGGCAACCCTGGCCTGTTCTCTCAAGCTCCATTCTGCTGCCATTTGTTTGAATTTGTTTACCTTCTATAATTGAAACTTTGTAGCTTGAGTGGAGGCTTAGGCCTGGCAAGGGCATGTAGAAAGCTTGGCTTCCTCTGTTACCTAGGAAACCTTGCTCTCTGTGGCTGTAGCCATCTTGGTTTGGGTTAATTTGCATGCTCACTCTGATTGGATGGTGGGTGTGGCGTGTGGGTGTGGCTTGTGGGTGTGTTGGAGGTATGGTCCATTTGCATATTTGTCTATTATTAGGTAGGACAAGCAAAATAAGCCAGTCAGAGAAAGACAAGAATCACATGATCTCACTTATTTGTCAATCTGCTGAACAAAATAGATCCAGAGTCATGGAAGTATGCAGCAGACTGAGGACTCCCAGAGGACAGTGGGAGGGGATGGGTGGGAAGAGATTAACCAAAGAAGTTATACACATATATGCATAATCCATGGACACAGACAATAGTGTGGTGAAGGCCTGGTTAATGGGAGGGAGTGGTGTGGAGTGGGTCAATGGGGGGTGGGATGGGACATCTGTAATACTTTTAACACTAAAGAGCAATTGATAAAACAAACAATCCTTCCTAAAAAGAAGCTGAGGCTGTTCCTACCCTATTTTTTTTTATTGTTTGAAGTATTACAAATAGTGGTACATATGTCTCCTTTTTTTCCCCCATTGACCTCGCCCTGGCCTCCCCTACCCCCCAGTACATGCACTCAACTGCCCCCCCCAGTTTCTTGTATCCATTGCTTATGCTTATATGCATGCGTACAAGTCCTTCTGTTGATCTATTTCAGCACCCCGCCCCCCAACCTCCCCTGCCTTCCCGCTGTAGTTTGGAAGTCTTTTCAATGCTTCTTTGCCTCTGTATCTATTTTTCCCCCATTTCTTTCCTTTAAAAAATCTTGCCTCTGAAGACTAGAAATAAACTCTGTCCAAATTATATTAATATTGTAGTGAAACTAAAAAAATAGGAATGTAGAAACAGACTCAAGATAATTAAATTATTTTATATTTTCATAGAGTAGAGCAAGAGTCCTCAAACTATGGCCCGTGGGCCACATGTGGGTGTTTTTACCTTTTTTTTTTTTTTTTACTTCAAAATAAGATATGTGCAGTGTGCATAGGAATTTGTTCATAGTTTTTTTTAAACTATAGTCCAGCCCTCCAACGGTCTGAGGGACAGTGAACTGGTCCCCTGTTTAAAAAGTTTGAGGACCCCTGGAGTAGAGAAGCTAAAAAACACCTAGTTTACTCTTGTGTTATTGTTTCTTAGTTATTGTATTATTTTCCATACAAACAACTGTAAACCTATTTTGTCCCACACTACACAGGGTACACATGCCACTAACAATCCAAAAATGACCATTTCAGCATCCTAGGGCTCAAGTAAACACTTGTAACTAAAAAACATTTTTAAATGTTAGTTACCACTTTTTTCCTCCTGTATTTTGGATGACTGACTTTTCTAAGTAGTCTCTAAAATGGGGTAAAATTGCATTGAATTTTAGCAGCTTTTTAAAAAATACATATTTGGAAAAACGGGAAAGTGAATCTTATCGTAAGCCTGAAAATCCACAACTGCAGCAACCTGGAGGAAATAGACACATTCCTAGAAAAATATAACCTTCCAAATATCAATCAGGAAGAATCTAAACAGATCAATAGGCCAGTAACTATGGAAGAAATTGAAGCAGTCATCATAAAGCTTCCGGCAAATAAAAGCCCGGGACCAGATGGCGTCACAGTGGAGGTTTACCAAACATTCAAGGAAGAACTAAAACCTATCCTCCTCAGACTCTTCCAAAAAAATTCAAGAGGAAGGAACACTTCCAAGCTCCTTCTATGAAGCCAGCATCACTCTAATACCAAAACCAGATAAAGACAACACAATGAAAGAGAATTACAGGACAATATCCCTCATGAACATAGATGCCAAATTCATCAACAAAATTCTAGCAAATCGGATCCAGCAGTACATCAGAAAGATCATACACAATGAACAAGTAGGAATTATCCCAGAAATGCAAGGATGGAACAATATCTGCAAATCAATAAACGTGATACATCACATAAACAAATTGAGAGATAAAAATCACATAGTCATATCAATTGATGCAGAAAAAGCATTTGACAAAATCCAACACCCTTTCTTGATAAAAACTCTCAACAAGGTGGGAATAGAAGGGTCATACCTCAACATAATAAAAGCCATATATGACAAACCCACAGCCAACATCATACTCAATGGTCAAAAACCAAAACCATTTCCCCTAAGAACAGGAACAATACAGGGATGCCCACTCTAACCAATCCTGCTTGACATAGTACTGGAAGTATTAGCCATTGCAATTAGACAAGAAGAAGAAATAAAAGGTATCCAAATTGGAAAAGAAGAAGTAAAGCTGTCCTTATTTGCAGATGTCATGATATTGTACATAAAAAAAACCAAAAGACTCCATCAAAAAACTATTAGAATTAAGAAATGAATTCGGCAATGTAGCAGGATACAAAATTAACGCCAAGAAATCTGTGGCCTTTCTATACACCAATAGGGAACTTACTGAAAGAGAAACTAAAAAAGCAATCCCATTTATCATCACACCAAAAAAAATAAATATCTAGGAATAAACTTAACTAAGGAGGTAAAAGACCTATATGCAGAAAACTACAGGACACTGAAAAAATAGATAGAGGAAGACATAAACAGATGTAAGAACATACCATGTTCATGGATTGGTAGAATCAACATCATTAAAATGTCCATACTACCCAAAGCAATTTATAGATTCAATGCACTCCCCATTTAAATACCAATGGCATATTTCACAGACCTAGAAAGAACTCTCCAAAAATTCATCTGGAATAAAAGAAGACCCCGATTAGCCACAGCAATCCTGAGAAAGAAGAATAAAGTAGGAGGGATCTCAATACCATATTTAAAGCTGTATTACAAAGCCACTGTTCTCAAAACAGCCTGGTACTGGCACAAGAATAGACATATAGATCAATGGAATAGAATAGAGAATCCAGATATTGACCCAAGCCACTATGCTCAATTAATATTTGACAAAGAAGGCATGAGCATACAATGGAGTTAAGACAGTCTCTTCAATAAATGGTGTTGTAAAATTGGACAGATACATGCAAAAAAATTAAACTAGATCACCAACTTACACCATACACAAAAATAAACTCAAAATGGATACAGGACTTAAACATAAGATGGGAAACCATAAAAATACTAGAGGAATACACACACAGCAAAATCTCAGACATGTGCGGAAAGAACTTCTTCACTGATACTGCCCCTAGGGCAATGGAAGCGAAAGAGAAAATAAACAAATGGGACTACATCAAAATAAAAAGTTTTTTTACAGCAAAAGAAACCATCAACAAAACAACAAGAAAGCCCACTGTATGGGAGAACATATTTTCAAATGTTATCACTGATAAAGTTTTATTCCCCAACATCTACAAGCAGCTTATACAACTTAATAAAAGGAAGATAAATGATCCAATTAAAAAATGGGCAATGGACCTAAATAGAATCTTTTCAAAAGAAGACAGAAGTTAGTCCAAGAGACACATGAAAACATGCTCAAAGTCACTAATTATCCGAGAGATGCAAATCAAAATGACAATGTGGTACCATCTCACACCTGTCAGAATGGCTATCATCAACAAATCAACCAACGACAAGTGTTGGCGAGGATGCAGAGAAAAAGGAACCCTCATGCACTGCTGGTGGGAATGCAGACTGGTGCAGCCACTGTGGAGAACAGTATGGAGTTTCCTCAAAAAACTGAAAATCAAACTCCCATTTGACCCAGTAATCCCACTCCTAGGAATATATCATAAGAAACTAGAAACACCAATCAGAACGGATATATGCACCCCTATGTTCATAGCAGCACAATTCACCATAGCTAAGATTTGGAAACAGCCTAGTTGCCTGTCAGCAGATGACTGGATCAGAAAACTATGGTACATCTACACAATGGAATACTATGCTGCCATAAAAAAGAAGGAATTCCTACTATTTGCAGCAACCTGGATGGAATTTGAGAACATTATGCTAAGTAAAATAAGCCAGTCAATGAAAGAAAAATACCACATGACCTCAGTCATTTATGGATAATATAGAACATTATAAACCGATGAACAAAAAGATAGATACAGAGACAGTAAAGCATCAAACAGACTGTCAAATTACAGTAGGAAGGTTAGGGAGAGGTGGGGGTGATAAGAGTTCAACTGAAGGACTTGTATGCATGCATATAAGCATAACCAATGGACGCAAAACACTGTGGGGTGAAGGCATGTATGGGAGTGGTGAGGGGGTGGCAATGGTAAGATATGTACACATATAATACCTTGATTAAAAAATGAGAAAAAAATGAAAAATACATATTTGTATTAATTTCAGAGAGGAAGGGAGAGGGAGAGAGAGAGATAGAAACATCAACAATGAATGATAATCATTGATTGGCTGCCTCCTGCACACCCCCTACTGGGGACTGAGCCTGTGAGCAACCCAGGCATGTGCCCTTGACTAGAATCAAACCTGGGACCCTTCAGTCCACAGGCCGACACTCTATCCACTGAACCAGCCCACCTAGGGCTAGCAGTTTTTGAAGTACCCACAATCCCCTCTTCAATATATAAAAATTAATGGTAATCAGGCATCCCAAACCTTGTTTTATAAAATATTTACAAATGTTTCCAAACTAAATCACGTTATTTTTACTCTTTAGAACTAGATGGATGAAGAAGAACTCTTTAATGAGGAGTACTTATTTATGTAAAAATTTAAAAGCAGTTGTTGCAATTGTTTTTAAAAGATTTTAACTTTATTGTGTGTTCACCACCTCAAGTCAAGGCTCCTTCCATCACTGTTTATCCCCCATTTATCCTCTTCTACTCCCATCACCCCCTTTCCCTCTGGTAATCACCATACTGTTGTCTGTCTATGAGGGTCTTTTTTTTTTCTTTTGCTTAATTTCTTCACTTTTTTCACCCACCCACCCCTTCTGAAAGTTGTCAAGCTGTTCTTTGTATTTCTGTTTTGTTAGTTTATTTTTTTCCAGATATGGGTGGAATCATATGATACTGGTGAACACATAATACAATATACAGATGAGGTGCTATAGAATTGTACACCTGAAACCTATATCACTTTATTAACCAATATCATCACAATGAATTCAATAATAAATACATAAATAAGTAAATAAATAAAATTAAGATTTGACTTAGATGCCACCTCTATAAACCTGAATTTCCTGCCTATTTTCCTTTCTTTTTCTCTTCTCCTCTGTAAACATAACCACACTTTCCCAGCAGGTTCAAACACATATGGCTGCCTTATTGTGACAGAAGCAGAAATGTTACATTAATGTTTAAGGGACTAAGCATCAGTGGCATGTGTTACCAACTAATTGTTGCACTGGAAGCTATCCTGATGTTTTAAAACATGGTGGCATTTTACATTATTTCTTCACAGCAGTATTAAATGTCATATTTGTTGGGATAAGTTTTTAATTTAGTTTGGCCAAAAAGTAGTTATAAAAAAGGCATATTGGAAGAATTTGTGTGTAAATAATAGAATATTATAATATCATTTCTGGTTAAAAGGAGCCTGTATTTGCTCTCTATTGAAGAAGACTTATGTGAATAGCACAGGGTGCCCTAAAAATAATCAATGATTTTAGTATATTTTACACATAATTTTACATGATGGACTCCTGAGTATAGTAGCCTGCTGTGTAGTGGATATATTTTCAGAGTTCAAAACAAAATGATCTAATACCACCTAAATAAATAAATGGAGAGCAAATTGTCTTTAGTACTGTCCCAGCAATAACTACTTGACAATATTGACTGAGGCTATTCTACAGCCCTTATAGTCAGGTAATCAACATTGTGATAAGTAACATCTACCTTTGAAAATCTCTATTCTTCTATTAACTTTTGATAATTATTAGTGCATAACAAATGAAATATTATTAACTCAGTGAGATATTTCAGATCAATGAAATATAGGGGACATTTTGAAAAGTTTAAAATTAGTTTTTTTTTTAAATAATCAAACTTACTGGGGTGAGATTAGTTGATGAAATTATATTGGTTTCAAGTGTACAAATCTATAATACATCATCTGTATATTTCATTGTGTGCTCACCATAATATGTCAAGTCTCTTTTATCACTATTTATCTCCCTTTACCCTCTTCTATCTCTCTCCATCCCCCTTTTCCCTCTTGTAATCACAATACTGTTGCCTGTGTCTATGATGATTTATTTATTTATTTTTTTGCTTAATCCCTTCATCTTTTTCACCCAGCCCCACAATCCCCCTCCTCTTTGATAGTTGTCAGTCTGTTTTCTGTATCCATGAATCTGTTTCTATTTTGTTTATTTTGTTCATTATATTCCACATATGAGTGAGATCATGTGATACTTTTTCTTTCTTTGACTGGTTTATTAACTTACCATAATACTCTCTAGGTCCATCCATACTGTCTCAAAAGGTAAGAGTTCCTTCTTTTTTACAGCTACATAGTATCACATTGTGTAAATGTACCACAAATTTTATAGACACTTACCTACTGATGGGTATGTGGGCTGCTTCCAAATCTTGAGTATTGTAAATAACACTTCAATGAACATAAGAGTGTATATATATTCTTTCAAATTTTAATCAATATTGCTTCGGAAATCTATATCTTTATTTATCTCACTGTTTTACCATCTTCAGGTGGAATATTACAAGTTCCATACTCCTTATCTGGGGTACCAATTATTAGTCTTGTTACTCATTTTCTTAAATAAACAGAAGGCAATTTATTCAAATTCATAGGAGTTTGGCTTCTTGCAAGATGGAGTCACAGGGTAAATTTTCTATATGTAAGCACTACAAAACCAGACAAAATAACATCAAATAACACCATCTGGATAAAGTATCTGTGCACTAGACAGGGAGGAAAAAACAGACCAACACTTACAGTCTCTCTAAGATGAAGGTAAGGAGCTGGGAGAGTCTGTGTAAGCCAAGGTGGATGGATTTCCCAGAACCAAGTATTAAAAGGAGATATATGCATAGAGAGATAAATCTAAAGGCCTGGAGATACCCTGTTAAGGATTCTGTCAATTAACAACCAGTGCATGTGGGTGAGAAAACTACCCAAGATCAAGGCAGAACCACTTGAGCCCCGGCCAGGTAGCTCAGTTTATTGGATCATTCTCCTGTATATCAAAAAGGTTGCAGGTTTGATTCCTGGTCAGGGCTCATACCTAGGTTTTGAGTTACTCCCTGATCAGGATGCTTTGGGGTGTTAAACAATCGATTGTCCTCTCTCTCTCTCTTCTCTCTCTCTCTCTCTCTCTCTCTCTCTCCCTCTCCCCTCTCAAAAATAAAAGTACATCACACAGGTCTTACAATAGTGCCTATTCCCAAAAACCAGAGTGGAAATTGCCATATTTCAGGGAACATCAGGAAAAGTACAAAGAAGGTGTGTTTTTTTCACCAGTTAAGAAGAAAATTAACCCTAGATTAAATGCAAATCTGA
The DNA here is from genome assembly GCF_027574615.1 of Eptesicus fuscus. Lineage (NCBI taxonomy): Eukaryota > Metazoa > Chordata > Mammalia > Chiroptera > Vespertilionidae > Eptesicus > Eptesicus fuscus. The sequence continues at coordinate 28,944,732 of NC_072473.1, forward strand.
TTCTTCCCAGCAACATTTAAAAGCAAGATCTGAAATAATAAAACTGTTTCCAGATTATTTAACAAGGTCTCACAAAAAAGGAAAGGATCAAAGATTATATATATATATATATATATATATATATATATATATATATATATATATATATGTATTATCCCCCAAAAATTATACACAAAGTCTATAGATTCTATTATATTTTTAAAATGAAATGTATTTTAATAAACACTGCCTTATAATTATTCAAAGTGTGTATACATATACATTTTTGGGAATACACATATATATATATCCTACCTAATAAAAGGGTAATATGCAAATTGACTGCACCTTCGCTATGCCCAAACCACGCCCACCAGCCAATCAGGGCTAGTATGCAAATTAACACAACCAAGATGGCGGTTAATTTGCATACATAGGCGCCCTGAGCGGACCCCCTGCGAAGGTCCTCTCCAGCACCAGGCCGAAAGCCTCCAGCGGAGGCTTTCGGCCTGGTGCACCATCGGACCCCCTGGTGCCGGAGCAGACCCCTGCAATCAATCCCGGGGAGCTGGGTATCTGCTCCGGCACCAGGCAGAAAGCTTCCGCTGGAGGCTTTCGGCTGGTGAACGAGCAGACCCTCTGCAATTGATCACAGGGAGCTGGGGATGGCTTCGGCCTGGTGCACAAGAGGACCCCTGCGATCGATCCATCACAGGGAGATGGGTGTCCGCTCCAGCACCAGGCCAAAAGCCTATGGCAGAGGCTTTTGGCCTGGTCCCAAAGCAGACCCCCTGCAATTGATCACAGGGAGCTAGGTGTCCACTCCCGCACCAGGCCGAAAGCCTCCCAGGCCGAAAGCCTCTGATGGAGCTTTCGGCCTGGTGCCAGAGCATACCTCCTGCAATAGATCGCAGGGAGCTGGGGATTGCTTCGGCCTGGTGCATGAGCGGACCCCCTGCGATCGATCACAGGGAGATGGGTGTTCGCTCTAGCACAAGGCCAAAAGCCTATGGCGGAGGCTTTTGGCCTGGTGCTGGAGCAGACCCCTGCAATCGATCACTGGGAGCTGGGTATCTGCTCCGGCACCAGGCTGAAAGCCTTATGGCGGAGGCTTTTGGCCTGGTTCCAGAGCAGACCTCTGCAATTGATTGCAGGGAGCTGGGTGGCCTCTCCGGCACCAGGCCGAAAGCCTATGGCGAAGGCTTTTGGCCTGGTCCCAAAGCATACTCCTTGCAATCGATCACAGGGAGCTGGGGGTTGCTTCGGCCTGGTGCATGAGCGGACCCCTATGATCGATTACAGGGAGCTGGGTGTCCGCTCCTGCACCAGGCCGAAAGCTTCCACTGGAGGCTTTTGGCCTGGTGAATGAACGGACCCCCTGCGATCGATCACAGGGAGCTGGGTGTCCGCTCTGGCACCAGGCCGAAAGCTTCTGCTGGAGGCTTTCGGCCTGGTGAACGAGTGGACACCCTGCAATCCATCGCAGGGAGCTGGGTGTCTGCTCTGGCGCCAGGCCGAAAGCCTCAGGCAGAGAGAGACCTTTGGCCTGGTCCCGAAGCAGACCCCTGCAATCGATGGCAGGGAGCTGGGGGTTGCTTCAGCCTGGTGCAAGAGCGGACCCCCTGTGATCAATTGCCTAGGCAGGGAGCTGGCGGTGTGCTTTCGGCCTGGGCAAGAGTGGACCCCCTGCGATTGATTGCTGGGATCTGGGGGTCTGCTCCTGCCCAAGAGGCTTTCGGTCTGGGCAGGCCTGGGCAAGGGCTGAGCCAGTGATCAGAGGGAGCTGCAGGGGCCTACCCAGGCCTAAAGCTTTGGCCAGAGGCTTTAGGCCTAGGCAGGGCCCAGCCCTCCATTGGTGTGAAGTATAGAGGAAACACCTTTTCTGACTGCACATTGGCTAAGCTTCCTGTATGCCATTTGTAATGTTCTCAGTAACTTGGGTAATAAGAGTCCAAAAACTGATCTAGGGTTTTTCCAACACACTTCTGGAGAAAAAAATGAAGGTCCGCTGCTGGAGGGGCTAAGAAATGTCATATCCTGCCCTAACCGGTTTGACTCAGTGGATAATGCCTCAGCCTGCAGACCACAGGGTCTGGGTTCATTCTGATCAAGGGCATGTACCTAGGTTGCAGGCTCCTCCCTGGCCGGGGCCCAGATCAGGGCTCATGCAGGAGGCAACCAATCAAAGTGTTCCTCTCACTTTGATGTTTCTCTCTGTCTTTCCCTTTCTCTTCCACATTCTCTAAAAGTCAATGGAAACATATCCTCAGGTGAGGATAAAAAATAAAGAAAGAAATGCATATCCTATGAAAGACAAATCTTGAAAATTCCTAAAGAAAGTTGTCATTTTTTCTTGGTGAAGGGACTGGAGTCCATGTTGATGAAAACACCTTGGTGGCTATGGTGACTGACAGTGGCTGCAGCAGCAGGGTGATGGGGCTGGTGCCTTCCCCTGACCAGCCCAGTTGCTTCCCACAAAGGGAGGCCAGACTGCGGCTTAGGCCCACTCCCCATGGGGTGCGGGCCTAAGCCATCAGTAGGACATCCCCTGAGGGCTCCCAGTATGTGAGAGGGGGCAGGTTGGGCTGTGGGACCCCTGACCCCCAGTGCATGAATTTCGTGCACCAGGCCCCTAATATATATACATGGATTTTATGTATGTGGCACACAACAAGGTAAATATAATTTCTGACGTTCATTGAAAAATGTTTAGACCTTTAAAGAAGAAAATATAACTATACAACTCACGATGAGGGAAAATTCCAATCAATTGAAACTGACACAGAGAAAACACAAATAATAAAAATATCAGACAAATGCACAAAAGCAATTATTATAACTGTGCTCCATATGTTCAAGAAAGTAGAAGAAACATTTAATATGTTAAGTAGGGACATAGGGGAAAATGCCAAATTGAAATTGTGGTGATGAGAAATAGAATGTGAGACTAGTGAGATTTTTTAGAAAAAGGCAATAAATGTAATATCTCACTCTCTGGATGTTTGTGGTATAGGTAGCCTCCAGCACAATTAAGTATCTGCCCTCTCTTTTTCCTATGTCATATATAAAATTTGTGAGAGTAGCCTATCTGCAGGTTGTTTTACCTTTTTGATTCTGTGAGGGGAAATAGTATTTTTAGACAACAAGGCCTTGGGTATTGCTATTTTATCTTGTCTCCAAACCCTCCATAACCTTCTCTTTTTCATCCACACTGCCATATCCTTATGCAGGCTTCTTTCATCTACCATCTGGACATTTTAAAACTGTCCCAATGCTTTTGTTTTTCCTAAGTATTTTTAAGTATTTATACTGAATAACATAAACACACACACACACACACACTACACACACATATATGTTGATTTTGTAAAATAATGTGTATTATTATTTAACTAGAGGCCCAGTGCAGGAAATTCGTGTATGGGGGGTCCCCTCAGCCCAACCTGCACCCTCTCACAATCCGGGACCACAGGCTCCTAACTGCTTACCTACCTGCCTGCCTGATCACCCCTAACCGCCTCTGCCTGCCAGCCTGATAGCCCCTAACTGCTCCCCCTGCTGGCCTGGTCACCCCCCCAACTGCCCCTCTCTGCTGGCCTGGTTGCCCCTTACTGCCGCCCCTGCCAGCCTGGTCACCCCCAACTGCCCCCCTCTGCTGGCCTGGTCACCCCTTACTGCCCCTCCCTGGCCTGATTGCCCCTAACTGCACCCTGCCGGCCTGGTCACCCCCAAATGCCCCCCTGCTGGCCTGTTCACCCCAAACTGCCCCCCTGCTGGCCTGGTCACCCCCAACTGTTCCCCTGCTGGCCTGGTTACCCACACAGCCTTCTGTTCAGTCGTTTGGTTGTCCCTCACTATCCCCCCTGCCGGCCTTGTTGCCCCACACAGCCTGCTGTTCAGTCGTCTGTCGGTCATCTGTCCAGTTGTTTCAGTAGTGACAGCCCCTGGCTTTTTATATATTAGGATTTTATGGTTAAAGTACTGCATATCATCAAATACATTGTTGTTAATATTATTCTGAAGAAACTGTTACCACATTAATAAAAAGTAAGAAAATTATTTTGCCTTCACTTATTCCTTTTTTATGCTTTTTTTTATGTGAAACCCAATTTATGACCTGGATAATTTTCCTCCTTTCTGAAGAAATTTTTTTTCAAATTTTTTGCAAGACAAGTCTACTAATATCAAATCCCATATTTTTATGAGGAAGTCTTTATTTCACCTTTACAGTGAAGGATAATTTCACTGGATGCAGAATTCTAGGTTGGTGGATTTTTTCTCTCAAACATGAAAATATTTTACTACATCTCTTCCAGCTTGCATGGCTTCTGAAGATAAATCAGATGTAATTTTTATCATTGCTCTCCTAGAAGTAAGGTGTTTTTGCCTGTTTTCTGTATTCTTTCAATATTTTGTGGTTTTTTTTGTTCAGTATTATCAATATGGTATGTCCAGGTGTAGTTTTCAAATATGTTTTTATTAAATATTTTAGAGAGAGAGAGGAAGGGAGAGTAAAGGAGAGTAAGGGGAGGGGAACTCCTCTGTGCCCTATACTGAGGATTGAGCCTGCAACCCAAGCATGTGCCCTGACCAGGAATGAAGCCTGTGACATTTTGGTGCACAGGGACGATGCTCAATTAACTGAGCTACACTGTCCAGAGCCCAGTTGTAGTTTTTCAGCACTTATCCTGGTGTGTGTTCTCTGACCTTTCCAGATCTCTAATTTGGTTTCTGATATTTATTTAAGGGAAATTCTGAGTAAACATTGCTTCAAACATTTTTCCTGTATTTATTTTCTAGTATTCAAATTATATTAATATTTTTCCTATTATATTTTCCCACATATTTGGGTATTCTGTTCCATTTCTTCTTTTTACTCTGTGCTTTACAGTTTAAAAGGTTTCTATTGACATATGCTCATGATCATTGATTTTTCCTCAGTATGTTTATTAATGAGCCCATTGAAGGCAATCTTCATTTCTACAGTGTTTTTGTTGGTTTGTTTTTAAATCTTTATTGTTGAACTTATTACATATGTCCCACTTTTACTTCCATTGACCCCTTATATCCTGCCCCAGTCCCCTGCCCCAGGTCTTTACCCCCTAATATCTGTATACATGGGTTATGCATATATGCATGCAAGGTCTTTGGTTGATCTCTTCCCACCCACCCTCCCCTGCCTTCCCTTTAAGATTCCAGAGTCTGTTCCATGCTTCTATGTCTCTGGATCTATTTTGATCATCAGTTTATGTTATTCATTAAATTCCATATATGAGTGAGATCATGTGATACTTGCTTTTCTCCGAGTGGTTTATTTCACTGAGCTGTCTAAAAGGGTAAGATTTCCTTCTTTTTCACTGATGCATAGTATCCCATGGGTTAAGTATACTACAACTTTTTTATTCACTCATCTCACTCATCTAATGATGGGCATTTGGGCTGTTTACAGATCATAGCTATTGTAAATTGTGCTGCTATGAACATAGGGGTGCATATATTCTTTCTGATTGGTGTCTCAGGTTTCTTAGGATATATTCCTAGAGGTGAGATCACTGGGTCAAATGGAAATTCCATATTTAATTTTTGGAGGAAACTCCGCACTGCTTTCCGTAATGGCTGCACCAGTCTGCATTCCCACCAGCAGTATACTACAGTTCCATTTTCTCCACATCCTCACCAGCACTTGTTATTTGTTGATTTGTTGATAGTAGCCATTCTGACAAGTGTGAGGTTATATAACACTGTTGTTTTAATTTGTATCTCTCTGATGATCAGTGACTTTGAGATTTTTTCATATGTCTCTTGGCCATATGTATTTCTGCTTTGGAGAAGTGTTTATTTAAGTCCTTTGCCCAGTTTTTTAATTGGATTGTTGGTCTTCCTAATGTAAATTGTATGAGTTCCTTATATATTTTGGATATTAAACCTTTATAACATTTATCATTGGCAAATATGTTCTCCCATATAGTGGGCTCCATTTTTATTTTTTTGATGGTTTCTTATGCTGTACAGAAGCTTTTTATTTTGATGTAGTCCCATTGGTTTATATATTCCTTAGTTTCCTTTGCCCTAGGAGATGTATTGGTAAACATACTGCTGTGAGAGATGTCTGAGATTTTGCTGCCTTTGATTTCTCCCAAGATTTTTCTTGTTTCACAAATTACATTTAAGTATTTTATCCATTTTGAGTTTATTCTTGTGTATGGTGTAAGTTGTTAGTCTAGTTTTATTTTGCATGCATCTGTCCAATTTTCCCAACACCTCATTTATTGAAAATAATGTGTTTACTCCATTGTAAGTCCTTGCCTCCTTTGTCAAATATTAATTGAGCATAATGATTTGGGTCAATTTCTGGGGTTTCTTTTCTTTTCCATTGATCTATATGCCTGCTCTTGTGCCAGTACTAGGCTCTTCTGATTACAGTGGCTTTATAGTATGACTTGATATCTGGTATTGTGATCCTTGCAATTTTGTTCTTCATATCCAAGATTGCTTTGGCTATTTGGGGTCTTTTTTGGTTCTACATAAATTTTTGGAGTGTTTGTTCTAAGTCTGTGAAATATGCCGTCAGTATTTTAATAAGGATTGCATTGAACCTGTAGATTGTTTTGGATAGTATGGACATTTTAATGATGTTAATTCTATCAATCCATGACCATGGATTATTCTTCCTTTTTTTTATATCTTCCTCTATCTCATTTATCAACATCTTATTGTTTTCTGAGTATACATATTTTACCTCCTTGGTTATGTTTATTCTTAAGTATCTTAATTTTTTGTTGCAATGGTAAATGGCATTTTTTTAAAATTCTCTTTCTATGAGTCCATTAATAGTGTATAAACATCAACAGTCATTTTAAATTAATGGTCTGATAAGTCCAACACATTTTTCATATCTGAGTGTGATTTTTATTACTATTCTGTATCTTTAAAATGTGTTAGTATTTTATTTTTCCATTTTTTAATTTTTTTTGTTATTGATTAAGGTATTACATATGTGTCCTCATCTCCCCATTCCCCCCACCCTGCTCATGCCCTCACCCCCTGGTGTCTGTGTCCATTGGTTATGCTTATATGCATGCATACAAGTCCTTTGGTTGATCTCTCACCCTTACCCCCACAATTCTAACCATAGATCATCTGTACATTGTAATGTGTGTTTACTATCCAAGCCAAGTCTTCTTCCATCACCGTTTGTATTTAACATTTGAGTTGGTGAAGCTAGCCAATACTTTTTTTGCCCTCACTTGGAAGGAAAACTATTTACCTAGGGTTTTCCTGAAAGCCCTTTTTATTTTCCACAAATCCTAAAGGCTGATTTATTTTTTTAAATTTATTGATTAAGGTATTACATATGTGTCCTTGCCCCCCATTTCTCCCTCACACCCCACTCATGCCCTCACCCCCCTGGTGTCTGTGTCCATTGGTTAGGTTTATACGCATGCATACAAGACCTTTGGTTGATCTCTCCCCCTTAACCCAACCTCCCCTACCTTCCTTCTGAGATTTGACGGTCTGATCAATGCTTCTCTGTCTCTAGATCTGTTTTTGTTCATCAGTTTATGTTGTTCATTATATTCCACAAATAAGTGAGATCATGTGATATTTATCTTTCTCCAACTTACTTATTTCGCTTAGCATAATGCTCTCCAAGTCCATCCATGCTGTTGCAAATGGTAGGAGTTCCTTCATTTTTACAGCAGCATATTATTCCATTCTGTAGCTGTACCACAGTTTTTTCATCCACTAATATGTTAAAGCATGAGACTTATTTTTCCATTTTAGTATGACATAATATTTTGTTGAAAGTCAGACATAATACACTTCATAAAAGACCTTTAGTGATATTATAGTAAGGTGTAAAGGAAGAGGAAGAGTTCAATAGCTTTATGATTAGGTCTCAGTCATTTAGGTACCCTGTGCCTCTTGACTGTCAAGTTCACTAGTGTTTCTCCTTTTCCACCATCTCCAACCTTAGGTGAGGCCTAAAGTTTAGAAGGGCCTGGAGTTAGGTATTTATGTCTTCCAGGTCAATCAGGATCTGGAAATATAGAAAATTTAAATAATGTCTGGTTATAAAGAATAGCATGATGCTCAGGGCATATTTTAAAATAACCACTTTACCCCTGATATGGCTCCTGAAGGTTAAGACTGACTAAAGTGTGAGATTCCCCTTAAGGCTGTCCCCACTAGAGTTTTTATCCTCAAACTTGCTCACACTAAGCTTCCATCAATTTGTCAATTATGCTTTAGGTTTTCCTAGACCAGTACTGGTTTCCAGGGAGGAAGTTTATCTATGGAAACTTATGCTTGTATATTTCTGCTCTGATAAGCTTTGATTGTCTGTTTCTTCCTGTCTATCTCTTCAGTTTTGAAGGAGGCCATTAGTCCTTTCATTCAATTTCTGATGAATCTAGAATATTTTTTCTTTTTTTTCAGTTTGTTTACCTTTTTATTTGTGGTTACTATGGAATGACAATGTCTAAGCTCCTCATATGTTAGACTGAAAATCTGAAGTCCCTTTAAAATTATTATATTTACTAATTTTAGGGAAAGAAAAAGGGAGCGAGTGAGAGAAACATTGATGTAAGAGAGAAACATCAATGGTTGCCTCACATATGCACCTCAACTGGGAATGAACCCACAATATGGGTATGTACCCTTGCTGGGAATAAAACTGGCAAACTTTCAGTCCATGGGATGACACCACACTGGCTAGAAAATTATTTATATATGTCAATATTTGTAATAAACTTATGTATTCATATGGCATGTCATTAAAGTGCTGAATGTTCATATTACTGTATAAAATGTCGGAAAACACAGAACATAAAACAATTTAATTGAAAATCACCCCATATTCTATCATCCAAAAAATAGTATTAACAATTTTATGTATGCATTTGTCTTTATTGTCTATATGTAAACTATGTATTTGAAATGATACTACAAATATAATTTTTAATATATTGTTTTTACTCAATCCAATATATATATATATATATATATATATATATAATCAGAAAATGTATAAACTTCCTAAGAAAAATGAGACAATATAATTCACCTTATTTTTTCAAACTAGAAAAATATGTGCTTAACATCTGTGGGTATGTATATATTTTCAGGTTTGTGCATATGTGAGAGACCATTTATTTACATATTTTAATGTAATTAATTGCATTGTATATATTATATAACCTAAATTTTCCCTTACTAACATACTGAATGATTTTTTAGCATAGCTAACACAAGAATATTCTCAAGTTCTATGGAGAGATAGTATAAAGAAAGAGTTATTTATGACTGTGTACTCTATCCTATATAATAAAAGGATTATATGCAAATTGATCAAACAGCAGAATGACCCATCGCTATGATGCACACTGACCACCAGGGGGCAGATGCTCAACACAGGAGCTGTCCCATGGTGGTCAGTGTGCTCCCACAGGGGGAGTGCCACTCAGCCAGAAGCCCTGAGCCAAGCTCATGGCTGGCAAGCACAGCAGCGCTGGCAGGAGCCTCTCCCACCTCCACAGCAGTGGCAGCACTAAGGATGTTGGAGATCCCCCAAGGGCTCCCAGACTATGCTGAGGGGCCACCCCAAGTGCACGAATTTCGTACACCGGGCCTCTAGTTAATTTTATAACTTAATAAAAAATAGAGAGCATTCAAGATGGAGTTTTAAGGTGCCAGAAATTATTTACTTACATTTTTTGTCAATAAAATCATTTTTTAAACTGGGATAGAGGCAGTATCTTTACTTTTAGCAATACCACATGTAATGTATCTCAATAATGAAGAATTTTAGTCACCATACAGCAAGCACCAGCCATGTATCAAACTCAGTTTCTAGGACCTCCATCACCTACCTGAATGAGGTAAGTCTTGTGGGCTTTAGGGACAAAACTCAAGACCCACCCCAGTTCAAAGAAATTTTTTTAAACTAAAGCCACCATGTGTCTCATTTTTTATTTTTATTGCTGACTAAACAAAGCATCTATTCCTCACCGTATGGCCATCTCTCTTGCTTATCTTTACTACTATGCCTCCTCTATCTCTCATTTAAAAAGGTTTGAAAAATTTTTGCTCTACCCTTCAGTCTCAGTCTTTCTCAAAGATCATTGCTTTCCACATTTAAGTGATGAGTGTGTATTTTTTTCTCCTCCTTTATTCCCATTAAAGTTTTTTACCCATCTTATTTAAACAAACTTTGTTCAATAATACACTAGCCATTTTTTAAGACAACCTTCTCTCTTTCACTGTCACTATTATCTGCCATCTTGGTTAATCATCCCTTTTAATGACATAGTAATTCACTCCTTCGACAAAATTTTGAGCACCATATTCTGGATCAGCAACCATTCTAGGTACTAGGAATTTAGCAGAAAAAAAAAAAAAAAAACAGATAAAATTACTTTTCCCTGAGTTTCCAAAACAACACTTTCCTTGGCCCATCTCATCTTTTCTTCATTAAGGCTAAAATTCTTCAAATCTGGTACTAGGCTACTTTTCTTTATTCAAACTCTTGTTTTTTGTACATTCTTGGAATTCCAGTGCTATGTATATTCTGATTAATCACAAAATTACTTCACTGAGAATTAAGTATACTTAAGAAATTTGTGGGGCTTAGGTTATAAATTTTGTGCTTGTCCATACATAAATAATTATCTATTTTAATATCCCCATCAACCTTGTTCATAAACAACATTTACAGACTGACTAATTTTTCCTGGTAGCCAGCATTTAATATATTCCCATACACAAATGCCTGTGTATGTAAGACTACATTATGGTCCTATTTATATGACAGAACTAATATTAACATAAATTAATGAATTTTCTCACACTATTAATGAGGTTCTCAAAATTAATGAAATGGTTTTTGCAGAAATATTGATTATTCCTTAGAACATTGAAAAACACTCAATTTAAATCTATGTTTAGAAAACACAAAGGTATGAGTTAACATGCAGAAGATAAAATTGCCTTCGTTACTATCATTTTAAAACATTTTAAATAAACATCATATTTTATTTATTATTCAATAAGTAGATTATCCTGAGGGTTTTTTTATTATTATTGATTCACTAGAGGCCCGGTGCACGAAATTCATGCACGGGGGCGGGGCGGCTATCCCTCAGCCTGGCTTGCACCCTCTCCAATCTGGGACCCTTCGAGGGATGTCCAACTGCCCATTTAGGCCCAATCCCACCGGACATCCCTCTGACAATCCAGGACTGCTGGCTCCCAACTGCTCGCCTGCCTGCCTTCCTGATTGCCCCTAACTGCTTCTGCCTGCCAGCCTGATCACCCCCTAACCACTCCCATGCCAGCCTGATTGATGTCTAACTGCTCCCCTGCCAGCCTGTTTGCCCCCAACTTCCCTCCTCTGCTGGCCTGGTCACCCTAACTGGCCTCCTCTGCAGGGTTGATTGCCTCCAACTGCCCTCCCTTGCAAGCTTGGTCCCTCTCAACTGCCTTCCCTTGCAGGCCTGGTGCCTCCCAACTGCGCTCCCCTGCTGGCTATCTTGTGGTGGCCATCTTGTGCCCACATGGGAACAGGATCTTTGACCACATAGGGGCAGCTATCTTGATCTTGTGTGTTGGAGTGATGGTCAATCTGCATATTACTCTTTTATTAGATAGGATAGAGGCCTGGTACACGGGTGGGGACCAGCTGGTTTGCCCTGAAGGGTGTCCTGGATCAGGGTGGGGTTCCCTTGGGGCATGGAGAGGCCTGAGTGAGGGGCCTGTGGTGGTTTTCAGGCCAGCCACGCCCCTGGGGACCCAAGCAGAGGCCCTGGTATCTGGAATTTATTTACCTTCTACAATTGAAACTTTGTAACCTGGAGCAGAGCCAAGCCTCCTGCTCTGTCCGTGGATTTGTTTACCTTCTATAATTGAAACTTTGTATCCTTGAGTGGAGGCCTGGGCTCACCAGAGTGTGTGGAAAGCTTGGCTTCCTCTGTTGCTGGGGAAACCCAAGCCTCCCTTCTGGTAGCCATCTCGGTTGGGGTTAATTTGCATACTCGCCCTGATTGGCTGGTGGGTGTGGCTTGACTGGTGGGTGTAGCTTATGTAGCGGAGTGGTGGTCAATTTGCATATTACTCTTTTATTAGAGAGGATGCCCTCTGGGGAAAAAATCATTATTTCCATATGTTTTTAATGAAAGGTTTTAATTTTGTTTAAATAAGTTATCCTTTTTATAGCATAAACCACTCAAAAGACAATCGTTCAAGTGTCTAGTGTATGCATCATGTTGCTCTATTAAGCATTATTATGATTATTTACTCACCTAAATCGAATAATTATCATGATGAGTTCAGTGAACAGGAAGAGTTTTAATTTATCCATACCATTATTATTTAAAAACTAGAGGCCAGGTGCACAAGAATCGTGCACTAGAGGGGGTCCCTCAGCCCAGCCTGCTCCCTCTCGCAGCCAGGGTTCTTGCAGTCTAGGACCCCTCACTCCTTACCGCCCGTCTGCAGCAGCAGAGGCAGAAGAGGCTCCCATCACTGCTGCTGCACTTGCCAGCCATGAGCCCAGCTTCTGGCTGAGCAGCACTCCCTCTGTGGGAGTGCACTGACCACCAGGGGACATCTCATGCGTTGAGTGTCTGCCCCTGGTGGTCAGTGCAAGTCATAGAGACCGGTCGTTCTGCCATTTGGTAGATTTGCATATTATGCTTTTATCTATGTAATATATAATTATATTATTTATATAATTATGCTTTTTTTCCTATACAGACTAGAAATCACTATTTCATCAGTGAAAGTCTACTGTAATAAATGATTTTGTGTTTTTTAATTTTGAGAGTTGCCAAAAATATAGACTAAAAGTAAAAGTCAGAGAACCATTAGAAACAGTGATTTTGTGGAAATTCTCAATGGTGTTCCTTTTCCCCTATTGGTTACACCCTAGGTACCAAGAAAATGCTTTCTTCATGAACAATTTGGGGATATTTCCAACTCTTAACAATTCTGAGACATGCTTAATCTTACATAATAAGATTATAATAAGATCACTATGATGTGTGCTGACCACCAGGGTGATGGCTGCACAGAACATGGCAGGCATCGGCAACATGGAGCTGGCAGCGGGTGGCAGTGGAGGCACTGCCGGCCCCGATGGGCCCTGACAAGAGTGGGACCACAGCAGGATGGTGGAGCAGGTGAGCCGGCGGGGCCAGGCCAAGGTGGGTGCAAGCAGGGGCCCGATTGCCCTGCCGATAGCCCTGCAGATGGTGACCAGTGGCAGTGGTGGGGGCGGGGTTGCCACCTGGCTCCCAGGTGCTGAGGGAGCCAGGCAGGAGTTCTGGCCCCGATTGATCACCCTGCAGATGGGACAGGGAACTGGGAGTAGCTGGCAGCGACCAACCTCCCATGGTGCTTGGGCAAGGTCTGTGACCTCTTGCCAGCTACCTAGGAGCAGGGGTGATAGGGACAGAGGTGTGGTGAGAATGCAGGGTGTCTGTCAAGCTCACTCTCACTCTGCCTGCTACCCTTCCCTGGGAAGCCAGGGCTCATATGCCGGGGAAGTTCCTGTGCTCAGGTGCTGGGAGCCCGTGAGGGAGGAGCTTGCCCTGCACCCATGTGGCCTCTTCTGGGTGAGCCGGGCTGCAGCCATCAGGACCACAGGAGCCAGTTAGGCTCCCTATGGGTTCATGCAGGAACCAGTCTGCGAGGCCGGCCAGAAGAGAGTGTGCTGCCTACCCAGCTTCCATGTGGCACCGCTGGGCAGCCCAGAGGACCATGCTGTGCCCCAGCCTGCGGTATCCAGCCACGCTCACCACATCTCCGCATGGGGACTTGGGCACCATGACTTAGGTGGAGGGGGGTGCGTGAGGGCCCAGGGGCCCAGGTGCTGCCTGGGGCCCAGGGGTCAGCTGGGACCTGCCTTTCCACACCAGATGCTTGCACTTCAATCACTGGCCAGGCCTAAGGATGGCACCTGTGCACAAATTTTGTGCATCGGGCCTCTAGTCATATCTAATAATTTAATCAGGTTTATGTCTAGAACTCTTCTTACCAATTCAATTAGTCTACTATGACATTTCAGACTCGAGCTGTTGTATTTTTTAACAGGTAGACCAATCAACACATTCATCTTTTGATTAGATATTCAGTGAATTTTAATTTCTATTTTCTCACCACTTTGGTCCAATAAAATTCATGTGGACTCACAAAATTTTTTCTTGGAACAAGTAACTTATTTTAAGTTTGTTTCTTTAAAAATATGTCTTATACATAGCAACTTTTAAAAGGGTATATAATTTTGATTTTAACATAGATAAGAATGCTACATTATACTTCGTGAATTGAACTGCCTTATGTTCTTGCCTTTAATTTAAAAAATGATTTTTATTTTTATTTTTTTATTTTTTAAATATATTTTATTGATTTTTTACAGAGAGGAAGAGAGAGGGACAGAGAGTCAGAAACATCGATGAGAGAGAAACATCGATCAGCTGCCTCCTGCACACCCCCCACTGGGGATGTGCCCGCAACCAAGGTACATGCCCTTGACCGGAATCGAACCTGGGACCTTTCAGTCCGCAGGCCGACGCTCTATCCACTGAGCCAAACCGGTTTCAGCTAAAAAATGATTTTTAAATAAAAAGCAATTTTTTATAAAATGTTGATATCTTCTTTGGAACACCTAAATATTTATATAACCATATTTGTTGCTTGCAAATGTTTTTATTTTATGATTTCTATTCACATTTAAAGTTTCATTTTCTACAAATATCTATATATTTAATAGTAACTTAACAAATTGAAGTGGACAGCTATGTGCTTGCAGCTTGCTGTATTACATTTGACACTTGGATAATTTCTTAGACTTATTTAAAGCCCAGCACAAAAATATAAATATTGGCCCAGGCATATATAAGTATGAGCTTCTAATAAATCTGTTAAAGATTTAAACAAGGTTATTGTTTTGTATTTTTTCAATTGCAGTGCACATTCAGCATTACTTTATATTCATTTCATGTGCAAGGTTATTTATGTAGTGACTTTGAATATTTAATGTTATTCTAGCAATATGACTCACTTTGGGATGGATCATTACTGTGCACTGATATCATGCCTCAGGCATAAAATGATTTTAGTGAATTATGTGTTAATCAAGAATATAATTATTTTAACTATTTAACCTTTGTTTTTTAAAACAAGATATTCTCTTTTATGTAATACCTAAGCTTATTTTTTTAATTTTTTTCTTTATTGATTAAGGTATTACATATGTGTCTTTATCCCCCCATCCCCCCAACCCCCTGCTTGTACCCTCACCTCCCTAGTGTCTATGTCCATTGGTTATGCTTATATGCATGCATACAAGTCCTTTGGTTGATCTTATATAGCCATCTAAACTATTGTGTGTTTTTTTTACGTAAATAAAATCAGTATTTTTTCTAACAACTATGGACTAGCAAGAGTAGTACATAAGAGCAAATGATTAAGGAATCTTAAAAATAAGTTTAGAGATCAACCTAAGCTTATTTTTAAGATTCCTTAATCATTTGCCCTTATCTACTACTCTTGCTAGTCCATTGTTGTTGGGGAAAAAAATACTGATTTCATTTATGTAAAACACAGTGGTTTAGATGGCTGCATCATGCATACATTTTTTATTTCCCCCTGTTAAATGTATTGTTTCCAAAGTATTTCTTCTGAATATGTATTTCTGTGTGCTTTCTTTTCCTTTATTTTTACCTTTTTTATATAAGAGAAATCTTCCTGAATCTGATGCTTTGCCTCTGACAGTCTTTGAGTGGCTGCATACTATTAGTGTCTCTTTCTTTTCATCAGGTTGATCTAGGAAACAATAACCATATTCTAGGCGAATATCTGGGAAGATACCAGGAGTCCCAGTAGCCCTAGAAGCCTCTGTTTAGTATGGATGCATAAACTTGGTTATGCCTCGGAAACTAATAAAATTATGTCACTGCCAAAAGCCCTACTGTTAAAGTAAGTGTGCATGTGAATAGTATGTGCACATACAAATATATTTATCAGCAAAGACTACACAGTATTGGGCACCCTATTTTCAAATATGACCAAATAGTTTTGTATCCAAAGAGTGGCCAAGGAACTGACCTTTAGCAAAAATTTTCCCTGCCTCCATTCAAACAAAATTATTTTGTTGCCAAAAATGGAAACAAACATAGCAACTTTTTATACATAGCAACTTTTAAAAGGGTACTCATTAAGAAGTAAAATTTAGTTTATATATTTTTGGAGAATGCATTAACCATTTGTCAAATGCAAGTTATATAGGCATTAGGATGTATCTTTTCTTAGCAAATGAAAAGGGATGAAGTGAATTTTACATCAACTATAAATTAGAGTGACAAACTATGAGTGGAAATCCATATTTTTAATGAAATTTATTTTAAATGATTTGCTTGGGGTAAGTTGTTTCATTATAAATCTATTTATTATTTTTTTCTTTAAAGCAGAAATGTTAGGACAGAGATTAAAAACAATTTATGCAATTAGCCAGATAGTCAGTCTTTTTGGCTTTGTGGGCCGTGCAGCATCATAGACAATGTGCAAACATGTGGTTGTGTCTCAAGAAAACTTTATAAGTACAGGTAATAGGTTGGATTTGGCCCACAGACCACAGTTTGTGAAAAAAACAATGAACCAAGTTGACCCCAATAAATTCAATTAAAAAATAAACTAATCCATGATTATTCTATGCAACAGAAAAATCCTAATATATAAAAACCCTGGGTCCATCACGACCAAACAGACGACCTGTCCATCCCCTGGCCCTCAAGCTCCAATGATCAGGGGATGGCTAACAGGGGAACTGGGCACCTCAGGTTCCAATGAATCCCTGGCAGCAACGACTGGTGAGCGGGCAGAAGGCAAACCACTTGATCCCTCCCCCCAGGCCTGCAGGCTCCCATTGATCAGGGGATGGCTAACAGGGAACCAGAATGAGTGGCACTGGGACTGGCGAGCACCTGGAAGGCAGGCCTCTTGGTCCCTCCTCCCAGCCCTCAGACTCCAATCAATCAGGTGGCAGAGGTGCGGCAGAACTGGGGACTGGCTTTCATAGTAGTCCTACAGCTACAGTCTCCAGAAGACAGGACAGGCACCAATGAACCAGCTCTGCAGGATGATCCTGATAGCACTGCAGGCCTCTTGGAACTCAGCCTCGGGCACTGCAGCCATTTCCCATCCCTTGGACTGGCTCCCTTAGTAGTCCTGTAGGTTCAATCTGAAGAGGACAAGCCAGGCACCAATGGACCAGCACTGCTGGCATGATCCTGACAGCGCTGCCGTCCTCCTGGAACTCAGCCTTGGGCACTGCTGCCACTTCCCCTCCCTAGACACTCCACAAGGAAGAAAGGATATCGCCAGCAGCAGCATCTAGTGCTGTAACTGCTCTATAGAACCAGCGGTTACTGCTCTCCATGTGCTTCCTCCAGGTCTCCTGCCCCTCTCCAGATGAAGTGTGTACACTGCACACGGAAGGAGATGTAAGTAGATAGCACACAGGCAATTAATTTCAAAAGATTTTGGACCAATTGTTTCCCTCATTGGCCTGTTGGTTTGTTCCTCTCTAAGTTTTTCCTCAACAACCTCACAAAAGGAGCAGAAACTAAGAGGAATAGTCCATTAAGGCTAATTAAAGCCATTAAAATTAATTTTGTTTGGAAATTTATTGGGAAATTTGGGAGTCCCATTGAGACCATTGATGCATGCCAGGGAGTCACCCAGCGGAGCCCCTGAAACGACTGCTGCTGGGGGCTGTGACACAGTGGCTGCTTCCCTGCCCCCACCCTGCAGGCCTGGCACCGGCTCTGAGGGGCTCCAGCACTCTCACTGCTCAGCTCATCATCGCATTTGCACCTCCAACCCCTTCAGGTTGTGAGAGGAGAATAAGAGGGTGTGAACCATGAAAGCCATTCTGGGAGATGTTTTCACAAGAAGGTGGACCCAACCGTCATTTTTATGATGTGGTTTGTGAACCATTAAATGTCCCCTTTTAAAATATAACTTCAGGGTGTGCCCAGTGCCAGGGAGCCCACGGGGAGCGGAGCCCTTAGATGTAAGCATTCTGTGCGTTTTGGGATCTCCTGAGGGTGTACGTCCCCTGGAGGGTGAACCCCAGGCTTCAGGGAGGCCTCAGACCATTGTCTGAACATACAGCTCTCACAATGTGTGAAGGCAGGAAAACTGGCTGTGAAATTTGCATCCCGTCCCCAGGTGTTACAGGGCAACATGCAAAGCTAAACGAGTGGAATTTCGATGGCGCCTCAGCTGACTGAGGCGGGAGAGTGCCTGAATCCCTGGGCCTCTGTGATAGCAGGAGTCCTTGCATGGGACAAGGGAGGCAGAAGGAGGACCCGAGGAAGTGTGAGGAGCTCAGCTGTTATTGCTGAAGGAAGAGGCTAGACACTGAGCCAATGGATCTCCCAAGCCCCTGGGCAGAGACGCGTCTGTCACACCCAGTGCTGCTGCTGTGTCCCCACGGACAGAACTGCAAGTCCATCAGTGTGCGCTGCTCTCAGCCCATGTGTGTGGTCCTTTGTTATAGGAGTATGGAAACTGTCCCCCAGGGGGTTGGGGTCAGAGGTTCTGTGGCCAATGAGGGAGCAAGGGGAGACTAAGTGGCTGGAAGGGAGAGGCTAGCAGTTCAGAAAGCTAGGTGCACTCAGGAATACCCAGGGGGACACTGAGTGGTGCAGGAACATGGGAGCTGGGCAGTCAGACAGCAGTGCTGCAAGAGAGGGGAGGTAGTGGCAGAGGGCAGCAGAGGCAGTAAAGCCCCCGTGGACTCAGCCAACAGCAGGCCTGGTCTCACAGTCCTGTGGTCAGAGGGCGGCAGCTTAGCAGACCTTCTGCTCCAGCTCTCACATGCTGTGCAAGGCTGCAGCGAGCAGTGAGCCTTCTGGCAGAACCCGTTCTGGGGACTGTCTGACTAGAGGCCCAGCTGTGTGCTGGCTGTGGAAAGAGACCCCTGAGGTCCTAGAAGCCACCTGGCTCCTTGCCATGGCTTCTCTAGTCCTCAAGGGGGCCGCAGCTGCCATGACCAAGCCAGACAGGCCCCAAAGAGCCACGGCAACCACAGCCTCTCCTACACTCAAGAGAAAACGTTCACATGAAGCAGGACACTGGGGCCATTGGGGTCTGCCCACCACGGACACCAGTAGCCCTGGACCCTGCCACAGTGTTGTCTGGATCCTAAATGTTGGGAAACGTTTGACTCCTGTCAACTGTTTGTCTGAGGAAACGATGGGTCCATTCTCCATGGTCCCCATGAGCAGTTGTCAGATCTCCCAGGAGGCATTGCAGAGACAGTCTTGCTTGGGGGCCTAGAGACTCAGATCTTTTTGTCAATGTGAAATGGTCCAAGTCTAGCAAGTCAGACACAGATTCCACTGTAAGAACTGTACAAATGAACAAAACAAACAAATCTGAGAGTCAGATAAGCCAGTGCGGTGTCTATCAGCAGTGTCTCCTCAGAGGGGCCATCCGGGGTCATTTGCAGAAATTCTGTCATCTGGGAACCCACAGAAATATTTCAATAGATGGGATGTCTTAGGCCTTACCACACAGCCTCTGTTATGATATATTTACATCATCTTAAATAATGAAAGCCTAATATGCTAAGTGTCCGGTCATATGGTCAGCCATTCAACCAATTAAAGCGTAATATGCTAATGATATGCTAAGGCCACTAAACTGCTTACTATGACATGCACTGACCACCAGGGGGCAGACTCTCCAACCAGTAGGATAGCTTGCTGCTGGGGTCTTGTGAATTGGGATTGAGAGAGATGGGCCAGACACACCCTGCAGCCCTCCCACAGTCCCTCCCCAGCTGGCCAATCTCCTGCATCCCTCCCCAGCCCTGATCGTGCACCAGTGGGGTCTCTCGGCCTGGCCTGCACCCTCTCGCAATTCAGAACTCCTCAGGGGATGTTGGAGAGCTGGTTTTGGCGCAACAGTGGAATGACCAGTCACTATGACAGACACTGACCACCAGGGGGCAGATGCTCAATGCAGGAGCTGCCCCCTGGTGGTCAGTGCGCTCCCACATGGGGAGCACTGTTCAGCCAGAAGCTAGGCTCAAGGCTGGAGAGCGCAGCGGCAGTAGTGGGAGCCTCTCCTGCCTCCGCAACAACACTAAGGATGTCTGACAGATGGCATTGGCCTGCTCACCATTGGGAGGAGCGGGCCTAAGCCATCAGCTGGACATCCCCTGAGGGCTCCTGGACTGCGAGAGGGTGCAGGGTGGGCTGAAGGACCCCCCTCCCACAGTGCACTAATTTCGTGCACCGGGCCTCTAGTAAAAAATAAAAAGACAAAAATGGTTGGGTTAAAAGCATGTAAGTATAATTCTAACTTGGGAAGATACTGCTATAGTTCTATTCTGAGCAAAGCAAATACAGTGTTGGTTACAAATGCAGTGTTAGTTTCTAGCAATGTCTCTTTGAAATGTTATCATAAGAAATTTTATAATAGACATACAATTACTTTTACCAGTGTTACATCAACTTTTCAATGCTGACTAAACCAATCTTGTGTGTAAAATAATATATGGCTTAATTTTACAGAAGAAAATTATAACTATGTATATCAAAATTCAAGTATGTTTTATCAATTCATTCCAAATAAGTAAAGTCTACTCTATAAACTTTAATGTTGAATTAAAAAGCTGATTTACCTGTCTGATGTCTTACTTGAAGATAAATTATTAAGCAAAAATACAAATATCCTTTAAAAATATCTTAGATAATAAAGATTCAAAATTGCATAATAATTGTATGTCTCCTCTTTCTAATTCTACAAGGGGAAATAATTCTGGGAGCAAAGAAGGCAAAATAAAACTTGTCATTTTTATTTTTTAAAATTTGCTAAGAATACTGCTTATATGTGTGTGGAGTAGGTCATGTGGAAAAGGTGGAAGGTAACTATCAGGAACAGACAACTTTGCCATATTAAAATCTCTATTGTAGTATAGAAGGACCAACAGTTGAATAGCACTATTATAGAAGAACATTCTCTGTGAGATATTGCAAATAAACCTATAAAAGAACCAGGAAATATATAGCAGTGATCAATAATGCAAAAATAGGAAGATGGAGTAGAAATCCAATAGATCTTTTCCTTCTCTAATTTATTTATCATTATCTCTGTATTTTTTTAATGTATAGATGCTATATATCCAAATCATTTCTATTTTATTATGAAAGTAGACATCTGGGCAAGTATATAAAGATAGACAACATAATTTTCTCATTCCTTACAAGAAATATTAAATATGAAAGTCTGTGTGACATGAAAGCTAATTTCTTGGGTGTCTTTATACTGAAAGAACTAGAACTGTACTCTTGTATGGCAAGTGGGAAATACTAATGACAGAGAGGAGCAAGGATGACACATTGAACTTCAAAGTTTTTTGTCAAATGAATTCCGTGGCTTACCCCACCTGCCAGTCTGTGTTTAGAGTAATTACGATATCTATAGTACCGAGCAGAAACTGTATGTAAATTATAATCATAACTAGAAAATTCTAGTGATTTTAATTTCTTTGAATCCCCCTTTACTTCTTATCTATGAAACACTATAATTTGTTCAATTTAAACTTTTGAAAGAGTTCATAATGTACATGGATATTTAAAATAAAATAATATAATAAAATTTGCTACTCTCCCTTGGGCTATTATAAAGACATTTTTAAATTACCTATGATTTGGCCAATCCCTATGATCATATTTCATGCTTTTACTACAGGTAATCTTTACTGGTAGAATTCAGAAAATAGTCCTTTCTTCCTTTTTATGTGTCAGTTATTAAATAATATTGAAGAGAAAAAGATTTTGTGGAACATGGCCTCTGGGGTAAAGTAAGGATAAAAAGCTTTGCAAATAAGTCTATATTCTGCAAGATGTGCACAGTATGCAATAATTTAATATTGAAGAAGTTGAAAAAAGTTAGGATTTCTTTTTTTATTATATTTTTATTGATTTCAGAGAGGGAGAGATAGAAACATCAATGATGAAAGACAATCATTGATCAGTTGCCTCCTGCATGCCCCCTACTGGGGATTGAGCTCACAACCCAGCATGTGCCCTTGACCGGAATTGAACCCGGGACCCTTCAGTCTGCAGGTCGACGCTCTATCCACTGAGCCAACTCAGCTAGGGCTAGATTTATTTTTATGCTTATATAAAACTATGAAAAAGATTAATGTCTATGACATGTGTTCATGCAAGTTACAGTTTATGTCAGCATGTTTACCTAATGTGCAAGTATATTGTAGATGAAATATCAACTGCTATAGCCTACAAATACTCATTTTGATATGTAAGAATATAATAAATAATTGTGTATATTATGCTACACATTAACATGTATCTGATCTTTAGCAAAAGAGTGAAGCACTAGAAATTCAATAGCTTGCCTTATTCGTTTTAACAGTTGTGAGTACATATATACTGTACTCTCCACTTGGAATAAAAATACTTATGTTTAAGATACACAACACTCAATAAGAAAAAGGACATCTGATGTAAAAGAAAAGTATAGAAAATGTTGACTGTATCTTTAAATAAGATTTCTCTAATTTTTTTTCTCTCTATGAAAGTAGCAATAGCTTAAGCATCTCCTTATGTCTTGTTCGACATCTACTATTGCCCATCTGCTTATTGATTGGTAGGAAACTCCAAATGGGAATTTTATCTCATTAATCATGTCATATCACAGGGATTGGGACCAAAAAAAAAAACAACCCTTTAAGCTTCACAGCAAACATCTACTGTCCAGTAAGATAAATGAACAAATATAATATGGATAGAATATCTTCACACTAATTAAAGGTCAGCTGGCATAAAATTTTGCACAAAATTGATTATATTATGCTATAACCAGTTTTCTCTATCTGTATAATGAATAAATAATATGAGAATATTCTATCATTTCAACTCTGTTATTTTGTCAAACCCCAGAAACATGACTATTAAAAATCTATGCAAAAAATCAAGAAGCAATATATATGTTTTAAATAGCACAACATCACATTAAATTAAGCATGCAGCATAGCAAATGAAATTGCAATACTTTTGTTTTGTATTTAGTTTTGCACATATTTCAAAGAAGAAGACACATTCATAAATTCAGAAAATGGAAACCAAATTTAAGAGTACCAAAACTAAAGTTATAACATTTATATATTGACAAGTGGCACTTAGCATGTTATTCATATGAAATTCTATAATCTATAGACTGAAGTCTAATTTCAAATCATGAGAAGAACACTTGTCTACTCATTGTTAATCATCCTAGCCAGGAATTAAGACAGATATCCTCTGATTCTTCCATTTGTATTTCACAGACATCTATGACATATAGTTAGTGATTTCACAACTACTTCCTGTCTTCATTTCCTCTTATATCCTCAATGCCTTACTAAGACAATCTGAGGCCTGGATTAATTGAATGTTCTCCCCTTAATATACTGTTATCATTATCAACCACATTCAGATATCAGAAGGGTATGTATAAAAACTTATGTAAAAATACTCTAAATATAATTTAGACCCTATTTGTTAATACTTTATGGCCACTACAGTAATACTAGACATGCTATAGCAGTTTTGCTATGTGATATATTACATTGTATATGCACTGATTTAAATGTATTCTATGAGGAAAACAGAAAAATGGAGTAGGAAACACATTGGATAAAATGTTGGACAAAAACCTGGAACACCAGCAGAAATAATGAAAATGTACCTTATAGTTTGGCCATTTCCCAATCACAAATGAGCATATTTTGTTTATGCTTTCAAACACACACATACACACACACACACACACACACACACACACACACACACACACACTCACCCACTGTGGTAGACAGAATTTTAAGATGACCACTAAGATTACTGTCCTCCTTTTGTATACAATTTGTTAAATCCTCCCCCTTTGAGTGTGGGTGGGAGATTGATGTATGAGTTATCATTGCATTGATTGTGTTATGTTGAATTGAAAAGGATTTTGAACATATGATTAATGTTTCTAATCAGTTGACTGTTTATTTTTTAAAAAATCTTTATTGTTGAGAGTATTACAGATGTCCCTTTCCCCCCTCCTTTAACCCCCTCTACCTGGTCCCCACCCTGCCCCAAGCCTTCACCACCCTATGGTCTGTGTCCATAGGTAATGCATATCTATACTAAAAAAGGGTAATATGCTAATTAGACCAGGTGACCTTCTGGACGTCCTTCCAGACAAAGCCATGGTGGTGGGGCCGAAGCAGAGGTGGTTAGGGGCAATCAGGCCAGGAGAGGAGGGCAGTTGGGGGTGATCAGGCCGGTGGGGGAGCCAGTTGGGGGCAAGCAGGCCAGCCCGGGGGGCAATTAGGTGCTATCAGACTGGCAGGGGGCAGTTGGGGGCGATCAGGCCAGCAGGGGGGCAGTTGGGGGTGAGTAGGTCAGCATGGGGGGCAGTTGGGGCTAAGCAGGCCAGCAGGGGGCACAGTTGTGGACAAGTAGGTTGGTAGGGGGGCAGTTGGGGGTGAGCAGAATGGCAGGGGGGCCAGTTGGGGGTGAGCAGGCCAGCAGAGGGGTAGTTGGGGGCAAGCAGGCCTGCAGGGGGAGCAGTTGGGGGCAAGCAGGCCAGTAGGCAGAGTGGTTGGGGCGATCAGGCAAGCAGGCAGGTGAGCAGTTAGGAGCCAGCAGTCCTGAATTGTGAGAGGGATGTCTCCTGAGGGGGTCCCAGATTGGAGACAGTGCAGGCCAGACTGAGGGACACCCCCCCCCCCAGGTGCACAAATTTCATGCACTGGGCCACAAGTCTATATAATAAAAGCCCAGTGACCATTATGGTGGAATGACTGGAACAATAAGTTGCTATGATGCACCGGCCTCAGGGGCCACCACCAGTGCTGTTGCTGAGCTTGAGGGCCCCCAGGACAGTGGTTCAGCCACCGTCAAGGCGCCGGTACAGAAGAACCCGAAGGTGGCCAGCATGAGCGTGCAGCTTGAGATGAAGGCTCTGTGGAACAAATTCAATCAGCTGGGCATCGAGATGATGGTCACCAAGGCTGGCAGGTCAGGGTTCCCCTCTCCCTGCTGTGACCCTCCCCATGTGGTGCCAGTCTTGGGCAGTGGACTTTGGCCCGATCCACATGAGCAAGGCTGAGAAGCAGGGTGGGGGGCATGGCCTGGCCCCCTGTGGGTCCCTCTTAGTGTGGGCCAGCTCCTTTGCTCTCTGAGTCCTGGCTCTCACACTGGGTTGGAGGGTACTGCTTGGTAGGCCAGGAAGGTGGCAGAGAGAAACCCTGTGGACCTGCTGCCTGACCAGCAGCCCAGGACATGGCACCACCAGAAATGGACCAGCTCAGAGCACACCAAGCTTGGAGGAAAGGCAGCTGCCTGTGAGGGGCCTTGCCACCATCAGGCTCCCAGTGGATCCCACATCAAAGGAAACTCAGTCTTTGGTTCCTTAGTTCAGTCTATCCCAGCTAAAGAGGAGCAGCTGGGCACATTTGAGGGGAGAATTAAGACTCTAAAACAGTGTGTTCTATTCCATGGAGGTCGCTACCCAGTTGTCTTAGGCCTAAATTTCAGGTGATTGTGGGGCCTGGCTCTGCCACTGGGGCCTGTGTCTTCCAATTGCCCTGTATTTGTTGTAAGGGCCCAAAGAGAAGAGGAACAAGTTTTTCAATGCAATGGATTTGACCAACAGACAAAGATGAGTGCCGGGCTGTGTCTAATGTACACACAGAGACACCAGCTCTGAGTCCGCCTGGCCAAAGGGAGCTCAGGGCCTATTTGCAGAGTCTTCTGGTGGCTTCTGTTTCCTTGCTGAGGCAGTCCTCTCTGGGAAGCCTGAGGCCCATGCTTAGCTCCAGCTCAGTGGGTCTTCTCCAGGCCCCTATCCCCGGCTGGCCACGCCACAGATTGGCCCCCCAATCCTGATTGGGGTGGGCTGGATGGACACCACCCATGCACAGATACATGCACCGGGTCTCTAGTATGCATATAAGTTCTTTAGTTAATCTCTTCTAGGCCCCCAACTACCCCCTTCCCTCTGAGATTTGCCAGCCTTTTCTATATCTCCATGCCTCTGTTTCAATTTTATTCATCAGTGTATTTTGTTCATTAGATTCCTTGTTTGTTTATTTTAATTTTTATAGATTCAGTTGTTGATAGATATGTATTTATTGCCAATTTATTGTTCATATTTTTAAATATTTTTTATCTTTTATTCTTCTTACTAACTGAATTTCTCTTGCTGCTTTTAAGATTATCTCATTCTCTTCAACATTGGCATTTTAATCATGGTGTGTCTTGATGTGGTCCTCTTTGAATTCCTCTAGTTTGGGGTTCTCTGTGCTTCCTGGACTTGTAAGTCTATTTCTTTCACCAGGCAAGGGAAGATTTCTGTCATTGTTTCTTTAAATAACTTTTCAATATCTTGCTCTCTCTCTTATCCTTCTGGCACCCCGTAATTCAAATGTTGGTATGCATGAAGTTGTCCCAGAGTCTCCTTACTCAATCTTCATATTTTTTTTTTTCTTTTTGTTCTTCTGATTGGGTGATTTTGCTTCCTCATATTCCAAATGGTTGATTTGATTCTCAGAATCCTCTACTCTACTGTTGAATTCATGTAAATTATTCTTTATTTAAGTTAGTATATGCTTAATTTCTGACTGGTGCTTTTTCATGTCTTTGAATTTCTCACTTAGATTCTTGAAATCCTCACTAAGTCCCTTGAAGCTCTCATTAAAATCATTGAGAAACCTTATAACTATTGTTTTGAACTCTGTATCTAGTAGTTTGCTTGCTTCCATTCCATTTAGTTATTTTTTGGAGATTTCTTCTGCTCTTTCATTTGTGATATGCTTCTTTGTCTCTGCATTTTGTTGGCTTCTCTGTGTTTGTTTCTATATATTAGATAGACCTGATAGGTCTCTTACAACTGATAGAGTGGCCTTGTGTAGTAGGTATCTTGTAGGACCCAGTGCTCAGCCTTCCAAGTCACCTGAGTTGGGCACTCTAGGTGTTTCCCTGTGTGTCTATGTACACAGTCTTATTGTAGTTGAGCCCTGATTGCTGTTGGCATCACTTGGAGGAATTGACCTCCAGCCAATTGGCTGTGAGGACAACCTGTGACTATAGGGGAAGACCTGCTGTTCAGAAGACATCCCGATGGAATAGGACTTGCTTCTGTAGGGCTTTGGCTCTTACCAGGTCTTCCCCTTGAGTGTGTCACTAGTGGATGTATAAAGTTGTAATCTTGTATGATCTGACACTGTCCATCAGTGCACTTTTTCTGCAGCCTCCAGGAGGTTCAAAGTCCTCCACTATCTGGGCCACCCCTCATGAGTTACAGAGTGATCTGCAGATGGCTGCTACTTGTGTTGGGCTTAGAAGTGCCCAGGTGAGGACAACCTGTCTTGGGCCTCTTATTGATATGAGGCATGCTGATGACAGCTGCTGCTAATTTGAGAAATTTTAGGAAAGTCAGAAGTATGAGCCAGGACAGGCCATTTATATAGGAAAGCCACTGCAAACAGCTAGAGTGGGGCTGCAAAGAGCATCCAGTATGAGCCACACTGATGGAAACTCAGATATGGCTGCCAGTCAGATCTGTGATGGGGAAGGTCTCAGCATTGGAACAATGACACTAATGAGCACCCTTGTCTGGGAGAAAGCCACACCAAAGTTCTTGCTCCAATGCCAGACAATCCAGTTCCTCCCTGTATGTCCACTGAGCTGCCTCCCCAGCTCTGGAGCCCAGAGGGAGGGAGTCCATTTAAATTCGTACACCAGCCCTTTAAGAGGAACTGCCTGGGACTCCAGAAACCTCCATGTCACTCAGCCACAATCCCTGCTGGTTATTATAACCAAAAGTTATGGATATTTCTCTTCCCAGTTCTGGAACCCTGGGCTGTGGGTCTGGTGTGGGGCTGGGACACCTTGCTTCTCACAGGAGGGCTCCCGCAGCCGAGATATCCCTCCTAATTGAACATATTTGCCAAATGATCCTGTGCCTCCTCCCCTTTTACCAGTCTTTGTGTGATTTCTTCTTTACTTCTCTAGTTGTAGGACTTTCATTCAGCAAGATTTCAGGTGGTTCTGAATGATGGCTGTTCTGTATTTTAGTTGTAATTTAGATGTGGCTGTGATTAGCAGCAAGTACTGCATTTATCTATACTGCCATCTTGGTTCTACTTTTAATAAGTTGACTTGGAATTAAATCAAAAGAAAAATCACCGAGGGTGGGCTTGACCTAATCAGGTGAGTTCATAAAAGAGAGAAGCAGAAGATACCCTCCAGTTGGTCTTGCAGAAGCCTGCCACCTGTTGAGATGGCCATCTGGCAAGGAGAATGCATATCGCCTAGGACAGTGGTTGGCAAACCGCGGCTCGCGAGCCACATGCGGCTCTTTGGCCCCTTGAATGTGGCTCTTCCACAAAATACCACATGTGGGCACGCACATACAGTGTGATTGAAACTTTGTGGCCCATGCACAGAAGTCGGTTTTCGGCCTGGGCGAGTCTATTTTGAAGAAGTGGCGTTAGAACACTCAAGGGGCCAAAGAGCTTCATGTGACTCGTGAGCCGCGGTTTGCTGACCACTGCCCTAGGAGTTAATGGCCTCAGTCGTAGTGGATTCTGCTCATAACCAGTGAACTTGGAAGAAAACTTCAAGACTCAGATTGTTACATAGCCTCAGCCAACAAATTGAACGAAGCTTAATGAGATCCTGACATAAGGCACAGATATGCAATGCCCAGTAAACCTACCCACAAAAGATAATAAATTTGTGCTATAAATAAATTTATATTAATGAATAATAAGAATTTCCTATATCATTAATATTAAGCTGCTAAGTTTGTGGTTAATTATTATACAGCAATAGAAAACAAATACACACATATACACTTTTATGATGAAGTTTACATACTTAGTATCCAATATACTACTAGGTATTGTTGTTTGATAGGTGTCTTTTTCATTGAATAACCATGAAGGGAATTGGCACATTGTAAATGTAGGTTATTCTTATACATCTCTAGATTGCATTTTCTGGCCAATGTAATTGTCTTTGAATCCAAGAAAGGCAGGCCAAAGAGAAAAGCCAATAAACAATCATTTTTAGTTTTTTGTTTGTTTTTGTTTCTGTGATGGGATACCTTATTCAAAGAAATCGGTAATATATATTACTGCTCTTATTTTTCCCCCAAAAAAGTTATTTTTAAAAATTTTAATTATTGTTGAAAGTATTATAGATGGCCCCCTATTTTTAACCATTGATGCCCTCCACCCCACACCCACCCTTCTCAGGCTTTCACCACACTATTATCTGAGTCCATGGGCTATGCATATATGCATATATATTCCCTGGTTAATCTATCCCCACTCACTACCCCAACTCTGCCTTCCCTCTGAGATTCTTCAGTCTGTTTCAGGTTTCTATGTCTCGATCTATTTTGTTCATTAGTTAATTTTGTTCATTGGATTCCAAATATGAGTGAAATAATATGATACTTATCTTTCCCTAATTGGCTTATTTTGCTTAGCATAATAATCTCCGGGTCCCTCCATGCTTTCTCAAAGGGTAAGAGATACTTTTTTAAAGCTTCATAGTATTCCGTTCTGCAAGTGTACCAGAGCTTTTTAAAAAATATATATTTTATTGATTTTTTTTAACAGAGAGGAAGGGAGAGGGATAGAGAGTTAGAAACATCGATGAGAGCTGCCTCCTGCACACACTCCACTGGGGATGTGCCCTCAACCGAAGTACATCCCCTTGATCGGAATCGAACCTGGGACCCTTCAGTCCACAGACTGACGGTCTATCTACTGAGCCAAACCAGTTAGGGTGTACCACAGCTTTTTTATCTACTCACCTGCTGATATGCACTTGGGCTATTTCCATATCTTAGCTAATGTAAATTGTGCTGCTATGAACATAGGGATACATATATTCTTTCTGATTGGTGTTTCAGGTTGCTTAGGATATATTCCTAGAATTGGGATCACTGAGTCAAATGGCAGTTCCATTTGTAATTTTTTGAGGAAATTCCACACTGTTTTCCACAGTGGTTGAACTAGTCTGAATTCCCACCAGCAGAACACTGGAGTTCCCTTTTCTGCACATCCTCACTAGCACTTGCCATTTGTTGATGGTAGCCATTCTGACAGGCGTGAATCGATACCTCATTTTAATTTTAATTTGCACCTCTTGGATTATTAGTGACTTTTAGAATTTTTTATATGTATCTTTGCCTTCTGTATATCCACTTTGGAGAAGTGTCTATTTTGGTTCTTTGGCCATTTCTAAATTGGATTATTTGCCTTCATTTTGTTAAGTTGTATGAGTTCTTTATATATTTTGAAAATTAACCCCTTATTAAGTGAATCATTTGGCAAGTATGTTCTCCCATTCTGTGAGTCCCCTTTTCAATTTATTGATGGTTTCTTCTGCTGTGCAAAAGCTTTTTAGTTTGTCCTGGTTCCATTTGATTATTTTTTCTTTGTTTCCCTTGCCTAAGGAGATATACAGCAAAAATATTGCCACTGAAATATGCCATATGTGAAATATGCCGTTAGTATTTTAAAAGGGATTGCATTTATCTAAATTGCTTTGGATAGTATGGACATTTTGATGATGTTGATTCTACCAATCCATGAACACAGTATATTCTTCTACTTGTGTATATCTTCCTCTATCTCTCTTTTTTTATAAATCCTGTATTTTTCTGAATACTGGTATGCTATCTCCTTGGTGATGTTTATTGCTAAATATCTTAATTATTTTGTTGCAATGGCAAATGGGATTTTTTTCTTAGTTTTTCTTTCTGAGAGTTCACTGTTGGTATATAAAATGCCATCAATTGCTAGGTATTAATTTTTTTATCCTGCTACATTGCTGAATTCATTTATTAAATTTAGTAATTTTTTTGGTGGAGTCTTTGGGGTTTACAATGTACAATATCAATGTACAATATCATGTTTACTTCCTATTTTCCAATTTAGATTATTTTTTTTATGTTTTCTTCTTGTCTGGTTGATATATCTAGGACTTCAGTACTATCTTACCTTATAATCTTACCTTATAATAGACAAATATGCAAATTGACCGCACCTTCGCTACGCCCAAGCCACGCCCACCAACCAAGCCACGCCCATCAACCACGCCCACCAGGAAACCGTTGCAGGGACGCTGGGGTGCGGCTGAGCCCAAGGCCGGGAAAGCCGCCTGAGGCTTTCCCGGCCTTGGGCGCCAGCAGGGTGCCTGCTCTGATCGAAGGAGCGAGCCGACCTGGGGGGGGTCGGCTCGCTCCTGAGATCGGGTAGTAGGGACTCTGGGTGCAGCCGAGCCCACGGCCACCGCCCAGGGCCAAGCCCGGACCCTGAAAGAAGGTAGAAGGCAGTGGCCACAGCCAAGGCCTGGGTCCCCGGTGCCAGCAGAAAACTGGTGCAGGCAGCCAGGTGAATGAAGGTCTATTGCATGAATCTTCGTGCAAACGGGCTACTAGTGTTGAATAAGAGTGGTGAAAGTGGACATCCCTGTCTTATTCCTGTTCTTCGGGGAAATGGTTTTAGTTTTTGCCTATTGTGTAACAAGTGTTGGGCTACCTGTCTGGAACTACCACACTATTCACTGTTTGTAGCTGTGTCTGCTGCGCCTGGATATGGGTGGGAGGCTTCCATCTGTGTGCAAGGCTCAGCTTCTTTCAGCTTAGAGCTGGGGAAGATCTATAAAATGTCCCAGGCTTCCTGAGGTCCACCTCCACCCATCAGCTACTTGGATTCCCCCTGAAGTTGCCTAGTATTCCTCCAGAGCCTTCTGAAGAAAGACTGTATAGTGGGCCTAGGCTGGCTACCACCCACATACCCTTCCACAGGTTTCAAACTCAGTTGGATGGTGTGATTAGGGTCAGTAGGACAGTCTAGTGGGTCACTTACTTGGATGTCACATGGTCAGGCACTCATTGAAGAGAAAGTGGCCTCTATTGCAGACCCATGACACTAAATCTCTTCCAAAGTCTCCAACTCTAGCTCTCCCAGGAGGAGTACACTTCAAGTTAAGGTTGTATACAGCCAGATATCCCCTCTGCAGAGACAAGCTTTACAGGGCAGAGCCACCAGGACTTGAGAGGACAGATGATAAGAGTCTCCTGTTGGTAGTGGTGTTGGCTACCACAGAAGGTGGCCAAGCACTTTGTTTTATTTGTTGTTGTCATTGTTGTTAATCCGCACCCAAGGATTTTTTTTTCCAATGATCTATTAGAGAGAGTGGAAGGGAGGAAAAGAGGGAGGGAGAGGGAGAGAGAGAGAGAGAGAGAGAGAGAGAGAGAGAGAGAGAGAGAGAGAGAGAAACAACTGAGTCACACTGATTTGTTGCTTCCCGTACATGCCCTGACTAGTCTAGGGAACAAATCTACAAATTCTACAAATTCGGTATGTGTCTTTGACCGGAAATTGAACCCGTGACCCTTTGGTACATGGGCCAATGCTCTAAGACTGAGCCCCACCAGCCAGGGCAGGCAAACACTTTGTGTTGGTCCCAGGCAATAGCCTCCAAGGGAGACAGTCTTGGAATGTCTCAGCTTCGAGCAGTACTGTCCTGCTCTCATGGAGTTGACGTCATCAGGGCAGAGCCTCTGAGACTTTGGGGAACAAATTCACACATTTTCCCATTGTGGGTGGTGCTGGAAAGAGGGTGGCAGGCACTTCTTCCCTTTCCTGAGAAAAAGTCTAGACATTCACCAAAGGTCTCAGTCTGAAAAGCTTTCAGATTTCCAGATGGGAATGAGCTCGGCAAGGTAGGATACCAGGCTGTCATAAAGGCAGGTCAAATGATTCAGGCTGAGTTCTCATGGGATATAGGAGAAGCCCTCCAGCAATGAAGCCATACAACAACCAACTTTGACCTGATTCCTGGACAAAAGCCTTTTTGTGAGGGAATACTCTCTGAAATTCCCAGTTCTGCAGAACACTCTGATTCTCCTGCAGGACTGAACTTAGCATGGCAGGGCTACAGGGAATGGGAGGGTAGGCCAAGTGATTCAACAAGTGAGGTGGGGGACATACCACCTGTGTGCTTGAGGTGGGAAGAATGATCCCCTTTCCAAAGCTACGCAGTTTATTTAATATCTGAGACTCCACCATGAGCTTCTTCAGAAAAAGAGTTCCCCCAGTGTCCTTGCTTGGGTCAGCCAGCTGACTTATCTATATTACCCAAGCATGACAAATTTGTGTCACTAGTAGTTGGAGAACTAGGCTGGTACAGTAACAATGGGTGTGTTCAACTCTGGGAAGGTGGCCACTGAGTTGCTAGCTTCCACACAGTCTGCAACCAACGTAGAATCCAAATTCTTTTTCAAAAACAAAAATGTAGATCTTAATTTTCTTGAGGTCAACCACTAAAATTTATTCTTTGATGGCATCTTTTTTTCTTTGATTTTTTTCATGTTTCTTGAAGCCTTGCATTGCTCTTCACAATTTGGGAAGGAGTTACCTTCAGCAGTCTTCACTGACTGGCTTTCGAAGAGAAAGACCAGTAAGCCTGACAAGAGATTATATGAGTCTTTTGCTGTTTTCTCTGGATTCACCTGCTCTACAGAGAATAAGTCTTAAGATTGTGTGCTTTCTGTCAATCCCACAAAGATAGGTATAGTGCTGAGAGCCTCCTGATTATTTTCCCTAGGGAAATTATCTGAACTTTTCAGTGTTGTGTGTCTTCTACCAAACCAGTAGAGTTAAGTTGGCTGGTGAGGTTCACAACACTGTTGATATCCATGTGCTGTCTGTGGGATCTCATGCAGCCCACGCACTAATATGTGTGGGTATACCACTTCTGTGGTAAGAGGGCATGTGAAGTGCTGAAGGCATGCATCAGCTGGTTGTGGGGGGTTCTCTGGCATGTCATCCTGGAGGGTTCATGGTGGTACTCTTTGTAGAGTCCCACAAGTGAGTGAGTATGATCTTCTCAAATGCCTGTTGAGAACTGTGATAGAGTAGTTGTGATCCCCTCCCCCTTCGCCCTGATTCTATCTCTATCCAGGCGTCTCAGTCATGCTGACGTTCTTAGTGCTCTGGGTAAGGAGAAATAGAAGTGGGCTCCTGGGAAGTATCACAAAGGCTGGGCAAACTTGAAACTCACTACAATTTCACTTTGCCCTGTGAGAAAAATTCCTGCATTTTGGGAAAGAGGAGAATTCTAATTACTCTTCATATGCTCTTCATAGTGTCACTTTATAATTTTACTCCATCAGAGTGCTAGAACCTTATCTAGACTCAAGGACTAACACAAAGGTATTCTTTTCCATGAATGATTGGACAAAGTTTTCCATAGAGAGATGAGACCTTGAACCTCATGTTCTGCCATCTTGTTGATGTCACTTGAGCAACTATTCTTAAGTTTTAGAATTATATGTATTTCCTTTCTTGGAACACTTTGTTCATATTCTTTGACCTCTTCTCATTAAATAATTGTTCTTTTTTCATTTTTGTTTCCTGAGCTTTTTACATATTCAAGAAATTTGCTTTTTATCCTATGAGCTGCAAATATTTTTTTTCAACTGGGCCACTGTATTTCAATTTTGATATGGTGTTTTTAGCCATGACTACATATTTTCAAATATAATTTCATTTCAACTATCTTCTTTTATGGCACATAAAAGATAGTTGAGTGATAATTTGGAAGATTTTATCCATTCCAATCTTTTTTTTGAAAAGCAAATAAGTTTATTAACAGGTGTATCACACACACACACACACACACACACACACACACACACACACACAGAGTAACCCAGGTGGGTGGTCAATATGTACACCTAACTTTGTAAAGGAAGGTAGGGAAAGACTGGACACTTATGGAAAATCAAATGACTTTTTGGAAAGATGAATGGCCCTTTCAGAGACTAGATGGGGGATATGCTAGTTTGTGGCAGTATCTATCTGTGTGTGGGGCCACTTTCAAATACATACAAAAGCAGAGAGATAAGTACAATGAACTTTCATATACTGAAGCATAGTAACATCCATCTTGTATAGAAAACTGCTGTTTAAAATTCTCTGCTATTGTTAGATAGTCCCTAGTCCTGTAAACTCTGTCATTATAAACTCTGTCACTTTAAGACAGTCTGTTATTCTGTAAAATGACTTTGTTTTTTAGTTCAAATAATAGAAAAATATAAACTTAACTGTCTGACCTTGCAAGCTAGCCATCCAATGTAATAGATAATTCCTATATTCTTATGCCAAGTACAAACTTATGTATTCAAGGTTACAACTGTCTGTAACAATAACTCACACAGAGACCTTTGTAATATCTACAAACAAAGAGGCTCGAAAAGTATAAATATGAGACACTTACTTTATGTCGGGGCTCAGAGATTTGGAAAAAGACACCTCCTTCTGGGCTGAATGCAATAAATGACTCCTAATTCTAATTAATTGGCTCATTAAGGTGTCTTGTATCTCATTCAATGATTCACGATACAACAATACCTGTCATACAGACAGAAAAATTCCTGAGATTTTTGTCTTATTTTTTCTTTTCCTTTTTTGTCCTCTTTCTTTTTAAAAAATCTTTCCTGTTGAGATTATTAGAGATGTTCCTCTTTTTTCCCACCGATAGCACCCCTCCACCCAGTTCACACCCCACCCCAGGCCCTCACCACCCTATTATCTCTGTTCATAGGTAATGCATACATGCATATAAGATCTTTGTCTAATCTCTTCCTGCACCTCTCACACCTCCTTTCCTCTGAGAATTGTCAGTGTGTTCCATTTCCATGCCCCTGATTCTATTTCATTCACCAATTTAGTCTGTTCATCAGATTTTTTATTCATTTGATTTTTAGATTCAGTTGTTGATAGATATGTATCTGTTGTAACTTAGTTGTTCATAGTTTTTATCTTTACCTTTTTCGTCTTTTTCCTCTTATTAAAGAATACCCTTCAGCATTTCATATAATACTGGTTTGGTGGTGATGAACTCCTTTAGCTTTTGTCTTTTCTGTGAAGTTCTTTATCTGACCTTCAATTCTAAATGATAACTTTGCTGGGTAGAGTAATCTTGGTTGTAGGTTCTTGCTCTTCATCACTTTGAATATTTCTTTCCACTCCCTTCTGTCCTGCATAGTTACTGTTGAGAAATCAGCTAACAGTCATATGGGTACTCCCTTGTAGGTAACTAACTGTTTTTCTCTTGCCGCTTTTAATATTCTCTGTCTTTTGCCCTTGGCATTTTAATTATGATGTGCCTTGATGTGGTCCTCTTTGGATTCCTTTTATTTGGGGTTCTCTGTGCTTCCTGTATTTGTAAGTCTATTTCTTTCACCAGGTAGGGGAAGTTTTCTGTCATTATTTCTTCAAATGGGTTTTCAATATCTTACTCTCTCTCTTCTTCTGGATCCCCATAATTCAAATGTTGGTATGCTTAAAGTTGTCCCAGAGGCTCCTTATACTATCATCATTTTGCCAAGTCAGTACAGCCAAGGGTTCAGTGAGCCTGAGGGGGTAGGTGAAGGATTGAAGAAAAGACAGACAAAGAGAATAAGCTGGGTCTAGGTGGATCTCCTGTGCCTGGCTAAGGCCACAAAGAAAGATTCAGATGGAAAGCTAAGCCTTTATTTTATAGCCAGAGGTAAACAAGGTAGTGGTCACCATAGTTACAATGTTCTTGTGAGTTTCACTTGTTTTGGCAGCACTTGCTGCACCTCCCACAGCCCATTAGCTACCCAGATAAGATCTAGGAAGCATCATAAGGTTAAGCTTAATTATGCTAAGAGGGCTGTGCCCTCTAAGCTGGGACTTGTTTGTGGCTTTGCCAACAGGTCAGTCCGAGGCTTAACCCTATAGCCGCTCCCTACAGTTCATATTTTTTGATTCTTTTTTTCTTTTTGCTCTGCTGGTTTGGTGTTATTTGCTTCCTCATATTTCAAATCATTGATTTGATTCTCAGGATCCTCTAGTCTACTGTTGAATCCCAGTATATTATTCTTTATTTCAGTCAGTGTATGCTTAATTTCTGACTGGTACATTTCCATTTTTTTGGCATTCTCACTAATATCTTTGAAAGTCTCACTAAGTTCCTTAGAGGTTTCTAGAAGATTCTTGAGTAACCTTATAACTGTCGTTCTGAATTATATATCAAGTAGTTTGCTTTCTTCAATTTCCTTCATTTGTGACATGTTTCTCTGTCTCCACATTTTGGCTGCTTCCCTGTGTTTGTTTCTATGTATTGGGTAAAGCTGCAAAGTCTCCTTGAGTTGATAGAGTGGCCTCATATAGTAGGTGCCCTATAGTTTCCAGTGGCTCAGCCTCCCCTATCACCTGAGGTGGACACTCTTGGTGTACCCCTTTGTGGGCTGTGTGCACAGTTTTGTTGTAGTTGAGCCTTGATTGCTATTGGTGTCCCGGGGAGGAATTGACCTCCAGGCCAATTGGCTCTAGGGACCAGCTACAACTAGAGTGGGAGAGCTGCTATGCAGGAGACACCTTATGGAGCAGGACTTGCTTCAGTGGGGCTTTGGTGCTCTCTGAGTCTTCCCCTTGAGTGTGTTACTTATGGATGTGAAGAGTTGTAATCTAGTATGGTCTGACACTGACCACTGGGTACACTGGCTCTTGGGTTTCCAGGGAAGTGCAATGTCAGCTACTGCCTGGAGCCATCCAGCAGGAGTTACAGAGAGATCTGCAGCTTCTTCCTGATTATATGGTGTTTGGAAGTGCCCAGACAAGGCCCAGCTGTGAAGCAAGACAGGCTGGTGCTGGTGTCTGGTCTTAGGACTTTTATTATAGGTGTGGTGCTCCTTGACTCACCTTCAGCTTGTTTGATTTTTAGCCTGAGAAAAGACAGACCATTCATATGCAAAAGCCACTGTGCACAGCTTGGGTGTTGTTGTAAATTGGGTGGGGCGGAATCTCATGGCATCATCAGAGTAGAGCAAACAGAAATGGCTGCCAGTCAGCCCTGCACTGGGGAGGTCCCAGCAAGGGAACAATGACCACTGTGAGCACCTCCATCTGGAAAAAAACCACCCTCACATTCCAGCTTCTCCCTGTATGTGTCTGGATTCCCCAGAGCCTTGCCCAGCACTGGAGCTCAGAGGAAGTTGGAGTTTGTAAATTTAGTTTGTGGTGCCAACCTTTTAAGAGGAGCAGCTGGGTCTCCAGCAGCCTGCTTGTCACTCACCCTCAATCCGCATTGGTTTGTGTAAATAATAAAATCCCCCTTATTTAAGGGACACCATTATATAATTTCTGGAATATGAATCTTATCTATCATTTTATTCAATAATTATTCTAGTACATATTTGTTTTTATATGTTTATTTTTGTCTCTAATCCAATTAGAGATTTTTTTTCTTGTATATAGTGTAAATAATAAAATCCCCCTTATTTAAGGGACACCATTATATAATTTCTGGAATATGAATCTTATCTATCATTTTATTCAATAATTATTCTAGTACATATTTGTTTTTATATGTTTATTTTTGTCTCTAATCCAATTAGAGATTTTTTTTCTTGTATATAGTGTAAATAATAAAATCCCCCTTATTTAAGGGACACCATTATATAATTTCTGGAATATGAATCTTATCTATCATTTTATTCAATAATTAGATATATTTTTGATCCTGAGTACTTAATATAATTCTTCATCCTTCATATCTAAGCATCTTCTTAAAATAAATGGGTTTATACTAACATTCTCCCATGGAAATTATAAAAAGCAAAATTATTTTATTCTCTCCACTTCATTTTCTTCATCTGGCTTATGGAGATAAGTTTTATATGCCTTCATAAATTTTTGTAAATCTATCCTAATAGTATTATTTCTAGATGTTTTTATAAAGTACTAAAATTTTTCAATAAAATTTCCCCTAGTAGATAGTAGATAATCAAAATGCATATAAGAGGGCATGTTATGACCTCTCACATTGATGTTTCTTTAAAACCTTTTTGAAACTATATGTTCATAATGGGATATTCCTATATACAAACAAATTATTTAAAAACTCACCCAAAGAATATTCAAACTTATAAAATGAATAAATCTGTTCACTTTAGACTGTTTTAAAATATTGTATTATTAACAAAAGGGAGAGGGAGTAATGTGATATATTGTAACCAAGAAGGAAGAAACAGCTCAGCAACTTGGCTTTAGATGCTGCCTTTTCCAATCTACTGTAATAATAAATCTTCTGTTCACAAAATTGTGAAGGAGAAAGAAATACATGCTAATTTTGTTGTTTTACCTCAAATTGAAAAAGTTATGGCCATAATGTTTAGTTAAGATAAAAAAGCCATTAAAATTGTGAGTGAAAGACATGAACAAAATAAATGTGTTCAAGTTGACACAATTTGCACCACAAAGCATTGAGCCTATATAAACACTTTAATAGGGATCCCTTGAAACAAGTTAACACATTTACATAACTCTTAAAACAGTATATTATTATAATTGACATATTATATTATTAGTTGTTGTTGTTAGTCTCTTAATAAACCTAGTTTATAGATTAAAATTTATCATAGATATTTAAGTATAGGAAAAACATAAGTATATGTAGAATTTGGAATTCTGTGGTTTCAAGTGGATACTGGCAGTCTTGGGAAATGAATAAATCAGACAAAAAATAAATCCTTCCTCACGTTTTATGGGAGAAGGTAAATGGTTAATATAAATGCATCCAGGCAATATGTTTATCACTTAAAATCACCACACCCAAAGAAATCCAAGGTTCAGTACAAAACTCCTTCAAGTAAGCTGAAAAGTTTTGAAAAGTACAATTATTTTTACATGAACTTCAAAAACCAAAACATTCCTGAAAACAATATAAATTTGTTTTTTGGGGTACCAAATTATGTATTATACACTTTCAACCTGACAGACTTCAAGGTCAACCATAGTATGGAATAAAATCAAGTATTTCACTTGTTCCTAGGTGGTTAGATATATGATTCTAGCTTAAAATCCAGTTGTATATGTAAAGTGTGGTAATTTCTATCATAAACTATAAATATCTTTTAAATATATTTTTATTTATTTCAGAGATGAAGGGAGAGGGAGAGAGAGATGGAAACATCATTGATTAGAGAGAATCATTGATCAGCTGTCTCCTGCACACCCCCAATTGGGGACTGAGCCTGCAATCCTGGCATGTGCCTTTGACTGGAATCAAACCCAGGACCCCTCAGTCTGCAGGCTGACATTCCATCCACTGAGAAAAACCAACTAGGGCAAACCATATATATTTTTAAATGTAATTTATTTCTGGAGTTAAGTGGTCGTGGTCAATAGAAAGAATATGGTTTACATTTTTCAAACATGTCTTTCAAAAGTGCAAAGCCAAAAAGATTGGGGTCTTTGACTAGTGAAAATAATAAAGAGAGGCCTGCATTTTTATTTTCCCAAAGTTTGAAACTTTAGAATCTCAGCTAACACTGGGTTGTTATTTGGTAATAATAATCAATATCACCATTTAAATGTGCTCAGGATATTATGATTTCCAAGTTAGGACCCCATAAACTGGAGATACATAGGCCTTGGTTTGAAATCTAACACCCACACTTGCTTGCTTTTTAAGGGGTAGATCTGATATTTGAAAGTACCCACTGCAATGCTTTGGCCAAGTTATTTGGAAGGTCTCTACCAATTTTTCCAATTGAATCTTAATAATGTTGTTTGTATGTCCAACTAAACCTGAGGATTGAGAGTGATAAGCACAATGATGAAAATGTTGCAAATCTGGCCAAACAGAACAGACTTGTTGAAAGATCTAATGAATAAAATGTGTTCCTCAATCACTATGGAGTTCAAGGGCACTTTCCCAGATAGGGATGATGTTTATAACAGGATTATAGTCACCGAAGAATCAGGATTTCTCTGCAGGTGAAAAGTTCAGTAAAGTGATAAAACATACAGAATATAGTTAAAGTATATTTATGTCCATGAGATGGGGAAAGCTGTATAAAACCTATTTGTCGGGATCCAAGACGACTGGCTATGGGACTACAAGCTGCAAGGTAGTGTGTGAGTGAAAGAACAAAAGGAGAGTGTGTGCATGTGCAGGGAGTGTCTGTATTTGTGAGTGAGGGACAGTTATATTCCAAGGAATTGTTGGGGACTGCCTGACCGGGCTCCCCTCGCCGGCAGCCTCTACTGCTGTTGAAATCTCTCCCTGAGCAGCAGGCTCTGTCACAGAGACCTTGCCATCTTGAGGGGAGAGTGGCAGTGATCTGAAGCCCAGCCTTACCTTCAACCAGGGACCTTGGATACCTCCCAGGACCCTACAACCACAACCCCTAGGGACAAACTGCCTCAACTGCGAACCCAGGAACACCAAGACTCCAGCCTCTCCGACCATGGGCGCCTAGAAAGTCTGTCCAGAAGGAGACAAAGCATTGTGAATACACGGACAAGCCCTGGGCCTTCTCACAGAGCAGAGAGAAGGAACAGCTGAATTGATTAATATCCACCTGAAATTGGCAAATTAAACACAGGTCAGATATTGCCTAGGGAAAGGTGTGATCTGGGATCCAGGCTGGAGAGAGAAACGCTGCAAAATGTGCACAGTGGGAACTAAAGTCTCAGAGAAGACTGCGTCCCACAAAATC
Organism: Eptesicus fuscus; assembly: GCF_027574615.1. Lineage (NCBI taxonomy): Eukaryota > Metazoa > Chordata > Mammalia > Chiroptera > Vespertilionidae > Eptesicus > Eptesicus fuscus. The sequence continues at coordinate 28,986,345 of NC_072473.1, forward strand.
CTCAGCTGCTGGGGTCAGTGTAGCCCTGGAATGTGGAAGGGGATCCACAGGGATGCTGGCAGAAAGGGACTATGAAAATTAACCCATAGCAGGGCTGGGCCCAGAAAGGCAGCCTGAAGTTTTACCAATATACTGGCTGCGGAGTGCCAGGGGAAAAAGACACGAGTCTGCAAGCGTCCTGTGGCTTTTTTCTTCTTCTTCTTCTTTTTTCTTTTTCAATCCTTGCTTTTGATTGCTAAGTCCAGTACATAGGATCTTCCAATTAAAAAACACTCACCGAGACTGCAGGGGAAAGCTGTTTTTGTGGAACCTGGGGTTCAGAGTGGGGAGAGATGAGCATAAAACCAGCTCTATAGCAGTCTATCCCCCCAACCCAGTGTTGAGTGCTGCAGGGAAAGCAATCTAAACACTGGGTATGGGAGGGGCCTTTAACACCAGATATCAATACAGAAACACTGCCACCCAGGGGTTGTATCAGAAATTGACTCTTGTGTAAATACAATTAAAGGCAGGGTGAGAAACGAAGAACTCCTGACTTCTTGAAAAGGGGGCTGTGGTTTATGACACACAGGAGCTGTGGAGTGCAGAGAACTTCAATACTGTGCTGTCTACCTGACAGGAAACAGACCTACCAAGCAGAACAGTAGAGGAAGTAATGACCTTCACTACTTCACTTTTTTTTTATCTTTTACTTAAGAAACTAATTTTTTTCTTACTTGATTTTAACTTTTTATTATATTTTTAATTTTATTACTACTACTATTATTTTAGCTTTTTTAAGTTTTATTTTATTTTTGCTTTATTTCTTTTTTATTTTGGGATTAGTGTTCTACTTTCTATTTTTGTTTTTCCTTTAGCATTATTTTACTCTATATCAATTTTTCCTTTATGCCAGTGTTCTCTTCCTCACTTTCCCCTTTTGTCCTGTTTCTCTTACCCTGTTCCTGCTTTAGATTTTCTCTATCCTTTCTCTTTGCTCCCTGTTAAAAATTGATCTTACTCATATATCTAATTTCTGCTCCCCTGCTCCAATTCCATACACACTTCTCTCTTCACTATCCAAATTTTATTTTTCCTCCTTTTTTCCCCCCTATATGTCTTGTTGTTTGTTTGATTGTTGATTAGTTTGGTTTTTATTGCTTGTTTGTTTTGGTTCTTTTGTTTTGTTTTTTTACTTCTGTTTTTCCTCTCCTCACTTGTTCTCTTCTCCTACTAATAGCTTAACTAATTCCATTCACAACCTCAGGCCTATCTACTCTCTATTGTCCTTTTCCAATAGTAAATGGATACATAGATAGATAGATTAAAGAAGGAGAAAAGTTATATATATATATATATAATTCATGCACTGGTGGGGGGGTCCCTCAGCCCGGACTGCCTCCTCTCACAGTCTGGGAGCCCTCAGGGGCTGGAGGCTACACAGTGATCAGGATGAAGGTGATGCCCCTATCACACCTCTGCTGCTGCCACTGCTGGCACCACAAGCCTTGGCCGGCCCTAATTACCTGATTCTTGGGCGGCCCTGAGAAACTGGGAAGGTGCCATCCAAGGCTTGCTTGTGCCTAAGGCTGGTCGTGGGTGGCTGGGAAGCTGACATCTGAGGCTTGTCTGCACCTTGGGCCTTCTCTGGGTGTCTGGCCAGTCGACATGCGAGGCTTGCCTGTGCCTCGGGCATCAGCTGGGCAGCTGCCATCTGAGGCTTGCCTGTGCCTCTGGCAGGCCCTGGGCAGCTGGGCAACTGCCATCCGAGGCATGCCTGCACCTTGAGCCAGCCCTGGGTGGCTGGGGGGCTGAGGAGACTGGGGGACTCTGGAGGAAGGCGTGTGGAACAGCCTGGACTTGCCATGCACCTGCCACCCCAGCAGGACTGAGGGGACAGGGTGCTGCCATCTTGGGCTGTGGGTGCCATCATTTTTGAGGGTGTGACAGTCAATAAGCATAATCCCTCCTTATTGGCTGTGGGCACTGCCATCTTTGGGGTGGGGCAGTCAATTAGCATATTCCCTCCTTATTGGCTATTGACACCACCATCTTTTGGATAGCTCGAGGGTCAATTAGCATATTCCCTCTTTATTATTTTTTTATTTAGTTTTTTACTTTTCTTCTTATACACTTATTCTCTATTCACCTTCTCTACACTGATTTATGGCTATTTCCCAATTCATTCAATTACTTGACCTTACCTTCTGGAAATAAGCTCTGTTTCTTCAGATTCATCTGGGTGTTTCTTCTTTTGGGGTTTTTAGTTTACATATTTTGTATTACTTGATGTTTGGAGTTTGCATTCATCTCTGGGTGTTTGTTATTTGCATTTTTTGGATTAGTTGTTGTTTTATTGGAGTTTTCTCCCCGTATACATATACCCCCCCTTCTTTTTTCTTCTTTTTCTTTCCTTTCTTACATTTTTTCCTTTCCTCAATATCATTTTTTGCACTCTTTTCTAGCCCCTAACCCTCTTTTCTCTGATGGTCACCTTTATTTGGGGTTATTAGTATCGTGAATACATTTGTGTTTGGTGCCCTGTGCATTGTGTCTTGTTCTGTTGTATTTTGTGCCTTTAAGTCAATGCAGGAGGGAGAGAGCTACATTACCAGACATCCTAAGAGGAGCAATCATGGGGAGACAAAGAAACCACCCCACATACGAAAGAAAGGGAGGAATCACCAGAAAAGGATGTAAACAAAATGGAGGCAAGTAATATGGCAGAGAAAGAATTCAGAGCTATGGTCATAAGGATGCTGAAAATGATGGAAAACAAATTCAACAATATGTGTAAGAACCAAGAATAAATGAAAAATGACATTGCTGCAATAAAGAACTCCATAGAAACCATCAACAGCAAACTAGAAGAAGCAGAGGACCACATCTGTGAACTAGAAGACAAGGCAGGAAAAAATACAAAAGTAGAGCAGCATCTAGAAAAAAAAACGTAAGGGAACTTTGGGACAACACAAAATGAAACAACATCCGCATAATAAGGGTGCCAGAAGGAAATGAAACTGAACAAGGAATAGAAAACCTGTTTGAACAAATAATGACAGAAAACTTCCCTGATACAGAAAAAAACTCACACAAATCCAAGAAGCTCACAGAGTCCCAAAAAAGATGAGCTCCAAAAGACTGACACCAAGACACATTATAATTAAATTGGCAGATACAAATGACAAAGTAAGAAACGTAAAGGTTGCCAGAGAGAGACAGAAAGTTACCTACAAAGGATTCCCCATCAGACTAGCGACTGATTTATCAACAGAAACACATCAGACCAGAAGGGAATGGAATGAAATATACAAAGGCATGCAAAGCAAGGGTCTGAATCCAAGAATTCTGTACCCAGCAAGGCTTTCAATCAAAATTGAGGGTGAAATCAGAAGCTTCACAAACAAAAAAGGACTAAGGGAGTGTATTACCACAAAACTAGCAATGCAAGAAATGCTAAAGGGTCTGCTGTAAAAAGAAAAAAATATGAAGGGAATAAGGAACACAGGCATAAATAATAAAATTGGAGACAAATACCTATCAATAATAACTTTGAATATAAATGGATTAAATGCCCCAATCAAAATACATAGGGTAGCTGAGTGGATAAGAAAACATGACCCATATATCTGCTGTATACAGGAAGCCCACCTCAGAACAAAGGACTCACACAGACTGATGGTGAAGGGATGTAAAAAGGTGGTTTAGGCGAATGGAAATGAAAAAAAAAATCTGGAATAGCAATACTTAGATCTAAGAAATTAGACCTCAAAGTGAAGGCATAATAAGAGATAAGGAAGGCCACTTCATAATTCTAAAGGGAGCTATTTAAAAAGAAGCTATAACTCTGGTAGACATATATGCACCCAATATAGGAGCACCAAATACATTTAAAAAAAAACACAAAAACTTCTGGAGGATATCAAGGGAGAGCTTGACAGCAAAGCAATCACAGTAGGGGACTTCAATATCCCACTAACACCACCAGACAAGTCCTCTAAACAAAAAATCAGCAAAGAAACATCAATCTTAAATGACTCACTATGTCAGATGGAATTAATTGACATCTACAGAACATTTCACCCTAAAGTCACAGAATAGACATTCTTCTCAAGTGTACATGGGTCTTTTTCAAAGATAGACCACATATTGGGACACAGGAAAGTCTCTTCAAATTCAAGAAGATAGAAATCATATTAAGCATCTTCTCAGATCACAATGGCATAAAACTAGAAATCAGCGACAATCCTATATAATAAAGAGGTAATATGCAAATTGACCATCACTCCAACACATAAGATGGCTGCCCCCATGTGGACACAAGATGGCCACCACAAGATGGCCAGCAGGGGAGGGCAGTTGTGGGCGATCAGGCCAGCAGGGGAGGGTAGTTTGGAGGGAACAGGTCTGCAGGGGAGGGCAGTTAGGGGCGACCAGGCTGGCAGGGGAGGGAAATTAGGGCGAACAGGCTGGCAGGGGAGGGCAGTTAGGGAAGACCAGGCTGGCAGAGGAGGACAGTTAGGGGCAACCAGGCCGGCAGGGAAGGGCATTTAGGGGTAACCAGGCCAGCAGGGGAGGGCAGTTAGGGACAATCGGGCTGGCAGGGGAGCAGTTGGGTGTCAATCAGGCTGGCAGGGGAGTGGTTAGGGGGTGGTCAGGCTGGCAGGCAGAAGCTGTAAGGGGCAATCAGGCAGGCAGGCAAGCAAGTGGTTGGGAGCCAGCAGTCCTGGATAATGAGAGGGATCCCAGATTGGAGAGGGTGCAGGCTGTGCTGAGGGACACCCAACCTCCCTCCCCCCCATGCATGAATTTCATGCACTGGGCCTCTAGTAACAAAAAAAAAAAATCAAACACGTGGAGGCTAAATAGCATGCTATTAAACAATGATTGGGTTACCAAAGAGATCAAAGAAGAAATAAAAAGCATCATGGCAACAAATGACAATGAAAACACAACAATCCAAAATCTATGGGACACAGTGAAAGCAGTCTTGAGAGGGAAGTTCATAGTTCTACAGGCCTACCTCAAAAAGCAAGAAAAATGGTAATAAATTATCTAACCCTACAGCTCTAAGAGTTAGAAAGATAGCAACAATAAAAGCCCAGTGTAAGCAGTAGGAAGGAAAATATAAGGGTCAGAGAGGAGAAAGGATAAACAAGTTTGATGAATCTCTAGCCAGGTTCACCAGGAAGCAAAGAGGGAGGACTCAAATAAAATCAGAAATGAAAGAGATGAAGTAACAACCAATCCCACAGAAATACAAAGAATTATGAACAACTCTATTCCAACAAAATGGACAACCTAGATGAAATGGACATATTCTTAGAAAAATACGAGCTCCCAAAGCTCAATGAAGAAGTAAAAAAACCTGAATAGACCACTAACTACCGAAGAAATTTAAGCATTGATCAAAAATCTTCCAGCATACAAAAGCCCTGGTCTGGATGGCTTTACAGGGGAGTTCTACCATGCATTCAAAGAAGAACTAAAACCTATCCTCTTCAGACTATTCCAAAAAATTCAAGAGGAAGGCACACTTCCAAGCTCTTTCTATGAAGCCAGCACTACCCTAATCCCAAAACCAGATAAAGACATCACACAAAAAAGAGAACTATAGGCCAATATCCTTGATGAACATAGTTGCTAAAATCCTCAAAAAAAATTCTAGCAAATCAGATTCAGCATTTCATTAGAAATATCATACACCATGACCAAGTGGGATTTATTCAGGGGATGCAAGGATGGTACAATATCTGCAAATCAATAAATGTGATAGATCACATAAACAAACTGAGAGACAAAAATCACATAATCATATCAATTTATGCATAAAAAGCATTTGACAAAATTCAACACCCTTTCTTGATAATAACTCTCATCAAAGTAGGAATAGTGGGATCATACCTCAACATAATAAAAGCCTTGTATAACAAACCTACAGCCAACATCATACTCCATGGACAAAAGCTAAACACATTTCCCATAAGAACAGGAACAAGACAGGGATGCTCACTCTCACCACCCCTGTTCAATATAGTACTGGAAATGCTAGCCATAGCAATCAAACAAGAAGAAGAAATAAAAGGCATCTAAATTGGAAAAGAAAAAGTAAAACTCTCCTTATTAGCAGACATGATACTATACATAGAAAACCCCTAAGAATCCATCAAAAAACTACTAGAACTAATAAATGAATTCAGCAACGTAGCAAGATATAAAATTAACACCTAAAAATCTATGGCCTTTTTATACAACAATAATTAATTCACAGAATGATAAATTAAAAAAAAAAAATCTCATTGTTACCATTGCACCAAAAAATTAAGATACCTAGGAATAAACTTAACCAAGGACATAAAAGACCTGTACTCGGAAAACTTCAGTACATTGAAAAAAGAGATAGATGAAGACATAAACAAATGGAAGAACATACCATGTTCATGGATTGGTAGAATCAACATCATTAAAATGTCCATACAACCCAAAGCAATTTATAGATTCAATGCAATCCACATTAAAACAACAATGGCGGATTTCACAGACCTAGAACAAACTCTCCAAAAATTCATCTGGAATTAAAAAGACCCCGGATAGCCACAGCAATCCTGAGAAAGAAGAACAAAGTTGGAAGGGTCACAATACCAGATATCAAGCTTTATTACCAAGCCACGGTTCCCAAAACTGGCTGGTACTGGCACAAGAACAAACATATAGACAAATTGAACATAACAGAGAACCCAGAAATCAACCCAAGCCATTATGCTCAATTAATATTTGACAAAGGATACAAGAGCACACAAGGGATTCAAAACAGTCTCTTTAATAAATGGTTCTGCGAAATTTGGACAGATACGTGCAAAAAATGAAACTAGAAAATCAACTTACAACATACACAAAAACAAACTCAAATTGGCTAAAGGACTTGAATGTAAGATGGGAAACCATAAAAATCCTACAAGACTCCATAGGCAGCAAAATAGCAGACATATGTTGCAGTAATATCTTTACAGACACAGCTCCTAGGGCAATGCAGACTAAGGAGAAAATGAACAAATGCGGCTACATCAAAAAACAAAAAGCTTCTGCACAGCAAAAGAAACCATCAATAAAACAGCAAGAAAGCCCACAGCATGGGAGAACATATTTGCCAATGATGTTTGTGATTTGGGCTTAATCTCCTAAATTTAGAGAGTACTCATACAACTTAACAAAAGGAAGATAAATGATCCAATTAAAAAAATGGTCAAAGGATGTAAATAGACACTTTTCAAAAGATGACACACAGAAGGGAGAGAGACATATTAAAATATGCTCAATCACTAATCATCTGAGAAATGCAAATCAAAAAGACAATGAGATACCATCTCACACCTGTCAGAATGGCTATCATCTAAAAATCAACAAATGACAAGTGCTGGCAAGGATGTAGAGAAAAGGGAACCCTCGTGTACTGCTGGTGGGAATGCAGACTAGTGCAGCCACTGTGGAAGACAGTATGGAGTTTCCTCAAAATGTTAAAAATGGAACTCCCATTTGACCCAGTAATCCCACTCCTAGGACTATATCCCAAGAAACTAGAAACACCAATTAGAAAGGACATATGCACCCCTATGTTCATAGCTGCACAATTTACAATAGCTAAGATTTGGAAATAGCCTAAGTGCCCATCAGCAGATGAGTGGATTAAAAAACTGTGGTACATATACACAATGGAATACTGTGCCACTATAAAAAAGAAGGAACTTTTAACATTTGCAACAGCATGGATGGAACTGGAGAGCATTATGCTAAGAGAAATAAGCCAGTTGGAGAAAGATAAATATCACAAGATCTCACTCATTTGTGGGATATAATGATCAACATAATTTGATGAATAAGAATAGATCGATCTAGAGACAAATGGTAAGGGGGGTGGTTAGAGAGCAACCAATGGACTTGTATGCATGCATATTAGCATAACTAATGGACACAGACACTGGGGCGGTGGGGGCTTGCCCGGGGTGGGAATGGCTGGGGAGAGTCAAATGGGTAAAAAGGAAACATATGTAAAACTTTAGATTATTAAATCCTACCTAATAATAGACAAATATGCAAATTGACCGTACCTTCACTATGCTCACGATTGGCCAGGAGGCGCGGGGGGCGGGACTCGGGGTGGCCAGGGTAGCTGATTGGGCCTGGGGGATGCTGAGCTGCATCGCCAGTATCGGCAGGAGCTCAGCGTCTGCGCCATGGCTGTGCTGTGGCACAGAAGGGGCCTACGTCCCACCGCGTGGACCATCAAAAGTGGGGGAGCTGAGTGCCTGTCCACTCAGGCAGGACAGGCACTCAGCTCCCAAGCAATTGAAAGCAAAAGTGTGGGAGCTGGGTGCCTGTCTTCTCAGGCAGCAGGCCTTTCAGAAGCCTCTGAGGCACTGGAGGCTTCTGAAAGGCCTGGTGCACCAGCGGACAGGGGGACCCAGCTCCCCGCAATCAAAAGCAAAAGCGTGGGAGCTGGGTGCCTGTCCACTCAGGCAGCAGGCCTTTCAGAAGCCTCTGGCGCCTGGTTCACCAGCGGACAGGCACCCAGCTCCCCCATGATCGAAAGCGAAAGCATGTAGGGGACCCTACACATGCATGATTCAATCATGCACTGGGCCTCTAGTAAGTAAATAAGTAAGTAAGTAAGTAAATAAATAAATAAACAAACCTATTGGTCAATCAAGTCGTCCATTAGGCAATTTAATTGTTGAAGGGCAGAGCAAAAAGGCTTCCCTGAGTTATATTTTGGACAGGTAAGACAAGTACAGTAGGCACTTGTTTAAAACATTACTATTTCTACATCAAATTGAGTAATAAAGGCTATCATATTGTCAGTGGATCAATGATTTAATGTATGTACAATAGTTAGAATTTGAAACTTTAGAATCTCAGGTAACACTAGGTTGTTATTTGGTTTGAGCAAGAGCTTTATCAGTTTATTAAACCAACATTTGTTAGATTTTCAATCTTGGTTTTCCTTTTCTGAAGCCAATTGTTGGGTTCTCTGGCCAGTTTTTCTAAGTAAGTTATCAATTGGGGAAATATCCCTTTGGGTCATGACAGAGGTTTGACCTGTTGTTGGTTCCTTTAAGGGTAGCATTCTTTGTAGAAATGTCGGCAAGGTGATTTATTTTAGTTTCCAGAAATTCACTTTTAGAATGTTCTGGCATCTTAATAATAGCTAAGTCAATACATGCATCCATGTCTCTGGACCTATTTTGTTTATCAGTTTATTTTGTTCATTAAAATTCCACTTATAAGGAGATCATATGGTATTTGTCTTTCTCTGATTTATTTTGCTTAGCATGATAATCTCCATGTCCATCCATGCTGTCACAAAGGGTAAGACCTGTTTCTTTTTTACAGCCACATAATATTCCATTGTGTAAATGTACCAGGGCAAAAGGGGACATCTGTAATACTGTTGACAATAAAAGTAAGTTTTAAAAAATAAACAATGACACATTGTTTAAAAAAGAATAGCATCCAATAATTTATGAACATTCAGGCTATTTTTAATTTTATTTCCACTGGAAGTGAAAAAGCCAAATTGCTCTCATAACATTCAAAAATTAAGAGCTACTCAGAAAGCATACCTGCTGTCTGTATAAATGTTGCCAGTTTTTCCCTTGGCTAAAATACAAAGCCAAGTGAAACATATAACTCAGTCTACTGTGCTGAAGAAGCCAGAGGTAAAAATGTTGCCCCAATTACTTCAAAAAAGGTTACAATGGCATATCCAGCACAGTACTTACCATTTTCATTTTTTATAAACAAACCGTCTATAAACATAAGAAATCAGGACTACCAGAGGAGTCTCCTACAAACCATCAGGAGGGGTCAAGTGATGTGTCATTGTTAGACAGTCATGAGGTGCTTTGTCAGTATTACATAGGAAAAGAGTAACTAAATTAAGGTTTTAACAATGTGAAAGTGCTATGTGTTAATCTGTTAACAAAAGGATTTCATAAAAGTAAGGCAACTAAATGAAAGATGCTGAGTGTGATGAGAATTCAGAAATGCTTCTATTGCAAGAGGTAAAGGATTGATAAGGGGTCCCCACCACAAATTCCTCTGTGACCTTAACCAGAGTGCAGTAGCAGTAATGGTTCTAAAACAAGGAGAAGTATCCCCAAACCACAGGGTCCACTTGCTTATGATAATACACTAGGGACCTAAGGTTGCCTCCAATATTTTTTGGTGAATACACCAAGGGCTTTCCCTTTCCTTCTGTATATAAAAAGGAAATTAAAATCTAAAAATTGGGAAGTCTAAGAATAACTGTTTTTCTTCTGTTTTTACTAGTATAACTGAATTTATTGGGGAGGCATTCCTTAATATAATGATATAGGTTTCAGGTGTACAATTCTATAATACATTATTTGTATACTAGAAGCCCGTTGCACGAAGTTTCGTGCAATAGACTTTTCCTTCACTTGGCTGCCGGCACCAGTTTTCCGCCAGCAGCAGTTTTCCTCTGGCCACTCGCCGATCAGAGTGCCTCCAGCCAGCACGATCGGCCACCCCGAGAGGAACTCCAATCGGGAGGCACTCTGATCGGCGGGTGGCCAGAGGAAAACTGCTGCTGGCGGAAAACTGGTGCCGGCAGCCACGCAATCGGCCACCCCGAGTTCCACCACCAGCATCTTCCGCCAGCCACATGCGTCCTTCCACAGCGCTGGCAAGTCCCCGCCCCCCGCTCCTACGGCCAGCCAATCGGCCACCCTGAGTTCCGCCCCCCGCGCCTCCAGCCGGCCCAATCGTGGGCGTAGCGGAGTGATGCAATTTGCATATTACCTTTTTATTATGTAATATTGTATTATGTGTTCACCACTACAAGTCAATTCTCCTTCCACCACCATCTTCTACCTCCTCCCACCCCCCTCTTTCCTTCTGGTAATCACCATACTGTTGGCTGTGTCTATGAGGATTGTTTTTGTTTTTCTCCTTAATGCCTTAATTTTTTTTCATGCTGACCCTCAAATCCCTTCTCCTCTAACAAATAAGCTAGTCAGTAAAAGACAAGTACTATATGATTTCACTTATATGTGGAATCTATTGAACAAAATTAACAAACACAATAGAAATTGACTCATAGATACAGAAAACAAGTGGTTATATTAAGGCTCCCCTTTAAAGCTTAAAGGCCATATTGCCCCATTCTTCCCAGAAAATATGTTCAGGCCTGCAATTATTTACTAAATATACATAGGTTTTGCCATACGAGAGAGATGTGGGATTCAATTTTGGCAATAGCCAACTACTATCAAACCTGAGTTTGAAGAAATTGAATTATCTAATCTAATAATAGACAAATATGCAAATTGACCGCACCGTCGCTACACCTAAGCCACGCCCACCAGCCAAGCCACGCCCACCAACCAATCAGGATGAGTATGCAAATTGCCCCAACAAAGATGGCGGCTAATTTGCATATCAAGACAGCGTCCAAAGAAGCCAACAGCTGCAGAAGGGAGTAAAGCTTCGAAGAAGCAAGCAAGGGGGGGGAAGGGCGGGGCGGAGGCGGGGCCGGGGGGAAGGAGAAGGGCGGGGCAGAGGCGGGGCCGGGGAGAAGGGCGGGGTGGAGGCGGGGCCGGGGGAAGGAGAAGGGCGGGGCGGAGGCGGGGCCGGGGAGAAGGGCGGGGCGGAGGCGGGGCCGGGGGTGAAGGGAAACGCGGGTGGGCTGGAGGAGAAGGCGGGGCGGGTGACAAGGGCGGGGCGGAGGCGGGGCCAGGGGTGAAGGAAAACAAGGGAGGGCTGGAAGAGAAGGCGGGGCGGGCGGGGTGAAGGCGGGGCCGGGGGTGAAGAGAAACGCGGGTGGGCTGGAGGAGAAGGCGGGGCGAAGGGAAACGCGGGCAGGCTGGAGAAGAAGGCAAGGCGGGTGATAAAGGTGGAGTGGAGGCGGGGCCAGGGGCGAAGGGAAACGCGCGGGCGGGCTGGAGGAGAAGGTGAGGCGGGAGACAAGGGCGGGGCAGAGGCGGGGCAGGGGAGAAGGGAAACGCGGGCGGGCTGGAGGAGAAGGTGAGGCGGGGAACAAGGGAGGAACGGAGGCAGGGTAGAGTGCAGCAGGAAATCCTATTGCAGGATTTTTTCCTGCAACGGGAAAGCTAGTATATATATATATATATATATATGACATTTGAAATGAGATTTTATGTCTCTTTAAGGGCAAAAGTTCAAACAGACAGGCTGATGCTTTTTTCCTATGAAGAGACCTTAGTATAAGAGCAAAGAAGTAAATAATTCACATATTTCAACAAGGTACAACTTTTAAAGAAAGTAATATAATCAAAATCAGCCTTTATGCTAAGCAAAGTAAGCCAGTCAGAGAAAGATAAATATCACATGATCTCATTCATTTGTGAAGTATAATGAACAACATAAACTGATGAACAAAAACAAATCCAGAGACAGAGAAACATCGATCAGACCGTCAAACTGTCAAACCTCAGAGGGAAGGTAGAGGAGGATGGGGGGAAGGGGGAGAGATCAACCAAAGGACTTGTATGCATGCATATAAGCCTAACCAATGGACACAGACACCAGGGGGGTGAGGGCATGAGTGAGGGGTGAGGGAGAAATGGGGGGATAAGGACACATATGTAATACCTTAATCAATAAATTAAAAAAAAATAAAAATAAATCAGCCTTTAGGATTTGTGAGAAATAAAAAGAGCTTTCAGGAAAACCCTAGGTCAGTGATGGGCAACCTTTTGAGCTTGGTGTGTCAAACTTCGCCAAAAAACTGAGCCTAACTCGGGTAGTGTGTCACTTTGAGGAAAAAAACATTATTTCACAAATGTTTCATCCTCAGGAGCAGCAAATGTTTCGTCCTCGGCATGCGGCCGCCTCAGCGGCAGCGTGTCATCAGAAATGGCTACGCGTGTCAGTGCTGACACGTGTGTCATAGGTTTGCCATCACTGCCCTAGGTAAATTGTTTTCCTTCCAAGTGAGGGCAAAAAAGGTATTGACTGGCTTCACCAACTCAAATGTTAAATACAAACGGTGATGGAAGAAGACTTGACTTGGGTAGTAAACACACATTACAATATACAGATGATGTATTGTTAGAATTGTATACCTGAAACCTATATAATTTTATTAACCAATGTCAGCTCAATAAATTCCATTAAATTTAAAAATATGCTGCATCAATCAATTACATAAATAATTTACTTCTTATTCAGATAAATCTTAGTAACATATGAGGGTTTGTAACAACAGGGTGTCAAGGGATAATAATGTTTGTTTATTGCTCTGAGGTCCTGAACAAACCTCTTCCTTAGTCCTTTGATTTTTTCCACAGGTAAAATGCTAGTATTACATGGAGCTTTAGGAATAAAGCTCTGAGTTATATAATCTTCTATTATTGACTTTGTACCTTAAAGGTCCTCTTTATATATAGTATATTGATTAATTCTGGGAAAGGGTTTTGACAGCTCTATTTCAATCTTAAGAGATGCACTCTTGATTATGCTTCCAGATTCAATTATAGTGCCATCAGAAATGGAACACCTACAAATGTATAGAAAATATTCCTTTATTAACTTTTGGTCGAGAATATGTTTGTATATTTTCAGAAAACAACTCTGAGACCATGTGGATTCCAGCAACAGAGAGGAATTGACAGGACTACTCCAGCCATGAAGACAGAAGAGAAGCAGTCCAGAGATGGAAGACGCTGACCATGCCTTGCCATACTAGCAGTCAGCATATGTGCGTCACTGAAAATTGCCCAGGACCAAACCAGAGGGTTGGACCTGCATTACCACCATTTGTCCACCATTCAGAACTGAAATGTCATTGCTGACATGTACACATAAGGAACTGTTGGACATTGAAATTGGGTCTCAAAAGAACTGTTGGCCCAGAAAGAAACTCGCTACAGACTAATTCATTTGCCTGTCACCATAACCATTATTGCTTGTCTCATTTTCGGTTCTTATAAGTGTATTTCTAATGGCACATGATCTCACTCATCTAGGGGAAATAATGAACAACATAGACTGATGAACAAGAACAGACCCAGAAACAAGGAGGCATGGATCAGACTGTCGAGCCTTAGAGGGAGGGTAGGGGAGGGTGGGGGTAAAGGGGAGAGATCAACCAAAGGACTTGTGTGCAAGCATATGAGCCTAACCAGTGGTTAAGGAAAACAGGGAGGTAGGGGCATGTGTGGGGAGGGGTGTGGGATGGGAATGGGGGATGAGGACAAATATGTGATACCTTAATCAATAAAGAAATTTAAAAAAATAAATGGAACACATAAAATATCCTGAAGGACCTGATAGTTTATTTATAGTAATTGTAAAATGCTGGGATTATTCCCCCTTTGGGGAGAAAGAAATTTGACATGCTATTCCTTAAGGATATCTTGACCTAATAAATGAATAGAGGTGGAAGAACGAAGGAGAAAAGGGTGTGAATTCTTTAAAGTACCTAATAAAAAAGAGATAGGTTCAGAGACAGAAACTTGTTGAGGTTTATTTGAAATACCCACTCTTTGAACCACTTTATTACTTGAAGGCTAGGGCTGCTTTATAGCAGTAGGATTGAGCACTGCGATTATTGTTTTAGTATCAATAAGAACAGAGAGAGATTACTTTCCAATTTGAAGAAAAATTTCTCCAAGCCAGTAAAAATATGTAATTGGGAAAAGCCCCTGTATTTTCTTTGAGTCCCATCACTGAGAATTAGGTGGCTCTTGAGAAGGATGATTCGAAGGCTGACAGTGGTGCCTGAAGTGCTTTAATTTGCAACAATTTTTTCCAATGCCCAGGTTATTTGAAATAATGGGAGGATCTAGGAACATCTGGCCCATGGGCCGTATAAGGCATTAGGGTTGAGTTAATTAAACATTTGACCAAATATAGCAGGCTAATTTTTAGGTTGATAATTTTGTATGGCCTATGAATGATGTTATAAATATCCAAATGGCCCTTGGCAGCAAAAAAGAGTTCCCCATCTCTGATCTAGAGTATGAGCAAAGTTATTAAGCAAAATATCCAAATCTAAAATGGACATGGTTTCCCATTTCATCCTGATCCTTTTAATTAAAGGGGAAAGATCTCAGTACAGCCCATTGAACAATGAAATGTTAAAGACTATCTGAGTGAAACCAACATCAGAAGGAAGACCAGAATTTTTTAAATTTTATTTTATTGTTTAAAGTATTACAAATATTAGTACACTAGAGGCCCGGTGCATGAAATTTGTGCATGGAGGGGGCGTGTCCCTCAGCCCAGCCTGTACCCTCTCCAATCTGGGACCCCTCGAGGGATGTCCGACTGCCCATTTAGGCCTGATCCAACCACTGGGATCGGGCCTAAATAGGCAGTTGGTTATCCCTCTCACAATCCAGGACTGGTGGCTCCCAACTGCTTGCCTGACTGCCTTCCTGATTGCCCCTAACTGCTTCTGCCTGCCAGCCTAATCATCCCCTAACCACTCCGCTGCCAGCCTGATTGATGCTTAATTGCTCCCCTGCCAGCCTGTTTGCCCCCAACTTCCCTCCTCTGCCGGCCCGGTCACCCCTAACTGCCCTCCCCTGCAGTGTTGATTGCCTCCAGCTTCCCTCCCTTGCAGGCCGGGTGCCTCCCAACTGCCCTCCCCTGCTGGCCATCTTGTGGTGGCCATCTTGTGTCCACATGGGGGCAGGACCTTTGACCACATAGGGGCAGACATATTGTGTGTTGGAGTGGTGGTCAATCTGCACATTACTCTTTTATTAGATGAAATAGAGGCCTGTTACAGGGGTGGGGGCCAGCTGGTTTGCCCTAAAGGGTGTCCCAGATAAGGGTGGGGGTTCCCTTGGGGCATGGGGCAGCCTGAGCAAGGGGCCTGTGGTGGTTTGCAGGCCAGCCACGCCCCCTGGCAACCCAAGCAGATGCACTGGTATCTGGAATTTATTTACCTTCTACAATTGAAACTTTGTAGCCTGGAGCGGAGCCAAACCTGGGGCTCCCTCTGAGGCCGGCAGCCATTTCTGTTGGGGTTATAATTGAAACTTTGTAGCCTTAAGCAGAGGCCTGAGCCTGGCCAGGGTGTGCGGAAAGCTTTGCTTTCTCTGTTACCGCGGGCAACCCTGGCCTGGTCTCTCCAGCTCCATGGCTGCGGCCATTCTGTTTGAATTTGTTTACCTTCTATAATTGAAACTTTGTAGCTTAAGTGGAGGCTTATGCCTGTCAAGGGCAGGCGGAAAGCTTGTTTCCCTCTGTTGCCTGGGAAACCTTGCTCTCTGTGGCTGTAGCCATCTTGGTTCAGTTTATTTGCAAACTCGCCCTGATTGGCTGGTGGGCGTGGCTTGGGTGTAGCAGAGGTATGGTCAATTTGCATATTTGTTTATTATTAGGTAGTATATGTCTCCTTTTTTCCCCCATTGACCTTCCCCCTGCCTCCCCTACCCCCCTGGCATATGCCCTTGACCCCCTCCCAGTGTCTTTCTTCCATTGGTTATGCTTATATGCATGCATACAAGGCCTTCCATTGATCTCTTACCTCTCCCCTCAACCCTCCCATGCCTTCCCGATGTAGTTTGACAGTCTATTAGATGTTCCTTTTCCTCTGAATCTATTTTTGTTCATCAGTTTATAATGTTCTTTATATTCCACAAATGAGTGAGATCATGTGGTATTTTTCTTTCACTGACTGGCTTATTTCACTTAGCATAATGCTCTCCAGTTCCATCCATGCTGTTGCATATGGTAATAATTCCTTTTTTTTATAGCAGTGTAGTTTTAAAAAGTGTCTGAAGTACATTATAATAGTAATGAACAGATTTTTCAGACTTTTGTGAGCAAGCTTAAACTTTGTTTTAATTAACAGGCTTTGGAAAAGCTACTGTAAGTGTTCAATGGAATTCCTGAGCAAGTTTTCTAGAATTTTCTTAAATTTCAGAGGTTTTCTTTTTAATCTCTTTTGGGATGTTTCCATCACATACATCTCATCCAATGGCTAAGCTTGCCATTCACTGACTAGCATATAATTATTAATTTATATAAATTAGTTGATGTAAATCAGAAAACCCAAAATAGTAGGTTTCAATAACTACAGTTGACTCTTCAACAACACTGACCTCTCTCACAGTCAAAAATTTATGTATAATTGCTGAGTCCCTAAAAACTTAACTATTAATAGCTTACTGATACAATAAAGAGTCAATTAACTCTGGATTCTTACAATGAAATAAGCTATAGCAAATAAATTTTATTAAGAAAATCATAAAAAGGAGAAAATACATTTTCACATACATGTTTATTGAAAAAAATCTTTGTATAAGTGGACCTGCACACTTTAAACTCTTGTTGTTCAAGGGTCAACTATATATCAAACTCTTCAGCATGATCCTTAGTTACCTTAGACAATTATTTTACTATAGTTTTCAATTCAGCTTTAGTCCAGTAAGATATAAAACTTGAGCTATATTAGGATCCTCATAGAGTTTCCTTTTAAAGAGACAAGTATTGATAGCTTCAGCGGAGGAGAGAGTTAGAAAAAATTGAAAAGGATGGCACTGAATGTGGAGCTGGAGCCAGAGGCAAAGACGCTGAAAGTGGAAGGCTGACAGTTCTAACAGATATGCTCGTAGTTAGAACTTGAGAGAAAGGAATTGGTGAAGAAGAGCTTAAGGGCTCTGGACATGGAGCCTGAGGTAGAGTCAAAGGAAAAGAGCAAGGTAGATCCAGAGCTGGGGCCTAAGAAAAAGGAGTTTATGGAGAAGGGCAAGACAGGACCAGAGGTGAACATCACAAGGCTTCCAAAGCCCTCTTTTTTTTTCATTAAAACTTCAGTACTGTCAGTTAATTCTAAACTTTATTTCAGAAAGAGGCAACTTCAGATTTTTGGCAATATTTTGAAGCCTCAAAATACCACTCAAAATAGGTATCCCATTTACCTTTGCCCATTTTAGTAATATAATTTTTCAATTGGGTTTAAGAAAAATAAATTAGGGAATCTCAAAGTTTCCCAATAATGACCATTGATACTGTGAATTACTTTTGGTCAGATAAGTCCATTTAGTTAAATATGCACATGAGGAGTGACCATGGCTTTTAAACATATTTTTGGGGTGGGGGTGGTGGAGGGGGGTGATCTAACAACATTCAGATAACTGAGATGCCATTTTTAGAGGTTTTTGTTCAGAGCAAGATTCAAAAACAGTCTAAAGTAGCTCAAGTAACCTGCAGGTTACATACCAGCAAGTCTCACTTTAGAAGAGCCTGATCACAGAGGATTCATGCCAAAGGTTAAACAGTCATTTCTTTAATAAATACTGTCTCCTCTCAAAAGACACAAGTAAAAGGCTGAGCACCACTTTGATGGAGTAGTGAGTCTCCTGGCAGAATCAGACCAAAGCCCAGCAACTCATTTTGTGGAAACAACCTGGTTCCAGAGGAAATCCAACAGAAATCTAGCACAGCCCCCCAAAGCAGATTGATCCCTCTAGAAGTCAAGCCAAAGTGCCAAATGAACTCATGAACAAACAAAAATGGGTTTTAACAACAGCCAAACCAAACCTACTCCTGAATAAAGCTCACCAAACTTCCAAATGCAAAAAAACAGAAGCTAGTATCCAGAAGACATGCCATTTTTAACTTCTGAATTGGGGAACAGACAGTGAGCTAAAAACAAGCTCTGTGGGTTTCAGCACCTATTTTTCCCCCAGTCTGAAGGTTTTTCCCCAAGTCTGCATCCCAGATGAGCCTCCAAATTTGTCAACCATAAACAAAAGTAGACTAGGTATTCTGTCACCAAAAAAGATTAAGTAGGAAAAAGAAAGGATTGCAACCCAGAATATGGAAGGTCTTCCCAAACAAAGATGGAGAAAATACTTAATAGAGAAGAAAAGAGAGTGAAAAGGAGGGGTTTTACAACCATAAAGCTCTATTGTAACATAGATTTATTTCTGTAGGGTCTCAAGATCAAATCAGATGTAAGAGTTCCTCCTATAAGTCCTCCAGATTTCTGTCCATGTTAAGGTCTTTGTAATAAATTTTGATACCTCCTTTCCCCAGCCCCTGGCAACCACCATTTTACTTTATGTTTCTTATAATTAGACTAATCTAGGTATTTTACATAAGTAGAATCACAGTATTTTACAGTTTGTGATTGACTTATTTCACTGAGCATAATGTCCTCTAGATTCACCAATGTTTTAGCATGTAACAGCATTTTCTTTATTTATAATGATGAATAATACTACTATATATATATATCACATATTATGTATCCATTCATTCAATGAATACATGGGTTGCTCTGCCGGAAACCGAACATTGAGACATTGGAACTTAAATATGAAAAGGGAATCTGAATGCTTTGGTCAACCTTAATAGCTCTGAATGGTCAGAGCCATTCACTCATAGTTTAGTTGAGACATTGGTAGTTAAAGAATCTCTCACCTGTTAATTATGTAAATTTTTGCTGATTGTCTTTTGTTGTAATGGGTGTATCTCAGAACCCCAATAAAAGGGATGGCAAAGGCCAGAGGAGTGAGCAGTCCTCCCACTAGAGGTGGACTCCCGCCTGGCCCCCATTTTCCCAAATTGATTCTTTTCTAGCTTCTCTTCATTTTGATTGCGGCCTTCTCCAGAAACCGGACCTGAACGGGAACCCTGAAACACGCGGGACGTGACAAGGGATTCCTACATTGCTCTCAACCTTGGCTATTGTTAATAATGCTATCATAGACATGGACTTGTAAATGTCTCTTCCAGATTCTCTTTCAATTATTTTTCTTATATACCAAGAAATTGAATTGCTAGATTATGTGGTAATTCTATTTTTAGGTTTTTGTTAGACACTATAATAATCCTATATAATAAAAGGCCAGTGACCATAATGGCTTAATGACTGGAAAGACCAATCGACCAGTAGCTATGAGGTACATTGACCACCTCTTGTTCCTTTCCTCCATTCCTCAGGCTCTGATTGCTGGATGGCCAATGGGGAATAATAGGGGAATGGGGGTGAGCGGCGGCAGGGTGGGACTGGGGACTGGCAAGCAGGAGGAAGATGGCCCTGATTACAGGATAGGCCTAGGGACTCTACCCATGCACAATTTCATGTGCTGGGCCTCTACTGTATTCCATTATAGTTGCACCATTTTACATTTTCACCAATAGTGCATAAGGGCTTCAATTTTCCCTCAACCTTGCCAACATTTGTTGTTTTCCAGGTGTGTTTTTTTTATAGTATCCATCACAATTAGGTGTGAAATGATATCTCATTGTTTATTTTATTTGCATTTCCATAATTATTAGTAATATTGTGCATCTTTCCATATGCTTGTTGACCATTTGTAAATTATCCCTAAAAAAAAAAAGAATGTGGGTATTGCCCTAACTGGTTTGACTCAGTGGATAGAGCATCGGCCTGCGGACTGAAGAGTCCAAGGTTCGATTCCAGTAAAGGGCATGTACCTTGGTTGTGAGCACATCCCCAGTGGGGAGTGTGCAGGAGGCAGCTGAATCGATGTTTCTCTCTCATTGATGTTTCCAACTCTCTATCCCTCTCCCTTCCTCTCTGTAAAAAAATCAATAAAATATATTTTTTTTAAAAAGAAAGAAATGTGGGTATATTCAAAGTTATCTATCTATCTATCTATATGTATATAACTTTGAATATAACTATATATATATAAAAGCCTAAGCAACCAAACGACTGAACGACCAGTTGACTGGTCACTATGACACTATGACACGCACTGACCACCAGGGGACAGACACTCAATGCAGGAGCTGCCCCCTGGTGGTCAGTATGCTCCCACAGCCAACCTCCTATGGCCCTTCCCCCCATCCGGCCAGCCAACCTCCATCGGCCCCTGTGCCCAGACGGCAAACTTCCCATGGCCCCAATTGGCCCTGATTGCTGATCAGGTCAAGGGACCCACCCATGCATGAATTCGTGCACTGGACCTCTAGTATATACATATTCAATAAAACCCCTCTCAAAATCCCACTGGTATCTTTTAAAAAATAGAAAACTCCATCCTAAAATATATATGGGGTCTCAAGAGCTAGCAAATGGCCAAAGACTTTTGACAATGAACAAAGTTGAAAGTCTCACACTTTCTTATTCAAACATACCATCACTTGTATAGTCAAACCATCTTCCTCAAGGAAGCCAAGACCATTCAATGAAGAAAGGATAGTCTTTTCAACAAATGATATTGAGAAAACTGTATATGTCCATTTGCCAAAAAAAAATGGAGATGGGTACTTAATTCCTGCAGTATATACAGAAATTAACTCCAAATAGATCGAAGCCCTAACATATGAACTAAAACTATAAAACTCGTAGAAGAAAACATTGGGAAATTTTCATGACATTACATTTAGCAGGGATGTCATAGATATGATACCAAAAACACGGGAAACAATAACAACAATAGTTGAATAGAACTACATCAAATTTCAATAGTTCTGTGCATCAAAAGACAAAATCAACAGATGAAAATGTAATATATAAAATGGGACAATATATTGGTATATTATATATTTGTAAGGAGTAAATACATATAATATATGCAGAACTACAACTAAACAACAGAAAGAAAACAAAAGAGAAAATGGGCAAAGGGGTTGAGTAGATATTTATTATTTTGAATTTTAAGTTATATTTATGGCACATAATGTGCTCTTTCTGGGTGAATGTTTAATGTGAGATAGAGAATAATCCGTATTCTTCTGTTTTTTGGATCTGTTATTAAAAATAAAAGGACAATTACATATAATTGATTCATTTTGCTTCTCATGACAACTATAATCTTTATTTTTTAAATATATTTTTATTGATTTCAGAGAGAAAGGGAGAGGGAGACAGAGATAGAAACATCAATGATGACAGAGAATCATCAATCAGCTGCCTCACGCATGCCACCCACTGAGGATCGAGCCTGCAACTCGGGCATGTGGCGAGACCTGAAATCGGACTGTGACCTTCTGGTTCATGGTACGATGCTCAACCACTGAGCCACACAGGGTGGGCCCAACTATATAATTATTACTTTTCAGTCTTGCTTATCTATCATTTACAAAAAAAGATGTGTTAAAATCTTCAAACTTAATAGCTCGTTCATCCATTTCTCCTTGCAGTTCTATCATTTTTTGCTGTATACTAGAGGGTCCCTAGGTCTGGCTGGTGATCAGTGCCAATCAGGTTCCCCACCTCCCCGCCTCCCTGCCTCCTCCTCCCCTTGCTCCCTCACAGCCTGCCACCATCACTGGTCGCCCGTCTTGTTCCATGACATCCCCTTGTGGTCAGCACACGTTATATCAAGTGATGGAACTCCCGCTCTCCTCGTAGAACACTGCATATGCATTATATATATATATATATATATATATATATATATATATATATACTTGGTTAGGTAAATTCATGTTAAGTATTGTTATATCTTTTTGGATAATTGACTTCTCTTTTTTTTACTATAAAATTTATTTTATAATTGCTAAACATGGAATCTATTTTTCATATAATTTTGTGCCCTATAATTTCTTTTTTTAAAAAAGTTCTTTATTACCGAAACCGGTTTGGCTCAGTGGATAGAGCGTCAGTCTACAGGCTGAAAGGTCCCAGGTTTGATTCTGGTCAAGGGCATGTACATTGGTTGCAGGCACATCCCCAGTGGGGGGTGTGCAGGAGGCAGCTGGTCTATGTATCTCTGTCATCGATGTTTCTAGCTCTCTATCCCTCTCCCTTTCTCTCTGTGAAAAATCAATAAAATATATTTTTTAAAAAGTTCTTTATTGATTACAGTGTTACATATGTGTCCTTATTCCCCCATTACCCCCCATCCCCTCCCCTCATGCCCTCACCCCCCTGTCTGTGTCCAATGGTTAGGCTTATATGCATGCATACAAGTCCTTTGGTTGATCTATCCCCCTTACCCCCACCCTCCCCTACCTTCCCTCTGAAGTTTAATGGTCTGATTGGTGTTTCTCTGTCTCTGGATCTATTTTTGTTCATCAGTTTATGTTGTTCATTATATTCCATAAATGAATGAGATAATGTGATATTTATCTTTCTCTGCCTGGCTTATTTCACTTAGCATAATGCTCTCCAGTTCTCTTTCATGTTGAAGGACAATTTCCCGAAATATAAAACTCTAACTGAATGTATTTGTTTAATTCAGCATTTTAAAACATTCTATTTTGTGCTGAGTCCTTGTGTTTAGTACCTCTCCCACACCATCCACAGACACCATTTTTCTTAAGACAAGCACTCCAATCCATAAGGCTTCAGCCTGGAATAATGCTATTGATCCACCTCAATTTGCTCTCACCTTGCCCTACAGAGATCATGCCTTCAGGAGGAGTTATATGTCTGAGATTGTGATGTAGACATCCAGACAGACTCAGAGAAATTGGAGATTGAGTTGAGTGGCTCTGGGACCATAGCCATCCCATTCCCATGGCCCATGAATATTCAAAGTAATGAAAAGCAAGGACCTAAAACCAAGACTAATCAACCAGCAAGGCTATCATTGAAAATTGAAGGAGAAATAAAGAGCTTCCCAAGCAAGAAAAAAGTTAAATGAGTTCAATACCACAAAACCACTATCAAAATAAACATTAAAGGGGCTTTTTTAAGAAGAAAGAGAAAAAAGGAACATAGTCACAAAGAATAAAAAGGGCAACAATTATGTACTAATCAATAATTGCCTTAAATATAAGTGGCTTAAATGGTCCAATCAAAAGACATAGGGTAGTCTATGGATAAATAAATAAAGCCCATATATATTCTGTTTACAAGTGACAAACATCAGAAGTAAAGATACATATCAACTGAAAGTAAAGGTATGTATGAAGATGTTACATGCAAATAGAAATGAAAAAAGAAGAGCTGGGTAGCAAAATTTATATCAGACAAAACAGACTTTAAAAACAAAGTCTAAATAAGAGACAAAAAATGACATTACATAACGATAAAGAGATCAATCAACAAGAGGAAATGACCCTCATAAACATTTATGCACCCAACATAGGAGAACCTAAATATACTATATATTATATATTATATATTATATATTATATATTATATATTATATATTATATATTATATTATATATTATATATTATATATTATATATTATATATTATATATTATATATTATATATTATATATATATATTTAAAGTATTACATATAGTAGTACATGTATCTCCTTTTTTCCCCCATTGACCTTCCCCCAGCCTCCACTACACCCTGTCACATGCCCTCATCCCACCTCCATGTCTTCTGTCCATTGATTGTGTTTATCTGCATGCATACAAGTCCTTCAGTTGATCTCTTTCCCACCCCCCCAACATTCCCCAGCCTTCCCACTGTAATTTGATAGTCTGTTTAGTGCTTCACTGCCTCTGTATCTATCTTTTTGTTCATCAGGTTATAATGACCTTTATTTTCCATAAATGAGTGAGATTATGTGGTATTTTTCTTTCATTTCCTGGCTTATTTCACTTAACATAATGTTCTCCAGATCCATCCATGCAGCTGCAAAAGGTAAGAATTCCTTCTTTCTTATAGCAGCATAGTATTCCATTGTGTAGATGTACCATAGTTTTCTAATCCACTCATCTGCTGATGGACATTTAGGCTGTTTCCAAATCTTAGCTATGGTGAATTGTGCTGCTATGAACACAGGGGTGCATATATCCTTTCTAATTGGTGTTTCTAGTTTCTTAGGATATAGTCCTAGAAGTAGGATTACTGGGTCAAATGGGAGCTCCATTTTTAGTTTTTTGAGGAAACTCCATACTGTTCTCCACAGTGGCTGCACCAGTCTGCATTCCACCAGCAGTGCATGAGGGTTCCTTTTTCTCCACATCCTGGCCAGCACTTGTAGTTTGTTGATTTGTTGATGGTATCCATTCTAACCAGTTGAAATGGTACCACATTGTTGTTTTGATTTGCATCTCTCGGATAATTAGTGACTTTGAGCATGTTCTCATATGTCTCTTGGCCTTCCTTCTGTCTTCTTTCGAAAAGTTTCTATTTAAGTCTGTTGGCCATTTTTTATTGGATAATTTATCTTCCTTTTATTAAATTTTATGAGAACCCTGTAAATGTTGGAGATTAAACCTTTATCAGTGATAACATTTGCAAATATGTTCTCCCATACAGTGGGCTTTCTTGTTGTTTTGTTGATGATTTCTTTTGCTGTGAAAAAGCTTTTTATTTGGATGTAGTCTCATTTGTTTATTTTCTCTTTAGTTTCCATTTCCCTTGGAGCAGTATTGGTGAAGAAATTGCTTTGGCATATGTCTGAGATTTTGCTGCCTGTGGATTCCTCTAGTATTTTTATGGTTTCCCGTCTTATGTTTAAGTCCTTTATCCATTTTGAGTTATTTTTGTGTATGGTGTGAGTTGATGGTCAAGTTTCATTTTTTTGCATGTATCTGTCCAATTGACCCAACACCATTTATTGAAGAGACTGTCTTGACTCCATTGTATGTTCATGCCTCCTTTGTCAAATATTAATTGAGCATAGTGGTTTGGGTTGATATCTGGGTTCTCTAGTCTATTCCATTGGTCTATATGTCTGTTCTTGTGCCAGTACCAGGCTGTTTTGAGAACAGTGGAATGGTAATACAGTTTGAAATCTGGTATTGAGATCCTACCTACTTTGTTCTCCTTTCTCAGGATTGCTGTGGCTATTCGGTGTCTTTTTTTATTCCAGATGAACTTTTGGAGAGTTCTTTTAGGTCTGTGAAATATGCCATTGGTATTTTAATGGGGAGTGCATTGAATTTAATGATTGCTTTGGGAAGTATGGACATTTTAATGATGTTGATTCTACCAATCTATGAACATGGTATGTTCTTCCATCTGTTTATGTCTTCCTCTATCTCTTTTGTCAGTGTTCTGTAGTTTTCCACGTTCTGTAGTTTTACCTCCTTAGTTAAGTTTATTCCTAAGTATCTCAATTTTTTTGGTGCATGGTAAATGGGATTGCTTTTTTAGTCTCTCTTTCTGTAAGTTTACTATTGGTGCATAGGAATGCCAGAGATTTCTTGGCATTAATTTTGTGTACTGCCATATTACCAAATTCATTTAAAAGTCTAATAGTTTTTAGATGGAGTCTTTAGGGTTTTTTATGTACAATATCATGTCATCTGCAAATAAGGACAGTTTTCCTTCTTCTTTTCCAATTTGGATGCCTTTTATTTCTTCTTCCTGACTAATTGCAATGGCTAATACTTCCAGTACTGTGGAACAGGGGTGGTGAGAGTGGGCATCCTGTCTTGTTCCTGTTATTAGGGGAAATGGATTTAGTTTTTGCCATTGAGTATGATGTTGGCTGTGGGTTTACCATATATGGCTTTTATTATTATGATCCTTCTATTCCCACCTTGCTGAGAGTTTTTATCAAGAAAGGGTGTTAGATTTTGTCAAATGCTTTTTCTGCATCAATTGATATGATTACGTGATTTTTATCTCTCAATTTGTTTATATGATGGATCACGTTTATTGATTTGTGGATATTATACCATCCTTGCATCCCTAGGATAAATCCTACTTGGTCATGGTGCATGATCTTTCTTGAGTACTGCTGAATATGATTTGCTAGAATTTTGTTGCTGATTTTGGCTTCTATGTTCATGAGGGATATTGGCCTGTAATTCTCTTTCATTCTGTTGTCTTTATCTGGTTTTGGTATTAAGGTGATGCTGGCTTCATATAATGAGCTTGGAAGTGTTCTTCTTTTTCTTGAATTTTTTGGAATAGTTTGAGGAGGATAGGTTATAGTTCTTCCTTGAATGTTTGATAAAACTCCCCTGTGAAGCCGTCTGGCCCCAGGTTTTTGTTTGCTGAAAGCTTTTTGATGACTGCTTCAATTTCTTCCATATTTATTGGCCTATTAAGATGTTTAGATTCTTCCTGACTGAGTTTTGGAAGATTGCATTTTTCTAGGAATATGTCCATTTGCTTCAGGTTGTCCAGTTTGTTGGGATAGAGTTGTTCATAGTATTTTTTAACAATCCTTTGTATTTCTGTGGGGTCTGTTGTTATTTCGCCTCTTTCATTTCTAATTTTGTTTATTTGGGTCCTCTCTCTTGGCTTATTGGTGGGCCTGGCTGGAGGTGCATCAATCTTGTTTATCCTTTGAAAGAACCAGCTCTTGGTTTTGTTGATCTTTTGTATTGTTTGTTTTTTTGTTTTTGTTTTTTTGGTCTCTATGTCATTTATCTCCGCTCTAATCTTTATTAATTCCTTCTTTCTGCTTAAACTGGGATTTTCTTGTTGCTCTCTTTCTAACTCTTTGAGTTGTAGGGTTAGGTAATTTATTACCATTGTTTCTTGTTTTTTTGCAGTAGGCTTGTAGAGCTATGAAATTCCTCTCAAGACTGCTTTTGCTGTGTCCATAGATTTTGGATTGTTGTGTTTTCATTGTCGTTTGTTGCCATGATGTTTTTTTATTTCTTCTTTGATCTCGCTGGTAACCCAGTCATTGTTTAATAGCATGCTGTTTAGTCTCCATGTGTTTGATTTCTTTGGATTGTTTTTATTGTAGTTGATTTCCAGTTTTATGCCATTGTGATCTGAGAAGATGCTTGATATGATTTCTATCTTCTTGAATTTGGTTAGACTTTGCTTATGACCCAACATATGGTCTATCTTTGAAAATGACACATGTGCACTTGAGAAGAATGTGTATTCTGTGGCTTTAGGGTGAAATGTTCTGAAGATGTTAATTAATTCCATCTGACATAGTGAGTCATTTAAGATTGATGTTTCTTTGCTTATTTTTTGTTTAGAGGATTTGTCCAATGGTGATAGTGGGGTATTAAATCTCCTACTATAATTGTATTGCTGTGAATCTCTCCCTTGATATCCTCCAGGAGTTTTATTTTATGTATTTGGGTGCTCCTATATTGGGTGCATATATGTTTACCAGAGTTATTTCTTCTTGTAGGATTGCTCTCTATTATATTATGAAGTGGCCTTCCTTATCTCTTTACATGTCCTTCACTTTGAGATCTAATTTGTCAGATATAAGTATTACTACCCCAGATTTTTTTTTTTCATTTCCATTTGCCTGAAAAAACTTTTTCCATTCCTTCACCCTCAGTTTGTTTGCATCTTTTTTCTGAGGTGGGTTTCCTGTAGACAGCCGATATATGGGTCATGTTTTCTTATCCACTCAGTTACCCCATGTCTTTTGATTGGGGCATTTAATCCATTTACATTTAAAGTTATTATTAATAGGTACTTGTTTGTCGCCATTTTTATTCTTTACCCCTGTGTTCCTTATTCGCTTCCTGTTTCTTCTTTTTACAGAAGACCCTTTAGCATTTCTTGCATTGCTGGTTTGGTGATAACAAACTCCCTTAGTCCTTTTTTTGTCTGTGAAGCTCCTGATTTCACCCTCAGTTTTGATTGATAGCCTTGCTGGGTACAGTATTCTTGGATTCTGACCCTTCCTTTGCATGACTTTGTATATTTAATTCCATTCCCTCTGGCCTGATGTGTTTCTGTTGAGAAATCAGTCACTAGTCTGATGGGGGATCCTTTGTAGGTAATTTTCTGTCTCTCTCTAGCCGCTTTTAAGATTCTTACTTTGTGGTTGGTGTTTGCCAATTTAATTATAATGTGCCTTGGCATCGGTCTTTTGGGGTTCATTTTGTTTGGGACTCTGTGAGCTTCTTGGATTTGTATGGGTTTTTCTTCCCTATATCAGGTAAGTTTTCTGTCATTATTTCTTCAAACATGTTTTCTATTCCTTGCTTAGTTTCCTTTGCTTCTAAAACACTTATTATGTGGATATTGTTTCATTTTGTGTTGTCCCAAAGTTCCCTTAGGCTCTCCTCCTGCTTTTTAATTTTTTTTTTTCTAGAAGCTTCTCTGCTTGGGTATTTTTAACTACCTTGTCTTCTAGCTCACTGATGCGGTCCTCTGCTTCTTCTAGTCTACTGTTGATGCTTTCTATTGAGATCTTTATAGCAGCGATGTCATTTTTCATTTCTTCTTGGTTCTTCTTCATTTGCTCTTGGTTCTTACACATATTTTTGAATTTGTCTTCTATTCTTTTCATCCACCTTATGACCATTTATCTGAATTCTTTCTCTGACAGTTTACTTGCCTCCATTTTGTTTACTTCCTTTTCTGTTGATGCCTGCTTTTCTTTCATATGCAGGCTGTTTCTTTGTCTCCCCATGATCTGTCTACTCTGGGTGTCTGGTTTTGTAGTTCTCTCTCTCTTTTCCATGAGGGGGTGCAGAGCTCCTCTGAATCCACGTGCTCATGCCTCTTGGGGACTGGTGTTCCCAGGTTTACTGTTTCTCTCTGGGTGCCTTTGTTGTAAATTCCCGGGATTGTAAGGCTTCCAACAACATCCACTCTCCCCTTCAAGATGGCGTAGTCTCTGCATCTTATAATATCCTTTATATTCCATAAATGAGTGAGATAATGTGGTATTTTTCTTTCATGACCAACTCATTTCACTTAGCATAATGCTCTCAAGTTCCATCCATGCTGTTGCAAATGGTAACAATTCTTTTTTTTTTTTTTTTACAGCAGCGTAGTATTCCATTGTGTAGATGTACTACATTTTTTTAATCCACTCATCTGGTGATGGGCATTTAGGCTGTTTCCAAATCTTAGCTATTATAAATTGTGCTGCTATTTACATAGGGGTGGATATATCCTTTCTGATTGGTTTTTCTAGTTTCTTGGGATATAGTCCTAGAAGTGGTATTACTCGGTCAAATGGCAGTTCCATATTTAATTTTTTGAGGAAATGCCATACTGTTTTCCATAATGGCTGCACCAGTCTGCATTCCCACCAGCAGTGAAAAAGGATTCCTTTTTCTCCGCATTCTCCAATACTTGTCGTTTGTTGATTTGTTGATGATAGCCATTCTGACAGGAATGAGATGGTACCACATTGTGGTTTTGATATGCATCACTCAGATGATTAGTGACTTTGAGCATGTTTTCATATGTCTCTTGGCTTTCTGAATGCCTTCTTTTGAAAAGTGTGTATTTAGCTCCTTTGCCCACTTTTGGATTGGATTGTTTATCTTCCTTTTGTTAAGTTATATGAGTTCCCTGTGAATGTTGGGGATTAAACTCTTATAGGAGATAACATTGGCAAATATGTTCTCCCATGCAGTGGGCTTTCTTATTGTTTTGTTGATGGTTTCTTTTGCTGTGCAGAAGCTTTTCATTTTGATATAGTCTCACTTGTTTATTTTCTCTTTACTTTACATTGCCCTAGGAGCTGTATCAGTAAAGATATTGCTATGACAAATGTCTGCTATTTTGCTGCCTATGAATTCTTCTAAGATTTTTATGGTTTCCCATCTTACATTTAAGTCCTTTATCCATTTTGAGTTTATTTTTGTGTATGGTGTAAGTTAGTGGTCTAGTTTCATTTTTCTGCATGTGTCTGTCCAGTTTTCCCAACACCATTTATTAAAGAGACTGTCTTGTCTCCATTGTATGCTCTTGACTCCTTTGTCAAATATTTATTTAGCATACTGGCTTGTGTCCATTCTTGGTTCTCTGTTCTGTTCCACTGGTCTATATGTCTGTTCTTTTGCCATTACCAGGCAGTTTTGAGAACAGTGGCTTTGTAGTATACCTTGATATCTGGTATTGTGATGCCTCCAACATTGTTCTTCTTTCTCAAGATTGCTGCAGCAATTCGGGTTTTATTTTATTCCAGATAAAATTTTGGAGAATTTGTTCTAGGTCTTTGAAGTATGCCATTGGTATTTTAATGGGTATTGCATTGAATTTATAGATTGCTCTGTGTAGTATGGACATTTTATTGATGTTGATTCTACCAATCCATGAACATGGTGTATTCTTCCATTTGTTCATGTCTTCCTCTACCTCTTTTTTACTGTCCTGAAATTTTCTGAGTACAGGTCCTTTGCCTTCTTGGTTAATTTTATTCCTAGGTATCTTATTTTTTTTGTTGCAATGGTAAATGGGATTGCATTTTAAATTTTTCTTTCTGTGAGTTCATTATTGGTGTACAGAAAAGCCATAGACTTCTGGGTGTTAATTTTGTATCCTACTACATTTCTGAATTCATTTATTAAGTCTAGTAGTTTCTTGATGGAGTCTTTGGGGTTTTCTACGTACAATATCATGTCATCTGTGAATGAGGACAGTTTTACTTCTTCTTTTCCAATTTGGATGCCTTTTATTTCTTCTTGTTGTCTGATTACAATTGCTAGTACTTCCAGTACTATATTGAACAGGAGTGGTGAGAGTGGGCATCCCTGTCTTGTTCCTGTTCTTAGGGGAAATGATTTTAGTTTTTGTCCATTAAGTTTGATGTTGGCTGTTGGTTTGTCATGTATGGCTTTTATTATGTTGAGATATGATCCTTGTATTTCTACCTTGCTGAGAGTTTTTATCAAGAAAGGGTGTTGGATTTTGTCAAATGCTTTTTCTGCATCAATGGATATGATTATATGGTTTTTATCTCTAAGTTTGTTTATGTGGTATATCACGCTTATTGATTTGCGGATATTATACCACCCTTGCATCCCTAGAATAAATCCCACTTTGTCATGGTGTATGATCTTTCTAATGTAATGCTGGATTTGATTTGATGTGTTTCTGTTGAGAAATCAGTCGCTACTCTGATGGGGGATACTTTGTATGTAACTTTCTTTCTTTCTCTGGCCACTTTTAAGATTATTGCTTTGTGGTTGCTCTTGACCAATTTAATTATAATGTGCCTTGGCATTGGTCTTTTGGGGTTCATTTTTGGGGACTCTGTGAGCTTCTTGGATTTGTGTGATTTTTTTCTTCCCTATATCAGGTAAGTTTTCTGTCATTATTTCTTCAAACAGATTTTCTATTCCTTGCTCAGTTTCCTCTCCTTCTGGCACCCCTATTATGCGGATGTTGTTTCATTTCTTGTTGTACCAAATTTCCCTTAGGCTCTCTTCCTGCATTTTAATTAATGTTTCTAGAAGCTGCTCTACTTGGTTATTTTTTCCTGTCTTGTCTTCTAGCTCACTGATGCAGTCCTCTGCTTCTTCTAGTCTACTGTCGATGCTTTCTATTGAGTTCTTTATAGCAGATGTTATTTTTCATTTCTTCTTGTTTCTTTTTCACTTCTTCTTGGTTCTTACACATATTTTTGAATTTGTCTTCTATTCTTTTCATCCACCTTATGACCATTTACCTTAATTCTTTCTCTGACAGGTTACTTGCCTCCATTTTGTTTACTGCCTTTTCTGGTGAAGCCTGCTTTTCTTTCATATGGGAGGTGTTTCTTTGTCTCCCCATGATCTCTCTTCTCTGGGTGTCTGGTTATGTAGTTCTCTCTCTCCTGCGTTGATTTATGGGCACAAAATACAACACAGCAAGGCACAACACACAAGGCACTGAACACAAATGTATTCACAATATTAATAACCCCAAATAAAGGTGAGCACCAGAGAAATGCAAATTAGAGCATAAGAACGAAAGAAAAAGACAATAAAAAAGGATTGCAAAAATGAAATTGGAGAAAAGAAAAAAAGTAAGAGAGAAAAGAAAGAGAATAAGAAAGAAGAGGTGAAATACTATTTATATGGGGAGAAAACTCCAATAGAACAGCCACTTATCCCAACAAATGCCAGCAACAAATACCTAGAGATGAATGCAAACTACAAACAACAACTAATATCAAGCGAGGCAAGGAAACACAGAAGCAAAAAAAAACAAACAAAAAAAACCAATAAAAACAAAACAAAAAACAAAACAAAACAAAAAGTGAAACAATCTTACAAACAAGCATAAAGAAATCAATATACTCAACAATAAAGCAAACAGCAACAAAAGGACAGAGAGAGAAAAAAATTTTTTTGGATAGTGAGGAAAGTGAAGAGAGAGGTGTGTATGGACTTGGAGCAGGAGATTGGAAATTAGATATATAAGTAGGGTGAAATTTTAACAGGAGGTGAAAAGAAGAAATAGGGAAAATCTGAAGCAGGAATAGGGTAAGAGAAACAGGACAACAAAAGGGGAAAAGTGAGGAAGAGAGTGTTGGCATAAAGGTAAAGTTGAGATAGAGTAAAATGCTGTTGAAGGAAAGATGAAAATAGAATGTAGAACACTAATCCCAAAGTAAAATAGAGAATAAAATGACACTTTTTTAAAAAAGGTAAAATAGTAGTAGTAATAATACTGTTTGAAAATAAAAATGTAATAATTAAAAAGGTGAAATCAAGTGAGGAAAAAAGAAAAAAAATAGTTTCTTAAGTAAAGGATAAAAAAATAAAAATGTGCAGTAGTGAGGTCATTCACTTCCTCTACTGTTCAGTTTGGCATGCCTGTTTCCTAGTCAGGACAGCATTGAAGTTCCCTGCCTCCTACTGCTCCTCAGTGTTGTAGGCCACAGTCCTGATTTTCAACCTGGCAGTCCATCTTTATTTCTTATACTCCTTCATTTGTGTTTACACAAGAGTCAATTTGTGATTCAACCCCTGTGTGGCAGTGTTTCTGGATTGACCTTTGGGTCTATACGTCCTCCCTATCTAGTGTTATATTTTCTTTTCCCTGTGGCAGTTAATACTGGCTTGGGGGAATGGGTTGCCCCAGAGCTGGTTCTCTGATCGTTATTCCCTGCTCTGATCCCCAGGTTCCACAAAAACCACTTTCCCCTGCAGTCTCTCAGAGTGTCCTCAATTGGGTGATCCTATGCACTGGGCTCAGCAATCAAAATCACGGATTTAAAAAAAAAAATGAGAGAGAGAGAGAGAGAGAGAGAGAGAGAGAGAGAGAGAGAGAGAGAAAAGAGTCAGATTAAGGGCGCGGCGCTGCACACAAGTCTGTGAAATCTTATTTCCCCTTGGGTCTAAGAAGCCAGCATGCTTTTAAAATTTTTAGGCTGTCCTTTTGCACCAAGTTCAGCTATGGGTTGCTTTTTAGAGTTCCCTTCCATTAGCAGCTTTGTGGACCCCCTTCCACATTCACGGATCACGCCAGCCCCAAAGGCCATGGATTTTTCTGGTCTCAGATTTCCCCAGGTCCTCTAGCTCCTGCCATCCATGTTTCTCTCTACTGCCTGGACCACAGACCTCACCTTATCCCGGCAAAATCTGACCTTTCAGTGAGGGTGTGCAGAGCTCCTCCGAATCTGCGTGCTTTGGCCACTTGGGGACCAGTGTTCTCAGGTTTGCAGCTGTTCACTGGGTGCCATAGTTGTAGATTCCCAGGATTTTCAGGCTTCCGATAACATCCATTTCCCCCTTCAAGATGGTGCAGTCTCCGAGTCAGAGCTGGTCGCTCTGGAAGGGAACTCAGCAGAAGTGGGGGCTCCCTGGTCAGGGGAACCCCATTCGGAAGTCCCCCACAGTCTCCTGGAGTATAGCTGTCCCTCAACTCACCAACAAACACTACCTGTGTGACTACACACTCTCCCTTTGTTCTTTCACTCACACACTATCTTGCAGTCTGCCTTCCCATTGGCAGCCATCTTTTTGTCTCCAAAACCTAAATATATTTTTAAAAATCTTGATGGTCATATAGGAGGAATCAACAGTAATATAGTCATAGTATGGTATTTTAACACCTCACTGACTTCAAAGTATAGATCTTCCAGACAGAAAATCAACAAGGAAATGATAGTCTTAAAAGACACACTACACCAGATATATTTTATTGATATTGTCAGAGTATTTCACTCCCAAGCAGCAGAGTATACATTCTTTTGAAGTGCATATAAAACATTTATAGAATATATAACAAATTATGACACAAAACAAGTCAAAATTTTAAGAAGATTGAAATCATATCAAGCATCTCCTCTGACCATATGGTAGGAAACTAGAAATAAGTTAACAGAATTAAACTGAAAAACACATTGAGACTAAATAACTTATAACTAAACAATTAGTGGGTTAACAATGAGATCGAGGAAGAAATAAAAATATACCTTGAGATGAATGAAAATGGGAACACAGCAACCCTATTTTTAATTTTATTTTTCAATCACTGTTTATATGCAATACCATTCCACACCTCAATTCCAGGTGTACAGCAATGTGGCCTGACAGCCACTCACTCTACAGAGTGATATCCATGATGCCTAAGCACCCACCTGACCCCATAGACCTTTATCTCTATATTATTGACTATATTCCCCATGCTGAAAATCACATTTTCAGTGGCTATTTTCAACAGCTACTAATTTGTACTACTAATTTGTAATCTCTTCACCTTTCTCACCTAGCTCCCTAACCCACCTCATATGTGACAGATGTGAGTCTTTTTTTTTTCTATCTATAAGTTTGTTTCTATTTGTTTAATTCAATAGAATTTAGTTGAAACTATAGATTGCTTTGTGAAATATAAAGACTTTAATGATGCTACTTCTTTCTATCCATGCACACAGTATATGCTACCACTAATTTCTTTACCTTTAATTTATTTCTTTATTGTCTTATAATTTTCCAAGTATTGGCATTTTACCTCCTTGGTTAAATTTATTTATAGGAAAGAATTATTTGTGCGATTATAAATGGGATTGTTTTTCTGATGGTTAAATATTTGGGTATAAAAATGCCACTGATTTCTTTTTTTTTTAAATCCTCACCTGAAGATATGTTCATTGATTTTTAGAGAGAGAGGAAGGAAGACAGAGAAATGTTGATGTGAGAGAGAAACATTGATAGGCTTCCTCCTGCACTTGCCCCAATCAGGGTTGGGGGGGGGGGGGTCAAATCCACAACCTAGGTACATGCCCTGACCAAGAATTAAACCCACAACCTTTCAGTACAGGGGTTTTTGCTTCAACCAACTGAGCCACATCAGCAAGTCCGATTTTTTAATATTAATTTTATATCATGCTACTTTACTGAATTAATTTATCAGGTCTAATAGATTTTTTATTTTTATTTTTTGGTGGAGTCTCACTGTATATAAAGAGAGTTTTACTATTTCGTTTCTTATTTGGATGCCTTTTATTTCTTCTTTTCATATGATTGTTATGGCTAGGACTTCCAGTACTATGTTGAATAAGAGTGCTAAAAGCAGATATCCCTGACTTGTTTCTTATCTTAAGGGAAATAATTTTAGTTTTTCCCCCATTGAGTATGTTTTCAATGTGGGCTTGTCATATATGGTCTTCATTATGTTGACTGTGGGTTTACAACAACCCAAAATTTGTGGGATACAGCAAACATTATCTTAAGCAGAAAATTCATAGCATTGCAGTGAAACCTCAAAAAACAAGAAAAATTTCAGATAAACAATTTAATCTTAGCCCTAAAGGAACTAGAAAAAGAACAAACAAAACCCAAAGTGAGTAGAAGGAAGGAAATAATATCAGAAAGATGATTTTAAAAAGAGTTTAAAACCCCTACAAACGGTTAATGAAACCAATAATTGTTTTTCTAAAGATAAACAAGATTGAGAAATCTTTAACCAGATTCTTCAAGGAAAAAAGGAGAGGACCCAAGTAAATAAAATCAGAAATGAAAGAACTAACAACTAACAGGACATAAATACAAAGGATTATTTAAGAAGTTGACAAACAACTCTAGGCCAACAAATTGGAAAATCTGGAAAAATGTTTAAATACTCAGATATATATAATCTCCCAAAACTGATAAAAAAGAAATAGATAAAACTCTGGTAAACATATATGAACCCAATGCAGGAGCACCCAAATACATAAAAATCAAAACAAAAAAAACTTCTGACAGTTTCAAGGGAGAGATGATAGCAATATGGTCATAGTAGGGGACTTTAATACCCCATTGAAATCACTGAATAAATCTTCTAGACAAAATATAAGCAAAGAAACAGCAATCTTAAATGACTCACTAGATCAGATGGATTTAATTGACATCTTCAGAACATTTCTCCCAAAAGCTACAGAATATACATTCTTCTCAAGTGCACATGGGACATTTTCAAAGATAGTCCACATATTGGGACACAGGCAAAGTCTTTCCAAATTCAAGAAGATCAAAATCATATCAAGCATCTTCTTAGACCACAATGGCATAACATTAGAAATCAACTCTAATAAAAACAATAAAAAAATTCAAACACTTGGAGATTGAATAGCATGCTATTAAACAATGATTGGGTTACCAAAGAGATCAAAGAAGAAATCAAACACATCCTGGAAATGAGTGACAATGATAACACAACAATCCAAAATCTATGGGACACAGTGAAAGCAGTCTTGAGAAGGAGGTTCAAAGCACTGTAGGCCTAATTAAAAAAACAAGAGAAATTGGTAATAAATGATCTAACCCTACAATTTTAAGAATTAGAAAGCAAATAACAAGAAAAGGCCAGTGTGAGCAGATGGAAGGAGATAATAAAGAACAGAGCAGAAATAAATGATATAGAGACCAAATACAAAAGATCAATGAAACTAAGAGCTGGTTCTTTGAAAGGATGAAAATATTGATGAACTCCACCTAGGCTCACAAAGAAGCAAAGAGAGAGGACCCAAATAAACAAAATCAGAAATGAAAGAGGCGAAATAACAACAGACCCCACATAAATTCAAAGGACTGTTAAAAAATACTATGAACAACTCTATCCCAACAAACTAGACATCTAGAAGAAATGGACATATTCCTAGAAAAACACAAACTTCCAAAACTCAATCAGGATGAATCTAAAAATCTCAATACGCTGGGAACTATGGAGGAAACTGAAACAGTCATCAAAAAACTTCCAGTAAACAAAAGCCTTGGGTCAGATGGCTTCACAAGGGAATTTTAGCAAACATTCAAAGAAGAACTAAAAAATGTCCTCCTCAGACTATTCCAAAATATTTAAGAAGAAGAAATATTTCCAAGCTCTTTCTATGAAGCCAGAATTACTCTAGTCCCAAAAGCAGATAAAGACACTACAAATAAAGAGAATTACAAGCCAATATCCCTGATGAACATAGATGCTAAAATCCTCCACAAAATTTTAGCAACTCAGATCCAGCATAACATTAAAAAGATCATACACCATGACCAAGTAGGATTTACCTATTCCAGGGATGCAAGGCTGGTACAATATCAGCACATCAATAAATGTGATACATCACATAAACAAATTGAGAGACAAAAATCACATAATCATATCAATTGATGCAGAAAAGGTTTTGACAAAATCCAACACCATTTCTTGGTAAAAACTCTCAGCAAAGTGGGAATAGAGTGAACATACCTCAAATAATAAAAGCCTTATATGGCAAACCTACTGCCAACATCATACTCAATGGGGAAAAAAAACTAAAACCATTTCCCCTAAGAACAGGAATAAGACAGGGATGCCCCTTTCAACACTCCTGTTCAACATTGTCCAGGAAATTCTAAACATAGGGATCAGATAAGAAGAAATAACAGGCCATAACCAGTTTGGCTCAGTGGATAGAGCTTTGGCCTGTGGACTCAAGGGACCCAGGTTCAATTCTGGTCAAGAGCATGTACCTTGGTTGTAGGCACATACCCAGTAAGGAGTGTACAGGAGGCAGTTTCTCTCTCATCAATGTTTCTAACTCTCTATCCCCCTCCATTCCTCTCTGTAAAAAACCAATAAAATACATATTTTAAAAAAAGAAATAACAGGCATCCAAATTGGAAAAGAAATAAAACTGTCATTATTCACAGATGACATGATATCGTACATAGAAAACCCTAAAGACTCCATCAAAACTACTAAAGAATTTAAACATAAGACAGGAAACCATAAAAACGTTAGAAGACTCCATACGCAGCAGGATATCAGACGTATGTCATAACAATATATTTACCAATACAGCTCCTAGGGCAATGGAAACTAAGGAGAAAATAAACAAATGGGACTACATCAAAATAAAGAGCTTCTGCACAGCAAACAAAACCATCAACGATACAACAAGAAAGCCCACTACATTGGAGAACATATTTGCCAATGTTATATCTGATAAGGGTTTAATCTCCAAAATTTATAGGGAACTCATACAACTTAACAAAAGGAAGATAAACAATCCAATCAAAAAATGGGCAAAGGACCTAAATTGACTTCTTTTGAAAGAGGACATACTGAAGGCCAAGAGACATATGAAAACATGCTCAAAGTCACTAATTATTCAAGAGATGCAAATCAAAAGAACAATGAGGTACCATCTCACACCTGTCAGAATGTCTATCATCAACCAATCAACAAAGGATAAGTGCTAGAGAGGATTCTGAGAAAAAGAAACCCTCTTGAACTGCTGGTGGGAATGTAGACTGGTGCAGCCACTGTTGAAAACAGTATGGAGTTTCCTCAAAAAATTAAAAATGTAACTTTCATTTGTCCCAGTAACCCCACTTATAGGAATGTATCACAAGAAAACAGAAACACTAATCAGAAAGTATATATGCACCCCTATGTTCACAGCAGGGCAATTTACAATATCTAAGATTTGGAAAAAGCCTAAATGCCCATCAGCAGATGAGTGGTTTAGAAAACTATGGTACATCTACACAATGGAATACTACGCTGCTGTAAAAAAGAAGGAATTCTTACCATTTGCAACAGCATGGATGGACCTGGAGAGCATTATGCAAAGCGAAAGAAGCCAGTCAGAAAAAGATAAATATCACATGATCTCACTCATTTGTGGAATATAATGAACAACATAAACTGACTAGAGGCCCAATGCACGAAATTTGTGCAAGAGTAGGCCTTCACAGCCCTGGCTGCCTCAGCCCTCGCAGCCCCAGCTTCATCCAAAAGGTCGTCAAGATGATAGTTCCACTGTTTGGCAGTTCGGTCAATTTGCATATTATGCTTTTACTAGAGGCCTGGTGCACAAAATTCGTGCATGGGGTCCCTCAGCCCAACCTGCACTCTCTACAATCCAGGTGCTCTCAGGGGATGTCCTACTGATGGCTTAGGCCCACTCCCCATGGTTCTCTGCTCTCTGCAGGGCCTGGAGATTTCCCTGCAGCCATGAAGATGAAGCCCCCATGCCATGCTGTCTGCTCTCTGCCTGCTGCTGCCATGCGCCATGCAAAGGAACCCCCAATGCCCTGCAGTGTGCTCTGTCTGCCTGGCATGGGGGCTTCGAGGACACTGACACACTAAGGAAGCCCCCATGCCCTGTTATCCAGCCTCGCCACCCTCTTAGTGCCCCCCTACTGAACCCACCTGGCCAGCACCTCCAGGGACGACCACTGCTACAGGGCTGCTGGCCACAGCCCACCCCTCCAAGGCCTGTGGAACCCTCTGCAAAGCTTCCATAGCTACAGTCCCAGGAAACAATCATGCCCTCCTCCCCTAATCAGCACCTGCTACCTGTGAGGGTACCCGTGGGCTTAAAAATAATAATCCCTTCCCGTTTAGACATCACTTACTTGATGAAACATTTCTAGGTTTATTAGCTCACAACCTCCTCATGACAACCCAATGATGTAGGTGGAGAAGAGATTACAATTCCCATGGTATATGTGTATGTATTCAGAAATGAAGCTCAGAGAGGAAAAGTGTCAAGCCCAGTGGTTCCCAAGGTACAGCACATGCCCCACGGGGGGGGGGGGGGGAGCAATTTGATTTTAAGTGGGGGCAATTCAAGAATGAGTTAACAGTGAATTTTTTGCATTTCTTATGGTTCTAGGGGGCCTCATCTACAGCATATCCTACATAGTAAAAGGCTAATATGCAAATGACCGTATGGTGGAACGACCAGTCACTATGATGAGCGCTGACTACCAGGGAGCAGACACTCAATGCAGGAGCTTCCCCTTGGTGGTCAGTGTGCTCCCACAGGAGGAGCACCACTCAGCCAGAAGCTGGGCTCACGGCTGGCAAGCACAGCGGCAATGGTGGGAGCCTCTCCCACCTCTGTGGCAATGCTAAGGATGTCTGACTGACGGCTTTGTGGGCCAAAGCCGTCAGTTGAACATCCCCTCAGGGATCCCAGACTGCAAGAGGGCGCAGGCCAGGCTGAGGGATCCCTCCCCAAGTGCACGAATTTCATGCACTGGGCCTCTAGTACTTAATAAATGAATTGGGCAATGTAGCAGGATATAAAATTAACACCCAGAAATCTATGGCTTTTTTAAAAATATATTTTTCATTGATTTCAGAGAGGAAGAGAGAGGGAGAGAGAGATAGAAACATCAATGATGAGAGGGAATCATTGATTGGCTGCCTCCTGCACGCCTCCTATTGGGGATCAAGCCTGCAACCCGAGCATGTGCCCTTGACCGAAATCGAACCTGGGACCCTTCAGTCCACAGGCCGAAGCTCTGTCCAATGAGTCAAACCAGCTAGGGCTCTATGGCTTTTTTTATACACAGTCGGTTATATAGGATTTGTGGTTTAATAGATGACCAAATCAACATATGCTACAACATCATTATAAAAAACAAGATGTTATAAAGATGACTATTAAAGTATGATTCTCCTGTAAAAGTGTTTTCAACTCTGCTGGTTGCTTAATGGTCTGATGGATAAAAATGGTCACCAGTTTATTGGAAAGTTTTCAAATATCCAATAGTAATTAAAACCCAAAGGGGCTCAGGCTGAGTATGTAAACTCTCTCATTTCATTTTTAGTTGAAAATGATTTCATCCTTCCTTACAGTTATTCTTATAATATTGGGAGAATACTACTCTGGAAAAATTATCTTGAATTTGCTCTTATTGCATATATATATAAAAACTTTAATTGAATTGATTTCTAATGTATTGGCCAATTATGTGGATTTCTTAAATCAATTAATGTTATTAACATGACAATTTATTATATTTTATTAAATAAACATATTAATTGAACCAGTAATGTAGCATTAAAGAAGAAAAAGTCATTTTGTGATAGCAAATGTGTATGACATTCCTGAAACTTCTGCTTGCTATACTAACACTAATATTAATATGGTTTATTTGAATTTATTTTTCTCTTAGTCATACCTAATATGTTATTGCAGAAAGCCATTTTAATATTACAGAAACATTTAACTCACCAGAATTAAGTTCTATAAACTCATATAGCTAAATTTTTTGTTCCTGCAAGTACAGGCCTGTGTATGTTTGTGTGTGCAAGCACTGTCAGAGAGTAATCTCTGGAGTCCACTAGAGCACAGTTGTTCAATATCATAATTTAAAGCTGCTTATGCAACAAATGCAGCTACTGTAAACAAAGAGCAGGTTGTCTAATAAACCACAAATATGTGTTGTGCAAGCAAAATTCTACAGATGTCAGACATTTTAGTATCCCAGATCAAGCACTTTGTGTTTACATGTAGCCTTATTTAGTCATGCAATTAAATGGCATATTTTTTCTTCAAAGCAAATTCAATTTATTCACATTTTAGGTGTTTTCCTAATTTAAGTAAAGAGAATGTTTAATACTATGAGAGTGTCCATGAGAGCAGTGACTCTACTCCAACTGTTTAAAGGTTTATTTTTATAAATAATAGAGAGCAATGTATTAATGAAAATTGTTTACATTAAAATAAGTTGACAGTCATAGCTAACAACAATTATTTGGCTCAAAGATGTGTTTGTCACAAAACAGAGACTGTTTCACTTGAAAATCTACTTTAAAATTAGACAGATGATAAAATCTTATTAGGTTAAAATCTTGCATTGTGTACTAGAAATAAATATAAACACCCAAATTATTTGTCTACTTAGGCTATTTAAGGCATTGTGCAATAAATATTTTTCTTGTCTCAGCACCATGTAATATTAAATTTTCTGTTGTTGGCATAAAATGTAAGCTGATCGGACAAAGCATATTATTCTGATAACTGAGTCCACATGGGAACCATTATACACTAGATTTCAGTGTTTAATATGGTATAAATCTTTGTGAGGCCTCAACTTTTATTGAATTCACAGAAGGTGATTTTCCTTATTAAATACTGAAGGGAGGGGGTAACTCCAGGGGATTCAGACCTTTTAAAATATCTTCATGATAATTTTGTTCCTGCCTAGCATATACGTCCTAGAAGACTGAGAAAAAAAAGAGTAAGCATTTTTTAACATTTGCCAAATGTATAATAAAAGCAAGCTCTAATGAATATTTTGTTCCTTTAGTGGAAAAGTAATTGTGTTTATATGTGCAGTATTATTCAACAAAAATACAATAACCTAAAAATGTTTGGATCAATGCAAAAATAATTAACCTATCAATAAGCTATGTTCATCTATGCTTATAAGATTTGAAATGTAAAAGTAAATGATTAATTGAAAATGAAAAATGCCCATAATTGGGCCTGAGTATAATAGTGATTTTTTGTCACTGCATTAATTTTTTTAATAATACATTTTTATTTTTCCATTAGAGTAGACATAAAATATTATATTACTTTCAGGTGTACAACCCTATGAATAGACATCACATAACCTATGAAGTGATTCCCTCAGTAAATCCAGCACCCATCTGGCAACATACATAACAACACTATCGACTATATTCTCCATGCTGCAATTTATATCCCATGACTATTCTGTAACTACCAATCTGTACTTCTGAACCCCTTCACCTTTATTACCCTATCAAGTTTCATTTAAATGCCTTCTCTCATTAATTTCTAATAAAGATATATACTGCCAAGATTTTTTTCCTGCTCAAAAATGTTAATTTCATGACTTTGGAATATATACAGTTAATAGATGTTTTTCTGTTTTGTTTCCTTTTTGTTTAATGTTACTCTCACAATCACTGAACACTGTATCAAAAGTTCAACATTTTTCTGAAAGCAAGTTATACAAAGCTATTCAATCAAACTGATATGTTTTTTATTACTTTAG
The DNA here is from genome assembly GCF_027574615.1 of Eptesicus fuscus. NCBI lineage: Eukaryota > Metazoa > Chordata > Mammalia > Chiroptera > Vespertilionidae > Eptesicus > Eptesicus fuscus. Next base: position 29,030,048 of record NC_072473.1, read on the forward strand.
ACAACATACAAAGTTGTCTAAATCTCTGCTAATGCATTTGAAAGTGAGGAGAAAAGTCCAGGGCAAAGCTTTTCCCTGATAATATAAAATTAAATTTAATTAAAAGTTTATTAAGTGCCCACTATGTATATAATATAAAATTAGTATCTTTCTCCCTATAAATTAAATTCTGTGCTAAAATAAACAAATTAGTCTTATGTTCAATAAGCATTGATGGGATTTAGAGTTGGTACTATGGATCTTTGCATGAATGAATGTGTATTTGTGTTTGCATTAGCAAAGCAATAGCACACTTCATACAAAGACACATACCAAATATAATTAAATCTGTAAAGTTAAATGAATGTTTTAATAAATGTTACCAACAGACACAAATTTAATCCAACTGGAATATCTATTGTAATTTACAAAATGTTATTTTAACCTGGCAACATTAGCCCATTCAAGAGATATATTCAAATGAAAATATATATTATATTTTAATTTTAAACTCATTCAAGGTGTGGTGGATTATTGTATGGATTATTTTAAAGAAGGGCCTGAATGTTCATGTGTGAAGTAAATTAAATGAGAGAATTAGCATTAGTTAAGTATGTGAACAATATGGTTGGTTTCTATGATGACTTTCCCATTGATTATCAGTAATTTCATTCTTTCATCCGTGAATATTTTAAATAACTCATAGAGCAGACTTGTTGAACACCACTCTGTTCTCAGTGGCATGGTAGATGATATTAATACACCAGTGAAAAATATATGCATTTCTTGCTTTCCTTGAGCTTACAACTTACATGGAGAAACAGTTCCTTCCTTACAGAAAAAGAACAATTTATTACTATTCTGATAACATGTTATGAGTAAACAACACATGGTACTATGAGAGCATGTAACACATGGAATTTACTATTCCAGAGGGGGGAAAATCAAATTTTGAAGAGCAAATTCTTTTGAAGAATGAAGAGGAGTAAGCCAGATGAAAATTTCAGGGAAGAAATGTCAGGCAGAGTAATATCTCTACATAGAAGTTTGAAACTATGGTTAATGGAAGAACGACCTAAGCAAATGATAAGAATTTTAATTAGTAATATATAAAAAAATAATGTTATTGGATTGTTCTTCTGCATTAGATACAAACTTGTAAACTTTTAAATTTCTTTCCCCATAGACAAATAATATCCTATAGACCTAACCATCTTGTGAAATACAATAGAATACAACTGGAGCTCTAAACCACAACTATGAAAATGCTAAAAATTCCTAGAAATTCTCTCTCACAGATATTGCTAATTGAATTGATAACTTACAGAAAGTTGTTTATATTTATTTATTTATTTTTAAATTCTTTATTGTTGAAAGTATTACATATGTCCCCTCCCCCCCACCATTGTCATCTCCCATCGTGCTCCCACCCCCCAGTTCTGGCCTAACCGCCCCCCCCAATTGTCTGTGTCCATTGGGTATGCTTATATGCATACAAGTTGTTTGGTTGATCTATTACCCCCAATCCCCTGACCACCCTCCCTTACCTTCACTTTGACGTTTGACTGTCTGTTCAATAATTCTCTGTCTCTGGATCTATTTTTTTTCAACAGTTTATGTTATTCATTATATTCCACAAATGAGTGAGATCATGTGATACTTATCGTTCTCTGACTGGCTTATTTTGCTTAGCATAATGCTCTCCATGTCCATCTATGCTGTTGCAAATGGTAAGAGTTGTTTCTTTTTTACAGGAGCATAGTGTTCCATTGTGTAGATGTATGACAGTTTTTTAATCCACTCGTCTGCTGATGGGCACTTAGGCTGTTTCTAAATCTTAGCTATTGTAAGTTGCTCTGCTATGAACGTAGGGATACATGTATTCTCCCTTATTGGTGCTGCTGATTTCGTGGGATATATTCCTAGAAGTGGGATTGCTGGGTCAAATGGAAGTTCCATTTTTAGTTTTTTGAAGAAACACCATACTGTTTTCCACAATGGCTGCACCAGTCTGGATTCCCACCAGCAGTGTATGATCATTCCCTTTTCTCCACATCCTTGCCAGCACTTGTCATTTGTTTATTTGTTGATGACAGCTATTCTGACTGGTGTGAGCTGGTGCCTCATTGTTGTTTTGATTTGCATCTATCAGATAATTAGTGACTTTGAGCATTTTTTCATATGTCATGGCCTACTTTATGTCCACTTTTGAGAAGTGTCTATTTAGGTCCTTTGTCCATTTTTTTATTGGATTGTTTTTCTTCCTTTTGTTAAGTTGTATGGGTTCCCTGTAAACTTTGAAGAGTAAAGCCTTACCAGATGTGACATTGGCAAATATGTTCTCCCATTTTGTGGGCTTTCTTGTTATTTTGTTGATGGTTTCTTGCACTGTGCAGAAGCTTTTAATTTTGAAATAGTCCCATTTGTTTATTTTCCTCTTAGTTTCCATTGTCCTAAGACAGTGGTCGGCAAACTCATTAGTCAACAGAGACAAATATCAACAGTACAACTATTGAAATTTCTTTTGAGAGCCAAATTTTTTAAACTTAAACTTCTTCTAATGCCACTTCTTCAAAATAGACTCGCCCTGGTCATGGTATTTTGTGGAAGAACCACACTCAAGGGGCCAAAGAGCTGCATGTGGCTCACGAGCCACAGTTTGCCCACCACAGTCCTAAGAGATGTGTCAATAAATATATTGGTAGGAGCTATACCTGATATTTTGCTGCCTATGGATTCTTCTAAGATTTTTATGGTTTCCCATCTTATGTTTAAGTCTTTTGTCCATTTTGAGTTTATTTTTGTGTATGGTGTAAGTTGGTGGACTTGTTTCCTTTTTTTGCACATATCTGTTCAATTTTCTTAACACCATATTTGAAGTGATTGTCTTGACTCCATTGTAAGCTCTTGCATCCTTTGTCAAATATTAATTGATCATACTGGTTTGGGTCTATTTCTGGATTCTCTGTTCTGTACCATCAATTGGTCTATATGTCTGTTCTTGTATAAGTACCAGGCAGTTTTGGGAACAGTGGCTTTGTCATATAGCTTGATATCTGGTATTGTGATCCCTCCAATTTAGTTCTTCTTTCTCAAGATTGCTGTTGCTATTTGGGGTCTTTTTTGTATTCCATATACATTTTTGGGGAGTTTGTTCTAAGTCTATGAAATATATCATTGGTATTTTAATGGGGATTGCATGGAATCTATAGCTTCCTTTGGATAGTATGTACATTTTAATGATGTTGATTCTACCAATCCATGAACATGGTATATTCTTCCACATGTTTATATCTTTATCTCTTTTTTCAATGTCCTGTAGTTTTCTGAGTACAGGACTTTTACCTTCTTAGTTAAGTTTATTCCGAGGTATCTTATCTTTTTGTTGCAATGGTAAATGGGATTTTATTTTTAGTTTCCTTTTCTGTGAGTTCATTGTTGGTGTATAAAAATGTTATAGATATCTGGGTGTTAATTTTGTATCCTGCTGCCTTGCCAAATTCATTTATTAAATCTAGTAGTTTTTTCATAGATGCTTTAGGGTTTTCTATGTATAACATGTTTTCATCAGTGAATAATGACAGTTTAACTACTTCTTTTCCAATTTGGATGCCTTTTATTTCTTCTCCTTGTTTAATCACTATGGTTAGCACTTCCAATACAATGTGGACAGGACTGGTGAGAGTGGGCATCCCTGTCTTGTTCCTGTTCTTAGGAGAAATGGTTTTAGAATTTGCCCAATGAGTATGATGTTGGCAGTAGGATTGTCATATAAGGCTTTTATTATGTTGAGGTAGGATCACTCTATTCCCACTTTGCTGAGAGTTTTTGTCAAGAAAGGGTGTTGGATTTTGTCGAACGCTTTTCCTGCATCCGTTGATATGATCATATGATTTTTGTCTCTCACTTTGTTTATATGATGTATCACATTTATTGACTTGCAGATATTGTACTAGCCTTGCATTGCTGGAATACATGCCAATTGGTCATGGTGAATGATCTTTTAAATTTATTGTTAGATCCGATTTTCTAGAATTTTGTTGAGGATTTTAGCATCTATGTTTATTAGGGCTATTGCCCTATAATTTTCTGTGTAGTGTCTTGACCTGGTTTTGGGATTAGGGTAATGCTGGCTTCATAGAAAAAGGTTGGAAATGTTCCTTCCTCTTGAATTTTTTGGAGTTGTTTGTGGAGGGTAGGTTTTAATTTTTCTTTTAATGTTTGGTAAAATTCCCCTGTGAAGCCATCCAGCACAGGGCTTTTGTTTTCTGGAATTTTATTGATTACTGCTTCAATTTCCTCCCTAGTTATTGTCCTATTCATATTTTCTGATTCTTCCTGATTGATTTTTGGAAGATTATATTTTTCTAGTTATATGTCCATTGTATCTAGTTTGTCCAGTTTGTTGGAATAGAGGTTTTTTTTTTTGTGTTTTTTTTTTACAATCCTTTATATTTCTGTGAGGTCGGTGGTTATTTCACCTCTTTCACTTGTGATTTTGTTTATTTGGCTCCTCTCTCTTTGCTTCTTGGTGAGCCTGGCTTATATTTTTCAGTTCATCAATCTTGTTTATCCTTTCAAAGAAGTAGCTCTTGGTTCTCTTGATCTTTTGTATTGTGATTTTTTGTTTTTGTTTGTTTTTTTATTTTTTTGTCTCTATGTCATTTATTTTGGCTCTGATCTTTATTACTTCCTTCTTTCTGCTCACTATGGCATTTTCTTGTTTCTTTCTAATTCTTTAAGTTGTAAGTTTAGATAATTTATGACCAGTTTTTCTTTTTCTTTTTTTTTTTTTTTTTTGAGGTAGGCCTGTATTGCTATGAACTTCCCGCTCATGACTGCTTTCACTGTGTCCCATAGATTTTGGATTGTTGTGTTTTCATTGTCATTTGTTCCCAGGATGCTTATTATTTCTTCTTTGATCTATTTGTTAACCAAATCATAGTTTAATAGCATGCTATTCAGCTTCCAAGTGTTTGATTTTTTTATTGTTTTTATTATAGTTGATTTCTAACTTGATATCATTGTGATATGAGAAGAAGCTTGATATGATTTTAATCTTCTTGAATTTGAAGAGACTTAACTTGTGTCCTAATATGTGGTCTGTATTTGAACATGTCCCATGTGCAATTGAGAAGAATGTATATTTCATTGCTGTGGGATGAAATGTTCTGAAGATGTCAATTAAATCCATATGATCTAGTGAGTCATTTAGGATTGCTGTTTCTTTGTTAATTTTTTGTCTAGATTTATTCAGTGATGTCAATGGGGTATTATAGTCTCCTACTATGATTGCATTGTTGTCAATATCACCCTTGATATTTTCCAGAAGTCTTTTTATGTATTTGGGTGCTCATGTATTGACTGCATATATGCTTACCAGAGTTATATCCACTTGTTGTAACAATCCCTTTAGTATTTTGAAGTGTCCTTCATTATCTCTTTTTATGGCCTTCACTCTGAGGTCTGTTTTGTCAGAGATAAGAATTGCTATCCCAACTTTTCTCTTTTTCACTTCCATTTGCCTGAAAAAAAAAATTCCATCCTTTCATTTTCAATATGTGTGAGTGCTTTGTTCTGAGGTGAGTCTCTTGTACACAGCATATATATGGGTCATGTTTTCTTATCCATTGAGCCACCCTATCTTTTGATTGGGGCTTTTAATTCATTTACATGTAAGGATGTTATTGATAGGGTTTTTAAAAAATATATATTTTATTGATTTTTTACAGCGAGGAAGGGAGAGGGACAGAGAGCTAGAAACATCGATGAGAGAGAAACATCAACCAGCTGCCTCCTGCACACCCCCCACTGGGGATGTGCCCGCAACCAATGTACATGCCCTTGACTGGAATCGAACCCGGGACCCTTCAGTCCACAGACCGACACTATCCACTGAGCCAAACTGGTTTTGGCATTATTGATAGTTTTTTTTTTTTGTAGCCATTTTTATTCTTTATGATTGTGTTCCTCCTTCCCTTTCTATTTATTCTTTTTTACAACAGTCCCTTTAGCATTTCATGCATTGCTGGCTTGGTAGTGATAAACTCCTTTACCCTTTTGTTGTGTGCAAAGCTCCTGATTTCCCCTTCAATTTTGAATGATACCCTTGCTGGATAGAGTATTCTTGGATTCAGTCCCTTGCTTTGCATCACTTTGTATACTTCCTTCCATTCCTTTTTGGCCTGATGTGTTTCTGTTGAGTAAACATTTGATGATCTAATAGGAGATACCTTGTAGGTAACTTTCTGTCTATCTCTGGCAGACCTTAAGAATCTTTCTCTACACATTATGCTAAGTGAATTGGAGAAAGATACATATTGCATTATCTCACTCATTTGTGGAGCATAATTAACATAAACTGATGAACAAAAATAGATCCAGAGACAGAGAAGCATCGAACTGATAGTCAAACCTCAGAGGGAAGGCAAGTAGGTTGGGAGGGGGTGGGAAAGAGATCAACCAAAGAGCTTGTATGCATGCATATAAGCATAAGCAATGGACACAGACACTATGGGGGTGAGGGCATGTGCTGGGTGTGAAAGTGGCAGGGAAGAGGTCAATGGGGGAAAAAGGAGACATATATAATACTTTAAACAACGAAGAATTAAAACACACACACACACAAATATACTTCCTTTGTCATTAATGTTTGCCATTGTAATTATGATGTGTCCTGGTGTGGCTATTTTTCAATTCATCTTGTTTGGGACTCTGATTATGTGACTTTTCTCTTCCAAGTCAGGGAAGTTTTCTGTCATTATTTCTTCAAATAGGTTTTCTATTTCTTGCTCCTCTTTTTGACCTTCTGGCATCCCTATTATGTGGATGTTGCTTCATTTCATGTTGTCCCAAAGCTCCCTTAAACTCTCCTCTTGCTTTACTTTTTTTTCCCAATTGCTATTTAGATTGGTTGTTTTTAACCTGTCTTATAACTTGTTGATTCTGTCCTCTGCTTTTTCTAGTCTACTGTTGAAACCTTCCATTGTGTTCTTTATTGAAGTTATGTCAATCTTCATTTCCACTTGATTCTTACACATGGTCATGAATTTCTCATCCAGATGGTTGAGTATCTTTATGACCATTACTCTGAATTCTTTGTCTGGCATATTGTGTGCCTCCATTTTATTTAGTTCCTTTGCTAGCAATTCCTCCTTTTCTTTCCTTTTGGGATTGTTTCTTTGTCTCCCCATTTTTGCTGTCTCTTTCTGTCCCTGGGCATTCTGCTTGGGGTCCAAGAGGTTGAAGCCCTTATCGATCCAATGGTGTGGAAATCAGCCCAGCAACTGGGTCTGCTTTGAATCTCACACCTTTATTGTCTCTGCTCTGAGTTATATCCCCTTCTCCCAAGGATCTGTTCCCTCAGTATCCTCTTCAGATGCTCAGGGTGACAGGGGGGACATGCACAGTCCTCTAGTGTGTGAAATCCTGTGAGGACCCAGAGCCCTCTGGCATCCAATTCACTGTTCATCCCTAGCACCTGTGGCAGGGTCATGCCCTAGGTCCCTCTGGCAGTGCACATGTAGTGCAATCCTGTGGCCCATAGCTGGGTACCCAGTTTGCTCTGGCAGTGCTGCCCTGTGGCCTGGAGTGGGGCACACCTGGGGTTTCTCTGAGTTGCACCTACAACACTGTCCTGATGCCAGAGTGGAGCAGGTGCCAAGTTGCTCTGGGTTGCAAAGGGAGTGCTTTCCTTGGCCGAGGGTGGGGCGCACGCTTGGTTGCTTCAGGTTGCCCTAGTAGAACTGTCCTGAGCCAGGGGTGAAGCAGGTGCCAAGTGGCACTGGGTCAGAACAGCAACACAGTTCTGGGGACTGGGGTGAGAGCAGGATGCAAGGGGATCCATGGTGTGCACTCACAGTGGGGTCCTGGAGAGCCAGATCCTGGGATGCTGAGTCCTGGCACATAGGCAAGGAGGTGAGGTGTGGGAGGTCTCCCTGGCGAACGCTCACTGCAGATGTCTGGGAGCCTGTGGTGAGGTACTGCACCATTCACTGCTGGGGTGTAATGGTGTTCCCACAGAGGTTATGGCTGGCAAGCGGCTCCCTGCATGGTTCAGGGTGGTGCCCAAGGCCAGTCTGGGTGTTGGTGTGCTACGCCCCTGGCCTCCACTGCTCTCCTCTACAAGATGGTGTAGGCTCTGTGCCAAAGATGCTTCTGGCCTGGGAGTGCCTGCGGGAATAGTAGGGGCTCACGGTCTAGGAGAGCCCAATCTGCCAATCCCTGAGACTCATGGGATATCTAACTGTTCCTCATTCACACACACACACACACCACACATGTCCACACACATCTCCTCTCTTGCTCCTTTACTCACTCACATTCTATCTCTCCCTGCCATCCTGCAGGCTGCCTTGTTCCACACCCCTGTTTTTTAATTTTAGTTCTACATTTTTAAATAATTTGTGAGTGATAAATTAGTCAATTTACAGATTTACTAACTACTTAGGTTTTAGTGGAATATTAAAACATTCACATGTAATTTCTTTTCAAATGTTTGGAAAAAATATAGAAACAATATGGATAATATCTTTAGCGTGTCTGGTGTTAGTTCTTGAAATTTTGAATTCTTATGAAATGTAAAATTATACATTGTGCAGGAATTTTTAATGAGAAAAGTTGTTAGCTAAATCCCACAGTCACAATTTATCAGAATGTTGACTTTCATTTTGTTGAAGTGAGGGGAGCTGTGTTTTTATATAAATGGTCTTCTAGAAGTGGAATCACTGGGTTATAAGACACATGTTTTTATTTTTTGAGGTAACTCCATACTGCTTTTAACAGTAGCTACCACAAGCTGTATTCCTACTCATAGTGCACAAGGATTCCCCTTTCTCCTCATCCTTGCAAGCACTTGTTGCTTCTCATTTTCTTGATGATAACCATTCTGAGTTGACTGAGGTGATATCTTATTGTGGTTTTAATTTTCATTGATCTGATGATTATGTTGAGTGTCTTTTCATATGTCTTTCGAGAAGTGTTTATTCAGGTCTTTTGCCCATTTTTTAATTGGATTGTGTGTTTTGGTGCTGTTTTATAAGTTCTTTATAAATTTTGGATATTTCTTATCAGATGTATCATGACGAACATGCTCACCCATTCAGTGGATTGTTTTTCATTTTGTTGATGGTTTCCTTTGCTGTGCAAAATCTCTTCATGTGATGTAGTCCCATTTGTTTATTATTTTTTCCCTTGCCCAAGGAGATATATCAGAAAAAATATTGCTATGAGAAATGTCTGAGATTTTAATGCCTATATTTTCTTCTAGGATTTTTATGGTTTTGAGTCTCACATTCAAGTCTTTAATCAATTTTGAGTTTATTCTGTCTGAGGTGTTAGAAGATGGTCTAGTTTCTTTCTTTCTTCCTTTCTTTCTTTCTTTCTTTCTTTCTTTCTTTCTTTCTCTCTCTCTCTCTCTCTCTCTCTCTCTCTCTCTCTCTTCTTTCTTTCTTTCTTTCTTCTTTCTTTTTTTGCATGTATCTGTCCAATTCTCCCAACACCATTTATTGAACAAGCAATATTTTGTTCATTGTATGTTTTTTTTCCTCCACTGTCAAATATTAATTGATTATAAAGGCAAGGATTTATTTCTGGGCTCTATATTCTGTTCCATTGATCTATATGTCTATTTTTATGCCAGTTCCATGATGTTTTGATTACTATGGCCTTGTAGTTTAGTTTGGTATCAGAAAGCATGATTCCTCCAACTTTATTTTTCTTTCTCAAGATTTCTGTTCCTATTCAATGTCTTTTGTGCCAAGAAACCCAAAACACTAATTTGAAAGAATATATGTACCCCCATGTTCATTGCAGCATTATTTAAAACAGCTAAGATTTGGGAGCGGCCCAAGTATACATCTGTAGATGAGTGTATAAAAAAGCTGTGGCACATTTACACAGTGTTATACTACTCTGCCATAAAAGGAAGAAAAATTTACCCTTTGCGACAGCATTGCTGGACCTGGAGAACATTTTGCTAAGTTAAATAAACCAGTTAGAAAATGACATGTACTATATGATTCATTCATATGTGGAATTTAATGAACAAACTGAACTACCAAGCAAAATGGAGTTTACTCATAGAGAGTAGGTAGATAGTACTAGTGTCATGGTGGTATTAGGGGAATGGGAGGGATTGAGCAAAAAAGAAAAAAAAGAGAGAGAATAATCATCCACATGGAAAACAGTGTATTGATCATGGGGGTGTAGAAGAATGCATAGAGGGGATAAATAGTGATGGGAAAATATATAATATGATATAATATATCTATAATAATTAAAGTGCAATATGCTAATTAGACCAGATGTCCTTCCAGATGAAGCTGGTGCTGTGAGGGAAGCCAATGCCAGCAGCCAGGGTAAGGAAGGCCTATTCTTGAATGAATTTTGTGCATTGGGACTCTAGTTATAATATAATTTTATATAAAATAAAGAATAAAAATGGTCTTCTAGAGACCTCTAACAAAAGAAAAATCAAATGGTTGAATGTACTTCATTTTATAGAAGCTGTTTAGCCATGGAGATATAATAAACGGGGAAAATTAAGATGGATTTTGAATAATAACCTTTTCCTTAATTGGTTCCTGAATTTGAACTTAATGATTCTTCTTTTCTATATATAGTTATATATAAGTAGCTGTTGTAGAAAGTGGGGAAAAGAACAATGGAAACCTGTTTATCTTGATTTAATAACAAAAATGTCTCTTGTATATTATATTTCTTTTTTTTTTACATTTTTTAAATTTCTTTATTGATTAAGGTATCACATATTTGTCCTCGTCCCCCCATTGCCAACCCACACCCCTCCTCACACATGCCCTCACCCCCCTGTTGTCCTTAACCGCTGGTTAGGCTCATATGCTTGCACACAAGTCCTTTGGTTGATCTCCCCCTTTACCCCCACCCTTCCCTACCCTCCCTCTGAGGCCCGACAGTCTGATCCATGCCTCCTTGTTTCTGGGTCTGTTCTTGTTCATCAGTCCACGTTGTTCATTATTTCCCCTAGATGAGTGAGATCATGTGCTATTAGAAATACACTTATAAGAACCAAAAATGAGACAAGCAATAATGGTTATGGTGACAGGCAAATGAATCAGTGTGTAGTGAGTTTCTTTCTGAGCCAACAGTTCTTTTGAGACCCAATTACAATGTCCAACAGTTCCTTATGTGTACATGTCAGCACTGACATTTCAGTTCTGGATGGTGGAGAAATGGTGGTAATGCAGGTCCGACTCTGTCTGGTTTGGTCCTGGGCAATCTGCAGTGATGCACAGCTGCTAACTGCTAGTATGGGAAGGCCACATCAGCGTCTTCCGTCTCTGGACTGCTTCTCTTCTGTCTTCATGGCTGGAGTAGTCCTGTCGATTCCTCTCTTGCTGGAATCCACATGGTCTCGGAGTTGTTTTCTGAAAATATACAAACATATTCTCGACCAAAAGTTAATAACGGAATATTTTCTATAAATTTGACTGGGGATCCTTTTTCAATTTTTGCCCAAATGATTTTCCTCTGGCTTGTTTTGTCACCTTGTGTATTTTTCATGGGTGTCTTGATTTTAGCCTTACAATTAATTTTCTAAAGTATTAATTTTCTAGATGTAATTTACTTACAGGATATTTATTTCTGATGCTGCTTTAAGAAATATAATAGGTTTATGTTGTTTTGTTTAGCATCAACTTGTACTACTTGAATAAAGACAAACAAATTTTTCAGCAACAACTTACTAAAGAGTCTAAACACTGATCTGGAAATATGTAACTGAAAACATGAGACCTTTTTTTTCTTCTTCTGGCAAATGAAACAGCTGCCTGAAAAACTTCTAAGCACCTTGCATTGGAAGAGAACTAGAATCCAATCATGTGCCAATCTTAAAAACAATTCTGTCATAACATTTTTTCTTAATGAGTGTTCTCATATAATTTGTTAACTCACTTAAAAAAACTTATTATTTTACCCAGCCAGTGTGGCTCAGTGGTTGAGCATTGACCTATTAACCAGGAGGTCATGGTTAGATTCTGATTTCCAGTCAGGGCACATGCAGGGGCTGCAGGCTCATTCCCCAATGGGGGTCATGCAGGAGGCAGCCAATCAGTGATTTTCTCTCATCATTGATGTTTCTATCTCTCTCTTCCCCTCCCTTCCTCTCTGAAATCAATACAAATATATTTTTTAAAAAACCTTATTATTTAAAAAAAATTATCTTTAGTGTTGAAAGTATTACAGGTGTCCCCTTTTCCCCCCATTGACCTCCTCCTCCTCCTCGCTCCAGCCTCCTGCCCAGCCTTCACCACCCTATTGTCTGTGTCCATGGGTTATACATCTATGCATATAAGTTCTTTGGTTAATCTCTTTCCCCACCCCTCCTTTCCCTTTAAAAATCACCAGTCTGTTACATATTTCCATGTCTCTGGATATATTTGTCAGTTTATTTTGTTCATTAGATTTCACATATAAGTGAGATCACGTAATTGAAAGGTTCAGAGTGGGCTGGGGTTACACACCTATGACATGAGGCCGTACTGTATCAAAGAAGCTTTAATTTCAGGCACCTAGGTGCAGGTTGGCTGAGTCTGAAAAAGAAGTCAGTAGAGTCTGAAGGGAGAGGCAGATTTTTATTAATCCTTGCTGGTTGCAAGCCGTTCTTCTGATGTAAGGGTCCAGTCCATCCTTGGTTCCTCCCGATTCCAGGTGTCTTCTGGTTATCTAAGCTTTGCGGTGCTCAAGGCTGCAAGCTTTCTGCAAGATATCTGCTAAGCACAATAAGTTTTCTCTGCCCCATTTTATTCTCTTTCACCCTTTCAGTAATATTTTTCTTTCTCTGACTGGCTTATTTCGCTTAGCATAATACTCTCCAGGTCCCTCCATGTTGTCTCAAAAGGTAAGAGATCCTTCTTTTTTAAAGCTGCATATTATTCTATTATGTAAATGTACCACAGCTTAAAAACCTTATTTTATTTCTTGACTTTAATAAAAATACAGTATACACTCTCTTATTACCATTTACAAACATTTTGTAAGACAAATAGATTAATATGTCACAGTAACTACCAGACATCTCATCGTTATTTTAAAAAGAAAATCTTAAAACTGACATACTAGAAAATAAAAAAAACAAAAAATAATTACATTCTAGTAGGACTAATAATTTCATTAATTTTGTTTCATATGTTTCAAAACTGTTGTTATATACAATGAATAATTGCCACATGATCTTCTTTAGATATCATATATATCATTGCTTCTTTATCAATATGGAGTATTTTTAATATTTTTACCTTAAATTGTTTTTGTCTGATATTAATATTTTATACCTTTTGACTTTTATGATAATTTGCCTGATATATTGTGATTTTTCCTTTAATTTCTATGTGTGCAGCAGAATTTTATTGATGATTAACGGGTTAATAGCTGAAATAATGCATTATAGTATAATATGGCAAAACTTTAAATCTAATATCAAGCAATTCAGTTTTTATGATTGTTATGATTGAGAATTTTATTATAAACATTATTACATCTTTTGTGAAAGTTCAAATGTTACATCAAGGTATAAACACTCCACTTGAGAAATAAGTAATACTTCGCATCCAAGGGTTCCCCCCATTCCCTACCCACATCCCACCCAGAGGTCTGGTCTTAGTAGCACCCTGCCCACATGGAGTTGCTGGAATATCTGCATGTATCAGGCAGGGTGAGGGCCTCCTGTCTGCTGACCTCCTGAATTAGTTAATAGGCAAGGGGAGAATGCAAACCCCAGCCAAAAAGGAGAGCCATTTACATACATTTTATTTTTTTTAAATTTCTTTATTGATTAAGGTATTACATATTTGTCTTCATGCCCCCATTCCCATCCCATACCCCTCCCCACACATGCCCCCACCCCCCTGTTGTCCCCAACCGCTGGTTAGGCGCATATGCTTGCACACAAGTCCTTTGGTTGATCTCTCCCCTTTACCCCTACCCTTCCCTACCCTCCCTCTGAGGCCCGACAGTCTGATCCATGCCTCCTTGTTTCTGGGTCTGTTCTTGTTCATCAGTCTATGTTGTTCATTATTTCCCCTAGATGAGTGAGATCATGTGCTATTAGAAATACACTTATAAGAACCAAAAATGAGACAAGCAATAATGGTTATGGTGACAGGAAATGAATCGGTCTGTAGTGAGTTTCTTTCTGGGCCAACAGCTCTTTTGAGACCCAATTTTAATGTCCAACAGTTCCTTATGTGTACATGTCAGCACTGACATTTCAGTTCTGGATGGTGGACAAGTGGTGGTAATGCAGGTCCAACTCTGTCTGGTTTGGTCCTGGGCAATCTGCAGTGATGCACAGCTGCTAACTGCTAGTATGGGAAGACCAAGTCAGCATCTTCCATCTCTGGACTGTTTCTCTTCTGTCTTCATGGCTGGAGTAGTCCTGTCGATTCCTCTCTTTTGCTGGAATCCACATGGTCTCGGAGTTGTTTTCTGAAAATATACAAACATATTCTCGACCAAAAAGTTAATAAAGGAATATTTTCTATAAATTTGACTTGGGATCCTATTTCATTTTTTGCTCAAATGATTTTCCTCTGGCTTGTTTTGACACCTTGTGTGTTTTTCATGGGTGTCTTGATTTTAGCCTTACAATTAATTTTCTAAAGTATTAATTTTCTAGATGTAATTTACTTACAGTTTATTTTTCCTTACATGATATTCTTCTACTATACCCTCCTTTTTTGATTTAAATGTTAGGAAGCTTTTGAAAATTTTATAAAGTAGTCTTGATGGCTTTTACATTTTAATTTTTTGCTCTATGGTATTACTGTTTTAAGTTCATTACATACATCCCAGGCCACAAGATTTCCACTCCTAATGCTCTCTCAGACTGATGAGTTTATGGGGGAGACAACAAAAAGAAAAGTAGTCTACTGGGGTCTCAGCATTTTAAAAAATCTCCCTTCATTTTGAAAGGAGTTTTTGGGGTCAAATAGGAATTTTTAGGGGTGAAATAGGCAGGTTTAGGAAATTTTAGAAATTAAGGGGCCCCATGGAAAACACATAGAGCTACAGAGCTGGGAGAGGTTACATTTTCATAAGACAAGGGAGCAGAAACAGTTACATTTCCATAAGACAAGGGAACTGGGAGTAGTCAAAAGGTCTATATTTACAAAATAAAGATGGAAGAAGAAAGCCAAGAGGGAATGGGAGAACAACGAGGGAGGAGGGCTTCACATGTCCCATGTGATGTTTGACCTTTGAGCTCAGGAGTTGCTATAGTGACCAAATCAGAGGGAATATTGACCAATCAGAAGGGATATCAGGACACAGGAATTGCAGCCTTTGTAAACAGTGGAAACAGGAATTTGGTGGGACTCTTTCCCCCTTCCCACGTGGGAGTCTGTGCTGTGAGATTCTTTCCCCTTCCCCATGTGGGAGTCTGCACTTGTTCTTCAATAAATCTGCACCTTTGCTCTACTATCTCCCGTCCATGGATTCATTTTTCGACTCCTATGGACCAAGAGCCCGGGAACCATCCTGCCCAGGGGAAGACTGTGTGTTTCAGTCCAAAAATCCCATATCAATTTGAGCAAACACCCAACTTCAATTTTGAAAAAATGAAATTTTGTAACAGACACACACTAACAGAGAAGACTGTGCATATGTTGTAGGAATGGGTAGAAGGAAGGGGATGCAAGAAGGTGGGTGAGAAAACAAACTGGAGGAAAGGAAGGAAGGAAGCTCACAGTATTATATGGTCCAAAAGAAAAGAAGTAAAAACCACTGCAGCACTGGGAATTACGCCTGTCATAGACCTGCTACCCCTATCATGGTTATAAGTGAATACAAAATTAGATAAATAAAAACATGCTGGATTTTACAGTAAACAAGTGAAAGAAACAAGCTTGCAACCTTATGTAATTTAAAAAGATTGTGTACTCTACCTGGGCTTGCATCAGGGCTCCTCCAGGTGTGTACAATAGGCACAATGCACTGACGGGGAGAAGCCAGTTGTTAAAGTCACTTAGCTATACTGAGAAACTGAAACTTTTCCCTAGACACACATTTTTCACATATTCTAACTTCCTGAGGTTTTCTTTATGTTTAACCTTATCTTCCTGTGCTTATTGCTGAAGCTTTTCAATCCTTAATCTCAGGCTTCCCACAAAAAGTGAAAATTATTCTTTCTTTTGTTATTCAAAAAATGTAAAACACTTTGAGAGGAAATACACTGAAAAAAAAATAGATTGAAAACTCTAGAGCCTCATAGCCTGAGTAAAATCTTGTTTTTATATTAGCCTTAGGCAAGTTACTTCACCACTCTTTTTTTCATTTCCCTTCTCTATAAGCAGGGGATGACAGATAATTATCTCTCAGCAATTTTTGTTATGAGGATTAAATAACAAATCTTGAGAACTTAGAAATATTTATTGCATATATTATGTGTTTGATTAATGTTAGTGATATTATTATACAGTGCAAAGGCAGCTATTGCCATCATTTTGTCCTCAGCTTCTGAATTAAGTAGTATTTTGCATATAAATATATTAGACCACCAACTTACACCATACACAATAAACTCAAAATGGATAAAAGACTTAAATGTAATGAAACCATAGAAATCTTAGAAGAAAACATAGGCAGTAAAATCTCAGACATCTCACATAGCAGAATTTTTGCGGATGCATCTCCTAGGGCAAAGGAAATAAAGGAGAAGATAAATAAATTGGACTACATCAAAATAAAAGCTTCTGTACAGCAAAAGAAACCATAAACTTAGGCAGAACTTAATGTATGAAAACTTCCCTCTTTGTTCAGTTGATATGTCTTTGGGAAACTTTAAAGTTAGGAAATGCTGATATTAAACATTACTGATTTCTAAATCCTGGGGAAAAGAGCTTGGGGAGCTTTTGAATATAGAGAGCTCTCATGTAGGGAAGTGGTCCCTTATAGATGTATCAAAATATTACACATTCTAAACTGAGATTTAATCCTCAAATGTGTTCATTTTACTTTTCCTGAAATAATATCTACAAATATAAAACTTTAAGAAATAAATTGTTATTTTCCCACTATGAGAATCTACAATGTAAAATGTATTCTAAGAAAATAAAGTTTTTAAAAAATAAAATTCTGTATAATAAAAATATTAAAAATTAAATTAATATATAAATGACTATATACGATAGTATCACAAATCATCATATTCTTAAAATGCATGTAAAAAGTGTAAGAATCCAAAACTGAAATATGCAAAATATTTCTGAAAAGAAATTTAAAATATATGTTAATAGAGATAATGCCCCTGTTCATGGATTACAAGACTTAATATATTTAAGTTAATTTTACTCTATTTTTTCTATACTCAATCTAGTACCAATGAAAATCCCAGCAGGATTTTTTTTGTATAAATTGACTAAATGATTCTAAATTTTATATATAAATAAAAAGGATCTAGGAGATCCAATACTATATTGAAAAGAAGAAAATTGCACAATTTACACTAGTTGATTTGAAGATGTACTATAAAGCAATAATAATTCAAAAAGTTTCATAATGTTATAATGAAATGAAAAATAAATGAGTCAATGAAGAAAAGGAGGCCAGATATAAATATTCATGCTTATATGATTTTAGTTTCATAGCCTTTTATATACACTGAGTGGCCAGATTATTATGATCTCTGAACACATAATAACCTGGCCACTCAGTGTATATTGCTAACTCACATAGCATAAAATTTACAAAAGTGTAAATTCAGTGGACTAGTATATTAACAGAGTTGCAAAACTATGGTTTTGAACATTTTCATTAATCAAAAATAAAATCTAATTATAAAAATTAGAAGTCATCCCCTACTTCCTGCAACATACTTGCCGTAGTCAATGAGATAGGTAGTTAGGTAGATATATAAATACATTTATCATAGAAAATGTTTTAAAAAATATTCATCAAAACACATACATTATTTTTTAATAAGTATATTCAAAGTAAGTTTACATAAATTTAACAGATCATGAAACTGAAATGGAATGGAAGGAAATGCTGAAAATACAAATATGTTATCTATATATATAAAGAAGTAATATGCAAATTAGCTGTGACACTGTAACAGTCACGACTGACTGAGGAGGAAGCTGCACATGCAGCAGGATAGAGCAGGGCCCACAGAGAGTGGGGAGAAGGGCGGGCTTGCCTGCTTGCCAGGCTGTAGCAGTCCTGCCTCTGCATGTGAGCTGCAGAGGAAACACCTTTTCTGACCACTGATTGGCTAAGCTTCTGGTACACAACTCATAGTGTTCTTGGTAACTTGCATTATGAGAATACAAGAAGGTGATCTAGGGTTTATCCACCTCACTCCTGGAGGAAAAAATAAAGGTTCACTGCTGGAGGGGCTAAAAAATGTCATATCCTGCTCTAGCTGGTTTGACTCAGTGGATAGAGCCTCAGCCTGCTGACTACAGGGTCCAGGTTTGATTCTGGTCAAGGGCATGTACCTAGGTTGTAGGCTCCTCCCTGGCCAGGGCCTAGGTCAGGGCTCATGCAGGAGGCAACCAATCGAAGTGTTCCTCTCACATTGATGTTTCTCTCTGTCTTTTCCTCTCTCTTCCATGCTATCTAAAAATCAATGGAAACATATCTCAGGTGAGGATAAAAAAAGAAAGAACTGTCATATCTTATGAAAGACACATCTTAAAAATGCCTAAAGAATGTTGTCATTTTTTCATGGTGAAGAGACTGGAGTCCATGTTGATGAAAACACCTTGGTGGCTGCGGCGGCAGACAGTGGCACCAGCAGCAGGGTGATGGTGGCAGTGCCTTCCCCTCATCATCCCAGTCACCTCCTGCAGAGGGAGGCCAGACGGTGGCTTTGGCACACGGGGAGCAGGCCTAAGCCATCAGTAGGACATCCCCTGAGGGTTCCCAGATTGCAAAGGGTAGGTTGGGCTGAGGGAACCCGCACATGCATGAATTTTGTGCACCGGGCCTCTAGTTTTGTCATAAGGAATTATTTTCTTTGACTAATACTCCAGGTTTCTGCCTCCTCCCAGCCTCTGGCAACTGCTATTTTACTCTCTGCTTCTAGGAATTTGACCATTTTATATTCCTTATATAAGTAATATCATGTATTTGTCCTTTTTCTGGGTAATTTCACTTAGCCTAAGTTCTAGTCACCTACTATATCACATTGTGTTTATAGATAACAATATGGTATTGAATACTTAAAAATTGCCTAAGAAAGTAGATCTTATGCTAAGTGTTCTTATCACACAACACTACTACTAATCCTATCTAATAAAGAGGGAATATGCTAATTGACCCTCAAGCCATTGCAAAGTTGGTAGCACCCACAGCCAATAAAGAGGGAATATGCTAAGTGATTGCCCCACCCTCAAAGATGGCCACGCTTATAGCCAATAAGGAGCGAATATGCTAATTGACTGCCATGCCCTCAAAGATGGCAGTGCCCACAGCCACAAGATGGTGGCACCCAGTCCCCTCAGCCCTGCCAGGGTGGCAGGCACACAGAGAGGCTGGTCCAACCCCCAGGTGGGCCTGACTATTCCGCACGCCTGCCTCCGAAGTCCCCCAGTCCCCTCAGCCCCCCCAGCTGCCCAGGGCCAGCCTGAGGAACAGGCAAGCCTCAGATGGCAGCTGCCCAGCCTCCCAGAGCCACCTGAGGCTCAGGTAACCAGGGCTGGCCGAGGCTTGCACTGCAGGCAGTGGCAGCAGCAGAGGTGTGATGGTGTGTCGCCTTCCTCTGATTGCTGGGTCATCTCCCACCCATGAGGGCTCCCAGACTGTGAGAGGGGGCAGGATGGACTGAGGAAACCCCTTCCAGTGCATGAATTTTCATGCACCAGGCCTCTAGTCCTATATAATAAAAGGGTAATATGCAAATTGACCCTAAAGGTAGAACAACTGGGAACGACCGGTCACTATGATGCACACTGACCATCAGGGGGAAGACGCTCAATGCAGGAACGCCAATGTGCTCCCCCTGGGGGTCAGTGTGCTCCCACAGGGGGAGCTCCACTCAGCCACAAGCCAGGCTAGTGGCTACAAGTGCAGCGCCAGTGTAGGAACCTCTCCCGCCTCCGTAGCAGCTAAGTATGTCCAACTGCAGCTTAGGCTTGTTACTCACAGCTGCCAGAGGGATGTCTGATGGCCAGCTTAGGCCCAATCTTGTTCGCCCCCAACTTCCCTCCCCTACAGGCCTAGTTGTCCCCAACTGCCCTCCCCTGCAGGCCCGGCGCCCCCCCAACTGCCCTCCACTGCAGGCCTGGTTCCCCCTAACTGCCATCCCCTACAGGCCTGGGTCTCCCCTACCTGCCATCCCCTGCAGGCCTGTTCTCCCCCAACTGCCCTCCCATGCAGGCCTGATCACCCACAACTGCCCTACCCTGCTGTCCATCTTGTGGTGGCCATCTTGTGTCTACATGGGGGCAGCCATCTTTGACCACATGGAGGCTGCCATCTTGTGTGTTGGAGTGATGGTAAATTTGCATATTACCTCTTTATTATATACGATTATGGTGTTATCCACTGTATTGCTAATATATCAACATATTAAAAGTTATTCATGTGATATCATTTTTATCTTTTTATATAGCCTAAGATGACATTGATGTGAACAAATAGAATAGATCTACCACTAAATAATATAGATTACAGATGAAAAAGACATATTGGTCATCTTGTTCAGCCTCCATATTTTTCCTAAATATATATATATATATATATAGAGTAATATGCAAATTAGGCTGGGACTGCATAACAGTCACAACCAGCTCAGGATGAGGGGCTGGGTGCGGCCCCAAGTCTGAGAGAACAACATGCAGGTGCGGTCCAGATCCTGAGAGAACTACATGCAGGGTGGCGGCCTGGCCCCCAGCAGTCCCATGGCCATGGCGCTGGCCTGCTGGGAGCCATCGTGGAGATAAACAAACCTGCAGGGGAGCCCAGCCCCCAGCAGCATCAGAGCTGAGGCAGGGGGTTGTGTCCATGCCACCACTGCTGCCTGGCCCCAGCAGCCCCAGAGTGGAGGCAGGGAGTTTTGCCCAAGCCGCCACTGCAGCCCAGCCTTAGCAGCCCCAGAGGGGAGGTAGGGGGGCATTACAAGCCACTGTCATTGCCCAGCCCCAGGAGCCTGGGAGCAAAGGCAGGGGTTGTGCCCAAGCCGCTGCAGCCTCCTGGCCCCAGCAGCCCCAGATCAGCCCACAGATGGAGGCCAGACTGCAGGTTAGGTCAGCTCCTCATGGGTAGTGGGCCTAAGCCATCAGTAGGACATCCCCTGAGGGCTCCCAAACTGTGAGAGGGGTCCGGGCCTCTAGTATCCTACCTAATAAAAGAGGAATATGCAAATTGACCACACCTTCGCTATGCCCAAGCCACACCCACCAGCCAATCAGGGAAAATATGCAATTAACCCAACCAAGATGGCAGTTAATTTGCATACATACCTGGGTCTGGTGAACCTCCTTGGCACCCAGGTCACTCCGAGCTGGCCATCAGACAGAGGCTTTAGGCTTGGGAAGGGGCCGAGCCTGCCATCGGAGGGGCAGGGGTCCCCTTCCCAAGCCTAAAGCCTGGGGTGGAGGCTTTAAGTGTGGGAAGGGGCTGAGCCTGCGATGGGAGGGGTGGAGGGGTGGGTTGGGGGCAACCACTTCCCAAGCCTAAACCTGGGGCAGAGGCTTTAGGCTTGGAAAGGGGCCATGCCTGTGATCAGAGGTGCAGGTGGGAAACCCCTTCCCAAGCCTAAACCTGGGGCAGAGGCTTTAGGCTTGGGAAGGGGCCATGTCTGTGATCAGAGGTGCGGGTGGGAAACCCCTTCACAAGCCTAAACCTGGGGCAGAGGCTTTAGGCTTGGGAAGGGGCCAAGCCTGTGATAGGAGGTGGGGGGGGGAACCCCTTCCCAAGCATAAAGCCTGGGTTGGAGGCTTTATGCTTGGGGAAGTGCTGGGGGGAACCCCTTCCCAAGCCTAAACCTGGGGCAGAGGCTTTAGGCTTGGGAAGGGGCCAAGACTGCGATCAGAGGTGCGGGTGGGGGAACCCCTTCCCAAGCATAAAGCCTGGGGCAGAGGCTTTAGGCTTGGGGAGGTGCTGGGGGGGAACCCCTTCCCAAGCCTAAAGCCTGGGGTGGAGGCTTTAGTCTTGGAGAGGTGCTGCGGGGAACCCCTTCCCAAGCCTAAAGCCTGGGGTGGAGGCTTTAGGCTTAAGAAGGGGCACAGCCTGAGATCGGAGGTGTGTGGGGGAGGAGGCTTTTGGCTTGGGAAGGGGCTGAGCTTGGGATCAGAGGGAAGGGGAAATATCAATGAAACATATCCTCAGGTGAGGATAAAAAGAAAAATAATGAAATGTCATATTCTATGAAAGACACATCTTGAAAATGCTTAAAGAAAGTTGCCATTTTTTCATGGTGAAGGGACTGGGGTCTGTGTTGATGAAAATACTTGGGCGGCTGTGGTGACTGGCAGTGGCTGCAGCAGTGGGTTGTTGGGGCGGACGTCTTCCCCTGATCAGCCAGGTTGTCTCAAGCAAAGGGAAGCCAGACTGCGGCTTAGGTCTGCTCCCAATGGGGAGTGGTCTTAAGCCATCCATAGGACATCCCCTGATGGCTCCCAGTTGTGACAGGGGGCAGGCTGGGCTGAGGGACCCCTCCCCAGTGCACGAATTTCATGCACCGGGCCCCTAGCATATATATATATTTTTTGTTTGTTTGTTTGTTTTAATAAGAGTGATGGTTTTGCTGTGAAACAGAAAGCAAATTGATTTGGTTTTATTCTAAAGATTTAAATGAAAATTCGGCTGTAATGGGATAATACAAATTCCCATTTTAAGTTTAAGAAATTCAGCTGATTTCATGCATTATTACATTTAATTTTCCTAGCAATCATATGTACATTCTATTATTTTCCTCAGTGAGAAAGTGCTGTTTTTGAGTTACAAAATATTTATATGTCACCTGAAGCCTGACTCAGTAAAAACTTCTGACAAAAAGAGGGATAAGTCTAATTGTATTTGGCATGACTCTCATATCCATTGACAAATTATAACTCTGTGTAATTAATTTATAGGATATATATTCTTAGGTAGTGTGTTACCAAACCAAATGGTATAGATTTTTAACTTCTGTCTCACATGTTTCACTGATCAATTTTTATTCTGTTTGCATATATCCAGAAAACTGAAATCAGTTTACTTTGAATTTTTACTAGTATAAACAGAAATCTCTGTTTGTGACTACATATTGTTTGCAAATATAAAGTCAAAATTAAGAACCTAGATGGTCAAAGTTAAATGTATATCCATCAAACACAAAAGCAAAAAGATTCAAGAAATCTTTGATGGTATATAATATCATTGTCAGTTAAAATACAGGGGAATTATGAATGAATAAATGGTTAGTGATTGGAACAAATGATCAGATAAAGTAGATCTGGCAAAATCTGTAGGTAATGAAACAGTGGATATAATAGCAAGACATAATATGGTGGGAAACTGGTCTTTTATGACTCCTACCTTAAAATTACCGGTGCTCAATAAAAACAACAACAACAATAAATGTTATACTTTTGGCTTATACATTTCCTTATGGTATAAATTTTTCTTCTTCATGCATACCAGATGCACAAAGAAAAAAATATTTTCTGAATTGGTATCCTAAATAATAAATGCATTTATTACATTCTTTGTTTGATAAGTCCTAATGTCTCAGCATGCTGTACACTAGAGAAGTTTGCAAACATTTTAATATGATTAAAAATACAAATCTTTCTTTTAAAAGTTGGCAACATTATGAGTCAAAAGCATGATAAAACATCACAACCTATTTCTAAATGTTTTGCATTTTAATATGGTTGAAATGAAGGCAATAAATAATTTCAGAGATTTTTTTTCCCTTGAGCTACACAGTTCTTTTCATATGTAATTATTCTGAGTGCATTAGAAAATGCTATGGTTCCCACAGCTGTACACACATATATAAATCAATAATGAGGCAGTTAACTGAAACAAAACTATAAAAGATTTGCATTACCCAGCAGAACTCTGTTTTAATTGACTTCTAGTTATTTACAATTACTATTTTTGGAATAACGATTACAGTAATTTAGGATTATTTTATTTGCACAGAAATTAGATCTTGTCTATGTATATCAAACCGTTTTTCCCCCTATGTAACAAGGAATCTTTCAGTGACCAATATGGGGCCTGAGGTAATAATTTTTACTAGATTAAACACTATCCCACTCTTCATTCTTACCCTCCCTTTTTGGGTCCATTCCACCTAAAGGGAGATGGACAATTTGGGGAGTCCAGAAATTAAAAGAAAATACATTTATAAAAAATGGGATAAGCAAAATGAGCCCAGTGAAACACACTTTTGGGAATATGTTTATTGATTCATTCAGGGCTTTTTTTATAGTTTCTAAATTCTTGAAAATAATTTTAAAAATGAAAACCAAATAAAAGATTTTAATGTATGTGATATAAGTATAAATTAATCATAATGCTAATTGATAATGAGGAATGTTTATAAAAATTACAGTTCAAATATAGTAAAATATGCTTTCACATATATCAACTCATTTTATATTGTTCTGCCTATCCTACCTAATAATAGAGAAACATGTAAATTGACCGTACCTCCCATACACCCACAGCCAATCAGAGTGAGTATGCAACTTAACCCACTAAAGATGGCAATGAATTTGCATACATACCTTGGTCCTGGGAACCTCCTTGGCACACAGGTCACTCCCAGCCGGCCATTGGGCAGAAGCTTTAGGCTTGGGAAGGGGCTGAGCTGGCAATGGGAGGGGCCATGGGGGCGGAGGCTTTAGGCTTGGGCAGAGGCCGAGCCTGGGATCAGAGGGAAGGGGGGAAAAATCAATGGAAACATAACCTCAGGTGAGGATAAAAAGAAAAATAAAGAAAGAAATGTCATATCCTATGAAAGACATCTTGAAAATGCCTAAAGAAAGTTGTCATTTGTCATTTTTTCATGGTGAAGAGACTGGAGTCTGTGTTGATGAAAATACCTTAGTGGCTGTGGTGACTGGCAGTGGCTGCAGCAGTGGGGTGATGGGACTGGCGCCTTCCCCTGATCAGCCCCATTGCCTCCCACAAAGGCAGGCCAGACTGTGGCTTAGGTCCGCTCCTAATGGGGAGCGGGCCTAAGCCATCAGTAGAACAAACCCTAAGGGCTCCCAGTATGTGATAGGGGGCAGGCTGGGCTGAGAGAACCCTCCCCAGTGCACAAATTTTGTGCACTGGGCCCCTAGTAATATTATAATGGCATTATTGATTTGCCACATTTTATGTTATTAGTTCTCTTCAAATCACCTTTCCCCAAACCACTGATAAGCAATAGTCTATTGATGTCAAAAGGATTATTCTTCCTTTGTTTTAAACCCAGCAATAATAGACACATCATGGAGAACAAGAGGCAGAAAGACTGATAGAGTGAAAGAGAGAAAAAGAAAGACTTAATTATCATTATAAATACTTCGTAGTCAAAACTTATTGTGATCTTACCTAATAATAGACAAACATGTAAATTGACCATACCTTTGCTATGCCCATAGCCAATCAGAGTGACTATGCAAATTAACCCCCAAAAAAGATGGCAGTTAATTTGCATACATATACGCACAGTGCCTGTGTCCCAGGAACATCCTGGCACCCAGGTCACTGAAAGGTAAGGTCTGGTGCAGGAGCGGACCCCCTGCTATCAGTCACAGGGAGCTTGGGCTTCGCTCCTGCTCAAGGACGAAAGGAGACCCCCTGCAATCGATTGCAGAGAACTGGGGGTCTGCTCCTGCTCCAGGCTGAAATCCTTGGCTTTTGGTCTGGTGCAGGAGCAGACCCCCTGACATCGATCACAGGGAGCTGGGCGACCTCTCCTGCTCCAGTTGAAATCTGGAGGCTTTCGGCCCGGGGCAGAAGCAGAACCCCTGAGATCGATCACCTGGGCAGGCCTGGGCAGGGGCAAAGCCGGTGATCAGAGGGAGCTGGAGGGCCCCTTCCCAGGCCTAAAGCTTTGGCCAGAGGCTTTAGGCCTGGGAAGGGCCCAGCCCTCGATTGGTGTGAACTATAGAGGAAACACCTTTTCTGACTGTACATTGGCTAAGCTTCCTGTATGCCACTGGTAATATTCTTAGTAACTTGGGTAATAAGAATCCAAAAAGGTGATCTAGGGTTTTTCCACCACACTTCTGGAGAAAAAAACGAAGGTCCACTGCTGGAGGGCTAAGAAATGTCATATCCTGTCCTAGCTGGTTTGACTCAGTGGATAATGCCTTGGCCTGCCGATAGCAGGGTCTGGGTTTGATTCTGACCAAGGGCATGTACCTAGGTTGCAGGCTCCTCCCTGGCCGGAGCCCAGATCAGGGCTCATGCAGGAGGCAACCAATCAAAGTGTTCCTCTCACTTTGATGTTGCTCTCTATCTTTCCATTTCTCTTCCACATTCTTTAAAATTCAATGGAAACATATCCTCAGGTGAGGATAAAAAAAACAAAGAAAGAAAGAAATGCAGACTGCTGCAACAGCTGCAGCGACGCCGCCACCTCCGCGCGCAGCCAGGAAACCACAGCTGACGGGGCGGCGAGCACGCTCACCCACCTCCCACCTTTTTCCCCGCCCCCTCCCGTCCTCCTCCCCGAACTACGGTGGCCACACTGGAAGGAAAAGCGCTTAAAGGGACACTCCGCCACTGGAGAGTGAAAGAGACCGAACGCGAGCCTGGGCATGGGAGGCAGGCGCCGAGCATGCGCAGAGGTGTGGTCGGGGAAGGTGTGCCTAGGCTGGAGTTGGAGGCGCGGCCCCTGTGAGGAAAAATAGGCTGGGTCCCCTCCCGGAGCTGCGGGCTCGCCGGGCGCCTCGCCATCTTGCAAGGAAAGGAGGATTTTAGTGGAAACCTGACTTTCCACGACAACTGCAAACACTGAACTGCTGGGAGCACCAGACCACCGGTCCCCTATCAGCGCAAACATTCGGATTCAAAGAAACTCTTCACTGCACCACGGAAAGGTCAGATTTCGTCTGAAATGAGGTGCGGTTTCTAATCCCCGCGGTGGGTGAGGGAAGCGCTGGGTGAGGGAAGCGCGGCAGCCGCAGGACCGGCAGGAGCCGGGAGGTCTGTGCCTAGAAAAATCGGCGGCACTTGGAACTGCCGTGAGCCGTGAATGAGGAGGGGGGTCTTCTGAGCTGCTAACAGAAGTGACCTCTTGAAAGCAACTCATTTTAATCTGACTAGGAGGGTCAGACTAAGAATTTTCAAAGGAGTGCAGGCTCCTTAGCCTGGTGCACAGACCCACGGTCCGCACACTTGGGCTCTTTCCGACTCTGATTGCTAAGCCCAACACATAGAAAAACCCAGGTGGAAACCCTGAAAGACTGCAGGGGGAAGGTGTTTTTTCAGAACCTG
This sequence comes from Eptesicus fuscus, assembly GCF_027574615.1. Taxonomy (NCBI): domain Eukaryota; kingdom Metazoa; phylum Chordata; class Mammalia; order Chiroptera; family Vespertilionidae; genus Eptesicus; species Eptesicus fuscus. The sequence goes on from NC_072473.1 coordinate 29,057,435, forward strand.
GGGACCAGAGCTGCATGTGACCATCAGAGAGGCAGCTCTGAGGCGCACACCTCCACAAGCTCTGAGGCGCACACCTCCACAAACCGGTAGTAAGTGCCATAGAGGGAAAAAAAAAAAAAAAGAGCTAGAGAGGCCCGGAAGTCAATTCATAAACACTGCCACCTAGGGGCTGAAATGCTAATTGTCTCTGGTGTAATAAAAAATAAATACTAGAAATTAAGACACGGCTGGCTTAAGAAGCAGGACTGGCTTCCAACACTGAGGAGCCCTGGAATGAAGCTGAACTGAAATACCGCCCAGACTGGGAAAAAGGCGTACCAAACAGAATAATAGAGGAAGTGAATGACAGCCGCTACTGCACATTTTAGTCTTCCTATTTTTTAATTTTCAATTCTTTTTTCAATTTTTTTTAAATTTTTTATTCTCATATTTTTTTATTTTCATTTTTTGCATCTTTTACTTAAGAAACTAATTTTTTTCTTTTTCCTCACTCGATTTTCACCTTTTTAATTATTACATTTTTATTTTCAATCAGCACTATTATTACTATTATTTTACTTTTTTTTTTTTTAATGTCATTTGATTTTCTCTTTCTTTTATTTTTGGATTAGTGTCCTACATTCGACTTGCATCTTTCCCTTACAATCGCTTTACCCTATCTCAAAGCTAACATTATGCCATCACTCTCCTCCTAACCTTTCCCCTTTTGGTCCCCAGTTTATCTTAACCCTTTCTGGCTTTAGATTTTCCCTGCTTTTTCAGTTTACTCCCTGCTAAAACTTCACCCTACTTATATATCTAATTCCCAACCCCCTGCTCCAAATCCATACAAACCTCTCTCTACGCTACCTTAAAAAAATTATTTTTCTCTCGGGCCTTTTGTTGTTGTTTGCTTGAATGTTGATTAGATTGAATTTTTATGCTTTTTTATGAGATTGTTTTGATTATTCTTTTTGTTGGTTTGGTTGGTTCTTTTGTTTGCTTTGTTTTTGTTTGTTTTTTACTTTTGCTTTCCCTTGCCTCACTTGATATTAGCTGCTGTTGCAGTTTGTATTAATATCCAGGCTCGTGTTGCTGGAATTTGCTGGGAATAGTGGTTGTTCTAGTGGAGTTTACTCCCCATATATATAGTTTGTTCCCCTTTTCTCTCTTAGTATCATTCTTGTCTCTCTTTCTTTTTTTCTTCTTTTCTTTTTCTTTTCTGTTATTTCTTTTTATTTTCTTTCTTTCTGCTCTTTTCCCAAGTTCAGATTCACACTCTTTTTTTTTTTTTCGTTGTTGTTCTTTCTTTTTACTCTCCCTCTTCCACTCCTATTCCCTAATTTGTCTTTCTCTGGTGGTTACCTTTATTGGAGGTTATTAATATCGTGAATACAATTCTGTTCAGTGCCTTGTCTGTTGTGCCTGGTTGTGTTGTATTTTATACCTTTAAATCAACGCCAGAGAGAGAAATCTATATAACCAGACATCCGGAGAAGAGAGACCATGAGGAGACAAAGAAACAGCCCCCACAGGAAAGAGAAGCAGGCATCACCAGAAAAGGAAGTAAACGATTTAGAGGCAAACAACCTATCAGAGAAAGAATTCAGAGAAATGGTCATAAAGTGGCTGAAAAGGATGGAAGACAAATTCGACAATATGAGTAAGAACCAAGAAGAAATGAAGAAGAACCAAGAAGAAATGAAAAATGACATCGCTGCTGTAAAGAACTCAATAGAAAGCATCAAGAGTAGACTAGATGAAGCAGAGGACCGCATAAGTGAGCTAGAAGACAAGATGGAAAAAAATACCCAATTACAACAGCTTCTAGAAACAAAAATTAGAAAGATTGAGGAGAGCGTAAGGGAACTTCGGGACAATACAAAACAAAACAACATCAGGATAATAGGGGTGCCAGAAGGAAAGGAAACTGAGCAAGGAATAGAAAACCTGTTTGAAGAAATAATAACAGAAAACTTCCCTGATATAGGGAAGAAAAAACACACACAAATCCAAGAAGCTCACAGAGTTCCAAGCAAAATGAACCCCAAAAGACCGACGCCAAGGCACATTATAGTTAAGTTGGCAAACACCAACGACAAAGTAAGAATCTTACAAGCGGCCAGAGAGAGACAGACAGTTACATACAAAGGAACCCCCATCAGACTAGCAACTGATTTCTCAACAGAAACTCATCAGGCCAGAAGGGAATGGAATGAAATATACCAAGTCATGCAAAGGAAGGGTCTAAATCCAAGAATACTGTACCCAGCAAGGCTATCAATCAAAATTGAAGGTGAAATCAGGAGCTTCAGAGACAAAAAAGGACTAAGGGAGTTTATCACCACCAAACCAGCACTGAAAGAAATGCTAAAGGGTCTGCTGTAAAAAAAAGAAAGAAATAGGAAGCAAAGAAGGCACACAGGGGTATAGAATAAAAATGGCGTCAAATAAGTACCTATCAATAATAACTTTAAATGTAAATGGATTGAATGCCCCAATCAAAAGACACAGGGTAACAGACTGGATAAGAAAACAAAACCCAGATATCTGCTGTCTACAGGAAACCCACCTCAAAAAAAAGGATGCATACAGACTGAGAGTAAAGGGATGGAAAAAGGTTTTCCAGGCAAATGGAAATGAAAAAAAAAACGGGGGTTGCAATACTTATATCTGACAAATTAGATCTCAAAGTGAAGGACATAACAAGAGATAATGAAGGCCACTTCATAATACTAAAGGGAGAAATCCAACAAGAAGAAATAACTCTGGTAAACATATATGCACCCAATACAGGAGCACCAAGATACATTAAAAAACTCCTGGAAGATATCAAAGGAGAGATTGACAGTAATACAATCATAGTAGGAGACTTCAATACCCCACTATCACCATTGGACAAATCCTCTAAACAAAAAGTCAGCAAAGAAACATCAATCCTAAATGACTCACTAGAACAGATGGAATTAATCGACATCTTCAGAACATTTCACCCCAAAGCCACAGAATATACATTCTTCTCAAGTGCACATGGGTCATTTTCAAAGATAGACCATATGTTAGGACATAGGCAAAGTCTCTCCAAATTCAAGAAGATAGAAATCATATCAAGTATCTTCTCAGATCACAGTGGCATAAAACTGGAAATCAACTACAATAAAAACAACCCAAAGAAATAAAACACTTGGAGACTAAACAGCATGCTATTAAACCATGACTGGGTTACCAAAGACATCAAGGAAGAAATAAAAAACATCATGGCAACAAACGACAATGAAAACACAACAATCCAAAATCTATGGGACACAGCGAAAGCAGTCTTGAGAGGGAAGTTCATAGCTCTACAAGCCTACTGCAAAAAACAAGAAACAATGGTAATAAATTACCTAACCCAACAACTCAAAGAGTTAGAGAGAGAGCAACAAGATAAGCCTAGTGTAAGCAGAAGGAAATAAATAATAAAGATCAGAGCGGAGATAAACTACATAGAGACCAAAGAAACAATACAAAATATCAACAAAACCAAGAGCTGGTTCTTTGAAAGGATAAACAAGATTGATGGACCTTCTAGCCAGGCTCACCAAGAAGCAAAGAGAGAGGATCCAAATAAACAAAATCAGAAATGAAAGAGGTGAAATAACAACAGATCCCGACGAAATACAAAGGATTGTTACAAAATACTACGAACAACTCTACTCCAACAAACTGGACAACCTAGAGGAAATCGACATATTCCTAGAAAAATACAACCTTCCAAAACTCAATCAGGAAGATTCTAAACAGCTCAACATGCCAGTAACTATGGAAGAAATTGAAGCAGTCATCAAAAAGCTTCCGGCAAACAAAAGCCCGGGGCCAGATGGCTTCACAGGAGAGTTTTATCAAACTTTCAAGGAAGAACTAAAACCTATCCTCCTCAGACTATTCCAAAAAATTCAAGAGGAAGGAACACTTCCAGACTCCTTCTATGAAGCCAGCATCACTCTAATACCAAAACCAGATAAAGACAACTCAATGAAAGAGAATTACAGACCAATATCCCTCATGAACATTGATGCCAAAATCCTCAACAAAATTCTAGCAAATCGGCTCCAGCAGTACATCAGAAAGATCAAACACCATGACCAAGTAGGATTTATCCCAGGAATGCAAGGATGGTACAATATCCACAAATCAATAAACATGATACATCACATAAACAAATTGAGAGATAAAAATCACATAGTCATATCAATAGATGCAGAAAAAGCATTTGACAAAATCCAACACCCATTTTTGATAAAAACTCTCAACAAGGTGGGAATAGAAGGCTCATACCTCAACATAATAAAAGCTATATATGATAAACCCACAGCAAACATCATACACAATGGGCAAAAACTAAAACCATTTCCCCTAAGAACAGGAACAAGACAGGGATGCCCACTCTCACCACTCCTGTTTGACATAGTACTGGAAGTATTAGCTATCACAATTAGGCAAGAAGAAGAAATAAGAAGCATCCAAATTGGAAAAGAAGAAGTGAAGCTGTCCTTATTTGCAGATGACATGATATTGTACATAAAAAACCCAAAAGATTCCATCAAAAAACTAATAGACTTAATAAATGAATTCGGCAATGTAGCGGGATACAAAATTAACGCCAAGAAATCTATGGCTTTTCTATACACCAATAATGAACTTACAGAAAGAGAGACTAAAAAAGCAATCCCATTTACCATCGCACCAAAAAAATTAAGATACCTAGGAATAAACCTAACTAAGGAGGTAAAAGACCTATACGCAGAAAACTACAGGACACTGAAAAAAGAGATAGAGGAAGACGTAAACAGATGGAAGAACATACCATGTTCCTGGATTGGTAGAATCAACATCATTAAAATGTCCATACTAGCCAAAGCAATCTACAGATTCAATGCACTCCCCATCAAAATACCAACAGCATATTTCACAGACCGAGAAAGAACTCTCCAAAAATTCATCTGGAATAAAAAAAGACCCCGACTAGCCTCAGCAATCCTCAGAAAGAAGAATAAAGTAGGTGGGATCTCAATACCAGATTTCAAGCTGTATTACAAAGCCACTGTTCTCAAAACAGCCTGGTACTGGCACAAGAACAGACATATTGATCAATGGAACAGAATAGAGAACCCAGATATCGACCCAAACCACTATGCTCAATTAATATTTGACAAAGGAAGCAAGAACATACAATGGAGTCAAGACAGTCTCTTCAATAAATGGTGTTGGGAAAACTGGACAGATACATGCAAAAAAATGAAACTAGATCACCAACTTACACCATACACAAAAATAAACTCAAAATGGATACAGGACTTAAACATAAGACGGGAAACCATAAAAATACTAGAGGAATCCACAGGCAACAAAATATCAGACATATGCCACAAGAACTTCTTCACTGACACTGCCCCTAGGGCAATGGAAGCTAAAGAGAAAATTAACAAATGGGACTACATCAAAATAAAAAGCTTTTTTACAGCAAAAGAAACTATCAACAAAACAACAAGAAAGCCCACTGCATGGGAAAACATATTTGCAAATGCTATCACTGATAAAGGTTTAATCTCCAACATCTACAGGCAGCTTATGCAACTTAATAAGAGGAAGATAAATGATCCAATAAAAAAATGGGCAACAGACCTAAACAGAATATTTTCAAAAGAAGACAGAAGAAAGGCCAAGAGACACATGAAAACATGTTCAAAGTCACTTATTATCCGAGAGATGCAAATCAAAACAACAATGAGGTACCATCTCACACCTGTCAGAATGGCTATCATCAACAAATCAACAAACAACAAGTGTTGGCGAGGATGCGGAGAAAAAGGAACCCTCGTGCACTGCTGGTGGGAATGCAGACTGGTGCAGCCACTGTGGAGAACAGTATGGAGTTTCCTCAAAAAACTGAAAATGGAACTCCCATTTGACCCAGTAATCCCACTCCTGGGAATATATCCGAAGAAACTAGGAAACACCAATCAGAAAGGATATATGCACCACTAAGTTCATAGCAGCACAATTTACAATAGCTAAGATTTGGAAACAGCCTAGGTGCCCATCAGCAGATGACTGGATCGGAAAACTGTGGTACATCTACACAATGGAATACTATGCTGCCATAAAAAAGAAGGAATTCTCATCATTTGCAGCAACCTGGATCGAATTGGAGAACATTATGCTAAGTGAAATAAGCCAGTCAATGAAAGAACAATACCACATGATCTCACTCATTTAGGGATAGTAAAGAACATTATAAAGTGGTGAACAAAAAGATAGATACAGAGACAGTAAAGCATCAAACAGACTTTCAAATTACAGGAGGAAAGTTTGGGAAAGGTGGGGGAGTTTTGAAATCAAACGAAGGACTTGTATGCATGCATATAAGCATAAACAATGGACGCAAAACTCTGGGGGGGGAGGGCATGTGTGGGTGTGGGGTGGGGGGGTAATAGTAAGATATGTACACATATAATACCTCAATAAAAATATTTAAAAAAAAAGAAATGCATATCCTATGAAAGACAAATCTTGAAAATGCCTAAAGAAAGTTGTTATTTTTTTCTTGGTGAAGGGAATGGAGTTCCACAGCCAACATCACACTCAATGGCAAAAACTAAAACCATTTTTCCTAAGAACAGGAACAAGACAGGGATGGCCACTGTCACTACTCCTGTTCGACATAGTACTGGAAATATTAGCCATTGCAATTAGTCAAGATGAAGAAATAAGAGGCATCCAAATTGGAAAAGAACAAGTAAAGCTGTCTTTATTTGCAGATGAGAAGATATTGTACATAAAAAACCCGAAAGACTCCGTCAAAAAACTATTAGACTTAATAAATGAATTTGGCAATGTAGCAGGATACAAAATTAACGCCAAGAAATCTATGGCATTTCTATATACCAATAGTGAACTTAAAGAAAGAGAGACTAAAAAAGCAATCCCATTTATCATCACACCAAAAAAATTAAGATACCTAGGAATAAACTTAACTAAGGAGTTAAAAGATCTATATGCAGAAAGCTACAGGACACTGAAAAAAGAGATAGAGGAAGACATAAACAGATGGAAGAACATACCATGTTCATGGATTGGTAGAATAAACATCATTAAAATGTCCATACTACCCAAAGCAATCTATAGATTCAATGCACTCCCAATTAAAATACCAACGGCATATTTCACAGACCTAGAAGAAACACTCCAAAAATTCATCTGGAATAAAAAAAAGACCCTGAATAGCCACAGCAATCCTGAGAAAGAAGAACAAAGTACATGGGATCTCAATACCAGATTTCAAGCTGTATTACACGGCCACTGTTCTCAAAACAGCCTGGTACTGGCACAAGAACAGACATATAGACCAATGGAATAGAATAGAGAACCCAGATAACGACCCAAACCACTATGCTCAATTATATTTGACAAAGGAGGCATGAAAATACAATGGAGTCAAGACAGTCTCTTCAATAAATGGTGTTGGGAAAATTGGACAGATACATGCAAAAAAATGAAACTAGATCACCACCTTACACCATACAAAAAAATAAACTCAAAATGGATAAAGGACTTAAACATAAGACAAGAAACCTTAAAAATACTAGAGGAATCCATAGGCAGCGAAATCTCAGACATATGCCAAAGCAATTTATTCACCAATACCACTCCTAGGGCAATGGAAACTAAAGAGAAAATAAACAAATGGGACTACATCAAAATAAAAAGCTTTTACACAGCAAAAGAAACCATCAACACAACAACACAGAAGCCCACTCTATGGGAGAATATATTTGCAAATGTTATCACTGATAAAAGTTTAATCTCCAACATCTACAGGGAACTTATACATCTTTTTTTAAAAAAAGATATATTTTATTGATTTTTTACAGAGAGGAAATGAGAGGGATAGAGAGTTAGAAACATCGATGAGAGAGAAATATCGATCAGCTGCCTCCTGCACATCCCCCTACTGGGGTTGTGCCTGCAACCAAGGTACATGCCCTTGACCAGAATTGAACCTTCAGTCCACAGGCCGACGCTCTATCCACTGAGTCAAACCGGTTACAGCGGGGAATTATACATCTTAATAAAAGGAAGATAAATGATCCAATAAAAAAAGAATGGGCAATGGACCTAAATAGAATCTTTTCAAAAGAAGACAGAATGAAGGCCAAGAGACACATGAAAACATGCTCAAAGTCACTAATTATACAAGAGATGCAAATCAAAATGGCAATGCAGTATGATCTCAACTTGTGGAAATGGCAATCATCAACAAATCAACAAACAACAAGTGCTGGCGATGATGCACAGCAAAAGGAACCCTCGTGCACTGCTTGTGGGAATGCAGAATGGTGCAGCCACTGTGGAGAACAGTATAGATTTTCCTCAGAAATCTAAAAATGGAACTCCCATTTGACCCAGTAATCCCACTTCTAGGACTATATACCAAGAAACTAGAACCACCACTCAGAAAGAATATATGCACCCCTATGTTCATAGCAGCACAATTTACAATAGCTAAGATTTTGAAACAGCCTAAATGCCCATCAGCAGATGAGTGGATTAGAAAACTATGGTACATCTACAAAACGGAATACTATGCTGCTATAAGAAAGAAGGAATTCTTACCATTTGCAACAGCATGGATGGACCTGGAGAGCATTATATTAAGTGAAATAAGCCAGGCAATGAAAGAAAATTACCACATGGTCTCACTCATTTGTGGAAAATAAAGACATTATAACCTGATGAACAAAAAGATAGATACAGAGGCAGTGAAGCACTGAACAGACTGTCAAATTACACTGGGAAGGCTGGGGAGTGTTGGGGAGGGGGGGGAAAGAGAGCAAACAAAGGACTTGTATGCATGCATATAAGCACAACCAATGGACACAAGATATCGTGGGGGTGGGATGAGGGCATGCGGCAGGGGGTAGGGGAGGCTGGGAGAAGGTCAATGGGGGAAAAAAGGAGATATATGTACTACGATATGTAATACTTTAAACAATAAAAAAATAAATGAGAAAAAATACAAAATTCAATATGGCATTAGCATAGGCAAACAATGAAATCAACTTTTTCAGTGAAAAAGAAATATATATATATATATGTGTGTGTGTGTGTGTGTGTGTGTGTGTGTGTGTGTGTGTGTGTGTAAATCGGTAGCAATTACTACTGCTAGGCAACAGAGAATTGAATGAAGATCTTCTGACAACAACAACAAGAGAGAGAGAGAGAGAGAGAGAGAGAGAGAGAGACTGAATATAGAAGGCTGTGGGAATGTGGGAACTCTCTGGGACCAGAGGATCAGGTGAGGACCATTGTTTAATACTGCAATAGTGTGAGACTGAAGCTATATTCAGATGCTTTTGTTCTACCTCTGAAATCACCACAGAGTATTCGCAGGACATTGCATAAAGCTTTTTTCCTCTGAACAATGGTAGCAAGTAGGAACAGCAGGATATCACCATACCTAATTGGCCTCCATGCATAAAACTCTTTCTGCTGTCAGGCAATTACCCCAGATTCCTTAAGTGCCTGTTCAGCTGCAAGCAGCTTCCACAAACTCCCTAGCACATAAAGCCTAGATAGAGGTCTCTTCTCTATGTTATCACTTTCAATACAGACAACAGAAGATAAACTATATAGAGAAGAATGAAAAACCATGGGACCTCTCGAGGTAATGTGAGAATTCTCTGGGTTCAGAGGGGCTAGTGAGTACCATTATTTACATACTTCTCCAAAGTGATGTTGGGGCTCTATCCAGGTGCTCTAGCATGCCTGAAAGATTATTGCAGTGTGTTCTAAGACCTACCACTGGAGCCTATTTCAGCCCAAATAAAGGGAACAAGTAGGATCAAGATGGCATTATTACTGCATCTGCCCTCCCCACCCAGAGCTACTCCAACATCTTAGGTCACTGCACCAGATATCTAAAGCACCTGTTCAACTCCTGCTAGCCTAACAAAACCATCCTGCATGCACTGTAGACAAAGAGCTCACTTCTATATAAGGCCATTTCCTAGCCTGGAAGAGACAGACTTTCTGTTTAATTCATATAAATTAAATTAGAAAGTCAAACAAAATAAAAAAGCAGAAAAAAATATTTCTCAAATGAAGGTACAGGGAGGAAAGATGGCCACCGGCAGGAAGGTAGGGAGAGAGTGTGAGTGAGGAACCTGTAGAGGAGAGCGTAGTCGTGTGTGGTGTGTGTGTGTGTGTGTGTGTGTATGAGCTAGGTTCAGTTAGATTCTGCAGGTCTTCCTAGGGGCTGCCTAACCGGGCAGTCCTAGACTGCGGAGCCCCGCACACAAAGCGGACACTTCTCGGCGACTGGTGCGGATGCAGAGACCACGCCATCTTGAGAAACAGAGCTGCCTGAGACTAGGATCCTGGCTTCAGACACAAACCAGGACCCTGCAGCCACTGGAGACAGAGAACTGCTATCACAGCTTCAGACCAACAAACAGCAAGAATCCAGACTTCCCGGCAGATTTCCGTGAGTCAAAGAGTCTACCCCCCTCCCCGCAGGCACGTGAATAGCACCATAGTACTGATAGACCTGCCCCTCGCCCAAGCTGCAGAGCTTTGCACAGGGACACGCTCCCCCTTAGGGAATTTGGTGAGCAGGACAGAAGCAGCTCCCCTTCGGGGAAGTCTGACAGTGCTCACAGAGGGCTCCCCTTCGGGGAATTTGGGGGAATTTGGCTTGCAGGTCACAGCTCCCCTTCGAGGAATCTTAGAGCGTGCACAGAGGGGCTCCCCTTTGGGGAATTTGGCGCGCAGGATGGACTCCATCCCCCTTCGGGGAATCTGGGAGAGTGCACGGAGGCAGCTCACCTTCAGGAATTTGAGAGTGTGCGAAGCCTTAGCCGGTTTGGCTCAGTAGAGAGAGCACACACAGGACGCAGCTCCACTTCAGGGAATTTGGCACGCCACACACAGCTGCCTGGGATCCCTGACTCACAGCGCATTCACAATAAGAGCCAGTGACCCCAATTGTTGGTGCATGCATACACAGGGACCCTGATTCTCAATGAGAAACTACACAAGGCATCAGAGACTCTGACACTTGATTCTTGTTGCAGACACAGGGAAACTCTGACTCCTGGCACATGCTAAGGATCTCATTTTTGGCACATACCAACAGTGTGGTGCAGACAGGGCCCCTGATTCTAAGTGTTCACACGAGACCACACGGAACACTGGGGACACTGACCCTGGGCAAGTCTGGTTCCCACAAACTAAAGGCAGCCACACGTCCTAGTGTCAGAGCACTTCAGTGAAACTCGGGTGGAGCGAAGTCCCCACAGCACACAGCCCAGGTCCACGCAAACTGAAGCTTGAGCTTCCTGGTGATAGCCAGAATGGGGAAACGGAATAACTCATAGAGGAAACACAATGTGGAGTCGCCAAGAAAGGAAATTAGTGAAATGGAAGCTTGCAACATGACCGAAAAGGAGTTCAGAGTAATGGTCGTGGAATTTATACATTGGATGGATGAGAAAATAAACAACTTATGCAAGAATCAGGAAGAAATGAAAAGTGATATAACTACAATCAAAAACACCATGGAAAGTTTCAACAGTAGACTACAAGAAGCAGAGGACCGAATTAGTGAGTTAGAAGATCAGGTACAGAAACAAGCTCAATCTGAAGAGCAATTGGAGAAAAAAAAATTAAAAAGCAGGAGGAAAGCCTAAGGGAGCTTCGGGACAACCTGAAACGAAGTAACATGTGTATAATAGGGCTGCCAGATGGACAAGAAGAGCAGCAGGGATTAGAAAATCTATTTGGAGAAATAATGACAGAAAACTTCCCAGATATGGGAAAGATAAAAGTTACACAAGTACAGAGAGTCACAAGCAGGATCAACCCCAAAAGACCCACACCAAGACATGTCATAATTTCAATGGCAAATATAATGACAAAGAGAGAATCTTAAAGGCCGCAAGAGAGAAACAGAGAGTTACCTTCAGAGAAACACCCATCAGGAGAAACCGAGATGGCGGCATAGGTTAAACACCTAACCTACAGCCTGGCACAACAATTTCAAAAAGACAACTAAAAGTCAAAACGGACATCATCCAGAACCACAGGAAAGCTGGCTGACTGAAATGCCCACAACTAGAAGGAAAGAGAAAACCACAAGGAAAATCAGAGGAGCCGTAAAAGCCTGAGGTATGGAGACATGGGCCGAGACACAAGCACGCGCGCATGCGGGGAGGATGGAGCCGAAGAGGAAGGGGCGGCTGATGGCCTGGCCAGCGTTCTCTAGCGGGAAGGAGATAAAAGCTCCAGAATGCACTGAACTCCAGCTCCGACTGCACTGAACCCCAGTTCCAGGCAAAACCCTGGGAAGCCAGGCTCATGCTGGGGGATTCTGGGCTGTGGGACGGAAACACAGAGGAACGGCGAAAGGCAGAGCTCCCGAGGTGCGCACATGAATGCGCGCAGAGGACGGACTGTTGCCTGTGCCGCTGAATTGCCCTGGCGGGGAGGAGACAGGGGCTCCGGACTGTGCTGAACCCCAGTTCCAACTGCACTGAACCCCAGTTATGGGCAAGACCCTGGAAAGACAGGCTCATACTGGGGGAATCTGGGTTGTAAGGCGGAAATGCAGAGAAGCGATGAAAAGCAGAGCACCGGAGGTGCGCACAGGAATGCGTGCAGAGGATGGTCTGTTGACTGTGCTGTTGAATTGCCCTGGTGGGAAGGAGACAAAAGAGCCAGACTGTGGTGAGCCCCAGTTCCAACTACTCTGAAAATCAGTTCTGGACGAGAATCTGGGAATCCAGATTCATTGGGGGAGAGACTAGACTGTTTGGCAGCGGGCGAAACTCCAGGGCGCTTTTCTCTCAGAGGTGTTTGGAGGGAGTACAGAGGGACACTGAGACACAGGAACCTCATAGGGCGGGGCTGACGGGAAGCCAAGGCTGTAGGCTCCACCCTGAAACTCTGCCCCATCCAAGCTGAGCACAGAGGCTTTTACAGTTTTGCAAGTCTAGTTGAATAGGGCTGTCTCCCAGCATAGACACAGCTGATCCTCACAGCCAATTGGACTGGAGGTCAAATCCTCCCAGTGTACCAACAGCAATCAAGGCTTAACAACACCAAGACTTTGCTGCACTCAGACCACAAATGGGGGTATCAAGAGCAACCACCTAGGGAAATTGGGGAAGCTGAGCTATAGGGAGGCAGCCAAAAGGTGAAGACACCGAAGCAGGTCACAAATAGAAGGGATGAAGGAAAGTAAATTAATGGATGACACAGTGTTCAGAACCACATTTATAGGGTTACTTGGGAGACTTCTGGAGGACCAAGATGGTGGCATGGGGCAGACGCCTGATTGTTGCCTACCACAACAATTTTGAAGCTATAGCTGGAAAACAGAGCAGACACCGTCCAGAACAATGGCCGGAGGAGTTGCTGGGAGGGGGTTGACCGATGGGAGTTGGGATAGGGAATACAAGGCCCCGCTGGGTCCCGGATCCGGGTGCACTCACCCAGCGACTGGTTGCGCTGCAGACCCGAGTGCCGCCGCAGTGACCTCAGACCAGCCCGCTGCTGCGCACCGGGTGCACCGGAGCTTCGCTGAGCCTGTTGCCCAGCGAGTTCCGCTGCAGCCACCCCAGAGCTTTGAGAGAATGGCCGAAGGAGTTGCTGAGAGGAAATTGACCGACAGGAATTGGGATCAAGAAGACGAAGCCCTGCTGGGTCTGGGGTCTGGGTGAGGCCACGCGCCACTAGGTCCGGGTGTAGCTGGATCCCGGGTCCGGGTGAGGCCTTGTGCCCCTGGATCCGGGTGAGCCTGGGTCCCGGGTCTGGGTGAGGCCGTGCCCCTGGATCCGGGAGAGACCACACACCCCTGGGTCCGGGGGAGGCCACACACCCCTGGGTTAGGGCAAGGCCATGTGCCCCTGGGTCCAAGAGAGGCCACGTGCCCCGGGACCGGGTGAGGCCATGTGCCCCTGGGTCTGGGTGAGGCTGGGTCCCGGGTCAGGGTGGGGCCACGCACCCCTGAGCCTGGGTGTAGCTGGATCCCGGGTCCGGATGAGGCCGTGAACCCCTGGATCTGGGTGAAGCTGGATCCCGGGTCCGGGTGAGGCCATGAGCCCCTGGATCCGAGTGAGGCTGGGTCCCGGGTCTGGGTGAGGCCACGTGCCCCTGGGTCTGGGTGAGGCCACGCGCCCCTGGGTCTGAGTGAGGCCATGCACCCCTGGGTCTGGGTGAAGCTGGATCCCGGGTCTGGGTGAAGCTGGATCCCGGGTCCGTTTGAGGCCGTGTGCCCCTGGGTCCGGGAGAGGCCACGCACTCCGAGGTCTGGGTGAACCTGGATCCCGGGTCCGGGGGAGGCCATGCACCAATGGATCCGGGTGAGGCTGGGACCTGGGTCCGGGTGAGGCCACGCCCCTGGGTCCGGGTGAGGTTGTGCACCACTGGATCCAGGTGAGGCTGGGTCCTGGAGCCAGGTGAGGCCGCGCCAACCTGGGTCCGGGTGAGGGCACACGCCCTGGGACACGGTTGATGCTGGGTCGTGGGTCCGAGTGAGGCCACGTGCCCCTGAGTCCAGGTAAAGCCGCGCCCCTGGGTCCGGGAGAGACCAAACCAGAGGGAGTCGGACTTGCATTAGCACCATTTGTCCACCATCCAGAGCTGAAAAGTCAATGCCGACATGTACACATAAGGAACTGGTGGACATTTAAATTGGGTCTCAAGAGAACTGTTGGTCCAGAAAGACTTACTACAGACTGATTCATTTGCCTATCAGCATAACTATTATTGCTCGTCTCACATTCTGTTTTAATAAGTATATTTCTAGTAACACATGATCTCGCTCATCTAGGGGAAATGATGAACAACATAGGCGGATGAACAAGAACAGACCCAGAAACAAGGAGGCATCAATCGGACTGTCGGGCCTCAGAGGTAGGGTAGGGGAGGGTGGGAGTAGGGGTGGAGAGATCAACCAAAGGACTTGTGTGCATGCATACAAGCCTAACCAATGGTTAAGGACAACAAGGGCGTGGGGGCATCCGTGGGGAGGGGTGGGGGATGGGAATGGGGGGATGAGGACAAATATGTGACACCTTAATCAATAAAGAAATTTTAAAAAAGAAAGAAAAAGAAACACCCATCAGATTGTCAAATGATTACTCAACAGAAACACAACAAGCTAGAAGATAATGGAAGGAGGTATACAAAGTGTTGCAAAGCAAAGGACTGAATGCAAGAATACTATATCCAGCAAGGTTTTCAATCAAAATTGAAGGGGAAATCAGGATCTTCGCAGACAAAAAAAGGCTCAGGGAGTTTATCACCACCAAACCAGCAATGCAAGAAATGCTAAAGGGAATACTGAAAAAAGAAGAAATAAACAGGTAAGAAGGAATACAGACACAAAAATAGATACGACTACAAATACCTTTCAGTAATAACTTTAAATGTAACCAGACTAAATGCTCCAATCAAAAGACATCGAGTGGCTGAATGGATAAAAAAATACATGACCCATATATATGCTGTCTAAAAGAGACCCACCTCAGAACAAGAGACTCACATAGATTGAAAATGAAGGGATGGAAAAATATATTTCAGGCAAATGGAAATGAAAAAAAAACCTGGGGTAGCAATACTTATATCTGACAAAATAGACCTCAAAGTAAATGCCATAACAAGAGATAAGGAAGGCCACTTCATAATACTAAAGGGAGACATCCAACAAGAAGAAATAATTCTGGTAAACATATACGCACCCAATATAGGAGCACCCAAATACATAAAAAAACTCCTGAAGCATATCAAGGGAGAGATTAATAACAATACAATCATAGTAGGAGACTTTAATACCCCACTATCATCATTGGACAAATCTTCTAAACAAAAAATCAGCAAAGAAACATCAATCCTAAATGACTCACTAGACCAGATGGAATTAATTGACATCTTCAGAACATTTCACCCCAAAGCCACAGAATATACATTCTTCTCAAGTGCACATGGGTCATTTTCAAAGATAGATCATATGCTGGGTCACAGGCAAAGTCTCTTCAAATTCAAGAAGATAGAAATTATATCAAGCATCTTCTCAGATCACAGTGACATAAAACTGGAAATCAACTACAATAAATACAAGCCAAAGAAATCAAACACATGGAGACTAAACAGCATGCTATTAAACAAGGACTGGGTCACCAGAGAGATCAAATAAGAAATAAAAAACATCAGGGCAACAAATGACAACGAAAACACAACAATCCAAAATCTAGGGGACACAGCGAAATCAGTCTTGAGAGGGAAGTTCACAGCTCTAAAAGCCTGTTGCAGAAAACAAGAAACAATGGTAATAAATTACCTAACCCTACAACTCAAAGAGCTAGAAAAAGAGCAGCAAGAAAAGCCCAGTGTAACCAGAAGGAAGGAGATAAAGATCAGAGTGGAGATAAATGACATAGAGACCAAAGAAACAATGCAAAAGATCAACAAAACCAAGAGGTGGTTCTTTGAAAGGATAACAAGATTGATGGACCTCTAGCCAGGCTAACCAAGAAGCAAAAAGAGAGGACCCAAATAAACAAAATCAGAAATGAAAGAGGTGAAATAACAACAGACTCCGCTGAGATACAAAGGAGTGTTACAAAATACTACGAACAACTCTATTCCAACAAACTGGACAACCTGGAGGAAATGGACATATTCTTAGAAAAATATAACCTTCCAAAAACCAATCAATAAGAATCTAAACAGCTCAATAGGCCAGTAACTATGGACGAAATTGAAGCAGTCATCAAAAAGCTTCTAGAAAACAAAAGCAGGGCCTGAAGGCTTCAGAGGAGAGTTTTACCAAACATTCAAGGAAGAATTAAAACCTATCCTCCTCAGACTATTCCAAAAAATTTAAGAGGAAGGACCACTTCCAAGCTCCTTCTATGAAGCCAGCATCACCCTAATACCAAAACCAGATAAAGACAACACAGTGAAAGAGAATTACAGACCAATATCCCTCATGAACATAGATGCCAAAATCCTCAACAAAATTCTAGCAAATCGGCTCCAGCAGTACATCAGAAAGATCATACACCATGACCAAGTAGGATTTATCCAGGGAATGCAAGGATGGTACAATATCCGCAAATCAATAAACGTGATACATCACATAAACAAATTTAGAGATAAAAATCACATAGTCATATCAATAGATGCAGAAAAAGCATTTGACAAAATCCAACACACTTTCTTGATAAAAACTCTCAACAAGGTGGGAATTGAAGGCTCATACCTCAACATAATAAAAGCTATTTATGATAAACCTACAGCAAACATCATACTCAATGGACAAAAACTTAAAACATTTCCCCTAAGAACACGAACAAGACAGGGATGCCTACTCTCACCACTCCTGTTTGACATAGTACTGGAAGTATTAGCCATTGCAATTAGACCAGAAGAAGAAATAAAAGGCATCCAAATTGGAAAAGAACAAGTAAAGCAGTCTTTATTTGCAGACGACATGATATTGTACATAAAAACTCCGAAAGACTCCGTCAAAAAACTAATAGACTTAATAAATGAATTCGGCAATGTAGCAGGATACAAAATTACTGCCAAGAAATCTATGGCCTTTCTATACACCAATAGTGAACTTACAGACAGAGAGACTAAAAAGGCAATCCCATTTACCATCGCTCCAAAAAAAGTAAGATACCTAGGAATAAACTTTACTAAGGAGGTAAAAGACCTATTCACAGAAAACTACAGGACACTGAAAAAGGAGATTGAGGAAGACGTAAATAGTTGGAAGAACATACCATGTTCATGGATTGGTAGAATCAACATCATTAAAATATCCATAGTACCTAAAGCAATTTATAGATTCAATGCACTCCCCATTAAAATACCAACGGCATATTTTAGAGACCTTGAAAGAACTCTCCAAAAATTCATCTGGAATAAAGAAAGACCCCGAATAGCTACAGCCATCCTGAGAAAGAAGAATTATGTAGGAGGGATCTTAATACCAGATTTCAAGCTGTATTACAAAGCCACTATTCTCAAAACAGCCTGGTACTGGCACAAGAACAGACATATAGGTCAATGGAACAGAATAGAGAATCCAGATATTGACCCAAACCACTATACTCAATTAATATTTGACAAAGGAGGCATGAACATACAATGGAATAAAGACAGTCTCTTACATAAATGGTGTTGGGAAAATTGGACAGATACATGCAAAAAAATGAAGCTAGATCACCAACTTACACCATACACAAAAATAAACTCAAAATGGATTCAGGACTTAAACATAAGGCGGGAAACCATAAAAATACTAGAGGAATCCACAGGCAGCAAAATCTCAGACATATGCCAAAAGAACTTCTTCACCGATACTGCCCCTAGGGCAATGGAAGCTAAAGAGAAAATAAACAAATAGGACTACATCAAAATAAAAAGCTTTTTTACAGCAAAAGAAACTATCAACAAAACAGCAAGAAAGCCCACTGTATGGGAGAACATATTTGCAAATGGTATCACTGATAAAGGTTTAATCTACAACATCTACAGGTAGCTTATACAACTTAATAAAAGGAAGATAAATGATCCAATAAAAAAATGGGCAACGGACCTAAATAGAATCTTTTCAAAAGAAGACAGAAGGAAGGCCAAGATACACATGAAAACATGCTCAACATCACTAATTATCCGAGAGATGCAAATCAAAACAACAATGCGGTACCATCTCACACCTGTCAGAATGGCTATCATCAACAAATCAACAAACGACAAGTGTTGGCTAGGATACAGAGAAAAAGGTACCCTCGTGCACTGCTGGTGGGAATGCAGACTGGTGCAGCCACTGTGGAGAACAGTATGGAGTTTCCTCAAAAAACTGAAAATGGAACTCTCATTTGACCCAGTAATCCCATTCCTAGAAATATATCCTAAGAAACTGGGAACACCAATAAGAAAGGATATATGCACCCCTATGTTTATAGCAGCACAATTTTCAATAGCTAAGATCTGGAAACAGCCTAGGTGCCCATCAGCAGATGACTGAATCAGAAAACTATGGTACATCTACACAATGGAATATTATGCTGCCATAATAAAGAAGGAAGTCTTACCATTTGCAGCAACCTGGATGGAATTAGAGAACATTATGCTGAGTGAAATAAGCCAGTCAATGAAAGAAAAATACCACATGATCTCACTCATTTTTGGATAATAAAGAACATTATAAACTTGAACAAAAAGATAGATACAGAGGCAGTAAAGCATCAAACAGACTGTCAAATTACAGGGGGAAGGTTAGGGAGAGGTGGGGGAGATGAGAGATCAATCAAAGGACTGTATGCATGCATATAAACATAACCAATGGATGCAAAACTCTGGGGGGTGAGGGCATATATGGGAGTGGGGTAGGGGGTGGCAATGGTAAGATATGTACACGTATAATAACTTAATAAAAAATAACAGTAAAGCATCAGTTTGTCAAATTACAGCAGGAAGGTTAGGGAGAGGTGGGGATGATAAGTGATCAACCAAAGGACTTATATGCATGCATATAAACATAACCACTGAACGCAAAACTCTGGGGGGTGAGGGCATATATGGGAGTGTGGTGGGTGGGCAATGGTAAGATATGTACACATATAATACCTTAATAAAAAAAATGAAGGTACAAGAAAAATTACAAGAAGAAAAAAATAACAAAGGAAATTGAAATAAGTAATTTGTGTGATAAAGAATTCAAAGAAACTGTCATAAAGATGCTCACTAAAGTTAAAAATGTAATATAGGACGTAGAGACAACTTCATCAAAGATTAAGTATAATAAAGAAAAAAGTAGACTTGAAGAATACCATAATTTATAGTTAAAAAACCACATTAGAAGGAATTAATAGCATACGAATTAACACAGAAGAACAGATCACTGATCAAGAAGACAGACTAGTGGACTTCAACAAATCAGAACAGCTGAAAGAAATATATACATAGTTTAAGGGACCTTTAGGATAACCTCAAGCTCTCAAATGTTCACATTGTAGGGATCCCAGAAGGAGAAGAAAGATAGGAAGAGAGAAAGGAACAGAAAATTTATTTCAATAAATAAAGCTATATCACAGAATTGTACACTTCAAACTTATATTGGGGATGATAAGTGATCAACCAAAGGACTTATATGCATGCATATAAACATAACCACTGAACACAAAACTCTGGGGGGTGAGGGCATATAATCTTATTAACTGATGTCGCCCCAATAAATCTAATAATAATAAAAAGTTTAAAAAACACACTAAGATGGCTGAAATCTATCTTAACCAGTGAAAGGAAACAGACATCCAGGTCCAGGAAATACAGAGAGTACCAAACAAGGTAAATCCAAAGAGACCCACACCAAAACATATTGTAGTTACAATGGCAAAGGTTAAAGATAAAGACAATCTTGAAGAAAACAAGATTAAAATGAGTTGCATACAAAGAAAACCCTATATGTCTATCAGCAGATTCCTCATCAGCATCTTTATAAGTCAGAAGGGAGTAGCAGGACATTTCTAAAGTGCTTAAAGAAAGAAACCTATAATGTAGAATAATTAACTAGGCATGGTTGTAATTCAGAGTTGAAGGAAAGAGAGATTTCCCATACAAGAACAAAACTAAAGGATATCATTACTATTAAACCAGCTTTACAAGAAATGATAAAATATCTTCTTTAAGTAGAAAGGAAAAGTTATAAGCAGAAAAAAAACAAAATATGAGAAAGGAAAAATACTGACAGATAAGCCTGAGCCCTGGGCCTTGCAGCTGCTGGGGTTCACAGCTGCCTAAGCCCACGGCTGCCATGAGCCCCAGGCCTTGCAGCCACCTGAGCTCAAGGCTGTCTGGGCTCAAGTTTGCCTGAGCCCATGGCTGCCTGGGCCTTGGGCCTCGCAGCCTCTGTGGCTTTGTCCAGATGGACGTGTGGATGGATGTTCAGAAGATATGTGCCCTAATTAGCATATTGCCCATTTATTTTGTGTGTATGTGTATATATATATATATACACACACATACACACAAAACAATTATTAATGGACATAAAAGGAGAAATCCACAGCAATAGAATACTAGGAGATTTTAATATACAATTAACATCAATGGACAGATAATCCAGACAGAAAATCAATATAGAAACAATGGCCTTAAATGTTCCATTACACAATTTTGACTTAAGACGTATTTCTATAAAACTTCATCCAAAACCTGCAGAATACACTTTTCTTTTTTCAAGGGCACATGGAACATTCCTCTGCAAAGATCAAATATAAGGCCACAAAACAAGCCTCAGTAAATTCCAGAAGATTGAAATCATATCAAGCATATTTTCCAAATATAATATGAAACTAGAAATAAACTACAGAAAGAAAACTGGAATAAAAATGCAAATATGTGAAAACTAAACAGGCTAATAAAGAGCCAGCGAGTAAAAGATAAAATTAAAGAAAAAATTCAAAACTATCTTGAACTGCAAGTAAATAAATAAATAAATAACTTTCAAAATATATGGGGTGCCATAAAACAGATCTAAGAAGGAAGTTTTTAGATATACAGTCCTACTTCAAGGAATAAGAAAATTACCTAGTAAATAATCCAACTCTACAAGTAAAGGACTTAGAAAAAGAACAGGAGAGAACCAAGATGGCAGTGTAGGTAAATGCTGGTACTCACCACCTCCACAACCACATCAAAATTACAACTAAAATACAGAAAACCCATCATGCAGAACCATTTGAGATCTGGCTGAATGGAAGTCCTAGAATGGTGTTGGGAAAATTGGACAGATACACGCAAAAAAATGAAACTAGGATACCTACTTACACCATACACAAAAATAAAAAAATGGATAAAGGACTTAAACATAAGATGAGAAACCATAAAAAAATATTAGAAGAATCCACCGGAGCAAAACCTCAGACATATGCCGAAGCAATTTCTTCACCGATACTGGTCCTTAATAAAAAAAAAAAAAAAAAAAAAGAAAAAAAAAAACAAATGAAGCTAAAGAGAAAATAAACAAATGGGACTACATCAAAATAAAAAGCTTCTGCACAGAAAAAAAATCAACAAAAAAAAAGAAAGCCCACTCTTTAGCTCTTGCCAGGTGACCCCAGGGCTGGCTGACTTTGTACCTCCCAGGAGGCCCCAGAGCCAATGTACTCAGCAGAGAGCTTCAGAACACACAATATTTAAACTCTACACATCCAAAAATGGCAGACTCAATGAGCACCAAAGCCCCACTAAAGTAAGTCCTCTCCATAGGAGTGTCTCCTGCACAGCAGCTCTTCCACTATAGTTGCAGCTGGTCCTCAGAGCCAATTAGCCTAGAGGTCGATTCCTCCCAATGACACCAATAGCAATCAAGGCTTAACTACAACAAAACTGTGCACACAGCCCTTAGAGTGCCCAGCCTAGGTGACTGGGGTGGCTGAGCCACTGGGCCCTATAAGACACCTACTACACAAGGCCAATCTACAATTTCAAAGAGATATAGCAGCTCTACCTAATACATAAAAACAAACACAGGGAAACAGCCAAAATGTGGAGACAAAAAACAAAACAAAAACATAACAAAATGAAAGAAATGGAAGCAAACAAACTGCAGGATACAGAGTTCAAAATGATGGTTATAAGGTTGCTCAAGGATCTTAATGAGAACTTCAAGGGACTTAATGAGGGATTCTAGGTACTTAGTGAGACTTTAAAGAATCTTAGTGAGAATTTCAAAGACATGAAAAAGCACCAGTCAGAAATTAAGCATACACTAACTTAAATAAAGAAAAATTTACAGAGATTCAACAGTAGAGTAGAGGATTCTGATAATCAAATTAACCCATTGGAATATGATGAAGCAAAAAACACCCAATCAGAAGAACAAAAAGAAAAAAAATAATCCAAAAATATGAAGATTGTGTAAGGAGCCTCTGGGACAACTTCAAGTGTACCAACATTTGCATTATGGAGGTACCAGAAGGAGAAGAGAGAGCACAAGATACTGAATAGCTATTTGAAGAAATAATGACAGAAAACTTCCCCTAACTGGTGAAAGAAATAGACTTACAAGTCCAGGAAGCACAGAGTCTCAAAGAAGAGTAATCCAAAGAATCCCACAGGAAGAAACATCATAATTAAAATGCCAAGCGTTAAAGACAATGAGAGAATTTTAAAAGCAGCAAGAGAAAAACAGCTAGTTACATACAAGGGAGTGCCCTTATACTGTCAGCTGATTTCTCAGCAGAAATTTTGCAGGCCAAAATGGACTGGGAAGAAGAAGAAGAAGAAGAAGAAGAAGAAGAAGAAGAAGAAGAAGAAGAAGAAGAAGAAGAAGAAGAAGAAGAAGGAGGAGGAGGAGGAGGAGGAGGAGGAGGAGGAGGAGGAGGAGGAGGAGGAGGAGGAGAAGAAGAAGAAGAAGAAGAAGAAGAAGAAGAAGAAGAAGAAGAAGAAGAAGAAGAAGAAGAAGAAGAAGAAGGAGGAGGAGGAGGAGGAGGAGGAGGAGGAGGAGGAGGAGGAGGAGAAGAAGAAGAAGAAGAAGAAGAAGAAGAAGAAGAAGAAGAAGAAAAGAAGAAGAAGAAGAAGAAGGAGAAGAAAGAAGAAGAAGAAAGAAGGAGAAGGAGGAGGAGGAGGAGGAGAAGAAGAAAAAGAAGAAGGAAGAGGAGAAGGAGGAGGAGAAGAAATATATTAACAATAAAATGGTAATAAATCTATCAACAATGAATCTAAAAATAAACAAACAAGAAATCTAATGAACAAAATAAATTGATGAATAAAATTGCATCAGAGGCATGGAAACATGGAACACACTGACGAATCTCAGAGGGAATGGGAGAGGAGGGACAGGAAGAGATTAAGCAAAGATCTTATATGCATATATGCATTCATTATGGTCACAGACAATAGGGTGGCGAAGGCCTGGGGTGGGGCAGGAACCATGTGGAGGAGGTCATGGGGGGGTAAAAGGGGGATACCAGTAATAGGGGGATACCAGGGATACCACTCAACAATAAAAATTTTAGAAAAAAAAGAAAAAGAACAAACAAAACCCAAGGTAAGACAAAAGAAAGATGTATTTAACATGAGAGCAGAAATAAATGAAATAGAAAATATCCATCAAATTAAGAGATGGCTCTTTGAATAACAGACAAATAAAATATACAAAACTTTAAGCAACACTGCATGAAAAAGGTCCAATATGTAAAATTATAAGACAACATGTTCGAACTGACACCCAAGAAATACAGAAAAATTAATACATATGACAACAAATTCAACAATCTAAAAGAAATGAAAAATGTCTGGAAATATATAACCTTCCAAGACTGATCTTAGATGAAATACAAAATCTAAACAGACTAATTACTAGCAATGAAATTGAAGCATTCATCAAAATAAAAACTCCCAACAAGTTAAAGTCCAGAATCAGATGGTTTCACGGGTGAATTCTATGAAAAAGTCAAAGACAGAGTAACACCCATCTTTCTTAAATGATTTCACAATAATTGAAGAGGATAAAACACATCCAAACTCATTTTATGATGCCAACATTACCTTGGTACTGAAACTAGATAGAGACATAGGAAAGAAAAAAAATTACAGGCCAATATCCTTGATGAACATAAATGCAAAGATTCTCAACAAAATATTAACAAATTGTATTCAACAATACATGAAAAGGATTATATACACCATGAGCAAGTGGGATTCATCCCATCAATGCAAGAATAAATCATTAAACATTCATAAATCAATTAATGTTATGCATCACATTAACAAAATAATGAATAAAAACATATAATCATCTCAATAGATGCATACAAAACATTTGACAAAATTCAATATCCTTTTATGGTAAATATTCTCAACCAAGTGGATATAGAAGGAACATACCTCAACATTAGACAAGCCCATAGCTATTATCATATTCAATGATGAAAAGCTGTAAGTCTTTTCTCTAAGATCAGGAATATGACAATGATGCCTACTATCGACACTTCTGTTCAACATAGTATTGGAAGTCTTAGCCACAGCAATCAGACAAGATAAAGAAATAAAAACCATCCAACAGAGATGTATTTCTTACAGTTTTAGAGATTTGGAAATCCAAGATCAAGGTGCTGGTGAATTCCATTCCTGGCTGTAGACAGCAACCTTCTCCCTGTGCATCTCACATGGTTTTTCCTTGATATGTGGACCTGGGACAAGGGAATCTCTCTTCCTCTTTTTAGAAAGCCACTAATCCCATCATTAGGACCTAGTCTAAACCTAACCATCTCCCAAAGCACCCACTTCCAAATATGAGAGTTAGGGTTAGGACTTCAACATATGAATTTGAGAAGGGGGGGGGGCACAAATATTCAGTCCATAGCAATGATCAAAATTTATATGTTGGAGAGGAAGCATTTAATTGGCCTACCTTGAATCCCATGGCCACTCTTAGCTAAAAGGTGAGCAAGGCATGTGTTTTAATCCCAACAAACTTTATGCACTGGGAGCTGGTAATTTTGCAAGAGAATTCAGATTCTGCTGGTAAGAGGAATGGGTACTAAACAGTAAAATATCCATGAATGCCAACTGAAGAGAGATTCCAAGTGTTTTCAACAGAGCTAAACTGAATGCAACTGAATATCTACCACTTTGTAAAAATATCACATTCACCTACAACATGTAAATAGTTGAGTGTTTCTTTAAATTCCCACTTTCATCTTTTTATTCAGTCACCTTAGAAGGGATACCTAAAATATTCTATTTTCCTTTTTCTATTTTTTTATAGAAAAGTTCCCAGAACCTGTGAATATATTACCTTATATGACAAAAATGAACTTTACAGATGTAATTAAATTAAGGATCATGAGATGGGGAGATTATTCTGAATTTTGCATGTGATCCCAATGTAATCACACGGGTCCTCATAAGTGACAGAGGGCGGTAGGAGAGTCAATGTCAGGGTCATGCACTGTGAGAAAGACTTAACCAGACATTGTTGGCTTTAAAGATGGAAGGGAGCCAATGAATGCAGGCGACCTCTAGAAGCTGGAAGAGGCAAAGAAATTCATTCTTCCCTGGAACCTTCAGAAAGGAACTCAGTCCTGGCAGCACCATGATGTCTGCTCAGTGAAACTAAATTTGGAATTCCAGAACTGTAGATAATAAGTTTGTGGAGGTTGCTTTTGTTTTGTTTTTATTTTTTGTTATGGAAGTCTGAGCAGCCTAAAATACAATGTGACAATTCAAGTGAAATGGCTGACGTTCATGTGTCATTGCAGCAACTCTAAAAAGATTAAAACTAGGGAGTATTCTGTGAACTATAAAACAAAGCCTGTAAAAACAACATTGAAAAAAAAGTCATCCAAATGAGAAAAGAAGTAAAACTTTCATTATTTGCAGATGACACGATACAATATATAGAAAACTCTAAAGACTCCACCAAAAATCTATTAGAACTAGTACTAGTAAATGACTTCAGTAAAGTTGCAGGATGCAGAATCAACAAACAGAAATCTGTTGTATTTCTATACACCAATAATAAAAGATCAGAAGAAGAAAATAAAGAGGTGAGAGAACTGTACTTTGTAAACAATAAGACACAAAAATGAAATTGAACAAGATACAAATAAATAGAAAGATATACCTTGCTCATGAATTGAAAGGAAAATATCTTTACTACCTAAAGTAATATACAAATTCAATGCAATACCTATTACAATCCACTGTCATTCTTTTCAGAATGAGAACAACTAATCCTAAAATTTATATGGAACCACAAGCGAACCCAAATGATGAATGAAATCTTGAGAAAGGAGAATGTGCTAGATATCATGGTCCCTGATATCAAAATTGGCTACAAAGCTACAAAACCAAAACAGGGTAGTACTGGCATAAAAACAGATATATTGATCAATGGAATAGAATAGGGCCCAGAAATAAATCTTTGCTATAAGGACACAAGAATATACAATGGGGTAAAGACAGTCTCTTCAATAAGTGGTCTTGGCAAAACTGGACAGATACATGCAAAAAAATAAAATCAAAACACTTTCTTACACTATATACAAAATAAATGCAAAATGGGTTAAAGACATAAATGTCAAACTTAAAACCATAAAACTCCTAGAAGAAAACATACGCTGTAAACTTTTTGACATGGCTCTTAGCAATGTCTTTTGGGTATGTTTCCCAGAACAAGGAAAACAATAGAAAAAAAGACCTAAATAAATGCAATTACATCAAACTTACAATTTTTGGACAGCGAAGCAAACCATGAACAAAATGAAAAGACAACCTACAGAATGGAAGAATATAATCCAAAATGATACATTTAATAAAGGATTAATTCCCAAAATATATAAAGAACTCATAGGACTTCACACCAAAGTGCAAGGGACCTGAATAGACACTTCTCTAAAGAGGACATACAGACATCCAATAGGCATATGAAAATATGGTCTACATCACTAATTATCAGGAAACTTCAAATTAAAACCACAATGAGATATCACCACCCACTTAGCTATCATCAATCCTATATAATAAAACCCTAATATGCAAATTGATCGAACAGTGGAATGACCAGTCACTATGACACGCACTGACCACTGGAGGCAGATGCTTAATGCATGAGCTGACCCCTGGTGGTCAGCGCACTCCCACAGAGGGAGCACCGCTCAGCCAGAAGCTGGGCTCATGGTTGGTGAGTGCAGGGGAGGTGGTGGGAGCCTCTCCTGCCTTTGCGGCAGTGCTAAGGACCTAAGCCGGCAGGTGGACATCTCCCGAGGGGTCCTGGACTGCAAGAGGGTGCAGGCCAGGCTGAGGGACCCATCCCAGTGCAAGAATGTTGTGCACCAGGCCTCTAGTAAATCAATAAACCACAACTGTTGGCAAGGATGTGGAGAAAAGAGAACCCACATTGCATTAATGGTGAGCTTGTAAATTAATGCAGTTTCCACTATGAAAAACAATATGAAGATTCCTAAAAAAAAATTAAAAATAGAGCTGTCATACCACCCAGCAACTTCACACCTGGATATTTATCTGAATAAAACAAAAACATTAATTCTCAAAGATTTATTCACCACTCTATAAATTGCAGCATTACTAGTAATAGCCAATATATGGAAGCAACTAGTTCCACCAATAGCCAAATGGATGTGGTGTGTGTGTGTGTGTGTGTATTCATGTATAAATATTATAATGCAATCCTATCTAATAAAGAGGGAATATGCTAATTTACCCTCACACCATCAGAAAGATGGTGGCGCCCACAGCCAATAAGGAGGGAAT
Organism: Eptesicus fuscus; assembly: GCF_027574615.1. NCBI lineage: Eukaryota > Metazoa > Chordata > Mammalia > Chiroptera > Vespertilionidae > Eptesicus > Eptesicus fuscus. The sequence continues at coordinate 29,085,755 of NC_072473.1, forward strand.
TTGCTGATTGACTGCCCCACCCTCAAATATGGAGGCAACCACAGCCAATAAGGAGGGAATATGCTAATTGACTGTCCCACCTTCAAAGATGGTGGCATCCACAGCCGCAAGATGGTGGTGCCTAGTCCACTCACCCCCGCTGGGGTGGCAGGTGAGCAGCAAGGCCGGGCCTGCCCCCAGGTGGGCTCAGCCACTCTGCCCACCTACCTCTGGAGTCCCCCAGTCCCCTCAGCCCCCCAGCTGCCCAGGGCTGGCCCAAGGTGCAAGCAAGCCTCAGATGGCAGCTTCCCAGCCACCCAGGGCTGGCTCGTGGTGCAGGCAAGCCTCAGATGGCACCTGCCTAGCAGCCCAGGATCACCCGAGGCTCAGGTAACCAGGGCCCGCCGAGGCTTGCACTGCTGGCAGTGGCAGCAGCAGAGGTGTGATGGGGAATTGCCTTCCCCTGATTGCTGGGTCACCTCCTGCCCCTGAGGGCTCCCAGACTGTGAGAGGGGGCAGGCTGGGCTGAGGGACCCCCCATCCAGTGCATGAATTTTCATGCACCAAGCCTCTAGTATTTTATAATACAACTAGAGGCCCGGTGCATGAAATTCATGCACTGGGGGAGGGGGTGTCCTTCAGCCCAACCTGCACCCTCTCCAATCTGGGATCCCTCGGGGGATGTCTGACTGCCTGTTTAGGTCTGATGGGATCGGGCCTAAACAGGCAGTCAGACATCCCTTTCACAATCCGGAACTGCTGGCTCCCAACTGCTTGCCTGACTGCCTAATTGCCCCTAACCACTTCTGCCTGCAAACCTGATCACACCCTAACCACTCCCCTGAAAGCCTGATCGATGCCTAACTGTTCCCCTGCCAGCCTGATCATCCCCAACTGCCCTCCCCTGACAACCCAGTCACTCCCAAATGCCCTCCTCTGCATATTCCCTCTTTATTAGCTAGGGCTTTTTCTTTAACATATTGGACAGCCCTAATTGGTTTGGCTCAGTGGATGGAGCATTGGCCTGCAGACTCAAGGGTCCCAGGTTCGATTCTGGTCAAGGACATGTCCCTTGGTTAGGGGCACATACCCAGTGGGGAGTGTGCAGGAGGCAGCTGATCAATGTCTCTCCCTCATAGATGTTTCTACCTCTTTATCCCTTTCTCTTCCTCTCTGTAAAAAATCAATAAAACATATGTAACAAAAAAAGAAACATTTAAGACTTCTCCATATCTGCCTGGCTGGTGTGACTCAGTGGTTGAGACCATAGGCTGCTGCCACTGGGAGAGAGATCATGCCATGGGGGTGTGCACCCCTCACAGGCTTAGACTCAGCCCAGGCTATGGCTGCTGGGAGGGGGATCGCGCTGTGGGGGTGCGCACCCCTCGCACACTGAGACCCCCAGCCCAGACTACGTCTGCTGGGAGGGGGATCGCGCTGTGGGGGTGCGCGCCCCTCGCACTCTGAGACCCCCAGCCCAGGCTACGTCTGCTGGGAGGGGCATTGCGCTGTGGGGGTGCACGCCCCTCGCACTCTGAGACCCCCAGCCCAGGCTACGTCTGCTGGGAGGGGGATCGCGCCGTGCGGGTGCACACCCCTCACTGGCTTAGACTCAGCCCAGGCTATGGCCGCTGGGAGGGGGATTGTGCTGTTGGGATTTATGCCCCCCACAGGATTAGACTCAGCCCAGGCTAAGGCTGCTGGGAGGGGGATCGTGCCCCTCGCAGGCTGAGACCCCAGCCCAGGCTAAGGCCACTGGGAGGGGGATCGCGCTGTTGGGATTTATGCCCCTCGCAGGCTTAGACTCAGCCCAGGCTATGGACATTGGGAGGGGGATCCTGCTGTTGGGGTGCATGCCCCTTGCAGGCTGAGACCCCAGCCCAGGCTGCCGAAGCTGGGCCAGAATCGTGGTGTGGGGGCGCAGGCGCCTCCGAGCTGGACAACCTGCACTGCCAAGGCTGGGCAGACTGGGGGACTCTGGCAGGGATGAGAGGACTGGGCGCCGCCATCTTGTGGCCATGGGCACCGCCATTTTTGTCGCAGAGTGATGATTAATTTGCATATTACTGTTTTATTAGATAGGATATATTTTATACATTGGGATATTATGCAGCAATATAAATAATGAAATCTTACCATTTGTCACAACATAGATGGTCCTAAAGGTTATTATCCTAAGTAAAATAAATCAGACAGAGAACAACAAATACTGTATAATCTTGCTTACTTTGGGATCTAAAATAAAAGAATAAATAAACAAAACAAAACAGAAACAGACCCCTGGATAATGAGAAGTAGCTTATTGCTGCCAAAGGGGAGAGGGTGAACAATGGATGGGAGGGATGCCTATATTTCCCAAAATTATCTACAGGTTTAAAGTAATTCTTACAAAAACTCCAATAGCCTTTTTTTTTTTTTTTTTTTTTTTTTTTTTTTTGCGGAAAGGGGAAATCCAATAATCAAACTTATGTGGAATTGCAAAGGAATTAAATAGCTAAAACATTCTTGATAAATAATAACAATGTCAGAGGACACACATTTCCCCAATAAAAAATAAAATAGTCTTTTATTTTTGTTTGCTTATGTGGAATTCAGAGTCAAAAGACCTTTTTACTAAGGTTAATTTGGAGGAAAATTAAATTGTGTTACCTAAGGACACTATACATCCAGGAGCTCCTAACACAAATAGTTGGTACATAAAATTTTTTTAAACTAATGAATAAATACCAATCTTTTGGAATTGGAATTTTCCATCAGTCTGTGCAGTGGTTCATTCATTTATTCTACAAACATTTTTCAGGCACTGTTCCAGGTGGTGAGGATTTATCAATTCACATTAACATGCAAAACTCCTGCTCTCATGAAGCTTAAATGTTTGTAGAATCTATAGACAATAAACAAACATATATATAATGCCAGTTAGTAGTAAGTTTTGTGAACCAAATAAAACAAGGTAAAGGGATTGAGAGGGACAATATACTATTTTATAAAAGACTAAAGGTCCGGTGCACAAACTTAATGTATGGATGCCATACCTAGGCCTGGCCGGTGATTGAAGCACAACCATCTGGCATGGAAAGGCAGATCCCAGCTGACCTCTGGGCCCTGGGCAGCACCTGAACCCCCGGGTCCCCACACACCTCCCTCCACCTGATTCATCGGGCCCCTGCCTGGCTCCCTCAGCACCTGGGAGCCAGGCAGTGGTCCTGCCCCCTGCTGCTGCTGCCCATCACTGTCTGTGGAGAGATCAGTGGGAGATTGGGCCCCGCTCACACCTGCATTGGCCTGGCTCCACCTGCTCACCTGCTCCACCATCCTTCCAGGGTCCCGCTCTTGTCAGGGGCCATGGTGGCTGACAGCACCTCCACTGCCGCTCACTGGCAACTCCACATCGCCAACGCCAGCCATGTTCTACACCACCCCCTGGTGTTCAGCACATGTCATAGCAGCAGTCAAACTCCCAGTAGAGGGGACAATTTGCATAGTAAGCTTTTATTGTATAGGATAGTTAGGGAAGGTCTTTCTGATAAAGTAGTATATGAGCAGAGACCTAAAAATGTGAGGATTGAGCCATGTATACAACAGAGGGCCATAGATGTATATATAGGAAAAATAGAAAGTTTGAAGTCATTGAGAGAAAGAACTGGAAGAAGACTGCTGTGCTTGAGTGAAGTGAAGAGTGGTAGCAAGTAATGCCATAAAGGCAGTGGGGATCCAATTTGTATTAGAATATTATAAAGCATGGAAATATCTGAGTTTTAATGTGATACAATGGGAAGCTTTTCAATGTGTTGGAACAGAGAAAAGTCATGCTCTGGATTTTGTTTTTAAAGACTACTCTGATTGAATATACAGTTTTAAATAAAATATTTTCTATTGGTTAAATGTGCATACTAGATTTAAATCCCATCTCAGTCACTTATTAAGCATGTGACATTATGAAAGTCATTTTAACTTTATGGGCCTTAAGTTTACTCATCTGCAAACGAAAATAATAGTAGAGTCTACTGAATAGCTTATTGTAATACTAGAGGCCCGGTGCATGAAATTCGTGCATTGGGGAGGGGGGTCCCTCAGTCTGACCTGCACCCTCTCCAATCTGAGAGCCCTCAGGGATGTCTGGCATCTCACTGCAGGAGGTGACCGGGCTGATCAGGGGAAGGCACCACCCCCATCACCCCGGTGCTGTTGCCACTGCCAGCTGCAGCCGTCAAGGTGTATTCATCAACACAGACTCTAGTCCCTTCACCATAAAAAAAATGACAACTTTCTTTAGGCATTTTCAAGATGTCTCTTTCATAGGATATGACATTTCTTTCTTTTTATCCTCACCTGAGGATATTTTTCCATTGATTTTTAGAGAGTGTGGAAGAGAGAGGGAAAAGACAGAGAGAAACATCAATGTGAGAGGGACACTTCAATTGGTTGCCTCCTACATGAGCCCTGACTAAAGCAAGGGAGGAGCCTGCAACCTAGGTACATTCCCAGATTGACCTCTGCATGACAGACAGGCAGAAGAAATACAAACAGAACAGTAAAGGCTTTGAAAACAGAACTGACATTAAAATCACAGCCCAGAGAGAATAAAATGGTTCCAAATAGACAGATGTATCATGCACCTCTTTGTGGTGCCAGGCAGGAAAATAAACTAAGTTGGGGAACATCCACCCAGAATTAAAAAATTAGAAACAACTGAGGAGACAATTTTCAATAAGGAAGGGCAGAGGATGCCTGGAGAACACTGATGGCCAGCCATAATCCACGGGGAACCACCTCTGTGCCCTGGCAGTGAGTGATGCAGTACCTCCTGGCAGGCTCCCAGATATTTTCAGTGAGTGATTGCCAGAGTGACTTCCTGCACCAGACCTTCTCACCAGCCTGCCAGGACCCAGCATCCCAGGACCTGGCTCCACGACCTTGTTATGAGGGCAAGCCAGAGGGAACCCTGTGTCCCACCCTGGGCCCCAGAACCATGCTGACACACTGATCCAGAGGCACCTGGTACCCACTCCACTCCAGGACCTGGGTGGGGCAACTTGGAGCAACCCAGTGTGCCCCTCACTCTGGGCCACAGGAGAGTAAGGAATGCAACCCAGAGCAACCCAACAGTGGCTCAACCGTGGGCTTAGTGACCTGCTGTGACCAGAAGACACCCATCTCTGGGCCACAAGAGAGCTCTGACTGTGAGAACTAGAGCAACCCACACACGTTCTACCCCAGGCCCTGGGACAGACCTTCTGGGGTTATGCAAAGCAGCCCAGCATGTGCCCCACTCCAGGCCACAGGAGAGTGCTTCTGGCACAACCCAGAGCAATCCATTATGCCCAACCAGGGGCCAAAGGACTGCACTACAAATGTGCTGCCAGAGGGACCTAGTGTGTGACCTTGTCACAGATGCCGGGGCAGCACAGTGAACTGCATACCAGAGGGCTCTGGGTCTTCATAGGGAGTTGCACACCAGAGGAACTGTGCATGCACCCCCACTATCCTGAGCATCTAAAGTGGACAACTGAGGGACCAGATTCTTGAGAGAAAGGGGTACAACTCAGAAGAGAGACAATAAAGGCATGTGACTCAAGGCAGACTCAGCATCTGGGCTAAGGATTTCTGGACCAATGGATCAATAGGGGCTTCAACCTCTCAAACCCCAATCAGGGTGTCCAGTGCCAGAAAAAGACAGCAAAAATGGGAAGACAAAGAAAAATCCTTAAAGGAAAGAAAAGGAGGAATCACAAGAAAAGGAATTAAATGAAATGGGGGCATGAAATATGTCAGAGAACAATTCAGAGTAATGGTTATAAAGATGCTCAACCATTTGGATGAGAAAATCACCAACATATGTAAGGATCAAGTGGAATTGAAGAATGATATAGCTGCAATAAAGAACACAATGGAAGGTTTTAATAGTAGACTAGAAGAAGCAGAGGACTGAATCAGTGAGTTAGCACACAGGGTAGAAAAAACAACCAATCTGAATAACAATTGGAAAAAAATAAAAAGGAGGAGGCGAGTTTAAGGGAATTTTGGGACAACATAAAACAAAGCAACATTTGCATAATAAGGGTGCCAGAAGTTCAAGAAGAAGAGCAAAGATTAGATAACCTATTTGAAGAAATAATGACAGGAAACTTCCCTGACTTGGGGAAGAAAAAAAGTCACACACACAGAGACAGTCCCAAATAAGATGAATTTAAAAAGACCCACAGCAAGACACATCATAATTACAATGGCAAATGTTAACAACATAGAAAGAATGTTAAGGGCTGCAAAATATAGACAGAAAGTTACAAGGGATCTTCCATTGGACTATCAAATGATTTATCAACAGAAACACATCAGGCCAGAAGGGTATGGAATGAAGTATACAAAGTGATGCAAAGCAAGGTACTGAATCCAGTAATATTCTACCCAACAAGGCTATAAATCAAAATGAAAAGTGAAATCAGGAGTTTTTCAGAAATCAAAAGTGTAAAGGTGTTTATTACCACCAAGTCAGCAATGCAAGAAATGTAAAAAGAAGAAACAGAAATGGAAGGAGGAACACAAGCATAAATATTAAAAATGCTAACAAACAAGTACCTATCAATAATAACCTTAAAGGTATATGTATTAAATGCTACAATCAAAAGACATAGGGTGGCTGAATGGATAAGAAAACATGACCCATATATATCCTGTCTATAAGAGACCCACCTCAGAACAAAGGACTCACACAGAATGAAATTGAAGGGATGGAAAAAAATTTTTTTCAGGCAAACAGAAATGAAAGAAAAAATAAGCCAGGGTAGCAATGGTTATATCTGACAAAATAGACCTCAAAGTGAAGGCCATAACAAGAGATAAGAAATGCCACTTAATAATACTAAAGGGATTGATACAGCAAGAGGATATAACTCTGGTAAACATATTTGCAACCAATACAAGAGTACGAAAATACATATAAAAAAAAAAAAAACTTCTGGAAGATATCAAGGGAGAGATCAACAGCAACACAATCAAAGTAGGGAATTTTAATACCCCATTGTCATCATTGGATAAATTATCCAGACAAAAATTCACAAGGAAACAGGAATCTTAAATGACTCACTAGATCAGATGGAAGTAACTGACATCTTCAGAAGATTTCAACCCAAAGCAATGGAATATACATTCTTATGAAGTGCAGACAGGATATTGTCAAAGATAGACCACATATTAGGACACAGGATAAGTCTCTTCAAATTCAAGAAAATACAAAGCATATCAAGCATCTTCTCAGATCATCCTAATAAAAAACATGCAAATTGACCGTACCTCCACTACACCCACAATCCATGCCCACCAGCCAATCAGGAGCGAGTATGCAAATTAACCCCCCAAAATGGCGGCATCCACAGAGCTGTAGAGAGCAGGAGGCTTGGGTTTCCCCTGGCAATAGAGGAAGCCAAGCTTCCTGCCCTGCCCTGGCTGGCCCTGGCCTCTGCTCAAGGCTACAAAGTCTCAATTATAGAAGATAAATAAATCCCAGATACCAGGGCCTCCACTTGGGTCACTGGGGGCATGGTCAGCCTGCAAACCACCACAGGCCCCTCACCCAGGCCACCCCACACCCCAAGGGAACCCCCACCCTGAACCAAGATACCCTTCAGGGCAAACCAACCAGACCCCATCTGTGCACCAGGCCTCTATCCTATCTAATAAAAGAACAATATGCAAATTGACCATCACTCCAACACTCAAGATGGCTGCCCCCATGTGGTCAAAGATGGCTGCCCCCATGTGGACACAAGATGGCCAAAACAAGATGGCCAGCATGGGAGGGCAGTTGGGAGGCACCAGGCCTGCAAGGGAGGGCAGTTGTGGGTGATAAGGTCAGCAGGGGAGGGCAGTAGCGAGGGACCAGGCCTGCAAGGGAGGGCATTTGGAGGCAATCAAGCCTGCAGGGGAGGGCACTTAGGGGTGACCAGGCCTGCAGAGAAGGGAAGTTGAGGGTGACAGGGACTGCAGGGAAGGGCAGTTGGGGAGGACCCAGGCCTGCAGAGGAGAGCAGTTGGGAGGGACCAGGCCTGCAAAGTAGGGCAGTTAGGGGTTACAAGGCCTACAGGGGAGGGCAGTTAGGGGTGACCAGGCCTTCAGGGGAGGACAGTTAGGGGCAATCAGGCTGGCAGGGGAGCAGTTAGGCATCAATCAGGCTGGCAGGGGAGTGGTTAGGGAATGATCAGGCTGGCAGGCAGAAGCGGTTAAGGGAAATCGGGAAGGCAGGCAGGCGAGCAGTTGGGAATCAGCAGTCCTAGATTGTGAGAGGGATGTCCGACTGCCCGGTGAGACCTGATCCTACAGGGATCAGGATCAGGTCTCAACAGGCAGTTGGACATCCCTTGAGGGGTCCCAGATTAGAGAGAGTGCAGGTTGGGCTGAGGGTCACACCCCCCCTGTGCACAAATTTCATGCACCAGGCCTCTAGTAATGGCATAAAATTGATAATCAACTACCATAAAAACAATTTAAAAAACAAATACTTGAAGGATAAATTGTATGCTATTAAATAACTAGAGGCCCGGTGAACAAAATTTGTGCACAGGGGGTGTGTGTCCCTCAGCCCAGCCTGCATCCTTTCCAATCTGGGACCCCTCGAGGGATGTCCAACTGCCTGTTTAGGCCCGATCCCACCAGGAATGCTGGCTCCCAACCAATCGCCTGCCTGCCTACCTTATTGTCCCTAACTGCTTCTCCCTGCCAGCCTGATCACCCCTAACCACTCCCCTGCCAGCCAGATTGCCCCTAACTGCCCTCCCCTGCTGGCCTGTTTGCCCCCAACTGCCCTCCCCTGCCGGCCCGGTCATCCCTAATTGCCCTCCCCTGTAGGGCTGGTCACCCCCAAATGCCCTCCCTTGCAGGCCTGGTCTCCCCACAACTGCCCTCCCCTGCAGGCCTTGGCCCCCCCAACTGCCCTACCTACTGGCCAATTTGTGGCGGCCATCTTGTGTCCACATTAGGGCAGCCATATTTAACCACATGGGAGTGGCCATCTTGTGTGTTGGAGGGATGGTCAATTTGCATATTACTCTTTTATTAGATAGGATGATTTGGTTACCAGTGAGATCAAAGAAGAAATTAAAAAAATATCATTAAAACAAATGACAATGAAAACACAACAATCCCAAATCTATGGGACACAGTGAAAGCAGTCCTGAGAGGGAATTTTATATGTCTACAGATATAAAACACACACACACACACACACACACACAACACACACAAAACACACACACACAAAAAAAAACCTAGAAAAATTAGTAATAAATTATCTAACACTACAACTTAAGGAATTAAAAAGAGAGCAACAAGAAAATCCCAGAGTAAGTAGAAGGAAGGAAATAATAAAGATCAGTGTGGAAATAAATGACATAGATACAAAAAAAAATACAGAACATCAATAGAACCAAGATATGGTTCTTTGAAAGGATAAATAAGATTGATGAACCTCTAGCCAAGATAACCAAGAAGCAAAGAGAGAGGACCCAAGTAAACAAAATCAGAAATGAAAGGGGTGAAGTAAAAACTGACTTCACAGAAATACCAAGGATTGTAAAAAAAAATTCTATGAGCAACTCTGTTCCAAAAAACTGGACAACATAGATGAAATAGGCATATTCCTAGAATAATATAATATTCCAAAACTCAATCAGGAAAAATTAGAAAATCTGAATAAACTGATAACTACTCAGGAAATTGAAGCAGTAATCAAAAAACTTCCAGCTAACAAAACCCTCGTCCGGACAGCATCACAAGGATGTTTAACTAAACATTTAAAGAAGAACTAAAACCTACCCTCCTCAGATTATTCCAAAAAATTCAAGAGGAAGGAACACTTTCAAGTTCTTTCTATGAAGTCAGCATTACCCTAATCCAAAAACCAGATAAAGACACTACAAAGAAAGATAATTACAGGTCAATATCCCTGATGAACATAGATGCTAAAATCCTCAACAAAATATTAGCAAATTGGATCCAGCATTACATTAGAAAGATCATACAACATGACCAAATGGGATTTATTCCAGGGATGCAGGGCTAGTACAATATCCACAAGTCAATAAACATGATACATATCATAAATAAATTGAAAGACAAAAAGCACATGATTTTATCAATTGAAACAAAAAAGGCATCTGACAAAATCCAACACTCTTTCCTGATAAAAACTCTCAACAAAGTGGAAATAAAAAGATCATTCCTCAGCATAATAAAAGCCTTATATCACAAACCTATACCCAACATCATACTCAATAAGGAAATACTAAAGTAATTTCCCCTAAGAACAGGAACAAGACACTCCTGTTTGACATAGTATTACAAGTGCTTGCCATAGTGATTAGATAAGAAGAAGAAATAAATGGTATCCAAACTGAAAAAGAAGAAGTAAAACTGTCATCATTCGCAGATAACATGATATTGTACATAAAAAAAAAAAAAAACCCTAACGACTCCATCAAAAAAAAAAACTACTAGATTTAAGAAATGAATTTGGCAACATAGAAGGATACAAAATTAACACCCAAAAATCTATGGCATTTTTATATACCAATAATGAACTCACAGAAAGAAAAATCTAAAAAATAAATCCCATTTACCATTTCCATAAAAAAAAAAAAAAGATGCATAGGAATAAACTTAACTAAGGAGGTAAAAGACCTGTACTCAGAAAACTATAAGACACTGAAAAATGAGATAGAGGAAGATATAAGCAAATGGAAGAATATACCGTGTTCATGGATTGGTAGAATCAACATCATGAAAATGCCCATACTACCTAAAGCAATCTATAGATTCAATGCAATCCCCATTAAAATACCTATGGAATATTTCACAGACCTAGAACAAACTCTCCAAAAATTCATCTGGAATAAACAACAAATAGCTGCAGCAATCCTGAGAAAGAAGAACAAAGTTGGAGGGGTCACAATACCAGATAGCAAGTTATACTATAAAGCCACTATTCTCAAAAATGGCCTGGTACTGGCACAAGAACAGTCATATAGACCAATGGAACAGAACAGAGAACCCAGAAATTGACCAAGCCATTATCATCAATTAATATTTGACAAAGGAGGCAAGAGCATACAATGGAGTCAAGACAGTCTCTTCAATATATATATGTAGTGCTGGGAAAATTGGACAGATACATGCAAGAAAGAAAGAAAGAAAGAAAGAAAGAAAGAAAGAAAGAAAGAAAGAAAGGAAGGAAGGAAGGAAGGAAGGAAGGAAGGAAGGAAGGAAGGAAGGAAGGAAGGAAGGAAGGAAGGAAGGAAGGAGAAAGAAAGAAAGAAAGAAAGAAAGAAGAAAGAAAAAAAGAAAGAAAGAAAGAAAGAAAGAAACTAGACCACCAACTTACACCATTCATAAAAATGAAGTCAAAATGGATAAAAGACTTAAATGTAAGATGGGGAACCCTAAAAATCTTAGAAGAATCCTTACTCAGCAAAATATCAGACATATCTCATAGCAATACGTTACCGACACATCTCCTAAGATAATGGAAACTAAGGGGAAAATAAACCAATGGGACTACATCAAAATATAAAACTTCTCCACAGAAAAAGAAACCATCAAAAAAATAACAATCCCACTCCATAGGAGAACATATTTGCCAATGTGATATCTGATAAAATGTTTACTCTCCAAAATGTATAGTGAAACCATACAACTTAACAATAGGAAGATAAACAATCCAATCAAAAATGGGCAAAGGACCTACTAGTGAATAGACACTTCTTGAAAGTGGACATACAGAAGGCCAAGAGACATATGAAAAAATGCTCAAAGCCACTAATCATTTGAGAGATGCAAATCAAAATGACAATGAGGTATCATCTCACACCTGTTAGAATGGCTATCTTCCACAAATCAATAAATGACAAGTGCTGGCAATTACGTGAAGAAAAAGGAGTCCTCATGCACTGCTGGTGGGAATGAAGACTGGTGCAGCCACTGTGAAAAACAGTATGGAGTTTCCTCAAAAAATTAAAAATGTAACTTACATTTGACCCAGTAATCACACTTCTAGGAATACATCCCAAGAAATCAGAAACACCCATCAGAAAGGATATATGCCCCACTATGTTCATAGCAGCACAATTTATGGTAGCTAAGATTTGGAAACAGCCTAAGTGCCCATCAATAGATGAGTGGATTAAAAAACCATGATATGATCAATGCTTACCTGTCTCTGAATCTGTGGTAAGAAGGTAGGGGAGGGTGGGGGTAAGGGGGGAAGATCAAACAAAGGATTTGTATGCATGCATATAAGCCTAACCAATGGACACAAACAACAGGGTTTGAGGCCATGAGTGAGGGCATGGGGGGCAATGGGGCAATAAGGAGACATGTATAATACCTTAGTCAATAAAGAAAAACAAAACAAAACATGGCACGTCTACACAGTGGAATTCTATGCTGCTGTAAAATGAAAGAACTCTTACCATTCACAACAGCATGGATGGACCTGGAGAGCATTATGCTAAGTGAAATAGGCCAGTCAGAGAAGGATAAATATCACATTACCTCTCTCATTTGTGGAATATAATGAACAACATAAACTGATGAACAAAAATAGATCCAGAGACATAGAAACATTGAACCAACCATCAAACCTCTGAGGGAAGTTAGAGGAGAGTGGAAGGGGGTGCAAGAGATCAACCAAAGGACTTACATGTATGCATATAAGCATAACCAATTGACACAGATAATAAGTGGGTGAGGACATGTGCTGGGATCTGGGAACAGTGGGGAGAAGTCAATGGGTGGAAAAGGAGACATATGCAATACTTTCAACAATAAAGAATTTAAATTAAAACAAAATAATAAATCACAGCCCACAAAAGGCAGTTTGGAACTTGTAGCCTGAGTAAAACAGGTCAATTGTTTATTTAATAAACAATAATATCAACTTCACAGCATTTAAGCAAGACCCAGATTAACATAATGTAATATCCAAAATGCCCAAGGTACAATCCATAATTACTCAGCATATAAACAATTGGAAGATACCAGTTTCCATGAGGAGAAAAGAGACCAACAATAACATAAAACATGTTGAAATTATCTGACCACAACTTTAAAGCAACTATTGTTTAAATGTTCAAATGGATAATCATAAAGATTCTTGTAGAGTTGGAATAAATGGTGATGGAACGAGACTTGGCATAGTGATAAACACACACTACAATAAACAGATGATGTATTGTAGAATTGTATACCTGAAACCTGTATAATTTTATTAACCAATGTCAGCCAAAAAATAAAGAAAAAAATTCTAGAGACAAATGGTAAAATAGAAAGTTTCAAGAAAATATCAACACTGATAAAAAGTAAGATGCAAATTGACTGAACGTTCACGATGCCCACCAGCCAATCAGGAGTGAGTATGCAAATTAACTTGACAAAGATGGAAGGTTAATTTGCATACACAGGCACCAATCAGCTGGTGGTGGGGTGGGATGCAGGCATTCCGCACTGCCCCAGCCACTCCGGGCCTCTGGGCAGCGTGGGAAGGCAGAAAGGCGGCTCCGGGCCAGAGTGAAAAGGTGGCTCTGGCCGGAGCGAAGGCGGTGCCGGCAGAGAGGGGAAGGAAGGCCCATTCTTGCATGAATCTTCATGCATTGGGGCTCTAGTTATGAATATAAAAAAAAGAACCAAATGGAAATTTAGAATTAAAAAATACAATAACTAAAAAAGACACTAGGTGGACTTAGAAGACTATAGATGAGATGAAGCCATATATGAACTTACAGTCCCAATTTTTAACCATTTGTTCTTTCCAAAAATAGGGACTTTTTTAAAACGCCATGGGACGTGGGACAAATGGTTAAAAATCGGGACTGTCCCAACAAAAGCGTGATGATCTGGTCATCTTAAAAGCAATAGAAAATATGAAGCCCTGGCTGTTGTGGCTCAGTTGGTTGGTCATCATCATGTCCACCAAAAGGTTGCCAGTTCAATTCCTGTTCAGGTCACATGCCTGGGTGGCAAGCTTGATCCCCAGGAGGGGACATGCAAGAGGCAGCTGATTGATATGATACACACACATATTTGTTGCCAGCAGAACTACTCTAATGTATTACTAAAATAATTTCTCTCGAATCTCTGATGTTTCTATCTCTCTCACTCTTCCTTGCTCTCTCTCTCTCAAAATGAATGAATGAATGAATGAATGAATGAAGAGATCCAGTATGAACAACAGAAAAAAAAATGTTAAAATAGTTACTGAGGTTCAGGGATCTGTAAAACAACAACCAAATAAAAATATATTGCGTTAATCAGGTTCCCAGAAAGTGAGCAGAAAAAGAATATTGCTGAAAAGTTATTTGAAGAAAAAATAGCTGGTAAAATACTAAGTTTGACAAAAGATATAAATCTACATATTAAAAGAGCTAAGCAAATCTCAAAGAGGATATTCTTCCCCCAAAATTAATGCAGAGACATATCATAAACTAATTGCTGAAAACAAAGGTCAATTAAATTATTGAATAAAGTCAAAGGGGAAAAAGGTTCATTACCAATATGGAAATGGTGATGTGAATGACAGAAAATTTTTTTTTACCTAAAACCAAAGGCGATATGCAAGAGGCAAAATATTTTTAACTGATTTAGGAACTGTCAACTCAAAATTTTATTTCCAAGGAAATCAGCCTTTAAAGTAAGAATGAGAGAATGATTCAAATGAAGAAAAACTAACACAATTTGTTGCCAGCATATCTGCTCTAAAGAATTACTAAAGGAACTTTTTTATACAGAGAAAAAACAAACAAAGCAAACAATAATAACAAAAACCAGGATATTTACAACATTAGTGAAACATGGGGTTTCTAGGTGCAGATTTTCTCATGGGTTCTTGTCTGTCAAAGTTGAAGAATAAATTAATGGGCAAAAGGCTTCTTTAACCAAAAATGTGGAAATTTATTGGAAGCATATACAAACTGCATCTGGGCAAGGGGGTCCCCAAAGGGGAAAAGCCGGCTCTCTCCCTCTCTAATGGGAAAAAACAAAAATAAAAAATCTGTCTGGTGTCTCTGTTTCTGTTTTATATATGCTGTATCTCTTTGTCTGGACATGACCTTTTCTAATTGCACCCTTCCTTAGTTTAGGACCCCCATGTTTTCCTCATTGGTCACTCTAATACATAGTATCAGTTTCAAAGTCCAAAGCCCATGTGGTACACCCTTTGTCCCCCTTAGTTTATAACATTCTTCTATCCTCTGTGAAAATATCTTTTCCCTCTTCCCAGTATTCTGTGACTTTTCTTTATCCTCTATGAATGTATGTCTGCCTCCCCACTTATCCTGTGGCATTTCTCTATCCTCTGTACAAGTAAGATAAGCATTTTGGCATCTTGGAGTTATTTCTGCCCTTCAAATATGCATTCCTTTCCCATAGGCCCTCTTCATTCTCTAAATATGCCTGTTTTGTCTCTAACATTCCTTTCATTATGAGGAGGAACAACAGAAATTTTCAATATCTGGGTGAATATAATAAACTATTATTTTCATCTTGATTTCCTTAAAATAGATTTTCAATTACAAGCAAAAAGTATAACACTGTCTACTAAAATTTCCTGAATACATGGATAATGTATAAGGCAGCTACAACATAAAAGGAGAGTATAGAGGAAACTATGTGATGTTAAGACTTTGATAGTTTAATGGAAATGTTAAGATGTTGATTCAAATTAGACTATGAAAATGAAACATATATGTTTATATTTATTCTCTAAACAACCACTAAAATATATACAAAGAAACAGAAACACAACAGATAAAGAAAAATTTAATATTAAAAACATATTCAAATAAACAAAATGGAAGAGGAAAAAGGAAAACAAAGAAAGTAGCAAAGAGAAAACATTTAAAAATGGTAAAACAAAATCTAAGCATATCAATTATATGAAAATGTACCAAACCAATGAAATTACAGATTACCAGAATAAACATGAACAAATTGTGTGCTCTCCACAATAAACTTACTTCAAATATAATAGAAAAATGTTAAAATTAAAAGATGAGCAAAAGATATACTACACAAACATTTATTAAAGAAATTTGAGATAGTTATATTAATAACAGAAATATTAAGTTTCAAAACATAAAAAAATGCCAGTGATAATGAGCAACATTAAAAATGATGAGTTAATTCTCCAAGAAGATATGACAACCAAATATGTGTATATACCTAATCACAAAGCTTAAAATTATTATTTTTTACAAAATGAACTCAATGAAGGATAGTATTTTAATAAATGCTTAAAACAAAGAACTTCCCTCTAATCTTCATATCTTATAAAATTGAAACAAAATGGAGTATCGATTAAAATGTAATATATATATATATGATTTTAAAACTTTTAGAAGAAAATATAGGTGAAAATCTTTATGAGGCAAAAGTCACAATCTCTAAAAGAAAAAAATGATAAAGTTTTAAAAAACATAAAATCTTTGCTTGGCAAAGTACACTGTAAAGAGCAAAAGACAAGTCACATTTATAGGAGAGAGTTTTACAAATTACTTATCCAACAAAAAATATCTATCCAGAATATATTTTTAAAATTCAAAATTCAACAATAAGAAAAAAGACAATCCAGTTGAAAATGGACAAAGAATTTGAACACACACTTCACCAAAGAGGAAATAAGGATGACACATAAGCACATGAAACTATGTTCAATATTATTAGTTGTTAAAACCATTACCAAATACCTCTACACACTTATTAAAATGACTAAAAAAAATAGACAATATCATGTGCTACTAAGGACACAAAAGAAGTTGAAGTTTCATTCATTAGTGATGGGAATGCAAAGTGGCAAACCCCTCAACCCCTGTATCTGTAAAATAACTGGTCAGTTTCTTGTGAAGTTAACCATTCACAGTAATTAACCTCTATCTTAAATACTTACCCTAAGTGAAGCATAAATTAATACAAAAAGCTGTACATGAATGATAATAGCAGTTATTCATGTTTGTCTAAAACTAGAAACAGCAGAAGTGTCCTTTCATACAATGGAATACCATTTAGAAATAATAAAAAAAAAAAGAATGAACTACTGACATAATGCAACCACTTGGTTGAAAATTAATGACATTATTTTGAGTTAAGGAAGTCATTCTTAAAAAGTTACATATTGTACAATTCAAATTATATGCTGATGCATTTTTCAGGTTATTCCAAAGAAACAAAACCAATAGAATGTATTGGTCTGAAGTCTAAGTACTGAGGATGGGAGACCTAACCATATAGTTCACATTTGAAGGCCAGCAGATGTTTCTGTTTGAAGGCAATCAAGCAGGAAAAAAAAATCTTTATTTGCAGGAGGGTGATCATTTTTGTTCTATTCATTCCTTCAACTGATTCATTGAGGCCCACTCATCATTAGGGACAACAACCTTCTTTACTCAGTCTAGTGATTTAAATATTAATCTCACCCAAAACTACCCTCACAAAAACATCTACAATAAATGTTTGACCAAATATCTGGACATGGCATGGCCCAGTCAAGTTAATGCATAAAATTAACCATCATAAGTTTATCCTTGTTAATTTCACATCCATATTAATTTCCTTAAGCCATACTTAATTTTCAAATCTATACAGTAACGAGGTGATGATTCTACCTAACATGATAAAATAATCCTGTGTACAACTGATAATGTAATAACCTCTTCCCCAGAAGAGAAGATAAAGTACTTGAGTGGTGTTTATTCTTCTTAACATACATACAAACACATAAAGATAATAATTCAAATATTAAGATATAAAGTTAAGACATCATATATCCCTTGATAAGGTGATAAAAAGGAAGAAAAATATTTCTACATGCACACACAAACATATTCATAAGAAAATTATGAGGAGATACTCATGACAGTTACAGCCTTCATTTTGTTATCTGGTCACATTGTCATGGCTGGTATTTATAGCTACTTTCTCCCACTACCCATTTGGTATTTCCCATGCTTTCAGCAAGCTCCTCAGTTGGTCACAATTCTTTACCAGATGGTATGATTGAGGTGACCCAAAACATCTCCAAAGGATAAGGGCCAGTAGTAGTCCTGCCTGAATTGAATCATTGTAGTTTTCCATTGACCTTAATCACAGGGCATGGTAATAATAAGAGATACCCTATGGGATCTCCTGTGTTTCAGGTATATGCTTTCTTATCTCCACTGTGGGGTAATAGTTTAATTTCCCTTGGTGCTCAGGGTCAATTGACCCAGCCAATATGGTCACTCCTTTCCTTGTCTATTGATTCAGAGTGATGAGAATTCCAAAAAGGCCCAATGGCAATGTTAAATTCCAATTCAAGGGAGTTATTGTGGGGTCTCCTGATAGAAACATTCCTTCCATTGGAACTAGGATCAATAGGCCAGCAGAGGATAAGGTCACAAGAATAGGAAACAAAATTTTTACTGATGGTTCCTCAAGGTAATATAAGTACAATTAACATTTTCAGCCCTTGATTCCTGAATCCATGAATTCTAGCTATGGGAGATACAGCATCACAAAATAGATGCTGACTCAGAGCATGTATAACTTTATGGAGAACATTGCTCCAACCCTGCAAGATATCCCCACCTCATCGCATTTTAACTGAATCTTCAAAAGGCCATTCCACCACTGTATCAAGCCAGATTCTTTATGATGGTGGGGAACTTAGTAAGGCCAGTGAACTCTATGAGAATGGGCCCATTGCAGCATTTCATTTGCTGTTGAGTGAGTTATTTGAACAGAAGCAATGCCATGCTGAAAATCATGGTAGTGGGTAAGGCATTGTGTAAGTCCATGAAAGGTAGTTTTGGAAGAAGCATTGCATGAAAGGAAGACAAATTTGTATCCAAGGTAAGTGTCTATTCCGGTGAAAACAAAACATTGTCTGTTCCATGAGGGAAGCAGTTCAATGTAATCAACCCACCTCCAAGTAACTGGCTGATCATCCTCAAGAAATAATACAATGTTGCCATTATAATAATTTAGTGTTTTTCTCTGCTACTGGAGATTGGACAATCAACAGTGGCCATAGATAAGTCAGCCTTGGTGAATAAAACCCCATGTTGCTGAGAAAATGCCTAAACTCCACCCCTATCACTACAGTGACTTTGTGAACCCACAGGCTAATGGCAGGTGTGTCTGGGAAAAGAAGCTGACCAATATCCACAGAATAGGTCATACTATCTATTTGATTATTAAAATCCTCCTCGACTAAGGTTATCCTTTGGTGATCATTCACATGAGATACAAATATCTTCATATTTTTCCATTTAAATATATCTATCCACATATATCTCTCCCTAATTCCCTTGTCACAATTTTTTTCAATAATGTTCCCAGAAATTGCATGACCATCCGGCCAAACTATTAGCCATAACCTAAGAGACAGTATAAAATTGCACATGAGGACAATTTTCCTTCCAAATATATTGAGCAGCCAGGTGCACTGTATGGTTGTTTTTTTGTTTTTTTTTCCATTTGGAGAATTTACCTTTATCATTACCCTCAGGAATGTCCCAGAAAGAAGCTATAGTGCTGTAGCTGTCCACTTTAGTGGACGGTTTATAATCTGTAAACTAGTTACAGGGTCTTTCTTCCTCTGTTAACTGAACATAAGGAATTCCCCAAGAGAACACAGTACAGGGTGAGAGAGGTCAAGTAGTATAGCTGAAGTGAGGACTTTGAACATCTGGGCCACTCCTTCATTTTACTTACTTGTGTCTAAAGGGCTTGCTGGAGCCTGATCAAGTATGATGTTTATGAACCACTTTATGGATTGGTGAGAAAGAGAGTACCAAGGTGAGCAGGTCAGATTGCTTGGGAAATTAATGACTCATAGTTAAATATTCAGTCTCTGTTAAGGTTCAGTAGCAGGCCAAGAGCTATCTCTCAAAAGAGAGTAGCTAACTACAAAGAATGACAAGTTTTTGTTAAAAAAAATACTGAGTTTGTGTTGTGATTCACTGATAGGGGGTCATCAAAGCTTCCAAACAGCATGCTTCTCTGCTACTCACACTTTAAGCACCATTGGATCTACTGAAACATATGGCCCAGTTGGCAGAGAAGATTGATAGGTAGCTTGTACTTATTAGAGAACCTTATCTTACTCTGGGCCCTACTGATACTGGCAGCTTTTCAGATCACTCAGTTAATGGGTTGGAGTAAGAGATCCAACTGAGGAATACATTGCCTCCAAAATTCAGAGGCCCACTGCACTGGACCTCTAGAAATTTCACTGAGGTAGAAAGCCTCTAACATTTTCTCATATTTAACTCCCATCCTTTTATACACAAATGTCTTACTAGTAAATTTAGAAAGTTGCTACTTCTTGCCCTAGCCAGTTTGGCTCAGTGGATAGAGCATTGGCCTGTGGACTGAAAGGTCCCAGGTTCGATTCTGGTCAAGGGCATGTACCTTGGTTGTGGGCACATCCCCAGTAGGAGGTGTGCAGGAGGCAGCTGATTGTTGTTTCTCTCTCATCGATGTTTCTAACTCTCTATCCCTCTCCCTTCCTCTCTGTAAAAAAATCAATGAAATATATTTTAAAAAAAAGAAAGTTGCTACTTCTTGATCAGTAGGTCCATTAAGCATGTCATAAATGTAATGGACCACTGTGATATCTTGTGAAAGGGAATGATGATCAAGATCCAAGCAGACTATATTATGACATAGCTATAGAGAGTTGAAAAATGTTGCTGGTGGTCTTTACTTACACGAATGGAGAACATGCATTTACCAGATCAATAGCTGCAAAATTGGTACCAGGGGATGTATTTATTCACTTCAAGCAATGAGACCACATCTGGTATGGGAGCTGCAATTAAGCTTATGATTATCCACTGTCATTCTCCAAGATCCATCTGATATCTGTAAAGCCAAATAGGCAAGTCAAATGAGGATGTGGTGAGAACCAACTCTGCCTTTTTGAGTCTTTGATCTCTGTAATCCATTCAGGAATGCAGTATTGCTTTCAGTTTACATTTTCCTAGATAGAGGCATTTATAACAGCTTTTACTTGACCTTTCATGCTGTTATAACACCATTCCACATGTTAGGAAACCAATATTGCTAAATATGCCTATTTCAATTATACATTCTGGAAATAGAGAATAACCACAGGATATATTCAGGGACACACTTGGACCACTGTGAGATACACCTAAACTAAAACTCCTTTGATCACTTGACCTCCATAAGGCCTTACTCAGACTGGTGAACCACAGTAACATTGTGGATCTCCTGAATTATTATCAATCAGTTCAGAGCCAGTATTCAATAACTTTCCCAAAGTCTGATTATTTCCTTTATCCCAATTCACAGTTATTATGCTGACTGTATGTCCTTTTCATGAATACTATGGAAAAGATTAACATTATAAAGCCTTTCCTCAAGGTGACCCAGTTTTCCTTTTTATTCAGGGGGTTTGGGGTATATTAACTGACTCAATGTGGAAATCAATTGAGGAGTCATGCTCCTCTACTTTTATGATTCAAGTTAGACTTTTCTCACTTGACCTTGATACTTCCACTATATAGATTAAGTAACAACTTAGGTAACTTTCCATTTATTTTACTTCTAGTAATACCACCATCAACTAGCCAATGTCAGAATATTCTGATTGCTGCTTTGACTCATGTCCAATCAGACTGTGAGGGCCCCTTCTAAGCCCTTGTGCTGCAACATTAAATCCAGGATCTCTGCTCATTAAATCCATTTTAATAAATTTGTTACAATTTTATATTCTTTTCACCATTATCCACACTCTTAATATCCATTCCTCCACATATTCCCCAGATTTCTGTTAATATACAGTAAAAATTATGTAGTTTTTTTGAAGTGTAATGTACCTTCTCATGGGTACCATGTTTTTTACCTCACATTTTGGAGTCTTATGGGACTTGAATATAGTTATAGATCCAGAAACAAAGAGGAATGTTGAGAATGGGTCAGGAGAAAAATCCTCATTGTGTTGTAGGACAACTACCTCAGTAGAGTTCAATACAGTTTCCTCAGGTAAAGCAGGGTTATTCTTCTTCTCAGACAGGGTGGAAACAGCTGCTTCTACTCGCTAAGAAGATTAATTAAAATTTAAGAATTCATTGTTCTCAGCTTCATCAGGAACTTCCCACACATTCCCATTTCACTTTTTAAGGATCTTATTTCTTCCCAGTAAATGCCCTCAGCTTAACAATAGATAACTCAAGAATGGGGGAATTAAATTTGTGTTATAATAGAGCCACTCACAAGATATGAATCTGGGTCTGGTTTTCAGCAATCTCAGAGCTGTCTTTAGAGAAATTAGGGTTTCTTTTGGACAAACACAGAAACTCGCATGTCACCTATGGTGCAGCTGAGGTGGAAATTAGAATATTTACAAGGTTGATAAAAATGTTATAAAATGTCAATGTAAGGTCACCCCAAACCTTCTCTCTTCTAAGTATTTTATTAGGAGTATTAATTGTACTATTTTGTATATTTCAACTGCCACATCATGACATAGACTATCAGTGATATTTTTACTAATGGAAGTAGAGTTATTAGTGCCTTCAAATCTAATCAGATTAGAGAAGCAATTCCAGAAATCTGAGAACAAAAGCAAAACAACAAACAAAGCCAAAAGTAAGTAGAAGGAAGGAGATAATACAGATTAGCATGAAAATATATGACATAGAGATTAAACAAATAATACAAAAGATCAATAAAACTAAGAGCTGGATCTTTAAAAAGATAAACAAAATTGACAAGTATTTAACCATACTCTTCAAAATAAAAAGAGAGATTACCCAAATAAATAAAATAAAAAATGAAAGAGAAGTAACAAATGATACCACAGAGATACAAAATTTTAAGAAAATATAATGAAAAACTATATGCTGACAAATTGGACAATCTGGGCGAAATGGATAAATTCCTAGAAACATACAATCTTCTGAATCAGGGAGAACCAGAAAATCTGAGTAGACTGATTACAACTAATTAAATTGAAGTATTAATTAAAAAAAAAACTAGCAAGAAACAAAATGTTTTGACCAAATGGTTTCACAGGTGAATTTTACCAAACATTCAAAGAATAATGAATAACTATCCTTTTCAAACTATGCCAAAAATTTTAAGAGGAGGGAAGACTCCCAAGCTCATTTTCTGAGGCCAGCATTATTCTAATTCCAAAACTAAATTAAGACTCTCCAAAAAATATATAGGCCAATGTCTCTGATATTTATACAAAAGTCCTCAACAAAATATTAGCAAACCAAATCCAGCAATATATTAAGAAATTATGTACCATTATCAAGTGTGATTTATTCCTGGGATGCAAGTTTGGTACAATGTCTGCAAATCAATTAACATGATGCATGATATAAAAATTAAGGATAAATATCACATTGTTATATCAAGAGATGCAGAAAAAGTACATGATATAACCCAGCACCAATTTATCATGACATCTTAGCAAAGTGGGAATAGAAGAAACATATAAAGGCCATATATTTCAATCCCATAGCTAACACATACTCAATGGGAAAACTGAAAATGTTTTCCTTAAGATCAGAAACAAGACAGGAATGCTCCCTTTCACCCTCTTATTAACAAAGTACTAGCCACAGCAATCAGACAAGATTAAGAAATAAAGAGAAGATAAATCTCTCATTATTTGCAGATGACATGATACAGTTTATACAGAACCCTAAAGACTCCACCAAAAAAATTACTAGAACTGGTGAGGTTAGTCCTAAATAGTAGGACACCCAGGTTTTGAAAAATTTCAGTAATTATTTCTTTAAATTGTTTCTCAAATCTTTGTTCTCACTCTTTTCTTTCTGGTATCTCTATGATGTGAACGCTGTCACACTTAATATTATCCCAGATGTCCTCATTTTTTAAATTATTTTTTGTTGTTGCTTGCTCTGATTGGGTGTTTTCTGCTACTTTGTCTTCCAAACCACTGATTTGATCCTCTGCTTTATCTAGCTTGCTGTTCATTCTTCCTAATATATATATATTTTTAATTTCTGATATTCTATTTTTCGATTATGACTTTTTTTATGGTTTTATGTACTGTGTCATGATGTTGAAGTTATCACTAAGTTCCTTGAGCATCTTTATAACCATTGTTTTTATTTTATATTTATTACTATTATTATTTTTAATTACTTTATTGATTAAGGTATCACATATTTATCATCAACCCCCCCATTCCCATCCCAAATCCCCCCACACTCATGCCCCCATACCCCTGTTGTCCATGATCACTGGTTAGGCTCATATGCAAACACACAAGTCCTTTGGTTGATCTATCTCCCTTGTCCCACCCTCCCCTACCTTCCCTCTGAGGTCTGACAGTCTGATCAATGCTGTTCTTGTTCTTCAGTCTATGTTGTTCATCATTTCCCCTAGATGAGTGAGCTCATGTGATACTAGGAATACACTTATAGGAACTGAAAATGAGACAAGCAATAATGGTTATGCTGAGAGGCAAATGAATCAGTCTATGGTGAGTTTCTTTCTGGGCCAACAGTTCTTTTGAGTCCCGATTTCTATGTCCAACAGTTGTTTATGTGTACATAACAGCAATGATATTTCAGTTCTGGATGGTGGACAAATGGTGGTAATGCAGGTCCGACCCTCTCTGGTTTGGTCCTGGGCAATCTGCAGTGACACACAATGCTGACTGCTAGTATGGCAAGGCATGGTCAGCGTCTTCCGTCTCAGGACTGTTTCTCTCCTGTCTTCATGGCTGGAGCACTCCTGTCTATTCCTCTCTGTTGCAGGAATCCACATGGTCTCGGAGTTTTTTTCTGAAAATATACAAACATATTCTCAACCAAAAGTTAATAAAGGAATATTTTCTACAAATTTGACTTGCGATCCTTTTTCATTTTTTTGCCCAAACGATTTTCCTTTGGCTTGTTTTGACACCATGTATGTTTTACCTGGGTGTCTTTCTGTTAGCATTACAAATGAAAGTTAATTTTCTAAAGTAAAAATTTTCTAGATGTAATTTATTTACAGCATATTTTTCCTTACATGATATTCTTCTACTATCCCCCCTTTTTTGGTTTAAATATTGGGAGGCTTTTGGAAATTTTATGCTGTAATCTTGATAGCTTTTAAATTTTACTTTTTTGCACTAAAATGTGACTGCTTTAGGTTCATTATATGTTATGCAATTTTACCATGAGATGAACTAGCAATAAAAATTTTAGTTAACACTTTAGGAACAGCTTTTTTGTTCAGTACAATTGATTTTTCTAGAGTATTTGCTTATTTTGATTGGTCAATTTAAATTAGTCTGAAAACTTGACTACTAATTTACTGTCAAATTTAATACTCTAACAACCATCTTGTTTTACCCTGTAAATATTAGTGGAGAGGATTATTTGCCTTCTTGAGTAGACCCTGAGCATTCCTGGTGCTAGGCTGGATTTAGATATCATAGACCCCAGTTCCCTGATAACCATTGTTTTTAATATTGCATTTTGTGGCTTGCTTGCTTCCATTTCATTTAGTTCTTTTTAAGGGGATTTCTCCTATGTTTTCATTTGAGGCATATCTCTTTGTCTCCCCATTTTGGCAGCCTTTTTGTATTTGTTTCTATGTATTTTGTAGATCTGCTAGTGTTTGGTAAGGCGGCCTTGTGTAGTAGGTGTGTTGTGAGGCTTAGAGGTGCAGTCTCCCAGATTGCCTGAGCTAGGTGGTCCAGAACTGTCCCTTGTGTAGATATTATGAGCCCTCCTGTTGTAGTTGTGCCTTGATAGCTGTTGGTCCATCTTTGGGTGGGGTTGTTCCTCCAGCTGGCCTTGAGGATCAATACTGAGCACAATGTATGAGTTGTTGTATGGGAGCTGGCTCCACAAAGCTGAATTTGTGCCAACTAATGGAGCTAATTGGGTTGTGCTCTGATGTTGTCTAAATCACTGGTTGTGTTGATTCCGGGACCCCTTAGGATGGTATTCAGTGCTGTTCAATGTCAGGTGCTGCCAGTGATGGGTCCTGGGCTACCTGTTTGGAGCTATAAATTGACCCACACTTTGTGGGTGCCTCTACTAGGCCTGGATGTGCATGGGAAAAACCTAGCTGAGCACCAAGGCAGATTTTCACCAGCATCAAGCTCATAGCAGGTCAGCAAAAGGCCCAAGGCTTCCCCAGATCTGCCCTCATTTGTTAGCTGCCTATTAGGCTCAGTCACTGACAGAACCTCTGAAGGTATAAGGGTTGCTTGAGGGAGGGGTGAGTATTGTGAGTCACTAGTAGGGGTGAGTGTTGTTCACCAGATTGATATACTAGTAGATTCAAACTCAGCTCCAGTATTGGGTTTCAGGCCACTCACAATAGTCTCATGATACACCATGGTCAGCCACCACCCACTGTTTGCCTGCAAACCTTTGTGGTGGCACTGAGTCTCAGGGATTCATCAAAGTGAATCCAGAAGTATTCATCATGCCCAAACAGACCAAGATTTGGCTGTATGAATGGGGGGCTTTGCAAAGAAACGGTTGCACTGGACTGGAGTTTACAGAGAAAAATCGCCCCCACCCATGAGCCACACAAGTCAGTTCTTCCAAGAGTCTGCTCTGATCTACTAGAAACTCCTTTGCACTGGAGGACCAGGTTGTACCTGAATAGCTGACAGTACTGTGGAGTACAAGCCCACCAAGGTGCAGCCACCCAGAGTCATGAGGTTGGAGCTAAAGTTGCATCTGGTGGGTCTAGTGAATTACCCATAGTGGGTTTGGATGCCATTACTCTGGACCGCAGGGGATAGGCCATTTGGGGCACACCTGTGCAGCTGCTCTGGCTGGCAGGGTATGGGGCATGGCTTCTCAGGCACTCCGGGCACACATGGCAGGTACTTGGGCCTGATGTGGTTGGGCCACCTTTAGAGGGCCTGTGAAGTGGCTACTTTTGAGGGGTGGGGAAATGCTATGGCTAACACCAGCACAGCTACTCTTGCATTCTGGGAGCGGGTGGGGAAGATTGTGGAAATTGTCTCTGCCCCAGAGCTACACAACTCTGTCTCTGATTTTCCCTGACTTCATACTCATGATCCTCTCAAGAAAGTCTATACCACAGCTCAGGCTGCAGACTCTTCTGCAGGCTTTGAGCAAGACTGGGCAGGGCAACTGAGGGGCTTGGAACATGGGTCTTGTGCAAGCCCCACAGGCTGATTCAGATTGGAGAGGAGTGCTTGACCCAGGAAAGATAGCATCTGTGGGCATGTGGGAGAGGGAGACAGCACAGGCACCCCAGCAGTCCTTCCTTCATCTCTTTTCCAGGAGCCACAGCACAATCTGTCCTAACAAGGCTCTATTCTTCTACAAGCCACCATCCCTCTTTGGGTGCCCAGGGTGACTGGTTGCAAATGAGATTTTGTTCATTGGCCTTTTAAGAGGGTACATGGGTTTCTAGCCGACTCCTTTCTCATCCTGGCAGAAAGAGTGCCTCCTGATTTTTACAGCCAGATATTATGCAGACTTCTTTTCCCAGCTATGGTGCTCTGGGCCAAGGAGTCTGTCATGGGGTTGAGACCCCACATTCCTCAGGGGACACTTTTGCCAACTTATTTCCGATCTCCACCCTTCCTTCCAGTGTCAATGTGGCTTCTTCTGTAAATCCTTGGTTATAAAACTTCTGTTCAAATAGTCTTCAGTTGGTTATTCAGGTTGATTTTCTATAATTTAGTTGTAATTCCATTTTGGGTTTGGGAGGATGTAAGTGTAACATGCACCTACTCCACTGAAATCTTCTCCTCCCTCCTGTCTTCTTGATGATAGCCATTCTTAAGGTCTATTGAGTTTCTCTGCTCATTTTTTATTGGACTGCTTGTGTATGAAGTTGTTAACTCATTATACAATAAATAGTTTCCACATATTTTCTCCAATTTTGTAGGTTAACTTTTCATTTTGTTCATTGTTTCTTTTGCTGTGCAGAAGCATTTTACTTTGATATAGTCTCACTTGTTCATTTTTGCTTTTGTTGCTTGTGCTTTTGGTGCCATTGCAGAGACCATTGTCAAAGACATTTTTCTGTCTGTCATCTTCTAGAAGTTTCAGGATATCAGACCTTATGTTTAAGCCTTTAATCAATTTTAAGTTAATTTTTGTGAGTGGTGTAAAATAAGAGTCTAATTTCATTTCTCTGTATATGGTTACCCAATTTTCCCAACACCATTTATTGATGTATTTATACTTCCCTGCTTTTCTTGGCTCCCTTGTCAGATATCCATGTAGCTTATATACAGGGATATATCTGAGCTCTCTAATCTGTTCCATCAATTTGTCTACTTTTATGCCAGTGCCATACTGTTTTAATGATTATAGCTTTGTTGTATAGTTTGTTGTTCTACTTTCTCAAGATTGTTTGGCTATTAGGGTTCTTCTGTGATTCTACACAAATTTTAGGATTGTTTTTTGTGTTTCTGTGAGAAATGCCAGTGAGGTTTTTAAAATTATTATTATTGAGTAAAAACTGACATATACCATTATATTATTTTCAGGTGTACAACATTATAATTTGATATTTGTATAAACTATGAAATTATCCCAATAATAAGTCTAGTTACCATTTATAACCACACAAATTACAAAAAATATTTTCTTTTAATAAAATATTTTAAAATTACTCTCTTGGCAACCTTCAAATGTGCACTATAATATTATTGACTTGACTATAATCATCAAGATGTACATTACATCCCCATGACTTATCCATATATATAAAGAGCCAGGGGCCATCACGACCGGACAGACTACTGAACAGGCAGGCTACATGGGGCAACCAGGCCAGCAGGGGGACCAGTGAGGGACGACCAAAGGTGACAACCAAAATGACCAAACAACCGGTCACCATGAGGTGCATGGAGCACCTCTCAGGCCCTCCCCCATGGCCCACAGGCTCCGATTGCACCAAGACTGGCGACCTGAGGGTGGGTGGCAGCAGAAGTGAGGCTGTGAAGGGCCAAGGCGCAGGCAGCCGCTGGTGGCTGCATAAGGCCAAGGTGCAGCAGCAAAGGGCCCAGCCTCAGGCAGCTGCAGATGGCTGTGAATGGGCCAAGGTGGGGCTGCAAAGGTCCCAGGCTCAGACAGCTATGGGTAGTTGCGAAGTGCCAAGGCGGGGCTGCGAAGGTCCCAGGCTCAGGCAGCAGCAGGTGGCTGTGAAGGGCCAAGGTGGAGCTGCAAAGGGCCCAGGCTCAGGCAGCCGCAAGTGGCTGTGAAGGGCCAAAGCACAGCTGCGAAGGACCCAGGCTCAGGCTGGCACTGGCAGCAGCAGCAGTGGGGTAATGGGGGCAGCACCTTCCCCTGATCCACCAGGTTACGTTTCTCAGAGGGAGGCCAGACTGCGGCTTAGGCTGGGAACAGAAGCAGAGGTGGTCAGGGGTGATAAGGCTGGCAGGGGAGCAAGTTAGGGGTGATCAGGCCATCAGGGGGGCAAGTTAGGGTTGATCAGGCTGGCAGGGGTGCAAGGTAGGGGCAATCAGGCCAGCAAGCAGAGGGGTTAGGGGTGACCAGGCAGTCAGGCAGGTGAGTGGTTAGGAGTCAGTGGTCCCATATTGTGAGAGGAATGTCCATCCAGCATTTGGACATCCCCCAAAGGGTCCCAGATTGGAGAGAGTACAGCCCAGGCTGAGGGACCTGACTCCCATGCATGAATTACATGCATCAGGCCTCTAGTCTATTTTATAATTGGAAGGCTGTAACTCTTGAACCATTTTACCCATTTTGCCCACTTCCCAATTCCCTTCCATTCTGGAAACCACCATTCTGCTTTCTGTGTCTATGAGTTTTGTGTTTGTGTGTGTAATGCTGTTCTTTTGTTTGTTTGTTTGTTATTTTAGATTCCACATATAAGGGAGATTATATAGCAGTTATCTTTCTCTGATTTATTCCACTTAGCACAATACCCTAAAGTTCCATCTATCCTGTTGCAGATGGCAAGTTTATTTTTTAAGGTTGAGTAGTATTCCATTATGACCTCTGAATGCATAATAATCTCACCACTCAGTGTGTGTGTGTGTGTGTGTGTGTGTGTGTGTGTGTGTGCATATATATATATATATATATATATATATATATATATATATATTAGAGGCCTGGTGCATGAATTCATGCATGGATGGGGGCCGCCAGCCTGACCAAGGGAGGGGACATCGGCAGTTGGCCAGCTTGCCTGCTGGTCGAACTCATGGTTGAAGGGACAATTTCCATACTAGCCTTTTATTATATAGGCTATACACTGAGTGGCAAAATTATTATGTGTTAAGAGATCATAATAGGAGAGAAACCAAGATGGCGGCATAGGTAAACACCTAATCTGCAGCCTCGCACAACAATTTCAAAAATACAACTAAAAACAAAATGGACATCATCCAGAACCACAGGAAAGCTGACTGATTGGAAATTCTACAACTAGAAGGAAAGAGAAAACCACAAGGAAAATCAGAGGAGCTGTAAAAGCCTGAGGTATGTAGACACGGGTGCGCGTGTGTGGAGAGGACGGAGCCAAAGAGGACAGGGTGGCTGAATGCCTGGCTGGCGTTCTCTAGCGGGAAGGAGATAAAAGCCCTGGACTGCGCTGAACCCCAGTTCCAACTGTACTGAATCTCAGTTCCGGGCAAGACCCTGGGGACCCAGGCAAATACTGGGGGAATCTGGGCTGTAAGGCTGAAACTCAGGGGAGCAGCAAAAGGCAGAGCTCCGGAGGCAAGCACGTGAATGCGCGCAGAGGACGGAGTGTTGACTGTGTCGCTGAATTGTCCTAGCAGGAAGGAGACAAAAGCTCCGGACTGCGCTGAACCTCAGTTCCGACTTCACTGAACCCCAGTTCTGGGCGAGAATCTGGGAATTCAGATTCATTGGGGGAGAGACTAGACTGTCTGGGAGCGGACAAAACTTGAGGACGCCTATTTCTCAGAGGAGCTTGCAGCAAGTACCAAGGGACACTGAGGGACACTGAGACCCAGGAACCTCATAGGGCAGGAGATGGGAAGCCAAGTCTGTAGGCACCACCCTGAAACTCCATCCCATCCCATGTGAGCACAGAGGCTTTTGCAATTTTGCAAGTCTAGTCGAATAAGGCTGTTTCCCAGCATAGACACAGCTGATCCTCACAGCCAATTGGCCTGGAGGTCAACTCCTCCCAGTGATACAAACAAAAATCAAGACTTAACTACAACAAGGCTATACACACAGTCCACAAAGGGGTGCACCAAGAGTGTCCACCTCAGGTAACTGGGGAGGCCGAGCTACTGGTCATTTTAGGACACCTAGCACACAAAGCTACCCTACCTACTTAGGGAAGCAGCAAAAATGTGGAGACAAAGAAACAGATCAAAAACCAAAGAAATGGAGGAAAACAAATGACTAGAGATAGAGTTCAAAACCACGGTTATAAGGTTTTTCAAGAATTTCCTAGAAAAGGCCATTAATTTAGTGAAACCCTTGAGGATATGAGAGAGACCCTCAACAATATGGAAAAGGACCAACTAGAAATTAAACATACACTGACTGAAATAAAAAATATTATACAAACACCCAACAGCAAACAAGAGGAACGCAAGAATCAAGTCAAAGATTTGAAATATAAAGAAGCAAAAGTCACTCAACTCAAAAAGCTAAAAGAAAAAAGAATCCAAAAATTTGAAATAGTGTAAGAAGCCTCTGGGACAACTTCAAGCGTACCAACATCAGAATTATGGGGATGCCAGGAGAAGAGAAAGAGCAGAAGAAATAATGACTGAAAACTTCCCCCACCTGGTGAAAGAAATAGACTTACAAGTCCAGGAAGTGCAGAGAACCCCAAACAAAAGGAATCCAAAGAGGACCACACCAAGACACATCATAATTAAAATGCCAAGAGCAAAAGACAAAGAGAGAATATTAAAAGCAGCAAGAGAAAAACAGTTAATTACCTACAAGGGAGCACCCGTACGATTTTCAGCTGATTTCTCAACAGATACTATGCAGGCCAGACGGGAGTGGCAAGAAAGAGTCAAAGTGATGCATAGCAAGAACCTACAACCAAGAGTACTCTACCCAGCCAAGCTGACATTCAGAATTGAAGGTCAGATAAAGAGCTTCACAGATAAGAAAAAGCTAAAGGAGTTCATCACCACCAAACCAGTATTATATGAAATACTGAAAGGTATTCTGTAAGAAGAGGAAGAAGAAGAAAAAAGGTAAAGATAAAAATTGTGAACAACAAAAACATACCTATCAACAAGTGAATCTAAAAATCAAGTGAATTAAAAATCTGATGTACAGAATAAACTGGTGAATAAGATAGAATTAGGGGCATAGAAAGGGAGTGTATTGACAACTCTCAGGGGGAAAGGGGTGTGGGGGTGCAGGAAGAGACTGGACAAAAATTGTACACCTATGGATGAGGACAGTGGGGTGGAGGTAAGGGAAGAGGGTGGGATGGGAACCAGGTGGAGGAGAGCTATAGGGGGGGAAAGTAACAACTGTAATAATCTGAACAATAAAGATTTATTAATTTAAAAAAAGAGATCATAATAATCTGGCCACTCAGTGTATATATCTCACATATTCTTTACATATTTATTTATCAACTAGAGGCGTGGTGCACAAAATTTGTGCACTCAGTGGGGTCCCTCAGCCCAGCCTGTGCCCTTTCACAGTCCAGGAGCCCTCTGAGCATGTCTGACTGACAGGATCGCTCTGCCCGGCTCAGGGATTCTGGCTGAGCAGTACTCCCCCTGTGGGAGTGCACTGAGCACCAGAGGGCAGCTCCTGTGTTGAGCATCTGCCCCCTGGTCAGTGTGCATCATAGCGACCAGTTGTTCTGCTGTTCAGTCAATTTGCATATCAGCTTTTTATTATATAGGATGGACACGTAGATTGTTTTCATATTTTGGCTATTTTAAACAAGGCTGCAATGAACAAAGGGATTCATATATCTTTATGAATTAGTGTGTATGTTTTCTACAAATAAGTGTCCAGAATTGGGATTGGTGCATCATATGGTAGTTCTATTTTTATTTTCTTAAGGAAATTTCATACTGCTTTGTATAGTGACTGCAGCAATTTACATTCCCACCAAGAGTGAACAAATGTTCCCTTTTGTTCATATCCTTGCTAACACTTGTTCTTGTGTTTTGATCTTTCAGGCTTGATCCCCAGTAGGGGGCATGCAGGAAGCAGCCTATCAATGATTCTCTCTCATCATTGATGTTTCTATAACTCCCTCCCTCTCTCTTCCTTTCTGAAGTCAATAAAAATATATTTAAGGAAAAGAAAAGTATATTACCTAGAGATAAAGATTGAATTTGTTCCTTTAAATCAAAGACTTCAAAGATAAATGCAGAATCACATAACTCAATTTCATAAAATTATCATTAAACTTCATTATATGTGTGAGCAAGCTGGTCAAACCATGTGAACAGGAGATATCAGTTCAGGTTTTAAAAGTAGATAATTTCATTTCTATTGGCTTTTTCTAACACATTTGCAGCCCCAGATAGCTATTTTCAACTATTTTAATATTTTAAAGTATTTTTGGTAAGACTTTTTTGGTCCAGTGTTTTCAATTCTATTATATTTAATTTTTATTTTTTAAAGTAAATCTTTATTGTTCAGATTATTACAATTGTTCCTCTTCCCCCCCCCATAACTCCCCTCCACACGGTTCCCACCACAGCCTCTGCCCTTACACCTCCCCCCACTGTCCTCATCCATAGGTGTACGATTTTTGTCCAGTCTCTTCACACACCCCCCACACCCCTTTACCCCTGAGAATTGTCAGTCCACTCCCTTTATATGCCCCTGATTCTATTATATTCACCAGTTAATTCTGTTCATCAGATTTTTTATTCACTTGATTTTTAGATTCACTTGTTGATAGGTATGTCTTTGTTGTTCATAAGTTTTATCTTTACCTTTTTCTTCTTCTTCCTCTTCTTACAGAATACCTTTCAGCATTTCATATAATACTGGTTTGGTGGTGATGAACTCCTTTATATTTTTATCTTTGAACCTCTTTATCTGACCTTTAATTCTGAATGATAGCTTTGCTGGGTAGAGTACTCTTGGTTGTAGGTTCTTGCTATGCATCACTTTGACTATTTCTTGCCACTCCCATCTGGCCTGCATAGTTTCTGTTGAGAAATCAGCTGACAGTCTTATGGGTGCTCCCTTGTAGGTAACTAACTGTTTTTCTCTTGCTGCTTTTAATATTCTCTCTTCATCTTTTGCTCTTGCCATTTTAATTATGATGTGTCTTGGGTGATCCTCTTTGGATTCCTTTTGTTTGGGGTTCTGTGCACTTTCTGGACTTGTAAGTCTATTTCTTTCACCAGGTGGGGGAAGTTTTCTGTCATTATTTCTTCAAATAGGTTTTCAGTATCTTGCTCTCTCTCTTCTTCTGGCACCCCAATAATTCGGATGTTGGTATGCTTGAAGTTGTCCCAGAGGCTCCTTACACTATCTTCATATTTTGGATTCTTTTTTCTTTTCTGGTTGTGTGTTTTTTACTTCTTATGGAATTTATCAGGGTGACTTTCTTTCACAAAATCATACAGGTTTAAAGTGTACAACTCAATAAAACATCATCTGCACACTGCATCCTGTGCCCATTGCCCCAAGCACAGTCTCTTTCCATTGCCATTTCCACCATTTTTCCCACCTTCACCTACCCTCCCCCACCCTCCTTTCCCTCTGCCTGTAACCACATGGAAACATGGACTAGACCAGTGATGGGCAACCTTTTGAGCTTGGTGTGTCAAACTTCGCCAAAAAACTGAGCATAACTCGGGTAGTGTGTCACTTTGAGGAAAAATCATTATTTGGCAAATGTTTCATCCTCGGCATGCAGCTGCCTCAGCGGCCAAATGTCATCAGAAATGGCCAAGTGTGTCAGTGCTGACACGCGTGTCATAGGTTCCCCATCACTGGACTAGACTGATGAATCTCAGGGGGAAGGGGAGGGGGGGCAGGAAGAGATTAACCAAAGATCTTATGTGCATACTAGAGGCCTGGTGTACAGATTTGTGCACCAGTGGGGTCCCTGGCCTTGCCTGTGCCCTCTCACAATCCAGGACCCCTTGGCAAATGTCGGAGAGCCAGTTTTGACCCGATCACCCCAGGCCAGGCCATGGGACCTCACTGGTGCATGAATCTGTGCACCGGGGCTCTAGTAGACATTTATATGTATAATTTTTCATATACATGCACATACACACACATACACACACACATCCTATCTAATAAAGATGTAATATGCAAATTGACCATCACTCCAACACACAAGATGGCCACCCTTATGTGGTCAAAGATGGCCGCCCCCATGTGGACAAAAGATGGCCACCAAAAGATGGCCAGCAGGAAAGGGCAGTTGTGGGCAATCAGGGCAGCAGGGGATGGCAGTTAGGGGTGACCAGGCTGGCAGAGGAGGTCAGTTTGAGGGAACCAGGCCTGTAGGGGAGGACAGTTGGGGGCAACCAGGCCTGCAGGAGAGGGCAGTTATGGGTGACTGAGCCAGCAGGGGAGGGCAGTTGGGGGTGACCAAGCCTGTAGGAGAGAAGTTAGGGGAGACCAGGCCAGCAGTGGAGAGCAGTAAGGGGCAATTGGGATGGCAGGAGAGCAGTTAGGGGTGACCAGGTTGGCAAGGGAGTGAAGTTAGGAGTGATCAGGCCTGCAAGGGAGGGCAGTTAGGGGTGACCAGGCTGGCAAGGGAGGGAAGTTAGGGGTGACCAGACCAGCAGGGGAGGGCAGTTGGTGGTGACCAGGCCTGCAGGGGAGGACAGTTAGGGGCAAATAGGGCTGTAGGGGAGGCCAGTTGGGGGTGACCAGGCTGGCAGCAGAGGGCAGTTAGAAGCAACCAGGCTGGTAAGGGAGGGCTGTTAAGTGTGACCGGGCCAGCAGGGGAGGGCAGTTGGGGGTGACAAGGCCTGCAGGGGAGGGCAGTTAGGGGCAATCGGGCCAGCAGGGGAGCAGTTAGGTGTCTATCAGGTTGGCAGGGGAGTGGTTAGGGGGTGATCAGGCTGGCAGGCAGAAGCAGTTAGGGGCAATAAGGCAGGCAGGCAGGCGAGCAGTTGGGAATCAGCAGTCTTGGATTGTGAGAGGGATGTCCAACTGCCCAATTAGGCCCGATCCCAGTGGGATTGGGTCTAAATGGGCAGTTGGACATCCCTTGAGGGGTCCCAGATTGGAGAGGGTCCAGGCTTGTCTGAGGAACACACATACCCTCCGTGCACAAATTTTGTGCACCAGACCTCGAATATATATATATATATATATATATATATATATATATATATATATTGTCTCAAAATGTATAAACACACTTTGGGTAATTATAAAGGCAGTGTTTATTAAAATAAATTTCATTTTTAAAATTGAGCTATTAACTGTTAAAGTGTGTATACATTTTTTGGGGGGACACCTTGTTTACGTATGTGTATATGTATACTAGTATTGAAGCATCCATCTTATATAAAAACTGCTGTTTGAAATTTTAACCCTGCTATTTGGCTTCTGTAAATGCTTGCTTGCTTAAATAATAAGTAAAAGAAGACTACTCCCACTTCAGAGAGGCCATTAAACCTTCCCCAGACAAAGTTATCAGTGCTGGCACCAGGCCAGGCCTTTGGTTGAGGTCTCAAGGCCCCAGCATATAGGGGTTTTTTAAGAACTTGCAAAGGGAGCTGGAAACACCCCATATGTGGGAGACAAAGAAGGTAAAAACATATAAATAGGGAAAGTTTCTTCATGTTGGGGCCCAGAATTTGAGAGACATTTTCCTCTGGACCAGCGCATAATAATTAATAATAATAATAATAATAATAATAATAATAAATGTAACTCCATCTCTCTAAGCATTGCTTGGGTCTTCTCTGGCTTTCTGTTACAGTGTATATATGTATGTATATATAAGAGAAAGAGGCACATGGGAGTGAGTAAGTAAAAAGATATACATCAGTAAGGTAGAATTTGTGGAATTTGTGCCTAGAGGATATGTTAGGATGCAGGAAATAGTGGTATGCTAAAAAAAGGTTGTACAGGGGGGAAACCAAGATGACGGCATAGGTAAGCACCTAAACTGCTGCCTCACACAACAATTTCAAAACTGCAACTAAAAGACAAAACGTCTATCACCCAGAACCATGGGAAAGGTGGCTTAGTGGAAGTTCTACAACTAGAAGGAAAGAGAAAAGAGCATTGAGACGTGCACAAGCACTGAAAAGCTGAAGTATGGAGGTGTGCGAATGGGGCTGGAAGCAGGTGACTGGGTGCGCTGCTTTTTTCAACCCAAAGGGAGACAATCTCTCAATTACTCTGAACTCCAGTTTCTGGGGAGATGCTAGGGACCCAAACTCCTACGTGGAGAAGATGGACTGTCTGCCATCAGGTCAGAAAGTGAGGGTGGCTTTCTTGCAGAGGTAGGATCGGGCCTAAATGGGCAGTTGGACAGCCCTTGAGGGGTCCCAGATTGGAGAGGGTGCAGGCTGGGCTGAGGGACACCACTCACCCCCCGTGCACGAATTTCATGCACTGGGCCTCTAGTAAAGATAATAAAAACACTGAAAGCTGGTTCATTGCATGAATTATAAAATAGACACATATGTCAAACTTATGAAGACTAAAAGGAAAAGGACACAAGTAATATTAAGAATGAAAAAGAAACATACAGCAGAGAGTATTAAAATAAGAAACTGCAATAAACATTTTAATAACTAATAAGTTACAAGTAATAAAAAAATGTCCATAAAGACATGAACCTTGAGTCAAGATAAATTATGTTTTTGAAAATATGGAAGAAAAGATCATGTTAACCCTACATCTGCAAAGCAACGAAACATTGAATGAAATAATATCTAATATTTTTCTAGAATTTTCAGAATTCTCTGCCATGCTGAGATCAAATCAGATCAGGAAGCAGAAAGAAATTACAACAGGTAGTATTTCCCTGATAGGCTATTCAATTCAATACTGTGGATGATGAAGAGACTAATTGGTTGACATATTATCTCCCATTTCATAGGTTGCCTTTGTATTTTGTTGATAGTTTATTTTTGTGTGCAGACTTTTTTTGTTTGATGTAGTCCACTTTTTATTTTGTTGCTTGTGTTTTGTTTTTATATCCAAAAAAGATATTTGCCAAAACCAGTGTCAAGAATCTTTTTTCCTGTTTTTTTTTTTTTTTTTTCTCCTAGAAGTGTTAAAATTTCAGGTCATATGTTTATGTCTATAATCCCCTTTTTAATGATTTTTTGTAAGTAGTATAAAACACTATATCCTATCTAATAAAGAGATAATATACAAATGGTTGTCACGCCCTCACGCTGTCATGACATAACAGCTCAGACACTCAACACTGGGGAGAGAGGAATGGGGACCAGCCAGGCACAAATGAGCTCGTGAGAGAGGAAAGGGGACCAGCCAGGCTGCAATCCAGGAAAGGGACAAGGTGCCCACCCTGTGGTCCTGGGCACCAGCGCCTGTGCCTGTGGCCCAGGAGAGGGACAAGCCGCCAGCCCCATGGTCCCAGGCACCAGCGCCTGTGGTTGTGCCCCAGGAGAGGGACAAGCCACCCGCCCCATGGTCCTGGGTTCCTGTGGCTGTGGCCCAGGCGAAGTCAGTCCAGGTCCTGGGTGCCTGCGACTGGCCGGAGGAGGGAATCTTGGGTCCTGGGTGCAGGGTGAGGCAGAGGCAGTTAGGGGTGATCAGGCCAGCAGGGGATCAGTTAGGGGCAATCAGGCAGGCAGGCAGAGGTGGTTAGGGGCGATGAGGCAGGCAGAGGTGGATAGGGGTGATCAGGAAGACAAGCAGAGGGGTTAGAGGCGATCAGGCAGGCAGGCAGGCGAGCGGTTAGGAGCCAGCGGTCCCAGATTGCTAGAGGCAGTTGGACATCCCCTGAGGGGTCCCGATTGGACAAGGTGCAGGCCAGGCTGAGGGACCCCTCCCATCCCTGTGCACAAATTTCATGCACCGGGCCTCTAGTATAATATAAAGATCCAAAATCATTGTTATGCCTGTGGCTATCCAGTTTTCTTAAAACTATTTAAAGAAGAAACTATTCTTTACCCATTGAGTATTCTTCACTCCCTTGACAAATATTAATTGACCTTCAATGCAGAAGTTTACTTCTGAGCTCTCTAAATTGTCCCATTGTTCTAATTGTCCATTTTAATGCCAGTGCCACACTGGTCTTTTGTTTGTTTGTTTGTTTTTTGTTTTATCTTTATTGTTGAAAGTATGACAGATGTCCCCTTTTTTCCCCTATTGCCCCCCCTTCACCCAGTTCCCACCCTATCCTAGTCCTTCACTATTCTATTGTATGTGTCCATGGTCACTATATATATGCATATGAATACTTTGGCCAATCTCTTACTGTTCCCCCTCTACCTCCCCTCTATGATTTGTCAGTCTATTCCATGCCTCCACACCATCTGCTCTATCCTCCATGCTGTCTCAAAGGGTGATAGATACTTCTTTTTATATCTGCATAGAATTCCATTGTGTAGATGTACCACAACATTTTATCCACTCATCTACTGATGGGCACTTGGGCTATTTCTAGTTCTCAGCTATTGTAAATAGTGCTGCTATGAACGTAAAGGTGAATATATACTTTCTGGGTTGTGTTTCAGGATTCTTAGGATATAGTCTTAGAAGTGGAATCACTGTCTCAAATGGAAGTTCCATTTTTTTATTTTTTGAGGAAACTTCATACTGTTTTTCAAGTGGTTACACCAGTCTGCATTCCTACCAGTAGTGTACTAACACATACATGAGAATAAAGACAGTCTCTTCAATAAGTAGTGTTGGGAAAATTAGACAGGTACATGCCAAAAAAAGAAAGAAAGAAGAAAGAAAGAAAGAAAGAAAGAAAGAAAGAAAGAAAGAAAGAAAGAAAGAAAGAAAGAAAGAAAGAAAGAAACTAGACCAGTAGCTTACACCACATACAAGAATAAACTCAAAATAGATAAAAGACTTAAATGTAAGTTATGAAACCATAAAAATCCTAGAAGAATATGTAGGCAGCAAAATCTCAGACATCTCACATAGCAGAATTTTCACTGATACATAACTTAGGGCAAGAGAATCAAAAGAAAAAAATAAACAAATGGAACTACATCAAACTAAAAAAACAAACAAACAAAAACCTTCTTCACAGCAAAATCAACCTGCATCAAAATGAAAAGGAACCCACTGTATGGGGGAACATATTTGCCAATGACACATCTGATAAGGAATTAATTTCCAAAAATATATAAGTCCTCATACAACTCAACAAAGGGAAGACAATCTAATTAAAAAATAGCTATCTCACTCATATGTGGAATCTAATGAACCAAAATAAATTGATGAACAAAACAGATGCAGAGACATAGAAGCATGTAACAGAATGAAGAATCTCATAAGGAAAGTGGGGGTGGGGGTGGGTGGGGAGAGATTAACCAGGGAACTTATATGCATATCCCATGGACACAGATAATAGTGTGGTAAAGGCCTGGGAAGGGTGGGTGCAGAGTGGAGGAGGTCAACAGGGAGAGGGGGCAGGGGTTGGGAGAGAAAGCAAACATCTGTAATACTTTCAACAAAAAGGTAATTTTTTAAAAACTGGGCAGAAGACCTGAATAGACAATTCTCCCAAGAGGACATACAAATGGACAAGATACATCCTATATAATAAAAGCATAATATGCAAATTGTCCCCTCACCAGGAGTTTGTCCAGAATTTCAACCAGGGGATGGGGCTGGTTGGGAGAAGGGAGGAAGGCCCTGGCTGGCAGCAAGCAGCCGCTAGCGACCCGACCAGTGCACGAATTTCATGCACTGGGCCTCTAGTGTGAAATAAATGCTCAATGTCACTAATCACCAGAGAGATGCTAATCAACATGACAATGAGGTATCACCTCACATCTTCCAGGTTGATTAGCATCAATAAATCAACAAAGAATAAGTACTGGCAAAGACGTGGAAAGAAAAGAACCCTAATACCATACTGTTCTGATTACTATAGCTTTGTAGTAGTGTTTAGAATCAGAAACTGTGATGTCTACAGCTTTATTCTTCTTTCTCAGGATTGTTTGTCTATTCAGGGTTTTATGTGGTGCCATACAAACTTTGATTGTTTCTTCTATTTGTGTGCAAAAACTCTTTTGAATTTTGATAGGAATACCATTAAATTTACAGATGTCTTAGGGTATGATAGAGACAAAATTAACTTTCTGATTAATGAAAATTAGATATCTTTCCATTTTTTGTATCTTCTTCCATTTCTTTAATCAAAGTCTTGTAGCCTGCACAGATCTTTTAGCCATGAGAAAGAAGGATATCCTGCTATTTGCAACCACTTGATGGACTTTGAGGGCATTATGCTGAGATAAGTCAGACAGAGAAAGATATGCATCATCTGATATAAATTATATATAAAATATAAAGAACTTGAACTAAGAAACAGAGTGGAATGATGGTTGTCAGTGATGGGGGGAGGAGGGTTAAGAAGTTATCAGTCAATAAGTAGAAATTTGCAACTAAAAGATAAATACTCCCTGGAGATTTAAACCACAACATTGTATTTTGGGACTGGGTGAGATGGGCTGGACACAGCCTCGAGCTCCCCCGCAGTTCCTTCTCGGCCTATACTGTATTATTTGCAATCAAACCACAGTTCTCAAACCTCTCCCATCTCAAACAATACAGTTCTCAAACAAGTTCTTCATAAAAGAATGTCTCCATTATGAACAGAATTTTGGTTCTCAACCTGACAACCCTTTCATGCTAATATATTAGCATGAAAAAAAGTGTCTCTCAGGCCACAAACAAAGGAAATAATGTGTCAGTATGAGTCAGGTTACAGCTAAACCTCCCGTTGTTTACAACTTAGGAATTTGTGATCTGAATATTTTTGTTTTCTTTTTCTTTGGTTGCTCATGAAATGTACTATCAGCACAATTTTAAATCAGAAACAGGCCCTCAAGAGTGCTGATATTGAGAAGGATGTAAAAGTGCTCATGAAGCAATGAACATAGGCAATTGAAAAGGTAGGGAAACTTGTTATTGATTTGGATAAATGAAAAGCAGTTAGCCATTGCCAGCATGTGAAAAAGTGAAGATGCTACACCTTGACCTCATGAAAGACACCCCTGGAACGAGTGCTGAAAATTATTCTTTTAAGGCTAGTAGGGGTTAGTTAATTACATTTAGGAAAATAAGTGTTTGTTTATAGATAAAACAATACATTAGACATGTACTGTATATAAGAAAGGTTAAAACAAGGAATCATTTGGGGTTCTGGAATGAATTAACTCAACTTACATTATTTCTAATGGGAAAAAAATGATTCCATATTCAAACAAATCACTTCTCAAACAACCTTCTGGAATGAATTAAGTTTGAGAACCGAGGTTGTACTATACTTAGAAGTTGCTGAAAATCAAGATATTAAATGTTCTTACCACAAAATATCCTATATAATAAAAACCTAAGACTCTAAGTGTCCAGTTGACCGGTCAGTCATTCAACCAATCAAAACGTAACATGCTAATGATATGCTAAGGCCGCTCAACCACTTGCTATGACGTGCACTGACCACCAGGGGACAGACAGTCAACTGGTCATCCAGTCGCTATGATGTGCACTGACCACCAGGGGGCAGATGCTTTGACGGGTAAGTTAGCTTGCTGCTGAGGCCCAGCCAATCGGGACTGAGCAAGACGTCCTGGACATGCCCTTGAGTCCCTCCTCGGCTGGCCAACCTCCGGCATCTCTCCCCGGCCCCGATCGTGCACCTGTGGGGTCCCTCGGCCTGGCCTGAGCCCTCTTGTAATCCAGGACCCCTCGGGGGATGTCAAAGAGCTGGTTTTAGCCCGATCCCACATGTCAGGCCGAAGGACCCAATGGTGCATGAATTTGTGCACTGGGACTCTAGTAAATAATAATTATGTGACATGATAGATATGTTATCTAATTCTGTAGTGGTAATTATAATGCAAAATACAATATATCAAATCAACAGGTTGTATACCTTAAACTTACACACTGTTATATGTCAATTATATCTCAATTAATAAAAAAGAAATTATTAGCCAATCTTAGGAAAATGAAAAAATGCATCCATAAAAGCTGGTATATGAAGGAAGGTAAAGTAGCTCCAAATCTGTACCATCCACAATCTTTTAGCATCCCAGTAAAAAAAAAAAAAAATGATTCCTCCAAATGAAGAATTCTACAGATTAAAAATAATTAAATATGTACTTATCAATAAAAAAATCACTAAACATAAAGGCAAACAAGCCACACATGTATACCATAAAGGCTTCATTTATTGAATTTATTAGACAAACAACATAAAATAACTATACATTTAGTGTTTAAATAAGTAATAAATTCTCACAATGAATAAGCAAAAAGAGACTACACTAATAAGACAAAACATTTAAGGGAAAACAATATCTATCTATCTATCTATCTATCTATCTATCTATCATCATCTATCTATCTATCTATCTATCTATCTATCTATCTCTATATAAAAGCCTAATATGCTAATTGTCCCTCCAACTGTTCGACCAGTCGCTGTGATGCACACCAGCGGGGAGATGCTCTGACCAGTAGGTTAGCTTGCTGCTGGGGTTCAGCCGATAGGGACTGGGCGAGATGGGCCGGACATGCCCTGGAGCCCTCCCGTGGTCCCTTCCCAGCCAGCCAACCTCCTGTGGTTCCTCCCCAGCAGGCCAGCCCTCATCAGCCCTGATTGGGACTGGGCAAGATGGCCCCGCTTGGGACTGGGTGAGACAGGCTGGACACAGCTTGGAGATCCTCCCACAGTCCCTCCTCCACCCCGATCATGCACTGGTGGGG
Source organism: Eptesicus fuscus (assembly GCF_027574615.1). Taxonomy (NCBI): domain Eukaryota; kingdom Metazoa; phylum Chordata; class Mammalia; order Chiroptera; family Vespertilionidae; genus Eptesicus; species Eptesicus fuscus. The sequence continues at coordinate 29,129,575 of NC_072473.1, forward strand.
TCCTTTGGCCTGGTATGCACCCTCTCACAATCCAGGACCCCTCAGAGGATATTGGAGAGCTGGTTTAGGCCTGATTTATGCAGGCCAGGCCAAGGGACTCCACCGGTGCACAAATCTGTGTACTGGGCCTCTAGTCTAGACATAAAAATCTTGTAACTATTTTTTAAAAACCAATTGAGTATTTTAAAGAATAAATCCAGTAGAGGGAAAGACAGAACAAAAGTAATTATGCAGAATACATCTATAAGTGTTAAGTCAATAGAAAATATGAAAAATATGTTAAAAGTTATGGGTGTTAGAATAATAATTTCATTTTTTGTTTTCTGTTAATTTATCTTTATTGTTGAAAGTATTACAGATGTCCCCTTTTACCCCCATTGACCCCTACACCCGACTCCTGCCCCCTCCCCAGGCCTTTCCCATACTATTGTCTGTCCATAGGCTATGAATATATGCATATGATTTCATTGGTTAATCTCTTAAACCTAAACCTAACCCTAACCTTTACTCTTATGCTAAGTGAAATAAGCCAGTCAGAGAAAGACAAGTATCACATGATATCAGTTATATGTGGAATCTAATGAAGAAAACAAACAGGTGAACAAAATAGATCCAGAAACACTAAAGCCTGCAATAGACTGATGAATTTCAGAGGGAAGAGGTGGATGGATGAGAAGAGATTAACCAATGAACTTATATGCATACTAGAGTCCCGATGCACAAAATTAATGCACAGGTAGGGTCCCTAGTCCTGGCCAGCTATCAGGGCTATTGGCCAGGACCTTCCTTCCCCAGCTGCTGGCTGCTGGCCTGGGCTTTCCTTTGTTATGCACTGCTGCCTGGTGGTCAGCGCACATCATAGCAAGCGATCAAACTCCCAGTCTCCTGGTCAAACTCTCGAGGGGACACTTTGCATATTACCCTTTTATATATAGATAGATTTTATGTATATAGATATGCATAGCTCACGGACCCTTTGAGATAGCATGGAGAGACCTGGAAAGTAGAATAATAATTTCTACCATTTTAAATTAAGATTTCAGAAGTAGATGATTGAAATAATATATTTTCATTGAGATATATTTGACATGTAACACTGTATTACTTTCAAATGTACTAAATAATGATTTGATATACATATTTATTACAAAAGTGATTAGCACAATAAGTCCAACTAACATCCGTCATCACATGGACAGTCATCCCCCTTAAATCCTGGGTGATATGTTACAAGGCTATAATGGATGCCTGAATTCCTGAATAGTACCAAACCCTATATAGTTATAATTTGGGTATATTGCTGGTTGGGTTCCATACCACCACAATAATGCGAGTATTGTAATAAAGTGAGTCATAATATTTTTGCTGATGGAGAGTCTTGCCTTCAATTTGTAAAAAATGTGACATTTGTGAAGCACAATAAAGTGAAGCTCAATAATACAAGATATGCCTGCATATGCAATATTTTCTTCCTCTAAATGCATACCTATGATAAAATTTAATTTACAAATTAGGCACAGTAAGAGATTATCAACAATGACAAATGATAAAATAAAACAATTATAACAACACTCTCCAGGAATTTTTATGTTTCAGTCTAAATATATTCCTGAATTTGTGTAACTATCCCTTACTGCAATAAATGGCTTGGGATCACACATATGGGGGATCCCTTGCTGAAGTATTTATATAGGCTCAATGCTTTCTGGTGCAACACAGTGCTGTCCATCAGAACATACCTTCCACCCACAAACTTAGTGTCCTTCCCGACTTAACTAAGCACTTATAATGCACTGTGGCCATACATTTTACATAAACAAAGCTAGCACTATTTTTTCTCCCTATATTTTCACAGATAGATTTGTTTTTATCCCAGATCTTAGCAACCTCAGCATATGATTTTGTTTCTTTCCTTATTTATATCAATAACTATCACCTTTTTACTTAAAGAAAGCACTTTATAGCATCCTTTTGTTTTATCTCAATTGCCAGCAACACTGCCCTCGTGCTCTGGGGCCATTATTAAGTAAAATAAAGGGTACTTGAATACAAGCACTGTGATACCAGGAAAGTCAATCTGATAATCAAGTGACTACTAAATAATAATGGGCAGGTAGCATATGCATCCTGGGTACACTGAAAAAAGTGATGATTCATGTTCTGTGCAGGACAGAGAAGGGCAGTGAAAAATTTCATCACACTGCTCAGAGAGCAGCATGCAATCTAAAATTTATGTATTGTTTATTTCTGGAATTTTGCTTTTAATATTTTCAGACTGCATTTGACTGTGGTTAACTGAAACTGTGGAAAACAAAACTGCAGATCAGGGTTTTGCACTCAGGAAATAAATATTTTTTCTTATGATGAAAAATTTTAAGATTTATCATCCCAGCAATTTCAAATATACAACACAGGGTTATTAACTATAATTACCATGTTCTATATTAATTACATCTCCAGGACTTAACTTATTTTAGAACTCAAAATTTGTAATTTTTACCATCTTCACCAATTACTTCCCTCAACCCCCACCTCTGGCAACGATCAACTTCTTCTCTGTATCTAAGAGAACTTTTTTTTCTAGATTCCACATATGAACGAGGTCATATGCATATGGCATTTGTATTTCTCTGCCTGACATTTCACTTAATATAATGCTATCTATGTCATTGCAAATGGCAGTATTTCTTCTTTTTAAAGGCTGTATGATATCCTGTGTGTATATGTGTGTGTGTTTGTATACATATTTTTATACATTCATTCATCAAAAGACACTAAGGGAGAGCAATATTTTATTAAGTTATTTTTTAAAAAGTACAATAGATATCCTAAAAATGAATAAAAACTGAAATGAATAAAATACTCAATTATAGCTGCAAAATGCAGAAAAAGTTTGGATGGCTAAATAGGAACAAAGTACAATGTAAACAAAAAACAGTAAGAAATATGATAGACATTAATCTAACTATATCAATGATCATGTTAAATGACAGTGGACTAAATATACCAATTAAAAGATAGAGATTATAATGAATTTTTTTAAAAAAACTAACTCTATAATGTTTACTATAAACACAATTTAAATATAAAGACAGATTGATTAAAGTAAAGGAATAGCAAAAGTATATCAAGAAAGTGGGAGTATCTATGTCAATATTCGACAGATCAGAACTTCAGAGCAAGGAATGTTTTCAGGGATTAAACAGGACATTACATAATTACTAAGAAGTCAATACTAAACAAACAAACAAACGTACAAGCAAAAACCTACACACTTTACAATCCTTAATGTGTATGTGCCCAACAAAAGAGTGTCAATATATGTGAGGCAAAAATGAAAAAACTGCAAGGAGAAATAGATTAATCTACTACTATAGTTGAGGACTTGAACACTGCTCTATTAGAAATGGACTGATCCAGCAGGCAGAAAGTCAGTGAGAATATAGTTGAAATCAATAGCACTATCAATCAACTGGATAGAATTGACATCTATGCACTACTTTACCCAATGACAGCAGATTACACATTCTTCTCAAGTTCACATGGGTCATTAAGCAACATTGAACACATTCTGCACAAGAAAACACGCTTTCACAATTGTAAAAGAAAAAAATATATACAATGTCGGCTTTCATAACATAATGGAATTTAACCAGAAATGAGTAACAAAAAGATAACTGGAAAATGACAAAATACTTGGAGATTTAAAAGCATATTTCTGAAAACACATGGGTTAAAGAAAAACTCTCAAAAGAAGTTGAAATATATTTTGAACTAAATTAAAATGGAAATACAGCAAATGCAATATTTTGTTAAAAAAAAAATCATAGCATTAGCCCTAACCGGTTTGGCTCAGTGGATAGAGCGTCGGCCTGCGGACTTAAAGGTCCCAGGTTCGACTCCGGTCAAGGGCATGTACCTTGGTTGCGGGCACATCCCCAGTAGGGGGTGTGCAGGAGGCAGCTGATCAATGTTCCTCTCTCATCGATGTTTCTAGCTCTCTATCCCTCTCTCTTCCTCTCTGTAAAAAATCAATAAAATATAAAAAATAAAAAAAGTAAGAAAATTATTACCATTACGTCAGATTCATGGTTAAAAAAAAAAATCATAGCATTAGCCCTAACCTGTTTGGCTCAGTGGATAGAACATCGGCCTGTGGACCAAAGGGTATCAGGTTCAATTCCAGTCAAGAGCACATACCTCGGTTGTAGGCTTTCGCTGACTCGGACCCTGGTCAGGGTATGTGCAAGAAGCAACCAATCAATGTGTTTCACTCACATAAATATTTCTCTCTGTCTCTTCCTCTCTCTTCCACTCTCTCTAAAAATCAATGGAAAAATATCCTTGGGTGACGATTTAAAAAAATATAGCATTAAATGCATATATTAGAAAGAAATATGTAAAATCAATTATCTAAGGTTTTACCTTTAAAAATTAGAAAATATAATTAAATCCAAATTAATAAGAAGGAAAGAAATAATAACTATTAAAAGAGAAATCAGAAAATAAGAAATGAGTGAAAAAAATAAACAAAACCGAAAGCTGCTTCTTTGAAAAGGTCCATCAATTGAAAAGCTTCTAGCAAAGGTTAACTATGAAGAAAATATATAATTTACTAACCTTAGAATTGAAACAAAGGAAATCACTGCAGAGCCAAATAACATTAAAAGGGTGGGCTAGATGGGGTAAATGTGGGAAAAAGAGAAGGTATATGTAATACTTTCAACAATAAAGTTTTTTTTAAAAATAATGAAAAAGGAGAATAAAAGAATATTATGAACAAGTCTATGCCCAAAAATTTGATATCATAGATAAAATGGACCAAAATTTTTGAAAGAAATAATCTTCCAAAACTCACATAGGATCAAATAGAAAATCTGAATAGATCTATATATATTCAAGACACAATTAATAATCAATAACTACAAATCACACAAAAAACAGGCCAAGTTAATTAATTGGTAAATTCAATAAATCTATTAAAGAAGAAATTATACCAATTCTCTACAATCTGATTTTGAAAGATAGAAGCAGAGGTAATACTTCAACGGGTCGGTGGGTGGGTGAGAAGATATTAACCAAAAAAATTACATGCATATATGCGTAATCCATGGACACATATAATAGTGTGGAGAAGACCTGGGCGGGGAGCAGGTACAGGCTAGAAGAGGTCAATGGGGAAAAATGGAACATCTGTAATACTTTCAACAATAAAGGTGTAAAAGATATAGATTAAAAATAATAATAATTGAATTTTTCTATCACCATTTATTCCCTCTATGCCCTCTTCCACCCCTACCTATACCAAAATTGGACAAAGATATTATAGGGAAAGTAAACTGCACACAACTATCTCTTAGGAACATAGATGTAAAAAAATCTTCAACTAAATATTAACAAATCAAATCCAACAATGTGAAAAAAAATTACACACCACTACCAAGTAGGACTTATCACAGGTATTCAAGAATGGTTGAACATTCACAAAAAATTTTTTTCTTTTTTATTGAGTTTATTGGGTGACACTGGTTAACAAAATTATACAGGTTTCAGGTGCACAATTCTGCAGCACATCATCTCTATACTGTATTGTGTGTTCACCATCCCAAGTCAGGTATCTGTCCATCACCATTTATCCCCCCATACCCTCCTCCACCTCCCCCCAACTCTGCTCCCCTCTGCAATTACCACAACTGTTGTCCATAACCACGAGTTTTCTCGCTCAATCCCTCCACCCCTATGTAGAATCTAATGAGCAAAATGAACTAACAATCAAAATAGACAACATTCAAAACTCAATTAATGTGATCCTACATATCAACAGACTAAAGAAGAAAAATTACATCATTATGTCATTTGACAAAATTCAACACCATTATGATAAAACACACACAAATAAAACAAAAACCTCTTAAGCATTCTAGGAATAGAGGAACTTCCTCAACTTGATAAAAGACATCTACAAAAAACAAACAAACAAAAAACAGCTAATATCATACTTAATGATGAGAAACACCAAAATTTCTCACTAATATCAGGAACAAGGCAAATATGTTGCCTCACCACTGCTTTAAACACACACACACACACACACACACACACACACACACACACACACACACATACACACACACACACACACCTATACTAATAAAATAGCAATATGCCAATTAGACTGGGAGACCTTCCGGAGACCTTCCAGACGTCCTTTTCGGACAAAGCTGGGGGCTTGGCTGGCCTGCAAACTGCCCCCAAATGGCCCTCAACCCCTCACCCAGGCAGGCCATTCCCCCCAGAGGGAATGCTCACCTGATGGGGGAGTGGTCAGCCTACAAACTGCCCCAGCCCCTCGCTCAGGCCAGCACCGCTCCCAGTGGGGACTCGCATCCTGATGGGGTTGTGGCCAGCCTGCAAACTGCCCCAGAACCCTCAACCAGGCCGGCCCCACCCTCCAAGAGGACAGCCACCCTGATCCAGGACCCCCTTCAGGGCAGACCAGCCAGCCCTCACCTGTGCACCAGGCCTCTATTCTATACTATTAAAAGGGTAATATGCTAATTAGACTGGGAGACCTTCTGGATGTCCTTCCAGACAAAGCCATTGTGGTGGGGCCGAGGCAGAGGTGATTAGGGGTGATCATGCCAGGAGGGGAGGGCATTTGGGGGTGATCAGGCCAGCGAGGGGGTCAGTTGGGGGCAAGCAGGCCAGCAGGGGGGGTCAGTTGGGGGCAAGCAGGCCAGCAGGGGGGGGCAGTTGGCAGTGAGCAGGCCAGCAGGGGGGGCAGTTGGTGGTGAGCAGGCTGGTAGGGCAGCAGTGGAGGGTGAGCAGGGTGACGCGGGAGCAGTTGGGGTCAAGAAGGCTGGTGGTGTGGGCAGTGAGGGGAGAGCAGGCTGTCAGGCAGAGTGGTTAGGGGTGATCAGGCAGGCAGGCAGGTGAATGGTTAGGAGCCAGCTGTCCCGGATTGCGAGAAAGATGTCCAACTGCCAGTTTAGGCCCGATCCTACAAGGACCAGTCCCCAAGGGGTCCCATATCGGAGAGGGTGCAGGCTGGGCTGAGGGACACCTGCTCCATGCACAAATTTTGTGCACCAGGCCACTAACCACTAATATATATAAATATATATATATATATATATATATATACACACACACACACACACACACACACACACACACACACACACACACACTAGAGGCCTGGTGCATGAAAACTGTGCACTAGAGGGGGGGGTCCCTCAGTCTGGATTGCAAGAGGGTGCAGGCCAGGCTGAGGGACCCCACTGGTACACAATTGGGGCCAGGGAGGGATGCAGGAGGTTGGCCAGGTGGGAAGGGACTGCGGGAGGGATCCAGGGCATGTTTGGTCCATCTTACTCAGTCCCAATCGGCTGGACCCAAGCAGCAAGCTAACCTATTGGTTGGAGCGTCTGCCCCCTGGTGGTCAGTGCATGTCATAGCAACTGGTCAACAGGTCGACTGTCTGTTCCCTGGTGGTCAGTGCACATCATAGCAAGTGTTTGAGCAGCCTTAGCATATCATTAGCATATTACACTTTGATTAGTTGAATGGCCAACTGGATACTTAGCATATTAGGCTTTTATTATATAGGAGATATATATATATATATATAATTATACCACACTATTATTTGTGTTCATGGGCTATGCATATATGCATACAAGTTTTTGGTTAATCTCTTCCTACCCCACTCCCCACTTTCTTTCGAGATACATCAGTCTGTTCCACCCTTCCATGTCTAAGGTACTATTTTGCTTGTTAGTTAATTTTGTTCATTAGATTCCACATATAAGTGAGATCATGTGATATTTATCTTTCTCTGGCTGACTTATTTCCCTTAGCATAATAATCTCCAGGTCCTTACATGTTGTCTCAAAGGGTAATAGACCTGTATTTTTTACACATGCCATTGTGTAAATATACCATAGCTCTTTTATCCACTCATCTATTGATGGGCACTTGGGCTGTTTCCAAATCTTAGCTGTTGTATATAACACTTCTATGAACATACAGGTGCATATATTCTGATTTTCTCCATAGGTCATCATATATCTGCAAACAAAGACAGTTTTTTGTCTTTCCCAATTGTTATATATTTTATTTTTTTTCTTCTTTTACTGCATTTGCTAGGACTTCCAAAACAATGTTGAACACCACTGCTTTTCAACATTGCTCTGGAAATCCTAGCAAATGCAGGGAAAAGAAACAAAATATATACCAATTAGGAAAGAAGAAAAATTGTCTTTCTTTGCAGATATATGATTATGTAGAAAATATAAGTAAAAAAACCTTCTGGAATTAATAATCAATTATATGAAGGATGGAGGATATAAGATTAGTATAAAAATCAATTGCTACCCTGGGGAGGAACCAAGATGGCGGCATAGTTAAGCAGCTAATCTGCTGCCTCACACAACAATTTCGAGGGTACAACTAAGGGACAGAGCGTCTACCACCCAGAACCATGGGAAAGCTGGCTGAGTGGAAGATTTACAACTAGGAAAAGAAAGGAACACAAACGCTGGGGAGCTGAGGTAAGGAGGCGCGCAAATCAGGCTGGCAGCGGGCCACTGGGCACGCGGTTTTTCTTCAATCCGCAGGGAGACAAGCTCCCGATCGCTCTGAAATCCAGTTTCTGGGGACACGCGGGGGACCCAGACGCCTACAGGGAGAAGCTGGACTCTCGGCCATCGGGTCGGAAAGTGAGAGTGACTTTTTTGCAGTGGTGCGCCCAGCAATCATTGTTTACTGCGCTGGAGCTCTGGGCGCAGGGACTTGAAACAGGAAAGGCAGAGACGGCTGACGGCAGCCATCTCCTTTGGCCACGCCCCAGCCTAGTGACGCCCTGAGGCCCCGTCCCGCCCTGAGGCCCCGCCCCGCACATTCTACAAACCAATCCAGGCTCCACACAGCGGCTTTTGCATATAAATGGCCTGTTCTGTGGCAGCTTAACCAAAATTAACTACAGCTCCAGTCAGACTGCTCCAAAACCGCCCAAGCAAAGGAGGAGAAAACTAGTTCTTGCTGTAGCTCCTGCTGAGGGACACACAGTACACAAGGGTACACCAAGAGTGTCCACCTCAGGTAACTGGGAGGCTGACCCGTTGAACCAATAGGACACCTAGTACACAAAGCTACCCTACCAGCTCAGGAAAGCAGAGAATATGAGAAGGCAAGGAAACAGATCACAAACCAAAGAAATGGAGGAGAACAAGCGACTGGACATAGAGTTCAAAACCACAGTTATAAGGTTTTTCAAGAATTTCATGGAAAAGGCCGATAAATTCAATGAGACCCTCGAGGATATGAAAAAGGACCAACTAGAAATTAAACATACACTGACTGAGATAAAAAATATTATACAGAGACCCAAAAGCAGACTAGAGGATTGCAAGAATCAACTCAAAGATTTGGAATACAAAGAGGCCAAGGACACTTCTCCAGAGAAGCATGAAGAGAAGAGAATTCAGAAAGTTGAAGATAGTGTAAGATGCCTCTGGGACAACTTCAAGTGAACCAACATCAGAATTATGGGGGTACCAGAAGAAGAGAGAGAGCAAGATGCTGAAAACCTATTTGAAGAAATAATGAACGAAAACTTCCCCCACCTGATGAAAGAAATAGACTTACAAGTCCAGGAAGCGCACAGAACCCCAAACAAAAGGAATCCAAAGAGGACCACACCAAGACACATCATAATTAAAATTCCAAGGGCAAAAGACAAAGAGAGAATCTTACAAGCAGCAAGAGAAAAACAGTTTGTTACCTAAAAGGGAGCTCCCATACGATTATCAGCTAATTTCTCAACAGAAACCATGCAGGCCAGACGGGAGTGGCAAGAAATATTCAAAGTGATGAATAGCAGGAACCTACAACCAAGACTACTCTACCCAGCAAAGTTATCATTCAGAATTGAAGGGCAGATAAAGAGCTTCACAGATAAGAAAAAGCTAAAGGAGTTCATCACCACCAAACCAGTATTATATGAAATGCTGAAAGGTATTCTTTAAAAAGAGGAAAAAGAAGAAAGATAAAAATTATGAACAACAAATACATATCTATCAACAAGTGAATCTAAAAGTCAAGTGAATTAAAAATCTGAGGAACATAATAAACTGGTGAACTTAATAGAATCAGAGGCATAGAATGGGAGTGGATTGATAATTCTCATGGGGAAAGGGGTGTCTGTGTGGAGAGTATGGGAAGAGACTGGACAAAAATCATACACCTATGGATAAGGACAGCAGGGGGGGGAGGTAGGGGCAGAGGGGTGTGGGAACTGGGTGGTGGGGAGATATGTGGGGAAAAAGGAGAAACAATTGTAATCTGAACAATAAAGATTCATTAAAAAAAATCAATGGAAAAAAAATCAATTGCTTTCCTATAACAGGGAAGGGACACTGAAATATAAAATTAAAAACAAATTTACATTAGTACTGAAAATACTGAAATATAAATATAACAAATATATGCAAGATCTATATGAGGATATCTAAAAACTCTGATGAAATAAAAAAGTACTAAGTAGACGGTTCTTGTTCATGCATAAGAAATCTCAATATTGGCCAGATAAACAACAAATACAGAAAGAATAAAAATTAGCTAGAGAAAAAAAGAATTTATTTATGAAGAATCATATATATTTGTTCTATCCCATTCAGTCCAAATAGAACAGGTATTTGGAGGGTGTACTCATGTGAGATGCCAAGCATCTTCTACCAATTACCTAACAAAATTTCCTTTAGTAACTACTTTATAGAAAAATAAATCTAAATGAATTTCAGAGAGATTCATAGCTGCAATTTGTCTTTAGGCCTTATAAGACAGACCATGTTACAAATGAATATTTTATTTTATTTATTTTATTTTTTGTGGTCTTTATTTTTAATTTTTTAAAAATTTCTTTATTGATTAAGGTATTCCATATGTGTCCTCATCCCTCCTTTAACCCATCAACTCCCTCCCCTCATTCATGCCCTTACCCCCCTGGTGTTCATGTCCATTGGTTAGGCTTATATTCATGCATACAAATCCTTTGGTTGATCTCTCCTCCTTTCCTCCACCCTTCTCTACCTTCCCTGTGAGGTCTGGCAGTCTGATAGATGCTTCTCTGCCTCTGGATTTGTCCGTGTTCATCAGTTTATGTTGCTCATTATATTCCACAAATGAGTGAGATCATGTGGTATTTGTCTTTCTCTGACTGGCTTATTTCACTTAGCATAATGCTCTGCAGTTCCATCCATGCTGTTGCAAATGGTAAGAACTCTTTCTTTTTTACTGCAGCGTAGTATTCCATTGTGTAGATGTCCCACAGTTTTGTGTTTTTTGTTTTGTTTTGTTTTGTTTTCTGTGCCTGTTCTGTATTTTTTTATTATTTTTAAAATTTCTTTATTGATCAAGGTATCACATATTTGTCCTCATCCTCCCATTCCCAGACCACACCCCTCCCCACACATGCCCCCACCCCCCTATTGTCCTTAACTACTGGTTAGGCTCACATACTTGCACACAAGTCCTTTGGTTGATGTCTCCCCTTTACCCCCACGCTCCCTCTGAGGTCCGACAGTCTGACCCATGCCTCCTTGTTTCTGGGTCTGTTCTAGTTTATCAGTCTATGTTGTTCATTATTTCTCCTATATGAGTGAGATCATGTGCCATTAGAAATACACTTATAAGAACCGAAAATGAAACAAGCAATAATGGTTATGCTGACAAGCAAATGAGTCAGTCTGTAGTGAGTTTCTTTCTAGGACAACAGTTCTTTTGAGACCCAATTTCAATGTCACACAGTTCCTTATGTGTACATGTCAGCCATGACATTTCAGTTCTGGATGGTGGACAAATGGTGGTAATGCTGGTCTGACCCTCTCTGGTGTGATCCTGGGCAACCTGTAGTGACACACAGCTGTTAACTGCTAGTATGGCAAGGCGACGTCAGCGTCTTCCATCTCTGGACTGCTGCTCTTCTGTCTTCATGGATGGAGTAGTCCTGTCGATTCTTCTCTGTTGCTGGAATCCACATGGTCTCGGAGTTGTTTTCCGAAAATATACAAACATATTCTCAACCAAAAGTTAATAAAGGAATATTTTCTATAAATTTGACTTGGGATCCTATTTCATTTTTTGCCCAAATGATTTTCCTCTGGCTTGTTTTGACACCTTGTGTGTTTTTCATGGGTGTCTTGCTTTTAGCCTTACAATTAATTTTCTAAAGTATTAATTTTCTAGATGTAATTACTTACAGGATATTTTTCCTTACATGATATTCTTCTACTACCCCCCTTTTGATTTAAATATTAGGATGCTTTTGAAAATTTTATAATGTAGTCTTGATGGCTTTTAAATTTTAATTTTTAGCATTATAATATTACTGTTTTAGGTTCATTACATGGTATGCATTTTTATCATGAGATAAAGTACCAATAAAAATTTTAGTTAACACTTTAGGAACACCTTTTTATCCAGTACAATTAGTTTTTCTAGAATATTCGCTTGTTTCAACTAGACAATTTAAATTTGCCTGAAAACTTGACTACTATTTTACTGTCAAATTTATTACTCTGACAACAATCTTATTTTACCCTGTAAATATTAGTGGAAAGGATTATTTGCCTTCTTGAGTAGGTCCTAAGCATTCCTGGTGGTAGACTGGATTTAGATATCATAAACCCACTTCCCCACACCATGGGTACAACACAGCTCAAAAAATTCTTGTTTGAGTGAGAGGGCATCTGCTGTCGACCAAGTCTCTGTTGGTCACCTGAGTCCTCATCTGGGCTAGGCATGGAAAGCACAAAGCAACCATGGGGGCAGTGGACCTCCCTTAGAAGGGGCTAGCGTTCAGGCCCCTGCAATATTGGGGGGAGAGGGTCTGTGCCCCACCTCTGTTGATCCCCAAATTCTCTCCTGATGGCCCCTCTGCCACTGTGCCTGTCTTAGGTTATTCCTTCCCTGAGGAATCTTACCCATCTCTGGTTAACCAGCCATCCTCCGGAGCCAAGCAGGGTGATGTGAGATTCAGTTTTGTCTTCTTGGAAGATTATGCCCCCATGGCCTCCATGCCCAGCACCTGCCTTGGGATCCCCTCGCCTGCTGGTGGGGTCCCAGCACTGATCACATATCTAGTGGAACCCGGGTTTCTTCTCCAGGGAGGGCTCAGTTCGCCCCACTGGGTGAGAGAGATCCATGGCACCAGTCATCACGAAACTTCAACCTCGACATGAACAGAGAGCTCATGCAACAGCTGTGAGCAATTGAATTGTGAGAAGAGGGTCTCTCTTGGCCTAAAGGGTAAGAGGGACCAATATAGAATGCTCAGGTGCCTTCCTAGGAGGCCCTCTACATAATGAAAAGGATTGAATCCTTACATGTCCGTTTTAAATTGCAGCCATTCAAGGAATTAGTTTGTAATTTTGCTTGGGATAATTGTACATTATGCTGTTGTAATTCTAAAATATCAAGAGATGTGTTACGTTTGTCTCCAAGCACCAAACAGATGATTTTTTTTTTATCCCCAAGGGTGCGAGGAACTATTATAAGTACTGGGGGTGATCCAAATCTGGGAAAAATTTTAATGATAGTGTAGAACAATATCATGTAAGGATATTCTTTGTTCTAGTCCATGGCAATTCCCTTTCAAACTGGCTGTGCATTTCTTTTTATATAGACAAGGTCTTAGTTACATTTTCTGCACTTCTAATGGGGGCAAGTAGTGATAGTAGTGACACCCTTTCTTTGGTGTCCACACAAGCCAGAAACCTCTCTTTAATTGTACATACAAAGGGGCATTGTTTTGATTTCGTGTCATACAAAAGGGAAGCTGGGTGGAGACCCCTGTGTATTTATACTTTCTTGCCCCACCCATGGACCTCCTTGATGTCCAGGGTGTTTGGTATTATTGGTGACTACATTAGTCAGGGGATCAGCCCACGTAAGGGGTCTTACCCATGAAGGGTCAGGAGCATAAGTCCAAAATACTTACCCTCTTGTCCCAGGTAAAATTACTGTACTTCTGATGATTGCTAGGGTGGCTAGAAAGGCGTTCTCAGGCATTCTTGGGTTTCTGGTTACCTCACAATTTCTTCCCTGAGCTTTGATTTTCTGATAGATATTTCTCTGTTTCTGCATCTATTTTTCCCGCCATCAGTTTATATTGTTCATTATATTCCCCAAATGAGTGAGATCATGTGATATTTATCTTTCTCTGCCTGGCTTATTTCACTAAACATAATGTTCTCCATCTCCATCCATATTGTTGCAAATGGTAAGAGCTCCTTCTTTTTTACGGCAGCATAGTATTCCATTGTGTAGATGTACCACAGTTTTCTAATCCACTCATCTGCTAATGGGCACTTAGGCTGTTTCCAAATCTTAGCTATGGTGAATTGTGCTGCTATGTACATAGGGGTGCATATATCCTTTTTGATTGATGTTTCCAGTCTCTTGGGATATATTCCTAGAAGTGGGATCATTGGGTCAAATGGGAGTTCTATTTTTAGTATTTGAAGGAAACTCCAAACTGTTCTCCACAGTGGCTGAACCAGTCTTCATTCCCACCAGCAGTGCATGAGGGTTCCTTTTTCTCCACATCCTCGCCAGCACTTGTCATTTGTTGACTTGTTGATAATGGCCATTCTGACAGGTGTGAGATGGTACTGCATTGTTGTTTTGATTTGCATCTCTCTAATGATTAGTCATTTAGAGCAGGTTTTCATATGTCTCTTGGCCTTCCTTCTGTCTTCTTTCAAAAAGTGTCTATTTAGATCAGTTGCCCATTTTTTGATAGGATTGTTTACCTTCCTTTTGTTAAGCTGCATGAGTTCCCTGCAAATGTTGGAGATTAAACCCTTATCATTGACATCATTGGCCGATACGTTCTCCCATGCAGTGGGCTTTCTTGTTGTTTTATTTATGGTTTCTGTTTTATGTTTTGCTGTGCAAAAGCTTTTTATTTTGATGTAGTCCCATTTGTTTATTTTCTCTTTAGCTTCCATTGCCCTAGGAGCAGTAACAGTGAAGAAGTTCTTTTGGCATATGTCAGAGATTTTTCTGCCTGTAGATTCCTCTAGTATTTTTATGGTTTCCTGTCTTATGTTTAAGTCCTTAATCCATTTTGAGTTTATTTTTGTGTATGGTGTAAGTTGGTGGTCTAGTTTCATTTTTTTCATGTATCTGTCCAATTTTCCCAACACCATTTATTGAAGAGACTGTCTTGACTCCATTGTATGCTCTTGCCTCCTTGGTCAAATATTAATTGAACATAGTGATTTGGATCAATATCTGGTATCTCTATTCTATTCCATTGATCTATATGTCTGTTCTTGTACCAATACCAGGCAGTTTTGATAATAGTGGTTTTGTAATATAGCTTGAAATCTGGTATGGAGATCCCTCCTACTTTGTTCTTCTTTCTCAGGATTGCTGTAGCTATTTGGGGTCTTTTTTTATTCCAGATGAATTTTTGGAAAGTTCGTTGTAGGTCTGTGAAGTATGCCTTTGGTATTTTAATGGGAAGTGCATTGAAATTATAGATTGCTTTGGGTAGTATGGATATTTTGATGATGTTGATTCTACCAATCCATGAACATGGTATGTTCTTCCATCTGTTTACGTCTTCCTCTATCTCTTTTTTCAGTGTCCTGTAGTTTTCCGCGTATAGGTCTTTTACCTCCTTAGTTAAGTTTATTCCTAGGTATCTTAATTTTTGTGGTGTGATGGTAAATGGGATTGCTTTTTTAGTCTCTCTTTCTGTAAGTTCACTGTTGGTGTATAGAAATGCCATAGATTTCTTAGCATTTATTTTGTATCCTACTACTCTGCCGAATTCATTTATTAAGTCTAGTAATTTTTTTATGGAGTCTATAGCGTTTTCTATGTAAAGTATCATGTCATCTGCAAATAAGGACAGTTTTACTTCTTTTCCAATTTGGATGCCTTTTATTTCTTCTTATTGTCTGAATGCAATGGCTAGTATTTCCAACACTATGTTGAACAGGAGTGGTGACAGTGGGCATCTCTATCTTGTTCCTGTTCTTAGGGGAAATGGTTTTAGTTTTTGCCCATTGAGTATGATGTTGGCTGTGGGTTTGTCATATATGGATTTTATTATGTTGAGGTATGATCCTTTTATTCCCAGCTTGCTGAGAGTTTTTATCAGGAAATGGTGTTGGATTTTGTCAAATGCTTTTTCTGCATCAATTGATGTGACTATGTGATTTTTATCTCTCAATTTGTTTATGTGATGTATTACATTTATTGATTTGCGGATATTGTACCATCCTTGCATCCCAGGAATAAATCCTACTTGGTCGTGGTGTAAGATCTTTCTGATGTACTGCTGGATTCGATTTGCTAGAATTTTGTTGAGGATTTTGGTATCTATGTTCATGAGGGATATTGACCTGTAATTCTCTTTCATTGTGTTATCTTTATCTTATTGTGGTATTAGGGTGATGCTGGCTTCATAGAAGGAGCTTGGAAGTGTTCCTTCTTCTTGAATTTTCTGGAATAGTCTGAGTAGGATAGGTTTTAGCTTTTCCTTGAATGTTTTATAAAACTCGCCTGTGAAGCCAGCTGGCCCCGGGCTTTTGTTTGCTGGAAGGTTTTTGATGACTCCTTCAATTTCTTACATAGTTGTCAATCAGCCTATTGAGATTTTTAGTCTCTTCCTGAGTAAGTTTTGGAAGGTTGTGTTTTTCTAGGAATGTGTCCATTTTTTCCAGGTTGTCTAGTTTGTTGGAGTAGAGTTGTTAATAGTATTTTTTGACAATCCTTTGTATTTCTGTGGAGTCTGTTGTTATTTCACCTCGTTCATTTCTGATTTTGTTTATTTGGGTCCTCTCTCTTTGCTTCTTGGTGAGCCTGGCTAGAGATTCATCAATCTTGTTTATCCTTTCAGAGAACCAGCTCTTGGTTTTGTTGATCTTGTGTATTGTTTTTTTGGTCTCTATGTCATTCATTTCTGCTCTGATCTTTATTATTTCCATTCTTCTGCTCATTGTGGACTTTTCTTGTTGCTCCCTTTCTAATTCTTTGAGTTGTTGAGTTAGATGATCTATTACCATTTTTTCTTGTTTTTTGAGATAGGCCTGTAGAGCTCTACACTTCCCTCTCAGGACTGCTTTCATTGTGCCCCATAGGATCTGCAATGTTGTGTTTTTATTGTCACTAGTCTCCAGGATTTTTTAATTTCTTCTTTGATCTCATTGATAATCCAATCATTGTTTAGTAGCATGCTATTCAGTTTCCAAGAGTTTAAATTTTTTGGAATGTTTTTATCATAGTTCATTTCTAATATTTTGCCATTCTGGTCTGAGAAAATGCTTGATATGATTTCAATCTTTTTGAATTTGGGGAGACTTTGCTTTTTAACCAATATGTGGTCTATTTTTGAGAATGCCCCATGTGCACTTGAGAGGAATGTATATTCCATGGCTTTGGGGTGAAATACTGTGAAGATGTCAATTAGGTCCATCTGATCTAGTGTGTCATTTAGAATTGCTCTTTCTTTGCTGATTTTTTGTCCAGAGGATGCATCCATTGATGTCAGTGGTGTATTAAAGTCCCCTACTATGATTGTATTGATGTCGATCTCTCCCTTGATATCTTCCAGCAGATTTTTTTATGTATTTGGGCACTCCTGCGTTGGGTGCATATACGTTTACCAGAGTTATATCTTATTGCTGGATTGCTCCCTTTAGTATTATGTAGTGGCCTTCCTTATCTCTTATTAAGGCCTTTACTTTGAGGTCTATTTTATCTGATATAAGTATCGCAACCCCAGCTTTTTTCTTATTTCCATTTGCCTGAAACATGTTTTTCCATCCCTTCACTCTCAGTCTGTGTGAATCTTTTGCTCTAAGGTGGGTCTCTTGTAGACAGCAAATATATGGGTCATGTTTTCCTATCCATTCAGCTACCCTATGTCTTTTGATTGGTGCATTTAATCCATTTACATTTAATGTTATTATTGATAAGCACCTGTTTGTTGCCATATTTTTCCTTAGTGTTTGTGTATCTTTTTTTTTTTCCATTCAACTCCAACTTTATTTATTTATTTTTTATTTATTTATTTATTTTTCAATTTTTTTAATTAAGGTATTATACGTGTACATATCTTACCATTGCCACCCCCTACCCCACTCCCATATATGCCCTCACCCCCCAGAGTTTTGCATCCATTGGTTATGCTTATATGCATGCATACAAGTCCTTTGATTGATCTCTTATCTCCCGCACCTCTCCCTAACTTTCCCCCTGTAATTTGACAGTCTGTTTGATGCTTTACTGTCTCTGTATCTGTCTTTTTGTTCAAGTTTATAATGTTCTTTATCATCCATAAATGAGTGAGATCATGTGGTATTTTTCTTTCATTTCACTTAACATAATGTTCTCCAATTCCATCCAGGTTGCTGCAAATGATGAGAATTCCTCCTTTTTTATGGCAGCATAGTATTCCATTGTGTAGATGTACCACAGTTTTCTGATCCAGTCATCTGCTGACGGGCACCTAGGCTGTTTCCAAATCTTAGCTATGGTGAATTGTGCTGCTATGAACATAGGGATGCATATATCCTTTCTGATTGGTGTTTCTAGGTTCTTCGGATATATTCCCAGGAGTGGGATTACTGGGTCAAATGGGAGTTCCATTTTCAGTTTTTTGAGGAAACTCCATACTGTTCTCCACAGTGGCTGCACCAGTCTGCATTCCCACCAGCAGTGTACAAGGTTTCCTTTTTCTCCGCATCCTCGCCAGCACTTGTCGTTTGTTGATTTGTTGATGATAGCCATTCTGACAGGTGTGAGATGGTACCGCATTGTTGTTTTGATTTGCATCTCTCGGATAATTAGTGACGTTGAGCATGTTTTCATGTGTCTCTTGGCCTTGCTTCTGACTTCTTTTGAAAAGATTCTATTTAGGTCTGTTGCCCATTTTTTTATTGGATCATTTATCTTCCTTTTATTAAGTTGTATAAGCTGCCTGTAGATGTTGGAGATTAAACCTTTATTAGTGATGCCATTTGCAAATATGTTCTCCCATGCAGTAGGCCTTCTTGTTGTTTTGTTGATGCTTTCTTTTGCTGTGAAAAAGCTTTTTATTTTGATGTAGTCCCAATTGTTAATTTTCTCTTTAGCTTCCATTGCCCTAGGGGCAGTGTCAGTGAAGAATTTCTTTTGGCATATGTCTGAGATTTTGCTGCCTATGGATTGCTCTAGTATTTTTATGGTTTCCCATCTTATGTTTAAGTCCTTAATCCATTTTGAGTTTATTTTTGTGTATGGCATAAGTTGGTGATCAAGCTTCATTTTTTTTGCATGTATCTATCCAAATTTCACAACACCATTTATTGAAGAGACTGTCATGACTCCATTGTATGTTCATGGCTCCTTTGTCAAATATTAATTGAGCATAGTGGTTTGGGTTGATATCTGGATTCTCTATTCTGTTCCATTGATCTATATCTCTGTTCTTGTGCCAGTACCAGGCTGTTTTGAGAACAGTGGCTTTGTAATACAGCTTGAAATCTGGTATTGAGATCCCGCCTACTTTATTCTTCTTTCTCAGGATTGCTGTGGCTATTCGGGGTCTTTTTTTATTCCAGATGAATTTTTGGAGAATTCTTTCAAGGTCTGTGAAATATACCATTGGTATTTTAATGGGGAGTGCATTGAATCTATAGATTGCTTTGTGTAGTATGGACATTTTAATGATGTTGATTCTACCAACCCATGAACATGGTATGTTCTTCCATCTGTTTACGTCTTCCTCTATCTCTTTTTTCAGTGTCCTGTAGTTTTCTGCGTATAGGTCTTTTACCTCCTTAGTAAAGTTTATTCCTAGGTATCTTAATTTTTTTGGTGCGATGGTAAATGGGATTGCCTTTTTAGTCTCTCTGTCTGTAAGTTCACTATTGGTGTATAGAAAGGCCATAGATTTCTTGGCATTAATTTTGTATCCTGCTACATTGCCGAATTCATTTATTAAGTCTATTAGTTTTTTGACGGAGTCTTTCGGATTTTTTATGTACAATGTCATGTCGTCTGCAAATAAAGACAGCTTTACTTGCTCTTTTCCAATTTGGATGCCTTTTATTTCTTCTTCTTGTCTAATTGCAATGGCTAATACTTCCAGTACTATGTCAAACAGGAGTGGTGAGCGTGGGCATCCCTGTCTTGTTCCTGTTCTTAGGGGAAATGTTTTTAGTTTTTGTCCATTGAGTATGATGTTTGCTGTGGGTTTATCATATATAGCTTTTATTATGTTGAGGTATGAGCCTTC
Organism: Eptesicus fuscus; assembly: GCF_027574615.1. Lineage (NCBI taxonomy): Eukaryota > Metazoa > Chordata > Mammalia > Chiroptera > Vespertilionidae > Eptesicus > Eptesicus fuscus. The sequence goes on from NC_072473.1 coordinate 29,149,871, forward strand.
TATTCCCACCTTGTTCAGAGTTTTTATCAAGAAAGGGTGTTGGATTTTGTCAAATGTTTTTTCTGCATCTATTGATATGACTATGTGATTTTTATCTCTCAATTTGTTTATGTGATGTATCATGTTTATTGATTTGCGGATATTGTACCATCCTTGCATTCCTGGGATAAATCCTACTTGGTCATGGTGTATGATCTTTCTGATGTACTGCTGGAGCCGATTTGCTAGAATTTTGTTGAGGATTTTGGCATCTATGTTCATGAGGGATATTGGTTTGTAATTCTCTTTCATTGTGTTGTCTTTATCTGGTTTTGGTATTAAGGTGATGCTGGCTTCATAGAAGGAGCTTGGAAGTGTTCCTTCCTCTTGAATTTTTTGGAATAGTCTGAGGAAGATAGGTTTTAGTTCTTCCTTGAATGTTTGGTAAACTCTCCTGTGAAGCCATCAGGCCCCGGGCTTTTGTTTGCCGGAAGCTTTTTGATGACTGCTTCAATTTCTTCCATAGTTATTGGCCTATTGAGCTCTTTAGATTCTTCTTGATTGATTTTTGGAATGTTATATTTTTCTAGGAATATGTCCATTTCCTCCAGGTTGTCCAGTTTGTTGGAATAGAGTTGTTCGTAGTATTTTGTAACAATCCTTTGTATCTCAGCGGGGTCTGTTGTTATTTCACCTCTTTCATTTCTGATTTTGTTTATTTGGGTCCTCTCTCTTTGCTTCGTGGTGAGCCTGGCTAGAGGTCCATCAATCTTGTTTATCCTTTCAAAGAACCAGCTCTTGGTTTTGTTGATCTTTTGTATTGTTTCTTTGGTCTCTACGTCATTTATCTCTGCTCTGATCTTTGTTATTTCCTTCCTTCTGGTTACAGTGGGCTTTTCTTGCTGCTCTTTTTCTAGCTCTTTGAGTTGTAGGGTTAAGTAATTTATTACCATTGCTTCTTGTTTTTTGCAATAAGCTTGTAGAGCTATGAACTTCCCTCTCAAGACTGCTTTCGCTGTGTCCCATAGATTTTGGATTGTTGTGTTTTCATTGTCATTTGTTGCCATGATGTTTTTTATTTCTTCCTTGATCTCTCTGATGACCCAGTCATGGTTTAATAGCATGCTGTTTAGTCTCCATGTGTTTGATTTCTTTGGATTGTATTTATTATAGTTGATTTCCAGTTTTATGCCACTGTGATCTGAGAAGATGCTTGATGTAATTTCTATCTTCTTGAATTTGAAGAGACTTTGCCTGTGACCCAGCATATGGTCTATCCTTGAAAATGACCCATGTGCACTTGAGAAGAATGTATATTCTGTGGCTTTGGGGTGAAATGTTCTAAAGATGTCAATTAATTCCATCTGGTCTAGTGATTCATTTAGGATTGCTGTTTCTTTGCTGATTTTTTGTTTAGAGGATTTGTCCAGTGGTGATAGTGGGGTATTAAAATCTCCTACTATGATTGTATTGCTATTAATCTCTCCCTTGAAATCCTCCAGGAGTTTTTTTATGTATTTGGGTGCTCCTATATTGGGAGCATATATGTTTACCAGAATTATTTCTTCTTGTTGGATTTCTCCCTTTAGTATTATGAAGTGGACTTCTTTATCTCTTGTTATGGCATTTACCTTGATGTGTATTTTGTCAGATATAAGTATTGCTACCCCAGCTTTTTTTTCATTTCCATTTGCCTGAAAGATATTTTTCCATCCCTTCACTTTCAATCTGTGTGAGTCTCTTGTTCTGAGGTGGGTCTCTTGTAGACAGCATATATATGGGTCGTGTTTTTTTATCCATTCAGCTACTCGATATCTTTTGATTGGAGCATTTAGTCCGTTTACATTTAAAGTTATTACTGAAAGGTATTTGTTTGTAGTCATACCTATTTTTGTGTCTGTATTCCTTCTTACCTGTTTATTACGTCTTTTTACAGTATTCCCTTTAGCAATTCTTGCATTGCTGGTTTGGTGGTGATAAACTCCTTAAGCCTTTTTTTGTCGGCAAAGCTCCTGATTTCCCCTTCAATTTTGATTGATAGTCTTGCTGGATATAATATTCTTGGATTCAGTCCTTTGCTTTGTAACACTTTGTATACCTCCTTCCATTCACTTCTAGCTTGTTGTGTTTCTGTTGAGTAATCATTTGACAATCTGATGGGTGTTCCTTTGTAGGTAACTCTCTGTCTCTCTCTTGACGCCTTTAAGATTCTCTCTTTATCATTCATATTTGCCATTGAAATTATGACATGTCTTGGTGTGGGTCTTTTGGGGTTGATCTTGCTTGGGACTCTCTGTACTTGCGTAACTTTTATCTTTCCCATATCCGGGAAGTTTTCTGTCATTATTTCTTCAAATAGATTTTCTAATCCCTGCTGCTCTTCTTGTCCTTCTGGCAGCCCTATTACTCGTATGTTACTTCGTTTCATGTTGTCCCGAAGCTCCCTTAGGCTTTCCTCCTGCTTTTTAATTCTTTTCTCCAATTGCTGTTCAGATTGAGCTTGTTTCTGTACCTGATCTTCTAACTCACTAATTCGGTCCTCTGCTTCTTGTAGTCTACTGTTGAAACTTTCCATGGTGTTTTTGATTGTAGCTATATCACTTTTCATTTCTTCCTGATTCTTGCATAAATTGTTGATTTTCTCATCCATCCGATGTATAAATTCCACGACCATTACTCTAAACTCCTTTTCGGTCATGTTGCAAGCTTCAGTTTCACTGATTTCCTTTCTTGGCGACTCCACATTTTCTTTCCTCTGTGAGTTATTTCGTTTCCCCATTCTGGCTATCACCAGAAAGCTCAAGCTTCCATTTGCGTGGACCTGGGCCGTGTGCTGTGGTGACTTCGCTCCACCCGAGTTTCACTGAAGTGCTCTGACACTAGGACGTGTGGCTGCCTTTGGTTGGTGGGAACCAGACTTGCCCAGGGTCAGTGTCCTCAGTGTTCCGTGTGGTCTCGTGTGCACACTTAGAATCAGGGGCCCTGTCTGCACCACACTGTTGGTATGTGCCGAAAATGAGATCCTTAGCATGTGCCAGGAGTCAGAGTTTCCCTGTTTCTGCACCAAGACTCGAGTGTCAGAGTCTCTGTTGCCTTGTGCGGTTTCTCATTGAGAATCAGGGTCCCTGTGTGTGCATGCACCAACAATTGGGATCGCTGGCTCTTAGTGTGAACGTGCTGTGAGTCAGGGATCCCAGGAAGCTGTGTCTGGCGTGCCAAATTTCCTGAAGTGGAGCTGCTTCCTGTGTGTGCTCTCTCTACTGAGCCAAACCGGGTAGGGCGCACACTCTTAATTTCCTGAAGGTGAGCTGGCTCCATGCACTCTCCTGGAGTCCCGGAAGGGGGGCGGAGTCTGTCCTGCACAGCAAATTCCCCAAAGGAGAAGGCCCTCTGTGCAAGCACCAAGATTCCCCGAAGGGGGATCTGTGACCCGCAAGCCAAATTCCCCCAAATTCTTTGAAGGGAAGCTCTCTGTGCACACTGACAGATTTCCCCAACAGGGAGCTGCTTCTGTCCCCCCGCACGCCAAATTCCCTGAGGGGGAGCGAGTCCCTGTGCAAAGTTCTGCGGCTTGGGCAAGGGGCGCGTCTTTTAGTTAAAATGGCGCTGACTGCGTGCCTGCGGGAAGGGGGATAGGCTCTTTGACTCACGGAATTCTGCCAGGAAGTCTGGATTCTTGTTGTCTGTTGGTCTGAAGCTGTGATAGCAGTTCTCTGTCCCCAGTGGCTGCAGGGTCCTGGTTTGTTTCAGAAGCCAGGATCCGAGTCTCAGGCAGCTCTGTTTCTCAAGATGGCGTGGTCTCCACGTCCGCACCAGGCGCGGAGATGTGTCCGCTTTGTGCGCGGGGCTCTGCCATCTAGGACTGCCCGGTTAGGCAGCCCCTTGGAAGACCTGCAGAATCTAACTGACCCTAGCTCACACACACACACACACACACACACACACACACACCACACGTCTACACTCTCCTCTATGGGTTCCTCACTCACACTCTCTCTCTCCCTACCTTCCTGCCGGTCGCCATCTTCCCGGAAGTCTTCAATGCTCTGTTTGTGTTTCTTCTTGCCTTTCTCTTTCTTCTTTTTACAGCAGCCCCTTTAGCATTTCTTGCATTGCTGGCTTGGTAGTGATGAACTCTCTTAGCCCTTTTTTGTCTGTGAAGCTTCTGATTCCACCTTCAATTTTGAATGATAGCCTTGCTGGGTATAGTATTCTTGGATTCAGTCCCTTGTTTTGCATCACTTTGTATATTTCATTCCATTTCCTTCTGGCCTGGTGTGTTTCTGTTGAGAAATCGGTTGATATTCTGATAGCAGATCCCTTGTAGGTAACTTTCTGTTTCTCTCTGGCAGCTTTTAAGATTCTTGCTTTGTCGTTGGTGTTCATCAATTTAATTATGATGCGTCTTGGTGTCGGTCTTTTGGGGTTCAACTTGTTTGGGACTCTGTTTACTTCTTGGACTTGGATAGTTTTTTTCTTGCCAATATCAGGGAAGTTTTCTGTCATTATTTCTTCTAACAGGTTTTCTATTCCTTGCTTCTCTTCCTCTCCTTCTTTTATCCTTATTATTCGAAGGTTGTTTCGTTTTGTGTTGTCCCAAAGCTCCCTTAGGCTCTCCTCTTGCTTTTTAAGTCTTCTTTCCAGTTGCTGCTGTGTTTGTGTGTTTTTCCCCACCTTGTCTTCTAATTTGCTGATGCGGTCCTCAGCCTCTTCTACTCTACTCTTTAAGCCTTCCATTGTGTTCTTTATTGCAGCTATGTCGTTCCTCATATCCTCTTGGTTTCTTTTCATGTTGGTGACATTTTCATTCAGCTCCTTATAGTTCTCATTGAGTTGTGTGCATTTGTCATCCCTCCATGTAAACATCCTTATAACGAATACTTTGAATTCTTTCTGTGTTAAGCTGCTAGCCTCAAGTTCATTTAACTCCCTTTCTGGTGATTCCTCTTTTTCCTCCCTTTGGGAATTTTCTGTTTTTCTCCCCATGTTTTCCTGTAATGTTTTAATTGTAGATCCGCTTGCTTTGCTACCCAGGTTCTTTTCAGGATGGTGCTACTGGTGTAATTTTTCAGTTCTCCTGGGTTTGGTAATCAAGTGTAGCTCCCTACTTGAGCTACTTGGGTTCTCTTGATGTAGGCCTGCAAGCTTGAGAGGCACAACTGTGGTGTCTAGAAGTCAGCAGCTATGGAGTGGAGTGTCCCAGTTTTTGCTGTCTTGCACCCTTAGTTGAAATCGCGCGTGTCCAGTGGGGACTCACAGTGGCACCCAGGAACTGTCTGTTGGGAGAGCTCCCAGTGGCTCCCACTGGCACCCTGTGTGTAGATGGGCTCAGGGTGCCTGCCTGTTGTAAATTCGCTTCTGTTGTGGTGTGTTTGCAGGCGCAGAGCTCTAATGCACTCTGAGGGGCCCTGGCACTGAAGTTAAACAGCTATGGTGTATGTGGGAAGTTATTCGGGAGAAAGGAGTTCAGAGTTTCTGCTGTGGGACAGCGCGTCCTTGGCTGTACAGAATCACACCCAGCATGGGCTCAAAGCATCTCCCCAGAGGACCCTGTGGATATATGGTCTCAGGGCGCCTTCCCTTGCTGTGGCCGTGAGGTTGCCTGCTGTGGAGTGCATGTGAACTGGTGGCGTGCCTGCCAGGGCAAAACTCTGATGCACTCTGAGGGATGCTGGCACTGAAGTTAAACAGCTAGGGTGTATGTTGGAAGTTATTCAGGAGAAAGGAGTTCAGTTTCTGCTGTGGGGTCGCGCGTCCTTGGCTGTACAGAATCACACCCAGCAGGGGCTCAAAGCAGCTCCCCAGAGGACCCTGTGGATATATGGGCTCAGGGCGCCTTCCCTTGCTGTGGCCATGAGTTTGCCTGCCCTTGAGTGTGCACGAACTGGTGGTGCTCCCGCCTGCACAGAGGTCTGCTGCACTCTGAGGGACCCTGGCACTGAAGTTTCACCTCAGGGGTGTCCGTGGGCAGTCATTTAGGAAGAGGCAGTTCAGAGATTCTACTGCAGAGCTGCGCACCCTTGACTGTGCAGAATCACCCCCTCTGGGGCTCTCAGTGGTTCCCAAGCACTGCCTGGGTAGTGGAGTGCCTGGGTGCCTATGGGCTGGGGACTAGGTAAATCCTGAGTTCCGGCACTGGGGAGGGGGAGTTTGTACTTACTGCTTTCAGCAGCACACTTTTGAAGGTGGAGGTCTCAGGGTTCGCGTGTCTGCAGCTGGGGTGGCAGGTCTTCTACCAGAGTGGCTGTAGTGTCCAGGTTTGCTTCAGAGACCAGACTGGGTGGTGGTAAGGTGAGGATTCTAGTCTCTAGCAGTTCCGTTCTTAAAGATGGCGGGATCTCTGTGCCACTGGTGTCCTCCCTGGAGTGTTTGCAGTGTCCACGGGGTTTTGCCAACCAAGACTGCTAGGATTGGAAGCCCCCTGGAAGAACTGCAGGGTCTAACTGTCCCTATTTCACTTACACACACACCCACACACGTCCACACACACCTTTGTCACTCCTTCACTCGATTACACACTCTCCCTCCCTACCTTCCTGCAGGTTGCCATCTTCTCTCCCAGATGAATATGTTTAAAATTAAATTGCATAATAAGCGAGTCTGTGCCAATGGCCATTATGGAGTTATTTTTTAATGGCACGAAAGTTGCTGTAGTGCCTTAAATTCTCTACAAATAATCTGTCTTGTCTGCAATAACAGATATTCACTTTACTTTTTTATATATCCATCAATGGGGGCCTCATCAGATATAGGAAAACAGTCACCTAGAAAGAACTCTCACTGAGAAACATGATTTTATGGAGCTCTTTGGTATCCTTGATATAGAAATATTGTTCATTATGTTTTCTGGCAGCCTGATTCATATGGGAGTTACCCAAAACAACGTTTGTGTTCTTATTAATTAACTAGAGTCCTGGTGCACAAAATTCATGCACAGAGGGGGGTTGTCCCTCAGCCCAGCCTGTACCCTCTCTAATCTGGGATCCCTCGATGGATGTCCGACTGCCCATTTAGGCCCAATCCCTGTGGTTTCGGGCCTAAATGGGCAGTTGAACATCCCTCTCACAGTCCAGGACTGCTGGCTCCCAACTGCTTGCCTGCCTGCCTTCCTGATTGCCCCTAACCACTCTGCTGCCAGCCTGTTTGCCCCCAAATTCCCTCCTCTGCCGGCCTGGTCACCCCTAACTGCCCACCTCCAACTACCCTCCCCTGGTCACCCCTAACTGCCCACCTCCAACTGGCCTCCCTTGCAGTCCTTGTCCTTCTCAACTGCCCTCCCTTGCAGGCCAGGTGCCTCCAAACTGCCCTCTCCTGCTGGCCATCTTGTGATGGCCATCTTGTGTCCACATAGGGGCACGATCTTTGACCACATGGAGGCAGCTATATTGTGTGTTTCAGTGATGATCAATCTGCATATTACTCTTTTATTAGATAGGATAGAGGCCTGGTACAGTGGTGGGGGCCAGCTGGTTAGCCCTGAAGGGTGTCCCTGATCAGGGTGGGGTTCCCTTGGGGAGTGGGGCGGCCTGAGCGAGGGGCCTGTGGTGGTTTGCAGGCCAACCACACCCCCTGGCAACCCAAGCAGAGGCCCTGGTATCTGGAATTTATTTTCCTTGTACAATTGAAACTTTGTAGCCTGGAGCGGAGCCAAGCCTGGGGTTCCCGCCGTAGCCAACAGCCATTTCTGTTGGGGTTATAATTGAAACTTTCTTGCCTTTAGTGGGTGGGCCTGGCCAGGTGTGTGGAAAGCTTTGCTTCCCCTGTTGCTGGGGGCAAACCTGGCCTGTTCTCTCAAGCTCCATTCTGCCTCCATTTCTGTTTGAATTTGTTTACCTTCTATAATTGAAACTTTGTAGCTTGAGTGGAGGCTTAGGCCTGGCAAGGGCAGGCGGAAAGCTTGGCTTCCTCTGTTACCTAGGAAACCTTGCTCTCTGTAGCTGTAGCCATCTTGGTTGGGTTAATTTGCATACTCGCTCTGATTGGATAGTGGGTGTGGCTTGTGGTGTGTCAGAGGTATGGTCAATTTGCATATTTGTCTATTATTAGGTACGACTAGAGTCTGTGTGCACAAAATCCGTGCATGTGGGGGGGTGTCCCTCAGCTCAGCCTGCACCCTCTCCAATCTGGGACCCCTCGTGCAGTCAGATATCCCTCTCACAATCCAGGACTTCTGGATCCCAACTGCTTGCCTGCCTTCCTGCCTGATTACCCCTTATCACTTCTTCCTACCAGCCTGATCACCCCCTAACCACTTCCCTGCCAGCCTGATCGATGCCTAAACGCTCCCCTGCCAGTCTGATTGCCTCTAAATGCCCTCCCCTGCTGGCCTGATCACCCCCAACTTCCCTCCCCTCTAGGCCTGGTCCCCCACAACTGCCCTCCCCTGCCAGCCTGGTCACCCCCAACTGCCCTCCCCTCCAGGCTTGGCCGCCCCCCAACTGCCCTTCCCTGCTGGCCTGATTGCCCACAACTGCCCTCACCATCTTGTGGTGGCCTTCTTGTGGCCACATGGGGGCAGCCATCTTTGATCACATGGGGGCGGCCATATTGTAGATTGGAATGATGGTCAATTTGCATATTACCTCTTTATTATATAGGATTAATTTGAACTTCAGACTTAGGAACCAATGGTTGCTCATTGATAATTCCAATTTTCTCATACTGAGAGTATAAAAACTTAGCAAAACAAATTGTTAGTTCCAAGCCATTTGATTAGGTAAGGCTGCAATATTTGTATTTCATAGTCTGGCCTGCCAATATTTATCAGTAGCAAGCTAATACAAAATTAACAACATATTTTTTTCTGTAAAGCTTATTAACTCCCTAAATGTCATTTGCCAGTAGTTTGATGCTTACCATTCTTCTTGGAATGGTAAGTTAGAAATCAGTGACATAATCAACAAGCTAGTATCAGTCAAGTTTAAAGAAACATAAAGCAGATATTGAGGGAAAGTACTAAGACTACAGTTGTAGGATGTTAAAGAAAATGAAAACAGTTGGCTCTTCAAATTCTCTATGAAATGTCTACCATTAAATTTTACTTTTAATCCTTAGATTATGCCAGTGTAAAATAACTGCAAGTTTAATCATAAGAGGAAATAGTATTGACCCTTCTAATAAACAGCACTGAGAATTGCTAGACATATGCCCAGAGGCTTCATGCTAAGAGCTCACAAAATGTTAATAATACAGATGGGCCTGAACTGACATTCTAGGTGTGTTGAAAAGTTGGCTGTGCTGTTATAGAACATCAGATGTCATTCCACTAACATTTTACATTACCACTAGAGCTAGCAGGAACACTGATAACTTGAAATTCAGAAGGATGGTTTGTACTCTGTTTATTTTACAGTGGAACTCTAAAAGGTAGCCTGAACAAGAAAAGAAAAACAAAACTTTCTATAAGGCATCTTGTTGTATGGTATTAAACATTTCTCCAAAAGGAACATGCAGATAGTCACCAGACATGAAAAAATCTTCAAAATCACTGATCATCAGAGAGATGCAAATTAAAACAATAATGAGGTATCACTTCACATCTATCAGAATGGCTACCATCAACAAATCAACAAATGACAAGTGCTGGTGAGGATGTAGAGAAGAGGTAATCCTGGTACACTGCTGGTGGGAATGCAGCCATTATGTAAAACAGTATGGAGTTTCCTCAAAAAATTAAATATGGAACTGCCATTTGACCCAGTGATACCACTTCTAGGAATATATCCTAAGAAACCCGAAATACATATCAGAAAGAATGTGTGCACCCCTATGCTGATAGCAGCACAATTTACAACAGCTAAGACCTGGAAACAGCCCAAGTGCCCCTCAGTAGATGAGTAGATTTAAAAAAAAAGCTGTGGTGCATTTACACAATGGAATACTATGCAGCAGTAAAAAAAAGAAGACTATCTTACCCTTTGAGACAGCATGGAGGGACCTGGAGAATATCATGCTAAGTGAACTAAGTCAGTCAGAGAAAGACAAGTATCACATAATCTCACTCATATGTGGAATCTAAGTAACAATATAAACTGATGAATGGAGTGGATCCAGAGACTCGAAGCATGGAACAGAGTGCAGAATCTCAGAGGGAAGGTCAGGGAGGGTGGGTGGGTGGCAGGTAATCAACCAAGGACCTGTATGTATATATGCATGGCCTATGGACAAAGACAATGGGGTGGTGAGGTCCTGGGGTGGGGAGCAGGGGCGAGCTGGAGGGAAAAATAGAGACATGTAATACTTTCAACAATAAAGAATTGGAAAAAATGAAAAGGAAACACACATATCACATAACAATGTAAAACAACAACAGACAAAAAAACAACCCGACCCCCCCCCTCCCCACACACACACACAAAACACACAGAGAACACAAAACATCTTGGCCCAAGTTAGGAATACTTAAAAATCCCATCAATCTCAAGGTCTAAGACAGGAATGACTAAAAATATTTAACAGAGTGTCACCTCTCCCCAGTATTTTCCTTTTAAAATTGGGGTGTGAAGGAAAATTTCTCTCTCTCAATACCTTCACCTATAGCCCGTGCTTCCTAATTTTGGCTACAACTGAGAAATGTGATTTTACCTGAATCAGGGAAGTACATGAATAACTGTTTGTATGAGTTCTAGAACAACTATTTGTTTTTATCAAGAAACACAATTGGAGTTTACTATATATTTGTAGCAGTCAATGTCAAGTTCAGCTGGAATGCATGTCAAAATGGTTAAAATATTCCTTCACACATAATACAACAAACATTAAAAGAATGCTGTCAGGCGCTGTGCTAAGTGATCAATAAAAGCATTAGTTTATTCATTCAGCATAGTTTTATTGTGTTTTCTGAGTGCTACGGTAGATATTGGGGAAGTTAGTGTATAGATGATCTCTGGTCTAGTGGGGAGATGAATACAACAAAAAATAATAATAGTCATGGCCAGTGTCTTTCAGTGGTTAGAGCACCACCTCCCACACCAAAGGGTCATAAGTTAGATTCCCTGTCAGGGCACCTACTTTCAATGCGGGTTCCATCCCCAGTTGGAACTTTAACAGGAGGCAACCAATCGATGTTTCTCTCTCACATCAATGTCTCTCTCTCTCTCTCTCTCTCTCTCTCTCTCTCTCTCTCTTCTCTCTCTCTCCCTTCCTCTCTCTCTAGAATCAATGAAAAAAAACATATCATTGGTGAGGATTAAAAATAAAAATTAAAATAATAATAATCTATACTAATAAAAAGGTAATATGCTAATTAGGGTGGACATCTCCCAGATGTCCATTTGGATATCAATCCAGACAAAGCCAAGGTCCGGGGCTCAGGGAGCTATGGCCTCAGGAAACCGTGATCCCCTGTGGCTGCAAGGCCCAGGGCTCAGGCCTCACAGCTGCCACGGCTGGCAGTGGCAGCAGCAGTGGGGTGATGGGGGTGGTGACTTCCCCTGATCAACCCAGTTGCCTCCCACAGAGGGAGGCCAGGCTGTGGCTTAGGCCTGCTCCCCATGGGGAGTGGGATTAAGCCATCAGTAGGACATCCCCTACATCCCCTACATCCCCTGAGGGCTCCTGGACTGTGAGAGAGGGTAGGCTGGGCTTAGGGGATCCCCCCCCAGTGCATGAATTTTCATGCACCAGGCCTCTAGTAATAATAATAATAATAATAATAATAATAATAATAATAATAATGTATTGACACTTGTTAATAATGACAATAATATCTGTCATTTATTAGTTGCTTTCTATGTGGTAGGCGCTGTCTGAATTATTCAAATGCTTTTAAGCCTCATATCAATCCTTTGATATAGGTATTATTATCTACATTTCAGATAAGAATATGAAGGCTCAGCATGATTAAATATTTTGCCTGATGTCACAGAGATAGTTTGGATTCAAACCTGTTTGTCTGGTTCCAAAGCCTATGTATCTTTATAAGGAAAAGTGCAAAGTGTTATGAAGCAGATAAAAACAGGTTTTGAGAAGAATTCACAGAGAGGATGATAATTGTGCTGAGTTCCAAAGGATGAGGCAGGAGTTAGCTAGATGGAGAAAGAGGTGTAAGCATGGCTGGTTTTTGTATTTGAAACTGGTAAGACACATAATAAAACTGAATGTTAAATTTCAGAGAAATAATTTTAATTTTTCATACAATGATGTTAAATAGAAAATTAAAAATACCATGAGTGGATAAGATAGAGCGTGGAAGAAATAAAAAACTTAAAAAATGTTTTTTTATTGATTTTAGAGAGAGAAGGGCGAGGGAGAGAGAGAGAAAAACATTGATGAGAGAGAAACATCGAACAGTTGCCTCTCTTGTGCCTCCTAATGGGGATCAAGTCTGCAACCTGGGCATGTGCCCTGAGCAGGAATCAAACCAACAACCTGCTGGTGCTCGACATTCACCCACTCAGCAATACCAACTGGGCAAACAGTGAAGAAATATATAAGAATAAAGGAAAATATATCACCTTAAAAGCATGTTGAATAATTATCATTAACTGAAATGATTCATGGAAAGACAATTTGTCAAATGTCTATACAGACTGTATATCAACTGTGGTTTTAGTCACTCAAAATAAGATTGTTCATCATCAGTGACCAAGAGAATAACAAACATTTTCCCTTCTCATAGTTTCAGGTATCATACAAACTGTGAGTGGCTTTACCAGGGAAAGAAGTTTGAGTTCTTGAGACACTGGAGTCTTTTAGCAGCTTCAGAACCCTCAAGCCCTATAGATTATGTATTTGGGGGCCACCTCTAATTTTGAAAAATTGTGGTTCACAGAGAAGAGAAAAGCAAGGGAGAAATGGAGATAAAAGGATACTTTAGATTTATTTCTTCCTAGAGTACCAAAATACTAAGAAAGGAAGGATTTTTGGTATCAGAGGTGTTTTTGAAAAGAAATTGTATCCTTGTTTGAAGGTGGCCTAACCTCTGTTCTCTTAGCTAGCTATATTCATCCTTAAGCTATGAAATTTTCTACAGAAAATGTTCCTTGACCCACAGGTCTTAGTTAAGTGTTACCCCTCTGTGCTCACACAGAAACCTTTATTTCCCCTGTGATATCACACAAAATAATGTAGTTATCTGTAAGGCCTGTGAGGTCCCCGAAGACAAGGTCCATTCCTGTCTTATCCATTCCTATATCCCAACATACATATAACATAGTGATAAGTAAATATATGTTGTATGAAAAAATAGATGAATGGAATAAATAAATTATTTGGGATGAATCTGCATCTTTGCATGAGTGGACATATAAGAGGGTTATACAATGTCATCAGGAGATTCTGGATGAACAGGAGCTTGCAAACAGAAAACAAGTTGGTGGAAAACAATCGGCATTATTAGAAGTAGTCACCAAGACAGCAGAAGCTACAATTGTCTACTGGACATACAAGAAGGAGTCAAGTATGCTGAAAAGCAGACCTCCCAGCATAGTATACCATAAGAAAAAAATCATAATTATGATACTAAATCATAAAGAAAATGAATTTAGGCTTTAGAAGTTGGGGAAGTAAATCATATATGATAAATGTGATTAATTTGTATCTTTTTTTTATATATATTTTATTGATTTTTTACAGAGAGGAAGGGAGAGGGATAGAGAGCTAGAAACGTCGATGATAGAGAAACATCGACCAGCTGCCTCCTGCACAACCCCCCACCGGGGATGTGCCCGCAACCGATGTACATGCCCTTGACCGGAATCGAACCTGGGACCTTTTCAGTCCACAGGCCGACGCTCTATCCACTGAGCCAAACCGGTTTCGGCTAATTTATATCTTAAGTAGTCTTCTCCCCCAATTATATTAGTGTTTAAAGGAATAATTTAGTAATCAAAATAATGTGGTAGTAGAATAAAAAACAGACACCTAGATCAATGAAACAGAATAAAGAGAACAAAAATAAACCTACAGATACTGGGTATATGATCAATTAATTTACAGTAAAAGACCCAAGAATACACAATGTGGCAAGAATAGTTTCTTCATTATATGGTGGGGAAACTGGATAGCAACATGCAAAAAAAAAAAAAAAAAAAAGAAGGAAAGAAACTGAACCATTATCTTCCACTATTCACAAAAAACAACTCAAAATGGATTAAATATTTGAAACCATAAGATTAAGAAGATTATTTCAAATTAAATATCTGATAAGAGATTAACATACAAAATACATAAAGAACTTATATATCTCAATAACAACAAGAAAATCTGATTAAAAATGGACACAGGAAGTGAATATACATCTTTCCAAAAATATACCTAATGGCTAACAGGTACATGTAAAGGGGCTTAACATCACTAATCATCAGGTAAGTGCAACTAAAAACCACAATGAAATATTACTTCATTCCTATTAGGACATCTATTATCAAAAAGGTAAGAAGTAACAAGTGTTGGAGAAGATGTGAAGAAAATTAAAACCTTGCATATTGTTGATGGGAATGTAAATTGGTTCAGTCATTATGAAAACCATTGTAAAGGTACCACACAAAACTGAAAATAGAACTACCATATCATTTAGAAATTCCACATTTGAATATTTACCCAAAGAAAACAAACTAACAAAAAAAAATATCTTTGAAGAAATCTGCATCCCTAGGTTCATTGAATCATTATTTACAATAGTCAGGACAGGGAAACAACCTAAGTATCCATCAGCAGATCGTATACATATAAAATGTTGCCATAAAAAAGGAAATCCTGCCATTTGCCACAACTCAGATGGACACTGTGTTAGGTGATATAAGTCAGACAGAAAAATAATACTGTATGGTCTCATTAAGATATAAAATATATAAACAAAAAAAAAAAACACAAAAAATACTGCTACAGAATTTTGGTTACCAGAGGCAGGAGTTTGAGGGTGGACAAAATGGGTAAACATGGTCAAAAGGTAAAACGTTACAGTTATACCAGCAAGATAAATAAGTCCTGGGGATGCAATTTACAGCAGGGAGACTATAAAACAAATAAGTTTAGTTGTTGGAAAAAATATATATGTACTCCATCTTGTTCCCTGCCAAAGTCTAAGTCTGTGGTAATACTATTAGTCAACTCTTGATTTCCAAATGTAATATGTTCAAGAGTTTCATTAGTAATTTGGTTATTAAAAATGAAAAATATGTTTTTCTTATTAATCTTGTCATTTGAAATGGTTTAAGATAAACCAACAAAAATACAATTAAACTAATGGGATATCTGATCTATAGATAAAACCATCATCATTTAAAAACCTTCAGCTACTGCCCCTGTCTGAAAAGTAGCAGTTCTCAAGCAGCCCACCCCTGTCCCAGGAGCAGCAGCCCCATAAGCAGCCCACCTCCATAAGAGGAGCAACAGCCCCATGAGCAGCCTGCCCCATCCAAGGAGTAGCACCCACCAGAGGAGCCTCTGCCAACTGAGGAGCAGTCACTGTTGCAACTGCCTCAGGAGTCACTGCCACCCAAGGAACAGCCCCTGCATGACTTGACACCTAGATCCTTTGGTGAGAGCAAAAATGGTATAGACAAATAAACCCCCAAAGGAAAGGAAAGGAGGAATCACCAGAAAAGCAGCTAACTGAAACGGAGGCATGCAATATGTCATAAAAAGAATTCAGAATAAGGGTCACACAGTTCATAAACTGGATGGATGAAAAAATCAACAATTTATGTAAGGATCAAGAATAAATAAAGAGTGATATAGCTGAAATAAAAAACACTAAGGAAAGTTTCAACAGTAGACAAGGAGAAGCTGGGGACCAAATTAGCGAATTAGAAGACAGAGAAACAAAGCACACCCAAACTGAACTGCAATTGGAGAAAAAAAATTAAAAGACAGGAAGAGAGCCTAAGGGAACTTTGGGACAAGAAAAAGCGAAGCAACATACAAAAAATAGGGATGCCAGAATTACAGGAAGAGGAACAAGGGTTAGAAAACTTATTGAAGAAATACTGTCAGAAAACTTCCCTGATGTGGGGAAGAAAAATAGTCACACAAGAACAGAGAGTCCCAAACAAGATGAATCCGAAAACACCCACACCAAGACATGTCATAATTATGCTGGCAAATGTTCAGGACAAAGAGAGAATCTTAAAGGCTGCAAGAGAGAGATGGAAAATTATGTACAAGGGATTTCCCATTAGATTATCAAATGACTTCTCAACAGAAACAAATCAAGCCAGAAAAGAATGGAAGGAAATTTACAAAGTGATACAAAGCAAGGAACTTAATCCAAGAATACTCTATCCAGCAAGGATCTAATTTAAAATTGAAGAGGAAATAAGGAGCTTCACAGACCCCCCCCCCAAAAAAAAAAAAAAGACTAAGGGAGTTTATCACTACCAAACCAGCAATGCAAGAAATGCTAAAGGGTTTGGTGTAAAAAGAAGAAATAAAAAGGGAAGAAGGAACACGGGCACAAAAAATTAAAATAGCTACAAACAAGTACCTATATATAATAACTTTGAACTTTGAACGTAAATGGACTGAATGCTCCAATCAAAAGACATCGAGTGGGTGAATGGATAAAAAAAAAAAAAAGAAAATGACCCATATATATGCTGTCTTCAGGAGATCCACCTCAGAACAAGGGATTCACATACAGTAGACTGAAAATGAAGGGATGGAAAAATATATTTCAGGCAAATTGAAATGAAAAAAAAAACAAAACACAAAAAACCTGGGATAGCAATACTTATATCTGACAAAATAGACCTCAAAGTGAAGGCTATAACAAGATATAAGGAAGGGCATTTCATAATACTAAAGAGATGGATACAACAAGAGGATATAACCCTGGTAAAAATATATGCACCCACTGTAGGAGGACCCAAATACATAAAACAACTCCTGGAAGATATCAAGGGAGAGACTGATAACAATACAATCACAGTAGGGGACTTCAATACCCCACTAACATCACTGGATAAATCCTCTAGACAAAAAATCAGCAAAGAAACAGCAATCTTAAATGACTCACTCAATCAGATACACTTAATTGACATCTTCAGAAAATGTCACCCCAAACCCACAGAATATATATTTTTCTCAAGTGCTCATGGGACATTTTCAAATATAGACCACATATTGGGTCACAGGAAAAGTCTCTTCAAATTCAGGAATATTCAAATCATATCAAGCATCTTCTCAGACCACAGTGGCATAATATTAGAGATAAACTACAATAAAAACAATAAAAAATTCTAACAGTTGGAAGCTGAATAGCATGTGATCAACCAATGATTGGGTTACCAAAAAGGTCAAAGAAGAAATTAAAAACATCCTGGAAATGAATGACAATGAAAACACAACAATACCAAATCTATGGGACACAATGAAAGCAGTCCTGAGAGGGAAGTTGATAGCTCTACAGGCCTACCTCAAAAAACAAGAAAAAATGATAATAAATCATCTGACTCTACAAATTAAAGAATTAGAAAGAGACCAACTAGATAAGCTCATAGTGAGCAGAAGGAAGGGGATAATAAAGATCAGAGCAGAAAGAAATGACATAGAGACCAAAAACAAACAAACAAAAACAATACAAAAGACCAATGAAACCAAGAGCTGGTTCTTTGAAAGGTTAAACATGATTGATGAACCTCTAGCCAGGCTCACCAAGAAACAAAGAGAGAAGACCCAAATAAGCAAAATCAGAAATGAAAGACGCAAATTAACAACATACCCCACAGAAATACAAAGGATTGTTAAGAAATACTATGAACAACTCTATTCCAACAAACTAGACAACCTAGAAGAAATTGACATACTCCTAGAAAAGTACAACTTTCCATAACTCAATCAGGAAGAATCTAAAAATGTCAATAGACACATAACAATGGAAGAAATTGAAGCAGTTATCAAAAAGTTTCCAGCAAACAAAAGCCCGGGGCCAGATGGCTTCACAGGGGAGATTTACCAAACATTCAAGGAAGAACTAAAACCTATTCTCTTCAGACTATTCCAAAAAATACAAGAAGAAGGAACACTTCCAAGCTCCTTATATGAAGCCAGCATCACCCTAATACCAAAACCTGATAAAGACAACACAATGAAAGAGAATTACAGACCAATATCCCTCATGAACATAGATACCAAAATGCTCAACAAAATTCTACCAAATCGGCTCCAGTAGTACATCAGAAAGATCATACACCATGACCAAGTAGGATTTATCCCAGGAATACAAGGATGGTACAATATCCGCAAATCAATAAACATGATACATCACATAAACAAACTGAGAGATAAAAATCACATAGCCATATCAATTGATGCAGAAAAAGCATTTGACAAAATCCAACACTTTTTCTTAATAAGAACCCACAGCAAAGTGGGAATAGAGGGATCATACCTCAACATAATAAAAGCCTTATATGACAAACCTACAGCCAACATCATACTCAATGGGAAAAACATCCTAGAAATGAATGACAATGAAAACACAACAATATAAAATCTATGGGACACAATGAAAGCAGTCCTGAGATGGAAGTTGATAGCTCTAGAGGCCTACCTCAAAAAACAAGAAAAAATGATAAAAACCATTTCAATTAAGAACAGGAATGAGACAGAGATGCCCACTTTCAACACTCCTGTTTGACATAGTTCTGGAAGTGCTATCCATAGAAATTAGACAAACAGAAGAAACAAAAGGTATACAAATTGTAAAAGAAGACATAAAAGTGTCATTATTCACAGATGATGTGATACTATACCTAGAAATCCCTAAAGATTCCATAAAAAAATTATTAGACTTAATAAGTGAATTTGTCAATGTAGCAGGTTACAAAATTAACACCAAGAAATCTATGGCATTTCTATCCACCAATAGTGAACTTACAGAAAGAGACACTAAAAAAAAAAAAAAAAAAAAAAAAAAAAAACATTTGCAATCACATCAAAAAAATTAAGATACCAAAGAATAAATTTAACTAAGGATGTAAAAGACCTATACTCAGAAAACTATAGGACACTGAAAAAAAAAAAAGAGATTAATGAAGACATGAACAGATGGAAGAACATACCGTGTTCATGAATTGGTAGAATCAACATCACTAAAATGTCCATAAAACCCAAAGCAATCTATAGATTCAATGCACTCCCTATTAAAATACCAATGGCATATTTCACAGACCTAGAACAAACTCTCCAAAAATTCATCTGGAATAAATAAAGACCCCAAATAGTTGCAGCAATCCTAAGAAAGAAGAACAAAGTAGGAGGGATCTCAATATGAGATATCAAGCTGTATTACAAAGTCACTGTTCTCAAAACTGCCTGGTACTGTCACAAGAGCAGATATATAGACCAATGGAAGAGAATAGAGAACTCATAAATAAATCCAAACCACTATGCTCAATTAATATTTGACAAAAGAGGCAAGAGCATACAATGGAGTCAAGACAGTCTCTTCAATATATGGTGTTGGGAAAATTGGACAGATACAGGCAAAAAAATGAAACTAGACCACCAATTTACACCATACACAAAATAATCTCAGACTGGATAAAGGACTTAAACATAAGACTGGAAACCCTAAAAATATTAAAGGAATCGACAGGCAGCAAAATCTCAGACATATGCCCAAGCAATATCTTTACCAATACAGCTCCTAGGGCAATGGAAACTAAAGAGAAAATAAAATAAAAAAGGGGCTACATCAAAATAAAAAGCTTCTGCACAGAAAAATAAAAATCAACAAAAAAAAAGGAAGAACAAAATGGCGGCGGAATAGGCAGATGTGTCCTGATCCTTGTCCAGGAGGAAATAGAGGGAGCAGCTGAAAGGAGAGGAATCCAGCCCGAATTGGCGAAGGAGAAGCAGCTAGTGAGACAGTTTGCAGCTGGTAAGGGCAGAGATCTCCTGGTAAAAGGTAAAACAAGGATATGGGCAATAGAATCTGCCGGATCTCTAAGCCCAGAAGGTCAGGGGAAAACTACACAGCGCCAAGCCGCATCCGTGAGGACAGGCAAAGCATCTGACTGTGAGAAAAAGGGTCCAAGGGACTGCGGGAGGTAGTAGATTTTAGACCTTGGAGTCTGATTTGGGATCTGAGCTCAAAGGCAGCCCTGAAGAGCTAACTGCCTGACCGAGCAGTGCCAGAAAGAGAGGAGTTGGTAAAGACACAGTTCCTCCTCGCGCCGGGGCCTGCGTCTTTCTCCACTGAACTTAGTTCATAGGACCTTTCACTTACCCATGGCTGAGGTGAGAAGAAGGGGTGGAGTTGTGGAATCTAGGGAGAGAAGGCAGCAAACAGGTCCAGGAGAAGTAGAAGCATGTCTGGTGCTGACTCACATTGGATCCATGGTCGCCATTTCCTCCTGAGAAATAGCCCCTCCCTCCAGTCTCCAGACAACCTATATAGCCACACCCTGATTCCAACCTGATTATCACCATAAAACCTGAATACTCCCTGAGGCCAGAGGAACTGCCCAAAAGAAAAACCTTTAGCAGCTAGGCACCTCAATTATGCAGTTACACTGCCAGTGCTCTCCAGAGTACTTCAGTGTGCCTGGCAGGCAAACTTACCGCTGGTGCTCCTGTGAGCCGCCACTGGGAGTAAGCCCCTATCCACCACAGGTACAGCAGCAAAAGTTGAGCCTGCCCACCCCACAACTACAGAATTCTGGGCAACACAGTCATGACTTTTCAGGGTGTAGGCCTCCTGAACCACATCACCCCAACAGACGGTTCCTTTGAGCCACTGTGAGTCCCCACTGGGCAAGCATAATTTCAATTTATGGTGCAAGACAGAAAAAATGGGATACTAACCTCCATGACTGCTGACCTCTAGACACCACAGCTGTGCCTCTCAAACTTGCAGGCCTACATCAAGGGAACCCAAATAGTTCAAGGAGGGAACTACACTAGATTAGCAAGCCCAGGAGAACTGAGAGATTACACCAGTAGCACCATCACCAAAAGAACCTGGGTAGCAAAGCAATTGGATCTACAATTAAAACATTACAGGAAAACATGAGGAGATAAAAAGGTAATTTCCAAAGGAAAGAAAAAGAGGAATCACCAGAAAGAGAGTTAAATGAACTTGAGGCTAGCAGCTTAACAGAAAAAGAATTCAGAGTATTCGTTATAAGGATGTTTAAATGGATGGATGACAAATACACACAACTCAATGAGAACTATAAGGAGCTGAATGAAAATGTCACCAACATGAAAAAAACCAAGAGGAGATGAAGAACAACATAGCTGCAATAAAGAACACAATGGAAGGCTTAAAGAGTAGAGTAGAAGAGGCTGAGGACCGCATCAGCAAATTAGAAGACAAGGTGGGGAAAAACACACAAACACAGCAGCAACTGGAAAGAAGACTTAAAAAGCAAGAGGAGAGCCTAAGGGAGCTTTGGGACAACACAAAACGAAACAACCTTTGAATAATAGAGATAAAAGAAGGAGAGGAAGAGAAGCAAGGAATAGAAAACCTGTTAGAAGAAATAATGACAGAAACCGTCCCTGATATTGGCAAGAAAAAAACTATCCAATTCCAAGAAGTAAACAGAGTCCCAAACAAGTTGAACCCGAAAAGACCAACAACAAGACGCATCATAATTAAATTGACGAACACCAACAACAAAGCAAGAATTTTAAAGGCTGCCAGAGAGAAACAGAAAGTTACGTACAAGGAATCTCCTATCAGAATATCAACTGATTTCTCAACAGAAACACACCAGGCCAGAAGGGAATGGAATTAAATATACAAAGTGATGCAAACAAGGGACTGAATCCAAGAATACTATACCCAGCAAGGCTATCATTCAAAATTGAAGGTGGAATCAGAAGCTTCACAGACAAAAAAGGGCTAAGAGAGTTCATCACTACCAAGCCAGCAATGCAAGAAATGCTAAAGGGGCTGCTATAAAAAGAAGAAAGAGAAAGGCAAGAAGAAACACAAACACTAAGGAAAAATATGTCAACAAACAGGTACTTATCAATAATAACATTAAATGTAAATGGATTAAATGCACCAATCAAAATACATAGGGCAGCTGAATGGATAAGAAAACATGACCCATACATTTGCTGTCTACAAGAGACCACCTTAGAGCAAAAGATTCACACAGACTGAGAGTGAAGGGATGGAAAAACATGTTTCAGGCAAATGGAAATGAGAAAAAAGCTGGGGTTGTGATACTTATATCAGATAAAATAGACCTCAAAGTAAAGGCCATAATAAGAGATAAGGAAGGCCACTACATAATACTAAAGGGAGCAATCCAGCAAGAAGATATAACTCTGGTAAACGTATATGCACCCAACGCAGGAGTGCCCAAATACATAAAAAATCTCCTGGAAGATATCAAGGGAGAGATCGACATCAATACAATCATAGTAGGGGACTTTAATACACCACTGACATCAATGGATACAACCTCTGGACAAAAAATCAGCAAAGAAACAGAAATTCTAAATGACACACTAGATCAGATGGACCTAATTGACATCTTCAGAGTATTTCACCCCAAAGCCATGGAATATACATTCTTCTCAAGTGCACATGGGAAACTGAATAGCATGCAACTAAACAATGATTGGGTTATGAATGAGATCAAAGAAGATATTAAAAACAACCTGGAGAGTAATGACAATAAAAACACAACATTGCAAATCCTATGGGGCACAATGAAAGCAGTCCTGAGAGGGAAGTGTAGAGCTCTACAGGCCTACCTCAAAAAAAAACAAGAAAAAAGGATAATAGATCATCTAACTCAACAACTCAAAGAATTAGAAAGGGAGCAACAAGAAAAGTCCACAGTGAGCAGAAGAAAGGAAATAATAAAGATCAGAGCAGAAATGAATGACATAGAGACCAAAAAAAAAAAAAAAATACACAATATCAACAAAACCAAGAACTGGTTCTTTGAAACGATAAACAAGATTGATGAACCTCTAGCCAAGCTCACCAAGAAGCAGAAAGAGGACCCAAATAAACAAAATCAGAAATGAAAGACGCAAATTAAAAACAGACCCCACAGAAATACAAAGGATTGTCAAAAAATACTATGAACAACTCTATTCCAACAAACTAGACAACCTGGAGGAAATGGACACATTCCCAGAAAAACACAACCTTCCAAAACTTACTCAGGAAGAGACTAAAAATCTCAGTAGGCTGATAACTATGGAAGAAATTGAAGCAGTCATCAAAAAGCTTCCAGCAAACAAAAGCCCGGGGCCAAACGGCTTCACAGGGGAGTTTTACAAAACATTCAAGGAAGAACTAAAACCTATTCTCTTCAGACTATTCCAAAAAATACAAGAAGAAGGAACACTTCCAAGCTCCTTCTATGTAGCCAGCATCACCCTAATACCAAAACCTGATAAAGATAACACAATGAAAGAGAATTACAGGCCAATAACCCTCATGAACATAGATGCCAAAATCCTCAACAAAATTCTAGCAAATCGAATCCAGCAGTACATCAGAAAGATCATACACCATGACCAAGTAGGATTTATCCCTGTGATGCAAGGATGGTACAATATTCGCAAATCGATAAACATGATACATCACATAAACAAATTCAGAGATAAAAACCATGTAGCAGCTGAGGCGGCCGCATGCCGAGGATGAAACATTTGCTGCTCCTGAGGATGAAACATTTGCGAAATAATGTTTTTTCCTCAAAGTGACACACTACTCTAGTTACGCTCAGTTTTTTTGGTGAAGTTTGACACACCAAGCTCAAAAGGTTGCCTATCACTGCCATATAGTCATATCAATTGATGCAGAAAAAGCACTTGACAAAATCCAAAACCCTTTCTTGAAAAATACTCTCAGCATGCTGGCAATAGAAGGATCATACCTCAACATAGTAAAAGCCATATATGACAAACCCAGAGCGAACATCACACTCAATGGGCAAAAACTAAAACCATTTCCCCTAAGAATAGGAACAAGATAGGGATGCCCACTCTCATCACTCCTGTTCAACATAGTTTGGAAATACTAGCCATTGCAATCAGACAAGAAGATGAAATAAAATGCATCCAAATTGGAAAAGAAGAAGTAAAAGTGTCCTTATTTGCAGATGACATGATACTGTACATAGAAAACCCTAAAGACTCCATCAAAAAATTACTAAACTTAATAAATGAATTCGGCAGAGTAGCAGGATACAAAATAAATGCTAAGAAATCTATGGCATTTCTATACACCAATAATGAACTTACAGAAAAAGAGACTAAAAAATCATTCCCATTTACCATCACACCACAAAAATTAAGATACCTAGGAATAAACTTTACTAAGGAGGTAAAAGACCTATACGCGGAAGACTACAGAACAATGAAAAAAGAGATAGAGGAAGACATAAACAGATGGAAGAACTTACCATGTTCATGGATTGGTAGAATCAACATCATCAAAATATCCATACTACCCAAAGCAATCTATAATTTCAATGCACTTCCCATTAAAATACCAACGGCATACTTCACAGACCTAGAACCAACTTTTCCAAAATTCATCTGGAATAAAAAAAGACCGCGAATAGCTACAGCAATCCTGAGAAAGAAGAACAAAGTAGGAGGGATCTCAATACCAGATTTCAAGCTGTATTACAAAGCCACTGTTCTCAAAACTGCCTGGTATTGGCACAAGAACAGACATATAGATAGATGGAATAGAATACAGAACCCAGAAATTGATCCAAATCACTATGCTCAATTAATATTTGACAAAGGCGGCATGAACATACAATGGAGTCAAGACAGTCTCTTCAATAAATGGTGATGGGAAAATTGGACAGATACATGAAAAAAAATGAAACTAGACCACCAACTTACACCATACACAAAAATAAACTCAAAATGGATCAAGGACTTAAACATAAGACAGGAAACCATAAAAATACTAGAGGAATCTACAGGCAGAAAAATCTCTGACATATGCCAAAAGAACTTCTTCACTGTTACTGCTCCTAGGGCAATGGAAGCTAAAGAGAAAATAAACAAATGGGACTACATCAAAATAAAAAGCTTTTTTATAGCAAAAGAAACCATCAACAAAACAACAAGAAAGCCCACTTCATGGGGGAACATATTTGCCAATGATGTCAATGGTAAGGGTTTAATCTCCAACATTTACAGGGAACTCATGCAGCTTAACAAAAAGAAGATAAACAATCCTATCAAAAAATGGGCAACTGATTTAAATAGACACTTTTCAAAAGAAGACAGAAGGAAGGCCAAGAGACAATATGAAAACCTGCTCTAAGTCACTAATCATTAGAGAGATGCAAATCAAAACAACAATGCAGTACCATCTCACACCTGTCAGAATGGCCATTATCAACAAGTCAACAAATGACAAGTGCTGGCGAGGATGTGGAGAAAAAGGAACCCTCGTGCACTGCTGGTGGGAATGAAGACTGGTTCAGCCACTGTGGAGAACAGTTTGGAGTTTCCTTAAAAAACTAAAAATAGAACTCCCATTTGACCCAGTGATCCCACTTCTAGGAATATATCCCAAGAGACTGGAAACATCAATCAGAAAGGATATATGCACCCCTATGTTCATAGCAGCACAATTCACCATAGCTAAGATTTGGAAACAGCATAAGTGCCCATTAGCAGATGAGTGGATTGAAAAACTGTGGTACATCTACACAATTGAATACTATGTTGCCGTAAAAAAGAAGGAGCTCTTACCATTTGCAACAATATGGATGGAGATGGAGAAAATTATGCTTAGTGAGAAAGAGGGACAGAGAAAGATAAATATCACATGATCTTACTCATTTGTGGAATATAAATATCAGAGAAAGATAAATATCAGGCAGAGAAAGATAAATATCACATGATCTTACTCATTTGTGGAATATAAATATCAGAGAAAGATAAATATCAGGCAGAGAAAGATAAATATCACATGATCTTACTCATTTGTGGAATATAATGAACAACAAACTGATGGCAGGAGAAATAGATACAGAAACAGAGAAATATCTATCAGAAAATCAAAGCTCAGGGAAGAAATTGTGAGGTAACCAGAAACCCAAGAATGCCTGAGAACACCTTTCTAGCCATGCTAGCAATCATCAGAAGTACGTAATTTTACCTGGGACAAGAGGGTAAGTATTTTGGACTTATGCTCCTGACCCTTCATGGATAAGGCCCCTTACGTGGGCTGATCCCCTGACTAATGTAGTTACCAATAATACCAAACACCTTGGTCATCCAGGAGGTCCATGGGTGGGGCAAGGAAGTATAAATACACAGGGGTCTCCACCCAGCTTCCCTTTTGTATGATACGAAATCAAAACAATGCCCCTTCAATTAAAGAGAGGTTTCTGGCTTGTGTGGACACCAAAGAAAGGGTGTCACTACTATCACTACTTGCCCCCATTAGAAGTGCAGAAAATGTAACTAAGACCTTGTCTATATAAAAAGAAATGTACAGCCAGTTTGAAAGGGAATTGCCATGGACTAGAACAAAGAATATCCTTACATGATATTATTCTACACTGTCATTAAAATTTTTCCCAGATTTGGATCACCCCCAGTACTTATAATAGTTCCTTGCACCCTTGGGGATAAAAAAAAAAATCATCTGTTTGGTGCTTGGAGACAAACGTAACACATCTCTTGATATTTTAGAATTACAACAGCATAATATACAATTATCCCAGGAAAACTTACAAAATGATTCTTTGAATATCTGGCAGCAATTTAAAAAAGACATGTAAGGATTTAATCCCTTTCATTGTGTAGAGGGCCTCCTGAGTAGGCACCTGACCATTCTATATTGGTCCCTCTTACCCTCTAAGCCAAGAGGGACCGTCTTCTCACAATTCAATTGCTCACAGCTGTTGCATGAGCTCTCTGTTCATGTCGAGGTTGAAGTTTCATGATGACGGGTATCATTGATCTGTCTCTCACCCAGTGGGGCGAACTGAGCCCTCCCTGGAGTAGAAATCCAGGTTTCCCAAGATATGTGATCAGTGCTGGGGCCCTGCTAGTAGGCGAGGGGATCCCAAGGCAGGTGCTGGGCATGGAGGCCACGGGGGCATAGGCTACCAAGGAGACAAACTGAACCTCACTTCACCCTGCTTGGACCCGGAAGATGGCTGGTTAGCCAGAGACAGGTAAGATTCCTCAGGGAAGGAACAAACTAAGATAGGCACAGTCGCAGAGGGACCATCAGGAGAGAATTTGAGGGTCAACAGAGGTGGGGCACAGACCCTCACCCCCCACCAACATTGCATGGGCCTGAACCCTAGCCCCTTCTAAGGGAGGTCTCCTGCCCCCATGTCTGCTTTGTTCTTCCCATGCCCAGCCCAGATGAGGACTCAGGTGACCAACAGAGACTTGGCCAACAGCAGCTGCCCTCTCACTCCAACAAGAATTGTTTGAGTTGTCTTGTACCCATGGTGTGTGGAAGTGGGTTTATGATATCTAAATCCAGCC
Source organism: Eptesicus fuscus (assembly GCF_027574615.1). NCBI lineage: Eukaryota > Metazoa > Chordata > Mammalia > Chiroptera > Vespertilionidae > Eptesicus > Eptesicus fuscus. The sequence goes on from NC_072473.1 coordinate 29,177,255, forward strand.
TACTACCAGGAATGTTCAGGACCTACTCAAGAAGGCAAATAATCCTTTCCACTAATATTTACAGGGTAAAATAAGATTGTTGTTAGAGTATTAAATTTGACAGTAAAATAGTAGTCAAGTTTTCAGGCAAATTTAAATTGTCTAGTTGAAACAAGCGAATATGCTAGAAAAATTAATTGTACTGGACAAAAAGTTGTTCCTAAAGTGTTAACTAAAATTTTTATTGGTACTTCATCTCATGATAAAATTGTGCACCATATAATGAACCTAAAACAGTGATATTATAGTGCAAAAAAATAAAATTTAAAAGCCATCAAGACTATATTATAAAATTTTCAAAAGCATCCTAATATTTAAATCAAGAAAGGGGGGTAGTAGAAGAATATCATGTAAGGAAAAATATCTTGTAAGTAATTACATCTAGAAAATTAATACTTTAGAAAATTAATTGTAAGGCTAAAAGCAAGACACCCATGAAAAACACACAAGGTGTCAAAACAAGCCAGAGGAAAATCATTTGGGCAAAAAATGAAATAGGATCCCAAGTCAAATTTATAGAAAATATTCCTTTATTAACTTTTGGTCGAGAATATGTTTGTGTATTTTCAGAAAACAATTCCGAGACCATGTGGATTCCAGCAACAGGGAGGAATCCACAGGACTACTCCAGCCATGAATACAGAAGAGAAACAGTCCAGAGATAGAAGACTCTGACGTCGCCTTGCCATACTAGCAGTTAGCAGCTGTGCATCACTGCAGGTTGCCCAGGGCCAAGCCAGAGAGAGTCGGACCTGCATTACCACCATTTGTCCACCATCCAGAACTGATATGTCATTGCTGACATGTACACATAAGGAATGGTTTGACATTGAAGTTGTGTCTCAAAAAACTGTTGGCCCAGAAAGAAACTCACTACAGACTGACTCATTTGCCTCTCAGCATAACCATTATTGCTTTTCTCATTTTCGGTTCTTATAAGTGTATTTCTATTAGCACATGATCTCACTCATCTAGGGGAAATAATGAACAACATAGACGGATGAACAAGAACAGACCCAGAAACAAGGAGGCATGGATCAGACTGTCGGGCCTCAGAGGGAGGGTAGGGGAGGGTGGGGGTAAAAGGGAGAGATCAACCAAAGGACTTGTGTGCATGCATATGAGCCTAACTAGTGGTGAAGGACAACAGGGGGGTGGGAGCATGCATGGAGAGGGTGTGGGAGGGGAATGGGGAGATGAGGACAAATATGTGATACCTTAATCAATAAAGAAATTTTAAAAAATGAACAAAAAAAAACAAGTAAACCTCCCTCATGGGAGAACATGTTTGCCAATGTTATCTCCAATAAGGGTTTAATCTCCAAAATTTACAGGTAACTCATATAACTTAAGAAAAGAAAGATAAACAACTCAATCAAAAATTGTGCAATGGACTTAAATAGATTTTTTTTTCAAAAGAGGATATAAGGAAGTCCAAGAGACATGAAAATATGCTCAAAGTTACTAATAATCTGAGAGATGCAAATCAAAACGACTATGAGGTAACAACTCACACCCATCAGTATGGCTATCATCAATAAATCAACAAATGACAAGTCCTTGCAAGGATGTGGGGAAAAAAGAACCCTTGTGCACTGCTGGTAAGAATACAGAGTGGTGCAGCCACTGTGGAGAACAGTATGGAGTTTCCTCAAACAACTGAAAATGGAACTCCCTTTTGACCCAATTATCCCACTCCTAGGAATATATCCTAAGAAACTAGAAACACCAATCAGAAAGGATATATGCACCCTATGTTCATAGCAGCACAATTTACAATAGCAAAGATTTGGAAACAGCCTAGGTGCCCGTAAGCAGATGACTGGATCAGAAAACTATGATACATCTACACAATAGAATACTAAGCTGCCATAAAAAGAAGGAATTCTTACCATTTGCAGCAACATGGATGGAATTGGAGAACATTATGCTAAGTGAAATAAGCCAGTCAATGAAAGAAAAATTCCACATGATCTCACTCATTTATGGATAATAAAGAACATTATAAGCTGATGAACAAAAAGATAGATACAGAGACAGTAAAGCATCAAACAGACTGTCAAATTACAGCAGGAAGGTTAGGGAAAGGTGGGGGAGATAAGAGATCAACCGAAGGACTTGTATGCATGCATATAAGCATAACCAATGGACGCAAAATTCTGGGGGGTGAAGGCATTTATGGGAGTGGGGTGGGGGGCAATTGTAAGATATGTACACATATAATACCTTAATTTAAAAAAATGGGGGGAAAAAGGATAAAAGAAAAAAAAAACTAAAAATGGAACTCCCATTTGACCCAGTGATTCCACTTCTAGGAATATATTCCAAGAAACTAGAAACACCAATCAGAAAGGATATATGCACCCCTATGTTCATAGCAGCACAATTCACCATAGCTAAGATTTGGAAACAGCCTAAGTGCCCATCAGCAGATGGGTGGATTAAAAAATTGTGATACACTATGGAATACTATGCTGCAGTAAAAAAGAAGGAATTCTTACTATTTGCAACAGCATGGATGGAACTGGAGAGCATTATGCTAAGCGAAATAAGTCAGAGAAAGATAAATATCACATGATCTCACTAATTTGTGGATTGTAATGAACAACTTAAACTGATTAACAAAAACAGATGCAGAGACAGAGAAGCATCAATCAGATGCTCAAACCTCAGAGGAATGTAGGGGAGGGTGGGGATAAGGGGCAATGATCAACCAAAGGACTTGTATGCTTGCATATAAGCATAACTAATGGACACAGACATCAAAGGGGTGAAGGCATGAGCAGGGGGTGGGAGGGCAATGGGGGTTAATAACACATATGTAATACCTTAATCAATAAAGAAAGAATATAAAGAAAACCTTCAGCTATCTATCTAACAATCTTTCCAATAGGAAAAAAAATTGACCCTATTTTGAGCTCCATATTAGACCCAAAATATATAGCAATCAGTGTATTCTTATTAGCAGGATATTGAAGTATTTCTCCCCTTTTTCAGCCTACTGAGTGATGGCACCAGGAAATTGCATGGGCCTATAAAGGTCTTAGAGGCTTTGACTTTGGGGTTAGCCTGTAGAGTAGAATAGAATTGGTAGGGGGTGAGACAGGGTTCAGTGGCAACTTATCTTCTCAGATGGCAGAACAATCTACATCTAAAAGTAGCAAAAGGGGATATCCAAGATGGCTGTGGAGTAGGTTGAAGCTACACACAACTATTCCACACTGCTATTCCCAGAGCCAAACAGGATATACAAGTAAATTATAGAGCAATCAACCTGAATGACCAAACTGAAGGTCAGCTGAACAGGAGTATTATGTCTAAGGATTTATAGAAGAAACTACATAGAGACTGGTAAGAAGGGCACAGATGTGGAGAGGGTGTGCCTCTGTACCCAGTTACAATCTAGCTGCAAATGAACCCCTGAATTTCAGAGAAAGAATTCAGAGTAATGGTTATAAGGATGCTCAAATGGCTGGATGACAAATACACACAACTCAATGAGAATTATAAGGAGCTGAATGAAAATGTCACCAACATGAAAAGGAACCAAGAGTAAATGAAGAATGACATAGCTGCAATAAAGAACACAATGGAAGGCTTAAACAGTAGACTAGAGGAGGCTGAGGACGGTATCAGCGAATTAGAAGACAAGGTAGGAAAAAAACACAAACACAGCAGCAACTGGAAAGAAAACTTAGCAGGAGGAGAGCCTAAGGGAGCTTTGGAGTAACATGAAATGAAACTACATCTGCATAATAGGGGTACCAGAAGGAGAGGAAGTGGAACTAGGAATAGAAAACCTGTTCAAAGAAATAATGACAGAAAACTTCTCTGATGTTGGCAAGAAAAACCCACACAAGTCCAAGAAGCACATAGAGTCTGAAACAAGATGAACTCAAAAAGATCAATACCAAGACACATCATAATTAAATTGGCAAACATCAATGACAAAGTAAGAATCTTAAAGGCTGCCAGAGACAGAAAGTTACCTATAGGGCAGTGATGGGCAACCTTTTGAGCTTGGTGTGTCAAACTTCACCAAAAAACTGAGCATAACTCGGGTAGTGTGTCACTTTGAGGAAAAAACATTATTTCGCAAATGTTTCATCCTCAGGAGCAGCAAATGTTTCATCCTCAGCATGCAGCCGCCTCAGCAGCCGCGTGTCATCAAAAATGGCTACGTGTGTCAGTGCTGACATGCATGTCATAGGTTCGCCATCACTGCTATAGGGGATCTCCCATTAGAATATCAACTGATTTTTCAACAGAAACACACCAGGCCAGAAGGGAAGGGAATGAAGTATACAAAGTAATGCAAAGCAAAGGACTGAATCCAGGCATACCATAGCCAGCAAGGCTATCATTCAAAATTGAAAGTGGAATCAGGAGCTTCACAGACAAAAAAGGGATAAGAGAGTTTATTACCACCAAGCCAGCAATGCAAGAAATGCTAAAGGGACTGCTGTAAAAAGAAGAAACAGAAAGGCAAGAAGGAACACAAACGTAAAGTATAAAAATGGGGACAAAGAAGTATTTTTCAATAATATTAAATATAAATTGGTTAAATATACCAATCAAAAGACATAGGGTAGCTGAATAGATAAGAAAATATGACCCATATATTTGCTGTCTGCAAATGACTCACTTCAGAACAAAAGATTCACACAGACTAATAGTGAAGGAATGGAAAAAAAATTCAGGCAAATGGAAATGAGAAAAAAAGCTGGGGTTGCAATACTTATATCTGATAAAATATAGACATCAAAGTAAAGGCCATAACAAGAGATAAGGACGGCCAATTCATAATACTAAAGGGAGCAATTCAACAAGAGGATATAACTCTGGTAAACATATATGCACCCAATACAGGGGCACCCAAAAACATAAAACAACTTCTGGAATATATCAAGGGAGAGATCAACAGTGGTACAATCATAATAGGGGACTTTAATACCCCACTGACACCACTGATAAATCCTCTAAACAAAAAATCAGCAAAGAAACAACAATCCTAAATGGGGATAAGGACACATATGTAATACTTTAATCAATAAAGAAAGAAAATAAAGGTCTCCCTGAGATGTGTGGGGTCTGAATGCAACACCATGACCCCCAAACCAGACCACAAGAATCAGGAAGAGGAGTCTGCATAGCATTTGGCAGAAAATTAGTGGGGACTCTGCTAGGAAGAGGAGGGAGTCTGCTAGAATCCCTTGTGCTCTCTTAAGGGACTAATGCACAGGAGATTGCTCTAGGGAACTTATTCAGGGGTCTTGCTGGAAGCAAACTCCAGCAGGTCATAATTATGCAAGAAGTTCATCAGAAGGCTGATGGACCAGCAGGACTGAAAATCTGCATATTATTACCTGCTGCTGAACAGCTGTAGGCATTTCCCCTAACATGATCTTTTCCTGTTTATCAAACCTTACCTTTGATATGTATATCTGCTTTCCTAAAGGTCTAATGTGTTTTCCAATAAATAAAAAGCCGTGGGTCTGGAGATTCAGAGAGCTTAGTCACTAGAGCTAAGTTTCTGCCTTGTTCCCCCAAATGCCTTCTAAATTTATATTTCTTGTCTAGTCTCTATTCATTTATGTGCAGCCCTTCTCCAGATTTCTGAGCCCTAGCTGGGAAAAGACTGCAGCAGACTCCCATAGAGGGGAGGTGACTCAGGGCATATGGATGTCATAAAGAGAGGATTTGGGTGGAGTGTCCCCAGAGAGAGATCTGGAGTGTTGGCTACTAAGGTCCTGGTCCTGAATTAACATACCACACCTCCCATGGCCACAATATCCCAGGGTCAGGCACTCCTACTCTTACAAAACCATCCTGTGGAGTGTACCAACCAAGTCTTCCAAATACTGATGGCACCACCCTGCCAAGCTTGACTTCAGCAGAAAAGACTGTTTGCTGAACCCAGCAGGGACTTATGGTGATCTCTTTTTCTGGAGAAAGTATAGCCAGACACCTCAGACAGTCATTGAACTGTCTGGTTTTGGGACAGGAGCCAAAAATGTCCCCTCATGCCAGTTCAGCAGTTACCACCCCAAAAGACTCCATTGATCTGTTTTCCCAAGTCCCACTGGCTGAGTTCGGTTCTGCAAGAGGAAGGAAATTCTGCTCAGAACTTAGACTTTTGAAGTACATCTTGCTCAGAGTCTCCTGTGGCATGGCTGTGGAGCTAAGGGAAGATGTACAGCTCACTCCCCTCCAGAAGGCCAGCACCACGGCCAACAGAAGATTGCCTTGATATGTTTTTACAAGTCCAGCTGGCCCCATTCTGTTATGCTGTTTCAGTGGGGGCCAAGGGACACTGTTCAGAGCTGGGACCTTCAGAGCACTTCTTCCTCAGAGGCTCTGGTCTGGGGCTCAAGCAGGCACAGGTACAGAGTTGAGGGGAAGAGTGAAGCCAATATCACCCCTAACAGAAGGCTTTCTGTTCTGTTTTCCTAAGTCAAGGTGTCCCCATCCTGATGAGCTCAGTTATGCAGCAGGGAGAGAACCCCACTGAGAGATGGGATCTTCTGCAAATGTCTGGGTCTCTGATGGTGCAGCTGTGGAGCAAAGGAGAGAAGAGCTTGCCCCCTTCAACAGGGTCAGCTGGCACCACCCCCAACAGAAGACTGCCTTGATTTGTTTTCCCAAGACTCAGTGGACCCACTTTGCTGAGCTTAGCTCAGTGGGAGGAAGGGAATCGTGCTCAGAGCTGGAACTTCTAGAGTTGCTATTCCTCAGAGATCAAGTAGGCACACTATGCAACTGAGGAGAGGTATGGAGCTCACCTCCCCCCCCCATAAGATCACTCAGAGCCACCTCCAATGGAAAACATTTTTAATTTGTTTTCCCAAGTCCCAGTGGTCCCACCCTGCTGAGTTTGCTCCTGCTGTATAGACATCTGGCTGCACCCAACCAGAATCAATGGTGCACTCCTCTTGGGGGAGAAAGAGTAAGATAATCTGGCAGAGACAGGGTGGTATGGCTCTAGAGTAGGGGCCATATTTACCCCATTGAGAGCATGACCTTGCTTCCCCCAATTTTAGGACCCTCTAGCTTCATCCTCTTGACATGGATGTTCCACACTACCAAGCTTGAGCCAGAGGAAGGGTTAGTGGGTAGGGGTAGCTTGGACCCCACTCTACAGTATTTCCTCATAAGACTCTGGAGGAAGTCCAAACAACTGCAGGGGGTGGTGGATTAGCCAAAAGGTGGATTATAACCTCAGGGAGACTTAAACTTTTATTGATCTGCTCTGCAGATCAGAGCTTCAGGAAACTGATTCCTATACACAGTGTGGCCCATCCCCCCCACACCCAGGCACAGTAGGCATAGCTACAATCAGTCAATAATCTGGAGGGTCCATACCAGTATACCAAGGCTGACTACACACAACATCTGACATTGACCTGAAGCAGAGCCCTAGCCAAGTGGGTCCAGAACGAACACAGCCAGTGGGGGGATTCAAATCTCACCAGAACTTGACCCAAATACCCACACAAATGGTACAGCCAAATGGGAACCAAAGTAGGAACCAGAAACTGCTGGGAACAACTCTAACTTGGGGGTGGAGTGACAGCCCCTGAACAGTGACTCATACACTGTGAACAAAGTCTGTTCTTATAGACAGCCACCCTGAGGGTTAACTCTAACCTCAAATGGGCCAATACCATTAAAGTTTCAACTACAAGAGACAGTTGACACATAATCCACAAAAGAAATATTCCTGGAGCACCTAGCTCAGATGATCAGAAGATTGAGCCACTGAGACCCACAATGCACCTACAACAGAAAGTCCTCAAAATGAGCTTGGAAATCATAGCAGATTTATCTAATGCACAGAGACAAACACAAAAGGGCAGACAAAATGGAAAGGCAAAGAAATATGTCCCAAATGAAAAAAAAAAAAAAAAAGAAATCCCAAGAAAAAGAATTAAATGAAATGGAAGCAACCAAGCTACCAGATGCAGAGTGTAAAACAATGGTTATAAGGATATTCAAAGACCTTAGGAGAAGAATGGACAATCTTAGTGAGATGCTAAACAAAGAGATAGTAAGCATTAAAAGTGACATAGAAATCATAAAAAAGCAACTCAGAAATGAAGAATACAATATCTGAAATGAAGAACACACTAGAAAGAATCAAAAAGTTAGATGAAGGAGATAATTTAATCAGCAATTTAGATGACAAGGTAAAAGTTAGCACCCAAGCAGTGCAACAAAAAAAAGTGAATAAAATAATGAGGAAAGTTTAAGGGACCTTTGGGACAACAAGTGAAATGACATTCACATTATAGGGGTGCCAGGAGATGAGAGTAAGCAAGAGATACAGAACGTGTTTGAAGAAATAATGCCTGAAAACTTCCCTAATCTGGTGAAGGAAAAATTCACACAGGTTCAGGAAGCTCAGAGATTTACAATCAGGTTGTACCCAAACAGGCCCATACCAAGACATCATAATTCAAATGGCAAAGGTTAAAGACATAGAGAGAATCTTAACAGCAGCAAGAGAAAAACAGTAACTTACAAGGGTGCTCCAATAAGGCTATGGGCTGATTTCTCAACAGCAACATTTTAGGCCAGAAGGTATTGGCATAAAATATTCAAAGTGATGAAGATCAAGGACCTGCAACTAAGTCTACTCTATCCAGCAAGGCTATAATTTAAACTTGAAGATGAAATGAAGAACTTCCCAGACATACAAGTTATTCATAAGCAACAAACAAGTATTGCAAGAAATGTTAAAGGTTCTGCTTTAAGAAGAAGAAAAATCCCCAAAGAATAGAAAGAGGGGAACATGGTATAAACAATAAGATGACAATAAATACAGACCTATCAATATTAACCTTAAATGTAATGGATTAAATGCTCCAATCAAAAGACATAGGATAAGGAAGCATGACCTATATATATATGCTTCTACAAGAGACCCACCTCAAAACAAAATATACACAGAATGAAAGTGATGGAATGGAAAAAATACTCCATGCAAATGAAATGGAAAAAATAACACCTGGGATAAAGATAATTTTATCAGACAAAATAGACTTTAAAACAAAAGCCACAATAAGAGACAAAGAAGGACATCACATAATACTTAATGGAATCAATTAAAAAAGAGGATATAACTAACCTCTGTACATTATGGAAGAGACTGACAGCAACACAGTCATAGTAGGGGATCCTAACACTCCACTGTCTTCAATGAATCTGTCTTCCAGAAAAAAATACCAATAAGGCAACAGTGGCTTTAAATGATACACTAGAATGGATAGACTTAATAAATATTAATAGAACATTTTATTCCAAAGAAGAAGAAATTACTTTCTTTTTAAGTACACAAGAATCATTCTCTTTTTTTTATAAATATATTTTATTGATTTTTTTTACAGAAAGGGAGAGGGATAGAGAGTCAGAAACATCGATGAGAGAGAAACATTGATCAGCTGCCTCCTGCACATCTCCTACTGGGGATGTGCCCGCAACCAAGGTACATGCCCTTGACCAGAATTGAACCTGGGACCCTTCAGTCCACAAGCCAACGCTCTATCCACTGAGCCAAACTGGTTAGGGCACGAATCATTCTCTAAGAGATCATATGTTAGAACATAAGTCTTAATAAATTCAAAATTAAAATTATATCAAGCATATTTTATAACCACAAGGGTATGAAAGTAGAAATTACAACAAAAACAATTGAAAAACACTCAAACAGATCAAGGAAATAAAGAAGGAAATCAATAGCTACCTGGAGAAAAATAAAAATGAACACATAACAAACCCAAACTGATGGTACACAGAAAAGAAGGGTTGAGAGGGAAATTCATAGCATTACAGGCTTATCTCAAAAAGAAGAAAAATTTCAAGTAAATAATATAATAATACACCTTAAACACCTAGAAAAAGAAAAAGAAACAAAACCCAGAGTATGTAGAGGTAAGGTTATAATAAAGATTATAGTGAAAATAAATGGCATAGAAACTGAAAACCAATACAAAAGATCAATGAAACCAAGACCTGATTCTTTGAAAGATAAATAAGATTGAAAAACTTTTAATCTGACTCATCAAGAAAAAAAGAGAAAAGACCTGAATAAATAAAATCAGAAATGAAAAAGGAGAAGTAACAACTGACACCACAGAAATACAATGGATTTTAAGAAAATAATATGAACTATATGTCAACAAATTGGACAACCTAGTTGAAATGAATAAATTCCTAGAAACATACAATCTTCAAAACTATATCAGGAAGAATCATAAAATCTGAATAGACCAATTACAACTAATTAAATCAAAGCAGTAATAAAAAAATTGCCAGCAAAAAATTCCTGAATCAGATGGTTTCACAAGTGAATTTTACCAAACAGTCAAAGAGGAACTAATATATATCCTCCTCAAACTATTCCAAAAATTCCAAGAAGAAGGAAGACTCCTAAGCTCATTTTAGGAGTCCAGCATTATCCTATTTCCACAACCAGATGAAGACACCACAATAAAAAAAAAATATTAAAGGCCAATATCTCTGATGAATAGCTATGCTAAAATCCACAACAAAATATTACCAAAACTAATCCAACAGTACATTAAAAGGAACGTACACCATGATCAACTGGGATTCATTCAGAAGATGAAAGGTTGGTAAAATAGTCACAAATCACATAAACAAAGTGAAGGCTAAAAAATCACAAGATAATATCAATAGAAGTAGAAAAGGTTTTATAAAATCTATCCCCACGTTTATGATAAAAACTCTCAGCAAAGTGGGTAGAGGAATCATACCTTCACATTATAAAGGCCATGTATGACAATCCTACAACCAACATCATACTCAATGGGCAAAAACTAAAACTTTTTTCTTTCAGATCAGGAGCAAGACAGTGAGGGCTGCTTTTATCACTCTTGTTCAACATAGGACTGGAAGTTCTAGCCACAGCCATCTGACAAAAAGAAGAAATAAAAGACATCCAAATTGGAAAAGAGGAAGTAAAATTGTCGTTACTCACAGATGACATGGTACTGCACATAGAAAACCCTAAAAGATTCCACCAAAAAGTATAAGAACTGAAAAATGTATTGAATTTAGTAATGTAGCAGGATACAAAATTAATATTCATAGGCCATTGGCATTTTTATACATCAATAATGAATTACAAGAAAGAGCAATTAAGAAAACAATCCCATTTACTACTGCAACCACACAAAAAAATGGTACCTAGGAATAAATTACACCAAGGTGGTAAGACCTGAACTCAAAAAAGTTATAGGATACTGAAGAATGTAACTGAGGAAGATACAAATAAGTGGAAGCATATTTTGAGTTCAAGGATAGAAAGAATTAACATCATTAAAATATCCATACTACCCAAAACATTGTGTAGATTCAACACAATTCCTATTAAAATACCAATGGCATATTTCACAGATCTAGAACAAATATTCCAAAAATTTATATGGAATCACAAAAGACCTTGCATAGCCACAGCAAGCTTGATAAAGAAGAACAAAGTTAGATATATCATGCTACCTGATATCAAACTATACTACAAAGCCATTATAATCAAACAACCTGGTACTGGTGTAAGAACAGATAAATGGCACAGAACAGAGACCCTGAAATAAACCCATGCCTTTATGGTCAATTAATATTTCACAAAGGAGACAAGAATATGCAATTGGATAAAGACAGTCTCTTTAATAAATGTTGTTTGTAAAATTACAGATATATGCCCCCCAAAATGAAACTTGAACATGAACTTACACCATAACTCAAGAATAAACTCAAAAGGGTAAGAATTAAATGTACGTTGAGAAACCATAAAAAATCCTAGAGAAAAATATAGGCAGCAAAATCTCAAACATCTCTCAAAGCAATATTTTTGCCAATATAAGTGGCCCGGTGCACAGATTCATGCACATTGAAAGGAAAAAAAATTAGAAGAAATATTTTAATATTGCTATTTGACCTTTCTCCCTCAGCACCTGGGAGCCTGGCCCCACCACCCACCACCCACCACTCCGGCTGGTCGCTGCCAGTGACTATTGCCCCCGATGCTGCCCTGGCTCCCAGGTGCTGAGGGAGCAAGGCAGAGGCCCCACTGACACTGCTGGTCGCTGCCTGTGGGGGCCCAATCGCCCAGCCAATCGCCAATTGCCCTGCTGCAGTCCAGCTCCCAGGTGCTGAGGGAGCCGGGTGGCACCACCACTGCTGGTGGCCCTGGGATCCGATCAGCGGGTCGATTAGGTCTCCACCCAGGGACCAGTAGCTCACACCTGCCCTGGCATGGCACCACTCACTCACCTGCTCCACCATCCCACCCTGGTCCTGCTCTCATTGGGGCCCATCAGGACCTGCAGCACCTCCACTGCCACCTGCTGCCAGCACTGCATCGCCAATATCCGCTATGTTCCGCGCCGCCCCCGGTGATCAGTTCACATCATAGCAAGCAGTCGAACTCCCAACAGGACTCCAGGTCGAGGGGACAATTTGCATATTAGGCTTTTATTATATAGGATGGGCAAAGGAAACAAAGAATGAAATAAACAAATGGAACATCACACTAAAAAACTTTTTTTAAAAATATTTTTTATTGATTTCAGAGAGAAAGGGAGAGGAGAGAGAGACAAAACACCAATAATGAGAGAGGATCATTGATCAGCTGCCTCCTGCATGCCCCACATTGGGTATTGACCCTGCAACCTGGGCATGTGCGCTGACCGGGAATCAACCCATGACCTTCTGGTTCATAGGTCGATGCTCAATTACTGAGCCATGCTGGCCGGCCCAAACTAAAAAGCTTTTGCACAGCAAAAGAAAACATCAATAAAATGAAAAGGGGACCCACTGAATGGGAAAATATATTTGCCAATGATACATCTGATAAGGGGTTAATTTCCAAAATGTATATATATATAACTTATTCAACTCAACACCAGAAAGACATGCAACCCAATTTTTCAAAAGGGCAAATAACCTGAATAGGCACTTTTCCAAAGAGGACATATAGATGGCCAATAGACATATGAAAAATTGCTCAATATCATTAACCCTCAGAGATATGCAAATGAAAAGCAGAGTGTGATATCACCTCACACCTGCTAGAATGGCTATCATCAATAAATCAACAAACAAGTGCTGGCAAGGATGTGGAGAAATGGGAACCCTCATATACTGTTGGTGGGACTGCAGACTAATGCTGCTACTGTGAAAAATAGTATGGAGTTTCCTCAAAAACTAAAAATGGAACTTCCTTATGATACAAAGATCCCATTTCTGGGAATATATCCAAAGAAACCTGAAACACTTATTTGAAAGAATGTATGCATCCCTATGTTCATTGCAGTGTTGTTTACAATAGCCAAGATCTGGAAACAGCCCAAGTTCCCATCAGATTAGTGGATAAAAAAAAGCTGAGGTACATTTACACAGTGGATACTACATGGCCATAATAAAGAAGGAAATATTACTTATTTCACTTAGCATGATACCTGGAGAGTATTATGATAATAAGTGAAATAATCCAGTCAGAGAAAGACAAGTACCATAGGATTTCACTTATATGTTGAATCAATGAACAAACTAACAAACAAAATAGAAACAGATTCATAGATACATAGAGCAGACTGACAACTGTCAGAGAACAGGGGTGTTGGAGAACTGGGTGAAAGAATGTGAAGGGATTCATTACACACACACACACACACACACACACACACACACACACACATGTCTATAATAATAAAAGCGTAATATGCTAATTAGACTGGATATCTTTCCAGATGACATTCCAAATGAAGCCAGGGCTGCGAGGGAAGCCCGGGTCCCGGGTGCCAGAGGGAAGCCAGTGCTAGCAGCTGGGGAAGGAAGGCCTACTCTTGCATAAATTTTGTGCATCAGGCCTCTATTGTATATATATCTATATCTCACATAAACACAGACAACAGTGCAATGATAGCTAGAGGGAAAGTGGGATGGGGTATATGGAGGTGGGCAAATGGGGCTGGAAAGAGACTGCTTTTGGGTGACAGGTGTATGATGAAGTATGCAGATGATGTTTTCTTGAGTTTTGCACTTGAAATCTGTATGGTTTTACTAAATAATGTCACCCCAATAAGTTCAATAAAAATAAATAAAAATTTAAAAAGAATAAAAGAAAACATAAAAATAAATAAAAGTAGCAAAAAGAATGAAACCTTGGATGTTAGGAAGAGAGTTGAGATAAATTTGGAACCATGATACACGCATAAAAGATGTTTCTGTGTCAAGCTATTTAGAATTCAAGGCTTGCCACTATTGGTAAGTGTGAAAGAATTGGGTTAACTGTGTCATTAGCTAAAATACTTTGTTTAAAAAAATTCAGTTTATGGTTTATGACTATGTTGATGTTTTTTGAAGCTTAAATCCAAATATTAAACTTTGCTAAGAACAAGTTCTTCCTTTTAATTGACTTACAGAAAAACTCTCATTTTCATAGTTAACTGGTGCTTTAAACATGTTTCTGAAAATTAATAGCAAACATGTTTCCTTATTTACAAGAAATATTGCTTTTAAATTAGAAATATGTAGAGCAAAATAAGAAAGTGTTACTATAGGACATATCTCTGTCCATATCCCACTGCTCTTTGATTAATCTCTTAGATGTAGAAATATTGGATGGTGGGTTCCTGTTATACTCTCATTGCTTTTTATTCAAACTTCCCTATAATTTATTCCTATCTTAAGTAATCAAATATTACCTCCCATTATATCAGGACAATAATTTTTGCTTCTTTATAGTGTATTCTTTACTGTTCCAAGGACAGTACACACTAATCTAATTTCTTACTCTTAGTGTGTTAGCTAGTGCTGATCTCTTATCTTCACTTTTTAGTCCTAAGTCCTACTTGTTCACTAGATTACTAGTCAAGATAAATAATGCTGACCCATTATTCGTCCATATAACATGTTCTTTGTCTTTTACCCTTTGCACCATACATATTTGGAATTAATTATTTAACATTTATAGTGATTTCCAATTGTTTATATAATAAACCCCGTTGCTTCAACTGCATTGGAATTTTCTTGGTATATAAAGAATTATTTTCAATGTTACACATTGAATTGTACCCTTTGACTAATTAAGACAGATTTTTTTTGGTATGTTCCTGTTGCTCTGGAATTTTAAAAATCTTCACATCCTATTAACTTCAAATGGCATGGCAATCCATGAACCAATATCTATCATATTTTTTAGAATAAATTTTACCCAAAGTATTATAGGTTGAACTCGGTTTTGAAAAAAGTCATTCAAAGGTGAAGAAATATTCCCTCAATCATAACATAATGAAATATCATGCCATGGCCTGAAAAGTTTATTAGTTAACTTCAACTGCATTTGTGCTTATTGTAGTGCGTACTGGTCTCCACACTTTCTGATTCAATTAAGTGAGGGAAGTTGTTGAGCATAGAGAAATTGCAAAGATTTTAATAAATATGCTTGATAACTTAGGCAGCATTACCATTGATAAATCAGCACATTTGCCTTACTGGAATTTCTGCCTAGCTTACTTTTAATGTATCAGGACTTAAAACAGGGTTCCAGATCTGTATTCTCAGTTCTTCTATCCTTCAGTTTAAAACTAGAAACTTTAGAGAAGGATTGAAATGCAACTCAGATAAGGTATAAAAAAGGCAAACTCTTATATGGCCAGGATGAGGTTGATAAAGAGTACTTATTGTTTAAATCATTAAAGAATTCAAGTGAATTTTTTAAAATGTTCAGATTTGATTCAGTAATTCATCAATAAATAAAAGAAGATGTATTTTGTGTGTATATACTGGGTTCATGACACATGTATACACCAGAGTGCTAATAGGCATAAAACTCTGCTGATTCATTTTATATTACCTGTGACATATGAAGGATTTTTATCATTTTAAATAAGGAGCTGCTTATATGTGTGTGATTTGGGGTTTTCCTCCATCAAGTTCATGTTGAAGTGGCAAAACTTTGGTGGTTCAATATCAATTCTGACCTTTGCAATATTGAGAGCTATCTAGCAAAAGAAGTAGCTCCTTGTCATTATAATCATCCTCTCTAATAATAGACAAATATGCAAATTGACCATACCTCCGACACGCCCACAAGTCACGCCCACCATCCAATCAGAGCGAGTATGCAAATTAACCCAAACCAAGATGGCTACAGCCACAGAGAGCAAGGTTTCCTAGGTAACAGAGGAAGCCAAGCTTTCTGCCTGCCCTAGCCAGGCCTAAGCCTCCACTCAAGCTACAAAGTTTCAATTATAGAAGGTAAATAAATTCAAACAAATGGTGGCAGAATGGAGCTTGAGAGAGCAGGCCAGGGTTGCTGCTGGCAACAGGGGAAGCAAAGCTTTCCACACACCCTGGCCGGGCCCATCCGCTTAAGGCAACAAAGTTTCAATTATAACCCCAACACAAATGGCTGCCGGCCGGCCTCGGAGGGAGCCCCAGGCTTGGCTCCGCTCCAGGCTACAAAGTTTCAGTTGTAGAAGGAAAATAAATTCCAGATACCAGGGCCTCTGCTTGGATTGCCAGGGGGTGTGGCCAGCCTGCAAACCACTACAGGCCCCTCGCTCAGGCCGCCCCACACCCCAAGGGAACCCCCACCTGATCCGGGACGCCCTTCAGGGCAAACCAGTTGGCCCCCACCCCTGTACCAGGCCTCTATCCTATCTAATAAAAGAGTAATATGCAGATTGATCATCACTGCAACACACAATATAGCTGCCCCCATGTGGTCAAAGATCTTGCCCCCATGTGGACACAAGATGGCCACCACAAGATGGCCAGCAGGGGAGGGCAGTTGGGAGGCACCCGGCATGCAAGGGAGGGCAGTTGAGAGGGACCAGGCTTGCAAGGGAGGGCAGTTGGAGGTGATCAACCCTGCAGGAGAGGGCAGTTAGGGGTGACCAGGCCGACAGAGGAGGGCAGTTGGAGGTGATCAACCCTGCAGGAGAGGGCAGTTAGGGGTGACCAGGCCAGCAGAAGAGGGAAGTTGGGGGCAAACAGGCTGGCAGCAGAGTGGTTAGGGGGTGATCAGGCTGGCAGGCAGAAGCGGTTAGGGGCAATCAGGAAGGCAGGCAGGCAAGCAGTTGGGATCCAGCAGTGCTGGATTGTGAGAGGGATGTCCGACTGCCCTCAAAGGGGTCCCATATTGGAGAGGGTATAGGCTGGGCTGAGGGACAACCCCCCTCCGTGCACGAATTTCGTGCACTGGGCCTCTAGTTAGAATAATAATTGTGTGCCAACCTTTGAGATAAAAGACTACTGATGGTCTTCATAGACCCTCCCACACACTCCCTAATCTAAAATTCAATTACAAGTTATTTTTGGAATACCATCCACAGAGACACTTTTCCTTGAGTAAGAAGGCACAATTGGAAGTTTGTTGGTAGAGTGGGGCTTTTATTGCCAAATCCCTTGGGATATATATAGTAGTTTATTGAAAAGAGTGATAATTGAATCCCCAAAATGGTTAGGTGCTTTCATTTGGTATGGGAAGACTTCCTTAAACTACAATTATAATTATAGATGAAGATAATATGAGTATGTCTGAAGGTGGGAGCAGTTGTGTTCACCCACTACTTCATAAGCAGTGAACTTAAGATTAGAGTCCCTGAAGTTTGCATGAGGCTGATCTAGCCACATTTGCAGGATGAATATTAACTATGTTCCCCAAAGATAATGCAAGGGAAATGGTGTAACATTGGTCCTCCCTACCCTTAAATAAGGTTTATACCTGAGAAAGAATTGATTAACAGTGAAACCACTGCCTTGTAATGAATATATTTCTATCCTACCCAGACTGCTTTCTTAAGGCTAAGAGTATTATTATTGTGTTGGAGGAGGCAGGAAGTGGTGAGGAGGAGGATGTGGAAGTGTGGTCCAAGTTTTGCATTGAAATGGCAACAATCCTATAACAGGAAACATGGTAGTGCAGAGCAGGCTTCACTCCCAGTATTTTCCTTGTTGTTTTTCTAGATGGCCCAATGAACTGGGCTCCAAACAACTAGTTGCTTCCATTTCCAAAAAGTCCTAGCCATCATTTGACCCAGAATCAAGTCACCCCCATAAATGTTAATATAGTGTGGATAACTACTACCAGATGAGGCTAAACCACAGACAGTAAATCCCTGAGAATTGGGAAACTAATGACACAGGCTTCCTCTGGTTATTACTTTAAGCATTCAATAAAGTAAGCTTACTTATCATATGCTTGACTATTTGGTACCCTGCTTATTGTGCTAAGGTTGTGGAGGGCATACTACTAGAGCAGGCTTGCTTAGCCAACAACAATAGCTTGTGATCTTCTCAGGACTCTTAAAATTTCCATAAATGAGGATGGTGAAAAAATATTGTGTGGGGAACATCTGTGGAATTAAGCAACATAGTTCCAAACTAGAAGACTCAAAATTTTTGCCTGACTAGCTAGAAGCACTGTGAGATACAATATACTAGTATCTTTCACAAGATAATGTGAGGAGTGGAAATGCTACTGTATAGGAAAAACTGAGAGGCTCCTTGGTGAACCAGAACTTGGGTGGGCTTCAGAATTTTAGTGGAAATGAACCAAAGAAGTGGTGCAGACCGATTAGGTAAATTATGAGGCAGGGCTATTGCATTAGGCATTTAAAAAATATCTAGCTTTGATTTTTCATTAGATATAATAGATAATTGTGATATACAGGGAGACCTGAAACTTTTTTGGGTCAGAGTAGATATATGATCCTTCCTGTTTTTATTTATTTATTTATTTATTTATTTATTTATTTATTTATGTATTTATTTACTTATATAATTTTCTTCACTGAAGTTGGTTCGAGAAGAAACATTTTAGTAAAAAACAGATATTCAGAAGAGTTTTTAGTCTTGATTAACCATGTTTTTCCTGCTTCTCTGTACAACCCTTCCTCCTAGAAGTAGGTTCACTAAGTATACAGCCAGAAATAGGAAATCTAGTGTGATTCAACAGAACAATTGAGGACAATACTATTGGCTTATTTAAACAGGTGAACTGAAAATAAGATGTAAGTTCATATTTGTTTGAAAATAACCAAATCAGAGGAAGCTTTCCAAATGCTTTCCTAGTTCTTATATTTTGATTTGTTCTATGGCTTTTCTTCAATGACTGCAGTTGGCAACTTGAAAATAAAAACTCAATGACAATCAACAAAGTCAAAATGCTTTTATTTATACTGAAGTTTAGCAAGTACATTTTTTTTAAACAAAGAAGTTGTACTTTTAACTTAATATATCATAGAACAGAGAAACATACATATAAATTTCTAGTCTCTAACACAATACCACATTTTTTCTTTTAAAGACAAAAGGCCAAGCTGAAGTGAACATAGAAAAGCATCAAATATGGTCAGATTACTTAAACCATAAGAATTTAGCTCATATTTTTAAACTGGTCAATCTAATGCGAGGACAAGTTCACATCATTACTTTTAAAATGCACACACATTCCTTTTTTATAAATCAATTTAGACTGAATAGCTGTTTTAGTAAACAAAATTTTGCTGATAAACATAACTGAAATAACTCCAAGTTGTGGAGTTCCAGAGATAAACTGTAATCACAAGCATCTTCATTAATGTAAATCCAGTGAGGACATTTCAGGCTGAATAAAACAGTTGTGACATTGCTAAACAGTAACAGTTACCTCCTTAAAAAAAAGAAAGAAAACAAGTTAGTTCTTCTGAGGAATAATTCTGATACGTGCTTAAAAACACAATTTCTACCTTTAGAAACCTAAATGATCTGATGTAACTGGCTTGGTTTATTACTGGTAAAATTTTAAATTGCTTAACATTTCTATATGTCAATATGCCAGTTTTCAAAGATGCCTCAAGTTTCATGATACAGCTTCTCTTCTTTCCACAGCACTGGAGACATTGAAGACTGATGGGATTTTTCATAAATTGTGTTGCCTCTGCATTACTTTGGCTTTTGTACATAATGGTATATTTGAGATCCCTAGGCTTTACCAAAACAGAGAGAAAGGAGTATCCACTCATGATGTAAGGTAATGTCTGATTCGTACATTTAGAATTTCCTCTCCCCAGGTTAACCCTAAAAACTGTGCATACTGCATGAAGGGAGAATAGTTCTGATTATTATTTTAATCAGTGTTTGGTCAAGTCAGTATCTATTTAAATGTTGGTAATCAAAAGAATGCATACCATTCTAGAGTTAGAAAATATTTGATGGTGTGGGTAAAACTATAATTGGAAAATTTTTCAAAAAATGATTCTACCCCTTTTTGTCTAACCTTGCTCTCTTCCATAGTCATGGGTTATGGCCTGACTTTCTAGCGAACAACCTCATAAAAATTGGTCAAAAAAAAAAAAAAGAAACAGAAAAGAAACTGTGGATGATCAGTACAAATCCATCACTCATGCTTAAGAAACACTAAAAGTCTATTTTTGTGGGTTAAATGTATCATCTTCACCTATAAAGGAGATTTGCATTATCATTGTTGAACTGATATGTCTACTCTAAAATATTAAGTTCACTCTTGTCAAAACTTAGCATTGTCAGGAGGAAAATCTATCCTTTTTAAGCCTTGTATATACTATCTTTAAAATAGTTATTCTTTTGTGTAGAAGGTATTATGGAGTGTCAGGGGAATTCTGTGGAGAGTACCACTGAGCCAAAAATAAAGATGTGGTAAGGAATAGAAGAATAAAGGAATTTGTGTTTATGTTGGTCAGATGACCTGGAGGGTCAGACTTCATTAGAGGGCAACCAGACAAAGAACCGATGGAATTCATCTGAACTTTTCCAGTGACCAGAAGAAAACAAAACTTGAAGTTTTGGAAACTGTCTAGTCATCAGCCACAGCTGGAGAATGTTCAGACTCCTGTGTGGCATCTAAGAATATTCATTTTGATAAAATTCACTGGATAGTTGCTCAGTTTTCCAGTCTACATCATCTTCTGCATACAAAGCCTAAATGTCAAAGGAAAGTTCTTCAACATCAAATGGCAGACAGTCATTTTACCATGATTGAAAGGTATACAATGTAGCTAAAACTTAAATCATGCCATACAAATTGTGAACATTACAAACTTGAAAGCAATGAAAAAACAAAAATATATCCTGTAAAAAAGGTACATAAATGTAGAACAAATGTCAAAAAGCAATCATCATTTGTCCTTTAGAAAAATTTCTTAAAATATCCCTCCTTTTTATTTTTAATTATACTTCTTATAAAAAAAGACAAACATTTCTGTCCACATCCTTCATTAAATGTGCCAGTTTATAAGGCTTATCAGAAACTCTTTCCACAGCAGCTCAAAAGTCCAAACAAAAACTAGGCCAGCAAAAAGAAGACAGTATTAATATGAATGAATTTTTCTACTCAGAATACAATTAAATTGAGATTTCATAGTAACAAAACTTTTTCTCTTAACTTAGAGAATAGTTGCAAAATAGACTTTTGTGTAGCATGCTGTATAATGTTGACACAGATTCTGTTATTGTTTTACATATACCAAAGCAGAGTGATCATAGGGAGGAGCCAATATTGACCTGCTAACTGACACTGAATCTTGGAGCAATCTCTAAGTTTACCACATTTCAATTTCAAAATGCATTTCAGCTATAATATGAGTGATTTATCATTTAGTAGTAGCTGTCAAAGTAAACTCCTAGATAAAACAAAAACATCTTGAAACATAAACAAAGAAGAGCTATGGCTGAATATCAATCCAAACCCCGCATGCTCATTTCATTAGAAAACAGCTAGTTAGTAGTTAAATGTTTCATGTTTTTAAGAGGGTTTGTACTTGAGCTCTAAACAGAGATGATCTAATATGCATTTTCCATGTAAACAAGATTAAAGATCAGGAGGAGCAAGGACAAAGCCTCTCTGGAGAATGTTAGGGAGCTTGGGAACTTACAAGGAGTGACACACACTGATATTTGTGGAGAACTGACAGTTTATTGCTTTAAAATTTATTAGATAAGTAAAAGGAGAAATTTGATACACATTAATGTGACCATTGTAAAAGTAAAAATGAAAGCCCAAACAGTCCTTCCCTTAGCACAGTACTGCCTGACATAGGCAAACCCCATGACACAGGAGATGAGCCTCTGCTGATCAGTTGAGTTATCTCCAAGGGGCCACACCTGACAGTACCACATTTAAATAAGTGTGAGACTTGCCTTCTGTGGTATATATCTGAAGCTAATGAAAAGGAAAATGCTAAAATCAGGTGTCATAAAGGCCAGAAGAAAACACATGAGTATTTCTTATAGTTCAACCAAAGTCAATTAAACATACCTATTTATAAAAAGACACTAGTTTGTTTTTAAGTGACTTAATTTGAAAATTCTGTTCAATTTCCCCTATAGTTCAATATATGTTGCTTGCTTATCAAGTAATGAGACATATATGGATGTTATATTTTTAACCATGCATCTGTATTATTCACTTCAGATATTTGGTATTAATATATTTTTTTTAAAAAATTAAATTAAAAACTTATTTGCATCAGTCCTTCATGGTTTATTTCTAATTTGCATTATTACACTGATTTCAGTTCAAACAGTCCACCTACTCTACACAAGTAGACCTTCTACAGTCTGTAGAGAGCACCTGAAGCCAAATGCCTGTGCCATAGAAGAAATTCCTTCAGATCATGGAACAACTGGAATATCATATTGATATAAATTAATGTAATATTTAGAAGTGTGTAGGGTAGGTGGCCATCTCAGCAGAAACTGCATGTAGTGCTACAGAGAACTGATTATTGTTGCCCTTTTACATAAGATAAGT
Organism: Eptesicus fuscus; assembly: GCF_027574615.1. Lineage (NCBI taxonomy): Eukaryota > Metazoa > Chordata > Mammalia > Chiroptera > Vespertilionidae > Eptesicus > Eptesicus fuscus. The sequence goes on from NC_072473.1 coordinate 29,200,095, forward strand.
GGTGCTTCTGTTACAACAACTTAATTCTCAGGCAGATATAAAAATAACAATGGATTACATTTTGCTTGTGTAAGGAGGGAACTTTAGGAGGGGCATTGAATCTTTTTAATCACTAGAGTAACATTTAACACATTGTAATACTATTCTATTAGATTCTTAGGAAACATAAAAATGATGAGAACAGGTATTAGCAACCAGCCTTTGGCCAAGTCTCCATTAAATAAACACTTAAAAAATATGTGAGGCCATTTCCTGGATAATTCAAGCCAAACAACCCATTTGGTTCTAATCACTGGAACATTTTAGGCACCTTGCCATGTGTAGAGCAGAGGGTGAAAAATGGAAAATATCTATGATGAGACTGACCCATCATATTTGCCTTTCTCCTTTCTTATGCCTATATATTTTTCAACTGTTTGCTTGATGATAGCTTAATACAGATGAAGAAGAATTGAATATGGGATGAGATCAGAAAATAATTAAAGGGGTATTTTTAGTAGCTCGGGTATGTGGTTATATCATTGCCTTCTTTACAGATTAGGAATGTGCTGGTAGAAAGGGATTGTTTGAGTTGCTCCACCACCAACAGATTAAAGGAAAAACTAGGCATGGTAATAACTACAAACTAGAGCTCTCTATATTCCCTTAGAGAGCACTACAAGCAATGTGCATCTTTTAGAAAGGTGAGCGCTAAAGCAATCATAACATATATTCATCATTTGCACAAATGAATTACCTCCTCACATAATTCTTGTTAAATTCCAGGTCAGCCAAATATAAAACTATTTTATAGTAATCAGAACTTGAAGTGGTTATATCTACATTTTTCATTTCTGCCATGTCATTTAGAAATAGCATTTTCTGTCTTAAAAATTATTTCACTTTCTTAACTCACTAAGACCGTGGTTGGCAAACTGCGGCTCGCAAGCCACATGTGGCTCTTTGGCCCCTTGAGTGTGACTCTTCCACAAAATACCACGGCCTGGGCGAGTCTATTTTGAAGAAGTGGCGTTAGAAGAAGTTTAAGTTTAAAAAATTTGGCTCTCAAAAGAAATTTCAATTGTTGTACTGTTGATATTTGGCTCTGTTGACTAATGAGTTTGCCGACCACTGCACTAAGATATTGTGTGGATTAACATGATAATCTTTTGAAGCACTATGAATTCCATAGAAGAAAGGGATTATAGAAGTGTAAAATATCATAATTAATCATCATTATGATTATCTGCTAAAAATGTGTAAAGCCCATTCTCTAGCACATTTTTCCTGTACGTGCAAAGTTCTATTTACTGGTAATGAACAAACAATAATTGGCAGTTCCTTCCATATTTTAAGAATTTGAGTATGAATTCTAAAGAATTACACTAGAAAAGCAAGTAACTGCTACAGCACCCTATTAGCGCCTATGATTAGTTGGAGTTCTGGCATCAGTGTTCAGGCTGCAAAGAAAAAAATAAAAAATACTGTATCAAAATTTCATTCCAACAAAAAGCAAATCTAATATCTACTCAATGAACTTCACTGTAAACCACAAACTAGCTTTATAGTATGTTGCTGTGCCATGTATGTCCAAGATTTTAATAAATCTGTGTGCAATAAAAGTATTATTTTATTAGGCTTATTTCTTAATCATATATTCATTGATGTGAGTCTCATTCAATTAAAAATGAAATTATACAAAGGCGAGCAAACTATAGATTTATAGTAGTTTAAACTTAACCTTAATCTCTGGAGTGATATTGACAATATAAAAACGGTGTAAATGATATTCCCTCACTCAAAAATATGCTTATGAGCCCCTTGTGCATGTTCTACTACTTTACAACCTGCAGTGAAATACATAACTAGCTTAATAAGCAAGGCATCTGGAAAGGTTTTTTTTAATTTTTTTTTTCCCTTCACAGACTGAAACATGAGTATAGATCCACACCATTTTCTCTGAGTCAAAATCTTTGTTAATAATTGCAATTTCCCCTCAGGATGCAATTTTCTTCCCTGACAGAATGGTTATTTAAAAGTAACTTCTTACTACTTTTTAAAACTACCAATAAATGTGTTTATAATGTTTTTTGAAGGTTTAAACTTATGTTTAGAAAAAAATTATTTTCCCTACCCAGGACTGTGGTTTTATTTTTATGTGTTTTATTTTTTGCTCCCCCTCCCAAGTGTTTAATAACCTCTTATTCACTTTTATAAACAACACAATTTTCTTATCACAAGCATACTTTGGACTACCAAAACTTTCTTTTGAGGTAGCTAACTTATTCATGAACTAGTAGCAATATTTTATACGTGATTTTTTTTTCTGGTAATTTCTCCATCTTTCTCTCCAGGGCACAGCTTACAGATAACCCTGCTCAAACCAAATTTGGCCCCTCTGTTTGTAAAGACTCAAAATCCCAGGAAATATAATCCTATTGACCTAGCTCAGGTCAATCAAGCATCCTCACTATTTTTTTAAAATACCACTCTTCTTCTCTACCTGAATCCTGACTCAATTGAGAAAAACATAAAGGAATAAGGCCAAAGAAGATGAAATATCATCTGTATTATGGAGAAGTATTTATTAATTTATGTATTTATTTATTTTAATTGAATGTATTAAGATGACATTTGTTAATAAAATTATACATATTTCAGGTGTACAATCCTATAATACATTGTCTGTATATTGTATCGTGTGTTTACCATCCCAAGTCAAGTCTCCTCCCATCACCATTTATCCCCCTTTACCTTCTCCTACTTCCACCCATGTCCCCTTCCCTCTGGTAATCACCATACTATTGTCTGTGTCTATGAGTTTTGTTTTCTAAATATTTTGATTGATTTTTGGGAGAGAGGAAGGGAGAGATAGAAACATCAATGAGAGAGGGAAGATCATTGATCGGCTGCCTCCTGCATGCCCTCTATGGGGGATTGAGCCTGCAACCTGGACACTGCCTTAATCAAGAATAATACTGGAGACCTCCTCATTTCTGGCTGATGCTCAACTGCTAAACCACACTGGTGGGCTTTTTTTTTTTATGCTTAATTTCTTTACCTTTTTCACCCAGCTCCCCAACCCTCTTCCCCCCTGACAACTGTCACTCTCTTCCAAATCTGAGTTTATTTTTGTTTTGTTTGTTAATTTGGTTCATTAGATTCCACATATGAGCAAAAATAGGTCAGCGTTTTCCCTATAAAAGTTTTAGATATATGGTTTCTCTATTAGATGTAGTTCCAGTGGAGGAAACGGTGAGTAACATGAATCAAATTTTCCCAGGATTTAAATTATGCAACAGTTGTAAAATATATACATTTGGCAGATGTGTTCATCTTTTTCACCCAGTATCCCAACCCAGCTAAGTATTGCATTTTGTGTTTTTTTAAGTTGCTTAATTAGTGGTGTATTTTAATTTTCAAGTGGATACTATATTATTTGGCATTAAACAAGAAAACACTAGAAAAATCATGTTTTCCAACCTGAAAAAAGAGAGCTAAAACAATGTGCTGGTTAATGCTCTACTTCAATCTTAGGTTCAATCCCAATTAAACATGCAATTAATTGCATAAACTCTACTTCCATTGTGGAAACATTTTCAGAATGTGACATTCTCAGAACAAATGAACAAACGTAGTGAGATTAGTTTGAGGTAGTATAAATATAAAGTTACCAATCTGAGAATAGGAAAAGTAGACCATTGCAAGATAGGGGCAGATAATAAAATAAAATAGTATTTGATTTCTCTTTGTCCAGAGAAAAGCATGGATTTAAAGTCATTTTTTAGAAGGGCTGGTCTAGTGCTTATTTTATAATGTGGATCCTTTGAAAAATAACAAGGTTTCTTGCCCTAGCTGGTTAGGCTCAGTGGATCGAGCATCAGACTGTGGACTGAAGGATCCCAGGTTTGATTCTGGTCAAGGTCACATGCCTGGGTTGCGGGCTTGATCCCCAGTAGGGGACCTGCAACAGGCAGCTAATCAATGATTCTCTCACATCATTGATATTTCTATCTCTCTTTCCCTCTCCTTTCCTCTCTGAAATCAATAAAGATATATATATATATATACACACACACACACACACACACTAGAGGCCTGATGCACGAAGATTCATGCAAGAATGGGCCTTCCTTCCCCTGGCTGCCAGCACTGCTTCACTTCAGCCGGCGCCGCCTTTTTGCTCTGGCCTGGAGCTGCCTTTCTGCCTTCCCACACTGCCCAGAGGCCCAGAGCGGCTGAGGCATTGCGGAATGCCTGCATCATCACCATGATGATGCAAATGTCCTGCCCCGGCCACTCAGCACCTGTGTATGCAAATTAACCCCATATTTGTTGAGTTAATTTGCATACTCACACCTGATTGGCTGATGGGTGTTGTGAAGGTATGGCCAATTTGCATCTTTTATTAGAGTGTGTGTGTGTGTGTGTATATATATATATATATATATATATATATATATATATATGGATTCTTTAAAAATAATGAAAAATCAAGGTTTCTTGAGAATAATAACCATTTGCCTTTTTTTTAAATCTATTTTATTGATTTTTTACAGAGAGGAAGGGAGAGTGATAGAGAGCTAGAAACATCGATGATGACAGAGAAACATCGACCAGTTGCCTCCTGCACACCCCCTACCAGAGATGTGCCCACAACCAAGATACATGCCCCTGACCGGAATCGAACCTGGGACCTTTCAGTCCACAGGCCGACTCTCTATCCACTGAGCCAAACCGGTTTCGGCCCACTTGCCTTTTTATCCTTAAATTTTTCTTACATATTTTAATCAAAACAAATAGAAGTACAGATCATCTGTTCTTTATTAATTCTATCATAATGAATTATGAAACTCTCTTACTTGCTTTTGAACATTTTGCTTTTGTGAATTATTTAATATACCCTTTCCCGTTATTTAATCTCTAGTTCTTGTAAGACCCACCCTGAAAACAGAGCATTGATACCCATATTCTATAATATGGGGATAAAATATAACCCAAAGAGGCCCATACCAAGACACATCATAATTAAAATGCCAAGGGTTAAAGACAAAGAGAGGATCTTAAAAGCAGCAAGAGAAAAGCAGTTAGTTACCTACAAGGGAGTGCCCATATGACTGCAGCTGATTTCTCAACAGAAACTTTGCAGGCCAAAAGGGAGTGGCAAGAAATATTCAAAGTGATGAATAGCAAGGACCTACAACCAAGATTATTCTGTCCAGTAAAGCTATAATTTAGAATTGAAGGTCAAATAAAGAGCTTCACAGACAAGAAAAAGCTAAAAGAGTTCATCACCACCAAACCAGTATTACATGAAATGATGATAGGCATTCTTGAAGAAGAAGAAGAAGAAGGAGGAGGAGGAGGAGGAGGAGGGAAGAAGAAGGAGAAAAAGAAAAGAAGAAGAAATAACAATATGAACAATAAAATGGCAATATATAGATATCTATCAACAATTGAATGTAAAAATTAAAATAAACAAGCAAGGAATCTAATGCACAAAATAAACTGAAGAATAAAATGGAACCAGAAGCATGGAAACATGAAACAGACTAATGAATCTCAAAGAGAAGGGGCGAGAAAGGGTGGGGAGAGATTAACCAAAGATCTTATATTCATACTAGAGGTCCGGTGCATGAAATTCATGAAAGGGTGTGTGTGTGTGTGTGTCCCTCAGTCCGGCCTACACCCTCTCCAATCTGGGACCCCTTGGAGGATGTCTGACTGCTGTGGGATTGTGCCTAAACTGGCAGTCGGAGATCCCTCTCACAATCCGGGACAGCTGGCTCCAAACTGCTCACCTGCCTGCCAGCCTGATTGCCCCTTAACCACTCCCCTGCTGTCCTGATTGACACCTAACTGCTCCCCTGCCTGCCTGATCACCCCCAACTGCCCTCCCTGCAGGCCTGGTCACCCCCAACTGCCCTCCCTGCCAGCCTGGTCACACCCAATTGCCCTCCACTGCAGGCTGGGTTGTCCCCAACTGCCCTCCCCTTCCTGCCATCTTATGGTGACCATCTTGTGATGGCCATCTTTTGGTGGCCATTTTGTGGTGGCCATCTTGTGAAGGCCATCTTGTGGTGGCCATCTTGTGATGGTGTCATGGCAGCCATCTTATGACAATGTCACGAGGCACCAACTAGGCTTTTATTATATATGATATACAGTACCTTATAGTCACAGACAATATGGTGGTGAAGGCTTGTAGCAGAGTGGGAACCAGGTGGCGGGGGATAATGGGGGGGAAAGGGGGCACATCTGTAATGCTCTCAACAATAAATATTTTAAATTAATAAAATTAAATATATATTTATCATAACTATATACTGAAGAGTATATGTTACATTAATTATATGCCAAATATATCACCCCTACTAAAATCTACACGTTATGTCATATGTATTTTACAGGACATAGTAATAATAATATATTTCAACTGTCACACTTATCAGAGTATCAATCTAACTTATTGATGAGGAAGCTTAAGCAAATTTTATTATTACTATTTTACTAAAATTAAGTTAGAGAGAGGTTTAATTTCTCAAGGTTAGTGATTGAGTTAGCCTGTTAGTAACTGAGAAACTGTGACTAAAGGACCACTGCTTTTCCAACCACTTCATTGTGCTTCCCATAGACTAGTTATAAAATGACAATAAAAGTGCATGTGTCCAGTAAACCGACCTGCAACTTTTTAATAAATATATTAATTCTTTATTGTTGTAACTTTTACATATGCCTCCTTTTTCCCCCATTGACCTCTGCCTGCCCACTCCCAACTCCCAGCACATGTCCCCACTCCCCTATTTTCTGTGTTCATTGGTCATGCTCATATGCATGGATACAAGTCCTTTGGTTGACCTCTTACCCCACCCCTCACCCTCCTCTGCCTTCCCTCTGAGGTTTGATGATCTGTTCGATGCTTCTATGTCTCTGGATCTGTTTTTGTTTATCAGTTTATGTTGTTCATTATATTCCACAAATGAGTGAGATCATGTGATATTTATCTTTCTCCAACTGGCTTATTTCGCTTCGCAAAATGCTCTCCAGGTCCATCCATGCTGTTGCAAATGGTAAGAGTTCCTTCTTTTTTACAGCAGCATAGTATTTCATTGTGTAGATGCACCACAGTTTTTAATCCACTCATTTGCTGATGGGCACTTAGGCTGTTTCCAAATCTTAGCTATTGTAAATTGTGGGCTATAGGCAACTTTTGAACCTAGAAGTACTTGAATTCTACTTTCCAGCAGGGAAGATAAAGGCTGGAAAGGAGAAGAAATAAAAACGAATATTTATGGAACACTATGTTAGTAGGTACATATACTTAGCCATTCTAAGCACTTATGCCACATGTGAAATGAATTCTTTCACAGCTTCTTATTGATAATGTCATGGTGAACAGTAGAAAGCTACTTGTATTTCTATGCCAAATTTCTAAAAAATCAAAGGTCATATCACCCACCTTTAAGAAGTAAGTTACAAATGTTTTATAAAGGTCAAATTTATTTGGGTTTTGTATAGGATGCATATTGTAAATATTTTTATGTAAGATTTAAAAGCACAATAAATTCTCTTTATACTTCTTTACTCCTTTTGAATGCCAAACTAATAGAAAAAACACTAGAAATTCTTATTTCAAAGGATTCAAAATATGAAGGAAAATGAAAAACATTAAATGTTTACTTAATCAATATTAAAAATGACCATATCCAACACAGTCATTGAAGTTTGAATGCAGTTACTGATACTGTTATAATTAACCCAGTTATTAATTAACTAGAGGCCCAGTGCATGAATTCTTGCACAAGTGGGGTTCCTTGGTTTGGCCTGCAGAATCAGGCTAAAACTGGCTCTCTGACATCCCCTGAGGTGTCCTGGATTGTGAGAGGGTGCAGGCCAGGCTGAGGGACCCCACCAGTGCATGATCAGGGCCAGGGAGGGATGCTGGTCAAGGGAGGTTGCCCAGCTGGGGAGGGACCGTGGGAGGGCTCCAGGGCATGTCTGGTGTGTCTTGCTCAGTCCTGATTGGCCAGACCCCAGCAGTAAGCTAACCTACCAGTCAGAGCATCTTCCCCCTGGTGGTCAGTGCACATCATAGTGAGCGGTGGTCAGTGCACATCATATGCACATCTTAGCATATCATTAGCATATTACACTTTGATTGGTTGAACAGATGACCGGATGACTGGACACTTAGCATATTAGGCTTTTATTATATACTAGAGGCCTGGTGCATGAAATGCTTGCACTCGAGGATGGGGGTGCATCCCTGAGCGCGGCCTGCACCCTCTCACAGTCCAGGAGCCCTCGCAGGTTGTCCAGCTGACATCCTTAGCACTGCCATGAGCCCAGCTTCTGACCACCAGGGGGCAGCTCCTGCATTGAGTGTCATCCCCCTGGCTGTCAGTGCGCATCATGGCGACCAGTCATTCCACCGTCAGGCTCAAACCAGCTCTCTGACATCCACCGAGGGGTCCCAGATTGCAAAAGGGTGCAGGCTAGGCCAAGGGACCCCACTGGTGCACAATTGGGGCCAGGGAGGGATGCAAGAGGTTGGCCAGCCAGGGAGGGACTGAGAGAGGACTCCAGGGTGTGTCTGACCCATCTCGCTCAATCCAGATTGGCTGGACCCCAGCAGCAAGATAACCTACCAGTCGGAGCATCTGCCCCCTGGTGGTCAGTGCATGTCATAGTGATTGGCCGACCAGTCGACTGTCTGCCCCATGGTGGTCAGTGCACATCATAGCAAGCAGTTGAGCAGCCTGAGCATATCATTAGCATATTACACTTTGATTGGTTGAACAGCCAACTGGATGACTGGACACTAAGTATATTAGGCTTTTATTATATAGGTTGATAACAGGAAAGGTGCAAAGAGAAGCTGCAATTTAGACACATGTTCTGTAAAGTCTAAATAACTTACAAAGGGTGCTTGTTTATCAGTCACACCTGGGAGCAGGTCATTGGCCAGAATAGGCTCGACTACTGCAAGAGAATAAAATCTCAGATACATAAGCTCCAGAACGAAGGAGTCCCTTCTGTTCTCTCTTGCTGCTCCTGCCTGACTTGGGTGACTCTCTTACTCTGCACTCGCTGACATGGCCCACAGCTAAGTGGACCCCACATACAATGGACTGATGGACTAAAATTAGCACGATGGGCTGGCTGGTGTGGCTTAGTGGTTGAGTGTTGACCTGTGAACCAGGAAGTCATGGTTTGATTCCTGGTCAGGGCGCATGCCTGGGATACAGGCTCAATCCCCAGCACAGTGGTGCAGGAGGAAGCTGATCAATGATTCTCTCATCATTGATGTTTCTATGTCTCTCTCCCCCTCCCTTGCTCTCTCTGAAATCAATAAAAACATTTTTAAAAAATAAAATAAAATTAGGATGATGCTAGGCCAGATTTAATTCCACCATAGAACAGAAACTTTGGACACCAACTTTGCTTCTAACTCTACTGAAGATCCAGCAATACCTTTTCCAGGACTGCTTTAAAGGAAATGGGACTTTGAAAAATGAGTGATATAACTCCTGGAAATAAAGCTTTCTACCATATCAATCCTCCTATGGGGGCCTCCAGAAATTCTTATTCCAGGAGTGCACCAAAAACCTCACTCTTAGTAGTAAGAAAGAAATTCCACCTGCAATTCTCCGATAAACATTACCAGGATATTGTAAATTTTGAATTGCAGATTTTGCCTCATTCATCTTAAATGATTACTCACCAATGCTGAGATCAATGACATTCATTTGTATTGTTTTCAAGAAAATAAGAGCCCTCAAATATTTACAGAAGAATAGGGAAATAGAAAAGGAACACATAAAATATGTGTACATAGAGGATTTGGTAAAAATGTTAACCAAATAACGATTTACATTACTAAGATAAAGTAGATGCCATCTTAAGTATGTGGTTATTGCCAATGTTAATGTTCAAACATTAAACAAATAAATCATAAACTCTGACAACTAATAGATTGGGGGACTTGAAAGAGGAAGGAAGTATGTATAAAATTCTAAAGAATTTTTTTTCTTAAATCACTTTAATTTTCAAAATGGAATGTTATGTAGCTATTATGAGAAAGAGTTCCCTAGGGTGAACAAATAAAAAATTATGTTAATTACTCACTGCATGAAATCCTGGCCTAAAATTATATAGCTGAGGATCTATTGAGGTCTAGTTCTGATATAGTGATATGAGTTTACACACAAATATAAAATTTTCTATTACTATTTCAACTTTTCTATGCAGTTTTAAATAGAAAAAAGAGATGCATAGCATTTGTGTAATTTTTCTAAGTATCAACCCCAATCTCTGAAAAATTTTAAGGCATTAGTGATTATTAAATTACTAGAAGCCCAGTGCACAAGAATCGTGTACTGGTGGGGGGTGTGGCCTGCTGGGATTGGCCCACTGTGGGAGTGCCACATCCCAGTCAGCCGAGCGACTGTGGACCTGCCCTTTGAGTGGCTGCTTCCTGGTCTGGCAACTTCTGTGGAGCCGGAGCACTTGCCTCTTCAGGGGACCCCGTCTGGGCCAGGCCCAGGGACAATAGCACTGAGAGGTGGCGGAGTAGGCCTCAGTTCCACAGCAGCCACAAACCCGCCTCCCAGCCTCCAGGGTCAGCTCTGCGAGCACAGTGGTAGTGCTATGCTGCTTGTGGGCATCTGGAGGAGGTGGCAGAGAGCGAGAAGGAGGACCCTGGGATGAGTTGGCAATGATCACAGCCCAGGTTCCTGCCTGTCGGACTGGGGTTCGAAGCGGGAGCAGCTGTTCATCCCAGTCAACCTAGTGGTACTTCCACTGTGGTAGTGCACTGACCACCAGGGGGCAGCTCCTGCATTGAGCATCTGCCCCTTGGTGGTCAGTTCGCATCATAGCAACTGGTCGACCAGTCATTCTGGTCATTCTGCCATTCAATCGCCTGGCTTTTATTATATAGAATACTTGGTTTTAGACTGTTTTGGTTAATTAACTACAAACTGGAGAAGGCTTCCCCCACCCTAGCCCTGATGTGTTGTTTTGCTTGGATAATATTATATAGTCTTATTAAATATATCCTGCTAACTGTGAGAGATTTTTAAATGTATGAATTGAAAGTAACATTATAAATATGGAATGATGGTGAGAACAATGGGAGAGGGAATTAAGATTCCTGTGTTTCAGGACCCACTGTCAATAGCAAGCCAACTAACATCTCTTATTTCCCTACTTACAAAATAAGGGTTATGATATCTTTCTGAGCTATCACATAGAAATAATCCTGCTAGAGCAGTGGTTCTCAACCTTTCTAATGCCAAGACCCTTTAATACAGTTCCTCATGTTGTGGTGACCCCAACCATAAAATTATTTTCATTGCTACTTCATAGCTGTAATTTTGCTACTGCTATGAATAGTAATGTAAATATCTGTGTTTTACGATGGTCTTAGGCTCTACAGCAGTGGTTCTCAACCTGAGGGTCACCTAAGACCATCAGAAAACACAGATATTCACATTACGATTCATAACAGTAGCAAAATTAGAGTTATGAAGTAGCAACGAAAATAATTTTATGGTTGGGGGTCACCACATGAGGAACTGTATTAAAAGGTCACGGCATTAGAAAGGTTGAGAACCACTGTGCTAGAGGATGTGTGTGTTAAGAATGGCACAAAGACAAGCTCCTCTTTCTGAAGGAATTGTTACCAATGAGATACCTAACAATAAGTCAGTGCTTGTCACATTTTGTGCAGTGGAACAGGAAAACTTAGCCAAATCTAAAAAAAAAAAAATATATATCCAAGTCTTCAAAAGGAAGGGAAACTGGAGAGTAATGGGAAGGGAGGCATCTTAAATGGATTTTTAATTGGCTTATATCCAGGCATTATTGAATCTATATATGAAAGTTTCACTTAAGTCCCCTTATGCTGGAAACCGATCATTATCTCACTAATAGAAAGATGTAAAAGGCTGGTCAACCTTGAAGCTCTGAAAGGTCAGAGCCAACCACTCCCTATCTAATTGAGACAATGGTAACTGAGGTAACTTCTCCATCAAATAATCATGTAAATCATTACTGATATGATAATCCACTTATTACCTGCCTAAGGGCTATGGGTGTATCCCAAACCTGCTTAAGGGTAATGTGTATCTTATAGTCTCAATAAAAGGGATAGCAAGGCCAGAGCCTAGGGGTAGTCCTCCCACTGGAGGTGGGCTCCTGCCTGGCCCCCCATATCGCCAAATTAATACTTTTCTAGTCTCTTTTCATTTGTGTGTGGCCCTTCTCCAGAACCCGAACCCTGAACTGGAACCCTGAACCACGAGGGACGTGAAAGGGGCTCCCATACCCTTAAAAGTTACCTTTTTAAAAGTACATCCCCCACGAAATAAAAGAAAGGCACAAAGTTCACCAGGCTACCCAAATAAGAGGTATTATCTATCCCCTGAATATTCCAATTTTAGACTATTAGTTCCTCATTCCAAGTACAATGAGTAACTTGGTATAGAACTACCACACAGCCGCAATATATACTGTATGTGGCAGCAACATAATAATTCTGATTTTTAAAGTGGTGTGACAACAATGGCATAAGATTACAGTCTTCTATGAAAATGCTGTATGTTTTCTCAATTAAAATACAAGTGTGAAAGTGAATAATAAGACTTAAACTTTTAATCAGTAAAAGGCTTTCCTTTTCCATGTTTCTCATCAGATATATCTGGGATAGGTTGAATCCTAAGATTAAAAATTGTATTGCATATGTAAAGAGGATGAGGCATAAAGTAAGTGGTTAAGCAGTTATCAGTGTTGAGGTAAACAACACTTTCTATGTGATAGTCAGAAAGGCATTTTAATTAATAAATTCATTTTGTAGATTCCAAAATGCTGACTAGCAGAACAACATATTTTGGCTTTCAATCTTCCTATATTGCTATCACTACAACTCTAATTTCATCAATTATGTGAATGAGATATAACTAGAATTGTAACTCTTAGATCTGTAGATGAGATTTTATGCTATCATTAAAATTAGTGTGACAGAATTTCAGTCATTGCAAATATTCTATTAACAATATAGTGATAAGTTCTGCAAGCAACCCCATGACAATCAGGGCCTAAATTATGGCATAATGTAAGCTTTTCACATTCTTCTAAGAAAGAACTAAGAGAATATTGTATGCTATAATCTGATAGGTATTTCACAGAAAAAGGTATGGTTAAGAGATAGCATCAATCAAGATTTAAAAACAAAACAAAACACCTGTAGGGGATGAAGAAAATGAGAGACAAATATTTTCTGGGGAGGAAAGTGAAAAGAGGCTACCTAATGAATCTTATAGGGGGAAAAATATCTGCTGCTTTAGAGATAAAATATTCTGTGTAAAGGGTATGTTAGAGCCTTTCCTACTCTATGATGGTGTTTGCAATAAAAGTTTTTTCTGGCCCTGGCTAGTTTGGCTCAGTGGATAGAGCATCGGCCTGTGGACTAAAGGGTCCCAGGTTCACTTCCGGCCAAGGGCACATGCCTGGGTTGTGGGCTCCATCCCCGGTCAGGGGCGTGCAGGAGGCAGCCCATCAATGATTCTCTCTCATCATTGATGTTTCTATCTCGCTCTCCCTCTTCCTTCCTCTCTGAAATAAATAAAAAAATATATATAAAATAAGTTTTCTTCTGGGCATTAAAAGGCTCCTGCTCTTACAAGAAACATTTAGGAAGGAAAATAACCCACTTCTCACAAATTCTCTAATGTCTGACATGCTATATAATTTACAAGAGAACATTTCCACTTTTAAATGGGAATATTAGAGTGCCTATGTATATCGTCCAACACACTAAGAGACATCAAAGGAGAGGAAAATAAATGATTAATGAGAGTAGGGCAAGAACTAGTTTGTGGGAGTTAGGAGAAATTCCTATAGAGAAAGTCTATCTGCTCCCTTTTTAGTTTTTCCTGTCATATCACATACATAGAAAGAAATCATATGTAATTTATAATTTCTAGTCCCCTTTCTTGCTCCTACCATTAATTTCATTGCTATTTTATCAAATTCTGCAATGGCAGTGTTAGCCCAATGGTAATAGTTTGCAATAGGTTTTGGCATGGCATCTTAAGATTTTTTGGAGGAGTGTTTTTCTAGGTTTCCAAGCAAGCAGCAAAGAGAGAAAATAATAAGGATGTTGCAAATCAAGGAAGAGTGTATGCTGTTCAGATTGATTCTGAGATAATAGGCAAGAATATACATATTCATATAGATTTTATAGTATAAGTATATATTAATTATTATCTCTGTATATAAAACCTTCATATGCAAATAGACTGAATGGTGGAACAATCAGTTGCTATGACGTACACTGACCACCAGGGGGTGCGCGCAGAACATGGCGGCCATCAGCAGCAGGTGTCAGAGTGTGGAACATGGCAGGCATCAGCTGCATCAGGATGGTTGAGCAGGTGAGGGGGCGCACCAGACCAAGGTGGGGTGCCAGTCACTGTCATTGGGGCGAGCCTCTGGTGGTTATTAAAAATTCTTTGCTCCCATGCACCGTGGTCCTGCCAGGTGCTTGCACCTGCTGCCAGCGCCGGCCCTGCTCACACCCTCAGCCAGCATCAGAGCCACTGCTTGCACTCGCTGCCAGTGCCAGCTCCAGTCCCGATCACTTGGCACCGTCAGCGGGTGTGAGCAGTGGCTGCTGGCCCCAATCACCCCTGAGGGATTCTCCACCTCTGCCTGTTCCTGAAGGGTGATTGGGGCAGCAGCTGCCACTCGTACCCACTGACAGCACCAGCCTCACTCACACCTGCTGCTGGTGCTGGCCCCAATCACTCCATGATGTCAGCAGGTGCGAGTGGGGCCAGCGCCATGAGCACATGGGAGTGGTGGTGGCGGGAGCGGGGCTGTTGGCAGAGAGGGGACAGGGGCTGTGGTGGGAGGAGCCAGGCGGGGACACAGAAGATGGGCTGAGGTCTGCCCCCTGTGCCTACCACAGCCTCATGGCCCACAGTTCCTTTCAAGGTACATGAATTCGTACACTGGGCCCCTAGTATATTATTAACATATGTATATTAAATTATGCTTTAAAATATAATATGTGTGTTTTTAAAATTGTGTCTGCTACTTTTAGAGTCAAATGATACTTTAGTCACTTTGCTTTGAATTCTTTATTGGTACCTTAACAAAGTTCTGCATAGATAAGATCATGCATGTTATATTTTGGAATGCTCAGTCTATAATTGCTGAATAAGCTCCCACATTTTTTTAAACAAGTGATTCAGAGGGAAATAGTTTAAGTAGGTTTATCTTTTACATCAAATTGTAGTTACTTTTGACATGTAGATTGGATTTAATATCAACTTATGGAATGTTAGCAGCAAAAAAAGAAAAAAAATACTTAAGATTCCACCATATTTATGGGAAAATGTTAGAGGAAATGTATATCCCAGTGTTAAATGTATAATCCATGTTAAATGTATATTCTATGTCAAATATGTAGGCAAAAAAGCAATTTTAAAAATTAATCACAGAGATTGACATTACTCTTGACAAAGCAGTTCTTAGCTTTTTGTCTAGTTTTGTTTCCCCAGCAAATACAGTAGCAGAAACAAGAGCAATGTGTCACTGTGTCCTTGTGCTTTATGATGTTGTCCCCCCTGAACTTTTATTTTATTTTATTTTATTATTAGGAATTTTGTGAAGGCTGATGTCTGTTTTCTAAAATTTACAAACTCCATATACTGGGTTTGTTTTATCTATTATTATTAAGACAAAGATGTCAATTTTCAAAAATTTAATAAACATTTACTATCAACTATACCAATAGCCTCTAATAATGAAATATAGTTATACAAAAGTTAGCTAAGGTATAAACATGCAAAAGGGAAGTCTCCCTGCGATCATAAAATGATGTTATTTTCTGTTCAGCAATTCATGTTACTGCTGTTCATACTAATTAATTAAAGGAGCTGTTGCTGTAATGTGCAAACAGGGAATCTGAGAAACTGAGAGGGCTTTTACGTTTCCAAGTGAAGTTAAGTCAATCTGGGCACGGGCAATCAAATGTAATGAAATCACTTGTCAGTGCTAAGCTTGCAAAAACAGTGAAGTTGGACTAGGGAGTAAAAGGATTATAATTAGATTTTCAATAGGATAATAACTAAATGGCAGAACACAGTAAAGAGAAAATATTACTTTGTTAGCTAATGGCACTGCTGTTTAGTTTGAGATTTTTATCAGCGCATTTGTAGTTGTGTTAATTTAATTTGCTTTTATCAGCAAAAATGCACTACTCAAATGGTACTTGAATGTCATCTACAAAAAATCATTGATCTGAAGGTGCACCTACTGATATCTAGTATGTTTATTTTATGTGAAATGGAGATTGGTTGATAAGATGGTTGATGTGCTGTTTTGCAGGTCCCCAACTGAGCTATGGAAATCTAGGTGGGAGGATATTAGTATATATATTTCACAAAATCCTTTACCTCCAGCAATAGTAAACACAGCAATCAGAGTATGTATGTATTCATTGCTTGATCACTTTAAAATATTTAGGAAGAGTTGCTATAATAGACTGCTAAAATACAAAAGATATAGAAATCCTTTTATCAGACTGTGGTCTATATATGATATCTTGACTGTCAAACAACATCCAAAGCATAAAAGACATTAGATAACTAAGCTAATTCGATTTCAAATAGATGTATTAATACTAGTACATGGGCAGTTTACCTGTACTGAAATCCAAGTGGAAATAATAAGAAACTGTATATAACTTTATTCCTTCTCAGGATGGTCAAGCAACATTCTTCCAAGTCCTTTTTAAACTTTCTGAAGAAGATGTGGCCCCCCCATATCACCAAATTAAATGTCTTCTGGTCTCTTTTCATTTGTGTGCGGCCCTTCTCCAGAACCCGAACCCTGAACCACGCAGGACGTGAAAGGGGTTCCCACAGAAAACAATTATTAAATGTGGCCTCCCTTAATCACAAGTTAATATGCAAAAACATTTTTATAGGCTCCATTAAAATTTTAAAAGTATGCCAAATAGATAGTGAATGTCCCTTTTGCTTATATCACATAATTTACCTCCTATGAATAAGTATCTGGTGTTTGGTGCATGGAAATGAAAACCTTTAGGACAGTTCAAAAGCTTGTATTTATCTTATAGTGGGGAAAGATGGTGCTACTGTGTACTAAAGACATCATATAAATTAAACACATAGCGATGAATTGGGAATATATAATAATAAAAGCATAATATGCTAATTAGAATGGACAGCTGAACGACCTTCCGGATGTCATTCTGGATGTCCTTCCAGATGAAGCCGCTGTGGTGGGGGCCAAGGCAGAAGCGGTTAGGGGTATTTGGGCAGGCAAGCCAGCAGTTAGGGGCAATTAGGTAGGCAGGCAGAGGTGATTAGGGGCAATCAGGCAGGCAGGCAAGCAGTTAGGGGCAATCAGGCAGGCAGGCAAGCGGTTAGGAGCCAGCGGTCCCAGATTTCGAGAAGGTGCAGGCTGGGCTGAGGACGCCCCCACCCCACTATGTATGAATTTCATGCACTGGGCCTCTAGTATAGAATAAAGCTTAATAAAGACATAACCCATTGATTGTAAGTTTGGTTTATACCACCCAGTTCCAAAGCTGACCTTACATTTCACTCCAATGAGAGGCACAATCACTGATGAACAAAAATAGATCCAGAGACAGAGAAACATTGATCAGACAATCAAACCTCAGAGGGAAGGTAGGGAAAGGTGGAGGTAAGGGGGAGGGATGAACCAAAAGACTTGTATGCATGCATATAAGCCTAACCAATGAACACAGACAACAGGAGGGTGAGGGCATGAGTGGGAGGGATGGGGAGTAATGGGGGAATAAGGACACATATGTAACACCTTAATCAATAAAGAAATAAAAAAACAAATTCAGTGCTCCTTTAAGACTTGGTCTATATTTGTGTGTCACACATTCAAAAGTGATCAAAATGATTCATGTTTATTCCATCCTGCCTTGGCCCTTATATGTGGTGGTAACCTCAACTAGTAGTAGCCCACAACTAGTGGGATTTCCTTCATAAATTACACTGTGGTGAATTGATTGGACAAACACTGAGTCCCATCCAAATTGACTTTGGTCACATAGACAAAGCCTTTTAGTTGAGGGAAGAAAGCAGGCAAGCAAAAGTGGGATAAGAGACAGAAAAGCTTTATTGAATGAACTAAGCCTACATGCTCTTACACCTACTAATGCACCTAGTTAATGCATTAGTTATGTCTAGCCAGCTACATTATCAGAAGATCCATAAGCTCTGACACTCCTGATTTTGTAAAGATGACATGCAAAACTACATTAATGAGGGTTTCTAATTTCGTGAACCTGCCCCATAAAACGGTAAATCTAGATTAACCCAAATAGAACTTTTGGTCACATCCAGGATGTTGCTTTCACCAGACAGTGTAAAGGCACTGATTACTCAAACCTACAGCAAGTAATATATTCATAGTCAGCTTCCTTTTTGAACATTAGGAAGCCATTTTCTCTTAAAAAAAAGGGGATGCCTTTTTTTTTTTATTAGAGTAAGACATTTTTTCATAACAAATGTGAAAATAAATATAATCAGCATACAAGGGGCTAGAAAACTGCATTAAAATCACACTGGAAAAACTCCAGTGGTCAAAATGTTTTAGGTGCTTTTATACTCTAGTGAGACTGTATATTGATTTGTTTCATGTATTTTCTTACTACTAAATATTCATATTTAAATCATCTAAGCATTTACTGGAATCTTGCAAATAACAATTAACAAGTTGTGCTCTTTATTGCATATAATGGCAGTTTCTAAAATTATTGAAATTTAGCATCAAAATTTAAAGGTTGATAAAAATGTTATCAAGAATGCTTTTAAAATATCAACAGGTTATGATTATGGTACCTGTGGCTTTTAAAAATGTTAGTGCTATTTTTAAAAGCATATTATCCTATACTAGTAACCCAGTGCACAAAATTTGTGCACATTAAAAGGGAATTAATTAGAGGAAATATTTTAATATTGCTATTTGCCCTTTCTCTTCAATAGAAGTGTCAGAGATGAAAGAAAATTAGTAAAATGTATATGAAAATCTTCCTCCTGTCAGAGTCTGGGGCATGCCACGGGAACCAGAGTCAAGTACCTGCCCACCCATGTGCACCTTGAAATCATGCGAGACCCAGACCCAGCTGGCCCCACCCGCATTGGGCTAGATCTGGACTCGGCCGGCCCCACCCCCATCAAGCCTCTCTGGGTGGGGGGGCACAGTCTCAGGTCCTATGGCCCGGTGCCGGGGCATGGAGCATGGCCTCAGGTCCCCTGGCCTGGTGCCAGGGTGAGTGGCATAGCCTGAGGTCCCCCAGCCTGGCGCTGGGGTGGGGGGTGCAGCCTGAGGTCCCCCGTCAAGCTCCACCAGACGGAGGATGTGGCCTGAGGTTCCCTGTCAAGCCCTGCCGGATGGAGGGCATGGCCTGATGTCCCCCAGCCTGGCACCGGGGCGTGGGGTGTGGCCTGAGGTCCCCCGTCAAGCCCCACTGGGCGGGCAGCATGGCCTGAGGTCCCCTGTCCTGGTGCTGGAGTTGGGGGTATGGCCTGAGGTTCCCTGTCAAGCCCCAACAAGCGGGGGATGCAGCCTCAGGTCCCCTGCCCCGGCCGAATGCCATGCAGCCTCAAGTCCCTGCTGATTGCTCATTAAGGCTCATTATGGGAACTTGGACTCTGCTGTGGGTGCAGCCATCTTCTGTTATGAGATCCCCGCCTCTGCTGTGGGCACAGCCATCTTGTGTTACAGAATCCCTGCCTCTTCCGTGGGAGCAGCATCTTGTTATGTTGTGACAATTTGCATATTCCCTATTTATTATCCTATATAATATAATAAATAGGGAATATGCAAATTGACCATCACTCCAACACACAAGATGGCCGCCCCCATGTGGTCAAAGATGGCCACCTCCATGTGGACACAAGATAGCCGCCACAAGATGGCCAGCAGGGGAGGGCAGTTGTGGGCAATCAGGTCAGCAGGGAAGGACAGTTGGGGGGACCGGGACTGCAGGGGAGGGCAGTTGGGGGCCAACCAGGCCAGCAGGGGAGAGCAGTTAGGGGTGACCAGGCCAGCAGGGGAGGACAGTTGGGGGGACCAGGTCTGCAGGGAAGGGCAGTTGGGGGGGACCAGGCCTGCAGAGGAGGGTAGTTGTGGGGAACCAGGCCTGAAGGGGGGGCAGTTAGGGCCAATCGGGCTGGCAGGGGAGCAGTTAGGCATCGATCAGGCTGGCAGGGGAGTGGTTAGGGGGTGATCAGGCTGGCAGGCAGAAGCAGTTAGGGGCAATCAGCAAGCAGGCAAGTGAGCGGTTGGGAGTGAACAGTCCTGGATTGTAAGAAGTGTCCCATTTTGGAGAGGGTGAAGGCTAGGCTGAGGGACACACAACCCCCCCAGTGCATGAATTTCGTGCACTGGACCTCTAGTGTATACTACTAAAAGGTAAATTATATTAACATTTATGCATTTTTAGAATATGCCTTAACATATAAATGTACATCATTTTAATAGTTAAACATGCAATAAATTAGCTCATACATTATATATGTAAAATATTGGTTTATATACGCACATGTATGATTATATGTAAATAATCTTCTTCCTCTGTCATAAAGTAAGAAGAGTTAAGCTTATTCATTTTACTTATATGAAGAGTATGAACATTAGGAGCTCATCCCTGACCCACCTCTAGGGGTCACCTATTAAGCAGTTATAGAGAGAAATGTGCCATTTACTGTACCTTGCATAGCAGTACTGTCATGAGGAGCCCCATTGTTTTCTATTTCAATATCTGCAATCCCAGTATCTGGAAAAAGTGACATTCAAGATTAAGGTACAATTCTGTTTTCTTCTGATTCGTTTTAAAGTGCAAACAATCAGTAAGTCAGTACTTTGGTGCTATACATAACACAAAAAACTTGAATGGCATTTTTGTTTTTTCTTTTCTAGATGTATATTTGTTTTTATGTTAGGAAGGAGGGTTATAAACTGTAGATGAATTCTACAATTGGGCATATATTTTCAGCTCTATAGTAAATACTTCTTTATGAATTTCATTCTCTAGAGATAAATCTCAGAAAATTAATCTATCCAAAAAATCTTCTCAGACTATCAGGTAACATGCCTTGACTGTGGAATATATAAAAGATGCATACAATTGCATAAGTGGAAGTGCTTCATCCTGATAGTATATTTTTCTTTTGTAAAATGTGATAGATGACGAGATTATCTCTATGCTAAGCACTCATGAACACCACAACACAATTTACAGCTTGTGGTCTTGATTTAGTATAGGCTCTAATGGCAAAGGAATACATTAATTGTTTAAAAATAACCTGAAGAAAAGAAACAAGAAGTGGATTTTTATTTTCAATTTTAAATATAAAAAGTAATTATCTTAAATTATTCATATACATGAAGTAGTGCTCAATATGGGCATTTCTGCATATAGACATTTGCTCAGACACATTTTGGTAATGTGATAACAATGCCAGTGTATCACCCATTACCATAAAGGATGAACTTGACAAGGAAATTATCTGAATACAAGGTACCCATCCTATCTAATAAAAGAGTAATATGCAAATTGACCATCACTCCAACATACAAGATGTCCACCCCCATGTGGTCAAAGATGGCTGCCCCCATATGGACACAAGAAGGCTGCCACAAGATGGCCGGCAGGTGAGGGCAGTTGTGGACGATCAGGCAAACAGGGGAAGGCAGTTGGGAGGAATCAGGTCTGCAAGGAAGGGCAGTTGGGGGGCAACCAGGCCTGCAGGGGAGGACAGTTGGGGGTGAACATGCCTGCAGGGGAGGACAGTTAGGGGCGATCAGGCTGGCAAGGGAGGGCAGTTAGGGGTTACCAGGCTGGCAAGGGAAGGCAGTTGGGGGCCACCAGGCCTTCAGGAGAGGACAGTTAGGGGCGTCCAGGCTGGCAGGGGAGGGCAGTTGGGGGTGACCATGCCTGCAGGGGGGGACAGTTAGGGGCAATCAGGCTGGCAAGGGAGGGCAGTTAGGGGTCACCAGGCCGGCAAGGGAAGGCAGCTGGGGGCCACCAGACCTGCAGGAGAGGACAGTTAGGGGCGACCAGGCTGGCAGGGGAGGGCAATTAGGGGTGACCAGGTCGGCAGGGGAGGGCAGTTAAGGGCAATCAGGCCAGCAGGGGAGCAGTTAGGCGTCGATCAGGCTGGCAGGGGAGTGGTTAGGTGGTGATCAGGCTGGAAGGCAGAAGCAGTTAGGGGCAATCGGGCAGGCAGGCAGGCGAGTGGTTGAGAGTCAGCAGTCCTGGATTTTGAGAGGGCAGTCAGACATCCCTCAAGGGGTCCCAGATTGGAGATGGTGCAGGCTGGGCTGAGGGACACCAGGCCTCTAGTCATACTTATAAACAGCTTCTTTTCCATTACAGTAGAGAATACTGGAGCTAGAGTGGAGATCATTTATGTGTGGATTTTTAAAATGTTTAAAAAAAAAAAGCCAAACTGCCTCAGAATTACAAGTTTAGGACCTCAAATAATAAGACTGCACAGAAAATTTCTTTTATTTCTGGTCAGAAATTATTTTTAAGACCTTGAGTAAGCAAAGAT
The DNA here is from genome assembly GCF_027574615.1 of Eptesicus fuscus. Lineage (NCBI taxonomy): Eukaryota > Metazoa > Chordata > Mammalia > Chiroptera > Vespertilionidae > Eptesicus > Eptesicus fuscus. Next base: position 29,222,711 of record NC_072473.1, read on the forward strand.
GCTGGTTCCCACTGCTAAAATATCCCATTGTGTGAAATATTAATGTAGTAATATTATTTACTTTCTTTCTTCTTTGTCTCAATGAGGCATGGTTGATATGAGCTAATAATCTAGCACCGTATATCTATTGATTGTGAGCAGAATGGTCCAAGAGAGTCATAGCAAAAGAACGAATTGAACTTTTGGAAAGGAAAGAATACAATTAAACAGTTTTAAAAATCCTTTATTCATTCTTAGTATAAGACACTGAAGTACGCCCCTTTCAGTTAATGTGTATGTAATACGTCTGTAAGGGGTATGTATAAATATGTACATAAAATCCTTAAGCTCATCCTTGTTATACACACATATTAGTTAAATATAGGAATGGTCAATGTGCCATGAGAGGAGAACCTGACTATTCTATGAGATGAAATGATGTTGGTGAGTTTCATAATTAAAAATTGAAACAAGCCCAGCCGCTGTGGCTCAGTGGTTGAGCTTTGACCTATGAACCAGGAGGTCATGGTTTGATTCTCAGTCAGGGAACATGCCTGGGTTGCAGGCTTGATCTCCATTGTAGGGCATTCAGGAGGCAGCCAATCAATTATTTTCTCTCATCATTGATGTTTCTATCTATCTCTCCCTCTGTCTTCCTCTCTGAAATCAATAACAACATGTTAAAAACTAGAAACAAAGCACTGGCCAGTGTTGCTAAGTAGTTAGAGCATCGCCCCCTGTACCAAAGGGTTGCGGGTTTGATTCCCACTCAAGGGCATGTATCTGGGTTCTAGGTTAGATCCTTGGCCCTGGTTGGGGTGCTTGCTTGAGGCAACCAATAGTTTTGTCTCTCATATCAATGTTTCTCTCTCTCTCTCTCTCTCTCTCTCTCTCTCTCTCTCTCTCTCTCTCTCTCTCTCTTCCTCCCTACCTCTATCTCTTCCACTCTATCTAAAAGATCAATGGAAAAAAATATCCTTGGGTGAGGATTTAAAAAAATGGAAACAGAAAAGTTTGGAATTAAGAGATTTCATGACAAAAGCACCTCTTCTCAAAGGATCTCCTGGGATTTACTTAGAACATCCTTTTTCAACCAGATGCTCCTTAAACCCTCAACACTGATGCAATCTGCCTTAAAGGTACCAGCATTGTTTAGCTCATTAAAATAGAGTACACTAAACATTAGCATATTTTAACATTAATGGACCTATAACACTTACATTTTAGGTTCAGGGAAGTTATTAGTAATACTTTTTTCTTCTACTGCAAAAGCCAATAGGATTCCTTGTTATTCCTAAACTATTTATCTCCCAGAATACAGATTATTTTGACAGATTTAATTAATAATCTAAATCACTTGGCCTCACATTGATTTTTAATAATTCATGTACAAAGTATTTTCCTTCTTTCCTTCCATCCTTCTTTCTTCCTTCCCTGTTTTTTAAGTGGAGGTTTGCTTTGTGTAACTTGAATATGTTTAAGTCCAAATCAGACATTACCTTTCAACATTCTCAGGCCACTGTCATTAGTAGTGGCTTGTTTAAGGGCTTGCTCCACTTGCTCCCGACGCTTTGATTCAAATTCCAAAGCTTCCTGCAGTTTTCTCTTGGATTTTTTCTCCTTCTTCAGGCGCTTTTGCATGGTAGCTAAAATGTGAAAAGCTAAACAACTTACAAAGCATTGGTAAATGAAAGAGAGTTGTCAATTTTGATGGATTATAAACTATTGATACAGAAAGATATATAAATGTATCAGTCGAAATACGATTAGCTGCCTTTGATTCCTCTTCTCATTAGCTCAAGCAAGTAGTGCTGAATCATAACACAGACTTCTTTTTGCTTTTGTCTTTCTAATGTGTATGCTCTTTAGCACACACACTTTTGTATGGTGGTGGTAGTAGTGCTGGAAACTTGTTTTCTATTTTGACTAACAACATGCATTTAATAATAGCATTAAATATTTTAGAAATCTCTTAAGAAAGACATTCTTATTATTTATCATTATATTGCTATTCATATTTTAAAATGTAAAACTTGTATTTTTTTTTAATTTAAAGTTTCAAGTATATTTTTCTATCTATCTATCTACCTATCTATCTATCCATCCATTTTAAAGAGAACGACTTTTGGCAACCTGTAAAAGCACAACAGCATTTTTTGTTAGCAGAAAGGGTAATGAAAGTGAAAGAAAAGCTCTACCTTAACTTGCAATGCTTTATATTTTGGAACTTAAGAAGAAAGAATCATTTTATGTGAATCCCAAGAAGAAATTTATATGGTGAGATGGACTACCCATGGTCAACCAATGACCCAATTTTATGGATAATAAGAGCCTAGCAGCCATTTCCTGAGCTTGATTCTGTAGAGGGGACAGCTGGCTGCACCCAACCTGAACCTGCTGCTCGCTCCTCCTGTTTGAACTATATTTGAAAACACTGGCAGAGACTGAGAAATATGGTTCTGGAGTAAGGGCCACGTTCTCCTCATTGAGTGTCTGATCATGTGGCCCCCATGTATGAGACACAATAGCCACATCCTTCTGACCTCAGTCACACTATACTACCAAGCTTGTAACTTATTGAAGGGTCAGTGAGTTGTGGTCAGACTGGATCCACTCTACATTCTTTCTTTGGAAGGCTCTGGGGGAGGATCATGTAACCACAGGGTAAGGTGGAATAGCTGACAAATGGAGGTGAACGTCAGAGAGCCTCAGACAATTTATAGATCTGCTCCCAGCACTAAGCTGGTAGAAGCCAACACTTTTACACAAATTGGACCCTCCCACACACGCCCAGTCCCAGTAGATGCAGCCATCCTATCTAATAATAGACAAATATGCAAATTGACCATACCTATGACACACTCGCAAGCCACACCCACAAGCCACACCCACCATCCAATCAGAGCAAGTATGCAAATTAACCCAAACCAAGATGGCTACAGCCACAGAGAGCAAGGTTTCCTAGGTAACAGAGGAAGCCAAGCTTTCCGCCTGCCCTTGCCAGGCCTAAGCCTCCACTCAAGCTACAAAGTTTCAATTATAGAAGGTAAACAAATTCAAACAAATGGCAGCAGAATGGAGCTTGAGAGAGCAGGCCAGGGGTGCCGCTGGCAACAGGGTAAGCAAAGCTTTGCGCACACCCTGGCCAGGCCCACCCACTTAAGGCAACAAAGTTTCAATTATAACCCCAACACAAATGGCTGCTGGCCTTGGCCTCAGAGGGAGCCCCAGGCTTGGCTCTGCTCCAGGCTACAAAGTTTCAATTGTAGAAGGAAAATAAATTCCAGATACCAGGGCCTCTGCTTGGGTTGCCAGGGGATGTGGCTGGCCTGAAAACCACCACAGGCCCCTCGCTCAAGCCGCCCCACACCCCAAGGGAACCCCCGCCTGATCCAGGATGCCCTTCAGGGCAAACCAGCTGGCCCCCACCCCTGTACCAGGCCTCTATCCTATCTAACAAAAGAGTAATATGCAGATTGATCATCACTGCAACACACAATATAGTTGCCCCCATGTGGTCAAAGATCCTGCCCCCATGTGGACATAAGATGGCCACCACAAGATGGCCAGCAGGAGAGGGCAGTTGGGAGGCACCCGGCCTACAAGGGAGGGCAGTTGAGAGGGACCAAGCCTGCAAGGGAAGGCAGTTGGAGGTGATCAACCCTGCAGGAGAGGGCAGTTAGGGGTGACCAGGCTGGCAGAGGAGGGAAGTTGGGGGCAAACAGGCTGGCAGCAGAGTGGTTAGGGAGTGATCAGGCTGGCAGGCAGAAGCGGTTAGGGGCAATCAGGAAGGCAAGCAGGCAAGCAGTTGGGAGCCAGCAGTCCTGGGTTGTGAGAGGGATGTCCGACTGCCCGTTTAGGCCCGATCCGCTGGGATCGGGCCTAAACGGGCAGTCGGACATCCCTCCAGGGGTCCCATATTGGAGAGGGTACAGGCTGGGCTGAGGGACAACCCCTCTCCGTGCATGAATTTCGTGTACCAGGCCTCTAGTAGTAAATAACGTGGTAGCTCCAGACAGGTAGCTCAAGGCGATTACATACAATATTTGACATTAACCTGTACCTGAACCCCACCCAAGTGGACCCAGAACCAATACAACCTGTGGTGGACTTCAGCACATACCAGAGCTGCATCCAACCAGCCACACAAGCAGCACACCCAAAGAGGGATTCCAGCAGGCACCAGACCCTGCTGGGAACAACTCTGCCTTGGGGCGCAGCCACTTTATAGTGTCTCTTATATGATGATCTAGATTTATCCTCATAGTCAGCCAGCCAGAAGGGTTAACTCCACCCACAAAAGGCCAACAATACTCAAGCCGTGATTACTACAGGAGGGAACCCATAACCCACAAAAAACATTCCTGGAGCATTAGGCTCAGGTGATCTGGAAGATAGTGCCACTGAGCCTAACAAGATACCTTCATCATAAACCCATTATAAGAAGTTTTGGGCCGAAACCGGTTTGGCTCAGTGGATAGAGTGTCGGTCTGCGGACTGAAATGTCCCAGGTTCGATTCCGGTCAAGGGCATGTACATTGGTTGCTGGCACATCCCTGGTAGGAGGTGTGCAGGAGGCAGCTGGTCGATGTTTCTCTCTCATTGATGTTTCTAGCTCTCTATCCCTCTCCCTTCCTCTCTGTGAAAAATCAATAAAATATATTAAAAAATAAAAAAATAAAAAAAGAAGTTTAGGAGTCATAACAGATATACCTAATACACAGAAACAGAATGGAGAGACAAAAAATATGTCCTAAATGAAATAACAAGAAAATTCCCCAGAAAAAAAAAATGAAATGAAAGCAACAAAAATACCAGACATAGAGTTTAAAATAATGCTTATAAGAATGCTCAAGGACCATAGTGGCAGAATGGATAATCTCAGTGAGGACTTAAACATAGAGATATTAAGCATTAAAAAGGACATAGAAACTATAAAAAGAATAAATCAGAAATGGAGAGTACAATATCTGAAATGAATATACTAGAAGGAATCATCATCAGGTTAGATGAAGCAGAGGATAGAATCAGCAATTTAGAAGACAAGATAACAGTAAGCAGGTACACAGAGCATCAAAAAGAAAAGATAATTTTTAAAAAATGAGAAAAGTCTAAGAAACTTTTCGGACAACATCAAGCATAACAACAACTGCATCATAGGAATACAAGAAGAAGAGAGTGAGCTAAGAATAGGGAACTTGTTAGAAAAATAATGGCTGCAAAATTCCCTCACCTGGTGAAGGAAAAAGTCACACAAGTTCAGGAAGCACAGAGAGTCCCAATTAAGAGATCAACCAAAGGACTTGTACGCATGCATATAAGCAAAAGCAGTGGACACAGACACTAGAGGGGTGAAGGCATGTGCCAGGGTGTGGGGGAGGCCTGAGGGAGGTCAATGGGGGAAAAAGGAGACATATGTACTACTATTTGTAATGCTTTAAACAATAAAAAAGATGAACCCAAAGAGGCCCACACTAAGACACATCATAAATCAAATGGCCAATATTAAAGACAAAGAGAGAATCTTAAAAGCAACAATAGAAAATCAGTTAGTTATCTACAAGGAAGCTCCCAAAAGACTGCCAGCTGATTTCTCAACAGAAGCTTTGCAGGCCAGAAGGAATTAGCATGAAATATTCAAAGTAATGAAAAGCTAGGAGTTACAACCACTACTACTCTACCCAGTAAGTTTCCCATTTAAAAATTTAAGGCAAAATAAAGAGCTTCCCAGACCAAAAAAAAAAAAAAATCTAAAGGAGTTCATTATCACCAAACCAGTATTGCAAGAAATGTTAATGATCCTGCTTTATGAAGAAGAAAAAGAATATATACAGAGAAGAATATAGGTATAAAAATAGATAAGTACCTATAAATAATAAATTTGAATGTAAATGGTTTAAATGTTCTGATCAAGACACAGGTTAGCTAAATGGATAAGAAAAGATGACCCATTTATATGCTATCTACAAGAGACCCATATCAGAGCAAATGATACACAAAGAATGAATGTGAAGTGATGAAAAGAAAATTCCATGCAAATGGAACAAACAATAAAATACCTGCAATAATAATACTCATATCAGACAATATAGACTTCAAAAGAAAGGCCATAACAAGAGACAAGGAAGGTCACTACATAATACTAAAGGAATGTGTCCTACAAGAGGATGTAACCCTTGTAAATATATGTGCACCCTAAGCATATAAAGAAATTTTTCTTGGACATTAAGGAAGTGATTGACAGAAATACAGCCATAATACAGGATTCAACACCCCAATGACATAATTGGATAAGCATTCCAGACAAAAAGTCAACAAGGCAACAGCCACCTTAAATAACACACTGGATCAGATGGCTTTATTTGATATTTACAGAACAATTCATCCAAAAACAATAGAATATAAAATCTTCTCAAGTGCACATTGAATATTTTCAAAGATAGAGCACATGGTAGGACACAAATAAGTCTTAATAAGTTCAATATGATTGAAATTATATGATATGAAAATAGTAATCAATTACAATAAAAGAACTAAAAATCATTCAAACACATGGAGACTAAATAACATGTTTTTAAACAATGGGTGTGTTAACAAAGAGATCAAAGAAGAAATAAAAAGTTACCTAGAAACATCCCAACTGGCATAGCTCAGTGGTTGAGCATTGATCTATGAACCAGAAGGTCGAGGTTCAATTCCCAGTCAGGGCACATGCCCGGATTGTGGGCTTGATCCATATGGGGGGGGGGGGGGGCATGCAGGAGGCAGTCAAGCAATGATTCTCTCTCATCATTGATGTTTTTTTTCTCTCTCCCTCTCACTTCCTCTCTGAAATCAATAAAAATATATTAAAAAATATATATCCAAATGGCCTTTGGCAGAAAAAGTGTTCCTCATCCCTGGTTTAGAGTATTAAAATAACTCAGAAACTCTCATGCCCTTTTATGGCTTACTGAGTCTTCAAGATACAGCTTCAGGTGTGAGCATCAGGAAGCCTTCCTCAACTATCTACCCACTCACCACCACCAAGCTATACTAACTAGCCTCTCTCTACATAACCATATATACTGTACTTCATTGCTCTTGCCACTTTTTCTTTAAATTAACTGGTTGGTTGAGCTAGCCCTCTAAAATGTAATTCTCTCAAGGACAGGAGCTGAATTTTTATTTAATTTATAACCCCAGAATCTAGATTTGTTAGATTATCTACATGCAGGTAGGTGTATTTTATAAAATTGTAGAGAAAACTAGGAATATTCATGTTTCCAAATCTCCAGCTGGAATGAAATGCATATCTAATTCATTTTTTTATTATGAAAAATAGACTAAATATCTTACCTTGTGGATTACAAACAGTATTTGATTCCTAGCTTGTAATTTGTTTTCAGCATTTCTAAGCTATCCCTAAAAATATTTCTATTATTATTGAAAATATCACCAACACAATATTCACTCCATAATTGATCTTGTTAAACTTACTTCTGCTTTGAAGCTCAACTGCAAGTTGTCTTTCAATGTTTTCTCTAATTTCTCTTTCTCTATAGAGCTCCATTCGCAGTTCCTTTTTTTCTTGTTGAATCTGCTTCTCCTGGATGCGAGCATTATCCAAAGCCACTTTCAGTAGACCCTGCCAAAGTATAGCAAATGGAATGCGGTTCATCTGATATGTTTTAGTTCTCAAATATGACATAATATATGTAGGTGCTAATGTCTTGTATTACATTTATTTTGTTTATAGAAATATTGTTGACCTGAATGTTGGTCAACAGAGTTTCCACAGAGGACAGACTATCAGCAAAAATGAATGGTCCAGGGAATCCAGGAGGCAATGCCTGCCCAGGAGTGAGATGGATCTTGTCCAATGTTGACTTCATCATTGGGATTTGAACTGGTACCTCTTCTGCAAAATACAAAATTAAAATCAGAAGATTCACAAATTAACAACTTGTTAAAAATGTTCAGTTTCATTCACTTCTAATAGCATCTATAAAGATTTTGTTTCTAAAACTAAATGATAAAAACTCCTAATTGAAAGTTGTGCACATATATTCCCCAGCTCACTCTGATTTCTCAAAATAAATGTTTCAGAAAAAGAATCATTAGAAATAAAACATTTACTGCTAAAGAGTAATGAAATTTGGAGAAACACATTTAAGATATATTTATTAATACCTATAAATTAAACAATCAGATAATTTCCTGGTAGACTTTATTTTTTTTAATATATTTTATTGATTTTTTACAGAGAGGAAGAGAGAGGGATAGAGAGTTAGAAACATCGATGAGAGAGAAACATCGACCAGCTGACTCTTGCACACCCCCCACCGGGGATGTGCCCACAACCAAGGCACATGCCCTTGACCGGAATCAAACCTGGGACCCTTGAGTCCGCAGGCCGACGCTCTATCCACTGAGCCAAACCGGTTTTGGCAATTTCCTGGTAGACTTTAAACTGCTTTTTAATTATTTCTCTTCAAATCTATCTTTCATCTATCTATCTATCTGTCTATCTATCTATCTATTTATCTATCTATCATCTATCTACCTATCATCTAGCTATCTATTTATCATGTATCTATCTATCATCTATCGATCTATATCATCATCTATCTATTCATTTTAACAACTTTATTGAGAGATACTTCATATACAGTAAAATTCACCTATTTTAAATGTATGCTTCAATGACTTTTTATTAAATTTACAGAGTTGTGAAACCATCACCACAAATCTATTTTAGAACATTTCAATCAATCCAAAATACCCATGCTCATTTATAGTTCATCTCTTTTCCCACACCTGGCTCCTAGCAACCACTAATCTACTTTCTGTCTCTAGAGGGTTGCCTTATTTGCATATTTTCCATAAATAGAATGGTATAATGCATGGTCTTTTGTGAATGGTTTCTTACACTTAGCATGTTTTGTGTGTTTTTTTAACAGTGAAAAAAGTGAAGGGATTGAGAAGTACAGATTGGTAGTTACAAAATAGTCAAAGGGATATAAAGTACAGCATAATGTTTTGAGGTTCATCCATGTTATAGCATGAGTCATTGGTTTCTTCTTTATTGTTGAAAATTATTCCATTGCATGGATGTATTGCTTTTAGTGTTACCTTTCATTTCCAATAATATTTCTCATGAAAAAAAATCATTTGTCTTGTAAAATGAGATGTTGTATCATTTTCCCCTTTTATTTTTTTCTTCTCCCATATTCTTTTTATTTTAATAAGATTTTTATCTTAGTCTCAGATAAAGAGATAAAATAAGATGTTTCAAAATGATTTTGGATACATATATCAAATTATGAAAGGAATCTCCTTTTACTTTAAGAAGCCAACTGTTTGTCTATCCACTTGAATTCTGGTTGAAAATATTTTATGTGAGATGTATGAACCACATAGCAAAATTTCCTCTGCAATTAGGAATTGGGATTTTTTGACATATGTAAAAGGAAAGTGATTCAAAGAGGCATTTTTGGAATGTAACCAAACAAACCCTGGTATTCTTAAATAGTTTCAACAACACTGCATGATGGTGTGAATCATAGCAGCTCAAACAAAATTACTCTACTCACTAGTCTCTTTATTTCAGTAACTGGGCATAAGCAAAGTTTGGAAAATATGCTTGTCTCTAGTCAAAAGAATTTTCAGTAACTCCATGTTATGAGACTAATACAAGAAAAAAACACACACCAAAAACTAGGCTTGTATCCAGACTAACCAATTTTCACAAGGTTTGAAAACACAAACCTAGCTATTGGTTCTGGTTCCTGTAACGAATACGGATTTGTCATACAGTTAGACCTCATGTTTCAATTGTAAGCATTCTATATATATAGTGTGCAGAGTCTTAAACCCCATTTACTTCACAGTCAACATGTGTGTGTGTGTGTGTGTGTGTGTGTGTGTGTGTGTGTGTGTGTGTTTGTGTGTGTGTGGGACTTCTTCTGTGGGAAGCTGTGGCATACATAGAATTGTGAGAACCTTCTGTCAGATGGGATAGCATTATCTCTGAATAAAATGCTTTTAATATAACCTTTACAACTTTCAATGTTTTAAAACCTATAAGGATAAAAATACTCATCAACTATTTTTAGAGAATAAAAATTATTTTCACTAAAGCTTCATATTATTTATATCCAAAATGTTATAAAGAGTATTTGTTTATCAGTCTTAATTCTATTAAAGCATAAATTTACCTATTAATTTTCTTTTAACACAGGAAGCTACAATGAACATATTTTTGGAATGCTTTTCTAGTAAATCTTAAAAATAAAATTCTGATGTATTATATAATTGTATACCTAAAACCTGTATAAGTTTATTAACCAATGTCATGCCAATAAATTCATTTTTTAAAAGCTGATGTTTAACATAATAATAAATTTTAATCATAAATTTATGAAAGTATTTTCTATAACTGTCTTGTAATACTAACTCTAACATTTTATTTTTTATTTTTTATTTTTAAATAAATCTTTATTGTTCAGATTATTACAATTGTTTCTCCTTTGTCCCCCCATATCTCCCCATCACCTGGTTCCCTCCACCCCATTGTCCTTATCCATAGGTGTATAATTTTTGTCCAGTCTCTTCCCATACACCCCACACCGACACCCCTTTCCCCCTGAGAATTATCAATCCACTCCCATTCTATGCCTCTGATTCTATTATGTTCACCAGTTTATTCTGTTCCTCAGATTTTTAATTCACTTGATTTTCAGAATCACTTGTTGATAGATATGTATTTGTTGTTCATAATTTTTATATTTACTTTTTTTTTCTTTTTCCTCTTTTTAAAGAATACCTTTCAGCATTTCATATAATACTGGTTTGGTGGTGATGAACTCGTTTAGCTTTTTCTTATCTGTGAAGCTCTTTATCTGCCCTTCAATTCTGAATGATAACTTTGCTGGGTAGAGTAGTCTTGGTTGTAGGTTCTTGCTATTCATCACTTTGAATATTTCTTGCCATTCCCGTCTGGCCTGCATAGTTTCTGTTGAGAAATCAGCTGACAGTCGTATGGGTGCTCCCTTGTAGATAACTAACTGTTTTTCTCTTGCTGCTTGTAAGATTCCCTCTTTGTCTTTTGCCCTTGGCATTTTAATTATGTTGTGTCTTGGTGTGGTCCTCTTTGGATTCCTTTTGTTTGGGGTTCTGTGCACTTCCTGAACCTGTAAGTCTATTTCTTTCACCAGGTGGGGGAAGTTTTCTGTCATTATTTCTTCAAATAGGTTTTCAGTATCTTGCTCTCTCTCTTCTGGCACCCCAAAAATTCGGATGTTGGTACGCTTAAAGCCATCCCAGAGGCTCCTTATGCTATCCTCACACTTTTGGATTCTTCTTTCTTTCTGCCTCTCTGGTTGGGTGTTTTTTTCTTCCTCATATTCCAGATCTTTGGTTTGACTCTTCGGGTGCGGTGGCCTACTCTGTATATTCTTTATTTCAGACAGTGTATGCATAATTTCTGACTGGTCCTTTTCCATTTTTTTGGTATTCTCATTTAGGTCCTTGAAGGTCTCTTCAAGTTTCTCAGCAGTTTTTAGAAGATTCTTGAGTAACCTTATAAATATGGTTCTGAACACTGTGTCGTCCATTAGTTTGCTTTCATCTATCTCTCCTACTTGTGACATACTTCGGTGTCTCCACATTTTGGCTGCCTCCCTGTGTTGATGGAGTGGCTTTGTGTGGTCGGTGACCTATAGGGGCCGGTAGCTCAGCTTCCCCAATTACCCTAGGTGGTCGGTCTTGGTACTCCCCTTTGTGGGCTAAGTGGAAAGTCTTGGTGAAGTTAAAAGCCCTGATTGCTGTTGGTACACTGGGAGGAATTGACCTCCGGTCCAATTGGTTGTGAGGGCCTGCTGTGTCTATACCGGAAGAATTGCTGTGCTGGAGACACAGTAGGGCTTTGGTGCTCACTGAGTCTGCCTCTTGAATGTGTCCCCTATGAGAGTGGTTGAAATCTGGTGTCGTCCACACCAAGAGAAAAGTCACTCTCACTCTCCGACCAATGGCCGAGAGTCCCGTAGGTGTCTGGGTCCCCCGCGTGTCCCCAGAAATGAGTTCAGAATGGTTGGGATTGTTGGTATAACTGGCGGGAGTTGATCTCCAAGCCAGTTGGCTGTGAGGGTCAGCAGTGTCTCCGCTGGGAGAGCTTCTGTGCTCAGCTTGGATGGGGCGGAGTCTCAGGGTGGGGCAGACAAGCTTTGGTTTCCCGTCTGCTCCGCCCTAAGAGGGGCGGTTTCTCAGTGCCTGAATTAATGGCTGTGCGCCTCTGAGAGAAGGCAGCTTTCGAGCCTCTCCCGCTGCCTAACAGACCAGTTTCTCCCCAGCTGGGGCTGGATTTCAGTGCAGACCGGAGGTTTTGTTTTTCTCCCAAACGAGAAAGCTAGCCATGCAGCGATTGCTGCCCTCCCTCTCTGAGCGCTGCGAGCAAGCCTGCTGCGTATTCAGCCGCCTGCCCTTTCCGTGCTCACGGATCTCCACACCTCCACAGCTCCTGAGGCTCAGCGTCCCCCTCTCTTTTTTTCTCTAGTTGTAGGTTTTCCACTCTGCCAGCTTTCCAGTGGTTCTGGAGGGTGTGCGCTCTGTTTTCCAGTTGTAGTTTCAAAATTGTTGTGGCAGGCAACAATTATGCCGCCATCTTGGTTTCTTCTTAACTCTAACATTTTATATAACGTGTCTCCTTCCTTTCCTCTCTGTCCTTACTTCTCCTTCCCCCTTTCTTTTTTTTCCTCTTTCTCTCTCTCCCTCCCTTTCTGTCTTAGTTTCTGTCTTTCTTTTTCTTCCTTATTTTCTTTCTTGCTCCCTTCCTTCTTCTCTTCTTTCCTTTCTGTCCATGGCAGTTTTGTAAGAGGTGAAGAAATTCAGAGGAAATGAGCATTATCACAAATTTTGTGATCTATTTCTACTACAAGATTTGAACACTTGAAATATCTCAAAAAAGCAAAAACAAAAAAACACACCCTAAATATTAAAATATGTCTTAGGCAACAGATCTAATGTTTTTAAAGTACATTTCTCAATAGCTAACCAATAGATATTACGTTTTATTTGTATTGTTTGAATTCTGTATTATCTAGTATTTTTTCTTTTGTACATGAGTACATTAAATGGTAGAGTGACTTCATAGTGTTCTACCAAAATTAATAATAACTGAAGATGTTCTGTACATTTTTGATGTTTATAAATCTTAAAGTAAAATTTTATGTAGCCTGAAAGATCTATTTTTTAAAAATGAACTGCTACAAACTTAGAACATTCACTTCCTGCTAATTTAAAGATTTTAATATTTCCCCTGAATAAATATTTTTTATTAGTGGCAGAATTCTTAAAATTAGTGGATTTCTTGTTATGTATTACACTACACACACATTTAACTCAGTGGTAACAATCTGAGGAGTATTTTACAAACAAGATACCTGAAAAAGAAGCAATACATTCAGTATGGATAAAACAAAATTATAACCACCTTAAAATTGCACAAAGTCTTCTATTTGGAGATGAAAGAAATGCCACTAAATTGGCTAAAAGGAAAATTACTATTGTCTATGAAGACAGGTTGCATGGTCTATGGTTTGTGTTGCTGTACAGTAGATTGAAGTTTCAAAATAGTATTACTCTTCTTTAAAGATATAGACATGGTTGAATTAGGTGTTACTGGCTGCAGTGAGGATCAAATGCAAGAAGAATCATATTTCATCAGACCTAGTCAACACCAGGAAAATAAATAGAAATATAAGAGGTATGCAGGCAATGATTCATTTTGATAATCTGGCCCAAGAGAGACACATAGAGACAGGCACACAGATCTAAGCTTCTACCAAAAGACAAATAGGACACGGAGGGTGGGAATTGCGATGACAGTGTAGCAGAGGTCACATTGATTTTCAGCAGCAGTTTTCACACAGATGAGATAACCCTGGACTCTATTTGGCCCATTGTTCATATCCTACCTGTCCCACAAGCAATAAATTTCCTAGTCCTAGAAAAGGGCAGTAAAGAAGAAGGATTCTACTAATGACTTCTTATGATTAAGTTTCTGTGCTAACCAAACATGTTTTTTCAGACCAAGGTCACATTGCATGTTAAGGTCCATAATAGCCCCAAACTAGTACAAGTGTATTATGTTTCATTGTATATGAGTGGGAACTGTCAAATCATTCATCTTTTTTTTTTTAATCACATGCTACAAAATGAATGATAAATGCATTAGAAATCTGTTTCAATCCTGTAATAGTTCCTCACATCTAAATGACACCTAGATTTTGCTCAGAGTTTGTGGGAATTTATTACGTAGGCTTACAAAATTCTAATTGGCAATGGAATTGAATATGGGCAAGTACTAGAAACATAGCTTGTCAGTTAAATAAGAGCATCCCTTTATAATCCACAGAGAAAGGGTTTTGAGTGTTTTTATTTTATTTTATTTTAAAGGTTGGCGTTTGAATGTACATTTCAAAACATTAATCAACACATATGATGCAATAATATAAACTAAACATTAAAGATAGGGTAACTTCTATCTAACTGAGGAAATGAACAACTTCTTCATTTATTTAAGCAAAGTGGAGACTGCTTTTATTAAATTTGTTAAACCTACCATACTTTGTAAAAGCATTTGGGAATCCATTTAGAAAACAAGCTCTTAATTTTAACTTCTTGCTTAGAGCCCAGATGACTACATATAAAAGTTGACAAGAACTTTATTGGTAGAAAAAATGAGATAAACATAAGGTAAATGCTCAGAATATAAAAATCCTCCTAAAAATTAAAGTCAAGGCTGCTAGAGACTTTCTATATGACTCCAGTGCTTACTTTCCCACTTTTTCTTGGGTTAAGTATTTCCCCTTTCCTCTGGGCTTTGATGATGGTGAAATAGAAACTGAACCCAGCTGACTCACTCAGTAGTGGAAAAATGCAGCCACCTACCAGGTCATTAGTTTTTATTTTTTAACAAACAATTTATACTTTATTAATTGATTTGAGAGTTTTGCCCTAAATACAGCTGGCTCAAGGGACCCTCCTTTGTTGGTGTCATTAAGATTAAATTCAGCACAAGCAAGACTCCTGCTTCCCTCTTCCAAACTGAGGAACAACAAAAACAAAACAACCAAGTGCTGTATAATGAACTGACCTGCATGAATATAAGGAAGTATACATGTTCTGAGTGGAACAATGAATCGTGTTGCCATCATCAAATGTGGAAAAGAAACATTTTATTAAAAAAATTCTTACCTATTTTTAGGGAGACAGAACAATAAATGATGCTGATAAATGAAAATAGAAAGTTAATAGCTACGAAATGAAGGGTCACCAGTCTGAGAATGTGAGACAGAACACTTCAATAACCAATTATGGCCCTGTTTTACTCTGGATCCTTATATTAGCGTTTTGGCAAAAACAAGTTCCTTATAAATTATGAATTAAAATAAATCTTCTTTCAGATAAAAAAAATGTCATGCTGATAACAAATATTATATCCATGAAAATCTGGAGGATGTATGATACCCAGACACATTATTTTGGAAAAAAAGTCAACAAGTTACAGAAGTGGAAAATTAGGTGTGAAATCATGCGGCATAGATTGTTAAGCATCTTTAAGAGTTAAAAGAAGGAGAGATCACTGTTGTCTGCAGTAAGCATTCAAACTAACTAACCTAGCTGAAAAGTATTCACACTGACATTAGAAGAAAATTCCATGAAACTTCCATAAGATATTAGGTGTGCCAAGAAGAAAATATTCCTTGTTCAAACTAGTGTTAAAAACAAAAACAAAAATGGGTTAAAAACATTTAAACAGTTTTCCTTAAAGCAAAGTTTGGTGGATTAATTATAGGGTGCTCAGTGAAGTTCGAATTTCAGATAAAAAGCAAATGATTTTTTAACATGACTATGTCCAAAATATTCCACCAGATAATCTTATACAAAAAAATGATTATTTGTTTTCTATTCTTTTTTTTTAATTTGCTGAATCTATTCAAGCAGAACATCTTAGGGTCTTTAAAATGTTAATGCTAAATATTAACACAAGCTACATATTAATTTAGGCAACTGAGAACATATTGATGAAGAGCAAAAGATGATGGAGCCTGACTGTTTAGGTTTAAAACTCTGCTCTATGATTTGCAAGCCCCTAGGTAAATTAACCTTTCTGTGCCTCAATTTCCATATCTGTAAAGTGAGGATAATAATAATTATTAATAATAATAAATGCCTAATCTCATAGGGTTGTTATAAAGATTAATGAGCTACTATTTGCAAATTTCATAGAACAATGTCTGGCCAAAAGTATATGCAATATGAGTGTTTTCTAAATAAATTAAATGGCAATTGAAAACTAGGAGTGGGAGAGAACAATATATTTGACCACTAATACCTCCTGAAACAACATATTTGGAAAGATCCTTTTCTAGGTGATAAATGAATGAGCCTGTTTACACCCTAAGTTATCAAAGGTCTGAGAAGACTTCTTAAGTCAACATCAGCGATTCTCAACTGGGTAATTTTGCAGCCTAGAGGACATTTGGCAATGGCTGATAACACTGTTGAAACTGAGGAGATGAGGGTGTGTGTCACTGGCATATAGTAGTAGAGACAGGGATTTCCCTCACCCCCCTCCCACTTCTTTCATCCCCAACAAAGAATTATTTAGCCCAAATGTCAACAGTGGTTGAAAAACATTGTTCCAGAGTAAATAGGAGAATTTCAACAAATGGACAGTTAATTGGATCTCCCTTTCTACACTGAACTTCTACTAGAGACTTTAATAAGCTTAACTTAAAGAGACAATAAGGTCAAATCAATAATTTAGAACTAACACTGTACTCTGCAAGGTATGTTTTAGAGTTCTGATGCATTTGATTCTGGCTTCCCAATTTCAGTTTTTTGCTCAAATGTCAACCTTATTAGTGAAACTTATACTGAGCATCCTATATAAAACTAGAGGCCTGGTGCATGAAAATTCATGCACTGGAGGGAGGGTCCCTCAGCCCGGCCTGTCCCCTCTCACAGCCCGGAAGCCCTCAGGGGCTGGAGGTGCCCCAGCTATCAGGGGAAGGCAACACCCCCATCACACCTCTGCTGCTGCCACTGCCTGCAGTGCAAGCCTTGGCTGGCCCTGGTCACCTGAGCCTTGGGTGGCCCTGGGGGGCTGAGCAGCCACCATTCGAGGCTTTCCTGCACCTTGGGCCGGCCCTGAGCAGCTGGGGGGCTGAGGGGACTGGGGGACTCTGGAAGCAGGCGCACAGAGAGGCCAGACCCACCTGGGGGCGGACCCGGCCGTGCCGCATGCCTGCCACCCTGACGGGGCTGAGGGGACTGGGCACCACCATCTTGTGGCTGTGGGTGCCGCCATCTTTGAAAGTATGGCAGTCAATTAGCATATTACCTCTTTATTAGATAGGATTGTAATCTGCACCCATATTCCCACCCCCTTATCTAAAAAATCAGTTTTCCTATAAAATGTATCACCAGCCCAGCCTGTGTGGTTCAGTGGTTGAGCATCAACCTATCAAACCAAGGTCATGGTTCAATTCCCAGTCAGGGCATATGCCCAGGTTGTGGGCTTGATCCCCAGGTGCGGGGAGGCCTGCAGGAGGCAGCTGATTGATGATTCTCTCTCATCATTGATGTTTCTATCTCTCTCTCCCTCTCCCTTCCTCTCTGAAATTAATAAAAAAAATATATAAAAATGTATCACCATTTAACATACAATGTAACTTAATTACATATTTAATTTCACTACTATATACTATACATGAGAGCAGGAACCTTTGTCTGTTTTTTATTTTACTACTGCTGTCTCCTTGGTATCAAGAATACTAACTATCTTGGGACCACAAAAATTATAATAACTTTAAATAGGTAGATTGTTATTCTTAAGGCTTGAGGTAAGATTTCTGATCATCATATTGATTCCATTATTTCACTGTATTAAAAATGAAAAGATTGTACATGAATATAAAATTTTAAAAGTTTTTACAATTATGTGGTGAGAAGAAGGAAGAAAGAGGGGATGGAGGTAAAGAGTTTCTGGTTAACTCAGCCTTTTCAATAATATCAGTGATTACTATTGTCTATAGCTATTGTGACATACTAAAATTTTAAAATTGGAAAAATAGTTGATATCATTGTCAGAGCATGCCTACTGTATATTTATTGAACTTGTCTACATATCATAGTGTTATCAGAGAAATATGTGGATTGTCTTTCTCTGTTTCTGTTAGGAGTGGGGTACTTACAATGTCTTGAGAAAAAGAATTATCTGAGACTTGCATGGAAGGATGAGTGATTTTTACTTGCATGGAATTATATCCTTCAGTTTCCAAAGTCCCATTTCCCTTAATTCAGTTCTGGAAGAGGTGCAGCTAGGGATTTAGTGGAGCTAGAAGCAAAGACAGCATCCAATGTTTCCATTCCATGGTGGAGCTGGGTCCCGTTTAGCATTAGGCTAGTTGCATTCCATCAGTCTATTGTGTGGGGTCCACACAGCTGTGGACCATGTGGGTAAATGCAGGAGTCTGAGAGTCCTACAAGCCAGAAATCAGGAGCAAGCAAGAGGCAAGAGAGCCAAGAGCAAAGAGAGTAAACTCCTTTGTTTAAGAGGTTAAGTATCTCAAATCTCCCCACAGTGGCCACACCTACTCTAGCCAATTATCTGTTCCCTGGTGTGACTGACAAATACCTTCCCTATTTCACCCAGATTTTACTGGGCCTGCATCTATACTGCAGCTTCCTGGCAAAGCTGTACAAATAACTAGAATATTTGGCCTTCCCTTTTCTCTCATTAAATTAATAACTGGGTTAAATTACAATGGTATCAAAAGTATTTTGAGTGAAAAAAAAATAGTAAGCTATAAATCTTTCTGGCTCGCACACACACTTTTCCAACATCTTTGAGGTCATGTATATAGAAGATAAAGCAAATTTGACTGATTATTTTTGAAGTACACTATATTTTCCAGAGAATTGAAGTAGAAAAAAGCTGAGGATCTAGAATATAAATGTTTCCTACAGAGAGCATAAGTTGATCTTAAAACTGCAAGACAGACAAGAATTTCTAATATAAAAAGCCAAATAATACTAAAGGCATGTAAAAGTCTCTTCTTCAGAACACCAGCCTGCCTACCTCTGAAAAAGGTAGTAGAGAAGAGAACATTATATGAGTGGAGAGTAATAATGTAACTCTCTTCAGAAACTGGGAAACAAGAGGCACAGAAGTAAAAGTGGGAAAGATGCTGATCTTTAAAGAGATGTGTCTAGGAATGATGGGAGGGGAGGGCACACATTTACATCAATTACCTGACCCTTCCAGGTGATAATGTTTTGTTACCCTGACTTATCTGTAAAATGTCCTCAGGGTGCCAATATAACCCTGCTTTTAAATTTCTTAGGGGTTTAGTCATTTGGCTGACTGCAGAGGCTGTAAAGCAGATTTTTCATTTTGCTTCCCTGCCAGGAAATATGCAATCCATTCCATCAACCAGGGACGAAACCTTTTCCTTAATCTGGCTCAAATCAGGAAGAAAATATTACTGCTTTGACTGGGAAATTCAGGTGCTAACTTTAAAATAACTGCTTCTTTGCTTAATTAACATATCTTAATAGAGAAGATCAATGTAAGGTACAAAGGAACAAATTACTAATCCATCATCTTAACAGCAATGGTTCTTAATTTTGTTATGCATCAGAATGTGATGTAGGTCTTTTATAAAAAACTAGAGGCCCGGTGCATGACATTCATGCACTGGGGGGGGGGGCAGTCCCTCAGCCCAGCATGTGCCCTCTCGCAGTCCAGGACATCCCCCGAGGGGTCCTTAGCACTGCTGTGAAGGTGGGAGAGGCTCCTGCCATCACTGCTGCACTTGCCAGCCTTGAGCCCGGCTTCTGGCTGAGCAAGGCTCCCCCTGTAGGAGTGCACTGACCACCAGGGGGCAGCTCCTGTGTTGATTGTCTGCCCCCTGGTGGTCAGTGCATGTCATAGTGACCGTTTGTACCACAGTTTGGTCAATTTGCATATTAGGGTTTTATTATATAGGATATCCTCAACTTCCAAAGTTTGTGTGATTCAATAGGACTAGGGTAGGACTTGGAAACTGGAATTTTTAAGTGCCAAATTGATGGTTGATGTTGCTGGTGTGAGGACCACAGTTTGAGAAACCACTGAGCTATTACATAAAAGTCAAATTTTAATATTCATTCTTATAACAATATATTTTTTAACTAGTTGTCTTTACAAATTCAAAATAAATTAAAATTATATCTAATTTTAAGTATATATCTTCACCACTTTAATAAATTGCATAACATTAAAGAGACACATCAACTAACCTGTTCTACATACCTAGAGATTCTGAAAATCAATTTACATTGCATCAGGAAAAAATTTGTAATGGAACCTATTTGTAACACAGAATTAGAAAACAAAATATTAACACACATGAGTTTATACAGGTAGTGATTTCCTCTCATAATTAGATTAGACAAATACAGTTTGTGTATATGACAAAAAGAAACAATTTCAAAAAGTCTGTCAATTATAAAGTTCTCCTGAATGTATCATTCAGTTTAACTTCAATAATTATTCAAGAGTTAATCACCAAATACACCCAATTTCTTATTTCAATACTAGAGGTCCAGTGCAAAAAAATTGTGCATGGGGGACGGTTTCCCTCAGCTCAGCCTGCACCCTCTCCAATCTGGGACATCCCTCTCACAATCCAGGAGTGCTGGCTCCTAACCACTTGCCTGCCTGCTAGCTTGATTGCCCCCTAACCGCTACCCTGCTGGCCTGATCACCCCCAACTGCCCTCCCCTGCTGCGACCCACCTCCTCCATCGGGACCCACCTCCTCTGCGTGAGGCAGTGGAGATGCGGGACCGGCCTTCTTGGCGCTGCGTGGAGACGCGGGACCCCCAGGCCTCACCGTGTGGAGCAGCCACCGGGCCCTAGCTCCACTGTGCATGCAGCCATCTTGTGGCGGCCATCTTGTGACAGCAATCTTGTGACGGCATCGCACCAGGGGATTGCGCGAGGTCGTGACTCCACGTAGGCTTTTATGATATAGGATTTTCCCCCTGAAAAGATGAGTCTGAACAGGACTGAATATCCCTGTGTCTTGGGATATTACATCTTTAAACTTCAATGTCCCTATTTGAAGAATAGGAAAAATTACCTCAAAGTGTTTGTGGCAGGTTTAAATGAGAAAAATAATGTTGAAGCTCATATCACTGTCCTTAGTAGACCCTCAATAAAAATTGAATCTGAAGTTATGCTAGTTTTCTAGGAATGCAGTGTTTTAGACAGAGTATTTCATTGACTATAAACTAATTTGAAGATTTGCCTATGAAATTTCTTTATTTTTAAATTTTAAAACCTCACCCAAGGATATTTTTTTCCATTGATTTCTAGAAAGAGTGGAAGCGAGGGAGGAGGGAGAGAGAAAGAGTGAAAGAGAAAAACATCAATGTGAGAGAGACACATTAACTGTCTGTCTCCTGCATGGCCCCCTTCCCCTTCTCCCCCCTGTGGCTAGGGAACCTACAACCGAGATATGTGCACTTGACTGGGAATTAAACCCAAGACCCTTCAGTCCTTGGGCTGACACTAACCACTGGGCAAATTGGCCTGGGAGAATTTCTTTTTTTCTTCTTCTAATATATTATGTTAAATTAATGGAAAGGATTTGATTAATGCACCAAATATGAAGTAAGGTTTTTATAGTATTGTATTTTGTTTTCCTGATAATCAGACAAAAAAAACCACACACACACACAAAAAAACACACACACAAAAAAACCTACAATTTTGTACCTGAAATTTCTATTTACTTTCAAGGTAGTTAGAAGTCTTTAGGCTTATGTTATTTCAGTCACACTTTTCTCCTTAAATTTAATTTAGGTTACATTTTTATTCCCGTTGAGAACTGCACATTCAAGATAAGTCTGTTTTTTACTGAGATAAAAAACAACAACACAACAACACAGGAAAATCTATCTCAAATTTGCTTATTTTATTAATGTTGAAATTTGTTCACCTACTATTTGTTACCAATATTTATGGATCCATATGGAATGGCAAATGTTGAAGCAAAGGCACTGCAGATATTTTTCACTTTTACTAATAACTCTAGTACTTGATTTTTTTTTTCATTTTCATTTTCCATATCCTAAGAGCTTTAGTTGGAATGAAGAATCTAATATATTCACTGAATAAAAGTAAGAATTAATATCTATTTGTCTATATCTATGTATCTATATGTATCTATATATCTATATATGTCTATATCTATATCTATATCTATATATCTATCTATCTATATAATTTCAAAGATTTAAACAAGAAAGAAAATATTACTTGGATTGTCTAAATTACTCTAACAGCCCATACCTATCAGAACTACACAGGTAACTTCTCAGTTTTTAACTTTCAGTGATTAGTTGTTTCTGATTTTCTCCCCTTTTCTTTCCCTATCTGTTCCTATCTTTATACATACTTATAGTCAATGATATTACTTTAGGGGAAAAACTTTTTCAGATTTACTTTGCACAAAACCCAACAAAAATCAACAACTAATATTAAATGCAGTTGTCTAATATGTTCTACTTCTATGAATGATTAAATATTATGAGGCAAGTCAGAGAAACATTGTATTGGGAAAAATGGAAATAATGAGAAAATTAAGTACTATTATCTAATATCTTGCAATGCTGAAATCTTGTAATTGGATTTGACCAAAATCCCCCAAACTTGCTGTCCTAGATTCTAATTCAATGAAATTGTTTTATTTTTATGATTCACTTACTTGGATAGAGTGTTTTAAGGATCAATATTATAACATTTGATTCCAATTAAGATATATTCAGTTTAGTAAAATATATTAGCCATTTCTGCATTTGTTTGTACCTGTCTTCATGTTTGCTTTAGATGATTGAAATAATATGCCTCCATCCTTTCAGCAACTGTATATAGCACTTCCCTTAGAGATTGTCATTTTCCTAATCTGAATTGATCATTAGGGAAAATTACTTTGCTCACTACTTCTCTTTCCATTGTCATCTCCCAGCCATTATTCAGTTGCCATGTGAAAGTATCATAATTTTTTATACACCATTGAAATTACATCCTGTTCCTGATTACTGACAATAGATTCCATCTTATCTTTAGTTAAAAGATAGTGGACACTAGACAATATCGGACAGGGTTGTATGTTGCCTTATAGCCTCAGATAAAATTTCCCAGAAGATACTTTCTTATCTGTATACTTATAACATGTGCTATATCTTCTCCCATTTGCCTAAATATGGACTCCGTGGTTAGTAAAATTTTATTAATGACACATCATAGCTTTGTAAACTTTGTAAGCCCTTCCAAAACCTAATGTATATAGAGACTGCATTTTCAAGTCCCACATAATAATTTCTTATTTACTTTTCAATGGAATAAAACATGTCATAAAGAACATTTCTGCTATTATGTCTTTCCCTGCTTTGACTGCATAAACGTGCCCCATGTCACCCACTAAAGTGAAAAAGTATAGACACAAGAGTGGTATTTTTACATAGATCTAAAAAAACCCTTAATAAAATAGATATATAAAACAAAAACAAATTGCTGAGGTCCACTTTAATAAAACAGTGACCTTAAAATTGCATTACACTTATGATAATGACATTCCCATTGGCACATTCTATATAACTTGTCAAAGCTGTATATACTGTTTGAAATGCATGGTATCTTTTTGCAATACTGTTTGTGTACAAGCAGATACAAGGTTTGTAGAAAATGCATCTAGGGAGCCATAAAATTGGTGGAAAATATTTCTCCATGATATTTTAGCACTTTAAAAAATTCAATCACAGGGAAAAATGTTTTGCTGTAAGCATCTTAAAAGCCTTATAAAGGCAATGGCTTCCCACAGCACTTATTTAAATAACTTTAAGAGCTAGAATCATAATAGTTCTTGTACATCAAAGCTCATTTTTTTTATTTCCTTGATTTTTCATAGGAATTCTTTTTGTAATATAATTATATAATTTTATTAAGCAATGTCACCCCAATAAATTCAATAAAAATTGAAAAATAAAAATATAGTAATTTTTTTTGTAAACAAGATTTTATGTGCAATGTAATCTTTATGCTAGTGTGATCATGAATAATCTGGCTGCCAATTGGCAATATTATTATGTTTATCAAAATGAGGCTAGTAAATGCATTTTCCCTTCAACATTTAACTCTTTCTGTATAGGGTATTGTTTGATGATGATAATTTAGCTAAGAAAATTAACATTTTACATACTGAATGTTCTATATATGTTTATGCAAGGTTCTAATGAGCCAAAATAGGAAAAAATGTCCTATGCATTCCTCATGGTAGAGAAAATTAGGGTTTAAATTAGAATCCAAGACAGTTGCATCCTAAATTCAGTATTTTTGAGTTGAAATTTGGGAACATATGCTTTTGTTTTTAGGCTTCTTCAATATTTTGAAAAATCTTAGGAATAAATACAAATTAAATTTCTCACCGTTATCTGCTACCTTCTATTCAGTCCTGATAAATTTTATTTCCATATTTGTGTACAGGAAGTATGTGTGTGCATGTGTGTGTTTTGTCTTTTACCATCCAATATAATAAAAGGGTAATATGCAAATAGACTGCACAGTAAAACAACCGGTCACTATGATGTGCACTGACCATCAGGGGCAGACGCCTAACACAGGAGGTGCCCCCTGCTGATCAGTGCACTCCCACAGGGGGAGCACTGCTCAGGCAAAAGCCAGGCTAACAGCTGACAAGGCTGGCGAGTACAGCAGTGGTGGCAAGAGCTTCTCCCGCTTCCACAGCAGCACTAAGAATGTCCTACTGCTATCTTAGGCCCACTCCCTGAAGGCTCCCATACTGAGAAAGGGCATAGTCTGGGCTGAGCCCCTCTCCACCCCCACCAAGTGCATGAATGCTGTGCACTGGGCCTCTAGTTTAAGATAAAGTTAAAGGGTAGCTTCTTTGTCCTTTCTTTAACCCAGAGTTTATTCTCTTAAATGCATTTCAAAAATCAATTTTATTAACTGGCACCATTTTTTAATTTTTTTAATAAATCTTTATTGCTCAGATTATTACAATTATTCCTCCTTTTTTCCCCCATAGCTCCCCTTCACCCGGTTCCCACACCACCCTCTGCCCTTACCCCACCCCCCGGCCCATGGTCCTCATCCATAGGTGTACTATTTTTGCCCAGTCTCTTCCTGCACCCCCCACACCCCTTTCCCCCCGAGAATTGTCAGTCCACTCCCTTTCTATGCCCCTGATTCTATTATATTCACCAGTTTATTCTGTTCATCAGATTTTTTTATTCACTTGATTTTTAGATTCACTTGTTGATAGATGTGTATTTGTTGTTCATAATTTTTATCTTTACCGTTTTCTTCTTCTTCCTCTTCTTAAAGAATACCTTTCAGCATTTCATATAATACTGGTTTGGTGGTGATGAACTCCTTTAGCTTTTTCTTATCTGTGAAGCTCTTTATCTGCCCTTCAATTCTGAATGATAGCTTTGCTGGGTAGAATAATCTTGGTTGTAGGTTCTTGGTCTTCATCAATTCGAATATTTCTTGCCACTCCCGTCTGGCCTGCATAGTTTCTGTTGAGAAATCAGCTGAAAATCGTATGGGTGCTCCCTTGTAGGTAACTAACTGTTTTTCTCTTGCTGATTTTAATATTCTCTCTTTGTCTTTTGCTCTTGGCATTTTAATTATGATGTGTCTTGGTATGGTCCTCTTTGGATTCCTTTTGTTTGGGGTTCTCTGAGCTTCCTGGACTTGTAAGTCTATTTCTTTCACCAGGTGGGGGAAATTTTCTGTCATTATTTCTTCAAATAGGTTTTCAGTATCTTGGTCTCTCTCTTTTTCTGGCACCCCCATAATTCGGATGTTGGTATGCTTGAAATTGTCCCAGAGGCTCCTTACACTATCTTCATATTTTTGGATTCTTTTTTCTTTTTTGGTTGGGTGTTTTTTGCTTCTTTGTATTTCAAATCTTTGACTTGATTCTTGTGATCCTCTAGTCTGCTGTTGGATCTCTGTATATTATTTTTTTTTTATCAGTCAGTGTATGCTTAATTTTTAGTTGGTCCTTTTTCATATCCTCGAAGGTCTTGCTAAATTTATCGGCCTTTTCTAGAAAATACTTGATAAACCTTATAACTGTGGTTTTGAACTCTATATCCAGTCATTTGCTTTCCTCCATTTCTTTCATTTGTGACCTGTTTTTTTTTTTTTTTTTTTTTTTTTTTTTTTTTTTTTTTGTCTCCACATTTTGGCTGCTTCCCTGAGTTGGTAGAGTAGCTTTGTGTGCTAGTTGTCCTATATGGACCAGTGGCTTGGCCTCCCCAGTTACCTGAGGTGGACACTCATAGTGCACCCCTTTGTGGGCTGTGTGCACAGTGTTGTTGTAGCTAAGCCTTGATTGTTGCTGGTATCACTGGGAGGAATTGACCTCCAGGCCAATTGGCTGTGAGGATCAGCTGTGTCTACGCTGGGAGAACTTCTGTGCTGGAGACACTCTTATGAGACAAGACTTGCAAAAGCCTCTGCACCCAGCTTGGATGGGGCGGAGTCTCAGGGCAGAGCAAATAGTGATGGCTTCATGGGGTGGGATCTCAGGGCAGAGCAAACAGTGATGGCTTCCCATCAGCCCTGCCCTAAGAGGCCCCTGGTTCTCAGTGTCCTGCAGTAATTGCTGCAAGCACCTCTGAGAGAAAGCCAGCCTTGAGTATTGCCCGCTGCCAGAGAGTCCAGTTTCTCCCCGAATGAGTCTGGGTTCCCAGAGTCTCACCTGGAACTGGAGTTCGGAGCAGTTGGGAGCTTTTTTCTCCCTCCCGATTGAGAAAGCCAGCTGTGTACTCAGTTGCCAGCCCTCTCATTGCGTGCATGTCTCCATACCTCTGCCGTCTGCAGCTCCTGTGAGCCTCAGTGTGCTTTTCTTTTTCCTTCTAGTTGTAGAATGTCCACTCAGCCAGCCTTCCTGTGGTTCTGAATTATGTCCATTGTGTCTTTTAGCTGTAGTTTTGAAATTGTTGTGCGAGGCAGCAGTTTAGGTGTTTACCTGTGCTGCCATCTTGGTTTCTCCCTAACTGGCACCTTTCCTCAAATTTACTAGAGGTTCACAATTGTTATATTTTAAGTAATACAGGTATGGTTATGAAATATAAAACCTCTTACAACTACTTCTTATCCAGCTGCTTTTATTTTTTCAATTCAGTAAACCCTTGACTTTGCAAACCTTGATGTAAAAACTTCAGATTTAATGGCTTCTGGTCCATATGTTATGTGTTAAAATTAACACATTGTTAATTTTAAAATGCTTTTAATCAAGATTTGATTATAATTAAATTAGAAGATTAATTTTTGTTATTAATTCACTGCTATTTTAACAAGTTTTTTTTTTTTTAACAAGTTTTAATGAATAGGCCACATGTTGGGAAAAAAACACTGTAGTAATTTCTTCAACATAAATAAATAATATTACATATCTAAACTATAGTCTACATATTTAAATCTAAGAGTCACCACTCCTAAACAATGTTCAGTGAATAATTAGCATGTGATCACAACACATGGCTCTCAGTAATTGGTTCTGTTATCCCAGGGCATGACTTTCTGCAGCAGTTTGTTTGTTTTTTTTTTCATCCTTGCCTAGGATATTTTTCCCCATTGATTTTTTAGACAGAGTGGAAGAGAGGGAGGAAGGAGAGAGAGAGACATTGATGTGAGAGAGACAACTTAGGTATGTGCTCTAGACCAGGAATCAAACCTGAGACAACCCTCTAACCACTGAGAAAAACTGGCCAGGGCTGTGCAGCAGTTTTAACATGTGCCAATAGGTGATCCCACCTGTGCTGAGCCACACCCCAGCCTTTTGCATTTGTTTACTTGCAGTGAGTGGTAAATACATGCATTTACTAGACCTATTCAGTATAAATTTAAAATCACAGTAATAGATACAGAAAACATTTCTGTGAAATTGAACTTTTTATACATACTTAATTTTAATTACATAAATGTGTCTACATAAGTAAAAATAGGTAAACTAATTTGTCAATTTGTTAGCATATGCATTAGGAAAACCTACTTTATTACATAATGGACAACCCTTCAACTGAATTAGTCTGTTATATTGATATTTTGTTGTTATGTTAAATGTCTGTCAAAATGTTGGAACCTCTTAAAATTCTCATAAATATTAATCATTCCTCCCTATTAAAAATGTACACAATATTGCAGAAAGAAAAGGTATAGTAACATATTTGTTTTCCTTTGAAAGAGAAAAAATAAGTAGAGTCTACCCTAATCTGTGATTTTAGCAATTATTTTTACTCTGAATTCCATTCTTGCACTTTACACATCCTACTGGATACTTTCACTGGAATATTCCATTTGTGCATGAAACTATTGCATAAGTAAGCTTATCATTTTATTAAGGTCACATAATCTAACCACAGGCCTCAACCAAATATGGCTTCA
Organism: Eptesicus fuscus; assembly: GCF_027574615.1. Lineage (NCBI taxonomy): Eukaryota > Metazoa > Chordata > Mammalia > Chiroptera > Vespertilionidae > Eptesicus > Eptesicus fuscus. Next base: position 29,251,208 of record NC_072473.1, read on the forward strand.
TATTGTGATTCTTATTTTTGTAATTTTTACCATCACTTACCAAGGCTTGACCCTCCTAATCACTTTGACTTTTCCCTCACTTTTTCTTCTCTCATATATAATTTGTAGACAATTCTTCTTAATACTATATTTAAAATATCTCCTGTTCCAACCATCTTACACTTGGATAGTTAGCTGGAGTCCATAACTTTAGTAGTGGAGGTTAAAAATGGCAGTGGAGTAAGTGGATGCTTCATGGACATGCTCCCAGAACCAAACTGGAATTACAACTAAAATACAGAAAAACTTCCTGAATAATCAACAAAAGACTCACTGGAGAGAACCCTGATAACCATGGAGAGAAAGTGGAAACCACATAGAGACTGGTAGGATCAGCAGAGGTGGGAAAGGGCTGGCCGGGCTCCCACACACAGCAACTGAAATTACAGAGGAATAGCTCAGCTGTGGAGCATTGCCACTGAGAGCTGCTGGGACCCCCAGCAGAGAGCACGAGAACTGAGAAGGGCACCCACATAACACCGGGCTGTGAAAAGCAGCAGAGTTGCTGTCTGACTGGTGAGAAGGCTGGAAATTCAGGCACCCTCTGAAAGGGCCAACATACAAAATTCCCTGTGTGGATCCACCCAACTTGTGCTCCAGCAGAGGGAGGACAGAGTAGACTGGAGCTGTGTGAGCAGAAGTCAGAATCAGGGGCTCTGAGGTTAGAGCTCAGAAGGCAGACACTCTGGTTTTCTGTGTTGAATCATTCCCTCAGGCAGTGGAGGTCATCTTTGCCATGCAGACATTTGCTATACAGGCAACCTTGCCTGGGGGGAAGACAGTTGACCCACCCTATTGGACAACACCTTGCCCCATAGCGCAGTGCAGAGTTGCTCAGGCCCATTAAGAGACTGAGATTAACAATTAGCCTCCAAGCAGAAGCAATTGCCCCACCTGGTTGAAAGAAAAAACACAAAAAACTCTTGCCACACCAGTGGACAATTGTTTGAGGGCAATTCAAAACAAAATCCTATCAGTCTGTAGACAGAGGCAGTCTTTGGAGGTTGTGAATTGTTGCCTGATCTAATAAGTCAGAAAGTGTTTGACACTGTCCTGTACTAGTCATTGAGAGGCATAGCAGATTTACTTAATAAATAGTCACAAACTCAAACAGGCAGCCAAAATGAGGAGGCAAAGAAACAACCCCCAAATGAAAGAACAAGATAATTCTCCAGAAGAAGAGATAAATGAAATGGAGATAACAAATTTATCTGATACAGAGTTCAGAATAATGATGTTCAACAGCCTGAGAAAAGACATAGTAACCGTAACTTTAGTGTTTCCCTACACTATTATATTTTGGAGAAAATACTATATTAAATTGCCCCAAATTGATTTCATTCCTTCTGAACAAACTAATAGGCCCCCAAAAACCTCCATACTTCTACCCCAACTTCCGTGCTTCATTCACAAATACTTTCCTACAAAAATTCAGAAGTCATCAACATGTTTGACTGCCTATTACCTGCTATTCATAAAGCTTTCTCATTTCTATAATTTTTCTTCAACACACATGTCTGGAATATTTTCCCATCCCCTACACATTTCTAAATTTCATCTTCAATTAATGTCCTCCATTAAAACTTTTCCTGACTATCTCAGACCATAATAACTTTCTACTTCTCTTAATTCTTATACAGATTAAATTTTTGTACCATGCATACAAAAACTTGTACCATGTACTAAAATATGTCTCTCATAATGGTATTTACTAAATATTTTGTGAGAAATTAAATATTCACATGTTAATGCCTTAAATCCCTATTTATACATTAAATTATTTAAGGGGGGGTATTTCCTACTTATTGTTCTTTGTTCACTTTCAGAGGCTACCATTTTTCTATATACACTATCTATATTCAACACATGTGTGTAGTTTGAATTTTAAGTTTTACAGAATGGGAAAACCTAAGAATCTTTGGGGTTAAGACTATCTAAAGAGCACAAAACTTAGCATAAAGATAAATGGATTCTTAGATTCTGAATCTTTGGAAAATCCCCTATGACCCCCCAATTTTAAAAAAGTGCACTCAACATCTCTTTTGTGGTTGAATTGGTATTGTTAAAAACTGTGGACATGTCTAGCGGTTCAAAAATTATAAATGAGAATAGAATTTTGAGGTATTGTATCACCCTGGAACAAATCCCAAACCAAATAAGTTTTTGTTTGTTTGTTTATTTTAATATATTTTATTGATTTTTTTACAGAGAGGAAGGGAGAGGGATAGAGAGTTAGAAACATCGATGAAAGAGAAACATCCATCAGCTGCCTCCTGCACACCCTCTACTGGCGATGTACCCACAACCAAAGTCCATGCCCTTGACTGGAATCGAACCTGGGACCCTTCAGCCCACAGGCTGATGCTCTATCCACTGAGCCAAACTGGTTAGAGCCCAAATAGGTTTTTATACATGGAAAAGAAAACAAATGATTTTTCTAGCATTACTTGAGAACATGTCTTTATAGCAGCATTCTATGCTTGGTGGCAACTAGGTTCTGTTCTCTGACAGTTGATTCCTAAAGTATTTTTCATCCTTTTTATAACAACATACTATTGGCAGTTTAAACTATAGTTATTCTTCAATTAAACTTTTAACATTTTAAAAAAGTAAAATTTAAATTTGTGGATTTCCAGCTTTTATGTACTTGTTCTTTATTATCATATGTAAGTAAGAATGATTTAATCTTGAATGCTACACTTTCAAAAGAGGCTAACCATAGTTATATTCAACTTGAGCTGTGTCTACACATAAAACTATTTTGATCCTTTTTTCTGAATGAATTTGGTATAAAACATTTAGTAAATTCAGAGAAAAAGAAACCAAAACAGTTATCTTACAGAGCTGACATGTTTTCAGATTAAATTGATTGTCCAATTCAATTTTAATGACCACCCTCTTTGTGAACATGTGCATGAGTGAGTCAAATGCATATAAAACTTGATGCCATCTTCATCACTTCTACAAAGAAGTATAGTACAAATGTGGTATATTTTTCCTATGCAAAATGAAAGAATTCCTGTAGCACTAAAGTATTATTCTAAATTGAATTACAACTGGAAAAGTCAATTATTGTTTTATTTTTGTTGATTCCACTCTTCCACCTTTGTCAAATTGTACAAAATTTGGAAAATAGGTGACATATATTCCTGGTACCTTATGAAAATTATGAATCCTTTAGACATTGTACTTTATATGTAGAAAAAAATTGTAATTCTATGCAGCAGTATCTCTGTATACATACAAGGCAATATATATATATATATATATATATATATATATATATATATATATATATATATGGTAATATGCAAATTAGGTCAGGACGCCATAACAGGTCATGACCAGACAGGAGGAGTTTGTGTGCGCAGGTGAGGCCCAGAGCAGAGACAGGGGGGCCTGCCTAAGCCGGTGTGGTGGCTCTGGCAGCCTGGAGCAGACACAGGCAGGGGGGCCTGGGGCGGAAGTCAGGCAAGGTCCCGGCCGCCTGCAGTGCCAGTCTGGCCTGACTCTTGCCGTGGCCCGCGGGGTGCCTCCTTGCACAATGGGAGGTGGGGCGCCTCCTCATTTGATTTCAATCACGTGCTGGGCCTCTAGTTTACATATAAATGTATTTACCTGCCTTTTGTCTCTTATCTATTTTCAGTGCTATGTATATAGAAATATCTTAACCTTTTGCACTCGGATATCGAGTGTGACTCGACACAATTAGCATCGGTAGCAGGAATCGAGAAAAAGCAAGCGAGTGCAAAGGGTTAATGCTTGCTCAAATTCTTTAGAAGTACCAGAATAGATCAACTTGTATGCTGTCCTTTAGGGTTTAATAATTAGGCTGTTTTTTAGACCTTTTGAATAAACACAGTATTTTTAACATTGTATTGAAGATAAAAGGCAGGGATAGATATGTTTTCCAAATTGTACATAACATTTTAAATTGGCTCAATCTATTACTTTTGCAATTAAAAGCATTATTGATACCAGATGTAACTGGGCTTCAACGGTTTTTAAGGGGTTGTTACAATCTAAAAGTTAAGGGAAATGAATCTGTGTTAGCTATGCAAATGGTGTACAACCCAAAGAGTCAATTACTCTTTTAAGACCAACCTAGTATTAAATACTTGAAAATGAAAAGCCATGCAGAAATTTCCATCATAGTCAAGGGTGATTCTCACCTTTGATGGGGAAGATTAAATTACCTCACAGGAGCTACTGTCCTTTTCCATTATTAAAACCATAGAGATGCTTCTAAAATGTAACCATTTGCAATAACAATAACAACTTGTTTCATGAATTATTAATCATGGTTTCACATATTTTTACTTGCATGGTAAAAATTATCTAGAGTTACAGAAATTTGGAATAAAGATTTGCCCTAAAATCTTAAATATAAATCCCCAAATGTAAATATATGAATTACTTTTCAAAAAGACATCTTGAAATTCTAATAAGTGGGAAAACTAGCCCCACATGTAAGTACAAATCAGAAAGGCAAATTAGACATACTTTGGGAGTAGAGTCAAACTGTGTAAAAAAATGGACACATAGACACAGACAATAGTGTGGTGATAGCCAGAGGGAAAGGAGTGGAGGAGGTGGAAGTGGGCAAAGGGGGTATCAATGGGGATGGAAAAATACTTTGCTTTGTGCAATGAGCACATGATGAATGTGCAGATGATGTGTTGCTGAGTTGTATAATTGAACCCAATAAATTCAATAAAAATGAATAACTCCTCATATTCTTAGAGCCTCATTCAACTTTAATTAAATAATATATTTTATCAAGAGGGGAATAAAAGTAAATTTTTGAGTTTCCAGTGACCTAAAGGTGCCTTCTGTGTTATATAAACATAAGTAAGTTTCCTTTTACTCTACTTGTTTCTGAGTTATCATCTCACCTCAACTTTCCTTTAAATAAAAGTAAGAGAAAGGAAAATCCTCATTAACTTGAAGTGTGGGCATTATCAACTAAAATAAAGAAATCTGGAGGTGGGCTAGAAGAGGTCAATGGGGGTAAAGGGAACATATTTAATACGTTCAACAATAAACATTTTTTTAAAAAGAAATCAACGTGGAGAATATAAAGATAAAAAGGTAATATAATTACAAATTTGTGAATCATTGTAGTTCAACAATTGTGACAAGGCATGTACGTAAAAGCAAATTCAACTTCATTTAGTGGGCTCTCAAGTATTATGGTCCATGAAAGTTATATGCTTAAGAACAAAAAATATTATTTGTTATATGTCACATTCTAGCCAGTGTATCTCCATTTATTTTACTTAGTAAAATAAACTTTAACACCTCCTCTAGCTCCAGCAGAGTAAAATGAGTCTTTTGCCCTAGCCGGTTTGGCTCAGTAGATAGAGCATTGGCTTGTGGACTGAAGCGTCTTGGGTTTAATTCCAGCCAAGGGCATGTACCTTGGTTGCAAGCTCCTCCCCGGCCGGGGCCCTGGTCAGGGGGCATGCAGGAGGCAACCAATAGATGTGTTTCTCTCACATTGATGTTTCTCTCTGTCTTTCCCACTCTCTTCCACTCTCTCTAAAAGATCAACAGAAAAATATTCTGGGGTGAGGATTAACAAAAATAAATAAATAAATAAATAATAAGTAAATAAAATGAATATTTTTTTAATTTATTGGGGTGACATTGGTTAAAAAATTATATAGGTTTCAGATATACAATTCTATAATATATCATTCGTATATTGTACTATGTGTTCACCACCCCAAGTTAAGTCTCTTTCCATCACCAATTATCTCCCCTTTACCCACTTCTACCTCCCCCAACTCCCCTTTCCCTCTGGCAATCTCCATACTTTGGCCTGTGTCCATGATCTTCCTTTTTCTTTATTTGCTTAATCCCTTCACCCTTCTCATCAAGCCTCCAACCCCCTCTCCTCTGAGAGCTGTCAGTCTGTTCTTTGTATCCATGAGTGTCTCCACTTCGTTAGTTTATTTGAATCTTTTAATTTTCATTTAAACGTGTCAAAGCACACAAATATATTTCCATTTAAACTTCCAGAGAAATGTTTCTATGTTGGTACTAGATTTTGGTGACATTGTCTGAAAAAAATTTTTTTTTCACCCCCTCATTAATGGCAAGGATGCTGAAAACAAATTATTTCTGGCCTGGCTGGCATGGCTCAGTGGTTGAGTGTCAACCTATATCGACCAGAAGGTTGGGATTCAATTCCTGGTCAGGGCCAGCAGGAGGCAGCTGATTAATGATTGTCTTTCATCACTGATGTCTCTCTTTCTCTCTCCCTCTCCCTTTCTCTCTGAAATCAATACAAATGTTAAAAAAATTATTTCTGGAGGAAAATATTTAATTATTATTCTTACTAGCAAATTTGTCCTCAGCTCCTGTTCACTAAATAAAAAGGGTTTCCCAATCCAATAGCCACCATGGTGTGTCACAATTGGCACATGAGATACTAAAAAAATGTTACTTACAAGTATTTATAAGAGGAATGTAAACACTTAACCAAGACTACTGTGAGCACTTTAGATGCTTTTCTTTTATCATAAAATCATTTATAATTTTCATCAGACTAATTTGGACATGCTGTTTCCATCTACATCCTCATCCATCACTTAAAGTAATTAGTTTGGCTGCCTTTTTATCATGATGATAACCATGACACCAGCACTGACTGCTCGTGGCTTGGTCCCTGCAGGTTGCAGATGTATCAGCTGTGATATAATCATTACCAAACACTCACAACCTAATGGGCAGCAGCTTGCTATTTAAGTCCATACGTGCATGTGCATCTCTACTCTCCTACTTACTATTCAAGGAACTCTGGGTATTGCTCTCTGTTCTCCAGTTTCGTGGAAGAGGAAAGAGAGACAAGATGCATATTTTATTTATTTCAATTCTTTAATCTAACTTATAAGTGGTTAATTTATCTGCCTCTTTTCCCTTCTGCTTTCCTCTCTTCTACCCTTCCCCAAAAGCCCATGACCAAGCTTTATATGGTAGCATAATGTTAGAAAGTAGTTAGTGGTATGTTTTTGGGATTATAGAAGGAAGGAGAGGAATTCCAATTTCTTCTCTTCATGGTTTCTCCTGTATATTACTATAAAGTCTCCTGTATATGCCTATAAAGTTTTTCTTCTTATGATATGACTATCAAATTCTGAGATACAAATTACTTACTCTTGTACATAGCCATGTATGGACCTAGCTATCTTAGCTTATACTTTTCTTGAAAATTATGAGAAGATTTTCTGAATTATTACTTGGAGAAATATACATGAAGCACACATGGTATGTATGTGGCATAAATAAAGAAATGTCTTTAGGATTCTCAATTCTTCAAACTCTAGCTCTCCACAATTTCAACTCTTGTCTCCTATTATGAAGTGAGCTTCTAAAGTTTTCTCATCTTTGAAAGGACCTTTCATTAAACCGTATCCCCCAATTATCCCACTACTTTTCTTAACTTCTATAGTAGATATCATTGAAACAGTTGTCTATGTTTGCTATCTTTGATTCTTTTGTGAACATACTTCATTTAAGCTTTTGCTCCTGCTCAGCTGGTATGGCTCAGTTGGTTGACTGCATGCCCCCTGCTGAGGATCAAACTCGCAACCAAGCATGTGCTCTGGCCAGGAATTGAACTGATGACCTCTTGGTTCATGAGTTGATGCTCAACCACTTAGCCACACCGTCCGGGCCACAATGATTATTTATTGACAATGTTTTACTCCATTTTATTTTGTACAAATTAATTATATAATAAGAATGATTTCTCTAAATTTCATATACAAAACATCCCTGTTTCATGAGCTTATACTCATCACATACACATAAACGTATCGTCATTTGTATGTACATATGCACGGACACATACATACACACTTGTAAATAATAATATCATGAATATAGTTTCTTTTCTCAATGAAAAAAAATAGAACTTAGCTAATAGTTCCATAAAATGAACTAAGCTAATTCCTCCTACTTACCATTTCCACTGAAATCATAGTTTGCAGCTTGTTAGAGGGAAAATACTATGTAAAGGATTTGAACCACTGTGTTCAGAAACGCCATTGATTATCTTTATTACTGAAATAACAACCCCCCCAAAAAAAACATAATACAAAGTAATATGATCATTGCCCTTGACAACACCATTCAACTGAGCAGTGAACTATTTCAAATAGCTGTGAGTGTTAAACATTAGTTCAGACTTAAGTAGGTTGATTTTAACAGCCAAATGTGCACTGCAGTCTCTCTGAATATTAAAAGCACCTTTCAAACTTAATTTTACAGAAATGTTAATGACCAGAACAAACTATTGAAGGCAGAAAAGAAAAGTAATTATTTCAACAGATGAAAGGAAACAGTAAATGAAGGCTCATATTTTACAAGGGTGGCAGTAACATCTCTTTTTAAGGAAATGTCCTAAAGTCAAAACACCATGGAGATATTTAAGCTGTTATTTACATAGGAATAACTTTCATTTGCAAATACAATTTGCAGGGGGAAAATTAATAGCTTCTCTAAATTTGAGTTATTTAGTGAAACACCATAGGAATATTTCTTTTCAAAGTGGAACTTAATTAGATTTTAAATACCTAATTTAGACACTTTCCACAGTGATGAGAAAAAGGAATAAACCACAAAGAAATAAATGGGCAGGATCAGAAAGGGAAAAGTTACAAAATTGTATGCTAAAAAGCTCTGATATGTGGAGGTAGAGGTGCTGACAGTGAGATATAAAAGTCTAATGAGTTTTACTGCTTCTTCCCAATACCACCAATAGGTGATTGAGAATGTGTTGAAATATTAAACAAATATCACTTTCTTGGAATTGTTCTCATTACTGCTCTATTGATATTTACAAGTGGAGAGTTCAAGATGTAAATTTAAATAACAAGTGTGGAAAAATAATCAAATCATAATATTAAAAATACTTTGAAAGAAACGGAAGACTTATTTGCCAATAAAATATTTGGGCTAAAATAATATTTGTAGTAAACCAAGTCTAAAGCTTATGCATTATATATAAACAAAATAATTTTAGCACTTCATTCCATAAGATTTTTTCCTTCAGAAACAATGTAATTATGTTGCAATAAAACCAATACCTAAATTTTATTCTGAAAATTCTATATAGAAATTCAAACTGAAAACTAAGTCAATTACCTAGGTGTTCTTGGATCTTATGCATTCATATTTCTAGACAAGATTCATGATTCTTTATTAAAAACAGTGAGAAACTTTTTCAGGTCCTACTAAGTTTGAGTAAAACCTGGAATATTTTTCAGATATTAAATGGGTTCTAGGGGCTTAAAAAAATAAAAATTAGCATGGCTGAAATGGCTCAGTTGTTTGAAGGTCGTCCCATGCACCAAAAGGTAGCTGGTTCAATTCCCGTTCAGGGCATATACGCAGGTTGTGGGTTCGATCCCCAGTCAGGGAACCTACAGAAGGCAGGCAAACAATCTCTCTCTCTCTCTCTCTCTCTCTCTCTCTCTCTCTCTCTCTCTCTGTGTAAGCATGTCCTTAGGTGGGGATTTTTTTAAAATTACAAATGATGTGAGCTGTTTACCCACATAGATTGGTCCTTTGCATTAGGAAGAATCATTACCATAGTTAAAAATATTTTAAGGTTGGTTTGCTAGAGGAAATTTTACTTATCTTAGATTTTTCCATTCCTGGTAAGAATGAGATAGACCTGTGTAGTTCTTGTACTTCACAGAAACATTAGATTAAAAATGTAATGTATGTGGACTTATAGGATGATTTCCTTAAACAGCAGTAACACAAATATATCTGCCTCATATAGTAGGCAAGAAAATCTATCCTTAGGGATTCTATCAATATACTTTACTGATGATGATGTGACTCCTTTAAGGAAATTTGGACTAGGATTTCTTTTCACATTGTATATTTAGTGAAGCCATTTCAGAACACTGATTTTGTGCAATGAGAGTAGAAATATACTCTGGTGTATTTCTGGCAATTAAAAAAAGGAATAACAGCCGAAACCGGTTTGGCTCAGTGGATAGAGCGTTGGCCTGCGGACTGAAGGGTCCCAGGTTCGATTCCAGTCAGGGGCATGTACCTTGGTTGCGGGCACATCCCCAGTAGGGGTTGTGCAGGAGGCAGCTGATCGATGTTCCTCTATCATCGATGTTTCTAACTCTCTATCCCTCTCTCTTCCTCTCTGTAAAAAATCAATAAAATATATTTTAAAAAAAGGAATAACAACTGTGACAATTTCTTTTTTCCTATATGTCTCTCATCTTTCCAAATACAGTTGACCCTTGAACAGCACAAAGATAAGGAGCGAAGACCCCCTGAGCTGTCAAAACCCTCATATAATTTTTAAAAAATATATTTTTAGTGATTTCAAAGAGGAAGGCAGAGGGAGAGAGAGATAGGAACATCAATGATGAGAGAGAATCATTGATTGATCAGATGCCTCCTGAACGCCCCACACTGGGGATTGAGCCTGCAACCCGGGCCATGTGCCTTGACCAGGAAACTAACCGTGACCTCCTACTTCATAGACTGATGCTCAACCACTGAGCCATGTAGATTGGGCCTCATATAACTTTTCACTCCCTCAAAACTTAATTCCAAATAGCCTACTGTTGACCTGAAGTCTTACTGGTAATATAGTCAATTAACACATATTTTGTAATGTTAGATGTATTATATACTGTATTTTTACAATAAAGTAAGCTAGAGAAGAGAAAAAAATATTAAGAAAATCATAAGGGTATTTGTGAGAGAGGTACAGCTATATCACATAGGACTGTTGGGGACTGGGGGACCCAGCTCCCCTGGTTGGGTAGCCTCTACTGCTGCTGAAATCTCTCCAGGAGCAGCAGGCTCTGCTGCAGAGACCGTGCCATCTTGAAGGGGAGACCGGCTGTGATCAGAAGCCCAGCCTTACCTTCAACCGGGGAGACCTCGGATACCACCCAGGACCCTACAACCACAACGCCTAGAGACCAGCTGCCTCAGCTGCAAACCCACAAACACCGGGACTCTAGCCTCCCCAACCACGGGAACCTAAAAAGTCTGACCAGGAGACAAAGCGGCACAGAATACGTGGATGGGCCCTGTTCCTTCTCACAGAGCAGATAGAAGGAACAGCTGAATCTAACAACACCCATCCAGAATTGGAGAATTAAACACAGCTGGTGAGGCAATCCTTGGATGGAAAGGTCAGATATCCCCTAGACTCCTAGAGTGAGGTGAAATCTGGGATCCAGGCTGGAGAGAGAAATGCGCACAGTGGGGACTAGAGCCTCAGAGGAAGACTGCACCACACAAAATCCGCGTCTGTTGGGGTCAGTGTAGCCCTCCAATGTGGAAGGGTTTAGAGAGCAACCAAAGAACTTGTATGCATGCATATTAGCATAACCAGTGGACACAGACACTGGGGCGGTGGGAGCTTGCCCGGGGTGGGAATGGCTGCGGGGGGGGGGGGGTCAATTGGGTGGAAAGGAGACATATGTAAAACTTTAGACAATAAAAAAAAAAGAAAATCATAAGGAAGAAAAATACAATAAATAAATATGAAAAATACATAAGTGGAACCCACAGAGTTCAAACCCATGTTGTTCCAGGGTCAACTGTACAGTATTCTATCACCATTATTTGCAGATATAGGGAAAACAAAACACCCATGCTTTATTTTTATAATGATTTAACAATCTCCATGTTTTCTCAATTTTGCCAAATATATATCATGAAGTTGAATGGGTACTTTGGGTTCTGTCTGTATACTTCTTTAAGGTTGATATTAGACAAAACAAAAAATAAACTAGGTTTTTAAACCCAGAAGAGGTAAGACTGACTTCTAGCTTCTTGTTAGCAGGAAAACTAAATGGCTTAAGACAAATAGTTGTTTCCTCTACTAATTTAATATTTAAGCATTCTTTTTTTTCTTTCTTTTTAGTGAGCACAATATCATACTAGACTCTATAGTAATAGTAATAATTACCTAAGTGCTAAGTACCATGTGAATAATTTTACATTTATTATCTCATTTAATGCTCATTACAATAGCATAGGTTTGGTATTATTTATTTCCCCATTTTTTAGCTGAGTTAACAGGTTTTGAGAATTTAAAAGATGCTTACCCAAATCACACAGCAAATCTCAGAAGTAAACTCAGTTCTGGCTCTAGAGTCTGACCTTTTAACAATTGTCTCTTAACTACTAAACATAATGCTTGGCTCATGGTACATTGCACTATTATATCAACACTAGAGGCCCAGTGCACAAAATTCGTGCACGGGTGTGTGTGTGTGTGTGTGTGTGTGTGTGTGTGTGTGTTCCTCATCCCAGCCTGCACCCTCTCTAATCTGGAACCCCACTGGGGTTGGGCCTAAACGGGCATTTGGACATCCCTCTCACAATCCAGGACTGCTGGCTCCCAACCACTCGCCTGCCTGCCTGATTGCCCCTAACCGCTTCTGCCTGCCAGCCTGATCACCCCCTAACCACTCCCCTGCCAGCCTGATTGATGCCTAACTGCTCCCCTGCTGGCCCGATTGCCCCTAACTGCCCTCCATTGCCAGCCTGGTCGCCCCTAACTGCCCTCCCCTGCCAGCCTGGTCGCCCCTAACTGCTTTCCCCTCCTGGTCTGATTCCCCTCAACTGCCCTTCCCTGCCAGCCTGGTCACCCCTAACTGCCCTCCCCTGTAGGCCATTATGTGGTAAAGATAGCTGCCCCCAGGTGAACACAAGATGGCCACTACAAAATGGCCGGCAGGGGAGGGCAGTTGTGGGTGATCTTGTGTGTTGGAGTGATGTTCAATTTGCATATTACTCTTTTATTAGATAGGATTTCACAAAACCGTATATTTATATTCTGAAAAGGACAGCTGCTGGGACAATCATGCTTTGGTTTTTGAGTTTTCCTTATATCAAAGATTCTCAGTCATGTTTGCTAATAGGGACATGCTTAAAATATATCTTTAAATAGCTGAATAAAATTCAGGAAGCCAATATAAAAAAACATCAGGTTTAGCTGTATCTATCAATGTACATATTTATTTCAAAACAATATAAAATACAATCTTCCATAAAAGAAGCAGTGTCATGAGAAAACTTGGGTTTCAACTTTTGTAAATGCTGCACTTTCAATATTACAGTGTCAGTCTTCATTCACTCTTTGACAAGGTTGTCAATCAAATAGCAATCTAGTTTTATAAGACTTTAAACAAAAATCAAAGCAATGATACTGCTGAGTTAACATTATCTTCCATTTAAACACTTTTATACTATAGCATCAATATTAACTCCAAACTATTCTTTCAATGCAAACAAAATAGTAAGAACTTTAGTATCTCTCTTGCCCACGGAAACCATAATTTCTAGGTCTACTTAAGATATTTGTGAAACAGTAGCTTGAATTTATATTTTTGAGAAACTATAATGTAGAAAAACCTTTTTAAGCATTTATCTTCAAGGATTTTGTATATTTTGTTTGGCAATAAGACATACTATAGTTAAACATGAATATCATTTTAATTTCCACTTTAGACCAATCACAAATGAAAGGCATAAAAAATCAATTTAATAAGCAAATAAATTTATCAAACAAAAGCAGTAGTAATACAATATTGGCAGCTTCATCATAAAGTTGACTTGTAAACAAAACTAAGCCAGGATTCTATGTCACTATGAGCCTCAGTTTTCAGCCAGGCATATTACATTTTTATGAGGCTGAGATTAAAAGACCATGACTAATTTTGTTCTGCTTCTCAAAAGTGTCACCTGGTAAATGTGACTATAAACTCAAAAATCTACAACAATTAAAAAGCTTATATGGGATGTAAGCATTCACCGAAGCTATATATTAAGAGATCAATTATTAAGAATATTAGCCTTTTCCAGTGAACTATGCACTGAGCGATTCACAAATTTCTTTATATTTAACTAATATTTGATAAGTATTGTCAAGGATATGGGGATATCTGGTGCTGTTTTGGGCATTGACACATTAACTGAAAATGATGACCTGGTCCTTATGGAATGCTTTGTATTTTAGTTGTTCTTATTATTAGGGACCCTAGAACATTCCAGAACTAAAACAATTTTGAATCTATTCTTTGGTGACCATTAAATTATGCCCAAAAATGTGTTATTTTTATCTGAAAAATAAGATATTTGGCCACATTTGGGAGTTTAATCTTCCACCTGACTAAGAGGTGATAAAAACCATCATCTAAGATACAGTCTCTAGCCTGATCAATGTGGTTCAGTGGTTGAACATTGACCTATGAACCAGTAGGTCATGATTCAATTCCCAGTCAGAGCACATGCCCAGGTTGTGGGCTTGATCCCCAGTATAGGGCATGCAGGAGGCAGCCGATCAATGATTTTCTCTCATCACTGATATTTCTCTCTCACTCTCCCTTTCTCTCTGAAATAAATAAACATATACTATATTTTCCGGCGTATAAGACGACTGGGCATATAAGATTTTCCTGGGTTAAAAAGTCATCTTATACGCTGGAAAATACAGTAGTCCAATATATCTAATCCATTATATCTAATCCCATCAATATAGTCCAATATACCGTATTTTCCGGTGTATAAAATGACTTTTTAACCCAGGAAAATCTTATACGCCCAGTTGTCTTATACGCCGGAAAGTACGGTATTTAAAAAAGAAAGACACAATCTCTAACTATCTCTGAATAAAGAAATTGATGGATTTATAAATGGTACATCATTTATCCTTAGGGATAAGAGCTGAGTAGGAAGAAAACGCAGTTTTATTTTATGTTTACAATTGACCAAATGATATATGTTAATCTTATGCAAGGAAACTAAAGATAATTTCTTACAACTACCTAAAGTCAAAAGCAGCCAAGCGTTCTCCACGACTCTTCAAAAGATATTCTGAAGCTAAGGAAGCATTGTATTTAAGAATTCTTTGATGCCTTGAATTTAGGATTCTTCTTTGGGCTCCCTAGTTTTCTTAGAACCATGGATGTTTCACAATAAAAAATTCACTATAAAGATGTTGCCACCCACATGAACATATGAGCATATTAGTGCTTGAATGAAAAATAAGTAGGGGTTAATATATAGTCACTGATGAATGTGTGTTGTTGTGTGTATGTGTGCTTTAAAATTACTGTTGACTTCACTGAGCAACCCCCACATAAAATGAGGGCAGACTAAAGGGTCATTGTAATTACAATTTTCTACTACTGGAATATCAAGGAATCTCACAGACCTTATGGTATCGTTTTGGGTGTCAAAATCAATAACAGCATCTTGGCATTAAAAAATAAATATGATTCTTACTTTACCCCAACCTACTGTGAATTTAGAATTCAGAGAATGAAATGTGTCAAGCTTGGAAATGTCTATGTCTTTGATTCCTATATGATTATATGTCTATATGCCAACCTGATTATCAATATATGCTCCTAGAATTTTTTAAAATCACAAAATAATATTATAACAATCTATATTTTTTCTAATTATATATGTATTTGGCAAAATGTGAAGATGATATATATTTTTTTTCCTGGCATTTTTCTAAAAATTAGTTTGAAAACAATTTTATTATATGTTATATAGATTTATCACTTAAGTCCACTTTAATCATAAGATTACTAAATCCTTTGCAAGATGAATTATTTTCAAATAATTGCAAGCAAACTCTTTCTAGATTCTGCTGTTTTTTCCCCCAAATAGGAAACGACAATTAGAAAAATATGGATTATAATTTAAACACAAATGACAGTTTTTAGAGTTTTATCTAGAATGATTTTTAAAACTTGCAGCCTTAAATAGGAAATATTGATATAATTACTTTTGAAAGATGACATTACTAATCATGAAATTCTGCCAAACATACTATCTTTTTCTTTATTGTTTATATTGATAATTTATTGGTATTACAAAAAATCCAATAATTACTATAGAAATATCAAATGTTATAAGATAATTCATGTTTAAGTTTGGCTTGAAACAGTGAATGATCTGTTACTTAGAAATGTTATTTTATATACTACCTTATAAGGAATATATTTATTGTGAGATAATATAGCAATACTTAATTATCAGTACAAAGGGATGGTGCCAAAGAAAGAAAAATCTCACATGGGGAATAATTCAAAGCAGTGCATTCTGATTGTGAAGTTTATGATTTTAAGGGAATTTTCCTAATTGCTTCTCTTAAACTACAGAATGCTTCAAAATCTCAATTTTCTGATCAAACTCAGTCCTAGTTTTTCCTCTTCCAATCCATCTTTCAAATGAGCAACAGATTTACCTTTCAAAAAGAGAGTTTGATCACACTGGAAGATGTCTAAGATAGAATATTAAACCCCTTAACCTGAAAATCCTGACATTCTACAGCTGGATCCCAAGGACTTTTCCTGCCATTTCAACTACAAGTCTCTAATGAATAAACCTTTTTGTTTTCCCCCACAGGAAACAAACAACAAGGTGAATGTCCAAAACATATTTTATGAGGATGGTCAGGCAGTGTGTTATTGGGCAAAGAATATTGCACACTTGAGGTCATATTCTAGTGTAACACTTAATAGCTGTATCAAAGTAGCCAAATTGATGAATTTTTCTGTTCCAAAATTTTCTTACCTAGTTTTTTAATAGAATATATCTATTATGTCTTGTGTGTATTTCTTGATTGTTGAGTTTATTCAATGTAGATAAATATAGCCTAGACCACTTGAGTTAGCATATGATTTAAATTTGCAAAAGAAAATTCACAGAATGGCAAAGAAAAGGCCAAATTTAGAGCTGACACTGTGCATTACTCTATAATTCCATTAATAGTATTGGGGCGGGGGAGAGAAATCTCTAAAAGTCTGCACTCTAATTAGTTACACAAATACATTATCAGAGTACCCATTCACCCACATTTTTGGCAGGTGCCCTCTTTCCTTGATGTGTTCTAGGGAAAATGAAAATATCATTTTAATAATTAAGGGGCATTTCTTTCTTTAATATATTTGCTTAAACCAAGCAAAGAAGGAAAGATATATGTTTAAATAATGCCACAAGTAAAAGACAAATTAACATGCCGAAACCGGTTTGGCTCAGTGGATAGAGCATCAGCCTGCGGACTGAAAGGTCCCAGGTTCGATTCTGGTCAAGGGCATGTACCTTGGTTGCGGGCACATCCCCAGTAGGGGGTGTGCAAGAGGCAGCTGATTGATGTTTCTCTCTCATTGATGTTTCTAACTCTCTATCCCTCTCTCTTCCTCTCTGTAATAAAATCAATAAAATATAAAAAAATAGGCCAAAAGACAAATTAGCAGCATTATAGGGAACAAATTTTGCTTCAGAGGTTGTAGTTAATGGATTAACCTCCTTTCCTATCTTATTCATCCCCAAAGCAGAAAAAGAACAAGGGTTTGTTGCTATAAATTTTCCCACAAAAGCAACATTTTATGGTTAATTGAATCCATAATGTTAAAGTAATTACAAAAGACAATTGTTCACTGCAAAAATTCATTGGATGTAGGTCAAGTCTACACAAGATTAAACAAATGTATTTTTGAGCATATGGGTGATCTGTTTCAGAAAAAACATGGTTCTATTACTTTAAAGATAGGGAGCAAGAGAATGTAAATATACCACTAGAATATATCAAATGATATTGAACAGTTGCAAGTGATAGATCAGGCTGCCTATCAGCTATCAGTTTGTTTCAATTGCAGGTATTAAGGCTATAAGCAAGACTCTGGGCTTAGTACTGCTCAGAAGAATAACAAATTACTGGACTTATTACATTTAGCATCTTTATGATATAAAAAGATAGGGAGGTTTAGAATTAGTAAAAATTAACTCAGAGCAACATAGCATCCAGTAACTGAGAGAGGATACCAGGAAAATCTTCAAGGAATTGGGCCTTGAAAAGCTCAGAGGGAAGGCAGGGGAGGGTAGGTGGGTGGGAAGAGATCAACCAAAGAACTTTTTATGCATATATGCATAACCCATAAACACAGACAATAGGGTAGTGAAGGCCTGGGTTGGGGGGCAGGGGATGGGATGGAAGAGGTCAATGGGGAAAAAAGAGGGACATATTAATACTTTCAACAATAAAGATTTTTAAAAAAGAAAAACTGATTAGCATTTTAATAGGAAAAGGTGGACTGTGACTTTTCCAAATTTAGTCACTAGCATAAACAAATTAGTAATGCATAAAGCAAATAGGTAGAAATGTGTGATTTATAGTCAGCAAATAATTTTAGTCTAATTTGGTAAAGAAAGATAAGATAAGGCTAGAGATAAAATATAAAGACATGCAGTAAAGGCAGTGGTGTATTGGAACCAGCTCACACCAATGCAAGAGGGGTGACTATTAGCATCTCTTCTCCTGTCTGCATTAAGTGGCAGCTGGTCACAGTAAGAGAATTTCAATGACAGAATTTGGTAAATGCTATAAATCAGGTTTATTCATTTATTAACTTTGTTTGGAGCCAGTTGATGGACACATTTATGATACTGCTGTGTTTAGAATTTGAATGCCAGCGTCAGGTAAATACTTATCTTAAGGCATAAGATTGTGGTATTGGATATTTCAGCAGAGAAATTATATGATTTGGCATTCATTTCTCTAGAGCAGGATTATCAAGAGGAAAGTATTTAGAGAAAGGAAGTTTTGAGGAAAGAATGTTTTAGAACATCTAAGTTGGAGGAGGGAAAGAAGCTTACCAATGAAATACTGAAAAAAAAAGAAGCCAGAAAGGAAAGAGGAAGAACAGTATAGAGCCAAGTTATAGAAGAAATAAATGTTTCAAGAATGAACTGCTAGTGAGAGACAAAATGGTGGCCAGCAGGACAACAGTGAGGGAGAGAGTATGAGTGAATGAGGCAGCAAAAGGGGAGTGTTTGAAAGTGGTGTGTGTGTGTGTGTGTGTGTGTGTGTGTGTGTGTGTGTGAGACAGTTAGATCCTCCAGGAGTCTCTGGGCTAGCAGACTGGGCTCTACTAGACGGGGAGTCCCTGCTACTGCTGCAAGTACTCCCGAGGTGGCCAGCTATGGTAGAACAACCCACACCATCTTGAAGAGGAGCACTGCTGTGATTAGGAGCACAGCCTCACCACCACCCAGATTGGCTTCAAACAACATACTGACTGTACAACCACTCAGGCCAAAGACCTGATACCTTATCTGCAGACCCACAGGTTCTGGGACTCCAGCCTCCCCAGCTGCAGGTTCCTGTGAGTCCCAGAGTGCAGACCCTCTCACCAAGCCTACCACTTCAGCCACAGGTGCCATGTGACTTGGCCCCCTGGACCCTTCTATGACAGCAAAAATGGAGAGACAAAGAAACAACACCCAAAGAGAAAACAAGAGGCATCACCAGAGAAAGCACTAAATGAAATGGAGACATGCAATATGTCAGAAAAAGAATTCAGAGTAAGGGTCGTACAGTTCCTAAACAGGCTGGGTGAGAAAAATCAACAACATAGGTAAGAATCAAGAGGATACCAAGAATGATATAACTATAATAAAAAACACAATGGAAGGTTTCAACAGTAGACTACAAGAGGCTGAGGACCAAATTAACGAGTTAGAAGACAGGGCAGAAAAACACACCTAATATGAATAGCAATTGGGAAAAAATTAGAAAGAAGGAGGAGAGCCTAAGGGAGCGTTGGAACAACAAGAAATGAAGTAACTTCTATATAATAGGGGTGCCAAAAGGCCAAGAAGAGGAGCAAGGATTAGAAAACCTATTTGACAAAATAATGACAGAAAACTTCCCTGATTTGAGGAATCAAAAAGTCACAAAAGCACAGAGTCCCCAACAAGATGAACCCAAAAAGACCCACACCAGGACATGTAGTAATTATAATGGCAAATAATAATGACAAAGAGAGAATCTTAAAGGTTGCAAGAGAGAGACAGAGAATTACCTACCAGGGATCTCCCATTACATTATCAAATGATTTCTCAACAGTAACACATCAGCCAATAAGGGAATGGAATGATGTATAAAAAGTGATGCAAAACAAGGGACTGAATTCAAGAAACTGTATCCAGCAAAGCTAATATTCAAAATTGAAGAGGAAATCAAGAGCTTCTCAGAAAAAAAAAAGGCTAAGGGAGTTTATCACTACCATGCCAGCACTGAAAGAAATGGTATAGGGAGTGTTGTAAAAAGAAGAAATTGAAAGGGAAGAAGGAACACAAGCATAAATAATAAAAATGGCTACAAACATATACCTATCAATAATAACCTTAAATATAAATGGATTAAATGCTACAATCAAAAGACATTGAATGGCTGAATGGATAAGAAAACATGAACCATATATATGTTGTCTGCAAGAGACCCACCTCAGAACAAGGGACTCACAAAGATTTAAGGTGAAGGGATGGAAAAAAAATTTTCAGGCAAATGGAAATGAAAAATAAAGCTGGAGTAGCAATATTTCTATATGACAAAATAGACTTTAAAGTGAAAGCCATAATAAGAGTTAAGGAAGGCCACTTCATAATACTAAAGGGATCAATACAACAAGAGAATATAACTTTGGTAAACATATATGCACCCAATACTGGAGCACCCAAATATGTAAAGAAATCTTCTGGAAGACATCACAGGAGATATCAACAGCAATGCTCCCATAGTAGTGGACTTTAGTACCCCATTGACATCACTGGATAAATTCTGTATTAAAAATAAACAAAGAAACAGCAATCCTAAATGACTCACTAGATCAGATGGACTTAATTGAGATCTTCAGAACATGTCACCAAAACTATGGGATGTACATTCTTCTCAAGTACACATATTGGTACCCAGGCAAAGTCTCTCCAAATTCAAGAAAAATGAAATCATATCAAGCATCTTCTCAGATCACAATAACATAATATTAGAAATCAACTTCAATAAAAACAATCAAAATAATTCAAACTTTTTGGAGACTAAATAGAATGTTATTCAACAACAGTTGGGTTACTAAAGAGATCAAATAAGAAATAAAAAACATCCTGGAAACAAATGACAAAGAAAACGCAACAAACCAAAATCTATGGGACACAGTGAAAGCAGTCCTGATAGAGAAGTTCATAGCATTACAGGTTTACCTCAAAAAACAAGAAAAGCTGGTAATAAATTACTTAAATCTACAATTTAAAGAATTAGAAAGAGAGCAACAAGAAAAGCCTAGAGAGAACAGAAGGAAATAATGAAGGTTGGAGAGGAAATTAATAACATAGAGACCAAAAAAATCAATACCAAAGATCAATGAAACCAAGAGCTGGTTATTTGAAAGGATAAAGAGGATTAATGAACCTCTAGCCAGGATCACCAAGAAGCAAAGAGTGAGGACCCAAATAAACAAAATAATAAATGAAAGAGGCAAAATAGCAACAGACCACACAGAAATACAAAGATTCTAAATAAATTCTATGAACAACTTTATTCCAACAAACTGGTCAATCTAGAACTAATAGACATAATCTTGGAAGAATATGACCTTCCAAAAATCAATCAGGAAGAATCAAATAATCTGAATAAACCAAAACTATGGAGGAAATTCAAGCAGTAATCAAAAAGCTTCCAGGAAATAAAACCCCCAGGCCAGACAGCTTCACAGGGGAGTTTCATCAAACATTTAAAGAAGAACTAAAACATACCCTCTTCAGTCTATTCTA
Organism: Eptesicus fuscus; assembly: GCF_027574615.1. Taxonomy (NCBI): domain Eukaryota; kingdom Metazoa; phylum Chordata; class Mammalia; order Chiroptera; family Vespertilionidae; genus Eptesicus; species Eptesicus fuscus. The sequence continues at coordinate 29,272,880 of NC_072473.1, forward strand.
AAAAATTCAAGAGGAAAGAACACTTCCAGGCTCTTTTTATGAATACAGCATTAACCTAATCCAAAATCCTGATAACACACTACAAAGAAAGAGAATTACAGGCCAATATCCCGGGTGAGTACAGATGCTAATATCCTCAACAAAATTCTAGAAAATTGGATGCAGCATTACATTAGAAAGATCATACACCATGACCAAGTGGGATTTATCCTGGGGATACAAGGATGGTACAATATCCATAAATCACTAAATGTGATACACCACATAAACTCATTGAGAGACAAAAATCACATAATCATACCAATTGATGCAGAAAAAAACGTAACAAAATCTGACACACTGTCTTGATAAAAACTCTCAGCAAAGTGAGAATAGAGGGATCATACCTCAACATAATAAAAGCCTTACATGACAAACCTACAGCCAACATCATACTCAATGGGCAAAAACTAAAACTATTTCCCCTAAGAACAGGAAAAACAAACAGGTATGCCCACTGTCACCAATCCTGTTTGACATACTGGAAGTACTAGCCATAGCAATCAGACAAAAAGAATAAATAAAAGGCATCCAAATTGGAAAAGAAATAAAACTGTCATTATTCAAAGATGACATGATAGTGTACATAGAAAACCCTAGAGTTTCCATCAAACAACTACTAGACTTAATAAATGTATTTGGCAATGTAGCAGGATACAAAATTAACACCCAGAAATCTATGGCTTTTTTATACCAATAATGAACTCTTAGAAAGAGAAACTTAAAAAATAATCCCGCTTACCATTGCAACAGAAAAAATTAAGATACCTAAGAATAAACTAACTTAAAAGGTAAAAGGCCTATATTCAGAAAACTATAGGACGTTGAAAAAAGAAATAGAGGAAGACACTAACAAATGGAAGGATATACCGTGTTCATGGATTGGTAGATCAACATCATTAAAATGTCCATACTACCCAAAGAAATCTATAGATTCAATGAAATTCTCATTTACATACCAATGGCATATTTCACATACCTAGAACAAACTATCCAAAAATTCATCTGGAATAAAAATGACCCAGAATAGCTGCAGCAATCCTGAGAAAGAAGGACATAGTTGGAGGGAATCACAATATCAGATATCAAGCTATATTACAAATCCACTGTTCTTAAAACTGCCTGGTACTGGCACAAGAACAGACCTCTAGACCAATGGAACAGAGCAGAGAACCCAGAAATTGACCCACGCCATTATGCTCAATTAATATTTGACAAAAGAGGCAAGAGCATACAAAGGAGTCAAGATAGTCTTTTCAATAAATGGTGCTGGGAACATTGGACAGATACATGCAAAAAAATGAAACTAGATCAACAATTTACACCATACACAAAAATAAAATAAAAATGGGTAAAGGACTTAAATTTAAGTAGGAACCATAAAAATCTGAGAAGAATCCACAAGCAACAAAATATCAGACGTATGTCGTAGCAATATCTTTACTGGTACAGCTCCTAGGACAATGGAAACTAAGGAGAAAATAAACAAATGGGACAACATAAAAATATAAACCTTTAGCACAGCAAAAGAAACAATCAACAAAACTACAAGAAAGGCCACTGCATGAGAGAACATATTTGCCAATGTTATCCTATGTAATAAAGAGGGAATATGCAAATTGACTGTCACACCATCAAAAAGATGGTGGTGCCCATAGCCTCAAGATGGCAGCGCCCAGTCCTCTCAGCCCTGGTGGAGTCCCCCAGTCCTTTCAACCCTGCCAGGGGGGTGGCAAGCATGCGGTGCAGCTGGACACGCTCTCAGCCCCCAGCTGCCCAGGGCCGGCCCAAAGAATAGGCAAGCCTCGGATAGTGGCTGCCCAGATGAAGCCCAAGGTGCAGGCAAGCCTTGGATGGTGGATGCCCAGCCACCTAGGGCTGGCCTGAGGCTCAGGCAAGCCTTGGATGTCAGCTGCCCAGCCGCCCAGGGCTGACCGAGGCTCAAGTAATCAGGGCTGGCTGAGGCTTGCGCTGCCGGCAGTAGTAGCAGCAGAGGTGTGATGGGGGTGTAGCCTTCCCCTGATTGCCCGGTCACCTCCCACCCCTGAGGGCTTCCAGACTTGGAGAGGGGGAAGGCTGGGATAGGGACCACCCCTTCCAGTTCATGAATTTTCATGCACCGGGCCTTTAGTATCTAATAATGGTCTAATCTCCAAAATTTATAGGGAACTCATACATCTTAACAAAAGGAAGTTAAACAATCCAATCAAAAATGGGCAAAGGACCTAAATAGATACATTCAAATAAGGACATACAGAAGGCCAAGAGACATATGAAAACATGCTCAAAGTCATTAATCATCAAGAGATACAAAGCAAAGCAACAGTGAGGAACCATCTCACACCTGTCAGAATGGCTATCATCAACAAATCTACAAATGACAAGTGTTGGCAAGGATGTGGAGAAAAACGAACCCTCTTGCACTGCTGGTGGGAATGCAGGTTGGTGCAGCCACTGTGGAGAACAGTATGGCATTTCCTCAAAAAATTAAAAATGGAACTGCCATTTGACCCAGTAATCCCACTTCTAGTAATATATCCAAAGAAACCAGAAACACCAATCAGAAAGGATATATGCATCCCTATGTTCAATCTTAGCACAATTTACAATAGCTAAGATTTGGGAACAGCCTAAGTGCCCATCAGCAGATGAGTGGATTAAAAAACTGTGGTACATCTATGCCATGGAATACTAAGCTGCTGTTAAAAAGAAGGAATTCTCACCATTTGCAACATCAATGATGGAATTGGAGAGCATTATGCTAAGTCAAATAAGCCAGTCAGAGAAAGATATATATCAATGATCTCACTCATTTGTGGACTATAAAGAACACTATAAACAGATGAACAAAAATAGATACAGATACAAAGAAGCATTGAACAGACTGACAAACTTTAGGGGGAAGGCAGGGGAAGATTGAGGGGATAAGAGACCAACCAAAGGACTTGTATGCATGCATAAACTGAGTGGCCAGATTATTATGATCTCTGAATGCATAATAATCTGGCCACTCTGTATATATATATTGGAGGCCCTGTGCATGAATTTGTGCATGGGTGGGGTCCAGCCAGCCTGGCCAGGGGTTGGGGACATGGGTGGTTGGCCTGCCTGCCTGCTGGTCGAACTCCTGGTCAAGGGGACAATTTGCATATTAGCCTTTTATTTTATAGGATATACACTGAGTGGCCAGATTATTATGCATTCAGAGATCATAATAATCTGGCCACTAAGTATATAAGCATAACCAATGGACACAGACACTCGGGGGGGGGGCAGTGAAGGCATGTGCTAGGGGGTGGGAATGGCCAGGGAGAGGTCAATGAGAGATAAAGGAGACATATATAATACTTTGAATAATAAAGTGTTAAAATAATCACTGAAGATATGAAGGGAAAAGCTATGAGTAGTGAGATTCAATAGAAAAAATAAGCTACAAACAATGCAGATATTATATGATATAGCATATTTATGTTTAAATGTATAAAAGAAGTTATCAAAAGTATGTTGAAAGAACAAGATACTATTAAAATCCATTATGCACATTTCTAAGATAATTAAGAGAGGGGCAGAAACACTGAGAAAGTCCCTTTTCTCATGCACACAGAGCCTGCCTAAAGCTGAGGCTGGGGGAGGAAGGGAAAATAGCAACCCAGCTTCTACCCACCATGAACCTTTCAGGAAATAACAACCAGCAGTAGTCTGTCTACCCTGGGTAACATAGTGCCCGGGGCCCAGGTATGCAACACTGATTATACACTGAGAGTGGACCAGGAACATGAGAAAGCCCTCTTGCTCTCCTCTATCAAGATAGCAGCAGTCCACCATTGGAGAAATTGGAAGTTTCTGGTGTAATCATACAGAAGGCTAAGAGACATATGAAAATACTAGAGGCCCGGTGCACGAAATTCGTGCACGGAGGGAGGTTGTCCCTCAGCCCAGCCTGTACCCTCTCCAATATGGGACCCCTTGAGATATATCCGACTGCCCGTTTAGGCCCGATCCCACCAGATTGGGCCTAAATGGGCAGTCGGACACCCCTCTCACAACCCAGGACTGCTAGCTCCCAACTGCTTGCCTGCTTGCCTTCCTGATTGCCCCTAACCGCTTCTGCCTGCCAGCCTATCACCCCCTAACCACTCTGCTGCCAGCCTGTTTGCCCCCAACTTCCCTCCTCTGCCGGCCTGGTCACCCCTAACTGCCCTCTCCTGCAGGGTTGATCACCTCCAACTGCCCTCCCTTGCAGGCCTGGTCCCTCTCAACTGCCCTCCCTTGCAGGCCGGGTGCCTCCCAACTGCCCTCTCCTGCTGGCCATCTTGTGGTGGCCATCTTGTGTCCACATGGGGGCAGGATCTTTGACCACATGGGGGCAGCTATATTGTGTGTTGCAGTGATGATCAATCTGCATATTACTCTTTTATTAGATAGGATAGAGGCCTGGTACAGGGTGGGGGCCAGCTGGTTTGCCCTGAAGGGTGTCCCGGATCAGGTGGAGGTTCCCTTGGGGTGTGGGGCGGCCTGAACGAGGGGCCTGTGGTGGTTTGCAGGCTGGCCACGCCCCCTGGCAACCCAAGCACAGGCCCTGGTATCTGGAATTTATTTTCCTTCTACAACTGAAACTTTGTAGCCTGGAGCGGAGCCAAGCCTGGGGCTCCCTCTGAGGCCGGCTGGTAGCCATTTGTGTTGGGATTATAATTGAAACTTTGTTGCCTTAAGTGGGTGGGCCCAGCCAGGGTGTGTGGAAAGCTTTGCTTCCCCTGTTGCCAGCGGCAACCCTGGCCTGCTCTCTCAAGCTCCATTCTGCTGCCATTTGTTTGAATTTGTTTACCTTCTATAATTAAAACTTTGTAGCTTGAGTGGAGGCTTAGGCCTGGCAAGGGCAGGCAGAAAGCTTGGCTTCCTGTTACCTAGGAAACCTTGCTCTCTGGCTGTAGCCATTTTGGTTTGGGTTAATTTGCATACCTGCTCTGATTGGATGGTTGGCGTGGCTTGCGGGTGTGTCGGAGGTATGGTCAATTTGCATATTGTCTATTATTAGATAGGATGCTCAAAGTCACTAAACATGCTCAAAGTAACTACAGCAACAACAAAATTCAAATTCAGTTCAACTACTGACAATACTGACACAATTACCTGTATTTAGGGCCTGAAGGAAAAACTAAAGTGACCATTTGTGGATTTTAATATTATTTACCTCAGTCCCTATTATTATTTAGCACTCCAGACCTGACATTCCATTTAAAAATTACCAGACACAAAAAGGAAAAAAGTAATTTCTAATAAATGGTACAGTAAACAGAACTAGATTCCAAGATAGCCCAGATATTATAAAGCGCAGACAAGACATCCTATCTAATAAAACAGTAATATGCAAATCATCACTCCGCTACACTCACAAGCCATGCCCACCAGCCAATCAGAAAGCAAATATGCAAATACACCTAACCATGATGGCTGCAGCCTCGGAGAGCAGTGGTTGTTGGAACTGGGATATTGGAGCCAAAGATCAGAGGGGAAGATCGGAGCCAGCGGGGGTCCCCCACAGGTGATCAGAGCCAGCTAGGGTCCCCTGCTGGCCATCAAAGACAGCTGGGGGTCCCTGCCCAGAGCCCAAGCCTTGGCCAGATGAGCCCAAGCCCATTGCCTTGGCCTTGGATAGAGCCGGGCGATAGAGCCAGCTGGGGGTCCCTGCAGGCGATCAGAGCCAGCTGGGGGTCCCTGCCCAGAGCACAAGCCTCTGCTGCTGGGGCGGAGCCTGGCAATCAGAGCAAGCTGGGATCCCCTGCGGGTGATCGGAGCCAGCTGGGGGTCCCTGCCCAGAGCCCAAGCCTCAAACAGAGGCTTGCGGCCTTGGCTGGGGATAGAGCAGGGTGATCGGAGCCAGCTGGGGGTCCTTGCCCAGGGCCTGAGCCTCAAACAGAGGCTTGCAGCCTTGTCTGGGGGTGGAGCCAGCTGGGGGTCCCTGCCCAGGGCTGGAGGCTTTAGGCCTTGGCAGGGGCGGAGCCGGAGACCACAGGAGATAGTTGTGAACTACAGAGGAAATACCTTTTCTGACCTCTCATTGGCTAAGCTCCCTGTATGCCACTGGTAATATTCTTAGTAACTTGGGTATAAGAATCCAAAAAGGTGATCTAGGGCTTTTCCACCACACTCCTGGAGAAAAAAAAAAAAATGAAGGTCTGCTGCTGGAGGGCTAAGAAATATCATAACCTGCCCTACACGGTTTGGCTCAGTGGATAATGCCTAGGTTTGCCAACCGCAGAGTCCAGGTTAGATTCTAATCAAGGACATGTACCTAAGTTGCAGGCTCCTCCCTGGCTGGGGCCCAGGTCAGGGCTCATTAGGGAGGCAAGCAATCTAAGTATTCCTCTCACTTTGGTGTTTCTCTCTGTCTTGCCCTTTCTCTTTCACATTCTCTAAAAGTCAATGGAAACATATACTCAGGTGAGAATAAAAAAAAAAAAAAAAGAAAGAAATGTCATAGTCTATGAAAGACACATCTTGAAAATGCCTAAAGAAAGTTGTCATTTTTTCTTGGTGAAGGGACTGGAGTCCATGTTGATGAAAACACCTTGGTGGCTGCGGTGACTTGCAGTGGCTCCAGCAGCGGGGTGATGGGGCTGGTGCCTTTCCCTGATCAGCCTGGTTGTCTCTCACAAAGGGAGGCCAGACTGCGGCTTAGGCCCACTCCTTATGGGAGCTGGCCTAAGACATCAGTAGGACATCCCCTGAGGGTTCCCAGTATGTGAGAGGGGGCAGGCTGGGCTGAGGAGACTGCTCCCCCCCAGTGCACGAATTTCGTGCACTGGGCCCCTAGTTTAAAATAATTAAAAATATGATAAGGGTCTGACTGAAAAAAAAAATTGATCAACACTTGCATTTGTAGGGAGAGGAATTTACCAGTGAGATGAGAAAGATATAAAAAGAGTCAACTGAAAATACATGAAACGTAGCACAAAGCTACAGACTTGGAAAAAATATTTACACAACACACATCCAATAAAGGAACCTACATCCAGAACTCTTACTATTTAGCAGAAAACCCAATAAAAAATAGCAAAATCTTAAACGGACTTAACAAAGGAAGCTTCATGAATGGCCACAGACACATGAACTGTTCAACAACACTAGTCATCAGAAAAATGTAAATAAATCCACAAGGAGAAGGTACTATGAATCCACTAGAAAGGCAACCGTGAAAAAGATGGGCAATATAAAATGCTGGAAAGAATATTAAATAAATGCAACTCTCACATATTGCTGGTGGGAATCCAAAATTGCATATACACTTTAAAAAACAATTTGGCAATTTCTGATAAAGTGAAACGTACTTAAACTATGAGCCAGTAATAACACTGCAAGGCACTTATCCAGGAGAAATAAAAATATATGCCCACACAAAGACCATGGATTATACAGCACCTCCATATATAACAGCCATAAATGTAAATAACCCAAATGTCCATCAATGGGTGAATGTACAACAGAAAGAGTAGTATATCCATCCATTCAACATATTACTACTCAGAACCAAAGCAATAAACTACTGATACACCAATAATCTAGATGAATCTCAAAAGATTTATTTAAGTAGAAGAAAACATAAAAGACTAAATACTATATGATTCTACTTAATGACACTTTTGCAAAAGGCAAAACTGCAGGACAAGAAACATATCAGTGGTTGTCAGATACTACAGGTTAGTGGAAAAGAAACTGTTCTTTTTAAATAAAACATAAACTGAATTTTCAAAACCAACTACAAATAAAAATATTTTTAATTTACTTATTCAACCAATACTTACTTATGCCTATAATATGGCAGGTAGTACTCTAGATACTGTACAAAAACAAAAACAAAAACGTTTCTTTTAGTTGAACAGTTTGAATTTTCAGAAAAGTAACTGAGAACAAATGCATAAAAACTCATTTAATACAAGTTTTCCACATGTGGACTGATATATTATCAATCAGACCTCAAAACTTTTTCCATCTCCTCACCAGATTGTTACAAAACATTTTTTATTTTCTCATGAGAGTTTACTATATATTTATTAGGGTGCACCATTTGAAAATTCATTGCAACAAATAAAATAGTTCTATGTTTCCACAGACAAGCACTCAAGTTAGAAAACCAAAAGTTATCAGAGTTTATGTCACACCTTCTTATTATAATGCAAAATAATCAATGATTGAATTTCTAGTCAAAACACCTGATACTATTTGTGAATATATATATATATATATGTTTCAAGTACTTTCCCAACATCTGGAGTGAAATGTGCTATTTATCATATAAATAGAAATGATTGCTATAGAGACCTAGAGGACCTCTGGTTTCATATTTCTAATGTGAGAACTAAATGATAACACAATATTACCCCCCCCCCCCAAAAAAAAAAAGAATGGACTGCTAGCAGTGAAAGAAATTAGCAATCATGTATCAATTAATTTAGTTTACAAAAGGCCTTCAAGAAAAATAATAAGCAAAGGGATATGCTAGGGGTCCCATAGACTATTAGGTTTATGTATATTTACTACACAAGTATTATACCTTATACAAGTACTTTACATATTGAGAAACAAAAGATCACTCTGCATCAAGTGTAGAATGTGTTTCCCTAGACTGTGATTAAGGTCTAGAATAATTTCATTTTATCTTATTTTTTAAAATATATTTTTACTTATTTTAGAGAAAAAGGGAGAGGGAGAGAGATAGATACATCAATGATGAGAGAGAATCATTGATAGGCTGCCTCCTGCGTGCCCCACACTGGAAATCAAGCCCACAACTCGGGCATGTGCCCTGACCAAGAATTGAACCATGACCTCCTGGTTCATAGGTCAATGCTCAACCACTGAGCTATGCCAACTGGGCTAGAATAACCTCATTTTACATAATAATCCTATATAATAAAAGGCTAATATACAAATAGACTGAACGGCAGAACAACCGAACAACCTAACAACCAGTCACTATGATGTACGCTGACCACTAGGGGGCGTGCGTGGAACATGGTGGGTGTCAGCCACAGTGGAATGGTAGAGCAGGTGATTGGGGACACCAGACCAAGGTGGGGCACCAGTCACTGTCACTGGGGTAAGCCTCTGGTGGTTACTGAAAATTCTTTACTCCTGCGCTCTGTGGTCCCGCCCGATGCTCGTACCTGCTGCTGGCACCCGGCACTGGCCGTGATTGCTTGGTGCCATCAGTGGATACCAGCAGTGGCTGCTGGCCCTGATCACCCCTCAGGGCTTCTCCACCTCCCCCTTGCTCCTGAGGGGCAATCAGGGCCGGCAGCCACCTCTTGCACCCACTGCTGGTGCTGGTCCTGCTCACACCTGCAGCCAGTGCTGGAGCTGCCGCTCACACCTGCTGCTGGCACTTGGTGCCAGTTCCGAATGCTGGGCACTGTCAGCAGGTGCAAGTGGCGGCTGCCAGCTTCAATCACCCCTGAGGGCTTCTCCACCTCCCCCTGCTTCTGAGGGGCAATCTTGGCAGCAGCCACCACTCGCACTCATGGACAGCACCAGCCATGCTCACACCCGCAGCTGGCACCGGCCCCAATCACTCTGCACCCTCAGTGGGTGTGAGCAGGGCCAGTGCCATCAGCGCATGGGAGTGGGGCTGCCAGCAGACAGGGGACTGGGGGCCATGGCAGGAGGGGCCGGGCGGGGGCACAGAGGATGGGCCAAGACCCGCCCTTGTACCCACTGAAGCCTCAAGTCCTACAGTTCCTTTCAACATGCACAGATTCGTGCACTGGAGCCCCTAGTCTATATAATAAAAGCCTAAGAAACCTTTATGGCAGAACAACTGGTCGCTATGATGCACACTTACCACCAGGGGACAGATGCTCAGATGCTCAACACAGGAGCTGCCCCCTGGTGGTCAGTGCACTCCCACAGGGGGAATGTTGCTCAGCCAGAAGCCGGGCTCACTGCTGACGAGTGCAGCAGCAGTGGTGGGAGCCTTTCCCACCTCCACAGGAGTGCTAATGAGCAGCGAACCAAGTGGTAAGGAGCAGTGAGCAGGCAGGTGGTAAGGAGTGAGGGGTCCGGGACTACAAGAGGGATGTCCGCTGAGGGGAGTGGGCCTAACCTGGCAGGTGTACATTCCCGGAGGGGTCCCAGACTGCGAGAGGGCGCAGGCCGGGCTGAGGGAACCCCCACCACAGTGCACGAAACCAGTGCCTCTAGTTCACATATTAAAAAAAAGGGAAAGGGAAGATGAGAGTAAAAACTTAATGATTCAGTGCCACCATGTGAAATAGCATGCATTAATTTTGATATTACTGTAGGTTTATCCTGGAATAATTCTGAGTATCACATGCTCTGCTACTGTCAATGATAATTGATAGCTAACATGTGTACTGTGAAAAGTACTTTCATGTATATATAATTTAAACTTCTTGATAAGTAATACAATGAAGTAGTATTCCCATTTTACCAATAAGGTAACCAAGGCTGAGAAATATTAAGTAATTTATCCAACATCATGTATCTGCCAAGTAAAGAGTGTGGAACTAGAACCAAGGCTTCTGATTTCAAGTCTAGAATCATTTTTTCTACAATATACTATTTCACATCTTCCTCTTGTCATAGTGCTTATTAAACTGATGGGCCATGCTCCTTAATCTAATTAATACCTAAACTTATTGATTTGGTATAGTTTCCTGATATATTAGGGGTGACCGAGACATAGTGGATAAGAATGTGTCTAATGACCTGCATATAAAACCTTTTTATTCTATGTTTTATTAAATTTATTAGGGTGACATTGGTTAATAAAATTATGTTTTTAAGTGTACAATTCTGCTGCATTATCTGTAAATTGCACTGTGTGCTTGACACCCAAATTCAAATCTCCTTACATTGCCATATGTTTGACCTCCTTTACCCTTTACTACCTTCACCCACCCTTTCCCTGTTGTAACCACCATACTGTTGTCTGTCTCTATGAGTTTTTGTTTGTCTTGTTTGTTCATTAGCTGCTTTCAGTTTTACATATTACTTATAAGTGAAATCATATAGTTCTTGACTTTTCCTATCTGACTTATTTTTCTTAGCATGATTTTTTCAAGATCCATGGTGTCACAAATAGTAGTATTTTGTATTTTCTTATGGCTGAGTAGTATTCCACTGAGTAGTATGTACCACATCTTCTTTATCCAATCATCTATCAAAGGACAGTGGTTGTTTCCATATCTTGGTCAATTTGAGTAATGTTGCAATGAAACCTAGTTCTTCTTTTGTGCAACTTTGGGTAAGAAGATTTACATCTCTGAATCAGAAGAATAAAACAAAACAATATTATCTCTCTGGGTTTCTGTTATCTCATATATAGATAAGAAATGTAATGTGAGGATTAAATGAAATAGTCTACCAGTATGAAAAGTACTTAGAACAATGCATGGCACATAGTAAATACTTAATAAATACTATCTACTTTGATGACTGTATTGTGGAAGGCAAAGGCCACTTGCTGACACTTGACAGTGTTTTTGTAGTGTGGAGCTTAGATGTTTCTGGATTGATGGCAAGTACTAGAAAGTACCACCTGCAGTCTCAGGAATCCACTGAGGGTTTTGAAATATGCTCTGCATAGATAAGGGTGAGACTACTGTACACTGACAAGACATTGGGGATATTTAACGGTACAGATGTAAGTCACATGAGAGATAGAAAGAAGACCTTAATAAGTATGAACCTCTTTGTATTGTGTTTTATAGGGCTCAAAAATCTGATTTTAATGGTTTATTTTACTAATAATTATGAAATCAGCTAGTATGGAAAACAGTATGGAGGCTCCTCAAGAAGAGAGTTACCATATGACCCAGCAACCCTTCTGGGTAGCTATCCCAAAATTTTAAAACATATATTCATGCCCAGTCAACATGACTCAGTGGTTGAGCATCGACCAAAGAACCAGGAGATCACAGTTTGATTCCCAGTCACATCACATACCCGGGTTCCAGGCTTGATCCCCAGTGGGGGATGTGCAGGAGGTAGCCGATTAATGATTTCTCTCTCATCATTTATCTCTTATCTTTCTATCTCTATCTATCTATCTATCTATCTATCTATCTATCATCTATCTATCTATCTATCTCCCTTCCTCTCTAAAATCAATAAAAATATATTTTAAAAAACACATGTACTCCCAAAGACTTATAAGTTTTAATTCCAAATGTAAGGATATATCCTTATGTTCATTGCAGTATTATTCATGGTGGCCAAGACATGGAAACAACTGAATTGTCCTTCAATAGAGGATTGGAGAAAGAAGATGTGGTACATATACACAATGGAATATTCCTCAGCCATAAGAAAAGATGAAATACTGCCATTTGCGACAACATGGATAGACCTTGAGAATGATATGGTAAGTGAAATAAATCAGTCAGAAAAAGCTAAGAAACATATGATTTCACTCAAATGTGGGATATAAAAATGAAAGCAACAAATGAGCAAACAGACACAAACTCATAGAGACAGACAATAGTAAGATGGTTATCAGAGGGAAGGGGGGTGGGATGTAGTAAAGGGTAAAAAGGGTAAAATATATGATGGTGAAAAATTATTTTACTTTGGGTGTTGGGCACACAATGCAATATAAAGATGATGTATCATAGAATTGTGCGCTTGAAACCTATATAATCTTAATAAACAATGTAACCTAATAAATTTAATTAAAATATAAAACTTAAATAAATAAAAATAAAATATGCTCAACATCACTAATCATCTGAGAAATGCAAATTAAAACATAATGATATATCACCTCACACCTGTCAGAATGTCTATCAGCAATAAATCGACAAGCAACAAGTGTTGTGGAGGATGTAGAGAAAATAGAATTCTTGTGTACTATTGGTGGGAATGCAGATTGGTGCAGCCACTATGGTAAACAGTATGGAGGTTCCTCAAAAATTAAAAATTGAACTTTCTTTAGACCCAGTGATCCTACTTCTTGGAATTTATCTGAAAAAATCCAAAACACTAATTCGAAAGAATAAACACACCTATATTCATTGCAGCATTGTTTACAATAGCTAATATTTGTAAGCAGCTCAAATGACCATCAGCAAACAAGTGGATAGAAAAGTTGTGGTACTTTAACATAATGGAATACTACTCAGCCATAAAAAAGTAGGGAATATTATCCTTTGTGACCACATGGATGGACCTGTAGAATACGATGCTAAGTGAAATAAGCCAGTCAGAGAAAGACAAATTCCATATGATTGTACTCATAGTGGAATCTAATTAACAAAATGAACTATCGAGCAAAACAGAGACCCATAGACAGAGAGCAGAATGACAGCTCTTGAGGTGGGAGAAGGATGGAAGGATTAAGAGAAAAGGAAAACAAAATTAAAGCACATAAATAAAAGAATCCTAATAATAATTATGGAGAAATTCTATCTTTAACACTTTTATTTTTAAAGCAAAATCTAATACTACCTTACATATAAGTAACTTTACATTGACAATGTAAAAAACAGTCTCATATCAATCAATATGAAATCATTTTCAGACCAACACTTAGAAGCCACATATTATTCCCATTTTACAGATAAGGAAACTAAGGTTTAGAAAGATTAATTTGTCCAATGTGTCATTAATTACTTAAATAATTTATTCTATATTATCAAGGGCCAATTATATCCTAGATACAATAGGCAGTATGTGGGAAAGCTGTGACAAGGACTTACAAGTTTTAATTCCAAATGTAAGTTTCCCATTATACTAGTTTGATTCTAATATTATATTTTAAGTGGAAGTTTGGCATCTTAACAATAATTGTGCCTTTCTTTTCCTGAATTAGCAACATGCAGACAGATATCTAATCCTTTTAACCATTCTAGAGAATAAAAAATACTCAATTTTCCCAATTACCTAGCTTTCTTCCCAATTTCAGGGACTAACAAAACAACTTACAAATGGAAGGCCCTCAAAAAAGAATATAATGATCTAAAGATTTTATATTCCTAAATTAGTATCTAAGAGCAGTTATTTTAAAATAAATATTTTTATAATTTCTACATCCATACAGTAGCACAAGATGCATGAGAATTTATAAAAATATTTATTTTAAAATAACTGCTCTTAGATACTAATTTAGGGATATAAAATCTTCAGATCATTATTTTCCCAATGATCTAAGTAATGGCTTTAAGCTTATAGTTGTTTGAGGGAGCTTTTGCAGTGAGTTCATGAGGTGACATAGTTACATCTCACTTTTGATTCATTTGAAATTAAATGACGGTTTAAACCCATGATGGTTGGAAACTTTTGTTTGTTAATTTGTTTTTACTTTAAAATGTGTTTGTTTGTTTTTTAGAAACAACTTTAAAATAATTTTGTTTGCTTCCCTTCTATGAAAAACCTTTTAATTTAAAATGCCTGAGACATTATGACATTATGTCAAAAGATGAACAGCCACTTACATTTATCTTTTAATAAGTATTCCTTTTCTTTAGCTTGGAAGGCAGGATATTAGATAAATGTGTATAAATATAGATAGAATATCACACTTAAAACAGATTTATATATGTATGTAACAAAATGCATTTATATGAACATTGTTTTCTGATAACATTCTATATCTTCAAATAGAGTAACTTAGTGGATTTTATGTTGAAAGGCTTTCATGTCTTTACTTTTCATTTATTAAACTGCCATTTTTTTCCCATGGGAAGAAATGTACTCTTTCAGACAGGAAACTGTGGTTAAAATTCAGTATATGACCAAAGAGCAAAATAACTAAGCAAATTAATAATTTTAAAATGGTTCTGCTGCATACAATTTTGATCAAAAATGGTGTTAGAGATGAAAAGTAGCATACAATGAAATAAAGACAGTCTCTTATTAATAAATAGTGTTCGGAAAACTGGACAGGTGCATATTAAAAAATTGAAACTAGACCACCAACTTATACCATACACAAGAGTATATTCAAAATGGATAAAAGACCTAGATATAAGTGGCAAAACCATAAAAAGTCCTACAAGAAAATTTAGGCAGTAAAATCTGAGACATCTCTCATAGTAATATTTTTGTCAATATATTACTTTCAACAATAGAAATAAGCAAAAACAACTAGGACTACATAAAACTAAAAAAACTTTTGCACAGCAAAAGAAACCATCAATGGAAAAATGGTGGCAGAGTAAGTGAAAGGTACACTGACACTCTCCCAGGACCAAATTGGAATTACAACTAAAGTACAGAAGAACCACCATGAAAATCAACTGTAGACTAGCTGGAGAGAACCCTGATAACTGAGGATGGAAAGTGGAAACTGCACAGAGGCTGATAGGAAATGCAGAGGCATGAAAGGGCTGGCTGGGCTCCCACAGACAGCAGCTAAAGTTCCAGAGGGATATCTCAGCTCTGTAGGGTTCACACTGAGAACTTTGGGATCTTAAACCCCAAGCTGGGCTCCCAAGCACAGAGCAACAGAACCAAGAAAGGTACCTGCATAACACCTGGCTGTAAAAAGCAGCAGGGTTGCTATTTGCCAGCAAGAGACTGCTGGAAATGCAGGCACTCTCTTAAAGGGCCAACACACAAAATTTTGTGCTCAGCTACACAACTTGAGCTCTGGCAAAGGGAGGGAAGAGTGGACTGGAGCTGTGTGATCAGAAACCAGGATTTGGGGATCTGGGGTTGGAGCTCAGAGGGCAACTACACTGGTTACCTGTGCTGAGTCATTCCCTCAAGCTGTGGAGAAAATATTTCCCCAGCAGTGAACTTTGCTAGTTTTTGCCTGGGGAGAAGGCAATTGTCACACACTGTTGGAAAACCTTTCACCCCAAACTGTGGTTGATAGACTGAGGCTAATCAAGTCTGAGTGTCTGCCGAAACCGGTTTGGCTCAGTGGATAGAGCGTCAGCCTGCAGACTCAAGGGCCCCAGGTTCGAATCCGGTCAAGGGCATGTACCTTGGTTGTGGGCACATCCCCAGTAGGGGGTGTGCAAGAGGCAGCTGATCGATGTTTCTAACTCTCTATCCCTCTCTCTTCCTCTCTGTAAAAAGTCAATAAAATATATTTAATAAAAAAAAAAGTCTGAGTGTCAATGGAACTGCAGGCTGAAGCAGGTCTCTGGAGGCTTTGAGTAGTTGCTTGATCTAATCCTGGCCCAGGGCTAGAAAAATCAGATTCTGGTGCACATCTTGGCCCTTTCCAAAGGCACCTAGCCACAGCAGAGGGAGCCACGAGTTGTGGATTGCTAATAGCTCCAAACAGGGTACTCAGGGTCAATTACAAACAGTGTCTGACATTGTACTTCACTTGAGATGGGGAATCATATCAGATCTACCTACACAGATACAAGCCCAAACAGGCAGCCAAAATGGGGAAACAAAAACATTACAAAGCAAAACAAAAGCCCCAAACTAAAGAACTAGATAATTCTCCAGAAGAAGAGCTAAATGAAATGGAGATAAGAAATTTATCAGATACAGAGGTCAGAATAATGATTACAAGGATGCACAGCAGTATAAGAAAATATATAAAAACTACAAAAAAAGGCCAGTTGGAAATGAAGAATGACATAGCACTAATAGAGAACACATTGGAAGAAATACACAGTAGATTAGAGAAAGCTGAGGATTGAATCAGTGAATTAGAAGACAGGGTAGAAAAAAAAATCAATCAGAGAACCAAAAATACACAAACAAACAAACAAAGAAAAACAATAAAAAACCAGGAGGACAGCTTAAGGGATCTGTGGTACCACATGAAATATAACAATATTCACATAATAGGTTTGCCAGAATGGGAAGAAAGTGAGCAAGGGATAGAGAACATGTTTAAACAAATAATGGCAGAAAACTTCACTAACCTGGTGAAGGAAAATGTCACACAAGTTTAGGAGGAACAGAGAGTCTCAAGCAAAAAAAACAAAACAGGTCCACACCTAGACACATCATAATTAAAATGCTAAAAATTAAAAACAAAGAGATAACTTTAAAGGCAGCAAGAGATAAGCAATATGTTACCTACAAAGGAGCTCCTATAAGGCTGTCAGCTGATTTCTCATCAGAAACTCTTCAGGCCAGAGGGAATGGCATAAAGTATTCAAGGTAATGAAAAGCAAAGATCTGAAACCAAGATTACTATATGCAGTAAAGCTATCATTCAAAATAAATGGTGAAATAAAGAGCTCCCCAGGCCAAAATAAATAAATAAATAAATAAAGAGAGAGACGAAAGGAGTTTATCACCACTAAACCAGCACTACAAGAAATTTTAAAGGGACTGCTTTAAGTAGAAGAAATGGAGAGGAGAGGATCATAGGCATAAAAAGGCAATAAATAAATACATATCTATAATAACCTTAAATGTAAATGGAATAAATGCTCCAGTCAAAAAATACAGAGTGAATGAACGGATAAGAAAACATGACTCATATACACTGAGTAGCCAGATTATTATGAATTCTGAATGCATAATAATCTGGCCCCTCAGTGTATATCCTATATAATAAAAGGCTAATATGCAAATTGTCCCCTCGACCAGGAGTTCGACCAGCAGGCAGGCCGGCCAACCGCCCATGTCCCCTCCCCCTGGCCAGGCTGGCCGGACCCCACCCATGCATGAATTCATGCACCGGGCCTCTAATATACCGTATTTTCTGGGGTATAAGACGGCTAGGCATATAAGATTTTCCCGGGTTAAAAAGTTGTTTTATACGCCGGAAAATACAGTAGTCCAATATATCTAATCCATGATATCTAATCACATCAATATAATCCAATATACCATATTTTCCAGCTCATAAAACGACTTTTTAACCCAGGAAAATCTTATACACCCAGTCGTCTTATATGCTGGAAAGTATGGTATATATATATATATATATATACTGAGTGGCAGATTATTATGCAATCAGAGATCATAATAATCTGGCCACTCAGTGTATATGCTATCTACAGGAGACCCACCTCAGAACCAAAGATACACACAGGCTGAGAGTAAAGGGATGGAAAAAATATATCCCATGCAAATGGAAAGGAAAAAAAAGCTTGAGTAGCAATACTCATATCAGGCAAAACAGACTTCAAAACAAAGACCATAACAAGAGACAAAGAAGGCCACTTCATAATACTAAAGGGAATGATCCAAAAAAATATACCCCTTGCAAACATATATGCACCCAATATTGGAGCACCCAAGTACAATAAGAAACTCTTGATGGACCTTAAGGGAGAGATTGAAGGTAATACAGTCATAGTGGGGGACTTTAACACCCCACTGACATCACTGGATAGATCTTCCAGAAAAAATTAACAGGGAACCAAAGGCCTTACAGGACATACTACATCAGATGGACCTAACCAATATTTACAGAACATTCCACCCCAAAGGAACAGAATATACATTCTTCTCCAGTGCACATGCAACAAGCTCAAAGATAGATGACATGTTAGGGCACAAAAGAAGTCTATACAAATTCAAGAGAATTGATATAATACCAAGCATCTTCTCAGATGACAATGAAATGAAGTAAGAAACCGTCTACAATAAAAATAAACCTCAAAGACATTCAAATACATGGAGGCTAAATAGAATGTTTTAAAACAATGAATGGGTTACCAATGAGATCAAGAAAGAAATTAAAAACTTCCTGGTAACAAATGAAAATGAGCACACAACCACACACAGCAAAAGCAATCCTGAGAGGGAAGTTCATAGCATGACAGGCCTACCTCAAGAAATATGAAAAAGGACTAATAAACTAACCCTAAAACTAAATGAATTAGAAGGGGAACAGAAAGAAAAGTGCATAGGATGTAGAAGGAAGGAAATAATAAAAATGAGAGCTGAAATAAGTAACATAGAGACAAATAACAACAACGACGACAAAAGTACAAAAAAAAAAAAGATCAATAAATCCAAGAGCTGATTCTTTGAAAAGATAAACAAAATTGATGAACCATTTGCCAGACTCATCAAGAAAGAAAGAGAAAGGTCCAGAATAAATTAAATCAGAAATGAAGGTGGTAAAATAAGAGCTGACACCATAGAAATACAAATGATTTTAAGAAAATACTGTGAACAACTATGTGCTAACAAGCTGGACAATGTGGATGAAATGAACAAATTCATAAAAAAATACAATCTTCCAGGAGAGAAACCAAGATGGCGGCATAGGTAAACACCTAAACTGCTGCCTTGCACAATAATTTCAAAACTACAACTAAAAGACAGAACGGACATCATCCAGAACCACAGGAAAGCTGGCTGAGTGGAAATTCTACAATTAGAAGGAAAGAGGAAAGCACACGGAGAATCAGAGGAGCTGCAAAAGACTGAGGTACAGAGACACGTGCGCAGAGAGGAAGGGCGGCTGAGTGCCTAGCTGGCCTTCTCTGGCGGGAGAGGGAAGGAAGCCCCCGACTGCACTGAACCCCAGTTCCGACTGCACTGAACCCCAGTTCTGGGTGAAACCCCATGGACCCAGGCTTATATGGGGGGAGTCTGGACTGTCAGGTAGAGAGAAAGGCAAACCGAGACTCAGGGAAGCCGCAGTGGGCAGGAGTCAGGAGGCACGCGTGCGCAGAGAAGTCTGACTGCTGAGGTTGCCGCTAGCTCTCCCTAGCAGAAGGGACCTGGAAGTTCCTGACTGAACTGAACCCCAGTTCCGACTGCACTGAACCCGAGTTCCGGACGAGCCCTGGGGGAATCTGGACTGTCAGGTGGAAACTCAGGGGAGCCGCGGAAGGCAGAGGACTGGAGGTGCGTGTGCAATTGCAGGGCTGACAGGAAGCCAAGACTGTCTGCTCAGCCCTGAGACTCCGCCCCATCCAAGCTGAGCACAGAGGCTTTTGCAATTTTGCAAATCTGGTCCTATAAGGCTGTCTCCAGCACAGGTCTCCTGGCGTAGACAAAGCTGATACACATAGCCAATTGGCCTGGAGGTCAATTCCTCCCAGTAACACCAAAAACAATCAAGACTTAACTACAACAAGGCTGTACACACAGACCACAAAGGGGTGCACCAAGAGTGTCCACCTCAGGTGACTGGGGAGGCTGACCCACTGGGCCCCATAGGACACCTAGCACACAAAGCTACCCTACCAACTCAGGGAAACAGCAAAAATGCGGAGAAATAGTAACATATCACAAACAAAAGAAATGGAGGACAATAAATGACTGGATATAGAATTCAAAGCCACAGTTATAAGGTTTTTCAAGAATTTCCTAGGAAAGGCCAATAAAGTTAGCCAGATCCTTGAGGATATGAAAAAGGACCAACTAGAAATTAAACATACACTAAGTGAAATAAAAAAAAATATATATTATACAGAGACCCAACAGCAGACTAGAGGAACGCAAGAATCAAGTCAAAGATTTGAAATACAAAGAAGCAAAAAACACTCAACTTGAAAAGCAAAAAGAAAAAAGAATCCAAAAAGTTGAAGATAGTGTAAGAAGCCTCTGGGACAACTTCAAGCATACAAACATCAGAATTATGGGGGTGCCAGAAGAAGAAAGAGAGCAAGATACTGAAAACCTATTTGAAGAAATAATGACAGAAAATTTCCCCCACCTGGTGAAAGAATTATTCTTACAAGTCCAGGAAGCACAGAGAACCCCAAACAAAAGAAATCCAAAGAGGACCACACCAAGACACATCACAATTAAAATGCTAAGAGCAAAAGACAAAGAGAGAATATTAACCTTTTGCACTCGGATGTTGAGTGTGACTAGACATGGTTAGCATTAGAATAAAGGAATCGAGAAAAAAGCAAGCGAGTGCAAAGGGTTAAAAGCAGCAAGAGAAAAACAATTAATTACCTATAAGGGAGCACCCATACAATTGTCAGCTGATTTCTCAACAGAAACTATGCAGGCCAGAAGGGAGTGGAAAGAAATATTAAAAGTGATGAATAGCAAGAACCTACAACCAAGACTACTCTACCCAGCAAAGTTATCATTCAGAATGGAAGGTCAGATAAACAGCTTCACAGATAAGAAAAAGTTAAAGGATTTCATCACCACCAAAACAGTATTATATGAAATGCTGAAAGGTATTCTTTAAGAAGAGGAAGAAGAAAAAAGTAAAGATAAAAATTATGAACAACAAATACATATCTATCAACAATGAACTAAAAAATCAAGTGAATTAAAAATCTGAGGAACAGAATAAACTGGTGAATATAATGGAATCACGGGCATAGAAAGAAAGTGGACTGATAATTCTCAGGGGGAACTGGGTATGGGGATGTATAAAAAGACTGGACAAAAATCATACACCTATGGATAAGGACAGTGTGGGGGAGGTAAGGGAAGAGGGTGGGGTGAGAACCAGGTGGAGGGGAGCTATTGGTGGATAAAGGAGAAACTATTGTAATAATCTGAACAATAAAGATTTATTAAATTAAAAAAATACAATCTTCCAAAACTGAATCAGTAAGAATCAGAAAACCTAAATGGGCTGATAACAGATGTTGAAATAGAAACAGTGATAAAATAATAAAAAACTAAATAAACCCAGGTCTAGATGGCTTCACAAGGGATTTTTTTTTCAACAAACCTTCAACGAACAACAAATACCTATTCTTTTTTTTAAAAAAATACTTTATTGATTAAGGTATCACATATTTGTCATCAACCCCATCCCATCTCCATCCCAAACCCCCCCACACGCATGCCTCCATGCCCCTGTTGTCCGTGATCACTGGTTAGGCTCATATGCAAGCACACAAGTCCTTTGGTTGTTCTATCTTCCTTGTCCCCACCCTCCCCTACCTTCCCTCTGAGTTCTGACAGTCTGATCAATGCTGTTCTTGTTCTTCAGTCTATGTTGTTCATCATTTCCCCTAGATGAGTGAGCTCATGTGATACTAGTAATACACTTATAAGAACCGAAAATGAGACAAGCAGTAATGGTTATGCTGAGAGGCAAATGAATCAGTCTATAGTGAGTTTCTTTCTGGGCCAACAGTTCTTTTACAAATACCTATTCTTCACACAATATTCCAAACAATCCAAGAGGAAAGAACACTTCCAAGCTATTTTTATGAGGCCAACATTATCCTATTTTCAAAACCAGACAAAGAAAGAGAACTATAGGCCAATATCCCTGATAAACATAGATGCTAAAATCCTCAACGAAATAATAGCAAATTGAATCCAACAATATATTGCAAAGATAACACACCATGACCAAGTGGGATTTAATCCAGGGATGCAGGATGGTACAATGCTAGTATTTGCAAGTCAATGAATGGGATATATCACATAAACAAATTGAAAGACAAAAATGACAAAATCATATCAATAGATACAGAGAAAGCATTTGACAAAATCCAACACCATTTTTTAAATAAAAAGTCTCAGTAAAGGGGGAATAGAGGGATCATATCTCAACATAATAAAGGCCATACAGCCAACATCATACTTAATGGGCCAAAACTAAAACCATTTCCTGTAAAATAGGAACAAGATAGGGATGTCTGCTTTCACCACTCTTATTCAACATGATACAGGAAGACTTAGCCACAGTGATCAGAAAAGAGGAAATAAAAGACATCCAAATAGGAAAGGAGGAAGTAAAACTGTCATTATTCACAGACGACATGATATTGTACATGGAAAACCCTAAAGACTCAATAAAAAACTACTAGATTTAATAAAGAAATTTGGCATTGAAAGTGGATACAAAATTAACACCGAGAAATCAATAGCATTTTTATATACCAATAATGAATTATCAGAAAGAGAAACTAAACAAGCAATCACATTTACTATTGCAACAAAATGTAAAGATACTTCAGAATAAACTTATCCAAGGAGGCAAAAGAGTTGGACTTGGAACACTATAGGATGTTGAAAAATGAGATAGAGGAAGATCTAAACAAGTGGAAGAACATATTGTGTTCATGGATTGATAGAATGAACATCATTAAAATGTCCATACTACCTAAAGAAATCTACAGATTCAATGTAATACTTATTAAAATAACAAGGGCATATTTCACAGATCAAGAAGAAATATTTAAAAAATTTATGTGAAACCAAAAAGAGTCCGGGACAGTAGTAGCAATCTTGAGAAAGAAGAACAAAATTGGAGGGATCACAATACCAGATATCAAGATGTATTTCAAAGCCACTGTAATCAAAACAGCCTGGTACTGGCACAAGAACAGGCATATAGACCAATGAAACAGAACAGTGACTCCAGAAATTGACTCAAGCCATTAAGCACAATTAATATTTGGCAAATGAGGCAAGAACATACAATGCAGTCAAGACAGTCTCTTCAATAAATGCTGTTGGAAAAACTGGACAGACACTTGCAAAAAAAATGAAACTAGACCACCAACTTACACCATACACAAAACTAAACTCAAAATGGATAAAGGACTTAAACATAAGATGGGAAACCATAAAAATCTTAGAAGAAGCCATAGGCAGCAAAATAGAAGACATTTGTTGTAGCAATATATTTAATGATACAGCTTCTAGGGCAATGGAAACTAAAGAGAAAATAAACAAATGGAACTACATCAAAATTAAAAGCTTCTGCAGAGCAAAAGAAACCATCAACAAAACAACAAGAAAGCTCACTGCATGGGATAACATATTTGCCAATGTTATATCTGATAAGGGTTTAATCTCCAACATTTACAGGGAACTCATACAACTTAACAAAAGGAAGATAAACAATCCAATAAAAAAATGGGCAATGGACCTATATAGACACTTTTTGAAAGAGGACATTCAGAAAGCCAAGAGGCATATGAAAACATGCTCAAAGTCACTAATCATCCGAGAGATGCAAATCAAAACAACAATGAGGTACCACCTCCCACCTGTCAGAATGGCTATCATCAACAAATCAACAAAGGACAAGTACTGGAGAGGATGCGGAGAAAAAGGAATTCTCCTTCACTACTGGTGGGAATGCAGACTGGTGCAGCCATTGTGGAGAACAGTATGGAGTTTCCTTAAAAAACTAAAAATAGAACTCCCATTTGACCCAGTAATCCCACTCCTAGGAATATATCCCAAGAAAACAGAAACACAAATCAAAAAGGATATATGCACCCCTATGTTCATAGCAGCACAATTCACCATAGCTAAGATTTGGAAGCAGCCTAGATGCCCTTCAGCAGATGAGAGGATTAGAAAACTATGGTACATCTACACAATGGTATACTATGCTGCTATAAAAAAGGAATTCTTACCATATGCAACAGCATGGATGGAACTGGAAAGCATTATGCTAAGTGAAAAAGCCAGTCAGTAAAATAAAAATACCACATGATATAACTCATTTATGGATAATAAAGTACATTATAACCTGATGAACAAAAAGATAGATACAGATGCAGAGAAGCATCGAACAGACTGGGGAGCGGGGGGAGGGAAGAGATCAACCTAAGGACTTGTATGCATGCATATAAGCATAACCAATGGACACAAGACACGGGGGGTGAGGGCATGTATGGGAGTTGGGTGGGGAGACAATGGGAGGATATGGACACTTATTTCTTGATTAAAATAAAAAATATTGAAAAAATAAAACAATAAAAAGCTGTGGTACATTTACACAATGGAATACTACATGGCTATAAAAAATAAGGAAATCTTACCTTTTATGACATCATGGATTGACCTTGGTATTATGCTAAGTGAAATAAGCCAGTCAGAGAAAGACAAATACCATATGATCTCACTTTATGTAGAATGGAATGAGGGAAAATTACAAAACAAACAAAATAGAAACAGAAGCATGGATACATGGAACAAACTGACAGCTGTCAGAGGGGAGTGGGTGTTGGGGACTGGTTGGAATATATATATATATTAGTATGTATATACTAATGAAAGGGTAACATGCAAATTGGTCAGGACGCCTTCACAGTAACAACCAAACAGCAAGCTGTGTGGGGCTACCAGGCCAGCAGGGGCTTAGTGAGGGACGACCAAACGACTGAACAGCAGGCTCTGTGGGGCGACCAGGCTGGCAGGGGGCCAGTGAGGGGAAACCAGGTGAGCAGAGGGGCAGTTGTGGGCAATCAGGCAGGCAGGCAGAAGCAGTTAGGGACAATCAGGCAGGCAGGCGAACAGTTAGGAGCCAGCAGTACCGTATTGTGAAAGGAATGTCCAAATGCCGGTTTAGGCCCAATCCCTGGGATCAGGTCTAAACCAGCAGTCGGACATCCCCTAAGGGGTTCCTGATTGGAGAGGGTGCAGGCTGGGCTTAGGAAACCCGCCCCCCCCCTACTGTGCACACAAATTTTGTGCACTGGGCCTCTAATATATATATAACACATAGACACAGACAACTATGTGATGATAGCAAGTGGGAAATTGGGGTGGGGGTTAGGTGAAGGTGAGCAAAGCTTGGGGTGATGGACACATGATGCTGTGTGCATATGATGTGCACTTGAAACCTGTACTGTTTTGTTAACCAATGTCACCCCAATATACTCAATAAAAAATAAATAAAATACAACTAGTTGAAACCTTAATTGATAATTTAACTTCTCTCTTTAATGGATCTTAATTTCTACATATTATTCAGAATAGTATATTAACTTTTCATATTTTTCCCATTTTTGTATCTCTTTCTGTAGTGTCTACTAGTATTTTGTGAAGATTTCAATTCATAAATCCAATAGAATAGATGTCTAACAGGTTTTATCTATTCGCAGATATAAATCTAGAATCATAGCAAATGACTGAATTCAACCAAGATAAAAATTCTAAATGCAAAGAACGGTTAATGCTTGAATATAAAAATATCACATTCCCACTTAATATAGTCTAATCAAATTAGGCTATTTATAAATTGTGGGATGTGTCTTTCCTACCCTCATTTGGTTTCCATAAACATTTACTGTGCACCATTACATTAGATAGATTATTTAACATACAATTTCTTCACAATGGTGTCTAACCCTGAATCAACAACATTAAAATAAAAGCATTATCTGAAGTCTGTTTCTGCCTAATGCCACTATCATTCTCTCCTTGCCATGACTGTTAAACTTTTTAAAAGTTAGCCTATGCTGTTTCTAATTGCACTCAACACAGTTATTCAATGAGATTAATTCTGGCTCCAGAGTTATGAAAATTTCTTAGCTATTTTCTCTCTGTATATTTCATCTCTTCTATAATCTATATTACCTTCTTTTATGAATCCACCTAGATAGATTTTGGAACATTTTACCCTAGCCCATGTTCTTAAACTCTAATATTTTCCATTTCATTGTCTATCTATACTGCATCCTAAATAATTTCTTCAGATCTTCAATTCACTATTTCACTCTTCAGGTTAGTCTAATCTGCTGGTTAACCCATTCATCAAGATTTTATTTTCAAATATTACATTAAGATTTTATTTTCAAAGATTACATTTTATAAAAATTCTATTTTGTACTTTAAAAATATTCTGGCTGAAAGTGGATATTCTTATTAATTTAACTTCACTTTTAATTTAGGCAGTTAATACAAAGTACAAAATAACTATACATGTAAAGATTTTTAAAACATTTTTAATTTTTTTTCTTTATTGATTAAGGTATTACTATGTGTCCTAATCCCCCTATTGGCCTCCCACTCATGCCCTCACCCCCCTGGTGTCTGTGTCCATTGGTTACGCTTATATGCATGCATACAAGTTCTTTGGTTGATCTCTCCCCCTTACCCCTCCCCTCCCCTACCTTCCCTCTGAGGTTTGACAGTCTGATCGATGCTTCTCTGTTTCTGGATCTGTTTTTGTCCATCAGTTTATGTTGTTTATTATATTCCACAAATGAGTGAGATCATGTGATATTTATCTCTCTCTGACTGTCTTATTTCACTTAGCATAATGCTCTCCAGTTCCATCCATGCTGTTGCAAATGGTAAGAATTCCTTCTTTTTTTTTACCACAGCATAGTATTCCATTGTATAGATATACCACAGTTGTTGTTTTTTTTTGGGGGGAGGGGGGTCGAAGTGTAGTTTGTTGTCTCTGTAACTCTCTTATGGCAGTTTAATTTCTTCACTGTTTGAAGACATTTTTCTTTTGTTCTCATGTTTGGCTTAATTGTGAGAATCCCAAAAGCCTAAAATGGGGATGTTTTTCTTCATAGAAAAACTATATTTGTCCATGTTAGCAGCCAGGGAGGATCCTGGATTAATGCAGGAGTCTCAAATTCAGCATTGGCACCTTACTGTTGGCTCAAGGCTTTGTCTATTGATTTCACTACCATGTGGATATCTATATCTATGACAATCCAGGTTTTTTACTTTTCTATTAATTTTATTACTGTTTACAGCAACTTAATTGATCTCTTGGCTTTCAATTCCATGCATACTTTCTTTTTTTCTTTCTTCATTCTTTTCTTCCTTCCTTTCTGCCTTTTACTTCCTTCCCTCCCCCCCTCTCTCATTCACTGGAATTTACCTATTGTGAGTCCAATAATGCATTCAAATGAATATGTAATTATATTGTAGCAGCAGAGACATTCAGTGTATCTGGTTTGATATATTGTTGAAAAAAGAATTCTTAATATATGTCTACAATGAATGAAATATTTGTCACTGTGTTCTAATTCACTGTACATCATAACACATATATACAAAATATTACTTTATAACACACATACCAAAATGCTGTGGAAAGTTTTAAATACTCTAAAAATAAGCTTTATTGAATATATCTATTAAAATATCCATGTAATGCACAGACCCTTATGCTAAAACTAAAAACAATCTCTACTTAAAAACATAACACTGAACTTATTTCAATAGAATTATATCATTATTAGTGAACTACTTGATGACAGGAACAATGTCCTTCATTATCATATTTCCAATACCTGAAATAATGTGGGGCACAGAAAACATTACTTACAAAAATAATTAATTGAAATAATAAACACCCAAATTATGACCTTGAGAAAACTGTACATGCATAAACTATTTTTTTGGCTATTCTATCACTGTCATATCAAATATAAATTAAATTTTGATAACATTCACTATTATAGTATTTTGACAAGATCAGGTTGTGATCTATTGTCACCATTGAAATAATAAAGCTTCCTCTGTTTATTGAAATCTACATAGTAAATAAATATTTCTAATTACAATTTTATTCATAAGAAATAATATTAAATATTTTTAAAAATTTTACCTAGCCCTGTATGGGTGACTGAGTTGATTGGAGTGTCATCTACACACACCAAAAAGATTGCAAGTTGGCTTCCTGGTAAGGGCACATACCTAGGTTGTATGTTTGATCCCCAGGTGGGGTACATATAAGAGGTAGCAGATTAATGTTTCTCACATTGATGTCTTTCTCTCTCTCTCTCTCTCTCTCTCTCTCTCTCTCTCTCTCTCTCTCTCTCGGAGACATATCCTTGGGATTAAATTTTTAACAGATAAAAATCTTAAAATATTAGAAGATTAAATATATAAGTTGATGGTTTGAGTTTTTAAAATGTGATTTTATGTTTATAGAAATTAATATGTGATGCTTTTAACTCAATGAAGAGATTTAAACAACCAGGAAAACTAAAATTAAATAATTGGAAATGCATTAACTGACTATTTGATTTGTCACTAAACTTTAGACTGTTTTGGCTCAGAATATAGCACTTTTCTAAATACTAATTCTAGATTTTATCCTTGAATAATAAATCTTATTAGATCAATGGGTAACTATGGAAGTCCTAGGGAAAAAAATGGAGTAAACTGTATATTTAAAGTGCTATGTTTTGGAGACAACCAAAATGGCAGCATAGGTAAACACCTGTACTTGCTGCCTCTCACAACCACATCAAAACTACAACTAAAAGACAAAACAAATATCATCCAGAAACATGGAAAAGCTGGCTGAGTGGAAGTTCTACAACTAGAAGGAAAGAGAAAAGAGCATTGAGACTGGTAGGAGGTGCAGAGGTGCAGAAGTACGGAGGCACTTGTGAAACAGGCTGGCAACTGGGTGCTCTGTTGTTGTTTTTTCAATCAGGGGGGAGATACAAACTCCTGATTGCTCTGAACTCCATTTCTTGGCGAGACTCTGGGGACCCAGACTCATACGGGGAGAAACTAGACTGTCTGGGATCGGGCTGGAAAGCAAGGGCAAGTTTCTCTCAGAGGTGCTTGCAGTGATCGTTGTTTCTGCACTGGGCCACAGGACACAAAGACCCGGGGACCTCTCCGGTGCAGGGCTGACTGGCAGCCATTGCTGTTTGATCCACCCTGGTGATTCCCTGAAACCCCACCCCACCCAATTTACAACTCCACCCAAGCTGTGCACAGCAGCTTTTGCATATAAATGGCCTGTTATTTTGCAGCCTAAAACCTAACAAACTGCAGCTGAGTCAGAGAGCTCCAAAGCTTCCAAAAGAAGGCCCAAGGCCCATCAGCAGCAGCCCACCTTGCTTCACAGATGGGCTTCATCTGGTCACTTCCAAACCCCAAACATAGAGGAGGAATCTGCAGATCTCTCTGTAGCTCCTGTTTGGTAGCCTCAGGCAGTGGATGCACCTCCTTGGAGATCCAAAAGCCAGTGTACTCAGTGGTCAGTGTGAGACCATACCAGACTACAACTCTTCACATCCATAAGAGACACACAAAAAGGGAAGACTCAGTGAGCACCAAAGCCCCCACTGAAGCAAGTCCTGCCCCATCATAGTGTCTCCAGCACAGCAGTCCTTCCATTGTAGACACAGCTAGTCCTCACAGCCAATTGGCCTGGAGGTCAATTCATTCCAGTGATACCAACAGCAATCAAGGATTAACTACAACAACACTGTGCACACAGCCCACAAAGGGGTGCACCAAGAGTGTCCACCTCAGGTGATTGGGAAGGCTAAGCCACTGGGCCCTATAGGACACCTACAACACAAAGCCACGCTATCAACTCAGGGAAGCAGCCAAAATGCACAGACAAAGAAACATGTCACAAATGAAAGAAATGGATGAAAGCAAACTACTGAATATGGAGTTCAAAACCACGGCTATAAGGTTACTCAAGAATATTCTAGAAACCTCCGAGAAATTTAGTGAGACCCTCAAGGATATGAAAAAGGAGCAACTGGAAATTAAGCATACACTGACTGAAATAAAGAATAATATACAGAGAACCAACAGCAGACTAGAGGATCCCAAGAATCATGTCAAAGATTTGAAATATGAAGAAGCAAAAAAACACCCAACTGGAAAAGCAAAAAGAAAAAAGAATCCAAAAATATGAAGATAGTGTAAGGAGCCTCTGGGACAACTTCCAGTGTACCAACATCTGAATTATGGGGGTTCCAGAAGAAGAGAGAGAGAAAGATATTGAAAACCTATTTAAGAAATAATGACAGAAAACTTCCCCTACCTGGTGAAAGAAATAGACTTACAAGTCAAGGAAGTGCAGAGAACCCCAAACAAGAGGAATCCAAAGGGGACCAGATCAAGACACATCATAATTAAAATGCCAAGGGCAAAAGACAAAGAGAGAATCTTTAAAGCACCAAGTGAAAAACAGGTAGTTACCTACAAGGGAGTACCCATATGACTGTCAGTTGATTTCTCAACAGAAACTATGCAGGCCAGAAGGGAGTGGCAAGAAATATTCAAAGTGATGAATAGCAAGAACCTACAACCAAATTACTCTACCCAGCAAAGATATCATTTAGAATTGAAGGTCAGATAAAGTGCTTCACAGACAAGAAAAAGCTAAAGGAGTTCATCACCGCCAAACCAGGATTATAAGAAATGCTGAAGGGTATTCTTTAAGAAGAGGAAGAAGAAAAAGGTAAAGATAAAAATTATGAACAACAAAGTGACAACAAATACATATCTATCAACAAGTGAATCTAAAAATCAAGTGAATAAAAAATCTGATGAACAGGATAAACTTGTGAATATAATAGAATCAGGGGCATAGAAAGGGAGTGAACTGACAATTCTCAAGGGGGACGGGTGTGTGGGGGTGCAGAAAGAGATTGGACAAAAATCTTACACCTATGGATGAGGACAGTGGCGGGGGGTAAGGGCATGGGGTTGGGGGAAAACCTGGTGGAGTGGAGCTATGCGGGGAAAAAGAGGAGCAACTGTTATAATCTGAACAAGAAAGATTTATTTTAGAAAAAGAATAGAAAAAAGAATGGCTTTTGGTTGAATGAACAGAAATATACTCTGGTTATGTCCAGTTTGTTTTACATGTTATTACTATTTTTAAGCTAGTGGTCTAAATATGGAGGGTTGAAATTATAACAAATTTATACATCAGGTGCAAATAGTTTTTAAAAATTGAAAGCCTGTCATATTGATCAAAACAGGTCAGATAGTGTCAAAAGTGTTGCAGTGATACTGAAAGATTTTGATACAAAGGGGATAAAAGACACACAAAGTGGTTTCTAAAAGTTGTAAACTAGTTGCTTAATCTGTCGCATGAGAGATTGTCAAATTATTCCCAGAAGTAGGCTTCATGGTAACCACATTTTATAAATAGCATCAGACTACGTTTTAACATGAATTTCAGATAAGGTAATAGAAATTGAGGTAAAGTTAAAATTATTTCAAACTCCTTGTCCTTTTAATTTGCAATGTTAACTTATTTATATTCAAGGCTATATTTTGTGATGACCTTACAAAATGGGAAATGGGTGCTTTAATCTGGAGATATAAATAGTTTTATAGATATATATTTACCAGCAAAGACATCATTGAGGATATATATAAAAGCATGTCTTGAACTATTTATCTGAAAAATGGCATGAAAACAAAGTTTAGTTCACAGATCAAAACCATCCAAAATAAATAATAGGGCAAACATTTGCAGGTGTTGAAAATATCATTGCATTTTTAAATCTTTCAGTTTAATGTGCATCTTGGTTTCTTAGCTCATTGCTTGTGGCTTGTTCACCCCATCTGGATGCTTTTAGTTTAATTGTAAGAAAACTTCTGGAGAACTAATTCCCATGTCACATTTGTCTATTGTTTCAGGTGTTGTGCACCTGTTTCACCTATCCTTCTTTCATTACGATAAAAAATTAATTCTCTGTTGTCAAAGTAATACCTCAAATTGTACAATATATTTTACCACTAATGATATCTGTTAGCTTAAAATGAAGGTAGAGAATACTTTCCAACTAATTCTGTAAGGCCAGCCTTCCAACTCATCCTATGAGGCAGTAATTCCCTGATGCCAAAACCAAACAAACATATCAAAGAAAAGGGGAAAAAACTACAGAAAAAAATATCAGGTAGGAATATATATGCAAAAAAATGTTTAACAAATTATAAACAACTAGAGGCCTGGTGCACAAAATTCGTGCACGGAGGTGGTTGTCCCTCAGCCCAGCCTGTACCCTCTCCAATCTGGGACCCCTCGAGGGATGTCCGACTGCCCTCTCACAATCCTGGACTGCTGGCTCCCAACTGCTTGCCTGCCTGCCTTCCTGATTGCCCCTAACCGCTTCTGCCTGCCAGCCTATCACCCCCTAACCACTCTGCTGCCAGCCTGTTTGCCCCCAACTTCCCTCCTCTGCCGGCCTGGTCACCCCTAACTGCCCTCTCCTGCAGGGTTGATCACCTCCAACTTCCCTCCCTTGCAGGCCTGGTCCCTCTCAACTGCCCTCCTTTGCAGGCCAGGTGCCTCCCAACTGCCCTCTCCTGCTGGCCATCTTGTGGTGGCCATCTTGTGTCCACATGGGGGCAGGATCTTTGACCACATGGGGACAGCTATATTGTGTGTTGCAGTGATGATCAATCTGCAGATTACTCTTTTATTAGATAGGATAGAGGCCTGGTACAGGGGTGGGGGCCAGCTGGTTTGCCCTGAAGGGCGTCCCGGATCAGGTGGGGGTTCCCTTGGGGTGTGGAGCAGCCTGAGCGAGGGGCCTGTGGTGGTTTGCAGGCGGGCCACGCCCCCTGGCAACACAAGTGGAGGCCCTGGTATCTGGAATTTATTTTCCTTCTACAATTGAAACTTTGTAGCCTGGAGCAGAGCCAAGTCTGGGGCTCTGTCCGAGGCCGGTAGCCATTTGTGTTGGGGTTATAATTGAAACTTTGTTGCCTTAAGCGGGTGGGCCCGGCCAGGGTGTGTGGAAAGCTTTGCTTCCCCTGTTGCCGGCGGCACCCCTGGCCTGCTCTCTCAATCTCCATTCTGCTGCCATTTGTTTGAATTTGTTTTCCTTCTATAATTGAAACTTTGTATCTTGATTGGAGGCTTAGACCTGGCAAGGGCAGGCGGGAAGCTTGGCTTCCTCTGTTACCTAGGAAACCTTGCTCTCTGTGCCTGTAGCCATCTTGGTTGGGGTTAATTTACATACTCGCTCTGATTGGATGGTGGATGTGGCTTGTGGGTGTGTCGGAGGTATGGTCAATTTGCATATTTGTCTATTATTAGATAAGATCAAATTTCAGAAACACATAAAAATTATTATACACATGACCAGGAGGGTTTTAACCAAGGACAAAGTTTAGTTCGATATACAAAACAAAACACAATAATATTATCTCTTTTTCATATGACATACACTAATATGCAGGACACTCTAAAAACTCCACATAAATACTATTAGAACTAATAAACAAATTCATTAAAGTTGTAGGATACAAAATTAGTGTAAAAAACTAAGTGGTGTTTTTATGCAAGGCAATAGTGTGGTATAGGCCAGGAAAGGGGCAGGAACAGTTTGGAGGGGGTCAATTGGGGGGTCAAGGGGACATCTATTATACTTTCAAAAATAAAGGTAAGTTTTTAAAATAAGAAAACAACCCCAACTATAATTGACTTAAAAAGAATAAAATATCTAGGAATAAATGTAACCAAGGAGATATAAGACGTGTACTGAAACTACAAAATATTGATGAAAGGAATTTAAAAAGACACAAATAAATGGAAAGAAAGCTCATGTTCATGAAGTGGAAGACTTGACATAGCTAAACTGTATATATCTCACAAAGCAATCTACAAGTTCAATGCAATCCTTATTAAAATCCCAATGACATTTTTTACATAACTAGAAAAAACAATCCTAAAATACAAATGGAACCAAAAAAAATAAAGACCACAAAATCATATTACAAAGATACGTTCATCAAAACAGCATGTCGCTGGCATAAAAACAGCCATTTAGATCAATGGAACACAATAGAAATCCCAGAAATAAAGCCATGCATATGCAGTCAACCAATCTTTGACAAAGATACTAAAAATACACAATGGGCAAAAGATGGTCTACTCAACAAATGGTTTTGGGGAAACTAGACATTCACACAAGGAATAATGAAATTAGACCCTTATTTTATACTGTAACAACAACAACAACAACAAAAGATTCTAAAAGGATTAAAAACTTAACCACAAGACCTGAGATTGTAAAACTTCAAGATGTAAACAGAGAGGAAAACCTTGATGACTTTGGTCTTGCCCAAGCATGTCAAACTCAAAGACTTAACACAGGCAAAAAAAAAAGGTTTAAGTTTATGTGGGCCGCAAAAAAAACCAAAATCTTCAATTTTCATAGAAATGTAGGTTTATTTCTATAGAAACATGCTGAATACAAAGGGCTGACATAAATGAGTAATCATTAACATAAAATAATAGAACATTTTAATAAAAATTAATATTTTTCTTGATTATTAACTTACCAGACACTGAATAACTACACAAATTAATAAGTGTAATGCAAATAAACCTATTTTTCTTGTTCTCCGAAAGCAAAATATTTCCTGATGCGCACACCAAACAAGTCAGTACAAGACTAATGACATAGCAATCAGCTGCTAAAATATTTGCTGCTAGTATTAGTGAAGAGAAATGGTGTGCCTGAGCATAAGGCGCATAAGGGAAATGAATGCAACACGCTTATAGTAATCAGTCATTAGCGAATATTGTAGTTCCTAATTAATAATTATGTATAACAGGATATTGTAAAAATTTAGTTACAAATTTTTTTGGATTTTTTTCCTTTATTGATTAAGATATTACATATGTGTCCTTATCCCCCCATTGCCCCACACCCCCCACTCATGCCCTCACCCCCCTGGGGTCTGTGTCCATTGGTTAGGCTTATATGCATAAATACAAGTCTTTTGGTTGATCTCTCCCCCTTACCTCCGCCCTCCCCTACCTTCCCTCTGAGGTTTGACGGTCTGATCAATGTTTCTCTGTCTCTGGATTTGTTTTTGTTCATCAGTTTATGTAGTTTATTATATTCCACAAATGAGTGAGATCATGTGATATTTATCTTTCTCTGACTGGCTTATTTCGCTTAGCATAATGCTCTCCAGTTCCATCCATGCTGTTGCAAATGGTAAGAATTCTTTCTTTTTTACCACAGCATAGTATTCCATTGTGTAGATGTACCACAGTTTTCCAATCCACTCATCTGCTGATGGGCACTTAGGCTGTTTCCAAATCTTAGCTATAATAAATTGTGCTGCTATGAACATAGGGGTGCATATATCCTTTCTGATTGGTGTTTCTGTTTTCTTGGGATATACTCCTAGAAGTGGAATCACTGGGTCAAATGGGAGTTCCGTTTTTAGCTTTTTGAGGAAACTCTATACTGTTCTCCACAGTGGCTGCACCAGTCTGCATTCCCACTAGGAGTGCACAAGGGTTCTTTTTTCTCCACATCCTTGCCAGCACTTGTCATTTGTTGATTTGTTGATGATAGCCATTCTGACAGGTGTGAGATGTCGTTTTGAGCTGCATCTCTCAGATGATTAATGACTTTGAGTATGTTTTCATATGTCTCTTAATATGTTTCTTACATACTGTTATATTGGCTGGACCGCAAAAATATTCGTTGTGGGCCCCATGCAGCCCATGGGCTGTGTGTTTGACATGCTTGGTTTGGTCTTTATTTCTTAGATACCACCCAAAACACAAGCACCAAAAGCACTAAAGGCAAGTGGGACTGTATCAAACTAAAAACTTCTGTACAGTGAAGAAAAACAATTAACATAGTGAAAAGGCAACCTATGAAATTAAAGAACATTTTTGAAAACTATAAATCTGATAAAGAGTTCATATCCAAAGTTTATAAGGAACTTCTACAATTAAATAGAAAAAAAAACACATCTGATTTTTTTAAATGCAAAGGTACTTAAATAGACATTTCTTCAAAGAAGACACATAAATGGCCAACAGGTTTATGAAGTATGATCAACATTGCTAATATTATGAAAATTTCAATCAAAACTACAATCAGATATAACTTTACGCAAGTTTGTGAGGATAAAAATAACAGATCTTTGTACACTCTTGGTGGAAATGTAAATCACTGCAGCCACTAAAGGATACCATATGGAGATACCTAAAAAATTAAAATCTAACTATCATATGATCTATCAATCCCACTTCTGGTTATATTTACAAATAATTGAAATCAGATACTTGTACAGATATTTGCACTCCCAAATTCATTTCCACATTTCAAAAAACCTCACTGCAAGGTTACAATAATCAAGACACTTGATACTAACATAAAGATAGACATACAGATCATAGAATAAAATTGAGAATACAGAAATAAAGCTTTATTTTTATGCTCAAGTGAATTTTGACAAGGGTGCTGACTCAATTCAATGAATAAATAATAGTGTTTTTATAATGGTGCTAGGACAATTAGATATCCACATTCAAAACAATGAAATTTGTTCCCTATTTAACACCAAACAAAAACTTACTCAAAAGAGATCATAGAGTTAAGTATAAGAGCTAAAATATTAACACTCTTCAGTCAACAAGTATAACTGTGTTTTCAAGAAGCATCTTCTGGTTTTGGCAAATGACTCTTAAATATAACAACAAATACTTACATGGCAAAAGAAATAGATAAATTGAACTTCACTAAAATTTAAAATATTTGTTCATCAATGAATACAGTGAAGAAAGTAAAAGAAAATTCACAGAATGAGATTGAAATATTTGAAAATCATATATTTGGTAAGGATGTTGTACCCAGAATAAATAAAAAAATCTTAAAACTTGAAAACAAAAAGACAATCATAAAAAGGAAAAAGGTCTTAGCTAGTTTTGCTCAGTGGATAGAGCATCAGCCTGTGGACTGAAGGGTCATGGGTTTGATTCCCTGGTCAGGGGCATGTACCGCAGTTGCAGGCTTGATCCATGGCCTCCGCTGGGGCATGTGCAGGAGGCAAGCAGTCGATGTGTCTCTCTCACATCATAGTTTCTCTTTCTCCCTCCCTCCCCTCCACTCTCTCTAAAAATCAATGGAAAAATAACCTTGGGTGAGGATTAACAAAAACAAACAAACGTAAAAACGGAAAATGACTTAAATATGGTATCTCTCAAAAGAAAATAAACAAATGGACAATAAGCACATGAAAATATGCCTAACATCATTATTCAACAGTGAATGCAAATAAATCACAAGATGACACTTCATGCACAGTAAAATAGCTTTAATAAAAAGGCAGATAATAAGTGTTGGAAAGAATGGGGACAAATTGTGAGCCTCATACATTGCTGTTGGGAATGTAAAATTCTGTAGCCACTTTGGCAAACAGTGTGGCAGTTCTTCAAGAAGTTAAAGGTAGAGTTACCATATAACCCAGTAATTCCATCCAAGATATACAAACAAGAGAAATGAAAACATAACTGAACTCAAAAATTGTGCATAAATGGTCATAGCAGCATTATGTACAATAGCCAAAAAGTGAAATATCCCAAATGTCCATCAACTGATGAATGAATAATCAAAATACAATAGAGTAATACTTAGATGTATGAACCCTAATAAAGAAGACGCCTACTAAGAAAGGACTCCTGGTGGCTAAATGGGCTAAATTTTTTAAATGAGCCTACACAGGAGTCTTACTGGCAAACTGCACTTGGAGAAGAAGCCTGCACTTAACTGCCTGCCTGCACTGTTTTTGCTATCTAAGCCATCCCTTATAAAGGAGTTTTTGGAATTGTATTTCAACCAATAGAACTGAGGCCTTCGACATCCAATCAGATTTGCATAGCTCTGACCAACCAGAGTAGCTGTATTCTGACAAATCAGGACAATGCCTTTTGGACCAATTAAACTTTGAGTATTTTGAGTCTTCATTTGCATGAGGACAGACCAATCAGGGACTATGGGTGGGTACTTTAGGCTCTGAGAGTACACTTTCCCTTTGCACCAAAGATTGATGACTTCATTTCCCTGGCTGAGCTGAAACAACAAGGATTTCCACCTGAGCAGAGCAGAGTAGACCAGTGTAGGCCTGAACAGACTGGCACAGAATGGAGCAGACCAAAAGCACAGTGGACCAGTCCAGCACAGCACAGAGCAGATGGGAGCAGAACATACCATTGAGCTGATCTGTCTAGTCAGAGTTTCGCCTCACAGCCATGCTGTTTTAACAGTTATGCTATATCATAATTGAGCTATTTCATACTGAATAATGTTTCCTTCTTCAATGTGACCCAAATTGGGGAATCCTGTTGGTGTTGAACCAATGACTATCATTTGACAGATATAAAAAGGAAATGAAGTATCAATTCATTGTACAACATGGATGAACATTGAAATTTATATTATAGTAGGTAAAAGAAGCCAGATACAAGGGAAACATATTGTATGATTCCATTCATTTAAAACATTCAAACTAGTCAAATCCATCCTATATAATAAAAGCCTAATATGCAAATCAACTGAATGGCAGAACAACTGGTGGAATAACCAGTCTCATAATACCAGTCTCATAATAACACTGACCACCAGGGGGCAGTTGCTAAACACAGGAGCTGCCCTCAGCCCACAGACCCCAGGCCAGCCTAGGCAGGTGGCAGCCGCCCCCCACCCCCCACCCATGGCCCTGCCAGCTGCCCCAAAGAGGGAGGCAACCGAAAGTGGCGGGGCAATGGGGGGGCAGGGCCAGCCAGCAAGTGGGCTAGCACTGCCTCTTATCACCCCACTGGTTGCGTCGTACAGAGGCAACTGGTGCTGGCAGCAGTGGGGGCGCAGGGCCTGCAAGCGGGCGGTGCCAGGCTGGCCAAGGCAGATGCCAATGGTGGCCCCCCAATCACCCTGCCAGTATCCCCAAAGATTAGCCCTGATGACCAGCCAGGCCTAGGGACTCTACCCAGGCATGAATTTCATGCACTGGGCCTCTAGTAGAGCTATAAAATTAGATTAGTGGTTTTCAGTGGCTGGGGAATGGGTACAAGGGTTTCTTTTTAGGTTTATGAAAATGTTATGAAGTTATGTAGTAGTGATATGTTCACAACCTTGAGGATATAATAAAAAACATTGAACTGTACACTTTGGGTAAGTTTTATTATATCTGTGGTACATCTCAATTAAAAACAACAAAGGAGAAGTGGAGACACTTCTGCCTCCAAAAGATGGAGTACATATGAGTACCTCTAAGTACAGCAAAATCTCTGGAAATTGTATATAAAACAACATAGGAGTTTGAAAGTGTTGAGAGAAAGGTAGACAGTTAAGGACACCGGAAATTGAAAAATAGCATGGCAGTGAATTCCCTGGGATTTCTTTTTGTAACATATATCACTGACTGAATACACAAAATGCTGGCAATCTAGACAAACCAATGGACACAGACATACAAACAAACCAGAAAAATGTATTCTCTCTAACCAAAGGACCAGGAATGTGTAGCCTTGTAATACGGAACAATAAATGCTCCACTTCAGTCAAATACCCAGAAAAATCTGCAGCCCCACCACTACCCCAATAACAAAACTGACTGGGAAATCTAATCTTCCCTCTTGCCAGACTATAATGAGGTGTGCCCATGCCCTTCAACTGCACCCCCCCACACACACAAGAGTGGTATCATAGATGAAGACTTATTGGAGATTCAAAACTTTATTCAGTGTTAGTAGCAATGAGGCCAACCCCATCACACCCAGTGTCAATAGAGACTACCTGGATAGCCTAGACCCGTGGTCGGCAAACTGTGGCTTGTGAGCCACATGCAGCTCTTTGGTCCCTTGAGTGTGGCTCTTCCACAAAATACCACAGCCTGGGCAATTCTATTTTGAAGAAGTGGCGTTAGAAGAAGTTTAAGTTTAAAAAATTTGGCTCTCAAAAGACATTTCAATCGTTGTACTGTTGATATTTGGCTCTGTTGACTAATGAGTTTGCCGACCACTGGCCTAGACTAACACTCTCTATCCAGGACCCTTCATTTATACCTGAGGTAGTATCAGAGAAGAAGTACTGGAAAGTCAAGA
The DNA here is from genome assembly GCF_027574615.1 of Eptesicus fuscus. NCBI lineage: Eukaryota > Metazoa > Chordata > Mammalia > Chiroptera > Vespertilionidae > Eptesicus > Eptesicus fuscus. The sequence continues at coordinate 29,313,096 of NC_072473.1, forward strand.
CTTTCACCACTGATCATTGGGAATGCGACAATATAAGGGAAGGACATGAGAGAATGGTAAACCATTCCAGACAGAGCAATATCAACAGAAGGAGTAACCTTAATTTTACCTCCACCCAGAAGTAATGCAGCACCCAGGATATCAATGGAAGAAAAGTGCAGAATTTATATGCCCATCTACAGTTAGTAGAAATGAGATAGTATTGCCTCCCTTAAAATAGATAGTATTGCCTCCCTTAAAACCACAGCTGTATGAGAAAAAGTAAGTTTTATCCAGAGTCTCATAATACCTGAAATGTCCAGGTTTTAATTTTTTTAAAAAAGTTCATGTGTCAAACCAAGAACCTGGAATATCTAGATTTGAATTATGAAAGAAATGAAAAGTTACTAACACTAATATTTCATAAATATAATTATCTAAAAAGGATTTTAAAGCAGTCATTATAAAAGCCCTTCAATGAACAGTTATAAATATATGTGAAACAAATGAAAGAATAAAAAATACCAGGAAAGGATTGGAAAGTTATAGCAAAACAAAATTGAAAATAAAAAATTTAAGAAGCAGATGAACATGTTAGAACTAAAAACTATAACCAAAATTTTAAAATTCAATGCATAGAGTAGAGAAGGCAGAGAAAAAAATTCTGAAGATAGGGAAAATATAAATTATCTAATTTGAACAAGAGGGAGATAATGAGAGAGAGAGCAGCAAAGGTCTGTGGGATCATAAAATGAGATTTTTAAATTTTATAACTTCCCAAAATCAAAACTCTAGAAACAAATGGTTTCATTTTATAATTTTACCAAGCATTTAAAAAAAAGAATTAACACCATTCTACATAATTTCTTCCAGAAAATAAGATAACACTGAACATTTTCTAATTCAATTAATAAGACAAGTGTTACTCTGATACAAAGCCATTACAAAAACCAGACCACAAGCCAAGCCCCTTCTGAACATAGATGCACAATTCTTAACAAAAAATTAGCAAAACAAATCAACAATGTTAAAAATGCATTATAAACTATGATGAAGTGTGATTTATTTCAGGTGTGCAAAAGTGATTTAGCATTGGGAAATCACTGTATTTATATCAACAGGCTGAACATGAAAAATTATATTAAGAAAATGTATTTGACATAATCCAATACCATTTATGAAAAAAACTCTCAACAAGATGGCAATAGAGAGAAATTGCCTCAACTTCATAAGGAGTATGTACAAAGAAATCTACAGATAACATCATAAATAACATAGACAAGCTCAATGCTTTTTCTGCTAAAAAGAAGTCAAGAATGTCTGCTTTTACCATTTAATATTCAATGTAGTATGGAAAGTCATAGCCATTACAATAAGGAAAAAAAAAAGAAAATAGAAGCCATAAAAATAAAAAATGCAGAACTGAAACTGTCTTTATCTGCAGATGGCATGGGCTGACTATGTAGAAAATGCCAAAGATTAATACACACCAAAAAACATTGAGAGATAATAAGTAAGGTTAAGTAAAATTGCAGAAAATAGGAGCAACATATAAAAATGAACAGTATCTCTACACACAATGAAAGAGATGGCGTGAAAATTGAATTTGAAAATATAAAACCATTTATAATTGTTGAAATAATGGGATATGTAAGTATACATGTAACACATCTTGCATATTATTTTTATGTCAAAATCAAAATTTTCTGATAAAACAAATCAAAAGAAACAAAATGAATGGAAACACATATTGTGAACTTGGATTAAAAAACTCAAAATATTAAAGATGTATATATTTTCTTCCAAATTACTCTATAGTTTTAATGCAATATCTATCAAAATCCCAGCAAGGATTTTTATGGACAAAGACTAGCTTTTATTAATAGTCATGACAATTTTGAAAAGGATAAAGTACAAGGAGGGAGAAACCAAGATGGCGGCATAGTTAAACACCTAAACTGCAGCCTCGCACAACAATTTCAAAAATACAAGTAAAAGACAAAATGGACATCATCCAGAACCACAGGAAAGCTGGCTGACTGGAAATCCTACAACTAGAAGGAAAGAGAAAACCATAAGGAAAATCAGAGGAGCTGTAAAAGCCTGAGGTACGGAGACATGGGAGCGCACGTGCAGAGAGGACAGAGCTGGAGAGGACAGGGCGGCTGAGTGCTTGGCTGGCGTTCTCTAGAAGGAAGGAGATAAAATCTCCAGACTGCTCTGAACCCCAGCTACGACTGCACTGAATCCCAGTTCCAGGCAAGACCCTGAGGACCCAGGCTCATACTGGGGGAATCTGGGTTGTAAGGCGGAAACTCAGGGGAGCAGCGAAAGGCAGAGCTCCGGAGGCACACACGTGAATGCGTGCAGAGGACGGACTGTTGACTGTGCCGCTGAATTGCCCTAGCGGGAAGGAGACAAAAGCTCCAGACTGCGCTGAACACCAGTTCTGACTGCACTGAACCCCAGTTCCAGGCAAGAATCTGGGAATCCAGATTCATTGGGGGAGAGACTAGACTGTTTGACAGTGGGTGAAACTCCAGGACATCTTTCTCTCAGAGGTGCTTGCAGCGAGTACCGAGGGATACTGAGGGACACTGAGACCAAGGAACCTCATAGGGCAGGGATGATGGGAAGCCAAGGCTGTAGGCTCCACCCTGAAATTCTGCCCCATCCAAGCTGAGCACAGAGGCTTTTACAATTTTGCAAGTCTAGTCCAATAAGGCTGTCTCCCGACGTACACACAGCTGATCCTCACAGCCAATTGGCCTGGAGGTCAACTCCTCCCACTGATACCAACAACAATCAAGACTTAACTACAACAAGGCTGTACACACAGGCAACAAAGGAGGGCACGAAGAGTGTCCACCTCAGGTAACTGGGGAGGCCGAGCCACTGGCCCATATAGGACAACTAGCACACAAAGCTATCCTACCAACTCAGGGAAGCAGTGAAAATGCGGAGACAAAGAAACAGATAAAAAAAAAAAGAAATGGAGGAAAACAAACGACTGGAGATAGAGTTCAAAACCACGGTTATAAGGTTTTTCAAGAATTTCTTAGAAAAGGCCGATAAATTTAGCGAGACCCTTGAGGATATGAGAGAGACCCTCGAGGCTATGGAAAAGGACCAACTAGAAATTAAACATGCACTGACTGAAATAAAAAAAATATTATACAGACACCCAACAGCAAACTAGAGGAACACAAGAATCAAGTCAAAGATTTGAAATACAAAGAAGCAAAAATCACTCAACTGGAAAAGCTAACAGAAAAAAAAAAATGCAAAAATCTGAAGATAGTGTAAGAAGCCTCTGGGACAACTTCAAGTGTACCAACATCTGAATTATGGGGATGCCAGGAGAAGAGAAAGAGCAGAAGAAATAATGACTGAAAACTTCCCCCACCTGGTGAAAGAAATAGACTTACAAGTCCAGGAAGTGCAGAGAACCCCAAACAAAAGGAATCCAAAGAGGACCACACCAAGACACATCATAATTAAAATGCCAAGAACAAAAGACAAAGAGAGAATATTAAAAGCAACAAGAGAAAAACAGTTAGTTACCTACAAGGGAGCACTCATACAATTGTCAGCTGATTTATCAACAGAAACTGGAGGCCAGATGGGATTGGCAAGAAATAGTCAAAGTGATGAATAGCAGGAACCTACAACCAAGAGTACTCTACCCAGCCAAGCTGACATTCAGAATTGAAGGTCAGCTAAATAGCTTCACAGATAAGAAAAACCTAAAGGAGTTCATCAATACCAAACCAGTATTATATGAAATGCTGACAGGTATTCTCTAAGAAGAGGAAGAAGAAGAAAATGGTAAAGATAAAAATTATGAACAACAAATACATATCTATCAACAAGTGAATATAAAACTCAAGTGAATTAAAAATCTGATGTACAGAATAAACTGGTGAATATAATAGAATCAGGGGCATAGAAAGGGTGTGGATTGACAACTCTCAGGGGTAAAGAGGTGTGGGGGGTGCGGGAAGAGATTGGATAAAAATCATACACCTATGGATGAGAACAATGCAGGGGAGGTAAGGGAAGAGGGTGGGATGGGAACCAGGTGAAGGGGAGCTATGGGGGGTGGGGAAAGAGGAACAACTGTAATAATCTGAACAATAAAGATTTATTAAATTTAAAAAAAGAAAAATAAAAAGAAACCCTTGGCAATAGATTTGTATGGCGTTTTGGCAAACAGCTGATATTCCTAGCCACTGGCCATGTGAGACTATGGTTACCACCTCTTCTCAGCTCTGGGTTCAGTGACCTCATGTTAGTAGGTTGAAATCTGCCACAATGGGAAGATTTCCACCACAGATATTGGCAAACACTACAAATCAGGGCATTTTCCCTCGTCCCTCAATTAATGGGTTTAAATATTTGAAGGATGAAAAAAATCAGAAAGTAATATTATTAAAAGTAACATATGATCTATTTTAAAAAAGAATAAAATACAAGGAATAATTCTATATGATATTACAGCTTCCTATGAAGTTTGAATAAATAAGACCATGGAACTGGCAGAAGAATAAATATATAAAGGACAGCCGAAACTGGTCTGGCTCAGTGGATAGAGTGTGGGTCTGTGGACTGAAAGGTCCCAGGTTCGATTCCGGTCAAGGGCATGTACATTGGTTGCGGGCACATCCCCAGTGCTGGGCGTGCAGGAGGCAGCTGGTCGATATTCCTCTCTCATCAATGTTTCTAGCTCTCTATCCCTTCTCCCTTCCTCTCTGTTAAAAATCAATGAAATATATTTAAAATATATATAAAGGACACAGTTAAGAATGAACAAGTACAGATTACTGATATTTTTGTTGTTAATCCTCACCCGAAGATATTTTTCCATTGATTTTTAGGGAGAGTGAAAGAGAGAATAAAAGACAGAGAGAAACATGGATGTGAGAAAAACACAATGACTGTTTGCCTCCTGCACAAGCTCCCAACCAGGGCCCTGGCCGGGGAAGAGCCTGCAACCAAGGTACATGCCCTTGACCAGAATCAAACTGAGGACCCTTCAGTCCACAAGCCACTGCTCTATCCACTGGGCCAAACTGGTGAGGGCCAGATTACTGATTTTTGTCAAAAGTACAAAGGCAATTCAATGGAGAAAGAATAACCTTTTCAACAAATGGTGCTAAAGCACTTGATTTACTGCCTTATGACTTAGCAATTCCACTTCTGTGTACATATATTCAAAGAAACCCAAAATAAATTAAAAATATATATGCACCCCTATGTTCATTGCAGCATTATTTACAATAGCCAACATATTAAAGCGACCCATGCTGGCCAAGCCAAAACAGCTGCTTCTGACCTGACCTGCAGTGACTGAGGTAAGGGGGAAAAGTCCAGGGCAGAAAATCTATGCCCCTGCAAGTGGCAGCAAGGAGGAGCCAGCAATCCAGACAGGGCTGAGCTATTGGAAGGAGATGAATAGCCCACCCCGCTTCCTACAAGGTACTGGCTCTATTCCTAACACTAGTCTGATCAAACCATCCCAGCCAAGACCAGGATACCCTCTCAGAACCCACATATGTGGGATAAGGGAGAACAGTTCAGAACAGGGACACTAAAGATGTGAGACTCAAGGCAGACTCAAGGAGGAGGGCCCCCCTTCCCCTGATGGACTACTAGGGGCTTCAATTTATTGAGCCTCAATCAGTTTGACCAGGGCCAGAAAGGGATAGTGACTCATATTGGCCTGAACCAGAGAAGCTCCCTGGAGGCCAAGGTATACATACCAAAGGACCAAAATCAACATCAGAGCAAAATTCAGTGAGGCCCCAAATAGCAGACCCAAAAGTTTTTGAGTTGGTTACTGTGTGTGTGTGTGTGTGTGTGTGTGTGTGTGTGTGTTTTTGTTGTTTGTTTGTTTTGTGTGTGGGGGGGTTGATTTTTGTTTTTGTATTGTTGTCTGTTTTTTTCCCCCCCTTTTTTCTTTCTTTTCCTTTTTCTTGCATATCTCTAATTTCTTTCCTTTGATTCTATTCCTTTGTCTCTTTTTGTTGTTCTTATCAACTTTTCTGATTTTATTTTATTTTTCTATTCTTTAATCTTTTCTTTTTCCATTTAAGTTTTCCTATCTGTATGTTTTTTATGGCTTCTTATTTTTATTTTAATTTTTTTATTATTATTTTTTTATTAAGGTATTATATGTGTACATATCTTAACATTGCCCCCCCACCCCACTCCCATATATGCCCTAACCACCCAGAGTTTTGCGTCCATTGGTTATGCTTATATGCATGCATACAAGTCCTTCGATTGATCTCTTATCTTCCCCACCTATCCCTAACCTTCCTGCTGTAATTTGACAGACTGTTTGATGCTTTACTGCCTCTGTATCTATCTTTTTGTCCAACAGTTTGTAAGGTTATTTATTATCCATAAATGAGTGAGGTCATGTGGTATTTTTCTTTCATTGATTGGCTTATTTCACTCAGCATAATGTTCTCCAATTCCATCCAGTTTGCTGCAAATGGTAAGAATGCCTTCTTTTTTATGGCAGCACAGTATTCCATTGTGTAGATGTACCACAGTTTTCTGATCCAGTCATCTGCTGAAGGGCACCTAGGCTGTTTCTAGATCTTAGCTATTGTAAATTGTGCCACTATGAACATAGGGGTGCATATATCCTTTCTGATTGGTGTTTCTAGTTTCTTAGGATATATTCCTAGGAGTGGGATTACTGGGTCAAATGCAAGTTCCATTTTCAGTTTTTTGAGGAAACTCCATACTGTTCTCCACAGTGGCTGCACCAGTCTGCATTCCCACCAGCAGTGCACGAGGGTTCCCTTTTCTCCGCATCCTCGCCAACACTTGTCGTTTGTTGATTTGTTGATGATAGCCATTTTGACAGGTGTGAGATGGTACCGCATTGTTGTTTTGCATCTCTCAGATAATTAGTGACGTTGAGCATGTTTTCATGTGTCTCTTGGCCTTCCTTCTCTCTTCTTTTGAAAAGATTCTATTTAGGTCCAGTGCCCATTTTTTTATTGAATCATTTATCTTCCTTTTATTAAGTTGTATAAGCTACCTGTAGATGTTGGAGATTAAATCTTTATCACTGATACCATTTGCAAATATGTTCTCCCATACAGTGGGCTTTCTTGTTGTTTTGTTGATAGTTTCTTTTGCTGTAAAAAAGCTTTTTATTTTGATGTATTCCCAAGGGTTCATTTTCTCTTTAGCTTCCATTGCCTTAGGGGCAGTTTCGGTGAAGAAGTTCTTTTGGCATATGTTTGAGATTTTGCTGCCTGTGGATTCCTCTAGTATTTTTATGGTTTCCCGTCTTATGTTTAAGTCCTGTATCCATTTTGAGTTTATTTTTGTGTATGGTGTAAGTTGGTGATCTAGCTTCATTTTTTTGCATGCATCTGTCCAATTTTCCCAACACCATTTATGGAAGAGACTGTCTTGATTCCATTGTATGTTCATGCCTCCTTTGTCAAATATTAATTGAGCATAGTGGTTTTGGTCAATATCTGGATTCTCTATTCTATTCCATTGATCTATATGTCTGTTCTTGTGCCAGTACCAGGATGTTTTGAGAATAGTGGCATTGTAATACAGCTTGAAATCTGGTACTGAGATCCCTCCTACTTTATTCTTCTTTCTCAGGATTGCTGTGGCTATTCAGGGTCTTTTTTTATTCCAGATGAATTTTTGGAGAGTTCGTTCAAGGTCTGTGAAATATTCCGTTGGTATTTTAATGGGAAGTGCATTGAAATTATAGATTGCTTTGGGTAGTATGGACATTTTGATGATGTTGATTCTACCAATCCATGAACATGGTAGGTTCTTCCATCTGTTTATGTCTTCCTCTATCTCTTTTTTCAGTGTCCTGTAGTTTTCCGTGTATAGGTCTTTTACCTCCTTAGTTAGGTTTATTCCTAGGTATCTTAATTTTTTTGGTGTGATGGTAAATGGGATTGCCTTTTTAGTCTCTCTGTCTGAAAGTTCACTATTGGTGTAGAGAAAGGCCATAGATTTCTTGGCATTAATTTTGTATCCTGCTACATTGCCAAATTCATTTATTAAGTCTATGAGTTTTTTGACGGAGTCTTTTGGATTTTTTATGTACAATATCATGTCGTCTGCAAATAAAGACAGCTTTACTTGTTCTTTTCTAATTTGGATGCCTTTTATTTCTTCTTTTTGTCTAATTGAAATGGCTAATACTTCCAGTACTATGTCAAACAGGAGTGGTGAGAGTGGGCATTCCTGTCTTGTTCCTGTTCTTAGGGGAAATGTTTTTAGTTTTTGTCCATTGAGTATGATGTTTGCTGTGGGTTTATTATGTATCACTTTTATTATGTTGAGGTATGATCCTTCTATTCCCACCTTGCTGAGAGTTTTTATCAAAACAGGGTGTTGGATTTTGTCAAATGCTTTTTCTGTATCAATTGATATGACTATATTATTTTTATCTCTCAATTTGTTTATGTGATGTATCACGTTTATTGATTTGCAGAGATTGTACCATCCTTGCATTCCTGGGATAAATCCTACTTGGTCATGATGTATGATCTTTCTGATGTACTGCTGGAGCCAATTTGCTAGAATTTTGTTGAGGATTTTGGCATCTATGTTCATGAGGGATATTGGTCTGTAATTCTCTTTCATTGTGTTGTCTTTATCTGGTTTTGGTATTAGAGTGATGCTGGCTTCATAGAAGGAGCTTGGAAGTGTTACTTCTCTTGAAATTTTTGGAATAGTCTGAGGAGGATAGGTTTTAGTTCTTCCTTGAATGTCTGGTAAAATTCTCCTGTGAAGCCGTCAGGCCCGGGGGTTTTGTTTGCTGGAAGCTTTTTGATGACTGCTTCAATTTCTTCCATAGTTACTGGCCTATTGAGCTGTTTAGATTCTTCCTGATTGAGTTTTGAAAGGTTATATTTTTCTAGGAATATGTCCATTTTCTCCAGGTTGTCCAATTTGTTGGAATAGAGTTGTTCATAGTATTTTGTAATAATTCTTTGTATCTTAGCAGGGTCTGTTGTTATTTCACCTCTTTTCATTTCTGATTTTGTTTATTTGGGACCTCTATATTTGCTTCTTGGTGAGCCTGGCTATAGGTTCATCAATCTTGTTTATCCTTTCAAAGTACCAGCTCTTGGTTTTGTTGATCTTTTGTATTGTTTCTTTGGTCTCTATGTCGTTTATCTCTGCTCTGATCTTTGTTATTTCCTTCTGTCTGGTTACACTGGGCTTTTCTTGCTGCTTTTTTTCTAACTCTTTGAGTTGGTGGGTTAGGTAATTTATTACCATTGTTTCTTGTTTTTTTTTTTTGTTTTTTTTTGCAATAGACTTGTAGAGCTATGTACTTCCCTCTGAAGAATGCTTTTGCTGTGTCCCATAGATTTTGGATTGCTGTGTTTTCATTGTCATTTGGTGCCATGATTTTTTTTTATTTCTTCCTTGATATCTCTGGTAACCCAGTCATTGTTTAATAGCATGCTGTTTAGTCTCCATGTGTTTGATTTCTTTGGATTGTATTTATTGTAGTTGATTTCCAGTTTTTTGCCACTGTGATCTGAGAACATGCTTGATATAATTTCTACCTTCTTGAATTTGAAGAGACTTTGCCTGTGACCCAGCATACGGTCTATCTTTGAAAATGACCCATGTGCACTTGAGAAGAATGTATATTCTGTGGCTTTGGGGTGAAATGTTCTGAAGATGTCAATTAATTCCATCTGGCCTAGTGAGTCATTTAGGATTGATGTTTCTTTGCTGATTTTTTGCTTAGAGGATTTGTCCAATGGTGATAGTGGGGTATTAAAGTCTCTTACTATGATTATATTGCTATTAATCTCTCCCTTGATATCCTCCAGGAGATGTTTTATGTATTTGGGTGCTCCTATATTGGGTGCGTATATCTTTACCAGAATTATTTCTTCTTGTTGGATTTCTCCCTTTAATATTATTAAGTGGCCTTCCTTATCTCTTGTTATGGCATTTACTTTGAGGTCTATTTTGTTAGATATAAGTATTGCTACCCCAGCTTTTTTTTCATTTCCATTTGCCTGAAAGGTATTTTTCCATCCCTTCACTTTCAATCTGTGTGAGTCTCTTGTTCTGAGGTGGGTCTCTTGTAGACAGCATATATATGGGTCATGTTTTTTCATCCATTCAGCCACTCGATGTCTTTTGATTGGAGCATTTAGTCTGTTTACATTTAAAGTTATTACTGAAAGGTATTTGTTTGTAGTCATATCTATTTTTTGTGTCTGTATTCCTTCTTACCTGTTTATTTCTTCTTTTTACAGTATTCTCTTTAGCATTTCTTGCATTGCTGGTTTGGTGGTGATAAACTCCCTGAGCCTCTTTTTGTCTTCGAAGCACCTGATTTCCTCTTCAATTTTGATTGATAGTCTTGCTGGATATAGTATGTTTGGATTCAGTCCTTTGCTTTGCAACACTTTGTATACCTCTTTCCATTCTCTTCTAGCTTTTTGTGTTTCTGTGAGTATTCATTTGACAATCTGATGGGTGTTCCTTTGTAGGTAACTCTCTGTTTCTCTCTTGCCACCTTTAAGATTCTTTATCATTTATATTTGCCATTGAAATTATGACATGTCTTGGTGTGGGTCTTTTGGGGTTGATCCTGCTTGGGACTCTCTGTACTTGTGTAACTTTTATCTTTCCCATATCCAGGAAGTTTTCTCTCATTATTTCTTCAAATAGATTTTCTAATCCCTGCTACTCTTCTTGTCCTTCTGGCAGCCCTATTATACGCATGTTACTTCGTTTCATGTTGTCCTGAAACTCCCTTAGGCTTTCCTCCTGCTTTTTAATTTTTTTCTCCAATTGCTGTTTAGATTGAGCTTGTTTCTGTACCTGATCTTCCAACTCACTAATTCGGTCCTCTGCTTCTTCTAGTCTACTGTTGAAACTTTCCATGATGTTTTTTATTGTAGCTATATCACTTTTCATTTCTTCTTGATTCTTGCATAAGTTGTTGATTTTCTCATCCATCCAATGTATAAATTCCATGACCATTACTCTGAACTCTTTTTCGGTCATGTTGCAAGCTTCCATTTCACTAATTTCCTTTCTTGGTGACTCCTCATTTTCCTTCTTCTGTGAATTGTTTCGTCTCCCCATTCTCACTATCACCAGATAGCTCAAGCTTCAGTTTGCTTGGACCTGGGCCATGTGCTGTGGGGACTTCGCTCCACCCGAGTTTCACTGAAGTGCTCTGACACTAGGAAGTGTGGCTGACGTTGGTTGGTGGGAACCAGGCTTGCCCAGGGTCAGTGTCCCTGGTGTTCCATGTGGTCTCGTGTGCACACTTAGAATCAGGGGCCCTGTCTGCACCACTCTGTTGGTATGTGCCGAAAATGAGATCCTTAGCATGTGCCAGGAGTCAGAGTTTCCCTGTGTCTGCACCAAGAATCGAGTGTCAGAGTCTCTGTTGCCTCGTGCAGTTTCTCATTGAGAATCAGGGTCCCTGTGTGTGCATGCACCACAATTGGAGTCACTGGCTCTTAGTGTGAATGCGCTCTGAGTCAGGCTTCCCAGGCAGCTGTGTCCAGCGTGCCAAATTCCCTGAAGTGGAGCTGCGTCCTGTGAGTTCTCTCTCTACTGAGCTAAACCGGCTAGGGCTTCGGACACTCTCAAGTTCCTGAAGGGGAGCTGCCTCCTTGCACTCTCCCAGATTCCCCGATGGGGGGCGGAGTCTGTCCTGCATGCAAAATTCCCCAAAGTGGAGCCCCGCTGTGCATGCTCTAAGATTCCCCAAAGGGGAGCTGTGTCCCGCAAGCCAAATTCCCCCAAATTCCCCTAAGGAGAGCCCTCTGTGATCACTGTCAGATTTCCCTGAAGGGGAGCTGCGTCTGTCCCATGTGCCAAATTCCCTAAAGGGGAGAATGTCCGTGCCAGGGCGCTCTGCAGCTTGAGCGAGGGGCGGGTCTATCAGTTACTATGGCGCTATTCGCGAGTCTGCAGGGAGGGGGGTAGGCTCTTTGACTCATGGAAATCTGCTGCCGGGAAGTCTGGATTCTTGTTGTCTGTTGGTCTGAAGGTGTGATAGCAGTTCTCTGTCCCCAGTGGCTGCAGGGTCCTGGTTTGTGTCTGGAGCCAGGATCCCAGTCCCAGGCAGCTCTGTTTCTCAAGATGGCATGGTCTGCACATCAGCACCAGCCGCTGAGAAGTGTCCGCTTTGTGCGTGGGGCTCTGCCGTCTAGGACTGCCCAATTCGGCAGCCCCTTGGAAGACCTGCAGAATCTAACTGACCCTAGATCATACACACACACACTCCACAGATGTCTACACTCTCCTCTATGGGTTCCTCACTCACACACACTCTCTCTCCCTACGTTCCTGCCAGTCGCCATCTTTTCTCTCCTCCCTATCTATATCTTAATGTATCCATTGTTACATTTTAAATTCCTTATTATTTATTAATTTATTTTCTGTGTCCTTATTTTTCATTGCTCTACTAGTTCTTTTAGCTTCCTTCTTGCTCTCATGTTGCCATTTTCTTCTTCATCCCTTTTTTCTTTATAGCCTATCTAAGTCTTTGATCTTTTACCTTTCAGCATTCTTTTTATTTTTTCTTTGCTCTGCTTTCTGTTATTTTTCATTATTAGTCTTTCCTGATGTTGCTTTGTGCAGCTTGATTTTCATGGTGTTTTTGGTTCAGTCCTAGTGTGTCTTGGTCTGTTCTGTCACCACCTGTAAAATAGCTGGCTTGATGAGGATGGTGTTGAGCCTCACTGTCAGCAAATCAGAATGGAGATCTCTCCCATGAATGGAACATAAATAATCAAGCTCTAAGTACAGCAGGAGAGCCAAAACAATGCAAAAAAGGGGAAATCCTAGAGAATCAGGCCCAGGAAATCAAAGAGAATGCACCAAGGATGCCTCAAGAAACTTTCTACAAAAGGGTATCCCACAGAGACAGGAAGCATAACAGTTCAATCTAATACATAGAAACAAATACAAAGAGAAAGCTAAAATGGGGAAACAAAAGAACCCCCAAATGAAGAAAAAGGAGGAGTCTTCAGAAAAAGCACTAAATGAAATAGAGGCAAACTACCTATCAGACCTAGAGTTCAAAGCAATGGTAAAGATGCTTAAGGAACTTAGTGCGAATTACATCAACATGAAAAAAGAAATAGAAATCATGAGCAAGAACCAGACAGAAATGAAGAATAACATATCTGACATCAAGAACAAACCAGAAGGAATTTAAAGTTGATTGGATCAAGCGAGATAATCAAATCAGCAATTTGGAAGACCAGAAGAAATAAATACCCAATTAGAGCAGCAAATTGAAAAAAAATAGTTAAAAAGCAGGAAGATAGTTTAAGGGAGCTCTGGGACAAAACAAAATATAACAACTATCACATCATAGGAATACCAGAAGGGGAAGATTGTGAGCAAGGAACAGACTACCTGTATGAAGAGATAATTACAGAAAACTTCCCCAACCTGGTGAAGGAAATAGTCACACATTTTCAGGAGGCATAGCCCAAATAAGATGAACCCAAAGAGACCCACACATAAACACATCATAATTAAAATAGCAAATGTTAACCTTTTGCACTCGAATGTCGAGTGTGACTCAACACAGTTAGCATTAGAATAAAGGAATCGAGAAAAAGCAAGCAAATGCAAAGGGTTAAAGACAAATGAACAATTTTAAAGGCAGCAAGAGAGAGATAGAAAATTACCTACAAAGGAGTTCCTATTTGAATGTCAGCTGACTTCAGGCTAGAAGGGAATGGCATGAAGTATTCAAAGTAATGAAAAGTGAGGGACTAATTCCAAGACTACGGTATACAGCAAGCCTATCATTTAAAATGGAAGGTGAAATAAAAATGCCTATCAATAAAAACATTAAATGTAGAAGGATCAAGTGCTCCAATGAAAAGACATACGGGTGAATTAATGGATAAGAAAACATGACACAAATATATGCTGTCTACAAGAGACCCACCTCAGAACAAAAGATATACACAGACTGAAAGTGAAAGAATGGAGAAATAATTTTCACACACATGGGAAGGAAAAAAAAGCTGGGGAAGTAATACTTATACCTGAAAAATAGACTTCAAAAGAGAGGTCAAAACAAGAGACAAAGAAGCCCACTACAAAATATAACCCTTTTAAACATATATGCACCCAATAAAGGAGCACCCAAATATATATATATATATATATATATATATATATATATATACACTTTTGATGGACTTTCAAAGAAAGATCCACAGCAATACAGTAACAGAGTAACAGCAGGGAAATTTAACACCTCACTGACATCACTGGATAAATCTTACAGACATAAATTCAACAAGAAAATAGACCTTAAATTACACAGTGGATCAGATGACTCTAACTGGTATTTACAGATCATTTCAACCCAAAGCAACAAAATATACATTCTTCTAAAGTGCACATGGAACATTCTCAAAGATACACCACATGTTAGGCATAAAACAAGTCTATACAAATTCAAGAAGATTGATATAATACCAAGCATCTTCTTGGATCACAATGGCATGAAGTTAGAAATCAAATACAATAAAAACCTCAAAAACACTCAAAGACATGGAGGTTAAATAGGACGCTATTAAATAACCAGTGACCCAGTGCACAGATTCATGCACATTGAAAGGAAATTTATTAGAAAGTGGCAGGGTGGGGAGGGACTGGGCGAGACTGGCCAGATACGCCCTGGAGCCAACCTCCTGTGGTCCTTTCTGGCAGGACACACTTGGAGCGGAGCTGCGGCTCAAAGGGCATTTAAGGAGTGAGTGGGGCTCCCTCCAGGAGGTGGGGTCCCTTGGCTTGGCCTGTGGGAATTGGTCTGAAACCGGCTCTCTGACACCCCCTGAGGTGTCCCAGAGTGTGAGAGGGCACTCTGCAAAGTTGCTATAGTAGAGGGTGTGAAATGTAAATGCAAGTAAACCAGACTCGGGGCCGACAATGCCCCAGCAACAACATAACCCACAGTCGAAGGTGGAATCGCACGGCCCCTTGAGGATTGGGCTCCCTCCTCTCTGGTTCTGGGGTACATCACCAGAAAACCGCCGCTGCCAAGTCACCACAGCTTGGCAGCTCCTGCGTTGAGCATCTGTCCCCTGGTGGTTAGTGTGCGTCATTCCTACTGACTGGTTGGATGGTCAGACAGCTGGATGGTCACTTAACCTTTTATATATATAGATGACTGGGGTACCAATGAGATCAAGCAAGAAATTAAAAACTTCCTGGAAACTAATGAAAATAAATGAACAACCACCCAAAACCTGTAAGACACAGCAAAAGCAGTCCTGAAAGGGAAGTTCATAGCATTACATGTCTACCTCAAGAAACAAGAAAAAGCACTAATAAATTATCTAACCCTACAACTAAACAAGTTGAAAAGAGAATAGCAAGGAAAGCCCATTGGAAGTAGAGGGAAGAAAATAATAAAGACCAAAGTGTAAATAAATGACATAGAAATGAAAAAACAAACAAACAACACAGTACAAAAGATCAATGAAAACAAGAGCTGGTTCTTTGAAAAGATAAACAAGATTGATCAAGCCTTAGCCAAACTCATCAAGAAACAAAGAGGAGGACCCAAATAAATAAAATCAAATATGAAAGAAATGATATCACAATGGACACAAACATACATACAAAGGATTGTTATCAAATATTTTGAATGACTATATGACATCAAACTGGACAACATAGGGAAAATGAACAAATTCCCGAAAAAATACAATCTTCCAAAACTCAAAGAGGAAGAATCAGAAGAGCTGAGTAGGCCAATAACAACTGATTAAATTGAAGCAGAAATTTTAAAAACTCCCAGCATACAAAGTCCTGAACTGGATAAATTTACAGGAGAATTGTACCAAACATTCAGAGAACTAACACTTGTTCTATTCTAACTCTTTCTGAAAATTCAAGAGGAAGGAACACTTACAAGCTCTTTTTACAAAGCCAGCATTATCCTAATTCCAAAACCAGATAAAGGCACTACAAAGAAAGAAAATTACATGCCAATATCACTGATGAACATAGATGCTAAAATCCTCAACAAAATGTTAGCAAAATGATCTAGCAATATATTAAAAATATCATATATATTATCAAGTGGGTTTTATTCCAGGGATGCAAGGCTGGTAAAATATTCACAAATCAATAAATGTGACACATCACATAAACAAACTGAAAGATAAAAATCACATGATCATATCAATAGATGAAGAAAAAAAATTGGCAAAACCAGACAACCGTTTTTGATAAAAACTCAGCAAAATGGGAATAGATTGATCACATCTAAACATAATAAAGGCCATATATGACAAACCTACATCCAACATAATACTCAATGGGCAAAACTAAAAGTGTTCCCATTAAGACCTAAACAGGAAAAAGACAAAGATGTCCGCTTTTACCACTCTTTTTCAACATAGTACTGGTTGTCATACCCATGATGTTCAGACAAGAAGAGATAAAAGACATCTAAATTGGAAAGGAGAAAGTAAAATACAGTATTTGCAGATGACATTATATTATACATAGAAAACCCTAAAGTCTCCATCACAAAATTACTAGACTTAATAAATGAATTTGGCAAGGAGGCAGGATACAAAATCAACATCCAGATATTGATGGCATTTTTATGTACCAATAGTGAATCCACAGAAAGAGAAACTTGTTGCAATGGTAAATACCATTTACCATTGCAACAACAACAAAAATAAGATACCTAGGAATAAACTTCACCAAGGAGGTAAAAGACATGTACTTGGGAAACTATAGGACTTTGAAAAAAGAAATAGAAGAAGATAAAAACAAATGGAACAGTATACCATGGGTTGAAAGAATTAGCATAATTAAAATGTCCATACTACCCAAAGCAATCTATAGTTTCAATGCAATATCTATTAAAATACCAATGGCATATTTCACAGAACTAGAACAAATACTCCAAAAACTTTATATGGCAACATAAAAGACCATAAATAGTGCAGCAATCATGAGAAAGAAGAACAAAGTTGTTGGGATCACAATACCAGATATCAAACTATACTACAAAGCCACTGTAATCAAAATAGCCTGGTACTGGTACAAGAACATGCATATAGATCAATGAAACAGAACAGGGACCCCAGAAATTGACTCACACCCTTATGGTAAATTAGTATTTGACAAAGGAGGCAATCACATACAATGGAGTGTAAACAGTCTTTTCAAATGGTCTTGGGAAAACTAACAGACATATGTAAAAAGATGAAACTAGAACACCAACTTACACCATACACAAGAAGAAACTCAAATTAGATAAAAGTCTTAAATGTAGCCATGAAACCATAATAAACCTAGAAAAAAATAGGAAGTAAAATCTCAGACATCTCATGTACCAGAACTTTTGCGGATATATCTCCTAGAGTAAGAGAAACAAAGGACAAAATAAACAAATGGCACTATATCAAAATAAACATTTTTGCACAGCAAAAGTAACCACCATCAAAATGCAAAGGGAGTCCTAGATGGTTTGGCTCAGTAGATAGAATGTCAGCCTGTGGACTGAAGAGTCCCATGTTCAATTCCTGTGAAAGGCACATGCCCAGGTTGAGGGCTTGATCCCCAGTTGGGGGCATGCAGGATGCAACCGATCAATGATTCTCTCTCATCATAGATGTTTCTATCTCTCTCGTCCTCTCCCTTCCTCTCTGAAATCAATAAATATATATATACACTGAGTGGCCACATTATTATGATCTCTGAACGCATAATAATCTGGCCACTCAGTGTATATCCTATATAATAAAAGGCTACTATGCAAATTGTCCACTCGACCAGGAGTTCTACCAGCAGGCAGGAGAGCCAACCGCCCATGTCCCCCTCCCCCTGGACAGTATATATATATATATATATATATATATATATATATATATATATATATATACTGAGTGGCCAGGTTATTATACGTTCAGAGATCATAATAATCTGGCCACTCAGTGTGTGTGTGTGTGTGTGTGTGTGTGTGTGTGTGTGTGTATATTTTTTAAATGCAAAGGGTATCCACTGTATGGGGGTACATATTTGCTGATGATACATCTGATAAGTGGTTAATCTCCAAAATATATAAAGTACTCATACAACTCAAAAAAAAGAAGGCAAACAATCCAATTAAAAAATGGGCAAGGGAACTGAATAGACACTACTCCAAAGAGGACGTACAAATGGAAAAAGAGAAATATAAAAAAATGTCCAAAGTCACTAGTCATCAGAGTGTTGCAAATCAAAACCACAATGAGATAACACCTCACACCTGTCAGAATGGCTATCATTAATAAATCCACTCACAAAAACTGTGGAAATATACAGTATACTGAAATCCTTGAAACACCAATCAATAAGTATATATGCATCCTATGTCCATAGTAGCATTACTTATAATAACTAAGAACTGGAAACAAGTGCCAATCAGTGAATGAATGGATAAAAAACTGTGGGACATTTACACAATGGAATACTATGCAGCAATAAAAAGATGGATTTCTTACCCTGTTGGACAGCATAGATGAACCTGGAAACTATTATGCTAAGTGATATAAGTCAATCTGAGAAAGACAAATATCACATTATTTCTATTTGTTGAATCTAATGAACAAAACAAATTGACCAACAAGTAAGACCCAAAGCATGGATGCATGGAATAGTTTTACATCCCTCCAAATGGAGGTGGGGGGACAAGTAGAGATAAACCAAAGATTTATATACATATATGCATAGCCCATGGACATGAAGAATAGGGTGGTAAAGACCTGTGGGGTTGGATAGTGGCTGGGCAGAGGGAAGTAAAAGGGGAGGGGGTGGATGGCAGACATCTGTAATGCTGCCAACAGTTAAATAAAATTAAAAAACAAAAACAAAAAACAAATAAAGAAAATGAAGAGACAACTTACTAAATGGGAGAGAATATTCACCAATGATACATCTGGTAAGGAGTTAATTTCCAAAATTTATAAAGAATTCATACTACTCAAAAGCTATAAAACACCCGGGTCCAGGTGAAGCTGGACCCCGGGTCCAGGTGAGGCCGTGCGCCCCTGGATCCAGGTGAGGCTGGGTCCCAGGTCCGGGTGAGGCTGCGCCCCTGGGTCCGGGAGAGGCCACGCGCCCCTTGGTCCGGGTGAGGCTGGATCCCGGGACTGGGTGAGGCCGCACACACCTGGGTCCGGGTGAGGCCACGTGCCCCTGGATCCGGGTGAAGCTGGATCCCGGGTCCGGGTGAGGCCGTGCACTCTTGGATCTGGGTGAGGCTGGGTCCTGGGTCCGGGTGAGGCCGCGCCCCTGGGTCCGGGTGAGGCCACATGCCCCGGGGCCTGGGTGATGCTGGGTCCCAGGTCCGGGTTGGCCACGCGCCCCTGAGTCTGGGTGAAGCCGCGCCCCTGCATTCGGGCGAGACCAAACCAGAGGGAGTCGGGCCTGCATTACCACCATTTGTCCACCATCCAGAGCTGAAAAGTCAGTGCTGACATGTACACATAAGGAACTGGTGGGCATTGAAATTGGGTCTCAAAAGAACTGTTGGTCCAGAAAGAAACTTACTACAGACTGATTCATTTGCCTGTCAGCATAACTATTATTGCTCATCTCACATTCGGTTCTTATAAGTATATTTCTAGTAACACATGATCTCACTCATCTAGAGGAAATGATGAACAACATAGACTGATGAACAAGAACAGACCCAGAAACAAGGAGGCATTGATCAGACTGTCGGACCTCAGAGGGAGGGTAGGAGAGGGTGGGGGTAGGGGGGAGAGATCAACCAAGGGACTTGTGTGCATGCATACGAGCCTAACCAATGGTTAAGGACAACAGGGTGGTGTGGGCATCCGTGGGGAGGGGTGGGGGATGGGAATGGGGGGATGAGGACAAATATGTGACACCTTAATCAATACAGAAATAAAAAAAGCTATAAAACATACAATCCAATTAAAAAATGGGCAGGAGACCTGAAGAGACATTTCTGCAAAGAGGATATACAGCAGACCAATGGACATATGAAAGGATGCTCAAGGTCACTAATTGTCATGAAATTCACATTAATACCATAATTAGTTATAACTTTACACCTGTCAGAAGGGCTGTCTTAAATTTATCAACAAATGACAGGTATTGGTGAGGATATTGAAAAATGGGAACCCTCGTGCACTGCTGGTAGGAATGTAGATTGGTACAGCCACTATGGAAAACAGTATGGAGTTTCACAAAAATAAAAAGTAAAAGTGGGTCTGCCTTATGATCCAATGATTACACTTCTGGGGATTTATCCAAAGAAACTCAAAACAGTAACTTGAAAGAACATATGCACCCCTATGTTCATTGCAGCATTATTTAAAACACCCAAGCTATTTAAGCAGCCAAATTGCCCATCAATAGATGAGTTGATAAAAAAGTGGTATATATTTACAATGGAATATTACTTAACCATTATAAAGAATGTAATCTTTCCATTTGTGATGGATTGATGGACCCCGAGTGTATTATGCTCACTGAAATAATTCAGTTAAAGAATGACAAATAGCATATTATTTCACTTATATGTGGAATCCAAAGAACAAAGAAAATGAACAGTCAAAACTGAAACATACTCATAGACATAGTGAACTGGTGTTTGCCAGAGGGGAAAGGGTTTGGGGACTGGGTGAAATTTATGATTGGATTTAGAAGCACAAATTGGCAGTTACAAAATAGTCATGGGTATGTAAAGGTATAGGGAACATAATAATATTGCAATAACTATGTATAGGGACAGTTGGGGTACTAGACTTATACAGGGAAACACTATGTTAAGTATATAATTGTCAAACCACTAAACAGTACACGGAAACCAATGCAAACTAAAATTGGAAGAAAAAAATGAAATGTAATGTTTCACACACATCAATAAAAAATTACAGCCTCATTTAAAAAAACAGTAGTGATACATTTATACAATGGAATATTATTTGGTCATATACTAGTAAAGAATGAACTTATCATTTATGACAACATGGATGAACTTAAAGCATACCATGTTAAGTGAAATAAGTCAAAGGCAAATACCATATGATTTCATTTATATGTGTAATCTAAAGAACAAAATAAATGAACAAACAAAACAGAATCAGACTTATAGATGCAGAGAACAAACTGATGGTTGCTAGTGGGGAGGGGGGTTGGGATAATGGGTGAAAGAAGTGAAGGGATTAAGAAGTAAAATTTGGTCATTACAAGTTAGTCATTGGATGTAAATTTCAGCATAGGGAATACAGTCGATAATACAGTATTTGAATTGTTGGGGGTTCACTTTGTAAATTATATAATTGTCTAACCACTATGCTGTACACCTGAAACTAATATAAAGTGATATTGAATGTCAACTGTAATTAAAAAAATAAAATTTAAAACAAATAGTGCTGGAGCAGAGAAAATCATCCTTGACCTGATATCACGATCATAAATGTGAAATATAAAATAAAACTTATAGAAGAAAACATAGAAGAAAGTTTTCAGGACGTAGGGCTAGGCAAAGAGATTTCAGACTTGACACCAAAATCACCATAAAAGAAAAGAATGACAAATTTGATTTCATCATTTTTTAAAAATTGCTTTGCATAATATCCTTTTAAGAGGATATATAAACAAGTTATAGAGTGATGAAAATATTTTCAAACCACATATTTAACAGAGAACTTACATCTAGAATATATTAAAATTTTCTCAAATTCAACAATATGTAAACAACAAAACCAATTAGATAATAGAGGAGACATGAAAAGACAATTCACAAAAAGAATATACAGATAAGGGATTCAGTATCACTAGCCATATATATATATATATATATATATATATATATATATATATATGAAGAGGTAATATGCAAATTAGGCCTGGACACCATAATGGTTCACAACCAGACAGGAGGAGGTTGCGTGCACAGGTGAGGCCCTGAGCAGAGATGGAGACAGAGACGGGGGGGCAGCCTAGCCACTGTACAGCCACTTGGGCCAGCCCCCCAGAGCTGGAGCAGACACAGACAGGGACACGGGGGCCAGCCGTAGCTGCCCAGCCGCAGCCTGGGTAGGGCCCCTGGAGCCAGAGCAGACACAGACAGGGGTCCGGCCTGCAGCCTCCATGGCCCAGTGCAGGCTGGGAAAGGAGAGGGCAAACCCGCCCACAGCCTCCCCAATTGCAAGCCAAGAGAGGAAAAGGCAGGCCGCTTGAAGCCTCCCTAGCCGATCGCAGGCAAAGAGGGAAAAGGGCAGGCTCACCTGCAGCCTCCATGGCCAAGCACAGGCCCGGAGTAAAATGTTGACAGCAAGTCCTTTCAGTATAATTCGGGCATTGGAGGCCCACAGAATAATCATTTCCTTTTCTATGAAACCCATAACTCTGACACACTATTTACAATTAAATAAGTTCCATATACTTGGACATTTTACAGCCCTGGAAGGTTACATATAATTATCAGCAAAGTGAGAAGATGAAAATAATTTTTAGGCTTTTAAAGATATACTAATTTATGTCTAGAAGACAAACCAATTCAAAAAGTGATGGTTTTATTGTCCTATAGGACATTAGCCAGATTGCATCTAATTTAGCAGTTTAACTTCAGGCTTTCATCTTTGGCAATCTCCTTTGAACAGCATTATCATCCTGCCAGTCCCTTCACTGAGTTAAACAGAACTTTTGCATCTGCTATTATGTATTTGAATAAGAATTATGTATTTAACACATGCAAAATTTTGCTTTGACACAATAAAATAAAAGATCATTTGATTCTTCCCTGGAACACAGAAAAGCAAAAACTTGAATCATTGGTGTGGCTTAGGCTAATTTTCCAAATATTGCTAATAAAATTCATGTAGGGATCTTCAAAGAGCCAAGGATTCTCTCTTTCAGGCCTATATATTCAGCATCTCCAAGGAGGAGGCCTGTTATTCTGTGTTTTGTTTTGTTTTTTAATACTCACCAGAGGATATTTTTTCACTGCTTTTTAGAGAGTGTGGACCGGAAAACATAGAAGAGAGGGAGAGGGAGAGGGAAAGGGAAAGGGAGAGAGTGTGGACCGGAAAACATAGAAGAGAGGGAGAGGGAAAGGGAGAGCCAGCAGTCCTGCCTCTGTGCATGAGCTGCAGAGGAAACACCTTTTCTGACCACTCATTGGCTAAGCTCCTCATACGCTACTCGCAGTGTTCTTGATAACTTGCCTAAGAAGAGTCTAAGAAGGTGATCTAGGGTTTTTCCACCTCACTCCTGGAGGAAAAAACTAAGGTCCACTGCTGGAGGGGCTCAGAAATGTCATATCCTGCCCTAGCCCATTTGGCTCAGTGGATAGAACCTCAGCCTGAGGACTGCAGGGTCCAGGTTCAATTCTGGTCAAGGGCATGTACCTAGGTTGCAGGCTCCTCCCTGGCTGGGGCCCAGGTCAGGGCTCATACAGGAGGCAGCCAATCGCAGTGTCCCTCTCACATTGATGTTTCTCTCTGTCTCTCCCTCTCTCTTCCACGCTCTCTAAAAATCAATGGAAAATATCCTCAGGTGAGGATAAAAAAAGAAAGAAAGAAATGTCATATCCTATGAAGGAAACATCTTGAAAATGCCTAAAGAAAGTTGTCATTTTTTCGTGATGAAGGGACTGGAGTCCATGTTGATGAAAACACCTTGGCAGCTGTGGTGGCCAGCAGTGGCAGCTGTAGCGAGGTGATGGGGGCGGCGCCTTCCCCTGATCAGCCAGGTTGCCTCCTGCAGAGGGAGGCTTACCGATGGCTTAGGGCCATGGGGACTGGGCCTAAGCCATCAGTAGGACATCCCCTGAGGGCTCCCAGACTGTGAGAGGGGGCAGGGTAGGCTGAGGGACGCCTCCCCCCACCCAGTGCACACGTTTCTTGCACCAGGCCTGTAGTTAGAGATATATAAATTAAAACCACAATGACATATCACTATATACACCCATGAGAAAAACTAAATTTTTAAAAGTACAACACAAAATACTAATAAGGTTGTGGACAACTTAAACCATTCATATATTGCAGATAGGAATATACAAATGGTGCAGCCACTCTGGGAAATATTTTGGCAACTTATCATAAAACTATACATACTTTTACCATATGACCCAGAAATTGCACTCTTGGTCATATATCCCAGAGAAACAAAAAGTTATACCTACATAAAAACCTGTACATAAATGTTCATAGAAGCTTTAATAATAATAAAGACTGGAAGTGAGATACCTACAATGGATGAATGATTACACAAAATGTGGTACCTACATATTGTGGAATACTACTGTGCAATAAAACGGGCAAAAATTATTGACATATATAAGAATTTGGATAATATCAAGGAAATTATGCTGTGTGAAAAAAAATAATCTCAAAAAAAATCAAATGCTGTATGATTTCATTAGAACATTCTTAGGACAATGGAATTATAGAGCTGGAGAGCAGAATATTGGTTATCAGGAGTTAGGAATCAAGGTGGAGAGGGGGCTAATAAAGGAATAGTAGGAAAGACACCCTGTGGTCCTTGAACAGTCCTGTATTTTTATTGAAGTATAATTGAGATACAACATTACATTAGTTTCAGGTGTACAACATAACAATTCGACATTTATATACACTACAAAGTGATTGCTACAATAAGTAAAGCCACCATCCATCACTACACAATGTTGGTGTTTTTTCTGTAATGAGATTTTTTAATAATTGATCTCACTTATTTGTGGAATCTAACAAACAAGACAAATTGACCAACAAAATAAGACACGAATCGTGGAGGTATGGAACAGACTGACGTACCTCCATGTGGGTGTGGGGAGATGAAGAGAGATAAACCAAAGAACTTATATACTTACAAGAGGCCCAGTGCATGAAACTTATGCACAGCGATCAGGGCCAATCAGATTCCCCGCCTCCCTGCCTCCTCCTTCCCTCACTCCCTCAGTGGCCCGCCTCCACCACTGTTCACTCGCCATGTTCTGTGCCGCCTCCTGGTGGTCAACACATGTCATAGTGAGTGATTGAACTCCCGAGGGGACACTTTGCATATTAGCTTTTTATATATATATAGACTAGGGGCCCAGTGCACAAATTCGTGCACCTTGAAAGGAACTATGGGCCATGAGGCTGTGGTGGGCACAGGGATGGGTCTCAGCCCATCCTCCATACCCCTGCCCGGCCCCTCCTGCCATGGCCCCCAGTCCCCTCTCTACAGACAGTCCTACTCCTACCACCACCACTCCCACATGCTGATGGTGCCGGCCCCGCTTGCACCCAATGATGGCATGGAGCAATTGAGGCCGTCATAAGCAGTGGGTGTGAGCAGGGCTGGGGCTGTCAGTGATCCCCCCAATGCTTTAAGCACCCACCTGATCCTATATATAATTATCACAATATTATTGATTATATTCCCTATGATATAATTTATATATCTGTGACTGTTCTGAAACTACCAAATTATGCTGCTTAATCCTTTTACCTTTTTCATGCAGTCCCCCAAACCC
Organism: Eptesicus fuscus; assembly: GCF_027574615.1. Taxonomy (NCBI): domain Eukaryota; kingdom Metazoa; phylum Chordata; class Mammalia; order Chiroptera; family Vespertilionidae; genus Eptesicus; species Eptesicus fuscus. The sequence continues at coordinate 29,338,612 of NC_072473.1, forward strand.
CCTCCCCTCTGACAATGGTCAATTTTTTCTCTGTATCTATGAGTCTGTTTCTCTTTTGTTTGTTTGTTTATTTTGTTCCTTAGATTCCACATATAATGAAATCACCATTATGTATTTTAACTTCATCATAAAGTACATTTGCAGAGAGATCAACCAAAGGACTTGTGTGCATGCATACGAGCCTAACCAATGGTTAAGGACAACAGGGGGGTGGGGGCATCCGTGGGAAGGGGTGGGGGGTGGGAATGGGGGGATGAGGACAAATATGTGACACCTTAATCAATAAAGAAATTTAAATTAAAATAATAATAATAATAAAATAAAATAAATAAAGTACATTTGCAATGATGTATATATTTTAGTTGCACCAGTGCATCAGTCTATCTTATTCAAAAAATAATATTCAAAAGATATATTTCCCATTTAATGATGGTCAATAATCATTTCCAAGCACTGATTAGTGCCACTAGGTCTTAAAGATTTAGTGTAGCACTAAGTTTTCTCAGGAATAGATAGAGGCATCTTATAAAATACAGAATATTTAGACTATTATAGTGTCAATATGTATCCCAAAACCTTCTCTAACATAAAATTAGCCTATCTGCATATGAACAAAGATAATACTTTTATTCAAGATGAGATATGCTTTAAATTCTTATGATTGAAAGATGTTAAAACTGGTAAGCTTTTCATCTGTAGTTTGTGTATTGATTTTAAATGTTCAGAGGACTCAAGTTTTGGGCTAGATGATAAATTTATTACTCCACTGTTTCCATAGTATTTAAGATTTGATCATCAGTGTTTCTTGCACGTACATAGTTTTCAATAAATATATTAAATACAAAATGTAAAATATCAAAAGCCCCTATTTTTGCTAGTGGTTTGAGAGACCAAAGACTGTCAAGGGAAGAGGTTCTTGGTTTGTGTCTTTGCTTTTACATGGATAAACTAAGGAGGATTATCCCAACTATTCTAACTCTAAGAATACCAGAGTTCTTGAAAACCATGTAACACAATGTTGTAATACGCAAATTGACTTAGTCAATTAGTTTGACAAAGTCTGTGGAAACAAAAATCAAAGGCTTCACTTAACTGACCAGTTGGTGTAGTCAAAATAAAGAACTTGAGTCAAACTAGAGTTTTGAGTCAAAATTTAATAGCTATTTTGGTAAGTCATTTTTTACTCAGTCTAGATGGACATTACTGTCAGGAAAGGCCAGATAATAAAAACTTGAATAGTATGCATATAAAATTTTAAGACAAAATTCAAATTATCATTTGAGACATGTATCGAACTGTCACCCAATTTTACAAGGTGCAATAAGAGACAGACTACATAATATTTCTTCATTTTCTAAAAATTTCCACATAATAGCAAAGCTGGCATTTTATAATTTCCAAAGCTATAAATCATTTTTAGAATCATGATGATATTACTCAAAACAGATGTGAAAACATATGTCTGCCATAGTTGTATAAACTGCTTACTTGTCATATTTAATAAATGTTGAGGCTTCTACTTTAACTACATTCTATTTTAATAACAAAATTTATTTGAGGAAAATATAGTTCGTCTTAATATCACAACTCTAAGTGGCAGTACTAGACATAGGCCACCTCAATTAAAAGAAAGCTTTCTATAATAACCTAGATTCACATTAGTATGCCATTCTTGTCTATTAATGTCTTCATCACTATGTGTGACAAACCTCTGAATTGAGTAAAACTGTGCCATTCTATAGCAAGAGATTCAAAAGTGCCAGTAGATACCACTGTGTATTTTATGAAAATCAGTGACCTGTGCATCTATCTGTGCAAGTGTTCCAGCTGATTTCTCATTAGACACAGAAGTATGTACATGACGCACTCAGGCCACTCCTAAATGCCATTTTGACTTAAGAGGTTTGCAGTTCCAATGCAATCAGGTGCAGGTTGATATTTTCCTAGAAAAGCTGTTTTACTACCAAACTGTTCTTTAAATAGTTATGACTTGGTTGGTGGGAAAGAGGTCTCAGGAACAAACTGTTATGGGGTTATGAATGAAGTTCATCTTTAACTAGAAGTTCATTACCAGTGTAAAAGTTTTGGGTAGTTTACTATGCTGAACTTGATTTCTTCCTTTTGGACTATTCTGAAATCAATCATTTACATCTCAGAGGGTATAGCCATTCAGTGCTTGGATGAGAAATACTAAACATGTGGCAAGGAAAACAACCATGAATCAATGAAATTAAAATCATACATTATTCCAAATTCTAACCAAAATACTCATGTACGTTTTAGGAAGTTCAATGAAGAGAAGAAAGAAAAATGTATCCATTAACTCTTCAGTTCATGAACTCTTTTTTCTATATATTAAGAGCATTTATAGTAGAGAAAGAAAAAATTCACCCTATTGTGAAGTACCAACAAATCATCTGATGATTGGATAGATTACATGTTAGTTTATGTTCTTCAGCTTACAGTTACTGTCTAACTCATGGTGACAGTAATAATGCATAACTTATAAAATATGCTTATAACCATTTGAGGTTGATGATATATTTCCCAAAATATTTTGAAATATGTTGATATATTTTATCTTTTTCTTACCTTTGCAGCCTTTTAAGCAAGGTTGTACAAAGCTTTATGAAATTGTTACTCTCCCTACATTTTTTAATAGATATCCTAAGAAAAAACTGCCTACTGTGCAGATGTGATCAATGCACTTCAGTTGCTCAAAAGCTAGAATGGTGTCATATCTACCAACATTCCAGGTGAATACTTGATTGGAGTACCTTGCTTAGCTTTCATTTGAAGTGTCCAAATTAGCATAAATATTTTTTGTTTAATTATTATATATATATATATATATATATATATATATATATATCTTTATTGTTGAGAGTATTACAGATCTCTCCCCGTTCTTTGTTATTTATTTATTGTTATTTGTATATATCTTAATTGAGAGTATTACAGATGGTCTTCCCCCTTTCAGTTAGTGTATACTTCACTTTTCCCCTCCTCTTACCCTCCTCCAACTAGATCCCGACCCACTGCAGGGCTTCATCACTCTATTGTCTGTGTCTATGTGTAATGCATATATGCATATAAGTTCTTTGGTTAATCTCTTCCCACCCATCCTCCCCCGTTCCCTCTGAGATTTGTCAATCAGTTCCATATGTCCATGTCTCTGGTACTATTGAATTCATCAATTTATTTTGCTCATCAGATTCTTTGATCATTTATTTTTATTTTTAGATTCAATTGTTGATAGATATGTATTTATTGTTATTTTATTGTTCATATATTTACCTTTTGTCTTTCTTCTTCTTCTTAAAGACCTTTCCACATTTCATGTAATACTGGTTTGCTGGTGATGAACTCCTTTAGCTTTTTCTTATCTGTGAAGCTCTTTGTTGTAGGACCTTCAATTATAAATGATAGCTTTGCAGGGTAGGGTAATATTGTTCCTTACTTTTCATCACTTTGAATATTTCTTGCCACTCCCTTCTGGCCTGCAAAGTTTCTGTTGAGAGATCAGCTGACAGTCATATGGGCACTCCATTGTAGGTAACTAACAGCTTTTCTCTTGCAGCTTTTAAGACTTTCTCTTTGTATTTAAACTTTTAATTATGATGTGATTTGGTGTGGGCTATTTTGTGTTCATATTTTTGGGACTCTGCACTTCCTGGACTTGTAAGTCTGTTTCTTTCACCAGGTAGGGGAAGTTTCTTGTCATTATTTCTTCAAATACGTTTTCAATTTCATAGTTCCTCTCATCTACTTCCAGCACCACCATGATATGAATGCTGGTATGCATGAAGTTGTCTCAGAGACTCCTTGTGCTATCTTCATATTTTTGGATTGTTATCTTTTTTTTTCTCTTCTGATTAGGTGTTTTTTTTGCTTCCTCATATTCCAAATTGTTGATTTGATTCTTGGCATCCTCTACTCTACTGTTGATTCCCTGTAAATTATTCTTCATTTCAGTTAGTGTATAATTCACTTTTGAATGGTCCTTTTTCATGTCTTTGACATTCTCACTAATTCCCTTGAAATTCTCACTAAATTCCTTGATATTTTCACTGTTTCTTGAAGTTCTCATTAAGTTCCTTGAGCATCTATACAACTATTGTTTTAAACTCTGTATCTAGTAGTATGCTTGCTTCCATTTCATTTAGTTCTATTTTTGGAGATTTCTTCTGTTTTATCTTTTTGGACATGTTTCTTTGTCTCCACATTTTGGGTGCTTCCCTGTGTTTGTTTCTATGTATTAGATAGAGCTGCTTTGTCTCCTGGAGTTTGTAGAGTCACTTACATAGTGGTTGTCCTGTAGGTCCCAGTGGCTCAACCTCCCCAGTCATCTGAGCTAGGCACTCTAGGTGCATGCCTGTGTGGGCTGTGTGCACTGTCCTGTTGTAGTTGGGCCTTGATTTCTGTGGGTATCACTAAGAGAAATTGACCCTCAGGCCAATTGGCTGTGAGGACCTGCTGCATCTACAGTGGAAGATCTGCTGCGCAAGACACATATGTATGGAGCAGGACTTGATTCAGTGGGGCTTTGGTGCTCTACCAGGTATACCGATTAATAATGTGGATTTTTTTTCAATAGATGGAGTTACATATAAGTTGATATATATTAGATTTGATATGTATGCTATTTTGTTGTATTGACAACAAGCTTCAAAACTTCAAATGTCAAATTTGCTGAAGGTGTTAACATTATAGATATTTTTACACTTAAAAATGTCAAATTTGAAAGAAACCAAGATGGCGGCATAAGGTAAACACCTAATTGTTGCCTGCCACAACAATTTTGAAACTACAACTGGAAAACAGAGCACACACCATCCAGAACCACCGGCAAGCTGGCAGAGTGGAAAACCTACAACTAGAGAGAAAAAGAGAGGGGGACGCTGAGCCTCAGGAGCTATGGAGGTGCGGAGATCAGTGAGCATGGAAAGGGCGGGTGGCTGAATACGCGGCAGGCTTGCTCGCAGCGCTCACAGAGGGAGGGCAGCAGACGCTGCATGGCTAGCTTTCCTGTTTGGGAGAAAAACAAAACCTCCCGACTGCTCTGAAATCCAGCTGCAGTCAGGGAGAAACTGGGCTGTTTGGCAGCAGGCAAGGCTTGAGAGCAGCCTTCTCTCAGAGGCATGCAGCCATTAATTTGGGCACAGAGAGACCGCCCCTCTTAGGGCAGCTCGGACGGAAACTAAGTTTGTCTGCGCCATTCTGAGACTCCACCCCATCCAAGCTGAGCACAGCCCTCCCAGTGACTGGATTTCTCGTTCAGGAGAAAAACAAAACCTCCGGTCTGCACTGAAATCCAGCCCCAGCTGGGGAGAAACTGCTCTGTTAGGCAGCGGGAGAGGCTCGAAAGCTGCCTTCTCTCAGAGGTGTGCAGCCCTTAATTTGGGCACGGAGAAACCGCCCCTCTTAGGGCGGAGCAGACGAGAAACCAAAGCTTGTCTGCGTCACCCTGAGACTCCGCCCCATCCAAGCTGAGCACAGAAGCTCTCCCAGTGGAGACACTGCTGATCCTCACAGCCAACTAGCTTGGAGATCAACTCCCACCAGTGATACCAACAATCCCAACCACTCTGAACTCCAGTTTCTAGGGACACGCGGGGGACCCAGACGCCTATGGGACTCTCGGCCATCGGTCGGAGAATGAGAGTGACTTTTCTCTTGGTGTGGACGACACCAGATTTCAACCATTCTCATAAGGGACACATTCAAGAGGCAGACTCAGTGAGCAGCAAACCCCTACTGTGTCTCCAGCACAGCAATTCTTCCATTATAGACACAGCAGGCCCTCACAACCAATTGGAATGGAGGTCAATTCCTCCCAGTGTACCAAAAGCAATCAGGGCTTTTAACTTCACCAAGACTTTCCACTCAGCCCACAAAGGGGAATACCAAGAGTGACCACCTAGGGTGATTGGGGAAACTGAGCTACTGGCCCCTATAGGTCACTGACCACACAAAGCCACTCCATCAACACAGGGAGGCAGCCAAAATGTGGAGACATTGAAGTATGTCACAAGTAGGAGAGATAGATGAAAGCAAACTAATGGATGACACAGTGTTCAGAACCATATTTATAAGGTTACTCAAGAATCTTCTAAAAACCGCTGAGAAACTTGAAGAGACCTTCAAGGACCTAAATGAGAATACCAAAAAAAAAAAAAAAAATGGAAAAGGACCAGTCAGAAATTATGCATACACTGTCTGAAATAAAGAATATACAGAGTAGACCACCGCACCCGAAGAGTCAAACCAAAGATCTGGAATATGAGAAAGAAAAAAAACACCCAACCAGAGAGGCGGAAAGAAAGAAGAATCCAAAAGTGTGAGGATAGCATAAGGAGCCTCCGGGATGGCTTTAAGCGTACCAACATCTGAATTTTTGGGGTGCCAGAAGAGAGAGAGCAAGATACTGAAAACCTATTTGAAGAAATAATGACAGAAAACTTCCCCCACCTGGTGAAAGAAATAGACTTACAGGTTCAGGAAGCGCACAGAACCCCAAACAAGAGGAATCCAAAGAGGACCACACCAAGACACATCATAATTAAAATGCCAAGGGCAAAAGACAAAGAGAGAATCTTACAAGCAGCAAGAGAAAACCAGTTAGTTACCTACAAGGGAGCACCCATACGACTGTCAGCTGATTTCTCAACAGAAACTATGCAGGCCAGATGGGAGTGGCAAGAAATATTCAAAGTGATGAATAGCAAGAACCTACAACCAAGACTACTCTACCCAGCAAAGTTATCATTCAGAATTGAAGGGCAGATAAAGAGCTTCACAGATAAGAAAAAGCTGAAGGAGTTCATCACCACCAAACCAGTATTATATGGAATGCTGAAAGGTATTCTTTAAAAAGAGGAAAAAGAAGAAAAAAGTAAAGATAAAAATTATGAATAACAAATACATATCTATCAACAAGTGATTCTAAAAATCAAGTGAATTAAAAATCTGAGGAACAGAATAAACTGTGAACATAATAGAATCAGAGGCATAGAATGGGAGTGGATTAATAAATCTCAGGGGGAAAGGGGTGTCTGTGTGGGGGGTATGGGAAGAGATTGGACAAAAATCATACACCTATGGATAAGAACAACAGTGGGGAGGGAACCGGGTGATGGGGAGATATAGGGGAAAAAAGGAGAAACAATTATAATAATCTGAACAATAAAGATTTATTTTTAAAAAAATGTCAAATTTCTTGCAAAAAAAAGAGCATTTGCAGGAAGTTTAAATTCATTATTTTGAAGAAAAGTGCTGCTGAATACTTCGGGAAGCTTATGGTGAACATGCTCCATCTCAAGATACTTGTGAATGCTGGTTTAAATGCTTTAAAAGTTATGATTTTGAGAGAAACCAAGATGGCGGCATAGATAAACACCTAAACTGCAGCCTCGCACAACAATTTCAAAAATACAAGTAAAAGACAAAATGGACATCATCCAGAACCACAGAAAAGCTGGCTGACTGGAAATCCTACAATTAGAAGGAAAGAGAAAACCATAAGGAAAATCAGAGGAGCTGTAAAAGACTGAGGTACAGAGACATGGGTGTGCGCGTGCGGAGAGGACGGAGCCTGAGAGGACGGGTGGCTGAGTGCTGGGCTGGCACTCTCTAGCAGGAAGGAGATAAAAGCTCCGGACTGCGCTGAACCCCAGTACTGGGCGAGACCCTGGGGACCCAGGCTCATAATGGGGGAATCTGGACTGTAAGGCGGAAACTCAGGGGAGCAGCGAAAGGCAGAGCTTCGGAGGCACACACGTGAATGCACGCAGAGGATGGACTGTTGAGTGTGCCGCAGGATTGCTCTAGCAGGAAGGACACAAAAGCTCCAGACTGCGCTGAACCCCAGTTCCAACTGCACTGAACCCCAGGTCCGGGCGAGAATCTGGAAATCCAGATTCATTGGGGGAGAGACTAGACTGTTTGGCAGCAGGTAAAACTCGAGGGCACCTTTCTCTTAGAGGTGCTTACAGCGAGTACCCGAGGGACACTGAGACCCAGGAACCTCATAGGGTGGGGCCAATGGGAAGTCAAGGCTGTAGGCTCCACCCAGAAGCTCCAACCTGAAACTCTTCCCCATCCAAGCTGAGCACAGAGGCTTTTACAATTTTGCAAGTCTAGTCGAATAAGGCTGTCTCCCAGCGTACACACAGCTGATCATCACAGCCAATTGGCCTGGAGGTCAACTCCTCCCACTGGTACCAACAACAATCAAGACTTAACTACAACAAGGCTGTACACACAGTCCACAAAGGGGGGCACGAAGAGTGTCCACCTCAGGTAACTGGGGAGGCTGAGCCACTGGCTCATATAGCTAGCACACAAAGCTACCCTACCAACTCAGGGAAGCAGTGAAAATGCAGAGACAAAGAAACAGATAAAAAACCAATGAAATGGAGGAAAACAAACGACTGGAGATAGAGTTCAAAACCACGGTTATAAAGTTTTTCAAGAATTTGCTAGAAAAGGCCGATAAATTTAGTGAGACCCTCGAGGATATGCAAGAGACTCTCAAGGATATGGAAAAGGACGAACTAGAAATTAAACATACACTGACTGAAATAAAAAATATTATACAGACACTCAACAGCAAACTAGAGGAACGCAAGAATCAAGTCAAAGATTTGAAATACAAAGAAGCAAAAATCACTCAACTGAAAAAGCTAAAAGAAAAAAGAATCCAAAAATCTGAAGACAGTGTAAGAAGCCTCTGGGACAACTTGAAACGTACCAATATCGGAATTATGGGGGTGCCAGAAGAAGAGAGAGAGCAAGATACTTAAAAGAATATTTGAAGAATAATGACTAAAAACTTCCCCCACCTGGTGAAAGAAATAGACTTACAAGTCCAGGAAGCACACAGAACCCCAAACAAGAGGAATCCAAAGAGGACCACACCAAGACACATCATAATTAAAATGCCAAGAACAAAAGACAAAGAGAGAATATTAAAAGCAGCAAGAGAAAAACAGTAATTACCTACAAGGGAGCACCCATACGATTGTCAGCTGATTTCTCTACAGAAACTATGTAGGCCAGACGGGAGTGGCAAGAAATAGTCAAAGTGATGAATAGCAGGAACCTACAACCAAGAGTACTCTACCCAGCCAAGCTGACATTCAGAAATGAAGGCCAGCTAAAGAGCTTCACGGATAAGAAAAAGCTAAAGGCGTTCATCACCGCCAAACCAGTATTATATGAAATGCTGACAGGTATTCTCTAAGAAGAGGAAGAAGAAGAAAAAGGTAAAGATAAAAATTATGAACAACAAATACATTATCTATCAACAAATGAATTTAAAAACCAAGTGAATTAAAAATCTGATGTACAGAATAAACTGGTGAATATAATAGAATGATGTGCATAGAAAGGGCGTGGACTGACAACTCTCAGGTGTAAAGGGGTGTGAGGGGTGCGGGAAGAGACTGGACAAAAATCGTACACCTATGGATGAGGACAGTGGGGGGGGGTAAGGAAAGAGGGTGGGATGGGAACCAGGTGGAGGGGAGCTATTGGGGGGGGAAAGAGGAACAACTGTAATAATCTGAATAATAAAGATTTATTAAATTAAAAAAAAAAGAAAAATACATTTAAAAAAAGTGATGATTTTGATGTGAAAGACAAAGAACATCCAGGTCTACTGAAAAAGTTTGAAGACCAACAATTACAAACATTATTGGATGAAGATGTATGTCAAACTCAAAAACAACTTGCAGAAAGATTAAATGTTGCTCAGCAAACAATTTCTGATCATTTACAAGCAATGGGAAAGATTTCAAAGAAAGGAAAATGGGTGTCACATCAACTGAATGAAAGACAAATGGAAAACCAAAAAGTCATCAATAAAATGTTGCTTCAAAGTCATGAAAGAAAGTCTTTTTTGCATCGAATTGTGACTGGTGATGAAAAGTGGATTTATTTTGAGAATCCCAAATGCACAAAATCATGGATTGATCCAGGTCAACCATCAACATCAACTGCAAGGCCAAATCACTTCGGAAAGAAGATATTGCTCTGTATTTGGTGGGATCATGAAGGTGTGGTGTATTGAGCTTCTGAAACCAGATGAAACCGTTAATACTGATTGCTACTGACAACAAATAATCAATTTGAACCACACTTTGATTGTGAAATGACCAGAATGTGCCAGAAGACACGGCAAAGTAATTTTGCTTCATGATGATGCACACACTTTAAAACCAGTTAAAGGCATTTTAAAAGATCTTGCCTGGGAAGTATTAACCCACCCACTATATTCACCAGACCTTGATCCTTCAGATTACCACTCGTTCCAATGGATGGCACACACACTTTCTGAGCAGCACTTCAAAACATAAGAAGAAGTGGGAAATTGGGTCTCTGAATGGTTTGCCTCAAAACAAGAAAAGTTCTATTGGGACAAATCCACAAATTACCTGAAAGATGGGGTAAATGTGTAGCTAGCGATGGAATTACTTTGAGTCAGTGGTCCTCAACCTTCCTAATGCCGTGACCCTTTAATATAGTTCCTCATGTTGTGGTGACCCCCAACCATAAAATTATTTTCATTGCTACTTCATAACTCTAATTTTCCTACTGTTATGAATTATAATGTAAATATCTGTCTTTTCCGATGGTCTTAGGTGACCCTGCTAGAGGTTCTCAACCTGAGAACCGTTGCTGCAGAACCTAAGACCATCGGAAAACACAGATATTTACATTACGATTCACTAACAGTAGCAAAATTACAGTTATGAAGTAGCAATGAAAATAATTTTATGGTTGGGAGTCACCACTCCATGAGGAACTGTATTAAAGGGTCGTGGCATTAGGAAGGTTAAGAACCACTGCTTTGAATAAAGCACTTTTGATGTTTCTCTTAAAATTACTGTGTTTTCTTGGATTACAAATCCGCATTATTAACCTGTACGCCTGGTATGTGTCTGTCCCTTGAGTGTATTGCTCATGCACACGGTAGAGTTGGAATCTGGTATCATCCGAAGCTGTCCATCAGGTGCACTGGCTTTGGGGCCTCTACAGAGGTGCATAGTCAGCCACTGCCTTTGCTTTGTCTGGGGCCAGCCAGCATGACCTCCAGAGGATCTGCAGATGGCTGCTATTGTATTGGGTTTAGATATGTTCAGGAGAAGCCAAGCTGTGAACCTTGGCCAGCCACTGCTAGTGTCAGGCCTGTGGCACACTGAGTCCAGCTGCTGTTTGTTTCAGCGATTTTAGGAAAGCCTAAATCCTGAGCCAGAATAGGCCATTCATATGGAAAAGACACTGCAAACAACTTGGGTGTGGCTGCAAATTGGGTGGGGAAGAAACTCATGGAATCACCAGGTTGGGACAAATAGTATGAGCCAGGTAGATGGAGTCTCAGATATGGTACCTGCCAGTCAGCTCTGTGAGGGAAGTTCCCAGCACTTTAACTGGGAGAAAGCTGTCCCTGAGTTCTTGTGCTGATGCCACACAATTTAGTTCATCCCCTTATGTCCCTGGACTCTTTAAGCTGCTGCCACAGTGCTGGAGCTCAGAGGAAATGAGTCCAAGTAAGTCTATGTGCAAGCCCTTTTAAGAGAAACTGCCTGGTACTCTTGCATCCTCTGTGTCACTCAGCCACATTCTCTGCTGGTTTTTACAGCCCAGACTTATGGGCATGCCGCTTCCTGGTTCTGAAATCCTGGGTTAGGGGTCTGGTGTGGAGCTGGGATCTGTTGCTCCTCATGGGAAGCCTCCTAAGCCAAGATATCTCTTCTGATTAAAAACACACATATGTGGGTGTCAGACCAGCCTGTTCCATGCCTCAGTCGCTCCTGCCCAGTCTGTATGTGCTTTTCTTCTTTAACTCTCTAGTTGTAATACTTCCATTCAGTCAGATTTCTGGTGGTTCTGAATGATAGTTGTTCTGTATTTTAGTTGTAAGTTTGATGTGATTTTGTGAGGATGCAAGTACCACCCTTTACCTACATTGCCATCTTGGTTCCTCAAATGGAATGATCTAGTAAACATTCTTAAAATTACTTTTGAGGATTGATGGGAATATCTCTCTTTCATGACAGCAACTCAGTTTTTCAAACATAAGCATCAAATGGTGAGTCATTTAAAAATAATTAACAAAGTGCATGCAAAATTATAAAATAAATAAATAAAAGGTCAGATGTCTCTAATCAAGCATAATAAAAGGGCTTCAGGATTATGTTCCCAGCCACAGGCACAGACATATTTCAGGCGGATTATGTAATTTATAACATCAAATAAACAAGCTTCAGGTAAGCATTATTTTTTACTATAAAAGTAACTTAAAGCCAATATGAATCTATTCTGACTTGAGGAAATGTGGATGCAATATACAGTACTGGGATGTTAATTGAGTTAGTATCTGACCTTTACATGTACATCAAATAAACAAAAATCATTTTACCTTTATTATCTCTTTGGAATTTTTTTATGGTTGGTCCATTTTCCTGATCAAGAATAACTTCCTCTCTATTATTCGACATCATAACTGTAAATAAGAGATATAACTGAGTGATTTTCTTGCAAATCACTCAAAAGAAAAGCAAAAAAGCATTATATAAATGGATACTTTATTTCAATAACAACTAACATTAATTTTATGTACTTCTTTTAAAACAATAAAAACATTTGTGTTGATCTGATAATATAATTTACAAATCAATTAACTGCTTAATTATGTGATTTTAAAAATAAAATTAATATATTAGATATATAACTGCCAACATAAATCCTTTTTTAAAAATATATTTTTATTGATTTCAGAGAGGAAGGGAAGAGGGAGTGTGAGAGATAGAAACATTAATGATGAGAGAGAATCATTGATTGGCTGCCTCCTGCATGCCCCCTACTGGGGATCGAGTCCTAAACCTGGGCATGTGCCCTTAACCAAAATTGAACCCAGGACCCTTCAATCCTCAGGCTGACTCTGTATCCACTGAGCCAAGCCAGCTAGGGCCAACATAAATCCTTTAAATCATTTTAAATATTTCTTTTTTAAAATGTGTATGCAAATTAGCTATTTAACTCTGTAATTAATACTTCCCAAAATGCTTCTGAATAAAATTTACCACTTAAGTTCATGAATTTAAAATAATTATGCATTGTGTCACTCTATAGAGCCTTGAACATATATGCAGTAAAATTAATAGATAAAATATAACTTTCCATTAATTATTATGTGTTTCTGCACAAAATTTTATATTTAAAGAGGGAAATCATGCCAATTTTCATAGGTTATCATTTAATTTTCTTTAATTATGTTTTATTAAAACATTATATAGTTCTATAAATAATATATGGTCACTTTAAATTAAAATCTTCAAAGCTTTTTTTTTTTCATTGATAGACAACCTATCTGCTTGGATGATTTGGAATGTAGCCTAATTACTGCCAGAGAAATTAGAAATGTTTTATGTTGTCAGAATTTTTTTTAGAGTATTATATTCTTTTGGAAATATTTGATTTTACTTTGATTCTTTTATGATATATCCACCACAGAGTACATTTCCCTATGTGCTCTGCTTTTAGCCAGAACTCCATACATAATTATCTTCCCCGCACATAACTAACTAACTAACTAACTATCTAACTAACTAACTAAATATCTCCCTTTCCTCTCTTCTCAGTTACTCATTAAAACAAATATTATCTCCATAGAAGAAAGTGTGTCTTGGTTTTTTGATTCATCTGAATCTGCTAATCTTACACAGACTCCCTCCTACCAGTTGCACACAATGTCGTAGCAAACAGTCTGGTTCCATAGAACAGTAAAGCTAGGAGATCACTGTCAACTCTTCTAGGAATTAAACTTACTCCCTTAGGAACATTAGCCTCACATTCTAGCTTAGTGGTTCTTAACTCTGGCTGCACATTAAAATCTTCTAAGGTGATACTGAAAAGCAAAACAAAACACTGAGTCCAGGTTCTATTCCAGCTCAGGTAAATCAAACTCTTAGCATGTGGCCTAGATCTTCAGATTTGTAAGTGCTCCACAGGTGGTTATAATGAGGATCTAGATTTGAGACCCACTGTGCCCACTGTAAAGCTAAAAAAAACCATAAACAAGATGTAATGTTGACAAGCTAAGCAAGACTTGGATGAATTTCCACAAGAGAGAAATCATATTCATTCTTCTCCAACACAAATTCAGAACCTAACACCTTCCCTAATCCCTCAATTCTTCTCCTCCCAAACCCACCCCACCCCTGGGTAGAAAAAGCATTATTTTGGAAGGGCTTGAAGAAATCATTATTAGGAATTCTAAAAATTTAGAGTTCAAATAAACAATGCCCCTATAGTAAAACTAAAAGAAGCTCAGAATTCATTTTTCTCTGAAGAAAATAGATACTTAGGGAATTGGATTATGTAGGTTCAGAAGATTAACAAATATTTTACCTAGCTCATGATTATATACTAAATGAGAATTTGTTACAATTGATGAATGCACTTAGTAATGTCTGTATACCCTAGTAAGATCAGACAGAAGGAGATGATAAACAAGGTAAACACACACATTAAAAAATAGTGCTTATTTCTCACTTTTTCTTATCACTCTAAAATTCTGTTTTTCCACACATTATTTCATTTGACCTCACAAAAATTGACTCTATTAGGCAGGACAGTAATTATTTTCATATTAGATAAAGTGGTGGTGGTTAAGTGACATAATCAAGATTTCCTACCTAGTTAGTGCCAGAACTATGGCTAGATTGAAATCTTTAATATGCCACATCACTAACAGTAACAGTATTCTGAAATTGTGTCTATGGTGTAAGATGTCTAAGACAATGAAAAATTGTAATAAAAAGCATATCAAATAGTTGTGATCCAAGATTTGAAATTGTAGTAAACTATACACTGATTGACTTTTTAAACACTGAAACAATAAACTGCCTAAAGGACATTTTAACTTAAATATTAAAGGATGTTGTGAATATAACAAATTTATTGTATCATACTAGCTGTTAAAAAACCAACATATTAAACTAACAAATACTCTACAAAATTACCATGATATTATTTCCATGAGATCCAGTGATACAGTAAATTAAAGCCCTACCAGAAAACAAACTTTCAATATTTTAAGTTTCATTTTGTTATTCATATTGCTTCAGCAATAAAAAAATGACCACTTCAAAAAGCCATTTATACTAAGGCAGCATCAGCCCCTCCAGCTTCCTTTCCCCCTCTATATTACCTAATGAAGGATTTCTTGAAATAATATCTTTAAAATCCTTTCATCAGGTGAAATACTCACCCATTCTGTCTGAATGGTGATCCATCTGAGAGGGAGAGCTGGATACACTGCTGCTGGGGTGGGAGGAGGTCTGGCTCCCAGGGCGATGACTCTCTTCCAGAGAGGGAGCAGGAGAAGGACTCTCTGGGATCCTTTCCTGACACAAAAGAAAGCACAAAGGGAAATTCCATCTGTGCACCAAGATTTTCATATTGGTTGAATTCATAACATTTGAAATTTTGATCTCTCACTTATCCTGAAAGCATGCTCATCCACAATACCTGGTCTTAAAAACATATCTTTAAATAAAAGCTTATTTTTCTTATAAAATTAATGGAATATAATGAAAGTTCAATAAGAGAAGAAAGTAAAAGGACTCTATTCCATGTCAGATACATAGTAGAGGCTCAATAAAAGTTTGTTTCCATTTGTTTTCCTAGAAAATTCAAAAAGATTATAAATCTGGGGGCATGGTGAATGTTTATTGTTATTGTAAGTACTTCCATTGACATAAACTTCATGCCAAGGTCTGGAGAGTGATCCTACTCTCTAAGTAAGAAGGAGATATCTCAAAAGTAAACATTTGAGAACTCTGGAATGAAAGTTGCAAATATGGCAACTAGTACATGTTTAGCCTTTCTGCACAGACAAACAATATGGACTTAATATACCTGCAATCTATCAGACCTTAAGAATTTATGTTAAATTCTTAAAACAAAATGGTTTAGTTGTCACAGGATACAATAATTGGTTTTCCACAGTAACATTAAGACCTATCAATATCAATTCCTTAGTATTTTTGAGTGTTTTTAGTTTGAAATAATAAATTTGAACAAAAACGAAATATCTATTTTACATACTTGAACAGTAACTGCTATGGCTTTCAATATTTCTGTAATTATGAATATTGCTATAAAACTCTTAAGTTGTTTACTATATTTATGCACCATAAATTGATGAATAAATCTAGCAACTATTTAGTTAATTTGATCAATAAAAGAACCAAATTGTGTTTTTTATGCATATATGTAATCAATGTGACTGGGAGATATATATGCTGGGATGGAGAATATTTTTTCTATAAAATATTTAATTCATTCATAATAAATTTCTTAAATGTGTCCATTTATAATAACAACAACAGTATTCTAATCATAATAATATTAAAGTTAATTTGTTAAATATGTGCTTGTATATTTTCACATTGATTTTGCATGAGTTGCCCAAAATTTATATAAATCCCATAAAGAAAAACTGTTTGTTGAGTGATATCAAGGAATTGTAGCATGTGAGATTCCCTTGGACTCTCCCCCTGAAATTTCAACAATTTGAGCAGCTAAAACTCAACAAAGGACTCCCTGCTCAACATACAGACACACTGAGAGATCCACATATTGAAGCATCAAAAGGTGGGGAACTAATATGAAACAGGTGAGACAAGAAGGAAGGAGGGCTTAGAATAGCAGTGGATGCAGCCCTGCAGTGAGGATCCCAAAGCAAGGCTCATCCTAGACAGGGGAGGAAGCCAGTTGTGGCTCATTCTTCCTTCAGCTGGGAGAAGCAGAGAGACTGGGTGGGAACTCTTGTGGGAGTGAGCAATGCAAGTTGCAACTGAGCCAAGAGAACTGGGCAAGGGCAGAGCACAGAGGCTCTGCCACAGCTCTTGGGTGGTTGACACTCCAGACAAAGAAAGAAAGCCATAGAGCTTTTTATACCAAGTGGCTGAGCACATTATCTGTAAAGTCGAGAACTTTTTCTACAGAATCACTATTTCTCCTCAGCAAAGTGTACACTCTATGACTTATTCCCAGTTGTGGCACACTGGGAGAGTTTCAAGGTCACAATTACCAAGAAGGCGAAACAAAAAAGGCAGCCAAATACCCCCAGACAACACCAAGCCCAAGTACAGCAGCTGCACTGACAGCATCCATGGGCATTAGCTATGGGTTTTCACAGAGCTAAAAAATTTGTGATTCAGCACCACCTATTGAAAATAATAGAAAGAACTCTTCATAGTTGACATAATTGATATCTAATTGTCACTCATACATACATGCTTAGACAGAGAAGGAACCCATCAAACACCATGAATAACCATGGTAGCAAGGAAGCTCAGAAAGAAAATAAAGAATCTTCAGTAAACAAGCTTGAACATATGGAAATATGTGATATAAATAGCAGAGAATTCAAGATTGCATTTCTTAAAATACTTAATGAGATGTGAGAAAATACAGAGGCAATTTAATGCACTCAGAAAATTAATTAACAAACAAAATAAGTACTTTACCAAAGAGATTGAATTTTTTAAAAAGAACCAAACAGAAATCCTAGATATGAAGAATTCAATAAAAGAGGTCAGAAATGAACTTGCAAGCATAAGAAATAGAGCCAATCAGATGGATGAAAGAATTACTGATATCAAAGATAGAATTCTAGAAATGACACAGAGGGAAGATGAGAGAGATGGGATAAATAAATAAATAAATAAATAAATATAAAGAACTCTATAAAACTACCTAAATCACAAAAAGTAATAAAAGAATAATGGACATACCAGAAGAAGAAGAGAGGAAGAAGGGAACGGAAACCTATTAGCACAAATAGTTAATGAGGACTTTCAGAACATATGGAAAGAGCTAGATCCTTGAGTTCAAGAAGCAAACATCCTAAGTGCCCATCAGCAGATGAGTGGATTAAAAAACTGTGCTACATCTACACAATGGAATACTATGCTGCAGTAAAAAAGGAGTTCTTACCATTTGTAACAACATGGATGGAGCTGGAGAGTATTATGCTAAGTGAAATAAGCCCAGCAGAGAAAGATAAATATCACATGATGATCTCACTCATTTATGGAATATAATGAACAACATAAACTGATGAACAAAAACAGATCCAGAGACAGAGAAACGTCTATCAGAATGTCAAACCTCAGGGAAGGTAGGGGATGGTGGGAGCAAGGGGGAGAGATCAACCAAAAGACTTATATGCATGCTCATAAGCCTAATCAATGGACAGAGACAACAGGGGGGTAAGGGCATGAATAGGGGATTGAGGATAATGGGGGAATAAGGACACATATGTAATACCTTAATCAATAAAGAAATTAAAACAAAAAAGAAGCAAACAGAATACCTGATTACTTCAATCCAAAGAGGCCATCTACAAGGCATATTGTATTAAAACTGTCAAAAGTTAATGACAAAGAAAGAATTATCAAGGCATCCAGGGAAAAGATGGAAGTGACCTATAAAGGAAAGCCCATCAGGTTATCATTGGACTTCTCAGCAGAAACTCTATAAGCCAGAATAGGGTGGAACCAAATAGGCAAACTACTGGAGGAGACAAATTACTAGCCAAGGATAATGTATCCAGCAATGTTATCTTTTAAATATGAAGGAAAGATAAGTATTTTCCAGACATACAGAAGCTGAGGGAATTTATCACCAGAAGACCTCCATTGCAGGAAATACTCAAGGGGGTGATTCTACCTGAAACAAAAAAACAAAAGGTCACCACACTACTAGTAAGTTCACCAACAAACTTACAGCACAAACAGGGATAATTTGTGACCACAAAAACATAAAAAGGGAGAGGTAAAGGGTCTCAATTTGCAAGAAAGATGGAGATCAGATGCATTCAAAAGAAAAAGAAAAACCTACTCTATATATGAAACTTTCTTTTTTATAAACCTAAAGATTACCACAAATAAACACTGAGACACATTGTTCAAAAAAAGACAAAACAGAAAAAAGAAGTATGGAATATCAGCAAATAAAAACATCATATAGAAACACAAAGGAAAAGAACCAATGGAGGCACAGAGGTACCAGAAAATAATAGATAAAATGGCAAAAGGAAATACATCATACATCAATAATTACCCTCAATGTAAAAGGCCTGAATTCACCAATAGAGAGTTCAAGAGTAGGAGATTGGATCAAAAAATAATCCAAATATAAGAAGAAAAATGGTGACGGAATAGACAGACGGGTTCTGAGCCTTATCCCAGAGCAGAAAAAAATAATAGCTGAGGGTCGCACTGGGAGTATTTGTTGGTGAGTTAAGGGACAGCTATACTCCAGGAGAAGGTGGGGGACTGCTGGACGGGGTTCCCCTGACCGGGCAGCCCCCACTGCTTCTGGGTCCCCTCCCAGAGCTATGAGCTCAGACGCAGAGACCATGCCATCTTGAAGGGGAAAGTGGATCTTATTGGAAGTGTGAAAATCTACAACTGCGGCAACCACCAAACAGCTGTGAACCCCAGAACACTGGTCCCCAATTGGCGCAAACATGCGGATTGAGAGGAGCTCTACACTCCACCAAAGAAAGGTTAGATTTCACCTGGGATAAGGAGAGAGAGAACTGCATAACCAGACATCTGGAGAAGAGAGACCATGGGGAGACAAAGAAACAGCCCGCATATGAAGGAAAAGCAGGCATCACCAGAAAAGGAAGTAAACGAAATGGAGGCAAGCAACCTGTCAGAGAAAGAATTCATAGAAATGGTCATAAGGTGGCTGAAAAGAATGGAAGACAAATTCGACAATATGAGTAAGAACCAAGAGGAAATGAAGAAGAACCAAGAAGAAATGAAAAATGACATCGCTGCTGTAAAGAATTCAATAGAAAGCATCAAGAGTAGACTAGAAGAAGCAGAGGACGGACGGCATCAGTGAGATAGAAGACAAGGTGGGAAAATATAGCCAAGTAGAGCAGCTTCTAGAAAAAAAAAATTAAACAGCAGGAGGAGAGCCTAAGGGAACTTTGGGACAACAGGAAACAAAACAGCCGAGACCGGTTTGGCTCAGTGGATAGAGCATCGGTCTGCGGACTGAAAGGTCCCAGGTTCGATTCCGGTCAAGGGCATGTACATTGGTTGCTGGCACATCCCCGGTGGGGGGTGTGCAGGAGGCAGCTGGTCGATGTTTCTCTCTCATCGATGTTTCTGGCTCTCTATCCTTCTCCCTTTCTCTCTGTGAAAAATCAATAAAATATATTTTAAAAAAAACAAAAAAAAAAACAGGAAACAAAACAACATCCGCATTATAGGGGTACCAGAAGGAGAAGAAACTGAGCAAGGAATAGAAAACCTATTTGAAGAAATAATGACAGAGAACTTCCCTGATATAGGGAAGAAAAAACCCACAGAAATCCAAGAAGCTCACAGAGTCCCAAGCAAACTGAATCCCAAAAGACTGACGCCAAGGCACATTAAAATTAAACTGGACAACACCAACGACAAAGTAAGAGTCTTAAAAGTGGCCAGAAAGAGACAGAAATTTACCTACAAAGGAACCCCTATCAGATTAGCAACTGATTTCTCAACAGAAACATATCAGGCCAGAAGGGAATGGAATGAAATATACAAAGTCATGCAAAGGAAGGGTCTGAATCCAAGAATACTGTACCCAGCAAGGCTATCAATCAAAATTGAAGGTGAAATCAGGAGATTCACAGACAAAAAAGAGCTAAGAGAGTTCATCACTACCAAGCCAGCAATGCAAGAAATGCTAAAGGTTCTGCTGTAAAAAAAAAAAAAAAAAAAAAAGAAGTGAAGAAGGAACACAGGGGTAAAGAATAAAAATGGTGACAAATAAGTACTTATCAATAACAACTTTAAATGTAAATGGATTAAATGCCCCAATCAAAAGACATAGGTTAACGGATTGGATAAGAAAACAAAACCCATATATCTGCTGTCTACAAGAAACCCACCTCAGAAAAAAAGAAGCACACAGACTGAGGGTGAAGGGATGGAAAAAGGTTGTCCAGGAGAATGGAAATGAAAAAAAAAATGGGGTAGCAATACTTATATCTGACAAATTAGATCTCAAAGTGAAGGACATAACAAGGGATAAGGATGGCCACTTCATAATATTAAAGGGAGCAATCCAACAAGAAGAAATAACTCTGGTAAACATATAGGCACCCAATACAGGAGCACTCAAATACATAAAAAAACTCCGGGAGGATATCAAGGGAGAGATTGACAGCAATACAATCATAGTAGGAGATTTAATACCCCACTATCACCATTGGACAAATCCTCTCAACAAAAAATCATCAAAGAAACATCAATCCTAAATGACTCACTAGGCCAGATGGAATTAATTGACATCTTCAGAACATTTCACCCCAAAGCCACAGAATATACATTCTTCTCAAGTGCACATGGGTCATTTTCAAAGATAGACCATACGTTGGGACATAGGCAAAGTCTCTTCAAATTCAAGAAGATAGAAATCATATCAAGCATCTTCTCAGATCACGGAGGTATAAAACTGGAAATCAACTACAATAAATACAATCCAAAGAAATCAAACACATGGAGACTAAACAGCATGCTATTAAACAATGACTGGGTTACCAGAGATATCAACGAAGAAATAAAAAACATCATAGCAACAAATGACAATGAAAACACAACAATCCAAAATCTATGGGACACAGAGAAAACAGTCTTGAGAGGGAAGTTCATACCTCTACAAGCCTACTGCAAAAAACAAGAAACAATGGTAATAAATTACCTAACCCTACACCTGAAAAAGTTAGAAAGAGAGTAACAAGAAAAGCAGAGTGTAAGCAAAGGAAGGAAATAATAAAGATCAGAGCAGAGATAAATGACAGAGACCAAAAAAACAATACAAAAGATCAACAAAACCAAATGATGGTTCTATGAAATGATAAACAAGATTGATGAACCAAGGATCACCAAGAAGCAAAGAGAGAGGACCAAAATAAACAAAATCAGAAATGAAATAGGTGAAATAACAACAGACGCCACCGAAATACAATGGATTATTAAAAAATACTATGAACAACTCTATTCCAATAAACAGGACAACCAGGAGAAAATGGACATATTCCTAGAAAAATATAACCTTCCAAAACTCAATCAGGAAGAATCTGAACAGCTCAATAGGCCAATAACTATGGAAGAAATTGAAGCAGTCATCAAAAAGCTTCAGGCAAACAAAAGCCCGGGCCAGATGGCTTCACAGGGGAGTTTTACCAAACATTCAAGGAAGAACTAAAACCTATCCTTCTCAGACTATTGCAAAAAATTCAAGAGGAAGGAACACTTCCAAGCTCCTTCTATGAAGCCAGCTTCACCCTAATACCAACACCAGATAAAGACAACACAATGAAAGAGAATTACAGGCCAATATCCCTCATGAACATAGATGCCAAAATCCTCAACAAAATTCTAGTAAATCAGATCCAGCAGTATATCAGAAAGATCATACACCATGACCAAGTAGGATTTATCCCAGGAATGCAAGGATGGTACAATATCTGCAAATCAATAAACGTGATACATCACATAAACAAATTGAGAGATAAAAATCACATAGTCATATCAATTGATGCAGAAAAAGCATTTGACAAAATCCAACACCCTTTCTTGATAAAAATGCTCAGCAATGTGGGAATAGAAAGATTGTACCTCAACATAATAAAAGCCATATATGATAAACCTACAGCTAACATCATACTCAATGGGAAAAAACTAAAACCATTTTCCCTAAGAACAGGTACAAGACAGGGATGTCTATTCTCACCACTCCTGTTTGACATAGTACTGGAAGTATTAGCCATTGCAATTAGACAAGAAGAAGAAATAAATGGCATCCAAATTAAAAAAGAAGAAGTAAAGCTGTCTTTATTTTCAGATGACATGATATTGTACATAAAATACCCTAAAGACTCTATCAAAAAACTAATATACTTAATAAATGAATTCGGCAATATAGCAGGATACGAAAGTAACGCCAAAAAATCTATGGCATTTCTATACACCAATAGTGAACCTACAGAAAGAGAAACTAAAAAGGCAATCCAATTTACCATCGCACTAAAAAAATTAAGATACCTAGGAATAAACTTAACTCAGGAGGTAAAAGACCTATACTCAGAAAACTACAGGACACTGAAAAAAGAGATAGAGGAAGACGTAAACAGATGGAAGAACATACCATGTTCATGGATTGGTAGAATCAACATCATTAAAATGTCCATACTACCCAAAGCAACTTATAGATTCAATGCACTCCCTATTAAAATACCAATGGCTTATTTCACAGACCTAGAAAGAACTCTCCAACAATTTATCTGGAATAAAAAAAGACCCTGACTAGCCACAGCAATCCTGAGAAAGAAAAATAACGTAGGAGGGATCGTGACTTTGTAATACAGCTTTAAAGCTGTATTACAAAGTCACTGTTCTCAAAACAGCCTGGTACTGGCACAAGAACAGACATATAGACCAATAGAATAGAATAGAGAATCCAGATATCGTCCCAAACCACTATGCTCAATTAATATTTGACAAAGGAGGCACGAACATACAATGAAATCAAGACAGTCTCTTCAATAAATGATGTTGTGTAAATTGGAAAGATATATGGAAAAAAATGAAACTAGATCAACATCTTACACCATACACAAAAATAAACTCAAAATGGATACAGGACTTAAACATAAGATAGGAATCCGTAAAAATACTAGAGGAATCCACAGGCAGCAAAATCTCAGACATATGCCACAAGAACTTCTTCACTGATACTGCTCCTAGGACAATGGAAGTTAAAGAGAAAATAAACAAATGGGACTACATCAAAATAAAAAGCTTTTTCATAGCAAAAGAAACAATCAACAAAACAACAAGACAGCCCACTGTATGGGAGAACATATTTGCAAATGTTATCACTGATAAAGGTTTAATCTCCAACATCTACAGGCAACTTATACAACTTAATAAAATGAAGATAAATGATCCAATAAAAAAAATGGGCAACAGACCTAAATAGAACCTTTTCAAAAGAAGACAGAAGGAAGGCCAAGAGACACATGAATACATGCTCAATGTCACTAATTATCTGAGAGATGCAAATCAAAACGACAATGCGGTACCATCTCACACCTGTCAGAATGGCTATCATCAACAAATCAATAAACGACAAGTGTTGGTGAGAATGCGGAGAAAAAGGAGCCCTCATGCATTACTGGTGGGAATGCAGACTGGTGCAGCCACTGTGGAGAACAGTATGGAGTTTCCTCAAAAAACTGAAAATGGAACTCCCTTTTGACCCAGTAATCCCACTCCTAGGAATATATCCTAAAAAACTAGAAACACCAATCAGAAAGGATATATGCATCCCTATGTTCATAGTGGCACAATTCACCATAGCTAAGATTTGGAAACAGCCTAGGTGCCCTTCAGCAGATGACTGGATCAGAAAACTGTGGTACATCTACACAATGGAATACTATGCTGCCATAAAAAGAAGGAATTCTTACCATTTGCAGCAACCTGGATGGAACTGGAGGACATTATGCTAAGTGAAATAAGCCAGTCAATGAAATAAAAATATCACATGATCTCACTCATTTGTGGATAATAAAGAACATTATAAACTGATAAACAAAAAGATAGATACAGAGACACTAAAGCATCAAATAGACTGTCAAATTACAGTGGGAGGGTTAGGGAGAGGTGGGGGAGATAAGATATCAACCGAAGGACTTGTATGCATGCATATAAGCATAACCAATGGATGCAAAGCACTGGGGGGTGAAGGCATGTATGGAAGTGGGGTTGGGGGGGCAATGGTAAGATATGTACACATATAATAACGTAATAAAAAAATGAAAAAAAATAATCCAACCGTATTATGCCTATAAGATACATGTTTAAGCTGCAAAGACAAATGTAGATTCAAAGTGAAAAGCTAGAAAATGATTCTCTAAACAAATAACATCCACAGAAAACCTGATGTAGCCATACTTATATCTGACAAAAATATCTCAAGATAACAAAAGTAACAAGAGACAAAGATGGATATTCTATAATGATAAAGAGGACACTACATCAAGAAACATAACACCATTTAATATATACTGTATGTACCAAAGCAGTGAGCACTGAAAATATAAAGCAACTACTAACAGAATTAAATTGAGAAACTGACAAAAATAATCATACTAAGGGACCTAAATACTCCATTAACAGCTCTAGATAGATCATCTAAAAAGAAAATCAATAAAATTATTGTCTTAAATGACACATTAGACCAAATGGACATAATTGATATTAACAAAGCCTTTCATTCCAGAGAATTAGACTATACATTCTTCTCCAGTGAACATGGAACATTCTCAAGTATAGACCATATGTTGGGTCACAAAACCAGCCTCAATAAATTTAAGAACATTGAAATCATACCAGGCATATTGTCTGACCACAATGCTTTGAAATTGGAAATCAACTGCAAAAAGGAAGTTCAAAAAAAACAACACACACACACACACACACACACACACACACACACACACACACACAGATATGTGGAGATTAAACAGCATACTACTGTATGATGGGTCAAAAAAAGAAAAAGTGAGATCAGCAGATATATAGAGACAAATGAGAATGACAATATGACATATCCAAAACTTCTGGGATGTAGGGAAAGCAATAATAAGAGGGATATTTGTCTCATTACAAGCCTATCTCAAGAAACAAGAGAAATCCCAACTAAACAGCCAAACAGTATATTTTAAAGAACTAGAAAAAGAATAGAGGAACTAAGATTGCAGCATAGGTAAATGCCGATACTTGTATCCTCTTATAACCACATCAAAATTACAACTAAAACACAGGCCAACCATCATTCAGAAACCACATGAAATGTGGCTGAATGGAAGTCCTACAACCAGAGAATTAAAGAAAAAAAGCACATTGAAACTGGTAGAAGTGTGGAGGTACAGAGCAGGCTATTCTGACACCCATGTGTGGTGTGTTTTCATTTATTTATTTACTTACTTACTTTTTCTTTTTATGTGTGGCGTGTTTTTAATTGGGAAGGATATCATGGCTGAGGAGGTCTCCCATGAGGAGCAAGAGATCCCAGCCCAACAACACCAACCCCCAGCCCAAGGTTAAAGTGCCAAGAAGAGAAGTCCCTGTAACTTTGGGGTGTAAAAACCAGTGGGCATTGTGCCTGAGTTGTCACTGGTGAGAGGAGGAGATGAGGAGCCCTTGGTTTTTGTCTTCAAAGGGAAAGATTTCAATCAAGAGACAAAATATAGAAAACCAAGCAAGAATTTATTGACCTCAGCAAAAATATATTTAGGAAAGTAAAACAAGAAGGGCATAGAAGAAGCAACAGGAGAGTCTAGGCTGGGCTTCATAAGCTCTGGGCAGTTAAAGGATGGGGTGGGGGGGCTTTGCTCCCCTGGTTGCAAGTATCATGGGATCCATTAGAGGTTATGGGATACATGGGGTAGAAGGAGAGGGGGTAGGGAATGGCACGGGTATATTTCTTGAAGGGACAGCATGCTGGGACCTTCTGAGGAGTTTTAAAGGCTGGGCATTTAGGGGAGGTCTTAGGAGCAGATCAATAGAATATTTATCAGTTTTATGCTGATGTACCAAAATGAGATTTATTCTCTTAATATGGCTGTCCTTGGGTGTGGCTGGCAAATGACACTTAATTGGATTTCTGTTACCTGCCTCCCTGAGTAGGGTGATTTAAGCTATATACTCTCTGCTTGTGAAGAAGTACAAACCACTTACTCTGAAGTGTCTTTAGTTTAGGGAAGATAGGATATACTAGGTACTTGCAAACTGGTGCTGCACCTCCTGTCTTAGTTTCTCTATTCCTCTTGTCATGGAATTTTATTACATTCTAATATTCTATAACATCCCTACTCAGAGACTTCTACCTCTAAAATATTTTAGCAGTGATGAGGGAGGGTTGTCTGTCTTCAGTAATTGCTTTGTGCTGGAAATTGTTATAGTCCCTGTCTACATTAGTGTATGAAAGTCTCTCTCCCTGTCTGATCTAAGGGTGACAACAAAATGGGATTTGAGACTGGAATAGAGAGGCCCTTGGTTGATTCTTCTAAAGTAGGGATGGACAGAAATTCCTGAAGTGTCATCATTTCTACATGGAGTCTCACTTCAGCAAATCTACAGATTCAATGCAAACCCTATTAAAATACCAACAGAAAATTTCAAATGTCTAGAACAAATGCTCCAAAAATTATATGGAACCCCAAAAAATAAATATAAAAATAAAAAACACTAAAATAGCTGCAGCAATAATGAGAAAGAAGAACAAAGTTGGAGGTGTCACAATACCAGATATCAGGTTGTACTATAAAGCCACTGTAATCAAAACAGCCTGGTACTGGCACAAGAACAGGCATATAGATAAATGGAACAGAACAGAGACCCCAGAAATCAACCCAAGCCATTGAGCTCAATTAACATTTGACATAAAAGGCAAGAGCATATAATGGAGTCAAGACAGTCTCTTCAATAAATGGTGTTGGTAAAACTGGACAAATACATGCAAAAAATGAAACTAGCCCACCAACTTATACTATATGCAAGAATGAATTCAAAATGAATAAAAAACTTAAATGTAAGTCATGAAGCCATAAAAATCCTAGAAGAAACCATAGGCAGCAAAATCTCAGACATCTCTCATTACAACATGTTTATGGATACATCTCCTAGGACAATGGAATCTAAGGAAAACATAAACAAATGGGACTACATCAAAATAAAAAGCTTCTGCATAGCAAAAGAAAATCCTATATAATAAAAGGCTAATATGCAAATTATCCCCTCAACTGGGAGTTTGACCAGGAGTTCGACCAGGGGGTGGGGCCAGCCGGCCAACCACCCACATCCCCTCCCCCCAGCTAGCCCGGCCCAATCGGCCGATTGGGGCAGGCTGGCCAGACCCCATCCGTGAACGAATTTGTGCACCAGGCCTCTAGTATCAACAAATGAAAAGGAAGCCCAAGTATGGGAGAACATATTTGCCAATGATACATCTGATAAAGAGTTAATATCCAAAATATATAAGGAACTCATATAATGTAACCAAAGGAAGACAAACAATCCGATTAAAAAATTGGCAAAGGACCTAAATAGACACTTTTCCAAAACAGACATACAGATGGCCAAGAGACATATGAAAAAATGCTCAAAGCCACTAATCATCAGAGAGATACAAATTAAAATGACAATGAGGTAACACCTCACACCTGTCAGAATGGCTACCATCAACAAATCAACAAGTGACAAGTTTTGGCAAGTATGTGGAGAAAAGGGGAACCCTGCCTGGTACACTGCTGGTGAGAATGCAGACTGGTTTAGCCATTATGGAAAACAGTATGGAGTTTCCTAAATAAATTAAATGTAGAACTGCCATTTGACCTAGTGATCCACTTCTAGGAATATATCCTAAGAAACCAGAAACATCAATCAGAAAGAATGTATGCACCCCTATGTTCATAGCAGCACATTTTACAATAGCTAAGATCTGGAAATAGCCCAAATGCCATTAGTAGATGAGTGGATCAAAAAGCTCTGGTACACTTACACCTGGAATACTGTACTATGCAGCTGTAAAAAAAAAGAAGGATCTCTTACCCTTTGAGATAGCATGGAGGTACCTGGAGAGTATTAGGCTAAGTGTAATAAGCCAGTCAGAGAAAGACAAATATCACACAACCTCACTAATATGTGGGATCTAATGAATAAAATAAATTGATGAATAAAATCGATCCAGAGACATATCAGTATGGAACAGACTGAGGAATCCCAGAGAGAAGGCTGGGGAGGATGAGTGGGTGTGAAGAGATCAACCAAAGAACTTGTATGCATATATGCATAATCCATGGACACAGATAATAGTATGGTGAAGGCCTGGGGCAGGGAGTGGGGGCAGGCTAGAAGGAGTGAATGGATATAAAGGGGGAGGGCATATGTAACACTTTCAACAATAAAGATCTAATTTAAAAAATAAGGAATATGCCTATGAAAAAAGCATGAAAAACAAAGGTTAATGATCACAGCAAAATATAAGCCAGTTTGTACGTCTGTAAGAATGTCAGAAAAGAGAGCTTAAGGTTTCTTTTGATGGAATGAAAACAAGCAATGACTATTTGGTAGCATCTGATGCTCAGGTAAATTCTGTAGGGTTGAAATGATATCAGCAGGTCTTAATAATTCTAAGTCAAAGGGTGGGGGGTGGGAAATAAAGCATTAGCTTGGAGGGTGAAGACAACTAGAAGAATTCAGTAATTAGTTATTTATAGGTAAATATAATAATTTAGAGGCAACCTACTACACTAGAGTCCAATATCCACATTTGGGCATTGTGTTTTCCATTGAAACAGAATTTTTCTCCCTATCACCCTCATTTTTATCAAAGAGACTACATTTGATCCAGTTTTAATTTGACCTGATTATTTGTATAAACACAATAAGAATAGCAACTAATTACATAAGCTTTTTAAAATCTGCTTTGCTGGAATTTCATTCACAAGAAATCTTCAGACTGTACTATAGTCAGCCACTTGGGGGCACAGAAGCCAAGCCACACAGTTCCCATCTAGTTTTGTCTGTAATGCCTATAGATTTGGGTGGATTTCTCAAGTTCTTGGGGTCCCCAAAATGTCTAAAATTCTTTCTTTGCCATCTCCCAGGAAAGCAGACTTCCTTCCTTATCTGGAAAGACTACTATGAACCATGTGAATAAGCAAGGCACCAGGCCATTTTCCCCAAAGGGCATTTACTGGCTTCAAAGTCAATCTCAATTCCTTGTCTTTCCGGTGACATCCAGGGTTCTGGTATCTCTCTCTCTTTTTTTCTTCTTTTTTCTTTATTGATTAAGGTATTACATATGTGTCCTTACCCCCCATCCTCCCCCTGCTCATGTCCTCACCCCCCTAGTGTCTGTGCCCCTTGGCTATGCCTATATGCATGCATACAAGTCCTTTGGTTGATCTCTCCCCCTTACCTCCACCCTCCCTTACCTTCCCTCTGAGGTTTGACAGTCTGATCAATGTATGCCTCTGTTGATCATGACATTCTAGTCAAAGATTTGGTTATTAAAACTGTGAGGGTTAACTTGAAAAGCAGGCAGATAGGGCAAGGTCCAGTGGAAAACAAAGGCAGGTGGAAAATGGACAAGGGCAGACATGGCAGTTTGAGCCAGCTTAATCACAGGAACCAACCAAGCAGAAGTAATAAAATGTTTCTGGACTCAAAGAGGGAGGCATGGGAAACCAAGGGAAGGCCTGCAACAATGAGGTGTACTGACACATAGAAACAGAGAAAGTTCAGCACAGGAACAAAGAAAGAACATATAGAAACAGGGAAAGTTCAGGTCTGTTGCTGAGCAAGAACAATTGAGGGAATCAATCAGGTGATGACATGGATAGATGTAGAAGCAGGTTTGTAGTAAATATATATCCCTGGACTACAAGGCTCCATGTGGCAACTCATTATTGGGCTCCCCTCCCCATGTGGGGAGTCTGAATCTGCTTGAAATAAATTTTCCACACTTTTGCTCAAATCTTCTGGTCTGAGGAGCTCATTCTTTGGTGTCGCAAGACATGACCCTGAGGAAAAACATTGGCTAATTGTTTCAGTTATCAGAACCACAATCGGAACCTGGTTTTATGTGTCCTATTATAAAGAGAACAAATTTTTATTGGATTTATGCAAACAAACATATTGTCATGAAAATATTTACTTATTGAGAGTTGTCAAGTTCTGGAGGTATTAGGTAGAGAGAAAAACATAACATGTCTTAATATTGCTTATGAGGGTATATTTTATCAAAATACTTAAAGGGAAAACAAAACAAGATTAACTAAAAAGTAAGAAACCAGCATTCCTTAGATTGGCATTAATGAACACATTTCATAAACTCAATTGGCAAACACACTCACTTTCAAGAAACAATCTCCAAAAAGCACAAGACATTCATCAGCTCCAAATCCACCTTACAGATTCTCTGTAATAAAAAGCCAAAATCAAACTTAAGACTTGTCTAGAACTCAATATTTCAGTATTTCATGTTATTTAGATACTCAATAACTTCAATTAAAATCCACTTATTTAGAAAGGAATAGTTGAAATAAGTTAAAGTGGTTTGTTTAGGTGGCTAAGATTTTTTTATATTTTGACTAGAAGCCCAATGCACAAAATTCTTGCGGGGGGGGGAGGGGTGCTCAGCCCAGCCTGGGCCCTCTCATAGTCCAGGAGCCCTCACTCCTTACTGCCCACCTGCTTGCTGCTCCTTACTGCTTGGCTGGCTGATCCTTAGCACTGCCAAGAAGGCCTGAGAGGCTGCTGTGGAGGCTGGAGAGGCTCCTGCCACAGCTGCTGTGCTCACCAGCCATGAGCCTGGCTTTTGGCTGAGTGGTGCTCCACCTGTGGGAGCTCACTGACCACCAGGGGGCAGCTCCTGCGTTGACCATCTGCCCCCTGGTGGTCAGTGAATGTCATAGTGACCTGTCATTCCACTGGTCTTTCTGCTGTTTGGTTGATTTGCATATTAGGCTTTTATTATACGGGGATATTTACCTTCCAGAGCTTTGTATTTAAAAAAAAACAACAATGACCCAGACAGGAGTTTATGGTGAAGTCCAGGTATTTTCATTTCAAAGGTCCTGGGACTTTGGTTTTATAAATCCTACCCAACCGGAAAAGCAAAAAGCAAAAAGAATCCAAAAATATGAAGATAGTGTAAGGAGCCTCTGGGACAATTTCAAGCATACCAACATCCGAATTATGGGGGTGCCAGAAGAAGAGAGAGAGCAAGACACTGAAAACCTATTTGAAGAAATAATGACAGAAAACTTCCCCCACCTGGTGAAAGAAATAGACTTACAAGTCCAGGAAGTGCAGAGAACCCCAAACAAAAGGAATCCAAAGAGGACCACACCAAGACACATCATAATTAAAGTGCCAAGGGCAAAAGACAAAGAGAGAATATTAAAAGCAGCAAGAGAAAAACAGTTACCTACAAGGGAGCACCCATACGACTGTCAGCTGATTTCTCAACAGAAACTATGCAGGCCAGATGGGAGTGGCAAGAAATATTCAAAGTGATGCATAGCAAGAACCTACAACCAAGGTTACTCTACCCAGAAAAACTATCTTACAGAATTGAAGGTCAGCTAAAGAGCTTCACAGATAAGAAAAAGCTAAAGGAGTTCATCACCGCCAACCCAGTATTATATGAAATGTTGAAAGGTATTCCTTAAGAAGAAGAAGAAGAAGAAGAAGAAGAAGAAGAAGAAGAAGAAGAAGAAGAAGAAGAAAGGTAAAGATAAAAATTATGAACAACAAATACATATCTATCAACATGTAAATCTAAAAGTCAAGTGAATAAAAAATCTGATGAACAGAATAAATTGGTGAATATAATAGAATCAGGGGCATAGAATGGGAGTAGACTGACAATTCTCAGAGGGAAAGGGGTGTGGGGGGTGTGGGAGGAGACTGGACAAAAATCGTACACCTATGGATGAGAACATTGGGGGGGTAAGGGTAGAGGGTGGGGTGGGAACCGGGTGGAGAGGAGCTATGGGGGGGGGGAAGAGGAACAATTGTAACAATCTGAACAATATAGATTTATTAAAAATGAAAAAAAATCCTATTATCTATAGGCCTCTTGAGATGGATAGAGGAGGTTTTGGGAAGGTAAGAGGATTTGGTGGGCTTTGAATTGTTTCTGGAGCCACACCTCTGGCCCTGTGAAGAATTCGTTTGTAAAACAAAGACAGTGGTTTTCAATATATCAAGAATTGGATTGCCACCCAAGTGTTGGCAATCGACTGAAAAATTTAACTATCCATTTTTAGAATATTTCTTTCCATTTGGGTATATTTTTCTAGTTACAGACATCACATAGCTTAGGGTAGCCTCCATAAAGGCTTAGATATATGAAACCTCTCTGTCCATTTCCCTTGGGAAGAGTAAAACTTGTCCTAGGTGCAAGATTTCCTATTTGGAAGGGAACAGGATCTGATTTAAAGTCAGACTGATTAAATATTTTTGCCATTTGTATAGAAGCTCTACTTTGAAGGAAGAGACAACTTAAGTTGGGTGTGATTAGGAACAGATAAAGTAGCCCCAGTATTTATAAAGGCCTTTGTGGCTTCCTTTTTTTATGATAATTTTAACTTCTCCCAAACTGTTATGGAAAAAGGGAAACAACCTTGGAGCAAATCTATGCTTTCTTCTGGTTTCTTTTCCCTTTCTAAGTCCCATTTCAGTTTTCTACAATTCTTTTTAAGGTGATCTGGTTTTATACAATAGAAACAGACTCTTCTACAGTTTCCTTACAGACCCTATTTAGCAGTTCTGTTTCCTTGCTCTCAGAAACCAGTAGGCATACTAATTGGAATAGGTTATAATAATTAGGATTACATGTTTTCATAATTAAATTTCTTTGGGAACCCATCAGAGTCCCTGAGAAAATCGGGTACATTTTCTGGTTATTCTTTGGCTGAAATAAGCTTTTTCCAAAAGGAATTGTTAGAATTCCTACTCTTATTTTCCCTTAAATCAGTAGGGAGTAGTAGTAAAGATAGAAGGGGAAGGACGAAGGAGAAGGAAGTGGAAGGGTAAGTCCAGACAAGGAATCTCAGAGCAAAGGATATAGTAGAGAAGCTATAGAAGGGAGAGGAATTGGTTATAGGCATTTATTAGTTTCAGAAGAGTTCAGTATCTAAAAAAGTGTGGCCCAAGATGTTTATTACATACTTCCATGTTATTTCATAGGCCAAAGATATATGTTGGAAAGCATTGATATAGTTATCTTGGTTTTCAGAGTAACTCCCAAGATGAGCCTTAATTTGTTTTAATTTTACAAGTGAAAAGGGTTTATGGATAAGCTGTGGGCCACACCAAGAGTCAAACCCTGGCAGGGAAAGGTATGGGCTGTTTTCGCCTTTCTGGTTCCTATGACTGGGAGTTTTGTTTTTTGTTTTTTTTTTCTAGGTTATGGAGGCAGGGTCTGATAGAGAGAGGGTTTAGGCAATGGAATCGGGATGCAGCTGGGGGAATTCTGTGCGCCATTAGCACAGGACTGTGAGATAAGGTCTTTGTTTGGCTGAAATACAGCCAAATATGGACAAAAGGGGAACACATGCTAACCTAAGTCAGGGAAGGCCTGGGTGGTGGCCTTGCAAACTCAGAGACCTAAAGTAACCACAAGGGATGGTCTGAAATTTAAAAAATTTAATTAAAAATCAGTTTTTAGTGGATAGTCATGTCCTAGGCTGGTATTTTTCCTAACAAAGATCAACTTTGATCTTAACTGAGACTATTGTATTTTTGCATTTAGATAACATTCCTTTGGAATGTCAGAGTAACTTGTTACTTCCCTTTTTCTGGACCCCTCAGGGCACAACCAATGGGTCCAGGCACCAGAGCAGAGACCATAAATTCCATAATTGTTATTGTTATCCTATTAATTGTTGACTATTAACTACCCTGTACTCATCTGTGTAAAAGAAGCATGTGTCTATAATTTTACTTTTTATCCAATCCCAAAGGTTTCCCTGCTTTGCTTTCTCCAATCTCCTAATCTATTACCAATGGATTTCATGTAACCCACTTACATCTCCTCCTTTGATGTTAATTTATAAATATAGGTGAAAAAACACCATTCTCTGGAGCATTATCTCAATACATTGAGATTTTGCTTCTTGGTGATTGGCATCAGTTTGTCTCAAATAAATTCACAAAATTTCTTTACATGTTCGAATGTTTCTTATGTTAACACAGAGTAGTCAATTTGTATTTCTGGAGGAGATCCTTCTGTTCTCATAACAGAAAAAAAAAATGTCTGGATATAAGGAATTTCTGACCATTTTCCCTGTTACTTGCAGAAAAGAACTAATTGAAGCATGGTGTTGTGATTAATGCTACTATTTTAAGTCCATGACTACCAATCTTGGAGTTTATATTGTGGCCAGACTGAATTACAGTAGAAAGTCTTTCTTTTTTTAAAGATCTGGGTGGTTGAATTGTGATCAGTTAGCCAAAATACAGACCAGGAAGCTCCTATCCTGCATATAGAGGTTGAATCTCTATTTGGAAGTTAGCAATTTGAGAGCCCAGCATCCTGGTGTCAATTCCGAAGCCTGGTGTCCCAACCCTTGAGGGCTAGAGTCTGATGTCTCAGGATTCTAGCAGGGATGAGACCATGTAATCTCACCATATTCTGTACAAGATGGAAGGTCAAACTTTACCAAGTGATAGGCTGCTCTGCAGACCTTGTTGGAGTGGGATAGATCTAGGAATCTGGGAGCAGTCAAGTCTGCTCAACCAGGGCAAAAGAGCAGAAAAGAAAAATAGAGCTAGTGTGTCCATAGGAGAAAACAGAGTAAAGGAGTTTTATAGATAGAGGAGGGTTTTGCTAAAAGGATAAAAAAGGTAGTAACCCATAAATGGAATGACTAATGGTGAGGTACATTTAGGGTGCCATTTACCTCCTAGTTGAATTGTACATTGGACTTCTGCATAATATCTTCTGGTTTGTGTGTCTCCCATTCCTTTGATGATGTCTACACCATTTTCTCTGAATCCCTCTAGGATCCACTCTGATAGGGTGGACCCCTACTCTGAGAATTCCAGATTGTGGGAATGCTGTGCCTGTTATAACCCATTATACTGCAGAAATTCTACCAGAGTACTTCGAGTGAAGTGCTGTAGAGACTTGAACCAGTAAACCTGAGAGATTTTATAGGTGATAGACAAAAAGATTTACCCAATAGGTCTGGCTGGAAGAGGACAGATAGATTTCCTAGATGCAGTAGTAGCTAAGAGGCAAGCTAGAGTTTAGGTCAAGCAGTCTGGTTGGGCAGGTGAGGTGTATTAAATCTTAACAATGCATGGATGACAAGATTATACCCTGAGAATGTGGGCATGGGGGAGTCATGACTGCAAGTGACTTTTTAGGGATCAATGTGCCAGTTCATCACCATGCACTCAGGGTTAATTTAGGTTTCCACGCACAGGCAGTCATCTCCTATTAACCAGAATTACTGCCTTGTCCTCTTGATCCTAGACAAGTAGGATAAGTAAAGCAGCCCTTTCTCTGGCCTTGTGGCCAGAGGACTTACAGTTTATGCAATCCAAGGGGTGCTGTCAAAATGCTGTTACTATTTGGGGTTAATGGCTGGGGCCTCGGTTCTTCTCATCAACACAAAAAGATTATAAGGTCAACAAAAATGAAGGTAATAAGCCAGTCAGAGAAAGATAAATATCACATGATCTCATTCATTTGTGGAATATAATGAACAACATAAACTGATGAAGAAAAATAGATCCAGAGACAGAGAACCATTGATCAGACTGTCAAACCTCAGAGGGAAGGTAGGGGAGAGTGGGGGTAAGGGGGAGAGATCAACCAAAGGACTTGTATGCATGCATATAAGCCTAACCAATGAACACAGACAACAGGGGGGTGAGGTCATGAGTGAGTGGGATGGGGGAGTAATGGGAGAATAAGGACACATATGTAACACTTTAATCAATAAAGAAAAAAAATACATATAAATGGAAAAAAATGAAGGTAAAGCACAGTGGGATTTATTGAAGATACACTCTAAACGAGGAGCAGGCAGTCAAGAAGAACAATTGCCCTGAAGTTCTGGGTTATATGGTTTAAATGAGGCATTTTCTGGGTGGATGCTTTCATTTGCATTCAAGGATGATTGACAAAAAAATGTAATATAAACATATTTCTTCTGCACATGCCCTTACCCATAATGCAAACAGAAAAACCCATGGGGGTGGGGAGGTCAAAACTGCAATGCAAATTTTATTATAATTAGTCCAGGGTGCTAGTAAGTTCCCATTGAGGTCATGTTATTTTTCTCTGAGCTTGCATCAAGAACGGGCTGGTTTTGAACTTGCCCACTGGTGATCTGCTGGATGCTGGGCCACCCATAGAGAAGCAGTCTGAAGGCAATGTTGGTCCAACCCCTGCTCAGGACTCCAGAGCAGGCCCCACCCCTTTCCCTCATGTTTAACTTCCTATCTAAAAGAGTGACAAGGATGCAGCCTGAGATCCAGGCAGTTCCTCCTAAAGATCCCAAGCATGGAATTATTTGAACTCACTCCCTTTGAGCTCCTGCAATGGGGCAGCAGCTTGAAAGGATCCAGGGACACATGGAAAGAAACTAAATTGTCATCAGGGCAAGAACTCCTGGGCATTTTTCTCCCAGAAAAAAAGTTCTGGGAACTTCCCCCTCCACCCCCACCTCACACACACATAGAATTAACTGGCAGGTACCATATCTGAGTCTCCATATACCTGGCCCACGCTATTTGTCCCAACCTGGTGATTCCCTGAGATCTCCACCCAGTTTTCAGCCACAGCCAAGCTGTTTGCAGTGTGCCTTTTGCATATGAGTGGCCTAT
The DNA here is from genome assembly GCF_027574615.1 of Eptesicus fuscus. NCBI lineage: Eukaryota > Metazoa > Chordata > Mammalia > Chiroptera > Vespertilionidae > Eptesicus > Eptesicus fuscus. The sequence continues at coordinate 29,376,120 of NC_072473.1, forward strand.
TCTGGCGTAGGCTTTAGACTTTCCTAAACCCTCTCAAACAAGAAGCTGCTGGACTCAGTGTGCCACATACATCTTGATAAATGGCCTCAGGCCCAGCACTAACAGAAACTTGCCAAGGTTTACAGCTTTGCCTCTCCTGGGCACTTCTAAGCCCAACACAAGTAGCAGCCATCTGCAGAGCCCCCTATAGCAGGGCAAAGGCAGTAGCTGTCCTTGTAGCTCCTGGGAGGCCCTGGAGCCAGTGCACTTGGTGTACAGCTTCAGACCACACCAGATTCCAATCCTACTACATCTGAGAGTAACACACTCAAGGGTCAGACTTAGAGAGCACAAAAGCCCCACTGAAGCAAGTCTTACTCAATAAGCATGTCTCCTACATAGCAGTTCTTCCCCTGTAGTCACAGCTGGTCCTCACAGCCAATTTATCCCAGTGATATCAACTGTAATCAAGGCTCAATTACAACAGGACAATGAGCACTGCCCACATAGGGGCACCCCTAGAGTATCCAGCTCAGGTGACTTGGGAAAGCTGAGCCACTGGGCACTAAAGGACACCTACTAAACTGGGTGAGTATACCAATTCCAGAGGATACTGCAGCTCTACCTAATACATAGAAACAAACACAGGGAAGCAGTTAAGTGTGGAAACAAACAAAAAGACACACACACACAAAAACAAAAAACCAACATGTCACAAATGAAAGAACAGAAGAAATCTTCAGAAAAAGAACTAAATTAAATGTATGCAAGCAAACTACTAGATATTGAGTTCAAAGCAATGGTCATAATGATGTTCAAGGAACTTTATAAGAGAATCAAGGGACTTAGTGAGAATGTCAAGGAACTTAGTGAGAATTTCAAAGAAAGTAATGAAAACATCAAAGACATGAAAATGGACCAGTCAGAAATTAAGGATACACTAACTGAAATGAAGAATAATTTACAGGGAATCAACAGTAGAGTAGAGGATGCAGAGAATAAAATCAACAATATGAAATATGAAGAAGAAAAAACACCCAATCAGAAGAGAAAAAAAATCCAAAAATATGAACATAGTGTAAGGAGCCTCTGAGATAACTTCATAACTTCATGCATACTAACATGCACGTCATGGGGGTGCTGGAAGGAGAAGAGAGGGAACATGAAATTGAAAACTTATTTGAAGAAATGACATGAAACTTCCCCAACCTGCTGAAAGAAATAGACTTACAAGTCCAGGAAGTGCAGAGAACCCCAAACAAGATGACCCCAAAGAGTCCCACACCAAGACACATCATAATTAAAATGCCAAGGGTTGAAGACAAGAGAGAATCTTAAAAGCAACAAGAGAAAAGCAGTTAGTTACCTATAAGGTAGTGACCATATGACTGTCAGCTTATCTCTCAACAGAAACTTTGAGGTCTAGAAAAGAGAGGCAAGAAATATTTAAAGTGATGAAAAACAAGGACCTGCAACCAAGATTACTCTACCCAGCAAAGTATCTTTTATAATTGAAAGTCATATAAAGAACTTCACAGTCAAGAAAAAGCTATAGTAGTTCAGCAACAGCAAACCAGTATTACATAAAAAGTTGAAGGGTCTTCTTTAAGAAGAAGAAGAAAAGAAAAGATCAAAAACACAAAAAATAAAATGGCAATGAATACATATCTATCATTAATTGAATCTAAAATAAAAATCATTAAACAAGGAGTCTAAATACCAAAATGAACTGATGACTAAAATAGAACCAGAGGCATGGAAACATGAAAAAGATTGAGAAATCTCAGAAGGAAAGGAATGTGTGTGTGTGTGTGTGGGGGGGGGGGGGTTGTAAAAGATTAATTAAAGATCGTATTTACATATATGTATTACCTATGGACACAGAAAATAGGGTGGTGAAGGCCTGGGGTAAGGTGGGATCTGGGTGGAGGAGCATGGTTGTGGGGAAGGAGGGGATCTGTAATATTCTCAACATTAGAGATAAACAAAAGAACTAGAAAAAGAACAGACCAACACAAAGTCAGTAGAAGACAGGAAATAAAAATTAGTGCAGAATTGTATGAAATAGAGAACAAAATATCTATAAAATTAATGCAACAAATAGCTGTTTCTTTAAAAAATAATAATACAACTGATAAGACCCAGGCTAGACTCACTAAGGAAAAAGGATAAAAGACCCATAGGGGGGAAAAAAATCAGAAATGAAAGCGAAGTTACCACAGACATCATAGATAAGAAAAGGTCATAATAGAATACTATGAAAGACTATATGCTATGAAATTTAATAACCTAGAAGAAAAGTATAAGTTCCTATAGATGAATAACCTTCCTAGACTGAATCATGTCAAATTAGAAAATCTTAATAAATAGACGAATCAGGAGTGTGGAAATTGAAACAACTTTCAAAAAACTCCCCCCAAAAAATTCCAGAACCAGATAGGTTCACTAATGAATTCTACCAAACATTCAAAGAATATCTGAAACCTATCCTTCTCAAATTTCCAAAAAATTGAAGAAGAGTCAAAACTTTCTAACACATTTTATGAGGCCAATATAATCCTGATACCAAAACCTGGCAAGGATAACACACAAAAAAAGGAAACTATAGACAAATGTCTCTGATGAATATGAAATGCAAAAACTCTTAAGCAAAATACTACCAAATAGATTATAATACTACATTAAAAAGTAATACACTGTGGCCCGTCTGGCATGGCTCAGTAGGTTGAACATCAATCTATGAACCAGGAGGTCATGGTACAATTCCAGCTCAGGGCATATGCCCAGGTTGTTGGCTTGATCCCCAGTAGGGGACGTGCAGGAGACAGCCTATCAATGATTCTCTCTCATCACTGATGTTTCTAGTTCTTTCTTCCTCTCCCTTCCTCTCTGAAATCAATAAAAATATATTTAAAAAATAATATACTATACTAAAGTGTAGTTCATTCCAGAGGCACAAATTTACTTGAACACATGCAAATCAAGCAATGTAATACATTGCATTAACAAAAGAAAGGATAAAAGTCATATGATATTATCAATAGATACAGGAAAAGCATTTGGTAAGATAATAACATCCATTTATGATTAAAACACTCATTAAACTAGGCATAGAAGGAAATTACCTAAGTGTAATAAAGGCCATGTGTCAAAACCCCTCAGTCAATATCTTACTCAGTGGCAAAAAACTGAAAGCTTTTTCTCTAAAATCAGAAACAAGAAAAGGATGCCCACATTCACCACTCTTATTCAACATAGTTCTGGAAGTCCTAGGCAGAGTAATCAGGCAAAGTAAATAAATAAAAGGCATACAAATTGGAAAGGAAGAAGTAAAAGTGTCACTTTTTGCCGATGATATGATTCTGTATATAGAAAACCCTAAAGACTCCACCAAAAACTATTAGAAACAATAAACTAAAACAGTAAAGTTGCCAGATACAAAACTGATGTACAAATATTCACCACTTTCCTATATACTAACAACAAAACTTTAGAAAATTAAATGGAATAAAACACAATTTATTTTTCAGTTGCAAACAAAATAATAAATCACCTAGACTTAAACTTAATAAAGAATGTGAAAGAGTTATACACTGAAAACTACAAAGCATTATTAAAAGTGATTGGAAAAGACACAATGAAATGAAAAGATATTCCATGTTCATGGACTGGAAGAATCAGCATGTTTAAAATGGCCCTATTACCCAAAGCATTATACAGATTTAATGCAATACCCATCAAAATCCCAATGTCATTAAAAAAATAGAACAAAAAATCATCAAATTTTCATGGAAACACACACACACACACACACACACACACACACACACACACACAAAACAAGTAGCCAAAGCAATCCTGATAAAGAAGAATGAAGCTGCTTGGAGAAACCAAGATGGCGGCATAGGTAAGCATCTAAACTGCTACCTCACACTACTATTTCAAAACTACAACTAAAAGACAGAATGGACATCATCCAGAACCACAGGAAAGCTGGCTGAGTGGAAATTCTACAACTAGAAGGAAAGAGGAAAGCACACGGAGAATCAGAGGAGGAGCTGCAAAGGACTGAGGTACGGAGACATGCGCGGAGAGGAAGGGCTGGCTTTCTCTGGCAGGAGAGGGAAGGAAGCCCCCAACTGCACTGAACCCCAGTTCTGGGTGAAACTCCATGGACCCAGGCTCATACAGACGGATTCTGGACTGTCAGGTAGAGAGAAAGGCACACGGAGACTCGGAGACTCAGGAAAGCCACAGCGGGCAGGGGTCTGGAGGCTCACGCAGAGAAGACTGCTGAGGTTGCCACTTGCTGTCCCTAGTGGAAGGGAGTCGGAAGCTCCTGACTGCACTGAACCCCAGTTCCAACTGCATTGAACCCCAGTTCTGGGCGAGCCTGGAGGAATTTGGACTGTCAGGCGGAAACTCAGGGTAGCCGTGGAAGGCAGAGGTCTGGAGGCATGCGCGCAAGGGCAGGGCTGACGGGAAGCCAAGACCGTCCACTCAGCCCTGAGACCCCGCACCATCCAAGCTGAGCACAGAGGCTTTTGCAATTTTGCAAGTCTGGTCCTATAAGTCTGTCTCCAGCACAGGTCTCCTGGCGTAGACACAGCTGATACACATAGCCAATTGGCTTAGAGGTCAATTCCTCCCAGTGATACCAACAACAATCAAGACTTAACTACAACAAGGCTGTACACATAGACCAAAAAGGGGTGTACCAAGAGTGTCCACCTCAGGTAACTGGGGAGGCTGACCCACTGGGCCATATAGGAAACCTAGCACACAAAGCTACCCTTACCAACTCAGGGAAGCAGTGAAAATGAGGAGACAAAGAAACAGATCACAAACCAAAGAAATGGAGGAAAACAAACATCTGGATATAGAATTCAAAGCCATGGTTATAAGGTTTTTCAAGAATTTCCTAGAAAAGGCCAATAAATTTAGCCAGACCCTCGAGGACATGAAAAAGGACCAACTAGAAATTAAACATACACTGACTGAAATAAAAAAAAATATATTATACAGAGACCCAACAGCAGACTAGAGGAATGCAAGAATCAAGTCAAAGATTTGAAATTCAAAGAAGCAAAAAACACTCAACCGGAAAAGCAAAAAGAAAAAAGAATCCAAAAAGTTGGAGATAGTGTAAGAAGCCTCTGAGACAACTTCAAGCATACCAACATCAGAATTATGAGGGTGCCAGAAGAGGAGAGAGAGCAAGATATTGAAAACCTATTTGAAGAAATAATGACAGAAAACTTCCCCCACCTGGTGAAAGAAATAGACTTACAAGTCCAGGAAGCGCACAGAACCCCAAACAAAAGGAATCCAAAGAGGACCACACCAAGACACATCATAATTAAAGTGCCAAGAGCAAAAGACAAAGAGAGAATATTAAAAGCAGCAAGAGAAAAACAGTTAATTACCTACAAGGGAGCACCCATACGAATGTCAACTGATTTCTCAACAGAAACTATGCAGGCCAGATGGGAGTGGCAAGAAATATTCAAAGTGATGAATAGCAAAAACCTACAACCAAGTTTACTCTATACAGCAAAGTTATCATTCAGAATGGAAGGTCAGATAAAGTGCTTCACAGATAACAAAAACCTAAAGGAGTTCATCACCACCAAACCAGTATTATATGAAATGCTGAAAGGTATTCTTTAAGAAGAGGAAGAAGAAGAAAAAGGTAAAGATAAAAATTATGATCAATAAATACATATCTATCAACAAGTGAACCCCAAAATCAAGTGAATTAAAAATCTGAGGAACAGAATAAACTGGTGAATATAATAGAATCAGGGGCATAGAAAGGGAGTGGACTGATAATTCTCAGGGGAAAGGTGTATGGGGGTGCAGGAAGAAACTGGACAAAAATTGTACACCTATGGATGAGGACAGTGGGGGGAGGTAAGGGCAGAGGTTGGGGTGGGAACCAGGTGGAGGGGAGCTATGGGGGGGGGGGAAGAAGAAACTTTTGTAATAATCTGAACAATAAAGATTTATTAAATTAAAAAAAAAAAGAATGAAGCTGGAGGTATCACACTACCTGACTTCAAATTATTCTACAGAGCCCTGGATGGTGTGGCTCTGTTGGTTGGAGGAACATCTGATACATCAGGAGTTCATGGGTTTGACTCTGGGATAGAGCACTTACCTAGGTTGAGTGTTCAATCCTCACTCAGGGAGCATAGGCAAGGCAACCAATCTATGTATCTCTCTCACATCGAAGTTTCTCTCTCTCACTCTCTCCCTCCTTCCTCCCTCTCCAAAATCAATAAAAAAAATTAAGGCATTCAGAGAAAGACAAGTACCACGTGATTTCACTCATATATGGAATTTAATGAGCAAACCGAACTACCAATCAAAATAGAGACAAAGTTATACAAAGAGAGCAGGCAGAAAGTTCTGGTGGAGTGGGTGTTGTGGAGGTTGGAGGGATTGAGAAAGAAAGAGAGAGAGAGAGAGAGAGAGAGAGAGAGAGAGAGAGAGAGAGAGAGAGAGAACACTCATGGCCATAGAGAACACTCATGGCCATGGAAAACAGTGTGGTGATTGGGAGGTGTGTACATGGAAGAGGGCAATAGAGGGGATAAATGATGATGGAAAACTAAATTTAAAAATTATACTATAGAGCTATGATAATTAAAACAGCATAGTATTGACAGAAAAACAGACACACAGGTCAATGTAACAGAATTGAGAGCCCAGAAATAAAACCACATGTATATGGCAGGTAATTTTAAACAAAGGAACCAAAAACACACAATGGAAAAAAGAAAGCGTCTTTAATAAATGGTGCTGGGAAAATTGGAAAGCCACATGCAAAAGAATGAAACCAGATTAGTTTGTCCACATGTACAAAAATTAATTCAAAATGGATCAAAAACCTAAATATAATATCTGAAATAATAAATTACATAGAAGAAAACAAAGGTACAAAACTTAATGTACCTTGATCATAGAGAACATTTTATGAATTTGACCCCAAAGGCAAGGGAAGTAAAAGGCAAAAATAAATGAATGGGACTATATTAAACTAAAAAGCTTCTGCACAATAAAAACCGCCAACAAAACAAAAAGGCAACTGACCATATAGGAGATGCTATTTATAAACAACAGCTCTGACAGAAGGTTAATATCCAAAATATATAAAGACCACATACAACTCAAAATCAAATATACAATCCAATTCAGAAATGGGCAGAGAACCTAAACAGACACCTCTCCCAAGAAGACATATAAATGGCCAGCAGATATATCAAAAGATGTTCGACTTTACTAGCTATTAGGGAAATGCAAATTAAAACTACAATGAGCTACTACTTCAAACCTGTTAGAATGGATACTATTATCAAGAAAAGTAATAACAAGTGTTGGAGATGTTATGGAGTAAAAGGAAAACTCATTCACCGCTGGTGGGATTGTAGACTAGTACAGCCACAATGGAAAACAGTCTGATGGTTCCTCAAAAAATGAATAATAGAGTTATCATATGACCCAGCAATTCCTCTCCTAGGTATATACCCAAAAACCTAAAAAACATGTATTCCCAAAGATATATGCACCCCTGTTTTCATTGCAGAATTATTCACGGTGGCCAAGACATGGAAATAACCACGGTGTCCATCATAGAGGATTGAATAAAGATGTAGTACATATATACAATGGAATACTACTCAGCCATAAGAAAAGATGAAATACAGCCACTTGGGGTAACATAGGTGGACCTTGAGAATATTATCCTAAGTGAAATAAGTCACTCAGAAAAAGCTAAGAACCACATGATTTCATTCATATCTGGAATATAAAACTAAAACTCATGGATACACAAAACAGTGTGGTGGTTACCAGAGGGAAGAGTAGGGTGTGGTAGGGGCTTAATATATAGTGACAAAAGATGGATTGACTTGGGTGGTAGGCACACAGTGCAATATACAGATCTTGTATCATAGAAATGTACCCTTGAAGCCTATATGATCCTATTAACCAATGTCACCCCAACAAGTTTAATAAAAAAACAGAAAAAAGAAAAACTGTTTGTTTAATGCAAAAGTAATGGCATGAGGGTTAAAAGTTATTACTTCATTAGTAGAAGTTAACATTTTTCAATGTCTGTCATTTTAGCAGGCAGAATAATGCCTCCCCTCAATATTGTTTACATCCTAGTAGCTGGAACAGGTGAATATATTATCAACCCAAACCCTATAACTTTCTTGGCAAAATGAACTTTTTAGATGCGATTGAAAACCTTGAGGTAGGCAAATTACGCTGAGTTATCTTGGAGGCAGAAAGGGAAGGTCAGAGGTGATATGATTATGGAAGAATGATCAGAGAGATGCAACATTGCTGACTTTGAAGATGGAGGAAAGGAACCAGGAGCCAAGAAATGTGCTTGACTTCTAGAAAGGTTGGAAAAAACAAGGAAACAGATTTTTTTCCTGGAAGCTCCAGAAAGAAATGCAGCTCTGCCAGCAACCTGATTTTAGCTCAGTGATACAAGTATCAGAAATCTGACCTACAGAGCTGTAAGATAAATGCATTGTTTTAAGCCATTAAATTTGGCATAATTTTATAGCAGTAATAAAAAAACTAATACAGTTGTCAGTGTAGTATGTTTATTTTTAAATCTTTTTATATTATTGTTTAACATTTGATACTTTTAATGAAATGAGTAGTAGACTTTGAGTGTATTAGCTGCATAGTATATACTAATTAAGTACTGATACAGTAAACCCTCATTTTCCTTAATTTCACTTTCTGAGGTTTTAGTTACACACAGGCAACTGCGGTCCAAAACTATTAAATAAAAAAAATTCCAGAAATAAACATTGTTTTATATTGTATGCCATTCTGAGTAGTATGATGACATCTCAATGTCTCATTCTGTCCTTCCTGAGAATTGAATCATGCCTTTGTCCAGTGTATACGTATTGTATATGATACTCAGCTGTTAGTCACTTAGCAGCCATCTAAGTTATCATATCAACTGTCATTGTATCACAGTGCTTGTGTTCAAGAAACGTATTTTAGTTAATATGGCCACATTTACATAACTTTCATATGGTATCTATATATATAAAAGCCTAAGCGACCATTCAACCAGTAGCTATGATGCATAATGACCTCTAAGGGGCAGACACTCAACACATAGGCATGGGAAAGTGGAACAGATAGATGAATCTCAGAGGGAAGGGGAGAGGGAGGAGAGTGGGAAGAGATTAACCAAAGATCTTATATGCACACTAGAGGCCCAGTGCACAGATACGTGCACAGGTGGGGTCCCTCCACCTGGCCTGCAGGGATTGGGCCAAAACTGGCAGTCTTACATCCCCCAAGTGGTCTCAGATTGCAAGAGGGCACAGGCCAGGCGGAGGGACCCCACCAGTGCATGAATCCATGCACCGGGCCTCTACTCTTGTAATAATTGATCTACTAGTATATTATAATTATTGTTATTAATCTCTTATAGTACCTAATTTATGAAATGAACTTTATCATATGAATTTATGTATAGGAGAAAATTATATATAGGGTCCAGTACTATCTGAGATTTCAGGCATCCTCTGGGGGGTCTTGGGGAAAAAAAACTCAGGAGTCCCAGGGATAAGGGGGAACTACAATAATTGTAAATGTATATTATCACACAATCTCACTCATATGTGGAATCTAATGAAAAAAATAAACCAATGAGCCCTGGCTGGTTTGGCTCAGTGGATAAAGCGTTGGCCTGCAGACTGAAGAGTCCGAGGTCCGATCCTGGTCAGGAGCACATGCCTGCGTTGCGGGCTCGATCCCGAGTAGGAGGCGTGCAAGAGGCAACCAATCAATGAGTCTCAAACATCACTGATGTTTCTATCTTGCTCTTCCTCTCCCTTCTTCTCAGAAATCAATAAAAATAATAAATAAATAAATAAATAAACCAATGAACAAAATAGATCCAGAGACATAGAACTATGGAACAGACTGACAAATTTTAAAGGGAGGGCGGGGGTGAGAGATTAACCTGGAAGTTTATATGCATATATGCTTAGCGCATGGACACAGACAATAGTGTGGTGAAGGCTTGGGAGGGGCAGGTGTAGGTGCAGGGTGGAGGGGGTCAATGAAATAAAAAACAAAGGGAACATCTGTAATACAACAATAAAGATAAATTAGAAAACTTTAAAGGCTCTATAACTTGTCATGCTCCAAAAACCATTTTTAAGGACAGAGAAATATACATTTAACTTATTCTTAGTATACAGATAAATATCTAGGTGTAACACCATGCGTACAGGGTAAAAATCAAAAGAAACATATAAGCAAAGCAGAAGAAAAGAATAAAATTCTTTTTTAAAATAATTATATTTGTATTTTGGAGGGATGGTAGGGGATGCACAGCAAGATGTAGACAGCCATTATTGAACATCCTTTTACTTTTTGAAAAGACCAGTTCACCAGTTGTGAATTTCAACCTAAACTGCCATGATTAGGGTGAGGGCATGTATGGGAGTGGGTTGGGGGGGGGACGGACAATGGTAAAATATGTACACATATAATACCTTAATAAAAAAATGAAAAAAAGAAACATAAAAAATAAAATAAAATAAAAATAAACTGCCATGATTAAAAATATATTCTCTAAATAGTATGGGTACACATGAACATACACACACAAATGCAAGTAATTTTATATATAAAATAAAATACTTTTTTTGTATTTAACATTTGTATAGTTTCAATTATTCTATGCCAAAATATGTGCATAAATTGTAGAACATTTAGTATTTGTCTTTGAATTATAACATTGGTAATTTGCTGAAAAAATATGTAATTCTCTGAACTACATTTATCTCTAATGGACCTCAGAATGAATGTATAGGGACAGAGTATAGCAGTTACTGAGCAAAAATATAATTGAACAAACAAAATCAATGTGTAGTGGCAAACAGGAATCACACATGCAGCAATACAGTATATGCTGCCATAATAACAATAGAAAACTTTTGAGTGATTCATACTATAGAGTTGAAGGTTTGGAAAATCAAGATAATCCAGCTGACAGTGATACTTGCTCTTGCTCACTAAGTGTAATTAAAAAATGAAAGCGCATTTTAAATGTTTAAAAAAATTGGAAGGCCCTGGCCAGTGTTGCTCAGTTGGTTGGGCATTGTCCTGTTTACCAAATGGTTGCTGGTTCCATTCCCAGTCAGGACACATTTCCAGGGTTTGGGCTTGATCCATGGTGGGGGGCATGCAGAAGGCAGCGGATGGATGGATGTTGCACTCTCACATAGATGTTTCTCCCTCTCCCTTTCACTCTAAAAATTAATATACTATTTTTAAAAATTTAAAGAATATCTACACAAACTAAAAGTTCTATGAATGAGAAAAAATACAATGCTATAAAGACAGATCCCAAAAATATTTAAAATTATCATGTGATAAAATAATATGAATACAAATAAGCTCCTTATTTGACATTTTCAATAGCATATTAGGCAAAACAATAAACTACCTTTGAAAACATGATTTAGAGTGGTCGTAACATTTTGCACGAAGTAATCTTTCTGCTTTAAGATTTTGTGGTCTACATTTTTCCAAATTCAATCAAGGTTCAGTTCATGGTTATTGTTTTCCTAAGTCATCACAATGGTCAGACCTTTTTTTGTCATATAAACCATATTAAATGATTCCAGTGCCTTATACTGGTTATGAATTAGGTGGGTTTTGAAAATTCTATGTGGATCTAGTAATGTGTAATCTCTCCCAAAATAATGAATAGTTCTATGAACATTTTCTTCTTTGCAAGTAAACAGATCCATTTTTTAGCCCTGTAATCAGACTGCATCTATTTAGCTACTTAACTGCAATGTGCTTCGGTTCATTAGGTGGCTACTGTTGTGTCTCAGCCTAGTTAAAATTTCACAGCAAGTTAATCTGTTTTATTACAAATGAGAACACAAGTGATAAGATACTCACCATTTGCAACAAATCAATAACAGAATTTAAAAGGGAATATTGCAAATATAGGGATGTGCAAAAGTAAGCTTAAAGTTGTTCATATGAAAATAATACAATAATTAATAAATAAGAATACAAGAACAAACTTGTGTATTCACAACTGTAAACCTAACTTTGCCTATTCTTGTATAAAATCCCAATCATTTTTGCTCATTGATGACTTCATTTTATTTGGAATTTATGACTTTTACAACTTTGTTAATCTTCATGTATTTTATCCACACTCCATCAAAAAAAGCTGTAGCTCTTCTGAAAAATAGCAGATGTCTTCTCCATATTCAAGTAGTGGAGGAGGGAGATTTCCAAGATTAATACACACTTACTCAATGAAATCCCCATTTTTCCTCTGAGATTAATAAAATTATCTGCATATACTTATATAGTTCAAAGTTCATGCTTAAAAAGAAATATATTATAGAAGTTATTACTAATTAGTACATGATATTCCATCTTCTGTCATATTGTTTCCTTTTTAGGGGATATCACAAGTGGTCAAAGGAAATGTTCATCATATCAAATGATTTGAAAATACATTCAGACCTTAATAAAGAGCAAGGTCAATGCTTACAAAATGTAGTTTTAGCCCTAGCTGAATTGGCTGGGTGGATAGAACATCAGACTACAGACTGAAGGGTCCCAGGTTCGATTCCCAGTCAGGGCACATGCCTGGGTTGTGGGCTTGATCCCCAGTAGGAGGCATGCAGGAAGCAGCTGGTCAATGATTCTCTTTCATCATTGATGTTTCTATCTCTCTCCCCCTTTCCCTTCCTCTATGAATCATATATATATATATATATATATATATATATATATATATATTAAAAAAGGAAAATGTAGTTTTATGCAAGGTTTTTCAGAATCAATTTGGTTTAAGACTAAGTTTACTGGCACTAAGGTATCAACTCATCAAGATCCTTTATTTCAACTCAGTGCATTCCTTTATATCCATGGAACTATGGTAATAAACACAGTACTTATAAAGTTCTGGTTTACGCATATTAAACATGTGTTTATATGTATGTATACGTATGTAGTTGTCTTTCAATAGCTATCATCACAATAATAAATTGTTGCCTCTGATATTTTATTATATTGATTTTCCAAGCATTCAGTAAGATTATGCAATATATAATTTGTCTTTTTATTTTTATTTAATTAGGATTCAACTCTCGCAGTAATTACTCTTCCAGATGTTAATGTATTAATGAGTTCCTAAAGGATTTAATGACATTTCGTTGCTGAGGAGTAGCTTTTGGAAGTTTATCTGAATGCTAGATATTTTATTCATGCATTTGTCTTGATATTTCATATTTAATTAATGTGTTCCTTCTGTACTATCATCAGAGTTCTGCAGAAACAACACATTGCAACTTGACAGACTTTAATCATAAAATCAGAGACACAAAAACTAAAAGTTTATTTATTGTTCCTGCTGACTTGGTTTACTATTAAAGCTGGGGAAGAATTTGATGTCCAATTTTAGTACCTCTGAATACTATTGGAACCATGACACTTTATAGATATTTCTGAATCAGTTTAAGAATTAGTCTGTGTTCCACAATCACCAATTTACAATTGTATTTAAGTTAACATATATGGATATGGCAGTGTTTCCATTAATTTAGAAGAAACAGGCAGATTAGGGATGCATCTGGAACATGTAACCATGAAAGAGCCCAAAATCATAAGCATACCCTATCTGTGACCTATGGATATTTGGAGAAAGGACCCTCTCACCTCTTGAGGGTGATCAACTTGTTCTTGAAGAGGAATAAAGGAATCAAGCAGAGTTTCTGCTCATAGCATGTAAATGCCCTCAAAGGGAAGAATGAATAGATGAATAGTTTCATTGGGAAAATGCATGGCTTTCAAATTACAATGTGGGCTTGGACCTCTGCCACCCACCCAAACACACACACACACACACACACACACACACACACACACACACACACATGACCTTATGTTTTCACTCAGTGTATCTTCATCTCATGTTTCTCATGTTCTAAAAGATAATAATAGTTTTGTCTTTCCAGAGAACATTTAGAATAATACTCAACTAGTGATTTTTCAGTGAATTTAAATTATCACAAAAAACCTCTCTGCATTGACTAATTTTAATACCAGATGTTCACATGCTAATGCCACTGCCTTGTGACCATTTCCTATCAATTCATTAATTGCCAGCTGCTCGGGCAAACAAAAAAACACAGCTAATCAGATGGTATTGGGAAACAGCCAAATAACTACTTCCTAGTTAAATTTCTTAAATTTGTTACCAGAGAAAACTATGGCACAATGATATTACAAAGTTTTCCACAAATACAGAAAAAATGTTTTGTAAAATACTTAAAAGTTGAATAAGAAATAGGTTTCATACCAGTGAGGTATTTTAACTATTTTGCTCTCAGTATTATTGCCAAATTAATAATAATGCAATTTTCAATTCATGTTATAGCTATATTAGTTATTAGCTACAAATGCTAATAGCTGAGCCAACAATAGAGGGATCTGAGCCAGACCTAAAGACTATGTGCCTGGTGTAACAATATTCCCAACCTAGCTTCTGCTAAAAAAACAAAAACAAACAATGACAGCAACAAGAACAAAAAAATTTTTTTTTGTTCACAACTTGTAATGTCTTTTCACGTTTTTAAATTAAAGTCTGCATCATTAATGATCATTTATGTTGGAAACACTCCCAAACGTTTAATATCCAATGAATCATTGGTTTTCATTCATTCATGCAACAAATACATATTGAATGCTTAATGTACTCATTGGAGATGGCAGGAGAGCTTATCGTTTTTGTATGGCATTTAGATTCTTATAGTTCAAACTAAAGACAAAATAATCCACATGTAAACATTCAAAGATAATTTAAAATAAAATTCAAAACAGATCAATTTTGGTAATAGAATAGTCACCCATTTTCAGTCTCCTCCAGAACCCTAATCCTTCTTTAGAGGCAATGAGATCAAAGCAGCCATTACAGGTAAATGAACACTCTAGAGGGCTGGCTCAAAACCTGTATATGCATCTAATGGTGGGGGAACTCTTGGTCCTGGTACTAAAAGGTTACACAGAGGAATGTATATAGGGGAAGTTATTACTTTCTCAGGCTAACTCTTGACTATGATATTGGTTTCTACTTATTACTATTTCTATGTGGATTCTTGAGTGTCAAACATAAAATAATATTAGTTAATATACACTGAGTATATACTAGATGCTAAATAGTGCTCTCATTTAAATTCTTGTTAACACTATAAGGTAGGCACAATTATTATCACCATTTTATTGGGAAATGAGGCAAACTGAATTATAGGTAGATTAAAAAACCTGCCTAAAGTCACATAACAAAGAGTGGTGAAACCAGGATCAAATACCGGCAGACACCGGGACCTCACCTGCACCCTCTCGCAATCCAGGACCCCTCAGGGAATGTCTGACTGCCGAGATTGGGCTTAAACTGGCAGTCGGACATCCCTCTCGCAATCTGGGACTGCTGGATCCTAACTGCTCACCTGCCTGCTTGCCTGATTGTCCCTAACCACTTGCCTGCCTGTCTGATGCCCCTAACTGCTCATTTGCCTGCCTGATGCCCCTAACTGCTCACCTGCCTGCTTGATCGCCCCTAACCCCTCTGCCTGCCTGCCTGATTGCCCCTAACCACTCTGTCTGCCTGCCTGATCACCCCTAACTCCTTCTGCCTGCCTGCCTGATTGCCCCTAAACCCTCTGCCTGACTGCCTCCTGCACACTCCACACCGAGGATTGACCCCACAACTCAGGCACGTGCCCTAGCCAGGAATCGAACTGCAACCTCCTGATTTGTAGTTTGATGCTCAACCACTGAACCATACTGGCCAGACCAGTTTTCTGATATAGAATTAATTCAAATAAATGCAAACATAGAATAAAGTATAAAGAAAGTGAGATCAATTTTGCAGAAAATAAAATATCAAAACAGTTGCTCCCAGTTCATTTGATGAGAAATGCTCAATGCTGGAAATTAATTATGACTTATATAGCCAGTCATTCACTAACTTGATATCCTCTATCATATAGTCCTAATATTTAAAGCACATACTGCAAGACCAGCTTCAAAAGGAATTGTGGTCACAGTCTCATGATCAGTGACAAAGCAAAGGCATCAAACTATGCTAACGAAGAGGAGAAGGTGTTTAGATGGATTCTGAAATCTTGTTTCAGTATCAGAGTGTTTTGTTGTTGTTTTTTTATTGCTAGGGACTGTTTAAAATGATATGAAAATGAGGAAAAGTTTACTTCAAAGTTCAAAAAATAAATAAAAGGGCCTGGCCAGTGTGGCTCACTGGTTGAGCATCGACCTATCAAGTAGAAGGTCACAGTTAGATTCCTCATCAGAGCACATGCCCAAGTTGCAGGCTCAATCCCAAGTGTGGGGCATGTAGGAGGCAGCTGATCAATGATTATTTCTCATCATTGGTGTTTCAATCTCTCTTTCTCTCTGAAATCAATAAAAATATATTTTAAAAAATAAAAGGTATGCAGACAATAAGAATTTAATAAAAAGTTTGGTATAACCTTTGGTGAAATTTCATAAATTTTAATAAAACTAAAGACATATTTTTGGAATTTTTTGATAATGTGTCCTAATCTCTTACTGTGTATTTCAAGTTTTTGATGTAGATTTGTTTTTCTGTAGCTGTTTTAAATTGAGGAAAATAGAGATATATAATGGAAATATGAACAGCCCTTTCACTATAGAAATGTTGGCCCAGGTGACACTATAATCACATTGGATTGTATATGCAATGGACAGAATGTCTGTCTCCCCAAAATTTGTATGTTGAAACCCTGATACTTAATGTGATAGTATTTGATGATGAGGCTTTTGAGTGGTAATTCGTCATGATGGTGGAGCCCTCATGACAGAATTAGTGTCTTTATAAGAAGAGGCAAGAAAGTGATTTGTTCCTCCCCTTTTCTCTTTGTCATGTGAAGACATGGTGAGAAGGTAGCCATCCACAAACCAACAAGAGAGCTCTCAACAGGAACGGAATTAGCAGGCACCTTGATCTTGGACTTCCCAGCCTCTAAAATTATGGTGACTCAGGGGGATGTTAACAAAATACCATAAACTAGATGGCTTAAACAAGAGAAATTTCCACAGTAGGTTCATCAGAAATAAGTAAAATTTCATAATTATGACATTTCCTTCTAAATATCAAATGGTAAACTTCTGAACATTCATATTTTAGAAGAATAGTTTATCTTCAAATAGTAAATATAAAATATCCGGTGACTTCAATTAAAATATTTTTGTAAAACAATGCCTAATACTAATTTAAGTACCTGGGGTTTTTTTTTTAATGCCAAATTGATAGTATCAAAAACAATCTGTAAATGTAAATAGAATAAAAAAGTGTTTTTGTTTGAATGTTTTTTTATCCTACAAATAGTAGTGTATGACAAAGATTCAATACATAGTTTTGCCTAATGCCTGTGGGATTCTAATAGATTGAACTTTAAAACTGTGATTCATGAATAAGCACACCAAAACAAATTTCTTTTGAAATATACATCAACAGAAGTGTGAAATTTCTGCCCTTACAGTTGGGTGTCATATAACTACTATCATGTTAACTGTTCTTGAAAGAAAGAGTGAAACTTTTAACATATTAACACCCATTTGTCAATTAGATTTTTATCATAGTATTTCCTGTGAATTATTATTTTAAAACTAATAATGTTACCATTATACAATAGCGCCCTAGCAAAAACAAACAAAACTTGGTAACTATGATACAAGCCTCTCACTATTCACTGAATAACTATTTTAAAAATATTTTTTCTTTTCTTTTTTTTTAAAATATATTTTCATTGATTTCAGAGAGGAAGGGAGAGGGAGAGATTGAAACAGCAATGATGAGAAAGAATCATTGATCGGTATGCCCCACACTGGAGATAAAGCCCGCAACCAGGGCATGTGCCCTCACCTGGAATGGAACCATGATCTCCTTGTTCATAGGTCGATGCTCAACCACTGAGCTACGCTGGCTGAGCTAAAAAAAATTTTCTTTACTTCCCTACCATCCGCTGATAAAAATCTACTTCTATAGATTTGAAGAGAAATTTTATCAAAAGGAATGCAAAATAAATATATTGTTTTCAACTGATTTTATTAAAAATAAGTATATGAAATAAAATTCAATTTTCTTGAGCATATGTGTAATTGCAGGACTTAAGCATGTGATCAAATGCCAACTTTTAAAAAGTGGCATCCAATTTTATGTTTATAAGTGTTCTGTCTTTCCTTTTATAAAGATTGCATATAAAATAAAAAATCAGCAATAAACAAAACTATAGTTATACTGCTTTAATACACTAACAATATTTGGATTATTTAAGGAGAAGACAATTATCTTTTCCCTTTCCATCATCATCAGCACCAATGGTTATCCAAGTCATGAGTGGCAACCCCAAGTGCCTCTTTGCATTAAATTCTCAAAGCTGTCAAAAGTCCCAAATATTCAACCAAAACGTAGCTGATTCAGTCTGAGTTAATAGTCATTAAGAAAACTAATTGAATGTACTTTTGAAGAACCATAAATATGGCTCTATTGAGTGTATTTTTTCATCATTTCAAAACAGGTATGACAATTCCATTAAACCATGCTTTGTTACTTAATAGTTTCCTACTTTGTGTGGGATCACACATACTTAGTAGACAGCTGGTTTCAAAATCATAGGAAACTTATTTTGTCTTTTAAATAATGTTTGTGGGGGATTTTTTTCCTCGAAGACAACTCTGATTCCTGGTTTACGCACTGATCAAATATTCAAACAGCACAGCTCTGATTAGTTAGGATAGACTGAGGATAGGAATCACACTAATACTTAGCCATAGAAATATAGAGAGTTTGATATAAATTTATCATTATTTTCCTTTCTTATGAAGTTTATGTTGTAAAATTTATTCATTGTTTTAGAAGTTCCCAACACTGGAAGCTAATTTAACATTGAAGAAAAATCTCCAGAATCTCAAATTTCTTCTGCCTTCACCTCTCCTATCCCCATGTGCATCTATTACAACATATTAATAATGCAAAGCCCAATGCAAATCTATCAAATGTAATGCCTTTTGTGACCCCCAGCCCCTTCTCTTCTCCAAACTAGGTATACTCTTTCCGCCTTCAAATTCCTATATACTTGTTTTGTTAGTGCAATTTACATGAGTATTTGTTGTTTGTCTCAAATTCAGTTTGTGATTCCTGGAAGTCAGGCACTATGTCTTATTTATCTATTTCCCATATTGCCCAATATGACATTTACAAATTTACAAGTAGAATACATAACGTAATAAAGAATAAATGAGTTGCTCTGATTAACTATAACTTTGCTCTTATATACCCTTACATTATCTGCTCACATAAAGAAAAAAATATATTACAAAGGCTAGTTTAAAAAAAAAAAAGGCTAGTTTACATGATACATGGAGAGAGGGCATGTGCCAAATTAATAGGAGACATAAAGAGGGATTATGAAATATGATTATTTTCATTACCTGGTGGTTATGAAATTTTGAAAAACAGCATTATCATTGTGATAATGTTCTAAATTATCACAAATATTTGCTTAATGTTTCACAGTTTTTAACATATGTATATATATTTTTAAATATTTTTTATTGATTTCAGAGATGAGGGAGAGAGACAGAAACATCAATGATGAGAGAGAATCATTGATGGGCTGCCTTCTGCATGCCCCACACTGGGGATCCAGCCCAAAACCCACGCATGTGCCCTAACTGGGAATCGAACCGTGACCTTCTGGTTCATAGGTCTCCCCTCAACCACTGAGCCAGGCTGGCTGGGCTTTAGTCAATATTTTACTCACATTATCTCCAGATAGCCAATTACATAAGAAGAACAGATTAATACTATGACCTTTTTTTTTATTTTTGCAGTTGAGGAAAATTTTCAAGCAGGTTAAATGTCTATACAAGGTCATTCAGCTCTTAAGAGACAGAATCAGAATTGAAATTCCAGTTTGTCTGACGACAAGGCCTGTATGGTATGTACTACCACACAACTGTCTTTAAAATACCAATATATATATATATATATATATATATATATATATATATATATATATATATATATATAGTGTACTTTATTTCACCCCAGCAATGTGAATTGTTTTTGCATACTTTTCTCTGTCATTAGTCTGGCCAGGCCTCCCAAACACTGTGCTCATTATTGAAAGACAGGAATCCTGAATTGAAGGTGAGATTTGTGATCATGGAATGAAAACAAACAGCAACAATAAAACAAAAAACAAACACCTCAGCAAGCCTAATCATAAATCAGACCCATCAATACTGTATGCTAAGCAACTGAGTCAATGAGTTTTGTTTTTACTGAAGATTCAGTAGTATTGTTAATATTTTATCAAAATGTATATGTAATTAATGCCTTTGTCCTCTTCTAAATCATGATTCTTACCTTTATAACAGAGGCCCCAGCTCTAGAGAGTGGGCTGTGAATCTGGGCTGCAGCAGCCATGTTGGCAATAGTATTTAGATGGTTCATCTGATTCATTGCCATGGCAACTGATGCAGGAGGTAAGCTGACTGGAAGTAGAGGATGAGGCATCATCATAAATGGCAGATCTAGCCCTAAAAGAGACAGTGCATGCTAAATTATTATATTTGTAAAATTATTTTTGACAAGGGGAAATCACATCAAAATCATATGCAAAATTGATGCAAAAAAATAAAGTTACCTTGTTGGATTTCTTAAAAATCAACTTTTATTATATTTTAGTGTCTCTTTGAGCAATTAATATTACTTATGAGATTGAATATTGTTTATAGTTTTTAAATCTACCTATTCCACATACTACTATTTATTTTTTTAAATATATTTTTATTGATTTCAGAGAGGAAAACAAAGTGAAAGAGAGATAGAAACATCAATGATGAAAAGAGAATCATTGATCGGCTGCCTCCTACAGCCCCCTACTGGGGATTGAGCCCAAAACCTGGGCATGTGCCCTTGACTGGAATTGAACCTGGGACCCTTCAGTCTGCAGGCCAAGGTTCTATCCACTGAGCCAAACCAGCTAGGGCCATACTACTATTTATTAATATTTATTGTTCTTGCTCTCACTCCCAAAGTATTTATAAGATGCAATCTGTTTACCCATAAACACAAACAAAAATCTTTAAGCCAAGCCTTATTTCTTATTTAGCTAAAAGAAACAACTACCTCTTAAATCATTATAATATATTGATGTGTTCACAGTTTCTAGCTTAATACTTTCTTCAGAAAACATAATAGTGGTCCTGGTAAGACAAGATGTAGATTCTCTAGACTCAGAATTATTGAAGAAATTAAGACTTGGAATACGTTCTACCCTGTAGTTATAAATCTTTAACATGAATGCCTATAGCTCAAATTTGAAGCCTTTGTCAATAAGGAATAACTCCCCTATCAAACGTCAACTTGTTTTCCAGTTTAATATAAATTTAAAATATTTTGAGCAGTGTCTAAAATTCTTTTTGTTTTCTTATGCAAGGTAAAATAATTTCATACATTTTAAAATTTTTAAAGAATATTTCTCAAGTATGAGTCACATTTACACTAGTGGTAACCACAAATGTGTCATAATGAAAAACATAACACATTAAAAGAGTTGTCTAGTTACAACTTATGTCTTTGAGATTTGTGAAGAAACACTTTTGACCAGAGGCTAGGGAAAGTTAGTTTGACATAATGCATGTTAACATGACTACAGTAAGGAAACCATAGGACTTTACAATGTATTTTAAACTATTGTTCTGACAGTAATCTTGCATTCTTTTGGACAGAAGCCTAGAAACCAGTAATCTTTAACATATGTTCTAAAACATCCTTGCTTATAATTTTTTCTAAACTATTACAGATTATATAAATTCTATTATTGGCAATATTTATGTTGGTTCTACACACAATAATAAACTATTAATAACATCCTTTTTTCCTCTTTGCTATTCCCTAATTTTTTGCCTCCCATATCACAACAGCAAGTGAACAACAATGAATCCATAGGAAGTATATTCAGAGGCCCCCTAAGTCGCATTCCTCAATCAACAGTAACAGTAATACAGACAAACATTCAAAACTCACATACTTGGGACAAAAAGGAGGCTAGAAGGGAGAAATAATGTTAATTGACTTGAGATACATCTCCTAGGTTAAGCAATCATGGCTGAATTAAAGACATTAACAAAAATAATTCAAGGGCAGAACAATGAAAAAAAAAAGATGCTTTTAGATATGACAGGTTTCATACAACACTAATGTGAGCATCTTAATAAATTAAAACAGTCATCAATATTTCTGCTAGATATAGCAACAAAATGAACTGCTATCAGAATTACACAAAGATTAAAAAATAGCTAGAAACTTAATTTCTGCATGGAATAAAAGAAGGGGAGCATACTCCGTATTCCCTATGGGTTCAAGGTCCCAAAGAATATTTTTAAAAAGTATTTTAAATTTTTACCCTATCACTTCACTTATGACTTACTATCTATAAAACTATAAATCTTTTTTCAGAAGCAATCTATCAAACCAAACTTTTTAATTATGAAACATTTCTCCTGTGATTATTAATTTATTAGAGCAGCCTCAAAACTGTGTAAACACTGAATTCAAAATGCCCTTCTGCACCCCCTTTTAAACTAGAAGTTTATTTTCAGTTAGCCTTCCAAAATGCATATGCATTTTATACCTTACCCATCATACAGCTTTGCTATAATAATTGCACATCCCATAATATACAATACATTAATCACTCTTTATCTTTCCCCTAAAACCTTCACTTCATGCTCAACATAAGCAACTATCAATGACTGAAATAGATTTCTAGATAAGTCTCTCATTCACCATAAACTCAAGATAATTATAAACTTAAATTCTACATGTACTCAGTGTTTTAGTAGCAAATTGATGAAACTCTAGATGAAAAGTAGCCAACTGTGCCTCCTTTAACCACTCAAACCTATCTACACTAATATAAGAGAAAGATGCTAATTGACCATGCTCTTTTCGACACTCACAAGCCAATCAGGAGTGAGTATGCAAATTAACCCAACAAAGATAGTGAGTTAATTTGCATACGAAGGCACCAAGCAGCCAGGGGTGGGGTAGGATTCAGGCAACCTACACTGCCCAGCCGCTCCGGGCCTCTGGGCAGTGTGGGAAGGTGGAAAGGCAGCTCTGGGCCGGAGTGAAGGCGGTGCCGGCAGCCAGGGGAAGGAAGACCCATTCTTGCATGAATCTTCATGTATCGGGCCTCTAGTATATATATAAAAGCCTAAATAACCATTATGGCATAATGACCAGAACAACCGGTTGCTATGATGTGCACTGACCACCAGGGGGCAGATGTTCAACACAGGAGCTGCCCCCTGGTGGTCAGTGTGCTCCCACAGGGGAAGCGCCTCTTAGCCAGAAGCCAGGCTCATGGCTGGCAAGTGCAGCTGCCACTGCAGGAGCCTCGCCCCACTCTGCGGCAGCACTACCAAGACATGGCAGCAGGCACAGCAGGCCAGGATGAGTGTAAGTGGAGCAGTGCCTGGCCCCGATTTGAGCTCCTCCCAGGTTGCCTGCCACTTGGCGCACTGCTACATCCCCCAAGGGGTCCCAGAATGCGAGAGGGTTGTCCAGCTGCCGGCTTAGGCCCAATCCCAGTGCCATTCTCTGTAGAAGGCAGTCAGTCTGAACAACTCAGTGACTCAGGGAAGTGCAGGGAACTCAGGGTGAGCCTGCCTCCCCACTTGACTCTCCCAATTGATGGTGTTCACAGGACAGACTATAGTGGTCCAGCCTGTGCATGTGTAGCAGCTGCTGAAGCTCAAGCAGCAGGCTGTGCAGCAGCAGAAGGCCATCCAGCCACAAGTCGGCAGGTGGACATCCCCTGAGGGGTCCCAGACTGCGAGAGGGCACAGGCCGGGCTGAGGGACCCCCCCCCACCCAGTGCATGAATTTCGTGCACCGGGCCTCTAGTGTTTAAATAAACCTTTATTCAATTTACACTTTCCTTAACAGTGTAATAATTTTTCCTTATTCTGTAAATATTTTCAGCATCATCCAGACACCATCTGGCTGTATTAAGGCATAAGTCTACTTAAAGTCCAATTGACAGGCAAACTAAATGCAAACTACAATTATAATAGCCCATTGACACTTTTAAAATCTAATTCATCCAACAATTCAAATGACCATGAAGGACTTAAAAGTCACACTTTCAGATCATGACCTGCAATAACTAACCGTCATTTGACTTTACTACCCTGTACTCTAAGACCGTGGTCGGCAAACTGTGGCTAGCGAGCCACATGTGGCTTTTTGGCCCCTTGAGTGTGGATCTTCCACAAAATACCATGGCCTGGGTGAGTCTATTTTGAAGAAGTGGTGTTAGAAGAAGTTTAAGTTTAAAAAATTTGGCTCTCAAAAGAAATTTCAATCGTTGTACTGTTGATATTTGGCTCTGTTGACTCTGTTGACTAAGGAGTTTGCCGACCACTACTCTAAGATAATATTTACATTACAGTACACTTGAGCAGTGACCCCACTTGATTTGCACATGCAAAGCATATGCAAATATTGAGTTATGTAAGTCAACCTTTTCCCCAAAGATGAAAACATTAAATTGAGAGCCATCAATAGTACACAACATTCCAGAAATCTGGCTCATTTAGTCAAATGGCATAAATATACATACTTTTTTTTAGTATGGTAATGAAAATAAATTCTTTTTTAAAATTACCAAAATATCTCATCTTTTTCCTGTCAACAACTCCTATAACTTTTATGTAAGTTCATCACATCACTTCTTCCTAGCCATAAAGGCTAAAAACTTCAGTAATGCTCTAATCCTTCCTCTAAAATACCACATTAATTCAATTTCCAAGTCATGTTGACCTGTGTAATATCTTGCCATTCCTACAGTCAGGCACCAATTCCATCATACCTGATTGGTACTCTGTCTTCCTGGTTGGTTTTCCTATGCTGTTTCATTTGCCTTTCCAAGTCAATTTTAAGACTTTCAGTGGCTACTTGCTGTCTCCAGAATAAAATATATAAGTACTTTAGTTTCATGTTAAATTACTTTTCTAGCTTTTATATCTCAATTTATTTATCTATGTATACTACACTCTGGCCTCACTCTCCTATGTGCAGCTCTTTACAGTTTTAATTTGCCTTAACATTCATTCTTGTCTGTCCATGCCTATCTCTGGAATCTACCTCTCTAACCCTATTTGGGGGGATATGGTAAATGTTTGCCACCTTAAAAAAATATAGACTTTCTTTGTAGAGCAGTTTTAGAATTACCCCCCAAAATCAGAAATTACAGAAACTATTTCCTCTCCACCAGCAGTTTCCCCTCTTATTAATATCTGTAACAGTGTGCTATATTTCCTACAATTGAGGTCTGAACATTGATAGATTATTAAATACAGTTCATAGTTTGCATTATGGTTCATTCTTTGCATTTCAGATTCTACAGCTTTTTTCAAATGCATAATATCATGTATATACCTAAAGTACTTATATATATTACAGTATCACATAGAATAATTCCAATGCTCTAAAATCCTAGATGCTCCACCTATTCATCCCTCCTTTCTTACCCTTGGCTTTTACTGTCACTCTGCATTTGCCTTTTCTTGAATGCCATATAGGTGGAATCATACACTATTTAGTCTTTTCAGTCTGGCTTTGTTTCACTTAACAAAATGCAATAAAGTTTAATCCAAGCCTTTTCAAATCTTTATAGCTAATTTGATTTTTTTACTAACTAGTGTTCCATAGTATGAACGTACCACAATTTGTTAACTCATTTGCCTTTGAAAAACATATTTGTTGCTTTAAACTTTTAGCAATTTTGAATAATGTTGCTGTAAACTTTGGTACGTAAATTTTTGTGTGGACATAAGTTTTCAACTCATTTGAATAAATAGGGGAAACTATTTCTGCTTTGTGAGAAACGGCCAAGAAGTTTACAATGAGGCTGTACCATTTTTGCATTCCCACCAGCAATAAGTGAGAGTCCTGTTGCTCTTAATCTTTACCAGCAATTGATGTTGAAGGATTTTTGAATATTCACTACTCCAATAGGTGTAGGGGTAAGTTGTTTTTCTTTTCAGTTAATTAATGACATATGATGAGCATATTTTCATATGATTACTTGCCATCTGTGTATCTTATTTGAAGAGGTATCTATTTATAATTTCAATTTATAAATTTGGCTAATTTTTATTTATTTATTATTTCTTAGTGTTGACTTTTAAGAGGTTTTGCAATTTTATTATCAGTCCTTTATCAAATATATGTTTCACAAAAATTTTCTCCCATGCTGTTGCTTCTCTATTTCATTTTCTTTCTTTTTTATTTATTTATATTCTTTATTGTTGAAAGTATTACATAGGTTTCCTTTTCCCCCATTGACCTCTCCCTGCCAGCTCCTTCCCCCCAGCACAAGCCATCACCAGCTTACTGTATGTGTCCATTGGTTATGCTTATATGCATGCATACAAGTCCTTTTGCTTTGATCTCTTACCCCACCCCTCACCTTACCCTGCCTTCCTTCTGAGGTTCAATGATCAGGGCTGATTGGGGGACTAGCCAGATGTGGGGAGGTGCCGCAGGAGGTTGGCTAGCCAAGGGGAGGGGCTGCAGGAGGTTGGTTGGCCTGGGGGGAGGAGCTGTGGGAGGTTGGCTGGCTGTGGGAGGGAGGAGCTACGGGAGGTTGGTCATAGGAGTGCACTGACCACCGGGGGGCATCTCCTGTATTGAATGTCTGCCCCCTGGTGGTCAGTGTGTGTCACAGTGACCAGTCATTCTGGTCGTTCAGTCATAAAGGTTGCTTAGGCTTTTATATATATACTACTAGAGGAGGCCTGGTGCATGAAAATTTATGCACTGGAGCAGGGGGTCCCTCAGCCCGGCTTGCCCCCTCTCACAGTCTGGGAGCCCTCAGGGGCGTGAGGCAGCCCAGCCGTCAGGGGAAGGCAACGCCCCATCATACCTCTGCTGCTGCCACTGCCGGCAGCGCAAGCCTCGGCCGGCCCTGGTTACCTGAGCCTTGGGCAGCCTTGGGCAGCTGGGAAGCCACCATCCAAGGCTTGCATGCACCTCGGATGTTGGCTGGGAAGCTGCCATCTGAGGCTTGCCTGTACCCTGGGCCGACCCTGGGTGGCTGGGGGGCTGAGAGGACTTGGGGACACCGGAGGCATGCATGCAGAGCTGAGGGGACTCAGTGCTGCTATCTTGTGGCTGTGGACGCCACCATTTTTGAGGGCGTGGCAGGCAATTAGTATATTCCCTCCTTATTGGCTGTTGGTGCCACCATCTTTGTGAGGGTGTGATTGTCAATTAGCATATCCCCTCTTTATTAGATAGGACTAGTGGACTAGTGCATGAAATTCATGCATATTCAAAGGGGATTAATTAGAGAAAATATTTTAATATTGCTATTTGCCCTTTCTCTATAATAGAAGTGTCAGAGATGAAAGAAAATTAGTAAAATGTATATGAAAATCTTCCTCCTGTCAGAGTCTGGGGCGTGTCACAGGACCCAGAGTAAAGTCCCCACCCAACCATGGCAACTCAAAATCATTGGAGACCCAGACCCAGCCAGCCACACCCCCATTGGGCTAGATCCAGACTCGGCTGGCCCTACCCTTGTCAAGCCCCGCCAGGTGGGGGGCGCAGCCTCAGGCCCCCATCCTGGTGCTGAGTAGGGATGCAGCCTCAGGTCCCCTGGCCCAGTGCTGGGGCAGGAGGCATGGCCTGAGGTCTCCTGTCAAGCCCTGCTGGGTAGGGGGCGTGGCTTGAGGTCCCCCTGCCTGGCACTGGGCAGGGGACACAACGTCAGGTTCCCCAGCCCGGTGCTGGGGGGGGGGGGCACTGCCTGAGGTCCCTGGTCAAACCCTGCTAGGCAGGAAGTGTGGCCTGAGGTCCCCTGTCAAGCCCCACCGGGTAGTGGGTGTAACCGCAGATCCTCTGTCCCGGCCCAGCGCTACGCAGCCTCAGGTCCCTGCTGATTGCTCGTTAAGGCTCATTATGGGAATTCGGCCTCCACTCTGGGTGCAGCCATCTTGTGTTATGGAAACCCTGCCTCCACAGTGGGTGCTGCCATCTTGTGTTACAGAAACCCCCGCCTTTGCTGTGAGGGCCACCATCTTTGTGATGCTGTGATGGTCAATTTGCATATACCCTCTTTATTATATAGAATGGGCCCAGTGCACAAATTTGTGCACCTTGAAAGGAACAGTGGACATAGGGGTGGGTCTTGGCATATCCTCTCTACCCCCATCTGGCCCCTTCCGCTGTGGCTCCCAGTCCCCTATCTGCAGGCAGCCCTATCCCCACTCCCACGCTCTGACAGCACTGGCTCCGCTCACACCCACTGATAGCATAGAGCTATTGGGTCGGCGCCAGCAGCAGGTGTGAGCAGGGCTGGCGCTGGCAGTCGGTGCAAGCAGCAGCTGCTTCCCCAATTGGCCCTCAGGAGCAGGGGAAAGTGGAGAATCCCTCAGGGGTGATCGAGCTGGCAGCTTCCACTCGCACCTCTGCCCAGCACTGGTGCTGATCGCTTGGCGCCATCAGCAGGTACACGTGGTGGCTCCTGTGCCGGCAGTGGGTGCAAGCGGGGCAGGCACCAGCAGCAGGTGCAAGCACCGGGCGGGACCGTGGCACATGGGAGCAAAGAATTTTCAGTAACCACCAGAGGTTCACCCTGATGACAGCAAGCAGTGCCCCACCTTGGTCTGGAGCCCCTGCACACCTGATCTACCATCCCACCATAGCTGACGCCCACCATATTCTACGCTCTGCCACCCGTTGCCAACACCTGCCATGTTATGCGTGTGCTCCCTAGTGGTCAGCACACATCATAGCAACCTGTTGTTCAGTTGTTCCTCAGTTTGGTCTATTTGCATATTAGCCTTTTATTATATAGAAAGATGTATGTTGCACTTATTTATTTATTTAATATTTTTTACTGATCTCAAAGAGAAAGGGAGCGAAAGAGATATAAACATCAATGATGAGATAAAATCATTGATCAGCTGCCTCCTGCATGCCCCACACTGGGGATTGAGCCAGCAACCAGGGCTAGAACTGTGAGCTCCTAGTTCACAGGTCAATTCCCAACTACTGAACCACACTTGCAGGCCTGTATGTTGCATTTAAATAATGGCAGAGACATCAACATCACAGGTCACTTGAGCACATGGGACAATCTATGCTTTTAGTTGGTATATTTAGTACCATCATATTTAAAGTGATTACTTATAATTGGATAAGGAACTATCATAATTGTTATTGTTTCCTATTCACTGTCCTTCTTAAAAAAATATTGTCTTCCACACCTTTGTTACTTTCTCTAGTGTTAAGTGAGCATTTTATATGATTCCTTTTTCTGTTGTCTCTTATCATATTAATTATGCTTCCTTTAAAATATTTAAGTGGTTTTCCTGGAGTTGTCAGTATACATTTACAACTTATGTAAACCCACTTTTAAATAACATTATACCCCTTCATGTGCAGTTCAAGTGCCTTAGAGCAGAGTATTTTCTAATTCTTCCCTCCTGTTCCTTATAATGTTGCTGTCATACCATTCATCAATAAGGTACAATCATTCAATACATTGTTGTTATTATTATTTTGGACAGAATTGTATTTGTTAGATTAATTTAGAATAAGAAAAATATATATTACTAGAGGCCTGGTGCATGAAATTTGTGCACGGGGGTGTGTGTCCCTCAGCTCAGCCTGCACTCTCTACAATCTGGGACCCCTCGAGGAATGTCCGACTGCCCATTTAGGCCTCATCCCGGTAAGATTGGGCCTAAATGGGCAGTTGGACATCCCTCTCACAATCCAGGTCTGCTGGCTCCCAACTGCTCACCTGCCTGCCTTCCTGATTGCCCCTAACTGCTTCTGCCTGCCAGCCTGATCACCCCCTAACCATTCCCCTGCCAGCCTTATTGATGCCTAACTGCTCCCCTGCCAGCCTGTTTGCCCCTAACTGCCCTCCCTACAGGCCTGGTCCCCTCCCCAAGTGCTCTCCCCTGCATGCTTGATTGCCCCCAATTGCCCTCCCTTGCAGGCCTGGTCCCTCCAAACTTCCCTCCTCTGCAGGCCTGATCCCTCCCAACTGCCCTCCCCTGCTGGCAATCTTGTGGTGGCCATCTTGTGTCCACATGGCAGTAGCCATCTTGTGTGTTGGAATGATGGTCAATTTGCACATTACTCTTTTATTAGATAGGATATAGGCCTGGTGCACAGGTGGGGGCCAGTTGGTTTGCCCTGAAGGGTGTCCTGGATCAGGGTGGGGGTTCCCTTGGGGTGTGGAGTGGCCTGGACGAGGGGCCTGTGGTGGTTTGCAGGCCGGCCATGGCCCCCGGTGACCCAAGCAGAGGCCCTGGTATCTGGGATTTACTTATCTTCTATAATTGAAACTTTGTAGCCTTGAGCAGAGGCCTGGGCTGGCGAGGGTGTGCAGGAAGCTTGGCTTCCTCCATTGCTGGGGAAACCCAAACCTCCTGTTCGCTCCATGACCACAGCCATTTTTGTTGGGATTTATTTATCTTCTATAATTGAAACTTTGTAGCCTTGAGCAGAGGCCTGGGAGGTCCAGGGTGTGCAGGAAGCTTGGCTTCCTCCATTGCCGGGGAAACCCAAGCCTCCTGCTTGCTCTGTGGCTGCAGACATCTTGGTTGGGTTAATTTGCATATTACTCTTTTATTAGATAGGATATACCTTAATTGTTTTTAATTTTGAAAACTTTCCCCCCACCTTAGCTGGTTTATCTCAGTGGATAGAGCATCTGCCTTGGGACTGAAGGGTCCCACGTTCTATTCTGGCCCAGGGCATGTACCTAGGTTGCAGGCTCCATCCATGTCCCTGGTTGCGATGCATGCAGGAGGCAACAAATTGATGTCTCTCACTCATCATTGATGTTTCTATCACTCTCTCCCTCTCTCTTCCTCTCTGACATCAATAAAAATCTTATATAATAAAGAGCTAATATGCTAATTAGACCAGACAGCAGAACAACCTTCAGAAATGACCTTCTGGAATGAACTTTCGTAACTACCTTCTGGAATGACCAGTGGGCGGGGGGCAGGATCATGGGGCTATGAGGCAGCCGGGGCCACGAGGTCCGAGGCAGCTGGGCCTGTGAGGGCCGAGCCCCTTGCACAAATTTTGTGCATCAGGCCTCTCGTATATATATATAAAAAAATTTCTCCCCAGTTTTATTAAGAAATAATTGGCATACATCACTCTGTAAGTTTAAGGCATACAACATGATGGTTTGGTTTATATATATTGTGAAATGATTACCAAAATCAGTTCAGCTAACATCCACCTACTCATATAAATACAGTAAAAAGAAAAGAAAGAAGAAAAGAGGAAAAAAGTTGTCCTTGTGATGAGAACACTTAGCATTTACTCTCTTAACAACTTTCCCATATATATTATACAGCACTGTAAACAATAGTCATCAAATTGTACATTACATCCTTACTTATTCATTTTATAACTGGAAGTTTGTACCTTTTGACCACCTTCCTCCAATTCCTCCTCTTTTACCTCCACTTCTGGTAACCACAATTCTGATGTCTTTTTATATAATATTTTTTCAGATTCCATATATAAGTGATGTCATATAGATCATACAGTATTTTTCTTTCTTATTTCACTTATCATAATGCTTTCAATGTCCATTCCTGTTATTACAAATGGTAATATCTCCCTGTTTTTTAATGGCTGAATAATATTCCAGTGTGTGTGTGTGTGTGTGTGTGTGTGTGTGTGTGTGTGTGTGTGGCGGGGGTGTGCTATGACCTCTTTATCCATTGAATCATTGATGAACAATTAGGGTTTTTCCATGTCTGAGCTTTTGTAAATAATGCTTATATGAACATGAAGGTGCAGATATGTTTTTGAGTTAATGTTTTTGTTACCTTTGGATATAGTCCCAGAAATAGAATTGCTCGATCATCTGGTTGTATTATTTTAATTTTTTGAGGATTCTCCACATTGTTTTTCATAGTGGCTGTACCAATTTTCAATCCCATCAACAGTGCACAAGGTTTCCCATTCTCCACATCCATGCCAGCATTTGGTATCCCTTGTCTTTTTGATGATGGCCATTTAACAAATTGAGATAATATCTCATTCTTTTTAAATTTGCATAATCTTAATTACTAGTGATGTGGAGTATCTCTTCATGTACTTGGACTTTCATATATAATTTTTGGAGAAATGTCTATTCAGTTCTTTGACAATTTTAAAATGAGGATATTGAGTTATATGAGTTCTTTATACATTTTTGGATATTAAGTCCTTATAAAAAATATGTCTTGTCAATATTTTTCCACATTCCATAGATTGTCCTTTCATTTTGTTGATGGTTTCTTTTGTTGTGCAGGAGATTTTTAGTTTGATGTAGGCCCATTGTTTATTTTGTAGCTTGTGCTTTAGGTGTGATTTCCAAAATGTTATTTCCAAGATCTATGTCAAGGATATTTTTGCCTCTATGTTTTCTTCTAGGAGTTCCATGATATTAGGTGTAATATTTAAATTTTTGATCCATTTTGAGATAAATTATATGAGTGGTGTGAAATTGGGATCAATTTTTATTCTTTCATATGTGAATATTCAATATTTCTAACACCAGTTATTAAAGAGATATTTTCTCCATTGAGTATTCTTAGCTTCCTTGTCAAATATCAGTTGAACATATTTGCCTGTATTTATTTCTGGACTCTTGATTCTATTCCACTTGTCTATTTGTCTGTTTATATGCTAGTACCATACTCTTTTGATGACTATTGCTTAAGAGTGTAACTTGAAATCAGGAAATGTGATGCGTCCTACTTTGCTCTTATTTCTCAGTATATATTTGTCTATTCAAGGTCTTTGTGATTCCATATATATTTCAGGAGTGTTTTTTTCTAATTCTGTAATAAATGCCATTAAAATCTTGATAGAGAGTGCATTGAATCTATAGATGGCTTCAGGTAGTATTGACATTTTAATCATACTAACTTTTCCAATCAATGTATACGGGATACTTTTCCACTTATTTGTCTTTTTCATTTTGTTTCATCAGTGATTTACAGTTTTCAGGGTAGAGATATTTCACCTCTTTAGCTAAATTTATTCCTAAGTATTTTATTATTTTGGTGCTATTATAAATGGAATTAATTTCTGTAATATATTTTTCAGATAATTTGTTATTAGCATATAGAAACTATTGATTTTTGT
The DNA here is from genome assembly GCF_027574615.1 of Eptesicus fuscus. Lineage (NCBI taxonomy): Eukaryota > Metazoa > Chordata > Mammalia > Chiroptera > Vespertilionidae > Eptesicus > Eptesicus fuscus. The sequence continues at coordinate 29,409,427 of NC_072473.1, forward strand.
ATGTTAATTTTGTATACTATAATTTTATTGAATCCCTTGGTAAGCTCAATGTAGAAAATATAGAAAATCATTTTTTAAAATCATGTCATTATGTTATATGCACTCCTATGCTCATAGCAGACTTATTTACAATAGCTAAGATCTGGAAACAGACCAAGTGCCAACCAATAAATGAATGGATAAAAAACAAACAAACTGTGGTGCATTTACATAATGAATTGCTATGCAGCTGTAAAAAATAAGAATATCTTACCCTTTCAGACAGCATAGAGGGACCTGGAAAGTATTATGCTAAGTGAAGTAAGCCAGTCAGAGAAAGACAAGTATCACATGATCTCACTTATATGTGAAATCTAATGAACAAAATAAACTGATGAATAGACTCAGAGACATTGAAACATGCAAGAAATGGAAGTATTTCAGAGGGAAGTGGAGGAGGCTGGAAGAGATTAGCCAAAGAATTTATGTGCATATATGCACTGAAGGGCTGAGGAGGGGGCAGGATAGGGTGCAGGGAGTCAACAGGGGGAAAACATTGGAGAACATAATGCTAAGTGAAATAAGCCAGTCAATGAAAGAAAAATACCACATGATCTCACTCATTTATGGATAGTAAAGAACATTATAAAGTGATGAACAAAAAGATAGATACAGAGACAGTAAAGCATCAAACAGACTTTCAAACTACAGGGGGAAAGTTAGGGAGAGGTGGGGGAGTTATGAAATCAAACGAAGGACTTGTATGCATGCATATAAGCATAAACAATGGACTCAAAACTCTGGGGGGTGAGGGCATGAATGGGTGTGGGGTGGGGGAGGGTAATGGTAAGATATGTACACATATAATACCTCAATAAAAAAAATAAAATAAAAAATAAATAAATAAAAATAACAAAAAAAAAAACCAAGGGGAAAACAGGGACATCTGTAATACTTTCAACAATAAAGATAATTTAAAAAAAAGAAAATCATGTCATCTGCAATATAAAATAATTTCACTTCTACCTTTTCAATTATAATACTTTCTTGTCTAATTGCTCTAGCTAGGACTTCCAGTACTACATTGAATAGCAGTGATAAGAGTGGGCACCTTTGTCTTGTTCCTGACCTTAGAGAAAAATCTTTCCACATTTCACCATTGAATACATTAGCTGTGGGTTTGTCACATATGGTCTTCATTATGTTGAAATTTGTTCCTTCTATGACTAATTTGTAAAGAGTTATAATCAAGAATAGATGTTGAACTTTGTCAAATGACTTTTATGTGTTTATTGAAATGATCAAATGATTCTTTTCTTTCATTCAGTTAATGTAAAGTATCACATTGATTTGCATATGCTGAACCATCCTTGCATTCCTTGGATAAATTTTTAATGTGCTGCTGAATTCAATTTGCTGGTATTTTATTAAAAAAATTATATGTGTATTTTTCAGGAATATTGGTTTATTTTTTTCCAGTTGTATCTTTTTCTGATATTAATATCAGGATAATGCTTGCTTCATAAAATGAGTTTGGGAATGTCCCCTCCTTTCAATTTTTTGAAGAGTTTGAGAATTATTGGTGTTAATTATTTTTTAAATATATGGTAAAATTCACTATTGAAGCCATATGTTCCTGGGCTTTTCTCATTTGAGATGTTTTTTATTATTGATTAAATTTCCTTACCAGTAATTGGTTTATTCATATTTTTTTTCTTTCTGATTCAGACTTTTTGAGTTGTAGTTTTACTTTAATGTATTCATTCTGTAACACTCTTCCTCTCTTTATGTATATCTAAGTTTCTGACCTATATCATTGTCCTTCTCTCTGAAGACATTCTTTTAACATTTAGTACAGGGCAGATCAACTGGTACAGTTACAAATTTCCTCAGCTTTTATTTGACTGAAAATATATTTCTTATTTACTTTAAAAAATAAATTTCACTGGATACAGAATTATAGGTTGGTGGGTATTTTTTCTTTCAACACTACATATTTCATATCACTCTATTCTTGCTTACTTGGTTTCTGAAGATAAGTACAATGTGATTATTATCTTTGTTCCTATATGGGTAAGGAAGGTTTTTCTCTCTCTGTCTTCTTTCAAGATATTCTCCTTGTTTTTCATTTCCCAGTTTGACTATAATCTATATAAAGATAGATAGATCTATGTCTATCTATCCATCCATATAGCTATAGCTATGGATATATGTTAATGTTTTCTGAGTCTCCTGTATCTGTGATTTAATATATCTTGTTAATTTTGGGGAAATTTTGAGTTATTGTTACTTTATTTTTAAAAAAAGATTTTTAAATTGATTTTTTAGAGAGAGAAGGGAAAGGGACAGAGAGAGAGAGAAACATAATGTGAGAGCAGAATATCAATTGGCTGCCTCCTGCAAGTCTTCCACCAGGGATCAAGCCTGTAACTGGGGCATGTGCCCTGACAGGGAATCAAACTCGCAACCATTCTGTGCATGGGACGATGCCCATCCAATTGAGCCACACCAGCAAGGGTAAGTCATTATTACTTTAAATAGTTTTTCTGTTACATATTCTTATTCTTGTTCTGGTATCCCCATTACATATTTTATACTACACCTTTTGTAATTGCCACATAGTTCTTGGATATTCTGTTCTTTTTTTTTTGTTTTCATTCATATTTTTTGCTTGGTTTTTCAGTTGGGACTTTTGATTGACATATCTACAAAGTTAAAAATTATTTGCTAAAACATGTCCAGTGTACTGATGGGCACATAAAAAGCATTGATCATTTTTTGGGCAATTTTTTTTCAGAAATATTATATTTATTTTTTAACTCTTAATTGTGAGAGTATTATAGATGTCCCTCCTTTTGTCCCCCATTGCCTCCTTCCACCCAGATCCCACCCTGCCATAGGCCTTCACCATTCTATTTATTGTTTGTGTGCATGGATAATGCATGTATGTATGTAAATTTTTGGTTAATCTGTCCTCGCCCCTCCCCCTTCCCTCTGAGATTCGATTCATCAGTCTTTTCCCTGCCTCTGGCTCTACTTTATTTATTTTGTTCATTAGATTCTGTGTTCATTTATTTTTATTGTTAGATTCAATTGCTGATAGTTATGTATTTATTGCCATTGTATTATTAATATTTTTAAATCTTTTTTTCTTCTTAATCTTCTTCTTAAAGAAGACCCTTTAACATTGCATATAATACTAGTTTGGTCATGAAAACTCTTTTAGCTTTTTCTTGTCTGTGAAATTATTTATCTGACCTTCAATTCTAAATGATAGCTTTGCTGGGAAGAGTAATCTTGGTTGTAGGTCTTTGCCTTCTATCACTTGGAATATATATTTGCTGGTACTCCCTTCTGGCCTGCAAAGTTTCTGTTGAGAAATCAGCTGATAGTTGTATGGGCGCTCCCTTATAGGTAACTAACTGCTTTTTTCTTGCTACTTTTAAGATTTTATCTTTGTCTTTAAACTTTGGCATTTTAATTATGATGTATCTTGGTATGGGCCTCTTTGGGTTCATCTTGTTTGGGATTCTCTGTGCTTCCTGGACTTGTAGGACTATTTATTTCACCAGGTAAGGGAAGTTTTCTGTCATTATTTCTTCAACTAGGTTTTCAATTTCATGCTCCCTATCTTCTCCTTCCAGCACGCCTTTGATGCAAATGTTGGAACACTTGAAGTTTTCCCAGAGGCTCCTTATACTATGTTTATATTTTGGGATTCTTTTTTTTTCTCTCTCTCCTGATTGGGTGTATTTTGTTTCCTCATATTTCAAATTCTTGAAGTCCTGTATTCTACTATTGAGTACCTGTAAATTATTATTTTTTCAATTAGCTTCATTTCTGACTGGTCCTTGTTTATGTTTTTAATATTCTCACTGAGTTCCTTGACATTCTCACTAAGTTCCTTGAAGGTATCGTTAGGTTCCTTTAGAATTCTTATAACTATTGTTTTGAACTCTCTATCTGGTAGTTTTCTTGCTTCCATTCCATTTAGTTCTTTTTTTCTGGAGATTTCTCCTTTTCTCTCATTTGTGACATTTTTTTCTCTCCAAATTTTGGCTACTTACCAGTGTTTGTTACTATATGTTATGTACATTTTCTATGTCTCCTAGACTTTGTACAGTCACCTTGTGTAGTGGGTATCCTATAGGACTTGTGGCTCAGCCTCCCCAGTCACCTGAGCTGGGCACTCCAGTGTGTGCCCCAGTGTGAGGTGTGTGCACTGTCTTATTATAGTTGAGCCTTGATTGAATTTGGACTACTGGGAGGGGTTGACATACAGGCCAATTGGTTGTAGGGATTGGGTATGATTACAGCAGAAGAGATGCTGTGCAGGAGCCGATCCTGTGGTACAGAATTTGCTTCAGTTGCGCCTTGGTGCTCACTGAGTCTTCCCCTTGAGTGTGTTACTCCTGGACTTTGATCATTTGTAATCTGGCAAATGAACTCAGGTTGAAGTTGACCACTAGGTGGACTGTCTCTGGGGCCTCCTGGAAGGTGCAAAGTAAGCTTCTGTTTGTGCCCTGACTGGGGCCACCCAGCATGAATTACAAGGTAATATGCAATTGGCTGCTGCTTATATTGATCTTGGAAGTACCCAGGAGAGAACAAGCTCTGAACCTGGCTGTGCTGCCACCAGTGCTGGGCCCGGGGCAACTTGTTGGGATATAAGAAGCATGCTGACACCACATGATGCTTGTTTTGGAGATTTTAGGAAAGTCCAACAAGAGAGACCAGTTGTATGGAAAAGCCACTGGAAATGGCTTAAATGAGCCTATAATTAGGCAGGGGTGGAATTTCAGGACATCATCAGGGTGGGTTGAAAAGTGTGAGCCAGGTTGATGGAGATTAAGATATGGCAGCCTATCGGCTCTGTGGGGGGAAGGACTCAGCAAAGGAACACTAGCCTCTGCTAGCACTTCTGTCTGGGGGAAAGCTGCCCCTCCAGCTCTTGCCTTGACTCCAGGCAAGCTAGTTCCTCCCTGAATGTCCCAGGTTCCTTTCAAGCTGCTGCTCAAGCACTGGAACTCAGAGGGAGTGGTTTTGTGTAAGATGAACTGCCTGGGACTCCTGCAGCCTCTGTGTCACTCAGCCACAATCCTCACTGTTTTTTAGAAACCAAAGCTGTGAGGAGTTCACTTCCTGGCACTAGAAACCTGGGATGGGGGGGTGGTGTGGGGTAGGGAACCCTTGCTCTTCACAGGAAGTCTCCACAGCTAAGATATCCCTCCTGATTTTAAACTGCCACATGTGGGTGTGGGATCAGCCAGTTCAAAATTATGTCCCACGTCGCCTTCCCTCCTATCAGTCTCCACGTGCTTCTTCTTTAGTTCCCTAGTTGTAGGACTTCCGTTCAGCTAGATTTCAGGTAGTTTTGAATGATTTTTATTCTATATTTTAGTTATAAATTTTGGTGTGGTTTTGTTAGGCAGCGATTATCCAACGCTGTTATCTTGAGAAAGCTGTTGGACAATTTTTTATTTACAAAATGTTCTTTTTATTCTTGGAATTTCCACCTTTAAATTTCATCTGTTTTTGTATATTTCCTAGTTTTTTTTTCATTCTATCGGTATATTTATTATTGTTAAATTAAATTCTAGGTTTGATAATTTGAATATCTGCTCTAATTTTGGTTTAAATGATTGCTTTATCTCTTCAGACTGTGTGATTTTTTTGCCTTTCTATAATTTTTAATTTTTTTGTTTACAGCCAATAATGATGTAGTGAGGAAAGGTAACTGAGATATACAGGCCTTTAGTGTAAGGTTTTATGGTTATCTGGCTGATAGTCTGTGTTTCCTGTTTGCTGTAGCTGTTGTATTAATAGCTGTAATAGCCTTCCCCCACCACTGTTTTTCATTTTCCATAGAGAATCCATATTAAATAGAACCTGAGGTTTCCATTTTAATTCACTATTATTATACAGAGTCATATTGTGGAGATGGTAAAATGTGTAGGGAGGATAAGCATTTTATAATTTTATTATTAGTCTCAGTCTCTTAGAGAGTCTGTGTCCTTAACGCTATAACTTTCACAAGTGCTATTCAACATTTTCCTTTTTAGGTGATACAGAAAGGCTAGACGGACCTAGAGTTGTGTGATTCTCTTTTCACATGTGGAAGGCTACAGGGGTTGGGGCTGTGTAATTCCCTCCCCTCACATCAATTGCTACAGGATTCTGGAGTTTAGTATATCCATTTCCCTAGGTCAGCAAGGCTCTGATAATACCAATTAGTCTGGATAAAATTATTTCCTTTGAGGGTAGGCCTTTTTTAAGAAGTAGATAACACACTGGGAATACTTTGATATAGTTAATTTTCCTCCCCTTCTCCCCCGCCTCCTCCTGGCCCCCCCGCACCCGCTGCCAGAATCATAAAGGGGATTTTCTCAGGTCTTCACTTTGAAAACCTGATGGGATTCCCCTCCTGGAGGTATAAATCATGAAAGTGTAGGGACTCCCTAAGTACCTTTCAAGCTATTTTCACATTGAGTCTCCAGGAATCACTCAATTACTCTTTAAATGCTCTAACATGTCCAGCTGCTGCTATTGTTCCCTATATGCTATCATTCTCTGCATCTGCCTATATTTCCTGTTTGGGGGATAGCTAGGCCCTGTGAACTCAACCTGAGATGGATTTAAGAGTTGTTGATTCCATTTTTTTTATTGTTATGAGGACAGGAGTGACAACTTCTAAGCTCTACATGTCAAACCATAAACCAGAAGCCCTCTAAACTTCTCTCCTTTATGACATGTCTACCTTAGTCAGTCCTTTTTTGACTTCTTGTAACATATTTATAACTTTCCTGGCATTAATTTTGTTTTCCTTTGCTTAATTAACGTTCCATTTTTATGGGAGATTTCAGTCTTGAGATTCTCCCTTTTTTATAGTAAGACACCATAACTTTTATTATGCTTAATAGCTGATGAATTTCATTAAGATTTGGTGCATATTAAAATATCTCATAATTCCTTCATTGTCTTAATCCTAGGTTTTAGTGAGAGAACACAAGTCTTAGGGAAAAATTAATGGACCCCTTCTCGCAAATTTCCTATTTGTAAAAAGTGTAGGATTTTAGTCAAGCAATGTACATACGACCTGCTTTCCTACAGCAATAATTCTGTCTCTGACATTTCTAAAAACAGCATCTAAAGCAGAATTTGTATACATAAGCAATAGTTTGATTACTGAGTAATAATAATAGTAATACAGTACTTTACTGCCAGCAGCACTTCCTTTATTATTGTTAGCCTCATAAAAATCTTCTAATGAGTGGGTAAATTTTTATTTCTACTTTTAAATTGTGGACAATTACACTTGGAAAAGTTAGCTGACTTCTCCAAAATAAAAAAGTGATGTGGAATTCAAAATATGTGGAATTTAAACCCAAGTTTACATGACCATAGACAACATTCTTAACCACTCTGCTACACGTAGCACGTATTTTACTCTATTACATGACCATTCAATCTGTCTCAACTCTATAAACCCTACACTTTCACTGGGTTAAGGATCCAGAATGCTCACTATGGTACCACAAAAGCATTGCTAAACCTTACCCTTTTCCAAATAAATTCGTCTTTGTCTACCCTTCTGACTTAAAATTTAAAAACCCTATTGAAGAGAAATAGACTAGCCCTACTGGCCCAAGGTTTCCATTTTTTTCAATACACCAAGTTTTTGGAGGATAGTATACTTACTATTGGTCAGCAGATGGTTCTGCTGCAGTGGATTGAGGGTAGGAGCACCCCCAAGGCCTGGCTGGCTAACCAGAGCTGCATGAGTAATTCCATGTTGAGGACCAGGAGCAGCAAGAGGAGACTGCATCTTATCCTTATCCCATGAGCATTCACTTCCACCTAAAAAAACATTCATATGAATAGACTGTAATTTGACAACATTACATGAAAAGGCTGGTTAAAATTCCTTTTTAGGATTATAATTATTAATATTACTTATTAAAATATTATTAAGCATTGTAAGTCATGATGATTTTCAAAGCTTTCAATAGTCTTGGATTTAAGCTGCTTCGGAAAAGACTAAATAACTCTCACTAATAATGTAGGGGCACTTGTCTTACAGGTAGTCTAAACAAATCTGGAATCATAATGAATAGCTTTTGAAAGCATTTATCTGTTGAAGGCCATTAACTGAACACTACTGGCTTCAACCCTCTGAAATACATGTGCTATGTTTTAATGAAGAACAGTTGCTGTTCATTCAAACAGAATACACTCATTTTTAAGAGCATGATAAAATTCAAAAATATTTAAGAGACAAAATGATCAGTTATTTTGTACTCAGGTCCAGCCCTCAAAAGGCTAATCTCTTCACACATATCAGGCTTTTGTACAGAATAATCTGGATAAAATATAAAACCATGGCCCCCAATTTAAAATTGTACTTTCCTTTACTCATCCATGCTAGAGAGTGAAATAATGTGCAGACTACTATATTATGCAGACTACTATATTATGGCAGTGATCTACAGTGGTATAGATATTTCACTTGGCACTTAGCATACTATGAGGATGGAACCATTGCTTAAACCATATAGAAAACAATCACAGAATTATTTCCCCTCACATACTTTTAAGGAAATGTCTTTAAACAGAGGGGTACTGGGTTTAATTCTAGTCTCTTTGGTTGCAGATAGTCTGGCTTTAGAAAACAAAGTGGTTGTGTGGACAGTTCCATCTATATGCTTGATTTGGCTCATTCATCTAGGGGTCAGTGGTTCAGCTCTCATTCCCATGCTGGTATTGTGACATTAACATCTCTACCTGGTTGACTATCCCATATACTGCCTGAAACATTGATGCTGTTTTGTGGCGAAGTTTTAGCCTGGGAATCTTGGGCACTCTGTAGAATATGTGCATTTACTGAAACAAACAAACAAAAAACAAACAAACAAAAAAGTAAAAAGAAATCAGGCTCATATTCTTAACATTAAACATTGTACTTATTTTCAATTCCTTGAGTTCCCTTCCAGGCTTTGTTCATGGAGATACTTATTTTAACATTGTAAAAACTCTGTCATGTTGCTTCAGGTATCATATTTACTAAGTGGAATGGCTACTTAGTAGTCTAGTGAGTTTAATGTACTAAAATGTATTAAACATCGGACATTGAGTTAATTTCAATATTTTTACTATTATTACACCATAACAACAACATTCATTTGAACTATTTCCTTAAAGTCAATTAATTTATGAGTCAAAAAGCTTGAATATTTTTATACTTTTGCTCTCAAGTGCCACATTTACCCAAACAGTTTCTAGAGCTGAACATTTTTAAGGAAGCATTTTCAGGGCCAATTGATATTCTTCCTGAAGATTTAAAATTTATTTAAGAAAACTACCTACTAGAATCTCTGCCACCTTTATACCTACTCATTGACTCCTATGCCAGCTCTGAGAATCTACATCCTCCTAAGCACTATTTCAATACCCCTTGTGTCAAAGTCAATCTCTAATCCAAAAATGGGGGTCTTGGCAAGAACCAAGATGGCAGCATAGGTAAATGCTGGTACTCGCTGCCGCTGCCTCCCACACTACATTAAAATTACAATAAAAAATCAGAGCAATCATCATCCAGAACTGCCTGAAATCTAGCTGAATGGAAGTTCTACAACTAAAGAAGTAAAACTGGTAGGAGGGACAGAGGCATGGAATGCTCTGGTCTGGAACCCACTTGTGGTGTGTTTTTAATTGATAGAGATATCTTGGCTTCAGAGGCCTCCCATGAGGAGCAAGAGGTCCCAGCCCCATACCAGACCACTAGCCCAGGGTTCCAGGGTTGAGAAGAGAAATCCTTACAACTATGGGCTGTAAAAACCAGCGGGAATTGTGATTCAGTGACATTGAGGCTACTGGAGACGCAAGTAATTCCTCTTAAAGGGCCAGAGCACGTACTTACTTGGTCTTGCTTGCTCTGTGCTCCAGCACTAGGTGGAGGCATTGGGGGAACCAAGGACATTTGGGGAGGAACTGGATTGTCTGGCATTGGGGCAGGAACTCGGGGGCGGCTTTCTTCTAGCCAGGGTTGCTCAAGGGGCTCATTGTTCCTATGTTGGGACCTCCCCATCTCAGAGCTGACTGCATCTATATCTGAGTTTCCATCAGTGTGCCCCACACTGTTAGCTCCATTGTAGTGATTTCTTGAGACCATGCCCCAGCCAACGTGAAGCCCCAACTAAGTTGTTTGCAGCAGTTTTTCCGTATGAATGGCCTGTCCTGGCTCAGGCTTCAGCCTTTCCTAAAATCTCTTAAACAAGCAGCAGCTGGCATCACTGTTCCCCACACCTATCAATAAGAGGCCCAAATCCTGGAACTAGCACCAGCCTGCCTTGCTTCACAGCTTGGCCTAGTTTGGGCACTTCCAAGCCTAATACAAATAGCAACCATCTGCAGATTGCTGGGTAGCTTCTCCTGAGTGGCCCAGTTAGTAGATGACTTTGCACATCCTGGGAGGCCCCAGAATCAGTGCACCTGATAGAGAGCTTCAGACCACACCAGATTACAACTGTATACATACACAAGCAACACATTCAGGGGAAGACTCAGTAATCACCAAAGTCCCACTAAAGCAAGTCCTGCACCATAGGGTGTCAGCTGCACAGAAGCTCTTCCATTGTAGTTACAGCTGGTCCTCTCAGCCAATTGGCCTGGAGGTCAATTCCTCCCAGTGAAGCCAACAGCAATCAAGGCTCAACTACAACAAGACTGTGTATACATCCCACACAGGGTTGCACCTGGAGTGCCCAGCTCAAGTAACAGGGGAGGTTGAGCCACTGGGCTCTACAGGACACCTACTATACAAGGCCACTCTATCAAGTCCAGGAGACCTAGCAGCTCTACATAACATATATAAAGAAAGACAGGGAAGCAGCCAAAATGCAAAGACAAAGAAACATGTCACAAATTAAATAATTGAAGAAATCTCCAGAAAGAAAACTAAATGAAATGGAAGCAAGCAAACTACTAGATACATAGTTCAAAACAATGGTTATAAGGTTCCTTAAGGCCCTAGCCAGTTTGTCTCAGTGGATAGAGTATCAGCCTTCAGACTGAAGGGTCTCAAGTTTGATTCAGGTCAAGGGCACATACCTCAGTTGCAGACTCAGTCCCCAGCCCTGGTCAGGGGGCACATGCAGGAGGCAACCAATTGATATGTCTCCCTCACATTGATGTTTCTCTCTCTCTCTCTCTCTCTCTCTCTCTCTCTCTCTCTCTCTCTCTCTCTCTCTCTCTCTCTCTCTCTCTCTCTCTCTCTCTCTCTCTCTCTCTCTCTCTCCCCTTTCTACTCTCTCTGAAAATCAATGGCAAAATGTCTTTAGAGAGGGATTAACAACAACAACAACAGAAAATATGGTTGCTCAAGGATTTTAATGAGAGCTTCAAGGGACTCAAAGAGAGCTTCAAGGGAATAAGTGAGACTTTCACAGATCTTAGTGAGAATTTTATACATGAAAAAAGAGCAGTCATAAATTGAGCATACACTAACTGAAAAAATAATTTACAAGCATTCAACAGTAGAGAATTCTGAGAATCAAAACAATAATTTAGAATATGAGGAAGCAAAAAACACCCAATCAGAACAGCAAAAAGAAAAAGAAATAATCCAAAAATATGAAGATAGTGTAAAGAGCCTCTTGGACAACTTTAAGCATGTCAACATTCACATCATGGGGTTGCTAGAAGGAGAAGAGAGGGAGCATGAAATTGAAAGTGTATTTGAAGAAATAATGACAAGGAACTTCCCCTACCTGGTGAAAGAAATAGACTTGCAAGTCCAGGAATTGCAGAGAGTCCCAAACAATATGAACCCAAAGAGGCATACATCAAGGGTTAAAGACAAAGAGAGAATCTTACTAGTAAAAGCAGGAAGAGAAAAGCAGTTAGTTACTTACCTACAGGGGAGCACCCATACTACAGTCAGCTGATTTCTCAACAGAAACTTTGCAGGTCAGAAGGGAGTATGAAGAAATATTCAATGTGATGAAAAACAAGGACCTACAACCAATATTTCTCTACCCAGGAGAGCTATCATTTAGAATTAAAGGTCAGATAAAGAGCTTCACAGACAATAAAAAGCTAAAGGAGTGCATCATCACCCAAGCAGTATTACATGAAATGTTGAAGGGCATTTTTTAAGAAGAGGAAGAACAAGAGAAAGAAGAAGAAGAAGAAGAAGAAGAAGAAGAAGAAGAAGAAGAAGAAGAAGAAGAAGAAGAAGAAGAAGAAAAAAAAATGAACAATAAAATGCCAATAAGTACATATCTATCAATTATTGAATTTAAAAATCAAAATAAATGAACAAAGAATCTAATGAACAAAATAAACTGATGAATAAAATAAATAAAATCAGAGGTATGGAAACATGAAACACACTGACAAATCTCAGAGGTAGGAGGGGGGGAAGGGAGAGATTAATTAAAGATCTTATATGCATATATGCATTACCTATGGATACAGACAATAGGGTGGTGAAGGCCTGGGGTGGGGCAGGAACTGAGTGGAGGGGGACAATGGGGAGAAAAAGGGAGACATCTATAACACTCTCAACAATAAAGATTTTTCAAAAATGGAGGTCTTTTCCAGTCTTCAACCAGATGAGTTTCAGACAAGGAAACACCAGATTTTGTAGCATCATATGTAAGGGCTGAGGGGTACCTGCTCCTGCCTGTATGGAAAAAGATTTTCCAATCAAGTGGCTAAGTAATAAGTAGCTAACTGTTCAGTTCTTGCTATAAGCCATTCAGATTCCATGCATGGAAGCTTAGAAGGTAGGAAATTTGGTTTAATTGGATATACTGGCTTAATGGACCAGAAATCTTTTACCTTAATCATGAGGAGATTTGGTGTGTTCTTTCAAAACAGGCAACTCCCTATGATTACACCAATTGTTCTCTATTTTTTTCCAGATGTATTTTGTTGTATAGTTATTGGCTAAGAGCAGGGAGGCAACTTATATTTAGTGCATTGACAGAAATCAGCATTCACAAATTTGAAATTCCAATTAAAATCAATAAGATATTGTTATGCTGTAATGAGCAGGAATGGTGTGGTAAGGAGCATGTTTTAATAAATGATGAAAGTAACCACATTGCAATGCTGAGAATACTTTATAGTAACACTAGAGGCCCAGTACATGATTGAATCATGCACGTGTAGGGTCCCCTACACGCTTTCGCTTTCAATCGCGGTGGAGCTGGGTGCCTGTCCGCTGGTGCCGGAGTGGACAGGCACCCAGTTCCCAAGCTTTTGATGGTCTATGGCGGGATGTGAGCTCGCTGCCCCAGAGGCCCCTTTTGTTCCGCAGCACAGCCATGGTGCAGACGCTGAGCTCCTGCTGCCACTGGCGACATGAGCTCAGCGTCCTGCTGGCCCAATCGGCTACCCCGGCCACCCTGAGTCCCGCCCCCTGTGCCTCCCTCTGGCCCAATCGTGGGCATAGCGGAGTGATGGTAATTTACATATTACCATTTTATTAGGTAGGATTGGGCAATAAACATGATTATTATCAGATCATACAAAGATTAAAAAAACAACAAAAAAAATTATTGAGCAAAATGGAACCACTCCATCATTTTAGCACTATGTCTAAGATATGAATTGCCTTACCATTACAGAACTGTAATTTGTAATATAAGTAAAATATTAACAAAGAAAGACATTTGGACAATACTAAATTATACCACAAATATTAAAATGGTATTGCACCATCACAGCAGCAATGCATACAGAAATACTCAGACTGAGACTATGTCCATATTTATTTTATAAATTGAGAAACTTTTAGACCTCATTCAGTATTTAAGGGTGGTTTCTGTATTAGTCTAATGTTTTATAATCATACTAGAGGCCCGGTGCATGAAAATTAATGCACTGGAGGGGGGTCCCTCAGCCTGGCTTGCCCCCTCTCACAGTCTGGGAGCCCTCAGGCATGGGAGGCGACCCAACGATCAGGGAAAGGTGACGCCCCCATCACACCTCTGTTGCTGCCACCGCTGGCAGCACAAGCCTCAGCCAGCCCTGGTTACCTGAGCCTTGGGCAGCCCTGGGCGGCTGGGCAGCCACCATCCTAGGCTTGCCTGTGTCTCAGGCCAGCCCTGGGCAGCTGGGTAGCCACCATCTGAGGCTTGCCTATGCCTCGGGCAGGCCCTGGATGGCTGAGCAGCCGCCATCCAAGGCTTTCCTGTGTTTCAGGCATTGGCTGAGCAATCGCCATCCGAGGCTTGCCTGCATGTTGGGCCGGCCCTGGGCACCGCTATCTTGTGGCTGTGGACACCGCCATCTTTGAGGGCATGGCAGTCAATTAGCATATTCTCTCCTTATTGGCTGTGGGTGCCACCATCTTTGTGAGGGTGTGATGGTCAATTAGCATATTCCCTCTTTATTATATAGGATATTCCAAATAAACTGGAATATAAATATTTTTAATCATGAAAGGATTCCAAAGTGTTTTTCTGTGTGCTTTGATGAGAGCTTTAGATTAATTTATCTGAATTCTCTTCTCTTTAACTACTGTGTTGAAAGTTATAGAGGGTAGTTAGAGGCTGTAGCCATTTCTAGTGAGTATGGATATAAGAAATCATCATATACTCTGAAGGCAACTGAATAATATGGGACATACTTGATATTTGCATCACAATGGCATTAAATTTCTGGACATATTTTTGTCTTTTGACCTAAAATTATTACCAGTTTTCAGTTTATGCAAACTGACTTATGACTTAGTTTGGAAGTTTCTGTAGTCATAAACTATACATTGCCCTATGCCTCTTTTTCAGTTTGTAATAATATGCATTGCACTTAATTCTATCAAAATATTTCAAAAATATTTTACCAATCTAGTGTCAATACTTTTTTTTCACCACTATGTGAAAGGTTTGGGTTTGGGTATCCACTGTCTTTTTACTATCTAGGTATCTATCTACCTATCATCTATCATCTGTCATCTATCTATCTATCATCTATCTATCTATATCTATCTATCATTTCTAGATGTGTTAGTTTGTTCAGACTGCAATAACAAAATACCATATACCATAGACTAAATGTTTGTGCCCCCCCATTCATATGTTAAATCTTCATCCATGATGTGATAGTATTCGGAGGTGGGCTATTTGCAAGTTGACTGGGTCATGAATAGATAAGTGCCTTTATAAAAAAGACACAAAGAGCTTTTGAGCCCCTTTTGCCATATGAGGACACAGAAAAAACATGAATGTCTATGAACTAAGAAGGGGGTCCTCACTAGGCAATGAATCTGTCAGCATGTTGATCTTGAGTTTCTAGCCTCCAGAATGGTAAGAAATACATTTATGGTTTTTATAAGCTACCTAATGTATGGTATTTTTGGCAGCCTAAATGGACTAGGACACCACAGACTGGGTAGATTAAATGGAAAAACTTTATTTTCTAGTGGTTCTAGAGAGTAGAAGTCCATTATCAAGGTGGAAACAGGTTGAGTTTCTCCTGAGACCATTTTTTTTTTCCAGGTTCTATTTTATTTATTTTTTTATTATTTTTTTTAAATACGTTTTTATTGATTTTTATTTTTAATGAAACTTTATTGTTCAGATTACAATTGTTTCTCCTTTTCCCCCCCATATCTCCCCACCACCCAGTTCCCACCTCCCCTCTGCCCTTACCTCTCCCCCGCCCCCGTTGTCCTTATCCATAGGTGTATTATTTTTGTCCAGTCTCTTCCCATACTCCCCACACAGACACCCCTTTCCCCCTGAGAATTATCAATCCACTCCCATTCTATGCCTCTGATTCTATTAAGTTCACCAGTTTATTCTGTTCCTCAGATTTTTAATTCACTTGACTTTTAGATTCACTTGTTGATAGGTATGTATTTGTTGTTCATAATTTTTATCTTTACTTTTTTCTTCTTCCTCTTCTTAAAGAATACCTTTCAGCATTTCATATAATACTGGTTTGGTGGTGATGAACTCCTTTAGCTTTTTCTTATCTGTGAAGCTCTTTATCTGCCCTTCAATTCTGAATGATAACTTTGCTGGGTAGAGTAGTCTTGGTTGTAGGTTCCTGCTATTCATCACTTTGAATATTTCTTGCCACTCCCGTCTGGCCTGCATGGTTTCTGTTGAGAAATTAGCTGATAATCGTATGGGAGCTCCCTTGTAGGTAACTAACTGTTTTTCTCTTGCTGCTTGTAAGATTCTCTCTTTGTCTTTTGCCCTTGGCATTTTAATTATGATGTGTCTTGGTGTGGTCCTCTTTGGATTCCTTTTGTTTGGGGTTCTGTACGCTTCCTGGACTTGTAAGTCTATTTCTTTCATCAGGTGGGGGAAGTTTTCGTTCATTATTTCTTCAAATAGGTTTTCAGCATCTTGCTCTCTCTCTTCTTCTGGTACCCCCATAATTCTGATGTTGGTATGCTTGAAGTTGTCCCAGAGGCTTCTTACACTATCTTCAACTTTCTGAATTCTCTTCTCTTCATGCTTCTCTGGAGGAGTGTCCTTGGCCTCTTTGTATTCCAAATCTTTGAGTTGATTCTTGCGATCCTCTAGTCTGCTGTTGGGTCTCTGTATAATATTTTTTATCTCAGTCAGTGTATGTTTAATTTCTAGTTGGTCCTTTTTTATATCCTCGAGGGTCTCATTGAATTTATCGGCCTTTTCCATGAAATTCTTGAAAAACCTTATAACCGTGGTTTTGAACTCTATGTCCAGTCACTTGTTTTCCTCCATTTCTTTGGTTTGTGATCTGTTTCCTTGCCTTCTCATTTTCACTGCTTCCCTGAATTGGTAGGGTAGTTTTGTGTACTAGATGTCCTATTGGTTCAATGGGTCAACCTCCCAGTTACTTGAGGTGGACACTCTTGGTGTACCCTTGTGTACTGTGTGTCCCCCAGCAGGAGCTACAGCAAGAACTAGTTTTCTCCTCCTTTGCTTGGGCGGTTTTGGAGCAGTCTGGAGCTGCAGTTGGTTAAGCTGCCACAGAACATGCCATTTATATGCAAAAGCCTCTGTGTGGAGCCTGGGCGGGTTTGTAGAATGTGTGGGGCGGGGCCTCAGGGCTGGGCGGGGTCTCAGGGCGTCACTAGGCTGGGGCGTGGCCAACGGCGATGGCTGGCGTCAGCCTTCTCTGCCTTTCCACGTTTCCAAGTCCCTGCGCCCCGTGCTCCAGCGCAGCAAAACAATGATTGTTGGGCGCACCTCTGCAAAAAAGTCACTCTCACTTTCCGACCCGATGGCCAAGAGTCCAGCTTCTCCCCGTAGGTGTCTGGGTCCCCCGAGTGTCCCCAGAAACTGGATTTCAGAGTGATCGGGAGCTTGTCTCCCTTTGGGTTGAAGAAAAGCCGTGCACCCAGCCGCCTGCCGCCGGCCCGATTCGCGCGCGTGCGCGCGCGCCTCCCTACCTCAGCTTTTCAGCGTTTGTGCCCCTTTCTCTTCTTAGTTGTAAATCTTCCACTCAGCCAGCTTTCCCGTGTTTCTGGGTGGTAGACGTTTTGTCTTTTAGTTGTATTTTTGAAATTGTTGTGTGAGGCAGCAGATTAGTTGTTTAACTATGCCGCCATCTTGGTTCCTCCTCCTGAGACCATTTTTGTTGACTTTCAGATAGCCACCTTCTCCCTATGTACTTACATAGTCTTTGATCAGTGTGTGCACATACCTGGTGTCCATTCGCATGTCTAAATTTCAACTTCTTATAAGGACACCAGTTAAACTGGATTAGGGCCTACTATTTGGCTTCATTTTAACTTAAATACTTATCGAAATAATGTGTGATCACATTATGAGGTGCTGAAGGTTATGGCTTCAACATATCAATTTGGGGGGAAACAATTTAGCCCATACCACTAGAGTATACACCTTTTACTGAACCAGATCATACTAGCTTTGTGAGGGAATCCATCTAGTAAAGAGGATAGAACTGCATAGCATTTCAACAAGGCATATTTAGGAAACTAAGTAAGCAGTGGGTTAGGGAAAATAGAGAAACCTCATCAAAATCTTCATCTTTATTTCAAGAAACTGTATTAGGTATAAATCTAACCCAATACAGTTATAAATAAAGATACTAATGTAAAAAGAGCAATATATTCTAAAGAATTGAATTATTTCAGCCATTCTACATTAACTACTTATCACTGTTTTTACTCAATGTTTTGTAAAACTAAAGCTATGAAATAAACAGTATAGAGACTGTCACTGCATTAATGCTATAGATAATTAATTAATTTAATCTCAACTTTTCCAATGAGAAAACTAGAGAGAACTACATTTTTATAAGCCCCCACCTAGTAGAAATATACACTGAGTGGCCAGGTTATTATGACCACCCCATCAGTACTTTGTTGGGCAGCCTTCAATACTGTGGCGATTCTTCTTGGCATTGACTCCACGAGATGTTGAAAGGTGATGCGAGGAATCTGACACCATGCCTGGTGAATACCACTGTCCAGTTCTGTGATATTTGATGGTTGTAGAACCAGCTGCCTAATGGCTCTTTTGACTTCGTCCCACAAATGCTCAATTGGATTGAGATCTGGTGATTGTGGGGGCCACCTAAGCAAGGTAAAGTCTCCCTCATGTTCTTGAAACCACTCCTGCACAATACGAGCACCATGGCATGGTGCATTGTCTTGTTGGAAGAAGCCATCTCCATTAGGATACACCATCAACATGATAGGGTGAACCTAATCAGCAACGATACTTAGGTATGTTGTGCTATTCGGACGTTGTTCCACACGAATTAAAGGGCCCAAATAATGCCAGGAAAACATGCCCCAAACCATAACACTGCCCCCACAAGCTTGAAGGGTTGTACTCATGCATGTGGGGTGCATGCTTTCATGCTGTTTCCGTGAAATTCTCACTCTGCCATCTGCATGATGCAACTGGAAACATGATTCATTGGACCACATGACTTTTTTCCAATGCTCGACTGTCCAATCCTTGTGTTCCTGTGCAAATTTTATCTTGGTAACTGCAGACAGCAAAGGTGTTCGAACAGGCCTTCGGCTTCCATATCCCATACGATGCAGTGTATGGCTAATTTGCCTACAAATGTCAGGTGGTCATGATAATCTGGACACTCAGTGTATATTCCTAATTAGAATCAGTGTAAGAATAACAAAGTGATGCATTTATTGGGAAATATTAATTTGACAATGCATTTGATAAATGTCCATTGTCTGAGTTAAAAATTCTTAACTATGAAATTTTAATGTTTTTTCTTTAAAACCATTTTAAAATACTAAGTTTCTCAGAGGATTGTTTATGTTTGCTGCTTTTTCTTTGTGGGAGATATGGCCAGAGGGCAGATACCTCTAAATCATGGGATCTTTACAATAGACAGAATTTCATAGATGGTAAGGACCTTTATATCCATCTACGTAAAATAATATTTTTTTAAAGGAGCAGGAGCATAAGATGAGTAGTATCTAATGCAGTATTTTAATTTGCCAAATTTTTGCCTTCCTATTACTCTTCTAACACCCATTCTAGTAACAGAATGCTTACTAGGGTCAGGTTTGTAAAAAGTTCGGAAAATATTGTGTGTTTAAAAAATGACCATAGGACTAACAGGCCAAAACCTAAAAGTATTTAAAATGGATAAAAAATAAATCAATTATTAAGACTCTACATACAAATACCAAACACCATGCTTAACCTTAATACTTTCATATTGTCAGACTGGTCCTCACTTTCTTAATGTGCTTTGCTGTTAAGAATAAGTAAAGGGAGCTGATAAAACATTGATATCACAATGAAGGGTATCAGAATAATTTTATAATGAGTGTTCATCATCCTTCCTTATGGTTGGTAATTTACACTAATAAAAGAGAAACATGCAAATTGACCATCACCGCTACGTCAACCAGCCAATCAGGAGGGAATATGCAAATTAGAAGGACAAAGATGGCAGCCGCCCAGCTGCTCCAAGCACAGAGTGGCCGGCCGGGCGGGGCAGGACACCTGCAATGAGAGGAAGGCGGGGGTGAAGGGATCTACACAAGCATTCCAGCTACAGTGAAGATGAAGACTGCGGACTCCGGAGTCTGCAGCAAAGATAAAGATGGAAGACGGCAGACTCCTGCTTGAGTTTGCAGTGAAGACAAAGATAGCAGACTCTGGCCGGAGTCTGCAGCAAGACGAAGGTGGCAGACACTGGCCAGAGTCTGCAGCAAAGGCAACAGACTCCGGCCAGAGCAAAGGCCTGGGTCCCTAGTGCCAGAGGAAAACCGGTGCTGGAAGCCAAGGGAAGGAAGGCCTATTGCACGAATTTCTTCTTGCAACGGGCCTCTATTCATCTATAAAATGTATAAACTACTCATTCTGTGGGTTTGAGTTTCTAAGACTACTGAGTTTAAATGAGTCATATACAAAAATATAAATGAGTCATATGCAAGGGTTTCATAGTTTCACAAATCTGACCATAGTAAGCATTCTCTTATTAGATCACTGTCTTCAGATTCCAGCAGGGTATTATCTTTTGATGTTTATGAGGAACAATATAGTAGGAGTTGCTATTATAAATTGAAAAGCACAAATATAAAAGTTATCTATTATGAGAAAATGTAAGTTAATTATTAAATACAAAAAAAAAAAAAATGGTCTTGGCTGTGGAAGGTATAAATGTCCATAACAGCTGTCCTTATTTTCTGCCTTCTGTAGCTACAACAAAACACATTATTCAGATTATTTGAAAATATGGACCTAAATTGATCTTTTTCTCACTAATCTTATATACATAAGGCACAGTGCAAGCAGCCAAATGGGAAGTAATCAACTTCTATGTAACATATGGCCTAAGTCAAGCTTGTTTTCTCACTCATAGAATATTTTGTTTAACTAATGTCCTAGCTAAATACACATTGCTTGATGAAACTAAATAGCATGTAATCTTTGGTAGTAAAAAAATTAAGTCGCAATTAAACCAGTAAGTGCTTCATTGCTTTCTCTAAACAATAATAAAATAGTGTGTGTAGAGAGAGAAAGAGACAGACAGACAGACAGACAGACAGACAGACAGAACAGAAACAGAAACAGAGAAAACTAATTTACGGTTTAGAACATTCCAAAGTACTAATATATGAATAGAGAACTAAGAATACGTGTTCAGAGGTGTTAAAATTACAAACCTTGTCATATTATACTTTGAATTATAATTTTCTAGATTGATGCAGATTGGTAATGAAAACACGTACTGTAGCTGGAATTTAAACTGATATTTGTAGAGATTAAAGATGGCGACCGGCAGGAAGGTAGGGAGAGAGAGAGTGTGAGTGAGGAACCCATAGAGGAGAGTGTAGACGTGTGTGGTGTGTGGGTGTATAAGCTAGGGTCAGTTAGATTCTGCAGGTCTTCCAAGGGGCTGCCTAACCGGGCAGTCCTAGACAGCGGAGCCCCGCGCACAAAGCGGACACATCTCCTCGGCTGTTGCGGACCGCGGAGACCACGCCATCTTGAGAAACAGAGCTGCCTGAGACTCGGATCCTGGCTTCTGACACAAACCAGGACCCTGCAGCCACTGGGGACAGAGAACTGCTATCACAGCTTCAGACCAACAAACAACAAGAATCCAGACGTCCCGGCAGAATTCCGTGAGTCAAAGAGCCTACCCCCTCCCCGCAGGCGCAGGCGTGCAGACAGCGCCATTTTAACTGATAGAGAGGTGGCTCTCGCCCAAGCCGCAGAGCTTTGCGCAGGGACTCGCTCCCCCTCAGGGAATTTGGCGCGCACTGCGAGCGCACAGGAGAGAATCAGCTCCCTGTTGGGGAAATCTGTCAGTGCGCACAGAGGGCACCCCTTCGGAGAATTTGGGGGAGTTTGGCTTGCGGGTCACAGCTCTCCCTTCAGGGAATCTTAGTGCTTGCACAGAGGGACTTTCCCTTTGGGGAATTTGGCGCGCAGGACAGACTCCGCCCCCCTTCCAGGGACTCCGGTAGAGTGCACAGAGCCAGCTCACCTTCAGGAAATCAAGGGTGTGCGCCCTAGCCGGTTTGGCTCAGTAGAGAGAGCACACACAGGTCGCAGCTCCACTTCAGGGAATTTGGCACGCCGGACACAGCTGCCTGGGATCCCTGACTCACAGCGCATTCACACTAAGAGCCAGCGACCCCAATTGTTGGTGCATGCACACATAGGGACCCTGAGTCTCAACGAGAAACCGCACAAGGCAACAGAGACTCTGACACTCTAGTCTTGGTGCAGACACAGGGAAACTCTGACTCCTGGCACATGCTAAGGATCTCATTTTCGGCACATACCAACAGTGTGGTGCAGACAGGGCCCCTGAATCTAAGTGTGCACACGAGACCACACGGAACACTGGGGACACTGACCCTGGGCAAGTCTGGTTCCCACCAACCAAAGGCAGCCACACGTCCTAGTGTCAGAGCACTTCAGTGAAACTCGGGTGGAGTGAAGTCCCCACAGCACACGGCCCAGGTCCACGCAAACGGAAGCTTGAGCTTTCTGGTGATAGCCAGAATGGGGAAACGAAATAACTCACAGAGGAAAGAAAATGTGGAGTCGCCAAGAAAGGAAATCAGTGAAACTGAAGCTTGCAACATGACCGAAAAGGAGTTTAGAGTAATGGTCGTGGAATTTATACATCGGGTGGATGAGAAAATAAACAACTTATGCAAGAATCAGGAAGAAATGAGAAGTGATATAGCTACAATCAAAAACACCATGGAAAGTTTCAACAGTAGACTACAAGAAGCAGAGGACCGAATTAGTGAGTTAGAAGATCAGGTACAGAAACAAGCTCAATCTCAACAGCAATTGGAGAAAAAAATTAAAAAGCAGGAGGAAAGCCTAAGGGAGCTTCGGGACAACATGAAACGAAGTAACATGCGTATAATAGGGCTGCCAGAAGGACAAGAAGAGCAGCAGGGATTAGAAAATCTATTTGAAGAAATAATGACAGAAAACTTCCCGGATATGGGAAAGATAAAACTTACGCAAGTACAGAGAGTCCCAAGCAGGATCAACCCCAAAAGACCCACACCAAGACATGTCATAATTTCAATGGCAAATATAAATGATAAAGAGAGAATCTTAAAGGCGGCAAGAGAGAGACAGAGAGTTACCTACAAAGGAACACCCATCAGATTGTCAAATGATTACTCAACAGAAACACAACAAGCTAGAAGTGAATGGACAGAGGTATACAAAGTGTTGCAAAGCAAAGGACTGAATCCAAGAATACTATATCCAGCAAGACTATCAATCAAAATTGAAGGGGAAATCAGGAGCTTTGCAGATAAAAAAAGGCTTAAGGAGTTTATCACCACCAAAGCAGCAATGCAAGAATTGCTAAAGGGAATACTGTAAAAAGAAGAAATAAACAGGTAAGAAGGAATATAGACACAAAAATAGATATGACCACAAACAGATACCTTTCAGTAATATCTTTAAATGTAAATGGACTAAATGCTCCAATCAAAAGATATCGAGTAGCTGAATGGATAAAAAAACACGACCCATATATATGCTGTCTACAAGAGACCCACCTCAGAACAAGAGACTCACACAGATTGAAAGTGAAGGGATGGAAAAATATCTTTCAGGCAAATGGAAATGAAAAAAAAGCTGGGGTAGCAATACTTATATCTGACAAAATAGACCTCAAAGTAAATGCCATAACAAGAGATAAAGAAGGCCACTTCATAATACTAAAGGGAGAAATCCAACAAGAAGAAATAATTCTGGTAAACATATACGCTCCCAATATAGGAGCACCCAAATACATAAAAAAACTCCTGGAAGATTTCAAGGGAGAGATTAATAGCAATACAATCATAGTAGGAGACTTAATACCCCACTATCACCACTGGACAAATCCTCTAAACAAAAAATCAGCAAAGAAACAGCAATCCTAAATGAATCACTAGACCAGAAGGAATTAATTGACATCTTTAGAACATTTCACCCCAAAGCCACAGAATATACATTCTTCTCAAGTGCACATGGGTCATTTTCAAAGATAGACCATATGCTGGGTCACAGGCAAAGTCTCTTCAAATTCAAGAAGATAGAAATTATATCAAGTGTCTTCTCAGATCACAGTGGCATAAAACTGGAAATCAACTATAATAAATACAATCCAAAGAAATCAAACACTTGGAGACTAAACAGCATGCTATTAAACCATGACTGGGTCACCAGAGAGATCAAGGAAGAAATAAAAAACATCATGGCAACAAATGACAATGAAAACACAACAATCCAAAATCTATGGGACACAGTGAAAGCAGTCTTGAGAGGGAAGTTCATAGCTCTACAAGCCTATTGCAAAAAACAAGAATCAATGGTAATAAATTACTTAACCCTACAACTCAAAGAGCTAGAAAAAGAGCAGCAAGAAAAGCCCAGTGTAACCAGAAGGAAGGAAATAACAAAGATCAGAGCGGAGATAAATGACATAGAGACCAAAGAAATAATACAAAAGATCAACAAAACCAAGAGCTGGTTCTTTGAAAGGATAAACAAGATTGATGGACCTCTAGCCAGGCTCACCAAGAAGCAAAGAGAGAGGACCCAAATAAACAAAATCAGAAATGAAAGAGGTGAAATAACAACAGACCCCGCTGAGATACAAAGGATTGTTACAAAATACTACGAACAACTCTATTCCAACAAACTGGACAACCTGGAGGAAATGGACATATTCCTAGAAAAATATAACCTTCCAAAACTCAATCAGGAAGAATCTAAACAGCTCAATAAGCCAATAACTATGGACGAAATTGAAGCAGTCATCAAGAAGCTTCCGGCAAACAAAAGCCCGGGGCCTGATGGCTTCACAGGAGAGTTTTACCAAATATTCAAGGAAGAACTAATACCTATCCTCCTCAGACTATTCCAAAAAATTCAAGAGGAAGGAACACTTCCAAGCTCCTTCTATGAAGCCAGCATCACCCTAATACCAAAACCAGATAAAGACAACACAATGAAAGAGAATTACAGACCAATATCCCTCATGAACATAGATGCCAAAATCCTCAACAAAATTCTAGCAAATCGGCTCCAGCAGTACATCAGAAAGATCATACACCATGACCAAGTAGGATTTATCCCAGGAATGCAAGGATGGTATAATATCCGCAAATCAATAAACGTGATACATCACATAAACAAATTGAGAGATAAAAATCACATAGTCATATCAATTGATGCAGAAAAAGCATTTGACAAAATCCAACACCCTTTCTTGATAAAAACTCTCAACAAGGTGGGAATAGAAGGCTCATACCTCAACATAATAAAAGCTATATATGATAAACCCACAGCAAACATCATACTCAATGGACAAAAACTAAAAACATTTCACCTAAGAACAGGAACAAGACAGGGATGCCCACTCTCACCACTCCTGTTTGACATAGTACTGGAAGTATTAGCCATTGCAATTAGACAAGAAGAAGAAATAAAAGGCATCCAAATTGGAAAAGAACAAGTAAAGCTGTCTTTATTTGCAGACGACATGATATTGTACATAAAAAATCCGAAAGACTCCGTCAAAAAACTAATAGACTTAATAAATGAATTTGGCAATGTAGCAGGATACAAAATTAACGCCAAGAAATCTATGGCCTTTCTATACACCAATAGTGAACTTACAGACAGAGAGACTAAAAAGGCAATTCCATTTACCATCGAACCAAAAAAATTAAGATACCTAGGAATAAACTTAACTAAGGAGGTAAAAGACCTATACACGGAAAACTACAGGACACTGAAAAAAGAGATAGAGGAAGACGTAAACAGATGGAAGAACATACCATGTTCATGGATTGGTAGAATCAACATCATTAAAATGTCCATACTACCCAAAGCAATCTATAGATTCAATGCACTCCCCATTAAAATACCAATGGCATATTTCACAGACCTTGAAAGAACTCTCCAAAAATTCATGTGGAATAAAAAAAGACCCCGAATAGCCACAGCAATCCTGCGAAAGAAGAATAAAGTAGGAGGGATGTCAATACCAGATTTCAAGCTGTATTACAAAGCCACTGTTCTCAAAACAGCCTGGTACTGGAATAAGAACAGACATATAGATCAGTGGAACAGAACAGAGAATCCAGATATTGACCCAAACCACTATGCTCAATTAATATTTGACAAAGGAGGCATGAACATACAATGGAGTCAAGACAGTCTCTTCAATAAATGGTGTTGGGAAAATTGGACAGATACATGCAAAAAAATGAAGCTTGATCACCAACTTATGCCATACACAAAAATAAACTCAAAATGGATACAGGACTTAAACATAAGACGGGAAACCATAAAAATACTAGAGCAATCCACAGGTAGCAAAATCTCAGACATATGCCAAAAGAAATTCTTCACTGACACTGCACCTAGGGCAATGGAAGCTAAAGAGAAAATTAACAAATGGGACTACATCAAAATAAAAAGCTTTTTCACAGCAAAAGAAACCATTAACAAAACAACAAGAAGGCCTACTGCATGGGAGAACATATTTGAAAATGGCATCACTGATAAAGGTTTGATCTCCAACATCTACATGCAGCTTATACAACTTAATAAAAGGAAGATAAATGATCCAATAAAGAAATGGGCAACAGACCTAAATAGAAGCTTTTCAAAAGAAGACAGAAGGAAGGCCAAGAGACACATGAAAACATGCTCAACGTCACTAATTATCCGAGAGATGCAAATCAAAACAACAATGCGGTACCATCTCACACCTGTCAGAATGGCTATCATCAACAAATCAACAAACGACAAGTGTTGGCGAGGATGCGGAGAAAAAGGAACCCTCGTGCACTGCTGGTGGGAATGCAGACTGGTGCAGCCACTGTGGAGAACAGTATGGAGCTTCCTCAAAAAACTGAAAATGGAACTCCCATTTGACCCAGTAATCCCGCTCCTGGGAATATATCCGAAGAAACTAGAAACACCAATCAGAAAGGATATATGCACCCCTATGTTCATAGCAGCACAATTCACCATAGCTAAGATTTGGAAACAGCCTAGGTGCCCGTCAGCAGATGACTGGATCGGAAAACTGTGGTACATCTACACAATGGAATACTATGCTGCCATAAAAAAGGAGGAATTCTCATCATTTGCAGCAACCTGGATGGAATTGGAGAACACTATGTTAAGTGAAATAAGTCAGTCAATGAAAGAAAAATATCACATGATCTCACTCATTTATGGGTAATAAAGAACATTATAAACTTGAACAAAAAGATAGATACAGAGACAGTAAAGCATCAAACAGACTGTCAAATTACAGGGGGAAAGTTAGGGAGAGGTGGGGGAGATAAGAGATCAATCAAAGGACTTGTATGCATGCATATAAGCATAACCAATGGATGCAAAACTCTGGGGAGTGAGGGCATATATGGGAGTGGGGTGGGGGGTGGCAATGGTAAAATATGTACACATATAACACCTTAATAAAAAAATTGGGAAAAAAAAATAAATAAACTGATATTTGTAGA
This sequence comes from Eptesicus fuscus, assembly GCF_027574615.1. Classification (NCBI taxonomy): domain Eukaryota; kingdom Metazoa; phylum Chordata; class Mammalia; order Chiroptera; family Vespertilionidae; genus Eptesicus; species Eptesicus fuscus. Next base: position 29,436,878 of record NC_072473.1, read on the forward strand.
AAATACATAGCAAGTATTCATATAAAACTGTTGAAGACGTCTTTTTTTTTTATTAAAAAAAAAAAACAATTTGTCTTTTAACAAGCCCCATCTTAGGTCTATGTGGGCTAGGAGTTTCAAGTTTCTTCAGAGGTAAAATAATGGTTCATTGATGGGCCTCTAGTGATTCACTCTCCAATACAGTAGCCACTTTGTACATGTGGCTATTTAAAGTTAAATTTTCATAATTAAATGGAATAAAATGAAAAATCCAGCTCCTCAGTTGCACTATTCTCATTTCAAGTGTTCAAAACTCACATATGGATAGTAACTACCATACTGGGGAGCACATATATGGAAAATTTTCTTCATTGCAGAAAATTAGATAGTGCTATTCTAGATTATAAGGAGTCACCGGTTAGTTTTTAGTAAAACAATTTACTATAACATCTTCAGTTCAACATATCCAATAATAAATAGACCATTAATCAATTAAAGAGATATAGCTCTTTTATTCTCTATATCTGGAAGTTGTAAAATTTGTTTAAATTGGAAAATTTTGCATTCCTAATGTGTCATGTGCTATTCTGCCTAATAAGTATCACTGCCATCTCTCTATCTTTTCATTCCCTGCTAAAATTGCCCAATTCCTGGAATATATTTTGCATTGCTTTTATTTCCATTCACACTGCCACTGCCTTCATTTGTACCCTCATTCCTCTTTCATTTGCACTATCTCAAGAGCCCCTTTAACTGATTTTTCCTACTTCTAGGCTCTTCTCCTAGTGACCCTTGTCACTATGGGGGAGGGTGGGTAGGTGGGAGGTAATTAACCAAGGACTTTGTATGCATATATGCATGGCCCAAGGACACAGAGAATTGGATGATGAGGGCCTGGGATGGGAGGTGGGGGCAGGCTGGAGGGGGTCAATGGGGTTAAAAAGGAGACATGTACTACTTTCAACAATAAAGAATTATTTTTTAAAAAAGAACAGAGGCTAGCTTTTGCTCATCTTTACATTCCTAGTGCTGGTAATGTTACTAATGTAGAGTTATGTGTACATTAGTCAACTCAAATGTTTGCTGAATAAATTTAAAAATGGACAAAAAATAAAAATAAAAAGGTGGATTATCAGGAAGGAAAATTGGAAAAATAGGTGAATAGGTGTGTGTGTTGTCAGGGAGGTGGGGGGGGGGTGGACTAAGCAGAGCAGTATACAGAAAGCAGGAATATCTTGTTTCCATTCTCATAAAGTGTACATGCAATAAACACTAGTAGTGGGGAATGAATATAGACCAGCATGTTCTACCACTGTTCTATCAATGTATCAACATCACTCTAATTAAGAGAAAATAACAATCTCTACACTTTTATTAATACCACTAGAGGCCTGATGCATGAAATTCTTGCAAGAGTAGCCCTTCCTTCCCCAGGCTGCTGGCACTGGCTTCCCTTTGGCACCCGGGACCTGGGCTTCCCTGGCAGCCTGGCTTCGTCTGGAACATCATACAGTCTAATTAGCATATTATGCTTTTATTATTATAGATCATCATTATGATCATCATCACCATCATCACTCTAAAGGATATAGAGTCAAGTCCAACAGTTTTAAAAAAGAATAGTTACTGTAATAGTTTATAATTTGGATTTCATGGAAACTGTTGCTTAATAGTATACTTAATAATAAAAACTTAAGTATTCACCACAGGCTTACCCAAATAAATTATACCTAACTCTTATAATCTTCGTAGAATTAGGCTATCATGTTTCAGCAAAAAAAAAATGTAAGCTTGGCCAGTGTGGCTCAGTGGTTGAGTGTCAATCTATGAACTAAGAGTTCATGGTTCGATTCCCAGTCAGGGCACCTGAGCCAGTTGTGGGTTTGATTCCTAGTGTGGGGCATGCAGGAGGCAGCCAATCAATGATTAAATCTCATCATTGATGTTTCTATTTCTCTCTCCCTCTCCCTTCCTCTCTGCAATCAATAAAAATATATATAAAAAAGAAAATGTAAAAGTCAAAGTCTCAGTACCTTTGTTTCTAAATTAAAATGCTACAAGATGTACATATTTCCTGTGTGACACTTTAAAGCACAGTTGGTAAAACCTGAACATTACAGTATTGATATTCAAAGATTAATTCAGTAACATAGAGAATTAAATCACATGTAATGAAAGTACAGTGCTCTCTTATGTGATCTGCTGAGTGTGATGACAGGGTTGAGGAAATGTTTATAAACTGTTAGTTTTGCATAACTTGAAAAATATTCAGATTAAAACCAATTTTGCTGTAGACATTGGAAGAAAATGGGGTTTTTCCTGATATTATTTTACAATTCCATATATTAACACTAGAGGCTCGGTGCACGAAATTCATGCACTGGGGAGGGTGTCCCTCAGCCCAGCTTGCATCCTCTCTAATATGGGACCCCTCGGGGGATGTCCAACTGCAGGTTTAGGCCCGATCCCTATGGACAACCTGCAGTTGGACATCCCTCTCACAATCCAGGACCACTGGCTCCTAACCGCTCTCCTACCTGCCTGATTGCCCCCTAACTGCTCCTCTGCGGACCTGATTGCCCCCAAATACCCTCCCCTGCTGGCCTTATCACCCCCAAGGCTTTTATTAGTATAGATATGACCCTGCACAGAAAATTTTACTAACCCTGCTTTACAATAAGGGCTTGACGATTGAATCATTAGGACCAGACACCAAGATTTCCTTTCTTTGAATAGTGGAGGGAATACTTACCTTGTCTTTAAGTTGCCCAGAAATTAAAATGAGATAATGACTTAGAAAAGTATAAAAGCACCATATAAAGACAACTGTCTTTTTAATGAAGTGGTAAAATGAAAAACACTTTTTATTCTCCCCTTCCTTCCTTTACAGCTTTTATTTAAACTTTGAAATTTATAAAAATTTCACTCCAATTTTCATTTCTTTACATTCAACAATATTTTGTATTGGTTTCAGGTTTTATATTAGTTACAGAATAGTGGTTAGACAATCATATACTTTACAAAGTGTTCCCCAATATTTCTAGTACCCACCTGGCATCATACCATCATTACAACACTATTGACTATATTCCCTATTTAAGTGACAATGGGTTTACAGGTTCCTTTCAGTCTTTCTTTTGTGTTTTTTGTCCTTCCTTTTCTTTCTCACTTCTTCCCTCATTTTCTTTATATAGTATCTCATTTGGCCATCAAATCTCAGTGAAGGCACTGGGCCACGTTTAATCCATTTTACAGACCAGGAAACTGAGGCCAATTCCAGTTGGCTGTGGAACTTGACTCAGCACACAGGAAGCCCTCAGACCCATGCTCTTTGTGCTTCCTAAGGGTCACCCGCCCAGCAAACAGAACAAACCTTCCAGTCAGGCTTCCGAGCCTCTTTCTCAAGCACCTCTTCATTGCGGATGCTCCACATTCTTTCCTCTTCCCCCATTCTTTACTGCCCCCCCTTCTCCGAAGCAGGTGGAAGGCTTCCCACTCACTGCCTAGGCATGCTCTGCCATGGGGCAGGGTGTCGAGAGCTTGCTTTTGGGTCAAGGCAGGAGCAGGAGTCACTGCCTCTGAAGTGTGAGGGCCGCCTGAGCGTGGCCGGTTAGCACTGGGAGCTTCTCTGAATCACATCAGTCAGTCCAGTACCCTGCAGTGCAGCACCCCTCCACTGAGGTGGCACCGCCCCTCAACCCCCGCCTCAGGGGTGAGGGTCCTTGCGCCTCTGCCAGGAGTCCTTCCATGCTCCTTGATCCCTGGCTGGGCCCACCTACGTCTTGGGGGCACTGCAGAACCTCTGTCTCTCTGCAGATGAGGCAGATCCCTGCCCTAGGTCTCTGCAAAGCTATGAATCTGTGGCCAGAGGCCTGGTCTGGGTCTCAGCAACTACATGCCTGCAATGTTCCCAGGGACCCCGGGAGTGGCTGCGCGGACCCAGCCACGCACCTCGGGTTGCCGATCTCTCCAGGGCCCCCCGGAAGAGGCTGGGCGGGCCCGGCCATGCCCCCCCAGGTTGAAAATCTCCCCAGGGCTCCTGGGGAGCGGCTGGGAGGGCCCGGCCATGCCCCCCATTTTGCTGATCTCCCCAGGGACCCCCGGGAGAGGCTGGGCGGGCCCGGCCACACCCCCCCCAGGTTGACGATCTCCCCAGGGACCTCTGGGAGAGGCTGGGCCAGCCTGGCCATGCCCCCCATTTTGCTGGTCTCCCCAGGGACCCCCAGGAGCAGCTGGGCAGCCCGGCCTCGCCTCCCTGGGGCAGCGATCTTCCCAGCGACCCCCGGAACTAAGAGGACTGGGCGCCGCCATCTTGATCTTCTCAACGGCCGGATAAGCCCCCTGGAGTCCCTCCCCACAGCCTCCTGCCCGCCCAATCGTGTGCGTAGCGGAGGTGTGGTCAATTTGCATGTTTCTCTATTATAAGGTAGGATCATCCCTACAAGTATTAATATTACCTGTCATAGTAGTCTTTTCAAGTGTAAAAATTACTGTGGAGAACCATAAAGTGGTCTGTAGGCAATAGAATTCATTTTGTCCAGAAACTTAAAATGAATTTTGCAGCAAATGAGTAGAGGTAATTATTACTCATACAACATTTCTTGTTTGGATTTCATCTGTCTGTATTCCATGGAGTGGTGAAGTTAGAGTGATCTTACTTAGGAGACAATTGTCAATTGGCAAAGTTCTAAAAAAATAGTGGCAGATAGAGACAGATGCAAAATAGAGAGGGAAAGAATATATCCTCCCAAAATTGATAGTATAGTAGAAATAGAATCAGACAGACCTGAGGTTGCATCTTGGCTCCACCAATTAATAGATCTAGGTTTTGGAAAGGATACTAAAGCTCTTTGAGTCTAAGTTTCCTGATCTACACTAATAAAAGAGAAACATGCAAATTAATCATCACTCCGCTACACCCACAAGCCAATCAGTAGAGAGTATGCAAATTAACCCAACTAAGATGGTGGCCACCACGGAGCTGGAGTGAGCAGGAGGCTTGGGTTGCCCCTGGCGATGGAGGAAGCCAAGCTTCCCGCCTTCCCTGGCCGGCCCTGGCCTCCACTCAAGGCTACAAAGTTTCAATTGTAGAAGATAAATAAATCCCAGATACTTGCTTCCAGCTGGCCCTGGCCTCTGCTCAATTAGGCACTGAAAAAAGAAAAAGAAAAAAAGCCCCTTACTGAGGCTGGCCACACCCCCTTGGGGTGAGGGTCCCCGCTGGGGGGCTTAGCCAACATTCAAATAGCCTTCAGCCCTCACCCCGGTTGGCCAGGCACCCCAGTGGGATCCCCCACCATGAAGGGGCTGTTGTCAGCCTGCAAACAGCCATCAGCCCCTCCCCCAGGCTGGCCAGACACCCCAGCAGGGACCCCCACACTGAAGGGGCTGTTGCCAGCCTGAAAACAGCCCTCAACCCCTCACCCAGGCTGGCCACACCCCCATGGCCTGATTCCTGTAAACGGGCAGTTGAACATCCCTCAAGGGGTCCCAGATTGGAGATGGTGCAGGCTGGGCTGAAGGACACCCCCATGTGTACAAATTTCATGCACCGGGCCTCTAGTATTTAATATCTATATATATAAAAGGCTAATAAGCAGTGTCCCCTTGGGAGTTCGACGAGGAGACTGGGAGTTTGATCGCTCGTTATGACATGCACTGACCTCCAGAGGGCGGTGTGGAAGGAAGAAAGGCCCCGGCAGGTTGCTGGGAAAGGAAGACACCCCCGCTGGCAGCCAGCAGCCAGGGAAGGGAGGTCCTGGCCAGCAGCTGGCAACTGGGGAAGGAAGACTCCAGCCCATAGCCAGCAGCCAGGGAAGGAAGGCCCCGGCCGGCTCTGATCACCAGCCAGGCCTAGGGATCCTACCCATGCACGAATTTTGTGCACCGGACCTCTAGTGGATATTATAATATCTACCTACTTTGTGGTTGCTGTAAAGATTAACTGAGAAAGAACATGTAAAACACTTAACACAAAATTGGGCAATATTAAGCACTAAATATCATTTAAGTTTTTGGAATATGAAAGACAAAATAAATATTTTAGATATTAACATTATTAACTTGTCTATTGAATACATTATTTTAATGATACTACCTCAAGTGACCCCAGTAATTAAGTAAATAGCCCACAATGGTAAAAATCCATTATTTTTGCAGGTAGTACATTTATTTGTATGGCCATATATATTTTAACATAGTATCATTAAAACATATAGTTAGGAATGTACTGAAAAGCAAGAATGCCAATTGTGACTTTACTGGGCTACTTCCAACAATATATCAAGTGGTTCAGCAGATGTAATTACTGCCAAGCCTTGCCAAGAATTTGAAATATGCCCATTAATTCAGCAATTCCCAATCTGTACATCAGTCAGTCACACTTAAAATATGCCTGTCACTGTCTGGATGAATGAATTTATTGATAATCCTATCTAATAAAGAGGGAATATGCAAATTGACCATCACACGATAACAAAATGGCTGCGCCTACAGCAGAGGCAGGAATTCTGTAACACAAGATGGCTGTGCCCAAAGCAGAGGTGGGGATCCTGTAACACAAGATGGCTGCGCCCAGAGAGGAGGCCAAGTTCCTATAACGATCCTTAACAACAATCAGCAGGGACCTGAGGCTGCTTGGCACTGGGCAAGGGCAGGGGACCTGAGGCTGTGCCCCCTGCCTGGTGGGGCTTGACAGGGGACCTCAGGCCACACTGTCCCATCCCAGTGCCAGGCCCGGGGACCTCAGTTCGCGCCCCCTGCCCTGGAGCCAGGCTGGGAGACCTCAGGCAGTGACCCCCACCCAGCAGGGCTTGACGGGGGACCTCAGGCTATGCTCCCCTCCCCAGCACCAGGCCAGGGGACCTGAGACCACACCCCATGCCCCAGTGCCGGGCTATGGAACCTGAGGTCATGCCCCCTGCCATGCGGGGCTTGAGGGGGGACCTCAAGCCATGCCCCTTGCCTAGTGGGGCTTGACAGGGACCTAAAGGCATGCTCCCTGCCACAGCCTGGGCTGAGGGACCTCAGGCCATGCACCCCACCCCAGCACCAGGCCTGGGGACCTGAGGCTGTGCCCCCCACCTGGTGGGGCTTGACAGGGGTGGGGCTGGCCGGGTCTGGGTTTAGCCCAGTGGGATTGGGGCCAGCCGGGTATAGGTTCGTGCTATTTCAAGGCACATGTGGGTGGGCGGGAACTTGACTCTGGTTCCCGTGGTGCACCCCAGACTCTGACAGGAGGCAAATTTTTATATACATTTTACTAATTTTATTTCATCTCTGACACTTCTGTTATAAAGAAAGGGCAAATAGCAATATTAAAATATTTCCTCTAATTAATTCCCTTTTAATGTGCACAAATTTTGTGCACCAGATCACTAGTTACAAATAAAATCTGAATATTTAAAGGCATACTCTAAACTTTTTTTCATAAAAAAAACATCATATTAGCTAAATAAACTTTGTCTCAGAATCACATATAAGAAGATACTGAAAATATCAGGCATTTCAATGGCATAGAAACTGACCAATCAGAACCAAATCTGGGTCAACTGTGAGGAGCCAATGGCTGCCTAGGAGGTGGAGCTTTTGACGTTGATTGGCATAGAAACCAATCAATCAGAACCAAATTGGCTGACAGAGGAGGGTAGTTGGGGGCGAGATCAGGCCTGCAGGGGAAGGCAGTTGGGGGCAAGATCAGGATGGCAGGGGAGGGCCATTGGGGGCAAGATCAGGCAGGCAGAGGCAGTTGGGGGTGAGATCAGGCCAGCAGGGGAGACCAGTTGGGGGTGAGATGAGGCCAGCAGGGGAGGGCTGTTAGGGGCAATCAGACAGGCAGAGGCAGTTAGGGGCGATCAGGCAGGCAGGCAGGCAGGTGAGTGGTTAGGAGCCAGGTTTAGGGGTCCCTAATTGGAGAGGGCGCAAGCTGGGATGAGGGAGCCCTCCCTCCATGCACAAATTTCGTGCACCAGGCCACTAGTAAAATAATAATAACTCTGGTCTATTTGTATACATATATTTTTATTAAAACGGATGTTCTAGAAATTTCAGTCTGCTCTAGGAAGGAACTTACAAAGATTCAGAGCCAAGTTCAAACAGGGAGCTCTCAGAGGTAGTGGGTGTCCTGTCAGTGACACTGAGCAAGCTAAGAGTGATGGTTCCCTGTTGGGGCAGTAGTATTCCAAGCATTTGTGGTTCACACATTGGGGCATTTATGAATTATTTATAGTGCTCAATGCACACTTCCAATGAGCCATGTGCAGCATTTTAAAATCTTGCATATTATTTGATCTTATATATTGAAATTGTGTATTAAATCTAAAAATTTGCTTTTGCATTATTGTTTTTCGTTATTTTATAATTATTGTTATTTACCAGGGAATTGTTATCTTGGAATGTTATATCTTACAGAAAAGCAACATTTTCTTATCACACTGTAATTATGTGAATAACCATGTCATTTTAAGTTTTGTTCTTTATAGACAGTCATTGTTTTACTCTGATGCATTTGAAAATATGTTATATCTTTAGAAAGGTTCATGAAAAGGACTCTGACAATCTAAATTACAGGTTTCTAAACAGGTCATCTTTTTGAAGTATATAATGATTTATAGAGAATAACTGGATTCATGGAAGTATTTGTGAATAATTAGGACAAAAATTGGCTATATGAGACTGAATTAACTGATAAAATTATTATTCTTATAACTTTGTTCAAAATATTGCTGATTTTTTTAAAATTTGTTTTCCAAATATAAGGACACTTTTTTCAGTAAAGCAATTTTGTAAATTATACCTTCATAAGCAATACTGAAGCATTTATATTTTTCTCCCTACCTAATTGCTCCAGAATTGGGAACATGACTATATGTTTGTTTGCATAAATCTAGTAATAATCTGTTCTCTTTATAATAGGACACATAAAACCAGTTTCCAATTGCGGTCTTTGATTGGATTTTCATGGTCAAGAGAGAAATGCCTAACCTCTGAATGTCACCAGAAAGACCTAAGGAATAAAGATTGACTTTGAAGCTAAAAGCCCCTTGGAAAAGTGGCCTGATACCTTGTTTATTCATTCGTAGTTCATGGCAATATTTCCAGATAAGGAGTGAAGGTTACTTCCCTGGAAAATGACAAAGAAAGTATCTCAAGGCTTTTTGGGAACCTCAAAAAGTTGAGGAATCCATCCAAACCTATAGATATTGTAAACAAAGCCAGATGGCCACTCTGTGGCTTGGCTTCTGTGCCCTGAGGATCTAACTAAAGCTCAATCTGAAGATCACCCTGTAAATGAAATTCCAGGAAAGCATAATTTTTAAAAATTTATCTTTATTGTTGAAAGTATTACAGATGTCTCCTTTCCTCTTCCCCAATTGATACCCTCTACCCGGCTCCCTTCCCCTCCACAGGCCTTCCCATGAGCTATGCATATTTACATATAAATTCATTGGTTAATCTCTTCCCACTCACTCCCCACTTCCCTCTGAAATACACTGAGTGGCCAGATATTATGATCTCTGAACACATAATAATCTGGCCACTCAGTGTATGTCCTATATAATAAAAAGCTAAAATGTAAATTGTCCCCTCGACCAGGAGTTCGACCAGCAGGCAGGCTGGCTAACCGCCCATGTCCCCTCCCCCTGGCAAGGCTGGCCGGACCCCACTCATGCACGAATTCATTCGCCAGGCCTCTAATATATATATATGTATACATACACACACACACACACACACACACACACACACACACACTGAGTGGCCAGATTATTATGTGGTCAGAGATCATAATAATCTGGCCACTCAGTGTATATCAGACTGTTGCATGCTTCAATGTCTCTGGATCTTTTTATTTAATCAATTTATTTTGTTCACTAGATCCCACATATAAGTGAGATCATGTGATACTTATCTTTCTCAGACTGGCTTATTTCATTTAGCACAATAATCTTCAGGTTCCTCCATGCTACCTCAAAAGGTAAGAGATACTTCTTTTATACAAGTGCTGGCAAGGATATGGAGAAAAAGGAATCCTAGTACACTGTTGGTGGGAGTACACACTATGGAAAACAGTGTGGAGCTTCCTCAAATAGCAATCAGAAAGAATACCAGTATACACACCACTATGTTTGTAGCAGTGTTTTTACAATAGCTGAGATCTGGAAACAATCCAAGTGCCCATAAGTAGATGAATAGATTAAAATACGGTGGTACATTTACACAATGGAATACTATGCAGCCAACCAAACAGATTTGAAAGAGCCTATATAACCAATTGTTATTTTGTTGTATTTATGCAAATAATCAGGCCAAATTGAAACCTGACATAATAAAGTCCCTTTAATGAAAATGATGGTAATTTTAGAGGAAATAAAACTGTGTTTCAATGAAAATCACAATGCTCAATTGTGGATATTGCACTCTAATGCAGTTGATTGTCTTCAAAGTTTAAAGTTTTGTTCTTACCTGTGAACTGAACTGGTTCCTAAATTCTTCTAGTTTTCTTCAACCCTCTAAGCTAATGTATCATTTTTCTCCCATATTTGGACTAAGAGTTATTGGGAACTAATTTTTTTCCTAAGGCTATGTCTGTGTATACTATATAGAATTTACCTTAGCACCTGATGACATAACCAGAGATTCTCAAACTACAGACAAAAAGGATCTATCAAATTGTCACTCTTAATTTCATCCCACCAAAAGCCTTAAAATCTAGAAGTCTCAACAGACAGGCTTGTGATTTGCTGTGTTCATTAACCTTTGTGTTCTTCTTTCTGTTTTCATAGGGTATATACCTGTGACTTCATTAATTACCTGATTGCTTGTTTATGCAACATAGGTCTCACTTTGGAAGCCCATCTGCATCACTGCCTCCTTAATTGAGACTCAACAATTTCACTGAACTGACTTATTTTCAGGACTAAATGATTCAGTCAATAAAATATGAGGCATCTGCCAACTTCACTTCAGGGATGATATAATTCCACTAGAGGCCCGGTGCACAAAATTCATGCACTCAGGGGCGGGGGGTGGTCCCTCAGCCCGGATTGCAAGAGGGCACAGGCCAGGCAGAGGGACCCCACCAATGCATGATTGGGGTCAGGGAGGGACCCCAGGAGGGCTCCAGGGTGTGTCCAGCCCATCTCACTCAGTCCCGATCTGCCAGACCCCAGCAGCAAGCTAACTTACTGGTCAGAGCATCTGTCCCCTGGTGGTCAGTGCACGTCATAGTGAGTGGTTGAGCAGCCTTAGCATATCATTAGCATATTATGCTTTGATTGGTTGAATAGACAACCAAACACTAGCATATTAGGTTTTTATTATATAGGATATCAAGATGATTATGCTTCAGGGATTCTAGATTATCCCTACTTTGGAAGAATCAGCTAACAGCCTCTCTATTCCAGTCTCTGATCCCATTTCTTTGACCCCCTTAGATCAGGCAGGGAGAGAAATCCATGCCATATATAGGCAGGGATCATAGCCCTTATCAGAAGGAAGTGGGCACTAGAGACAGACCATCCTTCCTCATCGCCCTTAAAAGATTTCAAGGATTGAAGTCTCTGAGGGTGTAATGAGATAGGCCACTAAGCCAGGCCAAGTTGAATAGAGAATGAGGCAGATAGATAAATAAAGTTTGCAGCCATCTAGTAAATCCTATCTTCCCTAAACAAAGGACATTTGTGATTACATGGTTTGCACTTCTCCCCAACAAGAGGATAAAAGCTTAAATCACCCTACTCAGGGAGACAGATAGAAGAAATCCAATTAGTGCCATTTCCCAAACACATCACCAAAATCTATTTTAGATGGAAAAAGAGAGAATGTAGAGAAACATAGGTTTTAAAAAATGAAAATAAATAGAAAGAGGGATATGAAGTAGGCGAAGGGAAATCAGTAATTATAAAATCAAATTAACAATAACAATACATGGCAATTATAAATTTAATAAGAAACATTTCGTAGTTCTGATTTCTTAGTACCTATAAATGAATGGAATTAATTTTCAATTCTATTATGGGAAGACTTGTGAGTTACCATTTATAGTATCAAAGAGGTTCATAAATGGACTTTGTCACTATGTTGAGTAATTAAAACTACAACTAGCACTTATGTTTACTACTTAGAAAAAATTACAATATACAAGTTTTAGTATCTATGGGAATTACATTTATTGAACACTTACTATGTGCCAGAAAAAATGTTCAAAGCACATTGAACTCTTGATATGTGCCAGAAACTATTCATCTAATCCTCTTGACAACACTTACTATAGTATTGTAGATACTATAGTAAGTCATATTTCATAGAGAAAATATGGGTTCAAAATGTTTAAGTAATTTGCTCAAGTTCATACATCCAGTAAAGAATTAAACCAAAACATGCTTCAGAATTTACACAATAAACCAATATCATCAACTCTTGCTTATACAAGGCATATGATATACTTTTAAAATAATTTTTATTTTTAATTAGTTTACATACAAAATTATATTAGTTTCAGGTGTACAACATAGTGATTAAACATTTATATTTTTACTTTTTTTTTACAAATGCATTTCATTTTATTTTTTTCTATCTGCAATTTAGCCCCCTCTATGCCTCCTAACTTTCCCCCACCACCGCAGAGCTTTCAGCCTGCTTTATATCTGAGTCTGTCTCTATTTTGCTTGTTAGTTCAGTTTGTTCATTAGATTCCACATATGAGTGAAATCACATGGTACTTGTCTTTCTCTGACTGGCTTATTGCACTTAGCATAATGTTCTCTAGAACCATCCATGCTGTTGCAGAGTAAAATTTTCTTCTTTTTTATGGCCAAGTAGTATTGCATTGTGTAAATGTATCATAGGTGTTTTGTCCACTCATCTACTGATGGGCATTTGGGTTGCTTCCAAATCTTGACTATTGTAAACAATGCTGCAATGAACATAAGGGTGCATATATTCTTTTGAATTAGTGTTTTGGGTTTCTTCATATAAATTCCCAGAAGTGGAATCACTGGGTTATAAGGAAGTTCCATTTTTATTTTTGTGAGGTAACTCCAAAGTTTATACATTTATATAACTTATGAAGTGATCACCCTGATAAGACTAATACCCCATCTGGCACTGTACATAGTTATTGCATTAATCACTAAATTCATTGGGCTGTACTTTATACCCTGCAACTTTTTTATATAACTAGAAATTTGCACAGCTTAAAGTCTTCCCCTTTTTCACCCATTCTCCAATCCCCATCCCATATGGAACCATCAAAAGGTTCTTTGTATATATAAGTTTGTTTCTCTTTTGTTTCTTCATTTATTTTGTTTTTTAGATTACACATATAAGTGAAATAATATGGTATTTGTCTTTCTCCATCTGACTTATATCCCTTAACATAATACCCTCTGGTTGTAGCAAATGGCAAGATTTCATTCTTTTTATGGCTGAGTAATAGTCCATTGTATATACAACCACATCTTTTTATCCATCCTTCTATCAATGGACACTTGAGTTGCTTCCATGTCTTGGATACTGTAAATAGTGCTGCACTGAACATAGGAGTGCATAAGTCTTTTTGAATTAGAGTTTTGGATTTCTTTGGATAAATACCCAGAAAGGGGATTGCTGGGTCTGACTTTGTCTTTTGTTATATAGCCTTTGTTTTAATGTGAATATTTTTAACTGAAGTTTTTATTGTGAATGTGCACACTGTTTTGACTATGGTGAACAGAATGTGGCAGTTCATGAAAAGAACTGAGAAAGTAGTCATTTCAAAGTCAAGCTTACTAAACTGGCCAACATCTGTAGTGAGCGACCTGTGTTAGTCATGAAGTAGGAAAGCCTTCAAAGAAAATCTTTCAGTTACAATTAGACAGGAAAGCCACCTTTGTATTTAGGTTCCTTTTTTAAAAGCAAGTCTTATGCTAAGTGAAACAAGCCAGTCAGAGAAAGATAAATATCACATGATCTCACTCATTTATGGAATATAATGAACATTATAAACTGATGAACAAAAACAGACCCAGAGACAGAGAAGCATCAATCAGACTGTCAAACCTCAGAGGGAAGGTAAGGGAGGGTGGGGGTAAGGGGGAGAGATCAACCAAAGGACTTGTATATATGCATGTAAGCCTAGCCAATGGACACAGACAACAGGGAGAGGGGTGAGGGCATGAGTGGGGGTTGAGGGGGCAATGGGGGAATAAGGACACATATGTAATACTGTAATCAATAACCATAACCATTATTGCTTGTCTCATTTTCGGTTCTTATAAGTGTATTTCTAATAGCACATGATCTCACTCATCTAGAGGAAATAATGAACAACATAGACTGATGAACAAGAACAGACCCAGAAACAAGGAGGCATGGATCAGACTGTCGGGCCTCGGGGGGAGGGTAGGGAAGGGTGGGCGTAAAGGGGGAGATCAACCAAAGGACTTGTGTGCAGGCATATGAGCTTAACCGGCAGTTAAGGACAACAGGGGGGTGGGGGCATGTGTGGGGAGGGGGTGGGATGGGAATGGGGGGACGAGGACAAATATGTGATACCTTAATCAATAAAGAAATTAAAAACAAAAGGAAAAAAAGAAATAAAAAAGAAATAATCAGTAAAAACTACTTAAAAGTAAATGCATTTACTATTTTTTATAGTAAAAATAATAAATAAAATCAGGTCTTTAAAAAATATAAATCCTAGAGGTTAACTCTGGTAGTGTTTTTTTTTTTTTTTTTTTTTTCCTCTGTCTTTTGAAAGTGAGGGTGAGGCTGAAAAGCAAAGGAAGAAAAAGGCCAAATTGATGACTGAACAGAAAAGAGTGGAAAAATAATGTCCTATATTGGAAGCCAATCACTGAAAAGAGGACCGAACATATAAGGCCTAATACCACAACTGAAAATAACAATTCTAGTGGAAAAGGCAGACTTACTGCATCCAATATAATTGCCAACACTTGTTTAATTTTCAGAAAAAAAGATGCTAAAAGCAATGGGCTTATGGCAATGAAAATATCCTAATTCAAAATACAAGGAAAATGCCACAATTAAAGACAACTTCTTAGGTCATTTTTTTACACCTCAATTTCCAACCTCTATTTAACCAGCTGGAACAATTTTTCAAGTAGTACATTAGAAATAAAGCTCTTCTTTTTTCCTGAAGAAAGAAAAGAACCCATCATTTTAATAGCTACGTTTTTAGTATTAAATGTTTATCATATCATAAAAAAATGAATGCAAGAGAACAATATTAGGCATGACAGAATGGAGTCAGACATACATAGAGATTTCTGAGTGTGAAACATATGGTCTCAACTCTATGACTGAGTGCTAGATAAAGAAGTGTCCAATTTTAAAATCAAGTAAAAAGAGTCATTGTGGATAAATAATTAAAATAAATTTATTGGTTGAAAAAGCCACTATTTTTTTTAAACAAAGTATGGTTAAGTGTAGTTAAGATGTACACTAAATTTTCAAGTGATCAAGGAGAAGCATTACTAATTTGCTTTCCAAATGGCCATTTAATGCACCATAGAACGATAGTAACAAAACAAAAAAGTATCTGCTATTTAGTTCTGATTACAGTTCATTCCTTTGAATGTATTTTTCAAAGAAGGATATAAAACATTGCATAAAAATACTCAATATATTAAAAATTTAGCTGCAATTTTTAAATAGACATACACATATATAACAGGCAGATGTTTCAAAATATAATAATACTAGAAGCTCGGTGCACGAAATTCGTGCACGGCGGGGGGTTGTCCCTCAGCCCAGCCTGTACCCTCTCCAATCTGGGACTCCTGGAGGGATGTCCGACTGCCCGTTTAGGCCTGATCCCACCGGGATTGGGCCTAAACGGGCAGTCGGACATCCCTCTCACAATCCAGGACTGCTGGCTCCCAAGTGATTGCCTGCCTGCCTTCCTGATTGCCCCTAACCGCTTCTGCCTGCCATCCTGATCACCCCCTAACCACTCCGCTGCCAGCCTGTTTGCCCCCAACTTCCCTCCTCTGCCAGCCTGGTCACCCCTAACTGCCCTCTCCTGCAGGGTTGATCACCTCCAACTGCCCTCCCTTGCAGGCCAGGTGCCTCCCAACTGCCCTCTCCTGCTGGCCATCTTGTGGTGGCCATCTTGTGTCCACATGAGGGCAGGATCTTTGACCACATGGGGGCAGCTATATTGTGTGTTGCAGTGATGATCAATCTGTATATTACTCTTTTATTAGATAGGATAGAGGTCTGGTGCACGGGTGGGGGCCAGCTGGTTTGCCCTGAAGGGTGTCCCGGATCAGGGTGGGGTTCCCTTGGGGCGTGGGGCGGCCTGAGCAAGGAGCCTGTGGTGGTTTGCAGGCCGGCCACGCCCCCTGGAAACCCAAGCAGAAGCCCTGGTATCTGGAATTTATTTTCCTTCTACAATTGAAACTTTGTAGCCTGGAGCGGAGCCAAGCCTGTTGCTCCCTCCGGGGCGGCAGCCATTTCTGTGGCAGTTAATTCACCTTCTACAATTGAAACTTTGTAGCCTTAAGCGGGTGAGCCCGGCCAGGGTGTGTGGAAAGCTTTGCTTCCCTTGTTGCCGCCAGCAACCCTGGCCTGCTCTCTCAAGCTCCATTCTGCCGCCATTTGTTTGAATTTGTTTACCTTCTATAATTGAAACTTTGTAGCTTGAGTGGAGGCTTAAGCCTGCAATGGCTATGGAAAGCTTGGCTTACTCTGTTACCTGGGAAACCTTGCTCTCTGTGGCTGTAGCCATCTTGGATTGGGGTTAATTTGGATACTCGCCCTGATTGGCTGGTGGGCGTGGCTTGGCTGGTGGGTGTGGCTTATGTAGCAGAGTGATGGTTAATTTGCATATTACCATTTTATTAGAGAGGATATTCTGCACCAATGGCTAAATATTCCTTAGTTATCTTTAATAAGTTTTAGTTTCTCAGGAGCAGTGCAATAGTTAGACATGTTTTAGAATCATTCAGTTATGGTTCAATATTCATTTTCAAAGTTCAGCAAGATTTGGAGAAGCAAAATTGACCTTAAAATAGAAATAATACAATTTAATATATTTGGGACTTTTAAACTTAAAAAAATTAGCTTATCTTAATTAAATTATTTGAATGGACTCTCCATGGTATGTGTGGTAGAAAAAAGAGTGAGTAGAATTTAAACAAATGATTTTATTTTGCCTCAATATGTATTTTTAATGTTATGAATTATTAATAGACTACATATTCTTTGGCATACAAGCCCTGATTCAGTTGTATAATATAATTTAGTTTGAGGCTCTCTATTTACTGGTATTGTCTATAGGTTACTAAATCCAAACATATAACCACCATTAAGCTTAGACTCATTCACATAAGGGTGAAAGATCAATATGCACTGGCACACCACACAGGATCAGCTAATTAGGGCTGTCAGTGCAGCAAAGGTAGCAGACTTATAGCCAAAGAATGTCTGGTGCTTTTGGCCAATTTACAGACTTTCATTTCCAAGGCTGAAAATCTGGCATGACGAATGCATTTGGAGGGTGGGGGAACACATCCTGGCATTAAAAGCAGAGTTGTATTTAAAATTTTAAAACTAGTCTTTTGAAGTTTCATAAAATAATGTTAGCTTTAAAATTATTGACATTATAAAACTATAGACACCATAAAAGTTTTTATTTGTTTACAGTTTTTTGGTATTAAGTTGTCAATAGGTGTAATGTATAATTTTCCCACTTTTTAGAATAGAAAACAGCAGAGACCAGTGTTCTAAATGAAAAGTGGAATTAACCCTTGACAGATCTGTATGGGAAATAACCTTATGCATTTATACAAATTTCCTAGCCTTCCAACCTAGCACTGCACAATATAAGTGGCCTTGGAAATTGCTTTCAAATCAAGGAGCCTCAAGAGCAAGTTTGAAAAGGAGACTAGAGGTTATGTTCCATGTTCAATTAGCAACTCTATTTATATAAGTTCATTTCATGCAGTCTCGATAGTTCAGACATATTTTCAAAAGTTTGAAAAATCTAAATTAATGTAGAAACTGAGATGAAAAGGAACATTTCTGGGACATAAATTAGCTAGGACTGTGCAGGAAATAGAGAATAATGTAAGATTAAGTAGCCCAGGAGTAGCCTAAGAAGCGGAAAAAGACATGGAGATCTGGAACTTGGAAAGCGACGGAGTAGATAGCTCCATAGTTTTGTCCACTTTCCTCCTTTTCTGTCACTGACCAAAGGTATGTAATTTGCACTCATTAAATTAAAATTCAGCACTTAGTATGTAGGTAACAAAGATGAAAGAGAAACCCACTCCTTAAGTAGTGCTCTATTATATAAAAGGTCAAAGATAAATCTATTCAGCAATGGAAGAGAACAGAGACACCAGAAATCAACCCAAGCCATTATGCTCAATTAATATTTGACAAAGGAGGCAAGAGCATACAATAGAATCAAGACAGTCTCTTCAATAAATAGTATTGGGAAAATTGGACAGGTACATGCAAAAAATTAAACTACACCACCAACTTACACCATACACAAAAATAAACTCAAAATGGATAAAAGACTTAAATGTAAGTTGTGAAACCATAAAAATCATAGAAGAAAACATAGGCAGCAAAATCTCAGACATCTCTCATAACAATATGATTAGTGATACATATCGTAAGGCAAGGGAAACTAAGGAGAAAATTAAAAAATGTGACTACATCAAAATATAAAGCTTCTGCACAGCAAGAATATATTTGCCAATGATTTATCTGATAAGGAATTAATATACAAAAAAATAAGGAACTCATATAATTTAACAAAAGGATGACAAACAATGAAATTAAAAAAATGGGCAAAGGACGTAGACACTTCTCCAAAGTAGACATACAGATGGCCAAGAGACATAAGAAAAAATGCTTAAAGTCAGACAGATGCCAATTAAAAGACAAGAAGACATCACTTCACACCTGTCAGAATGTCCATAACTAACAAATTAACAAATGACAAGTGCTGGTGAGGATGTGAAGGAAAAGGAACCCTAGTACAATGTTGGTGGAAACGCAGACTGGTGCAGCCACTATGGAAAACAGTGTGGAGTTTCCTCAAAAAATTAAAAATGGAACTGGCATTTGACCCAGTGACCCCACTTCTAGGAATATATCCTAAGAAACCCGAAACACCAATCAGAAAGTATGTATGCACCTCTATTTTCATAGCAGTTCAATTTACAATAGCTAAGATCTGGAATCACCCCAAATGCCTATCAGTAGATGAGTGGATGAAAAAGCTGTGGTATATTTATACCATAGAATACTATGCAGCAGTAAAAAAGAAGGGTATCTTACCCTTTTAGACAGTGTGGAGGGACCTGTAAAATATTTTGTTAAGTGAAATAAGCCAGACAACGAAAGACAAGTATCACATAATCTCATTCATATGTGGAATAAAAAATAAATAAACTGATGAACAAAATAGATCCAGAAACATAGTAACATGGAACAGACTGATGAATCTCAGAGGGGAGTAAGAGATTAAGCAAATAACTTACATGCATATATGGGTAACTCATGAACACAGACAACATGTGGTGAAAGCCTGGGGTTGGGGGCAGGTGAAGGCTAGAAGGGGTCAATGGGGAAAAAAGGGTACATCTGTATTACTTTCAACTATAAAGATAAATTGAAAAAAAAGACAAGTCCACCGAATCTTGTAAAAATATCTTTGACCAGATAATAAAATATACTAAGGTGGCCTATTTTGTTATTTTCCATTTCATTTCAGAGGTCACTCTTATTTATTTACTTATTGAGCCTGCTACATCTTTGTAAAAATGCCTGCAGATCATATGCTTCTGAAAGTTAAATTCATAAAAATATACTTGTTATGCAATTATTCCTACAAATAAACAAGTTTGTTGATCAAATGAAAATAAATTATTTACATTTCTACTACTGGTATTTTGTAAATAACACAAAAATTTATTATTACATTTTTTCCAAGTAAAAAAAAATAAATATTTCCAAACATTTTCTTACTAATGTGTTTCTATTTTTTGATGTTTAGTTTGTTTTCCAATTTTGAAGCATATTTTCAATTTGGCAGTAGACAAAATAAATATTGTACAGTCTGTTATTTGGGAAGAAAAATAAATGATATTTTGTCTTTGCATACAGAACCTTGCTTCAAATGAAAATATTCCATTTATTGTCATAAAATATCATGGCCTAAAAGGATTTCAAAGCTACAATACTCATTGGGAATATACCATCTAAAAATGTATTAATATTTTGATATGTGAACAACTCCACATTTGTATTTTTTCTTTAAAATATGTGTTTAAGCCTAGCCAGTGTGTCTCAGAGGTTGAGCATTGACCTATGAACCAGGAGGTTGTAGTTCGATTCCAGGTCAGGGCACATGCCTGGGTTACAGGCTTGATCCCCAGTGTAGGGCATGCAGAAGGCAGCCAATCAATGATTCTTTCTTATAATTGATGTTTCTATCTCTCTCCCTTCCTCTCTGAAATCAATAAAATATATTTTAAAGATAAAATAAAATATGGGTTTCATTTTTACCATGTGCCACCTTGATTATCTTTAAAAAATATTAACAGCTTGCATCCTCATATCAATGCCCAGCTACAAATTCCAAATGTTTTGTCACATTTCTTGTAAACAATGCCATCTGCCAGAGGTGGCATTTCATGGCTGTTTACCCTGACTCCCTCCAAGAATTCATCTGCCACTATCTGATGCTGCCTGAATAAAGGGGATTAAGACTCTGATGCAACAGAGACTATTGATAATTTGATATAATTGGGAAGAAATGAAGATAAATGAGGCTGAGGATGGAGAGGCAATTAGTTGAGCTTCCTGTACAGCTGTGTTCTCAGCCTAGTTCCCCTGGCCTTTTCTTTAGTGAGGTATGTTCAAATTAACCATAATGACAAACACACTTGTCCCAAAGCTCTTGTACTCTATAAAACTTGAGAATTCACTTTTTACTCCTGATAACTGAGTTAGTTGTTTGATAAAGTTATTTCAACATGGTCTCCTAATGCCTTATCACATAGGATTACTGCACCTGGAACAATCAGGAATAATCCCCTCGTCCCCCTTACACACACCATTTCCACATTTTCAGTTGATATAGGGCTACTATTTACAACCTGAGTATATTAAAAGCCTCTTTTATCTTAATTACGGCCTACTATTTAGGACAGTTTGGCTATGTTTTCAGTTTTGCATGATTAGAAGCCAAGCAAACTCTTCAGAATCAGTGAAAAGAAGCTTTATTTTAATTTTAGGAAAACAATCTGAAAATAGCATTCTTTTTTATAATTTTCCATGAAAAGGCAGGGCTGACTTTGCAAACAAGTTGTAAGAAATCTCTAGACATTGGCAAAATCAGTATTTTCAAGGATAAAATTTACATATTTATAGAAGGTCCTTATTGTCATAATTATGCTTTCTAAATGAAAATGGAAACTCAGTAAAACTTTAACTACTAAAATGTTTAAGCACTGATTAACTTAATTCTCAGATCCCTTTTTCTACCACAGAAATGGTTATGCTGGGTATTTAGTTAAGAATGCTATCCCAGGAACTAAATATTTTAAGGTCCAGTATTTCTACTGATAGCTTTTCCTCTATTTGTAATTAAAATTACTATTATTATGCCTATGTTTAATGAAAATCATGTCATTGTGTGCCTCTGTTGTTACTCCTAATGAGAAAACAGAAAATATACACTAATAAATTTAGAATATATTACTGAAGTAATAAAGTGTGGAATGATAGATTCACCATTCTATAAAAATTATGTGTCAAGAAGATAGAAAATTTTTCATTTTTTTTCACTCACAAAAGAAACTAAGCTAAAATTGGTTATTTCAAAACAATCAGTATACTAATTACAAATGCTTATCAACTCAGGCAAATGTGTCCAGTATGATGACTCTGTGGTTACATCCTTGTTTCTTGAAAAGCAGAAAATTAAACTTTTATTAATTATTTGTGTGAGCTGTCCATTAGAAACATGTTGCTATATCAATTATTTAAATAAAATTAAAAATTAAATTCCTCAAGCATAGCAGCCACATTTCAAGTGATATGTGATCACATATGGCTAGAGGCTATCATATTGAATAGCATGGAAAAACATATCCATAGTCACAGAAAGTTTTATTAGTCACTGCTAGCCCATATTTCAGACTTACTATCTCCCCATTAATACAAATTAGTAAGATTGAACTGTGGGCAAATCTATGAATTGAAGAACAAATAAATAAAATACCGAGTTTTCAATTTACAAAAGGGTTGATTCAGAATTCCTTCAATTTTCTGAGTAGGAGGGCAAAATGCTCCAGTTTAAATAGCCTCAGTTGATAAACAATTAGAAATACATCATGGTGAGTTTACAAAGCACCCGTGTCTTTTTAAAACTTTGGAAAACTTTAGTACTGGTTATTCTTTAGGTAAATTAGTACCATTTTACCCAAATTGCCCCTTACACAAATCCAGTAGCCAAAATATGAAGTGTAAGCATGAGAAGCTATCAAAAAGAAATCTCAGGTTATCAATTATATAAGGAGATGATTGTGATAGCAGAGGACTAATATGATACAATTTCTGGGGACTGTTTTGGAAATTAATACTGTACTTACCTGGTCTGAAAATACACACAGACTTGAACTTATCACATTAGCTGACTAGTTCCACATACTAGATTAATGTGTGCAACAATCCTATATAATAAAGAGGTAATATGTAAATTGACCATCATACCCTCTCACAAGATGGCCACCACAAGATGGCTGGCAGGGGAGGGCAGTTGTGGGTGATCAGGCCAGCAGAGAAGGGCAGTTAGGGATAACCAGGCCAGCAGGGGAGGGCACTTGGGGGGGATCAGGCCTGCAGGGGAGGACAGTTGGGGGCAATCGGGCTGGCAAGGGAGCAGTTAGGTGTCAATCAGGCTGGCAGGGGAGTGGTTAGGGGGTGATCAGGCTGACAGGCAGAAGCGGTTAGGGGCAATCAGGAAGGCAGGCAGGCAAGCAGTTAGGAGCCAGCAGTCTGGATTGTGAGAGGGACTAAACCGGCAGTCAGATATCCCCCGAGGGATCCCAGATTGGAGAGGGTGCAGAGACTGGGCTAAAGGACATCCCCCCCAGTGCATGAATTTTGTGCACCAGGCCTATAGTATAATTATTAAAAAATGATAGCAGATTAATATTTCCATCAGGAATAATTTTTCATTGAATTGATTTTTTTAAAGAATTTACTCCCCATTTTTAAAGTTTGTTACTTTCTAATGGGACTGAGACTCTGGATTTATAATGTAGTTCAGATACTAATATATAATACATATAATTTTGATCTATAAGCAACTTTTCTGTAAGTACTTTCATATATATAAACACACACACACACACACACACACACACACACACACACACATATATATATATTATTTTTAGGAGGAGAAAAAAGCATCATTTTATTTTGAAATAAAATTATTGAGAAAAAATAGCAACTTGACATCCTAACATTTTTAAAGAAATCAAAAAGATCACATCTCTACAGGAATGCAATTTAAGGGCCTGGGTTTCTTGCTTAGCCTTCATTAATTCAACCCTTTACCATTACACTTCAAAGTACCCTGATTTATTTTTCTTCTTTTGTATTTTTAAGTTATAAATAACCTTAATTTGAGAAGAAAAGCACCAAGTTTTCTTAAGTATTTTAAAATCAATTATTACTGTTGGAGTTATCAATAAACAAAGAGTAAATTCATAAAATTTTAGCATTTTTTTCAAACTTCCAAATGATTAAATTTTCACTAAAAGGCTAGAGATCTTCATTCTGTCTTCTATGAGTTTCAGTTTCTCTTATATAAATGATTGAGTTGAGCTAGACAATCTCAAAGGTGCATTCCAGTCTTGGCATTTAATGTTTCTGTAAATAAATATTTACCTTAAAACAAGTAATATAAAAATACAATGAAAAGCAAAACAAAAATTTGGTGAGTGGTTACCTTTTATGGGGAGGTAGAAGAACAGGAAAAAGGATGCAAATTTTTAATTATGTTTTAGTTCTTGAGATGCATGGTGAGTTCACTGGCATTTACTAGTATATTATTATTTTTTAACTAGAGGCCCAATGCATGAAATTCGTGCACATGGGAGGGGGTGTCCCTCAGCCCAGCCTGCACCCTCTACAATCTGGGACCCCACGAGGGATGTCCGACTGCCCGTTTAGGCTTAATCCCAGTTAGTTTAGGCCTAAATGGGCAGTCGGACATCCCTCTCACAAACCAGGACTGCTGGCTCCCAACCGCTCTCCTGCCTGCCTGCCTGATTGCCCCTAACTGCTTTTGCCTGCCAGTCTGATCACCCCCTAACCACTCCCCTGCCAGCCTGATTGATGTCTAACTGCTCCCCTGCCAGCCCGATTGCCCCTAACTGCCCTCCCCTGCTGGTCCAGTCACCTCTAAATGCCCTCCCTTGCCAGCCTGATCACCCCTAACTGTCCTCCCCTGCAGGCCTGATCACCCCCTACTGCCCTCCCCTATTGGCCTGGTCACCCCTAACCTCCCTCCCTTGCCAGCCTGGTCATCCTTAAGTGCCCTCCCCTGCTGGCCTGGTTGCCCCCAGCTGCTCTCCTATGCCAGCCCAATCACCCCTAACTGCCTTACCCTGCTGGCCTGATTGCCCACAACTGCCCTCCTCTGCTGGCCATCTTGTGTCCACATGTGGGCAGCCATCTTGAGTGTTGGAGTGACAGTCAATTTGCATATTAGGCTTTTGTTATATAGGATTTTTACATACATGTTACCAATGTTTTTTTCAAACATTTAAAAATACATAATAAAGGGGAAATACCTACAATGACCTCTACTCCATTTGGGTCTAAGAATAAAATTATTTAATATTAGCATGTGCTACATAAATGTGTGGGGCAAAACTTCTTTTAAGCGAATACTGATAGGAGAGGAGTAGTTGATGTTTCCAGATTGTCTAGAGTGCACAAAACTAGCTTGAAATACCTGTCATTTCCTTATGAGGTAGAAATCTCATATTTTCATTCGTTTTCAAATAAGGCTAACCAAAATGCAAAAGATTACTGATTTGTAATTTGTACAATAAGTCATTCTAATCCAGAAAAGATAAGCACTGGATAACTCCAAAATTTATATCCACAATGATGTTACTTATCCTTTTAAGTTAAATACCTTAATGAGCAGGTATTGATATATAGCAAACCAGTCTAATCTGTTCTTTTGACCATTCAGCTGCAGAAGTTCAAACCCAGCTATAAGGATACACCAATAAAATCAATTCAAAATAGAAAAAGCTCAACAGTGGAGCTTTTACAGTCTTCTTTTCTTTGATGACACTTGGACATTTATGGTTTCTAAATTTTCAATCACCACATATTTCCTGAACCTAGAGGCTAGTAAAATACAATGAATTTTGACTTCCAAAGTTGTCTTGAAAGGTGACTTCTAAACAAGAGTAATAAACAATACTCTCTGCATGCACATGGAAAAATGAAACGATGATGAATTTGGCTCTGGATGACAGAACAAAGATAAGAGCAAAGGTTTGCAACAAGTCTTTAGAGTTCAAGGGAATTATATAGAGAACAAAAGTATCAAAAGTTTTTTTCCTCTATAATATGTTGGTGTCAAAGTTAATATGTTAAAACTAGTTTAACTGATATTACTAAATAATGCTTTTTTGTAGTACAATGCATGAATTTTAAGAGACAAGTTAATGTTGAATATAGCTGATCTTATTATCATTCACATATATATGCTTAGGATCACTGAGAACTGCACTACTAGAAAGTAATTTATTTCTAGCTTCATTTAATATGTTTTATTCTGATAGAGTAGATATTATTTACAGAGGTTTTTGTCACTGTATCAAATAAAATGCAATTGTTATGTCACTACAATCAAGGGAACAATTCAATGCAAGTGAATACATATTAAGAATTTGGACTATGGGGCCATTACTATTGACATCTATAATATATCTTTTTGAAAACACCCTATTGCTATTTATTTCTCTCACTAGTAACACCATTTGCACCAAATGTCTACATAGTACTGACTATTCAGAAAAAACAAACAAACATCTGAGGCACATTAAGGGGTAAATTATGTGTTGGTTGGCTTGGTCACAATAACATTGTCCATATCCTATTCATTCATATTATAGATAAGAAGAGAAACAACAAATTCCTCTTTTTTTTTTTAATCCTCACCAGAGGATATTTTTTTCATTGATATTTAGAGAGAGTGAAAAACAGAAAGAAATATCAATGTGAGAGAAACACATCGATTGGTTGCCTTCTGCTCGAGCCTTGACCACGGCCCAAGTCAGGGAGGATTCTGCAACCTAGGCATATGCCCTTGACCAGAATAGAACCCAGGACCCTTCAGTTCATGGGCCTATGCTCTGTCCCCTGAGCCAAACCAGGTAGGGCAACAAATTCTTATTTATATTTATAATAACAATATATTTCAGCTGGAAAACCCTTTTAAAATGATCTATTTTAGATGGGGTAAACTGAGATGTAGGTGAAGATCACACTGTCACTTAATGTTTGAACCATTAATTTATTACTAAAAATTGTTTCTCTTAATCAGTCAAAAAGGTAGAGTGGTGTGTCAGCACTAAAATAGGAGAGGGATCAAGCTTAGGCTGGGAACTGGGGTAGATTGCATAGGGGGTATGAAGGAGGCACCTGTCCTCTGGGAAGAAAAAATTCCCCCATTCTTAAAATAAGTAAATAATCCTACATTTGTTTTACCATTAGAATTTACAAACTACATTTCACATCCATCATGTCATCAGATTTTCATAACATAAAACTATGATGGATATAAAAATGATTTGGAACAAAAAGTCCTATATAACTATAATATGTTATTGCAATTATACATAAAATCTTATTAACCACATTTCCTCCAACATATGTTTCCCAGAATTAATTTAAAATTAAGGAAAAATGTGGTCATGAGTCCTAGATTATTCAAATAACTTTGTATACACTATCCAAATTTATAAAATAATCGTCACACATACTGGCAGTTTGCAATAAAAATGTTTGATATTTGTAAAGTACTTTTACTTTTGAAAGCCATTTTCAGATCCATTCTTTACAACAATTCTATAAGCATCCCCAGAGAATGGACTATGTCTTATTGCCCTCTACATTAATGGCACAGTATAGGCAATCAATAAATATTTATTGAATTAACGTGAATTAGGAAAAAGTAGAAGAAATTGATTGGGTAGATGTGTAAATGAATGATAAAAACACAAGTAGTTTATTGTTTTATTTTAGGGTTTATTTTGGCAATATATTTGTAATCCATCTCTCTAATTTATATTTGTAATGATGTTTTACTTTTTTTGTTTTTTTCTTTTTGTTGTTCCACTTATTTATGCATTCATGGATTGTTTATTGTATGTGCCTTGACCAGAGATCAAACTCACAACCTTGGCATATGCGGTCGATGCACTAACCAACTGAGCTACTTGGCCAGGGCTCTGTATGATGTTTTAGATGGCTAAGTGTATATAATCTTGCCCTTAATTTTTCCTTTTTATTTAACACTGATCAATTAACAAAAATATATAGGTTTCAGGGGTATTCCTTCTAGTCCTATATAATAAAAGGCTAATATGCGAATCAACCAAACAGTGGAACGACTGGTCGCTACAATGGGCATTGACCACCAGGGGGCAGACGCTCAATGCAGGAGCTGCCCCCTGGCGGTCAGTGCACATAGGGGGAATGCTGCTCAGCCAGAAGCCGGGCTCATGGCTGGTGAGCACAGTGGTGGTTGCGGGAGCCTCTCCCGCCTCCATGGCAGAGCTAAGGATGTCCAACTGCCGTGGGGAGTGGGCTTAAGCCATCAGTTGGATATCCCCTGAGGGGTCCCAGACTGTGAGAGGGCGCAGGCTGGGCTAAGGGACCTCCCCCTGCCGAGTGCATGAGTTTTGTGCACCGGGCCTCTAGTAATTCTATAATACATCATCTATACATTGTATTGTGTGTTCACCACCACAAGTCCTCCCCATCCATCACCATTTATTCCCTTTGTACCCCCTCACCCACCTCTCTTAATCTTCCGCTTCCCCTGGCCCTTATTTTGCTTGAGTATTGTAATTTCAGGGCAATTTCCTTTCTGTCTTAAATTGCATTCCTATCTTTAGGAATATTTTTATTGTATAACTGAATTCAACTCAGACATGATAAGATTCTCTGAGTGCTTTCACAAATAAGTGAAGAATGTAGATATGCTTATACTTTTTGTATATTTTTTCCTTTGTCTATTTGATTTACCATTCTAATAGCATTCCTAGAATTTATTTTATTTGAGCCTATTTTATATTAAATATCATGATTTTTTACAGATTTCAGTGACTCCATTTCAACCACTGAATTTTGCTTTTGAGATAAGGCTCCACTGATTTGGTTTATGTCATTCCAATTCCTTCTAGTTTTATATCTACCGACCAATACCTACTAATGCTCTCTTCAATTTACTCTGACACATGCTATCCAAACCATCAGCAGCTGCATTATGCTAAGAGATAAATCAGACAGAGAAAGACAAATACTATAAGATATCACTTATATGTAAAATTTAAGAAAGCCAAATTCCTAGAAATAGAGAGTAAAATGGTGGTTGCCAGGGGCTGAGGAAGTGGGATGATGTTGGTTAAAGGGTACCAACTTCCAGTTATAAGATGAATAATTTCTCGGGGCCTAATATGCAATATGATGAATATAGTTAACAATACTGTACTATACCTGAGAGATGCTAGAGAATATTCCTTAAATGTTCTCACCACACCAAAAACAGGTAACTATGTGAGGTGATGTCCATGTTAGCCCTATTGTGGTGGATATTTGGTAATACATATGTGTATCAAATCATCATTTGTATACCTTAAATTTATATAATGTTATGTATCAATTACATCTCAATAAAGCTGGGGGGATAAAAAATTATCAACAACACATCAAATTATCTTATACTCTAGTGTTCTTGTTAGTGTAGGTAGCTAGTTAGTATTAATAAAGGAAAGGAACAAAGGTAAGCAGATATTAAACAAAATAAACTAGGAAGCAGATTTGAAAAATAAGCCTGCTTCACTAGGAAATTGAAGCATTCATGAGCTCTCCCCTTGGGATCTAATCCCAAAGAAGGCAGTAATTAATCAGGATTACTGAGGAAGCAATAAAAACAGCAGCAGAAATTCTTCTGCTTGGTATATGTCCAGTAGAAGCCAAGATGACAACGGTAAGGGGGAAGTGTCTAGCCTGGGAAAAATATCAGATTGGATAAGGGACACAATCCTGGAAGGTCAAAGGAAATGGACTAGTTAGGGCAAGGGCTCAGCACAAGTCCAGGAAGAATTACGAAATTGATTGGTTAGTTTGAAAGAGAACTGGTCCCTCCCAAGCCCAGGGTAATATAATCAAAACTTAAAGTGCTCTCATGCTCTCTCTCTCTTGTTCTCTCTCTCACCCTGTAACATGGGTTTAATTGCCCAATCATTTGCACATTCTCTCTCCATATCAACCAAAGGGGGCCCAGTATTTGCATGGGCCCCAAGCAGGGCCTTAAGTTTGGATCTGGCAGCTGCACTGGCTCCACACATGGCACCAGCTTTGGTACTGGGAACTGACATGCAGCACTGGACTGAGTGCAGCTGAGAGGAGAGAATTGGACTAAGCTTTGGCATGGACTGAACCAATAGCACAGAATTTCTGGACTCCAGTCCTGCTTCTGGGCTTGATAAAAACAAGGCTGAACTTTTTCCACAGCAGGGTGGGTGGAGATGAGACATTGGGAAACTAGGACAATCTTTCATATCTATTCCAATAAATCTTACCATTATATTAAATACTTATATTTGTGGGTCCCCAAAATGCTTTTCTTGTGATTTTGTGGAAGGACCCCATTTAAAGCAGAAACACTCTCAGTTGTTTGAGTTTTCTCGAAAACCTTTATATCATTTTTGTGTTATCTGTTATGCCTGAAACCTGAATATTCTTTTACTAATGCTCTCATCAGGTAAGAAAAAGTTTATTTTTCAAATTGGAAATAACCCAAAATAATATATTAATAATCTATTAATAAGGACTTTGTTTACAGTATTAAATTACAGCAAAAAATTAATAGTTTCCTTTCAAGTATCTAAGTTGAAACTTGTTACAGAATCTTCCATTATAATTAATTTACCTTTAAGTAATAAGGTAAAGTATAGACTGTTTAGAAGAAAAAACGCTAGTTATAAAATTTTCATTTATGTGTTTATTTTGTACTTTGAAGGAAAACACAATTCCTTATTTTTATTGACAAAATTTTTTTATGAATAATGAGTACAGATGATTTTTTTTTCAGCAGAAACTTAGCAGAAGGGAAAGGCACAATATATTCAAAGTCATAAAAAGAGAAAAACTATATATAAGAATTGTCTACCCAGCAATATTATCATTCGGAATTAAAGGGGAGATAATTTCTCATACAAGCAAAAGTTAAAAGAGTTAAACACCACTAAACCAACACTACAAAAAAATGTTAAAGATACTTCTTTAAGTGAAAAAGAAAATTCCAAAACTAAAAATAAAAATTATAAGAAAGAAAAAAAATCTCGTTGATAAAGGCAAATATTTAGTAAAATAAGTAGATCAACCAATTACAAAGTTAGTTTGAAAGTTAAAATACAAAAAGTCTAAGAACATGTGAAACTACAATTTTAAATTAAGGGATTCAACACATATAAAAGGTGTAAAATATGATGTCAAAAACACAAACATGGGAAATGAGTAGTTTGAAGTACTTTTAGAATATGTTCAAAATTATTTTTTTTGAACATCCACTTAAAATAAACTGCTATACACATTGTTATATGTGAGTCTCATGGTAACCACAAACCAAAAACAAAAAATAATAAAGAAAATGGAACTCAAACAAATAACTAAAAAAAGCCTCAATATACAAGAAAAGACAGCAAGAGAAAAGGAAATGAACAAAGAAAAACTACAAAAAAACATTCAGAAAACAATTAATAAAATGGAAATATTTTACACTTACCAATAATTAGTTTAAATTTAAAGGACTGTTTCAATAAAAAAAACATAGGGTGGATGAATTGATAAAAAATAAGATCCATGCATATGTTGCATACAAGGGACTCACCTCAGATTGAATGATACACACAGACTAAAAGTGAGGTTATGGAAAAAAGACATTTCAGGAAAATGGAAATGAAAAGAAATTTAAAGTAGTGACAGTTATATCAAACAAAATAGACGTTAAAACAGAGACTATCAAGAGCTAAAGGAGGGCATTACATAATGATAAAAGGATCAAGCTAACAAGAGTATATAACATTTAAACATCTATGCACTAAATAAATAGGAACACCTAACTACATAAAGAAAACATTTTTTAAAATATATTTTTATTGATTTCAGAGAGGAAGGGAGCGGGAGAGAGAGATAGAAACATCAATGATGAGCAGAATCACTGATCGGATGCCTCTTGCATGCCCCACACTGGAAATCAAGCTCCCAACCCAGGCATGTGCCCTGACTTGGTATTGAACCTGACCTCCTGGTTTATAGGTTGATGCTCAACCACTGAGCCATGCCCTGGGCCATAAAAAAAAATATTGGAATATATAAAGGGAGAGATAAACAGTATTGCAATAGCAATAGGGGACTTCAACACTCCACTTACATCAATGAATGGATTATCGAGACAGAAAACAATCAAGGAAATAGTGGCCTTAAGTGACATATTAGTACAGATGAACTTAATATACAGAAGGGAACTTAATTTGCAGAAGGGAAATGCACAATATATTCAAAGTCATATTAACAGATGATTCAACCCCAAAATAGAATACACATTCATTTCAAGCACACATGGAACATTTTCTAGGATAGACCAATGTTTGACCACATAACAAGTCTCAAAACATTTAAGAGTGAAGTTGGTGCCATTATAATAACCTGCTTATTATGTAACAGGAAGGGAGCAAAGGAGATACTAGATAACATAAGCATGACATTTATACAGCTTTGCCAGGAAGCTTCAGTTAACATCTCCAAGTCTATTTTCCACAGATCAATGTAGGAAGGGGCAGAACAATAGACACATGCTCAGTAAGGTATGGGTGACTTGGGAAGATGCCTACCTGTCAATCACACCTGGGAGTGAGTCAGTGTCCAGAATAAGCATGACCACTGCAAGGGCACAAAATCTAAGATACTTAACTCCTAAAGAAAGGGAGTTCCCTCTTGCTCTCTTGCTGCTCACACCTGACTCCTGACCTGCAGAACATACATACTCACTCACGTGGCTCAAAGCCATGTGGGACCCACACACTGAATTAATGGACTGAATCTAGCCTGATGCTACATCAGACTCAATTCCATCATGAAATGGAAACTGGATACTGGGCCTGCCTTTAGCTCTACTGAACTCCCAGCTTCATATTTTGTAGGACTGGTTTAAGGGACATGGGACTTTGCAACCAAGGAATATAATTCCATGCAAATATTTTTTGGGGCCTCTGTAAATTCTCATTCCACCAGTACCGCAGAATCTCAGTCCCACTAGCAATGGAGGAATTCCACCCACCCAAACCTCCAGCTACAAAATCATATCAAGCATTTTCACTGATCACAATGGTATGAAACCAGAAATCAATTCAAGAGGAAAACTGGAAGAAAAAACACACAAAAATATGGAGTCAAAGCAACATGCAATTAACAATCAATGGGTTAAAAGGGATATCATGGAGGACATTTAAAAATATCTTGAAAAATGAAAATAGAAACACAACAATCCATCATCTATGAGACACATCAAAAGCAGTTTGAATAAGGAAATTTATAGCAATACAGACCTGCCTCTAAAAAGAAAAATATCAAATAAAATGCCTGAAATTAAACCTAGAAAAGCTGGAAAAAGAAGAATGAAAAAGCTAAGTGAGTAGAAGGAAAGAAATAACAAAGACCAGTGGAAAAACAAATGAAATGAAGACTAAGTAAATCAAAACATTAATGGACCAAAAATCTCATTCTTTAAAGAATGATAAAGTTTTGGTAATAGACAAACAAAATTGATAAAAATTTAGCCAGGCTCATCAAGAAAAAAAAGAGAGGGCCCAAATAAATAAAATCTGGGACAGGTAACAACCAACCCAGAAATATGAAGGATTTTAAGAGAATACTTGAACAATTGTATGTCAACATACTAGACAACCTAGAACAAATAGATAAATTCCTATAAACATGCAATTTTCTAAGACTGATCCAGAAACGAAAAATATGAACAGACCAATTACTAGTACTGAAATGGAATCAATAACCAAAAAGCTTTCAACATTCAAAAACCCAGGACCATACAGCTTCACAGGTGAATAACAAAAAAACAGTTAAAGAATTAATACCTATCCCTCTCAAACTATTAAAAATAAAACAGAAAAGGAGGGAAAGCTTCCAAACTAATTATATAAGGCCACCATTGAACTGATACCAAAACCATGTAGTGCTACTACTAAAAAAATAATTGACTATATTATTAATGAACACAGATACAAAAATCCTCAACAAAGTATTAGCAAGCAATTCAACAACACATGAAAAGACCATACATCATGATCAAGTGGTATTTATTTTAAGGATGCAAAGATGGTTGACTATGGGCAATTATTGAATTGTGATATACCACAAACAGACTGGTAACAATGGCAGAGAGACTGAGAGGGCTGGTTTCTACACCCATGTACAGCAGCTGAGAAGCAGGAGAAATATCTTGGCTGCAAAATCCCCCATAAGGTTGTGGGGTCTGAACCTCATTCCAAGAATCCCAATCTAGAGCACCAGTGCTGGTAATAGGAGCCTGCATAGCACCTGGCAGCAAAAACCTGCGAGTAGTCTGTTCACCTAGAAGAGGAGGGAGACTGCTAGAAATCCAAGTGCTCTCTTACAAGACAAAAGCACAGGATCTTGCTCTTGGACACTAACTTAGGGCTCTGGTAGAAGGAAGGTAACTCAGGGCATATAGGAGTAATAAAGAGAAGATCTGGGTGGTGTGGCCCTGAGGAGAGATCTGGAGGGTCAGCCACTAAGGTCCCATTCCTAAATCCTGCGCTGCCCTCAGGTGCCATCTTCCCAGAGCTGAAACTCCTATTCTTACAATACCAGCCTGGGGACTGCACTAACCCGGACTTCCAACTATTGGCAACACTACCCTGCCAAGTTTGAGTCCCACAGAAAGGTATATTGACTTCACTCCACAGGGACCTTTGGTGTGCCCTTTTTCTGGAGATGCTCTAGGTCAGCGATGGGCAACCTTTTGAGCTTGGTGTGTCAAACTTCACCAAAAAACTGAGCATAACTTGGGTAGTGTATCACTTTGAGGAAAAAACATTATTTCGCAAATGTTTCATCCTCAGGAGCAGCAAATGTTTCATCCTCAGCATGCGGCCGCCTCAGCGGCCGCGTGTCATCAGAAATGGCTACGCGTGTCAGTGCTGACACGCGTGTCATAGGTTAGCCATCACTGCTCTAGGTAGACATTCAGACAGTCATAAAGCACAGAGCTGTGTGGCTTTTGGAACAGGTACCAGTCTTGCACCCCTCCTACAGGCTTGACTGGTACCAACCTGAATGGAAGTTTGTCTTGATATGTCCTCCCAAGTCCTGGTGGCCTCATCTTACTGAGCTCAGTTCTGCAGGGCTTAGCGGGTGCTCATAGCTGGGAACTTCAAAGTTGTATCCATCAATGGCTCTTGTATTGGACTCAAACCAATACTGGGTTGTGCAGCTGCAGAGTAAAGAAGAAGCAAAGTATTTGTGCGCCTCCCGCTCCCCCGCCGCCCCCCCCCCCGCCTCCTGCATGCTTGGCCAGCATCACCCCCAATGGAGGAATATTTTTATCTGTCCTCCAAAGTCCCAGTGGCCCATCCCTGCTGAGCTCAGTTCCCTAGGAAAAAAGGAGTGCTCCTCAGAGCTGGGTCCTTTGGAGAGTGTCTCCTTCAGAGGATTCTGTCCTGGACTCAGATGGGTGTTGGGTTGTGAGGCTGTGAAGCAGAGCTTGAGGCGATGTGCTTGCCCCACTACTGCAAACTCAAGTGGCACTATCACCAGTGGTAGACTATTTTCATCTGTCTTCCTGAGCCTTGGTGGCCCCGCCCTGCTGAGCTTGCTGTTGCAGTGGGAATGGCTGCTGGCACCCAACCTGAACTTGTATTGCATTTCTTCTGGGGGAGCTAGTATTGGATAATCTGGCAGAGACTAAGTGGTATGGCTCTGTAGTAGGGGCCACTTCCCTCCCCGCCACTGAGTGCCCAGTAAGAGAACCAGTAGCCCCATCTTCCTGACTCAAGTGGCCCCACACTACCAAGTTTGTACTTTGTGGAAGGGTATGTGGGTTGCAGCCAGCCTGGCCCATTCTATAGCCTTCCTTCCTTCCTTCCTTCCTTCCTTCCTTCCTTCCTTCCTTCCTTCCTTCCTTTCTTTCATCTTTTTTCAAAGGGTTCTAGAAGAAGACCAGGCAACATCAGGGCATGGTGGAGTAACCAGCATGTGGAGACATAACTCAGGGATCCTTCAACATTTTGTTGATCTGTGCTTAGTTTAGAGCTGGAGGAATTCCAACCTTGTACATAGCTTAGCTCCGCCCATGCACACCTAAAGCCCAGTAGATGCAACCACACACAGTGAATAGTATAGTAGCACCACACAGGTAGCCCAAAGCTGGTTACACACAACTTCTTACATCGACCTGCAATGGAGGTCTGCCCATGTGGACCCAGAACCCACATAACCAATAGTGAGCTTCAGACCACACCAGAGCTCAACCGAATTAGCCATATGAGCAGGACTCCCAAAGAGGGATTGCAACAGGCACCAGACCCACTGGGAACAAAATCTGCCTCCAGTGGCAGCCCCTGAACAGTTTCATACACAGGGGTTTATCCTTATAGTCACACAGCCTGAAGGGTTAAGTCCATCTACAAAAGGGACAATAACATTCAAGACTCAACTATGATAAGGGATGCACATAACCCACAAAAAAACATTCCTGGTGATCCGGAAGATTGGGCCACTAAACCAAACAAGACACCATCATAAACCTATCACAACAATTCTGTGAGTCATAGCAGATCTACCTAATACACAGAGAAAAACAAATAAAAAAGCAGACAAAATAAGGGACAAAGAAATATGCCCCAAATGAAAAACAAACAAACAAACAAAAAAACACAAGAGAAATACCCAGGGAAAAAATGAAATGAAATGGAAGCAACAAAGATACCAGATGCAGAGTTTAAAACAATGGCTATAAGGATGCTTAAGGAAGAATGGATGATCTCAGAGAGAACTTAAACAATGAGAAAGTAAGCATTAAAAATGACATAGAAACCATAAAAGAACCAGTGAGAAATGAGGAACAAGATCTGAAATGGGTCATACACTGGAAGGAATCAACAGCAGGTTAGATGAAACAGAGGATCTTATCAGAGATTTAGAGGAAAATATAACAGTAAGCACACAAGCAAAGGACCCCTCTTTTAAAAATAAAAGAGAATTTTAAAAAATGAGGAAAGTCTAAAGGGCCTCTGGGATAACATCAAGTGTAACAAAAGCATCATAAGGGTATCAGGAGAAGAGAGTGAACAAAGGGTTGGGAACCTGTTTGAAGAAATAATGGCTAAAAGCTTTCCTAACCTGGTGAAGAAAGAAGATAGAAAAAATTACACAAGTCCAGGAAGCACAGAGAGTCCCAGTATTAATGAACCTAAAGAGTCCCATAACAAAAGACAGCATAATTAAAATAGCAAAGGTTAAAGAAAAAATCTTAAAAGCCACAAGAGAAAGGCAGTTTGTTACCTACAATGGGGGTCCCATAAGGCTAACAGCTTACTTTTCAACATAAACTCTTTAAGCCAGAAGGGATTGGTATGAAATATTCAAAGTGATAAAACGCAAGGATGTACAACCAAGACTACTTTAACTAGCAAGGCTACCAT
The DNA here is from genome assembly GCF_027574615.1 of Eptesicus fuscus. Lineage (NCBI taxonomy): Eukaryota > Metazoa > Chordata > Mammalia > Chiroptera > Vespertilionidae > Eptesicus > Eptesicus fuscus. The sequence continues at coordinate 29,473,891 of NC_072473.1, forward strand.
AAAATTGAAGAAGAAATAAAGAGCTCCCCAGCCAAAAAAAATATATATAAAATAAAGGAGTTCATTACCACCAAACCAATAGGCAAGAAATGTTAAAGGGCCTTTTTTAAGAAGAAAGTAAAAAAAAAAATGTATAGAGCAAGTAACAGGTTTAAAAATTAAATTGGTAATAAATAAATATCCATCAAAGTAGCTTTCTAAGTCAATTATTAAATGGTCCAATTAAAAGACATAGCATAACCCTGGCTGGTGTTGCTCAGTTAGTTGGAGTGTCATCCCATGCATTGAAGGGTCACAGATTCGATTCTCCATCAGGGCACATACCTGGGAGGGGATTCAATCCCTAGTCCCTAGTCAGGGTGATTATGAGAGGCAACTGATCAATGTTTCTCTCTCATATATATGTTTCTCTCTCTCCACTTCCCTCCCTCTTTATTGGATTAAGTTTCTCCTTGACCCTACTCATTTCACCAATTGTTGGAGTACTCACTCCTTGAATCATGCTCCACTATGATAACTATTGGGTCTGAGTCCCTCTGCCAAGAACTGGACCTCCTTGGACACTGGGTCTTAGAAGACATGAGAAGTTGAGGGTATATAAAAGAGTCTTTATTGTAGCCCAAGTAGCCACTGATACTAAGGAGCCATTAGACAAAGCAGTCCACTAAAGTAGGCCTTGCTAATACAGTAGCAAACACAGGAGCCATTCTAGAAAAAAATAGCCAGCACTGGCTGGTCAATAATACATCTTCCCCACAGTGCATCCCCCAATATAGGTGCTATAAAGAAGCCAGCCACAGTCTGGTCAGTGGCAACTTATATAAGTGCAAACACACTCAAACAAAAGAGGCTTTATGCCAAATATTGAACTCAATATTTTGGGTTATAGAAGGGCATGCCTTCACAGTATCTGTGTCCTTGCTTTTGCACTTGTGTATAGAAAATTAGCCTTGAACACCCTGATTAGGATTCTCACACTCAGAGTGGCCTTGAACATCTGGTGTACTCTGGACAGGGCCCCCATATTCTCTCTCTAAAATCAGTAAAAAAATGTCCTCAAATGAGGATTAAAAAAATGTAAAGACATAGGTTACCTGAATGGATAAGAAAACATGACCAATCTACATATGTTGCCCAAAAGAGACCCACCTCAGAACAAAAGGTGTGCAAAGACTGAAAGTAAAGAGATGGCAAAAGTCAGCCCCTGTTTAAAAGCCAAACCCCTCAATCTCTTCCAGAATCTTCAACTCTAGCTCCCCCTAGGAAGGTTTGCTTCAGTTTAAGTTTGGGTACTGAGAACCTTTCACTCTGCAGGAATAAACACAGCTGCCCAAGGCTCAGGGGGGATAGATCAAAAGAATCTCCCATTGGGGATGATGCCAGCCCAGCCCACATGAGTGAGCTAAGCACTTCATCCTAGTACCACACAATAGCCTCTGAGGGTCTCAGAATTTGAATGTTCCCACTATGAACCTCTCTGCCTTGCCCCCATGGAACTGGATCCAGTGGTGTTATCCAGGACTTGGTAGGGCTTATCCAAACAGACTCCCATTGCGGGGGGGGGGGGGGTGGTGCCTAGAAGCCTATAGAAGGAGAGTGGGCACTTCTTCCCCTTCCCAGGTTAGCATGGGCTGAACTCACAGAGGAGATAGGATTTGCCTCCCTGCAATGTAGCCACACAGCCCAGAACTTGCCCATCTGACTCCTGGACAGAAGCATCCCAGGGAAAATTCCAGCTCTATGAAGCTCCTAGTTTCCCCTGGGCTTCTGAACTAAGCAAGATGGGCCGAATGTCCCAATCTGTGCAGCACTCTGATCTCTTTGTGGCCAGTCTAAGCATGGCAGGGCTGAAAGTCCCAAGCTCCACACTGCCAAACTCAGCAGGAAAGGAGGGCAGGGCCCAGTGGCTCAACATTTGTGGTGGATGGTGCCTGCTGTGAGCTAAAGATTGGGGACACCAGTCCTTTATCCCAAGCCACAAAGTTTAGTCACCATCTGAGTTTCTACCAAGATCTTCCCTGGGAAACAGAGGATCCCTTAAAGTCACTGCTGCGCATAACCAGCAGACAACTCCATAGGACTGGAATATGGCAGTGTGGTCTCACCATCGGTCATAGTCCAGACTCCCCAGGCTGGTGCTGTAACAATAGGAGTGCTTTTCTCTGAGAGAACGTGGTCTGAGTCTCCCAGGAAGAATGAATCCACACTTATTTTCACTGCCAGATGTTACAGGACTCCTCCTCTCATCTCTGTTGCTCTAGGTTGGGGATCTGTGCATGGGTTTGAGATGAAAGGAGTTTTGTATCCACAATATCCCTTGAGCTTCTCAGCCACAGCCTACCTGCATGTGGAAAGGGTACCTTTCTGCATCTCTGCCCTTCTTACCAGTCTCCATGTGGCTTCTTCTGTAATCCTTGTTTATACTATTTCAGTTCAGCTAACCTTCAGTTGGTTGTTAAGATTGATTGCTCTGTAATTTAACTGTAAATCCAGTTTGGGGCCTGGAGAAGGTGGGTGCAGCTTCCACATATTCTGTAGCCAACTTAGAATTCTCTCAGTTGCATTTTTATATACCAATAATAAATTATCAGAAAGAGAAGCTAAATAAACAATTCTATATACAATTACAACAACAAAAACACAAGGTACCTAGAAATAATTTTCTTAAAAATTTAACCAAGGAAGTAAAAGATATGTACTCAGAAAATTATAGGATAATGAAGAAAGAAATTGAGGAAAATGCAAATAAGTGTAAGCATATACCATGTTCATAGAAAGAATAAACATTATTAAAATGTCCATACTACTCAAAGTATGCCATAGAGCCAATGCAATTACAAGATCTAGAAACAGCCCAAATGCCCATCAGTAGATGAGTGGTTAATAAAGTAGTACTTTATTTACACCATGAAATATGCAGCTATAAAAAAGAAGGATCTCTTGCCCTGGCTGGTTTGTCTCAGTGGATGGAGCCTCAGCCTGGGGACTGAAGGGTCCCAGGTTTGATTCTGGTTAAGGGTGCATGCCCGGGTTGTGGGCTCAATACCCAGCGGGGGGCATGTGGGAGGCAGCTGATAAGTGGTTCTCTCTCATTGTTAATGTTTCTCTCTCTCCCTCTCCCTTCCTCTTTGAAACAAATCCTATATAATAAAAGGCTAATATTCAAATAGACTGATCGGTGAAACAACCAAACAGCCAGTTGCTTGCACCCACTGCCGATGCCTGGTGCCGGCCCTGATCACTTGGCACTGTCAGCGGGTGCGAGCAGTGGCTACCAGCCCCAATTGCCCCTCAGGGTTTCTCCACCTCCCCCTGCTCCTGAGGGGCGATTGGGGCTGGCAGCTTCCTCCCACACCAGCTGCCAGCAACAGTCTGCTTGCACCCACTGCCAGCAGCAAAGCTGCTGCTCCTGCCAGCTGACAGCCATGGCCCTGCTCGCACCTGCTGTTGGCTTCAGTCCCAATTTCTCCGTGCCATTAGCGGGTGTGAGCAGGGCCAGCACCATCAGCATGTGGGAGCGGCTGCAACAGGAGCGGGGCTACCGGCAGACAGGGGACTAGGGGCCACGGTGAGAGGGGCCGGGGGGTTCAGGGAGAATGGGCTGAGATCCACCCCTATGCCCACCACAGCCTTGTGACCCACAATTCCTTTTAAGGTGCATAAATTTGTACACTGGGCCCTTAGTAAAAATATATTTTTAAAAAAGGATTTCTTAACCTTTGAGACAGCATGAGGGACCTGGAGAGTATTATGCTAAGCCTAATAAGTCAGTCAGAGAAAGATAAGTATCACATGATATCACTCATATATGAAATCTAATGAACAAAATAAACTGATGAAAGAAGAGACAGAAGCATGGAACAGACTGATGAATCTCAGAGGGGAGGTGTGAGTGGGTGGTGGGTGGGGAGAGATTAACTGGGTAACTTATATGCATATATGTGTAGCCCATGGATACAGACAATAGTGTGGTGAAGGCCTGGGGGGGAGGAATGTAGGGTGGAGGAGGACAATCCTATCTAATAAAAGAGTAATATGCAAATTGACCATAATACCAAGATACAAGATGGCCACCCCTATGTGGTCAAAGATGGCTGCCCCCATGTAAACACAAGATGGCCACCACAAGATGGCCTGCAGCAGAAGGCATTTGTGGGAAGTTAGGAGTGACCAGGCCAGCAGAGGAAGACAGGTGGGGGAGACCCAGGCCCGCAGGGGAGGGCAGTTGAGGGGGACCAGGCCTGCAGGGTAGAGCTGTTGAGCGGGACCAGGCTTGCAGGGGAGGGCAGTTGTGGTTGATCAGGCCAGCAAGGAGGGCAGTTAGGGGTGACCAGGTCAGCAGGGGAGGGCAGTTGTGGAGGACCAGGCCTACAGGGGAGGGCAGTTGCGGGGACCAGTCTTGCAGTGGAGGGCAGTTGGGGGGAATCTAGGCCTGCATGGGAGGGCAATTAGGGGGAACCAGGCCTGCAGGGGAGGGCAGTTGGAGGGGACCAGGCCTGCAGGGAAGGGCAGTTGGGGGGGCAGGCCTGTAGGGGAGGGCAGTTTGTGGGAGGACAATGACTGCAGGGGAGGACAGTTGGGGGGGACCCTGGTCTGCAGAGGAGGGCAGTTGAGGGGGACCAGGCCTGCAGGGGAGGGCAATTGGGAGCCAGCAGTCCTGGATTGTTAGAGGGATCCCAGATTGGAGAGGGTGCAGGCTGGGCTGAGGGACACCCCCCCTCAGTGCACGAATTTTGTGCACCGGGCCTCTAATGGGAAAAAAAGGGTACATCTGTAATACTTTCAATGATAAAGATACATTTTAAAAAACACAATGAGATATCACTCCATGCCTGTCAGAATGGCAATCATCAATAAATCACCAAACAATTGTTGGATAGCACCTGGAGTAAAGGCAATCCTCTTGCACTGTTTGTGGGAATGAAAATTGTTGTAGCCATTGTGGAAAACAATATAGAATTTTCTCAAAAAATAAAAACGGAAAATGTAACTGCCTAATGATCCAGCAATTCCATTTCTTGGAATGTATCAGAAGAAACCTGAAACATTAATTCTAAAGAACATAGCACCCTACACTCATTACAGTGTAATTTACAAAAGCCAAGATTTGGAAGCAGCCCAAGTGCCCATCAGGAGATGACTGGATTAAAAAACTGTGGTACATTTACACAAATGAATACTATTCAAAGGTAAAAGGAAAAAAAAAAAGGAAATCTTACCTTTTGTGACAGCAAGGATGGACCTTGAGGGTATTATGACAAGTGAAATAAGCCAGTCAGAGAAAGACAAGTAACATATGATTTCACTTATATGTGGAATGTAATGAACAAAATAAACAAAATAGAAACAGACTCATAGATAAATGGAAAAGACTGACAGCTGTTAGAATGGAGGGTTTTGTGGGGGGCTAGGTGAAAAAGTTGAAGGTATTAAGAAAAGAAACGGACTGGCTGGAGTGGCTCAGTGGTTGAGTGTTTACATAAGAACCAGAAGGTCAGGATTTGATTTCTGGTCAGGACACATGTCCGGGTTGCAGGCTCAGTCCCCAGTGTGGGGTATGTAGGAGGCAGCTGATCAATGGTGATTATCAGGTGGAAAGGAGGTGTTGGAAGTGGAAGAGGGCAAATAGGAGATAAAAATTTGCGGAATGAGAACTGACTTTGATTTGTGAGCACACCATACAGTATGGAGATGATGTATCACAGAGTTGTACACTTAAAACCTGTATGGTTTTATTAAACAACTAGGCTCAGTGCATGAATTTGTGCACAGGTAGTGTCCAGCTGGCCCACCCTGATGGGGACCCATTGGAGGTGGGGCCAGCTGAGGGGAGGGGCCGTGGGAGGGTTCCAGGGTGTGTCCAACCCATCTCACTCAGTCCCGATCAGCCAGACCTCAGGAGCAAGCTAACCTACCAGTCGGAGTGTCTGCCCCCTGGTGAGCAGTGCACATCATAGTGACTGGTCAACCAGTTGACCGTCTTTCCCCTTGTGGTCAGTGCATGTCATAGCGATCAGTTGAGCAGCCTTAGCATATCATTAGCATATTACACTTTGATTGCTTGAACAGCCGACCAGACGACTGGACACTTAGCATATTAGGCTTTTATTATATAGGATGTCACCCCAATATATTCAAATAAATAAATAAACAGTATGGAGGTTCCTCAAAAAATTAAGAATAGAGTTACCATATGACCCAGCAATCCCTCTTTTGTATATCGACCCTAAAAATTTGAAAACATTCATTGAGAAGGATATATGCACCCCCTTTGCTCATTGCAACATTATTCATGGAGGCCAACATGCAAACAACTAAAACACCCTTCAATAGATGACTGGATAAAGAAGATGTGGTATATATATATGCAATGAAATACTATTCAGTCATACTAAAAGATGAAATACTGCCATTTGTAGCAACATGGATGGATCTTTAAAATATCACACTAAGCAAAATGTCAGAAAGTCAAGAACTATTATTTCCCTCATATGTGGGATATAAAATTGAATGCAACAAATAAACAAATAAAACAAACAAAACTCATAGACACAGGTAATAGTATGGTGGTTACCACAAAGAAGGGTGCAAGGTATAAGGAAAGGGTAAAAGGGGTCAAATACATGCTGACAAAAGAAGATTTGACTTTGGGTGGTGGGCATACAAAGCAAGATGATGTATTATGGAATTGTACAATTGTAACCTACATAATCTTATTAACAAATGTCACCCCAATAAATTTAATTTAAAAAATGGAAAATCAACTACTGAAGAGGGGAAAATAGTTTCTAGTGATATATCCAATAAGGGTTAATATCCAAAGTATATAAAAAACTTATACAACTGAACATCAAGAAATCAATGATGAAATTAAAAAAAAAAAAAAGCAGAGGACCTGAATACATATTGCTACAAAAAGAACACACAGATAGCCAACAGGCACATAAAAAAATTCTAGACATCTTTAATCATCTTTTTATTTGAAATGCAAATCAAAATCACAATGAGATATCACCTCACACCTGTCAGAATGGCTACCATAAAAAAACAGAAGATCAGTATCTTGCTCTCTCTCTTCTTGTGGCACCCCAAAAACTCGGATGTTGGTACGCTTAAAGCCGTCCCAGAGGCTCCTTACACTATCCTCACACTTTTGGATTCTTCTTTCTTTCCACCTCTCTGGTTGGGTCTTTTTTGCTTCCTCATATTCCAGATCTTTGGTTTGAGTCTTCGGGTATGGTGGTCTACAGTTGAGTTTCTGTATATTCTTTATTTCAGACAGTGTATGCATAATTTCTGACTGGTCCTTTTCCATTTTTTTGTTATTCTCATTAAGGTCCTTGAAGGGTTCTTCAGGTTTCTCAGCAGTTTTTAGAAGATTCTTGAGTAACCTTATAAATGTGGTTCTGAACACTGTGTCATCCATTAGTTTACTTTGCTTCATCACTTCTATTCGTGACATGCTTCAGTGTCTCCACATTTTGGCTGCCTCCCTGTGTTGATGGAGTGGCTTTGTGTGGTCAGTGACCTATAGGGGCCAGTAGCTCAGCTTCCCCAATCACCATAGGTGGTCGCTCTTGGTACACCCCTTTGTGGGCTGAGTGCAAAGTCTTGTTGTAGTTAAGCCTTGATTGCTATTGGTACACTGTGAAGAACTGACCTCTAGGCCAATTGGCTGTGAGGACCCACTGTATCTATAATGGAAGCATGCTGCGCTGGAGACACGCTTATGGTACAGGGCTTGTTTCAGTGGGGCTTTGGTGCTCACTGAGTCTGCCTCCCGAATGTGTCACTTATGGATGTGAGGAGTTGAAATCTGGTGTCTCACATTGACCACTAGGTATACTGGCTTCTGTATCTCCAATGGGGTACAGTTCAGCTGCTGTCTGAGGCCACCCTGCAGGAGCTACAGCAAAAACTGCCATCCTCTCCTCCCTGCTTGGAGCTTGGAGGCTTTGGAGCTGTCTGTACCAGGTTGCAAGTTTACTAGTTTAAACTGCACTAGAGAAGGCCATTCATATGCAAAAGCCGCTGCTAGGAGCTTAGGTGTGTTTGTAGATTGTGCGGGGCAGAGTCTCAGGGCATCACTACGCTAGGGTGTGGCAAACAAACCTATTTGAAGAAATAATGACAGAAAACTTCCCCCACCTGGTGAAAGAAATAGACTTACAAGTTCAGGAAGCTCACAGAACCCCAAACAAGATGAATCCAAAGAGGACCTCACAAAGACACATCATAATTAAAATGCCAAGGACAAAAGACAAAGAGAGAATCTTGAAAGCAGCAAGAGAAAAACGGTTAGTTACCTACAAGGGAGTACCCATACAACTGTCAGCTGATTTCTCAACAGAAACTATGCAGGCCAGATGGGAGTGGCAAGAAATATTCAAAGTGATGAACAGTAAGAACCTACAACAAGATTACTCTACCCAGCAAAGCTATCATTCAGAATTGAAGGTCAGGCAAAGAGCTTCACAGACAAGAAAAAGCTAAAGGAGTTCATCACCACCAAACCAGGATTACATGAAATGCTGAAGGGTATTCTTTAAGAAGAGGAAGAAGATAAAAAAAGGTAAAGGTAAAATTATGAACAACAAAAAGACATCAAATACATACCTACCAACAAGTGAATCTAAAAATCAAGTTAATAAAAAATCTGAAGAACAGAATGGACTGGTGAATATAATAGAATCAGGGACATAGAAAGGGAGGGGACAGACAATTCTCAGGTGGAAGGGGTTTGAGGGGTGCAGGAAGAGATTGGACAAAAATCTTACACCTATGGATGAAGACAGTTGTGGGGGTTAAGGGTATGGGGTGGGGTGGGGAATCAGGTGGAGGGGAGCTATGGGGGGCAGAAGAGGAACAACTGTAATAATCTGAACAATAAAGATTTATTATAAAAAAAAAAGAATTAACATAGCCCTAACTGGTTTGGCTCCATGGATAGAGCGTTGGCCTGCGGAATGAAAGGCCCCAGGTTTGATTCCGGTCAAGGGCATGTACCTTGGTTGTAGGCACATACCCAGTAGGACGTGTGCAGGAGGCAGCTGATTGATTTTCTAACTCTCTATCCCTCTCTCTTCCTCTCTGTAAAAAATCAATAAAATATATTTTTTAAAAAACGAAAAACAAACAAACAAAAAACACAGAAGATCAATTGGGGGGGATGAAAGGAGACATATGTACTACTATTTGTAATACTTTAAACAATAAAAAAGAAGAAAAAACAACAAAGAACATGTGTTGGCGAGGATGTAGAAGAAAGGGAAACGTTGTGCACTGTTGATGGGATTGTAAACTAGTACAACCATTATAGAAAACAGTATGAAGATTCCTCAAACCTTTTAAGATAGAACTACTACATGACCCAGAATTTCCACTTCTGAATACTTATCCAAAATATAAAAAGTGCAAATTTAAAAAGATATATGCCCTTCTATTTTCACTGCAGCATTGTTGGCAATAGCCAAGATATGGAAGCAACATAAGTGTTCACTGATAATGGCTAAAGAATTTGCATATATATACAGGAATTAGCAAAAGTAGGTTTACAGTCATGAGCACATGAAACACAGGGTTTATTCTTGTATTATTATTTATTTATTATTGTATTTATTTATATTGTTTGTTGTTGTATTATTATTATTGTTGTTGTTATTATATCATATCCTTAATTATTATTTATCTTTTAAGTAATGGTGGTCAGTAATTTAACCTACTTTTGCCCACACCTGTACAATGGGATATTGCTCAGCCATAAAAAAAAATTGAATTCTTGACATTTACAACAACATGGATGGACCTCCCGAGGTGGGAATGGCTGGGAAGCGGGGTCAATTGGGGAAAAAGGAGACATATGTAAAACTTTAGACAATAAAAAAAATTCAAGTTCCAACTCCAAGAAAAACCATGGATGGACCTACAGAGTATTATGCTAAGTGAAATTAGTTGGACTGAGAAAGACAAATACTGTATGATTTTACTTATATGTTGAATCTGTAAAACAAAACAAACAAACAAGCAAAATAAAATAGAAACACACTCATAGATAGAATAAATTGATGGAAATGAGGGTGAGGGGAATCAGAAAATCTAAAGGAGATTAAGAAGTACAAATTTTCAGATTGAAAATGTCACAGGAATGTAATGTACAGTATAAGAAATATAATCAATAATATCACAATAACTATGTAACATGACAGATGGTTACTGGACTAATTGTGGTGATCACTTTGTAACGAACATAAATGTTGATTCACTGTGTTGTACACCTGAAACATAATATTGTACGCCAACTATAATTAAAATAAATAAATGAATGTCAACTGTTTTAAGTAATTAGAAAAAATTGGCAATGGGCTGATCAGGCATATAAAATGGTTAACAATTTTCCATTATATTATGAAATATTTTAAATAACTAAATCATATTACCAATAGCTAGTAGGTATTTAAGGCATATTATTGTTATTTCTGGCAATAACATGTGTCATGTTAAGAGATAGCTAAATTTTCCAACTACTCTGTGAATTCCCTTTATTCAAGACATTTTGTGCTTCTCACATCTCTCAACACTGTAAGTGGCAAATATAAATGTAAATCAATATATGGGTAAAACAAACATACTGTAATCAATAAAGTAAAATTTTAATTTCTAAAAAAAATAAGACAGCTATATTTGCAATATGTCCTATATTAGAATAATCCATAGGACTCTCAATGTAAAGTATAGAATACAATGGCACTTTACATAATCAGCATTCAGTAAATATTTATGGAGAACCTACTACTATGTGCCAGGAACATCCATTGAAGTTTACATAACTGATCTATTTTTTATATATTTTTCATGCCAACTTTATGTAAGACAGTATTTTAGGCTAAGGAACATAAACAAGGATACTAGACAATTAGCATGTTGATGCATAATTATAAGGTAGTTTCTAATATTTCATAATGAAGCAGCTACAATCTCTCAGCTAATGGTGCACTGGAGCTTATGTAAGTCATTTTATTCACCCATATAGCTAACAGATTATGTATAAAAATAACAAAGACATTAATTTTAAAAAGCAGGTAAAGAAAATATAATGAAAACCTACAATACAAATATGGTGGTGTTTGCAATATATTGTTACAGGGAAGGTAAAGTGCACATGCCTTGTTTTTAATCTTAAGAAAGAAGGATTTTATAATTGTTGCTTTGTCACTGATATGATCTTTGATTTATTTTGCAAGAAATAAAGTGACAGTCCTATGTTTAATGAAAAATAATTCTAGTAAGCATAGTAAATAAATTATTCTGTTCACTCTCTCTGAATTGAAACCTACTCCATTGTTTTACAATGTGACCAAAGTCAGGAACCCAGAGTTTGGGGAAATTTCCATTCTAATTACATTGTGTTCTTACCCATTATGAAGTCACCAAAATTTATTAACCTGTATATTGATGGAACCATATGCATTCTCTATTTAATTTTTTACAAAATGAGCTATTTTGCCATGGAAGAATGTTGGTTTTGGAGTTAAAAGTAATATATTTGACCATATACTATCTGTTTGAACTTTACCAGATCTCTGAGCCTCTTTGAGCTTTGGTTTCTTCAACTACCAAAAAGGGATAATGATAGTACCTGTGCTACTTAGTTTACAGGATTTTTGTGATAATCAAAGGCAATAAATAGGTGTGAAACTGTTTTGGAAACTAAATTGCTAAACAGATTTGAGCTAACTAAGAAATAACCCCAATTTTTTTCTCTTTTGACAAGTCTTAGATCTACTAAAAAGAGTAGGATATATGAATTAAGAAGCAAAGAATTGTAGTAATACCTAAATTTATCATCATGTACTATTAATCAAAATCTCCAAGGAAGTGTCCAAGCATTCTTACTATCATAAATGGCAATAATGCATGAGTTTTGAAGGGAATATGAAAACTAGCCATAATACATTTAATTTCTTTGCAAGTCTTTGTGTGGCTCTTAGAGTCCATTAGCATTATATTTAAAATACCTAATACCTGTAAACATTACTAAAGTTTAGTGACAAAAATAATCTGTGACTAGCATTTAATGACAATGAAGAATATGATGTACTGAATAGCTCTTGCATTCAGTCTGTTCACCATTTAAATTACTTGTTTGAATATAAAATTGTTCTTGTAACAGTAATAATTATTTGGTATAATCAAACTAACATATAATATAGGTTTCAATGATAGGATCTCCATCACTTAATTAAACTTCTCTACCCAAACTTTGCAATAATATTCAAAAATCATTATCAGGAATAAATTAAAAAATCTAAAACACTTGTTTCCTAAAATTAAAAACAAAGTGCATGCACTTTCTTTCCCTCACTGCAATATATTGACAGTAACACTAAAATATTGGAAGTTTTTATTAAATATTATTTTTCTCCTTTTTAAAATCGATTTCTTTGTTCCTTGCACATATATCCTGTCGATACCATGAAAAATTATATAGATTTAGAAAGATAGTGGTCTCAGTGTAGCATCTTTCATATTATTATTCCAGTATCATCTGTTACAAAGTAAGACCAATTCCCACATCTAATTACAAACAGGATTTCAGAGTCATTAAACAAAATACATTTCCATTAGTGCTGCTGTAAGAAGATAGGGGGAAAAAATGAAGATTAGTTCATGTTGCATCTCTGTTTCTCAAGCTTTGAAGATTTAGATCTATGCACTTAAAGACTATAAATTTTAAAAGATCAGCAAGATGTTAGATATGTGAAAATGCTTCATTCTAAACAGTTTGTCTGTGGTGTTTACATTTTGTCATTAAATTTGTTGCACTGTCTTTAATTCTTATAGTAAATATAGCACAAAACTAAAATGTCCCTTCGCTATTACTTGGCAGGTGCCTGGAGGTATTTCCCTTGTGCTCTAAAAAGACATGTTCCTTATACTTTAAAGTAAATTTGGTACAAAAAAGCTTATATATGAAAATGGGTTACTTGCAAGTAAGTAGGCAATTTTGATTCAATGAGACAAAATTACTTTTTGTTATGAAAACACAGCACTAGTTCTTAGAATGGAAGGAAGATTACAGACTAGATAAATCAAGTAAAGTAGATCATGTAATATGCCTAAATTGCTGATATACAAACTATGACGTGTATGTTTTCCTTTAATGATGAATTTCTGATTAATATTAATGCATCTAGGGAAGACTGTACCCTAAAGCACTGCTGAATGACTGAGGTATACAATGTATTCCACTTTATTTAGTTATAACTTTTCTTATGGAAAATCTGCTCAGGTAGACTGAAGAGAGCTTCAAAGTGTTTTTGTTCATAGTATATTGAGTCATGTAACTAATGGAAATTGGAGCTATTCTAAACTGAAGGTAGATAAATATAATTGACCTGGTCCTACAGACAAAATAGAGAGAATGCTTCTCATTTGAGTTTTAGCTTTTTCAAGAATAATGATGAGCCCAATTCTTCTTCCAATATATATTAGATTATTAATTTTACCCTTTTATTGTGGGTAGAGGGTTTTGAACAAGGGCCACTTTCAGTGTGTACTGTTGAGATGTATTACATAGCAATTCAGTATTATCTAATACATATAAAGAAGATGTATTCTAGTTACACTAGAAGCCTGGCATGGGAGGGGGGAGAGTTGACAATAAAACCATATTTGGATTACTTGTTTCCTAAAATTAATTTACAGGCCATCTCTGAACTAAATAGCCACCCTTACCTATATATGGAACACATGTCTAGCCCCCTTCTAAAATTAGAGTGCTAGGACTAATCACTTATCCTGTGCACCAAGGTCAATTACCACAGCTGGAAATTTTCTTAAAAGTCAGCTGATTCCACTTCCTAATTTTATACATCAAAAAGAGGTAGAAGAAGAGAACTGCTTAAGGTCTCATAGATAATTCTAGGCAGAAGTGGTTCTAGAAACTGGATCTCCTAACATCTAACAATCAGCTGGATTCCTCTGCAACTTTCCCATTAAATCTCAAATGCGCCCTCTTATTTTACCTCATTCCCAAACAATCTTGGCAGTTTTTTTTGTTGTTGTTGTTGTTGTTTTTGCTTGAGGGCAGGGTTTCAGCCTTATCAATTATCTGCAATCAACACAACTATTTCATAAAGTGCAGCATGTACCAAATTCATTTTCATAAATAACTATAACAGACAATGAGAGAATCCAAAATAGAAAAATAATCAGGAAGCCTGCCTAGGAGGGACATCTTTCTCACCCTCTTCTCTCTTCTCTCTCTCTCTCTCACAGAACTCGAGAAACATTACTACAGTATATGAAATGCCCTTGTTAATATATCTGGTAGGTCATTAAAAAGGTAGACACAACTCAGATGGGGAATGAAAAAAAAAACTTTAGTAAAGAGGAAAAGGAGGGGATAGAATTGGAAAACAGCAAGGGACAAAGGGAGATGGGCAAAAGGGGAGGAAATGAGGACATGTGTAATAGTGTCAACAATAAAAATAAAGTTAAAAAAGAAATAATGAAAAAAGACAGAGCAGTTAGCCAAAAGTAGTCATTTAGACCTCAGACAATATCATAAGTAAACTGAAAATATTAATTTAGCTTCCTGAGTGTTACACTTATTATGATTTTGTTAGTAGAAATAGGAGATAATGGTGATGATGATGGTTTTTCTTTTTTTTTTGAAAATAAAAAAGTGTAAGTTGGTGCTCCTCCCAAGGGAATCCTGTATTGTTATGTGAAACCCACAAGAACTTAGGAAAAGAACTTTTAACCATCTATATGCCAAAGTATGCACATCTCTCTTCATAGAAAACTTAGGAACCTGGAAAATAGGCAGAAAACATCTTTTCTATACATTACCTCTATTCATTATTGCCAGAATGATTATAATTTTCTAACAAAGTAATATGCAATTTTAAATTGGAACACTGCATTATAAGTACAACCCTAAAAGAGATCTGTACAGACTTTTCTAGAGTACAAATGACAACAAAAATCTTAATTTCCAATTCTGGTCATTACTCCTCTTTAGTTAGTTATGTGCTTTTTCTTTCATTGACTGTAAATTAGCTAATATGGAATAGAAGGTATTTATTGTTTTCTGTCATAAAAACAATTAAACAGTTGTAAATACATAGCTACTTATGTAGAAAAGTCGGGGTGTAAAGTAGCATAGAAAACACATTAGGCTTACTAGACTGAAAACATAAGGTTTTGTCTCTATTACCAGTAGCTTTCTCCTGTTGTAAGACTGTGTAACCTTAAGGAAAGTACTGGATATGTTTGTGGCATTCTTTTCTATGATAACAGGAAGAATATTAGTTTCTTACTTGCTTCACAGGGGTGATATAAGGGCATGAGGAGGTCAAGTACAATATTTTGGCACTAAGATACTAGAGATGAAGCCATTGTGTACTTAAAATAATTATTTTAAATGCTGATATGTATAGTATCTATATGCTCATTTTTATATTAGCAAAAAATAAAACTTTTCATGTTTATAAATAATGTGGTAAAAGCACTAAAAAAGTATTTCCTCCTGTTTGTTGAAAGCAAAATGGGTCAGAAATACTTTATTTATGGGATAAATGTATAAATATAATACCTACCTTAACAACCCTAAAACACTCCTGGAAAACCTGCACAGCACTCACAGAGAAGAAAAGCAGTCTTTCTTTGGTCTTGTCATCTTTATTCTAACACTAAAATAACACTCTAGACATTTTGCTTTTTTAGAATAAAATACCTATCTCTTTTGCCTTTTAAAGCACTTGAAAATTTAAAAGAGAAAATCTAAAAAATGCTGACCGGGTAATAGCTGACTATTCATGGTGGGTGTAGAACATGAAAGGTTACAATATGGATCTGTGCCTACGCGTTTCTTTTCAACTTGAGAAGCATCCTCCTGCTTCTGCTAACTCGGCAATCATACAGCTGACAGATTTCTGGTTTTCTAAATAATGCATGGGCTTTTCTTTTAACATGTCAGTGCAAAAGTATCAATTCAACCCCAGTGTTGTTCGTGATGCTGATTTGACTTGACAGCATTCCATTAAACCAATGAGTTTTTTCCCTCCTGATGGTTCCTTAAATATTCCTCTGAGTGATGTATTTGTTGTGTTTAAAACAGATTGTGAAGGATGTTTGCATTTCTGAGAAAACTCCATGGCAGGTACAGTTAGAAAAAAAAGGTGCAATAGAACTTTACAACAGAACACTGTTCTCCATTCTCTTAATTCCTGAAACATCAACCTTTTCCCTCCAACATACACACACACACAAAGGTCTATACTCAAACATTTGAACTTCCTAAGGAAATATCATTTACATATTTAGTACTCCTTGATATCTATCTTGGGAAAGCAAAACCCCTTTTTATTAAATCATGCGTGTTAACTTCAGAACCTACATAAAGAAAACAAATGCTTTGTTCCATTGTCAGTTCTTTATGGAAGCAGGTATAGTCTCCAGCAAAATTCACTGATGTTCTATTGATTATGTCCCAGCAGGACAAAGCTGGCTAAAAGCCAGGAAGTTTGAAGAAAAGAACACTTGTGCTCTATTTTTATAAGTCATATATTTTTCATAGAAGCTGCTGCCCCATAAAATGCAAAAGTTGAGCATTTGGAAACAAAGACTTTTGCCTCCTGGTTAAAACTGATTTAGATGCAAATAAGTCCTATAGGTTTCTTTGATAATTTCTGCCAGCTATTTAAGATAAATATTGGGATCTTATAATGATCACTTATAGGAGGTACTTGTAAACATTCATGACCCAGCTAGAAAGGTTTGACAATTAGATTCATATAGAAAAAAAAAATTTGGTCTAGGAATGCATTAGGTTAAGTACACAAGAACTCTATTTGCAAATGGCGAATAATCCTTGTGAAGTGACTTTCATTTTTTTTTCCTTTTGACAAGAGAAGTTAAGTGTCTTAAATAAAATTTATGAAAAAAACCTTCCTTGTGAAGTGTGGATTCAGAAAAGAATGAGGTAAACTGTGAATCAGGCAGAGTAAGTGTTTGGGCCCCTAACCTTCAATTCTCTTTACTCCTGGTTGTACACAATCTTTATTCATTAAGCTTTGTCCAGAGAACATCTACCTTTCATCAGCACCAACTTTCAAACTTTCATTTACACTGAGATATAAACAACTGACAGGTGTGAAAATTATAATACCCCGGGGAGCTTTGAAATTAACTTTATACTTCAAGTTATGCAGGTAGTAGGACAGTTGGCAATGGCAGAAACACTGAATTCCCAGAGTCCATGAAATCATCTTACTTATGATAAGGCCAGTTCTGATGAAGTGCCTTATATTACTTGATGAATTAAATCCAATTTTGTTAAATGAAACATGCCCATCAATAATCTATGCCCAATCAATGTCCCTTATGTAGTCAGAAACTAAAACTCTCACAAAGTGAAAAATATTTCCTACACAGTGGATGTCTACATTAAGTTACTATATAGAGTTTCTACCCTGAGAGCCAGTGGCCTTAACTGAGATTTCTAGAACGTTTATCCAACTTTACTCTTCTTTTATTGCTGGAGAACTACTGATTTTCATTGTGTGTACTTAGGTTTTGTTTGTTTGTTCCTTTGCTCTATATTTTACTGCTTAACTATCTCTATATATAAAAGCCTAAGTGACCATTCAACCATTCGATCATTGACCAGTAGCTATGACACACACTGACCACCAGGGGGAAGATGCTCAATGCACAGGCATGGAAACATGGAACACACGGATGAATCTCAGAGGGAAGGGAGGAGAATGGGAAGAGATTAACCAAAGATCTTGTATGGCCTGCGGGGATCGGGCCAAACCTCAGATTGTGAGAGGGCACAGGCCAGGCCGAGGGACCCACTGGTGCATGAATCCATGCACTGGGCCTCTAGTTTGTTAATAAAATTTAAATAGAAATATATTGAGGATATTTTGAAATTAGTCATCTTATATATAAGCATTATCCATTTATCATTAGCATGATATATATAATTATATAAAGATAAAGACTATATGTGTGTGTGATATACAAATATAAATGTGTGTTTAGTTTTTGGTGGGATAATTCCCTTGATAGAGCTCTTATTTAACTTTTATATGTTTTAATATTCAGGCTTAACTTTCCATAATTGGCCAGTAGAGAAAGAAAAAGTCCGAAAAGAATATATTAGCTCTCTTGAGAATATACCCAAATCCATGAATAATGAATATTAAGATATTTCAGTCAGTGATAAACACTCCAATATATTATTTATTCTTACCTGGTGTTCATGTTCATGTTATTTTGGCAGGAATGTTTTTCACAAACATTCCCCCATCCCTGGAGTCAAATATGCAGGCCTATATTCCTGCTAACAACGCTCTTCTCATTCTTATTTAACCTTGTTATCTCTGAACAATCTTACCTCCATCTTTGACCAGTAGCCAAAGTTTAAAATGCCAGGCTACTTTTAGAAAGATTGCATCTACAAGAGCATTGGTTTTAATGAAAATACTGTTATGATGAGCACTTTGTGGTACCATTTATATTCCTGTTGTGTATCGGTATACCATAAACTTTAGAGAAGTTATAGGTTAATCCCTCTCTCCCTATATCAACCCAACTATCATATTTCACTTCTTAAATTTCTTTAAAGTCACAACCTTTGCTCTTCTTAACATTCTTGGGACACTGAAGTTTTTGCTACTCAGCAAGATCAACTTGCCTCTGAAAAGGGGAATTCTAATATTGGAATGTCATGAAATATGTATAACAAAACTATAGAGTGCAGAGTACCCAGGAAATGCATGACAAATTAACACCTAATTTTGTAATCCAATCTGTGGGATATGTAATGCACAAAGTTCATACTGGAAATATAAAATGTGGCAGCCACTTTGTAAAACACAGTTACCAGTTTACCCAAAATTTCTACTTCCAGGTATGTATCCAAGAGAAATAAAAACACATGCCCACCTAACAATTTGCACATTGAACACTGATAGCAGCATTATTTATAATAGGCAAAAAGTAGCAACAACCCAAATGTGTATCAACAGATGAATGGGGAAACAAAATGTAGTATATTCATATAGTATATTCATATGATAGAACATTATTTGGGCATTAAAAGGAACGAAGTACTGATGAATGCTACAATATGGATGAACCTTGAAAACATGTCAAATTACAGAAGCCAGATGTAAAGGATCACATATTGTATAATTCCATTTATATGAAAGATCTAAAATAAGTACATCCATAGAAACAACATAAAGCATTAGCAGATTAGTGGTTGCCAGGGAATTCGGAGGAAATGGGGAGTTACTCCTAATGAATAGAGTTTCTTTTGGGTGTAATGAAAAATTTCTGAAATTAGATAATGGTGATAGTTGCACAAATGTGTCAATATACTAAAACCACTGAATTACACACTTTAAGTAAATTTTATATATGAATTATACTTTAGTAAAACTCATAACAAATTCATTTTGTGCCAACATAGATGAATCTTGATGGCATTATGATAAGTGAAGTAAGACATAGATAAGACAAATACCATATGATCTCAATTTTATGTAGATTTTAAAAATAGGAAACAAAAACATAAGCTCATAAATACTGAGAACAGATTGGTGGATTCCAGAGTCAGGGGAGAGGGGCAAAATGGGTGAAAGGAGTCAAAAGGTACAAACATTCTTTATACAATAAATCAGTCATGAAGATGCAATGCACAGCATGGTGATCATGGTTAACTAGAGGCCTGGTGCATGAATTCGTGCATGGGTGGGGTCTGGCCTGGTCACCCAGATAGGGGCCAATCGGGCTGGTCCAGCCGTGGGGAGGGGACATGGGAGGTTTGCTGGCTGGCCTTACCCCCAATCAGGGTGGGGGGGCAATAAGGGGTGGGGTCAGCCAAGGGAGGGGCCATGGGCAGTTGGCTGTCCCACCTCACCCCCTGGTCAAACTCCCGGTTGAGGGAACAATTTGCATATTAGCCTTTTATTATATAGGATAATACTGTATTGCATATTTGAATAAGAAAATAAATCTTAAAAGTTCTCATCATGCCTGGCTGACATGGCTCACTGGTTGAGCATAGACCTATGAACCAGGAGGTCACAGTTTGATCCCTGGTCTTTGGGCTCAATCCTCAGTGGGAGAAGAGGGGCATGCAGGAGGCAGCCAATCAATGATTCTCTCTCATCATTGATGTTTCTATCTCTCTCTCTCTCTCTCCCTTCCTCTCTGAAATCAATGAAATGTATATATTTTAAAATTTTCTCATAACAAGAAAACAATGTTGTCAATAGGTATGGTGATGAATATTGACTAGATTTATTGTGGTGATCATTTTGCAATACATACAAATATTGAGTCACTATGCTATGCACTTGAAATTAATATGATGTTACATGTCAATTATACTTCAATTAAAAAGGTTAGATTATTCTGTTTTCTAGTACAAAAGAGCATAAAAGAGTATTTGTGGGTGATAAACTAATACTAAATTGAGCTACAAAGTGAAAGAAAACTTCTAAACAATTGCTTTCAAAATTGTGTCTGTATACTAAAAACTTTGCTTGAGAGACTAAAAAATAATAAAAGAACAAGAAAATCACTTTGGCCCAGCCAGCGTGGCTCAGTGGTTGAGTGTCAACCTATGAACCAAGAGGTCATGGTTCAATTCCCAGTCAGGGCATATGCCTGTGTTTGCCGGATGGATTCCCAATGTGGGGCATGCAAGAGGCAGCCAATCAATGATTCTCTCTCATCATGGATGTTTTTCTCTCTATATACATCTCCCTTTCTCCCTGAAAGCAATAAAAATATATATATATATATATATTTTAAAATCACTTTGGATTCTAGAAAACTTTAAAACTTTCCAATAAAGACACATATATTTTTTGAATTTAGGTTCAACACATACAATAGGTTCATTGTATACACTAGTCATATTATTACTGCAATAATGTTAATATCCAATTGTCATAGAACCATAGAGAATTAGAGTTTAGAAAAAAAGTAGTGATTATTTCCAATCCAATTCCCTTACACTAATATGTTCACTAAATATGAAAACTATTTAAATGTGGAAAAATGTTTAATATGCCCAACTCTATAGTAAACTGCCTTTTATAAAGGAAATAGGAACAATCATGATAGTGCATAATGAATATTACTTTAATTTTTAGATATACAAATACTCATAAGAGGCAGATATATGCTCTAAATCAGCTTTTGAAATCTGGCTCTGTAATTTTCTTAAATTACTATTAAATTTTTGTCATGTTCCACTTAATTCACAAATGACCTTTTCTAGAATGATAAAATATAGTAATAGTCAGCTATTATAAACTCTATTTGTGAATACAATCTCCTAAGTAACATATATAACAACTCATTTGCAATAATTTCTCCAAAAGTTTTATAGAATGGAATTAAAATTCTATTTTTCTAGGTCCAGTTTAAGAACCCTTGCTCACATTTTCCTTTTCTATTATTTTTCACCTGTTTGCATTTAATCTCTAAGGAAAACATGTGTTTCCTAGAAGATACTACAAATCAATTTGCAAACACCTTGAAGAGAGCAGTATACTGGGTAAAACTCAACATGGCTTCCTAAAGATCAAGTCTTGTCAGACCAATCTAATCTCCTTCTGTGACAGAATGACAGCCTGAGAGATAGAGGGAAGCAATAGATGTAATTTATTTTTACTTTATCAAGGTTTTTGAGACCAGTCTAAACAATGGTTCATTAATAAACTGTGAAAATCCAGGCAGTTATCTAGAGAGAGTTCCCAAGAGGCAGGAAAAAAACACCCAAACAGTAGTCACCCATGAATAAATGTCTATGTTCAAGAATCATAGAAATGAAGATAAGAATTCAAAGGCTATACTGATTATCACAAACCCCTTCATTCTAACTAAAGCACAAAGAGAGGAGGCAACTTATTCAAAATCACAGAATAAAACTGCAGCAGAGGTAGTTATTTAGCATCAATATACAAAACACAGTAACACTTACGGCAGTGATGGCGAACCTATGACACGCGTGTCAGCACTGACACGTGTAGCCATTTCTGATGACACGCGACCGCATGCCGAGGATGAAACATTTGCTGCTCCTGAGGATGAAACATTTGCGACTAGAGTCTTGGAGTTAGTTTTTTCCTCAAAGTGACACACTACCCGAGTTATGCTCATTTTTTTGGCGAAGTTTGACACACCAAGCTCAAAAGGTTGCCCATCACTGACTTAAGGATTTTAACATGTAGGGACCAAGACAGGTCCAATACTGGTTAAATACTTCCTCAGAAGTGGAGTTCTGCTGTTTGATCTAATGATAGTCTAGGGAGAAACCAAGATGGCGGCATAGGTTAAACACCTAACCTGCAGCCGGGCACAACAATTTCAAAAATACAACTAGAGGTCAGAACGGACATCATCCAGAATCACAGGAAAGTTGGTGGACTAAAATGCCCACAGCTTGGGGGAAGGAGAAGGCCACGGGGACAGTCGGGGAAGCCGTAAAAGCCTGAGGTATGGAGAAACGGGCGGAGACACGAGCACACGCGCCTGCGGGGAGGATGGAACCGGAGAGGAGGGGGCGGCTGATGACCTGGCCGGAGTTCACTGGCAGGAAGGAGATAAAGGCTCCGGAGTGCGCTGAGCGCCGGCTCCGATTGCACTGAACCCCATTCTGGGCGAAACCCTGGGAAACTCACTCACTTTCGCAACTCCGCCGCCCCCGCAGGCCGCCCGGCCTGGGACGCTGGGGCTGCCGCAGCTGCGGCGCCCGGAGCCCGGCGGCCTCCCAGCACCCGTCCCAGCCACGCAGCCCCTGCGCGCCTGGTGCTGCGGGCCGCAAGCCCCGCACACCGGAAGGAGGCCCGGGCGCCCTCTCTGTGCACCTCCCGGCGGCGCTAGACTTCAGTAGAGTTGACTGAATTCAAGGGATTAAGAAGTATAAATTGGGGGGACGCCGCGGCGGCGACGTCCGGAACGCGGCGATGGCGGTGCCTGGAGCTCGGCGGCCGCCCAGCGCCCGTCCCAGCCGCGCGGCCCTCGCGCGCCTGGTTCCCCGGGACGCGCGCACCGCGCACCTGACGGAGGCCCGGCGCCCTTTCCGTGCACCTCCCGGCGGCGCTAGACTTCAGTAGAGTTGACTGAAATGAAGGGATTAAGAAGCACAAATTGAGAAGTTTGAAAAAGATGGCGGCGGAGGTTAAAGGCTGTTCTGTTGCCTCGCACCCAGCGAAATCGGAGGGGATGAGGTGTGGAGGTGCGTGGGTCTGGCTGGTGGCGGGGGAAAGGGGCTTTTGTTCCAAACCTAAGGGAGATTAGCTCTCCATCACCCTGAAACCCATCTTCTGGCGAACCCCGGGAGACCCAGATGCCTGCGGGGAGAGGCGGGACTTTTGCGGAGGTGCGCCCAGCAATCAGTGTTTGCTGCGCTGGAGTGCGGAACGAGGGGACTTAGATACGTGGAAGGCAGAAGGACCAGACTCACAGCCATCGAGGCTCGCCGCACCATGGCCTGTTGGCGCCCTGAGACCCCGCCCCGCCCTGGGACCCGCCCCGCACGTTTTGAAGACCCGCCCCGCAAGTCTTGCAGGCACACCTGCGCCCCAAGTGACGGCTTATGCATGTGGGTGGCCTGCCCTCTGGCAGCGGACCAGATGATCTGCTGTTCTAGTCGGACTGCTCCAGGGACACTCAGACAGGAGGAAGAAACTACAGTTTTTGCTGTAATCCTTGCTGAGTGCCTAAGGCAGTAGCTGATCTACACCCCATTGGAGACCCAGAAATGAGGGCATCTAGTGGTCTGTGGGAGATGACACCAGATTTCAACCGCGTCCATAAGGGACACATTCAACGGGAATATTCAGTGAGCGCCAAAGCTTTGCTGCACCAAGACCCGGCCCATAAACGTGTCTCCTGCACAGCAAATCTTCCTTTATAGACAAAGAGAGCCCCCCCAGTGACACCAACAACAATCAAGACTTAACTATACAAAGGAGGACCAAGATGGAGGCATAGGGCGGAAGCCTGATTGTTGCCTACCACAACAACTTTGAGACTACGACAAGAGAGCAGAGCAGACACCATCCAAGACCACCATAGGGCTGGCTGAGTAGATGCTCTACAACTAGAATAAAAGAGGGGTATGTGGGATGATGCTGATGCCAGTGACCCAAAGACCACACTTTAAGAACTACGGCTTGGGCGACACAAAAGAACTATGGCTCAGGCGATACAACAGCGGACTGGAACGTGCTCGGCGCAGTTCCCCCGGCGGTCTCCGGCTGAGGGGACGGCTCCACTGGCAGCCAAGCATGGACAGACGAGCCCCTATGAGACATGGGGTGGGAGACTCCGCGCTTGCTGACCTCTGAGTCCGTCAAGAATCTCAACGCCCCGGAAGCGGCCAGGTGCGCATGCTCGGCGACCGGCCACCGATGCAGACCCAAGGGCCAACGCAGCGACGCCAGACTGGCCCACCGCCATGCACCGGGTGCACCGGAGCTTCGCCGAGCCGCCGCCCGACGAGTTCTGCAGCAGCCATACTGGAGCTCTGGAAGGATGGCCAGGGGAATTACTGAGGGGGGATTGACCGGCAGGAATTGGGATCGGGAAGACGGGGCCCCGCTGAGACCCGGGTGCGGGCGGGGTTGCGCGCCTCTGGGCTCGGGTGTGGTCATACGCCTCTGGGTATAAGTGAGGTCTCAAGTCCCTGGGTCTAGATGAGGCCACATGCCCCTGGGTCCAGGTGAGGCCGGACTCCGGGTCCAGGTGAGGCCAAGTGCCCCTGGACCCGGATGATGCTGGATCCCGTGCCCGGGCGAGGCCAAGCGCCCCTGGGTCTGGGAGATCCCACACACCCCTGGGTCCAGGCGAGACCATGCGTCCCTGGATCCGGATGAGGCCTCGTGCACCTAGGTCCGGGTGAGCCCAAGTGGCCCTGGGTCTGGGAGAGGCCAAGCGTCCCTGGGTCCGGGTGAGACCATGTGTCCCTGGATCCGGGTGAGGCCTTGTGCACCTAGGCCCGGGTGAGCCCAAGTGGCCCTGGGTCTGGGAGAGGCCAAGCGTCCCTGGGTCCGGGTGAGACCATGTGTCCATGGATCCGGGTGAGGCCTCGTGCACCTAGGCCCGGGTGAGCCCAAGTGGCCCTGGGTCTGGGAGAGGCCAAGCGTCCCTGGGTCCGGGAGAGACCATGCGTCCCTGGATCCGGATGAGGCCTCGTGCACCTAGGCCCGGGTGAGCCCAAGTGGCCCTGGGTCTGGGAGAGGCCAAGCGTCCCTGGGTCCGGGTGAGACCATGTGTCCCAGGATCTGGGTGAGGCCTCGTGCACCTAGGCCCGGGTGAGCCCAAGTGGCCCTGGGTCTGGGAGAGGCCAAGCGTTCCTGGGTCCGGGTGAGACCATGTGTCCCTGGATCCGGGTGAGGCCTCGTGCACCTAGGCCCGGGTGAGCCCAAGTGGCCCTGGGTCTGGGAGAGGCCAAGCGTCCCTGGGTCCGGGTGAGACCATGCGTCCCTGGATCCGGATGAGGCCTCGTGCACCTAGGCCCGGGTGAGCCCAAGTGGCCCTGGGTCTGGGAGAGGCCAAGCATCCCTGGGTCCGGGTGAGACCATGTGTCCCAGGATCTGGGGGAGGCCTCGTGCACCTAGGCCCGGGTGAGCCCAAGTGGCCCTGGGTCTGGGAGTGGCCAAGCATCCCTGGGTCTGGGTGAGACCATGTGTCCCTGGATCCGGGTGAGGCCTCGTGTACCTAGGCCCGGGTGAGCCCAAGTGGCCCTGGGTCTGGGAGAGGCCAAGCGTCCCTGGGTCCGGGTGAGACCGTGTGTCCCTGGATCCAGGTGAGGCCTCGTGCACCTAGGCCCGGGTGAGCCCAAGTGGCCCCGGGTCTGGGAGAGGCCAAGTATCCCTGGGTCTGGGTGAGACCATGTGTCCCAGGATCCGGGTGAGGCCTCGTGCACCTAGGCCCGGGTGAGCCCAAGTGGCCCTGGGTCTGGGAGAGGCCAAGCGTCCCTGGGTCCGGGTGAGACCATGTGTCCCAGGATCCGGGTGAGGCCTCGTGCACCTAGGCCCGGGTGAGCCCAAGTGGCCCTGGGTCTGGGAGAGGCCAAGCATCCCTGGGTCCGGGTGAGACCATGTGTCCCAGGATCCGGGTGAGGCCTCGTGCACCTAGGTCCGGGTGAGCCCAAGTGGCCCTGGGTCTGGGAGAGGCCAAGCATCCCTGGGTCCGGGTGAGACCATGTGTCCCTGGATCCGGGTGAGGCCTCGTGCACCTAGGCCCAGGTGAGCCCAAGTGGCCCTGGGTCGGGGAGTGGCCAAACGTTCCTGGGTCTGGGTGAGACCATGTGTCCCTGGATCCGGGTGAGGCCTCGTGCACCTAGGCCCGGGTGAGCCCAAGTGGCCCTGGGTCTGGGAGAGGCCAAGCGTCCCTGGGTCCGGGTGAGACCATGTGTCCCTGGATCCGGGTGAGGCCTCGTGCACCTAGGCCCGGGTGAGCCCAAGTGGCCCTGGGTCTGGGAGAGGCCAAGCGTCCCTGGGTCCGGGTGAGACCATGCGTCCCTGGATCCGGATGAGGCCTCGTGCACCTAGGCCCGGGTGAGCCCAAGTGGCCCTGGGTCTGGGAGAGGCCAAGCGTCCCTGGGTCCGGGTGAGACCATGTGTCCCAGGATCTGGGTGAGGCCTCGTGCACCTAGGCCCGGGTGAGCCCAAGTGGCCCTGGGTCTGGGAGAGGCCAAGCCTCCCTGGGTCCGGGTGAGACCATGAGTCCCTGGATCCGGGTGAGGCCTCGTGAACCTAGGCCCGGGTGAGGCCACGTGCCCCTGGGTCTGGGAGAGGCCAAGCGTCCCTGGGTCCGGGTGAGACCATGTGTCCCTGTATCACGATGAGGCCTCGTGCACCTAGGCCCGGGTGAGCCCAAGTGGCCCTGGGTCTGGGAGAGGCCAAGCGTCCCTGGGTCCGGGTGAGACCATGCGTCCCTGGATCCGGATGAGGCCTCGTTCACCTAGGCCCGGGTGAGCCCAAGTGGCCCTGGGTCTGGGAGAGGCCAAGCGTCCCTGGGTCCGGGTGAGACCATGTGTCCCTGGATCTGGGTGAGGCCTCGTGCACCTAGGCCCGGGTGAGCCCAAGTGGCCCTGGGTCTGGGAGAGGCCAAGCATCCCTGGGTCCGGGTGAGACCATGTGTCCCAGGATCCGGGTGAGGCCTCGTGCACCTAGGTCCGGGTGAGCCCAAGTGGCCCTGGGTCTGGGAGAGGCCAAGCATCCCTGGGTCCGGGTGAGACCATGTGTCCCAGGATCCGGGTGAGGCCTCGTGCACCTAGGCCCGGGTGAGCCCAAGTGGCCCTGGGTTTGGGAGAGGCCAAGCGTCCCTGGGTACGGGTGAAGCCAGATCCTGGGTCCGGGTGAGGCCGTGCGCCCCTGGATCCATCCGGGTGAGGCTGGGTCCCAGGCCCGGGTGAGACCACGCGCCCCTTGGGTATGGGTGAGGCCACGTGCCCCTTAGTCTAGGTGACGCCGTGCCCCTGGGTTCGGCCGAGACCAAACCAGAGGGAGTCGGACCTCCGTTACCACCATTTGTCCACCATCCAGAGCTGAGGGGTCAGTGCTGACATGTACACATAAGGAACTACTGGACATCGAAATTGGGTCTCAAAAGAACTGTTGGTCCAGGGGGAAGCTCGCTACAGATTGATTCATTTGCCTGTCAGCATAAATATTATTGCTCGTCTCACATTCAGTTCTTATTAGTATATATCTAGTGACATATGATCTCGTTCATCTAGAGGAAATGATGAACAACATAGACTGAGGAACAAGAACAGAACCAGAAGCAAGGAGGCATCGATCGGACTATCGGGCCTCAGAGGGAGGATAGGGGAGGGTAGGGGGAGGGTGGGGGGAGGGGGAGAGTTCAACCAAAGGACCTGTATGCATGCATATAAGCCTATCCAACGGTTAAGTTCAACAGGGGATTGGGGCATGCGTGGGGAGAGGGGTGGGATGGGAATGGGGGGATGAGGACAAATATGTGACACCTTAATCAATAAAGAAATTGAAATAGGAAAAAAAAAATAATGATAGTCTAGTTGGATGCAGGAAGAAGGTGAAGGATTAAGAAAAAAAAATTCAGAATGATTTTACATTGGCCATAAGATCTATAAGGAACTATCACATCATTTCAAATTATTTATTGTGAAGAAAAAGAAGAGATAATTCTTAGTATTAATATGGATGTGTTTTTATACAAACTGCTTTAACACTGATAAAATAAGAAATTCTTATTCCACCAGATGAGTTATTAAAGGTAGACCTAGTAAATAATTCCCCAATAGTGAAGTATGATTACTCTTGGAATAAGTTTTTAGAATGATCTTTAAAAGTACAATGGGTCTCCTGACTTACATTCCTTTTTAAGAGTCCATAGGCATGGAGGAAAGATGAAAGGAGTGCTAAAAAGTTTACAATTCTATGAGAAAAGCCATTTAAAAAGAGTTCTTGGTATCAGGTTCTAATAAAAACAAGCATGCCTCATTTGATTCTCTAGATTAGAAACATCTTGCGCCATATCTAATGAGTTATTTGAATAGCATAAAGAAAGAAGGTAGCATTGAGATTTTCTAATTCAATTTTGTAAGGTAATCAACCACATATACCTTTATCTTTTTCACTAAGAACTATATTTTCTAAAAGATAAAATACTCAACATCTGCTCAGAAGTTAAACTAACACTAAAGTCAGAATAAGCAGGTATTCTGAGGATAAAGATTTACATGGTTACCATCTTGGATTCTTCAGAGGAAGTCACTATGGACAGTAATGCAATTTTTAAAAATACTGCATTTATTTCTACAAATAAGAAGACTATCCTCAAAGTCTTTGTTATATTAAAAAGGGGGGAGGGGCTGCTGTAAAACTGTATTTCTGATCTGACAGCTACAATTGTAATTGTTTAGGCATCTATTTCCCACAAACTCTCCATAGCTATAACCTTTAGTGATTAATTGTAAAGCTCCAGGAGCAATGGTACACAAACTAATTTCCTAAAACAATAAAAGACAGAATTTCTCATTTGAAGCTAAATGAAACATGGACAAGTTGTTATTCATGCTGAAATCTTGATGCAGAGTCATGGTATAGCCATTATAGAAGCTATTAAACAAAACATCAAATCAAAGAAACTATAGGTCTGTCTTCAAAAAAGAAAATGCTGCTCTTGCTTAAGAATCTTCTAACTTCTATGTTTGTGTTTCCTTTTAAGTCTAATGTTATTAATTCTATTTTCGTTCTTTCCTGCCTCTAGCTTTATAGTCATAAAAAAATATCAGTTTTAACCAAACTGGAGGATATATAAGAATTCATAGAAGGAAAATTCTTAGTCACTGTCATTCAAACATCTCAACTAAATACAAGCTTCCTGTCTTGCTTATTCCAGGTTATTTCAAAAGATTTAGAAATGATCTTCAGTCATCTAATCTAATAATAGACAAATATGCAAATTGACCGCACCTTCGCTACACCTAAGCCACGCCCACCAGCCAAGCCACGCCCACCAACCAATCAGGATGAGTATGCAAATTGCCCCAACAAAGATGGCGGCTGATTTGCATATCAAGACAGTGTCGAAAGAAGCCAAGAGCTGCAAAGGGGAGTAAAGCTTCGAAGAAGCAAGCAAGCCAGGGTGGCGGGGGGAGGAGAAGGGAGGAGCGAAGTCAGGGCCGTGGGCGAAGGGAAATGAAGGCGGGCTGGAGGAGAAGGCGGGGCCGGTGACAAGGGCGGGGCGGAGGCGTGGCCAGGGGCAAAGGGAAACGCGGGCAGGCTGGAGGAGAAGGCGAGGTGGGCAGCAAGGGCGGGGCGGAGGCGGGGCCGGGGGCGAAGGGAAACGTGGGCGGGCTGGAGGAGAAGGCGGGGCCGGTGACAAGGGCGGGGCGGAGGTGGGGCCGGGGGTGAAGGGAAAAGCAGGCGGGCCGGAGGAGAAGGTTAGGCGGGTGATAAAGGCGGGGCGGAGGCGGGGCCGGGGGCGAAGGGAAACGCGGGCGGGCTGGAGGAGAAGGCGGGGCCGGTGACAAGGGCGGGGCGGAGGCGGGGCCGGGGGCAGAGGCGGGGCCGGGGGCGAAGGGAAACGCGGGCGGGCCGGAGGAGAAGGCGAGGCGGGCGGCAAGGGAGGAACGGAGGCGGGGTAGAATGCAGCAGGAAATCCCATTGCAGGAATTTTCCTGCAACGGGAAAGCTAGTATAATATAATAGTGTCCCAGTGCATGGATTCATGCACATTGAAAGGAAATTAATTAGAAGGTGGCCAGTGAGGTGGGACTGGGCGAGACGGGCCAGACACGCCCTGAAGCCAACCTCCTGTGGTCCCTCCCCAGCATCTGTGCAGTGAGCAGGGTCCCTCTGGCAGGTGGGGTCTCTTGGCCTGGCCTGCAGGGATCAGGCCAAAACTGGCTCTCTCACATCCCCCGAGAGGTCCCGGAGTGGGAGAAGGCATGCTTCAAAGTTGCTGTCATACAGGGTATGGAACACAAACAGCAAGCTTGCAGTAAACCAGATTCAGGGCCAACAGTGCCCCAGCAACAATATAACCCATGGTGGAAGGTGGAACCATGTGGCCTCACGAGGAATCAGGCTCCCTCATCTCTGGTTTCGGGGTCTGTCACCAGAGTAGGGTCACTGCCAAGTCACTGCAGCTGGGCAGCTCCTGCGTTGAGTGACTGCCCCCTGCTGGTCAGTGGATGCTATAGCGTCTGGTCAGATGGCTGGACACTTAGCATATTAGCCTATAATAAATATATATATATATATACTCTGTGACTACTCTACTTGTTTTTTTAAGGAATAAAAATGTGCAATAGCTGATCTCATAATACCCTCTAGGAAAATGTTACATTTCTGCATATTTTCCTGTTGAATTTAAATATGGACAAGATGATGTTTCACTCCATATATAAATAAAGCCTATCATAAACAAATAAAAGCTAGAACTTGCACAATTAAGTAAAAATAGTTGAGAGTAATGGAAGATTGAAAGACAAAGTTATGAGAAATGTTCATAGAAAATAAAATGTGATTCTTTTTAAAATGGCAAATATATTCAGACCAACACAAAATTTTAATTCAATATTTGATATGTTTTTTAAGCTGCCATAATTTGACTTCTGGGAATTTAGCAACTAATAACAATGATGAAATTGAATAACAATCCTGCCACAATATGACATTTAAAATAGATTATGCTTCTTCTAAAATTAAAGAAAAAAAACCTCTTCTTTGAGTTTTCTGGTTGTATAGTTCATTGTGAAATGGCTTGTAACAGCCAAAAAACATTCTCTAAGGTAAAATGGTCACATGGCCACGAATAAACAGGATAAAGATATATTATCCATTTCTATTTATAATTTTCCTCTTAGAAACAAATGTTGCCCTTGAGGGAAAATTAAGAAACATTCACTCAGATTAATTTGTGACCTGGGATCAAAGTCATTGAGTTTATACTTAAAGATGATGAAAAATCTTAAATCCTTTTTCATCATTTGGAATATTTGTGGGGCTTGCATATTTTTAAAGTTTGATTAATTGGATCCAGTTTTAAAATTCCAAGCACTTTTTTCCATACCACACTTAATTTAGGGGAAAGAATAGGATATCAAGAAAAAAATCTATCAGTCATAATAGTAATGCCCACATTAGTTTCTGAGGTCTAAGTACGTCTAACTTGAAGTCTGATATCTACCTTGTACACAGAAAGAACCTTGGGCAAGACAAATTAATGACAGTCTCACTATCAACTGCACCTCCATATTTAGGCTTATTCATTGAGACCCAATAATAAGAAAATAAATTTCATTATGTACCTTAGATTATAGTGGAAAATCAATGCAAATATCAGAGGCATAATTTTATAGCAGAAAGATTAGTGCCAATGCTTTTATTCCCTAACTGTTTGACCAAAAATAAGAAAATTTCTCACCCTCCAAGCATCATCTGTAGTATGAAGGGTTGTAGTTAATTATTTAAGTCACTTAGCCCTCTAAATTTTAATTTTAGAAATACTTGCCAGTATGATTGTAAACAACAGAAGCTTTACAGTTATTTAACCAAAGAATGCAATTAAGTTTTCTAGTTATCAAACATAATATTTCTTCAAGCCAAATTCTCAACTCTTACCCAATTTCAAGACATAGGCTGAAGGCTCCGAGAACTACTATTTGAAAATAACTGCCCTGGAAAATCAATTGTACAGTCTCCTTAACACATCATTCAATGCCATCCATATTTTCACTTTCACATTCTTCAAAGACTAGTTCCAATGTCACATCCTACACTTGAAATTCCTTCCTAGTTTTCTTATTCAGAAGAAAGTCCCTCTTTCTCTATATTCTCACAGTACTTTGTTCCTCTCTTTGCTTTTTATCACATTCCATTTAAGAGTATAGTAATTTATATATTGTTTGATTTTTAAAAATGTCTTCTCTTACATCATAAGCATTTGAAATCAAGTAATTTTTGCCTTTTTTCCCATAGTGTCAACATATTAACTTTTTCACTGTTAGAATAGTGTACATTGTGAATACAAATTCAATTTATTTAAGAATCATATTCAAGAATTACTCTAACCCCTTATGGAGTGACTTATTAATGATCACTAGTCACACTGCTGATTTCATTCACCTACTGGAAGTTTAGGGAATCTCTATTATTTGCTACTCACTTCAACTCTACCATAGGAATTCTGTGCAACCAAAGCTGAAAATAACTACATTAGATCACAATTTAATGCTCAGACTCTAGGTCACCACACAAATTATATGAAATATTCAATATATTTTCCACATATGATACTTCATAACCCACTTATAGAATATTATTACTGCATTGACTGATTTTCCTTTGGCTGATTGAATGTAACATGTATCTTGCAAACATAACCTGAGTGATTCTCCAATAACAAGCTTTCCTTTGGTTAGAATGTCTGATTTACCATTTCTACTTGAACCATAAACATTCAGGAAGACCATGCCCATAAACATTAATCAGACCATACACATTGTTAACTGACATCTCCCTTGTCAATCCATATGCTTTTTTTTTTTTTCTCTTCTTGGAAGGCACTAAAATAAATCAAAGATTAAAGCCATGAACATTAAAAAAAAGAGAGAGAAAAATCAATCAGTCTTTAATTTCAAACAAGTTAAAGACCATAAACAATTCAAATCCTGAAGTAAGATACCCAAAGGGGATCAAAGACATACCAGTCCCTGGGTTATTTAAAAAATTAATATTTAAAGTTATTGATAGGAATCTCTATTTGCAAGTGATCACTTGAGGAACTGTAGCTTAATTTCCAATGAGCAGATGTTCCATTTATCCAGACTTTTCCCCACATTTATTGAAGTGTAATTGACAAATAAAAATTGTACACACTTAAGGTATAAATTTAATTATTTAATATAGATATATATTGTGAGATAATCAAAATATCAAGTGAATTAACATATCCATCACCTCACATACGTTAGCATTTTTTTTTTCTTTTTTGTGTTGAGAACACTTTAAATATTCAATACAGTGCTGTCAACTGTAATCACATTATCATACATTAAATTTCCCAAACTTACTCATCTTGTATAACTGAAACTTTGTACACCTTGACCAACATCTCCCCATTTTCCCCACCTTCTAGCCCCTGGTAAGCACCATTCTACTCTCCGCATTTGGAAGAACCTCCATAATGTTTGGCCAACTTACATTACTGCCAATAGTATACAACTGTTCAGTCCTCTCCACATCCATGCCAATATATTTATCTTTTTTGTCTTTCTTATAATAGCAATTCTAACAGGTGCCAGGTGATATCTCATGGCTTTAATTTGCATTTCCATAATGATTAGTGTAGTACAGCACCATTTCAAATAACTGTTGGTTATTTGTATGTCTTAACTTGAGAAGTGGCTATTCAGGCCCATTGCTAATTAAAAAAAAAAACAAAAAAACTTTTCTTTTGTTAATCCTTACCCAAGGATATTTTTCCATTGGTTTTTAGAGAGAGTGGAAGGTAAGGAGAGAGACAGAGAGAGAGAAACATCAATATGAGACACATAGAATGGTTGCCTCCCACATGCTATCAGGGCTGGGGATTGAGGCTGCAACTGAGGTATGTGCCCTTGACCTGAATCTAACCCAGACCAGTTTGTGGGCCAATGCTCTATCCACTGAACAAAACCGGCTAGGGCTTTAAAAGTATTTTATTTCTTTCTTTTACATAATTGTTCTGGAGAGAGACTTAAGTAGTATGTTGAACAGATGCAGGAGATGATGGCGGGAAGAGGGAGAGATCAACCAAATGACTTGCATGCATGCGTATAAGCATAGCCAATGGACACAGACACTAGGGGGGTGAGGGCACGAGTGGAGGGGGGGGCAATGGGAGGACAAGAACACTTAATCAATAAAGATTAATAAAAATAAGAGTGGTCATCCTTGCTTTGTACCAAAAGGTAGATGGAGAGCTTTATTTTCCCTGCATGGATTATGATGTTGGCTGTGGGCTTTTCATATGTGGCCCTTATGTTGTGAGTTAAGTTTCTTTTCTATCTAATTTATTCAGAAAATTAATTATAAATGAATGTTTATTTATTTAATTTTGTTTCAATTACATTTTACATTCAATATTATTTTGTAATAGTTTCAGGTGTATAGCATAGTGATTAGACAACCATATATTTTACTTGGGGTGTCTGTGTCTGCCTTCTGAGCTCTATCTCCCAAGTCCCCAGTCCTGGTTTCTGTTCTCACAGCCCCAGCCCACTTCACTCTCCCTCTGTCAGAGCACAGGGTGCGTGGCTCCACAGGGAATTTTGTGAGTTGGGAGGGTGCCTGAATTTTCACCTGTTACTCCCTGGCAGACAGCACCCCACTGCTTTTTGCAGTCAGATGTTATGTGGGTACCCTCCTCAGTTTTGGTGCTCTCTGCTGGGGGGCCCAACTAAGGAATTAGGTCCCAGAGTTTTCAGTGGCACCCCCAACAGTTGAGATATCTCTCTGTGACTTCAGCTGCTGTCTGTGGCCTGACTGGTAATGGAAATGGAAACCTTTTGGTGTAATGGGACAATGCTCAACCAACTGAGCCACACCAGCCACTCAGTGCATTTTCATTAGTGACTTTAATTTACTTATACTTAAAGGAACTAATGATAAGTAAAGATATATTGTTGCCATTTTGTGAATTGTTTTCTATTTTGGAGTTAATTTGCCCCTCTTTCCTTTTCTTGCTATCTTCCTTTTTTATTGGTTTATTTTGGTACAAATTTGCTTTCCTTCTTCTTTTGTGTATCTATCATAGTTTTTTACTTGTTATTTCACTCAAGACTTATACAAAACATATACTTTAAACCTTAATTTTAAGCTTATAACTTAACTTCTATTGCATACAAAAACTACACTTTTACTCTCCCCCACTCATTTTGTATTACTGTATTCAGAGTTTTCTTCTTTTCATACTTAGTATCAATTAATAATATTTTACCTAAAGTTTTGTATTAGGGTTAAAAGTAATTTATGCACAACATTGCATTGCATTAATCTGTATTTGTCTATATATTTACATTTGCCAATAAGATTTATGCTACATCTGTTTGCTTTTGCCAAATCTTTAAATATCTTGTTCCAGTATATCCTATTCTGCAAATCTACTGCTGAGAAATATGCTTGTAGTCATATGATGGCTTCTTCATATGTAACAAATCACTTTTATCATGTTGCTTTCAAATTTCTCTCTGTCATTGACTTTTGACAATTTAATTATACAGTCATTTGCCACATAATGATATGTCAGTCAATTATGGACTACATATACATATGACTGTGGTCCCATAATTTATAACAGAGCTGAAAAACTATCATCCAGTGACATCATAGCCTTTGTAATGCCATAGGACAATACATCACAATACAGTAATATCTTAGGTCTTCATGTTCATTCATCACTCACTTACTGACTCATCTAAAGCATCTTCTAGTCCTGCAAGCTTCACTCATGGTAAGTGCCCTAAATAGGTGTACCATTTTTATCTGTTAAACTGTATTTTTACTGTACATTTTTCTATGTTTAGATATGTTTGTTTAGATACATAAATATCATTGTATAACAACTGTCTTCAGTATTCTGTAAAGTAACATGCTGCACAGGTTTGTAACCTAGAAGCAAAAGGCTATACCATATAGCCTAGGTGTAATAGGCTACATTATCTAGGTTTGTGCTAAGTTATTTGCACAATGAATAAAATCACTTAAGGATGCAATTCTCAAAACCTAGCTGTGTATTTAAACAACATATTACTGTAATGTTTCTCGGTGTAGTCTTATTTGGGTTGATTCTATTTGGACATTTTTGAACTTTATTAATGTTGATGTCAATTTTTCTCCCTAGATTTCAGAAACTTTCAACCATTATTTATTTAAATTAGCTTTTTTTCTCCTTTTCTCTCTCTTCTCTTTCTGGGTTTCCTCAAATTCATATACTGTTCCTTTGAGGGTATCCTATATATCTTCAAAGTGTTCTTTCTACTTTTCCATTCTTTCTCCTCTTCCTCTGACTAGAATATTTCAAATGACCTAAATATTCAATTTGTAGATTCTTCCTTCTGATTAAATGAATTGTTATTGAAGCTCTCTACTGTGCTTTTCATTTTTGTCACTATATACTTCAGCTCCAAAATTTCTGCTTGGTTCTTTTTTATGATTCCTATCTTTTTGTGAAACTTCTCATTTGTTCATGTACTATTTTCCTGATTTCATTGAATTATTTGTGTTCTCTTGTAGTTTTCTGAGTTTCCTTAAAACAATTATTTGAATTATTTGTCAGGAAATTTATAGATCTCTATTTATTTGGGGTCAATTATAGTGGTCATTTGGTGGAAATATTTTTCTTGACTTGTTATGTCCCATAGCCTTGCATTACTGTCTGCACATTTGAAGCAGCAGGCAGCTATTTCACCCTTTATGGACTTACATCAGTGGGGAAATATCTCCATCTGTGGGTGGGTATAAGTACTAGTATGTTGGCTGGTGGGGTGCAGTGGCTCTGGCTCTAGCTGTTACAGTAGAAACCCCATATCTAGGGGCTCGGGAAGAAACAGAATTGTTGCCTTTGAACTGCTCCATAAGCTGAAGTAACCATTGCCAAAGATTCTGAGGACATTTAGTAGGCAAGTTTCTGGGTACCCATGGTGGCCATGAGGGCTGCTGGCGTCCTCAGTGGTAAAGGCTGCTGCTAAGGTCTACTTGCTCTCCTCTTCCCTCACAAGATAAAGTTATAGCTTAGAAAATCCCTATTGGTAACAGAACCTGGTTTACAGGTGTGGTCATGGCAGCAGTGTTCATTTATAAACTATAAAAACCTCACAGACTTCATCTATTTATTATTAGTATTATTGTTATCATCATTATTTTATATCTGCTTACCTTCATTACATCAAGACAAGGATAAACTATAATTTTTGCATGATCACAGTTACTACTCTAATTCCATTTCTATAACATCAAGTATAACATTATACACATATGGAAACCTAATACTTTCTTTTATCATAATGATGGATATCTTGTGTTAAGCCAGATTATATATAACTAAGAAAATTAAATATTTACTATGTTAGAAATTAGGTCACCAGTATAGATCTCAAAACGTTTAATGCTATCTTATTATAAAGTAACAACATAAATATTTGTACAAAGTCTTTTTCAGAAACTGGTATATCTGAGAAAATAATGACAGAGTTACTTCTTAAGCTCACACTAATATTTATTGGTACAAAAATATTTTTATTTACAAGAGAATTCCTGTCAACTGTTGGTTACTTCCAAGACACCAAGATTTGAACCCAGTATGAGTTAAGAGATGTTAAGTTGTGGAAACGGATCATCAGTTCATCATTGTATCTTCATCATAAAAACAACTTTTATTCAAGAGGGTTGATAAAATTAAAATCATGTTACAAAACAGTGCTGAAGAGAAGGAAGATCATGGAAAGGGCAAATACTTTGCACTTAACCAGACATGGGATTGAAACATCTCTGCTAATTACTAACTTTGTGTCTCTGTTTCCTGATTTGCAAAATGTGAGTATTGAAAATGCTCTCCCCACCTGGGAATATGGTAAGAATTAACTGAGTTAACACAGGAGGTAGAAGATGAATAAGTTCTCAATATCTAATATATGATATTGTGATTATAGTTAACAATATCTTTATTATATACTAAAACTGATTAAAAGACTAGATCTTAAATGTTCACAAAAAAAGAAACAATGATGTGACATTGTGAAGATGTTAGATAATGCTACGGTGGTAATAATATTATAATATTACAATATATAAGTGTATCAAATCAATACATTGTGCACCTTAAACTTATACAATATTATATGTAAATAATATCTACATTTTAAAAAGTAAACTACAGGGAAAATCATGGGAGATACTTAATACATAGTAACAGGTAATTTCTTACTATTATTATTCTTTTGCTTAATGTTAATTTTAATCTTATCTATGTTTTGCTTCTAGTTAGATGAATCCACAAAAGTATGCATTTTTCCATTATTACCTACTGTGAGCATTGATTAAAGACTAATTTTCATAAATCACCATGAACTTTTCAATTTTAGATGAGGAGGATGAGGAGAGCTACACTACATTAAATTCAGACTAACTTCATCATACTGATTTAATTCAAGAATTTCCCCTTTGCTTTTTCCTCCAAGATAAGGACGCACAATACTTGAACATCTAGGAGTCTATAAGAAGAGAGAAGAGGCTGCTACCAATCTGCCTATTATATTATATTGAATTTGCCTGAAATGTTAGGTTGGAAACCTATGGCCTCTCAGACCATCTTTTGTTGCCCCTTTTACTCCCCACTAAAATTAAGCTGTATTTATTTATTTATTTATTTATTTATTTATTTATTTATGTAGACATTCATAAATGTTGAGAGTTATAATCCCACCTAATTCCAAAAGAGATGTGAGGGGTGGTCTTGTGATCAAAGATAAGGAATAATTATCACAGGTAAAGGAGAGAAAACTAGTACGAAAAGGAAGGGGATATTTCAATCCACAGGCATCTTTCTCTTCCTTTCATCTTTTTCTCCTTGCTGACTCCTTGTTCTTCCTCTTTTCTTTAGCCACTGCTGACAATACCAGGAGTCTGCCAGCGCCTTCACTTAGCTAAAAAGGTGGTACACCAACTAAAGAGACTGCAGCCCACCCAAGGTGAATTCTCAGAACTACCATTCAGTGGTAAATTACTTAGAGAAAGTTGAAGTAAAAAAAGCCTGATATGAAGCAGAAGGGGGCAGCTCTTAGCAGGCAAAAGATGAAATAGCTAGCAAGATAAAAATTAGTATTTAATTCCTCTACAACAAAACAATGGACATAATTCAGTGTTTCCTCAAATGGGATTCTGACCTGTAATGGTTGTCTAGTTTCAATGTACAAGTTAGAGATAGGATTAAGCATACTTCATTAGTAACTGCTTAAAATTGAAGTGTACATATTATTATCCTGCTCCCCTCAGCCCTCCTCTCTCCTATCACAGAATAAATCAATGAGTCACCTGCCTTGGATATCTGAAGACACTTACCTGTATTATAATTAAGATCATCAGGTTCTGATTCTGCCCCATTTTGACTTCCATTTCCCTGAAGAGTGTTCACAGCTATAAGCTTCATCTTCTGTAGCTTCATTGCCTCAGCCATTGCTGCAGCTGTTATACCTAAAACCAGAATTATCCCTTTTAAAATTAGGACAACTTAATGTAATAGAAAGCTTTATATGTTTCTTTATCAGGCCTATGCTACACAGCATAAGCAAAGGTAAGTTTACCTCTAATCTACACTAATAAGAGAAACATGCAAATTGACTCTACCTCCACTACACCCACAAGCCACACCCACCAGCCAATCAGGAGCGAGTTTGCAAATTAACACAAACAGGATGGCAGTGGCCACGGAGTGAGCAGGAGGCTTGGGTTTCCCCGGCAATGAAGGAAGCCAAGCTTCCCGCCCGCCCTGGCTGGCCCTGGCCTCTGCTCAAGGCTACAAAGTTTCAATTATAGAAGATAAATAAATCCCAGATATCAGGGCCTCTGCTTGGGTTACCAAGAGGCGTGGCCGGTCTGCAAACCACCACAGGATGCTTGCCCAGGCCGCCCCATGCCCCAAGGGAACCCCCACCCTGATCCGGGACACCCTTCAGGGCAAACCAGCCGGCCCCCACCTGTGCACCAGGCCTCTAGCCTATCTAATAAAAGAGTAATATGCAAATTGACCATCACTCCAACACACAAGATGGCTGCCCCCATGTGGTCAAAGATGGCTGCCCCCATATGGACACAAGATGGCTGCCACAAGATGGCTAGCAGGGGAGGTCAGTTGGGAGGGACCAGGCCTGCAAGGGATGGAAGTTGGGGGGGCAATCAAGCCTTCAGGGGAGGGCAGTTATGGTGACCAGGCCAGCAGAGGAGGGAAGTTGGGGTGACTGGGCCTGCAGGAAAGGGCAGTTGGGGAGGACTCAGGCCTGCAGGGGAGAGCAGTTTGGGGGGACCAGGCCTGCAGGGGAGGGCAGTTAGGGCCAACCATGCAGTTAGGCATCAATCAGGCTGGCAGGGGAGTGGTTAGGGGGTGATCAGGCTGGCAGGCAGAAGCGGTTAGGGACAATCAGGAAGGCAGGCAGGTGAGCAGTTGGGAGCCAGCAGTCCTGGATTGTAAGAGGGTTTCCAGATTGGAGAGGGTGCAGACTGGGCTGAGGGACACCCCCCCCCCGCCATGCACGAATTTCTTGCACCAGGCCTCTAGTAGTATAGAATATCAGGAAGAATCTCAGAAAATTGTAAGGATAGTGTTTGGTCCAAATTGTTTTGGAAAAAAATATTGCACAAGGAATCAGAAGGACTAGATATTAAAAACTGATTTATTTATAGCTAATTATATTCCCGTTTTAATCATTTTATCTCCTCTCAGAATCAATTTTATTTTCTTTAAAATGAGGTTCAAGGAAGCAATCAAGATATCCTTCAGTAGGTGAATAAATAAATAAACCGTAGTACATCCAAACAATGGAATATTATTTAGCACTAAAAAGAAATGAGGCACAGTGCAATATAACAGATCTTGTAACATAGAAATCCACACACAAAACCTATATGTTCATGGTGACCATTGTCACCCCTATCAATGTACTGAATAAATAAAGCCCTAGCTGTTTAGCTCAGTGGATAGAGCATCGGCCTGCAGACCAAAGGGTCTCGTGTTCGATTCTGGTCAAGGGTTCAATTCTGGTCAAGAGCACATACCTGGGTTGAAAGGTCCTCTCTGGCCTGGACCCTGGTCGGGGCATATGCAGGAAGCAACCAGTCAATGTGTTTCTCTCACATTTATGTTTCTCTCTGTCTTTTTTTTTTTTCTTCTTTATTGATTAAGGTACTACATAAACCTCAGAGGGAAGGCAGGGGAGGGTGCGGGGAAGGGGAAAAAATTAACCAAAGGACTTGTTTGCTTACATACAAGCATAACCAATGGACATAGACACTAGGGGGGTGAAGGCACGAGCAGGGCATGTGGGGGGGAATGGGGGAATAAGGACACATATGTATTACTCTTAAATTTTGCTTTCATTGGTGTCTGCCACAGTAATGGGTTGTGGTGCCCAGGGAATGACTATAGAATAACCAAATGGATGCTGTGAATGGATGCCACCAGGGTGAAGAAAAAAGGCTACCTCCCCAATACTAGTAATTGTGCATGACTTTCTAGTAGTAGGTATGTTATGCATTATCTTCACAATCACATTCTGCCTGAACTTCCTGCCAAGATATAACAACAAATGTAAGAACTGGGCAAAGACAGAGATGGTTCACCAAAACACTGATGGTACCAATAGTTCTGTTTTTGTTATGTTTTTTCACTGTGATGGTGTCATTCTTTATCAACTGCTTATGCTTACAGTATTCATCAAGCATCTGTTTTAGAAAGCAAACCAATATGTTATATTGAACATAATTATGTGAAAAATTTTGCAACAGAGCTTGTCTTTTCAGTTTAAGAAGCACATGAAGTTAGCAGTACTTGTATTGATATGAAGGTAGGAATTAACTTATGGTCACTTATCAGAGATTTCCATTTGTATAATATTTAAGGAAATGGGACTGCTTATTCTATTAAATCTAAAACTTTTAAGAGATTAATTCTAAACCTTCAGAAAACAAGAGATAAGGTAGAAAGTCTTAATTATGCCCACTGCTAATAATTATATTAAACTCTATGCTTTGAGATATGAATAGTGATAACTATGTCTCTATTAGCTATCTGTATGTATAATCACTTAAAGATACCTGAAACAACCATCAACATGAATATTTATTATATAAGTTATAGGGAGAGTAAATAAATATTATGAGAACATGGCTCTTATCCTTGAATC
Organism: Eptesicus fuscus; assembly: GCF_027574615.1. Taxonomy (NCBI): domain Eukaryota; kingdom Metazoa; phylum Chordata; class Mammalia; order Chiroptera; family Vespertilionidae; genus Eptesicus; species Eptesicus fuscus. The sequence goes on from NC_072473.1 coordinate 29,516,366, forward strand.
TTCAACAGACAAGAAATCGGCAAGATTATTTTTCAAAGCTTACATTATTTTCCTCATAAAATACAGTGCGATAACACTTTCATCGTTTTTTAAACTCACCAGTCTATTGCATTTTTAATAATCAAATATAACTAAAGTTTGTTAGTGTCATTTTCATATTAAAAATATACTAAATTTCTAGGACCAGAAAAACCTTGCTGCCAGAGTGGCATAGCCAATAATTCTTTTACATCACATGCTGTTTTAGTTAAATAGTCTTTCTTCTTAGAGAAGTATCACTACCAGGATGTACAGAGTTTAGGGAATTATGACGTATTGATATACAACACTAAAAAAAAAAAAATCTAATGGGCATGGTTTTCTCCTAAAATTGTGGTGAAAAATGTATCCTCAGTTAAGATACTAAGTTGACATGTTTGAACTATAGGCATCAAGTATTTTATTATGGCCCAGTAGAATAGAACAGGAGAATTTTGACCTTATCCAGCATGCCCGTGTTACTATCTGATATATACGAGTTAGTGCTTGAATAATATAAAAATAATTCTTAATCAAATAATTAGGCCATATTATTAATAGAGGAGATAAACACACACACACACACACACACACACACACACACACACACACACAATAAAAAGGATTCTGCATGGAGCTGGGGGCTAATGGATGTTTTATAAGATGGCATATTCTTTCTGGTTTCCTGAATTCTGTCATAGTCCTAATAACAATAAATTCATAAAGGATACATAACATTTTTTTCTACTTGCAACCAGTAAGTTGAGGTTGCTAAAGGGGCACACTAACTCAAATGGATCAAATGAAACAGGAGCCACAAAGACAATTATATATTTCTTAATCTTTTTTTCACTAAGAATTACAAATATTTTGATCATAAAATGTGTGATCTCAAAACTGTCATAGCTAGAGGTAAACAAACACAAGCAGCTGTGACATAGATGAGGATGGAATAGCCCAGCACAATGTTAGGAACACTACACCATCTTAATGATGACTCAAGGAAATAGATCTTTTGTGGCTTTGTAAATTTCAATGGCTATTGTTTATGTGAATAAGATAGTATGTACAAAACCAATAAAATGAGAACAGAAACATTATCTCAGATTCTAGTTCAACAAACTATGTTCTGATTATTCCCTTTCATTTCAATCATTTTGTTCCTTTCCCTTTGTTATTCTGCTAGGACTTTGATATTGCAGGAAGGCTGTGTTTTCATAAAGACTATAGTATTTGCACAAAATATTGGCATAAATCATGGTCTTTCCCAATTCAAAGGTATAATTTCAAGGTGATACATATCACCATTCTTCATGTTGGTGATACTGGTAATAAAACTTCTTCAACTCTGTCAAATTCAACTTCCTCTTAACCAGTTATTACTCTATTTTTTAAAGAAAAGAACACTGGATCTTAGTTTTGTTATACGTGCTGTTTTTTAAATAATTGCCATGTATCTCAGGTAGGATTGATGCATTTTAAAACAAATGTTTGCTCTGGCTGGTGGCATTTTACTTGGGAGCACAGGAATTTTAGAAAGTTCCATGTGAATTTTTTTTAAAAATTATCTTTATTGTTGAAAGTATTACAGATGCCCCCCTTTTTTTCCATTGACCCCCTACCCCCTCCATCCTTCATTCCCCCAGGCCTTTACCACACTATTGTCTGTGTCCATGGGCTATGCATATATGCATATAAATTCCCTGCTTAATCTCTCCCTGCCCACACACACCCCTGCCTTCCCTCTAAGATTCCTCAATCTGTTCTATGCTTCTATGTCTGGATCTATTAAATAAAAACACATAAAAGGGGGTAGCTTAACATAAAAAAAGAAAGTTCCATATGAAATAATCAGATTATACATAGATAAAGTGGATTTTACTTTTTAGTTTGAATTCCTCTACCAGTAATTTTGAATACAACAACAATTTTCCATAGCAGATTTTAAATTGTATTATTTCAGAGTCATACATTATGAATCTAAAAAGGATATCTTGACTCTTTAAAATGAACTAAGAATTTCACAATCACTTCTTAAGAGGTTCTTCCTTCTCAGCTATTCTACTTGAAGGACTTCCTAAGTGATCTCCCTGCCCCTAATTCTGTCCCTCTTGAATCTATCTCATTCTCTGTTATCAGGGATATTTTGGTAAAAAGCAGTATTTTCACATTCCTCACTCACACAAATATGGTTAGTGGTTCACCACTGCCTATAGAATAAAGTCCAGAACTCTAAATCTGATATTTATAAACTCCCACAATCTACACCCACCCATCTTTAGAGGCAGAGCTCCTACTCTTTTCCATCATAGCCCTACTACTCTAACCAGACTGAATATTTTGTTACATAGGCACACTCAGTACTAGTTCATCTTCACACCTTTGCAGACTGTCCCTTTTGCCTGGAATGCTTTTATCCCTGTCTTACCAATTGCAGCCTAACCAATCTTTAAAGCACACCTTAAATGCCATCAACTCCAAAAGGCCTTCTTTAATTCTCACAACTGGAAATAATTATCTTTTTTAAAATTTCCCCAATACTCCACTTAAATATGTTTATATGAACATATTTATCACTTTCTGCACTTTTCCTATGATTATGTCTATAAGTAGGTCTCAGTTTCCCACTTAAAATGAAGGCTCTGAAAGCTTCTATAGAGTACCAACTATGTCTTATTCATTTTTATTCTCATAACAGGATCTAAAATGTTGTCTTACAGGTATACAGTACTTAATAAATGTGTTATAATGAATTTACCATTTTATAGAATATTTATAAAGTGAGGTATAAAGATTTTCAATACTTAAAATATAGTCATACATATGGGTAAACAGTAGTCACATACCTATCCATACACAGATATCAAATACCATTTTCTTTTTAATTCAACTAATAATCATGTTTTGTCATGTTTCTTGTATGTTTAATACATCATGACAATTTCCCTATAATGTATCCTATACAATAAAGAGGTAATATGAAAATTGACCATCACGCCCTCACACAAGATGGCAGCCCCCATGTGGTCACAAGATGGCCACCACAAGATGGCTGGCAGAGGAGGGCAGTTGTGGGCGATCAGGCCAGCAGGGGAGGGCAGTTGGGTGGGACCATGCTGGCAGGGGAGGGGAGGGCAGTTAGGGGTGACCAGGCTGGCAGGGGAGGGCAGTTGGGGGGGACCATACCTGCAGGGGAGAGCAGTTGGGAGGAACCAGGCCTTCAGGGGAGGGCAGTTGGGGGCAACTGGGCCAGCAGGGAAGGCAGTTGGGGGCGATCAGGCAGGCAGGGGAGCAGTTAGGTGTCAATCAGGCTGGCAGGGGAGTGGTTAGGGGTTGATCAGGCTGGCAGGCAGAAGTAGTTAGGAGCAATCAGGCAGGCATGCAGGCAAGTGGTTGGGAGCCAGCAGTCCCGGATTGTAAGAGGGATGTCTGACTGCTAGTTTAGGCCCAATCCCACAGGCAGTCAGACATCCCCTGAGTGGTCCCAGATTGGAGAGGGTTCAGGCTGGGCTGAGGGACACAGCTGCCCCCCCCTATGCACAAATTTTGTGCATCGGGCCTCTAGTTTAATATATAAGAAATAATAAAAATGCATAATCCTTCCTAGAGGTTTCAAGATATTTTTAAAACAAAGTTTTAAATTTTTAAAAAATCAATGGAGTAAAACAGGTTTGTCCCTGAGTAATCATAGAATAGTTATGACTGGTGAAGATAAAATTACATTACAAATGAGCAGCTACCTGTTATAAAATTACAAGGTACTTTCATCAAAGGACCTAAAAGGCAGCAGACTGACCAGTTAACATGTTTCCACTAACCTGGAGGGATTTTTTTCCAGTTAATAGCTTCTGAAGAATGCTTCCTTTTGATGCTTGTCTGTGACACAAAAAATGATGGTCTCATTTAACCAGTCTTCTATCACATATATCAGAGAATCCTATTTACTCACATACTACCAGAACATTAAAACACAATAGAGTGATTGTGTCTAGAAGAAAAATTTAAGGATTGACTTTTTTTTTTTAACCCCAAAAAGGGGTTGAGATCAAAAGCTGACTTTAATAGATGTTTGACTAAGGTCATACTCCTAGGAAATGGAACGTTGAAGATGAAAGAAAAGAAATAGGTTTGGCTTTTGATTTCAGCCAAATCCATTTGGCATTGTTTAGCTTTTATATATAATACTTCAGTTTTAGGGGATATCATGACTTGAAATGAATTGGCTTTCTTCTTGAGGATCTAATAGCTCTGTATTACTTTGGTATTTAGCGAAGTTAGGTAAAACATATTCTTACTTTCTTAGCTTGTATTGCAATAGTAGTTGTAAACAGCTTTTCTTAATCTATAAGTATATCTATCATATAATGTCTATGGCATATTTTTTAAAAATGTAAAAGGGAGGTCAAAAAGCAAAATTTTCCTATAAAATGCTCTTCAAAGAAAGTCATCATTAAAATCACTACACATTTTTAAATAGCAAAGGGTCTTATTAATTTTAGACTGCACTATTTTTAATGTACATTTCCCATGAACTACAACTACTTACTACTTTGTAGTTCAGTATTGGACAAAGCTAATGTAAGAGGAAAGAAAAGAACTATTATTGAATACCTACTAGTATATTTCAAGCACCATTCAGATAAGATAATGTTATACACATTATCTCATTTAATATGTTATCTCAATCATCAAAACTACTCTATGAAAATGCAGGGACTATTATGCCAATTATACAGAGGAGGAAAGTGAGAGTGGAAGAGATTGATTAGCTCAGGCAAGATCACATAGTGAATAAATAAGAAGGAAGTGCTTTGAACCAGGCTTTATCTAACTTCAAAATTCTATTTTTTTCTATGCTGCTTTTGAATTATTAAAATGCTAGAACAAACAAGAGTTCTTTTATTTTAAGTTATGTTAATTAAGTGATTCTCCAAACTATAGCAATAATTTAAATAGGCTTAAGCACACAATATGGATCATTGTTTGAGATGTTGGGGATGAACTATACTACTGAATTTATTAAGCACTTATCTAGATAATAGGTGCCCTCCCTCAAATTAACTTTTGTAAATACTTACAGATTATCACTGTGAAAGTTTAGGGTATTATGTTTTTATTTCTTGAATTATCCTAATAATTGTCTCAATGTGCCACTTCTCTTAGCAGGTGCAAGCTGTCTATAATATGTACATCTTGAAATGTTTTGAAAAAAATGTAACAAAAGCTTTCTAAATGACAGCCTCTCATCATCTACAAGTCTTTTACTGGTAGATTTTTTTTAAAGAAAATGACCATTATAAAGTTCAGTATTCTAATGAGAAGCTTGAGTTTCCAAATTAATAGATTAGCAAATCATTTTAGAAAGGAAAAATGGTCACAAAACATCATGTATAACAGCCCCTGCTTAACAGATCTTAAACATTTCACCTTTATTAAAAGACTAGAGGCCCGTTGCATGAAGATTTGTGCAATACGCCTTCCTTCCCCTAGCTGCTGGCACCAGTTTTCCTCTGGCACCCGGAACCCAGGCCTTCACTCCAGTCACAGCGGAGAAGCCAAGCATCGAGGCTAAGCTTCTCCACTCTGGCTGCAGCGAGGCTTGGCTTCTCCACTCTGGCAACAGCGGAGAAGCCAAGCCTCTTCAGTCTTCAGTCTTCAGTCTTCGCTCGGGCCAGAGCCTTCAGTCTTCGCTCCGTGCCTGTGTATGCAAATTAACCAGTCATCGTTTTATGGATTAATTTGCATACTCACTCCTGATTGGCTGGTGGGCATCACAGAGGTATGGTCAATTTGCATCTTTCTCTTTTATTAGTGTAGATAGACCCATTGTTCTTATGTCACACTAGCCTCTAAAAAGGGGATGTCAATCAAAAAGGTTAAGTGTCCTCTGTACTGAAAACTGACAGCTACCCAGACTTGAAGATCTCCCTCAAATCGACTTGTCTTTGAAAAGCATAGGGCAGATTAGGATATCTTTTCTCTAAGTTATGTTATGTTAGTTATGTTTGTTATGTTATGTTATGTTATGTTATGTTATGTTATGTTATGTTATGTCATGTTTGCATGTATGTATGCATGCATCCATGTATGTATTTATTTATTGCTTGCATGTCAAAAGATTGTGTAGTGGTATTTCTTACCCTCTTGCATTGCTGCCACTCCTTTGTCCTGCACCCTAGCTCTTTCACAGTTCATCTAAATCACAAACAGAAGTCATAGTGGAGAAAATAGTAAAAGAACTTTGTAACTGTTCTCTGGAAGAAATCAAAATTTAAATGTCTGAAGAGAGAAGGCCCAGATTAAAACACATTTGAGACTCAGGATTTACATTATGTTTGGCATTCCAGTTTCAAAGGGAAAACTGTATTTATGTATAAAATGTTAACTGTATATTTTCTGTATTTTACAACTGCTGAGCCATACTGGCCAGGCCTGGAATCATATTACTTTTATTGTCAAAGGGTGGAAGTAGAGGAAGGGAAATGGTACATTTCAATAATTGAAGGCCTAAATAAAATTCAACCACTTTAATTCTATGGATACTTGTAATAGAATAAGTTTGAAAAATCATCCTTTAACAAATTTGGCTATATCTCCCCTACTAATCAGAATTGATTTAATTTTCACAACTTATATACAATATAAGTTGTGAAAATTAAAATTACTTATATAATACAATCAGCGAATAAAAGAAATATTTTAATTTTGCTGCATTTTCCCCATAAAATCTAGTCATGAGAAAGCTCCATAGTTTATATATATATATATATATATATATATATATATATATATATATCTCAAAGATTGACATAAGTACATTTTCATTTAAAATATTTATTAATATTAAAATTGTTAAAATGTGACTAATAAAAGCATTTTTTATCTTTTGACCATTTTATTGGAACATTTTATATTTTAGCTACTAGAGTCTTAGCAAATAGAATAAGATTTCTCCTCATATCTACCTTCCAACTGCATTGTAATTTATTTATTTATTTATTTATTTATTTATTTTTTATTATTTTTTAACTATATTTCTTTATTGATTTCAGAGAGGAAGGGAAAGGGAGAGAGAGAAACATTAATGATGAGGGAATCATTGATCAGTTGCCTCTTGCATGCTCCCTACTGGGGATCGAGCCTGCAACCCAGGCATGTGCCCTTGGTCAGACTCGAACCTGGGACCCTTCAGTCCACAGGCTGATGCTCTATCCACTGAGCAAAACCGACTAAGGCTGTAATTTCTTTATTTATAATGAGTTGGTATTGTAAGTATTTAATGCATGCCTACATTAGCATACTCTAAGCATTTTCATTTTTTAAAATGTTATTGAACTATCAAAATGATTATAATGCAACAATTCATGGTAAAATTACTAAGGCAACATATTGTATAATCTGCCCAGGGACAACTGATATTGTATCTTCCTGTTCATTCAGCAATTGACTTGCACAGCTTTTTAGAGAAAAGATGATAGGTGGGTATTATGCAACATCTCAAATCATAAGGACCACAGTTTATTTAATAGCAATGTCAGTCAGAAATTATGTCTTGAATAAATCTCAAGAATTTATGGTTAATGGGACAGACAGCATAGGATGATTTTCAAAATAGTTTATTCTTTATAGATAATCTTGAGATAAATAGGATTAAGTATTTTACAGGTATTTAGGACACTATGTTAAAAACATTTCTCCCCATATCTTGCCTTATTCTTGCTGATTTTTTATTTAAAAAACTTACACAGAATAATATTTGCCTAGGGATGTTCTTCTGGTTTTCAGGAACATTTGGTTAAATGTAGAGAAGACAAAATATTACACAAGTCAATTACTCAAGTCTAAATCATAGATATTCAACTAAAAAGTCATGGGATATTTGAAGGAAATTTCCACATAGGATTATTATGTGTCTTTATGAGGTAGGGTTCCTAAAAGACCTATTCAAACAAGTATTTTAATATTTCATCTTCTCTTATTTTTTACAGAAATATTTTAAATGTCCCAGTTATATTTGATCATCAAGTTTATTTCCCAGTATTGACAAAAACATTTCCAGTTGAAATTAATTTTAGACTATCAAGTATATATTCATAAAAATTGCAAATGATATGAATAGCTGGAGAACATGGGAGAAAATATATGACAAAGGATGATATTTTAAAAGTGAGAATTGAACCTAAGTCATCATGAGCGACAATAGTGTATACACTAAAAATTGAGCAAATAGATGTTGTAAGTAAACTAAAAAACATAGCAGGTAAGCCAAATCTACAGTGAAATTCTGTGTACTTTATAGAAATGTATAAATGAGCAAGTATAAATTCTTCTTCCTTTCCCAATAGCAAAAACTTTGGATTTATAACACATATATTTCCAAGTAACTGAAGTACAACTGAGATTTAAATGAAACATTAACCAGTTAGTTATAAGAAATCTAATATAACGTACAAAAACATAAGACTACCTATATAAAATCTGAATTTCAAAATATTGCTTTTTAACTTCGCATATTAACATCTATATATATATATATATCTATTTAGTTATATAAAAGGTAAATATTGGTCTTGGATGGATAGTTCAATTGGTTAGAGCTTTATCTCGATACTCCAAGAGCAAATGAGTTGTCTGGCTTCAGATAGAAGGCTGGAGGGGCAGTTCTCCCTAACTAACATGCTGAAGGCACTATTGTTCCTTTGCTGAGCCTTGACCACACCAAGCCTACAGGCACAGGTGGGCCACAAATCTGCATTCCCATTAATCTGGCTAACACCTCTCTCACCTCACCTTGGTGATTCTCTGAGAATCAGATCCACTCAGTTCACATCGAGTGTGAACTTCTTTTAAAAATATATTTTATTGATTTTTTTTTTTTACAGAGAGGAAGGGAGAGGGATAGAAAGCTAGAAACATCGATGAGAGAGAAACATCAACCAGCTGCTTCCTGCACACCCTCTACTGGGGATGTGCCCGCAACCAATGTGCATGCCCTTGACCGGAATAGAACCTGGGACCTTTCAGTCCGTGGGCCGACGCTCTATCCACTGAGCCAAACCGGTTTTGGTGAGTGTGAACTTCTTTTAGAGGCTAACCACAGAAGCTGCTTGCCTGGGCCTGAACTGCACACTTTCCTAAAATCTCTCAAGAATCTACAAACCATAAACAAACACCAGCTGGTCTCAGGGAACCCTGTACTTCTTGCAAATGACTCAAATCCCAGTAATAGCAGGCAGCTGGCCTGAGTTCATAGCACAACAATGCCCAGGCACCCCCAAGTCCACTACAGGCAGATCACTTTGAGCTTCTACCAGGTGGCTCTGCACCAGACACAGGCAGCTGCTGAAATTGGCCTGCACTGGAGTACCTCCAAAGAGACCTCAGAGCCAACATATATAGTGCCTGCTTCAGACTGCACCAGAGCACCATCCACTTACTGCCGGACGCAAAGAGTGGACATATCAGGCATCAGAGCCCCATTAAAGTGAATATACTCCATAAGTTCAGCCCCTCCATAACAGCTTTGTCACAGCCATTCCTCATAGCCATTAGCCTGTGGGTCAGTCCCACCCAGTAACATGCCAACAGCAGTCAAGGTTCATCTATAACAGGTGAGCACACATAACTAACATAAGGGACACCCATAAAGCACACAGTTCAAGTGAACTGGGGACTGTGCCACTAGTCTCAACAAAACACCTACATAAGGCCACTTTGCCAAGACTATGAGACATTGAAGATCTGCAATAAACAAATACAGGGAGGCAGCCAAAATGGGATGTCACAAATAAAAGAAAGAAAACTCCAGGAAAAAAAAACTAAACAAAAAGGAGACAGAGTTAAAAATATAGGTTATAAGAATGCTCAATGAATTTAGGAGAAGAATAAATTATCTAATTGAGAACTTCAGCAAAGAGATAGCAAATATGAAAAGGAGATAGGAAACATAAAAAGAACCAGTCAGTTATGAGGACTACAATAACTGAAATGAAGAAAACATTATATGGAAGCAACAGCAGATTAGGTGAAGCAGAGGTTTAATTTGTAAGAGAAGGTAGTAGAAAACACACAACAGAACAGCAAAAAGAAAATAAAGATAGTTTAAGGGACCTCTGTTACAGCATCAAATATATGAACATTTGCATGATAGGAGTACCAGAAGGAGAAGAGAGAGTGCAAGGGATTAAAAATTTATTTGAAGAAATAATGACCGAAAACTTCCCTAACCTGGTGAAGGAAAAAGATATGCAATCCAGGAAGTTCAGAGTCCCAAACAAGATGACCTCAAAGAGGCCCACACCAAGACACATCATAATAAAAATGCCAAAGGTTAAAGACAAAGAGAGAATCATAAAAGTAGCAAAAGAAAAACAGTTAGTTACCTTCAAGGGAACTTTGATTAAACTGTCAACAGAAACTTTGCAGGCCAGATGGAATTGGCATGAAATATTCAATGTGATGAAAAGCAAAGACCTACAACCAAGATTATTCTACCCAGCAAAGCTATCATTTAGAATCAAAGGACAAATTAAGACCTTCTGAGACAAGAAAAAGCAAAAGTAGTTCATCCCCACCAAACAAGTATTACAAGCAATAGTAAGAAAAAGAAGGACAAAATACCAAAAAAAGAATAAGAAAATATCATAGAGAAAAAAATTCTCACTGACAAAGGCAAACACATAATAAAAGCAGTAGTTGTACCAAGACTAAAGCTGGTATAAAGCTTAAAAGGCAAAAAAAGGAAAGTCATGTGTAATTATAACAGTAAATGAAGGGATACACACAAGCACACACAGGCAAAAGAAGGAAAAAATAATGACAAAATCATAAATGAGGATGGGGTGAAGAAATATAGTAGTTATTTTAGAATGTGTTCAGACTTAAGTGACCATTAACTTAAATAGCCTGCTAATAACATAGCTTGATGTATATGAAACACCTGGTCACCAAAACCAAAAATGTACAAAAGATACACAAGAAATAAAGAAGAAGGAATCCAAACACAACATTATAGAAAATCACCAATATATAAGAGTAGAAAGGAAGAGAATAAAAAAGGAGCAGAGAAAAAAATACAAAAACAATAAAATGGCAATATCTGCATACTCATCCATACCTACTTTAAATGTAAATGGATTAAGTGATCCACTCAAAAGATAAATGGATAAAGAAGAAGTGATACACATATGTGCTGAGATATTACTGAGCTATAAAAAAAAAATCAAAACAAAATCTTGGCCAGCCAGATGGATCTGGAGGGTATTAGGCTAAGTAAAATAAGTCAGGCAGAGAAAGACAAATACCATATGGTTTCATTCGTATGTGGAATCTAAAAACAAAACAAAACAAAAGTCTGGCTGGTGTGGCTTATGGATTGAGTGTCATCCCATGGATCAAGAGATCCCAGGTTCAATTTCTGGTCAGGGCACATGCCCAGGTTGTGGGCTCAATCCCCACTGGGGGGCATGCAGGACACAGCTGATAGATGTTTCTCTCTCATCAATGTTTTTATCTCTCCCCCTCCTTTGCACTCTACCTAAAATCCAATAAGAGCATATTTAAAATAAATAAAGAAACAAACACCAACCAAACAGAAGCAAACTCACTCATACAAAGAACAAACTGGTGGTTGCCAGATATAAGGGGTCTTGGAGAATGGGTGAAAAAGTAAAGGGATTAAAAGTACAAATTTTCAGCCGAAACCGGTTTGGCTCAGTGGATAGAGCGTCGGCCTGTGGACTCAAGGGTCCCAGGTTCGATTCCGGTCAAGGGCATGTACCTTGGTTGCGGGCACATCCCCAGTAGGGGGTGTGCAAGAGGCAGCTGATCGATGATTCTCTCTCATCGATGTTTCTAACTCTCTATCCCTCTCTCTTCCTCTCTGTAAAAAATCAATAAAATATATTTAAAAAAAAAAAAAAAGTACAAATTTTCAGTTACAAAATAGTCACAGGGATTTAAAGTACAGCATAGAAAATATAGTCAATAATACTGTATTAACTATGTATGGTGTCAAGGGGGTACTATGCTTATCGGGGGATCACTTTATAAGTTATATAAATGTCTAATCACTATGTTGTACACCTGAAACTAATATAGTGAATGCCAACTATAATTAATGTTTTAATTAAAACAAGGAATTGAAAATGGTTATCTTGTTTTGAAGGTAGAAAAGTGAAACAAAGGGAAGTTAAAATCTTGGCCCATTCACATAGCTAAATGATTGTGGGACCCAAATTCAATACATGGTTTTCATTATAAGCTAATATTTTAATACAACAGTCTACTACAGGATGCACTGTTTAAAAATTGAATTTTAATCTAAAATTATTCTGTTGAGAAATCATGATTTTATGATGTTTTTATTTGAGATACTTTTGATGTTAGAAAAATACTTCTAATCATATTTCACTACTTTATGTGTGCTTAACATGTACCATATGAGGCTTTATATAAATGTTTACTAGTATTTGTAGAAAATAAACTATTATCAATGTTTGTAGAAAACAAACTTACTATGATAAAACTTTAGGCAGTTAAATGGCAGCTGTCCTTCTATAAAGTCAATGTGCTACAGAGGAAAAATCATATGCTCTGACGAAAGAAAAATTTGCATTCAAATACTGTTTTAGTTACTTCCTGGATGTATGACCTTGTAGAAATTCTCAGTATTCTTACTTATAATATAAAGAAAATAAAACTTTCTTTACAACTTGTGAATTTGCTGTGAAGATTAAGATCCATTATGAAAATAAAATATCTGTATACAGTGGGAAGTAAAATATGTATAACAGATTACAATTATTATTAGTCTATAAAATATGAAGTCCAGTTTCTACCACCACACCATAGTGATCTGGAGACATATAAATCTGGCTTCAAATTTTAGCTCTAACACTTTACTTTGGCCAATTAACTTTACTTGTCAGAACTCCAGTTTCCTCAGAGGTAAATAGGGCTAACAATATCCATCATTCACATATAATTGAGATAATATGTTATTTCTTTCCCTATCTGACTTATTTCACTTAGCTTAATATTCTCAAGATCCATCCATGTCACAAATGGCAAGATTTCATTCATTTTTATTGCTAATATCCCAGTGTGTGTGTATATATATATATATATATATATATATATATATTACAATTATTATTAGTCTATAAGTAGGCCTTCACCACATTATTGTCTGTGTCCATGGGTTATCCATATATGCATATAATCTCTTTGGTTAATCTCTTCCCATCCACCCACTCTCCCCTGACTTCGCTCCAAGATTCTGCTCTCTGTTCCATGCTTCCAAGACTCTGGATCCACTCCGTTCATCAATTTATTTTGTTACTTAGATTCCACATATGAGTGATGTCATGTGATACTTGTCTTTCTCTAACTGACTTATTTCACTAAGAATGCTACTCTCCAGGCCCTTCCATGCTGTCTCAAAGGGTAAGATATTCTTCTTTTTTACTGCTGCATAGTATTCCATAGTATAAATGTACCACAGCCTTTTTATCCACTCATCTACAGGTGGGCATTTGAGCTTTTTCCAAATCTTAGCTATTGTAAAATGTGCTGCTATGAATATAGGGGTGCATACATTCTTTCTAATTGGTATTTTGGGCTTCTTAGGATACATTTCTAGAAGTGGGATCACTGGGTCAAATCACAGTTCCATATTTAATTTTTGAATAAACTTCATACTGTTTTCCATATTGGCTGCACAAGTCTGCATTCCCACCAGCATTGTACTAGGGTACCCCTTTCTCCAAATCCTTGTCAGCATTTGCCATTTGTTGATTTGTTGATGGTAGCCATTCTGACAGATGTGAGGTGATACCTCATTGTTGTTTTAAATTGCATCTCTCTGGTGAATAGTGACTTTTAGCATTTGTTCATTTGTCTCTTGGCCATCTGTATTTTTCTCTTTATATCCGTTTATACTTGCTCTCTATATTGGAGTTCTCCTATATTGAATGCACAGATATTTATGATTGTTATATCCTACTCTTTGACTAACCCATTTATAATGATATAATATTCTTCTTTGTAATTTTTTACATTTTTATTTTAAAGTTTATTTTGTCTGATATAAGTATTGCTACTCCAGCTTTCTTTTAGTTTCAATTTGCATGGAATATATTTTCCCATCTCTTTACATTTAGTCTGTATGTTTGCTTTAATTCGAAGTCAATCTCTTGCAGGAAGCATATAGATTAGACATATTTGCTTGTTTTTTTTACACATTTAGCTACACTATGTCTTTTTAATGGAGCATTTTATCCATTTACCTTTTATTGATAAGTATATTATTATTGCCATTTTGTGAATTGTTTTTAGATTTCTTTTAAAATTGTCCTCTGATTTTTCTTCTTCTTTTGATGTCTTCCCCTTGTGGTTTTCTCTTATTCTTCACTATTTTGTTTGGCTATCTTTCTCTTTGTTCTTTGTAGCTCTTTTGTAGGTTATTGATTTGTGGTTACCATGAGGTCTATGCATATTATTATTATCTACAGCAGTCTATTTTAAACTGATAAGCATTAAAACTTGAGTGTATTTTATAGGAAGTACATTTTATTCCTCAGTACAACCTTTGATTTGGTGTCAAAAATTAGATATTTTGGTGTTGAATATCTCTTAAATACTTATTGTCATTTTAGGGGAGTTTAATACTTTTTTTTCTTAACCTTCATAGTAGCTTTTTTATTTTGTTTTTAATTTAATTTTTATTTAAGTACTAGAAGCCCAGTGCACAAATTCATGCATGGTTGGGGCCCAGCCAACCCACCCCATTGGGGGCTGGTGGGGGTTGGGAGGGGACGCAGGAGGTTGGCTGGCTGGCCCTGCCCCCGATCGGGGTTTGGGGAGCCAATCAGGGACTGCACCGGCTTGGGGGAGCCCCCCCTCCAATTGGGCCAGTTGGCCAGCCACAGTGCATGTCATAGCGACTGGTTGTTCTGGTCGTTCTAGTCGTTCTGGCATTCCAGTTGCTTGGCTTTTATATATATAGATAGTTGGTATGCAATCTTACATTGGTTATATTAGTCTCACATGTACAACATAGCGATTCAATATTTTTATACCTTAAAATATGATCACCCCACTAATTCAAGTAATCATCTGTCACTATGTATACTTATCACAATATTATGGACTATATTTTGTTTCCTTTTTTTTACCCATCCTTCCATGCTCTCCCTTCTGGTAACTATCCTTTTGGTCTCTGTTTCTATGAATCTGTTTCTTGTTATTGTTGTTGCTTTGTATGTTTGTCTGTTTTACATTTCACATAAAAGTGAAACTGTACAGGATTTATAATAACTTAGATATGGAAGCAACCTAGGGGTTCATAGATACATGAATTTATAAAGATGTGTGTGTATATATATATATATATATATATATATATATATATGTGTGTGTGTGTGTGTGTGTGTGTGTGTGTGTGTGTGTGTGTGTGTATGTAAGTATATGTATATATATATGCTGGAAGCTAATTCCAGAATGTCATAAATGCAAGAAGTTTCATCAAAAGGTTGATGGAACCTTGAGGATTGCCTGCTGGAAATGGCTAAGGGCATTTCCCCAAACCTAAAGATTTGCATAGATGATTACTTGCTTCCAGACAGCTGAGGGCATTTTAATCTACATGTTATTACCTCCTACTGGCCAAACACCTAAACAGCCATAGGCAGTTCCACCAATCTGACAATGGATTCTTTATACTAAACCTTGCCTTTGATCTGTATATCTACTTTGCCTTAGGACAATTTGTGTTAATAAAAAGCAAGGGGTCCTGAGACAAGCAGAACTTATTCCCTACAGCCAAGCTCCTCTGGCTCCCCAAATTGTCTTCCAAAATTATGTTTTGTCTTTAGACTCTTTAATAATTTACAGCAGCCCCTTCTTCAGATTTCTTAACCCTTCTAGATGCTGGACAAGACCCCTAGCATATATACACACACAATAGAATTATATAGCACTAAAAATAATGAAATCTTACTTGAATTTCTTTTTAATCTGCACCTGAGGGTATATTTATTTTATTTTATTTTATTCTCTGATTATTAGTTGTTTTGACCACTTTTCATATGGCTTTTGTTTGTCTATATGTCCTCTTTAAGGAAGTGTCTATTTAGGTCATCTGCCCATTTGTAAAAATATATTTTTATTGATTTCAGAGAGGAAAGAAGTGGGAGAAAGAGATAAAAACATCAATGATGTTAGAGAATCATTGATAGGCTGCCTCCTACTAAGGACCAACCCTACAACCTCAATATGTGCCTTGACCAGGAATCGAACCATGACCTCCTGGTTCATAGGTCAATGATCAACCACTGAACCATGCCAGCTGGGCCTTCTGCCCATTCCTTAATTGGATTGTTTGTCTTCCTCTTGTTCAGTAGTATGAGTTATTTATATATTTTGGAATTAAGGCCTTATCAGATGTATCACTAAAAAATATGTTTTTGCATACCATGGGTCCCCTTTGCATTTGAGGATAGTTTCTTTTGCTGTTCAAAAGCATTTTTGTTTTATGTTAGTCCCATTTGTTTATTTTTTATTTGAAAATGTATTGGCAAAAATTCTGCTATGAGATATGTCTGAGATTTTACTGCCTTTGTTTTCTTCTAAGATTCTTATGATTTCATGGCTTACGTTTAAGTCTTTTATCCATTTTGAGTTTATTCTTGTGTGTGGTGTAAGTTGGTGGTCTAGTTTCATTTTTTGTCTGTACCTGTCCAATTCTCCCAACACCATTTATTGAAGAGATTGTCATTACTTCATTGAATATTCTTGTCTCCATTGTCAAATATTAATTGGCCATAATGGTGTGACGTGATTTCTGGTGTCATTGTTCTGTTCTATTGATCTATATGCTTGCACTTGTGCCAGTGCCAATCTGATTTTATTACAATGGCTTTGTAATATAATTTGATATCCAGTAATGTGATCCCTACAATTTTGTTTTTTCTTAAGATTTCTGTGGCTATTTGGGGCCTTTCTTTGTTCCATATGAAGTGTTGGAATATTTGTTTTAGATCTGTGAAAAATGTTGTTGGTATTTTAATGGGGATTGCATTGAATCTATTGCTAGCTTTTTGTAGTATGGACATTTTAATTATGTTAATTCTTCCAATCCATGAACATGGTATATTCTTCTACTTGTCTGTATCTTCTATTATTTGTTTTTTTTTAATATTTTTTAAAATATATTTTTATTGATTTCAGAAAGAGGAAGGGAGAGGGAGAGAGAGAGAGAAACATCAATAATGAGAGAAAGTAGTTCCGCCAGGGATCTAGCCTGCAAACCCGAGCATGTGCCCTGATCAGGAATTGAACCATTCATAGGTTCATGGATCAATTCTCAACCACTGAGCAACTCTGGCTGGGCCACTATTTGTTTTTTCAATGTCCTGTAGTTTTCCAAGTACAGGTCTTATAACTCCTTGGTTAAGTTTATGCATAGGCATATTAATTTTTTGTTTTTGTTTTTTGCAATGGTAAATGGGATTGTTGTTTTAGTTCCACTTTCTGAGAGTTCATTATGGGTGTATAAAAATGTCATGTTTTCAGATGTTAATATTGTATCCTGCTACCTTGCCAATTTCATTTATTACATCTAGAAGTTTTTTTGTGGAATCTTTAAGGTTTTCTATATACAATATCTTGTCATCTATGAATAATGACAGGTTCTACTTCCTTCTTTTCAATTTGTATGTCTTTTATTTTTTCTTCTTTTCTGATCATTGTAGCTAGTACTTCCAGTACTATATTGAATTAGAGTGGTGAAAGAGGACATCCCTGTCTTGTTCCTGTTCTTAGGGGAAATGGTTTGTTTTGCCCGCTGAGTACGATATTGGCTGCAAGTTTGTCATACATGGCCTTTATTATGTTGAGGTATGATCCCTCTAGTTCCACTTTGCTAAGAGTTTTTATGAAAAATGGGTGTTGGATTTTGTCAAATGCTTTTTCTGCAACTACTGATATGATCATGTGATTTTTGTCTTTCAGTTTGTTTATGTGATGCATCACATTTATTGATTTGTAAATATTTGTACCAGCCTTGTATGCCTGGAATATATCCCACTTGGTCATGGTATATGATCTTTTTAATATGTTTCTGGATTCAATTTGCTAAAATTTTGTTGAGAATTTTAGTGTCTATGTTCATCAGGGATATTGGCCTATGATTCTCTTTCTTTGTAGTGCTTTTATCTGGTTTTGGAATTAGGAAAATGTTGGTCTGATAAAAAGAGCTTGGAAATGTTCCTTCCTCTTGGATTTTTTGGGATATTTTGAAGAGTATAGGTGTTAATTCTTCTTTGAATGTTTGGTAAAACTCCCTTGTGAAGCTATCCAGACCAGGGCTTTTGTTTGCTTGGAGTTTTTGTTTGGCTTTGTTTTATTACTCTTTCAATTTCATTGGTTGTTACTGGCCTATTCACTTTTTCTGTTTCTGCCTAAGTTTTGGAAGATTGTATGTTTCTAGAAATGTGTCCATTTTATCCAGGTTGTCCAGTTTGTTGGTATATAGTTGCTCATAGTATTTTCTTACAATTACTTGTATTTCTGTGGTGTCAGTTGTTATGTTGCCTCTTTCATTTTTTATTTTATTTATTTGGGTCCTCTCTCTTTGTTTCTTTTTTAAAACATTTTTATTGATTTCATAGAGGGAGAGGGATAGAGCCCACAACTCAGGCATGTGCCCTGACTGGGAATTGAACTGTGACCTTCTGGTTCATAGGTCGATATTCCACCACCAAGCCACGCTGGCCAGGCTCTTTTTTTGTTTCTTGATGAGTCGGGCTAGAGGTTCATCAATCTTGTTTACCGTGTATTTTAAAAGGACAAGGTTTGGGTTTCATTGATATTTTTTTGTTACATACAATGGAATATTATGTAGCAATAGAAAATAATGAAATCTTGACATTTTATCTGCATCTGAGGATATGTTTTTTATTGATTTTAGAGAGAAAAGAAGAGAGAGGGAAAGAGCTAGAGAGAGAGAGAGAGAGAGAGAGAGAGAGAGAGAGAGAGACATTGATGAGAGAGAGAAATATCAATCGACTCCCTCATGCATGTACCCCAAATGGTGATCAAATCTGTAATCTAGGTATGTGCCCTGACCAGAAATAGAATCTGTGCCCCTTCAATGCATGGGATGATGTTACAACAAAGGGAGCCACATGGGGCAGGGCAATATATTGCTATTTGTGACTACATGGATGAATCTAGATCAGTGGTTCCCAACCTTTTTTTGGCTATGACCCAACCTAAACATCTCTAAAATCCTGATGACATATAATTCTTATTATTCAAAAAGTGGACTCCTATTCATGAGGAGGAAGCCTAAAAGGCCATTAACTTGGTCTAAACAAGCTTCCAAAGAACATGGATGTTATCCATGATAGAGAAAAATAAAAGAATGAAAGGACAATTGAAGTACTGAGGAATAAATCACTAAGAAATTGTTAAAAAATAATAATATGAAGTGATATGAAAAAATAGGAAATAAAGTTTCAAACCATATAATAGAGAACTGAAATGTATAAATATGTCACAATATATTTATATACTGTTTATAAGGCCCTTATAACCATAAGAAATGCAAAAAATTCACTGTTAATAACTCATTCTCAAATGTCCCCCCTTAAAATCAAATTGCCCCCCTGTGGGGCATGTGCTCCATATTGGGAACCACTGATCTAGATGGTGTTATGCTAAGTGAAATAAGTTGGGCAGAGAAAAGCAAATACTGCAGTAGCTTTGTAAACATCAGTTTTTTAAATATTTATTGAGTTTTTGGCTTTATCTGTGATGTTTTTCTCTTTCTTCTATTTCATTATTTCTGGTTATGGCCCTCTTTCTTCTACTTCAAGAACACCCTTTACATTTCTTATAAAGCTGGTTTAATGGTGATGAAGTTCTGTAATGTTTGCTTGTCCAGGAAACTCTATCTCTCCTTAATTTCTGAATAATAACTTTGCTAGATAAATTATTCTAGGTGATAGGTTCCTGGATTTCAGCACTTTAGAGATGTCCTGCCCTCTCCTTCTGGCCTTTACAGTTGCTCATAAGAAATCAGATGAGAGCCCCATAGGTATCTAACTCATTTTTCTCTTGCTTCCTTCAAAATTGTCTCATTATCTTCAACTTTTGCCATTTAACCTACAATATTTCTTGGTGTGGACTCATTGGGTTCCTCTTTGTTTAAACTCTCTGTGCTTCCTATATCTGGATGTCTGTTTTATTTCCAAGGTTAGGAACATTTTTAGTCATTATTTCTTTAAATAATATTTCTGTTCCCTTCTCTCTTCTTTTCCTTCTGGGATCCATCGATGCAACTACTTGCGTACTTGATGGTATCCCAGAGGTCCCTTAAATTACCCTAATTTTTAAAATCATTTTTTCTTTCTAATGTTCTCTTTGATTCATGTACACTATTCTGTATTCCAGGTCTTTGATACATTTTTTTCTATGTTAGCTAACATGCTGTTGATTCTTTCTAATGTAGTTTTCATTTTGGTTATTGTAATCTTCTTGTGTGCTTGGATCTTTACTATACTTTCTAACTGTTTCTTGAAATTATTCCTAAGTCTCTATATTCCACACTTAAATTTGGTGACCATCCTTATGACCATTTCTTTGAATTTTTTTTAATTTTTTCTATTGAGGTATTATATGTGTATATATCTTACCATTACCCCCCACCCCAAACCCATACATGCCCTCACCCCCCAGAGTTTTGCGTACATTGTTTATGCTTATATGCATGCATACAAGTCCTTCGTTTGATTTCATAACTCCCCCACCTCTCCCTAACTTTCCCCCTGTAATTTGAAAATCTGTTTGATGCTTTACTGTCTCTGTATCTATCTTTTTGTTCATCACTTTATAATGTTCTTTACTATCCCTAAATGAGTGAGATCATGTGGTATTTTTCTTTCATTGACTGGCTTATTTCACTTAGCATAATGTTCTCCAATTCCATCCAGGTTGCTGCAAATGATGAGAATACTTTCTTTTTTATGGCAGCATAGTATTCCATTGTGTAGATGTACCACAGTTTTCCGATCCAGTCATCTGCTGATGGGCACCTAGGCTGTTTCCAAATCTTAGCTATTGTAAATTGTGCTGCTATGAACATAGTGGTGCATATATCCTTTCTGATTGGTGTTTCTAGTTTCTTCGGATATATTCCCAGGAGTGGGATTACTGGGTCAAATGGGAGTTCCATTTTCAGTTTTTTGAGGAAACTCCATACTGTTCTCCACAGTGGCTGCACCAGTCTGCATTCCCACCAGCAGTGCACGAGGGTTCCTTTTTCTCCGCATCCTCGCCAACACTTGTCGTTTGTTGATTTGTTGATGATAGCCATTCTGACAGGTGTGAGATGGTACCTCATTGTTGTTTTGATTTGCATCTCTCGGATAATAAGTGACTTTGAACATGTTTTCATGTGTCTCTTGGCCTTCCTTCTGTCTTCTTTTGAAAATATTCTGTTTAGGTCTCTTGCCCATTTTTTTATTGGATCATTTATCTTCCTCTTATTAAGTTGCATAAGCTGCCTGTAGATGTTGGAGATTAAACCTTTATCAGTGATAACATTTGCAAATATGTTCTCCCATGCAGGGGGCTTTCTTGTTGTTTTGTTGATTGTTTCTTTTGCTGTAAAAAAGCTTTTTATTTTGATGTAGTCCCATTTGTTAATTTTCTCTTTAGCTTCCACTGCCCTAGGGGCAGTGTCAGTGAAGAAGTTCTTTTGGCATATGTCTGAGATTTTGTTGCCTGTGGATTCCTCTAGTATTTTTATGGTTTCCTGTCTTATGTTTAAGTCCTGTATCCATTTTGAGTTTATTTTTGTGTATGGTGTAAGTAGGTGATCTAGTTTCATTTTTTTGCATGTATCTGTCCAGTTTTCCCAACACCATTTATTGAAAAGACTGTCTTGACTCCATTGTATGTTCATGCCTCCTTTGTCAAATATTAATTGAGCATAGTGGTTTGGGTCGATATCTAGGTTCTCTATTCTGTTCCATTGATCAATATGTCTGTTCTTGTGCCAGTACCAGGCTGTTTTGAGAACAGTGGCTTTGTAATACAGCTTGAAATCTGGTATTGAGATCCCACCTACTTTATTCTTCTTTCTCAGTATTGCTGTGGCTATTCGGGGTCTTTTTTCATTCCAGATGAATTTTTGGAGAGTTCTTTCTAGGTCTGTGAAATATGCTGTTGGTATTTTGATGGGGAGTGCATTGAATCTGTAGATTGCTTTGGGTAGTATGGACATTTTAATGATGTTGATTCTACCAATCCATGAACATGGTATGTTCTTCCATCTGTTTACGTCTTCCTCTATCTCTTTTTTCAGTGTCCTGTAGTTTTCTGCGTATAGGTCTTTTACCTCCTTAGTTAAGTTTATTCCTAGGTATCCTAATTTGTTTGGTGCGATGGTAAATGGGATTGCATTTTTAGTCTCTCTTTCTGTAAGTTCACTATTGGTGTATAGAAAAGCCATAGATTTCTTGGGTTAATTTTGTATCCTGCTACATTGCCGAATTCATTTATTAAGTCTATTAGTTTTTTTATGGAATCTTTTGGGTTTTTTATGTACAATATCATGTCATCTGCAAATAAGGACAGCTTCACTTCTTCTTTTCCAATTTGGATGCCTCTTATTTCTTCTTCTTGCCTAATTGCGATAGCTAATACTTCCAATACTATGTCAAACAGGAGTGGTGAGAGTGGGCATCCCTGTCTTGTTCCTGTTCTTAGGGGAAATGGTTTTAGTTTTTGCCCATTGAGTATGATGTTTGCTGTGGGTTTATCATATATAGCTTTTATTATGTTGAGGTATGATTCTTCTATTCCCACCTTGTTGAGGGTTTTTATCAAGAAAGGGTGTTGGATTTTGTCAAATGCTTTTTCTGCATCAATTGATATGACTATGTGATTTTTACCTCTCAATTTATGTGATGTATCATGTTTATTGATTTGTGGATATTGTACCATCCTTGCATCCCTGGTATAAATCCTACTTGGTCATGGTGTATGATCTTTCTTATGTACTGCTGGAGCCGATTTGCTAGAATTTTGTTGAGGATTTTGGCATCTATGTTCATGAGAGATATTGGCCTGTAATTCTCTTTCATTGAGTTGTCTTTATCTGGTTTTGGTATTAGGGTGATGCTGGCTTCATAGAAGGAGCCTGGAAGTGTTCCTTCCTCTTGAATTTTTTGGAATAGTCTGAGGGGGATAGGTTTTAGTTCTTCCTTGAAAGTTTGGTAAAACTCTCCTGTGAAGCCGTCTGGCTCCGGGCTTTTGTTTGCCGGAAGCTTTTTGATGACTGCTTCAATTTCTTCCATAGTTACTGGCATGTTGAGCTGTTTAGATTCTTCCTGATTGAGTTTTGGAAGGTTTTATTTTTCTAGGAATATGTCCATTTCATCTAGGTTGTCCAGTTTGTTGGAATAGAGTTGTTCATAGTATTTTGTAACAATCCTTTGTATTTCGTCGGGGTCTGTTGTTATTTCACCTCTTTCATTTCTGATTTTGTTTATTTGGGTCCTCTCTCTTTGCTTCTTGGTGAGCCTGGCTAGAGGTTCATTAATCTTGTTTATCCTTTCAAAGAACCAGCTCTTGGTTTTGTTGATCTTTTGTATTGTTTCTTTGGTCTCTATGTCGTTTATCTTCGCTCTGATCTTTATTATTTCTTTCCTTCTGCTTACACTGGGCTTATCTTGTTGATCTCTCTCTAACTCTTTGAGTTGTTGGGTTAGGGAATTTATTACCATTGTTTCTTGTTTTTTTCAGTAGGCTTGGAGAGCTATGAACTTCCCTCTCAGAACTGCTTTCGCTGTGTCTGTCCCATAGATTTTGGATTGTTGTGTTTTCATTGTCATTTGTTGTCATGATGTTTTTTTATTTCTTCCTTGATGTCTTTGGTAACCCAGTCATGGTTTAATAGCATGCTGTTTAGTCTCCAAGTGTTTGATTTCTTTGTTTTTTTTTTATTGTAGTTGATTTCCAGTTTTATGCCACTGTGATCTGAGAAGATACTTGATATGATTTCTATCTTCTTGAATTTGGAGAGACTTTGCCTATGTCCTAACATATGGTCTATCCATGAAAATGACCCATGTGCACTTGAGAAGAATGTATATTCTGTGGCTTTGGGGTGAAATGTTCTGAAGATGTCGATTAATTCCAACTGTTCTAGTGAGTCATTTAGGATTGATGTTTCTTTGCTGATTTTTTGTTTAGAGGATTTGTCCAATGGTGATAGTGGGGTATTGAAGTCTCCTACTATGATTGTATTGCTGTCGATCTCTCCTTTGATATCTTCCAGGAGTTTTTTAATGTATCTTGGTGCTCCTGTATTGGGTGCATATATGTTTACCAGAGTTATTTCTTCTTGTTGGATTTCTCCCTTTAGTATTATTAAGTGGCCTGCATTATCTCTAGTTATGTCCTTCACTTTGAGATCTAATTTGTCAGATATAAGTATTGCTACCCCAGCTTTTTTTTCATTTCCATTCGCCTGGAAAACCTTTTTCCAGCCCTTTACTCTCAGTCTGTATGCGTCCTTTTTTTTGAGGTGGGTTTCCTGTAGACAGCAGATATATGGGTTTTGTTTTCTTATCCAATCTGTTACCCTGTGTCTTTTGATTGGTACATTCAATCCATTTACATTTAAAGTTATTATTGATAGATTCTTATTTGATGCCATTTTTATTCTATACCCCTGTGTTCCTTCTTTGCTTCCTATTTCTTTCTCTCTCTTTTTTTTTTTTTTTTTTTTTTTTTTTTTTACAGCAGACCCTTTAGCATTTCTTTCAGTGCTGGTTTGGTGGTGATAAACTCCCTTAGTCCTTTTTTGTCTGTGAAGCTCCTGATTTCACCTTCAATTTTGATTGATAGCCTTGCTGGGTACAGTATTCTTGGATTTAGACCCTTCCTTTGCATGACTTTGTATATTTCATTCCATTCCCTTCTGGCCTGATGAGTTTCTGTTGAGAAATCAGTTGCTAGTCTGATGGGGATTCCTTTGTATGTAACTGTCTGTCTCTCTCTGGCCCCTTTTAAGATTCTTACTTTGTCGTTGGTGTTTGCCAACTTAATTATAATGTGCCTTGGTGTCGGTCTTTTGGGGATCATTTTGCTTGGAAATCTGTGAGCTTTTTGAATTTGTGTGGGTTTTTTCTTCCCTATATCAGGGAAGTTTTCTGTTATTATTTCTTCAAACAGGTTTTCTATTCCTTGCTCAGTTTCCTTTCCTTCTGGCACCCCTATTATCCTGATGTTGTTTTGTTTTGTGTTGTCCCGAAGTTCCCTTAGGTTCTCCTCAATCTTTCTAATTTTTGTTTCTAGAAGCTGTTGTAATTGGGTATTTTTTTCCATCTTGTCTTCTAGCTCACTTATGCGGTCCTCTGCTTCGTCTAGTCTACTCTTGATGCTTTCTATTGAGTTCTTTACAGCAGCGATGTCATTTTTCATTTCTTCTTGGTTCTTCTTCATTTCTTCTTGGTTCTTACTCATATTGTCGAATTTGTCTTCCATCCTTTTCAGCCACTTTATGACCATTTCTCTGAATTCTTTCTCTGATAGGTTGTTTGCCTCTAAATCGTTTACTTCCTTTTCTGGTGATGCCTGCTTCTCTTTCCTGTGGGGGCTATTTCTTTGTCTCCTCATGGTCTCTCTTCTCCGGATGTCTGGTTATATAGATCTCTCTCTCCGGCATTGATTTAAAGGTACAAAATACAACACAACCAGGCACAACAGACAAGGCACTGAACAGAATTGTATTCACGATATTAATAACCTCCAATAAAGGTAACCACCAGAGAAAGACAAATTAGGGAATAGGAGTGGAAGAGGGAGAGTAAAAAGAAAGAACAACAACAAAAAGAAAAAAAAAAGAGTGTGAATCTGAACTTGGGAAAAGAGCAGAAAGAAAGAAAAGAAAAAAAAAGAAAGAAAAAGAAAAGAAAAAAAAAGTAAGAGAGGCAAGAACGATACTAAGAGAGAAAAGGGGAACAAACTATATATATGGGGAGTAAACTCCACTAGAACAACCACTATTCCCAGCAAATTCCAGCAACACGAGCCTGGAGATTAATACAAACTGCAACACCAGCTAATATCAAGTGAGGCAAGGGAAAACAAAAGTAAAAAACAAACAAAAACAAAGCAAACAAAAGAACCAACCAAACCAACAAAAAGAATAATCAAAACAATCTCATAAAAAAGCATAAAAATTCAATCTAATCAACATTCAAGCAAACAACAACAAAAGGCCAGAGAGAAAAATAATTGTTTTAAGGTAGCGTAGAGAGAGGTTTGTATGGATTTGGAGCAGGGGGTTGGGAATTAGATATATAAGTAGGGTGAAGTTTTAGCAGAGAGTAAACTGAAAAAGTAGGGAAAATCTAAGGCCAGAAAGGGTTAAGATAAACTGGAGACCAAAAGGGGAAATGTTAGGAGGAGAGTGATGGCATAATGTTAGCTTTGAGATAGGGTAAAACGATTGTAAGGGAAAGATGCAAATAGAATGTAGGACACTAATCCCAAAATAAAAGAAAGAGAAAATCAAATGACATTAAAAAAAAAAGTAAAATAATAGTAATAATAATGCTGATTGAAAATAAAAATGTAATAATTAAAAAGGTGAAAATTGAGTGAGGAAAAAGAAAAAATTTAGTTTCTTAAGTGAAAGATGCAAAAAATGAAAATAAAAAAATGAGAATAAAAAATTTAAAAAATTGAAAAAAGAATTGAAAATTAAAAAATAGGAAGACTAAAATGTGCAGTAGCGGCTGTCATTCACTTCCTCTATTATTCTGTTTGGTACGCCTGTTTCCCAGTCTGGGCGATATTTCAGTTCAGCTTCATTCCAGGGCTCCTCAGTGTTGGAAGCCAGTCCTGCTTTTTAAGCCAGCCGTGTCTTAATTTCTCATATTTATTTTTGATTACACCAGAGAGAATTAGCGTTTCAGCCCCTGGGTGGCGTTGTTTCTGAATTGACTTCCGGGCCTCTCTAGCTTTTTTTTTTTTTTCCCCTCTATGGCACTCACTACCTGTTTGTGGAGGTGTGCGCCTCAGAGCTGCCTCTCAGATGGTCACACCCAGCTCTGGTCCCCAGGTTCCGAAAAAACAACTTCCCCCTGCAGTCTTTCAGGGCCCCTCCACCTGGGTTTTTCTATGTATTGGGCTTAGCAATCAGAGTCGGAAAGAGCCCAAGTGTGCGGAGAGTGGGTCTGTGCGCCAGACTAAGGATCCTGCACTCCTTTGAAAATTCTTAGTCTGACCCTCCTCGTCAGATTAAAATGAGTTGCTTTCAAGAGGTCACTTCTGTTAGCAGCTCAGAAGACCCCCCTCCACATTCACGGATCACAGCAGTTCCAACTGCCGCTGATTTTTCTAGGCACAGACCTTCCGGTTCCTGCCGGTCCTGCGGCTGCTGCGCTTCCCTCACCCAGCGCTTCCCTCACCCACCGCGGGGATTAGAAACCACACCTTATTTCAGGTGAAATCTGACCTTTCCGTGGTGCAGTGAAGAGTTCCTTTGAATCTGAATGTTTGCGCTGATAGGGGACCGGTGGTCTGGTGCTCGCAGCAGTTCAGTGTTTGCAGTTGTTGCGGAAAGTCAGGTTTCCAATAAAATCCTCCTTTCCTTGCAAGATGGCGAGGCGCCAGGTGAGCCCGCAGCTCCGGGAGGGGACCCAGCCCCTGTGGGTGCTGCATGGTCAGGGGAACACTGCCCAGCACTCCCCCGCCTTCTCCTGGAGTTTAGCTATCCCTTGGCTTGCCCACATACACTCCCTCTGCGAGCATCTGCCTCTCCGACTCTCCGCCCCAGGAACAGACTCCAAACCCGACTCTATTCCGTCGCCATTTCCATTTCTTTGAATTCTTTACCAAGAATTCTTTACCCCACCTGCACTCCTCCCTTCTCCCCCGCCCCGCCTTCTCCTCCAGCCCGCCTGCTTTTCTCTTCTCCCCTGGCCCCGCCTCCACTCGTCCCTTCTCCTCCCCCCCCCCCTCGCTTGCTTGCTTCTCTGCAGCTTTGTTCCCTTCTGCAGCTCCTGGCTTCTTTCTATGCTGTCTTGATATGCAAATTAGCCACCATCTTTGTTGTGTAATTTGCATACTCGCCCTGATTGGTTGGTGGGCGTGGCTTGACTGGTGGGAGTGGCTTGGGCATAGCAAAGGTGCGGTCAATTTGCATATTTGTCTATTATTAGGTAAGATAGTGATGAATATTCATCTAATCATCTAAACCATATACTGTAGTTATTTGGTTAAGGATCCTGAAAAAAACAATAATAGATTTTTTCCTCCAGCATCAAATTTCTCACTTGAAAAAGTAAACAGGTTTCTTTAAGAAAATTACATTACTATATTGTAGTTTGTCTTTGAGTAGAATGCTGTACTGTATAATACAGTTACCTCATTTTAATATTTGAATGCACATGTGTACTATAATGTTTGTCGTAAGACATATTAATTTATACCCAAAAGTATATTCTACACCTTTCCTTTATTAATTATATGAGAATTCGGGAGAAATAGGCTGAGCAACATTTTATGAATTAGGTTTTAAGTATGAAAATAGAAGGATCTGCCCCAGATGGAACAGGCCATGTGACAGATTCATGCCATGGGTCCTAAATTATTGATACATATGCTTACATATTATATTTTATAAGAGCTATCAAGGGACCACACCATCTGGCAAAAAGGCATCAGTGATAATATCTTATTGTCAGTAAGCACTAGAATCCAGATAACTCAATAAGTAATCATTTTTAAAAATTATGAGGAACTGCCAAGGCACATAAAACTAAAAACTGGAAGTAATTTATTTCATCTTCCCAAATCCAAGAAGTTACCCACTGAGCAATTTTTATACTCCACTGGGAAGTCATTGCCTATGGAGTTTACCAAACAAGATGATATTTTATTCTTACATGAAAAAAGTAATAATAAGTTTTATAGTAGATAGTAATAGGATGATGATTTCAAGAGAAATGGTGTAAAGATGAGAGTATTTATTTACATTCAAGCACTGAAATACAAAGGTGGCAGAAGCAGTAGTCAATATATAATACATATAAGAGACACCCAGTTGGAGAGAAAAGAGAAAGCTGAGAGTAAGAGGAACACCAGCACTGACAAAAGCTGAAAAGTAGAAAAGACCTTCCTGAAGGCTTTCCACCGCATATTTTTACAAATAAAATATAGATTACTTAAAACAGAAAACAAAAGATAAAGCTTATAATTTAGCTGACAAATGACCATGAAATATCTGAATTAAAAATTAAAGAGCTTGCAAATTGGAAAGATTTTATATAACAAAATATATTACACTACTTAGTCATGTGAACATACTAGTACATTCAAATCCCAATACATAAACCTAGATGGTTAGTAAGGAAAACAACATTGAAAAAAATGTATATCAGTTATAAAGTTGAATTTCCTGATTGTATTATGAATCTTTAAGAAATGAGTTCAAGTCCCAGAACAATGAGTAAAAATATGCCTATCTTTTAAAACTAACTGGGATAACATAAGCTCTAACACTGCTACATAGAGACTGATAATAGAGCAAGTTCCAAATTAATAGTTTCTTTGTTTCTTCTATTCTTCCTTCAAAGGGAAAATATGTTTCTTAAGGATAAGTTGGAGTATTTAAATAATATGCTAATTCTTCTATGTACCTATAGATCATTTAATAGTGAATTATTTCCAAAAGAAAAACAGAATCAAAGACCTTTGAGAAGTGTCTGAGAAATAATATGCACTGGGAGAATTTGACTGGCCTCTATCTATGAGGAAGTAATCTGTCATGTGATCACTAATTTGAGAATTAGAATTTTGTGAACTACTAACATTTTCCCAGCAATAACACATGGAATGGTATAGAACAACATACATTTGCCTGCCAGTCAGAACACATGAATGCTAGTCCTGGCTTTGACACTGATTCTTTCTGTAAACTTAGTCAAGTCACAATTCCACATATGTGCCTTGGTACCCAATCTGAAATATAAGAGGGGTGAATTAAATAGTTTCCAAAATGGCCTTCCAGCTCCAAGATATTGCAGATAATACTATTTTACTTTTATTATAGAACCCGAGCTCTGTTATCACAAATAGCTGACAAGCAAATTCTCTCAACTTCAAATCTTTCCAATAAAATCATTTAGAGCATGAGTAGTACACATTACAATTCAGGTGTCCATGAATATTCTCCTTAAAGGGTTTAAATTTAAATTGACTTTAAGCACAATTTGTATAAAATAATGCTTCTGTAAATATTATTTTCTCATCCATATTATTATCTGCCAAGGTAGTAAAATACTTATAATCAATGGTTCTATTATCAGAAATGACTTATTTTCAGATACTCTTATAGCCTTCAGAATAAACTACAAACCTTCCTGACATTCAAAATTATTATTCATGTTTTACCTCTATAATTCTTAATCCACTGTCCAAATTCAGTTATTATACTTCTTCTAATGTGCCAGGCTCATTTCTGTATAAAATTTTTACATTTTTGTTGGACTACATAAATCATACCCATCATTTAGTAACTGCTTCAGTCTTGTTCCATGAAGTTATTCTCAACAACTTCATCCTACATTCTTTTATGAATACCTTATGAACATTTTGCACAAAATAGCAGTTTTTTTTTCCTTAACTAAGATGCAGGGAGAAAGACCTTATATTGTAAAGTTGGCTTTCCCACTATCTGATTATTTGTTTGTCACTGAGTCTCTGAAATTTTTACGTCTTAGTTAATTAAGCTGTCAGGAGTTTAGACCAGTTTTCAGGTTTAGAAATATATATATTTTACTTTACTAAATAACGTATTAAATTGTTTGAATTTACTCATAAACTTTTCTAAAAATATAACAACACTCTGCTAATCATTTTGTGACCTTCAACATACCATTAAATGAACAATAACTAATTAAAGAAAATGGAAATGATTAAAACAGAAATGCATTAATTTTTTTTTTTTTAAATATATTTCTTTATTGATTTCAGAGAGGAAGGGAGAGGGAGAGAGAGGTAGAAACATCCATGATGAGAGAGAATCACTTACCGGTGGCCTCCTGCACGCCCCCTACTGGGGATCGAGCCCGCAACCCGGGCATGTGCCCTTGGCCAGAATCGAACCCGGGACCTTTCAGTCCGTAGGCCGACGCTCTATCCACTGAGCCAAGCCGGCCAGGGCAGAAATGCATTAATTTTATATTGCTACTGTAACAAATTGAATAGATTTAGCATCCTAAAATGACACAAATTTATTATTTCCCAGTTTCTGTAGGTCAGTAGTCTGACACCAGACTTATCAGGCTAGAATAAGGATGTCAGAGAATTTAATTTATTACTTAAGGCTCTGGGGAAGAATTAACTTCCAAGATTATTTAGGTTATTATTTAAATTAAGGTTTTAAAGTTATAAAACTGAGTCCCCCCTCCCCTTTATTTTTGCTTTGCTGTCAGTCAGTGGTTACCCTTAGCTCCTAAAGTCTTATCTTCAGTCCTTACACAGGGTTTCCTATATCTCAAAATTAGCACCAGAATTTCCAATACTTCTCATGCTTGGGATATCTCTGACTTCCCCTTCTGTGTTATCTCTTTTGTCTTTCACTTCCTCTAAAGCTCTCTGACAATTCTGCTTTCCCAATATGCTTTTAATGAATAATATGATTTCATTAGGCTCATCAAGATAATCCAGAATAATCTCCCTATTTTAAACTCAGCTAATTAGTAACCTTGCTTGCATTTTCAAATACTTTCAGGGTAGTACCTAAACTTGTGTTTGAACAACCAGGAGACAGGAATCTTGGGGGGTGGGGAATCTTTAGGTGCAACATTTAAAAAAATAATATATAAATTCAAATACTACCACCTCATGCTAATAGGGTGCAGGTTGAGGGATTGTGACCATTATCCAAGAACAAGGGGTGGGGTCACCAACCTTTGGGCTGAGGGGACAGAGGATAGAGCTAAAAATGATTATTCTCAAGCCTTAAAATCTAATTGCATTGCCCCTGTTACATTTCTGACTTGCTTGTGAACCACTGAACTCTTTCTTCCTTTGATTTCTCCCTTTTGTAATGGGAAAGAATGTCCACCATATGCCTATCCCACCTTTGTATTTGGAAGCAGATAACTTGATGTCTGGTTTCATATGGTCATGGCTGGAGAGGAATTTTGATGCACAAGATGAATCATTCTCACAGTCTCACCCATAGCCAATTTAGATGTGATTTAGATGTGATATGGGAGTTAGAGTTTGGGGATGTTGGGATGAGAGTGAATGTGCTTTCCATGTTAGAAGGACATGAATTCAGGGAAAGGAGAAGGCAGAGTGTTATGTATTTACTAGTAATTGTCCCTTCACAATTCATGTGTTGAAGTCCAAATCTACAGTACCTTAAAATAATTATCTTGTTTGGAGAAGAGGTCTTTATAGAGGTAATTTAGTTAAAATAAGGTAATTAGAGTGGCCTCTCACTCAATATGACTGGTATCCTATAAAAGGGGGGAAGTTGAACATGGAAACATGTACAGAGGTAAGACAATGTGAAGAGACATACAGAGAAGGACATCTACATGACAAAAAGACAAACATGAAATTATCTTATTCCCTCATAGCCTTCAAAAGGAATGAACTGTGTTGACACCTGGATTTTAGACTTCCAACCTCCAGAACTGTCAAAACATTAAGTTCTTCTCTTTGAAACAGCCAGTTTGTGGTACTTTGGTATGGCAGCCATAACAAAGTAATATAATAGACATACAGTAAAACTGAACATTATAAAATATTTTAGAGCAACACATAGAAAATCTTGTAACCCTGGATTAGGTAAAGATTTTTTAGATAAAATGAAAAACCATAATTCTTTAAAAATTATAAATTGGGTTTCATCAAAACAAAAACTTTGATTCTTAGAAAGACACTATTTTAAAAATGAAAAGACAATTCAAAAACGGACAGAAAATATTCAAAAAATAACTGTATTAAGCATATACAATGAGTGGCCAGATTATTATGATCTCTGAACATATAATAATCTGGCCAAATTGTCCCCTTGACCAGGAGTTTTAATCAGCAGGCAGGCTGGCCAACCACCCATGTCCCCTCCCTCTGACCAGGCTGGCTGGACTCCACCCATGCACAAATTCATGCACCAGGCCTCTAATATATATATATATATATATATATATATATATATATATATATATATATATATATATATACTGAGTGGCCAGATTATTATGCATTCAGAGATCATAATAATCTGACCACTCAGTGTAAAAACTTAATAATGAGAAAAATTAACACAATAAAAAATGACAAAGGATCTGGATAGTTTCCCAAATATACAAGGATGTCAAACAAATACATAAAATGATGCTCAGGGAGATCCCAGATGGTGGCCGACAGGATGGCAGTGAGGAAGAGACTGTGAGTGAGTGAGTGAGAGAGCGAAAGGAGAGTGTGTGGATGTGTAGGGAGTGTCTGTATTTGTGAGTGAGGGACAGTTACATTCCACAGCACTGTTGGAGGCTGGCGGACCAGGCTCCCATGGCCAGGCAGCCAATACTACCACTGCGATCTCTCCCAGGGCAGCCAGCTGTTCCGCAAAGACAGTGCCATCTTGAAGGGGAGAGCGCTTCCACCTGGGGAGACCTTGGACACCACCATCGACCCTACAGCCACACTAGCCAAGGACCAGCTGTGTCAGTCGTGAACCCATGAACACCAAGACTCCAGACTCCGCGACTGTGGGATCCTAAAAAGTTTGTCCAGGGGGAGACAAAATGGCGGCTGAATAGGCAGATGGGTCCTGTGCTGTCTCATGGAACAGATAGAAGAAACAGCTGAATTGAATAACATCCACCAGTAATTGGTGAATTAAACACAGCTGGTGAGGCAATCCATGGTCAGAAAGGTCAGAGATTGCCTAGAGCAGGTGTCCTCAAACTACGGCCCGTGGGCCACTTGCAGGTGTTTTTGCCATTTTGTTTTTTTTACTTCAAAATAAGATATGTGCAGTGTGCATAAGAATTTGTTCATAGTTTTTTTTTAAACTATAGTCCAGCCTTCCAACGGTCTGAGGGACAGTGAACTGGCCCCCTGTTTAAAAAGTTTGAGGACCCCTGGCCTAGAGAGAGGTGAGACCTGGGATCCAGGCTGGAGGGAGAAACATGCAGAGTAGGGACTAGAGGGTCAGAGGGAGACTGTGCTGCAGCAATTCTGTGTCTCTTGGGGACACATGTAGCGCTTGATGATGGAAGGGGGTCCACAGGACTGCTGGCAATGAGGTACTCTAGATATAAGCCCACAGCCATAGGAGACTGCACCCAGAAAGGCAGCCAGAAGTTCTGCACCAGCCATGCAGTCCCGGGGGAGAAAGACACACAGATGTAGTGTTGCTTTGTCTTTATAATTGCCTTGCTTTTACTCTCTAAACTCAGTACATAGGATCTTTTAATTACAAACACTCACCAAGGCTGTGGTGCAGGGGAAGGTGGTTTGATGGAAGCTGGGGAGCAAAATAGGGAGAGGAGATCAGTAAGCCAGCTCTGGGACTGTATGATCCATTCAACCCTGAACAGAGATTTTTCTCCTGGAGACTAGGCCCGTCCTAGCAGTGCAGCCACACCCAGCCTTAAGCTCCACAGGGAAACAAAGATACAAAATACCCCCAGGGAGGCCTTGGGGACTGGGTTGAGGGGCCATTTGGTCCTGAAACTAATACAGAAATACCGCCACCAAGAGGCCATATCAGAAATAGATGCTTGTGTAAATACAACTGAAAGCAGGAAGAAAAACAAAGTAGGCAGGTTGATCCTCCCTGCCTGAAACCAAGGCTGTGGCTTCTGACACAGAAGAGTGGTGGATCACTGGAAACTTCAACACAGTGCCAACTACCTAACAGGAAACAGACGTGGCAAACAGAACAGTAAAGTGGGGACTTAAACTAGCCCCCATTGAACATTAAAACTCAGCTGAAAACCGGTTTGGCTCAGTGGACAAAGGGTCCCAGGTTCGATTCCGGTCAAAGGCATATACCTTGGTTGCGGGCACATCCCCAGTAGGGGGTTGCAGGAGGCAGCTGATCCATGTTTCTCTCTCATCGATGTTTCTAACCCTAACCCTCTCCCTTCCCCTCTGTAAAAAAAAAAAAAAAAAAAAAACTCAGCTGAAGTGAACAAACTTTACTACTTGACATTTTTAATTTTTTATATATAACTAAACCTCACATCACACTGCTTGGCCCCGGAGGATGGCTGGTTAGCCAGAGACGGGTAAGATTCCTCAAGGAAGGAACAACCTAAGACAGGCACAGTTGCAAAGAGGCCATTAGGAAAGAACTTGGGGGTCAACAGAGGTGGGGCACAGACCTTCACCCCCTTAAGTTTGCAAGGGCCTGAACCCTCACCTCTGCTGAGGGAGGTCTCCTGCCTCCATGGCTGCTTTGCTTCCTATGTCCAGCTCAAATCGGGAACCAGGTAACAGAGACTTGGCTGACAGCAGATGCCCTCTCACTGCAACAAGACTTGATGGAGATGTTTTGCACCCATGATGCGGGGAACTGAGATCTTTGATGTCTAAATCCAGCCTAGCACCAGGAATGCTCAGGGCCTACTCAAGAAGGCAAATAATCCTCTCCACTAATATTTACAGGGTAAAATAAGATGGTTGTTAGAGTATTAAATTTGACAGTAAAATAGTAGTCAAGTTTTCAGACTAATTTAAATTGGTCAATTGAAATAAGCAAATATTCTAGAAAAATCAATTGTAGTAGACAACAAAGCTGTTCCTAAAGTGTTAACTAAAATTTTTATTGGTAGTTCATCTCATGGTAAAATTGTGTAACATATAATGAACATAAAGCAGTCACATTTTAGTGCAAAAAAGTAAAATTTAAAAGCTATGAAGATTACAGCATAAAATTTCCAAAAGCCTCCTAATAGTTAACCCAGAAAAGGGGGGATAGTAGAAGAATATCATGTAAGGAAAAATATGCTGTAAATAAATTACATCTAGAAAATTTTTACTTTAGAAAATTAACTTTCATTTGTAATGCTAACAGCAAGACACCCAGGTAAAAGATACATGGTGTCAAAACAAGCCAAAGGAAAATCATTTGGGCAAAAAATGAAAAAGGATCCCAAGTTAAATTTATAGAAAATATTCCTTTATTAACTTTTGGCCAAGAATATGTTTGTATATTTTTAGAAAACAATTCAGAGACCTTGTGGATTCCTGCAACAGAGAGGAATTGACAGGAGTGCTCCAGCCATGAAGACAGAAGAGAAACAGTCCAGAGATGGAAGATGCTGATGATGCCTTGCGATACTAGCAGTCAGCAGATGTGCGTCACTGCAGATTGCCCAGGACCAAACCAGAGAGGGTCGGACCTGCATTACCACCATCTGTCCACCATCCAGAACTGAAATATAATTGCTGTTATGTACACATAAAGAACTGTTGGACATAGAAATTGGGACTCAAAAGACCTGTTGGCCCAGAAAGAAACTCACCATAGACTGATTCATTTGCCTCTCAGCATAAACATTATTGTTTGTCTCATTTTCAGTTCCTATAAGTGTATTCCTAGTATCACATGAGCTCACTCATCTAGGGGAAATGATGAACAACATAGACTGAAGAACAAGAACAGCATCGATTAGACTGTCAGACCTCAGAGGGAAGGTAGGGGAGGGTGGGGATAAGGGAGATAGATCAACCAAAGGACTTGTGTGCTTGCATATGAGCCTAACCAGTGATCACGGACAAGGGGTTGGTGGTATGCATGTGGAGGGGTTTGGGATGGGAATGGGGGGGGGGCGGTTGAGGACAAATATGTGATAACTTAATCAATAAAGTAATTAAAAAAAGGAAGAAGTTGTTTTCCCTTTATTTTATTATTTTATTTATTATTATTATTTTTAATTTTTTGGATTCATGTTTTACATTCTATTTTTATTTATTTATTCATATTTAAATAAGAACATTGCATATCTACACTAATAAAAGAGTAAGATGCAAATTGACTGTACCTTCGTGGCACCCACCAGCCAATCAGGAGTGAGTATGCAAAAAAAACCAACAAAGATGGTGGGTTAATTTGCATACACAGGCGCCAAGTGGCCAGGGGCAGGGCGGGACGTTTCTGTTGTCACCATGGCTACAATGCAGGCGTTCTGCACCGCCTCGGCTGCACCAGGCCTCTGGGCCATGTGGGAAGGTGGAAAGGTGGCTCAGGTCAGAATGAAGGTGCTGCCGGCAGCCAGGAGAAGGAAGGCCCATTCTTGCATGAATCTTCATGCATCGGTCCTCTATATTTAATATAAGCAAAGCAATATAGGCCTCGTGTTACTGTTCCTTAGAGTGTTTTTTTTGTAATTTCTTTATTGGTTAAGGTATTACATAAGTGTCCTTATCGACCTATTACCCCTCCATCTCCCCCATTCATGCCTTAACCACCCCCTATTGTCTGTATCCATTGCTCAGGTTTATATATATGCATACAAGTCCTTTGGTTGATCTCTCCCCATTACTCTCACCCTTCCCTATCTACCCTCTGAGGTTTGGTGATCTGATCAATGTTTCTCTGTCTCTTGATCTGTTTTTCGTTCATCGGTTTATGTCTGCTGTAAAAAGAAGAAATAGGAAACAAAGAAGGAACATGGGGGTAAAGAATAAAAATAGCGACAAACAAGTACCTATCAATAATAACTTTAAATGTAAATGGATTAAATGTCCCAATCAAAAGACATAGGGTAGCTGAGTGAATAAGAAAGCATGATCCATATATCTGCTGTCTACAGGAAACCCACCTCAGATTAAAAAGATGCACACAGACTGATGGTAAAAGGATGGAAAAAGGTTTTTCAGGCGAAAGGAAATGAAAAGAAAATCTGGGGTAGCAATACTTATATCCGACGAATTAGATCTCAAAGTGAAGGACATAACAAGAAAAAATTAAGTCCACTTCATAATACTAAAGGGAGAAATCCAACAAGAAGAAATAATTCTGGTAAACATATACACACCCAATATAGGAACACCAAAATACATAAAAATTACTGGAGGATATCAAAGGAGAGATTGACAGCAATAAAATCATAGTAGGAGACTTTAATACTCCACTATCACCATTGGACAAATACTTTAAACAAAAAATCAGCAAAGAAACATCAATCCTAAATGACTCACTAGATCAGATAGAATTAATTGACATCTTCAGAACATTTCACCCCAAAGCCAAAGAATATACACTCTTCGCAAGTGCACATGGGTCATTTTCAAAGATAGACTATATTGGGTCACAGGCAAAGTCTCTTCAAATTCAAGAAGATAGGAATCATATCAAGCATCTTCTCAGATCACAATGGCATAAAACTGGAAATCAACTACAATAAGAACAATCCAAAAAAAGCAAACACCTGGAGACTTAATAGCATGCTATGAAACAATGACTGGGTTACCAGAGAGATCAAAGGAGAAATAAAAAACATCATGGCAACAAATGACAATGAAAACACAACAATCCAAAATATATGGGACACAGCAAAAGCAGTCTTGAGAGGGAAGTTCATAGTTCTATAAGCTTACTGCAAGAAACAAGAAACAATGGTAATAAATTATCTAACCTTACAACTCAAAGAGTTAGAAAGAGAGCAACAAGAAAAGCCCAGTGTAACCAGAAGGAAGAAAATAATAAAGATCAGAGTGGAGATAAACGACATAGAGACCAAAACAAAACAAAACAAAAATACCAAAACATACAAAAAATCAACAAAACCAAGAGCTGGTTCTTTGAAAGGATAAACAAGATTGATGAACCTCTAGCCAGGCTCACCAAGAAGCAAAGAGACAGGACCCAAATAAACAAAATCAGAAATGAAAGAGGAGAAATAATAGCAGACCCCATAGAAATATAAAGGATTGTTAAAACATACTATGAACAACTCTATTCCAACAAAATCGACAACCTAGAGGAAATGGACACATTCCTAGAAAAATACAACCTTCCAAAAATCAATCAGGAAGAATTAAAAAACTCAATAGGCCAATAACTATGGAAGAAATTGAAGCAATCATCAAAAAGCTTCCAACAAACAAAAGCCCGGGGCCAGACAGCTACACAGGGAAGTTCTCTCAAACATTCAAGGATGAACTAAAACCTATCCACCTCAGACTATTCAAAAAAATTCAAGAGGAAGAAACAATTCCTAGCTCATTCTGTGAAGCCAGCATTAGCCTAATACCAAAACCAGATAAAGACAACACAATGAAAGAGAATTACATGCCAATATCCTTCATGAACATAGATGCCAAAATCCTCAACAAAATTCTAGCAAAGCAGATCCAGCAGTACATCAGAAAGGTCATGCACCATGACCAAGTAGTATTTATCCCAGGGATGCAAGCATGGTACAATATCTGCAAATCAATAAACGTGATAAATCACATAAACAAATTGAGAGATAAAAACCACGTAGTCATGTCAATTGATGCAGAAAAAGCATTTGACACAACACCCTTTCTTGATAAAAACTGTCAGCAAGGTGGGAATAGAAGGATCATACCTCAACATAATAAAAACCATATATAACAAACCCACAGCCAACATCATACCCCATGGGCAAAAAACTAAAACCATTTCCCCTAAGAACAGAAACAAGACAGGGATGTCCACTCTCTCCACTTCTGTTCGACATAGTACTGGAAGGATTAGCCATTGCGATTAGACGAGAAGAAGAAATAAAAGGCATCCAAATTGGAAAAGAAGAAGTAAAACTGTCCTTATTTGCAGATGACATGATACTATACATAGAAAACCCTAAAGACTCCACCAAAAAATTATTAGACTTAATAAATGAATTTGGCCATGTAGCAGGATACAAAATTAATGCCAAGAAATCTATGGCATTTATATACACCAATAGTGAACTTACAGAAAGAGAGACTAAAAAAGCAATCGCATTTACCATCGCACCAAAAAAAGTTAAATATCTAGGAATAAACTTAACTAAGGAGGTAAAAGACCTATACTCGGAAAACTACAGGACGTTGAAAAAAGAGATAGAGGAAGACATAAACAGATGGAAGAACATACCATGTTCATGGATTGGTAGAATCAACATCATTAAAATGTCCATAGTACCAAAAGCAATCTATAGATGCAATGCACTCCCCATTAAAATACCAATGACATATTTCACAGAACTAGAAAGAACTCTCCAAAAATTCTTCTGGTATAAAAAAAGTCCCCGAATAGCTGCAGCAAACCTCAGAAAGAAGAACAAAGTAGGTGGCATCTCAATACCATATATAAAGCTGTATTACAAAGCCACTGTTCTCAAAACAGCCTGATACTGGAACAAGAACAGACATATAGACCAATAAAATAGAACAGAGAACCCAAAAATCTACCCAAACTACTATACTCAATTAATATTTGACAAAGGAGGCATGAACATACAATGGAATCAAGACAGTCTATTCAATAAATGTTGTTGGGAAAATTGGATAGATACATGCAAAAAAAATGAAACTAAACCACCAACTTACACCATATATAAAAATAAACTCAAAATGAATAAAGTGCTTAAACATAAGATAAGAAACCATAAAAATACTAGAGGAATCCACAGGCAAAGAAATCTCAGACATATGCCAAAGCAATTTCTTCACCGATACTGCTCCTAGGGCAATGGAAACTAAAGAGAAAATAAACAAAAGGGACTACATCAAAATAAAAAGCTGTTGTACAGCAAAATAAACTATCAGCAAAACAACAAGTAAGCCCACTGCATGGAAGAACATATTTGCCAATGTTATCTCTGATAAGGGTTTTATCTCCAACATTTACAGGGAACTCATACAACTTAACAAAAGGAAGGTAAACACCCCAATCAAAAAATGGGCAATGGACCTAAATAGATACTTTTCTAAAGAAGACAGAAGGAAGGCCAAGAGACATATGAAAATATGCTCAAAGTCACTAATCATCCAAGAGGTGCAAATCAAAATGACAATATGGTATCATCTCACACCTATCAGAATGGCTATCATCAACAAATCAACAAATGACAAGTGCTGGAGAAGATGTGGAGAGAAGGAACCCTCGTGTACTGCTGGTGGGAATGTAGACTGGTGCAGCCACTGTGGAGAACAGTATGGAGTTTCCTCAAAAAACTAAAAATGGAACTCCCATTTGACCCAGTAGTCCCACTTCTAGGAATATATCCCAAGAAACTAGAAACAGCAGTCAGAAAGGATATATGCACCCCTATGTTCATAGCAGCACAATTCACCATAGTTAAGATTTGGAAACAGCCTATATGCCCACCAGGAGGTGAGTGGATTAGAAAACTATGGTATATCTACACAATGGAATACTACGCTGCTATAAAAAAGAAGGAATTTTACCATTTGCAGCAGCATGGATGGAATTGGAGAGCATTATGCTAAGTAAAATAAGCCAGGCAATGAATGAAAAATACCACATGATCTCACTCATTTATGGAAAATAAAGAACATTATAACCTGATGAACAAAAAGATAGATACAGAGGCAGTAAAGTATCAAACAGACAGTCAAATTACAGCAGGAAGGCTGGGGAGTGTTGGGGAGGATGGGGAAGACATCAACCGAAGGACTTGTATTCATGCATATAAGCACAACCAATGAACACAGGACACTGGGGTGGGGGGTGGGATGAGGATATGCGAAAAGGGGTAGGAGAGGCTGGGGGAAGGTCAATGGCAAAAAAAAAGGAGATATATGTACATATATACTACTATTTGTAATACTTTAAACAATAAAACATAAATAAATAAATAAATAAATAAATAAATAAATAAAGTAAAATTTAAAAAAAATAAAAGAAAAACGATGTAGAGGAAGATATAAATAAATGGAAGAACATACCATGTTCATGGATTGGTAGAATCAACATCATTAAAATGTCCATAGTACTCAAAGCAATGTATAGATTCAATGCAATCTACATTAAACACCAATGCAGATATCACAGACCTAGAACAAACTCTCCAAAACTTCATCGGGGATAAAAAAAAAAAAAGACCCCAAATAGCCACAGCAATCCTGAGAAAGAAAAACAAAGTTGGAGGGATCACAATACCAGATATCAAGCTATACTACAAAGCCACGGTTCTCAAAACTGCCTGGTACTGGCATAAGAACAGACATATAGACCCCTGGAACCGAACAGAGAACTCAGAAATCAACCCACGTCATTATGCTCAATTAATATTTGTCAAAGAAGGCAAGAGCATACAATGGAGTCAATACAGTCTCTTCAATAAATGGTGCTGGAAATTTTGGTCAGATACATGCAAAAAAAAAATGAAACTGGATCACCAACTTACACCATACACATAAACAAACTCAAAATGGTTAAATTACTTAAATGTAAGATGGGAAATCATAAAAATGTTAGAAGACCCCATAGGCAGCAAAATATCAGACATTTGTCGTAGCAGTATCTTTACTGATACAGTTCGGAGGGCAATGGAAACTAAGGATAAAATAAACAAAATAAAGAGCTTCTGCACAGCAAAAGAAACCATAACAAAACAACAAGAAAGCCCACTTCATGGAGAATATATTTGCTTATGCTATATCAGATAAGGGTTTAATCTCCAAAATTTACAGGGAACTCAAACAACTTAACCAAAGGAGGATAAACAATCCAATCAAAAAGTGGGCAAAGGACCTGAATAGACACTTTTCAAAAGAGGACATACAGTAGGCAGAGATACATATGAATACATGCTCAAAGTCACTAATCTTTGGAGAGATGCAAATCAGAATAGAAATGTGGTACCAACTCATACCTGCCAGAATGATTATCATCAACAAATCAACAAATGACAAGTGCTGACAAGGATGTGGAGGAAAAGAAACCCTCCTGCACTGCTAGTGGGAATGCCACTGTAGAAAATAGTATGGAGTTTCCTCAAAAAGTTAAAAATGGAATTCCTATTTAACCCAGGAATCCCACTTCTAGGAATATATCCCAAGAAACCAGAAACACCAATAAGAAAGGATATATGCACCCCTATGTTCATAGCAGCACAATTTACAATAGCTAAGATTTGGAAACAGCCTAATGCCCATCAGCAAATGAGTGAATTTAAAAATTTTGGTACATCTACAGAATGGAATACTACACTGCTATAAAAAAGAAGGTACTTTCACCATTTGCAACAGAATGGGTTGAACTGAAGAGCATTATGCTAAGCAAAATAAGGCTGTCGGAGAAAGATAAATATCACATAATCTCACTCATATGTGGGATGTAATGATCAACATAAACTGATGAACAAAAACAGATCCAGAGACAAGGTAGTTTTGAACAAACCATCCAACCTCAGAGAGAAGGCAGGGAAGTGGGGGGTTAGAGATCAACCAAAGACTTTTATGCATACATATTAGCATAACCTATGGACACAGACACTGGGGCAGTGGGGCTTGCCCTCGGGAGTAGGAGTGGCCGGGAGGGTCAATTGGGGAAAAAGGAGACATGTAATACTTTAAACAATAAAAATAGATGCTCAGCATCCTTAGTCATCCATTAAATGAAAAATAATACTATAATTAGATAGCAGAATATATCCATTAGGAAAAAGAAACAAACAAGCAAAGAAACAAAACCCCCAAACTGACACCACCAATTTCTGGAAAGATTTGAATCAAGTGGAACTCTCACTCATTGGCAGTGGAAAAGTGAAATTATACAGCTACGGAGGAAAAAAGTTTGACATTTTCTAATAAAATTAAACATGCATTTACCATATAACCCAGAATTCTACTGATGGGTATTCATCTAAAGAGTACAAAGATATTCACAAAAATACCTGTATATAGATAGATGTTGATAGAAAATGTATTCATAATTGCTAATACCTGAGTATGAAGCCAAATTTTGTTATTCACTAACAAAATTGTCATTGCAAATTAATTTACTTCTC
The DNA here is from genome assembly GCF_027574615.1 of Eptesicus fuscus. NCBI lineage: Eukaryota > Metazoa > Chordata > Mammalia > Chiroptera > Vespertilionidae > Eptesicus > Eptesicus fuscus. Next base: position 29,560,429 of record NC_072473.1, read on the forward strand.
AATCTTTTTTTCTTCCACTATAAACAGTATAATAAGAATGAGGTTGAAATAAATATAAATCCTATATAATAAAAGCCTAATATGCTAAGTGTCCGACTGTTCTTTGGACCATTCAACCAGTCACTATCATGCACAATGACCACCAGGGGGCAGCCCCTCCAACTGGTAGGTTAGCTTGTTGCTGGGATCAGGCATATTGGGACTGGGCATGACAGGCCGGATATACCCTGGAGCCCTCCCGTGGTCGCTTCCTGGCTGGCCAACCTCCCTTGGTCCCTCCCTGGCAGCCTGGCCCTGATCGGCACTAATCAGGACTGGGCAAGACAGGCCAGACACACCCTGGACCCCTCCCACGGTCCCTCCCAGGCCCCGATACCTGAAGGCCAGGCCAAGAGACCCTGCTAGTGCAAGAATCCATGCACCAGGCCTCTAGTATTATATAAATAAATATGAAATGTTAATACAATAAATATTAATCATTAGCAATTATATTTGTGTGTGCAACAATGTCTAGAACTATACTGTATAATATTATAGTCTCTAGCTCAGTTACACATGCCACATTTCAAGTGATCAATAGCTGCATATGACTAGTGCCTAGTGTATTGATCTGCACGTATACAATACATCTCCATCATAAAAAAGTTCTAGTGTACAATGCTGAACTAGAAGAATATTTTTACAATACTAGGTGTGCTTGCTGAACACAATAAAAATTGAAATCAAGGCAATATTTTTTCATTCTTATAACCAATAATACTTTTTTAAAAACCTACTCCAGAATTCTGAATTAGTTTCAGTTTATATTTTATTATGTTTTCTTAAGTTCATTTGGGTTTTTGTTTGTTTTTTTTGCTTTTTTATTAATTTTTTATTTTTGTTTTTTCTATTAGAGTTTACACTCACTATTATTTTGTATTTATTTCAGGTGTATGGATAGTGGTTACACAATCACATGGTTTAAAAATTTTCTTCCTAATATTTCCAGTACCCACCTGGTGCCATACATAGTTATTACATTTATTAAACCAATATTTGTTTCAATATAAAGCCAGGAAAAACTTCTGTAATAGCTAATAATTTCCTCAAATTTCAGGAATAAAAGCTTTATTTATATATCAATGTAGTTTAAGAACTACATTGAGAATACCATCTTTGCATTTTTCTCATTAAGATATGTTTTCTTTATTTAAAATTCACCCTTTTACAAATGTAATTCAAGGCAGCAAATCTTATTTCTGTTCTTCCAGATGCAGAGAGCTACAATTCTAAGCCAGGAAAATGACACCTTAGGATTGCAAAAAACAAGCTTAAATTTTTAATTTAAAAAATGTTTCAATTATAGTTTCTATATATACTTTAAGCACTTACATGCAATAAGTGTTTATGGAACAAATGAAGAGGAGGAAGAGGATGGAAAAACATTAAAGTAAGACAAATGTGGACCAGAGATGTTCACAACAATAGAGTTCTATAATTTTATAAACACAAAAGAACCAAGGTACATTTTATTTTACCCATTCATTTTGAAATAAGCACTGTATCTCTAGATTAATATTTCCCTTGTTGCAATTTGTTTTTCATATAAAATGCTTGTTCAAAAGACAAAAGGATCATTCTGTCCTTGAGATGGAAAAACAGCACAATATCACATTCTCTCAAGGAAATAAACTATCTTTCCCATTTGAAAGAACTCAATATAATGATCCTCAATAATAGGAAGAAACTATATTGTATATTGAAGTAAAAATAACAAATCGATTTTTTTTTAATTTTAAGATTTTTTTTTAATTAAGAGGTACGTAATTTCTGTATGTCTGAGTTTTTATTATCCTCAATTATAACTTCCGATTGCATTCATTCATAGATGACAGCATATTGACCTCCATTTCTGTATTTTCTATTTGGCCAATTTGAAGAGAAGGCAAAGATGTCTGCTGGCTTTTTGACATATTGTTAATTATTACTTTGAAAAGTAAATAAAAACTATATCATCTTTAGAGTATTATTCTATGATACTAAAATCTAATAGCAATATTAAAGTCGCATGATAGGTAAATTTGAAATAATTTTCAAGAGAGCTTATATCACAAAGCTTAAGGCAATGAGTTTAATTGGACTTCATAGTTGTATGCCTTTAGTAGATTAATGGATAACCCTAAAGAAAGTTTATCAAAACTCAGAGGCTTTGTTACAGACTACAGCAAGGACTCTGAAATACTATATCATGAGCCACCTGTGTGATTAGTGGTATAGAAACTGTGTACCTCAGCATACAGGGAAAGGCTGAAAAGTTGTCGTAACAAATTCGATAGTGGTTCCAGGTAAAATTAAGTAAACACATACAACCTTTTCTTTCAAACAAACAAACAAAACAAACAAAAAAATGATACCTGGACAGAATGCATGATGTAGCTATTTGAGAATTCTGAAAAGTACACAACAGGGGTATAGAGGGAGAAGATTAGAATTCAATGTACCACTGATCCCAGAAGAGAGTTTGAATAAATTTCCCTTCAGTATGTCCTAGCTTAAACTCAACATAGCTCAAAACTATAAATGAGCTCTGGTGCAGACCCAGAGGAAAAGATGAGAAGTCCTCAAGTTCTGTCTCAAAGAGTCGGAAAGGGAAGCCTACCATTCAGATTGTGAAAATCTTCATTTGTTTTTTGTTTCTGTTTTGTTTGTTTTTCCTTTCTCCAATCCCTCATGCTCTAGCTTTCAAAAACAAAATCTGTAATGTACAAACAAGGGAATAGAAATTTATCCCTCTGATCAGAGGAGGTCTGATACCAAGAAGATCATGCCAACCCTAAAGCTATATTTTTCTCTCTGAGTTCCCACCACTTGAACTTGGCCACAGGCAAAAGAATGGAAGTGTACAATATAGTGGAATACCTAACTCCCAAGTATCTGTTTAAAGGTCTGAAAAGAGAAGGCCCAGAGAATTGGAAATCACAGGAGAGCTCAGAAAGAGGGAAGCACTGAGACAATGAGCATATAAAGTTATTTATGCAATCCTGGTATCAATATTAAACTGTGCATGCATGGTTATCTGATCCTAATCTGCATACCAAAGATCTTGAGAACTAAATTAAACTACATTAAAACTCTGCCAAGTACCAGAATGTCCTAGGTAGTGCACACAAAAGGTAGATCTGAAAATCAGTTCAAAGTCTTTGATAATTGTGTATATTGAAAGCAAACACACAATGTGGATGAGTAATCATGCCCTTAACATAAATAAGCTCATTCCTTGAAAAAGCAAAAATATCAACATTCTACACAAGCAGAATTATGCATAGACTTCAAAGAAGGCCTGGAGTCTGCTAACATAATTTTTGAAATATAAAGAATACAATTTAAACTTATTAAATATACAAAGAACCAAAAAAGATTGACTGAACTCTCATAGGGGAAAAGTACCAGAATGATGACATTACTAGTAAGAGCTCTGCAGCGCTCCCTAACTGGTTTGACTCAGTGGATAGAGTGTCGGCCTGCGGACTGAAAGGTTTCAGGTTAGATCCTGGTCAAGGGCACATACCTTGGTTGTGGGCACAGCCCCAGTAGGAGGTGTGCAGGAGGCAGCTGATCAATGTTTCTCTATCATCGATGTTTCTAAATCTCTATCCCTCTCCCTTCCTCTCTGTAAAAAGTCAATAAAATATATATATATATATATATATATATTTTAAAAAGAGTTCTGCAGTGCTGCTCACTGGAGAGGGGGAACATAATTGATGAGAATCATTAAAAATTAGCCTGACCAGTGTGGCTCAATGGATGAGAGTAGGCCTATGAACCTGGAGCTCATGGTTTGAGCACATGCCCAAGTTGTGGGCTCGATTGCCAGTGGAGGATGTGCAGGAGGCAGCTTACCAATGATTCTCTCTCATCATTGATGTTTCTATCTCTCCTTCTCCTTTCCTCTCTAAAATCAATAAAAATACTTTTTTTTTAAATAATAAAATTAAGGTCTCTGGAAATAGTCAATGAAATACAGCAAAAAAAAAACACACAAAAAAAAAACCACACATTTGTCAGAAAAATCTACTAAATCCCAATAAGAATAGTAAGAATCTGTGATAATGGAGCCAGGAAACACACTCCCTCTTTACTGCTTCAATTTATCAAGAGACAAGCTCCACTCTGAGCAGGTGTGACCAAAAACACAGTGTTCTCTTTTTTTATTTAAATTTCTTTATTGATTAAGGTATCACATATTTGTCTTCATCCCCCCATTCCCAGCCCACACCCCTCCCCACGCATGCCCCCACCCCCCTGTTGTCCTTAACCACTGGTTAGGCTCATATGCATGCACACAAGTCCTGTGGTTGATCTCTCCCCTTTACCCCCACCCTCCCCTACCCTCCCTCTGAGGCTGACAGTCTGATCCATGCCTCCTTGTTTCTGGGTATGTTCTTGTTCATCAGTCTATGTTGTTCATTATTTCCCCTAGAAGAGTGAGATCATGTGCTATTAGAAATACACTTATAAGAACCGAAAATGAGAAAAGCAATAATGGTTATGCTGACAGGCAAATGAATCAGTCTGTAGTGAGTTTCTTTCTGGGCCAAGAGTCCTTTTGAGACCCAATTTCAATGTCAAACAGTTCCTTATGTGTACATGTCAGCAATTACATTTCAGTTCTGGATGGTGGACAAATGGTGGTAATGCAGGTCCGACTCTCTCTGGTTTGGTCCTGGGCAACCTGCAGTGATGCACAGCTGCTAACTGCTAATATGGGAATAGACCACATCAGCGTCTTCCATCTCTGGACTGCTTCTCTTCTGTCTTCATGGCTGGAGTAGTCCTGTCGATTCCTCTCTGTTGCTGGAATCCACATGGTCTCGGAGTTGTTTTCCTCTTGTCCCAGGTAAAATTACCGTACATCTGATGATTGCTAGCGTGGCTAGAAAGGCATTCTCAGGCATGCTTGGGTTTCTGGTTACCTCACAATTTCTTCCCTGAGGTTTGACGTTCTGATTGATGTTTCTCTGTTTCTGGATTTATTTTTGTCCCCCATCAGTTTATGTTGTTCATTATATTCCACAAATGCGTGAGATCATGTGATATTTATCTTTCTCTGCCTGGCTTATTTCACTAAGCATAATGTTCTCCAACTCCATCCATATTGTTGCAAATGGTAAGAGCTCCTTTTTTACTGCAGCATAGTATTCCATTGTATAGATGTACCACAGTTTTTTAATCCACTCATCTGCTGATGGGCACTTAGGCTGTTTCCAAATCTTAACTATGGTGAATTGTGCTGCTATGAACATATGGGTGCATATATCCTTTCTGATTGATGTTTCCAGTTTCTTGGGATATATTCCTAGAAGTGGGATCACTGGGTCAAATGGGAGTTCTATTTTTAGTTTTTTAAGGAAACTCCATACTGTTTTCCACAGTGGCTGCACCAGACTGCATTCCCACCAGCAGTGCACGAGGGTTCCTTTTTCTTCACATCCTCGCCAGCACTTGTCATTTGTTGACTTGTTGATAATGCCCATTCTGACAGGTGTGAGATGGTACCGCATTGTTGTTTTGATTTGCATCTCTCTAATGATTAGTGATTTAGAGCAGGTTTTCATATGTCTCTTGGCCTTCCTTCTGTCTTCTTTTGAAAAGTGTCTATTTAGATCAGTTGCCCATTTTTTGATTGGGTTATTTATCTTCTTTTTGTTAAGCTGCATGAGTTCCCTGTAAATGTTGGAGATTAAACCCTTATCGTTGACATCATTGGCAAATATGTTCTCCCATGCAGTGGGCTTTCTTGTTGTTTTGTTGATAGTTTCTTTTGCTGTAAAAAAAGCTTTTTATTTTGATGTAGGCCCATTTGTTTATTTTCTCTTTAGCTTCCATTGCCCTAGGAGCAGTATCAGCGAAGAAGTTCTTTTGGCATATGTCAGAGATTTTTCTGCCTGTAAATTCCTCTAGTATTTTTATGGTTTCCTATCTTATGTTTAAGTCCTTGATCCATTTTGAGTTTATTTTTGTGTGTGGTGTAAGTTGGTGGTCTAGTTTCATTTTTTTGCATGTATCTGTCCAATTTTCCCAACACCATTTATTGAAGAGACTGTCTTGACTCCATTGTATGTTCATGCCTCCTTTGTCAAATATTAATTGAGCATAGTGATTTGGATCTATTTCTGGGTTCTCTATTCTATTCCATTGATCTATATGTCTGTTCTTGTGCCAATACCAGGCAGTTTTGAGAACAGTGGATTTGTAATATAGCTTGAAATATGGTATTGAGATCCCTCCTACTTTGTTTTTCTTTCTCAGCATTGCTGTGGCTATTCGGGGTCTTTTTTTATTCCAGATGAATTTTGGGAAAGTTGGTTCTAGGTCTGTGAAGTATGCCATTGGTATTTTAATGGGAAGTGCATTGAAATTATAGATTGCTTTGGGTAGTATGGACATTTTTATGATGTTGATTCTACCAATCCATGAACATGGTATGTTCTTCCATCTGTTTATGTCTTCCTCTATCTCTTTTTTCAGTGTTGTGTAGTTTTCCACGCATAGGTCTTTTACCTCTTTAATTAAGTTTATTCTTAGGTATCTTATTTTTTTTGGTGTGATGGTAAATGGGATTGCTTTTTTAGTCTCTCTTTCTGTAAGTTAATTATTGGTGTATAGAAATGCCATAGATTTCTTAGAATTTATTTTGTATCCTGCTACTCTGCCGAATTCATTTATTAAGTCTAATAATTTTGATGGAGTTTTTAGGGTTTTCTATGTACAGTATCATGTCATCTGCAAATAAGGACAGTTTTAATTCTTCTTTTCCAATTTGGATGCCTTTTACAAAGTGTTCTTTTATCCCACAGATACCAATTTAGGGCTACAATATTGCTGAGGAGAGACAGGCTACTTCTCATCCAAGCCAGGTCATGTTGCAAAAGCTTTATTCCAAGCAAGAGTGATAGAGTTTCTGGGGTTCTTTTCTTCACCTAGGCTCAACTCATAAAGCAGAAGTTTTAACATAGATACAATAATATAACAATAGTGGGGCCCAGATCATTCTGATCCAAGCTCATTCAAAAGATGGAAGAACCATCATGAGAAAGGCAAGCCAGGAAGAGCAGAGGCTGCTACCCAGTGAATCAGAGGTATCATTCTGAGAGAAGTAAGCCACTTCCCTGCTCTCAAATCAAGTTGCAATGATGTAGAGTTTTTATTGTTGTTATTTTGTTTTGGTTTGTTTTTCCTGAGAGAGAGAGAGGTGAACCATAATAACAGAAATCTAAGAAGTTCTCCCTAAGGGAACTGATTTTATTTCAAAGAGTTCTAGAAAGTTCAAATTTAAGGGTTTTGTTGAATATAATGGACATTTTAGATGTAAATGATAAGTAAAAAGTTAGTAACTCCATGAGAGCAACCAGCGAAACCATAGGTCAACTACTTAACCAGGGAAAATAATGAAAAGAGACAATTAAAGAGATCTCTCATGAGGTTAGAACAAATCTCAAAAACTAGCCAATAAAAACAACCCCTGTAAAGGGGCCAGATTGTAATTGAATCTGATTCATTCCTGAGCCAATGTATTATCAAAAATAAGAAAACAATCAGGTGACTGTGACTCAGGGCTAAAGGAAGTGTGTGATATTCACAGAAGAAAAGAGCTTGACAGAGGTATCATAGAAAGTGACACTGAAAGACAACTATGCTAAAACCTTGTTATCCCATGGTGATTGAACTTATGCCTAAGGTTATTTCCTCTAATGAGGGGCAAAATAGACATTTTAGAAATGTTACTAGCAGTAATGAATTGCATTTTATAATGATAGTGATCAATATATCAGTAGGACATAATGATTAAAAATATATGTATATCTACAAATAGAGCTCCAAAATGCATGATGCAAAGCCTGAGATAATTATGAAAATAGGCAATACAAATGATATTTGAATATAGTTGACCTTTAAACAATGGGAGTTGGGACACTGACCCCCACACAGTCAAATATCCTTGTATAACTTTCAATTCTTCAAAAACTTAACTAGATATGTCCCTTGGTTTTCATGGGGAGAATTGTTTCATGGTCCTTTGCTGATACTGAAATCCACAGATGTTCAAGTACCTCATAAAATGGTGTAAAAAAAGCATATGCTGTCAGCCTTCTAAATCCATGGATTCCCAACTGTGAATAGAATAATTTGATCTGCAGTTTGTTGCATCCATGTTTGTGAAATCCAAGTATACAGTGAGCCAGCATCATGTTTACTTAACAACCTATTCAGTTCAAACGTATGATTACATTCAATAATCCACTTACAATGGCAGAACAAATAGGCAGAAATTGTAGAAGGAAATATAGGATTTGAACAGTGCTATAAAACAGACATCTATTGAATACTCTACCCAAAGCTACAAGAAAACATTATTTGCAAGTACATGGAATATTCTCCAAGATAGTTCATTTACTTAGCAATAAAACAAGTTAAAGGAATTGAAAATATGCAAAGTATATTCTCTGATCACAATATAATTGAATTATAAATTAATAAAATGAAGAAATTTGGGGAATTTAAAAATATGAGGAAACTTGAAAATGTACTCCTAAGTTATCAATGAGTGTAAGACAAGATCACAATGGAAATTAGAAAGTAGCTAGAGATGAATGAAAATAAAAACACAAGATAATACAACTTACTTAATACAGCTAAATAAGTGTTTAAATGGAAATTTATAACTGTAAATGACTAAACAATATTAAAATGGAAATATGTCTTCTTTCATGGATTAGAAGAGTTGATATCATTAAGATGACAATATTCCCCCACACAGTCTACAGATTCAATTCAACCCCTACTAATATTTCCACAGCCCTTTTTTGCAGAAATTAAAAATGCAACCCTAAAATTCATATGGAATTTCACAGGGCTTTGAATAAGCAAAACAATCTTGAAAACTACTGACAAAATTGAAAGACTCAAGTAAGCCAGACAGTGTAATACTTCCATAAGGGTAGATATCTTGATGAATGAAATAGAATTAAGAATCTAGAAAAAAACTCATACATGTCTAATAAACTGATTTTTCAATAAGGGTGACAAGACCATTCAATGGCACAAGAATAGGCTCTACAACAAATAATGCTGGGACAATAGAAACTAACTGTAGAACTTTTAGAAGAAATCTTATAGGGGTAAATCTTGATCTTGGAATTGGCAATGGTTTCATATATACAACACTAAAAGCACAAGCAACAAAAGGAAAGAGATAAAAGTAGGAATTCCTCATAGTAAATGTTTTTGTTCATCAATTAACACTATCAAGAGCGTGGAAACACAACACATAGAACAGGAGAAAATACTTACAAATTATATATGTGATATGAGTCTAGAATCCAGAATATGTAAAGAACTCACAACTGATAGACAATTAAATAATAGGAATAAGAGTTGTATGGATATTTCTCCAAAGAAGATATACAAACAGCCAATGAGCACATGAAAAGATGCTCAATGTCATTAGTGAAATATAAATCAAAACCACAGAGAGATACCACTTCACACCCATGAGTATGGACATATTTTTTAAAAGAATAATAATAAATAATCATGGGCAAGTATATGGAGAAATTTGAAACCACATATATTGCTGGTAGGAGTGTAAGATGGTGCAATCACTGTGAAAAACAGTTTGGCGGTTCCCAGTAAAGTTAAACATAGAATTATCATATGATACAGTTTCACTGCTAAGCATATACCCAAATTGAAAACAGGTGTTAAAGTAAAATGTGTACACTAATGTTTATAGTAACACTATTCACAATAGTCAAAGATGAGAATAACCTAAATGTCCATCAACTGATAGATAAATAAAATGTGGTACAGCTATACAATGGAATATTATTTAGGCATAGAAAATAATGAATAATGATACATGTTATGCCATAGATGGACCTTGTAAACATTATGCTAGTGAAAGAAGCCAGATGCAAAAGGCCACATATTTTATGATTTTATTTATATGAAATATCCAGAACAGGCAAATCCATAAAGACTGAAAACAGATTAGTGGTAGGCAGGGGCTGGGAGATGGTGTATGAATAGGGAGTTTTTAATAGGTATGGGTTACACTATGGGATGAGGAAAAATTCTGGAGCCACATAATGAATGTACAACACTGTGACTATACTTAATGTTTCTGAATTATACACTTTAAAATGGTTGAAATGGTAAATAATGTTATATGTATTTGCCATAAAAAAGTCTCAAAACAATAACCTAAACTTCCACTTTATGAAACCAAAAATAATAATAATAAAATAAAAGCAAACTAAACTCAATGCAAATGGAAAATGATAAAACTTACAGTGAAAATAGAAAAACAATATATAAAATCAAATAAACCAAACATTGATTCTTTGAAAGGTAAATAAAATTGACAATATTTTAGATAGATTGACAAAGTGAGAAGATTCAATTTCTTAAATCAGAGAGAGAGAGAGAGAGAGAGAGAGAGAGAGAGAGAGAGAAAGAGAGAGAGAGAAGACATTACTAAAAACCTTACAAAAATAAAAGGATTATAAACTTAGATGGAATGAAGAAATTCCTAGATACAAACTACCAAATTGACTCAAGAAGAAATAGAAAATGTAAATAGATCTATAACAATGTGGAATAAATTTTCCACACACACACACACAAAAAATGCTCAGATAGTTTCCCTAGAGAATTCTATCAAGCCCTTGAAAGAAGAATTAACACCAAACTTTCACAAGCTTTTTTTCCAAAAATAGAAAAGGAGGAAATACATCCCATATAGCTCATTCTATGAGGCTGGTATTATTCTATACTAAAATCAAACAAAAATATCACAAGAAAACTATAAAACAATATATCTTATGATTCCCAACAAAAAAATAATCAGCAAAATACTAACAAACCAAATCCAGCAATATATAAAAAGCCTTATATATCTTGACCAATTAAAATTTATCTCAGAAGTATAAGAATGACTTCACAAAGGAAATTAATTAATATAATTCACCATATCAATAGAATAAAGGAGGAAATCATATCGTCATAACAATAGAAGCAAACAGTATGTGATAAAATATAATACCCTCTTTAGTAAAAATCATTCCACTCCATAACTAGGAATAGAGGGAATGTATTCAATCTAAAGAAAGGGCATATACAGAAGCTCACAGAATATCATAATTAATGGTGAAAAACTGAATGCTTTCCCCCTGTGATCAGCAAAAAGAAAAGGATGTTTATTATTGTCACCTTTGTTCAGAAATGTACTGAAGATTCTAGCAACCAGACTAGTAAAGAAGACATAAAACTATCTCTATTTGTGAATGGCATAATCTTTTATATAGAAAATTATAAGAAATTAAAAATTTAAAACTATTAATTAATAAAGTCGATTGACAAGGTTGTAGAATACAAAATTGATATATAAAATAATTCTATTTCTCTAAATACTTAAAAAGAACAACACAAGGAAATGGAGAGAATTCATTTTTAATAACATCAAAAGGAATAAATTTTTAAAGAATCAATTTAACAAAAGATGCGAAAAATGTAAACTGTGAAAACTAAAGCTCTACAAGTCAATAATTGAAAGACAGCCTAAATAAAAACTGGTCAAAGGATCTGAATAGACATTTCTCCAATGAATTATGTACAAATGGCCAATATACACATAAAAACATGTTTTACATGAATATCCATGAGGGGATATACAAATTGAAAACACAATGAGATATTTTTGGTAAATCATTTTTTCCATTTCCACAAGGGGAAAAAAACTCAACTGAAAATCAAGATTTCAATTTAGATCCATCAGAGAATTGAGATCATATGGTGAAACTTGATCCTCAAAAATTGTAAAGACAGGTGACTACACAGAATCATAGCTTATGAGAATAGAAACCTAGGAAAATAAGTTTACTATTGGAGCCAATACCAAGCTACAAAACGTAAAATATAAATGACAAATTGCCAAAGGGGCAGTGTAGACAAGCTTGAGAGTTAATAACTCCAGTGAGGGTCAGACTTCGGGGGGCCCACACTTTCAGGAGTTTTACCTTCAAGAGACCTACCAGGTGTTCATAGAGAAGATCAGAGAAAAAACCCTTAGTGGTTTGGGCATAAGGGGAAAGGTAATCATTTTGGAATATGCCCAGAATATTCTGTTTTTCTAATAAAAATGTTCTCAAATAAACTATATAGCTGTGGTTTCACCAGAAACTATACTCAACTCTAGTCACCCATAAAGGCTCCATGTTGAGACAATGTTTAATAAATAATCTCTAGGGAAACTCAAGGCCTACACGGGAGATAAAAATAAGGAAAAGATAAAATTTTAGCTTCTGATGCTTATAATAATAGTATAAAAACAAAGTCTAATGCCTAGCCAAATGAAAATAAAACCTCATACTAAAAAGGTCTATTTACCTGAGCTTTTTTATTCAGTACATCTTGTCCAGATTGTAACAAAAGTTACAAGGCAAACTAAACTCCAAAAATCCACCACAGTTTAAAGACCAGACTCAGATATAGAAGAGATTTTGGAATTATCAAACTGAAAATTAAAAATAACTAATTGAGTGGGGTGACAAAATGATAGCAGAATAGATGGACATGTCCCGAGCCTTGTCCCGGATCAGGTAGAATGAACAACTAAATCAAATAATATCCACCCTCAATTGGCAAAGTAGACACAGCTGGTGAGAAATTCACAGCCGGGAAGGGCAGAGGACACTTGGAGAACAGCAATATCAAGTATCTGGACTGGAGAGAACTGTGAGACCACCTAGCCCAGAGGGTCAGAGGAAAACCTACGGCACCAACACTGCATGCCTTGGGACAGGTGTAGAGTCTGACTGTGGAAAGGAGGTCCACAGGAACTGCTGGTGGCAGGGGATTCTAGATCTGGGTCCACAGTCATGAGAGACTGAGCCCAGAGGGGGCAGCCTGGATAGCTATCCAGGACACGCTGTGCCAGGGGGAGAGGGGCTCACAGTAGTGCAGCTCTTTCCCCTCTTTTTGGTCTTTGCTTTGGTTCGCTGAACCTAGTACATAGTACCTTTCAAATACAGGCACTCACCTGTGGCTGAGGTACAGGTGGATATGCGGACTTGTGGAGTCTGGAGAGAGGCCAGGGAGAGAGGAATGTTGGGGAGGTGGCCAAGAGTCTGGTGCTGAGTCATACCTGACGTGCCGGACCTAGGCAGCCATGCTCTCTTGAAGAGACAGCCACCCTACCCCACCCCCGCAGTCTCCAGGCAACCAATTCATCCACATCCAGACTGCACCCTGAGTGATACAGAGGATACAAAAAAAAAATCTAAATAGTCCTTGAGAGCCCTCAGGGACTGGTCTAAAGAGAGGCTTTCAGTCCCAGCAACAGGAATCTGAGAAGTGGTAGACAGCACAGAAGAGTGGGATCTTAAACCAGCTCTCATGGGGAATTAAAAAATTGGCAGAAAGGAACAACACTTCACTTTTTCATTTATATTTTTATTTTATTTTATTATTATTTTGTTATCTCTTTTTTCTTTGTTTTCCTTTGTTTCTTTGTTTTCTATTTTCTTCACATTATTTTTTCATCATTCTATTTTTTTTTTATTTTAACCTATTTTTAAATTATTTTTCTTCTCTTTCTTCTTATCCACACATCCTCTTTCTACTTCCTCTATACTGAACTGAGGTCCTCCTCATATTCATCCAATTTGTTAACCTTATTTTCTGTATTTAAGATTCTGCCCTCACCCTTTTTACTGGGTATTTGGTTTTTATATGTTTTGGTTTATGTTTGTTCTCTGGTGTTTTTTCCCATATATATATATATTTTTTTCCCTTTTCCTTCCTTTTTCTTCTTTTCATTTCTCTAATACCATTTTTTCTCTCCTCAATATCATCTGTGTTCTCTTTTCTCTCCTCTAATTCTCTTTTCTCTGGTTGTCACTTATATTGGGGTTATTGGTGTCATGTGTACATTCATGTTTTGTTCTCTTTGTGTCATATTTTGTCGAGGTGAATTTTATCCTGTTGAGCCAATGTGGTAGAGAGCAGGCCACATAACCAGACATGGGGAGAGGAGACTCCACCCACAAATGGGTCAATAACACTCCAGACTCAACTAAAGAAGCAGGAAGAGGGCAGCAAAGAAGGAGAGAGAGTGAGGAAGTGAGGGAGCAAAAGATGAGTGTGTGGACATGGGGTGTGTGTGTGTGTGTGTGTGTGTGTGTGTGTGTGTGTGTAAGTGAGGAGCAGTTATATACTGCTGGACCTTTGAGGGGAGGCTGACTGAGCTTGCCAAACCAGGCAGCCTCTGTTCCATTGCAAACAGTCCCAGAGTGGCTGGCTCTTTCACAGAGGCTATGCCTTTTGAAGGGGAGAGCTGCTGTGACTGGGAGCCCAACCTCACCTCCACCCAAGGTGTCCTCAGATAACACTAAGGACTCTAAAGCCATGCCCACCAGAGTCCTGCTGCCTCGGTTGCAGTCCCATGGTTACTGAGACCACAGCCACCCCAGGGGAGGCTCCTGTGAGTTCCAAAGCATGCTCCCCTCTGTCCAGCCTAACACTTTAGCCCAGGGCACCATAACCATGCAAGCAGCAGCCACATGAGCAGCCTGCCCCCATCCAAAGAACAGCAGCTCCGCGAGCAGCCTGCCCCAGTCCCAGGACCAGAAGCCCTGCAAGGAACCCATCCCTGCCCAAGGAACAGCAGCTGCACGAGCAGCCCACCCATGTCCGAGGAATGGCAGCCACACACAGCCTACCCTTATCCAAGGAGCAGCAGCCACGTGAGCAGTCTGCCTCCATCTGAGGAGCAGCAGCCACGTGAGTAGCCCACCCCCATTTGAATAGCAGCAGCCCTGCAAGCAGCCCGCCTAAGTCTAAGGAGCAAAAGTAATGTAAGCAGCCCACCCCCATCCATGGATCAGCAGCTGTGTGAGCAGCCTGCTCCTGCCAGCCAGAGGAGCCACCACTGCTGTGAGCAGAGCACACCAGAGGAGCTTCTGCCAATAGAGGAGCAGCTGTGGCCACAACTGCCCAAGGAGCAGCTGACCCCCGAGGAGCTGGTGTTGCCTAAGGAGCAACCCCTGCACAACTTGACACCCAGATCCTTCAGGGAGAGAAAATGGGGAGACAAACTACCAGAGAAAAGAAAAGGAGGAATCGCCAGAAAACCCAATAAGTGAAACAGAAGCATGCAAAATGTCAGAAAATTAATTCCGAATAAGGGTCATAGAGTTCATACCCCAGATGGTTGGAAAAAATCAACAACTTATGTAAGAATCAAGAAGAAATAAAGAGTGATATAGCTGCAATAAAAACCACCTTGGAAAGTTTCAACAGTAGACTAGGAGAAGATGAGGACCAAATTAGAAAATAGGGAAGCAAAACACACCCAAACTAAACTGCAATTTGAGAAAAATATTAAAAGACAGGAGGAGCCTAAGAGAGCTTTAGGACAACATGAAACAAAGCAACATATGAATAATAGAGGTGCCAGAACAACAGAAAGAGGAAGAAGGGTTAGAAAACCTATTGGAAGAAATAATGTCAGAAAACTTCCCTGATGTGGGGAAGAAAAAATACACACAAGCACAAAGTCCCAAACAAGGTGAACCAGGAAAGACCCACATCAAGAAACATCATAATTATGATGGCAAATGTTCAGGACAAAGAGAGAATCTTAAAGGCTGCAAGAAAGACACAGAACTTTACATACAAGGGATCTCCCATTAGATTATCAAATGATTTCTCAAAAGAAAAACATCAGGCCAGAAAGGAATGAAAGGAAATTTACAAAGTGATGCAAAGCAAGGGACTAAATCCAAGAATACTCTATTCAGCAAAGCTGTCATTCAAAATTGAAGGGGAAATAAGGAGCTTCACTGACAAAAAAAAAAAAAAAAAAAAAAAAAAAAAAAAAAAAAAAAAAAAAAAAGCTAAGGGATTTTATCACTACCAAGCCAGCAATGCATGAAATGCTAAAGGGACTGGTGTAAAAAGAAGAAATAAAAAGGTAAGAAGGAACAAGGGCTCAAAAAACAAAAATGGCTACAAACAAGTACCTATCAATAAAATCTTTAAAAGTAAATGGACTAAATGCTCCAATCAAAAGACATCAAGTGGCTAAATGAAAAACAAAAACAAAAACAAAACAAAACAAAACAAAAAAAAAAACACATGACCTATGACCTATATATATGCTGTCTACAAGAGACTCACCTCAGAACAAGGGACTCACACGGACTTAAAGTGAAATGGAAATGAAAAAAAAGCTGAGGTAGCAATACTTATATCTGTGAAATTAGAGCTCAAAGTAAAGGCTATAATAAGAGATAAGGAAGGCCACTTCATAGTACTAAAGGGATCAATACAACAAGAGGATAAAACCCTGATAAACATATATGCACCCAATGCAGGAGCACCAAATAAATAAGAAAAACTCCTGAACCAAGATGGCGGCATAGTTAAACAACTAATCTGCTGCCTCACACAACAATTTCAAAAATACAACTAAAAGACAAAACGTCTACCACCCAGAACCACGGGAAAGCTGGCTGAGTGGTAGATTTACAACTAAGGAGAGAAAGGAGCACAAACGCTGAAAAGCTGAGTGAGGTACGGAGGCGCGCGAATCGGGCTGGCGGCAGGTGACTGGGTGCGCAGCTTTTCTTCAACCCAAAGGGAGACAAGCTCCTGATCACTCTGAAATCCAGTTTCTGGGGACACGCGGGGGACCCAGACGCCTACAGGGAGAAGCTGGACTCTCGGCCATTGGGTGGGAAAGTGAGAGTGACTGTTTTGCAGAGGTGCGCCCAGCAATCATTGTTTTACTGCGCTGGAGCGCGGGGAGCAGGGATTTGGAAACTTGGAAAGGCAGAGACAGCTGACCCCAGCCATCGCCGTTGGCCACGCCCTAGCCTAGTGACGCCCTGAGACCCCGCCCAGCCCTGAGACCCCACCCCGCACATTCTACAAACCCACCTAGGCTCCACACAGCGACTTCTGCATATAAATGGCCTGTTCTGTGGCAGCTTAACCAAATTAACTGCAGCTCCAGTCAGACTGCTCCAAAACCGCCCAAGCAAAGGAGGAGAAAACTAGTTCTTGCTGTAGCTCCTGCTGGGGGACACACAGTACACAAGGGTACACCAAGAGTGTCCACCTCAAGTAACTGGGAGGCTGACCCATTGAACCAATAGGACACCTAGTACACAAAGCTACCCTACCAACTCAGGGAAGCAGAGAAAATGAGAAGGCAAGGAAACAGATCACAAACCAAAGAAATGGAGAACAAGCGACTGGACATAGAGTTCAAAACCACAGTTATAAGGTTTTTCAAGAATTTCATGGAAAAGGCCGATAAATTCAATGAGACCCTCGAGGATATGAAAAAGGACCAACTAGAAATTAAACATACACTGACTGAAATAAAAAAAATATTATACAGAGACCCAACAGCAGACTAGAGGATCACAAGAATCAACTCAAAGATTTGGAATACAAAGAGGCCAAGGACACTCCTCCAGAGAAGCATGAAGAGAAGAGAATTCAGAAAGTTGAAGATAGTGTAAGAAGCCTCTGGGACAACTTCAAGCGAACCAACATCAGAATTATGGGGGTACCAGAAGAAGAGAGAGAGCAAGATGCTGAAAACCTGTTTGAAGAAATAATGAACGAAAACTTCCCCCACCTGATGAAAGAAATAGATTTACAAGTCCAGG
Organism: Eptesicus fuscus; assembly: GCF_027574615.1. Lineage (NCBI taxonomy): Eukaryota > Metazoa > Chordata > Mammalia > Chiroptera > Vespertilionidae > Eptesicus > Eptesicus fuscus. The sequence goes on from NC_072473.1 coordinate 29,578,152, forward strand.
AAGCGCACAGAACCCCAAACAAAAGGAATCCAAAGAGGACCACACCAAGACACATCATAATTAAAATGCCAAGAGCAAAAGACAAAGAGAGAATCTTACAAGCAGCAAGAGAAAAACAGATAGTTACCTACAAGGGAGCTCCCATACGATTATCAGCTAATTTCTCAACAGAAACCATGCAGGCCAGACGGGAGTGGCAAGAAATATTCAAAGTGATGAATAGCAGGAACCTACAACCAAGACTACTCTACCCAGCAAAGTTATCATTCAGAATTGAAGGGCAGATAAAGAGCTTCACAGATAAGAAAAAGCTAAAGGAGTTCATCACCACCAAACCAGTATTATATGAAATGCTGAAAGGTATTCTTTAAAAAGAGGAAAAAGAAGAAGAAAGATAAAAATTATGAACAACAAATAAATATCTATCAACAAGTGAATCTAAAAGTCAAGTGAATTAAAAATCTGAGGAACAGAATAAACTGGTGAACTTAATAGAATCAGAGGCATAGAATGGGAGTGGATTGATAATTCTCAGGGGGAAAGGGGTGTCTGTGTGGGGAGTATGGGAAGAGACTGGACAAAAATCATACACCTATGGATAAGGACAGTGGGGGGGAGGTAAGGGCAAAGGAGGGGTGGGAACTGGGTATTGGGGAGATATGGGAGGAAAAAGGAGAAACAATTGTAATCTGAACAATAAAGATTCATTAAAAAAAAAAAAGAATCAATGGGAAAATTAAAAAAAAACAACTCCTGGAAGATATCAAGGGAGATATTGACAACAATACAACCCTAGTAGGGGACTTTGAAACCCTACTGACATCACTGGATAAATCCTCTAGACAAAAAATCCAAAAGAAACTGCTGATAAATCCTAAATGACTCACTACATCAGATGGACTTAATTGACATCTATAGAACATTTGATACAAAATCCATGGAATATATGTTCTTCTCAAGTGCACATGGGACATTTTCAAAGATAGACCACATATTGGGTCACAGGCAAAGTCTCTCCAAATTCAAGAAGATGGAAATCATATCAAGCGTCTTCTCAGACCACAATGGCATAATATTAGAAATAAACTACAATGAAACCCATCAAAAAATTCAAACACTTGGAAGCTGAATAGCATGTTATTAAACAATGATTGGATTACCAAAGAGATCAAAGAAGAAATTAAAAACATCCTGGAAACTCATGACAATAAAAACACAACAATACAAAATATATGGGACACAGTGAAAGCAGTCCTGAGAGGAAAGTTTATAGCTCTAAAGGCCTACATTAAAAAAAATTAAAACAAACAAACAAAAAAAAAAAAAAAACAACAATAAAAAATGGTAATAAATCATCTAACTTTACAACGTAAAGAATTAGAAAGATAGCAACAAGAAAAGTCTAGAGTGAGCAGAAGGAAGGAGAAAATAAAGATAAGAGCAGAAATAAATGACATAGAGACAAAAAAAAAATACAAAAGATCAATGAAACTAAGAACTGGTTCTTTGAAAGGATAAACAAGATTGATGAACCACTAGCCAGGCTCATCAAGAAGCAAAGAAAGGACCCATATAAACAAAATCAGAAATGAAAGAACTGAAATAACAACAGATCCCACAGAAATACAAAGGATTGTTCAAAAATACCATGAACAACTCTATTCCAACAAACCAGACAACCTAGAGGAAATGGACATATTCCAAGAAAAATGCAACCTTCAAAAACTCAATCAGTAAGAATCAAAAAATCTAAATAAGCCAATAACTATGGAGGAAATTGTAGCCGTCATCAAAAAGCTTCCAGCAAACAAAAATCTGGGGGCCAAATGGCTTCACATGGGAGTTTTATCAAACATTCAAAGAACTAAAACCTATCCACCTCAGACTATTTAAAAAATTCAAGAGGAAGGAACACTTCCAAGCTCATTCTATGAAGCCAGCATTACTCTAATACCAAAACCAGATAGAGACCACACAATGAAAGAAAATTACAGGCCAATATCTGTCATGAAGATAGATGCCAAAATCCTCAACAAAATTCTAACAAATCAGATCCATTATTACATCATAAAGATCATATACCATGACCAAGTAGGATTTATCCCGTGGATGCAAGGATGGTAAAATATCCGAAAATCAATAAATGTGATACATCACTAAACAAATTGAAAGATAAAAATCACATAGTCATATCAATTTATGCAGAAAAAGAATTTCACAAAATCCAACACCCTTTCTTGATAAAAACACTTAACAAAATGGGAATAGGATGATCATACCTCAAGACGATTAAAGTCCAATACTACAAACCTACAGCCAACATCATACCCAATGGGCAAAAACTAAAACCATGTCAACTAAGAACAGGAATAAGAAAGGAATGCCCACTTTCACCACGCCTGTTGACATAGTACTGGAAGTGCTAGCCATAGCAATTAGACAAGAAGAAGAAATAAATGATATCCAAATTGGAAAAGAAGATGCAAAACTGTCATTATTCACAAATGACATGATACTGTACATAGAAAACCCTAAGGACTCCATCAAAATATATTAGAATTAATAAATGAATTCAGTAATGTAGCAGGGTACAAAGTTAATGCCCAGAAATCTATGGCATTTTCATACACCAATAGTGAACTTATAGAAAGAGACTAAAAAAGCAATATCCTTTACCAGAGCAACAAAAAATTTAAGATTCCCAGGAATAAACTTAACTAAGGAGGTAAAAGACCTGTACTCAGAAAACTACAGGACACAGAAAGAAGAGGTAGAGGAAGATATAAAGATATGGAAGAACATGCCATGTTCATGGATTGGTAGAATCAACATCATTAAAATATCTATACTACTCAAAGCAATATATAGATTCAATACTCTCCCCATTAAACTACCAACAGAATACTTCACAGACCTTGAACAAACTCTCCAAAAATTCATCTGGATAAAAAAAAAAGACCCTGAATAGCTGCAACAATCCTGAGAAAGAAGAACAAAGTAGGAGGGGTCTCAATACCAGATATCAGGCTGTATTATAAAGCCACTGTTCTCAAAACTGCCTGGTACTGGCACAAGAACAGATATATAGACCAATGAAATAGAATAGAGAACCCAGAAATCGACCCAAACCACTATGCTCAATTAATATCTGACAAAGGATACAAGAACACACAATGGAGACAAGTTAGTCTCTTCAATAAATGGTGTTAGGAAAATTGGACAGATACATGCAAAAATATAAAAATAGACCACCAACTTACACCATATACAAGAATAAACTCAAACTGGATGAAGGACTTAAACATAAGATGGGAAACCATAAAAATACTAGAGGAATCCACAGGCAGCAAAATCTCAGACATATGCCAAAGCAATTTCTTCACTGATACTGCTCCTAGGGCAATGGAAACTAAAGAGAAAATAAGCAAATGGGATTACATCAAAATAAAAATTTTCTGTACAGTAAAAAAAAGCATCAACAAAACAATAAGAAAACCCACTGCATGGGAGAACATATTTGCCAATGTTATCACCGATAAGGGTTTAATCTCCAACATTTACAGGGAACGCAAGAAAGGAGTGCAATATGTAACATGTTGAAAGAAGAAAATAAACATCCCGTCCACAATTCTTTACTCAGTGATATTATGTTTCAAAGGTAAAAGAGAAAGAAAAAATTTTGTCATACAAACAAAAATTTAGGAAAGAATATTACCAGCAGACTAGTCAAGCAAAATAAAAAATGTTAAAATGAGTTCTTCAGAAGGAGAATTATATAGGTATTCAATTTGGATTTTTATAAAGAAAGGAGGAGGATTAGAAAAGGAATAAATGAAGATAAAATAAAATGTTTTCTTTTCCTTATTCTTAATGGATGTAGCACTTAACAGTATGTTCAAAATAGTAATAGCAACAATAAATTTGGCAACTTAAAAAAAAAAGAATAAGTAAAATAAATGACAGAAAAATTATAAGGGCCAACAGAGAGGAATTAGTAACACTGTTTTTAGTAACTGCACTAACCATAAGGTATTGGACATAGTATTATTTGAAAACATAATTGGATTTGTCATAAATGTATGTTGAAAACTCTAGTTCAGCCACAAAAATAACAAAATCCTATCTAATAAAATGGTAATATGCAAATTAACTGTCACTCCATCACAAATATGGTGGCGCCCATAGTGGCCAGGGTGCTGGATGCTGGCAGTGTTGCAGGCCGGCTGAGGGACTCCCCCACCCCATGCACGAATTTCATGCACTGGGCCTCTAGTAAGAAGTATAATTGTAATGCTAAAAGATAAGGTAAAATGAAATTATATGCAATGCTCAGTTAAAATCAGAAAGGTAGTAATAGAGGGGGGGGGGCAGGGAAGAAAGTAGATACCAAGTACAGGGCATTGAACAGAAAATAGTTACAAATGTGATAGATATTAATCCAACCATTTAAATAATTACTTTAATGTCATGGTCTACATACATCTAAATTAAAAGACAAAACACTATCAGATTGGATAAAAATACCCAATTATATCTAATTTATAAGAAACTATATTTAAATATAAAGGGAGATGGCTTTAAAGTAAAGGGATTGAAAAAGACAGAGTATGCTAACCAAAAGAAAGCTGGATTTGTATTGATTTCAGACAAACCTAACTTCAGAGCAATAAAAATGATCAGGGATAAAGAATGTCATTATCTATATATATAAAACCCTAATATGCAAATAGACCGACTGGCAGAACAACCGAACAACTGAACAACCAAACAACTGGTTGCTATGATGTGCGCTGACCACCAGGGGGGCATGCACAAAACATGGCGGGCATCGGCAGCAGGTGGCAGAGCGTGGAACATGGCGGATATTAGCTGCAGCAGGATGGTGGAGCAGGTGAGCAGGGATGCCAGACCAAGGTGGGGCAGTGGTCACTGTCATCGGAGCAAGCCTTTGGTGGTTACTGAAAATTCTTTGCTCCCACGAGCCAGGGTCCTGCCTGGCGCTTGCAACTGCTGCTGGCGCAAGCCCCATTAGCACCCACTGCCAGCGCCGAGCCCTGGCCCCGATCGCTCTGTGCTGTCAGTGGGTGCAAGTGGGGCCAGCACCATCAGCACATGGGATCAGGCATGCCGACAGACAGGGGACAAGTGGCCATGGCAGGAGGGGCCAGGTGGGGGTGCAGAGGATGGGCAAAGACCCACCCTTGTGCCCACCACAGCCTTGAGGCCCACAGTTCCTTTCAAGGTGCACAAATTTGTGCACTGGGCCCATAGTAAATAATAATAAAGGGGTCAATTCTCCAAAAAGACCTAGCATTCCCTAAGGTGAATTTGCGTAACAACAAAGCATCAACATAAGAGGCAAAAAGTGATAGAACTACAGGCAGAAAAAAACTAATTCACTTTAGTATTTGGAGACTTCAACACCCATCTATCAGTAATTGACAGATCCAGCAAGCAGAAAATGAGTAAGTACAGAGTTAAACCGAATAGCACCATCAATCAACTGGTTCTAATTGACATTTATAAATTCTTTATCCAATAAAAACAGAATACACATTCTTCTCAAACTACTTTTATCATTCTCCAAATTTAAAAGAATAGAAATCATACAAAGTATACTCTCAGATCCCAATGAAAGTAAACTAGAAATCAATAACAGAAAGATACCTGAAAACCCACAATACATACAGAATAAATAGCATACTTCTACAGAACATATAGGTCACAAAGATGTGCTAGACAAATTTAAATTATTTAACCAAATAAAAATGAATATAACATTTATCAAAATTGGTGGAATGTGATTAATGAAGGGCTTAGAAGAAAGTCTATAGAATTGCATGTATATATTACAAAGAAGAATGATATAAAATGACTTATTGAAGACCAATAATATGTATAAACTTCTAAACAGGTTTACTAAGAAAAAAGAGAGAAGACATAAATTGCTAATATTGGAAATGAAAGAGAAATCATCACAACATATGCTATAAAAATTAAAAATTAATAAAGGAATATCAGAAATAATTTTGCACACAAATCTGATAACATAGGTGAATTGGAAAAATTCCTAAAAAAATTAATAAAACCTATACAAAAGCAACAAATAACCTTAATAGGCACATATCTGCTAAAGAAATAAATCAATATTAATAACCTCCCAAAGCAGAAAACTCCAGGCTCTAATGGGTCCACTGATGAATAATACCAAACTTTTAAGGAAGAAATTATACCAATTTTCACAAGTAACTAAAGAAAATACAAGCAGGGGGAATTTTTTCTGACTCGTTTTATAAAACTAGAATTATACTAATACCCAAACCAGGCAAAACATTGAAAGAAATAAAAAAACTAAAGATGCATATGTCTCATAAAGCTAGATGCAAAAGTCCTTAACAAAGTATTAGCAAACGGAATCCAACAATGCATTAAAAACATTATACACCACAATCAAGTAAGACTTATTCCAGATATTCAAGTTTGGTTCAACATATAAAAATCACTTATTATAATCTGTCACATCAAGCGGATAAACAAGAAAATTATATAATCCTATATAATAAAAGGCTGATATGCAAATCAATTGAACAGAAAAATGACCAGTCATTATGATGCACACTGACCACCTGGGGGCAGACAGTCAATGCAGGAACTGCCCCCTGGTGGTCAGTGCGCTCCCACAGGGGGAGCGCCACTCAGCCAGAAGTCGGGCTCATGGCTGGCAAGTGCAGTGGTGGTGGTGGGAGCCTCTCCAGCCTCTGCAGCAGCACTAAGGATGTCCAATTGCCATCAGTCAGACATCCCCAAGGGCTCCTGGACTGCAAGAGGGCACAGGCTGGGCTGAGGGTTCCCCTCCCCCGAGTGCACAAATTTCATGCACTTGGCCTCTAGTCATATAAATAAATGCAAAAAGCATTTGGCAAAATTAAAAATACATTTATAATAGAAATACTCAATAACTTGAGATAGAAACTTGATAGAAACTTCCTCAACTTGATAAAGAACATCCATAAAACTCCTACAGCTAACATTATACTTAATGATGACAAACTCAATATTTCTCTGCTAAAATCAAGACTAAGATAATTATGTCTTCTATTACCACTCCTGTTCAACATCATACTGGAAGTCCTAACTAATGCAAAAAGACAAGGAAAGGAAATACAAAGTATACATACTAGGAAGGAAGAAATAAAACTGTCTTTGCTTGTAGATAATATAATTCTATGTGAAAAAGCCCAAATTACCAATAGAAGAATGCTCTGTACTAATAAGTGATTATAGCAAGGTTGCAGAACACAAAGTTAGTATACAAAAGTAAATTGCTTTCCTACATACCAGCAATGAACAATTGCAATTTGAGATAAAAAAAAAAAACCTAGCACCAAAAAATAAAATACTTAGTATAAACCTAACAAAGTATGTATAAGAAATATAGGACAAACACTATAAAACTTTGAAGATACAAATCAAAGTAAATCTAAATAAATGAAGAGCTATTCCATGTTGATAAATCTTAAAACTCAATAATTTAAAATGTTAGTTCTCCCAGCTTTATGCAATCAACACAATCCCAATCAAGTACTCACAAATAAACAAACTTACTCTAAATATTATAAAAAAATGCAAAATCCCCAGAATAGGCAACTTGATACTGAAAAAGTAGAACAAAGTCAAAGGAGTTACACTATTTAAAGACTTACTGAAAAATTACAGTAATCTGGACAGTATAATATTGGTGAAAGGATAGGCAAATAGATCAATGGAACAGAGTTGAGAGCCTAGAAATAGACTCACACATATATAGTCAACTAATCTTTGATGAAGGAGCAAAGGTAATTAAATGGAAAAATTATAGTGTTTTCAACAAGTGGTATTGGAACAGTTGGACATCCACATGCAAAGTAAATTACTCTAGGTACAGACCTTACACAACTCACAAAAATTTCACTAGACATAGATAGTAGACCAAAGGGCAAAATATGAACTTATAAAATTCCTAGAAGGTAACATGGGAGAAAATCTAGGTTATCTCAGATTTGGTGGTGACATTTTAGACACAACCTACAAAAGAAAAAAATGATAATTTGTACTTCAAGTTAAAAACTTATTCTCAAAGTCAAATTTTGGGATTTCTTTCAGATTTTGGGGGGAAATCTTGCAAAGGACTTGTTCCAAAATACACAAAGAATTATTAAAATTCAACAAAAAGAAAACACACAAACCAATTAAAATTTAACAAGAGACCTGAGCGGACAACTAACCAAAGATACACAGATGGCAAATAAGCATATGAAAACATGTTGAACATTATATATTATTAAGGAACTGCAAATTAAAACAACAATTATAGCCAAAACCGGTTTGGCTCAGTGGATAGAGCGTCGGCCTGTGGACTCAAGGGTCCCAGGTTCGATTCCGGTCAAGGGCATGTACCTTGGTTGCGGGCACATCCCCAGTAGGGGGTGTGCAAGAGGCAGCTGATCGATGTTTCTCTATCATCGATGTTTCTAACTCTCTATCCCTCTCTCTTCCTCTCTGTAAAAAATCAATAAAATATATTAAAAAAAAAAAAACCAACAATTATATACCTGTGATATATGTTAGAATGGCCAACATCTAAAACACAACACTAAACAGTGGCAAAGATGTGAAGAAACAGGAACTCATATTCACTGCTGGTGGGAATCCAAATGGTACAGTCACTTTGGAAGACTGGTAGTTGCTTACAAAACTAAATATACTCTTTTTTTTTAATATATTTTATTGATTTTTACAGAGAGGAAGAGAGAGGAATAAACAGTTAGAAACATCGATCAGCTGCCTCCTGCACACCCCCCACTGGGGATGTGCCCACAACCAAGGTACATGCCCCTCACCGGAATCAAACCCGGGACCCTTCAGTCCGCAGGCCAACACTCTATCCACTGAGCCAAACCGGTTTCGGCTAAATATACTCTTATTATATGATCCAACAATTATGCTCCTTACATAAGAATATTTATAGCAGTTTCATTCCTAATTGCTAGAATGTAGAGGCTACCAAGATGTCCTTCAATAATTATAGATAAACAAACATCCATACAATGGAATCCTACCTAATAAAAGAGTAATATGCAAATTAACCATCACTCTGCTATGCCCACAAGCCACACCCACCAGCCACCCACCAGCCAATCAGAGTGAGTATGCAAATTAACCACAACCAAGATGGCTGCTGCCACAGAGAGCAGCAGGGAGGCTTGGGTTTCCCTGGCAATGGAGGAAGCCAAGCTTTTCACACACCCTGGCCAGCCCAGGCCTCCACTCAAGGATACAAAGTTTCAATTATAGAAGATAAATAAATTCCAACAGAAATGGCAGCAGCCATGGAGTGAGCAGGAGGCTTGGCTCTGCTCTAGGTTACAAAGTTTCAATTATAGAAGATAAATTAACCCCAGATACCAGGGTCTCCACTTGGATCGCTGGGAGACATGGCCAGCTTGCAAACCACCACAGGCCCCTCACCCAGGCCACGCCATGCCCAAAGGGAACCCCCACCCTGATCCAGGACACCCTTAAGGGCAAACCAGCTGGCCCCCACCCATGAACCAGGCCTCTATCCTATCTAATAAAAGAGTAATATGCAGATTGACCATAACTCCAACACACAAGATGGCTGCCCCCGTGGGGTCAAAGATCCTGCCCCCATTGGACACAAGATGGCCACCACAAGATGGCCAGCAGGGGAGGGAAGTTGAGAGGGACCAGACCTGCAAGGGAGGGCAGTTGTGGGTGATCAGGCCAGCAGGGGAGGACAGTTAGGGGTGACCAGGCTGGCAGAGGAGGGAAGTTGGGGGTGACTGAGCATGCAGGGAAGGGCAGTTGGGGGGGACCCAGGCTTGCAGAAGAGAGCAGTTGGGGGGGACCAGACCTGCAGGGAAGAGCAGTTAGGAGTGACCAGGCCTGCAGGGCAGGGCAGTTGGGGGGGACCCAGGCCTGCAGGAGAGAGCAGTTGGGGGGGACCAGGCCTACAGGGAAGAGCAGTTAAGGGTGACCAGGCCTGCAGGAGAGGGCAGTTAGGGGTGACCAGGCCTGCAGGAGAGGGCAGTTAGGGGAAAACAGGCTGGCAGGGGAGCAGTTAGGCATCAATCAGGCTGGCAGGGGAGTGGTTAGGGGGTGATCAGACTGGCAGGCAGAAGCGGTTAGGGGCAATCAGAAAGGCAGGCAGGTGAGCAGTTGAGAGCCAGCAGTCCTGGATTGTGAGAGGGATGTCCAACTACCCCCGAGGTGTCCCAGATTGGAGAGGGTGCAGCCTGGGCTGAGGGACACCCCCCGACCCCATGCACAAATTTCATGCACCGGGCCTCTAGTCTTAGTCAATAAAGAGAATTAACTATCAATCTATGAAAAGATGTAAAGACATCGTACATACATATTGTTACGTTAAAAAAATCCAACCTCAAAACACTGCATATTACATTATTCCAGCTATATAATATTCTCAAACAGACAAAACTATGGAGACAGTAAAAAGATCAGTGGTTGACAAAGGTTTGGAGGAAGTAAAGGAGGGATGAATAGGCAGAGCACCGAAGATTATTAGGTCAGCAAAGTTATTCTGTGACACTGTACTAATGTATTCATATTATACATTTGAGAAAAAAATCAAAGAAATGTAATTATACAAAGAGTGAACCTGAATGTAAATTATGGATTTTACTTAATAACTAGAGACCAGGTTCATGAAATTCATGCACGAGAGCGGTGTCCCCTCAGCCCAGCCTGTACCATCTCCAATCCAGGACTCATCAGGGGATGTCCCACTGCTGGTTTAAGCCCGATCCCGAGGATAGGGACTAAACCGGCAGTCAGATATCCCTCTCACAATCCTGGACTGCTGGCTCCTAATCACTCACCTGCCTGCCTCCCTGGTCACCCCTAACTGGCCCCCCTGCTGGCCAGGTCACCCCAAACTGCCCCCTCCCTGCTGGCCTGGTTGCTTTTAACTGACAACCTTGCCCAACTGGTCACCCTTTACTGCCCCCCATGCCAACCTGGTCGCCCCTAACTGCCCCTCCGAACGGCATGGTCGCCCCACACAGCCTGCTATTCAGTCATTTGGTAGTCCCTCACTAATCTCCCTGCCAGCCTGGTCGCCCCATGCAGCCTGCTTGTTCAGTCGTTTGGTCATCCCTCACTAACCCCCCTGCTGGCCTGGTCGCTCCACGCAGCCTGCTGTTCAGTCATTTGGTAGTCCCTCACTAATCTCCCTGCCAGCCTGGTCGCCCCATGCAGCCTGCTTGTTCAGTCCTTTGGTCATCCCTCACTAAACCCCCTGCCATCCTGGTCATAGTCAGCCATCTTTGTGATGGCATGAGGGTGAATCTGCATATTACCTCTTTATTATATAGTATGTGTGAATATTGAATTTGGCTAATCAAATACAACAAGTGTACTAAACTAATGCTAAATGTTAATTAAAGGGGAAACTGTGAGTGATGGGAAAGTGGAATCTGAGAACTTTTTAAAGTTTTTTATTCAGTCTCTGTAAACCTAAAATTGGCCTAAAAAGAGTCAAAAGATAAAAAAAAGACAGTGATACAACACCACCAGGATGGATATAATCAAAGCAAAACAACAGTTAATTAATTAGTACATGAATGTTCATAGCATCTTAATTCTTAATGACCAAAAAGTGAGAAAATACCCTAATGTCTATCAACTAATGAATGAATAAACAAAATTTACTGTATCAATAAAAACAGAATGTATTTTGGCAATAAAATAATGTAGTTATATCCTATATAATAAATAGGTGATATGCAAATTGACTGTCATGTCTTTGCACAAGATGGCCACCACTATGTGGTCACAAGATGGCCGCACCCATGTGGTCACAAGATGGCTAGCAGGGGAGGGCAGTTGTGGGTGATCAGGCCAGCAGGTGAGGGCAGTTAGGGGCGACCAGGCTAGCAGGGGAGGGCAGTTAGGTGTGACCAGGCCTGTAGGGGAGGGCAGTTGGGGGTGACCAGGCCTGCAGGAGAGGGCAGTTGGGGGGGACCAGGACAACAGGGGAGGCAGTTGGGGGTGATCAGTCTGGCAGGGAAGCAGTTAGGCCTCAATCAGGCTGGCAGGGGAGTGGTTAGGGGTGATCAGGCCAGCAGGCAGTGTTTAGGGGCAATCAGGCAGGCAGGCAGGTGAGCAGTTAGGAGCCAGTGGTCCCTGATTGCAAGAGGGATCTCCGACTGCCGGTTTAGGCCTGATCTGGCAGTTGGACATTCCCCAAGGGGTCCTAGATTGGAGAGGGTGCAGGGTGGGCTGAGGGACACTCCCCCAGTGCACAAATTTCGTGCACCAGGCCTCTAGTTTGCTATAACAAGAGTAATTGTTGAGAATATTGTGCTAAGGAGATCGAGAAAATGGTGGCTGAATATGCAGACCTTTCCTGCACCTCCTCCCCAGGTCAGACTGGAAATAAAACTAGAGTGGGAAACATAGACCTGGAATTACCAACTGAGGTCCAGATGAGGAGGAGACATCAAGGAAGGAAATAAAACACCTGACAACTGGTAGGAAGGGTGAGGTCATGAGAGGAGCTGACCCAGCTTCCAGGGGCAGCAGGGCAAGAGTGAGGAGGAAGCTCTGGGCTACAGGAAGATCTGTGCCCTCATAAGATTGAGGCTCGGAACAGGCTGGGATCCAGAGCCTGGAGCACCAGAGCTGAGACCAATGGCTCACCATAACATCCAATCTTGAAAGGAGACAGGGCAGGCAGCTCGCCTTGGGGGAGTCTGGAGCCCATAGACTGGATCTGGTCTGATAGAAAGCTTCAGTTTCTATTTTTTTCTTTTTTAATTTAGAGAACAGAAGTTTTGTTTGCAATTACTCACCTGAAGCTTTGATACAGGGAGGGTGGTGGGGACTCCAGGTGCCTAAGGAGAGGCTTGGGTGGGAAGCATTCTGGTGATATGTGGAAAAGCAGCAGCCAGGCATCCTGCATTCAGTCTGATTCCCCAAAAATGAAATGGTAATTTTTCCTGAGAAGAGATAATCACTCCCAGTAGCAAGAGCCCAGGAAAAGTGGGTGGGGAACCACCCTAGCTGATAGCGCCCACTTTCCGGAGCAGGAGCACTGCCTGCCACACCCTACATTTGAACCTTTGTTTTTGAGGAAACAAAAGCAGAGGCCAAGTCTATGTGTTTGAATAGTCTCAGGGAGCTTCAGCGACTGGATTGAAGAAAGGGACATCTTCCCCACTATCTTAAGAACCTGACTGGTACTTTCCCCACACATAAAAACTGATAGAAACTCCAGATTCCAGCCAATCCCACTGGACTGCAATAAGGATCTAAGCCCAGCCTAAGGCAGAGTAATATTTTGGGCCACTTGAAGGGGAGTAGCCCTATGACAGGGAAACACACCTATCACATTCCCTGGAATCTGAACATCTCTGCCAACTATGGCCCTTTCAGAAACCGACTTTTGAGTGATTTAAGATTGACAGCTGGTTAGCAGGCCAAGGTGGACAGAGGCAGAGCCTGAGGAACCTGGGGAACTTTGCCAATCCAGCTCTGGGCTCCATGCTGTTAAAAACCCTGCTTTAGAGGGCAGATTGGCACCTCCTGCTTTCAGCCAAGTCCTGTGGAGACAGACACAAACTGTGGATCACTTGGAGCTTCAAGCAGGTTGCTGAAAGCCAAAGGAGGACATTTTCTGATAGTGGTTAACACCTAAGTACCTCTAGAGAAGCTCAGAATTGGCAGACAGAATAGTCAGTAACAATCATCAGAAGAACAGCATCCAAAGGGAGCTCCCATGTGGCACTAAACTCTGCTGAAACAAATGCAAATTAACTTTTTTCCCATTTTTCTTTCTTGTTTTTCTCTCTTATTTATTTTCTTTTATTCTTTTTATTTTATCTCTTCCTTTTGTTTTCCTTTAAAAATTTATCTTCTTTATCTATCTGCTTTTTTGATTTGTTCTTATTTTAGTATCTATTGTTTCTTTCATAGATCTAATTTTCCTCTTCCTTTTCCCTACTCAATTTTTTTCTCTTGCTTTCTCACGTTTATTCCTTTTCCTATGTTGGTTCTATCTGCTTTCTCTTCTATTTTTCTTTCCAATATTTTTTTTTCTACCTCCTTTATTTTACACTGCTTTCCTTCCCTTATTCCCCTAATATTTTATTCTTATTTTCTTTTTCTTTTTTTTTATATTATAGTAAGGTTCTCTTTTTAAAAAATTACTTTATTGATTAAAGTATCACATATTTGTCATCAACCCCCCCATTCCCATCCCAAACCCCGCCACACGCATGCCCCCATCCCCCTGTTGTACATGATCACTGGTTAGGCTCATATGCAAGCACACAAGTCCTTTGGTTGATCCATATTATTCTTATTTTCTTGATTTCAGCTCTGCCTCTATTATATTATACTAGAGGCCCAGTGCATGACATTCATGCAATGGGGGAGGGGGTGTTCCTCAGCCCAGCCTGCAACCTCTAGCAGTCTAGGACCTCTCAGGGGAATGTCCGACTTAGGCGAAATCCCCTGGGGAATGGGCCTAATCCAGCAGTCAGACATCCCCCAAGGGGTCTTTAGCACTGCTGCAGTGGCAGAAGAGGCTCCCGCCACCACCACTGTGTTTGCCAGCAATGAGACCAACTTCTGGCTGAGCAGTGCTCCCCCTGTGGGAGCACACTGACCACCAGGGGGTAGCTCCTGCATTGAGAATCTGCCCCATGGTGGTCAGTGCATGTCATAGCGACCAGTCATTCTGCCGTTTGGTCAATTTTCATTTTAGCCTTTTATTACATAAGATTATATTATATTAGAGGCCCGGTACACGAAATTCGTGCACGAAGGGGGAGTGTCCCTCAGCCCAGCCTGCACCCTATCCAATCTGGGACCCCTCAAGGGATGTCCAACTGCCTCTCACAATCCAGGACTGCTGGCTCCCAACGCTCGCCTGCCTGCCCGCATCATTGTCCCTAACCGCTTCTGCCTGCCAGTCTGATCACCCTCTAACCACTCCCCTGCCAGCTTGATCGACGCCTAACTGATACCCTACCAGCCCAATTGCTACTAACTTCCCTCCCCTGCCAGCCTGGTTGCCCCCAACTGCCCTCCACAGCAGGCCTGTTCCCCCCCCCAACTGCCCACCCCTACAGGCCTGGTTCCCCCCAACTGCCCACCCCTGCAGGCCTGGTTGCCCACTACTGTCTACCCTGCTTGCCTGGTCACCCCCAACTGCCCTCCTCTGCCCCCTGGTCCCCCTCAACTGCCCTCAACTGCTCACCTGATTGCCCACAACTGCCCTCATCTGCAGGCTTGGTCCCCCCCAACTGCTCACTCCTGTAGGCCTGGTCCCCCACAACTGCCCTCCCCTATAGGCCTGGGTCCCCCAGCTGTCCTCCCTTTCAGGCCTGGTCTCCCCCAACTGCCCTCCTCTGCTGGCCTGGTCTCCCACAACTGCCCTCCCATGCTGGCCTGATCACCCCTAACTGCCTTCCCCTGCTGGCCTGGTCTCCTCTAACTGCCCTCCCCTGCTGGCCCAGCCACCTCTAAATGCTCTCTTCTGCAGGACTTATCCCCTCCCAACTCCCCTACTCTGCAGGCCTGGATCCTCCCCAACTGCCCTCCCTTACAGGCCTAGTCTCCCGCAACTGCCCTCCTCTGCTGGCCATCTTGTGGCCAGCCATCTTGTGTCCACATGGGGGAAGCCATCTTGTGTTGGAATGATGGTCAATTTGCATAATTATATTTTATTAGATAGGATTATATTGTTATATTATATTATATCATATTATATTATTATATTTATACTAGGGGTCTGGTGCACAAAATTTGTGCACTTGGGGGGTGTCCCTCAGCCCAGCCTGCCTCCTTTCATAGACTGGGAGCCCTCTGGAGATGTACTACTGACGGCTAAGGCCCAGTCCCTGCAGTCTGGCCTCCCTCTGTGGGAGGTGACCTGGCTGATCAGGGCAAGGCACCAACCCTATCACCTGCTGCTGCACCCACTGCCAGCCACCACAGCCACCAAGGTGTTTCCATCAGCATGGACTCCTCTCCCTTCACCATGAAAAAAATGACAACTTTCTTTAGGCATTTTCAAGATGTGTCTTTCATAGGATATGACATTTCTCTCTCTCTCTTTTTGAATCCTCACATGAGGATATGTTTCCATTGATTTTTAGAGAGTGTAGATGAGAGAGGGAAAGACAGAGAGAAACATCAATGTGAGAGGGACACTTTGATTGGTTGCCTCCTGCATGAACCCTGACCTGGGCCCCGGCCTGGGAGGATCCTGCAACCTAGGTACATGCCCTTGATCAGAATCAAACCTGGACCCTGTGATTGGCATGCCCAGGCATCATTCACTTAGCCAAACCAGCTAGGGCAGGATATGACATTTCTTAGCACTCCAGCTGTGGACCTTCGTTTTTTTCTCCAGGAGTGTGGTGGAAAAACCCTAGATCACTTTTTTGTATTCTTATTACCCAGTTACCAAGAACATTACCAGTGGTGTACAGGGAGCTTAACCAATGAGCAGTCAGAAATGGTGTTTCCTCTGCAGCCCCTGGCTCCACTCCAGCCCTGTTCAAGCCTCTGCCACAGCTTGGGCAGGGCCCTCTGGCTCTGATCAAGCCTCTTCTGAGCTTGGGCAGGGACGCACAGCTCTGCTGAGGCCCTGCTCAAGCCTCTGCCACTCTGCACTCAGCACCAAGGCCCACAGGCCAAGAGTGGCTGGGAGCGTTCTGGGACCCCGGCAGCTCAGGGCCTATGTGCATGGCCTATAGGCTTGGAGTGGCCTGGGTCCTGAGGATGTTCCTGGGACCCAGGCTGCTGGGCGCCTGTGTATGCAAATTAACCTGCCATCTTTGTTGGGTTAATTAGCATATCCACTCCTGATTGGCTGGGGGTGTCACAGAGGTACTTTCAATTTGCATGTTTCTCTTTTATTAGTGTAGATTATTTTTCTCCACCACCTTTTTTGTTTCTGTTCTTTTATTTCTTTGTTCATTTTGTTTCTTCCCCTCTGGTCATATTTTTTTCTTTCTTTTCTTCTATCATTCTTGCTCTCTTTTCTCTTTCCTAATCCTCTCTTCTCTGATTGTTGCTTTTGTTGTTGCTGTAGGGGTATTGTATATGTTTCTGTTTTATTTCTTTTGTTTAGTGTTTTCTTGTGTTGTATTTTGTTCTGTTCTGTCAGCACCTCCACAATATCTTGCAAAAGATGGTCAGGGGTGAGCCTCATAGTCAGCCAGTCTGAGAGGAGAGTCCATGCACAACCAGGACAACAATATTTAAGACCAAATCACAGGAGAACCAAAATAACACAAACAAAGGGCTTTCGTTAAGCACCCAGCTCAGGAGATTGAAAAGACTGCACCACTGAGTCCCACAAAACACTTACTACATAAGACCACCCTACAAAATCTGGAAGTCATAATCGTTTGATATAATACATAGAAATAAAGTCAAAAGGCCAGCAAGAAAGGGAAAAAAAAGAATCAACCCCCAAATTAAAGAAAAGTATATATATATATATATATATATATATATATATATATATATATATATTAGTTGCAATTAAATACAATTTGAACCAATATATATATATCCTGAATATTACCTGGCGAGAACCATGATTACCAATGCTGGAAAGTCAAGCCAGCATAGAGACTGGTAGGAACTATAGAGGGGTAAGAAGGCTCCTACAGATAGCAGCTGAAGTTCCAGAGGGATAGCTCAGCTGTGAGGAGTTCCCATAAAAAAGTCTGGGGCCTAAACCACAAGCATGGCACCCCTGCCTAGAGCACCAGAACTGAGAAAATTGTCCACATAACATCTGGCTGTGAAAAGTAGCAGGTTTGCTGTCTTCCAGGGAGAGATGGCTGGAAATGCAGGCACCATTTTAAAGGGTCAATGCACAATGTTTCTTGTGCATCCACTCACCTTGGGCTCATGCACAGGAAGGGAACAGTGGAATAGAGCTGTGTGGAGAGAATCCAGGGTTGGGGGTTAGAGCTCTAAATACAGACATTCTTATTTCCTACGCTGAGTCATTCCCTCATAATACAGAGGTCTTCTTTCCCAAGCAGACCTTTACCATCCTTACAGCTTTTACAAGTGAAGGGAAACAATTGTCCCACACTGTTAGAAAACCTGTCCACCCACACTATGGGTTCTATGCCTTGCTGTGTTTGATAGCCTGAGGTTAAGACTGAGACTAACAATCAGCCAGCAGACAGAGGCAGATCTCTAGAAGCTTTGAGTCTTTTCCTGATCTTCTTCTGGAATGAGGGCTAGGAAAAGCAGGCTTTGGTGCACATTCTAGTTCAGTGATGGCGAACCTATGACAGGCGTGCCAGCACTGGCATGCATAGCCATTTCTGATGACACGCAGCCGCTGAGGCGGCCGCATGCCGAGGATGAAACATTTGCGACTAGAGTCTTGTAGTTAGAAACTCCAAATGTTTCACCCTCAGGAGCAGCAAATGTTTCATCCTCCCCTATTAGACACTCTGTGCCGGAGGTCTGAAGGCCAAAACAACAGAAGTCTGGCACAGAGCATCTAGTTCTGGGACTTCCGGTTAAGCCGGGATCTTTGCCCTCACTTCCTCTGGCAGAGCAAGGAGCAGCGTAATACAGCGGGGGACGCATCTCTGGGGCCCCTGCCATTATCAGTAACCAAATAACATTTAACCACAGAAACCATTATCTACTGTTCTGGGGTGTCATGGATTTCTAATCCAACATTACTGAGATAAGTGAGGGGGAAGCTGGGAGAGGTGAGGGTTTGTGGCGTGCTATGGGTGCCATTTCCCGCCATTGGAAATAGTGGCAGCCATTTTAACTCATATAAGGAACACCATCTTGCTCCATAGTGCAGATTCCATTTCACCACTATTACTGTTGTGCATCTTTATTAACCCCTATTTCTGCTTATTAACCCTGCCCTTTCCTAAAAGACAGTTATATGCACCATTTTGTGGTTAATTAGGCTAGTTAACCCCTAATTTCCTGCAGGCCTAACAAGCTATCTATAAGTCTATCTTCTGTCACTGCCCCCCTGATGGAGAACCCAAAAAATAAAAAAAAAAACTAAGGTTAAGTAAAGGAAGTGGTAGTAGCAGAGGCCGACCCTTTCAAGAGACATGGACCGAGAAGTATGGTTTTATGGAAAAAAATGGCAGATCATTTTGCATTCTATGTACTGAAACGGTAGTAAACAAAACGTGGAATATAAATAGACATTTTGAAACTAATCATTGCCAGCTCTTGGAAAAAAGTGAGGATGAAAGGAAGGAATACATTTCCAGACACTACACCTTTATAAGAGCCAATCTAATTCCATCCTTAAATTTATGAAAGGCTCTACAAATTTAACATCTGCAAGTTTGAGCATTGCTCACTCTATAGCTCAGCATGGAAAAGCACTCAGTGAGGGAGAATTTATTAAAGAAACTCTCCTAAGATGTGCACCAGTTCTATTTCATGATAGGCAGAATAAAGATGCAATTATTAAGAGAATATCTGAGTTACCACTCAGTAGAAATATCATAAAAGACAGAATAATGAGACTGAACACAAACATACATCAATTAAAGAGATACATAAGGAAGTGTAAATATTTTTCTATCTCTCTTGATGAAGCTACTGATGTCACATCAAATGCTCAGTTGGCCATTATTGGTCGATATTCGGATGGTCTCACAATGAGAGAAGAGTTGATAAAGTTAGTATCAGTGTCAACAAGTAAATCAGGAAGCTAAATATGTAAGGTTGTTATACAAACATTTCGTGACCTAAGAATTGATATCTCTAAAGTTGTGTCAGTGACGACAGATGGGGCACCAAATATGGTGGGAGAAAAAGTCCGATTTGTCAAATTGTTTACAGAAGCTATTGGACATCCAATTGTGCCTTTTCATTGTATTATCCATCAGGAGGCTTTATGTGCCAAGGCAGGATTCACCGACTTAAATGACTTAATGTCAGTTGTTACAAAAATAGTTAATTTAATAGCTGCTCGCCCCCTTCACAAGCGAGAATTTTTGGCACTTTTACTGGAGGTTGATTCCACCTACAGTGGACTGCTGATATACAATAATGTAAGATGGCTGAGCTGAGGCAAAGTTCTTGAGTGCTTTGTGGAGTGCTTTGAAGAAATTAAGGTATTTCTTGATGATAAAGATCTGGGAAACTTTCCTCAGCTTAATGATGATAAGTGGGTCAACACCCTGATGTTTTTTACAGATCTCTCTGTTCATATTAATGAACTGAACTTAAAGTTACAAGGTTTTGGCAAAAGTATTGACATTATGTTTAGATACATAAAAGCTTTTGAAAGTAAAGTTAAAATTTTCAAGCGAGATGTAGAAACTAAAACTTATAAGTATTTTCCTCGAGTAACAAAGTATTTTGAGAAGGCCAGTGCAGCTGTACAAAATGAAATGGAACTCTTGCATATGAAGTACCAGCATGTTTTAGACTTGTTACTTGACCAGTTTAGTGATAGATTTAGTCAATTTAGAAGTCTAGAACAGACCATGAAAATAATTAAGTATCCTGATGTAGTAGTCTACAGTAGTTTGGAATTAAATGGTTTCCAATGGATTCAGATTGATTATTTGGAGATGCAACTTGCAGAATTTCAAGACTGTATCTGGGCTGAGGTGTTTGTTAACTTGAGGTCAAAGCTTGAGAATCTGGAAAGGTGCCACTTGGAGTATCAAGAGGAGTGCCACTACGAACAGGAAATTTGGAGTGCCTGGAACCGACTACCAGACACTTTTAGCACCCTGAAAAATATAACAATGGCTTTACTCACAATTTTTCCCTCTACATACTTTTGTGAGGCCTTATTCTCAGTGTTAAATAATATCAAAACCAACAAAAGAAATAGATTGAAAGATAAAATTAGTAGTGCTTGCTTGGGCCTGAAGTGTACAAAATACCAACCTTCAATTGAAGATTTAGCCAATGAAATTCAGCAACAAAAAAGTCACTAATAGGAAGGTTAGTTAAAGAATTCCCCCTCCCCCTCACTTATCTTAGTTCACGGCACCCCACACAAGCTAAATAATATCAAGACCAACAAAAGAAACCAACTGACGGATGAACAAAGAAGTCACTAAGCAGGTAAGTTAAATATTTAGTTTTTGGTTTATTAAATACAATTATATATAGCAATTATACATTTATGTTATTTAAACTATAAATATAGTGAAATAATGTTTTTTCCTCAAAGTGACACACTACCCGAGTTATGCTCAGTTTTTTGGCGAAGTTTGACACACCAAGCTCAAAAGGTTGCCCATCACTGTCCTAGTTCTTTCCAAAGGCATCTAGCCTTATCAGAGGGAGCCAAAATCTGTGGATGGCTGATAGCTCCAAACATAGCACTCAGGGCCAGTCACAAACATCTTCTGACATTGTTATGCACTATAGACAGGGAGTCCTAGCAGATCTACCTAATACATACACACAAATCAAAACAGGCAGCCTAAATGGAAAGAGAAAAAAGGCACAAATTAAAGAACTAAATAAAATGGAGATAAGGAATTTATCAGATACAGAGTTTAGAATAATGGTGGCAAGGATGTTGAACAGCATAACAAAATATATAGAAGCTATTTTAAAATACCAGTAAGGAATAAAGAATGAAATGGCATTAATAAAGAACACATTGGAAGGAATAAACAGCAGATTAAGGGAAGCCAAGAATAAGATTGGTAAATTAGAAGAAAGTGTAGGAAAAAATCACCCAATAAGGAAAATAAAAAGAAAGAACAATTAGAAAAGAGGAGTACAGCTTAAGGGAGCTGTGTGACAACATGAAACATAACAGTAATAGCATCATAGGATTGCCATAAGGGGAATAAAGTGAGTGAGAGATAGAGAACTTTTGTGAAGAAATAATGGCAGAAAACTTCCCTAAACTAGTGAAGAAAAAACCACAACAGTTCAGGAGGCACAGTGAGTCCCAAGCAAGAAGAAACCAAACAGGCACATGTCCAGACACATCATAATTAAAATGCCAAAAATTGAACACCAAGAGACAATCTTAAAGGCAGCAAGAGAAAAGCAATTTGTTTCCTATAAAGAAGCTTCCATTAGGTTGTCTGATGATTTTTTCATCAGAAATTCTACAGGCCAAAAGGGAATGCCATAAAGTTTTCAAGAAGCAAGAATCTGAAATCAAGATTGCTCTAACCAGGAAAGCTATTATTCAAAACTTGGGGCCCAGTGAATGAATTCGTGCACCTTGAAAGGAACTGTGGGCCACAGGGCTGCTGTAGGCACAGGGGTGGGTTTTGGCCCATCCTCCACGCCCCTACCTGACCCCTCCCTCCACAGCCCCTGGCCCCCTTTCTGCCAGGAGCCCCACTCCTGCTGCTGCTCCCACACGCTGATGTCGCTGGCCCCACTCGCACTCGCTGATGGCTCGGAACGATGGGGACCAGCACTTGGTATCAGCAGTGGTCATGAATGGTGGCTCTGGCACCAGCTGCGGGTGTAAGCAGGGCTGGCACCAGCAGCAGATGTGAGTGCCAGGTGGGATCATGGTACACGGGAGCAAAGAATTTTTAGTAACCACCAGAGGCTCACCCCAATGACAGCGACTGGTGCCCCACCTTGTTCTAGTGCCCCTGCTCACCTGCTCCACTATCTCACTGCGGCCAATGCTCACCATGTTCTGCCACACCCCCTGGTGGTCAGCACATGTCATAGCAACCGTTTGTTCAGTTGTTGAGTTGTTTGGTTGTTCCTGTTGTTCTGCAAGTCTATTTGCATATTAACCTTTTATTATATAGGATAGATGGTAAAATAAAGAGCTTCCCAGACAAACACACACACACACAAAGGAGTTTATTGCCAACAAACTGACACTGAAAGAAATGCTAAAGGGACTATTGTAAGAAGAAGAAATAGAGAGAAGTTAACATAAGCATAAAGTATTAACATGGCAATATACACATCAATAATAACCATAAATGTAAATGGATTAAATGCTGCATTCAAAACACATTGGGTATCTAAATGGATATGAAAACATGACTCAAATATAAGCTGTTTACAATAGACCAACCTCAGAACAAAAGACTCACACAGGACGAGAATGAAAGTGAAGAGATGGAAAAAAATTTTCATGCAAATGGAAACAAACAAAAGGCTGCTTGGGGTATTCATATCTGACAAAAATAGACTTCAAAATGAAGCTCATCATAAAAAGATATAAAAGTCACTACATAATACTTAAGTGATCAATCTAACAAGAGGATATAATCCTGGTAAACATGTATGCACCCAATATAGGGACACCTAAATGCATAGAAAAACTTCTGGAGGACTTTGAGGAAAAGATAAAAAGCATAGTATGGGACTTTAACACCCCACGGACATCAGTCATAGTATGAGACTTCAACACCCTACGGACATCACTGGATAGACTTTCCAGATAAAAAATTCAACAAGGAAACACTCTATATGTCAAACTACAAAAGACAGATTTTATTGACATTTATAGAACACTCCACCACAACGCTGCAGAATATACTTTCTTCTCAAGTGCGCATGGGACATGCTCAAAGTTAGACCACAAGTTAGGACACAAATATGTCTCTACAAGTTCAAGAGGATTGAAGTAATATCAAGTGTGTTCTGGGATCACAATTGCATGAAACTAGAAATCAACAAGGAAAATACACCAAAATGTTCAAACAGATAGAGAATAAATAGTATGTTATTAATGAATGGGTGAACAACAACATTAAAAAAGAAATAAAAAACTTTCTGGAACAAAATTAAAATGGGAAAAGAACACAAAATCTATGTTACACAGGAAAAGCAGTCTTGAGAGGGAAGTTCATAGCACTAAAGGCCTACCTAAAAAAGCAAGAAAAATTGGTCTCTTTTGCCTGGAAATTAAAAATGGCAGTGGAGTAAGTAGATGCTACATAGACACACTCCCAGGACCTAACTGTAATTGCAACTAAAATACAGAAAAATGTCTGGAATAATCAATGGAAGACTCACTGGAGGGAACCCTGATAACTGAGGATGGAAAGTACAGATTGCATAGAAACTGGTAGGAGGGGAGGAAGCACAAAAGGACTGATTGAGTTCTCACAGACACAAACTGAAAATCCTGAGATATATCTCAGCTGTGGGGGGTTGCCATTGAGAACTCTGTGTTCTAATCCCCAACCTGGGCCTCCCAGGAGAGAGCAACACAACTGAGAAAGGTGCCCAGAGAATATGTGGCTATAAAAAGCAGCAGGCTTGCTGTCGGCCAGGGAAAGATGGCTGGAAATGTAGGCAACCTCTTAAGAGGCCAACACACAAAATTTTGTGTGTAGCCACTCCCCTTCGGCTCTGGCAGAGAAAGGGCAGGGTGCACTAGAGCTGTGTAAGAAGAAGCCACATTTGGGGGTTTTAGGGTTAGAGCTGTGAAGGAAGACATCCCTGTTTCCTTTACTGAGTCATCCACTCACATTGCAGAGGTCATCTTTCTCAAGCAGACCTTTGCTATCCAGGTAGTTTTTGTGTGAGGAGAATGCAGTTGACCCACCCTATTGGAAAACCCTTTAACCCATGATGTGGAGTTATGAGGCCCATTAAGAAACTGAGAATAACAATTATCCTCCCAGCAGAAGTAATTCCCCACCACACAAGCATTGTAAGAAGTGCTAAAGGGACTGCTGAAATGAGAAGAAATAGAGAAATTTAGGCATAATAATTTTTACAGAATTAAAATGGAAATAAATAAGTACCTATCAATAATAACATTAAATGTAAATGAATTAAATGCTTCCATCACAAGACATAGGTAGTTGAATGGATACAAAAACATGACCCAACTATATGCTGTCTACAAGAGACCTGCCTCAGAACAAAAGACTCACAAAGGATGAGAGTGAAAAGATGAAAAAAAAAGTGTTTCCATGCAAATGGAAATGAAAATAAAGCTGGGGTAGCAATAGTCATATCTGACAAAATAGACTTAAAATTAAGGCCATCACAAGAGATAACAGAGGTCACTACATAAGACAAAAAGGATCGATCCAACAAAAGGATTTAATACTAATAAATGTATATGCATCTAATATGGAATACCTAAATATATACATATATATAAACTTCTACAGGACTTTAAGGGAGAGATCAACAATAATACAGGCATAGTATGGGACTTTAACATCCTACTGACATCAATGGATAGATCTTCCAGACAAAAATTAACAAGGAAACAGTGACTCTACAGGACACAATGGATCAGATGAGTTTAATTGACATTTATAGAACATTTCACCACAAATATTCAGAATATACATTTGTCTCAAGTGCACATGGGTCACTTACAAAGATAGACCACATGTTAGGACACAAAACAAGTCTCTACAAGTTCAAGAAGATTGAAATTATATCAAGCACCTTCTCAGATCACAGTGGAATGAAATTAGAAATCAAATATAGTGAAAACACTCCAAAACATTCAAACACATGGGGTCTAAACACATGGGATCATTATTAAATAATGAAAGAGTTAACAATGAGGTCAAAAAGGAATAAAAATCTTCCTGGAAACAAGTGAAAATGAAAACACATCAACCCCAAATATCTGGAACACATCAACAAAAGCCCTCAGAGGGAAGTTCATAGCACTACAGGCCTACCTTAAAACACACACACACACACACACACACACACACACACACACACACACACACACGAAAAATTAGTACTAAACTAACCCTACAACTTAAAGTATTATGAAGAGAACAACAAGAAAATCAATAGTAAGTAGAAGAAAGGAAATAGTAAAGATTAGAGCAGAAATAAAAGATATAGAGACAAAAAATATAATACAAAAATCAATGAAACCAAGAGCTGGTTCTTTGAAAAGATAAACAAGAGGGTGAACCACTAGCCAGACTCATCAAGAAACAAAGAAAGAGGACCCAAATAAATAAAATCAGAAACAAATGCAGTGAAGTAACCACTAACACCACAGAAATACAAAGAATTATAAGAAAATATTATGAACTCCTATATCCCAACAAGCTGGACAATGTGGATGAAATGGACAAATTCCTGGAAAAATACAACCTCCTAAAACTTAATCAGGAAGAATCCAAAAACCTGACTAGGCCATTAACAACTAATGAAATAGAAGCAGTAGTAATAAAAAAAAAAATACCTCCCAGCAAACAAAAGCTCTGGTCCAGAAAGCTTCACATGGGAGTTTTGCCAAACATTCAAAGAAGTCCTAATACCTATACTCCTCAAACTATTCAAAAAAATCCAAGAGGAAGATACACTTCCAAGCTCTTTTTATGAGGAAAGCATTATCTTAATTCCAAAACCAGGTAAAGACACTACTAAGAAAGAGAATTACAAGCCAATATCCCTAATGAACATAGATGCGAAATTCCTCAACAAAATATTAGCAAATTGTATCTACCAACATATTAGAAATATCATACACCGTGACCAAGTGGGATTTATTTCAGAGATGCAAGGCTGATACAATATTTGAAAACCAATTAACAAGATACATCACATAAACAAATTGAAAGACGAAGGTCACATGATCATAACAATAGATGCAGAAAAAGCATTCTACAAGATCCAACACCCATTTTTGAAAAAAACTCTAAACTTAGTGGGAATAGAGGGATAATACCACAACATAATCAAGGTTTATATATGACAAACCTACACAGCCAATATCATACTCATTGGGCAAAAACAAACCATTCACTAAGAACAGGAACAAGACAGGGATGTTGAATTTCACCACTCTTATTCAACATAGTACTGGAAGTGCTAGCCATAGAAATCAGACAACAAGAAGAAATAAAAGGCATTCAAGTTGGAAAGGAGGAAGTAAAACTCTCATTATTCACAGATGGCATGAGAGTATACATAGAAAACCCTAAAGACTCCACCAAAATATTACTAGATTTAATAAATGAGTTCAGCAATGTAGTAGGATACAATATCAACACCCAAAATAAATGGCTTTTTATACATCAATAATGAATTCTGAGAAAGAGAAACTAAACAAATGATCCCATTTACTATTACAACAATAAAATTAAGATACTTAGGAGTAAACTTAACCTAGGAGGTAAAAGACTTGTACTCAGAAAACTACGGACATTGATAAAAGACACAGAGAAAGATATAAACAAGTGGAAGAATATACAGTGTTCATGGATTGGTAGAATCAACATCATTAAAATAGCCATACTACCCACGGCAATTTATAGATCCATTGCAATCCCTATTAAAGTACCAAAAGTATATTTCACGGACCTAGAACAAATAGTCCAACAATTTATATGGAACCAAAAAAAGAACCTAAATAGCTGCAGCAGTCTTGAGAAAATAGAATAAAGTTGGAGAACTCACAATACCAGATATCAAGTTATACTAGAAAGCCACTGTAATCAAAACAGTCTGGTACTGATGCAAAAACAGGCAAATGGAGCAATGGGAAAAAAACAGAGAATCCAGAAATCGCTCTAAGCCATTACATTCAATTGATATTGACAAAGGAGGCAAGAGCATAAAATGGAGTTAAGACAGTCACTTCAATAATTGGTGCTGGGAAAATTGGAGAGATACATTTAAAAAAATGAAACTAGACCACCAACTTACACCATATACAAGAATAAACTCAAAATGGATAAAAGACTTAAATATAAGTAGTGAAAGCTTAAAAATCCTAAAAGAATCCATACACTGCAAAACCTGAGACATCTTGTATAACAATATGTTTATGGCTAGATCTAAGGTAAAGCAAACTAAGGAGAAAATAAACAAGTGGGACTACATAAAAATAAAACTCCTGCACAGCAAAGTAAACCATCAACAAAATGAAGAGGCTGTCCACTATATGGGAAAACATATTTCGCTATGATACACCTGATAAAGAGTTTATATCCAAAATATATAAGGATCTCATACAACTTAATAAAAGGAAGACAGACAATCCAATTAAAAAATGGGCAAATGACCTAAATAGACACTTCTCTAAAGGGGACATATGGATGGCCAAGGGACATATGAAACATTTGCAAAGTCACTAATCATCAGAGAAATGCAAATTAAAGCGACAATGAGATATCAGCTCACACTTGTCAGAATGGCTACCATCAACAATTCAACAAACAACAACTACTGGCAAGGATATGGAGAAAAAGGAACCCTAGTACACTGCTGGTCATAATGCAGATTGGGACAGCCATTATGTAAAACAGTATGTAATTTCCTCAAAAAATTAAATATGGAACTGCCATTTGACCCAGTGATTCCACTTTTTGGATTATAATCTAACACCAACCTGAAAAAAATGTATGAACCCCTATGTTCATAGCAATGCAATTTATAATAGCTAGGATCTGGATACAGCCCAAGTGCCCATGAGTAGATGATTGGGTAAAAAAGCTGTGGTATGCTTAAACCATAGAATACTATGTAGCTGTAAAAAAAGAAGGAACTCCTACCATTTGAGACAGCATGGAGTACCTGTTTTGTATTATATTAAGCCAAATAAGTCAGTTAGAGAAAGAAAATATCACATGATCTCACTCATACGTGGAATCTCATAGGGAAGGGGGGGCGCATGGGGAGAGATTAACCGGGGAACTTATATGCATATATGCATAAACCATGGACACAGCAATAGTGTGGTGGAGGCCTGGGAGGTCTGGGTGCAGGATAAAAGAGGTTAATGGGGGGGGGGGAGGACCATCGATTTCTTATAAAAAATTGTGAAGAGTTTAATGAAGAAGCATAAGATTTATAAATGGTGAAAAGGAAAAGTAATCCTCTCAACCCATAATTCTATATCCACTGAAAATATCCTTTACTGAAGTTGAAATAAAAAATATTTTCAGATAGACACAAATTAAGAGAAAATATTGCTGGTAAGCATACTCCAAAAGAATTGTTAATGAAAATTCTTCATGGAAATTTTAACATAAATAAACTTGGAATATCAAGAATGAAGGAACATCCCTGGCTGGAGTTGCTTAGTGGTAGAGCATGAGCCCCGTGAACCGAGATTGTGCTACAAGAGGTCAATGGGTAATAAAAGGGTGACATATATAATACTTTAAACAATAAATATTTTTAAAGAATGAAGGAAAAATAACAAAAATGCTAAATATTTGGGTAAATATAATAATTATTCTTATCTTGAGTCTTTCAGTAGCTTTAACAAATTAAAGTAAAAATTGTTGCATTGTTTCATGGGCTTTTCTGTGTATATATATGTAATAGAAAACTATATAGTGAAAAATTTCTATCTTTGAAGACTCCAACAATTATTTTTAATAATTAATAGGACAAGAAGAAGGAAATCAGGAAGGATTCGGAAAACTTTAAAATGCTATCAAATTACTGGATCTGATTGACATTCATAGAACTCCCAATCTATAACAGCAGAAAGTATATGAATAATGTGCAAATGGAACATAAACCAATAAGGAGTTCATTCTGGGCCATAAAACAAACACAAATAAATTTAAAAAATAAAATCATACATGTATAGTCTTGGCATAATGTATTTAAACTAGAAATAAAAAAAAAAACAGTGATTATAGGAAAATCTCTAATTACTTGGATTAAACAACACATGTCTAAGTAATCCATGGACCAAATAAGAAATATCAAGAGAAAATACAAAACATTTAAAACTAAATAAAAAATTAAAATATAACATACCAAAGTTTGTAAGACTATGCTAAAAGGATGCTGATAGAAAATTATTGCCTTAAATTCTAATATTAAGAAACAAAAAAATCTCAAATTAATGGCCTAAGATTCAAACTTTAGAATCTAGAAAAATAAGAGAAAAGTAAAGCAGAAGGAAAGATCTATATAAATAAGAGTAGAATCACAAAAATAAAACTAATAGAGAAAATCAGTGAAAGCTTTTTTTTTATTTTTAAGGATGAATTAAAGGGAAAAACATGAAATAAAAGTAAAGAATGAGAGAAAACACAAATATTAAGAATGAAAAAGGGAATATCTTATACACTTGGAGACCTCAAAAAATGTTAATGGGAAAATTTTTTAAAAGGTATGCTCATTAATTCAACAATTCATTAAAAATTGACCAATATTTTGAAAACCACAAACCACTAAAATTCACCCAAACTGAAAGAAATAGATTATACATAGTATATTCCTCTAAAGATTAAATAAATTAAATTAATAGTTGAGACTTTCTAAAAAGATGTTTCCTAACCCATATGGTTTCACAGGAGAATTTGATCAAATATTTAAAGTAGAACTAGAAACAATTTTACACAATGCTTTGAGAAGAGAAGGAAACATGTAGTATTTCATTTTTGAAAGCAAACATTATCCTGATACCAAAACTAGAAAACATTACACAGGAAAAAAAATCCAGATGAATATCCATCAATATAGACACATAAATCCTTAACAAAATACTGACAAATAGGATTCAACTATATAAAAATAATATAAACAATCAATAATATAATAAAATAAGGTCCAAGTAGAGTTTATTTTAGGAACATAGGTCCATTTCAATATTTGCACATCAGTCAATGTACTCCATCACATCAACAGTCTAATGAATAAAAACCACATGATCTTATTGACTAATGCAACAAAAAAATTGATAATACCAATATTTAAATGTGGTAAAAAAAAATGCCTCAGAAAAATAGGAATAGAAAGTAATTTCCTCTCTCTGGGAAGATCAGTACAAAAATTCCAGTTAATATCACCTCTGACAACCAAAGAATGGACACTTTCCCTTAATAATGACCAAAGCAAAGTTATGGAATATCCCCAATCCTATTTAACATAGTACTGGAGCTTTTAGTCTATTAAATAAATAAAAAAAGATAAATGAAGGTTACCATTATGCTGATACCAAAAGGACAAAAGGGCACTGCAAATTCACCAATATATTATAGAAACCACTAAAGGCTCAGTGCACGAATTCATGCACCAGTGGGGTCCCTCAGCTTGGCCTGCAGGATCTGGCTGAAATCAGCTCTCCAACATCCCCTGTGAAATCCTGGATTGCGAGAGGGTGCAGGCCAGGCCAAGGGACCCCATCAGTGCACAATCGGGGCCAGGGAGGTATGTGGGAGGTTGGCCAGACAGGGAGGGACTGTGGGAGGGCTCCAGGGAGTGTCCGGCCCATCTTGCTCAGTCCTGATCAGCCAGACCCCAGCAGCAAGCTAACCTACCTGTCAGAGAGCCTGTCCCCTACTGGTCAGTGCACATCATAGCAACTGGTCGACCAGTCAACTATCTTCCCCTTAGTGGTCAGTGCACGTCATAGTGAGTGGTTGAGCAGCCTTAGCATATCATTAGCATATTACACTTTGATTGGTTGAACGGCCGACCAGTTGACCAGACACTTAGCATATTAAGCTTTTATTATATAGGATAGACAGTGATCAAATGGGATGTATTCCAGAGATGCAAGAATGGTTTAACATCTGCAAATCAATCAATGTAATACACTACATTAACAAAATACAGAATAAAAATCATATGCTCATCTTAATAGATGCAGAAAAATAATTTGACAAAATTCAATAACCAATTATGATAATTTTTTAACAAATTGGTTAGAAAGAAACTGTACCTCAATATAATAAGAACTATATATGACAGTGATGGCGAACCTATGACATGCGTGTCAGCACTGACACGCGTAGCCATTTCTGATGACACGTGGCCACTGAGGCGGCCACATGCTGAGGATGAAACATTTGCTGCTCCTGAGGATGAAACATTTGCGAAATAATGTTTTTTCCTCAAAGTGACACACTACCCGAGTTATGCTCAATTTTTTGGCGAAGTTTGACACACGAAGCTCAAAAGGTTGCCCATCACTGATATATGACAAACCCATAGCATCCACCCTACTAAATGGTTCAGAGCTGAACGCTTTCCTTTTAGATTGGAATAAGACAAAGATGCCCAGATTTGCCACTTTTTATTCAGCATTGTATTGCAAGTCCTAACCACAGTAATTAGGGGGGGAAAAAGGAATAAAAGGCACCCAAATTGGAAAGGAAGAAGTAAAACTGTCACTATTTGCATATGACTTGATACTATATATAGAAAAACATAAGGATTCCACTGAAAAACTGTTAGAACTACTAAATGAATTCAGTGAAGTTCCAATATATAAAATCAATAAACAAAACCTGTTGTGTGTCTATATACTTATAAAAAACTATCAGAAAGAGAAAATAATAAAACGATCTCATTTACAATTGCATCAATTGCATTTATTTTTCAAATAAAGTTAACCAAGGAGGTGAAAGACCTGGACACTGAAAACTATAACACATAGATGAAAGAAATTGGAGAAAACAGGAATGATATTTGTGTTCACAAATTGGAAAAATCAATATATTTAAAATAAGAATGCTACCCAAAGCAATCTACAGATTCAATGAAATCCCTATTAACATTCCAATGGCATTTTTCACAACACTAAAACAAGTAATTCTAAAAATTGTACATAATCACAAAACACCCTGAATAGCCAAAGTGATGTTGAGAAAAAACAAAGCTGGACTTATCATCCTCCTGGACCTCAAACTATAAAACAAAGCTAGAGTAATCAAAACAGTATGGCATTGGCATAAAAATAGACACATAGATCAATGGAACAGAATAGATAATCCAGAAAAAAACTCATACATATATGGTCAATTAATTTATAACAAAGAAGCCAAGAATATACACAGAAAAAGGATAGCCTCTTCAATAAATGATGTTGGGAAAACTGGACAGCCACATGCAAAAGAATGAAACTTAACCACTATCCTTATACCATATGCAAAAATTAATTCAAAATGGATATAAAACTTGAATGTAAGACCTGAAATCATAAAACATCTAGAATAAAACATAGGCAGTAATTTCCCTGACATCCGTCTTGGCATTGAATTTTTGGATCTGACTGCAAAAGCAAAACTAGGGGGGATTATATCAAACTAAAAAGATTCTATACAGCAAATGAAACCATCAACACCTTCCTGTTGTATTTGAGCCTTGATTGCTGTTGGCACCTCAATAGGAGAGATTTACTCCCAGGTCAATCAGTTGCAACGACTGGCTGCAACCACTATGGATGACCAGCTCAGCAAGGACTCACTGCACAGACAGAGCAGGAATTTTTTCAGCAGGTATCTCATGAAAATTAACTTGTGGAGGTGATTATGTGGTACATCCATATGGTCTGAAGCTGTTCACTGGGTGCACTGGTTCTGGAGCCTCTTGGGAGATGCAGGCAAATATCAGCCATCACCTGTGTTCTACCCAGTGCCACCTGGCATGAGCTACACAAAATTTACAGATGGTTGCTACTTTTGCTGGGCTTGGAGGTACCCAGGAGAGGCCAAGTTGCCAACTCAGCCTGGCTTCCGCTAGTGCCAGACCTGAGGCCACTTAATGAGACATGTGGGGCAAGCCAAAGCTAGATGCTGCTTGTTTGAAAGCTTTTTTTTTTTTTTGGAAAATGGGAACCATTATCCAAGATTGGCTATTCCTATGGAAAAGCCACTGGAAACAGATTAGGAGGACCCAAAGTTGGGTGCAGTGGGGTGGTATATATGGAGTCTCAGATAATCACTAGGTTTGGGTAAACAGTATTAGCCTGGTTGGTGGAGACTCACATGTGGTGCCTGCCTGCTGGCTATGTGGAGGGAGTGCTCAACAAAGCAACAATTGCCTCTGCCAGTACTTCTCTATCTGGGAAAGCTGCCCTCCAGCTCTCATCCTGATGCCACATTTCATTTTCTCCCCCTATGCCCCTTGTGCCTTTCAAGCTGTTGCCCCAGCACTGGAGCTCAAAATGAGTCTAAGTATGTCTATGTGCAGATCCTTTAAGAGGAATGCCTAGGGCTCCAGAGCCCTCATCTCATTCAGACACAAACCCCACTGGCTCTTACAGCCAGAATATGGGGACTTCTCTTCCTGGCATTGGAATCCTGGGTAGGGGATCTGTTGTGGGGTTGGGACATCTCACTCCTCAGTAGGGGTCTTCAGAGCCAAGATAGCCCTCCCAATTTTTGTCCACAACATGTGGGTGTGGAATCAGCCCATTCCAAATCTCTTCCCCTCCTACCAGTCTCAGTGTGACTTCTTTTATTCCCTAGTTGTAGGACATGATAATAATGGTAGTGGAGAAGGCAGGCCTTACCAATTAAATGTCATCACACTAAGCAATAGTTCATATTTTAAAATTGGATGGTAAAAATTAGAGCAATTGTGAGAGATTTTTTTTGTAGAGCTATTTAAGAAGACTTATTTTGGTAACAGATGCCTGAAATGTCTTTGATATGTTTAGATTACTAGAGGGGGTAATATAAATTTTGTGTATGACCCAATGTGAGGTGTCACTGTACTACACTCTTTAGAATGAACTAAATCTCATCATGACACAATATAGGATTATGCCCTAATTAAAGAGGTAGCATTGGAATAGGCACTAGGTCACACTTCCTGGACACATGGGTCATATGTACATATTCTACATATACGAAAATGGAAAATCAGATTTTTTCAATTGTATTCTTGTCTTCCACTTTGCTTACCAAATGCTGAATTTTGTTCTTAGATGAGGAGGGGAAGAAGAGACATTACTAAAATCTCCTATGAGGAGAAGAAGCTGTTTAAAGTATGCACCTATTATATGGCTTTACTAAAAAGTGATAAAAGTATTTGTAACTAAAATAAGGTTAATATGGTGTAAAGAAAAGTAGAATGAGAGCATAAATAAAGCTAGACAGGAACACTTTGAATAGTAGCATGGAGCTTTGCACATAGCAGACATATAATATTTTCTGTATATTTGTAGATTCTGGCAACAGAGCTATTTTTTTTTAGAGCAATGAGTCCTATGAGGGAAATACCTTCAGGGCTCTTCCTATATCCACACAGGTGGAGACTAGTGAATTCATATATTCTGTTATTTTAGGAGTTGGCAAAACAATCCTAAACTGAGTGTCATAACATGGGTCTAGGCCAAGCAAGTAATTCTATGGCTTCTGGGAGTTAGAGCACTCATATCCAAAAAGCTAGCCCCATGAATCCTTCAACCAATTCCATTTATAATTATTCCTAATACATGAGAGGGCCCCAAATGATTAATGATAATGGAAGCTTTTTTCAAAGAATTATGCTTCCAGTTCCAGATATGAGTGTTTAGAAGTGAATCAGATCCAGGCATTTTCTAGGAGCAAACACTTTTCTGCTCACTTGTCTCCAATTAAAATCACTACTGAAAACATCTTTATCTTTTGCCCTTCATTATTCTCTTCTTTTCCCCCTCCCTTATTTCCTTTTTACTTCCTTCCCTCTTCAGGCCTTCCTCACCTTCTTTTATTCAAATGATAGTTGAACCCTTCCATGTGCTTGACCCCAAAAAACAACAACAACAACAAAAACACACACACAAAACTCAAGTTCTCTGACCCCAGTAACCTAATTCTAATAAGAAAAAAGGAAAAGGTAATTATCACATATAAGAAGGGCTACACATGGTACTGAGTGAGGATGAAGGCAGAACATTTAGGACAGCTGGCAGTGAGGCATGGAAAGATGCATGGGAAAAATAAACATCAAGTGAAATCACTAAAGCTTTCCCTGAAAGGGGAGCTTCCTGGAATGAGCACTAAATAATTTATAATTATCTATGTGAAGCTAGGTGTGCTATACTTCAAACAAAAATATCAATTTGTGTAAAGTAAAGGAGGTTTGAAGCAGTATGGAATGTTCAGGAGAACCACAAGCATAGAATTGTGAAGAAGAAATGTGAAAGATGAGAATAAAAAAATCACGTACACTGCTGGTGGGAATGCAGACTGGTATAGCCTCTGTGGAAAACAGTATGGAGTTTCCTCAAAAAATTAAAAATGGAACTCCCATTTGAACTAGTGATCCCACTTCTAGGAATATATCCCAAGAAACTAGAAATACCCATCAGAAAGGATATATGCACCCGTATGTTCATAGCAGCACAATTTACAATAGCTAAGATTTGGAAACAGCCTAAGTGACCATCACCAGATGAGTGGATTAAAAAACTGTGGTACATCTTACTAGTATACAATGGAATACTATGCAGCTATAAAAAGAAAGAACTCTTAGCATTTGCAACAGCATGGATGGACCTGGAGAGTATTAAGCTAAGCGAAATAAGCCAGATAAAGTTAAGTATCACATGATCTCACTCATATGTGGAATCTAATGAACAACATAAACTGATGAACAAAAATAGACCCAGAAACACAGAAGCACTGATCAGACTGTTAAACCTCATAGGGAAGGTGGGGGGAGGGGGATATCAACCAATGAACTCATATGTGCATATGCATAACCCATGGACACAGACAATAGGGTGGTGAAAGCCTGGGGTGGGAGCCAGGGTGGGGTGGGAGAGGTCAATGGGGGGAAAAGAGGCCATATATAATACTTTCAACAATGAAGATTTAAAAAAAAATCATGAAGAGCTCTCTTTCTGCAACAAGGTGCTGCATTTGATTCTCTTTGCCATTTCTTCCCACAAGATCAAGATCCTAAATCATATATCCAGGATCAAATTTAGAAACTTCCTTTACATCCAGGTCATGGTTTTGTCTTTGCTGAAGACTAGAGGCTGCTAGTTTACCATTCTACTCTTGAATGGAAGCTTTTTATTGCAAATACCTTGTCCCTGTTTTACTGTTGTATAACAAATGTTTTATGTGTGTGTGTATGGGAAGGGGGAGAAATATAAGGTCGGATAACTCGGAAATATAGGGTCAGATAACTTATTTTTAGTTTTAATTTGCTGTATCACAAGAAGCCACAACTGGACCTGATGAAGAGGAGTTCATATGACTCAGAAGTTTGGGACTTTAAGTTAGGTGTGGCAAATAAATGAGACTGGGGAGGGCATGCATGTGATTTATATTTGGAAGATCCCTGGAAATTGTTGTGTAGAGTTGTTAAATTTACTTGGCCAACATCTTTTGCATTTTCATTGCAAGAATAAATGTCTTCCCATTGCCATGCAAAAAATAAAAATAAATGTTCCTGGCCAAGAAAAAAAAGCAGAATTGATCCATTTCCCAATGGATTTGAATGAAAACTGGTAATAAAATCAGATACAATGAGAAGAGAAGACATTGGAAAAGAACCAAATTCGGTCTATGAGGAATCACACATGAGAGATGGTTCACATATTTATGCAGTATCCAGGTTGCCTGCACCCTTAAATGACTGAAAAGATCACTGCTGTCTGGATAGTTGGGCATTTTATTTGGAAAATTATTGGACTCGTGATTTTGGTCTATTGATTTTCTTCTGCATTAATAGGTTGGTTCAGTAATAAATGTGTGATAACTTTTTTTAAAAAATCATGAAGTCAGATCAAGAAGGACCTTAATTAACCTAAGAAGAAAGAGAAAGGCCCAGCTGGCATGGCTCAGTAGTTGAGCATTGACCTATGAACCAGGAGGTCACGATTTGAATCCAGGTCAGGGCAACCACCTGGGTTGCGGGCTCGATCACCAGTGGGGGCGTGCAAGAGGCAGCTGATCAATGATTCTGTCTTATCATTGATGTTTCTATCTCTCGCTCCCTCTCTCTTCTTCTCTGAAATCAATAAAAATATATTTAAAAAAGAAATAGTGTTATTGGTTAAAAAAAAAGAAAAGAAAAGAAAGAGAACTAAGTTAAATTTGAATTTAAAACTTAATCAAAATGCCAGGCCCAGATAGCTTCACTGGTGAATTTATTAAACATTTAAAAATAAATAATAGCAATCCAGTAGAGAAACTGGAACTCCTATATTACTGGTAGGAATGCAAATTAGGTGAGCCACTTAGGCAATTTGGCAGTTTTCTTCTAAAGTTACATATGCTTACCATATGACCCAACAATCCTACTCCTAGTTTTTTCTGAGGAATAAAAAGAACGTATGTACAAAAGACTTGTATGTATAGCAGTATAAACTCATGACACCATTATTCATAATAGCAAAAAAATGATAACAAGCCAATTATCAACTAATGAATGGATAAACAAATTTTGGTATATCCATACAACAAAATTTGATGAATCACTGATGGAGGCAATGTCATGGGTAAATCAACAAATGATTATGGTGAGTAAAAGAAGCTAGAGGCAAAGGACTACATATTGTAGTCCTGATTCTAGGACAAAAATTTAATAATTAAGAGCAAAATAGTGGTTCCCTGGGGCTGAGATCAAGGGAGGGGACTGGCTGCAAAAGGATAGGAAATGGTTTATATCTTAATTGTGGTGATTATAACCACATAAAATAGCCTAAATCATGTGGTACATATCAAGTTAGAAAGATTTATTGTTTGTAAATTATACCCCAATAAGGGGGGGGATGTTGTATAGAGAACAACTGAAATCCATTGAAATGGCTTAAGTTATTGCCTATGAAGATAATAAAGGGTATTTTAGGATATTGGTGTTATGAAAAGAAGGGAAGAAATAGACATAAAAGGGTTCAAAGGTAAAATCTATAAGTTGACTGTTTACTTGAGTGAGAAGTTAATGATGACTTACAGATTTCTGGTTTGGCCAAGGTTGTACTAAGGTTGTAGCATATGGAGGATGATAAAATATTTAAAGTGAATACAAGGAACTTTGCTTTGAATGTGTTGATTTTAAGTGGCATTTTGGACATGTATGTACCCAGTAAGGGAGTAAACATAGTCTGGAGTTCAGATGAGAGGTCTAGGTTGGTTTACAGTTACTTCCTACTACATTTTTAGTAATGGTGAACTTTCATTTCATTTTAGTTTGGTTAGTTTGTTTTTGGTAGTGCAAATGATTAAGAACTTAAAAGTAACCAAGGTGACAGTACCTCAGATTATACTTTTTTCATAAGCCATGGATGATTCCCTAAGTTCAAAGCCTATAGATCTGTACATTAAAGTGAGATGCTACAGTTCCCTAATACAATTGTGGAGCTTATAAAAAATGAGAGTTACAAGCCTTAGTGTACTATCATCATAAACCAAACCTAGTATACTGTGGACAAAATGTGCATGGCTGAATGAATGCCAACCAGGAAGAGAAGACTGCCTGATCAAAGCTCTGAAGAATCATCTCACAGTACCATTTGATAGTAATGTATCCTAAGACTGAGCTAAACCTCTCTATTACATTGGACTTAAAAACAAATGCATTTATGTAAAATGTTATGAGTTTTAAATCTATTCAAGTATATAGAAGCTTATGCACTAAAGACAGGGGAAAAGATCCAGAAGGTGAAATTGGGATTGATCATGACTGACATAACTAACTTATTCCCAAATCTATATCTCAATAATTTTGGATTTTTGGCATTTCATTTCTGTATTTATTTTCCTACCCACACTTTTGAACCTCTATTAAGGACAAAATCATCATATCCATTAAGTAGTAATCAGACAGTATCTAGACTATAGATTAAGGTGACCAGATTTTAACATTGGTAAAGTGGGACACCATTGACCGGGGGGGGGGGGGGGGCTGTTCTTGATTAAAAATTTGGTCTATATGGAGCAACAAAAATTTTCGTAGAACGCAAAAATAGTATTGTAATATATTTTTTTTAATTTCAACATAAGTACAATTTACAAATATAATAAATAAAAAATTATGTATAGTATTATTTTATTCTTTGGCATATTTCTCATTTGAGTGAATTTTTTTTAGTAGATTGCTGTCGTTGTTTAAAAGGTCATGAATTTGCCGTAACGTAAGTCGTGTCACTTTCAAGGCCAGCGCTAGACTTTTTGCCGCCACTATAAAAATATAAATAATACGAGTACTGTCTGCTAAATTCAAGAAAATTTATGTATTTATGAAATAAATAAATAAATTACTTACCTAAATTATCTGAATAGCTGATTTGTAATGACATCACTTGTTTAACTAGCTTACTAGCACGCAGTATGATGTGTAGCGTCTGAGAGACAGTTACAAAATGTTTTCGTCATTGCCAATCCCCAAAAATGCCATTGTTCATTAAGTCCAAACAATGGTGGTCGAATTCTAACAACTGATCAACAATGCGAACTTTAATAAGCAGTTCTCAATAATCAGTTCTCAATAATTATTTGTTATTGTTGAAGTTTAACATTATAAAATTAACAAAAATAATATAAAACTCATATCCTGGCTAAATAGCGACTTGGCTGCCAAAAACCGTATATTCCCTTCCTGTTCTCTCGCCGTTCCCTAGCTTGTCGTGCATTCTTTCCAAAAATCGGGACTTTTTTAAAACGCTGTGGGACGCGGGACAAATTGTTAAAAATCGGGACTGTCCCGCCAAAAGCGGGACGTCTGGTCACCTAACTATAGATCTACACAACAGCTCTGATCCATCAGGAATCTAGAACAAGGACATCAAATAAGAATGAAACATGAGCACTGTGCAAAATATAACATATTACACATTACATTTTCATCTATATAAACTATGGAATAGCTAGGAAGCTTCTCTAAAAGCAGGTAACTCAAACACTCAGTGTAACATTCCAGTCTAATCTTTCCATTCCTTGATTCATATGTTAACTAAAATGAACCACTGAAAGTTTTAATAACAAATGGATTTTTAAAAAACTGAACCACAAAATCCAACCCTAAAGTTAAAAAAAAAATAAATGCCATTATAACCTCATCTACTTTAAATACCATGAACATTTCAGATAGTTGGCCAGTTAAAAATATCTATCAGGTACCTACAATAATAAATGCACTTTATTTGCCAAGCTCTGTGGGAGATATTTAGAAATTTTTAAAACTGCACATAGGAATTACCAAGGATCTTATAAACAAGGCAGAGAGTCAGTATTCCATTTATGTACAGATGAAGAATGCATACATCACACCTTTTTAAAAATCCTCATCTGAGGATATGTTTTTGTTGATTCTAGACAGAGAGGAAAAGAGAGAGAGAGAGAGAGAGAGAGAGAGAGAGAGAGAGAGAGAGAGAAATATCTATCAGTTGCCTCCTGAACTCGCCTTGACCAGGGATTAAAATGTAACATTTTGGTGTACAGTATGACATTCCAAACTCCTGAGCTATTGGGGCAAGACACTTACATCATTCTTTTTTTATTGTCACTGCTGATATTCTAGTTCAGGCCTTACCTCCTCAAACTTGGATTATGTCAAACTCTAATTAGAGCACAAATTCCATACACTCCTCTGACCTAACTCTCTGCTCCAATATAACCACCTATTAGATGACAGAAAAACCTGCTTAAAATTCCTAATCCAACATCATTTGCTCAAAAAATATTAATTAGCTTCCTACCGAGTAAAGTTCAAACTCCTGTCCTCTCCAAAGTGAATTATTCATTCATTACACATTGTTCAATATGCTTTGGCTTAAAACACATCTGTTTTTGTTGTTATCACTCCATCCTAGAGTTGTATGCTTTGTACTTAACAACTATCCAAATATTGCAAATCCATCAATACATTGTCATACATGTTTAGTGAATGGAATTGAATTTGTTCAAATGTGGAAGAATTATAATAAAGTGGAATGAGCACTTGACTCATACTCAGGCAACCTGAATTCTAATTCTGGCTTTATCAACTCATTTATATGGGTCTTGGTTTCTTTATCTGTAAAATAAGAATAGCATCTGCTTTGACTGCCTTACAAGGTAATGTGAGAATTATATAAGAAATAAAATATAAAACTATTTTGAAAAACATAAAGGTTTTATTATGACACTAGTAGCTCATTGCATGATATTGCGTGCAGTAGGCCACCCGTCACTTCCATGGGAGCCGAAAGAAACTGCAGCATGCTGCCAGGAGCCTTGTTGCTGCCACAGGAGCCATGCAGCTTCTGCAGGAGGCGGAAATGAGCTGTGCCACTTCCACGGGAGCCTGGAGGGACCCATGACAATTCCACGGGAGGTGGGAGGGAGCTGCGCTGCTTCTGCAAGAGGCAGGCCTGCCATCTCCTCTCTGGGCCTGTGCTCAGCTGCAGAGGCAGTGAGCTGGCCCCCTTGTCCCTATCTGTGTCCGCTATGGCTCTGGGGGGCCAGATTGAGCCAGGGCATGGTGGCTCGCCAGCCCCCCTGTCTCTGTCTCTGTCTCCACTCTGGGCCTTGCCTGCGCACTCAACTTCCTCCTGTCCGGTCATGACCTGTTATGGTGTCCCGGCCTAATTTGCATATTATCATATATATATATATATATATATATATATATATACACACACACACACACACACATATATGTATATATATGGATATATATATATATATATATATATATATAAAATGATAATTATCACATACATATACAGAGTTGTCTATTTTTAAAATGACCCCCATTAAAAGTCACAGTAAATGTAACCACATGGTATGGACATGAACATATATTTATATCCACAAAATACATCATATTGATCATATACAAAATTGCTAACACATTTTAATCTCACAAGGCTTATTTTATGCTCCTGAAAAGCACATACAGGGGTGGGCAAAAGTAGGCTTACAGTTGTGAGTATGTCAGACACAGTTTATTCTTGTATTATCCTATATAATAAAAGGCTAATATGCAAATTGACCGAATTGCAGAACAACTGGTCGCTATGATGCACATTGACCACCAGGGGACAGATGCTCAATGCAGGAGCTGCCCCCTGGTGGTCAGTGCACTCCCACAGGGGAAGCGCTGCTCAGCCAGAAGCCCTAAGCCAGGCTCATAGCTGGTGAGCACAGGGGTGGTGGTGGGAGCCTCTCCCACCTCTGCAGCAGCACTAAGGATGACCAACTGCCAGCTTAGGCAGGCCTAAGCTATCAGTTGGACACCCCCTGAGGGCTCCAAGACTGCAAGAGGGTGCAGGCCAGGCTGAGGGACTACCCACTCCTCTGAGTGCGCAGATTCTGTGCACCAGAACTCTAGTTACTTATAATAATAAAGCTATTGTAATAATAATAGCTTGCATTTATTTTTCCATATGAACAACTGTAAACCTACTTTTACTCACTGCTGTACATTCTCTAGATGAAATAACAAAAAGGTTGCATTATAATATCATTTGAGGAGAATTACAAAATGGCAGTGGAGCAAATGGAAGCTACATTGACATGATCCTAGAACCAAACTGGAAAACAAAATACAGAAAAACTATCCTGAATAATCAACTGAAGACTTGCTGGAGAAAACCCTGATAACCAAGAACAGAAAGTGGAGACTGTATAGACTGTACAGAGACTGATAGGATGAGCAGAGGTGTGAAAGGGCTGGTTGGGTTCCCACACACAGCAGCTTAGATACCAGAGGGATATCTTAGTAAGAGGTGTTTCCACTGAGAAGTCTGGGGTCTAATCCCCAAACTTGGCTCCCCATCCCAGTGTACCAGACCTATGATGGTTCACACAGAACATCTGGCTGTGAAAAGCAGGAGGGTTGATGTCTTCCAGGGAGAGATGACTAGAAAAGCAGGCACCTTCATTAAAAGACAAGACTAAAATTTCATGTGCAGCCACTAACCTTGAACTATGGCAGAGTGAGGGAAGAGTGGACTGAAACTATTTGAGCAGAAGCCAGGGTTGGTTGCTCTGGGGTTAGAGCTCCAAAGGCAGACACCCTCAGTTCCTGTGCTGAGACATTCATTCATACAGCAGAGGATATCTTTCTCCAGCAGACCTTTACCATCCAGGCAACTTTTGCATGGTGTGGAAAGCAATTGCCCCACCCTATTGGAAAAAACCCTTGCCCCCCCCCCTCCCCCCATGGAGTTTCTTAGGCCCATTAAGAGACTGAGAATAGCAATCAGCTTGCAGGCAGAAGGAATTGCTGAGCCATGTTGGTGAAACTATCTATGGCCTGATACTAATCAAGACAATAACAATCTGACTACAGGCATAGGCGGTCTCTTGAGGTTTTGAATCTTTGCATGATCTAATTCTGGGCCTGGGGCTAGGAAAAGAAGACCTTGGTGCACATCTTAGCACCCAGCCCCAGCAGAGGGAGCCAAAAACTGTGGATTGCTTATAGCTCCAAACAGGGTACTGAGGGCCAGTCACAAATAGCATCTGACATTGTCCTGCCCTAGAGATTGGGAGTTGTAGCAGATCAACATAATACATAAACACAAACACAAACAGGTAGCCAAAATGGGGAGACACAAAAACAAGCCCCAAATGAAAGATCAAGAGAATTATCCAGAGAAGAGCTAAATGAAATGGAAATAAGAAATTTATCAGATACAGAGTTCAGGATAATGATGGTAAGGATGCTCAACATTGTGAGAAAATATATAGTAATTGGGAAAAAAGACAGTCGGAAATAAAAGAATAACATATCACCAATAAAGAACACATTGGAAGGAATAAA
Organism: Eptesicus fuscus; assembly: GCF_027574615.1. Lineage (NCBI taxonomy): Eukaryota > Metazoa > Chordata > Mammalia > Chiroptera > Vespertilionidae > Eptesicus > Eptesicus fuscus. The sequence goes on from NC_072473.1 coordinate 29,622,549, forward strand.
CATCAGATTAGGGGAAACTGAGGATCAGATCAGTGAATTAGAAGACGGGGTAGAGAATCAAAAAGAAAAAAAAAAACAATTAAAAAACAGGAGTACAGCTCAAGAGAGCTGTGGGACAATAAAAAATAATAACAATATTCATATCTTTGGATATTCTACCAGAAGGGGAAGAAAGTGAATAAGTAATAGAGAACCTGTGTGAAGAAATAAAAGCAGAAAACTTCCCTAACCTGGGGAAGTAAAAAGTCACACAAGTTCAGGAGGCACAGAGAGTCCCTAGCAAGAAGAACCCAAACAGACCCACACCAGACACATCATAATTAAAATGCCAAAAATTGAAGACAAAGATAGAATCTTAAGGGCAGCAATTTGTTACCTACAAAGGAGCTTCCATAAGGCTGTCAGCTGATGTTGCATCAGAAACTCTACAGGCCAGAAGGGAATGGCATGAAGTTTTTAAGGTAATGAAAAGCAAGGATCTGAAACCAAGATTATATACAGCCAGTCTATCATTCAAAATAGATGATGAAATAAAGTTTCCCAGACAAATAAAAAGGCTAAAATAATTAATCATCACCAAACGAGCACGAGCACTGCAAGAAATGCTAAATGGAATGCTGTAATGAGAAGAAATATATATAGAGAGAAACATAGGCATAAAGAATTAAAATAGCAAATTTAGCAAGATTCCAGCATGGCGGCCAGCAGGTCTGGAGTGAGGGAGAGAGTGTGAGTGAGGGAGGGAGTGAGAGGGTGTGTGTGTGGACGTGAGTGTGTGTGTGTGTGTGTGTGTGTGTGTGTGTGTGTGTGTGTATAGCAAGCATGTCAAACTCAAAGACTAACACGGGCCAAATAAACAAGGTTTAAGTTTATGTGGGCTGCAAAAAACCAAAAGCTTCAATTTTCATACAAACATAGGTTTGTTTAGATAGAGACATGCTGAATACAAAGGGCTGAAGTAAATCAGTAATCATTAACATAAAATAATAGAACATTTTAATAAAAATTAATATTTTTCTTGAACATTAACTCACCAAACACTGAACAACTGCACAAATTAATAAGCATAATGCAAATAAACCTATTTTTCTTGTTCTCTGAAAGTGAAATATTTCCTGTTGTGCGCACTAAACAAATCAGTATAAGACTAATGACTTGGCAATCGGCTGCTAAAATATTTGCTGCTAGTATTAGTGGAGAGAAATGGTGTGCCTGCACATAAGGCACTAAGGGAAATGAATGCAACACGATTATAGTAATCAGACATTAGCGAATATTGTAGTTTGTTATTAATAACTATGTATAACAGGATATTGTAAAAATTAAGTTATGAAATTGTTATTAAAACATTTCCTACATACCATTATATTGGCTGGACCACAAAAATATTCTTTGTGGGCTGCATGAGGCCCACAGCCATGAGTTTGGCATGCTTGGTGTACAGTCTGACCACACATGGATTCTCAGGGGCTGGCAGTTCAGGCTATCCTGGCCAAAGAGCCCCTACTGCCATAGGCATTCCCCAGGTGCTGCTCTGGCTCAGAGACCACACCATCTTGACAGATTTACAAGGTCCTCCTTGGGAGGAGGCTGCAGGAAGCAGCAACTGCTAGACACCCAGCCTCACCATCACCTGGACTAGCCCCAGATATGGCCCAAACCCAGGGGCACCCTGCCACAGACTCTGCCCAAGCGAGTGTTTACCACAAGGACACACCCCAGATATTGTGTGTGCCCACTACAGACATTGCCTGGACCAGTGGGACCTGTGCACCTGCAGCCGACACATGTGACTCCACACTATCACTACAAGGAACTATTGCTACAGCTCTAGCCACTCTCTGGGCAGAGCTACAACCTGGAGGACACAGCATCATTTGGGTTTACAAGGACCTCCTTTTGGGGAGGCTGCAGAGAGAGGCAGCAGCTAGGTGCCAAGCCTTGCCACCACTCAAACTCACTGAAGCTTGGGCCTCACACACCTGCAGAAGACACAGGAAAGACCTCCATGAGCCTAACAGACACCAAGCCTGATCACTTGTACCTGACGGGGGACTCAACCTGGCCTCTATGCCACCACTGTGGGACCACCACTAACCCAGCAGGACTCTTGCCCCTGCTGTGTACTCATCCACTGCCACTGCTACTGGGCTGCCACTGCCACCGTGCTGCCACTGCCACCCTAGAGCCCAGCTGCTCCATTCCATTGCCAGGTCCAGTGGACAGGAGGTGCGCTGAAAGCACAGAGGTGAATGCAGCATCCTCTGACATGGATCTATTAGAACCAAGGTCCTGAGGAGACTGAAGAGGCTGCAGGTGTGTAGGTGAGATGGGAGTGCCTGGGTATGAGAGAGGAGGTCCTGAGAGCACTGGATGTGGAGACTGGGCAGTGATTGAAGCAGTGGAATACTGGGGCTGGAGACCCTGGATAGAGTAGCACTAGCACCCCACCATCGTGCAGCCTGGGAAGCTCCCCGTCATCAGTGGGAAGGGCCATGTAACTGATCTCAGGGCCAGACTACACTGGAGGGGCCTGAAGGACACATCCAACATTGAATCTGGGGGGCCTCTATTTCTTAGAGGATCTCATGCTGGTGAGCAGAAAGAAGACTGGTCAGTAAGTCCAGGAGGGAGGAACAGCCCTGCCCATCTGGAACACAAGGGAAGTCCCTCTTTCCCACTTGCAAAACAGCTGCTTCTGACCCAACCTAGAGTGACTTGAGGCACAGGGAAACAGCCCAGGGCAGGAAATCTGTGCCCCTGAAAGTGACAGAGAGGAGGTGGCAGCAAACCAGGCAGAGCTGAGGATTAGAAGAGGAAGGGCCCAATGTCCTCTCATACATGCTACTGACAACACTCCCAACACGAGTCTGAGCAAACCATCCAAGTCAAGACCAGGATACCCATACAGAAAGCTAGAAGGGGTCAATTAGGAGGAAAAAGGGACATATGTAATCCTTTAAACAATAAAGATTTAAAAATAATCCTATCTAATAAAAGAGTGATGTGCAAATTAACCATCACTCCACTACACCCACAAGCCACGCCCACAAGCCAATCAGGAGTGAATATGCAAATAAACCCAACCAAGATGGCTATGGCCACAGAGAGCAGGAGGGAGGCTTGGGTTTCCCTGGCAATGGAGGAAGCCAAGCTTTCTGCCTGGCCTAGCTGGCCTAGTACTCCACTCAAGGCTACAAAGTTTCAATGATAGAAGATACATAAATCCAAACAGAAATGGCGGCAGCCATGGAGATGGAAAGAGCAGGAGGCTAGGGTTACCCCCGGCGATGAAGAAAGCCAAGCTTTCCACACATCCTGGCCAGCCCAGTCCTCCGCTTAAGGCTACAAAGTTTCAATTATAGAATATACATACATCCCAACAGAAATGGCTGCCGCCACAGAGCAAGCAAAAGGCTTGCCTCCACTCCAGGCTACAAAGTTTCAATTGTAGAAGATAAATAAACCCCAGATACCAGGGCCTCCACTTGGATCGCCAGGGGGTGTGGCCAGCCTGCAAACCACCACAGGCCCCTCACCCAGGCTTCCCCACACCCCAAGGGAGCCCCACCCTGATCCAGGACACCCTTCAGGGCAAACCAGCTGGCCCCCACCCGTGCACCAGGCCTCTATCCTATCTAATAAAAGAGTAATATGCAGATTGACCATCACTCCAACACACAAGATGGCTGCCCCATGTGTTCAAAGATGGCTGCCCCCATGTGGACACAAGATGGCCACCACAAAATGGCCAGCAGGGGAGGGCAGTTGGGAGGGACCAGGCCTGCAAGAGAGGGCAGTTGTGGGTGATCAGGCCAGCAGGGGAGAGCAGTTAGGAGGGACCAGTCCTGCAAGGAAGGGCAGTTGGGTGTGACCAGGCCTGCAGGGAAGGGCAGTTGGGAGGGACCCAGGCCTGCAGGGGAGAGCAGTTGGAGGGGACAAGGCCTGTAGGGGAGGGCAGTTAGGGGTGACCAGGCCTGCAGGGGAGGGCAGTTAGGGGAAAATAGGTTGGCAGAGGAGCAGTTAGGCATCAATCAGGCTGGAAGGGGTGGGGTTAGGGGGTGATCAGGCTGGCAGGCAGAAGTGGTTAGGGGCCATCAGGAAGGCAGGCAAGCGAGCCGTTGGAAGCCAGCAGTCTTGGATTGTGAGAGGGATGTCCAACTGCCCATTTAGGCCTGATCCCATAGGCTTTGGGCCTAAACGGGCAGTCGGACATCCCTCGAGGGGACCCAGATTAGAGAGGGTGCAGGCTGGGCTGAGGGACACACCCCGTGCACGAATTTCGTGAACCAGGCCTCTAGTAATTATAATAATATCATTTGAATTTGTCCTTTTTTTCTGATAGAGCTGCTCCCAAAATACATTCTATTTCTAAGACACATGTTCAAAATCCATAAAGAGTTTATTCAGGTTGATTTATGTTATAAACAAATGTTATCCTATCAAATAAAGAGGGAATATGCTAATTGCCCCTCACACCATAGCGAAGATGGTGGATCCCACAGCCAATAAGGAGGGAATATGCTAATTGACTGCCACACCATCAAAGATGGTGGTGCTCACAGTCAATAAGGAGGAAGGATGCTAATTGACTGCCACTGTCCCAAAAATAGCAGCACCCACAGCCACAAGATGGTGGCACCCAGTCCCCTCAACCCTGCTTTGTGCGCCTACCTCCAGAGTCCCCCAGTCCCATCAGCCCCCCCAGGTGCCCAGGGCCATCCCGAGGCACAGGAAAGCCTCAGATGGCAGTTGCCCAGCTGCCCAGGGCTGCCCGAGGCTCAGGTAACCAGTGCTGGCTGAGGCTTTCACTGTCGGCAGTGGCAGCAGCAGAGGTTGATGGGGGCATCACCATCCCCTGATAGCCAGGTTGCCTCCCGCCCCTGAGTGCTCCCAGACTGTGAGAGGGGGCAGGCTGCACTGAGGGACACCCACCCTCCAGTGCATGAGTTTTCATGCACTGGGCCTCTAGTATATAATAATTGGGAGTAAAAAACCACCTTAGTTGATATCTAATGTAGTGGGATAATAACATACATTACTTATTTGTACAGTTGAGATTCATGTACTTTTAAGAGCAAATGTACTTTTCAATGAGTTCATTGTAGTTTGAGAATGCCTATTATTTGTACTTGTCCTATTTATCTATACATTACTCATATATATTAACCTTTTGCACTCAGATGTCGAGTGTGACTTGACACGGTTAGCATTAGAATAAAGGAATCGAGAAAAAAGCAAACGAGTGCAAAGGGTTAATGCATTAACAATATCATATAAATTATATAGAAGCTTAGCACTCACAGCCAAAATTCAAGGAACATACAATATCTGTGATTGCATGTAATGCTCAGGTATCACCAAAAGTAATGAGTTTAAATGAGTATTAATTTTAATATTTAAAAGAGTTAGACTATCTTGACTGCATAAGATAGTCAAAGTTTTTATAACCTAAAACTTTACTTCCAAAGAGAAAATAAACTATATCAACCTTTAGAGTATAATAGTAATCATATAAACATACTTCTGTGGGATTTAACTTTTGCTGCACAGAAGGAACCCTGACATATTAATAATTTATGATTTTTGACTGTTTCTCTATTTAATGCAAAGAAAATACTCAATTGGGAAAATATATTTTGCATTTTAGTTGGATAAAGTGCAACTTGAAAGTTACGTGCATTTTCTCTAAGATTTGCTATTTTTGCATACCATTTATTCCATTTTCCCATAACACTTCCATTGAAAAATACAGTTTAGTATTTACTATGTGCTGTGATGTCATGTGAAGATTTTTTTTTAATTATTAAGCTTTTGCCTATGCCTCAAGATGCTCACAATCTATATGTTTCTCAAAGTTCACTGTCCATCTAAATAGTAACAGGGCTTGTTAAAATACAAATTGCTGGGCCTCACCCCTGGAGTTTCTGATTCAGTAGATATGGTGAGAAGCTTGAGAATTCGCATTTCTAACAAGTCGCCAGTTGATCCTGTTACTGCTGGTCCACACTTTGAAAACTGATAGTAGATAGAGATAAACATGTGAACAAAAATAAAAGGCAACACAATAAGTGAAATGATTGAGGAATCTAAAGTGTAATATAATAGGGAAAAAAAGGAGTAACTAAATTTTCATGGGCAGTGTCAAAGAGAACTTAACATAGGAGGTGGTAGATAAGCAAGGGTTGATAAATCAGGAAAAGGTACTACAGGCTGCAGCAGAATTTGTCATCTTCATTTATATTCCAAGTTGATAAAGTTTGAACAGTGGATTAGAGCCAGAACATGAAAGGAGTTTTATGTCATGCTACGGAGTTTCAACTTCATCTTGTGGACAATAGTTAGTAAATGAAGGTTTACCAGTATATCCAAGGAAGTTAAAAGATGAGATTTGTGCAGGTGGCTACAAAGGGGATGAGCTATAGTGGGGGAGAGTAGAGAAACTACATCTATTTATGCAATAGTTCAAGTAAAAAGCGATGATAGCTTTAGTAAGTCAGTGGCAGTAGGATGGATTCATCACCTATCTTCCCTAAGCTTCCCTATATGAAGCCAATAAAATGCATGCTTTTCACACAGCACACCTGTTTTCTAGAACTAGGTGGAGCAATTAAACGCAGTTTAAATCTAAGCTGCAACCCCTGCTTGTGTGGCAATATACATGGTTGCTGCTGCTGTAAGATTTCATATTACATCTTTAATTATCGGCATTTAGCAGACAGGCTCTTATTATTAAGGTACTGCTGACTTTTATTGTCAATGTGGCCACAGGACAAAGCTAATAATTACCAGCACTAGAAGCAGCTTGCAGTTTTATATTACATTGAGGTAAATTACACTGGAATTAGAGTGGATTACTTTTATCATATGGGGAATAAGTTGTTAATTAACTCCCCGCTGTAGCAATCTTTTTCTGAGCTCGCAACTGTTATTAGGTCTAGATTAAACTGTTGAATTAATTTCCCACTTACTTACTATTTCAAGAGTTTTTAATTTACCTGGCAGCAGTTTTAATGGGAAATTGTATTAGTGAGCATAAATTGTTTTGGGGAAGGGTAAACAGTTTGTGATAATGTTTATTAAGTCGTTCTGTTTGAGCAAAAATATAATTGCAGTTTTAATTAGTGCAGGGTTGTTGGAGTATTAATTTTGAGATTACATTATGGCTTTCTGAGAAAACAATCACTTAGGTAATCCCAGCATTTATAACTGTTGGCAAATAGAAAACCTATGTCAATATAGCATTGACTTGGATTTTGTACCATAGTTCAGGAAGGAAAATGGAAAATTATCTAAATGTTCTTCCTTCAATTATCTTAAGGTTTATTGACTGCTCCTGAATATCACTGTCTGCTGTAACCAGTATGTATAATGCAATACATGTGAAGTATTAACTGATAAAATTCTAAACTACGAGGTGCAGATTCCTATAAGGTAAAACAAACATGTGAAAATAAAAAAAAAAAACACCATTTACTTAGATAATCAATATAGTTTGCATAATTTATTTTTGGTTATAATGCTGGTAATTACATTTGTCTTATAACACCAATAATAATCATATATTATACTTGCATGGTGTTTTAAGAATTGGACCACCCTGGCTGGTTTGGCTCAGTGGATAGAGCATCAGCCTGAGGACTGAAGGGTCCCAGGTTCGATTACGGTCAAGGGCACATGCCTAGGTTGCAGGCTTGATCCCCATCAGGGGACTTGCAGGAGGCAGCCAATCAATGATTCTCTCTCATCATTGATGTTTCTATCTCTCTTTCCCTCTCCCTTCCTCTCCGAAATCAATAAAGTTATATTTAAAAAAAAAGAAGTGGACCAATGGAAAAATGAACTTATGAGAAACTTGAGACATAGCAGTGCATATTGCAAACTGAGTTCTAAAGAAAATAAAAGACTTGCCCAAGGTCACACAGCTAGTTACTGAAATAATACAAACCATAGGGCTTTTTACATGACCATATATGGTCTCTTGGTCCAAAATTGGTATTTCACTTCTTTCCCAATTTGTGTTGGCTCTTTTTGTAAATCACATTTTATCATATGTGGAATTTTATTCCCCAAATAAGTCTGAAATATTTTGCTGTGATACTTGTAATTTTATACTTCCAAATTAATATTACACTTGTTATCAATAATACAGTTTCCTGATTCATACACAACTGTTATTTTATAGCCAAGCACTTTAGTAGTAGAACTTTCAAGATAAAAATATATACTGAAATGGTCAAGACTATAAAATTCATATAGTATGTTTCTAAAACATTTATTTTTAATCCAGAAATAATTGTGGTGCTATTTTTAAATTGGCACAGTGAGCATACATGGAATATTAAAATTTCCATAAAATTAGGTCACTGACTTTGGCTACATAAAATTATCTACTATTTTGCAGTAATCTACTGTGCAGTTACTCTCCTAAATAAAGCTGACATGATACAACTCTAGATTTTTTAAATCTAGATGAAAATACCTAGATTAATCAAAACTTTGTACAACAAAATATAGTCTTAAATTCCAAAGTTTGCATATGCCTTTCAAATTATTATTTGGCCATTTATAATTTCTATATTTGAATATTTACAAATGAGAATACAATCATAATTTTGTTACTGAATTTTTTTTCCTTTTTACTAAATTTATTGGGGTGATGCTGGTTAATAAAATTAAACACGTTTCATGTTAAAACTCTACAACACATCTGTACACTGTATTGTACTTTCATCACTCCAAGTCAAGTCTCCTTCCATCACATTTTATCACACCTATACCAGCCTCCAAAGCCCATCACCTTCCTCCCCTGCAAACACCACACTGTTGTCAGTGTCCATTAGTTTTTTTTTCCCTTTCTGTTCAATCCCTCCACCCACTCCCACCTAGCCCCCCAATACCCCTTTCCACAGCTGTCAGGCTGCTGTCTATCAATGGGTCTCTCTTCTTTGCTTGGTAGTCCATTTTGTTCATTAGATTCCCCATATAAGTGAAATCATATGGTATGTATCTTCCTCTAAATGGCTTATTTCACTTAGTAAATGCTCTCCAGGTCCATCCATGTTGTCACAAAGGGTAAGATTTCCTTTTGTTAAAGGCCAAGTAGTTTTCCATTGTGTAAATGTACCACCCTTTTTTATACAATCATCTACTGATGGGTACTTGGGCTGCTTCCAAATCTTGGTTATTGTAAATAACGCTGCAATGAACATAGGAGTGCATATATTATTTTGAATTAATGTTTTGGGTTTCTTTGAATAAATTCCCAGAAGTGGAATCTCTGGGTCATAAGGAAGTCCCTTTTTTTAATTTTTTTAAAAATATATTTAATTGACTTTTTACAGAGAGGAAAGGAGAGGGACAGAGAGCTAGAAACATTGATTAGAGAGAAACATTGACCAGCTGCCTCTTGCACACCCCCCACCGGGGATGTGCCCGCAACCAATGTACATGCCCTTGACTAGAATCGAACCTGGGACCCTTCAGTCCGCAGACCGACGCTCTATCCACTGAGCCAAACTGGTTTCGGCAGGAAGTCCCTTTTTTAATTTTGGGAGTAACTACATACTGCTTTCCACAAGGGCTTCACCAACAGTGTACCAATGTTCCCTTTTCTCCACATCCTCACCAGCACTTGTTTGTTGATATATTGATGATAGTTATTCTGACAGGTGTGAAGTGGTACCTCATTGTGGTTTTAATTTGCATTTCTCTGTTGATTAGTTATGATGCATATCTTTTCATATGTCTATTGGCCATTTATATGCCCTCTTTGGAAAAGTGTCTATTCAGGTCCTTTGCCCATTTTTTAAATTGGATTGATGTTTCTTTGGTATTGAGATTTATAAGTTATTTCTAAATTGTGGATATTAAACCTTTGTGAGATGTATTGGTGAATATGTTCTCCCATTCAGAGAGTTGTCTTTTCATTTTGTTGGTGATTTCCTTTGCTGTGCAAAAACTTTTTAGTTTGAAGTAGTCCCATTTGTTTACTTTTTTCATGTTTCTCTTGTCAGAAAAAAATATTGCTATGGGAAATGTTCGAGATTTTACTGTCTGTTTCATTCTAGAATTTATATGGATTGGAGTCTAACATATAATTATTTAATCAATTTTGATTTTATTTTATTGTATGGTGTAAGAAGTTAGTCTAGTTTTATTTTTTTTACTTGTATCTGTCCCATTTTTCATCACTTATTGAAGATGCCATCTTTGTCCTATTGAATATTCTTACATTCTCTGTCATCTATTAATTGACCATATGGGCGTGTTTTATTCTGGGCTCTCTAGTCTTTTCCATTGATCTGTGTGTCTGTTTTTATACCAGTACCATGCTGTTGTGTTTACTATGGAATCACAGTATAGCTTGATACAGGTAGCATGATTGCTTTAACTTTGTTCTTTTGCAAGATTGCTGTAACTATTCAGGTTCTTTTGTGGTTCCATATAAAGTTTTGGCATGTTTTTTTCTAGTTCTGTGAAATATGCCATTGGTATCTGGATAGAAATTGTTTTGAATCTATAGATTGCTTTGGGTAGTATGGACATTTTAAAGGTGCTAATTCTTCCAATCAATGAACATGTTATAGGCTTCCATTTATTTGTATCATCTTCAGTGACTTAGATTTTTCCAAGTAAAGGTCTTTTATATCCTTGGTTAAATTTATTCCTAGGTATTTTAATATTTTTGAAGCAATTATGAATGGGAATGTTTTCTCAGTTTCCCTCTCGGGTAGTTGATTATTGGTGTATAAAAAGGCAACTGATTTATGGATATTTATTTTGTATCATGCTACTTTACTGAATTCATTTATCAGTGCTAGTAGTTTTTTGATGGAATGGGAAGTGCTCTCTGTGTACAGCATCATGTCATTTGCAAATAACGATGATTTTATTTCCTCCTTTCCAATTTGGATATCTTTTATTTCTTATTCTTATCTGATTGCTATAGCTAGGATTTCCAGTAGTATGTTGAATGAGAGTGGTAAAAGCGGACATAGCTTTCTTATTCTCAATCTTAAGTAAAATATTTGTAGCTTTTGCCCATTGACTATGATGTTGGTTGTGGGTTTGTCATATATGGCTTTTATTACGTTGAAGTATGTTCCCTCTATTCCCACTTTGCTGGTTGTTTTTATCATAAATGGGCACTGGATTTTATCAAATGCTTTTTCTGCATCTATTGATATGATTCTTTGATTTTTATCCTTCATTTTGATTATGTGGTATTTCACATTTATTATACCAACATTGCATCCCTGGAATAAATCTCACTTGCTTATTGTGTAAGCTTTTATTTAATGTATGGCTTGATCCAATTTGCTAGAATTTTTTTTTTTAGAATTTTACCATCTATGTTCATAGGGTATTTTGGCATACAATTTTCTTTCTTTGTAGTGTCTTCACCTGGTTTTGGAATTAGAATAATGCTGGTCTTGTAAAAAACTTGGGAGTCTTTCCTCTTCTTGAATTTTTTGGAATAGTTTGAAAAAGATAGATAATAATTCTCTTTTTAATGTTTGGTAAAATTCTCCTGTTCAGTCTTACAATCCAGGCCTTTGTTTGTTGGGAGTTTTTTTTTTTTTTTAATTACTGCTTCAATTTTAATAATTGTAATCTGTCTATTCAGATTTTCTGATTTTTCCTGATTCAGTTTTGGAAGATTGTACATTTCTAGAAATTTATCCATTTCTTTCAGATGGCCCAATTTGTTGATATATAGTTGTTCATAATATTTTATTACAATCCTTTGTATTTATTTGCTGTTAGTTATTACTTCTCTTTCCTTTCTGATTTTATTTGTTTAGATCCTCTCTTTTTTTCTTTAAGAGTCTGGATAATGTTTCTGAATCTTTTTTTATCTTTTCAAAGACTCAGCACTTATTTTCATTCATCTTTTGTATTATTATTATTACTAGAGGCTTGGTGCATGAAATTTGTGCACAGGGTGGGGCGGGGGGCGAATATCCCCTCAGCCCAATCTGGGACCCCTCAGTGGATGTCTGACTGCTGGTCTAGACTGGCAGTCGGACATCTCTCTCACAATCCTGGACCACTAGCTCCTAATCACTCACCTGCCTGCCTGCCTGGTCATCCCTAACCGCCCCCCCTGCCAACCAGGTCGCCCCCAACTGCCCCCTCCCTGCCAGCCTGGTCACTCCTAACTGACTCCCTGCCAGCCTGGTCACCCCTTACTGCCCTCCCTGCTGTCCTGGTCACCCTCAACTGCACTCCTCTGCCAGCCTGATTGCCCCTAACTGCCTCCCCACCAGCCTGGTCACCTCCAACTGCACCCCCTGCTGTCCTAGTAACCTCCAACTGCCCCCCTGCTAGCCTGATCACCCCACATAGCCCGCTTGTTCAGTTGTTTGGTTTTCCCTCACTAACCCCCCTGCCAGCATGGTTGTAGGCAGCCATCTTGTGAGGGCATGGGGATCAATTTGCATATTACCTCTTTATTATATAGGATTACTAGGGGCCCAGTGCACAAATGTGTGCACCTTGAAAGGAACTGTGGGCTACAAGGCTGTGGTAGGCACATGGGTGGGTATTGGCCCATCTTCTACACTGCTGCCACTCCAACATACTGATGGCACCTGCCCCACTTGCACCTGCTGACAGCATGGAGAGAATGGGGCCAGCGCCAGCAGTGGGTATGAGTGGCAGCTGCTGCCCCGATCATCCCTCAGGAGCAGGGGGGGGGTGGTGGAGAAACCCTCAGGGGAGATCCGGGCCAGTAGCTGCCACTTTCACCTGCTGATGGTGCCGAGTGATTGGGAACGATGCCAGGCACTGGCAGCAGGTGCAAGAAGTGGCTCTGGTGCTGAATGCGGCTGTTAGTGGGGCTGGCATTGGCAGTGGGTGCAAGCGCCAGGCGAGACCATGGCATGTGGGAGCAAACAATTTCCAGTAACTGATCAGAGGCTCTCCCTGATGACAGCGACCAGGACCTCGCCTTGGTCTGGTGCCCCTGCTCACCTGCTCCATGATCTTGCCACAGCCAACACCCGCCATGTTCTGCACATGTCCCCTGGTGGTCAGCACATGTCATAGTGACCAGTTGTTCAGTTGTTCAGTTGTTCCAGTTGTTCCGCTGTTTGGTCTATTTGCATATTAGCCTTTTAGTATATAGGATTTTTTAGATTCTGTTTATTTCTGCTTTGACCTTTATCATTTCCTTTATTCTACTCAATTTGGGCTTTGTTGATTTTTTTTTTCAAGTTCCTTTAAGTGTAAAATTAGATTGTTTATTTGACCTTTTTCTTCTTTCTTGAGACAGGCCTATAATGCTTTGAATTTCTGTCTTAGGACTGCTTTCACTGGGTCCCCTAAAATTTGGGTGGTTGTTTTCTCATTTTCATTTGCTTAAAGGTGTCTTTTTATTTCTTCCTTGATCTCATTGTTGACACATTAATTGCTTAGTAGCATATTATTTAGCCTCCATGTCTTTGTGTGTTTTTCAGGTGTGTGTGTGTGTTTTTTTCTTTTTTTTTCTTGTGATTGATTTCTAATTTCATACCATTATGGCCAGGGAAAATGCTTGATGTAATTTCAATCTTCTTAACTTTATTAAGACTTGTTTTGTGTGTCCTGACATTCTCTATTCTAAAAAATGTTCCATGTGCTCTTGAAAAGAATATACATTCTGCTGTTTTGTGGTGACATTTTCTAAAGATATCAGCTAAATTAATCTGATCGCATGTGTCATTTTTTTAATCCTCACCTGAGGCCATGTTTTTCATTGATTTAAGAAAGAGGAAGGAAGAGACAGAGAAAGAGAGAGAGAGAGAGAGAGAGAGAGAGAGAGAGAGAGAGAGAGAGAGAGAGATATGAGAGAGAAACATCAATTGGTTGCCTCCCATCTGCACCCTGACCAGGAATCGAACCCACCACCCTTCTGTGTACAGTACAATGCTTCAATCCATCCAAGCCATACTGGCTAGGGCTGATCTATTTGTCACTTAAAGTCACAGTTTCCTTATTGATTTTCCATCTTGAAGATCGATCCATTGATGTCAGTGGGGTACTAAAATATCCTATTATGACTGTATGACTGTCATTCTCTCCTTTTGTGCCCTTCAAAATTTGCTTTACATATTTAGGTGCTCCTATGTTGGGTGCATAAATGTTCACAAAGGTTATATCTTCTTGTGGGATTGCTCCCTTTATCATTGTGTAATGCCCTTATTTGTATCTTACTATAGCCTTTATTTTAAAGTCTATTTTGTCAGAGATAAATATTGCTACCCCATTTTTTTCTTTCCATTTTTCATAAAATAAGTTTTTCATTCCCTTAATTTTAGGCTGTGTGTATCTTTTGTTCTGAGTTGCATTTCTTGTAGACAGTATATATATATGGGTCTTGTTTCTTAACCATTCAGCTACCCTATGGGTTTTGATTGGAACAATTAAGCCATTTACATTTAAAATGATTATTGATAGATATACTGTATATTGCCATTTTATCCTTTTAACTATGATTTTCTGGGTGTGTTTTTCCCCTCTTATTGTTCTTTCCTTCTTAAAGCATGCTCTTCAATATTTCTTGTAACACTGGTTTGGTAGTAACAATTCCTTTAGCTTAGTCCTGTCTGGAAAGCTCCATATGTCTCCTTCAATTTTAAATGATAGCCTTGCTGGGTAAAGTAGTCCTAGTTTTAGGTCCTTGTTTTTCATCACTTTGAATATTTCATGCCAATCCTTTCTGGCTTGAGAAATCAGCTGACAGTCTTATGGGAGATTTCTTGTATGTAACTGTCTATCTCTTGTGATTTTTAATATTTTTTCTTTGTCTTGAAACTTTGCCATTTAATTATGATGTGGCTTGGTGTAGATCTCATTGGGTTTGTCTTATTTGGGACACTCCACACTTCCTGGACTTGTGTATCTTTTTCCTTCATCAGGTTAGGAAAGCTTTTGGTCATTATTTCTTCAAATAAGTTCTCTATCCCTTGTGCTCTCTCTCTTCTTCTTCTGGTAGCCCCATGATATGAATGTTGTTATGCTTCATGTTGTCCCAAAGATCCCTAAAACGACTTTCTTTCTTTCTTTCTTTCTTTCTTTCTTTCTTTCTTTCTTTCTTTCTTTCTTTCTTTCAGAGAGGAAGGGAAAGAGAGAGATAGAAACACCAATGATGAGAGAATCATTGATTGGCTGGCTCCTACACACCCCACAATAGGGATCAGGCCTGCAACTTGGGCATGTGCCCTGATCAGGAATAGAACCATGACCTCCTCGTTCATGGGTTGACATCAACAACTGAGCCACACCAGCTGGTTGTATCTTCATTCTTTTTAATTATTTTTCCTTTTGGCTGTTCTGGGTGTTTTATTCAACCTTGTCTTCCAAACCGCTGATTCAATCCTCTGCTTCATCCATTCTACTGTGTATTCCTCCCAGTGTATCCTTCATTACTGATTGGTCCTTTTTTTAATGCTTTCTATGTTGTTTTTCATGCTGCTGAGCATTCTTATAACCATTACTTTAAAATATATATCTGGAAAATTGCCTGCCTCCATTTCATTTAACCCTTTTTCAGAAGATTTCTCTTCTTTCATTTGGAGAATATTTCCTTTTCTCCCAATTTTTGGAGACTGCTTCTTTTTGTTTGTGTTTCTGTATTACATACATCTGCAATGACTCCCAGTTTTCATGGGGTGGCTTTATGCAGTGAGTGTCCTGTGGGGTGCAGTGGTGTCATCTTCTTAACCACTTGAACTGGGTGCTCTAGGAATATCCCTTGTGTGATGTATGTGGGTCTCCCTATTTTAATTAAGTCTTGCTTGGTATAAACCTGATCATGCATCGCGTCAACCCTCAGGTTGACTGACTGTGAGTTTCAATCCTGACCATAGTGTGCTAGCTGCTATGCAAGTGGTAGTTATACAATGTAGAATTAGCCTCAGCAGGGCTTGGTGCCTGCCAAGATCTTTCTTTGGATATGATGTTTGTGAAGCTTATTGGATCCTGCTCTGATTTTGTCTGATGCTGGCCACTTGTTGTATTGGTCCCTTTGGGAAAGACTCTGGTGCAGGCCAATGTTAGATGTTGCCTGTGACTGTGCCTGGGCTATCTGTTTGGAGCTACAAAATTATGCACAGTTTGTGGCTGCCTCTGTTGGGCCTGGATGTGTGCAGGAAGGACCAAGCTTCATACCAAGTCTGGGTGTTTCCAGCACCAGGGCCAGAGGCTGGTCAGCAAAAGTCCCAAGGCACCCCTAGTTTTACTTCAGCCTGTCGATGCCTGTTGGCTTCCTGTTAGGTTCAGTCACTGAAAGAGCCTCTGGTTGTACTCAAGTTGCATAAGGTAGGTTCTCAGTGAATCACCAGCTAGAGGCCAATGGTGTTCGCCAGATTGATACAGATTCAAATTTGGTACCAGTACTGTGTCTGAGGCCACTCATCAAAAGTCCCCAGGTATATCAAGGCTAGCTGTCACCTGCTGTGTGCTCACATACCTCAGGGGGTTGTCAGGGTGAGTCCAGCAGAGTTTATCAGACCCAAACAGACCAAGATTTGGCTATGTGAAGGGAGGGCTCTTCACTTTTCAGGCATGCAAGGGCAAAATGGCCCCTGTTCTAGAGCCACACACCTCAGTCTGTCCAGATTTCACCAGGAGGAGCTGGAGCTCAGTAGTTGGGAGGATGGATCTAGTGGATCTCCTGTGAAGGAGAGATGCCAGTCAGGCTTTGGGTAAAGTGAAGGTGTGGCCCTCACCACAGTGCCACAAAACACAGTGTGCCTTGAATTTTGCCCAGCCCTAAGCAAGGCAGAGCCAATAAGAGTCAGGCAGTACGGGCTGCAGGGAGTCTAGAGGGTGGGTCCACTGGGAGCCTGGAGGATAGGGCTAGTGGATCTTCCATGAGGTTGAAGCACCAATTAGGAAATTACAGGGAATGGCTCCCATCCCAAAACCACTCAGTTACCTACACACCCTGAGTCTTCCCAGACCTCTACACCCCAGCCAAGGCAAGTGACTCCTCTGCAGGATGTAAGCTCCACAATTGTGGGGGAAGATGGTGTCCAGAAGGTGTGGCTATTGCTTTCTCCCAGGCTGATGCCTTATGAAGGGGAGTGCTCCACTTAAGAGAGATGTCATCTCTAGTAGGGAGAATGACTCAGCACAGAGGTACTGGTGGCTGTCCCTTCAGCTCTCTCTCCAGAACCACAAACTCAGAATCTCCTCATGCAATTCTAGTTTGGCCCGCCATTCCTCTGCTGGAGCCCAGGGAGAGTGAATGCAACTGAAATTTTGTGTATTGGTCCTTTAAGAGGGCACCCCTGTCTCTAGCAGACTCATGTCTCTCCCTAATGGACAGAATCCCTGCTGATTTTAACAGCCAGATGCTATGTGGGCATCTCTTCTCAGCTTTGGGCTGGGGAGCCGGGCTTGGGGTTGAGACACCACTTTTCTCAGGGGGAACCCCCACAGATTAGATATCCCTCCAGATTCTCAGCTGCTGCCCATGAGAGGGGCCACACTTTGGCATCTCTGCCCTTTCTACCAGTCTTAATGTGGCTTCTATATATACTTGGTTATAAAACTTCTATTCAACTAGTCTTCAGTTGGTTATTCAGAATGACTGTTCTATAACTTATTTGTAATTCCAGTTTGGTCCTGGGCAGAGGTGAGTGTAGCTTCCACTTACTGTACTACCATCTTAAATCTCTCTTAACGAATTTATGTACTTACTTTCCCAATAAATATTGGGTTTTGAGTAAGAAAATTAAAAATGAGAAAAATGCATTAATGATGCAGTACAGTATGATATCACAAAAATCCTGTAGTAATTAGGAATAATAGCTTATAAAAGAAATGTTCTGGAAGACCATGTGTCTTTTTTTAACTGCATATTAATGACCTTTGATCAAAGAAAAACCTCTTAGCTCTTAGGCTACTGTTCAAACTTAGACATATGGATTAAAAATTAGAAAACAAGTGACCAAATTAATACAATAGACTTCCAAATCAATACAATGGAAGCCTATTGTATTAATTTGGTGACACACACACACACACACACACACACACACAGTGAGTTACGAGATTATGATCTCTGAACGCATAATAATCTGGCCATTCAGTGTATATCCTATATAATAAAAGGCTAATATGCAAATTGTCCCCTCCCCCTGGCCAGGCTGTCCAGACCCCACACATGCATTAAATCATGCACCAGGCCTCTAATACATATACACACTGAGTGGCCAGATTATTATGTGTTCAGATATCATAATAATCTGACCACTCAGTACATCTAATAAAAGAGTAATATGCAAATTTACCATCACTCCAACACACAAGATTACTGCCCCCATGTGGACACAAGATGGCCACCACAAGATGGCTAGCAGGGGAGGACAGTTAGGAAGGACCAGGCCGGCAGAGGAGGGAAGTTGGGGGTGACCGGGCCTGTAGGGAAGGGCAGTTGGGGGGGGACCAGGCCTGCAGGGTATGGCAGTTGGGGGAGACCAGGACTTCAAGGGAGGGCAGTTAGGGATGACCAGGCCTGCAGGGGAGGTCAGTTAGGGGCAATCAGGATGGAAGGGGAGTGGTTAAAGGGTGATCAGGTTGGCAGGCAGAAGTGGTTAGGGGCAATCAGGAAGGCAGGCAGGCGAGCAGTTGGGAGCCAGCAGTCCTGGAATGTGAGAGGAATGTCTGACTGCCCATTTAGGATTGGGCCTAAACGGGCAGTTGGACATCCCTTGAGGGGTCCCAGATTGGAGAGGGTGCAGACTGGGCTGAGGGACACACACACACCCTCGTGCATGAAAACTGTGCACCGGGCCTCTAGTATATATATATATATATATATATATATATATATATATATATATATGTGTGTATTATTATTTGTATTTATAATTTTGACTAATCATATATGAAATAGAAGCCATTTATGTTAAGAGAAACATTGATATAATTAGATATGCTGTCTGGTTATAATAAGAAAAGGTAAAGTACTTCACTGTTTCAATCTTCCTAACCCTTCTTTTTAAAGCCAATCGGCATTCATAAGAACCACATAACTAG
The DNA here is from genome assembly GCF_027574615.1 of Eptesicus fuscus. Lineage (NCBI taxonomy): Eukaryota > Metazoa > Chordata > Mammalia > Chiroptera > Vespertilionidae > Eptesicus > Eptesicus fuscus. The sequence continues at coordinate 29,641,581 of NC_072473.1, forward strand.
GAAATGCACCCTAAATTATTTCAAACAAATTGAGATTGTGTCATCCTTTCACAGTGAAACAGTTTCATTGTCACAGATAAATTAAGAGAAGAAAATAACCAAAACAAGTATTACAGTTAAAGAAATGTGTCTTCTTCTTGAAAACTTAAACTTTAAGAGAGGAAGCAATGTAATAGTTACTTTAATCACTTAGACCTCCCCAGTAACAGAAAAGTAGTAAAATACCACATCACTTTTGAGTATTGAAAAATCAGAAAAATAAGGGAAGTATGTGCTTTTGAGAAGGCTTGTCTTTTTAATATAAATTAATTTATCTAGTGTCTTCAAAATATTTTTCAAAATCCACTGACATCTATCACCTAATTTTGTTTTCCCAATGACCTATATAAAGAGACTATCATCCCTATTTGATAGATGAGAAATGAGGCACAATGATATTAAGCAATATTATCCCAATCAAAAATCTGGCTGTAGGTATAACATTGACTAGAGATAGTCCATGCTCTTTCTGCTATTTCAGTATTACATACTGACTGGCAGATAGCTTACCTGGCTTGGGGATGAGACCCCATTCCTGGGACTTAGAACTTGAGAAAGGTAACCCTACCCAATAGTTATGGATATGTTCTTGGAAAAGCTAGATATACTTGGCATTGATTCACTAGCAAGTTGGATTCTCTAAATCTCTGTTTCCTCATCTATAAAATGAAGAAATGTCCACTTTATAAAGTTCCTGTGCAAGTTAAATAAGATAATGGACATAAAGTACCCTGCACAATTCCTGACATAGAGTGAGCACTTGTGAAGCTCTTTCTATTATTAATAGATGACTGCTATGGACTTCATATTTGTACCCCCATCACACCAAACTGCATGTGATGAAGCCCTAATGTGATAGTATTTGGAGATGGGGCCTTTGGGAGTTAATTATATGATGAAGGTGGAGCCATATGATGAGATTAATGTAATTTGAAGAATATAAGAAGAGGAAAAGATCCACCTCTTTCTCATTTTCATTTCTCTCTCTCTCGCTCTCCATTGCCATCTCTCTATCTCCCTCAGCCATATAAGAATACAAGGAGAAAGCAGCTGTCTGTAAGCCATGGAGTCCTCACCAAAAACTGGATCTGCTGGAACTTTGATCTTTGACTTCCAGCCTCCAGAACTCTGGATAATAGATGCTTGCTGTTTAAGCCACCCAGTTTGTGATATTTTTGTTATAGAAATCCAAACTAAGACAATGACTGTTAATATAATTTTAATTAAAAAGAATTGTACCTAGTTCCACTACTGAGCAGGCAAAAATTTGCTATTAGGCCATTTCTGTGTGCTCTTTCCCCACTCTTACCTGCCCCTTGTGAGAAAAACAGGAGCACTTCCTTTATTGTGAGCGTCCATGCCCCCATCCTCCACTGATGGATTTTGACATTGTGTACCACATAAGTGATTGCAAACACTTGACTTCTACTATTCTATAAGAGTTCTATTATTGAATAGAAGCATCCTTAGCATATAGAAATGATGCCTTAAATTGGCCAATACCTCAATTTTACTTATTCACATTTAAGTTATTTGGGGGACCTGCGGGATGAAATAGCTACTGCACAAATAATAGTTTCTGCGTTGGTTGAAAATCATGCTAGTCAAATCTAATTTAGATATCATAGTTGCTGGATTAAAATGTATATTAATTTAGTAAACATATTGTGTTTGAAAACTGAAAATAAGCGGTGCTTCAAATGACATCAACATTATTTTCCCTTACACTGTATTAATTTTGGGATGGGTGGCCACATTAGCCACTGTCACCAACTCTGAATAGATTGTAATGCACTTTTTAAAATAAATATAAAAGCACAAAAATGACAGAGGAACCAAGATGGTGGCAAAGTTAAACAACTAAACTTCTGCCTCGCACAACCATTTCAAAAATACAACTAAAAGACAAAACGTCTACCACCCAGAACCATGGGAAAGCTGGCTGAGTGGTAGATTTACAACTAAGGAGAGAAAGGAGCACAAACGCTGAAAAGCTGAGGTACAGAGGCACGTGAATCGGACTGGTGGCGGGCGTCTGGACGCGCGGCTTTTCTTCAACCCAAAGGGAGACAAGCTCCCGATCACTTTGAAATCCAGTTTCTGGGGACATGCGGGGGACCCAGACGCCTACGGGGAGAAACTGGATTCTTGGCCATTGGGTCGGAAAGTGAGAGTGACTTTTTTGCAGAGGTGAGCCCAGCAATCAGTGTTTACTGCGCTGGAGCATGGGACGCAGGGACTTGGAAATGTGGAAAGGCAGAGATGACTGATGGCAGCCATTGCCGTTTGCCATGCCCTAGCCTAGTGATGCTCTGAGACCCTGCCCCGCACATTCCACAAACCCGCCCAGGCTCCACACAACAGCTTTTGCATATAAATGGGCTGTTCTGTGGCAGCTTAACCAAATTAACTGAAGCTCCAGTCAGACTGCTCCAAAACTGCCCAAGCAAAGAGGAGAAAACTAGTTCTTGCTGTAGCTCCTGCTGGGGGGCCTCAGACAGTAGCTGACCTGCAACCCATTGGAGATCCAGACACTAATGTATCTGGTGGTCGGTGTGAGACGACACCAGATTTCAACCACTCTCATAAGGGACACATTCAAGAGGCAGACTCAGTGAGCACCAAAGCCCTACTGGAACAAGTCCTGCCCCATAAACATGTCTCCAGCACAGCAATTCTCCCATTATAGACACAGCGGGTCGTCACAGCCAATTGGCCTGGAGATCAATTCCTCTCAGTGACACCAACAACAATCAAGACTTAACTACAACAAGGCTATACACACAGTACACAAAGGGGTACACCAAAAGTGTCCACGTCAGGTAACTGGGAGGCTGACCCGTTGAACCAATAAGACACCTAGTACACAAAGCTACCCAACCAACTCAGGGAAGCAGCAAAAATGAGGAGGCAAGGAAACAGATCCCAAACGAAAGAAATGGAGAACAAATTAATGGACATAGAGTTTAAATCCATAGTTATAATGTATTTCAAGAATTTCATGGAAAAGGCCGATAAATTTAATGAGACCCTTGAGGATATGAAAAAGAACCAACTAGAAATTAAACATACACTGACTGAAATAAAAAAATATTATACAGAGACCCAACAGCAGACTAGAGGAATCTAAGAATCAACTCAAAGATTTGGAATACAAAGAGGCAAAGGACACTCCTCCAGAGAAGCAAGAAGAAAAGAGAATTCAGAAAGTTGAAGATAGTGTAAGAAGGCTCTGGGACAACTCCAAGCGTACCAACATCAAAATTATGGGGGTACCAGAAGAAGAGAGAGAGCAAGATACTGAAAACCTATTTGAAGAAATAATGACAGAAAACTTCCTCCACCTAATGAAAGAAATAGACTTACAAGTCCAGGAAGCACACAGAACCCCAAACAAAAGGAATCCAAAGAGGACCACACCAAGACATATCATAATTAAAATGCCAAGGCCAAAAGACAAAGAGAGAATCTTATAAGCAGCAAGAGAAAAATAGTTAGTTACCTACAAGGGAACACCCATACGATTATCAGCTGATTTCTCAACAGAAACTATGCAGGTCAGATGGGAGTGGCAAGAAATATTCAAAGTGGTGAATAGTAAGAACCTACAACCAAGACTACTCTACCCAGCAAAGTTATCATTCAGAATTGAAGGGCAGATAAAGAGCTTCACAGATAAAGAAAAGCTAAAGGAGTTCATCACCACCAAACCAGTATTATATGAAATGCTGAAAGGTGTTCTTTAAAAAGGGGAAAAAGAATAAAAAAGTAAAGATAAAAATTATAAACAACAAATACATATCTATCAACAAGAGAATCTAAAAGTCAAGTGAATTAAAAATCTGAGGAACAGAATAAACTGATGAACATAATAGAATCAGAGGCATAGAATGGGAGTGGATTGATAATTCTCAGGGGGAAAGGGGTGTCTGTGTGGGGGGTACAGGAAGAGACTGGACAAAAATCATACACCTGTGGATAAGGACAGTATGGGGGAGGTAAGGGCAGAGTGGGGGTAGGGACCGTGTGGTGGGGAGATATGGGGGAAAAAAAAGGAGAAACAATTGTAATCTGAACAATAAAGTTTATTAAATTTAAAAAAATAAAAATAAATAAAAGCACAAAAACATTTCATTGGAATTTATTCAATTAATTTTAGTTTTTAATTTATGAAGTTTTTATTATTTAAGCAAAGGAAAATGGGAATTAAAATGTGTTTGAGGACACTATGTGCTGACATCCAGCACAATTTTATAATCTTTCAATATGAAAGTAATTTTTCAAAAGGGTAGGCTTAAAATTGTAATAAATATTTTAAAAAGACCAATAGTTTTGTTAAATTGCGCTTTTATAGCATGGCTTCAATTAGTGTTTTTTTCAAACATACAAATTATGCTTTAATTTTTATTGGAGTAAATTATAGGATGGTAGAAATAAAAGTAAGACATTTTCCAAATGGTGGCTGATTGCCCAGCATGCATATAGCTCTTACAGTTTCTAGAAATTATTTGCTCTTATAAATATTGAAAGCATTAACTCCTGAGAGAATTTCTGAACTTCAAAATATCTTTCTCGGAGGATCCAAGATGGTGGCATAGATAAACATCTGGGCTGCTGCTGCCCACAACAATTTCCAAAACTACAACTAAAAGACAGAACATCTATCACCCAGAACCACGGGAAAGCTGGCTGAGCGGAACCTCTACAACTAGACCGAAAGAGACTGGAGCAATCAGGGCACAAACGCTGAAAAACTGAGGTACAGGTGAGTGCACGCGTGATACAAACTGGCGGCAGAACCCAGCTGGAGGCAGGCGTTGCTTTCTTCAATTCGAAGAGAGACAAGCCCCCAATCTCTCTGAAATCCAGTTTCTGGGGAGAGACTGGGCTGTCTGCCAGTGGGTCGGAGAGTGAGGGTGGCTTACTAGCAGAGCTGTGTGGAGGTAGAATTGTTGGCTGCGCCAGGGCACGAGATGCGGGGACTTGGTTGTGGGGACACAGTTGGAGGCGGATCACTGCCAGCCATTGCTTTTGGCCATGCCCTAGCCTAGTGACGCCCTGAGACTCTGCCCCACACAATCTACAAACACACCCAAGCTCCTAGCAGCGGCTTTTGCATATGAATGGCCTTCTCTATTGCAGTTTAAACAAGTAAACTTACAACCCAGTACAGACAGCTCCAAGGCCTCCAAACTCCAAGCAGGGAGGAGAGGACGGCAGTTCTCACTGTAGCTCCTGCAGGGTAGCCTCAGACAGCAGCTGAACTAGCCAATGCACCTAGTGGTCAGCGTGCGACACCAGATTTGAACTCCTCACATCTATAAGTGACACATTCAGTGAGCACCAAAGCCCCACTCAAACAAGCACTGTACCACAAGCGTGTCTCCAGCACAGCAGAGCTTCCATTATAGACACAGCGGGTCCTCACAGCCAATTGGCCTGGAGGTCAATTCCTCCCAGTGTACCAACAGCAATCAAGACTTTTAACTACACCAAGACTTTCCACTCAGCCCACAAAGGGGTGTACCAAGAGCAACCACCTAGGGTGATTGGGGAAGCTGAGCTACCGGCCCCTATAGGTCACTGACCAAACAAAGCCACTCCATCAACACAGGGAGGCAGCCAAAATGCAGAAACACTGAAGTATGTTACGAGTAGGAGAGATGGAGGAAAGCAAACTACTGGACAACACAGTGTTCAGAACCACATTTATAAGGTTACTCAAGAATCTTCTAAAAACTGCTGAGAAACTTGAAGAGCCCTTCAAGGACCTTAACGAGAATAACAAAAAAAAAAAAATGGAAAAGGACTAGTCAGAAATTATGCATACACTGTCTGAAATAAAGAATATACAGAAACTCAACTGTAGACCACCATACCCGAAGAGACAAACCAAAGATCTGGAATATGAGGAAGCAAAAAACACCCAACCAGAGAAGTGGAAAGAAAGAAGAATACAAAAGTGTGAGGATAGTGTAAGGAGCCTCTGGGATGGCTTTAAGCATATCAAAATCCGAATTTTTGGGGTGCCAGAAGAAGAGAGAGAGCAAGATACTGAAAACCTATTTGAAGAAATAATGACAGAAAACTTCCCCCACCTGGTGAAAGAAATAGACTTACAAGTTCAGGAAGTGTACAGAACCCCAAACAAAAGGAATCCAAAGAGGACCACACCAAGACACATCATAATTAAAATGCCAAGGCCAAAAGACAAAGAGAGAATCTTGAAAGCAGCAAGAGAAAAATAGTTACCTACAAGGAAGTACCCATACTACTGTCAGCTGATTTCTCAACAGAAACTATGCAGGCCAGACGGGAGTGGCAAGAAATATTCAAAGTGATGAATAGCAAGAACCTACAACCAAGATTACTCTACCCAGCAAAGCTATCATTCAGAATTGAAGGTCAGACGAAGAGATTCACAGACAAGAAAAAGCTAAAGGAGTTCATCACCACCAAACCAGGATTACATAAAATGCTGAAGGGTATTCTTTAAGAAGAGGAAGACAAAAAAAAAAAGGTAAAGGTAAAAATTATGAACAACAAAAAGACATCAAATACATACCTACCAACAAGTGAATCTAAAAATCAAGTGAATAAAAAATCTGAAGAACAGAATGGACTGATGAATACAATAGAATCAGGGACATAGAAAGGGAGGGTATGGACAATTATCAGGGGCAAGTGGGTCTGAGGGGTGCTGGAAGAGATTGGACAAAAATCTTACACCTATGGATGAAGGCAGTGGCAGGGGGTAAGGGCATGGGGGGATGGGGAATCAGGTGGAGGAGAGCTATGGGGGGGAGGGGAAAGAGGAACACCTGTAATAATCTGAACAATAAAGATTTATTTAAAAAAACAAAACAAAACAAAAAACAAAATATGTTTCTCACATATGGAAAGGCATACCTTTCTACAAAGCTCATTTATTTTACATTTAATATAGTCAAACTCCAAAATTACAAATAATAAAATGTTTTCAGCATGAATGTGATTTTGGATAGCTTTGAAGTCGTTAGAAGTATGCTGTGGTACTACTTAAGGTATTATTCTATAGCATGAGGGACCTGTTACATGGCAGGTGTGCAGAAAATTTATTCCATATGTTGTTAAACATCTGGGCTATAAACAGTAATTGAATAATACACTTTTGGTAGTAATGAAATACTTTTCGTAGATCAGGGAAATATCATTCAGCTCATGAGTTAGTCTATAAACACAAAATCAAAAAAAAAAAAAAAAGTAAGGTTACAAGAATCCTATGCCCTAATTCCATTTTATAGCATACATTAATATTAAAACATTGACAAAAAATGAAGAAAACAACAGTACAATAAAAACAATCCCAAACCCAATATATTGCATCATTTAAGTACCCTCACATACAATTTACACATTCATTTGCACCTTCTAATAACCTAAGAAAGAAATAGGGCAATAATAACCATCTACATATTACAGATGAGAAAAATATTTATTGGAGAAAATATGATGTACTAAAATGACACTTAATTGTTCAGTAGCTAGGACCCAATCAAGTCTCATTCTATAACATCAGATTGCCTAACAGAGACAGAAGAAAACAAATATTATGATATTCTCTAAGTTATAATAGAAGCTACCATAACTATTTCTTCTTGTTCAGCTCCATCCAAATCTATAATTTATAAATAAAATATTATATGCCATAATTTCTTTTTTGTTTTCTTTTTTAATCCTCACCTGAGGATATTTTTTCCATTGATTTTTAATGAGAATGGAAGGGAGAGACAGAGAGAAACACCAATATGAGAGAGACACATCGATTGGTTGCCTCCCGCATACCCCTGACCAGGGCTGGGAGCCTGCAACTGAGGTATGTGTCCTTGACCAGAATCAAACCTGGGACCCTTCAGTCCACAGACTGACACTCTATCCACTGAGCAAAATAGGCTTGGGCTATGCCATAATCCTACCTAATAAAAGAGTGATATGCAAATTGACCATCACTCCAACACACAAGATGGCTGCCCCCATGTGGTCAAAGATGGCTGCCTCCATGTGGACACAAGATGGCCACCACAAGATGGCCAGCAGGGGAGGGCAGTTGGGAGGGACCAGGCCTGCAGGGGAGGGCAGTTAGAAGTGAACAAGCCAGCAGAGGAGGGAAGTTGGGGGTGACTAGGCCTGCAGGGAAGGGCAGTTGGGAGGGACCCAGGCCTGCAGAGGAGAGCAGTTGTGGGGGACAAGGCCTGTAGGGGAGGGCAGTTAGGGGCAAATAGGCTGGCAGGGGAGCAGTTAGGCATCAATCAGGCTGGCAGGGGAGTGGTTAGGGGGTGATCAGGCAGGCAGGCAGAAGCGGTTAGGGGCAATCAGGAAGGCAGGCGAGCAGTTGGGAGCCAGCAGTCTTGGATTGTGAGAGGGATGTCCGACTGCCCATTTAGGCCCAGGATTGGGCCTAAATGGGCAGTTGGACATCCCTCGAGGGGTCCCAGATTGGAGAGGGTGCAGGCTGGGCTCAGCTACACACACACCCGTGCACAAATTTTGTGCACTGGGCCTCTAGTCCTATATAATAAAAGGCTAATATGCAAATAGACCGAATGGCAGAACAACCGAACAACTGGTCGCTATGATGTATGCTGACTACCAGGGGGTGCACGGAACATGGCAGGATGGTGGAGCTGATGAGCGGGTGTGCCAGACCAAGGTGGGGTACTGGTCTCTGTCATTGGGGCAAGCTCCTGGTGGTTACTGAAAATTCTTTGCTCTATGCTCCTGCCTGGCGCTCACACCCGCTGCCGGTGCCAGAGCCACCACTCGCACCCATTGCCAGCACCCAGCACAGGCCCTGATCGCCCCTCAGGGCTTCTCTACCTCCCCCTGCTCCTGAGGGGTGATTGGGCCGGCAGCCACCTCTCACACCCACTTCTGGCACCAGAGCTGCCGCTGGCACCCGCTGCTGGCACCTGGCGCCAATCCTGACTGTTGGCGCCGTCAGTGGGTAGGAGTAGCACTGCCGGCCCTGATTGCCTCTGAGGGATTCTCCACCTCCCCTGTTCCTGAGTGGCAATCGTGACAGCAGCCGATACTTGCACCCACTGATGGTGCCAGCCCTGCTTGCACCCACTTCTGGCACGATCCCCAATTGCTCCTGTTAGGTCGAGGCATGGGGGAAAGACCACAGCCATGCAAGCACCCGCAAGGTAGATGGTGACAAAGATAACTGGCGCCTTCCCAGACCCCTGCCCGAGGCAGGAATTCCACATTTCTCATGCTCTCCACCCTCCCCTCACCAAACGGCTGTATAAAGGAAATACCTAAGCCCCTGTTTTGGCGCGAACTCCCCTGGCCCACTCTCAGACCGGTGAGTTTCGCCCGGGAGCACAAGATTAAAACCTGCCCCCCTTTTCCATGGCCTGGACTCTGTGTCTTGTTTCCTGCGTCGCAAACCTTTCAGCTCCACGCTGTCAGCAGGTGTGAGTGGAGCCAGCACCTTCAGCCCATGGGAGTGGTGGCAGCGGGAGAGGGGCTGCCAGCAGACAGGGGACTGAGGGCTGCAGCAGGAGGGGCCAAGATCTACCCCTGTGCCCACTGCAGCCTAGTGGCCCACAATTCCTTTCAAGGTGCACAAATTTGTGCACTGGGCCCCTAGTTTTATTATAATTATTATCATCATTATCATTACTACACACAGACTACCTCTGGGTGATACTGTTACACCATTCCACTTGATACTTATGAAAACAATAATATACCCAACTAAATTATAAAAAAAAAATTTCATTAATTTCTCATTAAACCTTCTTATAAAAAATTTATGATATATCAATCATGAAGTGTTTCTAAATTTGCTGCATTCGAGAAATCAAATAAACACACATACAGTCCCCACCCCCACATACATACATGAAACCTGTGTCAACAAACCTTGTTAAACAAAAACAATTGTCCTGAGTTGTCACTGAATGAAGTATTCTAGCCTCATTACTCAGACATGTGTTTTTTCTTCTATTGTTATCCATGAGTCATTTGTACTTGGAAAATATGATTAGAAGAGTTTCTTAAATATGTTTTTATTGATTTTTTAGAGAGAGAGAGGAAGGGTGAGGGATAGAGAGAAACATCGATGGGAGAGAAACATCCATCTTCCACGCCCCATACTGGGGATCGAGCCCTAAACCTGAGCAACTGAACTTGTGACCTCTAGTTCATGGGTCGACACTCAACCACTGAGCCACTCTGGCAGGCTAGACGTCTTCTTTAACTGATGGTCAAAAAAGGCTATTTGCCACTAGAGAGATGTAACCAACTTGAAATTAGTAATCAGTGGTTCATTGAATTTGGCCTTTACAATGGATTGTGTGAAATAAATCATTTCAAATTCATTTGACTTTTAAACTTACCTACCTACCTATTATACTTTCCTATCTATCTACTAAATGCTTATATTCACCTACTTATTTATAATTGCTATACATATTTATTTTTTCTCTCTTTGAAGTAAACTCTTCCCTAAATGTTTCTATTGCTTGGTCCCTGGTTATATACTATACAGTCTATCATGTGATGTATATTTAGTTGTTAAAATGTACTATATAAATCACAATAAACATCATTATTTTAGGAACATTTTGTTTTTCTACTGGACTTTCAATGTTGTCAAACTGCTACTATATACTGAATATAGAAGCCAGGAAAGTCTATTATGTACAAAAAGAATTAACAACCATTGGATTAGATTAGATTCACATTAGCTTTAGATTCTGTGTGTAACAAATCTTGCTATAAAATTAATGAAGGCATTTCTCAATGAAATTATAGTACATTTTACTTCATATGTAGCTATAATAAAGCATAGCATGAATTTTCATAGCATAAATTGCATTGTTACTTGTAATTTTTTAAATATTCAAAATTTCTGATTAAAGCAATTTAAAGTTGCTTTGCATTTTAATCTTTCCTAAGAAGAGACCTATCCTTAGCTCCCTCATTAGTTGTGCTGCCTGGGGTGTTTTGCAATAATGCCAATGCCTAATACAGTGAATAGGGACATATCATTAAATTGTCTTAGTGCTTTACATTATGATGATACAGAGAAAAAATGGGCCACTTAAAGTGCTAGTTTACAGCTAGTTTACCATGGAAAGGGTGAAGATCAATGGTGGGTACAACAATTTTAAACTTTTTAAACCCAATTTAACATTCCAAATGTCTCCATACAAGAGTATTTGAAATGAGATAGTCTGTTATGCATGATATGCCTCTTTAATTTCTTCTAGTCAAAGAGTGTTAAGTGAGAGATTTTTGGTTAGGGAAGGGAAAGTAACAATAAATAATGTTAGAATTCATTTCTATACATGTTAAACTCCAAAAAACATTAACATAAACTTACCTAAAGATTAGATGCTTTAATAACTAAGACAAGTATATAATTAATCTTTCAAACAAAGACACTTTTGAGAGTAATAAAATGTTAAACTGGGCAGGGCACCAGAATAAGCATAGACCAAGAATATTCCAGGGAAATGAATTATTTTTAACCCATAGATATCAGATATCTTACTAAAATTAAATTGAAAGGGAATCAGAAGCACTTGAAACCAGGCCTGCAAAAGTTGAAAGCCTTAAGATTTTGCAACCTGGAAAAATACACGCAATCACATTTTCTACTAAGCACTTATCTAAGCCATTTTCAAAAGATAAGAAATAATAAATAGATTGCATTTGTGTTATCAGAGGGAAAAACAAACTTGTATATTGATGTGTGGAGGAATATCATCACAAAACACAAGTTACTTATTTGCTGAAACAATAAATTTGTTCTGCTACAGAAAAAAAAAAAAAGGAATTTAGAATTGCCTGTAAGAAGGCTTGGCATCTACTATTATGTCTTTCTAATGTAGCTCTTAAGAGCGAAAGGAAATTTTAATGTAGTTAGATAAAAATTATTGACAAACTCTCCCTGGTGACATTAAGTAATGCTAGAAATCGTCAAGGGACAGAGCCATCTCTTTTATTCCTTGCTTTAAAATTATCTATCAACTCAATTGATGATTTGTAATCAGTTTCCTAAATTAGTCAGAGAGTGATATTCGAGATCACGGGGCAAAAAGCTGTGAATATAACTGAGAATCAGCAATATTCTGTGTGAGTCAGGTATGCTGTAACATTTCAATGATGCCTTTAAATTCTAATGGTTTCCAAGCTGCTCCAAACTCCTGTAGCAATCAAAGATAATCTGTCATGGGCCCAAGGGCTATGAACATCATGTCATAGCCACTTAGCTATTAGATTTATTGGAGGGTAAAGGATGTCATTTATGCATCAACTCACAGGAGAAAAAAGCAATCCCTATGAAGTTAATCTAATAATAGACTGGAAAGCAATGATTACTGTTTCATGTACACTGGCTATTTGTAGCAGTGGTTGGCCTAATTCTGCAGGCCTCACTTGTCAAAGCTTTGGGATTAACAAGTGTTCAGCTCAAAATCTATTGGGAAACATCAAGAAATGTTTTAATGAGGGACAAATCTTTCATTTGTTGCCACTGAGAGGATGTTGAAACAATACTTCCACCTCCCAATTCACCCCTTCACTTTTTGAAAGCTTTTAGCAAGAGTCGTATTTTCCATTTAAAACAAACCTCTGGAAATTAATTTTAGCAGATACACAATAACTACATAATTTTTCCCAACATAGTACTTAATAGTTTTCACAACAGTGATCTACGTTTTAATTAGTTGTTGAGTGGCAAAACCCAAACATTTTATGAGAGTATTCACCATTGACCTCCTCATGATGCACTTTCTTCTTGTAATTTTGATAAAGTGAAAGCAAATATCATTGTACACAGCCTGCTTTATACCCATAAAAATCTCTGCATCAAGGATTTATTTTCTCTCCCAAAAGGCCATCATCAGGCTGTTGGAACCTGAGAATGGCACAGGGACATCACAATGTGGCTCTGGTTTGAAGAAGAAAAATGACAGACTTTAATTTTTTTTCTTTGCATTCAATCAAGGTTTTCATTGATAAGTTACACTGTGAAATAAGTACCAACATGCTACAGAATACTTTATTTCATCTATCTAATAGGTTACTACTAGAAGCTTTTATTCTACATTTAAGCTACACAAACATTTTCCCCACCTTGCCATGGAGAAAAAAAATATTCATTTGAAATAAAATTATTCCATAGATCAAATTCAATTTTCTTTTACAAAATATTAAAAAATTTCAAAAATTTAGTATCAAATCATTCAAACAGGTGTAAGGTGACATCTCATTGTGGTTCTGATCTTCATTTCACTGATGATTAGTGATGTTGAGCATCTTATAATGTGTCTGTTAGCTGTTTGTATATCTTCTTAGAAAAAGAAAGCCTATTCATGTCTTATGCCTATTTTTTATTCAGATTGCTCTTTTCTAATGTTGACTTGTCTGCGTTTTTATATATTTTAAATATTAACCACTTATCATATATGATATATATCATTTGTGAATATTTTCACCCACTTAGTAGGTTGCCTTTTAATTTTATTGATGGTTTTCTACTCAGTGACAAAACTTTTTAGTTTGATATAGTACTATTTGTTTGCTTTTATTGTCTTTGCCCTAGAAGGCATATCCAGAATAATACTGCTAAAACCAGTGTCAAAGAGTTTATTGCCTGTTTTCTTCTAGAAGTTTTATTGTTTCAGTCTTACATTTTACTCTTTATGGTAATCTATTTTGAGTTTATTTTTGTATATGATATAAGAAAGTGGTGGTTTCATTTTTTTGCATGTATCTGTCCAGTTTTCTAAACATCAATTTTTTTCAGAGAATGTATTCACCCCATTGGATATTCTTGATTGGTTTGTCATAGATTTATTGACCATACAAACATGGGTTTATTTCTGGGCTTACTATTCTATTCTTTTTACCTATATGTCTGTTTTATTTCCAGTTTCGTACTGTTTTGATTATCATCTTTGTTGTATTGTTTTAAATCAGTGAACTTGATACCTCCAACTGTGTTCTGCCAAAATAACTACTATAAAAAAGAAAACAAAGAATAGGGTTGGCAAGGATGTCATGAAAAAGAAACCCTCAGGACTCTTGATGAGAATGTAAATTGGTGCAACCACTGTGGAAAACAATTATTGGAGGCTCCTCAGAAAATTAAAAATAGAACTACAAAATGATCCATCAATTCCATTTCTGGGTATTTATCCAAAGAAAATGAAAACAATAATTCAAAAATATATGTGTACCCTTATGTTCACTGCAGCATTATTTATGATAGCTAAGGTATAGAAGCAACCTAAATATGCATTGGTGGAAGAAGGATAAAGAAGATGTGGTATATGTATACAATGGAATACTACTAAGCTATATAAGGAAAAGAAATATCGCCCTATGCAACAACATGTATGGGCCTTGAGGATATTATGGTAAGTAAAATAAGTCTGACAGAATAAGACCAATATCATTCAATTTAACTTATATGTAGAATCTAAAATAATAATAATATTGATAATAAATGAACAAAACAAAATTCATAGATTCAGAAAACAGACTGGTGGTTGCCAGAGGGGAGAGGATGGGGGATAGGTAAAAAGGTGAAGGGGATTAAGAAGTAAAAATGGCCAGTTATAAAATTAGTCACAAGGTCGTAACATACAGTATAGAGAACATAGTCAACAATATCATAATTATGTATGGTGGCAGATGGGTACTAGACTTATTGTTGTGATCACTTCATAATTTTTATAAATGTCTAATCATTATTTTGTACACCTGAAACTAATATAATGTTTTATGTTAACTATAATTTTAAAAATAAAAATAAATATAAATACATAAATAATCATTCTTAGGCCTCCCTCCTTTATACACACACACAGACACACGCACACAAACCAATTAACTCAAAATTATAGTTTCTATTGTGTTTTGAATTATTTTCAGTAGCCTTCATATGGTTCATTTAAGTTTAGAAAAGATCCAGATACATATTTTAATATGAGTTTCTCATTATCATTAAGAAATTTGCAACACTCAAGTTCTAATTTCACTAAGGTATACAATTTTGCACTCAAAGGTGACCTCCATTTGACACCAGAGATTTCAACTTTCAATATAAAGATTATTGTAATTCTTCATAGATCTAAACTTTTAAAATATATATATATATATATTATTGATTTTTACAGAGAGGAAGGGAGAGGGATAGAGAATTAGAAACATCAATGAAAGAGAAACATCGATCAGCTGCCTCCTGCACACTCCCCACTGGGGATATGCCCGCAACCAAGGTACATGTCCTTGACTAGAATCGAACCTGGGACCCTTGAGCCCACAGGCTGACGTTCTATCCACTGAGCCAAACCGGTCAGGGCAGATCTAAACTTTTATTAGTCAAAAAACAAGACATATTTTATTTATGTTACAATATTTAAAGAAACTAATGTTTGAGGACTATTTATATTGTCAGTAAAAATCTAGTCACTAAAGGTAAATGCTGACTGATTAAAAAGCAATTTTAAATAATGTAATACTTAACTTTAAAAGTTATTCATGGAAATTAAGTTGAAACATGGGAAGTTAAATTAAAAATATTACAGTTGAACATCAGATAACACAGAGGTTAATGGCATTGTGACCCTCTGTGCAGTCAAAATTCCATGTATAACTTCTGACTCCCAAAAAATTTAACTATTAATAGCCTACTGTTAACAGGAAGCCTTACTGATAACATTAAGAATTGATTTACACATATTTTATGTTATATTTATTATATTCTTACAATGAAATAGGTTAAAGAAAATAAAATGCAAAAAAATCATAAGATATAATACATTTACAGTATTTATTGGAAAAAATCATCATATAAATGGACCCACGAAGTTCAAACCTGTTCAAGGGCCAACTATAATATACAAATATATTTTATTCCAACTGACTGTTCTTAAGAATATACCAGTAATGTCAGATTTAAATTTAATAAAAAGTAAGTGGTAGTTCTGAATATACTTTTAGGATTTTCTAAGTTAAAAAAGCCTTCATAACCCTAAAATTGTTTGGAAGAAAAATTTAGTGTTTTCAACTTAATCCTGAAAGAATATAAAGGAAAAAAAAGCTTTTTATCTTGACTTCTGATTTTTTTACATATAAATAAAATTTTAATTCATTCACTGTAAATCTAAAGAAGTCAATTAAAATTTTAAGTGATTTTTAATTCAAGACATACTGTAAATAGTATTCATACACTTTAAATGGGATTCCAAATATTCCTCTTGCATGTTATTAGAATTCCATAAAACTATACTTCTAATTTGTGGGAAACACTATTAAAGATATCACAGAATTTTTCTTAGTAACAGCCTTGCAGAAATTTAAAAAATTTTACCAGGAACAATATATACATTATGGGTTTTGACTGTACTATCTCAAAGGAAAAATTAGGATCATTATTATTATAAAAATTTCATGTATAATTTGTATACACTGTTCCAAGAGAAAAGACTCATAACTATATATCCCAAAGCACACAAATACCTCTTAAGATGTCAAACAAAATTTGTAGAACATGGGATTTTGGTACCTAGCTACCAACCTAAAGAAATCCATATGTTTGACATCTAATATCCTACATTATAGCTCATTCACTTCTGTAAATACAATCTAATCTCATTAGATGAATAAGTGTAGGCAGAAAATCCTCAACAGTTCAACTGACATTTACCAACAAAATTTTAGGAGAACAAATCTTCAGAATTTACCAGGTCACTAAAAAATACTTTGAGTCACAGAAATATATGCAAATAGAGTACTGGCTATTCTTTAAAAAGTTTGTCTCATATTCAGGTTTTTGATTGCTAGAAAAAAATAATACATTTTACTATTATGTACAAGCAACAATCAATAATGGACAGAAAACTGTGTATTACACAAAATCTTTGTTAAACATTTTAAGATAATACAAATATTTTGTCCTATTCTAATGACAAATTGAAGAAGTTGATGTCTATATAGTGATTCTATTGTGCACTTTATCTCTCATTTAAGAATCTATATTTAACCAAAAGTATGTGCCTTTTTCTAAAACTCAAGTATCTGTACTTCTATTTAAAAATTATAGTAGGAATGAAGTTTCATTAAAGATCATTTTATTTAATATTTTCTTCCCCATTGTGTCTCATTTTTAAATCATAAGCATTGCTTTTTATCTGCTAACTATATGAATCATAATAAATTTTTGAATGCTTCCGAAATGGCTTGCAACTCTAAAGTATTTCAGCACTACTAGATCAGGAGGTTGCATATCTAAACCTGCCCAAGCACACTGGCTGATTCACATTCACTAAGTGAGTTAGCTTAAATAAGCATAATAAATGAAAGGGAATAAAATAAAAAACAATTTCACTCTAAGTGAAGGCTTGACTTATAGAAAGTGGCAGCTCTGATGGCCCAAGGCATAGAATTAGTTTTGCCACTTGATAATTTGACTGATGCACTTGAATGGCCAGAAGAGGATATTTTCTGCCCGATTTCAGTGTAATCAAGTCACCTGCTCAGCGATTGCTGGGGCCAGGTCAATTGCACTTCACTGAGCACAGAGTGTATGTCAGGTATAACAAGAACAGCTTTCTGCATATATGTTAGAACTATTGAGCCTTCTTGATAGTGGGAATTAACTGTTCCTAATGCATTATTGTGCTTTCCTCTCCATGTAATATGTAATGTGAAAGGTAGTTAGCCACCTTACTTCCTCAAGGAATGACCCATTCTAATCAGTGCTAATGGTATATTCATTCTTTTACTAATATATTTCAAAATACACATTTAAAATGAATCACAAAAAAGTATAAAGGAAAACATGAAAAGTGACACCTTGAAATTGAACCATGTCAATAATGTGTTTTACTGTATATTCCATGGTGTAAATGTACCACAGCTTTTTTGTCAAGTCATCTACTGATGGGCACTTGGGCTGTTTCCATATCTTAGCTATTGTAAATTACACTGCTATGAACATAGGGGTATATACGTTCTTTCTGATTGGTATTTCAGTTTTCTTAGGATATATTCCTAGAAGTGGGATCACTGGGTCAAAAGGCAGTTCCATTTTTAAATTTTTGAGGAAACTCCATACTGTTTTCCATAATGGTTGCACCAGTCTGCATTCCCACCAGCAGTGTAATCGGATGTCCTTTTCTCCTCACCCTCACCAGTACTTGTCATTTGTTGATTTGTTGATGGTAGCCTTTCTGATAGGTGTGAGGTGGTACCTCATTCTCATTTTGATTTGTATCTCTCTGATAATCAGTGACTTTCATCATTTTTCCATATGTCTCTTGGCCATTTGTATGTCCAGTTTGGAGAAGTATCTATTTAGGTCCTTTTCACATTTGTTAACTAGATTGTTTGTCTTCCTTTTGTTAAGTTGTATGAGTTCCTTGTATATTTTGAATATTAATCCTTTATCAGATCTATCATTGGCACATATGTTCTCCCATACAGTGGACTTCCTTTTCATTTTGTTGATGGTTTCTTTTGCCATGCAGAAGCTTTTTATTTTGATGTAGTCCCATTTGTTTATTTTCTCTTTAGTTTTTCTTGCCCTAAGAGGTGTATCCAGAAACATATTGCTATGAGAGATGACTCAGATTTTTCTGCCTATGGTTTCTTCTAGGATTTTTATGGTTTCATGACTTACATTTAAGTCTTTTATTCATTTTGAGTTTTTTTTTTATGTGTCTGTGTGTATGGTATAAATTGGTGGTCTAGTTTCATTTTTTTGAATGTGCCTCTCTAATTTTTCCAACACCATTGATTGAAGAGACTGTCTTGATTCCAATGTATGCTCTTGCCTGGTTTGTCAAATATTAATTGAGCATAAAAGCTTGTGTAGAAATATTCTTTTAAAATGCTAAGACTTATAATAGATGATTATCTTTCATTTCTTGAGATTATTCTTTCCTTCATGGCTTACTTTTCAATCTCTCCATATTTGTCAGTTACAAAAATATTATGTGATGTGATCTACTCTTTTTTTTTTTTTTTTTTTTTTAAATATATTTTATTGATTTTTTACAGAGAGGAAAGGAGAGGGACAGAGAGCTAGAAACATCGATGAGAGAGAAATATCGACCAGCTGCCTCCTGCACACCCGCCACCGGGGATGTGCCCGCAACTAATGTACATGCCCTTGACCGGAATCGAACCCGGGACCCTTCAGTCCGCAGGCCGACGCTCTATCCACTGAGCCAAACCGGTTTCGGCTGATCTACTCTTAATAGTTTCTTCCTAATAAATGTATCATTTTTAATTTAAATTAAGGTATGAAAATAACAGTAACATTGTGTATCTATGTTCTAGAATAGACTGACAGTTGAAAGAAAATTTTGATGTTTACAAAAACAACCATGGGCTCTAGATCACTTTCAAATATTTACCTTTAGTTATCTTTTTTAATAATGTTTTTTCTTTATTGATTAAAGTATTACATATGTTTCATTATTGCCCCATTGACCCCACTCATGCACTCACCCCCATGTTGTCTGTGTCCATTGGTTAGGATTATATGTATGCATACAAGTCCTTTGGTTGATCTCTTCCCCTTACCTCCAGCCTCCCCTACCTTCCCTCTGAGGTTTGACGGTCTGATCAATGATTCTCTGACTCTGGATCTGCTTTTGTTCTTCAATTTATGTTGTTCATTATATAACATAAATGAGTGAGATCATGTGATATTTATCTTTCTCTTACTGGCTGATTTCACTTAGCACAATGCTCTCCAGTTCCATCCATGCTGTTGCAAATGGTAAAGATTTCTTCTTTTTTACCACAGCATAGTATTCCATTGTGTAGATGTACCACAGTTTTTTAATCCACTCATCTGCTGATGGACACTTAGGCTATTTCCAAATCTTAGCTATGGTAAATTGTGCCACTATGAACATAGGGGTGCATATATCCTTTATGATTAGTGTTTCTAGTCTCTTGGGATATATTCTTAGAAGTGGGATCACTGGGTCAAATGGGAGTTCCATTTTTAGTTTTTTGAAGAAACTCCATACTGTTCTCCACAGTGGCTGCACCAGTCTGTATTCCCACCAGTAGTGCACAAGGGTTCCCTTTTCTCTGCATCCTCACCAGCACTTGTCATTTGTTAATTTGTTGATGATAGCCATTCTGACAGGTGTGAGATGGTACCTCATTGTCATTTTGATTTGCATCTCTAGGATGATTAGTGACTTTGACCATGTTTTTATATGTCTCTTGGCCTTCCTTCTATATTCTTTCAAAAAGTATCTATTTAGGTCTGTTGCCCATTTTTGATTTGTTTATTTTCCTTTTGTTAAGTTCTATGAATTCCCTGTAAATGTTGGAAATTAAACCCTTATCGGTGATAACAATAGCAACTATGTTCTCCCATGCAATGGGCTTTCTTGTTGTTTTGTAGATGGTTTCTTTTGCTGTACAAAATCTTTTTATTTTGACGTTGTCCCATATGTTTATTTTCTCTTTAGTTTCCATTGCCCTAGGAGCTGTGTCGGTGAAGAAATTGCTTTGGCATATGTCTGAAATTTTGCTGGCTCTTGGTTCCTCTAGTATTTTTATGGTTTCCCGTCTTATCTTTAAGTCCTTTATCCATTTTGATTTTATTTTTTTGTATGGTCTAAGTTGGTGGTCTAGTTTCATTTTTTTGCATGAATCTGTCCGATTTTCCCAACACCATTTATGGAAGAGACTATCTTGACTCCATTGTATGTTCGTGCCTCCTTTGTCAGATAGTAATTGAGCATAATGGTTTGGGTCAATTTCTGGGTTCTCTATTCTATTCCATTGATCTATATGTCTGTTCTTATGCAAGTAGCAGGCAGTTTTCAGAACAGTGGCTTTGTAATACAGCTTGATATCTGGTATTGAGATCCCACCTACTTTGTTTTTCTTTCTCAGGATTGCTGCAGCTATTCGGGGTCTTTTTTTATTCCAGATGAATTTTTAGAGAGTTGGTTCTAGGTCTGTGAAATATGCCATTGGTAATTTAATGAGGAGTGTATTCAATCTACAGATTCCTTTGGGTAGTATGGACATTTCAATGATGTTGATTCTAACAATCCATGAACATGGTATGTTCTTCCATCTGTACATGTCTTCCTCTATCTCTTTTTTCAGTGTCCTGTAGTTTTCCAAGTACAGGTCTGTTACCTGCTTAGTTAAGTTTAATCCTAGGTATTTTAATTTTTTTAGTATGATGGTAAATGGGAGTTTTTTTTAGTCTCTCTTCCTGTAAGTTCACTATTGGTGTATAGAAATGCCATAGATTACTTGGTGTTCATTTTGTATCCTGCTACATGGCCGAACTCATTTATTAAGTCTGCTAATTTTTTGATGGAGTCTTTAGGGCTTTCTATATACAGTATCATGTCATCTGTGCAAAAGGAGAGTTTTACTTATTTTCCAATTTGGATTCCTTTTATTTCTTCTTCTTGTCTGATCACAATGGCTAGTACTTCCAGTACAATGTCGAACAGGAGTGGTGAGAGTGGGCATCCCTGGCTTGTTCCTGTTCTTAAGGGAAATTATTTTAGTTTTTGCCCATTGAGTATGATGTTGGCTGTGGGTTTGTAGAGTTAGATGATTTAGTACCATTTTTTCTTGTTTTTCTTTGAGGCTTTTATTATGATGAGGGATGATCCTTCTATTCCTACCTTGTTGAGAGTTTTTATCAAGAAAGGGTGTTGGATTTTCTCAAATGCTTTTTCTGCGTCAATTGATATGACTATGTGATTTTTACCTCTCAATTTGTTTATGTGATGTATCACGTTTATTGATTTGCAGATATTGTACCATCCTTGCATCCCAAGGATAAATCCTACTTGGTCATGGTTTATGATATTTATGATGTAATGCTAGATCTTATTTGCTAGAATTTTGTTGAGAATTGTGGCATCTATGTTCATGAGGGACATTGGCCTGTAATTCTCTTTCATTGTGTTATTTTTATCTGGTTTTGGTATTAGGGTGATGCTGGCTTCATAGAATGAGCTTGGAAGTGTTCCTTCCTCTTGACTTTTTTTATTAGTCTGAGGAGGATAGGTTTTAGTTCTTCCTTGAATATTTGGAAATACTCCCCTGTGAAGCCGTCTGGCCCCAGGCTTTTGTATGCTGGATGCTTTTTGATGACTGCTTCAATTTCTTCCATAGTTATCGGCCTATTGATATTTTTAGATTCTTCCTGGTTGAGTATTGAAAGGTATTTTTCTAGGAATATGTCCATTTCCTCCATGTTTTCTAGCTTGTTGGAATAGAGTTGTTCATAGTATTTTTTAACAAACCTTTTGTATTTCTGTGTGGTCTATTGTTATTTCACCTCTTTCATTGCTGATTTTGTTTATTTGGGTCCACTCTCTTTGCTTCTTGGTGAGACTGGCTAGAGGTTCATCAATCTTGTTTATCCTTTCAAAGAACCAGCTCTTGGTTTCATTGATCTTTTGTGATATTTTTTGTTTGTCTGTCTGTTTGTTTTTTGTCTCTATGTCATTTATTTCTGCTCTGTTCTTTATTATCTCCTTCCTTCTGCTCATTCTGGGCTTTCTTGTTGCTCTGTTTCTAATTCTTTAAGTTGTACAGCTAGATGATTTACTACCATTTTTTTCTTGTTTTTTTGAGGGAGGCCTGTAGAGCTATAAACCTCTCTCTGAGAACTGCTTTCATTGTGTCCCATACATTTTGGATTGTTGTGTTTTCATTGTCATTCATTTCCAGTATGTTTTTAATTTCTTCTTTGATCTCTTTGGTAACCCAATCACTGTTTAATAGCATGCTATTCAGCTTCCAAGTGTTTGAATTTTTTGGGCTGTTTTTATTGTAGTTTATTTCTAATATTATGCCATTGTGGTCTGAGAAGATGTTTGATATGATTTCAATCTTCTTGAATTTGGAGAGACTTTGCTTGTGACCCAATATGTGATCTATCTTTGAAAATGTCACATATGCACTTGAGAAGTAAGTATATTCCATGGCTGTGTTATGAAAGGTTCTGAAGATGTCAATTAAGTCCATCTGACCTAGTGAGCCATTTAGGATTGCTGTTTCTTTGCTGATTTTTTGTCTAGAGGATTTATCCAGTGATGTCAGTGATATATTAAATTCCCCTACTATGATTGTATTGTTGTCGATCTCTCCCTTTATATCTTCCAGGAAATGTTTTATGCATTTGGGTGCTTCTGCATTGGGTGCATATATGTTTATTAGGGTTATATCCTCTTGTTGTATTGATCCCTTTAGTATTATGAAGTGGTCCTCCTTATCTCTTGTTATGGCCTTCACTTTGAGGTCTATTTTTTCAGATATAAATATTGCTACCCAGCTTTTTTTTTTTTTTTCATTTCCATTTGCCTGAAAGATATTTTCCCATCCCTTCACTTTTAATCTGTGTGAGTCCCTTGTTCTGAGGTGGGTCTCTTGTAGACAACATATATATGGGTCATGGTTTTTTATCCATTCAACCACTCAATGTCTTTTGTTTGGAGCATTTAGTCTGTATATGTTTAAAGTTATTATTGAAAGATACTTGTTTGTAGCCATTTTTATTTTTTGTGCCTGTGTTCTTTCTTACCTTTTTTTTCTTCTTTTTACACCAGTCCCTTTATTATTTCTTGCATTGCTGGCTTGGTAGTGATAAATTCCCTTAGTCTTTTTTTTTTGTCTGTGAAGCTCCTTATTTCCCCTTCAATTTTGAATGATAGTTTTGCTGGATAGAGTATTCTTGGATTCAGTCCCTTGCTTTGCATCACTTTGTAAATTTCTTTCCATTATTTTCTGGCCTGGTGTGTTTCTATTGAGAAATTATTTGATAATCTAATGGGAGATCCCTTATCCATAACATTCTGTGTCTCTCTTGAAGTCTTTAAGATTCTCTCTCTGTCCTGAACATTTGCCATCATAATTATGACATGTCTTGGTGTCAGTCTTTTCAGATTCATCTTGTTTTGGACTCTCTATGCTTGTGTCACTTTTTTTATTCCCCATATCAGGGAAGTTTTCTGATATTATTTCTTCAAATAGGTTTTCTAACCCGTGTTCCTTTTCCTGTCATTCTGGTACCCCCATTATTCGTGTGTTGCTTCGTTTCATGTTGTCCCATAGCTCCCTTAGGCTCTCCTCGTGTCTTTTAATTTTTTTCTTCAATTGTAGTTCAGTGTAGGTGTGTTTTGCTTCCCTGTCTTCTAATTCACTAATTTGGTCCCGCGCTTCGCGTAGTCTACTGTTGAAACATTCCATGGTGTTCTTTATTGCAGCTATATCACTCTTCATTTCTTCTTGATTCTTACATAAGTTGTTGATTTTTTCCTTCATCCGTTTTATGAACTGTAGGATCCTTATTCTGAATTATTTTTTGACATATTGCATGTCTCTGTTTCAGTTAGCTGCTTCTCTGGAGATTCCTCCCTTTCTTTCCTTTGGGGATTTCTTTGTCTACCCATTTCTGTTCTCACTGAAGAATCTAGGTGTCAAGTCATGCAGGGGCTGCTCCTTGGGTGGCAGTGTCTCCTCAGGCAGCAGCTGCTCATCGTGTGGTGGCAGCAGCAGCTGCTCCTCAGTTGGTAGTGGCTCCTCTGGTAGGTGCTATTTGCAGCAGTGGTGGTTCCTCTGGCTTGTGGAGGGAGGCTGTTCACGCAGATGCTGATTCTCAGATGAAGGTGGGCTGCTCACAAGGCTGCTGCTCCTTAGTTATGTGTGTGTGTGTTTTTAAGACTGAAGGGATTATATTAAATTCTAGGTTATCTGTGCTACTGAGTAGAAGGGTTATTGAAATGCCAAGATAAATCTGGCACTTTATTTTTGCTCCAGGTGATTTCACTTTCTTTTACTGTCTTTAGCTGTCTGGTAGATAACCAAACAAGCAGAAAAATAGACAAAGAACTGTTAAATAAGAGGGAAAATACAGTGACAGAATGGTATACATTTTTGCATCACTGTCTCTATAAATAAACAAATTGTTCAAAGTGAAATAATGGATCAAATATTGGTTTTAAATGGGGATTTTATTCTAAAGTGTAAATACTTCCAAATTCTTCAGTTATTAATTGTCCCTTAATGCTCATTTAAAAAAATTAACCACTTATGAATTAAGAAATACAAGCTCTGGATCAGGACACTTGGGCCAAAACCATATGGCTAACATTTATGGGAGGTTGATTCTTGGAACAGTCACATCACCCCTACCCCAGTCCCATGGCACAATTTCTTTATAACATCAGACTAATAAGGGTTCCTATCACATACAGTTGTTGTTATGATTAAATGAGATAATGTGTCTGCAACCCAATTCTGAACATACAGAGTATTCAATAAATATTAACTATTACTTATTTCTCTTTAATACAATTATAAATATATTTAATATTATTGATCTCTTAGTGCTACTTTTTAATAACTCAAACTAAAATCAGATATTTTCCTTTTTCCATTTTTCACACTGAGATGTACAAATGTTAATAAAAAAGGTCTGGGTTATCTTTCTATCAAGGACAAATAATAACAAAGTGTTCTCTCTCTCTCTCTCTCTCTCTCTCTCTCTTTTTAGTTTGGCCTATTGAATGACTTATCTTTATATGTTAAATTGTTAGATTTCAATTTAACAAACACATATTCATCACTTATTAAAGGTAATATACAGTGCTACATGCTGGAGGAAAGGGGGTATTGGGAGAGAACAAAACACATTCCAAACACAATGAGCCTATAAGAGGATAGCAAACATTATTCAGTATACGTATAAAAAAAGCACTATCATCAAGGACACAACTATGTAGTATGGAGCACATATTGTAATACCATTAATTATCTTAGATTTTGCAAATTAAATTCAATAGAAATGAAAACCTGATATGTCTTCAGTCAAAACTTAATTTTAAAGCAAGAAAGAAAGTCTATTTTGTATACCAAAGTGTTTCTGATTTATAGGTTTAACCAAACACTGGTATCATTATGTTAGCACCCACATTCTTTCAATACATGGTTTTTCACAGGTAAGCATTTGGTCATAAATATTTCAGTCTCTTAGCTCCTAAGGACTAAAGAGAGATGATATTCATTGTTGGATTGAAACTTTCTCTAGTCCTAACATTCCTGGATGCCAAGCAGGCATCCCATTAGCATTCATAAACATATGGACTATTATTTCTCAAGCACAGTAGTTTCCATTAATTTATTGTATTTTTATGTAATGAGGACATACAGCTTTTTCACAGCCTGTCAGTGCAGAAAAAATATAGCAATCATAGCACTAAAATTTATTAACATAAAGCAAATATTTAGCTAATTATAAGTTTGTAATTTAGAGACTGAGTAAATCAGCTCTATAATAAATAAATAAATAAATAAATAAATAAATAAATAAATAATCTTCCTAGATTTCAACTGAGGAACAGCTATCATTCTAGCAATTTAATTTATTTAATTTTCAAGTCAGCAGCCACAATTTGGATATTCCCCAAAAGATGTGACGCTACTGAATATGCCAGCAGAAGAGATCATGACATATGTTGTCCTTTTTTCTTCACATGTTGTTGTTCTTCATTTGTGACAATGACTCTGCTGATTAGGCTACTTCTTATGCATGCAGATGCAGTTACAAAAATGGATTTGAAGCTAGTAATGTATCTCACATGGGGATGCATATTTTCATTGCATCACAGTTATAGCTTTGGTCCTTAAGGTCTTTCATATTTAACATTTGGTTTCTCAGTTTGTGATCGTTATGACATTTTATTTTAGTATGTTTTATTGTTCATAGTATTACAGATGTCTTCTGTCCTTCCCCCTTTATCCCCTTCCTCCCAGCCCCTACCCACCCCCCAGGTCTTCACCACCCTATTGTCCATGTCCATGGGCTATGCATATAAGTATATAAGTTGTTTGATTTATCTCTTCTCATCTCCCCAACCCCACATCAAGGTATGGCATTTTATTTTAGATAGTATTCCCTGTTCAGGCTGCTAAATATTGACATGTGCTGCCTGTTCTTGATTTTCAGCAAATTCATAATGACACAATTGAGAGGTATCTAGGACTGTCTAAAAATTAGCAGGTAGCAGAAAAATCATGAACCAAGCAGATTCTCTAAAATGTTCAGATTTTTAAAAATTAATGTTATGTTCAAACATAGATTTAAAAAAATGTATTGAGTCCATCAAAGCTAACTGTAACATTCTTTTAAAACTTATTTTAGGTTGAGAAATAAAAAGACTGCTTTATGACCATACTATTGCAATTGAACACCTTTTTAAATAAATAATTTCACTGATTTTTAAACCTCCTAAATCAACTGGTAGATGGAAAGTTCCCCTTTCAGATGGGTCAAATTTAATATAGTATCTTAATGTCATAGCTACATGATTTTAAGTCAGATATCCCCCTAAAACATGATTTATTTATTTATTTTGTGATATTAGATAGTAATAGTTGACCATTATTGAATGCTTATTATGCAAAACACCACACTAAGTTATTTACATGCATAATGTTCTATAACCTTTACAAAACACTTATAAGGCCAACACTATTATTATCTTTATTTTTCACATGAAGAAAGTCAGGCACACACATATAACAAACCCACAGCTAACATCATATTGAATGAAGAAAACCTAAAAGCATTTTACTTAAGATCAAGGAACAAGACAAGATATCCACATTCACTGCTTTCATTCAACATAGTAATATATATATATATATATATATATATATATATATATATATATATATTTACTTCAGAGAGAAAGGGAGAGGGAGAGATAGATAGAAATATCAATGATGAGAGAGAATAATTGATTGGCTGACTCCAGCGCATCCCCTACTGGGGATCAAGCCCACAACCTGGGCATGTGTTCTTGACTGGAATCAAACCTAGGACCCTTCATTCTGCAGGCTGCCACTCTAACCACTGAGAAAAACTAGCTAAGGTGAACTGAAAAAATTTTTCACAGCAAATGAAACCATCAAAAAGACAACCTACTATATGGAAGAAGGTATTTGCCAATGATACGTTCAATAAGGGGTTAATATATAAAATTTATAAAGAACTCATACAATTCAACACCAAAAATAAACAGACAAAAACCACAATCCAATTTAAAAAGGATCAAAGGACCTGAATAAACAATTCTCCAAAAAAGGACCTACAGATGATCAATAGACATAGGAAAAGATGCTCAAAGTCACCAATCATTGGGAAAATTAAAATTAAAACCCCAATGACCAATCAGGGACCAGGGGCATGGACTTCTGTCTATTTAAGCCAGCTCCCCTGAGTGCAAGTTCTCTTTCTACCTAAGACTGAAGACTGCATTTCGCCAGCTGGAGATGAAACACCACAAACCTCTCCAGGGAGCAAAGGGTCAGAGTGAGGCAGACCTGCACAGAGTGGAGCAAAATGGAGCAGGTGAAGCAGACTAGAGCTGCAAACTGAAGAGAGGCTCCCAGGAATTACTCCCTCTGGGACCTCCTTGCTCAAGATCCTCTTTACAGCTATGCTGTTTCGCAGCCATGCTGCTTCATAATTGAGCCATAATAATATTGAGCTGTTACACAGCTGTGGTGTATCACAATTGAACTCTTTTGCACTGAATAAACTTTTCTTCACTTCTTCACCCCCAAAAAAACACACAACAAAACCCACAATGAGATATCACCTCAACCTGTCAGAATTGTTATCATCAATAAATCAGCAAATAAATGTTGGCAAGGATGTGAAGAAAAAAGAAACCTCCTGTACTGTTGGTGCGAATGCAGACTGGTGCAGCCACTGTAAGAAACAGTATGGAGTTTTCTTAAAAAAGGAACTGCCTTTTGACCCAGTGATCCTATTTCTGGGAATAGATCCTAAGAATCCAAAAACACCAATCAGAAAGAATATATGCACCCCTATGTTCATAGCAGCATTATCCTATATAAAAGCATAATATGCTAAGTGTCTGACCTGCTAATTTTTAGACAGTCTTAGATACCTCTCAATTGTGTCATTATGAATTTGCTGAAAATCAAGAACAGGCAGCACATGTCAATATTTAGCAGCCTGAACAGGGCATACTATAATCAGGGCTGAATGGGGCAGTATTATCCAGTCGCGATTGGGGCTGATGGGGGCCAGCAGCTGGGAAGAAACAGCGGGAGGTTGGCCAGCTGGGGAGGGACTGCAGGAGGGCTCCAGGGTGTGTCCAGCCCTCTCACGCAGTCCTGATCAGCCAGACCCCAGCAGCAAGCTAACCTACCGGTCAGAGCATCTGCTCCCTGGTGGTCAGTGCACGTCATAGCAACTGGTCAAGGAGTTGACCAGATGTCAGCCGATCAATGTTTCTTTTTCATTTCTCTCTCTCTCTCTCTCTCTCTCTCTCTCTCTCTCTCTCTCTCTCATCTCTAAATCAATAAAAAATGGAAAATAATGAGTTTTAATTCATTATAAAATAAATATAATTATTTCTATCATCTGAAACATTCTCAGTCTCTCTTTTATGGGTCCTCTTTTTCATATACTATACAAAGACACTTATATAAAATTTTCTCATAACAACTTACTTATTGGAACACTCTGCCAACCTGGAGACTGAGTTCTTTGAAGGCAGGGTTCATGTTATATTAAACTTTGAATCCCTATTTCTAAGTATATAACAGACATTGAGAAAATTCTAATTGAAGGAATTGAATAAGCAAGACATTACAAGGTTGAATTTAATACTTCCATCTTATTAAATAATTTTGTTGAAATTAGTAGCTACTCACAGTAAATTCACAGAAATGGTCACTGTATTCAAGTATTTTGTTTTCATTTTAAAGATAATAAAATAATGTATATAATTAATATCCTGGCATATTAATTCATGAGTTCCCATGCCAAAAGAGATTCTGTATTGATAATAATCTTTGGCTCACCTTCATAAATAGAGAAAATCAGAAGGAACATACACAAAGTTATGGATATGTGAAAGAACATGGGGTATCTGAAGAATAGAGAGAAGACTATTGAGGTTATATAGTACATGGCATTTGAGGAAGGAGTTGTCGAAGTTGATAATAGAAATTTAAGCTGAAGCAGGAGCATACTCTTTTTCAATGTTAACAAAATTTGAACTTTATTTTGCTGTCAATGAAAAGGCACAGAAGAGTTTCAAGCAAAGGATAATAGGAAATACTCTAGTTTTGAAAGTTCAAAAGTGTTAGAGGAGGGCTGATCTGTTGACTACAAATAGTTTAATGTTAAAGTAATGTTTCTTTTGGATTTTAACAAGGACACATTTATGGAAGTATGTGTTTTATCTTCAGTTAATATTTATGTTTAATTTTTAGAAAAAAATACAAATATCAGTAGAAGCGATCTTAAATTTTCAGTTAATATTTGTTACAAATTACTAATATAAAATTAATATACAATAAATGTGAATTATGTAAGTTATTAAAGGACTAGAGGCCCAGTGCATAAAATTTGTGCACTTGGGGTGAGGGGTCTCTCAGTCCAGATTACGAGAAGATGCAGGCCAGGCTGAGGGACCCCACTGGTGCAGGATTGGGGCCAGGGAAGAATGCAGGAGGTTTGCCTGCTGGGGAGGGACTGTGGGAGAGGTTCAGGGTGTGTCCAGCCCATGTCACTCAGTCCCGATCAGCCTGACCCCAGCAGCAAGCTAACCTACTGGTCAGAGCGTCTGCCCACTGGTGGTCAGTGCACGTCATAATGAGAGGTTGAGTGGCCTTAGCATATCATTAGCATATTACACTTTGATTGGTTGAATGGCCGATAGGACGACCAGACACTTAGCATATTGGGCTTTTGTTATATAAGATTATTAATTACTGGTCAAAACTGCCCCTTTTATTTTGTTTTCTTTTTTTAAATTTATCTTTATTCTTTAAAGTATCATGATGTCCCTTTTTTTCCCTTTGACACTCCCCACCCCACCCTCACCCTCCAATGCCAGGCCTTCACATCAGTATCATCTGTGTCCATTATTGAATTTATTGGAGTGACATTGGTTCACAAAATCATACAGATTTTAAGAGCACAACTCCACAAAACATCATCTGCACACTGCATTGTGCACCCATCACCCCAAGCAAAGTCAATTTCTGTGTGAATTTCCCCTGCCTTTGCTGATTCCACCTAGCCCCCACAACTTTCCCTCTGGCTACCACCACACTGTTGTCTGTGTATATGTGATTATGCTTAATCTCATGACCTTTCATTGAGCTGCTTAAACTGCTCCCTTTGACAGCTGTAAATCTGTTTCATGTATCCATGCCTCTGTTTCTATTTTGTTCACCAGTTTATTTTGTTCATTAAATCCCATATATTAGTGAGAACATACAGTATAGTATCTGTCTTTCTCTAACTTGCAAATTTCACTCAGCATAGTAATCTGAGGTTTGATAGTTGGATTGATGCTTCTCTGTCTCTGGATCTGTTTTTGTTTATCAGTTTATGTTGTTCATTATATTCCATAAATGAGTGAGATCATGTGATATTAATCTTTCTCTGACTGGCTTATTTCACTTAGCATAATAAACTTCAGGTACATCCATGCTGTCTCAAAGGGTAAGAGATCCTTCTTTTTTTACAGCTGCATAGTATTCCATGGTGTAAATGTACCACAGCTTTTTTATCCACTTATCTACTGAAGGGCACTTGGGCTGTTTCCAGATTTTGGCTATTGTAAATAAATAATGCTGCTCATTTTCTGCGGGGGGGCGGGGGAGGAGAAGGGAGGAGCGAATTCAGGGCCGTGGGCGAAGGGAAACGTGGGCGGGCTGGAGGAGAAGGCGGGGCCGGTGACAAGGGCGGGGCGGAGGCGGGGCCGGGGCCGAAGGGAAACGCGGGCGGGCTGGAGGAGAAGGCGGGGCGGGGGACAAGGGCGGGGCGGAGGCGGGGCCGGGGGCGAAGGGAAACGAAGGCGGGCTGGAGGAGAAGGCGAGGTGGGCGGCAAGGGCGGGGCGGAGGCGGGGCCGGGGCCGAAGGGAAACGCGGGCGGGCTGGAGGAGAAGGCGAGGTGGGCGGCAAGGGCGGGGCGGAGGCGGGGCCAGGGCCGAAGGGAAACGCGGGCGGGCTGGAGGAGAAGGCTAGGGGGGTGGCAAGGGCGGGGCGGAGGCGGGGCCGGGGCGAAGGGAAACGCGGGCGGGCTGGAGGAGAAGGCGGGGCCGGTGGCAAGGGCGGGCCGGAGGCGGGGCCGGGGCCAAAGGGAAACGCGGGCGGGCTGGAGGAGAAGGCGGGGCGGGGGACAAGGGCGGGGCGGAGGCGGGGCCGGGGGCGGAGGGAAACGAAGGCGGGCTGGAGGAGAAGGCGAGGCGGGCGGCAAGGGCGGGGCGGAGGCGGGCGACAATGGTGGAGCAAAGGGAAACGCGGGCGGGCTGGAGGAGAAGGAGAAGGTGAGGCGGACATATTACTAGAAGTGGGATCACTGGGTCAAAAGACAGTTTCATTTTTAATTTTTTGAGGAAACTCAGGAAACTCCATACTGTTCTCCCCAGTGTTTGTACCAGTCTACATTCTGAACAATGGTGCACAAGGGTTCCCTTTTTTTCACATCCTTTGATTTATTGATGATAATCATCTGACAGGCATGAGGTGATATCTCATTGTAACTTTAATTTGCACCTCTCTGATGATTAGTGACACTGAGCATTTTATTCATATGTCTATTGGCCGTCTTTGGAGAAGTCACTATTCAGGTCCGTTGCCTGTTTATTATTTTTTCCTTTTGTTAAAGAGAGAATTCACAGAAAAATAACTAAGTCAAAGTTGAATTGACTGTTTTTAAAGTCAGAATTTTAATTTTTATTTCTGGTGTGCATATAAGAAGTATATCATGATTTACCGTATTTTCCGGCATATAAGATGACTTTTTAACCCAGGAAAATCTTCTATACGCCCAGTAGTCTTATACGCCGGAAAATACGGTACTCACCCAGATTTATTTGTTTAATATTTTGTTGATTTTTGGAGAGAGAGGAATGGAGAAGGAGAGAGAGGAACATTTATGTGAGAGGAAAACATATATCAGCTGCCTCCTGCACACCCCCTACCAAGCCTGCAACCCTGGGCATGTGTCCTTACCAAGAATTTAATTGACAACCTTTCTGTGCACAGGACAATGCCCTACCAACTGAGCCAGCCACACCAGTCAGGGTCCAAACTTTGTTTTACGGAAATATTTAAAAAAAAAAACAACTCTCACCTGCCACTTTCAGGTGTAAATTATAAAGATTAAAATGAGATTCCTCAGAGAGGAAAAGTGTACATTAATAACATTCTTAAACTCTATATTTGGGCACTATCTACATTGACTCAGGTATGTGTATAAGTGTACAATTAAAATTCTGCCATCTTGAGAACTCTCAGAATTTTTCCTACATTAAATATAAACAAAATTAATTTAAAACATGATCCCGAATTTATACACTGATAAAATGAAAGCAAAGAAGTCACTCAATATATTTCACCACCACCAACAACACAGTAAACAATCTCTACCCCTAACTTTTTGTTGATTAAAATGTCAGGATATCTTATTGTTTACAGATTTTTTTTTAAAGGTGAGAACTATGCATTAAGGCTACTTTTTGTTACTCATTTTGATCACAACATGAAGGTAATACCTGCAAATGCTAAATCTTATTACTCTTTAACTTTTTGATAGAAAATGATAGGAAACATATTTTGCTATATAAGGTTTCTTGAATGATTGACACTCAGTGTATTTTTAAATCACTATACAGAATATTTTTAATTAACCTAACTACATGCTTTAATATAATGTGCTATTTAAATGAAGCCACCCACTGCCTCCAAAAGAATAGTGACTAGGCAGCTCATCATCCCCCAAGCATTCTGTACAATGAAATGTTTTATTGTACTGTTTAAATGTACTCCTTCTCCCCTGGGTTAAAGCAAGTCAGTATAAATAGTATATACTGAATGAGTGACACTTGTAGTGGTGAAGAGTTGTATATTTCATTGTGTGTATGATGGGGAAAATGAGGTTGGGTGATGGGCCTGGGAGATGCAAAAGTGTCTTTCTATAATCCACTAGAGTTGGCTTGAGAGTCGGTGATTTTTATGAGATCTCTCATTTGGGGATGGTTTGAGGATTGACCAGATGGAAATCAGGGCACTGTGGGATATATCATTTATCACAATGTCAGTGTGTAGTCATCAGTGATCCTCTCAACACAGGAGGAAGCTAGAACTGTAAATGTGGCACAGTATTACAGCCGGACTAGTGGAGTTTGGCAACATTGTATTTCTCATTAACTTAATCATATTAATTCATTAGTCACATATATCAAAGTAATTCACTCAAGACTTGGCACTTTTACCTTTCTCTACAGGAAAAGTAAGATTCAATCACTCAGAAGATTGTTTTTAAACTTCTTAGAAAAAGTATAGCCACATCTAATTGTACTAGCTGCCACACACAGTAAACTCTCTAAGAATGATCAAAAAAGTAAAGGAAAAGTTCAAAGTTTCTTTTTAAGTTGTTATCACTAACAGTCAACTACATGGATTACTTCAAGAATTTCCTATTTCTGAAACACCAGATATATTATCTCTCATATTTAACTTAAGCATATGCTCCTGAAGATTTATAGCCCACATTTTTAATACTAAGTTTTTGCATAAAAGGTGTAGTACAGAGCATTTGAAAAAATATAGTATTGATGAACAAGAGACCTGAGTTTGGAAATTCTGGCTCTACCCTTTACTGTTTCTGAGATTTGGCATTACTCATTTAACTTCTTGAAAACTCACTTTCTTCATCTATTAATCAGAAATATTAATGCTAAACTGACAGGATTACTGAGAGTGTAAAATGAGGAAAAATTTGAAAATCATTCTATTTAAACTTAAATCTAATGCATATCCTTAGACACTCATTGTATATGTGGAAATGCTTTATAAAGCACTAGAGAAATGATCAGCATCACCATTATCAACCTGAGGTTTGCTTACATTCCAAGCTTACCCCTTCACCTATATTGGAAATAAACAATGATTTCTGCTCTACAAGCAACTCATGCAAGACAAAAATGATTGGCAGGAGTCTAAAAAATTGGGTGGAGACATTTTTAGTTTGAAATAATTATTATACATATTTAAAACTCACTGACAGACATTACCACAGAAATCAATATTTGTGAAACTCAGATTCAATTAATATAAGGAATGGAGTTCTTGTTAATAAACTGATATAGTTAAGCTTTTTATTTAGTAGATAAACTGTAACCACATGTTAGTCTAACTTCACTCTATGTTAGAAAATATTAGTAATTCAACTTCTGGGTCCTGTTAGGCCAATACTTCTTCCTGTGCACAAAAGAAATAAATTAAAGAAAATGTAATGACATGAAAGCAGTTTCCATTTGGGTAACATGAAGCATGATTTATAACATTACTCACTGAAAAACCCAAAGGTATTCATAGAGAGATAGATGTTCTAAGTCAACCATCAAAAAAGTTTGGTTTTATTTTTCTAGGGTGCTATCTCCTTTTTAGAATCACACAAGAATGGCCTGGGACCTCTCTGTCCTCCTTTTAACCACATCTTAGCATCAAAACTCATTGAGTGAGAAAATGAAATGCATCACACAAAGAAGGGGACACTAATTCCAATGATGCCATCAGGCTAATTGGCATTGTATCTTATCATGAAGTTGATATCATGCTGCCAAGACTTGGCAGGACTCTACTTATGGCTCTACCAATACTGAATTGAGTGCTGTATCTACTAATACTGGATTGGATCTTTATGGGTTCATTTACTCAGGAACTTGGATAAGAGCTGAAATTCCTAAAAATATTTTGCCACAATAGAGCTCAAAGGAAAAAATAGCTAGAGAATCTGCTACCTTTTAAGAAATGAACACTACAGGAATTTCACCTGAAGCACTTTATTACTTCCTTGTAAACTGTCAGTTTAAATCTATCTCAGGCCAAATTGCACATCTGTCTATTTGCAATGCTTCATAGGCTGAGGAAAGGGGAGCAGCCATTTTGGAGAAATTCAAAGACACACACGACTAATCCATCCTTTCTGTGTGATCCAGGAATATTACCACTTCTGCAGAGCTGCAAAGAAGAGGGGGAAGATATTCCCTCTTCTTTCTTCCTCTATAGCCTAAAAGATTTTACAGAAAATACTATGTAATGGGATTATTATGTATTAATGTACAGAATTAAGATATTGATTATACAACAGGAACAGAGGTACAAAATGAGATGAGAAAATCAGTACTTTAATACAATAAGGCAAAACACAGTCAAACTTCATCATTTTGTAATAACCAAGGAAAAGTCTGAATAGAATTTGGGAAAACTCTGACTCAAAAAATAAATATTATTTTAATGTGTTGCAAATTTTTCTTATGTATTTGGTGCAGAATAGATGTTCAAAACATATGTTAAATGAAAAGAATGAATGGACATATATTTTATAGATATAGAGGATAGAGATAGATTCTAGAGTTATATAGATATAATATTTAAATGAATATCAAACAATATTGTCAAGAATAGATTCTATGAGTTATGTCTTAGTGAATAAAGAGCTATCACCAGTAATTATTATGCTGATTAGTTATATAGAAACAGATCTTGTTAAAACAAGCTTTAGACACCTAAGTACATTTAATCAAACCAAGGGTTTTAATGGCTCTACAGCCATGCAAACATTAAAACATACACACACACACACACACACACACACACACACACACAGAGAGAGAGAGAGAGAGAGAGAGAGAGAGAGGCATTTCTTGTCATTTTAATTTGCTAAAAATACATTTTTATTAATATCAGAAATCTTAGCATAGCTGTTGTCTGAATCATCTCAAATTCTGAATAAGTGAAGTTTGAATTAATCAGGTTTCATTTTATATGGGGAATATAACCAAGAAGAAAATAAACATTTTTGAATTAAAAAATACAAATCAAAAAAGGAAGTAAAATAATATAAAATAGAAATTAAAATAAACATGTATGCTAAGCAGGTAAAACAATATAGCATACCAGAAAACATTCTGAATTTAAAAGATTTACATGACAGCTATGTGAATAAACTGAGAACTATTCTTAAATAAATATAAGAATGATAGTGTAATAATATCTAAATCTTTTCACTTGCATTTTTTGTTTGAAATTGCTGGGGAGAAAAATAACAATTTAAAGGTCAATATAATGTACAAAATAACATCACAATATTTTAAAAGAGACACCATGATCATTTTATTTTGTAACCTTTAGACTCCACTTTTAAGTTATAAATGGAAAGAAATAATATAAACACATATAGAACAAGTTCCACTATGTAGGCAATCTTAGCAGGGTTCAAAGGGGCTTCTTCACACATACAACAATGAAAAAAAAAAAGACAGCTGACTCTTTACAATAGTTGATTTGCCAGTTTTATGTTAAATAATACACAGCTGTATAACATTATCTCCTTGTTTACAAAAAAATATTTTGAAATGTAAGGACCTACAACCAGAAATTATTGTAAAACATGTAAATAATCATTTTGGGGGAAAATCATAATTCCCAACCTGTAACAAACCATATTAAAAATGCTAACTGAGCCCTAGCCAGTTTTTCTCAGTGGTTAAAGCATCAGCCCACTGATTGTTGGGTCTTGGATTTGATTCATGTCAAGGGCACATATCTCAGTTGCAGGCTAGATCCCTGGCACCTGTCAGGGTACACGCAGTAGGCAACCAACCAATGTCTCTCTCTTACATTAATGGTTCTCTCTCTGTGTCTCTCCCACTCCCTTTCACTCTCTCTAATAACATCAATGAAAAAAAATCCTAGGGTGATGATTAATAACTTAACAACAACAAAAAATCAACTGAACTTTTCAAAAATATTTTAAATAAAATTAAAGTAAGTTAAGTTTGTAATGCATAGTAAATATCATGTCAAATATGAAATGTGCTAACAGCTAAATGAATAATTTATTTTATCTCTATCTTTGCTAATTGAGGAGTTAAATGGTATGTCTAATCCAAAATAATGTGTAATCCCAGAATTATTTCTACTTTGTTTTACAGAGCATTTTTCTCACTATATTTAAGTAGGATATTCTTTGGCATATAAAATAAATTCAAGTAAGCTAAGGGGAAGAATTACTGTAGAGCTGGGCAGACTCCTCCTCTTATCCCTGATAATTTTTTTTTCTACCTTCTCCCATTTAAACAAAAGTGTTCATGTATTTACCCATTCAATCCTTTACTTATCTTTATTTTTTTGAAGTATTAAAAATATAGTATTTGGGGATTCAAAAATGGCAGTGGAATAAGTGGAAGCTACACTGATGGGGTCCCAGGATCAAACTGGAATTATAACTAAAATAAAGAAAACTCATCCTGAATAATCAACTGAAGACTAGCTGAAGAGAACCTTGATAAACAAGGATGGAAAGTGAAGACCACATAGAGACTAGTAGGAAGTGTGGAGGTGCAAGAGGGTTGTCCAGGCTCCCACAGACAGCAGCTGAATTTCCAGAGGGATATCTCAGCTATGGGGGGTTCCCACTGAGAACTATTGGGTCTAAACCTAAGCTGTGCTCCCCAAACCAGAGCACCAGAACTGAGAAAGGTGCTCACAGAACATCTGGCTGTAAAAATAATGTGGTTGCAATCTGCCAGGGAGAGATGGCTGGAAATGCAGGCACTCTCTTAAAGGGACAACACATAATTTAATGTGCAGCCATTCACATTGGCCTCTGGCAGAGGGAGGGCAGAGTGGATTAGAGCTGTGTGAAGAGGGTTGGTGGCTCTGGGGTTAGAGCTTGGAAGGCAGACACCTGGGTTTCCTGTGCTGAGTCATTCATTCATACTGCAGAGCACATCTTTCTCCAGCAAACCTTTACCATCCAGGCAGCTTTTGCCTAGGGGAGGGTGTGTGTGTGGAGAGGGGAGCAATTGCACCACCTTATTGTAAAATCCCTCACCCCAACCTGTGGAGTTTCTGAAGAGACTGAGAATTAAGAGACTGAGAATAACAATCTGCCTGCAGGCAGAAGCAATTGCTCCACTCTGTTGGGAAACT
Source organism: Eptesicus fuscus (assembly GCF_027574615.1). Classification (NCBI taxonomy): domain Eukaryota; kingdom Metazoa; phylum Chordata; class Mammalia; order Chiroptera; family Vespertilionidae; genus Eptesicus; species Eptesicus fuscus. Next base: position 29,680,690 of record NC_072473.1, read on the forward strand.
TCTGCCCCCCATGTGATTGATAGCCTGAGGCTAATCAAGACTGAATAACAATCAGACTGCAGGCAGAGGCAGGTCTCTTGAGGCTTTAAGACTGCCTGATTTAATTCTGGGCCTAGGGATAGGAAAAGCAGACCTTGGTGCACATCTTGGTCCTTTCCAAAGGCACCCACCACCAGTAGAGATAGCCACAAACTGTGGATTACTGATAGCTCCAAACAGGGTACTCAGGGCCAGTTACAAACAGCATCTGATATCGTCCTGCATTAGCAGATCTACCTAATACAAAGACAAAAACACAAACAGGCAGCCAAAATGGGGAAACAAACACGAACAAACAAAAAAAAAAAATGCAAATGAAAGAACAAGATAATTCTCCAGAAGAAAAGCTAAATGAAATGGAAATAAGAAATTTATCAGATATAGAGTTCAGAATAATGATGACAAGGATAGTTAACAGCATGAGAAAATATATAGTAATTATGAAAAAGGACCCATCAAAAATAAAGAATGACATAGCACCAATAAAGAATACATTGGAGAGAAAACACAGCAGATTAGAAGAAGCCAATGATTAAATTAGTGATTTAGAAGACAAGGTAGGAAAAAAATCACTCAATCAGAGAACCAAAAAGAAAAAAAAAAACACAATTAGAAAACAGGAGGAAACTTAAGGGAGCAATGGGACAACATGAAACAAAATAGTCATATCATAGAAGTACAAGAAGGAGAAGAAAGTGAGCAAGGGATAGAGAACCGATGTGAAGAAAAAATGGCAGAAAACTTTCCTAACCTAGTGAAGGAAAATGTCACACAAGTTCAGGAGGCACAGAGAGTCCCAAGATAGAAAAACCCGAACAGACCCATGCCTAGACACATCACAATGAAAATGCCCAAAATTAAAGACACTGGGGGAACCTTCAAAGCAGCAAGAGGAAAGCAATTTGTTAACTACAAAGAAGCTCCCATAAGGCTGTCAGTTGATTTCTCATCTGAAACTCTACAGGCCAGAAGGGAATAGCATGAAGTATTCAAGGTAGTAAAAAGGAAGTATCTGAAACCAATATTACTATATCCAGCAAGTCTATCATTCAAAATAGATAATGAAATAAAGAGCTTCCCAGAAAATAAGAGGATAAAAGTATTAACCCACACATGGTATTCAACAGACCTTGCTCCTTCAGATTACCACTTGTTTGGATCGATGGCACACACACTTTCTGAGCAGCCTTCAAAATGTACGAAGAAGTGGGAAATTGGGTCTCTGAATGGTTTGCCTCAAAACAAGAAAAGTTCTATTGGGATGGTATCCACAAATTACCTGAAAGGTGGAGGAAATGTGTAGCTAGCGATGGGCATTACTTTGAATAAAGCACTTTTGATGTTTCTCTTGAAATTATCATGTTTTCTTTGATTATAAAATCCATATTATTAACTGGTACACCTGGCAAGTGCTGGTGAGGATGTACAGAAAAGAGAACCCTAGTACACTGCTAGTGGAAATGCAGACTGGTGCAGCCATAATGAAAAATAGTATGGAGTTTCCTCAAAAAAGTAAAATGGAAATGCCATTTGATCCAGTGATACCACTCTAGGAATATATCCTAAGAAACCAGAAACACCAATCAGAAAGAATGTATGCACCCTTATGTCCATAGCAATTCAATTTACAATAGCTAAGATCTGGAAATAGCCCAAGTGTCCATCATTAGATGAGTGGATAAAGACATTGTGGTGTATTTCCAATGTGGAATACTATGCAGCTGTAAAAAAGAATGATCTCTTACCCTTTGAGACAGCATGGGGGGACCTAGAGAGTATTATGCTAAGCACAATAAGCCCACCATAGAAAGAGAAGTATCACATGATTTCTTTCATATGAGGAATTTAATGCACAAAATTAACTGATGAACAAAATAGATCCAGAGACATTCAAGCATGCAACAGACTTGTGAATCTCAGACCCAACGTGGGTTGGATGGATGTTAGGAAGTGATCAACCAAAGTACCTGTTTGCATATATGCATAACGCATGGACACTGACAATAGGGTGATGAAGACCTGGGGCAGCCTAGAAGTGGTCAATGGGGGGAAAAGTGTGACTTATGTAATACTTTAAACTATAAAGATTTTTTTAAAAAAAATCAAGATCAGAAAAACAAAACATAAAAAAAGAAAAGAAAAATATGGCATTTACTTACACTTTTTACTAGTGCTAAATAGACATGTTACAACTCTGGTTTATATTTGTTTACCACCCTTGGTCATTATTATTCTTATTTCTGACACTTGTCTTTCTATCTGAGAGAAATTTCAACACATTTTAGTGTTTTCTTTTTTCTAACAGTTAAATTTTCTCTCAGTAACATATTTAAAACCTTAATGTTACTTTTGTAATACTTTATTAAAATCATGGAGTATATTTATAAATGAGAATTTGCATAGGATAAGAATATACTTCATAGTAATTTCAAATAAATGTCCTATTATCTCACAATTGATTATGTATCTCATCTTCTATCACATTGCTTTCATTTTAATAAACTATTTAAACACATGAATGAAAGTGAAATAATTTAACCTATCATGTGGATATTTCATCACTGCAATATTTTGATACTTAGATATGCCTGAATTCATTTTCATTTTTTAAAATTTATCTTTATTATTGAAAATATTACAGATGTCCCTTTTTTCCCCCATTGACCCCCTCCATCCTGCACCTGCACCCATCAGGCATTCACTGCACTTTTGTCTGTGTCCATGGATTATGCATGTGTGCATATAAATTCTTTGGTTAATCTCTTCTCACCCCCCTACCCCACATTATCTTTATAATTTCTTTCTGGGCACAAGCATAGGTTAAAAATAATTTTTTTTCCAATGGCTCTCTTTGTGGTAAATCCAAATTGTAGGAGGGAAAGCTATAATCCAAGGAAGAAGGCTCCACTGTCTGTTAGGGGGTGAAGCATATATGGCCAAGTAAAGTAAGAGGAGATGAAAACCTCACACTGGATTTTTACATGCTCTATATGACATCATGATGATGATGAAATAGTATTGGCTCTGGAGTTAAAAGACCTGGGTTTGAAACTCAGTTCTGCCACTCAATTGTTTTGTGACCATAAACAAATTCTATGAGCCATAAATTTTTACTTGAATAATAAAGATACTATTCATAGGCTACTATGAGATTCCATAAAATATGCACAAAACACTTAGCACCCATGCCTGGTACATAATAGGAACTCAATATAACTTAACAAGTTTTACTTAACAGATAGGGTACTAAAGTTACTCAATAATATATTAGCTTCAAGGCAATTTTTAAATTCTTTTTTCTTTCATGTATGTACTCCCTCAAAATCTGGACACATATATGATTATTTACAGGGTATTATTTCTAGGCACTTTCAAAAATAGATAATCATTTATTAAACACCAAGATGCATTCTTGGCATGTTATCCCCTCTATATTAATTTATATACACTTTCTTCTTGTATTAGACTTTGTTTATAAGTAATTAAAGTATAAAAAAATCATTATCTAACCCCCATTACCTGAGTCTCTTCCTAAATTTTCTTAGCTAATGTCACCATTATCCAGCTTTCCACCCAGACTAGACATGAATTATCCTAGATTTCCTCTTTTCACCCTATATTTTAATCAATTACCAAGTGTGATTAATACTAATTACTAAACCAACCTGAAACCTTTTTCCACTAAATTGAATTACCTTAGTTCAGGTCTTCAGTATTTCTGCCTTTAACTATAGCAACTGACCCCCTTCCCATTATTGCCTTCATTGCAATTAACCCAGTATACTAATTGTTTTTAGAATATTTACTCAGTTACTTTAGCAGTGGTTCCTTTTACTTAGACCAACTTTTTTATTTACTTAAAGGAAGTCCTAGTGAATTAAAACATGTAAAATTTTAATAGAGGCAGAGGTGGGAAACCTGAAAAATAGTACTTCCCCAATTTCATGTCAGCCAGTAAGGAAAGTCCTTGAAAGACACTTTAGAAACCAGTAGTCTAAAGGAAAAACCTTAGAAGGCTAAACACAATAAATAAAAGGCTAACTTCACAAATTGTCTTTTCCAACCCTTTCTATTCCAACCATATCACCTATGAGTCTCTAACCTCAAATCTCTGCTCCAGTATCTTCAACTTAATTGTTATTTCTCCTAGCACAGTGGTCGGCAAACCGCAGCTCGTGAGCCACATGCGGCTCTTTGGCCCCTTGAGTGTGGCTCTTCCACAAAATACCACGTGTGGGCGCTCATGTACAGTGCAATTGAAACTTCGTGGCTCATGCACAGAAGTGGGTTTTTGGTCTGGGCAAGTCTACTTTGAAGAAATGGTTCTAACGCTGAGCCACACTCAAGGGGCCAAAGAGCCGCATGTGGCACGCGAGCCACTGTTTGCCGAACACTGCCCTAGCACATCAAGCTATTTCTCATCAATTTATATCTGTCTATATTATTCTCTCTGCTTAGAATGTTTCCCCCTTGATTCTCCACTTGTCTAAAACTCATTCTATAAGAGATAGCTCCAAAGTTCCTAACCCCTCTGAGTATTACCCAATTTACCAAATTGATTTAGTTGCTCCCATATCTGTGATCTTATAGTACCTTGTATATAGTACTTGCATTATAGTCCCTACCATACTTTAAAGAAATCATTAGTTTAAATGTCCTTCTCCGTAATTTATTGTGACAAAGACTGTTACTCATAAATGTGCATTATCTAGTACCTAATACCCAAAATACAGTAAGTGCTTTATAAATTTTTGTATCAGGAAACCAAGATGGTGGCATAGGTAAACACCTAAACTGCTGCCTCATACAACAATATCAAAACTACAACTAAAAGACAAACGGACACCATCCAGAACCACAGGAAAGCTGGCTGAATGGAAATTCTAAAACTAGAAGAAAAGAGGAAAGCACATTGAGACTCAGAGGAGCTGCAAAATGCTGAGGTACAAAGACACGCACACAGAGAGGATGGGCAGCTGTGTGCATGGGCAGCTGAGTGTGCGGCTGGCTTTCTAAAGTGGGAGGGAGACAGAAGCTCCCGACTGCACTGAACTCCAGTCCCGGGTGAGACACTAGGAAACCAGACTAATTCTGGGGGGAATCTGGACTGTCAGGTAAAGGGAAAGCACACTGAGACTCGGGAGCTGCGGAAGGCAGAGGTCTGGAGACGTGTGTGCGCAGAGAAGCTGAGTGTGCGGCTGGCTTTCTAAAATGGAAGGGAAGCAAAAGCTCCCAACAGCGCTGAACTCCAGTTCCGGGCAAGTTTCTGGGAACCCCAACTCATTCGGGGAGAAACTGGACTGTTTGGCAGCAGGTGAAACACAAAGGCGGCTTTTTCTCAGACGTGCTTGCAGCGATTACTGAGGGACACTGAGACCCAGGGGCCTCATAGGGCAGGGCTGATGGGAAGCCAAGGCTGTCCACTCCAACCTGAAACTCCGCCCCATCCAAGCTGAGCACAGAGGTTTTTGCAATTTTGCAAGTCTTGTCTCATAAGAGTGTCTCCAGCACAGAAGTTCTCCCAGTGTAGACACAGCTAATCCTCATAGCCAATTGGCCTGGAGGTCAATTCCCCCCAGTGATACCAACAACAATCAAGACTTAACTACAACAAGGCTGAGCACACAGTCCACAAAGGGGTGCACTAAGAGTGTCCAACTCAGGTAACTGGGGAGGCTGAGCCACTGGGCCCTATAGGACACCTACCACACAAAGCGACTCTACCAACTCAGGAAGCAGCAAAAATGCGGAGACAAAGAAACAGATCACAAATGAAAGAAATGGAGGGAAACAAACAACTGGATATAGAGTTCAAAACCATGGTTATAAGGTTTTTCAAGAATTTCCTAGAAAAGGTCGATAAATTTAGTGAGACCCTCAAGGATATGAAAAAGGACCAACTAGAAATTAAACGTACACTGACTGAAATAAAAAATATAAAGAGACCTAATAGCAGACTAGAGGACCACAAGAATCAAGTCAAAGATTTGAAATACAAAGAAGCAAAAAACACTCAGCCAGAAAAGCAAAATGAAAAAGGAATCCAAAAAGTTGAAGATAGTGTAAGAAGCCACTGGAACAACCTCAAGCGTACCAACATCAGAATTATGGGGGTGCCAGAAGAAGAGAAAGAGCAAGATACTGAAAACCTATTTGAAGAAATAATGACCAAAAACTTCCCCCACCTGGTGAAAGAAATAGACTTACAAGTCCAGGAAGCACACAGAACCCCAAACAAAAAGAATCCAAAGAGGACCACAACAAGACACATCATAATTAAAATGCCAAGAGCAAAAGACAAAGAGAGAATATTAAAAGCAGCAAGAGAAAAACAGTTAATTACCTACAAGGGAGTACCCATACGACTGTCAGCTGATTTCTCAACAGAAACTATGCAGGCCAGATGGGAGTGGCAAGATTATTCAAAGTGATGAATAGCAAGAACCTACAACCAAGATTACTCTACCCAACAAAGCTATCATACAGAATTGAAGGTCAGATAAAGAGCTTCACAGATAAGAAAAAGCTAAAGGAGTTCATCACCACCAAACCAGTATTATATGAAATGCTGAAAGGTATTCTTTAAGAAGAGGAAGAAGAAGAAAAAGGTAAAGATAAAAAGTATGAACAACAAATACATGTCTATCAACAAGTGAATCTAAAAATCAAGTGAATAAAAAATCTGATGAACAGAATAAATGGGTGAATATAATAGAATCAGGGGCATAGAAAGGGAGTGTACTAACAATTCTCGGGGGGAAAAGGGGTGTGGGGGTTTCAGGAAGAGACTGGACAAAAAGCGTACACCTATGGATGAGGACAGTGGAGGGGGGGAAGGGCAGAGGGTGGGGTGAGAACCAGGTGGAGCGGAGCTTTGGGGGGGAAAAGAGGAACAATTGTAATAATCTGAACAAGAAAGATTTATTAAATTAAAAAAAATTGTATCATTTAATTTATAAAGATCTCGTTGTTATTAAATTCAGTTTCTACCACACAACTTTAATAATTTTAAAGTTTCAATTAAATAAATATTAAGCTTATGTGTTTTGTATACTTTTAGGTTATTGTTTAGAAAATCAAAAAAGTTCAATGCTAATTTATGAGATATTTTTATGGGAGCACTGTTTAGCGCAGTGTTAAATGAAAAACATTGGATTATGATTTAAGACAATGACACCTTGCACTTTCTTCTTTTCTAACCATAAGGTTTCTATACCAGAGATGCATTTCTTTCTACTTTTTAACCTGGAGTAATATCTTGTACAAGATTCACATGCTCAGAACCCTTGAAAACAAGCAAACAAAGAATTTTACTGAGACATATAAGTAAGCATGTGTGCTGCATCAAATCCTAGGAGGATTTGAGACAATGCTAGTTTGGCCAGTGTACCTCCCCTAAACTACTTCTCCAACACGCATAATCATGCATACACAAAATAAAGTTTTAAAAGTGATTTTCTGCAGTGAAATAATTAGTTTTTTTAAAGTTATATCCATTTGATTTGAGTCACTAGAGTAACAAAACTGTTTACATGAATACTCAAAAAAATTCAATAACATAACCTTTAGTAAATCTTGAATAGCTCCGAAAGACAAAGTGGTTAGATCAATATTAGTTTATTTCAAATGTTGAACAGCATAAAGAGACAAGGCAGATCATAGGATGGATTTTATTACCTGTGGGACTGATAAGTCCTGGTGATAAGAGTCCTGGAACTGAATGTGGCAGAAGACGAGCATTGTCCTGCAACACTCCCAAAGAACGTTTAGGAGGCCTGCCAGGCCTTGAACTGTTGAAAAACAGACAAACAAAGATCAGTTGTAAAATGTCCACTTTTTGCAAATACAATTGCTTACTACATTTGACTCCTAAATCTTAATTGGTGAGATTGATAGAATTTTATATTAAAGACTATGTTCATTGATTACAAAAAGACCAGTATTTTCCTTCTCTAAATTTCCCAACATATGGCAAACATTTAAACTATAAAAGACCAATTTCTATTTTAGAATCCATTTATAAGTTAGCACTTTGCAATACAGTTTACCTGTTATGAGAAACCCAGTTACCCCCTGCTGTTAAATCTACACTTGATCCCTGGTATTAATACATGGTACTGAGATCTGAGCTAGTAACTCACAGAATTAAAATTGTACAGAATGTGAAGTGATTAAGTCTCTGTCCAGCATGCCAGAGGTGAGGGGTAAAGAGTTGATAAATATAGAATAAGAACTGATGTTTATTAGCATTTCCACAGCTGCCAGAGCACACAAGGAACAAAAGACCCCCACTCTCAGTAGAGTGTTTTCCCCTCAACTTTTTAAACCAGGCTGTATAACTAGCAGTGCACTCTCTTAGAGTGGCTGTACTAGCAAAAGCTACCACCTTTGCAATCTAGGCTGTCTTCTTTCACAAGTTGATTGGTGGTTTTAACTGATGAGTTGAGGCTAAACTTATAACATTAACCTAATCTATTCCATTTGCACATTCTTCACCCTGTGTGAACAGTTCAGGAATTGCAGTAGCAAATGTTAATCCATAAAATAACGAAATAGAAAATCAGTACCTGGCCTTCATCTCGTACCCTAATACAGTCAGTATACTGATTACATCATTTGGAAGCTGTCACTATAATGAAGAGACACATAAGTTTCTTCATAGGATCAAGTCATTCTCAAGTCACCCAATATATTTCAAATATTACTTTCTAATGTTGCCTAAGATATTGCTGTAGTTTTTTAGTAGAAATTCAGTTTGCAACACTGAATAAGAGCTCTTTTGATAAAATGCCACAAAATATTACATTAAATAACCCAAGTCACAAAAACGTATGAGGTTCAGATAGAGAGCATTTCCAAAAATGACTTTTGGTTCATAAAGAATTTTAATTTGAATCTCATTCTATCAATTTTGCAGTAGCAAAATACTCAATCAATGTAAGACAAACTCTGATTTTAAATGAAGACAACTTCTAGAAACCTTACACAGACGTACTATTACCCAGTTCATTTTTCATATACTGCTGGTGTTATTTTCTTTCATTGTACATCAATATTGTATACAAGTATAGCAAAAGAGTCTGTTTTTCTCATTTAATGTTTCAATTTTATAAACTGACTCTCTTCTCCCTCTTTCTATTTGATTTTGGGCCATAATTTATTTTCTTTAATTCAGTGTTGTTATCTTGTTTGCCCTTGCTCTGTTTTATGGTTCCCTAACTCTTTTAGAGACTAGTGATGAGAGGAATATGCTATTTACTTAAAGTACCCTAAAGAATTCCAAAATCACTCAACAATATTAATCAGGGAACATCCAGTCATTAGAAGAAGGCATGTTAGGTTTTTAAATAATCTTCACCAAATCTGCACTTTTTAAGTTCTTTTTTGTGTCTTTCTACTTGTCAGAACTTGAACCTACTAAATTCATTCAAGTCCAGCTAGTTTCTCTTTCACTGTAAACATTTCAGTGCTGTCTTCATGCTCATGATCACTTTCAGTTGGGCTATATCCAGAAGTAAGCAGCCTGGTGCTCCCTCTACGTCCACATTTTGATCCAGCCATTGACAGTACACTTTGAAAGCTATACGGTTTAAATCGTTCTCTTCCAAATTTCTTGGTCCACTGTTTGACATTACTCATTTCCATTAAGCTGACAGGCTTGAGAAGCATTGGAGGCCCCTTAGTTTGGTGGTTCTACCTTACATATCCATATTTGAAAAAATTGGTCAAACTTTCCACCAGCAGATATATATTGGAAAATTCATGAGTTAGGTCACAAATGGCTTCATTGTATTTACTGTATATGCCATTAACCATATTCTCCATCTTAACATTCTTCTTAGTGTATAATTTTTTTTATGTTGGTACAATTGTGAGCCTTCCCAACTAGAATGTAAGTCCCATGAAGGCAGCACATATTTCTGGTTTTGTCACTGTATCCTGAGCAATTTTTATAATGCTAGCACACAGTAGGATCCAGTAAATGGTTAATTAAATCAGTTCATTAATAATGACAGGAAATATTATCTCACTGCTGCTACAACTTCCAAATATTCGTTACATTGCTCTACTCTCTTTGACCACATGAATCTCAAGCTAGTTGCATTATATACTCATCAAATAACCACTTTTAAGTCTTGGATTCTATAGCCATTATAAAACCTTCAAAATATGATCCACTCAAATGTGACTATATACAAGTTTAAAGGGTAGATACCACTATCTCATGTGTGAGAGGTCCCACAAGCTTCAACACCTGCTCAAGGACTAAAAATCCTTGGAGTTACACATATACAGTAATAACATTACTAATTCAATCATCCAGTAAATGAACATGCACTAGGTACCCATTCAGTATGAGTCCGGTGTTAGGACTAGGTATGAAGGTCACAAAGGTTAAAATGTAAGCTTGACAAGGTTAAGGGATTTGGTCTGTTGTTTGATATATTGTAAGGATATAGAACAGCTTCTGCCTTTGAGGAGCTTATCGTCTAGTGATAAAGATTTGTGTTTGACCTGTTCTTTAAAATGTATGATTAACTCTTTAGTGAGTATGATTGTGTGATATACACTTCCAAACTTGTTTAAATTTATTAGTGAGCAAAATTCACATTCGGATGCCTCCATGTTTACAAGAAGACTCGGGCCTCTAGAATAAGTTAATTAGAATCAAGTTTGTGAAAGAGCTCCATACTAATGTAAGATGGTTTTATTTTTACTTTTAGACATAATGATCCTCTGTAGTAAGATATTCCTAGCACTACATTTCTTGCATTTCCTTTCAAAGAACACAAGACTATAAAGAGCTGCATAGAGAGAGAACCCAAAATGGCGGCGTATGTAAACACCTAACCTGCGGCCATGCACAACAATTTCAAAGCTACAACTAAAAGACAAAACCTCTATCACCCAGAGCCACAGGAGGGCTGGCTGAAAGGAAGCTCCACAACTAGATGGAAACAGAGAAGAGCGTTCAGTACACAAATGCTGAAAAGCTGAGGTACCAGGGTGCGCATGTGAGATACGGGCTGGTGGCGGATCCCAGCTGGCAGGGGGCGTTGCTTTCTTCAAACCGAAAGGGAAACGCGCAGGACCCAAACTCCTACAGGGAGAAGCATCCTCGATGCCTCTCTGTCTCTGGACTGTTTGCCATCCGGTTGGAAAGTGAGGGTGGCTTGCTTGCAGAGCTGTGCGGAGGAATAATTGTTTGCAGCGCTGGGGTGTGAGACGCTGGGTCGCAGTTGGAAATGCGGGAAGGCTGGCTCCCAGCCATTGCTGTTTACCATGCCCTAGCCTCGTGATGCCCTGAGACCCAGCCCCGCAAAACCTACAAACTCACCCAAACTCCAAGCAGCGGCTTTTGCATATGAATGGAGTGCCGCTTAACCTAGCAACCAGTACAGACAGCTCCAAAATCTCCAAATCCCAAGCAGGGAGGAGAAGACTGGAATTATCCTGTAGCTCCTACAGGGTGGCCTCAGACAGTAGTTGACCTGCACCCCATTGGAGATGCAGAAGCCGGTGAACCTAGTGGTCAGTGTGAGACACAGATCTCAACTCCTCACATCCATAAGTGACACAGTCAGGAGGCAGACTCAGAGAGCACCAAAGCCCCATTGAAACAAGTCCTGCACCAGAAGCATGTCTCCAGTGCAGCAGTTATAAACACAGCGGGTCCCCACAGCCAATTGGCCTGGAGGACAATTCCTCCCAGGGTACCAACAGCAACCAAGGCTTAACTACACCAAGACTTTGCACTCAGCTCAGAAAGGGGTACACCAAGACCGTCCACCTCAGGTGATTGGGGAGGATGAGCTACTGGCCCTATAGTTCATCTACAACACAAAGCTGCTCCATCAACACAGGGAAGCAACCAAAATGTGGAGGCACAGAAACATGTCACGAATGAAAAAAATGGAGGAAAGTAAACTACGGGATGATATAGAGTTCAAAACCACATTTATAAGGTTACTCAAGAATCTTCTAAAAACTGCAGAGAAACTTGATGAGGACTTCAAGGAACTCAATGAGAATGACAAAAAAGTGGAAAAGGACCAGTCAGAAATTAAGCATACACTGTCTGAAATAAAGAATATACAGAAACTCAACTGTAGATCAATATACCCCAAGAAACAAACCAAAGATCTGAAATATGAGGAAACAAAGACACCCAACCAGAGAAAACAAAAAATATGAGGAAACCAAAAACACCCAACCAAAAAGAAAAAAAATCCAAAAATATGAAGATAATGTAAGGAGCCTCTGGGACAACTTTAAGCATACCAACATCCGAATTTTGGGGGTGCCAGAAGAAGAGAGAGAGCAGAATATTGAAAACCTATTAGAAGAAATAATGACAGAAAACTTTCCCCACCTGGTGAAAGAAATAGACTTACAGGTTCAGGAAGCGCACAGAACCCCAAACAAGAGGAATCCAAAGAGGACCACACCAAGACACATCATAATCAAAATGCCAAGGGCAAAAGACAAAGAGAGAATCTTGAAAGCAGCAAGAGAAAAACAGTTAGTTACCTACAAAGGAGCACCCATATGACTGTCAGCTAATTTCTCAACAGAAACTATGCAGGCCAGAAGGGAGTGGCAAGAAATATTCAAAGTGATGAACAGCAAGAACCTACAACCAAGATTACTCTACCCAGCAAAGCTATCATTCAGAATTGAAGGTCAGATAAAGAGCTTCACAGATAAGAAAAAGCTAAAGGAGTTCATCACCACCAAACCAGGATTACATGAAATGCTGAAGGGTATTCTTTAAGAATAGGAAGAAGAATAAAAAGGTAAAGATAAAAATTATGAACAACAAAAAGACATCAAATACATACCTACCAATGAGTGAATCTAAAAATCAAGTGAATAAAAATTCTGAAGAACAGAATGGACTGGTGAATATAATGGAATTAGGGACCTAGAAAGGGAGTGGACTGACAACTCTCAGAAGGGGGTCTGAAGGGTGTGAGAAGAGAATGGACAAAGGTCTTACACCTATGGATAAAGACAGTGGTGGGGGGTGAGGGCATGGGTGGGGTGGGAAATCAGGTGGAGGTGAAGTATGGGGGGGAAAAGAGGAACACCTGTAATAATCTGAACAATAAATATTTATTAATAAAATAAAAATAAATAAAACCTCTGTAGCTGACAAGACGAATATTATGAACTGTATATCATTAAAGAATTTACTGTGTTTGAATAAAAAAAAAGAGCTCCATAGAATGTTGGTAAAGGTCTTCTTGATTGATAATCCTGCCATACTTCCTATCTTTAAGAGCTCTATTAACATTAGGCATATATTTACATATTAATCAAGACAAATAAACATGTGGTGATTTAACCAGAAAACTGTTTTTTAGATGACAATTTAATTAGCATGGGCTGAAAACTCCATCATTGCAGCATCCTGTTTCTGCTAAAATATTGATTGCATTACTGATTTCAGTAATGTTTTATTTTATAGAGTATAAATAGCCATGTAATTACTCTTTAATTAAATGATAATTGCTTGTTGGCAATTATTTGTTTTCAGTTTAATTACAAGGTTATTTGTACTCTGTAAAATAAAATAGGCCTCTTTTTAAAATTTGCCACCCAAATGGCTCAGTGGATGTATCACCCATAACACCACAAACAAAAATTGTTAAAGTACAAGAAAAACACAACCCCATGAAATAGCAAAATTTTAATTAAATAATTCAGCTAAATCTTTGAGACATTCAGCTTTATAGAATCAACACTGTGTGTAACATTTATGGGTAGTTTAGTTAAATATTCTTCCAAAGAATCATTATTTTCTCTGGGTCCAGGTTATCTTTTAACAAAATTTACTTTGGTATGTATTTTACCCTTCTTTCTGCAAACTTCTTTAGAAGAAATGAAATAGCTCAGTTTCCTGAGATTAAAGAATAATCCAACTTGAAATATAGTATATCCATAGCATTTCATATTTACGCAGTTGACGTGAATTATAAAGTGCTACCTTGCCATTTATACACTTTGTAGAGTTGGCAGTTCCCTAAGAGGGAAATTCAGTGGGTCTTCTCTTGTCAATAGGATATGACACATTCTATGATATATTTATTTGAAGCTGTAATAGCTGATATTTTGCTCATTAATATTATGACATTTGACTGTTGGAAATTTTATTTCCTGTCATTAGTCATTTATATATGAATTAAGGAGTAAATAATTTAGTAAGGTGAGTGATTTTGTTGTTTTAAAGAAAAATATATTGTTAGTAAATTCATTAATGATGTCATGAGGCTTCAAGATAGTTAATATAAATCATATGGTCACACATGATTTAGTGAGGAATCACAAGTCATGCCATCCTCTTTAATGAAAGGTTGGCTTAAAATTCTTTAAAGAAACACTTGTAACATTCTGGGACAAACTAAACAAATTGCTGAAGATATAGTGGCAGTTAAATGGATATTAGCAACAACTTGTAAAGACCACTGCAGTTGGATTTCTGAAGTGGGCTGTTAATAATGACCTTGGGTTTACTTTTCAGAGCTATCACTGATATTTAAAATCCCTTGGGATGGTCCCTGAATGTGTCATTTTTTGGATTACATTAAAAGCCATGAAAATAACAAATAACACTAGCTTTGAAGGAATTGTTTACTTGACTGTAAAAATGCTACACTTTAAATGTGTTGTTAAGTTAAATGAGAATCTTTTTGAAAGAATGGTAAATCTCTTAATTGCATCGTGGATTAATAATAACCTCTTAGGTCTGGCATTTATTACAACATTTCAAGGATGCCAATGGTAGTTAAACTCTACTTGACCTTTTAGTGTTTATAAAGAGAAAGAAACTCTGACCTCACAGCAACCTGAATCCATCTTCTCTCAGTGTTGGAAAACTGATCACTTTTCTAACTATTGCACTGGATTGTATTCCCAACCAGATCAAAGGCAGTAGCAACCAATTCAGAAACCCAGAAGTCATCCATGCAAAATGGGCAATTAACATTAATCATATATGAAATTGTTCAAGCTGATAACTGGAACTTGGTCACTATGGAAACTCTCATAAAATGGTGCTTATGTTAAACTGGGCGTCAATCAGCCCTTGGTTCATGTGAACTTAAAATGTGGTTCATCATGTCTCTAGTAGCTATCAATACAAGGAACAAAAAACACACTGGAGGCAAGGTCATTATTTTCCATTACTATTTACTCCATACTTCAGTCCCTATATGCACATCCAAAACTTAAATTTGGATATATTAAAAGTATCAACACCAGCATTCACTTACAGCTAGGGAAGTTAAGGAGATTATCTTTAACATAGGGTGTTCAGAGGATGAAGATAATCCTCTACTTATTAATGGGTCACACATTACAATGTCAAGGATCATGTAGAACAATTCAGTTTTATGCACTAATATTATAATTGTAATGAATTGAATTATTTATAGATTTTATTTTGGTTTTAATATTCTTATTTTATTAGTTTTATTTTATTATCATCTAGTGAACACATATTTAAAAGTTACATCTCTTTGAAAAATTGAAACTTTCCAGTAACATGTTAACTGATAATTTTAATATTTTCTTAGTATGTATTTTATCACATATAAAAATAGTAGAGCTATTATTTTAAATTGTCATGTTTAATTTCCTTGCTAACACTGAATTTCTGTTTTTCCTTCAATAAAAAAGAAATCTGATATAATAAACAATTTAAGGGTTGACTACTCACTTGATAGAAAGTATAACTGTGAAGCAATTTTACACTTCATTTACTTGACTCTGCTCCCTATTTAAATTAAATGTGCTCTAGGCTGGTGTTAGGACCTTTAAACAAGATCTCTCCTTGTCATAAATTGAATTCTAATACAATTCCTAGTATAATTAACAGATTATATAAAAGACATGCTGACCAATGAGTGGGATTCTTAGCAGCCTCTTTTTGCTCTGCTTGTGTAATTTGTATTAGCATCAGTTAATTAATGCACTTTAGTAAATCTTACATAAATCAAATTAAATAAATATTTGCCATTCTAAGGTGTATCATATTACTGTCAGACACATGTTTGAAAATAAAGGCATTCTTAAATTCAAAGAGTATATCACCGTGCAAAACTTCTAATGTTAAGGGAATGGATAAGAAGTTATCCATTATTTTGGATGTAGCCTACTGACATCTCAAATTCAACATATGCCTTCCCAAATCCCACTCTCCACACCTCCCTTCTCTTGCTTTGCCAGCAATACAGACATGCTTTCAGTTACCAAAACTATAAACTTGAGGATAATTTTGATTCTCCCTCATTCTCTCTTTTCATCTTCATCTTTAATGTTTTTGTTCGTGTGATATATGTTGTAAATTTCCATCTTTATCCTTCTGTCTAGCACCCTAATTCAGGTCCTCATCACTTCATATCCAAGTTATTTTAAAAAGGTGGCTTCATTGTTCCAATCCATTCTATGTAAACTGTGCTATGAATTTTGGAGAAAAAATTCTTTCATTATGTCATCTTTTGCTCTAGAACCTTCAATATTTCCTGACTGCATATTATACAATAAAATCTAAATGCCTTAGTCTAGATATCTGCCTTAATACATTTCTTCCCTTTTCTCCAATTATTTCTTAAATGAGTCTTCTACTCCAGCTAGGTGAGTCAATTCATTATCTGCTATCCATGATATTTGACCCTAGACCATTTTCTTCATGAAATATATTTAAGGTATTAGGGTTCCTGGGGAAACATCTTGCTAAGTTTCCTGCCTTAGGAAGGCTTCAGTATAACCTGCTGAAACTGATGCTATTTTTCCGTAAGGCCACTGACTTCTGCTTTGTATCATAGCAAAAGCTTTCTTTAGCACAAAGGGCATTTTAGTACAAGCATTAGGGAGCTTGTTACAACTAGCTTAAATACTGCTTTTCGTGTATGGCAAATGAAGTCCCATTGATAATTGTCAGTCTGTATATAGTCCCATAATGATCTCTATAGTTAACAGTTCAAGTTTGAATGTCAATCAGAAAACGCAGGAGCAGGGTATTAATATTATAACTCAAGAGAGCTTAGTAGTTAAGCAAGACATTTAGGAAATCAATCACTATTAACCTCTATGTTTAGGGATACAGTCTGAGAGCACACATTCAATTGGTGAGATGAAGGTCTGGGGTGGGGCAAGGTCTGGGTCGAGGTGCAAAGGGAGGTTTAATTGGGGATTTGTGTAATACAGTCAACAATAAAATATAAATTTAAAAAATACAGAAGACATTTTCCATGCTGACTTAAGATCTTTTTTAAAAGTTTTGCTCTACATGGATAAATAGTAGCAACTAATATTAAAATAAAACCACTTTAAACAATTTTTATCATTTGCAACAGCATGATGGATGGACCTGGAGAACTTTATGCTAAGTGAAATAAGCCAGTTAAAGAAAGATAAATATCACATGATCTCACTCATATGTGGGATATAATGATCAACATAATTTGATGAACAAGAATAGATCGATCTAGAGACAAATGGTAGGGTGGGTGGTTAGAGAGCAACCAAAGGACTTGTATGCATGCATATTAGCATAACTAATGGACACAGACACTGGGGTGGTGGTGGTTTGCCTGGGGTGGGAATAGCTGGGGGGGGGGTCAATTGGAGAAAAAAGAGATATATGTAAAACTTTAGACAATAAAAAAAAGAAACAATCTTAGATATTTGGTGTGCATCATTGCTGATTTAAAATGGAAGGGAATGTGTGTCAAGGATACAGGTGGTTTCTAGAAACCAAAAGCAACTCTGTGCTGATATAAGACCTACAACTGAAATAAACTAGGTTCTGCCAACAACTTTAATGAGCTTCTGAGCAGTCTTCCATAGAGCTTTCAGATCAAAGTCCAGCCTGACTTGTACCTTGACATTAGTCTTGTAAGACTCTGAGAACCCAGTCAAGCCCCTACAGACTTCTAATTTATAGAACTGTGGGAAAAGAAATGGGTGTTGTTTTAAGTTGCTAAATTTGAGGCAATTGGTTGCACAATAGAAAACTAGTATAGTACTTTTGCCATTGTTGATCTGTGTGATGTCAGGCAAATTATATAACATATTCTAGATGTGTTTTCTCACTTTAATATTAGAGATGTAAATGAAATAATATATGAATCTGGTAATTATAACTAGGTTACATTTGTGGCCAAATGTAGGTAATTCATTTACTTCAAAGTATATATAATTTTCCAATTTCTCATCTATCAATTTTAGCTTATCTTTTAAGTTAAATTGCTACATTAGTTCCATGGAAAATCACCCTAAAAATCAAAATGAGTGCATAATATCATAGCACTAGTCTCATCTGTAGTTGTATATAGATTATTTGTCTATATATATGAACACTGGTTTGAAAGGTAAAGTGTTATATAGCTTAAAAGGAAGGAAATTATGACACATACTAGAACATGGATGAATCTTAAGGACATTATGCTAAATGAAATAAGGCAGTCACAAAAATAGAAATACTATATGATTCTACTTATATAATGTATTTAGAGTAGTTAAACTCATAGAAACTCATAGAAAGTAGAGATGTGTTTACCAGGGGCTGGGGCAAGGGAAAATGGTTAGTTTTTCAGTGGGTATAGTTTCAGTTTTACAAGATAACAAGGTCTGGAAATCTGTTGAAAAACAATGTGAATATAATTAACATTAATGAACTATACACTTAAAATGGTATAGATTCTGCCTTCCCTCTGAGGTTTGACTGTCTGATCGATGCTTCTCTGGATCTGTTTTTGTTGAAGGTAGGGGAGGGTGGGGGTAAAGGGGAGAGATCAACCAAAGGACTTGTATGCATGCATATAAGCCTAACCAATCGATACAGACAACAGGGGGGTGAGGGCATGAGTGGAGGTGGGGGTTTGGGGGGATAATGGGGGTATAAGGACACATATGTAATACCTTAATCAATAAAGAAATTAAAAAAAAATAAAATGGTATAAGTTCTGCCCGCCTGTTTGCCTCAGTGGTTGACAGTTGACCTATGAACCAGGAGGTGACATTCCATTCCTGGTCAAGACATATGACCAGGTTGTGGGCTCCAGTTGCGGGCTCAATCTCCAGTGTGGGCCATACAAGAACAGCCAATCAATGATTCTCTCTCATCATTGATGTTTCTATCTCGCTCTCCCTTCCTCTTTGAAATCAATAAAAATATATTTTAAAAATGATATAGATTCTAATTTTTTAAATTAGTTGGGGTGACATTGGTTAATAAAATCATATAGGTTTTAAATGGTAGATGATAAATTTTGTTACATGTATTTTAACACAATTAAAAAATAAATTACTTAAATGGTTAAGATGGTACATTTTATGTTATATGTGTTTTACCACAATCCTATAAAATTACTTCACAAATGTAAGAGAGTATTGTTACTGTGGTTACAGTTATTAATAGAATTATAATTTCCACTCAAATGATTTTTTTTTAATTTTTATTGAATTTATTGGGGTGATATTGGTTAATAAAATTATATAGGTTTCAAGTGTACAATTCCATAATACATCACCCGTATATTGTATTGTATTCTCCACCCAAAGTCAAGTCTCCTTCCATCATCATATATTTCCCCCTTTACCCTCTTCTACCTAACCCTACTGCCCCTTTCTTTCTGGTAATTACCATACTGTTTGTGTTAATGTTGTTTTTTCTTGCTTAGTTCCTTCACCTTTTTTACACAGCCCTGCAACACCCACCCAGTCTTATCTCTGTATCTATGAGTCTGTTTCTATTTTGTTTGAAACCATTTTGAATGTCACTATATATCAGAGATAGATCCTATAGTTTACATGTGCACGGTTGCATTCATTTGGATGTTAGTACTAAAAGAATTATCAACTCTCCTAACCATCTCCTACTATATACCTAATTTATAACCTGAGAAGTCCTTACTTCTAAGGCTGAATTCAAGAGTTGAAACTTTACATTTTAATTTTAAAATTCTATTTTTTCTGAACATAACCATATACAAGCAATACATTTTTACATACAGATTTCTTTCTCATTTTCCCTTCTCCATTCCTTACTTTACCTGCAAAACAATTTTTAGGCAACACTCCCCCCCCAAAAAAATAAAAAACTTTGCCCCACATTTCTTTCCTGCTTTTTAATAATAAAGATAATTTTCATCCAAGTCAGAATAGATCATAGCAGTTGACTAGGAAATAGAGAACTAAATTCTAATGTTTTTGTCACTGATTGTGGCATAATCATGAATAAGTTGCTAGACTTTAACAAGTGAGCATGAATATCTTTAAGATTGCCATGGCAGTAGATATGTTTATGAGCAACTGGATAGTTTCACAAGGATCCCAGGTCTCCCTCACTTTCATTTTGAAGTCAGGTAAATTTGGGTAGATTCATGTATCACAGGTAAAACTTGAGACACTGGAGCAAGCATGTCAAACTCAAAGGCTAACACAGGCCATATAAACAAGGTTTAAGTTTATGTGGGCCACAAAAAAACAAAAGCTTCAATTTTCATAGAAACGTAGATTTATTTCAATAGAGACAAAGGGCTGAAATAAATGAGTCATCATTAACATAAAATAATAGAACATTTTAATAAAAATTCATATTTTTCTTGAACATTAACTTACCAGACACTGAATAATTGCACAAATAAGTGTAACACAGATAAACCTATTTTTCTTTTTCTCCAAAAGTGAAATATTTCCTGCTGCACACACCAAACAAGTCAGTACAAGACTAATGATGTGGCAATCAGTTGCTAAAATATTCGCTGATAGTATTAGTGGACAGAAATGGTGCGCCTGCGCGTAAGGCTTGTAAAGGAAATGAATGCAACACAATTACAGTAATCAGTCATTAGTGAACATTGTAGTTCATTATTAATAATATGTATAACAGGATATTGTAAAAATTAAGTTACAAAATTTTTATTAAAATTTTTCTTATATACCGTTATATTGGCTGGGCCACAAAAATATTCATTGTGGTCCGCATGTGACACACGGGCCACAAGTTTGACATGTTTGCACTGGAGCATTGATACATATTAGCATGATTTTCCAAAAAGTTATTTTTCTTCCTAAATTAATGGTTTCCACAAGGCCACACAATTCAAAAGGCCATCAGGGACTGTGAACTCAGAAACTCTGAATTTATCTGTATCATTGATTTCATCTGTGATATGAAACTCAACCTCTCTATGCTTCAGTTTCATCATATGCTAAATGAGCACCAAAGTTATTTGATTCAAGAAATTATGAGAAATTGCAAACTCATCTTTCTAAAATCCTCCATAATAAAATAATGTACAAGAAGGAGAAAGAGCCAAAACCGGTTTGGCTCAGTGGATAGAGAGTCGGCCTGCGGACTGAGGGGTCCCAGGTTCTATTCCGGTCAAGGGCATGTACATTGGTTGCGGGCACATCCCCGGTAGGGGGTGTGCAGGAGGCAGCTGATCGATGTTTCTCTCTCATCGATGCTTCTAGCTCTCTATCCCTCTCCCTTCCTCTCTGTAAAAAATCAATAAAATATATTTTAAAAAATAAATAAATAAAAAGAAGGAGAAAGAAACAACCAATTTGTAAGCATCTTTGAGCAGAATTTTCCAATTTTAAATAGATTTTCAATTTGTATAGTAATGGTGTGTTGCACCATACAATTTCTTTGATAATGTTTTTTACAGAGGTGTCCCTAAAGCTCTTTTATTACCCTTTTTAGCTGTTCCAAATAAAAAACACTATTACTTCCAACATTCAATTAATCAAAAACATTTTTTCACTTTACTGTATTTAAGTAAACATCTGACAAAGATTATTTTCCTATTTCCCTCTATCTTCCCCTCACCCAATGTGAATAAACTCTTCCTATAAAAAAAGAATATTTTCCTAAAATAATGGCACATTCCCCCATAACTATAACATACTAGTATATTTTCTTTAATGGTAAAAAATACAGTCAATGTAATTTGCATATCTCCTTTTTGAGACAAAATAATATTTAGCGAGGTCAAAATGACAGAGTATTTGAAGTTCTTAAACACTTTTGGTAGTTTAACCCCATTGATGGAGTGTACTGAAAGCAATGAAAAATCCACCTCATGATAGAGCTAGGGATGACCCTACTCTAACCCTCCTTCCAGCTTCAGAGCAACAAGGCATTTTCTACATGTGCACAGCACTTTCATCCTTTTAGGTATTGTAAAAATGTAAATGAAATCCATCTCAGCACCATGGTAAAGGAAGCAGTGTGCCCTATTCTGCCTATTGCAAAAACTAAATGTAAATAGAATATAGCTATATGTCCAGACTCTCAATTTCTTGTTGGCAGGGACTATATCTTATTTAATGTGACTAACAGTTCTTGGTACAAACAAAACATCAAGAAGGAAGGAAGGAAGGAAGGAAGGAAGGAAGGAAGGAAGGAAGGAAGGAAGGAAGGAAGGAAGGAAGGAAGGAAGGAAGAAAGGAAGGGAAGGAGGGAGGAAGGGAGGGAGGGAAAGAGGAAGGGAAGGTTAAGATAATTATTTTGAACATTTTTGCCAGGATACTCATAAGGTGCACTTTTGTAAGATTCCTTTGGCATTTTAGAGGTAGAAAAAAGACCCAAATATATTGATTTTCTCCTGAAGTCTCCCATAACTTGTTTAAAATACCAAAATTAACAGGTGACAGGGTTACCAATTAGTGCAACAGGAAGGAAGGAAGCACACTGAATATTCTTGCAATCTAAATTTAGAAATAAAACTTTTTTTGAAAATTAGGAAGATATAAAAACTGAAAAATATTTTCCTTTAGTTTCCTATTTAAATGAATGGATTGATTCTAATTGAAATGCACTTGGTTAGGAAAGCTATCCACAAGTTTAGTTTGAAACCTGGGGAAGCGAGGTCAGCAAGGTAACACAGTTTCTATTTAATTCTCAATTTACATTAAACTACAGGAAAATTAATCATTCTAAATAAGCTTCAAAGTAAGTGAGGAAGGAAGGGGTTTTGCATTTTCCTAAGCCCTTGCTGAGAGGCTATTGTATCCTTTCTCTTCCTGTCTTCCAGAAAGTTACTGGTTGCATTTAACTTACACTATTCATTTATCCTTCAGATATAACATATTATGAGGTTTTTCAATGAATATTAGTCTCTGAAGAGTACAAACTCTCTTACAGTTTCCTTTAAATTATGTGGATACACGAGCATTTTGCAAACCCATTTTCACAACTGCACACATTATAATTTATACATTAAATACAACAAGGTTTCACCTTAGGCTTCCTGCCAAGAATTATCATATTAAGTCTTTTTATCCTTTAGTAAAATGATAATTATAAATCTGAAAGTAGCAGCAAAAGAAAGGTGTTAAAAATAATTTAGAATAATATCTTTCATTTGAACACAGGAAGGCTGATGAAGGACAGAAATTGTTGAGGGTAAGGGGCAAATCATTTTTGGGAAGGGAGTGAGAGCTAACATGCCAAGTACAAAGCATGACATTAAACTGAAGGTGTGCTAGATCTGTCTAATCGTCCCAAGCACAAACAAGCCTGCCTTTGTGCTGAAAGGACAGGAAAACTCACACATTCCCCATTGGAATTTATTGGTTAAAAGCCAGCAATGAAAATTACATGCAAAATATTACTTATTGCTTGTACTTCCCAGGAGTTGGGGCTAACAATTTAGCAACTATATTTTCCCTGAAGATAAATAGTATGTTCACTTAATTTCTCTTTTGTTACAACCTGAATGTGTATAGTCTAATCTTGGAGTCTCTTCCTCCACACTACAGGTGCTTCCCTTTTGCTAATTAAACATTAACATTGTGCAATTGTTGGTGTTCTAAAATTGGTTGTTAATCACCTCTGACTAGGAAGATTGCAGAAAGTCTAAATTGTGTTCCAGAAAAAATTTAAATAAATACAAGATGTTTCCGTCCTCTAAAACATTACACCAGAAGTTTATAATTTATATTTCAAGATTTCTACTTTAAATGGCATTGTTTTGCTACAACTTCATTCCTTGAAGGAGTGAGTAGGAGTGTGATATATGGATAAAGGATGTCCCTAAAGGAAGTATGTCATATCATTTAGGACCTCAAGTCAAGGTTAAAGGCAGGCGAATTTTACCCAAATCTTCTACATGTTGTCAGAAAATTCCTTTTATTTTTCTCCTGAAATGTACTGGTTAATGTTAAGGTTTGTATCCTCCTATGAGCAACATCTATAACTTCAAGTAGTACAAAAGGATATGGGTTTAAAGAGAATACAGATAAAAACATGAAATTCAGGAGTCAAATGTATGTGTGAGTGTGTGTACAAGTACATAAAATGAAAATCAGGACCCAAGTGAGATAAAAATATCCTGAATTGGATCCCCAGTCTATCATTTAATTAGTTAGTTAGTTTTAATATATATTTTTGGGATCTGAAAGCAGTGATGTGCTTGAAATAACTTGTACCAGCTTCTAAGCAGGAACTGTGTGTGTCAACTCCTAACTTCACATTGAAGATCTCATGTTGGTGGCTTGAAATAAGCCATGGTGGGAGTGTTTACACAATGGAAATCAGCAAAAACTACAGATCAGAGATCCACTCCCAGCCTAAGGCCCAGCCAGTTAAATATTTACCAGCACACAACTGTCTGAAAAGAAAGCATTGTGGCCATGATTTCTAAATCAAATAATTCTTCATTTCACCTTGCAATTTTAATTGTTTATATAATTTAAAATAAAATCATTATGTCTGCAATGAAAAATCATGAAGGCCCTGGCTAGTAACTCAGTTGGTTAGAGCTTTGTCCTGATATGCCAAGGTTGTGTGTTCGATCCCCAGTCACATACAAGAGTCAACTAATGGATGCATAAATAAGTGAAACAACAAAATTTGATGTTTCTCTCTCTCTAAAATCAATAAGTAATTTTTTTAAAAGCACGAAGAAAGACATTGTAAAATCTTTGATATTAACAAAACTTAAGTATGGGATACATATATGTGTTCCAAAACATATGGAAAGCCTGTTCTAAATATTTAGTAGTAACGAAAAAGAGCATCATTAGAGGCATGAAAACATTACAACAGATTTGGAACTGCCATTATTATTTCTAGGGTCTTGGGCAAGTCACCTAAACCTTCTGGACTCCATTTATATATATAAAAGCCTAAGTGACCTTTATTACCAAATGACTGGAATGACCGGAATGACCGGTCAACCGTTCGCTATGACATGCACTGACCATCAGGGGGCAGACACTCAATGCAGGAGCTGACCCTGGTGGTCAGGGCGTTCCCACAGAGGGAGTACCACTCAGCCAGAAGCCAGGCTCACTGCTGACAAGCACAGCTGTGGTGGCGGGAGCCTCTCCCACCTCTGAAGTAGTGCTACTGGGCGGCAGTGGCAGCAGTAGCAGGCACAGCAGGGCCAGGATGAGCAGCAGTGGAGCTGCGCCCTGCCCCGGCTGGGACTCCTCCCTGGCCACCTGCCGCTTTGGCAATGCTACATCCCTCGGGCCAAACACTGGCAGTCTGACATCCCCCTGAGGGGTCCTGGATTGCGAGAGGGTGCAGGCCAGGCTGAGGGACCCCACCCATGCATGAATCTGTGCACTGGTCCTCAAGTTCCTCTATATTTGTACACTGAAAATGTTAGCTTGAATGACTTCTTCTAGTCTTTATATTTGATAATATAGGATTTTTGTGATAATTTCATGGTAACTTCAATTTTCCCTTTTTATGGGAGAAAATAACAGTGAGGATGGTTTACGTGAAATTTATTTATTTAGTTAGTTAGTTAGTTAGTTAGTTTTAATATATATTTTTACAATATACAAAATAAATCTATTACCAGATTATAGATACAAAATAATTATCCATTATCATGCAATAAACATTAACATTTCAAGAAAAAAATATTATAATATAACCAAAAATGTACTAATATCATATATCACAAAAATTATAGGAAACATTAAAAATCTGCACAAAACAGAGTAACTTCTATTATATTCTAAAATATTTTTTCCTCTGGCTCTATTTTTGTTCATCAGTTTATGTTGTTTATTATATTCCATAAATGAGTGAGATCATGTGATATTTATCTTTGTCTGACCAGCTTATTTCACTTAGCATAATGCTCTCCAGGTCCGTCCATGCTGTTGAGAATAGTAGGAGTTCCTTCATTTTTACAGGAGAGTAGTATTCCATTGAGTAGATGTACCACAGTTTTTTTTAACCCACTCATCTGCTGATGGGCACTTAGGCAGTTTCCAAATCTAAGCTATTGTAAATTGTGCTGCTATGAACATAGGGGTGCATGTATCCTTTTTGATTGACGTTTCTGATCACAATACCAGATATCAAGCTATATTATAGAGCCACTGTTCTCAATACTGTCTGGTACTGGCACAAGAACAGACATTTAGATGAAGAGAACAGAACAAAGAACCCAGAAATCAACCCAAGCCATTATGATCAACTAATATTTGACAAAGGAGGCAAAAACATACAAGGAGTCAAAACAGTCTCTTCAATAAATGGTGTTGGGAAAATTGGACAGATACATGCAAACAAATGAAACTGGACCACCAACTTACACCATACACAAAAGTAAACTCAAAATGGATAAAGGACTTAAATGTAAGATGGGAAACCATGAAAATCTTAGAAGAAGCCATAGGCAAAAAAATAGCAGACATTTTTCATAGCAATATCTTTTTAGATACAGCTCCTAGGACAATGGAAACTAAGGAGAAAATAAACAAATGGGACTACATCAAAATAAAAACCTTCTGCACAGCAAAAGAAACCATCAACAAAACAACAAGAAAGTCCACTTCATGCAAGACCATATTTGTCAATGTTATCACCGAAAAGGGTTTCATCTCCAACATTTACAGGGAACTCATACAACTTAACAAAAGGAAGATAAACAATCAGTAAAAAAAAATGGGCAAAGGACCTAAATAGACAATTTTTGAAAGAGGGCATACCGAAGGCCAAGAGACTTATAAAAACATGTTCAAAGTCACTAATCATGGGAGAGATGTAAATCAAAATGGCAATGAGGTACCATCTCACACCTGTCAGAATGGCTATCATCAACAAATCAACAAACAACAAGTGCTGGCAAGGATGCGGAGAAAAAGGAACCCTCTTGCACTGCTGGTGGGAATGCAGACTGGTGCAGCCACTGTGGAAGACAGTATGGAGTGTCCTCAAGAATTTAAAAATGAAACTACCATTTGACCCAGTGATCCCACTTCTAGGCTTATTTTGAATTTAATATTAACTCTCACCCTTTTGAAATCTCAGTTTCCTTATTCGATCTTACTACATTATCAAGAATTATCATATATATATATATATATATATATATATATATATATATATATATATGGAGAGCGAGAGAGCATAACTTCAGCATTTGGACAGGTTCAAGCCTTGGACTAATGAGAGGGCATAGTCCTCTCATGGCAAAGCCACATGCAAGTCCCAGCTTAGAGGGCAAAGCCCTCCCAGCACAATTATAGCCAAAGGCTATAGTTGTAAGCTTGACCTTATGGTCCAAACCTGTGGTCCTAGGTGGCTAAGTGATATAGGCTGTGGGAAGTGCAGGAAGTGCTGCCAAAACAAAGCCTGATAGAGTTCAGGTACATGCAATTGAGTAGATTTGAAACCCGTGAGAACATTGTAAACATCTTGACCATGCTCTTACTTTGCCTCGTGGAATCTGGCTATAAAATAGTCAGCTTTCAGGTTGTGGCACTGTCTCTCCATCCGAAAACAGTGTCCCATTTATCCCCAGCTTTATCCTCTTTTCTGTATTCTTTAATCTTTCACTACCCCCCCCCCACCTCAGGTTCACCCCTGGCCATGCTGAGCACAGCACATATGACACCCAATGTGGGGCCTGAATACCAGGGAACTACAATTGTAAAGTGAAAGGACGCTCCAGTGAAGTGCACACAGAAAGCAAAAGTGAAGTAAGGAGCAAAGTTTAGTAGTAGCTGGGTGTAAAACATGGGAAATTCAGGATCTCAGGAAAGGGACCTCTAAAACAATGCTCAAAAAAGCATAGTCAAATTCTTAATTTCTTAAGTTTTGCTAAAGACTGGAAAGCAAAAAATGGAAGTCCTGGTCAGCAGGATGGTTAAAGCTAAGCCAGGGAATTTTGCTAAGGACTGTAAAGCTCAAAGTGGAAGTCAAAAGAACTGAAATGTAAATAGCAAAGGTAGTAACTGAGATATTGTTTAGCATTAGTATTTTAATCTTTATAACAAAGAAACCGTAGGTGACATAAGTAGAACATAATTGTCATTTAAAGAAAATTAGAGATAGTTAAACTATATATTAAGTGCCATATTTAAAAGAGAAAATTGAAGGTGATTTAAGAGAAACCTTCAAATACATGGAGCAGGAAAGATTGCATCATTTGAAGCTGAATTACTCTTAATGGCATTATTACCTCAAGATGGGCAATTGTTAATTTGGAAGTCATAGGATAAAATTTTAGAGAAAGATTAGAAACTAGAAGGTAGAAAATGAGACAATAACAAGTACAAAACTAAAAGATAGAAAGTGTAGAAGATATAAAATAAGATAAGATATAAAATAAGGTAAGCAGATAGAAAATAAGATAAGAAGATAGGAAATAAGAGAAAATAAGAGATAGAAAATAGGAGATACAGAAAATAAGTAGAAAAGTGTAAGATAGAAAATAAGATATAGAAGATAGAAAATAAGATACAGATTAAGTAGAAAATAGAAAATAAGATATCCAAGCCATTGGCAGGGTTGTGGCTGACCCTGAGGCTGTAATGAAACAGTTACATGGGGCAGTGGTTATGTTTGTATCTTTCCAGAGGAAGCAGAGCAGCCTATTTTGGTGCCAGAGCATTATGTGCATCCCCACAGTGGACCCAGAGAATCTCCTTGTCCCTCCATTCAAAAGACTGAGAGTTGTGATGCAGAAGAAGAAAATGAAGGCTAAGCAAGGGGCCAAGGTGCCAACATGGGGTCAGCTGAAGAAGTTAACGACTGAGGCCCAGCAAATGGTAAAAAAAGCAAGAAGTGGAAGCTACTCCCTCAACCATATTTCTGGCCATGCTAGCATTGGTTAGCTGCCAGACTTCTGTAAAGTCCAATGACTGAGTAGATATACACCAGCAGCAAAAGAAACTTTAACATATCTCTCTTGTTACTGTATTTGTTGTTTTGTTAATAGCCAAAGTTTTGTTCTTGATGTTTTGGTTATGCTGCATAATTTGCCTAAAACTTTTGATTATGTAAAATGGAAGTGTTTAAAAACAGAAAAAAGGGGGGGGGGAATGTGGAGAGCAGCTACAATGTTTGGACAGATTCAAGCCTCGACTAATGAGAGGGCACGGTCGTCTCCTGGCAAAGCCACATGCAAGTCCCAGCTTAGAGGGCAAAGCCCTCCCAGCACAATTATAGCCAAAGGCTATAGTTGTAAGCTTGACCTTATGGTCCAAACCTGTGGTCCCAGGTAGCTAAGTGATATAGGCTGTGGGAGGTGCAAGAGGTGCTGCCAAAACAAAGCTTGATAGAGTTCAGGTGCATGTAATTGAGTAGATTTGAAACCCGTGAGAACGTTGTAAATATCTTGACCACGCTCTTACTTTGCCTCGTGGAATCTGGATATAAAATAAAGAGTCGGCTTGCAGGCTGTGGCACTGTCTCTCCGTCTGAAAACAGTGTCCCATCTAGGCTCAGCTTTATTCTCCTGTCTGTCCTCTTTAATCCTTCACCACCACCACCCTCAGGTTCACCCCTGGCCATACTGAGCATGGCACATTTATACATTAACTATTCACAATGGACAGCATACTAAACCAATTATATTCTGAGCAACAATATCCTTAACTTACAGTTAGTATGAGGTATTTTAAATTTGAAATAGTTTCTTATAATTAAGTTGGGTATTTCAAAATAAATAAACAGCCTATCACACACTGGTAGTTAATGCACAATATTTCTGGATAAGATTTTTGATATGATGCAAACATTTAAAATGTTGACCAAATTTTAAAGCTCTCTCAGTATATTTTATTAAAGAAATACAAAAAGTGTAAGTTATCAGCCTCAATAACCAGAAACAAATATTTAAAAGTAATTTATCTATACTAATAAAAGGGTAATATGCTAATTAGACCGGGAGACATTCCAGACATCCTTCCAGACAAAGCCATGGTGACGGGGCCAAAGCAGAGGTGGTTAGGGGCGAACAGGCCAGGAGGGGAGGTCAGTTGGGGGTGATCAAGTCAACAGGGAGGGGCAGTTGGGGGAAATCAGGCTGGTGGGGGGCAGTTGGGGGTGATCAGGCTGGCAGGGGTCAGTTGGGGGGCGAGCAGGCCTGCGGGGGAGCAGTTAGGATCAAGCAGGCCAGCAGGGGGGCATTTGAGAGCAATCAGGCCAGCAGGGTGGGGAAGTTGGGGGTGAGCAGGCTGGAAGGGGGGCCATTGGGGGTGAGAAGGCCAGTGGGGAGCAGTTTGGGGTGAGCAGGCTGGCAGGCAGAGTGGTTAGGGGCGA
The DNA here is from genome assembly GCF_027574615.1 of Eptesicus fuscus. Classification (NCBI taxonomy): domain Eukaryota; kingdom Metazoa; phylum Chordata; class Mammalia; order Chiroptera; family Vespertilionidae; genus Eptesicus; species Eptesicus fuscus. Next base: position 29,711,261 of record NC_072473.1, read on the forward strand.
TCAGGCTGGCAGGGGGCAGTTAGGGGTGGGCATGCTGGTGGGGGGGCAGTTGGGGGTGAGCAGGCTGGTGGGGGGCCAATAGGGGAAAGAAAGCCAGCAGGGGGGGCAATTGGGAGCGAGCAGGCTTGCATGCAGAGTGGTTAGGGGCGATCAGGCAGGCAAGCAGGTGAGCAGTTAGGAGCCAGTGGTCTTGGATTGCATGAGGGATGTCCGTCTGCCAGTTTAGAGTGCAGGCCAGGCTAAGGGACACCCCCCATGCACAAATTTCATGCACCGGGACACTAGTGTGTGTGTGTGTGTGTGTGTGTGTGTGTGTGTGTGTGTGTATAAAAGCCCAGCTACTGTTACAACAGAACAACTGAAACAACCAGTCACTATGATGCACGCTGACCGCCAGGGGGCAGATGCTCATTGCAGGAGCTTCCCCTGGTGGTCAGTGCACTCCCTCAGCGGGAGCACTGCTCTGCCAGAAGCCAGGCTCACAGCTGGTGAGTGCAGCAGCAGTGGTGGGAGCCTCTCCCACCTCAGTGGCAGCGCTAAGGCGCAGTGGGCCAAGTGGTAAGAAGCAAGCAGGCAGACAGTAAGGAGTGATCAGGTGAGAGGTTAGGAGAAAGCAGGTGGGTGGTAAGGAACAAGCAGGCAGACAAGAGTGAGCAGGCAGGTGGTAAGGAGCAAGAGGACCCAGATTGTGAGAGGGTGCAGGCTGTGCTGAGGGACACGCCCCTGTGCACAAATTTCATGCATCGGGCCTCTAGTATATAAATAAAAACTGACTAGATTTGGAGTGACAAAAACAAGAATTAATTGATTTAAATATTTCAGAGTTTAAGATCACATACTTGTAAGAAGAATGCTATTGAACAGGCATGCAAAAATTAAATTTACAAGTGCTAAAGAGAAAATATTGACATATGAATAAATTTGTTTAGGCCATTTCTATAATTTGTTACAATTCATTAAAATTTATGGCAATTCATAACTGTAAAACATAAATTAAAAATCTAAAGTAAAAAATGACTGCTAAGTAACCGCCAGTTTCCTAAGCAAGAACAATTCTAAGGAATGATTCACAGTATGCTTATTCCCACATTGGAAAATACAGATAATGTGATGTGCAGAAATAAAAAGCATCCCCAAAACATGAACATGCTAATACCCTGCCTATGCCAAGAAATAAGCTATTAATACTATTTTTTAAATATATTTTTATTGTTTATTGTTTTCAGAGAGGAAGGAAGAGGGAGAGTTAGAACATCAATAATGAGTGAGAATAATTGATCAGCTGCCTTCTGAACACCCCCTACTTGGGAATGAGCCCACAACCTGGACATGTGCCCTTACCAGGAATCGAACCATGACCTCCTGGTTCATGACGCTCAACCACTGAACAACATTAACTGGGCATTATATTATTGTAAATCAACTACCTGTGATGCAAATATATTTGCAATATCATGGTTCAGCCATATGCTAATACTGTCATGACTCAATTTTATTTTTCTGTTTAATATGGATAGATTTAGGTACTAATAAAATAGTTTATCATATTTCTAACTTTGATAAGAATTCCACTTATTTCATTTAAACTTTACTTTTATTAAAATAATAGTTATAAATGAATTATAGAAGTTTATTTATACATAAAAATATGCCATAACTTATACAGTAGTCTGATATTCTTAAGTAAATATCAGATTTAAATTTTAATAAATGTTTTATATTCCTATATGGAGGATGCCTGCATCTTTATATTTACTTGCATACATCACTGATACTAAAAAACATGTTGAGCTTTTGGTAGGCCCTCATTAACTATTTCTGAGTTTTGAAAGCTGACCCAGAAAGGAAAACTTGTAATTTAGAAGCAATTACAAATCAAGAGTAGCCCATAAATTTTTTTTCACTCCCTGATACCTTTCTTAATTTTCTAAAGCCTTGTTCCATGTATGCAAAATGTCACAGCTATATCTTTCTGTAACTTTGTTATACTATTTTCTCACATTCAGTCATAAGGGTTTCACTGACATTCAGAACTAGACAGCGATCAACATCCAAGGTCAGGCTAGAGCAAGGCCAGCGCTCTTTCCATTTAGACCATACTAATGGGCTGAGAGAATCTTGTGGCCTTCTAAGTCTAAAGGCATGGAAAAGACCTTCAATAATTATGATCACAGTTTGACGCTGTGGCCTTGCTCTGGAAAAATCATTTGTCAGGGCAATCAAGATTGCTTCTATCTTATTCACATTCTAAAATCCAAGTGAAAAGTTCTCTAGGAATTGATGAAAGTGTCCAGCTCATACCCTTCACCTATCTATTACTTGCTATAGTTGTGTGACACAGAAACATAAACATTTTAAATTATTTTAATATAAAATAGACCAAGGAGAGACAAAATGGCAGTGGAATAGACAGACGTGTCCCAAGTCTTGTCCTGGAGCAGATAGAATGAACAGCTGAAACAAATAACATCCAACCTGAATTGGTGAAGGAGACTCAGTGGGTGAGACAGTTTTCAGCTGGGGAGGGCATAGGATCCCTGGAAAAAGCCCAGGGCACTGCAATCATGCAAGCAGCAGACACATAAGCAGCCCGCTCCTGTCCAAGAAGCATCAGCCCCGCGAGCAGACTGCCGCAGGCCTAAGAGCAGGAGCCTCACGTGGTCTGCACCTGTCCAAGGAGCAGCAGCTGTATAAATGGCCTACTCCCGGGTTGGAGGAGCAGCAATGATGTGAGCAGCCCGCTGCATCTGAGGAGCAGCAACTGCAAGAGCAGGTCACCCACAATTGAGGAGCGGCAGCCCCGCGCAGCTGTCCCATCCAAGGAGCAACAGCTATGTGAGCAACCCGCCCCCATACGAGGAACAGCAGCACCACAAGCATCCCACCCCCATTCGAGGAGCAACAGCCACCTGAGTAGCCTGCCCTGGACTGAGGAGCAGCAGCCACACGAGCAGACCACCCATGTCTGAGGAGTGGCAGCCCTGCACAGCCCGCACTGGTCCGAGGAGCAGCAGCACACACAGCCTGCACCTGTCTGAAAAGAAGCAGCTGGGTGAGTGGCCAGCCCCCATCCAAAGAGCAGCACCCGCACGTGCACCTCACTCCTGCACGAGGAGCAGCAGCCGCACAAGCAGTCCATCCTCTATCCAAGGAGCAGCAGCTGTGTGATCAGCCCACCCCTGTCCAAGGAGCAGCAGCTGTGCAAGCAGCATCCCCCAGCAGCCAGAGGAGACACCACTGCTGCGAACAGCACCCACCAGAGGAGCTGCTGCCAACTGAGGATGTGCCACTTCAGCAACTTCCTGAGGAGCAACTGCAGCCCGAGGAGCCACTGCCACCCAAGGAGAAGCCCCTGCATACTAGGCATCTAGATCACTCGGTGAGGTCAAACATGGGTAGACAAAGAAATCCCCAAAGGAAAGAAAAGGAGGAATCGCCAGAAAAGCAACTAAGTGAAACAGAGGCATGAAATGTGTCAGAAAAAGAATTAAAGAATAAGGGTCATAGAGTTCATAAACTGGATGGAAGAAAAAAATCAACACCTTATGTAAGAATCAAGAAGAAAAGGATGAAGAAATCAACAACTTATGTAAGAATCAAGAAGTGAAGAGTTATATAGCTGCAATAAAAAAAACACCCTGGAAAGTTGCAACAGTAGACTAGGAGAGTGGTCTGCAAACTCATTAATCAACAGAGCCAAATATCAACAGTACAAGGATTGAAATTTCTTTTGAGAGCCAAATTTTTAAACTTCAACTATATAGATAGGTACATTGTTATTAACTTATTTAGGGTACTCCTAAGCTGGCCTTTGCTAAAAATGTCCTCAATCTGATTGAGGCATGTGGCTCGCGAGCCGCAGTTTGCCAACCACACTGGACTAGGAGAAGCGGAGGACCGAATTAGTGAATAGAAGACAGGGAAGCAAAACACATTCAAGCTTAACTGCAATTGGAGAAAAAAAATTAAAAGACATGAGGAGAACCTAAGGGAGCTATGGGAAACATGAAACAAAGCAACATAAGAATAATAGGGGTGCCAGAACAACAGGAAGAGGAACAAAGGTTAGAAAACCTATTTGAAGAAATAATGTCAGAAAACTTCCCTGATGTGGGGAATAACAAAGTCACACAAGCACAGAGAGTCCAAAACAAGATGAACACAAAAAGACCCACACCAAGACAAATTATAATTACTATGGCAAATGTACAGGAAAAAGAGAGAATCTTCAAGGCTACAAGAGAGAGACAGTTACATACAAGGGAGCTCCCATTAGATTATCAAATTATTTATCAACAGAAACACATCAGGCCAGAAAAGAATGGAATGGAATTTACAAAAAGATGCAAAGCATGGGACTGAAAACAAGAATACTCTATCCAGCAAAACTATCATTCAAAATTGAAGGAGAAATAAGGAGTTTCACAGACAAAAAAATGCTAAGGGAATTTACCTCTACCAAGCCAGCAATACAAGAAATAATAAAGGGACTGGTATGAAAGGAAGAAATAAAAAGGTAAGAAAGAACACAGGCACAAAAAATAAAAATGGCTACAAACAATTACCTTTCAATAATAACTTTAAATGTAATTGGACTAAATGCTCCAATCAAAAGATATCAAGTGAGTGAATGCATTAAAGAAAAACAAAAACATGATCGATATATATGCTGTCTACAAGATACCCACCTCAGAACCAGGGACTCACACAGACTGAAAGTGAAGGGATGGAAAAATATCTTTCAGGCAAATGGAAATGAAAAAAAAGCTGGGGTAGAAATACTTATATTTGACAAAATAGACCTCAAAGTGAAGGCTGTAAAAAGATATATGGAAGGACATTTCATAATAATAAAGGCATTGATACAACAAGAGGATATAACCCTGATAAACATGTATGCACCCAATGCAGGAGCACCCAAATACATAAAAAAATTCCTGGAAGATATCAAGGGAAAGATTGACAACAATACAATCATAGCAGGGGACTTTAATACACCACTGACATCACTGGATAAATTCTCTAGACAAAAAATCAGCAAAGAAACAGCAATCCTAAATGACTCACTAGATCAGATGGACTTAATTGACATCTTCAGAACATTTCACCCCAAAGCCACAGAATATAGGTTCTTCTCAAGTGCACATGGGACATTTTCAAAAATAGACCACATATTCAATCTCCACAAATTCAAGAAGATTGAAATCATATCAAGCATTTTCTCAGACCACAATGGCATAATATTAGAAATAAACTACAATAAAAACAGCTCAAAACATGCAAAAACTTGGAAGCTGAATAGCATGCTATTAAACAGTGATTGGGTTACCAAAGAGATCAAAGAAGAAATTAAAAACATCCTGGAAACTAATGACAATGAAAACACAACAATCCAAAATCTATGGGACACAATGAAAGCAGTCCTGAGAGGGAAGTGTATAGCGCAACATGCCTACCTCAAAAAAAAATGATAATAAATTATCTAACACTACAACTTAGTTATAGAATTAGAAAGAGTGAAACAAGAAAAGCCCAGAGTAAGCAGAAAGGAGATAATAAAGATCAGACAAGAAATAAATGACATAGAGACCAAAAAAACAATACAAGAGATCAATGAATCCAAGTGCTGGTTCTTTGAAAAGATAAACAAGATTGATGAACCTCTAGCCAGGCTCACCAAGAAGCAAAGAAAGAGGACTCAAATAAAGAAAATCAGAAATTAAAGAGGCGAAATAACAGACCCCACAGAAATACAAAGGATTATTAAAAAATACTATGAACAACTCTATTCTAACAAACTAGACAAGCTTGAGGAAATGGACAAATTCCTAGAAAAATACAATCTTCCAAAACTCAATCAGGAAGATTCTAAAAATCTCAATAGACCAGTAACTATGGAAGAAATTGAAGCAGTCATCAAAAAGCTTCCAGCAAACAAAAGCCCAGGGCCAGATGGCTTCACAAGGGAGTTTACCGAACATTCAAGGAAGAACTAAAACCTATCCTCCTCAGACTATTCCAAAAAATTCAAGAGGAAGGCAGACTTCCAAGCTCATTCTATGAAGCCAGCAGCACCCTAATACCAAAACCAGATAAAGGCAACACAATGAAAGAGTATTACAGGCCAATATCCCTCATGAACATAGATCCCAAAATCCTCAACAAAATTCTAGCAAATCAGACTCAGCAGTATATCAGAAAGATCATACACCATGACCAAGTAGGATTTATCCGGGGATGTAAGGATGGTACAATACTGGCAAATCAATAAATGTGATACATCACATGAACAAATTGAGAGATAGAAATCACATAGTCATATCAATTGACACAGAAAAAGCATTTGACACAATCCAACACACTTTCTTGATCAAAACTCTCAGCAAGGTGGGAGTAGAAGGATCATACCTCAGTATAATAAAAGCCATATATAACAAATCCACAGCCAACATCATATTCAATGAGCAAAAACTAAAATCATTTCCCCTAAGCACAGGAACAAGACAGGACTGCCCACTCTCACCACTCCTGTTCGACATCGTACTGGAAGGACTAGCCATTGGGACCAGACAAGAATCAAAAATAAAAGGCATCCAAATTGGAAAAGAAGAAGTAAAACTGTCCTTATTCTCAGATGACAGGATGCTGTACATAGAAAACCCTCAAGATTTCATAAAAAAAACTATTAGACTTACTAAATAAATTCGGAAATGTAGTAGGACACAAAATTAACGCCAAGAAATCTATGGCATTTCTATACACCAATACTGAACTTACAGAAAGAGATACTAAAAAAGCAATCCCATTTACCATCACACCAAAAAAATTAAGATACCTAGGAATAAACTCAACTAAGGAGGTAAAATACTTATATGCGGAAAAGTACAGGACACTGAAAAAAGAGATAGAGGAAGACATAAACAGATGGAAGAACATACCATGTTCATGGATTGTTAGAATCAACATCATTAAAATGTCCATACTACCCAAAGCAATCTATAGATTCCATGCACTCCCCATTAAAATACCAATGGCATATTTCGCAGACCTAGAACGAACTTTCCAAAATTTCATCTGGAATAAAAAAATAAACTGAATAGCTACAACAATCCTGAGAAAGAAGAACAAAGTAGGTGCGATCTCAATACCAGATATCAAGCTGTATTACAAAGTCACCATTCTCAAAACTGCCAGGTACTGGCACAACAGACATATAGATCAATGGAATAGAATAGAGAAACCAGAAATCGACCCAAACCACTATGCTCAATTAATGTTTGACAAAGCTGTTGTTCACAAATCAGCCTGGTACTGGCACAAAAAGAGACATATACACTGAGTGGCCAGATTATTATGATCTATGAAAACATAATAATCTGGCCACTCAGTATATATCCTATATAATAAAAGGCTAATATGCTAATTGTCCCCTTGACCAGGAGTTCGACCAGCAGAAGGCAGGTCAACTTCCCGTGTCCCCTCCCCCTGGCCAGGCTGGCCGGACCCCACCCATGCACAAATTCATGCACTGGGCCTCTAATATATATATATTTATACTGGGTGGACAGATTATTATGCGTTCAGAGATCATAATAATCTGACCACTCAGTGTGGATCAATGGAATAGAATAGAGAACCCAGAAATCGACTTAAGCCACTATGCTCAATTAATATTCAACAAATGAGGCATGAACATATAATGGAGTTAAGACAGTCTGTTCAATAAATGGTGTTGGGAAAATTGGACAGATATATGCATAAAAAATTAAACTAGACCACCAATTTACACCATACACAAAAATAAACTCAAAATAGATAATGGACTTGAACATAAGACGGGAAACCATAAAAATACTTGAGGAATCCACAGGCGGCAAAATCGCACACAAATGCTGAAGCAATTTCTTCACTGTTACTGCTCCTAGGGCAATGGAAACTAAAGAGAAAATAAACAAATGGGACTACATCAAAATAAAAATCTTTTTCACAGCAAAAGAAACCATCAACAAAACAAGAAAGCCCACTGCATGGGAGAACATATTTGCCAATGTTATCACCGATAAGGGTTTAATCTCCAACATTTACAGGGAACTCATACAACTTAACAGAAGGAAGATAACCCAATCAAAAAATGGGCAAAGGAACCTAAATAGATCCTTTTTGAAAGAAGATTGAAGGAAGGCCAAGAGGCATATGAAAACATGCTCAAAGTCACTAGTCACCCGAGAGATGCAAATCAAAACCACAATGAGATACCATCTCACACCTGTCAGAATGGCTATCATCAACAAATCAACAAATGACAAGTGCTGGTGAGGATGCGGAGAAAAGGGAACCCTCCTGCACTGCTGGTGGGAATGCAGACTGGTGCAGCCACTGTGGAGAACAGTATGGAGTTTCCTCAAAAAACTAAAAATGGAATTCCCATTTGACCTAGTGATCCCACTTCTAGGAATATATCCAAAGAAACTGGAAACACCAATTAGAAAGTATATATGCACCCCTATGTTCATAGCAGCACAATTTACAGTAGCTAAGATTTGGAAACAGCCTAAGTGCCCATCAGCAGATGAGTGGATTGAAAAACTGTGGTACATCTATACAATGGAATACTACACTGCTATAAAAAAGAAGGAATTCTTACCATTTGCAACAGCATGGATGGAACTGGAGAGCATTATGCTAAGCGAAATAAGCCAGTCAGAGAAAGATAAATATCACATGATCTCACTAATTTGTGGGATATAATGAACAACATAAACTGATGAACAAAAATACAACCAGAGTCATAGAAGCTTTGAACAGACTATCCACACTAGAAAGACAAAATATGCCTGTAGAGCAATGCCTGGTACATAGCCATGAATAATAGTGCTAAATAATTTGACAACTATTATGGGTAGTAGTGATGTACTTAAGATTCTTAGAACTGGTAAGTCAATACAATTTATTTAATTGGTCTAATATTTTGCTCTCACTGAAGCATAGTATATAGTTTGCTGGAAGTTTTTTTTTTATTATTGCTGTTTCAATTTTATTAGTTTTTTTGGCCTATTCAGGTTTTTTTATTCTTCCTGATTCAATTTTTGAAGATTGTATTTTTCTAGGAATTTTTCCATTTAATCCACATTGTCTAGCTTGCTGGCATATAGTTGTTCATGGTATTTTCTTATAATGCCTTGTATTTCTGTGGTGTCAGTTGTTACTTTATCACTTTCATTTCAGATTTTATTTATTTGGATCCTCTCTCTTTGTCTCTTGATGATTGAGGCTAAAGGTTCATCCATCTTGTTTATCTTTTCTAAGAACCAGCCCTTGGTTTCATTGATCTTTGTTATTTTTTTTTTTTTGTCTCTATATATTTTATTTCTGCTTGGATCTTTATTATTTCATTCCTTCTACTTATTCTGGGCTTTTTAGTTCTCTTTCTTATTCTTTAAGTTTTAGGATTAAATAGTTTATTGTTACTAATTTTTCTTGTTTTCTTAGGTAGGCCTGTAGTGCTATGAACTCCCCTCTCAGGACTGCTTTTGCTGTGTCCCAGAGATTTTTAGTTGCTCTATGTTCATTTTCATCTGATTCCAGGAGTTTTGATTTATTTATTTCTTGGTCTCATTGTTAACCCATTCATCTATATAATAAAAACGTAATATGCTAATCAGACCAGACGACCTTCTGGATGACCTTCCATGAAGCTGCAGCAGCAGGGGCTGAGGCAGAGGCCACCACCATGGCTGCAGGGGCTGAGCCCCTTGCAAAATTTTGTGCTTAGTTGTTTAATAACCTGCTATTTAGCCTTCATGTATTTGAATATTTTTGAGTGTTTTTACTATTGTTGCTTTCTAATTTGATGCCACTGTGATCTGAGAAACTGCTTTATATTATTTCAATCTTCTTTAACTTGTAGGGACTTGTTCTGTGTCCTAACATGTGGTCTGTATTTGAGAATGACACATGTGCACTTGAGAAGAATGTATATTTTATAGCTTTAGGGTGAAATGTTCTGTAAATTTTAATTAATTCCATGTGATACAGTGTGTAATTTAGAGTCACTGTTTCTTTGTTAATTTTTTTGTCTGTAAGATCTGTCCAGTGAAGTTAGCGGTGTTCTAAATTCCCCTACTATGACTGTATTGCTGTCAATTTCTTCCTTAAAGTCCTCAATAATTTTTTATATATTTAGGTGCTCTTATATTGGGTGCATATACGTTTGCCATGGTTATATCTTCTTGTTGCATCAATCCCTTCAGTATTATTTAGTGAACTTTATTGTCTCTTGTGATGGCCTACATTTTGAAGTCTACTTTATCAGATATGAGTGTTGCTACTCCAGCTTTTTTGTTTGTTTGTTTCCTTTTACATGGAAATTTTTTTGCATCCCTTCACTCTCATCCTGTGTGGTTCTTTTGTTCTGAGGTGGGTCTCCTACAGACAGCATATATTTGGGTCATGTTTTTTCATCCATTCAGTCACCTTATCTTTTTTTTATTGAAGCATTTAATCTATTTACATTCAAGGTTATTCTTGAAAGGTACTCATTTATTGCCATTTTAATTCTTTATGCTACATTTCTCTCTCTCATTTCTTCTTGTCATTACAGCAGTTCCTTTAGCATTTCTTGCAATTCTGGTTTGTTAGTAATACACTCTTTAGACTTTTCTTTGGTCTAAGAAGGTCTTTCTATTTTGAATGATGGCTTTGCTGGATTCAGATCCTTGCTTTTCATTACCTTGAATTCTTCATGCCATTCCCTTCTGGCCTGTAGAGTTTCTGATGAAAAACCAGCTGACAGCATTATGGGAGCTCTTTTGTAGCTAACAAATTGCTTTTCTCTTGCTGCCTTTAAGGTTCTCTCTTTGTCTTTAATTTTTGGCATTTTAATTGTGATGAGTCTGGGCGTGGGCCTGTTTAGGACTCTCTGTGCCTCCTGAAATTGTGTGACTTTTTCTTTAATCAGGTGAGATTAATTTTATGCATTATTTCTTCACCTAGGTTTTCTACCCCTTGCTCATTTTCTTCACTGTCTGGCACTTCTATGATACTAATATTGTTACCTTTCATGTTGTCCCACTGCTCCCTTAAGCTACCCTGCTGTTTTCTACTTTTTTTTTTTCTTTTTGGTTATCTGAATGACTTTTTTAATACCCTGTCTACTAATTCACTGATCCTTGGTTTCTGCTAATTTGCTGTGTAACCCTTCCATTGTGTTCTTTATTTGTACTATGTCATTCTCCATTTCTGACTGGACTTTTTTCATAGTTACTATCTTTTCTCATGCTTTTGACCATCCTTAAAATAATTACTCTGAACTCTATATCTGATAAATTTCTTATCTTCATTTCATTTATCTCTTGTTCTGGATAAATCTCTTATTCTTTCATTTGGGGCTTGTTTAGTTTTTTTTCTTCATTTTGGCTGCCTATTTGGGTTTGTGTGTATATATTAGGTTGACCTGCTCCGACTCCCAGTCTCTAGGGCAGGACAATATCAGATGCTATTTGTAACTGGCCCTGAGTACCATTTGAAGCTATCAGCAATCCACAGCTTGTGGCTCCCTCTGCTGGGGCTGGATGCCTTTGGGAAGGACCAAGATGTGCACCAAGGTCTGCTTTTCCTATCCCTGGGTCCAAAAGCAGATCAGGCAAAGACTCAAAGCCTCCAGAGATCTTCCTCTGCCTGCAGGCTGATTGTATTCTCATTCTTAACTAGCCTCAGGCTATGGACCACAGCAAGACTTAGACTCCACAGGTTTGGACAAGAGGTTTTCCAACAGGATGGAGCTGTTGCTTCCCCCCAGACAAAGCTACCTGGATGGTAAAGTCTGCTTGAGAATGATGTCCTCTGCAGTATGATGGAATGACTCAGCACAGGAAATTGGGTTGGCTGTCTTTAGTGCTCTCACCCCAGGCCCCTAACCCTGGGTTCTCCTCACACAGCTCTAGTCCACTCTGCCCTTCCTCTAGAAGAGCTCAAGTTGAGTGGATGCACACAAAATTTTGTGCATTGGACCTTTAAGAGTGTACCTGCATTTCCAACGGTCTCTTCCTGGTAGAGAGCAACCCTGCTGCTTTTTGTAGTCAGGTGTTCTGTGGGCAACTTTCTCAGTTCTGGTGCTCTTGGAAGGGCTATCATGCTGGGGGTTTAGAACCCAGACTTCTCAGTGGGAACTGCCTATAGTTGAGATATTCCTGCAGAAGTTCAGCTGCTGTCTGTGGGAGCCTGGCCAGCCCTTTTGTGTCTCTGCACTTCCTACCAGTCTGTATGTGGTCTCTGCTTTCAGACAGTCTTAGTGTAGCTTCCACATACTTCACCACCATTTTGGAACTTGAAGAACTCATTTAAACTGGTTTTAGAGACAATTTTGTTGTACAGATAAAATTCAAATCAATCCATAACTGCTAGGAATTCAGTACACTTTGCTGGTAATACTTAATTCAGGTTTTAGAATACTGTTTGTTTCAATTATGTAGTTGTCTTTATTTCTTTACATAAAACACAAAGGTAAGAGAATTTGCCATTATAAAAAATATTATGCAGGTCATTTTTATTTAAAAATATAGAGGATACTTTGATGGCTAAAGGCACATGTAGTCAAGATATTTTATTGCAATATGAAATGTAGATTAAGTGACATTTAATAAAAATTCCTCATCTTGCTGAGTAATAAACTGAAAATCAAGAGAGATAAGGTGATCAGTTAAGGACATCCAGCAAGTAAGCTACAGAGTCAAAGATAGGGCTTTGTTCTATCGCTTCTGGTGTCTTTCAACTGTACCACACTGACAGTCATTTTTGCTTAGTCTTTCTTAAACTTTGAAAGCATCCTATTAACACTTATAAAGACAACATTTTCAAAATGTTTTCACGATCTAAATACATTTTCAAAATATTTCCATAGGATGATGGATGAGAATAAGAGAGACTCTCTCTGTGAAAATAAAGGGTGGAAACATTTTGAAAATGGTATGAAAACGTTTGGCTGCCTTAACAGCCTTAAAGAAAACATTTATTTTGGCCACAATGACTAAAACATTTGCTTCCTTTGGAAATGTTTGTTGCCAAAATAAAGGTTTCTTTATTTTTCTATATATAAGCAAACATTTTGTTGAATAAATTAGTTTTTTGGTATAAATTATTAATTGAATATTATGGTCACTTTTAGTGATATCATGCATACAGAGTGTTTTGTAAAAAAAATATTAGGGATTCTTGTATTCCTAAACTGCCCTTCCTATACAGATTTAACATTTAAGGTGGAAATTGCATTTTAACAGATGACCGAAATGAGTAATGAAAAATTCCATCATCCTGTTAAGAGAAGGTTGTCCTGTACAATATAATACCCATCCAATTGAAACACCTAGGTTAAAAGGCATTGTGTACACCCAAAGACCAGAAGACAGCCTGGATTACTGAACTTCTCACATTTTAGGCTGCAGTTTTCTTTTCTTGTGGAATTATTCTAATAATTTCTATCTACTGAGTGAATAATACATACTAAGAAACTCAATTTTTGTCTACCTGGAGTTTATTTCTAATGACTAGGCTGGTTTTAATGTAGTTCATGTTACCATTTTGGTTAATGGTCCTCAACTCCAATTATCCAAATCCAGTCACATAAAATTAAACTCATGAATCCACACATGCATCAATGAAAAGACCTTCTTATGTCTATAAAACATGGGCTACAACTCTCTCCCTAAAAAAATTCACCAAAGCTTAAGATTTTAATGTTTACAGCATACCACTGTTCACTAAATTTATAGCCTTACTGAGAAAGCAATTCATCCTGAAGAAAATGGATAAAGGAGACACTTTTATCATAGAAAAGAGTAACCTGGTGATTCTCAATTTTAGCAACACATGAGAATTACCTGTGGGGATTTTAATAATTACAATTGCCAAATCTTATTCCAGACCTACTGAATAAAGGAAGGTGGATTTTATCCCACAGGATATCACTGTAGGATGTAACTAGCACATACCCACCTTGAACTTAGACAACTCAAAGGAACTGAAGTCTCTGGCTTTGATTGGATTCTACTAGAAATAAGCAAACTTGACCAAAGTCAACTGCTGGTTGCCAGCATTACATTTCTTGGCATTATTATTCAGATATAGTCAGACTATCATAATACTTCTATTTATTAGTACTATAGTGATAGCTCTAAAATCTATAACTGCCCCCAATACAGAGGTCAGTAATTGAAGTTTACCATTTTTCCTTCTTTATGACATTCTGCAATATTAGCCTGAGTTTAGTTTCTTTTTGTAATGAGACATAGAGAAAGTCTGGAGCAAAAGCAGGTTTGTAGTTGTTCAGATGAAAAATAATACAATAGTTAATAAACAATAATACAAGAATAAACATTGTGTTCTGCATAGTCACAATTGTAAACCCACTTTTGCCCCACCCTGTACAATATTTTACTTGCAATGAGTTGGATGTTGACCCAACAAGACAGAAGGAAGATATATGTACTTCTTATTTTTAGATTTAGGAAATATGGGTAAAAACAACTTGTATCCATTTTACTATGTACATAATATGGGTATTATGAAATTAAAACAAATTGCAAAATGAACAAGAGGATACATGGTTGTACTCTACAACTATGTTCAAATGGTGGCAGGAAAAACAAGTGTAAGATTCTTTCTAAAGTATACTGTGACTTCCTGGGATGGATTACTTAGTTTTTTTCTTATGGAAACATTAATTACAATATAACTATCCTTCTTGTCCAAGGAGGTTATTTTTCAGTAATTTTCTAATCTATTTTCTTTAAGGCCTCATGCAAACCATACTAAGTAAACATTCCATAAATAATTATAAAGAGTATATTTTAAAAGACTTTCAAGTTCCATCAACAGAAGAATTTTCTTTTTCTAACAAGAAAATATTTTCCCAACTTTGTTGTACAACAATGAGCATCTTACATCTAGGAAGATAATATATAAGGATACATTACTTTAGGGGAGAAATCAGTAAAAAACATGACAGTGAAAGCAGGTTAGATTAAAATGTAATTTATGAAGTGAGGTCATATATAATCTTTATTACCCATATTGTCCAATATCATTATTTGCTCATTACGATTCAGGCTGAATTCTTCCATAAATATGTATCTAGAGTCTTATTAAACTTAAAAATGAGAACTTTGGAGTTTTTTTAATGCAGCTACTCTGGGAAGAATTAAAATCTGTATCATCAATCAACTATTTACAAGCATTTACTAGAGGCAAAGTCCAATGTCAGGTGATTTGAATGAAGGACTATAAGAAGTATAAGACATGAATTCTGTCCTCTGCAGCTCTCTGTAATGATAATATGTAATTTGTAGTGAATACTTACTGATACTAGAAATTCTTCTAAGTTGTTTATATATGTTGACTCTAATATTTTTAATAATGTTATTAAGTGTGTACTATTAATTGTATTATCATTTTAAAGAGCACAAAAATGGCTCAAAATACATAAGTGGCTTTCCAAAGCTTACAGCTATTACTTTTTTTTTTTTTGGGGGGGGGACTGAGATTATAGCCCAGGCAATGTAAATCTACGTCCAGCACATGGAATCACTATGCTAGGCTATCTCCGGAATCACAGAATCTAAGGAATCCTAGGAAGTTAAAGTTGTAAGGAACCTTAGAGTACAGTTAATGAAAATTTCCCCCTGTACACATAGGGTAACTAAAGCCCAAGGAGGTGAAGTGGCTTGCCTATTTATGATCACACAGCTGGTTGGAGAGAGACCATGATTGCAACCAATGTTTATTGATTTCTAACCATGGCTCCTTCCATAATGGCCATAATCCATTTTAAACATCTCTCCTTTGCTTCATTTTTTCAATATAAGCTATTGAAAATTATGTTGAATTTGTTTGTGTACAAGCAAAAGTAAATGAAGACACTGAGGTATAAAGTGTGTTATATAAAGTGTGATAGATGACAGAGAAACAGATATAGATATAGGTAAGATTTATATGTATATATAATACCCACCAAAATGCTGCGAGTAATATTTATTCTTCTCAATATACAAATAGTAATATGAGGTTCACGAAGATTAGATAAGTAACCTAAAGTCACACAGCTAGCAACAAAATTCAAAATCATGTCTGCTAGGCTCTAAGTTTACAATTTAAAAATATTTTATAACTTTTACTTCAAGGAGAAATATTTTTGTGATTTTTTAACAAAGATAATTTAATTTTTTAATTTGTGTGTGGTTGGTGATAAATGTTATAGTTAAGAATTAATTTATCGTTGAACATTTAATTATTTTTCAAAAGTATTTTTTCACTAAAATGTAGTTCTGAAACAAGAGACAAACTGTTAAACCTAAACTCTCATCGAGTATTTTACAATATAGGTCTGTTAATTTTTTAAAAGATTAGCTTGCCCCAGGCTCAATGACCACACATGAACAGCCTAGCCTGACTCAGCAACCCCAGGCTCTGTGACCACGCCTGAACAGCCAAGCCTTTTGCAGCAACACCTGGCACCCTGTCCACACATGAACAGCCAGAAAACCACGCTAGATGCCACTAAGCATGACACAGCAACCCCAGGTGCCTCACAGTGCAACCCCAGAAGCAAGCAGCCACCAAGCAACTACAGACAACTACAGCAACTACAGACACTGCAACCGAGCATGAGCAGCCAAGCACTACACAGCAACACCATTGCCTCATGGAGCTACCCCGGGCGCCATGACGGTGAAAATCACCACCAAGCCTGATGCATCAACCCCGGGCCTGCAATCATAGGTCCAGTGCGACTTGATGCCTAGATCTAACTAAAAATGCACCACTCTTGTGGGAGATGTTGATAAAGGGAGGTTATGCATGTGTGGGGGCAACAGGTATATAAGACATCTCTGTACTTTTCTCTCAGTTTTGCTGTGAACCTGAAACTGCTCTAATAAATAGTCTTAATTTTAAAAAAAATGCCTGGTACTGGCACAAGAACAGACATATAGACCAATGGAACAGAAAGGAGAAACCAGAAATCTACCCAAGCCATTATGCTCAATTAATATTTGACAAAGGAGGCAAGAGCATACAATGGAGTAAAGACAGTCTCTTCACTAAATGGTGTTGGGAAAATTGGACAGATACATGCAAAAAAAAAAAATTGAAACTAGACCACCAACTTACACCATACACAAAAATAAACTCAAAATGGATAAAGGACTTAAAGGTAAGGTGAGAAACCATAAAAATCTTAAAAGAAGCCATCGGCAACAAAATAACAGACATTTGTCTTAGCAATATCTTCACTGATACAGCTCCTAGGACAAAGGAAACTAAGGAGAAAGTAAACAAATGGGACTGCATCAAAATAAAAACCTTCTGTACAACAAAAGAAACCATCAACAAAACAACAAGAAAGCCTACTGCATGGAAGAACATATTTGCCAATGTTATCACCAATAAAGGTTTAATCTCCAAAATGTATAGGAAACTCATATAACTTAACAAAAGGAAGATAAACAATCCAACCAAAAAATGGGCAAAGGACCTAAAAGACACTTTTTGAAAAAGGACATACTAGGGACCAAGAGACATTTGAAAACAAGCTCAAAGTCACTAATTATGGGAAAGATGCAAATCAAAATGACAATGAGGTACCATCTCACACCTGTCAGAATGGCTATTATCAACAAATCAACAAATAACAAGTGCTGGTGAGGATGCAGAGAAAAAGGAACCCTCTTGCACTGCTGGTGAGAATGAAGACTGGTGCAGCCATTGTGGAAAACAATATGGCGTTTCCTCAAAAAATTAAAAATGACTTCCATTTGACCCAGTGATCCCACTTCTAGGAATATATCCCAAGAAACTAGGAACACCAATCAGATAGGATATATGCACCCTATGTTCATAGCAGCACAATTTACAATAACTAAGATTTGGAAACAGCCTAAGTGTCCATCAGCAGATGAGTAGATTAAAATACTGTGGTATCTTTATTACTAAAAAAAGAGAAATATGTAAATTGACCATCACTTCACAACACCCACAGCCAATAAGGAGTGAGTATGCAAATTAACCAGACAAAGATCACAGCGGCCCCACCCCCGGCCGCTCCAGGCCTCTGGGCAGTGAGCCTCTTCAGGGCCTCCCTACCGCACTCCATACCTGTCAACCATCCTTGCAGCCTCCCTGTGGCCCAGCACCCTACCTCAGAGGCAACCCTCTGGTGCCTGAGGTCATAGCTCCTGGTGTCTGGAATCTCCCTCTACCCCACCCCTGCCCCACTGCTCTGGTAAACAAAACCCTAGTAACATTGGAGCATCCCCTGGTCACGGACGTGCACAGGTGCTTGCTTGGTGCACAGTTAGTGCACCTGGGAGCCCTGGGTCAGCCAAGGGGTGATGGTGGTGGCCGTGGCCACAGTGGCACGCGGCTCAGCTTTGTTTTGAATAGATGAAAGAGGCCACCTACACAGTAATCCAAATTATCAGACCTCCCTCCTCCCTATCTCATCAAATCAAGAGGGAGGGGCGATGGGCTTGACTGGAGGGTGAGCAGGCAGGAGGCAGAGGGCGGAGGAGGAAGAGGATGAGGAAGGGGCCAGTTGCAACCCACTTTCACAATGGGAAAGTGAAACGCACTAGCACACCCAACCTCTCCAGTCCTCCCTGCCTGCCTGGCTCCCCCCACCTCTTCCCCTCCGCACCTCCCCGGGATCGACAGCACTGCACAGAGGAACTCTCAGGAGAAGGAGGACAAAGAGGAAGAGACGCTAGAGCACACAGGGCTTGCCACCGCAGCAGCTGCTGCACAGGCTTCCAGAGCGAGCCTGCTGCAAGCCAGCAGACAGGGAAAGGAAGGCCTATTCTTGCACGAATCTTCATGCATTGGGCTTCTAGTATCTACATAATGGAATACTAAGCTGCTGTAAAAAAGAAGGAATTATTATCATTTGCAACAGCATGGAAGGAACTGGAAAGCATTATGCTAAGCAAAATAAGCCAGTCAGAGAGATAAATATCACATGATCTCACTCATTTGTGGAATATAATGAACAACATAAACTGATGAACAAAAATAGAACCAGAGTCATAGAAGCATTAAACAGACTGTCCTACCTATGAGGGAACACTGGGGGTGAGGGGGTTAGAGATCAACCAAAGGATTTGTATGCCTGCATATAAGCTTAACCAATGGACACAGACAGTAGGAGAGATGAGGGCATGTGCTGAGGTTAGGAGTGGCCAGGGCGTGGTTAAGGGCGGGGGGGGGGGCGGAAAGAGAATTATGTAATACTTTAAACAGTAAAGACTTTTTTAAAGTTTAGCTTGAAAAATGAATGCAAATAGTGTTACATGTATGCTATATGAAAGAGCTGTATTCTCTAGGAATTGAAAAATCAAATTAAATATTTAGTGAGAACCTAGCTGTGCGAAGTGTTCTGCAAGATCTCCTTACCACATTAGGCCCATATGGCCCATTCTGGGTGGGACTTACCAAATTCATCCTTGAGCTCACCACAGTTCCTGACATAGCCCTTTATCTCAAATGTAGGTTGAGTTAGGTTATAGAAAAAGTTAGACCCAGTTCACAAAGTCAAACAGGAAAGTGTATATAATATGCCATTGCTAGAGTTGTTGGCATTGAAATGGCTATAGTCAGAACAATTACATTTAAAGTGAGTCAAAATCCAATGAGCCCACAGTGGAACAGTTTGTCTTTTGTAAAAGCTGCAAAATCTTAAGAGTTTAGGCTTAGCTAATTTCCATGTTATGATTGAAAAAAACAAAACAGATGCATTCTGATCTCAGTCCTTTTCATTTATTTTAAAACATGTAAGTTTGTGTTGAAATTAGGTATCTATACATTCTGAGCTCTGCAGAAAATAAATTAGAAAATTTAGCCCCATACAGCTTGTTCCTGGACAAATTCTTCTGTTTCAGAGCTCAGTTAAGGAAGGCCTTTGATTCCATTGTATAGCACATTATTATGAGTTTATTACTGTTTTGGATGATGAAAAGCAAAGAAAGTATTGTCAAATTAGTACCTACTATGTGTTGAGCATTACACTAAGGTTCACATCAACTTCATTTAATTCTCTAAATAATTTTATGAGTGGATACTATTATCCCTATGTTAAAATGAAAAACTAAGCCTGAGAGGTTAATCTGCTGAAGACCCACCAGCAGATCCAGACTGAAGCCCTCTTCTTTCTGACTCAAAATCCACTACACCTTATGCATTTATTTATTAACCTAGTGTAAGACAAACTACTTTTCTTTCTTTAATTTCTAACAAATAGAAGAGCACCTCCTCAGATTGGAATAAACAAACTCAACCATAACAGAACAAAATAAGCAGGGAGCTGAAGGAAGGAATTGTGCATGGGAATCTCACTTGGGGTTTGAAATATCTTATGTCTCCATGATTCACCAAACTTGGATAAAGGCAAATCAGTTAAAGGGAGCTACGACTTCACACTTGGAGTAAATTTTAAGCTACATGGCAGAAAGCAAATAAGTGGACTGTGAGTTTCAAAACAATAAGCCTGGTGTAAACAAAATAAATAAGGAATGATTGAACAAATGACTTAAAGGTTGTAATAGAAAAAAAAATAAGGAAAAATAGAGCTGGTTCATAGGAAAGAGTTAGTGAAGACTTTATGGAGGAAAAGAGCCAGGTTGCAAGGTCGGATGGTACCTGGGCAGGAAGAATATGCATGGTAGACACATTCCAGACTAAATCATAAATATGGGAATGAAGCTGTCTTGTGGCCAGAGAGGAGACATGTCTATCAAGTAAATATGAGGGAATGATGGCAACAATGGAAATAAGTAACAATGAATTGCATAGGGTTTATCAAGGGCTAAGCACACTTCCAAGTGCTTTTATATTGTCATCTCATTTTGGCAAAAACTCTGAAACTTAGGCATAGTAAATTATGCCCAAGGTCACACAACAAGTAGGGACAGAACTGGGATTTAGAACCTATGAAGTACCTTTCCAGGGTTTGTGCAATTAACAGCTACAATGTTACATTAGAGGAAAAACATATTCAAGTGAAGAGATAATAAAAAATTAAAATTTTCAATGAAAATTAAAAGAAAGAAAATATGTAGGTAAAAAAACAGATAAAAACTAGGAATAACCTTCTAACTGTTCAAAATTTTAAAAATATTTATTACTTATGGGGACTGTGATTTACTATAAACTATAAATAAATTGAATATATTTTAAAAGAATTAATAGCATTTACAACACACTTTAAGTGGATCTATTAAATGTATATCCTTTTAATTTCTAATGAAATCTCATAGATAGATAAATGGAAAAAGTGTTCATAAAGTTCAAATATTTTAATTAGCCTCTACTTAATTTTAATCTGCACATTATGTAAATTCAAAATACTATTATCAAAGAGGAGTTAAAACTATACAGTGGGGAAGGGTTGTAGAGTAAAGGGTAAAGGGAGTCAAATATATGGTGAAGGAAGATTTGATTTGGGGCGGTAAACACACAATGCAATATATACAAATGATATGTTATAGAATTATATACTTGATACCTATATAATTGTATTAACCAATTTCACCACAATAACTTTAATTAAAAAACTTTACACACACAGGTATATCTGTGTACACTACATATTTAAGAGCAAAAAGGAGTAGACTGCTCTATCTCCATCAACTGCTTATTTTTGCAATTTTAAAGATAATAATATATAGAAACTAATATGTAGTATTAATATTCCAACAACCTATGCTTTGAAATGCCATCTTCATTTACCATCGGTCAATTGGGCATACTAGAATATATGGTAGAATCTGAAGTATGTTCCAAAATTATGTTTGAAGTTTAAGACATTAACTTTCAAACCACATATATATTTTCTATATCTATCTGTTATATATGACAAACTGCATCTATTGTAACATGACAGTGTTTTTATAACTAAAGATAAATGCCTTTCTTCTTTAAATACCTTGAATTTTTTATGAAACAATGACCACTTAGTAGAAAAATGCGGATACTATGTGTAAATTATTATTTAAACCTTCCCCCACTTCTATCTAAAGATAGCAGCCAAAAAACTGAATAAGTCAGGGTGCCTTTGAAAATGTTTAATTAAAATCTAATCCCACATTCTTAAAAGCTCACATAAATTAAGCTGTCATTCAGGAGATTTATGCATTCACATTTGCATATTACATACAATTCATCAATTACTCATGTTTGAAAGCAACGCCTTTCCCAGGGTGCTGAACTGCCAGCAGTGCCAACAGGCACATGCAACCCATAAAACCAGACCCACTGGTACCTTGGAGAAAGCCACTTCCATATGGTCCTTCATTTGTACTATCGCAGAGCTCTAAGCACGCTTATTTAGAAAACTATGACAATAGTTTGGTGGATTTTACTCAGATGAGTTAGTTTGACAGAAATGAACATTTTACTTTATTGTGGTACAAATGTATAGTAGTGGCAATTTAACAGCCCTTCTATTCATGGCAAGTTTTAAAATTATAGTAAATATACAGAATTACTGCTGAGCTTCAGCATAGCCAGACAAAGCAGTTAAGTAAAAAAAATCTCTTCAAGTTGATAAAAGTCAACCATTTGTTTATTATGGCATATTTGACTAAGGTAAAAAAAAAAAAAAGGAAAAAGGTATCTGTATATATTTAAATAATACATATACACAAATACATACATATATACACACACATGCAAAATACATATAAAAAGGAAAAGAGAGAGGTAAAAATATCAAAGCATTCAGTGGCTCATTTTGAACACTTGGAAAGCTTTAGATGTGGAAAATATAAGATGCCCATAACTTTTCCAGACTGCATTTTTACTTTTTTTGTTGTTGTTGTTAATCCTCATTCGAGGATATTCTTTCCATTGATATTTATTTATTTATTTATTTATTTATTTATTGTCTAAAGTTTTACATATGTCTCTTTTTCCCTGATTGATCCCCCCCCCCGCCATTCCCACCTTCGGCAAGCCCCCACCACCCCAGTGTGTCCATTGGTTATGCTAATATCCATTGGTTTTTAGAGAGAGTGGGAGGGGAAAACAGAGGGAGGGAGGGCAGAAGAAAGAGAAACATCGATGTGAAAGAGACACATCAATTGGATGCCTCCCACATGCATTTTTTCCGCAGACTATATTTTGGGGGGAAAGGCAAGTTTTTAATAGCAGCATGTGTACAAGCAAACAGATGCAAAGACACATTTTCTCCATGAGCTATTACAATCTTTAATCTTTTATGCACACTGAGAAGACAGGTAACTGCAGTCAACCCAAAGCACCACATATAACAAAAAGAAGCAATCCACATGACATAATGGGGTAAGCTACTTCCAACATATATGAACAACTGGCACAATATTTTTCATTAGTCTCTATATTAATGTTCAATATATTTGTTTTAGAATTGAAAACAACCACTGGCTATAAAAAGCGATGCTCGAAATGGGAACTTTTCTCTTCGCATATCCTTTCCTCTATCTTTCTAAAATTTGTCACCAATTATTTTATCATTTGGACATCCCGAAAACACAAAAAAAACCTTAAACCAACTGGAAAATTTAAATTATTTTCTCTCATTTATTTTATATAGGTTACAAGCCTGTGTATTTTTGTGAGTGTATACTGCAGCTAATGTTCAGCAATGACTCATAGAAATACAACTCCATGTGGAAGTTTACAGTACCCACTATGTACAAGACATTGTGTTCAGTGTTGTAGGGAAGATAAAGATACATTATACTTGGCCAGAACTCACAATCTAATGAGAAATATGTAAACGTATACTAATGACTAAAATTGACATAAACAATGCATGTGGGGCACAAAAGAGAGAAATATTCAGCCTGAGAAGATCAAAGGAGGTGGCATTTGATCTAGTTTTTAAGGATGAGTAGGATAAATATAAAAAACTGTTTCATAAATGTACAGGCCTTGTAGAGGGGCCATGCTAATCTTTCTCTGTATCATTCCAATTTTAGTACATGTGTTGCTGTTAAAAACACATAGAAACAACTTGAGAATTGGTTCAAAGCAGAAAAAAAAAACTATAAGAATATGTGAGATAAGCATTGTATTTTCTAGATACCTACTGTTTCCCATGGTTTAATACAGATGATTTAGCATAAACTGTGCTTTGACATATATCAAATATTGACCATTAGCTGATCTTAAAGTCTACTGCCATTGGGTCATTGCCTTTTTTGAACATTAGTTGGAATACAAAAATAGCAATAATAGTGGATTTATTCTATCAGAAAAAAATATGTGCCTTTTATTCCTACCATGCTCTTCAATTTTTAAAATTCTGATTTCTCCCCAAAGACAATAGTAAGATGCATGTATTACTTTTGTCATTAAATGTAATGTAAAACATTCTTATAAGAAGCAGTATTTTTACTATCTGGAATGGGGGTGAATGGCAGTGTAGAACAAAATATAAGTATGTGTATATATTATTATTTTCTTTAGCTATAATTTAACCCTGGGGAAAAAATGTTTGAGTTTGGTTGTGGACAAAAGAATCTCTCACAGGATATCAGGTTCAGTTAACAAAGTTAACAATTGATATTCAATGTATCCTATGCTCCAGCATTCAGCATTAGTTTTTGAAGCTTCCTTCAAATCCTCCAGCTCTAAAGCCTATTTAACCTACATGGGTTTTAATTATGATAAAGAAGCTAATTGTAGCTGTATTGCAGTCAGAAAAATATCTATATGGACAGATTTTTAGAGTAATTATTCATTGTAACAATTCAACTAATTAAATAATGTCTGAAGTAGTTTATTTTACATACCAGGGATATGTATGTATAATGTAAGGTTGTTATACCTGAACAGTCAGTGATCATTTATCATTATAATGTTTTTGTCTTATAGGAAACAGGTCTTTACTTAAATCATAACTGCTATTTATAATTAAACATTGTTTTATTACAATATTTCCCCCCAAATGAAGAGTAACATATCATACCTGCCAACTGTCTCTTCAAGAAAGACATTTCCCCCTCTTTCAGGAAAACAAAGTTAAAAAGTTTAACACTATACCCCTCCCATTACGTTTTTTCCCTTAGAAGCACACAGCCCTAATATTGAAGAATGAATGATTAGAAAACAGATCTTCATTTTTTATGCTTACTGTGGTAAATTCATAATTTCATAAAGGAAGGAGAATGTTTCCTAGGTGAAAAATCATAGCAAAATACAAACCAAAGGGAATTCAAGTTCTAATAAATAAGACTGCTGTAAATCCAAATAAGAAGACTGACATTTTACCAGATATAGACCAATTTATTCTAAGTTACTCACTATCTTAAACATTTAATTAAAATTAACTAATGAATTAAAAGCTTATGTAAGCCAGAAGTAAAAAGGGAAAAAAAGTCTCTTAAACATTTACTATAAATAAAATACAAGGTGGGCAAAAGTAGGTTTACAGTTAAGAGTACATGAGACAGTTTATTCTTGTATTATTATTTATTATTAATTATTGTATTATTGTATTATTTTCCATATGAACCTACTTTCTCCCACCCCTGAATTGAGGTGATAAAATTCACAACATTGTCTGTGTTCCAAGTTTATTTTTAAACATATCTTAAGGACAGGGATAGTATAAAAATAGATTCTGCTAGAAATCTGTGAACTGAACTGTTTAAAGAATATTTTGATCTACTGCTTTTGTTCTAGTGCAATACTTATGGAAAAATCTATAAATTAAACTCCATTTCTAACTGCATCATTGGGTTAAAAAATCTTTAAACCTAAGCTTGTGGTTTAGTAAAAATAATAACGATAATAATTTGGAAAGTTGGATTCTACAAATTAGGCTTACTGAATTTTTAGAAGGGATTAAGCAACAAAAAAAAAAAATCTCATATACACAGACAACTGTATGGTGATTGCCAGAGGGAAAAGGGGGTTGGGGCAGGTGGAAGAGGACAAATGGGGGCATAAATGGTAACTGAAGGAGACTAGACTTTAGATGGTGAGGGCACAATGGGATGTGCAGATGATGTATCATAGAATTGTGTACCTGAAACCTATATAATTTTATTGACCAATGTAACCACAACCAATTCAATAAAAAAGAAAAATAATTTGGTTTAGTTCAAATCCTTATAAGAATTACACCAATCTATATATATGAAAGCCAAGCTATGACAAGAACTGTGGCTGGTCAACCAGCCTGATTGGGTACAGGGTCGGCCTGCCAACCTCCCGTGGCCCCTCCCCCCAGGCGGCCCAGCCCTGATGGGCCCTAATTGGGGCAGGCCGGCTGGACCCCACCTGTGCACAAATTCATGCACCAGGCCTCTAGCGACTAAATAATAGCACTGTGCAAAATATCTTTTGATCTATAATGTGTATTTTAAATTAAACATAACATCATCCTTCCACTCTGTATTTTCATTTTATTTCCTCTTTAGATGTTATGTCTAACAAAACTGCCTTAAAATTAACACATGCAATAATTATGCCTCATGATATTTGTCTTCAAGAATCTGATGACTTTATTACTAGTATATGGCATACAACTGGCTGTACAACTTATGTGTTGAAAAAGGCAACACTGGGGAACTGGATGAAAAAGGTGAAAGGATTAAGCCAAACAACCACACCAGCAACAACTCATAGACACAGACAACAGTATGGTGTTTACCAGAGGAAAAAGGGAGTGGAGAGAGTTAGAAAAGAGTAAAGTTAGGGATAAATGGTGACAGAAGGAGACTCATCTTTGGGTGGAGAACAAACAGTTCAACATACAGATGATGTGTTGTATAAATGTGCACCTGAAATCTATGTAATATTATTTATTAGCCAATGTCACCCCAATAAATTCAATAAAAAGGCAACATCTAACGAAAAAGATAAATGCTCTGTCCATTGTGAAATTCTATTCTGTGTTGTTAAGGCAAGAAAATCATTGAAAATGACAAGAGGTATGTCAATCAAAATATAGATATTAAATGTGCTTAAATGCATAGATTAATAATCTATAGTGTTCTAAAAGAAACACAGTAAGCCAAGTATTTTCTTAATTATAACTTTAAAGAAAGTTATAATTCTTGACCCAGGCATACCAAATATGAAGCCTTTTTACCACCTTTTGCAACAGTCTCACAACAGACGTACCATAAAAATACATCAATTTTGCTGTCCAGAACCCTTTTTCAATCAAAATAAGATTAACATTGCCATAGAAGGATATAAATGAAAACTCTAACTTATTGAGAGCATCTGTCAGGAAAGAAAGAGACAGAGTTTAGGAAGGAAATATTAAGTTCCCATTCTCGTGTTGGATATTAAGGCAATAACAATCTCAATTCATTCAGTTTGATATGGCAAATACTTATTGCGTTATTAACATCTGCTGTTGATTAGCATTAATTATAGATGTAGTAAATTTAAAATCTTTACACCCACACTCAATACATGCAAATAATATGTATGTATGCCACATGGTAAACTCTTAATGACTGTTTATTGAATGACTTAATGATTTACTCCACTTTAATTTTCCACAGGTAATGCCCTAAAATTTATTATCATATCCCGTCTACCAGTAATGTTATCTTTGTGAGGCTCATCAGGGACTGGTTTTAAAATGAAGTACAGTAAAATATGTCTTCTTCCAACTGCTGGTCCTTATCATTTTGTTCCCACCCTTTTCTTCTTAAATCACATATGCTAAATAAAGAGGCAAATCTTTAATTTCTAACATATTAGGCAGCATCACATTATAACTGCTTTTGGGGTTTTGTTAGACTTTAACTATAAAATTTTCACATGCTGAGAATATACAGTCCCTTACCTTGCTTGATGGGTGCATTAACTTTCTGAGAGTAACAAGCTTTGGATTGGTATGTACTAGTAGAATGATATTTTACAGATGTCTTCACTAGAAATGAGATGAATTATATCTTTAGCAAAACTCTCAAAAATAATTGAGAATATGCCTACTAGCTTTCAACTGACATAAAGATGAACAGAGTCCTTAACACCTTAAAAATAGTTGAAGTTAGCCCTGACCACTGTGGCTCAGTTGGATGGGGTGTGGTCCCATACACCAATGGGTCACTGGTTCCATTCCCACATACATGGGTTGCAGTTTTCTTCAATCCCTGTTTGGGTCACGTAACGGTAGGCAATAGATCTCTCTCTCTCTCTCTCTCTCTCTCTCTCTCTCTCTCTCTCTTTCTCTCTCTCTCTCTCCCCCTCTCTCTAAACATATCCTTGGGTGAGGATTTTTTTTTAAAAGTTTAAGCTAAATAAGTAGAAACATGCTCAGTTAAAAATGGAATAAGGATAAATGGTAGATGATACACCAAGAAAGAATAACAAGAAAAGAATAAAGTGATTTAATTAACACTTACAAAGTCACAATTATAGCCAAACAAAGTGGAGAGCTCCCTAAATGATTACTGTAGTCAGCAATAGTCTAATGCCAAAATTTAAATCAGTGTCTTTATATATT
The DNA here is from genome assembly GCF_027574615.1 of Eptesicus fuscus. Classification (NCBI taxonomy): domain Eukaryota; kingdom Metazoa; phylum Chordata; class Mammalia; order Chiroptera; family Vespertilionidae; genus Eptesicus; species Eptesicus fuscus. The sequence goes on from NC_072473.1 coordinate 29,739,756, forward strand.
TTCTGGCATTTTGCTTATACATTATTCTATTTCATTATCCAAGCATTAATGAACTTGAACCATAACCATTTGACAGTTACTATGCATTTCTACATTGAAGATATTGTCCAATGAAGAATGCAGTAACCAAGGGTGGCACTTGTAATTTTTTCACATTTTCCATTCTTAAGCAGAATTGGCATTTTCTAATCACTTCTAGTTGCTGATAATATGAAACAATAAGATACTTAGAAAAAAAGAAAAGAGAGTAGTGCATCATTTCACTGTCAACATGATTTTACCCTTAAACCATTTTTCTAAAGTACAAAATTAAGTGTTTGAAGCCAGTTGCCCCAACATACAGCTATATGAGCTTGAAGAAGGCTCACCAACCATATTCTATCATTGTAAAGTACCTATCCACTTCTACCATCCAACAATGCATCTATGTAGCCTACTATTTTCATCTGCAATGTTAGATTTGCATTTAGATTGTGCAGCTTTGGGGAACCACATAGCATAGTATTGCATTCCTCCAAACTTCTTGCCCAAAATTGGCAAAATAAAATGAGTCTCTCAGGTTTTTATGGCTACTTACAAGGGCCATGATATAAGAAATCAATGTTATATAGGCAAAGTTAATACATTATTCCATATTTGTATTTTATTACACAGAGAGCCCCAATTGCAAAGCTCTTCAGTTCATCCATTGTGAAAATGCATCGAAAAAGAATATCTTAATGCACACCTTCCCATTCTAATTCTAGAATTAGTGGAGTGATCACATTGTAAAGAATATAAATATTGAAACACTATATCATACACCTGTAACTAATATCCTAATATATAAAAGCCCAGGGTTGTAATGACTGACTGAAGCTGACCAACCTGGAAGTCCATCATTCAGTGCTGGGTTTCCATGGCGACCCAGCACTGACTGCCCAGGGGGCTGAGAACCAGAGAGAGAGGCAGGGTCTGATATGAAACCTCAGTGGCAGCTGTTGATCAGTACTTGCCTCTCTCGTTCTCTCCCTCTTTCTTTCCAGGCTTTGCCAGCAGCCAGGCCTTTCTTTCTCTCCCAACCTCCACAGGGGCTGCTGTTCAGCCCCACCTCTCTGATCAGGCCTGGAGATAGGTCTGGAGATGCTGACTGGCATATCAATCGACCAATCAGAACCAAATGTGGGTGCTGTGAAGAACCAATGGTTGTCTAGGAGGCAGAGTTTTTGACGCTTGACTGGCATAGGAACCGACCAATCAAAACCAAATGAGGGTGCTATGAAGAACCAATGGATGCCTAGGAAGCAGAGCTTTTGATGTTGATTGGCATTGGAACTGACCAATCAGAACTAAATGAGGGTGCTGTGAAGAATCAATGGCTGCCTGGGAGGCAGAGCTTCTCACACTGACTGGCATAGACACTGATCAATCAGAACCAAATATGGGTGTTGAGGGGAGCCAATGACTGCCTCACAGGTGGAGATTTTGACACTGACTGGCATAGACACTGACCAATCAGAACCAAATCTGGGTGAAGTGCCAGGAGTCAATGAGTCCCTAGCAGGCCGAGCTTTTGACGCTGACTGGCATTGAAACCAACCAATCAGAACCAAATGTGGGTGCTGTGGGGAGCTAATGGCTGCCTAGGAGGCAGAGCTTTTGACGCTTGACTGGCATAGGAACTGACCAATCAAAACCAAATGTGGGTGCTATGAAGAACCAATGGATGCCTAGGAAGCAGAGCTTTTGATGTTGATTGGCATTGGAACTGACCAATCAGAACCAAATGTGGGTTCTGTGGGGAGCTAATGGCTGCCTAGGAGGCAGAGCTTTTGACTCTGACTGGCATAGAAACAAACCAATCAGAATAAAATTGGCCAGCAGAAGAGAGCAGTTGGGGGCAACCAGGCCAGGAGGGGAGGTCAGTTGGGGGCAAGATCAGGCTGGCAGGGGAGAGCCATTGGGGGCGAGATCAGCTTGGCAGGGGAGGGCAGTGAGGGGCAATCAGGCTGGCAGGCAGATGCAGTTAGGGGCGATCAGGCAGGCAGGCAGGTTAGCAGTTAGGAGTCAGCGGTCCCAGATTGCAAGAGAGATGTCCCCGATTGGAGAGGGTGCAGGCTGAGCTGAGGGAACCACCCCCTATGTGCATGAATTTTGTGCACCAGGCCTCTAGTAACCAATATAAGATTGTATACCAACTACACTTAAATAAAATATAAATTTTAAAAAGCTCACTTCTATTGAGATTAAAAATAGGAAACTAGCCCAGCTGGCATGGCTCAGTGGTTGAGCATTGACCTATAAACCAGGAAGCCTTGATTTGATTCCCAGTTGGGGTACATGCCCAGGTTGTGGGCTTGATCACCAGTATAGGGTATGCAAGAGACAGCTGATCAATGATTCTCTGTCATCATTGATGTTTCTCTCTCTCTCTCTCTCTCTCTCTCTCTCTCTCTCTCTCTCTCTCTTTCTCCATCCCTTCCTCTCTCAAATAAATAAAAATATATTTAAAAATAGGAAACTCTTTTTGAGGTAATAACTAACACAAACCATCTTTAAAAGCTAGTAAAAGTCAAATCAGGGCATGAAAAGCTGAGGCATCAACTTGATATCCCACATTATTGTGTACACATCTCTTCCAGGTTGTCAAAATTTAGGCCATTTTCATTGGAACTGGTGCCCCTTACTTCATAGGGCCTATAGTTATTTGTCATAAACTATGATATCTGGATGTAAACTGCGATATTTAGGAATGTCACAAGTTCAAACTATAAGTTGGTTACTCTGAGTATTTAAACATGACCTGATGGACATCCGGGCTCCTTTCAAAACTGAGTTTCTGGGAACATGCAAGTATTCCGGACAGTATCAAGACACAATGTTTGAAAAGTCAGCAAATGCAGTTCACCTCTTTTTTGAACATGAGCACCCATACAAATAAATATCTGTCCCTACTTCTTTTCTTGGAAGGATAGAATAGTTTCAAGTGAATTCTGATTTAGTGGAACACTAGTTCTTTATCAATTACTTTGTTATTTATATCTTGCTCTGAATTTAAAACTAAACTATATTTCAAGTTTTATATTTTTATTACAGTAAAAAGTTAAAATATTTTCATGGAAAACCCCTAAGAAAACTATCCATATTTTTTTCTTACAGAAAATAAACAGCGGTAAGTTTATAAACATTTAATTTTAAATTACAGTTTGTAGAAGTTTAAGAGTTAAGAAAAAATGTAATATTGAGTTCAGTCCTGTTCTTTTCTTGATGATAGACTATGTTTTTACGAAGAGACTTTGACTTTCACTCATTTTTATTCATCGTAAGCCTTCCTATTCTCAGCAGCCAAGAGCTATTCACCCTTCAATGACCTCTCTACCTGATATCCCTGATCTTTTTCTATACTTGTCTCAAGGCATTTACACTTCTTAACTTTTATTTAAGTAATTAATGCAAATAAAACTTGAATTATATCTCCAAGTAGATTGATTGAGGGGTAGGCAGGTACTAATTCCAAAACTACATATACCCCTATAATGTTCAGTAGTTTTTAATATTATAATATATATTATGAAAATATATATTGTTAACATGTTTTTTCAAAATACACTCAGTAACAGCATTGCTCAGGGAATAGGATATTATGGTTAGGGTCTATCATAGAACTTTACATCAGTATGTACTAAAGAATTGCAATTCAAATTATGCTTATATTGTTGCTATAGCTTAGGATCATAACTGTGAGCATAACTAACCATTATGATACTAGAGGCCCGGTGCACGAAATTCGTGCATGGAGGAGGGTTGTCTCTCAGCCCAGCCTGTACCCTCTCCAATCCAGGACTGCTGGCTCCCAACTGCTTGCCTACCTGCCTTCCTGATTGCCCCTAACTGCTTCTGCCTGCCAGCCTGATCACCCCCTAACCACTCTGCTGCCAGCCTGTTTGCCCCCAACTTCCCTCCTCTGCCGGCCTGGTCACCCCTAACTGCCCTCTCCTGCAGGGTTGATCACCTCCAACTGCACTCCCTTACAGGCTTGGTCCCTCTCAACTGCCCTCCCTTGCAGGCCAGGTGCCTCCCAACTGCCCTCTCCTGCTGGCCATCTTGTGGTGGTCATCTTGTGTCCACATGGGGGCAGGATCTTTGACCACATGGGGGCAGCTATATTGTGTGTTGCAGTGATGATCAATCTGCATATTACTCTTTTATTAGATAGGATAGAGGCCTGGTACAGGGGTGGGGGCCAGCTGGTTTGCCCTGAAGGGTGTCCCGGATCAGGTGGGGGTTCCCTTGGGGTGTGGGGCAGCCTGAGAAAGGGGCCTGTGGTGGTTTACAGGCCGGCCACTCCCCCTGGCGACCCAAGCAGAGGCCCTGGTATCTGGAATTTATTTTCCTTCGACAATTGAAACTTTGTAGCCTGGAGCGGAGCCAAGCCAAGCCTGGGGCTCCCTCCAAGGCTGGCAGCCATTTGTGTTGGGGTTATAATTGAAACTTTGTTGCCTTAAGTGGGTGGGCCTGGCCAGGGTGTGTGGAAAGCTTTGCTTCCCCTGTTGCCGCTGGCAACCCTGGCCTGCTCTCTCAAGCTCCATTCTGCCGCCATTTGTTTGAATTTGTTTACCTTCTATAATTGAAACTTTGTAGCTTGAGTGGAGGCTTAGGCCTGGCAAGGGCAGGCAGAAAGCTTGGCTTCCTCTGTTACCTAGGAAACCTTGCTCTCTGTGGCTGTAGCCATCTTGGTTTGGGTTAATTTGCATACTCGCTCTGATTGGATGGTGGGCGTGGCTTGTGGGCGTGGCTTGTGGGTGTGTCGGAGGTATGGTCAATTTGCATATTTGTCTATTAGTAGATAGGATACTAGAGATGTAGAGATCAAATAACTTTAAAATGAAATGTTTACAGGTATCCAAATACTGCTTGAATTGTCTTATTTTCCATGTCTCCCTCAAAGCTAAGCACAATTCCCCAGAGAAATTTGCTTAATTGAGAATTTAAAGTAGTTGTGCTCTGGCCAGTGTGTCTCAGTTGGGGGCATCATCACATGCACTGAAAACTTGTTGGTTTGATTCCCGGTCAAAGCACATGCCTGGGTTCTGGGTTCAATTCCCAGTAGGGGATGTGCATAAGGCAGCTGATGGATGTTTCATTTTCTCACATCATTTTTCTCTCTCCCTCTCCCTTCCTCTCCCTCTAAAAGTCAATTTTTAAAATCTTTAAAACATAAAAAATAGTCATTTTTCAGTTAATCTTGGTTTGGCTATACCATAACCAAACATTTTCTATAAGCTCTACAGAAGGAGGTAGACAAATACCATGTCTACTGTGATCAGAAACAGCTTATAATGATGGATAAGCACTCTACAATTCATGGCAATTGTGAACTTGTGCATTTATTTGCAAAGTGGAATAAAGAATGTATTAGTTAGGTGAATGATCCTGAGTAATCCCCCTCCTTCAAAAATGTTATTTCAATGGGAAAATCTCACAATTGCAACTGATTTTCAAATTTCAGTTTTGTATTCTCTATTATGTATTTTCCATTCATCATGTGCATTGGTTTTACTCTATTTGTTCTGCTTTTGTGTCAATGCAATGCAAAAATGTAACAACCAAAACATCACTCCCAAGGAAGAGGTTGCTCTATTCTAAGGATACTATTTGTTTTATACAAGAATACATCAAAGAGAAAAATAAACTGGTGAGCTACTGAGGTACTCTTCTTGTATGTTTATAGTTTAATCTGTTATTTTTTCCTCCTCTTTATTATCTTATTAAATGACATTTCTATGTTGATTGATTCCTATAATTTGTACATAATGCTTTGCTCAAATATGGGTGCTGTGGTATTTTTGTTAATACCCTCCAAAACAATTATCTTTTTTCCAAGAAGATCTGATTTCATATTATTTTTCCATAGGTGAAAAAAAAAATTTATCCAATAAATAAGAGACCAAAGCTTTTAAAGGGTAAGTGTCAAAAGCAAATTAGACCTCTGATGACTTGAACTCCAAGAAAAATCAAATATAATACTTCTATGAATTTGTAATTGCATGCCAGAAAGCAAAGTATAAGGTAAACATTTTTCTGTTTGTTTTTCACTTTCACAGAAATTCCATCCTTATATACTTTTAGATGGTCACATTTTGCTGACATTTACAAACATTTCATGTTGGTCTTACATGGGTCACATCAATCATCTATACAGTTTCAATGACACTTTGTTAAATAAACTGTCATGAAAGATTTATAGAGAATTTGATAAAAGTAAAGAAGATGTAGTTTAGCTTTTAAAGATGCATTACCCCTTTTCTGAAGTGTAATATCACTTCTAAAACGCCATTAAGCTTTACTAGCAATAAGTAAAGGAAGAAAAATCCCTTTCTTCCACACTTGTATTTGCATAACGTTCTCCTCCTGCAAACATAGGAGGTAAGCAAGGAAAGTAGAACTCCCTGCGCCACTACCACCACCAATTCAATGCTCCTTGAATTTAATGGTTGTGCATTGATCCCATTTTAAGAATCATTACATGTAAGTCAATAGCATTCAGAGTTTATTCACTAGAATAATTAAATAAATGAGTCCTTAATCCATTTATGCAAACAAGTGCTTCCCACAAACACCTGAGTCTTTGTGTTCTGAATAGGGTAGTATATGATGACAAAGATGACACAATTATTCCTCACACATAGTTGAGGTATTCAAGTGGAAGAGGGTTACTAAAAAGCTACAGTGGAATTCATAGATTTTTTAAATGTGGGTAATTATGGTATTAGACTATTTAAATTCAATCTTAAGCTAGCAGCTGCCATAAGCACCTGGGTAGTTATTTATGTTGTTTGTTTTCCCATGAAATTAAAAATAGGTGTTACTTTGAACTAGATTTGTAAAGAATCACTCAGTCTCTAGCAATTTGGGCAAGGCAAGCAATAATGAGGACATATTACAATCATGTTCACAATTACATATCTTGTGGGAGAGTAGGCAATAGGATTTTTATAATATCATGGGTCTCATTTTGTTTTCAGTTTACATGTGGCTTTGTTGAAAAGTACTAAATTTGAATATAATTTTCTGAATTGTGGCACCATTATAGTCCCCCTTGTAAAGTTTCCTTGCTTAGTGCTCTACTTGCTGAAAGACCTAGGCTATTCCCATTGCTATGAGTTTTCAAGAAAATTTTAAAATCTTTCAAATCAGTGAGTTATGTTGCCTGTTATACAAGGATACATCCTGGTAGTTAATAGTTTATTATCTAAAATTTGTGACTCTTACATTTAAAAGAGCAAACTATATATGCTAGAAACTAAGAATATAAGTACATAGGACAATATCTTGCATAAGTTAAGTGCATATTATTTATTCAATATAAAGGAAATAATTGGTTATATTTCTAAAGATGAAATTTGGCCAAATACATGTTTTAAAAATGAGCTCTGCTATAATAAAATTTAACACCACAAATGGATAGAGTATACAAAGCATCCTAATATATATAAAAACCCTGGGTCGCAATGACCAGTAATGACCAAGGCTCAACCAACCAGAAGTCAGTCCTGCTGAGGTGGCTGAAAATCAGGGTCAGAGAGAGGCCTGAAGAGAGAAGCACGGACTGACCCTTTGCCTCTCTGGCAACCTTTGATCAGCACTTGCTTCTCTCTTTCTATCCCAGTCAGGCCAGCAGCTGAGCCTCCATTTCTCTCCAGGCCTCCACTGGGGCTGCTGATCAGCCCCGCCTTTCTCATCAGGCCCTGTTGATAGGCCCAGAGACACTGACTGGCATAGGAACTGACCAATCAGAACCAAATGTGGATGCTGTGAAGAACCAATGGCTGCCTAGGAGGCAGAGCTTCTGATGCTGACTGGCATAGAAACTGACCAATCAGAACCAAATTGGCCAGCAGGGGAGGGCCATTGGAGGCAAGATCAGGCTAGCAGGGGAGGGCAGTTAGGGGCAATCAGGCAGGCAGGTGAGCAGTTAGGAGCCAGCAGTCCCAGACTGCGAGAGGGATGTCCAACTGTCGGTTTAGGTCTGAACCCACAGGGATGGGGCCTAAACCAGCAATCAGACATCCCCCAAGGGGTCCCCAATTGGAGAGGGTGCAGGCTGGGCTGAGGGAACCCCCCCTCCATGCACGAATTTTGTGCAATGGGCCTCTAATTCTTTATAAAAGAAAGCCCAGAGAAAACTTATATTTTAAACCTAGCATTCATAATTCATTCACACATAACAGTTTGAAAGGTAGTACTCTTATAGTGATAAAATCATATTCTATATAGAGATAATTGTGGAAATATTTTTCTATTTCAAAGGCCAAATTACTCCTTTGATAATATATATATATAAAATATTCCTACATGTTTTAATATCAAAATATATTTTTCTTGCATTTCATGAAGAAACCACAGTGATCTCTATCACCTTGTTTTACAAGTAATAGCAAGCTGAGATTTTAAACTTATTATGCTCTTATTTTTAAATAACCAACTCTTAATTTCTTATGAAATCATAGTGCATGTGTAAAGGTTGTTTTTAAATAACTGAAATGATTCTCTCAGAAAGTATTTTAAAGAAACAGTTAAAATTCTTGCAAAAGTATAATTAACTCTTTTATAAATTGTATTCAAAAAGCATCCAAATGCATTCTAATGGTCTTTAAAAGTTTGTACAGCTTCTATAAAAATCTCTTCCAATCTGCAAGTTTACTTTCATATAGAAACCAATTTTACATGGGTAAAAGGTGTGTTAGAAAACAATTGGAAGAACAAAATTGCATGTTATTTTCATGTTTGAGTTGAAAATGTTTTTCTTTGGAATATTTACATGATTTGAAACCAATTGTTTATGATTAAAATCATCCCTCTTGTTTCTTCTATTTTAAAGTAGTTTAAGCCCTGGGAAAGTGGGGTGGCTTGGTGGGAAGAGATTAACGAAATAATTTATATGCATATGTGCATAACCCATGGACATATACAATAGTGTGGTGAAGGCCTGGTGTGTGGCATGGGTACAGGCTAGAAGAGGTCAATGGTGGGGGGGGGGAGAGAAGATAAATTTTTAAAAATCAGGCAAAATATATATAAAATAAAGTAGTTCAAACCCTTACATCATAAGTAATGCCTCTGTATGGTAAAATTTGCCTTACATGCTTAAGCCTTTTTCTTCAAGGAAATCTGCATAATTTTTCCAATTATACTATATCTGCCTCTTTTTGTTGTAAATTCTTTGGTATGCACTCAAATACAAAACTAATTATAAATATTCTTATTAACACAAAGTGAATATTTATTGAAAACAAAAATGCTATATTATTTCATGACCACAATTTTCACTGTCAGAAGTCCTAAGATAACCTACTATTAGTTTCCTCTTAGGAATAAAACTGTATTATTTAGCATGCATTCAAAAAATGTCACAAGCAAGACAAGTGAACTCTGTTGCTATATTTCCCCAGTCCATTATCTCCTTCATTAATCACATTCTATTAGGCGCCGACACTGGGTGAGCAGCTTTATTTCCAGATTGTGTGTTATCATTTCACATTTCTCACAGGGTCTTAATCTAGTCTTATTGAAAGACCTAAATTTTCTATCATGAATGTCAAATTGAAGAATCTTTTTTGAGTTGGAGCTTTGCCCAATATTTAGCATTTTAATGAAAATTTCATTATGTAAAATATGATGCAAAAAGAGCACAAACTATAAAATATGCCTGAAAGTAAGAAGAGATTGGATGGTTCAATTATAAATTTGGACACAGAGATGGTGATAAAAGCAATGAGCAAGAAAGAGGTTCAAAAACAAAATTTGTCTTAACATGTAATTTGCCATTCATAATTTTCAAGAGGAAACTAGAAAACATAGTGTACATTAAGTGAAGTGTTTTATTTAAATTTGACCAATGTGCTGTTTAATATTTCATAAATATTTTGGTATTGCCAGAGGCAATTTAATTTGGGGATCTGCCAACCCCAAAACAAATAAGAATGGGTAGAAAACTTTCACCCTTCTCTCTCCAGACTAGTCCTTAAAGTGCTAGCTTCAGAATCTTTGCACTTTCTGCTCTGTTTGCCTAAAACATTCTTACCCAATATTTAGGTTTTATACCTATCATTTCACATAGGCTCCAACGCCACCTTACCATAAAAAACTTCCCTGACCACCCTAACTGAAAGAACATTCTAAAGTCATTTTCATTTGTTTCTCTACTTTATTTTTCCCAATCTTAAATAAATTATGTTTGTTTACTTGTTTATAATCTATCTCCTGCAATTGTAATTGTTATTTTGTTTTGTTCATTGTCATTTGTATTATTCACATGTCATCAATTAATATTGTAATTGATAAGCAAACTTGAATTTAGTAGGTTGTACTTAGGTATCCACTGAATTTAAATTTATGCAACAATATGTTACGTTGATTAGTAGGATTCTTGCATGTGGGTGACCTTGCCCCTGAATGTCTAGCTGCTATCAATCAGTCATAACTAAGCACACTTAGTACTGTAAAAAGCTGTGTCTCATAATTCTTTCTCCCTGTCTTGCCATTGTAGTACTCTGGTGCCTGACATTGCTGTTACCCACAGAATTGTAATATGTCCTACTGATCCAGAATTCCCTGAGTACCACAGGCTGCTGAGATGACCCATTCATCCTATTCCTTCCTTTTTTTTTTGCCATAAACTTAAGGCTGAATTTTGATGTAATTATTGAGACAACTCTTAAGTCCTAACCCTCATCTTCTATTCTTTAAGTGTTGGGAATCAGAAGACAGTGGTATTATAACTACATTTGACTATAACTATACATATCACATTTTAACTGCAGAAAATAAAAAAATAAAATATCTTCATAAAAGTCAGATTTTAAAAACTTAGCCTAATATATGGTGACAAAATAAAATTTTATTTTGGGTGGTGGGCACTCTGTGCAATATACACATCTTGTATCATCTGAAACCTATTTGATCCTATTAACCAATGTCACCCCAATAAATTTATTTTTTTAAAGAAACTTAGCCTATAGAGGAGCAAAGATAAGAGTTACATCAGACTTTTGATAAAAAATAATGTAAGAAAGAAGAGTTGCATGAAATATTTGAAGTGTTGTGAGAAAATCCCACACCATCCTAGAATTCTGTAGTCTAAGAAATTCTCCTTCAAAAGTGAAAGAGAATTAAGCTTTCTCAGATAAGCATATATTGAGGGAATTGGTTGCCAGTAGACCTGCCTTGCAAAAAAATTAAAATAAGTTATTAAGAGAGAAGGAAAATTATATGTCAGAAACTCAATCGACATAAAGAAGGATGAGCATTAAAAAAGGAATAAGTGGAGGTAAATAAAAATCTTAATGTTTCTTATTCTTAATTTATCTAACAGATATTTTAAAAATAATCACAATGTATTTAATGATTATAGCTTATGTATAATGAAATGAATGGCAGCAGTGATATAAGGGGGGAAGGGAAAATTGGAAATATTTTGTTTATCATATGGTAGTTGTCCTAGCCGAGTAGTATAATGTTGCTTGATAGTAGATTTGCACTAGTTTTAAATGTATTTGGCATACACTAGGGCTGTGGTCGGCAAACTGCGGCTCACGAGCCAAATGCAGCTCTTTGGCCCCTTGAGTGTGGCTCTTCCACAAAATACCACGGCCTGGGCAAGTCTATTTTGAAGAAGTGGCGTTTGAAGAAGTTTAAGTTTTAAAAAATTGGCTCTCAAAAGAAATTTCAATCGTTGTACCGTTGATATTTGGCTCTGTTGACTAATGAGTTTGCTGACCACTGCACTAGGGTAACCACTAAAAAAATTTTAAAGTATAAATGATATGTAAAAATGACAAGTGCTGGAGAGGATGTGGAGAAAAAGGAACCCTCGTGCACTGCTGGTGGGAATGCAGACTGGTGCAGCCACTGTGGAGAACAGTATGGAGTTTCCTTAAAAAACTAAAAATAGAACTCCCATTTGACCCAGTGATCCCACTTCTAGGAATATATCCCAAGAAACTGGAAACATCAATCAGAAAGGATATATGCACACCTATGTTCATAGCAGCACAATTCACCATAGCTAAGATTTGGAAACAGCCTAAGTGCCCATCAGCAGATGAGTGGATTGAAAAACTGTGGTACATCTACACAATGGAATACTACGCTGTGGTAAAAAAGAAGGAGCTCTTACCATTTGCAACAATATGGATGGAGTTGGAGAACATTATGCTTAGTGAAATAAGCCAGGCAGAGAAAGATAAATATCACATGATCTCACTCATTTGTGGAATATAATGAACAACATAAACTGATGGGGAGAAAATAGATCCAGAAACAGAGAAACATCAATCAGAACGTCAAACCTCAGGGAAGAAATTATGAGATAACCAGAAACCCAGAATGCCTGAGAACGCCTTTCTAGCCACGCTAGCAATCATCAGATGTATGGTAATTTTACCTGGGACAAGAGGGTAAGTATTTTGATCTTATGCTCCTGACCCTTCATGGGTAAGATCCCTTACGTGGGCTGATCCCCTGACTAATGTAGTTACCAATAATACCAAACACCCTGGACATACAGGAGGTCCATGGGTGGGGCAAGAAAGTATAAATACACAGGAGTCTCCACCCAGCTTCCCTTTTGTATGACACAAAAATCAAAACAATGCCCCTTTGTGTGTACAATTAAAGAGAGGTTTCTGGCTTGTGTGGACACCAAAGAAAGGGTGTCACTACTATCACTACATGCCCCCGGTAGAGGTGCAGAAAATGTAACTAAGACCTTGTCTACATAAAAAGAAATGAACAGCCAGTTTGAAAGGGAATTCCCATGCATGAGAACAAAGAATATCCTTACATGATATTATTCTACACTATCATTAAAATTTATTCCCAGATTTGGATCACCCCCAGTACTTATAATAGTTCCTCGCACCCTTGGGGATAAAAAAAAAAAAAAAGTCATCTGTTTGGTGCTTGGAGACAAACTTAACACATCTCTTGATACTTTAGAATTACAACAGCATAATATACAATTATCCCAAGCAAACGTACAAACTAATTCTTTGAATGTCTGGCAGCAATTTAAAAAGGACATGTAAGGATTTAAACCTTTTAACCTTTTCGTTGTGTGGAGGGCCTCCTGGGAGGGCACCTGAGCATTCTATATTGGTCCCTCTTACCCTTTAGGCCAAGAGAGACCCTCTTGACACAATTCAATTGCTCACAGCTCTTGCATGAGCTCTCTGTTCATGTCGAGGTTGAAGTCTCGTGATGGCTGGTGCCATGGATCTGTCTCTCACCCAGTGGTGCGAACTGAACCCTCCCTGGAGAAGAAACCCGGGTTCCAAAAGATATGTGATCAGTGCTGGGGCCACGCCAGCAGGCGAGGGGATCCCAAGGCAGGTGCTGGGCATGGAGGCCATGGGGGCATAGGCTACCAAGGAGACAAAACTGAACCTCATGTCACCCTGCTTGGCCCTGGAGGATGTCTGGTTAGCCAGAGACGGGTAAGATTCCTCAAGGAAGGAACAACCTAAGACAGGCACAGTCGCAGAGGGGCCATCAGGAGAGAATTTGGGGATCAACAGAGGTGGGGCATAGACCCTCACCCCCGCAACATTGCAGGGGCCTGAATCCTAGCCCCTTCTGAGGGAAGTCTCCTGCCCCCATGGCTACTCCGTGCATCCCATGCCCAGCTCAGATCAGAACCCAGGTGACCAACAGAGACTTGGCCAACAGCAGCTGCCCTCTCACTCCAACAAGAATTGTTTGAGTTGTCTTGTACTCATGTTGTGGGGAAGTGGGTTTATGATATCTAAATCCAGCCTATCACCAGTAATGCTTAGGACCTACTCAAGAAGGCAAATAATCCCTTCCACCAATATTTACAGGGTAAAACAAGATTATTGTTAGAGTAATAAATTTGACAGTAAAATAGTAGTCAAGTCGTCAGGCAAATTTAAATTGGCTAGTTGAAACAAGTGAATATTCTAGAAAAAATAATTGTACTGGACAAAAAGGTGTTCCTAAAGTGTCAACTAAAATTTTTATTGGTTCTTCATCTCACGATAAAATTGTGTACCATATAATGAACCTAAAACAGTAATATTATAGTACAAAAAATTAAAATTTAAAAGTCATCAAGACTACATTATAAAATTTTCAAAAGCCTCCTAACATTTAAATCAAAAAAGGAGGGGATAGTAGAGGAATATCATGTAAGGAAAAATATCCTGTAAGTAAATTACATCTAGAAAATTAATACTTTAGAAAATTAATTGTAAGGCTAAAAGCAAGACACCCATGAAAAACACACAAGGTAACAAAACAAGCCAGAGGAAAATCATTTGGGAAAAAATTGAAAAAGGATCCCGAGTCAAATTTATAGAAAATATTCCTTTATTAACTTTTGGTCGAGAATATGTTTGTATATTTTCAGAAAACAACTCCGAGACCATGTGGATTCCAGCAAGAGAGGAATCGACAGGACTACTCCAGCCATGAAGACAGAAGAGAAGCAGTCCAGAGACAGATGACGCTGATGTGGCCTTCCCATACTAGCAGTTAGCAGCTGTGCATCACTGCAGATTGCCCAGGACCAAACCAGAGAGAGTCAGACCTGCATTACCACCATTTGTCCACCATCCAGAACTGAAATGTCAGTGCTGACATGTACACATAAGGAACTGTTGGATATTGAAATTGGGTCTCAAAAGAACTGTTGGCCCAGAAAGAAACTTACTACAGACCGATTCATTTGACTGTCACCATAACCATTATTGCTTGTCTCATTTTCGGTCCTTATAAGGGTATTTCTAATACCACATGATCTCACTCATCTAGGGGAAATAATGAACAACATAGACTGATGAACAAGAACAGACCCAGAAAGAAGGAGGCATGGATCAGACTGTCGGGCCTCGGGGGGAGGGTAGGGAAGGGTGGGGGTAAAGCGGGAGATCAACCAAAGGACTTGCATGCAGGCATATGAGCCTAACCGGCAGTTAAGGACAACAAGGGGGTGGGGGTATGTGTGGGGAGGGGGGTGGGATGGGAATGGGGGGATGAGGACAAATATGTGATACCTTAATCAATAAAGAAATTTAAAAAATAAATAAATGATATGTAAAGAAAGAGAAAATGGAATGATACAAAGATTCAATTAAAACCATAGAAGATGGGAAAAAATGGCGACGGAATAGAGTCGGGTTTGGAGTCTGGTCCTAGGGCGGAGAGTGGGAGAAGCAGAGGCTCGCAGAGGGAGTGTATGTGGGCAAGCCAAGGGACAGCTAAACTCCAGGAGAAGGCGGGGGAGTGCTGGGCAGTGTTCCCCTGACCGTGCAGCACCCACAGGGGCTGGGTCCCCTCCCGGAGCTGCGGGCTCACTGGGCACCTCGCCATCTTGCAAGGAAAGGAGGATTTTATTGGAAACCTGACTTTCCGCGACAACTGCAAACACTGAACTGCTGCGATCACCAGACCACCGGTCCCCTATTGGCGCAAACATTCGGATTCAAAGGAACTCTTCACTGCAAAACGGAAAGGTCAGATTTCGCCTGAAATAAGGTGTGGTTTCTAATCCCTATGGTGGGTGACGGAAGCACTGGGTGAGGGAAGCGCGGCAGCCACAGGACCGGCAGGAACCGGGAGGTCTGTGCCTAGAAAAATCGGCGGCAGTTGGAACTGCCGTGATCCGTGAATGTGGAGGGGGGTCTTCTGAGCTGCTAACAGAAGTGACCTCTTGAAAGCAACTCATTTTAATCTGACTAGGAGGGTCAGACTAAGAATTTTCAAAGGAGTGCAGGATCCTTAGTCTGGCACACAGACCCACTGTCCGCACACTTGGGCTCTTTCCGACTCTGATTGCTAAGCCCAACACATAGAAAAACCCAGGTGGAAAGGCCCTGAAAGACTGCAGGGGGAAGTTGTTTTTTCGGAACCTGGGGAGCAGAGCTGGGTGTGACCATCAGAGAGGCAGCTCTGAAGCGCACACCTCCACAAACCGGTAGTGAGTGCCATAGAGGGGAAAAAAAAAAAAAAAGGTAGAGAGGCCTGGAAGTCAATTCAGAAACACTGCCACCCAGGGGCTGAAACGCTAATTGTCTCAGGTGTAATCAAAAATAAATATGAGAAATTAAGACACGGCCAGCTTAAAAAGCAGGACTGGCTTCCAACACTGAGGAGCCCTGGAATGAAGCCGAACTGAAATACCGCCAAGACTGGGAAACAGGCGTACCAAACAGAAGAATAGAGGAAGTGAATGACAGCCGCTACTGCACATTTTAGTCTCCCTATTTTTTAATTTTAAATTCTTTTTTCAAATTTTTTAATATTTTATTCTCATTTTTTTTATTTTCATTTTTTTGCATCTTTTACCTAAGAAACTATTTTTTTTCTTTTTCCTCACTCGATTTTCACCTTTTTAATTACTACATTTTTATTTTCAATCAGCATTATTATTACTATTATTTTACTTTTTTTTAAATGTCATTTGATTTTCTCTTTCTTTTATATTTGGATTAGTGTCCTACATTCGATTTGCATCTTTCCCTTACAATCGTTTTACCCTATCTCAAAGCTAACATTATGCCATCACTCTCCTCCTAACCTTTCCCCTTTTGGTCTCCTGTTTATCTTAACCCTTTCTGGCTTTAGATTTTCCCTACTTTTCCAGTTTACTCTCTGCTAAAACTTCACACTACTTATATATCTAATTCCCAACACCCTGCTCCAAATCCATACAAACCTCTCTCTACGCTACCTTAAAAAAATTATTTTTCTCACTGGCCTTTTGTTGTTGTTTGCTTGAATGTTGATTAGATTGAATTTTTATGTTTTTTTTATGAGATTGTTTTGATTATTCTTTTTGTTGGTTTGGTTGGTTCTTTTGTTTGCTTTGTTTTTGTTTGTTTTTTACTTTTGTTTTCCCTTGCCTCACTTGATATTAGCTGGTGTTGCAGTTTGTATTAATCTCCAGGCTCATGTTGCTGGAATTTGCTGGGAATAGTGGTTGTTCGAGTGGAGTTTACTCCCCATATATATAGTTTGTTCCCCTTTTCTCTCTTAGTATCATTCTTGTCTCTCTTACTTTTTTTTCTTTTCTTTTTCTTTTATTTATTTTTTTCTTTCTTTCTTTCTACTCTTTTCCCAAGTTCAGATTCACACTCTTTTTTTTTTCTTTTTGTTGTTGCTCTTTCTTTTTACTCTCCCTCTTCCAATCCTATTCCCTAATTTGTCTTTCTCTGGTGGTTACCTTTATTGGAGGTTATTAATATCGTGAATACAATTCTGTTCAGTGCCTTGTCTGTTGTGCCTGGTTGTGTTGTATTTTGTACCTTTAAATCAACACCGGAGAGAGATATCTATATAACCAGACATCTGGAGAAGAGAGACCATGAGGAGACAAAGAAATAGCCCCCACAGAAAAGAAAAGCAGGCATCACCAGAAAAGGAAGTAAACGATTTAGAGGCAAACAACCTATCAGAGAAAGAATTCAGAGAAATGGTCATAAAGTGGCTGAAAAGGATGGAAGACAAATTCGACAATATGAGTAAGAACCAAGAGGAAATGAAGAAGAACCAAGAAGAAATGAAAAATGACATCGCTGCTGTAAAGAACTCAATAGAAAGCATCAAGAGTAGACTAGAAGAAGCAAAGGACCGCATAAGTGAGCTAGAAGACAAGATGGAAAAAAATACCCAATTACAACAGCTTCTAGAAACAAAAATTAGAAAGCATGAGGAGAGCCTAAGGGAACTTCGGGACAACACAAAACAAAACAGCATCAGGATAATAGGGGTGCCATAAGGAAAGAAAACTGAGCAAGGAATAGAAAACCTGTTTGAAGAAATAATAACAGAAAACTTCCCTGATATAGGGAAGAAAAAACCCACACAAATCCAAGAAGCTCACAGAGTTCCAAGCAAAATGAACCCCAAAAGACCGACGCCAAGGCACATTATAATTAAGTTGGCAAACACCAACGACAAAGTAAGAATCTTAAAAATGACCAGAGAGAGACAGACAGTTACACACAAAGGAACCCCCATCAGACTAGCAACTGATTTCTCAACAGAAACTCATCAGGCCAGAAGGGAATGGAATGAAATATACAAAGTCATGCAAAGGAAGGGTCTAAATCCAAGAATACTGTACCCAGCAAGGCTATCAGTCAAAATTGAAGGTGAAATCAGGAGCTTCACAGACAAAAAAGGACTAAGGGAGTTTATCACCACCAAACCAGCAATGAAAGAAATGCTAAAGGGTCTGCTGTAAAAAAAAAAGAAAAGAAAGAAAGAAATAAGAAGCAAAGAAGGAACACAGGGGTATAGAATAAAAATGGCGTCAAATAAATACCTATCAATAATAACTTTAAATGTAAATGTATTGAATGCCCCAATCAAAAGACACAGGGTAACAGACTGGATAAGAAAACAAAACCCAGATATCTGCTGTCTACAGGAAACCCACCTCAAAAAAAAGGACGCATACAGACTGAGAGTAAAGGGCTGGAAAAAGTTTTTCCAGGCGAATGGAAATGAAAAAAAAGCTGGGGTAGCAATACTTATATCTGACAAATTAGATCTCAAAGTGAAGGACATAACTAGAGATAATGCAGGCCACTTCATAATACTAAAGGGAGAAATCCAACAAGAAGAAATAACTCTGGTAAACATATATGCACCCAATACAGGAGCACCAAGATACATTAAAAAACTCCTGGAAGATATCAAAGGAGAGATTGACAGCAATACAATCATAATAGGATATTTCAATACCCCACTATCACCATTGGACAAATCCTCTAAACAAAAAATCAGCAAAGAAACATCAGTCCTAAATGACTCACTAGAACAGATGGAATTAATCGACATCTTCAGAACATTTCACCCCAAAGCCACAGAATATACATTCTTCTCAAGTGCACATGGGTCATTTTCAAAGATAGACCATATGTTAGGACATAGGCAAAGTCTCTCCAAATTCAAGAAGATAGAAATCATATCAAGTATCTTCTCAGATCACAGTGGCATAAAACTGGAAATCAACTACAATACAAACAACCCAAAGAAATCAAACACATGGAGACTAAACAGCATGCTATTAAACCATGACTGGGTTACCAAAGACATCAAGGAAGAAATAAAAAACATCATGGCAACAAATGACAATGAAAACACAACAATCCAAAATCTATGGGACACAATGAAAGCAGTCCTGAGAGGGAAGTTCATAGCTCTACAAGCCTACTGCAAAAAAACAAGAAACAATGGTAATAAATTACCTAACCCAACAACTCAAAGAGTTAGAGAGAGAGCAACAAGATAAGCCCAGTGTAAGCAGAAGGAAAGAAATAATAAAGATCAGAGCGGAGATAAACGACATAGAGACCAAAGAAACAATACAAAAGATCAACAAAACCAAGAGCTGGTTCTTTGAAAGGATAAACAAGATTGATGAACCTCTAGCCAGGCTCACCAAGAAGCAAAGAGAGAGGACCCAAATAAACAAAATCAGAAATGAAAGAGGTGAAATAACAACAGACTCCGACGAAATACAAAGGATTGTTACAAAATACTACGAACAACTCTATTCCAACACACTGGACAACCTCGAGGAAATCGACATATTCCTAGAAAAATACAACCTTCCAAAACTCAATCAGGAAGAATCTAAACAGCTCAACATGCCAGTAACTATGGAAGAAATTGAAGCAGTCATCAAAAAGCTTCCAGCAAACAAAAGCCTGGGGCCAGACGACTTCACAGGAGAGTTTTACCAAACTTTCAAGGAAGAACTAAAACCTATCCTCCTCAGACTATTCAAAAAATTCAAGAGGAAGGAACACTTCCAGGCTCCTTCTATGAAGCCAGCATCACCCTAATACCAAAACCAGATAAAGACAACTCAATGAAAGAGAATTACAGGCCAATATCCCTCATGAACATTGATGCCAAAATCCTCAACAAAATTCTAGCAAATCGGCTCCAGCTGTACATCAGAAAGATCATACACCATGACCAAGTAGGATTTATCCCAGGAATGCAAGGATGGTACAATATCCGCAAATCAATAAACGTGATACATCACATGAACAAATTGAGAGATAGAAATCACATAGTCATATCAATAGATGCAGAAAAAGCATTTGACAAAATCCAAAACCCTTTCTTGATAAAAACTCTCAACAAGGTGGGAATAGAAGGATCATACCTCAACATAATAAAAGCTATATATGATAAACCCACAGCAAACATCATACTCAATGGGCAAAAACTAAAACCATTTCCCCTAAGAACAGGAACAAGACAGGGATGCCCACACTCACCACTCCTGTTTGACATAGTACTGGAAGTATTAGCTATCGCAATTAGGCAAGAAGAAGAAATAAGAGGCATCCAAATTGGAAAAGAAGAAGTGAAGTTGTCCCTTATTTGCAGATGACATGATATTGTACATAAAAAACCCAAAAGATTCCATAAAAAAACTAATAGACTTAATAAATGAATTCGGCAATGTAGCGGGATACAAAATTAACGCCAAGAAATCTTTGGCTTTTCTATACACCAATAATGAACTTACAGAAAGAGAGACTAAAAAAGCAATCCCATTTACCATCGCACCAAAAAAATTAAGATACCTAGGTATAAACTTAACTAAGGAGGTAAAAGACCTATACGCAGAAAACTACAGGACACTGAAAAAAGAGATAGAGGAAGAGGTAAACAGATGGAAGAACATACCATGTTCATGGATTGGTAGAATCAACATCATTAAAATGTCCATACTACCCAAAGCAATCTACCGATTCAATGCCCTCCCCATCAAAATACCAACAGCATATTTCACAGACCTAGAAAGAACTCTCCAAAAATTCATCTGGAATAAAAAAAGACCCCGACTAGCCACAGCAATCCTGAGAAGGAAGAATAAAGTAGGTGGGATCTCAATACCAGATTTCAAGCTGTATTACAAAGCCACTGTTCTCAAAACAGCCTGGTACTGGCACAAGAACAGACATATTGATCAATGGAACAGAATAGAGAACCCAGATATTGACCCAAACCACTATGCTCAATTAATATTTGACAAAGGAGGCATGAACATACAATGGAGTCAAGACAGTCTCTTCAATAAATGATGTTGGGAAAATTGGACAAATACTTGCAAAAAAATGAAACTAGATCATCAACTTACACCATACACAAAAATAAACTCAAAATGGATACAGGACTTAAACATAAGACGGGAAACCATAAAATACTAGAGGAATCCACAGGCAACAAAATCTCAGACATATGCCAAAAGAACTTCTTCACTGACACTGCCCCTAGGGCAATGGAAGCTAAAGAGAAAATTAACAAATGGGACTACATCAAAATAAAAAGCTTTTTTACAGCAAAAGAAACAATCAACAAAACAACAAGAAAGCCCACTGCATGGGAGAACATATTTGCAAATGCTATCACTGATAAAGGGTTAATCTCCAACATCTACAGGCAGCTTATGCAACTTAATAAAAGGAAGATAAATGAACCAATAAAAAAATGGGCAACAGACCTAAACAGAATATTTTCAAAAGAAGACAGAAGGAAGGCCAAGAGACACATGAAAACATGTTCAAAGTCACTTATTATCCGAGAGATGCAAATCAAAACAACAATGAGGTACCATCTCACACCTGTCAGAATGGCTATCATCAACAAATCAAGAAACGACAAGTGTTGGCGAGGATGCGGAGAAAAAGGAACCCTCGTGCACTGCTGGTGGGAATGCAGACTGGTGCAGCCACTGTGGAGAACAGTATGGAGTTTCCTCAAAAAACTGAAAATGGAACTCCCATTTGACCCAGTAATCCCACTCCTGGGAATATATCCGAAGAAACTAGAAACACCAATCAGAAAGGATATATGCACCCCTATGTTCATAGCAGCACAATTTACAATAGCTAAGATTTGGAAACAGCCTAGGTGCCCGTCAGCAGATGACTGGATCGGAAAACTGTGGTACATCTACACAATGGAATACTATGCTGCCATAAAAAAGAAGGAATTCTCATCATTTGCAGCAACCTGGATGGAATTGGAGAACATTATGCTAAGTGAAATAAGCCAGTCAATGAAAGAAAAATACCACATGATCTCACTCATTTAGGGATAGTAAAGAACATTATAAAGTGGTGAACAAAAAGATAGATACAGAGACAGTAAAGCATCAAACAGACTTTCAAAGTACAGGGGGAAAGTTAGGGAAAGGTGGGGGAGTTATGAAATCAAACGAAGGACTTGTATGCATGCATATAAGCATAAACAATGGACGCAAAACTCTGGGGGGGGAGGGCATGTGTGGGTGTGGGGTCGGGGGGGGTAATAGTAAGATATGTACACATATAATACCTCAATAAAAATATTAAAAAAAAAAAGACTGAGAATAGGCATCATAAGCCCAAACTGGAAAGGAATGCTATAATTAAGGAAAATACCGTGAGGTCAATGGTAATCTTGTCAATTCACAATGCCGATCTTTGTCTTTAGGATATTGTTTTCCCGATATGAATTTAAATTTATATTAAGTGTTTTTGAATTTAATAACTGGCAGCCAAGCAGAGATTTATCCAGTATCTGGAATTTTTTTAAAAAAAGAAAAAGAAAGGTTATGGCCTGAAAATCCTCTTGAAATATTGCTTGAAAATAACTTCCTGGAATTTATGCTTGGTATTGTAATTATTGATTCTAACCTAATAGAGCAGATTTTTAAAATAATAGTCTTTTCTATTTTTTGAATGAGGTTTAGTTGAAAAATTGTATATGTACAAAATGTATTTTCTAACAGAGTGTTTAACTTACCTATTATTCATTTGATCAAAAACACTGAGAAATAGGATGTTTTCCACTAAAAAATAAATGTTAAATCAATTAAAAAAAAAAAAAAAGAAATAATATGGTACTTGCCTTTCTCTGACTGGCTTGTTTCACTTAGCATAATGTTTGTTAGATCCATCCATGCTGCCACAAAATGTAAGATTTCCTTGTTTGTTTGTTTTTACTACCAAGTAGTATTCCATTGTGTAAATGTACCACTGCTTTTTTATCCACTAACCTACTGATGGTCACTTATGCTGCTTCCAAATCTTGGCTATTGTAAATAACACTGCACTGAACACAAGAGTGCATATATTCTTTCAACTTAGTGTTTCAGTATTCTAAGATATATTCCCAGAAGTGGAATCTCTTGGTCAAAAGGCAGTACCATTTTTAATTTTTGAGGAAACTCCATACTGCTTTCAACAGTGGCTGCACCAATCTGCAATCCCACCAACAGTGCACAAGGGTTCCCTTTTCGCCAGCACTTGTTGTTTGTTGATTTATTGATGGTAGCCATTCTGGCAGGTGTGAGGTGATCTCTCATTATCATTTTAATTTGTATGTTTCTGATGAGCATCTTTTCATATGTCTATTGGTCATCTGTATGTCCTCTGTGTAGGAGTGTTGATTCATGTCCTTTGCCCATATTTTAACTTGATTTTTTTTTTTTTGGTGTTGATTTGTATAAGTTCTTTATATATTTTGGATAATAACCCCTTGTCAGATCTATCATTGGCAAATATGTACTTCCATTTAGTGTGTTGCCTTTTTATTTTGTTGATGATTTCCTTTGCTGTGCAAATGGCTTTTAGTTTAATGTAGTCCCATTTATTTAATTGTTCTTTTGTTTCCCTTACCTGGACAGATATTATCATAAAAATACTGCTATGAGACCTTGTTCTTCATTCTTAGTACAATAAATCCTGGTTATCTGCCACCATTGAAAAATTTAATAAAGAATTAACTTCCTACCTTAATTTTACAGAACTGTTCAACTATCTAGGTACAGAATTCCAAAATAAAGACATAAAAAGTGAAATTAAATCATGCATTTGTTACCACAATTGTAACCTGAATGTTTCCTCCAGCCAAATAATGAAACAGAGCTATCAATAACTTGTAAAATGGAGCTCCATCTCCTTTTATTTTATCTACCCATTCTATAATGAAAGTTCTAAATACATAGCACACTACCTGGTATATAGAAGGGTAATTTTTAAAAAAATGTTATAAGCAGCCCCTAAATTATTTAAAATTACCTGTTATTTTTCTTAACAATGGACATTATTTTAGTTGCACATACTATAATGTGGACTGCGGGGTCCAGGGTTCAATTCCAGTCAAGGGCCTGTACCTTGGTTGCAGGCACATCCCCAGTGGGGGGTGTGCAGGAGGCAGCTGATCAATGTTTCTCTCTCATCTATGTTTCTAAACCTTTATCCCTCTCCCTTCCTCTCTGTAAAAAAAAATCAATAAATTATATATTATAAAATTTAAAACAGTCATTTTATTGACAACAATGTGAAGACCATATAGGAGCATTGTCTTTTTCTTTCAATTATATTATTGAAAAATAGAACTTCAATCCTCCAAAACACCTGTAGGTTACATTTGAAATCAGTCTTTATTACAATTCCCCAAGTGTTTTTCTTTTCCCAAATCAAGGTAAGATTTTGTGTACTTGAACCTTAGTGGACATAATTTATAGAAAGTATGGGGGAAATGCAATGGATACAAGAAAAATTCATAGAACCAGTGAAAATGAATTCTGAGAGAGAGGTTCTCCACTCTATATAGCTTTGTTAGTATCTCAATTTTTGTGTTCATCATAAACTAGTGTAAATGTTTTCTCTACATTTTCCCAAATCCACATGTACAACTTTATAAGGAAGGGATTTAGAGAAAATCTAAGCTGACCTTTATTTATATAGTCAACATCTTTTATGTTAAATGTACTATGCCAGGTGATAAAGATATAATTAAAAACAAGGTAGATCTGGCCCTGAATTAATGGAGCTGTAGCTACATACTTGGCTTTTAAGTCTCCAACCTACCCTTCATTTTTATAAAAGGTGAGTATTAGGACTCAATATTATCTGAAAAGTATGCTATATAATAAAAGCCTAATATGCTATGTGTCTGGTCATCCAGTCATCCGGTCAATCAATCAAAGTGTAATATGCTAATGATATGCTAAGGCAGCTCAAATGCTCGCTATGACGTGCACTGACCACCAGGGGGCAGACACTGCAACTGGTAGGTTAGCTTGCTGCTGGGGTCTGGCCAATTGGGCCTGAGTGAGACAGGCCAGACATGCCCTGGAATCCTCCTGTGGTCCTTCCCCAGCTGGCCAACCTCTCGTGTCTCCCCCCCACACCCCAATTGTGCACCAGTGGGGTTCCTCAGCTGGTCTGGCCTGCACACTCTCTCAATCCGGGACCCCTCAGGGGATGTTAGAGAAACAGTTTTGGCTCGATTCCACAGGCCAGGCCGAGGGACCCCACTAGTGCATAAATTCGTGCACTGGGCCTCTAATAAAATACATAAAAAATAACACTTTTAGGGACCAGCTCCCATAATATTGATACATGAATGTCTCAGGTTATTAGAGATTTTGATATATTTTTCAAAAAAAGTAAATAAGCAAGTTAAAAATAGAAATTAAAAGAATATGTTGGATATTCTTGTCTGGTATGACAATTCTATATTAACTAAATTAGATATTTTTTTAAAAGGTTTTTAAATAGCTAGAGAGGATAGTGCTAAGATAGCCTTTCACTGTAGGCCACTCATTTGACTATTTTCCAGTCTAATGATAGACATTTTCAGTTGGCTGAAGAAATTATATTTGCAGAATTAGAACATCTCACAAAGTCATAACATCATCAATAATAGTCATTCATCTCAAGCAAGCCAACCATCAAAGCATTAGTGGTGGTGGCTTTTGTAAAAACAAACAAACAAACAAACAAAAAACCAGAATTCAGTAACCTTATTAAAATATGCAATTAAAATGATCATAAATATAATAATATGTATTTAGGTTCATTCTTTTATTTGAATTTTGTACAGACATTTCTTGAAGTGACTATGCATGACATCAACTTCAGTGACAATTATGATCTCTGAATGCATAATAATCTGGCCACTCAATGTATATTCTATATAATAAAAGGCTAATATGCAAATTGTCCCCTCAACCAGGAGTTCGACCAGCAGGCCGGCCGGCCAACCGTCCATGTGCCCTCCCCCTGGCCAGGCTGGCTGGATTCCACCCATGCATAAATTCATGCACTGGGCCTCTAATACACACACACACACACACACACACACACACGCACACACACACACACTGAGTGGCCAGGTTATTATGCGTTCAGAGATCATAATAATCTGGCCACTCAGTGTATTTAATGTTAAATTTTCTACATTTATTTGGGATTTTATACAGTATGTCTACATTATATTTAAGCGACTATCATATTAACTTGTAACTTGTATAATATATGATCTAACAGTTCTATTTTATTTCTCTTGCTAAATCTTTGGAATCTTCTGATCTTAAAAATCTCTCACTGCAGTAGGTATACATTTCATCACAGTTTTTAAATAAACAAGTAGTCTTTTAATTTTTGAATAATGTACAAACTTATATTTAGGTGAATTAGGATTTGAAGAACCCTCCAAATCTTTTCATCACTCAACCTAAAAAGCTTTCAAGGTCAGTTTCTGAAATTAAAGCAACACTTCGGTCTTCTGCTTTCTAACATAAACTTCCAACCATTATCTTTTCTAGCAGTACTATAAGAAAACTTAATCTAAACATATACATAAAAATGTCCTTTATAATGTCAACCAGGTAATTTGACTCAGATTTCTCTAGGCTTTATTTTGTTTTTTTTGTTTGTTTGTTTTTTGTTTTCATTTCATGAACCAAGTTAGTAAATATTTAATGGTACTTACTTCTTACAGATGATATATTGAAGACTTTTCATTTATTTGAAAGATTTTCGGTTATTTTGTGACAACCATGGTTAGAAGAACATTTCTTTTTATAAACAAATTGTCCTTAGGAATTTAGAATCAGCTTTAGTTTCTGCAAAGAAAAACCTAAAGCTTAGAGCATTTCCAAATAACAAGCCAGCCAGTCACTGAACCTGTGAAAGTAACTTCCAAGAGACTGCAGAACAGCTAATGTTGCTAGCATTTCAAGTCCCAGAATGGACTTGTTTTCCACAGATAACCCATCACATAAGGAAACCAAATTTACTTCACATAAATAAGTTACTGAAACCAAATTTACTTTACATAAATAAGTTACTGATGAGAAAAAATAGCAAAAATCTTTCCCTAGAGTAGGAAAACTAATCCTCAACTATTTTTTTTTTACTAATCAGAACCCCAAGTCATAAATTTACAAAAAAAGTTTGGCCAATTTCTAGCATTATTTCTGGAAAAAAATCTAAAACCTACATCTTGCCCTCAAACATAAGACAATACTTTGGGAACCAATTAAAAGGTATGACCCATGTCCAATATATAACCAAGTATAGATTTCAATCTGCAATACAGCCTATCTCTGAAGATAAAGGGCATACTCATTAAGATAAGAGCAAATTACTCTTGTAAGTTATTAAATGTAACAAAGAGTTCCTATTATCTGGATTGAATTCATTTGACTGATATAAATGGAATTATCAGGATAAAGAAATAAAAGAAAACTGACAAAAAAGAATGTATTCTAAATATTTTAATGTTGCTTCTGAATTTTGTTTGATGGGCATTCTGTAAATGAACTCTGTAAAAAATAAAATACATCAGCTCTTCTAGAGGGTCTAAATTGGATTTAATTTATGTTAAAAGTTTTTTCTAGTTTCTTATTTGCATATTTCTGCTAATTTTTTATTTGTTTTTATCCTATTTTATAAACAAAGGCAAATGAAATTATCCAAAGTACATAAATACCTTGGGAAGATGTAGATTGCCTCTTTAAGGTTAGTCTGAGGAATGAGGGCTAGACTGAGAATGCTAGTTCTCCAAGCCAGCATTCTGGTAAGCATATTGAAATATTTTAACCATGATAACAAGAAATGATCCTTTCACTGTTTGAAAGAGAAAGCTGAATGCAGAAAGAGATACAAAGGCACAATTTATTTTAATTCTGCAAATAAGCATCTAGAAATAGGTGGGTTATATAACTGTATAAATTTAACAATGTTCTTGAAGGTTAGCAATACATTTCAAAGTTATCTTATGAATCCTCTACAAAAAGCTTTTCTTTAGTAATTATGGATTTAAAATATTCCTTCTGATGATTAACAAAATAAGTTTATGGAGAAAACCCCTAGATTACATAACCAAATCAATCCTCAGAACTGGTGTGAATTGTTCTTCTTTAAATTTACTTTTATTAACATATGATTGGTATACACTATTATATTAGTTTTAGGTGTATAATCTAGTGATTTGACATTTACATACCTCCAATGTGGTCACCATGATAAGTCTAGTAACCATCTGTCACCATTCAAATTTATTACAGTATTATTGGCTATATTCATAACATTCCCATGCCTTATTTGTTTTATAACTGGAAGTTTTTACCTCTTATTCCTCTTCACCTTTTTTTGGTGTGACTTGTACTTTTTTGAAAAGAGAAAACAAGTCAGAGTTTAAGGGAATAACTAGCTAACTAACATAGGAGAAAGAGTGCATACATGAAGTGGCAGGGGGGACTGCTAGGTGCATGTTACATGCACACACACACACACACACAAATGCACACAAACATCCCATATACATATGTAAATAATGCCACCCCTATCAACAAATGGAAACTGCAGTAGTATATGCTTTTGCTTAACTAACTTTATGCACACAAGTCCATACAGAGAAGAGGAAAGAATAGCCTCATATTCATCATTCAATTCCATGACGAAAATGTTTGCTACTTTAAAATTACAGTGTTATTACATAACTAGAGATCCAGTGCATGAATTTGTGCACATTGAAAGGAAATGAATTAGAAGAAATATTTCAGAGGCTGGGGAGGGACCATGAGAGGTTAGCTGGCAGGGTAGGGACTGTGAGAGGGCTCCAGGGCATGTCCAGTCCATCTCCCTATCAGCTGGACCCCAGCAGCAAGCTAACCTATCAGTCAGAATGCCTCCCCTAGTGGTCAGTGCATGTCATAGTGACTGGTTGAATGGTTGAATGAACGGTCGAACACTTAGTATATTAGGCTTTTATTATATAGGATTGTTCCAATATATCAGTCTGATAAGCATGTACTTTCGGTTGTACAAGCATTCCATTGTATCAATTTACTCTTTGATCTTAAACCAGTCCACCAACTGCTGATATCAGCTCTTATAATTTCCAACTTGCTCTTACAACCTGTAATACCACTAAGCATAGTTCTTTGCTGCTGTCATTCTGGGCCATCATCTGGGTCATACTGCACCATAAAGCTAACCTCACCCTAGTTTATCACTTCACTTAATAATTTGTGCTTCATAGAACTCTTTAGATTAAGTAAAGCTGATTTTTTTTAGCCCTACATACCTAAATATAACTTAGGTCAAGTGTGACAAATTCCTTTCCTTTCTTTCAAGGGTTTCCCTCAAACTGCACAAGAAAAATTTCCTCCTAGTAGTATTCCAAAGATTTCCAAACCATTTCATTGTTATTCTTACTGATAACCAAAATATTTTCCCTTTCTTGAAACTTTCTAGAACAATCAAGGAAGGAGAGATAATTTTCCTGTATACAGATACAATCAACATATAGAACTGTCAAAACTAATTGTACAGTAGCCCCTCCCCCTCATTTGTGATTTATCTTTCCATGTTTTGAGTTACCCGTGGTCAACCATGGCCTGAAATTATTAAATAGAAAATTCAAGAAATAAATAATTCGTAAGTTTTAAATTCCATGCCATTCTAAGTAGCATGATAAAATATCCTCCCTTCCCCACTCAGACCCACCCAGGTTGTGAATCATCTTTTTGTCCAGGGTGTCCACAAAGTATATACTACTACCCACTAGTCACTTAGTAATTATCTTGGTTATCAGATCCACTGTCACAATATCACAAAGATTGTGTTCAAGTAACCTTTATTTTACTTAATATTGTTCCCAAAACACGAGTATAATGATGTTGGCAATTTGGATATGCTGAAGAGAAGCCTGATATGTCTTCCTTTAAGTGGAAAGATGAAAGTTCGGTACTATCTGTTCTTTTAGGAATCCACTGGGGGTCCTGGAACATATTCCCTACACATAAGAGAAGACAACTGTACCTCTTTCTATTCCCAAAAATAATTTATCTGATGTCATCACACCTAAGATACATTTAGCCCTCCCATGTATGTCATGTAAATATATTTTACTTATTTGCATATTTCTTCAATGTTTTTATCCTGCAATATATTATTTAGGTGTTGATATACATCAGACTTGTCTTCAATTTTAAAGTCCTTCAGGAAGACATCATTATATTCACATCATCTGCACAACTACTACCTAGGATGGAATGATGGCAAATACATGCTTTTTGGATAGTATTTGACATGATAAAGATGATAAACCTGATCATTATAATTGTTTTCTATTACACACTATTCTTAGAGTATGAAATTATTTCTGAAGTTTGCATGAACTCTCTGTCATTGGTAGGGTAGTACAAGTAACTACTCAAGTATAATAATGGTTGGTTGATGATTTAAAAATGTTATTTCCAATTTATCATTTGACTCATCATGAATACAGACCAGTTATAACACTGAGCTAAGCCGAAGCTAAGGTTTTGATTCCTGTATAGGCCAACAATCACAGACTGTCTCTTAATGCTGGCCAGCTTCCTACAAAGGCACACTGTTGAAAACAAATGGGGGCATAGATGAGATAACATAAACTGAACTAAAACAAAACAGAATAATATATTTTTTTAAATTGAAAGCATAACTAAAAGGGTAATTTTCATGTCTGAGGGACAATCAATTATAGGGTGGCCTTCATAAATATCATACAAGTTTCTAAATACAGTGATATTATTTTCATTATCAACTTCCTCTAGAAAAAAGAAGGAAAATTATAGCTAAAGAATGTAATTAATGGATTCAGAATATAAAACAAACCAAGGACAAAATAATCTTTTAAAACTCCTGTCAGCTAATACATGGAAAAGACAAAAAAAAAAAGATAAAATAGAAACTCTCCCCCTACCATAGAATATTTGTTTGACTAATTTCACCATGCATTCTGTATGTGTCAGTTCCTTTCTGCTTTTCACTGTTAAGAAAAAGTCTCTTGCCGAAGCCGGTTTGGTTCAGTGGATGGAGCGTCGGTCTGCGGACTAAAAGGTCCCAGGTTCGATTCCGGTCAAGGGCATGTACATTGGTTGCGGGCACATCCCCCGGTGGGGGATGTACAGGAGGCAGCTGGTTGATGTCTCTCTCTCATCGATGTTTCTAGCTCTCTATCCCTCTTCCTTCCTCTCTGTGAAAAATCAATAAAATATATTAAACAAAAAATAAGAAAAAAAAGAGAAAAAGTCTCTTAATTGTAAGGCTGCCATATTCTTCAGTACTAACAATTAACTACATTTACACAGTGCACATTTTCCCTCTAATTTTCTTTTCTTTTTCTTTTCAATTTTTACTATAATTTCTTCATGCACATTATTGGCATTAATTTACAATATTCAGCTTTATTCTGGCCTATTGCCTCAACTCCCTTCAGGGTGTTTCCCTAATTTTTTTCCATGAAATTACAATACTATTTACATAGCTGTAATTTCAATGGTGTAAGAATTAAGGTATTATAAATGATATCCGAAATGACTAGGCAAGTTTTGTTTCTAGTACAATCAGCTGGAATAAGCAAAGTTTAAGTAATTATTCTATATGTCTAAGAATGCTTCCATTTCCAGCTAAAAGTTAAGTAGCATTACAAAAATATGATTATGTTTATAATAGAAGTTGATTTAACAAAGGAAGGTGATACCAATACATTCTTACTACAAAAGTTTTAGTCATTAATTCATAAATTAGTTGTAAGAATCAATACTCGATGAAAAATGGCCACTAGCCAGATCTAATTTCTGTCCTGGGAATTTAGATTTATCTTTAGAGTTTATAGAGGAAAAGAAAATTATTTTGCCATGTCCTCACTCAATAACTTTTTAAAAAATACATATTTTATTGATTTTTTACAGAGAGGAAAGGAGAGGGATAGAGCTAGAAACACCGATGAGAGAGAAACATCGACCAGCTGCCTCCTACACAACCCCTACTGGGGATGTGCCTGCAACCAATGTACATGCCCTTGACCGGAATCGAACCTGGGACCTTTCAGTCCGCAGGCTGATGCTCTGTCCACTGAGCCAAACCGGTTTTGGCCTCACTCAATAACTTTTAACCTGTTTCTCTTTCTACCCAAACAGAATTGTTATAAATTTCCTAGACACAACTTATACTTTCTCACCACTTCACTCTTGCTTGAGCAATCCTCTCCACATGGAATTTCCTTAATCCTAATCTACACCCATTTAAATCAATCATCCTTTAAGGTATCACTCAAATACCATAGCTTAACTATCCTTTAAGCCATTAATAATCCCAGCATCCTTGATCTAAAGGGAATAGAGTTACCATACGACCCAACAATCCCTCTTCTGTGTATCTATTCAAAAAATTTAAAAACATTTATTCACAGATATATGCACACCTATGTTCATTGTAGCATTATTCATGGTGGTCAAGACATGAAAACAACTTAAGTTCCTTGGCTAGATGATTGGATAAAGAAGATATGGTACATATGTACTATGGAATGCTATCCATCCATAAGAAAATATGAAATATTGCCATTTTCAACAACATGGATGGACCTCGAGAATATTATGCTAAGTGAAATAAGTCAGTTGGAAAAAGCTAAGAACCATATGATTTCTCTCATATGGGAGATATAAAATTGAAGCTCATAGACACTAGCAATAGTATGGTATTTACCAAAGGGAAGGGGGTAGGGGGTGGTAAAGGGCAAAGAGAGCCAAATATGTGGTGACATGAGATTATTTGCCTTTGGATGGTGAGCACACAATGCAATATACAGATGATGTATCATAGAAATGTATACTTGAAACCTATATAATATTATTAAGAAACTAGAGGTCCAGCACATAAAATTCATGCACGGGTAGGATCCCTAGGCCTGGCCTATGATCAGGGACTGATCTTCTCCAGCTGCCAACAGCCGGCCTCACCTGCTGATGCCAGTCACCCTCTGTGTGGGGCAACCTGTGAGGTGATCAGGACCCTGCTTGCTCACACCCGCCTTGTCCTCGAGCCACCCGCATCCACCACTACCCACCCCTGGTTCCCCATTCCCCATTGAAACCTATATAATATTAGTAACAAATGTCACCCCAATAAATTTAATTTAAAAAATTTTAAACTTTTTCATGAGAAAAATTTAAAAATAAAAAATAAACTTTACTTAACATCACCTAGCTCATGGGACAGCTTTAAGAATCTATGAGATAACATGTGTTAAGCCACTTATTAAATGATGAAGCACTCACTATACAAGGACTCTGAATATACTGAGTCATGAATGAAAGAATCTGTTTATAACCATAAAATATGTCTGTAATCCTCATATAAGGATGTGCCATAAAATTTACATTCATAAATTGTAATTTACTTATACTGAAAATCTGTGTGTAAAAGTACATTATGAAGTATTCTGTTAATTGGTGCATGATGAATGAAGAGGAAGGAAAAATTTAGGAGATAAATACATTTTATGCTTGTATAAGTGGATGAAACTAGCTTCCACCATCAGTTTCTAAAATCCCTACATAATATACAATTATTTACATTTTTCTTTGGGTTTTATTCATTACATAAAAAGTAATTAAATATTTATGGGCAGCATATAATATACTAACCTTCATTAAATCTGTTCAAAATGGTTTTAGTTAAAAAATAAAAATATGATCAAAATTACTGAAATCTAAGAGACAGAATTCACAGACTCAAACCCTTTATTAACTTATGTCTAATGAAGCAAATAAATATAAACATTTACAATTTCTTATATTTTTCCAAATTTATATAAATGTAAATTAGCAATATTATTATTAACTTCTGACATTAAGCAATACACTTTAGGTGCATGCGAATATGATTAAGGATTAGACAGAGGGCAAATTTTCTGTAACACAATTATACCATAAAAAATAAGCTGCTGGGAAAATGTGACAGGTTCTGTTTTTTGTTCATGTAAATGTGTTCTATTACAAAAAGTAAAATGCTTGGGCACAAATTCATGTACAGTACTTGTGATTTTATTAGACAAGGCATAAAGTCTATGGAATATTTTAAGGAAGCCCTCTCTAAACATGCTAATTTATAATTCTATAAAGAAAAGAAAGTGTGCATGTCTGCATCTGTCACAAAAATTTATTAACAGTCTGCCTCCTCATTTATGCATCACAAGACAATAAAGTCATCAGTGATATTTATTTCTGGTCAAAAGGAAAATATCTTATTCAGAGACCTAGATCATAATAAAATATAGACATACAGAAAGTGCAGTTTCATATTTAACAGGCATATGGCACTGACATCATGCGTTTACTGGCATACCTTCCTATCACTGAGGTAAATATGACTGACTAGCTGCTTTGCTTTATTGCTTAACTTTTTTGGTTCTCTACCAGGAACTGAAACCAACAGAAAAGCTGAATAACTAGGAATGCTCACTACAGGTGAGACTGCCACTGATATGTGTTAGGTCTCACTTAATCTCCACAAAATAACCCTTCAAGATACACATCATTTTCATTTTGCAGCTGAGGACACTGAACTGAAATTTGAGAACCTTGCCCCACGTCATAATAGCTAGAAAAAATGCATGGATGTGAACTGCCCCGGCCAGCGGGGTCTTCTAACGAGGGTACCGAGGCGGCGCACCTAAGAGAATGAGAGACAGACAAGGGACGCAGAAGAATGGAGGCAGGACAAAAGGGTTTCTGATCAAGCCTCGAAATTTTATTCTTACAGTGTTCCTTATATGTGGTTTCTAGAAGGGGAGATGCCTAGGAGGTGTGGGGGCTGAACGGGTCATGTGGACTTAGATAATCGGCTAAAGTCGTAAAGGGTGCTGACTATAGATAAAGGGTGTGTCGGTTGAAGGGCGGCTACAGAAGGAATGCTTTGTCCTCAGGCAAGAGGAAGTGGGCCTAGTTTCCGTGAGTTTCTGTTTCAGTAACTTACTGAAGTAAGGTCAGAGTTAATCCTTTGACCAACTCTTGGCTCCTGACAGTGAACTAAGATTTCTCTGATGCCAAAGTCTATGCACTTTCCATTACACCATGCAGCTTCCTGAAACTGGGTATCACCTGTATGATTTTATAGCTGCCTAGTCTTAATCCAAGAATCAGATCACCTATAAAAGCAACTACTTAGTGGTGTTGCCATTCCACATAATTTTCTAAGACCCCCCAACAGCTACACTTTCACGAAATTCCCATTCCACTTTGCATAAATTAAACATGAGACAGTTGCCTTTTAAACAATTAAGTATATCTAGAGCTCTTCATTCCCACATTCCAGATTAAGAGATATTTCTGTATCTTTTTGCTACTATAAGTAGAAATACAATTTTCAATTTTAAAAGACTCAAGGCTCTGTTAAATACCAGTTCTTTTATAATAAATGCATACACACATGTACAACCCTTGGGCAGTATTTTCTTTTATAAAATATCATATATAAACTGCAGTGAGAAAGCATAGAAATGCATACAATAAATCCAATTAAGGCATTGGAGTTACTATAACCAGAAGTAAGTGACTTGAATCCATTCACTATTGAATTCAATTATCTGAAATCCTCCTACCCTACCAGTCAATCTCTCCAGAACTTAAACTGACCACTCATTTCTTCAAATAAATACAAAGTCACATTTATCTTCATCCTTCTGTGGAATTTCATTTCAGGTTTAAAAAGAGAGTTTTCTGTATATACTGTCTTGTTATATTTCAAAACCTATGTACTTTAAACTCTCCACATTTTGTTGATTTTTTTCTCTATTTCCCAGTTATTACCCTCATTTTGGTACACCTACTTCTCAATAAGGGCCAGCAAACTTGCTGGATTGCAAATCAGAGATATAAGCAGAAAGGGATCCATAATATTTACTCTAAAATGGGAATAAAACTAATGAGCTCATTTTCTTCCTTCCCCTCAGAAACCTGGTGGAATCTCCTTATAAATACGAAATATTTTAGTAGTTTTTCAGTGCAGCAGATGGATAACTCTCCCAGAAATCCTCTGACTGACAAATTCCTCCTAGTTAGAGAAAACATTGTAATTTCCCTCTCGCTGGAAAATCTGGTCTAGATCCAATATACAGTGGGAGCCACGTATTTTCTCAAGATGGAGTTTTGTGATGAGGACAAATCACTCCTTTGACATTTTAATTTTATTTTTTATAAATTTGATAGAAATCTTCTTAAATGTTTTTATATGGTGCAGAAAATTGAATGTCAATACAAATATTGGAGGAGGAGACATCAAATTAAACAGCAAATAAGGAATCACTTTAAGAAAAGCTACACTAAACCAAACTCAAAAGCAAGATGGTCTCCCAAATTAAAATTAAAAAAAAAACTTCCTTTTTTTAAGTTTTATGAGTTCCTTATAATATATTTTGGATAGTAACCCTTTATCAGATCTATCATTGCTAAATACACTCTTCCATAGAGTGGGCTCCCTTTTCATTTTGTTGATGGTTTGTTTTGCTGTGCAGAAGCTTTTATTTTGATGTAGTCCCATTTGTTTAATTTCTCCTTAGTTTCCTTTGTCCTAAGAGATGTATCTGTAAACATATTGCTATGAGAGATGTCTGAGATATTGCTGCCTATGGTTCTTTCTAGGATTTTTATGGTTTCATGTCTTACATTTAAGTCTTTTATATACAGTACTAGAGGTCCGGTGCACGAAATTCGTGCACGGGGGTGTGTGTCCCTCAGCCCAGCCTGCACCCTCTCTAATCTGGGATGTCCGACTGCCCGTTTAGGCCCGATTCTACTGGGATCAGGCCTAAACGGGCAGTTGGACATCCATCTCACAATCCAGGACTGCTGGCTCCCAACTGCTCACCTACCTGCCTTCCTGATTGCCCCTAATGACTTCTGCCTGCCAACCTGATCACCCCCTAACCACTCCCCTACTAGCCTGATTGATGCTTAACTGCTACCCTGCCAGCCTGTTTGCCCCTAACTGCCCTCCCCTGCAGGCCTGGTCACCCCTAACTGCCCTCCCCTACAGGCCTTGTCCCCCCAACCGCCCTTCCCTGCAGGCCCAGTCACCCCCAATTTCCCTGCTCTGTCAGCCTGGTCACCCCTAACTGCCCTCCCCTGCTGGCCATCTTGTGGTGGCCATCTTGTGTCCACATGGAGGCAGCCATCTTTGACCACATGGGGGAAGCTATCTTGTGTGTTGGAGTGATGGTCAATTTGCATATTACTCTTTTATTAGATAGGATTTTGAGTTTATTCCTCTGTATGGTTTAAGTTGGTGGTCTAGTTTCATTTTTTTGCATGTACCTGTCCAATTTTCCCAACATTTATTGCAGAGACTGCCTTTACTCATTTGAAAGCCAAAACACCAATCAGAAAGAATGTACGTACCTCTGTGTTCATAGCAGCACTATTTACAATAGCTAAGATCTGGAAACTGCCCAAGTTCCCATCAGTAGATGAGTGGATAAAAAAGCTATGGTACATTTACACCATGGAATACTATGCAGCAGTAAAAAGAAAGAGCTCTCACACTTTTAGACAGCATGGAGGGACCTGGAGAGTATTATGCTAAACGAAATAAGCCAATCAGAGAAAGGGAAATATAATATGATCTCACTCATACATGATATCTAATGAACAAAATAAACTGATGAACAAAATAGATCCAGAGATCTAGAAGCATGGAACAGACTGTGGAATCTCAGAAGGAAGGTGAGGGAAGGTGGGTGGGTGGTAAGAGATCAACCAAAGAACTTGTATGCATATATTCATAAAATGGGAATAAAACTAAAGAGCTCATTTTCACAGACAATGCACACAGACAATGGGGTGTTGAAGGCCTGGGGGTTAGGTGTGGGCTAGAAGAGGTCAATGGGGGAAGAAAGGGGGCATATGTAATAGTTTCAACAAAGACTTCTTAAAAATTCATGATGGTATCCTACCATTAAAATGTTACAGAAATAGAATAAAAATATACAGGAAAATCATAATTATCTTTTTCTTATCACAGAAAAAAATAAAGGAAAATATGTAGAATTAAGCAAAATGAAAACAAATGTGACTAGTTTGCTTTCAATGGAGCTCTGTTCTCCAGTGCTGATGTGCACCACAGAGAGCAATGAGAAAACTACATGACCTTGGCTTGGCACTTTTAACCATTTTCTCCATAAATGGAGCATAATTTGAAATAAAAAGGATCCCAGCTGTGATAACCTCAATCTGCTTTAAGTCTCATTTTTTCTTTCAATGCTGTTCTATTTAACAGGACACATCACAGAACATATTTAAAATATACCTAAACAAGGAGAACATCATTTTCCTGTAGACTAACTCTTGATACACTTGCCAAAGCTTTATTGCTCATGAAACCATTCTCATTTCCTAAGCACAACTTTGACAATAAACTCTATGGTTAATATGAATGGACATACCCAGCAATGTGGCAGAAAGCGAGGCTGTATCATCAATTAAAGATGCTCAGAAATGGGACACAACAAGGACACTGTGAATGTCAGGATAATGAAGATATTCTTCAGTGAAAATAGGCTAAATCATTGCATTCTTGGGAAAGGAAAAGGTAAGAAAAATAAGCACAATCAGGATCTGCATCAAACACATTGAGTTTAAGATTTGAGGCAATTAATTTCAAATCAACATCAGGAAACCTATCTAATAAAGAGGGAATATGCTAATTGACCCTCACACCATCGCAAACATGGAAGCACCCACAGCCAATAAGGAAGGAATATGCTAATTGACTGCCCTGCCCTCAAAGATGGTGGTGCCCATAGCCACTAAGAAGGGAATATGCTAATTGTCTGTTCTGCCCTCAAAGATGGTGGTGCCCACAGCCAATAAGAAGGGAATATGCTAATTGACTGCCACACCCACAGCCACAAGATGGCGGCGCCAAGTCCCCTCAGCCCTCCAGATGCCCAGGGTGGGCCCGAGGCACAGACAAGCCTTGGATGGCAGCTGCCCAGCCACCCAGGGCTACCCGAGGCTCAGGTAACCAGGACTGGCAGAGGCTTGCACTACCAGCAGTGGCAGCAGCAGAGGTGTCATGAGGTGTTGCCTTCCCCTGATCTCTGGGTTGCCTCCAAGCCCTGAGGGCTCCTGGACTGTGAGAGGGGGCAGGCCGGGCTGAGGGCCCCCCCATGAGTGCATGAATTTTCATGCACCAGGCCTCTAGTTAATCTAATATCAGGTGACTGATATCAAGTCAATGACAGGAAATCTATCAAGCAAAAAACCAAACTGTTGAAAAAGTGTCACTAGAAGATTATTTTTGTAATCTCAGACACAATGGTATGAAACTGACTTATGTTTCCCATGTTTTTGTGAAGGCTTGTCTATCCACAGAGTACTAAACTACTAGAAAAACAAGTGGTCAGTTCCAAGTAGGAATAGCTGTTATTTTCTAATTAAAATTCACAAGACCGAAATATTAATTTATTAGGCAACAATGCTTAATTTAAGCAACCAGAGCAACATTTTCTAGCAAAGCATTATTTTTATAAGGAAGTTGTCATGATGATTTTACATAAATAATTTAATATGATAAAACAGTTTATTGTCTGCTATTGATATGCAAACAAATTTACCCCATATTGAGAAGTAGCTACTTAATATGAATCCAAATGTAAAGGGATATTCCTCAGTAAAAACTGAATTTCACTTACAGCTTTGCAAATATTTCACTTAGTAAACTACTGCTCTTTTAGACAGTGGAAAGATTATCTTTTGCTATCAAAGAAGCAAGTTAATAAATCGACAATAACAAAGTGATGTATCTGTCAAAGTTTATAGATAAGGATGTCGAGCTATAGGTTATCAGCCTACAACATTGACACTGTTCATATGTCATAGCTCCCCAACACATTCTGTCAGCATTGTTTATTTCCAGTCTAATGTTAAATAATGACCATGTACTAAGAATGCCTTTGGGAAACTGCCTTGTCTAACATACTGCTTACCTGGTTACTTCAGAGCAAACTTTGGTTTAGTCTTCTGTTTTGATGGATGACACTTATCAATTTGAAATAAGTGTTAGGTAAATTATGTGAAAAATATAAATTTTACTACTTTTCTCATATTTGCTATATTACTTTTTGTATATCAATATCAAGTGCCACTCTGCCCAGTTATTACTCCTAGTGCTTCAGTCATCATTGGTAGCTTAATTATGAATACTCTTTTATTTTATTTTTAATTACTTTTATTACTTTTTTTATTCCTCACCTGAGAATATGTTTTTATCTTTATTGAGATTTTTAGAGAGAGAGAAAGGGAGAGAGAGAGAATAACACATCGATGTGTGAGAGAAACACCAATCAGTTGCTTCTTATATGCACCCCAGCCTCAGATAAAACGGGGATTGAATCCACAACCTGGGTATGTGCCCTAACCAGAAATTGAACCAGCAAAACTTATATGCATAGAGTGATGCTTCAACCAGTGAGTCACACTGACTGGGGCATGAATAGTCTTTAAATAATTGCCTCACACATTACGTTACCTGAGAAGGATAATAGGATATGTAGTGGCCTGTAAAAATAACTAAAAATTGTTCAGCTTTCTATTAGTAACTTGAAAAACCATCAGCAAGAAAAAGATAAATATATAATTAGCTAAATATTTCTTTCCCTTTACTATCCTCAAGAAAGAAAAAAAAAACTACTGGTGTGGAATATCCTGGAAGGATAAAAGAAGGTAGAATTTTGGGGACTTGGGGTAAAAGTTTAACATATTTCTATTTAATTAAATATCACTTTCTGGCTTAGTTCAACCATTCCATTTACTCAATTCATATTTATTTGAGGATTCTCCTATTTATTTTAGTTTATATTGAGTATCAACTAAGATGCACCATATTGGATCTAGGGTATCAAAACAATTTTTTGACACCTGTACTCTAGAAGTTTAAGACATAGTTGGGGAGAGGGCAGGCATATATTGTGTATGTGACTATAGCAGTTTCAGGGCTGTCTTGTGTCCAGGTCCTAACAGAAAGAGCTATAAAGTGCACATCCCAGAAGAGCTCTTCCCAGATATTTTCTTTCTACTCCACTTCAATGAAACTCCTACTTCTCAAATCCCAAGATCCTCACACAAATGGAGCTGGTTTACTCATAAAGTTAGCATAACTAATTTCTAATGGAAACATCTAATATGCCATTTTTGGTCTAAAAGAAAGCATTTTTATAAGGATAATAATTTTAGAGAATCAGCAGTGTTATTTACTTCATCTTTGAGGGTTTGTTATAACTTTAAGGTAGGGAGAGTAATCCTTTCATATGTTCTCATAGCACTTGAATTACACCACCAGTGTGACATTTAACATA
Organism: Eptesicus fuscus; assembly: GCF_027574615.1. Classification (NCBI taxonomy): domain Eukaryota; kingdom Metazoa; phylum Chordata; class Mammalia; order Chiroptera; family Vespertilionidae; genus Eptesicus; species Eptesicus fuscus. Next base: position 29,781,249 of record NC_072473.1, read on the forward strand.
CTTATAAAAAATACTAGAGGCTCAGTGCATGAAAGTTCATGCACTGGAGTGGGGGATCCCTCAGCCCGGCCTGCCCCCTCTCACAGTCTGGGAGCCCTCAGGGGCGGGAGGCGACCCAGCAATCAGGGGAAGGCAATGCCCCAAACACACTTCTGTTGCTGCCACTGCCGGCAGTGCAAGCCTTGACTGGCCTGGTTACCTGAGCCTTGGGTGGCCCTGGGTGGCTGGGGTACTGAGGGGACTGGGGGACTCCGGAGGCAGACATGCACCAAGGCAGGGCTGAATGGACTGGGCGTTGCCATCTTGTGGCTGTGAGCACTGCCATCATTGAGGGCAGGGCAGTCAATTAGCATATTCCTTCCTTGTTGGCTGCGGGCACTACCATCTTTGAGGGTGGGACAGTCAATTAGCATATTCCCTCCTTATTGGCTGTGGGTGCCACCATCATTGCAATGGTGTGAAGGTCAATTAGCATATTCACTCTTTATTAGATAAGACTAGAGGCCCGGTGCATGAAATTCATACACTAGGGGGGTCCCTCAGCCCCGCCAGTGTCCTCTCACAGTCTCAGAACCATCGGAGGATGTCCAACTGACAGCTTAGACCCACTCAAGCCATCAGTTGACATCCTTAGCACTGCCACGGAGGCAGGACAGGCTCCCACAACCACCACAGCACTCGCCAGCCATGAGCCCAACTTATGGTGCACTGACCACCAGGGAGCAGCTTCTGCATTGAGCGTCTTCCCCCTGGTGGTCAGTGCGCTCCATAGTGGCTGATCATTCCGCTGTTGGGTCTATTTGCATATTAGCCTTTTATTATATGGGATTTCTCAGAACTACCCACTCTTTCAGATATCTGAATTTAACATCCAAAACACACTGAGCTACTTGAGAGTAGAGAGCAAGTTTCATTCAATTTTGTATCCCTTATGCTGAATACAATCTCAGATATATCATAGATGCTTATTAAATCTTTGTCACTCATTGCAAAATCTGATTATAGTGTATTCAAATGCTATCGTAGACTAGACTTTACAGTTTCTAACTGGTGCAATTGATAATCCATCACTATTTAACTGTGAATAGTCTTAATAGAATAATTTTGCTTTGAACCTGTGACTTTGACCAGCACTCCAGCTGCACAGTACAGTGAAAGGGGTACTTTGTTTTAGTCAAATGACATATCAGTTACTAATTATGTTTGCTTCATCACCAAAAAAAAGAGAAAAGTAATATCTATCATTGCCTTTTTCACATGGATGGCCTGAGAAACAAATAGAATGAGAGTGTCAGAATGCTTTGTAAAGTACAAAATGAAGTCAAATAATCATCGTTTTCCATTATTCAACCAATTCTGAAGAACTGATTGATTCTGCTGCAAAATCTTCATCCATCCTTGAGATTGAATATTTTGCCTATTCTTTTCATATGTAATACCCATGCTCTTAGACTTTTGGCCTCAAGGCCCTAGAAAAATTGCCTAAACTGTTGTATTAAAATTTGTTTCCATTCTTCCCCTGAATCTTTGGGTATGGTGTACCCCTATGTAGAAGCTCTTCTCCATCCATTAGCAATTGAACACAACCCAACATTCTACAAAGCTGAATGCCATTCCCTTATTCATGGAATCACAAAGTATTCTAGGCCACTGCAATCTCTTCCTCCTCATCACTTTTATTTATACTAATCAGGTCAAGTTTGTAATCACAGACAATCTATTGAAATTTAAAAATTTTGTGTCATAATTCTACCTAATAAAAGAGTAATATGCTAATTGACCGTACCTTTGCTATGCCCACAGCCAATCAGGGCACTATGCAAATTAACCCAGTAAAGATGGCGGCCCCCATGCGCTGCCCCGCCCGCCCCCCATCACTGAGCCGCTAAGGGACCCAAACAGGAGGCGCAGGGCAGAACATGCTGAGTCCCGCCCCATGCCGCCCGCCGCTCCAATCGCTGAGCTGCTGACAGACCCAGGCTAGCGAAAGGTGTGGGACCTACCGCCGATCCGATCAATTGCTGAACTGCTGACGGGTCCTGCCCCGCACCTCCCGCCACTCCGATTGATGAGCCACTGAGCCTCTGACGGACCCGGACCTGTGAGAGGCGCGGGGCGGGTCTCACTGAGTCCCGCCCCATGCCTCCCGCCATTCGGATGGATCGCCGCTGACGGACTTGGGCCAGTGGGAGGCACCCAGATAGCAGCTGGTGGCATGGGGCGGGCAGCGCCCGCCCCACACCGCCGCTGCCACCCGGGTCCAAGCCCCAACCCTGAAAGAAGGCGGAAGGCAGTGGCCAGAGCCAAGGCCTGGGTTCCTGGTGCCAGCAGAAAACTGGTGCAGGCAGCCAGGTGAATGAAGGTCTATTGCACGAATCTTCGTGCAACGGGCTTCTAGTCTATATATATAAAAGCCAAGCAACCAGAATGACAGAATGACCAGAACAACCAGTTGCTATGACGTGCACTACAGCAGCCAACCAGCCCGACTGTAGCCCCGTTCAGACCCTCCAACCTCCTGCAGCCCCTCCCCATGACCATCCCAGTACCCGATTGGACCCCCCACCCCAAGTGGGCACCCTCACCCTGATTGTGGTGGGGCTGCCTGGCCAACTGTCCATGGCCCCTCCGCCCTGACCATCCTGACCCCAGATTGGTCCCCCCACTCCAATTAGGGGTTGGGCCAGCCTGCCAAAGACCCATGGTCCCTGCCCCCAATTGGCCCCCCCAACCTAATTGGGGGTGGGGATGCTGGCCAACCATCCTTGTCCCCTCCCCCCCCCGCTGGACAAATCCTGATCAGCCTCCATCAGGGTGGGCCAGCCAGACCTCACCTTTACACAAATTTATGCACTGGGCATCAAGTAATCCTACCTAATAAAACAGTGATATGCAAATTGACCGCACCTTCGCTACGCCCAAGCCACGCCCACCATCCAAAGCCACGCCCACCAGCCAATCAGGGCAAGTATGCAAATTACCCAAACAAGATGGCGGTTAATTTGCATACGCTGAGGGAGGCAGGAGTGAAGACTGAAGACAACTTAGAAGAAGAGGGAGGAAAAGCGGAAAGCAAGGTGGCTGCCAGAGGGAAAGCCCGGGCAGGGCGGGGTGAGGCGGAGTGGGGCGGGCGGCAGCGGTGTGTGGTGCAGGCGCGGTGGCCGCAACGGCGGTGGCTGTGGCAGCACATGCAGCCACTTGCAGGATTCTTCCTGCAAATGGGCTACTAGTAATAATAATAAGCCACCCTTTGCTGGATGATAGGTACTTTATATGCATTATATCTTCTTATAACAAAGTAATGTCTGATTATAGTGTGCTCAATTCTCCACATTAGAGATTATTATTATACTTTTCTATAAATAAGAAAATAGAGGCTCAACAAGATTATATAATTGGCAAAATGTCACAAAGCAAGTAGCAGAGCTAGGGATATGAGTTCAGGTCTATCATGCTCATTCAATTATGCTATGTTGTTTTCCCAACTAGATTTCCAAAATTTTAAGATTTATTTCTTGCACTTAGAATAGCACTATTGGTTCTCAGTACTGTCACTGAACCCACAGTTTTATTTGCTTATCACATTATTATCTGAAGTAAAACTTTTCAGGCTAAATCATGTTAGTTCAAGTCTCTGTGTTCAAGTAACCTTGCTATAAGTGGCCAGAAAAGAAATTAATCCAGTTTGACACTAATCCTAATTTTTTAAATGAGTTGATTCACATGCATCACCCCATTTATATTTTCCTTTTAGGTCTTTACAATTATTTTTTTTAATACATTTTTATTTATTTCAAAGAGGAAGGGAGAAGGAGAGAGACAGAGAGAGAGAAACAACAATGATGAGAGAGAATCATTGATCAGCTGCCTCCTGCATGCCCCCTACTGGGGATTGAGGCCACAACCCAGGCATGTGCCCTTGATGGGAATCAAATGCAGAAACTTTCAGTCTGCAGGTCGACACTCTATCCACTGAGCCAAACCGGCTAGGGCATCTTGAAAATTCTTAAGATACAAAGTTTTCAGTTAAAAATATTAGAGTAACTTTAATGTTTTTTTTTTTATTTTAATTCGGATCTAAAACTATTCTTTAGACCATGAATCAGACACATTCTAATCTCCACAGAAACTGTGAAAATGGAGATGTTAGAATACATATAGATGGCCAAGAGACATATGAAAAAACTAGATGCCCAGTGCATGAAATTGGAGCATGGGGGATGTGACCCTCAGCCCAGCCTGCACCCTCTCTAATCTGAGCCTGCACCCTCTATAATCATCCCCTGAGGGATGTCCTACTGGGATCGGGCCTAAACGGGCAGTTGGACATCCCTCTCACAATCCAGGACTGCTGGCTCCTAACTGCTCGCCTGCCTGCCTTCCTGATTGCCCCTAACCACTTCTGCCTGCCAGCCAGATCACCCCCTAACCACTCCCCTGCCAGCCTGATTGATGCCTAAATGCTCCCCTGCCAGCCCGATTGCCCCTGACTGCCCTCCCCAACCAGCCTCATCACCCCTAACTGCTCTCCCCTGCAAGCCTGGGTCCCCCACAACTGCCCTTCCCTGCAGGCCCTGTTGCCCCCAACTTACCTCCTCTGCCAGACTGGTCCCCCCCCAACTGCCCTCCCCTGCAGGCCTGATCCCCCCAACTGTCCTCCCCTGCAGGCCTGGTCACCCCTAACTGCCCTCCCCTGCTAGCCATCTTGTGACAGCCATCTTGTGTCCACATGGGGGCAGCCATCTTGTGTTGGAATGATAGTCAATTTGCATATTACTCTTTTATTAGATAGGATGCTCAACATCACTAATCATCAGAGATATGAAAATCAAAACAACAATGAGGTACCATCTCACACCTGTCAGAATGGTCATCACCAACAAATGACAAGTGCTGGTAAGGATGTGGAGAAAAGGGAACCCTAGAACACTGATGTTGGGAATGCAAACTGGCGTAGCCACTGTGGTAAAGAGTCTGGAGTTTCCTCCAAAAATTAAATATGGAACTGCCATTTGATCCAGTGATTCCACTTCTAGGACTATCCTAAGAAACCTGAAATACCAATCAGAAAGAATGCATGCACCCCTATGTCCATAGCAGCACAATTTATAATAGCTAAGATCTGGAAACAGTGGTACATTTACACCATGAAATCCTATGCACCTATAAAAAAGAAGGATCTCTTACCCTTTGAGACAGTATAGAGCAGTGGTTCTCAACCTTTCTAATGCTGCGACCCTTTAATACAGTTCCTCATGTTGTGATGACCCCCAGCCATAAAATTATTTTCGTTACTACTTCATAGCTGTAATTTTACTACTGTTAATGAATTGTAATGTAAATATCTGTTTTCTGATGGTCTTAGGCGACCCTGCTAGTGGTTCTCAATCTGTGGGTCGCGACCCACAGGTTGAGAACCGCAGCTGTAGAGCCTAAGACCATCAGAAAACACAGATATTTACATCACGATTCGTTAACAGTAGCAAAATTACAGTTATGAAGTAGCAATGAAAATAATTTTATGGTTGGCAGTCACCACAACATGAGGAACTGTATTAAACGGTCTCAGCATTAGAAAGGTTGAGAACCCCTGGTATAGAGGGACCTGAAGAATATTATGCAAAGTGAAATAAGCCAGTCAGAGAAAGACAAATATCACATGATCTCACTCATATGTGGAATCTAATGAACAAAATAAACTACTGAACAAAATAGATCCAGAGACATAGAAACATGGAACAAACTGATGAATTTCAGAGGGGAGGTAGGGGTGAGTTGGAAGAGATTAACCAAAGAACTTATATGCATATATGCCTAACCTATGGACACAGACAATAGTGTGTTGAAGGCCTGGGGCAGGGGAAGGGGGCATGCTAGAAGGGGTTAATGGGGATAAAAAGGGTATATCTGCATTACTTTCAACAATAAAGATAATTTTTTTTTAAAAAAGAATACAGTGAAAATCTAGACTATCTTTTTCACAGCATTTGACTCAAAGTTTATAATAGGGATTTATTATTCTCTCATATATTCTGGCAATATTTTAGCATTTCTGAGCTAACATGAGTTATGTCTATGTCTTAAGTCATGTTGATATAAGCTAAAACCATGTCAATTTCTTTACCAATACTTCTACCAGACTTCTTAATTTAATTTACAATACTGCTGATACCATATTTTAGTTTTAGTATTATTTTTCATAATGACTATTTTTGAAGTTTTGTTTTCTATACAAAGAACTTGTTCTTGTCACCGGGGTTTTACAAATACAATAAGACAAATATATACATAATCTGGAGAGTTCTACATTCCCACACTCTCATTCAGTCTTACTCATAGCTCTTGCCATTTAGTTGAGTGAATAATACCTATATAGACCACAGTTAAATACATTATTACATGGTTAAAATATATAAGTCTACTCAAGTGTTGGCTCTTTACTCTCCCATACCCATCATACTACTGGGCTAGAAGTGAAGTGTCTTTCATGCTCCTCATTATTGCTTCCAGATCTTTTTTACCCTCTCCATAAAACACTCAGATTTGGATCCCATGTTCCAAAATGTATCATCAAATATTCCTCCTTTTAAGAGTCATCCGCTTATTTGCAGGTCATTCTAACTCCTTGAAAATTTTAGTCACCGAGATTATTCTCTGACTCTATAACTAATCCTATTATAATCCGTGGTTTAATATAATTCATGGTTCAAAACCCTCCAAAGGCTTATCGTTTCCTTAAAAGTAAAAGCAATACTCTAATGTTCTGGTCCCTTGTCACCTCTTTCATCTTGTATCCTACCACTCATTTACTCTGCTCCACACTGGCCTTCTTGCTCGTCTTTGAAGAAGTCAGTCAAAGCTCTTACTATTCCTTATGTGCTTCAGGTCTTCCCTTAAAATCACCTCAGTACAAGCTTCCTTGATCACCTTATTCAAAATTTCAATTCACCCCCCATCATCAAATTTCACATCTCCCTTTCCACTTGTATTTTTCTCTTTAGGAATTATTTAATACACTATATATTTTATTAATTTATATTGTCTGTTGTCCATGTCCACTCATTAGAGCATAAGTTCCTTTTGACCAGGTTTTTTTTTTTCTGTCTATTTTGGTCATAACTATATGTTGAGTACCTAGAACAGTACCTGCCATATGTAGATATTCAATAAATGTTTTTAATAAAATAAAGAATAAGTCTGATGGATGCACAACAAAAAGTATAATAGGAGTTAAGAAAAGAGGAAATTTTTTTTTGTGTGTGTGTTCCCTTCCCTTCAAAAATGGGTACATGGAGAAGTTGACAAAATCTAAGCCTTAAAAGACGGGGGAGGCAGGGTAAAAGATAATTACAATAAAAGGTACTTTCCCTTTATAATACAAGAAGTTGAATTTAACTATGTTTAAATATCACTTGAGCTGCTTAAATAAAAATTCAATAATAGGTCAAAACTGGTTTGGCTCAGTGGATAGAGTGTCGGCCTGTGGACTGAAGGGTCCCAGGTTCGATTCCGGTCAAGGGCATGTACCTTGGTTGTGGGCACATCTCCAGTAGGGAGTGTGCAGGAGGCAGCTGATCGATGTTTCTCTCTCATCGATGTTTCTGACTCTCTATCCTCTCTCTTCCTCTCTGTAAAAAATCAATAAAATATATTTTAATAAAATTAAATAAATAAATTTTAAAAATTCAATAATAGGATTTTTTTGTGTATATTTTTTGTTTTTACAAAATTGCATCTATTTTTAGTGCTTTTCTCTTATCTGTTCTGGGGAAGTCCACCAGATATTGATAGATATTTATAGAATAATACTACCTCACTAGTTTATCCCTTTCAATTACCCTTTGGCCAGCCTATTGATGCATGTTCATGAATGGTGCAATAAATATTGATATTTTCTCATGCAATTTTTATCTATTCATGCAGCAGCCAGGTAACTACACACATTCCTTCTTTGAAGCAGCTGTCAACTTCATGTAAATAATGTACATATGACTATTAGCTAAACTAATCACATCAAAAATTTATCCCAAATGTCAAAAATAAATTGATTAATTATGTACACCTTAACTAAGGCTACTGAACACTTGGAAAGGTTCTGCTTTTATAAGATTAGATTGAAATTGCTTCGGAGGAAATACTGTAATATATTTAAAATTATGTCTTCCAAATGGGGTTTCACCTAGTGATTTGATGTTAGAGTTGGTCATTATAAATCAGAGAGCATGCTCAAGTTACCTTACAGTTAAGATTCATTTATTACACTGCCTTGCTTACACAGCAGACCAAAGGCAAAGTTTATCCTTAAGATGTGCACTTGAAGTCCCAGTTGACTCCAATGGCAGTTGCACTTGCATCTATAGTTTAAAAAAGGCTGGTCCAACTAGGGATCATGCTTATGTATAATAAATAAATTACAAATATAAAACACTTCCCTAAACACAGAGCAGTTTATTGAATCACTGAACTTAAGAAAATTCTTTGCAAAAGACATAAAAGAACATCTCATGCTGAAGTTCTTAAGTTACATACCAAAGTTTCCAGACATCCCAGAGCTGTGTTTTCTGAACTTAGTTCTGAATACTTCTCTACATATTTCATACTAGAGGCCCAGTGCACAAAATTTGTACATGGGTAGGGTCCCTAGGCCTTGCCGGCGATCTGCGGGGTGACCAACTGGGCAATCGGGCCCCCACGCTGACACCCGCCTTGGCAGGTCTGGGGCCTATGGGCTGGGAGCAGCTCCTTCATTGAGCGTCTGCCCCCTGGTGGTCAGTGAGCATCATAGTGACTAGTCGTTCCACAGTTTGGTCAATTTGCATATTAGGCTTTTATTATATAAGATCTTACATCTCAAGGGAAGTCACAAGATATGTGTCTGTTTGGAAATTGATAGATATTGGTTATTTCCGTTTTTATCATCGCCATTGTCTTTTATGAGGCCTTTTAATACATTTATTTTTTTAACATTGTGACATTGAAAGCAAAAATATTCCTTCATACCTTATAAACAAAAGACCTTTCACTATTAACAAATTGAAAATATCTATTTTTAAAAATACTCTAAAAAGTAAAAATGCTCTTTAATGAAGTAGTATTACCTATAATAAAACTTAACTAGCATCAACTAAATACATTTTAAGTTATTCAAATTAATTACCACTTACTTAATTTTAAATGTTATTTTATTTCAAAAACAATTGATATTCTTTGAAAATATTAGGAGCACTAATACTCAATATAAATGGGAGGTCACATTAATTCTAAGAGTCCACTATCACAACTTTGTGGATGATTGCCCAATGATAATTATTATAATCATAATACCTAATTATCATAATCTAATATTTACTTATCACTTTATATTATCCAAGAATAGATGAGTAAGTCACAGTCTTACCCTTAAGGAACTTACAGGGTAAATGCATATGCAATTGAAGGACTGGATACTATGGTAGAAGTGCATAAAAAAGTGGCTAAAGTAAAATGCTAAAAGAGTTTACAGGAGGAAAATGATCCTCTTCCCTTTGAGTCATCATGAAAGGTTTCATGGAAAAAGGCAGTAGTGTACCTACCTAAGGCTTAATTTTAAAATGAAGAAACCAAAAACAAAAAAGAAAGAAAGAAAAGGCATATGTATCAATGGGAATAATAATAATATCTCACATTTATTAAGTGTTAACTATATGTCTAATACTGGGATAATTGCTTTACATGTATTAACTCATTTAATCCTTACAAACCCTTATCAGGTAGGTACCATACTTTCCCCATTTTACAGATAAAGCTGAGGTTAAATGCGCATAGAACTAGTAAGTTCACCCATACTGAAGTCTATTTCCAGTTGCTTATAGGCATCACTAAGTCAGTAAAAATAGATTCTCATTATCTGACTCAAGGTTAAGCTTCATTACTAACTCCCCCATTTCTTTCCCCATTCCTCCAGTATACCTGCTTTGGAGAAATCATTGACTCTTCTGTCACAATCCACATAGAATCATTTACCAATCTGTGAGAATTCTTCTTTTGCCATCTTTCTTAAATTTAATACTTCCTCTTCACTTCCATAGCCATTATAGATAATAATCCAAATCCTTAGTGTCTTGTTTTTAGCTTAGTATCAAACCTTACACCAATCTATGTATTTCTTTAACAAGCATTTATTGTGTCTCCAAAAACATGCTGAACAATTGGAGATATAAGATGAATTAAACATGCTTCTTGCACTCAAAGAATCAAATTGATAGGCGTATAGGGTGGTTAAAAGTAGTTTACACTTGTGAGTACACAAAACACAGTTTATTGCTGTATTATTATTTCTTAATTATTGTATTATTTATGTGTATTATCTGTCTTCTTATTATTACTAGTGTTGCATTTCATATCCTTACTTACAATTTATCTTTTAGGTAATAATGATGTAATTTAACCTACTTTTGCTCACTCTTATACATAGAAATTAAGTAAGTTTAGCAGGATTAAGGGTTGAGGTATGGGGAGAATGGAAACAAATGAGTGTTCCAGGTAGAGAAAACAGCATTTATAAAAATGAAAGAGAAAATGGAATATTCACGGACAGCAGAGTGATTGAACTGATAGTAAGGGTTAAATCGCTTGAAATGAGATTTAAAAGGTGGCCATGGTTAATTCATGTAAGGTAGCATTTCTCATTTCTCCACCTCAGCACTATTGATATCTTATCTGGATAATCTTTTGTATTTATGGAGCTTCCCTGTACATTGTAGCATTATAGCAGCATTCCTGGCTTTACCCACTAGATACCAGCATCTCCAACACCACCCAGTGTGACAACTGAAAATGTCTTAAAATATTGCAAAATGTAGCATGGGAGCAAAATCACCTCCAGTTCGAAACCACAGATATAAGCCCTTGAAAGTCAAATTAGATTTTTGAATTTTATTCTAAGATAAAGGAGAGCAGTGGTGTGCTGCAGTGTGGAGGAGGAACTAACTCTTCAAGAGCAGTCAAAAATGGAGGTAAAGCCCTGGCCGATGTGGCTCAGGAGGTCATGGTTCAATTCCAGGTCAGGGAACATGCCCAGGTTGCGGGCTTGATCCCCAGTAGGAGGCGTACAGGAGGCCGTCAATCAATGATTCTGCCTTCCTCTCTAAAATCAATAAAAATATTTTATAAAGGAAATAAGTGGAGGTAAAGAAGCAAACAAGATGACTATTCAATATCTAAGTGTTGTTCTTACTTGTTACCAGTGCTATTGCTTCAGTGTAAGTGGGACAGAGTTCTGCAATGTTTCCATCATTTGCCATAATTATTTATATCTCTGTGCCTTTGTTCATATGGATTACCAAAACTTAAAGTAACACTTTTCTGACAATTCAAACTCATTTACTGTCTGAGTTGAAACAATCTTATCTCTGACTGATTATTCTGTATGAAATAATTTCAGACATTTTCTCTTATAAGTAACTTTAATTCTTATGCCTGTGGTTTAAACTTTCTTAATTTAGCTCTTTGGGTTTATTTTCTGGTTTATTCATGATCAAAACTAGTATCTTGGTCAAGTAAATTATGAATGCCTAGAAAAAAGAGACAGTCTGTTCTACATCATATATATTCAAGATCACAGAGTAAAATCTTGGAGACAAGAGTCAGTGTCATTTTAGTTAAATTAAGAATCATGTTCTCTTGTGTGCTATAACTACCATCTAGAAGAAGATTCAGAATAAACTACTGGTCAAGATGGCAGAGTAGGTAAATGTGGTACTCACATCCTCCCAAAACCACATAAGAATTACAACTAAACTCAGAACAACCATCATTCAGAACTGCCTGAAATCTAACTGAATGGAAACCTTAAAATTAATAATATAAAGAGAACCGATTGAGACTGGTAAGAGGGGCAAAACAGACTGGTCCCATACCCACGTGTGATGGTTAAAAATCTAGAGACATCCTGGCTGCAGAGGTCACCTCTGAGGATCTAAGGGTTAGAGGCCCACATCAGACCCCCAGCCCATGTATCCAGTGCCAGGAAGATAAGTCCCCATAATTTATAGCTGTAAAAACCAGCAAGGATAGTGGCTGAGTGAAGGAGGGCTGCTGGAGTCCCAGTCATTTCCTTTTAAAGGGCCCACACACAAATTTACGCGGACTCACTCCCTCTGAATTCTAACATTGGGGCAGGAGCTTGAAAGGAATTAGGGACATATAGGAAGGAACAGAACTATCTAGCATCAAAGCAAGAGCTAAAAACCCAGCTTTCTGCCAGACGGAAGTGCTGGCAGAGGCCTTTGTTCCTTTTCTGAACCCTTCCCCCACAGAGCTGGAAGGCAGGCACCATATCTGAGTCTCTATCAATTTGGCTATCACTGTTTGATCTTCCCAGATGATTCCCTGCAACCTGTCCCACCCAACTTGCTGGCTCACCCAAGCTGTTTCCAGTGGCTTTTTCATAGGAATAGCCTGACTTGGCTCATGCTTCAGCCTTTCCTAAAGTCCCTCAAACAAGAAGCATCTGGCTTTCGCATGCCCCATACCTCTTGCTAAGTGGCCCCAGGCCCAGAACTAGATGTAGCCTGCCTTGGTTCACACCTTGGCCACTCCTAGGCACTTCCAAGTACAAGTAGCAGCCATCTGCAGATCACTTTATAGGTCATACTATGTAGCCCCAGAACCAGAATACACCCAATGAACAGCTTCAGACCACATCTAAGTACTACCCAACCACCTCCTCTACAAGTGTCACTTGTAGAGGAGGTGGTTGGGTAGTACTTAGATGTGGGATCAGCAGGTACCAGAGCCCTGCTGAAGTAAGTCCTGCTCCATGGGGTGTGGGCCCCTGCACAGCTGATACTCCAGTGTGGTAGAAGCAAGTTCTTGCAGTTAATCAACCTTGGGGTAAATCCCTTCCCTTGATATACCAATACCAATCAAGGCTTAACTATAATAGGAGGGTGTAAACAGGCCACATAAGGGATGCACCTTGAATGCCAAGCTCAGGTGAATTGGGGAAGCTGTGCCACTGAATCCTACAGAACACCTGCTGCATTAGGCCACTCGACCAAGACAGAGACATAAAGCAGTTCTTCCTAATACATAGAAGCAAACACAAAGAGGTTGCCATAATGAGGAGACAAAGAAGCATGTCCAAAATGAAAGAAAACAAAACTCCAGAAAGATAACTAAGCAAAATGAAGACAAACTGCTAGATGCAGAGTTCAAAACACTGGTTATAATGATATTCAATGAACTTAGGGATAGAGCAGATGGACTTAGAGAGAACTTCATCAGCATAAAAAGGACATGCAAACCATAAAAAAGAACTAGACAGAAATGAAGGTTATACTAACTGAAATGAAGAATGATGTACAGGGAATCAACAGTTGAGAAGATGAAGCTGAGAATCAAAACAGCGACTTGGAATATAAGGAAGCAAAAAACACCCAATCAGAACAACAAAAAGAAAAATTAATTTTAAAACAATGAAGATAGTGTAAAGAGGCTCTGAGACAATTTTAAATGTACCAACATTTGCATCAAGGGGGTGCTAGAAGGAGAAAAGAGAAAGGAAGAAATTGAAAACCTATTTGAAAAAATAATGGCAGAAAATGTCCCTAACCTGGTGAAGGAAACAAGCATACAAGTCCAGGAAGTGTAAAGAGCCTCAAACAAGGTGAACCCAAAGTCACCCACACCAAGACACATCATAATTAAAATGCAAAAGATTAAAGACAATATTCAGATCTTGTAATATAGAAACCCACGCCTGAAACCTATATGTTCATGTTGAACAATGTCACCACAATAAATAAATAAATAAATAAATAAATAAATAAATAAAAGATTAAAGACAAAGAGGGAATCTTAAAAGCATCAAGAGAAAAGGAGTTAGGTGCCTACAAGGGAGTGCCCATAAGACTGGCAGCTGATTTCTCAACAGAAACTTTTCAGGCCAGAAGGGAGTGGCAAGAAATACTCAAAGTGATGATAAGCAAGGACCTGCAACCAAGATTGCTCTAATAAGAGGACAGATGAAGAGCTTCCCAGACAAGAAAAAGATAAAGGAGTTCATCACCACCAAACCAGTATTACAGGAAATGTTAAAGGGTCTTCTTTAAGAAGAAGAGGAATAAAACGATAAAAAATATGAACAATAAAATGGCAATAAATGCAAATCTATCAACAATTGAACCTAAAAGAACCAAACAAACGCACAAGCAAAACATAAACAGACTCATGGATACAGAGAACATTTTGATGGTTGCCAGATAGGAGGGGTATCAGGAGATGGGTAAAAAAGGTGAAAGGATTAAGAAGTACAAATTGGTTGTTACAAAATAGTCACAAGTATGTAAAATACAGCATAGGGAATATAGTCAATAATATAACTACATATGGTGTCAGATGGGTATAAGATTTATTGGTATGATCACTTAGTAAGTTATACAATGTCTAATCACATTGGGTATACACCTGAAACTAATATGATATGGTATGTCAACTGTAATTGAAAAAGAAAAAAGAAAAAAGATATTAGCCATATGTATTATATAATCTCAACAATGAAATTAGATACTGGATGTCCCCCAGAAATGTAGACACACTTTAACAGAAGATGGCTCAATTTTGAAAATAAAATGTATTTTGATAAACACTGCCTTTATAATTATTCAAAGTTTGTGTATACATTTTTGAGACACCCTAAAGATGCCATAAAAATATTCAGAATTAAAATTAACTTATTTTCTTATATTAACTGAAATAAATCATTATGACATTGAATGGTAAATTCCATGTTCTTACCTATTAATTGGGACTAAAATTACTAACTCTGAGCAAAGTCATTTAATTAAAGATTTTATATCCCTTCCACAGCCTTGTAGAAAACATATAAATAAGAAGTATTAATGAATATATGCCAGAGATACTACTTTATATAACTGGCTTAACTGATCCTCCTAAGGAAAGGTGTGTACTGGTATTATTAATTTTTATCCTTACAAAGGCTTAAATTAGAGAAGATATAAGTGTTTGGAAAATTCATTACATCCATATTATTTAAAACCTCATGTATAAAGGCTAAGTTCAATCTGATATGCATGCTTATGTTGTATTTATCTCATTTAAATTGGATAGTTTCAGTATTTTACATTCAAAATTCCAATTGATGTTTCTACAACTCCTTATAAATCCTAGACTAATTCCACTGGAAAGAACCTCAAAATAATCATCTGATTTATCCTCTGTTTCAATAAAATAGATGGCTAAATATCTCAAGAAACTTTTTAGAGGTCCAAATATCAAAGAATTTTACTTTTTAGAAATTGACAATAAAAAAGGCAGGAGATTTATATTTTAAATATTTTAAATAATTTACAATAAAAAACTGATCGATGATTTCCTCTAAGTAATGATAACATGTTATTCCACAGTCTAGTAATCATATAAGCATCATTCTGGAATATCCAATTATACATTTATTCCATTTTTATAACAACTTCAATGTTAAAATAAAATAGAAAAAGAAATATTTGCTCTGTGTTCAAAGCAAGTCAATGCACAGGGTACTTCCATTCTTCTTATCCCACTTTCTTATATAAGAATATTATCAGATATCAGACACCATAACTTTAAACAACCTAACAGCTTGCACTCAAACTAGAGAGAGGGATTATGGGTTTTCTTTGAAATTTTAAGTGACAGAAAGAAATCTGTCCATTTTCAGCTCCTGAATATGCTCACTAGTTTAACAGGGATTTTTTTTTTTTTTTTTTTTTTACTAAAGACATTGTTAGCTTTCACTTTGTCAGGTGATTTGAAAATCTCTGCAACACTTCCAACCTGCATTAAATGAGATCTAATGGATTAAGATACAAGTAGTCTTTCTTGTATGTCATGTTGGAAACCTTTCACAAGCATTGGAAAGCCCCTGATATAAAAGTAGCCAAGGGGTGCCAATGATGAAAGACTTTGTTGCCATGGTGTCATCTCATAAATCATCAATTATTGTCTGTTATTATGAATGTGACAGCCACATACTGTCATAAAGGGATTTGCATTTTCATCTAGTTTTAAGAATTTTTTTCCAGACATCAATTGCTTTGTAAAAGAAATGTCATGACAACGTTGGAACATTTTAAGCTTGTTATGGAGTTTTCAAGCATTCATTTGGACTTTGTCAGTTCGGCATTTCAGCATCCCAACCTCCTTTGCATTATTAAATAGTTTATTTTTATAGTTCACAAACATAAGTATATAGCATAATAGGCTCAACCCAACAGAAGCAATGGAACTCTTTTGATTGGTATGACAACCTAAACTGAATAATTTCCTGTCACTGTTTTAAAAGAGGCACTCTCACGTGGCCCTAAATACTAATTACAAACACAAGCCGTTTGCTAACATGTTCAGTTTGCAGATTAAAGCACTTCATGCCTAATTTATCATTTAACATGTCCTCCCACATGTGTAGTGTGGTAAAGAATGAATAATAACTTCACTTGCTTACAAAATTTTCCAACGTAATTTCACTAATTATTTTTGCAGTTGCTGGAATTTAGCTGCACTTGCTACAAATTCTATAAACTCAAAGGATTTGCAAAGTGCAAGGAAAAATTCATAAATGTAATTTCTGAATTAAGTTTGAAATCTTTTCTTTTTTTTTTTTTTTTTTAATTTCTTTATTGATTAAGGTGTCACATATTTGTCCTCATCCCCCCATTCCCATCCCACCCCTCTCCCCACGCATGCCCCAATCCCCTGTTGAACTTAACCGTTGGATAGGCTTATATGCATGCATACAGGTCCTTTGGTTGAACTCTCCCCCTCCCCCCCACCCTCCCCCTACCCTCCCCTATCCTCCCTCTGAGGCCCGATAGTCCGATCGATGCCTCCTTGCTTCTGGTTCTGTTCTTGTTCCTCAGTCTATGTTGTTCATCATTTCCCCTAGATGAGCGAGATCATATGTCACTAGATATATACTAATAAGCACTGAATGTGAGACGAGCAATAATAGTTATGCTGACAGGCAAATGAATCAGTCTGTAGCGAGCTTCCCCCTGGACCAACAGTTCTTTTGAGACTCAATTTCAATGTCCAGTAGTTCCTTATGTGTACATGTCAGCACTGACCCCCCAGCTCTGGATGGTGGACAAATGGCGGTAACGGAGGTCCGACTCCCTCTGGTTTGGTCTCGGCCGAAATGCCTATTTTAAAGATGATTATATGTATCCTAGGAAAGTTGCAATTTTTTTTTAAATTTCTTTATTGATTAAGATATAAGTTGCAAAATTTTTAAGAACATGTGTGGAATAATGTATTCTCTCACAATCTATTCATTTCAATTAAATAAAGAAGTAATATATTTGGTTACAACCTGCAATAAATGATTTAGTGAAGGTACCAGTTGATACTCTAAATGGGAAATCTATTTTTTCAAAAAAAGCAGAAGGTTCAGGGGGAAATAGTAAATCCATCAGGCAATACAGCTATAGTACTATTGTATACTCTAACATTAAGCTTTCCCTTCCCCTTCTCCACACACACACACATTTTATACAAGCCTTAAAGCCTATACTTCATCTTTTGAGTGGGAGGAGAAGGTGAAGCCTATACTTCATCTTTTGAGTTCATGGAGATGGGGAGAATTTCTAACTATCCCAGAGTGTGATCAAGAGCTACAAATTGTTAAACTATCTTCAAAAAATGTGTACCTCTAACCAACACCTGTGAAAAATGTTAGGATACCATTATCACATACAGAGGTTATTGTGTGTATGTGTGTGTGTGTCTGTGTGTGTATATGTGTGTCTGTGTGTGTGTGTGTTTTAATTAAAGCACTTCTATTTTCCAGGTTAATGCATTACCTAGTACATGATGGAAAAAGCTTTGCTAGTGGGTATCATTATGATTTAAATATTAAGAAAGGAAAGACCCCTAAACTGACCTTGCCTATTTTCTCATCAACTAACCCACAAGAGTAGAATTTGACATAAATATTTTTACAATTTCCAAAGCTGAATGGTTTCTTCCTAGACTTCAAATAATCACGTAGCATTTTTAGGGAGGTTGTCAATTTATCAAAATCAAATATAATAAACATGCTCCAGTTGATTCTCTAAAAATAAGCTGGAACACAGAAAGTTTACCTCTGGGAATGCCTACAGAATGCATTGTTTTGTACGGGATTAAGCAAAATGGATGATGTGAGGTCTCTGTTCCTGCTACTATCTGGACACTACTATTCCCACCAAAATAAATTGCTTAACAGGGCCTGCCTTACCACGCTCATCACAGCTCTACCCATAACTCCTGTTAATCAACACAAATTATAAGTCCAAATAAAATAAAAACCCTGTGGTTCTGGTCTCCTGTGGTTGCACAAGAAGGAATGACAAAGTGCTTCCAACTGCTTCTCAATCTAGCAGCTGTAGCCTTACACTCTAAAGACGCCATAGGCCTTCTGACAGCCTGGGTTCACAGGTGTTCCTCTTTTTCAAGCACCAACTCAGTGACTCTGCAGCAGGAATTTTACCTCACCGCAGTGTCTGGGTGAAAGCTCCAGTGCCCTTATTTCAAAAGGAAATCTGGTCAGCTTGAAGCAATAAAAACTAATCTGAACGCAGCCAGTCATTGGCAGGGAGCACACGCTCCTAATTTCATAAACAATTCATAAAATGCCATAAGCTGCTATACAGCACTTGAAGAGAAATAAAACATAATGTAAGTAGTAATAATATAATTCCATTGCTCAATAAATAGTTATTGAATACTAAACGACAGTAATACATGCTAGATATAAGAGACAACAGTGGTCAGCAAAACAAAGGCATGGTGCCCCACCTACATCATGCTTATTAAATTACCACAGCATTTTAGCATTTCCAAAAAATTCTTACATACTTTTGCTCATTTTTTTGTTCTTCACAACAACCTTGTGAGAGACATTCATAATTCCACTTTATGGATGAAAAAAGAGACTTATAGATGTGAAGTAATTTGCTTATAATCTTAGAGCTATTTGTTGCTTCACTGAGGGATTAAGCACAAGATTTCTGACTACAGATTCAGAACTCTTACCACCATAGCAGCATTTCCAAAAGTGTGTTGCATGGACTACCAGTTCTCTGAACAAAACGTTTTCTTTAATCAAAAAAGACAGAGAAATATCTTTCCTTCTAGATTTATAGAGCCAATTTAAACTTTATAGGCTATAAGACAAATTTGCTTAAATTTGATGAACAATTTTTTATTAACCTTATGTTTCCCAAAACTTTTCTACCCCAAATCATCTCTGTGGGTGGAAAAGTGAATACAGGGTCTTCAGGAAATTGTGACAAACTAGTACATTGGCTGCAGGGTAGGGGGTGTGGAGGCTACAGAAAGGATATATGTTGGAGAGTTGCATAGTACATTTCTAAATCTATGCATGACCATGAATGTGTGTGTCTGTAGAAGACCAAGAGGCTTTTTATTCTCTTCTCACTAGATGTTATTATAGAAATGGGCAGATGTGTTTGGAGAGAATAAGGCCTATGTACATTATCAAGATGATGAAAAATTTAGGATGCCAACAAACAAATGGAACTGAGATAATTCCTTTGACCCCCTTTCTCAGCCACCTGTAACACTTGCTCAGCATTGAGAAGATCAAAGCTTGCTCTAACCAAAACTTCACCTAATGGCTGATTCTAGGACTAGGGTAGAAATTACAGAAGATGAACCTGGAGCACCTTATAGTGCTAAAAAGTAAGAAAGTGCTTTAAAAAATCCACAATCATGGAGTCATGTAAAGGTATAAAGGGGCCAACTGAAAGATTTCCTAATAGGCAAAGCTGGGAAATTTTAAGCAGTAAAATAAATATTGTACTACTGGATTATAACTCAAAGTATAAAAGAAATACTTATGTTGTGTATAAAGTATAAAACAAAGTATAAAACAAATACTTACTACATACTGAAATAAATGATTAAATAAATAAACAAATGGAGAAGAGATAAATCTACTGTGTAGAAAAATTCCAACTAATTTCTGAAGATACTAAGATACTCTGCCCTTAAGAATATGAAGCATAACTCTCCACCACTTAATTGTGCGGTGCACATAGTGACTTCCTTCCAAAATCTTCCAAAAAACATATTATAGATAGAAGTGGGGAGTCACTTCATAGTGGAGAAAACTGACAAACACTACAGGACACATGTGATCAAGGTCAACATCAAGAATGATAAGTCATGATAAGGTGTATCCTTAATAAGATTTGATGAAAATAGCACTTTACCTCTGTAGTTTTCCTCCAAAAAACCCAATTTAATAATAATAAAAATACCAGACAAATCCCAGTTGAGGGACATTCTACAAATAGCTGACCTGTGCTCCCCAAAACTCTCAAGATCATTCAAAACAAGGAAAATCTTAAAAACTGTCATAGTGAAAAGAAGTCTAAGGAGACATTATGACTATATATAAGGTGGTATTCTATATCCTGGAAAAATAAAAAGGGTATTAGGGAAAAACTGAGGAAGTCTGAGCAAAGTATAAACTTTAGTTAATAGAAGTATATCAACATTGTGTCATTAATTGTGACAAATAGATTCATTAATTGTATGTTACCAACAGGGAAAGTGGCTACAGTGTACATGGGAAGTTTCTGTACTACTTTTGCATTTTTTTCTGTAAAGCTAAAGCTCTTTCTAAAATAAGTTCGCTAGTCAAAACCATTGCCTCTAATAATCTTTGTGCCAAGCCCACTTTTACAAAAACTGCTTTATCTCTACATAAATTGGAGTGCAACTTAGTTACAAAAATCACAAGCAATGATTTTTGAAAAGGATATTTAGACAAAATAAGGAAAGCACAATTTTTAATGCAACAAAAGAGTAAAACGTGTATATACAATTTTTAAATGGGCTGCCTCAAACAGATGTCCCAAATCCCTTCATGTAATACAGTGGGAGCTTTATTGCCAAGTGTAAATCATTGTCCTATATAATAAAAGGGTAATATGCAAATTGATCCTAATAGGGGAGTGACCAGTGCTATGATGCGCACTGGCCACCAGGGTACAGATGCTCAACACAGGATCTGCCCCCTGGTGGTCAGTGCACTCCCACAAAGGGAGTTCCACTCTGCCACAAGCCTGGCTGATGGTTGCAAGCACAGTGGTGATGGCGGGAGCCTCTCCTGCCTCCACGGCAGTGCTAAGGATGTCTGACTGCAGCTTAGACCTGCTCTCCACAGGAAGTGGGCCTAAGCCATCAGGTGGACATGCCCCGAGGGCTCCTGGGTTTCCAGAGGGATGTCTGACTGTAAGCTTAGACCCAATCTCCCTGGGAGTGAGCCTAAGGGGCAGGTGGACATCCCCGGAGGGATCCTGGCCTGCGAGAGGGCACAGGCTGGGCTGAGGAACCCCCCTCCACTGCCCCGAGTGCATTAATTTTCATGCACCAGGCCTCTAGTTAAAAAATAAAACCACAGGGAGTCGGTCAAGATGTTGGTGTAGATAAATGTCACACTCAAATCCTCCCACAAACACATCAAAATTACAACTAAATTAAAGAACAACCATCACTCGGAACTGCCTGAAATCTAGCTGAAAAGAAGCCTTAAAATTAAGGATATAAAGAAAAAGCTACATTGACACTGGTAAAGGGGCAGAAACATAGAACAAGCTGGTCCTATACCCATTGAAAGAGATATCTTGGCTGTGGAGGTCCCCCATGAGAAGTGAGGGGTCTTAACCCCATGCCAGGTTACCCAGCCCAGAGTTCCAATGCCAGAAAGAGAAGTCCCAAAAAAATCAGCAGGGATTAAGGCTGAATGAGATAAAGGGATGCTGGAGTACCAGGCAGTTCTTCTTAAAGAATTAGCACATGTAGTTATTCTGACTCACTCACTCTGAGCTCCATTGCTGGACCAGCAGCTTAAAAGACAGTAGGGACATAAGGGGAAAAACTTAATTGTCTGGCTTCAAGTAGAAGGCTGGAAGTGCATCTTTCTCCCAGACAGAAGTGCTGGCAGAGTCCATTGTTCCTTTTCTGAGCCCCCCCCCACAACACACACACACACACACACACACACACACACACACACACACACACACACACATATAGGCAGCAGGCAGACACCATCCATGTCTCCATAAACCTGTCTAAAGGAGCTCATCACCACCAAACCAGTATTGCCTGAAATTTTAAAGCATCTTCAAGAAGAAGAAGGAGGAGGAGGAGGAGGAGGAGGAGGAGGAGAAAAATGTGAATAATAAAATGGCAATAACTACATATCTATCAACAATTACTTTAAATACAAATGGATAAAATGCTCCAATAAAAAGACATATGGAGGCTGAATAGATAACAAAACAAGACACCTACATAATATACTGTCTACAAGAGAAGCACTTCAGATTGAAAGACACACACAGACTGAAAGTAAAAGGACAGAAAAAGATATTTTGTGAAAATTGAAACAAGCAAACAAAGGAAAATCTGGGGTACCAATATTTATACTGAACCTAATAAACTTTAAAACAAAGGCTATATACAAGACAAAAAAGGAACAAGAAATTACACTCTGGGTATTTATTCAAAGAAATGTAAAACACTAAATCTAAAAGACATATGCATCCATATGTTCATTGCAGTGCTATTTACAACAGAAAATATATGAAAGCAACCTAAGTGTCCATTGGTAGATGAATAGATAAAGAAGTGGTACATATATACAGTGGAATATGACTCAGCTATAAAAAATAATGAAATCTTACCATCTGCAACATAATGGATAGACCTACAGGGTACTGTACTGAGTGAAATAACTGAGACAATGGAAGACAAATGCTATATGATTTCACTTATATGTGGAATTTTAAGAACAATATAAATGAACAAACAGAAACAGACTCATAGATACAGAGAACAAGCCAATAGCTGTCAGATGGGAGGAGGATTGGGGGACTGGGTGAGAAAGGTGAAAGGTTAAGAAGTACAAATTAGTAGTTACAGAATAGTCATGGGGATGTAAAATACAGCATAGGGAATAGAGTCAATAATATTATAATAACTATGTATGGTATCAGATGGGTACTAGATTTATCAGGTGACCACTTAGTAAGTTATATAATGTCTAATCACTGAGTTGCACACCTGAAACATATAATGTTGAATGACAATTGTAATTGAAAATAAAAAAAATATTTAAAGTAAAAAAATAATAATAAAAATAAGGAAATACTGTCCTTTGTGACAATATAGATAAATCTGGAAGTCATTATACTAAGTGGAAAAAAATGAAATCACTTTTTTACTTTTGCATTTTCTTTTTTTTTAAAAAAAAATATATCTTTATTGTTGAAAATAATACAGATGTCGCCTTTTTTTAACCATTGACCCCTCTACCCTGCCCCAGGCCTCCCAGGCCTTCACCACACTATTATCTGCATCCTTGGGTTACATATATAAGTTCTCTGGTTAATCTTTCTCCATCCACTCACCCCCACCGTCCCTCTAAGATTCCTCAGTCTGTTTCATGCTTCTGTGTCTCTAGATCTATATTGTTGATCCATTTATTTTGTTCATTAGATTCTACATATGAGTGAGAAACTTGAAAAAATGCTCAGTTACTAATCATCAAAGAGATGCAAATGAAACAACAAAGAGGCATCACTTCACACCTTTCAGAATGGTTACCATCAACAAATCAACAAATGACAAGTGCTGGTGAGGATGTGGAGAAAAGGGAACCCTAGTACACTGCTAATGGGAATGCAGACTGGTTCAGCCACTATGGAAAACAGTATGGAGTTTCCTCAAAAAATTAAAAATGGAGATGCCATTTGACCCAGTGATCTCACTTCTAAGAGTATATACTAAGAATCCTGAAGTACCAATCAGAAAGAACACATGCACACCTATGTTAATAGCCGTGCTATTTACAATAGCTAAGATCTGGAAACAGCCCAAGTGCACATCAGTAGATGAGTAGATAAAAAAGCTGTTGTACATTTATAGAATGGAATACTATGCAGGTATAAAAAGGAAGGCTCTCTTACTCTTTGAGACAGCAAAATAAGCCAGTCAGAGAAAGACAAGTACCACTATCTTTTTTATACTTAACATTTTAGATATATCAATTTGTGATTTAATGGGTATTTGTAAAACTCTTACAGCACAAAGAATATAAAATCACTCTTTTTGTTATTTAGGCTAATTTTATTTCATGCAGCATAACCATACAGATCTGTTGAACAACTATATTACAGCAATATGGCTAGAACTAGCCATTTTTAATAAAAATGTGTAAATCATTTGATTTTATCAAATAATAATTTTGTTTATATATTTAAATAGAATATTGTCTATCAGTAGAGTACTTTGTAATGGTAAATCATTACAAAATGCTTTAAATTCTCCTTATTGCAACAAATCAAAGCATGGCTGCTGTTATGACCAGGCTTCAGTATCTTATATGTTTTAGCAGCTTTTACATTACACATTTAAAGAAATGTGGATCACTGTATTTATCAGATGATCCAGCACTTTCTATCAAAAATTATGAATAAGATATCACTGATATAAATCTATTGATTCAAGAACATATTTTTATATCTCTGTTTTCTAATGGATTTATTTTTAAACATTTTTACGTTTCATAGCTAGACCATTTTTATACTTGCCCCCTTTTGAGCATTAGAATCTATAATAATAAAAGCATAATATGTTAATTAGACTGGACGACCTTCCTTACGAAGCCGGGGCTGAGAGGGAAGCCCAGGTCCTGGGTGCCTGCCTGCGGCCAGAGAGAAGCCCGGGTCTCAGGTGCCAGAAGGAAGCTGGTACTGGCAGCCGGGGGAAGGAAGGCCTGCTCTTGCACAAATTTCATGCATTGGGCCTCCAGTTAGAAAATAAAAATTCTAAAGGACAATCTAAAGTAAGCACATCTTTGGAGTCCTAATATGCTGGGAGGAGGAGAACCCTTTGAGCAAGTTTATTATTTGTATTGAAAATTTGGTGTTATCAAAAACAGAAGCAGGACATGTCTTTAGAGCACTTCACATATATCTTCAGGACTTTAGAGCATGTTGCCATGAAACATAGTTCCTTTAAGAACTACAAATAAAAGAACAGCCATTTGGCAAAATAATTCCATTTATTAACATTTTGTTGCATTCATCAAGATGTATTGCAAACCCTCCCAATTTAGGGACCATGCGCTGCCTTTTCAAATGCATTCATATTGGATCTTCAAATCAACTCCATTTTAGCAACTAATTAGTTACACTAATAAACTTTTAAGAATAGGGCTATGCAATTTTAGAAAATGTCACCACTCCCTTTGTAAATTAATGATATGTTCCCCATTGCACAATAGTAGGTAGTTTATCAGCCTTTCCTCTTCATCCTGTCTCAGCCATTTAACTAACTCTACACTGAGTTCTCCAGAGAAATTCATGGTCTGTCATCCTACTCACTGGTATCTAGATGTACAAATATTTTAACAGTCCCTTAATTTTTACATCACTAGGCAACTGTTCTAAGTTTAAAAGAAAGAACAAATTTCACCTGAACATTCAGACAGGTACCCTACTACAAAAGTCAGTTTTCTTTCATTTATATTAATGAAACACACAACCTGAGACCTAATGTATTGCACCTTCACATCATTAAATGTAACATGCAGAACCTTACATTACTATGCTACACATGGCCAATAAATTTTAGTATTCACGGGATTATGGTAATTAAGTTTTCATTTTCTTTGGGTGATGTGACACTTGCTTGACTGTAATGTCACTCCACTTAAAGTCTATGTAAACAACATTATCTTAGTCACTCTGCATTACATTTCCAACTGTGAGCAAAATTACTACACCAGAGTGGACAATAATGTAAGTAATCCCAAGGAAACATAATGTAAATTATTTGCTCAAGTTTCAAATTGGATTTTCAGTAAACAAAAAAGAATACTTTCTGTGCACATATAATATTAATGCATGTTGGGCATCCATGGCAAAGCACATGGGTATTCTTGGAGGCAATGATAATGATGAAATGTCCATTATTTTGATGTTTTGTGGATAAATGTTCTTTGCTAAGGCTTCGTTCAGGCTAACAAAAGTATAGATACTCAGTAAGGAGTAGTACATAGAACAACTGCAAATGGTTTTGTAAATAAAGATTCATTAATATCTCAAATGAAAATGATGATTTTTAGAAAAGCAGATGATAAAGGCAATACAACAATCCTTATCTTCCTCCTTTCCTTTTTTTTGTACTCAGCAACCATAATATTTATTTTTTAAGTAGAATACTAATTTCTTAATATTATTGTCAGCCACTTAGTATATCATGTCTAAGAAGTGCTATCTTGAAAATTTTCTGACCTATAAAAACTAGCTCAAAGACTGAGATACCTTGTATTTTAAGTGATTTATAGTGCTTGTTCATAATGTTAGAAAACTTGATGAAATCTCCACATAAGGATAAGTAGGATCTAGCCAAAAATAATCTAAATTAACTGCTCACAAGTTCTTCTTCACTGAACTAGTGAAGTGATACAAAAAGCAAAATGGTGATTTTTAGAATATGATTAAACTGTGAAACATAGTGCCAATTAACAAAGGTAGCAATGGAACTTCTTAAATATGTGTCTCACGGTCAGTTCACAAATAGATCAAAGTGGGTAAAAACCCTCAAAAGCACTTATGTGGGATTCTCTAGGCCCATTATCACATTTGGATAAATGAGGTATACATATGTGAACTGTATTAATCTGGAGATCATCTGAACAAAGTGTGTGAACCACAATTTTCTTGTGTTTTCTGATGTTGAAACTCTATTTGAGGTCAATTCACTTTCTAGAAGTGCCATAGTAAAAAAGTTTTTCCAGGGCTACTTATAAAAAGAGAAAGCCCTGCTTGGCCAGCGTGTCTCAGTGGTTGAGCATCAACCCATGAACCAAGAATTCACTGGTTGGATTCCAGGTCAGGGCACATGCCCAGATTATGGGCCCAATCCTCAGTAGGGAGTGTGCAGGAGGCAGCTGATCAATGATTCTCTTATCATTGATGTTTGTATCTCTCCCTCCATCTCCCTTCCTCTCTTAAATAAATAAAAATATTTTTAAAAAGAGAAGCCCCTAAAAATGTCTTCATCACAAGAGATTAACTGATTTCTATTTTGTTTGCTAGAATTGTCATCTTCCATAGTAGAGGCTATATTAAAAATATAACTATGTTCAATATACTCATAGATAAGCAATTTTCTTTTTTAAAGTCATTTAAAATAATAGGTACTCTGTACTAGAGATAGGATATACTTGTGTGTGCGAATGTGTGAGTGTATGTGAGTGTGTTTGTGTCATATATTTGCAATTATGGGAGTTTAAATAAAAATCAGTTTCAACTGACTCTGTATTATACTCTAATTTCTTACAATATTGAACAAGTTTCTAATTGAATGTTTTTTTCCAGTGCACATAGAATATAACAAAACCTATAAGCTCTTTGTTAAACCTCAGGGTAAAGATCCAGATCTTTCTAATAAAAAAATACGTGCAAAAAGAATATCCAATTACTTTGCCCCATCGTCCAAAAAGAAATACAAAACTATACAGAAAAGTCAACCTGAGTCCTCCCTCCTTTTCAAGTAACTATATGCAGTGGCATCAAAGCACTGTTGGAATCAAATCTTAAGTGAGCTGAAAATACTGAATAGTCTCTTCTCTGAATCTGAAATGTGCATAAAAATATCTTGAAAAACACACACACAAAGCCATAACAAAGAGTAGTTGAGTTCCCACTGTATTTCAGCATTTGTGATGTGATGCTTCAGAGTGGGAAACATTGAAGATGAATTCAAGATTGTGTGCTGCCATTGCCTAGTTCTTCTAATGCTGAGATCCTGCTCCCTTCTTCTACCCAATCTCCCACCCCCCAATTGTCCTTGAATTATGAGAAACACAAAGATAAATAGTAAAATTTATTATCTTAACTAAGCTAGAAGGTGTTATAACAGTTTTCACAAGTTGATAAAATTCAATTTTGTCTTTATATTTTATGCACAATAAGTAAATTATAGATTCAAGGTAAAGTGAATATATGTGTCACAGATAAAAGGTTATAGCATGCTTTTAAGAACTTGCTTAGTCCAAAATCCTAATTTTACAGATACAGAAACTGAGGTCTCAACCCACAGTTATTTACAGCACTGTTTTAAGTCATGGACTTCTGACTTTTTTCCAGAATTTTTCCTGTCCCACTATCTCATATCAAATGAGGCTTTATGAAAATATGACTTATAACCAAGGAAAATACAAATTTTAAGTAGTATCCTTATGCTTATCTAAACTAGATATGTTTTTAAATGAATGATGACACAAATAGTATCAGTATTAAGTGATGGGAACCAATCTTTAAATTGTATGTATAATCATGAAAGATAATAAATTAAAAGAATTATATTTTTATTCAAGGGAATTATTTGTTAAAGTTAACTACTATACTGGCAAGATAGAATGTGTGAAAACTGGAGTGTTTGTATAATGCTAGTGAGAGTATAAATCAGAAGCTATTTAGAGAGCAATTTGGTAACAACTATTAAAGTTGACGATGCACATAGCCCACAATTTGACAATTTCACTTCTAGGTTTATATCCTAGAGAAGCTCTCCCACATGGGCACAAGAAAATATGGTGTCTGTTACAACACTGTAACAACAAAAAATTGAAAACAACCTAAATGTCAATCAATATAGTAAAGAATTATCAAACTGTATACTCAAACACTGAAATAATACAGTGGAAATTAAAAAATAAATGAACTAGATCTACATATATCCACCTAGATATATCTCTAAAATGTAATGTGAAAATAATTATAAAAACATATTATAGTTTCAAACCATTTTAGGTACACTTTTACAAATATAAAAATTAATACTGCATATTTACACATATAATAAAAGAAACATACAGCAGCACTACACACCAATTTTAAGATAGTGGTTACCTCTAGTGGAGGGTGAGTTGAAAGGAGATTAGTATTAGTCATATCATTAATGCTTTACAGATACATCTTTTTTTTAATTGATTCATGAATCAAATGTAGCAAAACATAGACATATTATTAGTCAACAGTTATCTCATTATTTTCTACTCTTTCTATTTGAACTACATTATAATTAATCTTGCTAATTTATTACATGATAGAAATCATGTTACCAAATTGATTTCAGAATAGAAATGTCATTTTCAGTCATATATATTTAAATATGAGGTTTTGGTAATAAGTATAATTCCAGTTGTTAGGGTATTAAAATGTATTGATCCAAAGTACTAGTATATAGTATAATTCCAGTTGTCAGGGTATTAAAATGTATTGATCCAAAGTACTAGTATATGAGCTTTGAAATCAGATTGCCTTGATTCAACTGCTGGCTCTGGTACTGTAGACTATATGGCCATAATAAGTAACTTAACCTTCTCTGTGTCTCAGTATCATCATCTGTAAAACAAGGATCACAATAACAGCACCTACCTTGTAGAGTTGTTATGATGATTTAATTAACTAATACATGGAAAATCACCTGGGATATCATGTTTGAAAAATGTTAGATATTATAATGTTCTGACAAAAATAGTATTAACTATTCATCAAAGTTTACCCTTAATTACCTTATTTATATGTCTGCACTGGTCAAATGCATCAAATAACTCATTTTTTAAATTCTCTCCTTTGAGGATTAACCAATTAAGAATCTCCAATTGTTAGAGTTTTTAGGGAACAGTTAATTTATTAGTACATTTAAATATAGTTCATCCCTATCATATAACAGATTACTTGTGATCAGATCTATCTGATGATCTAAGGGCAGCCCTGTCTATCTAAATTTCTTTTATCCAAATTTCATTCAAGTAGACATCAATTGTTTTGCACGCTGTCATATGTATTAACAAGTTGTCCAACAATTTATCATCTTTCATATATCTGTGTTAAATCTGCAGCTAGAATAATGAGAGGGGGAATGTGGAAGAGGGAATAGAGGGGATAAATGGTGATGGAAAAAATAAAATAAAAAAGATGAGGGTGGGCATTTTTTAAGTTAATTTAGGATTTGAGATTGTGCATTATTTCCTTTCTCTTTCTTTTTCAGTTTTTTTTTTCTTTTTAAAGAAGTCTTTCGTAAGTTTCTCAGCAGAAATGACAATGTTAACTTACCATCCTGACTAAGGATTTATGGTGCAGATCCTACAGGTCATTAAAGCACATTTAGCAGTGGGGTGTTTTACTTTTCTTTCTTTTTTTCCTAGAGAGATTGAAATTTAATTGTTTCCTTGCTAGACAAATATGCTTTTGGATTGCCGGCAATGAAAAGGGCATACATATGTCAAAAGCATTGTAGCACAGTGGGATTATGTGCTAAGGTCCAGGGAAGGACAGACAAACAAGCAAAGTCTCAGATCAGTCAAACAGTTAACTCTTAATAAAATCTCAGATGACCAAATCTTGTTTTACCTTTGCCAATGCCTATCAAAAGTTCAAATGAAGTTTTGTTGTGTTAACTACTTACATTTCTCTTATTTCTTATTTTAACTATTTGTAAAAATAAAGGAATTTCACTAGATAAAATTAGAAATGCATTTAAAGGCAAGCCAATCTAAAATAAAACAATATATGCATGGCTTTCTTCCGATTAAAGCACCATTAATTGGGCTTTAAATAGAAGCCTTAATTATGTTATGTGACAAAACCTATACTTAAATATTCTCTTTTGGACATGGCAGTAATTAGTTTTCATACTGTGTTTTATTGGTAAATATGAAAGCCCCAAATTCATAATTTTGTCTTAATTTTCAAACCACATTAAGGGAAAATTGTCTTGGTTATTTCCATGCAGTAATAAAAAAAATCACAAACTGCATAATCATTATTTTGAGTACCAGGAGAATTATTTATAAGCACTCCACTTATAATTTATTTACTTTACATGAATTTGCCGTCATCAAGATCTTCAGGTGCATTTCTAACATACTATGATTTTTTTTTTTAATTGCAGTATGTAGAGGATTTACAATTTAAAGCAGAGGTAACAAACTGACAGCCCTTGGGCTAGATCCAGACCACAAATGGTTGTTTTTGCGTGTTTCTTTTGTTTGTTAGTTTTTTGTTTTGTTTTGTTTTTTACCTGCATAATGTAGCTTTTTGCTTTTTTTTTTTTTTCAATTAGTTACCAACAGTTAAGAATTAGGTAAATTTCACATAAAAATCTGATATTCTGGCTTCTCTTAAAAGTCAGATCTTAACAACACTGGGCCTGCATTCCAATCAGCTGAGCCTAGTAATAGCTGCCACCTTTGGAAAGAATATATACTCTCTAATTCAGCAGAGTATCCCCTCTACTCCTTATTGCTTATGTTCTTTCTTATACTTTCTAAGCCTTGACTCAGTAAGCATTAGAATTTGTGATGCTCCTGTTTTTCTGTAGTTTCTGGGAATTAATAGGTACATATACTTTTGAAAACATTTCATGGTTTACCTCAGATTACAGTAAATGTAAAAACTCATTATGTATATATGTACATAAGTAATGTGTGTTATGATTAATCTAGAAATAAATACACACAGTATTAAACTATTGTGTACTTAATTAAAAGTGAAAGGTTAACATTAATTTGCATAGCACTTCATTCAGAAAATAAAAATAAAATGTACGTTATTTTCAATGCCTGAATTCAATTTCATTCATATACAATAAAAAACACTTACTTTCAATATCCCAAATCTAAAACTCAAAACTCAATCCATTTAAAGTCTTTTAGTTAAAAAAATTCATTAATGAAATTTCATGGGTTTCAGTCTCTTCAGCATTGAAGTCACAGTCTAACAAAAAAGTTTGACACTTAAGGAGGCACATCCACAGCTTCAGGTCACTAGGGTATTATTTAGTGTGCATGATATTTAAGAGTAATATTTAAAACTAGAGGCACGGTGTACGGATTCGTGCACTGGTGGGGGGCATGGCCTTAGGGGATCGGCCCACTGTGGGAGCGCTGCTCATCCCAGTCAGCCGAGCGTCTGCTCCCTCTGTGGGAGCGCACTAACCACTAGAGGGCAGCTCCTGCATTGAGAGTCTACCCCCTGGGTGTCAGTGCACATCATAACAACTGGTTGACTGGTCGCTCTGGTCATTCCACCTTTCAGTCACTGGGCTTTGATGATAGATAGATTAGATAGATAATAGATAGATAGATAGATAGATAGATAGATAGATAGATAGATAGATAGATAGATAGATGATAGATATAGATAGATAGATAGATAGATAGGTAATAGATAGATGATAGATAGATAGATAGATAGATAGATAGATAGATAGAATATATCCCAGATATTAGAAACACTGCCATAACAATTTTCATTTTCCATGTTGAAAACTCAGGATAAATCACTTAGAGTGATCCCAATCTCCCCTACAGACTAGAAGGAAGGGGAAAAGTCAGCACAGGGTGATTTAACCTGAGATGGTTGTTTGGAAGAGAAGAGAGAGCACTATTGCAGGCAATAGCAAAACCTACTTTAGTATCATGGGTTGCTCTCCTTCTCTTTTGCCTCTCTGAGTAACTGCCAGTTTTTCCCCATTACAACCTAAAAGATATAAAGCCTGAAGCAACATGGTATCTCTCATTGCAATTTAACTAAAATTGTCATAGACATTTTAGGAAGTTTCAAGTATGAATCTTCTTAGATTTCCAAATACTTAAAGAATGTATTTTCAGAAGAACAAAAATTTTAGAACTACTGACATGCCTACAAAATATATCTATGTCTAATGCTTAGAACTCCAAAATATTAGAATTGTGGGTTTTTCCCCCCAAATTGTTGCTGTAGCACACTTAATAACCTTTGCTGCCCTGCAAAAGTGAATGTACCTTCCTAAGCATTCAGAGTCATGGGGCAAGGTAGATGAATTACTTTCCCATTATTTTACATAGGTGTCAATGTTTTTATGTCAGAGACCCTCACTCAAACCCCATCAATTTTACAGCCTTTCTCTAACTTCTTCAATTACCAGGGAAGTTGCTTCTTGTGGCTAGAAGTCATCTCTCCACTGCATGTTTCTGATATCTACTCCCAGTTAACAAATATGAATGGTCACAAACTAACACTAGTGAAATCATGGGGACTCCAATTAACTAGAACCCTCAAATGTGCAGACTAGCTCTAATTAGCTATTTCGATTTCTTATTTTATTATTAACTAATGGTTAAGCAAAATTCAATGTTTGCTGCTGAAATTTTTAAATGGCTCTGCTTTCCTACCTTAGTAAGTATAGTATAGGTAACAAAATTATTGAAGTTGGGCTGAATCTGTACAGGTTCCAGGACATTCCCAGGAAGTTGATTTTTAAAAAATAAATACATAAATACCTGTTAACAGCTTGTTTTCTTGTCATTTGCCTCTTCCTTCTAAAAGGAGAGTGTAGCAAAAAATAAATAAATAAAACCGGTTAATTGAGAATTCTGGTTAGTTAGCTTCCAATTAATCAAGCCTTTATTATATTTTACAAAAAAAATCTTCTCAAAATCTGTAGAAATTTTAGATAAGTTACACACAATGAAACAGCAGCAGGGAAGAGCACAAAGAAGGTAGGAAAGCCTTAATTGCTATTCGATAGTATTTTAAATATATGGATAATGTTATTAAACTTTTGGTCTAATCCCCATTGAGTAAAGAATAATGTGAAATGTGATGTGGTTTAGGGCTTTTCCATATATGAAGGCAAGGAAATAAAGTTATAGATTTCTCTTGAAGAAAATGGCCTCGGGTCATAACAATTCCAAAAAGGCTTCAGCAATATTGTGTCTTTCCCCTTTCTCTCAAGAGCTTTCTTCCCATCCCATCGGGTATTCCAATACTTTTTATAGAAAAATCCCCTTCCAATTTTTTCACATTTTTTATTTTGCCAACAGGGTGATGAAAATAAGCCAATATAAATGTTATGCCTTAATTTCCCAAACATGGAGCCATTAATCACTCAGTTCACTCTATACTTATTTCTGTAGAAACATGTAACTATCTTACATCTTCCTCCAAAGGGTTACACATGCACATGTGCACACACACTATCACTCACTCACAAACATACAATCATACACACATCAAAACAAAATAAGTTAAGCACATACAAAAAAAATCAATAAAAAATAATTAAATGCATTAATAATATAACCATTCTTTCCAGTATTATGATTCCCAGCATTCCCATGACCTTTAATGAAGAACAATAAAATCTAAAATTCCATGCTAAAAAAAAAAAAAAAAAACACTATAAGGACTGTAACTTGGGCCCTTTTGAGCCTTAGTGCACTTATTAGTACAGAAACAGGAACCTCTCTATAACATCCAGTACAAATATATATGGGTTGTTCATCACCCCTTTAGAATCTTTCCTTCTAATAGCCTTTTTGTTAAAAGTTTCCCTTCATGTATTTTTTGTTTGTTTGTTTTTGAAAGGCAACTGCTTTCCTGCTTAAAGGTCTGTAGAAGATCCTATCTAATAAAGAGGGAATATGCTAATTGACCATCACAAAGATGGCAGCGCCCACAGCCAATAAGAAGGGAATATGCTAATTGACTGTCACACCCTCAAAGATGACAGTGCCCACAGCCACAAGATGGTGGGGCCCAGTCCCCTCAGCCACTCTGGGGCAGCAGGTGCATGGCATGGCTGGACCCACCCCCAGGCCTGCCTCCTGAGTTCCCCAATCCCCTCAGCTCCCCAGCCGCCCAGGGCCAGCCCGAGGTGCAGGCAAGCCTTGGATGGTGGCTGCCCAAGGCTCAGGTAACCAGGGCTGTTTGAGGCTTGTGCTGCCAGCAGTAGCAGCAACAGAGGTGTGATGAGGGCATCACCTTTCCCTGATCACCGGGTCACCTGCCTGTAGTTTCTAAATAAACCACAAATGCAAGCATATAGGGCTGCTGGGGAAAGAAAGTAGGAGTGAAAGAAAGTGAGCCTTTACTTCACCTACTTTGGTATTCTGTCACTTGACTGACAGAACAATTTGATTTTGCTTTATAGTTCACTCACCCACCCTGATTTGAAATGACACTTTCTTAAAGTAGAATATACTCATACATACCAAGTCAATGTTTATCCATACATTCCCTTTCCCCCAGTTTTTTTTATTTTTTTATTTGTCTTTATTGTTGAAAGTATTACATACCAAGTCAATGTCTGTCCATACTTTCTTAAACCAATGGGCTATACATCACCAGACTTTTTTTTTTCCCTTTTACCATCGATCCCAATGTTTTTTCTTATAAAACTTTCTAAACTCACCAGAACATTTTTGGCTGTCACCATATGTACATAATTATACTAAGTTCAAACAAATAAAACCATTTAAATCTTCTAAGGTCTTCATAGACTCATAGATTATTTAAGTTTAGGACTTCAAAATTACCAAGTATTGAAACATTCTTGCTAGTAGTATCCAATAAATATGTGTCCATGAGCTAACTATTATTTAATTAAGGATTTAAAACTTTCTCAGGAGTTTACCTTGACTTTTGAAAAAATATCAAATGTAAGATGTATTTTATAGTACTGTTTATAACTGTAACTCTAGAACTTCAAGGGCTACATGTTAAATACACATACTTTATTTTTTATATTCAAAATATAATATGACTTCTACACTTCTGAATTTGTTCCTTCTGTGATGTCAACTAACTTATTTTAGATTTCTTTACACTTTGCCAAATAATCAATATTTTGGTAATTTTTGCTGGACAAGCAGATGCTACAATTATTATCAGCTCAGTATAGAGCAGCTTTCATCTGAATTTCCTCAAGTTGGCCTAGAATGTTTTATATCCCCTAAAATTCCTCTTTGTCTCCTGAAGTTACATTTTGCTACCTCTTCCCACTTCTAAGTATGGGTATGAAATTAAAGTGATGAACATAGGAACTAAAATTTAATTTTGTGGCTGAAATATACCTATTTCTACATTCTTACAAAGTGATTCACAAAAGGGGTTACATATATTCAAGAACAGTGGGTCAAATACTATTCTCAAAATACCATGACAGCCAATAGATCTATTACCAACAGAAGCCCTACAACAAATTGTGGTAAGTAGTTAGGGTCTCTACTCAGCTCGCCAGTTCTAATAATCATTGCTGCACTACATTAAGACACTGGTTATCCTTATAATAAGGATACTTTCCTCCAACATACAGGGTATACCTGGAAGGTAATTCTGCTCTTGCTGAGACCCAAGGACTCAGGCAGAGCAGGCTATATTTTAATTTTTCAATATCATTTTTATCCTGTACCACTTATAAAAGAATTTTCATACTTAGATTTTTCTAAGTTGTAATGTGTTAATGCAAACCCACAAAGTTAATGGCAATGGTTGTTGCCCAGCATGCTCTTCTCTGATTGGAGGAAATTCAGCAGAAGAATCAGAGATATGGAATTTTTACATTTGAAACCTAAACGTAGACCATAAAATCACATTTAATAATAGAGAAATAGCATACAGATCACATGCCAAGAGAAAACAAAATATCACAGAGTAAGGAGTCCAGTTAAGAACTCACAGACTCATTGGATTTAAGTATTTTAGTCATTTTGAAGATAAATTAAAAATTCACTATCAAATATCACATAGTCATACCTCTGAACTGAAGGTTACTAGAATGCTACTTTTATTAATTCTTCATGCAGGGGAATTTACTTAAAACAGAGCATTTCAAAGATACAGTCAACCTTTGAGATGGATTTCAAACTTTTACTCTAAAGAACTTGAAGTGCTGATGGGTGGTAGAAGGAAAGACAAGAAGGAGCCACTCTTTTTCATCCCTTTAATTAGTGAAGCTGTCTTTTTCCTATGTGATGTATTGTCAGAACTGCTCTAGTTTACAACCCACCACCACCATTTATCAGATGAGAAAAGTAGCCCCTTATGTGTTCAAATGTTTGGCCAAGTTTAGTGTTCAGAAGTCTCCTTACACCTAATTTATGCTGCTGCCCCTGAATTTGCCACCCTGCTTTCTCTACTGCATGTTAGGGACCACTTTTTGAACCACCCCCCAAAGATTATAATATTTGCTTTATCTTCATGGAAACAATAAGGTCAATAGGCATGCTACACATTTAGAAAGTAGAAGAGACAAGACAAGATCCATGGCTACCTTGGTCTCTAGGCCATTGCTCTTTTTACACTGTTTTCATTTATTTTGTTTTTATTAAAATACAGTTGATAAAATAGTATATTAGTTTCAGGT
Source organism: Eptesicus fuscus (assembly GCF_027574615.1). Lineage (NCBI taxonomy): Eukaryota > Metazoa > Chordata > Mammalia > Chiroptera > Vespertilionidae > Eptesicus > Eptesicus fuscus. The sequence continues at coordinate 29,818,512 of NC_072473.1, forward strand.
GCACAACATAGTAATTCAACATTTAAATGCTTGTGATGTGATCTTTTAAGACAGATGCTACAAACTGGCAAATAAGACCTGCCAAATATAATGTGGTCTGCCCAGAACTTTGAAAATCTGGTCCCACATATTTACTGACACAGCACAACTAGAGGAAGTAGAGGAGCAATGTTTACCCATAGACAGTATATATGTACACTCTTATGTTCCCTACAGATCCCATAATTTACTCTGATCTTATGCCTGACCCTTTAAATGAATTTCTGTTATCTCCTTGGGTCTAGTAGGAATTTGAGTTTTATGACCATTATTTTAAAGTTTATGGGTATAATTTACTCAAATATTAGTCAATTTACCCAAAGAAACTTAAGCTAAAAGTGCTAGACTGTTTACCTGAAAGGTCATATGCACTTTCTTTAATAGGAAAGACAAGCCTTTGACCCTTGAAGTAGATGCCACTTTACTATATATATATATATATTTACGTACAGAAAAGCATCTAAAGAAAATTGTGTTAGATGAAAATAGATTCAATACAAAATGAATTCTGATTACACTCAGAGAAACATTGTTATTCAATCAGTGTAGTAGCAATAAATTTAAGATACCAAAAGATTGAGCCCTAGCTGGTTTGGCTCAGTAGCTAGAGTGTTGGCCTGCAGACTGGAGGTCCTGGGTTTGATTCCAGTCAAGGGCACATGCCTAAGTTGCAGGCTCGATCCCCAGTAAGGGGCGTGCAGGATCCTGGAAGCCAATCAATGATTCTCTCATCATTGATGTTTCTATCTATCTCTCTTTCTCTCTGAAGTCAATAAAAATATATTTTATTTTAATGCTATTTTCATTACACCTCTTATGTCTCTTTTTATTTATTGATTAAGGTATTACATATGTGTCCTTATCCCCCCACCGCCCCCCCTCCCCCCCTCACTCATACCCTCACCCCCCTGTTGTCTGTGTCTATTGGTTAGGCTTATATGCATGCATACAAGTCCTTTGATGGATCTCTCCCTTACCCTCACCCTCCCCTACCTTCCCTCTGAGGTTTGATGGTCTGATCGATGCTTCTCTGTCTCTGGATCTGTTTTTGTTCATCAGTTTATGTTGTTCATTATATTTTTTAAAAAGTCAAAAAATTATAAAATGTTTCCTATGCTTTGATAGATGAAAAAATTGTCAAGTGATTGCACACCTTAAATATATATAACTGTTATTTGTCAATTATACCTCCATAAAGGTGGAAAAGATGTTTCCTATGCTTTGAAATTAGAGTCAACTGTTAACCTGACATATACTACCATATTTCAGGAACTGCTAAGTTGGGCTTTAGTTGTTTCTTACTTACACTATTCTTTTTAATCGTGTAATTTGTGTCTGTGATCCAATACAATAAACGAAGTGTTCATTTTGAGAACAAATATTTAATAAATATATAACACATAAGTCAAGCAATGTCCTGCCCTCCCCCAACTTTGCATGTAAAGGATAAATGGCCAGTAAACAGGTGTTAGTAAAACTGGGTTTAGGTTATCTTTGGAGGCTTTATTAAATCATGCTAACTGTGGCATTTCCACTGTTGGAGCTTTTAGGGAGCTTTCCCTACTCTTTGCTAATAAGTTTATTCATTTTATATGTCACCTCTTGCTCCACAGCATATGTTAGGAATCCTGGAATTTCTTCGATAAGCTCAGTATGTCAAAAGGGAATGAAAATATATTTCATTATAAAACTATAAAAATAAAGGCCATAATATTTTAGGTCTATTTAAGTTTTCAGAGGGCATCCAAACAAACTATTAATCACTTGAGTCTTCAAAAACATGATTTTTGGGTTCAAGGCTCAAACAATTAAAACTATCATTTTCTTTCTTTTGGAAATTTATTTTTCTTAGAATTATTTGGGAATAAAAAAAACTTTGGTTACATTAAATATCTGTTTCTTCTGAAAGGCATTTGTGCATAAGCTTGATTATTTAAAAGGTCAGGAATATTTAAAGTCAGAGTCCAGAGAGAAATGTAAAGGAAAATTGAAAATGGCATGGGGTGATAATAAAGATAAATAAGTCTATGGCAATTTTTACACTTGTTTTTAAAAGAGGGGCTTCAGTATACATGTATATATTTAACATAGGCTGTCAATATAACTTAAAGAATGCAAGACTCTATGCCAATTATCTCTGACAGATGATCCTTTATACAAACAGTACTTTGTCAGTCCAGTCTGAGGAACCTCAGTGGTTCAATGGTATTTCTCATATGTCCTATAATAACAAAAAAATCTCAGAGATAGGATTATGGTTCACAGCATCAAATGTGTTTTTCAAGGCAATGATAATAAAAAATTAGAATAACTTGTTCTCACAACACAACAATAATTATTTCAGTATGTACAATATGAATATAAGTTTCAACAAGGATGAGGACCATTAAATAGTCATATTATCAATCTATCCCAAATATTTTTTCAATAATATCCTTCTGTATATTCAAACTCACTAAATAACAGACACATAAGTAAACTCTGATTATTAAATAACCTACATGAAATCATTTATATTATTTAAAGCTTTAAACATTAAAATCTCACAAAACCTTCATAAAAGTTAAATCACTTAATGCTGTGGGAATCTTTGGCCACAATATTTCTGTTGGGAATGTGTCTCTAACAGTTCTTAGGTTTGGCCAAAGACACATGAGTTACCCGTGGAATCTCATCCTTTGATCTCTATGGGGGTTGGGGGTTTAGCCAGCCTTTTATAAGGGAATTTTTAAAACACTTATTACACACCTTATATTTCAAGTCTTCCCATTGATGATCATGTCTTGCTGATATATGCTCAGAATGACTCACAGAAACCACTAAGAAAATGTGCCAGATCAAATGAGTCATTTATGGTAGATATACATTAAAGCCCTTGAGGCAATGGGCACAATTGCTGCTTTATCAGCTTTTAGTTACCTTTGGGTTTGATATCACACTCAAATGATAGGATATTGGCCTACTTCCTAAATAGTATGCTGCTTATGAAGAGAACTAGTGGCAGCCTCCAATTCTGAATGGTTAATTAAAATAGTGTTTCCTTCATAACATTTAAAACAATGTGTGAATATTTTATCTATTTACTTGTTTTAGATCTATCTCTCCTCCAAAAATGCAATCTCTGTGAAATAATAGGTTTAGGTTTCTTGTTCATTGTTTCACTCCAAAACAGAGATGGCATGGAGTGGATGCTCAGTGAATATCTGTCAGATAAAGTGACCATTAAATATGTGAAGGTGCACTTTACTCGTTCATATGCATCACTATTCAGTCTTCAAGTTCATTTACATATAACATGTTTTAAGAACCTGTTTCTACTATGCAGCACTGTTTTGCATCATTGATGATGGCGCTTAGTTTATATAAGGACAGCCATGGTGTTTTAGAATCTGAGTAAACTTTCACTGAGTAGCTAAAGTTGATTAGAAACATTATAAGGCCAAACTTAGTTGATGGCAACAAATAAACTGAATTTCTGATGTATATAAAAATGTAGTTCCATTATAAAATTATTCATGTAGAGAAAGAATATTCTAAAATTTATTTTAATTATACCTTCCCTTTTTCTAACATTGGTTTAGTGAAGTCGGATGAGTAACACAGATCTGTAAGCACAACTCAGCTAAGCTGTTTCTAAGAAAATGAGTTCATCTGGCAATTGATCATTCTGGTAATCCTATCTGGCTTAGTCTAGCTACAGATGAAGACAATTAAGCAAGGTCAGAGCAAAGGAATCCTGAGCTGGACACACTCTCAATGTATTAATAAGAGGCAGGAGTGAGAATGAAGAGGATTATTTATTTGAAAGTCTGTTAAATCCATATGTTCATCCCTTGAGTTAATCCCTGACAAGAACTACTCTATTATTATAAATAAAATAAAATAAAGTAAAATAAAATAAAAAAGCATGTTTTTTATCGATTAAGATACCAGAGGCAGATAATTAAAATTACAAATGATTACTTTTTGAAACACTACATATAATTCATTTACATGTCCAAAATATCATGTTAAATGATAACACCTTACCGTTACAGTTTTACACTGAACGGCATTTTTCTTTGTTAACTAATAAAGTACAATATTTTGTCTACAAAAGTGGGTTTGAAACACTGTACCACTTTTATAGAGAGAGATACTGGAACTAAAACATTTTTAATCTGCTTCAGTGTTCTTCTACTTCTTATTGTTTATAATATTTATCTATCCAAATATGACTAAATACCCATTTTCCTTGATGGTTTTTTTTCGTGATCATCTTGCCACTTTTATGACATGTAAAAAAACAACTTCTTTAAGAATTAAAGGAAGCTCTTCAGACATCCTATCTAATAAAAGAGTAATATGCAAATCATCACTTCGCTACACTCACAAGCCACACCCACCAGCCATGCCCCAGCCACGCCCACCAGCCAATCAGAAAGTGAATGTGCAAATACACCCAATCAAGATGGCTGCAGCCTTGGAGAGCGGCCATGGTTGGAACTGGGCGATTGGAGCCGAATATCAGAGGGGAATATGGGAGCCAGCTGGGGTCCCGCACAGGTGATCAGAGTCAGCTGGGGTGGCTGCAGGCCATCAGAGCCAGCTGGGGTCCCCTGCAGGCCATCAGAGCCAGCTAGGGGGTCCCTGCCCAGAGCCTGAGCCTTGGCCAGAAGCTTGAAGCCTTGGCTGGGGCAGAGCAGGGCGATCAGAGCCAGCTGAAGGTCCCTGCCCAGAGCCCAAGCCTCGGCCAGAGGTTTGCAGCCTTGGCCACTGGAGTGGAGCCTGGCAATTGGAGCCAGCTGGGGATCCCTGCCCAGAGCCCAAGCCTTGGCCAGAGGCTTACGGCCTTGGTCGTGGATGGAGCCGGGTGATAGAGCCAGCTGGGGGTCCCTGCCCAGGGCCCGAGCCACAAACAGAGGCTTTAGGCCTTGGCCAGGGGCGGAGCCTGGCAATCAAGCCAGCTGGGGGTCCCCTGCCAAGGGCTGGAGGCTTTAGGCCTTTGCAGGGGTGGAGCCGGAGATCGGAGGAGATAGATGTGGACTACAGAGGAAACACCTTTTCTGACCGCTCATTGGCTACGCTCCCTGTATGCCATTGGTAATATTCTTAGTAACTTGGGTATAAGAATCCAAAAATGTGATCTAGGGCTTTTCCACCACACTCCTGGGGAAAAAAATGAAGGTCTGCTGCTGGAGGGCTAAGAAATGTCATAACCTGCCCTACACGGTTTGGCTCAGTGGATAATGCCTAGGTTTGCCAACTGCAGAGTCCAGGTTAGATTCTGATCAAGGGCATGTACCTAAGTTGCAGGCTCCTCCCTGGCTGGGGCCCAGGTCAGGGCTCATGCAGGAGGCAACCAATCAAAGTATTCCTCTCAATTTGATGTTTCTCTCTGTCTTTCCCTTTCTCTTTCACATTCTCCAAAAGTCAATGGAAACATATACTCAGATGAGGATAAAAAAAAAAAAGAAATATCATATTCTATGAAAGACACATCTGGAAAATGCCTAAAGAAAGTTGTCATTTTTTTCTTGGTGAAGGGACTGGAGTCGATGTTGATGAAAACACCTTGGTGGCTTCGATGACTGGCAGTGGCTCCAGCAGCGGGGTGATGGGGCTGGTGCCTTTCCCTGATCAACCTGGTTGTCTCTCACAAAGGGAGGCCAGACTGCAGCTTTGTCTCTCACAAAGGGAGGCCAGACTGGGAGCCCTCAGGGAGCAGGCCTAAGCCGTCAGTAGGACATCCCCTGAGGGCTTCCAGTATGTGAGAGGGGGGAGGCTGGGCTGAGGAGACCCCCCCAGTGCACGAATTTCGTGCACCAGGCCCCTAGTCTATCCTACCTTATAATACAGTAATATGCAAATTGGCCGTATCTTCGCTACACCCACAAGCCACGCCCACCAGCCAATCTGAGCGAGTATGCAAATAAACCCAATCAAGATGGCTACAGCCAGAGAAAGCAAGGTTTCCCAGGCAACAGAGGAATCCAAGCTTTCCAGCTGCCCTTGCCTGGCCTAAGCCTCCACTCAAGCTACAAAGTTTCAATTATAGAAGGTAAACAAATCAAAACAGAAATGGCGGCAGCCACGGAGCTGGAATGAGCAGGCCAGGTTTGTCCCTGGCAACAGAGAAAACAAAGCTGCAGAGCCCTGACCGGCCTAGGCCTCCACTCCAGGCTACAAAGTTTCAATTATAGAAGGTGAATTAACCCCAACAGAAATGGCTGTCAGCCACGGAGCAAGCAGGAGGCTTGGCTCCGCTCCAGGATACAAAGTTTAAATTGTAGAAGGTAAATAAATTCTAGATACCAGGGCCTCTGCTTGGGTCGCCAGGGGGCGTGGCTGGCCTGCAAACCACCACAGGCTCCTTGCTCAGGCCGCCCCACACCCCAAGGGAACCCCCATCCTGATCCGGGACACCCTTGAGGGCAAACTAGCTGGCCCCCACCCGTGCACCAGGCCTCTATCCTATCTAATAAAAGAGTAATATGCAGATTGTCCAACACTCCAACACACAATATGGCTGCCCCCATGTGGACACAAGATGGCTAGCACAAGATGGCCAGCAGGGGAGGGCAGTTGGGAGGCACCAGACCTGCAAGGGAGGGCAGTTGGGGGTGATCAAGCCAGCAGGGGAGGGCAGTTAGGGGTGACTAGGCCAGCAGAGGAGGGAAGTTGGGGGAAAACAGGCTGGCAGGTGAGCAGTTAGGTATCAATCAGGATGGCAGGGGAGTGGTTAGGGGGTGATCAGGCTGGCAGGCAGAAGCGGTTTGGGGCAATCAGGAAGACAGGCAGGTGAGCAGTTGGGAGCCAGCAGTCCTGGGTTGTGAGAGGGATGTCCGACTGCCAGTTAAACAGGCAGTCGGACATCCCTCGAGGTGTCCCAGATTGGAGAGGGTGCAGGCTGGACTGAGGGACACCCCCATTCCGTGCACGAATTTCGTGCACCGAGCCTCTAGTATATATATAAAAGGCTAAGTGACCATCTGACTGGCTGGTAGGTATGACGTGCACTGACCACTAGGGGGCAAACACTCAACGCAGGAGCTGCAGAGCTAAGGTGACAGGGCAGCAGTGGTTGTCAGTCCTTGGGTGACACACACTGGAACCAGATAGGAGGGAGCCTGATTTCACCTTTGGTCCTGAATTATATTGTTGCTGGGGCACTGTCAAACCTGAATCTGGTTTACTATACACTTGCATTTGCATTCCACACCCTGTACGACAAAAACTTTGCAGAGTGCCCTCTCGCACTCCAGGACCCTTTGGGGGATGTTGGCGAGCCAGTTTCAGCCCTAACCTTGCAGGCCAGGCGAGGGACCCCACCTGCTGGAGGGACCCCGCTCACTCCCCAGACACCCTTTGAACTGTGGCACCACCCCAGGTGCTGTAGGATGGGGAGGGACAGCAGGAGATTGACTCCAGGGCGTGTCCAGCCTGTCTCTCCCAGTCCTGCCCCACCGTCCACTTTCTAATTAACTTCCTTTCAATGTGCATGAATCTGTGCACCAGGCTACTAGTATTATATAACTGATACTAGTAGTTTGTATACTGATCCTATAGAGACCACATTTTTCTCCTCATTCTACCATAACTGCGTATTAATTCAACATTTATTCTACAAATACTTACTGATTCTCAACTATGTACAAAAGGTTCTTTGCTATGAACCATGGAGAATACAAAGATCTTCAGGCATGGCCCCTGATATCAGAATATTACTATCTATAAAATGAAAAATATTATTGTTGCACGTTGTTACATTGAAAGGCTTTGAGTGATAAACTCCACATGGTTTCCTGGCATCATGGTGGCACTCAAAAATATCTGATAAATAAATGTTGAATGCATGAGTAATATAAATGAACTGTTATAAGAATTTAGATGAAAGTATCACTTTTACCTAGAGTGAACAGTGAAGTCATTATGAAAGAGATGAAATTTAAGTCTTGAAGGATAGATAGGTTTTGAAGAACAAAGACAGAAAGAGAACAAGAATGATTGAGATACTCACAGGATGGACAGATTGAATTGCTACCAGAAAGTTTGTAGGTAAGACCAGGTAGGAAATTACTGCAATATCCTCAGCATATCACCAGATTGATAGAGATGAGGATCAAAAGGAAGGAACATGTACAATGGAAAGTATAAAGTTAGTATTAGTATAAATTAAAGCTTAAATTAACATGGAAACAAAGTATAGAATGGAGCAAAGGAGAACTCTGACCTTACGACTTTGTCCATGAAACATTATTTTCCAAGTTTCATAAAACTAATTTATAAATGAATTTTCAAACAGTAACCTCTTCAGAAAACAAAACAAAACAAAACAAAACAAAAACACCTGAATAAGGCATAAGGGGACTTGGGTATTAGTCCCGAACTACACAACTAATTAGCTGTGTGACCATGAGCAAATGTCTTCCCCTCTCTAGATCCCAGTATACTCATTTGTAAAACAAGGATTAGATAAACTGACCTCTCTAATCAATGATAACTCAAATATCGTATGGTTCTCTGGTTCCTAAATTGCCAACTACATAGCAAAAATACAGGTAGATTAAATTCCTTTTGATAAATGAGTGGTTAGTGCAGCTTAGTTCACATTCCTGAGGCATACTCTTATTCCGTTGATTTATAAATACTTATTGCAATGTCTGTAAGTAGTATTCAGCTAAGGGGCATATCCTTCCTGTTTCAGAAAAGGACTCTGAAAATTCTTCAGACATTTTACTTCACAGAAAAAATAGTAGGGCATTATTCTGTTTGCATGCTACAGAATGATAGATTTGGAGTGTAGATGTTTATTACAGCAAGTTTCACTTCCATTGACATTTATACATCTCTTTTACAACAATCTCTATTATAATAAAAACAAATTTGACTTTATCTATCTAGTATATGTATATCAAAGTGAGTTTATTTCCAATTAAATCTTCTTTAACCATGCTCTTTAAATGTTACAGAAATTCAGGATTCTATCCTGTCTTCACAGCTCATACTTTGTAGTCCTAAGGTCAATCTAATTCTCCCTTTCAAATGCCACATTATTTTTTTAAAATATGGTAACTGGAACTAAACATAATATTCTAAGTGGGTTTATAGGAATGTTGTGGTCTCATTATATAGCCAGTAGATTTTTAGATCTTTTTTATAACATGTATGCAGGTAAAAATAAGCTGTCATTTGTCAAGAAAGTCACTGTTACTTTCATTTCTCTTCTGTGCAGTTAGCTTTATTTTAGGCTTCCTGATTGGAAAATTCCTATAAATAGAGAGAATGAATTACATAGTGTGCCTAACAGTTGCACAGAGAAAAACATGTTACTCCTGACTGATGTGTAACAGCCACTTCATCCTCCATAGATAAAACTGAAAGAACATGAGTGTCCTTTATTTTATCATTTAATATGCAAACATGGTAGGTAATGCTGGCCTCATAAAATGTATTTAAAAGTGTTTCTTCCTCTTCAATTTTTTGGAAGTGTTTGAGAAAAATTGGTATTAAAATTCACCAGTGAAGCCTTCTGGTCCTGGACCTTTATTTTTTTGGGAGGTTTGTTATTACTGATTCAATCTCCTTACTAGTAATCACTCTACCCAGAATTCCTATTTCTTCATGAATCAGTCTTGGAAGATTGTATATTTCTAGGAATTAAACAACTAGAAGCAAGAACCATAACTAATGGGTATCTCTTTGAAGTGTCTAGCAAAAGACCAGGTACAAAAAAGCAGTTATTTACAAAATGGCTACAATGAACATTTAAAAGGGCTGTGATGCTCTGCTGGCAGCAAAATCTCAGACATTTCTCATAGCAATATGTTTATTGATACATCTCCCAGGGCAAAGAAAACTAAGGAAAAAATAAACAAATGGGACTAGGTCAAAATAAAAAGCTTCTGCACAGCAAAAGAAACCATCAACAAAATGAAAAGAGAGCCCACGGTATGGCATGGAAGAACGTATTTACCAGCGATACATCCCATAAGGGGTTAATTTCCAAACTATACAAGGAACTCATACAGCTTAACTAAAGGAAGACAAGCAATCCAATTATGAGTGTGCAAAGGACCTAAATAGGCATTTCTCCAAAGGGGGCATACACATGGCCAAGAAACATGAAAAAAATGCTCAGTCACTGATCATCAGAGAGATGTAAATTAATACCACAATGAGGTATCAACTTACAGTTGTCAGAATGGCTACCATCAACAAATCAACAAATGTCAAGTCTTGGTGAGGATGTGGAGAAAAAGAAACCCTCATGCACTGCTGGTGGGAATGCAGACTGGTACAGCCACTTTGGAAAACAGTATCAAGTTTCCTCAAAAAAATTAAAAATGGAACTTCCATTTGATCCAGTGATCTCACTTCTAGTAATATATCCTAAGAAACCAGAAACACCAATCAGAAAGAATGTATGTACCCCTATGTTCATAGCAGTTTCATTTACAATAGCTAAGATTTGGAAACAGCCCAAGTGCCCATCAGCAGATGAATGGATAAAAAAGCTATGGTACATTTATACTATGGATTACTATGCAGCGGTAAAAAAGAAAGAACTTTTACCATTTGCAATAGCATGGATGGACCTGGAAAGTATTATGCTAAGTGAAAGATAAGTATCACATGATCTCACTCATATGTGGAATCTAATGAACAAAATAGATCCAGAGACATAGAAGCATGGAACAGACTGACAAATTTCAGAGGGAAGGTGGGGATCAATGGGGTGGGTGGAGAATGATTTACTGAGGAACTTCATGTATATATATATACATACCCTATGGACACAGACAATAGAATGGTGAAGGCCTGGGAGGGGCAGGTGTGAGGTGGAGGGGGTCAATTGGGAAAAAAACAAACAAAGGGGACATCTGTAATATTTTCAACAAAAAAGATAATTTTTTTAAAAAAAGAACATTTCCTCCTCCAACTGAAATTTCCTTCCCTATGGATTATTGGGGTATTCCTTATATAGTTTCTATAGTTAGTTTTTTGTTGTCTCAAAAGTGTTCAATATCATCCCACTTCAGGGTTTTTTCTCCAAGTTTTGGTCTTTGTCTCTTGATCCCAATCAAATAAAATAATAAAATCCCCTTGGTGAAAATCAACATATTGACATTGTCTTCGATTTTAAGTGTCAATTTTAATATTTTAGCAAAACCAAACAGGCCCACCAACAAGTCTCTAAATAAAATTTCCAATGCATGGTTATCCAGGTGACTTATTAAAATATAAATCTCTTAGCTAAGTTTACACAAGGGTTATGATTAGCATTAAATGAGTGCCCATGAAAGCTTTTAGCTATTTTCTGACCTAATATATTTTTTGGCCATTCTGTTTTCTTTAAGTGTTTAGTGTGTTGTTGTTTTTTCTTCTTTTCAGGAGCTGTCTGTATTATTCCTTTTGTATATTTACCCTTTTCACTTTATCAATTACTAAAGGTTACTCCCATAACTGTCTTCTCAAATAATGCATAAGCATTTCCTTTATTCAAACATAGCTATATGTATATCCATTTTTTAGAAAACATGCCCTCTTAAGTCTAAAACTTTACCAGGCATGCATTTTTTTCCTAAAGGTTCTTCAACAATCCTGCCCCAGGTTTTTTGTTGTTGTTGTTGTTGTTGTTGTTGTTGTTGTTGTTGTTTTTCTGCCCCAGGTTTTTGGATAAAACTCTTCCTATCACTATCTCTTGAGTAAAACAAAATTTAAAAAGAATGAAAAATGAAAATAAGAAAAGAACTCTCCTCTCCTCTTATGTGAATAGAAATCATCACTAATGGAAATGATTCAATATTCCCCAGCATGTGTAGATCCTTCTTACCCATCCCATCATGCATCTCCCATTGTCTCTATAGTGATGTCTGTATTAGGACTCCTTATCATTACATTTGTTCTCTTCCAAGCTGTAGAAAATGTTAATGTTTTCACACTGAAAATTTAAAGATTTCAGACTGCCTCTTCATCTCTCCAGGACTATTGGACTTTCTTTTTTTCCCCTTCATACTATTGTAGCAATCCTCCTATATGAGATCTTTAGACCTTTACGATGCTTGCGTGTAAACCTCTTGGTCTTATAGCAATCACATCTTGAAGAATGTCTTTGTATCTGTGAATGTTCCCCCCTAAAAATCACAAGTGGCAATGAAATACCACCCAGTTATTCCTGAAGGTGACTTCGTATTTGAAAACAATACATTTTTGCCTTACTCAAAAATACCATGTCCTTATTACCTCACCCTAATCATTTACTTATTACACTCTTCAGAAAACAAAACTGAAAAAAATCAATAGGATGTCACACAAAATAAGCAGACAGGTCTAAATTTTTTATATACAAATTGTAGAGCATTTTAGGCATGGAGGGAAACTCAAAGATGGTCAAAGCCTTGACTCTTTTAAAAGCATCATTTTATTTAAATATTTTAATAGGAAAGAAACTAATGTCCTACTTCAATAATCTTTGAGTGCTAAAATAATAAAATAAAAATCATGTGTAACAAAAGGATAAATGTGTCTTAATTGTAGAAAATAACATTCATTTGTAAACTTTAAAAGCCTGCTAATCAAAGAGTTTCTTTAGATCCTTCAAATACTATTGTAATTCTAACATTTCTTCTGCTGACCATAATATGTGTATAGAATATAAACCTACATATAAATGTATATGTTTTCCACCCAGATAAACAAAATATTAAATACCAAATCACATCATTTTTCCAAACTATTTTTCAGGGGAAAAAGATAATTTTATGTTTAAATACCATTGTTTAAATTTCAACTTTGATGTCTAGCTAAAAGGAAAAATAGACTAGTGAAAGCAACAATGTACATTTACAATGAAATAGAAGCAAGCTATCTTCATACAAGAGTTTTAAAAATCAGTTATAATATAGTTTTGACAACTGCTTAAATGTTAGGAGTAAGCTGTGGTTAAGAAAAGTACATTGCCACAGCATATAGAAATTTACCTCACCATATTGTAACATGACAATATAAACAGGATGTTTACATGATCAAAGTGTTTTAAAATGCTAACCATATCATATGTTAATACAAAATTTTAAAGGATATGAAGTTGTAAGGAGAATGATCACCATGAAATAAAATTTTTTTAAATTTATTTGAAGCATCAAAAACACCTCTAAAAAGGAGAAATAGTCCCAAAGTCAATTTCTTCTTCTCTAATCACTATCAAAAAACAAAACAAACAAACAAACAAAAACCCTTAAGAAAATCTAATTCTGAATAAAGCACCTAAATTTGACTTTGAAACCCTAGATTATTTCATATACAGCAGGTCCTTTAATAACACTGTTTGTGGGGTGTTTTTTTTTTCAATTTCATTATAATGTGTTGATGAAATGCCTTAGAAACTTATCTCTCATCAATTAGCCTATGGTAAAATTGATTTCATTATAAGTCTTTTCACGTCAAATAACAGAATGTGTTGATGATATTAAGTGGAGACTTACTAGACTTAAAATATAATCTAAACATATATGTCTAAATGTACAGTTTTAATTAAGGAAATAATGTTATAGGAATAAATTCTGAAAAAAAATCTGAATTTCTTGACAAATAATTTTTCTCTTTAACCAGTTTTCTTTTGGATTGAAAATTGACCAGTATCATATACTAGCTTCTGGTCTTATTTTCCTACATTTGAAGTAGCCAAAGTGCCAGAAAACAGAATTGAACCTCCAAGTGTCAAGTCTATGCCAATTTACCAAAAGATTCTTGCTAAACACTGATAAACTGTTCCTAAACTATTATTGTGGATTTTAGAATACAAGTATTATCACAACTAAAATTAAGCCCAACTGTTAAAACTACAATGTAGTACTGAAAAAAATCTATTTAGCAATGGGCAAATCTTCAATATTTTAGAATTCTTTTTTTTTTCCAAATTTCAGTAACTTGGTGACACTGAATGATAAACAGTTCTGTTTGCACTGGCTCTAGAAAATGAATAAAGTGTCTTAGAAAACATGTAAGTATGTTTTCCTATCACTAAAGACAGTTATTAGCATAAAGGGAATATCAAGAAATTAGGGGCTTTTCTGTCTTTCACAAATAAATTCTCCCAGGTTACCCATTTGTTTTAACTGTGCCTTTCTTATTAATATTTTTTTCAAAACAACTTTTCTTTTTAAACTTTTTATTTAGTATGTTATCTTAAATTTATTTTAAATAATTTTAAAGGTTTTGGTTTAAATTTACCACCTTTACACTTTGGCCAATTTTTAAGTATACTTTTTGGCTATCTGCATTTTTCTGTCAAAAAAATATATATATGTATATGTAAGTACACAAATTTATGTAATTTAATAATTTTTTTATTTAAATTAATGTGATAAGAATGCTATATTTCTCTCTCTCTGAATGTATACCTCACAGTATAACTGAAATCCTGGACTCTAAATTCTACATATATCTTAGCCTTGGGTCATTAAGACTTCTGTGTAAGACTATGAGTGGGGTTCTTATTTGAACATTTAGGTTTAGACAGTATCTAGCATTGTTCTAAAGACTAGCATTTGTTAAATACAAAATAAGCATTTGCTTAATAAAACTCAAGAGTTACCTAAGGATTTTTCTGATATAATCTCAGTATGTTTTGCTGCAGGTATAATCATTTGTAGGTATTAAAGGGATTTACTAATATGAATTAAATGGTTATTTATTCTTCCATAAGTATTACAATTGTATCCATCCAGATAACATCTAGTAAGTTAATTTTCTCATTTCTGAATTTAAGAGATGAACCAAAGAACTTATATGCATATATGCATAACCCATGGGCATAGACAATATTTTGGTAGGTCTGGGGGTGGTGGATTCAGGGTAAAGGTGGTGGAGGGGGAAAGGGGACATCTGTAATATAACAATAAAGATAAATGTTTAATAATTAAATAGGGTTCTCTATTATTTTTTAATGCTGCAAAATAAATCTTTTTGAATCTGTCATATTTAACTCAATACCTAAAGGAGAAAAATGGATATAATGTATTCTGTATTTTTCTGTTTAACTGAATTTTCACTACAAAATATTGATTTTTCTGAGAAGAACCAAGATGGCGGTGTAGGTAAACATAATACTCACCACCATATCAAAATCACAACTAACATACAGAATGACCATCATTAGCCATCGTTCAGAACCACCCAAAAGCCGGCTGAATATAAGTCCTACAATGAGAAAAGTAAAGAATAAAGCAAATGAGACTAATAAGAGGGTCAGAAGCACAGAATGGGTTGGTGTGACACCCACATGTGGCATTTTTTTAAAAATATATTTTATTGAGTTTTTACAGAGAGGAAGGGAGAGGGATAGAGAGTTAGAAACATCGATGAGAGAGAAACATCGATCAGCTGCCTCCTGCACACCCCTTACTGGGGTTGTGCCCACAACCAAGGTACATGCCCTTGACCAGAATCGAACCTGGGACCTTTCAGTCCGCAGGCCGACGCTCTATCTACTGAGCCAAACCGGTTTCGGCAACATGTGGCATTTTTTTAATCCAGAGGTATATCTTGGCTATGGAGGCCTCCTGTGAAGAGCAAGGGTCCAGCTCCACACCAAACTCCCAGTCCAGGGTTCCAGAACTGGAAAGAGAAGTCCTCATATCTTTGGGCTATACAAAGCAGCAGGGATTGTGGCTAAGTGACACAGAGGCTGCTGGAGACCCAGGCATTTCCTCTTAAAGAGCCAGCACATGAACTTACATGGACTTGCTTCCTCTGAGTTCCAGCACTGGGTCAATAGCTTGTGGGGATTCAGGGACATACAGGGAGGAACTGGATTGTCTGGCATCAGAGCAAGAACTCAGGGGTGTCTTTCTCCCAGACAGGGATGCTCACAGGGGTCATTGTTCCTATGCTGAGGTCTCCCCCATGGCAGAGCTGACTGGCAGCCATATCTGAATTTCCATCAGTCTGACTCACACTGTTTGCTCCACCCTGGTGGTTCCCTGAGACCATGCCCCATCCAATCTGTAGCTCCACCCAAGCTGTTTAAATGGCCTGTCCTGGCTCAGGCTTCAGACTTTCCTAAAATCTCTCAAACAAATAGTAGTTGGCATCAGCATTCCCCATACCTATCAATAAGATGCCCAAGAGAACTAAGCATTGCCTGGGCACCTCCAAGCCCAACACATGTAGCAACTATCTGCAGAATGGTGGCTCCAGGAAGTGGCTGACTTTGCATCTTCTGGGAGGTCCACAAGCCATTCCCTCCCGCCACCCCCTCCTCATATTGGACAGCTTCAGACCATACCAGATTACAACTTTACATATCCACATGCAACACATTCAAGGGGCACACTCAGTGAGCACAAAAGCCCCACTGAAGCAAGCCCTGTGCTTCATAGGGATATCTCCTGCACAACAGCTCTTCCACTGTAGTTGCAGCTGGTCCTTACAGCAAATTGGCTTGGAGGTCAATTCCTCCCAGTGACACCAACAGAAATCAAGGCACAACTACAACAGGACTGTGCACACAGATCACATAGGGGTGAACCTAGAGTGATCAGCTCAGGTGACTGGGGAGGCTGAGCCAATGGGCCCTAAGAGACACCTACTACAAAAGGCCACTCTACCAACTCCTGGATACATAGCAGCTCTATCTAATACATAGAAACAAGCACAGGGAAACAGACAAAATGGGAAGACAAAGTAGCAAGTTACAAATAAAAGAATAGGAGAAATTTCCAGAAAAAGAACTAAATGAAATGGAAGCAAGCAAACTACTAGATACAGTGTTGAAAACAATGGTTATAAGGATACTCAAGGGTCTTGATGAGAGCTTCAAGGGACTTAGTGAGTCTTTCAAGGACCTTAGTGAGAATTTCAAAGACATGAAAAAGGACCAGTAAGAAATTAAGCATACATTAACTGAAATAAAAAATAATTTACAGGGATGCAACAGTAGAATAGAGAATTCTGAGAATCAAATCAGTGATTTGGAATATGAGGAAACAAAAAACATCCAATCAGAAGAGCAAAAAGGAAAAATAATCCAAAAATATGAAGATACTATAAGGAGCCTCTAGGACAACTTCAAGCGTACCAACATTTGCATTATGGAGGTACCAGAAGAAGAAGAGAGAGAGCAAGATATTGAGAACCTATTTGAAGAAATAATGACAGAAAATTTCCCCTACCTGGTGAAAGAAATAGACTTACAAATCCAGGAAGCACAGAGAATTCCAATCAAGTGGAACCCAAGAGGCCCACACCAGACACATCATAATTAAAATGTCAAAGGTTAAAGACAAAGAGAATCTTAAAAGCAACAAGAGAAAAGTAGTTAATAATAAGGAAAAAAGTTTTAAAATACCAGGTGTACCGGTTAATAATGCAGATTTTGTAATCAAAGAAAACATGATAATTTCAAGCGAAATATCAAAAGTGCTTTATTCAAAGTAATGTTCATCGCTATCTACACATTTCCCCATCTTTCAGGTAATTTGTGGATACTGTCTCAATAGAACTTTTCTTATTTTGAGGCAAACCATTCGAGGACCCAATTTTCCACTTCTTCGTAAGTTTATTATTATTATTATTATTATTATTATTATTATTATTGATTAAGGTATTACATATGTGTCCTTATTCCCCCCATTACTCCCCCCCCTCAATCCCCATGTACATTTTGAAGTGCTGCTCAGAAAGTGCGTGTGCCATCGATCCAAACAAGTGGTAATCTGAAGGAGCAAGGTCTGGTGAATACCATGTGTGGGTTAATAGTTCCCAGGCAAGATCTTTTAACGTGTCTTTAACTGGTTTTGAAGTGTGTGATGGTGTGTCATCATGAAGAAAAATTACTTTGCTGTGTCTTCTGGAACATTCTGGAAGTTTCATGATCAAAGCATGGTTCAAATTGATTATTTGTTGTTAGTAGTGATCAGTATTAATGGTTTCACCTGGTTTTAGAAGCTCATAATACACCACAACTTCCAGATCCCACCAAACGCAGAGCATTGTCTTCTTTCTGAAGCGATTTGGCCTTGCAGTTGATGTTGATGGTTGACCTGGATCAACCCATGATTTTGTGCATTTGGGATTCTCAAAATAAATCCACTTTTCATCGCCAGTCACAATTCGATGCAAAAAGAATTTCTTTCATGCCATTGAAGCAACATTTTACTGATGACTTTTCGGTTTTCCATTTGTCTTTCGTTCAATTGATATGGCACCCATTTTTCTTCCTTTAAAATCTTTCTCACTGCTTGTAAACTATCACAAATTATTTGTTGAGCAACGTTTAATATTTCTGCAAGTTATTTTTGAGTTTGACATGCATTTTCATCCAATAATGCTTGTAATTGTTGGTCTTCAAACTTTTTCGGTTGACCTGGACGTTCTTTGTCTCTCACACTGAAGTCATCACTTTTAAAGCATTTAAACCAGCATTCACAAGTATCTTGAGATGGTGCATGTTCATCATAAGCTTCCCAAAGTATTCAGCAGCACTTTTTTTCAAAATAAAGTAATGAATTGTAACTTCCCACAAATGCTCTTTTTTGGGGGCATGAAATTTGACATTTTTAAGTGTAAAAATATCTATATTAACACCTTCAGCAAATTTGACTATGAAGTTTTGAAGTTTGTTGTCAATACAAAAAAAAGCATACATATCAAATCGCATATATATCATCACATGTGTAACTCCATCTAATGAAAAAAATATGTATAATTAACTGGTACACCTAGTATGAATAATAAAATGACAATAAATACATATCTATCAATAATTTAATCTAAAAATTACAATAAAGAAACAATAAATCTAATGAACAAAGTAAATTGATGAATAAAATAGAACCAGAAGCATGGAAACATGGAAGAGACTGATGAAACTCAGAGGGAAGCAGGGAGGGATGGCAGGAAGATATTAACTAAAGAACTTATATGCATATATACATTCCTATGGACAATAAAGGCCTGGGAAAGGGCGGGAACCAGGTTCAGGGGGGTAATGGGAGGAAAAATGGGGGACATCTGTAATACTCTCAACAATAAAGATTTTTTTAATATATTTATTTTTCTGTCAAAGGATATTACTTCAACACTGTTGCAAATATTTTACTAAAAGGGAGCATTTTATTAAGCTCATATCTTTTTGAAATAGCACAAGTATGCTTATATATACTAAATAAAAAATTATAAATCCTTAGTACACCAATTGAGTTCACTCTGTATCACCACCTTACAAATAATACTGTACTTAATTATAAAACTATCTTAATTTACATTGAAGGGAATTTTTACCAAAATAAATAATAATCCTGCTGTGATTATACAAACTCAGATGCCATAAATCTCTTGAAGGTGAGATTCTGTTAAAAAATATCAAGAAAACCATTTCAGTTCTCTTTTTGAAACATTGGAATTGAATAATGAAATAATTATCCAACAGAAAAAAATCATGCGTAAACTGAAAAACATATTATTTCAATAACCACCATCCTTAGATATCAATCACATTTTTTAAATTATAATTCTAAGTTCACAATTTGCCTCTAGCAATCTAACATATCAAATAAAAAAGCAACAACAGTATGTCTACCCACAAAACAATAACAGTAGGTACAATTTTACCAATTTTTTTGCTAAAAAATATTTAAAAAGCAGATATGCCATAAGGGTTTTTAAATTTTTAGCAAATTGCCAGATGGGGCAGAATAAAAGACAAACTGCTCTTTCATTTCTGAAATATTATTTCAAATTTTATATGTGTTTTCACTTAATAATATTAGGATTAATTATGGAATTTACAAGGTCCTTCAGACTAATGAAGTGTATATTGTAATTCAGATTATGCCCATTAACAAAAGAATGCACATTCAGTATCATCATTCAGAAAAACATATTAAAGTACCAGTAAAATACTATTTAGTTTTAAAATTATGTTTCTTTTCATGCTATTGGGGTAAAAGTGGTGTTTTTTTTTAAATGTTATATATAGCGTGTTCCCCAAAATGTATACACACTTTGAATGATTATAAAGTCAGTGTTTATTAACATACAGTTCACTTTCAAAATTTAAAAGAATCTACAGAAGTGACTTTGAGCATGTTTTCATATGTCTCTTGGCCTTTCTTATGTCTTCTTTCAATAAATATCTATTTAAGTCCATTGCCCATTTTTTGATTGGGTTGTTTATCTTCCTTTTGTTAAGTTATATGAATTCCCTGTAAATGTTGGAGATTAAACCCTTATCATTGATAACATTGGCAAATATGTTCTCCCATGCAGTGGGCTTTCTTGTTATTTTGTTGATGGTTTCTTTTGCTGTGAAAAAGCTTTTTATTTTGATGAAATCCCATTTGTTTATTTTCTCTTTAATTTCCACTAACCTAGGAGCTATATCAGTGAAGAAATTGCTTTGGCATATGTCTGAGATTTTGCTGCCTGTGGATTCCTCTAAGACTTTTATGGTTTCCCATCTTATGTTTAGCTCCTTTATCCATGTTGAGTTTATCTTTGTGTATGGTGTAAGTTGGTGATACTTTTCGAAAGAAGACATAAAGAAGGCCAAGAGAAATGAAAACATGCTCAAAGTCACTAATCATCCAAGAGATGCAAATCAAAATGACAATGTGGTACCATCGCACACCTGTCAGAATGGCTATCATCAACAAATCAAGAAACAAGTGCTGGCGAGGATGCAGAGAAAAAGGAACCCTCCTTCACTACTGGTGGGAATGCAGACTGATGCAGCCACTGTGGAGAACAATATGGAGTTTCCTCAAAACACTAAAAATGGAACTCCTATTTGACCCAGTAATACCACTTCTAAGAATATATCCCAAGAAAACAGAAACACCAACCAGAAAAGATATATGCACCCCCATGTTCATAGCAGCACAACTTAACATAGCTAAGATTTGGAAACAGCCTAAGTTCCCATCAGCGGATGAGTGGATCAAAAAACTGTGGTACATCTACACAATGGAATGCTGCACTGCTGTAAAAAAGAAGGAATTCTTACCATTTGCAGCAGCATGGATGGAACTGGAGAGCATTATGCTAAGCTAAATAAGCCAGTCAGAGAAAGATAAATATCACATGATCTCACTCATTTGTAGAATATAATGAACACCATAAACTGATGAATAAAAACAGATCCAGAGACAGAGAAGCATAGATCAGACCCTCAAACCTCAGAGGGAAGGTAGGGGAGGGTGGGGGTAAGGGAGAGATCAACCAAAGGACTTGTATGCATGCATATAAGCCTAACCAATGGACACAGACACCAAGGGGGTGAGGGCATGAGTGGGGGTTTGGGTGGCAATGGGGGGATATGGACATATATGTAATAACTTAATCAATAAAGAAAAAATTTATATATAAAAAGGAATCTACAGAAGTGAATTTTTTTTTTCTTTGCCAATACCTGTTTTCAAACTGATGACCGTGCTGGTCCACACAAAGTAATGGATTTGCACACATCAAGAATCATTTCATTTGGTATTTGTGCAGCCTCAATTTGTGAACTGTTGTGGCTTTGTACTGTAAACTTTATCTTTTATGTATCTCCATAAAAAAGTCTAGTGGATAAATTTTCTTTGTTCAAAGCTTAGTCTTGCTTCACCCATTACTAGTATTTCAAATCAATGAAACCTGAAAAGGAGTGAAAATTAAGTGAGTTATCAGCTGTTAAAGTGTGTATATATTTTTGGGGGGGGGGCACCAAAAAATGTATACACACTTTGAATAATTATAAAGGCAGTGTTTGTACTTCAACTGCGTTTTCACACTTCCAGTGGCATTTTAGTATAAATTCCCTTTGTTCAAAGCTTAGTTTGGCTGAAAATCCTATATAATGAAAGCCTGATATGCAAATCGACCAAAGGGAAGAACACAGGAGCTGCCCCGGGTGGTCAGTGTGCTCCCACAGGGGTAGTGCTGCTCAGCCAAAAGCCATGCTCACAGCTGGAGAGCACATGAGGTGGGCCATAAGGAGTGAGGGGTCCCAGACAGCAAGAGCCCCAGACTGGAAGAGGGAGGATTGGACCTAAACCGGCAATAGGATATCCTCAAGGGGTCCTGGACTGCGAGAGGGTGCAGGCCAGGCTGAGCGACCCCCTTAGTGCATGAGTCTCATGCACCGGGCCTCTAGTAAAGAAATATCAATTGAACTATCAGCTGTTAGTATGTGTATGCATGTTTTTGGGACATCCTGTATTGGTCATATATCTGAGTTCAAATATTTTGTTTAGAAAATCATTTATAATTCACTTGTGAAAAAGTTTTTATTACCAAAAAGAGATTCAATCTATTCTCAGGAAAAGGTGGGAGATGCATTTTAATAAAAAAGCAATATATAGAGCTTTTTAAGCCCAGAACAGTGGTCATGGCTTGAGTAGATCTTGAGCTCACCACCTCCCATGGATACAACAAATCTACAACTACATATGGAATAATTCTTTTTTTTAAAATACCTGGAAACTGAATGAAGAAAGCCTCCACAACAAGGAAAACATCAAGAAGGGTAGAAGAGGCAGAGATAAAGACCCCTTAAGAAAAAAATGAAAAAAGAAAAAACAACACACTCCAACCACAGTGTTTCGTGATACAGAGAGTATCTACCCTTAGCATACTCAAAGGTATAGAACTTTTTTTCCCTGAGGAACAAGAAATTTGAGCTCCACATCAGGGATGCTGACCCTTAGAAACCTGTATAAGAAAGATGAACCCCACAAAATGTTTGGCTTGGAAAACCAAAGGGGAATACATAAAGGAAAATTATAGAAAAGTAAGGAAAGGAAAATCTAATATTAAAGGTCTCCTTAACTTTCTCAAGTATCCATCAGTAGATGAGTGTATAAAAAGACTGCAGTACACTTACACAATGGAATACCACTTGGCCATAAAAAGAAGGAAATCTTACCCTTTGCAACAGCATGAATGAACCTGGAGAGTATTATGCCAAGTGAAATAAACCTACCATAGAAAGACAAGTACCATATGCTTTCACTCATATGTGGAATCTAATGAACAAAATGAACTATCAAACAAAATAGACACAAATTCATAAATAGAGAGCAAGCTTACAGTTGTTGGGTGGGGGGTTTGGGAGTGGGGAAGGAGGGGTTGAGCAAAAAGGAGATAAAACTCATGAACACAGACAACAGTGTGGTGGTTGCCAAGGGGAAATGGGGTAGGGGAAGTGGTAGAGGGTACAGGGGGGATAAATGATAATGGATGAAGCCTTGACTTGGGGTGGTGAACACACAATACAGTGTACAGCTAATATATTGTAGAATTGTGCACCAGAAACCTGTATAATTTTGTTAACCAGTGTTACCTCAATAAATTCAATAAAAATAAATGGAATTTACAAAAAGACACAATGAAATATCACCTCATACATGTCAGAATGGCTATTATAAAAAAGAGAAGAAATAACAGGTGATGTGGAGAAAAGGAACCCTCATGCACTGTTGGTAGGATGTAAATTGGTACAGTCATGGTGAAAATAGTATTGAAGGATCCTGAAAAACAATTCGAAAAGAGCTACTGAGATCCAAGATGGTGACCAGCAAGAAGATAGGGAGAGAGTGTGTGAGAGAGTAAGGGAGTAATAGAGGCATGTGTGGACATGTGTGGTGTGTGTGAGAGCTAGGGACAGTTAGATCCTGCAGGTCTTCCAAGGGGTTGCCAAACCAGGCAGTCTTAGACAGTGAAACCCCACTGCCACCACAAACACTCCAGGGAGGACACCGCCAGCACAGAGACCATGCCATCTTGAAGAACAGAACTGCTTGAGACTAGGATCTTAGCCTCGCCACTACCCAATCTGGTCTTAGTCACAAACTGGGACCCTACAGCCACTTGGGTAAAAGACCTGCGACCACAGCTGCAGACCCATGGACACCAAGACCCCAGGCACCCCGGCCAAAGATTTCTGAGTCACACAGCCAATCCCCGTACCTGCTGGCCCGAAGCAGTGGCATAACAACTGCCAGACCCTCTCTGCACCAACAGGCCTCCTGCCCACACACAGCAGCAGTGTCTCTACCTGAATTTAATACTAGGTGTGCGGACAGGGGATGTTTGTTTCCCTTGACCAGACCCAGCGCTCACACAGAAGGGCTGCGCTGAATTTGAGCCTGGGTGCACAGACACATGGAGTTTGTTTCCTGCAGTGCACACCTTTGGGACAAGACCCCATGCCCACACTGGACGGCAAGTGTCACCTGACTTTGATTCAGGGCAAGAGCACACAGAAGGCTGTTATCTGCAGGGCAGGAGTGGACCTCCTGTGGACACAGTGTGATTGTGCAACCTGGTCCCCCAAGCAGACCAGGGACCCTGATTCTCTGCTCAAGAGGCAGCACTGAGCACTAGTGACTTGACTCTGTCTCTCATCGCATGCACCTGGGATCCCTGATCCCCAGTGCATTCACACTAAGAGCCAGTGACTCCAATTCTTGGCACATGCGCACACAGGGACCCTGATTCTTGGTGCAAGGCTGCAACAAGCAACAGAGACTCTGATACTCGATTCTTGGCGTGGACACAGGGGGTTTCTGACTCCTGACACGTGCTAGGGGACTCTGATTTTTGGCACACACCAGTGGGGTTTCTGTTTCACCGAGGCACAGGCCAGGTCCCTGATTCTAGGTGTGCACATGAGGCCACACTGAGCGCCTGTAAATCTGATCCTGGGCGAGCATGGCTCCCACCAAACCCCAGAACCCACACGTCTTGGTGTTGGAGCTCTTCAGTGACACTTGGGGTGTGAAGTTTCCACTGCACATGGCCCAGGCCCCCACAACTCGACATTTGAACCTTCGAGTGATAGTCAGAATGGGGAGATAAGGAAACAATCCCCAGAGGGGAAAAATATGAGGAATTGTCAAGAACTGAAATAAGTGAAATGGAAGCATGAAATATGACAGAAAAATAATTCAGAGTAGTGGTCATACAGTTCATACACCGGATAAACAAGAAAATCAATAACCTACACAAAAATCAGGAAGAAATCAAAAGTTATATAGCTACAATCAAAAACACCATGGAAGATTTCAACAGTAGACTAGAAAAAGCAGAGGACCAAATTAGTGAGTTAGAAGATACGGTACAGAAACAAGCCCAATGTGAACAGCAACTAGAGAAAAAAATTAAAAAGCAGGAGGAGAGACTAAGGGAGCTTTGGGAAAATGCAAAATGAAGTAAAATACATATCATAGGGCTGCCAGAAGAACAAGAAGAGCAGCAAGGATTAGAAAATCTATTTGAAGAAATAATGACAGAAAACTTCCCTGATATGGGAAAGAAAAAAGTTACACAAGTACAGAGAGTCCCAAGTAAGATGAATCCCAAAAGACCCACACCAAGATATGTCAAAATTACAATGGCAAATGTTAATGACAAAGAGAGACTCTTAAAGGCTGCAAGAGAGAGACAGAGAGTTACCTACAAATTATCCCCCATCATATTATCAAATGATTTATCAACAGAAACACATCAAGCTAGAAGAGAATGGAAGGAGTTATACAAAGTGATGCAAAGCAAAGGACTGAATCCAAGAATACTCTATCCAGCAAGACTATCAATCAAAATCAAAGGGGAAATCAGGAGCTTCGCAGATAAAAAATGGCTAAGGGAGTTTATCACTAACAAGCCAGCAATGCAAGAAATGCTAAAGGAAATGCTCTAAAAAGAAGAAATAGAAAGGGAGGAAGGAAGACAGGCATAAAATACAGAAATGGCTACAAACAAGTACCTATGAATAATAACATTAAACATAATGGATTAAATGCTCCAATCAAAAGACATCCAGTGAATGAATGGATAAGAAAACATGACCCATATACACTGAGTGGCCAGATTATTATGATCTCTGAATGCATAATAATCTGGCCACTCAGTGTATGTCTGTTCTTGTGCTAGTACCAGGCAGTTTTGAGAACAACGGCTTTGTAGTATAGCTTGATATCTTGTATTGCAATCCCTCCAACATTGTTCTTATTTCTCAAGATTGTGGCAGCTATTGGGGGTCTTTTTTTATCCCAGATGAATTTTTGGAGAATTTGCTCTAGGTCGTTGAAGTATGCTGTTGGTATTTTAATGGGGATTGCATTGAATTTATAGATTGCTTTCAGTAGTATGGACATTTTAATGATGTTGATTCTACCAATCCATGAACATGGTATATTCTTCCATTTGTTCATGTCTTTCTCTATCTCTTTTTTCAGCATTCTGAAATTTTCTGAGTACAGGTCCTTTATCTCCTTGGTTAAGTTTATTCTTAGGTATCTTAGTTTTTTTGTTGCAATGGTAAGTGGGATTGCTTTTTAAATTTTCTTTCTGTGAGTTCATTATTGGAGCATAGAAAAGCCATAGACTTCTGGGTGTTAATTTTGTATCCTGCTACATTGCCAAATTCATTTATTAAGTCTAGTAGTTTTTGATGGAATCTTTGGGGTTTTCTATGTACAATATCATGTCTTCTACAAATAAGGAAAGTTTTACTTCTTCTTTTTCAATTTGGATGCATTTTATTTACTCTTCTTGTCTGATCACAATGGCTAGTGCCTTCAGTACTAGGTGTAACAGGAGTGGTGAGAGTGGGCATCCCTGTCTTGTTCCTGTTCTTAGTGGAAATGGTTTTAGTTTTTGCCCATTGGGTATGATGTTGGCTGTGGGTTTGTCATAAATGGCCATTATGATGTTGAGGTATGATCCTTCTATTCCCATCTTGCTGAAGGTTTTTTTCAAGAAAGGGTGTTGGATTTTGTCAAATGAATTTTCTGCATCAATGGATATGATGATATGGTTTTAATTTCTCAGTTTGTTTATACACATTTATTGATTTGTGGATATTGTACCATCCTTGCATCCACAGAATAAATCCCACTTAAGCATGGTGTAGGATCTTTCTTATGTAATGCTGGATTTGATTTGCTGGAATTTTGCTGAGGAATTTGGCGTTTGTGTTTATGAGGGATATTGGTGTGTAGTTCTCTTTCTTTGTATTCTCTTTATATGGTTTTGGGATTAGGGTAATGCTGGCTTTGTAGAAAGAGCTTGGAAGTGCTCCTTCTTCTTGAATTCTTTGGAATAGTCTGAGGAAAATAGGTTTTATTTCTTCTTTGAATGTTTTATAAATCTCTCCTGTGAAGCTGTCTGGTCCAGAGCTTTTGTTTGTTGGAAGATTTTTGATTACTCTTTCAGTTTACTCCATAATTATCAGCCTATTCAGATTTTTTTGATTCCTCCTGGTTGAGTTTTTGAAGGTCATAATTTTTTAGAAATACGTCCTTTTCTTCTAGGTTGACCAGTTTGTTGGAGTAGAGTTGCACATAGTATTTTTTTACAATTCTTAGTATTTTTTGTGGGGTCTGTTGTTATTTCACCTCTTTCGTTTCTGATTTTGTTTATTTGGGTTCTCTCTCTTTGCTTCTGGGTGAACCTGGCTAGAGGTTCATCAATCCTGTTTATCCTTTCAAAGAACCAGCTCTTCGTTTCACTGGTCTTTTGTATTTTTTTTTTTTTTTGGTCTCTATGTCATTTATTTCCGCTCTGATCTTTATTATTTACTTCCTTCTGCTTACTATGGGCTTTTCTTATTGTTCTCTTTCCAGTTCTTCAAGTTGCAGAGTTAGATGATTTATTATTAGTTTTTCTTGTTTTTTGAGGTATGCCTTTAATGCAGTGACCTTCCCTCTCAGTGCTGCTTTCATTGTGTAGCAAAGATTTGGGGTTGTTGTGTTTTCATTGTCGTTTGTTTCCAGGATGTGTTTTATTTCTTCTTTGATCTCTTTGGTAACCCACTCATTGTTTAATAGAATGCTATTCAGCCTCCAAGTGTTTGACTTTTTGTGATTGTTTCTACTATAGTTGATTTCTAATTTTATGCCATTGTGATCTGAGAAGATGCTTGATATGATTTCAATCCTCTTGAATTTGGACTTTGCCTGTGTCCCAATATGTGGTCTATCTTTGAAAATTTCCCATGTGTGCTTGAGAAGAATGTATATTCTGTAGTTTTGGGGTGGAATGTTCTAAAGATGTCAATTAAGTCTATCTGATCTAGTGAGTCATTTAGGATTGATGTTTATTTGCTAATTTTTTGTTTAGATGATTTATCCAGTGATGTTAATGGGGCATTAAAGTCTCCTACTATGATTGTGTTGCTGTCAATTTCACCCCTGATATCTTCCAGAAGTTGTTTTATGTATTTGAGTGCTCCTGAATTGGGTGCATAAATGTTTACCAGAGTTATATCCTCTTTTTGTATTTATCCCTTTAGAATAATGAAGTGGCCTTACTTATCTCTTGTTATGGTCTTCAATCTGAGGTCTATTTTTTCA
Organism: Eptesicus fuscus; assembly: GCF_027574615.1. Taxonomy (NCBI): domain Eukaryota; kingdom Metazoa; phylum Chordata; class Mammalia; order Chiroptera; family Vespertilionidae; genus Eptesicus; species Eptesicus fuscus. The sequence continues at coordinate 29,846,873 of NC_072473.1, forward strand.
GATATAAGTTTTGCTACCCCAGCTTTTTTTTCATTTCCATTTGCCTGATAGATATGTTTCCATCCCTTCACTTTCAATCTGTGTGAGTCCCTTGATCTGAGGTGAATCTCCTGTAGACATCATATACAGTGAGTGGCCAGATTATTATGGTCTCTGAATGCATAATAATCTGGCCATTCAGTGTATAGACCAGTGAAACAGAACAGAGGACACAGAAATCAGCACAAGCTATTATGCTCAATTAATATTTGACAAAGGAAGCAAGACCATATAATGCAGTCAAGACAGTCTCTTTAATCAATGGTGTTGGGAAAACTGGACATATACTTGCAAAAAATGAAACTAGAACATCTATTTACACCATACACAAAATTAAACTTAAAATGGATAAAGGACTTAAACATGAGATGGGAAACCATAAAAATCTTAGAAGAAGCCAAAGGCAGCAAAATAGCAAACATTTGTCATAGCAATATATTTGGAAACTAAAGAGAACATAAGCAAATGGAACTACATCTAAATAAAAAGCTTCTGCACAACAGAAGAAACCATCAAAAAAATAACAAGAAAGCCCACGGAATGGGACAACATATTTGCCAATGTTATCAATGATAAGGGTTTAATCTCCAACATTTACAGGGAACTCATACAACTTAACAAAAGAAAGATAAACAACCCAATCAAAAAATGGGCAAATGACCTAAATAGACACTTTTTGAAAGAGGATATTCAGAATGCCAAGAGACATATGAAAACATGCTCAAAGTCACTAATCATCTGAGAGATGCAAATCAAAACAACAAGGAGGTACCACCTCACACCTCTCAGAATGGCTATCATCAACAAACTACAAGTGCTGGAGAGGATGCAGCGAAAAAGGAACCCTCCTTCACTGCTGGTGGGAATGCAGACTGATGCAGCCACTGTGGAAAATAGTATGGCATTTCCTCAAAAAATTAAAAATGGAACTGCCATTTTACCCAGTAATTCCACTTCTATGAATATATCCCAAGAAACTAGAAACACCAATCAGAAAGGATATATGCACCCCTATGTTCATAGCAGCACAATTCACCATAGCTAAGATTTGTAAACAGCCTAAATGCCCATCAGCAGATGAGTGGATTAGGAAACTGGTACATATACACAATGGAATACTGTGCTACTATAAAAAGAAGGAATTCTTACCATTTGCAACAGCATGAATGGAACTTGTGAACATTATGCTAAGTGAAATATGCCAGTCAGTGAAAGAAAAATACCACATGATCTCACTCATTTATGGATAATAAAAAAATGATAAACTGATGAGCAAAAATAGATACAGAGGCAGATAAGCATTGAACAGACTGTCAAACTACAGCGGGAAGGCTGGGGAATGTTGGGGGGCATCAACAGAAGGACTTGTATGCATGCATATAAACATAACCAATGGACGCGACACTGGGATGGGGGTGAGGGCATGTGCCGGGGAGTAGAGTAGGCTGGGGGAAGGTCAAATGGAAAAATAAAAGGAGACAAATGTACTACTGTCTGTAATACTTTAAACAATAAAGTAAATAAATAAATAAATAAATAATAAATAAATAAATAAATAATAAAAATAATTAAAAGACTAAAAAAAATAAAGAACTACCATATGATACAGCTATTTCACTTCTGGGTAGATATACAAAGAAAACAAAAGCACTAATTTGAAAAGATATATATGTTCCTATGTTCATTGCATCATTATTCACTACTAGAGGCTCAGTGCACGAAATTCATCCACTGGTAGGGTCCCTAGTGGCTGCCAGCTGAGTTCTCCCTCCCTTCCCCTGGCTTCCTGCAGCCAGTGCTACTGGCCAAGGCCTCCCTCCCTTCCCCCGGCTGGTCCTTCCCCCTGGTAAAATTCCTGGACAACTCCTGGTCAAAGGGACAATTTGCATACTACACTTTTATTATATAGAATAGTCAAAGTATGAAGTCAACATAAGTATCCATTTATAGATGAGTGGATAATGAAGTTTTGGTATATATACTGTGGGGATACACAGGGACTTGGTTCCCCTGCTAGGAACTGGAACTTCATGTACTTCAGGTATTGGACAGAGAAGATAGGAGAAGTCATAGGTGTATAGGAGAGAGTCTTTATTGCAGACCAAGTAGTAATTGGTAACAATGAGCCATGAGACAAAACAGTTCTTCAAAGTAGCATTACAATGTAGCCGTTCACTGGCCCAGCAAAGCAGCGCACAAAGCTGGCCTTGCTAATACAGTAGCAAACACAGGAGCCATACCAAGAAGCCATGCACCAGCTAGTCAACAACACATTTTTTTACCAACTTAGACAAAAGAGGCTTCTTGCCAAATAGTGACATCTCAATTTGGGCTACAGAAAGGTACACCTGTGCATTTGTACAGTGCAATCGCTGTGTCCTTGCTTTTGCACCTAAGTATGGAAAATTAGCTTTGAGCATCCAGTGTAATTTGGACAGGACCCCCTACACACACACTCCAATTGGCCTTAAACATCCGGTGTACTCTGCACAGGGTTCCCACATATACACAATAGAATACTACTCTGCCATAAAAACATTTTTTTTTTCCATTTGCAACAACATGGATGGACCAGGAGGGAATTATGCTAAGTGAAATAAGTCAGACAGAGAAAGACAACTACCATAAGAATTAACTTATGTGTAAAATCTAAAAATCAAAAGAAACAAATCAACCAGACTCATAAATACAAAGAACAAAGTGATGGTCCCCAAAGGAGATGGGCAAAGTAAAAGTGGATTAAGGGATACAAACTCTAATTATAAAATAAATATGATGTAAAGTACAACATAGGGAATATAGTCAATAATATTGTAATAACCTTTTATGATGATATATGTTTAATAGACTTATCATGGTTATCATTTCATAAGGTATATAAAATGTGAAACCTATGTTGTTTCATCTGAAAATAATATAATACTATATGTTAACTACACTTCAATAAAAATAAATAAATAAAAGCAATGCCCAAGTGATGCTAAAAAAGAAAAAAAGTATCCACTAATTGCAGGCCTTTGGAAGAATGACATACAATCACATAAACTAGAACACTGAACTATTAATGATAGGCTGAAAGTATTCATTTTGTTGATACTATAAAATGTAAAGGGGTGCTTTTTCCTTAAACTTTTATAGGTTCCTCAAATGCTGAAAAATTTGTTTATCTTATTTTCTTGGGAAAAAAAACAACAGAAGAAAAAATATTAGTAAGAAATATCCAATTTAGAGGACAAACCGAGATGGCGGCATAGGTAAACAACTAAACTGCAGCCTCGCACAACAATTTCAAAAATACAACTAAAAGACAAAATGGACATCATCAAGAACCACAGGAAAGATGGCTGACTGGAATTTCTACAACTAGAAGGAAAGAGAAAACCACAAGGAAAATCAGAGGAGCTGTAAAAGCCTGAGGTACGGAGACACGGGCGCGCTTGCAGAGAGGACGGGGCGGCTGAGTGCCTAGTTGGCATTCTCTAGCGGGAAGGAGATGAAAGCTTCAGACTGTGCTGAACCCCATTTCCAACTGCACTGAACCCCAGTTCCAGGCGAAACCCTGGGGACACAGGCTCATATGGGGGGAATCTGGGATGTAAGGCAGAAACTCAGGGGAGCAGCGAAAGGCAGAGCTCCAGAGGCATGCACATGAATGCACACAGCAGAAGGACTGTTGACTGTGCTGCTGGATTGCCCTAGTGGGAAGGAGACAAAAGCTCTGGACTGTGCTGAACCCCAGCTCCAACTGCACTGAACCCCAGTTCCGGGCGAGAATCTGGGAATCCAGATTCATTGGGGGAGAGACTAGACTGTCTGGCAGCGGGAGAAACTCAAAGGCGCCTTTCTCTCAGAGATGCATGCAGCAAGTACTGAGGGAGACTGAGACCCAGAAACCTCATAGGGCAGGGCTGATGGGAAGCCAAGCCTGTCGGCTTCACCCTGAAACTCCACCCCATCCAAGCTGAGCACAGAGGCTTTTGCAATTTAGCAAGTCTAGTCGAATAAGGCTGTCAACCGGCGTAGACAGCTGATCCTCACAGCCAATTGGCCTGGACATCAACTCCTCCCACTGATACCAACCACAATCAAGACTTAACTACAACAAGGCTGTACACACAGTCCACAAAGGGGTGCACCAAGAGTGTTCACCTCAGGTAACTGGGAGGCTGATCCATTGAACCATATAGGACACCTCTCACACAAAGCCACCCTACCAACTCAGGGAAGCAGCAAAAATGAGGAGACAAGGAAAGAGATCACAAACGAAAGAAATGAAGGAGAACAAGTGACTGGCTATAGAGTTCAAAACCACGGTTATAAGGTTTTAAAAGAATTTCCTAGAAAAGGCTGATAAATTTAATGAAACCCTTGAGGATATGAAAAAGGACCAACTAGAAATTAAACATACACTGACTGAAATAAAAAATATTATACAGAGACCCAACAGCAGACTAGAGGAACACAAGAATCAAGTCAAAGATTTGAAATACAAAGAAGCAAAGAACAATCAACTGGAAAAGCAAAAAGAAAAAAGAATTTAAAAAGTTGAAGATAGTGTAAGAAGCCTCTGGGTCAACTTCAAGCATACCAACATCAGAATTATGGGGGTACCAGAAGAAGAGAGAGAGCAACATAGTGAAAACCTATTTGAAGAAATAATAACTGAAAACTTCCCCCACCTGGTGAAAGAAATACACTTACAAGTCCAAGAAGCACACAGAACCCCAAACAAAAAGAATCCAAAGAGGACCACACCAAGACACATCATAATTAAAATGCCAAGAGCAAAAGACAAAGAGAGAATATTAAAAGCAGCAAGAGAAAAACAGTTAATTACCTACAAGGGAACACCCATACGATTGTCAGCTGATTTCTCAACAGAAACTATGCAGGCCAGACGGGAGTGGCAATAGTCAAAATGATGCATAGCAAGAACCTACAACCAAGAGTACTCTACCCAGCCAAACTAACATTCAGAATTGAAGGTCAGCTAAAGAGCTTCATAGATAAGAAAAAGCTAAAGGAGTTCATCAACACCAAACCAGTATTATATGAAATGCTGAAAGGTAGTCTTTAAGAAGAGGAAGAAGAAGAAAAAGATAAAAATTATGAACAACAAATACATATCTATCAACAAGTGAATCTAAAATTCAAGTGAATTAAAAATTTGATGAACAGAATAAACTGGTGAATATAATAGAATCAGGGGCATAGAAAGGGAGTGTACTGACAACTCTCAGGGGGAAAAGGGTGTGGGGGTGCGGGAAGAGCCTGGACAAAAATCGTATACCTATGGATGAGGACAGTGGAGGGGAGGTAAGGGAAGAGGGTGGGTTGGGAACTAGGTGGAGGGGAGTTATGGGGGGGAAAAAAGAGGAACAACTGTAATAATCTGAACAAGAAAGATTTATTTTTAAAAAAGAAATATCCAATTTAATCCATTTGCTTGTGTGTGTGCTTGTGTGTGTGTGTGTGTGTGTGTGTGTTTGCTCTATCTATCACTCCTCTGACATTTTATAGGAAGATGCCAATAGAATAGAAGTGTACAGAAGAGGAGGAGCACCCTTGGGAAAGAGATCATTCTGCAGGGTGGCAATGATCATGATATGAAAATATCTGATTCTATATTATTATCCTATTAATGCTTATTGTGCCTGTAGTAGCAGAATACATATACTAGTAGATGTATAACACATTGGACACCAATACATGGATACTATATCAACAATGAATATTTAATTAGAGAAAAACAATTTTAGAGAAACCATAAATCTAAAATGAACAAATGCATTAAATAATGCCCATTCAACAGGCAGAAGGAATTGTTCTCATCTGCTGAAATTAGAATTGATCACTTTTTTAACTTCCTCTTAGTGTTGTATGTAGCCATACAAGTTTATGCTTTCATTCCCTGGTCTAGTAAGATTAGGAAACGTTGTTATCTAGAATAATACAAAATGTCACAGATTATGGAGGGTAGATATTTTTAATGTATTGTATATCAAAATGTAGCTCAGCTCAAAGGTGATATTTCCATTTGGGACAAATATTGCAATATATTTCATCTTAACTTTAATTTGGCTTTACATGTCATTTTTAATGGTGATAATAGTATTGATATTCACAATTAGAATCAATGTACATTAAATATAATAAAATTACCTGTAAGAAGCTAAAGTTATCGTTTTTAAGCAAGCATGCACAAGACAAAATATATTGGACCTGTTTCTTCCTTTCTCTGATGGCACATTCTTTATCCACATATATGAACATTAACATGCCTCACTTTCTCCTGGCTATGCAACTATGCTCTGTGACACCAGCTCAACATTTTTAAATCTTATCTGAAAATTTTAAAACTCAAAACTTCAAAGATATTCTTCAATTCTAACTACTAATCCAAGGAGTTCAAGGTTCTTTCCAACCTTCATTAATTTGATTGCTTCTAGCACATAACAGATATATAACAATTAAAACTGGCCTTCTATTGAAATTGCATTAAGGTTCAGTCTTCACAGTACTTTCATAGCATACCTTTAAAAGTCATTTGCAAAACTGAGACTATAATTGTTTTCTTTTTTTTCAACCAAGAATAATCAAAAGTGAACTGAAAGGAAGAAAGAACTCCTAAGAGGGACTTATTGCTACCAACCCCCTAGGCATTCCTTCTGGTTGAGATTCCCATAGTGAGTCTGTTTAGTAGAATTTTCAGGAAGCCAAATGATAAGAGGGTAGAAAAAAGATTACCATTTATAAGAATAGGAAGAGCCTTTCCACAACTCCATAATTGCTACCCAGATCTGGTGTGTGTGTGTGTGTGTGTGTGTGTGTGTGTTGTGTGTGTGTGTGTGTGTTTGGGGAGGCTCAGAGGGGAAAATTTGAACAACACATTTCTGTCTCAACTAAGTCATCTCTGACTAGAACTGTAAAAAAGCCTGTCTAATCAATGGAGAAACTGGAATAAACAAAACATAGAGAAACCTGACTAGTAATAGGGATCTTCTAAAGTGAATTTCTTCACCTCTTACAACTTGTTTGGAAGATAGAATGATTTCCAATTATATATATTTTTAATTTTATTTTATGGTTTAAAGTAATACACATAGTAGTACATATATCTCCTTTTTTTTCCCCATTGACCTTCCCCCAGCCTCCCCTACCCCCTGTCGCATGCCCTCATCCCACCCCCCGTCCAGTGTCTGTGTCCATTAGTGTGCTTGTATGCATGCATACAAGTCCTTCGGTTGATCTCTTTCCCAACACTCTCCAGCCTTCCCACTGTAATTTGACAGTCTGTTCAATGCTTTACTGCCTCTGTATCTATCTTTTTGTTCATCAGGTTATGATGTTCTTTATTTTCCATAAAAGAGTGAGATCATGTGGTATTTTTCTTTCATTGCCTAGTTTATTTCACTTAGCATAACGCTCTCCAATTCCATCCATGCTGCTGCAAATGATAAGAATTCCTTCTTTTTTATAGCAGCATAATATTTAATTGTGTAGATGTACCATAGTTTTCTAATCCACTCATCTGCTGATGGGCATTTAGGCTGTTTCCAAATCTTAGTTATGGTGAATTGTGTTGCTATGAACATAGGGGTGCATATATCCTTTCTGATTGGTGTTTCTAGTTTCTTGGGATATATTCAAAGAAGTGGTATTACTAGGTCAAATGGGAGTTCCATTTTTAGTTTTTTTGAGGAAACTCTATACTATTTTCCACAGTGGCTGCACTAGTCTGCATTCCCACCAGCAGTGCATGAGGGTTCCTTTTTCTCCACATCCTTGTCAGGACTTGTCCTTTGTTGATTTATTGATGATTGCCATTCTGACAGGTGTGAGATGGTACCACATTGTCATTTTGATTTGGATCTCTTGGATAATTAGTGACTTTGAGCATGTTTTCATATGTCTCTTGGCCTTCCTATGTCTTCTTTTGAAAAGTATCTATTTAGGTCCATTGCACATTTTTTATTGGATCATTTATCTTCCTTTTATTGAGTTGTATGAGTTCCCTGTAAATGTTGGAGATTAAACCTTTATCAGTGATAACATTGGCAAATATGTTCTCCCATTCCGTGGGCTTTCTTGTTGTTTTGTTAATGGTTTCTTTCGCTGTGCAAAAATTTTTTATTTTGATGTAGTCCCATTTGTTAATTTTCTCTTTAGCTTCCATTGCCCTAGGGGCAGTGTCAGTGAAGAAGTTCTTGTGGCATATGTCTGAGATTTTGTTGCCTGTGGATTCCTCTAGTACTTTTATGGTTTCCCGTCTTATGTTTAAGTCCTGTATCCATTTTGACTTTAGTTTTGTGTATGGTGTAAGTTGGTGATCTAGTTTCATTTTTTTGCATGTATCTGTCCAATTTTCCTAACACCATTTATTAAAGAGACTGTCTTGACTCCATTGTATGTTCATGCCTCCTTTGTCAAATATTAATTGAGCCTAGTAGTTTGGGTCAATATCTGGGTTCTCTATTCTATTCCATTGATCTATATGTCTGTTCTTGTGCCAATACCAGGCTATTTTGAGAACAGTTGCTTTGTAATACAGCTTGAAAGCTGGTATTTGGATCCCACCTACTTTGTTCTTCTTTCTCAGGATTGCTGTGGCTATTCGGGGTCTTTTTTTTATTCCAGATGAATTTTTGGAGAGTTCTTTCTTGGTCTGTGAAATATGCCATTGGTATTTTAATGGGTAGTTCATTGAATCTATAGATTACTTTGGATAGTATGGGCATTTTAATGATGTTGATTCTACCAATCCATGAACATGGTTTGTTCTTCCATCTGTTTATGTCTTCCTCTATCTCTTTTTGTACTGTCCTGTAGTTTTCCGTATATAGGTCTTTTACCTCCTTAGTTAAGTTTATTCCTATATATCTTAATTTTTTTGATGCAATGGTAAATGGGATTTCTTTTTTAGTCTCTCTTTCTGTAAGTTCACTATTGGTGTATATAAATACCATTAGGAATAAAAAACTCACACAAATCCAAGAAGCTCACAGAGTCCCAAACAAAATGACCCCCAGAAGACCGAACCTAAGGCACATTATAATTAAATTGGCAAACACCAATGACAAAATAAGAATCATAAAAGATGCCAGAGAGAGACATAAATGTTACCTAAGGATCCCCCATCAGACTACGACTGATTTCTCAACAGAAACACATCAGGCAAGAAGGGAATGGAATAAAATATACAAAGTCATGCAAAGGAAGGGTCTGAATCCAAGAATACTGTACCCAGCAAGACTCTCAATCAAAATTGAAGGTGAAATCAGGAGCTTCACAGACAAAAAAGGACTAAGGGAGTTTATTACCACCAAACCAGCAATGCAAGAAATGCTAAAGGGTCTGCTATAAAAAGAAGAAATAGGAAGCAAAGAAGGAACACAGGGGTAAAGAAAAAAAAATGGTGACAAACAAGTAGGTATTAATAATAACTTTAAATGTAAATAGATTAAATGCCCCAATCATAAGACAGGGGATAACTGAGTGGATACGAAAACATGACCCAAATATCTGCTATCTACAGGAAACCCACCACAGAAAAAAAGATGCACACAGACTCATGGTGAAGGACTGGAAAGAGGTTTTTCAGGCGATTGAAAATGGAAAAAAAAGCTGGGGTAACAATACTTATATCTGACAAATTAGATCTCAAAGTGAAGGACATAAAAAGAGATAAGGAAGGCCACTTCATAATACTATAGGGAGCAAACCAACAAGGAGAAATAACTCTAGTAAACATATATGCACCCAATACAGGAGCACCCAAATACATTAAAAAAAAAAAAAAAAACTTCTGGACGATATCAAGGGAGAGATTGACAGCAATACAATCATAGTAGGGAATTTTAATACCCCACTACCACCATTGGACACATCCTCTAAACAAAAAATCAGCAAAGAAACATCAATCCTAAATGACTCACTAGATCAGATGGAATTAATTGACATCTTCAGAACACTTCACTCCAAAGCCACAGAATATACATTCTTCTCAAGTGCACATGGATCATTTTCAAAGATAGACCATATATTGGGTCACAGGCAAAGTGTCTTCAAATTCAAGAATATAGAAATCATATCAAGCATCTTCTCAGATCACAATGGCATAAAACTTGAAATCAACTACAATAAACACAATCCAAAAAAACAAACACCTGGAGGCTTAATAGCATGCTATTAAACAATGAATGGATTACCAGAGAGATCAAAGAAGAAATAAAAAACATCATGGCAACAAACAACAATGAAAACACAACAATCTAAAATCTATGGGACACAGCAAAAGCAGTCTTGAGAGGGAAGTTCATAGCTCTGCAAGTCTACTGCAAAAAACAAGAAACAATGGTAATAAATTACCAAACCAAACAACTCAAAGAGTTAGAAAGAGAGCAACAAGAAAAGCCCAGTGTAAGCAGAAGGAAGGAAATAATAAAGATCAGAGTGCAGATAAATGACATAGAGACCAAAAAACAAAAACAAAAACAAAAAAAAGATCAACAAAACCAAGAGCTGGTTCTTTGAAAGGATAAACTAGATTGATGAATTTCTAGCCAGGCTCACCAGAAGCAAAGAGAGAGGACCCAAATAAATAAAATGAGAAATGAAAGAGGAGAAATAACAACAGACCCCACAGAAATGCAAAGGATTGTTAAAAAATACTATGAACAACTCTATTCCAACAAACTGGACAACCTTTAGGAAATGGACATATTCCTAGAAAAATACAGCCTTCCAAAACTCAATCAGGAAGAATCTAAAAATCTCAATAGGCCAATAACTATGGACGAAATTGAAGCAGTCATCAAAAAGCTTCCAGCAAACAAAAGCCTGGGGCCAGACTGCTTCACAGGGGAGTTTTACCAAACATTCAAGGAAGAATTAAAACCTATCCTCCTCAAACTATTCCAAAAAATTCAAGAGGAAGTAACACTTTCAAACTCATTCTATGAAGTCAGCATCACCCTAATACCAAAACCAGATAAAGACAACACAATGAAAGAGAATTACAGACCAATATCCCTCATGAATATAGATGCCAAAATCCTCAACAAAATTCTAGCAAATCAGACTAGCAGTACATCAGAAAGATCATACACCATGACCAAGTAGGATTTATCCCAGGGATGCAAGGATGTTACAATATCTGCAAATCAATAAATTTCATAAATAACCTAAATTGAGACATTAAAAAACACATAGTCATATCAATTGATGCAGAAAAAGCATTTGACAAAATCCAACACCTTTCTTGATAAAAACTCTCAGCAAGGTGGGAATAGAAGGATCATACCTCAACATAATAAAACCCATATATGACAAACCCACAACAAACATCATACCCAATGGGCAAAAACTAAAACCATTTTCCCTAAGAACAGGAACAAGACAGGGATGCCCACTCTCACCAATCCTCTTGGACATAGTACTGGAAGCATTAGCCATTGTGATTGGACAAGAAGAAGAAATAAAAGCATCCAAATTGGATAAGAAGAAATAAAACTGTGTTAATTTGCAGATGACATCATATTGTACATAAAAAACCCTAAAGACTCCATCAAAAAACTATTAGACCCAATTATATATTTTATATGTAGAAATATTGATGTTAAGCAAATATTAACTTGAGTTTACTTAAATTATAAATTAACAAAAATCTGCAAATGTAAAACAGGGGATTGGAGGGGGGAGTTGATAGAGATGTTGAAGAAAGTTAAAATAGGGTGCGTGAGGAGCAGAAGAAGAGTAATCCATTAGCCAAGTGTCCTCACTACTTCTAATCCCCTCACCACACATGCGCGCGCCACACACACACACACACACACACACACACACACACACACACACACCCCTAGTCTGCCCAGCAAACTCCTAAACATCTTTAAAATCTCATCTCAAGTGTCACCTCCTTTGTACTTACAGGACTGACCTAAACCCTTTTTTGTACTGAAAAAAGAAGATTGCTATCAATACTTTTGCTTGAAGGGTATGCAGGCAAAATACATAGCAATACATAAACAGGATCTCTATTGTTATCCTTTCATCAGTTCACTTGTTCAATCAAGCACACATTTGTGTAGCAATTCAATTTCACCCTTTGTTTGCAGGTGAAAGCAGGAATGAGTTAAAAATTAAAACATGGATGTAATACTAAAACATTATATTATTAAGACTTTGTTTAGGAAAGCCATAAAAAGGCTTAGTTAACATGGTATTACTGTTCCAATTTATGTAAATATATGAAGACTGTCACATAATATAATTTCACTCAAAGGATAAGAACACTATTTTTGACCTGACCCTATAAGTTATACTGGCTTCTATATGGAGAACACTAACCTACGTATATGTTTCCTTAGACAGAGCTAAGATTACTTCACATGTTTAAACATTTTGTGTCCAGTTTAAAGCTGTAAATGGCAGGGAGCATTTTTTTGTCTATGCCCTAAAAGTAAAACAAAGAACCAAGTGCCAAATGATTTGTAATCCTGATTGTACATAATAAAAATAATAAATTTGGGGTTTTAATAAATATGGATTCATTTATTAAACATAATAAAACAAGTTAATATAACTAAGAAAAACAAAGAGGAAATCAACGGAGAGGACCACTCTTTAGCTTACTAGTAGTTTCCATAGTTCATTATACTTTGGTTATGTTTCTAAAAATGATTATGGGGCATGAGATGCATAAGAACCATGATGAGAAGATTCACCAGAAAACAAATATTACTGTAAAAATGCATCCCATTCAAACTTAATACCTTAATCTGAATAAAATCAATTTAACGTGTAAGAATATTTAACTAGGGATCTTGGAAAAGTCAACTGGCTCTTTTCCATTTCAAAAATTAACAGGACCAGACTTCAAAGCTAACTATAACAGAACTGTGTCTATAATGACAAAAATATCAAACATGGAATTGCTTTTTATAATAACAAAGTCCAAATTCTCAGGTTCACAGAAACTAATATATCTTGTGCTCATCTTATAAAGGAATCATTTCTTTTATCCACTTTGTAAAAGGTGGTTTCATTTGATTTCCCAAAAAGAAAAGTTCCCTCTACCTCAAAAATATAAAATGTACTACAATTTTTCTTCTACTAAATTTAACAAACATGAATATTTAACATATATGAATTTTGAAGCAATAATGTATAGAGCTGCACAAATGATTCTATAAAAACATTAAATACATTGATAATAGTACAGAAGTGGCATAAAAATGAAATACACTTTTGATCCTATTCCTATATAATAAAAGGCTAATATGCAAATCGACCAAAGGGCAGAACAACTGGTCATTATGACGTGCACTGACCACCAGGGAGCAGACACTCAATGCAGGAGCTGCCCCCTGCTGGTCAGTGCGCTCCCACAGGGGGAGTGCCACTCAGCCAGAAACCGGACTCACAGGTGGCAAGCGCAGCAGCAATGCGGGAGCCTCTCCCGCCTCTGTGGCAGCGCTAAGGATGTCCAACAGACAGAGAGCAGGCCTAAACCTTCAGTAGGACATCCCCCGAGGGCTCCTGGACTGCTGAGGGACCCCTCCGAATGCACAAATTTCGTGCAACAGGCCTCTAGTTACACAACCATTTTACAGGCAGGTCCAAGATACACTGGAAAAAAAAGGGTACATGTTTTTATAAACAAAAGGTCTCAAAAGAACATTTTAAGCAATGCAAATATCTTAGGATATTTAGCTTTAAGGAAAAATTCAAGCTGAGGATGCATACATCTCCATAAATGCATTAAACTCTGGTGATGCCATTCAAAATAATGGTTTGATGTCCTTCTATTAATACCCAATAAATAAACTTCTAATACTCAAGACTAAAAACCTTCGGATCTTTAATTAATTAATTTATTTATTTATTAAATTTTTATTGAATGTATTAATATGTCCCCTGTATTCCCCCACTGACCCCTTCCAGCCTGCCCCCATCTCCCATCCTAGTCCTTCACCACCCTATTATCTGTGACTATGGCTTAAGCATATATGCATGCAAGTTCTTTGGTTGATCTCTTCCCGCCCACCCCTGTCTTCCCTCTGAGATTCATCAGTATATTCCCTGCTTCTATGTCTCTGGATCTATTTTGTTCAACAATTTATTTTGTTCATTAGATTCCACATATGAGTGACATCATGTGATACTTGTCTTTCTCTGACTAGCTTATTTTGCTTAGCTTAATACTCTCCAGATCCTCCCATGTTGTCTCAGGATGTTTTCTTCTGCTGTGCAGGATCCTTCTTTTTTACTGCTGCATAGTATACCATACTGTAAATGTCCCACAGCTTTTTTATCCACTCATCTGCTGATGGACACTTGGGAAGTTTTCAGATCTTAGCTATTGTAAATTATGCTGCTATGAACATAGGGGTGCATACATTCTTTCTGATTGGTGTTTCTGGTTTCTTAGAAGTGGGATCACTGGGCCAAATGGCAGTACCATATTCAAATTTTTGAGGAAACTTTATACTGTTTTCCACAGTGGCTGTACTAGTCTGCATTCCCACCAGCAGTGTACTAGGGTTCCCTTTTCACCACATCCTCACCAAGACTTGCCATTTGTTGATTTGTTGACAAGTGTAAAGTGATACCTCACTGTGGTTTTGATTTGCATCTCTCTGATAATCAGTGACTGAGCATTTTTTCATGTCTCTTGGCTATCTGTATCTCCCCTTTGGAGAAGTGCCTATTTAGGTCCTTTGTCCATTTTTTAATTGGACTGCTTGTTTTCTTTTGTTCAGTTGTATGAGTTTCATATATATTTTGGACATTAACCCTTTATCAGATGTATCATTGCCAAATATGTTCTCCCATGCAGTGGGTTCCCTTTGATTTTGTTGATGTTTTTTTTCTGCTGTGCAGGAGCTTTATATATATACTAGAGGCCCGGTGCATGAAATTCATGTACAGGCTGTGTGTCCCTCAGCCCAGCCTGCACCCTCTCCAATCTGGGACCCCTTAATGGATCTGGCCTAAACGGGCAGTCAGACATCCCTTTCACAATCCAGGACTGCTGGCTCCCAACTGCTCTCCTGCCTGCCTTCCTGATTGCCCCTAACCGCTTCTGCCTGCCATCCTGATCACTGCCTAACCATTCCCCTGCCAGCCTGATTGATGCCTAACTGCTCCCCTGCCATCCTGATTGCCCCCAACTGCCCTCTCCTGGAGGCCTGGGTCCCCCCCAACTGCCCTTCCCTGAAAGCCCAGTCGCCCCAACTTCCCTCCTCTGCTGGCCTGGTCACCCCTAACTGCCCTCCCCTGCAGGCCTGATTGCCCACAACTGCCCTCCCTTGCAGGTCTGGTCCCTCCCAGTTGCCCTCCCCTGCTGGCCATCTTGTGGTGGCCATCTTGTGTCCACATGGGGGCAGCCATCTTTGACCACATGTGGGCAGCCATCTTGTGTGTTGGAGTGATGGTCAATTTGCATATTACTCTTTTATTAGATAGGATAGAGGCCTGGTGCATGGGTGGGGGCCAGCTGGTTTGCCCTGAAGGGTGTTCCGGATCAGGGTGGGGGTTCCCTTGGGGCATGGAGCAGCCTGGGCGAGGGGCCTGTGGTTGTTTGCAGGCAGACCATGCCCCTCAGTGACCCAAACAGAGGCCCTGGTATCTGGAATTTATTTATCTTCTATAATTGAAACTTTGTAACCTTGAGCAGAGGCCAGAGCCGGCCAGGAAGCTTGGCTTCCTCCATTGCCAGGAGTAACCCCAGCCTCCTGCTTGCTTAAGCTCTGTGGGTGCCACCATTTTTGTTGGGATTTCTTTATCTTCTATAATCGAAACTTTGTAGCCTTGAGCAGAGGCCAGGGCCAGCCAGGAAGCTTGGCTTCCTCCATTGCCAGGGAAACCCAAGACTCCTGCTCACTCCATGGCTGCAGCCATCTTGGTTGGGTTAATTTGCATACTCGTTCCTGATTGGCTTGTGGGTATAGCGGAGGTATGGCCAATTTGCATGTTTCTCTTTTATTAGTGTAGATCCTATATAATGAAAGCCTAATATGCAAATCGACTGAAAAGTGGAATGACCTATGGAACGACCAGGCGCTATGATGTGCACTGCCCACCAGGGGGAAGATGCTCAATGCAGGAGCTGCCCCCCACCCAGACCTCAGGCCCCAGGCCAGCCCAGCGGGGGACCCCTGATCACCCTGCAGGTCGCCCCTCAGAGGGAGGTGACTGACAGTGGCGGCAAGGCGGGGTGAGGGGGGCAGCGAGTGGACAGTGCCAGGCTGGCCAAGGTAGGTGCCAGCGGCCCCCCACATCACCCCACCAGTCACTCCACAGATCAGTGCTGATCGTCAGCCATGCCTAGGAACCCTACCTGTGCACAAATTTCATTTATACTAGTATATTCCCATTTGTTTATTTTGTCACTTTCCTTTGCCCTAGGAGATGAACCCACAAACATATTGCCACAAGAGATATCTGAGATTTTGCTGCCTATGGTTTCTTCTAGGATTTTTATGTTTTCATGTCTTACATTTAAGTATTTTATCCATTTTGAGTTTATTCTTAGGTATGGTGTAAGTTGGTGGTCTAGTTTTTTCCTTTTTTTTTTTTTTTTTTGCATGTTGCTGTCCAGCTTTCCCAATACCATTTATTGAAGAGACTGACTTGACTACATTGTATGCTCTTGCCTCCTTTGTCAAATATTAATTGAGCGTAATGGCTTGAGTTAATTTCTGCAGCTATTCTGTATCTTTTTTGATTCCATATAAATTTTTGGTGTATGTGTTCTATATTTGTGACATGTGCCATTGGTGATTTAATGGGGATTGCATTCCTTTAGGTAGAGTGTACATTTTAATGATGTAAATTCTACCAATCTATGAACACAGTATATTCTTCCACTTGTTTACATATATCTTCCTCTCTCTTTTTTCAATGTTCTGTAGTTTTCTGAGTACAAGTATTTTACCTCCTTGAAAAACCTTCACATCTTAAATCAGTATCACAAAGTGTGGATCTACCATGTTAAGTAAATAAAAATAATAATATCACTCATTAAGAAAGCATGTCAATTTTAACATTCCAAAATGATAAGGGTCTAAGTAGGTTTGTTCCTAGATTATGCCTATACATGAGATAGTCTTCAACTAAGTAAAAGACAGATGTTGGAATCCTGACTTTTAAACAGTGCTTCCACATTAGATACCATGAACTTGATTCTCTGTGGAAATATTAGTGTATTCGCATTCATTATAATAGGTGGTCTTATATGTGCATCTGCCTGGAGTGCCTTCCTAAATATATGTTAAAAAACTACATGTGTATTCATAAAAATGATAGTTCAACAGGCTTATGTATAAATCCCTAATATTTGGAAGACAACGATGAGGAGGAAAATAAGAAGACCATAAACAGAAAGCTCAAGTTGTAAATTTTCGCCTTAGAATAAACTATGTTATGGCAGGCAGGTGCCAGGGGTGGGGGAAGCATGCAGTACTAGTCTCTCAAAATGTTTGATACTGATTCATAGAAAGAAACGTGTCTGTGTATTTAAATCAAAATGCTGATATCTCAGCTGCAAGAGCAATATTTATGTTTCTTTAAAGATGATGGTGAGTCTTTACTTATTAAACTAACCGTATTTAGCAGATGGTCTATGAAAAGTACTTTGAAAAAGTTTCCCAGAGGGTTATAAAAATGAACACTCTAAAACAGCTGGCAGCTGGTGCATGAAATCAATAACAAGAAAATGAGTTTTACTGTATCTTTGTTTTTGTTGTCTAGTTGAAGACTGCAAAGACAAGAGAAAGAGCCAGAGGGAATCAAATTGTGAGCTTTACAAATGGGATGAATGGATTCTGTGTATCTAATTAGGAAGGACAAACTTACCAGAATGAGTGAATCATAAAACTAAAGAAACAGTATGTGTGTGCCCTTGTGTATATGTGTGTGCCCTTGTGTATATGTGTGTGCAAGTGTACCCACCTGCTGAGTGGAGAATAGGGAGATGAAGTTGTCCTTTCTGAATATTTCAGCTACAATTTTGTGGGTGATTCATTGCTTATTATATGGCCTCAGAAATTAAAAATTATGCTTAATCACAATAAAATACTTCAATGGACATAATAAGCAATACTAATGGAATAATGATTATTTAAATATTGATAATTTTCCCACACTTGTTATTATTTTAAGCAATTTCAATAGTTAGAATTTCTTAAATTAAAAAATTAACACTGAGCATAATAAAATCCTTGAGGCTGACTAGTAACTACTTCTACCAAAAGAATAACTATCCAAAATTTTCTATTATTATTTTCACACTGATAATTCTTTATTATTTAAAGAAAATGGCAAATGCAGCTCTGTGTTTGAAATCATGGACAAGTTCTCCCTGAAAACATTATGTCTGAAGACATTAAAATGTGAAATAAAATAAAAGTATATTCATTTTGCCCTGCTGGTGTGGCTCCATAGTTGAACATTGACCTATGAACCAGGAGGTCACAGTTTGATTCCTGGTCAGGGCACACGCCCAGATTGCTGGCTCAATCCCATGTAGGGGGCATGCAGGGGGCAGCTAATCAATAATTCTCTCTCATCATTGATGTTTCTGTCTTTCTCCTCCCTTCCTCTCTGAAATCAATAAAAATGTTTTTAAAAAAATATGTATTCATTTATATAACCCTATGTTATACTGAAAAACTAATGATTATTTGTAAGGCACACATAATATCCTGAATTGTAAAATGAAATAGCCTACATCCCCAGTAATTATATACAGTCAAATTTCTCCCATAAGTTTTCAGAGCTCAAACCAGCACAAAAATATTCAATAGGGAATCTAAAAGTTAATTAACTTTTACCAAGGGAAATATGTTATTTGAAAGGGGAAAAGAGAACACTGTAAAAACTTTACAAATTAAGGTTTCAGATATAGAGAAAAATAAGAGATTTGCAGTATAAAGATAGCACACCCTGTTCCAGCTCAAATAAGCTGTTTTATTTTATTGGGTTTTATCTTAAGTTGAAAGAAGTACATACCACTCCAACCCATGATGACTGCTTTATTTTATAGAATTTCATCTTTAAAAGCCAATAATAGTCTCAGCTATAGTTTATGGTATTTTTAGATGACATGTAATGGATAGTTTTCTATAAACAGAGAGACTCTAAATTTGACCTGAGATATGGAACTGACACTTCCTGTGAGTATCAGGGGTAGGAGAGTGCAATTAAAATTAGATTTTTTGTTTTTGGCCAAGGAATGCTTATATAGTAAATAAAATTCTGCCCTTCAGTCTGCACAAGAAAGGAACAGGATGAATTTGTGCCATGACTAGAGGTTGAGCAGATTTTTGCGCACTGCATACTAGTACTCAAGTAAATATGTTTTACCATTACAGTAACTTTGACATATATTAGTTTAAAGAATGAGGAGTGTCTTCTTTGATGTTACTGGGCATTAGAGTTTCAAAGTTATCTCAGTCTAGTTTGCATTTTTAAAAAATATAAACAATTTTTTCATATGTATATTGGCCATCTGGATGTCCTCCATGGAGAAGTGTCTATTCAGGTCCATTGTCCATTTTTAACTGGATTGTTTGTCTTCTTGGCGTTGACTTGTATATGTTTTTTATATATTTTGGAAATTAACTCCTTATCAGATGTATCATTGGCAAATATGTTCTCCCATTAAGTGGGTTCCCTTTTTATTTTGTTGGTACTTTACTTTGCTGTGCAGCAGCTTTCCAGAAACACCAATCCGAAAGAATACATGCACCCTATATTCACTGCAACATTATTTGCAATAGCCAAGATCTGGAAACAGCCCAAGTACCATCAGTAGATGAATGGATAAAAAAGCTGTGGTACATTTACACAATGGTATAGTATGGGGCCATAAAAAAGAAGGAACTTTTAACCTTTAAAACAGCATGGATATACCTGTAAAATATTACGCTAAGTGAAATAGGCCAGTCAGAGAAAAACAAATACCACATAATCTCACTTACATGTGGAACCTAATGAACAAAATAAACTGACTAACAAAATAGAAACAGAGGCATGGCTACATGGAACAGACTGACCGCTGTCAGAGGGGAGGTGTCTTGATGAAATAAGTTGAAGAGATTAGCTAAAGTACATATTCATAGTCCATGGACAGGAACAATAGTGCTGTGATGGCTATCGGGAAGGGAGTGGGGGCTGGGTGGAGGTGGACAAAGACATGAAAAATGGGGACATCTTTAATAGCATCAACAATACATTAAAAAATAATAAGTACTCATTGCATACATGTGCTATTTGAATTATATATATATATATATATATACAAGATTTTTTTCAGCAGTCCAATTTATCTTCTGTTATTCACATAGGTTTGACATAATAAAACAGAACTATTATTTGATAATTATTTTTCTGTTATCCAGAAATATTTTATATCAATCATGTAATATATGAAATTGTCAAGTCTGAGCCTTATTTTTCCTGTTCATTAAATAGGACTCTTGAAATAAGCTTATGAAATATTGTTTACAGCAAACTGTAAACTAAAATTCACTAGAATAATAATTATAAGATTGTCTCATTTCATAAGAGAAATGTCTGAATTCTTGGGTAAACAGGAGACTTGTATAAATCCCACTTTACCTTGTCAGTAAGTCAGTTAACTTGTGGCTATGTGGTCCATTTCATTTTTCTCAGAAACTTGATTAATTTCTTAAGTAATACTGAATATAACTTGAATAATATAAAGAATTGCCTTTACCTCTAGAAAGTGACAACTTTAATTCAAAATAATTAATTTCTTCCTTCTGTTACTTAAATGATTGTTTTTCTCTTTTCCTTCTTTCTTTCCTTTATTCCTTATTCCCTCCTTTCCTCTACTTTTTCTTTCTATTATTTCCTTCCTTTCCTCTTTCTTTCTTTATTTATTTCTTCTGCAACAATTTTAAAAACACAATCTAATCCTTTTCAGGAAATCTATCTATACATTTTAAAAGCCTACATTGTTACCTTCATGATTTTTTGTGTGACATAACAAACTCACAGAGCTATTAAAATATAGTATTATTGGCTATGGAAAAAAAAATATGTTACACATCAACAACAATTCCCATGGTCTAAACCAATAAGGATAAAGAAACCACACCTGACACATCAACTTCATTGGAATAAGGACATTGATCCTCAGCAAACCTGACTGGTTAATTAAAGTTGAATTTAGCCTCTGAATTATGTTTTCAAAGAGAGGGAAAATAAATTTTATAGGAAAATATGGAATAGCTTAAAAGACTTACTGATTTAAGATGAAAGGAAAAGTAATGTAATACTGCTCACTCAGATAAGTCTCTGGAATTCTGGTCAATAATTACTCTAGAGTGTCCAAAGGACATCATTAGTAACATAAAATCCAGAACAGAAGTATTTAAAATATTTGGGCAGGGGTGGGCTAGAAGGAGTCAATGGGAGAAAAGAAGTGGGCATATGTAATACTTTCAACAATAAAGATTTTTAAAATAAATAAATAAATAAAATGCAAAATTCATTGAATATGGTTGCATTTAATTAGTATTTACGGACCCAGAAATGAAAGCCTATAAAAGGGAGTTAAGCAGAGAGGAAGTTTGTCAAAGTGTATGTGTGCATTCCTTTGAAACAATGAGAAAAGGAGGGGAAGGCCCTGAAGGTCAGGAAGGAGCCTTTGGACTTGTCACCACAAGTATTTAAACATAGAAACAATATGATGGAATGATGTTCACACAAATGTATCTTTCAACCAGATTAGGAAGGAAAATGACTGGACAGGAACAATCATGACTAGCAATTGATAAAAGAAGTTCCATATATAAAGGGGGAAAAGCCTAAGTCATTATGAAAAGTAGAAAATAAAAAGATCAGATTTCTCTAAGGTCCATTACTAGATGAATGGATAAAGATGTGATATGTACATTGGAATATTATGCAGCAACAAAAAAGAATGAAATCTTGCCATTTGCAACAACATAGATGGATCTAGAGGATATTATACTAAGTGAAATAAGTCATACATAGAAGGAAAATACCATATGATGTCATTTATATGTGGAATCTAAAACAAAACAAAACAAAACAAAAGCACACTAAAAAACAGAGACCAAAGGGATGGTTCTAAAAGGGAGGGGTGGTGGGATGGGTGAAAAGGGGAAGGGGAATATAGTCAACAATATTGTGATAAGTTTTCATGGTGACAGATGACTACTATAATTAGTGGGATGGTCACCTTGTAAGGTATAAAAATGTCAAATTACTATATTATACACACAAAACTAATCTAACCAATATAATATTGTATGCTAACTATACTTAAATAAAAGCTAAATTTAAAAAGATTCCCCTTCACTAATTATCCGAGAGATGCAAATCAAAACAACAATGCGGTATCATCTCACACCTGTCAGAATGGCAATCAACAAATCAAAAAACGACAAGTGCTGGCGAGAATGCAGAGAAAAAGGAACTCTTTTCACTGCTGGTAGGAATGCAGACTGGTGCAGCCACTGTGGAGAACAGTATGGAGTTTCCTCAAAAAACTAAAAATGGAACTCCCATTTGACCCATTGATTCCACTTTTAGGAATATATCCCAAGAAACTAGAAACACGAATCAGAAAGGATATATGCACCCCTATGTTCATAGCAGCACAATTCACCATAGCTAAGATTTGGAAACAGCCTAAGTGCCCATCAGCAGATGAGTGGATTAAAAAACTGTGGTACATCTACACAATGGAATACTACGCTGCAGTAAAAAGAAGGAGTTCTTACCATTTGCAACAGCATGGATGGAACTGGAGAGCATTATACTAAGTGAAATAAGCCAGTCAGAGAAAGACAAATATCACATGATCTTACTCATTTGTGGAATATAATGAACAACATAAACTGATGAACAGGGACAGATCCAGAGGCAGAGAAGCGTCAATCAGACTGCCAGACCTCAGAGGGAAGGTAGAGAAGGGTGGAGGAAAGGAGGAGAGATCAACCAAAGGACTTGTATGTATGAATATAAGCCTAACCAATGGACATGAACACCAAGGGGGTGAGGGCATGAATGGGGGGAGGGGGTTGGGGGTTAAAGGAGGTATGAGGACACATATGTAATAACTTAATCAATAAAGAAATTTTTAAAAAAAGATTCCCCTAAAACATATTGAAGAAAAAAAGTTGGCAGATCTTGTCGATTTTTACTGCCTGAGAATAAAGACAGGAGAGTAAAGATACTATTTCAACCTACAAAACAAGAAAATTAATAATATAGGGAAAATGGGAAAGGGGACCAAAGATAATCTCAATTTTCAATGTGATGCAGATTTTAATAGACATATATACTCCTGATTATCTTTTGAATGGGTTTATATCATTAAGACCTTGCTGTTTGTTGTTTCTTTCCAATATGTTCTTCCAATTCTAGAATTTTAAATAATAATTATGAGTTTCCACTATCTTATACATAATAGATTACAGAATTTTTAAAAAATGGTATCTTCAGAGGACATCAATATAATGAACAATATTTCACAAATAATTTCATTTGTTAATCCTTGCGATGTACTCTCAATCTACAGCTAAATCTTTAAAGCCTCTACCTATATTCTTGAAGTCTTTAACTCCAAACTACAATGCCTAACATGCCAAGGGTACTATTGTCACTTTAGTTGTTTTTCTTGACCTTTACGTGGACTACATTCTCTCTTTTCCTGTAGATGATAGGTGACTACAGCAAAATACTGCCTTTTAAAAAATGGATACTTCTTCCATTGGATATGATTCAAAGCTTCTATGTTTGGAATTTACTAGGCTCTAACTCACCCTGCAGTTCTGGGCACAAATGATACAAATTGGAATTGAGGCTATAAACATACTCACACCAGCAGTTGCTAGGACTAAGTCTCCTGTTTCCAGGTTAACTACTCTTTTAGAAACTTACTATCTGATGTAGAAGAAAAATGTCTAACAACTCCCCCCACAACTACTTTCAGTTAGTTATAAATTAAATAACCTTTCCAACAGAAGCAATATTGGTTTTTCCATCCAATATTGGATACTTGGTTGATATTTACTTTCCTGGATAAAGAATAAGCCAGCAACCAAATCCAACAATAGTCTAAGGCATCCTAGGACCATCACTCAAGCTACAAATGTTTGCTGGGTAAAAGGTAAATAAATATAAAAAACAACACAAAAACAATCAGTGTTTTTACTGATTTATATGAACTGTGCAGGTGATAAGGTGATAAAAATATTTCAAATCTGTTTTTAAAGGATTTTTAAAAGGTTACAAAATTTGTTAAAGCACTTTATATAGCCAACAAGTTTTTTATTTAGCATGCAGAAATCCCTGTGGAAAAAATGTAATATTGCACTATCAGGGTATTTTATTTCCTATTTTCTAGAATTTCATTTAACCTCATGAAGGAAAGAAAAATAGGTACACATAGTGGATCTGCATCATATAGCATTTTAGAGAATCTTTCAGAAAAATTTTTTTTAAACTATTGCAGATCTTCAGACTATTTCCTTCCCTTTTTCTTATTTCCTGGCAAATTTGCCCCAAACCTAACAGGCACTATGATACAGCAATAAAGAGCACGGAATTTGAAGCCAGAATTAGGAACTTCATTTAGAAAATTCCACTACTTAATATGCAGCAATTTGAGCAAGTAATTCACCCTTCTTGTGTTTCAGTTTCCCCAAATGTAAAATAGAAATAATGATGGCATTTATTTCATAAGGTTGTTCCTTCATCCAATGAGTTCAAAATAGATTCACATTCTCAGGTTAATGTTTAGCAAATACTAAGGGATGTAAGTATCTGCTATAATTATTCAGATAAACCAAGTCTCATTACAATAAGATTAAAGGAGATTTGTTTTATTTGCTATATGAGAATAAAAGGTCTATAAAACCTACTTTATTTACTAAATGAAACTTCAAAGTTTAAAAATCTGGGCCAGTGAGTTCCCTTGCTCTGATTTCTTGTGAAACAATGTTATAAGGAATAAGTTCTTATTCTACCAGGCACTGTAATTGTTCTTTGATAAATAGTACCAAACTTAAAGATATGTTTTGCTTCATATTATGCTAGTTAATAAAATTCATATTTATATTTATTTCAATTTAATTTAAAAATAATTATCAAAGAGCAAAATGTTTATCGATATTAACCTTACAGAATTGTATATCTCATTATTTTCTCCCAAATAACTGTTACACTTTGATCAATATCAAGAAAAGAGTGGTACATAAAGGAATGTCAGGCTTCTTTGATTTAAGTCAAAAAGGGCATTTTTTGTCTATGTTTAGACTTGTCCACTAGTTACTAATTCTCATTGTTAGCTTTCAGGCTCTCTTCACTACCACTCTGCTTCCAGTTTGGACTAAATGGCCACCCTTGCTACTGTTAAGAGTGTGAGGTCAGGAAGGTCATTCCTTCCCATAGACTCACTGGAGAATTCACACAATGATGGGGAGTAAGCCTCCATTGCATTTTGCCTTCAATAAAATGCGGGCTTTTGATGACACAGCCTTTTGAAATTATCCAGCAAACTCACTGTTTTCTTAAGTGCACATGATTTTAAAATATGTAATTACTTCATTTTTTAGTTTTATTTCATTTGACGATTCATGAAATGAGATTAAATGGTCATTGCTAAATATAAATACTTCAAAAATTAGAGATAAAAATACAAGAAGAAAAATAAAAAATATTAGAAATATACAACTGGAGTCATTAAATCATAGAGTGGTTTATCTCTGGATTTTGACTATTCTAAATCATGTTACTTTCTGTATAATGTTTTCTTTCTGTTGCAAAAAAGTTGATATAATATTAATTTATAAAGTACTAGTCATAACAGCACATCAATGAAAAACTAATAAGCATAAATTACTTAAAGTTTGCTTAAAATGATACCATTAAGCAAAATATAACACATGCATCAGCACACAGATGCTTTTCTTAATCTCAATGTATTTTTTCCTGTAATATAATCTTGTAAATTTGATGGGATAAAACAAATAGTTTATGTATGGTATGTTTCATTGATGGAATTATCTAAGTTGTCATTATGGAATTTTAGTATTCTACTCCTAAACACAAAAGATAGAAAACTATACAGAATTCAGATCTACATATTTTTAAAAATCATTCAGTTCAGCATAATTGTTACTATCATAGATAAACCTCTGATGATAACAGTTTTCTTAGGTACTTATATTTAGAGATGTTGGTGCTATGTGTCTATTTTAACATTTCCTTATAGAACTTAAACTGATTTTAATCTATTACCTTAATACACATATGCAAAATAGTTGCCGAAGACATATACAATAATCATTAATTTTCAGACTGACTAACTCTCATTTAGAAATTGAGTTCATTAGTAAAGTTGGAATTGCAATAAAAACTTGCCTCATTTTACTCTTTGGAGGTTAAAGTACTAAAATGCACTGCTAAGTACTATATCTAATCAGATACAAATATAATACCTGTTAGTCTGAGGCCATACCAACAATTATGATCTTTAGATACAATTTATATCCTGAAAAATATTTATTAACTAGACACCATTAATCTTGAAGAATCAAAGCATTTTCCAAATAAAATCACTTTACTTGTACAAAAACAATGGTGAGAAATAAATAGATCAGAGTAGTAAGGTACATATACCAAAATATCATAAATATTTTACCTACCACTTGTATGGTTTTCTAGTTCTCAAACTCAGTAACTATATAGGCATACATTTAAAATAATTTATCAACATTTTAAATTGAAATCTTAGTTACCTTATTTTTCAGGCAAATGTAAATTTTCACTTAAGCTTAATTTTCAAGTTAAGTAAGTGTTAAACAGAAAAAAATATATACATAATACATAAACACAGACAATGGTATGGTGATAGCCTAAGGCAGTGGTCGGCAAACTCATTAGTCAACAGAGCCAAATATCAACAGTAGGACTGAAATTTCTTTTGAGATCCAAATTTTTTAAACTTAAACTTCTAACGCCATTTCTTCGAAATATACTCACCCAGGCCGTGGTATTTTGTGGAAGAGCCACACTCAAGGGGCCAAAGAGCCACATGTGGCTTGCGAGACCCAGTTTGCCGACCATGGGCCTAAGGGAAAGGGAGGGTGGGGGATATGGAGGAACAGCAAAGTGGGGGGAATGAGGATGAAAATAGACTTTGCTTGCAGCGATGGGAACATGATGTAGTGTGCAGATAATGTTTTATTGAGTTGTACACTTGAAACCTGTACCTTTTTGAGAACCAATGTTGCTTGAATAAATTCAATTACATTTTTTTCAAAAGGAGTCATATAAGCTCAAAATGGAAATGTGTTTCAAAACCTCTTTTTTCCTGTGGCTCAGGACCTACCGGTGCTTTGGAGAGCTTTTTCTGCATCTGTATCATCACTAATGCAAGCACCTTCGTGAATGAAAGGATTACATCCTGGAATTGTGTTATGTCTCTATTCCTCCTTCTCCAAATCACACCCATCACACACATGGGAATTTGAAAGATTTGACACCTATTATAGTAATATTTGAATATTAATCTATGACTTTTAACTGTGAGGGGAAGTAGACATTTGATAGTACATAAAGTTATGTACAAACTTATGTAAAAGTAGAGTGCAGATAAAAATCTACTATACGATAACAATGTCAACCTTGAGGGCAGGCATCAGTCAGTGATAATTAGACTGCAGACCAACTTGTTTGTGTGTATATATATATATATATATATATACATATATATATATATATATGACTTCAGAGAGGAAGGGAGAGGGAGAGAGAGAGAGAGGGAAACATCAATGATGAGAGAGAATCCATTGATTGGCTGCCTCCTGCACGCCCCCTACTGGGGATCAAGCCCACAATCCGGGCATGTGTCCTTGACCAGAATCGAACCCAGGATCCTTCAGTCCGCAGGCTGACACTCTATCCACTGAGCCAAATCGGCTAGGGATGTTTCTGGTTTGTTTGGATTTTTTTTCTTCAGGAATTTACATTGTCATTTAAATTATACAGGTATAATATTCTTAAGCTAGCGATAATATAAAGGTTCTATAAAAGGACTCTTGTCTGCAATGTTATGCAAGTAACCTTGCTGTAATTTTAAAGTCCAGATGTCATCAAGCAGTACAATTAACTGCATTTGGTTAGTTTTTGTTGATGAACCTTTCATTTACTGACAGCAACAGCCTTGCCTCTTGTAACTATCCCTTGCCTCTTGTTACTTGCTAAACCATTCATCCAATGATGTATGACAACAGAAACTGTTTGCATTGATTTGTGCAAACTCCATGGTGAAAGGACAGGCTTTGAAAGGAGCTTTCCAAGTTCAGATACAATCCTGCTGTTTTATTTTGCACAATACAACCAGTTGAATCATAATTCTAGAGGGAAAAATACACTTTCCCTCAGAGTAACCATGAAATCATGGTTTTGTTAGTAAAAAATCATGTGTAATTAGTATGTTAAATTTGAATGATCTCTGTACATTTGAAATCATGTTCTTCATAGATGTTCCATTCATGAACTAGAAATTAAATCCACATGGTCATGGTCTAATCAATCTAAATAATTCACCTCCAGCCACTAAATTAACACTTTTACCTGAAGGGAGGGGTGCTTTCTGCTTGGGTATTTCTTAAGTTCCCATATGTTTATTGTCTAAAAGTACTGTAACAAGTCTACTTACTTCATCAAAACATGTAAAGATATCCTTGATCAACTGCCATCCAGAGAAAACCCATATTAAACATCTTCATTGACTAAAATTCACTGACCACCAGGGGTAACTCCTACATTGAGCGTCTGCCCCCTGGTGGTAAGTGGGCATCATAGTGACAGGTCATTCCCCCATTCAGTCAATTTGCATATTAGACTTTTATTAAATAGGATATCCTGCCATTAAGAGAAAAATATGTTTAAATTATTAAGAAGTGTTATTGTAAAAGTATTGTTTTGTAAAACATCACTAACTTTCAACCATATTCCAAGACACAGTAAGAGCAAGCTTCTATATGGATATAGAATCACTCTAGCTTTATCTGTATTGCTGTACAATAAAAATTGGTGAGTAGAATGATGATTCTGAAGCCTTAAGAGTTCAATCACCCAAATAATGTTATATTTATGTTCACTGAATCATGTTAACTAAAACAGGCAATAAAATAGGGCAATATTATTTTTAACAGTTCAACAAGAATTGACAGCCAAGATATTTTAGTAACTTCAGTTAACTGGAAACTCCTTACCTGATCTTTCTAGATAATAAAAATTTTTGATGTAAGCAAGTCCACATTCCATAAAAGAATTCTTATTTGGAACAAATAAGATATTGATTATCTAAAATCAGTCATATACTCTAAGTCAATTCCTATGAGGGAAATAGCTAATCTAAATGGTATCAAGTTTGTTCTCTTTCTTAAAACAGATTAATAACAAGAATATTGAAGCAAATATTCTCCTTAATACAATGGCATGTGCCTACTTATCAAAGTTCCATATTTTTATTCTTATCTGAGTAACCAATGACCACTATTTTAGTTGTGCTCTCACAAAACATGTACTTTTCTCTATTTTCCAAGAAAATTATTTCCAATCAGCTTTCAAACACTAGTCTCAAATAAAATCATCCCAAGAGTGTTCTGGAACAGAGGAATCCCACAGCAACTACAAAACTATAAATATCCTGTAAACACTCAGATCAATGTCAACAGTGATTTGCAATAAATGAGTCTTAGTGAATTCTAACGGAGCTCCAAATCCCACTGGCTATTGATAGGCTATCATCAAGTGAAAGTCCTTTAACATGATCTAAGATAATATTATAATTTCTATTCTCCTTGAAGACAGCCTCTTTTTCTATTGTTTTTCTATACACAGTATTTACACAGACTTACACAGACCCCTCCCTACTCAACCACAACCAAGTCCAAAGCTCACTAATATTCATATATAGCAAGGTCAGAATTTTTTTAACTAAGAAAAAATTTATTTGATTAATGTTGAGAGCTGCACCATGTTTAGACTGGGTCATGACCCCAGGCATCCATTTAATCAAATTTCTCTCCTGCCTGTCCCACTGGAGCCATCACAAGAAGGAACTCTCTCAATGAAAAAGGGGGCAGAGGAGAAGGGGGGAGCGTTCTTCACATCTCACATTATTTACATGCTGTTAAGTAATTATTTCACTTGTCTACTCCCACTGGCCATCAACAGACAAGTCACCTCCTTGAAGACCCTGAAAAGCCTATTCAGCTGTATAGAGCTCATTTTGTTTTTTGTTTTTACTCCCTTCATAGTGTAGCTAACTGCTTAGTTTAAAGACTTCTACGTGTATATTAAAGTATACCTTGTCCATGCTAATGACCTCACTAATTATAAGTGTATTTATCCATATAGATGTTCTTGGTGTTTCTTTATGAATACCACTGTTTCTACTATGTTAGAGCAATAATTTCTGTATAATTTCTCCACCCCCATCACACCACTTCAATACTTCAAGATGAATACCCCTCCTCATCCATCCATACACAATAGACCTGTTTTTCTAAGGAATTGTGTCATTGTTTGAGTGGCTAAACAAGTTGTTATTTTTCAGTAGTTTTCAATAACACTGATTTTTAATGCAGCTATTCTCAGGGCAAAGAGCAGAAATGAGGTAAGCAGATAATAAAGAATTACAGTTTGCCTTTACTAGTATTTAATAGCTCTATCAGTCAGAGTAATAGAAATGGAGAAAATGGTAACCTATTCACCGAAACCTTCCTAATTGCTGTTCTAAAATGCAAGAAAGGAAGTGGCAGCAAGGGAAAAAATTTTATATGTAATTTCAGTTCAAGAATTAAAGGCAAATGACTTGAAAGCTAAGTATAAGCAAACTCCTCTGAAATTAAATGGAAACAGACTACAAAACACACTATGTTTAGAGCCTGAAGAAATAGCTGAACAGCAAAGGCCTCAAAATCAAAGGCCATTTTTCTTTCTGAATTTCTTTTTTATTCCCAACTTCAGTTGAAATAGACACATTCACACAGTTTTGTTCATCTTGATAAAGAGAAAAAAGGTCAAAGATTTTTCTGATTTAAAAAGACAAATCTGCACATGAGTTACTTTAATAGATTTCTTATAATTACTTGAAATTTTTATTTTAACTGAGCACTTTTCCTTATTTTACCTCCAATTTTCACTTTCTGGTTAATGGTCACTTATGAAAGTGAAATTATTCAAGGAAATGACTCCCAATGAGATAGTCTTAATATCATATTAGATTATTAATAATCTCACAAGTGCAATGCATGCTTCTCTCCAAAGAAGCTTAACACACAGGATATAAATGGACCAGGATTTCTACCCTTCAGTCCTTGTAAACATCCATTCCCAAAAGGAAAATACTACTCAATACAGAGACAGATTAAAATGACAACGTTAATATAGCTGGGCATGAATGAAATTATTTTTGTTTTAATGTATAGCTATTGTAAATATTTTCAATGAGGAAAGAAAAAAAGAAGAAAACCTACTGAGGAATAAAGTCATGAAGGAGGAAGGAAGAAAAAAGTATTGTAAGAATGGGAAAAGGCAGTATATTATAAAGAAGATTGGGAAATAGAAAAAGGTAGAAAGGAAAGTAAAAAATACTAAAATGATCATTTAATGTGATTTAAAAAGAAACACTTGTGCCCATTATCCCTTATAGTCATGAAGATAAATTAATAAAATAGAAAACTGAAGAGAATAAGCTTGATGCATCAGAAAGAATACTGGGCTAAGTTTCAAAAATCTAGGTTCTATGAATAAATATCTGAGCTATGCCCTGACTGGTTTGGCTCAGTGGATAGAGCGTCGACCTGCGGACTGAAGGGTCCCAGGTTCAATTCTGGTCAAGGGCATGTACCTTGGTTGCTGGCACATCCCCAGTAGGGGGTGTGCAGGAGGCAGCTGATGGATGTTTCTCTATCATCTATGTTTCTAACTCTCTATCCCTCTCCCTTCTTCTCTGTAAAAAATCAATAAAATATATTAAAATAAATAAGTAAATAAATAAATATCTGAGCTACCAAAGGCAAGTCATTTCATTTTTCTAGATTTTGTTTCTTCATCTGTAAAATGAAATGTCAAACTAAATTATCTATGATGTCCCTTCTGTCTCTTAAATAGTAAATATTCTGAGATAACCAAAACCACTGAAAATCTTTAATATTTGCATACTGATTTTTTTCCTATCTTGTTTTTACACTCATGATAGTTTTATTCTGTAACAGCAGCAGAGGAAAAAGTAATTCATTCTTGACAACTTCACTACTATTTGATATTGTCACTTAGTAAATAACATTGATTCACTAAGAATTACGAATCAGTTGAAAATTAAATAGGAATATCAATCTAACATTTTTTTCTCTCAAAGCATAGGGTGAAAGACTGGTTGAAATGATATGTGTGTCTTGGTGAAAAGGAAAACCAGAGGTGGGGAAATTACAAGACTCTGCAAGTGATTAGAAATAAGGTATTTATGTTTAACATTTCCTTTCCTTTTAAGTTTCACCATCCATGTTTAAAATGCTCAATATTTCTTAGTGACAACTAAAGGAATATTGGGCAGATGTCCTGAGTGAAGGGAAGGAACAAAGATTTCCAGGTCTCTTACTGAGTTTGTATTTAATTGCAGAAAGCCCTAATTTTTAAAAGGCAATTGTTTAATTTTATCCCTGAGTGTTTATTTAAGTTAAAATATGTACTTTATTTTCATGCACTTACACAGATTTGAGTGGTTATCATGGTATCTGGCACACAGCCAACTCTTGAAAAATATCTGTTGAATGAATGATAGATGGATTGATTGTTATTTCCTTCACTTGGCTTCTTCACTGCTCACAAAAGTAGTGCTACTGGAATTGCTCTGAATGCATCAAACCTGAAATTTACCTCTTTATTATCTAGAAAGTAAAAGACCCTTAAGAAATACAATTTTAAAATCTAAACAAGTGCCAAAGAGTGCATAATTCCAGGGAATGCCGTTCACATTGCATTTTGCATAAAGTGACCCCTGGAAAAGTTCAAGAGAGAGAGCAGTCTGACAAGGTGGGGAATTAAATTCTTCAAAAATGGCCATCCACATACAAACACTCAATATATATTTTGCATGTATTATTTTTTTCAATTTTTTATTGATTAAGGTATTGCATATGTGTCCATATCCTCCCATTGTCCCCCACCTCACTCCCATACATGCCCTCACCTCCCTGCTGTCTCTGCCCATTGGTTATGCTTATATGTATGCATAAAAGTCTTTTGGTTGATCTCTCCCCCTTACCCCCACCCTCCCCTACCTTCCCTCTGAGGTTTGATGTTCTGATCGATGCTTCTCTGTCTCTGGATCTGTTTTTGTTAATCAGTTTATGTTGTTCATCATAATCCGCAAATGAGTGAGATCATGTGATATTTATCTTTCTCTGACTGACTTATTTCACTTAGCATAATGCTCTCCAGCTCCATCCATGCTGTTGCAAATGGTAGGAGTTCCTTCCTTTTTACAGCAGCATAGTATTCCATTGTGTAGATGTACCACAGTTTTCTATGTGGTGAAATTCTCGAACTCTGTAGGGAAGATATTCTTAATACAAATAAAAAATAAAAAAATTGAGGCTGAGTAAAACTAATTTATCCAAAATTGCAGTGAGTGAATGTCTAAGCAAGGTTTAGATCCAAATCTATTTACTTCAAAGCTTCCATTTTCCCACTATCCTGTAATTGTCTTTCTATAAGGCAAAAAACTCTGGTCACCTGTTTCACTTAAATAATTTACCTAAACACAACAATATTTTATTTATTTAAACCTAGGATTTTACCCAATCAGTTCAAAATAAGGACAATTCCACTGAGTTGAAAATGTTGTGTGAAAGATTTTACTTCTAGCTTCCAGTTGCAAATGACAAAATATTGATGGGTATTAACTGACATCATTAAAATGACACCAAGTTGATTGCATAACAACATTACAGTACCAAATGGCAACAATGAAAATTAAAATAATAAATAAATATAATAAACATAAATAAAACTATTTAAAAATGTCAGTATATACATATATTCAATCATGTTATATGCCTTAAAAATATCACATTGTGCAACCTAAATATATACAATTTGTATTTGTCGATCATACCTCAGTAAAGCTGGAGAAGTAAGTCATCCAGCCTATGTACTGCACAATTGATACCTTAGTGCTCTGTTAAGCACCTTAACAAGCGGTCATCCAATCTCTGCTTGAACATCTTCATTTTATGGTACTTACACTATATGCTTAAATTAGCCTATTCTACCTTTGGGCAACTCAGACTATTAAGTCCTATTTCACATTTGAACCCAAATCTCTTTTCCTTTAAGTTTACCCTCTATAGTCAACATAGCAAATGTAATACATTGAAATAGAAAGTATGGTGGGCAAGGAGTGAATACCAAAAAGAATTAGTCTCCTTTTGTAGGTCTCATAACCCAGATTAGTAAAGCTTGAATTTGTCCAATTCTTGCATGAGGAAACTTTGGACCAGTGAATAACTTTGTGCAACATAATGGGACTACTTATTATCAATAAATTAAGACCAGTATCCAGCTCTTCTAATTCCCATACAATTGCTCTTTATAGTACACTGCTCTATGATATCCTTAGTGGTTTAAGAACATAGACCCTGGAGTCAGCCTGTCTGGGTTTAAATTTCACCTTTAAACACACTAGTTGTGTAACATGAGGCAAGTTACTTCATCAACAAAATGGAGGTAATTGTAGCACCTCCCTCATATGATTTTGGGTGTACTAAATGTGTTTGTGTATATGATGTTCTTAAATCAGTGCCAAGAACATAGCAAACTTTACTCAGTAAATATTGGTGGTTATTTTTATCCTTACTTTCCTTTTCAAACTTGTAAAACACTGTCAATTCACAGCCATAACACCAATGAGTTCCTACAACTTTTTAGCCATCTTGTGCCAACATGGGGGCAGCCATCTTGTGACGATGTGGGGGTGGCCATCTTGTGGTGGCCATCTTGTAATGATGTGGGGGCGTCCATCTTGTGATGATGTAGGGGTGGCCATCTTGTGGTGGCCATCTTGTGACGACATGGGGCCAGCCATTTTTTGACAATGTGGGGGCGGCCATCTTGTGATGTGAGGGCGTGAGGGTCAATTACCTCTTTATTATATAGGATATTACTACAGGAATATCTAGTATTTAAATCATATGGCTTTCACGTCAGTATACACTAACTATCTGTACTCTAGGCACTGGCCAGAGAGCTCATGCTTAACTGAATATTCTACAGATTCCACCAAAATTTGAAGAGAAATGGGTGAAACAGAGAAGATAAATAGATAGAAGATAGATGATAGATAAAGACTTAGAGAGAAAGGAGGATGTATTAACTAGGTTCTTTCAATGCCATTTTAATAAATATCAAGTTGGATGACTCAAAAGTGTACCTGTAAAGTATTATCTGACTGTCCTTGAAAATCCTCTTACTGAATTGTGATTTAATGTTGGGAGGGCTCAGCTTTTATTGAATATTGAATTAATAAAGTTTTAGTTACATGGACAATAATTTTGAATCCATTTTTAATGTAGTCATCTTTTATAACTGTCGCCTCCAACTGCTCCCCTACTGGCCTGGTTGCCCCCAACTGCCCTCCCTGCTGGCCTGGTCATCCCCAACTGCCCACCTGCCAGCCTGATCACCCCTAACTGCCCCCCCCACTGCCCTCACTGCCCCCACTGCCGGCCTAGTTGCCCCACGCAGCCTGCTGTTCAGTTGTTTTGGTCGTCCCTCACTAAAACCCTGCGGGCCTGGTCACCCCATGCAGCTTGCTGTTCAGTTGTTACTGTGACGGCATCCTGGACAATTTGTATATTCCTCTATTATTAGTATATAGAAGATAAATGGCAACCACTAAGTTCAAACTCATGGTCAGATCATTCTACAAATAAAATGATGTTTAATCTACTCATGGAGATGTCTATCCTTCATTAACTTAGGTTAGCTAGAAGATTTGGCAGCAAAAATAAGATGGATACTAAATAGATCTATTTTCTAGATTTATGCAAAGTTAGGAAATCAAAGGTTGTGTCCATAGCTATTTAATCTAAATACTAAAATTGTATCTTTGGCTATTTAAAAGTAATTACTGACATTATCATTCATTTTAACATAAAAAGTGGATCTATTCTAAAACAAAATTGTGCAAAATGTTTGACTAAACATAATGTGTTCTCCCAGAATGTGAAGAGGGTTATAGAATAAAAGAAAAGAGAAAAAAAAAAAGTAAAACCAAGTCCTTTTTTCTGCATTAATCTGAATGAATTAAGTAGAAGACATTTAAGCCAAAAAAAAAAAACAAAAACAAAACTTAAGACAAAAGACAAAACTTGGTGAAGTAATAAGGATGTTAACTACATAGTAATCCTCTTTATTTATTTTAAGGCTTTGTAAAACAGCAGAGGCGAAAGAGGGAAGAAAAATAATTGAGACCACTTATTTTAGCACTGGCCTCATATAAGTACAGACATGGCTTTTGAAAAATTTCAGAATCTTTCTTTGTCTAGGCCTTATTGGGAACAATTAACATAGTGCAGGTATATTGGTAAAATAAAAATTCCAACCATGTAACAAAAATGCAGTTGACAACTTGTATATTATGCAATTATATTATGCAATTATTACTTTTATTAATTTATTAGGATAATTGCAACTTTTTCAATGTTATAATATGATAATAAAGGACTTGTCATGACTAAGTTAACCTCTGAACATCTCTGACCTCAGGGAAAATAGTTGCAAGCTTTCAATACAAAATAGTCTGTCATGTACCACAAAGACATTTGATGACTATATTATCTTGTAATTAAATGTCTCAACAAACTTCTGCTTTTGATTGACAGGTAGTTAAGACTATCATTGACCACAGGGCAGTTTCTTTATATTTCAAGAATAATATCTTTAGAGTTCAAGAATATTTTTTTAGCACAGAAGCAAGAAGATGAGGTTTTAAAAATTAAAATGCCTTCAGTAATATGTTTATTAATCTATATTTGTCACTGATAAAAACAAAGAAAATTATGCTGCTATGTTTATCTGTTGCCCAATTCATTGTGTTGCAATAGAAACCTTAAGAAATTTATATGATTTTTTGTTAATATTATGGGACATATCAAATAATTTCAGTGCTCTTCTATCCCATGTCCACATTTTCCATGACTGAATTCATTAAAAGTCACCAGTAATGGATGCTTGTATGTGCTTTATGATCATTTTTCCTATTACCATTCTTGAATCTAATGTTAGATCAACATTTTAAGAACAGGATATATCATATATAACATACATTGTATTATTTCTCCTTCTTTCTGTTACCTTCCTTAATATATGGATCACTAAAGGAATCCATTTCATATCACATTGCTCACAGTACTGTCATTAACATTTCCATTATTTCAGATTGAAATAAAACTTTTCTTGGATGAGGCTAAATATTTCATTTTAATAATTTTTAAATCATAAGAACTGAATGAGCAGCAAAGCTAGCAAAGAAGAATGTTCATGTACCATATCCTAAGATTATTATAAATTGTACAGTCAAATATTCAAGTATAAAGTCATTGAGAAGTTAATTAAGATGAGCTACTTGGATTTATTTTGGTTACTTTTATTATAGTGATATAAATTTTAGTTTTAAAAAACATGGCATTTATAAAGGAAACTTTTTTTTAAAATAAGGATCTTTCATGATTAAAATAAAAGTAACGTAGACTGAGAAATTATACCAGTAAAGCGAAATGCCATTAAAAACCATTATCAGTACGGAATTAGAAATACCTTTTTCTTAATCATCATGATGCAATTTTCTTTTACAAAGTAAAAGTTTATTTTACTATAGGAATTAAATTTAGTTCCTTTAAGTTTCTTCATTAAGTGTTCTATCTGGGATGAATGTATATTAAAATATACAGAATGAGAATATCATTTAATGGAAAGGCTGCTCATATGCAAACACACCCTTTCTCAAAAGGCTGGAGGAAGACAAATGGGGAGATGTGCTACAAATGAGCTCTAGATGGATGCATATTATTTGGAAAAAAAATTGTTTCTTTATTTGAACAAGCAATGACATCTATTTCAACTTATGAAAAAACCTGATTTCTCAGAATGTGAAACAATTTTTTTAGAGGTCGTCACCCTTTTCCCCCACTATAGGCAAAACCTAGCCTAAAGGGACCATCATAATTCCCAGTTTTCCTCAATATTCCTTAGGTGATCATATATCACATAGAAATCTTTGTGGGTTACAAAAATAAATTTTATGCCCAAATATATTCAACTAAGAAATACTAAGCATCTACTTTGTGCTAAGCATTTTCATAGTCACAGCATAGCTGAACATAATCATTATATGCACATATCACTGGATATTTTTTAAAAAGCAGAAATAAAACAAAAATCTCCATGTATATGGTGGGGTGAGATAGAGAGAGGTGAACTCCATTGCTATGTAACATAAGGCTCATAATAAAACTTCTTCTTATTTATTATGGAAAGGTTGATCCAGAGCAACTTAATTATAAAATGCAAACAGCATTTCCTATTCTCCTTAAAAAAAAAATAGACTGCATTTTCAGGAAAAACAATTGTGTAGCTTACAAAAAGTAAAGCTTAAGGCTAATAAAATACAAAGTGGAAATTATTTTAAAAGAAAGAAAGGTGTTTATAGAGTAAAGAGGAACTTTCTAAATTCAACGTATCTAAGTTCTAAAGATACAAATGAAGAAATAATGCAACTTGACAATGAGAATACATTGATGATTTCATTTCCTCTCAGCCAATTAAAAGGGTGAAGTATACTTATTTTTCAACAGCACAGTTACACAATCACAAAACTATTTTAAACTGAACTGTTTTTCCTCAAAATAGTATAAAAATTAAGTAAATCTACCAAAACCGGTTTGGCTCAGTGGATAGAGCATTGGCCTGCAGACTGAAAGGTCCCAGGTTCGATTCCGGTCAAGGGCATGTACCTTGGTTGCGGGCACATCCCCCGTAAGGGGTGTGCAAGAGGCAGCTGATCGATGTTTCTCTCTCATCGATGTTTCTAGCTCTCTATCCCTCTCTCTTCCTCTCTGTAAAAAATCAATAAAATATATTTTTAAAAAATTAAGTAAATCTAGTTTAGATATCAAAGGTACAGAAGCAAATATGAATTAACCAAGCAACTCAGCAGGTAAAATAATGTTTGCCATCATTTTGCAAGTTGCACCTGAAATTTGAAATATTTTTCTATGACAATAATTCAGAGACACTGAAGCAATTTATCAAATAAGGCCTTTTCCAAATTGGAAAGATGTTCTTTACAACAGCATTTTCAACAGGATTTAGGGACTCGTGGATGAATGTGTCACCTGCAAAGAACTTAGTTTATGGTTCTGTTTTGATAACACCATTCCACATAGCTATACTGTCTTTCAGCTAAAAACCTAAGTAAGCTGCATAAAATGCACTCACATGGCTTATTTTATTATAAAACTTCATAAAGACATCAACAAAATCACTTGGTCATTCACCTAAGAGGCCACAGTAAAATAGCATCATAGCAAACAAGAGAATCATGAGTGTTTTTCCCAAGCCTCTCTCTCTCTCTCTCTCTCTCTCTCTCTCTCTCTCTCTCTCTCTCTCTCTCTCTCTCTTGATTCTCACTCCCAGTGATTTTTTTCCATTGATTTTTAGAGAGTGGAAGAAAAGGATAGAGGGGGATGGGTATTGGGGATGGGGAGAGAGAGAGAGAGAGGAGAAAGAAAGACATTGATTAGTTTCCTCCTGCACAGGCCCTGGCCAGGGCCAGGGATGGAAACTGCAATCCAGGTACATGCCCTTGATCTGGAATTGAACACAAGACCATTCAGTGCACTGGGCAACACTCTAACTACCTTGCAACACTAGCCAGCCAGGGTTTTCAAGACTCTCTTTTAACTACAATATTCATATTAGTCAGATATGCTGAAAGAAATAGGGTTTAAGGGGGAAATAAATAAAATATGCTCTGTTTTGTTAGACTGCAAATCAGCCTCAAACAAAAATTCTATGAAAGAGATATAAACTGGAAGTAGACCAAAAAGGTCAAAATAATAATGGAAATTATGAAATCATATCATTTTTTAGGCAGCCATTGTATCAGGCATTTCTATTTAATGATGCTGCAATGCCCTACCACTTTTAAACTTTTTTAGAGCTCAGAAGGAAAATTCACACACACAATATGCACATGAGCCATACTTATCCTCATGTTATAAAATGGATTAGCTATTATATGAAAATCATTCATTTACGCAAACATCATTTCAGTGCTAAGCAGATGACAATAAGTTTCACTGGAGGCTCAGTCCTGGGTCACCTGTGAAACTATCTTGTAAAGTTTATAACTTTCTTAGGCTACCTGTGCATCCCACATATCTTTTTGGTTTATTCCAGTAGTTCCGATGTAATAATTTTCAATAGTCCCCCCTTCCACCCTCAAACATGATCTGATTTGGAAGATAAATTATAGGTCTCCCTATTAACATACCATTGACCTATATAAATACATAGAATTATATACTAGAGGAAATATCTTTACTTTCTTCCTTTGACCAGAGATTGATCTCTGACAGCAGAGCATGAAACATTTTCCAAGCCAATGAAATATGGTGTGACCACTGAGTATTATCACTCACAATTCAGCTACCACCAATTTCCCACACTTAGCCCCTGATTCACTTATAGTAGAATAATTTAACAGCCTCATACAATCTGACTGAATTCTAATAAATTCTCCTTTTGTCATTACTCTTGTCAGAAAGAGATTTCATTTGGAAGGCTTCAGAAAAGTTCTACATAAAATGAAAGCATTCAATCACAGGACTACCTATTCCTAGTACAACTAACCTCCTATGATAGTGTTGCTATTTGTGTCAGTGTTCAGGCAGCTGCTCACAGACCAATACAACTGACAAGTTAATATTTTACACCACAAAGCAGAAAGGCACTTGCTATCACTGGGTGGTGATATAGGTTGTATGAAATCATATTGGGAGCCAGATGTGACCCATGGACTGAACTGTGTCTTGTTTGTCCCTCGGTTGAAATTTTTTTTTCTTTAACTCTTCAATATTCTGGAAATTGAGCTACTTATCACCCTATTATAAGGTTAGCAGATCGACACCTCGTGTGAGTAGAATTGTAAGGTTTTCATTGCCTTAACAACTCAGATTATGTTTCTGTATGTAACTCTGAAGCCAGAGAAAGTATGTTTGTAAATGGGTGTGTATACACATATGCTGTATCCCTGTTTCTTGGTTCATTATCTTCCAACAAGATACTGACAGTAACACCTATTATCTTCTGTGTGCACTCTCTACAGATCCCCCACAACCTAAATTCTTAAGAATAATCCAGTATAATAAAATTACTAAACTCAGTAAAATGTAATAACTCCAGTATATATGTAATTAAGATCCCTTTACAAAATATTTTAATCAATGTGATATATATTTGTAAATCTCAAAACCCCCTTTTTAAATAAAAAGGATTCCATTTTTATTCAGTTTCTAGACAAACCAAAAGAACGTATC
The DNA here is from genome assembly GCF_027574615.1 of Eptesicus fuscus. Taxonomy (NCBI): domain Eukaryota; kingdom Metazoa; phylum Chordata; class Mammalia; order Chiroptera; family Vespertilionidae; genus Eptesicus; species Eptesicus fuscus. The sequence goes on from NC_072473.1 coordinate 29,888,596, forward strand.
ACAAAGAGGGTCTAATAACAAGAAGATTAATAATAAAAGAGGCAAATTATTCTTCTGATAAATGCACATAAAACACTGCCATTAATTTTTACATTTTATAGGCGAACTTGAACACATATGATGTACTAATAGTAAAAATTAAAATTAACTTATATAATTGAGGTAATACATTTGTCACAAATTATGTCAAATTCATCATGTATTAGGACATTTCACATATAACTTCTACAATGAATTTTTTTTAAAATTATCTTAAATTATTATTCTATCCAACATTTTAATTAAAGGATTTTAAATTCGTATTAAACTATAATTAAAATGTAAGTCATTAAACATGAAATCAATTTTGCAAGGACAATATCAAAACATGATATTAATTATCTGTAATAGAAAGTTAACTGAATTACAAAGAAGTTTTAAGTTATACAATAAAGTTTGTGGTATAAACCTTTTGTGGTATATCACTTCATTCTATGTAAAAAAATAGCAGATGCCATGCATTCTTCCTTATTCTGTCTGTTTAGTTCTTTCAACCCTGACATGCAGGGAACACAGTCTCTAAAATATTCCAGTAGAAATGTGCAAAGTCAACTCATTGGTTTTACAATGTCCTGCTGTGCTGCTTTTAATATGTACTCGGTACTACATGATTACCTCAAGTCTCAATTTTATCGTCATTGAAGATGATTTTCATATTTTATCTTCTTTTGAGATGCCCTTTATTGTTTTTAATTCTTCTCCCAACACCCCCAGCTTTTTCAACACTGTATGTCTTCAGGACCTACATTGTTTAAGATATTAACATGATTGAAAACTTAATGTGTCAGCTCATTCTAAATTAATCCTAAGACAATGTTACAAGTCAAGTTTGAAAAGAAAAAAAATGGTGCCCCTAATTCTTTTTTGGCCAGTACATTCAGCCTGAGTGGTCAATTTTACAATCATTTCCATAAAGTTCTGGAACAGAGCCTGGATTGATATTGCTTCCCATCTTGTTCAAAATTACATCAGATAAAAGACAGAATACATCTGACTGCTTCTTTGTATAATATAGGTTTCTTCCATTTAGAAAAGTGCAGTGATTCATCAGTAATTTAACCTATAGACATTTGAAGGTTGGAGAGTATCTCTAAGGGGCTGTTGACCTTCAGCAAGTGAAAGAACTGGAACTCCAGCCTCAGAAAATATATATTTATCTTTCTGTTGGGACTATTACAACTGTGGAAGCAATGCTGACCTTGAGACTTCTAGCTCAGGGTGCACACGAATAATGCTCCCTAAAGAAAAAATATAAAAATACTGAAATAGGATACCTAGAACTAAAATGTACATTCTGTAAATATCAAAAGAAAATACTCTCAACATTAAAATCAATTCTGAAAACAATAAGCATAATATTTCCATGACCCACTGGGTTTCTCTTCAATATGAATCTGGGTATAATCCCATTAGACCAGAATCATATAATTTGGAAATGCTAAGTATTTCTGATACTCCCAAAGGTTACGATATCAAGAGCCTGGATTGTTTTCAGGTGAACTAATCTGATTTTATTTCCCAAAATACTATAATACCATAGATCTCTAAAAAAATCATCACATCCTTTATTGACTAAATTTATATAAAAACATGCTGTTGTTTTTAATCTGGAGAAAACCCAAATAGTGATGTGCTAAAATTCTTTTTTAGTAATTCTCCATTTTACCTGATGGAATATTTGTTTTGAAGGATACCTTTTCCCCCATAATAGCCATAGTTCTCATTCTCATTAAGGACCAACAAGAATATGTGTATTCGTTCAGAACACTAACTAAAGCATCACTTAATATATAACAATTTAAGTGTACTAAAGGTTGAAAAAATAAATCAAAATGTAACTAATAACCAATAAGTAATGAAAATCTTAAGAAGATTGGCTGGGCATCCTATTCAAATAAATTAGGAGATTTCAAAAATATTTGTCATTATTTTATAAACACATAGGGAATTAATGTAAAAGGCTTGCTGAAAGTAAAAGTAGAGTAAGATCTTCTGAAAGACATATCTATATATTGTTGTAAAAACCATATATAACTTTTTATTTCTACAGTTTTGCTTTCCTAATATACCCATATAGATAACTGGAGTACTATGAAAAGATCTATGAATGGTAACAGAAACATGAATGCATTATTAAAAAAAATAAACCTCCATTATCAAATAATTGGTTTGTCTGTTGAGTGACATGAGGTTATCAGCATGCCCCCCATTTGAATATTATCTTTGTTACAGAGGGAGACAACCACGTAGAGAGAGCAAAGCTCTTTTCTAGTCCTGTCAGCATTAATAAACTTTAGTCCTCTCCACCCAAAAAAATGATTGCACCAAAATCAACAGGTACATGAAACCAAGAGAGCCATAGACTTGCTGATATATTGATAAAAGCCATGTTATCCAGTAAGATTCTTTCAGTATTTATAATGTTAGGGAAATATTCTATTTATTCAATAAAGGATTTCCACTAATTTTATGATATGGAATCATGAAGTAAATCTTTGTGGGGACTTTTATGTGATGTATACCACTTCATTTGAGTTGATTTCTGAATTAATTCATACATACAATTCAACTCAATAACAATCTAAACCTAGTTGCTCTTCAATGGTGCTGATTTATATCATTTCACACTACATGAGAAATACCTAAAGATCTCTCCAACCTTTTAATCATGCTCAATCTATCACAATCCAAATTGTATTACTAATGTTCACACAAAACTGTTTTCCTCATTTTTTGGTTGTTTTTCTATCTCTAAACTTTACCTACTTTCAGAGAGTGACCTCTGCAGTAAGTTAATAACATTCTTACCATTTACTCTTCAGTTCTCTTTGAATCTGAGTTAAATGTTATTTTGTATTTTTTCCCATTTTTCTCAAAATTCCTTATTTTTAAAACAATATATTTACATAGTAAGCATTATTTTAAGAAGGATAATTGGAAACAGACCAAACCTTTTTATAAAACTATTTTGCCGAAACCGGTTTGGCTCAGTGGATAGAGCGTCGACCTGTGGACTGAAGGGTCCCGGGTTCGATTCCGGTCAAGGGCATGTGCCCTTGACAGTGGGGGGTGTGCAAGAGGCAGCTGATCGATGTTTCTCTCTTATCGATGTTTCTAACTTTCTATCCCTCTCCCTTCCTCTCTGTAAAAAATTAATAAAATATATTAAAAAACTATTTTAACAAAAGCATGATAAAATGTAAGGTAACAGGGTAAAATCTTGCATTAATATATACTGCTTCTGGGGAATATATAATGAAAAGTTTAAAAATGTCTTCATTACATTAAAATCAAAGTGCATATTTTAGACTGCATTTTTCTTACTGCTTCTAACATTGCCAAATTTATTTGCACTCCCGTACTTCTCTCCACCTAACCTATTTCTATTCGTCTCTTATGGCTCAGCTTCTATACAATTATAATTGTTAATAACAATTCCACTGAATAAACATATATTGAGGTTTTGTTATGAGCAAAGCACTGTGATAGGCACTAGAGGCAAATAAAATAATAGAAATATTGTGTTATGATATTCTGTGAACAGAAAAGAGAAAAAAACAAATCTAACCAGTGACTCATGGAAAGGGTAGAATTTGAATTAGTCTTAAAATCTTACAAGTAGAAATTTGAGAAGGTGGGGGGGCAGAGAACACTGTGGAGCCAAATTATAAAGCTGAAAGAACAGAGTTAACATAGAGAGTCAAACAAGCTACTTTTTGAAGTGTCTTTATAGAATTATCTTATGTCAGTCTCTCCCTGACCTCCTATAGCTCTGGTTCTATACCGTATACAATTTTGCATTTCCTTATTGTAGAGCTCTCATTTATTCTTTTTGGTATGCCTTGACTCCAACAGGAGAATGTAAGCTATATAAGTGCAAAAATATTATGTACTAGAGGCTCAATGCCCAAAATTCGTGCAAGAGTAGACCTTCCTTCCCCTGGTTGGTGGCACCAACTTCCCTATGGCACCTGGGACCTGGGCTTCCCTCGCAGCCCTGGCTTCATCAGGAAGGTCATCCAGAAGGACATCCGGAATGATGTCTGGTCTAATTAGCATATTACACTTTTATTATTATAGATTTCTTGTAAATTTCCCCTACAATATTTTTTATGGAGTGGACACAAAACATTCCAAAAACATTCAAGAAATAGTTTATTGATTGATTGATTCATATAAAATGTTTTATAAACATTTGCCTACATATTAATTTAATTTGATTTTTTTTTTTAAATAGGACCTATCTCCCTTTTGGTGGGACTTATATGCAACCAAAAAGAATATCTGTATGATTTACACATTAAAAGTGAATCATAGATAAAGTCTTCACACCAGCAAATCAAATGGAAAACTATATTTCAAATACTGTAGAGTCTACACCCTATCTTCCCATTATCCAAATATAATAATACATTTGGCAAAATTGACAATCAATGAATTAGAAGACAATTTGCAAGAGAGGAGAAATGGCAGACTAATAGGCAGACCTGCCATCCTCCTTCTCATCCCAGGGCCACATTGGAAATACAACTAAATTGGAGAAAATTCACCTAGAAATAACAACTGAAGTCCAACTAAGGAGGAGACTTATATCAAGGAAGGACAGAAAACATCTGGAGATCAGTAGGAATGGCAAGGTCTCAATAGGAGCTGACCCAGGTAAAATAACAACTGACCCCACAGAAATACAGAGAATCATTAAAAAATGCTATGAGCAACCCCTAGCCGGTTTGGTTCAATGGATAGAGTGTCAACCTGCAGACTCAAGGGTACCGGGTTTGATTCTAGTCAAGGGCACATATTAAGGTTACGATCACCAGTAGGAGGCATGCAGGAAGCAGCCAATCAATGATTCCTTTTCATCATTGATGCTTCTACCTCTCTCTCTCCCCTCCCTTCCTCTCTGAAATCAATAAAAATATATTTTTTAAAAATACTATGAACAACTATATCCAACAAGATGGACAACCTGGATGAAATGGACATATTCCTAGAAAAATACAATCTTCCAAAACTCAATCAGGAAGAAGCAGAAAACTTAAATAGAACAATAACTACTGATGAAATTGAAGTAGTAATAAAAAATAAAAATAAAATAAACCCAGCAAACAAAAGCCCTGGTCTGGATGGCTTCACATAGGAGTTTTACCAAACATTCAAAAACAAATAACACCTATATTCCTCAAACTACTCCAAAAAATCCAAGAGTAAGGAATACTTCCAAGCTCTTTTTATGAGGCTAGTATTAGCTTAATTTCAAAACCAGATAAAGACACTACAAAGAATGAGAATTACAGGTCAATATTTTTTTTAATATATTTTATTGATTTTTTACAGAGAGGAAGGTAGAGGGATAGAGAGCTAGAAACATCAATGAGAGAGAAACATCGATCAGGTGCCTCCTGCACCCCCCCCCCCACTGGGGACGTGCCCACAACCAAGGTACATGCCCTTGACCGGAATCGAACCTGGGACCTTTCAGTCCGCTGGCCGATGCTCTATCCACTGAGCCAAACCGGTTTTGGCCTACAGGCCAATATTTTTGATGACATAGATGCTAAAATCCTCAACAAAATATTAGCAAATAGGATCCAGCAATACATTACAAACATCATACACAATGACCAAATGGGTTATATTCTGGGGATGCAAGGCTGATACAATATTCTCAAATCAATAAATGTGATACATCACATAAACAGATTGCAAGACAAACATCATATGATCATATCAATTAATGCAGAAAAAACATTTGACAAAATCTAAAAACCTTTCTTGGTAAAAACTATCAGCGAAGTGTGAATAGAGGGATCATATCTCAACATAATAAAGACCTTATATGATAAACCTACAGCCAAAAATTAAAATCAATGGGCAAAAATTAAAGACAGCCCGGCTAACATGGATCAGTGGTTGAGCATCAACCTATAAACCAGGAGGTCATGGTTTGATTACCGGTCAGTGCACATGCTCGGATTGTGGGCTCAATCCCCAATGTGGAGCATGCAAGAGGCAGTCAATCAATGATTCTCTCTAATCATTGATGTTTCTATCTCTCTTTCCCTCTGCCTTCCTCTCTGACATCAATAAAATATACTAAATAAAAAAACATACACTAAAACCATTTTCCCTAAGAACAAGAACAACACAAGAATGTCTGCTTTCACCACTATTATTCAACACTAGTGGCACGCTGCACAAAATTTGTGCCCTTAGGGGAGGGGGTCCCTCAGCCCAGCCTGCACCCTCTCACAGTCCAGAAGCCCTTGCGCAATGTCTGACTGCCATGGAGGTGGGAAAGTCTCCTGCCACCACTGCAGAGCTCACCAGCCATGAGCCCAGCTTCTGGCTGAGTGGCACTCCCCTGTGGGAATGCACTGACCACCAGGGGGCCAGCTCCTGTTTTGAGTGGGATCAGGCCAAAACTTGCCCTCTGACATCCCCCGAGGGATCCCGGATTCCGAGAGGAAGCAGGCCAGGCTGAGGGACCCCACTGGTGCACAATTAGGGCTGGAGAGGGACATGGGAGGACGGCCAGCCAGATAGGGACCTTGGGAGGGCTCTAGGGTATGTCCAGCCCATCTGGCTCAGTCCCAATTGGTTGGACCCCAGCAGCAAGCTAACCTACCAGTCGGAGTGTCTGCCCCCTGGTGGTCAGTGCACATCATAGTGATCAGTTGAGCGGCCTTAGCATATCATTAGCATATTATGCTTTGATTGGTTGAACGGACAACTGGACGGCTGGACACTTAGCATATTAGGCTTTTATTATATAGGATAGTACTGGAAGTCCTAGACACAATGATCAGACATGAAGAAAAAATAAAAGGCATCCAAATTGGAAAGGAGGAACTAAAAATCTCAGTATTTGCATATTACATGATATTGTACATAGAAAATCCTAAAGACACTACCAAAAAACTATTAGACTTAATAAATGAATTTGGCAATGTGGCAGGATACAAAATTAACACCCAGAAATCTCTGGCATTTTTATCCACCAATAATGAATTCTCAGAAAAAAAAAAAAAGCTATAAAAACATTCCCATTTATCATAGTAAGAAAAAAAATTAAGATACTTAAGAATAAACTTGAAACACTCCAGGGAGGACACCAGTGGCACAGAGACCCCGCCATCTTTAAGAACGGAACTGCTAGAGACTAGAATCCTAACCTTACCACCACCTAGTCTGGTCTCGGAAGCAAACCTGGTCACTACAGCCACTCTGGTAGAAGACCTGCCATCCCAGCAGCAGAAGCGCGAACCCTGAGACCTCCATCTGCAAAAGTGCACCGCTGAAAGCGGTAAGTGCAACCTCCCCCTCCCCAGTGCCAGAGCTCAGGACTCGCCGAGTCCCCAGCCCATAGGCACCCGGGCACTCCACTACCCAGGCAGTGCTGGGGAACCACTGAGAGCCCCTGAGGGGGTGATTCTGCACAGTCAAGGGTGTGCGGCCCTACAGTGGAATCTCTGAACTGCCTCTTCCTAAATAACTGCCCAAGGACACCCCTGCGGTGCAACTTCAGTGCCAGGGGGCTTCAGAGCTTTGCACCCGCGGGCTCGCCACCAGTTCACGCACACTCCAGGGCTGGCAAACTCAGGCCCACAGCAGGGGAAGGCACCCTGAGCCCATATATCCACAGGGTCCTCTGGAAAGCTGCTTTGGGCTCCTGCTGGGTGTGATTCTGTACAGGCAAGGGCGCGCTGCCCAACAGCAGAAAATCTGAACTCCTTTCTCCTGAATAACTTCCCACATACACCCTAGCTGTCTAACTTCAGTGCCAGAGTCCCTCAAAGTGCGTCAGAGCAGTGTGCCTGCAAACACATCTCCACAGAAGGGAATATACAACAGGCAGGCACCCTGAGCCCATCTACACACAGGGTGCTAGTGGGAGCCACTGGGAGATCTCCCAACAGACGGTTCCTGGGTGCCACTGTGAGTTCCCACTGGACAAGCGCAATTTCAACTAAGGGTGCAAGACAGCATAAACTGGGACACTCCACTCCAAAGCTGCTGACTTTTAGACACCACAGTTGTGCCTCTCAAGCTTCCAGGCCTACATCAAGAGAACCCAAGTAGCTCAAGTAGGGAGCTACACTAGATTACCAAGCCCAGAAGAACTGAGAGATTTTACCAGTAGCACCATCACCAAAAGATCCTGGGTAGCAAAGCAATTGGAACTACAATTAAAACATTACAGGAAAACATGGGGAGACAGAAAGGAAATTCTCAAGGAAGGAACAGGAAGAATCACCAGAAAGGGAGTTAAATGAACTTGAGGCTAGCAGCTTAACAGAGAAAGAATTCAGAGTATTCGTTATAAGGATGTTTAAACGAATGGATGACAAATACACAAAACTCAATGAGAGCTATAAGGAGCTGAATGAAAATGTCACCAACATGAAAAGAAACCAAGAGGAGATGAAGAACAACACAGCTGCAATAAAGAACACAATGGAAGGCTTAAAGAGTAGAGTAGAAGAGGCTGAGGGCCGCATAAGCGAATTAGAAGACAAGGTAGGAAAAAAAACACAAACACAGCAGCAATTGGAAAGAAGACTTAAAAAGCAAGAGGAGAGCCTAAGGGAGCTTCGAGACAACACAAAACGAAACAACCTTCGAATAATAGGGATAAAAGAAGGAGAGGAAGAGAAGCAAGGAATAGAAAACCTATTAGAAGAAATAATGACAGAAAACTTCCCTGATATTGGCAAGAAAAAAACTATCCAAGACCAAGAAGTACACAGAGTCCCAAACAAGTTGAACCCCAAAAGACCGACACCAAGACACATCATAATTAAACTGACGAACACCAATGACAAAGCAAGAATCTTAAAGGCTGCCAGAGAGAAACAGAAAGTTACCTACAAGGGGTCTCCTATCAGAATATCAACTTATTTCTCAACAGAAACACACCAGGCCAGAAGGGAATGGAATGAAATATACAAAGTGATGCAAAACAAGGGACTGAATCCAAGAATACTATACCCAGCAAGGCTATCATTCAAAATTGAAGGTGGAATCAGAAGCTTCACAGACAAAAAAGGGCTAAGAGAGTTCATCACTACCAAACCAGCAATGCAAGAAATGCTAAAGGGGCTGCTGTAAAAACAAGAAAGAGAAAGGCAAGAAGAAACACAAACACTAAGGAAAAATATGTCAACAAACAGGTACTTATCAATAATAACAGTAAACGTAAATGGATTAAATGCACCAATCAAAAGACATAGGGTAGCTGAATGGATAAGAAAACATGACCCATATATTTGCTGTCTACAAGAGACCCACCTTAGAGCAAAAGACTCACACAGACTGAGAGTGAAGGGATGGAAAAACATTTTTCAGGCAAATGGAAAGGAGAAAAAAGCTGGGGTTGCGATACTTATATCAGATAAAATAGACCTCAAAGTAAAGGTTTTAATAAGAGATAAGGAAGGCCACTACATAATACTAAAGGGAGCAATCCAGCAAGAAGATATAACTATGATAAACGTATATGCACCCAACGCAGGAGCGCCCAAATACATAAAAAATCTGCCGGAAGACATCAAGGGAGAGATCAACATCAATACAATCATAGTAGAGGACTTTAATACACCACTGACATAAATGGATAAATCCTCTGGACAAAAAATCAGCAAAGAAACAGCAATTCTAAATGACACACTAGATCAGATGGACCTAATTGACATCTTCAGAGTATTTCACCCCAAAGCCAGGGAATATACGTTCTTCTCAAGTGAACATGGGACATTCTCAAAAATAGACCACATATTGGGTAACAAGCAAAGTCTCCACAAATTCAAAAAGATTGAAATCATATCAAGCATTTTCTCAGACCACAATGGCATAATATTAGAAATAAACTACAATAAAAACATTCCAAAAAATTCAAAAACCTGGAAACTGAATAGCATGCTACTAAACAATGATTGGGTTATCAGTGAGATCAAAGAAGAAATTAAAAACATCCTGGAAACTAATGACAATAAAAATACAACACTGCAAATCCTATGGGACACAATGAAAGCAGTCCTGAGAGGCAAATGTATAGCTCTACAGGCCTACCTCAAAAAACAAGAAAAAATGGTAATAGATCATCTATCTCAACAACTCAAAGAATTAGAAAGGGAGCAACAAGAAAAGCCCACAGTGAGCAGAAGAAAGGAAATAATAAAGATCAGAGCAGAAATGAATGACATAGAGACCAAAAGAACAATACACAAGATCAACAAAACCAAGAGCTGGTTCTTTGAAAGGATAAACAAGATTGATGAACCTCTAGCCAAGCTCACCAAAAAACAAAGAGAGAGGACCCAAATAAACAAAATCAGAAATGAAAGAGGTGAAATAACAACAGACCCCACAGAAATACAAAGGATTGTCAAAAAAAACTATGAACAACTCTACTCCAACAAACTAGACAACCTGGAGGAAATGGACACATTCCTAGAAAAACACAACCTTCCAAAACTGACTCAGGAAGAGACTAAAAATCTCAATAGGCTGATAACTATGGAAGAAATTATCAAAAGAAGTTATCAAAAAGCTTCCAGCAAACAAAAGCCCGGGGCCAGACGGCTTCACAGGGGAGTTTTATAAAACATTCAAGGAAGAGCTAAAACCTATCCTCCTCAGACTATTCCAGAAAATTCAAGAAGAAGGAACACTTCCAAGCTCCTTCTATGAAGCCAGCATCACCCTAATACCAAAACCAGGTAAAGATAACACAATGAAGGAGAATTACAGGCCAATATCCATCATGAACATAGATGCCAAAATCCTCAACAAAATTCTAGCACATCGAATCCAGCAATACATCAGAAAGATCATACACCACGACCAAGTAGGATTTATCCCTGGGATGCAAGGATGGTACAATATTCGCACATCAATAAACGTGATACATCACATAAACAAATTGAGAGATAAAAACCATATAGTCATATCAATTGATGCAGAAAAAGCATTTGACAAAATCCAACACCCTTTCTTGATAAAAACTCTCAGCAAGCTGGGAATAGAAGGATCATACCTCAACATAATAAAAGCCATATATGACAAAACCACAGCCAACATCATACTCAATGGGCAAAAACTAATACCATTTCCCCTAAGAACAGGAACAAGACAGGGATGCCCACTCTCACCACTCCTGTTCAACATAGTGTTGGAAATACTAGCCATTGCAATCAGACAAGGAGAAGAAATAAAAGGCATCCAAATTGGAAAAGAAGAAGTAAAAGTGTCCTTATTTGCAGATGACATGATACTGTACATAGAAAACCCTAAAGACTCCATCAAAAAATTACTAGACTTAATAAATGAATTCGGCAGAGTAGCAGGATACAAAATAAATGCTAAGAAATCTATGGCATTTCTATACACCAATAACGAACTTACAGAAAGAGAGACTAAAAAAGCAATCCCATTTACCATCACACCAAAAAAATTAAGATACCTAGGAATAAACTTAACTAAGGAGGTAAAAGACCTATACGCGGAAAACTACACAACACTGAAAAAGAGATAGAAGAAGACATAAACAGATGGAAGAACATACCATGTTCATGGATTGGTAGAATCAACATCATCAAAATGTCCATACTACCCAAAGCAATCTATAATTTCAATGCACTTCCCATGAAAATACCAACGGCATACTTCACAGACCTAGAACGAACTTTCCAAAAATTCTTCTGGAATAAAAAAAGACCCCGAATAGCCACAGCAATCCTGAGAAAGAAGAACAAAGTAGTTGGGATCTCCATACCAGATTTCAAGCTGTATTACAAAGCCACTGTTCTCAAAACTGCCTGGTATTGGCACAAGAACAGACATATAGATCAATGGAATAGAATAGAGAACCCAGAAATAGATCCAAATCACTATTCTCAATTAATATTTGACAAAGGAGGCATGAACATACAATGGAGTCAAGCCAGTCTCTTCAACAAATGGTGTTGGGAAAATTGGACAGATACATGCAAAAAAAATGAAACTAGACCACCAACTTACACCATACACAAAAATAAACTCAAAATGGATCAAGGACTTAAACATAAGACAGGAAACCATAAAAATACTAGAGGAATCTACAGGCAGAAAAATCTCTGAAATATGCCAAAAGAACTTCTTCGCTGATACTGCTCCTAGGGCAATGGAAGCTAAAGAGAAAATAAACAAATGGGACTACATCAAAATAAAAAGCTTTTGCACAGCAAAGGAAACCATCAATAAAACAACAATAAAGCCCACTACATGGGAGAACATATTTGCCAATGATATCAATGATAAGGGTTTAATCTCCAACATTTACAGGGAACTCATGCAGCTTAACAAAAAGAAGATAAACAACCCAATCAAAAAATGGGCAACTGATCTATATAGACACTTTTCGAAAGAAGATAGAAGGAAGGCCAAGAGACATATGAAAACCTGCTCTAAATCACTAATCATTAGAGAGATGCAAATCAAAACAACAATGCGGTACCACCTCACACCTGTCAGAATGGCCATTATCAACAAGTCAACAAATGACAAGTGCTGGAGAGGATGTGGAGAAAAAGGAACCCTCGTGCACTGCTGGTGGGAATGCAGACTGGTGCAGCCACTGTGGAGAACAGTATGGAGTTTCCTTAAAAAACTAAAAATAGAACTCCCATTTGACCCAGTGATCCCACTTCTAGGAATATATCCAAAGAAACTGGAAACATCAATCAGAAAGGATATATGCACACCTATGTTCATAGCAGCACAATTCACCATAGCTAAGATTTGGAAACAGCCTAAGTGCCCATCAGCAGATGAGTGGATTAAAAAACTGTGGTACATCTACACAATGGAATACTATGCTGCGGTAATAAAGAAGGAGCTCTTACCATTTACAGCAATATGGATGGAGATGGAGAACATTATGCTAAGTGAAATAAGCCAGGCAGAGAAAGATAAATATCACATGATCTCACTCATTTGTGGAATATAATAAACAACACAAACTGATGGGGAGAAAATAGATCCAGAAACAGAGAAACATCAATCAGAATGTCAAACCTCAGGGAAGAAATTGTGAGATAACCAGAAACCAAGAATGCCTGAGAACGCCTTTCTAGCCACGCTAGCAATCATCAGATGTACGGTAATTTTACCTGGGACAAGAGGGTAAGTATTTTGATCTTATGTTCCTGACCCTTCATGGGTAAGACCCCTTACGTGGGCTGATCCCCTGACTAATGTAGTTACCAATAATACCAAACACCCTAGACATATAGGAGGTCCATGGGTGGGGCAAGAAAGTATAAATACACAGGGGTCTCCACCCTGCTTCCCTTTTGTATGACACAAAATCAAAACAATGCCCCTTTGTGTGTACAATGAAAGAGAGGTTTCTGGCTTGTGTGGATACCAAAGAAAGGGTGTCACTATTATCACTACGTGCCCCCGGTAGAGGTGCAAAAAATGTAACTAAGACCTTGTCTATATAAAAAGAAATGGACAGCCAGTTTGAAAGGGAATTCCCATGGACTAGAACAAAGAATATCCTTACATGATATTATTCTACACTATCATTAAAATTTATTCCCAGATTTGGATCACCCCCAGTACTTATAATAGTTCCTCGCACCCTTGGGAATAAAAAAAAAAAGTCATCTGTTTGGTGCTTGGAGACAAACTTAACACATCTCTTGATACTTTAGAATTACTACAGCATAATATACAATTATCCCAAGCAAACGTACAAACTAATTCTTGGAATGTCTGGCAGCAATTTAAAAAGGACATTTAAGGATTTAACCCTTTTTGCTGTGTGGAGGGCCTCCTGGGAGGGCACCTGAGCATTCTATATTGGTCCCTCTTACCCTTTAGGCCAAGAGAGACCCTCTTGACACAATTCAATTGCTCACAGCTGTTGCATGAGCTCTCTGTTCATGTCGAGGTTGAAGTCTCGTTATGGCTGGTGCCATGGATCTGTCTCTCACCCAGTAGGGCGAACTGAGCCCCCCTGGAGAAGAAACCCGGGTTCCAAAAGATATGTGATCAGTGCTGGGGCCCCGCCAGCAGGCAAGGGGATCCCAAGACAGGAGCTGGGCATGGAGGCCACGGGGGCATTGGCTACCAAGGAGACAAAACTGAACCTCACGTCACCCTGCTTGGCCCCGGAGGATGGCTGGTTAGCCAGAGACGGGTAAGATTCCTCAAGGAAGGACCAACCTAAGACAGGCACAGTCACAGGGGGGCCATCAGGAGAGAATTTGGGGATCAACAGAGGTGGGGCATAGACCCTCACCCCCCAACATTGCAGGGGCCTGAATCCTAGCCCCTTCTGAGGGAGGCCTCCTGCCCCCATGGCTGCTTCATGCTTCCCATGCCCAGCTCAGATCAGGACCCAGGTGACCGACAGAGACTTGGCCGACAGCAGCTGCTCTCTCACTCCAACAAGAATTGTTTGAGTTGTCTTGTACTCATGTTGTGGGGAAGTGGGTTTATGATATCTAAATCCAGCCTACCACCAGGAATGCTCAGAACCTACTCAAGAAGGCAAATAATCCCTTCCACCAATATTTACAGGGTAAAACAAGATTATTGTTAGAGTAATAAATTTGACAGTAAAATAGCAGTCAAGTTTTCAGGCAAATTTAAATTGGCCAGTTGAAACAAGTGAATATTCTAGAAAAAATAATTGTACTGGACAAAAAGGTGTTCCTAAAGTGTCAACTAAAATTTTTATTGGTACTTCATCTAACGATAAAATTGTGTACCATATAATGAACCTAAAACAGTAATATTATAGTACAAAAAATTAAAATTTAAAAGCCATCAAGACTACATTATAAAATTTTCAAAAGCCTCCTAACATTTAAATCAAAAAAGGAGGGGATAGTAGAGGAATATCATGTAAGGAAAAATATCCTGTAAGTAAATTACATCTAGAAAATTAATACTTTAGAAAATTAATTGTAAGGCTAAAAGCAAGACACCCATGAAAAACACACAAGGTGATAAAACAAGCCAGAGGAAAATCATTTGGGCAAAAATTGAAAAAGGATCCCC
Source organism: Eptesicus fuscus (assembly GCF_027574615.1). Taxonomy (NCBI): domain Eukaryota; kingdom Metazoa; phylum Chordata; class Mammalia; order Chiroptera; family Vespertilionidae; genus Eptesicus; species Eptesicus fuscus. The sequence continues at coordinate 29,903,689 of NC_072473.1, forward strand.
AGTCAAATATATAGAAAATATTCCTTTATTAACTTTTGGTCGAGAATATGTTTGTATATTTTCAGAAAACAACTCCGAGACCATGTGGATTCTAGCAAGAGAAGAATCGACAGGACTACTCCAGCCATGAAGACAGAAGAGAAGCAGTCCAGAGACAGAAGACGCTGATGTAGCCTTCCCATACTAGCAGTTAGCAGCTGTGCATCACTGCAGATTGCCCAGGACCAAACCAGACAGAGTCAGACCTGCATTACCACCAGTTGTCCACCATTCAGAACTGAAATGTCAGTGCTAACATGTACACATAAGGAACTGTTGGACATTGAAATTGGGTCTCAAAAGAACTGTTGGCCCAGAAAGAAACTCACTACAGACCGATTCATTTGCCTGTCACCATAACCATTATTGCTTGTCTCATTTTCGGTTCTTATAAGTGTATTTCTAATAGCACATGATCTCACTCATCTAGGGGAAATAATGAACAACATAGACTGATGAATAAGAACAGACCCAGAAATAAGGAGGCATGGATCAGACTGTCGGGCCTCAGGGGGAGGGTAGGGAAGGGTGGGGATAAAAGGGGAGATCAACCAAAGGACTTGTGTGCAGACATATGAGCCCAACCAGCGGTTAAGGACAACAGGGGGGTGGGGTATGTGTGGGTAGGGGGGTGGGATGGAAATGGGGGGACAAGGACAAATATGTGATTCCTTAATCAATTAATTTATTTAAAAATAAATAAATAAATAAATAAATAAATAAATAAATAAATAAAAGAATAAACTTAACCAGAAAACTACAGGATGTTGAAAAAAGAGTAGAGGAAGATATGGACAAGTGGAAGAATATTCCATGTTCATGGATTGGTAGAATCAACATCATTATAATGTCCATATTACCTAAAGCAATCCATAGATTCAATGCAATCCCTATTAAAAATACCAATGGCATAGTTCACGGATCTATAACAAACACTTCAAATATTTATATGGAAACAAAAAAAGACCCCAAATAGCCACAGAAATCTTGAGAAAAAATAACAAAGTTGGAGGAATCAGCATACCAGATATCAAGTTATGCTACAAAGACACTGTACACAAAACAGATCGGTACTGCCACAAGAATAGGGATATAGATCAATGGAGCAGAACAAAGAATCCAGAAATTGACCCAAGCCATTATGCTCAATTAATATTTGCAAAGGAGGTAAGATCATACAATGGAGTCAATATAATCTCTCCAATAAATGGGACTGTACAAAATAATGAAACTAGACCACCATTTACAATGTACACAAGAATAAAATCAAAATGGATAGAAGACCTAAATGTAAGTTGTGAAACCATAAAAGTCTTAGAATAAACCATAGACAGAAAAATACCAGACATCTCTCATAGCAATATGTTTGCAGATACATCTCCTAGGGCAAATGTAAAGGAAACTAAGGAGAAAATTAACGAATGGGACTATATCGAACTAAAAAGCTTCTGCACAGCAAAGGAAACCATCAACAAAGTGAAAAAACAGCCCACTGCATAGGAGAACATATTTTCCAATTATACATCTGATAAAGGGTTAATATCTAAAATACATAAGGAATTCACACAACTTAACAAAAGGAAGACAAACAATCCAATTATAAAATGGGCAAAAGACTTAGACACTCCTCCAAAGTGGACTTAGAGAAGGCCCAGAGGCATATGATAAAATGCTCAAAGTCACTAATCATCCAAGAGATGCAAATTAAAATGACAATGACATATCACCTCACACCTGTGTGAATGGCTATCATGAACAAATAAACAAAATCAAGTGTTGGAGAGGAAACCCTACTACCATGCTGGTGGGAATGCAAACTAGTGCAGCCACTGTGGAAAACAGTATGAAGTTTCCTCAAAAAATTAAGAATGGAACTGCCATTTGACCCAGTGATCCCACTTTTAGGAATATATCCTAAGAAGTCAGAAACACCAATCAGAAAGAATATATGCATCTCTATGTTCACAGCAGCACAGTTTACAATAGCTAAGATTTGTAAACAGCAGATGAGTAGGTAAAAAAGCTGTGGTACATCTACACAATGGAATACTATGCTGCTGTAAAAGAAGGAACTCTTACCATTTCAAACAGCATGGATGAACTTGGAGAGTATTATGCTAAGTGAAATAAGCCAGTCAGAGAAAGACAAGTATCACATGATCTCACTCATATGGGGAATCTGATGAACAAAGTAGATCCAGAGACATAGAAGCATAGAACAGACTGAGGAATTTCAGAGGGAAAACAGGAGTGGGAAAGTGGCTGGAGAGTGATATACTGGGGCACTGGTCGGCAAACTCATTAGTCAACAGAGCCAAGTATCAACAGTACAAAGATTGAAATTACTTTTGAGAGTCAAATTTTTTAAACTTAAACTTCTTCTAACGTCACTTCTTCAAAATAGACTCGCCCAGGCCGTGGTATTTTGTGGAAGAGCCACACTCAAGGGGCCAAAGAGCTGCATGTGGCTCGCGAGCCGCAGTTTGCCAACCACGGTACTGGGGAACTTATGTGCTTATATGCATAACCCATGGACACAGACAATAGAGTAGTAAAGGCCTGGGAGGGGCGGATGCTGGGTTGAGGGGGTCAATGGGAAAAACAAACAAACAAAGTGGACATCTGTAATACTTTCAACCATAAAGAAAAAAAGAGCATAATTAAAAATAAATATATAAAAGTTCATGAGTTAGAACTACAGGGGATTTAATTTTGCAGTTTCAGACAAAATGCTATATATCATTGTTCTATCAAACAAAATTGGGGGTTAAAAAACCTCATTAAAGATGCAAATAAAGTAATAGGTGAGCTTATTTAACCCATCTGAGAAAACAAGATACAGAACATTCCCACACCAGATGTATGCAAATATCTATTTATTAGAATATTCTGTGATAACTGCCAGAAATGAGAAACTCAAGTTACTGAATGTACAGGAAAAAAAAATGCCTTTTTTTGTTTCACTATTCTATGGGTTTTATTTTTGTCTATTTAGCATGATAAACTATTACAATAAAATAACTTAATAATCAGTGTCCACAAAACTATTATCACTTCAGATGAAACTTTTAAAAACACATTTGACATTATTACCAATATTTTTGGAATGTAGTTTTTAGTCAGACTTACTAATGTTGAGCAGCTAGCATTAAAATCTTCAAGCTATTTTTTCCTCAACAGAAATAGAACTAATTTTGGTATTGTGCCTTTAAGGAAAATCATATGCAAAATTTCTATGATTTCCTTCTTTTTTATGGATGAGTGTATTCCATTGTGTAAATGTAACACCCTTTTTATCCATTCATCTACTTAGTGGATATATATACTGATTGGCCAGATTATTAGGATCTCTGAATGCATAATAATCTGGCCACTCAGTGTGTATCCTATCCTATATAATAAAAGGCTACTATGCAAATTGTCCCCTTCAACAGGAGTTCAACCAGCAGGCAGGCTGGCCAACCGCCCATGTTCCCTCCCCCTGGCCAGGTTGGCCGGACCCCACCCATGCACTAATTCATGCACCGGGCCTCTAATATATATATAATAGAGGCCCATTGCATGATATTCGTGCAAGAGTAGGCCTTCCTTCCCCTGGCTTCGCTCCCGGCCAGAGCACTTCTCCTGTAGCTCCCTCCCGCTACGCACCTGCATATGCAAATTAACCCACCATCTTTGTCAGGTTAATTTGCATATTCACTCCTGATTGGCTGTGGGCATAGTGGAGGTACGGTCAATTTACATGTTTGCCTATTATTAGGTAAGATACACACACACACACACACACACACACACACACACACACACACACTAAGTGGCCAGATTATTATGCTTTCAGAGATCATAATAATCTGGCCACTCAGTGTGTATGTGTGTATATATATATGTATTGCTTTTGCTTTTATAAGCTTGGGCTGCTTCCAAATCATGGCTATTGTAAATAATGCTGCAAGGAACATAGGGGTGCATATATTATTTCGAATTACTGTTTTGGGTTTCTTTGGATAAGTTCCCAGAAGTGGGAGTTCCATTTTTAATTTTTTGAGGAAACTCCATACTTTTTCACAGTGGCTTCACCAGTCTACATCCCCACCAACAGTGCAGAAGGGTTCCCTTTTGTCCACATCCTCACCAACTCTTGTTGTTTGTTAATTTATTAATGATAGCCATTCCGAAAGGTAATATCTCATTGTGGCTTTAATTTGCATTTCTCTGATGATTAGTAACATTGAGCATCTTGTCATATAAGACTACACACTGAATGAGAGAACATATTCGTACATGGTATATCTGATAAGGAGATAATATTCAAAATTTATCAAGAACTTATACAACTCAACACCAAAAAACAAAAAATCCAATTAAAAATGGTCAAAGGACTTAAACAGACACTTCTCCAAAGAAGACATACAGATAACTCAAACATACTTTTGTTGTTGTTGTTAATACTCACCTGAGGATATTTTTTCCATTTATTTATTTTTTTAGAGAGAGTGGAAGGGAGGGAGGGACGTAGAGAGGCAGAAAAAAAGAGAGAAAGGGAGAGAGAGAGAGAGAGAGAGAAGCATCGATATGAGAGAGACATATTGATTGGTTGCCTCCCCCACAAGCTCTGATCAGGGCTATGTATGAAACCACTGAGCTACACCTGCCAGGGCCCAAAATATTAATTTCAGAGAGGAAGTGAGAGGCAGGGAGAGATAGAAATATCAATTATGAGAGAGAATCATTGTTTGGCTGCCTCCTGCACACCCCCTACTGGGAATTGAGTCAGCAACCCAGGCATGTGCCCTTGACTGGAATCGAGCCCGGGACCCTTCAGTCCGCAGGCCAAAGCTCTATCTACTAAGCCATCCCAGCTAGGGCCCAAAATATACTTTTAATCTTAACTAGTTACAAATCTTGTAATAAAATATAAAATATATATTTTTGAGAATTGTTGGCCTTGTCATTTGGTTATATGGATAAAAATTTTCTTTGAAAATATCAAAATTGTCATAATCACAAATTAATATGGTGAATTGACTAGTATTATTTATATATATAGTCTCAAGTTGCAATAGGTTTACATATTATTGCTTGTTTCTATTTGAAGCACATGGTTTCTTTTTTTTCTCCCAGCTTTATTGTTATATAAAAAACTGCACATAATTAATGTACACAATTTGGTAAGTTTGGACATACATATAAGCTTGTGCTCCTATAACTACATTCAAGGGAATAAACACATCTACCCATCACCTCCAAAAATCTCCTGTGTCCTTTTTTGTTGTTTTTCAATAATTACAATTTTAAGAAATGTCCTGTGAATCAAACTTTCATTCATTTAAAATGTCCTCTCCCAGGTGCTAAACAGTACATCAGATTTTATCTTTTTTTTCTACAAACTTGGTAGTTTGTGGGTTTTTTTTTTAATCCTCACCTGAGGATATGGTTGCTGTTTTGTTTTGTTTTTATTATTGGTTTTAGAGGCACAGGAAGGGAGAGAGACAGAGAGAGATCAATGTGAGAAACATCCATCAGTTGCCTCCCATACATGCCATAAGGAGGCATTGAACTCGAAACCTAGATATATGCTGTGGCCTGGAATCAAACCTACAACCTTTTTGTGTATGGGATGACAAAACAACCAACTGAACCACAGGGCCAAGGGCTGACAAACTTGCTAGCTTTACTCAAATGTGTGTGCATCTCTCTAGAAGAACCCAGTTTTTCAAGTTGCTTACAACATATAAATTAGAGAAATATTTTAAACACACACACACACACACACACACACACACACACACACACACACACATATTCAGAAAATAGTTTTGTTTCCCTGTGACTGAAATGCAAGAGAGAAGAAAAATATTTTGCTTTTTAAAATATCATTCAACCACTTAGGACATAAAATTACCCTGTGCCTTGTGTGTAACAAGCAATTGCCTCCTGAATTTTATATCCAAAAAATGTGAAAGAGATGAAAGTTTGGGGAAAATGTGAGAAGAAAATAAAGCTTCCTTTATGCAAACCAAAAGAGCTGTACCTAATTGTTTTTCATATGCCTTAAAAAGATCCTAGCCTGGGTTTCTACCTGATGTAAGCTTGATTTGGACTTAGTGAGTAGTCATGGGTAGTAAGCTCTTAGATTCACACAGAGAATGAACAGCAAGGACAATGATATCCTGCTGGCAGCCTTGAAGGAAGCTAAACATTCTTATTCAATGACATACCCAAAGTCATGACACCATTTTTAGTAGCTTCAACAATCACACAAAAGGGATTTTTTTCTTTTACTCAGCTTAATTCTGACCTTTTATTTAAAAAAGAAAAAGGAAACCTTAATATTTAACTTAGTAAAATTTGAGAAAAACATATCATTCCTAGAAATGATTTTCCTGTTGTTACACTACTTTGTGGCTGCTGTCTGAATACACAGACATGCTGTATTCAATCTAAATTATCCCAAGATTAAAATAATTAAAACAGAATGCTCCAACAATGCATATTCTTTAACATCATTCTTTAAAGCTATTTTAGATAAGTGAGATAAAGTCCATTTTAAAAGCATTGGCTACCTAAGTGTTAAACATAAGCCCTTAAATGCACTTTTCTAAATTGGCCCATTTGTTGTATTTAATCATCTTTCTGTAATCAGGAGCACTGAAGTACACAATCACAGTTGGTATTCTTTGATATGGTTCTTTTATTACTGTCCTTTTTTTTTTTTTAACATAATGTCCTGCAGCAGCTGGCCTATTATGATGATGCCTTTTTGCCTTTTTCTATAGTGGTCTCTCTAGCACAAATAATTAAAATGTACTTACCTTCCACTGCTTTGGCAGCAACTAAGAGTGTATATCTCTGTGAGGGTGTTGGGGAACAGTGCTAATGTGTAGGGGAACTAGGGTTGTTTGTTTCTTTTATTTCTGAACAGTGACATATTGATGTTTTAGATAATAAATCATTCCAATTTGTCCATCCCTGCAAGCAATAGTTTTAATCTTCATTTACAATTTGCAAAGTCATTTTGTTAGAAGCATTTGATAAAACACTCAATTACCAGATTTTTACACTGTAGTTCAACTGCTGTGCTGATAAAAGTCTCCATTTCAGAAAACAAACTACAAATAATTCCTGAAGAACAAATGTCAGAGGCAGTATACAATGAATGGAATTTTTGAGAAAATTATTCCCTCACCAAAGTGACAGGGTGGTTCAATATTTATTTTGTTAAGAATGTCATTTAAATATTGTTTGACACCTGCTCCCTATAGTCAGCTACTCATCACATTACATTTTTAAGGGATTTAAAAGTGATATTTAACTCTATGTCTAGTAAGAAAAAAGAAACTCATTTATAAACCAAGAAGAGAGTACACTGCTAAGTATGTAAATTATTTAAATAAATGGAAATGCAATGGATTCAGTTTTGTGGGTTTATATGGAAGGACATTTAAGCCTTGGCACCCTTTCTTGCCCTTAGCTTTCAAATGTTTATTTTTGAGATCATATTTGAAATCTTGCCAAGAATATCTGCCTGTTCATTCATTAAAGTGACTTTTTTGTCATTCCACTGTTGAAAATGACCACTTCACTTATTCTACTTCTTAACTTTTCTTCCATATGCATGCTCTGGGTGGTATTGCTCATTGGCTGAGAAGATAGCTTGCAGAACAGAAGGCTATAATAAACAAACTTATCGTAATAAAAAGAGGATTATTTTATTCACTTCCATTTTCTCAAGTTCAGAAGTTCCTATTAAGTGCTCAGGAAATGAGAATAGTTGTTGTTTCAAGTACAGGTAACAGAATGCAATACACTCCATTAAACACTTTCCTCCAGGAATTCCTCTCCATCCTTCACTCCCATCAATCAGTTTTGATAATTTTATTCAGCACTATTGGCTGTGAATTTTAAGTAATCAGAAGATGTCTTCAGTTGAAATAAAATCTTAATCCCTACCTCAATCTTTGGAAAGCATCATGACTATAAAAAATGGAGTGCAAAAGAAAGGAGATAAGAACCATTAGCTAAGTAATAATATTCCACTGTATATATGTAACAGCACTTTAAAAAAGAATTAAATCTTAGCATTTGTGACAGTATAGATAGACCTAGAGGGTATTATACTAAGTGAAATAAGTGTCAGAGAAAAACAAACACCATATGATTTCACTTATTTGTGAAATCCAAAGAAAATAAACAAACAAAATTGAAAGAGACTGATGATTGCCAGAGGGGAGAGGGGTTGGGGAATTGGGTGGAAAAGATGAAGGAGTTAGGAAGTACAGATTAGTATTACATAATAGTCATAGGAATATAAAGTATGACATAGGAACTATATAGTCAATAATATTGTAATAATTATGTATGGCACCAGGTGATTACTAGAAATATTGGGGAGAATATTTTGTAAGCTATATGATTATCTAACCACTATGCTGTACACCTGAAACTAATACAAAATAATATTTAATAGAAACTGCAATTTTAAAAAAAGGAAAGAAACATTGTGAAAAAGGAACCAAAGAATACTTTTGTGAAATTTTCTGTTTCCTTTACCACCAATTGTTTTGATGCTATGGCTTTATTTTCCACTAAATCTCCTTGTATTGTCATTGGATTACCCCAGAGACTGAACACATGCCATGGATCTGTATGTTACATCTCTAATGAAAACAAGATTTCATCTCTTTTGAGTGAAATCACAAGAAACTTCTGCAATCAAGAAAAATGCTGTGGGATGAGGGCATGTGACAAGGGGTAGCAGAGGCTAGGGGAAGGTCAATGGGGGGGGAAAGGAGATATATTTACTACTATATGTAATACTTTAAACAATAAAATAAAATGTAAAAAAAATAAAACCGCTGAGACATTACTGAGTAAAAAAGAGATAACATTTAGCTATTTGGCTCTTAGAACTTTTCTTTTTTTCTTTTTTTTATTTTATTTATTTATTTTTTTTAATTTCTTTATTGATTAAGGTATCACATATTTGTCCTCGTCCCCCCATTCCCATCCCACCCCCCTCCCCACACATGCCCCTACCCCTCTGTTGTCCTTAACCGCCGGTTAGGTTCATATGCCTGCACACAAGTCCTTTGGTTGATCTCCCCCTTTACCCCCACCCTTCCCTACCCTCCCCCTGAGGCCCGACAGTCTGATCCATGCCTCCTTGTTTCTGAAGTATATGGGAAGTACAAACAAAAGAAAGAGCTGTAATTGAACCAACAAAGGACAATGCAGAAAACAGAAGTAGCCATTTTTGTCTACTAAGTAAACCAGCTAAAATTATTGGAATCATCATAGACACTTTAGATTGGGCAACATTAAGTAAGGGTGCAACCAATGTTGCTAAGAGTAAAGAATGAACACCCTAGGTTAGATACTCCATTTTTAATTCTTGGGATATTTTTGGTACCTTTGCAAACAAGAAACAGCAGGATGTGAAAATAAAAAGTAAGTCTTCAGGGCCCACATTTGGATTTGAATACTCATAATTAACCATGGAGCAAGCCACATAATCTATCAGAGGCTCATCTTTTTAATCTGAAAACATGAATCGATAATACCTTATTGAGACATTAATAATACCTTATTGAGAAAAGATTAAATGATATTTTTTGAGTATGCATATTGCATAAATTATTCTATTAAATTAAATGCTGCCTGGTTTTGCTATTTCTTAAAGCCACTAGAATTTCATTTCAAAAATTCTAATTCTTACACAAAATGTTAACACTAGTGTCTTGAAAAAGTACATGCTTAATGCTAAAATTTCCAAAGTAGTTTACTTATTGGGAGAATAACTCAGTGACTGTGAAAGCATTCCACAATTCTTGCTGAGCAATAATGGGTTTTACGTATGTACCTTCACATAGGAGAGGGTTGAGAGTATCAGATTTGTAAAGCATGATGTCCTTTTCAAGAACAAAACAAGGTCAATCTTGAACATTAAGTGAAGGATTATCCACAATAATATGGTTCCAATTTAAAAGGAGTGAAATAAGATCAGTTTGAAGACCACAAGTTACTCCAGGAATATCATCAAAACTACTAAGTTTTATCTGGTTTAAACTGCTTAATCATAAGATTTAGTATTACAAAAAGAGATATATTACAGAATGTTTCTATCTTAAATAGATCTTTTTTGAAATATGTTGAAAAATTTAAGTAGATCAATTGAAAACTGACCTATGTCCACCACAAAATTAAGTTATGTTTTTTTTCATAATGTGACATAATCTATTTAAACCCTTCAGATATTTCAGTATTTCAAATTCAAATAAGTGAAAAAAATTTCTTTTTTACTGTAATCTATATTTAACTTTGCATCAATATGACCAAGAATATGAAACACATGGATGGTTAAGAAGAGTCCCAGACAGTTCCTCTTAAAGGGCCCATGCACTAACACAGACTATCTCCCTCTAAGTTCCAGTGCAGGTACAGCAGGTTGAAAGGCACAAGAGGCATATGAGGAGGGACTGAACTATCCATCATCAGTGCCAGAGGTAGGGGCGGGGGGGCTTTTTCCCAGACATAAGTGCTGGAAGAGACCATTGCCCCTTTAATGAGCCCTTCCCCAACAGAGCCCAAGCCAGGCACCATATCTGAAGCTCTAACAACCTGACTCACACTGTTTGCCCCACCTTGGAGATATCCCTGAGGCTCTGCCCCACCCAATTTCTAGGCCCTCTAAAACTGTTTCCAGTGGCTTTTGCATACAAATAACCTGTCTTGGCTCATGCTTCAAATTTCTCTAAAATCTCTCAAACAAGCAGCATCTGGCCTCAGCAAGCTCTGTACTTCTCACTAGGTGGTATCAGGACCAGCACTAGCTTCAGCCAGCATTGGTTCCCAGCATGGCCTCACCTTAGCACCTCCAAGCCCAGGACAAGTACCAGCCATAGGCAGGTCACTTTGTAACTCATGTTGGGTAGCTCCTGGCAGAATAAAGGTGGCAGCTAAATTGGCCTGCACCTCCTCAGAGGCCTCAGAGACAGTGCAGCCAGTGGACAGCTTCAGATCACATTGAAGCACTACCCAACCATGTCCACAAGTGACACACTCAATAGGCAGCTTCATGGGTCACCAAACCCCTGCTGAAATAAGTACTGCTACGTGGGGTGAGCCCCTGAACAGCTGATCCTCCACAGTGGTCGGAGGTCAGTGGTCAGTGATTGCAACCAGTCCTTGCAAATGATTGGCAGGGGTAACTCTATCCCATTGATGAGCCAGCAGAAATCAAGGCTCAACTACAAAAGGAGGGTGTACACAGCCCATACAGGGGCGTACCTTGAGTGCCCACCCTGTGTAATTGAGTGTACACTGGACCTCAGAAGATACCTACTGCATTAGGCCACTCTATTGAGCCTGAGAGATGTAACATTTCTACCTAATACATGGTAGAAACAAACACAGGAAAGCTGTTAAAATTAGGAGGCAAAGAAACATATCCCAAATGAAAAAAAAAAAAACAACAACAACAACAACAACAAAAAAAAAACAGAACAAAACTCCAGAAAAAGAATTAAACAAAATGGAGACAAGCAGCCTACTAGATGCAGAGTTCAAAACACTGGTTAAAAGGATGTTCAATGAACTTAGTGAGAAACTCAACAGAATAAAAAAGGAGCAGTCAGAAATGAATGATACACTAAGTGAAATAAATAATAATTTATAGGTAATTAACAGTAGAGTAGATGAAGCTGAGAATCAAATCATTGATTTGGAAATACGGAAGCAAAAAACACTGAATCAGAACAGTCAAAAGAAAAGACAAATTTAAATTATGATAGTGTAAAGAACCTCTGAGACAATTTCAAGTATACAAACATTTACATAATGGGTGTGACAGGAGAAGAGAGAGAACAAGAAATTGATGTTTATTTGAAAAAAAATCATGACAAAATGTATCCTTAACTTGGTGAAGGAAATAAACATACAAGTTGAAGAAGTTCAGAGAGTCCCAAATAAGGTGATCCCAAGAGGGATTGGCAAGAAATATTCAAAATGATGAAAACAAGGACCTACAACCAAGATTACTCTATGCAGCAAAGCCAAAAAGAATCATTAAAAGAACATTAAAAAAAAGCTTCCCACATTCCAAGATGGTGTCCAGAAGGATGGCAGTGAGGGAGAAAGTGTGAATGAGTGAGGGAGTGAAAGGGGAGTGTGTGGACACTGTGTGTGTGTGTGTGTGTGTGTGTGTGTGTGTGTGTGTGTGTGTGACAACTAGATCTCACAGGATCTTTGGGGACTGGAGGACCGGGATCACCTAGCCAGGCAGCCTCTACTACCACAGTAATCTCTCCCAGAGTGCCGGCTCTGCCGCAGAGGCCACGCCATCTTGAAGGGGACAGCTTCTGTGATTGGGAGCTCATCCTCACCTCCACCAAGGGTGCTCTCAGACACCACTTGGGAAACTAGAGCCACACTGGCAAGAGATCTGCTGCGTCAGTTGCAAACCCACAAACACTGAGACTCCAGTCAACCTGGCTGAGGGCTACTGTGAGTACTGGAGCAAGCTCCCCAGCTGCCAACCAGAAACTTTATTCCTGGGCACCATGACCATGCCTGCAACCGCATGTGCAGCCACAGCCTGGAACAAAGCGAGGAGCAAGCAGCTGCTGACGGGGACTGTGTGAGGAGCAAGCAGCCACTGCCTGCAACTACCCAAGGAGCAGCCGCTGCCATCGACCATGCGACCCACCACCAGGCCCTCCACTGCAGTCACAGGCCAACATGATTTGAAACCTAGACACTTCAGTGAGAGCAAAAATGGGGAAACAGAAGAACAACCCCCAAAGGAAAGAAAAGGAGGAATCTCCAGAAAAGGAACTAAATGAAAGAAAGGCATGCAATATGTCAGAAAAAAAATTCAGAATAAGGGTCAGACCGTTCATAAACTGGATGGTTGAGAAAATCAACAACCTATGTAAGAATCAAGAAGAAATGAAGAGTGATATAGCTACAATAAAAAACACTATGGAAGCTTTTAACAGTAAACTAGGAGAAGGGGAGGACAAAATTAGCAAATTAGAAGATAGTGAAGCAAAACACACCCAAAAAGAATGGCAATTGCAGAAAAAATTCAAAAGACAGCAGGAGAGTCTGAGGGAGCTTAGGGACAACATAAAATGAAGCAATATACATATAATAGGGGTACAAGAATGATGAGAAGAGGAGCAAGGGTTAGAAAACCTACTTGAAGTCTTAATGCCAGAAAACTTCCCTGATATGGGGAAGAAAACATCACACAAGCACAGAGAGTCCCAAACAAGATAAACAAAAAAAAAAACTCACACCAAGACACATCGTAAAAATGGCTACAAACAGGTACCTATCAATAATAACTTTAAAGGTAAATGGACTAAATGCTCTAATCAAAAGACATTGAGTGGCTGAATAGATAAGAAAAAAAAAATGATCCATATATATGCTATCTACAAGACACCCACCTTAGAACAAGAGACTCACACAGACTGAAAGTGAAGGGATGGAAAAATATCTTTGAGGCAAATGAAAATGAAAAAACAGCTGGGTTAGAAATACTTATATCTGACAAAATAGATCTCAGAGTGAAGGCCATAACAACAGAGAAAGAAGGCCACTTCATAATACTAAAGGGATCGATACAACAAGAGGATATAATTCTGATAAACATATATGCACCCAATGCAGGAGGACACAAATACATAACAAAATTCTGGAAGATATCAGGGAGAGATCAACAGCAATACAATCATAGTAGGGGACTTTAATACCCCACTGACATCACTGTATAAATCCTCTAGACAAAAAAAAAAAAAAAAAAATTAGCAAAGAAACAGCAATCTTAAATGACTCACTAGATCACATGAACTTAATTGACATCTTCAGAACATTTCACTCTAAAGAACATTTCAGAATATACATCCTTCTTATGTACACATGGGACATTTTCAAAGATAGACCATGTATTGGGTCACAGGCAAAATCTCAACAAATTCAAGAAGATTGAAATCATATCAAGCATCTTTTCAGACCACAATGACATAATATTAGATATCAACTACAATTAAAAAATCCAAACAATTGAAGGCTAAATAGTATGCTATTAAACAATGATTGAGTTATCAAAAAGATCAAAAGAAATTAAAAACATCCTGGAAACAAAAGAAAAGAAAATACAACAATCCAATATCTTGGGACACAGTGAAAGCAGTCCTGGGAAGGAAGTTCATAGCATTACAGGCCTACCTCAAAAACAAGAAAAATGGTAATAAATTATCTAAATCCACAACTTTAAAAATTAGAAAGAGAGAAACAAGAAAATCTCAGAGTGAGCCGAAGGAAGGAGATAATAAAGATCAGACCAGAAATAAATGACATAGAGACCAAAAAAAAAAAAAAAAAAAAAGATCAATGAAACCAAGAGCTGGTTCTTTGAAAGGATAAACAAGATTGATGAACCTAGCCAGGCTCACCAAAAAGCAAAGAGAGAGGACCCAAACAAACAAAATCAGAAAGGAAAGAGGCAAAATAACAACAGACCCTACAGAAATACAACAGATTATAAAGAAAAAATACTATGAACAACTCTATTCCAACAACCTAGAGGAAACAACCTAGAGGAAATGAACATATTCCTAGAAAATATGACCTTCCAAAACTCAATCAAGAAGAATCAAAAAATCTCAACAGGCTGATAACTAAGGAGGAAATTGAAGAAGTCATCAAAAAACTGCCAGCAAACAAAAGCCCAAGGCTAGACGACTTCACAGGGGAGTTTCACCAAATATTCAAAGAAGAACTGAAACCTATACTTCTCAGACAATTCCAAAAAAATTCAAGAGGAAGGCACACTTCCTAGCTCTTTCTATGAAGCCAGAATTACCATAATCCCAAAACCATATAGACACTACAAAGAATGAGAATTACAGGACAATATCCCTGATGAACATACTAGTAGATGCTAAAATCCTAGCATATCAGATCCAACATTACATTAGAAAGATCATACACCATTACCAAGTGGGATTTATTCCAGGGATGCAAGGATGATACAATATCCACAAATCATTAAATATGATAAATCACATAAACAAACTGAGAGACAAAAATCACATAATCATATCAATTGATACAGAAAAGGCATTTGACAAAATCCAACACCCTTTCCTGATAAAAACTCTCAGCAAAGTGGGAATAGAGGGATCAAACCTAATCATAATAAAAGCCTTATAGGACAAACCTACATCCAACATGATACTCAATGGGCAAAAACTAAAACCATTTCACCTAAGAACAGGAGTGAAACAGGGATGCCCACTTTCACCACTCTTGTTTGACATAGTACTGGAAGTGCTAGCCATATTGATCAGACAAAGAAGAAGAAATAAGGCATCCAAATTAAAAAGAAGTAAGATTGACATAATATTGTACTTAGAAAACCCTAAAGACTCCATCAAAAAACTACTAGACTTAATAAATAAATTCAGCAATGTAGCAGGATACAAAATTAACACCCAGAAATCTACGGCTTTTTTATACACCAAAGAGAAATTAAAGAAACAATCCCATTTACCATTGCAACAACAAAAAAATTTGAGATACATAGGAATAAACTTAACCAAGGAGGTAAATCACCTGTACTCAGAAAATTACAGTACACTGAAAAAAAGAGATAGAGGAACACATAAACAAGTGGAAGAATATGCCATGTTCATGGATTGGTAGAATCAACATCATTAAATGTCCATACTACCCAAAGCAATCTATAATTTCAATGCAATCCCCATTAAAATACCAATGGCATACTTCAAACACCCAGAACAAACTCTCCAAAAATTCATCTGGAATTAAAAAAAAGATCCTGGGGAGGAGGCTAGATGGTGACCGGCAGGAAGGTAGAGAGAGAGAGTGTGTGAGAGAGTAAGGGAGCGATAGAGGTGTGTGTGGATGTGTGTGGGTGTGAAATAAGGACAGTTAGATCCTGCAGGTCTTCCAAGGGGCTGCCAATCCGGGTAGTCTTAGACAGCAAAACCCCGTTGCCACCGCAAACACTACAGGGAGGACACCGGTGGCACAGAGACCACGCCATCTTGAAGAACAGAACTGCTTGAGACTAGGATTCTAGCCTCGCCACCACCCAGTCTGGTCTCGGAAGCAAACCAGGACGCTACAGCTGCTCTGGTAGAAGACCTGCCACCACAGCTGCAGACCCAGGGACACCAAGACTCCAGGCACCCAGCTGCAGATTTCTGTGAGTCACAAAGCCAATCCCCCTCCCCTGCTGCTCAGGCAGCAGTGGCATAGGATCTGCCAGACCCTGGCCACACAATACGGCTTCCTGCACACACAAAGCAGCCGCAGCTTGACCTTACTTTGAGCCTTGGTGTTGGACATGGGAGTTTTGTTTTCTGCGACCAGGCTCCGCACCCAGGCAGGGAGACTGCTAAATTTGACCCTAAGTGCACATCTTTGGGGAGATTGTTTTCTGTGACCAGATCCCACACCCACGCAGGGTATGGAGACAGCACTGAATTTGAGCCTGGACTTGTGAACTTGGGGAATTTGTTCCCTGCAACTAGGCTCCATGCCCAGACAGGGAGACTGAGCTGAATTTGAGCCTAGCTGTGCATCCCTGGGAAGATTGTTTTCTGCGACCAGATCCCACGCCCACACAGGGCTGGGAGACAGCGCTGAATTTGAGCTTGTGGGTGCAAACCCGGGGAGTTTGTTTCCCATGACCAGACCCTGCACCCTAGCAGAGAGGCTGCACTGAATTTGAACCTGGATGTGCGAACTCGTGGAGTTTGTTTCTTCACTCAGGCTCCATGCCCAGGCAAGTAGGCTGTGCTGAATTTGAGCCTAGGTATGTGACCTTGGGGACATTGTTTTCCGTGACCAAATCCCACCCCCACACGGGGAGACAGCGCTGAATTTGAGACTGGGGGTGCAAACCCAGGGAGTTTGTTTCCCATGACAAGACCCTGCACCCAAGCAGGGAGACTATGCTGAATTTGAACCTGAACGTGCAAACCCGGGGAGTTTGTTCCCCACAACCAGACCCGGTGCCCACACAGAAGGGCAGCACTGAATTTGAGCTTGGGTGCACGGACATGGGAGTTTGTTTTCCGCAGTGCACACCCGTGTGACCAGACCCCCCACACTAAGCAGCAGTGCCACCTGACATTGATTCAGGGCAAGTGCACACAGAAGGCTGTTTACTGCAGGGCAGAAGTGGACCTCCTGCCAAAACAGTGCAACTGTGCAACCCAGTCTCCCAAGCAGATTGGGGACTGAATCTCCACGCAAGAGGCAGCAATGAGCACCAGTGACTAGACTCTGTTCCTCATTGAGTGTGCCTGGGATCCCTGATTCCCAGTACATTCACACTAAGAGACAGTGACTCCAATTCTTGGTGCATGTGCACACAGGGACCCTGATTCTCAGTGCGAGGTAGCACCAAGCAACAGAGACTCTGATACTCGATTCTTGGTGCGGACACAGGGAGGCTCTGACCCCTGACACACACTAGGGGACTTTGATTTTTGGCACATGCCAGCGGGTTCTGTTTCAACATGGCACAGGCAGGGTCCCTGATTCTAGGTGCGTACATGAGGCCACACTAAGTGCCTGTGACTCTGACCAAGGGTGAGCGTGGCTACCACCAGCCCACAGCAGAAGCATGTCTTGGTGTCAGAGCTCTTCAGTAACACTTGGGGGTGAGAAACTCCCACTACACACAGCCCAGGCCCCCGCAAGTTGACATTTGAACCTTCTGGTGATAGAATGCAGAGACAACAAAACAAACCCCAGAGGAAAGAAAAGGAGGAATCACCAAGAAAGGAAATGAGTGAAACTGAAGCATGCTACATGAAAGAAAAAGAATTCAGAGTAATGGTAAAACAGTTCATACACCAAATGGATGAGAAAATCAACAACCTATGCAAAAATCAGGAAGAAATGAAAAATGATATAGATACAATCAAAAACACCATGGAAAGCTTCAACAGTAGACTAGAAGAAGCAGAGGACAGAATTAGTGAGTTAGAAGATAAAGTACACAAACAAGTCCAATGTGAACAGCAACTAGAGAAAAAAAATTAAAAAGCAGGAGGAGAGCCTAAGGGAGCTTTGGGACAATGCAAAACAAAATAACATACGTATAATAGGGCTACCAGAAGTACAAGAAGAGCAGTAAGGATTAGAAAATCTATTTGAAGAAATAATGACAGAAAACTTCCCTGATATGGGGAAGAAAAAAGTCACACAAGTACAGAGAGTCCCAAGCAAGATTAATCCAAAAAGACCCACACCAAGACACACCATAATTACAATGGTAAATGTTATTGACAAAGAGAGAATTTTAAAGGCTGCAAGAGAGTTACCTACAATGGATCCCCCATCAGACTATCAAATGATTTCTCAACAGAAACACAACAAGCTAGAAGGGAATGGAAGGAGATATACAAAGGGATGCAAAGCAAGGGAATGAATCCAAGAATACTCTATACAGCAAGACTATCAATCAAAATTGAAGGGGAAATCAGGAGCTTCGCAAACAAAAAAAGGCTAAGGGAGTTTATCACTACCAAGCAAGCAATGCAAGAAATGCTAAAGGGAATGCTGTAAAAAGAATAAACAAAAAGGTAAGAAGGAACACAACCTCAAAAAATAAAAATGGCTACAAACAAGTACCTTTCAATAATAACTTTAAATGTAAACGGACTGAATGCTCCAATCAAAAGACATCGAGTGCCTGAATGGGTAAAAAAAACACGACCCATATATATGCTGTCTACAAGAGACCCACCTCAGAACAAGGGACTCACACAGACTGAAAGTGAAGGGATGGAAAAATATATTCCAGGCAAATGGAAATGAAAAAAAAAGCTGGGGAAGCAATACATATATCTGACAAAATAGACCTCAAAATGAAGGCCATAACAAGAGATAAGGAAGGCCACTTCATAATACTAAAGGGATCTATACAATAAGAGGATAAAACCCTGATTAACATATATGCACCCAATGCAGGAGCACCAAAATACATAAAAAAATCTCCTGGAAGATATCAAGAGAGTGATCGACAGCAATACAATCATAGTAGGGAACTTTAATACACCACTGATATCACTGGATAAATCCTCTATTCAAAAAATCAGCAAAGAAACAGCAATCCTAAATGACTCACTACATCAGATGGACTTAATTGACATCTTCAGAACATTTCACCCCAATGCCGCGGAATATACCTTCTTCTCAAATGCACATGGGACATTTTCAAAAATATACCACATACTGAGTCACAAGCAAAGTCTCCACAAATTCCAGAAGATTGAAATCATACCAAGCATCTTCTCAGACCACAATAGCATAATATTAGAAATAAACTAAAATAAAAACAATCCAAAACACTCAAACACTTGGAAGCTGAATAGCATGTTATTAAATATTGATTGGGTTACCAATGAGATCAAAGAAGAAATTAAAAACATCTTGGAAACTAATAACAAAAAAAACACAACAATCAAAAACCTATGGGACACAATGAAAGCAGTCTTGAGAGGGAAGTTTATAGCTCTACAGGCCTACCTCAAAAAACAAGAAAAAAAATGGTAGTAAATCATCTAATGCTATAACTCAAAGAATTAGAAAGAGAGCAACAAGAAAAGCCCAGAGTGAGCAGAAGAAAGGAGATAATAAAGACTAGAGCAGAAATAAATGACATAGAGATAAAAAAAAAATACAAAAGATCAATGAAACCAAGAGCTGGTTCTTTGAAAGGATAAACAAGATTGATGAACCTCTAGCCAGGCTCACCAAGAAGCAAAGAGAAAGGACCCAAATAAACAAAATCAGAAATGAAAGAGGCAAAATAACAACAGATCCCACCGAAATACAAAGGATTGTTTTAAAAAATACTATGAACAACTCTATTCCAAAAAATTAGACAACCTGGAGGAAATGGACATTTTCCTAGAAAAATACAACCTTCCAAAACTCAATCAGGAAGATTCTAAAAATCTCAATAGGTCAATGACTATGGGAGAAATTGAAGCAGTCATCAAAAAGCTTCAAGCAAACAAAAGCCCAGGGCCAGACGGCTTCACAGTAGAGTTATACCAACATTAAAGGAAGAACTAAAACCTATCCTCCTCAGACTATTCCAAAAAATTCAAGAAGAAGGAACACTTCCAAGCTCATTCTATGAAGCCAGCCTCTCCCTAATAACAAAGACATATAAAGACAACACAATGAAAGAGAATTACAGGCCAATATCCCTCATGAACATAGATGCCAAAATCCTCAAAAAAATTCTAGCAAATTGGATCCAACACTACATCAGAAAGGTCATACACCATGACCAAGCAGGATTTATCCCCAGGGATGCAAGAATGGTACAATATTTGCAAATCAATAAATGTGATACATCACATAAACAAATTGAGGGAGAAAAATCACATAGTCATATCAATTGACACAGATAAAGCATTTGACAAAATCCAACACCCTTTCTTGATAAAAACTCTCAGCAAGGTGGGAATAGAAGGATCATACCTCAACATCAAAAAAACAAAAATGGAACTCCAATTTAACCCAGTGATTCCACTTCTAGGAATATATCCCAAGAAACTAGAAACACCAATCAGAAAGGATATATGCACCCCTATGTTCATAGCAGCATAATTTACAATAGTTAAGATTTGGAAACAGCCTAAGTGCCCATCAGCAGATGAGTAGATTAGAAAACTGTGATACATCTATACAATGGAATACTATACTGCTGTAAAAAAAGAAGGAATTCTTACCATTTGCGACAGTATGGATGGGACTGGAGAGCATTATGCTAAGTGAAATAAGCCAGTCAGTGAAAGATAAATATCACATGATCTCACTAATTTGTGGAATATAATGAACAACATAAACTGAAGAACAAAAATAGAACCAGTCATAGAATCATGGAACATACTATCCAACCTATGATGGAAAGCGGGGAGTGAGGGGGTAAGTGATCAACCAAAGGACTTGTATGCATGCATATGAGCATAACCAATGGACAGAGACTGGGGATGGGGGCTTGGGGCATGTACTGGGGGTTAGAGGCAGCCGGGGAGAGGTCAATGAAGGGAAAAGGAGAATTATGTAATACATCTACACTAATAAAACAGTAAGATGCAAATTGACCATACCTTCACGATGCCCACCAGTCGATCAGGAATGAGTATGCAAATTAACCCAATAAAGATGGAGGGTTAATTTGCATACACAGAGGCCGAGTGGCAGGGACACTTGCAGAGTTGCCATGGCGACGCAGGTGTTCTGCACTGCCCCAGCTGCTCAGGGCCTCTGGGCAGCATGGGAAGGCTGAAAGGCGGCTCTAGGCCAGAGCAAAAAGGCCGGAGCTAAGGTGGTGCTGGCAGCCAGGGGAAGGAAGGCCCATTCTTGCACAAATCTTTGCGCATGGGGCCTCTAGTTAAATAATAAAGATTTTAATTTTTAAAAAAAACTTTCTAGACAAGATAACGTGAAGGATTTCATCACCACCAAACCACTATTATATGAAATGTTAAAGGGTCTTCTTTAAGAAGAGAAAAAATATGAACAATAAAATGGCAATAAATATCCTATCTAATAAAAGAGTAATATGCAAATCATCACTCCACTATACTCACAAGCCACACCCACCAGCCATGCCCCAGCCACGCCCACCAGGCAATCAGAAAGTGAATATGCAAATACACCCAATCAAGATGGCTGCAGCCTTGGAGAGCAGCCATGGTTGGAACTGGGAGAGTGGAGCCGAAGATCAGAGGGGAAGATGGGAGCTAGCTGGGGTCCCCCACAGGCGATCAGAGCCAGCTGGGGTCGCTGCAGGCCACCGGAGCCAGCTGGGGTCCCCTGCAGGTGATTGGAGCCAGCTGGGGGTCCCTGCCCAGAGCCCAAGCCTTGGCCAGAACTTGTGGCCTTGGTCGTGGATGGAGCCGGGTGATAAAGCCAGCTGGGGGTCCCTGCGGGTGATCAGAGCCAGCTGGGGGTCCCTTCCCAGGGCCCGAGCCTCAAACAGAGGCTCTAGGCCTTGGCCAGGGGCAGAGCCTGGCGATCAAGCCAGCTGGGGGTCCCCTGCCAAGGGCTGGAGGCTTTAGGCCTTTGCAGGGGCGGAGCCGGAGATCAGAGGAGATAGGTGTGAACTACAGAGGAAATACCATTTCTGACCGCTCATTGGCTAAGCTCCCTGTATGCCACTGGTAATATTCTTAGTAACTTGGGTAGAAGAATCCAAAAAGGTGATCTAGGGCTTTTCCACCACACTCCTGGGGAAAAAAATGAAGGTCTGCTGCTAGAGGGCTAAGAAATGTCATAACCTGCCCTACACGGTTTGGCTCAGTGGATAATGCCTAGGTTTGCCAACTGCAGAGCCCAGGTTAGATTCTGATCAAGGGCATGTACCTAAGTTGCAGGCTCCTCCCTGGCTGGGGCCCAGGTCAGGGCTCATGCAGGAGACAACCAATCAAAGTATTCCTCTCACTTTGATGTTTCTCTCTGTCTTTCCCTTTCTCTTTCACATTCTCCAAAAGTCAATGGAAACATATACTCAGATGAGGATAAAAAAAAAAATAAAAAAAAGAAATGTCATATTCTATGAAAGACACATCTTGAAAATGCCTAAAGAAAGTTGTCATTTTTTTCTTGGTGAAGGGACTGGAGTCGGTGTTGATGAAAACACCTTGGTGGCTGCGGTGACTGGCAGTGGTTCCAGCAGTGGGGTGATGGGGCAGGTGCCTTTCCCTGATCAGCCTGGTTGTCTCTCACATAGGGAGGCCAGACTGCGGCTTTGTCTCTCACAAAGGGAGTCCAGACTGTGAGCCCTCAGGGGATGTCCTACTGACGGCTTAGGCCTGCTCCCTATGGGCTTCCAGTATGTGAGAGGGGGCAGGCTGGGCTGAGGAAACCCCCACAGTGCACGAATTTCGTGCATCAGGCCCCTAGTGTATCTATAAAAAATTGAATCTAAAAAAAACTAAATGAACAAGCAGAACAGAAACAGAATCATAGATACAGAGAACATTTTGACAGTTTCCAGATGGAGAGGTGTAGGGAATGGGTGAAAAAGGTGAAGGGATTAAGAAGTACAAATTGATAATTACAGAATACTGAAAGGGATGTAAAGTACAGAATAAGGTATATACTAGTAGTTAATAATATTCTAAAAATTATGTATGGTGTCAGATGGGTAAAAGATTTATTGGGATCATCATATAATGAGCTATGCCATGTCTAATCACTGGGTTGTACACCTGAAACTAATATAATAATGTATGTCATTTGTAATTGAAAATAAATAATGATAAATAAATAAATGTTTTTTAAAAATATGGTGGTGCTTGTCATGATAATACAAGTTTAATTAATATAAGTTTATTAAAGGTAATTGCTTAAAACTTCCCAAAGTTTAAGTTTTATCCAAACTTAAAAATATATGATGATGCTAACTTTAAGTCAATTTGAACTTAACAAATCTTACAGTTCTTACTATGTGCAAGGCACTGTGCTAGCCTGTTAAATTCTCTCATCCCCCTCTTTGTATTATAAGATGTGGTCCTTTTAAAATCCATTATTTGTCTGCACTTGCCTCTGAGAGAGTATTAAAGATAATGAATCATTGTTTCAGAACCTTTCTTATTTTCCTCTCAACTTCCTGTAGAGTTCAATACAGACATCATTAGTTCTCTGCTAGAATAGTGATTCTGTTCGTCATGCCTGAAACAACTACAGCAAAGAGATTAAATACAATCTATAGCCACATAAATCATTGAATAAATGAATCATGAAATTAATATGTAAATTGTGTATTTAACCTCTATTTATACAGCACTGTCTGTCACCATGTTGTAAATCTAAAACTAATTGCAAATTCACAACTCTGCAAAAAGAACACCATGGTAAAAGCTTGACATATTTATTAACTAAATGTTGAACTACATTGAGTAAGTAATTAATAGTCATGCCAGAACAGGGAGAGAAAATTATATTTAAGCACAGATGTCACCTATATGAAATGGCTAACCTATTTTAGATTAGATTTTGATACTAGTCAAAGAACACTGCTATTTAATTTTTGACAGATGAATCTGTTTTCACTAATTCATAATTGCATTGAACATTTCATTTTTTGCATGTGCATGTCACAATCATCCATAGAAATAAAGTTCCCTTTAATATGTCTCCTTAAAGAAAATATTTTCAAAGGTGAGATGACAATAAATTCATTCAAAGATTAGCAAAAACCTCCTCAATTCAGCACATTAATAACATTTTATATACAGGGTATATACAGATGAACAACCTAAAATAAACTATTTCTACATGTATTTTAATGATTTTACTGAATAACACTATTTTAATATTTAATGAGTCTTGTCACAATCAACATGGGTACCTTCTGAAAAATTCTTTTGTTCTTTAAATAACAAGTTATTTGAAGAATGCAAATTTGAAATAAAACAAGGCACATAAATATGTACACAGGAAAATGTATTAGACTAAGTATTCTTGTCTCTTCATGTATTTATATTCTCACTGCTAGCTGCTGTACTTATAACCTGAGTTTCTATTAAAATGCTATATTTTAAAAGCATATATACATAAACTTTAGGATATGGCATTTAAAATATTTATAATAGATAATCTTTTTAAAAATCATGACCGAGGATATGCTGAAAGAGAGAGAGAGAGAGAGAGAGAGAGAGAGAGAGAGAGAGAGAGAGAGAGAGAGAGAGACATTAATTGATATATGAGAGAGAAACATGTATTGGTGGCCTTCTCTATGTGCCCTGACCTAGAATCGAACCAGCAACCTTTAGATGCACAGGACGATGCTCAACCAAATAAGCCACTCCAGTTGAGCACAGATAATATTAATTGTAATGAAAAATAATCACTTATTTCCATTGGTGTTACACATGCAGATGAGAGGCAAAATCTGATTTAAAACCTGATTTTCTTATCTAATTAATCAGACACACTGGTTACATTTACAAATGGCAGAATAGAACAAATTTTAAATTCTGCTAAAGATAACAATTTCCCATAGTTTTACATTTCAATATACACATACATTCATTTCCCTTGTGTCCAGGCCATTTAGAATGTGCCTCAATAGGTTCAAAACATATCATATACAAAGCCATGCTTAAAAAATATATACATCGATCAGACCATCAAACCTCAGAGGGAAGGTAGGGGAGGGTGGGGGTAAGGGAGAGAGATCAACCAAAGGACTTGTATGCATGCATATAAGCCTAACCTATGGACACAGGCACAAGGGGGCGTGAGGGCATGAGTGGGGGGTGGGTGGGGCAATGTGAGGATAAGGACATATATGTAATTCCTTAATCAATAAGAAAAAAACATTAAAAATATATAAACAATTTTATGATAAAATAATTTAATTGGAGCGATACAAAATGATGTAATCAATACTCATAATTCTTCCATGGGCATCTAATATTGGAAAATATTTTTGTTTAATATGCAAGAAGTATCATTAAAACTTCACCATCCTGATGGATATCTATCCAAGTTCTCCTGCCTGATGTCCTCATAACCAGTAGCAAACATTAATAACATAGTCAACTGGAATTACACTGCAATATAGAGTACACTGCATATCTGTGAGGTATAATTTCTCTGAGTTTAAAGCTACCTGGTCCAATATCAGATCTGGACCCATATCTGTGGCATTTCTATCCAAAATAACTAGAGCAAATTCCCCCACCCCAAGCATCCTGAACATACAAATAAGAGAGATCTTAGCTAATCACATCAAACAGAAGAAATAAAAAAAAACACAATCACAATATTTTTATGTAGTGTTCATTAGAAGAAATTAGATTGCAATAATTAGACACTGTTTCCTTTGGTTCTTATATATTAAATTCAGGCAATGGTCCAATATATCTCATTGCTTTTAGGTTATGATCTTGTCAACTAAATGCCATGATAGAAAGAATTAAAGTGTTCAAAGAAAGAGAAAGACTATGTCAGAGAAAATAGCTATATACCCCAAAAGTAGGTTAAATGTGTTAAAGCATGCTAAGAGTTTAGCACAATGCCTAGAACATAAATAGAACCCAATAATGTTAGATATAATGACAAGAGTGATGATGATGATTAAGATGCAAATAACTGTCTAAAAATAGAATATAATCTATATTCCCTTTAATAGAATGCTTAAAATTAAATATAAAGAATCATTACACAATCATTAAATAGCATTTTTCTGAAGAATATGAACACATCACTCAGGCCTTAGATTGTTGGTACTTTCTTTCAAAATTAAAAACAACATTCCACTGAAGTAAATTTTAACATTTTAAAAACTCTTAAGGATGCTTCTAGATCTGTCAACATTTAAGTATTTTTCTTACCTCTGTTCCTTTCCTCTATTTTTCTTCCAGCTTAATGGTTTAATATAATTTCACCAAAAAAAAATTACTTTCATTTATAATTTAAAAGAACATTGCAAAAAATTATTATATAAAGCTAAATTAAAGAATAAGGGTGGTATATATTTTTATCTCAATTTGTTTAAATAAATATGTAGACATATGCATAGAAAAGGGAAAGAAAATCATTCAATGAATTTATTTTTTTTTAATTTTTTTTATTAAGGTATTATATGTGTACATATTTTACCATTGCCACCCCCCACCCCACTCCCATATATGCCCTCACCCCCCAGAGTTTTGCATCCATTGGTTATGCTTATATGCATGCATACAAGTCCTTTGATTGGTCTCTTATCTCCCCCACCTCTCCCTAACTTTCCTCCTGTAATTTGACAGTCTGTTTGATGCTTTACTGTCTCTGTATCTATCTTTTTGTTCAAGTTTATAATGTTCTTTATTACCCATAAATGAGTGAGATCATGTGATATTTTTCTTTCATTGACTGACTTATTTCACTTAACATAATGTTCTCCAATTCCATCCAGGTTGCTGCAAATGATGAGAATTCCTTCTTTTTTATGGCAGCATAGTATTCCATTGTGTAGATGTACCACAGTTTTCTGATCCAGTCATCTGCTGACGGGCACCTAGGCTGTTTCCAAACCTTAGCTATGGTGAATTGTGCTGCTATGAACATAGGGGTGCATATATCCTTTCTGATTGATGTTTCTAGTTTCTTTGGATATATTCCCAGGAGTGGGATTACTGGGTCAAATGGGAGTTCCATTTTCAGTTTTTTGAGGAAGCTCCATACTGTTCTCCACAGTGGCTGCACCAGTCTGCATTCCCACCAGCAGTGCACGAGGGTTCCTTTTTCTCCGCATCCTCGCCAACACTTGTCGTTTGTTGATTTGTTGTTGATAGCCATTCTGACAGGTGTGAGATGGTACCGCATTGTTGTTTTGATTTGCATCTCTCGGATAATTAGTGACGTTGAGCATGTTTTCATGTGACTCTTGGCCTTCCTTCTGTCTTCTTTTGAAAAGCTTCTATTTAGGTCTGTTGCCCATTTCTTTATTGGATCATTTATCTTCCTTTTATTAAGTTGTATAAGCTGCCTGTAGATATTGGAGATCAAACCTTTATCAGTGATGCCATTTGCAAATATGTTCTCCCATGCAGTAGGCCTTCTTGTTGTTTTGTTAATGGTTTCTTTTGCTGTGAAAAAGCTTTTTATTTTGATGTAGTCCCATTTGTTAATTTTCTCTTTAGCTTCCATTGCCCTAGGGGCAGTGTCAGTGAAGAATTTCTTTTGGCATATGTCTGAGATTTTGCTACCTGTGGATTGCTCTAGTATTTTTATGGTTTCCCGTCTTATGTTTAAGTCCTGTATCCATTTTGAGTTTATTTTTGTGTATGGCGTAAGTTGGTGATCAAGCTTCATTTTTTTGCATGTATCTGTCCAATTTTCCCAACACCATTTATTGAAGAGACTGTCTTGACTCCATTGTATGTTCATGCCTCCTTTGTCAAATATTAATTGAGCATAGTGGTTTGGGTCAATATCTGGATTCTCTATTCTGTTCCACTGATCTATATGTCTGTTTCAATGAATTTCTATGAGTGGAATATAAGGGGTTAATATTTATGTTTATATAAATTCCCAAATGTTCTCTAACACATATTTTACATTCAGACTCTCTCTCTCTCTCTCTCTCTCTCTCTCTCTCTCTCTCTCTCTCTCTCTGTGTGTGTGTGTGTGTGTGTGTGTGTGATGAAGACCTAATCTCTAAACACAAATAAAAATCCTTATATTCTAATCCAGTAGTTTTCAAGGGTTTTGGTCTCAAGATCCCATTCTAAGTTATTTAATTCATTAAAAGAGTAATAAAACAACTATATAGTAACAAAAATATCTCATTTTGTGAAAAAAAAAAAACTATCTTCAAAAACAAAGAAAACATTGAAGACTGGCATTATTTCACATTTTTATAAATCTGGAAAACAGTTGGATTCTCTTATCTACTTCTGAATTCAATCTAATGCACTATGTTGTTTAGGTTGAAGTACAGGGAGAAAATCCAGCCTTATACAAATGTGTAATTGGAAAAGGAAGAGACCTTGCAGACTGCTTGGGAATATCTTAGAGGCCCCGAGTAATACCTCTTAGACCATACTTTGAAAACTGCTGCCTTTAATCAACATCCTATTTTGTGAGAATTGTTTATATACTCTTATTTAATTCTCATCTTGGAGATTGTGGTATCTCTCTCTTTGGGAAGAATTCTATTATTTTGGTCAAAATAGAGTAGGTAATGGAATAACATGATGCTTTTCAAGGATTTAGAATTTGGCATTTTACTGCTGACAAGTGTGATTATTATTTAGTATGTAGATCAATTAGTGTCTTCACTGATGCTCTTACAGTTTCCTTAAAAGAGGTATCTGAGTCTGTATGTTTCTTTAACTGTAGTTTAGTTTTCTCATACTTTTTTTTTAAAGTGAATCTAGCTTGCCCCATGATAAATTATATTAACCAAAAGCTATAATGCAGGGGGAGGGGACATGGGCAGTTGGCCAGCCTGCCTACTGGTCGAACTCATTGGTACTATCATCTTGATGACAGTGATATTTTTAAATAATCAAGAAAAATAGTTTTTGTTCCCATTTAATAATTCTAAGAAAAGGCAAATGCTGCCTATGTAAGTCAATAGACTGGTTGGAAAGAAAAGAAACTAACATTTTTCAATTATTTATTGTGCACAAGGCACTGTGCTAACTTCTTTTCATATATCATCCCATATCTTTTGCTAGTAACTTATGAGATCAATATTATTATTCACAATTTACTTAAGTGGAGGCCTATACTCAAAGAGGTAAATATCTTGCTTAAAATCACAGGGTTACTCACAAAGAATTGCAGTTGTTCAGAAATCAAGAGATATTTTACTACAGACTGTATCTTCTAACTGAATATCATCTCAGCTCAATATGTTTGTTTTCAGGCTAAAGCAAAAGTGTGAATCCATTTTAAAGACAATTTTTATAATTAAAAACCAAGTTACATCAAGCCAAGGGAGAATTGTTATCATAATCTACCAGTGATGCATGCTTGCCTGAGAAGGAATTGCTCAAAGGGTTCATTTTCTTCACCTCACATTTATGCTGGAGATTGGCATTACACTGACTTTCTGTCCCTCCTGGAGATTTATGTTAAAGAGATAAAACTTTCTACTTTTTTGTTTTCATCTCTTCCTTGTCTCTGTCAGACGTTTCATTCTGGAAAGGAGAAAGAGCTGCTCATCTCAGTGGCAGGAGAGAACAATCTTCGATTTATAACATGCTAGGAACTCATCACTGTGATAGAGCAATCTTTCCCCCTGACATCTCTCCATTACTGAAGCTGATACCTCCCTGCCCTGATGCCACCTCAGTACTGATCTGTCAGTACTAACAGCAGGGCTAATGGCACCACCTACCCCAATGTACATTTTTCATTTTTATCTCATAAAAACTTCTTTTGTGGGTTCTTTTTTAAACAAACTGAAAATATACTTTTCACAATTTTTGTTTTACAAACCTCCCTCACATATATATTTGAATGACATACCACATACTTGGCAATATATCTTAAATTGTACTTGTTTTCCTTCCTTCCCTTTTTTATGAGTGCTTCTTTAATTCTTATAAAAACAAAAAGTAGGTAGGAAAGATTCGTTTACAGACTACTGCAGATATGGTGAATCAAAAATGATTTCATTACTACTGGGAACTCACTGTGGTAGATGCATGGATCATTTGTTAAAAGCCTCCTTGCTAGGTCTGAATTCTATTCTTAGCTGTCTTTTTTTTTGTCCTCACCCCCAAGGATATGTTTTTATTGTGTGTGTGTGTGTGTGTGTGTGTGTGTGTGTGTGTGTGTGTGTGTGTGAGAGAGAGAGAGAGAGAGAGAGAGAGAGAGAGAGAGAGAGAGGGAGGGAGATAAGAAACATGGATCGGTTGCCTCCCATACTTGTCCTGACTGGGGATCAAACCCACAACTTTTTCATTTATGGGACAACATAGAAATAAGTGTTTTTTGCTTCACAAAAAATTGAGAGCAAACAAAAGAGAGGGAGAAAGCATCATATGATATTTTCAAGTTTCCAAAAAGGTAATGAATAAAAGAAACAGAAGGAAGATTAATAAATAGTATTATATGTTTAGGTAGCCAGCACCAACTCTGAAGATTAAATTTGCCTTGCTCTGCAGTGGATGGAAGAATATTAAGTGACACTGTTATACATTCCTGTTCAATATTCTGTCAAGAATATTAAAGTGACACTGTTACACATCTATAATACATTCTGAAATTCATTTAAACATATTAGAAAGTATTAGCCAATTTTCACCTGACAATTTGATGCCCCCTTGTATGCAGATATTGTTCTTGCAACTAATTCTTTTTAATTTGGTATTCCCTAATTTATAGTTTTCATGGAGAGCATTTTACAATCCAATAAATCATACAAAATATTTATTATGATTCAATATATTCCTATGTAAATATGAAAGGCATATTAACTGGAGTGTCAAAAGTACAGATAACATAATCTGAAAATATCTGTCACCTCCTTTCTGGTATCATCTCCTAATACAATAAACATGAAGAGTCTAACCAACTCTCTGGATGCCTTATATGGCATTTATGCACTTAGTCTTTCTTCATCTTTTTCTGTTCCCAAGCTTCCTGTTTTTCAAAACCCATATGTTTCTTTAAAGACAAATGAAAATAGAAGGTAGAGCCAAACAATTTTGTAGACAAGTACTATATTCCTCTGAGTCACGTGTGCATACTAAGACCCCTCAGAATTCTTAAATCTGAAGACATAAAAGTCTATTATTTACCTCCTGTGTTAAAATTTGTTTAGAACTCTCTTTCCAGAAGTATTTAGATATTAAATTTGAATCTGATTAGTCTTGTTTGAAAGTTTTTAAAGAAATTATTGAATTTGCACATCAACTTGTGAAAAGGCAATGCATGTTCATCATTTGGGCAATGACAAGATAATAGAAGGAAATTTAGAAAGTAGCCATTTAAAAGGAAATAAGAAGGTCATGAATGACCAAGAAATTTCAAATCAGCTAAAGTATTTCTTCATTTAATGAAACTTAGATGAAATTTGTTGCTTTTACATTTTCATATTTCCATGTGACTGTGAAGACAGACAATTCCCAAGGGTCA
This sequence comes from Eptesicus fuscus, assembly GCF_027574615.1. Classification (NCBI taxonomy): domain Eukaryota; kingdom Metazoa; phylum Chordata; class Mammalia; order Chiroptera; family Vespertilionidae; genus Eptesicus; species Eptesicus fuscus. The sequence goes on from NC_072473.1 coordinate 29,935,384, forward strand.
TTTAATGTATATGCCTATTTTTTTTTTAAAGTATATTTTACTGATTTTTTACAGAGAGGAAGGGAGAGGGATAGAGAGCTAGAAACATCAATGAGAGAGAAACATCGATCAGCTGCCTCCTGCACACCCCCTACTGGGGATGTGCCCACAACCAAGGTACATGCCCTTGACTGGAATCGAACCTGGGACCTTTCAGTCCAAAGGCCAACGCTCTATCCACTGAGCCAAGCCGGTTTTGGCGTGTATATGTCTATTTTTAATGGACAACTTTGCTTTACATATATTCTAAGAACATATCTACACTAATAAAAGAGAAATATGCAAACTGACCATACCTCCACAACACCCATCAGCCAATCAGGAGTGAGTATGCAAATTAACCCAACAAAGGTGGTGGGTTAATTTGCATATGCAGGCACTGAGTGAAGACTGAAGACTGAAGACTAAAAACCACTGAAGACTGAAGACAGAAGAGGCTTGGCTTCTCTGCTGTGGCCAGAGCAAAGGCCTGGGTCCCGGGTGCCGAAGGAAAACCAGTGCTGGCAGCCAGAGGAAGGAAGGCCTATTGCACAAATCTTTGTGCAGTGGGCCTCTAGTTATTTAATAGTCAGAGAAGATGGGGATACATTATATTACTAGAAAGACAAGGAAATCAAACATTTGAGGTCCAGAGCAGCTAAATTAGAAATTAGGAAAAGAAGAAAGTAATCTATAAAGGAAAGCCATTAGATTATTATCGGGCTTCTCAGAAGAAGAAAAAAGAAGAAGTCAAAACTCCTACAGGGAAACATGCTTTGTTGAAACTGACTGAAAACTCCCTGTGCAGCCTCAGTAAATTAATCTCTTGATTTAAAGGTAGGCTTCACTTTATTTTATCTTAGAAGTAAACCAACAGCAGTGAGGCTTTTACAATGACACTGTTATGATCAATGCTGTAGTCACAGTTGTTAATGCTTCATTTACCTTTAAAAGCAGATGTAATAACCCAGAAAGATCAATATTATAAGCTCTTTATTTGGTGTTAAATTACTGTGGACTCATTGAATTATTATATAGCAGAGGGTTTTCAGTGACATTAACTTAAAAATCAAATAAATGTTATTTAAAATGGTATATCCTAATTTCCCTACTCTTGGAACTTCATAGTTACTTACAAAGGCAGTGCATAATAAGAATGTTTAGAACTTAAAAAGATTTTCAGAATTTATAATGACAACATGAAAAAGATGAGTAATGATATAAAAAGTACTTTGTAATAGTACAAATTGTCATTACATATGTAGTATTATTGATATATTTTTATAACTCTAACATTATATGCATCCATAAAACAAGATGGACCAGCCGAGGCCAGTTTGGCTCAGTGGATAGAGCGTCAGCCTGCAGACTGAGGGGTCCCAGGTTCGATTCCGGTCAAGGGCATGTGCCTTGGTTACAGGCGCATCCCCAGTGGGGGTGTGCAGGAAGCGGCTGATTGATGTTTCTCTCTCATCGATGTTTCTAACTCTCTATCCCTCTCTCTTCCTCTCTGTAAAAAATCAATAAAATATATTTAAAAAAAAAAAGATGGACCAATTGCCCAAGAAAAAAAATTCTATGATTGAGCTAGAAATATCCAAGGGATAGGCAAGTATTTGATATTCTTCCTAAACTACTACCAAAATAAGACTCAGTTTTCAAATATACTCAGCCAGTACATATACATGATCCAACCCACTGATGACATTTTAATTAGGTTTTTTTTTTATTATTATCTTGACTTTTCACATTTACTTTTAAGTTCTTTAACACCGGTGGGAAGAATGTGTGGTAAAGAATTCACGGTGAGTTTTTTCAATGTTTTCTCAAAGTAAGACAGTTATACCAATATCTTTGCTTTATTAGTTTTATTAATGATATCTATATTATTTTCTATAATAATGTTAATTTTTCTTACAACCCTGCCTTAAATGCTTTATCAGACTGTATCTTACTGATAGTACAAAACCTTATTCAATAATTAAGATTGTATAATATACATAATATAAGGTGTTAATGTATTTTTCTATTTTATGTTCAATATTTCACCAGTTAATATATATAATGTGTACTTGATAGAAGCCAAGATTTCCTTTCTTTCTATAATAACAACTTTCAGTGGTAATCTCTCTATCTTAGATTTGTAAAATCCTACTAATATTGTACTATGCTTACAGAGTGCTTTAAATTTACAAGTCATTTCAGTGCTTTTGATGAATATATAAGGTGGTAACAATGACTATGTCTCCTCATTTTACAGATGAAGAGACATTGATATGTTGCCTCCCATATGCACCCCAACATCAGATCAAACTTGCAACCTAGGTATGTGTCCTAACCTGGAATGGAGCCTGCAACCTTTTGGTATAACAGACAACACTCCAACCAACTGAGCAACTGGGCAAAGGTTCATGTTCTACTTCTTGAGCTGGGTGCTAGGTTTATAAGTACAGATGTGCTTTCCTTGTGAAAATTAATCAAGTTGAGGAAACCAAGATGGTGGCATAGATAAACATCTAAACTGCTGCCTCGCACAACAATTTCAAAACTACAACTAAAAGACAAAACGGACATCATCCAGAACCACAGGAAGGCTGGGTGAGTGGAAATTCTACAACTTGAAGGAAAGAGAAAAGCACACTGAGACTCACAGGAGCTGCAGAAGGCAGAGGTACGGAGGCGCACGTGGGGAGGGCTGGCAACTGAGTATGCGGCAGGTTTTCTCAACTGGGAGGGAGACCAAAGGTCCCGAATGCTCTGAACTCTAGTTCCGGGAGAGACTCTGGGGACTCAGACTCAAACAGAGAGAAACTCGACTGTCTGGCAGCGGGAGAAACTCGAGGGCAGCTTTCTCTCAGAGGTGCTTTCAGTGATTACTGTGGGACACTGAGACCCGGGGGCCTCTTAGGGCAGGGCTGACAGGAAGTCATTGCTGTTTGCTCCACACTGAGACTCCGCCCCATCCAAGCTGAGCACAGAGGCTTTTGCATATGAATGGCCTGGTCCTTTGAATTCTAAACTTATCTAACAAACTGCAACTGAGTCAGTGAGACCCAGAACACCCAAAAGAAGGCCCAAGGTCCCGCAGCAGCTTGCATTGCTTCACAGCTGGGGCTCATCTGGGCACCTCTAAAACCCAAACAAAGAAGAGGAATCTGCAGATCTCTCCATAGCTCCTGCTGGGTGGCCTAAGGCAGAGGCTAAATTAGCACCTCCTTGGAGATCCAAGAGCCAGTGTAACCAGGGGTCAGAGTGGGACCATCCAGATTACAACTCCTCAGCTCCATAAGGGACACATCGGGGGCAGACTCAGTGACCACCAAAGCCCCACTGAAGCAAGTCTTGTCTCATAAGGGTGTCTCCAGCACAGAAGTTCTCCCATCATAGACACAGCTGATCCTCACAGCCAATTGGCCTGGAGATCAATTCCTTCCAGTGATACCAACAACAATCAGGGCTTAACTACAACAATACTGTGCACACAGGACACAAAGGGGTGCACCAAGAGTGTCCACCTCAGGTAACTGGGGAGGCTGAGCCACTGGGCCCTATAGGACACCTAGTACACAAAGCCACTCTATCAAATCAGGGAAGCAGCCAAAATGCAGAGACAAAGAAACAGGTCACAAATGAAGGAAATGGAGGAAAGCAAACAACTGGATATAGAGTTCAAAACCACGGTTATAAGGTTTTTCAAGAATTTTCTAGAATAGGCCGATAAATTGAGTGAGACCCTCTAGGATATGAAAAAGGACCAACTAGAAATTAAGCATACATGGACTGAAATAAAAAATAATATACAGAGATCCAACAGCAAACTAGAGGATCGCAAGTATCAAGTCAAAGATTTGAAATACAAAGAAGCAAAAAACACCCAACTGGAAAAGCAAAAAGAAAAAAAATCTAAAAATATGAAGATAGTGTAAGGAACCTCTGGGACTTCAAGCATACCAACATCAGAATTATGGGGGTGCCAAAAGAAGAGAGAGAGCAACATAGTGAAAACCTATTTGAAGAAATAATGACAGAAAACTTCCCCCACCTGGTGAAAGAAATACGCTTACAAGTCCAGGAAGCACACAGAACCCCAAACAAAAGGAATCCAAAGAGGACCACACCAAGACAGATCATAATTAAAATGCCAAGAGCAAAAGACAAAGAGAGAATATTAAAAGCAGCAAGAGAAAAACAGTTAGTTACCTACAAGGGAACAACCATATGATTGTCAGCTGATTTTTGACAGAAACTATGCAGGCCAGATGGGAGTGGCAAGAAATAGTCAAAGTGATGAATAGCAAGAACCTACAACCAAGATTACTCTACCCAGCAAAACTATCATTCAGAATTGAAGGTCAGATAAAGAGCTTCACAGATAAGAAAAAGCTAAAGGAGTTCATCACTGCCAAACCAGTATTATGTGAAATGCTGAAAGGTATTCTTTAAGAAGAGGAAGAAAAAGAAAAAGGTAAAGATAAAAATTATGAACAACAAATACATATCTATCAACAAGTGAACCTAAAAATCAAGTGAATAAAAAATCTGATGAACAGAATAAACTGGTGAATATAATAGAATCAGGGGCATAGAAAAAGAGTGGACTGACAATTCTCGGGGGAAAGGGGTGTGGGGGGTAAGGGAAGAGACTGGACAAAATTCATACACCTATGAATGAGGACAGTGTGGGGAGTAAGGGCAGAGGGTGGGGTGGGAACTGGGTGGAGGGGAGCTTGGGGGGAAAAAAGAGGAACAATTGTAATAATCTGAACAATAAAGATTTATTTAAAAAAAGAAAATTAATCAGGTTGAATACTTATGATTTGGGTACTCCCCTATATGTATATTTCATTAAAAGGAAAAAAACTAACAATCTAAATTAGTTGATTCAAAGTTCACACCAGTAACTATTTTATCCCACACTCTTATGTAAAATAATATTGCATTAATTATGATATAAACTAGGATAGATAAGATTTGGTGACCTTACTGTTTTTTGTTTTTTTTTTATCAGCAGAGTAGTGGCTCGTTTTCAACAAAAATGCAAATCCTAAAGATTTATCTTTGCTTGCCTTTGGTTTTTAGTACTTCTCACTTTCTAACAGTCACCCCATTAATCCTCATATATATACACACACTAAAGCCATCCTGCCATGGCTGAATTGTATTGTCTTAACATGATTTACATTTGCTTGTTTTATTTAAAGAACAATGCTAATATGTTTGAATGAAAACCCTCTTTATTGAATTTTAATATAAAATTCAGTTTTCCTACTAATCAACTAAATGCATGACAAAAGATACCCAATATTGAATACTTTTAAAATATCCTTATGTTTTGATTAATTTCATATTCTTGAATTATGTACTTGTAGGGATACACATTCATTATGCCATGCAAACTATTCTTATAACTGAATTGTTCTTTTATCCAAGTACATATATAATCAGAGAGAAGCAGTGAACAATTTTATTAAAGTAAATACTATCCAAATATTGAGTTTTCATTATGAAAATACAGTATTGTTGTAGAGTTTAATAAATGGGCAATCACTTTTGCTGAAGCATTGTATTTTTACCAACATATACATCATTTTCAAAGTTTAAGAATAAGTCTCATAACCATAAAAAACTGCTAGTTCAGCATTTGTTTCTTTGCTATTAAGGACTTGATTATTTCCTTACAAGAATACTGTATATCACATGTGTCTCGTGCTACCAGATAGTCATGAAAATATTTTAAGTTTTTCAAAGGATGGGGGGAAAGCTATATTTTAAGTTGGTCAGCAGAGCTAAATGTTAAATCAAGTCTAATGTTCCTCCCCATCTATTTTTTTCCCTAACGTGGATTGCCCGAAACATATTATAAATGCTTTCCATATCGTTAGGAGAAACTTGATCCCATTTGTGAAGGAAAACCTGCCAAATTGCATCTAAAGATACTGTCACAAAAAATGAGGCCAATGAGTTAAAAAGAATGCTTGAGGACAAATCATTGGAATTAAGAAATATTTATTATTGTAAATATGATCCTGCTAAAATCTATCAAGTAAAAATATAATAAAACCTCAACTAACCAGAATGATCAGAAAATTGATTTTTTTTGTTTTAGGAAAATCTGAGTACCTCGGGGTTAATGTAAAAATTGCTTTTGTTTCAAAACTTAAACAAAAGTAATCTAAAATGATAATAAGGATCTCACAAGACAACAATATCATAATTTTGCACAACAATAATCACATCAAATGTAGAAAAAAAAAAAGAGGACAAAATATGCACTACCAAAGGATAGTCCATCAAAGTTATTTGTTCTAACTTTCCATTAAATATCTGATATATACTTTTTCTCCTTTTAAATAGTCTTCCTTTTAATAATGGATTATAGGGGAAGATAATTATATGAGATATATAATATATGGGCTTACATTAATAACTGTGTTTTCAACTTCATAGTTCTTTCACTCATTCCTGCATTTATGTATTCGTTTATTATGTGTCCACAAATTATGAGACGCTGTTTGTTGGTTGAGAATACCAACTCAAATAAAACATGGTTGTTATCCTGGACTTAAATCCAGTGGGAAAGTCAAACAAGTAAAAACAGTTGCAAAATACTTAGTAAGTGCTATATACAAATATGGGCAGTGTTATATGAGCAGAAAAAAGGTTCATCTAAATCTGACTGAGCAGAGGCATTCCAAGAAAGGCAGTATTTCTGAAAAATATAAATGAATGACCTAGGTGAAGATGAGTAAGTAAAAATTGTGAATAGCATGTCGGAAGAGGTGAAACAGCATGAAATACATGTAGTTCAATATGGCTTCAGTGATGGCTAGTGACAGAAAATGGGGGAAAACAAAACAATATATGAAGTCAAACCAATGAGTTAAAACTGTTCCTAAAAGGTCAATGTTAACAGTTATAAATCATGTTGATATTATGTGTCCTTGATACAATGTGATGAGAAAATGGAACTTGACCACTGTGGTATTCTTCCCATTAACTAATAACCCTGGCTTATCATGAGAAAAACATCAGGCAAATCTCACTAAAGACATTTTACAAAACACATGGCCAATATTCCTCAAAGCTATCAAGGTCATTAAATAAGGCAATTCTGAGAAACTGTCACAAACAAGGAGAATCTCAAAAAGACCTGACAACTAAATGTGAAGTAGCATCCTGGATAGGATCAAAGAACAGAAAAAGTACACTAGGTTAAAAACCATGGATTTCTGAATAAAGTGTGGGCTTTAGTTTAAAACAATCCTATATAAAAAAAGCGTAATATGAAAATCGACGGAACTGCGGAACAACCGGTGGAATGACTGGTCACTATGACACACACTGACCACCAGAGGGCAGACGCTCAATGCAGGAGCTGCCCACAGCCCACAGGCCCCAGGCCAGCCAAGGAAGCTGCCAGCAGGAGGCCCCCCGCCCCAATCACCTGGCAGAGGGAGACAACCAGCAGCAGCAGGGGACAGGGCTAGCAGGTGAGCAGGGCCCGATTGCCCTCTGTGGAAGGTAATTGGCAGCAGCGGTGGGGGTAGGGCCAGTGAGTGGGCAGCACCAGGCTGGCCAAGGCGGATGCCAGCGGGGGCCCCAGTCACCCCGCCAGTCACCCCACAGATCGGTCCTGATTGCCGGCCAGGCCTAGGGACCCTACCTGTGCATGGATTTCATGCACCAGGACTCTAGTGCATAAATATTGGTCCATTAATTGTATCAAATATACAGTACTAGTATAATAGGTTAACACTAGGGGAAGTGAGGTACAGTGTATATGAGAACTCTCTGTACTATCATCTTAATTTTTCTGTAAATATGAAACTGTTCTAAACACTAAAGTTTATTTTTAAAAAGGGGGGTAGGTGACCAAAGTAAAAATTTGGTAGAAGGCTGTATGTATCTATGGACATGTTAAGTACTTCAAATTAATTTGTAGGCAGAATTCATATTGTGAAATAACAGCAACTGGAAATATAGAATAAATACCAACTGTGTTGAACCAGCTTGAAATTTCTCAAAACATATTAAATTATACTCAATCTTCCTGACCAGGTCACATCACTTATTTTATATGCACATGTCACTGTCCACAGGTTTCAAATTATACAATTTCTACCATCTTTTAAAAATGTCCTGATTCAAAGTATATATCCCCTAAGTTCATCTTCCTAAAAAATACTTGCCTAGGTAAGTCAAATACAGAGATGTTAATCTACTCTCCTGAATCACAAATACCTACAATGAAGAAGTGCTCACTATCATCTAATCTAATAATAGACAATATGCAAATTGACCGCACCTTTGCTACACCTAAGCCACGCCCACCGGCCAAGCCACGCCTACCAACCAATCAGGTGATTGAGCTTAGACTTATAATATTGGTATTGGGCTCATAATACATGCTTAATAAATGCAAACCATTGTTTTAAGTGTCTAGTTTCATCTAGTAAATTATCTTAATAGTGACATATATTTGAAATAATACTGATATCCGCATTTGAAAGAGTGGGTAGAATAGATTTTCTCACAGACTAAATGACTAAGTTTATCTCTATAACCAAAAGACAAGGGCCAAAATTCTCAAAAAATAAGATCGTTTTATATTTTATAACAAGATCTGTACCTAGTTAACATTAAAACTTCCAGTTTGGCTCAATGGATAGAGTGTCAGCCTGCAGACTAAAGGGTCCCAGGTTCGATCCGGTCACCCGTCAAGGGCACATGCCTGGGTTGTGGGCTTGATACTTAGGTTTTTGGCTGGATCCACAGTGTGAGGCCTGCAGGAGGCAGCCAATCAATGATTCTCTGTCATCATTGATATTTCTATTTCTCTCTTCCTCTCCCTTCCTCTATGAAATCAATAAAATTATATAGTATTAAAAAGTGTCTATTTCTGTCCCTTGACCATTTTTTAATTGGATTGTTTGTTCTTTCAGTGTTGAGTTGTACAAATTATTTATAAATTTTGGCTATTGTCCCCTTATCATATGTATCAGGGGAGAATGTGTTCTCCCATTCAATGGGTTGTTTTACATGACAAGATACTCACTGTCACAATCATCAGAGAAATGCAAATTAAAGCCACAATGAGAGATTACCTCACACCTGTCAGAATGACTATCACCAATAAATCAACAAACAAGTGTTGGAAAAGATGTGAAGAAAAGGAAACCCTCGTGCACTATTGGTAGGTTGGTGCAGCCAATGTTGAAAACTATGAAGTTTCCTTAAAAAATTAAAAATGGAACTGCCTTATAATGCAGTGATTCCACTTCTAGGACTATAGTTGAAGAAACCCAAAACACTAATACATTGCAGTTATTTACAACAGCCAAGATTTGGAAGCAGCCTAAGTGCCCATCAGAAGAAGAGTGGATAAAAAGTTGGGGTACACTTACACAATGGAATATTACTTGTCCATAAAAAATAAGGAAATATTACCTTTTGCAGCATCATGGATAGACTGGAGATTATTATGCTAAGTGAAATAAGTCAGTCAGAGAAAGACAAATACCATGTGATTTCACTTATATGTAGGCTCTAATGAGCAAAATAAACAAACAAACCAAATAGAAACAGACTGATAGATACAGAGAGCAGACTGACAGCTTTCAGAGGGAAGGGCCGTTGGGAGACTGGGTGAAAAAGGTAATTAACACCAAAAATACCTCCATAGACACAGAAAACAGTTTGGTTATAGAGGGAAAGGGAGGTACAGGCAGGTTGAAGAGAGTAAAGGGGGATAAATAGTGACAGAAGGAGGCTTGACTATGGGTGATGAACACAATACAATATACAGGCTATGTATTATAAAATTGTTACACTTGAAACTTATTTAATTTTATTAACCAATGTCACCCCAATAAATTAAATACAATTTTAAAGTATAGTTTAATGAAAAAATAGTATAATTTTCCAATGACAATTTATATTATCACTAATGTATATATTCCATTACTTTAATGAATATAAGTAAGCTATTTTTCACATTGAACTTATGATGAATACAGACATGTTAGAAACACATAATATGCATACAAACAACTTCTTGACTCAGAATACTTGAATTTTCTTTTCTTCTAAGTCCCTTTGTCATAACCCCAAAGAAAGAAAGAAAAATGATAATCCCAAATGGACTTGATTTTGTAAATAAATTTGGACATTTTTTACCCACAATTTTCCCTTGCAAAAATTGCCTTACATGAAAAATGTATAAAAGTAATGCAACTCCAGACTGAGACTTTAATCTCTAGTCACTTCCCTAAGAGACGGGTAGATCAGAGAGTATAATTTCCCTTATCATACAGCTCATCTCCTGTGTTGACAAAAGAAAACCTCCTGTTCATTTTTCTAAGATAAATATGACCCCAACCTGATATGACACTTTATTTTTTCAGCTGTGTAACAACACCATAAAAGCAAGTGCTTTTTAAGCTGCATTATACCAATTCATGAACTTTTGTATTGATAGCAGCAAGTTACCAGACATTTAAAAGCCCGATTTTTGTTCATTGAGAGATCCAAGTCACCTAGCTGATTAATTCTTAATTGAGTTATAAATAATATATCACTTGATTGTTTCATACATTTGAAACTACCTTCATCTTTAAAAAGCTCCAGGAAATTTTTTTTAACAGTTCTGAAAGAAACACCAGTTCTGACTTTGCCAGGGCTTTGTCTTCTTGTATTTTTTAAGCCAGGCATCAGTTCTTTCACTTCTAGTATATGTTTCTTAGAGAGAGGGAAAAATTACTAGTATGCTGGTTCCTTTCTTCAACTATGAATACTCATCAGTTAAAACAATTAGAGGACTGGAGTCTTTGGCATCCTGTTTTAGTACCCACTAGTTGTAGAATTTTGCACCATAGTTCTAGATTTATAGCTCTCATTTACCCATCATGATATTCAAAACCCTAGCTTCAAATATCCTCCACATAGATATGAGTAACAAAAAGGGACAGAGCATAGCTATTGTGCCTTCAAAGAAAAGCAATAAACCATTCTGCTTGCTTTCCTTCATGTTCTTTAATTCATTTCATTTCATTTTAACTATCCAGAACAATTTCACCAGCCATTAGCCTGGAGTGAAACCTTACAAAGGCTGATTTTTGCTATCAAGATGGGCCCAACACTCCCTCCCCCTTCCTTTTTCATAATTTTTGGGACAAATAAGCCACGTTATAGCTCCAGACTTGGTTTTTCAAAGGACAAACCTTGTGAGGCAAAGGATAGACCAAGTTCAGATTCAGAAAGTTCAAAATAATATCCACTGAGAAGAATTTTGCATCACATTTTGTAAATTGAGACTCCCTTTGTGCACAAAAGAAATAACAGGGGGAAACGTATTTGGTAAAATTTGAAACTAGGTAACTCTGTATATGTATTGGAAACAAAATCATCCCAAGTCACCAGTCATGAAAATTAGCTAGTTCAAAAAAGATTTTAAGAACACTAGTCTCCTAATATGGCAATAAGGGAGACTTAATATTTTCAATATTGAATTGAAACAAAATTGCAATAAAATTATTTGTTGGCACTTAAATCCAGAATGGTATATCTAAATTCACTACACTTCTGAATGAAAGTGATCAACATACATATTTGGAAATACAACTTAGCTTTGATTTTGGAGTATCCATGGATTTTTTAAGAGAGAGTGCATGTGAAATTCACAATTTTATTAGAGAAATATTAAGGCTGGAGCTCACCATGAAATGACAAGCAAGTTATCCTTGATTTGTTAACAAAAAATATCTCCATTCCTTGTCAGTACTGTTAGCTCTAGCCCATCATTTAGAACCTCACTGAAGGCTACGTACCACATGCAGGAACTGACTCTCCAAGAATAAGGTGGAGGGTGGAGGGAGGCGATGGAGCTGGGGGTTTCATTAAAAACAACAAAGCAGCTTTTTTTGGAAAACACATTATTTTTATGCCAATAACAGAGGGACTCTTTAGGTTTTATTGAGGACTGCATTTTTCTATTTTTAAACTAAAAAAATGTTGCATATTAAATCATTTCAGGAGTATGATTACCAGAATGCAGAACTAATTGAAATCCAATTGTTCTCAGCATTTGAGAAAATTGTGTCGTCTTATAAATCTTTTATTACTTAATGTAGGAAGAAAACCCCTAATTTAAAAAATACTTGTCATGAGCCACCTCACTTTATAAGTTATTAACAACCATTTCAAGTAGAAAAATAAGTATGATTATGAACCTTATTCAGAAATTTCTGGGTAATTTGGGGTCATCTATTAGTATTTGTACAATTCAGTGTGGAAGGTGCTGGGTGTTTTTTTTTTAAATATATTTTATTGATTTTTTTTTACAGAGAGGAAGGGAGAGAAATAGAGAGTTAGAAACATCAATGAGAGAGAAACATCAATCAGCTGCCTCCTGCACACCTCCTACTGGGGATGTGCCTGCAACCAAGGTACATGCCCTTGACTGGAATCAAACCTGGGACCTTTCAGTCCGTAGGCTGATGCTCTATCCACTGAGCAAAACCGGTTAGGGCTGTGATTAAGTTACAGAATGCACATGCATCAGTGTTAAGCATCAGATATATGTGGACTATGTTTCTCAGACGAGAGATAGTGAGCACACCAGCAAATACAGGCACAAGAATCAAATAAATTCCATGATACTTCTCAATATTTTTGCTTTTTAAAAAATAAATGAACAAAATTTCACAAAAATGTATATGTTCTTAAATAACATAATAGAAGTACACTCAACTCTCTGTATATATACCTCTGCCCATTTTCAATTCCCAAGTGGGGAAAAAAACCACCATAAACTTACATTATTTCTAAATGACAGCTTTCCTTCCTCCGGGAAAGGGCAAAGACCAGATCAATAACCCCATGACAAAACAGACACAATATTCCAAACAGAGAAAAGACTGATGGAGAAAGCTATGAAACTAGAATTACAAAATGAACTCTCTTTGATAAATGAAGAAACACCTTTCCATGTCATTAACACACACAAGCCACACAGTGATACACCAAGGACCTACTTCTCAAGAGAGAGTTAGCATCTAGAAATGGGAACATTAGTCCAGCATTCAATGCTTTAGAATGTGTGCACAGTGAAAGATAAATAACTGCAACACTAACAGTCAAATGAACAGAAAAAGTCTATTTCTCCTTAAAGCTCAGGTCTATCTTTTCCTTTGGCAGGGAGACAAACTGTGATATCCCTTTCTGCTTGGACCTTCTTATAGAAACAAAAGTTGTCAGGATGATCCATGAGCTGATAGTAAGGTTGTCATTATAAAGACATCTCACAATTCTATTTTCTGGTATAAGAAAAAGTTTTTTGTTTTATCTGGCACCAAACAAATGATGAAAAGAAAAAAAAGATGTTCTTTATATACATAAAAATCTTCATTTTATTTACATAATGTACATAATCATGTAAGGTTAATTGTAGGAACCAAAATGCAGAGTACAGTTGAGCTCAGGAGGTGGGGAGAAGTCTTCACTGCTTGAACATTAGCTAATGTAGGAGATTTAACAAAAAGGGTATGGGGCTAAAATTTTAATAGGTACCAACAGAAACCAAAATTTAGAGATAAGAAAAGAAAACCTATCTTTGAGGATTGATGTAAAGGGAAGCTAAGATTTCTAATAAGGACATTACATTGTATATGAAAAAGTATAAAGCTCAACAATGTGATTATAGTTCAATTTCTTATTATGGACAGGATAAATGGCTAGAGTGCAAAGGCCTATGATTGAATGTCAGTTAGGTATTATTGAGTTCTTATTGTTTACAAAGCAATGAATTACTATTTCATCCAGAGTTACACTGTGACCATTTAATAACATGCTGCCTTTGAGTATATCCCCTACTTTATATTCAGGAGCTGTAGGTATTTTGTTGGTATTTTTGTGGCAAGTTCACATTGCATCATAACACAAAGTTTGTACCCTCTTTTTCAGACATTAAACTTTTCTCCCTGCTCCCACTCATATCACTTTTTTATTGTGCATTCTGATGCATTTTCTTCTCCTGCTTGTCATTTACAACGTTGGCCCTTATAAATTGGACTACCTTCATACAGGACCCATGTAATTTCCCTCCTGTCTTTCATGTCATATTCTCAGACTTTTCTCTCCCTTCCAATGCTCTCCTGGTTGGTAGCCATTTTCCTTCATCCATCTCTCTTGGTTAAGTAGTTTGTTTTGTGTCCCATTCATAATGCTGCATTCTCTTCATTAGACTTCCTTTTAGCACTCTTGTGTAAACTTGTGAAATTAAGTCAGCCTTTTGAGAAATTCAACTGCCATTTTACTATACAGTGTTTCCCTCCCAGTACTAGTGCCAGTGTCTTTCTCTTATCCCTGACTGCCTAAACCCTCCCACCCAATAACGGATCCCATGCCCCAGAACTCTCTTCAACATCTAGTGTCAATATGGTTATTTTGAAACCAATTCCCAAAGGAATCTACTCATTGCTAACTGATATCAACCTTGATTCCCTTCTTGTACCATTGGCTTTTAGGTCATTTGTTCCTTTGCTGTTGGTAAGGTAGATCTTGCCCATCCTGTACTTCCAGTATTATATTCTCAATATATGTGCAGATCCTTACTTTTATGCTTCATAACACAAAGAACAATTCCATTATTCCAGCTTGTTATGATATGAAGTAATAATTTATTGATATTTCTCTCATATTTTAACCCAATTTAATGCATAATTTACATGCACAGCAAATTCTGTCTTAGCTAGGAAGAAGAGTTTACCTGATGTTATGAACTAAATGTGGCCCCTAAAATTCATATATTGAAGCTCTAACCACCAATGTGATTATATTTGTAGATAGAGCCTTTAAACATGTAATTAAAGTTAAATGAGATCATAAAGGAGAGATTCTAATCCAATATAACTTATGTAAATATAAAAAGATGAAAAGATACCAGAGGTCTCTCTTTTTACCAGTACATATACAGAAAAGAAAGGCCATGAGAGGACACCAAGATAAAGTGAACATCTGCAAGCCAAGGAGAGAGGCCTTAGAACAAACAAACTTCCCAACACCTTGATCTTGGACATCCAGCCTTCAGAATTGTGAGAAAAGTAATTTTGTTGATGCTACACAGTGTGTGGTATTTTATTATAGTAGCCTAGGTAGATAAATACACCTGACTTTATGCATCTTTGTATTGCTCCAGTTTGCTATTTATATTAATAACTATTTATATTAAAATATGAATATAAATACACCAACCACTGGATAGCAGTGAGCATAAATTCAGTTTTCCCCATGAAACAATAACTACAAATATGTACAGTGCTATACTCTCATTTAACTTTTTATTTTAATATAATGATATTCTATAACTTTACTTGGTCCACAAATTCCATTATATAAGATTTAATGTTGTGTTAAAATAGTAATTTCCACTATTCATGTTTCAACTTAACAAATATTTTTATTTAAAAATAATTTGGTTATAATCTATTTTCCCTAAACAACATAATATAAAAAATGATTTTATAGAAAGTTCCCTAGGGGTCATAAACTCTCTTTGTGGCAGTTGTTACTAGGAGAATTTACATGAAGTGTCCTCCCTGAAAAATTATGCATAAACCCAGAGCATGCATTTTAAATACATCATCTCACATTCTGATTTTATACAGATGTTTCATTAGAAAACTAATATTAAGTAGTTCATGATAGTGCCAGTTATTACTAAAATCACATACTAAAGGAAAAATATAAAAATGGATCAGCTATTTTATTTCTAAATCAATATGTATTTGATGTTCAAACTATTTCCCAAATTCTATCAGAATATCAAAGAAAAAATGAGAGCAGATCAACCAGGTATGTATTTCTTTAAATATTTTTATATCATATTGTCAATAACTACAATCCAGGGATAAGGATTCAGGCTTTGTGGAACTAGGGAATAATTTCCCTTCAAGCACATATTTATATAAAATGAAATTTTAAATCATATTATATGGACTATAAATAATCTTAAAATAATTGTCCTTAGCCCTACCCAGTTTGTCTCAATGGATAGAGCATCGACCTGCAGACTGAAGGGTCCCAGGTTTGATTCCGGTCAAGGGCATACATATGTCCAGGTTGTGGGCTCGATCCCCAGTGGGGGTTGTGCAGGAGGCAGCCAATCAATGATTCTCTCTCATCATTGATGTTTCTATATCTCCCTCGTCCTTCCTCTCTGAAATCAATAAAAATATATGTTTTTTAAATTGTCCGTAGTCAAATCTCTGAATTTATATAATGTGTAGATCCTAATGGGAAATCACAAAAGAAATAAAAGGGGAGAGATGGTGGAGGCCTTTACAAACTTTAGTTTCCCAAGTAAACTGTAGCTTATAAGCCATAGAATTGTGCTTTATTCTTATTTAGAATTCAGGTAATTATACACTCCAGTTTTACTATCAACCATCAAGCTTTAATACAAGAATAATCAGAAAGCATTAACTATGCAATAAATGTGATAGTGCTGATAACCATTATTTAAAAGTTAACCAATGCAGTAGAATTTCACTAATTCTCATGAATAGCAAGAAAACTTGTCGTTGATGTATGATTTTAGAAAATCAGCAAATGGATAAATATTTTCAAAAATTGGGAGGGAATTAATAGGTAATTTAACAGTTATTTTGAGGAAACCATTTGAATAATAACTGCTAAAGATAATACAATGTAACAAAACAAATATTAATAAACATTTTTCTATAAAATTAGCAATATTTAAATCAGGTAACTTTTAAGACTTAAATGTTTTTGAGGTGCAATGAATTGTATATTCTTCTTGGAATTTTATATACACACTATCCTAGCTGTAATATACAGCATGATGTTCATGGCTTCTCATACTAACTGTGAAAACTTGAGCAATCACCCAAAGCAAAAGTGGAAGACAAAGGCAGGCAGAGAGAATTTGAGAAAATATGTCTGTTTTATAAACAATTTACTTGGAAGTCCAACATGTAGTAGAACTGCTCTAATCGATGCCCCTTTAAAACCACCAGACCCTACCCTGCTTAATGGCCCTGAGGCAACTCTACACGATCTTGGGATTTGAAGAAACACAGTTGGAAAAACTTTGGATCTGTCCACCTATGTATATGTAACCTGAAAGTTTTCATGATATTATATTTGTTGCCTGTATTCACTCTGATTAAAATTTCTAACCATTTTGTTTCTTTTGCTTTCTATATATTTTTTCTTCATCTACCTGATTTCTTCTATAATGTTATTAATATGAAAGTCTTTGTTTTTCCTAAACACTAGTATTTCTTTTTTCTATTTTTAATTCTTTACTGTTGAAAGTATTACATATGTACCCTTTTTCCCCCATTGTCATCTCCCAGCCTGTGCCCACCCTCTAGTCCCAGCATACACCACCCAACGCTCATAGTCTGTGTCCATTGGTTATGCTTATATGCATACAAGTCCTTTGGTTGATCTCTTACCTCCCAAACCCCTTGCCTACCATCCCCTGCCTTCCCTCTGAGGTTTGAAGGTACTATTTCTTTTTTTAAATTAGTTTTATGTGTTGTAAATTATGAAGATGGCTGCCAGGAGGATAGCAGTGAAGGAGAAAGTGTGAGTGAATGATGAAGTGAAAGGGGAGTGTGTGGATGTGGTGTGTGTGTGTGTGTGTGTGTGTGTGTCTGAGTGAGAGGTAGCTGGATCTAGCAGGAACTTTGGGGGCTGGTGGACTGGGCTCTCCTAACCAGGCAGCCTCTGTTACTGCAGTAATCTCTCCTGGAGCACTTGGATCTGCTACAGAGCCTGCCCTATCTTAAAGGGGAGAGCAGTGGTGACTGGAAGTCCACCTCACCTCCACCCAGGGGACCTTCAGTTACCACCTGGTACGCTACAGCCACACCGGCCAGGGAACTGTTGCCTCAGGTGTGAAGCTATAAACACCCAGACTCTAGCCTCCCCGGCTAAAGGCTACTGTGAGTTCTGGAGTGTGCTCCCCTCTCACCAGCCAGTTGCTTTATCCCTGGGCACTGTGACTGCACCAGCAGCCAGGCGAACAGCTGTTGCCCGTGACTGCATGTGGAGCAAGCAGCCACCACCTAGGACCATGTGAGGAGCAAGCAGCCAAGGGAAAAAGCAGCCACTGCCTGTGACCACACTGGGAACAAGCAGTCACCACCTGCGACCACATGGGGAGCAGCTGCCACCACCACCCTCCTGGGAGAAACTTATGCCTGGGACTACGTGGGGAGCAGCCACCACCCACATTCAGGGAGCAGCTACCCTGTAATCACCTGAGAAGCAGCTGCCACCTGCAACAGCCAGAAGAGCAGTCACAGCCTGTGACCGCCCAAGGAGCAGCTTCCACCCCGTGACCACAAGAGGAGCAGCCGCCACCTGCAACCATGTGACCTGCCACCAGGCCCTCCATCACAGCCATAGGTCCTGTGCAATTTGACACCTAGATTATTCAGTGAGAGCAAAAATGGTGAGACAGAACAACCCCCAAAGGAAAGAAAAGGAGTAAGCCCCAGAAAAGGAACTAAATGAAACAGAGGCATGCAATATGTCAGAAAATTTTCAGAATAAGGGTCAGAGTTCATAAACATGATGGATGAGAAAATCAATAGCCTATGTAAGAATCAAGAAGAAATAAAGAGTGATACAGCTACAATAAAAAACACTATGGACGTTTTCAACAGTAAACTAGAAGCGGGGGACCTAACTAGCGAATTAGAAGAGAGGAAAGCAAAACACACACAATCTGAAATGCAATTGGAGAAAAAAATCAAGACAGGAGGAGAGCCTGAGGGAGCTTTAGGAAAAGATAAAGCAAAGCAACATACGTATAATAGGGGTGCCAGAATGACAAGAAGAGGAACAAGGGTTAGAAAACCTATTTGAAGACATAATGCTAGAAAACTTCCCTGATATGGGGAAGAAAACGTCACACAAGTACAGGGAGTCCAAACAAGATAAACAAAAAGGATCCACACAAAGACAAGTCATAATTACAATGGCAAACATTAACAACAAAGAGAGATTCTTAAAGGCTACAAGAGAGAGAGAGAAAGTTACATACAAGGGATATCCCATTAGATTAATGATTTATTGACAGAAACACATCAGGTCATAAAGGAATGGAAGGAAGTATAAAAAGTGATGCAAAGCAAGGGATTGAATCCAAGAATACTCTATCCAGAAAGGCTATAATTCAAAATTGAAGAAAAAATCAGGAGCTTCACAGAAAAAGAAAGGATAAGGGAATCTATCACTACCAAGCCAGCAATGAAAGAAATGCTAAAGGGACTATTATAAAAAAAGAAGAAAAATAAAGGGGAAAGAGTAACACAGGCAAAAAAATAAAAATGGTTAAAAACAAGTACCTGTCAATAATAATTAAACATAAATGGGCTAAAAGCTCCACTCAAAGGACATCAAGTGGCTGAAAGGATAAGAAAACATGACTCATATATTTTCTGTCTACAAGAGACCCACCTCAGAACAAGAGACTCAAAGACTGAAAGTGAAGGAATGAAACAATATCTTCCAGGCAAATGGAAATGAAAAAAAAAAAAAAAGTGGGGTAGCAATACTTATATCTGACAAAATAGACTTCAGAGTGAAGGCCATAAGAAGGGATAAGGAAGGCCACTTCATAATACCAAAGGCATTGATACAACAAGAGGATATAACCCTTATAAACATATATGCACCCAATGCAGGAGGACACAAATACATAACAAAATTCTGGAAGATATCAAGGGAGAGATCGACAGCAATACAATCATAGTAGGGGACTTTAATACCCCACTGACATCACTGTATAAACCCTCTAGACAAAAAAATTAGCAAAGAAACAGCAATCCTAAATGACTTACTAGATCATATGGACTTAATTGACATCTTCAGAATATTTCACCCCAAAGCTACAGAATATTCATTTTTACCAAGTGCACATGGGACATTTTCAAAGATAGATCACATATTGGGTCACAAGCAAAGTCTTCCCAAATCAAGATTAAAATCATATCAAGCATCTACTCAGACCACAATGGCATAATATTAGAAATAAACTACAATAAAAACAAACAAAAAAATTCAAACACTTGGAAGCTGAATAGCATGCTACTAAACAATTATTGGGTTACCAAAGAGATCAAAGAAGAAATTAAAAACATCCTGGAAACTAACAACAATAAAAACACAACAATATAAATCCTATGGAACACAATGAAAGCAGTCCTGAGAGAGAAGTTGATAGCACTACACGCCTACTTCAAGCAAACAAACAAACAAACAAAAATATGTTAATAAATTATCTAACTCTACAGCTTAAAAATTTAGAAAGAGACCAACAAGAAAATCCCAGAGTGAGCAGAAGGAAAGAGATAATAAAGATCAGAACAGAAATAAATGGCATAGACCACCAACTTACACTATACACAAAAATAAACTCAAAAAAGATAAAGGACTTAAACATAACTTGGGAAACCATAAAAATACTAGAGGAATCCACAGGCAGCAAAATCTCATACATATGCTGAAGCAATTTCTTCACCAATACAGCTCCTAGGACAATGGAAACTAAAGAGAAAATAAACAAATGGGACTACATCAAAATAAAAAAGCTGTTGCACAGCAAAAGAAACCATCAACAAAACAACAAGAAAGCCCACTACATGGGAGAACATATTTGCCAATGTTATCTCTGATAACCATTTAATCTCCAACATTTACAGGGAACTCATACTACTTAACAAAAGGAAGATATACAACCCAATCAAAAAATGGGCAAGGGACCTAAATAGATACTTTTCGAAAGAAGACAGAAGGAAGGCCAAGAGACATATGAAAACATGCTCAAAGTCACTATTCATCCAAGAGATGCAAATCAAAATGACAATTCGGTACCATCTAACACCTATCAGGATGGTTATCATCAACAAATCAACAGACAAGTTCTGGCAAGGATGAGGAGAAAAAGGAACCCTCATGCACTGCTGGTGGGAATGCAGACTGGTGCATCCACTGTGGAGAACAGTATGGAGTTTTCTCAAAAAACTAAAAATGGAACTCCCATTTGACCCAGTGATCCCATTTCTAGGAATATATCCCAAGAAACTAGAAACACCAATCAGAAAGGTTATATGCATCCTTATGTTTATAGCAGCACAATTTATCACAGATAAGATTTGGAAACAGCCTAAGTGCCCATCAGCAGATGAGTGGATTCAAAAACTGTAGTACATTTATACAATGCAATACTACACTGCTGTAAATACGAATAATTCTTACCATTTGCAACATCATGGATGGAACTGGAAAGCATTATGCCAAACAAAATAAACCAGAGATAGATAACTATTACATGCTCTCACTCATTTGTGGAATATAATGAACAACATAAACTGATGAACAAAAATAGAACCAGAGACATAGAAGTGTTGAACAGACTGTACAACCTATGAAGGAAGGTGAGGGCTGAGGAGGTAAGAGATCAACCAAAGGAATTGTATGCATGCATATAAGCATAACCAATGGACACAGACAGTAGGGGAGTGAGGCCTTGTGCTTGGGGTTGGGGGTGGTCCAGGAGAGGTCAATGGGGGGAAAAGGAGACTCATAATACTTTAAACAATAAAGAATTTAAATTATAAATAGTAATAATTAATTAGTTTTATGTATGCTAACAATCTCAATATTTCTATTTTTGTAGTTTTGACATTATCCACCATTATCAAATCCAGTCCCATGGTTCACTGTCAGATTTAATTATTGACTGAACTAATATTTTGTGCATTTTGCATGTGTTGATATGTTCTCTGAAATAGTAGTATACTATTCAAATAAACTGAGATTTCATTCTCTAAATATTTATTAATGTCTCATTGCCATTGTAAATATTTATGTGTGATGAAGCGACATTTTCTGTGGTTTTATCATTAGTAACGAATTTAAAGCTTATATATTAACTAGAGGCCCGGTTCACAAAATTTGTGCACTGGGGGAGTGTCCCTCAGCCGAGCTTGTACCGTCTCCAATCTGGGACACCTCGGGGGATGTCCAACTGCTGGTGGGATCCGGCCTAAAACAGCAGTCGGACATCCCTCTCACAATCCAGGACTGCTGGCTCCCAACCGATCACCTGCCTGCCAGCATAATCATCCCCTAACCACTCCCCTGCCCACCTGATCAATGCCTAACTGCTCCCCTGCCAGCCCGATTGCCTCCAACTGCCCTCCCCTGCCAACCTGGTCGCCCCTAACTGCCCTCCCCTGCAGGCCTGTTAGTGAGGGGCGACCAAACAACTGAGCAGCAGTCTTCGTGTGGCTTTCAGGCCCGCAGGGGGGAGCTGTTGGGGGTGACCAGACCTGCAGGGGGGGGGGCAGTGAAGGGTGACCAGGCTGGCAAAGGGGGGCATTGAGGGGCAATCAGATTGGCAGGGGGGCAGTTGGGGGTGACCACGCCAGCAGGGGATGCAGTAAGGGGCGACCAGGCCAGCGGGGGAACACTAAGGGGCAAACAGGCCAGCAGGGGGGGGGGGCAGTATCCACAGGACCGGGCCTAAACAGGCAGTCGGACATCCCCCAAGGGGTCCTGGATTGGAGAGGGTGCAGGCTGGGCTGAGGGGACCCCCCCCATTCATGAATTTCATGCACTGGGCCTCTAGTTTAAATCATAAATGCGTTCCCAAATAGTCACATTTGTATTTAACTATAAATTCCCCCATCCAAAACATTCAGGAGATTAGTTAATAAAATCCAGTACAAATAAAATAGTTTGATTGGTTGTTGATCTATAAAATCATGCAAATAAAGACATATAAACCTCAGCCTATTTATATATGTAAAGATTTTCAACATTCTGGATTGTATATTTTTTACACAAATCATTGCAATCTTCACAAATATTGCAATACCTATTAACTTTTCAAAAATAATCACAAAATGATAAAGAGATACAATAATAATTCTATATAATAGAAGGCCAGAGGCATCACAACTGGAACGACCAGAGACCAGACCACCACGCCCCCATGTGGGCTGGCCCTACCCCCAAGCAAGCAGTTAGGGGCAATCAGGCAGGCAGGCAAAGTGGTTAGGGGTAATCAGGTAGGCAGACCAGTGGTTAGGGGTGATCAGGTAGGCAGACCAGCAGTTAGGGGTGATCAGGTAGGCAGGCAAGTGGATCAAGTAGGCAGATGGCCCCTCACCAGGCTGGCCCCGCCCCACAGCAAGCAGTTAGGGGTGATCAGGTAGGCAGGCAGCCCCTCCCTGGGCTGGCCCCGCACCCCAGCAAAAAAAAGAGGGAGTCCCAGGCCATCCAAGCCATCACAACCCAGCCTGTCTCCTGCAGAGGGAGGCCACCAGTGGCAGGGGAGGGGGGACAGCACTGCATAGATGGCAAACAGTGGCAGTGGTGGGGGTGGGACCAGCTGCCTGCAGCTGGGGGAAGGAAAACCCCGATAGACCCTCATCTCAGGCCAGGTCTAGGGACCTTACCCGAGGGGTCCCAGATTGTGAAAGGGTGCAGGCCGGGCTGAGGAACACCCCCGAGTGAACGAATTTTTGTGTACCGGGCCTCTATTAAGATATAAAGTTTGAAAGAAAATAGTTGACTCTTGACTTTCTCTCAAACCAGTAACAGTTTTAAAGGCATAAATACCATTTAATGAAAATCTAGGAAATTTTTCAGTCCAGCTGTTTTCCTGCTTTAGTCACTTTTTAAATAGCCCATAAACAACTGACTGTATAAACTGGACAGGGTAAGTTTTTTTTGGCAAAGAATTCTAACAGGTATTATTTGCCACACAATCACTACAGAATCACTTTGATAAACTGCTGGGTTTTTGTTGTTGTTATTGTTGAAGATAACCTCCTTTTTTATTTGTCTTTATTGTTGAAAATATTACAGATGACCCCTTTGTTTGTTGTTTTTTTTCCCCATTGGCCCCCCTCCACCCTCCACCTGCCCCTCCCAGGCCTTTACTACTCTATTGTCTGTGTCCATGGGCTATGCATATATGTATATAAATTACTGGGTTAATCATTGCAGGTAAGTTATTGTAGTTATAAAATGTAATTTAGATAAAAGCCTAAAAGTTCTACATTTTTATTTTAAAAAATACATAGAATTACCATACTCAACACTACTTTACCAAGATGAAATATATACAGATAACACTACAAATATTCAAAATTTGGCATTTAGTTACCTTGAGGAAAATTCTGTAACTTTAAGGAGAGGGGGGTGGTACAAATGATCACTGTTCTTTTGACCTACCTTTCTTTAACTTTAATATTCTGTATCATTCATAAAAACAAGAAACTGCAGGTCACCATCAGAACTATGTCAGGCCCATAAACTCCCCATTAATTCCCAATTCATAGTACACAAATTAGCTATCACTTAATGAAGTAGTATCTAGGCATCCCAGGATTCCATCCAAATCTGCCTCAATAGTGTATTTTAAATACATAAGCACATTAATGAATGCCAACTTCTAGTTACAAAATTAAGGCTTACTTAAAAGGAAAACATAAAGATATACTTGAGTAAAAATCAACAGTAATTTATAAGCAGCAAATAACCAGAACAGCACTTTTTGTGTAGCAAGAATGTAGCTTCCACCCCAACTATCTCAAATGACTTCATTATGTTCTAAGTACAGATAAAATACTTTTTGTTTGATATTTCTCTTAAAAGCTCCTTTTTTTAGAATCATCAGAAGAGAAAAGCCCCAAGGTCACCTGTCAATAATGGAACAAACCCTCAGTAAATCACTGTACTTCACAAATAAATTCCACATCAGTAATTAAAACCAGTCCTCTCTGGTCCTGTGTTATCAGCTCATCAAATTCATTGCTCATCTAGAATAACAGATCCACATCTGCAGTCATTACAGCACACCAGATAAATCAATCCTCTCAATGATGCTTTGAGCCATCTCTGCTCCCTTTTAACCAGCCTGATATTTATTTCCCCCTGACACTTCTGACATTCTATTTACTGTAGGCAAATGGAACTCATATGGCACCTTGTAATGGCTTTACCAAATCCCATTGTGGGGCATATCTTAGAAGACTGATGGTTGCAATAAACAAGGTTTTATGGTGTAAGTGTGAGCTTCCAACTTTTTTCCCCTAGATTTGACTTCTGCTGTGAAGGTTTATTACATTTGATTGCAGGTGGAAGACTAGTAACCATTTAGAGCTTTGTTAACTAAAAGTCAGCAAAAAAAACTTTTGAGCTGATGTCAGTGTTTCTTGTCTTTCTTTTATTTTCTATTAATTTAATTCTCTATCAAAGGAATCTGAAACATAGGTTGCAGCTCCAAAGTCCATAGAATATAAACAATAAAACTACTACTAATTCACTCATTTGCTTTTTTGATATTTAAAAGAAGAAACCATCATAAGGTTAGAAGAAGGAGGCTTTTTAAATTATTATTCTTAAAAAGTTATAATCACACTGAAAAAAATTATATACAACCTAAATGCAAAAGTTCATGCATTTTAATACAAAAAGCTTTTGTGAAATGGTATAATAAGCAATTTGAGGAAAACATAGATAGTAATCATGCTTTTGAACAAAATTGGCATTTTTAAAGAGCCCCCTTTTTTATCTTCACAAATGAACCAATACTCTGAAGAAAAATAAAACTAGAAATTGTAACAGTGTAGAGGGCCGCCTGGGAGCCACCTGGGCATTTCCTTAATTATTCATCAGCTGAACTCAGGGCTTAGGCCGAGTCACGCCCTGGAAACATGCTTCCCCAATAAGGCTGGACATGTTAATCAGTTCTGACTTCTTAGCAGCCCAGGTGTCAGCAGGGGCGGGTCTAGATATGTAAATCCAGTAATGCTGGGGCCTAGTTAAGAATGCAAATAAGCTCCTTTGATCCTAAGTTTTGGTGTTACTTCCTGGATTTTTGGAGGGTCATGGTCATGCTACCTCTCCATCAGAGAGGAAAGATGGCGTCCCACCCAGCCCCAGCTTCATGAATCTATTTTTGCGTCTTGTTTTCTTTATTTCTATTATTTCTCAATCCCTGGCCGCCTCCATTTAGGACCGGTTCATTCATCTCTCTTTCCGCGCTGGATGCAGAAAAGAGAGATCCCCGCCATGTCTGGCCCCCGCCGCATCAGGCCCCTGCATAACAGTTGTGTTATTCCAGCTGACAAATTCTGGGTGGCTCTGCACAAACCATTTTTTCACTGAGTTACATTAACTTTTGTGGCAGCAATTATGCAGGGCTCAGAGAGACTCACATTAAATTAATGTCACAATGTTAGTGGAGCTCACTCTTGGCATATATTAAACATTACTTTATGACACATAATATTTGAAAGTAACACTGCCAACTTCTTGTCTGTTCCTTTTTTTCTTGACAAGCATAAAACTAAAGCACATAGTAGGGTGTGAATGCTGTGATCACTTTCTGAACTTTGATTTAAAATAGGAGGATATACTCTTTTCCTTTATGAAAACTCCATATTTATCAGTGTTGTGTTCTCATTATTCTGTTCTCAGAGGCCAAAGTTTGAATATATTGTGTTTTGAAATAATCACCTAAAGCGTCCCTCCTCCCTAAGCCTGTCCTGAGAATTTGTGCTTATGATGGGCTAGATAAGATCAACAGTCTCATCATTTCCCTTTAAACATACCAAGAAAGGTCTTATTTATTCAAGGGTTGATAGGAGGTCTTTCATCCCAGACACTGTTTTCCAATCATCATTGGCTATTGAGGCCAAGCAAAAGAAACAAACTTCATTGTCTTTGTAAACTGCCATCTTACCTATAGCTGAAAGACAGAAGCCACAGAAACGCAGAACTAAATGAGGTCTTAGAGATTACAGATGAGAAAACTGAGATAAAAAAAAAAGCTGAGCTGAAGAGCCCAAGGTCACACAGTTAGATATTAGATGAATGGTGGAATTCAAGAGCCCAGACCTCTGAGCTTCAGTCCTATTAAATAATAGACATGATCATTAATAGTTTCAGCCAGCATGCTTTCTTTTTTTTTTTTTTTTTTTTTTTTTAAATTTATTTTATTGATTTCTTACAGAGAGGAAGGGAGAGGGACAGAGAGCCAGAAACATCGATGAGAGAGAAACATCGACCAGCTGCCTCCTGCACACCCCCCACCGGGGATGTGCCCGCAACCAATGTACATGCCCTTGACCGGAATCGAACCCGGGACCCCCCAGTCCGCAGGCCGACGCTCTATCCACTGAGCCAAACCGGCTTCGGCCCAGCATGCTTTCTTGAGCCCTGTCAGCAACTTGTTGGGTTTTTTTTGTGTGTGCTGTCCCTGAAGTAACAGCAGGTAGCAGCTAAACAAACTTGTGATCTATACTTGTAAGCCTCCCAAAAACAGGGGTAGGGAAGTACCATTTTTTAACTCCCAGCTCAAATCCCAATTCCTGACACACAGTAATTGTTCAAAAGATACTTGTTTAGTGAGTAAAGTCAAGCAAATTCAAGATCTCTCCTTCAAGTTCATGAATGGGAAGAAGGAATATAGGAGAAATATACATCAAAATTCTTTAATTACATACTAGTGAGAAGGATATTTTATCTCTCCAATTTTTTATACATGTTATGCTAAGACTGTCCACAAAGATGCCAGACAGAACAAAGCAGTACAAATAATTATTATGGTCTTTTATATGTGACAATCTCAAAAAAGTAAAGTTAAGCTTCATAACATCTTGTATGATATAGTTAAATATTATTATCCACATTTTACAGAAGGTAAATTCAGGAGCAAAATGTGTGAAGTTGGATGTTCACAGTCAAATGGGAAGTTTATGACAACATTGACAATGTAATCTGTGAACCCTGATTATCAATGCTTAATACAACCAATTGTATCAGTTATAATGCCTGTGTGATGATAATAAAGCTAATAACACTTTTCCTGGTAGGAGTTCAAAGTCCTCTA
Source organism: Eptesicus fuscus (assembly GCF_027574615.1). NCBI lineage: Eukaryota > Metazoa > Chordata > Mammalia > Chiroptera > Vespertilionidae > Eptesicus > Eptesicus fuscus. The sequence continues at coordinate 29,963,345 of NC_072473.1, forward strand.
CAGTGTATTTGTACTGTCTACCCAGTAGTTTTGTAAATAACAACCTACAAATAACAACGAAAATTAACCCTAGTACCAAAACCCCACTGAGGTGTTCTCAATTTCAAAAAGTTGTTATTTTTAATCAGGAAATTTTGGTGATATTTTTGGACCTTGTATTAGGAACTATAGTATTTTCTAATTACAAATTATGCTAAGTTGAATTAAATAAAATACAAAAAGAAAAGTCATTCTCTATTCCCCAGGGATACCATTCTAGTACTTTTAAAATCATTTTCAAATTATTTTTAATGTATCTAAGAACTAGAATATAGAGTTCTGCTTTCATTTATGGACTGTCTTCCTTATTAATGAGGAAAAGAAAAACTATGTTATAATATGTGTCATCCTTATGCAAAAGCCTTATTTTTTTTAGCAAGGTCATCTACATAGGGCTTCCATTCAAGTACAGGCAGTCCTTGGGTTACCTCAGACTCTACTTATGCCATTTCGTGGTTATGTCGCCATCTCCCATTTACAGTATTTTTTTTTTATTGAATTTTTACAGAGAGGAAGAGAGAGGGATAAAGAGGTAGAAACATCGATGATAGAGAAACATCGATCAGCTACCTCTTGCACAACCCGTACTGGGGATGTGCCCGCAACCAAGGTACATGCCCTTGACCGGAATCGAACCTGGGACCTTTCAGTCCAGAGGCCGAAGCTCTATCCACTGAGCCAAACCGGTTTCGGCCAATTTACAGTATTTATATATAAAAAAAAGTTCCGTCATTTCGACTTATGTACATATGTGCTTTATGTTGTTTATTATTTATTTACAAGTAAAGGTCAGGAATTGTTATCTTTCTTTTAATTTTTTTTTACTGTTTCATTTCATTACTGCTGTGTACATGCTCCATGTGAATGATGCAGGTGCTTATGTAGATGGGTTCCGACTTACGGCAAAAATCAAGTTACGTCACGCCATAGGAACAGATCAATGACATAACCCAAGGACTGTCTGTACTGTCTGTAATGTATATGGTATAGGCAGTTGTTTATGTAATATATTTTGAGGGGTATTTAGGATATGCCTCTTTCCCCATATGCTTCCCCCAGCTTCTTGGTTTTGTTAAAAACTCTTGCATTAAGAAACTTATTTTTTTCCTTTTGGACCCGGAATACTTCAATCTTCAAAATTCCTGTAAAAATACAAGTCAACTAACTCTAGGAGAAGTAATAACTTGAACTACCATGACAATGCTTTTTGTTTGTTTGTTTGACAGCCCTCTGAGAAAAAGGCCATGAAACAGCATTCTCCACCATAGCTGGTTTAGCTCAGTGTATAGATCATTGGCCTGTGGACCAAAGGGTCCTGGGTTGGATTCCAGTCAAGGGCACATACCTTGGTTGCAGGCTACTCCCTGGCTCTGGCCCTGATCAGGGCTCTTGCAGGAGGCAACCAATCGATGTGCTTCTCTCACTTCTATGTTTCTCTCTGTCTTTCCCTCTCTCTTCCACTCTACTAAAAAAAAAAATCAATGGAAAAATATCCTTGGGTGAGGATTAACAACAACAACAACAAAAATGAAAGAATAGAAACAGCATTTCCCAAAGTAAGTACTGAGAAATACCAATATCAGGATAGGCTCTGTGAAAAGACAGGTGTTCTATAATTAGAAAAATTTAGAAAATTCTATTATATTTTTCCACTTAGATTTGCATAAATGTGATTAACATTAGCATTTTAGGGGCTAGAGGTTGTAATTGCTCTCATTAATAAGAAACCTATTTAGGAGAGACAAAATGGCAGTCAAATAGGCAGATATGTCCTGTGCCTTTTCCCGGAGCAGATAGAAAGAACAACTAAATTGAATAACATCCATCCAGAATTAGCAAAGTAGACACAGCTCATGAGACAATTTGTAGCCAGGAAGTAAGGGCAAAAGACACCTGCAGAACAGTAGGATTGGGGATCTGGGCTGGAGAGAGTTTCAAGACCTCTGAGCCAAGAGAGTCAGAAGGAATTCCTTTTCCTTTGGGGACAGGCATAACAACTGACTGTGGAAAGGAAGTCCACAGGGATGTTGATGGCAGGGGATTCTAGATCTAAGTCCACAGCCACAAGAGGCTGAGCCCAGAAGGGACAGCCTGAAGAACTGCCCAAGCCACATGGTGCGGGCAGGGGAGAGAAACTCACAGGGGTGTGGTTGTCTCACCTCTTTTTGATCTTTGCTTTTATTTGCTAAACCCTGTTCATAGGACCTTTCAAATACAAACACTCATCCATGGCTGAGGTGCAGGTGGAGGTGCAGACTTGTGGAGACTTGGGGAGAGGCACTGGAGGAGAGCAGGTTGGAGAGAGGTGACCAGGAGTCTGGTACTGGGGCATTCCTGACCCTCCAGATCTAAGCAGCCATTTTTTCTTGTGAAGAGCTAGCCCCTCCCAGCAGTCTCCAGACAACCAATACAGCCACACTCAGACTATACCCTGAGTGGAACAAAGGACACAAACAAACTGAATAGCCCCAAAGAGCCCTCAGGGACTGGGTTGAAGAGAGGCCATTCAGTGTCAGAAAGTGCTATAGCAACCTCCCTAGCCTTGTAAGAAACAGCTGCTTGAGAAATTAAGATTGACAGTGGGCAGACAGGCTGAGTGGGCAGATTGGTCCTGCTGGATGGCAGGCAAGGCTGTGGAGATAGACACAAACAGAGACGTGGTGGATCGCTTGGAACTTCAACAGGGTGCTCACTGCCTAACGGGAAACTGAGAAGTGGCAGACAGAAAAGAAGAGTGGGATCTTAAACCAGCCCCCATGAGCATTAAAACTCAGCTGAAACAAATGACACTTCACTTTTTTTAAATTTATTTTTATCTTTAATTTAAAATTTTTCTTTATTTTCTTTGTTTATTTCTTAATTTTTTTATTTTTTTCACATTATTTCTTCATTCTATTTTTATTTTTATTGTTATTTTATCTTATTTTTATTTCTCTTTCTTTTCTTCTTATCCACTCCTCCTCTTTCTACCTCCTGTATACTGAACCAAGGTCCTCCACATAAAAATTCAAGTTCTTAACCTTACTTATAAGTTCTGCCTCTATAGATTCTGCCCCCACCCTCTTTTCTGGGTATTTGTTGTTGCATTTTTAGGTTTATCTGTTTATTCTATAGTGTTTTCTCCCCATATATGTAATTTTTTTCTTTTTCTCCCCTTTTCTTCTTTTTTCTTATCTCTCTTACCATTTTTTCTTTCCTCTATATCAGTTTTGCTCTCTTTTCTCTCCTCTAACTCTCTTTTCTCTGGTGGTCATTTATATTAGGGTTATAGGTGTGGTAAGTAGATTCATGTTTTATTTCCTTTGTGTTGTGTCTTGTCAAGTTATATTTTGAGCTGTTTGGTCAATGTGGTAGAGAGTAAGCCACATAACCAGGCACCCTGAGAGGAGACTCTATCCACGAATAGGACAATAACACTCAAGACCCAACTATACCAAGAGAATCCAAATACCCCAAGTAGAAGGCATCTTTAGATTGCTCATCCCAGAAGACCAGAGAGATTGCACCACTGGGTCTCACAAAATATTGACTATATAAGACAAACTCAAAAAATCTGGGTGACATAGCAGTTTGATCTGATATGTAGAAACAATCACAAACGAAAAGCAAAAATGGGAAGACAAAGAAACAACCACCATTCAAAAGAAAGGAAGGCATGAGCAGAAAAGGAAATAAACAAAACTGAGGCAAGCAATTTGTCAAAGAAAGAATTCAGTGCAATGGTTTTAAGGACACTGAAAAGGATGGAAGAAAAATTGAACAACATGTGTATTTATCAAAAGGAAATGAAGCAGAATCAAAAGAAAATGAATAACTACATAGCCACAATAAAGAACACAATGGGAAGTTTCAACAGTAGACTAGAAGAAGGTGAGGACCACATCAGTGATTTAGAAGACAAGGTAAAAAAAACCTCCCAAGCAGAGCAGCAACTGGAAAGAAAACTTATAAAGCAGGAGGAGAGCCTAAGGGACCTATTTGACAACACAGAATGAAACAACATCTGCATAATAGGGTGTCAGAGGGAGAGGAAGCTGAGTAAGAAACAGAAAACCTTTTGAAGAAATAAAGACAAAAATCTTCCCTGACTTTGGGAAGAGAAAAGTCACACAAATCCAAGAAGTACATAGAGTCCAAAACAGTGATGGCGAACCTATGACATGCGTGTCAGCACTGACACGCGTAGCCATTTCTGATGACACGCGGCCGCTGAGGATGAAACATTTGCAAAATAATGTTTTTTCCTCAAAGTGACACACTACCAGAGTTATGCTCAGTTTTTTGGCGAAGTTTGACACACCAAGCTCAAAAGGTTGTCCATCACTGGTCCAAAACAAGATGAACCCTAAAACACCAACTCCAAGACACATCATAATTAAGTTAGCAAACTTCAATGACCAAGTAAGAATATTAAAGGCTGCCAGAGAGGGACAGAAAGTTACCTACAAGGGATCTTTAATTAGAATATCAGCTGATTTCCTAACAGAAACACATCAGGCCAGAAGGGAATGGAATAAAATACACAAAGTGATGCAAAGCAAAGGACTGAATCCAAGAATACTATAGCCAGCAAGGCTATCATTCAAAATTGAAGGTGGAATCAGGAGCTTCACAGACAAAAAAGGGCTAAGTGAGTTTATTACCACCAAGCTAGCAATGCAAGAAATGCTAAAGAGACTGCTCTAACAATAAGAAATAGAAAGGGAAGAAAGAATACAGGCATAAAGAATAAAAATGGTGACCAACAAGTACCTATGAATAATAACTTTGAATGAAAATGGATTAAATTCCCCAATCAAAAGACATAGGGTAGCTGACTAGATAAGATACCATGACCCATATATTTTCTGTCTACAAGAGACCCATCACAGAAATAGGAGTCACATAGAGTGATAGTGAAGGGATGGAAAAAAGTTTTCAGGCAAATGGAAATGAGAAAAAAGCTTGGGTAGCAATATTTATATTTCACAAAATAGACCTCAAAATGAAGGTCATAGCAGGAGATGAGGGCCACTTCATAATACTAAAGGGAGCAATTCAACAAGAGAATATAACTCTGGTAAATATATATGCACCCAATACAGGAGCAGCCAAACACACACAAAAAAAATTCTGGATAATATCAAGGGCGAGATTGACAGCAATAAAATCATAGTAGGGGACTTTAATACCCCATTGACACCACTGGAGAAATCCTCTAAACAAAAAATGAGCATAGAAACATCAAACCTAAATGATTCACTAAATCAGATAGACTTAAATGACATCTTCAGAACATTTCACCCCAAAGCTACAGAATATACATTCTTCTTAAGTGCACACAGGACATTTGCAAAGAAAGATTACATATTAGGACACAGGCAAAGTCTTTTTAAATTCAAGAAGATAGAAATCATATCTTGCATCTTCTAAGATCACAATGGCATAAAATTAGAAATCAACTACAATATAAACAATTTTAAAAACTAAACACTTGGAAGCCAAATAGCATGCTGTTAAATAATTATTGAGTTACCAAAGAGATCAAAGAAGAAATAAAAAATATCATGGAAACAAATGACAATGGAAACACAACAATCCAAAATCTATGGGACATAGTGAAAGCACTCCTCAGAGGTAAGTTCAGAGCTTTACAGACCTACCTCAAAAAAAACAAGAAAAATGGTAATAAATAATCTAACCCTGCAACTTAAAGAATTGGAAAGAGAGCAACAAGAAAAGCCCAGAGTAAGCAGAAGGAAGGAAATAATAAAGATCAAAGTGGAAATAAATGACATAGAGAAAAAAAAGAAAAAACTACAAAAGATCAATAAAACCAAGAGCTGGGTCTTTGAAAGGATAAAAAAGATTAATGAACCTATTGCCAGACTCACCAAGGAACAAAGAGAGAGGACCCAAATAAATAAAATCAGAAATGAAAGAGGTGAAGTAACAACTAACCCCACAGACATACAAAAGATTGTAAAAAAAAAAAAATACTACAAACAACTCTACTCAACACAATGGACAACCTTGACAAAATGGACATATTCCTAGAAAAATACGACCTTCCAAAACTCAATCAAGAAGAATCAAAAAATCTCAAGAGGCTGATGAAATTGAAACAGCAATAAAAAAAAAATTCCAACAAACGAAAACCCTAGACCAGAGGGCTTCACAGGAGTATTTTACCAAACATTCAAAGAACAACTAAAACCTATGCTTCTCAGACTATTCCAAAAAAGTCTAGAGGAAGGCACACTTGAAAGCCCTTTCTATGATGTCAGCATTACCCTAATCCCAAAAGCAGATAAAGACACTACAAAGAAAGAGAATTATAGGCCAATATCCCTGATAAACATAGATGCTTAAATCCTCAACAAAATTCTAGAAAATTAGATCCAGCATTACATTAGAAAGAGCATACCCCATTACCAAATGAAATTTATTCCAGGGATGCAAGACTGGTACAATATCCACAAATCAATAAACGTGATACATCACATACATAAACTGATAGACAAAAATCACATAATCATATCAATTGATGCAGAAAAGGTATTTGACAAAACCCAAAACTGTTTCCTAATAAAATCTCTCAGCAAGTGGAAAGAGAGAGATCATACCTCAAAATAACAAAAGCTTGATATGAGAAACCTACAGCCAATATCATACTCAATAGGAAAAAGCTAAAATCATTTCCCTTAAGAACAGGAACAAGACAGGGATGCCCACTTTCTCCACTCCTGTTTGACATAGTACTGGAAGTGCTAGCCATAGTGATCAGACAAGAAGAAGAAATAAAAGGCATCTAAATTGGAAAAGAAGTAAAATTGTCATTATTTGCAGATGACATGATATTGTACATAGAAAACCATTAAGACTCCATCAAAGTACTACTAGAATTAATAAATAAATTTGGCAATGTAGCAGGATACAAAATTAACATCCAGAAATCTATGGATTTTTTAATATACCAATAATGAACTCACAGAAAGAGAAACTAAAGAAACAATCCCATTTACCATTGCAACCAAAAAATTACGATATCTAGGAATAAATTTAATCGATGAGGCAAAGGACCTGTACTCAGAAAATTACAGGACACTGAAAAAAAGAGATAGAGGAAGACATAAACAAATGGAAGAAAATACAGTGTTCATGGATTAGTAGAATCAACATCATTAAAATATCCATACTACACAAAGCAATCAATACATTCAATGAAATCCCCATTAATATACCAATGGCTTATTTTAAAGACTTAGAACAAACTGTCCAAAAATTCATCTGGAATACAAAAAAAACACACACAATCCCTGATACCTGCAGCAATATTTAGAAAGGAGAACAAAGTTGGAGGGATCACAATACCAGATTATATGCTATATGACAAAGCCACAGTTCTCAAAACAACCTGTCTTAAGAACAGACATATAGACCAATGGAATAGAACAGAGAACCCATAAATTAAACCAAGCCATTATGCTCAATTAATATTTGATAAAGGAGGCAAGAGCATATTATGGAGTCAAGACAGTCTCTTCAATAAATGGTGCTGGGAAAATTGGATAGATACATACAAAAAATGAAACTAGACTACCAACTTACACAATACACAAAAATAAACTCAAAATAGATAAAGGATTAAATGTAAGGTGGAAAACCATAAAAGTCTTAGAAGAATCCACAGGCAGCAAAATAACATACATATATCAGAGCAATATCTTTTGCACAGCAAAAGAAACCATCACCTAAACAAGAAAGCCCACTGCATGGGAGAACATATTTGCCAATGTTATGTCCGATAAGGGTTTAATCTCCAAAATTTATAGGGAACTCATACAACTTAACAAAAGGATGATAAACAATCCAATAAAAAATGGGTAAAGGACCTAAATAGACACTTTTTAAAGAAGACATACAGAAGGCCAAGAGACATATGAAAACATGCTCAATGTTACTAATCATCCAAGAAGTGCAAATCAAAATGACAATGAGGTATCTTCTCACACTTGTCAGAATGGCTATCATCAACAAATCAACAAACAGCAAGTGCTAGTGAGAATATGTCGAAAACAGAACCCTTGTGCACTGCTGGTGGGAATGCAGACTGGTGCAGCCACTCTGGAGAATAGTATGGAGTTTCCTCAATAAATTAACAATGGAACTCCCATTTGACCCAGTGACCTCACTTCTAGGAATATATCCCAAGAAACTAGAAACACTAGACAGAAAGGAAATATTCACGTCTATGTTCATAGCAGCACAATTCACAATAGCTAAGATTTGGAGACAGCCTAAGTGCCCATCAGCAGATGAGTGGATTAAAAAAACTGTACACAATGGAATACTATGCCACTATTAAAAAGGAGGACATTTTACCATTTGCAGTAGCATGGATGGAACTGGAGAGCATTATGCTAAGCGAAATAAGCCTGCCAGAGAAAGATAAATATCACATGATCTCACTCATTTATGGAATATAATGAACAATATAAACTGATGAACAAAAACAGATACAGAGACAGAGAAACATTGATCAGACTGTCAAACCTCGGATGGAAGGTAGGGGAGGGTGGGGTAAAGGGGATAGATCAATCAAAGGACTTGTATGCATGCATATAAGCCTAACCAATGGACACAGACAACAGGGGGTGAGGGCATGAGCAGGGGAGGTTAGGGGGCAATGGGGCAATAAGGACACATATGTAATACCTTAATCAATAAAGAAGAAATTAAAAGCAACAACAACAACTCTCAGAAAAGTGGGAAAGGAGGGATCAGACCTCAACATAATAAAAGCCATACATGAAAAGCCTACAGTCAACATCATACTCAATGGGAAAATCTAAAACAATTTTTACTAAAAACAGGAACAAGACAGGGATGCCAACTTTCACCACTCTTGTTCAACATAGTTCTGGAATTCCTAGCCATACTGATCAGACAATAAGAAGAAATAAAGGCATCCAATGTGGAAAGGATAACGTAAAATGATCTTTTTCAAAGATGACATGATATTGTACATAGAAAACCTTAAAGAATTCATCAAAAAAACTACTAGATTTAATAAGTGAATTCAGCAATGTAGCAGAATACAAAATTAACACCTAGAAGTTTATGGCATTTTTATACAACAAAAATGAACTCTCAGAATGAGAAACTAAAACATAATCCCATTTAGCATTGCAAAAAAAAAGTTAAGATACCTAGGAATAAACTTATTCAAGGAGGTAAAAGACCTGTATCAGGAAAACTACAGGACATTGAAATAGAGATAGAGGAAGATATAAACAAATGGAAGAAAATACCATGTTCATGGATTGATAGAATCAACATCACTAAAATGTCCATACTACCCAAAGAAATCTATAGATTCAGTGTAATCCCTTTTCAAGTACTAAGAACATATTTGACAGATCTAGAAAAAGCACTTCAAAAATTTATATGGTACCAAAAGAGACCCGGAATAGCCACAGCAATCCTGAGAAAGAAACACAAAGTTGGAGGAATCACAATACCTTATATCAAGTTATACTACAAAGCCACTGTACTCAAAACAGCCTGATACTGGCACAAGAACAGGCATATAGATCAATGGAACCTAACAGAGAACCCAGAAATTGACCCAAGCCATTATGCTCAATTAAGATTTGAAAAAGGAGGCAAGAGCATACAATGGAGTCAAGACAGTTTCTTCAATAAATGGTGTTGGGAAAATTGGACAGGTACATGCACAAAAGTAAAACTAGACCACCAACTTACACTAAACACAAGAATAAACTCAAAATGGATAAAAGACAAGTGTAAGTCATGAAAGCATAACAATCTTAGAAGAAAGCAGAGGCCGCAAAATATCAGGCATCTCTTGTAGAAAATTGTTTACCAATACATCTACTAGGGCAATGGAAACTCAGGAGAAAATAAACAAATTGGACTAATTTAAAATAAAAACTTCTTCACAGCAAAAGAAATCTTCAACAAAGTGTAAAGGGAGCCCACTGCATGGGAGAACATATTTGCCTATAATACATCCAATAAAGAGTTAATCTCCAAAATATATAAGGAACTTGTACAACTTCACAAAAGGGAGAAAAGCAATCCAATTAAAAAATGGGCAAAGTACCTAAATAGACACTTCTCTAACGTGGACATACAGAAGGCCAAGAGGCATATGAAAAAATGCTCAAGTCACTAATCATCTGAGAGATGCAAATCAAAACGACAATGAGATGTCACCTCATACCTGTCAGAATGGCTATCAACAACTCAACAAATGTCAAGAGTTGGTGAGGTTATGGAAAAAATGGAATCATAGTGCACTTCTAGTGGAAATGCAAACTGATGCAGCCACTGTGGAAAACAGTATGGAGTTTCCTCAAAAAACTAAAAATGGAACTCCCATTTGACCCAGTAATCCCACTTCTAGGAATATATCCCAAGAAATCAGAAACACTAATCAGAAAGAATATATGCACCCCTATGTTCAAAGCAGCACAATTTACAATAGCTAAGATCTGGAAACAGCCCAAGTGCCCATCAGCAGATGAGTGGTTTAAAAGCCCTGGGACATTTGCAGAATGGAATACTACATGGCTATAAAAAAGAAAGAACTCTAACCACTTGGAACAACATGGAGGGACCTGGAGAGCATTATGCTAGACAAAATAAGCCAGTCAGAGAAAGATAAGTATCACATGGTCTCACTCATATGTAGAATCTAATGAACAAAATAAACTGAGGAACAAAAATAGAGCCAGAAACATAGAAGCATGAACAGACTATTGAACCTCAGATGGAAAGCTGGGAAGGGTGGGTGGGAAGAGACCAACCAATGTACTTATAAGCATATATGCATAACCCATGGACACAGACAATGGGGTGGTGAGGGCCTGGGGGTGGGAAGGACAGGAGTAAGCTGGAAGAGGTTAATGGGGGATAAAGAAGGACCTATGCAATACTTTCAACAATAAAGATTTAAAAATAAATAAATAAAAATATACATAGTAAATAAATTTCTGACAGTAAATAAAATCTATCTATATATATAAAAGCCCAACGGCTGTTACGGTGGACAACCTGAAAGACCAGAACAACCAGTCGCTATGACACGCACTGACCACCAGGGGGAAGATGCTCAATACAGGAGCTTCCCCCTGGTGGTCAGTACACTCCCACAGTGGGAGTACCGCTCAGCCAGAAGCAGAGCTCACGGCTGGTGAGCAAAGCAGCGGTGTTGGGAGCCTATCCTACCTCCTCTGCAGTGCTAAGGAGTGGAGAGACAAGCGGTTAGGCGCAAGCAGGCAAGCAGTTAGGAGCGAGGGGTCCCGGATTGTGAGAGGGATGTCTGACTGCCAGTTGATCAGGCCTAAACCTGCAGTTGGACAACCCCGAATGTTCCCGAATGGCGAGAGGGCACAGGCCAGGTTGAGAGACGCCCCCTCTGGTCCCCTACCCCCTCCCCCGTGCACAAATTTCATACATCAGGCCTCTAGTAAATAAATAAAATCATATTTTAAAAAAATAGAGCTAGCATACTATCCAGCAATCCCACTACTCAATATGAATCCAAAGGAAATGAAATCTGTATCTTTCATTCCTGCACTCCCATTTTCATTGCAACATTATTCACAATTGTCAAGATATGAAATCAACCTTAGTGTTGGCCAACAGATGAATAGATAAAGGATATGTGATTATATACACAGAAAGACAAATATATATCCACACTAGAATATTAATCAGCCTTCAAAAAGAAAGAATTCCTGCCATTTGAAACAAAATGAGAATAAGCATGGAGGACATTGTGGTAAGTGAAATATATCAAAGAAAGACAAGTGTTTTATGTTATTATTTATATGTGGAATAAATAAAAAACTTAAATCATATGGTACTTGTCTTTCTCTGACTGGCTTATTTCACTTAGCAAAATGCTCTCCAGGTCCACCCATGCTGTCGCAAAGAGTAAGATTTCCTTATTTTTAAGACCAAGTAGTATTCTGTTGTGTAAATATTCTGTTAACCAGTGTCACAATAAATTAAATTAAAATGAATAAATAAATAGTTAACTATGTGAGGTGAATGGATGCTAATTAACTTGATTGTGGTAATCATTTCACACTGTAAACATATATTAAATTACGGTGTGCACATTAAATATATTCAATTTTATTTGTCAATTACCCCTCAATAAACTGAAAAAATAATAAATTGGGAGTGAACCATACTGGAATCTCAGTCAGTTGACTCACAGTAAAAACACTTCTAGTCTGAAGAAGTTAAAATCATAGCAATCACTTGACCAAATTGTATGCATTTAGACTGAATTTAATGTGGATCACAGTAAAAGTACTATCTCAGCCTACCCAAATAAAGTATACCTTAATCTAGTAAAAAAAAAATACTACTGAATAAGTTATATATCTTATTTATTAATAATTCATTAATTTTTCATTTTTACCTTATAAATGTTAAATACTTAATATTTAATATCTGTTCCATTGAAGAGTCATTTAAGAAACCACAATAACATGGTAAGTATTCAGAATGAACAACCAACTGAAATAAATAACTTGAAGCACATAAAATGACTATTTGTCAAATTTTTCCACTTTACTATATCTTGAAAAGAGACTACATTTTAGTGAGTTTCTAGGTTTGTTCATGAAGAATATTCAGGGTTTTTCCCAAGATGCACTAAATTCCCCAACATAAAATGGGTGGGTATTCACTTTAACCAACACCTCCATGGCTTTGTTATTTTTACAAAAAAATCAACTCAATGCTAATTAGTCACCCTCAGTCAAATTAGCTGAATTGGCTGTCTGGTGTCTTTCTATGTCACACAGAATTTTAAATAATTCCATCAATCTGGCAGTTTCAAGTGATATACATAGAGGTTACTAGAGGGACAGGAATATCACATCACAATGTCATAAACAGCAAAGGTGACATGAATAATTAGCAGAATTCACAGTGTATTCTCTTTGACCTATGTCCACTTAATAATACAAAAATATATTAATATCTTTATGACACAATGCCATACACAGGTCTCTAAAGAAAGCAACAAAGTCATTCACAAATGGTATATGGAATCTATACTTAGTTGTCTTGTGATTAACAGCACATACCTCTTATTATATACACTGTCTAAGGGAGTTCTTATTATCTAGAAAAAATAATTGTTAAGTATAATTACTGTCTTTTAAAGATATTCACTCTTTTCTCTTCTTTCCTTTTCTTTCCCTTTCTTTTCTTTCATTTTCTTTTTGGTTGAAGTTTAGTTTACTACTTGATAAAAGTCAAGAATTGGCCTGAAGTCATAAACAACCGATATTGAAAATTCTTAAAATACGTATGTCTAAAAGATCCATTAGTCCTGACTTGCTATATTGTTACAAACCACTTTAAACACATGAAAGCTTCTAGTTATGTCCAGAAAAAGGTAGATTCTACCTTTTTAAGCAAACATGTTTTTTAGAAGGTTAAGAAAATTCACAGTTTAAATAAGGAGAAAAATTAATGCAACTCAGGTATGACCTGTGATATTTGAACTTTTGGATCAAATGTTTTCCCCTGTAGAATAACACCATTCTTGACTCTGTTGTATTATATTAAATTATTAGTATTAGTACAACCTCTTTATCTTTAAGAAATGCAAAAGTAGGACCTGGCTGGGTAGCTCAGTTGGTTAGATAGAGTGTTGTCCAGATATATCAAGGTTGCAGGTTTGATCCCAGGTCAAGGCATATACAAGCACCAATGAGTGCCTAAATGAGTATAACAGCAAATCAATGTTTCTCACTCTCTTTCTTCCCCTATTCCTCTCTCTCTAAAATCAATAAAGAAAAACATTTTAAAAGTAATGCAAAGGTAATAACTGGCAGCACTTCTAATAAATGCAGAAAGTCTAACCTAGTTCTCACATAGGAGGGTAATGGAGAAAAAGACCAAGTTTTGTTGTACTGAGTAAAAGAAATCTACATGGGTTTAAGTTATAATAATTTTAAATTTTAAGTTATAAATCAGAATATTATATTCCTTTTATTCTACATGTAATTATTTTCTAGAAACTAATGAGCAAATAGAATGTACTTTCCAGTAATGTTTCGCAGAGTAAATAATTTTACAACTCAGTGGAATAGAATGCTTATGCTGGAGTGAACATTCACCAGAGGGCACCATACTGCATAAAAACAGATAAGCCAAATTCAGTGTATAGTTTAAATGTGTAAAGATAAGGAGGCTATGATTTTTCCACACCATCCCAAAATAAATGGAAAACAAACTTACTTTTTTTAAAGTACTAAAAACATCCAGACTCTTTCCTTTTCCAAACATCTACAGAAGCTAAAGATTCTGTATTACATGTATTGACAATAAATTATATGATTTTGTTATTTCATGTGTGCACATATTGTTTACCCAATATGAATAAATAGATCATTTACTTCATGGAATCCACCACATCTGCCCTAGTGCTGAAAATATTCGAACACTACTTAAATTTATTTTAAAATGTTACATAGAGTTAACCATGATAACAACTTAGAACGACAATCCACCAAACCTCTATTTCATATCCCATAATGGAAGACTGGATCTTTTTAAAATATTAGTCTTGTTAATTAGAATTAACTGAGCATTAACTGTGTGACAGACCCTGTGCTAAGCCATATAACACACATGAACACATACACACACTTTATAAAAATACTGTGGGTTTTTTTTTCACTATATCACATGATTTGGACAAAATTTCTCACTCCTAAAGTCATGCAAACAGATTAAATAGTAAAACCAGAAGAAGCTATTTGGGTCTTTCAAACTTTAATAAAATATTCATTATGTTTCAATTAAACACTTCCAATTTATAAGGTTCTTTTTTGTGGAAAATTGAAATACTCAAGCCTTGTTACTGATTTCAAGGAGAAAACCTAGAAAGCAGCAATTAAATGAACAACATGCTCTCTTCTTTAGCTACAGTTAGGTTTTTTTGGAGATTTTTCCCAAACACAATTGTTCATTTCAACACTACTCATATTATTGGGAAGATGGAATAATCCTTTTAAATATTTTTCTATGAAAATGTGCTTGTGTATAAATCTGAAACTGCATTGAAGTACACTGAACAGACATTATACACATCTGGGATATTGACAGAGGAAAGGTGAGCACCTAGTGATAAGTGTGTCATAATGAATATGGACCAACCTTGCCTCACCTACAAAGAAGAGGTCAGGGAGCTATTAAGTGTTGAAATCCAAAGTAAAACTAAAGAATCAAAACTGATTAAGACTAATTAAGAGAGATTGTTTTAAAACATAAGCTTTTAAGTCATTTTGAAAGGGGAATAGACATGTATTAGTGGAATAAACTGTGAAGTTCTCTCCAGAAATGAGTGTCTTGAGTGAGGAAAATTGAAGCAGATTAAAATGTCTGGGAGACAATTCGCAGCCAGGAAGGACAGACGACCTCTGGAGAAAGGTAAAATCAAGGATCTGGGCAGGAGAGATTTGCCAGACCTCTAAGCCCAGAGGGTCAGAGGGAAACCGCACAGCACTGAGACAGGCACAGCATCTGGCTATGGAAAGTAGGTCTGCAGGATTGCTGATGGCAGGGGATCTGGGTCCACAGTCACAAAAGACTGAGCCCAGAGGGGGCAGCCTGAAGGGCTGAACAGACCACGCAGTGCCATCAGGAGAGGAGCTCACAGAGGTAGTCTTTCCCCTCTCTGTGGCCTGTGCTTTTCTTCACTGAACCTAGTTCATAGGACTTTCTGATATGGACACTCACCCGTGGCTGAGGTGCAGGAAAAGGTGCAGACTTATGGAGACTGGGGAGAGGCTGGGGAGAGGAGAGGGTCCAGGCGAAGTGGCAGTGAGTCTGGCGCTGAGTCATACCTGAGCCTGGGACCTGGGCAGCCGTTCTCCTGAAGAGATAGCCCTTCCCTCCAGTGTCCAGGCAACTAATACAGCCACACCTAGAATATGCCCTGAATGGTACAAAGGATTAAAAAAATCTGAATAGTCCCTGAGAGTCCACAGGGACTAGCCTAAAAAAAGGCCTTTGGTCCAAGCAACAGGAAACTGAGAAACTGCAGACAGTACAGAAGACTGGGATCTTAAGCCAGCTAAAGGAATGACACTTCACTTTTTAAATTTTATTTTATTATTATTTAATCTCTTTTTTTTCTTCTTTTTTCTTTATTTTCCTTTTTTGTTTGTTACTTATTTTCTATTTTTGCATTCTTTTTCAATAATTCTATTTTATTTGCTGTTTTTTTATTTTATACCATTTTTGAAATCATTTTTTGTAATTTATTATTATTATTATTATTTTCTTCTCATTCTCTTCTTATCCACTCATTCTTTTTCTACATTCTCTCTACTGAACTGAGGTCCTCCCCATATTCATCCAATTCTTAACCTTATTTTCTGTATATAAGCTCAGCCTCTACAGATTCTACCCCCACTCTGTTTGCTGGGTGTTTGGTGTATGCATTATTTTTTGTTTATCTGTTTGTTCTGTGGTGTTCTCTCTCTCTCTCTCTCTCTCTCTCTCTCTCTCTCTCCATATATATATATATATATATATATATTCTCCTTTTTCTTCCTTTTTCTTTACTCTCTTATCTTTTTTTTTTCTCTCTTTGATGTCATTTATGTTCTCTTTTCTTTCTCCTAATTCTCTTTCTCAAGGGGTCACTTATATTGGGGTTACCGTTGTTGTGAGTACATTCATGTTTTGTTCCCTTTGTGTCATGTCTTGTCAAGGTGAATTTTATTCTTTCCGGCCAATGTGCTAGAGAGTGAGCCACATAACCAGACACCTAGAGAGGAAACTCCATCCACGAATGGGTCAATAACACCCCAGACACAGCTACAGAGGCAGGAAGAAGGTGGCAGTGAGGGAAAGGGCGTGAGTGAGGGAGGGAACAAAAGAGGAGTGTGTGGTCGTGTGGTGTGTGTGTGTGTGTGTGTGTGTGTGTGTGTGTGTGTATGTGAGTAAGGCACAGGTAGATCCCGCAGGACCTTTGGGGGCAGGCTAACCGGGCATGCCTAACTAGGCAGCCTCTGCTACCATTGTAAACTCTACATGGAGGCTGGCTCTTCCTCAGAGGCCTCGCCTTTTTGAAGGGGAGAGCTGCTGTAACTGGGAGCCCAGCCTCAGCTTCACCCAGGGTTCCCTCAGATAACACATGGGACTCTACAGCCACCCTTGCCAGGGACCTGCTGCCTTGGCTGTGTTCCCATGGTCACCAAGTCTCCAATCACCCCAGATGCAGGCTACTGCAAGTTCTGAAACGTGCAACCATCTGACCAGCCCAAAACATTAGCCCGGGGCACTGTGGACCACCTGAGCAGCAGACAGGTGAGCAGCTCACCCCAGTCCGAGGAGCAGCAGCTGTGCAAGCAGCCTCCCCCCACCAGCCAGAGAAGTCAACACTGCTGTGAACAGCACCCACCAGAGGAGCCCCTGCCAAATGAGGAGCAGCCACTGCCACAACCGCCCAAGGAGCAGCCACATCTGAAGAAGCCACTGCCACCCAAGGAGCAGCCCTTGCAAGACTCGACATCTAGATCCATTGGTAAGATCAAAAATGGGTAGACAAAGACATCCCCAAAGGAAAGAAAAGGAGCAATTGCCAGAAAAGCAGTTAAGTGAAACAGAGGCATGCAATATGTCAGAAAAAGAATTCAGAATAAGGGTCCGACAGTTCATAAACCAGATGGATGAAAAAATCAACAACTTATGTAAGAATCAAGAAGAAATGAAGAGTGATATATCTGCAATAAAAAACACCATGGAAAGTTTCAACAGTAGACTGGGAGAAGCAGAGGACTGAATTAGCAAATTAGAAGACATTGAAGCAAAACACACCCAAACTGAAATGCAAATGGAGAAAAAAAATTAAAAGACAGGAGGAGAGCCTAAGGGAGCTATGGGACAACATGAAATGAGGCAACATATGAATAATAGGGGTACCACAACTACAGAAAGAGGAACAAGGGTTAGAAAACCTATTTGAAGAAATAATGTCAGAAAACATCACTGATGTGGGAAAGAAAGAAGTCAAACAAGCACAGAGAGTCCCAAACAAGATGAACCCAAAAAGACCCACACCAAGACACATCATAATTATGATGGCAAATGTTCAGGACAAAGAAAGAATCTTAAAGGATGCAAGAGAGAGACAGAAAGTTATGTACTAGGGATCTCCCATTAGATTATCAAATATTTTCTCAACAGAAACACATCAGGCCAGAAAAGAATAGAAGGAAATTTACAAAGTGATGCAAAGCAGGAGACTAAATCCAAGAATACTTTAACCAGCATGATTATCATTCAGAATGGAAGGGAAAATAAGGAGCTTCACAGACAAAAAAGGCTAAGGGAGTTTATCACTACCAAGCCAGCAATGCAAGAAATGCTAAAAGGACTATTCCAAATAAAAGAGGAAAAGGGCAGGAGGGAGGAACAGGGGAAAAAAATAAAAATGGCTTCAAACAAGTAGTTATGAATAATAACTTTAAACGTAAATGGACTAAATGTTCCAATCAAAAAACAGTGAGTGGCTGAATGGATAAAAAAACATGACCCATACATATGCTGTCTACAAGAAACCCACCTCAGAACAAGGGAATCACACAGACTGAAAGTGAAGGGATGGAAAAATATCTTTCAGGAAAATAGAAATGGAAAAAAAAAAAAAAGATGGGGTAGCAATACTTATATCTGACAAAATAAACCTCAAAGTGAAGGCCATGACAAGAGATAAGGAAGGACATATCATAATACTAAAGGGACCAATACAAAAAGAGGATATAACCCTGAAAAACTTATGCACCCAATGCAGGAGCATCCAAATACATTAACAAAAACTCCTGGAAGATATCAAAGGAGAGATTGACAACAATAAAATCATATTAGGGGAATTTAATGCACCAATGACATCACTGGATAAATCCTCTATATAGAAAATCAGCAAAGAAACAGCAATCCTAAATGACTCACTACATCAGATGGACTTAATTGACATATACAGAACATTTCACCCCAAAGCCACAGAAAATACATTCTTCTCAAGTGCACATGGGACATTTTCAAAAATAGACCACATATTGAGTCACAAGCAAAGCCTCCCCAAATTCAAGAAGATTAAATTCATATCAAGCATCTTCTCAGACCACAATGGAATAGTATTACAAATAAACTAAAATAGAAACAATCCAAAAAATTCAAACACATGTAGACTGAATAGCATGCTATTAAAAAATGATTGGGTTGGCAAAGAGATCAAAGGAAAATTAAAAACATCCTGGAAACTAATATAAATAAAACACAACAATCAAAGATCTATGGGACAAAATGAAAACAATCCTGAAAGGTAAGTTTATAGCTCTACAGGCCAAACTCAAAAAACAAGGAAAAATGATAGTAAATCATCTAACTCTACAACTTAAACAATTAGAAAGAGAGCAACAGGAAAAGCCAAGAGTGAACAGAGGAGATAATAAAGATCAGACAAGAAATAAATGACATAGAAACCAAACCAAAACAAAACAATACAAAAGATCAATGAAACCAAGAGCAGATTCTTTGAAAGAATAAACAAGATTGATGACCTCTAGCAAGGCTCACCCGAGAGCAAAGAGAGAGGATTCAAATAAACAAAATCAGAAAGGAAAGAGGCAAAATAACAACAAACACCACAGAAATACAAAGGATTGTTTAAAAAATACTTTGAACAACTCTATTCCAACAAACTAGACAACATGTAGGAAACGGACATATTCCTAGAAAAATACAAACTTCCAAAACTCAATCGGGAAGAATCTAAAAATCTGAGTAGGCCGATAACTATGCAAGAAATTGAAACAGTCATCAAAATGCTTCCAGCAAACAAAAGCCCGGGGCCAGATGGCTTCAAAGGGAAATTTTACCAAACATTCAAGGAAGAACTAAAACCTATCCTCCTCAGGCTATTACAAAAGAGTTAAGAGGAAGGAACACTTCCAAGCTCATTCTAAGAAGCCAGCATCACCCTAATACCAAAACCAGATAAAGACAACACAATGAAAGAGAATTACAGGCCAATATCCCTCATGAACATAGATGCCAAAATCCACAACAAAATTCTAGCAAATCGACTCCAGCAGTACATCAGAAAGATCATACACCATACTCAAGTAGGATTTATCAATGGGATAAAAGGATGGTACAATATCCACAAATCAATAAACGTGATACGTCACATAAACAAATTGAGAGATAAAAATCACATAGTCATATCAAGTGACACAGAAAAAGCATTTGACAAAATCCAACACCCTTTCTTGATAAAAAACTCTCAGCAAGGTGGGAATAGAAAGATCATCCATCCATCAACATAATAAAAGCCATATATGACAAACCCACAGCCAACATCATACTCAATGGGCAAACCTAAAACCATTTCACCTAAGAACAGGAACAAGACAGGGATGCCCACTCTCACCACTCCTGTTCCACATAGTACTGGAAGTACTAGCCATTGCGATCAAACAAGAAGAAGGCATCTAAATTGAAAAAGAAGAAGTAAAACTGTCCTTATTCACAGATGACATGATAATGTACATAGAAAACTCTAAAGACTCCATGAGAAAATTATTAGACTTAATAAATGAATTTGGCAATGTAGCAGGATACAAAATTAACTCCAAGAAATCTATGGCATTTCTATACACCAATAGTGAACTTACAGAAAGAGAGACTAAAAATGCTATATCATTTACAATCACACCAAAAAAACTAAGATAGCTTGAAATAAACTTAAATAAGGAGGTAAAAGACCTATAAGTGTAAAACTACAGGACACTGAAAAAAGAGATAGTGGAAGACGTAAACAGATGGAAGAACATACCATATTCAAGGATTGGTAGAATCAACATCATTAAAATGTCCATACTACCCAAAGCAATCTATAGATTCAATGCACTCCCCATTAAAATACTAACAGCATATCTTACAGACCTAGAACAAACTTTCCAAAAATTCATCTGGCATAAAAAAAGATCCTGAATAGCTGCAGCAATGCTGAGAAAGAATAACAAAGTAAGTGGGATCCCAATACCAGATATCAAGCTGTGTTACAAAGCCACTGTTCTAAAAACAGCCTGCTACTGGCACAATAACAGACATATAGATCAATGCAATAGAAGACAGAACCCAGCAATCGAACCAAACCACTATGTTCAATTAATATTTGACAAAGGAGGCATGAACATACAATGGAGTCAAGACAGTCTCATCAATAAATGATGTTGGGAAAATTGGACAGATACATGTAAAAAGAATGAAACTAGAACACCAACTTACACCATACACAAAAATAAACTCAAAATAGATAAGGGACTTAAACATGCGATGTGAAACCATGAAAATACTAGAGGAAGCCATTGTCAGCAAAATCTCAGACATATGTAGAAGCAATTTCTTCACCGATACTGCTTCTAGTGCAATGGAAACTAAATAGAAAATGAACAAATGGGACTACATCAAAATAAAAAGCTTTTACACAGCAAAAGAATTCATCAACAAGACATCAAGAAAGCCCACTGCATGGGAGAACATATTTGCCAATGTTATCTCTGATAAGGTTTTAATATCCACCGTTTACAGGGAACTCATACAACTTAACAAAAGGAAAATAAACAACCCAATGAAAAAATGGGCAATGTACCTATATAGATACTTTTTGAAAGAAGACAGAAGGAAGGCCAAGAGACATAGGAAAACATGCTCAAAGTCACTAATTATCTGAGAGATACAAATCAAAATGACAATGTGGTACCATCTCACACCTGTCAGAAGGGCTATCATCAAGAAATGACAAGTGCTGGTGAGGATGGGGAGAAAAAGGAACCCATGTGCACTGCTGGTGGGAGTGCAGACTGGTGCAGCTCACTGTGGAGAACAGTATAGAGTTTCCTCAAAAAACTAAAAATGGAACTCACATTTGACCCAGTGATTCCACTTCTAGGAATATATCTGAAGAAGCTAGAAACACCCATCGAAAGGATATATGCACCCCTATGTTCATAGTGGCATAATTCAACATAGCTAAGATTTGGAAACAGCCTAAGTGCCCATCAGCAGATGAGTGGATTAAAAAACTGTGGTACATCTACACAATGGAATACTACGCTGCAATAAAATAAAAGGAATTCTTACCACTTGCAACAGCATGGATGGAGAGCATTATGCTAAGCGAAATAAGCCAGTTGGAGAAAGAGAAATATCACATGACCTCACTCATTTATAGAATATAATGAACAATATAAAGTGATAAAAAAACAGATCCAGAGACAGAGAAGCATCTATCAGACCATCAAACCTCAGAGTGTAGGTAGGGGAGGGTGGCAGTAAGGGGGAGAGGTCAACCAACGGACTTGGATGCATGCATATAAGCCTAACCAATAGACACAGACAACACGGGGGTGAGGGCATGAGTGGGGAGGTGGGGCCATGGGGATATAGGACACATAAGTAATAATTTAATAAATAAAGAAATTAAAAACAAAATAATAAAATAAATAAATAAAATGTCTGCAGAAGACCCTTCATCATGGAGAATAATGAGTAATGAAATTGGTCAAATAAATATACACTGGATGAAAAAAAAGGAGTTAATATAGTATTTAATGGTATTATTAATACCATTCTAATTAGTTAATAGGAAAGGAGCAAAAGGGAGGCCAGACATTATAGGCATGCCATTTGGGCAGTTTCACCAGGAAGCTGCAATTTTACATTCCCCAGGGAACCACCAGCCCATTCCTCACAGGTGACTGAGGGAAGGGGTCCAGAAAAGGGGAAGATGGGCACATAGGTAATAAATCAGGGTGACACCATGAAAATGCCTGTTAGTCAAGCCTGGGGAACCATGGGTTGGGTAGAGTTGGCAGAGGGCCATTGCAAGCCCATGAAAATTTGGGGATACATAATCCCCCAAAGGAGTTCTCTTTCTTGGCTAGTGGGACTCTCTTGTTCCTGCTTCTTTGTATTTGCCTGTGTTGCCTTAATGGCCATGTGGCCATGTGAATCCCACACCCAATGGACTAACGAACTGCAGCTGGCAACACAAACTAAGTTAGCCTAATGCTGGATTATACTGTGGCCCAACATGGAATGGAAACTCTGGACAGTGCCTCTGATTCTGGCTCTGCTGAAGCCACAGCTACACTTCTGGGACATTGGAAACTCAAGAGTTTGATTCCACAGAAATAAAGTTTTCTACAATATTTCCCATGGGGGCCTCCAGAAAATCATATTCCAACAGTACCCCAAGACCACACTTCTACCAATAACATTATGAAAATAATGAAATGAGAGATTTGCATAAGAGTCCAGAGAAAAGATGGTCTCAGAGATATTAAGAAGAAAGAATCAAGAGGATTTGGTACTTTGAATATGAAAGATAAAAAATGTGAAGATTTTAAAAAATTATTATAAGACTAGAGGCCCGGTGCATGAAATTCGTGCACAGGGGGTGTGTCCCTCAGCCCAGCCTGCACCCTCTCCAATCTGGGAGCCCTCGAGGGATGTCCTACTGCCCGTTTAGGCTCAATCCAGGCAAGATCGGGCCTAAACGGGAAGTTGGACATTCCTCTCATAATCCAGGACTGCTGGCTCCCAACTGATCACCTGCCTGCCTTCCTGATTGCCCCTAACCGCTTCTGCCTGCCAGCCTGATCATCCCATAACCACTCCCCTGCCAGTCTGATTGATGCCTAATTGCTCCACTGCCAGCCTGTTTGCCCTTAACTACCCTCCCCTGCAGGCCAGGTCCCCTCCAACTGCTCTCCACTACAGGCCTGGGCACCCCCCAACTGCCCTTCCCTGCAGGCCCAGGCACCCCCAACTGCCCTCCCTTGCAGGCCTGGTCCCTCCCAACTGCCCTCCCCTGCTTGCCATCTTGTGTCCACATGGGGTCAGTCATCTTTGACCGCATGGGAGCAGACATCTTGTGTGTTGAAGTGATGGTCAATTTGCATTATTCTTTTATTGGATAGGAGGGTTAGATAGGATAGAGGTCTGGTGCATGGGTGCGGGCTGGCTGGTTTGCCCTGAAGGGTGTCCCGGATCAGGGTGGCGGTTCCCTTGGGGCATGGGGCAGCCTGGGTGTGGGGCCTGTGGTGGTTTGCAGGCTGGCCACACCCCCCGGCGACCCAAGTGGAGGCCCTGGTATCTGGGATTTATTTAACTTCTATAAATGAAAGTTTGTAGCCTTGAGCGGAGCCAAGCCTCCTGCTTGCTCCTTGGCTGCAGCCATTTTTGTTGGGATTTATTTATCTTCTATAATTGAAACTTTGTAGCCTTAAGTGGAGGCCAAGGTAGGCCAGCGCAGGCAGAAAGCTTGGCTTCCTCCATTGCCAGGGAAACCCAAGCCTCCTGCTTTCCCCATGGCCTCAGCCATCTTGGTTGGGTTAATTTGCATACTCGCTCCTGATTGGCTGGCGGGCATGGCTTGTGGGTGTAGTGGAGGTACAGTCAATTTGCACATTACTCTTTTATTGGATAGGATTAACAGTGTAGGGGATCCAGTGACACTATTAATAAGATGAAAAAAATAGAAAGAGTGACTATCTGATAATGAGAAAATGATAAATTTCATTTTATGATGTTTCAATGCTATCAGGGCATTTAAAATACATACAAAAATGAATATTTTTATGTAAATATTTTGTGTATTCTTTATCCAGCTATAACCTAGATAACATTTTTACTAAGAAGTTTGGTACCATAGCCTAAGAAAAGTCTTATCTATATTCTTTTGGTTTGCTGCTTGATGGCTAACATACCCTACTTGAGGGCCTTCAAACTGAATTAACAAACATAACACTTTATATAACCCATTCTGAGGCTGTTATAGAGCCATAGAGGCTATTGTTATTTTAAACACGCCTGTTTATGTGGTGTTCTTGTTTGTTGCTTGAACCTATCAATATGATGGAGTCTTAATAAGCCATTAAATAAATGACATTTGGTTATTATGATGGTTTATGAAGGTGAATGCAACCAGTCTCCCAAGCACCCCAAATTATCTTTCTTCTTACTTAATATAATTAAATTTTAATTCCAGTGATAAAAATAACAATAGGAATGGCCTATCGCACTCAGACATTTCTGCTAGTTAATGATAAAAAAATCAAAATTTCAAATTATTTTTAACTTCTTATACTTTATAAAGATTTGTGTATGACTATGGAGACTTATAGTATTTTGCATAGAATTTAGCTACATTAATTTTTAATATTCTCAGTACCAATCCCAGCATTTTATAGAAACATTGAAGATTTTCCAAATTATTTTCAACAACTGACCTCTGTTCATATAAAGATTATCAGAGTCATTTCTATTTAATATTTTCCTATTTTTTCTGGTAAGATAATCAAGCAAAATATGTTCGCTGTCTACCATGTACTAAGTCATGTGATAAATAGTTTGAGGGAGACAACAGAGCTTTAGGTATGTTTTAGTTTCCTATTGTTGCTATAATAAATTACCACAAACTTAGTGCTTTAAAATAGCACAAACATATTTTCTTATGGTTCTGGAGGGCAGAAATCTCAACTAAAAATATCAGCAAATCTTGTTCCTTGCAAGAAGAATCCTTTTCCTTGCCTTTTTTCAGTTTCTAGAGGTTACCTGCCTTCTCATGGCTATTTCCTCACATCACACAAGCCTCTTGCTTCTATTGTTGCATCCCCTACTACTGGCTCTGATCGTCCTACTTCGGTTTTATAAGGACCCTTGTGATTACATCAAGTCCACTCAGATAATTCAGAATATCATTTTAAGGTTCTTAACCTTAATCAAATCAGCAAAATCCCTTTATCATGTAAGTAGCATTCACAGGTTCCAAGGATTACAATGTGGACATCTTTGGGGACCAAGTATTCAACCTACCACAGGGCACAACATTTTTAAAAGATAGAAAATGATGTCAAATATCTCATCTGGTAAGATCAGAGATGTAGCCACACATGAATACTCCATCAGCGAGGAGAACCAAGATGGCAGCATAGGTAAACACCTGTACTTGTTGCCTCTCACAACCACATCAAAATCTCAACTAAAAGACAGAACAACTATCATCCAGAATGGTGGGAAAGCTGGCTGAGTGGAAGTACTACAACCAGAGAGGTAAAGAAGAAAGCGCATTGAGACTGGTAGGAGGTGTGGAGGAGCGGACGGGCTGGCACCTAGGTGCACTGCTTTTTTAATTGGGAGAAAGATACAAGTTCCCACTTGCTCTGAACTCCAGTTATGAGCGAGACTCTGGGGGACCCAGACACATACGGGGAGAAACTGGACTGTCTGGCAAGGGGAAGGAATGTGGGGGCAGCTTTATTCCAGACGGAGGTGCTTGCAGTGGTCATTGTTCCTGTGCTGGGACCTCTCCAGTGCAGGGATGACTGGCAGCCATTGCTGTTTGCTCCACCCTGGAGATTCCCTGAGACCCCTCCCTACCCAATTTACAACCCCACTCAAGCTATGCACAAAAGCTTTTGCATATGAATGGCCTGTCCTTTATCAGCCTAAAACCTGTCAAACAGGCAGCAGCTGGATCAGGGAGCCCCAAAGCTATCAAGAAGGCCCAAGGCCTGCAGCAGCAGCCTGCCTTGCATCATAGCTGGGCCTCGTCTGGGCACTTCCAAACCCAATACAAAGAGGAAGAACCTGCAGATCTCTCTGTAGCTCCTGCAGGGTTGCCCCAGGAAGTGGCTGACTTTGCACCTCCTTGGAGATCCAAGAGCCAGTGTACCCAGTGGTCAGTGTGAGACCATACCATATTACAACTCTTCACATCCATAAGTGATACACTCAGGGGGCAGACTCAGTGAGCACCAAAGCCCCACTGAAGCAAATCCTGCCCCATAAGGGTGTCTCCTGCATAGCAGTTCTTACATTGTAAACACAGCTGGTCCTCACAGCCAATTGGCCTGGAGGTCAAGTCCTCCCAATGATACCAACAGCAATCAAGGCTTAACTACAACAATACTTTGCACATAGCCCACAAAGGGGTGCACCAAGAGTGTCTAGGGTGATTGGGGAGACTGAACCACTGGGCCCTATGGAACACTTACCACACAAGGCCACTCTATCAACTCAAGGAGACTTAGCAGCTACCCAATACATAGAAACAAACACAGGGAAGCAGCCAAAATGTGGAGACAAAGAAACATGTCACAAATGAAAGAAATGGAAGAAAGCAAAACATTGGATATAGAATTCAAAACCACAGTTATAAGGTTACTCAAAAATCTTCTAGAAATCTCCGAGGAACTTAGTGAGACCTTCAAGGATCTTAGTGAGAATGCCAAAAAAAAAAAAAATGGAAAAGGACCAGTCATTAATTAAGCATACACTGACTGAAATAAAGAATAATATACAGAGATTCAACAGTAGAATAGGGTATCCCAAGAAACAAGTCAAAGATTTGAAATAAGAAGCAAGAAACACCCAACCAGAAGAGCAAAAAGAAAAAAGAATCCAAAAATATGAAGATAGTGTAAGGAGCCTCTGGGACTTCAAGTGTACCAACATCCAAATTATGGAGGTACAAGAAGAAGAGAGAGAGCAAGATATTGAAAACCTATTTGAAGAAATAATGACAGAAAACTTCCTCTACCTGGTGAAAGAAATAGACTTACAAGACCAGGAAGTGCAGAGAACCCCAAACAAGAGGAATCCAAAGAGGACCACACGAAGACACATCATAATTAAAATGCCAAGGGAAAAAGACAAAGAGAGAATCTTGAAAGCAGCAAGAGAAAAAGAGTTAATTACCTACAAGGGAGTACCCATATGACTGTCAGCTGATTTCTCAACAGAAACTATGCAGGCCAGAAGGGAGTGGCAAGAAATATTCAAAGTGATAAATAGCAAGAACCTACAATCAAGATTACTCTACCCATAAAAGCTATCATTTAGAATTGAAGGTCAGATAAAGAGCTTCACAGACAAGAAAAAGCTAAAGGAGTTCATCACCACCAAACCAGTATTATATGATATGCTGAAGGATATTCTAGAAGAAGAAGAAGAAGAAGAAGAAGAAGAAGAAGAAGAAGAAGAAGAAGAAGAAGAAGAAGAAGAAGGAAGAGGAGGAGGAGGAGGAGGAGGAGGAGGAGGAGGAGGAGGAGGTAAAGATAAAAAATTATGAACAACAAAGTGCCAATAAATTCTTATCTATCAACAAGTGAGTCTAAAAATCAAATGAATAAAAAATCTGATGAACAGAATAATCTGGTGAATGTAATAGAATCAGGGGCATGGAAAGGGAGTGGACTAACAATTCTCAGGGCGAGGAGGTATGGGGGTGCAGGAAGAGATTGGACAAAGATCGTACACCTATGGATGAGGACAGTGGTGGTCGAGGGCCTGGGGTGGGGTGGGAACTGGGTAGAGGGGACCTATGGGGGGAAAAAAGAGGACCATCTGTAATAATCTGAACAATAAAGATTTTTAAAAAATACTCTATCATAGAGATTATAAAAAAACAGCTCCTTACCTATAACAAAACTGAAAGCTGGGAGAACAGGGCAACACAACTCTTCCCAACTACTACTCACCCTGATTTTGAATCACTATCTTCCCTTATTTGCTGACTTATAGCAATTATACAGTAGACCTGAGATAAGAAAATGGACTTGACAACTCAAGCCATTTACACTCATAGCAGAAATTGGTTGGTGTGGAGTTATTATTGAAGATACCTTTTTTTCTTTATTGATAAAGGTATTACATATGTGTCCTTATCCCCCCACTGCCCCACTCATGCTCTCACCCCCCTGTAGTCTGTGTCCATTGGTTAGGCTTATATGCATGCATACAAGTCCTTTGTTTGATCTCTCCCCCTTACCCCCGCCCTGCCCTATGTTCCCTCCGAGGTTTGACAGTCTGATCGATGCTTCTCTGTCTCTGGATCTGATTTTGTTCATCAGTTTATGTTGTTCATTATATTCCACAAATGGATGAGATCATGTGATATTTATCTTTCTCTGACTGGCTTGTTTTGCTCAGCATAATGCTGAGGAATTGGAGGATACCTTTTATTTTATCAATTGCATAGATAAAAATACCTAAAATATACCAGGTCACATAAAATTTTAATAGTCCCTTTTCTCTTGGGTTAAATACACTATCAAACCAGTAAAATAACCTCTTTCACTACTAGCACAGCATTACTTATTAGCAGTCACTGGAGGACAGGTCAGTAGATGTCTGCAAATCATAGTACAAGTATATGGCAATAAATCAAACATAGGAGCCCATTATTATTCAGTTTATATATATTTTTAAATTATTTATTAAGGTATTACATATGTGTCTTCATCCCCCCATTATCCCCCAACCCCCCCCTACTCATGCCCTCACCCCCCTGTTATCTGTGTCCATTGGATAGGCTTATATGCATGCATACAAGTCCTTTGGTTGATATCTCCCCCTTACCCCCACCCTCCCCTACCTTCCCTCTGAGGCTTGACAATCTGATCGATGCTTCTCTCTCTGGATCTATTTTTGTTCATTATTCCATGTTGTTCATTATATTCCATAAATGAGTAAGATCATGTGATATTTATCTTTCTCCAACTGGCTTATTTCACTCAGCATAATGCTCTCTAGTTCCATCCATGCTGTTGCAAATGGTAAGAATTCCTTCCTTTTTACTGCAGCATAGTATTCCATTGTGTAGATGTACCACAGTTTTTTAATACACTCACCAGCTAATGGGCACTTAACGCTGTTTCCAAATCTTAGCTATGGTGAATTGTGCTGCTATGAACATAGGGGTGCATATATCCTTTCTGATTGGTGTTTCTAGCGTCTTCGGATATATTCCTAGAAGTGGGATCACAGGGTCAAATGTGAGTTCCATTTTTAGTTTTTTGAGGAAACTCCATACTGTTCTCCACAGTGGCTGCTCCAGTCTGCACACCCACCAGCAGTGCAAACGGGTTTCTTTTTCTTCACATCCTCGTCAACACTTGTTGTTTGTTGATTTGTTGATAGCCATTCTGACAGGTGAGAGATGACACTGCATTGACATCTTGATTTGCATCTCTCTGATAATTAGTGAGTTTGAGCATGTTTTCATATGTCTCTTGGCCTTCCTTCTGTCTTCTTTCAAAAAGTATCAATTTAGGTCTATTGCCCATTTTTTGATTGGGTTTTTTATATTCCCGTTGTTAAGTTGTATGAGTTCCCTGTAAACATTGGAGATTAATCCCTTATCGGTGATAACATTGGCAAATATGTTCTCCCATACAGTGGGCTTACTTGTTGTTTTGTTGATGGTTTCCTTTGCTGTAAAAAAGCTTTTTATTTTGAGGTAGTCCCATTTGTTTATTTTCTCTTTAGCTTCCATTGCCCTAGGAGCAGTACCAAGTGAAGAAATTGTTTTGGCATATGTCTGAGATTTCACTGCCTGTGGATTTCTCTAGTATTTTTATGGTTACCCGTCTTATGTTTAAGTCCCTTATCCATTTTGAGTTTATTTTTGTGTATGGTGTAAGTTGGTGTTCTAGTTTCATTTTTTTGCATGTATCTGTCCAGTTTTCCCAACACCATTTATTGAAGAGACTGTCTTGACTCCATTGTAAGTTCAGGCCTCCTTTGTCTAATATTAATTGAGAATAGTGGTTTGGGTTGATTTCTGGGTTCTGCCTTCTATTGCATTGATCTATATGTCTGTTCTTGTGCCAGTACCCGGCTGTTTTAAGAACAATGGCTTTGTAATACAGCTTGATATCTGGTATGCAGATCCCACCTACTTTGTTCTTCTTTTTCAGGATTGCTGCAGCTATTCAGGGTCTTTTTTTATTCCAGATGAATTTTTGTAAAGTTCATTCTAGGTCTGTGAAATATGCCGCTGGTATTTTAATGGGGAGTGCATTGAATCTATATTGCTTTGGGTAGTATGGACATTTTAATGATGTTGAGTTTACCAATCCATGAACACAGTATTTCTTACCTCTGTTTATGTCTTTCTCTATCTCTTTTTTCAGTGGCCTGTAGTTTTACACTGATAGGTCTTTTACATCCTTAATTTATTCCTAGGTATCTTAATTTTTCTGGTGCGATGGTAAATGGGATTGCTTTTTTAGAGTCTCTTTCTGTAAGTTCACTATTGGTGTAAATATATGCCATACATTTCTTGGCATTAATTTTGTGTTCTGCTACATTGCTGAATTCTTTTATTAACTCTTATAAATTTTTGATAGAGTCTTTAGGGTTTCCTATGTACAATATTATGTATTCTGAGAATAAGGACAGTTTTACTTCTTCTTTTCCAGTTTGGAAGCCTTTTATTTTTTCCTTCTTGTCTGATCGCAATGGCTAGTACTTCCAGTACTATGTAGAACAGGTGTGGTGAGAGTGGGCATCCCTGTCTTTTTCCTGTTCTTAGGGAAAATAGTTTTAGTTTTTGTCCATTGAGTATGATGTTGGCTGTATGTTTGTCATATATGGTTTTATTATGTTGAGGTATGATCCTTCTATTCCCACATTGCTGAGAGTTTTTATCAAGAAAGGGTATTGGATTTTGTCAAATGCTTTTTCTGCATCAATTGATATGACTATGTGATTTTTATCTCTCAATTTGTTTATATGATGTATCACGTTTATTGATTTGTGGATATTGTACCATCCTTGCATCCCCGGGATAAATCCTACTTGATCATGGTGTATAATCTTTCTGATGTACTGCTGGAGCAGATTTGCTAGAATTTTGTTGAGGATTTTGGCATCTATGTTCATGAGGGATATTGGCTTGTAATTCTCTTTCATTATGTTGTCTTTATCTGGTTTTGGTTATAGGGTGATGCTGGCTTCGTAGAATGAGCTTGGAAGTGTTCCTTCCTCTTGACGTTTTTTGGAATAGTCTGAGGAGGATATGTTTTAGTTCTTCCTTGAATGTTTGGTAAAACTCCCTTTTGAACCTATCTGGCCCCGGACTTTTGTTTGCTGGAAGCTTTTTTTTTTTTTTAATATATTTTATTGATTTTTCACAGTAGAAGAGAGAGGGACAGAGAGTTAGAAACATCGATGATAGAGAAACATCGATCAGCTGCCTCCTGCACAACCCCCACTGGGGATGTGCCCGCAACCAGGGTACATGCCCTTGACCGGAATCGAACCCGCGACCTTTCAGTCCGCTCTATCCACTGAGCCAAACCGGTCTCGGCTGCTGGAAGCTTTTTGATGACTGCTTCAATTTCTTCCATAGTTATCAGCCTATTGAGGTTTGTAGAATCTTCCTGATTGAGTTTTGAAAGGTTGTATTTTTCTAGGAATATGTCCATTTCCTCCAGGTTTACTTGTTTGTTGGAGTAGAATTGTTTATAGTATTTTTTAACTATCCTTTGTATTTCTGTGTGTTCTTTTGTTATTTCGCCTCTTTCATTTCTGATTTTGTTTATTTGGGTCCTCTCTTTTTGCTTCTTGGTGAGCCTGGCTAGAGGTTCATCAATCTTGTTTATCCTTTCAAAGTACCAGCTCTTTGTTTCATTGATCTTTTTTGTTTGTTTGTTTGTTTTGTTTTTTGGTCTCTATGTCATTTATTTCTTGTCTGATCTTTATTATCTCCTTTCTGCTCACTCTGGGCTTTTCTTGTTGCTCTCTTTCTAATTCTTTGAGTTAGAGTTAGATGATTTACTACCACTTTTTTCTTGTTTTTTGAGGTAGGCCTGTAGATCTATAAACTTCTCTCTCAGGGTTGCTTTCATTGTGTCCCATAGATTTTGGATTGTTGTGTTTTTATTGTCATTAGTTTCCAGGATATTTTTAATTTCTTCTTTGATCTTATTGGCAACCCCGTCATTTTTTAATAGCTAGCTGTTCAGATTACAAGGGTTTGAGTTTTTTAAATTGTTTTTTTTTTTTTTGTAGTTTATTCCTAGTATTATGCCATTGTGGTCTGAGAAGATGCTTGGTATGATTTCAATCTTCTTGAATTTGGGGAGACTTTGATTGTGACCCAATATGTGGTCTATTTTTGAAAATGTCTCATGTGGACTTGAGAAGAAAGTATATTCCGTGGCTTTGGGGTGAAATGTTCTGAATATGTCAAGTCCATCTGATGTAGTGAGTCATTTAGGATTGCTGTTTCTTTGCTGATTTTTTGTATAGAGGATTTATCCAGGGATGTCATTGGTGTATTAAAGTCCTCTACTATGATAATTTATTTTTATTGATCTCTCCCTTGATATCTTTCAGGAGTTTTTTTTTTTATGTATTTGGGTGCTCCTGCATTGGGTGCACATATGTTTATCAGAATTATATCCTCTTGTTCTATCGATCCCTTTAATATTATGAAGTGGCATTCCTTATCTCTTGTTATGGCCTTCACTTTGAGGTCTATTTTGTCTGATATAAGTATTGTTACCCCTTCTCTTTTTTTTCATTTTCATTTGCCTGAAAGATATTTTTCCATCCCTTCACTTTCAGTGTGTGTGAGTCCCTTGTTCTGAGGTGGGTCTCTTGTAGACAGCATGTATATGGGTAGTGTTTTTTTATCCATTCAGCCACTCGATGTCTTTTGATTGGAGCATTTAGTCCCTTTACGTTTAAAGTTATTATTGAAAAGTACTTGTTTGTAGTCATTTCTATTTTTTTTGCCTGTGTTCCTTCATACCTTTTTATGTCTTCTTTTTACAGCATTCCCTTTAGCATTTTTTGCATTGCTGGCTTGCTAGTGATAAACTCCCTTATCCTTTTTTGTCTGCGAAGGTCCTGATTTCCCCTTTGATTTTGATTGATAATCTTGCTGGAAAGAGTATTCTTGAATTCAGTCCTTTGTTTTGCAATACTTTGTATACCTCCTTCCATTCCCTTCTAGCTTGATGTGTTTCTGTTGATAAATTATTTGATAATATGAAGGGGGATCCTTTGTAGGTAACTCTCTGTCTCTCTCTTGCAGCCTTTAAGAGTCTCTCTTTGTCATTAACATTTGCCATTGTAATTATAATGTGTCTTAGTGTGGGTCTTTGGGATTTATCTTGATTGGGACTCTCTGTACTTGTGTAACTTTTTTCTTCCCCATATCCGGAAAGTTTTCTGTCATTATTTCTTCAAATAGATTTTCTAATCCTTGCTGCTCTTCTTGTCCTTCTGGCAGTCCTATTATATGTATGTTACTTTGTTTCATGGTGTCCCAAAGCTCCCTTAGGCTCTCCTCCTGCTTTTGAATTTTTTTCTCTAGTTGCTGTTCAGATTGAGCTTGTTTCTCTATCTTATCTTCTAACTCGCTAATTCAGTCCTCTGCTTCTTCTAGTCTACTGTTGAAATATTCCATGGTGTTTTTGATTGTAACTATATCACTTTTGATTTCTTCCTGATTCTTGCATAGGTTGTTGATTTTCTCATCCATCCGGTGTATGAATTGTATGACCATTACTCTGAATTCTTTTTCTGTCATGTTGCATGCTTCAATTTCACTAATTTCCTTTCTTGGCAACTCCTCAATTTCTTTCCTCTGGGGATTGTGTCATCTCCCCATTCTTACTATCACTAGAAGATTCAAATGTCGAGTTGCATGGGCCTGGGCCATGTACAGTGGGAGCTTCGCACCACCCAAGTGTCACTGAAGAGTTCTGACACCAAGACATGTGGCTGCTGTGGGTTGGTGGGAACCAGGCTTGCCCATGGTAAGTGTTACCAGCGCTCAGTGTGGCCTCGAGTGCACACCTAGAATCAGGGACCCCGCCTGCACCGCACTGAAACAGATACCCCACTGATGTGTGACAAAAATCAGAGTCCCCTACAGTGTGTCAGAGTTCCCCTGTGTCTGCACCAAGAGTTGAGTATCAGAATCTCTGTTGCTTTGTGAGGCCTCGCGCTGAGAATCAGGGTCCCTGTGTCCACATGCACCAAGAATTGGAGTAACTGGCTCTTAGTGTGAATGAACTGGGAATCAGGGATCCCAGGCACATGTGATAAGAAACAGATTCAAGTCACTGGTGCTCAGTGCTGCCTCCTGCCAGGAGAATAGGGGTCCCGGTCAGCTTGGGGATCTGGGTTGCACAATCGCACTGTGTCAGCAGGAGGTCCACTCCTGCGCTGTTAAAAAAAGACTTGTGTGTTGTGTTTTCCCAGAATCGAAGTCACGTGGCACTGCTGCCCTGCATGGGCATGGGGTTTGGTCACCAGATTGTGTTGCAGGGAACAGATTCCCAGTGTTCACACTTCCAGACTCAAATTCCTCTGTAGCGGCACTGAGGCCCACGAGAGTGGAGGGCCTATCAGTTACTATAGCGTTACCCGTGAGCCTGTGGGGAGGGGGATAGGCTCTGTGACTAACAGAAATCTGCGGCAGGGATGTCTGGATTCTTGGTGTCTGTGCGCCTGAAGCTGTGGTTGCAGGTCTCTGTCCCCAGTGGCTGCAGGGTCCTGGTTTGCATCTGAGACCAGACAGGGTGGTGCTGAGGCCAGGATCCTAGTCTCAAGCAGCTCTGTTTCTCAAGATAGCGTGGTATCTGTGCCCGTGCTGGCCACCCTGGAGTGTCCGCAGTGGAAGTGGGGCTCCACTGTCTAAGACTGCCAGGTCTGGCAGCTCCTTGGAAGACCTGCAGAATCTAACTATCCCTAGCTCATACACACACACACCAAACACGTCCACACACTCCTCTATCGCTCCTTCACTCTCTCACACTCCCTCCCCCCTTCCCTTCCTGCCAGTCACCATCCCAGGGTCCCCAGGAATCTCTTTATATCTTTTTGATATATCTTTCCTCTAACTATATAACCCTTTTGACATTCTATGTCCTAGAGTTTCCTTCTTTCTCATAGTGTAATTTCATTCTGGGTCCTTCTTAGCTTCAAATTATAAGACTTTTGTGAAACTATTTTTCATAAAAACCATGTAAGTCAGATAGCAAGTTACCTTATTCATTACAATTGAATAAGAATTACATGCCAATTCAGTAATGGGGTGCTCTGAGCCAATTAACATTTGAATGGAATGTGGGGTGTTTTTTTGCTTTTGTTGTTGCTTATTATTGTTAAATTTTCATTTTTTACAGTAAAAAAAAAAAAAGAATTACGTGCCAACTAAAATATCTTGCAGGTTCTCCTTTATGTGGCAAGATTTGACAGTTAGGACCAAAACTAAACCTTTTTAAAACACTATTATAGTTGTTTATTCCTTGCCAAAAATTGAGGAGAAATTTTCCTCTGATGGCATCAATTATAATTTCCAGGTAGTTGACACCTCTGACCGTATTTTCACAATATCCAGTCAAAATTATCCCTCTGCTCATGAAATGTCTGTGTTATGTGCCATTGAAATGGCTCCAACTCCTGATTACCCTATGAATGAGTGATGTCCATAGTGTCCTGTCCTCGGCAGCCCTGCTCATCTCCTGTAGACTCATGTTTATGGCTCCTTTTTTTAAAAAAAAAATTATCACCCAAGAATATGTCTTTATTGATTTTAGAGAGAGAGGGATGGGGAGAGAGAGAGAGAATCATAAATGTGAGAAAGAAACATCAAGTTGCCTCCCATATGTGCCCTGACCAGGGATTGAACCACAACCTAGGTATGTGCCCTGACTGGGAATCAAACCTGCAACCTATTAGTATATGGGAGGATACTCCAATCAACTGAGCCACTCAGCCAGAGTTATGGCTTCTTTTATGGAGTCAATCCATCTAATATTTGGTCCTACTCTTTTTTCTGCTGCTTTCAGTTTTTCCCAACACTATTGTCTTTTCCAAAAAACCCTACCTTCTCATTATGGGCCTGAAGTAGGACAGTTTCAGTGTTGTCATCTTGCCTCCAGTGATATTTCAAACTTAATTTGCTCTAGGACCCACTTGTTTTTTGTTTTTTCTGGTGGTATAGGGTATTCATAGAGCTCTCCTCCAACACCATATATCAAATGAATTATTTATTTTTCCTATCAGTCTTCTTCACTGCCCAAATTTCACATCCATACATAGTAATTGATACTATGAGGGTATGGACAATTTTAGCTTCAGTCTCTAATGACACATCTTTGCTCTGGGTGATCTTTCCTAATTCTCCATCGATGCCCTTCTGAGTCTCAGCCCTTTTGGGATTTTTTTAATGCCTTTAATTAAATTTTACTGTAATTCTATATAACCACAATACTTCATTAACTACTGTTAATAAGCTATTTCAAGATCCCTAAGTAAGTTGAGTTATATGGCAATGAAAATGATATTATAGGAAACACTGTCCACTGACCAGAGGATTCAAAGTAAGTACATTGCCATTTCTTTTCCATCATTGTCAGATTGGCTTTGATAATACACCTACTCCTTCTGGGACTTGGATCTGTCATTCACAAAATGAGGTAGTACCAACTTGAAAAAGGAGTCATGAAAATATATGCATGAAAAATGAAGTCCACCCATGTCCCACAATTTAGATCACCACTATTATTAGGAAAATGTTAAATGACTTATATATTCTATACCCTTGGCATCTGGACCTCTGTATCTGTGGATTCTCATTATTTCTTTCACCAATATGCTTCTTTTGCATTATTGTATGAAATGTGGTCTTTCATTGCCCTTGAAGTCATAGTAAATTGCATAATTAAGTCCTTGCAGTAGAGATGTAAGACTTTTCCACTTTATAGCTCCCTATAAACATCCCACCTAATATTCAACAGCCTGAATTATTTTTAAAGGATTTTTACTACCTGTCTTCAAAACACCATTTTATCATTTAAAGGCAGTAGACAAGAGAAACAGAACAATGGTAGGTTAAATTTTCCCCTAAAATATATTCTTTATTATTGAAACGTTTATTTAAGTTCAATGAATAAGTAAAGTGAAAAAATAAACAGATATTCATTATACACATTAAAATATCTAGCCATTTATAATCAGGGCTTGATGGAAGTATATTTGAATAAAACTAGCATTTTTCCAAGCCGGGCCAGTGTGGCTTAGTGGTTGAGCATCAACCTATGAAGGAGAAGTCATGGTTCAATTCCCAGTCAAGGCACATGACCAGGTTGTGGGTTTGATCCCCTGGGGAGGAGGGGTGCATGCAGAAGGCAGCCAATCAACAATTCTCTCTCATCATTGATTCATTGATGTTACTATCTCTCTCTCCTTCTTTCCTCTCTGAAATCAATAAAAAATATTTTTTAAATTAGCATTTTCCAATAATATTAGCCCTCTAAAATGCACTAGTATATACCAATGATCAAGGTAAGTTCTTCATAGAATTAATTGATATTTTCAGAAGTTTTCAGCCCAAAATTACATAATATACATTCTTCTCAAGGGCACATGGGACATTTCCAAAGATAGACCACATGTTAGGACACAAACTAAGTCTCTACAAATCCAAGAAGATTGAAATTATATCAAGCATCTTCTCAGATCACAATGGCATGGAATTAGGAATCAACTACAATAAAAACAATCAAAAACATTCAAACACATGGAAGCTAAATAGCATGCTACTAAACAATGAATGGGTTACCAAAGAGATCAAAGAAGAAATAAAAAAACATCCTGGAAACAAATGAAAATGAACACACAACAACCCAAAATCTATGGAAAACACTGAGAGAGAAGTTCATAGCACTAGAGGCCTACCTCAAAAATCAAGAAAAACTTTTCATAAGTTATCTAACTCTACAACTTAAAGAATTAGAAAGAGAAAAACAAGAAAATCTCAGAGTAAGTAGAAGGAAGAAAATAATAAAGATTGGAGCAGATATAAACGATATAGAGACTAAAAATTAAAAATATTAATAAAAACAAGAGCTGGTTCTTTGAAAAGATAAACAAGATTGATGAACCTCTACCCAGACTCATCAAAAAACAGAGAGAGAAAAGAAAAAAAAGAAAAAAAAAGAGAAAATGGCGGCAGAATAGAGACATGTTCCGAGCCTTGTCTCGGAGCAGAAAGAAAGAACAGCTGAGGTTCACACGGGGAGTGTTTGTTAGCAAGCTAAGAGACAGCTAAACTCCAGGAGAAGGTGGGGGAGTGCTAGGCGGGGTTCCCCTGACCAGGCAGCACCCACAGTGGCTGGGTCCCCTCCTGGAGCTGCGGGCTCGGAGGGGAAAACCTCGCCATCTTGCAAGGGAAAGAGGATTTTATTGGAGGCCTGAAAACCCATAGCTGCAGTGACCACTGAACAGCTGTGAGCCCCTGAACACGGGTTCCCAATCGGTGCAAACACGCGGATTCAAAGGAGCTTTTCACTCCACCACGGAAAGGTCAGATTTCACCAGGGATAAGGTGAGGTTTCTTGTCCCAGCAGGAGATGGAGGACCAAGGAAGTGTGTGCCTAGAAAAATCCCTGGCTGTCGGGGCTGCCGTGATGCAAGAATGTGTAAGGGAGTACTCAGAGCTGCTAACAGAAGGGATCTCTAAAAAGCAACCCATTTTGATCTGATGAGGAGGGTCAGACTAAGAATTTCAAAGGAGTGCAGGCTGCTTAGTCTTGCACTCAGTCCCACTGTCTGCACACTTGGGCTTTCTCCTATTCTGATTACTAAGCCCAATACACAGGAAAACCCAGGTGGGGAATACCCTGAGAGACTGCAGGGGGAAGTGGTTTTTCTGGAACCTGGGGATCGGAACTGGGAGTGACCATCGGAGAGCCAGCTCTGAGGCGAACACCTCCACAAACCGGTAGTGAATGCCACAGGGAAAAAAGCCTAGAGAGGCCCGGAAGTCAATCCAGAAACACTGCCAACCAGGAGCTTAATCACAAATTGTCTCTTGTGTAAGCAAAAATAAATATGAGAAATTAAGACACCACCTGCTTAAAAATCAGGACTGGCTTACAACACTGAGGCGCAGTGGAACACAGGGAACTGCAATACTGTCCAGACTGGGAAACAGGCGTAACAAACAGAACAATAGAGGAAGTGAATGACCGTCACTACTGCACATTTATTTCTCTTATTTTTTATTTTTATTTATTTTTTTTATTTTTTATTTTCATTTTGTGCATCTTTTATTTAAGAAACTAGATTTTCACCTTTTTAATTATTACATTTTTATTTTCAATCAGCATTATTATTACTACTATTTTACCTTTTTTTTTTTTAAGTGTCATTTGATTTTCTCTTTGTTTTACTTTGGGATTAGTGTCCTACATTCTATTTGCATCTTTCCTTTAGCATCATTTTACCTTATCTCAATGCTACCTTTATGCCATCACTCTCTTCCTAACTTTTCCCCTTTTGGTCTCCTGTTTATCTTAACCCTTGCCGGCTTTAGATTTTCCCTACTCTTTCTGTTTACCCTCTGCTAAAATTTCACCCTACTTATATATCTAATTTCCAATCGCCAGCTCCAAGTCCATACACACCTCTCTCTACGCTATCTTAACTAAAAAAAAAAAAATTGTTTTTCTCTCTATCCTTTTGTTGTTTGCTTGAATGTTGATTAGATAGAAATTTTATGCTTTTTTATGAGATTGTTTTTCTTATTCTTTATTTGTTTGTGTGTTTTTTTTTGTTGGCTTTGTTTTTGTTTGTTTTTTACTTCTGTTTTCCCTTGCCTCGCTTGATATTAGTTGGTGTTGTAGTTTGTATTAATCTCCAGGTTCGTGTTGCTGGCATTTGCTGGGATTAGTGGTTGTTCTATTGGAGTTTGCTCCCCATATATATAGTTTGCTCCCCTTTTCTCAATTAGTCTCATTCTTGTCTCTCTTAATTTTTTTTTCTTTTCCCAAGTCCATTTTCACACTCTTTTTTTTGTTCTTTCTTTTTACTCTTCCTCTCCTACCCCCTAATTTGTCTTTCTCTGGTGGTCACCCTTATTGGAGATTATTAATATCATGAATACAATTCTGTTCAGTGCCTTGTGTGTTGTACCTGGTTGTGCTGTATTTTGTGCCTTTAAAGCACTGCAGGAGAGAGAGAAAACATAACCAGACATCCAGAGAACAGAGACCATGGGGAGAAAAAGAAACAGCCCGCATATGAAAGAAAAGCAGGCATCACCAGAAAAGGAAGTAAATGAATTAAAGGCAAGCAACCTATCAAAGAAAAAATTCAGGGAAATGGTCATAAGGTGGCTGAAAAGAATGGAAGACAAATTCAACAATATGAGTAAGAACCAAGAGGAAATGAAGAAGAATCAAGAAGAAATGAAAAATGACATCGCTGCTGTAAAGAAC
The DNA here is from genome assembly GCF_027574615.1 of Eptesicus fuscus. NCBI lineage: Eukaryota > Metazoa > Chordata > Mammalia > Chiroptera > Vespertilionidae > Eptesicus > Eptesicus fuscus. Next base: position 30,004,537 of record NC_072473.1, read on the forward strand.
TCAATAGAAAGCATCAAGAGTAGACTAGAAAAAGCAGAGGACTGCATAAGTGAGCTAGAAGACAAGATGGAAAAAAATACCCAAGTAGAGCAGCTTCTAGAAAAAAAAAATTAGAAAGCAGGAGGAGAGCCTAATGGAACTTTGGGACAACATGAAACAAAACAACATCTGAATAATAGGGGTTCCAGAAGGAAAAAAATACTGAGAAAGAAATAGAAAATCTGTTTAAAGAAATAATGACAGAAAACTTCCCTGATATAGGGAAGAAAACACCCACACAAATACAAGAAGCTCAGAGTCCCAAGCAAAATGAACCCCAAAAGACCGACGTTAAGTCACATTATAATTAAATTGGCAAACACCAACGACAAAGTAAGAATATTAAAAGTGGCCAGAGACAGACAGACAGTTACATACAAAGGAATCCCTATGAGACTAGCAACTGATTTCTCAACAGAAACTCACCAGGCCAGAAGGGAATGGAATGAAATATACAAAGTCATGCAAAGGAAGGGTCTCAATCCAAGAATACTGTACCCAGCATGGCTATCAATGGAAATTGAAGGTGAAATCAGGAGCTTCACAGACAAAAAAAGGACTAAGGGAATTTATCACTTCCAAACCAGCAATGCAAGAATGCTAAAGGGTTTGCTGTAAAAAAAAAAAGAAATAGGAAGTGAAGAAGGAACACAGAGGTGTAGAATAAACATGGCGACAAAAAAGTACCTATCAATAATAACTTTAAATGTAAATGGATTGAATGCCCCAATCAAAAGACATAGGGTAACAGATTGGATAAGAAAACAAAACCCATATATCTGCTGTCTACAAGAAACCCACATCAGAATAAAAGACACATACAGATTGAGAGTTAAGGGATGGAAAAAGGTTTTCCAGGCAAATGGAAATGAAAAAAAAAAGTTAGGGTAGGAATATTTATATCTGACAAATTAGATCTCAAAGTTAAGGACATAACAAGAGATAAGGAAGGCCACTTCATAATACTAAATGGAGCAATCCAACAAGAAGAAATAACTCTGGTAAACATATACACACCCAATACAGGAGCACCCAAATACATAAAAAACTCCTGGAGGATATCAAACGAGAGATTGACAGCAATACAATAATACTAGGAGACTTTAATACCCCACTATCACCATTGGACAAATCCTCTAAACAAAAAATCAGCAAAGAAACATCAATCCTAAATGACTCACTAGACCAGATGGAATTAATTGACATCTTCAGAACATTTTACCCCAAAGCCACAGAATACACATTCTTCTCAAGTGCACATGGGTCATTTTCAAATATAGACCATATGTTGGGACATAGGCAAAGTCTCTTCAAATTCCAGAAGATAGAAATCATATCAAGCATCTGCTAAGATCACAGTGGCATAAAACTGGAAATCAACTACAATAAAAATAATCCAAAGAAATCAAGCACATGGAAACTAAACAGCATGCTATTAAACAATGAGTGGGTTACCAGAGAGATCAAGGAAGAAATAAAAAACATCATGGCAACAAACGACAATGTAAACACAACAATACAAATTCTATGGGACACAGAGAAAACAGTCTTGAGAGGAAGTTCATAGCTCTACAAGCCTACTGCAAAAAAACAAGAAACAATGATAATAAATTACCTAACCCCACAACTCAAAGAATTAGAAAGAGAGCAACAAGAAAAACCCAGTGTAAGAATAAGGAAGGAAATAATAAAGATCAAAGCGGAGATAAACGACATAGAGACCAAAGAAACAATACAAAAGATCAACAAAACCAAGAGCTGTTTCTTTGAAAAGATAAACAAGGTTGATGAACCTCTAGCCAGGCTCACCAAGAAGCAAAGAAAGAGGACCCAAATAAACAAAATCAGAAATGAAAGAGGTGAAATAACAACATACCCCACCAAAATACAAAGGATTGTTAAAAAATACTACGAACAACTCTATTCCAACAAACTGGACAACGTGGAGGAAATGGACACATTCCTAGAAAAATATAACCTTCCAAAACTCAATCAGGATGAATCTAAACAGCTCAACAGGCCAGTAACTATGGAAGAAATTGAAGCAGTCATCAAACAGATACCAGCAAACAAAAGCTCAGGGCCAGATGGTTCACAGGAGAGTTTTACCAAACATTCAAGGAAGAACTGAAACCTATCCTCCTCAGACTATTCCAAAAAATTCAAGAGGAAGGAATAGTTACAAGCTCCTTCTATGAAGCCAGCATCACCCTAATACCAAAACCAGATGAAGACAACACAATGAAAGAGAATTACAAGCCAATATCCCTCATGAACATAGATGCCAAAATCCTCAACAAAAGTCTAGTAAATCGGCTCCAGCAATACATCAGAAAGATCATACAACATGACCAAGTAGGATTAATCCCAGGAATGCAAGGATGGTACAATATCCACAAATCAATAAAAGTGATACACCACATAAACAAATTGAGAGATAAAAATCACATAGTCATATCAATTGATGCAGAAAAAGCATTTGACACAATCCAATACCCTTTCTTGATAAAAACTCTCAGCAAGGTGAGAATAGAAGGATCATACCTCAACATAATAAAAGCTATATATGATAAACCCATAGCAAACATCATACTCAATGAGCAAAAACTAAAACCATTTCCCCTTAGAACAGGAACAAGACAGGGATGCCCGTTCTCACCACTCCTGTTCCACATAGTACGGGAAGTATTAGCCATTGCAATTAGACAAGAAGAAGAAATAAAAGGCACCCAAATTGGAAAAGAAGAAGTAAAGCTGTCCTTATTTGCAGATGACATGACATTGTACATAAAAAATCCAAAAGACTCCATAAAAAAACTAATAGACTTAATAAATGAATTTGGCAATGTAGCAGGATACAAAATTAACGCCAAGAAATCTATGGCATTGCTATATACCAATAGTGAACTAACAGAAAGAGAGACTAAAAAAGCAATCCCATTTACCATCACACTAAAAAAATTAAGATACCTAGGAATAAACTTAACTAAGGAGGTAAAAGTCCTATACACGGAAAACTACAGGACACTGAAAAAAGAGATAGAGGAAGATGTAAACAGATGGAAGAACATACCATGTTCATGGATTGGTAGAATCAATATCATTAAAATGTCCATACTACCCAAAGCAATCTACAGATTCAATGCACTCCCCATTAAAATACCAACAGCATATTTCACAGACCTAGAAAGAACTCTCCAAAAATTCATCTGGAATAAAAAAAGACCCCGAATAGCCACAGCAATCCTGAGAAAGAAGAATAAAGAAGGAGGAATCTCAATACCAGATTTCAAGCTGTATTACAAAGCCACTGTTCTCAAAATAGCATGGTACTGGCACAAAAACAGACAAATAGTTCAATGGAACAGAATAGAGAATCCAGATATTGACCCAAACCACTATGCTCAATTAATATTTGTCAAAGGAGGCATGAACATACAATGGAGTCAAGACAGTCTCTTCAATAAATGGTGTTGGGAAAATTGGACAGATACATGCAAAAAAACTAAACTAGATTACCAACTTACACCATACACAAAAATAAACTCAAAATGGATACAGGACTTAAACATAAGACGGGAAACCATAAAAGTACTAGAGGAATCCACAGGCAGCAAAATCTCAGACATATGCCAAAAGAACTTCTTCACTGACACTGCCCCTAGGACAATGGAAGCTAAAGAGAAAATAAACAAATGAGACTACATCAAAATAAAAAGTTTTTTACAGCAAAAGAAACCATCAACAAAACAACAAAAAAGCCCACTCTAGGGGACAACATATTTCCAAATGCTATCACTGATAAAGGTTTAATCTCCAACATCTACAGGCAGCTTATGCAACTTAATAAAAGGAAGATAAATGATCCAATAATAAAAATGGTCAATGGACCTAAATAGAATCTTTTCAAAAGAAGACAGAAGGAATGCCAAGAGACACATGAAAACATGCTCAAAGTCACTAATTATCAGAGAGATGCAAATCAAAACGACAATGTGGTACCATCTCACACCTGTTAAATGGCTATCATAAACAAACAACAAGTGTTGGTGAGGATGCAGAGAAAAAGGAACACTTGTGCACTGCTGGTGGAAATGCAGACTGGTGCATCCACTGTGGAGAACAGTATGGAGTTTCCTCTAAAAATTGAAAATGGAACTCCCATTTGACCCAGTAATCCCACTCCTAGGAATATATCCTAAGAAACTAGAAACACCAATCAGAAAGGATATATGCACCCCTATGTTCATAGCAGCACAATTTACAATAGCTAAGATTTGGAAATAGCCTAGGTGCCCGTCCGCTGATGACTGGATAAGAAAACTATGGTACATCTACACAATGGAATACTATGCTGCCATAAAAAAGAAGGAATTCTCTTCATTTGCAGCAACCTGAATGGAATTGGAGAACATTATGCTAAGTGAAATAAGCCAGTCAATGAAAGAAAAATAACACATGATCTCACTCATTTATGGATAATAAAGTACATTATAAACTGATGAACAAAAAAATAGATACAGAGACAGTAAAGTATCAAACAGACTGTCAAATTATAGCGATAAGGTTAGGGAGAGGTGGGGAAGATAAGAGATCAACCTAAGGACTTGTGTGCATGTATATAAGCATAACCAATGGCCGTAAAACTCTGGAGGGTGAGAGCATGTATGGGAGTGGGGTGGGGGAGGGACAATGGTAAGATATGTACACATATAATACCTTAATTTAAAAAAAGAAACAAAGAGAACCCAGCTGGCATGGCTCAGTGATTGAGCATTGACCTATGAACCAGAAGGTCATGGTTCAATTCCCACACCTGGGTTTTGGGCTCCACCCCAGTGTGGGGCATGCAGGAGGCCGCTGACCAATGATTCTCTCTTATCATTGATCTTTCTCTCCCTTTCTCGTTCTCTCTTCCTCTCTGAATTCAATAAAAATATTTTAAAAGAAAGAGAGAGGACCCAAATACATAAAATTAGAAATGAAAGAGGTGAAATAATAACTGACACCACAGAAATACAAAGGATTGTAAAAAAAAATACTATGAACAACATATTTCAACAAACTGTACAACCTGAATAAAACGAACATATACTTGCAAAAAATACATTCTTGCAAAACTCAGAAAAAAACTGAAAACCTGAATAGACTGAAAACTACTGAGGAAATTAAAGCTGTAGTAATAAAATAAATAAATAAATAAATAAATAAATAAATAAGTAAGTAAGTAAGTAAATAAATAAATAAACCTTCCACCAAACAAAAGCCCTGGCTTTTTGTCCAAATGGCTTCACAGAGAAGTTTTACCATACATTAAAGAAGAACTAACACCTATCCTTCTCAAACTATTCCAAAAAATTCAAAAGGAAGGAACACTTCCAAGTTTCTTCTATGAGGGCAGCATTACCCTAATTCCAAAACCAGATATAAGTTCTACAAATAAAGAGAATTACAGGCCAATACCGCTAATGAACATAGATGCTAAAAACCTCAACAAAATAATAGCAAATCAGATCCATCAATACATTAAAAAGATCAGATACCATGACAAAGTAGGATTTATTCCAGGGATGCAAGGCTGGTACAATATTCACAAAACAATAAATGTGATACATTACATAACAGATTGCAAGACAAAAATCACATGATCATAGTAATTTATGCAGAAAAAGCATTTGACAAAATCCAACACCCTTTTTTGATTAAAAAAAAAAAAACAACCACCTCTTAGCAAAGTGGGAATAGAGGGCTCATACCTCAACATAATAAAAATCATATATAAAAAACCTACAGCCAACATAATACTCAATGGGCAAAAATGAAAACCATATCCCCTAAGAACAGGAACAAGATAGGGATGCCTACTTTCACCACTCTGGTACAACATAGTGCTGGAAGTCCTAGCCATAGTGATCAAACAAGAAGAAGAAATAAAAGGTATCTAAATTGAAAAAGAGTAAGACTGTTATTATTCACAGATGACATGATATTGTACATAGAAAACCCTAAAGACTATCAAAACAACTACTAGATTTAATTAATAAATTTGGCAACGTAGCAGAATACAAAATTGACACCCAAAAATCCATGGCATTTTTATACACCAATAATGAACTTTCAGAAAGAGAAACTAAAAAATAAAAAAATCCCATTTACCATTGCAACAAAAAAAATTAAGATGCTTAGGAATAAACTTATCCAAGGATATAAAAGATCTGTACTTGGAAAACTACAGGATGTTGAAAAAATGATAGAGGAAGATATAAACAAGTGGAAGAACATACTGTGTTCATGGATTGGTAGAATCAACATCATTAAAATGTCTACCCAAAACAATCTACAGATTCAATGCAATCCCTATTAAAATACCAACGGTATATTTCACAGGTCCATAAATGACACTACATAAATTTATATGAAACAAAAAGGATACCAAATAGCCACAGCAATCTTGAGAAAGAACAAAGTTGGAGGAATCACAATACCTGTTATCAAGTTATACGACAAAGCACTGTACTCAAAACAGCCTGGTAGTGACACAAGAATAGGCATGTCGATCAATGGAACAGAACACAGAACCCAGAAATCGACCCAAGCCATTATGCTTAATTAATATTTGACAAAGGAGGCAAGAGCATACAATGGAGTCAACACAGTCTCTTCAATATGGTGTTGGGAAAACTGGAAAGGTACATGCAAAAAAATGAAAGTAGACCACCAACTTACACCATAAACAAGAATAAACTAAAAATGGATAAAAGACTTAACTGTAAGAAGTGAAACCATAAAAATCTTAGAAGAAACCATAGGCAGCAAAATCTCAGACATCTCCTGTGGTAATATGTTTACTGATACATCTTTGAGGCAGATGTATTATTTTTCTAAGGAGAAAATAAACAAATGGGACTACATCAAAAATAAAAAGCATCTGCACAGCAAAAGAAACCATCAACAAAGTGAAAAGAGAGCCCAATGCATAGGAGAACATATTTGCCAATGACACATCTGATAAGGGGTTAATTTCCAAAATATGCAGGAAACATACAACTTAACAAAAGGAAGACAAACAATCCAATTAAATGATGGGTAGAAGACCTAAATAGATAATTCCGCATAGTGGACATACAGGGGCCAAGAGATATATGAAAAAAATGGTAAAAGTCACTAATCATCCAATAGATGCAAATCAAAATGACAATGAAGTATCACCTCACACCTGTCAGAACAACAAATCAACAAAGGACAAGTGTTGCTGAGACTGTGGAGTAAAAGGAAACCTAGTACACTGCTGGTAGGAATGCAGACTGGTGCAGCCACTGTAGAAAATATTATGGAGTTTCCTCAAAAAATTAAAAATGGAACTCATATTTGACCCAGTGATCCTACTTCTAGGAATATAACCTAAGAAATCAGAAACACCAATCAGAAAGGATATATTCACCTCTATGTTCATAGCAGCGCAATTTACAATAGCTAAGATCTGGAAACAGCCTAAGTGCCCATCAGCAGATGAGTGGATTATCAAACTGTGGTACATTTACACAATGGAATACTATGCAGCTGTAAAGAAGAAATAACTCTTACCATTTGCATCAGCATGAATGGATGTGGAAATAAGCCAGTCAGAAAAAGACAAGTATCACATGATCTCACTTATATGTGGAATTTAATGAACAAAATAAACTGATGAACACAATAGAGCCAGAGACATAGAAACGTGGAACAGACTGTCAAACCTCAGAGGGAAGGTGGGGGTGGGTGGGAAGAGATCAACCAAAGAACTTGTATGCATATATGCATAACTCATGGACACAGAGAATAGGGTGATAAAGACCTAGGGTGGGGAATGTGGCTGGGCTAGGAAAAGTCATTGGGGAAAAAGGGGGACATATGTAATACTTTCAATAATAAAGATTAAAACAAAAATAAACAGATGTGTTCTTTATTTTAAGCAACAAAATACATCATTCCAATTTTGTGTTTTTATTTCAAATATCCTTTTCTCAAGCTTGATGCAGTTGGTGCCTTTATTTATAAATGTTTAATTAATGCATTATTTTAGTTAGTACAGTATTGTGCAGTCAAAAGAGCATGGACTGGTGTCAGGGAATTCCTGGCTCTACATTGAATAGCTCTTTCATTTCCCTTACTTTCAGTTTTCTCAACTGCAAAAAGAGACTAGAAATAGCAAACTCATAAAGTGTGAGGATTAAGTTGGTTAGTGAGTGGGAAATTCCAAGCACAGTGTCTAGCTCACAGATGATGGTCAATAATTGGATATTATTGTAACTTCAAACCTTCTAAAAAGATAACAGGCTTCTTTTTTCCTAGAAACTTTAATTGATGAATATTCATTTAATTACAGTGTAGCAGCTATGTCTGTGTTTATGTATAGATACATGCATGGTATTGGATGCCATTTAATAAATCAGGCTTTTAAACTAGATATTATTATGAGAAGTTAGAAAGTTACTCAAAATATATTAAGTAACCACTATATATAGAATATATATGAAATAAGGTTATATAATGCTATATATCTGACAAATGTCACTCTGGATAGTTTACTAGAGATATGAAAATTAGCAAACTACAAAAGCCCGTACAAAAAAAGACAGAAATTAACCAGTACTACCAAACTGGTATCAACTAAGGGCAAGATTCTTGAGAACTGAACATGCCAGAAGGTTAAGCATGCTTTGGAGAAGGAATCGGGCCCTTTAGCAAACCAAAAGACGTGTTCTTCCCCTGCCTCAGCCTCTTAAACTAATTACCTAGAAATTACAGCCTGGGGATAGACCCTGTCTTATCTCATTAAGATTCCTTATCACTACACAGAATAAAGGGTTGCAGAAAAGAAAAAGTCACATTAATGAGAGAAGCACTGAGAAAAAATATTTTTATTGAATTTATTGGGGTGACATTGGTTAACAAAACCATGCATGTTTCAAGTGTACAACTTAATAAAACATCATCTGCACACTGCATTGCGTGCCCGTCACCCAAAATAAAGTCTCTCTCCATCCCCATTTATCCCCACTTTGCCCACTTCCACCTACCTCCAATGCCCCTTTCCCTCTGACTATCACTATACCTAGTACTGTTGTCTGTGGTCTATGTGTCATATACATATATGGTTTGCGGGGGGGGGGGGTTGTTTTTGTTTTTGTTTTTTGCTTAATCTCTTCACTTTTTTTATCCAGCCCCTCAATACCCCTCCCCTCTGACAGCTATCAGTCTGTTCTTTGTGTCTATGATTCTGTTTCTATTTTGTTTGTTAGTTTATTTTGTTCATTAGACTGTGCTTCCCTATATTCTTAGGAAGCTGAGAAGGTTGCCTCTTACAGGTAGCGTTCATTAGAGTCATATATTCTTTCCCACCAAATTACTTACTAACATTTCTCATATAAAAAGTTGCCATACATGAAAACCATGCCAATCAGGTTTCTCAAAAGATCACTCACCATTCCCAGTAATTGAATAGGAGAAATAAAACAGTAGCACAGTTGGGGGGGGGGGGCGGAATATAATACTTCTTATGTTTCTGAGTTCTTCTGAAGTATATTATAAGCCCAGCTGTGTAGTTTGGAACTTTAAGGAAGTGTTCTCATAATTCTGGCTATAATGCAATAGCAGATGATTAACTTCTCTGAGGTTTTTTCCCCAATTCTCAGAGAAGATAAGCTGCCTATGTAAAGGGTACCTAATCTCCCTTTTGGTGGATAATCAGCTTGCTTTATATATCCCTTATTCTAGCCCTTAAATGAAGAAAAATCGTGGAGTTACAGATTCAAATTATTTTCTAACTTTGTTGATAATGCCTAAAAAGCACTTAATTGCTCCATACTATGTTTTAAAATCTGTTTTCAATAACCCTACAATTCTATTAGAGGTGCTTTAAGAATCCAGGAGGTGCCCTAGCTGGTTTGGCTCAGTGGATAGAGCATTGACCTGTGGCCTGAATGGTTTGATTCTGGTCAAGGGCACATGCCGGGGTTGCCGACTCAATCCCCAGTAGGTGGCGTGCTGGAGGCAGCCAATCAATGATTCTCTCTCATCATTGATGTTTCTATCTTTCTCTCCCTCTCCCTTCCTCTCTGAAATCAATAAAAATATACTTAAAAAAAAAAAAACATGTCCCATACATGTTTTTTAAAAAAAAAGTCCAGGAGGTATGGGTAGCACTTCATGTTGTGACTGAGTGAAGATGTGGGAATTCTCTCAATCAACTAAAGCAGATCTCTTGTTAACGTATGTAAAAAATAAAATGATTAATTATAAAATATGTATTTTATTAAAAATTAGTTTAAATATTACTGGTTTAGTGTCATGTACAAATGAAGTGTTGTGAAAACTTACTAAAATCCAGATTATAAAATCTATTACTACTTTTCCAAAATATTCAAACCATTCTTCTCTAGCTCCTTTAAAACCAAAGAAATATCTGTTAAATGTATTTAGACTTATTGGAAAACCACAGTAATGACTTTGAGGATTAACCCAATCTCAAAAAAATAATGTATTAACAAGGGAATATACAGTTTATTTTTTATCATATGATATGGTAAAGAACCACATTTGGGGGGGGTAATAATCCTGTTGGTTTCTAAAGAGGAATGAGAAATAAAGCTTCATGGGATGACACTGGAATAAGTTCTAAAGGATTCACCCTTCACTTCCACAAGCTTACTTGGCCCTTCAGAATTTGATGCAATCCTGGAGGCAGTGGTCTATTCACTGTAAAAAACCTATGAATGGATGTCCTCCACAGGAATGCATGTCAAATCTCCAGAACAAAATTTTAAAAAGTCAACCTTGGAAAGTCTAATAAGACTCATTGGCTTCAATTGTCCAAATAAATAGCTTAAACATTTTCCCAATTAAAGCAGATGCAAAGAAGTTAAATAAATGCCTATATCCATTTGGCATCAATACAGTAAGGACCTGTCACACTCCAACAGACATTAACAGCTGCTGGTGACCAGTGGATCTTCTTAGTGAACTGAACTAGCACATGCAGCAGAATACGCTCAATGAGAAATCATAACAGAATGAAAACACTAATCTCAAGAATTTGAGAAAACTAATCTGGCATAATCCACAAATTTTTATTGTTCTATTGAAATTATGTTCTTAAGATTTTATTATCAAGTGCATTAGGAAATGTTTTATACTAGTAGTATATAAGGAAAATATCACTGTAATAGTTAAAGCAGAATTCAAATTAATAAAAAACTAAGGACATAAACATTATAATTTCTGACTCCCACAAATGTATCTATGAGAAAGAATGTTAGAAGACTCTAAAATATCCACAGTAGCCCTAGCTGGTTTGGTTCAGTGGATAGAGCGTCGACCTGAGGACTGAAGGGTCCCAGGTTTTATTCTGGCCAAGGGCACATGCCCGGGTTGTTGGCTCGATCCTCCCCAGGAGGGGGTGTGCAGGAGGCAGCCAATCAATGATTCTCTCTCATTGATGTTTCTATCTCTCTCTTCCTCTCTGAAATCAATAAAAATATATATTTAAAAATATATAAATAAATAAATAAAATAAAATAAAATATCCACAGTAGACTTATTTTATTTCTATGACCTTAGTTATTACATGTTTTGTTTTATATTATTTTAACAACTATAATAATGCATGAAGTTTGACCTGGTTGCTATGGAATATTAATAAAGTTTCTTATTATAGTTATTAATTATTAACATAATAAGTATTATTGATAAAGAAGCTATGTCTATATTGTATAGAATAATTATGGTGACAACTAAGTAGGAGTATTATGCTAGAAACTCTTCACAATCAATGTCTGGAAAGAGAAACACAAAACTAAAGTAAGATCTTGCAAATACATATCTGGAATGTTGCTTAAAATTTAAACCAGAGTTTCCCAGTAGGAAGACTAGATTTTTTCTGGGTTTGCATGTCCTGACTTTAATTTTTTAGAGAAGAGGGAACTGCTTTTGTTAAAAAGATAGTCTGGAAAAAATAGTGTATATTTATGATCAAGGTACAGCCCTACTCCTTTGCTGTGGATCATCCTCCATGGATTAAGAGGAAGCCAATTCCTTAATTGGGTGAGATAACAAAAATCCTAGGTCCCTTTAGTGTTCAAGAATTATTGCCAGAGTTTAAGGGGTGTTGGAGGGAGGTAGAAGAAAGTCAAGGTTGGATAAATAGTGATGGATAGAGACTTGACTTGGAATGGTAAACACACAATACAATATGCAGATGATGTATTATAGAATTGTATACCTGAAATCTGTATAATTTTATTAACCAATGTCAGTTCAACAAATTCAATCTAAAAATTACAAATTTTCATTTATAAAACTAGTCACAGAGATATAAAGTACAACATAAGTAACCTCGTCAATAATATAACAGTTATGTATGATGTTAGATGTTTACTAGTCTTATCAGGGTGATCACTTCATGAGGTATACAAATGTCAAATCAATGTTGTTGAAATAAAAAGAATACAGGAAACTTAGCAATTGCCTTACTAAGAATTTGAAGTTAATCTAAAGAAATAAGGTACCTAGAAATAAATTTAACCAAGGAGATAAAATCCTGTACTTGGAAAATTATAAGATACTGAAGAAAGAAAGTGAGAAAGATACAAATAGATGGGAGCATATATCATGTTCCTGGATAGGAAAAATTAGCATAATTAAAGTGTCCATACCACCCAAAACAATGTACAGATTCAATGCAATTCTTACTAAAATACCAATGGCATACCTCACAGATCAAGAACAAATATTCCAAAAAATTATATGGAACCAAAAAGGACCCCAAAGAGCCTTAGCAATCTTGAGAAAGAAAAACAAAGTTAGAGGTATTACACTACCTGATACCAAACAAGGCCATAGTAATAAAAATAGCATGGTATTGGCACAATAACAGGCATATTGATCAATGGAACAGAAAAGAGAGCACAGAAATAAACCCATGTCTTTATAGTCAATTAATATTTGACAAAGGAGACAAGAGCATACAATGGAGTAAAGACAGTCTCTTCAATAAATGGTTCTGGGAAAATTGAACAGATGCATGCAAAACATGAAACTAAACCACCAACTTACACCATACACAAAAATAAACTCAAAGTGGATTAAAGATTTAAAGGTAAGTTGTGAAACTATATAAGTCCTAGATGGAAACATAGGCAGTAAAATTTCAGACATTTCTCATAGAAATATTTTTGCCGATATATCTCCTTGGGTAAGGGAAAAAAAGGAAAAAAATAAACAAATGGGACTACATTAAACTAAAAAGCTTTTGCATAGCAAAAGAAACTATTAACAATATGAAAAGGGAACCCACTAAATGTGAGAACATGTTTGCCAATGATACAGCTGATGAATGATTAATTTCCAAAATATATAAAGAACTTATACTACTCAACATCAAGAAGACAAACAACCCAATTAAAAATATGGGCAAAGGACCTGAACAGACACTTCTCCAAAGAAGACATACAGATGGCCAATAGACATGTGAAAAGATATTCAGCATAATCCTTAATAATAATAGAGAAATGCAAATTAAAACCACAATGTGATATCACCTCACACCTGTCAGAATTACTATCAATAAATTAACAAAGAACAAGTGCTGGTGAAGATATGGAGAGGAATGAACCCTAGTGCACTGTGAGGGGGAATGCAGATTTTTGCAACCACTGTGGAAAACTGTATGGAGTTTCCTCAAAAAAATGAAAATGGTACTGTTTTAGGACCCAGGGATTCCACTTCTGGGAATATATCTGAAGAAATCTACAACACTAATTTGAAAAGAATATATGCACCCCTCTATTCATTGCAGCTTTATTTACAATGACCAAGATTTGGAAATAGCCCAAATGCTCATCAGTAGATAAATGGATAAAAAAGCTATGGTACATTTACACAATGGAACACAACCCGGCCATTAAAAATAGGAAATCTTAATTTTTGCAACAACTCAGATGGACCTGGAGATAATTATGCTAAGTGAAATAAGACAGTCAGAGAGAGACAAATACCAAGTGATTTCACTTATATCTGGAATCTAATAAACAAAATAAACTGAAAAAACAAACAAAATAGAAACAGAGATATGGATAAATGGAACAGAATGACAGCTGTTTGAAGGGAAAGGGGTTTGGGAGCTGGATGAAAGAAGGTGATGGAATTATGAGGTAAAGGGGGGTTGGGGCATGTGGGAGAGGTCAAAGAGGGGGGAATGGAGATGGAAAGAAACCTTGCTTTGGGCAAAGGGTACACAATGCAGTATGCAGATGATGTTTTGTTGAGTTGTACACTTGAAACCTATATGGCTTTGTGAACCAATGCCACCTCAATAAATTCAATAAAAAGTGTTTAATGTAACTCAAAAAAATAAAAGAAAAATATGACCTCAGAGATAAGAAATTATATTTCTTGCCAAAACGTGATACATGTTAGATCTATAGATAGTATATATGAGCCATCCTATCTTTTTTTGTAGCAAATACATAGATGCATCTAGTAAACATTACTGTTTCATTGTCAGTTCCCATTTTCTGCTTCCTGAATGTGTCTCTCTCCTGATTCAAACCCATCCCTTTAACACATCATTCCTAATTAGATGATTAGTGCTTGGAAGGGCAGGAGATAAGTCATTTGCATAATATAATCATAAAACAAAGTTAAAGATACAGATTTTGTTGTTCGTTTGCACAATTATCTTCTTCAGCCTGGGGGGCTGAGATATTAATGTGATTAAACAGTATTTCTGCAAACAGGCAACTGTGTGTCCTTTATTAAAGCAAGGCTGGAGGCAAATGAAAAATTAATTTTAGAAGACAATCAATTTTATTCTACATGACTGTAATAAATAACAGCCCATCTGCAGACAACTCATTAAGCCTTGGGAGGGCACTTGTGTCACAAACTCTAACTGACACACAATGCTGAATTTTCCACCAAAATAGAACTAGTAATAAATGGCCTACCAGCTGCCTTATCAACCTAGAAAATCAATGTATAGGAATTTCCTAGAAAATAAAGTGCATATAGTGTCACTTATAATCAACCAGTTAATTTCAAAAACTGGTTTATGTTGTTTTATATTTGTTCTCTTATGTTCTTAATGTATGCATACATGTGTGTTCACACATATTAGTGTGATACCACTGTCAGGAGTGATAAGAGCTAACATTGACTGAGTTCCTATTATGTGCTAAACACATTATGTACATGATCTCAATCTTTTTGAACAATCCCACGAGTTAGGTAACTAATAATATTCCCATTTTTAGATGAAAAAGAACTGAGGATTAAATGTTCTAGAAAGCTTTGGACTCAGGACAAATGTGGCTTTCTGAGATGGAATAGTAATTCTCTAGGATTCTGTTGTTTAAGAAGAGCTGTCAATCAAAACAGAATAATACACCAATTACGTATTGAAAAAAATTTCCTTAAAATATGAGCATTTCCCAAAGTAAATACAATGAATTGTATTAATTCATGCTTACACTGTCAAACCAACAAACTGAAAACATTTTGAGTACTTGCATTCATATACTATGGTAGGCACTATGAGTGATAAAACAACACATCAGAATGTTCCTGAAGTTAATTCAGAAGCTAGTTTGGGGTGTGATAAAACATATACAGTTTAGGTTCTGGAAAAAAAAATGGCAACGGAATAGAGTCGGGTTTGGAGTCTGTTCCTGGGGCAGAGAGTAGGAACAGCAGAGGTTCGCAGGGGGAGTGTATGTGGGCAAGCCAAGGGACAGCTAAACTCCAGGAGAAGGCGGGGGAGTGCTGGGAAGTGTTCCTCTGACCACGCAGCACCAACAGGGGCTGGGTCCCCTCCCGGAGCTGCGGGCTCACAGGGCGCCTCGCCATCTTGCAAGGAAAGGAGGATTTTATTGGAAACCTGACTTTCTGCGACAACTGCAAACACTGAACTGCTGCGATCACCAGACCACCGGTCCCCTATCAGCGCAAACATTCGGATTCAAAGAAACTCTTCACTGCACCATGGAAAGGTCAGATTTCGCCTGAAATAAGGTGTGGTTTCTAATCCCCGTGGTGGGTGAGGGAAGCGCTGGGTGAGGGAAGCGCGGCAGCCACAGGACCTGCAGGAGCCTGGAGGTCTGTGCCTAGAAAAATCTGTGGCAGTTGGAACTGCCGTGGTCCGTGAATGAGGTCTTCTGAGCTGCTAACAGAAGTGACCTCTTGAAAGCAAGTCATTTTAATCTGAAGAGGAGGGTCAGACTAAGAATTTTCAAAGGAGTGCAGTATCCTCAGTCTGGCGCACAGACCCACTGTCCGCACACTTGGGCTCTTTCCGACTCTGATTGCTAAGCCCAATACATAGAAAAACCCAGGTGGAGGGGCCCTGAAAGACTGCAGGGGGAAGGTGTTTTTTCGGAACCTGGGGACCAGAGCTGCGTGTGACCATCAGAGAGGCAGCTCTGAGGTGCACACCTCCACAAGCTCTGAGGCACACACCTCCACAAACCAGTAGTGAGTGCCATAGAGGGGAAAAAAAAAAAAAAAGAGCTAGAGAGGCCCGGAAGTCAATTCAGAAACACTGCCACCCAGGGGCTGAAACGCTAATTGTCTCTGGTGTAATAAAAAATAAATACGAGAAATTAAGACACGGCTGGCTTAAAAAGCAGGACTGGCTTCCAACACTGAGGAGCCCTGGAATGAAGCTGAACTGAAATACCGCCCAGACTGGGAAAAAGGCGTACCAAACAGAATAATAGAGGAAGTGAATGACAGCCGCTACTGCACATTTTAGTCTTCCTATTTTTTAATTTTCAATTCTTTTTTCAATTTTTTAAATTTTTTATTCTCATATTTTTTATTTTCATTATTTGCATCTTTTACTTAAGAAACTATTTTTTTTCTTTTTCCTCACTTGATTTTCACCTTTTTAATTATTACATTTTTATTTTCAATCAGCACTATTATTACTATTATTTTACTTTTTTTTTAATGTCATTTGATTTTCTCTTTCTTTTATTTTTGGATTAGTGTCCTACATTCGATTTGCATCTTTCCCTTACAATCGTTTTACCCTATCTCAAAGCTAACATTATGCCATCACTCTCCTCCTAACCTTTCCCCTTTCGGTCCCCAGTTTATCTTAACCCTTTCTGGCTTTAGATTTTCCCTACTTTTTCAGTTTACTCTCTGCTAAAACTTCACCCTACTTATATATCTAATTCCCACCCCCTGCTCCAAATCCATACAAACCTCTCTCTACGCTACCTTAAAAAAATTATTTTTCTCTTTGGCCTTATGTTGTTGTTGGCTTGAATGTTGATTAGATTGAATTTTTATGCTTTTTTATGAGATTGTTTTGATTATTCTTTTTGTTGGTTTGGTTGGTTCTTTTGTTTGCTTTGTTTTTGTTTGTTTTTTACTTTTGTTTTCCCTTGCCTCACTTGATATTAGCTGGTGTTGCAGTTTGTATTAATCTCCAGGCTCGTGTTGCTGGAATTTGCTGGGAATAGTGGTTGTTCTAGTGGAGTTTACTCCCCATATATATAGATCGTTCCCCTTTTCTCTCTTAGTATCGTTCTTGTCTCTCTTACTTTTTTTTTCTTTTCTTTTTCTTTTCCTTTTTTTTCTTTTTCTTTTCTTTCTTTCTGCTCTTTTCCCAAGTTCAGATTCACACTCTTTGGTTTTTTTTGTTGTTGTTGTTCTTTCTTTTTACTCACCCTCTTCCACTCCTATTCCCTAATTTGTCTTTCTCTGGTGGTTACCTTTATTGGAGATTATTAATATCACGAATACAATTCTGTTCAGTGCCTTGTCTGTTGTGCCTGGTTGTGTTGTATTTTATACCTTTAAATCAACACCAGAGAGAGAAATCTATATAACCAGACATCCGGAGAAGAGAGACCATGAGGAGACAAAGAAATAGCTCCCAGAAAGAGAAGCAGGCATCACCAGAAATGGAAGTAAACGATTTAGAGGCAAACAACCTATCAGAGAAAGAATTCAGAGAAATGGTCATAAAGTGGCTGAAAAGGATGGAAGACAAATTCGACAATATGAGTAAGAACCAAGAAGAAATGAAGAAGAACCAAGAAGAAATGAAAAATGACATCGCTGCTGTAAAGAACTCAATAGAAAGCATCAAGAGTAGACTAGATGAAGCAGAGGACCGCATAAGTGAGCTAGAAGACAAGATGGAAAAAAATACCCAATTACAACAGCTTCTAGAAACAAAAATTAGAAAGATTGAGGAGAGCCTAAGGGAACTTCAGGACAACACAAAACAAAACAACATAAGGATAATAGGGGTGCCAGAAGGAAAGGAAACTGAGCAAGGAATAGAAAACCTGTTTGAAGAAATAATAACAGAAAACTTCCCTGATATAGGGAAGAAAAAACCCACACAAATCCAAGAAGCTCACAGAGTTCCAAGCAAAATGAACCCCAAAAAACCGACACCAAGGCACATTATAATTAAGTTGGCAAACACCAACGACAAAGTAAGAATCTTAAAAGCGACCAGAGAGAGACAGACAGTTATATACAAAGGAACCCCCATCAGACTAGCAACTGATTTCTCAACAGAAACTCATCAGGCCAGAAGGGAATGGAATGAAATATACCAAGTCATGCAAAGAAAGGGTCTAAATCCAAGAATACTGTACCCAGCAAGGCTATCAATCAAAATTGAAGGTGAAATCAGGAGCTTCACAGACAAAAAAGGACTAAGGGAGTTTATCACCAGCAATGAAAGAAATGCTAAAGGGTCCGCTGTAAAAAAAAAAAAAAAAAAGAGAGAGAAAGAAATAGGAAGCAAAGAAGGAACACAGGGGCACAGGGGTATAGAATAAAAATGGCGTCAAATAAGTACCTATCAATAATAACTTTAAATGTAAATGGATTGAATGCCCCAATCAAAAGACACAGGGTAACAGATTGGATAAGAAAACAAAACCCAGATATCTGCTGTCTACAGGAAACCCACCTCAAAAAAAAAGGATGCACACAGACTGAGAGTAAAGGGATGGAAAAAGGTTTTCCAGGTGAATGGAAATGAAAAAAAGCTGGGGTAGCAATACTTATATCTGACAAATTAGATCTCAAAGTGAAGGACATAACAAGAGATAATGAAGGCCACTTCATAATACTAAAGGAAGAAATCCAACAAGAAGAAATAACTCTGGTAAACATATATGCACCCAATACAGGAGCACCAAGATACATTAAAAAACTCCTGGAAGATATCAAAGGAGAGATTGACAACAATACAATAATACTAGGAGACTTCAATACCCTACTATCACCATTGGACAAATCCTTTAAACAAAAAATCAGCAAAGAAATATCAATCCTAAATGACTCACTAGAACAGATGGAATTCATCGACATCTTCAGAACATTTCACCCAAAAGCCACAGAATATACATTCTTCTCAAGTGCACATGGGTCATTTTCAAAGATAGACCATATGTTAGGACATAGGCAAAGTCTCTCCAAATTCAAGAAGATAGAAATCATATCAAGTATCTTCTCAGATCACAGTGGCATAAAACTGGAAATCAACTACAATAAAAACAACCCATAGAAATGAAAGACTTGGAGACTAAACAGCATGCTATTAAACCATGACTGGGTTACCAAAGACATCAAGGAAGAAATAAAAAACATCATGGCAACAAATGACAATGAAAACACAACAATCCAAAATCTATGGGAAACAGCGAAAGCAGTCCTGAGAGGGAAGTTCATAGCTCTACAAGCCTACTGCAAAAAACAAGAAACAATGGTAATAAATTACCTAACTCAACAACTCAAAGAGTTAGAGAGAGAGCAACAAGATAAGCCCAGTGTAAGCAGAAGGAAAGAAATAATAAAGATCAGAGCGGAGATAAACGACATAGAGACCAAAGAAACAATACAAAAGATCAACAAAACCAAGAGCTGGTTCTTTGAAAGGATAAACAAGATTGATGAACCTCTAGCCAGGCTCACCAAGAAGCAAAGAGGACCCAAATAAACAAAATCAGAAATGAAAGAGGTAAAATAACAACATACCCCGACGAAATACAAAGGATTGTTACAAAATACTACGAACAACTCTATTCCAACAAACTGGACAACCTAGAGGAAATCGACATATTCCTAGAAAAATACAACCTTCCAAAACTCAATCAGGAAGAATCTAAGCAGCTCAACATGCCAGTAACTATGGAAGAATTTGAAGCAGTCATCAAAAAGCTTCCGGCAAACAAAAGCCCGGGGCCAGATGGCTTCACAGGAGAGTTTTACCAAACTTTCAAGGAAGAACTAAAACCTATCCTCCTCAGACTATTCCAAAAAATTCAAGAGGAAGGAACACTCCCAGGCTCCTTCTATTAAGCCAGCATCACCCTAATACCAAAACCAGATAAATACAACTCAATGAAAGAGAATTACAGGCCAATATCCCTCATGAACATAGATGCCAAAATCCTCAAGAAAATTCTAGCAAATCGGCTCCAGCAGTACATCAGAAAGATCATACACCATGACCAAGTAGGACTTATCCCAGGAATGCAAGGATGGTACAATATCCGCAAATCAATAAACGTGATACATCACATAAACAAACTGAGAGATAAAAATCACATAGTCATATCAATAGATGCAGAAAAAGCATTTGACAAAATCCAACACCCTTTCTTGATAAAAACTCTCAACAAGGTGGGAATAGAAGGATCATACCTCAACATAATAAAAGCTATATATGATAAACCCACAGCAAACATCATACTCAATGGGCAAAAACTAAAACCATTTCCCCTAAGAACAGGAACAAGACAGGGATGCCCACTCCCACCACTCCTGTTTGACATAGTACTGGAAGTATTAGCTGTCGCAATTAGGCAAGATGACGAAATAAGAGGCATCCAAATTGGAAAAGAAGAAGTGGAGCTCTCCTTATTTGCAGATGACATGATATTGTACATAAAAAACCCAAAAGATTCCATCAAAAAACTAATAGACTTAATAAATGAATTCGGCAATGTAGCGGGATACAAAATTAATGCCAAGAAATCTATGGCATTTCTATACACCAATAGTGAACTTACAGAAAGAGAGACTAAAAAAGCAATCCCATTTACCATCGCACCAAAAAAATTAAGATACCTAGGAATAAACTTAACTAAGGAGGTAAAAGACCTATACTCAGAAAACTACAGGACACTGAAAAAAGAGATAGAGGAAGACGTAAACAGATGGAAGAACATACCATGTTCATGGATTGGTAGAATCAACATCATTAAAATGTCCATACTACCCAAAGCAATCTACAGATTCAATGCACTTCCCATGAAAATACCAACAACATATTTCACAGACCTAGAAAGAACTCTCCAAAAATTCATCTGGAAAAAAAAAAGACCCCGAATAGCCATAGCAATCCTGCGAAAGAAGAATAAAGTAGGTGGGATCTCAATACCAGATTTCAAGCTGTATTACAAAGCCACTGTTCTCAAAACAGCCTGGTACTGGCACAAGAACAGACATATTGATCAATGGAACAGAATAGAGACCCCAGATATCGACCCAAACCACTTTGCTCAATTAATATTTGACAAAGGAGGCATGAACATACAATGGAGTCAAGACAGTCTCTTCAATAAATGGTGTTGGAAAAACTGGACAGATACATGCAAAAAAATGAAACTAGATCACCAACTTACACCATACACAAAAATAAACTCAAAATGGATACAGGACTTAAACATAAGACGGGAAACCATAAAAATACTAGAAGAATCCACAGGCAACAAAATCTCAGACATATGCCAAAAGAACTTCTTCACTGACACTGCCCCTAGGGCAATGGAAGCTAAAGAGAAAATTAACAAATGAGACTACCTCAAAATAAAAAGCTTTTTTACAGCAAAAGAAACCATCAACAAAACAACAAGAAAGCCCACTCCATGGGAAAACATATTTGCAAATGCTATCACTGATAAAGGTTTAATCTCCAACATCTACAGGCAGCTTATGCAACTTAGTAAGAGGAAGATAAATGATCCAATAAAAAAATGGGCAACAGACCTAAACAGAATATTTTCAAAAGAAGACAGAAGGAAGGCCAAGAGACACATGAAAACATGTTCAAAGTCACTTATTATCCGAGAGATGCAAATCAAAACAACAATGGGTACCATCTCACACCTGTCAGAATGGCTATCATCAACAAATCAACAAACGACAAGTGTTGGCGAGGATGCGGAGAAAAAGGAACCCTCGTGCACTGCTGGTGGGAATGCAGACTGGTGCAGCCACAGTGGAGAACAGTATGGAGTTTCCTCAAAAAACTGAAAATGGAGCTCCCATTTGACCCAGTAATCCCACTCCTGGGAATATATCCGAAGAAACTAGAAACACCAATCAGAAAGGATATATGCACCACTATGTTCATAGCAGCACAATTTACAATAGCTAAGATTTGGAAACAGCCTAGGTGCCCATTAGCAGATGACTGGATCGGAAAACTGTGGTACATCTACACAATGGAATACTATGCTGCCATAAAAAGGAAGGAATTCTCATCATTTGCAGCAACCTGGATGGAATTGGAGAACATTATGCTAAGTGAAATAAGCCAGTCAATGAAAGAAAAATACCACATGATCTCACTCATTTAGGGATAGTAAAGATCATTATAAAGTGATGAACAAAAAGATAGATACAGAGACAGTAAAGCATCAAACAGACTTTCAAATTACAGGGAGAAAGTTAGGAAGAGGTGAGGGAGTTATGAAATCAAACGAAGGACTTGTATGCATGCATATAAGCATAAACAATGGACGCAAAACTCTGGGGGGGGGAGGGCATGTGTGGGTGTGGGGTAGGGGGGGTAATGGTAAGATATGTACACATATAATACCTCAATAAAAAAATATTTAAAAAAAAGTAAAATTAACCCAGATGTTCAACTAATGAATCAATAAACAAAATGTGGTATATCCCTAAAAAAAAAAAAAACATATTCAGTTTAAAACTTAACATTTATAAAAAAGAAAATGGAAGAGGGAGGAGAAGAAGAAAGAGGAGGAGAAGAAAAAAGGAGGAGGCGGAGGAACAAGAGAAGAAAAAGAAGAGGAAGTTGAAAGAGAAAGGTTGTCTGTAGATAAATGTTCAGAGAATCAAGAGTTCACTGCAGGTGATGAGGTAAGTCCTCATTGAGGATGTAAAAATTCAGCTATATCTTTAGAAATGAAACTTGTTTTCAACAAGATTTTAGCAGAGGAAATTCTTCCTGGGAAGAATTCTCATCATTTTCTGATATCAGTTTCCTAGGCAGTTTACATTACATCAGTACCTTTCATTCAGTTTTAACAAACCTACTGATGATTCCTACTTGAATAAAAACTTCATTTGAGGTTCTAATCTCATCAGATAAATACTGTGTAATAGATACTAGGGTTATAGTGCCTAAAGTAGTCTTTCTACAACACTTTGGACAGTGGACAGTGTAGCCTGATTGAGATAACCCAGTGTCTGGTGTATACATATGTCTCTTTTCAGTGCTATATAAAAAAGAAAAACAAGATTTTTTACAACAAACCCAACAGAGCTAAAATAAAATTTTAACAATGCAACTGACTTTTCCCACCCTAAAGGAAGTGTCTTAATAGCAGATGTTACTACATTTGGCTTCTGTTGCTATTCTCCAGCTGCAGAAATTAAATATGTCTTAATAAGTGATTGAACCTAATGGTGGTTTGCAAATGTTGACCAAATCCTTCTTTCCAACCATTCTACTAAAATGTCAGGTGAATGGCTGGGCAACACCTGACAGAAGAACTTCATTTCTTAGGACAGTCCTACTTAGGTAATTAGCAAGGACTTAAGATCGAAACCACCAGCCTCTTAGCTTTGCTCTGCAATGATTTCACCTGAGAACCTATTTAAAGCTTTAACTATTTCTTCATCCAAGGTCACAGAAATCCCAAGAGTAGTCAAAGAGTAGCTAGGAGATGTGATGACTACAGCAAGAGTTGTTTAAGTAGCTGCCATTTGAGGTTAATAATGCATGAATCAGAAAAGCAGGTGTTAAAATAGACATATATTGATTGGGTTTCTCCCACGTGGAATGCATTATGAACCACCTATAGGTAAAAACTGACTATTTCTTAGTTCTGCACTGTGTCTAGCATATTTGCAGTACTCTGTCTATAAAATACCCATGTGTTGACATGAAAATAGGAAATTAATTTATTCTTCATGGATATATGATGTACTAATAAGATCAACAAACACACATCCTGAGACAGACAATGTTCCTGGTATAAGATCAGTTCATAATAAAATGAAGCACATCATATATTGTAAAATAATGTTAATAATAGATTAAATAAACCAAACATTATTTCAATTATTTAGAAAGTTATTTTTTACTAGCGTTCCTGTTGCAGGAAAAATCCTGCAATAGGGTTTCCTGCTGCACTCTACCCCACCCCGCCTCCGCTCCTCCCTTGTCCCCCAGCCCGTCTTCTCCCCCGGCCCCGCCTCCGATCCTCCCTTCTCCTCCCCGCCCCTGGCTTGCTTGCTTCTCTGAAGCTTTGCTCCCTTCAGCATCTCTTGGCTTATTTCTATGCTGTCTTGATATGCAAATTAGCTGCCATCTTTGTTGGGGTAATTTGCATACTCGTCCTGATTGGTGGGTGTGGCTTGGCTGGTGGGCGTGGCTTGGGAGTAGCGAAGGTGTGGTCAATTTGCATATTTGTCTATTATTAGGTAGGATTATACACTTCAAAACAGCTTAACAGAAGCACAGCATGCCTATGGCAAAACAGGGATGGTTATAGTAAATTTTCAAACCTTCATAATATAATAAATGGATTATGTGTGCTTTTTAATTGATGATCTAATTGGCTTTATTAAGCAATTCATGAATCAGGCAGCATCCCATCTAGCAACTAGAAGGGTGCTCCCTGGATTATTTCTTAAACAATACCTTTGGTCAAGTTTACTTCCCTGAGATCCTAATTCCAGTAACGTTAAAGTCTTTAGAAATTAAATGAATAGTTTTTTTTAAAAGAGGTGTCTTTTTTATTTTCATTTTATTTTATTGATTTTTTACGGAGAGGAAGGAAGAGGGATAGTTAGAAACATCGATGAGAGAGAAACATTGATCAGCTGCCTCCTGCACACCTCCTACTGGGGATGTTCCCACAACCACGGTATATGCTCTTGACCCAAATCGAACCTGGGACTTTTCAGTCCACAGGCTGATGCTCTATCCACTGAGCCAAATTGGTGAGGGCAAGTTAACAGTTTTTTAACAAATGCAACTGATAGCATTACAATATGTACTACAAAATTTGAAATATGATGCATTAAGACTCCTTTTTCTTTTTCTTTTTTTAAATTTATCTTTATTGTTGAAAGTATTACAGGTGTTCCCTTATTATCCCCATTGGCCCTATCCATCTTGCACCTGCCCCTCTCCCTGCCAGGCCTTCGCCACACTATTGCCTGTGTCCATGGGTTATGCACATCTATAATAATAAAAGTGTAATATGCTAATTATACCGGACGTCTTTCCAGATGTCCTTCCAGACAACATTCTGCATGAAACTGGGGCTGCAAGGGAAGCCCGGGTCCCAGGTGCCAGAGGGAAGCCGGTGCTGGCAGCTGGAGGAAGGAAGGCCTACTCTTGCAGGAATTTCATGCATGGGGCCTCTAGTGTGTATACAAATTCTTTGGTTAATCTTACCCTGCTCCCATCCCCACCTTCTCTCTGAAATTCATCAGTCTGTTCCATGCTTCTATGTTTCTGGATCTATTTGGTTCACCAACTGATTTTGTTCATTAGATTCCACATCTGAGTGAGATCATGTGATACTTGTCTTAATCTAACTGGCTTATTTTGTTTATCATAATACTCTCCAAGTCCCTCCATGCTGTCCCAAAGGGTAAGAGAAGGACTCCTCTCTTAATCCTTAGCAATTTCAACAAACAATGTACACATAGATGATAGACCAACACCCTTTCTTTCATTTCTTGAACTCCTTTCCCCCACAGATCTTGTCCTTTTGATTTCAGCCACTCACACACATGGTCATACCTTAAACCAGGGGTTCTCAAACTTTTTAAACAGGGGGCCAGTTCACTGTCCCTCAGACCGTTGGTGGGCCGGACTATAGTTTAAAAAAAAAAACTATGAACAAATTCCTATGCAAACTGCACATATCTTATTTTGAAGTAAGAAAACAAAACGGCAAAAACACCCGCATGTGGCCTGCAGGCCGTAGTTTGAAGACGCCTGCCTTAAACCTTGTATTTACCCGTAACTGCAACTCTTTCATACTCTTAATTTTGTGCATCCTACTCTCTAACACTACTACTTCTGGTTTACTCCTTCTAGCACTCCAACAGTCTTTTGACCTCTTCTTGAAAACTTGAATTCATTGATAGTACCATTCTTTCACTGTATCTCTCATCTTTGATATCCTTTTTTTCCTTACCAGTTTAAAACACATTGTCATTCATTGTAATCACTTTTTGCATAAACCCTCAACTCTCTTGCCCCTATGTCTTTTTATATTTATGCCATTTAGGAAAATAACCAGTGCCAAAGCTGCTCTACATGATGGAATTAAAAATCACAACCACACTGATTATTTTGAATTTATTATCATAAAACCCAATGGATATTTAATGTTACCAGGCAATCATACTAAACTTTTAAAAATAGTTTATTCTTCTATTCATCTAAGTGGCTATTTTACATTTTCTCTTTCTCTTCAAACTTACAACACCTGTTTTCCAATCCTCACTCTCATCTAATGACTTTTTTTCCACTTTTCTGGAAAATTGAAACAGGCAGATGAGGACTTCCATGGAGTCCTGATACCAGATCAACCAGAATCTCTACCTTCATACTCAGGTTTCCCATCTATTAACTTACTCCTACCTGATGCCTCTACTTGTTTCAATGGATCCTATCTACTCTCTCCTATTCAAGAATATCTCTTCAGCAATACTTGTCTCTCTTTCCTACATCAATTTGAAAAAAAAAAGTTAATGGATTATTTTTAACAACACATGCTGTTATTTCTTCCATCTTAATAAAGTATAATAACTTCATAATCCATTTTCCTTGCTCTCAAGATACTCCCTCCCACATTGTTTGCTATCTTTGCAGCCAGTCCATCAAAAGTATCATGTATATATTTACTGTCTCCAATTCTTTTCCTCTCTTCAATACATGCCATTCAAACTTTTAATTCCTATTCTTCCACCAAAACTGCTCTCATCAAGGTCACCAGTGATTTCAATTACCATATCCAATGGCTAATTCCCAGTCCTCATGTTTTTATGCTTATTCGTAGCATTTGATACAGTTGATCTCTCCCTCCTTTTTGATACTTTTGTTTTGTTTTGTTTTGTTTTTTGCTTAGCTTTCAGGACAACATTCTCTCTTGGTTTCCCCCCTACATTATTGAATATTCCTTGTCAATTTTGCTGATTCCTCCACTTCTCCCTAATTTCTTTATGTTGGTGTGAACCAGGACTCAGTCCTTAAAATTCTCCTTTTATATATTTGCAGTCACCCCTGTCCAAAATTTTATCTCCTGTCCAGATGTCTCTCCTAAACACCTGACTTGTATACCCAATGACTACTCTACATTTCTGATGAAAAGGCTACTGGTAAAAGATACCTGAAAACTAATACATATAAAACAGAACTCCAAAACTTTTTCCCCAAACCTGTTCCACCTACATCCTTCCCCTTCTCAAATGATGGAAAATTCATCCTCCCAGTTGTTCATACAAAAAATTTTGGACTTGTCCATTACTCTTTTCTTTCTCTCACATGTAGTGTCTAATCTATCAGGAAGTCCTACTTGTTTTATCATCAAACATATTCATAATCTGACCAATTCTCACCACCTCTACTCTACTACTATGGTCTAAGCCACCACCATTGCTCTCCAAGTTTGCCACAATAACAAGCATCCTAACTGCTTTTACCCTTGCCCCAGTTGAAGGCTATTATACTAGCAACCAGAGTGATTCTTTAAAAAACTAAGTCAAGCTCTGGACAGTGTGGCTCAGTTGGTTGGAGTGCCGTCCCATGCACTGGAAGGTCTCGGGTTTAATTCCTGGTTGGGGCACATAGCTAGGTTTCAGGTTCCATCCCCGGTTGGGGTGCATATGGGAGGCAGCTGATATATAGATAGATGATAGGTTAGATAGATGATAGATAGATAGATAGATAGATAGATAGATAGATAGATAGATAGATAGATAGAGATAGAGATAAATAGATATATCCCTTCCTCCTTCTCTAAAATCAATTTTTAAAAAACCCTAAGTCAAATCCTGTTATAGCCTTGTTCAAAACTCTGCAATGACTCCCCATTCCATTCATATAAAACTCAAAGTCCTCAAAATGGCCCAGAAGGCCCTATAATCCCCCCAATATTACCATTATGATCTCATTCCTATTATTCTTCCCCTCACTCACTCCACTCCAGGCACACTAGCCTTCTCACTGTTGTACACACCTGCTAGGCATGTTCCTGCTTTAGGGCTTTTGGTCAAATTATTTCCTCTGCCTGTGACACTCTTTCCCCAGATTTGGCATGGCTGACTCCTCCCTTTCAAGTTTGTAAACAAAGCTCACATTCTCAATAAGGCCTGTAATACCCATTCTATTTAAAATGGCAACCAACTGCAATTCCCCCATATCATTACCTTGACTACTTACTCCATTTTCCCCATAGCACTTACCACCTTCTATTATACAATACCAGTGGCCTGGTGCACAAAATTCGTGCACAGGTGTGGGGGGTCCCTCAGCCCAGCCTGCACCCTCTCCAATCGGAGACCCCCTTGGGGATTGGGCCTAAACCGGCAGTCAGATATCCCTCTCGCAATCTGGGACTACTGGCTTCTAACTGCTCACCTGCCTGCCTGCCTGATTGCCCTTAACTGTCTCTGTCTGCCTGCCTGATTGCCCCTAACCCCTCTGCCTTTCTGCCTGTTTGCCCCTAACCTCTCTGCCTGCCTGCCTGATCGCTCCTAACTTCCCTCTCCTGCCGGCCTGATCTCGCCCCCAATGGCCCTCCCCAACGGCCTGATCTCGCCCTCAATTGCCCTCCCCTGCTGGCCTTGTTGCTCCCAAATGCCTTCCCCTGCCAGCCTGATCTCACACCCAACTGCCCTTCCCTGCTGGCCTGATCACCCCTAACAGCCTCTGCCTGGGCCCCCACCACCATGGCTTTATCCAGAAGGAAGTTGGACATCCGGAAGATGGGCGGTCGACCAGGTCTAATTAGCATATTACCCTTTTAGTAGTATAGATAGATTATATAGGATAGGATTGCTTAAATGGGGTCGGGGGGAGCCTTTTTCATCAGGAGGAGATGCTCTTGGCAGACAAAAATACATAATCCCTATATCTGGACTGATATGCAGCCATATGCGCTATACTGCCAAACCGGTCATTAAAAAATTGAACTGCTTTCTTAAACTTTACACCAAACAGCTGTTGCCCTTAAAACCCCTCCTCAGCCCCCACCTTAGGTTCTGCCTTTGAAGTTCACCCAGATTAGGTTCTGATTGGTTGGTTTCTATGCCAGTCAACGTCAAAAGCCCCACCTCCTAGGCAGCCATTGGCTCCTTGCACTTCACCCAGATTTGGTTCTGATTGGTCAGTTTCTATGCCAGTCAGTGTCTCTGGGCCTATCAATGGGCCTGATCAGAGAGGCAGGGCTGATCAGCAGCCCCAGCAGAAGCCCAAGAGAAAGAGAGGGGCAGCTGCTGGCCAGGCCCCAAGAGAAAGAGAGAGGCAAGGGCTGAACAACAGCTGCCATGGAGGCTACAGATCAGACCCTGCTTCTATCTCCAGACCTCTCTTCAGGCCTGATCCACAGCTCCCTCAGCAGTTATTGCTGGGTCATGGTGCCTGCAGCAGCGGGCACTCCAGCACTGACTTCCGGTTGGTCGAGACTTCAGTCATTTCAGATGTTACAGACCCTGGGTTTTTATATATTAGGATAATCTACTTCTTTATTATACATATTGTTTATTGTCCTCCTCTATTCCCACTTCCTCCATCCTTTGGAATATAACTCCCTTTTCAAGAGCAGGAATCTTTGTTTATTTTTAACAGATGTATCTCAAGTACCTAGAAGAGTTCCTGACATAGAATAGACATCTAATAACTATTTGCAGAATAAATGAATGACTGGTAATTTTTTTATGTGTGCATGCCTTGTCTCTACAGTGAGATTTAAAGCTCTTTGGAGGTACCTACATATCCTAGCATAGTATTTTGGACAGAAGAGACAATTCATATTTTTTAATAAATAGGTCCCAGTTTCATAAATTCTTTCAATATTACCCTTTGATGAACTATTGCCATCTCTACACACTTGCTTGAGTTATTATTCCTTTCACTTTTCCATTTAAAATGTTAAGTTTTTGTTGATTCCCCAAACCTATCTGTACATGCATATGGAACTGAATCTGCACCAAGGGAGTTTAGTTACTATATTTCTGAAAACATCATCATTAGAAAGCAATATTTTCTATCAGGGCATGTACCCTGGAGACATTATATGAAAGCTCCTTCCTGTGTAGTGCTTATCTCTCCTACCAGTTTATCTCTATTTCCCACCACTAGGTTTTCCAAACTTTCCTGAATACCTGGAACAATCCACCATCTAACTAAACTTGTTTGCTCATCTAGTTATCAAGACTTACTACTTCAGAGACAGCATAGAGAATATAGTGTACCCAAGAAGGTTTGTATTCAAGAACTGGTTTGCCTGTACTAGATTATATGGCCTGAAGCAATTTGTTTACTTGCCTACCTTTCAATTTTCTTCCTTAAAATTCCTGGGCAAGTGACCTCCTCCTAGAGTTGCTATGAGATACTGTATGAATAAGCTTTGCAGCCTGTGAATTTCTGCATGAACATAAGGTACTATTATTCTCTAGAAGCATTGTAAGTTTCATTATAATTATGGATGATGCTCCTTTAGCAATGAGTGAAAAAAATCTAAATGAGATTAAGTGATCCCCAGAAAAAACATGTTGTAAAGAAGCCAGCCATCTGTTTATAAAAATTTAGAAATTTTACAACAAAATTAAAACATTATATTTTTAAAAAATAAAAGCATACCTTCCTAAGTATCAGATTAAATTAGCTAATATATGTGGAAGCACTATATAAATATAACCCAGTATATACATATAAAGTTTTTACTATTACACCTAGGTAGTAATTTTAAATTTCCAGACATATTTTCAGGTAGAAGGCATGAAGGAAATATTTAAACTTTACTGTACTTATTAAATACAAAAATGACAAAAATGCCACTTTGATGTTCTTTAATTCAAATTTTAATGTTCATTAAATAATCTTGAAGGCTGTGGTTCAAACCACTCTGTAAAATGCAAACTTAGTTATTATTGAATACAATAAAAACTTGACACACATAGCCAAAGACAAAATACAACCCTTTTTAAAAAATTCATACTCAACATGAGTTTTAAAATGTGCTATGGCAAGCTAGAATCAGACTAACAGACCAATAATAGTAAGGAAACTTACAGAAGAAATGTAAATGATACCATATAAAAGATTTTGAAAATTGAAGTTAACATTTACTACCATAATAAAGAAATACTATTTTACTGACAACACATATTCAAATGTGTTATTATAGTTTCAACTGCTACCAGCTCATCTCAAATGACATAACATTTCCACATTTTGCCATTAGTGTTCATATTTACAGCTAATATTTTTATGCTTTCTGATCCTGTTAATTAATCTGCTTAAATTAACCACAAAAATAAAATAAATTCCATTAAAGGAAATAATTCATTCAAAAGCTCTGTGGAAAGCCTTTCATCAGCCCACAGGATACTGTCTACCTCTCATCTATCAGCTAGTTTCTAGTCCATTCAATATTTCCATGAGAACTATTTTCTCAAGTGTTCTCCACCCTTATTTAACTTTATTCCTTTGTCCATGCCCAAATGGAACTACATCAATGCTAACATGACCCAAATTATAGTCCTTCTGTCTTTAAAATAAAAATACTGTCAACAATAAAAAATACTAAAAAATAGTTTTTTAAAAGAGGCTTCAAATTGGATAGAAAAGTAAATTATTGAGCTCCACTCCCCCTTCTTTGATGGAACATAAATTTATGTGGAAAAATACTTTTACATTTTTCCCCACTAATACAGAAAAAGATCTAAAAAAGGTATTTCTTTGGTTGTCTATACATTTAAAAACTGAGAACCCTCTTGAAGAAAAGTGATACTCAGAAGGTCAGAATTCAATTCAATGGGACAATGAGACTAAGCTGCAAGGAACTTTAGACTCTGGCAGAATGGGGATTATGTAAACATCATACAACCTCATGAAAAAGAACATGCCCTTAAAATAGCAAAAAACCTGTCAGTCTTCTAGTATGACAAGGATCAAGCTAAGACAAATGCAAATATAAGAAAGGAGCTATACCAAATGTACTAGTATCAATTAAGCTCTTGAGCAGTTACTACCCATTTCATAGCTCACAATGTACATGTTCCCATTGTCAAAATGGCCACTCTTGCAGTACATGATTTGCTCAAGAATATAATGTTGCATTTTTAAACTGCAAGCTGAAAATCTATTAAATATTACCGTTATAGAGTAGAAATGCTTCACAAAAATCTCATTTACTTCTATACTCATCAATGTGTTTTAACCCAAAAGCCACAATTCCTCTGGTATCAACAAATGTTTAACTTAGGAAAGATGGCTATTTAGAGGTCCCAAGCATAGGAAAGTGTAATGAAGTCAACAACTGGGCTCTTGCAATTTGCCAGGTTTTGATCTGCTAACAGCTTTAATGAGTACTGTATCCATTAAGTACATACATCTTTTCATAGACAACATAAAAATAAATTTAAGCAAAATCCTAATTTAGTTAACCACTAACTAACATCTTCCAATACACTGTTATTAGCTATATTGTATAAGCTCTATGCCTGCTTATGCTTTGTTCGCTTCAGATATTTTCTACATGAAGCATTTAATTTCAGATTTAATTCAACCTTAGCATTTTTCTGGGCTATCTCTCCTTCCCACCAGTGAATACTGATAAACTGTAAACACAATTTCATAGTAGAATAAGCAAAATATATTTAGACAGGTAAGTATGCCGTAAACATTTTATAATGCACTGCAAAGCCTAATTAATGTTCCATGATTTTGAACTGTACACGTCACTTGCTGTTTTTTTGCATTAATGTAGATTAGCTAAGAGTTAACCATGTTAACAATTACCTAGGTAATGTGGAAATGAGAAAAATAAGAATTTGGATAGTTATTAAGATCACTACTTTACCCTTTTACAGGCTTATAGTAGGTACTTATTAATCACTAGAGGCTTGGTGCACAAAATTCCTGCAAGGGGGGCAGGTGTTCTTCAGCCCAGCCTGCACCCTCTCCAATCTGGGACCTCTTGAGGGATGTCGGACTGCCCATTTAGGCAGTCAGACATCCCTTTCACAATCCAGGACTGCTGGCTCCCAACCGCTCACCTGCCTGCCTGCCTGATCACCCCCTAACCACTCCCCTGTCAGCCTGATCAATGCCTACTGCTCCCCTGCTGGCCTGGTCACCCCTAACTGCCCTCCCCTACAGGCCTGATCACCCCCAACTGCCCTCCCTTTCAGGCCTGGTCCTTCCCAACTGCCCTCCCCTGCTGGCCATCTTGTGGCAGCCATCTTTTGTCCACATGGGAGCGGTCATCTTTGACCACATGGGGGTGGCCATCTTGTATGTTGGAGTGATGGTCAATTTGCATATTACCTCTTTATTAGATAGGACTAGAGGCCCAGTGCACAAATTCATGCATCTGTGGGGTCCCTCGGCCTGGCCTGTGCCCTCTCACAATCCGGGACCCCTCACGGGATGTCAGACTGCCTGTTTAGGCCTGATCCCCACAGGCCAGGCACAGGAACCCCACAGGAGCACAGAGTGCACCAGGCCTCTAGTATGCATACAAGATCTTTTGTTAATCTCTTCCCGCCCTCTGAGATTACTTCTGGGATTCTTAATTTATAATTATGGGATTGAGAACTGGTTTTGCCTGTTCTCTGAGATTTATCAGTCTGTTCCATGTTTCCCTTTGAGATTCATCAGTCTGTTCCATGTTTCCATGCTTGTGTGTTGAGCATCTGCCCCGTGGTGGTCAGTGCGCATCATAGCTACCGGTGGAACAGTTGAATGGTTGAATGGTCGCTTAGGCTTTTATATATATAGACTAGAGGCTCAGTGCATGAGTTCGTGCACGAGTGGGTCCCTCAGCCTGGCCAGCAATCAGGGCCAGTGATCAGGGCCACGGGAGGTTGGCCAGGGGCAGGGGCCGAGGGAGGTTGGCTGGCCAGGGGGAAGGGCCACGGGAGATAGGCCAGCCAGGGGGAGGGGCTGAAGGAGGTTGGCCAGCCACCCCAATCGGGGCCATTGGGGCCAGCCAGGGGAAAAAACCACGGGAGGTTCAGCCAGCTAGAGGGAGGGACTGTGGAAGGTTGGCCAGCCAGCCCTATCGGGGCTGACTGGGGCCGGCTGGCCGGGAGGAGGGACCATGGGACGTTGGCTGTGGGAGCACACTGACCACCAGGGGGCAGTTTCTGCATTAAGCGTCTGTCCCCTGGTGGTCAGTGCGTGTCATAGCAACCAGTCAACTGGTCATTTGGTCGCTTAGGCTTTTATATATAGAGATTTGTTGAAATGAAGTGACAAATGTATGTGTGTGGGTGTTTATATATATATATATATATGATATTCAAGCTGAATATTCTACTTGGATTATAAAATGAGACCTGAAACTTGTGTACTATGTATGAAATGCACTATTCCATAATTTTTTCTATGAATGAACTTCCCTTTTTTCTTCTTCAAATAAATACCTAGAGGGTACCCATAAATCTTTTCACAAAATAAATTTAGAAGTTTAACAGATCACAGGCTATTTTCAAAGCAGCAAGCTTAACATTAAACATGTAATTATACATGTCTGCAAATAATCTTGTTTTCCAAAGTTACTTAAGGTCTAAATATAATACATGTAATGGTCAATGTATTCTGAACAAATAAAAACAAGCAACTCTTTCTTGTCTCTGTTTTATTTTTTGCCATATAATATTATATAGAACTACATGCAAAGCAAATCAAACGCTAAGCTCGAGGACCTATTTAAAACTCTAACACAAATGAGAGCAAATTTTTCATGAAAAAAAACCCACGCTTTTTAAATCCATAGTTGCACATTTTAATATGTACTTTAGAATAACTAATTTTATAAATTTTTGAAGACTCATATCCCTTGCAATGAGTATATGTCAGAGAAAAGATACTGAAATCCATTAACTACAGCTATTCTTAAGGGGAAATACCTGTTTTATTCCAATATCCTCTTGATGTGTATTTTATTCATGACATGAGTAATTCTCTACATTTATAAAACTAAAATATTTTATATTTCAATAACTGACTTTTTAAAATAATTTTTACTGATTTTGAGAGAGGGAGAAAGGGAGAGGGAGCGAGAAACATCAATATGAGAGCCAAACATTGATTGGCTGCTGCTTGCATGCCCCCCCCCCCCCGGCCCTGGGGATGGAGCTTGCAACCTGGGCAGTGCCCCGACCAGGAAATGAACTGGCAACCTTTCAGTGCACAGGAGGATGCCCAACCAACTGACCCACACGGGCCTCTGACTATTTTTAGTTGAACCTTTCTGGTATAATTTCTAAAGACACACACACAAAAAAAAACCAGTGTTTACTGATATAACACATGAAGCAGATATGAGAAAGGAAGTGTAAACATTATTAAAAAATGAATATGGCAAAAATTGTAATCTCAAAGATTTCACAATTTAACAAATATTATAGAGGAGATATATGGTTTATATACAATAAGCTAAAGACAGCGTGATTCTAGAATGTAATCTGCATGAGAGAAGAGACTGTTTTGTTCACTCTATTCACACACCTGGCATCACATAGTACACACTCTACAAACACACACACTATCAACAAATCTAATCATGAGATCAAAATTATTGTAAAGAGGTTTTTATTTTATTGAAATTTCAATAACTAAGTGAATAGGTTGAGTTCTCCAAATATCTACAGATTAAAGACAATACTGGAAAGAAGGTACTCACTGGGGTATAACTTACATCCTTTGGAGAACTGTTTTTGGTGAGGTCCTTTTGAGTCTTTGTAATTAAACTTTTTTGGATTGAATTCAAGAGCAGAACCATATCATAAAGCTCCCCACCCTACTGCCCATAGTATTATTAGAGCTAGTCTTCAGAGTCTGTATGTTCATTATCTTTTCAGAAGGATCAAGGCCAAACATAAATATCTAATAACTTTTTATGAATGGTCATATTAAAGTTTTCATATAATTTCTGTGAATTTGGTGTACCTTAATATGGCATTAAACTTAACATTCTTAAATTAGGTACTGAGTAAATTGCATCTATGTACCCTAGTACCAAAGCCATTAAGAGACAGTATGCTCTTATATAACTATGTGTTTTTTTTAATGTTTTTACTCCAATACAGCATGGTATCTCACAATTGATACATAATGAAGATAATGAATTTAAAAATATAATGGTAAAAATCATTTTATATAAATATTCCTTGTGATGATATTATAATACTTTTTAGAGACACAAATGAGAGACAGACTTCTTCCAAATAACTGAAAGCTCAGAATCTAACATATTGCTGTAAGCTATAATCGTTATAACTGTTAATCCAATACACCTTTTATACAAACCCATAAACACATGAGTGGAAAAATAGCACAGATGTTCATCTCTAATGCAATTTCCATTCAATTTCCTAAGTGCGGTCCCTGTGTGCAAACTAGCTTAACGTTATGTTTAGCTTGCAAATTCTTTTAATAAATAATGAATGCAATAAAACTAGGAGATCAATGGCAAGCTGAGAAATCATAAAAAAAAAAAAAACCTTTTGTGTTCAGGCTGTTACCCATTTCAAACTTTAATCCAGAGACAGATCAATATTACTTTTTTCTTTTTAGCCCATCACATAAATAGAAGATAGACTAAATGTAGCCTAAATGCTGTTACCAGGTAGCTGTTGCCAGCAACCTGACAAGTTTATTGGACACACTTGCGATTGAATGTTTTATACCCTAATATACACACTACATTACACATGATTAAAGAGTCAACTTGTTTAAAAATGAAAAGGTTATATAGCAATAAAAATACCGTGGTTCATTATTTTTTAAACTTTCCTGTACTATATTTTTTTCCAGTAGTGTAATTACAAAGTTTTCACCACAATTTGCTCTAATAAACTAAATAATTGTAATGGATCAAAATAGTACATACATTTGAGTAGTTTCAACCTCAGGGGTCCTAGATGAAAGTTAATTTTACTTTTCAAAGTTAATTACAGTCAAAAACCTAAGTTAGTCCTTTAAATGGATGGGGAGAATAATTCATGCAAATTTATGTTGCAGTTGGATGGGTCTTGATATTATCCAGGAAAATAGTAAATAATTAAGCTTAAGTATTTGTGTTTCTATTCACAAGCTATAGATAAAAGGAGGAAAACCCTTTTCTCACCAACTCATTTTGGATAAATATGCATTTACTGTTTGAATGAGAATCAAAAGTTGACTGTCACCAGGGTTAATGCTGATATCTAGTAGTATCAGTCTAAATAACTGAGTATCATTTTATGGTAGTAGGCTTGTTTTATTAAACCTGCTTATTCATAACATTGGAACATAAATTAGAACATTATAAGTTAAAAATTCCTCCTTAGAAATTATTATTACAATCTGAGGTTTTGATTTATGTAACAAATTTGGTTCTCTTTTAAGGATATCATTATAGGTAGTGATAAATATATCAATTTGTTCTTTAGTTATATTAAATTCAATTTTGCATTAAAATGTGGATTATACCTTATATTCACATTCTCAATATAATAATTTCACCAATTCTAATATATAAATTTAGCTGTAAAGAAGGCTGTGAAAAGATATCGCATGTTTTAAGCAAAATGTGAAAAAAATTAACTCCTCCATAACTTTATTGAACTTCACTATAAACTTCCTTTTAAACTCTACTGTAGATCATAGCATGTACCCTAAACTTTCAAGATTAGCCTAACACTAGAGATTAAAAATTTCCTGAAGAATTTGAGACCTCAACAGTATCCATTAACAGTGTTTCCTATTTTCCTATCCCAATAAAGGTAACAATAAAATTATGATGAAAGAATACTGTAAAGGCCTACCTCTAAAAACTGATATTTAAATAAAATATATCCCTCAGAAAGTTGAACAAGAGAAAAATTGAATCTCCTTTTTAAAATTTGTGTTTTCAAATATCAGAGTTTAACTAAAAAATTATAACACCTACAACATTAAATTCAAAATATTTCACAGTTGACATAATCGTTTCGGTTCTAAAACAAACATACTGAAATCATTGGTGAAATGAAGTATGGTACTTATGCAGGTAGTTAATTGATTTCACTAGTTATCACAAAGTTCCTTTTGGTGTGTATATATTTTTCTATAGTCTAAGAAATTAAACTATAAAAGCAGCATTCATTGTTACTAAATTATTTTTGATTTACCAATAATTAGCCAAAATATAAATAACTGAAATATACTAAAATAAAATAAACTTTTCCAATATTTTCAGCATTATAAAGTGAGGAAATGATAAATACACAATGGACTGGCTGTCCCTTCCCTGCTAAAAAGAAATATTAAATCCTGTAGGAGTTCTAAATCCCTTAGTAAGAGTATATTGCAGCTGTATTAAGCCAACAAGAAGTTTATTAGTAAGGATTTAAAAACCAACACCTTTCTATAATCAATTTGGATACAGCATTACTCTATTTATAGTGATACTTTCAATGTGTCCCAATCATATATTACTTATTCTCATTTTTACTACTATGATTAAATATTAATGTGTAGACACTATGAAGTACTACACTATATTTAGGTTTTGTTATATTGATTTTCACCATTTTAGAATAGTTAATATATCATGAAAATTAAGAGTCTTGCCCATGAATAAACTTATGATGGGTTTGATATTTTTCTCTGATTTCTTGTTCTAGCAGAAAATGGAAAAAGGGATGCCGCCACTTTAAAAGCTTCAATCTCTTTGACATTGCTGGCAGTGTATGGGAACATTAATGCATCTGTCATGATAACAAGCTAAGAATAACATCTAGACATCAAACCGAGCAGAGAATCCATCTGAAGTGATTCATTCAGATCTGTCTCATTGATTTATTAAACACAGGGCAACATCTGCAGCCTCACAGAGCCGCTTGGTGAAATTAATGCAAGATCAATTCAAATGGAAAAAAGTGTAAAAGAGATAAATCAAAACACAATTTGCATGCAGTTCCACAATCAGGCTTATTGGGTGCAAATGCTCAATTTCCCTTCCAAAGCAAATGTGTTTAAATGTTGTTTTATCTTTTTAGAATTGTGTGATCTGAAGTGACAGTGAAGAGTTTTGCAGGTTGAGATGGTGAAAGGGAAGAAAAGGAAGGAAAAAATGCTACCAAAGACCTTTTGAATATGCAACAAGAATATCATTAATACTGAATTGTTTTTCTTTTGGGGAAAGGTTTGATGTCCTTTCTTTGAAAACAGAGTATTTACAATTTGGGTCAATTAGGATAGATTTTATACATATTTGAAATATATAGAGTGGATAAACCTACATCATTTGTATCTTTAAATGCACCAGATAAAGTACCACTGGAGATCTAGATCGCCAATTGAAATATAATATATTATGATTAGGGTTTCTCACAATTATATTTGCCTGTTAGAAGCACTTTTAAAACATCTAGGGATTAGGAAAGCATCAAATAATTCAGACTTGATGTTTTCTGCAGATATTAGGGATTTCCTGTATGAAACCATATAAAACATTAATGTCTGAAGACTATCACTTCCTAATTTTTTATTGGCATACATGGAGGGTAATATACATAAATATCCAAGGATATTCTCCATCATGTCATGCATCATTTCTTTAATGTAATATCCACCACCTAATAAATGAGCATTGGTACAAATATAAAATCCAGCTAAAATATTTAGATAAATACAAAAATGTTGGTTATTCAGAAGTGTACATTTAAAATAGATGTACATGTGGAAGTTCTATGCACTGGTACATGACTAAATTGTTTTATTTATAATCTTGACATAACTCTTCTAATAAAAGACACAACATTGTTGACTACGTGACTGCTTTTAGTAGACAATATGACTACTCCTTATTACCCTATGAAATAAAATGTCTGTATTTATATCCTACATTAATTTCTGAGACCTTTTTATCATTTCTGAAAATAAAAATATAAGTCCTACAAAATATTAGCCAAGGTAAGTGATGCAAGTTCTTTAAATTTTGATTTTGCTTAACTTCACTATGAATACAAACAATTTTCAAAGTAAATTATGTTATTCTGTGTGGATTGTGAAATATATTTATCAAGTGTGAATGCAAAACCAAACCCATTGAGTGCTTACAATAATTGTATTTCTAGTATTTGAAAGTAGTTTTAAATTGTTGTAAAAGTCTTGATAATTCACATAAAGTTTTTCTACTATGGAAACCCATTTATGTTCCATTTAACACAGTCAAAATAACAATAAACTACAATTAAACCACTTAAAACTTTAATTTAAAAAAAAACCTGAATTTTATTCATTTGAATATACGTGGAATCATGTCTCCAAATGACTTAAAATGTTTTCTTAGTCATACATTCTTGTTATTTCAAGCATCCATTTAACTATATGTAAATGACCAAGTAACATTTAATCAGTTGTTCCTCAAATGAAATTAAATGCTGATCATGAAATCTGACAATGGTACTTTTTTTTTACTTTTAGACATTTTTATTTTTTTAATTTATCTTTATTGTTGAAAGTATTACAGAATATGCCTCCTCTCGCTCTTATATTAAAAACTCCGACTTCTCTTATACAAAAAATAAAAAATAATCACAGCTCTTTAGCTGCAAAAACAAAGATCCAAGACAAGATAACATCTTTTCCCATTTGTTTTGGGTCTTTTATCATCATTTTCTTAATAATCCTCAAAATAATTTATCTGAAATTAGTTTCTAAAAAAGGCATCAAGGAAAAATATTGTATAGCCCTTTGAAATTGAAATGGTGTAAAACTTGTCTTATTTAATAGAACAATGAATAGTCAAAGAGTTTTAGTCTTACTATTCTCTGGTGCCTGAGGAAAGTATTATTTTCCAACTTCTTTCTGTAAAGACATCTTTGAATATTTTGATAATTAGCAAATAAAATAGTTAATATACGACACTGATAGAGTTCTTGTGACTTTTAGTGCTGTCAAAGAAACAATCATGTATGTATTTTACTTATTCATTTTTCTTCAGTAGACATTAATAAAATGTGCTCTGAGCCAAATCAAAATGCCACTTAATGCCAATATGTTAGTCTTTGAAAATTATCAAATTGAAAACGGTCCATTTTTATGTGTTTTGGAATAGTGTAGGAAGCTTTTCAAATTAAAATATCCTAAAAGTCAGGACTTACACTCTTCCCCAGTTATCTGACAGAGAGGGGAAATAATGTTTATTATATATGAAAATAAAATTATGAATGACACCATTACAAATAGGCCTTCAAATGGATTATGGAAATGTATCTATCAGGAGATGAAGATGAATTTCTTTTTTTCAAATAAGAATAGTATGTAGGAGTATCCACTCATTGAATATATACTTTTTCCTTGTACTTTCCCCACCTTTTACCTAGAAATGCTAAGAAATTATGGGTCCTGAATGACAATCCTCTTTAGCCAATTCTCCATTTGTACATCAAGTCACTCATCTTTTTGGGGCATCTCTATAAGCTCTTCTGATATATCTTTCACTCACTCTCTTGGCATCATTCTGATACATCCTACATCTGTCTTCTCTTACTGGCTTCATGTCTCATCTACCTTATTTTGTTTTCCTTGGGCTATATTTGTTTACATCCCATCCCTCACCTTTCTTTTCTTTTTGTTGAATAGAAAAGTCTTAGAAATTATGTTGATCTAAATACTAATTTCACAATTTCATTAAATCACTCAGATGTTGGGAATGATTTAAGGTACACATTTCTGTAAATAATGTTACTTAAAGTCATAAAGCATCCATTATAAACACTATCATATTTTATAGTTTTTAACAACATGGTTATGAGAGCATTTGCATCAGTAAAATTTGGTAATGTTACTTTACTATTAGTTATATTTTTTTCTAGAAAGTGTGAGTTTTTTAAAAAAATTATCTAGAAATTGCAATATAGCTGTGTTTCTAGTTTTCCTCATCTTCATTCATGGACTGAATTTCATAATTTTTTACAATTAAATATTATAACACTTATAACACAATTATATAAAATGCATTTAATAAATAAAATACCCATAAAGAAAAAATTCAATAAGAGGCACATGAAGCATACCTCAGATGTATTTCTTCTTACATTTTTAACATTTCTCTATCACATTTATGCATATACACAAGAACAATTTAAGCCAAAAAAAGTTAGATTGTAAATGCTGTGATAAGGAGTAAATAAAACTTTACTGAATTAAAATAATAACTTAAAAATACATCATATAACAAGGCCCCAAAATAGTATATGAACACCTGCTACTGGATACAGAGTAATTTTCACTTTTCCCTTCTAAGTAGCTCTAATAAAAATTAATTAAAGAAAAGTTTCTATTTACAGAAGAAAGCGTCAAATCACATTAAAATATTAATATATTTGTTTTTAAATGAAAATAATAGATTTTGCTCAAGGATGTGAAAATTAATTGTTAAGAAAAGAAGAATTTCCTATGTGTAATGATTGTTCCACTTTAGATATGAGTGTTTGTAAGAGAGAGAAGAGGGACAGAGGAGGAGAGGGGGAGGAGTAAAGAGAGATGGGGAAAGAGAAAGCTAGAAGATGGGTTTTCATATCTGCAATTGTTTAAATGCTAATTTTTTCAAATGGCAACAAAGGACATAGAAGGCCCTCATGTGAAGTCCTTGGTAACCCTCTGAATTTGTGTATTAGTAAAATGCTTTCTGATCAAAATAAAATGTCCTTTC
The DNA here is from genome assembly GCF_027574615.1 of Eptesicus fuscus. Taxonomy (NCBI): domain Eukaryota; kingdom Metazoa; phylum Chordata; class Mammalia; order Chiroptera; family Vespertilionidae; genus Eptesicus; species Eptesicus fuscus. The sequence continues at coordinate 30,047,784 of NC_072473.1, forward strand.
TACGCCTACAACCTATAATTACTTATTTTATTGAGGGGGCAGTTATCCTTTGTGTTTTAAAGCCCCCTATCTTCCTTAAGAAAATCCAATCTAATAAACCAGGTTTGGAAGCCCCAGATATGAATCAGGAAGGAGTTCTCATATGAACAGGTTTCCATTTAATTGCCAGAACACAGGAGAACAGTGCTCAAAGGAAAAAAGAAAAAAAAAAAGGTTTCTTTGTAAGTTCTGTAGCATTATCTTATTGGAGAAGTCAGCAACAGTTTGTCTGCAAGGTGTCAGTGTGCTTCAACTATACAGAGCAATTTGGATTTTATGACAGATGTGACAACTAAATTAGTTTTAGTTCATAAACCCAGAGATCTTATTATTTAAAGTTGTGTTATGAGAAAGTCTACCTCTGCAGAAGTTTTCTGCAAAATAATCAACAATAGTGCTGCTTTACAACAAAACCCTTTGCTCTCTTTAATCTGGTGATGATGATTTCTTGGTTTGTATGCTAACCACATCTGCCAAATATGTACTTTCCGAACAGATATTAGTAGACTACAGATGGAATAAACACTAAAAAGACTAAATTTTTAAATGGTCAAATAACCTTGAATACAGTTTACTTTTCTTTTTAAACTCAGAAATATTGAATACAGTTTATTTTATGCACATACACAAATAGACATTTGTTCTATAATGTACTTCTAAACTGTGATGTGAAGGAGGTACGCTTACAACCAGAGAAGCTGGCCAGCATAATTTAAGGAATCCTCTCTTTGGGGAAATGGGATCCTCCCAGCTGTTTGCCTGGGGGAAAAAGCTAAAAGCATCCTCTCTAGAAAACCTGCCAACTTCTACCCAACCCCCCAAACCGGGTCCCAGCCCCAGCGTTTTATGACCACATTGCCCTTTACAGATGACCCAAAAGGGCCGATCCCAGGAAAGTGACATCTGTCATGTTTGTTTGCTTTGTTTTGTTTTAAATAGGATCCATAGACTTTCTTGTATCCTGTACAGGGAGCTTTGCTTAGTTGGCTTGAGCACCCATTCTCTCTCTCTCTCTCTCTCTCTCTCTCTCTCTCTCTCTCTCTCTCTCGACACACACACACACACACACACACACACACACACACACACACACAGAAACCACCACTACCACCACCACCACATACGGCTAGGCACTCTCACAACAAACACACAGGATGGGAAACGAATCACCCTCTGGGATGGATTCTAGACTTCTGACCCTCCACATCCCCCAAATGCTGTGTTTTGGTTTGCTAGCTTAGAAGCCCAGTGTACAGCTCAGCCAGCCCTCTATCCCAGAAAGCCCTTTGTGCCCCTGTTCAGGATAAAACTTCTCTGACCCGTATGGCCACAAAAGAGCAGGAAAGAAAACCAAATAGAGGAATTAACAAATAACCACAAGCAGCCAAAAAGCCATGCAAGATATGGGCGGAAGTCTGGAAAGTTTCAGTAGAGAACCGCAAACTAAAGTTTGTGCGGGACTTTCTTAGACCCAAGCCCTACCACTGAGCACAGACTAGAAGGAACTGACAATTAATTAAAGTCCTTCTAGTCCTCTTTCCCCAAAGACTTACAGCGTGAAAAGTAGAGGCAAGCTAGTTAAGACTCACTCTCTACTAAGTTGGATGAGGGTGATGAAACATGCAGAAGTGGGCAAAAGGGGAAGAGCGAGCAGAGAAAGGAGAATCTCACCTGGCATTGGTGCAATCAGTGAACAAAGTTTCGAAGTCTTTCCTGGTGATGAGTTTACAGCGGTTCACCCCGGGCTGGATGGCCCCCAGCCCACGGAGGATCCGGACCTGTTCAACAGTACACACCACGGGAGATATGTCCAGTCTCTTCAGCTTGGTGTACACTGTATGCAACCCTCCCACCAGGTGCTTAAGGAAGAGATCAAAGACTTGCGGGAGGCAGATCAGTTCCTGGCCATCCATCAGGAAGGAAGCCACCTTCACCCCATGCATGTCGACCATCCTGCACTCGTTGGTGTTGCCGCTGCCTCCACTGCCACTACCGACCCCGCCACCCCCTGCGCTGCCACTGTGGTTATTGGCCACAAAACTGTTGATCATATTGGGGGTGAGACGAGGAGGCTCTCCAGGAGTCAAACACATTGGTTCAGCCCGAAAAAGGCCCCCAGGGACGCCGGCGCCACTGGAAGTTGCAGAGATCACCGGAGGTGCGGAGACAGCCATGGTCATTCAGTCTCAAATTATAGGTCCTCGGGCCCTCGCTTTCTCGTCCTGTCTCCTCTAGGTCCGTCCCCTCACACTCGCTCTTTCACTCTCGTTCTCTTAGGCTCGCTATAGCTCGCTCAGAACTGTTTGCAAGTCTACAGTAGCAGGGCTCACGCTCTCGCTCACGCTCAAACTCACCCACCACCCAGCAAGCAGTGAACAACCCCTACCCACAGCGGCCCGAGACCCCACCCCTGCCACACCCCCTCCCAAGACTGGCAGCGTTCCCCAGCCAATGTGCTGCAGCCCCTCGGCTTCCGAGCGCGCCAAATGGCTGTCGCCCTCGAGGAGGTGGAGACTCCCTGGTCAGCCTCCTAGCTACCTGAGGCCCTGAGGGTTGGGGGTGAGTGGGGATGGAACCTTAGAAGGGGGCGGTGTGGTGCCTCTGCTTATTGCCTAGCAATCTGACCAAAGAATACAATTTTCACATAGAACTCTCAAAGTGGCCTAGGCTACGAACCCCTCCCCTCCGAGCCCCACTAGTGTCTTGACGTGGGAACACAAAGCAGCACTTTAAAACGTGCCTCCCAACAACCCCGCACCACCCTGCACCCTGGTTCAGTTGAGGAAAGGGAAATAGGAACTCCTATATATGTAAATTCCATTTACATTTAATTCTCAAACGCGGGAATTTAAGAGATGGTTTCGCCCAGCTTCCAGGAGAAAGATTCCAGTGACTTCAGAAGTAATCAGTTCAGCCCTTGTTTAGCCCATCTAGAGCGTTTGGCGTTAAATTCTCCCGTACCCAGCGCACAGAGGAACCAGCATTCAAGATCGCACTAAAATCAGTGTTGCGGGTTGCTAATTCGGCCCTACGCACTGATATTCAGCTGATGTAGTGACCCTGTGAACACTTTGGAAAGCAGGCAGAGAGACTTGGTTTGTGGGTGACAGACACCTCATTGTACAGCACTTCCGCCACTGTCCTGCACAGAGATGGCTTTCTGTGTCACCGTCCCTTAATTTCAGTATTGCCCTGCCCCGACTAAAATTGACAGGAAAAGTTCCTTTATAACGTTAAGACCCTCCCTACAGAATATGATAAAAGGGGGAGAATTTGCGCTCTTTCATATTGAATTTTCTTCTCTAGACTATGGGCTTTCATGATGATTAGAAATCCTTGTCCTGAGCTCAAGATTCCTCTCACTTGTCAAGTGCCTGAAAGCACTACAAGAGATGATAATAAGCAAAATGTCTAGGAAAAGTACATTCCAGAGAAAAGGCATGGTCTTTTCCACATGGCATGTGGTGGTTAGATCACTGTAGCAAATTTGTTTTAATACTCCTTGCCCAACTTTGATTCTCTGCAATAAAGTTGTTTCCTTTCCGGTGCTTCACTCCTCTAGAAGCTGTTACTCAGAAAGTTAAATCCATGCTTCATTTCTTTACAAAACATTACCAACGATATAGATAAAGCAATCCTTCCAGAATATAAATAATTTTAGAAAAATTATTAAATTTTATTCAGCTCTTCTTGTACTTAGTAGTATCAAAGAGGAGTGAGGAGATTTTCTTTTCTCCCTTAATAAGACATCAATATTAAAATTGGATTTTTCTGTCTCTCTCTCCAACATATTTCCTCCTTTTGACATTTCATTAACCAAATAGTAAGCACTACCCTTTAAGACCCTTCATACTGTTTAAATTCTTAGTTGTGTGAAGTTGAATGCTAAGAAATTGTAATGATGGTTGCTTTTAGAATAGAATGGTAAGAAACTCTAACATAACTGACTGCAATACATACAGCCAGGAACAAAAAATATTTTGAAAGGTATTAAATCATTTTTGCTAGTTTGCTACTATTGTGGGAAGAGAATAAGAAGGAGCAAAAAAGGCACAATTGAGAAGAGATAGCAGGAAAAACTTCAACAAAAAGTAGAGGTTTTCAAAAGAGAATAGAAAAGTTCTGACAGCAATGTTTGTATTTACCAGTTTTTTTAAAGATAAATCCCAAATTGTGTTCAACAGGTGTGTTGACAGTAATGTATATAAGGCTGTGTGTTGAAGCAACTTACCTCTGATAATTTATTATTATTGTAATTTCCAGGTGAATAAGTTTGACTTTAAAGGAAAAGGGTTGTTTGTTTCTTGAAATTGATTGCATTTAAAAAAACAACAGTATATTGCTGTGCTCACATTATCAAATCCTTTTTTATTTGCAGCATGATTTGGAGCTTTCAGAAATAGGACATTAAATAGATGTTTTGATGTTTCAAATTTAAGAAATTCTGAAATATAAAAAGGAAAGGTAGAATATCTCTAGCTGCAATCATTATTTGTTCTACTGAAAAAACAAATGTACTTTGACAACTTTAGAAAAGGGTAGGACTAGATGTCTTATATATTTAACATGATCTATCAGAGATGTAGTAATGTTTTAATTATTACCAGAGATTAAGGTTCAAATTCTAGTAGAAATACTAGAGACTAAAATTAGCAATTGATCATTGAATGTTAAAGCTCAAGCATTCAGCAAACAAAAGACCTTTGGTTTCATTATTTGAATTCCCTCCCATTTTCAGCCTTCTACAAAATAAACCTGGTAATTGTCTTAAGATATACTTATAATTTAAAGGTGTAGTCATTTAGATCTAAGAGGTCGAGTGTTGCCTCTTTGGGTTTTCTTCATATTTTGATTATGTTAATTCTATTATTGCTATTTCTACTCTTTGAGATTTCTATGCTTTGAGATTGACACAATCATATTACACATGGAGAATTTGTTTATATCTCTTCTCACTTAAATATCGTCCATAAGCCAAACATATTTCTAAATAAGATTGGGTTTCTACAAGGCCAGAGGAAGCCTTGTGTGCCAACACTCTGTAAGTTAGAATTGCATGAAGCAATATAAAAAATAAGTGGAGAGAGGCACTTCACTAGAACTTAGAAACTACTCGAGGTTTGTGAATTATTTCCAGATAAGAGCAAAGCACCCCAGCAAATAAGAACAAAATTAGTACAAGTTGATATCATGTCTCATCAAAACAAGAAATTCTAGATGCCACAATTCCGGCAGAGTGATTTCGGGCCTAAGTGTAGCTTCTCATACACTGAAATATTGTAATATTCCGGGATTTAATTAGCAATTGACATATTCTCCTAATTCATACTCAATTTGAATGGAGAGTTGTCCTCATTTGTGACTTTTGGCAAAATATTCCACTGTTTGGCATTGTCAATTAAATACAGATACTCTTCTAATTAAAAATAAATACATTGGCAATCTTATGGGGGATTACAAAATATCCAGAACCATTTGAAGGAGCTGGTTTTCAGAATGGGCATTCAAGCAAAACCCAAGGTAATTAATAGAATTATTTGAAACCAGCAGCCAACTGAGGTTAAAACCTGTAATATGGCCTCTAATCAGTACTTCTTAGGAGCCCTCTTAGCTTCATTTTTAGATAAACAATAAAAGGAAATTAATTGGGCAAGGCAATAAATGTGAAATAAAAGCATTCACATAATCAAGAATTTAACTGGCTAAAGCCTATAGATATAGCCCACTCAATGGAATATATGGTGTAGGGGTGGGGTTTTTTGTTTTGGATTTTAGGAAACTGTATAAAATGACCTTCTACAAAATAAATTCTCTTTTGCATTAAAACCCAATGTGGGACCACTGGAGTGAGAAAAAACTGTCAAAACCCAAGGAGTAACATTAAAGTCAGATTCTTAAATGAACAATGAACTTTTACTAATTAAATATTTTAAAAGAAACACTCAAAACACCTAATAAAATATAAGCACATACCAACACTTAATATATCATACCCCAATATGCACAGTTCTAGGGGAAAAGGAGGTATGTAGACTTTAAATTCCATCTATGTCTTTCAATGTATTGTTCCCTTTTAAATCTTGGGCTTTTAACTGTTCAAATTCAAGCCATTCTAATTTTAGCTGGACTCCCACTGCTATCCTTTCATTCATTTTGTTCACTCCCCATTGAATTCTCTGCAGCAGCTACTCTAACTCTTTTCTACTCTTTGCAAGTCACCCTGCCCCTCACTCTCATCAGCTATTGCCTCTCACTTCTCTGATTTTACCACAGTTATTCAACAGGAGCTCCCTCAACCTCCTTTCTCTCCTCCTACAAAAACCTATTCCATTTCCTCTCTCATCTTCTCCTACTTCCCTTCATTAATGCTCTTGACCCCTCTCACCTCCTCCAAGGCAGTAATCTAGCAATTTTATTCCTACCACTGTCTTTGGCATCTCAAATCTCTCCCTCTCTACTTGCTCTTTCCTTTTTTATTATTGAAAATGCTCAAGGCTAAGAATTCTTGAGACAAAAAAAAAACACAAACTTTCCTCAACCCTAACCAGTGGCTATCAGAGTGTGGATCACCAATACCACCATTGCCTTAGTACTTAATAGAAATACAAATTGTGCGGCTCCGTCCCAAAACCTACTGAACTGGAAATTCTAGGAGTGAGGCCCAGCAATCTGCATTTTAACAAGCCCTGGTGATTCTGATGTGAGTGAAATTTTCAGACCCAGTTAACAACCTTTCACACACTCTGAAAATCTTCAATTGTTTCTCTTTATCCTTACCAAACAAACTTTCTTACCATAACTTTTGCATTTGGGTTTTTAAGTTGAGTACTTGGCTGAAACTACTTTAACAGAGGTAATCATTGATCTCTTAAATGCCAAATCCAAAGCCTTTTTCTAAATCCTCATCTTTTGCTGTTCTGCAGCTTTTTACACTACTAGCATCATTCTTGAACACCTATCCCTTGGCTTTCATGACTCCCTAACAATGTTTCTCCTCTTTCCTACACTTTTTCCTTTTCATATCCTTGCTCTTGAAACTGAAATATTAAAATTCCTAATGTCTATACTCTTACTTGTGGCAATTTCATCAACTTTCTACAGTTTCAACAACCACCACTTTACAAATTACCCCAAATCTTATTTCTAACTTTCTTAAAACTATTCTGGAGAATTAACCATTTCCACTTGCATGTCCCATAGTCACCTCAAACTCAGCATGCCCAAAACTGATTATATTATGCCCTTCAAATCTGTTCTCTGTTATTTCATTTTTGATATGTCATAATTATTTCTTCATGCATCTAGTCACCTGATGTAGAAACTTGGGAGACACCTTTTTATTTCTCTGTACCCATTATACCCCCAACCAATTAGTCAGTAAATTTTGTGAAATCTCTGTCAGCAATATTTCTCACTTTAATTCTTTTCCATTCTCAATGTTGCTACCTTAGTTTTGTCCATTATTCAGTTTGTACTATTACCACAATTGCATCTTAATATATCTAAGGCATTTTTTTCTCCAATCTAGCTAGTATGTCAGGTTAATTTTTCTAAAGTTTCCCTCTACTATTTAAAAATCTTTATATTACTACTCCTCTGGCTAGGAAATAAATGCTAAACTCTTTAGAGTGACATTTACTCCTTCTATTATTTATCCTTCATCCTTTCCTGCAATAGTCTAACATTTTGCCTGTGTACTAGCAAATGAGTATTATTTTGCACTACTCTCAAACCTCTCATATCTTCTCACCCTGGTGCTAATACTTCTGTCATTCTTTCCACATTGAATATGTTGCTGCACTCCTAGTCATCTCCACCCATCCAATTCCTAACCATCCTAAGATTATACTGCAATTAACTTCCACAAAGATCCGCATCATTCTCTTTTTCCCAGCCAGGAATGGATTCTTTCTCTTCTGAATTCTCATAGCACTTTGGGCCTCTTTTTAATGCAATTAAAACATGTTGCCTTATGTTATAATCTTTGGTCCTCTCCTAAAATAAATTCAGTAAGGTCAGAGATCATCTGCATCTTAATCAATATGTTATTTCAAGTGTCAACCATGGCGCCTAGCTCACACATGTTTATTAAATGAATGGTTATAGAATAGTCATCTATAAGCTATTAAGATATATAAATATTCATTATTACCAAATCTGACGCAGAATCCAAGGGATTGATATACATCAAATAAATTTTTTGTTAAAAGAATGATGATTTTGCCCTGGCCAGTGTGGCACAGTTGTTTAGAGTGTTTTCTTTTGCACCAAAAGGTCTCAGATTCAATTCCAGATCAGGGCACATATCTACCTAAGTTTTGTGTTCAGTCCCTAATTGGGGTGTAGGCAAGAGGCAACTGATTGAAGTTTCTCTCTCTCCCTTCCTCTCTCTGAAAGCAATGAGCATGTCCTCGGCTAAGATTTAAAAAAAAAAAAAAAAGAATGATGATTTTGCTCATTAGTAATTTTTGGATCTTTTTAGTGATGGCTGGTTTCTCTGATTACTTAGGAATTATTTTAATTTTTTATTGTTTAAAGTATTATATATGTCTCCTATTCCCCCCATCGACCCCCCCGCCACTCCCACCCCTCAGAACAAGCCCCCACCGCCCCAGTGTCTGTGTCCATTGGTTATGCTAATATGCATGCATACAACTCCTTTGGTTGATCTCTAACCCCAGCCCCCCTTCCCCTGCCTTCTCTCTGAGGTTGGATGGTCTGTTCAGTGTCACCTTGTCTCTGGATCTATTTTTGTTAATCAGTTTATGTTTTTCATTATATCCCACATATGAGTGAGATCATGTGATATTTATCTTTCTCTAACTGGTTTATTTCGTTTAGCATAATGCTCTCCAGTTCCATCCATGCTGTTGCAAATGGTAAAAGTTCCTTCTTTATAGCAGCGTAAAATTCCATTGTGTAGATGTACCTCAGTTTTTGAATCCACTCATCTGCTGATTGGCACTTAGGTTGTTTCCAAATCTTAGCTATTGTAAATTGTGCTGCTATGAATATAGGGGTGCATATGTCCTTTCTGATTGGTGTTTCTGGTTTCTTGGGATATGTTCTTAGAAGTGCGATTACTGGGTCAAATGGGAGTTCCACTTTTAACTTTTTGAGGAAATTCTGTACCAAAAGCTTATTTTAAGTGTGATAAATTAATATTGTTTTATGTTTGCTTCTATGAACACTAAGAAATTTATTGGTAATACATTTGTAATGAATGTACTATGAAATTATAATAAAAATTTAATCTGTTTGAAACCTTATTAAATATTTTTATTCTACATATTTTGTTTTATGTAAGAGTACCTTAACTGAGTGAGCATGTCACTGAGGAGACTATTTCAAATCATTGCTGAGATATATTAAAACTATACAGAGCTAATGAGTAAATTTACAAAATATGCAAAAATAACAAGTACTGACTTGAGAGAAAAGAGAGAAAATACCCCTCTTCACCTTGAATAAGAGAAAAATAGATATCTTTTGCTAATGTGGGGAAAATATAAACTTGAGTGTGTTTATACTCCCAGCAGCTTCAGAACACTAGGCAATTACTGCCTTCTGTCATTGTTATTTTTCTTCTCTAAAGAATAAGAAAGCAAAGTGTGGGGTGAAGGGGGTCAAGGGGGGAAAAGAGGGGATATCTGTAATACTTTCAACAACAAAGATAAATTTAAAAAGAAGAAAGCAATAACTCTAAGTGCTGTGTTATTGAAAACAGAGTTAAGACCTTCCCTGCATTTTGCTGGAACAAACCAGACAAAAGTAACTGAACCATGTTTGACTGAATTCATATAGAAAAGCAGCTCTAGGCACTTTCTCACCAAGCCAATCTAAAAGTTAACAATCAACTCCCAGTAATATATATACATATATATGTGTGTGTGTATATATATATATATATATATATATATATATATATACACACACACATATACACACACACACATATACATACACACACACATACACACACACACACACACACACACACACACATATATATATATATACACACACACCTGTTTATATATATACACTGAGTGGCCAGATTATTATGATCTCTGAAAGCATAATAATCTGACCACTCAGTGTGTGTGTGATATATATATATATATATAGGCCTGGTGCATGAATTCGTGTATGGGTGGGGTCCGGCCAGCCTGGACAGGGGGAGGGGACATGGGCGGTTAGCTGGCCTATCTGCTGGTCGAACTCCTGGTGGAAGGGACAATTTGCATATTAGCCTTTTATTATATAGGATATACACTGAGTGTCCAGATTATTATGTGTTCAGAGATCAGTATATATATATATATATATATATATATATATATATATATATATATGCCATCTGAGGCTTGGGTGAGTTGTATAAACTGTAAAATATTCATAATAAAGTTATTAACATTTTTGAATGCTTACTTTATGAAAGCACTGTGCTGAAAAGTGTCTGTGCATCATCTTATCTAATCTTTGTGACAGCTCTGTGAAGTAGAGTCTATTATTATGCCCATTTCTCAGATGAGGAAACCCATGGTTACAATGATTAACTTGTCCAAAGTTATACCAACATGAAGTGTCTGAGCTGGAAAGACAATTCAGGTATTATCCTAGAAACCCAAATCTTAACCATTGCAATATTCTTAGATTTTTCTTTAAAAAATATTGCTCTACACTAAATGTAAAATACAATTTAAAGTTCAGATGTTTTAAATACAGTTGCTTCTTTAATAAAAAAGATAGGAAAATATTTTAAGAATTAGGGGGAGAGTTGTAGTATTAGAAAAAAAAGTCTCATCTGAGTCTTAGACAAGGCTTTTATCTCAGATTTTAAGCCATTCTCCATATGGTGGTACAAACCATAAATTGCAATTTTAAGTTTCTTTTTTAAATTTATTTATTGATTATGGTGTTACATATGTGTCCTGATTCCCCCATTACCCCCATCCACCCCTCATGCCCTCACCCCCCTGTTGTCTGTGTCCATTGGTTAGGCTTATATGCATGCATACAAGTCCTTTGGTTGATCTCTCCCCCTTCTCCCCACCCTGCCCTACCTTCCCTCTGAAGTTTGATGGTCTGATCAATGCTTCTCTGTCTCTGGATCTATTTTTGTTCATCAGTTTATGTTGTTCATTATATTCCATAAATAGGTGAGATCATGTGATATTTATCTTTCACTGACTGGCTTATTTCGCTTAGCATAATGCTCTCCGGTTCCATCCATGTTGTTGCAAATGGTAAGAACTCCTCCTTTTTTACCGCAATGCAGTATTCCATTCTGTAGATGTACCACAGTTTTTGAATCCACTCATCTGTAAAGGGCGCCTAGGCTGTTTCCAAATCTTAGCTATGGTGAATTGTGCTGCTATGAACATAGGGGTGCATATATCCTTTCTGATTGGTGTTTCTGTTTTCTTGTGATACATTCCTAGAAGTGGGATCACTGGGTAAAATGGGAGTTCCATTTTTAGTTTTTTGAGGAAACTCCATACTGTTCTCCACAGTGGCTGCACCAGTCTGCATTCCCAGGAGCAGTGCACAAGGTTTCCGGTTTTTTCTGCACCTCACCAACACTTGTCATTTGTTGATTTGTTGATGATAGCCATTCTGACAGGTGTGAGATGGTAACTCATTGTCATTTTGATTTGCATCTCTTGGACGATTAGTGAATTTGAGCATGTTTTCATATGCCTCTTGTCCTTCCTTCTGTCTTCTTTTGAAAGGTATCTATTTAGGTCCGTTGCCCATTTTTTGATTGGGTTGTTTATCTTCCTTTTATTAAGTTGTATGAGTTCCCTGTACATGTTGGAGATTAAGCCCTTATCGATGATAACATTGGCAAATACGTTCTCCCATGCAGTGGGCTTTCTTGTTGTTTTGCTGATGGTTTCTTTTGCTGTGAAAAAGCTTTTTATTTTGATGTAGTCCCATTTGTTTATTTTCTCTTTAGTTTCCATTGCCCTAGGAGCAGTATCAGTGAAGAAATTGCTTCGGCATATGTCTGAGATTTTGCTGCCTATGGATTCCTTTAGTATTTTTATGGTTTCACATCATATGTTTAAGTCCTTTATCTATTTTGAGTTTATTTTTGTGTATGGTGTAAGTTGGTGCTCTAGTTTCATTTTTATGTATGTATCTGTCAAATTTTCCCAACACCCTTTATTGATGAGACTGTCTTGACTCCATTGTATGTTCATGCCTCCTTTGTTGAATATTAATTGAGCATAATGGTTAGGGTCAATTTCTGGGTTCTCTATTCTATTGCATTGATCTATATGTCTGTTCTTGTGCCAGTAGCAGGCTGTTTTTAGAACAGTGGCTTTGTAATACAGCTTGATATCTGGTATTGAGATCCCACCTACTTTGTTCTTCTTTCTCAGGATTGCTGCAGTTATTCGGGGTCTTTTTTTATTCCAGATAAATTTTTGGGAAGTTCATTCTAGGTCTGCGAAATATGCCATTGGTATTTTAATGGGGAGTACATGGAATCTATAGATTGCTTTGGGTAGTATGGACATTTTAATGATGTTGATTCCACCAATCCATGAACATGGTATGTTCTTCCACCTATTTATATCTTTCTCTATCTCTTTTTTCAGTGTCCTATAGTTTTCTGCATATATGTCTTTTACCTGCTTAGTTAAGTTTATTCCTAGGTATCTTAATTTTTTGGTGCAATGGTAAATGGAATTGCTTTTTTAGTCTCACTTTCTGTAAGTTAATTAATGGTGTATAGAAATGCCATAGACTTCTTGGCATTAATTTTGTATCCTGCTACATTGCCAAATTCATTTATTAAGTGTAATAATTTTTTGATGGAGTCTTTAGAGTTTTCTATGTACATTATCATGTCATCTGCGAATAAGGACAGTTTTACTTCTTTTCCATTTTGGGTGCCTTTTATTTCTTCTTCTTGTCTGATCACAGTGGCTAGTACTTCTAGTACTATGTGGAACAGGAGTGGTGAGAGTGGGCATCCCTGTCTTGTTCCTGTTCTTATTGGAAATGGTTTTACTTTTTGCTCATTGAGTATGATGTTGGCTGTTGGTTTGTCATATATGGCTTTTATTATGTTGAGGTATGATCCTTCTATTCCAACTTTGCTGAGAGATTTTATTGAAAAAGGGTGTTGTATTTTGTCAAATGCTTTTTCTGTATCAATTCATATCACTATGTGATTTTTAACTCTCAATTTGTTTATGTGATGTATCACGTTTATTGATTTACAGATATTGTACCATCCTTGCATCCCCGGGATAAATCCTACTTGGTCTTGGTGTATGATCTTTCTGATGTACTGCTGGAGCCGATTTGCTAGAATTTTCTTGAGGATTTTGGCATCTATTTTCATGAGGGATATTGGCCTGTAATTCCTTTCATTGTGTTGTCTTTATCTGGTTTTGGTATTAGGGTGATGCTGACTTCATAGAATGAGCTTAGAAGTGTTCCTTCCTCTTGAATTTTTTGGAATAGTCTGAGGAGGATAGGTTTTAGTTCTTCCTTGAATGTTTGGTAAAACTTTCCTGTGAAATTGTCTGTCCCCAGGCTTTTGTTTGCTGGAAGCTTTTTGATGACTGCTTCAATTTCTTCCATAGTTATTGGCCTATTAAGATTTTTAGAATCTTCCTGATTGAGTTTTGGATGGTTGTATTTTTCTAGGAATATGTCCATTTCCTCCAGGGTGTCTAGTTTGTTGGAATGGAGATGTTCATGGTTTGTTTGATTTTTAACAATTCTTTGTATTTCTTTGGGGTCTGTTGCTATTTCTACTCTTTCCTTTCTGATTTTGTTTATTTGGGTCCTCTCTCTTTGCTTCTTGGTGAGCCTGGCTAGAATTTCGTCAATCTTGTTTATCCTTTTAAAGAACCAGCTCTTGATTTCTTTGATCTTTTGTATTGTTTTTTGGTCTATATGTCATTTATTTCTGCTCTTATCTTTATTATCTCCTTCCTTCTACTCACTCTGGGCTTTTCTTGTTGCTCTCTTTCTAATTCTTTGAGATGTAGAATCAGATGATTTATTACTATTTTTTCTTGTTTTTTGAGGTAGGCCTGTAGCACTATAAACTTCCCTCTCAGGACTGCTTTCATTGTGTCCCATAGATTTTGGATTGTTGTGTTTTTATTGTCATTAGTTTCCAGGATATTTTTACTGTCTTCTTTTATCTCTTGGTAATACAATCACTGTTTAATAGCGTGCTATTCAGCTTCCAAGGGTTTGAATTTTGGGGGCTGTTTTTATTGTAGTTTATTTCTAATATTATGCCATTGTGGTCTGATAAAATGCTTGATATGATTTCAATCTTCTTGAATTGGGGGAGACTTTTCTTATGACCCAATATGTGGTCTATTTTTTAAAATGTCCCATGTGCACTTGAGAAGAACATATATTCCATGGCTTTGGGGTGAAATGTTCTGAATATGTCAATTAAGTCCATTTGATCTAGTGAGTCATTTAGGATTGCTGTTAATTTGCTGATTTTTTGTCTAGAGGATTTATCCAATGATGTCAGTGGTGTATTAAAGTCCCCTACTATGATTGTATTGTTGTCAATCTCTCCCTTGATATCTTTTTTATGTATTTGGGTGCTCCTGCATTGGGTGCATATGTTTATCAGTGTTATATCCTCTTGTTGTATCAATTCCTTTAGTATTATGAAATGGCCTTCCATATCTCTTGTTATGGCCTTCACTTTGAGGTCTATTTTGTCAGATATAAATATTGTTCCCCCAGCTTTTTTTTCATTTCCATTTGCCTGAAAGACATTTTTCCATCCCTGCACTTTCAGTGTGTGTGAGTCCCTTGTTCTAAGGTGGGTCTCTTGTAGACAGTATATATATGGGTCATGTTTTATTATCCATTCAGCCACTCAATGTCTTTTGTTTGGAGCATTTAGTCCATTTACGTTTAATGTTATTATTGAAAGGTAATTGTTTGTAGCCATTTTTATTTTTTGTGCCTGTGTTCTTTCTTATCTTCTCATTTCTTCTTTTTACACCAGTTCCTTTAGCATTTCTTGCATTGATGGCTTGGTAGTGATAAATCCCTTAGCCTTTTTTTGTCAGTGAAGCTCCTTATTTCCCCTTCAATTTTGAATGATAGCCTTGCTGGATAGAGTATTCTTGGATTCAGTCCCTTGCTTTGCATCACTTTGTAAATTTCCTTCCATTCTTTTCTGGCCTGATGTGTTTCTGTTAAGAAATCATTTGATAATCTAATGGGAGCTCCCTTTTATATAACTTTCTGTTTCTTTCTTGCAGTCTTTAAGATTCTCTCTTTGTCCTGAACATTTGTCATTGTAATTATGATTGGTCTTGGTGTGGGTATTTTCGGGTTCATCTTGTTTGGGACTCTCTGTGCTTGTGTGACTTTTTTCTTCCCCACATCAGGGAAGTTTTCTGACATTGTTTCTTCAAATAACTTTTCTAACCCGTATTCCTCATCCTGTTGTTCTGGCACCCCTATTATTCGTATGTTGCTTCGTTTCATGTTGTCCTATAGCTCCCTTAGGCTCTCCTCCTGCCTTTTATTTTTTTTCTCCAATTGCAGTTCAGTTTGCGTGTGTTTTGCTTCCCTGTCTTCTAATTCACTAATTTGGTCCTCTGGTTCTCCTAGTCTACTGTTGAAACTTTCCATGTTGTTTTTATTGCAGCTATGTCACTCTTCATTTCTTCTTGATTCTTACATAAGTTATTGATTTTTTTCAACCATTTCTTCTTGATTTTTACATAATTTGTTGATTTTTTCCTCCATCTGTTTTATGAACTGTATAACCCTCATTCTGTATTATTTTCTGACATATTGCTTGCCTCTGTTTCACTTAGCTGCTTTTTCTGGCGCTTCCTCCTTTTCTTTCCTTTGGGGGTTTCTTTGTCTACCTATTTTTGGTCTCACCAACTGATCTAGATGTTGAGTCATGCAGGGCTGCTCCTTGGGTGGCAGTGGCTCCTTGGGCTGCGGTTGCTCCTCAGGTGCTCATTGAAGTGGCTGGTCCTCAGTTGGCAGCGGCTCCTTCGGTGGGTGCTGTTCACAGCAGTGGTGTCTCCTCTGGATGGTGAGGAAGGCTGCTCGCACAGCTGCTGTTCCTTGGACAGGGAGTGGGCTGCTCATGTGGCTGCTTCTCCTCACATAGGGGTGGACTGCTCACATGGCTGTTGCTCCACAGATCAGGGCTGGCTGCACGCTGATGCTGTTCCTCAGATGGGGCAGGCTGCTCATGAGGCTGCAGCTTCTTGGACAGGAGCAGGTTGCTTGCTGGGTGGTGTTCCTCATATGAGTGCAGGCTCCTTGTGCAGCTGCTGCTCCTTGGATGGGGGTCAGGCAACTTGCTTGGCTGTTGCTCCTCAGGTGGGAGTGAGCTGCACGTCGGACAGAGGCAGGCCACTCACCCAGCTGCTTCTCATTGGTTAGGTGCAGGCTGTGTGTGGCTGCTGCTCCTCGGACAGCGGCAGGCTGCTTGGGCAGCTTCTGCTCCTCAAATGGGGGTGAGCTGCTCGTGGTGCTGTTGTTCCTCACACAGGGGCGGGCTGCTCACACAGCTGCTACTCCTTGGACAGGGGATAGGCTGCTTGCGTGGCTGCTGCTCTTCAGGCAGGAGAGAGCTGCACGTGTGGCTGCTGCTCCTTGGCTGGGGGTGGGCCGTTCACCCAGCTGCTGCTCCTTGAACCAGTGCGGGCTGCGCAGGGTTGCTTGGAAGTGGGTGGGCTGCTTGCGCGGCTGCTGCTTCTCAAATGGGTGCAGGCTGCTGGCGGTGCTGCTGTTCCTCAAAAGGGGGCAGGTTGCTCACGTCGAACCAGCCCGCTGGTGCTCCTCGGACAGGTGCAGGGTACGGGCTGCACACAGCTGCTGCTCCTCGGATGGGGGCAGGCTGCACAGGGCTGCTGCTCCTCAAATGTGGGCAGGCCACATGAGGCTGCTGCTCTTAGGCCTGGGGCAGGCTGCTTGCAGGGCTGCTGTTCCTTGGACAGGAGTGCACCGCTCAAGTGTCTGCTGCTCGTGTGGTTGCAGTGCTCTGGGCTAAAGCATTGGGCCGTTCAGAGGGTAGCTTGCTTCAGAACTCACAGGAGCCTGCACCCGGGTTAGCTGGATACTCATTGACTGTGGGACCACAGTCGAGGTAGCAGGACCCTGGCAAGTGTGGCTGTAGAGTCCCAGGTGTTCTCTGAGGGCACCCTGGGTGGAGGTGAGGCAGGGCTCCCAGTTACAGCAGCTCTCCCCTTCGAAAAGGCTAGGGCTCTGAGGACAAGCCAGCCTCCCAGTACTGTTTGCAATGGTAGCAGAGGCTGTCTATTTAGGCGAGCTGGTTAGCCTGCCCCAGAAGGTCCTGTGGGATCTAACTGCCTTACTCACATACACATACACACCCCACATGACCACACACTCCTCTTTTGCTCCCTCACTCACTCATGCTCTCTCCCTCACTGCCGCCTTCTTCCTGCCTCTGTAGCTGCATCTGGGATGTTATTGACCCATTCATGGATGAAGTTTCCTCTCCAGGTGTCTGGTTAATGTGGCTCGCTCTCTAGCTCCTGATCAGACAGGATAAAATTCACCTCAACAAGACACAACACAAAGGGAACAAAGCATGAATATACTCAAAACACGAATGACCCCGCTATAAGTAACCACCTGAGAAAAGAGAATTAGGGGAGAGAAAAGAGAGCACAAATGATATCCAAGAGAGAGAAAAAGATAGGAGAGAAAAGAAAAAGGAAGAAAAAGGAGAATATATTTATACATATACATTATATATATATATATATGGAAAACACCACAGAACCAATAGATAAACCAAAAGAATACAAACAGCAAATACCCAGCAAAGAGGGTGGGGGCAGAATCTGCAGAGGTTGAGCTTATATACAGAAAATAAAATTAAGAATTGGATGAATATGGGGAAGTCCTCAGTTCAGTGTAGAGGAAGTAGAAAGGGGATGGGTGGATAAGAAGAAATAGATTGAGAAGAAATAATAATAATAATAAATTTACAAAAGAATGATTTCAAAATTGGTATAAAAAATAATAAATAAAAATAAAATAAAATAGAGTGATGGAAAAATAATGGGAAAAGAAATAGAAAATAAAGCAACAAATAAAAACAGGGAAACAAAAAAAAAAGAAGAAGAAAGATAAAATAATAAATAAAAATTAAAATGAAAAAGTGAAGTGTCGTTCCTTTGGCTGGCTTAAGATCCCAGTCTTCTGTACTGTCTTTAGGCAAGTCCCTTTGGACTCTCAGGCACTATTTCATGTGTTTTTTTAATCCTTTGTGCCATTCAGAGTGGGATCTGGGTGTGGCTGTATTGGTTGACTGGAAACTAGAGGGAGGGGCTATCTCTTCAGGACAAAATGGCTGCCCGTGTCCTGGGCTCAGGTGTGACTCAGTGCCATACATGCTGCCACTTCTCCTGAACCCCCTACTCTCCCCAGACTCCAAGGGTCTGCATCTTCTCCCTCACCCCAGTCACGGGTAATTGTCTGTATCCGAAAGGTCCTATGAACTAGGTTCAGTGAAGGAAGGCTCAGGCCACAGAGAGGGGAAAGACTGGGCCTCTGCATGCTCCTCTCCTGCAAGTGCTGCCCGGTCTGGCCAGCCCTTCAGGCTGCACCCTCTGGGTTCAGCCTTTTGTAACTGTGGACCCAGTTCTAGAATCCCCTGCAGTTCAGCAGTCCCGTGGACCTTCTTTCCATAGTCAGATGCTGTGCCTGACCCCAGGGATGTGGCTTGGTGCTGTGTGGGTTCCCTCAGGGGTCTGGCAGACTTGCCTGCCTCGCTCCTTGATTTTACCTTTTTCCAGGGATCCTCTACCCTTCCCAACTGCAAACTGTCTCACCCACTGAGTCTCCTTTGCCAGTTCAGATTGAATGTTATTCATTTCAGCTGTTCTTTCTATCTGCTCCAGGACAAGGCTCGGGACACATCTGTCTGTTCTCTTGCCATTTTGTCTCTCTTTGCAGTTTTAAGTTTCTTTGAAATCCTACCTAATAATAGAGTAATATGCAAATTGACGGCACCTTTGCTACGCCTAAGCCACGCCCACCATCCAAGGCATGCCCACCAGCCAATCAGGAGCAAATATGCAAATAAACCCAACCAAGATGGCTACAGCCACTGAGAGCGGGAGGGAGGTTTGGGTTTCCGTGTAACAAAAGAAGCCATCCTGTTGCCAGCCTAAGCCTTCACTCAAGGCTACAAAATTTCAATTGTAGAAGGTAAATAATTCCAGATACCAGGGCCTCCTCTTGGGTCGCCAGGGCGCGTGGCCAGCCTGCAAACCACCACAGGTCCCTCTCTCAGGCTGCCCCACATCCCAAGGGAACCCCCACCCTTCAAGGCAAACCAGTCAGCACCCACCCATGCACCAGGCCTCTATCCTATCTAATAAAAGAGTAATATGCAGATTGACCATCCCTCCAACACACAATATGGATGCCCCCATGTGGTCAAAGATCCTGCCCCCATGTGGACACAAGATGGCCACCACAAGATGGCCAGCATGGGAGGGCAATTGGAGGCAATCAACCCTGCAGGGGAGGGCAGTTAGGGGTGACCAGGCTGGCAGAGGAGGGAAGTTGGGGACAAACAGGCTGGCTGGGAGCAGTTAGGCATCAATCAGGCTGGCAGCGGAGTGGTTAGGGGGTGATCAGGCTGGCAGGCAGAAGCAGTTAGGGGCAATCAGGAAGGCGGGCAGGTGATCAATTGGGAGCCAGCAGTCCTGGATTGTGAGAGGGATGTCCCAGATTGGAGAGGGTGCAGGCTGGGCTGAGGGACACGCCCCCCCCCTGTGCACGAATTTCGTGCACTGGGCCTCTAGTGTTAATATAAGAACTTTCACAGTTTACATTTAAAATCTTTAAGTTCTGCAGTGAGAGAAAAAGTCATAAAATATATTTTCATATTCCAAACTATTGAGAAACTTTCGACATTTACAATTTTTGCCTTACTTTCTACCAATGAAGAGGAATACTTTATAAAAAAATGAATATAAACCCAAGACATCCCATTGCCACAGGAGAAGTACTGCTATTTGTTACTTTACAATTCACTGCTTTATTCATTGATTGCTGCCTAGTTAGCATTCAACTGTACAGTAATTCCTCCACAACCATTAGTTCTGTTCAGGCCAAAATTCAGTTATTCCTCTTTGAGAAAGCAGTCTAGCAGAGTGGCTAAGGGAGTGGAATCTGCAGCCAGAATGCCTGGGTCCAAATTCTGGTTCCACAATTTAGTCAGCTGGGTGATGTTAGGCAAATTACTTAACCTCGCCACGCCTCAGTTTCCTGATCTGTAAAATAATAATAAAAATAACAATAATAACAACAGTACTTCCTCATAGGTTTTTGTGAAATTGCAAGAGTTAATATATACAACATAAGTAAAATGCTTAGAATGGTGCCTGTCACAGAATAAGTGTTATTCCTATTAACTATTATCATTTATCTTTTAACTATTTTTCCTCCAAAATTTCAGTTTCAGCATATACAAACTTGACTCCCCTAACTGAGAATAATTAGAGAAGTTGGGGGAATGGGGATGCTGACTAGTGGTAATAGAAAAGGGAAAATAGGAAACAAAGCCAAAGTGCAGTAAGCCTTCCATATCCACGGGTTCTGCATCCATACAAACATATCCACAAATTTAATCAACTGTTGAACAAACATATTCAGAAAAAAGGTTACATTGTTGCTGACGTGTAGTTAGGCCTACAGTGGTTGTGTCTGCACTGAACAAGTACAGACTTTTTATCTTCTCATTATACCCTAAATATTACAGTAAAACAACTACTTACATAGCATTTATATCTTCTATAATAATAAAAGCATAATATGCTAATTAAACAAGATGTCCTTCCGGATGACCTTCCAGACGAAGCCAGGGCTGCGAAGGTTGAAACAAGCTGTCACAGCTGTGAGGGCCAAGCCCCTTGCACAAATTTCGTGCATTGGTCCTCTAGTTGTATTATAAGTAACTAGGAATTATAAGTAACTAGAGACAATTTAAACTATATTGGAGGATTTATGTAGGCTATATGCAAATACTATACCAATACTATACCTTTTAGCTAAGGGCATCCAAAGATTTGGGTATCTTCAGGGGGTCCTGGAACCAGTCCCCTCTAGTTACCAAGGGACAGATACAACTGTATACATTTCTGCAGTGCAAGCTAGAGAAGATACAAAAAGCGGAAGGAAAGTAACCAAGCTTTAGAACTGTATTCAGGTATCTGAGGAAGGAGGGAATTGAGATACAATCAAGAGGATCTGACAGCATATTTTGTGGGAAGAACATACTAACTCAGCTAAATGGGACCATTTGAAAATTCCCATAAAGATTTTCTTCATCTCAAATTTCAGGGGCCTATGCTTCTCTAGGATCTGCAACTTAAAAAAAACACTGAATCATAACACCTGGAAAGCCTTGAGCATTTGGATGGTGGACTAGATACAGAGGAACACTGTTACCATCTACTAATGTGTATACAACCATCATGAAAGTGAAACAAGCTGATAAATTTCTCCTTGAAACCACAAGAGGGGAAAGGAGAAAAAAGGGAACCCTGAGCAGTTTCTAATGAGCAAAGTATCACAAATGAACACTAATTTTCCAGTCTTCATCATTGGTCATTTACAATGTGAAAAAGCCCTTGTAACTCTGTCTCTTAATGTGCCAGACTCATCGTCTCAGTTTAGTGCAGCTAAAAATCTATTTATAAGGGCTTTTAGGTACACTCATGGGGTCAATCTATCTAAATCTGGGTGTTTAAAATTGTAAGTTTTTCAAATATGATTTATTATAGAGATTTTGAGGAGCCTTCCCCTCATGGTTGGGGAAGAACCCACCTATTACACTTCTTGCCTACTTTAATTATCAGTGATTTCCACTGATGTTAGATGAGATGATGGTAGTACTACATATTTATTCAGGGAAAACTACAAAGTTTCTTGATGTTTAAGTTATGGTAAAGAATTTAAATAATATATTCTCTAGGAATACATTATATCAAAAAATAAATGTATCCAGAATTTGGTTATTGACTGGGCTTCATTTGGTGGCTGACTGGGCTTCATCTTGTCTGTTTACCATTCAACTACTTAATTTTAAAGGGCCCTATCCATGAAAATAAAGAGGAAGCCTTACCTGTTGCTGTATTCCTCCATACTGTCTGGATATCAAAATTGTGCTGATTTCATATCAATAATAGAACGATCAATTTTATCTATGAAGCTCTACTCACACATAAGTTTTCACCAGCTCCTATTTCTACTATTTCTTCTTGTAGACATACTTAACCCACCCTCGAGATGCCCAGGATGCTGACAAAGGAGATAGGAGACATATTTTGAGAGCTTTTACCTATTACACTACTTCTCCTTAACCCAGTTCTAATATTGCATTCATCTCTATCAAGTGAATAAATCTATTTGTAGAAACAAACAAGCCATATATATGCCCAGACCATTAAAGAACTCAATTTAAATGTAGCACATGAAATATTGTTTAACATCTAAATTTTCCCCAGCTCTGAAGTAGAACTGATAATATTGATAGTGGACTGGAAAACCAAGTAGATCCTAAGGTATATACATTACATTACCCATTAGAATTTTCTATAGATTCATACATTTTCTGCACTTCCATGGATAATAATTTATATAGATTATAAGACACATGGAAAACTAACAGGAAATAGGCCTTCAGAAAGATTGTTCAAATAATGGAAACCTGAACAATACAACTTTACAATTAAGTGTGATACCTCCAAAAGTAGTGGAAAAATATAGGAAAGAGAGGCTGTAATTTTCTTCCCTTCTTTTGTCAACTAGAATGCTGATTCCTTTTTTGCTTACATTCAGAGCCATCCATTTTCTTTTTCTTAAAATGATTATGAAAATAATTTCCTCTCAGAATTAAAAAAAGGAAACTATGGCTTGTGGTGTGGAATTCAGGTAATTATATTGGGAGCAGTGTCACTATGATTTTGGCTTTGCTAATGTTATTGAAATCAAACTCAGTTTAATGGAAACAAAGGTAGGAGAAATAATCTTACATTGTAAGGAAAAAAATAAGACTCCTGCCATCTCTAATTGCCTACACCAAATAGAATTATTTGCGCTTAAAAATATATTTATATAGCCCAACCAGCGTGGCTCAGTGATTGAGCATCGACCTATGAACCAGGAGGTCATGGTTCAATTCCCAGTCAGGGCACATGCCTGGGTTGCAGCTAGATCCCCAGTTGGGGGCATGCAGGAAGCAGCCAATCAATGATTCTCTCTCACCATTGATGTTTCTATCTCTCTCTCTCTCTCTCTTCCTCTCTGAAATCAGTAAAAATGTATTAAAAATGTATTTATATATAAAATACTAGGTTGAGCTACATACCAAAGCAAGAGACTGCTTTGGGGCCTATGGGAATGTACTAGTAAGAAGAGCAAATATCTAGGGTAATGATGCTAAGTAACGGAACTTGATTCTACTATGAACTCCTATCTTCTAGACACCCCACTTATTCCATCCTGCTTCCCAGTCTTGCCCCAGTGAATCATTATACCTTTTTCTCACTACTTTCCTACAATTCAAGCTGTTAGTCAATATCCTCTAAGCCTGCATTTCTCTTCTGTGCTTCCAAGCCTTTGTGTATGCCATTCCTCTGCCTAAAATATTATATCTCAGTTTATGAAAATCTATCTCCCAAGTATTTAGTCTATCTTAAAGTCTTCCTTGACTGCCACAGGCAGAAATGGCACTACCTTTTCCAGAAACCTATAGAATACATTTCCATTATAAATTTTTAAATTTTTTTCTTTAAGATAAGCATTTAGACAGCAGATATTTGTTGCATTCCTACTATGCCCAAGACATCCCATTAGGCATTGTGCAGGATATGTGTTTCAGTGCTGAAAGCTGTGCAGTTCTAGAAAATGAAGAATCATTGAACACCTCCAAGATATATAATTGAGCAACATATTAAAATTAATGCAATCTTGCTTGAAAGTGCATATTTCTTAGGCATTCTTTAAAAGGAGACTTAATATCAGTTTACTATTAATATCCCAAGTGCATTCTTATTGTAGTTTGAATCGACTCCTATTATTCAAACTTAGTTATTTTTGTTTTTTAAATAAAACTAATGAATTCAAATGTCTGCATATCAACAGAAAAACGATCCCCTCTTCTGTGTAATTAAGTGCATTGTATTAATGTGTGCATAATGTAAAATCAATAAATAATGAATTACCACTGATTATAATTGAATGTTTTCAAAATTTTATTGTCAGCCATGATCCATAGTACATTTATACTGCATTAAATTAATTAGTGTGTCATTTCTATTACATACATCAGCAGTGAAGTAATGCAGTAACATCTGTTTTTAATGTTTTAAAGATAGTATATCCCTTATAAAGTAAAAGAAGGAGTTACTAGAGATATTTTCAGTGATGGGCATTTATGGTGGTATCTTTAAGGAGATCTAATAAAGGCATTTATACTTCTTATGATAACTATTTTTTAATCCATTATCTATTGAGTAACAATACTCAGACTTAAACCCTTTCTTTCTATGGAAATTAATTGAGAAACTCTCCTTTTGTTACATTGCTCTATCTCATTGAAAGTTTATCAATTGGCAATGGTAAGCTGTTCCTCCACCACGCTTAGAAGTTACAGAGTAGAGATATAGTATAATCAGGCAAGTGAAAGAAAGAAAGAAAGAAAGAAAGAAAGAAAGAAAGAAGAAAGAAAGAAAGAAAGAAAGAAAGAAAGAAAGAATTTTGTGCTGAAGGCCAATTTGTAATATTTTGTAATCAGTCCTTTCACAAAAACCATACTCATGTATTTCGTTATTATACAAAGCAAACAATGATGAAGAAATTCTCATTTGGAATTGTTTGATAAGGTCAATGAAACATTGCATTTTGTAAGTCATTAAAAAGCTTTTAACCAAGGTATGGTTGCCAGATTTAGCAAATGCAAATACAGTATGCAATATTTGGGACATACTTAAACAAAAAAAAAAATGTTCATCACTGATCTGAAATTCAAATTTAACTGTTTCCTGTATCTTTATTTGATAACCTAATAACTCCTACATATGAGGAATAAGAGAAGGCTTCCAGGGTGAGGTGGTACTTGAACCATGGTGAAGGATCAGTTGAAGTTAGCTAGGTGAGAGTGTGTAGAAGGCTTGAGAAAGGAATTTGAGGAGGCATGAATAAAATAGTTGAGGGATCAGTATGGCTGGAGGATAGGAGTGTGAGAGAGTCAGAGAGTGATAAAAAATAGGGGTGAGCCCTTCAGTTTATCTACAAAATTAACTTCTAACTTCACAATGATGACAGATAAAAGGGTCATTATTCTACTTGAATCTCTAACCCTTTTCTCCAAGTTCACAGTGAAGTCTGACAGGTGTAAACACAGCAGCAGCTATATAAAACGGTTGCATAAAAGAAAACAAAATTCTGCTCTGTCCAAAATTCTTTGTCTTTCAGAAACTTCAACAGGTTTCACCCTGCTCTGTGAGAGCTAATCGGCCTTTGATTTTCTCCAGTAAGAAATCTGATCATTTCTCTTTTCTTTGAAAATGTCACATTACACATTCTATGTTTCCACCTGTCTGGTTGGCAGCTCTCAATGTAATTTTAGGGCTGGAGTAGAAAATCTGAGTGCTCCTAAAAAATTTTTTTTCACCAATAACTGATGGTTGATGGTAGAACCAAATGTCCTTTAATATAAACTGATGTTTGTATGCTGTTTGGATATTGACTTCTGAAAAGTTTTGTTCTAGGCATAAACTGCTGTTCATCATGTTACTCACTAGAACCTCTCAATATGAGGCTTTTACTGTGGCAAATTATATTTACTCCTATTGCCCTGAAGGGTTATTCATACAAAGTATAAATTCCTATAGATATCACTCATCATAAGGAGTCTCAAAAATTCATTTCAAAATGAATGTCATGCATTTTAAAATAATTTATCTAAAATCTACTTAAAATATAGAGCTAACTAGATACAATTTGAGCCCTAAGTGTCTGAAAAGAAAGAAAAGTTCAAGTAGAAGATGAGACTTGCTTTTATATCAAAACTAGAGGCCCAGTGCACGAAATTCGTGCATGGGGCGGGGGGGTGTCCCTCAGCCCAGCTTGCACCCTCTACAATCTGGGACCCCTCGAGGGATGTCCGACTTCCCGTTTAGGCCTGATCCCACCAGACATCCCTCTGACAATCCAGGACTGCTGGCTCCCAACTGCTTGCCTGCTTGCCTTCCTGATTTCCCCTATCCACTTCTGCCTGCCAGCCTGATCACCCCCTAACCACTCCCATGCCAGCCTGATTGATGTCTAACTGCTCCCCTGCCAGCCTGTTTGCCCCCAAGTTCCCTCCTCTGCCGGCCTGGTCACCCATCACCTCCAACTGACCTCCATTGCAGGCATGGTCCCTCCCAACTTCCCTCTCCTGCTGGCCATCTTGTAGTGGCCATCTTGTGTCCACATGGGGGCAGGATCTTTGACCACATAGGGGCAGCTATCTTGATCTTGTGTGTTGGAGTGATGGTAAATCTGCATATTACTCTTTTATTAGATAGGATAGAGGCCTGGTGTATGGGTAGGGGCCAGCTGGTTTGCCCTAAAGGGTGTCCTGGATCAGGGTGGGGTTCCCTTGGGGCATGGAGAGGCCTGGGCGAGGGGCCTGTGGTGATTTGCAGGCCGGCCACGCCCCTGGGGACCCAAGCAGAGGCCCTGGTATCTGGAATTTATTTACCTTCTACAATTGAAACTTTGTAGCCTGGAGCGGAGCCAAGCCTCCTGCTTGCTCCATGGCTGGCAGCCATTTCTCTTGGGATTAATGTGTCTTCTATAATTGAAACTTTGTAGCCTTAAGCAGAGGTCTGGGTCTGCCAGGGTGTGCAGAAAGCTTAGCTTCCTCCATTGCCTGGGAAACCCAAGCCTCCCACTCTTTCCAGCTCCGTCGCTGCCACCATTTGGATTTGTTTAGCTTCTATAATTAAAACTTTGTATCCTTGAGTGGAGGCCTGGGCCTGCCAGAGTGTGTGGAAAGGTTGGCTTCCTCTGTTGCCGGGGAAACCCAAGCCTCCCTTCTGGTAGCCATCTTGGTTGGTGTTAATTTGCATACTCGCCCTGATTGGCTGGTGGGCATGGCTTGGCTGGTGGGCGTGGCTTATGTAGTGGTGTGATGGTTAATATGCATATTACTCTTTTATTAGAGAGGATTAGTGGTACTATTATCATTAACAATGACTTGTAAATCATTCTGTTTGGAATACAAATAACAAGCCTCTAAATGTATGAAAATGAAAATGTTCTGTGTTTCATCATATGAAATTTTTATCTTTTTCTAATTCTTTCTTTGTTTTTCCATTCATACATATGCAAAAAGGGATCTAGAATAGTTTCAGTTCTCTTGTAAGTCATGAACAATGTCTTCAACACAAATAAAAATATTTGCTCTTACACACACAACTCCATACTCCCTTCCCCCACAAACACACAATCATTCCACCACTACCACAAAAATATCAATCATGCGTTACTACTATCTTTGTCTTTGGTGCAAGCAAACAAAAATTTCCATTTTACTGCTCTATTGCTAGAGACCCACCCAGGAGTTACCTCCATCTAGTGGCACGTAGGGGTATTTAATCCTTTTACTTTTCAAAAGTAAACTGCATTTTTTTAAAAAGTAAAATAAAGTGAAAATAAACAAGAAAGTAAAGAACTCTTCAGTATACAATATATCTGCTACAACATTGTTTGATTGTGAATTAAGGTAATTATTTTTGTTTTCAAATAAAGTGAACTTCGTCCAGGTTTTTAGGATGTTAACATTTTACTTTGTGATAAAAATGCGAACTATACAATTATGTATTTCTTTATATAACTCCACCTTAAATTCAATGAAATTCCATGCTGAAAAATATTTTGTCATTGACTTACCAATTATTTTCAATAATAAGTTGCTATTTTTATTTGCTTACAACTGTAGCTCTTATCTTAAGAAGTTTCTGTGAGTGCAGATTCCTGTGATGTTGTCACAAATGATTTCCTTGTATTCATGACTACATAAATATTGCCTGGAAGGAAAAATGTATTAACATTTTGTCCAAATATTTTAGGATTCTTTTAGAAATAGGGTATTAAATAACATGCTAAATATATCTATAAAAGTATATCCATGTATGAGTTACAAAGATTTTTTATTAAATAGTGCTCTCCTATCATTTTTTAGGATCATGCACATACTAGAAAACTCAAGGTGGAACGTGACTTTGTGTTTAAAGTAGAAAACACAGAAATACTGTAGAATTTTAGTTCACTCTTCTTAAGAATCAAATGCAGCCCTATTGACTACAAATGACAACTTCCATGTAAATGGCTAAATTTTGTAAATAACTAGTAATTAGTGTCAAATAGTGCTTATTTTAAAAATCTGTCTTGAGTTTTAAAAATATAAGAATTACATTTAATGTGTTTTAGTTAATTCACTTTTCCCTATGGAACAGAAAAAAATGGATAGTGACTACTCCAAATGGGCAATTTGATCACTTTATTCCATTGAAGAACTGCTGAGGTGCTTAGGACAGTTCTTTTGTCTCTGCCAGTAAGAAAAATCCTTAAATATGAATGGGTAGATTCTGAGTCTCTAGGTTAGCAACCACTTTCATTTCCCAGAGTCACTGAAACCAAGTCTCATTAATCTATGTCTTGTAAAAAGTTATAAATGTCATATTAAAATGTGTGTGTTATAATGGTTTCTCTGAGATAGAAAACAAAAATAACAGTAGATTTCTGAGGCTTAGTTCTCCTATAATTTAATATCAGAATTTAATTCATGAAGTGTCATAGTGGTATTACTGAGTCATAATATTAGGAATGTAATGATTTAAAAAATCAGCTGGTGCCTAAGAAATAGACATCTAATAATTGATCAGAATATTTGGTTGGAGTATGTTTTAAATTATTTTGAAAAAATACATACAGTGCTGATTCAATTATGTTTTTATTTGAGAATTATAAAAATTTATATTTCTTATTTAAAAGGCAATGTAGTCTTTGTTCCTGTCTTCTTTCTCTGTTTTCATATTCGTGATTTTACCCCAAAAGTGGAATCTAAGTCGAGAAATAATTAATGAGTGCCCTTGTTGTAACCTGGATATAATATAATACTGCTTTAATGTGTGCAAATAAATTATGCAATAGTAATTGTGATGTTTTAGCAGTAGGAAAACCCAAATTCTTTTATACTTAATGTGAAAATAATGGGACATTACGATTAAGTTGAATAAGTACAGATACCTCAAACATCAGAAGTACATTTTCTCAGCTGGGTTTTTTAAGTGTCTATTATTTCATCTGCATTATGGGAATCTTAAATTTTAAAGAAGAATAACATTTTCTAAAATATTAATACAGCAAGAGGAATAACTAGAAGCAATATTTTGCTTTAGTTAGACACAAAACATTTTTTTCAGGTTGTCCAGAAATCATCAGTGAGAATATTTTAGCAGAAATTTAAAGGACAATAATTAAAGAAAATATTTCTTTCTCAAAATATGCATGTTATCACCTTCAGTTCTGAGCTATTTTGCTTCCAAATTAAAATGCATGTTTTTAATTTATTCAACATTTCTTATTTAAAATCAGTGTTTAGGTTAGGGGTTAGGCTACAGGAATTTATCAGAGGGAAACCTCCCATGTGTAAACTCTGAAGTGGGAAATTTTGTTGTATCATTCTGGAAGAGCAGTGAAACCCTAGATATTATCGTATCCTGTAGCATCATAAGGCAAGAATTACACTAAAAGGTAATTCTTAAATTTAAGACAAAGACAAAAATTTTAAATCAGGCAACTCTGATTGTCTAAGTCAGGGGTCCTCAAACTTTTTAAACAGGGGGCCTGTTCACTGTCCCTCAGACCGTTGGAGGGCCGGACTATAGTTTAAAAAAACAACTATGAACAAATTCCTATGCACACTGCTAAGTCGGCTGCTAAGCAGGACAGGCAGTGGCGGCAAAAACACCAGGCGGGCCGGATAAATGTCCTCGGCGGGCTGCATGTGGCCCGCGGGCTGTAGTTTGAGGACCCCTGGTCTAAGTAACCTGAGGCATTTAAGTTCAGAGAAGATGGTCTGAACCCATTAACTAAGATGGTGATAGAGACACTATATTAGGAGAGTGGAAAGTGCTCAAAAATAAAAACTCTTATTGTATAGCTAAAAATAACCTCCAAGTGCCCTGGTCGGTGTGGCTCAATGGTAAGAACAGGCCAGTGCACTGAAGGGTCACAGGTTCAAGTGCGGTATCTGGGTTGCAGGTTCGATCCCAGTGGGTCACGTGTGGGAGTCAGCCATCAATGTGTCTCTCTCTCACATCCATGTTTTTCTCTCTCCTCTCTCTGCCCCTCTCCCCTCCCTTCCACTCTCTCTGAACATCAATGGAAAAACTATCCTCAGGTGAGGATTAAAAACAACATAAAGTAATCATCATCATCATCATCATCATCCCCATGAATGTTGTACATCTGAAATTAATAAAGCATGGCAACTGTAAATTCAAAAACTAAAAAATAATATAAAGTAAAAGAAAAAGAAAGGGGGGAGTGAATATAAAGAAGATGATGTGACTTTTCAGATAAGCTTAGATTATAAAAGGAGGCACACAAAAGATAGAAAAATACCCACATTAAAGAATAAATATTTTTAAATGGCACATATATGCCTATTTATACACTATCAGGAAGGTTGAAGCCAAGGAAGGGATGAGAACTGTGAAATTAGTAGAAAAATTTAAAACCACAAAAATGCCCTTTAAAAAAGTTATTTGGAATAAGAACAAAAAAAGGATGCAATGATGTGTTTTTCAGAGTTGTGATGTTTATTTAAAATGCAGATTCCTACACCTGTACGAAATGAATCCAAATATCCAGAAATGGGCTCAGGGATATGCACTTAATTAAATGCCCAGGTGAATTTGTTTAATTTTTTCAAAGTAGAAAGTAAATATAATTTTTAAAGCCAAATAATGCTAAAAGACACGCAATAAGTAATAGTTCCATTGGCCAATCCATTCCCAAACCTTCAAAATTCCTCCTCAAAGGGAACAACTTTCAAATGTTTAGGTAATCTCTATTGGTATTTACCTCCACATTTCTTGTTTTTCTCCTTCCTTCCTTCCTTCCTTCCTTCCTTCCTTCCTTCCTTCCTTCCTTCCTTCCTTCCTTCCTTCCTTTCCTTCTTTCTTTTCTTCCTTCTTTCTTTTTAGTGGCTGAAAACAACAATGATTTATTTCTCATGATTCTGGGGGTCAGGCATTTAGTTGGGCCTTGACTAGTAGTTCTGCTTCACATATCATCATCTGGTAGTTACTCAGCTGGATTCAACCAGCATCTGAACTGAACCAGAAGGATCAAACAGGCTTTGTTCATCAATTTGGAGATTTGGAGCCGCTGAGCTCTCCTTTTCCTTGGGACAAGCTTTGGCTTCCTCCCAGCATGGTAGTTTCAAAGTAGTTAGACTTAAAAGGCAGCTGGCTTCCAAGAGAGATGAAACAGAAACTGCCAGTCCTCTGAAGGTCTGGCTTAGAAGGCCCACAATGTTATATCTGCTATATTATTACACAGTCAAACCTAGTCACAAGGCCCATCAGATTAAAGGGGAAGAGGAATAGACTCCACATATTTTTTTCTTTTTAAAATAATTTTTAATTACAGTTGACATACAATATTATATTAGTTTCATGTGCAAAACATCGTGATTAAACATTTATATAACTTACTGAGATCACCTGATAAATCTAGTGCCCATCGGACACCATACATAGTTATTACAACATTATTGACTATATTCCCATGCTACATTTTACATGCCCATTACTATTTTGTAATTACCAATCTGCATTTCTTAATCCATTCCCCCTTTTCAACCATTTATTTTTTAAACATATTTTTATTGATTTCAGAGAGGAAGGGAGAGGAGAGAAAGAGATAGAAACATCAATGATGAGAGAGAATCATTGATTGGCTGCCTCCTGCACACCCCCTACTGGGGACCGAGACCACAACCCGGGCATGTGCCCTTGACTGGAATCGAAATGGGACCCTTCAGTCCACAGGCCAATGCTCTATCCACTGAGCCAAACCAGCTAAGGCTCAACCATTTATTTTAATGTCCCTTCCATCTGGAAATCATCAAAATGTTCTCTATATTTATGAGTTTGTTTCTGTTTTGTTTGTTTATTATGTTTTAGGTGTTTTGTTTTTTGCTCCACATACAGTATAATTGACATTATATGACTTTTTTTTTTTTTTTGCAGTCTTTTTTATTTCAATCAGCACAATGCCCTCTAAGGCCATCCATTTTGTTACAGATGGAAAGATTTCATTCATTTTTTTTACTGGGTCATATTTCATTATATACTAGAGGCCTGGTGCATGAAATTCATGCACAGGTAGGGTCCCTAGGCCTGGCCTGAGATCATGGCTAATCGGGGGCCTTCTGGCTGCTGGCAGAGGCTTTCCTTCATTCTTTGCTGCCCCCTGGTGGTCAGCACACATCCTAGCAAGATGTGTGCTGACGGAACTCCTGGTGGGTGGAACTCCAGAGGGAACAATTTGCATATTAGCCTTCTATTACATAGGATGTGCACCACATCTTTTAAAATTGAATTTATGGGGTGAAATTGGTTAATAAAATTATATATGTTTCAGGGATAAAATTATATAATACATCACTGTATACTGTAATGTGTGTTCACCACCAAAAGTCAAGTCTTCTTCCATCTCCCCCTTTAACCTCTCTTACCTTCCTGCATCCTCCTTTCCCACTGGTAATCACCATACTGTTGTCTGCCTATGAAGTTGTTTTGGGGTGTTTTATTTATTTTATTATTTTATTATTATTTTATTAATCACTTCACCTTTTTTACCCAGTCACCCACACCCTCCCCTCAGACAGCTATCAATCTGTTCTCTGTATCTAAGAATCTGTTTCTATTTTGGTTGTTAGTTTATTTTATTGTATGAAATCATATGGTACTTATCTTTCTCTGACTGGCTTATTACACTTAGCATAATGCTCTCAAGGTTTATTTAAGCAGTCACAAAAGATAAGATTTTCTTCCTTTAATGGCTGAGTAGTATTCCATTCAGGGGTGAGGAACCTTTTTCTGCCAAGGGCCATTTGGATATTTATAATATCATTTGTGGGCCATACAAAATTACTCACTTAAATATTAGCCTGCTATATTTGGTCAAACATTTAATTAATTCACCTCTAATGCCTTGGCAAGGCCAGACCAAATGATTTTGTAGGCATTATATGGCCTGCAGGCCAGATGTTTCCCACCCCTGGATGGGCCATATCTTTCTTATCCACTCATCTACTGATGGGTACTTAAACTGTTTCCAGATCATGTCTATTTATGTAATGTGCCAATGAACATAGGGGTACATACATTCTTACAAATTAGTGTTTTGGGATTCTTCCAATATATTTTCAGAAGTGGAATCACAGAGTCATAAGACAGTTAAACTTTTAATTTTTTGAGGAAACTCCATACAGCTTTCCACAGTGGATGCACCAGTCTGCATTCCCACCAAAAGTGCACAGGGATTCCCTTTTTTTTCATCAACACTTGTCAATTGTAAATTTATTGATGGTAGCCATTCAGACAAGTGTTAGGTGATCTCGTATTGTGGTTTTAATTTGCATATCTCTGATGATTAGTGATGTTGAACAATTCTTATATGTCTATTGTCCATATGTATGTCCTCTTTGGAGAAGTTTATACAGTATTCAGGTCCTTTGCCCATTTTCTAAATTGGATTGGGGTGTTTTGGTTTTTATTTATTTTTTTGGTGTTGATTTTTGTAAGTTCTTTATAAATTTTGGACATTAACCCCTTATCA
This sequence comes from Eptesicus fuscus, assembly GCF_027574615.1. NCBI lineage: Eukaryota > Metazoa > Chordata > Mammalia > Chiroptera > Vespertilionidae > Eptesicus > Eptesicus fuscus. The sequence continues at coordinate 30,081,759 of NC_072473.1, forward strand.
GATGTATCATTGGTGAATATGTTCTCCCATTCAGTGGGTTGTCATTTCATTTTGTTGGTTTCATTTGCTGTGCATAAATATTTTAGTTTGATGTAGTCCCATTTCTTTGTTTATTTGTTCATTTTTATTTTTTTGCACAAGGCAAACATAGCAAAAAAATAATGCTAAAAGAAATGTCCTAGATTTTACTGTCTATGTTTTCTTTAGGATATTGATGGTTTTCAGTCTAATATTTACATCTTTGCCCATTTTGAGTTTATTCTTGTGTATGGTATAAGAAGTTGGTCTAGTTTCATTTTTTGCACATACTGTACCTGTCCAATTTTCCTAATGCCATATATTGAATAAACTATCCCCCACTCCATTGTATTTTCTTACTTCCTTTGTAAAATATTAATTTACCATAAAGGTGTTGGTTTATTTCTGGGCTCTCTATTCTGTTCCATTGATCTATATGTCTGTTTTTATGCCAGTACCTTGCTCTTTTGATCACTATGGCCTGTAGTATAGTTTGATATCACCTAGCCTGGTTCCTCCAACTTTGTTCATCTTTCTCAAGATTGCTGAGTGAGGCTATTTGGGGTCTTTTGTAGTTCCATATAAATTTTTGGCATATTTGTTCTATTTCTGTCAAATATGCCATTGGTATCTTTTAAATATTCTTGTTTTGTTTTTTAAATGATGAGAGAGAGAGAGAGAGAGAGAGAGAGAGAGAGAGAGAGGTGACAGAGAAACATCTATCTGTTCCCTCCCACACATGCCCCAACCGGTGATCAAACTAGCAACCTAGATATGTGCCCTGACCTGGAATTCAACCAACCAACTTTGGGTGTATGAGTCGATGTTCCAGCCAACTTTTGGTGTATGAGACAGTGCTCCAACTGAGCCACACCTGCCAGGGTGACTATTGGTACCATGACTGGAATCATGTTGAAACTATAAATTGCTTTAGGTAGTATGGATATTTTGATGATGTTAATTTTTCCTATCCATGAGCATGGTATATGCTTCCACTTATTTGTATCTTCTTCAATTTCTTTCTTCACTGTCCTATAATTTTCCAAGCATAGGTCTTTTTAAATATTTGGTTAAATTTATTACTAGATTTTTTTTTGATATTTTATTTTTTGATAAATTGTAAATTCTGGAGGAAGTTAGGGGGGAAGGGGACATATGTAATACTCTCAACAATGAAGATTTTTTTTGAATTGTAAATGGAATTGATTTCTTAGTTTCACTTTCTGATAGCTAATTATGGGTATATAGTAGTCATATCAAAATAATGATATTTTTACTTCATTTCCAATTTGGATGCCTTTTATTTCTTCTTTTTGTTTGACTGCTGTGGCTAACAATCCAGTACTATGTTGAATAAGAGTGGTGAAAGTTGACATCCCAGTCTTGTTCCCAATCTTAATGGGAATGCTTTTAGTTTTTGCCCATTGAGTATGATGTTGGCTATGGATTTGTCTATATGGCCTATATTATATTGACATATGTTCCATCTCTTCCCACTTTTCTGAGAGTTTTTATCATAAATGAACACTGAATTTTATCAAATGCTTTTACTGCATCTATTGATATGATCATATAATTTTTATCCTTCATTTTTTAATGTGGTATATCATGTTAATTGATTTGTGGATATAGTACCAACTGTGCATCACAGGAATAAATCCCACTTGATCATGGTGTATAATATTTTCAGTATATTGCTGCATCTAATATTTTGTTGAGGATTTTAGCATGTATATTCATTGGGAATAATGACCTATGTATTTTTTTCTTCATAGTATCTTTTTCTGATTTTTGAATTAGAATAATGTTGGCCTCATAAATAGAGCTTGGGAGTCTTCCCTTCTCTTGAATTTTTTGTAATAGTTTGAGATGGAAAGGTGTTAGTTCTTCTCTGAATCTTTGGTAAAATTCATCTGTGAAGATATCTGGTCCAGTATTTTTTGGAGGGGAGTTTTTTTATTGCTTCAATTTCACTAGTTGTAATCTATTCAGATTGTCTGATTTTTCCTGATTGAGTTTTGGAAGATTGTATCTTTCTAGAAATTTATCCATTTCATCCAAATTGTCCAATTTATTGGTGCATAGTAGTTTGCAATATTTTCTTACAATCCCTTGTATTTCTGTGGAGTCCATTGTTACTTCTCCTCTTTCATTTTTTATTGTATTTATTTGGGTCCTCTATTTTTTCTTGATGAGTCTTCTTAAAGACTTCTTAAATTAGTTAAATCTTATTTTTTTTCTTTTTTTAAATTACTTTATTGATTGTGGTATCACATATTTGTCCTCAACCCTCCCCCATTCCCATCCCAAACCCCTCCACACACATGCTCCCACACCCCTGTTGTCTGTGATCATTGGTTAGGCTCATATGCAAACACACAAGTCCTTTGGTTGATCTTTCTCCCTTATCCCCACCCTACCCTACCTTCCCTCTGAGGTCTGACAGTCTGATCGATGCTGTTCTTGTTCTTCAGTCTATGTTGTTCATCATTTCCCCTAGATGAATGAGCCCATGTGATACTAGGAATACACTTAAAGGAATCAAAAATGAAACAAGCAATAACGGTTATGCTGAGAGGCAAATGAATCAGTCTATAGTGAGCTTCTTTCTGGGCCAACAGTTCTTTTGAGTCCCAATTTCTATGTCCAACAGTTCTTTATGTGTACATAACAGCAATGATATTTCAGTTCTGGATGGTGGACAAATGGTGGTAATGCAGGTCCAACCCTCTCTGGTTTGGTCCTGGGCAATCTGCAGTGACGCACATCTGCTGACTGCTAGTATGGCAAGGCATCGTCAGCATCTTCCATCTCTGGACTGTTTCTCTTCTGTCTTCAAGGCTGGAGGACTCCTGTCAATTCTTCTCTGTTGCAGGAATCCACATGGTCTCAGAGTTGTTTTCTGAAAATATACAAACATATTCTCGACCAAAAGTTAATAAAGGAATCTTTTCTATAGATTTGACTTGCGATCCTTTTTCATTTTTTGCCCAAACAATTTTCCTTTGGCTTGTTTTGACACCATGTATGTTTTACATGGGTGTCTTGCTGTTAGCATTACATATGAAAGTTAACTTTCTAAAGTAAAAATTTTCTAGATGTAATTTATTTACAGGATAATTTTCCTTACATGATATTCTTCTACTATCTCCCCTTTTTTGGTTTAAATATTAGGAGGCTTTTGGAAATTTTATGCTATCTTGTAATCTTGATAGCTTTTAAATTTTACCTTTTTGCACTAAAATGTGACTGCTTTAGGTTCATTATATGTTATACAATTTTACAATGAGATGAACTACCAATAAAAATTTTAGTTAAAACTTTAGGAACAGCTTTTTTCTCCAGTATAATTGATTTTTCTAGAATATTTGCTTATTTCAATTGGCCAATTTAAATTAGCCTGAAAACTTGACTACTATTTTACTGTCAAATTTTATACTCTAACAACCATCTTATTTTACCCTGTAAATATTAGTGGAGAGGATTATTTGCCTTCTTGAGTAGGCCCTGAGCATTCCTGGTGCTAGGCTGGATTTAGATATCAAAGACCCCAGTTCCCCGCATCATGGGTGCAAGACATCCCCATCAAGTCTTGTTGCAGTGAGAGGGCATCTGCTGTTGACCAAGTCTCTGTTACCTGGGTCCAGATCTGCTGTTGACCAAGTCTCTGTTACCTGGGTGCAGATTTGAGCTGGGCATGGGAAGCAAAGCAGTCATGGGGGCAGGAGACCTTCCTCAGCAGGGGTGAGGGTTCAGGCCCATGCAGAATTGGGGGGGTGAAGGTCTGTGCCCCACCCCTGTTGACCCCCAAGTTCTCTCCTGATGACCCCTCTGCGACTGTGCCTGTATTAGGTTGTTCCTTCTCTGAGAAATCTTACCCATCTCTGGTTAACCAGCCATCCTCCAGGGCCAAGCAGGGTTATGTGAGGTTTAGTTATGTCTCCTTGGTTGCCTATGCCGCCATGGCCTCCACGCCCAGCACCTGCTTTGGGATCCCCTTGCCTACTGGCAGGGTCCCAGCACTGATCACATATCTTGTGGAACCCAGATTTCTTCTCCAAGGAGGCCAAGCTCACCCCACTGGGCGAGAGACAGATTCATGGTACCAGTCATCACGAGGCTTCAACCTCGGCATGAACAGAAAGCTCAGGCAACAGCTGTGGGCAATTGGATTGTGAGAAGAGGGCCCCTCTTGGCCAAAAGGGCAAGAGGGACCAATATAGAATGCTCAGATGCCTTCTCAGGGGGCCCTCTACACATTGGAAGGGATTAAACCCTTTCATGTCCTTTTTAAATTGCTGACAGACATTCAAAGAATTAGTTTGTAGGTTTGTTTGGGATAATTGTATATTATGCTGTTGTAATTCTAAAATATCCAGAGATGTGTTACTTTTGTCTCCAAGCACAAAAAAGATGATTTTTTATTGATCCCCAAGGGTGCGAGGTACTATTATAGGTAATGGGGGTAACACAAATCTGGGAAAAATTATAATGACATTGTAGAATAATATCATGTAAGGATATTCTTTGCTCTAGGCCATGGCAATTCTATTTCAAACTGGCTGCCAGTTTCTTTTTGTATAGACAAGGTCTTAGCTACATTTTCTATACCTCTCCCAGGAGCAAGTAGTGATAGTCCCTTTCTTTGGTATCCACACAAGCCAAAAACCTCTCTTTAATTTTACATACAAAGGAGCAATGGTTTGATTTGGTGTCATACAAAAGGGAAGCTGGGTGTAGACCCCTGTGTAATTATACTTTCTTGCCCCACCCATGGTCCTCCTGGATGACCAAGGTGTTTGGTATTATTGGTGACCACATTAGGAGGGGGATCAGCCCTCGTAAGGGCTCTTACCCATGAAGAGTCAGGAACATAAGTACAAAATACTTACCCATTTGCCCCAGGTAATCTTCCTGTACAGCTGATGACTGCTAGCAAGGCAAGCAAGATGTTCACAGGCATCCTTGGGGTTCTGGTTGCCTCACAATTTCTTTTTTATTTTTATATTTTAAATTTTTTACTTTTATTATTTTTTATGTGTCCTTATCCCCCCATTACCTCCCATCCCCAATTCGTGCCCCACCCCCCTGTTGTCCTTGCACATTGATTAGGTTTATTGCATGTATACAAGTCCCTTGGTTGATCTCTCCCCCTTTCTCCCACCAACCACCTCCTTCCCTGATGTTTGAGGTTCTCATCGATGTTTCTCAATCTCTAGATCTGTTCTTCTTCATCAGTCTATGTCACTCATTATATTCCACAAATGAGTGAGATCATGTGATATTTATCTTTCTCTCCCTGGCTTATTTCACTTAGCATAATGCTTTCCATCTCCATCCATGTTTTTGCAAATGGTAGAAGCTCCTTCTTTTTTACTGCAGCATAATATTCCATTGTGTAGATATTCCACAGTTTTTTAATCCACTCATCTGCTGATGGCCTTTTGGGCTGTTTCCAAATCTTAGCTATGGTGAATTGTGCTGCTATGAACATAGGGGTGCATATATCCTTTCTAATTGGTGTTTCTAGTTTATTGGGATATATTCCTAGGAGTGGGATCACTGGGTCAAATGGGGGTTCTATTTTTAGTTTTTTGAGGAAACTCCATACTGTTCTCCACAGTGGATGCACCAGTCTGCATTCCCACCAGCATTGCTAAAGAGTTCCTTTTTCTCCGCATCCTCTCCAACACTTGTGGTTTGTTGATTTGTTGATGATAGCCATTCTGACAGGTGTGAGATGGTACCGTATTGTTGTTTTGATTTGCATCTCTCTGATGATTAGTGACTTTGAGCAGGTTTTCATATGTCTCTTCGCCTTCCTTCTGTCTTCTTTCGAAAAGTGTCTATTTAGATCAGTTGCCCATTTATTGATTGGGTTGTTTATCTTCTTTTTGTTAAGTTGTATGAGTTCCCTGCAAATGTTGGAGATTAAACCCTTATCATTGATATCATTGGCAAATATGTTCTCCCATGCAGTGGGCTTTCTTGTTGTTTTATTGATGGTTTCCTTTGCTGTGCAAAAGCTTTTTATTTTGATGTAGTCCCATTTGCTTTTTCCTTTAGTTTCCATTGCCTTAGGAGCAGTATCAGTGAAGAAGTTCTTTTGGCATATGTCTGAGATTCTTCTGCGTGTGGATTCCTCTAGGATTTTTATGGTTTTCCGTCTTATGTTTAAGTCCTTTATCCATTTTTAGTTTATTTTTGTGTATGGTGTAAGTTGGTGGTCTAGTTTCATTTTTTTGCATGTATCTGTCCAATTTTCCCAACACCATTTGTTGAAAAGACTGTCTTGACTTCATTTTATGTTCATGCCTCCTTTGTCAAATATTAATTGGGCATAGTGGTTTGAGTCAGTTTCTGGGTTCTCTATTCTATTCCATTGATCTATGTGTCTGTTCTTATGCAAGTACCAGGCTGTTTTAAGAACAGTGGCTTTGTAATACAGCTTGATATCTGGTATTGAAATCCCTCCTACTTTGTTCTTCTTTCTCAGGATTGCTGCAGCTATTTGGGGTCTTTTTTTATTCCAGATGAATTTTTGGAGAGGTCATTCTAGGTTTGTGCAATATACCATTGGTATTTTAATGGGAAGTGCATTGAATTTATAGATTGCTTTGGGTAGTATGGACATTTTGATTATGTTGATTCTATCAATCCATGAACATGGTATGTTCTTCCATCTGTTTATGTTTTTCTCTATCTCTTTTTTCAGTGTCGCATAGTTTTCCACTTATAGGTTTTTACCTCCTTAGTTAAGTTTATTCCTAGGTATCTTAATTTTTTTGGCATGATGGTAAATGGGATTGCTTTTTTAGACTCTCTTTCTGTAAGTTCACTATTGGTGTATTGAAATGCCATAGATTCCTTGGCGTTAATTTTGTATCTTGCTACAGTGCTGAATTCATTTATTACCGTATTTTCCTGCATATAAGATGACTGGGCGTATAATATTTTCCTGGGTTAAAAAGTCATCTTATACTCTGGAAAATATGGTATTTTGTAAGCTCTTTTTTGGGGGAAGGGTAGATTTCTCTTTCAACAATCTACCATATTTTCTGGCGTATAAGACAACTTTTTAACCCAGGAAAATCTGATATGCCCAGTCGTCTTATATGCCGGAAAATATGGTAAGTCTAATAATTTGTTGATGGAGTCTTTAGGGTTTTCTAAATATAGTATCATATCATCTGCGAATAAGGAGAGTTTAGCTTCTTCTTTTCAAATTTGGATGCGTTTTATTTCTTCTTCTTGTCTGATCGCAATGGCTAGTACTTCCAGTACTATGTTGAACAGGAGTGGTGAGAGTGGGCGTCCCTGTCTTGTTCCTGTTCTTAGGGGAAATGGTTTTAGTTTTTGCCCATTGAGTATGATGTTACCTGTGGGGTTATCATATATAGCTTTTATTATGTTGAGGTATGGTCCTTCTATTCCCACCTTTCTGAGAGTTTTTATCAAGAGAGGGTGTTGGATTTTGTCAAATGCTTTTTCTGCATCAATTGATATGACTATATGATTTTTATCTCTCAGTTTGTTTATGTGATGTATCACGTTTATTAATTTGCAAATATTGTACCATCCTTGCATCCCTGGGATAAGTCCTACTTGGTCCTGGTGTATGATCTTTCTGATGTACTGCTGGATCTGATCTGCTAGAATTTTGTTGCAGATTTTGGCATCTATGTTCATGAGGGATATTAGCCTGAAATTCTCTTTCATTGTGTTGTCTTTATCTGGTTTTGATATTAGGGTGATGCTGGCTTTATAGAAGGAGCTTGGAAGTTTTCCTTCCTCTTGAATTTTTTGGAATAGTCTGAGGAGGATAGGTTTTAGTTCTTCTTTGAATGTTTGGTAAAATTCCCCTGTGAAGCCGTCTGGCCCCGGGCTTTTGTTTGCTGTAAGCTTTTTGATGACTGCTTCAATTTCTTCCATAGTTATCAGCCTATTGAGATTTATAGAATCTTCTTGATTGAGTTTTGGAAGGTTGTATTTTTCTAGGAATATGTCCATTTCCTCCGTGTTGTCTAGTTTGTTAGAATAGAGTTTTTCATAGTATTTTTTAACAATCTCTTGTATTTAGTTGGGGTCTGTTGTTATTTCACCTCTTTCATTTCTGATTTTATTTATTTGGGTCTTCTCTCTTTGCTTCTTGGTGAGCCTGGCTAGAGGTTCATCAATCTTGTTTATCCTTTCGAAGAACAAGCTCTTGGTTTTGTTGATCTTGTGTATTGTTTTTTAGTCTCTATGTCATTCATTTCTGCTCTGATCTTTATTATTTCCTTTCTTCTGCTCACTGCGGGCTTTTCTTGTGGCTCTCCCTCTAATTCTTTGAGTTGTTGAGTTGGATTATTTATAATCATTTTTTCTTGTTTTTTGAGGTAGACCTGTAGAGCTATAAACTTCCCTCTCAAGACTGCTTTCATTGTGTTCCACAGGATTTGCAATGTTGTGTTATTATTGTCATTAGTCTCCAGGATGTTTTTAATTTCTTCTCTGATCTCATTGATAACCCAATCATTTTTTAGTAGCATGCTATTCAGCCTCGAAGTGTTTTGTTTGTTTGGAATGTTTTTATTGTAGTTTATTTCTAATATTATGCCATTGTGGTCTGAGAAAATGCTTAATAGGATTTCAATCTTTTTGAATTTGGGGAGACTTTGCTTGTGACCCAATATGTGGTCTATTTTTTAAAATGTCCCATGTGCACTTGAGAAGAATGTATATTGCGTGGCTTTGGGGTGAAATGCTCTGAAGATGTCAATTAGGACCTACTGATCTAGTGTGTCATTTAGAATTGCTGTTTCTTTGCTGATTTTTTTTCTAGATGATTTATCCAGTGATGTCAGTGGTGTATTAAAGTCCCCTATTATGATTGTATTGCTTTTATTCTCTCCTTTGATATCCTCCAGGAGTTTTTTTTATGTGTTTGGGTTCTCCTGCATTGGGTGCATATATGTTTACCAGAGTTATTTCTTCTTGTTGAATTACTCCCTTTAGTATTATGTAGTGGCCTTCCTTATCTCTTATTATGGTCTTTACTTTGAGGTCTATTTTATCAGCAATAAGTATCGCAACCCCAGCTTTTTTCTCATTTCCATTTGCCTGAAAAATGTTTTTCCATCCCTTCACTCTCAGTCTGTGTGAATCCTTTGCTCTGAGGTGGGTCTCTTGTAGACAGCAAATATATGGGTCATGTTGTCTTATCCATTCAGCTACCCTATGTCTTTTGATTGGTGTATTTAATCCATTTACATTTAATGTTATTATTGACAAGTACATGTTTGTTGTCATATTTTTCCTTAGTGTTTGTGTTTCTTCTTGCCTTTCTCTTTCTTCTTTTTACAGCAGTCCCTTTAGCATTTCTTGCATTGCTGGCTTGGTATTGGTAAACTCTCTTAGCCCTTTTTTGTCTGTGAAGCTCCTGATTCCACCTTCAATTTTGAATGATAGCCTTGCTCGGTATAGTATTCTTGGAATCAGACCCTTGCTTTGAATCACTTTGTATATTTCATTCCATTCCCTTCTGGCCTGGTGTGTTTCTGTTGAGAAATCGGTTGATATTTTAATAGGAGATCCCTTGTAGATAACTTTCTGTCTCTCTCTGGCAGCCTTTAAGATTCTTACTTTGTCATTGGTGTTCGCCAATTTAATTATGATGTGTCTTGGTGTCGGTCTTTTGGGGTTCAACTTATTTGGGACTCTATGCACTTCTTGGACTTGCATGGTTTTTTTCTTGCCAATATCAGGAAATTTTTCTGTCATTATTTCTTCAAACAGGTTTTCTATTGCTTGCTTCTCTTCCTTTTCTTCTGGTATCCCAATTAAGCAAATATTTTTTCATTTTGTGTTGTCCCAAAGCTCCCTTAGGCTCTCCTCTTGCTTTTTAAGTCTTCTTTCCAGTTGCTGCTGTGTTTGTGAGTTTTTCCCCACTTTTTCTTCTAATTCACTGATGCAGTCCTCAGCTGCTTCTATTCTACTTTTTAAGCCTTCCACTGTGTTCTTTATTGCAGCTATGTCGTTCTTTATCTCCTCTTGGTTCTTTTTCATACTGGCGACATTCTCATTCAGCTCCTTATAGTTCTCATTGAGTTGTGTGTATTTGTCATTGAGTTGTTTGTATTTGTCATCCATCCGTTTAAACATCCTTATAACCATTACTCTGAATTCTTTCTCTGATAAGCTGCTGGCCTTAATATCATTTAACTCCCTTTCTGGTGATTCTTCTTGTTCCTTCCTTTGAGAATTTCCTTTCTGTCTCCCCATGTTTTCCTTGTAGTTCTACAAGTAATTTTTTAATTGTAGTTCCAATTGCTTTGCTACCTAGGATCTTTTGGTGATGGTGCTACTGGTATAATCTCTCAGTTCTTCTGGGCTTGGTAATCTAGTGTAGCTCCCTACTTGAGCTATTTGGGTTCTCTTGATGTAGGCCTGCAAGCTTGAGAGGCACAACTGTGGTGTCTAGAAGTCAGCAGCTATGGAGGGGAGTGTCCCAGTTTTTGCTGTCTTGCACCCTTAGTTGAAATCATGCGTGTCCAGTGGGGACTCACAGTGGCACCCAGGAACCATCTGTTGGGAGAGCTCACAGTGGGTCCCACTAGCGCCCTGTGTTTAGATGGGCTCAGGGTGCCTGCTTGTTGTAAATTCGCTTCTGTGGAGGTGTGTTTGCAGGCACAGAGCTCTGATGTGCTCTGAGGGGTCCTGGCACTGAGGTTAAGCAGCTAGGGTGAATGTGGGCCATTATTCAGGAAGAGGGGTTTCGGAATTTCTACTGCAGGGCAGTGCGACCTTGTCTGTACAGAATCACACCCAGCAGGGGCTTGAAGCAGCTCCCCAGAGGATCCTGTGGATATATGGGCTCAGGGTGCCTTCCCTTGTCTGTGGCCATGAGTTTGCCAGCTTTGGAAGTGTGCGCATGAACTGGTGGTGCGTTTGCCTGCGCAGAGCTCTGACACACTCTGAGGGGCCCTGGCACTAAAGTTAAACAGCTAGGGTGTATGTGGGAAGTTATTCAGGAGAAAGGAGTTCAGAGTTTCTGCTGTGGGGCAGCGCATCCTTGTCTGTACAGAATCACACCCAGCAGGGGCTCAAAGCAGCTCCCCAGAGGACCCTGTGGATATATGGGCTCAGGGTGCCTTCCCTTGTCTGTGGCCATGAGTTTGTAGGCTTTGGAAATGTGCGTGCGAACTGGCGTTGCTTTTGCCTGTGCAGAGCTCTGATGCACTCTGAGGGGCCCTGGCACTGAAGTTACACAGCCGGGGTGTCCATGGGCAGTTATTTAGGAAGAGGCAGTTCAGAAATTCTACTGCAGGGCTGCACTCCCTTGTCTGTGCAGAATCACACCCTCGGGGGCTCTCAGTGGTTCCCAAGCACTGCCTGGGTAGTGGAGTGCCTGGGTGCCTACAGGCTGGGAATGCGGCGAATCCTGAGTTCCAGCGCTGGGGAGGGGAGGTTGTACTTACTGCTTTCAGCGGCACGCTTTTGGAGCTGAAGGTCTCAGGGTCCTCTCGCCTGCAGCTGGGGTGGCAGGTCTTCTACCAGGGTGGCTGTAGTGTCCTGGTTTGCTCCCGAGATGAGCTAGTTAAATCTTATTTATAATTTCAGAGACCTAGTTCTTGGTTTCATTGAACTTTTGAATTTTTTTAGTCTCAGTATCATTTATTTTCACTCTAATCTTTATTACTTACCTCCTTATACTAACTATGATATTTGCTGTTCTTTTTTTAGTTCTTTTAAGTGTAAGGTCAGATTGTTTATTTAATCTTTATTTAGGATTATTATTGCCTCTTTAGGTTGGCCTGTACTGCTATGAATTTTCTTCTTCTGACTTCTTTTGATGTGTCTCACAGATTTTGGGGTTGTGTTTGTTCATTTTCACTTGTCTCAAGTTTAACTCTTGATTTCTTCCTTGATATCATTATTGACCTATTATTGTTTAGTAACATGTTATTTAACTGTCATGTATTTTTCAGTTCTTTTCTTATAATTGACTAGAGGCCCAGTGCACAAAATTCATGCACTGGGAGGGGGTGTCGTCAGCCCAGCCTGCAACCTCTCCAATCCAGGACTGCTGTCTCCCAACCGCTTGCCTGCCTGCCTGCCTGAATGCCCCTAACCACTTCTGCCTGCCAGCCTGGTCACCCCCTAACCACTCCCTTGCCAGCCTGGTAGATGCCTAACTGCTCCCCTGCCAGACCAATTGCCCACAACTGCCCTCCCCTGCTGGCCCAGTTGCCCCCAACTGGCTTCCCCTGCAGGCCTGGTACCCCCCAATTGCCCTCCCCTGCTTCCAAGAAATACCATCTGAAGGATGTAAAGTTCCAGTACAGTGATAAACTTGTCTGTGTATTCTAAAACAGTATGGCCCATATCCTGATGGTGATGCAATATTTGCACCCATGGAAGCAAAAGCAAAAGAACTACTTAAGGAAATGAATATTTTCCATGAAATTTTTACTGTTAGAATCTTCGTCATTAATCTTTTTAAATATGTCGGGTATGAGAAACCAAGATGGTGGCATAGGTAAACACCTGAACTTGCTGCCTCACACAACCACTTCAAAACTACAACTAAAAGACAAAACGGACATCATCCACAACCACAGGAGGGATGGCTAAGTGGAAATTCTACAACTAGAAGAAAAGAGAAAAGCACACTGAAACTCAGAGGAGCTGCGGAAGTGCATAAGTACGGAGGCATGCATGTGTGGAGAGGAATGGCACTGAGTACATGGTTGGCTTTTTCAATCCACAGGGAGACACAAGCTCCCAACTGCTCTGAACTCCAGATCTGGGTGAAACTCTGGGGACCCAGACTCATACGGGGAGAAACTGGACTATCTGGCAGTGAGCAGAACTCAAGGGCGGCTTTCCCTCAGAGATGCTTGCAGTGATTACCAAGGGACACTGAGACCTGAGGGCCTCTTAGGGAAGGGCTGACGGGAAGCCATTGCTGTTTGCTCTGCCCTAAGACTCCACCCCATCCAAGCTGTGCACAAAGTCTTTTGCATATGAATGGCCTTGTCCTTTCAAATCTAAACTTACCTAAAAAACTGCAGCTGAGTCAGAGAGACCCAGAACATCCAAAAGAAGGCCCAAGGCCCCACAGCAGCTTGCATTGCCTCACAGCTGGGCCTCATCTGGGAACCTCCTAAACTCAAACAAAGAAGGGGAATCTGCAGATCTCTCCATAGCTCCTGCTGGGTGGCCTCAGGCAGAGGCTAAATTAGCACCTCCTTGGAGATCCAAGAGCCAGTGTACCAAGTGGTCAGAGTAGGACCATCCAGATTACAACTCCTCAAATCCACTAGGGACACACTCAGAGTGAAGAATCAGTGAGCACCAAAGCCCCACTGAAGCAAGTCTTGCCTCATAAGGGTGTCTCCAGCACAGAAGTTCTCCCATTGTAGACACAGCTGATCCTCACAGCCAATTGGCCTGGAGATCAATTCCTCCCAGTGATACCAACAACAATCAAGGCTTAACTACAACAAGACTGTGCACACAGCCCACAAATAGGTGCACCAAGAGTGTCCACCTCAAGTAACTGGGGAGGCTGAGCCTCTGGGCCTTATAGGACACCTAGCACACAAAGCCACTCTATCAACTCAGGGAAGCAGCCAAAATGTGGAGACAAAGAAACAGGTGAAAGAAATGGAGGAAAGCAAACGACTGGATATAGAGTTCAAAACCACAGTTATAAGGTTTTTCAAGAATTTTCTAGAAACCTCCGAGAAATTTAGTGAGACCCTCAAGGATATGAAAAAGGACCAACTAGAAATTAAGCATACACTGACTGAAATAAAAAATAATATACAGAGATCCAATAGCAGACTAGAGGATCGCAAGAATCAAGTCAAAGATTTGAAATACAAAGAAGCAAAAAAAAAACACCCAACCAGAAAAGCAAAAAGAAAAAAGAATCCAAAAATATGAAGACAGTGTAAGGAGCCTCTGGGACAACTTCAAGCATAGCAACATCCGAATTATGGGGGTGCCAGAAGAAGAGAGAGAGCAAGATACTGAAAATCTATTTGAAGAAATAATGACAGAAAACTTCCCCCACCTGGTGAAAGAAATAGACTTACAAGTCCAGGAAGCACACAGAACCCCAAACAAAAGGAATCCAAAGAGGACCACACCAAGACACATCATAATTAAAATGCCAAGAGCAAAAGACAAAGAGAGAATATTAAAAGCAGCAAGAGAAAAACAGTTAGTTACCTATAAGGGAGTACCCATATGATTGTCAGCTGATTTCTCAACAGAAACTATGCAGGCCAGACGGGAGTGGCAAGAAATATTCAAAGTGATAAATAGCAAGAACCTACAACCAAGACTACTCTACCCAGCAAAGCTATCATTCAGAATTGAAGGTCAGATAAAGAGCTTCACAGATAAGAAAAAGTTAAAGGGGTTCATCACTGCCAAACCAGTATTATATGAAATGCTGAAAGGTATTCTTTAAGAATAGGATGAAGAACAAAAAGGTAAAGATAAAAATTATGAACAACAAATACATATCTATAAACAAGTGAATCTAAAAATCAAGTGAATAAAAAATCTGATGAACAGAATAATTTTGTGAATATAATAGAATCAGGAGTATAGAAAGGGAGTGGACTGACAATCCTCGGGGAGAAAGGGATTTGGGGGTGCAGGAATAGACTGGACAAAAATCATACACCTATGGATGAGGACAGTGGGAGGGGTAAGGGCATGGGTGTGGGGTGGGAACAGGGTGTAGGGGAAGTATGGGGGGGAAAAAGAGTAACAACTGTAATAATCTGAACAATAAAGATTTTTTTTTTAAATACAGTAGAGCCAACAACATTAAATAAATAAATAAATAAATAAATAAATAAATAATAAATAAATAAATATGCCGGGTATTCTATGTTTGAGAATTGCATCCTCATGTACTCCATTTTCACTGAGAAGGCAGTTCCTACCAGTATTGGTAGTACTTGTTGATGACTGTTCTTTAGACATATTCTGTCGTTGCCACCTCCTTCTTTAAAGATCAGACGCACGTTGTTCTTCAGACATTTTCCGTCGATAATGCTGGCTTCTTTGGGCTGCAGAGCTACATTGTATCAATAGCTGCTCTTTAGACATAGTCCCACCTCCCTGCTGTCACAGTCTGAGATGCAGGTGAATGAGAGTTCTTGCTGTCAGGCCAGTGATAGCTGTATTCTGGCTGATTCTGTGGGGGTGGGATTTCCTCCTCCCTACTGTCAGAGTCTCTGCAGCGGCAATGACAAAGCAAGCATTCCGCCAGGCTGCTCACACTGCCTGCTCTCAGCGGCTGCCTCCAAGGACTGGAGGACTCCTGTGGGGCTGAGAGGACTGGGCGCTGCCGTCTTGTGGCTCTGGGCACTGCCATCTTTGTGACGGAGTGATGGTTAATTTTCATATTACCCTTTTATTAGATAGGATTTCTAGCTTCAAACCATTTTGTTCAGAGAAGATGCTTGATATGATTTCCATCTTCTTGAATTTATTAAGCCTTATTTATTTCATGTGCACTTGAAAAGAAAGTATATTCTACTGCTTTTGGGTGAAATGCTCTGATGATATCAATTAAATCCACCTGATCTAGTGTGTCATTTAAGCCTTCCCTTTCCTTGTTGATTTTCTGTCTGACATATCTATTCATTTATGTTAATGGTATGTTAAAATTATCTTCTATGACTGTATTACTGTCAAATTCTCCCTTTATGTCCATCAAGACTTGCTTTATATATTTAGGTGATACTATGTTGGGTGCATGAAGGTTTATACCTCTTGTCGGATTGCCCCTTTTATCATTATGTAGTGTTCTCCTTTGTCTCTTACTATGGTCTTGGTTTAATAATCTGTTTTGTCAAATATAAGTATTGCTACTCCACCTTTTTTTATTCCCAATTGCATGGAATATATTTTTTCATCCGTATACATATAATCTGTGTGTATCTTTCTTTTTTATTTTTAAATCCTTACCTGAAGATATGTTTATTGATTTTAGAGAGAGAGGGAGATCAATGTGAGAAACATTGATCAGATTGCCTCTTGTACACACCCTGACCAGGTATTGAACCCACAACTTAGGCATGTGTTTTTACTGGGAATCAAACCCACAACCTTTTTGGTGTATGGGATGATGCTCTAAATAACCAAGCCACCTCACCAGGTCTGTGTATATTTTGTTCTGACATGGGTCTCTTATAGAAAACATATATACAGTCCTTGTGTTTGTTCGGTGTGTTTTTTTTTCATCTATTTGGCTATACTGTTTCTTTCTATTAGAGCATTTAAGCTATTTACATTTAAAGTTGCATTGATAGGTATGTATTTATTGCTATTTTATTTTTTTATATTCCTCTCCTTCCTCTTCGTCTTGCTCCTTCCTTTTCTTTGTATCCTTCTTCTTCTTCTTCCTCTTCTTCTTTTTCTTAAAGAAGACCCTTTCACATTTCTTATAATACTGTTTTGTTGTTAAGGAACTATTTAAGCCTTTTCTTCACTGGAAATCTCTTTATTTGTCCATCAGTTTTAAATGATAGCCTTGCTGGGTAACATAGGCTTGGTTGTAGGTCCTTGCTTTTCATCACATTGAATATTTTATGCCAAAATACTTTCTGGCCTGAAAGTTTATGTTGAGAAGCCAACTGACAGTCTTATGGAACTCTCTTGCAGGTGACTGACTCTCTTTCTCTTGATGTTTTTAAAATTCTCTCTTTGTCTTTTATCTTTGTCATTTTAATAATTATGTGTCTTGGTTGTGGGCCCTTTTGGGCTCATCTTGTTTGAGACTCTGTGATTCCTGGACTTGTGCTTTTTTCCATTACCAGTTTAAGGAAGTTTCAGTCATAATTTCTTCAAATAAGTTCTCAATCCCTTGTTCTCCCTCTTCTCCTTCTGGTGCCCCTATGATGTAGATGTTGTTATGCTTTATGTTGTCCAAAGGGTCCCTTAAACCATTCTCATCTTTTACTGCTATGATTGGGTGTTTTCTTCTACATTGTATTCCTAATTGTTGATTCAGTCCTTTGCTTCATCCAACCTACTGTTTATTCCTTCTAGTGCATTCTTCATTTCAGATATTGTATTCTTCATTTCTGACTTGTTCTTTTTTATGGTGTCTATGTCCCTTTTTATGCTTATTATCTCTTTGTTTTCATTCTCATTGATTTCTTCCAGTCTTTCCTTAAGTTTCTTGTGTATCTTTTTGACCATTGTTTTGAACTCCATATCTGGAAAATTGCTTACCTCCATTTTATTTAGCTCTTTTTATGTAGATTTCTCTTGTTCATTTCTTGTAGGTATTGTTCTTTGTCTCCCCATTTTGGTTGCCTTTCTGTGCTTGTTTCTACATATTAGATAGATCTTCTAAGACACCCAGGGTTTGGTAGGGTGGCTTTATGTAGTAAGAGTTCTCTGGGACCCTGTGTTACAGTTTCCTTGATCATCTGTGCTGGGTGATCCAGAAATGTCCCTTGTGTAGGTTTTGTTGACTCTCTTGTTGTAATTGAGACTTGATTGCTACTGGTCTATCCATGTGTGGATTCTGCCCTCAGTCTGGCTGATTGTGAAGATCAACCCTGATCACAGTGTACAAACTGCTGTGTGGGTGTTGACCACACAAAGCAATATTTGCCTCAGCAGGATTTGGTGCCTGATGATATATCCCTTTGGATATGCCATTTGTGAAGCTAATTGGATCCTCCTCTGATGTTTTTTGAAGCTGGCCACTGAGTGTGTTGGTTCTGGGCCTCTAGTGCCGGCCAATGTCAGATGCTGCCTGTGACTGACACTGGGCAACCTGTTTGGACCTACACAGGGATCTACAATTTGTGACTGCCTCTGCTGGGCCTGAGTTTGTGTGGGATGGGTAAAGCTGTACATCAATATTGGCTTTTTACCAGTACAGGATCCAGGGGCAGTTCCCCAAAAGTGCCTAGGAATCCTGAGGTCTGCCTTTACCTGCCTCTATCTGCCAGCTGCCTATTAGGCTAAGTAACTGAAAGAACCTCTGGTAGAACTCGTGTTGCATGTGACAAATTCTTAGTGAGTTAGCAGGTAGGGGAAAGAGGTGTTCACCAGATCTAAACAGGTTTAAATGGTGCCAGTGCTGAGTCTGAGATCACTCAGCAAATGTCCCAGGGTATGCCATGTCTAGCTACCACCGGATGGGTTCTCACACACTTTTGTGTAAGGTGGGGACTCTGGGATCCGTCAGTGTGAGGCCAACAGTTTATCAGGCCCCAAAAGACCAAGATTTGGCTGTGTGAAGGGAAGGCTCTGCATCTGTCAGACATATAAGGAAAAAATTTCCCCCACTGAGAGCCATACCACAGAGATGGTCCCAGATTCTGCCAGGAGCCCAATCTCAGTAGGGTGGGGCCACTGGGAGTTGGAAGAGAGGAAAGTACTGGTCAGGTTTGGGGGAATTTAAGTGTGTGGTACCCCATCCAGAGGCACATAACTTAATCTGTGCTGGAGTCTGCTCAGATTTCATCAGGGTAGAGACACCAAGAGTCAAGAGTGTGAGGCTACCTGAGACAGGAGAGTGGGGCTAGAGGATCTCCCATGTGGGGGCTGCACCAGTCAGTTTCACAAGAAAGTAGGGGTATGGCCCCCATGCCTAAGCCTCACAACTCAGTCACTGACACCCCCTGAGTCAGCCTAGACCTCTATATCCCAGCTCAAGCAGCTGACTCCTTAGCAGGGTAAAAGCTCCACAGGGTAGGGCTATCGTTTTCCCCTAGACTGATGCTCTACGGAGTTGCATGCTCCACCCAAGAAAGATGGCATCTGAAGTGAGGTAGAGTGACTCAGCACAGGGGGTCCCAACAATTCTCTTCTTAATTTTCTTCACAAATCCACAAACCTCAAACTCTCCATGCGCAACTCTAGCCTGGTTCACTCTCCCACTGACAGAGCCCAAGGTGAGTAGCTGTGAACAAAATTTTGTTCATTGTCCCTTTAAAATGGCCCCTGTGTCTCTAGCAGACTGTTAACTCTTCCTGGCAAATGGTATCCCAGCTGATTTTCATAGCCAGATGTTACACGGGTGCTTCTTCCCAGTTCTGGTGTGCTGGGCTGAGGAGCCTGGCTTGGAGTTGAGACTCAGTGCCTCCCAGGGGAATCCCCCACAGCTGAGATATCCCTCCAGAATTTCACTTGCCTTTGTGGGAGTGGGGAAAGCCCATTTGGCTTCTCAACACTTCTTACCTGTCTCAATGTGGCTTCTTCTGAAAATACTTGGTTATAAGAATTCTCCTCAGCTAGTCTTCAGTTGGTTATTCAGGTTGACTTCCCTATATTTTAGTTGTAATTCCAGATAGGTGCTGGGAGGAGATGAGTGTAGCTTCCACCTACTCTACCACAACATTGGATCTCTGTGCATCACTATTTATCCATTCATATCTTGATAAAGATTTCTTTTAACATTTTTTCAATTATAGTTTATATTCAATACTGTTCTGTATTAGTGTCATGTATACAGGATACTAGTTAGACAATTATATACTTTATAATCTGCTTGATATTTCAAATATCCACCTGGCCCCATAAATAGTTATCACTATATTATTGACTATAGTCTCTATGCTGTAATTTACATTACTGTGACTATTCTGTAGCTACCAATTTGTACTTCTTGATCCCTTAAACTTTTCATCCATTTTCCCAAACACCTTACCCTTTGTCAACTATCAGTCTGTTGTTTATATCTATGAATCTGTTTATATTTTATTTTTGTTCTTTAGATTATACATATAAGTGAAATCATATGGTATTTGCCTTTCTCTGATTTATTTCTTTTTAAAATTTCTCTTCATTGTTGAAAGCATTAAAGATATCCCCTTTCTTTGTTTATTTGTTTGTTTGTTTTACCACTGACCCCCTCTTCACCCCACAATCGTCCTTCCAAGGCCTTCAACAAACTATTGTCTGTGTCCATGGGCTATGCATATGTTCATATCAGTTCCCTGATTATTCACTCCCCACCCACCCCACCCACCCACATTCCCTCTGAAATTCTTTAGTCTGTTCCATGTTTCTGGGTTTATTTTATTCATCAGTTTATTTTGCTCATTAGATTTCATATATGAGTGAGATCATGTAATACTTATCTTTCTCTGAATGGCTTATTTCACTTAGCATAATGCTCTCCAGGTCCATCTGTGCTGTTGCAAATGGTAAGAGTTCTTTTGTTTTCATAGCCACATAGTTTTCCATTGTGTAAATATACCACAGACTTTATATCCACTCATCTACTGATGGGCACATTGACTGTTTCCAATTCTTAGCTATTGTAAATTACGCTGCTATGAACATAGGGGTGCATATATTCTTTCTGATTACTGATTTGGGTTTCTAATGATATATTCCTAGAAGTGGGGTTACTGGGTCAAATGGGAGTTCCATTTTTAATTTTTTGAGGAAACTCCATACTGTTTTCCACAATTGCTGCACCAGTCTTCATTTCCACCAGCAGTGTAGTAGGGTTCCCTTTTCTCCACATCCTCACCAACACTTGCCATTTGTTGATTTGTTGATGGTAACCATTTGGACAGATGTGAGGTGATACATCATTGTCATTTTAATTTGCATTCCTAGGATAATTAGTGACTTTGAACATTCTCATATCTCTTGACCTTCTATATGTCCACTTTGGAGAAGTGTCTATTTAGGTCATATGCCCATTTTTAAATTGGATTATTTGTCTTGTTTTTGTTAAGTTATGTGAGTTACTTATATTTTGGAAAAAAATCCCTTATCAGATGTATCATTGGCAAATATGTCCTCCCATGCAGTGGGCTCTCCTTCCATTTTATTGATGTTTTCTTTTACTGTGTAAAGGCTTTTTATATTGATACTAGTGCCCCGGTGCATGAAACTCATGCACAGTGTGGGGGGGGGGTTCTCATAGCCCAGCTTGCACCTTCTCCAATTGGGGACCCAATGGGGGACCCTGAAACCAGCAGTCAGACATCCCTTTTACAATCTGGGACTGTTGGCTCTTAACCACTCACCTGCCAGCCTGCCTGATCACCCCTAACTGCCTCTGCCTGCCTTCCTGATCGCTCCTAATTGCCCTCTCCTACTGACCTGATCTTGCCCCCAACTGCTCTCCCCTGCCAGCCTAATCTCCCACCCAACTGCCCTCCATTTCTGGACTGATCTCACCCCCAACTACCCTCCCCTGCTGGCCTGATCTCGCCCCCAACTGCCCTCCTCTGCTGGCCTGGTTGCCCCCAACTGTCCTCCCCTGCTGGCCTGATCTCACCCCCAACGGCCCTCTCCTGGTGGTCTGGTTGCCCCCAAATGCCCTCCTTGCTAGCCTGATCTCACCACCAATGGCCCTCCCCTGCCAACTTGATCTCACCCCCAACTGCCCTCCCCTGCTGGCCTGATCTTGCCCCCAGCTGCCCTCCCCTGCCAGCCTGGTCACCCCTAACAGCCTCTGCCTTGGCCCCTACCACCATGGCTTTGGAAGGAAGTCGGATGTCCGGAAGATGGGCGGTCGACCTGGTCAAATTAGCATATTACCCTTTTAGTAGTATAGATAGATTATATAGGATAGGATTGCTTAAATGGGGGAGAGCCTTTTTCATCAGTAAGAGATGCTTTTGGCAGACAAAACTACATAATCCCTATATCTGGACTGATAGCCAGCCATATGAAGTATACTGCCAAACCTGTCATTAAAAAATTGAACCGCTTTCTTATACCTTACACCAAACAGCTGTTGCCTTTAAAACCCCTCCTCAGCCCCCACCTTAGGTTCTGCCTTTGCAGTTCACCCAGATTAGGTTCTGATTGGTCGGTTTCTATGCCAATCAGAGTCAAAAGCTCCGCCTCTTAGGCAGCCATTGGCTCCTTGCAGTACACCCAGATTTGGTTATGATTGGTCAGTTTCTATGCCAGTCAGCATCTTCAGGCCTATCAACAGGCCTGATCAGAGAGGTGGGGCTGATCAGCAGCCCGAGAGGAGGCCAGATAGAAAGAGAGGTGCAGCTGCTGGCCAGTCCCAGAGTGAAAGGGAGAGGCAAGTGCTGATCAACAGCTGCCATGGAGGCTACAGATCAGACCCAGCTTCTCTCTTTCCAGGCCTCTTTCTGGGCCTGATCTGCAGCCCCCTTGGCAGTCAGTGTTGGGTCCAGGCTCCCGCAGCCAAGGCAGTCAGTGCTAGGTCACCACGGCAACCCAGCACTGACTTCCAGTTGGTTGAGCCTCTGGTCTTTGTGATGTTACGGACCCTGGGTTTTTATATATTAGCATTAGTCCTATTTGTTTATTTTCTCCTTAGTTTCCCTTGCCCTAGATGTATCTACAAACATATTTCTACAAGTGATGTCTGAGATTTTGCTGTCTATGATTTCTTCTAAGATTTTTATGTTGTTTTTTTTTAAATATATATTTTATTTTTTACAGAGAGGAAGGGAGAGGGATAGAGAGTTAGAAACATCGATGAGAGAGAAACATCGATCAGCTGCCTCTTGCACACCTCCTATGGGGGATGTGCCTGCAACCAAGGTACATGCCCTTGACCAGAATCAAACCTGGGACCCTTCAGTCCACAGGCCGATGCTCTATCCACTGAGCCAAACCAGTTAGGGCAGATTTTTATGGTTTTACAACTTATATTTGAGGCTTTTATCAATTTTGAGTTTATTATTATGTATGGTACAAGGTGGTGGTCTAGTTTCTTTCTTTCTTTCTTTCTTTCTTTCTTTCTTTTTTTCTTTCTTTCTTTTTTTTTTTTTTCCATGTATCTGTCCAATATTCCCAATACCATTTACTGAAGAGGCTGCCTTTACCACATTGTATGTCTATGCCTTCATTGCCAAATATTAATTGAGCATAATGGCTTGGGTCAATTTCTGGATTGTCTGTTCTGTTCCATTGATCTATATGCCTGCTTTTGTACCAGTACCAGGATATTTTGAGTACAGTGGCTATGTAGTATAACTTTATATCTGGTATTGTGGTTCCTCCAACTTTGTTCTTCTTTCTCAAGATTGCTGCAATTATTTGGGGTCTCTTTTCATTCCATATACGTTTTTGTAGTGTTTGTTCTAGAACTATGAAATATGCCTTGGTATTTTAATAGGGATTGCATTGAATCCACAGACTGCTTTGGGTAGCATGAACATTTTAATGATGTTGATTCTACCAGTCTGTGAACATGGTATATTCTTACACTAGTTTCTCTATCAATTTTTTCAACTTTCTGTAATTTTCTGAGTACAGGTATTTTACCTCCTTGGTTAAGGTTATTCCTAAATATCTCAATATTTTTGTTCTAATGGTAAACAGGATTGTCTTTTAGTTTCTCTTTCTGAGAGTTTATTATTGGTGTATAAAAATGCCTTGGAATTCTGGGTGTTAATTTAGTATCTGGCTACATTACTAGATTGATTTATTAAATCTCGTAGTTTTTTATGGAGATTTTGGGGTTTTCTGTGTACAATATCATAACATCTGTGAATAATGACAATTTTACTTCTGTCTTTCCAATTTGGATGGCTTTTATTGTTTCTTCTTGTCTGATAGCTATGGCTAGGACTCCCAGTACTATGTTGAATAAGAGTGGTAAAAGCAGATATCCCTATCTTGTTCCTGTTCTTAGAAGAAAATGGTTTTAGCATTTGCCCATTGAGTATGATGTTGGCTGCAGGTTTGTCATATATAGCCTTTATGATGTTGAGATATGATCCCTCTACTTCCACTTTGCTGAGAGTTTTTATCAAAATAGGGTGTTGGCTTTTGTCTAATGCTTTTTCTGCATCAATTATAAGATCATGTGATTTTTGTCTTCTAATGTGTTTATGTGCTGTATCAGATTTATTTTTTATGAATATTGTACCAGACTTGCACCCTGGAATAAATCCCACGTGGTCGTGGTGTATGATCTTTTTAATGCATTGCTGGATAGATTTGCTAATATTTTTTGAGGATTTTAGCATCTATGTTCATCAGGGATATTAGCCTGTAATTCTCTTGCTTTGTAGTGTCTTTATCTGGTTTTGGAATTAGGGTAATGCTGGCATCATAAAAAGAGCTTGGAAGTGTTTCTTCCTCTTGAAATGTTTTTAATAGTTTGAGGAGGATAGGTATTAGTTCTCCTTTGAAAGTTTGTTAAAACTCCCTTGTGAAGAAATCAGGACCAGGCCTTTTGTCTGCTGGGAATGTTTTTTATTACTGCTTCATTTTCTTCAGTTGCTATCATCCTATTCAGGTTTTCTGATTCTTCCTGACTGAGTTTTGGAAGATTGTATTTATCTATGAATATGGCCATTTTGTCCAGGTTATCCAGTTTTTTGGAATATAGTCATTCATAGCATTTTTTTATGATCCTTTGTATTTCTGTGGGATCAGTAGTTACTTTACATTTTCCATTTCTGATTTTGTTTATTTGGGTCCTCTCTCTTTGTTTCATGATGAGTCTAGCAAAAGGTTCATCAACCTTATTTATCTTTTCAAAGAATGAGCTCTTGGTTTTATTGATCTTTTATATATATATTTTTAGACTCTGTGTCATTTATTTCTACTCTAATCTTTATTATTTCCTTCCTCCTACTTTGGGCTTTTCTTGTTATTCTATTTCAAATTCTATAAGTTATAGAATTAGATAGCCTATTATAAGTTTTTCTTGTTTTGAGATAGCCCTCTAAGGACTGCTTTCACTGTGTTCCATAGATTTTGGGTTGTTGTATGTTCATTTCCATATTTCCAGAATATTTTTTTTATTTCTTCCTTGATATCTTTGGTAACCCATTCATTGTTTAATACATGCTATTTAACCTCCATGTGTTTGAATGTTTTTGAGTATTTTTATTGTAGTTGATTTCCAATTTTGTGGCATTTTGATCTGAGAAGATGCTAGATATGATTTCAATCTTTTTGAACTTGTGGAGAGTTAGTTTGTGTCCTAAAATGTGATCTATCTTTGAAAATGTCCCATGTTCACTTGAAAAGAATGTATATTCTGTATCTTTGGGGTAAAATATTCTTAAATGTCAATTCATTCCATCTGATTTGGTGTGTCATTTAGGATTGCTGTTTTCGTGTTGATTTTTGTCTGGACAATTTATATAGTGATGTAAGCACAGTGATAAACTCTATAATATGATCGTATTTCTGTTTATCTCTCCCTTAAAATCCTCCAGAGGTGCTTTTTATATTTGAATGTTCCTGTATTGGGTACATATATGTTTAACAGAGTTATATCCCCTTGTTGTATCGATCACTTTAGTATTATGAAGTGGCCTTCATTATCTCTCATTATGGCCTTCACTTTGAAGTCTATTTTGTTGAATATGAGTGTTCCCATCCTGTGTTTTTTCTTTTTTTTTTTTTTTTTCATTTCAATTTGCCAGGAATATTTTTTCCATCCTTTCACTTTCATTAGTGGGTCTCTTATAGACAGCACATATATGAGTCATGTTTTCTTATCCATTCAGCTACCCTATGGCTTTTGATTGGAGCATTTAAGTGATTTACATTTAAGGTTATTATTGACTAGAGGCCCGGTGCATGGATTCTACACTGGTGGGGTCCCTCAGCCTGGCCTGCAGGGATCAGGCCGAAACTAGCTCTCTGACATCCCCCAAGGGGTCCCAGATTGTGAGAGGGCAGTTCTTGGGTGATGCACCCTGGAATCAAGCTCCCTCCTCTCTGATTCTGGGTGCATCACCTGAGAACCGCAGCTGCCAAGTCACCTCAACTTGGCAGCTCCTGCATTGAGTGCCTGCCTCCTGGTGGTCAGTGTGCATCATAGCTACAAGTTGGCTAGTCAGTCAGTCAGTCGGCTGGTCACTTAGGCTTTCATATATATAGACTAGAGGCCCGGTGCATGACATTCTTGCACTGCGGGGGCGGTCCCTCAGCCCAGCCTGCGCCCTTTCACAGTCTGGGCCTAAGCCAGCAGTCAGACATCCCTCTCACGGTCCAGAGCTGTCGCAGTCCGGGACCCCTTGATCCTTTCTGCCCACCTGCAGCAGAGGCAGGAGAGGCTCTTACCACTACTGCTGCACTCAGCAGTCATGAACCTGGCTTCTGGCTGAGCAGTGCTCGCCCTGTGGGAGCACGCTGGCCACCAAGGGTAGCTCTTGCATTGAGCATCTGCTACCTGGTGGTCAGTGCACATCATAGCCACTGGTCATTCTGCCAGTCATTCCACCATTCGGTTGATTTGCATATTAGGGATTTATTATATAAGATATGTTCCCCCTATTTCCACTTTGATGAGAGTTTTAATCATAAATGGGCACTGTATTTTGTCAAATGTTTTTCTGCATCTATTGATATGATAATATTTTTTTTCCTTTTCAAAAGATCTTTATTGTTGACATTACATATGTTCCCTTTTTCCCCCATTGACCCCATCTAGCCTGTCCCTGCCCTGCCTCAGGCCTTCATCACACTATTGTCTGTGTCCATGGAATGAATATATATATACAAGTTTTTGATTGATCTTTTCCCACCCAACCACTGCCACCTTTCCTCTGAGATTCAACAATATCAGTTTTATCCTTCATTTTGTTTATGTGGTGTATCACATTTATTGATTTGTGGATATTGTACTAACCTTGCATCTCAGTAATAAATCATACTAGATCTTGCTGTATAATCTTTTTAATGTATTGCTGGATTTGGTTTACTAATATTTTGTTAAGGATTTTAGCATCTATGTTCATCAGGCATATTGGCCTACAGTTTTCTTTTCTGTAGTGTCTTTATCTGGTTTTTTAATTTATCAATGAACATTTAGGTTGCTTCCATATCTTGGCTATTGTAAATAATGATGCAGTGAATAAATGGATGCATTTGTCTTTTTTAATTAGTGTTTTGGGTTTCTTCAGCTCTATTGGAATTGCTGGGTCCTTCTTTGTCTCTTGTATTGGCCTTTGTTTTAAGTCTATTTTATCTGGTATAATTGTTGCTACACCAACTTTTTAAAAATTGCCTTTTAATGAAATATATTTTCCCTCCCTTTATAGTATGTGTCTGTCTTTCAATATGAAGTGAGACTGTTGTATACAGTATTTGTAAGGATCTTGTGTTTTTACAGCTGTCAGAGGGTGTATTGGGCATGAGGGATTTAGCAAAAAAAAGAACAAATTTATGGACGTAGACAACAGTGTGGTGATTGCAGGGGGAAGAAGTGAGGGGAGGTTGAGGACAGTATATGGAGCATAAATGGTGATAAAGACTTGACTGGGGGTAGTGAACACACAATACAGTGTACAGATGATGTGTTGTAGAATTTTGCACTTGAAACCGGTGTAATTTTGTTAACCAGTGTCACTCCAATAAATAAAAAATGGAATAATAAAGAAAGAAAAAAATTAAATTGTTGATAGATATGTATTTATTGCAGTTTATTAGTCATATTTTTAATCTTTTTTCTTCTTCTTCTTAAAGAAGTCCCATTAACATTTCTTTTTTTTTTTTTATTTCTTACCCAAGGATATGTTTTTATGGATTTTTAAAGAAAGGGGAAGGTAGAGAGAGAAAGAGGGAGAGAGAGAGAAACATCAATGTGAGAGAGAAACATCAATCAGTTGCCTCCCATATGCACTCTGACCAGGGATCAAACCCACAACCAGGATATGTGCCCTGACCAGGTATTGAATGCATGACCTAACATTTCTTATAATACTGGTTTGTTGGTGATGAACTCATTAAGCTTTTTCTTTTCTGGGAAGCTCTTTATCTGACATTTGATTCTAAATTATACCTTTGCTGGGCAAAATAATCTTGGTTGTAGGTCCTTGCTTTTTATCACTAAGTATTTCATGCTAATCCCTTCTGGCCTGCAAAGTTTCTGTTGAGAAATCAGCTGGCAGTCTCGTAGGAGTTCCCTTGTAGGTAATTGTTTTGCTCTTGCTGCTTTTAAGATTCTCACTTTGTTTATAACCTTTGGCATTTTAATTATGATGTGTCTTGTTATGGGCTTTTTGGTGTTCATCTTGTTTGGGACTCTCTGTGCTTCCTGGACATTATGTCTATTTCCTTCACTAGGTAGGGGAAGTTTTCTGTCATTAGTATTTCAATATGTTTTCAGTATTTTCCTCTCTCTCTTCTCCTTCTGTTAGCCCTGTGATATAAATGTTTGTACACTTGATGTTGTCCCAGAGGCCCCTTAACCTGTCATCATTTTTTAAATTCTTTTTTCTTTTTGCTGTACTGATTATGTGTTTTCTGCTACTTTATCTTCCAAATAGCTTATTCAAATATATGCTTCATTTAATCTACTGTGGATTCCCTCTAATGTATTATTCATTTCACTTGTTATATTCTTCATTTCTGACTGGTTATTTTTATGGTTTCTATATATTTTTATGCTGTGGAAATTCTCCATAAGTTCCTTAAACATCCTTATAACCATTGTTTTGGTCTCTGTATTGGGCAGATTGCTTGTCTCCATTTCATTCAGTTGTTTTCCTTGAAATTTCTTCTGGTCTTTCATTTGGGGAATGCTTCTTTGTCTCCCATTTGGGCTGCCTCCATGTATTTATTTCTATGTATTTTATGTAGAGCTGTTACATCTCCCAGTATTGGTAGAGTGGCCTTGTGTAGTAAGTGTCCTGTGGAGCATAGTTGTGCAGTCTTTCTGGTCACCTGAGTGGGTTGCTCCAGGTGTGCTCCTTGTGTAGGTTGTGTGTGTTCTCCTGTTGTAGTTGAGCCTTGATTGCTGTTTGGAGGTTTTGACCCTCAGGCTTACTAGTTATAAAGTCTGGCCATAACCACAGTGGATGAGCTTCTGTGAAAGGATGACTTTATGGAGCAGGATTTACTTTAGTGTGGCTCTAGTGCCTGCCAAGTCTTCCCTTTGTGCTGTTTGTGGAGGTGGTTGGGTGGTACTCTGGTGTGGTTTGAAGCTGGTAACTGGGTATGTTGGTTCTGGGTGCCTTTGCTAGGTGCAAGACAAGGTTTGCTGCTGCTTATGCCCTACCCAGGGCCTCCTGAAATGAGCTACAATGTGATCTGTAGATGGTTGCCTCTTCTCCTGAGCTTGGAGATACTTGGAAGTGGCTAAGGTGAAAATTAAGACTGGATGCTACTAAAGCTATAATTGGAGCTTCTTAGCAAATGGTATTGAGCACCATGAAGCCATATGCTGCTTGTTTGGGGGTTGTAAACTTTTGAGAGGTTTTAGAAAAGTCTATGAAATGAACCAAGATAGGCTGTTGGCATGAAAAAGTCACTGAGACCACAGATATTTTTGATGAGGCAGGATCTCAAGGAATCATCAGAATGTGAGGAACAGTGTCATCTAGGTTGATGGAGACTAAGATATGGTGCCTGCCAACTGGTTCTTTGTGGAGAGAGCTAAGCAAAGGATAGTGTCTTCTGCCAGCCCTTCTGCGTGAGTGAAAGCTGTCCTTCCAGCACTCATCCTGAAGGCAGAGAGTTCAGTTATTCTCCATATATCCATGGTGCCTTTTGAGCTGTTGCCTGAGTGATGGAGCTCAGAGAAAGTGAGTCCAAGTAAGTCTATACACTGGCCCTTTAAGAGAAACATCAGATCTGGGACTCCAGCAGCCCTTTGTCTCAGTAGCAATCTCCACTGGTTTTATGGGGACTTCTCTTCTTGGCACTGGAACCCTGGGCTTGGAAGCCTAGTGGGGAGACTGAGACACCTTGCTCCTCTGGGAGGGGAACTCTTAAACTGAGATATCCCTCCCAATTTTTATCTGCCACACGTGGTTGTTGGACCTGCCCATTCTGTGTTTCTGCCCCACCTTCCACTCTTGATGTAGCTTCTTCTGTATATTCGTAGTTATAGGACTTCTGTTCAACTAGAATTCAGGTGGTTCTTAATGATGGTTGTTCTGTAGTTTAGTCATAATTTTGAAGTGGTCATGGGAAGTGGCAAGTACGCATTTACCTACTCTACCATTTTGAATGAAAGTCTACATACACATTTCTAAATATATGCTTATATTGTTACTTTTTGATTAATCACTTTTAAATATTACCTTTTGGTTTTCCCTTATACTCTATAAGAATTTAGTTCCCTTATACTTCAACCCTATCCTTTCCCCTCATCCATAATCCTAGTATAGTTATATCACAATTTGGGGAAAACCTGTATTCAGGGTTCACATTGGTATGATCATGTACATGTTATTCATAGTTGAGCCAATTAATATACTGGGATTACACTTTCCTTTTCTAATAATTTCTTGTTTTTCGAGATGTTAACAATATATGCCGCATATATACTTAGATTTTTTTAAATATATTTTTATTGATTTCAGAGAGGAAGGGAGAGGAATAGAAACATCAATGGTGACAGAGAATCATTAATTGGCTGCCTTCTGCACTCCCCCAACTGGGGATTTAGCCTGTCACCCAGACATGTGCTCTAACTGGGAATCAAACAATGACTTCCAGGTTCATAGGTCAACATTCAACTACTGAGCCACACCGGCTGGGCTATACTTAGATTTTTATGTATTTATTGCTCTTTCATCCAAAAACACCATCATTGTCTCAATAGTGTTTTCTACATAAACAAACAAATTAGATAATTCCTCAATTCCTATTTTCTCAGAAGTCTTTCCTCCTGGAGTCCTTTACTTTTTCTTCTCTGCTTAGGGTTAGTTTCTCTCCAAGTCATCCGCATGCCCTTGGTCATCATCCTGTGTTGGATCCCATGTTCCTTTATTGGAACTCTTCTTGGCACTGGAACCCTGGGCTTGGAAGCCTAGTGGGGTTTCCTCATTTACTCCTTTCTTTTGATATACCATATCCTCCAGTCATTTCTGAGTGCTGCATAGAAGTTACTTTTTGAGTCCTGGCATATCTGAAAATATTTTTATAACTACAGTTGGTGGCCTGGTGCACAAAATTCGTGCATATTAAAAGAGAATTAATTAGAATAAATATTTTAATATTGCTATTAAATATTATTTAAATTGCTGACGCTGGGGTGGGGGGTGCAGCCTCAGTTCCGCTGGACTGGCACTGGGGCGGGGGGTGCTCCTTGAGGTCCCCCGTCAAGCCCCACTGGGCAGGGGGCATAGCCTGAGGTCCCCTGTCAAGCCCTGCTGGGCAGGGATGCAGCCTCAGGTCCCCCGGTGCACGCCGGGCGGGCTTACCCAGCGCAGGCTGTGTGTGGGGTGCAGCCTTAGGTCCCCAACACAGAACCAGGGTGGGGGGCATGGCCTGAGGTGCCCCAGCCCAGCACCAGCATGGGGGGCATGGCGTGAGGTACCCGATCAAGCCCCACTGAGTGGGGGTGCAGCCTCAGGTCCCCCAGTGCATGCTTGGCAGGGGGCACAGCCTCAGGTATCCTAGCACACCCTCAGGTCCTCTGGCCCAGTGCTGGGGTGAAGGGTGCAGCCTTAGGTCCCCCGTCCCCATGCCAGGGCAGGGGGTGCAACATCAGATCCCCTGGCCCAGGGTGAAGGACATGGCCTGAGGTCCCCTGTTAAGCCCTGCTGGGCGGGAGGGAGGGGCCTGAGGTCCCCCGCCTTGGCCCAGTGACATGCAGCCTCAGTTCCCTATTGATTGTTTGTTACAGTAACCCTGCCTCTGCTGTGGGTGCAGCCATCTTGTGTTACGGGAACCCCACCTCCACTGTGGGCGCAGCCATCTTGTGATGGTGTGAGGGTTAATTTGCACATTACCTTTTTATTATCTACACTAATAAAAGAGAAATATGCTAATTGACAGTACCTCTGCTACACCCACAGCCAATCAGGAGTGATATGCAAATTAACCCAACAAAGATGGCAGGTAAATTTGCACATGCAGGAGGGGCAGGCAGTGCCAGATGCCACCCTCAGGGTACAGGCCGTGATCAGGGACCAGGCAATAGGAGGAGGCAGCATCAAATGCCACCCTTGGGGTCCAGGCCGTGATCTGGGACTGGGTAGGTGAGGCAGGCAGTGCCAGATGCTGCCCGCGGGGTCCAGGCCATGATCAGGGACCAGGCAGGTGAGACAGGCAGCACCAGATGCTTCCCACGGGGTCCAGGCTGCAATTGGGACCAGGCAGGCAGAGCAGGCAGTGCCAGACACCACCTGCGGGGTCCAGGCCATGATTGAGGACCCAGTCAGACAGGGGTGGCCAGCATCTCCAGGATCACTGTCTGCCCCCGGGCTGCCTGAGGACACCAGTGGAGCAGGCCTGGGTTGAACATTTTAATGAAAATGGGATGCCTGTGCGGCACCCCACAGTGCCCCATCCCTGACAAGGGGAGGGCAATGGACAGTTAGGAGGCACCGGGGCTCAGAAGAGACTGGGAGCAACCTGCAGGTGAGCTACCAGGAAGAGGTGCTGAACCATGAGGACACTGAGGGCTGACTGATGGAGGAGTGCAAAGGTGCAGACGAGGCAGCTCTCACAGGCGCTGAGCTCAAAAAACTTAAAAAGCACATTGACAACCTGATGGATGAAATCACCTTTCTGAAGAAGGTGCATGAAGAGGAGATCGCCGAGTTGCAGGCGCAGATACAGTACGCTCAGATCTTCGTGGAGATGAGATTGACATGTTCCCCAAGTCCGACCTCTCCACCGCGCTCAAGGACATCCGCGCCCAGTATGAGAAGCTGGCTGCCAAGAACATGCAGAATGCCGAAGAATGGTACAAGAGCCACTTCACCATGCTGACCGAGAGCACTGCCAAGAACACCTACACTGTCTAAGAGCCGCCGCCTGCTCAAGGCCAAGACCCTGGAGATCAATGCAAGCCGGTGCATGAACGAAGCACTGGAAAAGCAGCTGCAAGAGATAGAGGATAAGCAGACGCCGACGTTAGTGCTATTCAGGACACAATCAACAAATTAGAAAATGAGTTGAGAACTACAAAGAGTGAAATGGCACGATATTTAAAAGAATACCAGGACCTCCTCAATGTGAAGATGGCTTTGGACATTGACATTGCAGCTTACAGGAAACTCTTGGAAGGTGAGGAGACCTAGCTCAGTTTCACCAGCGGTGGGAAGCATAGACAGCAGCTACTACCAGAGTTCCCAGGTCTTTGGTCGACCAGAAATTAGCTGATAATCGTATGGGAGCTCCCTTGTAGGTAACTTTTTTTCTCTTGCTGCTCGTAAGATTCTCTCTTTGTCTTTTGCCCTTGGCACTTGGTGTGGTCCTCTTTGGATTCCTTTTGTTTGGTTCTGTGCGCTTCCTGGACTCGTAAGTCTATTTCTTTCATCAGGTGGGGAAAGTTTTCGTTCATTATTTCTTCAAATAGGTTTTCAGCATCTTGCTCTCTCTCTTCTTCTGGTACCCCCAAAATTCTGATGTTGGTTCGCTTGAAGTTGTCCCAGAGACTTCTTACACTATCTTCAACTTTCTGAATTCTCTTCACTTCATGCTTCTCTGGAGGAGTGTCCTTGGCTCTTTGTATTCCAAATCTTTGAGTTGATTCTTGCAATCCTCTAGTCTGCTTTTGGGTCTCTGTATAATATTTTTTATCTCAGTCAGTGTATGTTTAATTTCTAGTTGGTCCTTTTTCATATCCTCGAGGGTCTCATTGAATTTATCGGCCTTTTCCATGAAATTCTTGAAAAACCTTATAACCGTGGTTTTGAACTCTATGTCCAGTCGCTTATTCTCCTCCATTTCTTTGGTTTGTGATCTGTTTCCTTGCCTTCTCATATTCTCTGCTTCCCTGGGTTGGTAGGGTAGTTTTGTGTACTAGGTGTCCTATTGGTTCAACGGGTCAGCCTCCCAGTTACTTGAGGTGGACACTCTTGGTGTACCCTTGTGTACTGTGTGTTCCCCAGCAGGAGCTACAGCAAGGGCTAGTTTTCTCCTCCTTTGCTTGGGCGGTTTTGGAGCAGTCTGACTGGAGCTGCAGTTGGTTAAGCTGCTCCAGTCGCTCCTTCCCTTCTTAAGACACCAGCTATGTCGAGGAGGAGCAGATCAAGGTGGAAGAGACCATTGAGGCTGCAAAAGCTGAGGAAGCTAAGGATGAACCCCCTTCTGAAGGAGAAGCTGAAGAGGAGGAGAAGGAGAAGGAAGAGGCTGAGGAAGAGGAAGGAGAGGAAGAGAAAGAAGGTGCCAAGGAAGAATTTGAGGACACAAAGGAGGAAGAAGTAAGTGAAGGTGAAGGAGACGATGCCCAAGAAGCTGAGGACGAGAAGAAAGATGAAGGTGCTGGGGAGGAGCAAGCAACAAAGAAGAAAGATTGAGCCTCCCTTTCCTTAATTATTTCAAGAATAATCCTCCTGAAACCAGGTCACCAACCAAGCAGTTGAGTTCCCGATACTATATAAATTAAGAAGTCAGAGACAAAATGGCAGCGGAATAGACAGACGTGACCTGAGCCTTGTCCTGGAGCAAATAGAGTGAGCAGCTGAAACAAGTGGAATTCAGCCCGAATTTGGCAAGGAGACGCAGCTGGTAAGATAGTTTGCAGCCGGGAAGGGCAGAGGTCCCCTGAATAAAGGTAAAATCAAGGATCTAGGCAGGAGAGTCTGACGGGCCTCTGTGCCCGGCGGGTCAGGGAGAAACTACAGGGTGCCAAGCCATGTCTCTGAGGACAGGCAAAGCATCTGTCTGTGGAAGAAAAAGGGACCACGGGACTGCAGGAGGTAGGGGATTTTGGACCTTGGAGTCTGGATTTTGGATCTGAGCTCAGAGGCAGCCCTGAAAGGTGGGCCACACAGTGCAGTGCTGGCAAGAGAGGAGCTCACAGAGATGCGGTCCCTCCTTGTGCTGGGGCCTGTGCCTTTCTCCACTGAACCTAGTTCGTAGGACCTTTCGGATACAGACACTTACCCATAGCTGAGGTGTGGGAGAAGGTGAGGGCTTGTGGAATCTGGGGAGAGTGGGCAGCAGTCTGAGAGAGGTGGTAGCAAGTCTAGTGCTGAGTCATACCTAAGCCCCAGTCGCCATTTTCTCCTGAGAGATAACCCCTCCCTCCAAGCAACCAATATAACCACACCCATATCACACCCTCAATAATACAACGAATCTGAATACTCCCTGACGACATAGGAACGGGCCTATAGAGTAATCTTTAGCCCCAGCAACTGGAAACTGAGAAACAATACAGTACAGATGAATGGAATCATAAGCCAGCCAAAGGAACGACACTCCACTTTTTTTCACTTTTATTTTTATTATCCCTTTTTTCTTTCTTTTTTTTTCTTTTTTTCTTCTTTTCTTCTTTGTTTTCCTGTTTTTGTTTGTTGCTTTTTTTATTTCTGTTCACATCATTTTTCATCACTATTTTTATTTGCTATTTTTAAATTTTTATACCATTTTTGAAATCAATTTTTATGTAAATTTATTATTTTTTCTTCTCATTCTCTTTCATCTCATCCACTTATTACCTTTCTACTTTCTCAATACTAAATTGAGATCCTCCCCATATTCATCCAATTCTTAATCTTATTTTCACTATACAAGCTCAACCTCTGCAGATCCTGCCACAATCCTCTTATTCCCTTTGTCTTTTATCCCATATCTTTTTCACTCTCCTCCATAGCATTTGTGCTCTCTTTTCTCTGCCCTATCTCTCTTTTCTCAGGTGGTCTCTTATATTGGGGTTATTGGTGTCGTGAGTACATTTGTGCTTCGTTCACTTGGTGTTGTGTCTTGTTGAGGTGAATTTTATCCGGTCAGGCCAAGGGGCTTGAGAGCAAGCCACATAACCAGACACCTGGAGAGAAAACTCCATCCACAAAAGGGTCAATAACACCCCAGACCCAACTACAGAGGCAAGAAGAATGTGGCAGTAAGGGAAAGAGCATGAGTGAGTGAGGGAGTAAAAGAGGAGCATGTGGTCAGGTGGTGTGTGTGTGTATGAGTGAGTGAGGCACAGTTAGATCCCACAGGACCTTCAGGGGCAGGATAATAAGGCTCACCTAACTAGGCAGCATCTGCTACCATTGCAAACAGTACAGGGAGGCCAGTTTGTCCTTAGGGGCCTAGCCTTTCTGAAGGAGATAGCTGCTGTAACCGGGTCCCCACCCTCAACTCTACCCAGAGTGCCCTCAGATAACACCTGGGAATCTACAGCCACCCCTGCCAGGGACACGCTACCTACGCTGTAATCCCACAGTCAACAAGGCTCCAGCTGCCCTGGGCACAGGCTCCTGGGAGTTCAGAAGCAGGTTACCCTCTGACCAGCCCAATGCTTTAGCCCAGGGCACTGCAACCACATGAACAGCAAGCATGTGAGCAGCCCGCTCCAGTCCAAGGAGAAGCAGCTCTGCGAGCAACCTGCCACAGTCCTAAGAGCAGCAGCTTCACGTAGCCTGCCCCTGTCCAAGGAGCAACAGCTGTGTGAGAAGCCAGTTCCGCAGAAACCTCATAATCAGCCCACCCCTGTCCAAGGAACAGCAGCTATACGAGCAGAATCCCCCACCAGCCAGAGGAGGCACCACTGCTGTGAACAGCACCCACCAAAGGAGCCACTGCCAACTGAGAAGCAGCTGCTACCCTAAACACCCAAGGAGCAATTGCAGCCAGAGTAGCCACTGCCACTCAAGGAGTAGCTACTGCACAACTCAATATCTAGATCAGTCGGTGAGACCAAAAATGGGTAGACAAAGATACCCCCCAAAGGAAAGAAAAGGAGGAATCGCCAGAAAAGCAGCTAAGAGAAACAGAGGCATGCAATATGTCAAAAAAATAATTCAGAAAAAGGGTCATACAGTTCATAAATCGGATGGAAGAAAAAATTAACAGCTTATGCAAGAATCCAGAAGAAATAGATGAAAAAATCAACAACTTATGTAAGAATCAAGAAGAAATGAAGAATGATATATCTGCAATAAAAAAACACCATGGAAAATTTCAACAGTAGACTAGGAGAAGCGGAGGACCGAATTAGTGAACTAGAAGACAGGGAAGCAAAACACACACAAACTGAACGCAATTGGAGAAAACAATTAAAAGGCAGAAGGAGAGCCTAAGGGAGCTATGGGACAACATGAAATGAAACAACATATGAATAATAGGGATGCCAGAACAACAGGAAGAGAAACAAGGGTTAAAAGAACTATTTGAAGAAATAATGTCAGAAAACTTCCCTGATGTGGCAAAGAAAAAAGTCACACAAGCACAGAGGGTCCAAAACAAGATGAACCTGAAAAGACCCACACCAAGACACATCATAATTACAATGGAAAATATTCAGGACAAAGAGAGAATCTTAAAGACTGCAAGAGAGAGACATAAAATTACATACAAGGGAGTTCCCATTAGATTATCAAATTATTTCTCAACAGAAACACATCAGGCCAGAAAGGAATGGAAGGAAATCTACAAAGTGATGCAAAGCAAGGGACTGAATCCAAGAATACTCTATCCAGCAAGGTTATCATTCAAAATTGAAGGGGAAATAAGAAGCTTCACAGACAAAAAAAAAAATGCTAAGGGAGTTTATCACTACCAAGCCAGCAATGTAAGAAATGCTAAAGGGACTGGTGTAAAAAGAAGAAATAAAAAGGTAAGAAGGAACAGAGACACAAAAAAATAAAAATGACTACGAATAACTAGCTTTCAATAATAACTTTAAACATAAATGGACTAAATGCTCCTATCAAAAGACATCGAGTTGCTGAATGGGTAAAAAAACATGACCCATATATATGCTGTCTACAAGAGACCCACCTCAGAAAAAAGAACTCATACAGGTTGAAAGTGAAGGGATGGAAAAATATCTTTAGGGAAAATGGAAATGAAAAAAAAGCTGGGGTAGCAGTACTTATTTCTGGCAAAATAGACCTCAAAGTAAAGGTCATAACAAGACATAAGGAAGGCCACTTCATAATAATAAAGGGATCGATACAACAAGAGGATAAAACCCTGATTAACATATATGCACTCAATGCAGAAGCACCCAAATACATAAAAAAAAAAAAAACGCCTGGAAGATATCAAGGGAGAGATCGACAAGAATACAATCATAGCAGGGGACGTTAATACACAACTGACATCACTGGATAAATCATCTAGACAAAAAATCAGCAAAGAAACAGCAATTCAAAATGACTCACTAGATCAGATGGACCTAATTGACATCCTCAGAGCATTTCACCCCAAAGCCACGGAATACACATCTTCTCAAGTGCACATGGGACATTTTCAAAAATAGACCACATATTGGGTCACCAACAAAGTCTCCCCAAATTAAAAAAGATTGAAATCATATCAAGCATTTTCTCAGAGCACAATGGCATAAATTTAGAAATAAACTACAATAAAAAGATTCCAAAAAATTCAAACACTTGGAAGCGGAATAGCATGCTATTAAACAATGATTGGGTTAACAATGAGATCAAAGAAGAAATTGAAAACATCCGGAGACGAATGACACTAAAAACAAAACAATGCAAATACTATGGGACACAATGAAAGCAGTCCTGAGAGAAAAATTTATAGCTCTCCAGGCCTGCCTCAAAAAAACAAGACAAAATAGTAATAAATCATCTAACTCAACAACTCAAAGAATTAGAAAGAGAGTAACAAGAAAATCCCACAGTGAGCAGAAGGAAGGAAATAATAAATATCAGAGCAAAAATGTATGACATAGAGAACAAAAAAATATATATATACAAAAGATTAATAAAACCAAGAGCTGGTTCTTTGAAAGGATAAACACGATTGATGAACCTCTACCCAGGCTCACCAAAAAGCAAAGAGAGAGGACCCAATTAAACAAAATCAGAAATGAAAGAGGAGAAATAACAACAGATCTCAGAGAAATACAAAGGATTATTAAAAAATACTATGAACAACTCTATTCTAATAAACTAGACAACCTGGAGGAAATAGACACATTCCTAGAAAAATACAACCTTCCAAAACTTACTCAGGAAGATACTAAAAATCTCAATAGGCTGATCATTATGGAAGAAATTGAAGCAGTCATCAAAAAGCTTCCAGCAAACAAAAGCCCGGAACTAGATGGCTTCACAGGTGAGGTTTACCAAACATTCAAGGAAGAACTAAAACCTATCCTCCTCAGACTATTCCAGAAAATTCAAGAAGGAACACTTCCAAGCTCCTTCTATGAAGCCAATATCACTCTAATACCAAAACCAGATGAAGATAACACAATGA
This sequence comes from Eptesicus fuscus, assembly GCF_027574615.1. Taxonomy (NCBI): domain Eukaryota; kingdom Metazoa; phylum Chordata; class Mammalia; order Chiroptera; family Vespertilionidae; genus Eptesicus; species Eptesicus fuscus. The sequence goes on from NC_072473.1 coordinate 30,120,810, forward strand.
AAGAGAATTATAGGCCAATATCCCTCATGAACATGGATGCCAAAATCCTCAACAAAATTCTAGCAAATCATATCCAGCAGTACATCCGAAGGGTCATACACCATGACCAAGTAGGATTTATCCCAGGGATGCAAGGATGGTACAATATCCGCAAATCAATAAATGTGATACATCACATAAACAAATTGAAAGATAAAAATCACATAGTCATATCAATTGACGCAGAAAAAGCATTTGACAAAATCCAACACCCCTTCTTGATCATAACACTCAGCAAGAGCAAGGTGGGAATAGAAGGATCATACCTCAACATAATAAAAGCCATATATGAAAAACCCACAGCCAACATCATACTCAATGGGCAAAAACTAAAACCATTTCCCCTAAGAAGAGCAAAACAAGGATGCCCACTCTCACCACTCCTGTTCAACATAGTGCTGGAAGTACTAGCCATTGCAATCAGACAAGAAGAAGAAATAAAAGGCATCCAAATTGGAAGAGAAGAAGTAAAACTCTCATTATTTCCAGATGACATGATAGTGTACATACAAAACCCTAAAGAATCCATCAAAAAATTATTAGACTTAATAAATGAATTCGGCAATGTAGCAGGATACAAAATTAATGCCAAAAAATCTATGGCATTTCTATACACCAATAGTGAACTTATAGAAAGGGAGACTAAAAAAGTAATCCCATTTATCATCATACCCAAAAAATTAAGATACCTAGGAATAAACTTAACTAAGGAGGTAAAAAACCTATAGGTGGAAAACTACACGACACTGAAAAAAGAGATAGAGGAAGACATAAACAGATGGAAGAACATACCATGTTCATGGATTAGTAGAATCAACATCATCAAAATGCCCATACTACCCAAAGCAATCTATACATTCAATGCACTTCCCATTAAAATACCAACGGCATATTTCACAGACCTAGAATGAACTTTCCAAAAATTCATTAGGAATAAAAAAGACCCCAAATAGCTATAGCAATCCTGAGAAAGAAGAACAAAGTAGGAGGGATCTCAATACCAGATATCAAACTATATTACAAAGCCACTGTTCTCAAAACTGCCTGATATTTGCACAAGAACAGACATATAGATCAATGGAATAGAATAGAGAACCCAGAAATTGACCGAAATCACTATGCTCAATTAATATTTGACAAAGGAGGCATGAACATACAATGGAGTCAGGACAGTCTCTTCAATAAATGGTGTTGGGAAAATTGGACAGATACATGCAAAAAAATGAAACTAGACCACCAACACACACCATACACAAAAATAAACTCAAAATGGATCAAGGACTTAAACATAAGACGGGAAACCATAAAAATACTAGAGGAATCTACAGGCAACAAAATCTCAGACATATGCCAAAAGAATTTCTTCACTGACACTGCCCCTTGGGCAATGGAAACTAAAGAGAAAATTAACAAATGGGACTACATCAAAATAAAAAGCTTTTGTTCAGCAAAGGAAACCATCAATAAAACAACAAGAAAGCCCACTGCATGGGAGAATATATTTGCCAATGATATCAACGATAAGGGTTTAATCTCCAACATTTACAGGGAACTTATGCAGCTTAACAAAAAGAAGATAACCCAATCAATAAATGGGCAACTGATCTAAATTGACACTTTTCGAAAGAAGACAGAAGGAAGGCCAAGAGACATATGAAAACCTGCTCAAAGTCACTAATCATCAGAGAGATGCAAATCAAAACAACAATACGGTACCATCTCACACCTGTCAGAATGGCTATTATCAACAAGTCAACAAATGACAAGTGCTGGTGAGGATGAGGAGAAAAAGGAATCCTCGTGAACTGCTGGTGGGTATGCAGACTGGTGCAGCCACTGTGGAGAACAGTATGGAGTTTCCTCAAAAAACTAAAAATGGAACTCCCATTTGACCCAGTGATCCGACTTCTAGGAATATATCCAAAGAAATTAGAAACATCAATCATAAAGGATATATGCACCCCTATGTTCATAGAAGCACAATTCACCATAGCTAAGATTTGGAAACAGCTTAAGTGCCCATCAGCAGATGAGTGGATTAAAAAAACTGTGGTACATCTACACAATGGAATACTACACTGCGGTAAAAAAGAAGGAGCTCTTACCATTTGCAACAACATGGATGGAGATGGAGAACATTATGCTTAGTGAAATAAGCCAAGCAGAGAAAGGTAAATATCACATGATCTCACTCATTTGTGGAATATAATGAACAACATAAACTGATGGAAAAAAAAATAGATCCAGAGACAGAGAACCATCAATCAGAACGTCAAACCTCAGGGAAGGTAAGGGACAGTGGGGGTAAGAGAGATCAACCAAAGGATTTATATACATGCATATGTGCCCAATCAATAGATACAGACAACAGGGGGAGGGACAAAAGTTGGGGGTGGGGGTAATGCGGGAATAAGGACACATATGTAAAAAATATATATTATAATAATAATTAATAAACAAAAAATTAAAAAAATTAAAAAGAAATTGTGAGGTAACCAGAAACCCAAGAATGCCTGAGAACGTCTTTCTAGCCATACTAATAATCATCAGCTGTACAGTAAGATTACCTGGGGCAAATGTGTATTTAGCACCTGACCCTTCATGGGTAAGACCCCTTAAGTGGGCTGATCCCCCGCCTAATGTATTCACCAATAATACCAAACACCTTGGTCATCCAGGAGGACCATGGGTGAGGCAATAAAGTATAATTACACAGGGGTCTACACCCAGCTTCCCTTTTGTATGATACAAAATCAAACCACTGCCTCTTTGTGTGTAAAATTAAAGAGAGATTTCTGGCTTGTGTGGACACCAAAGAAAGGGACTATCACTACTTGCCCCTGGGAGAGGTGCAGAAAATGTAGCTAATACGTTGTCTATACAAAAAGAAATTGACACACAGTTTGAAATGGAATTGCCATGGCCTAGAGCAAAGAATATCCTTACATGATATTATTATACAATGTCATTATAATTTTTCCCAGATTTGTGTTACCCCCATTACCTATAATAGTACCTCGCACCCTTGGGGATCAATAAAAAAATCATCTTTTTGGTGCTTGGAGACAAAGGTAACACTTGATATTTTAGAATTACAACAGCATAATATACAATTATCCCAAAAAAACTTACAAACTAATTCTTTGAATGTCTGGCAGCAATTTAAAAAGGACATGAAAGGGTTTAATCCCTTCCAATGTGTAGAGGGCCCCCTGGGAAGGCATCTGAGCATTCTATATTGGTTCCTCTTGCCCTTTTGGCCAAGAGGGACCCTCTTCTCACAATCCAATTGCCCACAGCTGTTGCCTGACCTTTCTGTTCATGCCGAGGTTGAAGCCTCGTGATGACTGGTACCAGGGATCTGTCTCTCGCCCAGTGGGGTGAGCTGGGCCCTCCCTGGAGAAGAAACCTGGATTCCCCAAGATATGTGATCAGTGCTGGGAGTGGAGGCCACGGGGGCATAGGTTACCAAGGAGACAGAATTGAACCTCACATCACCCAGATTGGCCTCGGTGGATGGAAGGTTAGCCAGAGATGGGTAAGATTCCTCAGGGAAGGAACAACCTAAGACAGGCACAGTCGCAGAGGGGCCATCAGGAGAGAACTTGGGGGTCAACAGAGGTGGGGCACAGACCCTCACCCCCCCAACTTTGCAGGGCCCTGAACCCTCACCCCTTCTGAGGGAGGTCTCCTTCCCCCATGGCTGCTTAACTTCCCATGCCCAGCTCAAATCAGGACCTGGGTAACAGACAGAGACTTGGCCAACAGCAGCTGCCCTCTCACTGCAACAAGACTTGTTTCAGTCGTCTTGTACCCATGGTGTGGTAAAGTGGGGTTTTTTATATCTAAATCCAGCCTAGCATCAGGAATGCTCAGGGCCTACTCAAGAAGGCAAATAATCCTCTCCACTAATATTTTCAGGGTAAAATAAGATTGTTGTTAGAGTGTTAAATTTGACAGTAAAATAGTGGTCAAGTTTTCAGGCTAATTTAACCCTTTGCACTCGCTTGCTTTTTTCATAGAGCTGCTACCGATGCTAACCGTGTCGAGTCACACTCGACATCCGAGTGCAAAAGGTTAAATTGGCTAATTGAAATAAGTGAATATTCCAGAAAAATTAATTGTACTGGACAAAAAGCTGTTCCTAAAGTGTTAACTAAAATTGTTATTGGTAGTTCATCTCTTGGTAAAATTGCATAACATGTAATGTACCTAAAGCAGTCATATTATAGTGCAAAAAATTAAAATTTAAAAGCTATCAATACTACATTATAAAATTTTCAAAAGCCTCCTAATATTTAAATCAAAAAAGGGGGATAGTAGAAGAATATCATGTAAGGAAAAATATCCTGGGAGTAAATTACATCTAGAAAATTTTTACTTTAGAAAATTAACTTTTGTTTGTAATGCTAACAGCAAGACACCCATGTAAAACATACATGGTGTCAAAACAAGCCAAAGGAAAATCGTTTGGGCAAAAAATGAAAAAGGATTGCAAGTCAAATTTATAGGAACGCTTCCTTTTTTTACTTTTGGTCGAGAATATGTTTGTATATTTTCAGAAAACAACTCCGAGACCATGTGGATTCCAGCAACAGAGAGGAATTGACAGGACTACTCCAGCCATGAAGACAGAAGAGAAGCAGTCCAGTGATGGAAGACGCTGATGACGCCTTGCCATACTAGCAGTCAGCAGCTGTGTGTCACTGCAGGTTGCCCAGGACCAAACCAGAGAGGTACGGACCTGCATTACCACCATTTGTCCACCATCCAGAACTGAAATATCATTGCTGACATGTACACATATGGAACTGTTTGACATTGAAATTGGGACTCAAAAGAACTGTTGGCCAAGAAAGAAACTCACTACAGACTGATTCATTTGCCTTTCAGAATAACCATTATTGCTTGTCTCATTTTCAGTTCTTATAAGTGTATTTCTAGTAGCACATGATCTCACTCATCTAGGGGAAATGATGAACAACATAGACTGATGAACAAGAACAGATCCGGAGACAAGGAAGCATAGATCAGACTGTCAGACCTCAGAGGGAAGGTTGGGGAGGGTGGGGGTAAGGGGGAGAGATCAACCAAAGGACTTGTATGCATACATATGAGCCTAACCAGTGGTCACGGACAACAGGGTTGTGGGGGCATGCATGGGGAGGGGTTTGGGATGGGAATGGGGGATGAGGACACATATGTGATACCTTAATCAATAAAGAAATTTTTTAAATAAGAAGTTAATATATATAACATTCTGAGGTGACTCAGGTTGGACATTAAATGTTGTGCTATGACTTTTCTCCCTATGCAGAGTATCTGTTTGCTTGCAGAGTGGCTTCCTGGCTTGCTGCCAGCCTGTGCATGATCCATGCTTATGAGTTCAGGATCTATGACAATGTGAATAATTCAGATGTTTACAATAAAAACACATTAATACATGAATTCACTAATGTTAATGTTAAACTTCATGGGAAAAATAGTCCTTTGAAGCTTTGGTGGTTAGAAATTAAAGACCTCAAATCATGTGCAGTAAACAGTATATAAAGTTACACTCAATGACAAAAAAAAATACACTAGGGGCCAAGAAACATTCAAAGAACCAGAGAACCATTCCCAAATTAGGAATGGAAGTCACAGTGTGTATATTATTGTTACGAATACAGTATTTCCTACTACTTACAACATATACAATGTAATGTATTAGATGCCTTCCTATTGCATGAAGTATGTATTCTCATAGAGTAATACTGGTAGATATGTTATAGTTATGTCAGTATGTCATATCCTAACTATATTAATAAAAGGGTAATATGCTAATTAGACCATGAGACCTTCCAGATGTCCTTCTGTACAAAGCCATGGTGGTGGGGCCAAGGCAGAGGCAGTTAGGGGTGATCAGGCCAGGAGGGGAGGGCAGTTGGGGTGATCAGGCTGGTGGAGGGGCAGTTGCAGGCAAGCAGGCTGGCAGAGGGGACCAGTTGGGAGTGAACAGGCCAGTACGGGGGTGCAGTTGGGGAAAATCAAACCAGCAGTCAGAGTGGTTAGGGGCGATCAAGCAGGCAGGTGAGTGGTTAGGAGCCAGCAGTCCCGGATTGCAAGGGGATTGTCCGACTGCCTGTTTAGGCCTGATCCCACAGGGGTCCCTGATTGGAGAGGATGCAGGTCAGGCTGAGGGACAACCCCCCCATGCACGAATTTCATGCACTGGCCACTAGTCCTATATAATAAAAGGGTAATATGCAAATAGACCGAACAGCAGAACAACTGAGCAACCAATCAAAGCATAATATGCTAATGATATGCTAAGGCTGCTCAACTGCTCTCTATGATGTGCACTGACCATCAGGGGGCAGACAGTCAACTTGTCGACCAGTCACTATGACGTACACTAACCACCAAGAGGAAAATGCTTCGACTGGTAGGTTAGCTTGCTGCTGGAGTCCGGCCAATTGATCGGGACTGAGCGAGATGGGCTGGACATGCCCTACAGACCTCCCGCGGACCCTCCCCAGCCCGATTGTGCACAGTGGGGTCCCTCAGCCTGGCCTGCACCCTCTCGCAATCCGGGACCCCTCAGGGGGATGTTGGAGAGTCGGTTTCAGCCCAATCCTGCAGGCCAGTCCCCTTGGGAGGGCACCAAATGCAGGGCTCATGGCTGGCAAGCGCTGCTGTGGCAGCACAAGCCTCTTCCGGTTGGGACTGATTGGGCGCAAGCCCACATCAGTCAGAGTGGGGCCAAGATGAGTGGGAGAGGCAGGTAGGAGCTGCAGGCAGCGTTGGACTGCAGGTTTCGGCCCGATCCCTGCAGGCCACCCAGAGGGACCCCACCGGTGCACAAATTCATGCATTGGGCCTCTAGTATAGGATAAGTTCTATACTGTTTTATTTTAACATGAATAGAAAGCCAAATATCACCAGATATTTAAGGAAGGCTATTGATTTTTTTTAAAATACACAAAAAGCAGAGCCCTTGTCAGTGTATTCAGTGGTTAGAGTGTCGGCCCATGCACCGAAGGGTCAGGTATACAATTCCCAGTCAAGGGCATGTACCTGGGTTTCAGGTTCAATCCCTGGACCCAGTTGAGGCACGTATGGGAGGACACCAATCAATGCATCTCTCATCTCTCTCTCTCTCTCTCTCTCTCTCTCTCCTCTCTCTCTCCCTCCCTTCCAGTCTCCCTAAAAATCAATGGGAAGAAAATATCCTAAACTGAGGATGAACAAAATCAACAAAACACACACACACACACAAAGAAAATGATAAAGAGAGAGAGAGAGAGAGAGGAATGGGACCTGAATAAAATTTAAAAATAAATAAGTAAAATGTTCAGACACGTGAGAGAAGATGTTGCAGCTAGAGGGAAGAAAAAAACAAGATAGTATAAAAAATGTAAGTCAGTGCTTAGATCATGAAAATTTAACATCCTACCTAATAATAGACAAATATGCAAATTGACCATACTTCCGACACACCACGAGCCACGCCCACAAGCCACGCCCACCATCCAATCAGAGCAAGTATGCAAATTAACCCAACCAAGATGGCTACAGCCACAGAGAGCAAGGTTTCCTAGGTAACAGAGGAAGCCAAGCTTTCTGCCTGCCCTTGCCAGGCCTAAGCCTCCACTCAAGCTACAAAGTTTCAATTATAGTAGGTAAACAAATTCAAACAGAAATGCCAACAGAATGGAGCTTGAGAGAGCAGGCCAGGGTTGCCCCTGGCAACAGGGGAAGCAAAGCTTTCCTCACACCCTGGCTGGGCCCAGGCCTCCGCTTAAGGCTACAAAGTTTCAATTGTAGAAGGAAAATAAATTCCAGATACCAGGGCCTCTGCTTGGCTTGCCAGGGGGCGTGGCTGGCCTGAAAACCACCACAGGCCCCTCGCTCAGGCCGCCCCATGCCCCAAGGGAACCCCACCCTGATCAGGGACACCCTTCAGGGCAAACCAGCTGGCTCCCACCCATACACCAGGCCTCTATCCTATCTAATAAAAGAGTAATATGCAGATTGATCATCACTGCAACACACAATATAGCTGCCCCCATGTTACAAAGATCCTGCCCCCATGTGGACACAAGATGGCCACCACAAGATGGCCAGCAGGGGACGGCAGTTGGGAGGCACCCTGCCTGCAAGGGAGGGCAGTTGGAGGTGATCAACTCTGCAGGAGAGGGCAGTTAGGGGTGACCAGGCTGGCAGAGGAGGGAAGTTGGGAGCAAACAGGCTGGCAGCAAAGTGGTTAGGGGGTGATCAGGCTGGCAGGCAGAAGCGGTTAGGGGCAATCAGGAAGGCAGGCAGGCAAGCAGTTGGGAGCCAACAGTCTTGGATTGTGAGAGGGATCCCGGTGGGATCAGGCCTAAACAGGCAGTCAGACATCCCTCCAGGGGTCCCAGATTGGATAGGGTTCAGGCTGGGCTGAGGGACAAGCCCCCTCCATGCACTAATTTTGTGCACCAGGCCTTTAGTATGGTATAAAAAGAGAATCATCCCCATAATCTCTCTGGTTGGTTGATATTACATTGTTGGATATGGCCTAGTATTATCACCATTTTGTGTACCTGAAAATCACTTGGAGACTATGGTTTGAACGTGGTGGGATACACAAAGACATTTATCCACTTTTCTCTCCCAAAATTCCATTAAAATTATAATAAGGGAAAAATTTTAAAGCCTTCATTGTGAAATTGTGACAGAAACCAAAACAAAGAAAGAGAAACAATAGAAAATAAAGGCAAGGCTTTGATCAGAGAAAACTTTACAAAAATTATAATTATCACCTTCAGCCATGGGCAGTTGGCTGGCCGGCCCCACCTCCAATCCAGGTGTTGGGGGCCAATCGGGGGCCAGGCTGGCAGGGACAGGGGGGCGATTGGGGCCTATATCAGGCTGGTTGGCTGCCTCAGTGCACGTCATAGCCACCAGTCGTTCTGGTCATTTTGGTCATTCCACCATTCCAGTCACTGGGCTTTTAAGTATATATATAGATACTATTCATTACATTAAGGAAATGTGGCTTGTTTTGTTTTGTTTTGTTTTGTTTTGTTGTTGTTGTTATTGCTGTTGCTAATTCTCACCTGAGGATATTTTTCCACTGATATTTAGAGAGAGTGGAAGGGAGAGGGAGAGACACAGAGAGAGAAACATCTACGTGAGAGACACATCAGTTGGTTGCCTCCCACATGCACCTTGACCAGAGCCAGGGATTGAGCCTGCAATCGAGTTACAGTCCAGGGATTGAGCCTGCAATCGAGTTACCCTTCAGGCCATGGGCTGACGCTCTGTCCACTGAGCCAAACCGATTAGGGCAAGGAAGTGTTCTTTTCATTCCTGGTTTGCTAAATGTTTATGAGTTTTTAAAATCATAATTGAGTGTAGAATTTTAACTCTAACCTATCTACTGAAATTACCATAGACTTTTTCTAACTTCTCCTTCTTTTCTTATTTCTCTTTAATTGATTTTAATTTATTTAATTAATTTATAATAAATTTAATGATTTTTCTTTACAATAACTTAATTTTCATTATTAGCAAGGATTCAATCAGCTCATAATAAAGTATTTTGAAAAAATGTTAACTACACCATAGGAATAGAGAGTGCTCAAAATTAGAGCTATCAAATTTTTGATATATTAATTAAAATATTTTTGAATGTCATTTAACCTTTGAATTCTTGAGCATGAATGCAACTTGGCTATGATAAATATCTATTTCATATATCACTGGATTCAACTTTATAATACTTTAAGATAATTTTTCATTTATGTACATCAGAGAGATTTGTCTGTAAATTTTCTTATTGTATTTTTGTCTTATTTTGTTATATTATTCTGATTACATAGAGTGAATTGCAAAACATTTCCTCATTTTCTATTCTATGGAAGAACTTGTATAACATTGGTGCTACTTCTTCCTTAAATATTTTGGAAAATTTACTAACATCTGGAGCTGGAGTTTTCTTTGTAGGAAAGTTTTTAATTGAAAATTCAATTTCTTTAATAGATATAATACTATTCAAATGTCCTATTTCTTGTGTAAGTTAGTAAGTTGTGTTTTTCAAGAAAGTTTTCTATTTTATGAAAATTGAAGTTTTAAATTCTAATACATTTTGTCAAAATGCTTTTAAATTGAAGTTTAAAATACCATCTTATTTTTTAAATATCTGCAGGATCCTGTTCATTTTTTCTCCCTGATATTGGTTATTTGTGTCATCTTTTAATTTTCTTTTTTTGTCTTGAACAATTTTGCAAGGAGTTTTTCAACTTTATTAGTCTTTGCAAAAAAAGTAACTTTGACCTATTGGATTTACTCTATTATATGATATTCTTTCTATTTAATTAAATTTTGCATTTGTCTTTATTATTTTCCATTTAATTTCACTGAGTTTAATTTGCTTTTCCTTACCTAATTTCTTGAGATGGATCCATAGATAATTAGATCCTTCCTCCTTCCAAACTCTTACCATTGTTTCACATTGGTGAACATAGTCAGAAGTCAGCCAACGTATGAGCCTGGTGGCGGGGGTGGGGGGGGGGGGCGAGGGGGGGTGTCTCACAAGGTAAGACCCTTGTGATACAGGGCAGAACAAATGAAGAAGGAATGGATATGACAGCCACATAAGCACATGTCTAATACAGAGAGTGAAATATGGAGAAAAAAGATGGGCAGGAAATGATTACACACTAACTTCTTAAAGGGTTGTTATATGGGAGAGGTGTGAATAGGTTATGTATGAATCGAGAGGTCAGTACCAGAACTAATGGGGGAAATTATATTACAGCTCAATATAAGAAAATAACTTTTAACAATTAGAGCCACACAAAACAGAGGAGCTATCATAAATTTTTAATTGAAAAGCATTTTGACAAAATGTATTAGAATTTAAAATACTCTCACTCAACAAATTCAGTTTTCCAGAGGAGTAAGAAGATGGCGGCTGAATAGGTAGACTTTTCTTACACCTCCTCCCAGGGCTAGACTGGAAATAAAACTAAATTAGGGGACATTCACCCAGAATTACCAACTTATGTCCAGCTGAGGAGGAGACATATTTCAAGGAAGGACAGAAAACACCTGGAAACTGGTAGGAAGGGCGAAGTTGTGAGAGGGACTGACCCAATTTTTAAGGGTGTCAGATCAAGAGTGAAGAGGGATCTCTCTGCTATGGGAGGGTTATTTCCCTGAGAAGATCAAGGCCCAGAACCCAGACTGTGCTCCACAGCCCAGAGCACCAAAGCCAAGAAAAGCAGCCCACATAACATCAAGCCATGAAAGGTGGCAGCGCTTCTGACCACCAGGGAGTGTGGGGCCAGTCAGAGTTAACCCTTTGCACTTGCTTGCTTTTTTCTCGATTCCTTTATTCTACTCGCGATTTAATTTTTTAAATACCCCAGATTTTACAAAGCACGGCAGTAGAATAAAAAACTGGAGTTTCTTTTCATACAAACTTATTTGGATTTTTTTATATTTCAAATTATTGATACATTCAATAACCGTCACACTCGACATCCGAGTGCAAAAGGTTAAAGCCACTAAAGAGATGTACTCCAAGACACAACATAATCATACTGACAAACATTAAAGACAAAGAAAGAACCTTAAAGGCAACAAGAGAGAGATAGAAAGTTACCTACAAGTAGTACCCTTTATAATGTCAGCTGATTCCTCAACAGAAACACTGAAGGCCAAAAGGGATTGGCATGAAGTATTCAAAGTAATTAAAAACAAGGACCTGAACATAAGATTACTCTATCCAGCAAGGCTATCATTTAAAATTGAAGGGGAAATAAAGCTCTTCCCAGACTAAAAAAAAAAAAAAAGGCTAAAGAAGTGCATTACTACCAAATCAAACTTGCAGAAGATGTTAAAGGAATGCTGTAAGAAGAAGAAAAAATTGAGAGAGAGGAACATAGGTATAAAGGTAAAAATGGCAGTAAATATATAACTATTAATAATAACCTTAAATGTAAATGGGTTAAATGCTGCCCAGGTACTCCCCGCCCCAAACTTGAAACAGCCATTTTTCTTGTTTGAAGAAAAGACAAAGGGTGACTGAATGGATAAGAAAATATGAACCATATATATGTTGTCTACAAGAGACCCACCTCAGAACAAAAGATTAAAAGTCACACCGACTGAAAGCAAATGGGTGGGAAAAAATTTCAATGCAAATGGAAATGAAAAAGAAAAGCAGGAGTAGCAATACTTATATTTGCCAAAATAGACTTCAAAATGAAGGTCATAAAAAGAGACAAAGAAAGTCACTACATAATACTAAATGGATTGATATAATAAGAAGATATAACACTGGAAAATATATATGCACCCACTATATGAGCATATATATATATATATATATATATATATATATATATATACTCTTGGGGAATGGTAATGGAGAGATCAACAGCAATATAGTTATAGTAGGGGGCTTTAGCACCCCACAGACATCACTGTATAGATCTTCTAGACAAAAATTCAACAAGAAAACAGAGACCTTAAATGACACACTAGATCAGGTGGATTTAATTGACATTGATAGAACATTCCACCCCAAAGCTGCAGAATATACATTATTTTTAAGTGTACATGGGACATTCTCAAATAAAAGCCAAATGTTAAGACACAAAATAAGTCTCTACAAGTTCAAGAGGATTGAAATCATATCAAGAATCTTATCAGATCACAATGGCATAAAACTAGGAATCAATTATAATAAAAATACTCAAAACCATTCAAATACATGGAGGCTAAATAGCATGTTATAAAACAATGAATGGGTTACCAATGAAATCAAGGAAGCAATAAAAAAAAAAACTTCCTGGAAACAAATGAAAATGGACATAAACAACCAAAAATCTATGGAGCACAGGAAAAGCAGTCCTGAGAGGGAAGTTCATAGCATTATAGATTTACCTCAAGAAACAAGAAAAAGCTTTAATAAACTAATACTACAACTAAAAGAATTAGAGAACAAAAGGAAAGGCCCAGAGTAAGTAGAAGGAAGGAAATAATAAAGACTAGGTTGAAAGTAAATGACAAAGAGTCTTAAAAGCAATACAAATGATAAGGAATCCAAAAGCTGGTTCTTTGAAAAGATAAACAAGATTGATGAACATTTAGCCAGACTCACCAAGAAACAAAGAGGACCAATGTAAATAAAATCAGAATCTAAATAGGTGAAGTAACTGACATCACAGAAATTCAAAGAATTTTAAGCAAGTACTATGAAAAACTATATGCCAGAAAGCTGGATAACGTGGATAAAATGGACAAATTCCTAGAAAAATACAATATTTCAAAACTGAATCAAGAAGAAGCAGAAAAAGCTGAATTGGCCAATAACAACTGATGAAATTGAAGCAGTAATCAAAAAACTCCTACCAAAGAAAAGCCCTCGTACTGAGGGCTTCACGGGAGTTTTAACATTCAAAAGAGAACTAACACCTATCTTCCTCAAACCATTCTAAAAAATCCAAGAGGAAGGAACATTCCCACACTCTTTTTATGATGCCAGCATTATCCTAATTCCAAAGCCAAATAAAGAATTACAGGCCAATATGCCTGATGGTCATAGATGCTAAAATTCTCTACAACATATTAGCAAATTGGATCCAGCATTATATTAAAAAGATCATATACCATGACCAAGTTGGATTTATTCCAAGGATGTAATTCTGGTACAATATTTTCAAATCAATAAATGTGATACATCACATACACAAATTGAAAGAAAAATCACAGGATCATATCAATAGACACAGAAAAAGCATTTGACAAAATCCAGAACACATTTTTGATAAAAAAACTTACAGCAAAGTAAGAATAGAGGGATTATATCTCAACATAATAAAGACCATATATGACAAACATACACTGAGTGGCCAGATTATTATGATCTCTGAATGCATAATAATCTGGCCACTCAGTGTATATCCTATATAATAAAAGGTTAATTATGCAAATTGTCCCCTCCACTAGGAGTTCAACCAGCAGGCAGGTCAGCCAACGGCCCATGTTCCCTCCCCCTGGCCAGGCTGGCCAGACCCCACCCATGCACTAATTCATGCACCAGGCCTCTAATATATATATACTGAGTGACCAGATTATTATGCGTTCAGAGATCATAATAATCTGGCCACTCAGTGTACAGTCAACATAACACTCAATGGGCCAAATCTGAAGTATTTTCCTTATGACCAGGAACAAGACAGGGATGTCCATTTTTACCACTCTTATTCAATATAGTACTGGAAGTCTTATCCATAGAGATCAGACAAGAAGAAAAAATAAAAGGCATCCAAATTAGAAAGGAGGAAATAAAATTGTCATTATTTGCAGTTGACATTTTATTGTACTTACAAAACCCTAAGGACTCCGCCAAAGAAGCTGCAATATAGCAGGATATGAAATTAACACCCATAAATTGATGGAATTTTTATATACCAATAATGATCTCATAGAAAGAAACACTGAAAAATCAATCCCATTAGCATTGCAACAACAAAAAAATTAAGTTACCTAGGAATAAACTTAACCAAGGAGGTAAAAGACCTCTACTTGGAAAACTACAAGATGATGAAAAAAAAAAAAAGATAGAAAAATATGTGAACAAATGGAAGAAAATACTGTGCTCATGTATTGGTAGAAATTACATCATTAAAATGTCCATACTACCCAAAGCAATCTATAGATTCATTGCAATCCCTGTTAAAATACCAACAAAATATTCCACAGATCTAGTACAAACACTTCAAAAATGTATATGGAACTAAAAAAGACCTGGAATAGCCTCAGCAATCTTGAGAAAGAACAAAGTTGGAGGAATCACAATACCAGATATCAAGTTATGCTACAAAGCCACTGTAATCAGAAAAGCCTGTAAGAGGCACAATAGCAGGCAGATAGATGAACAGAACAGAAGAGAGAACTCAGTGATCTACCCAAACTATTATGCTCAATTAATATTTGACATTGGAGGAAAGAGCATATATTGGCGTAAAAACAGTGTCTTCAATAAACTGTGCTGGGGAAATTGGGCAGATACATACAAAAAGAAGGAACTAGATCACCAAGTTACACCACACACAAGAATAAACTCAAAATAGATTAAAGATTTAAATGTAAGTCGTGGAACAATAAAAATCCTAGAAAAAAATGTACACAGCAAAATATCAGACATTTCCTGTAGTAGAATTTTCACAGATACATCACCCAGGGCAAGAGAAACAAAGAAACAAATAAACAAATGGGACTACATCAAAATAAAAAGCTTTTGCACAACAAAATGAAAACCAACATCAAAATGAAAAGAGGCCCCACTGTGTGGGAGAACATATTTGCCAATGGCATATCTGATAAGGAGTTAATTTACAAAACATATAATTTACTCATACAACGCAACAAACGAAAGACAAACAATGGGCAGGGGCCAGGAGTGGGGTGGAGAGGGTTAATGGTGGGGGTTAATACTTCCAACAATAAAGATAAATAAAAAAAATTAGTTTTCATTTTTTCTATAGGTATTATTGTAAATGTGCACCAATAAATATGTGCAAGTGTAGCTGCTGAAGATTCTTACAATAACAAAAAATTGGAAACCATCTAAATGTTCATAGTGGGGACTAAATAAATAATGCTACATACATACAATTACAATACAATATAGCCATTTGAAAATACAGCAGATCTAGATTTACAGGAGAAAATGTCCAATATACATTATGTGAAAAAAACAACATGCAAAGCAGTTTCATAGTATGCTACTAATTACATAGTATGGTATTGTTTGTGTAAAGGAAATGAATGCAAATTTACACATATGCTTTATGTGTCCAGTAAAGCTCTGGATGGATACACAGGAAATTAAAAAGTGGGTAAAAAAAGAAATCCTGAAGGCATAAATTATGAATTTATGAAGGCAAATATTATGAATTTCATGGTCAAATTAATTAGAAAACTTTCACATTTGTAGTTACATTTTTATAGATACAATAAATAAATATTAGCTAAATAATTGAGGGAATACTAATTAGTAGAGCACTATCAACCACAGGAAAATTTTCTATATTTCGCTACAGAGCCCTGTACTCCATTCTGCTCAGCATGGATAGGAATGACTTGGATGAGAACATCAATTTCCATTCTATCTGAAAACTCAGAAATAACAAATAGCTTGGATTGTTGGTCAGTGTTCTTTGTTCTTGTCAGACAAAGTTAGCTGCATTCCTTAAATAACCATTTGGGTGGAAACTGAGCAGATAAGAGAAATTGCTATTGTGGGGAAGCATGGGACTTGGTTGGGATGTCTGTAAGGAGGATTCTCTGAAAGGTCGGGGGCCTCGGGGGTACCTTGCCGAAGGTGGCAGCCCCTACCTTGACTTTTCCAAACAAGTCTGAACCCCCGGGTGTTTACTTAGACATGTCCTTGCCTAAAGGATGCATGTGTTCTCTCAAGGATGCTTATCCTTCTGATAGTATCTAATAGTTAATTTTAGTTCAAGCTGTTGTTACAATAAAAGCCAAAGGAAGCAGGTGAACAGGGCTACTTGGTGGTGATAGCCACGTAGTCCCGAAGCCTCTCTTTCACAGAAACATGTGTAGAGTAATCATTCATCCTTTGTTCAAGGTCTGCCGGTCAGCCCCAGAAAGTGGTGTCCCGTGTGAGGAGGAACCAGGAATGCAATGAAATGCTATGGAACCCTCGAAAACTAAGAGTAAGAAAAGATCATCTTCACAGAGACAATCTCCCTCCCAATTAAAAAAGTGGCATACATGGGTGTCAGACCAGCCTGTTCAGCACCTCCGCCCCTCCTACCATTCTCAATGCGCTTTCTTCTTTACTTCTCTAGTTGTAGGACTTCCATTCAGCCAGCTTTCGGGCAGTTCTGAATTACGTTTGTTCTGTATTTTAGTTGTAATATTGATGTGGTTGTGGGAGGCAGCAAGTATAGGTATTTACCTATGCTGCCATCTTTGTTCTCCTCCAAAACTCATCTTTACAAAGATGGATTTAACTAGATGGATAAAATCCCTGGGTAAATTTGTCTCTACTCACATGGTGAGTAGACAGAATGCTGTCATCACTCCATGGAAAGTCTGAGGTAGAACGTTTTCCTGTACCAAGCCTTGCTTAGCCTTGGAACAGCTGCAGTTGTAGCTAACACATTTAAAAGAAAGCTGAATCAACCTTTTTCTTTCTCCACTCCCTTTGAATAAACTCCCTTTTCCCATGAGAAATAGAAAAAAAGAGTTAATTATGCTGTTAAATGATTATAATGTATTCATTTGTATAATCTATCTCAAAAACAGATGGACTATGTGAACTCACAGGGTTAATTCTCTTTACACTATAGTCTGTTTCCCCCAAACACCCAAGTTTCTTCTCAATTTCCAGCTCTGTCCAATTTTTTTTCAATCCTCATTCATTAAAAAAAAAAATCAAAACCTGACAACATAGCACACCTACCCACAGAAGTGCACAGGGGGATGGAGGACTGGAGGCCTGGAGAAAGCTGGGTCTCCCAAGGCACAGACTCAAGGACTGGCAGATAAAGGACACTCCTGTTTTGCTGCTTTGTGGTCAGCCTGAGGCAACTCCAGAACTTTGTTTTCAGGCCTACCTGCTCAGCACGTGACAGACCCCACCCTTCAGAACAGAACCTCTGGAGTCTGCCCCAGCTGCGCACATGGAACCCCATGGCCATGCTGCTCTTGTAACTGACCACCCCCTCCCAGCAGTGCCTGGGGCACTCCTGTGTGATGTCTGTTCTAATGGCAGCTTTAGAATCAAATGTCAAATTGTGGCAAATGTAATTTTATAGTTATCTCTGTTACTCAGTGTAAACAATATATAATTTGCCTGAGAAATATGTAAGCTTTCACTATGACAGAATGACATTCGAGGATTCTGCCATTGTTTATATATTCTCCAAAAGCCAAATAAAATACATTAAAAAAAAAACCTGATGCTTACAAATTTAAGAAAGATACCCCATACACCACCTCTCACAATATATTTAAAATGGAAAAATAACTGCATAAGTAAAATCTCTTATAAAATCATAGTGAAGACTCAGTTTGCACCTACATTTAGCTGGGCTCTCCATTGAGAACTTAGGCTATGTGTTTTGTAGAAATCAGGCATATCTGGAGGTATGATGAGAGTAGTGTTGCCATGGACCTATTACTAGTACATGTTAGTTTTAGGGGAGAATTCAAACAAAAAAAAGGAGGGGGTGGGAAATTAAAGCACACAAAGAAAGTACAATAGACTGGATGGGGAGATACAATTACGAGTATAGCCCTGAAGTTGTATTCAGCATTGTTCCCTGGCTCAACTCCTGTGGACCCATGGCTGAGGTTTCATATATGGAGAGAAAAATCCTATACAATAAAACTCTAATATGCAAATTGTCCCCTCGACCGGGAGTTCAACCAGGAGTTTGACCAGGGGTTGGGGCGGGCCTGCCAACCACCCGCAGCCCCTCCCCCTGGCCAGCCCCACCCCAGCCTGCAGCTGCAGCAGGCAGCTGGGGGAAGGGAGGCCCCAGCTGGCAGCCGGCACCTGCTAGGGACCCTATCTGTGCACGAATTTCCTGCACTGGGCCTCTAGTAAAAGAATAAAAAGAAGAAAAGTTGCTACTGTAAACCCTTAAGAGTGCTCAGCAGCACTTCTCTATAGGATATTACACCCATGAAAGTAAAGGGTTCTTTCTCCATTGGGCTTAACTACTAAACCATAGGATGGACAAAATAGTGGTGCTTTTGGTGGGATTCAGTGGCTATGAGTAGGCATTGGGGTAACCTTATGTGTCACAGATAGTCATATAAAGCACTTACCACTGTTTCTGATACAAAGCATGTGCTCAGACAATGGTTGCTTAATATGCATGATTATTACTAAATAGTAGTACCATTGGTGAGTGTTATAATGGAGATAATGTCTTTAGAGAAGTAATTAAATTAAAATCAAACCTTTAGGGTGGACCCTAATCCAATATGACTGGTGCCTTTACAAGAAATTTGGACACAAACATATACAAAGTGAAAACATGTTAAGACACAGGGAGAAAATGGCCATATATAAGTCAAGGAGAGAAGGCTGGAACAAATCTTCCTTCAGGGCCCTCAGAAGGAGACAACCCTGCTTACACCTCAATATCAAATTTCTTGCCTCCAGAATTATAAGAAAATAGATTTTTGTTGTTTAAGTTACCCAGTCTGTGGTATTTTGTTATGGGCATTACTAACACAGAGGGCATTAGCAGCAACTAGTTGCATCGTGCTAGCAAGCTGGAGAAAAAGAAGAAAATTGTGATAGCTGATATGACTAATTCCTAAGCATTCATTCATTCATATGCATTCATTCAATAAATATCAGTCGGTCATTATTCTAAGTGCAAGAAATTCAAATCCCAATGAAGTATAGTTCCTACAGGTGAGGAACTCATAGTCTTGTATATGTATGGTCATTTGGGGATGGGAAAAAAGAAGGTGAGGAGGAAAGAAAGGAATGAGATGATAGAAAGAGCATAGGACAGAAAATAAGTAATCAATGGTTACTGTGCCATAATCAACAATGTAAAAAGCAAGACAATGATACACATAAGGTTTTATGGATATACTAGAGGCCTGGTGCCCAGATTCGTGCATGGGTGGGGTCCCTCATCCTTGCCTGTGCCCTCTCACAATCCGGGACCCCTCGTGGGATGTCCAACTGCCAGGTTTCAGCCCAATCCCTGAGGGATGTACCAGTGCTGAAGCGGCAGGTGGTTGGGGAGGAGCCCCAGGGCTGGGTGCAGCTCCACTGCTGCTCATCCTGGCCCTGCTGTGCCTGCCACCACCACAGCCTGGTAGCACTGCTGTGGAGGCGGGGGAGGCTCCAGCTACTGCAGCTGCACTCACCAGCTGTGAGCCTGGTTTCTGGCTGAGTGGCACTCCCTCTGTTGGAGCACACTGACTACCAGGGAACAGCTCCTGTGTTGAGCGTCTGCCCTCTGGTGGTCAGTGCGCATCATAGCAACCGGTTGACCAGTTGTTCTAGTGGTTCCGGTCCTTCAGTTGTAAGGTCGCTTAGGCTTTTATATATAGAGAGATAGAGGAGAGCCATCTAAATCACAATGAGAGTCAGGAAAACTTTTCCAAAGGAGGTGTCTCTTGAATTAGGCATTGATTTGTGAACAGGTGTTAGCTAAACAAAAATAGAGAGGAAAAGCATTCCCATTTAAGCTACACCATCCCTTTCTCTTCTTCCTGAACTCTTTGAATTAAAAGGGGAAGTCCTCCTTTATTCCCTTTGCCCTAGGAGATGCATTGGCAAAAATTCTGCTACATGAGAGGTCTGAGATTTTACTGCTTATGTTTTCTTCTAAGATTTTTTTTATGGTTTCATGCATTGCATTTAAGTATTTTATCCATTTTGAGTTTATTCTTGTGTATGGTTTTAAGTTGGTGACCCAGTTTCATATTTTTGAATGTGTCTGTCCAGTTTTCTCAACAACATTTGTGGAAGAGGCTGGCTTTACTCCATTGTATGCTCTTGCCTCTTTTGTCAAATATTAATTGACTGTAATGGTGTGGATCAATTTCTGGGGTTTCTGTTCTGATCCATTGGTCTATATGCATGTTCTTGTGCCAGTACCAGGTTACTTTGGTTATCATGGCTTTGTAGTATAGTTTGATATCCAGTATTGTGATCACTCCAACTTCATTCTTCTATTTCAAGATTGCTGCAGCTATTCAGGGTTTTTATGGTTCCATATAAATTTTTGGAGTATTTGTTCTAGTTCTGTAATGTATGACATTGGTATTTTAATAGGGATTGTGATGAATCTATAGATTGCTTTGGGTAGGATAGACATTTTAATGATGCTAAGGAAATAAAGGAGAAAATAAATTAATGAGACTACATCAAAATAAAAAGTTTCTGCACAGCAAAAGAAACCACTATCAAAATCAAAAGGAAACCCACTGGATGGGAGAATATATTTGCCAGTGATACATCTGATAAGAGATTAATATCCAAAATATATAAAGCACTCACACAACTCAACAAAAGGAAGACAAACAATCCAATTAAAAAATGGGTAGAAGACCTGAATAGACATTTCTTCAAAGAGGACATACAAATGGCCAAGAGACATAAGAAAAATTGCTCAGTCACTACTCATCAGAAAAATGCAAATTAAAACCACAATGAGATATCCTCTCACATCTGTCAGAATGGCTATCATCAAAAAATGAACAACCAAGTACTGGTGAGGATGTGGGGAAAAGGAAACACTAGTTCACTGCTAGTGAGAATACAGATTGGTGCAGTCACTGTGGAAAACAGTATGGAGTTTCCTCAAAAAATTAAAACTGGAACTTCCATTTGATCCAGTGATCCCACTTCTGGGAATATATCCTAAAAATCCAGAAACACCAATCAGAAAGAATATATGCACCCCTATGTTCATAGCAGTGTTAGTTACAATAGCTAAAATGTGGAAACAGCCCAAGAGCCCATCAGTAGATGAATGGATAAAAAAGCTGTGGTACATTTACACCATGGAATACTATGCAGCTGTAAAAAGAGGGGTCTCTTACCCTTTGGTATAGCATGGATGGACCTGGAGAATATTATGCTAAGTGAAATAATCCAATCTGAGAAAGACAAATATAACATGATCTCACTTATTTGTGTGAACAAAATGAATTGAACAATAAAATAAGACCTAAAGCATGGAGGCATGGAAAAGACTGACATACCTCAATGTGGGGTTAGGGGGATAAGAAGAAATAAAACCAAAGAACTTATATACTTACTAGGGACCCGTTGCAGGAATATTCCTGCAAGACTTCCAGCGGGCTTCCCTCCTGCCACCACCACCTCTTCTGCCCCCCCACATCTCCCGCTGAGGTGGGTGGGGCAGGGCGGGATGGGCAGGGCACACGGTCATCACTGCCTCCGCCTCCACAGCCACGCGCACCAGCACTGCTGCGCGCCCCACCCCGCACGCCCAACCTGCCACACCCGCCGCCGCTGCCTCCTCAGCTGCGTGTGCCACCACTACGCACCTCGCCCCTCCCCGCATGCGCCGCCAGCACTTTCCCTCCAGCAGCCGCCTTGCTTTCCACTTTCCCTCCCTCTTCCTTCTATGCTGTCTTCAGTCTTCACTCCTCCCTTCCTCCGCGTATGCAAATTAACCACCATCTTTGTTGGGTTAATTTGCATACTCGCTCTGATTGGCTGTGGGCGTAGTGAAAGTACGGTCCATTAGCATTTTTCTCTTTTATTAGTGTAGATATGCATAGCCCATGGACATTGGCAATAGGCTATTAGAGACCTGGGAGGTGGGTAGGGGCAAGGATGAGGGGGGTAAAATGGGGGTAAATGAGAGATATCTGTAATACTATCCTACCTAATAATAGAGTAATATGCAAATTGATTTCACCTTCACTATGCCCATGCCATGCCCACCAGCCAATCAGGGTGAGTATGCAAATTAACCCAACCAAGATGGCAGTTAATTTGCATATCAAGACAGCATAGAAAGAAGCAAAGCGCTGCAGAAGGGAGCGAAGCTGTGGAGAAGCAAGTGGGCGGGGTGGCGGAGAAGGGAGGCAAGCAGGCAGGGCAGGAGGAGAAGGGAGACAAGCAGGCAGGTTGGGCGGAGAAGGGAGGCAAGCCGGTGCTGCCTGACTTAGCCCGAAAGGTCCAGGCCACCATGGACCCAGCAGGCCTGGTGGGCAGCGCCTGATGTCACCCACAAGGTCCAGGCCATGATAGTGACCAGGCAGTCTCGGCAGGCAGCACCTGATGCTGTCCACAGGGTCCAGGCAGTAATCGGGACCCGGCAGGCCCAGTGGACAGCGCCTGACATCACTCAGGACCGGGAAGCCATCGGGACTAAGCATGGCAGCTGTCCGCGGGGCCCAGGGCGCGATCCGGACAGGCAGGTGGCATGGACAGCACCTGACTCTGCCCGCGGGGTCCAGGGTGCCATCAGGACCAGGAAGGCAGCATGGGCAGTGCCTGATGTCACCTGCGGGGTCCAGGTGGCGATTGGGACTGGGCTGGCCCAGCAGATAGCGCCTGAAGTTGCCCGCGGAGTCCAGTCTTCGATCGGGACTGGGCAGTTTCAGCAGGCAGCACCTGGCACTGCTCGCGGAGTCCAGGGGGAGATCAGGACCTGGCAAGTGGCATGGACAGCACCTGACGCTGCCCTGTGGTGTCCAGGGTGCTATTGGGACCAAGCAGGCAGCATGGACAGCGGCTGATACTACCCATGGGGTCCAGGCGGCGATTGGGACTGGGCAGGTGGCATGGACACCGCCAGATGCTGCCCGCGGGGTCCCGGCGGCGATCGGGACCTGGCTGGGGGCATGGACACCACCTGACGCTGTTTGTGTGGTCCAGGGGACGATCGGGACCTGGCAGGCAGCATGGATAGCTCCTGACATCACCCGCGGGGTGCAGGCGGCGATCAGGACTAGGCAGTTCTAGCAGGCAGCGCCTGATGCTGTCTGCGGGATCCAGGGAGCTATCGGGACCAGGCAGGCAGCATGGACAGGTCCTGACACTGCCCGTGGGGTCCAGGCAGCGATCAGGACCGGGCAGGTGGCATGGATAGCACCTGATGTCACCCACGGGGTCCAGGGTGCAATCAGGACTGGGCAGGTAGCATGGTCAGTGCCTGACTTTGCTTGCGGGCTCCGTAGGCGGGGGTGGCCAGGGTCTCCGGGATCACTGTCTGCCCCCGGGCCACCTGTGGAAACCGGTGGAGCAGGCCAGGGTTGAACATTTTAATGAAAACGGGATGCCTGTGCCCTGCCCCACCGCGCCCTGTTCCCGGAGAGGAGAGGGAAGTGGGCAGTTAGGAGGCACCGGGGCTCTGAAGTGGCTGGGAACAACCTGCAGGAGAGCTACCAGGAAGAGATGCTGAACTGTGAGGATGCAGAGGGCTGGCTGATGGAGGTGAGCAAAGGTGCAGATGAGGCGGCTCTTGCCAGCGCTGAGCTGGAAAAGTGCATCGAAAGCCTGATGGACAAAAGCGCCTTTCTGAAGAAGGTGCATGTCCAGTATGCTCAGATCTCCGTGGAAATGGACGTGTTCTCCAAGTCCAACCTCTCCACTATGCTCAAGGACCATCCGCACCCAGTATGAGAAGCTGGCTGCCAAGAACATGCAGAATGCCGAAGAATGGTACAAGAGCCGCTTCACCATGCTGACAGAGAGCACTTCCAAGAGCACCTACGTGGTGTGGGCCAACAACTGCTCAAGGCCAAGACCCTGGAGATTGAAGCAAGCTGGGGCATGAACAAAGCTCTGGGAAAGCAGCTACAAGAGCTGGAGGATAAGCAGAACTCTGATGTTAGTGCTATGCAGGACACAATCAACAAATTAGAAAATGAGTTGAGAACCGCAAAGAGTGAAATGGCAGGATATTTAAAAGAATACCAGGACCTCTTCCATGTGAAGATAGTTTTGGATATTGACATTGCAGCTTACAGGTAACTCTTGGAAGGTGAGGAGACCAGCTCAGTTTCACCAGCATGGGAAGCATAGCCAGCAGCTACTACCAGAGTTCCCAGGTCTTTGGTGATCTGCCTACGGTTGTTTACAGACTAGCTCCTACTTGATGTCTGCTCACTCCTTCCCTTCTTAATACACCAGCCATGTCCAGGAGGAGCAGATCGAGGTGGAGGAGACCATTGAGGCTGCAAAAGCAGAGGAAGCTAAAGATGAACCCCCTTCTGAAGGAGAAGCTGAAGAGGAGGAAAAGGAGAAGGAAGAGGCTGAGGAAGAGGAAGGAGAGGAAGAGGAAGAAGGTGCCAAGGAAGACTTTGAGGATGCAAAGGAGGAAGAAGCAGGTGAAGGTGAAGGAGAAGATGCCCAAGAAGCTGAGGACAAGAAGAAAGATGAAGGCGCTGGGGAGGAGCAAGCAACCAAGAAGAAAGATTGAGCCCTCCTTTCCTTAATTATTTCAAGAATAATCCTCCAAAAACAAGGTCAACCCCATCACCAACCAAGCAGTTGAGTTCCCAATACTATATGAATTAAGAAGTCAATATATATAACATTCTGAGGTGACTCAGGTTGGACATTAAATGTTATGCTATGACTTTTCTCCTTATGCAGAGTATCTGTTTGCTTGCAGAGTGGCTCCTGGCTTGCTGCCAGCCTGTGCATGGTCCACGCTTATGAGTTCAGGATCTATGACAATGTGAATAATTCAGATGATTACAATAAAAACACATGAATACACGAATTCACTAATGTTAATGTTAAATTTCATGGAAAAATAATCCTTTAAATCTTTGGTGGTTAGAAATTAAAGACCTCAAATCATGTGCAATAAACAGTAAATAAAGTTACACTGAATGACAAAAAAAAATACATTAGGGGCCAGGAAATGTCAAAAGAATGGGGGAACTATTCCCAGATCAGGAAGGGAAGTCACAGGGTATATATTATTGCTACGAATACAATATTTCCTGTATTTCCTGCTACTTACAACATATACAATGTAAGGTATTAGATGCCTTCCTATTGGATGAAGTATGTATTCTCATAGAGTAATACTGGTAGATATGTTATAGTATTGGCAGTATGTCATATCTATATTAATAAAAGGGTAATATGCTAATTAGACCATGAGACCTCCCAGATGTCCTTCTGGACAAAGCCATGGTGGTGGGGCTGAGGCAGAAGCGGTTATGGATGATCAGACCAGGAGGGGAGGGCAGTTGAGGGTGATCAGGCTGGTGGAGGGGGGTGTAGTTGGGGGCAAGCAGGCCAGCAGGCAGAGTGGTTAGGGGAGATCAAGCAGGCAGGCAGGCGAGCGGTTAGGAGCCAGTAGTCTCACATTGTGAGGGGTTTGTCCAACTACAGGTTTAGGCCCGATCCCACAGGGGTCCCAGATTGGAGAGGATGCAGGCCAGGCTGAGGGACCACCCCTTCCTTGTGCACAAATTTCGTGCACCGGTCCACTAGTCCTATCTAATAAAAGGGTAATATGCAAATTAATCATCACTCAATCACAAAGATGGCAGCGCCCATAGCCACAAGATGGTGGCAACCAGTCCGGTCAGCCCCGCCGGAGTCCCCCAGTCCTGGGGGGCAGGGGGCGGCCACTGAGAGCAGAGAGCATGAGCGGGCTGGCAGAATGCTTGCTTCATCTCCACAGCAACAACCAAGTGTTCCGCGCCCAGCCACAGATGGGCCTCTGGCCAGGCTGGGGCACAGATGGGCCTCTGGGCAATGGAGAACATCTGGGCAGTGGGTGCAGAGCTGCCAGGCCCCACAGAGAGTTACTGGTGCATGGATTCATGCACAGGGCTACTAGTCAATAATAAAAATATATATATTATAAATAAATAAATAAATAAGTAAATAGGGAAGTGTTGCCTGGCTGGTGGTTTGATCCTCAGTCAGGGCACATGCCCAGCCTTTGGGATCAATCCTCAGTGTAGGGCATGCTGGAGGCAGCTGACCAATGATTCTCTCTCATCATTGATGTTTTTCTCTCTCTCCCTCTCCCTTCTTCTCTGAAAGTAATAAATGTATTTTTTACAAGGGGGAATCCTGCAATAGTTATAGAGGAAGTGTCAGGAAATTTTAGTTGTATTGCTCTTCTTTTTCTTTTTTATAATAATTTTTATTGAGGTATTATATGTGTACATATCTTACAATTACCCCACCCCCAACCCACACCCATACATGCCCTCACCCCCCAGAGTTTTGCGTCCATTGTTTATGCTTATATGCATGCATACAAGTCCTTCGTTTGATTTCTTATCTCCCCCACCTCTCCCTAACTTTCCCCCTGTAATTTGAAAGTCTGTTTGATGCTTTACTGTCTCTGTATCTATCTTTTTGTTCATCAGTTTATAATGTTCTTTACTATCCATAAATGAGTGAGATCATGTGGTATTTTTCTTTCATTCACTTAGTATAATATTCTCCAATTCCATCCAGGTTGCTGCAAATGATGAGAATTCCTTCTTTTTTAGGGCAGCATAGTGTTCCATTGTGTAGATGTACGACATTTTTCTGATCCAGTCATCTGCTGACAGGCACCTAGGATGTTTCCAAATCTTAGCTATTGTAAATTGTGCTGCTATGAACATAGGGGTGCATATATCCTTTCTGATTGGTGTTCCTAGTTTCTTCGGATATATTCCTAGGAGTGGGATTACTGGGTCAAATGGGAGTTGCATTTTCAGTTTTGTGAGGAAACTCCATACTGTTCTCCACAGTGGCTGCACCAGTCTGCATTCCCACCAGCAGTGCATGAGGGTTCCTTTTTCTCCGCATCCTCGCCAACACTGGTCGTTTGTTGATTTGTTGATAATAGCCATTCTGACAGGTGTGAGATGGTACCTCATTGTTGTTTTGCTTTGCATCTCTCGGATAATTAGTGACTTTGAGCATGTTTTCATGTGTCTCTTGGTCTTCCTTCTGTCTTCTTTTGAAAATATTCTGTTTAGGTCCGTTACCCATTTTTTTATTGGATCATTTATCTTCCTTTTATTACGTTGCATAAGCTGCCTGTAGATGTTGGAGATTAAACCTTTATCAGTGATAGCATTTGCAAATATGTTCTCCCATGCAGTGGGCTTTCTTGTTGTTTTGTTGATGGTTTCTTTTGCTGTAAAAAAGCTTTTTATTTTGTTTTAGTCCCATTTGTTAATTTTCTCTTTAGCTTCCATTGCCCAAGGGGCAGTGTCAGTGAAGAAGTTCTTGTGGCATATGTCTGAGATTTTGCTGCCTGTGGATTCCTCTAGTATTTTTATGGTTTCCCGTCTTATGTTTAAGTCCTGTATCCATTTTGAGTTTATTTTTGTGTATGGTGTAAGTTGGTGATCTAGTTTCATTTTTTTGTATGTGTGTGTCCAATTTTCCCAACACCATTTATTGAAGAGACTGTCTTGACTCCATTGTATGTTCATGCCTCCTTTGTCAAATATTAACTGAGCATAGTGGTTTGGGTCGATATCTGGATTCTCTATTCTGTTCCATTGATCAATATGTCTGTTCTTGTGCCAGTACCAGGCTGTTTTGAGAACAGTGGCTTTGTAATACAGCTTGAAATCTGGTATTGAGATCCCTCCTACCTTATTCTTCTTTCTCAGGATTGCTGCGGCTATTTGGGGTCTTTTTTTATTCCAGATGAACTTTTGGAGAGTTCTTTCTAGGTCTGTGAAATATGCTGTTGGTATTTTGATGGGGAGTGCATTGAATTTGTAGATTGCTTTGGGTAGTATGGACATTTTAATGATGTTGATTCTACCAATCCATGAACATGGTATGTTCTTCCATCTGTTTACATCTTCCTCTATCTCTTTTTTCAGTGTCCTGTAGTTTTCCACGTATAGGTCTTTTACCTGCTTAGTTAAGTTTATTCCTAGGTATCTTAATTTTTTTGGTGCGATGGTAAATGGGATTGCTTTTTTAGTCTCTCTTTCTGTAAGTTCACTATTGGTGTATAGAAAGGCCATAGATTTCTTGGAGTTAATTTTGTATCCCGCTACATTGCCGAATTCATTTATTAAGTCTACTAGTTTTTTGATGGAATCCTTTGGGTTTTTTATGTACAATATCATGTCATCTGCAAATAAGGACAGCTTCACTTCTTCTTTTCCAATTTGGATGCCTCTTATTTCTTCTTCTTGCCTAATTGCGATAGCTAATACTTCCAGTACTATGTCAAACAGGAGTGGTGAGAGTGGGCATCCCTGTCTTGTTCCTGTTCTTACGGGAAATGGTTTTAGTTTTTGCCCATTGAGTATGATGTTTGCCCTGGGTTTATCATATATAGCTTTTATTATGTTGAGGTATGATCCTTCTATTCCCACCTTGTTGAGAGTTTTTATCAAGAAAGGGTGTTGGATTTTGTCAAATGCTTTTTCTGCATCTATTGATATGACTATGTGATTTTTATCTCTCAATTTGTTTATGTGATGTATCACATTTATTGATTTGCGGATATTGTACCATCCTTGCATTCCTGGGATAAATCCTACTTGGTCATGATGTATGATCTATCTGATGTATTGCTGGAGCCAATTTGCTAGGATTTTGTTGTGGATTTTGGCATCTATGTTCATGGGGGGTATTGGTCTGTAGTTCTCTTTCATTGTGTTGTCTTTATCTGGTTTTGGTATTAGGGTGATGCTGGCTTCATAGAAGGAGCTTGGAAGTGTTCCTTCCTCTTGAATTTTTTGGAATAGTCTGAGGAGGATAGGTTTTAGTTCTTCCTTGAAAGTTTGGTAAAACTCTCCTGTGAAGCAGTCTGGCCCCGAGCTTTTGTTTGCGGGAAGCTTTTTGATGACTGCTTCAATTTCTTCCATAGTTACTGGCCTGTTGAGCTGTTTAGATTCTTCCTGATTGAGTTTTTGAAGGTTGTATTTGTCTAGGAATATGTCGATTTCCTCCAGGTTGTCCAGTTTGTTGGAATAGAGTTGTTCGTAGTATTTTGTAACAATCCTTTGTATTTCGTCAGGGTATGTTGTTATTTCACCTCTTTCATTTGTGATTTTGTTTATTTGGGTCCTCTCTCTTTGCTTCTTGGTGAGCCTGGCTAGAGGATCGTCAATCTTGTTTATCCTTTCAAAGAACCAGCTCTTGGTTTTGTTGATCTTTTGTATTGTTTCTTTGTTCTCTATGTCGTTTATCTCCGCTCTGATCTTTATTATTTCTTTCCTTCTGCTTACACTGGGCTTTTCTTGTTGCTCTCTCTCTAACTCTTTGAGTTGTTGGGTTAGGTAATTTATTACCATTGTTTCTTGTTTTTTTGCAGTAGGCTTGTAGAGCTATGAACTTCCATCTCAGGACTGCTTTCGCTGTGTCCCATAAATTTTGGATTGTTGTGTTTTCATTGTCATTTGTTGCCATGATGTTTTTTTATTTCTTCCTTGATGTCTTTGGTAACCCACTCATTGTTTAATAGCATGCTGTTTAGTCTCCATGTGTTTGATTTCTTTGGGTTGTTTTTATTGTAGTTGATTTCCAGTTTTATGCCACTGTGATCTGAGAAGATACTTGATATGATTTCTATCTTCTTGAATTTGGAGAGACTTTGCCTATGTCCTAAAATATGGTCTATCTTTGAAAATGACCAATGATGCACTTGAGAAGAATGTATATTCTGTGGCTTTGTGGTGAAATGTTCTGAAGATGTCGATTAATTCCATCTGTTCTAGTGAGTCATTTAGGATTGATGTTTCTTTGCTGATTTTTTGTTTAGAGGATTTCTCCAATGGTGATAGTGGGGTATTGAAGTCTCATACTATGATTGTGTTGCTGTCAATCTCTCCTTTGATATCTTCCAGGAGTTTTTTAATGTATCTTGGTGCTCCTGTATTGGGTGCATATATGTTTACCAGAGTTATTTCTTCTTGTTGGATTTCTCCCTTTAGTATTATGAAGTGGCCTTCATTATCTCTTGTTATGTCCTTCACTTTGAGATCTAATTTGTCAGATATAAGTATTGCTACCCTAGCTTTTTTTTCATTTCCATTCGCCTGGAAAACCTTTTTCCATCCCTTTACTGTCAGTCTGTATGCGTCCTTTTTTTTGAGGTGGGTTTCCTGTAGACAGCAGATATATGGGTTTTGTTTTCTTATCCAATCTGTTACCCTGTGTCTTTTGATTGGGGCATTCAATCCATTTACATTTAATGTTATTATTGATAGGCACTTATTTGTCGCCATTTTTATTCTATACCCCTGTGTTCCTTCTTTGCTTCCTATTTCCTTCTTTTTTTTTTTTTTTTTTTTTTTTTTTTTACAGCAGACCCTTTAGCATTTCTTTCATTGCTGGTTTGGTGGTGATAAATTCCCTTAGCCCTTTTTTGTCTGTGAAACTCCTGATTTCACCTTCAATTTTGATTGATAGCCTTGCTGGGTACAGTATTCTTGGATTGAGACCCTTCCTTTGCATGACTTTGTATATTTCATTCCATTCCCTTCTGACCTGATGAGTTTCTGTTGAGAAATCAGTTGCTAGTCTGATGGGGGTTCCTTTGTATGTAACTGTCTGTCTCTCTCTGGCCGCTTTTAAGATTCTTACTTTGTCGTTGGTGTTTGCCAACTTACTTATAATGTGCCTTGGCGTCGGTCTTTTGGGGTTCATTTTGCTTGGAACTCTGTGAGCTTCTTGGATTTGTGTGGGTTTTTTCTTCCCTATATCAGGAAAGTTTTCTGTTATTATTTCTTCTAACAGGTTTTCCATTCCTTGCTCAGTTTCCTTTCCTTCTGGTACCCCTATTATCCTGATGTTGTTTTGTTTTGTGTTGTCCCGAAGTTCCCTTAGGCTCTCCTCATGCTTTCTAATTTTTGTTTCTAGAAGCTGTTGTAATTGGGTATTTTTTTCCATCTTGTCTTCTAGCTCACTTATGTGGTCCTCTGCTTCTTCTAGTCCACTCTTGATGCTTTCTGTTGAGTTCTTTACAGCAGCGATGTCATTCTTCATTTCTTCTTGGTTCTTCTTCATTTCCTCTTGGTTCTTACTCATATTGTCGAATTGGTCTTCCATCCTTTTCAGCCACCTCATGACCATTTCTCTGAATTCTTTCTCTGATAGGTTGTTTGCCTCTAATTCGTTTACTTCCTTTTCTGGTGATGCCTGCTTCTCTTTCCTATGGGGGCTATTACTTTGTCTGCCCATGGTCTGTCTTCTCCGGATGTCTGGTTATATAGTTCTCTCTCTCCGGCGTTGATTTAAAGGTACAAAATACAACACAACCAGGCACAACACACAAGGCACTGAACAGAATTGTATTCACGATATTAATAACCTCCCATAAAGGTAAGCAACAGAGAAAGACAAATTAGGGAATAGGAGTGGAAGAGGGAGAGTAAAAAGAAAGAACAACAAAAAAAGAGTGTGAATCTGAACTTGGGAAAAGAGCAGAAAAAAAGAAGAAAAGAAAAAAAAGTAAGAGAGACAAGAACAATACTAAGAGAGAAAAGGGGAACAAACTATATATATATATGGGGAGTAAACTCCACTAGAACAACCACTATTCCCAGCAAATTCCAGCAACACAAGCCTGGAGATTAATACAAACTGCAACACCAACTAATATCAAGTGAGGCAAGGGAAAACAAAAGTAAAAAACAAACAAAAACAAAGCAAACAAAAGAACCAACCAAACAAACAAAAAGAAAAATCAAAATAATCTCATAAAAAAACAAAAATTCAATCTAATCAACATTCAAGCAAACAACAACAAAAGGCCAGAGAGAGAAATAATTTTTTTAAGGTAGCGTAGAGAGAGGTATGTATGGATTTGGAGCAGGGGGTTGGGAATTAGATATATAAGTAGGGTGAAATTTTAGCAGAGGGTAAACTGAAAAAGTAGGGAAAATCTATATCCAAAAAGGGTTAAGATAAACAGGAGACCAAAAGGGGAAAGGTTAGGAGGAGAGTGATGGCAAAATGTTAGCGTTGAGATAGGGTAAGGGAAAGATGCAAATAGAATGTAGGACACTAATCCCAAAATACAAGAAAGGGAAAATCAAATGATATTAAAAAAAAAGTAAAATAATAGTAATAATAATGCTGATTGAAAATAAAAATGTAATAATCAAAAAGGTGAAAATCGAGTGCGGAAAAAGAAAAAAATTTAATTTCTTAAGTAAAAGATGCAAAAAATGAAAATAAAAAAATTAAAAAAAATTTAAACAAATTGAAAAAAGAATTAAAAATTTAAAAATAGGAAGACTAAAATGTGCAGTAGCGGCTATCATTCACTTCCTCTATTATTCTGTTTGGTACGCCTGTTTCCCAGTCTGGGCGGTATTTCAGTTCAGCTTTGTACCCCTGCTTCTCAGTGTTGTAAGCCAGTCCTGCTTTTTAAGCCGGCCGTGTCTTAATTTCTCCTATTTATTTTTTATTACACCAGAGACAATTAGCGTTTCAGCCCCTGGGTGGCAGTGTTTCTGAATTGACTTCCAGGCCTCTCTAGCTTTTTTTTTTTTTTTCCCCTCTATGGCACTCACTACCGGTTTGTGGAGGTGTGCACCTCAGAGCTTGTGGAGGTGTGCGCCTCAGAGCTGCCTCTCCGATGGTCACACCAAGCTCTGCTCCCCGGGTTCCGGAAAAACAACTTCCGCCTGCAGTCTTTCAGGGTTTTTCCACCTGGGTTTTTCTATGTATTGGGCTTAGCAATCAGAGTCGGAAAGAGCCCAAGTGTGCGGACAGTGGGTCTGTGCGCCAGACTAAGGAACCTGCACTCCTTTGAAAATTCTTAGTCTGACCCTCCTCGTCAGATTAAAATGAGTTGCTTTTAAGAGGTCACTTCGGTTAGCAGCTCAGAGGACCCCCTTCCACATTCACGGTTCACAGCAGCTCCAACTGCCACCGATTTTTCTAGGCACAGACCTCCGGATTCCTGCTGGTCATAAGGCTCACGTGCTTCCCTCCCACCGCGGGGATTAGAAACCACACCTTATCCCAGGCGAAATCTGACCTTTCCGTGGTGCAGTGAAGAGTTCCTTTGAATCCGAATGTTTGTGCCAATAGGGGACAGGTGTTCTGGTGATCGCAGCTGTTCAGTGTTTGCAGTTGTCGCGGAAAGTCAGGTTTCCAATAAAATCCTCCTTTCCTTGCAAGATGGCGAGGCGCCTGGTGAGCCTGCAGCTCTGGGAAGAGACCCAGCCCCTGTGGGTGCTGCAAGGTCAGGGGAACCCTGGCCAGCACTCCCTGGCTTCTCCTGGAGTTTAGCTGTCCCTTGCCTTGCCAATATACACTCCCCCTGCGAACCTCTGCTGCTCCTACTCTCCGCCCCAGGACCAGACTCCAAACACAACTCTATTCCATCGCCATTTTTTCTCCTCCTCTCCTGTATTGCTCTTCTAATGACAGGACCTTTTTCCCTCAAGCTGAAAGTCTAGAAAATCCAAGTTCAAAGTTCAGTTTTGTATTCAAACTAAAAATTGAAAGCTACACATAGACACACATACACACAATTGTGAATGCTTAGAAGGCCCAGTTCATGAAGTATAATCCTTGCTTTACAGTGACTATTTTAACCCTTAGAAAGAGACTATAAAATAAATTTCAACCAATATTTCAATGATATAAAATTGTTTTTTATAGTGCTTGTGCCAATATCTATATAGAAACTCATTTATCCTCCTCTTGATTTCAGCATCTGATTTGTATCTATTTCAGCTACTATTCAAAATAGTCTTTTACAAGTTTAGTGATGAGATCTGGTCACACAGAACAATACATGCATTAACATTTTCTAATGTCTCATTTTGTGTATTAGTAGCAATCCTATGTATTATGGAATCAACTAATATCTCTATAAATCTGTTTGTTGTATATAATAAGGTTGACATTTTTTCTCCCAACAAACATGGCAAAATATATTTCAGCACAAAATAGCTGTTCCAGTTTTATATATTTTTTAACAGTGAATAACGGAGGCCTATGAACTGAAAAGGATGATAATAGCATCTTTGAATAGTTCAGAGGTTAAAGAAAGCAAATTTTTAAAAGGAAAGTATGATGGTAAAGAATTAAGGTGACATATGAAATATAATAACATTCTATTCCAAATCAATCATTTAGGCTCACAAATATAAAGATGATGGTTATAATGACATAATTATATTCAACTAAAATATCAATTTTAATTCATCCATTTTCTTTTACAAATAAAAAATTATATGTCTTTATCTTCCTTAATAGACATGTGATGAATTGTAAATAGGTCTTCTTGCCAATGTCTTTCTGATAGCCTGATTCAGAATAAAGAACAGAATAGTTATTCTTTCAGTGTTAAATTTTTCACTGGATGCTTTGACTTCCATGGAATACTGAGAATACTGGATGCATGGCATGCTATTCTTCAAACCACTGGAGTTAGGCTTATTGTGTATTTGAATATATATTTTAGATATAGCCTGGCAAGATTATTTCCATTACTCTACTAAGGTCCTAAACTATCATAATAATTTGTCCTTTTTTTAATGGACACTTTTCATTATTAAAGGATAGAGTATGAAAAAAGCTGAACTCTTGAAAAACAGTGTATTTCAAAGAAAATTCTGGCAGCTTGGGACTCTTGTAGACTGTGTCAACCAAACACACAGCAAATGTTGTTCCCAATCTGATTATGAAGATCAGACTTAGTACCTGAAACAATAAGTAATGCAAATCAGAAATATAAAATGCTAAATAAAATGCTAAATTATGTGAGAGGTGGAAAAAGTACAACTAATGAGAATGTCTCCTTACCAACTTGGATGATATTCGGATATCTAAAGAAATGGAAAAAAATCTAAATCATAAAATAATTATTGAGGGAACTTGTAGTATTCTCTTAAATAGTTACCTTTTAAAGGGCACTCCTCCAAATCATGAAATAAAAATCTTGTTTTCATAGCTAAATTGGAAATATTGGGAGAGAGTCCAGAATGGTCAGCTTTGTCTAGCTGTTTGTTATGGAAAGCAGACACACAAATGCTTGGCATGAAAGAAAAACTTGTTTCTGTCAAATACATTCTGTTCAGGAAGAGTGCATCCATGTGAAAATATAACTCCTATAACGCTGCCAAGTTTAGCAAAATCTAAGATGAGCCATTGAGGAAGTGCTAAAAGCAACATTAACTTACACACCCAGTTTTTAAAGGCTTTCAAAAACAATCTCAAAGAGAGCACTTATAACACACTCTTTGGTAATTCCCCTCTCTTTCTGACTTCCTTTGTCACAATTAGACACTAAATCAATATATTGTTCCTGAAAGAACTGGAAATATGATGTTTAACCTGTAGCTTACATTTCTCAACATTCTGGTTTGCATGTGGCAGGTACAGAGGTTTCATATTTGTTTCTATCCCTGTGAGTTTAAAATAAGTATCTTCTTCAACAAATCTGAGTTTGCAATAACTCGTTTTAGATGATGTCTTTATGAGTTTTTGTTTATGGTCTCTCTTTTAAAAGTGCAAGATAAGATATTGCATATGGGAGACATCAATGCTTTAGCTTTATTGAACCACCTTAAACTCAATTTTGTGATGAAATGTTTGATAAAATGCCTAAAGGAATTTAACCAGTTTCAAAACATTAGAAATTATAAAAATGGGGGGGTCATATATAATTTTATTTTTCAGGGTTGTAGGAGAAGTATATATATATATTTTGAAATTTCCCTAATTTTCTCATTTCTTAAAAAGCACAAACAATATAAGCTTCAAATTAGACACATAATTGTCAGCACACTAAATGTAATTGTATGTGGTTTGGGTAAATGTGAGTAGACTAATCAGGGTGGGTGAAACACTTATGTTCAGAGTTTGGGTGTACCTGCTATCATGGGTTGGAGAATATATATAGCAACAGCTAGAAATGCATATGTTTACAGGGATCTGACAGATAATAAAAATGAGTAAAACTGTCTGGCATAGGAATAACTAGAAAGGTTCCTGACTTTCAATGATTCAACTTACAATTTTTTCGGCTTTACAATGGTATTAAAGTTATACACATTCAGTAGAAACTACTTTGAATTTGGAATTTTGATCTTTTCCCAGGCTAGCGATATGTGATACCATACTCTCTCATGATGCTGGACAGTGGCAATGAGCTGCAGCTCCCAGTCAGCCATGCAATCATGAGGATAAACAGCCAATACTCTATAGTGTACTGTGTTGCCAGCATTTTGTGGATATTGTAATTTATATTTTAGCGTTCCATCATGTTTACGAAATGCCCATCTGTCTCCTGCTTCTGGTGAGAAAAAGAGAAAGGAAATTGCTTTTAATATGAAACTCAAGTTAATTGCCTAATGTAAGTGTCCTGAGCACTTTTAAGGTATGCTAGGCTAAGTTAGGATGTTCGGTAGGTTAGGCATATTAAATACATTTTCAACTCATGATATTTTCAACATATGATGGGTTTATATAGATGTAACCCCATCATAAATTGAGGAGCACCTTTGTCTTGAAACAGGAAGCAATCATGGTCTTCCTTTTTCCTACTTTTGACTGAGATATAGGTGACAGCTTTTTTTGTTTGTTTTCCTTTGAATTACTTTAGGAATGCAAGCAAAACAAGGAGTAACAACTAACAATTGGATTCAAGTGTGTCAATGTTCAAGATTTGGCAATGTGTTATCAATTTGTGACTTCTAGTTTAGAGTGAACTATAAAAATTGTTAAGCTATTCAAACACTGTCATATCAGGCACACAATAACATTTGTGAAATACTCTTGCCTAGAAGTTGACTCTGAACCTAATTATATTTCTAAAGTTAAATTTAATTTACAGAGTTATAAAGGATAGAGGAACAAATTAAATAACACCTCATGGAAGGAGACAGACAAATGTAGACCGTGATATTCCATATGAACAACTGATGTAGTTTCTCCAACAAGTCAATGGCAGGGAAATGAAGCTGGAGATAAGATACTGCTCTATATTCAAAGAGACCAAACAGACATATCAATCAAATGCAGTTGTGGATATAATTTGGACCTTAATTCAAAAACACTTTTTTTTCTTTTATTAAGGTACTAGAGGCCCGGTGCACAAAATTTGTGCATGGAGGTGTCCCCTCAGCCAGCCTGCACCCTCTCCAATCCAGGATCCCTCAGGGGATGTCCGACTGCCAGTTTAGGTCTGATCCCCAGGACCACTGGCTCCTAACTGCTTCCTGCCTGCCTGATTGTCCCTAATTTCCCCCCTTCTGGTCTGGTCACCCCCAACTGTCCCCCCCAACCAGCCTGGTCGCCACTCACTGCACCCCTCTGTTGGCCTGGTTGCCCCATGCAGCCTGTTCGGTCATTCGTTCAGTTGCGATGGTCACTTAGGCTTTTATTATTATAGATTATATGTGTACATATCTTACCATTGCTCCCCCCACACACCACTCCCATATGTGCCCTCACCTCCCAATGTTTTGCATCTGTTGGTTATTCTTATATGCATTCATTCAAGTCCTTTGGTTGATCTCTTATCTTCCCCACCTGTCCCTAACCTTCCTGCTGTAATTTGAGTCTGTTTGATGCTTTACTGCCTCTGTATCTATCTATTTGTTCATCAGATTATAATGTTCTTTATTATCCACAAATGAGTGAGATAATGTGTTATTTTTCTTTCATTGACTGGCTTATTTCACTTAGCATAATGTTCTCCAATTCCATCCAGGTTGCTGCAAATGGTAAGAATTCCCTCTTTTTATGGCAGCATAGTATTCCATTGTGTAGATGTACCACAGTTTTCTGATGCAGTCATCTGCTGACGGGCACCTAGGTTGTTTCCAAATCTTAGCTATTGTAAATTGTGCTGCTATGAACATAGGGGTGCATATATCCTTTGGTGTTTCTAGTTTCTTAGGATATATACCTA
Organism: Eptesicus fuscus; assembly: GCF_027574615.1. Taxonomy (NCBI): domain Eukaryota; kingdom Metazoa; phylum Chordata; class Mammalia; order Chiroptera; family Vespertilionidae; genus Eptesicus; species Eptesicus fuscus. The sequence continues at coordinate 30,159,203 of NC_072473.1, forward strand.
GGAGTGGGATTACTGGGTCAAATGGGAGTTCCATTTTCAGTTTTTTGAGGAAACTCCATAGTGATCTCCAAAGTGGCTGCACCAGTCTGCATTCCCACCAGCAGTGCACGAGGGTTCCTTTTTCTCCGCATTCTCGCGAACATGTGTCGTTTGTTGTTTTGCTGATGATAGCCATTCTGACAGGTGTGAGATGGTACTGCATTGTCGTTTTGATTTGCATCTCTCGGATAATTAGTGACTTTGAGCATGTTTTCATATATCTCTTGGCCTTCTTTCTGTCTTCTTTCGAAAAGATTGTATTTAAGTCCGTTACCTATTTTTTTATTGGATCATTTATCTTCCTTTTATTACGTTGTATAAGCTGCCTGTAGATGATGGAGATTAAACCTTTATCAGTGATAACATTTGCAAATATGTTCTCCCATACAGTGGGCTTTCTTGTTGTTTTGTTGATGGTTTCTTTTGCTGTGAAAAAGCTTTTTATTTTGATGTAGTCCCATTTGTTTATTTTCTCTTTAGCTTCCATTGCCCTAGGAGCAGTATCAGTGAAGAAGTTCTTTTGGCATATGTCTGAGATTTTGCTGCCTGTGGATTCCTCTAGTATTTTTATGGTTTCCCGTCTTATATTTAAGTCCTTGATCCATTTAGAGTTTATTTTTGTGTATGGTGTAAGTTGGTGGTCTAGTTTCATTTTTTTGCATGTATCTGTCCAATTTTCCCAACACCATTTGTTGAAGAGACTGTCTTGACTCCATTGTATGTTCTTGCCTTTGCCTCCTTTGTCAAATATTAATTGGGCATAGTGGATTGGGTGGATTTCTGGGTTCTCGATTCTATTCCATTGGTCTATATGTCTGTTCTCATGCGAGTACCAGGCTGTTTTGAGAACAGTGGCTTTGTAATACAGCTTGAAATCTGGTATTGAGATCCCTCCTATTTTATTCTTCTTTCTCAGGATTGCTGTGGCTATTGGGGGTCTTTTTTTATTCCAGATGAATTTTTGGAGAGTTCTTTCTAGGTCTGTGAAATATGCTGTTGGTATTTTAATGGGGAGTGTATTGAATCTATAGATTGCTTGGGGTAGTATGGACATTTTAATGATGTTGGTTCTACCAAAACATGAGCAAGGTACGTTCTTCCATCTGTTTATGTCTTCCTCTATCTCTTTTTTCAGTGTCCTGTAGTTTTTCACATATGGGTCTTTTACCTCCTTAGTTAATTTTATTCCTAGGTATCTTAAATTTTTTGGTGCAATGGTAAATGGGATTGCTTTTTTACTCTCTCTTTCTGTAAGTTCACTATTGGTGTATAGAAATGCCATAGATTTATTGGAGTTAATTTTGTATCCTGCTACATTGCCGAATTCATTTATTAAGTCTATTAGTTTTTTGATGGAGTCTTTTGGGTATTTTATCTACAATATCATGTCATCTGCAAATAAGGACAGCTTTACTTCTTCTTTTCCAATGTGGATGCCTTTTATTTCTTCTTCTTGTCTAATTCCAATGGCTAATACTTCCAGTACTATGTGGAAAAGGAGTGGTGAGAGTGGGCATCCCTGTCTTGTTCCTGTTCTTAGGGGAAATGGTTTTAGTTTTTGCCCGTTCAGTATGATGTTAGCTGTGGGTTTATCATATACAGCTTTTATTATATTGAGGTATGATCCTTCTATTTCCACTTTGTTGAGAGTTTTTATCAAGAAAGGGTGTTGGATTTTGTCAAATGCTTTTTCTGTATCAATTCATATCACTATGTGATTTTTCCCTCTCAATTTGTTTATGTGATGTATCACGTTTATTGATTTGCGGATATTGTACCATCTTTGCATTCCTGGGATAAATCCTACTTGGTCATGGTGTATGATCATTCTGATGTACTGCTGGATCCGATTTGCTAGAATTATGTTGAGGATTTTGGCATCTATGTTCATGAGGAATATTGGCCTGTAATTCTCTTTCATTGTGTTGTCTTTATCTGGTTTTGGTATTAGGGTGATGTTGGCTTCATAGAAGGAGCTTGTAACTGTTCCTTCCTCTTGAATATTTTGGAATAGTCTGAGGGGGATAGGTTTTAGTTCTTCCTTGAATGTTTGGTAAAATGCCCCTGTGAAGCCGTCTGGCCCTGGGCTTTTGTTTGCCGGAAGCTTTTTGATGACTGCTTCGATTTCTTCCATAGTTACTGGCCTATTGATCTGTTTAGATTCTTCCTGATTGAGTTTTGGAAGGTTATATTTTTCTAGGAATATTTCCATTTCCTCCAGGTTGTCCAGTTTGTTGGAATAGAGTTGTTTGTAGTGTTTTTTAACAATCCTTTGTATTTCGGTGAGGTCTGTTGTTATTTCACCTTTTACATTTCTGATTTTGTTTATTTGGGTCCTCTCTCTTTGCTTGTTGGTGAGCCTGGCTAGAGGTTCATCAATCTTGTTTATCCTTTCAAAGAACCAGCTCTTGGTTTTGTTGATCTTTTGTATTGTTTCTTTGGTCTCTATGTCATTTATCTCTGCTCTGATCTTTATTATTTCCTTCCTTCTGCTTACAATGGGCTTTACTTGTTGCTCTCTTTCTAACTCTTTGAGTTGTAGGGTTAGGTAATTTATTATCATTGTTTCTTGTTTTTTTGCAGTAGGCTTGTAGAGCTATGAACTTCCTCTCAAGACTGCTTTCTCTGTGTCCCATAGATTTTGTATTGTTGTGTTTTCATTGTCGTTTGTTGTCATGATGTTTTTTATTTATTCCTTGATCTCTCTGGTAACCCAGTCATTGTTTAATAGCATGCTGTTTAGTCTCCATGTATTTGATTTCTTTGGGTTGTTTTTATTGTAGTTGATTTCCTGTTTTATGCCACTGTGATCTGAGAAGATGCTTGATATGATTTCCATCTTCTTGAATTTCAAGAGACTTTGCCTATGTCCCAACATATGGTCTATCTTTGAAAATGATCCATGTGCACTTGAGAAGAATGTATATTCTGTGGCTTTGGGGTGAAATGTTCGGAAGAAGTCAATTAATTCCATCTGGTCTATTGAGTCATTTAGGATTGATGTTTCTTTGCTGATTTTTTTTAGAGGATTTTTCCAATGGTGATAGTGGGGTATTAAAGTCTCCTACTATGATTGTATTGCTGTTAATCTCTCCCTTGATATCCTCCAGGAGATTTTTTATGTATTTGGGTGCACCTGTATTGGGTGCATATATGTCTACCAAAGTTATTTCTTCTTGTTGGATTTCTCCCTTTAGTATTATTAAGTGGTCTTCCTTATCTCTTGTTATGTCCTTCACTTTGAGATCCAATTTGTCAGATATAAGTATTGCTACCCCAGCTTTTTTTTCATTTCCATCCACCTGGAAAACCTTTTTCCATCCCTTCACCCTCAGTCTGTGTGCATCTTTTTTTTTTTTTTTCCTGAGGTGGGTTTCTTGTAGACAGCAGATATATGGGTTTTGATTTCTTATCCAATCCGTTACCCTATGTCTTTTGAATGGGGCATTTAATCCATTTACATTTAAAGTTATTATTGATAGGTACTTATTTGTTGCCAATTTTATTCTTTACCCCTGTGTTCCTTCTTTGCTTCCTATTTGTTTTGTTTTTTTATAGCTGAACTTTAACATTGCTGGTTTGGTGGTAATAAATTCCCTTAGTCTATTTTTGTCTGTGAAGCTCCTGATTTCACCTTCAATTTTAATTGATAGCCTTGCTGGGTACAGTATTCTTGGATTTAGACCCTTTGTTTGCATGACTTTGTATATTTCATTCCATTCCCTTCTGGCCTGATGAGTTTCTGTTGAGAAATCAGTTGCTATTCTGATGGGGGTTCCTTTGTATGTAATTTTCTGTCTCTCTCTGGCCACTTTTAAGATTCTTACTTTGTCGTTGGTGTTTGCTAATTTAATTATAATGTGCCTTGGCATTGGTCTTTTGGGGTTCATTTTGCTTGGGACTCTGTGAGCTTCTTGGATTTGTGTGGGTTTTTTCTTCCCTATATCAGGGAAGTTTTCTGTCATTATTTCTTCAAACAGGTTTTCTATTCTTTTCAGTTTCCTCTCCTCTGGAACCCCTATTATGCAAATATTGTTTTGTTTCATGTTGTCCCAAAGTTCCCTTAGGTTATCCTCCTGCTTTTTAATTTGTTTTTCTAGAAGCTGCTCTAGTTGGGTATTTTTTCCCATCTAGTCTTCTAGCTCACTGATGCAGTCCTCTGCTTCTTCTAGTCTACTCTTGATGCTTTCTATTGAGCTCTTTAAAGCAGCAATGTCATTTTTCATTTCTTCTTGGTTCTTCTTCATTTCCTCTTGGTTTTTACTCATACTGTCGAATTTGTTTTCCATTCTTTTCAGCCACCTTATAATAATTTCTCTGAATTCTTTCTCTGATAGGATGCTTGCCTCCATTTTGTTTACTTCCTTTTCTTGTGATGCCTGATTTTCTTTCATATGCTGGCTGTTTCTTTGTCTCCCCATGGTCTCTCTTCTCCAGATGTCTGGTTATGTCAGTGATGGGCAACCTTTTGAGCTTGGTGTGTCAAACTTCGCCAAAAAACTGAGCATAACTCTGGTAGTGTGTCACTTTGAGGAAAAAACATTATTTTGCAAATGTTTCATCCTTAGGAGCAGCACATGTTTCATCCTCAGCATGCGGCCGCCTTAGCAGCCGTGTGTCATCAGAAATGGCTACGTGTGTCAGTGTTTACACACGTGTCATAGGTTCGCCATCACTGGGTTATGTAGTTCTCTCTTTATCCCAGGCGAAATCTGACCCTTCCATGGTGTAGTGCAGAGCTCCCCCAAATCCACATCTTTGCGCCAATTGGGGACCGGTGCTCTGGGGCTCGCAGCTGTTTGGTGGCTGCCGCAGCTGTAGATTTTCAGACTTCCAATAAGATCCACTTTCTCCTTCCCAAAAACACTTTTAAACAATCAAGAACATATGTTTATGAACTAAATATTAAATAATAAAACTATTATTTATATTTTGGCATGATAATGGCATTGGGGTTATGTAAGAGAGTATCCATGGTTCTTAGAGATGCATACAGAAATATGTAAAGGTGAAATAGAAAAGAATAGAGAAAATAATTTTAATGCTTAAATATTTTTAAAAGTTAATCCCTTTCTTTATTTTTTATTTTTTTGTTTTTTGTTAATCTTCACCCAAGGTTATTTTTCCATTGATTTTTAGAGAGAGTATAAGGAAGGAAAGGAGAGAGAGAGAGGGAGAGGGAGAAAGAGCGACATTGATGTGAAAGAGACACATTGATCTATTGCTTCCCACGGGATCAAACCTGCAACCTTCCAGTGTGGGGGTCAACACTCTAATCGCTGAGCAACATGGGCCAGGGCAACCCCTTACTTTATATCCAGCTAAAATGTTCTTCATAAATGAAAAGGAAATAAAGACATTTTCAGGTAAAAGAAAGCTAAGGTAATTCCATCACTAGTATATTTGCATTACAACGTGAACTTCTTTACATTGAAGGGAAATAATACTAGATAGAAAAATGAGACCATTAGAGAAAAATAAAAAGCATTAGAAATGACAAGTATCTGGGTAAATGTAAGGTCTACTTTTTTGGCCTTTTTCTTCTCAATTGCTTTATAAACCATGTAACAGTTTAATGCAAAAATTATATCATTGTCTTGTGGGTCTCTGAATGTATAGTTATAATACATATACCAACTATAGCAAAAAAGAAAATTACTAACTGTAAATGGACTGTACAACTTAAGGATTTAATAATGTAAACCCTAAGGAAATCACGAAGAAAAAATGCAAAGAATTTTAGGTAAGCACTTATCAGGAAATAATAATTTAATTCTAAAAATTCAATTGAAGGCCAGAAAGGAGGGGAAGAGAAATGAAAAACAAAGGATGAAAGTTGAAAATAAAACAAAAAACAATGGTAAAATCAAACACATGTCAATAATTACATTAAAAATTACTGAATTAACTGCAACAAGACTTGATGGAGATGTCTTGCACCCATGATCCGGGGAACTGGGGTCTATGATATCTAAATCCAGCCTACCACCAGGAATGCTCAGGGCCTACTCAAATAATCTTCTCCACTAATAATTACAGGGTAAAACAAGATAGTTGTTAGAGTATTAAATTTGACAGTAAAATAGTAGTCAAGTTTTCAGACTAATTTAAATTGGCCAATCAAAATAAGCAAATACTCTAGAAAAATCAATTGTACTGGACAAAAAAGCTGTTACTAAAGTGTTAACTAAAATTTTATTGGTAGTTCATCTCATGGTAAAATTGCATAACATATAATGAACCTAAAGCAGTCACATTTTAGTGCATAAAAGTAAAATTTAAAAGCTATCAAGATTACAGCATAAAATTTCCAAAAGCCTCCCAATATTTAAACCAAAAAAGGGGGGATAGTAGAAGAATATCATGTAAGGAAAAATATCCTGCAAATAAATTACATCTAGAAAATTTTTACTTTAGAAAATTAACTTTCATTTGTAATGCTAACAGCAAGTCACCCAGGTAAAACATACATGGTGTCAAAACAAGCCAAAGGAAAATCGTTTGGGCAAAAAAGTGAAAAAGGATCGCAAGTCAAATTTATAGAAAATATTCCTTTATTAACTTTCGGTCGAGAATATGTTTGTATATTTTCAGAAAACAACTCCGAGACATGTGGATTCCTGCAACAGAGAGAAATTGACAGGAGTGCTCCAGCCATGAAGTCAGAAGAGAAACAGTCCAGAGATGGAAGACACTGACGATGCCTTGCCATACTAGCAGTCAGCAGATATGCATCACTGCAGATTGCCCAGGACCAAACCAGAGAGGGTCGGACCTGCATTACCACCATTTGTCCACCATCCAGAACTGAAATATCATTGCTGTTATGAACACATGAACAACTGTTGGACATAGAAACCGGGACTCAAAAGAACTGTTGGCCCATAAAGAAACTCACTATAGACTGATTCATTTGCCTCTCAGCATAACTATTATTGCTTGTCTCATTTTCGGTTCCTATAAGTATATTCCTAGTATCACATGAGCTCACTTATCTAGGGGAAAGGATGAACAACATAGACTGAAGAACAAGAACAGCATTGATCAGACTGTCAGACCTCAGAGGGAAGGTAGGGGAGGGTGGGGACAAGGGAGATAGATCAACCAAAGGACTTGTGTGCTTGCATATGAGCCTAACCAGTGAACACGGACAACAGGGGAAGGTGGGCATGCGTGTGGGGGGTTTTGGGAAGGGAACGGGGGAAGGGGTTGATGACAAATATGTGATACCTTAATCAATAAAGTAATTAAAAAATTACTGAATTAAACACTCTAAGTAAAGGTCGAAATTGTAAAAATAGATAAAAAATAACAAGACCCAACTATATTTTGTCTAAACAAGATATTCTTTCAATAAATAGACATAGCTTGAAAGTAAATGGATGTAAAAGTATATATTTTACAAATAGTAAACATAAGAAGATCAGAATGGCCACATTGGTCAGATGAAATAGATTTCAGGATGAAGTATAATATAGAGATAAAGAAGGACATTTCATAGTGTTAAAAGGTAAGTTCATCAGGAAGCTGTAACAATTATAAATACATGTGTCCCATGAGAGAGCTTCAAAATACATGAAGCAATAAGTGACAAAAGTAAATGGCAAAATAGATCATTCCACAACCCTAGTTGGAAATTTAATAGTCTGTATTAGTTATCTATTGCTACATAACAAATTACCTCAAAACTTATAGCTTAAAGCAACAAACATCTATTTCACAGTTTCTGTGGGTTAATAATACCTTCTGTGGGACTCTCACAAGGCTGGAGTCAAGGTGTTAGTTGAGACTGCAGGCATCTCAAAGCTTCACTGGGGTGGATGTACTTCTAAATTCACTCTCATGACTGCTAACAGGCCTCAGAAGATCTACTTGTACTTCAAAGTTCACTCATGTGGCTGTTGGCAGGTGTTTGGTCCTCACTGGCTGTTGGCCGGAGACCTTGGCTCCTTGCCACATGAGCCTCTCTGTGAGATACTCATAATGTGTTAGTCTGCTTACTCAAGAGCAAGGGCAGAGAAGGGGATTGGGGAGGGTCTCTGGGCACTTCTCCATATGTTGTACTGTGAACAAATTCTTCCATTTGACTGTATTTAGACTTCCCAAATTTCTGTCTTTCCATATTGTAAATTCCTCAACAGAAACCATGCATTTTCCTTTATGACACCTGTCCCTTGTTCTACCCTCCAGTGTTAGTGTTTCTATAGTGTCAAACAAATTTACAGTAGAGTCAACATATTAATGTTACTCATGGCCTCAGGAACAGCACGCAGGCATGTGCAAATCTGTCTAAATAGAACAAACAAAGTAAACTTAAAAATTGTAACCAGCATCTAAACTACCAATTATATGATCAATTTATGAAACTAGAATTTGGGTGGTGACAGCTTAACTATCTTAGGATACATTTCTCCAGGTATTGAAGTAATTGCTCCAGGTATTTTGAATTCTTATTGCTGTATAATTGTGCTATGAATGGGAGCTAAGGGTACCTAGCAATGAAAAAGGAGATAATGAATTCTCATACAGATCTACTCACTGGACATTACAGGACAGAGTTTTCAACCTGTAACTATTAACAATGGTGGCCAGATAATTTTTATTAGAGAGTGTAAGAACCTTAATTGGAGTATGCCAGATGTTCAAGGCCAATATGAGCAAGGACACAGCAATCTTACTGTATACAATGTGCAGGTGTATCTTCCTATAACCCAAATATTGATGTCAATATTTGGTAAGAAGCCTCTTTTGTCTAAGTTGGTATAAAGATGTGTTGTTGACAAGCTGGTGCACAGCTATTTGGTCAGACTACTTTGTTAGCAATGGCTGCAATGCTTACAAGGGCTCCTGTGTCTACTATTATATTAGCAAGGGCTCCTATGTTTGCGGCTGCCTTTGTAATGCTACTTTGAAGAACTGTTTTTGTCTGATGGCTCTTTGTTAGCAATGGCTACTTGGTCTACAACAAAGACTCTCTTATATGCCTGCAATTTCTCCTGTCTCCTCCGTCTAATACTCGGTGTCCATGAAGGTCTAGTTCCTAGCAGAGGAGGATCTGTGCTCCAACAGAGAGGAAGGCCAGAGACTTCCTTGTGCTCTGTAGGAGGTTTAACAACATCCGTGGACTCTACCCACTAATGCCCATAGCTATCAGCCACCCAATTGTGAGAACCAAGTGTTTCCAGGCATTGTCAAATGTCCCCTTGGGGGAGGGGGGTAAAATCACCAGCCTTTGAGAACCACTTCCCTAAAGAGTACCTTTCAAACTGAGAGGTACATCCTTTACTGGGTATTGAAATCAAATTTTCAAGTACCAAACAGCATGTTTTTAATGAAATCAAGTTGAATAGAAAATATCAGAGCACTTAGACCATAGTATACATATCACATCATGCATGTATTGTGTTGCTATGTAAAATCTATTTTTTTCTCAACCTTAATCTCTTTCTACAAAAATACAAATCTGCTTATATGCCTAAGTAATATGAAGTACATGAATTGTTTCATTTTACTATACAGAAAAAAGTAGTAGTTTGGGTGTGAAATCTCTGAAAGATTGTAGAAACTCTTAGATGTTAGATAGGACATCAATACCCAGACTGACTCTGACTGGTTTTCTCTCATTATATCAGAATTAAAGGATTCCTCCAGACTCTTGTCATTATACTGTTCTTGCTCCTCTCTACTGGTATTTTATCTTCCTGATGATGCTCCTTAGCTTTTCTATATAGCTTCAATAGAAACTTATGGTCTATTGCTGCCGAAAAATGTTTGAAGGCAGCTGTGCCCAAAGAACAGCTGAGAGCACTCAACTCGAATGGCTGTTTTAAGGTCATAGACTTTATCTTAGCTTATCTAATAGTCTATGAACCTTCACCCAAGCTTGACCAGATCCCACTGTGCCCTCCAAATGATTCCTGCCTTTATTCCTTTTATCCTACAGTTCTTCTTGACTCGTATATTTATTGATACTATCCATCTTTTAAGATTTCTCCAAGTCCTCTGTGATATAATACCTCACATTCCAGTACAAAATAATTCCTCCCTTCTCTGAACATCTTTTGTATTTTTTGTTCATACTGTGGAAGCCCTCTTAAATGATGTGATTGCCAACTATACTTTGGAGTTTACTACTTAAAAAATTAGTGAACATATCCTAAACATTTGGTTGAAACACAAATAATACAAATTTACATTAATTTGACAATATTTTCACATAGACATCATGGCTTTTTCTTTGAGAACATGTCTGTATGCTCAGTTGCTATTTCAATCTGTTTATTTAAAATAAAAAGAAAATAAAGGCTTTTGGAAATAAATCTAAGTGCAGAATTTTTCAGATTTTTCTCATTCTGTGGCCGTTTTCCCCCAATTCAACCAATTTTTTAAAGCAACTAAACTTTATTCAGTCCTTCTGAAGCATTTGACTTAGTTTTCATAAATTGACTCTTGCTAAGTATACAGCAAGTAGAGCATCAATCAGTAGGTAGTGGGAATCATGGCATGAGAATGACAAGTATTTGTAGTGATTACTATCCTCATCTTTTCTAGACTCTTACCATCCTACTATTGCCCTAAAAGAGAAGTAGCTAGAGAAGAAGCACAAGAAGTGGCTGCTCATGATTGAGATCTGTCTCCCAAAGTAGTACCTTATCAACACTTTAAAGGTAATAACTGCATATTCACCTAAAAATTGCTTAAACCAGTGACTTTCAAAGCAGCTATTGTGAAATAACTTTTAAAAAATTGCAATCAATTGCAGACTGATAACTTGTAAAATGCAATAAGAATGATTTCTAGAATAAATAAAAATGAAAAAGACATAAAGTATAAACACTACTTTTTTATTATTATATTGAATATATAAAAAATTACTCTGTTGATTTACTATGAACGTTTCTAAATGTTTACTTTCAATTACTGTACTTACCTGAGGCCAGTAACAGTTCAGGGACAGCTACTGATAGGTCAAAGGACCTCCCTTTGAATTGTCTTAGCTATAATGACAAGACCTTAGAGGAACTAACGTGAATTATACAATTGAAAAATTAGTAGTAATATCCTAAGATGAGAGAAAATGGGTATTTTTTAATGTCCTCACTCACCCACCAATCAATAAGTGTAGTCTCGTGCTTATTCCCACACCCTTGTTGGGAGCTGGCAAGTTCTAGCAGTCCAAGGCATAGAGACAGAGAGGTGCTTTGGGTAGTGCCTGGAGGCAACATTGATGTTCAAGTCAGGGCTTCCTTAAAATCCCATTCATATCCTCTTCTTAATTACCTGCTTCAGAAATTGCTCTATTATGCCTAATGTCTTAAATAATTACTTCTTTAAAATTTGCCACTCTATGTATGAGAAACCAGGAGAATTGATAAAGCTAAGCCATGTTAAATTTTAAAAAAAATGTTTCTTCTGGAAAATTAACATGTATTTACTTTTTTAACAACAATGCATACATTTTAAGCACCTTTAAGCCTTTTTCCTTCAACTCTGTTTTCTCCCAGATGGCACAAGTTTGTTTTTTTTCTTTTTTAAAAAGATTCACAGAGAGAGAAGCCAATGAACTCTTTGTCTAGAAATGAGGGAACATTTACCTAAGAAGCAGCAAGTACCCACACAGTTTCTAAATTTGAACACATTTGATATTAGAGAGAGCCACACAGACAATTATTATATCTACACTAAATACTTTCAGTAAACATATTAAATAAGTAGAAACATCATCAGATATAAATCATTTCATAATTACAATATTCCACCATGCTCCAGAACTTGTAAAGATAATTATTAGGAATTTTCTTCATTATTTAGAGTTATACCAACAGTTCATGCTCTTTCCTGCTAATATACTTTCAGCAGTTATTAAAAAAGAATTAAGTTAAATCACTCATATTACCATTATTTCTCTCTTTTTAATTTTGTAAGCTTCAGGATGGTAAGGACTGTGTTTTTCTGGTTAATTGCTGTAGCCCCAGCATCTGTCACAGTTCTTTTATACATGACAAGTGTTCAATAAATTCTTGTTGAATAAATAATACCACACAATTTTAATGGGACAACTATAATTGTTTATTTGTATTCAGAAGATAAATTCTTAAAAGCAGAGTTTGTGGGTTTTAAGGTCGGTAGATTAACCTTATGCACATGGAAATTTTTGATATAACTTGTAGATAGTGGTATGAGTTTAAATACAGTACCCCTTCCCAGGAGATGTCAGTCCCAGCTTATTCTGCCCGGTCAAGCTTTAGGTACTGAGAACTTCAAATTATAGATTTAATACGCTCCCTTCCTAAAACAATCCTCACCAAGCCTGGCATTTTACCAGGAACTTTACTTCCATCAGAAGATGGGAGTCTGTAATTAGTCTTGTTACTATAATCCAGTAGTTTTCAAAATGAAGGCCCAAGGGCAGCAGCATCAGTATTACATGGGAACTTTCTACAAAATCCTTAAGCAAATTCTCAGTCCCTACTCCAGATTTATCTATCCAATCAGGAACTCTGGGAATGAGTAAAGGAATAGGTGTTTTAAGGCCTCCAGGTGATTCTGATATTCAAGTTTGAGAATCATTGCCCTAATCCAATATTCAGTAGGCCCAAGGCAATATCCACAGGCACCTGAATTTCCACTCAGCGGCAATCTTTCCCTCTGTAATTTTCAAATGCAATTTTAGTCAGTTTGACTCACTTTCTCCCCTTTTAATGAGTCTTAGTATGTGGGACTAGTGATTGGCCTAAACTACAAATAGAAGCCTTGAAAATTTGATACAGATGCGATCTCAAACAGGACCAGTTACAAATACCCAAGAAAACAATGTTAGGCTGGAAGATGGCAACTGGCAGGAAGGTAGGGAGGAAGAGAGTATGAGAGAGTGAGGGAACGATAGAGGAGTGTGTGGACGTGTGTGGTGCATGTGTGTATGAGCTAAGGACAGTTAGATTCTGCAGATCCTCCAAGGGGCTGCCAAACCAGGAAGTCTTAAACCTCTGAGCCCTGTGCACAAAGCGGACATTTCTGGGCGGCCATTGCGGGCACAGAGACCATGCCATCTTGAGAAACAGAGCTGCTTGAGACTAGGAACCTGGCCGCAGAACCACCCAGTCTGGTCTCAGAAGCAAACCAGGACCCTGCAGCCACTGGGGAGATAGAACTGCGATCACAGCTTCAGACCAACAGACAACAAGAATCCAGACTTCCCGGTCACAGATTTCTGTGAGTCAAAGAGCCTATCCCCCTCCCCGCAGGCTCCCGGATAGCACCATAGAAACTGATAGACCCGAGCTCGGCCTCAGAGCCCCTATGGGAATTTGAGCTTGGGAGCGCACACGGGCAGCAGCACTGCTACACTGGAATCTGCTCCCCGCAACACAATCGGGCGACGAAACCCGAAGCCCACACAGAGCGGCAGTGCCACCTGACTTCAATTCTGCACAAGGAAGTCTGTTTTCTGCAGCGCACATGGAAGTCTGTTTTCCGCAGCACAGGCACGCCACAGTGCTACTGTGCAACCCAGTCCCCCATGGTGACCGGGACCAAGATTCTCCCGGCAAGAGGCAGCACTGAGCACCACTGACTTGACTCTGTTTCTTACAGTGTGCACCTGGGATCCCTGACTCACAGCGCATTCACACTAAGAGCCAGTGACTCCAATTCTTGGTGCATGAGCACATGGGGACCCTGATTCTCAGCAGGAAGCCGCACCAGGAAACAGAGACTCTGGTACTTGAATCTTGGTGCAGAACAGGGAAACTTTGACTCCTGGCACGCGCTAGGGGACTCATTTTCAGCACATGCCAACAGCACGGTGCAGGGAGGGCCCCTGATTCTAGGTGTGCACACAAGACCACACTGAGTGCTGCTAACATGGACCCTGGGCAAGCTTGGTTTCCACCAACCCACGGCAGCCACAGGTCCTAGTGTCAGAGCACTTCAGTGACACTCGGGTGGTGCGAAGCTCCCACAGCACATGGCCCAGGTCCACACAACTCAAAGTTTGAACCTTCTGGTGATAGTCAGAATGGAGAGACGACACAATTCCCAGAGGAAAGAAAATGAGGAGTCACCAAGAAAGGGAATTAGTGAAATTGAAGCATGCAACATGACCGAAAAAAAATTCAGAGTAATGGTCGTGGAATTCATACATCGGATGGATAAGAAAATCAACAACCTATGCAAGAATGAGGAATAAATGAAAAGTGATATAGCTACAATCAAAGACACCATGGAAAGTTTCAACAGTAGACTAGAAGAAGCAGAGGACTGAATTATTGAGTTAGAAGATCAGGTACAGAAACAAGCTCAATCTGAACAGCAACTGGAGAAAAAAATTGAAAAGCAGGAGGAAAGCCTAAGGGAGCTTTGGGAAAACATGAAACAAAGTAACATACGTATAATAGGACTGCCAGAAGGACAAGAAGAGCAGCAAGAATTAGAAAATCTATTTGAAGAAATAATGACAGAAAACTTCCCGGATATGGGAAAGAAATAAGTTACACAAATACAGAGAGTCCCAAGCATCATCAATCCCAAAAGACCCACACCAAGACATGTCATAATTTCAATGGGAAATATTAATGACAAAGAAAGAATCTTAAAGGTGGCAAGAGAGAGACAGAGAGTTACCTACAAAGGATCCCCCATCAGACTATCAAATGATTTCTCAACAGAAACACATCAAGCAAGAAGGGAATGGAAGGAGGTATACAAAGTGTTGCAAAGCAAAGGACTGAATCCAAGAATACTCTATCCAGCAAGACCATCAATCAAAATTGAAGGGGAAATCAGGAGCTTCAAAGGCAAAAAAAGCCTAAGGGAGTTTATCACCACCAAATGAGCAATGCAAGAAATGCTAAAGGGAATACTGTGAAAAGAAGAAATAAAAAGGTAAGAAGGAAGACAGACACAAAAAATAGATATGACTACAAAAAAATACCTTTCAGTAATAACTTTAAACGGAAAAGGACTAAATGCTCCAATCAAAAGACATCGAGTGGCTGAATGGATAAAAAAACACCACCTATATATATGCTGTCTACAAGAGACCCACCTCAGAACAAGGGACTCACACAGATTGAAAGTGAAGGGATGGAAAAATATCTTTCAGGCAAATGGAAATGAAAAAAAAGCTGGGGTAGCAATACTTATATCTGACAAAATAAATCTCAAAGTGAAGGCCATAACAAGAGATAAGGAAGGACACCTCATAATACTAAAGGGATTGATACTTTATCAGGATATAACCCTGATAAACATATAAGCACCCAACGCAGAAGCACCCAAATACATAACAAAACTCCTGGAAGATATCAAGGGAGAGATCAACAACAATACAATCATAGCAGGGGACTTTAATACTCCACTGACATCACTGCATAAATCCTCTAGACAAAAAATCAGCAAAGACACAGCAATCCTGAATGACTCACTAGATCAAATGGACTTAACTGACATCTTCAGAACATTTCACCCCAAAGCCACAGAATATATGTTCTTCTCAAGTGCACATGGGACATTTTAAAAAATAGACCACATATTGGGTCACAAGCAAAGTCTCCCAAATTCAAGAAGATTGAAATCATACCAAGCATGTTCTCAGACCACAATGCCATAAAATTAGAAATAAACTACAATAAAAACAATCCAAAAATCTCAAACACTTGGAAGCTGAATAGCATGCTATTAAATAATGACTGGGTTACCAATGAGATCAAAGAAGAAATTAAAAGCACCATGGAAATTAATGGGGAAAAAAAGCCCACAACAATCAAAAATCTATGGGACACAATGAAAGCAGTCCTGAGAGGGAAGTTTATAGTTATACAGGCCTACGTCAAAAAACAAGAAAAAAATGGTAATAAATCATCTAACTCTACAACTCAAAGAATTAGAAAGAGAGCAACAAGAAAATCCCAGAGTGAGCAGAAGGAAGGAGAAAATAAAGATCAGAGCAGAAATAAATGACATAGAGATAAAAAAAAATACAAAATATCAATGAAACCAAGAGGTGGTTCTTTTTGGAAGTATAAACAAGATTTCTGAACCTCTAGCCAGGCTCGCTAGAAGCAAAGAGAGAGGACCCAAAAAACAAAATCAGAAATGAAAGAAGCGAAATAACAACAGACCACACCGAAATACAAGGGATTGTTAAAAAATACTATGAACAACTCTATTCCAACAAACCAAACAACCTGGAGGAAATGGACATATTCCTAGAAAAATACAGCCTTCCAAAACTCAATCAGGAAGATTCTAAAAATCTCAATAGGCTGATAACTATGGAAGAAATTGAAGCAGTCATCAAAAAGCTCCCAGCAAACAAAATCCCAGGGTCAGATAGCTTCACAGGGGAGTTATACCAAACATTCAAGGAAGAACTAAAACCTATCCTCCTCAGACTATTCCAAAAAATTCAAGAGGAAGGAACACTTCCAAGTTCCCCAGCATCACCCTAATACCAAAACCAGATAAAGATAACACAATGAAAGAGAATTACAGGCCAATATCCCTCATAAACATAGATCCCAAAATCCTCAACAAAATTCTAGCAAATAGGACCCAGCAATACATCAGAAAGATCATACACCATGACCAAGTAGGATTTATCCCGGGGATGCAAGGATGGTACCACATCCGCAAATCAATAAACGTGATATATCACATAAACAAATTGAGAGATAAATATCACATAATCATATCAATTGATGCAGAAAAAGCATTTGACAAAATCCAACACCCCTTCTTGATAAAAACTCTCAGCAAGGTGGGAATAGAAGGATCATACCTCAACATAATAAAAGCCATATATGACAAACCCATAGCCAGCATGACACTCAATGGACAAAAACTAAAACCATTTAACTTAAGAACAGGAACAAGACAAGGATGCCCACTCACACCACTCTTGTTTGACATAGTACTGGAAGTACTAGCCATTGCTATCAGACAAGAAGAAGTAATAAAAGGCATCCAAATTGGAAAAGAACATGTAAACCTGTTCTTATTTGCTGATGACATGATACTGTACATACAAAACCCTAAAGACTCCATCAAAAAATTATTAGACTTAATAATTGAATTCAGCAATGTAGCAGGTTACAAAATTAACTCCAAGAAAGCTATGGCATTTCTTTACACCAATAGTGAACTTACAGAAAGAGAGACTAAAAAAGCAATCTAATTTACCATCGCACCAAAAAAATTAAGATACCTAGGAATAAACTTAACTAAGGAGTTAAAAAACCTATATGCGAAAAACTACAGGACACTGAAAAAAGAGATAGAGGAAGACATAAACAGATGGAAGAACATACCGTGTTCATGGATTGGTAGAATCAACACCATCAAAATGTCCATACTACCCAAAGTAAACTACAGATTCAATGCAATCCCCATTAAAATACCAATGGCATATTTCACAAAGCTACAACAAACTTTCCAAAAATTCATCTGGAATAAAAAAAAAAAACAGCCTGAATAGCTGCAGCAATCCTGAGAAAGGAGAACAAAGTAGGTGGGATCTCAATACCAGATATCAAGCTGTATTATAAAGCCACTGTTCTCAAAAAAGCCTGGTACTGGCACAAGAACAGACATATAGATCAATGGAATAGAATCGAGAACCCAGAAATCGACCCAAACCACTATGCCCAATTAATATTTGACAAAGGAGGCATGAACATAAAATGGAGTCAAGACAGTCTCTTCAACAAATGGTGTTGGGAAAATTGGACAGATACACGCAAAAAAAATGAAACTAGACCACCAACTTACACCATACACAAAAATAAACTCGGAATGGATCAAGGACTTAAACATAAGACAGGAAACCATAAAAATACTAGAGGAATCCACAGGCAGCGAAATCTCAGACATATGCCGAAGGAACTTCTTCACTGATACTGCTCCTAGGGCAATGGAAACTAAAGAGAAAATAAACAAATGGGACTACATCAAAATAAAAAGCTTTTGCACAGAAAAATAAACCATCAACAAAACAACAAGAAAGCCCACTGCATGGGATAACATATTTGCAAATGTTATCACTGATAAGGGTTTAATCTCCAACATTTATAGGGAATTCATACAACTTAACAAAAGGAAGATAAACAATTCAATCAAAATATGGGCAAAGGACCTAAATAGACACTTTTCAAAGGAGGACAGAAGGAAGGCCAAGAGACAAATGAAAACATGCTCAAAGTCACTAATTATCCGAGTGATGCAAATCAGAACAGCAATGCGGTACCATCTCACACCTGTCAGAATGGCTATCATCAGCAAATCAACAAACTACTAGTGTTGGCTAGGATGCGGAGAAAAAGGAACCCTCATGCACTGCTGTTGGGAATGCAAACTGGTGCAGCCCACTGTGGAGAACACTAGTTTTTTTTCCTCAAAAAACTAAAAATGGAACTCCCATTTGACCCAGTAATCCCTCTTCTAGGAATATATCCCAAGAAACTAGAAACACCAATCAGAAAGGATATATCCACCACTATGTTCATAGCAGCACAGTTTACCATAGCTAAGATTTGGAAACAGCCCAAATGCCCATCAGCAGATGAATGGATTAGAAAACTGTGGTACAGGGAGAAAAAATGGCGACGGAATAGAGTCGGGTTTGGAGTCTGTTCCTGGGGCGGAGAGTCGGAGCAGCAGAGGCTCGCAGAGGGAGTGTATGTGGGCAAGCCAAGGGACAGCTAAACTCCAGGAGAAGGCGGGGGAGTGCTGGGCAGTGTTCCTCTGACCGCGCAGCACCCACAGGGGATGGGTCCCCTCCTGGAGCTGCGGGCTCGCCGGGCGCCTCGCCATCTTGCAAGGAAAGGAGGATTTTAATGGAAACCTGACTTTCCGCGACAACTGCAAACACTGAGCTGCGGGGAGCACCAGACCACCGGTCCCCTATCAGCGCAAACAGTCGGACTCAAAGAAACTCTTCACTGCACCACGGAAAGGTCAGATTTCGCCTGAAATGAGGGGCGGTTTCTAATCCCCGCGGTGGGTGAGGGAAGCGCTGGGTGAGGGAAGCGCGGCAGCCGCAGGACCGCAGGACCAGCAGGAGCCGGGAGGTCTGTGCCTAGAAAAATCGGCGGCAGTTGGAACTGCCCTGATCCGTGAATGAGGAGGGGGGTCTTCTGAGCTGCTAACAGAAGTGACCTCTTGAAAGCAACTCATTTTAATCTGACGAGGAGGGTCAGACTAAGAATTTTCAAAGGAGTGCAGGCTCCTTAGTCTGGGGCACAGACCCACGGTCCGCACACCTGGGCTCTTTCCGACTCTGATTGCTAAGCCCAACACATAGAAAAACCCAGGTGGAAACCCTGAAAGACTGCAGGGGGAAGGTGTTTTTTCGGAACCTGGGGCCAGAGCTGCGTGTGACCATCAGAGAGGCAGCTCTGAGGCGCATACCTCCACAAACCGGTAGTGAGTGCCATAGAGGGGAAAAAAAAAAAAAAAAAGAAAAAAGAGCTAGAGAGGCCCGGAAGTCAATTCAGAAACACTGCCACCCAGGGGCTGAAACGCTAATTGTCTCTGGTGTAATTAAAAATAAATACGAGAAATTAAGACACGGCTGGCTTAAAAAGCAGGACTGGCTTCCAACACTGAGGAGCCCTGGAATGAAGCTGAACTGAAATACCGCCCAGACTGGGAAAAAGGCGTACCAAACAGAATAATAGAGGAAGTGAATGACAGCCGCTACTGCACATTTTAGTCTTCCTATTTTTTAATTTTCAATTCTTTTTTCAATTTTTAAAATTTTTTATTCTCATATTTTTTTTATTTTCATTTTTTGCATCTTTTACTTAAGAAACTAATTTTTTTTTCTTTTTCCTCACTCGATTTTCACCTTTTTAATTATTACATTTTTATTTTCAATCAACACTATTATTACTATTATTTTACTTTTTTTTTTTTTTTTTTTTAATGTCATTTGATTTTCTCTTTCTTTTTTTTTTTGGATTAGTGTCCTACATTCGATTTGCATCTTTCCCTTACAATCGCTTTACCCTATCTCAAAGCTAACATTATGCCATCACTCTCCTCCTAATCTTTCCCATTTTGATCCCCAGTTTATCTTAACCCTTTCTGGCTTTAGATTTTCCCTACTTTTTCAGTTTACTCCCTGCTAAAACTTCACCCTACTTATATATCTAATTCCCAACCCCCTGCTCCAAATCCATACAAACCTCTCTCTACGCTACCTTAAAAAAATTATTTTTCTCTCGGGCCTTTTGTTGTTGTTTGCTTTAATGTTGATTAGATTGAATTTTTATGATTCTTTATGAGATAGTTTTGATTATTCTTTTTGTTGGTTTGGTTGGTTCTTTTGTTTGCTTTGTTTTTGTTTGTTTTTTACTTTTGTTTTCCCTTGCCTCACTTGATATTATCTGCTGTTGCAGTTTGTATTAATCTCCAGGCTCGTGTTGCTGGAATTTGCTGGGAACAGTGGTTGTTCTAGTGGAATTTACTCCCCATATATATAGTTTGTTCCCCTTTTCTCTCTTAGTATCATTCTTGTCTCTCTTACTTTTTTTTTCTTTTATTTTTCTTTTCTGTTATTTCTTTTTCTTTTCTTTCTTTCTGCTCTTTTCCCAAGTTCAGATTCACACTCGTTGTTTTTTTTGTTTTGTTTTGTTTTGTTTTTTTTCGTTGTTGTTCTTTCTTTTTACTCTCCCTCTTCCACTCCTATTCCCTAATTTGTCTTTCTCTGGTGGTTACCTTTATTGGAGGTTATTAATATCGTGAATACAATTCTGTTCAGTGCCTTGTCTGTTGTGCCTGGTTGTGTTGTATTTTATACCTTTAAATCAACGCCAGAGAGAGAAATCTATATAACCAGACATCCGGAGAAGAGAGACCATGGGGAGACAAAGAAACAGCCCCCACAGGAAAGAGAAACAGGCATCACCAGAAAAGGAAGTAAACGATTTAGAGGCAAACAACCTATCAGAGAAAGAATTCAGAGAAATGGTCATAGGGTGGCTGAAAAGGATGGAAGACAAATTCGACAATATGAGTAAGAACCAAGAAGAAATGAAGAAGAACCAAGAAGAAATGAAAAATGACATCGCTGCTGTAAAGAACTCAATAGAAAGCATCAAGAGTAGACTAGATGAAGCAGAGGACCGCATAAGTGAGCTAGAAGACAAGATGGAAAAAAATACCCAATTACAACAGCTTCTAGAAACAAAAATTAGAAAGATTGAGGAGAGCGTAAGGGAACTTCGGGACAATACAAAACAAAACAACATCAGGATAATAGGGGTGCCAGAAGGAAAGGAAACTGAGCAAGGAATAGAAAACCTGTTTGAAGAAATAATAACAGAAAACTTCCCTGATATAGGGAAGAAAAAACCCACACAAATCCAAGAAGCTCACAGAGTTCCAAGCAAAATGAACCCCAAAAGACCGACGCCAAGGCACATTATAGTTAAGTTGGCAAACACCAACGACAAAGTAAGAATCTTACAAGCGGCCAGAGAGAGACAGACAGTTACATACAAAGGAACCCCCATCAGACTAGCAACTGATTTCTCAACAGAAACTCATCAGGCCAGAAGGGAATGGAATGAAATATACCAAGTCATGCAAAGGAAGGGTCTAAATCCAAGAATACTGTACCCAGCAAGGCTATCAATCAAAATTGAAGGTGAAATCAGGAGCTTCACAGACAAAAAAGGACTAAGGGAGTTTATCACCACCAAACCAGCAATGAAAGAAATGCTAAAGGGTCTGCTGTAAAAAAAGAAAAAAAAAAAAGAAAGAAATAGGAAGCAAAGAAGGTACACAGGGGTATAGAATAAAAATGGCGTCAAATAAGTACCTATCAATAATAACTTTAAATGTAAATGGATTGAATGCCCCAATCAAAAGACACAGGGTAACAGACTGGATAAGAAAACAAAACCCAGATATCTGCTGTCTACAGGAAACCCACCTCAAAAAAAAGGATGCATACAGACTGAGAGTAAAGGGATGGAAAAAGGTTTTCCAGGCAAATGGAAATGAAAAAAAAGCTGGGGTTGCAATACTTATATCTGACAAATTAGATCTCAAAGTGAAGGATATAACAAGAGATAATGAAGGCCACTTCATAATACTAAAGGGAGAAATCCAACAAGAAGAAATAACTCTGGTAAACATATATGCACCCAATACAGGAGCACCAAGATACATTAAAAAACTCCTGGAAGATATCAAAGGAGAGATTGACAGTAATACAATCATAGTAGGAGACTTCAATACCCCACTATCACCATTGGAGAAATCCTCTAAACAAAAAATCAGCAAAGAAACATCAAACCTAAATGACTCACTAGAACAGATGGAATTAATCGACATCTTCAGAACATTTCACCCCAAAGCCACAGAATATACATTCTTCTCAAGTGCACATGGGTCATTTTCAAAGATAGACCATATGTTAGGACATAGGCAAAGTCTCTACAAATTCAAGAAGATAGAAATCATATCAAGTATCTTCTCAGATCACAGTGGCATAAAACTGGAAATCAACTACAATAAAAACAACCCAAAGAAATCAAATACTTGGAGACTAAACAGCATGTTATTAAACCATGACTGGGTTACCAAAGACATCAAGGAAGAAATAAAAAACATCATGGCAACAAACGACAATGAAAACACAACAATCCAAAATCTATGGGACACAATGAAAGCAGTCCTGAGAGGGAAGTTCATAGCTCTACAAGCCTACTTCAAAAAACAAGAAACAATGGTAATAAATTACCTAACCCAACAACTCAAAGAGTTAGAGAGAGAGCAACAAGATAAGCCTAGTGTAAGCAGAAGGAAAGAAATAATAAAGATCAGAGCGGAGATAAACGACATAGAGACCAAAGAAACAATACAAAAGATCAACAAAACCAAGAGCTGGTTCTTTGAAAGGATAAACAAGATTGATGGACCTCTAGCCAGGCTCACCAAGAAGCAAAGAGAGAGGACCCAAATAAACAAAATCAGAAATGAAAGAGGTGAAATAACAACAGATCCCGACGAAATACAAAGGATTGTTACAAAATACTACGAACAACTCTATTCCAACAAACTGGACAACCTAGAGGAAATCGACATATTCCTAGAAAAATACAACCTTCCAAAACTTAATCAGGAAGATTCTAAACAGCTCAACATGCCAGTAACTATGGAAGAAATTGAAGAAGTCATCAAAAAGCTTCCAGCAAACAAAAGCCCGGGGCCAGATGGCTTCACAGGAGAGTTTTACCAAACTTTCAAGGAAGAACTAAAACCTATCCTCCTCAGACTATTCCAAAAAATTCAAGAGGAAGGAACACTTCCAGGCTCCTTCTATGAAGCCAGCATCACCCTAATACCAAAACCAGATAAAGACAACTCAATGAAAGAGAATTACAGACCAATATCCCTCTTGAACATTGATGCCAAAATCTTCAACAAAATTCTAGCAAATCGGCTCCAGCAATACATCAAAAAGATCATACACCATGACCAAGTAGTATTTATTCCAGGAATGCAAGGATGGTACAATATCCGCAAATCAATAAACGTGATACATCACATAAACAAATTGAGAGATAAAAATCACATAGTCATATCAATAGATGCAGAAAAAGCATTTGACAAAATCCAACACCCTTTCTTGATAAAAACTCTCAACAAGGTGGGAATAGAAGGCTCATACCTCAACATAATAAAAGCTATTTATGATAAACCCACAGCAAACATCATACTCAATGGGCAAAAACTAAAACCATTTCCCCTAAGAACAGGAACAAGACAGGGATGCCCACTCTCACCACTCCTGTTTGACATAGTACTGGAAGTATTAGCTATCGCAATTGGGCAAGAAGAAGAAATAAGAGGCATCCAAATTGGAAAAGAAGAAGTGAAGCTGTCCTTATTTGCAGATGACATGATACTGTACATAAAAAACACAAAAGATTCCATCAAAAAACTAATAGACTTAATAAATGAATTCGGCAATGTAGCGGGATATAAAATTAACGCCAAGAAATCTATGGCTTTTCTATACACCAATAATGAACTTACAGAAAGAGAGACTAAAAAAGCAATCCCATTTACCATCGCACCAAAAAAATTAAGATACCTAGGAATAAACTTAACTAAGGAGGTAAAAGACCTATACGCAGAAAACTACAGGACACTGAAAAAAGAGATAGAGGAAGACGTAAACAGATGGAAGAACATACCATGTTCCTGGATTGGTAGAATCAACATCATTAAAATGTCCATACTACCCAAAGCAATCTACAGATTCAATGCACTCCCCATCAAAATACCAACAGCATATTTCACAGACCTAGAAAGAACTCTCCAAAAATTCATCTGGAATAAAAAAAGACCCCGACTAGCCTCAGCAATCCTCAGAAAGAAGAATAAAGTAGGTGGGATCTCAATACCAGATTTCAA
Source organism: Eptesicus fuscus (assembly GCF_027574615.1). Classification (NCBI taxonomy): domain Eukaryota; kingdom Metazoa; phylum Chordata; class Mammalia; order Chiroptera; family Vespertilionidae; genus Eptesicus; species Eptesicus fuscus. The sequence goes on from NC_072473.1 coordinate 30,183,671, forward strand.
GCTGTATTACAAAGCCACTGTTCTCAAAACAGCCTGGTACTGGCACAAGAACAGACATATTGATCAATGGAACAGAATCGAGAACCCAGATATCGACCCAAACCACTATGCTCAATTAATATTTGACAAAGGAGGCATGAACATACAATGGAGTCAAGACAGTCTCTTCAATAAATGGTGTTGGGTAAACTGGACAGATACATGCAAAAAAATGAAACTAGATCACCAACTTACACCATACACAAAAATAAACTCAAAATGGATCAAGGACTTAAACATAAGACGGGAAACCATAAAAATACTAGAGGACTCCACAGGCAACAAAATCTCAGACATATGCCAAAAGAACTTCTTCACTGACACTGCCCCTAGGGCAATGGAAGCTAAAGAGAAAATTAACAAATGGGACTACATCAAAATAAAAAGCTTTTTTACAGCAAAAGAAACCATCAACAAAACAACAAGAAAGCCCACCGCATGGGAAAACATATTTGCAAATGCTATCACTGATAAAGGTTTAATCTCCAACATCTACAGGCAGCTTATGCAACTTAATAAGAGGAAGATAAATGATCCAATAAAAAAATGGGCAACAGACCTAAACAGAATATTTTCAAAAGAAGACAGAAGGAAGGCCAAGAGACACATGAAAACATGTTCAAAGTCACTTATTATCCGAGAGATGCAAATCAAAACAACAATGAGGTACCATCTCACACCTGTCAGAATGGCTATCATCAACAAATCAACAAACAACAAGTGTTGGCGAGGATGCGGAGAAAAAGGAACCCTCGTGCAATGCTGGTGGGAATGCAGACTGGTGCAGCCACTGTGGAGAACAGTATGGAGTTTCCTCAAAAAACTGAAAATGGAACTCCCATTTGATCCAGTAATCCCACTCCTGGGAATATATCCGAAGAAACTAGAAACACCAATCAGAAAGGATATATGCACCACTATGTTCATAGCAGCACAATTTACAATAGCTAAGATTTGGAAACAGCCTAGGTGCCCATCAGCAGATGACTGGATCGGAAAACTGTGGTACATCTACACAATGGAATACTATGCTGCCATAAAAAAGAAGGAATTCTCATCATTTGCAGCAACCTGGATGGAATTGGAGAACATTATGCTAAGTGAAATAAGCCAGTCAATGAAAGAAAAATACCACATGATCTCACTCATTTAGGGATAGTAAAGAACATTATAAAGTGGTGAACAAAAAGATAGATACAGAGACAGTAAAGCATCAAACAGACTTTCAAAGTACAGGGGGAAAGTTTGGGAAAGGTGGGGGAGTTATGAAATCAAACGAAGGACTTGTATGCATGCATATAAGCATAAACAATGGACGCAAAACTCTGGGGGGGGGAGGGCATGTGTGGGAGTGGGGTGGAAGGTAATGGTAAGATATGTACACATATAATACCTCAATAAAAATATTAAAAAAAAAAGAAAAAGAAAACTGTGGTACATCTACACAATGGAATACTACGCTGCAGTAAAAAAAAGAAGGAGTTCTTACAATTTGAAACAGCATGGATGTAACTGGAGAGCTTTTTGCTAAGTGAAATAAGCCAGTCAGAGAAAGATAAATACCACATGATCTCACTCATTTGTGGAATATAATGAACAACATAAACTGATGAACAGGGACAGATCCAGAGACAGAGAAGCACCGATCAGACTGCCATACCTCAGAGGGAAGGTAGGGGAGGGTGGGGGAAAGGAGGAGAGATCAACCAAGGGACTTGTATGCACAAATATAAGCCTAACCAATGGACACGAACACCAGGGGGGTGAGGGCATGAATAGGGGTGGGGGGTTTGGGGAGTTAATGGAGGGATGAGGACACATATATAATACCTTAATCAACAAAGAAATTTTAAAAATCAATAAAATATATTTTTAAAAAAGAAAAGAAAAGAATGTTAGCCTTCCGAGCCCAGTTGCAACTTTCTCCAGTAGACTTTCAGGAAGCTTCCATCCTAGACTCCACAGATTTTGGCTCTAGGCTTAAATATCTGGAAAACGTCAGTGACAAACATGATAGTATTTTTTGTTGTTTACCTTTTCTCACAAACCCTCTTAAAAAGATGATTAAAGTATGATTTTAGTTTTGAGAGCCTCTAAAACAAAATGTAGGCTTAAAAAAATATACCCTGGCGAGAGGAGAAAAAATGGTGACGGAATAGAGTTGTGTTTGGAGTCTGGTCCTGGGGCGGAGAGTAGGAGCAGCAGAGGTTCGCAGGGGGTGTGTATGTTGGCAAGCCAAAGGACAGCTAAACTACAGGAGAAGGCGGGGGAGTGCTGGGCAGTGTTCCACTGACCGGGCAGCACCCACAGGGGCTCGGTCCCCTCCCGGAGCTGCGGGCTCACAGGGCGCCTCGCCATTTTGCAAGGAAAGGAGGATTTTATTGGAAACCTCACTTTCCGCGACAACTGCAAACACTGAACATCTGCGAGCACCAGAACACCGGTCCCCTATTGGCGCAAACATTCGGATTCAAAGGAACTCCTCACTGCACCATGAAAAGGTCAGATTTCGCCTGGGATAAGGTGTGGTTTCTAATCCCCGTGGTGGGAGGGAAGCATGCGAGCCGCAGGACCGGCAGGAATCGGGAGGTCTGTACCTAGAAAAATTGGCAGCAGTTGGAGCTGCTGTGATCCCTGAATGTGGAAGGGAGTCTGAGCTGCTAACCGAAGTGACCTCTTAAAAGCAACTCATTTTAAACTGATGAGGAGGGTCAGACTAAGAATTTTCAAAGGAGTGCAGGACCCTTAGTCTGGCGCACAGACCCACTGTCCACACACTTGGGCTCTTTCTGACTCTGATTACTAAGCCCAATACATAGGAAAACCCAGGTGGAAAAACCCTGAAAGACTGCAGGGGGAAGTTGTTTTTTCGGAACCTGGGGAGCAGAGTTGGCTGTGACCATCGGTGAGGTAGCTCTGAGGCACACACCTCCACAAACCCATAGTGAGTGTCATAGAGGAGAAAAAAAAAAAAAAAAAGCTAGAGAGGCCTGGAAGTCAATTCAGAAACACTGCCACCAAGGGGCTGAAACGCTAATTGCCTCTGGTGTAAACAAGAATAAATACGAGAAATTAAGACACGGCCGGCTTAAAAAGCAGGACTGGCTTACAACACTGAGGAGCAGTGGAACGAAGCTGAACTGAAATACCACCCAGACTGGGAAACAGGCATACCAAACAGAATAATAGAGGAAGTGAATGACAGCCGCTACTGCACATTTCAGTCTTCCTATTTTTTAATTTTTAATTCTTTTTTCAATTTTTTTAAATTTTTTTATTCTAATTTTTTTATTTTCATTTTTTGCATCTTTTACTTAAGAAACTAATTTTTTTTCTTTTTCCACACTCGATTTTCACCTTTTTAATTATTACATTTTTATTTTCAATCAGCATTATTATTATTACTATTATTTTACTTTTTTTTTTAATGTCATTTGATTTTCTCTTTCTTTTATTTTGGGATTAGTGTCCTACATTCTATTTGCATCTTTCCCTTACCCTATCTCAACGCTAACATTTTGCCATCAATCTCTTCCTAACCTTTCCCCTTTTGGTCTATTGTTTATCTTAACCCTTTCTGGCTTTAGATTTTCACTACTTTTTCAGTTTACCCTCTGCTAAAATTTCACCCTGCTTATATATCTAATTCCCAACCCCCTGCTCCAAATGCATACATACCTCTCTCTACGCTACCTTAAAAAAATTATTTTTCTCTCTGGCCTTTAGTTGTTGTTTGCTTGAATGTTGATTAGATTGAATTTTTATGCTTTTTTATGAGCTTGTTTTGATTATTCTTTTTGTTTGTTTGGTTGGTTCTTTTGTTTGCTTTGTTTTTGTTTATTTTTACTTTTGTTTTCCCTTGCTTCACTTGATATTAGTTGGTGTTGCAGTTTGTATTAATCTCCAGGCGTGTGTTGCTGGAATTTGCTGGGATTAGTGGTTGTTCTAGTGGAGTTTACTGCCCATATATATAGTTTGTTCCCCTTTTCTCTCTTAGTATTGTTCTTGTCTCTCTTACTTTTTTTTCTTTTCTTTTTTTTCTGCTCTTTTCCCAAGTTCAGATTCACACTCTTTTTGGTTGTTGTTGTTCTTTCTTTTTACTCTCACTCTTCCACTCCTATTCCCTAATTTGTCTTTCTCTGGTGGTTACCTTTATTGGAGGTTATTAATATCGTGAATACAATTCTGTTCAGTGCCTTGTGTGTTGTGCCTGGTTGTGTTGTATTTTGTACCTTTAAATCAACGCAGGAGAGAGAGAACTATATGACCAGACACCCGGAGAAGAGAGACCATGGGGAGACAAAGAAATAGCCCCCATAGGAAAGAAAAGCAGGCATCACCAGAAAAGGAAGTAAACGAATTAGAGGCAAACAACCTATCAGAGAAAGAATTCAGAGAAATGGTCATAAGGTGGCTGAAAAGGATGGAAGACCAATTCGACAATATGAGTAAGAACCAAAAGGAAATGAAGGAGAATCAAGAAGAAATGAAAAATGACATAGCTGCTGTAAAGAACTCAACAGAAAGCATCAAGAGTAGACTAGAAGAAGCAGAGGACTGCATAAGTGAGCTAGAAAACAAGACGGAAAAAAATACCCAATTACAACAGCTTCTAGAAACAAAAATTAGAAAGCATGAGGAGAGCCTAAGGGAACTTCGGGACAACACAAAACAAAGCAACATCAGGATAATAGGGGTACCAGAAGGAAAGGAAACTGAGCAAGGAATAGAAAACCTGTTTGAAGAAATAATAACATAAAACTTCCCTGATATAGGGAAGAAAAAACCCACACAAATCCAAGAAGCTCACAGAGTTCCAAGCAAAATCAACCCCAAAAGACCGACGCCAAGGCACATTATAATTAAGTTGGCAAACACCAACGACAAAGTAAGAATCTTAAAAGCAGCCAGAGAGAGACAGACAGTTACATACAAAGGAACCCCCATCAGACTAGCAACTGATTTCTCAACAGAAACTCATCAGGCCAGAAGGGAATGGAATGAAATATACAAAGTCATGCAAAGGAAGGGTCTCAATCCAAGAATACTGTACCCAGCAAGGCTATCAATCAAAATTGAAGGTGAAATCAGGAGCTTCACAGACAAAAAAGGCCTAAGGGAGTTTATCACCACCAAACCACCAATGAAAGAAATGCTAAAGGGTTTGCTGTAAAAAAAAAAAAAAGAAAAAGAAAAAGAAAAAGAAAGAAATAGGAAGCAAAGAAGGAACACAGGGGTATAGAATAAAAATGGCGACAAATAAGTGCCTATCAATAATAACTTTAAATGTAAATGGATTGAATGCCCCAATCAAAAGACACAGGGTAACAGATTGGATAAGAAAACAAAACCCATATATCTGCTGTCTACAGGAAACCCACCTCAAAAAAAAGGACGCATACAGACTGAGAGTAAAGGGATGGAAAAGGGTTTTCCAGGCAAATGGAAATGAAAAAAAGCTAGGGTAGCAATACTTATATCTGACAAATTAGATCTCAAAGTGAAGGACATAACAAGAGATAATGAAGGCCACTTCATAATACTAAAGGGAGAAATCCAACAAGAAGAAATAACTCTGGTAAACATATATGCACCCAATACAGGAGCACCAAGATACATTAAAAAACTCCTGGAAGATATCAAAGGAGAGATTGACAGCAATACAATCATAGTAGGAGACTTCAATACCCCACTATTGGACAAATCCTCTAAACAAAAAACCAGCAAAGAAACATCAATCCTAAATGACTCACTAGACCAGATGGAATTAATCGACATCTTCAGAACATTTCACCCCAAAGCCACAGAATATACATTCTTCTCAAGTGCACATGGGTCATTTTCAAAGATAGACCATATGCTATGACATAGGCAAAGTCTCTCCAAATTCAAGAAGATAGAAATCATATCAAGTATCTTCTCAGATCACAGTGGCATAAAACTGGAAATCAACTACAATAAAAACAACCCAAAGAAATCAAACACATGGAGACTAAACAGCATGCTATTAAACAAGGATTGGATTACCACAGAGATCAAGGAAGAAATAAAAAACATCATGGCAACAAATGACAATGAAAACACAACAATCCAAAATCTATGGGACACAGCGAAAGCAGTCCTGAGAGGGAAGTTCATAGCTCTACACGCCTACTGCAAAAAACAAGAAACAATGGTAATAAATTACCTAACCCAACAACTCAAAGAGTTAGAGAGAGAGCAACAAGAAAAGCCCAGTGTAAGCAGAAGGAAAGAAATAATAAAGAGCAGAGGAGAGATAAACGACAAAGAGACCAAAGAAACAATACAAAAGATCAACAAAACCAAGAGCTGGTTCTTTCAAAGGATAAACAAGATTGATGAACCTCTAGACAGGCTCACCAAGAAGCAAAGAAAGAGGACCCAAATAAACAAAATCAGAAATGAAAGAGGTGAAATAACAACAGACGCCAACGAAATACAAAGGATTGTTACAAAATACTACAAACAACTCTATTCCAACAAACTGGACAACCTGGAGGAAATGGACATATTCCTTGACAAATACAACCTTCCAAAAGTCAATCAGGAAGAATCTAAACAGCTCAATAGGCCAGTAACTATGGAAGAAATTGAAGCAGTCATCAAAAAGCTTCCGGCAAACAAAAGCCTGGGGCCAGACGGCTTCACAGGAGAGTTTATCAAACTTTCAAGGAAGAACTAAAACCTATCCCCCTCAGACTATTCCAAAAAATTCAAGAGGAAGGAACACTTCCAGGCTCCTTGTATGAAGCCAGCATCACCCTAATACCAAAACCAGATAAAGACAACACAATGAAAGATAATTACAGACCAATATCCCTCATGAACATAGATGCCGAAATCCTCAACAAAATCCTAGCAAATCGGCTCCAGCAATACATCAGAAAGATCATACATCATGACCAAGTAGGATTCCCTCTCAATTTGTTTATGTGATGTATCACATTTATTGATTTGCGGATATTGTACCATCATGGTACAATATCCGCAAATCAATAAATGTGATACATCACATAAACAAACTGAGAGATAAAAATCACATAGTCATATCAATAGATGCAGAAAAAGCATTTGACAAAATCCAACACCCTTTCTTGATAAAAACTCTCAACAAGCTGGGAATAGAAGGATCATACCTCAACATAATAAAAGCTATATATAATAAACCCACAGCAAACATCATACTCAATGGGCAAAAACTAAAACCATTTCCCCTAAGAACAGGAACAAGACAGGGATGCCCACTCTCACCACTCCTGTTTGACATACTACTGGAAGTATTAGCTATCGCAATTAGGCAAGAAGAAGAAATAAGAGGCATCCAAATTGGAAAAGAAGAAGTGAAGCTGTCCTTATTTGCAGATGACATGATATTGTACATAAAAAACCCAAAAGATTCCATCAAAAAACTAATAGACTTAATAAATGAATTCGGCAATGTAGCGGGATACAAAGTTAATGCCAAGAAATCTATGGCATTTCTATACACCAATAGTGAACTTACAGAAAGAGAGTCTAAAAAAGCAATCCCATTTACCATCGCACCAAAAAAATTAAGATACCTAGGAATAAACTTAACTAAGGAGGTAAAAGACCTATTCGCGGAAAACTACAGGACACTGAAAAAGGAGATAGAGGAAGACGTAAACAGATGGAAGAACGTACCTTGATCATGGATTGGTAGAATCAACATCATTGAAATGTCCATACTACCCAAAGCAATCTACAGATTCAATGCACTCCCCATCAAAATACCAACAGCATATTTCACAGACCTAGAAAGAACTCTCCAAAAGTTCATCTGGAATAAAAAAAGACCCTGAATAGCCACAGCAATTCTGAGAAAGAAGAATAAAGTAGGAGGGATCTCAATACCAGATTTCAAGCTGTATTACAAAGCCACTGTTCTCAAAACAGCCTGGTACTGGCACAAGAACAGACATATAGATCAATGGAACAGAATAGAGAATCCAGATATCGACCCAAACCACTATGCTCAATTAATATTTGACAAAGGAGGCATGAACATACAATGGAGTCAAGACAGTCTCTTCAATAAATGGTGTTGGGAAAATTGGACACACACATGCAAAAAATGAAACTAGATCACCAACTTACACCATACACAAAATTAAACTCAAAATGGATACAGGACTTAAACATAAGACGGGAAACCATAAAAATACTAGAGGAGTCCACAGGCAACAAAATCTCAGACATATGCCAAAAGAACTTCTTCACTGACACTGCCCCTTGGGCAATGGAAGCTAAAGAGAAAATTAACAAATGGGACTACATCAAAATAAAAAGCTTTTTTACAGCAAAAGAAACAATCAACAAAACAACAAGAAAGCCCACTGCATGGGAGAACATATTTGCAAATGCTATCACTGATAAAGGTTTAATCTCCAACATCTATAGGCAGCTTATGCAACTTAATAAAAGGAAGATAAATGATCCAATAAAAAAATGGGCAATGGACCTAAACAGAATATTTTCAAAAGAAGACAGAAGGAAGGCCAAGAGACACATGAAAACATGCTCAAAGTCACTTATTATCTGAGAGATGCAAAGCAAAACAACAATGAGGTACCATCTCACACCTGTCAGAATGGCTATCATCAACAAATCAACAAACGACAAGTGTTGGCGAGGATGCGGAGAAAAAGGAACCCTCGTGCACTGCTGGTGGGAATGCAGACTGGTGCAGCCACTGTGGAGAACAGTATGGAGTTTCCTCAAAAAACTAAAAATGGAACTCCCATTTGACCCAATAATCCCACTCCTGGGAATATATCCGAAGAAACTAGAAACACCAATCAGAAAGGATATATGCACCCCTATGTTCATAGCAGCACAATTTACAATAGCTAACATTTGGAAACAGCCTAGGTGCCCGTCAGCAGAAGACTGGATCAGAAAACTGTGGTACATCTATACAATGGAATACTATGCTGCCATAAAAAAGACGGAATTCTCATTATTTGCAGCAACCTGGATGGAATTGGAGAACATTATGCTAAGTGAAATAAGCCAGTCAATGAAAGAAAAATACCACATGATCTCACTCATTTATGGATAGTAAAGAACATTATAAACTGATGAACAAAAAGATAGATACAGAGACAGTAAAGCATCAAACAGACTTTCAAATTACAGGGGGAAAGTTAGGGAGAGGTGGGGGAGATAAGAAATCAAATGAAGGACTTGTATGCATGCATATAAGCATAAACAATGGATGCAAAACTCTGGGAGGTGAGGGCATGTATGGGTGTGGGGTGGGGGGGTAATGGTAAGATATGTACACATATAATACCTCAATAAAAAATGGGGAAAAAAGATATAATAAAAAAATACACCCTAAGGCAGCTGTAGAAAGATTAAAAGATAATTAAGCCATATTTCCAATGATGACTTATTAGTTTTTATATTATTTAATCACTAATTCCTGGGACTTCTTCTTAGGAAAGGCAATTCCCAGGGGCTTCTTCCTTTATCCTGTCCGTGTCTATCACAGAAGTATAGGATATATGCTAGTAGGATGTATGAATATAAAGAAAAATAGAAAATAAATGTTATATTTTAAGTCACCAGAAACTGCAAACAATAATCTATACACTGGCATACAAAAGCCTAAGCGACCGAATAACTGAATGACTGGTTGACCAGTCGCTATAACACATACTTACCATTAGGGGGCAGACACTCAATGCAGGAGCTGCCCCCTGGTTCTCAGTGTACTCCCACAGCAGGAGTGCCGCTCAGCTGATTGACCCAATCCAGTGGACCACCAGCCCAGCAGCAGCCACTCACTCCCTCAGAAGTCCTGCAGGTCCAATCTCCAGAGAATGGGCCAGGCACTGATGGACAGGCTCCGCCAGCATTATCCCAACAGAACCGCCAGCCTCCTTCCTGGAAGTCGGCCTTGGTACCACAGCCACTTCCCCTCCCTAGACACTGTGCAAGGAAGAAATGATATAAAAGCGGCCGCCAGGTGGCTCCCAACAACTGGCATGAATGTCAGGGGGAAAGATCCAGATCCCAGGCCAGCAAGGGAATTCCACTGCCCACCTGGAGGGCTGATCACATCCCAGCCCCTCCCATCCCCCTTGGGACTTGTGCCAGATGCATGGTTCACAGCTGACAAGCACTGCTACAGCTGGGCGAGCCTCTCCCTATCAGGACTGACTGGGCGCAAGCCCGCAGCAGGTGCAGCAGAGCCAGGATGAGCAGGAGCGGCAGGCAGGAGCAGCAGGTGGACTTGGACTGCTGGTTTCAGCCCAATCCCTGCAGGCCATGCCAAGGGACCCCACCTGTGCACAAATTCGTACACCGGGCCTCTAGTATAAATGAGTAAAAGCTTTGAATTTTGAAATGTAAGAGATATTATCAGGATCTTAAAAAAATTGAATTATATGTAAGTTTAAAATGTCAATACAAATACATAGAAAATGTAACCCAATATGCTTCTCCACTATTACAATGCTGTAGTGGACATCTATTACTTTTGCTTTAGATGAATCATTCACTACTTGGTTAGTGACAAAATGTACCATAATTTCCTTGGGGAGCTGTCCCTCTTCTACTTTGCTTTTGTGCTTAGGGTGGAGCTGAGTTCATCCCAAGCTCTATGGGAAGCCACCTATGTCACTTAATCCTTGCCATTGAGAACTTCACATTTCCACAGTTATTGGTTCAGAGATGGGTACATGGTCTAGTTGGAGCTAGTGAGATTTTCACTAGGTTAAATGAAAGAAAAGCAAATGATCTTCCCTATTGCAAATGTTTACTTAAGAGGATCAAGTTGTTGTAGTCATCTTGCCACTGGAAGGGGTGAGTCTAGAGTCACTGGAGTACACCATAGTCTGAAAAAGAAGTGACACACAGCAGAAGGTAGAGCTAAAAAAGAGAGTGAAGTGGAGCTTTAGTGACATTGTGTGGTCCATACTCCTTGATATTTAGTTACACAAGTCAATAAATTCTTTAAATTTCAGGCAGTTTGAATTTTATTTTCCATCTGATAGATGTATATCATCATGAAGTCAGTGAGGAGTAGTAAGCTGTGAGCTTAGTTTAACCCATTCACATAATGTTCTTAAAGAAGAGTTCAGAAAACTTTAAGGGTACTAAATAAAATATGTAGAGCAACATAAGATGCCTCCACAGAACAAGCTGAACAAATAAAGCTGACAGATTTAGGAGCTGGAAGAAAATGGGGGCAGGTAAAAAACAATTCTTCTGATGAAAATTGTGGGGGGATGAGTGCACATTCTGTTCTCTTTCTTGAAGAATTTAGAAAGCTAACAAATTGGGGAAGGAATCAAATTATTAAGAAGTCCCAGCAGGCGAGGGGATCCCAAGGCAGGTGCTGGGAGTGGAGGCCATGGGGGCATAGGCTACCAAGGAGACAAAACTGAACCTCATGTCACCCTGCTTGGCCCCGGAGGATGGCTGGTTAGCCAGAGACAGGTAAGATTCCTCAAGGAAGGAACAACCTAAGACAGGCACAGTCGCAGAGGGGCCATCAGGAGAGAATTTGGGAATCAACAGAGGTGGGGCACAGACCCTCACCCCCCCCCCAACATTGCAGGGGCCCTAACCATAGCCCTTTCTGAGGAAGGTCTCCTGCCCCCATGGCTGCTTCGTGCTTTCCATGCCTAGCTCAGATCAGGACCCAGGTGACCGACAGAGACTTGGCCGACAGCAGCTGCCCTCTCACTCCAACAAGAATTGTTTGAGTTTTCTTGTACCCATGGTGTGGGGAAGTGGGTTTACGATATCTAAATCCAGCCTACCACTAGGAATGCTCAGGACCTACTCAAGAAGGCAAATAATCCCTTCCACTAATAGTTACAGGGTAAAATAAGATTGTTGTTAGAGTAATAAATTTGACAGTAAAATAGTAGTCAAGTTTTCAGGCAAATTTAAATTGGCTAATTGAAACAAGCGAATATTCTAGAAAAATTAATTGTACTGGACAAAAAGGTGTTCCTAAAGTGTTAACTAAAATTTTTATTGGTACTTCATCTCATGATAAAATGGTGCACCATGTAATGAACCTAAAACAGTAATAGTATAGTGCAAAAAATTAAAATTTAAAAGCCATCAAGACTACATTATAAAATTTTCAAAAGCCTCCTAACATTTAAATCAAAAAAGGAGGGGATAATAGAAGAATATCATGTAAGGAAAAATACCCTGTAAGTAAATTACATCTAGAAAATTAATACTTTAGAAAATTAATTGTAAGGCTAAAAGCAAGACACCCATGAAAAACACACAAAGTGTCAAAACAAGCCAGAGGAAAATCATTTGGGCAAAAAAAATGAAAAGGATCCCAAGTCAAATTTATAGAAAATATTCCTTTATTAACTTTTGGTCAAGAATATGTTTGTATATTTTCAGAAAACAACTCCGAGACCATGTGGATTCTAGCAACAGAGAGGAATCGACAGGACTACTCCAGCCATGAAGACAGAAGAGAAGCAGTCCAGAGATGGAAGATGCTGATGCGGCCTTCCCATACTAGCAGTTAGCTGCTGTGCATCACTGCAAGTTGCCCAGGACCAAATCAGAGAGAGTCGGACCTGCATTACCACCATTTCTCCACCATCTAGAACTGTAATGTCAGTACTGACATGTACACATAAGGAACTGTTGGACATTGAAATTGGGTCTCAAAAGAACTGTTGGCCCAGAAAGAAACTCACTACAGACTGATTCATTTGCTTTCACCATAACCATTATTGCTTGTCTCATTTTCGGTTCTTACAAGTGTATTTCTAATAGCACATGATCTCAGTCATCTAGGGGAAATAATGAACAACATAGACGGATGAACAAGAACAGACCCAGAAACAAGGAGGCATGGATCAGACTGTCGGGCCTCAGAGGGAGGGTAGGGGAGGGTGGGGGTAAAGGGGAGAGATCAACCAAAGGACTTGTGTGCAAGCATATGAGCCTAACCAGCGGTTAAGGACAACAGGGGGGGGGGGGCATGTGTGGGGAGGGGTGTGGGATGGGAATGGGGGGATGAGGACAAATATGTGATACCTTAATCAATAAAGAAATTTAAAAAAGAAGTCCCACTAGTAAATAATGGAGGATAATTTTGAGAATTTTTAAAACTTTACATAGGAAACTTATTTTTACTTTTTTGAAAATAAGTTTTATACCTCAAAATTTTAAAAATAATAAATTAAAAATGGATAAAATGTACATTTCCTGATGGGTCACTTGTTTCATTTTGTTAAATAGTAAATGACTCAACATAAACTTAGTGTGCGTGTGCACTTGCACGCATATGTGTGTTAAATGAATTAATATCTTTAAGAAAAGATCACAAACTCAAATATCTGTAGAGATTAGGCAGATAATATAAATAAAGGAAGTGAGTATTTGAGACAAAGGATCAGTGGGAACTGTGGTGAACTGGAAGGCAAATATGGTACTCAATTCAGTTGCCCTGTGGGAACATGGATTCAGTATTTCTGAATCCCCAGAGTTTTCAAGTAAGCCTTAAAAATCTGTATTTTCATATGAAATGCTCCAATTTTTATATATTTACAACATATATTTATATATTATGTTGTTGTTGTTGTCAATGCTGTGAGTGCCAAACAAAATAAAATCCAGGTTATTAGCCAGCAACATAAATTCCAGCATTCATTCATGCAAGAAATATTTATTTATTGAGTTACTACTCATATTCCAGACTGTATTCTAATCACCAAGGAAAAAAACAGTGAACAAAACACACAACATATCTGCCCTCATGGAGCTTACTGTCCTAGAAGCACACAGAGAGCAACACAATATATGGTAGTGCTTCTCATGTCTTTGTTCATAAAAGTTGCAAAAACAGAGGGTTTCAAAGGGATACCTATATAAGTGTACATATTTCCACATATGCAATTTTTATTACTCTTCTCCAGTAAATGAGTATTAACTCAAGTTATGTCTCAATATTATTGTTATATTTAACAATAAAAATAAAATATATATATTATTGTTATATTATGTAACAGAAATAATAATTACTTTTTCTAATTTTCCAGTGCTTTTTAGGGAGTATAGATACTAGAAAATTAAGGGACCTTTATTTGTTGAGCTCCTGCATGTATATATGTGAAATATTGTGAGCTCATATTATTATATACATAATTTTTTCTTTATTGATTAAGGTATTACATATGTGTCCTTATTCCCCAATTGCCCCCCCACACACCCGCACTCATGCCCTCACCCTCCTAGTGTCTGTGTCCATGGGTTAGGCTTATATGCATGCATACAAGTCCTTTGGTTGATATCTCCTTCTTACCCCCAACCTCCCCTACCTTCCCTCTGAGTTTTGATGGTCTGATCGATACTTCTCTGTATCTGGATCTGTTTTTGTTCATTAGTCTATGTTGGTCATAATATTTCATAAATGACTGAGATTATGTGATATTTATCTTTCTCTGACTGGCTTATTTCATTTAGCATAATGCTCTCCAGTTCCATCCATGCTGTTACAAATGGTAAGAATTCCTTCTTTTTTACAGCAGTGTAGTATTCTATTGTGTAGATGTACCACAGTTTTTTAATCCACTCATCTGCTGATGGGCACTTAGGCTGTTTCCAAATCTTAGCTATTGTAAATTGTGCTGCCATGAACATAGGGGTGCATATATCCTTTCTGATTGGTGTTTCTAGTTTCTTGGGACATATTTCTAGAAGTGGGACCACTGGGTCAAATGAAAGTTCCATTTTTAATTTTTTGAGGAAACTCCATACTGTTCTCCACAGTGGCTACACCAGTCTGCATTCACACCAGCAATGAAGGATTCCTTTTTTTCTGCATCCTCGCCAGCACTTGTCGTTTGTTGATTTCTTGATGATAGCCATTCTTACAGGTGTGAGATGGTACCGCATTGTCGTTTTGATTTGCATCTCTCAGATGATTAGTGAATTTGAGCATGTTTTTAGAAAAGTATCTATTTTGGTCCATTGCCCCCCCTTTTTTTTTATTGGATTGTTTAGCTTCCTTTTGTTAAGTTGTATGAGTTTCCTGTAACTGTTGGAGATTAAACCCTTATCGGTGATAGCATTGGCAAATATGTTCTCCCATACTGTGGGCTTTCTTGTTGTTTTGTTGATGGTTTCTTTTGCTGCACAAAAGCTTTTTATTTTGATGTAGTCCCATTTGTTTATTTTCTCTTTAGGTTCCACTGCCCTGGGAGCTGAAACAGTAAACAAATTGCATCTGCATATGTCTGAGATTTTGCTGCTTGTGGATTCCTCTAAGATTTTTATGGATTCCCATCTTATGTTTAAGTCCTTTATCCATTTTGAGTTTATTTTTGTGTATGATGTAAGTTGGTGGTCTAATTTCATTTTTTTGCATGTATCTGTCTAATTCTCCCAACACCATTTATTGAAGAGACTGTCTTGACTCCATTGTATGTTCTTGCTTTTGCCTCCTTTGTCAAATATTAATTGGGCATAGTAGTTTGGGTCGATTTCTGGGTTCTCGATTCTATTCCATTGATCTATATGTCTGTTCTTGTGCCAATACCAGGCAGTTTGGGGAACAGTGACTTTGTAATACAGCTTGATATCTGATATTGAGATCCCTCCAACTTTGTTATTCTTTCTCAGGATTGCTGCAGCTATTCAGGGTCTTTTTTTATTCCAGATGAATTTATGGAGAGTTTGTTCTAGGTCTGTGAAATATGCCATTGGTATTTTAATGGGGTGTGCATTGAATCTATAGATTGCTCTGGGTAGTATGGACATTTTAATGATGTTGGTTCTACCAATCCATGAGCAAGGTACATTCTTCCATCTGTTTATGTCTTCCTCTATCTCTTTTTTCAGTGTCCTGTAGTTTTCTGCATATAGGTCTTTTATCTGCTTAGTTAGGTTTATTCCTAGGTATCTTAATTTTTTTGGTGCGATGATAAATGGGATTGTTGTTCTTTTTAGTCTCTCTTTCTGTAAGTTTACTATTGATGTATAGAAATGCCATAGCTTTCTTGGTGTTAATTTTGTATCCTGCTACATTGAATAATTCATTTCTTAAGTCTAATAATATTTTGATGGAGTCTTTAGGGTTTTCTATGTACAGTATCATGTCATCTGTGAATAATGACAGTTTTACATCTTCTTTTCCAATTTGGATGCCTTTCATTTCTTCTTCTTGTCTAATTGCTATAGCACTTCCAGAACTATGTCGAATAGGAGTGGTGAAAGTGTGCATCCCTGTCTCATTCCTGTTCTTAAGTTAAATGGTTTTAGTTTTTACCCATTGAGTATGATGTTGGCTGTAGGTTTGTCATATAAGGCTTTTGTTATGTTGAGGTATGATCCCTCTATTCCCATTTTGCTGAGAGTTTTTATCAAGAAGGGATGTTGGATTTTGTCAAATGCTTTTTCTGTATCAATTGATATGACTTTGTGATTTTTATCTCTCAATTTGTTTATGTGATGTATCACGTTTATTGATTTTCGGATGTTGTACCATCCTTGCATCCCCGGGATAAATCCTACTTGTTCATGGTGTATGATCTTTCTGATGTAATGCTGGCTCTGATTTGCTAGAATTGTGTTGAGGATTTTGGCATCTATGTTCATGAGGGATATTGGCCTGTAATTCTCTTTCATTGTGTTGTCTTTATCTGGTTTTGGTATTAGGGTGATGCTGGCTTCATAGAAGGAGCTTGGAAGTGTTCCTTCCTCTTGACTTTTTTTGGAATAGTCTGAGGGGGATAGGTTTTAGTTCTTCCTTGAATGTTTGGTAAAACTCCCCTGTGAAGCCATCTGGCCCCAGGCTTTTGTTTGCTGGGAGTTTTTTGATGACTACTTCAATTTCTTCCATAGTTATTGGCCTGTTGAGATTTTTAGATTCTTCCTGATTGAGTTTTGGAAGGTTATATTTGTCAAGGAATATGTCCATTTCCTCCAGGTTGTCCATTTTGTTGGAATAGAGTTGTTTGTAGTATTTTTTAACAATCCTTTGTATTTCGGTGTGGTCTGTTGTTATTTCGCCTCTTTCATTTCTGATTTTGTTTATTTGGGTCCTCTCTCTTTGCTTGTTGGTGAGCCTGGCTAGAGGTTCATCAATCTTGTTTATCCTTTCAAAGAACCAGCTCTTGGTTTCATTGATATTTTTGGTTATTTGTTTGTTTTGTTTTGGTCTCTATGTCATTTATTTCTGCTCTGATCTTTATTTTCTCCTTCCTTCTGCTCACTCCGGGCTTTTCTTATTGCTCTCTTTTTAATTCTTTATGTTGTAGAGATAGATGTTTTACTACCATTTTTTTCTTGTTTTTTGAGGTAGACCTGTAGAGCTATAAACTTCCCTCTCAGGACTGTTTTCATAGTGTCCCATAGATTTTGGATTGTTGTGTTTTCATTGTCATTCATTTCCAGGATGTTTTTAATTCAGTGATGGGCAACCTTTTGAGCTTGGTGTGTCAAACTTCGCCAAAAAAACTGAGCATAACTCGGGTAGTGTGTCACTTTGAGGAAAAAACATTATTTCGCAAATATTTCATCCTCAGGAGCAGCAAATGTTTCATCCTCGGCATGCGGCTGCCTCAGCAACCACGTGTCATCAGAAATGGCTATGCGTGTCAGGGCTGACACGCATGTCATAGGCTTGCCATCACTGTTTTAATTCCTTCTTTGATCTTTTTGGTAACCCAATCATTGTTTAATAGCATGCTATTCATCTTCCATGTGTTTGAATTTTCTTATTGTTTTTATTGTAGTTTATTTCTAATATTATGCCATTGTGGTCTGAGAAAATGCTTGATATAATTTCAATCTTCTTGACTTTGGAGAGACTTTGCCTGTGACCCAATATGTGGTCTATCTTTTGAAAATGTCCCATCTGCACTTTAGAAGAACGTATATTCCATGACTTTCGGGAGAAGTGTTCTGAAGATGTCAATTAAATTCATCTGATCTAGTGAGTTGTTTAGGACTGCTGTGTCTTTGCTGATTTTTTGTCTAGAGGATTTATCCAGTGATGTCAGTGGAGTATTAAAGTCCCCTGCTATGATTGTATTGTTGTCAATCTCTCCAATTTTAAATGTGCAGGATTTGAATTTATCACCTCCTCCTTCTCCTTTTTCTTCATTTACATACTCAAAGAAATGGTATAAATATATCTTTAAAAATTGATATCAATATTTCAAAATAATCTTTGCTTGTTCCTAAATGGAATAATATTAATTTGAAGCACTGCTATTAGCCCTGAACAATTAGGGAAATGCAAATAAAAACTGTAATGAGATGCTATTTCACATCCACTATGATGGCTAGCATAAAAAGTCAAATAATAAGTACTGGTGAAGATGTGAAGAAATCCAAACCCTGATACAATGCTGGTGGGAATATTGAATGGTGGAGTCACTTTATAAAAAATATGACAGTTACTCAAGCCATTAAATATGGAGTTATTACATGACCCATCAATTCCATTCTTAGGTATATACCCAAAAGAAAAGAAAACATATTTCTATTCAAAAACTTATACATGAATATTTATGGTAGCCTTATTCATAATTGCCAAAAGGGAGAAACAATCCAAATGTCCATCAACTGATGTGTGGATGAACAAACTATCATATATATTCACAATGGAATATTATTCAGATATAAAATGGAATGACGTACTGATACATGCTATGACATGGATGAACCTCAAAAAAATATTACTAAGTGAAAGAAGCCAGTCACAAAAGACCACATATTATATCATACCATTCATATGAATTGTCCAGAACTGGGAAATCTGTAGAGGTAGAAAGTGGATTAGTGGGAGCCAGGGGCTGTGGAATGGGATGGGGTGTGACACCAAAAGGATAATGGGAATGATAGCTAAAATATATGGTGTTTCTTTTGGGGGTGATGAAAATGTTCTAAAATTGTGTTGATTTTTGCACAGCTCTGTGAATAAACTAAAAACCCATTGAATTGTATACTTTAAAATAGTGGAATTATATGATATAAGAAATATTTATCAATAAAGTTGTTAAAACAAACCCTAAGAACACTAGTCCCAAACAAGTGCCTCTTGTAACTAGGCAAATAAAACAGCACAGTAATCTAATACATACATAACCTTTAAACACGCAATCCTAAGTCACTTTGCAGGATTCATTATTCAACTTTACTTGTTTCCTTGTCATTCCCTAAATTTTGTGCTCTTGCTTTTTTCTCTCTACTATATAGGCTACTTGTCATCTTCGAAATCAGTGTCATTAAAATTTCTATTAGTCAATAATAGGAAATGGCACTTTCTTAATACATGAATAAAACAAGCCAGAATCCTTGCTGATAGCTGTGCAGGCTGTCCAAGCTCTGTGCCGCACCCCTCCAGAAGATGCCATGTACATAGAACACAATGTGAATAGTGCCTCCCAGAACTGGACAATGTGTAGCCTTGATAAAATCTTCTTTTGTTTCATTATCATTCTGTAATTACCTAGGGTCAAGTATGACTTCTCACTTCTCATACCCACTCCACAATATGTTGACTGATCTGTCATTTCTACTGATAAGTCTCCCAAATTCAGTCTTATTCCATTCTTGCTGCCACTTCCCTTATTTCACCATTCAATTTCCTTTCCTAAATATTGTAATAGCTTCCTAAGTTATCTTTTTTATCCCCATTTTCTTTCTACTATATACTTCATACCACAAGCAGAATTTTTTTTCTAAAGATATAATTATACTGTTCCCTGTTCAAAAGATCTCAGTGTTTCTAGTTACCTATAACACCCATAATTTTTAGGATGCCATTCAAAGTCCTTCACAATATCACTGTAACCTACTGTACAAATCTCATTTTTAACCGATGTTCTATACTATATCCACATAGGCCTATTCTCTGTTCCTCAAACCCATAATGCACTTTGCTGCTTCCAAACTTCATGTTGTCTCTCTTGTTTATAATGCCCTTTTATTCATTTCCAGCTGCTTAAATTCTATACACTTCCTTAGGGCCTCGCTGAAGTGCTACCATCTTCTGGTTGCCTTCTCCCATTCTTCTTATCAGAATGAATGGATCTTTATTCTTAAGGTTCATACTATTTTATTTATACTTTTCTTATCATACCCATCTTATGACTGGTATTATAAAATATCCATGTGTATCTCTATCCTATCCATCATGATCCTTCATCTTTCTTATTCATCATTTTTTAAAAATCCTCACCTCAGGATATGTTTATTGATTTTTAGAGAGGAAGGGAGAGAGAGAGAGAGAGAGAGAGAGAGAGAGAGAGAGAGAGAGAGAAGAGAAACATTGATCAGTTGCCTCCTGCACAAGCCACAACTGGGGATCAAACCCACAACCTAGGTATGTGTCCTGACTGGGAATCAAAACCAAAACATATTGGTGTATGGAATATGGACCACACCCAACCATCTGAGCCATCCAGCCAGGGCTCTCTTATTCATATTTGAATATAATAGGTACTTAAAAAACCTTCAGGCCCTGGCCGGTGTGGCTCAATTGGTTGAGTGTGGTCCTGTGCACCAAAAGGTTGCTGGTTGATTCCTGGCCAGGGCATATGCCTGTGTTTCAGGCTCAATCCCTGGTGTGGGGCATGCAGGAGGCAATCAATCAATGTTTTCCTCTCACATCAATGTTTCTCTCTCCCCTCTCCCTTCCTCTCTCTCTCTAAAAAGTCAATAAAAATATATATTTTTTTAATCTTCCAGAAAATGGAAGAAAAAAGAAATACACCATATAGGATTTGGGAAAGACAAAATGAGAGGCAGATGAAAAGAAAGAATTATATAAAAACACTATAAAGTAGAAATATATGGAAGAAGAAGTTGAAGACATAATATAGGTGAGAACCTTTAAACAAGAACTCAAAAAAATCTATGAGCTTGTATCATAGGATATATACAATTGATGACTGATGATTCATATTACAATATTCTTTGTAGAAATTATTTGATGGTTTCTTAAAACAAAATACAAAAAATCTTACATCATAAAATATAATAGAGGAGTACATGAATATCTGAAATTGAGGATAAATAAGAAAAAATAACTTTGATAGTATTTCTAAATTAAAGTATTTTTTTCTTTTAAGGGTATCAAATTCAAAGTTAGGATCATTTTATATCTGCGTTTGTACATCTTCTCACAATTGTAATTCATATGATTGTGATCACAAACATTTCCCACATTATTCATACCTTAATTGCCATGACACGATTTCTTTTACTAAGACTAGGTCTAATGGAGCCACGCAGTTTACAAAAGCAAAGCAAAGATAAAAATAATTTTACTTACAAAGATTGAGGTCCTCTTTTGGTTATCTTAAACTAATGTTTATTAGATTATATGCAAAATTCTGCCAATGTTACATTTTGGAAAGTTAAACAATGATACTTCTATGAAATTTGTACAAACCAGTATTTTATTAAAATAAAAGTGTGTCTCCAAGATAATTAAGAAAATTAGTTATTATTCTAGTTGACTAATAAATACTTATTTTGTACATGAGTATCTGTAACTTAAACATTTCAGGGTTCTATAAGTAGAAATAACACTGACACATAGAAAATTTCTTTTTTTAAATACTTTTATTAAATTTACTGGGGTTACGTTGGTTAATAAAATTATATAGGTTTCAGGTGTACAATTCTATAATACATCATCTGTATCTTGAATTTCAGTTCACTGCTCAAAGTCTTGTCTCCTTTTGTCACCATTTATAACCCCTTTACCCTCTTTTACCTGCCCCCACACCCCTTTTTCTTCTGGTAATCACCATAATGATGTCTGTCTATGAGGGTTTTGTGAGTTTTTTTACTTAATTCCTTCACATATTTCACCCAGCCACTAATCCCCACAATACCTGTCAGTGTTTCTTTGTATCTCTAAGTCTATTTCTATTTTGTTCATTTGTTTTGTTCATTAGATTCCACATATAAGTGAAATAATTTAGTATTTGTTTTTCTCTGACAGACTTATTTTGTTTAGTATAATACTCTCTAGGTCCGTCCATGCTGCTGCAAAAAGTAAGATTTCCTTCTTTTTATGGCCTAGTAGTAGTTCATTGTGTAAATGTATCACAGCTGTTTTTCTTTTTAATCCTCACCTGAGGATATGTTTTCATTGATTTTTAGAGAGAGAAAGGGAGAGAGAGACGGGGGGCGGGGATATCAATATGAGAGAGAAACATCAATCGGTTGCCTGCCATACACACCATGATCAGGGGTCAAACCTGAAAACTAGGTATGTGCCCTGACCGGGAATCAAACCCACAACCTTTTAGTGTATGGAATGATGCTCCAACCAACAGAGTAAACCTGGCCAGGTCCACCACAGCTTTTTTATCCACTCAACTACTGATGGGCATTTGGGCTGTTTCCAGATCTTGGCTATTGTAAATAATGTTGCAATGGACATAGGGGTGCATATATATTTTGAATTAGCATTTTGGATTTCTTGGGATAAATTCCCAGAAATGGAATCGCTGTGTCATAAAATAGTTCCATTTTTAATTTTTTGAGGAAACTCCATAATTAGAATAATGCTGGCCTCATAAAATGAGCTTAGGAGTCTTCCCTCCTACTGAATTTTTTTGAATAGTTTGAGAAGGAAAGGTGGTCTTTAAGTGTTTTGTAAAATTAACCTGTGAAGCCATCCAGTCCAGAACTTTTGTTAGCTGGGAGTTTTTAATTTTATTAATTGTAAAGGTTTTATTCAGATTTATTTTTGATTCTTCCTGATTTAGTTTTGGGAGATTCTATGATTCCAGGAATTTATCCCTTTTGCCTAGTTTTTCTAGTTTGTTAGCACATATTTATTTGTAGCATTTTCTTACAATCATTTGTATTTTTGTGGTGTCAATTGTTACTTCCTGTCTTTATTTCTGATTTTCTTTGGATCCTCTCCCTTTTTTCTTTACGAGTCTGGTTAAAGCCTTGTCAGTCTTATTTATCTTCCAGATTTTGGTTTCATTGACTTATTGTATTGTTTTTCTAGTATCATTATCATTTCTTTCTCCACTCTAATCTTTATTATTTACCTCTTTCTACTTTGCATTTTGTTTGTTGTTATTTTTCTAATTCTTTTAGTTGTAAGGTTAGATTGTTTATTTGATATTATTCTTGCCTCTTGAGGTAGGCCAATATTGCTATGAATATATTTCTTGAGACTTCTTTCATTGTGTCACATATATTTTGGGTTGTTGTATGTTCATTTTCATTTGTCTCAAGTTAACTTTTGATTTTTTCTTTATCTCATTGTTGAACCCTTTATTATTTAATGACATGTCATTTAGCCACCATGTGTTTGTGTGTTTTTTAGTTCTTTTCTTGTAATTGAGTTCTATTTTCAAACCATTGTGGTCAGAGAAGATGCTTGATATGATTTCCAACTTCTTGAATTTATTAAGACTTATTTTGTGTTTATGCTGAGTGAAATAAGCCAGTCAATAAAAGAAAAATACCACATGATCTCACTCATTTATGGATAATAAAGAACATTATAAACTTGAACAAAAAGATAGATACAGAGGCAGTAAAGCATCAAACAGTCTGTCAAATTACAGCAGGAAGGTTAGGGAGAGGTAGGGAAGATAAGAGATGAACCAAAGGACTTGTATGCATGCATATAAACATAACCAATGGACACAAAACTCTGGGGGTGAGGGCATATATGGGAGTGGGGTGGGGGGGCAATGGTAAGATATGTACACATATAATACCTTAATAAAAAAAATTGAAAAAAAGGACTTATTTTGTGTCTTAACAAATGTTGAGTGCATTTATATTTACAAGGCTTATATCCACTTGTTGTATTGATCTATTTAACATTGTGCAATGTCCTTTTTTATTTATTTTACTATGGCCTTTGTTTTGAAGTCTATTGTGTCTGTATATATATCATATATATATATACTAGAGGCCCAGTGCACGAAATTCATGCACGGGAGTCCCTCAGCCCAACCTGCACCCTCTACAATCCAGGAGCTCTCAGAGGATATCCTACTGATGGCTTAGGCCCACTCCCCATGGTTCTCTGCTCTCTGCGGGGCCTGGAGGTTTCCCTGCAGCCATGGAGATGAAGCCCCCATGCCCTGCTGTTACTCTCTGCCTGCTGCCGCCATGCGCCATGTGAAAGAAGCTCCCATGCCCTACAGTGTGCTCCGTCTGCCGGGCCTGGGGGCTTCCCAGTGGACATACTAAGGCAGCCCTCAAGCCCTGCTGTCTGGGCTCTGTCTGCCATGTCTGGGGACTTCCCTGCCACTGCCCCACTAAGGAAGCCGCCATGTCCGGCTTTGCAGGGCCTGGAGGCTTCCCAGCTGCTGAGATCAGGAAGCCGCCATGCCCTGCTCTGCTGGCACTGGAGTCTTCCCGATCGCCTCAGCGATCATCGGGAAGATGCCATGCCCTGCTCCTCCACCAGCTCTGTGTGCACAGGGCCTAGCGGCTTCCCGATCGCCACGCGACCATCAGGAAGACGCCATGCCCTGCTCCTCTGCCGTCTCTGTGTGCGCAGGGCCTGGCGGCTTCCCGCTGCCACAGCACTAAGGAAGCAACCATGCCCTGCTCTCAGTGTTCTGTTTGCTGGTGGGACAGGTCAGACACTCTAGCAGCGGGGCTGAGGGGACTGGGCGCCGCCACCTTGTGGGTATGGGGGCCGCCATTTTTGTCGCGGAGTGATGCCTAATTTGCATATTACTCTATTATTAGATAGGATGGCTTATTTTCTTACCCACTCAAGCTACCTTATGTCTTTTTTAAATTTTATTTTATTGCTTAAATTATTACAAAGAGTGGTATATATGTCTCCTTTTTTCCCCATTAACATTCCCCCGGCCTCCCCTAACCCCTATTATCTTGCATCTATTATTTATACTTACTAGAGGCCCGGTGCACAAAATTTGTGTACTGGCGGGGGGTGTCCTTCAGCCCAACCTGCACCCTCTCCAATCTGGGACCCCTTGAGGGATGTCCGACTGCCCGTTTAGGGAGGTTGGACATCCCTATCACAATCCAGGACTGCTGGCTCCCACAATCCAGGACTGCTGGCTCCAAATGGGCGGTTGGACATCCCTCCAAAAATCCAGGACTGCTGGCTCCCAACCGCCCACATGCCTATGCCTGATTGCCCCTAACTGCTTCTGCCTACCAGCCTGATCACCCCTAACCACTCCCCTGCCAGCCTGATCGACACCTAACTGCTCCCTGGGAAGCCCAATTGTCCCTAACTGCCCTCCCCTGCTGGCCTGGTCACCCCTAACTGCCCTCCCCTGCAAGCCTGGTCTCCCCCAACTGCCTTCCTCTGCTGGCCTGGTCACCCTTAACTGCCCTCCCTGCTGGCCTGATCACCCACAACTGCCCTCCCCTGCAGAAGCGGTCTCCCCCAACTGCCCTCCTCTGCTGGCCTGGTCCCCCCAACTGTCCTCCCCTGCAGGCCTGGTCTCCCCCAACTGCCCTCCTCTGCTGGCCTGGTCTCGCCCAACTGCCCTCCTCTGCTGGCCTGGTCACCCCTAACTGCCCTCCCTGCTGGCCTGATCACCCACAACTCCCCTCCCCTCCAGGCGTGGTCCCCCCCAACTGTCCTCCTCTGCTTGCCTGGTCACCTCTAACTGCCCACAACTGCCCTCCCCTGCAGGCCATCTTGTGGCAGCCATCTTGTGTCCAGATGAGGACAGCCATCTTTGACCACATG
Organism: Eptesicus fuscus; assembly: GCF_027574615.1. Classification (NCBI taxonomy): domain Eukaryota; kingdom Metazoa; phylum Chordata; class Mammalia; order Chiroptera; family Vespertilionidae; genus Eptesicus; species Eptesicus fuscus. Next base: position 30,209,427 of record NC_072473.1, read on the forward strand.
GGGGCAGCCATCTTGTGTCTTGGAGTGATGGTAAATTTGCATATTACTCTTTTATTAGATAGGATGTGCATGCATACAAGTCCTTCGGATGATCTCTTACTCCCCCCCACAAACCTCCCCAGCCTTCCCACTGTAGTTTGATAGTCTGTTCGATGTTGCTCTGCCTCTGTAGCTATTTTTGTTCATCAGTTTATAATGTTCTTTATGATCCATAAATTAGTGAGATATGTGGTATTTTCCTTCCATTGGCTGGCTTATTTCACTTAGCATAATGCTCTCCAGTTCCATCCATGCTGTTGCAAATAGCAAGAATCCCTTTTTATATAGCAGCATAGTATTCCATTGTGAAGATGTGCCACAGTTTTCTAATCCATTCATCTGCTAATAGGCATTCAGGCTGTTTCCAAATCTTAGCTATTATAAATTGTGCTGCTATGAACGTAAGGATACATATAATCTCCCTTATTGGTGTTTCTGATTTCTTGGGATATATTCCTAGAAGTGGGATTACTGGGTCAAATGGCATTTCCATTTTTAATTTTTTGAGGAAATGCCATACTGTTTTCCACAGTGGCTGGAGCAGTCTGCATTCCCACCAGCAGTGAAAGAGGGTTCCTGTTTCTCTACATCCTCTCCAGCACTTGTCGTTTGTTGATTTGTTGAGGATAGACATTCTGACAGGTGTGAGATGGTACCGCATTGTCGTTTTGATTTGCATCTCTCAGATGATTAGTGAATTTCAGCCTGTTTTCATAAGTCTCTTGGCTTTCTGAATGTCCTCTTTTGAAAAGTGTCTATTTAGGCCTTTTGCCCATTTTTTTGATTGGATTGTTTATCTTCCTTTTGTTAAATTGTATGAGTTTCCTATAAATTTCGGAACATTAAACCCTTATCGGAGATAACATTGGCAAATATGTTCTCCCATGCAGTGGGATGTCTTGTTTTGTTGATGGTTTCTTTTGCTGTGCAGAAACTTTTTATTTTGATGTAGTCCCATTTGTTTATTTTCTCTTTAGTTTCCATTGCCCTAGGAACTGTATTGGTAAAGATATTGCTACGACAAATATCTCCTATTTTGCTGCCTAGGGCTTCTTCTAAGATTTTTATGGTTTCCCATCTTATGTTTAAGTCCTTTTATCCATTTTGAGTTTATTTTTGTGTATGGTGTAAGTTGGTGGTCTAGTTTCATTTTTTTGCAAGTATTTGTCCAGTTTTCCCAACACCATTTATTGAAGAGACTGTCTTCTCTCCATTGTATGCTCTTGCCTCCTTTGTCAAATATTAATTGAGCATCCTGGCTTGTGTTGATTTCTGGGTTCTCTGTTCTGTTCCACTGGTCTCTATTCTGTTCTGGTGCCAGTACCAGGCAGTTTTGAGAACAGTGGTTTTGTAGTATATCTTGATATCTGGTATTATGATCCCTCCTACATTGTTCTTCTTTCTCAGGATTGCTGCAGCTATTCGGGGTGTTATTTTATTCCAGATGAATTTTTGGAGAATTTATTCTAGGTCTTTGAAGTATGCCATTGGTATTTTAATGAGGATTGCATTGAATTTATAGATTGCTTTGGGTAGTATGGATATTTTAATGATGTTGATTCTACCAATCCATGAACATGGTATATTCTTCTATTTGTTCATGTCTTCCTCTATCTCTTTTTTCTATGTCCTTCAGTTTTCTGAGTACATGTCTTTTACCTGCTTAGTTAACTTTATTCCTAGGTATCTTATTTATTTATTTTTTTTCGTGCAATGGTAAATGGGATTTTTTTTTTTTTCGCTTCTCTTTCTGAGAGTTCATTATTAGTGTATAAAAAGGCCATAGATTTCTGGGTGTTAATTTTGTATCCTGCTACTTTGTCAAATTCACTTATTAGGTCCAGTAGTTTTTTGATGGAGTCTTTGGGTATTTCTATGTATAGTATCATGTCATCTGCAAATAAGGACAGTTTTACTTCTTCTTTTCCAAATTGGATGACTTTTATTTCTTCTTTTTGTCAGATTGCTATGGCTAGCACTTCCAGTACTATATCAAACAGAAGTGGTGAAAGTGGGCATCCCTGTCTTGTTCCTGTTCTTAGGGGGAATGAATTTAGTTTTTGTCCATTGAGTATGATGTTGGCTGTAGTTTTGTCATATAAGAATTTTATTATGTTGAGGTATGATCCCTCTATTCCCACTTTGCTGAGATTTTTTATAAAGAAAAGGTGTTGGATTTTGTCAAATGCTTTTTCTGCATCGATTGATAGGATTATGTGATTTTTGTCTCTCAGTTTGTTTATGTGATATATCACATTTATTGATTTGCGAATATTATAGCATCATTGCATCCCTGGAATAAATCCCACTTGGTCATGGTGTATGATTGCTCTAATGTAATGCTGAATCTGATTTGCTAGAATTTTATTGAGGATTTTATCATCTATGTTCATCAAGGATATTGGCCTGTAGTTATCTATTTTTGTGGTGTCATTATCTAGTTTTGGAATTAGGGTAATGTTGGCTTCATAGAAAGAGCTTGGAAGTGTGCCTTTCTTTTGAATTTTTTGGAATAGTCAGTGGAGGATAGGTTTTAGTTCTTCTTTGAATGCTTGATAGAACTCCCCATTAAAGCCGTCCAGACCAGGGCTTTTGTTTGCTGGAAGATTTTTTATCACTGCTTCAATTTCTTTGGTAGTTATCAGCCTATTCAGGTTTTTTTATTCTTCCTGATTGAGTTTTTGGAGCTTGTATTTTTCTAAGAATATGTCCATTTCATTTAGGTTGTTCATTTTGTTTGAATAGAGTTGTTCATAGTAGTTTTCTCATAATCACTTGTATTTCTGTGGGATTGGTTGTTACTTTGCCTCTTTCATTTCTGATTTTGTTTATTTAGGTCCTCTCTCTTTGCTTTTTGGTGAGCATGGCTAGAGCTTCATCAATCGTGTTTATCCTTTCAAAGAACCAGCTATTGGTTTTGTTGATCTTTTGTATTGTTTTTTTTTTTTGGTCTCTATGTCATTTATCTCTGCTCTGATCTTTATTATATCCTTCCTTCTGCTTACACTGAGCTTTTCTTGTTGCTCTTTTTCTAATTCTTTGAGTTGTAGGGTTAGATAATTTACTACCATCTTTTCTTGTTTTTTGAAATAGGCCTGCAGAGCTACGAACTTCCTTCTCATGACTGCTTTTGCTGTGTCCCATAGATTTTGGATTGTTGTGTTTTCATTGTAATTGTTACCATGATGCTTTTTATTTCTTCTTTGATCCCTTTAGTAACCCAATCATTCTAATAAAGCATGCTATTTAGCCTCCAGGTGTTTGACTTTTTTTATTGTTTTTATTGTAGTTGATTTCTAGTTTTATGCCATTGTGATCTGAAAAGATGCTTGATATGAATTCTGTCTTCTTGAATTTGAAGAGACTTTGCCTTTGCCCCAATATGTGGTCTATCTATGAAAATGACCTATGTGCACTTGAGAAGAATGTATATTCTGTAGCTTTGGGGTGTGATGTTCTGAAGATGTCAATTAATTCCATCTGATCTAGTGAGTCATTTAGGATTGATGTTTCTTTTCTGATTTTTTGTTTAGAGGATTTGTCCAGTGGTGTTACTGGGGTATTAAAGTCCCCTTCTATGACTATATTTTTGTTAATCTCTCCCTTGATATCCTCCAGAAGTTTTTTTTTTTTTTTATGTATTTGGGTGCTCCTGTATTGGGTGCATATATGTTTACCAGAGTTGTATCTTCTTGTGGAATTGCTCCTTTTAGTATTATGAAGTGGCCTTCCTTATCTCTTGTTATGGCCTTCACTTGAGGTCTAATTTGTCGTATATAAGTATTGCTACCCCATCTTTTTTATTCATTTCCATTCACCTGAAAAACCTTTTTCCATCCCTTCACCATCAGTCTGTGTGAGTCCTTTGTTCTAAGGTGGTTTTCCTGTAGACAGCAGATATATGTGTCATGTTTTCTTATCCACTCAGCTATCCTATGTCTTTTGATTGGGGCATTTAATCCATTTACAATTTAAGTTATTATTGATAGGTACTTGTTTGTCACCATTTTTATTCTTTATGCCTGTTTTTCTTCTTCCCTTCTTTTTTCTTCTTTTTGTATCAGAACCTTTTGCATTTTTTACATTGCTGGTTTGGTGGTAATAAACTCCTTTAGTCCTTTTTTGTTTGTGAAGCTCCTGATTTCACCCTCAATTTTGATTGATAGCCTTGCTGGGTACAGTATTTTTGGATTCAGACCCTTGTTTTGCATGACTTTGTATATTTTATTCCATTCCCTTCTGGCCTGATGTGCTTTTGTTGAGAAATCAGTCGCTAGTCTGATGGGGGAATCCTTTGTAGGTAACTTTCTGTCTCTCTCTGGCCACTTTTAAGATTCTTACTTTGTCGTTTGTGTTTGCCAATTTAATTATAATGTGCCTTGGTGTCAGTCTTTTGGAGTTCATTTTGCTTGGGACTCTGTGAGCTTCTTGGACTTGTGTGAGTTTTTTCTTCCTGATATCAGGGAAGGTTTCTGTCATTATTTCTTCAAACAGGTTTTCTATTCCTTGCTCAGTTTCCTCTCCTTCTGGTATCCCTATTATGCAGATGTTGTATCATTTTGTGTTATCCCAAAGTTCCCTTAGGCTCTCCTCCTGTTTTTTAAGTTTTTTTTTCCTAGATTCTGCTCTGCTTGGGTATTTTTTCCTACCTTGTCTTCCAGCTCACTGATGTGGTCCTCCCCTTCTTCTAGTCTACTGTTGATGCTTTCTATTGAGTTCCAGGGCTACACTGAACCCAACGGCCAAGAATTTTGTTGGGGGCAGTCTTTCTCTGAGGCTCTAGTTTCCACTGCACCCGTTTCTCCCTCCAGCCTGGATCCCAAATCTCACCTTTCTTTAGGCAATGCCATCTGTGTTTAATTCACCAGTTCCGGGTGGATGCTCTTTGATTCAGCTGTTCCTTCTGCTCTGTGATAAAGTGCAGGGCCCGTGCACAAATTACCACATTTGTCTCCCCCTGAGCAGACCTCCCAGGTACCCGTGGTCAGGGAGGTTGGAGTTCCGGTATTTGTGGATTTGCAGCTGAGGTACCTGGTCCCTGGGTGTTGTTGTTGTAAGGTCCCAGGAGGTATTTGAGACCTCCCTGGTTGAAGGTAAGGCTGCAGTTCTGATCACAGTCAGTCTCCGATCACAGCCATCTCCGCTTCAAGATGGCGCGGCCTCTGCGGCAGAGCAGGTAGCTCCGGGAGAGATTTCAGCCACAGTAGAGTCTGCCCAGTCAAGGGGGCCGGTCCACCAGTCCCCAACAGTCCCTTGGAGTATAGCTGTCCCTCACTCACAAATACTGACACTCCCCGCACATCCACACAATCTCCTTTCATTCTCTTACTCACACTATCTAGCAGCCTGCAGTCCCATCGGCAGCCATCTTCTTCCTCTACCTTATGCCTTAATTGGAGCATTTAATCCATTTACATTTAATTATTGATAGTTACTTATTCATTGTCATTTTTTCATTTATTCTTTATATCTATGTTCTTATCTCTCTTTTTTCTTAATTTTTCTTAAAGAAGGCCCTTTAACAATTCTTGTAATAATGGTTTGGTGGTAATGGCCCTGTTAGTTGTTGCTGTTGTTATTTTTGTTGGGCAAGCTCTTTATTTTGCCTTCAATTTTAAGTGAGAGCCTTTCTGGGTAGAGGACTCTTGGTTATAGACCCCTACTTTTCATCACTTTGAATATTTTATGCCAGTCCCTTCTGGCCAGAAGTGTTTCTGTTAAAAAATCAACTGACAGCCTTGTGGGAGCTCCCTTTTTGGTAAATAACTGTCTTCCTCTTGCTGTTCTTAACCTTCGTTCTTTATCTTCAACTTTTGCCATTTTAATTATGATGTATTGTTGTGTGGACCTCTTTGGGTTCGTTTTGTTTGGGACTCTGTGCTTCTTAACCGTGTGTGGCTATTTCTATCACCACATTAGGGAAGTTTTCTATCATTATTTTAAAAAATAGGATTTCAATTCCTTACTCTCTTTCTTCTCCTTCTGGCATTCATTGATGTGAATTTTGGTACACTTGAAGGTGTTCCAGAGGATCCTTATATTATCCTCATTTTATAATTCTTTTTTCTTTTGCTATTCTGATTGTTTTCTGCTTGCGTATCTTCCAAATCACTGACTTCATGCTCTGCTTTATCTACTCTACTGTTGCTTTGCTGTAGTGTATTCTTCATTTATTTCTGTTTTTTTGTTACTTATCTACATTTTTACATTTCCTATCTCTTTGTTGAAGTTGTCACTAAGTTTATGTACTCTTCCTTTAAATTCATTAATCATCCTTATAGCCATTCTTTTGAACTCTGCATATGGTAGAATTCTTGTCTTCAATTTATTTTGTTCTATTTCTGGAGTTTTGTTCTATTCTTTCATTTGGGACATGCTTCTTTGTCTCCTCATTTTAGTTGCTTTCATGTGTTTGTTTTATGTATGAGGTAGAACTGCTTTGTCTCTCAATCTTGGTAGAGTGGCCTTATGTAGTAGGTATCCTATAGGGCCCAGTGGCACAGCCTCCCCACTCACCTGTGCCGGGCACTCCAGGGCCCCTGTTAGACTGTGTATATCTCCTGTTGTAATTGAGCCTTGATTTATTCCCCAGCCAATCAGTGGGGAGGACTGGCCATGACCACCTTGAAGGATATGTTGTTTAGGGATCAATTACATGGAGCAGAACTCACTTCAGAGGAGCTCAGGTACCCAGCAAGTCCACCCCTTGAATATGTTTCTTATGGAGGTATTTGTGTGGTGATTCAACATGGTCTGAAGCTGTCCACTGGGTTTCCTTGCTCTGTGGCATTCTGGGAGGTGCAGGCCAAGGTCAGCCATCACCTGTGGCCTGCTGGGCCCACCTGGCATACCCTATAAATTGATATGCAGAAGGCTGCTACTTTTGCTGGGCTTGGAAGTGACTGGGAGTGACCAACCTATGAACCAAGCCCAGCTGCTGCTAGTACCAGGCCGGGGGCTACTTAGCAAGGGGTACTGAGTACTCAGAGGCCAGATGCTACTTACTTGAGAGATTTTAAGAAAGTTGGCAGTGTTAACATAAAAAGATTCAAACCTATAAAGAATTTTTGTGAGTTTATTTGAGCCAAATTGTTGACAAATGCTGGGAAGCAGAACCTCAACCAACTGAGATAATGCTCTGGAGAATGGCAGGTTATATCTATATTTATACATTGCTATCAAAGGAAGGGATGTAGGTGGGTTACATGAAATTAATTGATGATAGACTAGAGAGGCTGGAGAAAGCAAAGCAGGGAAACCACAGGGATTGGATTAAAAGTAAAATGATAGACACCTACATAGGTGGGTGCAGGAACAATTGACATGTTAACAATGAAGGAATTTGTGGTATTTGTCCTGGAGCCCAGGCACATTAGGTTGTTCCCCAAGGGGTCCAGAATAGGGAAAGTTACAAGTTACCCAGACATTTCAAGGGTATGTTATTATATATGCAAAAAGACAGATAGGCTCAATTAAGGTAAATGTTGACCTTGTCAGTGAAGATACCAGCCTAGGATATAACTACCTACCGTAACTGCTTTTAGTTAAAGTTTAATTTCAGACCATCCTTTGTGGTTACTTTAGGTCTCTGAGTTTCCAAGACCTCCATGCAGGCCTTCCCTGAGCTTGTCAGGTTAGCATGTGGCCTCTTTCATCCACAGCAGCATGAGTTAAGGCAGGCTGGTCATTTATATGGAAAAGACACTGGAAAAGTTCAAGTGGGCCTGCAAGTTGGGTGGGTCAGATTCTCAGGTAATCACCAAGACAGGGCTAACAGCCTTAACCAGGTTGATGGAGACTCAGATATGGTGCTAGTCTGCTGGCTCTGTGGGGGAAGGGCTCAACAAAGGAACAGTGGCCTCTGCCAGCAAAGTAGCCCCCACCTTAAATCCTGATGCCAAACAATTTAGTTCCTCCCAATATGTCTGTGGTGCCTTTTGAGCTGCTATCTGAGTAAGTCCATGGGGGCCCTTTACTCCAGCAAACCTCTATCTCACTCAACCACAATCCCAGTGGTTTTAAAGCCAGAAGTTATGGGAAATTCTCTTCCTGGCACTGGAATCCTAGGTTGAGGAACCTAGTGTGGGGTTGGGATGACATCGCTTCTCAGGAAAGACCTCCTTAGCTGAGATATTTCTCTGTAATTTTGGCTGCTACATGTGGATGTGGGACCAGCCTGGTCTTCATCTCGGCCCCCCGCCCCCCTGCCCCATAAGTTTCTATGTGGCTTCTTCTTTATATCTTCAGTTAAAGGACATCTGTTTGGCTATATCTCAAGCAGTTTAAATTATGGTCATTCTGTAGCTCAGTAATAACTTTAATATGGTTGTGGAAAGTTCCAAGTACCACATTTACCTATGCTACCATCTTGACTGAAGACATATGGAAGGTTTTGAATGCTAGGCTGAATTGGCATTAGTTGTCTTATTTGCAATAATGTCATGAGGTGATATTTATATATTATTAACACATAACTTAGAACTTCACACTTAATATTAAATATAATAGGAGATTAAAAATGGCAGCAGAGTAAGGGGATGCTGCACAGACACTCTCCCAGGACCAAACTGAAATTACAACTAAAATACAGAAAAACTTCCTGAATAATCAATAGAAGACTCACTGGAGAGAACTCTGATATCCGAGGATGGAAAGTGGAGACCATATAGAGACTAGCAGGAGGGACTGAGGCGCAAAAGGACTGGCGGGGCTCCCACAGTCAGCAACTGAAGTTCTGTAGAGATATCTCAGCTGTGGGGGGTGGCCACTGAGAACTCTGGGGTCTAATCCCAAAGCTGGGCACTCCTGCAGAGAGCACCAGAACTGAGAAGGGTACCTACATAACATCTGGCTATGAAAAGCAGCTGGGTTGCTGTCTGCCAGGGAGAGACAGCTGGAAATGCAGGCACCCTCTTAAAGAGCCAATGCACAAAATTTCCTGTGGAGCCACTAACCTTGTGCTCCAGCAAAGGGAGGACAAAGTGGACTGGAGCTGTGTGAGCAAAGGTCAGGATGGAGGGGGTTGGGGACTCTGGATTTAGAGCTCATTCCCTCAAGCTGCAGGGGTCATTTTTCTCACATAGACATTTGCTATACAGACAGCTTTGCCTGGGGGGAAGACAGTTAACCCAACCTATTGGAAAACACCTTGCCCCGAGGTGCAGTGTTTCTGATGCCCATTAAGAGACTGAGAATAACAATTAGCCTCCAGTCAGAATCAATTGCCCTGCCCTGTTGAAAAAAACTGCTCACCACACCTATGGATGATTGCCTGAGGGCTATTCAAGATAGAATCCTATCAGTCTGTAGGGAGAGGTGGTCTATGGAGGCTTTGAGGCTTTGCCTGATCTAAGTAGTCAGAAACAGCATTTGACTTTGTCCTGCACTAGAGATAACAGATCTACCTGATATATTGTCATGAACACAAACAGGCAGCCAAAATGAGGAGACAAGGAAACAACCCACGAAGGAAAGAACAACAGAATGTTCCAGAAGAAGAGATAAATGAAATGGAGACAAGAAATTTATCTGATACAGAGTTCAGAATAATGATGATAAAGATGTTCAACAGCATGAGAAAAGATATAGTAATTATGAAACAGAAATAAAGAATGACATAGCACAAAAAGAACACATTGGAAGGAATACACAACAGATTAGGGGAAGCTGAGGATTGAATCAGTATATTAGAAGAAAGGGTTGAAAAAAATCACTCAATCAGAGAACCAAAAAGAAAAAAAAAACAATTAAAAAACAGAAGGACAGCTTAAGGGAGCTGTGGGACAACATGAAATGTAAAAATATTCGAATAGTAGGTGTACCAGTAGAGATAGATAGGGAAAAGGGGATAGAGAACATATTTGAAGAAATAAGGGCAGAAAATTTTCTTAACCTTATAAAGGAAAAAGTCACACAAGTTCAGGAGGCACTTTGTCCTGCACTAGAGAAGAACCCAAACAGGTGCACAAGCAGACACATCATAATTAAAATGCCAAAACTTAAAGACAAAGAGAGATTCTTAAAGGCAGCAAGAGAAACCCTAAACAAAATATTAGCAAGTGAGGTCCAGCATTATATTAAAAAAGATCATACACCATGACCAAGTGGGATTTATTCCAAGGATGCAAGGCTGGTACAATATTCACAAATCAATAAACGTCATACATCACATAAACAAATTGAAAGACAAAAATCACATGATCACATCAATAGACACATAAAAAGCATTTGACAAAATCCAAAACCCATTTTTGATAAAAAAAAAAAAAAAACTCTCAGCAAAGTGGGATAGAAGGAGCATATCTCAACATGATAAAGGCCATGCATGACAAATCTATAGCAAAGATTATACTCAATGGGCAAAAAATAAAACCATTTCCCCTAAGAACAGGAACAAGACGGGGATGTCCGCTTTCACCACTCTTATTCAACACTAGAGAGTGCACAAAATTCGTGCATGGGGGGGGGGGGGTCCCTCAGCCCGGCCTGCACTCTCTCCAATCCAGGACCCTTAGGGGGATGTCTGACTGCTGGTTTAGGCCCAATCCCTCTCACAATCCAGGACTGCTGGCTCCTAACTGCTCACCTGCCAGCCTGCCTGATCGCCCCTAATCACTCTACCTGCCTGCCTGATCACCCCAACTGCTCTCCCCTGCCAGCCTGATCCCCCTAACTGCTCTCCCCTGCTGGCCTGATTTCCCCTAACTGCCTCTGCCTCAGCACCGCCACCGTGGCTTTGTCCGGAAGGTCATCCAGAAGATGTCTGGTCTAATTAGCATATTACCCTTTTATTAGTATAAATAGTACTTGAGAAGTTTGTGACGCAGGAGACAAAACACAGAGAGTCCAGGCAATTAAAAGCAGGGAAATTTTAATCTTGCACTCCCAGGCGAAATTCGCTGGTCTGCGGGTGGGCCAGGGAAGTTCGAGCCAAAAGGGTGTATAGGTACTTCTTTTATATAGCTGTTTAGTGGGGGTAGGGCAGAGGGCATGAGAGGTGTGGAATTTCTGCCTCGGACAAGGGGTCTAGCAAGGCGCCAGTTATCTCTGTCACCATCTACCTTGCAGATGCATGCATCGGCTCTGGACTTCCCCCCTGCCTCGACCTAACATCCTGGCCTTTTGGTGATAGGGGGCGCTGAAATCATCCTGGCTACTTCCTGCTGACCAGGGGCAAAGAGGGTGGGGTATGTTAAAGGCCAGGGTCAGGTAAAGGTGGGTTGAAGGGCAGCTGAGTGTAGGGGTGGAGCAGGAGCTGGTTTACAGTCACCCGAGACATTTCCACGATCCTGGAGTGGATGAATTTGAGGAGTCAAGAAGCTAGGGAAAAAAAGACACAGATGAGAATTAGGGGCCCTATCAGGTGTAGGATCCAGGTAGCTAAAGGGCTTTGGAGCCAGCTGAAAAGAGAGTTGTCCCGGGAGTGTCTTGCACGTAATTCTTCACTCAGCTTAGTCAGGATCTGCAGGTTCTGTTCCACCACTCCAGACTCGTTGATGTAGTAGCAGCATTCTTCTTGAAGGAACATGCAGGTTCCCCCTTTTTCTGCAGTAAGAAGGTCTAGGGCCCATCATTTCTGCAGGGCTATTTGGGCTACCAATGTTACTTGCCGCTGCAGGGAGGCTAAGGAGGCAGTAGTAGACTCCAGGGCTATCTGGAGTTTGTCATTAAAATCCTGAGCAGAGATTATGCTGTTCCTGAGCCCTCTCCCCCCCAGCTAGGCTTACTGAGGCAGCGATACTTACCCCCAACATGACAGGGAGGAAGGCAGCCCGGCGGGCCCGGGGGTGGGATGAAGGGAGCAACCAGGCAAGCTCCGACTCTCCATACAAGGTTAGTTGGGGAACTACTGTGACCACGAAGCAAGGCCTGGGGTCAGAGGAGTTTATGCAGTTGCTTAAGGTGCCATTGCACCAAAAGAAGGTACCCAGGCTGGCCTTGGTGGGAATGGCTGCAGTGTGGTTTTGGGTACAGTTCCAAGTGACCCATCCCACAGTTACCGGTTTGCTGGTCTGGTAGCATAACCGCGGGGGCAAGGTGGGTTATGGAGTTTCGGGTTCCCAGAGGGGAATGCCAGCCAGGGGAGGCTGACATTCACCATGTCCTTGGGTTCCTGAAGGAGTCATGAGTGGGACGGCAGCCAGCAAAGGTCTTTGAAAAGAGACGCATAGAAAGTAGTGAGAGACATTGGGCAGGGTGCGGGTCTCATTAAGGAATAGTAGTGTCTTGGATAAGTTTGAGCCAAGAAGACAGGACTTCTACCCAGGGGCAATCAGGCCGCTTCGCTTTAAGGGAATGTTCGGCCTGTAGGATGCTGTTGGAGACCTGGATTTGGGCCTCCTGGGCCATGACATATTCCCGGGAGATGTAGATGGTCCAGGAAGGGGTTGAGCTCCAACCACCCCCATATAGTTTTCCCATAATGCCCGCAACCAATCGCTGGTCCCAGGGGTCCCGGACCCTGAAGTTGAAGGTCCCGTCCTTCCAGAAAAAGGGACCAGACCTGACCTCATTGTAGGCATCATGGATGACACAATCTGACCAGCGGCAACCCCCATAGGTGTTGACGTCTCAATTACACCTGTCTGGGTTCCGCTGGTCATAAGCAAAACAGGCATATGGTCAGCCACTGTTGAACACTGACTGGAGGTCGACAGCAATCAGAATCTCCACCTGGCATCCGACCAGAGGGCAGTCCTGAGATCCTACCTGCTGGGTGACTTGTGTGCTGTCCTGGTCATAGGTTTCACGGACCTTGAACCTCCACACATAAGCAGGTGGGGGTGAGTATAGGTTGACCAGAGCCGGGAGGAGAAGAAGGAGGGGCAGGACCGTAGTGGGGCCCAACACCTCACATTTATAGAAGTCATGCTGCTCCGGGATCCTCTTGAGTCTGGAGAGGTGGTGACAGGATGGATTGCCAAGTAGTTTGGCCGTGGTGGGGGTTGTGAGGATTACTGTGTGAGGTCCCATCCACCTGGGCTCCAAGGCCTTGGGATGTAGATTCTTAAGGAGGACTGAATTCCCCGGCTGAAGGGCTGGTCCTCAGGAGCCTTCGTCGGCTGGTTCTGGCCTGGGCAGAAACCTGTCAGCGTGTTCCCAGAGCAGCTGCCTTAGTAGAGACAGGTATGGAAGATAAGTAGCCAGGAGAGGAGGGTCAGTAGGGAGACGATGGTTGAGCAAGAAGGGTCTCCCATATAGGAGTTCAAAAGGGCTTAAGAAGGTGTGGCTCCTTGGTGTAGCCTGGATTCTGGTCAGGCCATGGGCAGGAGGTCCGGCCAGGAGCTGCTAATTTTTAGAGATAGTTTAGTTAGATGGTCTTTGAGGAGGCCATTGACCCTCTCGACCTTACCCGATGATTGTGGGCGGTAGGGTATGTGCAGTTTCCAGGAGATGCCAAGTAAGGTACTAACCTGCTGAACGACCCTTGATATAAAAGCTGGGCCATTGTCTGATTGTATGGAGGTGGGGAGGCCGAACCTAGGGATTATGTGTGTTAACAGGGTCTCAGCCGCAACCTCAGCAGTTTCCTTGCGGGTAGGGAAGGCCTGTACCCACCCTGTCAGGGTGTCTACCATGGTAAGCAGATATTTGGTCTTCTTGTGGGGAGGCATATGGGTGAAGTCTACCTGCCAGTCCTGCCCTGGGAGGTGTCCCCTCATTTGATGGGTAGGAAAGTTGGGGCACATTCCTCCCTGGAGTGAGACAGCTGCACATGTGGAGCAGGAGGAGCAGGCACTCATGACTGCCTCTCACAGTGTGAGAAAGGTGAAGAGGGGTTTGAGGAACCTCCAAAGTGCCAGCGGTCCAATGTGCAATAACTGGTGGACCTGTTGGACAATGGCTCCTACCTGAGCCTTGGGAAGGGCAATCTTGTTATTTATAAAGATCCATCCCTCAGGACCAGAAGAGCCTCCCCGTTGTAGGAGTTTATTTTTTTCTTCTTCTGTATATTGAGGGGTAATGGAGAGAAGGGAAAAGAACAGGACCGGGGCTGGGGACACTTCACCCTGAGTTAAGCCTCTGGCCACCGCGTCTGCTCGGGCGTTTCCCTGCGTAACCATCAAGGAGTCAGTCTGATGGCCTCGGCAGTGCACAATGGCTACCTGGGAGGGAAGCTGTAAGGCATCAAGTAAGCAGGTTATGAGTCTAGTGTTGATAATAGGTGAGTCTTTAGTGGAGAGAAAGCCCCTCTCCCTCCAAATAACCGCGTGGCAATGGGCTATCAGAAAGGAATATTTGGAGTCTGTATATATGTTTACCCTCCTCCCTTTGGCCAGATGCAGGGTCCTGGTCAGCACAATGAGCTCAGCCTTTTGAGAGGTGGTACCTTCTGGGAGCTGGGCCACCTCCAGGGTCAGCTCGAGTGTTACTACCACATAGGAGGCTTTTTGACATCCCTGGGGGTCTAGGCACGAACTTCCATCCACAAACAGAGTTAAGTCAGGATTAGAGAGAGGAAGATCTGAGAGTCCCGCCCGAGGTTGAGTGAGGGCCTCGACAACCTTGGGGCAGGAGTGCATTACCACAGGTTGGGTGGAGGCAGCAGGAAGGAGAGTGGCTGGGTTCAGGGCTGGGGACTATGTAAGGGAGATGTCAGGGCTCTCGAGGAACAGGAGATGGAGTTCCTGCATGTGAGAGGGGGAAAGGAGTGATAAGGATCGGTGTGACAGAAGATCCTGTAGCCTATGGGTGGAGAAGACCTGTAAGGGTTGCTGGAGGCAGATCTTCTGGGCCTCCTTGGTGAGAGCAGCAGCTGCAGCCAGAGCCTGGAGGCCGAGCTGCCATCCCCGAACCGTGGGATCAAGCTGTAGGCTACGGGGGTGAAGGCTGGCCCTAGGGGCTGGATGAGGACCCCCATATCTATTCCCTGTTTCTCATCAGTAAATAGTTGGAAAGGGTTAGAGATGTCCGGGAGAGAGAGGGGGGGAGATGCCAGAAGGGCATCCCGGAGCTTAGAAAAAGCCTGGCGAATGAGGGAGGGTGAGGAGAGGGGGCCTACTGGTGTTTCTTTAGTGGCCTGGTATAGAGGCTTAGCTAGGAGAGCAAAATTTAGGAACCAATGGCGGAAGAATCCTACCAGCCCTAGAAAGGACAAGATCTGTTCCGCAGAAGTGGGAGGCTGTAGGTCTCGTATTGCCTATGCTCGGTCAACTGTCAGTCCTCGGGAACTGGGCGTCAGACAGATCCCCAAGTAAGTGATGGTGGGGCTGACAGTTGCGCCTTGGCAGGGGACACACGGTATCCTTTGTCCCCTAGAAAGTTGAGGAGGCCAGCTGTCTGCCTCCGAGAAGTGTCTAAAGAGGGGCTGCAGAGAAGGAGATCATCTACATACTGGAGAATAGTGCTGGGTTCTAATGAGCATTGTTGGAGGTCTCTGGCTAAGGCCTGGGCAAACAGATGAGGGCTGTCTCTGAACCCCTGGGGCAGAACCATCCAGGTGAGTTGGCGGGATACCTATTCATCTGGGTCCTCCCAAGTAAATGCAAACAGGTGGTAAGAGTCTGGATCCAGAGGGATGGTAAAGAAGGCATCCTTGAGGTCGAGGATGGAAAAGTGGGTGGTACCAGATGGGATGCGGGAAAGGAGAGTGTAAGGATTGGGGACCACCGGGTAGATGGGGACCACCGCATCATTGATTAGTCGGAGATGCTGCACCAGCCGGTAGGTCCCATCTGCCTTCCTAATGGGGAGCATGGGGGTCTTGCAGGGAGAGTCGATAGGTCTGAGGAGACCCTGCCCCAGAAGCCAAGTAATGAGGGGTTTGAGCCCTCGGCAATGAGTTAGGTAGATAGGAAACTGGGGATGGGAGGGAAACGAGGTGGTGTCCTTAAGTCTGATCCTCATTGGGGTATGGTGTCTAGTAACCACCAGGGTAGAGGTATCCCATACTTTTGGGTTGACAAGGGATGCAGGCAGTGAGGGATAAGTGTTCCTATGAAGGGAGGGGGCCAGGAGCAGAAGAAGCAGGGAGGCTGAAGGACTCCGAGTGAGCTGCAGAGTGGCCCCTAGATTGGTGAGGATATCCTGTCCTAAAAGGGGCATGGAGCACAAAGGCATGACTAGGAATGAGTGGGTTATAGGGCTATCATTGAAGAGACAGGGAAGGGGCCCGGTGGCCAGCAGGCAGGTGGATTTGCCATCAATACCCATGACTGAGATCGTGGAAGGGAAGAGGGGCCTGGAAAAAGAGGGCAGGACTGAGAAGGTAGCCCCCGTATCGATGAGGAAGGAAATCTGCTTACCCGCTACCTTGAGCATTACCCTGGGCTTGGTGAGGGTGATGGGGGTCGTCGAGTCCGGGCATCTTCAGTCTTCAGCCAGTCCCAGCATGGCCAGTGGCAGGTCATGATCTAGAAGGGCGGCCCCTCTACGCTGAGATGCAGAGGGCCCGTCACTTTTCCAGGGGAAGTCACTTTTCCAGTGGCCGTTTTGACCGCACGCCAGGCAGGGCTTGGTTGGAGCCCGGGGCTGGGGGCACTGCTTTGCCCAGTGGCCTTCATTCCCGCACTTGAAGCATCCTCCAGGTGATGCTCGTCCTCTCGTTGTACCCCCACCAAGCACAGTCCCTTTTGGACCATGCATGGCTGCCGTGGGCCTCAAGGCTGCTACCAAGGCTTGAGTTTGCAGATTCACCTTTTGTCGAAATTCCTGCCATAGCAATCAAACAAGAAAAAGAAATAAAATGCATCCAATTGGAAAGGATGAAGTAAAACTCTCATTATTCTCAGATGACATGATATTGTACATATAAAACACTAAACATTACATGCACACACAAAAAACCTATTAGATTTAAAAAGTGAATTTGGCAGTGTAGCAGGATACATAATCAACACCCCAAAAATTGATGGTTTTTTTAAGCACCAATAATGAATTCTCAGAAAGAGAAATTAAAAAACAATCCCATTTTCCATTGCAACAACAAAAAATTAAGATACTTAGGAATAAACCTCAACAAGCAGGTAAAAGACTTGTACTTGGAAAACTATAGGATGTTGAAAAAAGAGGTAGAAGAAGATATAAACAAGTGGAAGAATAATCTGTGCTCATGGATTGATAGAATCAACATTATTAAAATGTCCATACTATGCGAGGCAATCTACAGATTCAATGCAATCCCTATTAAAATACCAATAACATATTTCACAGATCTAGAACAAATACTCCAAAAATTTATAGGGAACCAAAAAAGACCCCGAATAGCTGCAGCAATCTTGAGAAAGTAGGACAAAGTTGGAGGAATCACAATACTACAATATCAAGTTATACTACAAAGGCAACATAATTAAAACTGCCTGGTACTGTCATAAGAACAGGCAAATAGATCAGTGGAACAGAACAGAGACCTCAAAAATCAATCCAAGCCATTACACCCAATTCATATTTGACAAAGGAGCAAGAGCATACAGTGGAGTTAAGATAGTCTCTTCAATCAATGGTGTTGGGATAATTGGAGAGATACATGCAAAAAAAAAAAACTAGACCACCAACTTACACCATACACAAGAATAAACTCAAAATGGATAAAATGCCTAAATGTAAGCCAAGAAACAAACAAACAAAAAATCCTAGAAGAAAACATAAGCAGCAAAATCTCAGACATCTCATAGCAACATGTTTACATCTTACATGTAGCAATATGGATATATCTGCTAGGGCAAAGGAAAGTAAGGAGAAAATAAAGAAATGGGACTAGCTCTGACTTGTTTGGCTCAGTGGATAGAGCATCAGCCTACTGATTGAAGGGTCCCAAGTTCGATTTCGGTCAAGGGCATGTACCTTTGTTGCGGGCACATCCCCGGTAGGGGATGTACAGGAGGCAGCTGATTGATGTTTCTCTCTCATTGATGTTTCTAACTCTCTATCCCTCTCCCTTCCTCTCTGTAAAAAAATCAATAAAATATATTTTTTTAAAAAAAGAAATGGGACTACATCAAACTAAAAAGCTTCTGCACAGCAAACAAAACCATCAACAAAATGAAAAAGGAGCCCACTGTATGGGAGAACATATTTGGCAATGATACATCTAATAAAGGGTTAATATCCAAAATATATAAGGAACTCACACAACTTACCCAATTGTAAAATGGGCAAAGGACCTAAATAGACACTTCTCTAAAATGGACATACAGATAGCCAAGAGATATATGAAAAAATTCTCAAAGTCACTGAACATCAGAGAGGTGCAAATTAAAATGACAATGAGGTATCACCTTACACCTGTCAGAATGGCTACTATCAACAAATCAACAAATGACAAATGTTTGTGAGGATATGAAGAAAAAGGAACCCTAGTGCACTGCTGATGGGAATGCAGACTGGTGCAGCCATTATGGAAAACAGTATGGAGTTTCCTCAAAAAATTAATTATGTATCTGCCATTTGACCCAATGATCCCACTTCTAGGAATCTATCCTAAGAAACCAGAAACACCAATCAGAAAGAATATATGCACCCCTGTGTTCATGGCAGCACAATTTACAATAGCTAAGATCTGAAAAGAGCCCAAGTGCTCATCACTAGATGAATGAAGAAAAAAAAGAGCTGTGGTACATTTACTATTATACCATAGAACACTATGCAGCAGTAAAAAAGAAGAAACTCTTACCCTTTGAGACAGCATGGCAGGACCTAGAGAGTATCATGCTAAGTGAAATAAGTCATTCAGAGAAAGATAAATATTGCAGGATGTCACTCATATGTGGAATCTAAGTAGCAAAATAGACTGATGAACTGAGTGGATCCAGAATCATGGAAGCAAGGAACAAAGTGCTGAATCTCAGTGGGAAAGCTCGAGAATGAGGGTAGGTGGGAGTTAATCAACAAATACCTTGTATGCATAACCCATGGACACAGACAGTGGGGTGGTGCGGGCCTGGGCTGGGGTATGGAGGTGGGCTGGAAGGGGTTGGTTGAGGAAAAAGGGGAACATATATAATACTTCCAAAAATAAAGATTTTTTTTTCAAAAATAAAGATTTAAAAATCAATAAATAATAGAAAACAATATTGCAATTGTAGGATTTCCTAACAGTGAAGAAATGGGCAAAACATAATAAAATGCACTTCTGCAGAGGTATTCAAAATAAAATAGCTTCTATCAGCTGCCTGGAATAATTTTGGTATGAACTGGGCTAAAGGCAAAGGATTAAAAGCTCATCTCTTAAGATCTGTTCTTATCCTAAGATTTCTTGATCAGTATTTTGATTTGAATTAATATTTCTAGTATTTGAAGAGTGATAATAAAAATCTCAGCTGTAATATTTAGGTGTAAAAATAGTTTGCATAGACCCATCTGTTATTGTCTCTAATTTTGTAGAGTGTGTGTGGGAATTTGTTCTTGGCTACATGAATGTATTAAATTCTTTAACCAAAACTTTTTTGTCCCCAGTATTCACACAGGCTACCTGAAGAAAAAGAAAGTATTATTGTAAAGATACAGGGTTTCAGGAATTCGCAGGTTGAGGATAAAAAACAAAACACAGAAAATCTTATTGTATAAAGATCACTCTTCTCTCAAAAAGCAGGAACTTGCTTCTGCTCTCATGATATCTGTACTTCTCTCTAAATGTCTCCTCTACTCTCCTTTCTCTCTACCAGTTGACTTATTCAGTTACTTGATTATGGTCATACTAGTGGCCCAGTGCACAAATGCATGCACATTGAAAGGAAATTAATTAGAAGAAATATTTTAATATCGCTATTCACCCTTTCTCTATAATAGAAGTGTCAGAGATGAAAGAAAATTAGTAAAATATATATGAATGTACACATTTATCTACACTAATAAAAGAGAAACATGCGAGTAGAGTTGACTGAATTCAAGGGATTAAGGAGTATAAATTGGGGGGACGCCGCGGCGGCGACGTCCGGAACACGGCGATGGCGGTGCCTGGAGCTCGGCGGCCGCCCAGCGCCCGTCCCAGCCGCGCGGCCCTCGCGCGCCTGGTTCCGCGGGACGCGCGCACCGCGCACCGGACGGAGGCCCGGGCGCCCTTTCCGTGCACCTCCCGGCGGCGCTAGACTTCAGTAAAGTTGTCTGAAATGAAGGGATTAAGAAGTACAAATTGAGAAGTTTGAAAAAGATGGCGGCGGAGGTTAAAGGCTGTTCTGTTGCCTCGCACCCAGCGAAATCGGAGGGGATGAGGTGTGGAGGTGCGTGGGTCTGGCTGGTGGCGGGGGAAAGGGGCTTTTGTTCCAAACCTAAGGGAGATTAGCTCTCCATCACCCTGAAACCCATCTTCTGGCGAACCCCGGGAGACCCAGATGCCTGCGGGGAGAGGCGGGACTCTTGCAGAGGTGCGCCCAGCAATCAGTGTTTGCTGCGCTGGAGTGCGGAACGAGGGGACTTAGATACATGGAAGGCAGAAGGACCAGACTCACAGCCATCGAGGCTCGCCGCACCATGGCCTGTTGGCGCCCTGAGACCCCGCCCCACCCTGGGACCCACCCCGCACGTCTTGAAGACCTGCCCCGCAAGTCCTGCAGGCACACCTGCGCCCCAAGCAACGGCTTATGCATGTGGGTGGACTGCCCTCTGGCAGCGGACCAGATGATCTGCTGTTCTAGTCGGACTGCTCCAGGGCCACTCAGACAGGAGGAAGAAACTACAGTTTTTGCTGTAATCCTTGCTGAGTGCCTAAGGCAGTAGCTGATCTACACCCCATTGGAGACCCAGAAACGAGGGCATCTAGTGGTCTGTGGGAGATGACACCAGATTTCAACCACGTGCATAAGGGACACATTCAACGGGAATATTCAGTGAGCGCCAAAGCTTTGCTGCACCAAGACCCGGCCCATAAACGTGTCTCCTGCACAGCAACTCTTCCTTTATAGACAAAGAGAGCCCCCCCAGCGACACCAACAACAATCAAGACTTAACTATACAAAGGAGGACCAAGATGGAGGCATAGGGCGGAAGCCTGATTGTTGCCTACCACAACAACTTTGAGACTACGACAAGAGAGCAGAGCAGACACCATCCAAGACCACCATAGGGCTGGCTGAGTAGATGCTCTACAACTAGAATAAAAGAGGGGGATGTGGGATGATGCTGATGCCGGTGACCCAAAGACCACACTTTAAGAACTACAGCTCAGGCGACACAAAAGAACTATGGCTCAGGCGATACAACAGCGGCCTGGAACGTGCTCGGCGCAGTTCCCCCGGCGGTCTCCGGCTGAGGGGACGGCTCCACTGGCAGCCAAGCACGGACAGACGAGCCCCTATGAGACATGGGGTGGGAGACTCCGCGCTTGCTGACCTCTGAGTCCGTCAAGAATCTCAACGCCCCGGAAGCGGCCAGGTGCACATGCTCGGCGACCGGCCACCGATGCAGACCCAAGGGCCGACGCAGCGACGCCAGACTGGCCCACCGCCATGCACCGGGTGCACCGGAGCTTCGCCGAGCCGCCGCCCAACGAGTTCTGCAGCAGCCATACTGGAGCTCCGGAAGGATGGCCAGGGGAATTGCTGAGGGAGGATTGACCGGCAGGAATTGGGATCGGGAAGACGGGGCCCCGCTGAGACCCGGGTGCGGGCGGGGTTGCGCGCCTCTGGGCTCGGGTGTGGTCACACGCCTCTGGGTATAAGTGAGGCCTCACGTCCCTGGGTCTAGGTGAGGCCACATGCCCCTGGGTCCAGGTGAGGCCGGACTCCGGGTCCGGGTGAGGCCAAGTGCCCCTGGACCCGGATGACGCTGGATCCCGTGCCCGGGCGAGGCCAAGCGCCCCTGGGTCTGGGAGAGCCCACACACCCCTGGGTCCAGGCGAGACCATGTGTCCCTGGATCCGGGTGAGGCCGCGTGCACCTAGGCCCGGGTGAGCCCAAGTGGCCCTGGGTCTGGGAGAGGCCAAGCGTCCCTGGGTCCGGGTGAGACCATGTGTCCCTGGATCCGGGTGAGGCCTCGGGCACCTAGGCCCGGGTGAGGCCACGTGCCCCTGGGTCTGGGAGAGGCCTAGCGTCCCTGGGTCCGGGCGAGACCATGCGTCCCTGGATCCGGATGAGGCCTCGTGCACCTAGGCCCGGGTGAGCCCAAGTGGCCCTGGGTCTGGGAGAGGCCAAGCGTCCCTGGGTCCGGATGAGACCATGTGTCCCTGGATCCGGGCGAGGCCTCGTGCACCTAGGCCCGGGTGAGCCCAAGTGGCCCTGGGTCTGGGAGAGGCCAAGCGTCCCTGGGTCCGGGTGAGACCATGTGTCCCTGGATCCGGGTGAGGCCTCGTGCACCTAGGCCCGGGTGAGCCCAAGTGGCCCTGGGTCTGGGAGAGGCCAAGCGTCCCTGGGTCCGGGTGAGACCATGTGTCCCTGGATCCGGGTGAGGCCTCGTGCACCTAGGCCCGGGTGAGCCCAAGTGGCCCTGGGTCTGGGAGAGGCCAAGCGTCCCTGGGTCCGGGTGAGACCATGTGTCCCTGGATCCGGGTGAGGCCTCGTGCACCTAGGCCCGGGTGAGCCCAAGTGGCCCTGGGTCTGGGAGAGGCCAAGCGTCCCTGGGTCCGGGTGAGACCATGTGTCCCTGGATCCGGGTGAGGCCTCGTGCACCTAGGCCCGGGTGAGCCCAAGTGGCCCTGGGTCTGGGAGAGGCCAAGCGTCCCTGGGTCCGGGTGAGACCATGCGTCCCAGGATCCGGGTGAGGCCTCGTGCACCTAGGCCCGGGTGAGCCCAAGTGGCCCTGGGTCTGGGAGAGGCCAAGCGTCCCTGGGTCCGGGTGAGACCATGCGTCCCTGGATCCGGATGAGGCCTCGTGCACCTAGGCCCGGGTGAGCCCAAGTGGCCCTGGGTCTGGGAGAGGCCAAGCGTCCCTGGGTCCGGGTGAGACCATGTGTCCCTGGATCCGGGTGAGGCCTCGTGCACCTAGGCCCGGGTGAGCCCAAGTGGCCCTGGGTCTGGGAGAGGCCAAGCGTCCCTGGGTCCGGGTGAGACCATGTGTCCCTGGATCCGGGTGAGGCCTCGTGCACCTAGGCCCGGGTGAGCCCAAGTGGCCCTGGGTCTGGGAGAGGCCAAGCGTCCCTGGGTCCGGGTGAGACCATGCGTCCCAGGATCCGGGTGAGGCCTCGTGCACCTAGGCCCGGGTGAGCCCAAGTGGCCCTGGGTCTGGGAGAGGCCAAGCGTCCCTGGGTCCGGGTGAGACCATGCGTCCCTGGATCCGGATGAGGCCTCGTGCACCTAGGCCCGGGTGAGCCCAAGTGGCCCTGGGTCTGGGAGAGGCCAAGCGTCCCTGGGTCCGGGTGAGACCATGTGTCCCTGGATCCGGGTGAGGCCTCGTGCACCTAGGCCCGGGTGAGCCCAAGTGGCCCTGGGTCTGGGAGAGGCCAAGCGTCCCTGGGTCCGGGTGAGACCATGTGTCCCTGGATCCGGGTGAGGCCTCGTGCACCTAGGCCCGGGTGAGCCCAAGTGGCCCTGGGTCTGGGAGAGGCCAAGCGTCCCTGGGTCCGGGTGAGACCATGCGTCCCAGGATCCGGGTGAGGCCTCGTGCACCTAGGCCCGGGTGAGCCCAAGTGGCCCTGGGTCTGGGAGAGGCCAAGCGTCCCTGGGTCCGGGTGAGACCATGCGTCCCTGGATCCGGATGAGGCCTCGTGCACCTAGGCCCGGGTGAGCCCAAGTGGCCCTGGGTCTGGGAGAGGCCAAGCGTCCCTGGGTCCGGGTGAGACCATGCGTCCCTGGATCCGGATGAGGCCTCGTGCACCTAGGCCCGGGTGAGCCCAAGTGGCCCTGGGTCTGGGAGAGGCCACGCGTCCCTGGGCCCGGGTGAGACCATGTGTCCCTGGATCCGGGTGAGGCCTCGTGCACCTAGGCCCGGGTGAGCCCAAGTGGCCCTGGGTCTGGGAGAGGCCAAGCGTCCCTGGGTCCGGGTGAGACCATGTGTCCCTGGATCCGGGCGAGGCCTCATGCACCTAGGCCCGGGTGAGCCCAAGTGGCCCTGGGTCTGGGAGAGGCCAAGCGTCCCTGGGTCCGGGTGAGACCATGTGTCCCTGGATCCGGTCGAGGCCTCGTGCACCTAGGCCCGGGTGAGCCCAAGTGGCCCTGGGTCTGGGAGAGGCCAAGCGTCCCTGGGTCCGGGTGAGACCATGTGTCCCTGGATCCGGGTGAGGCCTCGGGCACCTAGGCCCGGGTGAGGCCACGTGCCCCTGGGTCTGGGAGAGGCCAAGCGTCCCTGGGTCCGGGCGAGACCATGCGTCCCTGGATCCGGATGAGGCCTCGTGCACCTAGGCCCGGGTGAGCCCAAGTGGCCCTGGGTCTGGGAGAGGCCAAGCGTCCCTGGGTCCGGGTGAGACCATGTGTCCCTGGATCCGGGTGAGGCCTCGGGCACCTAGGCCCGGGTGAGGCCACGTGCCCCTGGGTCTGGGAGAGGCCAAGCGTCCCTGGGTCCGGGCGAGACCATGCGTCCCTGGATCCGGATGAGGCCTCGTGCACCTAGGCCCGGGTGAGCCCAAGTGGCCCTGGGTCTGGGAGAGGCCAAGCGTCCCTGGGTCCGGATGAGACCATGTGTCCCTGGATCCGGGCGAGGCCTCGTGCACCTAGGCCCGGGTGAGCCCAAGTGGCCCTGGGTCTGGGAGAGGCCAAGCGTCCCTGGGTCCGGGTGAGACCATGTGTCCCTGGATCCGGGTGAGGCCTCGTGCACCTAGGCCCGGGTGAGCCCAAGTGGCCCTGGGTCTGGGAGAGGCCAAGCGTCCCTGGGTCCGGGTGAGACCATGTGTCCCTGGATCCGGGTGAGGCTTCGTGCACCTAGGCCCGGGTGAGCCCAAGTGGCCCTGGGTCTGGGAGTGGCCAAACGTTCCTGGGTCTGGGTGAGACCATGTGTCCCTGGATCCAGGTGAGGTCTTGTGCAACTAAGCCCGGGTGAGGCCACGTGCCCCTGGGTCTGGGAGAGGCCAAGCGTCCCTGGGTACGGGTGAAGCCAGATCCTGGGTCCGGGTGAGGCCGTGCGCCCCTGGATCCATCCGGGTGAGGCTGTGTCCCAGGCCCGGGTGAGACCACGCGCCCCTTGGGTATGGGTGAGGCCACGTGCCCCTTAGTCCAGGTGACGCCATGCCCCTGGGTTCGGCCGAGACCAAACCAGAGGGAGTCGGACCTCCATTACCACCATTTGTCCACCATCCAGAGCTGAGGGGTCAGTGCTGACATGTACACATAAGGAACTACTAGACATCGAAATTGGGTCTCAAAAGAACTGTTGGTCCAGGGGGAAGCTCGCTACAGATTGATTCATTTACCTGTCAGCATAAATATTATTGCTCGTCTCACATTCAGTTCTTATTAGTATATATCTAGTCACATTTGATCTCATTCATCTAGAGGAAATGATGAACAACATAGACTGAGGAACAAGAACAGAACCAGAATCAAGGAGGCATCGATCGGACTATCGGGCCTCAGAGGGAGGATAGGGGAGGGTAGGGGGAGGGTGGGGGGAGGGGGAGAGTTCAACCAAAGGACCTGTATGCATGCATATAAGCCTGTCCAACGGTTAAGTTCAACAGGGGATTGGGGCATGCGTGGGGAGAGGGGTGGGATGGGAATGGGGGGATGAGGACAAATATGTGACACCTTAATCAATAAAGAAATTAAAAAATAAAAAAAAATAAAAAAAAGAGAAACATGCAAATTAACCATCACTCCACTACATCCACAGCCAATCAGGAGCAAGTATGCAAATTAGCCCAACAAAGCTGGCGGCGGCCACGGAGCTGGAGCAAGCAGGAGGCTTGGGTTGCCCCCAGCAATGGATGAAGCCAAGCTTCCCACACACCCTGGCCAGCCCTGGTCTCCGCTCAAGGCTACAAAGTTTCAATTGTAAAGATAAATAAATCCCAGATACCTGCTTCCAGCCAGCCCTGGCCTCCACTCAAGGCTCCAAGTTTCAATTATAGAAGATAAATAAATCCCAGATACCTGCTTCCAGCCAGCCCTGGCCTCTGCTCAAGGAGGCACTGAAAAAAAAGAAAGAAAAAAAAGGAGGGGCTAGGAGCCTGGATTGCCGGGGGGCGTGGCCAGCCTGAAAACAGCCCTCAGCTCCTCACCCAGACTGGCCACATGCACATGGGGTGAGGGTCCCCACTGGGGGGCTTAGCCAGCATGGAAACAGCCATCAGCATCCTCACCCCATCAGTGGGGGTCAGTTGGAGGTGATCAGGACAGCGGGGGGAGGAAGTTTGGAGTGAGCAGGCCAGCAGGGGAGCAGTTGGGGGTGAGCAGGCCAGTGGGGAGGGAAGGTGGGTGAGAGCAGGCCAGCAGGGGAGGCAGTTGGGGGCAAGCACACTGGCACAGGGGGCAGTTGGGGGTGATCAGGCTGGCAGGGGGCATTTGGGGGTAAGCAGGCCAGCGGCGGGGAGCAGTTGGCAACAAACAGGCTGGCGGTGGGGGGGCAGTTGGGGGCGAGCAGGCCAGCAGGCAGAGTAGTTAGGGGCAATCAGGCAGGCAGGCAGGCAGGTGAGCGGTTAGGAGCCAGCAATCCTGGATTGCAAGAGGGATGTCAGACTGCCAGTTTAGGCCCAATCCCTATAAACCAGTAGTAGGACATCCTTCGAGGGGTCCCAGATTAGAGAGGGTGCAGGCCAGGCTGAGTGCTACCCACCCCCCCATGCATGAATTTTGTGCACCGGGCCTCTAGTTAATAAACAAAAAATAGGAACATGATTTAACAACAACAAAGACATGATATAAAAACAACAAAAACATGATATAAAAACAACATTGATTAAAGCAATGACTGATAAATTGATTAAACTTATTCTAATATCTTCCTGTATACCACATTAAGAGTAAAAACACTTTCAGAGTGCTTGACTAATTTCCCTTGTGATGAAGTATTTACAACTTTAACGTCACACACTCTTCAAACTCGAGAGAAAGCAACATAGACTTGACCATGTTCAAAAACGGGTTCAGGTAGGAATATTCCTACTCTGTCTAGAGCAGTGGTTCTCAACCTTTTTAATGCCATGACCCTTTAATACAGTTCCTCATGTTGTGGTGACCCCCAACCATAAAATTATTTGCGACCCACAGGTTGAGAACTGCTGCTGTAGAGCCTACGACCATCGGAAAACACAGATATTTACATTACAATTCATTAACAGTAGCAAAATTACAGTTATGAAGTAGCAACAAAAATAATTTTATGGTTGGGGGTCACCACAACATGAGGAACTGTATTAAAGGGTCGCGGCATTAAAAAGGTTGAGAACCACTGGTCTAGATTTTGTCCTTGTGATTTATTAATAGTCATCGCACATGCTGGCATCATGGGAAACTGTTTTTGAATTAATTTAAATGGGAGACCAGTGTCATATGGGGACAAATCAATTCTTGAAATCAGAACAACCTCTCCTTCTGCAGATCCTGTTAATACTTCAGCTTCGATTATGTTAGGTTGCAATGTCTTGATGATAAACCTAGTAACATTACAAAGACCCCATTTACTATTAAGATTTCTCAGTAGCAAAAAAAAAAAAAAAAGATTTCTCAGTAGCGTGATGATTGCAACTAATTTCAATTTCAATTTATGACACAAAATTCCTGAAGGAGTAATACTATTAAGAAATTTGATGGGAAAATTTTCCTTTTCAGCATATTCATTGAATCAATGGAATCATCACTCAAATAGGTGTGAAAATCTCCATCGAGTATATCCAAAATTTCTTCATTTAATTTATGAACGTGCTCATTTTTTGGACAAAGAATCACACTTTTAGATAAATTTTTAATATATCTATAGACATACTATTTCCAAAGGTAGTTTCAATAGCAGATCCGTTACAAATCATTTCATGGGAGGTTTCAATAATATCTATTTCTAAATGAAAACTGCTATCAAGTTTGCCATCTCCAAGTTTTACTAACCATTTACTATAAGCAGAATCCTCTAATCTCATATTTCTTTTAAGAGACAACTATCTGAAACATCCCCAAACACTACAGTACTTTAAACAGGTTTGTACTATGGCTGATCACATAGCATGCAGCACAATACTGAGACATCGTCGAAAATCCACTCTAAGAAGAACTTTCCCACCAAATGCAACATTCAAATTCATAATTTCTCTTAGTAATCTATCTATGGAATTTATAGCATGACTGGATGCCATGGTGCATTCATAAATAATGAGAAGTTGGGCCTTTTTAATGGTTTGAACCACTTCAGTCTTTTTTTTCTTTTTTTTTTAATATATATATTTTTTATTGATTTTTTACAGAGAGGAAGGGAGAGGGATAGAGAGCTAGAAACATCAATCAGCTGCCTCCTGCACACCTCCTACTGGGGATGTGCCCGCAACCAAAGTATGTGCCCTTGACCGGAATCGAACCTGGGACCTTTCAGTCCACAGGCCGACGCTCTATCCACTGAGCCAAACCCGTTTTGGCCACTTCACTCTTTATATCAAATATAGAAATTGAAGTTTTATTTAATGGAATTGGTACTATATTGGGAATGAAATGTTATTCCACTGAGAAGTAAATTTGCAACAATTCCTGTAGACACTGTGAATGAAACAGTACCACCACAACCTCTAATATAATGTACTAGAGGCCCAGTGTATGAAATTCGTACACGGAGGGGGGGGTCCCTTCAGCCCAGCCTGCACCCTCTCCAATCCAGGACCCCTCGAGGGATGTCCAACTGCCGGTTTAGGCCCAATCCTGGATCGGGCCTAAACTGGCAGACAGACATCCCTCTCACAATCAGGGACCAGTGGTTCCTAACTTCTCACCGGCCTGCCTGCCTGATTGCCCCTAACTGCCCCTTCTGCCAGGCTAGTCGCCCCTTACTGCCCCCACTGCTGGCCTGGTTGCCCCCAACTGGCCACCCCCTGCCAGCCTGATCGCCCCTAACTGCCCCTCCCCACTGGCCTGGTTGCATTTTATTGCCCCCCTCCGCTGGCCTGGTTGCCCCTCACTGCCCCCCTGCTGGCCTGATCACCCCAACTGCCCCCCCCCCGCCAACCTGGTTGCCACTCACTGTCCCCCTCTGTCAGCCTGGTCGCCCCTTACTGCCCCCCCTGCCAGCCTGCCCCATGCAGCCTGCTGTTCAATTATTTGGTCTCCCCTCACTAACCCCACTGCCAGCCTGGTCGCCTCATCCAGCCCGTTGCTTGGTTGTTTGGTCGCCCCTCACTAACCCCCCTGCTGACCTGGTCACCCCACACAGCCTGCTGCTCAGTGGTTTGGTTGGCCCTCACTAACCACCCTGCCTTCCTGGTCACCCCCAACTGCCCTCCCCTGCAGGCCTGGTCCCCCCCAACTGCCTTCCCCTGCTGGCCTGGTCCCCCCTAACTGCCCTCCCTTGCAGGCTTGGTCCCCTCCAATTACCCTCCCCTACAGGCCTGGTTGCCCCCCACTGCCCTCCCCTGCAGGCCTGGTCCCCCCAACTGCCCTCCCCTACAGGCCTAGTTGCGACCAACTGCCCTCCCCTGCAGGCCTGGTCCCCCCAACTGCCCTCCCTTTCAGGCCTGGGTCCCTCCAACTGCCCTCTTGCAGGCCTGGTCCCCCACAACTTCCCTCCCGTGCAGGCCTGATCACCCCCAACTGCCCTCCCTTGCAGGCCTGGTCCCTCCCAACTGCCCTCCCCTGCTCGCCATCTTGTGGTGGCCATCTTGTGTCCTAATGGGGGTGGCCATCTTTGACCACATGGGGGCGGCCAGCTTGTGTGTTGGAGTGATGGTCAATTTGCATATTATCTCTTTATTATTTAGGATTAAAACTTTATAAAGATACGTTTTCCCACTACCACCTGGATCATCCATGAAAAAGCATCTGGGGTGTACAGTGTGATCTTCGATGGCTGAAGTTATAGTCTGAAAGGCTACCAACTGTTCATTATTCAGAGAATTGATCAAAACCTCTGCTTGTTGTTGCTCATAAGATTCATCACATGTAGTTGTATTCATTAATAAAGGATAGTCTACAAGTTTGAAATGTGAACATTTCATTCCATGCAACGTGAATACTTCTTGAATTTCATTAAGAGCATGCATTTCACAGTTCACACAGGCACCTTCTCTTTGGTGTAATTTCCAACAAAAAAAAATCTTCAATAAAATGAGATTTATTCTCATCCCATAATTTGTCTGCATTAGAACGACATCCAAACACACATATATATGTAAAAAGTTGTCATAGTTGTTTGGGCATATTCTGCTGATAACGCCACTTTCTTTCAGCTTCAGAATGTTGACAAAAACAACCAAATTCATGATCTACAATGATAGATCGAAACACACACATGCATGAGTCAACGTTTATTTTTAAATTGCCAGTGTGCATCATATGTACCGGCCAGTCAGTTGGTTGGATGGTCATACGGATGGATGGTCGGTCACTTAGCCTTCTATATATAGATACAAGATTAATGCCTCACTTAATGGTTGCTCCAGTCCACTTTACCTCAATACAATTTTCAATACTTTCTTTCATCTTCTGTTATAATGTATCTTCTATTTTCTCTCATTTTCTACCATATTCAGAGTTCAAAACA
Organism: Eptesicus fuscus; assembly: GCF_027574615.1. Lineage (NCBI taxonomy): Eukaryota > Metazoa > Chordata > Mammalia > Chiroptera > Vespertilionidae > Eptesicus > Eptesicus fuscus. The sequence goes on from NC_072473.1 coordinate 30,239,937, forward strand.
ATGGTTATAAGGGTACTTACCTTCTGTCATGTTTTAAAGAATTTCTCATAAAGGGAATCTGATTGGCCCAGGTAATCTTTTTAAAACAGGGCTCAAGAGGAAGAACCAAGATGGTGGCATAGGTAAACACAGTACTCGCCACCTCCCACAACCACATCATAATTTCAATTAAAATACAGAATAAGCATCATTCAGAATCACCTGAAATCTGGCTGAATGGAAGTCCTACAAATAGGGAATTAAAAAAAAAGCACATTGAGACTAGTAGGAGGGACACAGGTGGAGAAAAGGCTGGTCCAACACCCACATGTGCCCTTTTTTTCTTTTTAATTGGGAGGAATATCTTGGCTGTGGAGGCCTCCCATGAGGAGAAAAGGGTCACAGCCCCACACCAGACCCCCCATCCCAGGGTTCCTGAACAGTGAAGAGAAGCCCAGTAACTTTGGGCTATAAAAACCAGTGGGGATTGTGGCTGAGTATCCTGGAGGCTGCTGGAGTCCCAGGCAGTTCCTCTTAAAGGACTGGCACTGGGACTTACTGGGACTTGCTACCTCCGAGATCCAGTGCTGGGGCAGTGGCTTGGGGGAATCTAGGGGCATACAGGGAGGAATTGGATTGCCTGTCATCAGAGCAAGAACTCGAGGGCAGCATTCTTTCAGACAAGGGTGCTCATAGCAGTCATTGCTTCTATGCTGAGCCCTCCCACCTTTGCAGAGCTGAGTGTCAGGTGCCATATCTCAGTCTTTATCAGATGTGGCACCTTCCCTGGTGATACCCTGAGACTTCACTGAGTTTGCAACCCAACCCAAGCTGTTTGCAGCAGCTTTTCCATATGAATGGCCTATCTTGGCTCAGGCTTTAGACTTTCTTAACATCTCTCAACAAAGCAGCAGCTGGTGTCATTGTGCCCCACACCGCTCAATAAGAGGCCCCAGGCCCACAATAGCAACAGCCTGCCTTGCTTCGTAGCTTAGCCTCTCCTGGGCACTTCCAAGCCCAACACAAGTAGCAGCCATCTGCAGATCCATCTGTAACTCCTGATGGGTGGCCCTAGGCAGGGAACAGGCAGTAGCTGACTTTGATTTCTAGGGAGTGCCCAGAGCCAGTGCACCCAGTGAACAGCTTCAGACCACACCAGATTACAACTCTACACATTCATGAGTGACACACTCAAGGGTCAGACTCAGTGAGTACCAAAGCTCCATTGAAGCAAGTACTGATCCATAAGGGTGTCTCCTGCATAATAGCCCTTCTGTCGTAGTCACAGCTGGTCTTCACTGTCAATTGTCCTGGATGTCAAGTCCTCTCAGTGACACCAACAGCACTCAAGGCTCAACTATAACAAGAGTGCACACAGATTACACAGGGGCACACTAGAGTGCTGAGCTCAGGTGACTGAGGAGGCTGAGCCACTGGGCCATACAGGACACCTACTACACAAGGCCACTCTACCAATTCCAGGAGACATAGCAGCTCTACCTAATACATAGAAACACACACAGGGAAGCAGCCAACATGTGGAGATAAAGAAACATGTTTTAAATGAAAGAACAGGAGAAATCCCCAGTAAAAGAACTAAATGAAATGGAAGCAAGCAAACTATTAGATACTGAATACAAAACAGAGGTTATAAGGATGTTCGAGGACCTTAATGAGAGCTTCAAGGGACTTGGTGAAACTTTCAAGGACCTTAAGTGAGAATTGCAAAGACATGAAAAAGAATGAATCTGAAATTAAGCGTAAACTAACTGAAATAAAGAATAATTTACAGGGATTCAACAGTAGAGTAAAGGATTCTGATAATTAAATCAGCAATTTGGAATATGAGGAAGCAAAAAAACACCCAAATCAGAATAGACTTACAAATCCAGGAAGCACAGAGAGGCCCAAACAACAGGAACCTAAAGAGGCGGACACCAAGACACATCATAATTAAAATGCCAATGGTTAAAGACAAAGAAAGAATCTTAAAAACAGAAAGAATAAAGTAGTTAATTACCTAAAGGGAGCACCTATATGGCTATTAGCTGGTTCCTCAACAGAAACTTTGCAGGCCAGAAAGGAGTGGCAAGAAATATTCAAAGTGATGAATAGCAAGGACCTGCAACCAAGATTACTCTACCCAGAGAGGCTATCACTTAGAATGGTAGATCAGATAAAGAGCTTCATAGCCAAGATAAAACTAAAGGAATTCATCACCACCAAACCAGTATTACATGAAATGTTGAAGGTTATTTTTTTAAAATATGTTTTTATTGATTTTAGAGAGAGAGGAAGGGAAGGGAGAGAGAGAGAGACAGTAGCATCAATAAGAGAGAAACATTGATCAGCTGCCTCCTGCACGCCCCCTACTGGGGATCAAGCCCAGAACCTAGTATAAATATCTCTTTAAGATTTTTTTTAATCAAAAATTAAAAATAAAATCCATTAAATGTGAAAACATCCCATATTGCAGATTTCCATGTGTTTGTCTGAACTTTTTATTTTATGCAACCATACAGAAAATTTACTGCATTCAAACTTTGGGAATATTAAGACAGAAGAAAAATTATTGAATGATAAAATGCAAATGAATAGTGTTTATACTTAATCTTTTCAATCTGTATGCTTGAATATATTTCGACAATTGTAATTAACTGGATGTTAGTTTGATAAAATATAGAGAAGTTTGGCAATCAAGCCACTGAATATTCACTTTAATTATGTTGGTATGCACTTTTTTGCTTCTAATTCCAAGGATCCATTGGTAAAATGAAAGCATATTTTGTGGTCTGTTATGCAGAAAATGTTTAATACAGTGTCTGATTTACTTTGTTAAGTCTTCCTTACTTAATGTGCTTATCCATTCATGCAGAATTGGGTATGCTGCTCTCTGTTACTATGACATTACAATTAAACAGCTGAAACAATAACAGCAAGACTTTCTGTAAAGGTTCATGAAACTCCCACAAAATTGTTCATAGTATATTGTTTTATTTTGTTTTGCAAGGACTATGAAAAATGCTAATTTGTTCTAAATATTTCCGTATTGAAGAAGCTGGCAAATACAATAGCTAGTACAAATAATCATTTTGTTTCTAAACCTAACACTTAAAACAGATTTCTGATGTAGTGGAAATGATTGCTGTCATAACACTGATTATCTTTTAGAAATGGAAATGAACATGAAATCAAAGAACCTGAATTTTATACAACAGAAAATGATATAGTAGAATAATATTTGAAGTCTACATTGACTTTATCTGGGTATATTGTAAAACTCCTGAACATACATTATGCTCATAAATGTACTACTTCATGTAATTCTAGGTTAATCTTCAGCAGACTGGACTTTCTCCATTTTTAGCTATGTTTTACTGTCCAGAGTACTTATGCTCATTAATTTTTATTGCCACTATGAGCATAGGCTTAGTGATAGAAAAATATTTTAATTCAAAGCAAGTTCTAACACCAGTTTTACATTTTAAAAATTTCCTTTGTAAGTCTGGAATTTATAATAAGGTGTTACTAATCTACTTCCTGAACTGTTATTGCTTGCTTTTCATGGTGTTAAGAGATATACATTCATACAGACATTATTATTTTCTAAGAAGGTCTCTTAACCTTAAAGAAATCAGAGTATCCATTGTTTATCTGTCACTCTTATTTTAGTTTATGCTAAAAAGTCAGTGTCTGGTTAGTTTGGTTGTTTACAATATGGTAAGATGAGATCCCAGGGTAGTAGATTCAGTGTGTGTGTGTGTGTGTGTGTGTGTGTGTGTGTGTGTGTGTGTGTGTGTTTGTGTGTGTGGAGTAAAGTTATGTGACTGCTGGATCATAAACAATAATAATAACACTGACATCCGGGAAGAGTATATAATAGTTCTAATCCATATGGCCCATTACCACTCCTAGAAAATTTTTTGCTGTGTCCTACCGATAAGACTAAAAGAAATATCATTCTATGTCAGATCAATAGTCCAGCCTAGTGTTTCCCAAAGTATGAAATCCTTATAGTTCACATGTATATTTATTATAAAAGATTTGAACAGTCCTCCAGTAAAGAAACCATCTAACTAATGGCCCTCTGAATGTATTTTATCATGAAACTCCTATTACTATCCTACAGAATTACTCTTTCCCAGAACATACAGGGAAAAAAGGTTGAACATGGCATTGAAAGGGGTTTCACAAGTGAATATTACAGATCACACCCCTTCAGCATTCAAGAAATATTTTATTAGGTTCCTATTCAATTATAGGCATTTCTCCAGATGCTTGAGATAGTTCAGTGAACAAAGATTTCTATCCTCCCACTAACTTTTATGACCCTTGAATTTATATAAGCTTTTCCTAACTATGTTTATATGAAGAAAACTATATTTTATTTAAGAACAGATTATCTATGCTATGTTACTGCATAGCAGTACCATTAAGTCAAAATAAATATTTATTACCAAGAAAAGTTACTTTTTGGTGACATTAATTTAAAACCCAGATATCAGGTCCTGGCCGGGTAGCTCAGTTGGTTAGAGTGTCATTCTGATATACCAACATTGTGGGTTTGATCCCCAGTCAGGGCACATATAGGAGGCAAACAATGAATGCCTAAGTAAATGGAGCAGCCAATCTCTCTCTCTCTCTCTCTCTCTCTCTCTCTCTCTCTCTCTCTCTCTCTCTCTCACACACACACACACACACACACACACATACACACACACACAATCAATCAACAAATACAAAATAAAACCCAATAGTCAGAAAAATATTGAAATTATCAATACAGTATGACATCATTGCAAATAAGAATTTAAACATTCACCAGTCTTTAGGATAAATTCTAAATGAGAAAATGCTAAAGCATCAAATATATGCATTTAAATCACTGACATGCCCTTGCTGGTTTGGCTCAGTGGATAGAGCATTGGCTTGAGGATTGAAGGGTCCTGGGTTTGATTCTGCTCAAGGGCACATGCCAGGGTTGTGGCCTGATCCCCAGGTGGGGGTGTGCAGGAGGCAGCCAATCAATGATTCTCTTTCATCATTGATGTTTCTATCTCTCCCTTCCTCTCTGAAACCAATAAAAATATATTAAAAAATAAATCACTGACAGATATTGACAAACCACCTTCCAAATGAATTGTATCAATTTCCACTTCCATTAACAATGTACACGTGTACCTGCTTCCTCATACGTTTACCAATATGGTGTGTTAGCAAATATTTTTATTTTTCCAGTCAGATAGGTGAAAGTCAGTATCTCCCATATCCTCACAATGATTACTACTGTTGCTGCTGCTGTTGCTACTACTACTACTACCAAAAGAATATGTTGACTGCTTACTATCAGTCAAATATAGTTCTATAAGTACTTTATTTTCCCCTCATAACCACCTTGGGAGGTAAATAACATCATTGTTGCCATTTTACAGATGAGGAACCAGAGGTTCTGAAAGGTTAAGTAACTTACCTAAGACCATTTATTTGGTAAGTGATGGAACTGGGACTCAAACCTAGGAAGTCTGGTCAAGAGTCTGAATTCATAACCATTATCCATTTGTAGTAGCAAAAGACTAGGAAAAAACCATAACCAAATATCCATCAATAGAGGAATATTAAATAAATCATGGCATATCCATATAATGGAATTATAGGAAACCATTAAATATGAGGCATCCATGTATGTACTGAGAACACAGGATCTTCAAAATATATTCAGTGAAAAATAAAGGTATAAGGTGAAGAATAATGTTTACAGCATACTGCCTTTTGTGTCTAAAAAGAGAGGGATTACTGCTACACACACACACACACACACACACACACACACACACACATACACACCGTCTCTACCAGGATTCACAAGAAATGAAAAACAGTGCTTATCTCTGGAGAGGACAGCGGGGGGACAGGGAGAGCATAGAGACCTTTTGGGTTGAATGGAGTTTTTAATTAACCACATGTGCATTACTTGTCCAATTGCAAACACAAAACCAGCTGATGAAAGAAGTTTACTGAGTAATCAATTAATTTTATTACCATTTAAAATAGTGCTCATGTTGTTTCTTGAAGACTTCCTATACTTTATTATTCAATTCAGCAGATTTGAAATTTTATTTATTTTTGACAAATTAACATTTTATAAATTTAAGGTATATAATATGATGTTTTGATATATTTATACAGTGTAAAGTGATTACCACAACCTAATTAATATATCCACCACCTCCCATAGTTACCATTTTGTATGTGTGTGGTGTGAGAACACTTGGTATCTACAATCTTAGTAAATTTCAAGTATGTAATATTATTGATCATAGTCACCATGCTGTATATTAGGTCCTCAGATCTCATTCATCTTATAATTTAATTTTGTCCCCTATGATTAATATCTTCCCTTTTCCATACTCCAGCCTCTGGTAAGCGCCATTCAACACTCTGTTATTATGAATTCAACTTAATATTATTTTAGGTTCCATGTAAAAGTTAGATCATGTGTATTTGTATTTATGTGTCTGGCTTATTTCACTTAGCATAACGTTCTCGAGATTCATACATGTTGTTGCAAATCACAGGGTTTACTTCTTTCATAGGCTGAATAATATTCCATTATATGTATACGCTACATTTTCTTTATTCATTCATCTCTCAATGAACACTGTCAATAAGACTGCAATGAATATGGGAGTGCAGCTATCTCTTCAATATAGTGATTTTATGTGCTTTGGATATATTCCCAGAAATGGAATTTCAGCAGATATTTTTGAGTGTATGCCAGGCAGGCACTGAATTATGTATTGGGAATATAATGATAAATAATATAGGCACAGTCCTTGCTTTTGTGGAACATACTATCTATGAAAATAGCAGATATAAAACAATATTTGATATTTCTAATCATGAAAAGTTCAACAAAGGAGGGGGATAGGGTGATAGCAAACCTAAGCTAGATTGTGGACTCAATGAAGACTTGCCGGAGTATGTGAAGTTTTAAATGAACTGTAAAATGAGTAGGACTAAGCTAGGAGAAAAGGAGAAGGATAAAAATGCACCTCAGGCACATGGAACAGCATGTGTGAAGGCCCTGAAGCAGAAAGGGGCATGGGGTATTAGAGGAAATGAAGGTGAGCCAATATAACTGGAGCTTAGAGAGAAAAGGATAAAAGGTTTAAGATGAGACTGGAGAGTTTAGCAAGGCCTTTTAGATAATGTTTAAAATTTGTGAATGTATTTTTTTAAATTTCTTTATTGATTAAGGTATCACATATTTGTCCTCACCCTCCCCATTCCCATCCCACACCCCTCCCCACACGTGCCCCCACCCCCATGTTGTCCTTAACCGCTGGTTAGGCTCATATGCTTGCACACAAGTCCTTTGGTTGATCTCTCCCCTTTACACCCACCCTCCCCTACCCTCCCTCTGAGGCCCGACATTCTGATCCATGCCTCCTTGTTTCTGGGTCTGTTCTTGTTCATCCGTCTATGTTGTTCATTATTTCCCCTAGATGAGTGAGATCATGTGCTATTAGAAATACACTTATAAGAACCGAAAATGAGACAAGCAATAATGGTTATGGTGACAGGCAAATGAATCAGTCTGTAGTGAGTTTCTTCCTGGGCCAACAGTTCTTTTGAGACCCATTTCAATGTCCAATAGTTCCTTATGTGTACATGTCAGCACTGGCATTACAGTTCTGGATGGTGGACAAATAGTGGTAATGCAGGTCCGACTCTCTCTGGCTTGGTCCTGGGCAACCTGCAGTGCTGCACAGTTGCTAACTGCTAGTATGGGAAGGAGCAATGGGAAATCATGAAAGATTTAGGTAGAGGAAGACATAATCATGTATAAATTTTTAAAAGTTTACCTGCAGTGTGGAGAGTGGACTGGAGAGAAGCAAGTGTAAATAAGGGGTCCAGCTGGGGCCTATTGTAATTGTCTAGGCAAGAGATTATGGGGGAAGTCTATAATGAGAGATGTATATATTTATAATATATATTTGAGATAAACCTGTCAAGAGTTGCTGATGAATTGTTTTAGGGGTGAAAGTGAATGTTATATCAGGTGTGATTCTTAACTTTTTCACTTGAGTAATTGATAAGAAAGTGGTTCCATTTCTAAGGTAGGGAACACTGGGAAAATGGGTTTTGAAATGGGGTTGAAATGTTCAGGAGTTAAGTATTGAACATGTTCAGAAGAGATGTTGAGTAAGGGGTTGGATATATTGATCTGGAGCTCAAAGGAAAGACCAGAAATAAGGACTATTTCCACATCTCACAGTTGAAGAAACTTCTGAATAAAGGTAAATGTTCAGGTAATCATGGTTTTTCAACTCATGAAACCTCTAAGTACAAAATCAGTGTTGCAGTGATTTAATAGGGAAGTTAATTTGTAGGTATCCATCATCTCATTTCATTATCACTTAGCCAACTAAAATATTTCAGTTCTCAAAAATAGATGTCCTTAGAATAATAGAAGAGATGGCAATTAAATGGTTTTACTTTATGCTATTTTATTGAAATTATCAGCTCTTATATTCATCTTTACTTTGCAAAAATTTACATAAATACATTTGAAAGAAAAGTTATTTTGAAATTTTTCTCCATGCAGAGGCTTTACATTTTTCTAAAATTTTCCATGCCCAGAGAGGGTGTGATAGCTTCAGAGAAACAACAGATAAATATATGCTTGCAACTTTATGTTTCTGAGGATCATGCTTTCTAGACTTAGTAAAAAAAGGGATTTGAAATTTGAGGCAAAACATATTGGAAAATCAGTACTACAGAGTATTTGTTTATTTTGGTTTATTCCACTAGATATAAATTTCATGATGACAGGCTTTTTTGTTGTCTGTTTTGTTTATTGCTGTAATTGTAGCATATAAATTAGTGTCTTGCACATAGTAGGTACTGAATGAATATTTAAGGAAAACTGAAAATTAGTTATACTCATAGTGAAAAGAATACACACACACACACACACACACATATGTATGCATATATACATACACATATATATCCAAAGTAAGATAGAATACTTTTATTTATCATGTTTTTAACCACCCATCTATGGTTTATCAACTGTTAGAAGAGATTTTTGAAAGTTTCCTGTGTTTACCCTGGGAAAACTATTAATTTCCTTTTCCATTGGTGGTATTAAGAGTCTTACAGATCATACAGATAAGATATATTTCACTTCTGATAATACTCATGTACAATGCTGCTAATGATTAGGGCAAAACACAAGTTTAGAGATTTTCCATGGAACCTTAGCAAAGTAACAAAAGCATTGAGCATCTTCAAAATATGACACATAATAGTGGTCGCAAGTATAAAGAAAGGTGAAGACAGTCCCTGTCTCCATAATACTTACCATATATTAGGGGAGTCAGAACTAAGCTCAGTTCAGCAAACATTTATTAAATTCCTATTGTGCCAGGCTTATGATAGATGCAGGAAGAAAAAGATAAATAAAGCATGGTCCTTGTCTTACAGGGGCTGATAATTTTGGCTGTTGCATATGTGGGTGTATATTTTTGTGAGTATGTATGGGGATATGTGTACTGTATAGGAACCAGTATAAATGCAAATACTTTCAGTGCAATATGGGAGGTTATGACAGAGTGGTAACACTATACAGGAAAATTTAATCCAATATAGGGAGGAGGTGAATGGAGGAGATGGTAAAAGCCAAGCTCAGTCTTGGGGATCAATTTTAGCTAGAGCATGTGAATATCATTCCACGCTGAAGGAACAACAGGGTGACTGGAGAACCACAAACAACTCCAGGACAGGTGATGTAAGGAAAGGTCCACTACTGCACTTTCTCTAAATTATTTTGGAACTCTTGTAATATAACTACACAATGAATTTCTGGGGTAAAAAATGTACCTTTCTTCACTCCCATGAACCTCCTCTTCTTTGCTTTGGTGGGGCTAGGGTGGGAGGAAACTGACCTTGAAAATACTTGAGAGCTATATTAGCTCCTTGGCATAGACTTCCCAAACCCCATCATCAAATATATTTACTTTAATCACTTTACTGTAAAGGCTATTTTATGTTGATCATTTGTGCAGTAGCTTATCGGGAGAATCTTGTATATGTATAGAATACCAGGTTCTGAATCAATAAACGCTTATCAAGCAGCTATCATATCTTTCTTCCCTCCTGTTAAGCAAGGCTAATTTTGCAAATATATAGTCAGGGTGGCTGTTTGGACTAACTAGAACAAGTAAAGACGTGATGAGGGTTCCATTCTGGTGAAACTAGAGCCAGAGATTTTTCCTGGGCTTTTCATGGGAAAGACATAGAGGCGAAAAAGATACAGCATATAATTTGAAAGTATTGGTGTGAAAAATCATGCTTCGGGTTCAAAACGAAAGTACATACACACACACACCAGGATGGAATGAAAATGTCCTTTGTTCACAGAGCAATCCCTTTTCAATTTCTCTCTGTCCTGGGTGTCTCCTAATAATTCTTGATTCATCATTGTCAAGGGGTACACAGGTCTCCCCACATTCATCCTAGCCATCGTAATAAAATCAACATCTCTTTTCTATTCCAAACCTCCCAGGCTGAACACGCTACTGCACTCGGCCTGGAAAATGAATTGAGCTTTTAACATTCGAGCAAACATTGCAAATAGAATGCTTAGCTAGTTGGACCCGCCATCCAAGAACTACAATACCCAGAATGCACTGTTTTCTCTTCCGCTTTCTACCAAGGCAATGCCTAACTTGATCTCATTTTCACAAGCAATAGTCACATGACATATTTCCTGTCAAGATGGCGGATGATCTCCCTTCGGAGTTTGATGTGATCGTAATAGGGACGGGTATGTTGTGGCTTTGGTACTTCCCTGACAAAGTATAGGAAGTCTGTTCCTACCATCTCTCTCAGTGGCGAGGGTTGGCGAGAAATGCCAGGGGTTGAGCATGGGAGGGAGGACGGAAAGGAAGTGAGGTAGTCGGGATACAGCGCAGGACTTGCAGCTCCAGGGAGGGGCTTGGGACCCCTGGTGCTTAGCGCCATTTGAGTAGGGGTCGATCCGGTCGATGCCGAATGCCGAGGTTGGTTGCTGGGGGTGATACCTGTAATTTCCTTAGAGGGGGGTGGGTTTGCAGTGTCATGAGAATGGAGGGTCGGGATTTTATCAATGGAGACGCCTTTGGCATGACATGATTCCTTCCTTGTTGATTTCAAGGTGATATTTCCCATAATGTTGTCTCTCCATTTCATAGGAATGTTTCATAATCCTAGGGTTCAGTGCAGCTCGGATACCGCTGAATCCTCAGTTTTTCGAAAAAGATGCTCAGTTGTTATCCGTGTGCGTTTTAATTTACCAGGGCAAGGAAACGAATTCATTTCTATTGTGTTGAGAAGTGCAGGTAATTGTGTTTTTTGAGGTAGCCATTATTTCTGCTTTATGATGCAGAAAGAAATAATTTTGTTTTCTCATCCCTCCTCCCTGCCCACAACTAAATGAGCTGAGAACAAGCTACTGCGAATTCCAGTTCAGATGTGTGATCTTAGCTTCCCCTTGTTGTCCCACCATTTTATTTTCCATGTTTTGGGTGGAGCCAGAAACCCCTTTGTAATTTCTAGTTAACAAATTATATGTACAACACATGGCAGAAGACATTTGGCAGCAGTTGGTATTTTCTTTTTCTTAACAGTGTCAAGGATGGGTTTTAGATGTGGTGAAATCGATTGTTGGATGGGTTTTTTTTCCTGTTTGCAGAATGTGGTAGGCTGGAGAAGCTCTGATGGATGAGACCTTTTCCATTGTGTTATTGAATTCAATTTCTTGTCTTCTCAAACAGTAGGAGCAGAAATGTTTCCAGATCAGGAGTAATAATAGCTACCTGTTTTCCAATGCTTATTATTTGCTAATTGAGGTGCTAAGCATTTTACAAGCTGTATGAAATCCTTACAACAACCTTATTAGAGTATGCATTTTCTAAACTTAAAATAAGAGGGAAGGGGCTTTGGAAAGGTTGCAGTTTGCTCAAGATCACACAGCTGGTAAATTTCCAAAGGCCCATCTTATCCTAGAAGGAGAATCAATGGTTCTGACTCTCAGTGTTAACTCATATTAGTAGAAATAATTGGGAAAATTTGGTTCTAGACCTTGCTTGGCTATTAATTGTCTGTGTGAATTGCAAGGGCTAGGTACTTAATTTCTCTGAGCCTCAGTTTCCTTGTTTTTGAATACAGGGAGGGTAAACTAGATAGTCTTAGTTGCTGCCTAACCAAAATTCTCTTATTCTAGTTGCACCTGGGTAATTATTCTCAGCACAGCCAAGATATGTTGACTCCCATCCTGAAAACCGAATGACTGCAAATAACTAGTCTGTAATTGCTGTGAATAGATATTGGAAGAAGCCAATAGACTATTCAGTTATTCTCTCCAGTCTATCCTAAAACTGAGAACAACATCCGTTTTAGAGTAGTTGTTGTACCATACTTGAGTTCTATATAATTGCCTTTCTTTTTTGTTACCTAGGAACTTGGGGTGTTTTAAAAATTTTTATTGAATCATTGATTTTTTTTTCTTATCTGGATTGAAATTAATTGATGATTGATAATTCTTATTATTAAATGCTGTTAATTCTTATAATAAACTAGAGGCCCAGTGCATGAAATTCGTGCACAGGTGTGGTCCCTAGGCCTGGCCGGTGATCGAAGCGCAAGTATCTGGCATGGAAAGGCAGGTCCCAGCTGACTTCTGGGCCCTGGGAAGCACCTGGGCCCCCGGGACCCTGCGTGCCCCCCTCCTCCTGAGTCTCAGCGCCTGAGTCCCCATATGAAGATGTGGTGAGCACAGCCGATGCCACGGGCCAGGGTGCAGCATGGGTTTCTGGGCCGCCCAGTGGTGCTGCATGGAAGCCGGGGGGCGGGGGAGGAGTGGAGGGGAGGGGCGGGGCAGCACGCTCTCTCCTGGTTGGCCTTGCAGACTGGCTCCTGCGCTAACCCACGGGGAGCCTGATGGGCCGCTGTGGTCCCGCTCACCTAGAAGAGGCCACACCGGTGCGGGGTGGGCTCCTTGCGGGCTCCTGGCACTTGAGCCTGGGAGCTTCCCTGGCACACGAGCCCTGGTGTCCTGGGAGAGGTTAGCAGGTGGAGTGAGAGCAAGCTCAACGGACACCCTGCATTCTCACCGCACCTCAGTCCCCATTTCCCAGACCCCCAGGTAGCTGATGAGAGGTCGCAGAGCATTGGCCCCTGGTGGTCAGCGCACATCATAATGAGTGGTCGAACTCCCAGTTGAACGACCGCCAGAGGGGACAATTTTCATATTAGGCTTTTATTATATAGGATAGTTTGCCTTGTGATTCAGTTTACAGTATGGACTATATCCATCGTGTTGGAGTATGTTATGATAGAGGTAGGAAGATACTGTGATTGATCCAGAAAATTGCATCATGAGGTATCTGGTATCTGGGAAAAGATTCATGTTAGATTTATTTTAGTGAGAGTCATGTTATTACTCAAAGTATGGGAAGAACTTATTTGAAGTTAATATTAAAAAATTGTTTTTATAGTCACTTAATGGTGAACATATTATGAGTTTATCAAGCACATTGCTTGAATTTATGATATGAAGGTGTTTTTTTTTTAGATATGTTAAAGTGAAAAAAATTGGATAAAAGTTATTTCCCCAATAAATGATTCTAATAAACTCAATCATTAGTTAATTGGAATTATTTTTAATATATTTGGAATATTTTATTTCTGAAATAGTTTGCTGAAGGTAGCCTTTAAACTCTGCTTTAATAAATGTACTAGCTTGAGTAAATCAGGCAAAGCAGTGTTTCATAGCTTAAGTTTTACTGACAAAAGGAGAATTAATCATGCATATATCAGAGACATGAATGTGCTTTGAAATGTAATTTTTCTCTTTTTAAATACGTTTTTTATTTCAGAGAGAGGGAGAGAGAGACAGAAACATCAATGATGAGAGAGAATCATTGATCAGCTGCCTCCTGCACACCCCCTTCTGGGGATCGAGCCCATAACCTGGCCATGTGCCCTGACTTCCTGGTTCACAGGTCTACACTCAACCACTGAGCCACTCCAGCTGGGCTGTAATTTTTCTTTTAGAAGATTTAGTTCTAGCTAAAAAATCATTAACAGGTAATTGATTCATCAAGTAAAATCTCTGGAAAATATTTTAAATCCCTATCACCTTGAGTAAATTGTATTTTTTTTTCATTTTTCATAGTACAGGGTTTTTCTTAAGATCATGTTTGAAGAAATTATGGGAAAATAAAGTTTTGTATGTATTTTCTTAGTTAAATCCATTTCCTTTTGATTACAAAATATAGGAAGTATCTCTGGAATACCTCAAGACAGAGAAATAAGATAAAATACTTGAACCATGGAAAATATAGACAAGATGGAATAAGGAAGGAGAACCAACTGAAATCTCAAGGAAGAGGACAAAAATAGATATGTGATAAGTGTCTAGAAAGTGGCCTTTAATTTGGGTACACAGTTGTCATTTTCAAGACATTTTGCAATTTGAAAAGACATTTGAATGTTAATTTTGTGGGTTGTAGAGAAGTATCATTGGTTTCAGGTTAAAAATAGTCCCAGTAACATAACACCTCACTGGAGGTAACTTATCTGGCAACCTCTGTAACCTTCAATCTGCAGCAGAGTCACCAACTCAACAGTAGAGCAGTCAAGATGGAAGTTGCAAGAGCTATATGGTAATACAAAATTCTTCTTATATAGGGGAATCCCTCAGGCTCTCACTTAGGGCATTTTAATTCTTTCTTTAGAAATGGTTCTAGCATTCTCAGAGTATATTAGAAGCATCCTATTAGAAGACAGAGGAAGTGTTACCAACTTTTACAAAAGCTGTGTTTGGGTGTGGGGTGCCATTAGACATAAGCAACAGTTCATATCTTTATGGCGAAGGGATGAGTCTAATACCTAAAATGCAAACCTACATCAAACAGTACAATGGTCTGGGACCATTTAATGTAGTGACAAACGTTCATTTGTCAGTGTTTTCAATCCACATTTACTGAAAACATAGCCCCTGCCCTTGTGCAGTTTATCTATCCTAAGGAACTATTTGTGGTTCCTGACAGTTACATCCTCAGAGCTATTCATAAGCCAATGTGGGTTTATCATTGCATACTTCTTGCTTTCTGAAGGCCACATACCGATTCAATATGCATCCCTTTCCTTTCTCAAGTACACTACACAAGTAATATTTTGGACTTCTCCTAAGATGGGTTGTGGAATAGGCTAGCTTAAAATTTTTTTTTTGTGGAGGATAAACACATAAATCCTTTTTAAGAGTCTTATTGCTAAAGATTATGAGGAAAGAGATGAGATAACCAAGATAACACACATGGAAATTACAAGTGGTATTGCTCCTAAATCCTGACTACCTTGCTAGATAGAACTCAGGATCTATCCTCTATCTATCTATCTATCTATCTATCTATCTATCTATCTATCTATCTATCTATCTATCCATCCATCCATCCATCCATCCATCCATCCATCCATCCATCCATCCATCTATCTATCTATCTATCTATCTATCTATCTATCTATCTATCTATCTAAAAGGCTAATATGCAAAACGTCCCCTCGGGAGTTCGACTGGGAGACCAAGAGTTCTATCGCTCGCTATGATGTGCGCTGACCACCAGGGGATGGCGCGGAACAAAGGAAGGCCCCGGCTGGCAGCTGGCAGCCGGGAAGGAAGGCCCTGGCCAGCAGCCGAAAAGAAGGCCCTGGCTGGCAGCTGGAAGGCCCCGATCGGCCCTGATCGCTGGCCAGGCCTAGGGACCCTACTTGTGCACGAATTTTGTGCACCCGGCCTCTAGTAGTATAATAATAGATATGGCATAATGGGAATCACTTGACCTTTCTACTGAGTGACTTGGCAAGTTGCAAAATCTCTTGGGACATCATTTTGTTCATCTGCAAAGTGAGATATTTGATTAGGTGATCTCTAAGGTAGGCATCTGCCAGCTCTAAAATTTACTGTTACGTGTACATAATTATGACTCTGGGTCCTTGAGAAAAGGCTAGATTCCGTATAGTTCTTGTAAGAAGTCAAGTCAGTGTTTAATATACTTTACCACATTTTCTATCAAAATGGCTCATAAAAAACATTTTCTTGAAAATGATAAGCTGTTTTTATCATGTAGGCAGCACAGCTCCATTCCTTGATGTTAGTGGAGAATCAAAAATGTTAAGGTAATTAGCCTTTGGCTGGCAACCCATTGACTATAATGCTTATGTTGGTGGTAGGTACCTACACTTCTTGAAACATTGGGGAATTAGCAATACTGCAGGAGGTATCAAAGAAACTGATATTTATCAAATACCTATTTGTGCCAGATTCTACCAAGTGATTTCCCTTATATGTATCTCATTTAATCTTCTTCCAGGAAGTCTATATGTGGTTCTAACATCACAGGATGTCTATACTTCTGCTTGTATTTCCAAACATCCATGGACCCTAGAGCAGAGTTTTTTTCCCTCTCCTTTTTATAAAATATTTATTTATTTTTTAATCCTCACCTGAGGATATTTTTCCATTAAATTTTAGAGAGAATGGAAGAGAGTGGGAAAGTCAGAGAGAAATATCGATGTGAGAGAAACACATTGATTGGTTGCCTCCTGCATGAGCCCCAACCAGGGCCTGGGCTGGGGGAGGAGCTCAGGGAAAAGCCTGCAGCCCAGGTACATGCTCTTGACTGTAATCAAACCCAGAACCCTTCAGTCCCCAGGCCTATGCTCTATCCACTGAGCCAAGCCGGCTAGGGTGTTTTTTTCCCTCTTTTTAATTGAAAGATGTCACCTATTTTCGGGTCGTGAAATCAATTTCAACATTTAAAAAAGATGTAGAATAGATCAGAATATATTACATGTAGTAAGCATGAGTATAGTTTTATGAAATAGTTCATATGTGTGTAGTAGATCACTATGTAAAGTACAGGGTGGGGCAAAAAGGTTTACAGTTGAGTATGTGAAATAGTTCTTCTATTATTATTTATTAATTATATTATTTTCCATAGGAACAACTGTAAATCTACTTTTGCCCCACCCTGTATATACATATGTTTATATATACCTGTATATATTTAGAATACAGATAAAATAATGAAAGTGGTAACAAGTTTTACCTTGGCAATGTATTGAACAGGGCAAGATAGGCGTCTTTCACTTTTTCTTGTTTGTGTTAAGCCTCACCTGAAGATATGTTTTCCCCCATTGATTCTTAGAGAGAGTGGAAGGGAGGGGGAACAACAGAGAGGAAAACATGTGAGAGAGACACATTAATTGGTTGCCTCCCGCACATGCCGCAACTGGGGTTGGGAATCCAGCCTGCAACTGAAGTATGTGCCCCTGACTGAAATTGAACACACATCCCTTCAGTCTGCAGGCCAACTTTCTGACCACTGAGCAAAACAGGTAGGGTAGGATCTTTCACATTTTACATAATTTTATTCTGTCCAGCTTGATTTTTTTAAAACAAGCATTTGTTACATTCATTTTTAAAAGCACAGATATTAAAAATGAAAGGAGTCCTTAGAGATCCCCAGTGTATCTAGAGACCATGATCACATAATAAGAGAGTCCATAATAGATTTTGTACTCCTGACTCCCAGTATGTTTTCTATTAGACCCTGCTGCCAGGATAAGTAACTGTCATCTACACTAATAAAAGAGTAAGATGCAAATTGACCATACCTTTGCAATGCACTCCAGCCAATCAGGAGTGAGTATGCAAATTAACCAAACAAAGATGGCAGGTTAATTTGTATATGCAGGCACGAGCGGCTGGGGGCGGGGCGGGACACTTGCGTCATCGCCATAGCAATGACGCAGGCATTCTGAAACGCCCCAGCTGCTCCGGGCCTCTGGGCAGCATGGAAAGGTGGAAAAGAGGCTCTGAGCCAGAGCAAAGGCGGTGCTGGCAGCCAGGGGAAGGAAGGCCCATTCTTGCATGAATCTTCATGCATCCGGCCTCTAGTTAATTAATAAGGCTCTACCTACTGCCCTTGAATATTTATCATTTCTAATCCTCACAACAACCTTACAGGATTATACTGGTAAAGAAAAAAGTTCAGAAAGAGCTTTCTCTAAACTACCACCACACCATGCTGTCAGAGCACAGCACAAACTCATGAAAAGAATGGGAGGCAGATTCCCAGCCTTCTGTGGGATGTTCTGGGTAGTTTTTAAGCTTTGCATAAACCTTCTCCTTGAATTGCAAATGTTTATATTGCCTTAGTATGGTTCCTAAGAAGAAGGAGAGATTATGGGAAGAGAAAGAAAGGCTCCTGCTCCTTAGGCTTTCAACCAGCATTCTGAAAGCTGCGAGTTTGCCTGAGTGATGCACCAGGACTTAGGAGTTGGCTGTGAAAAAATGGTGGACAGACACTGAACCTGGTGTTAGACACAGACTTGAATTCTGGCTTTGCCATTTTCTATTCCATCAACTTGGGCACCTTATTATTTCACCTTACCAAGTTTCCTCAATTGTAAAACAGAGATAAGAATAGCAAAAAGGAAAGAGATGAGTCACATGGCTGTGGTTAAGATTTAATGACATATTATCTGAGGATTGGGATCTGCATGTAGGTCATAGGACAGGAATTTTCCTCTGTAGCATACAGCCCCTCTTCCTATATGTCTGTCTTGTCTGTCTGTCTGTCTATCTATTTATCTATCTATCTATCTATCTATCTATCTCTCATCTATCTATCTATCATCAATCATCTATCTCTACCTATCTATCATCAATCATCTATCTATCTATCTATCTATCTATCTATCTATCTATCTATCATCTATCTATCTATCTATCTACACATTTTTTGGGGGGGAGGGGTGGCCAGGGGCAAAATGTTTTAAAGTCTGGGAATGAAAATGGTATTTCAAAAGTCCTTTAGTTTTACAAGTGCTATACCATCCATATATTTTGTTTATTTTGATATGTATGCATCTCATTTCAGCAATATATATAGTGGTAGATATCATGGCTCCAAAATCGTACAACCTCAGATTGAATGAGCAATGCCTCTTGTGTTCTTTAATGTCCAAGTTTCATTTTTTTTATTTCTAAATAATGATTCAATTAAATAATTCCTGTAAAATGCTTAGTGTGTGCTCAGAAAATGTAGTTGATTTTTATAGCCCATAATACCATATAGAAGTACTTTCCAGAAAGAGCTCATGTTTTCCACGGAGAGCCCTGGGAAGATTTCGCTGTTTGAGTCATCATCTTCTTCCTCTTCCCTTTGGCCGCTTAGTGGGAAAGACCTTTGTGTGTCTTTTACCATTATTTCTATTTTTTTGTTTAGTGGTTTATAGGTTTTATATTTTTTCTTTTATTCTGTTTTGTTCACCAGCTTGCGTCATTTGTTTTGCCTAAAGGTTTTGAACAAATTTATCTTATTTGGAGTATAGCATGAAACTCTTTGTTAATGTGAGAATGCAGAAGGAGCTAATGAAAGCCTACAGATTTTGGTGTTATGAAAAAATTCTTTGCAATTCTTCAGGTATTTACTGATGGATGAATATGGTTTTTTTTGTTTTGTTTTGTTTTTCTGCTGTCAGAAAAAAGGCTGTCAATACCTAGAAAAGTAAAGGGAGTTATCTGACTCTGGACAAGAATCTGTGGGAGAGGCTTTCCCTTCCCTGTAAATCATAAGTTTGAACCAATTCCCCAGATACAGTCGCATCTGTTACCAGAGTTCCCTCTGCAACATCATTTTCATTTGCATGCCTCTTGTCATTTTCTCCCGTGTTCTCATGATGTTTTGGATAACTCAGGCTATAGCAATTAAAATAAAATATGGCTGCTCACCATCACATTCTCATGTTTAACATAAAATCCCAATCACAGAAACAATTATAACTTCATGATTGACCTGTTATACTAAATTATCTTCTATTCAGTTTTAGTGCAGAGTCTTTTAACTGAAAAGTTAGGCTGTGTTTGCTTTGTATGTAAATGGTTTTAGAAGTACAATAGACTGAAAGTTACCATCAGTTCCCACTTTATATTTATGTATATATTAAAAAACCATATATACATACATATATATATATGTCAAATATATATATATGGTTTTGTAATACATTTGATATATATATTATATATATATATATGTATATATATAATATTATATATATATATATATATATATATATATATATATATATGATATATATTTATGGTCAAGAAAGTAGAGATACTTTGAAAGATCCATTTATTGTCTTTTTGCTTTTCTAATCTTATTAAAGGGCAATGTAAAAAGAGATAATTTATCACACATACTAATTTCTCAAAGCATCATGATTATTAGAACTCTCATGTTTTCATATTGAGACAAAGCATCGTGATTATGACAGCTCTCATGTTTTCATATTGAGACTATTTAAAAAATAGTTTGCAAATAGACAGGAGAAGGGACCAGGGACAACTTGGCCAGTGTGGTGCTTAGCATAAGTGTTTCATACTGGATTTTATCAAGAGCTTAAGTGGGTAATGCCATACTACTTGACTGGCTTGTTTTATATCACATTTAGAAAAGTACCAACATCTGCTTTTTTCTTCTGAGTACTGTTCTTACATATCTTTATTTGTCCATCCCAGAGTTCATGTTGTTACAATGACCTTAGTTATTAGCATTTTTCATCATTTTATATTGTTATGGAATGTTTTGGGTCATATATCTGTGATTGAAATTTGCACATTTGTTAAAACTACTTTTCTATATAGGATTTAAAATAATTATCATAGAGAAGTTTACACAAGCTAAAATATAGAGAAATGAGGTCTTATATACAGGTTTCAGGCATATCAGGAAGTTGTCGAGTTGTGAGTTCTAATCCTCATTTTTCTAGGAATTGTGTTACTTTGGCATGAACTATCTAAGCCAAATACATGACAGTTATTAATTTCAGTACCTATAATTCACTGTTAAACATATGAAAAATATTTCCCAGTGCTTATTATATGCCAAATACTGTGCTAATCTCTTTAAATGCATTATCACATCTAATTGTCAAGATAACCTTGTTTGTGGTAGGTACCGATTATCTCCATTTTACAAATGTGGAAACTAAGGCTTAGTTATGTTTGAAGTAGGTCAAATTGTTAAGACTGTAGTTAAGTTTTACATAGGTCAAACTGTTAAGACTGGAGTTCCTTTGACTAAAGCTGAGGTATTAGATTGAGCTTGTTGGATTCTTCCAGGTAAAAAAAAATACCTCATACTATCAATATTAGATTAGTGTGCCCTAGCTTAGGAGTTGGTAGTTGCTTTATTTTTGGGAGTTAACTTTTGTTGACATCAAAGCCTGATGCCAACAAAGTCTTATGGTGTTAACTCCTTATTGATAACATGACATCTGTGTCAGCTTAGAAACCTTTTGATGAAGGTGAACAGAATGACCTGGTTATGTATCCTTTAAAATTGGGAATAAAAAGAACCACAGCCATTAAAATAATGGCAAGAAATTGGATAAAAGAATACAGTCATATATCAACTGATAATCTGTTTCCCTAGAAATTCTTCATTGATTCCAAGATACATAATTTCCCACTGAAATAAAACCATTGTTAAAAATTACCTATAGGCTGTTTGTGTATTGTAGGGTTTGCCAATTTATGTGTTTTTAGTTTTCTTCACTTGTTACATTAAATTTTCAAGATCAAGTATGGAACTCATCATGTTTATGAAGCTTTTCTTTTTTTGGTTGACTATTATTTTGGTTCCTACAATTTTCAACAATTGTCAGCACTTACAGTGGATGCATCTTAATTGACCCTTTTTCCTTAAAGGGTCCTGTCATTAACAAATAATAACAATAAAACTTTTATGTATATACTTCTAGACCTTTTCTCACTTTATGTGTATAGATGTATGTATACTTTTCTATATTTATAAAAGTGTAGCATATTATAGGTGCTGTTTTGAAACCTTCAATTTTTCACTTCATACTATGTCATGAATATTACTCCATGTAAAACAAATATTATACATCAGTGTCTTTTTTTAAAGACTTTCTTATTTGGAGATAACTGTAGACTCACATTCAGTTGTAAGAAATAATATAGGAAGATCCTTTATATGCTTACCCCAGTTTCCCCCATTGTTGAATAATATCTTGCATAACGATAGCATAATCAGAAAATTTACTTTACCCAATGATCTTATTCAGAATTTCAGTTTTACATTTACTGTGTGTGTGTGTGTGTTGAGTTCTATGCAATTTTATCACATAATGTAGATTGGTATGAACACCACCACATTCAGATACAGAAAAGTTTCATTATAGGAATCTCTCATGGTACCTTTTTATAGTCACAGACACCTTCCTCCCCCGCCATCTCTAAGCCCTGGCAATCTCTAATCTGTTCTCTATCTCTATGATTATGTAATTTAAAAATATTATTAAGTGCCATTTTAAATAGATGCTTAGAAAATATTTTCTATAAATGTTCTGACATTTATTTTAACAAACAACTTTTTTTTGACATTTAAGGTTTTCAGTTTTTCACTTTTATAAGCTAATGCTTTGATGAACACGTTGTACCTAAATCTTTTGTACATATTTAATTATTTCCTCAGGATAAATACTAGAACTATAATTGTGGCTTTGAATTTTTAGGGGATGGTTCAGTAACACTTCTGATTTTTATAGATGAACTAGAGGCCCGGTGCACGAATTCGTGCATGGGTGGGGTCCCTCTGGGTAGCCTGCAGGGATCAGGCAGAAACCTATAGTCCAACGCTGCCTGCAGCTCCTACCTGCTGCTCCCACTCATCCTGGCCCCACTGTGCCTGCTGTGGGCTCACACCCAATCAGTCGCAATCGGGAGAGGCTTGAGCTGCCGCAGCAGGGCTTGCCAGCCATGAGCCCTGCATCTGGCATCCTCCCAAAGGGAGTGGCCTGCGGGATTGGGCTGAAACTGGCTCTCCAACATCCCCCGAGGGGTCCCGGATTGCGAGAGGGTGCAGGCCAGGGTGAGGGACCCCACCGGTGCACGATGGGGCCGGGGAGGGACTGTGGGAGGGCTCCAGGTCATGTCCGGCCCATCTCGCTCAGTCCTGATCAGCCAGATGTTATAGTAATAGTAATAAGAAAAATATAGAATAAGTATTAAAATGTAGAATTACAGTGTAATATTAAAATAAAGTATTGAATGTAATGTAAACAGGTTAATTAAACATTTCTAAGTAACCTATATGTAAAAAATAATAAAGTGATCTGTTCCCCATATATAAAACCAGATATACAAGGCTCCTAAGACCCACTAATAAGACACACTAAAAATACCCATCTAAGCACATAAAAAGAAGAAACACCAGAAAAAAATAAAAAAGACCTACTCTACTCCTCCACAGACGGTCACTCTCCACCCCCCTTCCTGCATCTGCCCAAGCTCTACCGTAGACTGTGAATCCAAACAATAAACCAGAAACTAAAACTCAAACAAAACACCAAACCACAACTACAACATCCAACGTCCAATGTGTGTATCTGTCAGCGCAGATCCCCAGGTGACCTACCGAAATCTAAAAACCACCAAAACTCTAATAAATAAACCATGAATAATTCATACATTACATATCTATCTCCTGTATAATTTATACTCGATCAATATTAAATAAATACCTTAAATAATACATGTCAATTTAAAAACTGACTAAAACACCCTTGATCACCTATACTTACATCCCTAAAAAAAAAATTAAAACACCAGACCCCAGCAGCAAGATAACCTACTGGTCAGAGCATCTGCCCCCTGGTGGTCAGTGCACGTCAGAGCAACTGGTCTACCCGTCGACTGTCTGCCCCCGGTGGTCAGTGCACAGCATAGTGACTGGTCGACTAGTTGACTGACTGCCCCCTGGCAGTCAGTGCATGTCATAGCCAGCGGTTGAGCAGCCTTAGCATATCATTAGCATATTATGCTTTGATTGGTTGTTTGGTTCTGCTATTCGGTCTATTTGCATATTACCCTTTTATTATATAGAATTGCCTTAAAGAAAGTTTGCCATCTATATTCTCACCAGCAGAGTATGAAAATGCTTATTTCCCCATATTCCTTCAACATTAGCTATGAATGTCTTATTCTTTTTAATTCCTTTATTGATTAAGGTATTACATATGTGTCCTCATCCCTCCATTAGCCCCCAACCCCCCTCACTCATGACCTCAACCCCTGTTGTTACTGTCCATTGGTTAGGCTTATATGCATGCATACAAGTCCTTTGGTTGATCTCTCCCCCTTACCTCCACCCTCCCCTACCTTCCCTCTGAGGTTTGACAGTCTGCTGAATGTCTTATTCTTAATTACTGTCAACTTGATAGCCAAAAAAATGTTTCCTTGTTTGAATTTGCATTTTCAGATCATAAATGAGATTGACTAGATAACTTTCCCTATTGAAATATCAAACAAAAGGTAATATATAAAAAAGTTATAGCACCTACTGTGAAAAATAGCAAACTGGGGGAAAAAAAGGAAAATGGAGTGGGAGTATTTGCAACTCATAACAGGACTAATTACATAAAAAGAGTACTTTTAAATTTTATGTGAATAGTATCAGTATTTCTATAGATAACTAGGTAGATAATTTAAATAGACAAGTGAAGATTCAAATAGTCAACAAACTGTTGGGAAAATATATTTTCTTATTAAGAATCAAATGCAAAGTAAACTAATAATTAAACATCATTAAATTAAAAGAGCAATAGCTAATTGTTGATGAAATTGTATTCAGTCGATATGTATAAGCAACACTTTGGCAACGTAATATGAGTTTGTACTAAGAATTGTAAATATGTTCATTCCCTTAGACTACAGATCAGATAATTTATTCTGAGGAAAATCTTTCAACACAGGTGAAAAGCAACAAGGGTGACAACATCTATTTTAAAGTTGCTTGCCATAGTAAAATTTGAAAATAATATAAGTGCTATATATTAAAGAATACCAACATCTCAAAGAAGGCTGGATAACTGGTGAAGTAGGCAGTCTTACAGTGTGGCTCAGGATCTGGTCCATAGATTTCTTTTTTATTATACATATCTTATAGGCAAATGAAGTATATATGTGTGTACATATGTGTTTTTATTTATTTCAGTGAACAATAATAAAGTGAATGGCATGTATGTATGACCCAGCTAAAGAAAAAGAACATTACCATTACCTTAAGAAGCTCCTTGTGTGACCACTGTCAGCTATCTTCCCTTCTTTTCCCACAGATGTAACCATAATGGTAAATTGTATTAATTGTTTCCTTGTTATTGTTTTTGAATATATTTTCATTGATTTCAGGGAGAAGAAGGGAGAGGGAGAGAGAGATTTAAACATCAATGATGGGAATCATTGATCGGCTGTTCCCTGCACGCCCCCGACTGGGGATCGAGCCTGCAACCCAGGCATGTGCCCTTGACTGGAATCGAACCCAGGACCCTTCAGTCCACAGGCTGATGCTCTATCCACTGAGCCCAACAGGCTAGGGTCCCCTTTTTTAAAATTTTTTTTTAATCACATGTGTAATGTATCTGTGAACAATATATTAACTTTATCTGTTTTTGACACTTGTCTAACTTTTGGAATTTTACTTTATTTATTATTTCTGTGACTTGCTTTCATTGATCAGGGTTATGCTGGTGAGATTCATTTGCAGAGATGCATATAGCTGTAATTACCATACACACACATACGTACTGCTATTAATATAGTATTCTAAGTTTGCAAATATTCAACTTCAATATTAGGTTATGCCAATTTACTAAAATAATTCTATTTATTTGCCCTTTAGTTTTTCAGATTTTCAAGCCCCCCTCAGGAAATACATGATGCTATAAGCATACACATTTATCACAAAATGTGATCATTCTATACATACTGTTCTGCAACTTTTTCAGTCAATAATCTTCATTTTTCTTTTTTTAAATATGTTTTCATTGATTTTTAGAGAGGAAGGGAGGAGTAGAGAGGTAGAAATATTGATGAGGGAGAAACATCCTGCATACTGGGAATCGAGCCTGCAACCAGGGCATGTGTCCTGACCAGGAATCAAACCAGTGACCTCTTGATTCATGGGTCCGTACTTAACCACTTAGCCACATTGGCCAAGCTTTACCTTTCTATTTATACCAGTATATTTTTATCTATTTAGTACACAAACTATTTTCGACTTTCCATAATTTTCCACTCCAGAATACCTTTTACAGCTGATATGTACAAACTTGTGTCCAATTTTTATCATGTATTGTTCTATAAGTCTGTTTTATTCTAACATAGTTCTCTTTTTAAAAATCATGACTGAGATGTTGAAGAGACTGGGCTAGTGATCCTACAGAATGTTCTCCCTTTTGGATTTGGCTGCTTTCTTTCTTGTAGCATTATTTATCTTGTTGTTTTAGCCTGTGTTTTTCCTGTAAACTGAAAGTTCTGTCTAAAGTCTCCATGGCTTTAAGGATAACATTTTTGGTTAGAGTACATCTTTAGTGATATGGATGTCATGTAGGATCATACCGGAAGAAAATATCAGGTTTATCCACCATGAGTTTTGCTAAGATTGACTCTGGTTAGAATGATGACAATCTGATGCCTCCATTGTATGGATACATGTTTCCCCCTGTGTATTGAAAATCTGTATACTGCTAATTTGGAACTATACAAATATTCAGTTTGATGCCACTTATTCACATAATTATTTTAATATAAATAGGTAATGATTATATAGATATTTTCATTAGGATTTGAAAAAAATGATTTTTTTTAAGTTTTTTTGATTTCTACATTTAATAGCTTCTACTGAATGCGAATTTATTAATTTACAAAAGGTAAATACCTTTCTAGCATTATTGGCATCTACCAGTTAGAGAACCCATTTTCGAGAATCAAGTCATTTGGGAAAATTAATTGTAAGGTTGCTTGGGGAGATGGACAAAGAGATTTAAATGTTCTGAAGCAATAGATCTTAAGAGCACAGACTCTGTAGCCAGACTTGCTGGGTTCCAGTATTAACTTTGCCATTTACTGGGTTTGTGACTTTGGGCAAATTACTTGACCCCTCTTTTTTAGTTATCCTCTCCTCTCCTGCCTTATGTAGATAAGTGGACAGATATTGGAAGCTAAAGGAAAAGTGAAAAAAAATGTTACAGATCGGGTTATGGAATGATCACAATATTTTCTTTAGCATTGTATCATATTTACAATGTAAGAGAGGAAATAAAGAAAAAAGTGTCATGCTGCTTTTTAGTTTTTTGTATTAATACCTTTATATTTTTGGAATTTTAAATCAATGTATTATTTATTAAATGGTTCTTTTATTTATTTACTAGAGGCCTGATGCACGAAATTCAAATTTGTGCAAGAGTAGGCCTTCCTTCCCCCAGCTGCCAGCACTGGCTTCCCTCTGGCACCTGGGACCCAGGCTTCCCTCCAGCTGCCGGCTTTGTCCAGAAGGTCGTCTGGAAGGATGTCCGGTCTAATTAGCATATTATGCTTTTATTATTATAGATTGTTTTTAAATTTTTTAATGTTGCCATAATTGCAGATGTCCCCTTTTTCCCTGCCCTTTGCCTACCTACACTCACCCTCACCTCCCCTTCTCTTCACCTTCACCAAACTATTGTCCCTGTCCTGTCCATGAGGCATGCATATATATTCTTTAGCTAATCCCTTCACCTTCTTTATCCAGTAACTCTCATGCCCCTCCCTTCGGGCATCAGCCAGTCTGACCCATATATCCATGCTTCTGGTCCCATTTTGTTCCTCAGTTTATTTTATTCATTAGATTCCACAAATTAGTAAGATCAGATGTTATTTGTCTTTCTCTGACTGGCTTATTTCACTTAGCATAATACTCTCCTAGTCCATCCATGCTGTTTCAAAAGGTAAAAGTTTCCTTCTTTTTTAGAGCCATGCAGTATTCCATTGTGTAAATGTACCACAGCTTTTTTATCTGTTGACTAGAGGCCCAGTGCATGAAATTCATGCATGGGTAGGGTCCCTAGGCCTTGCCGGCGATCAGGGCCAATTGGGCCTTCTGGCTGCCAGCTGGGGCCTCCTTCATTCCATGCTGCCCCCTGGTGGTCAGCACATGTCATAGCAAGCAATCGAACTCCCAAGGGAGCACTTTGCATATCAGCCTTTTATATACTAGTATATAGATGGGCACTTGGGCTGTTTTCAGATCTTAGCTATTTATAATAATAAAAGTGTAATATGCTAATTAGACTGGCCAACTGAACAACCTTCTGGATGTCATTCCTGACGAAGCTGTAGGGGCGAGGCAGAGGCCACTGCCACGGCAGGTGGGGGCTGAGGCAGAGTCAGTTAGGGGCAATCAGGCAGGCAGGCGAGCGGTTAGGGGTGATGAGGCAGGCAGGCGAGTGGTTGGGGCAATGAGGCAGGCAGGCAAGTGGTTAGGGGTGATGAGGCAGGCAGGCAGAGTGGTTAGGGGTCCTGGATTGCGAGAAGGTGCAGGCCAGGCTGAAGGCCCCAACCCCCTCGCCTGTGCACGAATTTCATGCATCAGGCCTTTAGTTGTAAATAACACTTCTATGAACATAGGGGTCTATATATTCTTTCTGATTGGTGTTTCATAATTCTTAGGATACATTTCCAGAAGTGGGATCTCTGGGTCAAAAGGAAGTTCCATATTTAATCTTTTGAGGAAACTCCATGCTGTATCCCACAGTGGCTGCACGTCTGCATTCCCACCAGCAATGCACTGTTTTGTATTAGTTTCAAGTGTACAACACAGTGGATGGACATTGAAGTAGGTCACAAAGTATTCCCTCTGCTAATTCAAGTGCTTACCTGGTATCATAGATAGTTATTATAATACTAGTGGCCCGGGGCATGGATTCATGCCCATTGAAAGGAAATTAATTAGAGGAAATATTTTAATACCACTATTCGCCCTTTCTCTATAATAGAAGTGCCTAATAGTTGGTCTTCAGATACATTCTGTCAACAACGCCACTTTCAGCTTCAGAATGTCAACAAAAACAACCAAATTCACGATTGACAAAGACAGATCGAGACACGCATGTGTAAGTGGTACCAGCGAGAGCTTTATATGTATCATGCGTGCGCAAGTCAGTGTTTATTTTTTAATTGCCAGTGTGTGTCATATGTACCAGCTGGTCGGTCAGTTGGTCGGACAGTCAGATGGATGTACAGTTGGTCACTTAGCCTTTTATATATATAGATTGTTAACTATATTTCCTATGCTTTATATTACACCCCAATGCCTAATTTGTAATTACCAATTAGTACTTCTTAATCCTATCATCTTTTAAAAAATATGCATTTTAAAGTGCAAACACACTGGCAAGTGATTTCATAAACCCTTTACGTTGATTTCATTTTATCCTTCTTGATAGTGTTTATGAAAATTCTTTTAATTTTTATTTCATTTATTAGGTTGACTTTGGTTAATAAAATTATATAGGTTTCAAGTTTAAAATTCTATAATCCATCATCTGTATATTGTACTGTGTTCACCACCCAAAGTCCAGTTTCCATCCTTCACTATTTATCATCCGTTTACTCTCTTCTTCCTCTCCCACTCCCTTTTCCTTCTGGTAATGATCATAATGTCATGTGTTGTCTATGAGTATTTTTTATTAATCCCTTAACGTATTTTACCTAGCCTCTCTGTCCTCTCCCCTTTGGCAGCTGTCAGTCTTTTCTCTGTATCTATGAGTCGTGTTTCTATTTTATTTATTCATTAGATTCCATATATAAGTGAAATCATGTGGTATTTGTCTTTTTCTGAATGGGTTATTTTACTTAGCATAATGCTCTCCAGGTCCATCAGGTTGTTGCAAAGGGTAAGGTTTCCTTCTTTTTTAATGGCAAAGTAGTACTCTATTGTGTAAATGTACCACAGCTTTTTTTATCCACTCATCTATTTTTTTCTTTTTTTTACAGAGAGGAAGAGAGAGAGGGATAGACAGTTAGAAACATCAATGAGAGAGAAACATCAATCAGCTGCCTCCTGCACACTCCCCACTGGGAATGTGCCCACAACCAAGGTACATGCCCTTGACCGGAATCGAACCTGGGACCCTTCAGTCCGCAGGCCGACGCTCTATCCACTGAGCCAAACGGTCAGGGCTATCCACTCATCTATTGATAGGCACTTGGGCATCTTCCAAATCTTGGCTATTGTAAATAATGCTGAAATGAATATAGAGGTGCATATGTTATTTTCAGTTAGTATTTCGGGTTTCTTCAGATATATTACCAGAAGTGGAATCACTTGGTCATAAGGCAGTTTCATTTTTAATATTTGAGTTAACTCCATACTGCTTTCCACAGTGGCTATACCATTCTGCATTCCCACCAACAATGCATGAGGGTTCCCTTTTCTTCACATCCTCGCCAGCACTTGTTGTTTATTGATTTATTGATGATAGCCATTCAGACAAGTCTGAGGTGGTAGATATCTCATTGTGGTTCTCATTTGTATCACTCTAATGATTAGTGCTGTTGAGCATCTTTTCATATGTCTATTGGCCATCTGTGTCCTCTTTGGAGAAGTGTCTATTCAGGTCCTTTGCTCATTTTTTAATTGGGTTGTTTTGTTTATGAAATTCTTTTTTTTTAAATTTAATAAATCTTTATTGTTCAGATTATTACAATTGTCTCTCCTTTTTTCCCCCCATAGCTTCCCCTCCACCTGGTTCCCACCCCACCCTCTGCACTTACCCCCCTGCCACTGTCCTCATCCATAGGTGTATGATTTTTGTCCAGTCTCTTCCAGTACCCACCACACAGACACCCCTTTCCCCCTGAGAATTATCAATCCACTCCCATTCTATGTCCCTGATTCTATTATATTCACCAGTTTATTCTGTTCCTCAGATTTTTAATTCACTTGAGTTTTAGATTCACTTGTTGATAGATATGTATTTGTTGTTCATAAATTTATCTTTACTTTTTTCTTCTTTTTCCTCTTTTTAAAGAATACCTTTCAGCATTTCATATAATACTGGTTTGGTGGTGATGAACTCCTTTAGCTTTTTCTTATCTGTGAAGCTCTTTATCTGACCTTCAATTCTGAATGATAACTTTGCTAGGTAGAGTAATCTTGGTTGTAGGTTCTTGCTATTCATCACTTTGAATATTTCTTGCTACTCCTGTCTGGCCTGCATAGTTTCTGTTGAGAAATCAGCTGACAATCGTATGGGTGCTCCCTTGTAGGTAACTAACTGTTTTTCTCTTGCTGTTTGTAAGATTCTCTCTTTGTCTTTTGCCCTTGGCATTTTAATTATGATGTGTCTTGGTGTGGTCCTCTTTGGATTCCTTTTGTTTGGGGTTCTGTGCGCTTCCTGGACGTGTAAGTCTATTTCTTTCACCAGGTGGGGGAAGTTTTCTGTCATTATTTCTTCAAATAGGTCAGTGATGGGCAACCTTTTGAGCTTGGTGTGTCAAACTTCGCCAAAAAACTGAGCATAACTCGGGTAGTGTGTCACTTTGAGGAAAAAACATTATTTCGCAAATGTTTCATCCTCAGGAGCAGCAAATGTTTCATCCTCGGCATGCGGCCGCTGAGCTGCGTGTCATCAGAAATGGCTACGCATGTCAGTGCTGACACGTGTGTCATAGGTTCGCCATCACTGAAATAGGTTTTCAGTGTCTTGCTTTCTCTCTTTTTCTGGCACCCCCATAATTCTGATGTTGGTACGCTTGAAGTTGTCCCAGAGGCTTCTTACACTATCTTCAACTTTCTGGATTCTCTTCTCTTCTTGCTTCTCCGGAGGAGTGTCCTTTGCCTCTTTGTATTCCAAATCTTTGACTTGATTCTTGTGTTCCTCTAGTCTGCTGTTGAGTCTCTGTATAATATTTTTTATTTCAGTCAGTGTATGTTTAATTTCTAGTTGGTCCTTTTTCATATCCTCAATGGTCTCATTAAATTTATCAGCCTTTTCTAGGAAATTCTTGAAAAACCTTATAACCGTGGTTTTGAACTCTATGTCCAGTTGTTTGTTCTCCTCCATTTCTTTCGTTTGTGATCTGTTTCCTTGTCTCCCCATTTTCACTGCTTTGTGTGCTCGGTGTCCTATATGGTTCAATGGGTCAGCCTCCCAGTTACATGAGGTGGACACTCTTTGTGCACCCCTTTGTGGACTGTGTGTACAGCCTTTTTGTATTTAAGTCTTGATTGTTGTTGGTGTCACTGGGAGGAATTGACCTCTAGGCCAATTGGCTGTGAGGGCCCACTGTGTCTATAACAGAAGAATTGCTGTGCTGGAGACACGTTTATGGGGCAGGACTTGTTCCAGTAGGGCTTTGGTGCTCACTGAGTCTGCCTCTTGAATGTGTCCCTTATGAGAGTAGTTGAAATCTGGTGTCGTCTCACACAGACCACTAGATACACTAGTTTTGGATCTCCACTGGGGTGCAGGTCAGCTACTGACTGAGGTCACCCAGCAGGATCTACAGCAAGAACTACAGTTTTCTCCTCTTTGCTTGGGATTTGGCAGTTTTGGAGCAGTCTGACTGGAGCTGCAGTTTATTTGGTTCCAAATTCTTATTTTTATTGAAATATAATTGACATACACTATCCTGTTCATTTATTAGATAAAATTTTATACTTCAACTGTTTCATTTTAATAAATTCAATGTAATCAATGTTCAGCTTTTTAATAAACAGGATAAAATAATTATCTTCAACGTTTTCTCAGTGATATGTATCTATTTTTCTCTTAAATACATAATGAGACTACATATAAAACTTAATTTGAAGTATTTTTACCTTAAGAAATGTTGAATACCTAAAAAGATCAAATTCATAGGTTCTTTGAAATTTAGTTTATAAGTTCCATAAGTTTTTTCCTTACTTAAAAAAAAGGATTTCATATAAGGGAGGAAGGTTGTTTATTGTGTGATATTACAACATTCTTGGAATGAGCATACAGTCTCTCATCTATTTTAGTCTCATAGCTTTGTAAGTAATACAGTAAAGGTCATTTTTCTTATGTGGCACATAAGTAAAATATATTCAGAACAAAGAAATTTTATTTTTCTCATCACAAGTTAAATATTGTTATTAATTTAAAGAAAGCTGAACTCGGATATCCTTTGCTGTGAAAAGCTCATTTTGGTCACTTATATTAATACAACAGAAATGTTAGTGTTTAGAAAATGAAGTAAAAATTAATTGTAATGTAATCTGTTTATTTTATTTCCTGGCATGGGATAGGTATTCGGCAAATATTTACAAAATAAAACTTTCATTAAGACAATTGAATTGATATAGTTTTCTTGATCTAGGTAAAAACCAGAATAACAAATATCTGCTTTCCAAGGGATTATTTTATTTGGTAGGCCCAATCTTTCATTAGCTCTCTAAAATTTGGTACTACATTTCATTTTTTAAACTTTTTGTTATGGGCAATTTAAAACATTTCAAAGTGGAGAGATTACTAGACCCCCTCACCCCCATGTACTAGTATCCCAATTATTAACTTATGGCCTGTCATGTTTTCTTTATACTCTACTTTTTTCTCATTTCACATGTAACCCTGGATTATTTTAAAGCAAATCCCAGATATCATATCATTCCTTCCTGTTTTAATCATAATTTTTCACATTTCTATGCCATTTCAATTTATTTATTTTTCAGTTTATTTTTATTGAAATATAATTGACATATACTATCCTATTCATTTCAGTTTATATAATAGTGGTTCAATATTTATATACATAGAGAAATGATCCCCATGATTAGTATCATTACCATTTGTCACCATACGAAGTTCTTACAGTATCATTGACTATATTCCTTATGCTGTACATTATGTCCCTACTAGAGGCCCGGTGCACAAAATTCGTGCACGGGGGCGGGGGGGTCCCCTCAGCCCGGCCTGCACCCTCTCACAATCCGGGACCCCTCACACATCCTCTCGCAACCCAGGACCGCTGGCTCCTAACTGCTGGCTCCTAACTGCTCGCCTGCCTGCCTGCCTGCCTGATCGCCCCTAACCACTCGCCTGCCTGCCTGATTACCCCTAACCACTCACCTGCCTGCCTGATCGCCCCTAACCACCTCTGCCTCTGCTCCTGCACCCAGGACCCAGGCTTCCTTCCTCCGGCCAGCTGCAGGCAACCAGGACCCGGGTTTCCCTCCCTCTGGCCGGCCGCAGGCACCCAGGATCCCGGGCGACTTTGCCTGGGTCCTGGCTTTGTCAGGAAGGACGTCTGGAATTACTTCTGGAAGACATCTGGTCTATCCAGTCTAATTAGCATATTACCCTTTTATTAGTATAGATTACTTACATCTTTTATACCGAAAGATTGTACTTCTTAATCCCCTTCACCTATTTTACAAGCCTCCCTCACTGCTTTCCTGTCTAGTAACCACCAGTTTGTTTCCTGTATCTAAGTCAGTTTTTCAGTTTGTGTGTTCTATATTTTAAACTCCACATGTAAGTGAAATCACAGGGTCTTTCTTTTTCTCTGTCTGACTTATTTCACTTAGCATAATACTCTGCATGTCCATACATGTTGTTGAAAATGGTAAGATTTCATTGTTTTATGGCTACTATTTTCCATCGTATATACTTTATGCTACATCTTCATTATCCATTCATCTGTTGATCGATACTTAGGTTGCTTCCATAGTTTGGCTATCTATATATGTAAAAGGCTAATATGATAAGTGTCCCTCTGCCTGTCTGACCAGTCACTATGATGTGCACTGACTACCAGGGGGCAGATGCTCAACGCAGGAGCTGCCCAGCTGCAGTGACTTGGCAGTGGCGGTTCTCGGGTGACACACCCTGAAACCAGAGAGGTGGGAGCCCAATTCCTTGCGGGGCCTCATGATTCCACCTTTGGCCATGGGTTATGTTGTTGCTGGGGCACTATAGGCCCCGAATCTGATTTACTGCACATTTGCATTTGCGTTCCACACCCTGTATGTCAGCAACTTTGCAGAGTGCCCTTTCACACTCTGGGACCCCTTGGGGGATGTCAGAGAGCCAGTTTTGGCTCGATCCCCACAGGCCATGCCAAGGGACCCTGCCTGCCGGAGGGACCCTGCTCACTCTGCAGACGCTGCGGAGGGACTGTGGGTGGTTGGCTACAGGGTGTGTCCAGCCCATCTTGTCAGTCCCACCGCACAGACCACCTTTTGATTAATTTCCTTTCAATGTGCACGAATCCGTGCACCGGTTCACTAGTTATAAATAATGTTGCAATGTACATAGGGGTGCATATATCTCTTCAGATTAATGTTTTTGTTTTCTTCATATAAATACCCCAAAGTAGAATTGATAAATCATATAGTAGTTCTATTTTTAATTTTTGAGGAACCTCCATAGTTGCTGCCCTAATATACATTTCCACCAACAGCGCAGGAGGGTTCCCTTTTCTCTCCATCTTCGTCAACACTTTTTTTTTTTTTTTTTTTTTTTTTTTTTTAACACTTGTTTTTTTGTCCTTTTGAGGTGATATCTCATTATGATGTTGATTTGCATTTCCCTGATGATTAGTGATGATGAGCCTATTTTTTTTAAAATATATTTTATTGATTTTTTTTTTTTTTTACAGAGCGGAAGGGAGAGGGATAGAGAGTTGGAAACATTGATGAGAGAGAAACATCGATCAGCTGCCTCCTGCACACCCCCTACTGGGGATGTGCCGGCAACCAAGGTACATGCCCTTGACTGGAATCGAACCTGGGACCCTTCAGTCCGCAGGCCGACGCTCTATCCACTGAGCCAAACTGGTTAGGGCGATGAACCTATTTTTTAATTCTTTTTTTATATATATTTTGGATATTAACCTCTTATTGGATGTATGATTTACAAATACCTTTTCCAATTTAGTAGGTTTCCTTTTCATTTTGTTGATAGTTTCCTTCACTGTGCACAAGTTTTTTAGTTTGATATAGTCCAATTTGTTTATTTTTGCTTTTGTTGCCCTTGTCTGAGAGACTTTCAAAAAATATCTAAGACCAAGATTAAAGAGTTTACAGATTATGTTTTCTTGTAGAAGGTTTATGGTTCTAGGTCTTACATTAAAGTCTGTAATCCATTTTGAGTTTATGTATATGGTATAATATAGTGGTCTAGTTTCATTATTTTGTATGTAGTTCTCCAGTTTTCTCAACACTGTATATTGAAGAATCTGTCTTTTCTCCATTGTATAATCATGTCTCCTTTTACATACATTACTTTTCTATATATATATTTGGGTTTATTTCTGTACTCTCTATTTCATTGATATATTTGTCTCTTTTTGTACCAGTACCATACTGTTCTGATTACTGTAGCTTCGTAGTATAGTTTTAAATCTGGGAGTTTGATACCTCCAGCTTTGTTCTTCCTAAACATTTCTTTGGTTATTTGAAGTCTTTTGTGGTTCCACACAAATTTTAGGACTCTTTGTTCTAGTTCTGTGAAAAATGTCATTGGTATTTTGATGGGAATTACATTGAGTCTGTAGATTGCTTTGGGTAGTGTGAATGTATAGCAATATTAATTCTTCCAGTCCATGAGTTTGGTAGGTATATCTTTCCATTTATTTGTGTCATCTTCAGTTTCTTTCATCAGTTCCTTATTCGGAGTACAGGTCTTCCACCTCCTTGATTAAATTTATTCCTAGGTATTTTATTTTTGATGCAATTGTAAATGGGATTGTTTTCTTAGTTTTACTTTCTGGTAGCTTGTTATTAATGTATAGAAACACTAATTTCTGTTTTTTAATTTTGTATCTTGTGACTTGACTGAATTCATTTATTCTAATAGTTTTTTTTTTTTGGTGGAATCCTTAGGGTTTTCTGTATATACTAGCATCATCTATTATTAGTGACAGTTTTACTTATTTCTTTCTAATTTAGATGCCTTTTATTTCTTTTTCTTGCCTCCATGGTGTCATGCTGGGGCTTGCTTGTCCCTCCCACTGGACTTGAGACAGGCAGAGCCCAGGGGTTCAGGTGCAGGTCTCTCTTGGACTGACTTGGTAGGCCAGCTGGAGATGGTGTAGATGTGGTGGTGGTGGGGTGGGGGTGATATTCAGAATGCACTGAGCAGGAATAATGTTGGTGGGTTTGCTGGGGCTGGAGCAGGCATGTGCTAGGCAGTGGTTCTCAACCTTCCTAATGCCTCAACCCTTTAATACAGTTCCTCATGTTGTGGTGACCCCCAACCATAAAATTATTTTCGCTGCTACTTCATAACTATAATTTTGCTACTGTTAATGAATCATAATGTAAATATCTGTGTTTTCCCATGGTCTTAGGCTCTACAGCAGCGGTTCTCAACCTGTGGGTCGCGACCCACAGGTTGAGAACCGCCAGCAGGGTCGCCTAAGACCATCGGAAAACACAGATATTTACATTACGATTCATTAACAATAGCAAAATTACAGTTATGAAGTAGCAGCGAAAATAATTTTATGGTTGGGGGTCACCACAACATGAGGAACTGTATTAAAGGGTCGCGGCATTAGGAAGGTTGAGAACCACTGTGCTAGGGTGTCCCAGAGCTGCCTTGGCCGGAATGCTGGAGCTGGAGCAAACATGGGCCAGGGTGCTCCAGTGAATGCTGAACTAGGCTGCCTTTGTTCAAGGGCTAAATCTGGTGCAGACTGGGAGTCTGGAACTGGGGGTAATATGGTGCGGGGGCTGCCTTAGCAGAATGCCTGGAGCTGTTTTAGACTCCTGCTGTGGGGGGCCAAGGGCCTGGGGACCATTCTGCAGTGGCCTTTGCAGGCCTGCTAAATTGCCTGGACCCTGCTCCCACCTGCGCCCTTAAGGTGGAGGGAAAATGTAAAAAAATGGTGGTTGCAGGTACCTCCAATATCAGAGAGAGATCCAGTAGTCCCCTGCTGTTTGGCAGACCCATGGGGTTAGTAAATGTATTTCTTTCATATATAGTCTAGGTGCCATTTATACTGCTGTTACTTTACTGTGTCTCAGAGTGGAGGAGTTTGTGCTTGGACCCCACAAGGATGTCCCTTGTTACTGCAGGTCGCTGCCTGGGGTGGGTTTCTTTCATTACCTTGTCTCCATCTCTCCTATCCTTATCTCTGTGGTCTGTATCATTTATTGTGTAGAACCTGATTAATCAGGCCTCCATTCTTCTTTAGGGGGAATTGCTCTGTATGTAGGTGTACATTTGGTCTGTCCCTAGGGAGGAGTTAAGTTCAGGGTCTTCTTATACCACCATCTTGGATACCTCCTCCTGTTTTTATTTTTAAGTTCAAGTCATTTGCTCTAGAACAGAGGCCAAGTTTTTGATCTGACATTAACATTCACCTTTGAGAACTTGTAACAAACCTTATGGGTCACTAATTTCAAGCCCTTCATTTTATCTATAAGGATATCTATCAGGAAACTGAGTTTCAGTGAGTTTAAGTGACTGTCCAGCTATCCTATATAATAAAAGGGTAATATGCAAATTGACCCTAATGGTGGAACGAACAGGAGCAACTGGTCACTATGACGCACACTGACCACCACGGGGCAGATGTTCAAAGCAGGAGCTGCCCCCTGGTGTTAGTGCACTTCTACAGGGGGAGCGCCGCTCAGCCAGCAGCCAGCTCATGGCTGGCCAGTACAGCGGTGGTGGCAGGAGAGGCTCCTCAGCAACACTAAGGATGTCCGGCTAACGGCTTAGGCCCGATTCCCCGGGGAGCAAGCCTAAGCTGGCAGGTGGACATCCCCCAAGGGGTCCCAGACTGCGAGAGAGCGCAGGCCGGGCTGAGGGACCCCCTTGAGTGCATGAATTTTCATGCATCGGGCCTCTAGTTTAGTATAAACAAGAATCTAGTTTTCCTGACACTTAGTTTAGTACTCTGAATATTAAAACAGTGTTCTTGTTATTAGACACTCCTAAAAGCTCACACTATATACATTTTTAAAAATTAACATGAATTTTGCAAGTGAATATTTTAATGGTATTATATTTTTCTAATGTTCTAAAAATTACATAGATTTTAATAACAATATTTTCTATGAGAAAGAAATCCATAGATATGAAAGTACTACATTTACTAATATGTTTGGTATTTTTGTTGGTTAAAGTGAATTAAAATAATTGTGAATTTAAAAACAGTATTTTTATCTGCATGTCTTGGTAGCTCTAGGCTGCTTCACTGGCAGTCTTGTTTTTCTTTTTAAGGTATGGTAATCACTAAAAAGTAAATATAAGATCTAAACTTTTGCCTGGCTGGTGAGGCAGCCGATGGATGTGTCTCTCTCATCGATTTTTCTATCTCTCTATTCCTCTCCCTTCCTCTCTCTCTAAAATTAGTAAAAACATACTTAAAAAAAGAGATCTAAACTTTTAATTTAGAGTTTAATGGAATAAACAAAATACTTGAATCTGGGTTGAAATTCAGTTTCTGTCTAGTTTTCTGATGTGTGTTTTTTTTTAGTAGCTGTGCCGTGAGTTAACTGTGCAGTTTTACCTTTGCATTGCTCATTCTAGTCAGTTCTTCACCTAATATTTGTCATTGTTTAGAATGGTGTTGAAGGTCTGTGCATAGGTTGTTTAAGTAGTAAAGGGTGTGGCTCTGTAAGAACTTGTTTTCTCAGAAGTTTTTCCTTGCCAGTAATTCTATTTTTTTCCTAAAGAAAGTAGTTATTCTTTATAAAATAAACCAGTCATAATAAATTTTCTGGTTCTCTGTAATTTTCTTTCAATTCTGGTCTTCACTAGTTATAAATAACACATGAAATGACTTTCAAGGTAGAAAGCAGGAATCCATTTTGAAATGTTATATAAAATAAAGAATGATTTATGGTTTCATATGATTTGGGCTGAAAGCACTCTGGCTTTGCCAGGTCATCAAAGTCCTGTCAGGGGAATCTATTATTTATTGTTTGATATACTGGGAGTGGTGTAAGTACTTTATTTTATGTTTATCTTATGTAAGTATAGTGTTGGAAAAATCAATTCCAGATACTAATACAGTTTTAAGAATATACAATAGAGAACTGGCCTAAAAGTTATAGTTATATATAATGAGGTTTAACATTAAAAATTTGGGTTAAAAGGAGATTTTGAAAAAAATCAATGTTTTCTTTCTTATAAAATTCTTGAAAATGTTCATTTCATACATTTTTGTTCCTCATTTTACATCTCTGTTTTATTTAGACAGATTTTGGACAATTGCAGAAAGTTGGTACTATACATGCTTGTTTGTTATATGATCATATAACATTCTGTAAGCTTCTAATATATTTTTTCTAGCTGCCAAGTTTATAACAGAATCTCATGTGAGAAGGGCAGGATGTAACACCTCAGTTTCCACCAGTACAAACTGTTATAAAATGCTAATTTAAAACTGTATTTGATAAAAATGACTTGCCAGTAAAAGTTTTTGGTCTTGCATTAGAATTCTACATTTTTTCTATAATTCTTCAGCATGCTTATTTGATACAGCTTCACTTATGAATTTAATAATCATTTAATAATGTGAAGTGTATAAATGATATTAAATGTTTGATGAACTTCTATAGTGTACATACAGAAAAGGCCTCTAGTATACATATTAAAAGGTTATTGGACTTCTTTTTAAAACAAAACTTTTATGTTGTTAGATCTTTGAAGAAACCTAAGTAAATAGTAAACAAGTGATAGTTTTTTTTCCCTTCAAATAACTAATCTTATTGGAGTAGGAAGCAAACCAATATTTATTGAATATCAGTAACATGCTAGGAGGCACTGTATAAGGTGTTTTATGTCATTTTGTACCGATTCCTCACTATACCCCTTTGAGATTATTAGTTCCAAAGTTCAGCTGAAACATTGTACTTGTGTATCTTTAATCACATATTTTACAGTGTGTTTTCACTATAATACTGTGTAATTTGATACTGATCTAAGTTATCTGCTTCTAACTCATGTATGGCTTTTCCTAGTGGGAGAGGTTTTATAATTCATTATAAACCTATATATATTTCATATACATGCCCTCACAAGAATTGTGTGTGAATTTATGTAATGATTTGGAAGTTGTTCACTTATTATGGTGTCAAGTGTTAAAAGATAGTTTTATTGAAATCAGTCAAATGATATTAAATTATTAACTAATTTGAAATCAGTTTAAATGCTATTAAATTGGCTTATCAATACCAATTTAAACAAAACAGTTATTTCACTTATTTTACTGAATTATCCATAAGAGCACACATTTTAATATGTTAACTTTATTCCTAAACAAAAATTTAAAAAAACCCTGACACTTCAAGTTCAAATTTAATATAAGTTCATCCTACATTCTGTGAATAGAATTGTTTTTCTGAAATACCAATTTGACCATGCTGTTCTTCTGGCTAAATTCCTTTCGAGACTCACTGTTGCTTATAGGGTCAAAGTCAGATTCCACAAGAATTGGGCTCCAACCACGCTTTTTGAGCATCACCTTTTGGTTCTCTCTTCCTTCACCCTTTACCAGAAATATTCCCTTCCACTTTCCTTTTTCCCTTCACATTTTTTCTTCTTTTATACTCTTCATTTGGGCTGTAGAGATCTTGAAACAACCCTGTAGTGTCCCCTGCTCTTTGGAGCTTTCCATGACTTCCTTATACAGAAGGAATGTTTCCTTCCAATGTGTTCCTATAACAGTTTTAATTACTTTTAATCCATTTAAATTTGTATTCTTTACACTCTGAGCTATTTTAGGCTAGGAATTGCCTTAATCTTAGCTTTTTTCCCCCTCACTACCTATCACAATCTACTCCATCCCTCTTCCCTTTTCCCATTTTCTTTCTTCTTTTCTTTCCTTCAAAAAAGTATTTAAAAAAAAAAAAGTATTTACAGAGAAATTACCATGTTCCTCCTCTGTTCAAGAAGTCAGGGTTTATTAAATGAATGGGAAGAAAGTTGAAATCCTGGCTAGGAAGATATTACTAACTGTATTATTATTAGACTTATTTTATTCATTCTAAGCATGAAGTTATTGGCCCATTTAACATAGGAACAGCCTGTCAATCTCACAAACTTGTGGGATGCCTGGATGGAACTATTAAGGGGAAGCACAAATGATAGTAATTTTGGTTTTATGTAATTTGGACTCAAATCATGTTCATATTGAAATCCGTTCTTGGCTTTGCTTTGTCAGCAGAGACATGACTTCTGACAGTGTTGATCACAACTGTGGAAATAACCACATGCTAGCCACATGTGTATTTGCCTATACAAAGAAACAGCTAATTTGAGCCAAATAGAGGAGAGTCATTTTATTACTGTTTGTCATTGGAGTGGGCATCTGGTAAAAATAGGTGTAGTTTTGGAGTAGTCTCTAGATAAAAATATAGTATTTTTAAACTATCTTTCTGAATAATAATAAAAGTAGACAGTGTTTATAGAGCAAGTACCCTCTGCTAATAACTGAGTCATTCTATGAGATAAATGGTAGTATTCCTATAGATGAAGAAACAGAGACTCAGAGAAGTCAAGTGACTTGTCTGAGGTCACACAGCTAGTTAAGCAGCAAAGCAAGATTCAAGTCTAGGTGTGTCTGACTGAGACCATTCCCATTTCATTGCCTTGCTGTCCCGCACTTACATCCTCATCCTTAAACTCATATCTGAGTTGGAGAGAGTGAATTTACCATGCTAATTTGAATTCGAGATAATGAATTACTTGATCTTTGGCAAGTTATTTAACCTTTCTCATCCCATTTCTCACATGGATAATACTGCTTGTCTCCCAGGATTATGATGAGGAATAAATGAGATGATGTCCGAAAATACATTGTGAACCATAAAAGCCCTATGCTAATTAATATTTAGTAATGTATTATTAATGCTGTCATTATTATATACTTTAACATACTAATTCTGCTTCCTGAATATTTATTTGCTGGTGTCCTTTTTACTAAGCTGCATAGCATCTTTTAAACTACTATAGTGACTGCATTTCATTAATAAAAAAAGTTATTTCTTAGGTGTGAAAAGTTGAGATAGTCAAGATAAAAAACATTAAAACCATACAATTTTAACTGTTTGAAGAAGTATGCTTAACTATTTAAAACTCTCCTTTCTTTCTCCCACTTCCTTGTGTACCACAAGTTCTCCTCTCTTTTTTCTTTGAATTATATCTGAAGTTGAAAATTTCTGATGACTTATTTCTAATAGTTGATGTTTAATGGCTGTAGATAGTATATTTGGTCAGAACTTCTTTTTTGAACCAAGTCTTATATAGCCACAAAGTGTTCACCAGTGAAAAACTATTTTTTTGGTGAATGCTGCTGGAGCTTGTTTTTAATGTGTTTTTTATCTAGAGATTGACTATGTCAATTGCTTCCATATGCATATTGCTTTTACATAAAAGAAGATAACAATTCCAGTTTTTTTAAATTCTTGATGCATAGTGTGTAGTTTAAATACTTGCCAAAAGAATAGTGACATTCAGGGTGTTCTCATTGTAGTGAAAAAGCCAGTAGTAGCACTACAGAATTGCACTAAACTTTCAGAATATGCTTTGTTCGTCTGACAGAAATGATTTACTAGTAATATCCTCTGTTGAAATGGTAGATCTTATGATAAAAAGTTATGGAAGAGTCTTGAACTTCTAACATAGGGTATTAACACGTCAATGTAGCTGAACATCTGATTTTTTAAATTATAA
The DNA here is from genome assembly GCF_027574615.1 of Eptesicus fuscus. Taxonomy (NCBI): domain Eukaryota; kingdom Metazoa; phylum Chordata; class Mammalia; order Chiroptera; family Vespertilionidae; genus Eptesicus; species Eptesicus fuscus. Next base: position 30,283,536 of record NC_072473.1, read on the forward strand.
AATCACTAGCGTTCCCGTGGTAGGAAAAATCCTGCAATAGGGTTTCCTGCTGTACTCTACCCTGCCCTGCCTGCTCTCCTCCCTTGTCCCCCGCCCCGCCTTTTCCGCCAGCCTGCCTGCTCTCCTTCCTTCGCCCCCGGCCCCGCCTCCGCTCCTCCCTTCTCCCCCGCCCCGCCTTCTTCGCCAGCCTGCCTGCTCTCCTCCCTTCTCCCCCGCCCCGCCTTCTCTGCCAGCCCGCCTGCTTTTCTCCCTTCTCCTCCAGCCCCGCCTCCGCTCCTCCCTTCTCCTCCCCCCGGCTTGCTTGCTTCTCCGCAGCTTTGCTCCCTTCTGCAGCTCTTGGCTTCTTTCGATGCTGTCTTGATATGCAAATTAGCCGCCATCTTTGTTGGGGTAATTTGCATACTCATACCGATTGGTTGATAGGCGTGGCTTGGCTGGTGGGCGTGGCGGAGGTGCAGTCAATTTGCATATTTGTCTATTATTAGGTAGGATTATCTTTGGTAATTTTTTATTGTGTTTGTTGATATGGAGAATAGTAATATATATTTCCTTTTATGATAACCAGTTTTATGGTGTGGCTTAATTTGATTCCAAAACAGTAACGTTCTTTTTAAACTGTTGTATTAACCAGAAAGTAAAACACTATATCTTGTAAATGGTCTCTTTTTTAAACTAGCTAACCTATTGCTTAGACAAATGTATGCCATTCTCTGTCACAGGCACTGTGGCTTTGGAGTTAGATTTTGGTTCAAATTTCAACTCTAGAACTTTTTTTTTCTTAAAGTATTGGGCAACAGGTTAACATATTTGCATTGCAGTATGCAGATACTTCTCTCTCAATACATTTGGGATAATCAAATGAAGTAGAGTGTAAACGTAGTTCCTAAATAATAAAGTTCTGTATGAACAATTTATGATAGTTGCTCATTTATGGTAATTTTCTGATAAAAATACTTTAAGTACTTGGTTTTTAAAAATTCCTCCACATAATAAAATTTTCAGCATTAGTAGTCTGTTTAAGAAACATCCAATGGTATAATAATATACACGTTATTGTTTAGGATACAAAGATGAGCTCATTTTGTTAAATTTTATACAGTATGGCATGAATCGAATAGTTTCATATATGTATTTCTACATTCTAAATGATGTAGGTGTGTGTTTTTATAGGTTTGCCTGAATCCATCATTGCAGCTGCCTGTTCAAGAAGTGGCCAGAGGGTTCTGCATGTTGATTCGTAAGTTTATCAATGATAGTATTAAATATTTCCTAAATTTATCTCTATACAAAATTAAAAAATTAAATATACACATGTGTACATATATACATATATGTCATATATAAACTTCTCAAGTTAGAAATATGATTAGAATTAATTTTCACAAAAAGTATGTGAAATATATGTTGAACAGGTTTTACTATTATACTCTGTGAAATAGTGATGTTTCCTTTAAGAATAAACCAAATGTACCATGATTTTTTCACATGAGTGATTTTGGTTTTTATTTTATTTATTTATTTTTTAAATATATTTTATTGATTTTTTACAGAGAGGAAGAGAGAGGGATAGAGAGTTAGAAACATCGATGAGAGAGAAACATCGATCAGCTGCCTCTTGTACACCCCCTACTGGGGATGTGCCCGCAACCAAGGTACATGCCCTTGACTGGAATCGAACCTGGGACCCTTAAGTCCGCAGGCCAACTCTCTATCCACTGAGCCAAACCTGTTTCGGCATGATTTTGGTTTTTAAATGATGAATAATTCTCTAAGAGGCTTGGATACCTCACATGTACCCTTTTTCTTGTATATATGTGTGTGCATATACGATCTGCACATTTGATTGTTGAAAAATGCAGCTAATAGATTTAGAGTATGTGGTTTTAATAAAAATTTAAACTATTAGAAAATCTTAACTAATAAAAATATCTGGAGTTTTTTTTCTTTTTCCCTTAAATGTCATTATAAAAAGGAAGTTAATGAAAAATTCAAGATTAAGATAAAGTATAGTTTACATCTCTTCTTTCCTGCTTCCTTCTAAAACAAATCCCTAACATTCCACCTGCCCATTTAGTGCTTTTGAACATTGTATCTTGACATTTTGATTGTTCATTAAATGGAAGTAAAAAAGAAACAAGAAGATAATTTTATGATTTCTGGTAATATTAACTATAATGTTTTTCATAATGCCAGAATACTAAGAATATCTAGATTTGTTATCTTACCTAATAATAGACAAACATGTAAATTGACTATACCTCCATGACGCCCACCAGCCAATCAGGAGTGAGTATGCAAATTAACCCAACAAAGATGGTGGGTTAATTTGCATACACAGTCATGAAGCGAAGACTGAAGGCTCCGCCCAAGCGAAAACTGAAGACTGAAGGCTCCGCCCGTGGCCGGAGCCAAGCCTGAAGGCTGCAGGCTTGGCTCCATTGACGGCTGAAGGCTGAAGACTGAAGGCTCCGCCCGCGGCCCGAACCAAGCCTGAAGGCTGAAGGCTTGGCTCCGCTTAGGCCCGGGTCCTGGGTGCCAGAGGAAAACCAGGGCTGGCAGCTAGAGGATGGAATGCCTATTGCACGAATCTTTGTGCAACGGGCCTCCAGTAGTTTATAATTCTTTCTCATATATTACCCCACTAAATATGTAGGAATTTAAAAAGGGGTATTATGTAGAAATTTAAAAAGGGGTATTATTTCATTTACATTTAACCTTTTGTAAATTTAATTTGAAACCCTATTAACTCTTCAGTTATTGGATGAAATTTCTAAATTAAATCACGTTCAATTTTCAAACAAGTCCTGTCCTTTTAATTCTCTTTTCACTATTGTATGCGTAACTGCTTGTGTTAATGTTTCAATTTAGTCTTTTTTGAAATCTGCCACCTTTAAAGCCCAAGTACTGAGTCAGTGTGCTTTGCAGGGCTTAATAAAAATCTAAATTCAGTTTTTTTCTGTTAATATTAATTAACCTAAAATCAAAAATAAAAATCTTAAATTTTCCTAAATTGTCATTTACTGTGCTCGTACTCTACACTACTCACCATATCAGATTCTTTACAATATGCTGTGTAATTAATTCCCATCACAGCCAAGTGAGTTTGGTGGTATTATCCGAATTTAACAAGTAAGGAATGTGAAGCATAGAGAGGTAAGAGGTTAAGTAACTTTTCTAACTCTATCCAGCTAGTGCTTATCTTACTTTAAATTCAAACTTATTTTATGTTTTTTATTCCAAAATCTGAGGGCTTCCCAGAATGTAGAATATTGTAGAAACTGCATAGGGTTTAGTGATACTCAAAAATCAAATTGTGATTAGCAATATAAGAAGCTAAATCTTATTTTGTTAAACAGAGTATCATTTGGAAAAGCTTTATAATATGGTTGCCTAAAAAACTTACAGCTTAATAAAAATAGTATTTCAAAATGAGAAAACTTTTTTCTTCCACTTTAGATCCTCAAGCTTGGTGGCTTTTGAGAGTTTAGATGCATCTAGGTATTGATTTATAGGGTGTTTTTCTGCTGTGGGCCAGGTTTAAATATCTTCTCATTTTTATTCATTTTATCATTTAAGGCTCTTCATAGTCAGATTGTCTTCCCCAACCTCCTTTCATTTCTAATGTACATGTACAATAGTATCATATATCTCTTTCATAGACATACCTTCCTATTATTTAAAAAAAAATATTTAAATCATGGTAAGAAACATAACATAAAATTTGCCATTTTAACCATTTTTAAGTGTACAGCTCAGTAGTGTTAAGTATATTCATATTGTTGTTCAACAGATCTCCAAAACTCTTGATCTTGCTAAGCTGAAACTATATCCATTAAACAATAACTACCCATTCTTCCTCCCGTAGCCCCTGGCAACCACCATTCTACTTTCTGTCTCCATGAATTTGACTACTTCAGATACCTCATATAATTGGAATAGTACAATATTTGTCTTTTTATGCTGCCTTATTTCACTCAGCATAATGTTCTCAAGGTTCATCCATTTTTTATCATGTGCCAGAATCTTTTTCCATTTTAAGACTGAATAATATTACATTGTGTGTATATACCATACCCATTCATAAACATTTGGGTTACTTCCACCTCTTGACTATAGTGAATAATGCTGCTATGAACATAGATGCACAAATACATCTTTGAGATCCTGCTTTCAGTTCTTTTGTATATATACCCAGAATTGGGATTGCTAGATCAAGTGGTAATTCTATTTTTAATTTTGTGAAGAATTGCCATACATTTTCCATATAGCAGCTGTACCATTTTACATTCCCACTAACTTCTCAAGCTTTGGTTTCACTGGGAAGTTGTATATGAGTTTTTGAGCCATAGTGCCCTGGTTCAAATCCTTTTTTTGGCACTTACTAGGTGTGTAACCTTTGACAATTTAATCTTTTTATACTTTCGTTTCTTGATATAAAGGGCATAATAACAGTGCTTACTTTATAAGATTCTTTATAGTATTAAATAAAATAATCCATGTAATCTATATATATAAAAGTCTAAGGACCCTTATGACTGGTTGACCGGCTGGTAGCTATGATGCACACTGACCACCAGGGGGCAGATGCTCAGCGCAGGAGCTGCCCCCTGGTGGTTAGTGCGCTCCCACTGCCAACCTTCTGCAGCTGGCCAGCCTCCTGCTGTCCCTCCCCACAGCCAGCAGGCCAACCTCCCACGGTCCCTCCCCCCAGCTGGCCTGCCCGATTGGTCCTGATCAGCTCTGGGCGAGACGGCCCTGATCAGCCCCAATTGCTGGACAGGCCGAGGGACCCCCATCGTGCATGAATTCGTACATCGGGCCTCTAGTAGTTTTATAACAGTGCCTGAAACACAGTAAACACTAAGTAAATGTTAACATCTGTTACTGTAACAATACTGTTGCTGCTGTTGCTGGTAGATATAAACTATGAAGGTAGAGACAGGAGTGATTAATCATGCCTGGAAGATTAGTGAAAAGTGTCATACAGATCAGTCTTGAAAGATGAGTAAGACTTCAATGAAGAATTAGAGCATTCCAGAAAGAAGCAACAGATTGAAAGTGTATGACATGCTAGGTGAATGGTGAGAATTTTAGTTTGACTGAAAGATGAGCTAAGTGAGTTGGATTAATGAGAGTTGAAGCTAGAAGTAGACGGGAGCCATATTCTTTAGGTCTGCATGCTGAGGTGTAGGGATTTTATTTATTAGTTTTAACCTTAATAGTTATCTTTAATATCCTCAGTCTTTCCCTCAAACCCATATTTAGTCCTTCAGCATCACCTGTCAGCTCTTCTTCCAAAACATAACCCAAATCTAAGGAGTTTTCTGCCTCCACTCTTCCTTCCAGTTCATTCCACTATTACTTACTATCTCTCCAAACCTTCTAATTAGTCCATTTTTACTACTTCCTCCAGCATTTGGCTTCTTCCTTCTTTCTAGCTGCATTATGTGTGCCTCTTTCCCTTGTTTACTATGCTTTGCTAGTGCTGTAATTATGCACTTAAAAATTCTTAATATTGTGCCTTTTTCATATTTCTTTTTACCTTGATCTCTCTCTTGCCAGAGATTTATCTATATTACTAGTCTTTTCAAAGAACCAGCTTTTGCTTTGTTTTTTTCCTTCTGTGGTATCTTTGTTTTCTAATTAAAGTCCTTTCTTCTGCTTTCTTTGAAATCACTCTTGTTCTTTTTCTAACTTCTTGATTTAAATTCATAATTTTTTATATTTAAGTTTTCTTTTTTGATTAATGTAATTACTTATGATTGTGGTTCCCTTTTACTGGTAGGATCACATTAGTTATCTTCCATGAATTTTAAATATTTTCTAATAGCCATTGTGATTTCATCTTTGATCCATTAGTTATTTAGAGGTATGTTTTTAAATTTCTCCATACATTTTCATTCCAATATCTTATTGAATTGATAATTTCGAACACTTGTGACAAAACATCTAAATGAGAAAGTAAAAAAGTTCTAGTGTGTATTTGCTGTCTCCCTGCCTGTATCCCACTCTCTCTTTCTACCCGCAGTCGCATTTTCTGGGAGCAGCTACTTTTATCTTTTATATGTCCTACAATATGTTGTCTAGAGAAAGAAGTTGCAGAAAAACATGAAAGTTTTTATTATGTGTATATTAGATTCAGTGTAGGAAGAAAAGTTATAAGATACAAAGCAGTTCCAACACCAAGAATCCCTCATGCTGCCTTTTTATTCCATATATTAGAGGCCTGGTGCACAAAATTCGTGCATGGGAGGGGGGGTGTCCCTCAGGCCAGCCTGCACCCTCTAGAAGTCAGGGAATGTCGATCCCTGTGGGATCGGGCCTAAATTGACAGTCGGACATCCCTCTCGCAATCCTGGACCGCTGGCCCCTAACTGCTCGCCTGCCTGCCTGATCACCCCTAACCACCTCTGCCAGCCTGCCAGATTGCCCCTAACCGCTCTGCCTACCTGATTGCCCCTAAGCACTCTGCCTGCCTGCTCGACCCTAACCCCCTCTGCCTGCCTGATTGCCCATAAGCACTCTGCCTGCCTGCTCGACCCTAACCCCCTCTGCCTGCCTGATTGCCCTAAGCACTCTGCCTGCCTGCCTGATCACCCCTAACCGCCTCTGCCTGCCTGATTGCCCCTAAGCACTCTGCCTGCCTGCCTGCCTGGTCACGCCCATAAGCACTCTGCCTGCTTGATCACCCTAACCATTCCACCTGCCTGCTTGATCACCACTAAGCAATCTGCCTGCCTGCCTGCATAATCGCCCCTAACTGCTCTGCCTGCCTGCCTGATCACCCCTAACCACTCTGCCTGCCTGCCTGATTGCCCCTAACCTCTCGCCTGCGTACCTGATTGCCTATAACTGCCTCTACCTTGGCCCCCGCCGCCATGGCTTCGTCTGGAAGGACGTCCAGAATGACGTCTGGAAGGTTGTTCGGCTGTCCTGTCTAATTAGCATATTACGCTTTTATTATAGATTAGAGGCCCAGTGCACGAAATTCGTGCACGGAGGGGGGTGTCCCTCAGCCCAGCTTGCACCCTCTCCAATCTGGGACCCCTTGAGGAATGTCCAACTGCCCAGAACGTTTAAGCCTTATCCCGGCACGGGCAGTCGGACATCCCTGTCTCAATCCAGGACTGCTGGCTCCCAACTGCTCGTCTGCCTGCCTTCCTGACTGCTCCTAACCGCTTCTGCCTGCCAGCCTGGTCACCCCCTAACCACTCCGCTGCCAGCCTGATTGATCCCTAACTGCTCCCCTGCCAGCCTGTTTGCCCCCAACTTCCCTCCTCTGCCGGCCTGGTCATCCCTAACTGCCCTCCCCTGCAGGGTTGATCGCCTCCAACTGCCCTCCCTTGCAGGCAGGGTGCCTCCCAACTGCCCTCCCCTTCTGGCCATCTTGTGGTGGCCATCTTGTGTCCACATGGGGGCAGGATCTTTGTAACATGGGGGCAGCCATCTTGTGTGTTGGAGTGATGGTCAATCTGCATATTACTCTTGTATTAGATAGGATAGAGGCCTGGTGCATGGGTAGGGGCCAGCTGGTTTGCCCTGAAGGGTGTCTCAGATCAGGGTGGGGGTTCCCTTGGGGCGTGGGGTGGCCTGAGCGAGGGGTCTGTGGTGTTTTGCAGGCCAGCCACGCCCCCTGGTGACCGAAGCAGAAGCCCTGGTATTTGGAATTTATTTACCTTCTACAATTGAAACTTGGTAGCCTGGAGCGGAGCCAAGCCTCCTGCTCGCTACGTGGCCGGCAGTCATTTCTGTTTGGATTTGTTTACCTTCTATAACTGAAACTTTGTAGCCTTGAGGGCATTTGGGCTGATTCTAGTTTTTGGCTGTTACATATAAAATTGCTGTGTGAACATTCATCTATAGGCTTATGTGTGGTGATCTTAAATTTTTAGTTTGCTGGGATAAATGCTGGGTCATATGATTATGGCATATTTAGTTTTTTAAAGAAATTACAAATTATTTTCCAGACTGCCTAAACTATTTTATATTCCCACTATCAGTGTGCAAGTGATCAGTTTTTCTTCATTTTTGCCAGCATTTAGTATTGTCACTATTTGGGTGGGTGGGTGGGATTCTGATTGGTGTGTAGGGATGTCTAATTGTGATTTTAATTCATACTTCTCTAATGTCTAATGATGAACATTTTTCAAGAGTATCAAACTTGTTCCTTGTTCTTTTTTTAAAAACAAATCTTTATTTTTCAGATTATTACAATTGTTCCTCTTTTTCCGTCCAAGCTCCCCTCCACCCTATTCCCACCCCACCCTCTGCCCTTACCCTCCCCCCCACTGTCCTCATCCATAGGTGTACGATTTTTGTCTAGTCTCTTCCCACACCCCACACCCCTTTCCCCCTGAGAATTGTCAGTCCACTCCCTTTCTATGCCCCTGATTCTATTATATTCACCAGTTTATTCTGTTCATCAGATATTTTATTCACTTGATTTTTAGATTCACTTGTTGATAGATATGTATTTGTTGTTCATAATTTTTACCTTTACCTTTTTCTTCTTCCTCTTTTTAAAGAATACCTTTCAGCATTTCATATAATACTGGATTGGCGGTAATGAACTCCTTTATCTTTTTCTTACCTGTGAAGCTCTTTATCTGACTTTCAATTCTGAATGATAGCTTTGCTGTGTAGAGTAATCTTGGTTGTAGGTTCTTGCTATTCATCACTTTGAATATTTCTTGCCACTCCTGTCTGGCCTGCATAGTTTCTGTTGGGAAATCAGCTGACAATCGTATGGGTGCTCCCTTGTAGGTAACTAACTGTTTTTCTCTTGCTCCTTTTAATATTCTCTTTTTATTAAAATGCCAAGATGGGAGAACTTCTGTGCTGGAGACACCATTATGAGACAAGACTTGCTTCAGTGGGCTTTAGTGCTCACTGGGTCTGCCCCCTGAGTGTGTCCCTTATGGATTTGAGGAGTTGTAATCTGGATGGTCCTACTCTGACCACTGGGTACACTGGCTCTTGGATCTCCAAGGAGGTGCTAATTTAGCCTCTGCCTGAGGCCACCCAGCAAGACCTACAGAGAGTTCTGCAGATTCCTCTTATTTGTTTGGGTTTTGGAGGTGCCCAGATGAGGCCCAGCTGTGAAGCAATGCAAGCTGCTGTGGGGCCTTGGGCCTTCTTTTGGATGTTCTGGGTCTCACTGACTCAGCTGCAGTTTGTTAGGTAAGTTTAGAATTCAAATGACCAGGCCATTCATATGCAAAAACCTCTGCGCTCAGCTTGGATGGGGCAGAGTCTCAGGGCGGAGCAAACAGCAAGCCTCCCGTCAGCCCTGCCCTAAGAGGCCCCTGGGTCTTAGTGTCCTGCGGTAATCGCTGCAAGCACCTCTGAGAGAAAGCTGCCCTTGAGTTTCGCCCGCTGCCAGACAGTCCAGTTTCTCCCCGTATGAGTCTGGGTCCCCATAGTCTTGCCTGGAATTGGAGTTCAGAGCAGTCTGGAGCTTTTGTCTCCCTCCTGATTGAGCAGTGTACTCAGTTGCCAGCCCTCTCCGCATGCGCGCGCCTCCGTACCTCTGCTTTCCACAGCTCCTCTGAGTCTCAGTGTGCTTTTCTCTTTCCTTCTAGTTGTTGAATTTCCACTCAGCCAGCCTTCCTGTGGTTCTCGATGATGTCGGTTTGTCTTTTAGTTGTAGTTTTGAAATTGTTGTGCGAGGCAGCTGTTCAGGTGTTTACCTATGCCGCCATCTTGGTTTCTCCCTTTAATGATAAACATTTTTCATGTGCTTATTTGCTATCTGTATGTTCACTTTGCTAAAATGTCATGTCTTTAGTCTATTTTCTAATTGGATTGTTTGTTTTCCTATTGAGTTTTGAGAGTTTATTATATATTCTAACCAAATATATTTACAAAATTTATCTTTTTTGGTAATTGGTTTCAAATTCAATTACATTATTGTCAAATAATGAGCTCTGCATGATATCATTTGGCATTTTTGAGAATTTTTGGTGTTTTATGGTTCATATGACTCCATGTGGATTAAAAATGTGTTTTTGCTAAATTGTTGGATATGGAGTTCCATATATGTCATTAGATCAAACTTGTTAATTTGGTTGTTCAGAATTTCTGTTATCTGATCTATTAATTATGGAATTGTATATTAAAATTTCCTTTACTGATTGTGGAATTCTTATTTTATAACTAGAGGCCTGGTGCATGATTCTGCACTGGTGGGGTCCTTCGGCCTGGCCTGTGGGGATCGGGCCGAAACTGGGTGTCCGACATTCCCTGAGGGGTCCCGGATTGCGAGAGGGCACTTCTCGGGTGACGCACCCCGGAATCGGGCTCCCTCCTCTCTGGTTCCAGGTATGTCACCCGAGAACCGCAGTTGCCAAGTCACTGCAGCTCGGCATCTCCTGCGTTGAGTATCTGCTCCCTGGTGCTCACTGTGTGTCATAGCTACTGGTCGGAGCATCTGCTGCCTAGTTGTCATTGTGCCTCATAGTTACTGGTAAGATGGTCACTTAGGCTTTTATATATAGAGATTCTTTCAATTTCTCCTTTATTTATTCTGCATGTATATCCATAAGGGCATATAAATTTAGAATTATGATATCTTTATGTAGTTAACTTATGTTTTTTCCCTGATGATGGTTGTTAACTTAAAGTCTGTTTTGTATGATACTATATACTGACATCAGGTTTTTCTGCCCTTCTGCCTCCTCAATATATCTCTTTTTCCCTTTTATTTTCTATCTTTCTGTGCCTCTGTGTTTTAGGTATGCCTCTGACAGATAGAATGTAACTAGATTTCATTGTCTTAATTCATTCTGACAATCTGTCTTTTAACTGAGTTTAGCTCATTTACATTTATTCTGCTTCAGTATTATTTGGACATATTTCTATCATCTTAATCAATTTTTTCCTTTACCTTGCCTTTTCTTTGCTTTCCTTCTCCTCTCATCTTTCTACTTTTTATTGAATAGAGGCATGTCTATAACCTTTTTTCCTCCTTACAACTAGTTTGGAGTTATAGATGAAATTTCTATTTCTTAGGAATAGAATATCTTTAAATTTTTACATATTTATTCAAATGAAGTTCTTTCAACCAGAGTCTCTTAGTGGTGAGCTCTGCTTTTAGTGGTAAGGTCTGTCTTTGTCTATTAATGCTTTTATTTCACTCTGAATCTTAAATTATAGTTTAATTGTTTCTGAAATTACACTCTGGGGTGATTTTTTTTTCCCCTGCACTTTGTCCTCTGGCATCTTTTGTTGCTGTTGCTGTTGAGAAATGTCATTATTTTGTAAATGAATTATCTTTTCTTTCTGATTGCTTTAATATTCTTCTGTTTGTTTTTATAGCTATATATCCTTACTCTTATCTGTCTAGGTGTTGATTTTGATTCCATTTATCCTGTTCAGAACTTGCTTTACTTCTTGAAATCAGATAACTTATGTCTTTTGTTGGTGAGGAAATTCTCAACTGTTTTTTCAAACATGACCTTTCTTATTTTTTCTTCTGGAAATTTTCTTATGTAGTGGACATTCTCTTTTTATTTTTTTATGTTTCTCAATATCTTTTATTTTTTTCATTTTTTTTTTACCATTGATACAACATTCTGGGTAGTTTCCTTATATTTATCTAGTTATGGTGGTGCAGACTGTGGTCCCACAGGTCAGCTATGTGTTTTTGTAAGTAAAGTCTTATTGGAACACAACCATATATATGTATTTATACATATACTGTTCACATATTGACTGTGGCTGCTTTCATACTACAAAGGTAGAGTTTTTGCAACAAAAACTGTGTGCCTGCAAAGCTTAAAAATTTACTATTGCCCTTTTATAGAAAACTAGAGGCCCAGTGCATGAAATTAGTGCACTCCGGGGGGTTTTCCCTCAGCTAGGATTGCAAAAGGGCGCAGGCCAGGCTGAGGGACCTCACTGGTGCAAAATCGCAGCAAGGGAGGGACACGGGAGCTTGGCCAGCCGGGGCGGGCTATAGGGCGTGTCCATCCCATCTTTCTCAGTCCCGATCAGCTGGACCCCAGCAACAAACTAACTTTCTGGTCAGAGCATCTGTCCCCTGGTGGTCAGTGCACATCATAGCAAGTGGTTGAGCTGCTTTAACATATCATAAGCATATTACGTTTTGATTGGTTGAATGGCCGATTGGATGACCGGACACTTAGCATATTAGGCTTTTATTATATAGGATGTTTGCAGGCCTCTTTTCTAGTTCATTAATTCTGTCTTCAGATGTGTCTAATTTTCTATTTGACCTAGCTATTATTATTTTTTCAATGACTTGCATTTCTGGAAGTTCAGTTTGGTTATTTTTTTAAAGCTGTCATGTTCTTTCCTTGTGTTTCAATTTATTCTTTTATTTTTTCTGAACTATTCATCACATTTTCTATTATGTGAAGTAATTGGAGATTTAATACTACTGGTTCTTTACACTACAGGTTCAGGCTCAGTATTTTCCCTTCTTTTTTCTCCATTAAAATATTGAATTTCAAATATTTTATGGGGATTTACTAGTATTTATGGGAATTCTGTGTAACCTGGTTAAGGGGTATGTATGTTCCTCCTCAATGTATTTTTTTATTCTATTACAGGTGTTCCCCACCCCATCTTTGCCTCCTTCTACCCTGTTTCCGCTCCCTTCCTGGCCTTCACCACATTATACTGTCTGTGTCCATGAGTTTTGCATTTATGCATATATATTCTTTGGTTTACCTCTTACTCCCTCCCCTCACCTCCTTTTGCCTGGTCATCCAGTGCTATTATTGACTCTTACTTTCCCATTGCTGCTGTAACAAATTACTACAAATATAATTTTTATAAAACAACACAAATTCATTTCTTTACAATTCTGAAGATCAGAATTATGAACTGAATCTTACGGCACTGAATCAAGGTGTAGGCCAGGCAATGCTGCTTTCCTTCAGGAGGTTTCCAGGAAGACTCAATTTCCTTGTCTTTTCTAGCTTCTAGAGGCCACCTGCATTCCTTGGCTCACTGGCCTTTATTCATCTTTAAGTACATGACTTCAACATCTGTCATGCCACCTAATTTTTCTGCCTTTGACCTTCTTGCCTCCCTGTTATAAGGAACCTTGGTTTTATATGGGGGCTCACCTGGAAAATCTACATCTAGGATATTCTTTCTAGTGCAGGATGCTTAACTTATTCACATTAGTAAAGTCCCTTTTGCATGGAAGATATATTCACAGCTTCTGGAGATCATTTAGGACATGGCATCTTTGGAGAACTATTATTCTATCTATAGTCCTGGACCAAAGCAATTTTATGTTAATTTCTCAGCTTGTTCCTGATTTATACAAATATTATATACATGAGAGCACCATAATCACTTGTGTTCAGGTATCCTCCTATCTAATAAAGAGGGAATATGCAAATTAACCATCATACCATCACAAAGATGGTGGCGCCCACATTGAAGGCGGGGTTTCTGTAACGCAAGATGGCTGCACCCAGAGCGGAGGCCAAGATCCTGTAATGAGCCTTAAGGAGCAATCAGCAGGGACCTGAGGCTGTGTGGCACTGGGCTGGGGCAGGGGACCTGAGGCTGTGCCACCCGCCCAGTTGTGCTTGACGGGACTTCAGGCCGCGTCCCTCTGCCCAGCAGTGCTTGACGGGGGTGCCTCATGCTGCACCCCCCACCCAGCAGGGCTTGACGAGGGACCTCAGGCTGCACCCCCTGCCCGGCGGAGCTTGATAGGACCTCAGGCTGTGCTGGGCCAGGGGACCTGAGGCTGCACCCCCCCACCCAGCGGGGCTTGATGGGACCTCAGGCTGTGCCTACCACCCCGAGGGGCTTGACAGGAGACCTCAAGGTGTGCCCCCCGCCCCAGTGCTGGGCCAGGGGAACTCAGGCTGCTCCCCCTGCCCCGGGCTGGGGGACATCAGGCCGTGTCCCCCCACCCCGGTGCCGAGGGACCTGAGGCTGTGCCCTCTGCCCAGTGGGGCTTGATGGGGGCCCTCAAGCTGCACCTCCCGCCTGGCAGGGCTTGACAGGGGACCTGAGGCTGTGCTCCCTCCTGCTGCCGGGCTGGTGGACCTGAGGCTGCACCCCCCCACCCAGCGGGGCTTGACGGGAGAACTCAGGCCGTATACACCACCTGGTGGGGCTTGATGGGGGACCTCAAGGCGCGTCCCCCGCCCCCGCCCTGGGTACCACACGTCACGACCCCCACCCCAGCGCAGGGCCGGGGACCTCAGGCCATGCTCCCTGCCCAGTGGGGCTTGACAGGGGACCTCAGGCCACGCTCCTGGCCTGGCGGGGCTTAACAGGGGACCTCAAGGCACGCCGCCTGCCCTGGCACTGGGTCGTGGGCACTCAGGCCACACCCCCCACCGCGGCGCTGGGCCAGGGGACCTGAGGGTGCACTGGGGGACCTGAGACTGCGCCCTCCTCCCCCGTGGGGCTTGATGGGGGACCTGAGGCTGTGCCCCCCCGCCAGGCCAGGGGACCTGAGGTTGCGCCCCCTTGCCTGGCGGGGCTTGATGGGGGTGGGGCCGGCCAGATTCGGATCTCACCCAATGGGGGTGGGGCTGGCTGGTTTTGGGTCTCATGCGATTTTGAGGCACTGCAGGTGGGCGGGGACTTGACTATGGGTCCCTCGGCGTGCCCCAGACTCTGACAGGAGGTAGATTTTCATATACGTTTTACTAATTTTCTTTCATCTCTGACACTTCTATGATAGAGAAAGGGCAAATAGCAATATTAAAATATTTCCTCTAATTATTCCCCTTTTAATGTGCATGAATTTTGTGCACTGGGCCAGTAGTGCAGTTATAAATTCTCAGATAAATTTCCCCTTCTACCTGAATACTCTTGTTTCAGCTGCATAACACCATTACCCTCTCTGAATATACAACATGCTCATTTCTTTATGCTTTTTTTCATGCTGGCCTCTATTCTATGTGAACAATTCTTACTCCACCTTTGGGATATAGCTAAAATATTGCTTTTTAGTGAAATCTTTCCTGATAATTCCAGTATTATTTATTTTTCTTTTTGTCTGTACTTTGAAGTATTCTGAATGTAACATTTTCACACAGTATTATTATTGTTTATAGATCTATTGGCCCTGTTAGACTCTTAAAATCAGGAATCATGTCTTAGTCATCTTTATATCCCTAGTATCTAAAGGGCCTGGCATATAGCAGTCCTTATATAAATACTTGATAAATATATAAATGCTAGGAATCTTTGTATATGCCAATCCACTGTTTTGGTGATGGGAATGTCGAATTGCCTCACACATACTCAAGGTAGCATTGGTGCTTGCCAATCTGCAGATGGTAAATTCATGATAGTTTAGAAGGGATTCGCCTGTTGATGAGAAAATTGAGGTTTGCCCAGGGTTAAACAAGCAGATGACTGGGACCAAAACTCAAAAATTTTTATGCATATTCCAAACATTCTTTGAAATATACCTCACTTGTTGTTTATGATGATTTGAGCTACTTCACTAATTCTAATTTGTAGACGCAGTACAAAATCATTACCTTATATTTTTTCTTATTTCTCAATTAAGTTCTATTGTTGATGAGGTTAGGACCATGCTTTTCCAACTGTAGTGGTGTTCTGGCACTTGGTGGGGTGGTGGCGGAATATGAAGCCAAAGGATAAAGAGTGATATGTAAATTGTATAAACATTATAATGCATTAAATGCACTAAAACATTAAAAATATTTGAACAAATTTTAGACTTACATTAAAGTTACAAAATTAGTACAGAGAGTTTCTGTATATAATTTATTGAGCTTCACCTCCCCTAATGCTAATATCTTATGTAGACATAGTACAATTATCAAAACTCAGAAATTAATATTGGTGGAATAATGACCACTAAACTACAGACCTAATTTGAATTTTTTTTAATCCTTACCAGAGGACATGCTTAGAGAGAGGAAGGGAGAGAGAGGGAGGGAGGGGGAAAGGGAGGGAGGGAGGAAGGGAGGGAAGGAGAGGAGGACAGAAAGAGAGAAAGAGAAACATCTATGTGAGACAGAAACATTGATTGGTTGCCTCTAGTACACACCCCAACCAGGGATCGAAGCTGCAACCCATGTATGTGCCCTGACTGGGATGAAACTGGCAAACTTTCTGTGCATAAGGTGATTTTCAACCAAATGAGTCACTCCAGCCAGGCAATAATTTTCTTTTTTTGTTCCAGGATTTGGTTCAGGACCCCACATTGCATTTATTTCTTAATAGTCTCAAATTATCCCTTGTGAGGTACACTGATGTTTGCCTTATGGTGATTTTTTATGTTCCTCTTTCTATCTTCATTTATTTATTGCAAATTTTTGTAAAGAGCTGTTTCTTCTCTCCATTTATTAATTTATACAATTATGTATATCAGTATGTGTTCTTAGATATTTATTTTATTCTGTGAGTTATAATCTAATACTACCATTTTAAAAAAATTAAATTGTTCCAACTTTGGTGATTTTGTTTTCCTTCCATTATGTTCTTACTAGTGACCCAATGCACGAATTCATGCACATTGAAAGGAAATTCATTAGAAGAAATATTTTAATATTGCTATTTGCCCTTTCTCTATAACAGAAGTGTCAACCAAATTCACAATAGACAATGACAGATTGAAACACACGTGTTCAATTGGTGCCAGTGAGAGCTTTATATGTATTGTGCATGTGCGAGTCAACTTAGCCTTTTATAGATACAGAATAAACTTGCTTAGACCTGCTTTCTGATTTAGCTACACTTTATCCAGCCCAGAGAAGCACCTCAAATTCTCTTTCAGATAATTGTCAGCAACACAGCAGTAAATATCAACATGAAGCAGATTATTGTATATCATGCAGGGAGAACAAAGGGTAAAATATTGAACTGCAGCAGTGTTTGAGTATATTCTGTACAGTGAGAAAACCTGAAGTCATTTTCAAGGTCCACTGTTTCTTACTTCTTTTCAGTCAGGTCAAGTTTCTAAGCTTTCTAAATCTCCATTTCCCGGCTAATGAAAAGAAAATAGGATTCCACCGAGTCTCCTATCTACCTACTTCAGGACTTCTGTAAGGATCAAATGAGATGAGGCATGGGAAAATGCTTCACAGACATTTGGTTAAAGTGTAAAATGTTTCCACCTGGCTATAAAGCAAGTCCTATTCCTGGGCTGAAGAAACTGCAAGGAGGCTAGTCTCTAGGGAGAGGAAGCTGGGCATTGCTATGTGACATCATTACCCCAATGGACACTTATCATATTAGCCTTTTATATATATGGATGTCCTTGTAAAATGTCCCATCCTTTTTTGTGTACTTCCTTACTTTATGACACTACAAGATGTTCCAAGCTCATATTATGTTTTCCCTGCTCTAGCCCTAGAATCAACCACTTATTCAGGAGTCCTCTCTAAATGTATTTGAGAATGGTATTTAGAAACCAAGTTCTAAGCACTGAATGTGCTCATTCCTACTGGAATGTTATTGCTTCTAGGCCTTCTCAGTGTAGAGAACTAGTTAATATATTTATGTATATTAAGTCAGTCACACATACAAATCTATATAGGGTGTCCCAAAAATTGGGTACACACTTTAACAGGTGATAACTCACTTAATTTTGAAAATTAACTGTATGTTAATAAACACCTTATAATCATTCAGAGTGTGTGTAAATTTTTTTGGGACACCCTGTATTTCTTTGATTTCTGTGTGTGTGTGTGTGTGTGTGTGTGTGTGTGTGTGTGTCCATGAATCCATACTGATACCTCCAATTAAATTGAGAACATTTAAAAATGTAATTTAAAATGGATATATAATGGAGTAAGATGAAAAATTTGCCACATTTTTAAAAGATGAAACATGAAATTTTAATAATCTGTTGTGCTTATGTAAGACTACTGTAAGCTATTCCCTGACATAAGCTTTCTCTAAAGCTATGAAAGCTGCTTTGAAGGAAATACTAAGAAGTCCTATGTTATTGATACACTTTATCTGTTTGAGATGCTTGGTACATAGGTGCTCAATAAATACTTTTTGGATAAATGACTTAGTGTAAGAATCTATGACTATGAAGGGGCCAGGAACTTATATCATTCTGTGATTATGGTCAGAATTTGCCAAATTGACCATATGGAACATTAAAGATAAAGTAAATTAGCTCTTGCAATTCACAGCTGGAACAATACAGCACATATCCTAGCATCATCTTGAAACATGAAGAACCTTTTCTTTGCCACCTAGCAGGACACTATCTGTGGGTAGACACTTCATAAATGCTACTTGCTGATAGTATCGGATTCAGGAAAGCTTACTTTTCCTTTCTTAAATGAATAGAATAAGAAAGTTTCCATACGTATTTGGTTTGTTTTTCAGTTTTCAGATGATCCAGTTTTGAAAAGATTTTTCCAGTCATGGAGAATGAAAACTGCTCACTGTTTTCTTTAATGTTTTAAAACAATCTATGATACAGTGAGGATTATACTCTAGACAAGGGATTGGCAAACTGGTCCACAGACCAGGTGCCTGTTTTTGTGAATAAAGTATTGAAACACAACCATGCTCATTCATGTATGTATTGTCTGTGTCTGCTTTTGTTATATAGTGGCAGAGTTGAATAGTTATGACAAAGACAATATAGCCTGCAAAACCTAAAATATTTGTCAGGCCCTTTACAAAAAAGTTTGCTGACCCCTGCTCTAGAAAATACTTTTAGCCCATGTAAATATATACTTCTTTAACGATTCTGTACAATAGCTGTCTTCTACATTTGTTAAAGGATAATGCCAAAAATAGGATCAGAGAAGAAATAATGATTTAAATTCTAAAATTTATTAAAATCTTCTTAGGTGTTTTTTTTTGTTTTGTTTTGTTTTTTAAATATATTTTATTGATTTTTTACAGAGAGGAAGGGAGAAGGATAGAGAGTCAGAAACGTCGATGAGAGAGAAACATCGACCAGCTGCCTCCTGCACATCCCCCACCGGGGACGTGCCCGCAACCAATGTACATGCCCTTGACCGGAATCGAACCTGGGACCTTTTCAGTCCGCAGACCGACGCTCTATCCACTGAGCCAAACCGGTTTCGGCAGGTGTTTTTTTTTTATTGTAACAGATATATATCTGCACTATGTCATGAGGAGAAAAATAAGAAAGTATACTGCTATTACTTGTTACTACTTATATATGCAGTGAACATTAGTTATGACTTTTTTCTTTGCCATGCTACATTAGTTAGAATGAAAGAATGAAGGGCTGTAATAAAGAGACCCAAAACACAGTGGCTTGAAGAACAGTTACTAAAAATAGTTTGTGATTAAAACAAATATAAAGAGTGGACCACTAGTAGGGGGACAGTTCTGCTCCATGGGGACTCAGATGTCTTCCCTCTCATTTCCTCACTATCTGGTAAGGTATTTATTGTTTGCATGGTCTAAACTGGGTCATAGGTTTGCACATATTCAGCTTCGAGGAAGGAGACAGACCTTTGTCCTTTTAAGGCCTAGGCCTGGAAAGGCATATGTCACTTATCCTCATATTCCCTGTTCAAAAACTTATTAATATATCCACAAATAGTTATATAGTTACTAGAGGCCCGTTGCATGAAGAGATTCATGCAATAGGCCTTCCTTCCCTTGGCTTCCAGCACCAGTTTTCCTCTGGTACCCAGGACCCAGGCCTTCGCTCCCGCCAGAGTCTGCCATCTTCATCTTCGCTGCAGACTCTGGAGTCTGCAGTCTTGTCTTCGCTGCGGCACTCCGCTCCTGTAGATCCCTTCACCCACCGCCCTCCCTCTCATAGCAGGCGTCCTGCCCCGCCTGGCCACTCCGCGCCTGGAGCAGCTGGGTAGCCGCCATCTTTGGCCTTCTAATTTGCATACTCCCTGATTGGCTGTGGGTGTAGCGGAGGTACGGTCAATTTACATGTTTGTCTATTATTAGGTAAGATACGGCGGTATGACACCCATTCCTACCTTGATGGCTAGTTGAGAGAGAAGGGGAGATTTTGGTAGACAGTAATTTCTGCTGTAGGTACATAAACTTTCTTACAGAAGATCTTTATGTGTCTTTTTTTTTTTTTTTTGCTTAAACATTTTAACATGTCAAAAATATGATGTTTTAATTGTAATTGTGTTTTTTTTTCACATGAATACAATACAATTTATTCAACCAGTTATCTGCTGCAGTATTTAAAGGTGTTTCCAATTTCCTTTTGTAAACAAAATGTGGACTCCCATATGCATATGGCTTTTATTTACTAATATTTTGGTTTGTAAAATGGTCTTAAGATCCTTTTTCTTATTTAAGTTGTCACAAAGACAGCTTGACTTATTGAGCTGGTATAACTTCTGTGCCTCAATAAAACTAAATGTAATGGTAAGGAATTAGGTAAAATTCATTTTTTTGCAGGACAATTTATGTACTCAGCTAGTAGAATAGTGACTCGAACTTAAAATTTCATCCTGACAAATTGTTGAGTAGTGTTATTTTTCTTACTTTGATTAAAGTATTTCTTATATTAAAACATTAAATATTAGCCAAAACTGGTTTGGCTCAGTGGATAGAGCATCGGCCTGCAGACTGAAAGGTCCCAGGTTCGATTCCGGTCAAGGGCATGTACCTTGGTTGCGGGCACATCCCCGGTAGGGGGTGTGCAGGAGGCAGCTGGTCGATGTTTCTCTCTCATCGATGTTTCTAGCTTTCTATCCCTCTCCCTTCCTCTCTGTAAAACATCAATAAAATATATTAAAAAAATAAATAAATATAGTTAGCTTCAAAACCACAGCTCTACTTAGTATAAATCCTACACAAAATTATATTTAAAAAAACACCATTAAATATTAAATGAGAAAAAAGCTGTAAGACTAACAGCAGGCAAAAATGCACTTTTAATATTTTATGTATATGTGTTGCATTCATGACTTTGTGAAAATAACTTAGTACTTTAATTTTCTGCCACTGTTTACATTTTTATACCATTTAAATGTTGATGGTAGATGGTTCTGAAGTGGCCAATTATGAAATACTAAATACAGTCTCTCTTGATTTATAAACACTATCCAAGCATCAACACTACCAACAGCAGCAAATCTTATTTAAAATAGTAACTTCATTGCTTTGTTGTCATAATTTCCGTAGACAGATTTTAAACTAAAGTTAACTTCTGCCAAAATATAATTGAAGGAACTCTATTTTTGTGTGCCAGCATTCTGTCTCAATAAATATAAAATCTGTGGATTTTTTTCAGAGAACTACATTTACTGTAGATATTAATGAGCTGTTGACATGTGAAATTTCAAGAATAGATGTTGTGATTTAGAAAAGCAATTTGCAATTCAAAATATAAAGATTGACATTTACTTTAAACTTTGCTAAAGGGACAAGCTCAAGAACAAAAGTTTACAATTGAATAGAACCTCTTTCTACCAATAATTTGTCTACATAGCCTTAGTTAATCTTTTATCTTAATCATATAAATTATTGTTTGGTTTCATTGTTTTTTCTAACAGTCTTCACTTTCTACTATAACTGCTTTACATACAGAGAGAAATTAAACTAAATAAATTGGAAACAATGCTGTTGCCTCACTGAATTGATTTATATTCATTTTTGTTAGAGTACTTTTAAAACCGAGTACTCAATGATTGAGGTTTTTAAGTCTAATAAGTATTTTGTGTATTTATGATGGCACAAATGAATGTCATAAAAATAGCTGTTGATCTTTACAATACAATACAATCATATACAATAATCATATCATTATTTCTAAAGTTGGAAACATTGACCAAACTTTAATAACTTGACCAAAGAAGCATGCTATTCCAAATGGTATTATCTTACAAGGTTATGAACTGATGTCACTATTACTAGTCTGAAGTTTCTGGGCTAGATTTCTTTTTGGTCTGACAAGTGATTTTTTTTTTTCAAGTTAGGAATTGTTTAGGAATTATGATAAAGAGAATAAATAATCAATCTGGTCGTTGGAGGTTTTAAACATACACACATATGCTTATCATAAAAACTCAAGGAATGTACATGTGGTACATATACATATATACATGAAAATATACATGTAAATCCTCCTACATACCACTCCCAAGAGACCACTATTAGTGTGGTATATTCTTCCTGGAGAACTTAAGGATGGTTTCATGAGAATAGAATGAATGCATGAGTGAAAGGATAAAATGAATTGAATTGAAGAGCTGAAACTATGCCATTATAGTGTCTCATCATCACCTCTGTATTTGCTCATTCTTTTCACATTTAAGAATATTATTTAAACAAAAAGATAGATACAGAGGCAGAGAAGCATTGAACAGACTGTCAAATTACAGCAGGAAGGCTGGGGGGGTGGTGGAGGTAAGATATCAACCAAAGGACTTGTATGCATGCATATAAGCATAATCAATGGACACAAGACACTGGGGGGTGAAGGCATGTATGGGAGTGGGGTGGGGGGGCAATGGGGAAATATAGACACCTTGTATGTAATACCTTGATCAATAACAAAAATATGTAATACCTTAATCAATAAAATAATAGAAAAATAATATTATTTATAATATCATGTTATGTTGTGTTACTAATGGCCAAAGAACAATGGAAGGAAATTTAACTTTGGGTGGTGTGGACACAATGCAAAATACAGATTTTGTTTTATAGAAATACTAGAGGCCCGGTGCACGAAATTCATGCACAAGGGGACACGGGGGGTGTTGTCCCTCAGCCCAGCCTGCAGTCTCTCCAATCTGGGACCCCTCAAGGGACCTTCATTTTTTTCCTTCAAGAGTGTGGTGGAAAAACCCTAGATCACCCTCTTAGATTCTTATAACCCAAATTACCAAGAACACTGCAAGTGGTGGCCTACAGGGAGCTTAACCAATGAGTGGTCAGAAAAGGTGTTTACTCTCAAACTGGTTTGGCTCAGTGGATAGACCGTGGGCCTGCAGACTGAAGGATCCCAGGTTTGATTCCTGTTAAGGGCATGTACCTTGGTTGGAGGCATATCCCCAGTGGGGAGTGTGCAGAAGGCAGCTAATGGATGTTTCTCTCTCATTGATTTTTCCGACTGTCTATCCCTCTCTCCTCTTCTCTGTAAAAAAAAATCAATAAAAATTTTTTTAAAAAAGGTGTATCCTCTGCAGCTCATGCAGCCCCTGGGTTGTGTCCACTGGGCTAGGGGTGTGTCCCTGCCACCTGGTGGTGGCTGCCAGGGTCTCTGCACACCCTAGAGGCCAGCAGCCATCCCCTTGTGGAGGGCGCTAGGCTGGGGGCGTGGACACAAACCGCCACTTGGTGCTGGAGCTTGGAAAGCCTCTGGGGTGGGGCGGGAACATCCCCGTCTCCAAACGCCATAAGGCCAGCAGCCAGCCTAACCATGGGCCTCAGGCTCAGGGCATGCAGAGACCCTGGGCAGCACGCAGCGGTGGCCGCCAGGGTCTTGGCACACCCCAGAGGCCAGCAGCCAGCCCCTGGTCGTGGGCGCCTGGCTGGGGACGTGGCCCCAAACCACCACTTCGGGCAGGATCCTTTGTAAGCCGCGATCACTGCCCCGCCAGGTGGCTTGGCGCCTACACCCATAGGCTTCGAGTGGCCAGGGGGCGTTCTGGGACCCCTGCCACTCAGGACCTAAACACGGGCCTACAGGCTAGGAGTGGCCTGGGTCCGGAGGATGTTTCCTGGACCCAGGCCGCTCAGCGCCCACATATGCAAATTA
Organism: Eptesicus fuscus; assembly: GCF_027574615.1. Taxonomy (NCBI): domain Eukaryota; kingdom Metazoa; phylum Chordata; class Mammalia; order Chiroptera; family Vespertilionidae; genus Eptesicus; species Eptesicus fuscus. The sequence goes on from NC_072473.1 coordinate 30,307,204, forward strand.
ACCGCCATCTTATTCGCTCTGATTGGCTCTGGGCGTAGCGAAGGTGCGGTCAATTTGCATGTTTCTCTTTTATAAGGTAGGATATCCTCGAAATCTATATAATTTTATTAACCAACTAGTGGCCCGGTACACGAAATTCATGCATGGGGGGGGTAGGGAGGGTGTCCCTCAGCCCGGCCTGCACCCTCTCCAATCTGGGACCCCTCAGGGGATAACTGGCAGTCAGACATCCCTCTCACAATCCAGAACTGCTGGATCCTAACTGCTCGCCTGCCTGCCTGATTGCCCCTAACTTCTTCTGCTTGCCAGCCTGATTGTCCCTAACTGCTCCCCTGCTGGCTTGATTGCCCCTAACCACCTCTGCCTCCGCCCCACATCCGGAACCCAAGATTTCCTCCTCCTGCCGACCACAGGCACCTGTGATCCGGGCTTCCCTCCCTCTGGTCAGCTATAGGCGCCCAGGCCAGCTGCAGCCGCAGGGGATGGTGGGCAGGTGGCTTCGCCTGGGCTGCAGCCACAAGTGCTTGGCACCTGGGACCGCGGGTTGGGCGGCTTTTCCGTTTCCCGGGCCACAGCCAGCAGCAGGTACTGGTGGCTGGGACTGCGGGGTGGGCAGCTTCTCAGTCTACCAGGCTGTAGCCAGCTGCAGGTGCTGGCACCTAGACCGCAGGTGGGCTGCTTCTCTGTCTTCCCTGGGATGCAGTGTGGGCAACTTCTCCGGCTGGCTGCGGCCTGGTATCATGGGGCAGGAGGCTTCTTCGTCTCCCGGGCCGCACCCAGTCTCAGGTGCTGGGGCCCGGTTTCTCCGTCTCCCCTAGGACGTGGGGCAGGCGGACGTGAGGCTTCTGCTTTTGGCTGCAGCCTGGGATCACGGGGCAGGCAGCTCCTTCATCTCCCGGGTTGCAGCCAGCCTGAGGCGCTGCCCAGTTTCTCTGTTTCCCCCAGGATGTGGGGTGGGAGGATGTGAGGCTTCTGCTGCTGGCTGTGGCCTGGGATCACGGGGCAGGCAGCTTCTTGGTCTGCCTGGCTGCAGCCAGCCTCAGGCACTGGTGCCCGACTTCTCTGACCCCCACAGGCCCAGAGAGGCAGGGGGGCAGAGCGCTGACATGTTTTCAGGTTAATTTGCATACTCACTCTGATTGGCTGGTAGCATAGCGGAGTGATGGTAATTTGTATGTTTCTCTTTTATTATTGTAGATATCACCCCAATAAATTTAATTAAAAACCTATTTTTTTTCACAAATAAATAGTTGATCAAAACAAAATGAGATCATATAGGATTGTATTAAGAGATTTTATCCTATTGGATTTCTTAAGAGTTTTACTAGCAGAGCTATGATTGACCATCATTTCAAAGGGTGCTTTCTGGGCTCACTTTTTCTCTACTACTGATTACATTATTTTGACATCCCCCTTTTCTCTATATTATTGTTAATCATCATGTTTTGGCACTGAGGTGGAAGACACTAACATTTCTCAAGAAATATTACTTCTCAAGAAATACCTGCATAATAATTAGAAACCAGTTATAAAACCAAATTAGATTATGGGCTTTGCTAGTCCCTGAGTATCAAGAGGTGAACAACAAAACAGACTAAGACTCCTTCCCTTAAGATGACCTTGCACCTTACCAGGGGGATATAGACATTAAACATGCTTACATTTTATATTATAAATTGTGCTTGTGAAGGAAAAAAAGGGTAGTGCTATAAGACAGTAAGGTGTGGGGGTTGGTGGGGAGAGGGGACAAAATTTAGATTTGGTGGTTGGAGGGTGGCATGAATGGAAATGGTCAAAATAATGTATTGCTGACTTCTTACCATGGATATGAAACTATGAAGATCTTTGAATGCTAATATCATTTTTCTTTTCTAGAATTACTTGATTTCTTTTTAAAATTTATTTGAATTATTTATTGTTGAAAGTGTATATGTCTACTTTTTCCCCAATTGACCCCTCCCCGCCCACTCCTGCCCCCCCTCCAGCACCTGCCCTCACCCCCTTACTGTTTGTGTCCATTGGTTATGCTTATATGCATGCATACAAGTCCTTACTCCTACCCTCACCCTCCCCTGCCTTCCCTCTGAGGTTTGTCAGTCTGTTCGATGCTTCTATGTCTCTGGATCTATTTTTGTTCATCAGTTTATGTTGTTCATTATAGTCCACAAATGAGTGAGATCATGTGATATTTATCTTTCTCCACTGATCTTGCTTAGCATAATGCTCTCCAGGTCCATCCATGCTGTTGCGAATGGTTAGAGTGCTTTCATTTTTACAGCAGCATGGTATTCCATTGTGTAGATGTGCCACAGTTTTTTAATCCACTCACCTGCTGACGGGCAATTAGGTTATTTTTAAATCTTGGCTATTGTAAATTGTGCTGCTATGAACATAGGGGTGCATATATCCTTTCTGATTGATGTTTCTGATTTCTTGGCATATATTCCTAGAAGTGGGATTTCTGGGTCAAATGGGACTTCCATTTTTAATTTTTGGAGGAAACCTCATACTGATTTCCACAGTGGCTGCACCTATCTGCATTCCCACCAGCAGTGCATGAGGGTTCCTTTTTCTCCACATCCTTGGGAGCACTTGTCATTTGTTGATTTGTTGATGATAGCCATTCTGACAGGTGTGAGATGGTTCCTCATTGTCATTTTGATTTGCATCTCTTGATGATTAGTGATTTTGAGCATTTTTTTTCATGTCTCTTGGCCTTCTGTATGTCCACTTACAAGAAGTCTCCATTTATGTCCTTTGCCCATTTTTTGATTGGATTGCTTATCTTCCTTTTGTTAAGTTCTATGAGTTCCCTATAAATTTTGGAGATTAGGCCCTTATTCGATATGACATTGGCAAATATGTTCTCCCATGCAGTGGGCTCTCTTGTTGTTTTATTGATGGTTTCTTTTGCGGTGCAGAAGCTTTTTATTTTGATGTAGTCCCATTGGTTTCTTGTTAGTTTCCATTGTCCTAAGAGATGTGACAGTAAAGATATTGCTACAAGATATTTCTGATATTTTGCTGCCTATGGATTCTTCTAAGATTTTTATGGTTTCTACGTTTAAGTCTTTTATCCATTTTGAGTTTATTTTTGTGTATGGTGTAAGTTGGTGGTCTAATTTCATTTTTTTTTGCATGTATCTGTTCAATTTTTCCAACACCATTTATTTTATTTTTTCATTTTTCATTTTATGTGCCTCAGGCATGAACCAGCTCTGGCCACCAACACAGGCATCAAGCTAGGATGAACTAAGGACTGTACACCTGCTTTGCCCCTGATTGATATAAGAGCAACACCACCAATCAGGGGATCCAACACCATTTATTGAAGAGACTGTCTTGACTCCATTGTATGCTCTTGCCTCCTTTGTCAAATATTAATTGAGCATAATGGCTTGGGTCGATTTCTGGGTTCTCTGTTCCATTAGTCTGTGTGTTTGTTCTTGTGCCAGTACCAGGCAGTTCTGAGAACAGTGACTTTATAGCTTGATATCTGGTATTGTGATCCCTCCAACTTTGTTTTTCTTTCTCAGGATTGCTGCAGTCATTTGGCGTCTTTTTTTATTCCATATTAATTTTTGGAGAATTTGTTCTAGCTCTGTGAAATATGCCGTTGTTATTTTAATGGGGTCTGCATTGAATCTGTAGATTACTTTGGACAGAATGAACATTTTAATAATGTAGATTCTACCAATCCATTAACATGGTATATTCTTCCACTTGTTTATATCTTCCTCCATCTCTTTTAACAATGTCCTGTAGTTTTCAGAGTATAGGTCTTTTACCTCCTTAGTTGAGTTTATTCCTAGGTATCTTAATTTTTTTTGTTGCAATGGTAAAAGGGATATTTTTTTTAGGTTCTTTTCCTGTGAGTTCATTAATGGTGTATAAACATGCGATGGATTTCTGGGTGTTAATTTTGTATCCTGCTACCTTGCCAAATTCATTTATTAAATCAAATAGTTTTTTTGATGGAGTCTTTAGGGTTTTACATGTATAATATCATGTCATCTGTGAGTAATGAGAGTTTTACTTTTTCTTTTCCAATCTGGATGTGTTTTATTTCTTCTTTTTGTCTGATTATATGGGTAGAGCACTTCCAGTACTAAAGATTAGGTTGAACAGGAGTGGTGAAAGTGGGCATTCCTATCTTGATCCTGTTCTTAGGGCAAATGGTTTTAGTCTTTGCCCACTGAGTATGATGTTGGCTGTAGGTTAGTCATATAAGGCTTTTATGGTATTACTAGAGGCCCGATGCACAAAATTCGTGCACAGGTATGGTCCCTAGGCCTAGCCAGCGATTAAGACCGATCTGTGGGGTGACCGGTGGGGCAGTCTTTGGGGCGGGGGGCACTGGCACCCACCTTGGCCAGCCTGGCACCTCCCGCTCACTAGCCCTGCCCCCCACCATGGGGTGATTGGGCCCCTCCCCCCACTGGCACCCGCCTTGGCTGGCGTAGGGCCTGCGGGCTGGGGGCAGCTCCTGTGTTGAGTGTCTGTCCCCTGGTGGTCAGTGCATGTCATAGTGACTGGTTGTTCCACCGGTCGTTCTACCATTTGGTTGATTTGCGTATTAGGCTTTTATTATATAGGATGTTGAGGTATGATCTCTTTATTCCCACTTTGCTGAGAGTTTTATCAAAAAAGTGTGTTGGATTTTGTCAAAGGCTTTTTTTGCATCAATTGATATGATCATGTGATTTTTGTCCTTCAATTTGTTTATATAATGTATCATATTTATTGATTTGCAGTTTTGTACCAGTGTTGCATACCTGGAATAAATCCCACTTGGTCATGGTGTATGATCTTTTTAATGTGTTGCTGGATGCAATTTGCTAATATTTTGTGGAGGATTTTAGCATCTACTAGTATATTCATCAGGGATATTGGCCTATAATTCTCTTTCTTTTTAGTGTCTTTATCTGGTTTTGGAATTAGGGTAATGCTGGCTTCACAGAAAGAGCTTAGAAGTGTTCCTTTTCTTGAAATTTTGCAATAGTCTGATGAGAATCACTGTTATTTCTTCTTTGAATGATTGGCAAAACTCCCCTGTGAAGCCGTCCAGACCAGGGCTTTTGTTTGCTGGAAGTTTTTTGGTTACTGCTTCAATTTCATCAGTAGTTATTGGCCTATTCAGGTTTTCTGATTCTTCCTGATTGAGTTTTGGAAGATTGTATTTTTCTAGGAATATGTCCATTTCTTCTAGGTTGTCCAGTTTGTTGGAATAGCGTTCATTGTTCGTAGTATTTTATTACAACCCTTTATGTTTCTGTGGGGTTGGTTTTTACTTCACCTCTTTCATTTCTGATTTTGTTTATTTGGGTCTTCTCTCTTTGTTTCTTGGTAAGCCTGGCTAGAGGTTCATCAATCTTGTTTATCCTTTCAAAGAACCAGTTCTTGGTTCTATTGATCTTTTGTATTGTTCTTTTGGTCTCTATGTCATTTATTTTCCCTCTAATCTTTATTATTTCCTTCCTTTTACTCTGGACTTTTCTTATTGCTCTCTTTCTAGTTATTTAAGTTGTAGGGTAAAGCAGCTTTGTTTACCAGACATAACATCAAGAACACAGGAAAGGTGGGGCCTGGAGAGTCTGGCCTGGCCACAGGCTCTGGCTGACTCGAGTTAAATCTGGGTACCCTGTATCTCCCAATTCCTTCCTAGAGCCCAACCTCATCCATGCTCTGAGTCCTCCCTGAAGTGATGGACAGCAGGAGCTGAGGTCCTGGAGGAGTTGGGAAGGTAGGTGGCACTCAGATTGGGGCCCGTGCCAGGTCCAGTGGCCAGCAAGAAGCAATTTGTGCAGGACAGTGGGGTCGTGCGAGTGGGTGGGGAGCGGCCAGCTCACCACGCAAAGTACTTGTGAGCAGGGTTCATGAGCAAATCTTTAGGGCAATGGAAGGCCCGGCCAAACTCCTCAAACTGGGACAGACTGCCCATAACCGTATAGTGCTCAGGTGCATGCTTGTCGGTCAGCACCTGCTGGTAGATGGACTGTGACCGCCGTTTGATGCATTAATTCTGGGCAAAGGCAATGAAGAAGAGCTGGTTGTGTGTGTACTTGAGCCAGTATAGTGGGTGCTCTGGGCTGTGCTCCTGCACCCACTTCTGATAAGCATAGTAGGCCAGATTGAGGCCCCCTATATCTGCAATGTTCTCACCAAGTGTGTGGTTCCCATTCACCCGCTGTTTGTAGACAGTGAAGTTGTAGTAGAGGTGAACGATGCATTCGGCCTTGCGCAGGAAGCGGCTGTAGGAGGCCTCTGTCCACCAGTGTACCAGGTGGCCTGTGTAGTCATATTGCACCCCCCGCCCCCTCAGTCGTCGTAGTCATGCATCAGCTTGTGCCCGATGATGGTGCCAATGCCCCCGTAGTTCAGAGACTGTGGAAAATCAGGGTCATATAGGGTGGGCTTCAGGATACCAGCAGGGAGCACCATCTAGTTCTTGTTGTGTAGATAGTAGGCATTGAGTGCTTGTGGAGGAAGCAGCCACATGGACTTGTCCACCTCCTACCAGATCTTCTTGACTGAGAGCTGGATGCTAAAGCGGATGCTGTTTAAAATGTTCTTGAAATAGGTCTTCTCGTGGACTTCAAACTCATACTCCTTGTCCACAGCCTCGGGTTTGAGCAGAAAGTCTGTGTAGTCGACCATCGCCATCATGTACTGGAGCTTGACCCGAGCAGCTGCCTTGGTCTTAGCATCCATCCAATCCAGCTTCTCCAGGTGCTGGCCCAAGATGTACTTGATGTCTTCCACCAGCTGCTGCACCTTGGCTTTGCTGGCAGCTGAGAAGTGTTCATGTACAAAGAGGGTGCCAAGAGTCATGCCAAAGTGGCGGTTGCCTGGCCCTGGCAGACACAGGCCAGCTCCTGGGGCTTGTCGCTCTCCTCTATCTCGCATGCCAACTCATGCAGAGCCTCTCGAAACGGTGCTGACAAATGCTCACTCAGGACCACCACCATGCGCCACACCAGGTAGTTGTTCAGGATACTTCGGGGTGTGGAGCAGATGAGCTGGGACACCTGCTGCATGTAGTCCATGACCAGCAGCACCACCTCCTCATCCTCTGAGTAGTCCTCCTGGAAGATCTTGTCCAGCAGCCACTTCCACTGCAGATGGGGAGTTATCTTCTGCAGCTGTCCCAGTGTCACCTTGTTGCACATGGAGCTGACATCTCGATGGAGGTTATCATTCTCTGACACTGTGATGTTGGCCAGCCGCTGCTCCAGTTGCAGGATCTCCTGGGCCTTCTGCTCCACAGCATCAGCACCCAGTAGGCTGAGCAGGTGCTCCATGAACAATCGGTAAGCTTCCAGGATCTTCTCACTGTCCTCATCCTGAGCTAAGTACAGGGTCCTCTCCGGTAGGGTGAGCCCATCCTGGTCAATGCAGATAACATACTGTGAGGAGTTCTTGTCGTCCAGGCTAACGGTGAGTGAAAATAGCGCAGCGGTGCTGTACACGCCCTGCACCTTGTACAGCAGCCGGTTGAGGTCTCAGTGTACCGAGGACCCTGGGCACTCGTTGGTGCCACCCAGGTCCCAGCCTCCACAGTCTTCGATGACCTCAAGCGTGGGCCTCGAGCCGAACCTCTCTGTCCTGCGCATGTTGAGGCACGAGCAGAAGAAGGCACACACCTTGCACTGGGCCGCGCCAGCAGGTGCTGCATGTGCTCGTCCTTCTGATCGCCAGTGGCCGCAATGGTGCTGTAGGTGAGCTTGTTGTTGGGGATGGCGTGGCGCTGTAGCCAGCCACCACGTGCGAAGAATAGAAATCCTGACATGGGTCTATGCTGGTGTCCAGGTTGGCGGCCAGGAAGCAGGCAGCTCTTGCAAAGGCCTTGCATTCGGGGCAGCCCTTTGAGCGGGCGCCGCTGCCTGCCGCACCCCGGCCCAGGTACTTGAGTGCCAGCATGGCGGCCGGATGGCACGAAGGCCTGCAGTGAACACGAGCCCTGACAGCAGGCAAAACTTGCGCTGGTTCCAGCATGGCAGCCCGGCCCAGGTCCCAGTGGTGCTGAGCTCAGTGCCCAATGGGAAGCTAGGGGGCAGCGAGGTCCCATGCGTGCCCCCTCCCACCGGTGCTGCACCTGCTCACATTCTTGACCTCCTGGAATTCCTTGTAGAGCGCAGTCATTGAATATGGTGCCTCCATGGCGCTGCCAGAGCCACCCTGCAGCCCTTGGCGATTTCCTCTACAGGATGCACCCGGCCGCTGGCCTTCTGTCTGGCCTCCGCATGCCCTCCCAGGCCGCAGCTACAGGAAGGATAGATGCAGGCTTAGAGAGGCACTGGGCCCTGACTGAAGAGGTGCAGGGATGGGGCTGGAGATCACTCGACTCCCCAACTGTGAGCAGGCCTGGCACGTGGTCTCCCCATCAGGTGAGCACCCGGGCTGAGCGAGAACAAAACAGGTTGAGCCCGTTACCAAGCCCAACCAGAGCCTGAGTGGGGCGGGTGGTCATTCTCTCTGTGTGCCAGCTGCCGCCACCTCCTCTCTGTTGTTTTTTGAGGTAGGCCCCTAGTGGTATTAACTTCCCTCTCAGGACTGCTTTCATTGTGTCCCACAGATTTTGGATTGTTTTGTTTTCATTTTTATTTGTTTCCAGAATGATTTTTTCTTCTTCTTTGATCTCTTTGGTAACCCATCCATTGTTTAATAGCATGCTATTTAGCCTCCCAAGTGTTTGATTATTTTTATTGTAGTTGATTTCTAATTTTATAGCATTTTGATGTGAGCAGATGTTAGATATGATTTCAATCTTCTTGAATTTGTAGAGACTTAGCCTGTGTCCTAATATGTGGTCTATCTTTGAAAATGTCCCATGTGCACTTGAGAAGAATATATATTCTGTAGCTTTGGGGTGGAATTTTCTGAAGGTGTCAATTAATTCCATCTGGTCTAGTGAGTTGTTTAGGATTGCTGTTTCTTTGCTAATTTTTTGTCTAGAGGATTTATCCAATGGTGTCAATGGGCTATTAAAGTCCCCTACTATGATTGTATTGCTGTCGATCTCTCCCTTGATACCTTCCTGAAGTTTTTTTTAATATATATTTTATTGATTTTTTACAGAGAGGAAGGGAGAGGGATAGAGAGTTAGAAACATCGATAAGAGAGAAACATCGATCAGCTGCCTCCTGCACACCTCCCACTGGGGATGTGCCCGCAATCAAGGTACATGCCCTTGACCGGAATCAAACCTGGGACCTTTCAGTCCTCAGGCCGACGCTCTATCCACTGAGCCAAACCGGCTAGGGCTTCCTGAAGTTTATTGATATATTTGGGTGCTCCTGTATTGGGTGCATATATGTTTACCAGAGTTATATCCTCTTGTTGAATCAATCCCTTTTAGTATTATGAAATGGCCTTCCTTATCTCTTGTAATGACCTTCAAATTGAGGTCAATTTTTTCAGATATAAGTATTGCAACATCATCTTTATTTTTTTTTTTTATTTCCGTTTGCCTGAAAGAATTTTTCCATCCCTTTACTTTCAGTCTGTGTGAGTCCTTTGTTCTGAGGTGAGTCTCCTGTAGACAGCTTATATATGGGTCATGTTTTTTATCCATTTTGCTATCCTATGTCTTTTGATTGGATCATTTAATCCATTTACGTTTAACACGTTAAGCGCTGTGTCAATCACTGGTGATTGACACTATACTTTCCGTCTGGAAGACAAAACAGGCTGGGCACTTAACGTGTTAAGGTTATTATTGACCGGTACTTGTTTGTTGCCATTCTTATTTTTATGCCTGTATTCCTTTTTCCATTTATGTTTTTTTCTTTTTATAAAATTCCCTTTAGCATTTCTTGCATTGCTGGCTTGGTGGTAATAAATTGCCTTAGTCTTTTTTTTTTTTTTTTTTTTTGTCTGCAAAGTTCCGGATTTCCCATTCAATTTTGAATGATTGCCTTGCTGGCTAGAGTATTCTTGAATTTAGTCTCTTTCTTTGCCTCACTTTGTATACTTCATTCTATTCCCTTCTGGCCTGATGTGTTTCTGTTTAGAAATTAGTTGATAGTCTAATGGAAGATACCTTGTAGGTTACTTTCTGTCTTTCTCTGGAGCCTTTAAGATTCTTTCTTTATTGTTGATTTTTGCCTTTATTACAATATGTCTTGGTGTCGGTTTTTTGGGTTCATCTTGGTTGGGACTGTGTGTGCTTCTTGGACTTGTGTGGCTTTTTTCTCCCCAAAGTCAGGGAAGTTTACTGTCATTATTTTTTCAAACAGGTTTTCTATTCCTTGCTCAGCTTCCTCTCCTCTGCCACCCTATTATACGGATGTTGTTTTGTTGTGTGTTGTTCCAAAACTCCCTTAGACTCTCTTCATGCTTTTATTTTATTTTTCCAACTAGAGGCCCGGTGCATGAAATTCGTGCACGGAGGGGGGTTGTCCCTCAGCCCAGCCTGTACCCTCTCCAATCTGGGACCCCTCAAGGGATGTCTGACTGCCCGTTTAGGCCCGATCTCTGGGCAGTCGGACATCCCTCTCACAATCCAGGACTGCTGGCTCCGAACTGCTTGCCTGCCTGCCTTCCTGATTGCCCCTAACCACTTCTGCCTACCAGCCTGATCACCCCCTAACCACTCTACTGCCAGCCTGTTTGCCCCCAACTTCCCTCCTCTGCCAGCCTGGTTACCCCTAACTGCCCTCTCCTGCAGGGTTGATCACCTCCAACTGCCCTTCCTTGCAGGCCTGGTCCTTCTCAACTGCCCTCCCTTGCAGGCTGGGTGCCTCCCAACTGCCCTCTCCTGCTGGCCATCTGTGGTGGCCATCTTGTGTCCACATGGGGGCAGGATCTTTGACCACATGGGGGCAGCTATATTGTGTGTTGCAGTGATAATCAATCTGCATAGTACTCTTTTATTAGATAGGATAGAGGCCTGGTACAGGGGTGAGGGCCAGCTGGTTTGCCCTGAAGTGTGTCCCTGATCAGGGTGGGGTTCCCTTGGGGCGTGGGGCGGCCTGAGCGAGGGGCCTGTGGTGGTTTGCAGGCAGGCCACGCCCCCTGGCAAACGCAAGCAGAGGCCCTGGTATCTGGAATTTATTTTCCTTCTACAATTGAAACTTTGTAGCCTGGAGTGGAGCCAAGCCTGGGGCTCCCTCCGAGGCAGGCAGCCATTTGTGTTGGGGTTATAATTGAAACTTTGTTGCCTTAAGCGGGTGGGCCCGGCCAGGGTGTGCGAACAGCTTTGCTTCCCCTGTTGCCGGCGGCAACCCTGGCCTGCCCTCTCAAGCTCCATTCTGCCGCCATTTGTTTGAATTTGTTTACCTTCTATAATTGAAACTTTGTAGCTTGAGTGGAGGCTTAGGCCTGCAATGGCTGGCAGAAAGCTTGGCTTCCTCTGTTACCTTGGAAACCTTACTCTCTGTGGCTGTAGCCATCTTGGTTTGGGTTAATTTGCATACTCGCTCTGATTGGGTGGTGGGTGTGGCTTGTGGCGTGGCTTGTGGGTGTGTCAGAGGTATGGTCAATTTGCATATTTGTCTATTATTAGATAGGACTAGAGGCCCAGGTGCACGAAATTCGTGCACTGGGGAGGGTGTCCCTAAGCCCAGCTTGCACCCTCTCTAATATGGGACCCCTCGGGGGATGTCCAACTGCAGGTTTAGGCCCGATCCCTGTGGAATCGGGCCTAAACCTGCAGTTGGACATCCCTCTCACAATCCGGGACCGCTGGCTCCTAACCGCTCACCTATCTGCCTGATTGCTCCCTAACTGCTCCCTTGCTGGCCTGATTGCCCCCTAACTGCTCCTCTGCAGGCCTTATTGCCCTCAAATACCCTCCCCTGCTGGCCTGATCACCCCCAAGGCTTTTATTAGTATAGATATGACCCTGCACAGAAAATTTTACTCACCCTGCTTTACAATAAGGGCTTGACGATTGAATCATTAGTACCAGACACCAAGATTTCCTTTCTTTGAATAGTGGAGGGAATACTTATCTTGTCTTTAAGTTACCCGGAAATTAAAATGAGATAATGACTTAGAAAAGTATAAAAGCACCATATAAAGACAACTGTCTTTTTAATGAAGTGGCAAAATGAAAAACACTTTTTATTCTCCCCTTCCTTTCTTTACAGCTTTTATTTAAACTTTGAAATTTATAAAAATTTCACTCCAATTTTCATTTCTTTACATTCAACATTATTTTGTATTGGTTTCAGGTCTTATATTAGTTACAGAATAGTGGTTAGACAATCATATACTTTACAAAGTGTTCCCCGATATTTCTAGTACCCACCTGGCATCATACCATCATTACAACACTATTGACTATATTCCCTATTTAAGTGACAATGGGTTTACAGGTTCCTTTCAGTCTTTCTTTTGTGTTGCTTGTCCTTCCTTTTCTTTCTCACTTCTTCCCTCATTTTCTTTATATAGTATCTCAATTGGCCATCAAAGCTCAGTGAAGGCACTGGGACACGCTTCATCCATTTTATAGACCAGGAAACTGAGGCCAGTTCCAGTTGGCTGTGGAACTTGACTCAGCACACAGGAAGCCCTCAGAGCCATGCTCTTTGCGCTTCCTAAGGGGCAGCGGCCCAGCAAACAGAACAAACCTTCCAGTCAGGCTTCCCAGCCTCTTTCTCAAGCACCTCTTCATTGCGGATGCTCCACATTCTTTCCTCTCCCCCCATTCTTTACTGCCCCCCCCCTTCTCCAAAGCAGGTGGAAGGCTTCCCACTCACTGCCTAGGCATGCTCTGCTATGGGGCAGGGTGTAGCGAGCTTGCTTTTGGGTCAAGGCAGGAGCAGGAGTACTGCCTCTGAAGTGTGAAGGCCGCCTGAGCGAGGCCCATTAGCACTGAGAGCTTCTCTGAATCACATCAGTCAGTCCAGTACCCTGCAGTGCAGCACCCCTCCACTGAGGTGGCACCACCCCTCAACCCCCGCCTCAGGGGTGAGGGTCCTTGCCCCTCTGCCAGGAGTCCTTCCATGCCCCTTGATCCCTGGCTGGGCCCACCCACGTCTTGGGGGCACTGCAGAACCTCTCTCTCTCTGCAGATGAGGCAGATCCCTGCCCTAGGTCTCCGCAAAGCTATGAATCTGTGGCCAGAGGCCTGGTCTGGGTCTCAGCAATCACATGCCTGCAATGTTCCCAGGGACCCTGGGAGCAGCTGGGCGAGTCCCACCTCACCTCCCCGGGGTGCCGATCTCCCCAGGGACCCCTGGGAGAGGCTGGATGGGCCCAGCCACGCCCCCACAGGTTGCCTATATCCCCAGGGACACCCGGGAGCGGCTGGATGGGCTGGCTAGGCCCCCCAGATTGCCGATCTCCCGGCCACGCCCCCTAGGTTGCTGATCTCCCCAGAGACCCCCCGGAGAGGCTGCATGGGCCCGGCCACGCCCCCCCTAGGTTGCCGATCTCCCCAGGGACCCTCCGGAGTGGCTGCCTGGGCCCGGCCACGCCCCCCTCTAGGTTGCCGATCTCCCCAGGGACCCCCGGGGAGCGGCTGCCTGGGCCCGGCCACGCCCCCCCCCCGGGGTGCCGATCGCCCCAGGGACCCCCGGGAGCGGCTGGATGGGTCCGGCCACGCCCCCCCAGGTTGCCGATCTCCCCAGGGACCCCTGGAACTAAGAGGACTGGGCGCCGTCATCTTGATCTTCTCAACGGCCGGATAGGCCACCCAGAGTCCTGCCCCCTAGCCTCCCACCGGCCCAATCGTGGGCATAGCGGAGGTGCGGTCAATTTGCATGTTTCTCTATTATAAGGTAGGATTGCTCCTCTGTTTGGGTGTTTTTTCTACCTTGTCTTGTAACTCACTGATTTTGTTCTCATCTTCTTCTAGTCTACTGTTGAAACCTTCCATTATGTTCTTTATTGATTTTTGCCTTTATTACAATATGTCTTGGTGTTGGTTTTTTTTGGTTCATCTTGGTTAGGACTCTGTGTGCTTCTTGGACTTGTGTGAAGTGGAATTTTCTGAAAGTGTCAATTGAGCCTGTGACTAAACCAGACCAGAGCCTGAGTGGGGCCGGTGGTCATTCTCTCCGTGTGCCCGCTGCCTCCTCTTTGTTGTTTTTTGAGGCAGGCCCATAGTGGTATTAACTTCCCTCTCAGGACTGCTTTCATTGCATCCCACAGATTTTGGATTGTTTTGTTTTCATTTCCTCTTGATTCTTACACATGTTGGTGAATTTCCTGTGAAGCCTTTTGAGCATCTGTATAACCATTACTCTGAATTCTTTCTCTGACCAATTGCTTGCCTCTGTTTTATTTATCTCCTTTTCTGGTGATTCCTCCTTTTCTTTCATATGAGGTTTGTTTCTTTGTCTTCCCATTTTTATGGATCCTTTGTGATTGTTTCTGTGTATTAGATCAAACAGCTATGCCACCCAGATTTTTTGGATTTGTCTTATGTGGTAGATGTTTTGTTGGATCCAGTGGTACAGTCTCTCAGGTTTTTTGGCCTGGGTCTTCTAGGGAAGCCCCCTACTTGAGATATTTGGGTTTTCTTGATGTAGTTCAGTCTTGAATGTTATTGTCCCTTTCGTGGATGGAGTCTTCTCTCAGGGTGTCTGATTATGTGGCTCACTTTCTACTATGTCGTGCCAACCATTGTGGAGGTGCTGAATGAACAGCACAAAATAAAACTTGACACAACACAACACAAAAGGAACAGAACATGAATGTACACAAGACACCTATAATCCCAATAAAAGGATCACCAGAGAAAAGAGAATTAGGAGAGAGAAAAAATAGCATAAATGATAGCAAGAAATGATAACAATAAAAGAGAAAAGAAAAGAAAAGAGAGAGAATATGGGGAGATAACACAATAAAACAAATGATTATACCAAACCTCCCTCCCCCTCCAAAAAAAAATCCACCCAGAAAAGGGGGGATGGTCAGAATCTGTAGAGGTAGAGCTTAAATACAGAAAATAAGGTTAAGGAAATTGATGAATAGTGGAAGGACCACTGTTTAGTATAGAAGAGGTGAAAAAGAATGAGTGGATAAGAAGAAAAAAAATAATTATTTATTGAAAAGGATAATATAGGGGAGAGCAGATAGGCCTGAATTTAGGGAGTGAAACTAATTAAAATTTTAGAAGAAAAGAGCAAGAGAGGAGCGGGAAAATAGATTGAGTAGCAAAGAAAGAGAAAAGAGAAGGAGGAATGGAGTAGGAGTAGGGAAGAGGAAATTTTTTATATGAATAAGCCAACTGAAACTACAGTAATAATAAGATATCAATAAAGCAGATCAAGAAGATCAATTTTTAACAAGGGGTAAAAAGAAAGGAAAGAGAAAACCCAAGTCAGGGATAGGAGAAGAAAAACAGGATGAAAAAGGGAGAAGCGAGGAAGAAAAGGTGAAAAAAAAGAGAAAATAACAATAAAAAAAGTAAAGAAATAAAATAATAGTAAAAAAATTATTTAAAATAAATTAAAAAGTGAAGTGTCGTTTGCTTCAGCCACCTTTTAATGCCCTATAGGAGCTGGTTTAGGACCCCACTGTTCTGTTCTGTCTGCCAATTCTGGGCTTCCTGTTAGGTAGTTATGTGCTGATCACTGTCAGGCACTGTCTTTGGAATTCAGCACCATGTTGATGTTCCAAGCGGTCCACTGCTACTCTGCTAGTGTCTGTCTCCACAGACCTTGGCTGCAAGCAGGTGGGACCAATCAGCCCGCTTTGCCTGTCTGCCAGCTGTCAATTTTAATCACTCAAGCATCTGTTTCCAACAGGGTTTTAGGTTGGGGTGGTGCTGTTTTGCTTTCCAGGAATCATACTGATGTTTTTTCCCTGACCCAGAGCTATTCCTCTGCGAGTGGCCCAAGATATTACTCTGGCCTTGGTTGGTCAGAGATCCTTGTATGGAGACCATTGGGGTTGGCTAGCAAACTGCAGTTTTTATCAGTGTAGTTTCCAGAATAGTGAGGCAGACTGGCCCTTCTTCCAACCCAGTCATTGAGGGCTCTTAGGGGCTATTCATAGCCTTTTTTCCCTGTGTATAGCTAAAAATGCAGGCAGGGTATGGCAGGCTTTATTACCTGCCTTGAGGCTATTGGGAGGGGCTCGCTTTTCTGGAGAGAAATGGCCTCTTAGGTTTGGAAGGTTATGAATTCCCAGTACCTGAGTCCTGATCACATTTCCCTGCCCTACTTCCCTCCCCAGTCTTTCCTGAGGCACCTCAACTCTTTGCCTCTCTCTGCTTCGCTACCTCTGGTGAGTTCTTGCAACTGAATAGTCCTATATTCTCGTTTAGTAAACAAAAGCAAGGATAAAACAAAAGCAAAACCACCATGAAACTGCAGATTTCTCTCCCACCAGTACCGTGCTGCTCAGGTGGCTTTTCAGACGGCCTGTCAGGGTGCAGCCTTTCGTGGCTATAGTTTTAGGTCTAGATTTCCTCGGTGCCAGCACCCCTGTGGCTTTTCCTTTTCTCAATTGGGTGTTATGCCTGTTGCCAAGGGACGCAGCTTTGGTGCATTGCAGCTTCCTCATCACCTTCTTGGCCCAGTGGCTGGGTGGCCGGGCCCTCTCCTGCCCAGATCCCTGTTCCTACCATTCTCCAGGCATCCTGTGCCCTTCCTTGTTGATAATTGTCTCCTCAGCTGGGCCTAATTGGTTAATCCTGGGTGGATCTTCTCCAATTTAGTTGCGTTTCTACTCTGGCCCCAGGACAAGGTGCACAACACATTTGCCTATTTGGCCACCATTTTCTTCTTGATTTCTTATAAGAGGCAAATGTTTTGTGGCTTAATAAAGCTCTATCTCATTGAGTCACCTCAGAAATTGCATTTGTAGTAGTCTGTCAAATCAATTTTATGATATTTTTCTGCACTGGAAATTAACTCTACATATATAGAGTTAAATGAAAATTTAGGTCTGATGCCTTGTTTCTGTAATAAAAAGACTAAAATACTCTGTCTTGATGGTCTATGATTATTAGCTTCTGAAAAAAGGAAGGAGTATTGATTCAACAGCTACTCCTACTGTGAAGTTATTTTTAGTAGCTTTTACTTTGTGGAAATTGAGGTCTGTTTATGTTTTCTTTAAGGCAAAAATAAGATAGCATGGATCTTTCTCTTTTACTGAAATACTTGCACATAATGCAACTAAGATAACTCAAAGATAAGTACTTGAAAGATTTTAGACTTAAGCTATTACAGAAAATAGGGAATTAAAAAAAACTATATCACGTAGAATAAAATTTTTATTTTTATCTTTTATTATTTAGATAAAATAAAACAGTGCTGGCCTGTAAAGGTGAGACAAATATATATGAAGTATCAAAGAATCAACTGTTTCTTCATTTTCTTCTTTTAGTATCCCCCCATGTTAAAAACATATTTCATGATCTCTGTGGCACTAATTTATGAGCGAAAGTAATTTTCATTTGCTTAACCAGTTAACTACCACACGTCTAAAATGGAAACCATCTCCACATGCCACGATATTTTGAATTTAATTTAAAAAATCAATTTGCAATGAATATTATAAAAACAAATATATTACTCACAGTTTGGGTGTTCTTGAATATTTTTAGCTGAAAATTCTCATGAAAAATTATTTTAAAGTTGGTCAGGGCTGCCACTTAGGGAAAACATTTTTATTTATAGATGCTCGTGACATGTGGGGAAGGTCCACAGCTTGCATCTACAGGCGCTTACGGCATCCAATGAGTTAACCTATTTTAGTATTCATGACACCGTATGCTATTAAATACATTGCCATCTATATATATAAAGAGCCAGGGTCTGTAACATCCAAAACAACTGAAGGGATGACCATGACCGAATACCAGGCTGTATGCGCAGCAGACTCAGGTGGATGGGGACTGGCGAGCGGGCTGAACTGCTGACCTCTTGGAGAGTGAGAGAGGTGGGGCTGATCAGCAGCTGCCGCTGCTGATGGTGAAGCCTAGAGAAAGAAGCAAGGTCTGATCTGCAGCCTCCGTGGCAGCTGCTGATCAGCCCTTGCCTCTCTCTCTCTCCAGGCATCGCCAGGAGCCCCGCCTCTCTGATCAGGCCCAGAGATAGGCCTGGAGACACTAACAGGCATAGAAACTGACCAATCAGAACCAAATCTGGGTGAACTGCGAGGAGCCAATGGCTGCCTAGGAGGCAGAGCTTTTGACGCTGACTGGCATAGAAACCGACCAATCAGAACCTAATCTGGGTGAACTGCGAAGGCAGAACCTAAGGTGGGGGCTGAGGAGGGGTTTTAAGGACAACAGCTGTTTGGTGTATGGTGTAAGAAAGCGGTTCAATTTTTTAATGACCAGTTTGGCAGTATAGTGCATATCACTGCCTATCAGTCCAGATATAGGGATTATGTATTTTTGTCTGCCAAGGACATCTCCTGATGAAAAAGGCTCCTGCCCCCCCCATTTAAGCAATACTATCCTATATAATCTATACTACTAAAAGGGTAATATGCTAATTAGACTGGGTCGACTGGCCATCTTCTGGATATACGACTTCCTTCCAGACAAAGACATGGTGGTGGGGACTGGGGACCGAGGCAGAGGCAGTTAGGGACAATGGCAATCAGGCCGGCAGGGGCTTAGGGGCAATCAGGCCAGCAGGGGAGGGCAGTTGGGGGTGAAATCAGGCTGGCAGGGGAGGGCAGTTGGGGGTGAGATCAGGCTGGAAGGGCAGGGCCACTGGGGGTGAGATCAGGGCAGCCGGGGAGGGCAGTTGGGGGTGAAATCAGGTCGGCATGGGAGGGCAGTTAGCAGCAATCAAGCAGGCAGAGGCAGTTAGGGGTGATCAGGCCAGCAGAGGAGAGCAGTTAGGGGTGAGATCAGGCTGGCAGGGGAGGACAGTTTGGGGCAAGATTAGGCTGGCAGGGGAAGGCAGTTAGTGGCGATCAGGCAGAGGAGAGCAATTAGGGGCGAGATCAGGCCAGCAGGGGAGGGCCATTGAGGGTGAGATTAGGCCGGGAGGGGCGGGCAGTTGGGGGTGACCAGGCTGGCAGCAGAGGGCAGTTGGGGGCGAGATCAGGCCAGCAGGGGAGGGCAGTTGGGGGCGAGATCAGGCCTTCAGGGTAGGGCAGTTAGGGGTGAGATCAGGCTGGCAGGGGAGGGTATTTGGGGGTGAGATCAGGCAGACAGAGGCAGTTAGGGGGGATTAGGCAGGCAGGCAGAGGCATTTAGGGGCAATCAGGCAGGCAGACAGGTGAGCAGTTAGGACCCAGTGGTCCCAGATTGCAAGAGGGATGTCCAACTGCCGGTTTAGTTCCGCCATCAAGCCCCACCAGTGGAGGGCTGTAGCCTGAGGTCTCCGTCAAGCCCTGCGGGGCGGGGGCACAGCTTGAGGTCCCTCACCCCAGCCATGTGCCATGCACCCTCAGGTTCCTGCTCTTTGGTCATGACGTTACTGTGCACTGGCTAATTTGCATATTCCTCTACTATATAGATTACTATAGGCCTGGTGCACGAAATTCATGCACAGGTGTGGTCCCTAGGCCTGGCCAGTGATCAAAGGCCAAACATCTGGTGTGGAAGGGCAGGTCCCAGCTGATCTCTGGGGCCTGGGCAGCACCTGGGCCCCCAGGCTGCCTTGCACCCCCCTCTGCCTGAGTCATGGCACCCAAGTTCCCATGCAGAGATTCAGTGAGCGGGGCTGGATGCCACAGGCCGGGGTGCAGCATGGGCCTTTGGGCCGCCCAGTGGTGCCACACGGAAGTCAGGCAGGCAGTATGCTCTCTCCAAGCTGGCCTTGCAGACTGGCTCCTGCGCGAACCCACGGGGAGCCCAACTGGCCCCTGCAGTCCTGGCGGCTGCAGCCCAGCTCACCTGGAAGAGGTTGCACAGGTCCGGGGCAGGCTCCTTGTGGGCACCCGGCACCTGAGCATGGGTGCTTTCCCAGCACAAGCCCTGGCATTCTGGGGGAGAGTAGCAGGTGGAGTGAGAATGAGCTTGGTGGGTACCCCACATTCTCACCACACCTCCATCCCCATCACCCCTGCCCCCAGGTAGCCGGCGAGAGGTTGCAGCACATTGCTGACGCCCGCCATGTTCCGTGCCACCCCCTGGTGGTCAGCACACGTCATAGTGAGCAGTCGAACTCCTGGTCGAACTCCTGGTAGAGGGGACAATTTGCATATTAGGCTTTTATTATATAGAATTCCTCTATGCCCAAAATGCTATTCCATCACAAAACTAATGATGGAACTAGTCAAACCAGTCATAACTATTCAAATCCAATAGCATCTTCTCTGTGTGGACTTCAGCTCTCCTCTATATAATCAGAAGAATCGATTTCTGCAGTAATTCTGCATATCCTATATAATAAAACCCTAATACCCAAGTAGACCGAATGGTGGAACGACCAGTCACTATGATGCACACTGACCACTATGGGGCAGACGCTCAATGCAGGAGCTTCTCCTTGGTGGTCAGTGCACTCCCACAAGGGGAGCTCCACTCAGCCAGTAGCTGGGCTCACGGCTGGCGCAGCTTCGGTGTCGGGAGCCTCTCCTGCCTCCCAGGCAGCACTAAGGAGCAGCAAGCCTGGCTTTTGGCTGAGTGGTGCTCGCGTTGCTCAGCCAGAAGCCCTGAGTCAGGCTCATGGCTTGGCAAGCACAGCAGCAGTGGCAGGAGCCTCTTCTGCCTCCATGGCAGCTTTAAGGACCCCTCGGGGGATTTCTGCCGAGGGGTCCCAGACTGTGAGAGGGCACAGGCTGGGTTGAGGGACCCCGCCCTCCCCCAGTGCACAAATGTTGTGCACTGGGCCTCTAGTACTTCCATAAGAGCTTTTACATACTGTCTTATAATTACACTATGAATGTTTCCTCTGATTTGACTAGAAGCAACTTAAGGGCAAGGGAGTAGTTTGGTCATTTTGGAACCCTTAATGCACAGTAATAATTATTAACTAAGACAATTAATGCATTGCTATTAATCAAGGCTTTAGGATTAAATGGACCTGGGTGCAAATCCCCAGTTGTGCCTCTTATTACTTGCATGACCTCAGCCAAAAACCTCACAGAGGTTACTTTTTAAAGCCTCAGTTACTCTTTCTGTAAAATCCTATCTAACAAAAGAGTAATATGCAAATTGACCATCACTCCAACACACAAGATGGCTGCCCCCATGTCACAAGATGGCCAGCACAAGATGGCCAGCAGGGGGCGGCAGTTGGGAGGGACCAGGCCTGCAAGGGAGGGCAGTCATGGGTGATCAGGCCAGCAGGGGAGGGCAGTTAGGGGTGACCAGGCCTGCAGGGGAGGGCAGTTAGGGGCAAATAGGCTGGCAGGGGAGCAGTTAGGCATCAATCAGGCTGGCAGGGGAGTGGTTAGGGAGTGATCAGGCTGGCAGGCAGAAGCGGTTAGGGACAATCAGGAAGGCAGGCAAGCGAGCAGTTGGGAGCCAGCAGTCCTGCATTGTGAGAGGGATGTCCGACTGCCTGTTTAGGCCCAATCCTACAGGGATCGGGCCTAAATGGGCAGTCGGACATCCCTCGAGGGGTCCCAGATTAGAGAGAGTGCAGGCTGGGCTGAGGGACACCCCCCCATGCACGAATTTCGTGCACTGGGCCTCTAGTAAGAATAAAAGCATTCAAAGCAGTGCTCAGCACATAGTAAATTATTATCATCATCCTCCTTACAAATTATGGACACAGGAGAACATGCTCAATGTCTCCAGTTCCCTTTCCCCAGCAATTACCAAAGTCCAGAGCTAGCCGGGCACAACCAGGTTCACTGACAACCCTAAGAAGGAAGATAGATGATAGATGATAGATAGAGATAGAAATATAGAGATAGAGATAGAGAGACAGTGAGAGACAAGAATGGGGAAACTACTGAGAGAAGGACAGAACTGACAGATCAAAGGATTGAGGACTGCTGATTTCCTCTCCCCTTTCCCCTATCTACTTCAGAGTAGTCATAGCTCCTAAAATTTAATCCTTCCTTTGTTATGGAAAGACAAATCAAACTCCGTTTACATTAATAGGATAAAAAAGGAAATTACACTGACAGGAAAAAGCTTTAAGCTTTACTGCAGTAGATCACTCTGCTTCCAGCTGTGAAGCTGATTAATATCCTTCAAACCCCCAATGAGCTGGTAGGTACAGTTGCCATTTCAAAGTAAAAACTCAAAAAAAGATAAACAAACAAAACAAGGGAAAAGAAAAATAAAAAAAAATAAAAAGGAAAAAAAGATTTACCTTCATTTTCTTTTCAAAAGACAATGAATGATAAAGTAGTTGCTCAAGGGGTCTGGGGGATAGAGGGAGGGAGATGTGGTGAAAAAATACGTATATGCATTCAATTATCTTTGCATATAGTTTTATATGTTGTTGGAATGCTATCCTAATTGAAACCCACTGAAGAAAGCTAGTCAAAGTTGGTAATATCAAGAGTGAAGCTGATGTGCCATGATTTCTGCAAAGAGCTATCTCAGTCAATCTAGTCTTTGAGCTCTATGGGGAAAAATCCTCCTTATGCAAGAACTGTCATTTGTAAATGAAGCTCCTGTCATACAGACTTCAGTGACCTAAATATAAAATGATATTTCTATTTCAAAACCATAAAAATTTGCAAATGGCTTCGAGATATCCCCCCAAAAAACACACACACACACACAATGCCCTCTAAAATAAAGGTTAACCATATTCCCGATGATTTCAAAGTAAAAGCCTTTTAGTGAACCTGCTACATTTTGTCAGATGTGCTGACAGCACCTCAGATTTTTACATGTATCCCACTGGGCCCTCACAGTGATGTTTCAAGGTAGGTTGTACACTATACTCTCTTTACAGTTGACGCAAACATAAGTCACAAAAATAATCAGTGACAGAGTAACAACTTGAATCAGGTATCTTTGACTCTCAAGCCCCATATTTGTTTGTTTTCTAGCCCTACGGGCTTATCTTATTAAAAGAGCACAGGCTTTGCAGTAAGATGGACCTGAGTTTAAAATTCACCTTAATAAATATGTGGCATTGGACAAGTTATTTCAGTTCTCTGAGTTTGTTTCCTCACCTGCAAAAGGAGGGGAATTAGATTTCTTTTAGAGAATTGTAAAAATTAAATAACTTAATATTTGTAAAGTACCTAATACAGTATAGAGCAAATACTCAGTAAACAGTAACTATTATTATTATACTTAGTGGCCCGGTGCACGAAATTCGTGCATGGGGGGCAGGGGAGGGGAGAGTGTCCCTCAGCCCATCCTGCACCCTCTCCAATCTGGGACCCTTCAGGGGATGTCCGACTGCTGGCTTAAGCCCGATCCCACAGGGCAGTCGGACATCCCTCTCACAATCCGGTATCACTGGCTCTTAACTGCTCACCTGCCTGATTGCCCCTAACCACTCTGCCTTGCCGGCCTGCTCACCACCAACTGCCCCCCCCCTCCGCCGGCCTTCTCGCTCCCAACTGCCCCCCATTGCTGGCCTGATCACCCTCAACTGCCCCCCCATCAGCCTGCTTGTCTCCAACTGCCCCCACCGCTGGCCTGATTTTTCCCAACTGCCCTGCCCCGCCAGCCTGCTCACCCCCAACCACAACCCCTGCCGACCTGCTCACCCCCAAGTGCCACCCCCTGCCGGCCTGATTGCTCTCACTTGCCCCCCCTGCCGACCTGCTCGCCTCAACTGCCCTCCCCTCCTGGCCTGATCACCCCTAACTGCCTTTGCCTCGGCCCTGCCACCATGGCTTTGTCCAGAAAAACGTCCAGAAGGTCTTCCAGAAGGTCTCCCGGTCTAATTAGCATATTACCTTTCTATTAGTATAGACTAGTGGCCCGGTGCACAAAATTCGTGCAAGGGAGGGGTTCCTTCAGCCCAGCCTGCAGCCTCTTCAATTGGGGACCACTTGGGGGATGTCTGACTGCTGGTTTAGACCTCAGGCTGTGCCCCAGGCCCCAGCACCAGGCCAGGAGACCTCAGGCCACACCACCGCCCCGGTGCCGGGCCAGGAGACCTCAGACCATGCACCCTGCCCCAGCTCTGGGCCGGGGGACCTCAGGCTGCACCCCCTGCCCGGCGGGGCTTTATAGGGGACCTCAGGCCGTGCCCCTCGCCTGGTGGGGCTTGACAGGGGACCTCAGTCCATGGCCCCCGCCTGGTGGGGCTTGACAGGGGACCTCAGGCTCTGCTCCCTACCCCGGCACCAGGTTGGGAGACCTCATGCCGTGTCCCCCACCCCAGTGCCAGGTCGGGGGACCTCAGGCCATGCCCCCCGACCCGGCGCTGGGCTGAGGAACCTGAGGCTTCACCCCCCGCCTGGCAGGGCTTGACTAGGGACCTGAGACTGTGCCCCCCACCCAGCGCCAGGCTGGGGGACCTGAGGCTGCGCTCCCTACTTGGAGGGGCTTGGTGGGGGCGGGGCCGGCCGGGTCTAGGTCTCCTGCGTTTTCGAAGCACATGCAGGTCTTGGGCGGGGACTTGACTCTAGGTCCTGCAGCATGCCCCAGACTCTGACAGGAGAGAGATTTTCATATACAATTTACTAATTTTATTTCATCTCTGACACTTCTATTATAGAGAAAGGGCAAATAGCAATATTAAAATATTTCCTCTTATTAATTCTCTTTTAAGGTGCACAAATTTCGTTCACCAGGCCACTAGTGTTAATAAAAACAGAGGGAAGTGCAGGCACTTGGCTCACTCAGGCAACATTGGGTCTGTGGTTCTGGCTGATGCATTTGATTCATTGCAGAGAAGGGTGATGTCCAGACATAAGGCTGGAAAATTAAGTTGGAACTAAGTTTTAAAGGGTCTTATAGTGATGCTAAGGATTTTTTACTCTATTCTAGAGGCATTAATGAGCCATTAAACATCTTTAAGCCAGGGAATGGTATATATTATATATATTAATGGCCTGCCAAGACCTGATCACAGTGGCAGTCATGTGGAAGTTAGGTTGGAAATGGGAGGAAATAGAGGCTGGGAAACCTTTGAGGAGGCTAATGAATAAACATGGTAAGAGATAGGCAGTGGTGGCAGGTTTGGCAAAGATAGAATGGGTTTGAAAAATTATCTAGAGTTGACATGTGAGCAATGAATGATGAGTGAGTTCAAGCATTTTTGGCCTAGGAAGCAGTAAGAATGGTGCTGCTATTTATTGAAATAGGGAAACCAAGAGGAAAGTCAAGTTGGATCTGAGGGACATAAACAAAAAATTAGCCTTTTGGACAGGTAGAGATTAAAGTTAATCTGGGATATTTATTGAAGATAGATGTCAAATAAGTTGATGACTCATGATATGTATCTTAAGCCCAGAAATAGCTATGAGTCTGGAGCTCACCAGCAGGGCTAGATTCGAGATACCAAGTTGTGAGTCATCAGCGGGAAGTGATAATTGAGTCAGTAGGAATAGATGAGATCACAGAGGAAAACAAGAATTGAGGGCAACCTTTGCACATTACCTGGCTTGGTGTCTTAAAATGGATTTGGATGTGTGGACTAGTGTCCAATGACTAATAACTTTTAAACACAAGACAGTCTTTCTCCAGCCCCAATAACTGGGAACACACCATAGTATTTCATTCTGGCAGACTGATCTGATTGCCAAAGAAACTTCCTATAGTTGCAGGGGAGTCTTTTAAAACCAAGTAAGGGCCTGGTCTTCTTCTCTAACATTAGAATTGCATCTGCATAGTCCACCAAGGAGTCCCACCCTCCTTGATCTTGGAATAAGGGGATGATGAAAGGAGCTAAGCTTTCTTCTGTGTCAGGTATGTGGAGCTTTTACTAAATGGGAATTTGTGAAAAAAGTTAAATCCAATATGTCCCCAAGCCTATTCTGTTATTTGTGAACCAGGAGATAGAAATGTGTCATGATTCTTTGTAGTATTGTACACCAACCAAATTTAAATAAAATAGTGACTCTTTTATTTTATTTTATTTTATTTTAAACCAAGATACGGCTTTTTATTTTATTTTTATTTTTTTAAATTACTTTATTGATTAAGGTATCACATATTTGTCATCAACCCCCTCCCCCCGTTCCCTTCCCAATCCCCCCCACACGCAAGCCCCCCTCCCCCTGTTGTCCGTGATCATTGGTTAGGCTCATATGCAAGCACACAAGTCCTTTGGTTGATCTATCTCCCTTGTCCCCACCCTCCCCTACTTTCCCTCTGAGGTCTGACAGTCTGATCATTGCTGTTCTTGTTCTTCAGTCTATGTTGTTCATCATTTCCCCTAGATGAGTGAGCTCATGTGATACTAGGAATACACTTATAGGGACTGAAAATGAGACAAGCAATAATGGTTATGCTGAGAGGCAAATGAATCAGTCTGTAGTGAGTTTCCTTCTGGGACAACAGTTCTTTTGAGTCCCGGTTTCTATGTCCAGCAGTTGTTAATGTGTTCATAACAGCATACTTCACAGACCTAGAACGAACTTTTCAAAAATCCATCTGGAATAAAAAAAGACCCCGAATAGCTACAGCAATACTGAGAAAGAAGAATAAAGTAGGAGGGATCTCAATACCAGATTTCAAGCTATATTACAAAGCCACTGTTCTCAAAACTGCCTGGTATTGGCACAAGAACAGACATATAGACCAATGGAATAGAATAGAGAACCCAGAAATCGATCCAAATCGCTATGCTCAATTAATATTTGATAAAGGAGGCATGAACATACAATGGAGTCAAGACAGTCTCTTCAATAAATGCTGTTGGGAAAATTGGACAGATACATGCAAAAAAATGAAACTAGACCACCAACTTACACCATACACAAAAATAAACTCAAAATGGATCAAGGACTTAAACATAAGACAGGAAACCATAAAAATACTAGAGGAATCTACAGGCAGAAAAATCTCTGACATATGCCAAAAGAACTTCTTCACTAATAGTGACTCTTTTAATGTGCATACTGTATCGTACTCAATAATAGCTGGAAAAGCAATATTAATGGACATGCCACTTTTTTTTCTACTCCTACCATATACAGAAAGATATTTGTGCACATTAAATATGAGACATATAATAAAATTGTTTGTAGTTAGGTCCTAGAAATGACTAGTCCCTCCAGCTCTGTCTTTAGAGCAGATATAGTCATGAAGTTATTATCCCATTTTCATTATCTAGATGAATTGCTGAAGCAAAACGAAAATTAAAAGTTCATTCCATTGCCTGGAATCCAGATGTCAGGATTTGTATTATATACTTATGTTTATAATTTTAAATATTCTAATCTTACAGATTATAGGAGACAGTGTTATGTAATGGAAAGAGCATAGGCTTTGGGGCCTGATATGCCCTGGGCTTAAATCCACACTTTGCCATTTTCTAGATGAGTGAGTTAAATAAGATACTCAATATCATGGTTGGTTTTAGTTTTTTCTAATTTTAAAATGGGGATAATTATAGCATCAATCTCTCAGGATTCTTATGAAGATTAAGTGAGATAATGAATGGAAAATGAAAAGCTCAATATACATAGTATTCTGTTTTTCTCCTTCCCTTAACATGAGTTTAGCCAGCATTTCTCAAAATATATTCTGTTGAACTCTATTCCCTCCAAATGCTTTTTCACAAAATGCTTATTGTTCAACTTAATTAGTTCAGTCTTGGAGAGAACAGATATTAACATATTTAATGGTTCTGAGAAGCTCAATCATGAACAATTTTTTGGTGGTGGTTTAACTTTTTAAATAGCATTTTCCAAATTTATTTTGTCATTGTACCTTTTTTTTTTTTTTAATTGAGAACACCTATTACTAGCCCATGCTATTGATGGGATACATTTTGGAAAAGATGAGTTTAATAATCAGGTCCAGGTGATATTCCATATCTGTTTGGCCTCATTGAGCATTATAATATCACTAGAAGCCTGGTGCATGAAAATGGGTGGGGGGGGATCCCTCAGCCTGGCCTGCCCCCTCTCACAGTTTGGGAGCCCTCAGGGGATGTCCTACTGATGGCTTAGGCCCTCTTCTCTATGGGAGGTGACCAGGCCAATCAGGGGATGGTGCCACCCCCATCACCCTGCTGCTGCTGCCACTGCTGGCTGCCGTGGCTGCGAGGCCTGAGCCCCGGGTCTCGCAGCCGCCGGGGCTCATGGCTGCCTGAGCCCATGGCTGCCTGAGCCCCGGGCCTCGCAGCCGCCAGGGCTCATGGCTGCCTGAGCCCATGACTGCCTGAGCCCCGGGCCTCGCAGCAGCTATGGCTTTGTCCGGATGGACTTCCAGAAGATGTCTGCTCTAATTAGCATATTACCCTTTTATTAGTATAGACGTTGACTAAATGATGCTAGCCCATTTAGAAGTTTTGGGTTGCTTATCTCACAATAGGATTAGGGTTCAGGAGAATTGAGTTTCCATTTCAATTCTGCCATTCTTCCATTGTCATTAAAAAAACCCATGTGAAAATAGTAAAATAATTTTGAAAATTAAAAATGCTGTCAGTGGAAAGTGGTATAACAACTCTACTAGGAAATTGTAGGAGCAGTAATACTAGAATGGGGGTGTCTACAGGTTGAGTTGTGTTGCCTCCCTTTTTCACTGAGCATACTTGGACCCCTTCAGCTATCTGCCTGAAAACATTTTCAACTCCTGAGTTTCTTAATAATTAAAAATAATTCTCAGATGCATGTGCCTGAATGTCAGTAGCTCTGTCTTTTGTCAGTGTTTTTGTACTTGCTTACAGAAGCCATTTCCCAGTACATCATGTAGCTATGGCTGTTGCTGAGTATTAAATACTGAATTGTAATTAAGATGCACAATGGAAAAGAATATTGTTAGGATTTATGTAACAGATTTACTTAATAGGTTTAATGTTTAGCTTTCTGAGATTGTATAACTTTATGTCTATCTATAATGTATTTCTTTTCTATTAGTACACATTAAGCAAAGTGAAGTTGCTTTAACATTAATCTCTTGGGGGAAAGGATGAGAAATCTCTTGTTACTGTTATAATACTAGTTTTTTTCTGTGTTTTTTTTAAATTATTGGTTAGTGTTAATGGAGACAGTTATATAATTCATTTTCTTCCTGTGTCTGGAAAAATTTAGGTGGTACTCTGAGTAAGCTTTGTAGAACTTTAGAAAGATTAAAACCATGTTTTCTGTAATTTTAAGGTCAACATTTCACACAATGGGGAGTTACACCTCCGTATTATGATTATTGGGCTCTTCTATCTTTGAAAATAAAAATGTCCATTTGTGATTTTTTTATTACTTTAGATGAAAATTTTAGGTCATTTTCCCACCCTGAAACTTAGAGGGCTTTAGACACTATTTTTATGGTTTGCTCTTTAAATACTGTGAATACTCATTTTCTAGTTCCACAAAGAGATTCTAGTTTTACGGGAGACTTTTTCCATCATATAAAATAGTATTCCTGGCAACAGAGATAAATGTCATCTTTCATCATAAACAGCTTTTTCTTTTACTTGATGTACAGAGGCAGTTTTGACACAAAATTGGCAGAAAATGTTACATTCCCCCCCTTTTTTTCTCTCTCCGCCCCCCTTTTTTTTGTCAGGAACTTCTGACTTTACCCTTAAAATGTAACTATGGGATTTTAGAAACAAAATTAGTAACCTAGTGTTGTTATTCTCTACAGAAACAGTAAATTGAATTTGAATGTCAGAGTTCTGAAGCTATATGATTAAAGATAAAATGTAAGAAAATACTTGGTGGTCTTTAATTTTTACTATTTCTATTGCATAATGTTATAGAGAGCATATTAGAATGTTACATTGATTTTTATCTTTTTTTGTCATACTAATTCTGATATCTAAAGTCTTTGACTTTATCCTTCAGGGATATTATAAGCCATATTTAAAACCATATAAATATCAACATGAATTTAGTCAAAATCTGTTGGTTTTATAGTGAGTTTATTAATGTTACCATCTTTTGTCAGAAAGACCACACTAATGAAAACCATGTTTCACCTTTTACATACATAATTGGATGAGATCACCAGATGCTAATGTTAAGAGCACATAAACAGGAAAAGTTGAAAATGGGAGCTGCATGGAAAAATACTAGAACCAATTAGCTCTGTCAAAGACCATATGACCAAGTATAGGGGAGGAAAATAGATTTTGACCATGAACAAACTTCAGGTCATTTAATAATGGAAAGAAACAGCAAGTTGGCCCTTCTTAGAGTTTTTTTTTTTTAGACTTTGGATATTAGCAGAAAATAACATGGAAATTGGTACATCATGGTCAGTGTTTGAAAACTCAATAGATTAATTTTGGTTTTCTTATATTTTATTATAAATTTCAGACATACAGAAAAGTTGAAAGAAATTGTACTGTGAGCACCTATATATATATCTACCACCTAGATTCTACCATTAACATTTTGCTGCATTTGCTTTATTACATAGCTATCCATGTATTCATTTTTCTGTCCGTCAATTTTTTTATCTTATTGCTTTATGCATTTCAAAGTAAGTTGTACATATTCCAGTACCTTCAATTTGAAACATTTTATCATGCATATAATTAACTAGAGCTCAGAATTTATTTATGGGTCTTTTTTTCAAGATAAAATTACATGCAGTGAAATGTACAGATCTTAACTGCAGTATATAATAAGTTTTGACAAATGCATGCAATTGTGTAACTAAGAACTTTATCAAGATAAAGAACATTGTAATCACTCCAGAACGTTCCCTCATCCCTCTTCAAAGTAAAGTCCTGCCCTTACTCCCAACTTTAAAGGCAGCCACTCTTGGGATATTTTTCATCATATATTAATTAACTTAGTTTGTTTTAGAACTTCATATGAATGGAATCTTGCAGAATGTACTCTTTTGGGGTAAAGCTTCTTTCACTTAGGATAAGATTTTTTAGATTAATCTATGTTGTTACATGCATCAGTAGTTTATTCCCTTTCATTGTTGAATAGTGTCCATCCTATGTATATACCATAGCTTAGTGTCTATTATTGATGGATACTTGAATTGTTACCATTTTGAAGCTATTAATGAATAAAACTGCTATGCTTTTCTTGTGTGCAACTACCTAGGAATGGAATTACTGGGCCATAATGTAGGTATATGTTTAGTTTTGTAAGAAACTGCCAGACATTTTCCAAAGGTGCACCATTTTACACTCCAATCAAAATGTATGAGCATTTTGGCCATTCACACCAACACCTGCTATTGTTAGTCTTTTTAAATTCAACTATTTTTGTGGATGTGTAGCAGTATTTCATTGTGTTCATTTTTATTGCTTATTTTAATATGTGCTTACCTAATGACTAAAGATGTTGAGCCCCTTTTCATGTGCTCATTAATCATTGGGAAGCCTAGTACCTAGTGCAGAATTAGAGATTTCTGGTTGCCAAAAATCTCTTGCTTAAGGAAGTTAATCAGAAGTCCAGTGTCTATAAGGTTCTGATCTTAGTTAGGAGATCTGTAGGTTTGCTAAAACAGATTGATCATCACAAGACTGTGGAATGAAGAATAATAGTGTAACCAGTGATAAGTGGGAGTATTCTTGTTATACTTGCCACAAGTTTTACTATGAAAAACTCTGTCCTAAGATCTATTTTTATTTTTGGTCCCGAAGGCTAAGCATAGCACAGGGCATACCACTAGATTTACAGTAGCCAGTTATGTTTGCGAGTGTGGGAGATGGTTTGGTGGTGGTGGTAGTAGATATTTAACTGTTTATAGGAAATGTAGCAGTTTCTCTGGCAATTTTCTTGGAGATCTACCAGGTTTCCTTCTCAGCCATTTTTGTTAACCCAGGAGTCAGATGTGTTCATGTTTACCTGCTCAGTGCCCATATCAAGCTGTTACCAATCACATGAACAATGGAGAAATCTCTAAGAAGGCCAAAGAGATTTTTAACTTCTTAGAAAATGAAAAGTTACCTTTGGGATCTAAGAGGCCCACTTCTATTTATTTCAGCCTACCATTTCCTCTAATCTGAATATCCCAATTATGTGTGCTTTTGAGCTTTGAGGTAGCAGTATTGAAAATGGAATGAGTTTGTTGATGAAGATTGGTGACTAGATTTATTTATTTTTTACTTTACTCTTTTATTTATTGTTACAGAAGAAGCTACTATGGAGGAAACTGGGCCAGTTTTAGCTTTTCAGGACTGTTGTCCTGGATAATGGAATACCAGGTAAACTTCTTATATAAGTTTTTAATTTACTAGGTTTTATATGTGTCACATAATTGAAGAAAACCTTTAGCTTCATTTGTAATATAGGATAAATACCTCATTTTTATTTAACAAAAATTATGCAGTCACAATTTCACCTAATATTTTTCCAATGCCTTAAAAATATAGATATCAGTTTTTAAATATAAGTAGATATGTTGGCTGAAGAGTAAATTATGTAAATTTGTTACCATGTTGTAATTACTTTATATGTCCAAATATAAGGCAAGTATTTTCTTTAAGAGTTTTTCAGAAAAAAATATTTCAGTTCTTATAAAATCTCAACTATACTATTTGTTCTTTCAGTCATTATATTTTGAAAACAACAACAACAACACTATATGGGGAAAATACATTAATTTGAAATGATCTGTCATTCATGGTTTGCATAATTATAGAAGTCACCTGACAGAATCAGTAAAAACAAAAAGCAAGAAAAAATTTAATATAAATTTAGTTTTTTCCCAAGGGTAGTGTCTCACTACTTTAACTGTTCTATATCACTGTAAACTTTTTAGAGCTTAAAGTATAGTAATTGGGGCAGTTGGGTATGTCATGGAGTTTACTAATATTTTTGAGTTGGATTTATAAAAAAATTGTCCTAATTTTAGATAAATGGTATATGTGGCTTGAAATGAAATCCCTACTGAGAGCATCATATCATGTAATGATGGAATCAGAAACTGCTGTTATCTCAAAAGATTTTAGGTAGTTCAGAAAGAAAGATGCTATGTTCTAGAAAATTGTATTTAGTTAGTTAAAATAATATAGTTAGGCCTTATTAAGCACTTACCATGTGTTAAACACCACACTAAGCATTGTAGTTGTACTGATTAATTTTATGGTGTGCATGACTCAAAAAGTGCTTCTAGTGATGACAAAGACATTGATGTTGAAGATTCAATTAATATTCAGTTTGAATAATATTGTTGCATAGAAATGAGAGTGTGGAGAAACAAGCAATATTTGTAAAGTAGCATTTCATGTAATTCAAACTGTATAAATCAAGGAAGTAAATGTTATAAGTAGACATTATATTCCTACTTATCTATATGCATTAAATAGTCATATATTTATGTTTATCAGAAACCCTTTTTTGAACCTTATTCTTGGGAAATAGATGTGAGGGTCTCCTGATATTGAGATATATTTAGTACTTTCATGAAAAATTTAATCTAGATTCTCAGAACAACAACAAAGTACCCCGCTTGTCTGAATGGAAAACTTTTAGTGACTAAAGGGATATAAAAAAATAAATTTTGGTAATGGATTAGATTTATTAAAATAAAAATATTTTTCTAGACATTTATTTTACACTTCATTCACTTTAGCATCTTGACTTAGTCATTGTATCCTTTCCCCCTTCACTCTCTGTCAGTTCTTTTTTCAGGCTGGTAACCACATGTCTGCACATTCAAAGTTCCTGTGCCTCCTCTTCTACCTAATAATTGCATTTGACTATAAGAGCTCTCTGCCTCTGCTTTTCTTCATTTTAAAATGTTAAATTCAAGATAATGAGGCTTTTTTTAAATTAAATTTGTTGGGATGACATTTATTAATGTCATATAGGTTTCAAGTATACATTTCTATGATACATGACCTATATGTTGCATTGTGTGCCCACTACCCAAAGTCAAATCATCTTCCATCACCATATATTTGACCCCCTTTACCCTTTACTACCTCCTCAAATCCCCCTCCCTTTGGAAACAACCATACTATAAGACAATGAAACTTTAAAAAAATAACTATTGCCCTACTTTAGAAAATCTCTAAGTTTAGAAATTTTCTGAGATGAATTTACTTAAAACAAAGGATATTGTAGTTATATTTCACTACTAGTTCTCTGGGTATATATAATATATCCTTAAACTTTTTTCTCTGAGAGATTTGTGTCAAATAGATTAAAAATTTAAACAGGTTAAAAATTGATCTTTGACATTTGGGAAAGGTATGTCTTGACATCTTCAAAAATCCTCTGTATTCAAATATTGCTGTATCATAATTTTTTCCATAAAATATAGGTAGGAATTATTGGAAATTTTAAAGGATCACTTTCAATTCTTAGTGATAGTTTACATACTTTATTATACTTTCTTATTTTTATTATACTTTTTATTGATATTTTTATATAAAATATCAAGAGGTTGATTATTATTGTTGACTAGAGGCCCAATACATGAAATTCATGCACGAGTAGGGTCCCTAGGCCTGGCCAGTGATCAGGGCTGATCAGGGCCTTCTTTCCCCCGGCTGCTGGCCAGGGCCTTCCTTCATTCCGCGCTGCCCCCTGGTGGGTAGCGCATGTCATAGTGAATGGTCAAACTCCCGGTCGGTCGAACTCCCAAGGGGACAATTTGCATATTAGCCTTTTATTATATAGGATTACTAAACTCACTAATTGTATTGGGCTAAGTACTTCCAGAAATACTTTTACATATATTCAAAATTTTACATGGCTAGTGATCAGCCTTCAGAGATCTAAGGGTAAATAGAAGTAATTTTGAACTCGCTATTTTGACAAAATGTAAAAACTTTATTATTAATTAGTAATTAAAACACATAGGCATGATTTTCAGCAGATGGAGCGTTAATTGTCCCAGTTTTTAGCAAAGTCAAAGCAGCCATGTCCAGATGCTGAATCAAAATATCAAATATCTTGATAGAAATCTGTCAACCAGGCCTAGCTTTTGATAGGATAGATTTTATACATTGTTTTTCTTTCTTTCCTTTGAAGTTAGCACACTAGGCTACTGGAGTCGCTTCAGTGACTCTGAAGTGATACCCATCTTTGAGTTTTGTTGGGATGAAAGAAAAAGCATGAGTTAATTAAGGTACAAATTTTCTCAAAAGAGTAGAGGTTCAGATTGCTCAATTAATTAAAATTTTTCATTTTTATATTGTTTAGGAAAACAGTGACGTTGTGAATGAAAGCCCAGCATGGCAAGAACAGATCCTTCTAAATGAAGAAGCCATTGCTCTTAGCAAGTTGGACAAAACCATTCAACATGTGGAAGTGTTTTGTTATGCCAGGTATGAAAATTATTTATTTAGATAAACTAAGTTAATGACTTCTTACTCACACTTCTTCAGAAAAAGCCAATTATAACATCTTACCAAATAATAGACAAACATGTAAATTGACCATACTTCCGCTATGCCCACAGCCAATCAGAGTGAGTATGCAAATTAGAAGGACAAAGATGGCAGCCGCCCAGCTGCTCCAGGTGCGGAGTGGCCAGGTGCGGCAAGACGCCTGCTATGAGAGGGAGGGCGGGGGGACAAAGGGATCTACAGAGCGGAGTGCCGCAGCGAAAACAAGACTGCAGACTCCGGAGTCTGCAGCAAAGACGAAGATGGCAGACTCCGACCAGAGTCTGCAGCGAAGCAGTGAAGACAAAGATGGCAGATTCCAGCCGGAGTCTGCAGTAAAGACGAAGATGGCAGACTCTGGCCTGAGTCTGCAGCAAAGACGAAGAAGGCAGACTATGGCCAGAGCGAAGGCCTGGGTCCTGGGTGCCGGAGGAAAACCGGTGCTGGAAGCCAAGGGAAGGAAGGCCTGTTGCACGAATCTCTTCATGCAACGGGCCTCTAGTTTATATAGAATTGGTTGCTACATGTCTACTGGATATGCTGTTTTGTCTTTTTAAAAATGTAACTTTCAGATCTGGAAAACATATGCTAAATGCAATAAGCCAGTCAGAGAAAGACAAGTACCATATGATTTCAATCATGTGTTGAATTTAATGAACAAACTGAACTACCAAGCAAAATAAAGACAGACTCCTAGATAAAGAGTAGGCAGACAGCCCTGGTGAATTGTGGGGGTCTTGAGCAAAAAAAGAAAAAAAAAGAGAACTCATGGACATTGATAACAGTATGGTGATTGTGGGGGGGATAGGAAGGTGAGTGGAGGTGGAAGAGGACATAGAGCAGATAAATAGTAATGGAAAAATAAAGTAAAATGAAATCTATATATATAAAAGGCTAATATGCAGTGTCCCCTTGGGAGTTTGACCCGGAGACCGGGGGTTTGATCGCTTGCTATGATGTGCGCTGACCACCAGGGGGCGATGTGGAACGTAGGAAGGCCCCGGCCAGCAGCCAGAAGGCCCCAATAGGCCCTGATCGCCGGCCAGGCATAGGGACCCTACCCTTTCAGAATTTTGTGCATTGGGCCTCTAGTAAAATATAAAAATGTAACTTTCAGTTTTCTCTGTTTAGAGATTAATAATAATATCGTACATTAATGACTTGTAATTCCCCAAGCTCTTCTAGATTTATTATTTATTTGATTCTGACAACTATCCTGTGCTAGGATAGGGCAGATAGTATTAGCTGCATTTTTTGTACAGAATCCTCAATAGAACTAAAAAAGATTAATGTGCTGAATGTCACATCATTTGATAAATGTCAAGGCCACACCCAAGCTAGGTAGCAGTGGAGCTTAAGATTAAAACCCATGATTTTTTAATTGTAGTCCAGTGTTCTTCTAATTCTTTTTAGATAATATCCATAGTAGCAAAATGGAAAATAAACACCACTCTTTTTAGATAATATTTAGTGTAGCGTAATGGGAAATTACAATTTTGAATTTAAAAAATTAAATTGAGTGGTCATAACATTTGGGGACATATTGTAAATCAGGAGAGAACGCATTGTTTTAAAACATTTGAAAAAGTTTATTTCTTCAAATGACAGTTGATAGGCTGAAAGATAGCAATCACATAGTGCAATCATTTAAATAGTTATAGAGTTGAGTTGTTTAGAATATCACACTGCTGACACTTCTATAGTAATTAAAGCTTAAAATTCAAGACACTACAGATTCTTTAGGATATGCTCTGTCATGCTGAAAACTTTGGGAACTTGTTTATTTCTTAATCTATGTTCATATATTTCAGATAACTAGCATTTTCTCCCATAAACACAGGTATTTTTCTATGATTTTCTGCAAAAAAGACAGCCTTTAAATGCCAGATATAGATTGTAATTTCTATAAAGCAAAATGGCATTTTGTATGAAAAGGTATACCTCTCTGATGTTGTTTAGAGCCGCGGTAGACAGATTTAAAACTGAAGGTGATCTCAACTGAAAAGTCATATGCTTTGGTAAAACCAGGAATAAATATTTGATAACTTTCTAGTGTATCCATGAATACTACTTGACTAGAATATAGTGACAGTCATAATGAGAGATAATTTTTGATATTTTAGGGCCTTTGATTTCTCTCTACTCTATGACAATTTGGGTTTATGGTTTCTAATGACTGAAATGACACATTTTGAGTGCAGAGAAAATGATCTCATTTTCAATTTCTGATTTCTTCACTTTTATTTTTGTAACTTCTTAAAGTGATAAAATAAAAGATTGGTGGTAGAAAGTTTGTTTTTCACCAGAGAAGTAGAACTCTGCTATATGTTTCTCTCATTGCCCATTAGAGCGTGGAACAAGAGGTTAATTGGGATAATGTGGAATAAGAGGTTAATTGGGATAATGTTCTATATATCTTCATTTACTTGGAAAAGGTAATTGGTTATTAATATCATACTAAGCAGGAAGAGCCCTGAGAGTATCCAGTGGAGGAATATGCAGAAAATCCACTTCTCTATAGCTAGTGTTACAAACATGGGTAAACAGGAATAACAATATCTCATTTAGCCGCAGCCAGACTGTGGTATCCTTAACCTTTGGATCATGGCCATAAACTTGAAATTATGTGAAAGGGACTATGGCAGAATAGCTTTCACAAAGATTTACTTTATATGAGGATCAAATGACTTAAATCAAAAGCCTTATTTAATACATATTTCTGACAACCTTATTTTCGGGTATTTTTTTTCTCCCTGTCATAGTAGTTTAAAGCAGAAAATGGGAAAGGGAGATCTGCTTAGAGGCAAGCATACTGAGAACCACACCAAGACCCAGGTAATAGTCCTGCCTTTACCATTCAGCCTGTTATGCGATATTGCGTGAAAGGTGCCTCCTTCAGGACCTGTTTTATCATTAGAAAACATAAAGGGTTTGGACTAGTTGATCCCAAAGGTCTCTCTAGGCCAGTGATGGGCAACCTTTTGAGCTTGGTGTGTCAAACTTCGCCAAAAAACTGAGCATAACTCGGGTAGTGTGTCACTTTGAGGAAAAAACATTATTTCACAAATGTTTCATCCTCAGGAGCAGCAAATGTTTCATCCTCGGCATGCGGCCGGCTCAGCGGCCACGTGTCATCAGAAATGGCTACGCGTGTCAGTGCTGACACGCTTGTTATAGGTTTGCCATCCCTGCTCTAGGCTTTAACATGCTGTTGTTTTAGGTGCTAGTTGAGAGGCTAACAGAGAAAGAGTAAACCGTATCAGCAAGTGCAGAGCAGGCTTTGGCCTTTTAGTGTAAGGGCAAATGGCTTTCATACTAGAGGATCCCTCAAGGGCATCATTGTATTATAGCACAGTATAACAATGGATGGTCATAATTATATCACATTTTTTTAGGTAAAAGTTAAATTATGTTCTCTATCTTTCACTTGCAAATGTAGGGGCATTTTAAACATTTTAGAAAGATGAGTATTAAAAATTATTAGAATTAAATTTTTAACATTTTAAGAGATTAGCTTTGGTTTTCTAGAAAATTCCCTCATTTTCTCCTTGAGTAAGTCAAGTTATTACTATGTTGTAGATCCTTGACATGCTTGTGACCTATATCTCAAAATCTTTGTGAATCCCCTTTTGTAAATAATGAAAAATGTAGTACAGGTTTCTGGCTTTTTGTTGTTGTTACAGTTGTTTTTTAACGTGTTATTGATATTAATCTTAATTTTGTGGACATAGGGTATGTGTATGTGTGTGTCTGTAATTCTATATAATTTTAACACATATGTTGGTCCATGTATCCATCACACAGTCAACTTACAGAACAGAACAGTTCCATTACCACAAAGATCCATCATGTTGCCATTTTATAATCACACCTCATCTCCTTCCTACCTTCCCCCCAATCCCTAACTCCTGGCAACCACTAATCGGTTTTCCAGCTCTATATTTTTTCCCTTTTGAGGATGCAAATGGAACTGTACAGCATGTGGACTTTTTTCATTGACATTTTTCACTCAGCATAGTTACCTGGAAATTCATCCATGTTGTTTCTTGCATCAATAATTTATTCCTTATTATTGCTGGGTGGTATTCCCTCGTATGGATGTACCAGTTTGTTTAAACATTTACCCATTGAATAACATCTGGGCTGTTTCTCATTTTGTCTGTTCCAAATAGCTTGCCATGCACATTTGTTTACAGGATTTTGTGTGAACATAAGTTCTTATTTCTCTGGGATAAGTGGCCAAGTGTATAATTGCGGGGTCATATGGTAATTGCATGTTTAGTATTAAAAGAAACTGCGAAACTGTTTATGAGTGATTCAGTTTCTTCACATGTTCACCAGTATTTGGTGTTGTCACTTTTTAAAAAAATATATTTTATTGATTTTTTATAGAGAGGAAGGGAGAGAGAGAGAGAGGCAGAAACATTGATGAGAGAGAAACATCCATCAGCTGCCTCCTGCACACCTCCCACTGGGGACGTGCCTGCAATCAAGGTACATGCCCTGGACCGGAATCGAACCCGGGACCCTTCACTCCACAGGCCGATGCTCTATCCACTGAGCCAAACCGGGTAGGGTATGTGTGGCCACTTTTTTATTTAGCCATTTTGATAGATGTGTAGTGTAACCTCCCATTGTAGTTTAACCTCTTATTTGTGCCCTGACTGGGGATAGAATCCGCAACTTAGATATGTGCCCTGACCAGAATTGAACCGGCAACCGTTTGGTGTACAGGAAAACTCTCCAACCAGTTGAGCCACCTGGCCAGGACAATGTTTATTATTTTAATGTAAGGATATCCAATTGCTTCAGCACCATTCATTGAACAGGCTATTTTTCCTCCATTGAATTCCTTTTGCATCTTTGTCAAAAATCAGTTGCTGTACTTGGATGGGTTTATTTCTGGATTCTCTATTTTGTTCTATTGATATGTACAGGTGCTCTTTGAACTATGATGGGGTTATATTCTGATAAGCCAATCATAAATTGAAAACATTGTAAGTTGAAAATACATTTAACACACCTAATGCACTGAACATCATAAATTTGCTCAGAACACAATATCCAAAATTTGCTGGCAACACAGTATACTGTAGAGTATCATTTATTTAGCTATGTGATCACATGACTGACGAGGAGCCATGGTTTGATACCACTGCCCAGCATCACGAGAGAGTATTGTATTGATATTGCTAGCCTGGGAAAAGATAAAAATTCAAAATTTGAAATATAGTTTCTATTGAATGCATATTGCTTTCGCATCTTCATAGTAAAAAAATCATCAGTTGAACCTTTTCAATGTCAGTACTACACTGTCTTGATTACTACAGCCAAATATTAGGACAGAATACCAGGTAGAATGATTCCTCCAAATGTATTCTTTATTTTTTTTTTTATCCTCACCTGAGAATATTTTTTCCATTGATTTTTAGAGAGCATGGAAAGGAGAGAGAGAGAAAGAGAGAAATATGGACGTTAGAGAGACACATCAGTTGGTTGCTTCCTGCATGTGCACTGACCAGGCCTAGGATCGAACCTGCAAATGAGGTATGTGCCCTTGACCTGGAATCGAACCTGAGAACCTTGGGTCCACAGGCTGACACTCTAACCACTGAGCAAACTGGCCAGGTCTAAATTTATTCTTCTTTGTCAAGATTGATATAGCTATTCTAGAATTCTTGTCTTTCCATGTAAGTATTTTAACAAGTTTGTCTAAAAAATGTTGCTGGAATTTTGATAGGAATTGCATTAAAACTATAGATCAACTTGGGGAGAATTGACATCTTTTTTATTTTGTCTTCCGTTCCATCAACAAGGTATGTCTCTTCATTTACAGAGGTCATCTTTGATTTCTTTGTACAGGATTGTATAGTTTTCAGTATACCATTCTGGTACATGTATTATTAGTTGTATGTCTAAGTATTTAATTTCATTTGGAGCATTGCAGTTGTGAGTAGGTATTGCTTTTTTGATTTTTTATTTCACATGTTTGTAATTGGTATTTATAAATACAATTGTTTTACAAGTGTTGACCTTATATCCTGAAATCTTGCTGAACTGACTTTTTAATTCTATGAATTCTATTGTATATTCCTTGAGATTTTTACATAGTCATGTCTTCTGCAAAGAGAAACAGTTTTATGTCTTCTTTTCCATTGGCTTTTTATTTTTAGAGTCTATTTTCTATTGAGGTTCATGTGTTTTCTCTCCATAGCCATACACTACAAGTTAATTGTGTTTTCTACTTAGCCTTCGGCTCATTTAATGAGCTTTTTTTGTTGTTGTTTGTTTTTTCAGAAATGAAGTTATCACTTCCTGAGGACTTTGTAATTATACACTAATGCTAGGCAATTGTTTAGGGTCTCTCACTTGCTAATTATCTTGTTCTTGCACACTACTCTCTCATTATGTGCAAATCAAATCCACAATCTGACCAAATGGCAAATTACTATATGTTCTAAACTTTAATGGTCATTCACCCCAAGAGTTTAGTGAATTTAATTACATCAAGAAAATACAAGTCAAACTTCAGTCCTTGATACTCTCTCTCTCTCTCTCTCTCTCTCTCTATATATATATATATATACACACACACACACATATATATATATATAATTGTTTTAAGCATTTAAAATATTTTGATACATTCCCAAAAGTATCATGTAAAGATAGCTTTATAATGCTATGAATGTCAAAATATTATGACTTGTCTTCTCATTTTAGACCAGATAAGTTAGCTTATTTATAGAGTTGATGTTTAGAAGGCCAAAATCTATGGTTTTATTATTACATATGTCACTTGATATTACATCCAGAAACAATATAAAGTATATATCATTTGGTCATAAAAATATTATAGTCATAACCAGTAGTCTTTTAATTTTTAATCATTTTTTCTTCATGAATTTTATTTTTATTTTGCATATTGTAGGTAATAAAGGTAGATTCAACATTGACTATTTTTACAAAACATTTATAAATAAACTAGTGGCCCGGTGCATGAAATTTGTGCACAGGAGCAGTGGGGTCAGGGGGAGTTGTCCTGCAGCCCGGCCTGCACCCTCTCCAATCTGGGACCCCTCGAAGGATGTCCTACTGCCAGTTTACAGGAATCAGGCTCAAACCGGCAATCGGACATCCCTTTTGCAATCTGGGACTGCTGGCTCTTAAGCGCTCACCTACCTGCCTGCCTGATTGCCCCTAACCACTCTGCCTGCTGGCCTGCTCACCCCACTCCCCCCGTACCAATGTGCTCACCCCCAACTGCCCCCCCTGCTTGCCTGCTCACCTCCAACTGCCCCCCCCCCACTGCCCTGCTCTTCCCCAACTGCCCCCCTGCTGGCCTGTTCATCCCAAACTGCCCCCCCCTGCTGTACTGATCACCCCCAACTGCTCCCACTGACGGCCTGCTTGACCCCAACTGGCCCCCCTGCTGGTCTGCTCACCCCCAACAGCCTCCCCCATGGGCCTGATCACCCACAACTGCCCTCCCCTCTTGGCCTCTAACCTCCTCTACCTCAACCCCGCCACCATGGCTTTGTCCAGAAGAATGTCCAGAAGGTCTCCTGAAAAGTCTCCCAGTCTAATTAGCATATTACCCTTTTATTAGTATAGATAGAGGCCTGGTGCATGGGTGGGGGCTGGCTGGTTTGCCCTGAAGGGTGTCCTGGATCAGGGTGGGGTTTCCCTTGGGGTGTGGGGTGGCCTGGGTGAGGGGCCTGTGGTGGTTTGCAGGCTGGCCATGCCCCCTTGTGGTGAGGGTCCCCGCTGGGGGGATGTGGCCAGCCTGGGTGAGGGGCTGGGGGCTATTTTCATGCTGGCCACACCCTCTTCAGGGTGGGGGTTCCTGCTGGGGTGCCTGACCAGCCTGGGTGGGGGGCTGATGTCTGTTTGCAGGCTGGCCATGTCCCCCAGTGGGGACTCCTACTCCATGGAGGCGTGGCAAGCCTGGGTAAGGGGCTGAGGGCCGTTTTCAGGCTGGCCATGCCCTACAGTGACCGAGGCTCCCAGCCCCTCCTTCAGCCATGGCCAGGATGGGCTGGAAGCTTGCCTTCCTCCCTGGCGGGGGCAACACAAGCCTCCTGCTTGCTCCAGCACCATGGCTGCCGCCATCTTTGTTGGGTTAATTTGCATACTCACTCCCAATTGGTTGGTGGGCATAGTGGAGTGACAGTCAATTTGCATGTTTCTCATTTATTAGTGTAGATAGGCAAATATATATATATGTAATGCAAAAAATACTAATGGCAAGTTTTTGAAAAAATGCCTTTGGCATTTAAATAATTAAAGATGGTTCACATGCCTAATAATTATTTTTTTTTGCTTTAGAAATGGTTTTATTTATTGTAAGTATTATTTAATAAACTCACATAACCATTGAAGCTCTCACAGTCTATAAGTATTTCTAAAATATATTAGATATTTGATCAAGAATATTCAGGAAAATAAATAATAACAGCAAAGTTTATTAGCATTTTCCATTCACAATATAATTTCCATTATTTATTTTCCTATTTGTTATGTTTATTTGACTTTTACTACTTTTATTTTGTTTATAAACACATTTATAGATATTGTACCTATATATATGCATACACAATCCAGTCTATACATTTTTACAGTAATTATTCTGACTTTTACAATTTGTATAGAAGAGTAATTCATTACAAAATTATATAAACATTTATAATATCTTCCCATTTTAAAAATAATTTTTATTTATCAGTTACATTTGATGTACAATATTATATTAGCTTCAAGTGTACAACTCAGTGAGTAGACATTTATATAACTTACAAAGTGATCACCCTGATAAGAGCTTCCCAGACAATAAAAAGCTAAAGTAGTTTATCACCACCAAAA
Organism: Eptesicus fuscus; assembly: GCF_027574615.1. Taxonomy (NCBI): domain Eukaryota; kingdom Metazoa; phylum Chordata; class Mammalia; order Chiroptera; family Vespertilionidae; genus Eptesicus; species Eptesicus fuscus. Next base: position 30,351,222 of record NC_072473.1, read on the forward strand.
GAGTATTATAAGAAATTTTAAAGGGTATTCATTAACAAGAAGAAAAAAAAAAAATTGACACCATACAGTTCTTACAATATTATCTGACTAGAGGCCCACTGCACGAAATTCGTGTACTGGGGGGGGGGGGTGTTCCTCAGCCCAGCCTGCACCCTCTCCAATCTGGGACCCCTCGTGGGATGTCTGAGTGGGCCTAAACGGGCAGTCAGACATCCCTCTCACAATCCAGGACTGCTGGCTCCCAACCACTTGCCTGCCTGCCTGCCTGATTGCCCCTAACCGCTTCTGCCTGCCAGCCTGATCACCCCTAACCACTCCCCTGCCAGCCTGATCGACGCCTAACTGCTCCCTTGCTGGCCTGATTGCACCTAACTGCCTTCCCCTACTGGCCTGGTCGCCCCTAACTGCCCTCCCTTGCAGGCCTGATCACCCCCAACTGCCCTCCCCTGCTGGCCCAGTAACCCCTAACTACCCTCCCTTGCCAGCCTGGTCACCCCTATCTGCCCTCCCCTGACAGCCTGGTCACCCCCAACTGCCCTCCCCTGCAGGCCTCTTCACCCCTAATTGCCCTCCCCTGCAGGCCTGGTTCCCCCCAAATGCCTTCCCCTGCAGGCCTGGTCCCCCCCCCAGCTGCCCTCCCCTGCAGGCCTGGATCCCCCCAAACTGTCCTCCCCTGCAGGCCTGGTTGCCCCCAACTGCCCTCCTCTGCCAGCCCGGTCATCCCTAACTACCCTCCCCTACAGGCCTGATCACCCCATCAGCCCTCCCTTGCAGGCCTGGTCCTTCCCAACTGCCCTCCCCTGCTGGCCTGATCACCCACAACTGCCCTCCCCTGCTGGCCATCTTGTGGTGGCCATCTTGTGTCCACATGGGGGCAGCCATCTTTGACCACATGGAGGTGGCCATCTTGTGTGTTGGAGTAACAGTCAATTTGCATATTACTCTTTTATTAGATAGGATTATTAACTGTATTCTTACACACAGAGTTGTTACAATATTATTAACTATATTCCCTATGCTGTACTTTACATCCCCATGACTATTTTATAACTACCAATTTGAACTTCTTAATCCCTTCACCTTTTTCACCCACCCCCTCAACTGCCCTCCTATCTGGCAAGCATCAGTCTGTTCTCTGTATCTATTAGTCTGTTTCTGTTCTGCTTGTTCATTTATTTTGTTTTTTAGATCCCACATATCAGTCAAATCATATGGTATTTGTCTTTGACTTACTTCACTTAGCATAATATCCTCTGGGCCCATCCATGTTGTTGCAGATGGCAGGATTTCATTCTTTTTTATGGCTAAGTCATATATTTCATTGTATGTATGTACCACTTCTTTTTTATCCATCTGTTGATGGCAACTTACGTTTCTTCCATATGTTAGCTATTATAAATAATACTGCAATGAACATATGGATACATATGTCTTTTTGACTTAATGTTTTAGGCTTCTTTGGGTAAATACTCAGAAGTGGAATTGCTGGGTCCTTCCTTGTCTCTTGTTATAGCCTTTGTTTTAAAGTCTGTTTTGTCTGGTATAAGTATTGCTACCCAGCCTTTTTGTTTGTTTTCATTTTTATGAAATATATTTTTCTATCCCTTTCAGTCTATGTTTGCCTTTTGATCTGAAGTGAGTCTCTTGTAGACAGCATATGTAAGGGTCTTGTTTTGTTACCCATTCAGTCATTTAATTGGAGCATTTAATCCATATGCATGTAAAGTAATTATTGATAGATATGTATTTATTGCCACTTTATTATTCATATCTTTTTCTTCTTGTTAAAAAAGACTCTTTAACATTTCTTATAATACTGGTTTGGTGGTGATAAGCTACTTTAGCTTTTTCTTGTCTGGGAAGCTCTTTATCTTTCCTTCATTCTAAATGATAACCTTCCTAGGTAGAGTAATCTTGGCTGTAAGTCCTTGCTTTTCATCACTTTGACTATTTCTTACCAATCCCTTCTGGCCTGCAAAATTTTTGTTGAGAAATCAGCTGACTATCTTATGGGAGCTCCCTTGTAGGTAACTAACTGCTTTTCTTTTGCTGTTTTTCAGATTTTCTCTTTATCTTTAACCTTTGGCATTTTAATTATTATTTGCCTTGATGTGGCCCTGTTTGGATTCATCTTGTTTGGGACTGTCTGCATTTCTTGGACTTAAATGTCTGTTTTCTTCACCAGGTTAAGGATTTTTTTCTCATTTTAAAAATAGGATTTCAATTATTTTCTCTCTGTCTTCTTCTGGCACCACTATGATGGGAATGTTGGTACACTTGTAGTTGTCCCAGAGGCTCGTTATACTAGCCTCATTTTTTTTTGGATCATTTTTTCTTTTTTTGATGCTCTGACTGGGTGTTTTCTGCTTCTTCATCTTCCAAATTGCTGACTTTACCCTCTGCTTCATCTACTCTATTGTTGATTCCCTGTGATGAATTTTTTATTTTTGTTATTATGTCTTTCATTTCTAACTGGTTCTTTTTTATGTTTTCTAGCTCCAGTTTCATGTCTCTTTTTTGAAGTTCTCAATAAGTTTATGTACTCTTTCCCTAAATTTATTGAGCATCCTTATAACCACTGTTGGATTTTTTTTTCCTCATTTTATTAAGATCTTTTTCTGGAGTTTTATTCTCTTTTTCATTTGAGACATGTTTCTTGTCTCCTCGTTTTGGCTGCCTCCCTGTTTTTTTTTTTCTATGTATTAGGTAGAGCTACTATGTCTTCCAGTATTGATAGAGTGACCAGTGGTGTAGCCTCCTCATCCCTAACTGGGTACTCCAGCTGTGTCCCCAGTGTGGGCTGTAGTTTACCCTCTGTTGTCCTTGAGGCTTGATTGCTGTTGGCACTTCATTGGGAGAGATTTACTCTCAGGCTGATGGGCTGTGAGGACTCGCTGTGAGTACTGCAGAGCAGTTGCTGTGGAGGGGCTGACCCCACAAAGCAGGACTGGCTTCGTCAGGGCTCTGGTACCTGCCGAGTCCACCCCTTGAATGTATTGCTCCTGGAGGTGGTTGGCTGATTCTCTCTCATTGTCTGAAGTCGTCTACTGGGTGCTGGCTCTGGAGCCTCCCAGGAGATACAGACCAAGGTCAGCCACCACCCGAGTCCTGCCCAGGGTCACCAGGCATGAGGTACATAGCAATCTGCAAATGGCTGTTGCTTGTGCATTGTGTGGAGGTGCCCAGGAGAGGCCAAGCTCTGACCCAAGTCTGGCTGCTGGTAGTGCTGGGCCTGCAGCCACTTAAGAAGAGGTATGGGGCACACTGAGGCCAAATGCTGCTTGTTTTAGGGGTTGTGAAGAGTAGATTTTAGGAAAGTCCACAGAATGAGCCAAGGCAGGCCATTTGTATGCAAAAGCCACTGGAAATGGCTTTGGTGGCCTGCAAGTTGGATGGGCTGGGTGTCAGGGAATCACAAGGGTAGGGCAAAAGTTGTTAGGTTGATGGAGACTCACATATAGTGCTAACTTGGGCTTGCAGCAGGAGGGGTCAGCAAAAGAACAATGGCTTTTGCCATCACTTCTATCTGGGAGAAAGCTCCCTCTTCAGCCCTCATCTTGAAACATTTCAGTTCCTTCCCATATGCCCTTGGTGTCTTTCAAGCTGCTGTGGCAGTGCTGTAGCTCAGAGGTAGTGAGTCTGAGTAAGTCTGTGTACAGGCCCTTTAGGAGGAAATCCTGGGACTCCAGCAACTTCAGTCTCAGCCAAACTCCCTGTTGATTTTTACGGCCAGGAGTTATGTGGTATTATTTTTCTGCCACTAGAACCCTGAGCTGGGATGCCTGGTGTGGGGCTTAGATCCCTTGTTCCTCAGTGGGGACCTCCACAGCTGAGTTATCCTTTCCCATTTTTATCTGCCACACATGGATTTTGGACCAGCCTGTACAGCAAGCATGTCAGACTCGTGGCCTTGTTTATTTGTCATGCTTGTTGTACAGTATCTCTGCCCCTACTACCAGTCTTGATGTGCCTTCATCTGTATATTCTTAGTTGCAGGACTTCTATTCAGCTAGATTTCAATGATTTTTATTCTGTAGTTTGTGATTTTGATGTAGTTGTGGGTGGATACAAGTGCCACATTTACCTACTCTGCCAGCTTGAATGGAAGCCCTTTATTTTTAATCTTTGATTACAAGTACAGGGCAAGGAAGAAAGATCAGTACAAAACCATCACCACTGCTTGTATTACTGGAGAATCAAATTCCTCCCTTGCTCATGCGAATGGGAGTAAGGTTCTTGGGCTATCACTGAAATAAACATTTTCAGAAGACCTGACGGGAGATTGAGATGTGGAAAAATGATTTATTTGTGTGAAGTTACATTCCTCAAGTTCCAAAGTCCCCTGCCCCTTAAGCCAGTCATGAAAGAGGGGCAGGTGGGGTTGCAGCAGATCTAGAAGCAGGGCCAGTGTCCAGAGCTTCCATTCCATGTTGCAGCCGGGTGAGGTTCAGCATTTGGGCTAATTAAAGTCCATTAGTCCATGTGTGGAGCCCCACATGGCTGTGGGCCACATGGGCACAAGGGAGCGCAGACCCCTGCAACAGGAGTCATGGGAACCTTGGGGCACCAGAGAGAGAAGCAAGTGAGCTTCCTTTGTTTGAAAGTTTAAATATTCAGGTTTCTGGTACATGCAGTGTCTATACCCATTCTGGCCATTGACTGGCTCCTGGTGTGAAAGATTGACAAGTGCCTTCCCATGTCACTCAGACCTTACTGGACATGTGTCTGAACTGTGTTTATCTGGCCCTTTCCCCCATCATTTAGCAGGCAACAGACTTGGAGACTGTTAAATGCAGCTTTTTGGCAAAGCTGTATAAATGGTATGTCTATATTATCTAGTCTCCCTTTTCTTCCTTTCATGTTAAATAATAATTAGGTTATTATAGAGGCATCGCTTGGAAAGTGCATTAAAGTTCATGGCAAGTCAGTAATACCCTACTCTAACATAAACACATATGAGAGCACATTATTTCTTTTTATTGTTGGTGATTTATTTTAAAAAATAATTCTGGTGTTCAACCTAATGGTTTTAGTGATCTTTTGAACCTTAAACTTAGTACTTTTGGCTATTGCAAAATTAAGGTAAATAATAAATTAGAAATTGTAGTGATTAGTCTATTATCATAGTTTAGTCCAGGAACCACAAATTCTCTAAAAAATTATCCAGATTATTTTGTTATATTACAGCTTTTGTTATTCTGAAGACTGCTTGAAAGAAGTGGGGTAATTTCTTGCTTGGGCCAGAGATACTTTTGCTATACATCGATTGTTTTTCCTTAAAACAAATATTGTAACTATGCTATGATTTACAGAAGAGAAGTCTAAAAGGACTAGCATTTATTGGATATTATGTTTGTGGCAACTGCTATAACCTGGTGCTTTACATATTTTATTTCATTCAATTTTATTTAATCTGTGCCATAGCAATGCACATGAGTTGTAGCTATACTTTACTTACAAATAATCTGAAGGTTGGGGGAGGCAGAGGTAGAGAACCAGGTCTTTATTCCATATCTGTGTAACTCTAAAACTTGTGCTGTTTCCATTGTATCATGTTATATTTCACGCAGCAGATAAATACATGTGTGCACATCAAGGGAGCCTTTCCACTAAGTGAATAAACTATTTCCTTTAAAGACTAGCACCTAAAATGGATTTACTTTTTTAAATTACTAGAATACTATTTAGTATTATAAAGCAGTCATATGTATGATGAGGAATTAAAGTGCCTAACTCTCAGTGTTAGGAAGATAAGGGATAAATCCAGTGCCCTTTAGTTGTTGTGACTGTATATGCCACAGGATATTTTTCTTTTTTATATGGGAGAGCAAAAACCATCTATTATTTCTACTTTTAAACATTTAACAAGCTATGAAAAGGCATATTGCATTAATTCACACAAGCCCAAACAATTATTGAGTAAAAAATTGTTGCCTGTTAATTTCATAATGCCATGTAATTTATCTTTCTAAAATATTGACAAGAACTTCTGCCTTTTCTGCTCTGTTGTTTGCATAATATTGAACAGTGTTTTCCTTCTGTGGCATGATAATGACCACTTGCACCTCAGATGTGCAGATGAACCAACTCTAGTGGATCGATACCAAAATAAACATATTATTCTAATAGTAATCTAAAATTCTATAATTTTTAAAATTCAGTCGAAGATATTGTTTAATACTGTGTGCAGATAAGTTTGTTTTAGGCTTCAAGTGACACAGTACCAAACTAAAAGTGGTTTAAACAAGTAGATGGATAGGTAGGTAGGAGAGGCGGCACATGAGCAGGTGAATATGTCAGTAGTTTGGTCATTGGAGAATTTGTTAATTGAGCAGCTTAATCTCACTAGAATTCTGGGGTGCCTGCTCTGCACTTATTCAGTTTTCTCTTCAGAGTTATAGAATGGTTGCCATGATTCCAAAAAGGGTTTCACACAACAAAAATCTTTAAAAATGAAAAGAAGTGGGAGAGTTTTTCTTAACATGTGTGTGCTTTTTTTTTTGCTATTATTATAATAGAGAGTATTTAATAAGAAGCCCCACCAGACTCTCCCTTGTCTTTGTGGCTAAAACTAGATAGGCTCACTCCAAAAGCAATTACTAACAAAGGTTAGTAAAATTACTATGCTTGTTTTTGATCAATCATGATCTATCCTGTATTGGAACAAAATTCCAGCTCTGTGGCAGGGAGGCAGAGGGTAATTAATGCTTGTTGACTAGGCAACCAACAGTACCTGCTATATCCCACCTTGTTCTTAAAGAAGTTGACAGGAGGTTGATATGATATTTCAGCTATATTCTACAGTATGCGTTAACATTTTAAGTGGTAATACATAGTGAAATATGTCTACCAATATATTATGTTACAACAATTCAAAATTGATTACAGTTTTGTTGTTTTTAATATTACTTCTCAGAATGCAAAAACTTTTGAATTGTGCGATTTTTGTAACTCTTATGAGTAACCATAAACATTTATTTGCAGGAATAAACAGCTGGTTTAGCAGTATAACATATAAATGTGTAAACCAGAAATGAATGCCCTTACAATAAAATGCATACACCAGAGTAAAAGAATACAATCTCTTCAACAAGCTGTACTGGGGAGAAAAGGTGTAAATGACTGAAAAATAAATAGTGCTGGATAAATTAACCAGCTGGCTGGTAATTTTTCATTTGACTCATCTAAAAGGGTGACTGTTACAACGCAACAATAAGACACATACACTTGGAAGTGTTCTTTTGTTCATACCATTAATTGATAAGCAGTACTACATACTCAGAATTTGTACTACCCCAAATTCTCAGGGTTATATATAATTTTTGGCCATTAGTAAAAAATGCATTATACAAAGCACTATTTAGCAGTTGTAATTCAGTAAAATTATCTAAAAAATATTGTTATACTGCATTGTAAATGGCCTTTGAAATTCAAATTAGCAGTATAAAAACATTACATTTTATTTGCAAAATCCATTTTATTAAAAACCTTTATAAGAACTAATGATGTAGATTTTTTCCTTTATATGTTAAAATTATAGTAGCATTGGAAGTCAAATATCCCTTTGAGTGCATATAATCCAGTGACATTCACTTTCAACGGGCAAATATGTCTTTATACTTTTCAAATATTTTAAATTAATAAAATTGAGTTATTATTTTATTCTTAAGTTTGCTTCAAAAGGTTAAATTATCTTTTTAAATTTTTTTTTACTATAAATGAAGAACAGAATTTTGCTTACTTAGGAATTGAGTAAAGTTTAAGTTTTTGGAATGTTCTGGGGTTTTTATAATTTCTAGTTAGGAATTAAATTCAATTTTGGCAGAATTTCAAAAATATTGTTATTTTTTTTTAATGGGAAATAAGGACACTACTGTGTTTTTAATGCATATGTTTTACATAGTGCTAGGGATTTCACCAAATTATTATGTTGAGAACAGTAAAACTTAAAAGTTTGACTATGGATATCAAACAGATTTACAAAGAATAATTTCTTTCCTTACACTTATACCTTTATTTAAGTAGTTTTTACTTATATGTTCCAGATTGTCCAGCATTGGTTAGCTACATTTCAATTACTCTGCAAAGTCCCCTTTCTCAGAATGCAATACAGAGCCACTGACTAGATCAGTTGCTGTGATCAATTTTCACTGTGTCGTTATCATGGTCTTTAATAAGAGAAGTTGCCATATTCTGTCTTATCTATAAAGTGTAATTAAATTATCCTGTCATTTCTCAGTTTAATCTTTAGGGATGGAACTTTTGCTGAAAGTTATTACTTTAAATTCTTCAACACATTGGTTTATTGCTTTTCAAAATAATGAAAGTAAATACAGAGCATAAACAATATACATATTTTGTATATGTTGTAGAAAATATACAAATAGCATTGCCTATTATCGCCCTTCATTTTGAGTGTCACTAAATGTCAGTGGTGCTGTTGTGTGGTTATGTGGCAAAAGAGCTTTCAACATATGCACTCAGAAAACCTAGGTAACATATGTTTTGAGTTGCTTGTTAACTGTGGGAAGTTTAAAAATATATTTGATTAATATAATCTTAGAATAATCTTTTAGAGTTTATAAAATACTTTTCATATATGGTAGTTCATTTGTTTTACAACAGCCTCATGAAAAGTAAGGCAGATGGAATGATCTCCATTTTATAGATGGGGAATCTGAGATATATATATTTTTAAATATATTTTACTGATTTTTTACAGAGAGGAAGAGAGAGGGATAGAGAGTTAGAAACATCGATGAGAGAGAAACATCGATCAGCTGCCTCTTGCACACCCCCTACTGTGGATGTGCCCGCAACCAAGGTACATGCCCTTGACCGGAATCGAACCTGGGACCCTTGAGTCTGCAGGCCGACGCTCTATCCACTGAGCCAAACTAGTTTCGGCAAATCTGAGAGATTTTGAGTTGCATAATATTTGCAAAATAATTCATCTAAGACTAGAGCTTTCCTGACAATAGTTTCCTAGATCTAAAAAGTATCGTAACATTAATTATGTCAATTCCTTTTTTCATTATATTTAATTAAAATTACTAGATTATAATAGTAAAAATATCATGGAATTTTATTTCTTGACATTTAAAATAAGTTATTTTATTCTTTCATTTTACCCTTTTTATTACAATGTTTATTGTGTTAAAAAGGAACTGATAAGTGAATGCAAGGTAAACTTCATGGGTGTATTATGGGGGGGCATGGGGTAATAATAGAATGATGAATGTAGTTGGGTTAGGGACGACATCTTCAAAGTAAAATTTAAACGTTTTCTTAGAGTGGATAGATTGTTGAAGTACCTCATTGTTTGGGGATGGGGGAATTATGACATTATGGGGAATGAAAAGAATAACCCAGAATAAACAAATTATATGGACCAACACATGGAGATTAGAGTTGATAAATTAAGAATTAGAGATGCCAGGTTGGATAGTAGGAGAGATGAGACCAGAATATAGTAGATAAAGAAGGTGATTTGGTTTAGAGAAAGGAACAGGAAGCTTTTATCTGGTAGGGTTTCAAAGTTTGAAAACATTTTTCCATTAGTATTTTATATTTCACTAGTGGCCCAGTGCACGAAATTCGTGCACAGGGAGGGGGGTGTTTCTCAGCCTGGCCTGCACCCTCTCCAATCTGGGACTGCTCAAAGGATGTCCTACTGCCAGTTTACAGGGATTGGGCCTAAACGAGCAGTCGAACATCCCTCTCACAATCTGGGACTGCTGGCTCCAGCCGCTCACCAGCCTGATTGCCCCTAACCACTCTGCCTGCCGGTCTGCTTGCCCCCAACTGCCTCCCGCCACCGGCCTGCTTGCCCCCAAATACTCCCCCCCCACCAGCCTGATCACCCCCAACTGCCCCCCCTGCTGGCCTGCTCACCCCCACTTTCCCTCCCTGCTGGCCTGCTCACTCCAAACTGCCCCCCCACTGTCCTGACACCTCCAACTGACCCCCACTGATGGCCTGCTCACCCCCAACTGGCCCCCCTGCTGGTCTGCTTACCCCCAATGGCCCCTGCTGTCCCATCCTGGCCTCATCACCCCCTGGCGCAGCCCCTCCTTTTTTTTCTTTTTCTTTCTTTCTTTTTTTTTTTTTTTTCAGCACCTCCTTGAGCAGAGGCCAGGGCCGGCTGGAAGCAAGTATCTAGGATTTATTTATCTTCTATAACTGAAACTTTGTAGTCTTGAGCGGAGGCCAGGGTAGGCCAGGGCGGTGGGAAGCTTGGCTTCCTCCATTACCAGGGGCAACCTAAGCCTCCTGCTTGCTCTTGCTCCAGCTCTGTGGCCACTGCCATTTTTGTTGGGATTTATTTATCTTCTATAATTGAAACTTTGTAGCCTTGAGCGGAGGCCAGGGCCGGCCAGGGCGGGTGGGAAGCTTGGCCTCCTCCATTGCCAGGGCAACCCAAGCCTCCTGCTTGCTCCAGCTCTGTGGACGGCCGCCATCTTGGTTGGGTTAATTTGCATACTCAGTCCTGTTTGGCTGCTGGGAGTGGCTTGGTATATGGGAGTGATGATTAATTTGCATGTTTCTCTTTTATTAGTATGGATTAAATTTGTTGTGGTGACATTGGTTAATAAAATTATATAGATTTCAAGTGTACATTTCTGTAATACATGATCTGTTTATTGCATTGTGTGCCTATCATCCACAGTCAAATCATCTTCCAACACCATTGGCTCCTTTTACCGATTTCTACCCCCACCCCTTCCCTCTGGTAACCACCATACTATTGTTTGTTTGTGAGTTTCAGGTTTATATTCCACAAGTGAGTGAAATCATATGGTTCTTAGCTTTTTCTGACTGTCTTATTTCCCTTAGCATAATATTCTCAAGGTCCATCCATGTTGTTGCAAATGGTAGTATTTCATCTTTTCTTATGGCTGAGTAGCATTCCATTGTATATATGTACCATATCTTCTATGTACCTCTATTGAAGGGCACTTCAATTGTTTCCATGTCTTAGTCATTGAATAATGCTGCAATGAACATAGGGGTGCATATATTTACAGGTAAATGTTTTCCAATTTTTTTTCATAGATACCCAGAAGGGGAGTTACTGGGTCATATGGTAACTCTATTTTTTATTTTGTGAGTAAACTCCATACTGTTTTCCATAGTGGCTGTGCCAGTTTACATTCCCACCTCTAGTGAATGAGGGCTTTTTTGCCCCACATCTCCAACACTTCTTATTACTTGTCTTGTTGATAATAGCCATTCTAACATGTGAGTTGCTATTAGTTCTTGAGCACTATTTTGATTTGTTTCAAAAATACAGTTCACTTGTCTGCTTTAAAAGAGAAAAAAACTCCTGTACAAGGACAACAGTGTGGTGATTGCCCAGAGGAGGCTCATGGAGGAGGGTGTCAGGGGGATAAATGGTGATGGACGGGGACTTGACTTGGGGTGGTAAACACACAATACCGTGTATAGATGATGAATTATATTGTATACCTGTATAATTGTGTTAACCAGTGTCACTCCAATAAATTTAATAAAAAGAAAATTTTTAAAAAGGCAAAATAATTCTCAAAAATGTACTGTAACGCAGTCTGCTAAACACTGAAATATTTGTGTTTTTCAAATCTTTTTTTAAAATATATTTTTATTGATTTCAGAGAGGAAGGGAGAAGGAAAGAGAGGTAGAAACATCAACGATGAGAGAGTATCATTGATCAGCTGCCTCCTGTCTGCCCCTGTTGGGGATTGAGCCAGTAACCCAGGCATGTGCCCTGACCAGGAATCTAACTGTGACCTCCTGGTTCATAGGTCAATGCTCAACCACTGAGTCATAAATCTTAATTATGTTTCACATTGTATTGAAACCTGAGCAGATGAATGTTTAATGTGTGGGTCACAGAAGGCAAAACATACAGTGAACTTGATAAGATTCAATGGGGTAAAGAAATAAAAATTGTAATTAAAGTTAAAATATAAAAATGCAACCAAGTACAATTATAAAAAAATGTGGTATTGATTGTTATTATAATTTCTCATTAGTCAGGATTTGCATGAAGGTGTCGAAGAGGCTGGTGCACTGCAGAAAAATCACTCTTCAATGACATCTGCAAGCTCCACAGAAGCTGCAAATTCTGCCTGTCTGCCTACAGAAGATGAGTCATTAAGCACTGTGAGTGGTGAAGTGCTCACAGAACAAACTCCAGGGAGTGCCCTACAAGTAAATGATGTTGAAGTGACCAGGGTGAAAGAAAACTATTGTGATGACAAAACTTGTAAGCGGGCAACTTCAGAAGAGGGAACAAGTGAAAATGTGCCTATAGTAGAAGACATTGCAAAACAACCAAAGAAAAACAGGATTACTTACTCACAAATTGTTAAAGAAGGCAGGAAATTTAATATTGATTTGGTATCAAAGGTAAGTACCAATTTTGCCCATCTTGTCATAGAACAATACTAATTTTCAGTTGATTGAAAATAGTATTTTGGCCCATGAACACAATTTTTGTATTTTTTTTTCTGTGAAGTGTAGAACGTTTGTTTTCTAAAGATGTGATAGTCAGAGGATTTTTAATTCCATTAAATATCTTTACATATAGGTTAAAATCATTAAAAATGCTCAGTATTATATTGCAAGGATACTTTTATACTAGAGTATAAGTCTACCCTAATATTCTCCTACTGTATGGATTTGAATTCTATCAAGAGAAAAAGTCTAATGATCCTAATTCAGATTCATGTTATTTATAGTCAATCTATTAAGTGAACTTTTTTTAGCCCATATATATAGTAACTGTTTTAACATCTATGTGGTAATGAACATTCTTAAAAAAAACCAATGCATTTTTGAAAATCATTTGTTCAGGTGTAAGGGCTTCAGAGGATAATTAAATAGAAGTGGGATCAGGGAGGCTGGGAAGAATGCTATTGTCTTTGGTTGTTTCCATCCTTAACTCTAATGTTAGGTCACTGTCTTAGTCTTAGGAGGGTACAGGTTTGCATTGGGTTTATAGAAAGCAAGGCTAATTTATTGCAAAAGAATAGAAAACCAGTAAAATAAAGGATAATAGCCTTAAAGAGTTAAGCTATAGGGCTGAATGAAAATTTAAAGACCAAGTGAAAATTAAAGAGACCAAGTCCTATAAGTTGAGGGCAACCAATAAGAAATTGAGAATAGGTAGACAATACACAGATCTTGTAACATAGAAAACTAAACCTGAAACCTATCTTATCTAATAAAGAGGGAATATGCAAATTGATCGTCACACCATCACAAAGATGGTGGCACCCACAGTGGAGGCTGAGTTCCCGTAATGAGCCTTAATGAGCAATCAGCAGGGACCTGAGGCTGCGTGGCACTGGGCTGGGGCAGGGGACCTAAGGCTGCAGCCCCTGCCCAGCAGGGCTTGTCAGGGGACCTCAGGCCGCACCCCCCGCCTCGGCACCAGGCCGGGGGACCTGAGGCTGCATCCTCCACCCAGCGGAACTTGACAGGGGACCTGAGGCTGCGCCCCCCACCAGGTGGGGCTTGACAGGGCCCCTGAGGCTGCACCTCCCCACCTGGCAGGGCTTGACGGGGGACCTGAGGCTGCACCCCCCTCCCAGTGCCAGGCCAGGGGACCTGAGGTGGCGCCCCCTCCCTGGCAGGGCTTGGTGGGGGATCTCAGACTGTGCCCCCTGCCCAGCGGGGCTTGACAGGGCACCTCAAGGCACGCCCCCCGCCCCAGCTTGGCCTGGGGGACCTCAGGCCATGCCCACTTCCCCAGCACTGGGCTGGGGGACCTCAGGCCACACCCCTCATTCGACAGGGCTTGATGGGGGAACTCAGGCCGCGTCGCCCACCCTGGTGCTGGGCCGAGGGACCTCAGGCTGCGCCCCCTGCCCCAGCACCAGGCTGGAGGACCTGAGGGTGCGCTGGGGCACCTGAGGCTGTGCCCCCCTCCTGGCAGGGCTTGACAAGAGTAGGGCCAGCAGGGTCTGGATCTCACACAATGGGGGTGGGGCTGGCTGGGTCTTGGTCTCACGCAATTTTGAGGCGCTGCAGGTGGGCAGGGACTTGACTCTGGGTCCCATGGTGCACCCCAGACTCTGACAGGAGGATGATTTTCATATACATTTTACTAATTTTCTTTCATCTCTAACACTTCTATTGTAGAGAAATGGCAAATAGCACTATTAAAATATTTCCTCTAATTAATCCCCTTTTAATGTGCACGAATTTCATGCAACGGGCTGCTAGTATGATCATATTAACCATTGTCACCCCAATAAATTTAACAAAAAGAGGAAAAAAAAGAAAATAAAAGAAGTAGAAGTAGGGGAGGGTAGTGAATAATATCAGTCTACCCGCAAAACTGGACTTTTCAATTTAATGTGCTCTCTTCAAGTTCAAAGTTAAAGAGTAATGAGAGGGATGAATTGCCCAGTCCTCACATTTTACTAATACAGTCTCATATCCTCATACTGCTACTCTCTTTGAACTTGATGCTTGAAAATATGAGTATCTTTTTACTGTCCATTGTTTCTTTCTATCACATAGCTCTCTGTGCCAGATTCTGTCCTGGTCTGAATTAGCTACTACCTTGCTTCTACTTCATAATTCTGCACTATCTATTTTCTTCTCCACCTTCTTTCCATGTTACCTATGCTATTGATTTGTGGGTGGAAGTTTGATCATAGCTCACTAATAGAACTCCTGTTCTCATGAGCAGCAAGTAGCTTTAAAAAACTAAAAAACAACTGGATATCAAGTAATGAATATGTTTTGTTCTGAAATTTTCATTTTGAATTAATTACTTGGAATTTGGAATGCCTTACTTAAGTCAACAATGAAATAAATAATTATTAAGAATCAAAGCTAGTTCATAAAAGTCTCTATAACCCTTAGGGTAACTGAAATACAGTACAAATCTTGCAAAGGAAAATGGTACAAGACATTGCTTTTTCATTTTTGGAATTAGGAAATTATTTATTTGTATAAGAAAGTGAAGGATGGTTATAGTGGAGAGAGTGATAGTTTCTTAGATGACAAGACATTTCAAGAGACTCTGAAGAAGATTTCTGGGTATTTTTATGAGTTTGAATGGTTCATAATAATGGTTCTCTTAGGAAAAATTAAAAACAAACATATCGAGAGAGGTCAAGGCAATTGTATTTTGTTCTACATAGTTGTCATGGGTTCATACATTTAAATAACCAATAATAATTTACTGTATTCTTCCTACAAAAACAAGACTAGCTAAAGAATGTACAACCATAGCAATACAAGAGACATTATCATTTTTAATGTTAGTCATTTAGAGAATATTTACTGAGTACCCACTGGTTAGGAAGCATTGTATTCCATGATATTGGGGCATTAAGTCACTTATTGGAAATTTTATCTATTCTAAAGTTGCAGTTATTATATCTAAGCTTAGAATTATTGCCAAATACTTTTCAGAAGCCCTACTTTTTACTAAGTTCAGTTTGATATCTCCAAACCACTTGACATTTTTATATACATTCTATCTCATGTGGTGCTTTACAGTTTACAAAACACATCCATGTATGCAGCCTATTAGAAAATGATTTTATAGCTCAGGGTAGGTTAGTTAAATAAAATATTCCATAGTATTATACTGCTTACCAGTGGTTCTTAACCTTTCTAATGCCGCGACCCTTTAATACAGTTCCTCATGTTGTGGTGACCCCCAACCATAAAATTATTTTCGTTGCTACTTCATAGCTGTAATTTTGCTACTGTTATGAATCGTAATGTAAATATCTGCGTTTTTCGATGGTCTTAGGCTCTACAGCAGTGGTTCTCAACCTGAGGGTCACGACCCACAGGTTGAGAACTGCTAGCAGGGTCACCTAAGACCATCGGAAAACACAGATATTTACATTATGATTCATAACAGTAGCAAAATTACAGTTATGAAGTAGCAATGAAAATAATTTTATGGTTGGGGGTCACCACAACATGAGGAACTGTATTAAAGGGTCGCGGCATTAGAAAGGTTGAGAACCACTGGCTTAGACAAATAGACAAGATAAACAAAGATGAAGTCCTTACAATTAAAACTCATTTCTAAGGATGTCTGTACCCTTATGGAAGCAACAGTCCATGGGAAGCAAAAATCATTAATTATTAAATCTAGTGCCCATTATTTTAATCACATTGAAATATACTTTAGCCTCTCACCACTGTGAAATTGCTGTGGTAGAGCATTAAGAGTGCTGAAAAAAAGGCTTAAGTTTAAATATGGTAACATATTCATTATTTCTAAGCTTCAGACAAAAGTTTAGAATAGTTTTAATTTAAATGTATTTTTATTTTTGAGTGATATCTTTTTTTTAAAATTAAATTTATTGGGGTGACATTGGACAGCATGAACATAGAGGTTTCAGGTGTGGTTTTCTATGTTACAATATTTGTATATTATACCATGTGCTCACTACCCAAAGTCAAATCTTCTTCTGTCACCATATATTAGGACTCCTACCCCTTTCCCCCCCCCCATCCCCTTCCCTCTGGCAACCATCGCACTGCTTGTGTTCATGAGTTTCAGTTTTATATCCCACATATGAGTGAAGTCATATGGTTTTTAGCTTTTTATGACTGATTTCTCAGTTAGCATAATGTTCTCAAGTTGTGTAATGTTCTCAAGGGACAGGTTGTTGTAAATGTCGCTATTTCATCCTTTCTTATGGCTGAGTAGTATTCTGTTGTGTATATGTACCACATCTTCTTTATCCAGTCCTACCGCAGGACACTTTGGTTGTTCCCATGTCTTGGCCACAGTGAATGATGCTGTAATGAACATAAGGGTACATATGTCTTTGTGAATACATGATTTCGAGTTTTTTATGTATATACCCAGGAGAGGGATTGCTGGGTCCTATGGTAACTCTATTGTCTATTTTTTGAGGAATTGCCAGATTGCTTTCCATAGTGGTTGTACCAGTCTATATTGTTATTGGTTGTTTTGTTGATAATGGTCACTCTATCAGGTGTGAGATGGTATCTCATTGTAGTTTTGATTTGCATTTCCCTAATAGTCAGTTAGGTTGAACATATTTTCATATATCTATTGACTGCTCGGATGGTATGTCTTGTTGGGAGAGGTGTATTTTCAGGTCTTCTGCCCACTTTTTGATTGGGTTGTGTGTTTGGTGTTGACTTTTATGATTTCTTTATATATTTTGGAAATTAAACCTTTGTCGGAGCTACTGTTTGCAAATATCTCCCATCTGGTTGGCTGCCTCTTTGTTTTGTTGCCAGTTTCTTTTGCTGTGCAGAAGCTTTTTAGTTTGATATAGTCCCATTCATTTACTTTTGCCTTTACTTCCCTTACCTTTGGGGTCAAGTTCATAAAATGTTGTCTACAACCAAGGTTCATACGTTTGGTACCTATATTTTCTTATATGTAACTTACTGTTTCGGGTCTTACATTTAGGTCTTTGATCCATTTTGAATTAATTTTTGTACATGGGGACAAACTGTAATCCAGTTTCATTCTTTTGCATATGGATTTCCAGTTTTCCCAGCACCATTTATTGAAGAGACTATATGTACTACATTGTGTGTTTTTGGCTCCTTTGTCGAAAATTATCTGTTCATATACATTTGGTTTTATACCTTGGCTCTCTATTCTGTTCCATTTGATCTGTGTGTCTGTTTTTCTGCCAATACCTGGCTGTTTTGATTATCATAGCTCTGTAGTATAATTTGAAATCAGGTAGTGTGATACCTCGAGCTTAGTTCTTTTTTCTTAGCCAATTGCTTTGGCTATTTGGGTTTATTGTGGCTTTATACAAATCTGATGATTTCTTGTTCTATTTCTTTAAAAAATGACATTGGGGTTTTGATGGGAATTGCATTAAGTCTGTATATTGCTTTGGGTAATATGGACATTGTAACTATGTTGATTCTTCTAATCCACGAACACGGAATATTTTTCCATTTTGTTGTGTCTTTTTTAATCTCTTTTAATAATGCTTTCTAATTTTCAGTATATAGGTCTTTCATGTTCTTTGTTACGTTTACTTCTAGTTATTTTATTCTTTTGGTTGCAATTGCAAAATGAATTGTTCTTTTCATTTCTTTTTCTGAAGTTTTGTTGTTAGTATACAGGAAGGTGGTGGATATTTTGCACATTAGTTTTCTATCCTGCAACTTGACTGTATTTGTTAATTATTTCTAACAGTTTTTTTGTTTTTTGTTTTTGTTTTTGTGTGTGGAGTGTTTAGGGTTTTCTGTGTACAGAATCATGTCTTCCACAAAAAAGTGACAGTTTGATTTCTTTCTTCCCTATTTGGGTGCCTCTTATTTCTTTCTCTTGCCTCATTGCTCTGGTTTGGATTTAAACCACTATGCTGAATAAGAGTGATGAGAGTGAACATCCTTGTCTTGTTCTAGATTGTAGAGGAAAAGCTTTCAGTTTTTCACCATTGAGTATATTAGCTGAGGGTTTATCATAGATGGCCTTTATTATGTTGAGGTACTTTCCTTCTATTCCTATGTTATTGAGTGTTTGAATCATAAATGGATGTTGTATCTCACCAAGTGCTTTTTCTGCATCTATTGATATGATCATATTATATTTCTTTTTTCTTTTGTTAATGTGGTGTATTATGTTGAATGATTTGCATACATTTAATCATCCTTGTGCCCCTAGAATGAACCCCACTTGATCGTGATCTATTATTTTTTGGATGTACTGTTGTATTCAATTTGCTAGTATTTTGTGTAGGATTTTTACATCTGTATTCATCAGATATATTGGTCTCTATTTTTCTTTCTTTGTGTTATCTTTACCAGGTTTTGGTATCAGGGTTATATTGGCCTCATAGAATGTGTTAGGAAATAATTGCCTCTTCTTCAATTTTTTTGGGACAGTTTAAGAAGGGTAAGTTTTAAATCTTTTTTGAATGTTTGGTAGAATTCACTGGTGAAGCCATCTATTCCTGGACTTTTCTTTTGTGAGAGGTTTTTGATGGGTGTTTCAATTTCCTCATGACTGATCAGTCTATTTAGATTTTCCAGTTATTCATGTTTTAGACTAGGAAGGTTATATAATTCTAGGAACTTATCCATTTCTTCTAGGTTATTTGACTTGGTGGCATAGTCTTTTATAATATTCTAGTATGATATTTTTTATTTCTGTGATGTCTGGTGACTTCTCTATCATTTCTGATTTTGTTTATATAGGTCTTTTCTATTTTTTCCTTAGGGAATCTAGCCAGGGGTTTGTCAATTTTAACTCTTTCAAAGAACCAGCTCTTTGTTTTATTATTATTTTTTGTATAGTCTTTTTTTTCCCTAATTCATTCAATTCTGCTTTTATTTTTCTTATTTTCTTTCTTCTGCTGACTTTGGGTTCTCTAGTTCTTTAAGATGTGATGTTGGGTTGTTTACTTGGGATTTCTCTTGTTCCTTGAGATAGGCCTGTAATGATATAAACTTCCCTCTTATTGCTGCTTTCACTGCATCCTAGAAGTTTTGATCTGTTGTATTGTCATTCTCATTTGTCTCTCCATATCCTGTTATCTCATCTTTTATTTCTTCTTTGACCCAGTTATTTTTTAGGAGTATGTTGTTTAATTTCCATGTATTTGTGGGTTTCTTTACTTTCTCTTTGCAGTTGATTTCTAATTTCAAGCAATCATAGTTGGAGAATATGCCTGGTATAACTTCAGTGTTCTTGAATTTATTGATTTTAGTTTTGTGACCCCACATATGGTCTATCCTTGAGAATGTTCCATATGCACTGGTGAAGAATGTATAATTGGATGTTCTGGGATGAAAGGTTCTCTAAATGTCAATTATGTCCATTTAGTGCAGTGTTTACTTTAAGGCCGATATTTCTTATTGATTTTCTGTTTGGTTAGTCTGTCTAGAGTTTGGTCTGTCAAGAGTTATGAATGGAGTATTAAGGTCCCCAACTATGATTGTGTTTTCATCTGTTTCTCCCTTTGATTCTGTGAGTAGTTGTTCTATATATTTCGGTGTTCTCTGGTTGGGTGCATAAATATTAAGAAGTGTTATGTTGATGTAGTACTCTTTTTATCATTATAAGTGTGTGCCTTTGTCTCTTCTTATCTTTAAATCTACTTTGTCAGATATAAGTATGGCTGCATTTGCTTTTCTGTGGATGTTATTTGCTCAGAGAATCATTGTCTACCCTTTTACTTTGAATATTCCTTTGTCTTTGCAGCTCAGATGTGTCTTTTGTAGGCAACATGGTTGTTGGGTTTTGTTTTTTGATCCACTCTGCTATTCTCTGCCTCTTTATTGGGGAATTCAGATCATTTACATTTAGGGTAATTATTGATGTATGAGGATTTTCTATAGCCATTTTATTTATTTTTTTTTCTTCTGGTAGTTCTCTGTCTCCATTGGTCCTTTTCCTTTGTGTATCTGTTGTTTTTGTTTGATGGTATTGCATACTTCTTTCCACTGTTCCCTCTTTTTTTAAGCTATGTGTCCTGTTTTGTCAGTATTTGTGTGTGGTTACCTTTAGGTTTATAAAAAATAAACTTGCATATATACCCTAGCTTTTTTTTTTTACTTTTGAGTGCATCTGATCTTCATTCTCTTTTGCTAGTTCACCTTTTATATTTTTGTTGTCACAAATTATCCTTCTTTATGCTTTAAGTTTTTTGGTCATCTTACTCTTAGTGTTGTGTGGGATCTTATATTCTTTGTTTCAGGTAGAATAACTCCCTTGAGTATTTCCTGCAATGGAAGTTTTCTGGTGATAAAATCCATCAGTTTCTGTATGTGTGGTAATATCTTTATTTCTCCTTCATATTTATTTAAAGTATAATTTTGGTGGATATATTATTCGTGGCTGGTAATTTATCTCTTTCAGACATTTGAATATTTGGTTCTACTTTCTTCTGGTTTGTAGAATTTCTGTTGAGAAATCAGATGAACTTCTGATGTGTTTTCCTTTGTAGATCACTTCCTTCTTTTCCCTGGCTGCTTTGAGATTTTTTTTTTTTTTTGTCACTTATTTTTGACAGCTTTAATACCCAGTGCCATAGAGAGGGCCTCTTTGGATTGAGGTAACTAGGTGTTCTGTTTGCTTCTTGGATTTGTGGATGTAGTTCTTTCTATATGTTTGGAAACTTCTCATCAACTATTTGTTTTAATAGACTCTCCATTCCATGCCCCCTCTCCTTCTCTTCCGGAATGCCTATAATTTTAATATTGCTTTTTCTGATGGAGTTAGATAGTTGTAAAGCTCTTTCAGTTTTTTTTTAATTTAATAAATCTTTTTGTGTTCAGATTATTACAGTTGTTCCTCTTCCCCCCCCCCATAGCTCCCCTCCACCTGGTTCCCATCCCACCCTCTTCCCTTACCTACCCCCCACTGTCCTCATACATAGGTGTACGATTTTTGTCCAGTCTCTTCCCGTACCCCCAAGCCCCTTTACCCCTGAGAGTTATCAGTCCACTCCCTTTCTATACCCCTGATTCTATTATATTCACCAGTATATTCTGTTCATCAGATTTTTAGATTCACTTGTTGATAGATATGTATTTGTTGTTCATAATTTTTATCTTTACCTTTTTCTTCTTCTTCCTCTTCTTAGAGAATACCTTTCAGCATTTCATATAATACTGGTTTGGTGTTGATGAACTCCTTTAGCTTTTTCTTATCTGTGAAGCTCTTTAGCTGACCTTCAATTCTGAATGATAACTTTGCTGGGTAGAGTACCCTAGGTTGTAGGTTCTTGCTATTCATCACTTTGACTATTTCTTGCCACTCCCGTCTGGCCTGCATAGTTTCTGTTGAGAAATCAGCTGACAATCGTATGGGTGCTCTCTTGTAGGTAACTAACTGTTTTTCTCTTGCTGCTTTTAATATTCTCTCTTTGTCTTTTGCTCTTGGCATTTTAATTATGATGTGTCCTGGTGTGGTCCTCTTTGGATTCCTTTTGTTTGGGGTTCTGTGCACTTCCTGGACTTGTAAGTCTATTTATTTCACCAGGTGGGGGAAGTTTTCAGTCATTATTTCTTCAAATAGGTTTTCAGTATCTTGCTCTCTCTCTTCTTCTGGCACCCCCATAATTCTGATGTTGGTACACTTGAAGTTGTCCCAGAGGCTTCTTACACTATCTTCAAATTTTTGGATTCTTTTTTCTTTTAGTTTTTCCAGTTGAGTGATTTTTGCTTCTTTGTATTTCAAATCTTTGACTTGATTTTTGCATTCCTCTAGTTTGCTGTTGGGTGTCTGTATAATATTTTTTATTTCAGTCAGTGTATGCTTAATTTCTAGTTGGTCCTTTTTCATATCCTCGAGGGTCTCTCTCATATCCTTGAGGGTCTCGCTAAATTTATTGGCCTTTTCTAGGAAATTCTTGAAAAACCTTATAACCGTGGTTTTGAACTCTATCTTCAGTCATTTGTTTTCCTCCATTTCTTTGGTTTTTGATCTGTTTCTTTGTCTCCGCATTTTCGCTGCTTCCCTGAGTTGGTAGGGTAGCTTTGTGTGCTAGTTGTCCTATATGGGCCAGTGGCTCGGCCTCCCCAGTTACCTGAGGTGGACACTCTTGGTGCACCCCTTTGTGGACTGTGTGTACAGCCTTGTTGTAGTTAAGTCTTGATTGTTGTTCATATTAGTGGGAGGAGTTGACCTCCAGGCCAATTGGCTGTGAGGATCAGCTGTGTCTACGTTGGGAGACAGCCTTACTCGACTAGACTTGCAAAACTGTAAAAGCCTCTGTGCTCAGCTTGGATGGGGTGGAGTTTCAGGGTGGAGCCTACAGCCTTGGCTTCCCATCAGCCCCGCCCTATGAGGTTCCTGGGTGTCAGTGTCCCTCAGTGTCCCTCGGTACTCGATGCAAGCACCTCTGAGAGAAAGGCGCCCTGGAGTTTCACCCGCTGCCAAACCGTCTAGTCTCTCCCCCAATGAATCTGGATTCTCAGATTCTCGCCCAGAACTGGGGTTCAGTGCAGTTGGAACTGGGGTTCAGCGCAGTCCGGAGCTTTTGTCTCCTTCCCGCTAGGGCAATTCAGCGGCACAGTCAACAGTCCGTCCTCTGCACGCATTCACGTGTGCGCCTCCAGAGCTCTGCCTTTCGCCGCTCCCCTGAGTTTCTGCCTTACAGCCCAGATTCCCCCCATATGAGCCTGGGTCCCCAGGGTCTTGCCCGGAACTGGGGGTCATTGCAGTCGGAGTTGGGGTTCAGCGCAGTCTGGAGCTTTTATCTCCTTCCCGCTAGAGAACGCCAGCCAGGCACTCAGCTGCCCCGTCCTCTCCAGCTCCATCCTCTCTGCATGCGCGCGCCCGGGTCTCCGTACCTCAGGCTTTTACAGCTCCTCTGATTTTCCTTGTGGTTTTCTCTTTCCTTCTAGTTGTGGGATTTCCAGTCAGCCAGCTTTCCTGTGGTTCTGGATGATGTCCGTTTTGTCTTTTAGTTGTATTTTTGAAATTGTTGTGCGAGGCTGCAGTTTAGGTGTTTAACTATGCCGCCATCTTGGTTTCTCCTTAGGTGCCTCTCTCAGTTTATTTTTTTTTTACGCTCAGGTCTCTCTCTTCTTCCCTCTGCATCATATCTAGATTCCTATATTTAACACCACTAATTCTTTCCTTCATCTGGTTGGCTCTGTTTTCTATTCTTAGTAGTTCACTCTTAATCTTCTTAATTGCATGCTTCATTTCTCGGATTTCTGTTTGGTTCTTTTTTAAAGTTTTAATCTTTTAAGTATAGTACTTGTTTTGTTCATTGATTTGTTTTCTGAGTGAATTGAATTTCCTGTCAGTAGTTTCTCATATCTTGTCTAGTATTTTTAGAACTGCAATCTTGAAATATTTGTCATTTATATCACATATTTTTATCTGTTCCAGCTTACTTTCTGAGTATTTTTCATTTTCTTTCTGGTCATCTCATTACTATGGTTATTCATGGTATTTGCTGTCCTCCTTTGCCTACACATTTATCTCTAAAGAGGTCTTTCTACTTTTTCTAGTAGATGGTGCTGAGTTGCCAGATTTTTTACCTCTTTGAGCTCCCAGTCATGAACCTCTGCAGCTTCCCTAAGATAGTACAGCAGTGCTGCTTGGGGTTGGTTTTAGTTTGCTCTCACCATAATGGTGACCCCTGACCTCCATGAGTCCTGCCCTAAGCACTTCAACTAGGGGTCAACCACAGAGGAATACAGCAGTTCTACTGCAATAGCTCTTGGTTTACAGATAATATGCTCCTAATCCAACTCCAAAGGCAAAGGCTGAGTTTGGGGATTCCATGCGGGCCCTGTGGTTCCATTTCTTTGAAACATGACCACCAGCCTAATGGTAGAAAGTCACACAGCAGAACCCTGTGCTCTGTCAGGAGTCTGCTGACTCAGACACTTTCACTTCCTCACTGCTTAGTCTCTTAGGGATCTGCTGGTTCAGACACTGTTTGCTCCCTTGCTGCTCACCCTGGTCAGCTACCCCTGCCCCCTGCCTCTGTTCCTGCTACTGCCAGCTTCCTCCACTATCCCAGCAGGCCAAGCTGCTAACTCCCGGCTGCAGGACTGCATCTGGGGGCCATCTGCACTTTTCTCCCTTCTCTTCTTCCCCTTTACCCACCTTTAGATGTTTCAATATGCGGGTACCTCAGGCATGCATCTGTGTTGAGCAGGGATATCTTTGTTGAATTATAGTTGGTTAAGTTGTTGAAATTTCAAGGTGAGAAGACAAAGGGCTCTTTCATGCTGCCATTCCTCTGACATCACCTTTTGAGTGACATCTTAAAAGGCATTATTTTTAAAGCTCACATTAAATCTTAAGCTTTATTAGATCTCATTAAGTGTACATACATTTTTTTAGATATATTGATATTTGTGAAATTATTATGACTACTGAGGGATCATTGAATCTCAAGTATTTTTAAACAAATAAGTTATTTGAAGCACCCTTTTTACTACAATTATAGAATTAAGATTTGGCAACATAGTATCTAAAACATGGGCATATATGAGTTGTGTAGTATATTAGGCTAAAAGTAATGGAGTAACATGCCATAATTTAGTCAGTGGAATTGGATTTGTTTCAAAAAAACAAATGCCAATTTTGTTTGTTCTGCCCAATGCTTGACTAATATAATGAGTAGTTTATAAAAATTCACCTAACTAATAATTGATTAACAAATTCTTTTCTGGCCTCTTGGATACTCAGACTAATGGTTTAGATTGATTTTGAAATTCCCTTTTTCTTTGAAGTAAAGCTAATTTTTAAAATTTTCTTTTCCTTCCTTATTATAGATGTAATATTTAAATTTTTAATATTTATTTAGTTATACTCACTTAATGGTATCTCAATATAGAAAATAGCAAAATCTGTGGCATTTAATCATATGGTTAAATTTAAAACATGCTAGTTAAGCCCACCTAGTGTGGCTTAGTGGTTGAGCATCGACCTATGAACCAGGAGGTCAGGGTTCAATTCACAGTCAGGGCATACGAGTTAGATTCCCAGTGTGGGGCGTGCAGGAGGCAGCCAATCAATGATTCTCATCATTGATGTTTCTCTCCCTCTCCCTTCTCTGACATCAATAAAAACATATATTTTAAAAGCCTACTAGTTAATACTATTGAAATTGTTTTTGTTTCTCTGATATTGATTATGAGAGATGTTGAAAGAAGAAATCAATCCTTCACATGAATGCTGGCAATAACCATCATCCTTACTTCTTGAGAAAGACATAGATAAATCTAGACTGTTGGGATTACAGAAGGATCTTATAATTTTTCTCTTTTGGTGGAAATGCATAATCAACCTTTTTATTTTTTACTAGAGGCTCAGTGCATGACATTCGTGCACGGGTGGGGGAGGGCGGGGGTGGAGAGTCCCTCAGCCTGGTCTGCGCCCTTTAGTAGTCTGGGAGCCCTCAGGGGATGTCCAACTGACCTGACAGCTTAGGAGCGGGCCTAAGCCACAGTCGGACATCCTTAGCACTGCTGCAGAGGCGGGAGAGGCTCTTGCCACCACCACCACCACCACTGCAGCTGTGCCGGGCTCGCCAGCCTTCAGCCCGGCTTGTGGCTAAGTGGTGGTGCTTCCCCTGTGGGAGCACACTGTCCACCAGGGGGCAGCTCCTGCATTGAGCGTCTGCCCCCTGGTGGTCAGTGTGCATCATAGCGACCGGTTGTTCTGTCATTCAGTCGATTTGCATATTACCCTTTTATTATATAGGATTGATGAGGAAGTCCAGTGAGCTAGTTTCTTCTTAACCCTTTGCACTCGCTTGCTTTTTTCTCGATTCCTTTATTCTACTCGGGATTTAATTTTTTAAATACCCCAGATTCTACAAAGCGCGGCAGTAGAATAAAAAACTGGAGTTTCTTTTCATACAAACTTATTTATCTGGATTTTTTTATATTTCAAATTATTGATACATTCAAAGAGTATAAAAAGAGCTGCTACTGATGCTAACTGTGTCAAGTCACACTTGACATCCGAGTGCAAAAGGTTAATAACTACCTGGCCTTATAGGGCTTCAATTCCTTATCCAAAACCCTTGGGGCCTGTTGTCTTCTGTTATTCAGATTTAAAAATATGTACTTTAGATTAAACAGAAACAAAACAAAACCTAACAGACACAAATAACAGTATGGTGATTACCAGAGGGAAAGGGGGCCGGAGGGAGATAGAAGAGTGTAAAGGAAGAATAAATGGTGATGGAAGGAGACTTGACTTTGGGTGGTGAACACACAATACAATATACAGATGATATATTACAGAATTTTACACTTTAAACCTATATGATTTCATTAACCAACTAGAGGCCTGATGCACGAAATCTGTGCAAGAGTAGGCCTTCCTTCCCCTGGCTGCCGGCACCAGCTTCCCTCTGGCATCCAGGACCCAGGCTTTGCTCCAGCTACCGGCAGGCACCTGGGACCCGGGTTTCTCTCACAGCCCCGGCTTCATCTTGTCTAATTAGCATATTACACTTTTATTATTATAGATGTCACCCCAATAAATTCAATAAAATATGTATTTTAGAAAGTAATACAGTACCGATGCTGATATGCTATATATGATGTAACATTCATAGCAGGGTCTGAGGAGGCAGTCTTTGGTTGAACATATTAATATTTCTGCCATCAGATGTATGAATATTCACATTAAGTGAGAGAAAGGTAGAAAGAAGAGCCTTATATCCATTTGGGTCAGGTTTTGTTGCCAAACCAGTTATGAAAAAACTTAGAATGCCAGAGTTTTTTGAATTTTGAATTTCAGATAATCAATTATGAGCCTGTAATATGTTATGTATTAAAACATTAATATGTATAATGCTTTTTACAAGTAATTTAAAATATAATAAAATTATATATCTTTATTTGGTAGTTATCAATTTTTCCACTTTTACCTTTATTTCATCCTCTAAAATATTTTCTTTGTTCAGCTGCTGTATTCTCGAGGATTGCTTATTGATCTTCTAATCAAATCTAATGTCAGTCACTATGCAGAGTTCAAAAATATTACCAGGATTCTTGCATTTCGAGAAGGAAGAGTGGAACAGGTACTGTGCTGTTCAAGTATTGTAACTGGATATGAGCTTAATTTATTATGGTTTGCTTTGGAAGGATGAGTAAAGTAAGATTATTTTCCTAGTAAAGCAGAAAATCCCAGTCTTACATGATGATTTACAAATGTAAATATTAAGAAAATTCTCAATTAAAATGTGTTAATTTTCTCACGAGATCTTCTGTAACTTGATCTTGGTATTGAGAAAGTGTTAATTTTGGACAACATTGCTAGATTTGAGATGTCATTTGTTCCCAGTTAGGGGTGACATGCCATTGGCCTTATACCACCCCCCCCCCCCACAGTGGTTAAGATATTTTATTGCACCTTTGGTGACTGGTTGTGGGGAGCAGTCCCTCCACCTAGGGTAGTGCCCTGCAGAGGAAACCATCTCAGTCCTTGTAGCCCAGGAGCCAGACTGGACTGAGCCCCCAGGGCCTCCTATGAAAAATGGCACAGTATAATTACCAATAAAATAATCATAATAAAAATAAAAAGCCTCTGTTTTGACTACTCTTCAGGTTTCCCACTGGAAGTGTGCAAAGCTATTGAAGTACATATTCAGAGTTTTGTCTTAGCCTTAAATAGTGCCTGTCCACTTTCCTCTGATAGTTTTCTCAATTCAGCACATGCAAAGGGGCTGGCTTGTTCTCCTTTTGATTTCCTTCACAAGGTCTTCTCTTCAGACATCCACTTTGATCTTTGCATCCCACAGCTCTGAGACAAGCTTCAGTCTCTCCTCTAATAGCTCTTCTGTATAGATGCCACAAGCACCTGTGTCTCTTTGGTTCGTACCTTCTTCTCCAATGCCTGTAGCCTTTGCTTCACGGTAGAGAAGATCCACTCCACCCCAATGCTGAGCCCCACACATGGCAACTTGCGCCCTTTGGGGTCAAACATGCCCACTAGATCATCAGAGTGCCCTCTAGCAGCCACACTGCACATACTGAGGGGCTCTTCCCCTGCCTGGGCTGGGGTCTGTAGCAGCACTGCCTCATGGATCACCCCAGTATAGTAGTCCAGTCCCTGAGCAAGGCTCAGGTCGAAGGAGATCTTGTCAGCAGTGCCAAGAAGGGTCAAGTATTCAAACAGCAGCTTCACGTCCCCCAGGCCTTCCAAGGCCTGCTTGTTTTTGGACAGTTTGGATCCTGGAGCAGCTGTTCCACCAGGGATATCCCACCATGCTGTTGGATGAAGTCCCCAGTGCGGTTAGCCACTTCACGTGTGAGGACCTTCTTTCCCACCATCTCGTTCTTTACTTCCTCCCAGGACACCTTGTCCAGCCTGTCAACTAATGAGCAGATGGTATTAGGAACCCCACAGATTGTAAGCATCCCATCTAGGATGTGCTGGTCATTCACCTTGACCAGGAAGTCACCTATCTGAAGTTAATTCAGGATCTCACACATGATCTTTAGGCACTCTGCATCAGGAATCATGGGGTCAAATTGCTCAGCAATGTCAAAATCCTACAAGGAGAGAGGTAGGTAGAGGTCCTTGGGAGTTTCTTAAGTGGGGATTCCTGGGAGCTCTTCTCTCTCTGAAGGCCAGTTTGCACTTATGCAAGACCTCTTTCTTCTTTCTCTGATCATCAGCCCAGAGGAAAACCCCAGCATTCTTGGGTCTGTTACTATTTCTGGTTTCCTTTCCATCTATTGGGCTATTCCTTCATCATCACACTCATCTACTTTTCCTATTTCCTCCTACCACTGGTGGCGGGGAGGGGAGAGGCAACTGTACAGCCACTGTTGGCCTTTTAATGACATAAGGAGTAACTTGATAAATTAAATATGAGAGCTTACAAGTTAATTAGCTCTGGAGTCAACAGAGATATTATTGGAACTGATGGAAGGTAATGTGATATAGCCTGACTAGAATGGAAATAATCTTGTTATACTTAAATGAAAAAAAGGTTTTTTGGAATACTTGTTTATCACTAGGAAACATTTTCTTAACTTAAAATCATGTATTTCAGGTTCCTTGTTCGAGAGCAGATGTCTTTAATAGTAAACAACTTACTGTGGTAGAAAAGCGAATGCTAATGAAGTTTCTTACATTTTGTATGGAGTATGAGAAACATCCTGATGAATATAAAGGTATTATTTTTCATTTAATTGTGTTCTATAATTATTTAAGCTTTCTTATTATTTTAATATGTTTGCTCTAATATAGTGAGCCCCTTATTACTCTTTTAAAATACATTCTTACTGTGCACTATCCATTAGACTAGCCATTAGCAACATGTAGCTGTTAAAATTAATAAAATGTAAAATTCAGTTCTTCAGTCACACTAGCCATATTTCAAGTATCAAATTGCCAAATGTAGTTAGTAGCTATTGTGGCTACAGTGCAGGTATATAATATTTTTATCATTGAAGAAACACTGTGATGTGTATTAATTTTTATTCTTGTTAATTAATTTTTTTAATAAATCTTTATTGTTCAGATTATTACAATTGTTTCTCCTTTTTTCCCCCCATATCTCCCCATCACACGGTCGTCCTCCCCCCCTGTTGTCCTTATCCATAGGCGTATGATTTTTGTCCAGTCTCTTCCCATACCCCCCACACAGACACCCCTTTCCCCCTGAGAATTATCAATCCACTCCCATTCTATGCCTCTGATTCTATTATGTTCACCAGTTAATACTGTTCCTCAGATTTTTAATTCACTTGATTTTTAGAATCACTTGTTGATAGATATGTATTTGTTGTTCATAATTTTTATCTTTACTTTTTTCTTCTTTTCCCTCTTTTTAAAGAATACCTTTCAGCATTTCATATAATACTGGTTTGGTGGTGATGAACTCCTTTAGCTTTTTCTTATCTGTGAAGCTCTTTATCTGACCTTCAATTCTGAATGATATCTTTGCTGGGTAGAGTAGTCTTTGTTGTAGGTTCTTGCTATTCATCACTTTGAATATTTCTTGCCATTCCCATCTGGCCTGCATAGTTTCTGTTGAGAAATCAGCTGACAGTCATATGGGTGCTCCCTTGTAGGTAACTAACTGTTTTTCTCTTGCTGCTTGTAAGATTCTCTCTTCGTCTTTTGCCCGTGGCATTTTAATTATGATGTGCCTTGGTGTGGTCCTCTTTGGATTCCTCTTGTTTGGGGTTCTGTGTGCTTCCTGAACTTGTAAGTCTATTTCTTTCACCAGGTGGGGGAAGTTTTCTGTCATTATTTCTTCAAATAGGTTTTCAGTATCTTGCTCTCTCTTCTTCTGGCACCTCAAAAATTCGGATATTGGTACGCTTAAAGCCATCCCAGAGGCTCCTTATGCTATCCTCACACTTTTGGATTCTTCTTTCTTTCCGCCTCCCTGGTTGGGTGTTTTTTTCTTCCTCATATTCCAGATCTTTGGTTTGACTTTTCGGGTACAGTGGTCTACTCTGTATATTCTTTATTTCAGACAGTGTATGCATAATTTCTGACTGGTCCTTTTCCATTTTTTTGGTATTCTCATTTAGGTCCTTGAAGGTCTTTTCAAGTTTCTCAGCGGTTTTTAGAAGATTCTTGAGTAACCTTATAAATATGGTTCTGAACACTGTGTCGTCCATTAGTTTACTTTCATCTATCTCTCCTACTTGTGACATACTTCGATGTCTCCACATTTTGGCTGCCTCCCTGTGTTGATAGAGTGGCTTTGTGTGGTCGGTGACCTATAGGGGCCCGTAGCTCAGCTTCCCCAATCACCGTAGGTGGTCGCTCTTGGTACTCCCCTTTGTGGGCTGAGTTGAAAGTCTTGGTGTAGTTAAAAACCCTGATTGGAAGGAATTGACCTCCGGTCCAATTGGTTGTGAGGGCCTGCTGTGTCTATAATGGAAGAATTGCTGTGCTGGAGACACAGTAGGGCTTTGGTGCTCACTGAGTCTGCCTCTTGAATGTGTCCCTTATGAGAGTGGTTGAAATCTGGTGTCGTCCACACCGACAGAAAAGTCACTCTCACTCTCCAACCGATGGCCGAGAGTCCCGTAGGCGTCTGGGTCCCCCGCGTGTGCCCAGAAACTGGAGTTGAGAGTGGTTGGGATTGTTGGTATCACTGGCGAGAATTGATCTCCAAGCCAGTTGGCTGTGAGGTTCAGCAGTGTCTCCGCTGGGAGAGCTTCTGTGCTCAGCTTGGATGGGGCGGAGTCTCAGGGTGGCGCAGACAAGCTTTGGTTTCCCGTCTGCTCCGCTCTAAGAGGGGCGGTTTCTCTGTGCCCGAATTAATGGCTGTGCGCCTCTGAGAGAAGGCAGCTTTTGAGCCTCTCCCACTGCCTAACAGACCAGTTTCTCCCCAGCTGGGGCTGGATTTCAGTGCAGACCGGAGGTTTTGTTGTTCTCCCAAACAAGAAATGCAGGCACTGGGAGGGCTGTGCTCAGCTTGAATGGGTCGGAGTCTCAGAATGGCACAGATAAGCTTTGGTTTCCCGTCTGCTCCGCCCTAAGAGGGGCGGTTTCTCCTTGCCCGAATTAATGGCTGCACGCCTCTGAGAGAAGGCAGCTTTTGAGCCTCTCCCACTGCCTAACAGACCAGTTTCTCCCCAGCTGGGGCTGGATTTCAGTGCAGACCGGAGGTTTTGTTTTTCTCCCGAACGAGAAATCCAGACACTGGGAGGGCTGTGGTCAGCTTGGATGGGGCAGAGTCTCAGAATGGCGCAGACAAACTTGGTTTCCGTCCACCCTGCACTAAGAGGGGCGGTTTCTCCATGCCCTAATCAATGGCTGTGTGCCTCTGAGAGAAGGAAGCTTTCGAGCCTTGTCCGCTGCCAAACAGACCAGTTTCTCCCCAACCGCAGCTGGATTTCAGTGCAGTCGGGAGGTTTTGTTTTTCTCCCAAACGAGAAAGCTAGCCACGCAGCGTCTGCTGCCCTCCCTCTCCGCGCGCTGCAAGCAAGCCTGCCGTGTATTCAGCCACCTGCCCTTTCCGTGCTCATGGATCTCCGCACCTCCACAGCTCCTGAGGCTCAACGTCCCCCTCTCTTTTTTTCTCTAGTTGTAGGTTTTCCACTCTGCCAGCTTTCCGGTGGTTCTGGACGGTGTGCGCTCTGTTTTCCAGTTGTAGTTTCAAAATTGTTGTGGTAGGCAACATTAGGTATTTACCTTATGCCGCCATCTTGGTTTCTTCTGGATGATGAGAGTTTAGGACCCTGTGACAGACACCCAACCCGCTCTATACCCACTCCAGCCTGGCACAGGCACCCAAGAGAACAGAGTAGCCCTGTTCCCAACAGGCAGCGAGAAGCCATGCCCCTACAATGTTAAATTCCTGATATGGCCTGCCCATTGAGGCGGAATAGGAAGTTTCAAAGGACTCTTGTTAATTAAATATTGTTGACAACTTGTTCTTTGTAGATAATACAGTAGTCCCCCCTTATTCACAGGGCATATGTTCCAAGACCCCAAGTGGATGCTTGAAACTGCAGATAGTACCGAACACTATATACACTAGGTATATATATATATATATGGCTTCTCTTTGAATACGAATTGCCAGTGTCACTGCTGTTATTAAGTACTAGAGGCCCAGTGCACGAAATTCGTGCACTCAGGGCAGGGAGGGGAGGGGTCTCTCAGCCTGGCCTGTGCCTTCTTGCAGTCTGGGAGCCCTCAGGGGATATCTGACTGACGGCTTAGGTCTAAGCCGTCAGTCAGACATCCTTAGCACTGCCGCAGAGGCGGGAGAGGCTCCTGCCACCACCTCTGCACCCACCAGCTGTGAGCCCGGCTCAGGACTTCTGGCTGAGGGGTGCTCCCCCTGTGGGAGCACACTGACCACCAGGGGGCAGCTCCTGCGCTGAGCGTATGCTCCCTGGTGGTCAGTGCGCGTCATAGCAACCGGTCTTTCCACCATTCGGTCGATTTGCATATTAGCCTTTTATTATATAGGATAATAAGAGTTACTTGAACACAGGCACTGTGATACTGAGACGTTTGATCTGATAACTGAGATGGCTACTGAATGAATAACTCACAGTGTATGCAGTGTGAATATGCTGGACAAAGGGGCTGATTCCTGTCCAGGGTGGAATGGGGTGGGGTGGATCAGGATATCACAAGCTTTCATCATGCTACTAAAAACTGTGCAATTTATAATTTATGAATTATTTCTGGAACTTTCCATTTAATATTTTCGGGACTGTGGTTGATTGTGGGTAACTGAAAACATGGAAAACAGATCAATGGATAAGGGAGAGAATACTGTATTCTTTTGCATTGTTCCATTCATGTTTTTCATCAGTAATAAAAAATTGTAGTTTTTTCATTTTTACAGGATTACTGTGCTCAGAATATTGAATTATTTATTTTGATTGATTTTTTAAAAAAAAGCCTAGATGACATGGTGGAAACCACTGGATTAGGAGAATATGTGCTTTCTGGTCTTGGCTTTGACCCATCTCACTGTGTGATCTCGGGCCAGTTACTTCACAGTTTGTTGAAAATTGAATGTATCACTTTAGTGACAGAGCTTTATACTTTAAGGGCATTGGAATAGAAAAGTTTTCTAAAGTAAGAACATACTATCGACAATTCATCTATAAAGTTATAACGAGAACTACAGCAGTATTTTTTAATAAATATGCAGATGATGTTTTGTTGAGTTGAACACTTGAAACCTGTATGGTTTTGTGAACCAATATCACCTCAATAAATACAATTTTTAAAAAAATGTAGCTTTTTGCCCTGACCGGTTTGGTTCAGTGGATAGAGCGTCGGCCTGTGGACTGAAGGGTCCCGGGTTCGATTCCGGTCAAGGGCATGTACCTTGGTTGCGGGCACATCCCCAGTAGGAGGTGTGCAGGAGGCAGCTGCTCGATGTTTCTGACTCTCTATCCCTCTCCCTTCCTCTCTGTAACAAATCAATAAAATATATATTTAAATAAAAAAAAAAAATGTAGCTTTTGCTCTTACAGCTTCAAGTCCATTAGATACTGCCAAATTGTTCTCATAGTGGTATAAACATACTCTCTCAGTAAATGTTTATAATTTTTGTTTACATAAATAATTTATATAAAGTTTTTTTGTGTTTTATCATGGAATTGTATTTTCTAAGACTAATGGTCCAATTACATTTTTCCTGTTCTTGGTTTAACAGGATTGGGGAACCTTTTTTCTGCCAAGGGTCATTTGGATATTTATAACATCATTCGAGGGCCATGCAAAATTATCAACTTAAAAATTAGCCTGCTATATTTGGTCAAACATTTAATTAATTCACCCCTAATGCCTTGGTGGTGCCAGACCAAATGATTTCCTCGTCCTTACATGGCTTGCGGGCTGGAAATTCTCCACCCCTGGTCTAAAGAAAGTTTTCAGGGGTCTCTTATCTTTTGTGGTGTGATTATAAGGCAGTAAGATCAATTCCACTAGCCATAAAGAAATTAAATTTCATTACTTTTTATTAAGTTCACTGTTCCTATATATAATAAAAGTATATATATTTTAAAAAATCAAGTATTGCTCTATTACTATTTTCATCAAAACTTGCCATTTGTTATATTTAATATTTCAAAATACAATTATTGGTATTATTCTGCAGTTTTATTTTATCTTTTGATTGAATTTATTGGGGGTGACATTGGTTCACAAAATTATACAGATTTCAGATATAAATAGCTCAACAACATATCTACAAACTGCATCATGCGTCCATCACTCCAAGCAAAATCTCTCTGTTCCCATTCCCGCCCCCCTTTTCCCACCTCCATCTATCCTCCACCCCATTTTCCCCCTCACTATCTTCACACTGTTGTCTTTTTTTAAATATATATGTGTGTATGTGTGTGTATGTTTCTGCAGTTTTAATGATAAAGTAAGGTTACTACCAACCTCAGAAAGCAATTGTGATGGTTAGTGAGTTATTTAATGCTTTTCTACTTTTTGAATCTGTAAAATACTAAATAAAGGTTCATCATTTAAAGTTTAAAAATTGTGCCATCAATCCATTTGAGATTTCTAGTCCCCAGTACCCCCAAATCACTGGTCTTTGTCCAAAATGTAATATTATTGCCACCCATGTCCTTTGACAAGTGTTTTAGACAGACTTGATCTCATTTTTTGTTTAATAGTTTTAAATTGAAGTTTAGTTCTGATTTTAATTGATAAATTTTCATCTTTGTTTTCATAGCCTATGAGGAGATCACATTTTCTGAATATTTAAAAACTCGAAAATTAACTCCCAACCTCCAACATTTTGTTCTGCATTCAATTGCAATGACATCAAAGTCAACCAGCACTACCATAGATGGACTCAAAGCTACCAGAAACTTTCTTCACTGTCTCGGGCGGTATGGCAACACTCCTTTTTTGTTTCCTTTATATGGCCAAGGGGAACTCCCTCAGTGTTTCTGCAGGTAAGACTGCCATTGGTTCTTTTGTTTCTTGTTAAGTGATACTTGAATAAAGGATGAGAATTAGACAAAAATTAGATTTACTCAAGATTTAGTATTTTTAAACATATACTTTGTTGTTCTACTCTCTTAAACATTCATCCTGCATACCTACTTAATACCTAAATGATATATTCAGTTTGGTCTGTTTTGAGCTTTAAAAATAGAATCATACTGTATATTTCTTTTTCCACTCAATATTATGTTTTAAAGTATCATCCTTGTATATAATTATAGTAAATTTATTTTCATTGCTATACATTGTGAATTATATGTTGTAAATATAGCACAATTTATTTTTCCCTTTTTCTATTGATGGACACCCGATGTTTCAAGTTTTTTGCTTTTATTAACATCCTTGTATGTGTTTCAGTATATACATAGTCAAGAGTTTCTCTAGGATACATACCTAGGAGTGGAATTTCTGAGACATGGGATAGATATATGAATGTTCATTCATGATAGTGCCCAGTTATTTCTCCAGAGAGTTGTATCAGTTTACATTCCCCTAACAGTATATCAGAATTCCCACAGCTCTGTATCTTTGCCAATATTTCGTATTATCAAACTTTCTAATTTTTGTCTATTTACCTCACATAAAATGTCATCACATTGTATGTTTTTAAATTTTATTTTTCAATTACAGTTTATATTCAATATTATTTTTATCAGTTTTAGGTATATAGCATAGTGTTTAGGCAATCATATACTTTACAAAGTGACAAATTGGTAATTATATCACATTGTGTTTTTATTTTGCATTATCCAGATTACTTATGAATGTCTTCTCCTATGGTCATTGGTTATTTGTTTTCTCTTCTGGGAAATGCTTTTTAGTGTCTTTTGCCCATTTGTCTTTTTCTTATTGATTTCTTGAAGTTTAATATATTCTGAACACTAACCTTTTCTCAGTTATATGTGTCATGTATATCTTGCCTTATAGTATTTATGATGCATAGATATCATTAAGATTAATGTAGTCAGCCCTAGAAAGTTTGCTCAGTGGATAGAGCATTGGCCTGTAGACTGAAGGGTCCCAGGTTTGATTCTGGTCAGGGGTACCTGCATAGGTTTTGGGCTCTATCCCCAGGAAAGGTTGTGCAGGAGGCAGCCAATCAATGATTCTCTCTCATCATTGATGTTTTTATCTCTCTCTCCCTCTCCCTTCCTCTCTGAAATAAAAATATATATATTTTTTTAAAAAAAGATTAATGTAGTCAGGTATTGCAATCTTTTCTTTTATGCGTAGCATTTTTACAGTAGTAGAGCACAGTAGTTAAGAATCTGGACTATGGAGACAGACTGTGTAGATATAAATCCTGGCTCTTCCATTTACTAGCCATGCACTCTTGGGCAAGTTTCACAGTCTCTATTATGTTTTCAAAGAATTAACTTTTAGGTTTTTTATTCTGTTATCACTTGTGTCCTTGTTCATTAACTTCTGCTCTTTATTAAATCTTTTATTTTCCTTTATTTGGGTTTTGTTCAGCTCATCCCTCCTATCTCCTGCCCTTGTCAGTTTTGAGTCTGATACCCAATGAGTTCCAGTCATCTTTTATTTTATTTTATAATGTAAGCATTTATGATGATAGTTCTCACTACTGTTTTGAATCTTACACAGTTATTATGTATAGAGGCCCAGTGCACGAAATTTGTGCACTTGGGGGGGGGTCCCTTAGCCTGGCCTACGCCCTCTCGCAGTCCGGGAGCCCTCGGGGGATGTCTGACTGACGGCTTAGGCCTGTAAGCCAGCAATCGGACATCCTTAGTGCGGCTGTGGAGGCGGGAGAGCTCCTGCCACCGCCGCTGCGCTCGGCAGCTGTGAGCCTGGCTTCTGGCCGAGTGGTGCTCCCCCTGTGGGAGTGCACTGACTACTATGGGGCAGCTCCTGCATTGAGCATCTGCTCCCTGGTGGTCAGTGCATGTCATAGCAAGCAGTTGAGCGGCCTTAGGATATCATTAGCATATTACACTTAGATGGGTTGACTGGACGACCAGACACTTAGCATATTAGGCTTTTATTATATAGGATTATTTTTATTATCTTTTACTGGTAGTCCTATGTATCTTAATTTCCATTATTATTTTTGCATTAACCTGTGAGTTGTTATAAGGTGTTTTAAAAGAGCTAATTTGTTTGATTCTTCTGTTCTTACCTAATTTAATTGTATTGTGTCTAGAAATTGTTTTTATAGTACTAATTCTTTGAACTTTATTTTATGACTTATTATGTTCTGAATTTTTATAATTTTTCCATGTGTTCTCGAGAGGAATGTGTTTATCTAGTTGTTGGTACATGGTTCTCTAATTATTGGTCTTGGAGTCTAATAAGTCAAGCTTTGAGTTGTAATTTTCAAACTTTATTTTTATTGAGGACTTTTTTCTTTGACCTATCAATACAAGAGTAAGGTGTTCTGAAATTTCCCATTATGGTGTTTGATTTGTCAATTTATCTCTATAATTTTATCCATTTTTACCTAATACTTATTTTGAGGCAATTTATTAGTCATACAAATTTATAATTGTTTAATCTTCCCAATTAATTTAATATTTTACATTATCTGATGACTTTTTTCATCCCTAATAATACATTTTTCTTAAAGTCTACGTTGTCTGATATTCAAATAGCTACTTCAACTTTTGAGTATTTGTCCGTTATATCTTTCTCTATCCCTTTATTTTTTTAAAACTTTTCTGAGTCTGTATTTAGAGCTTTAAATAACATATTACATATTTTTAATTTCACCTGACAATCTTGTTCTGCTACCAATCAGGATGAGTCCTATTAATAGAAATCTGTTCCTTCCTTCTGAAGTATGTAATTTTAAAAGTTTCTCTACTTTATATCTGTTGGTGGTAAATGCTTCCTGGTTTTTGCATATATGAAAATAACTTCTGCCTCTGTTTTGAGTGAAGATTTGCTACGTAAACATTTCTAGGTTGGAAATTCATATTTTAATTTATTGGGGTGACATTGATCAACATGAACATGTAGGTTTCAGGTATGGGTTTCTATTTTACAAGGGCTGTATATTACACCATGTGCCCACTACCCCAAATCAAATCTTCTCCTGTCACCATATATTAGGACCCCCTTCTTCCCCAACCACTTTTCTTCTGGCAACCACCACACTACTGTTTGTGTTCACGAGTTTCAGTTTTATATCCCACATATGAGTGAAATCATGTGGTTCTTAGCTTTTCCTGACTAACTTAGTTTACTTAGCATAATGTTCTCAAGGTGCATCCATGTTGTTGCAAATGGTGCTATTTCATCCTTTCTTATGGCTGAGTAGCATTCTGTTGTGTATATGTACCACATCTTCTTTATCCAGGCCTCTATTGCAGGACACTTTGGTTGTTTCCATTCATTTTTTTGTAATTATATATATTCTGGTGACATTAGTTATTAGCATTATATAGGTTTCAGGTATACATTTCTATAATATATCATATGTATATTGCATTGTATGCTCACCACTTTAAATATTTCTCTTGGTACTTTAAAAATTTATTCCACTGATATTTGGGTTCCATTTTTGCTTTTGAAAAACTTGATGTCAGCTTAATTATCATTTCTTTATAAGTGAAATTTCTTCTTTCTCAGGTTGTTTTTAAGATAGTTTGTCTTTGGCATTCTGCATTTTCATTCCAATGAATTTAGGATTCCTTTATACAGGATGTCCCCCAAAATATATACACACCTTGAATGATTATAACATCAGTGTTCATTAACATATAATTGATTTTCAAGATTTAAAGAATCTACAGAAATGTGTAATTTTTTTTGTCAGTGCCTGTTTTCACACTGATAACCTATCTGGTCTAGGCATTGCTGATAACGTGAAACAGTGGAATTGCAAACATTAAGAATCATTTTCTATCGGTATTTGTGTGCTGTCAATTCATTGACTGTTGCCAGTTTTGTAACTTTATCTTTTATGTATCCCCATAAG
Organism: Eptesicus fuscus; assembly: GCF_027574615.1. Lineage (NCBI taxonomy): Eukaryota > Metazoa > Chordata > Mammalia > Chiroptera > Vespertilionidae > Eptesicus > Eptesicus fuscus. The sequence continues at coordinate 30,391,032 of NC_072473.1, forward strand.
AAAAATTCTAGTGGCACTTTAGGATAACTTTTCTTAGTTCAAAGCTTAGTCTGGCTTCACCCATTATTTCAAATCAGTTAATTCTGAAATGGAGTGAAAACTAAGTGAGTTATCAGCTGTTATAAGTGTGTATATATTTTTGGGGACACTCTATGTTTATCTAGCTTGATATAGGTTGAACCATATGAAATTAACAATATTAAACCATTTGACCTACAGTTTTATATGGTTTAAACAACTACATTGCATTTCCTCTATCTGTAAATTGTCATATATCATTTTGGAAAATTATCAAGCAGTATGTTTACAAGTATTGTTTTCCTCCATTGCCTTTCTTCTCATCATTTTGGAACCCCAACCAGATATGTTTTAGAACCTAGTATTCTCTCTTTCATATTTCTCCCCTCCCTTTTTATTGTAAGCAAATTATAAAGAAAGAAAATCTCTTTTCTATTTCTTAATCTTTTTCATATTTTCTATCTCCTTGTCATTCTCACTGCATTCTGAATACTTTATTAATATCTGTTTTCCAGCTTATTAATTCTCTTCACCCGTGACTAATCTGTAGTTTAACTCTTTTGACTTTTGACTTTAATATTTTTATCTTTCATCTCCTCCCCAAATCTTCTCTGTCATTGTTTGATATTCTCTTCTGCTTGTTCATTTTTTATATAAAGAAATTTTATATTCTGCCATCTGTTGTTTCTGTTGATATATGTTAATGGTTTATTTCTTTGTGCTATGTTTATCTGATTGAGAGTTTATATTTCATTGACTTTAATCTGTGAAAATCTAGGAACCCAAATTAAGGATTCTTCCTTTCAAGGATTATTTGTTTGCTTCAGTCAGAAGGCGCTAACTCTTGAGGGCATCTTCACTTGATATGGACAATAAGACTTGATTTTTTTCAATTGCAATATTTGATGCTCAAAGCTTTGGGGCATCTTCACTTAATATGGGCAATAAGACTTGATTTTTTTCAATTGCAATATTTGATGCTCAAAGCTTTGAATTCAGCTCAGCATTTTCTTATTCTGTGCATGTATATGTGCGTGCGTGTTTGGGTTTGGCGGCGGGGGGGGGGGGGGCGTTTCCTGTGGATAGTCCTCTTATTTCCTTCTATCTGCTCAGTGCAATAAAAATTATGTTTAATATAAGAAATAGGTTTTTTTTGGTTACAACTGGAGGTCTCCTTACACTTTCCAGTCTAATGTGTTGCCAGAAGTGGAAGTAGGTATTCTCAATCTACATTTCTTACCTATGTGATTTTATGAAGAGGTGAGAATTTTATAATTTGAAAGTAACTTAATTCTGAATATGATAGGTCTGTGTATTTCCAGACAAGCTCTTTCTCCTTTAATTGGATAGGGAGTGTCGTATCTCCCAGGACCTGAGGACCTCCTATCAATTGAAACTAATAGGAAGTCTATCATTTTCTTACTCATACTTTTCATCTTCCTGTGGCATGGCCTGATTCAAAAGGAGCCATATTCTTCTCATGGTGCCATTTGCTAATCACTCCTACAGAACTTTAGGGTAAGGAATATAGGGACAGAATGAACAGATCATTGGGGAATGAGCTGAAGTTCCCTGGTTTCCTTACTAGCACATTATGAAAATGAAATATTTAACGTAATTTATTTTTCCATTTTTAAATTGATTTTAGAGAGAGAGGTAGGGAGAGAGAAACATTGATGTGAAAAAGAAACATCGATGGTTATCTCCCATATGCATTAAATCTCTATATTTTCTTCCCTAAATTATACACTTTCTAAATATCTATTTGGTTTTTGCTTATTTGTTGTTTTTATGGGAAAAGATGTTTAAAAGTTTTATTTAAACTTTTATTTCATTTTATTCCTATGCTGATATAAAATTTCAGAATGAGATCCTTATGTCTTAATTCCTAGACAAAAAAACATTTTTTCCCCAAACAGTATCATAATCTCCTAAGGCTGAGGTTTAATCAGCCTTCCATATCTTTTAATCTTCTTCAGAACTTATCTCAGAATTTTGTGTGTGGTTCAGATTTAATGTTTGTTATAAAACTTATACCTCACCCTTCCCAATTTAAAGTGATACTTTCAGGGAATGTTGTAATTAAATGTGTGTACAGATAGGTAGCTAGATGATGATAGATGATAGATAGATAGATAGATAGATAGATAGATAGATAGATAGATAGATATTTTTAAAAAAAGTTTTGTCTTGCAATTGAAGTAGTATATTAAACTTTTGGGTGGTTCTTTGGTAATTAAAGTTACTCTTACTCTGAGTTCTTCCTACATATGATATATAAGAATCTGTGTGAATTATAATAAAACTGCATTTATGTGGCCTAGGCATATTAACTTTTAATTTAATATTTGATTCCCTGTATAATACTTTATAATTTCATATAAATATTGTTGTGTTTATGTCCTAAAGTGCTAACACTATCACCATCTATATATCATAGTATACACTTTTTATCACCAGGTTATCAGAATTAGGTGTCACCTGTTCTGTGATTTCTAACCACCATTCTATATTCTGTTTTAATATAAGCCTCTTAAGCATTTCTCACAGCCAGTTACAGTGTGTTCTCATCAAGGCTACTGTTATAAATGGCATGCATGCATATTTATGTGAAGGATTCAAAGACATTTGTAAGTCGTATCCTTGCATTCTAAATGAATTTTGCATAAACAGTATAACATTTTAACTACTAGAGATAACTTTCATGAATAAATGCCCTTTGAGGATTTTATAAATTTAAATAGATTTTTAAGCAAAGAAAATTATGCTTTTTATTATACTACCTACTACCCATTAATATGTCATGATACATAAATTGGACCATATTGGAAGAAAAGTCATTTAAACCAGTATGTTTTTTCTAGTCTAGCAAGCCATAGAATTTTCCCTACTATATATTAGTTGGTTAATATTTTTTCTGGCGTACAGAACGGTATATGTATGTAGTATATATGTTTTTAAACTCTTATAATATATCTTCCAAACAGAAGTTCTTTTTAAGCCCTAACTGACTAATTCATTTATGTTATCTGTGTGGTTGGTAACATAGTAGCCTTTAGAATTACTTTCTGATTCAGAGTAGGTTTTACATATTATGTCATGTTTTCATAACCTGTGAAATGGAGCAGTACCAGTGGGCACAAACAAACTTTACATTTTTTTATAGATAGACCTAGACTGCCCAGAGATTGTTACTTGTGTTTCGTAAAGAGAGGGTAGTTAAAATTGGCCACAGATTATATTGAAAGAAAATTTTATTAGTTTATCTATTCAATTGCATGTGAAGTCAGAGCAAAATTGAGATGGCTTTTAGTGTCTGCACCAAATGTTCTTGCCCTTTCACCCAACAAGTATTGGTTAGATTATAGATCTAATTTGACAGTACATTATCATTTTTCCCTTCAACAACATTAAATTTCTCTTCTTGAAAAAAAAAATCTCCCTACTATGCTGGTAGTAATATAACAAAAAAATTTGAGTGGGAAGAATGCTTTTATATTGTTTTGACTGGTTGTCTAATTTTGCAAATGAGGAAACTTAACATAAAAAGACGCTGAGTCTAGAAACCAGACTTCCTGATTTTTTTTATGTCTTCCAGGCATTTTTTATGTCTCACCTCTTATACAATTTTTAAACAATGTTTTCTGTAAATACTAAAAGGAGGTAATTAATAAAAAAAATAGATTTTTGGGATTTTTAAATATTTGTGATATTTGTCAACTTTTAACAACTTGTAATTTGCTGTGATTTTTTTTTTTCTTACTGTCAATACATAGTCACTTTCCTAAAGAAAGCTGGAGAGAATAAGGGCTGTTCTATAAACATGTTCTGATTCTCTGCCCAATAGCAAATATTGGTTTAGATGAATGAAGAAAATCTTTAAACTTCTCCCATTTTACTTAATTGATAAAGGTAAAAGGAAAAACAGACCATGAGCAAACCAATATCCCCTCCACCCTTATAACTGTATGTTTGCATTTAATAAACACTAATGTGGATATGAGTCCATTAGCAGTTAGGTTTTGGAGATTAGTTAGCATTTATCTGTTTAATGCTCCCAACCCGTCATGGTAGAACTGCAAGATATACCTAAATCTAGGTGCATAAACTGGCCCTATGTCTAATTGGTGGATTTGATCAGTTTAAATGTGTGTCTTTGTGTAAAGCTTGATTACTGAATCAAGCCTTAAATATTTGAAATTAAATGTTAAAACATTGCTAAAGTGAATTCTAAAGAAACATAAATTAATTGAACATTGAGTTCATAAATCGTATGTTTAAACAAGAAATATTTTCATAGTGGATCACTACACACTATTGTTTTACAATACTGCAGCTGAGTAAAGCTGCATTGATATATGTCAAAGGTTCTTAATCTAAGGTCCATAGGTCCTTGGAGTTTATATACAAGATGTTATATGTGTGTCTTTAGGAAAAAAATTCATGGTTTCATCAGATTTCACAGGCATCCATGACCTAAAAACAAAGATTGAGAACTATGAAAATTCAATTGCTTTGAATTTTCAATGAAAGTAAAAGGTGTTTAGGGTATCTAAAGACTGTAGAGGTACAGGGAAACTTGGTAAATGTTGCTATTGGAACTGTAATTTACAGACATCTCTTTGGAAAAATGCAAACAGATATTGATAGTATGGTGGAGCAGGGAAATCATAAATCCTATATAATAAAGAGGGAATATGCAAATTGACCATCACGCCACCACAAATACGGCAGCGCCCACAGTGGAGGGTGGGGGTACCATAACACAAGATGGCTGTGCCCACAGCAGAGGCTGAGTTCCCGTAACGAGCCTTAACAAGCAATCAGCAGGGACCTGAGTCTGTGCCCCCCCGCCCCTGCCCCTGTGGAGCTTGACAGGGGACCTCAGGCAGCGCCCCCCGCCTTGGCACCAGACCGGGGGACCTCAGGCCGCGCCTCCCGCCCAGCAGGGCTTGACAGGGGACCTCAGGCCATGCCCCCTGCCCCGGCACCAGGCCAGGGGACCTGAGGCTGCACCCCCATCCGGGGGGCTTGACAAGGGTGGGACCATCTGGGTCTGGATCTAGCCCATTGGGGGACCAGCCAGTTCTTGGTCTCATGCGATTTTGAGGTGCATGTGGGTGGGCAGGGACTTGACTCTGGGTCCCGTGGTGCACCCCAGACTCTGACAGGAGGAAGATTTTCATATATATATACATTTTACTAATTTTCTTTCATCTCTGACACTTCTATTTTAAAGAAAGGGCAAATAACAATATTAAAATATTTCCTCTAATTAATCCCCTTTTAATGTGTATGAATTTCGTGCACTGGGCCACTAGTATAGAATAATTAACAAGAGGGTACATTTTATGTCCATACTACCCAAAGCAATCTATAGATTCAATGCATTCCCCATTAAAATACCAACGGCATATTTCACAGACCTTGAAAGAACACTCCAAAAATTCATCTGGAATAAAAAAAGACCCCGAATAGCCACAGCAATCCTGAGAAAGAAGAATAAAGTAGGAGGGATCTCAATACCAGTTTTCAAACTGTATTACAAAGCCACTATTCTCAAAACAGCCTGGTACTGGCACAAGAACAGACATATAGATCAATGGAACAGAATAGAGAATCCAGATATTGACCCAAACCACTATGCTCAATTAATATTTGACAAAGGAGGCATGAACATACAGTGGAATAAAGACAGTCTCTTCAATAAATGGTGTTGGGAAAATTGGACAGATACATGCAAAAAAATGAAGCTAGACCACCAACTTACGCCATACACAAAAGTAAACTCAAAATGGATAAAGGACTTAAACATAAGACGGGAAACCATAAAAATACTAGAGGAATCCATAGGCAGCAAAATCTCAGACATATGCCAAAAGAACTTCTTCACTGATACTGCCCCTAGGGCAATGGAAGCTAAAGAGAAAATAAACAAATGGGACTACATCAAAATAAAAAGCTTTTTTACAGCAAAAGAAACTATCAACAAAACAACAAGAAAGCCCACTGCATGGGAGAACATATTTGCAAATGGCATCACTGATAAAGGTTTAATCTCCAACATCTACAGGCAGCTTATACAACTTAATAAAAGGAAGATAAATGATCCAATAAAAAAGTGGGCAATGGACCTAAATAGAATCTTTTCCAAAGAAGACAGAAGGAAGGCCAAGAGACACATGAAAACATGCTCAACGTCACTAATTATCCGAGAGATGCAAATCAAAACAACCATGCGGTACCATCTCACACCTGTCAGAATGGCTATCATCAACAAATCAACAAACGACAAGTGTTGGCGAGGATGTGGAGAAAAAGGAACCCTCGTGCACTGCTGGTGGGAATGCAGACTGGTGCAGCCACTGTGGAGAACAGTATGGAGTTTCCTCAAAAAACTGAAAATGGAACTCCGATTTGACCCAGTAATCCCACTCCTAGGAATATATCCTAAGAAACTGGGAACACCAATAAGAAAGGATATATGCACCCTATGTTCATAGCAGCACAATTTACAATAGCTAAGATCTGGAAACAGCCTAGGTGCCCATCAGCAGATGACTGGATCAGAAAACTGTGGTACATCTACACAATGGAAGATTATGCTGCCATAAAAAAGAAGGAATTCTTACCATGTGCAGCAACCTGGATGGAATTGGAGAACATTATGTTAAGTGAAATAAGCCAGTCATTGAAAGAAAAATACCACATGATCTCACTCATTTATGGATAATAAAGAACATTAAAAACTTGAACAAAAAGATAGATACAGAGGCAGTAAAGCATCAAACAGTCTGTCAAATTACAGCAGGAAGGTTAGGGAGAGGTGGGGAAGATAAGAGATCAATCAAAGGACTTGTATACATGCATATAAGCATAACCAATGGACACAAAACTCTGGGGGGTGAGGGCATATATGGGAGTGGGGTGGAGGGGGGGCAATGGTAAGATATGTACACATATAATACCTTAATAAAAAAAAATAAAAAAAAAAGACAGTACATTATAGAGCTGGACCAATGGGGTAAAATCCTGGTCCTACCATTTACTAGCTGTGTATCCTTGGATAAGTTATTTAACTTTTCTATATTCCAGTTTCTCCTTTTTCATGGGGATAATAATAGTATCTACCTCATAGGTAGTAAGGATTAAAATAAATTAATATCTGGGAAGTGCCTAAAACAGTGCTTGCCTTAATAAGTACTGCACACATGTTAGCTGTTATTAATATTACTGTTACTATAATTATTATAATTATTGCTACTGCTGCTGCTGCTGTTGTAGAATGCCACCAGGGCAAGTATGAGGCTGGTTTAGGGACTGAACAAGATTTGGTATTCTAATCCAGGAAGCCCACAACCTTTTTATGTAAAGGTTCATATAGTAAATAGTTTAGGCTTTGCAAGTCATATGGTCTCTGTTGAAACCATTTGCAGTCATAGACACTATGTAAAAGAATGGACGTGACTGTGTTTCAAAAACCTCTTATTTACAAGAATAGGTGGAAGGTTTTTCTACCTCAGTTCAATCAGTTGAATATGCTTTATGTCTACAAAATATAATAATAATTTTTGAAAACCCTGATTGATTAAGTACTTGATGGATAAAGGAATAGTAAGTATTTATAAATTGCTACAACATTTGCATGTTAAAGAAACTGTAGAGTAATATTTCTTAAACTTTCACCTATGTCAGAATTTAACACATGGATTACTGAGTCTCATCCCCAGAGTCTGACTTGTAGATCTGGAGTGGGACCTGAAAATTGCATTTCTAATAAGTTTCCAGGTGTTGCTGATGGAACACTATTGAAATGGAAGCAACCAGGGGAATGGCTCCCTGAACCTAATTCTAACCAATAAGAAAACAGATTCAAAATGGAAGAAAACTTGAGATGAACCATCTCTATTATTTGCTATTAATTTATTTTAATTTTTCCACTTTTAATTCAGTAGCTATATATTTTAGCTTCCCTTCTCTGCCTAGTACTCTTTTAAGTGTAGTGGATACAGATGAAAAACAATATGACAGTAACAGCCTTTGATGTCAATGTCAAGAGTGTTTAGTGGAGTAAAGAAAACGTACACTTATGGATCAATTAGAGAATAATTAAACATATTTCCTCAGGTTTCAGAATGTGCAATTTAGGTATAAATGGCATCAGTACTCAAAAATGATTAGAAGGAGCCTAAACTAATGACATGAAATTTATTCAATCAAGGCACACAGAGGACACTTTGATGAAGTTATAGGAATCTCAGACTGCTCTACTAACCAATACATATCCTGTAAAGAGTAAGATGATTGGGCTTACTCTGTGCCAGTCTACTAGCGATCTGACACCACCTATCATTAAACATGGGCAGATACACAGTTGTTCTAGAGGCTCTTGGTTTAGGTCAGAGTTTCTCAATCTCAGCTCTGTTGACATTTTTGGAAGGATAATTGTTTGCTGTGTTTGGGGAAGGGCTATCCTGTGCATCATAGGATGATTAGCAGCATCCCTGGACTCTATCCACTGGGTGCCACTACCTTCACCCATTTACTTGTGATAGGCAAAAATGTCTCCAGACATTGCCAGATGTCCCATAGGGGCAAAGTAACTCCTATTTCAGAAATACTGGTTTAGTGCAAATCAGTATATATATTAAATCGGTGTAGTCTACTCTAGCTAAATATTTAAAGACAGGGAGAATAAAATGTTCTTGCAGTCTTTTAGTATAATCTTATTACTCAGTTTTGGTTCAATAATCTGGAGCTCTGTAAAAATTCTTTAAATTAAAGATAACAGTTTAAAATATCTTGGCATTTGAATTCATGGAATAATTCATGCAGTTCATTTAGCAAATTATCTGACATATAGGAGAAAATTCTTGAATAACATTATCTTAGTCATTAGAAAAAAATGAAAATACTGAAAAAAGAAAACACATATACTCACTCTTATGAAGAAATACAAGTCCTATTCCCCTCCCTTGAATTATACCCCTAGAGTTAGCCATTGCTAAGTTAGTTGTATATCTTCCTGTCTTTTCCATGCCTGTACAAACATCTTTGTATAAGGTTATATGTGTGCATACTTATAAAATTTTAAATGGTTGAATAGTTCTTTGATATACAGATGTATGTACCATAATTTAACCACTTCCTATTATTGATATCATCATGCTAAAATGTATTTTTATATAAGAAATATAATTTCATATGCAGAAAATTTGGAAAACAGGAACAGAACTATTAACATTATAATAATTAACTTAAATCCCATAACCTGTTAACAATAATGATACAACATTTTGGTATATTTTCTTCTACTTTTATTCATCCATACATTTAAAAAGCTATGTAATTACAACCCTCTTAATTTTTTTATTTGGCTATTTTAAATTATAGCTTAAGTAAACTTATAACCGTTGTCTACAAAACACATATCTCAGCTTAAAATAGATAGCAGTAGGAGGTTGGATATTGTAAGAGGAGTTCTTTAAATTCAGGGGTTCCTAATCTCACATCTAATGCCTGGAATCAATCACCTGGGTTTCAGGAATTTGGAGGTAAATACCCTGAAATTGCATGCCAGATTTTGGGCATAGCTGTATTTTCCTAGGAAGGGGATTCATAGCAGTGTGAAATAGATTAACTGAAAGCTTGTCTCCCAAAAGTTTGAGGACTGTTGTTTGAATAGCATTTTTACAAACTCGAGGATCCTGGAGGATAAAGTAAGCACAGTAGCATAGCTCATTTTCTGAATCTTTTGTATATAATTTTACAGATGGTTTTCCCTCTGGTTAATAGTTGATATTGGCATAGAGATTATACATAAAGTGTAGAGGGTAAGCATGATGATGTGTGTATGATCATTTGTTTGTTTTTCCCTTGAGGAGAGAGTGTTGCATGGGATAAAAAGCAGGGTGGTGAGGTAATTCATCATTTTGAAACCTGTTCTCTGGTGATGGATGGATAGATTGCTAAAGTAACTCAATAATCTTCATTTTTTCCAGGTTATTCACAGATCAGTGAGCATTATCGTTAATAAAGCAATGGAATGCTTTTGTGTCCTTGCCTGCATTATTCCTCAGGTTTTGACAGGAAAAGACTTTTAATTTGAGAAGAACCTCTTATTTAAAATTACATTATATTTAAGAGTGTGTTGCTGGAGCATTTACTGTGACTCTCATGAATATATTAGAATTATATTGCCTACACAAATTACACAGTTTGAGTTTCTATTTTAGTAATAGCCCCCTTCAATGCTAACTAACTCAGATGCTATATTATTTTCAGGTAGGTACAAAAACTTTCCCAGCCATTTTCCCCTAGGTTACATATGTATACTACTGCAGATCTTAAAATAATTCTAATAACTTGTATTAGAGTGAAAGGTGGCTGGCTTTGTATAGGGCAAGAGTGATATTTGTATCCAGTCCAATATTTGAAACTGATATTTTAGTTTGATTAAATTAAAAGGTAACAATATGCTATCGCATAGATTAACTTTTTAAGGATCATTCAAAACAATTTGTGACCCATCCCTTTGGAATTGATCTATATTGTGCAAGTGTATTAGAAATAACATGTGATGTGTTTTTACTTTCATTTTTTAAAATCTTTATTGTTGAAAGTATTACAGATGTTCCCTCCCCCCCCCATTGACCCCTTCTAGCCCACACTCAAGCCCCCCAGGCCTTCATCACACTATTGTCTGTGTCCATGCGTTATGCATATATGTATACAAGTTCTTTGGTTAATCTCTTCCCACTCACACACCCCCACCTTCCCTCTGAGATTTGACAGTCACATATTATATTAAGAAAACATAGGATTCTCTTTACTTTTTTGATATTTTCTCACCTAACTTGCTACTATACATTTTCTGGCTAAACCTTGCAACAAGTAGACCTTTACTTTTTCTTGAAAGGAAATATTTGTTTTCTTTTTCTGCTTATCAAAGTAATTCATGCTTATGATAAGAAATGTTCACAATACCAAATATATGAAGAATGTAAAAATTAAATTGACGAGATGATTGTTTTTAAATGTTTTTATTTATTTTAGAGAGAAAGGAAGGGAGAGGGATAGAGAGATAGAAACATCAATCGGCTGCCTCCTGCACATCCCCCAATGGGGACTGAGCCTAGAACCCAGGCATGTGCCCTGACTAGGAATCAAATCGGGATCCTCTTGGTTCATGAGTCAATGCTCAACCACTGAGCCACACCGGCTGGGCTTGGTTTGGTTTAAAAGTGGCTTTCCTCTTATTACTTACTAAGTATTTCAGCCTTATTTTATTTATAGTCTCAAAACTACTTTAATGTTTGAAAATTAAAACAAATTCCCCCAGATTGCTCAATATATTATCATTTTGTAAGCAAATTCATTGTTGTCGTCTAAGTTTAAAAATTCTAGAGCTTTTTTTCCTTACCATGGCTTTTAGTGTCCTAACTATGTTTATCGCTTTTCAATATTTATATAGTTTATTGACAAAGGAAAAAACAGATCCTTCTACAAATAACTTGGTAAAAATCTGAATTTCCCATGAGAGGAACCAATGTCACCCCAATAAATTCAATAATAAATAAATAAATATAAAGAGGTAGTAAATTTGAGTTCATATATTGAATAAATTAACTTATGGGAAAGGATCACCCTCCCCCCCCCCTTTTTTTTTAATGTTATCACAAGGCTCTAGTGGGAAGGAGAGAGCATATTTTAGAGGTCAAGCTATTAAAATTAAAGCATTTTCCCCCCAGAATGTATAGTATAGAAAATATTTCATTTTTTATATGTTTATATGCTCCTTTTTACAAGAGTAAAGACCAAAGGACTTGTATGCATGCATATAAGCCCAACCAATGGACACAGACAACAGGTGGGTGAGGGCATGAGTGGGGGGGTAATAGGGGGATGAGGACACATATGTAATACCTTAATCAATAAAGAAATTAAAGATTGAAAAAAAAGACCACTCTTGTAAATCACAGTTATTATGATTATTAGATTAGAAACGAAGTTTTACTGAAATAAATGTTTCTACGGGGATTGCAGGGATTTTTGTTTTGTTTTGTCTGTAGCCGAGCATTTCGTTTATTACTCTCTGCCTCACTAAGAGGAAAGAATTGTTTTCTTCTTTTTTAAAATTTGTTTTTATTGACTTCAGAGAGAGGAAGGGAGAGGGAGAGAGATAGAAACATCAATGATGAGAGAGAATCATTGATCTGCTGCCTCCTGCACGCCCCCTATAGTGGATCTAGCCTGCAACCCGGCATGTGCCCTGACCGGGAATTGAACTGTGACCTCTTGGTTCATAGGTTGACACTCAATCACTGAGCCACACCTGTGGGATAGGAATTGATTTCTTTTAACAAAGTGTAGCCTGTCATAGTTTGGTAGTGTAAGCATGTCATATATACACGAGTTTTAGAGATGTCTTCATTGATCACTATATTTTGTCCCGCCATAAATATTTAAGTCCTAGTAACCTCAACTCCCCAAATTTGATTTTAGAAAATAAATCAAAGAACAGTAATCTTGCATTTCCAGGCTCTTTTCATATATTTGCCATTAAAAATAAGCAATGTTTTGCCCAGCTGGTGTTTCTCAGTGGTTGAGTGTCTACCCATGAACCAAGAGGTCCCTGGTTTGATTCCCAGTCAGGGCACATGCCCAGGTTGCAGGCTCAATCCCTAAACTACAGTAGGGGGCATGCAGGAGGCAGACAATCAATGTCTCTCTGTCATCAATGTTTCCATCTCTCTATCCCTCCCCCTTCCTCTCTCTTTAAAAAAAAATCAATAAAACATATTTTAAAAAGCAGTGTGGCTATTCTCCCCTTTCCATTCACCCCAACCACCACTATAGGAATCAATATTCCTAACTTACCCCACAGACCTCCTCCTCTCATGAATGTGGTTTACATTTTTTATTCTCATTGTATTTTTGCATTAGAGGTTTTTAAAAATACAAGAAGTTTTTGAGAACTTCTAGACTTGTACTGTTTTTTATCTCACTTTTCATACCCATTGTGAATATGTCCCTTTTGAAAATGATATCTTTCTTGTCCAGAGATTAAGCGCTTAAGTGTGTCTTACATATATATATATATATATATTCTTGATCACAAGAGGAATCTAGTAAGAGTACCAGATATTCATTGTTTGTTACCACAAATACATTTGCAGCTTGTGTACTTTCCTTGTAGCTGTATGCGTTTTATCTGAAAACACACACACACACACACACACACTCACTCATTCACTCACTTAAGACATGTTAGATATGTGTAACAGTTACTGATTTTTTTTTTTTTACCAAAGACCTAAAACTAATACTTTTTATTTGAAAAGTTAGGGGAGCATCGACTATAAACTTGGTGTCTCTGTTTTATCATATGTAAACTTAGAATAAAAATTAGAATTCACCCAGCCGATTTGACTCAGTGGTTGAGCACCGACTTATGAGCCAGGAGGTCACAGTTCGATTCCCAGTCAGGGACCATGCCAGGATTGCAGGCTTGATCCCCAGTAGAGGTGTGCAGGAGGCAGTTAATCAATGATTCCCTCTCATCATTGATGTTTCTATCTCTCCCACTCTCCTTTCCTTTCTGAAATCAGTAAAAATATATTTAAAAAATTGGAATTCATTAAATAATATATAGAATGCCTGGCCAGCATGCCTCAGTGGTTGAGCATCCACCCATGAATCAGGAGGTCATGGTTTGATTCCTGGTCAGGGCATATGCCTGGGTTGCGGGCTCAGTCCCCAGTTGAAGGAGTGGGGGTGATTCTCTCTCATCATTGATGTTTCTATCTCTCCCTTTCCCTTCCTCTCTGAAATCAATAAAAATATATTTTAAAAAATAGCATATAGGATGCTTTATACTAACTTCTGTGTGTCTTAGACATACATTGTTGAAAACAGAACGTCTCTGTTTGGGAAGGGATGTTAAAGAGTGTTGGACAGAGAGACTTGACAACTAATTTAAGAGAGTGATATGTACTATGAAGAAAAGATAGGGTGATATGACAGGAAGTGACTATTGATAGGGGTAGGGAGGTGCCCCCTTAGATGCTCTGATGGTCAGGGAAGGCCACTCAGGAGGCTGGCATTTGCATGTAGTAACACCAAAATATGATGATAAGGCATACACTTTTGAAGATCTGAGTGAGGAGCCTTCTAAGCAGCTGGCACTGTGTCAGAGGTCTAAGGTGGGGGTCTGTTGGGATATAGAAAGGTTACTATGACAGGGACACAATGAACAAGTTAATCAAGAGTGGTATTTGTTATAGTACCCCAAATGAGGCCATTTGTAAGCATACAAATAATTGCTACCTGTTTTTTTGCAGCAACGCTGTGCCCCAATAATTTCTTATATGCAAACTTTTCTAGCTTTTGAAATATGATTTCCTGTTTGATGATTGCTGTACTTCTGTGGGAAAATATACATAATGTTTAATTTGGTTTATTAGTTTGATGTAGTTGTATGATTCAATAGCTTTGATGATAGGACCTCAGCTGAAGGTCTAGAGAACTTCAAAAAAAAATAATAAAATGAAGCATTAAATCCAGGACACAGAATGTTCTGTGTGTAAAAATAGATTAAATGCGAATAATATATTAATGTGAGCCCTTGCCATTTTTCCTCTGATCTCTCGCCAAAACTGTCAGGGCCTTGTGCCCAGTATTTTTCTTCAGAGGCAGAGAAGGTCTCTTGCCACCTTTAGAAAAAACTCTGGTTTAAGGCAATGACCTACTGTTCATTTTTCATATACAGAATCCCACACACAATTTTAGAAATGAAAACATTACCTTACATTTTACATTTATGAATTTGGAGAATTTTTCAAAGATTATTTTCTTTATGTTTTCAAATTCTAACCCATTAATATGGTTCAGTTTTTATTCTTATAATTTTAAAAATTGTACAAATGAATATATATAAAATAGTTCTATTTTGAAAATATGAAGATACTTTCTGTTTTATTGGATTTCTCTTGGACACATTACATGCACACAGTATATTTCTCTTGTAACAACACATGTAGTAACCCTAAAGTTTATTTTCTTTCTTGTTACATTAGTTTTTAATTAAAGAAAACAACTAGTTGGAAGCAGTTACTTTCTGTGAAATGTAATGAAGATTTATTTTGGAAGTGACCTTCACTTTATTAGCTGAAACAGTAATCAGCAGAATGAATAGAATAATCAAATTATATACAAACTCATAAATCATCATGAATAGTGCTGTCAAAAGTTCAGCTATTAATGGGTCCTATTGTTTTGCAGCTGTATTAAAAAATTGCAACTGCTGATTTCTACCTTGATAGGCACTGAAATTGCTTTTTTAAAGGCTCTATAGGATAGGGATACTAGCAAAAAATGTTCACAACTGTTAATTTATCTGTAATACAATTTGATGTCACCAGGGCAAAGTTGAAATTGAGTACAGTGTTGGTATGTTCTCTTAGTAAAATTTGACCCATTGTTGGAAACAGTACTCAATTAGAGTTCTATTGATTTAAATGTCTGTTGTTTGGGATTAATGGAAGTGGCAGTTTAATATTTGAAACTTATAGAAAAAAACTCTCATTAGATCAATCTTTAAATTTCTCAGAAACTGTTTATTCTTTTAAACTTTAATTACAATGGCACAAATGGGCAATTCCTTGTTGCTGAGCTTTGTGATTTTTATATTTGCATGTATGGGAATGGTAGATCTCCACTACTCATGTCGTATAGTTGCTGATACATAAAAACCAGCTCTGCCCTAGCTGGTTTGGCTCAGTGGATAGAGCGTCGGCCTGTGGACTGAGGGGTCCCAGGTTTGATTCCTGTCAGGGGCACATGCCTGGGTTGAGTGCTCAATCTCCAGTAGGGGGCATGCAGGAGGCAGCCAATCAATGATTCTCTGTCATCATTTATGTTTCAATCTCTCTCTTTCTCTCCCTTCTTCTCTGAAATCATTAAAGAGATTATACACACACACACACACACACACACACACACACACACGCGCGCGCGCACACGCACACACTGAGGGGCCAGATTATTATGATCTCTGAACGCATAATAATCTGGCCACTCAGTGTGCGTGTGTTATATTAGAGGCCCGGTGCATGAATTCGTGTATGGGTGGGGTCCGGCCATCCTGGCCAGGAGGAGGGGACATGGGCGGTTAGCCAGCCTGCCTGCTGGTTGAACTCCTGGTTGAGGGGACAGTTTGCATATTAGCCTTTTATTATATAGGATATACACTGAGTGGCCAGATTATTATGCGTTTAGATATCATAATAATCTGGCCACTCAGTGTATATATCTCCTATATAATAAAAGCCCAGCGACTGATCAGCGGAACAACCGGTCGACCAGTTGCTGTGATGTGCACTGACCACCAGGGGGCAGACAGTAAACGCAGGAACCGCCCCCTGGTGGTCAGTGCACTCCCACAGTGGGTGTGCCGCTTGGCTGACCAGGATGAGCGGCGCTCCCACAGCAGTAGTAGCTGCTCAGAGGGTGAGTCCATAGCCACTCAGCTGACCAGGATGAGCAGCTGCTCCCGCAGCGGGCTGATCCCCACAGGCCGCGAATCCTGTGCATCGGGCCTCTAGTATATAAATGAACAAGCTCTAAGCACAGCTTATCCGAGCCTGTTAAGTAGCACATGATCTCACTCATCTAGGGGAAATGATGAACAACATAGACTGATGAACAAGAACAGACCCGGAGACAAGGAAGCATAGATCAGAATGTCGGACCTCAGAGGGAAGGTAGAGAAGGGTGGGGATAAGGGGGAGAGATCAACCAAAGGACTTGTGTGCATTCATATGAGCCTAACCAGTGGTCATGGACAACAGGAGAGGTGGGGGCATGCGTGGTGGGGAGGGGTTTGGGATGGGAATGGGGGGATGAGGACAAATATGTAATATCTTAATCAATAAAGACATTTTTTAAAAAATAAAGTGAATTTATGTTTGAAAAAAATCTAAGACTTTTTGCAATAAGAAAACAAGTTGTCTTTTTTAAGTATATGATTTTATTTTGTATCTTTGAAAGTGACATTTTCTCTTTTTTCATCTAATTTTGACAAAGACATGTTCACAAGCTAAGAAATTGGTCTTTACTCTCAGCCACTAGATACACCCAGATATTAATTTCACATGATCATTGCTAATTTTTTAAATCTCTATTTTTATTTAATTAAATCTTTAACTCTCAAATGTAAGAAAGGTATAAAGAATATCTCTGTATTAAATGGTATATAGCTGAGGTATAAAATGGTTATTCTAAGTAAGAGGAATTCAAAATAAGATGTAAACTTTGATTTATCACTGGCTCTCTTCTCATAGATAGATTTTTTTTAAATCTAAAGACAGAAGCTGAGATAAATCTAAATTCTCAGGCTTTCCCATGATAACTCTATGACCTTTGCAGTCAATTTGAAATGGAAACACCCTAATCTTTTTCAGAAAAATAAATTGTGGCCACCTCAAAGCACCAAATACTTGTACTTATTCCATATTTTCTATAGCTGATAAAATGAATGGATACTCTTGGAATTCTACCAATTCTGTTAACATTTGCATTTTTCTCTCTTTGATTGGTTTCTTTTTATTTTAGAATATCCATATTTTAAATTTTAATGCACAACATCCTGAATAATAGTCATTTAATATAGAACATACATGGTAAGGTAAATAAAAATATTTTAAAAACTTAGTGACCAACTGAGTCATAGAGATTGCAATGACCAGTATCTACAGGGACCAGTGAGATCATAGAAAGTAAGTGAAGTGGGTGGAAGGAGAGAAAAGGAGTAGTAGAGACCATGGTGAATTGTTGAGCACATGATGCATCTAAAGGGAGCAGCTGCTATACAATCATTACTCTCAATTTGCAAGCTCAGTGTTGCCAGATTTTCTCCTTTCCAAGGAGCCAGAAATCCAGATTATTATTATGATGGTAGCTTTTCTTTTTCTTTGTTTTTCACTGTCATACAAAACTTGTCTACCAGCAACTTTATCCCATGGGCTTCCACTTGGCAACTCCTTGTGATAGATAATTCTACATTTAAGAGGATGATATCTTTCACCAAATTGAGATTCTAAAAAATATTTTATAGTAATTTTATAATGCTTCTTCATTGCATCACACTCATGCTAAGCAACTATGTTAGGTAGTAAATTTATGCCATGCATATGCCACCTCGGAAGACTAGATTTGGATTTTGAGTTACTGTATAAATTGAGCATCCCTTAAAAAAACCACAAGCATTCCAGTGGTGTTTTTGTTCTCATAAATCGGCAGTCTAGAAATTCTGGGATTAACCTTTGACTCTGTTCTAATTACATTGTTGTTCTCAGTTTTTTGAAGCTATACTTTCCTCATTTTCCACTCTTCTGCCATGGTCCAGGGTTTATCACTTCCTGGATTCCTGCTATAATCCCTGTAGCTGGCCTCCAGTACCCATTGTCTGCCTTCTTCATTGAACTGACTTGTCACTTCCAGTGGCATTCTGTTGTTTGTTACATCAGATCCAGATGCTTCTATCTACCTTTTACCCCAATTCCATAATCATTTTATCCTTCAACACCTTCCTGTTATTCCCCAATTTGAGTATCCATGTAGGTATCTGTGCACGTTTTACTTTTCTGCATTTTCTCTCATTTGCCACCTTTTTCCAATCTGCCCCCCACCTTGAACATTCTAACCTGTTCCTCTTCAAGGTTTGACTCAGGCCTAGCCATCAGTTCTTCCACTACCTCTGGTTGCTAGAAACTATGTGGTTTTAGGCAAGTAGTTTAACTTCTCTGATTTTCTGCAGCAGGGAATTTGTCTAGCTGTCTTAAAAGTTTCTACCTATTCTGACATTCTGTAACTCCTTTTTCTCGAACACATGTTGACCTCTCTCTTCTTTGAACTCCCTTGTAATAATACTTCTAGTCTCTACCGCATAATATAGGTTTTAACTTTTCTCTAGTTGTTACGCTTAATAAAGTCATTTGTCTCATATGCTTAATAGAAGGCTAATTCTGTGACTTATATTTACCATTTATTGTGAAAGTGCAATGCAGTAGTTAATTGGTTGCTTTGAACAAATTCAATCTTATTTACAGGCCTAGATGAATCATGGCTGACAGCTCTAACTTCAGTCTCAAGCTAGTACCATTAACCTTTGGACTGAGAAGGCTTGCAGCCCTTACCTAGGATTTGGCTAACACCAGTGACTATCCTTTGTTTTATTTCACTATTGAATAGATATGTGCCAAAGGTAAAAAGTGAAAATATCTAGGATCGCAGAAGCCTGGGTCACTTTTGTGTGGAACCATACCCATTTAAAATGGCACAGTCAGTCTTGAGTTGGGGTTTAGTTAGGAGGAGCAGTTAAAGGAAATCAAGTTGATTTGGGTGGTATGGAGAAGGTATAGAGGGTGAATAAGTTAAAGGAATCCAGGAACCACACAAAAATAAGGCTAACTATTTGACCTGGAGTCAGTTTTGTAATAAATAGCTAAAGGTGAAATTATTGAACATATAACTCACAGGAGGAAAGAACATAATTTTTGTGAGGTAATTATACCTCAGCCATCTAACAGGGTTCTTTGAGAGGGATAAATCAGGTGTGAACAAGGGAGAGCCAGTGAACACTTAGATTTTCAAAAAGCCTTTGATAACGTTTTATACCAAAGACTGCTTTAAAAAATGTCTGCTCTCCACAGGTTGGGGGGAAAGTTTAGTTATGCATAAAGATCTAGTTTAAACACAGGAAGGAAGGAACGGGTGTTTTAAATGAATTCTTTAGTTGCATGGGGAGATTTTTGCAGTAGGCTCTCCCAAGAATCATTGTTTAGTGTTTTAGTTTCTTTAACATTTTTATAAATTATTGGATATTTGCAGAGTAACTCTCCCAGCTGCGTCCCAATTTATAGTTGACACTGAAAGCTTGTAGGTAGTAAAATACTAAGCTGAAAGAGTGTTAGCTGAAGGACTGTTTTTACAAGACGGTGTGAGAAAGCAGGAAAATAGCAGGAGTGACTATCTCTAGGAAGATGGCTCTGCACATATTTTCAACCCATGAAAGGGATCTAGGAGTTTTTATTGTGTCTGCATTCAGAAAGACCCACATAATACTGGACATAGTCATGAAGGGCATTAGAAATAGAAGGGAGATTATTATTGCCCTGATTCAACACGGATGCCTATTTTCTGTGCTATTTGTACAATTTGAGTTTTGTAGACTAGCCAGCAAAATGGATCAAGGATTTAAATAAGGATTATTCAAGTAAGAAATGAATCTATCAGGTACAGAACATCAAAGCGGAGAAAGAAGCTGAGATGGAGATTGCTCAAAAGAAATCTCATGGCAAGCCCAAGTAGGTTTACTGTTGACTTATTTACAACACCCCAAAAGTTTGAACCAAGGCCTTCCTGTTAAATTTGAAAGATCTGTTTTTAAATGTATTTTCTTAAGTAGATATGTGACAGATAAGAAACATGAGGCTGTTAGCCTGAGTGTTCAGACTGAGTCTTCAGTTTTATTAAGAGCTCTGTTTTTATAATAGATACAGAGAACATTTTGATAGTAGCCAGATGAGAGGGGGGTGGGGATAGGTGAAAGAGGGGAAGGAATTAGAATGTAATCTTGTCAGTTATAAAAATAGTCAGGACAGCATAGGGAATATAGTCAATATTATTCTAATAGCTATGGTGTCTCTGGGAGATCACTTCGTAAGTTAAATAAATGTCTAATCACTATGTTATACACCTGAAACGTCAACTGTAATTGAAAAATTTTAAAGATTTTTAAAAAGAGCTTAGTTTAAATTATATGTTTAAAAAGTAGTCAGGAAACACCAAATCTTTCCCATGAAAAGTTATATTGATGTCATTTTGATAGGCTATATGTAAGAATAATTGAGTTGGCCTGGGCGTTTGGCCCCAATACAAATCAGGGAGCCATTGTACACATGACCTATAGTTACAGAACCTAGGTTGTGACCCAAGCATAGAGGTTGGCCCCCAATATTTTTAGAAGGATTTATTTTAAAGATTGAATGATGGCTTGTGTTCTGTAATTTATGCTAATTTATTCTGGGGCCCTGGTGCAGTTATTAATACAGATCTGTTTCTGTCATCCAATAATAGTTTTATTGTGATTTTTTTTCCTATAGAAGGTTAAATTTAAGGACAGCTGGAAAAGCTGAAAAGAAATGAATATATCATCTACAGAATGTCACCAAGAACAGAAGAAGCTAGATATACGTCTAAGATCTATAAAATAGTGGCAGTTTCTGGGAGTGAATTTTCTGAAGGCTATGTATTGTTTTTTGACAGCTTTTTTTTAAGTTAAACATGATGATTATGCCTTCTAAGAGTGACAGCAGTGCCTAAAGGGTAATCTATCTGCCCACAACCTTTTCAATAAGTATAAAATTTGCATCAAAATCCCCAGTTGGACTCAAATACTTGTACCATATAATTTCTTGAATTATCAATAATGCTGTGCCCTTCCAGGTCTATGGCAACTCATTTAAGGCACAGAAATGAATTCGTTCCTTATGCCCTTCTATCTAGGGCAGTGGCTCTCAACCTTTCTAATGCCACGACCCTTTAATACAGTTCCTTTAATACAGTTCCTCTACAGCAGCGGTTCTCAACCTGTGGTTCCCGATTCACAGGTTGAGAACCGCTAGCAGGGTCACCTAAGACCATCGGAAAACACAGATATTTACATTACGATTCATAACAGTAGCAAAATTACAGTTATGAAGTAGCAACGAAAATAATTTTATGGTTGGGGGTCACCACAACATGAGGAACTGTATTAAAGGGTCGCGGCATTAGAAAGGTTGAGAACCACCGCTCTAGGCGTCCTCAAACTGCGGCCCGTGGGCCACATGCGGGTGTTTTTGCCGTTTTGTTTTTTTACTTCAAAATAAGATATGTGCAGTGTGCATAGGAATTTGTTCATAGTTTTTTTTAAACTATAGTCTGGCCCTCCAATGGTCTGAGGGACAGTGAACTGGCCTCCTGTTTAAAAAGTTTGAGGACCCCTGCATAGGGCTTAGTACCCAGAGTATTCAGTAGCAATCTTGATGAAGGGCCAGGAGATAGGTTGTTCAGGTTGTTAACCGTCAGCTGTCTCTAATTATTACACCCAGGTAGAGGAAGAGCATTTCAACAGAATCTCAACACACTACCCTTACAGGAAGACTATCAGTCACATTTGATTGTTACTCATTTCAGAGGGGAGACTGTTCTCATGAATATGTGAATTATATTAAACTTGTCTTCAGGAGGACATCTTCCTGCTATATGTAGCCCATCAGCAATTCTTGTCAGCTTTATGTCTGAAATATGTCCCCAATCTTTCTGCTTCGGCTCCATTGCCGCTACCCTGCTTCAGGTCACCATCGTCTTTCACTTGGTCTCCTGCAGATGTAACTGGTCTCTTCTACTCCACTCTTTTCCCCTTGACAGTTCTCCACAAAGCAGCCAGGCTCATCTTTTAAAATACACAAATCTGATCATGTCACTGCTCTGCTTAAAACCATCTGGTGGCTTCTCATTGTACTTAGAATAAAATTTAAAGTCCTCAGTCTGGCCTTTAAAGACTTGCATGACCAGGCCCGTATCTCTGTGATTCCAATTATACTATAAATCTAACTCTTGACTGTGTTTCAGCCCCACTGGCTGTCTCGCTCTTTCTCAAATACACTGAGCTTGTTTATATTTCCAAGTTTTCAATTTGTTTTTCCTTTTGCTTATAATATTTTTTTCCCTCCAGATCTTAACATGGTTGACTTCTTCTGGTCACTCAGGTCTCAGCTCAAATGTCAATTCCTTAAAGAGACTCTCCCTCTGATTACCCTGTATAACATACAGACCCCTTTATCACCCTCACATTATCCTATTTTATTATTTTAGAACACATATCACTATTTATTATTTTTAAAAATGTATTTTCTCTCTCAGGCACTAGATAAGTTATATGTCAGTAAGGACAGCATTTGTCTTGTTTACTTTTGTATCCCTGGTGCCCAGAACTACATCTGATGAGTAGTAGGACTAGTTTCATAAATATTTGGAAAAAAGAAGTTAACATCAGTGCTCATCCTTATCACCACCCACAGTTCTCTTAGAAATATCACAGTTCCCTTTAGGGAAGGTGGTTGAATTGACCAGGTACGTAAGTTGATTAAATTATGTTAGAAGAGATTAGGCCTTGAACACCTAGAGGTAGATTCTCATAGTAACAGCAGTGTTGCCTACAAGCACCCCCATAGTTGGTACAATCTGTAATCGTCCTCCCCTTTGCTGTAGAAGGTGATTGGTAACAAAAGCTACAATTTATTAAACGTTTATGATGTACCAGGCACAGAATAAGCACTTCGCATGCATTAACTTATAAAGTCCATGCAACAGCCCTATGAGATTTGCATTATTATTATTCCCATATGTCATCTCTGAGACTAAAAATAGACTGTCCACTGTGATTTCACAGCCACTTCTAAGAGCTAATCTCTGTGTGATTCTCAGTACTTCATGATTGAGATTATTTACCTGATTAAAAATGGGCCGATCTGGGGACAGCCAATGGCCGGCCCCACCCCAAATCGCCCTGCCGAGGTGGCCAGTGGCCTCCCTCTGTGGGAGGCGACCCCAGCGGGTCTATCTGGGGATGGTGAGCAGCTGCCCCCGCCCAGTTTTAGTGATCACTGCTTGCCACAGGTTCCCTTGGGTTCTAACATCATGACCAATATCAGGTAGGACTTCCATTTTGGCCCTACTGGATCATGGTGAATGAGGCCATGTTGTAAAGGAGCACTCATTTGATAGTTTTTTGTGTGTTTTTTTTTGTTATGGTCTTGCTAATTAGTCTAAAACTTGAGAAGAATGAATCCCAAGAATATATAGCAAGTCCTGGATTGGGATTGTTATGAATATAACTTTCCTAGGGTTGCAAGAGTAGTAACCTATTGTTTAGCTTTTGCTCTTAAGAAAGCATTTGATTTGGGGCAGGTAGGAAGTTTATGCTGAGTTGTATGACAATAGTTTGAGTTGTAGAGGGGATCTTGGCTTGGGGTATGTGGAGATAATGTTTTTACATATGCTGCCCAATTTTGCATTCCCTGGAGACAGGCCAACTACAGCAAAATGCTTATTTCACTTCTGACACCCACCATACAATCACTCCCCTTCCCCCTACTTCCAGCCAGAAAAATGATACCAGATACTAAGAAAGATTTAAAAAAAAGGAATGTGAGTCTAAGTAAATACTGCTGAGTAATAAAATATGTAGGCAATAAATATGATGTAGTGATATAAATATCTATATATAAAAGCCTAAGTGACCGAATGACCAGAATGATGGATTGCTATAATGCGCACTGACCACCAGGGGTCAGGCACTCAATGCAGGAGTTGCCCCCTGGTGGTCAGTGTGCTTCCACAGCAGGAGCACTGCTCAGCTGACTGACCCGTCCCAGCAGCCCACCAGCCTGGCTGCAGCCACTCACTCCCTCAGTAGTCCTGCAGGTCCAATCTCTGAAGAATGGGCCAGGCACCACCGGACCAGCGCCACTGGCATGCTCCTGACAGTGCCACCGGCCTCCTGGAAGTTGGCCTTGGGCACCGTGGCCGCTTTCCCTCCCTAGATGCTCCGCAAGGAAGAAACATAAAAGCAGCCACCAGGTGGCTCCCGACAATCAGCTCAAATGTCAGTGGGACGGATCCAGATTCTGGGCCAGCAAGGGCGTCCCACTGCCCACCAGAGGGCCAATCGCATCCCGGCCCACCCCTCTGGGGACCCCACCCATGCATGAATTTGAGCATCAGGTCTCTAGTATAATATAAGAATGTAATCCATAAAATGCTATGTTTTCTATAATATATATTAAAACTGGTGTGAGTGTGTGTGTGTGTGTCAATAGCAGTAAGACTTTTGGGACCTCTTGTGAATATGTGTTTATTTAAGTACTAGAGGCCCAGTGCATGAAAATTCGTGCACTCCTGGGGGTCCCTCAGCCCAGCCTGCGCCCTCTCGCAGTCTGGCCTCCCTCTGTGGGAGGCGACCCCATGGGCCGATCTGGGGACAGCCAATGGCCGGCCCCACCCCAAATCGCCCTGCCGAGGTGGCCAGTGGCCTCCCTCTGTGGGAGGCGACCCCAGCGGGTCTATCTGGGGATGGTGAGCGGCTGCCCCCGCCCCAAATCGCCCTGCCGTGGTCATCAGGGGCCACCCTCTGTGGGAGGCAACCCTGGCAGGCCTATCTGGGTTCTACTAGCGGCCGGTCCTGCCCCGAATCGCCCCACTGCTATGGCCACTTGTGGCCTCCCTCTTCAGGAGGCAACCGGGCAGGCAATCAGGATGGCGCCAGCCCCCATCACCCTACTGCTGGTCGCAGCCACCCCTCCCTCCACCCCATCACTGTCCCCCCTCCCTCTGCCCACTGGCATGTGCCTTGGCTGGCCTGGTGCCACCTGCTGGCTGGCCCTGCCCCCTCCACCCCCGCACCTAATGGTTCCTGGTTCCACAGTTCTGTCAATTTGCATGTTATGCTTTTATTATATAGGATTATAAAAATAAACACATATACGTACCTCCCGAGACACATTTTTCCAGATCACTTGGCACTGGGTAAACATAATAGAAAACTCAGTGTTGTTTTAAATATAATGCTCTGAAAAAGTATATATTGGAATATAGTTAACAAGTAAGTAACACAGTTGAACTTTGTGTAGAGAGATGTAATCACTGGAGCTTTATTTTCTTTCAGAAACTTAGATGTACCTAATTACTGTTTAATGGAACTTCTGCTTTATCAGTACAATTTAAGCTGGGGTGTCACTAAAGCACAGTGATGATGATCAGTTGTCACTCCAAATTCTCTTGTAACACCTCTTTTTTTGTTGTTGTTTGTTTGTTTTTAATGGCTTTTGATAAAGTGTTTCAAATGCATTTTTGTAGTGACTTTTGGTAGTACAACCTACTGTATTTAGTGCATTTGTAGATTTTTTAGTTAAGTCCCATAAAATATATACTTGTTTGCCTCTAGGCCCCCTAATACTCTATAGAAGGTAGGTGTACAGAGCTGCCTTGCTAGGCATCTTAGGATCCAGGATGGCTGGTAGGAACTACACCAAATTTGGGATCTGACTGGCATCTCACTGGTATTCACCATATTTCATAGTTTGAGTGCCCATTATTAAAGGCATGTTTTGGATCTCTAGGCTGACATTTAATGTACTGGAAGAAAACATGTATCTTATGGAACCTTATTACCTGCAAAAGTTCATGGTAAAGTGTTTGCCTTTTACTAACAACACTTTCTCTATTTAAAAATCTTTAGCTTACCAATGTACTTTGCAAATCACTTTTTAAAATGTGGACTGCAAAGCATTTATAATTTGATAGGTACTCTGAAGATGAGTATTTCCATGGCTATTTTTACTTTAAGTTTATGTTCTATATAAAATGAAGTTATACGTAATCCATTTAATATGTAAAGATTGAGACTATACATGTGCTTTTAGGTAGAGAAGAATGTGTAGGAATTGAGGGAATTATTTTACTATTTGTAATATTTGAAACTTATCAGGAATTAGAACAACTTTGAGAGTAACTTTGACCATCTGACTCCATGTTCTTTTCTTTTATAATGCCAAAAAGACAGTACTGATAGTGAGGCAGTTTGTATGATGGTTAGAGAAGGCTCTGGGACTAGGTTGCCTGAGTTTTTATTCAGCAATACCATTTACTAAGTCACCTTGGGCAAGTCACTTGTCTTTTCTTTATCTCATTTTCTAAATCTATAAAACTCTGCCTCATATAGTTGTAGGATGCAATGTGTAGTAAGCATTCATTGCTAGCCTTGATGATTATTTGTATTGTTGTTGTCATTATTGGCTGTATGCCCCAAAGGCCAGGGTGTAGCCAACAGTTATTTCCTTACTTCTCCTGTAATTCCCTACTTTTCTTGTAAATGTCTGCTCTTTGAGTTTTGCATGCAGCTCTCTCCAGAAGTACCTGTTATCATGCTTCTTACCCTCTTATAAAAGGTTTCCTCTATGGCTCCATTGCTACCAAGTAGTCCTCCCCCAACCAATTAAAAAAAAAAAATAAGACTATGAAAATGACTGATAAGAATAGTACACAGAGGAGTCTTTATTAATCCCATCATTTTGCCTGGCACTTTTTACAAACCACTGTTTTTTTTTGCAACTTGGGCTTAAGGTGCTTATGGAAAATGCAAAGGTGAACAAGAATAAATACCACCATTGTGAAAAACACATATGTCTCCAAATAGGCAAGACTGGTATGTGGGAAAAAGCCAGTGAGAGGCAATATGTAAAACGTATATGCACATGCAACTGTATGCTTTTGCAGTTGCAGAAATTTATAGAATATATCAAGTCATCTTTCCAAGATCACACAATGCTTCCTATTTTCTCATATAAAATAAAGATGGCATTTGTTGGATTATGACAATGTTGAAATCCAGGCAATTTGGTTTTGTGTTTTTTTTTAATTGTTTTATTCAGATACTAGAGGCCCAGTGCATGAAATTTGTGCACTGGGCGGTATCCCTCAGCCTAGTCTGCACCCTCTCCAATCTGGGACTGCTGGCTCCTAACCACTCACCTGCCTGGCTGCCTGATTGCCCCTAAACGCTCTGCCTGCCAACCTGATAGCCCCCTAACCACTCCCCTGCCACCCTGATTGACACCTAACTGCCCTCCCCTGCAGGCCTGGTCCCCCTCAACTGCCCTCCCCTGCTGGCCCCATTACCCTCAACTGCCCTCCCCTGCTGGCCCCATTACCCTCAACTGCCCTCCCCTGCCAGCCTGGTCACCCCCAACTACCCTCCCCTGCAGGCCTGGTCACCCCCAAGTGCCCTCCCCTGCCGGCCATCTTGTGACAATGTGAAAATGGCAACAGGAGGGATCTTTGTGGTGATGGAACTGTTCTATTCTGTAAGTTGACTGTGTGATGGATACATGGACCAACAAATGTGTTACAATTATATAGAACTAAAGGCCTGGTGCACAAAATTTGTGCTTTGCGGGGGGGTGGTGGTTGTCTCTCAGCCCAGCCTGCACACTTTCCAATCTGGGACCCCTCAGAGATCGGGCCTAAACCAGCAGTCGGACATCCTTCTCACAATCTGGGACTGCTGGCTCCCAACCATTAACCTGCCTGCCTGCCTGCCTGATTGCCCCTAACTGCTCTGCCTGCCTGCCTGATCGCCCCCTAACCACTCCCCTTGCCAACTTGATCGACGCCTAACTGCTCCCCTGCCCACTCGATCACCCCAAACTGCCCTCCCCTGCTGGCCTGGTCCCCCGTCAACTGCCCTCCCTCCCCTGCAGGCCTGGTCCCCCGTCAACTGCCCTCCCCTGCCGGCCAGCTTGTGGTGGCCATCTTGTGATTATGTGGGGGTGGCCATCTTTTTATTACATGGGGGTGGCCATCTTGTGACAACGTGCAAGTGGCCATCTTGTGACGTGAGGGCATGAGGGTCAATTTTCATATTACCTCTGTATTATATAGGATAACTGACATACATAAAATTGCATGTTAAAGATGTATAATTTTCTAAGTTTTGACTTATATGTGTATACACCTATGAAGACACAATCAAGATAATGAACATAATAATCAACTCCCAAAAAACTCTTCCTGCATGACTCCCTATTTATTGAGGTATAATTGATACATATTAGTGTCAGGTGTAGAACATAATGATTCAATCCTGTTTAATAAAGAGGGAATATGCTAATTGACCATCTGGCCCCCACAAACATGGTGGCACCCACAGTCAATAAGGAGGGAATATGCTAATTGACTGCCACACCCTCAAAGATGGCAGCACCCATGGCCACAAGATGGCGGCGCCCAGTCCCCTCAGCCCTGCTGGGGTGGCAGGCACGTGGAACAGCCAAACCCGTCTCCGGAGTCCCCCAGCCTTCTCAGCCTCCCAGCCGCCCAAGGCTGGCCCGAGGCACAGGCAAGCCTTGGATGTCGGCTGCCTAGCCACTCAGGGCTGGCAGGAGGGACGACCAAATGACTGAACAAGCAGGCTGCGTGGGGTGACCAGGCCGGCAGGGTGGTTAGTGAGGGACGACCAAACGACTGAAAAGCAGGCTGCGTGGGGCGACCAGGCCAGCAGAGGGGTTAGTGAGGGATGACCAAACGACTGAAAAGCAGGCTGCGTGGGGCGACCAGGTCGGTGGGGGGCCGTGAGGGGCGACCAGGCCGGCAGGGGGCTTAGTGAGGGACGACCAACAACTGAACAGCAGGCTGCATGGGGTGACCAGGCCGGCAGTGGAGGTCAGTTGGGGTGACCAGGCTGGCAGGGGCGGAAGTTGGGGGCAATTAGGCTGGCAGGGGAGACAGTGAGGGGTGACTAGGCTGGCGGGGGGACAGTGGGGGGTGACCAGGCCAGCAGGGAGGGGCAGTTAGGGGCGACCAGGCTGGTAGAGGGGGGTAGTTGGGGGTGACCAGGCCGGTGTGGGGGGGGCAGTTAGGGTGACCAGGCCAGCGGGGGGGCAGTTAGGAGCAACCAGGCCAGCAGGGAGGGGGCAGTTGGAGGCGACGTGGCTGGCAGCGTGGGACAGTTAGGGGTGATCAGACCGGCACACAGAGGTAGTGAGGGCCGATCAGGCCATGGGGGGGGGCAGTTGGGGGCAACCAGGCAGGCAGGCAGGTGAGCGATTAGGAGCCAGTGGTCCAGGATTGTGAGAGAGATGTCTGACTGGATTGGAATGGGTGCAGGCTGGGCTGAGGGGACCTCTCCTGTGCACGGATTTCATGCACCGGGCCTCTAGTATTTTATATATTACAAAATGAACAACACAGTAAGTTTAGTTAATATTTGTCACAATACAGTGTTTACAAAACTTTTCTTTTCTAATACTTTCCCAAGGATATGTTCATCGACCAGTTTCCTTCCATGCACACCCTGACAGGGGATCAAACCTGCAACCTAGGCACGTGCCCTGACTGGGAATCATACTCATGACCTTTCAGTGTATGGGACAATGCTCCAACCAACTGAACTACACTGGCCAGGGATAAAGTTTTCTTTCTTATGAGCACTTTTGAGATTTACTCTTTTAGTAACTTTCATATATGCAGTAACTTTCACATTTACTCTTCTGTAACTTCCACATAGTCTTCATGCTGTACAGTACATCTCCATGACTTATTTTATAACTGGAAATTTATACATTTTGATCTTATTCACCCATTTTCCCCTCCCCCTCAACTACCAATCTGTTCTTTTCTATGAGTTTGGGTGTTTTATGAGGGGGGAGATGTTTGGTGTTTTTTGGTTTTTCTTTAGATTCCAGACATAAGTGAGGTCATATGGTATTTATCTTTCTCTGTCTGGCTTATTTGACTTAGAATATTGTCCTCAAGGTCCATCTATGTTGTCACAAATGGTAAAGTTTTATCCATTTTTCATGGATGAATTACTGCCTCTTTTAAATTCTAGTCCATCCCTCAATGCCAGGTCATTTTTGAGAACTTACTAAAATAAGATGCCTCTATTGCAATTTATATTTAAATTTATTTTGCAGATCTCCCATTTACCCTAAAAACTTCAGAGAAAAAATTATTTTATACAAAAGTAGTAGTGTGTTTTATAAACAGTAATATTAATGAAAGGAGGTCTTTATAGAAAATTACATTTAATTTTAGTTAAGTGGATTTCTGATGCATTTGATAACACTGTAATTGTGTATGACATAGCATTTTATGAATTTTTAACCTTGTACAACTTATAACTGATTGTGAACTTGATCCCCTTGCTTTGCTTGGAATCTGGGAAAATATTTAAAAATTGTTTCCCCATGTCTGTATGTATGTGTGTGCAAACATGAACCAGTCTGAATGAAGTGAAAAACTCTGTAGGTCATTTGATAACAGTTTATCTATAGCTGCTTACGAGGAAGTTGTAAACACTAGTGCTATAATCATGTGATGAAAAGATATCGCAAGGCAAATGAAATTGCTTATTTTGGAGTCCACATATTTAAATTGCTTGTCTATTTGGGTATGTTAACCTCTTCAGCCTATTTATATTTAGTGGGGCAGTAACATTTCATGTGCATATGGTCTCTTTCAGTATCAAAAGGAAATTGATGGTGAAGGTTGGGCTTGATTGTCAGTATTCCCCTACTACTAATAGGCAGAATACAACTTGGGAAATGTAGCTGAACAGTCCATCAGAAAGATGACTTCTACTAACCCTCTTTTTCTATATTTTTATATTCCTTTTTTTCCTCATTGGCTGCCTCTACCTAGCATCCAACCCCCACAGGCCTTCAACACATTATTGTTTGTGCCCATGGGTTATGAATATCCATATATAAAGAGGTAATATGCATATTAGGCCAGGACGCCATAACGGTCGCGACCAGCTCAGAAGGAGGCTGCATCACAACGGCTCAGGAGGAGCTGCATGCGCAGATGGGTGGGAGGGGACTGCGTGATGCCCCTACCCCAGCAGACACACCATGGTTTGGGGCGTGCTCTGAGCGGCCATGGTACGGCTCACAGCATACCCCCAGTGGGTGGCAGTGGCGGCCAGAGTGAAGCAGCCTAGGTCCCGGTGGGTGGCGGCAGTAGCCAGAGTGAAGCAGCCCTAATCCAAGATGCCTAGCTGTGGCTGGAGCAAAGCAGCCTGGGTCCAGGTGCCTGGCAGTGGCAGGAGCAAAGCAGCCCAGATCCCAGTGGGTGGCGGCGGCGGCTGGAGCGAAGCAGCCTGGGTCCTGGGTGCCTGGCAGCAGCTGGAGCAAAGCAGCCCGGGTCCTGGATTCTGGAGGGAAGCCATTGCTGGCAGCCAGGGGAAGGAAGGCCTATTCTTGCACAAATCTTTGTGCATTAGGCCTCTACTATTCATATAAATTCTCTGGTTAATCTCTTCTCCACCAACCGCAACCACTACCATTCCTCTGATATTCCTCAGTCTGTTCCATGCTTCTATGTCTCTGGATCTATTTTGTTCATCAGTTTATTTTGTTCATTAGATTCCACACATGATTGAGATCATGTGATACTTGTCTTTCTCTGATTGGCTTACTTTGTTTAGCATAATACCCTTCAGGTCCCTCCATGTTGTCTCAAAGGATAAGAGATCCTTTTTTTTTTACAGCTGCATATTATTGCACTAGAGGCCCGGTGCATGAAATTAATGCAAGAATAGGGTCCTTAGGACTAGCCAGCAATCAGGGCCAATCAGGGCCTTCCTTCCCCCAGCTGCTGGCTGCCGGCCAGAGCCTTCCTTTGTTCTGTGCCACCCCCTGCTAGTCAGCGTACATCATAGCGAGTGGTTGAACTCCCAGTTGGTCAAACTCCCAAGGGGACAATTTGCATATTAGCCTTTTATTATATAGGATAGTATAAATGTACCACAGCTGTTTATTCACTCATCTACTGATGGGCACTTGTGTGGTTTTCAGATCTTAGCTATTGCAAATAATGCTGCCATGAACACAGGGGTGCATACATTCTTTCTGATTGGTATTTCGGGTTTCTTAGAATATATTCCTAGAAGTGGGATCACTAGGTCAAATGGGAGTTCCATTTTTAATTTTTTTATGAAACTGAATACTGTTTTCCATAGTGCTCTTACCAGTGTGCATTCCCACCAGCAGTGCACTAGGGTTCCCTTTTTACCACAGCCTCACCAGCACTTATAATTTTTTTATCTTTTAAAAATCTTCATTGTTGGAAGTATTACATAGATTCTCCTCCCTCCCCCCCATTAACCTCTTCCAGCCTGCTCCCGTCCCCCCGCCCCTTAGGCCTCACCACCCCATTGTCTTTGCACATGGGTTATGCATATATGTATACAAGCTCATTGGTTGGTCTCTTCACACCTACCCTCCCCTGCCTTCCCTCTGAGGTTCAACAGGCTGTTCATGCTTCTATGTCTTTAGGTCTATTTTTGCTCATCAGTTTATTTGGTTCATTAGATTTCACATATGATTGAGATCATGTGATACTTATTTTTCTCTGACTGTCTTAATTCGCTTAGCATAATACTCTGATTTGTTGATGGTAGCCATTCTGACAGGTGTGAGGTAATACCTCATTGTCGTTTTAATTTGCATATGTCTCTTGGCCATCTGTATATCCACTTGGAAGAAGTATCTGTTTAGGTTCTTTGTCCATTTTTTAATTGGATTGTTTGTCTTCCTTTTGTTTAGTTGTATGAGTTCATTATATATTTTGTATATTCACCCTTTATCAGATGTATCATTGCAAATATGTTCTTCCAAGATGTATCATTGCAAATATGTTCTTCCATACAGTGGGCTCCCTTTTCATTTTGTTGACAGTTTCTTTTGCTGTGCATTTTGATGTAGTCTCATTTGATTTTTTTGTTTGTTTTTTTCTCTTATCCTAGGTGATGTATCTTTGAAAATTCTGCTACATGAGATGTCTTATATTTTGCTACCTATGCTTTCTTCTAGGACTTTTATGAATTCACAACTGACATTTACACCTTTAAACTATTTTGAGTTTATTCTTGTGTATGATGTAAGTTGATGGTCTCGTTTAATTTTTTTGCATGTACCTGTCAGTTTTCCCAACACCATTCATTGAAGAGACTGTCTTTACTCCATTGTATGCTCTTGCCTCCTTTGCCAAATATTAATTGAGCATAATGGCTTGGGTAGTTTTCTAGGTTCTCTGTTCTATTCCATTGATCTATATGTCTGTTCTTATGCCAGTATCAGACTCTTTTGATTATATTGACTTTGTAGTAGGATTTGGTATCTGGTATTGTAATCCCTCCAACTTGGTATTTTTCTAAATATTGCTGTGGCTATTTGGGGTCTTTTTTGGTTCCATATATATTTTTGGAGTGTTCTAGATCTGTGAAGTATGCCATTGATATTTTAATAGGGATTGCACTGAATCTATAGATTGCTTTGGGTAGTAGGGACATTTTAATGATGTTAATTCTACCAGTCCATGAACATAATATATTCCTCCACTTCTTTATATCTTCCTCTATCTCTTCTTTTCCATGCCCTTTAGTTTTCCAAGTATAAGTCTTTTATCTCCTTGGTTAAATTTATTCCTAAATATTTTAATTTCTGTTTTTGTAGTGGTAAATGGGGTTTTGTTTTTTTTTTTAGTTTCTCTTTCTGAGAGTTCATTATTGGTGTACAAAAATGCCATCGATTTCTGGGTGTTAATTTTATATTCTGCTACGTTACCAAATTCATTTATTAAATCTAGTAGTTTTTTGGTGGAGTCTTTATGTTTTTCTATTTATAATATCATGACATTGGCAAATAATGACAGTTTTACTTTCTCCTTTCCAATTTGGAAAAGAAAAGGAAGAAGAGAAGAAAAAGAGTTGATGTGGCATTTGTCTCAGCAGAGTTTAGTGCCCCATTGGAGCTCCTTTTGGATACTGCTCTTCTGATGACTGAGACTGATTGTTCTGTCTGCCAATTCTGGGCTTTCCATGAAGTACTAAGGTGCTAGCCAGCTGTCAATCTTAATTACTCAAAAGTGTGTTTCTGAACGGGTTTTAGGGAGGGGAGGTGCTTTTCAGATTTCAGGGAATGCAGTTGGTATGTTTCCCTGCCCCAGAGCTATGCCTCTGCAAGTGGCCTTAAATATTACTCTGCCCTCTATGGGCAGAGATCCTTGTATGCAGTCCAGAGGATCAGATGGAAACCTGGAGTTTCTATCAGCTCTCTGGTGTGGAGCAAGTGCCAGTCGTGGAATTTGATGATCCAATTCCCAGCTTCCTCTAATCTGCTATTTATTCACTAGAGGCCCGGTGCACGAAATTTGTGCATGGGGGGTGGGGTGTCCCTCAGCCCAGCCTGCACTCTCTCCAATCTGGGACCCCTTGAGGGATGTCCGACCACCCGTTTAAGCCCAATTCCGGTGGGATCGGGCCAAAATGGGTGGTCGTACATCCCTCTCACAATCCAGGACTGCTGGATCCCAACCACTCACCTGCCTCTGCCTGATTGCCCCTAACCTCTTCTGCCTGCCAGCCTGATCACCCCCTAACCACTCCCCTGCCAGCCTGATTGATGCCTAACTGCTCCCCAGCTGGCCTGGTGCCCCTAACTTCCCTGCCTTTCCAGTGTGGTCACCCCTAACTGTCCTCC
The DNA here is from genome assembly GCF_027574615.1 of Eptesicus fuscus. NCBI lineage: Eukaryota > Metazoa > Chordata > Mammalia > Chiroptera > Vespertilionidae > Eptesicus > Eptesicus fuscus. The sequence continues at coordinate 30,426,197 of NC_072473.1, forward strand.
CCTACAGGCCTGGTCGCCCACAACTGCACTCCCCTGCTGGCCCTATCACCCCTAACTGCCCTCCCCTGTGGGCCTGGTCACCCTAAATGCCCTCCCTTGTCAGCCTGGTCGCCCCTAACTGCCCTCCTCTGCTTGCCTGGTCGCCCCCAACTGCCCTCCCCTGCAAGCCTGGTCCCCCCCAACTGCCCTCCCCTGTAAGCCTGGTCCCCCCCCAACTGCTCTCCTCTGCTGGCCTGGTCACCCCCAACTGCCCTCCCTTGCCAGCCTGGTCGCACCTAACTGCCCTCCCCTACAGACCTGGTCTCCCCCAACTGCCCTCCTCTGCCGGCCCAGTCACCCCTAACTGCCCTCCCTGCTGGCCTGATTGCACACAACTGCCCTCACCTGCCGACCTGGTCCCCCCCAATTGCCTTCCCCTACAGACTTGGTCTCCCCCAACTACCCTCCTCTACTGGCCCAGTCACCCCTAACTGCCCTCCCTGCTGGCCTGATCACCCACAACTTCCCTCCACTGCAGGCCTTGTCCCCCCCAAACTGCCCTCCCCTGCAGTCTTGGTACCCCCCAACTGCCCTCCCCTGCTGACCTAGTCTCCCCCAACTAGCCCTCCTCTGCCAGCCCATTCACCCCTAACTGCCCTCTCTGCTGGCCTGATCGCCAACAACTGCCCTCCCCTGCAGGCTTGGTCCCCCCCAATTTCCCTCCTCTGCAGGCCTGGGTCCCCCCCCCAACTGCCCTCCCCTGCAGGCCTGGGTCCCCCCAAACTGCCCTCCCGTGCTGGCTTGGTCTCCCCCAACTGTGCTCATCACCCCTAACTGCCCACAACTGCCCTCCCCTGCAGGCCATCTTGTGGTGGCCATCTTGTGTCCACATGGGCAGCCATCTTTGACCACATGTAGGTGGCCATCTTATGTCTTGGAGTGACGGTCAACTTGCATATTTCTCTTTTATTAGATAGGATTCCAATGTGTTTTTTATTTCTGCTGTGTTACTTGTCATTTCTGACTCGTCATTTCTTATAGTTTCTATCTCTTCTCATGTTGTTGAGCATCCTTGTAATCATTATTCTGAGCTCTATATCTGATAATTTGCTTATCTCCATTTCATTTAACTCTTCTTCTGGAGAATTCTCTTGTTCTTTCTTTTGCTGCTTGTTAGGTTTTTTTTCTCCTTTTTTTTTTTTTGGCTGCCTATTTGGGTTTACTAGTATTTCTATGTATTATGTAGATGTGGTATGATTTCCAGTTTTTTTGGAGGGTCTCTGGTGCAGGTCAGTGTCAGATGCTGTTTGTGACTGGCCCTTAGTACCCTGTTTGGAGCTATCAGTGATCCACAGCTTGTGGCTCTTGGTGCTGGGGCTGGGAGCATTAGAAAGAGACCAAGATGCACATTTAGGTGTGCTTTTCTTAGCCTTAGGTCCAGAAGCAGATCAGGTGAAGACTCAAAGCAACCAGAGATCTCTTTCTGCAAGCTTATTGTTATTTTCAGTCTTGTAATGAGCCTTAGGCAGTAGACCACAGCAAGGCATAAACTCCACAAGGTGGGGCAAGAGGTTTTCTAATTGGTGGGGCAATTGCATCTCCCCCTCCCCAGGCAAAAGCTGTCTTGTTAAACTTCTACCTGAGAAAGATGTCCTCTGCAATATGGGTGAATGACAGCATAGGAAACCAGGTGGTTGCCCTCCAGACTCTATTTATAGAGCCACCAAATCTGGATTCTCCTCACACAGCTGTCATCCACTCTGTCCTCCCTCTGCTAGAGCCCAAGGTCAGTAGCTGCCCACAAAATTTTGTGCATTGGCCCTTTAAGAGGGTGCCTGCATTTCCAGCCCTCTCTCCCTGGCAGTCAGATACCCCACTGCCTTTCACAGCCAGATGATCTGTGGGCACCTTTCTCAGTTCTGGTGCTCTGGGCTGGGGAGCCCAGCTTAGGGGTTAAACCCCAGAGTTCTTAGTAGGAACTCCCCATAGCTGAGATATCCCTCTGGAACTTCAGCTGCTGTGGGAGCCCAGCTAGCCCTTTAGCGCCTCTGCACTTCCTACCAGTCTCTATGTGGTCTCCATTTTCCGTCCTTGGTCATCAGGGTTCTCTCCAGCTATTCTTCAGTTTGTTATTCAGGATAGTTTTTCTGTATTTTAGTTGTAATTCCAGTTTGGGCCTGGGAGAGTGTCAGTGTAGCTTCCATCTTGAAGTCCGACTTAATCCACCACCATCTTGAAGTCCGACAAGAGCATTTTTATAACTCTCTTTTTTCTCCTTTTCGGGTCTCTCTGCTCTCTCTTGTCACACTGCCTGTCAAACTTGTATTGACATAGATGGACTGGAGAAGCTGCTTCTTGAAAGTAATTGTCGACTTCAGAAACGTTCAAAGATGTAGAGAAATTTTTAAGAGTTTGAGCCAAACTAACAACATATGCCTGGGAGCATGATCTCAAATTCCCCTCTAACCCTTTTTAGTATGTATCAAGTGCATTGTCTCAAATAATAGTTAATACATATTGTTCCATAATTTTATAGGTGACTGGTGAACAAAATTAGCAAAAAGGTAGAATATCTTATAGCTGGTGTCCTGGGTAAAATTTGCAGTGTTTTTGTTTTGTTTTTTTTTTTTTTTACAGAGAGGAAGAGAGAGGGATAGAGAGTTAGAAACATCGATGAGAGAGAAACATCGATCAGCTGCCTCTTGCACACCCCCCACTGGGGATGTGCCCGCAACCAAGGTACGTGCCCTTGACCGGAATCGAACCTGGGACCTTTCAGTCTGCAGGCCGATGCTCTATCCACTGAGCCAAACCGGTTTCGGCTGCAGTTTTCAAGCACATGAAATTTACCTTTCTTGTTCCAGTGTTCCATTTCTTGTATTATTCTAAATTTCTAAATGGAAAAAAACCTTAATTTCCTTTTTGTTCTATACCAGAAGAAATTATTACCTAACCTCATCTACCCTAATTAACCATTCCACTAAAATGATAGAATTTAGACAGACAGTAGAAATATTGTGCCATAATTAAAGAATGCCAATTTTTCTACTATAAATTTATATTTTTATTTAATCTGATTATGAAATATTTTGACGATATATGAGAAACTACAGACAGTAACATAAAGACTACCATGTAGCCAATCACAGTTTTGTCAGACCTTAACATTTCATTTTTCCATATTTGCGCTCTCTCTCTCCATATATATATTTAAATTTAACTTCATTGATGAAAGTATTACAGATGTCCTCTTTTTTCCCCATTGAACCCCTACACTCTGTACCCACCACTCCCAGGCCTTCACCACACTATTATCTGTGTCCATAGGTTATGTATATATGCACATATGTTCACTTGTTAATCTCTTCCCGCCCCATTCCCTCTGTAATTCATAAGTCTGTTCCAAGAAACTGAGTAGTTAAAACCTTCAGTGTAACTTCACTCTCTCCCTTTCCACCGATAACTACTATACTAAATTTAGTGTTTATAATTCCCCTCAGTGTTTGTGTACTTTTACTACATATATGTATACATAAACGATATATAACATTTTGCATATACAATTTTGAAACTTTTAAATAAATTATATTACTCTAGAACAGTGATTTTTTCAACATCTGTGCTGCACAAATTTTAATTTATTTTTCTTAAACTTACATTTTTTTAATGTTTTTTTCAGAAAGTTATTTAATTTATTTATTTTAAAATTTATTGGGGTGACATTGGTCAACATGATCATATAGATTTCAGGTGTGCGTTTCTATGTTACAATATCTGTATATTGAACCATGTGCCCACCACCCAAAGTTAAATCTTCTCCTGTCACCATATATTAGGAACCCCTTCTTCCCCAACCCCCTTCCCTCTGGCAACCATCACACTGATGTTTGTATTCATGAGTTTCAGTTTTATATCCCACATATGAGTGAAATCATATGGTTCTTAGCTTTTTCTGACTGAATTATTGCATTTAGCATAATAGTTCTCAAGGTGCATCCATGTTGTTGCAAGTGGCGCTATTTTATCCTTTCTTATGGATGAGTAGTATTCCATTGGGTGTATGTACCACATCTTCTTTATCTAGTTCTCTATCGCAGGACACGTTGGTTGCTTCCATATCTTGGCCACCATGAATAATTGACTTGGCTCTAATGAACATAGTGTTGCATATATCTTTACTAATACATGATTTTGAATTTTTCATGTTATATACCAAAGAGAGGGATTGCTGGGTCCTATGGTAGCTCTATTCTCAATCTTTTGAGGATTCAGATTGCTTTCCATAGTGGTTGTACCAGTCTACATTCCCACCAACAGTGAATGAGGGTTCCCTTTTTTGAATAACCTCTCTAACACTTGTTATTGCTTACCTTGTAGATAATGGACATTCTAACAGGTGTTAGGTGGTATCTCATTGTAGTTTTAATTTGCATTTCCCTAATAGTCAGTGAGGTTGAACATCTTTTCATATATCTATTGGCTGTTTGTTTGTCTTGTTGGGTGAGGTGTATTTTCAGGTGCTGCCCACTTTTTGATTGTTTGGTATTGTTTGTTGGGTGTTGATTTTTATGATTTCTTTGGAAATTAAACTTTTTGTGGGAGCTACTGTTTTCAAATATTATCTCCCATCTGGTTGGTTGCCTCTTTGTTGTGTTGTCAGTTTCTTGTGCTGTGCAGAAGCTTTTCAGTTTGATATAGTCCCATTCATTTACTTTTGCCTTTACTTCCCTTGCCTTTGGGGTCAAATTCATAAAATGTTCTCTTTTACCAAGGTCCATAAGTTTGGTACCTATATTTTCTTCTATGTAACTTATTATTTTGGGTCTTATATGTAGGTCTTTGATCCATTTTGAACTAATTTTTGCATATGGGGACAAACTGTAATCCAGTTTCATTTGTTTACATGTGACTTTCAAATTTTTCTAGCACCATTTACTGAAGAGAATATCTTTACTCCATGGTGTGTTTCTGGCTCCTTTGTTGAAATTATCTGTCCATATACATGTGGTTTTATAGCTGGGCTTTCTATTTTGTTCCATGGATCTGTGTGTCTTGTTTCTCTGCCAGTACCATGCTGTTTGATTACCATAGTTCCGTAGTATAATTTGAAGTCAGGTAGTGTGATCCCTCCAGCTTTGTTACTTTTTCTTAGGATTGTTTTGCTATTCAGATTCTTTTGGGGTTCCATTCAAATCTGATGTTTCTTGTTCTATTTCTTTTAAAAATGAGATTAGGAATTTTTTAGGGATTGCATTAAATCTATATATAGCTTTGGGTAATATGGCCACTTTAACTATGTTGATTCTTCCAATCCATAAACACAGAATATTTTTCCATTTTGTTGTGTCTTTTTCAATCTCTTTTAATAATATTTTGTAATTTTCAGTTTATAGGTCTTTTGTGTTCTTTATTAAGTTTATTCCTATGTATTTTATTCTTTTGGTTGCAATTGCAAAAGGAATTTTGGTTTATCTGTCTAGAGCTGTCATTGGAGTATTAAGGTCCCCAACTTTAATTGTGTTTTGCTGTTTCTTCCTTTAATTCTCTGATTAGTAGTTTTATATATTTCAGTGCTCCCTGGTTAGGTGCATATATATTAAGAATTGTTATGTTTTCTTTATGTAGTGTCCCCTGTGTCATTATAATGTATCCATCTTTGCCTCATGTTATCATTGTTATCTTGAAATCTATTTTGTCAGATATAAGTATGGCTACACCTGCTATTTTGTGGATTTTATTTGCTTGGAGGATCATTTTCTACCCTTTTACTTTGAATGTACCTTTCTTTGTCTTTGTAGCTTAGATGTGTTTCTTGTAGGCAGCATATGTTTGGGTTAGTTTTGTTGATCCACTCTTGTTACTATGTGCCTCTTTATTGGTGAATTCAGACCATTTACATTTAGGGTAATTATTAATGTATGAGAATTTCCTAAAGCTATTGTATCTTTGTTTACTGGTAGCTCTGTATCTTCATTGATTATTTTCCTTTGTGTATCTGTATGTTGTTCTTATTTTTTGGTATTGTATACTTCTATCCTCTGTTTCCTCTTTTTTTAAAAATATATTCTATTGATTTTTTACAGAGAGGAAGGGAGAGGGATAGAGAGTTAGAAACACCGATGAGAGAGAGACATTAATCAGCTGCCTCCTGCACACCTCCTATTGGGGATGTGCCCGCAACCAAGGTACATGCCCTTGACCCAAATCGAACCTGGGACCTTTCAGTCCACAGGCCAATGCTCTATCCACTGAGCCAAACTAGTTAGGGCTGTTTCCTCTTTTTTTAAGCTATGTTTCTTGGTTTGTCAGTTTTTGTGTATGGTTACCATTAGGTTTATAAAAAATAAACTTGCATATATACCATAGCTTGTTTTCTTTTGAGTGCATCTGACCTTCATCCTCCTTTGTCAGTTCAGAACTTTACCCCCTCGCCTTTTATGTTTTTGTTGTCACAGATTATCCCTGTTTAGGCTCTAAGATTTTTGGTGATCTTACTCTTAGTGTTGTGACCTTATATTCTCTGTTTTGGGTAGAATAACTCCCTTGAGTATTTCCTACAATGGAGGTTTTCTGTTGAAAAAGTACCTCAGCTTTTGCATGTTTGGGGACATGTTTATTTCTCCTTCACATTTGAAGGATGATTTTGGTGATTATATTATCCATGGCTGGTAATTTCTCTCTTTCAGATGTTTGAATATTTGGTTCTACTCTCTTCTGGCTTGTAGAATTTCTGGTGAGAAGTCAGATGAAATTCTGATGGTTTTCCTTTGTAGGTCATTTCCTTCTTTTCCCAGGCTGCTTTGAGAATTTTTTCTTTGTCATTAATTTTTGACAGTTTTTATACAAAGTGCCTTGGAGAGGGCCTCTTTGGATGGAGGTAACTAGGTTTTCTCTTTGCTTCTTGGATTTGAGGGTCTAGTTCAGTGATGGGCAACCTTTTGAGCTTGGTGTGTCAAACTTCGCCAGAAAACTGAGCATAACTCGGGTAGTGTGTCACTTTGAGGAAAAAACTAACTCCAAGACTCTAGTCGCAAATGTTTCATCCTCAGGAGCTGCAAATGTTTCATCCTCGGCATGCGGCCGCATGTCAGAAATGGCTACGCGTGTCAGTGCTGACACACGTGTCATAGGTTCGCCATCACTGGTCTAGTTCTTTCCATAAGTTTGGGAAATTCTTAACACTTATTTGTTTGAATAAACTCTCTGTTCCTTGCTCTCTCTCTTCCTTCTCCGGAATGCCTATTATTCTATTACTAGAGGCCCGGTGCATGAATTCGTGCACCAGTGGGGTCCCTTGGCCTGGCCTGTGGGATTGGGCCAAAAGCGGCGCTCCTACATCTCCCTAGGGGTCCTGGATTGCAAGAGGGCTCAGGCCAAGCTGAAGGACTCTACTGGTGCATGACCAGGGCCAGGAGGGACACGGGAGGTTGGCCAGCTGGGAAGGGACCGCAGGAGGACTCCAGGGCATGTCTGGCCCATCTCGCTCAGTCCCAATCGGCCAGACCCCAGCAGCAAGCTAACCTACCGGTTGGAGCATCTGCCCCTTGGTGGTCAGTGCACGTCATAGCAAGCAGTTGAACGGCCTTAGCATATCATTAGCATATTACACTTTGATTGCTTGAACAGCCGGCCAGACAACCAGACACTTAGCATATTAGGCTTTTATTATATAGAATTTCTTTTTCTGATGGGGTCAGATAGTTCTTGTAGAATTCTTTCATTTTTCTTTATGTTCAGGTCTCTTTCCCTCTGTATCATTTCTAGATTCCTATCTTTGATATCACTAATTCTTTCCTCCATCTGATTGGCTGTTTTCTATGCTCAGTATTTCACTCTTAATTTTCTTAATTGCATGTTTCATTTCCAGGATTTCCATTTGATTCTTTTTTAAAGTTTCAATCTCTTTAGTATAGTACTCATTTTGTTCATTGATTCGTTTTCTGAGTGCATTGAATTGCCTGTCTGCATTTTCTCACATCTCATTGAGTATTTTCAGAACTCAAACCTTGAAATCTCTGTTATTTATATCACATATTTCCATGTGTCCCAGACTGCTTTCTGGTGATTTTTCATTTTCTTTCTGATCATCCTCGTTATCATGGTTATTCGTGATAGTTGATGTTCTTTGCCTATGTATTTATAGCCATCCATATTAATGACATCAGCTTCCTCTGAAGAGGTCTTTCTACTATTTTCCAGTAGATGGCGCCAAATCACAAGATTTTTTTTTTTTTTTTTTTTTTTTTTACAGCTGTGCTATCCCAGTCTTGACCTCCATGGCTTTTGTAAGACAGTACAGCTGAGCTTCTGGGGGGTTATTTTGCCCTAATTGTAATGGTGATCCCTAACCTCCATGGGGTCCCACTCCAAGCACTCCAACTGAGTATCAATCACAGAGAGAAACAGCAGTTCTACTGCAGTAGCTGTTGGTTTACAGGTAATATGTTCCACGACCCAATTCCAGGAGCAATGGAAGGAGAGTTTTGGGAGTCCACACACCAGCAGGGTTCTTTGGTTCCATTTCTTTGTCTGAAACAACACCACCAGGCCTAACAGCAGAGTACTGCAAGGCAGAACCTCATGCTGTGTTAGGTATATGCTGGCTCAGTCACTATTCACTCTGCTCGCCCTGCTGGACTATCCTCTGCAGTTCTCTGTTCCTCCCATTCGAATCAAGCACCTGCTACCGCTGGCTTCCTCCCCTCTCCAGGCTTAGCCTTAAGCTCCTGGCTGCAGGGCTTTATCTGTGCTGTCTGCACTTTCCTCCCTTCTCATCTCCCCCTATATTCCTAGTTGCCCACCTTTAGATGTTTCAGTGTGTGGGTTTCTTAGTTATGCTTCTGTATTGAGCAAGGAATTCTTTTTTGAATTCTAGCTGGTTAACTTGTTTTCATGTAGAGAGGCCACGGGGCTCTCTCATGCTGTCATTCCTCTGACGGCATTCAAGAATTTTTCTTTCTTTTTTTTTTTTTTTTTTAATTTCTTTATTGATTAAGGTGTCACATATTTGTCCTCATCCCCCCATTCCCATCCCACCCCTCTCCCCACGCAGGCCCCAATCCCCTGTTGAACTTAACCGTTGGATAGGCTTATATGCATGCATGCAGGTCCTTTGGTTGAACTCTCCCCCTCCCCCCCACCCTCCCCCTACCCTCCCCTATCCTCCCTCTGAGGCCCGATAGTCCGATTGATGCCTCCTTACTTCTGGTTCTGTTCTTGTTCCTCAGTCTATGTTGTTACATGCGATAACCTATTTAATCAAGGGCACTGTCCTCTTTTCCCTTAGATTGTCAAACAAAAAAATGACAACACCCAACACAACAATAGTCATCCAGTGTGAATGAATCAAAATTATACCTATTTTGGTCAGATTGGCAAAAAATATGTTTTTTGGTGTGTCACAGAATTACAGTAATTAGTTTAAGTGTGCCATGAAATGAAAAAGGTTGAAAATTGCTACCCTGGACATATTCTTCTCCAGCTTGCTTTACCATTCATTTTTTTTTTTATGATTTTGCCATCTATTCAGGTTGATAGATTGGACTGTAATTCATTCATTTAAATTGCTTACAGCATTCCATTGTACAATGTCAGATGTTAAATCAACTGTAGTTATGGGGTGCAGTTGCAAAAAATCTGCCCTCACTTCTGACACCAACTGCAAGTATGGGGAATTCCCCAAAACCCTCTCAGGTTCAATAGTTCATTAGAAGAACTCCAAGGACTCACTAAAGGCTGTTACACTTACAGTTATGCTTTATTACAGGGAATGGGTATTGATTGAAAACAGTCAAGGCAACAAGTGCATTGATGGAGTATAGGGGTGTTCTAGAAGTGGAGATTCCAGTTTTTCTCTCCCCTTCTATTCAGGACAGTGTTACCCTTCTGGTATTGATGTATAATGGTATGCACAGAGCATGGCCAACTAGCGATGTTCGCCTGAGGTTCAGTGTTCAGGTTTTTATTTGAGTTCCATCACTCAGGCATGACTGATGGCCCATGGGGTTGATCTCAGTCTCCATCTTCACTGGAAATTGACTGATGATACCACATGACCCAAAGCCTCCAACCTAAATCGCACTATTAGTTTTTCTGGCATTGCGAGACCCCATCCTAAGACTGTTTAGTGTGGTCATTTTGTTAGACTGTCTGATGATCCAAGGCACTCCTTTCAGACTTGGCATTTCTAGGACTTAGAGTTGACTTTCCAGAAGCTGAGGACTAATGCAAGACCTCTTTGTGGACCAGGTTAAATTCTTTATTACACATATGAACATAGCACATTTTATTTTGCCCACTTTCCTGTTGATGGATAGTTGTGTCATGTGAGAGATATAAATATATATATTTAATTAACAGATGCTTATGTAATTCTTATTTTGTGCCAGGCACTGTTTATCTTGTTTATAAATATTAACTGATTTAATTCACCAAAGAATCTTCTACGAGGTAAATGCTATCATTCTCATCTTACAGATGAGAAAATAGGCTGCAGAGAGGCTAAATACCTTGTTAAAAGTTAAACAGCCAGTAGATGGAACACCTTGAAATATGAACTCAAGCAGTCAGAATCTTTCCTCATAAAAACTATACTATGCTGTCTAAAAGCAATGTAGCAACAAATATTTTTATACCATCTTCTGGTATGCTAAGTGTCCAGTCTACCAGTCGGCCATTCAATCAATGCAGAATATGCTAATGATATGCTAAGGCCACTCAACAGCTCAATATGACATGCACTGACCACCCGGGGGCAGTTGACCAGTCGCTATGACATGCACTGACCACCAGGGGGCAGACACTCTGACCGGAAGGTTAGCTTTCTGCTGGAGTCCGGCCAATCAGTACTGAGCGAGATGGCCAATTAGTACTGAGTGAGACGGGCTGGACATGCCCTGGAGCCCTCCCACAGTCCCTTCCCAGCTGGCCAACCTCCCACATCTCTCCCCGGTCCCTATTGTGCACCAGTGGGGTCCCTTTGCCTGGCCTGCAACCTCTCGCAATCTGGGACCCCTCAGGGGATGTCAGAGAGCCTGTTTTGGCCCAATTCCACAGGGGAGCACCACTCAGCCAGAAGCCAGGCTCATGGCTGGTGAGCACAGTGGCGGTGGTAGGAGCCTCTCCCGCTTCTGGGACAGTGCTAAGGATGTCCTACTGCTGCCTTCAGTCAGACATCCCCCGAGGGTTCCCGGACTGTGAGAGGGTGCAGGCTGGACTTAGGGATCCCCAAGTGCACGACTATCGTGCACAGGGCCTCTAGTATATGTATAATAGGTTTTTTAATAGTTATCCCTCTCAGTAGAATTGCTGCACTGTAGATGTGTACATCTTCAAATTTACTTGATACTGCCAAATTGTTGTTCAAACTGATATTTAAAAAAACTATTTTTAAGATATTTGCACATATCATTCCTAGTCTGTGGCTTTTCTTTTCACTTTCTTTGTTGTCCAGATGTTTGTAACTTAATAGTATTCCATTTTCTCAAAAATTTCCCCTAAAAAGTACCCTTTTATTTATTTATTTATTTATTTTACCATTTGATATTTTATTTTATTCTTTTCCTTTTTAAAATCTTTATTGTTGATAGTATTACATGTCCCTTTCTTCCCCCATTAACCCCTTGTGGCCTTCACCCACCCCCACCCAAGTTCTTCACTACACTATTGTCTGTGTCCATGGGTTATGCATATATGCATACAAGTTCTTTGGTTGATCTCTTCCCACTCATCCACCCACCCCTGCCTTCTCTCTGAGATTCGACAGTCTGTTCCTTGCTTCTATGTCTTTGTATCTCTTTTATTCATCAGTTTATTTTGTTCATTAGATTTCCACATATGAGTGAGATCCTGTGATACTTGTCTTTCTCTCACTGGCTTATTACTCCTAGCATAACACTCTCCAGGTCCCTCCATGCTGTCACAAAGGGTAAGAGATCCTTTTTTTTTACTGCTGCATAGCATTCCATGGTATAAATGAGTGTTTTTAGTATAGTTGATTTCTAATTTCATTCCATTGTGATCTGAGAAGATACGTCATATGATTTTAATCTTCTTGAACGTGTAAAGACTTGTTTTGTGTTCTAACATGTGTTCTATCTTTGAGAATGACCCATGTGAACTTGAAAAGAATGTATATTCTGCAGTTTTGAGGTGAAATGTTCTATAAATGTCAATTAAATCCATCTGATTCAGTGTGTCATTTAGAGTCACTGTTTCCTTGTTGATTTTTTATCTGGTAGAGCTATCCAATGAAGTCATTGGGGTTTTAAAGTCCCATACTATGACTGTACTGCTGTCGATCTCTCCCTTAAAGTCCTCCAGAAGTTTTTGGTTTTTCTTAATGTATTTAGGTGCTCCTATATTTGGTGCATATATGTTTACCAGGGTTTTATCCTCTTGTTGGATTTATCCCTTTAGTATTATGTAGTGACCTTTATTGTCTCTTGTGATGGCCTTCATTTTGAAGTCTATTTTGTCAGATATGAGTATTGCTATGCCAGCTTTTTGTTTGTTTCCATTTGCATGGAATTTTTTTTTCCCATCCCTTCACTCTCATTCTGTGTGAGTCTTTTGTTCTGAGGTGGGTCTCTTTAGACAGCATATATTTGGGTCATGTTTTCATATTCATTCAGCCACTCCACATCTTTTGGTTGGAGCATTTCATCTATTTACTTTAAGATTATTATTGATAGGTGCTTATTTATTGCTATTTTAATTCTTTATGCCTATGTTTCTCTCTCTATATATATATATATATGTCTTCTTCTGATAGCACTAACTTTAGCATTTCTTGCAGTGCTGGTTTGGTGGTGATTAATTCCTTTAGCCTTTTTTTTATTGTTGTTGTTCTGAGACACTCTTTATTTCACCATCTACTTTGAATGATGGCTTTCCTGAATATAGTAGTAATCTTGGTTTAAGATCCTTGCTTTTCATTACTTTGACTACTCCATGCCATTCCCTTCTGGCCTGTTGAGTTCCTGATGAGAAATCAGGTGACAGCCTTATAGGAGCTCCTTTCTAGGTAACAGGTTTCTTTTCTCTTGTTTCCTTTAAGATTCTCTCTTTGTCTTTAATTTTTGACATTTTAATTATGATGTGTCTGGGCATGGGCCTGTTTGGGTTCTTCTTGCTTGGGACTCTCTGTGCCTCCTGAACTTATGTGACTTTTTTTTTCACCAGGTCAGGGAAGTTTTCTGGCACTATTTTTTTTCAAACATGTTCTCTATCCCTTGCTCATTTTCTTACCCTTATGGCACCTATTATGAGAATATTGTTACATTGCATGTTATCCCACAGTTCCCTTAAGCTGTCTTCCTACTTTTTAATTGTTTTTCTTTTTAGTTCTCTCATTGAGTGATTTTTTTCATACCCTGTCTTCTAATTCACTGATCTGATCCTCATTTTCCCCTAATCTGCTCTGTATTCCTTCCACTGTGTTCTTTATTAGTGCTATATAATTCTTCATAGTTACTATATCTTTTCTCATGCTGTTGGTCATCCTTGCCATCATTATTCTGAACTCTATGTTTGATAAATTTCTTATCTCTATTTCATTTAGCTCTTCTGGAGAATTCTCTTGTTCTTTCATTTAGAGCTTGTTTTTTTGTCTCCCTATTTTGGCTGCCTGTTTGGGTTTTTGTCTATGTATTAGGTAAATCTACTATGACTCCCAATCTCTAGTCCAGGACAACATCAGATGCTGTTTATGATTGGCCCCGAGTACCCTGTTTGAAGGTATCAGCAATCCACATCTTGTAGCTCCTTCTACTGGGGCTGAGTGCCTTTGGAAAGAACAAAGATGTTCACCAAGGTCTTCTTTTCGGAGCCCCAGCCCCGAATTAGATCAGCCAGAGACTCATAGCCTCCAGAGACCCATCTGTACCTTCAGTCTGATTGTTATTCAGTCTTAAATAGCCTCTGGCTATGGACTGTAGGCTAGGAGCAGAAGTTTTTCCAACAGGATGGAGCAATAGCTTCTCCCTGAGGCTGATTGTTATCCTCAGTCTTTTAAAGGAAATGCCAGGCAAAAGCCACCTGGATAGTAAAGGTCCGTTGGAGAAAGATGTTTTTCTAACATATGAGGGAATGACTCAGGACAGGAAACAGGGGTGTCTGCCTTCCAAGTTCTAACCCTAGCACCCCCAACCCTGGCTTCTGCTCACACTGCTCCAGTCCACTCTACCCTTCCTTTGCCCTCCCTTTACCCTCCTTTTGCCAAAGCCCAAGGTGATTAGCTGCACATGAAATTTTGTGCATTGGCCTTTTAAGAGACTGCCTGCATTTCAAGTCATCTCTCCCTGGCACACGGCACCCCCGTTGCTTTTCACAGCCAGATGTTCTGAGGGCAACTCTCTCAGTCCTGGTGCTCTGGGCTTGGAGCCCAACTTGGGGTTGAGAACCAAGAGTTCTTAGTGGTAACCCCCCACAGCTGAGATAGCCCTCTGGAACTTCAGCTGCTGCCTGTGGGAACCAGGCCAGCCCTTTTGCACCTCTGCACTTCCTACCAGTATCTATGTGGTCTCTACTTTCCGTCATTGGTTATAGTGGTTCTGTCCAGCTAGTATTCAATTGATTATTCAGGATAGTTTTTCTGTATTTTAGTTGTAATTCTAGTTTGGGCCTAGGAGCATGTCACTGTAGCTTTCACTTACTCTGCCACCATTGTGGAATCTGGGCCATTTTTCTTCTTTTTTTTTAATGATTTTTATTTTTGTATCTTTTTAAAGAAATATTTCCCTTGAGCCCTAAAATATATCCACCTATATTTTTTCTAGAAGTTTCCCTTTTTATATGTATGCCTTTCATCTACCTGGATTTGATTCTGAACATGGTGTAAAGCAGGGATATAATTATATTGTCTCAAAACCAGTTTTCCAGTGGTCCATTCTTTCTCCACTGTTCTGCAATTGCATTGCTGTCATGAGCTTCTCTGACTTTGAGCACCCTGCTTCCTTTTTTAGTACCTTTGTAATGATATTGCTCCCACTGGGATAATCAGGTTAATTTCCCTTTCTCAAGAAAATTAATTTTCTACATTGCATCTACTGGGATAATAAGGTTAATTTCCTTTTCTCAAGATACTTAATTTGGTTTCTCTTGCTTTGTAAAGGAACATATCCACAGGTTTTAGAGATTAGAATGTGAACATCATTTGTGATGGCATTATTCAGCCTACCACAACCTTCTTTCCATTATTATTATGTTTTTAACTCATCCCTTTTAAAGATACTCATAGTCTCTGTCTGATAGTTCTACTATCTGAATACAGTTGTTGAGAGTCTAATCCTCCTGTTTGTCATGTCTGTTAATTCTCACTCAGGATAAGATATGTTTCTTCATCTGTTGTATAATTTTAGATTATAAACTCATCATAAGGGGACTCAATTTGTGGCAATCTCACTTGGCTGGGATTGAGGTAATATTGCTTCCACCAAGACTCCAGGGGTACTACTGACCCAGAGCCACTTTTCATGCTATTTTATTTGTCAAGGTTTCATGGGTAATGTAGTAATGTGATTTCACACTCTCAACCTGTGTGAGGGCAGACTACTGGTTATACATATAGAGGTATAATCTTCCTCCACCCATGGCTTTAGAGGAAACATTTTTTTGTTTTGTTTTCTC
Organism: Eptesicus fuscus; assembly: GCF_027574615.1. NCBI lineage: Eukaryota > Metazoa > Chordata > Mammalia > Chiroptera > Vespertilionidae > Eptesicus > Eptesicus fuscus. The sequence continues at coordinate 30,441,803 of NC_072473.1, forward strand.
CCTCTTGTAGTAAGTAATTTTTCCCTAGATCACTCTTTTACTGAGGTGTAGTCCTTTAAGGATCCAGACATTATGAGAGAATATCTACTTTTCCATTTACCTGCCTTGTTTGAAATCCAAGACCTCTCCTTTACCTTGGTGGGCATTAAAACACAAACCCTTATATTCGTAAGATAGGTAACTCCTTGGAGTTTCTCTAGCATTAACTCATGTGCTTACTGCTCTAATTTCATTCTCTGTCTTCCCTGCTTGTTTCCTCCTTAAGACTTCTCTGTCATCACTTCTGTTGCAGGGGGGATCTCATACATCACCTCTTGAGACTATTTGTAGCCTGTGTTTCTTAGGTAATTGGTAGCTAGTTGTGGGGCAGGGAAGGGGTAGGGTAATAGCTGAGCTTTCTTAGGGATACTTTTGGTTTGGTCACAATTCTAGGTTTCCACAATGTATTATTAGCAGTAGGACTTCGGTTGTGTCAGAATATCACTAATCTTACTTCTGAGATATTCTTAATACCATGATAAAGAAAATAACAAACTATCAAGGTCCTTTTTCTGTAAGACCAATTATTAAATGTAAGATACTTAAAAATAATGCTACTTTAATTTTCAACTCAAGAATCCTAATTCTCATTTTCCTATTCTCTTCCTAGGATGTGTGCTGTATTTGGTGGAATATATTGTCTTCGCCATTCAGTGCAGTGCCTTGTTGTGGACAAAGAATCGAGAAAGTAAGAATGATATAAGTTACCTTCCTATATTTACACCCCAAGCACAGGTGAAAAATGCTAAAGTCAATTTTTTAAAAATGATTCTTCAAAGATCCTCCTTGGTGTTAATAACATATCAACCTTGATTAAAAGTAATTTGTGTTTAGATCCTCCAGAACAAGTAAAGTGAGTTCAGAATATAGAAACTAAATTAATTTCCTTGCAATATGACTATAGCTCCTGATCATCCAAGCTTGGAAGACAAATCATTTCAGCTGCCGGGGGTGGGTGATGAGTGATTTTAGTTTTCCTTGTGGCCTTACCTCCTCTAATTGATTTTCATCAGATGACAACAAAGCCCTCTGTTATTGCATTTTTAAAAATGAAGCTCACCTAAAGACTCATCAGATTAATCTCTGATGATAATGCATGTCACTCTAAAAGAAAAAAACTTTAATGAGTTTTTAGGTAGATTGTTGTCATAAACTATGCTGCCCTGTTATCTGAGGATAAAATCTTTTACAACCACATCAGGCCTGCAGGCTGGTTTAGGATTGAAATAAGAATATGCCTGCTTTTTTTTATATAAAGTGGAGGATCATTTATCTGCATTTTTATATTTAAATAACATTTTTTCTGGGATTTATTATTTAGATACTAAGATATACTCTTGTCTGAATTACACTAAGTAAATAGTCTTCGATTATTATCTTTTACCTTAAAACTTACATGAGTCAATTGGATCAAATTTTAGGATCTGTTTAAATTTTCCTTTTTGTTATGTGTTCTTAAGAATCTACTAACATGTATCTTTTATATAACTGTTTTTATGGGTATATAAAGAAATTGTTCTTCATTCCCATTTTGGATGCCTTTTATTTTTTTCTCTTGCCTGATTGCTCTGGCTAGGACATCCAGTGCCATGTTGAATAACAATGGTGAGAATGGACATCCCTGTCTTGTTCCTGATCTTAGAGGAAAAGCTTTCAGTTTTTCACCATTGAGTATGGTATTAGCTGAGGATTTGTCATATACTGCCTTTATTATGTTGAGGTACTTTCCTTCTGTACCCATTTTATTGAGTGTTTTAAGCATACTAGTAAATGGATGTTGTATCTTATCAAATTATTTTTCTGCATCTATTGATATGGTCGTATGATTTTTATCCTTTGTTATGTTAATGTGTGTTGCATTGATCGATTTGCGTGTACCATCCTTGTGCCTCTGCAGTGAACCCTACTTAATCATGATATATTATTTTTCAAAGTGTTGTTGTATTCAATTTAATAATATTTTATTTAGGGTTTTTGCATCTGTATTCATTAGAGATATTGGTCTGCAGTTTGTGTGTGTGTGTGTTTTATCCTTGCTGGGTTTGGGTATCAGAATTATGCTGGTCTCATAAAATGTTAGGAAGTACTGCCTCTTCTTCAATATTTTGGAAGAGTTTGAACGAAGAATAGGTATCAAATCTCTGACTGTTTGGTAGAATTCACTAGTGAAGCCCGCTGGTCCTTAAATTTTATTTAAAACTAGAGGCCCAGTGCATGATTGAATCATGCACGTGTAAGGTCCCCTACATGCTTTTGCTTTCGATCGCGGGGGAGCTGGGTGCCTGTCCGCTGGTGCACCAGCCCTTTCAGAAGCCTTTAGTGCAGCGGAGGCTTCTGAAAAGCCTGGTGCCAGAGCGGACAGGCACCCAGCTCCCCGCTTTTGATGGTCCGTGGCGGGACGTGAGCTCGCTGCCCCAGAGGCCCCTTCTGTTCTGCAGCACAGCCATGGCCCAGACGCTGAGCTCGCGCCGCCACTGGCGATGCGAGCTCAGCGTATTGCTGGCCCAATCGGCTGCCCCGGCCACCCCGAGTCCCGCCCCCTGCGCCTCCCTCTGGCCCAATCGTGGGCGTAGTGGAGTGATGGTAATTTACATATTACCATTTTATTAGGTAGGATTTTATTTTTTGGGAGGTTTTTGATGATTGTTTTAATTTCTTCACTATTGATCTGTCTATGTAGGTTTTCCAGGTCTTCATGATTCAGTCTAAGAGGGTTATATATTTCTAGTAACTCATCCATTTCTTCTAGGTTATCGAATTTGATTGTATATAGTCCTTCATAGTATTCTTGTATGATCCGTTGTATTTTGGTGATGTCTACAGTAACTTCTCTTTAATTTCTGGTTTTGTTTATTAGGTGTCTTTTCTCGTTTTTCCTTAGTGAGTCTTGCCGTGCTTTGTAAATTTTGTTAATCTTTTCAAAGAATATATTTATTGCCATTTTATTGTTCATATTTTTATATTTAGTTTCTTCTTCTTTTTAAAGAAGACCCTTTAACATTGGTGGTGATGAACTCCTTTACCTTTTTCTGTCTGCTAAGCTCTTTAAATATCATTCACTTATAAATGATAGCTTTGTTAGGTAGAGTAATCTTGGCTATAGGTCCTTGCTTTTCCTCACTTTGAATATTTCTTGTCAATCCCTCTTGGCCTTCAAAGCTTCTTTTTAGAAATAAACTTAACATTCTTACGGGACCTCCCTTGTACATAACTAACTGCTTTTCTCTTGCTGCTTTTAAGACTGTCTCTTTGTCTTTAACCTTTGGCATTTTAATTATGATGTGTCTTGGTGTGGGCATCTTTGGGTTCCTCTTGTTAAGGACTCTCTGTGCTTCCTATACTTGTATGTCTTTTTCCTTCACCTGGTTAGGGAAGTTTACTGTCATTATTTTTTCAAATAAGTTTTAAATTTCTTGCTCTTTCTCTTCTTCTTCTGGCACCACCATTATGCAAATGTTTTGGTATGCTTGTAGTTGTTTCAGAGGCTCCTACACTATTTTCATTTTTTTGGAATATTTTCTCTTTTTTGCAGTTCTGATTGGGTGTTTTTTTTTTCTTCCTTACATTCCAAATAGCCGATTTGATTCTCAGCTTCATCTACTCTCCCTGTCAATTATTCTTCATTTCATCTAGTATATCCTTCATTTCTGACTAGTCCTTTTTTTAATGCTGTTGAGGTTCTAAGTTCATTGAGCATCCTTATAACCAGTGTTTTGAACTCTGCCTTTAGTAGATTGCTTGTCTCCATTATTTTTAGTGCTTTTTCTGGAGTTTTGTTCTTTTCTTTCATTTGTGATGTGATTCTTTGTCTCCTCATTTTGTCAGCCTCCTGTGTTTGTTTCTATGTATTAGGTAGAGCTGCTACGTCTCCCAGGCTTGCTATAGTGGGCTAAGGTAGTTGGTGTTCTGTACTGTCCAGTGGCACAGCCTCCCTGATCTCCTAAGCTGGGCACTCAAAGTGCACCCCCCCCCAGGTGGGCTTACACTCTCCTCTTGTTGAGCCTTGATTGCTATTGGCATATCAATGGGAGGGATTTACCCGAAGCTGATCAGCTGCAAGGACTTACTTCAACCACCAAACTCCTACTATTGTGGAGGATTAGCTTTGCAGGGACCCACCCCACAGAGCAGGACTGATTTAGCAGGGTTCTGGTACCCACTGGTCCACCTCTTGAGTGTGTCACTTGTGGAGGTAGTTGGATGGTGCTTTGATGTGGTCTGAAGCTGTCCATTGGGTGTACTGTCTCTGGGGACTCCTAGAAGGTGTACGCCAAGGTCAGCCACTGCCTGTGTTCTGCCCAAGGCTCCCCAGCATGAGCTACAAAGTGATCTGTAGGTGGCCGCTACTTTTGCTGGGCTTGAAGGTGCCCAGGAGTGGCCACTTAGCAAGAGGCACAGATTGTGCTGAGACAAAATGCTGCTTGTTTGAGAGATTTTAGGAAAATATGAAACATGAGCCATGATAGGTCATTCCTATGAAAAAGCCACTAGAGCTACCTTGGATGGGCCTAAATATTGGTTGGAGCAGGCCTCAGAGATTACCAGGACAGGGCAAAAGTGTGAGCCAAGTTGATGGAGTCTCAGATATGGCTCCTGCCTGTGGGCTCTGTGGTGGAAGGGCTCATCAAAAGAACAGTGGCCTCTGCTACTACTTTTGTCTGGGCGAAAGCTACCCCTCCAGCCCTCACCTTGATACCAGACAATTCAGTTCCTCCCCATATGTCTCTTATGCCTTTTAAGCTGCTTCCCCAATGCTTCAGCTCTGAGGGAGTGAGAACAGAGTAAGTCTGTATGCAGGCCGCTTAATAGGTACTGCCTAAGACTCCAGCAGCCTCAATCACTGCTGCATTTTTGTTGTTGTTTTAATAATTTTTTAAATTAAAAAATATATATTCTTATAGATTTCAGAGAGGAAGGGAGAGATAGAAACATCAATGATGAGTGAGAGTCATTGATCGGCTACCTCCTGCACACCCCCTACTGGGGATCAAGCCTGCAACCCTGGCATGTGCCCTTGACTGGAATCGAACCTGGGACCCTTCAGTCCACAAGCTGACGCTCTATCCACTGAGCCAAACCAGCTAGGGCTTTACAGTCAAAAGTTATTGGCACTTCTCTTCTTGGCACTGGAGCCCTGGGCTGTGGGGCTAGGACCCTGCTCCTCAGGGGGAACCTCTGCAGCCCAGATATCCCTCCTGATTTTTATTTGCCACATGTGGGTATGGGACCAGCCTGTTACCTATCTCTGCCACTTCTACTAGTCTTGGTGTGCTGCCTTCTTTAATTCCCTAGTTTTAGCACTTCCATTCAGCCAAATTTCAGATGGTACTTAATGGTGGTTGTTTTGTCATTTATTTGTAATTTTGATGTGTTTGTGGAAGGAGGCAAGTTCCACATTTACCTATAGTGCCCTCTTATTTCTTGAGATAGGACTGTAATGATATAAATCTCCCTCTTATTACTGCTTTTGCTGCATCCCAAAAGTTTTGATATGTCACATTCTCATTCTTAATTGGTCTCTATATATGTTTTGATCTCATCTTTTCTATTTTGACCCTATTTCTATTTCTATTCTTTAAGGTCAGCTAGAAGGCAACAAGATAGCTGGAAAAAGAACATGTAGTTGTAAAGTACACAATTATCAAAAAATATTAAATTTAGTCATTTTTCTAGTAGTATCTATTTACTCTCCATATATTTGTGGGTTTTTTTTGTTTTGTTTTGTTTTTTTACTTTTTGCAGTTGATTTCTAATTTCAAAGCATTGTAGTCAGAGAATACACTTGGTGTGATTTTAATTTTCATAAATTTGTTGAGGCTTGTTTTGTGATCTAACATATGATCTATGCTTAATAATGTTCTATGTGCACTGAAGAAAAGTGTGTAATCTGATGTTCTGGATGAAAGGCTCTGTAAATGTCAATTATGTCCATTTGGTCTAATGTGTCATTTAAGGCCAATATTTTATGGATCTTTACATAGAAAACTCTAAAGACCCCACTAAAAAAACTATTAGAAACAAATACAGTAAAGTTTCAGGATACAAAATCAATGTACAAAAATTCAATGCATTCCTATACTAGTATACTAATGATGAAATTTCAGAAAAAGAATTAAATAACAATTGCTTTTGCAATCCCCACAAACGATGTGATGGACTTGTATACTGAAAACTACAAAGGATTATTAAAAGAGACTGAAAAAGACACAATGAAATGGAAACATATTCCATGTTCATGGATTGAAAGGATCAACATAGTTAAACTGTCTATATTACCCAAAGCAATATATATACTTAACGCAATCCACATCAAAATTCCAATGACATTTTTTAATGACATAATACAAAATATTATTAGATTTGTATGAAACTACAAAAGACCCAAAATAGCCAAAGCAATCCTGAGAAAACAGAAAAAAGGCAGAGATATCACACTCTCTGACTTCAAATTATACAACTAAGTGACAATAATCTAAATAGCATGGTATTGGAAGAAAAACAGACACACAGACCAATGGAACAAAAATGAGAGCCCCAAAATAAATCCACTTGTATATGGGCAAGTAATGTTCTACAAAGGTGCCAAAACACATAATGGAGAAAAGAAAGCCTCTTCAATAAATAGTGCTGAGAAAATTGGAAAGGCATATGCAAAAGAATGAAACTAGACTGTTGTTTGTTCCCATATACAAAAATTAACTCAAAGTGGATCAAACACCTAAATATAAGATCTGAAACATAAGTTACATAGAAGAAAACATAGGTACTTAACTTATGGACCTTGATCTTAGAGAATATTTTATCAATATGACCTAAAGGCAAGGGAAATAAAGGCAAAAATAAGTGAATGGACTATATCATTCTAAAAATCTTCTGCACAGCAAATGAAACAGACAAAACAAAAAGGCAACTGGTCAAATGGGAGAAGATATTTGCAAACAATCCTTATAACAGGCTAAGTGACCATTGCATTCGAAACAACTGAGCAGACGACCAAACAGGCTGTTTGGGGCAACCAGGCCGTCAGGGGGGTTAGTGAAGGGCGACCAAACGACTGAGCAGCAGGTTGTGTGGGGTGACCAGGACGGCTGGGGGGTTAGTGAGGGGCAACCAAACAACTGAGCAGCAGGCTGCGTGGGGTGACCAGGCCAGCGGGGGAGGGAGGGCAGTTGGGAGTGACTACGCCTGCAGTGGGGGAGGGGGGGCAGTTAGGTGCGATCAGGCAGGCAGGCAGGTGAGCAGTTAGGAGCCAGGTCCTGGATTGTGAGAGGGATGTCTGACTGCTGGTTTAGGCCCTATCCCGGGGATTGGGCCTAAACCGGCAGTCGGTCATCCCCTGAGGGGTCCCGGATTGGAGAGGGTGCAGGCTGGGGTACCCTCAGCCCAGCCTGCAACCTCTCCAATGCATGAATTTCATGCACTGGGCCTCTAGTCCAAAATATAAAAAGATCCTCATACAACTCAGTACCAAATAAACGATCCAATTCAAAATGGGCAGAGAACCTGAACAGAAACCTCTCCTAAGAAGGCATCCAAATGACCAACAGATATATGAAAAGATGTTCAACTTCACTAGCTATTAGAAAAATGCATATCAAAACTACAATGAGGCACTGCCTCACATGTGTTAGAATAGCTATTATCAACAAGGCGAGTAATAAGTTTGGAGAGGTTGTATAGGCAAAAGAACCCTCATTCATTGTTGGTGGGAATGTAAACTGGTACAGCCACTATGGAAAAAAGTCTGGTGGCTCCTCAAAAATTAATAATAGATTTATCATATGACCGAGCAACCCCCCTTCTGCATATCTACTTGAAAACATTTATTTGCAAAGACATATGCATCCCTATGTTCATTGCAGCATTATTCATGGTAGCCACGGTATGGAAACAACAAAAGTTCTTGCTTCCATAGTATACTTCAATAGATGATAGGATAAAGAAGATGTGGTACATGTATACAATGGAATACTACTCAGTCATAAGAAAAGATGAAATTCTGTCATTTGTGACAACATGGATGGACCTTGAGAATATAATGCTAAGTGAAATAGGTCTGTCAGAAAAAGTTAAGAACCACATGATTTCACTGATATGTGGGATACAAAACTGAAAGTAACAAATAAACAAACATGAAAAACAAACAAAAACTCATGGACACAGACAACAGCATGGTGGCTACCAGAGGGAATAGGGGTAAGGGATAGTAAAGGGTAAATGATGTCAAATATATGGTGACAGAAGATGATTTGACTTTAGATCGTGGGCACAATGCAATATGAAGTCATTTATGATAGAATTGTACACTTGAAACCTATATCATCTTATTAACCAATGTTACACCAATAAATCTTATAAACAGAAAGAAAAAAAGTAATTGTTCATCCAGAAAATACCTTAATATCTTGAACAAACATGTTAAGTTTTAAACTGTTTTTTTTTTTCATGTTACAATAATTGTCTGTAGTCTAAATAGCATAAAATGTTTATCTTCGTATAGACTAACTGGAGTGCAATAACTAATATTTTAAGATATGGTGGAGAAAAAAGTCAACTCTAGAACATGTAAATTTTAGATAGTGAATTTGCTTTAGAAAAATAATTCTCCAGTGTAACATAAAATAGACACATGATCTAAAGGGTTTTAAAATACTTTTAGCACTTTAACAGAAAGGTACTACATAAATTAAACATGAAAAAATATGTCCCTCGAGGTCTAAGATATTTATATATTGGCTCACGAAGAACTCTGTGGAGATTCATGAAGGAATAGTTGTCTTTATAGCTTTCAGAGGTCATTTTTCCTTATGTTTTCATTTTGAAGCATGAGTATGTGCCCAACGACGGAAAAGCAGATAATGAATTGCTTGTTTAGTGTTTATTTACTTAGATCCTTGTACCTTTTTTTGGGCACTATTCCAGTCCCACATGTTACTCTTAGTGACATGAATTTGAATGAATCTTGTTTGTCATAAAAAAAATGGATACGTTAGTACAGTAATAGCATTTGTTGAACAAAGGCTACATTTACCTCAGTTTTTACTGTTTTTATTATAAGCTGTGAACGTTATAACTCTACTTTGTGCTCTTCTACAGATTTCAGTTGTAACAGATAGATGAGAGCTGAGGGTTTAAAAACAAAAATTGGGTAGTTTTCAAATTTTAATGTGCTTTAGGATCACCAGATAAACTTGTAAAAAACACCATGTGGATTTTTGAACCTCACCCTTGGGGAATGAAATTGAATAACGTGCTTAGAGTACATCAAGGCATTTGCAGTTTTAAGGTACAGGCCAAGTTAATCTAATATAGGTGCTCTTTAGATGACACTGAGAAACACTGATCTATAAAGTAGAGTTAGGGATCAAGCCTATGGTACTGTGTTTCATGATGGATTGGGGTCTCTGGGTCTTAATTCATTCTAAGCCTACATCAAGGTGAACCTTCCAGATCTACTGGCATTAAGTCTGAATTTTAAATAGCAGACAGACTGCTAGTGATTTAACATTTCTTTTATAACTTCATAGAAAGACCTCGAACATAACAACTGTCTAACAGTCTTAAGGCATGTATGGCCAGGTAGCCCTTGAATGAGAGAAGACCTGAAAACTTATTACTGTCATGAATGACAGTGGACAAGTCACTCTGGGCCAGTATTTTATCTGTAAGATGAGTTAGATGAACTCCCCAAGTCTCCTCCCAGATATGACATGCTTTCATTGAGTTAACTGAAAGTACCTAAAGTACTTAATTTTTCCTCAACATTTAGAAATAAATTATCTTAAAGTGTTTTATATGCCCAAATGTAGGCCTTACTTACATATTGGGCAATATTCAGTTCCAATGAGAAATTTAAAAAAAATTAACAACTTGTATGTGTCTACTTTTATGGGTGTAAATGAAATAACAAAATGTCTACTTATGCTATTTATTAAATCATTTTATTAGAACTCCAGTTTTCTAATGAATATATTTTTCTTATTCATATTGGTTGTTTAAGATACAGACATTTGGATTCTAGATATGATTTTCTTATTGGAAAATTTATTCCAAGCCATGACATTTATTTCTTTAATAGTAGATAAGTTTTAAAAATTTTACCTGCATTCATAATGTTCATGATATCTACAATATTCTCACTATACTGAATTGTTTAAGTGATCTTCATAAGTTTTATTTGAGAGACAATCAATACTTGAAAAATGTAAATTCATACCATCACTAATAATTACCAAATTTATCTAAAGCTAGTATTGATTGAAGTTAACTCAGGCTAATGTATCTTTCCCAAACACTACTTTGTTATTACAAATCAAATATTTGAGAAAACTACCAGTAATAAGAGGTATTTTGTAAGGACTTAATGTAAAATGAGGGATAATTTATTGAGGGAAAAACCTTGAAAACATATTTGGGCATATATAGCATATATTTCTTTTTAAGGAATCAGGTTGCCTCAAATGATTGCTTATTCTAGGTGTAATTAGATTATTAGTCAAGGAATCTGCGAAGATTTATATTTATCTCCTTATGGTCTTAGATTATCTTTCTTTCCCTATTTTTCTATGTGGAGCACTTGACATCTCTCCCCTTTGGTGTAGTTAAGAGCTACTCATGCCTCAGGTCTAAGTTCTAAGTTTATTTCCTGCTCCCATGGATTAGATCAGTACCCTCTGTTAGCCCCTGAGTCAGGTCCTCTTGTATGATTATTTTTAAGTCTCCTGTAAGAAAAGGGAGGATCTCACAACTATATTTCCAGAACCAGAGCAGGTTCCTATCACCCACTATACTCACTATGTGTGAAATGAATGAGTGAATGAATGAATGAATGAATGGTAAAAACTGATAGTGTTTTTGTGCTTCTCTTTTACCCTCCATTGAGGAAAGCAAATGGAAACATAAATTATCATAGCATTGAGTTTAATTTGGTGATTATACATCAAAGTATTGTATAAACTTTGAGAGAAGAAATACGGAATATGTAACCAAATGAATACTTATTTTCAGCTAAAACTTATTTTTCATTTTTGTTTAATTTGGTTTTCCTGTGCACGCTTTGCTATATTGTGCATTGGCTCTGCTTTCTTAATTTTCAGAGGTATCAGACATAGGTATCAGTAGTTCTTTTCTATACCTTCTCACTAAATTCTAATACTGAACCCCTCTGTTGACTATTTTTGGAAACACTGAATGTTCTTATTGAGCAGCTTTCTTTTCCTTTGCAGCTGTGCTGACCATGTAAAACTCCTGTAAATTAGATTTGGTCATTTAGCAATACAGTATTTGATATTAGGGTAAGGTGTGGATAACCTTGGGCCAAATATATCTGTAATCAATAGTCTGAATCTAATTACTTCAGCTAGTGTTTCTTGTGTACTTCAGCTGTCTCAATTACTTGATTTCCTCCTATGACTATTTCTTGGAGATATCTTTTTTTGATGTCAGGAATGACTATACCTTTCCTGTATACTTGTAAATTAGTAGTGAATAGTATATTAGACCAAGCATGAGGTGATTGATTCTTAATACCATTTCTCATTGTCGGAAAGTCAGTGAATTTCTGATTTTAGCATGTCTCATTTGCAAAATGATAGTGATAATATTATAAATATTTAACCTTCACCAACCCCTATGCTAGTTATTGTAGCAATAAAGAGATGAATAAATCATGGGCCTTGCTCTTGTGTACAAAAAAGATCACAGTAAAGAGTGAAAGCTCTAAAATCAGATAGACATTGATCAGTATCCTGGCTTCTGTACTTACTACCTGAGTGAATTTTAACAAGTTGTTTAATCTCTCTCTGCTCTAGTTTCTTAATCTGTAAAGTTAGACATGACAGTACCAACCTCACTGACTTATTTTTAATTTTAAATGAACAGATAAAGCTAGCAGAAACCTTTATTAAACATAGTAAGAACTTAATACATATTAGCTAGTAGCAATTATTAATGTAATTGGATACTGAAGATCCTCCTATGTTATACTAAGGAGTTTGGACTGTAATCAGTAGTAGTTTTAAGTGGATAAATGACAAAATTAGATTTGCTACTTTTACTAGTAAGTTAGTGATTCTGGCAGTGATTTGAAAGAAACACTGATAGAAAGAGGTTCCTTACCTCCTAAATGAGAGATTCTGTATATTTATTTCTGCCTCTACACTGTTCACATAAATGGAATACTTCTACCATTATCTACCTACCCATTTAGCCATCCATTCAACAATTATTAGTTATTTTATGTGTGCCAGGCATTGGGGGCACAGCAGAGAAAAAGACAGTCATGGTCTTTGTTTTCATGGACTTTAGAGTCTATCAGGGGTCATTAAAGAACAAATAAATTATGGAGATAACTAGAGGCCCGGTGCACGAAATTCGTGCATGGGGGTGTGTGTTCCTCAGCCCAACCTTCACCCTCTCCAATCCAGGACTGCTGGTTCCCAACCACTCGCCTGCCTGCCTGCCTGCCTGCCTGCCTGCCTGATTGCCCCTAACCACTTCTGCCTGCCAGCCTGATCACCCCCTAACAACTCCCCTGCCAGCCTGATCGTCCCCAGCTGCCCTCCCCTGTAGGCCTGGTCCCTCCCTGATTGCCCCCAACTGCCCTCCCTTGCAGGCCTGGTCCCCCCCAACTGCCCTCCACTGCTGGCCTGATCGCCCACAGCTGCCCTCCCCTGCCGGCCATCTTGTGGTGGCCATCTTGTGACCACATGGGGGTGGCCATCTTGTGTGTTGGAGTGACAGTCAATTTGCATATTACTCTTTTATTAGATAGAATTACACAATGAGATCTTTTCAATATGCAGATCTGACTCTGTCCCTCCCTGTGTAAAAAGTTTCAGTGTCTTTATAGCACTTCAAAATAAAGTTTAAGACCATTTTACATGACACATGAAGCTTAGGGAACTGGTCTTTGCCTGCCTCTCTAAGCTCATCTCTCTTCTCCCTCCAGCATCCGCTTCCATTTTATTGTCAATCAATACTGAAATACTTGTGGTTTCCTGTACTTCTCTTTCTTGCCTCTGTACCCTGCACATACTGCCTTTCTACCTGCAGTATTCTCCTTATTTGCTTGCTTAACTGTTTTTCATACTTCAAAAATAGTTACCCTCAGTTGGGTACTCCCCTGCATCCTAATCTCTTATCACTGGACTTGGGCATTTCCTTATAATTGCCTGTGTCTGAGTTTTCATTATATTTGCAGTTCCTTTAGGACAAGATATTTTTATTCTCACCTCTTAGAACAGTGGTTGGCACATGGTTGTTTTGCCATACATTTATATTGAGCAGATGAGCTACCAACTTGCTAGTAGTCCATTGTCTTACAAGACTGAACAAGAGTTTAAGGCAGTCTCAGTGGAAATGGAGAGAAAAGGTGAGTTTCAAGAAATCTTTATAAGGTAGAATGAAAATTGAATAGCAGATTAGATGTAGAAACAGAGATTCTGAGCTAGGGAAATTGTTAAGTGCTGGTCATGTCATTACCTAAGATAGGGAATTTCAAGAAGGTAAGCAGATGAAGGGCCATGATGAATTCAGTTTGGGGCATGCTAGGTTTTAAAAAGCATTTGGAATCTCTCCAGAAAGAAATGGATAATAAATGGTTTAAAATATGGATACAGAGCTTTGGATTGGTCAGAATAGGTTAATGGTGTTTGAAACTATTGGAATAGATTTGTACCCCAAAGAAATGAATGGTAAGTGTTTTGGAATGGTGTCATTGAAGAGGTGGCATGTGAACTAATGTGTTTGAGAAATCGTGGAAGGACATAGTGAGTAGGGACAATTATTTTGTTTACTTCAGTGATTGAGAATCTTCTGATTTCCTTAATTAATGTTTGTAAAAATTATGTCGTATGTGATTTCTGCACTCCTTACCATACAATTAGTTGGGATATTAATTCTGAAGAAAATAGTGATGCCTGTTTTAATGTTATTTTTTCTCCTCTGGGCCAAATTCCAGATAAAGAGTTTTTGTCTTGCTGAGTATTTTCTTCCTTATCATCATTTTGATATTTATATCCTTGTGTCAGTGCACTAAGAATTGAGTAAGTATTGTGATTTAGAAAGCTCAGCTCTAGAAATGTTTCGCCTGACTTCAGTGATTCTTATGGTCAGCTTTGTCATTGTGTCCCTGTATCTAGGAACTCTTATTATGCTCCACCTCAATTTACTATTTATGAGGCTCAGCAAGAACCTCAACTAAATCCAAAATGTTGTTAATCTTTAATGGCTTCCTCAGGTTCATGTGAAAGGGGTTGGCGGGAGGGTATTTTAATGTCTCTGGCAGCACTGTTTCATTTGGCTGTTTTCCATTACCTGAATGTCATCTAATTTGTTATATTAATCTTATAGTACAAACTCTACGTATAGGTCCCAAGTCAATATTCCTTTCTTCATTGTTCTCCCAATTAAACCAAATATATGACAGTAAGTCAAGTGTCTGAGAGGGAAACAAATCTTATCACTTACTTAAATGTGTCTTGCTTTGAATTGTTCAGGCCTAGAGCCTTAGTACTTCAAAGGAGGCTATCAGGTGAGTTGTGTTATTATCATCTACCAGACTGAGGAAGCATATGTGACCGTAACCTCAATTACTGCAGAAATCAATATCTTTCTTTCTGTAGTAATAGCTCTTGACTTTTCTCCACCTAGCACAGCATAGAGATACAATAGTAGCAGTGGCACACTTGATGGTGATTCTTCCCTGGGATTTGGGAGCTTATCAGAATCTCCAGGGGTACTTATAATTTGAAAAAGTCCCCCAGGTGTGATTCTGATTTGCTTCCTTCTCCTCCTCCTCTGAGAATCACTGTTTCATTCAGAAGCCTCAGCATACATAGGAACATTTGTTGGTATATTGCCCTTGCATTGTTGAACTCCTTAATCCCCATGTCCCCATACTTGCATTTTGAGTGGTCCCCAGTTGTTTCCTCATATACCATAACTTGTGAAACCAATGTCTACCTGTCACTAAAGGTATAGCTACCATTGAAGCAGTCCTACTAGAGTTTGGATTCCTACAAAGCAAAGAGTTCTCAGTAGCTTATGGCCAGGTTTAATTGTGTGGTTTATTTAAATGGGCGCTTTTTGCAAAGACTTAGACTAGAGTCCACAATTTATATTAACACCCCTCCCTGCCAATGTTAGTCCAATATTTTATGATTAAAATTTTCAAATCTATGCCACAGTTGAAAGAATTTCAGGGTGAACACTTCTATATCCACCATCTAGATTCCACAATTAACATTTTAATATACTTACTTAATCATATATCTACTTGAAAGCTTATCCCTCTGTCCATCATTTCACCTTTTTAAAGCATTTCACAGTAAAGTCCAGATATAAGTACAGTTCCCCCTAAACACTTCAGCATGCAGGTCATCAACTAGAGTTTAATATTTATTTACAGCTTTTTGGTTTTGGTGAAAATTTTACATGCAGTGCAAGTGCCCAAATCTAAGTGCTCATTAGCTGACTTTTGACAAATAATATACCTATGCTAGCGGCCCGGTGCATGAAATTCCTGCACCAATAGGGTCCCTAGGCCTGGCCAGCGATCAGGGCCAATCAGGTTCCTCGCCTCCCCACCTCCCTGCCTCCTCCTTCCCTCACTCCCTCAGCACCCCATCACTGCCACTGGTCGCCCGCCATGTTGCGTGTCGCCCCTTGGTGGTCAGCACACATCATAGCGAGCAATCAAACTCCTGGTCTCCCAGTCAAACTCCCGAGGGGACAATTTGCATATTAGCCTTTTATTATATAGAAATAGCCTATATCCCTATCAAAAGGTAGATTTTAAAAATATATATTTTATTGATTTTTTACAGAGAGGAAGGGAGAGGGATAGAGAGTTAGAAACATCGATGAGAGGAAAACATCGATCAGATGCCTCCTGCACACTCCCCACTGGGTATGTGCCTGCATCCAAGGTACATGCCCTTGACCGAAATCGAACCTGGGACCCTTAAGTCAGCAGGCCGACGCTCTATCCACTGAGCCAAACCGGTTAGGGCAAGATAGAAGATTTTTAACAACCTCTTTTTTTCTGCCCAGATTATTCTCTCTTGACACTATATAATCTCTGAATTTAAGGCAAGGAAAAAACTTGTTAGTGCTGTCAGGACAAATCAATGTTTAATAATGGATCAGCAGATTTATCTTCCCCATTGCCTAAAGTACCTTGTGTTTAAAATTGTGTATGAATGGCCCTAGCCGGTTTGGCCTAGTGGATAGAGTGTTAGCCTGCAGATTGAAAGGTCCTGGGTTTGATTCCAGTCAAGGGCACATGCCCAGGTTGTGGGCTTGATCCCCAGTAGGGGGCATGCAGGAGGCAGACAATCAATGATTCTCTCTCATCATTGATATTTCTATCTCTCTCTCCCTCTCCCTTCCTCTCTGAAATCAATAAAAATATATTAAAAAATAAAATAAAATGGCTAAAGCCATAATTTTTTTAAATTTCTTTATTGATTAAGGTATCACATATTTGTCCTCATCCCCCCATTCCCATCCCACACCCCTCCCCACGCATTCCCCCATCCCCTGGTTGTTCATGACCACTGGTTAGGCTCATATGCATGCACACAAGTCCTTTGGTTGATCTCTCCCCCTTATCCTCATGCTCCCTTACCTTCCCTCTGAGGTCCGACAGTCTGTCTGATCTATGCTTCCTTGTCTCTGGGTCTGTTCTTGTTCAGCAGTCTATGTTGTTCATCATTTCCCCTAGATGAGTGAGATCATGTGCTACTAAAAATATACTTATAAGAACCAAAAATGAGACAAGCAATAATGGTTATGCTGACAGGCAAATGAATCGGTCTGCAGTGAGTTTCTTTCTGGGCCAACAGTTCTTTTGAGTCCCAATTTCAATGTAAAACAGTTCCTTATTGTACATGTCAGCAATGATATTTCCGTTCTGGATGGTGGACAAATGGTGGTAATGCAGGTCCAACCCTCTCTGATTTGGTCCTGGGCAACCTGAAGTGATGCACAGCTGCTGACTGCTAGTATGGCAAGGCGTCGTCAGCGTCTTCCATCTCTGGACTGTTTCTCTTCTGTCTTCATGGCTGGAGTAGTCCTGTCAATTCCTCTGTTGCAGGAATCCACATGGTCTCGGAGTTGTTTTCTGAAAATATACAAACATTCTCGACCAAAAGTTAATAATGGAATATTTTCTATAAATTTGACTTGCGATCCTTTTTCATTTTTGCCCAAACGATTTTCCTTTGGCTTGTTTTGACACCAAGTATGTTTTACATGGGTGTCTTGCTGTTAGCATTATAAATGAAAGTTAATTTTCTAAAGTAAAAATTTTCTAGATGTAATTTACTTACAGGATATTTTTCCTTACATGATATTCTTCTACTATCCCCCCCCCTTTTTTTTTTTTTAAATATATTTTATTGATTTTTTACAGAGAGGAAGAGAGAGGGATAGAGAGTTAGAAACATCGATGAGAGAGAAACATCGATCAGCTGCCTCTTGCACACCCCCTACTGGGGATGTGCCCGCAACTAAGGTACATGCCCTTGACCGGAATCGAACCTGGGACCCTTGAGTCCGCAGGCCGACGCTCTATCCACTGAGCCAAACCGGTTTCGGCTACTATCCCCCCTTTTTTGATTTAAATATTAAGAGGCTTTTGGAAATTTTATAATGTAGTCTTGATAGCTTTTAAATTTAAATTTTAATTTTTTGCACTAAAATATGACTGCTTTATGTTCATTACATGTTATGCAATTTTACCATGAGATGAACTACCAATAAAAATTTTAGTTAACACTTCAGGAACAGCTTTTTGTCCAGTACAATTAATTTTTCTAGAATATTCACTTATTTCAATTAGCCAATTTAAATTAGCCTGAAAACTTGACTACTATTTTACTGTCGAATTTAATATTCTAACAGCAATCTTATTTTACCCTACAAATATTAGTGGAAAGGATTATTTGCCTTCTTGAGTAGGCCCTGAGCATTCCTGGTACTAGGCTGGATTTAGATATCTAAAACCCACTTCCCCACACCATGGGTACAAGACAACTCAAACAAGTCTTATTGCAGTGAGAGGGCAGCTGCTGTTTGAGCTGGGCATGGGAAGCTAAGCAGTCATGGGGACAGGAGACCTCCCTCAGAAGGGGTGAGCGTTCAGGCCCCTGCAAAGTTGCGGGGGGGTGAGGATCTGTGCCCCACCTCTGTTGACCCCCAAGTTCTCTCCTGATGGCCCCTCTGTGACTGTGCCTGTCTTAGGTTGTTCCTTCCCTGAGGAATCTTACCCGTCTCTGGCTAACCAGCCATCCTCCGGGGCCAAGCAGGGTGATGTGAGGTTCAATTCTGTCTCCTTAGTAGCCTATGCCCCCATGGCCTCCACGCCCAGCACCTGCCTTGGAATCCCCTCACCTGCTGGCGGGGCCCCAGCACTGATCACATATCTTGGGGAACCCACTGGGCGAGAGACAGATCCATGGTACCAGCCATCACGAGGCTTCAACCTCGGCATGAACAGAAAGCTCAGGCAACAGCTGTGGGCAGTTGGATTGTGAGAAGAGGGCCCTTTGTGGCCAAAAGGGCAAGAGGGACCAATATAGAATGCTCAGATGCCTTCCCAGGGAGCTCTCTACACAATGGAAGAGATTAAATCCTTTCATGTCCTTTTTAAATTGCTGCCAGACATTCAAAGAATTAGTTTGTAAGTTTGTTTGGGATAATTGTATATTATGCTGTTGTAATTCTAAAATATCAAGAGATTGTTACCATTGTCTCCAAGCACCAAAAAGATGATTTTTTATTGATTCCCAAGGGTGCGAGGTACTATTATAAGTAATGGGGTTAACGCAAATCTGGGAAAAATTATAATGACATTGTAGAAAATATCATGTAAGGATATTCTTTGCTCTAGGTCATGGCAATTCCATTTCAAACTGGCTGTCCATTTCTTTTTGTATAGACAAGGTCTTAGTTACATTTTCTGCACCTCTCCCAGGAGCAAGTAGTAATAGTCCCTTCCTTTGGTGTCCACACAAGCCAGAAACCTCTCTTTAATTTTATACACAAAGGGGCAGTGGTTTGATTTTGTGTCATACTAAAGGGAAGCTGGGTGGAGACCCCTGTGTAATTATACTTCCTTGCCCTACCCATGGTACTCCTGGATGACCAAGGTGTTTGGTATTATTGGTTACTACATTAGGCAGGGGATCAGCCCATGTAAGGGCTCTTACCCATGAAGGGTCTTGAGTATGAATGGTTTAAAACAGGAGTCTGAGTATTTTACTTTTTAACTAATTATTTTGCAAAATACAATATTGAGGTATAAATACCTTATATCTATTTGGTTGAGTATTTTATAAGGTAAGAGCTCTAGTTCAATGATATGTGAGGAGAGATACATCGGAACATAAGTTGGGAAGAGAAAGGAAGTAGATGTGAGATGACGAAAATCAAAAATACTAATGTAATATAGCATGTGTTAATATGTGGTTAATTGATTAAAATACATATTATGTATATCTAACATCATGAGATATCATAGTCTATCCCAACAGTGGCACACCATTTATTCAAGAATACCAGAATATCATCATATGCCTTTAGGAAATACACCTTAAATTCATCTCACTGTTGGTTTTGGATTTTTGTCCTTTTATAATGCCTTTATGCCTGGTAAATATCTCTTATTTGGCTTCATTTTAGAGTGATACAGCATATTTTAGTTTATACTATGTTTAGTTAAATGTGGTATAGATTTGAAATTATTTGCTTGCATTTTATTAGGACATACATATAAGTGTATTTCTAATAACATAATTCTGATCCCAAAAGGAGAAGCTGTGACAAAAGTAAATTGTGATATTTCCATAATAAAAAGATATAGCAAACATGCAGACATTTGCATACAGTTTCTGAAATATTGCATACTGGCTTTGTCGGTGCTGGTAAGTCCATTTCAAGGATGTTGCCCTTAGTCCATTAGTTCAGATAATGAGCCCTATAAAGTACATTTATAACTTGTGGCACTGCAAGGAGATGGATTCTAATTTTCATCCTTTTATCTAGACACATTGAAAGAAGGTCAATGGAGGGTTCTGTGTGATTCATTGTCCCAACACATATCAGATGACAGAGACCTGATAATGTCCATGCATAATTGTTTTCCTTATTTGGAAACTGCACTTGAAAGAAATCTTTCTATAATCGTCCTTTGAAGTAAAGTGGAAACAGATATTAAAAGAAGTTCTAGGCCTTTTGTGGGGGTGTCTAACATATTATCACACATGTGACCAGAGAGCTATTCTTGAACAAAAGGGAAAGCAACACGTAACAGAAAAATAGAAAGTCTTTAGTGGCTTTTACAGGCTGTGAATGATATAGCAAGATATTTAATCAACTTTTATCTTCCCCTTTCCTTAAGTCTGTTAAGAACAAAAAGAGCCTGTTTTCTAAATTAAGGAAAAAGCTTCTATGTTCCTAAACATTAGAAAAACTCATACTATATACTTTTCCTAACTTTGTATTTCTTACTAATGCCATTCAAAATAAATATTTGAGGTTTATCTCACACTTATTTTATAGTTTACTAGTAAAAGACTCCAGATAGCAATAAAAATATATATTCTGTATATAATGTCCATGTTTTTATAAAAAATGTGAAATTATAGGCAATTTTAAAATCTAAGAAATTGATTTTAGATTCAAAATTGGTAGTTGATTATGTTTATTTGCTCAATTATTTCATCATCAATGAGAACATTTTTGCTATGCTTGTCTTCTTTGTAGATGCAAAGCAATCATAGATCAGTTTGGTCAGAGAATAATCTCTAAGCATTTCCTTGTGGAAGACAGTTACTTTTCTGAGAACACATGCTCACACGTGCAATACAGGTAAGGAACCACATCACTCACTGTCCAAGGGAAGGTGAAACATAGAAATTTGTGATTACATTGAAACTTCTGTATAACCATTGTTCAAGTAAGATGCAGATATATACCAAACAACAGTATTGAGTTTGTTACCATTGTTCTCTTATAGGGTCTGATTTGGGGGAACTTAGCCTAATTTTGACTCCTTTGCATCAGCTGGGGTTTGTCTGCAGGTCACAATATTCTTCCTTTCATGAGCCAAGAAAATATTAAAGCAGAACTTGACTTGGTTTGGGGAGGTGACACTTTTATCGTAACTTAAATCTTTGAAATATGCCTTCTGGTGGTTATATAACTGTAAATGAAACTTATCCATGGAATCTGAATCACTGAATAACTGTTTTGTGCATTATAGGCAAATTTCCAGGGCAGTCCTAATTACAGATAGATCTGTACTACAAGCAGATTCAGATCAACAGGTAACTTTAGTCCTGTACTTTTTAATAACATGTTGCTAATTTAATCTACATGGTAATATCTATAAATTAATATTGGTGAAATAAAATGTAGTAAGCCATATGTGCTAATTTAAGACATTTAAAAATATATAATGGCAATTATGTAATAATCTTGGTTTCTTAAAGATTTCCTTTTAACAAAAATAATTGTGCCTTATATAACAGATTTATGCTAGGAAAATTGGACTAAATCCTAGTGTTCCAACAACTATTTCTTTGGAACTGAATATACATAGTTATGAGAAGAAAAAGATAATCCCCAGAGAACACATTTTAAAATCTTGGAAGAAAAGACTTCATGATAAGAAATGCTACAGTACTAGTGGTAAGCCCACCAGTAGGCCTGGTGTGAATGAGTAGCAACACACATTTTCATTTCTGGTACTTCCTTATTGCCATTGTTCATTTCAGTACCCTCTTCAGCCTTCTCACCTCCAATTCTTTTGGAATGTCTCTATATAGCTGTGGTTTTCCCTCAGTCTGTTCACCTAAGTTCTAGAGGTGTGTTCCCTTCTGACCATATTTTACAGTGACTGATAAAATCAGCTTACTCAGTAAGTATGACTGTCAGACCTATCCTAGCTAATAAAAGAGAAACATGGTAATTGACCGTACCTCCGCTACGCCCACCAGCCAATCAGAGCGAGTGTGCAAATTAACCCAACAAATATGGCGGTGGCCATGGAGCTGGATCGAGCAGGAAGCTTAGGTTCCCCTGGCGATGGAGGAAGCCAAGCTTCCCACCTGCCCTGGCTGGCCCTGGCCTCTGCTCAAGGCTAAAAAAGTTTCAATTATAGAAGATAAATAAATCCCAGATACCTGCTTCCAGCTGGCCCTGGCCTCCGCTCAAGGCTACAAAGTTTCAATTATAGAAGATAAATAAATCCCAGATATTTGCTACCAGCCGGCCCTGGCCTCTGCTCAAGGAGCAACTGAAAAAATAAAATAAAAAAAGGAGGGGCTGGGAGCTTGGGTCACCAGGAGGCGTGGCCAGCCTGCAAACAGCCATCAGCCCCTCACCCAGGCTGGCCAGGCACCCCAGTGGGGATCCTCACCCCATGGGGGCGTGGCTGGCCTGCAAATCACCACAGGCCCCTCGCCCAGGCCGCCCCATGCCCCAAGGGAACCCCCACCCTGATCTGGGACACTCTTCAGGACAAACCAGCTGGCCTCCACCCATGCACCAGGCCTTTATCCTAATAAAAAAGTAATATGCAAATTGACCATACCTTTGCTACATCCACAAGCCACGCCCACCAGCCAATCAGAAGTGAGTATGCAAATTAAACCAACCAAGATGGCTGTGGCCACGGAGCAAGCAGGAGGCTTGGGTTTCCCTGGTAATGGAGGAAGCCAAGCTTCCTGCACACCCTGGCGGGCCCAGGCCTCCACTCAAGGTTACAAAGTTTCAATTATAGAAGATAAATAAATCCCAACAAAAATGGCGGCAGCCATGGAGCTGGAGAGAGCAGGAGGCGTGAGTTGCCCCTGGTGATGGAGGAAGCCAAGCTTTCGCACACCCTGGCCACCCTAAGCCTCCACTCAAGGCTAGAAAGTTTCAATTATAGAAGATAAATAAATCCCAGATACCAGGGCCTCCACTTGGGTCACTGGGGGTGTGGCCAGCCTGCAAACCACCACAGGACCCTCACCCAGGCCGCCCCAAGGGAACCCCCACCCTGATCCGGGTCACCCTTCAGGGCAAATCAGCTGGCCCCCACCCGTGCACCAGGCTTCTATCCTATCTAATAAAAGAGTAATATACAAATCGACCATCACTCCAACACACAAGATGGCTGCCCCCATGTGAACACAAGATGGCCACCACAAGATGGCCAGCAGGGGAGGGCAGTTGAGGGGGACCAGGCCTGCAAGGGAGGGCAGTTGGGGGTGATCAAGCCTGCAGGGGAGGGCAGTTAGGGGTGACCAGGCCAGCAGAGAAGAGAAATTGGGGGCGATAGGGCCTGTAGGGAAGGGCAGTTGGGGGGCACCCAGGCCTGCAGGGGAGAACAGTTGGGGGGGACTAGGTCTGCAGGGGAGGGCAGTTAGGGCTTACCAGGCCTGCTGGGGAGGGCAGTTAGGGGTTACCATGCCTGCAGGGGAGGGCAGTTAGGGGTGACCAGGCCGGCAGAGGAGGGCAGTTGGGGGCAATGAGGCCTACAGGGGAAGACAGTTGAGGGGGACCCAGACCTGCAAGGGAGGACAGTGGGGGGACCAGGCATGCAGGGGAGAGCAGTTGGGGGGGGACCAGGCCAGCAGGGGAGGACATTTGGGGGTGACCAGGCCTGTAGGGGAGGCAGTTAGGGGTGACCAGACCAGGCCAGCAAGTGAGGGAAGTTAGGGAGTGAACGGGCCTGCAGGGGAGGGCAGTTGGGGGTGACCAGGCTGACTGGGGAGGGCAGTTAAGGGCAACCAGGCTGGCAAGGGAAGGCAGTTGGGGTTGACCGGGCCAGCAGGGGTGGGCAGTTGGGGGTGACCAGGCCTGCAGGGGAGGAAAGTTAGGGGCAACCAGGCCAGCAGAGGAGGGAAGTTATTGGCAATCAGGCCAGCACGGGAGCAGTTAGGCATCTATCAGGCTGGCCGCAGAGTGGTTAGGGGCAATCATTCAGGCAGGCAGGCGAGCAGTTGGGAGCAAGCCATCCTGGATTGTGAGAGGTAATTGCGACTGCCAGTTTAGGCCCAATCCTACCAGGGCAGTTAGACATTCCTTGAGGGGTCCCATATTGGAGAGGGTGCAGGCTGGGCTGAGGGACACACACCCCTGTGCATGAATGTCATGCACCAGGCCACTAATTCTATATGTTCACTAATAAAAATAGGTTCCTACAATTCCTTAAGTTGGATGCTTTCTATTATATGAAACAAATATGTTTTTTATTACATGAACCTCAGTTCTTTCATTTAATCATTTAGCAAATAGTAGGTGCTTTTTACATACCAGCCAGTGTGCGGGTTCTGAGGAAACAGTGTTAACCATGATAGCACCTCTGCCCTCATAGCTTGCCATCTGGAGGATAGAGATACATATATAGACAAATAAAGAGCAACTAGTTTATTATGAGAAGTGTGAGTAGGAATGTTACAACTGTCCTGTAATTACCAGTTGACTCATCTGTATCTCCCAGTAAACCTTGAGCTTTGTGAGTGGGTTGAAGAATAACAGTGAGGCAGAAAAGTGAAGAGAGCAAATAGGGACAATACTGAAGAAGCTAAGCTGTGGAGAGCAAGAGAGAGAAAGTGGTTCCTGAAGAGGGATGTGGAAGTGAATAAGGCTTCTCTTATATTTAAAAGACTAGAGGCCCGGTGCATGAAAATTCATGCACTCTGGGGGTCCCTCAGCCCAGCCTGTGTGCCCTCTCACAGTCCGGGAGCCCTCGGGGAATGTCCTACTGGAGGCAACCAGGCAGACCAAACAGTACAGCGCTGCCCCTGTCACCATACAGCTGCCACCACTGGCCTCCCTCTGCAGGAGGCGACTGGGCAGGTCCACCCCCCACCCATTGCCCCTCCGCCACTGCTGGTCACCACCAGCCCTTCCCCCCCCCCGCCCATTGCCATCTCCTCCCTCTGCCCACTGGCACATGCCTTGACTGGCCTGGCACTGCCTGCTCAACAGCCCTGCCCCCTGCTGACCAGTCGTTCCACTGTTTGGTCAATTTGCATATTACACTTTTATTATATAGGATTAGTATATATTTCAGTCGATGATTTTGAGCCAGTGGAGAGAGAGGGGTTGAAGATACCCAGGACAAAAGAAGGATTATTGATGCAGCAAGGTCCAGGTAAAAGGCCAGGGAGGATGGGATTCAGAGAACAGGTAAAAGTGCTGCTGTTAGATGGGATGTGAGACAAGAGGATGAATGAAGGATCATTTGGGAGATCCCATCTGATGCATTACATTTACTCTTTAAATTATAAAGTGAGGTAATCTCCAGAGAATGGGGATGTGAGAATGGGAATGGATCAAAGCTCAATAAAAAATGTCAGATAATCACTGTGGGAAGTTAGAAAATGACCTATCTCATGGCCAGATGGCTGGGCAGTATTAATGGCCCAGTTGAGTCTGGTGGTCATGGGTTTACAATGGCATTAATCTACTATCGTTCCAGCTTTCATTCTCGTACCTGCCACTTAGCCTGGTCAATGACCTATTAAGAGACTGGCAATTCCTAGTCTCCTCTCTTTTCCCCCAGATTACTAGCTCCTTCTGCCCTCTTATTTTTTCCATGGTCTAGATCCCATGGTAGATCTGAACTGCCCTTCCGTCAACACCTTGAAATCTCATGTAATCATGTTCTACTGGACACACAGAGGAAAATCCCATTACTTGGATAATCTGCATCTGGATCACTGAGGGCTTCTTGAGTAAACCACACAATCAGACAGACTGGCACTGCCACAGTGTCAGGAGCAACAATCTCATTCAGCTGGACCTTAGTTCCTACCATCAGTTAGCTCTTCCACTGGCTTGAGACAGCTCCCTCTCCCTTTCCCCTCAGTGGCTAATTCAGGTCCTCACTATTTTACCCACCCTTCTTTCCCTTAAACTTCTCAATACCTCCTCCCCACTTCACAGAAAAGTGAGGCCACCTACTAAATACAATGGCACTTGACATCCTGTTTCACCATCTACAAGTTATGTATACCAGGACAGAGATTAAGAGGGCTCCTACCCTTGTCCAAGGCTATACTTTTTCACAAGTGCCAATGACACACACACACAGCACTCTGCATACCTGCTTTCTCTCCTGTATCTCCAGCCTCTCCCAACTACTGGCATTCTCCTCTCAACCTGTATATATGTAGTAGTATTTTCTATCCCAAAAATAAATAATAAAATGTCCCCTTGACTGTGTCCCCATCTCTAGCTGGTATCCAATTTCCCCTTCTCTTATCAGAATTTTTAAGATATTATCTGTACTTGCTGCTTCTAGCTCCTTACCTCTCATTCACTCTTGGACTAACATGGCTTCTACCCTCATATCTCTAGCATAATTTATCTTGGTAAATTCTTTAATTGCTTCATAATAGTCAGGGCCACAGGGCAATTTTTGTTTTTTGTCACTAGGTACTTTTTGATACATTTGATTGGCAATGTCGATTATTTCTTTTCTCTTGAAACTCTATACTCCTTTGGCTTCCACTCTCCTATTTCTCCTCATAACTCTGTCTATTCCCTCTCCACTTCCTTTGTGGGCTCTGTCCTCCTTGTAAATATCAAGGCTCCTGAGAGTTCAGGATAAGGAAAATTCTGTGATTGGAGATCACTGATTATATCTCAATTTTTAAAAAGTATACATGGTAGTTATAAGAAACAAAAGAAGTACTTTAAGCCCTGGCCGGTGATCTCAGTGGTTAGAGCATCTGCCTGCACACCAAATGGTCTTGGATTCAATTTTTGGTCAAGAGCATGTATTTGAGTTGCAGGTTCAATCCCGGCCCAGGGCAGGGTGCATGTGGGAAACAAATGATTGGCGTGTGTCTCTCAATGTTTCTCTCTCTCTCCCTTCCTCCTGCCCTCCTTTCCACTTTCTTGAAAAATCAATACAAAAAACTATCCTCAGGTGAGGATTAATGAAAAGAATAATGATAAGAAATAAAGTACTTAAATGATTTTGTAGTCCTTAAGGGACTGTTCCAGTTATACTCATGATTTTAGTCATAATCATTTGATAATTATAACATAACATTATATATTTTAGTGGATCATCTCTCTTTAATCCTAAAGTACATTTTCTATCATAGACGGCAGCAAAGGGACTCAGGAGTATGGAGAACATAGTTTTTAAGACACTGTAAGCCCAAAAACGCACGTACAAATAGTAGGATAGTCATGGTTATCAAAATAATTTCTCTTTTGGGAACTTGTTGTAGGCATTTCCTCTGGGGGCTGTCAACCTGATATTACCATCAAAATCTAAGCATGATAGTCACAGGTAAAAGTCCAGATAGGGCTTTACCTTTTGGCAAGTATTTCCTAAATTAGATGGTATAGTTTCATCAGAGTAAAGATTAGATTGAGATTTAATATAGAAACTTTGGTTCTATAGAGAAACATTGACCTGATGGTCATTTAAAGTCGTTTAAATATAAAGCCATATAGCATATCAGTAGTGCCTAGGACAGCATATTGTATATCAGTAAACATCCTATATAATAAAAGCATAATGTGCAAATTGACCAAACGGCAGAATGGCCAGTCAGTGGGGGGCAGGGCTACCGAGCAGGTGGCACCAAGCCAGCCAAGGCGCGTGCCAGTGGGCAGAGGGAGAGAACGGCAATGGGGGGGGGGGGCGCGCGGCAACCAGCAGGGGTGATGGGGAGGCGGTGCCATCCCCTGATAGGCTGGCCCATTCGCCTCCTGCAGTAGGACATCCCCTGAGGACTCCCGGACTGTGAGAGGGCACAGGCAAGGCTGAGGGACCCCTGCCCCCCCAGTGCACAAATTTTCATGCACTGGGCCTATCTTACCTAATAATAGACAAACATGTAAATTGACTGTACCTCCACTATGCCCACAGCCAATCAGAGTGAGTATGCAAATTAACCCAACAAAGATGGTGGTTAATTTGCATACATAGGCGCCCAGCAGCCTAGGTCCCAGGAACATCCTCAGCACCCAGGTCACTCTGAAGTAGGCCCCGCTTGGGCCCTGATCATCCTGGGAAGGGCCTGAGCCAGGGGGCCCCTGGGCAGGGCTGAGCTGGCCATCAAAGCCGCGGGGGGCCCCTGCCCAGGCCTAGGCCTAGGCAGGGGTGGAGCCGGCGATTGGTGTGAACTACAGAGGAAACACCTTTTCTGACTTTTCATTGGCTAAGCTCCCTGTATGTTACTGGTAATATTCTTAGTAACTTGGGTAATAAGAATCCAAAAAGGTGATCTAGGGTTTTTTCACCTCACTCCTGGAGAAAAAAATGAAGGTCCGCTGCTGGAGGGTTAAGAAATGTCATATCCTGCCCTAGCCAGTTTGGCTCAGTGGATAGAGCCTCGGCCTGCCAACTGCAGTTTCTGGGTTCAATTCTGATCAAGGGCATGTACCTAGGTTGCCGGCTTCTCCCTGGCTGGGGCCCAGGTCAGGGCTCATGCAGGAAGCAACCAATCAAAGTGTTCCTCTTACTTTGATGTTTCTCTCTGTCTTTCCCTTTCTCTTCCACATTCTCTAAAAATCAATAGAAACATATCCTCAGGTGAGGATAAAAAAAAAAGAAAGAAAGAAATGTCATATCCTATGAAAGACACATCTTGAAAATGCCTAAAGAAAGTTGTCATTTTTTCATGTTGAAGAGACTGGAGTCCGTGTTGATGAAAACACCTTGGTGGCTGCATTGACTGGCAGTGGCTGCAGCAGCAGGGTGATGGGGCTGGTGCCTTCCCCTGATCAGCCCGGTAGCCTCCCACAAAAGGAGTCCAGACTAGCGGGCCTAAGCCATCAGTAGGACATCCCCTGAGGGCTACCAGTATGTGAGAGGGGGCAGGCTGGGCTGAGGGGGACCAATTTTGTGCACCAGGCCCCTAGTAGTCTATAATAATCTATAATAATAAAAGTGTAATATGCAAATCAACCGAACAGTAGAACGACCTTCCAGACCACCACACTATGACACGCACTGGCGTCAGGCCAGCCAAGGTGGGTGCGATGTGATTGGTCAGGGGGCCCCCCCGCCATCGCCCCATGATCGCCCTGCAGTGGGAGGCCCAGGCCACCCTCTGTGAGGCGATAGATGGGGGGAGCTCCAGATCAATCTCCCTGCAGAGGGAGGCCCAGGCTACCAGGCTGGCGGCGCTGCAGCAGTTGGGTGGGGCCTCCCTCTGTGGGGCAATGGATCTGGGAGCCCTGCAGCTGTGCAGGGCCGGCCAGCGATTGCCCCGCTGAGGGAGGCCCAGGTCAGCCAAGCAATCACACCCCATGCCTGTCACCTACAGAGGGAGGCGACCGGTGGTGGGGGAGGGGGGACAGTGCTGCACAGATGGCAAGCAGTGGCAGTGGCAGTGGCAGGGGCGAGGCCAGCTGCCGGCAGCCAGGGGAAGGAAAGCCTGGATAGGCCCTGATTGCCAGCCCGGCCTAGGGACCCTACCTGAGGGGTCCCAGATTGCAAGAGGGCACAGGCTGGGCTGAGTGACATTCCCTCCCCCCACCCCCCTGCATGAATTTAGTGCATCAGGCCTCTAGTTATTTAATAATAATTTTCCATTTCACTTTTAATTCTAAGTTTCTACTTTTATTAATGAAGTCCTTAAATTAATTTGAAGCCATTCATTTTGAAACATTTTGGTATATGTTTGCATATACTTTGGTGTATATGTTGCCGTATACTTTGTTTTAATATCTTTGGAATTTGAAACATTTAAAAATATTTTAGTATTCCGTAACTGCTATTTTTATTCATTATGAATAATCAAAATGGAAAAAATAGATTTAATATGATCTGATTTCAAACACTGAAGTACAAATAATTCAGAAGTAATATGTCATAATTATATCCTTTGAAAATAAGTGAAGTATTTGATAAATATTAAGGATATTTAAAATATTCATTATCTGTTAATTATATGAATGCACTATAGATGATATAAAATAATGCGGAAATCGGATTTAGGACACATATGTGTGTTACAGATATCAAATTCTTTTCTAAAACCCTTACAAGCTAAGTTTTTTCAAATATCAGTGAGCAGTTGAAAAAGACATTCAGTTTTGATATTAACTATACTCTAATGATAGAAGAAATGAAAATGAGATCTAACAGCTATGTCTGATATTTTATTTCTGCTTTTTAGATTTCCATTTTGACAGTGCCAGCAGAGGAACCAGGAACTTCTGCTGTTCGGGTCATTGAACTATGTTCTTCAACAATGACATGCATGAAAGGCACATGTAAGCATAGTAGAGTCTAGTTATTTCTCTTTTGTGTTTGTTTAGAAAGTAAAAGAGGGCAATTATTGTTAAAGTTGCCAGGGTTGTGTTTATAGAGTTTTTTTATTCACAGTCTTGTTCATACAGTGTGTATTCATACAATAAGTCATTTTATACCTACCCCTTGCTTTTAAAAATTTCTGTGGCTAAATCTTCACAGGCACTATTGTTAAGTTCTTCAGTGAAAGAAGTTCTGTGACTTTCCAATTTTTTTTTTTTTGGTAATTTTTCTTAAGCTTATTGGAAACATACTTTCAAAAAATTTATTTTCTGCCTAGCTGGTGTGGCTCACTTGGTTGACATTGTCCCATGCACCAGAAGGTTGCCAGTCAGGGCACATGCCCAGGTTGCTGGTTTGATTCCCATAGCAGGCATGCAGGAGGCAGTCAATGGATGTTTCTCTCTCATCGATGTTTCTGTCTTTCTCTCCCTCTCTCTTCCTCTCTCTTCAATCAATAAAAAAAATTTTAAAATTATTTTCTTTGCTGCTCGTTTTCTTGTTTGCTTTTCTTGTATTTCTTTTTTAAAATATATTTTTATTGATTTCAGAGAGGGAGAGAGAGAAGAAACATCAATAATGAGAGATAATCATTAAACAGCTGCCTCCTGCACTCCCCACACTAGGGATCCAGCCCTCAACTCGGGCATATGCCCTGACCGGGAATTGAACCGTGCCTCCTGGTTCATAGGTTGACACTCAACCACTGAGCCACCATTATATTGGTATAATGTGTGTATGCTGTTTTATCACATGTGTAGATTCTTGTGACCATGACAATAAGGATCCCTAGTGATATATAATCCCATTATTGAACTTCTACCATGTATATAAATTCTCAATATATTTCTGTTTAATGAGACTAAAGTTAGAGACTACTTTATCTGTTCTTTTTCCTATATGTATCAAGATTTATTTCTCCAGAACTTTCAGATATTATGCAATATATTTCTTAAAGATGCTTCAATAAGTAGAATTTAACAAGTATAACTTAGACGTCACTGTGCCTAGACCTAAACTGTGTACTTGTAAAGATTATGAAGAAGCAGAGGTTGACATGCCTTATTTGAAGTGTTCATATTCTTATTGCACACCTAATGGAACAAGACAGTATTAACTGAGTGAAATGTACATTTCAGGATAAGTAAAGATGAATGTGAACTAGGCCCTGACCTTAGAGGACTCATAATCAAATGGGTCAGATAAGACAAACACAAAAGTAGCTCTAAAAGGCAGAATATGAAAGTACCACAGGAGAGGTACCAACAAACAGTGGAGTCTAGAGATTCATAGGAGGGAAACATAGCAATATCATTAGCTAGAATTATTTTTAATTCTCTAAATTTATATTAAGTTTTACTCAAACTTCTTATAAGAATTATGAGAAGCAGAAGACTAATCTGGTTTGGCGTAGTCAAGGAAAACTTGACTCTGTTTTCAAGTATAGTGCTACTATTTACTAAAAGATGGCAAAACTGGGTAAAACATAAGTGGGAGCTTGATGCCAATAGGGAGAGTGATTAAAACTTGTCCAATATTGCTGTAATTCCAAATTTCCACTTGAAAAGTTGCTCAGAAAAGGTTATTTTTCCTTTAACAGTGATATGTGATATATGCAAATCTTTACCATGACAGTTATTATTTTCCTCTATTATTTTAATCAGTTTTTTATGTCCTTTTATCTGTGTTAGTTATAAAATAAAACTTCATCCTTCGTTTTCTAAATTACATTTATTTTATACTTGTGATTATTTTTGTAAATATATATATTTTTTTTTTTTTATAAATTATTTTCCCATGTGAAATACTTTTGTAGCCCCAGTCTAATAATACATATTGACAATTTGGAAAATATTTTTTTAAAAAGTACAATTAATATAATTCCTCTACCTAGAGATGTAAAACCAAATTATATTAAAACTAGAGGCCCAATGCACGAAATTCATACAAGGGGCTCAGCCCTCGCAACCGCTGCGGCTGCCCTTGGCCCTCGCAGCCCCAGCTTCATCCGAAAAGTCATCTGGAAGGATGTCCGGAAGGTCTTTCGGCTGTCTGGTCTAATTAGCATATTATGCTTTTATTATGATAGATAGTAAAACCAGGAATTTGACATTGGTATAATGTGTGTATGCCGTTTTATCACATGTGTAGATTCTTGTGACCATGACAATAAGGATCCCTAGTGATATCATTTTTTAGCCACAGCCATCTTCCTACCTACCCAGACCCACTACCTAATCCCAGGTAACCACTAATATGTTTACTATCAATAATTTTTCACTTTCAGAATGTAATATAAAAAGAATTATACAGTACAGTAAAACCTGGATATAATAGACTAATTTGGACAAGGGGGTGTCCATTAAAGCCAAAAGTCCATTATATAATTAAGTAGGTTTCCTGAATGCATGTTAAAAATTTAACAAATTAGTTTACCTGTTTTTACTTGTGTAGACACGTTTGGGTAATTAAAATGAAGTATGTATGAAAAGTTTAATTTCATAGAAAAGTTATCTATATGTATTACTGTAGTTTTAAATTTATACTGAATAGGTAATAGTAAATGCATGCATTAACCAGTCACCAGAAGTTAATAAATGCACACAGCTGGGACGTTGCTTAACACACCTGGATCATCAGCTGGCACATATTAAAACTGCTGCAGAAAGTCATGCCAAACAACAACAGAACCAGTTACCACCAGATGCAGTATAATCATATGCTAATCATTCGCCAAACACTGTTTATGAGTGATGACTCTTGGCTTTAAATATGTAGACTATAGTTGTAGATGTGTAATATTTACTTATTTTTTAATTAAGTCTTTATTGTTGAAAGAATTATATATGCACCCTTCACCCCCTTGACCCCTTCTAGCCAGCCCATCCCTTGCCCCAGGCCTTCACCACCCTATTGTCTATGTCAGTGGTCTATGTCCATTGATTATTCATATATGCATACAAGTTATTTGGTTGATCTCTTCCCACCCACCCACGCCTTCCCTCTGAGATTCAATAATCTATTCCATGCTTCTATGTCTCTACATCTACTAGTATTTTGTTCATCAGTTTATTTTGTTGATTAGATTCCACATATGAGTGATATCATGCAATACTTGTCTTTTTCTGACTGGCTTATTTCACTTAGCATAATGCTCTCCAGGTCCATCCATGCTGTTGCAAATGGTAAAAGTTCCTTCTTTTATATAGCGGCATAGTATGCCATTGTGTAGATGTAACACTGTTTTCTAACTCACTCATCTGCTGATGGGCACTTACAATAGGCTCTATCCAAATCTTAGCTACTGTAAATTGTACTGCTATGAACATAGGGGTGCATATATCCTTTCTGATTGGTGTTTCTGTTTTCTTGGGATATATTCCTAGAAGTGGGATTACTGGATCAAATGAAGTTCCATTTTTAATTTTTTGAGGAAACGATATACTGTTCTCCCACAGTGGCTGCACCAGTCTGCATTCCCAACAGCAGTGCACGAGGGTTCCTTTTTCTCCACATTCTCTCTAGCACTTGTTGATTTGTTGATGATAACCATTCTGACAGGTGTGAGGTGGTACCTCATTGTTGTTTTGATTTGCATCTATCAGATGATTAATGACTTTGAGCATGTTTTCATATGTCTCCTGGTCTGCTGTATGTCCTCTTTTGAAAAGTGTCTATTTAGGTTCTTTGCCCATTTTTTGATTGGATTGTTTATCTTCCTTTTGTTAAATTGTATGAGTTCCCTATACATTTTGGAAGATTAAAGCCTTATCGGAGATCACATTGGCAAATATGTTCTCCCATGCAATGGGCTTTCTTGTTGTTTTGTTAATGGTTTCTTTTGTTGTGCAGAAGCTTTTTATTTTGATGTAGTCGCATTTGTTTATTTTCTCCTTAGTTTCCATTGCCCTAGGAATTGTGTCTGTAAATATATTGCTATGACAAATGTCTGCCATTTTGCTGCTTACGGCTTCTTCTAAGATTTTTATGGTTTCCCAGCTTACATTTAAGTTCTTTATCCATTTGAGTATATTTTTGTTTATGGTATAAGTTGGTGGTCTAGTTTCATTTTTTTGCATGTATTTGACCAATTTTCCCAACACCATTTATTGAAGAGACTGTCTTGACTCCATTGTCAAATATTAACTGAGCATAATGGTGTGGGTTGATTTCTGGGTTCTCTGTTTTGTTCCATTGGTCTATATGTCTGTTCTCGTGCCAGTACCCGGCAGTTTTAAGGACCGTGGCTTTGTAGTATAGCTTGATATCTGGGATTGTGATCCTTCCAACTTTGTTCTTCTTTCTCAAGATTGCTGCAGCTATTCGGGCTCTTTTTCTTTTTATTTTAGATGAATTTTTGGAGAGTTTTTTTATGTTTTTGAAATATGCCTTTGGTATTTTAATGGGGAGTGCATTGAATCTATAGATTGCTTTGGGAAGTATGGACATTTTAATGATGTTGATTCTACCGATCCATGGACATGGTATATTCTTCTGTTTGTTTATGTCTTCCTCTGCCTCTTTTTTCAGTGTCATGTAATTTTCCTAGTAAATGTCCTTCACCTCCTTGCTTAACTTTATTCCTAGGTATCTTTTTTTTTTTTTTTTTTACATATTAAAGGGGAGGTTTATTCTGCAATAACGAGCGAGATTCATTACAGAGGAGGTAGAGAAACCAGGATTAGAGTAAGGGGAGGAAGAGGAGGGACCCAACCGGGCTGTCTCTGCAGACGGAGAGACGGAGAGAGAGGAGAGCAGCCCTAGGTATCTTTTTGTTGCAAAGGTAAATGGGATTTTTTTTTTTTTTTTAGTTTTTCTTTCTGTGAGTTCATTATTGGTGTATAAAAATCCATAGATTTCTGGGTGTTAATTTTGTTAATTATGCCAAAGTTATTCATTAATTCTAGTAGTTTTTTAATGGAGTCTTTGGGGTATTCTATGTGCAATATCATGTCATCTGCAAATAAGGACAGTTTTACTTCTTATTTTCCAATTTGGATGCCTTTTATTTCTTCTTCTTTTCTGATCACTATGGCTAACACTTCCAGCACTATGTCGAACAGGAGTGGTGAGAGTTTGCATCCCCGCCTTGTCCCTCTTCTTAGAGGAAATGGTTCTAGTTTTAGCCCATTGAGTATGATGTTGCCTGTAGGTTTATCATATAAAGCTTTTGTTATGTTGGAGTATGTATGATCCCTCAATTCCCACTTTGCTGAGCATTTTTATCAGGAAAGGGTATTGGATTTTGTCAAATGCCTTTTCTGCATCAATTGATATGATTATGTGATTTTTGTCTCTCAGTTTGTTTTTGTGATGTATCACATTTATTGATTTGCGGATATTGTACCATCCTTGCATCCCCAGAATAAATCCCACTTGTTCATGGTGTATGATCTTTCTAATGTAATGCTGCATTGCTAGAATTTTGTTGAGGATTTTAGCATCTATGTTCATCAGGGATATTGGCCTGTAGTTCTTTTTCTTTGTGGTGTCTTTATCTGGTTTTGGAATTAGGGCAATGCTGGTTTCATAGAAAGAGCTTGTAAGTGTGCCTTCCTCTTGAATTTTTTGGAATAGTGTGAGAAGGATAAGTTTTAGTTCTTCTTTGAATGTTTGGTAAAACGCCCCTGTGAAGCTGTCTGACCCTGGGCTTTTGTTTGCTGGAAGTTTTTTGATGACTCCTTCGATTTCCTCCTTAGTTATCAGTCTGTTGAGATTTTTTGATTCTTTTTGGTTGAGTTTTGGAAGGTCGTATTTTTCCAGGAATATGTCCATTTCCTCTAGGTTGTTAATTTTATTGGAATAGAGTTGTTCATAGTATTTTTTTACAATCCTTTGTATTTCTGTGGGGTCTGTTGTTATTTTGCCTCTTTCATTTCAGATTTGGTGTATTTGGGTCCTCTCTTTGCTTCTTGATGAGCCTGGCTAGAGGTTCATCAATCTTGGTTATCCTTTCAAAGAACTAGCTCTTGGGTTCATTGATATTTTGTATTGTTTTTTGTGGGTTTTTTTGGTATCTATGTCATTTATTTCTGCTCTGATTTGTATTATCTCCTTCCTTCTGCTCACTCTGGGCTTTTCTTGTTGCTCTACTTCTAAGTCTTTAAGTTGTAGAGTTGATTTCATACCACTTTTTCTTGTGTGTTTTTTTTGTTGTTGTTTGTTTGTTTGTTTTTATTGTTGTTGTTGTTGTTTTAAATAGGCTATGAACCTCCCTCTCAGGACTGCTTTCACTATGTCCCATAGGTTTTGGATTGCTGTGTTTTCATTGTCATTTGTTTCCAGGATGCTTTTAATTTCTTCTTTGATCTCCTTGGTAACACAATCATTATTTAATAGTATTCTATTAAGTCTCCAAGTGTTTGGATTTTTTATTGTTTTTATTGTAGGTGATTTCTAATATTATGTCATTATGGTCTGAAAACATGGTTGATATGATTTCAATCTTTTTTAATTTGGAGAGACTTTGCCTGTGCCCCAATGTATGGTCTATCTTTGAAAATGTCCCATGTGCACTTGAGAAGAATGTATGTTCTGTAGCTTTGGGGTGAAATATTCTAAAGATGTCAATTACATTCTAGTGATCTAGTGAGTCATTTAGGATTGATGTTTCTTTGCTGATTTTTTGTCTAGAGGATTTATCCAGTGATTTCAGTGGAATACTAAAGTTCCCTAGTATGATTGTATTGCTGTCGATCTCTACCTTGATTTCTTCCAGAAGTTTTTTTAATGTATTTTGGTGCTCCTGCATCGGGTGCATATATGTTTACCAGAGATATATCCTCTTGTTGTATCGATCCCTTTAGTATTATGAAGTGGCCTTCCTTATCTCTTGTAATGGCCTTCGGGTCTTATTTTGTCAGATATAAGTATTGCTACCCCAGCTTTTTTTTCATTTCCATTTGCCTGAAAGCTATTTTTGCATTCCTTCACTTTCAGTTTGTGTAAGTCTCTTGTTCTGAGGTGGGTCTCTTGTACACAGCATATATATGGGTCATATTTTCTTACCAATCCCTTCACTCGATGTCTTTTGATTAGAATATTCAGTCCATTTATGTTTAAAGTTTTTATTGATAGGTAATTGTAGCTATTTTTATTTTTTGTGCCTGTTTTCCTTCTTCCTCCTTTTGTTTTTCTTCTTTTTACAACAGTCCCTTTAGCATTTCTTGCATTGCTGGCTTGGTATTGATAAATTCCCTTAGACCTTTTTTGTCTGTGAAGCTCCTGATTTCCCCTTCAATTTTGAATGATAGCCTTTCTAGATAGAGCAACAGTTGCCAATCGGTGGTCCGCAGACCACTGGTGGTCCATGCTGTCTGAAAGTTTGGTGACTGCTGAGATAGAGTATTCTTGGATTCATTCCCTTCCTTTGCATTACTTTGTATACTTCATTTCATTCCCTTCTGGCCTGAAATGTTTCTGTTGAGGAATCATTTGATAATCTAATGGGAGATCCTTTGTAGGTAACTCTCTGTTTCTCTTCTAGCCCTTAAGGTTCTCTCTTTGTCGTTAATGTTTGCCATTGTAATTATGACGTGTCTTGGGGTGGGTCTTTGGGGGTTCAACTTATTTGGGACTCTCTGCCAACACCATTTATTGAAGAGACTATATTGACTCCACTGTATGTTCTTGACTCCTTTGTCCAATATTAATTGATCATAATAGCTTGGGTCAATTTCTGGTGTCTCTATTCTATTCCATTGATCTATATTCCTGTTTTGGGGCCAGTGCCAGGCTTTTTTTATTACAGTGGCTTTGTAGTATTACTTGATATCTGGTATTTTGATCCCTCCAACTTCCTTCTTCCTTCTCGTTTGCTGTATTTGGGGTCCTTTTTGGTTCCATATAAATTTTTGGAGTATTTGTTCTAGATCTGTGAAATATGCCATTGGTATTTTAATAAGGATTACATTGAGTCTGTAGATTGCTTTGGGTAGTTTGAACATTTTCGTGATGTTAATTCTACCAATTCATGAACACAGTGTATTCCTCCACTTGTTTATATATCTCTCTATCTTTTTTTCAAAGTCGGGTAATTTCCAAGTACAGGTCTTTTACCTCCTTGGTTAAATTTATTCCTAAGTATCTTAATTTTTTGTTGTTGTTGTTGCAGTACTAAATAGGATTGTTTAGTTTCTCATTCTGAGACTACATTATTGGTATATAAAAATGTGATAGATTTCTGAGCGTTAATTTTGTATCCTGCTACATTGCCAAATTAATTTATTAAATCCAGTAGTTTCTGGTAGAGTCTTTAGGATTTTTTTATGTACGATATGTCATGTGCAAATAATGAGAGTTTTACTTCCTCCTTTCCTATTTCAATGCCTTTTATTTCCTTTTGTCTTCCAGTATTATCCTAATAAATAAAAAGCCAGGGGCCATCACGACCAAACAGACGACCAAACAGCAGTCTGCGTGGGGTGACCAGGGTGGCAGGGGGTTAGTCAGGGACAACCAAAGGACTGTACAGCAGGCTGCGTGGGGCAACCGGGCCAGCAGGGGGTTAGTGAAGGACAACCAAACGACTGAACAAGCAGGCTGCATGGGGTGACCAGGCCGGCAGGGGGGCAGTAAGGGACGACCAGCCTGGCAGGGTGGGGCAGTTAGGGGCAATCAGGCAGGCAGACAGGTGAGCAGTTAGGAGGCATCTGTCCCATATTGTGAGAGGGATGTCCAACTGCCAGTTTAGGCCCAATCTCGGGGATCCCCCAAGGGGTCCCAAATTGGAGAGGGTGCAGTCTGAACTGAGGGCACCTGCTCCCCCCCCCCCCCGTTCATGAATTTTGTGCACCGGACCTCTAGTGTTGAATAAGAGTTGTGAAAGCAGACATCCCTGTCTTGTTCCTGTTCTTAGGGGAAATGGTTTTAGTTTTTGCATATTTAGTATGATGTTACCTGTAGGTTTGTCATATAGTCCTTTATTATTTTGAGGTATAATCCCTCTATTCCCACTTGGCTGAGAGGTTATCAAAAAAGGGTGCTGGATTTTGTCAAATGCTTTTTTGTGTGTATATTGATATGATCATGTGATTTTTGTCTTCCAATTTGTTTATGTGATGGATGACGTTTATAGATTTGTGGATATTGTACCAGCCTTGTATCCTCAGAATAAATCCCAGTTGGTCATGGTGTATGATCTTGTTGGTATATTGTTGAATCCAATTTTCTAATATTTTGTTGAGGATTTTAGCATCTATGTTCATCAAGGATATTGGCCTGTAGTTATTTTTCTTTGTAGTGTCTTTGTCTGGTTTTGGAATTAGAATAATGCTGACATCATAAAAAGACCTTGGAAGTATTCCTTCCTCTTGGATTTTTTTTAATAGTTTGAGGAGGAAAGGTGTTAGTTTGGTAAAACTAGGTGGTAGTTTGGTAAAACTCCCCTGTGAAGCAGTCCAGGCCAGGGCTTTTTGGAATACTGCTTCTATTACATCAATTGTTATTAGTCTATTCAGGTTTTATGATTCTTCCTGATTCAGTTTATGGAAAATTATATTATTTTAGGAATTTGTCCATTTCATCCACATTGGCCACTTTGTTGGCATATAGTTGTTCATAGTATTTTCTTACAATCCTTTTTATTTCTGTGGTGTCAGTGGATACTTCTCTGCTTTCATTTCTGATTTTATTTACTTGGGTCCTCTCTCTTTGTTTCTTGATCAATGTGGTTAATGGTTCATCAATCGTGTTTATATTTTCAAGGAACCAGGTCTTGGTTCCATTGCTTTTTTTAGCCTCTGTCATTATTTCTGTTGTAATCTTTATTATTTTCTACATACTCTGGCCTTTTTTTGTTGTTCTTTTTCTAATTCTATAAGTTGTAGGGTTAAATGGTTTATTACAAATGTTTCTTGTTTTTTAAGGTAGGCCTATATTGCTATGAACTTCCCTCTCAAGATTGCTTTTGCTGTGTCCCAGAGATATTATGTTGTTGTGTTTTCATTTTCATTTGTTTTCTTGAATTTTCTGATTTCTTTCCTGATCTTATTGGTAACCTATTCGTTGTTTAATAACATGCTATTTTGCATTCATGTGTTGAGTGTTTTTACTGTAGTTGATTTCTAATTTCATACCATTGTGATCTGGGAAGATACTTGATATTGTTTCAATCCTCCTGAACTTCTGGAGACTTTTTTTTTTTAATGTTCTAACATGTGGTCAATCTTTAAGAATGACCCATGTGCACTTAAGAATGTATATTCTGCTACTTTGGGGTGAAATTGGTGTCTGGCTCACCTGTCTGCCTGCCTGATTGCCCCTAACTTTGGTGTTATAAATATCAATAAAATCCATCTGATCCAGTGTGTCATTTAGAGTCACTGTTTCCTTGTTGATTTTTTAAAATATTTTTGTATTGATTTTAGAGAGTAAAGGAGAGGGAGAGAGAGATAAAAACATCAATAATGAGAGAGAATCATTGTTCGGCTGCTCCCTGTATGCCCCACACTGGGCATTGATCTCTCAACCCAGGCATGTGCCCTGACCGGAAATCGAACCATGACCTCCTGGTTCATAGGTCAATGCTCAACCACTGAGCCATGCCGGCCAGGCTCCTTATTGATATTTTATGTGAAAGATCTATTCAGTGAAGTCAGTGGGGTGTTGAAATTCATACTATGACTGTATTGCTGTCCATCTCTCCCTTAAAGTACTCTAGAAGCTTTTTTTAATGTATTTAGGTACTCTTATATTAGGTGCATATATCTTTAC
Organism: Eptesicus fuscus; assembly: GCF_027574615.1. NCBI lineage: Eukaryota > Metazoa > Chordata > Mammalia > Chiroptera > Vespertilionidae > Eptesicus > Eptesicus fuscus. The sequence goes on from NC_072473.1 coordinate 30,482,838, forward strand.
CAGAGTTATAACCTCTTGTTGGATCGATCCCCTTAGTATTATGTAGTGACCTTTACTGTCTCTTGGGATGGCCTTCATTTTGAAGTCTATTTTGTCAGTATGAGTATTGGTATGCCAGCTTTTTGGTTGTTTCCATTTGCATGGAAATTTTTTCCATCCCTTCGTTTTCATCCTCTGTGTCTTTTGTTCTGAACTGGGTCTCTTATGGAGAGCGTATATTTGGGTCATGTTTTCATATCCATTTGATTACCCAATGTCTTTTGATTGGAGCATTTAATCTATTTACATTTAAGGTTATTATTGATAGTTACTTGTTTATTGCTATTTTAATTCTTTATGCCTATGTTACTTTCTCTGTATTCTTATTATTACAGCAGTTACTTTAGCATTTCTTGCAGTGCTGGTTTGGTGGTAATAAACTTCTTTAACCTTTTTTGTCTGGCAAGCTCTTTATTTTACCATCTATTTTGAATGATGGCTTTCTTGGATATAGTAATCTTGGTCTCAGATCCTTGCTTTTAATTACCTTGAATACTTCATGCCATTCTCTTCTTGCCTATAGAGTTTCGGATGAGAAATCAGCTGACAGCCTTATGCAAGCTCCTTTGTAGGTAACAGATTGGTTTTCTCTTGCTGCTTTTAAGATTCTCTCTTTGTCTTTAATTTTTGGCATTTTAATTATGATGTGTCTGGGCATGGGCCTGTTTGGGATTTTCTTGCCTGGGATTCTCTGTGCCTCCTGAACTTGTGTGGCTTTTTTTTCCACCAGATCAGGGAAATTTTCTGGCATTATTTTTTCAAATACGTTTATATTCCTTGCTCACTTTCTTCCCCTTCTGCCACACCTATTATGATAATATTGTTGCATTTCATGTTGTCCCACAGCTCCCTTAACACGTCAAGCACCCCACCTGTTTTGTCTTCCAGACAGAAAGTATAGTGTCAGTCACCGGTGACTGACATCGAGCTTAACATGTGAAACTTTCCTCCTGTTTTTTTACTTTTTTTTTTATTTTTGGTTCTCTGATTGCATGATTTCTTCTACCCTGTCTATTAATTCACTAATCCAATCCTTGGCTTTCCCTAATTTGCTGTGTATTCCTTCCACAGTGTTCTTTATTAGTGCTATGTCAATCTTCATAGTTACTATATCTTTTCTCATGCCATTGAGCATATTTGCCATCATTATTCTGAACTCTATGTCTGATCAATTTCTCATCTCCATTTCATTTAGCTCATCTTCTGGAGAATTCTCTTGTTCTTTCATTTGCGACTTGTTTTGTTGTTGTTTGTTTGTTTGTTTGTTTGTTTGTCTTCCCATTGTGGCTCCCTGTTTGGGTTTGTATCTGTGTATTAGGTTGATCTGCTAGTGATAACCATAACGGTGAGCCAGGTTTTTTTCCTCCAGGGTCCTATCTTGTGATGCCAAAAAATGAGCCTAACAGACCAGAAGACTTAAACAAAAGTGTAGAAAATTTATTACAAGCAGATTCAGACTCCCCTCATGGGGAGGGGGAACCCCATAATGGGTTTCCCCTTAAAGCCTTGTAGTCCAGGGATATATATTTGCTACATGCCTGCTTCTATATCTATCCATGTTATCACCTGATTGATTCCTTCAATTGTTCTTGCTCAGCAACAGACCTGAACTTTCCCTGTTTCTATGTGTTCTTTCTCTGTTCCTGTGCTGAACTTTCTCTGTTTCTATGTTTCAGTACACCTTATTGTTGCAGGCCCTCCCTTGTTTCCCCATGCCTCCCGCTTTGAGTCCAGAAACATTTTATTATTTTTGCATGGTTGGTTCCTATGATTAGGCTGGCTCAAACTGCCGTGTCTGCCCCTGTCCATTTTCCACCTGCCTTTGTTTCCCACTGGACCCCTCCCCTTCCTGCATTTCAAGCTAACATCTCTTACTAGAAGTCCCAATCTCTAGTGTAGGACAATGTCAGATGCTGTTTGTGACTGGGTCTGAGTACCCTTTTTGGAGGTATCAGCAATCCACAGCTTGTGGCTTCCTCTGTTGAGGCTGGGTGCCTTTGGAAAGGACCAAGATGTGCATCAGGGTCTGCTTTTCCTAGTCCAGGGCCTGGGATTAGATCAGGCAAAGACTCAAAAAAGCCTCCAGAATCCCACCTTTACCTGCAGTCTCATTGACACTGAGACTTGATTAGCATCTGGCTATCAACCACAGGGTGGGGCTATAGATCTTCCAACATGGTGGGGCAACTGCCTTCCCCCCAGGCTAAAACTGCCTTGATAGCCAAGGTCCTCAGGATAAAGATTTCCTCCACAGAATGAGGCAATGACTCAGCACAGGAAACCAAATGACTCAGCACAGGAAACCGGGTTGGCTGCCCTCCAGGCTCCTACACCAGAGCCCCCAATTCTTGCTTCTAGTCCACTTGGCTCTCCCTCTGCCAGAGCCCAAGGTATGTCTGCACACAAAATTTTGTGCTTGGCCTTTTAAGTAGGTACCAGCATTTCCAGCCATTTTTCACTGGCAAACAGCAACCTTGCTGCTTTTTACAGCCAGATGTTATGTGGGCACCTTTCTCAGTTCTGGTTTTCTGGGCTGGGGAGCCCATATTGGTGTTTAGACCCCAGAATTCTCAATAGGAACCCCCCACTGCTTAGATATCCCTCTGGATTTTCAGCTGGTACCTGTGGGACCCAGGCAGCCCTTTCATGCGTCCACACTTCCTACCAGTCTCTGTGGTCTCCACTTTCCATCTTTGGTTATCAGTGTTCTCTCCAGTTAGTCTGTACTTTATTTTTCAGGGTCTTTTTACCTTATTTTATTTGTATTTCCAGTTTGGTCCTGAGAGTGTCAGTGTAGCTTCAATTTATGCCACTGGCATTTTAGAATCTCTGTAATATTTATGCCAGTGAAATTATTACATTGTTTTTTCAAACATATCACCTATTCACTAAAATTTGTTAAAAATATCAGTAAATTGATAACAAAAAATTATCCTTGTTCTAGATAAAAAGAGTTCATGTTTATTTTTTAATCCTCTATGCTTTCTTGATATGATAACATGCACTATTTAAAAAGGCCTAGATAATAGTTATAATAGAGCTAATTTATTTATATATAACAAGATTTAAGAAATACTCTGAGCTAGAAACTGACATTTTTTCATTCACTTGCTTTTATTAATTGAAGTTTGACTTTTTTCCCCCTCTTCCTTTTCTTATGTTTTGTGGCTGTTCATAGACTATAGGAGTAATTTGTAATTCGGACATTAAAAATCCTTAATGGTGTATTTTCCTGCTGCTGCCCTAATTGAGAGTTGTTGATGTCACAACCAGTCGTATTTGTTCTACTCTTGGTGATTAGCTTGCCTCTCTTCTGAAACAGAACTATTCTGATAATATCACAGAAGGCTTTAAATAACTTTTCCTGTTCTTTTGATTTTTTCTGTTTCAAGTCAGAAAAAATTTTAAAAAAGAGGATATGCCATGTGTTTATGGATCACAACCTGTTCTCTGCTCATTGAGGTTAAATAGGAAAGTTTTGAAAGCCAGTTAGAAATACCCCAGCATGTAAACACTGGTCAATAATGTAGCATTTATTTAGCACTCCATAATGTCCTGTAGACTCTCCAAATCTAGTCTTTAGGTAGCTGAAATGGATTCTTTTAGGGTTGAAATTTTTATTTTTTAAATAGTTATCTTTCTAGCTTGTCTCATTTCTTTGACATTCTATACTGAATATATGAAACATTTTAACCTTTTTCTTATAACTTAGGAATGGCATGAACATTATTTATTATATATCGTTGTAATCCAGTAATGCCCTTGAGGCCTATTGAGGAGTTTAGGCCTATTTGTTCTTTTGCTAAATGACCCTATACTGTCATGCTTTTATCATTTCTTGCATCTACATTTTATATGTCTTCCTCCAGCTGTTTTCATGCAGCTGTCAGGATGTTTTTTCTGGCAGCACTTTTCACTGAACTCCCTTCCCCCTTGTTTGCTGTTTATTATCGGCACAAGGCCAGAAAACAAGACAGCCAAAATTGTTGAAATTGCGTGTAATATAATCAAGTTCTGAGCTTGTGGTTGTTAGTCTGTGGGCATCATACCACCTACTTTTAAGTGCTAAAAAGCCTTTTTAGGGAGAGTGGAGGTTATACTTTCGGGTTCTTGCTTGTTTGTAAAAGACCTCTGAGTAAGATGTTACTGTAATTGTAATATAAGCACAGGTCAATATTAGTTAAGTTGGTATTTTGATACAATGATAGCAAATCATTGTTACCCATTAGGGTTGCTTTTCTAAGCAAAACTAAGTTAGACTAGTTATTTTTTAAAAAAATAGTAATGATGCCCGGCCCGTGTGGTTCAGTGATTGAGCATCAGCCTTTGAACCAGGAGGTCACGATTCGATTCCCAATCAGGGCACATGCTGGGGTTGTGGTATCGATCCCCAGTAGCAGGCATGCAGGAGACAGCTGATCGATGTTTCTCTCTCATCATTGATGTTTCTATCTCTCTCTTTCCCTTTCTCTTCCCCTCTATAAATCAATTTAAGTTTCCCTCTCCTCAGCTTATGTGATTTAAGTTATTGAGATTTTTAAATATTTTAAATTTATTTCTTGTGTTTTCCAAAGCTGAACAAGTCTTATTTTTCATATACATAGTTCATCTTTGAGAACATAATCTGTATTTAGTACTATTCTTAATCCTAAATGAATCTAATATATTTATTTTCTTTTAAAATCATTTGCAAATGAGCAAAATGCTATCTCTGCAACCCTCTGTTTCATATTTAGGTTCAGACACTTTACAGTACTTAAATCATATTCTAGGCAGTTTGAAATCTGTTTGCTTTTTTCAAAATAATAATCCATCAGTAACAGCTGGTTTATTCTGGGATTTGGTGTTACAGGATGTTATTTGTTTGTGATATGATTATATATTTGTGAATATATATAATCATGTATAAAATAATGAATGATCAAGAATACTATGTAGGTACTGATTTATATAATCTTTTCTGCTTTTATTACCCTATAAAGAAAATGTTATATGCCTTTCATAAAAATGAGTTTACATAATGATTTGAAGCAATCATTGGTGTCTGTTTTATTTGTTTTTGAAAATGTGACTATATAAATTATTTTTTTAGTAGTGTCACAATGCACAGATTTGATTTTACAAGTAAAGTTATTTTTTCTTCCTGATTTCAAGTTGACATTCAAAGGTGTCATTCATTAAATTCTATTGAGAAAGTACAAGCTGACTCTAGAGTTACTCTGGAATTTTTCATGGGTGGATTAAAAAACCAAATTGTGTACTCATATGTCATCAAACTCAGTTCCTCACCTGGTGTCATATAGAAAATGTGTTTCTGAACTTTTCTGTCTTATTAACATAGTCATATATTCTTACTGGAACTATATTACATGAGTTACATTTGGCCTTTATGCCTATATGAAAGACAAACTATGAGCCACATTGATCCTTATTTATACAAATTATGTATTCCTAGTTAAGTTGCACTAGGAAATGCATTTGCTGACTAGCATTTGGAACAATTTATGCCTACTTACACAGAGTAAATGACTACTGTATGTTATAATCTCAGAAGCTTGAGAAATAGATTTCCTACTTCTTTCAGCAAGCATTTACTTAGATTTCATACTCACTTCTAATGCCATCAGCTTTTGGGTTAAAATCTTTCATCATTGAAAGAAGCATGGCCAATGAGTAGGGAGTTAAAGTCATAAAACTTTAGAACTAGAAAGAGGTCTTATAGATAAACTAATTATACCACTTTCACTTAATAATGAGGATGCTTAGGCCAGAGAGGTAAACTGACTTGGCCAAGTAGATACAGAGAGCAATATTACACCAGATCTGCATAACCATTCTCTAGTATATCACCCTGCTACTATACATAAGACTTGTCACTTTTAAATGTGCTCATTGTTATACAAATTCTGAGTAGAAATCCTTCTTCTCATGTATTTAATTAAAAAAAAAAAACTTGTAAGAGAGCAGTATCTTATTATATGATAGATCACTGTTCTAAACCCAGTTTTAGAGAACTGAAAGTGTGTTCTTATTTCTAGTTTGGTGTTGATGATGTCTACTTCTGAACATCAGATGCTCTTTGTTTCAGTGGTGCTATTTATGACTGGCACTTCACCCAAGTTTTTTCAAGTATTACCCTTACGTTCTATGAATTAAATCTTATTTTGCACCAAGGATTCTTAATGCCAACACAAATCTAAGTATATTGCCGACAGAGGAATTGTGACAGAACACATTTTGTTATCTTTTAGCCCATTAAGACTTTAAGCAGTTGCTAAATGAGTTAAAAGGAACATAGTTTATAAATGGTAGTCAGGGTTTAAAATATTTTCTTGAGTCAGTTATAATTTCACATGATGCCAGTAGGTAACGTTTCCACTTCTAGTACATCTTCATACTCTTAGTAATAGGTGTTAATTGGTACTAATGAATGTAATACGTTTAGGAAAGTACTTGTCCCATCTGATCTAATTTGTGGTTATTTTAGCATTTATTGATCAAGTTAATCCTGTGGAAAAGAATTAAAGTTACAGGATGCAAAGAAACATTTTAATACAGAGTTAAATTTTAGTAGAAATGTGGCAATATATGTTTCATTTTGTGACTACTTTAATGTCTTAGGCCTTTAAAGATTTTTCTCATGTATTCCTTGAACACTTATAAGTTGAAATACACAATATTTCATCATAATCAAATAATTGCCAAGAATGTAGTTTCTAACTTTATAAGTTTTGATAATATAATAGTAAAACTATAATATCACTTTTTAAAATGTATTCAATTGAATTAAATATCAGAGATATTTGATGCCCATTATCATCCATTTAGAAAAAAAACATGGAAATGTAATTTTAAAAAATTTTTCTTGGACAATAAGCCTCTGGATTAAACAATACAATTATTATTTGTATAAAATTAATCAAATGATAATAATTATTATAATTTTAATAAATGATTATTAAAAAATAAGTGTATTGAAATACATTACTTAATAAAGTGGAAGGAGGCTGAATTGAGCATCTGGACAATGACATCCTTATAATTTTTATACCTAGTGAAAAGTCCTCTTGTATCTTTGTACACATCTTAGTTTTATGATTCCTGCCTTATGTGGCAGGCTGCACCGTAAACAGATTATTACAATTACCCAACATCATTTTGTGACTAACACCAAAAACTCTAGAGGCAGCCCAAGTGGGCTTGCATTCCAGGTCTGAGTCCCAGTTCTTCTTTTTATTAATTGCTTGGCTTTGGGAAATCTGCTTAACTCCAGTGTTCTTCTGTTTTCACCCCCGTAAAATGAAGATAACAGTTGGCTTTTGCATAGCTGAAATGAAATAATACTTTTAACATGCTTAGAATAGTGTCTGACAAATGCAAGTTAGCTGTACAGTCAATTCTGCATAATCTTTTAAATTCTCTTGAGAATTTTATAGGCACATCTTAAAATGTCTGTGAACATTTTTCAGACAGATTTAAATAATTTCAGGATTATCCATTGATACTTTTCTTACCTCTAACCTGGTCGATTAGGTAATTTTCTACATTTCATATAAGAAAGTAGGAAAATGTTCCCTGTTCATGTGTACGCATATATACACTGAGTGGCCAGATTATTATGACCACCCCATCAGTACTTCGTTGGGACACCTTTTGCCTTCAATACTGTGGCGATTCTTCTTGGCATTGACTCCACGAGATGTTGAAAGGTGATGCAAGGAATCTGACACCATGCCTGATGAATAGCACTGTCCAGTTCTGTGAGACTTGATGGTTGTGGAACCAGCTGCCTGATGGCTCTTTTGACTTCGTCCCACAAATGCTCAATTGGATTGAGATCTGGTGATTGTGGGGGCCACCTAAGCAAGATAAAGTCTCCCTTATGTTCTTGAAACCACTCCTGCACAATACGAGCACCGTGGCATGGCACATTGTCTTGTTGGAAGAAGCCATCTCCATTGGGATACACCATCAACATGATAGGATGAACTGGATCAGCAACGATACTTAGGTATGTTGTGCTATTCAGACATTCCACACGAATTAAAGGGCCCAAATCATGCCAGGAAAACATGCCCCAAACCATAACACTGCCCCCACCAGCTTGAAGGGTTGTACTCACCCATGTGGGGTGCATGCTTTCATGCTGTTTCCGTGAAATTCTCACTCTGCCATCTACATGATGCAACTGGAAACATGATTCATTGGACCATATGACTTTTTTCCAATGCTCAACGGTCCAATCCTTGTGTTCCTGTGTTTTATCTTGGTAACTGCAGGTAGCAAAGGTGTTCGAACAGGCCTTCGGCTTCCATATCCCATATGATGCAGTGTATGGCTAATTTGCCTACAAACGTCTGGTGGTCATAATAATCTGGCCACTCATTGTATATTTGTAGACATACATATGTCTTTTTAAGTCTATGAGTACTTAATGTCTGCCTATGAAAGGGAAGCAAAGCCACACATATTTATTGAATGCACACTGTAACAATTATATCTGACAAAGAAGAGAAAAATCGACTCTAAAACTTGACCTTACAAAGGAATTATAAGAGGCATGAAGATTAATAAAGCAATTTTGAAAATAATCTGAATTTTAAAAAAAATAACATTATCTGTAATCTTTCTGATTCGAAGAGAAGTAGTGAATTCAAAGTAACCTATACAAGGAAGTAACATAGGCAACAGGAAAAGTAGGATGGGTAGGGAAAAAAAATGGCCAATTATATCTTAAACTAGTGACTCAGTGCACGAAATTTGTGCACGGGGGCGGGGGGAGGGTGTCCCTCAGCCCGGCCTGCACCCTCTCCAATCTGGGACCCCTCGGGATGTCCGACTGCTGGGGGATGTCCTGTGGGATCAGGCCTAAACCGGCAGTCGGACATCCCTCTTGCAATCCAGGACTGCTGGCTCCTAACTGCTCACCTGCCTGCCTGCCTGATCACCCCTAACCACTCTGCCTACCGGCCTGCTCTTCCCCAGCTGCCCCCCTGCTGGCCTGATTGCCCCCAAATGCCCTCCCCTGCCAGCCTCATGGCCCCCAACTGCCCTCTCCAGCCAGAGGCCCTCCGTGGCTGGGCACGGAATGCTTGCCTCATAACTGGGGCGATGACACAAGTGTTCCATGCCCGGCCAATCCCGCTGCCAAGACAGCCAGGCCGCCAGACAGAACATCCACTCTCATCTCAGGCAATTGGTTTAGTTACATCATAAATTCCACCCCCAACTCCACTCAATTGGAAATGCCAACTACCTGGAACCTATGGAATAACGCCTGGTGATTCCCTGCAGGTGTCTGAGCTGCATATGTGGGAAAAGGTAGGATGTGTGTGTCATATACTATCTATCTCACAGATGTGCATGCATGTGTGTGCTGATGGTAAAGGACACACAAAATCAAGAGAGTTAGCATCTACACCTCATGAGCAATGACTGGCAAGAGACTAGCTCTAGACTATAACTTCCCAAGCCTATTGCAGTACATTTCTAGGACATGTCCCGCCTCTGTCATGCCACCTGCTGACAGGAGGCTGGCTCCTTCACCGCAGCTGTTTTGTGTGGATCTTTTTGACCCCTGACCTCCCAGCATCCTCGGCCAGTATGTCAGGCATGCTGGTCGTTTACAGGGTCCCATAGCCACAGGCTGTGCAGGCCCCCGGGGTGATGTCTTGTTAATCACTCAGTGTGGACAGGCAGAGCCGCCCGAGAGGCTGGCCTCTCCCATGGGCACACATGGCAGGGGAAAGCAGGAGGGAGAGGCCCTCAATACGCTGGGTCCTCCCAAGAGCTCCCTCTCCTGGCAGGTGATCATGTGACACTCCCAGGTGGGAAGAGAAGCCGGGCGGCCGTGAAACATAGGGTCCTCCCTAAAAGGCGACCATGATGCTGCGGGCAGTACGGGCTTTCCCCTACATGCGTGGTTTCTGAACTGCATCACCTGAACCTCCAGCCTCTTTAACAGCATGAGACTCAGAGGAGGGCTGTGCCATAGACCCCGCTCTCCGAATGCACTGGCAAGGCGATCATCTTGCAGCACTGGCAGCTGCACTTGGGGCTCCATGATTCATCCCGTCCTTGACCCTCCAAGGGCTGTGAGACCTGCCAGGTTCCCTCCAGGGCTCTTCCTCCCATCCGCACCTGGCCTGGCAGGGAGGCCCTCCCTCCGGGGTGGGGCACAGAACACTTGCCTTGTCACCGCGGCAATGAAGCAAGCATTCCGGCAGGCTGCTCATGCTGCCTGCTCTCAGTGGCTGCCCCCCCAGGACTGGGGGACTTTGATGGGGCTGAGAGGACTGGGCGCCGACATCTTGTGGCTATGGGTGCTGCCATCTTTGTGACAGAGTAACAGTTAATTTGCATATTACCCTTTTATTAGATTGGATTGTAGATAAATTAATAATGTAGCATCAATGTGAAATCAAGGTATAGATATTAGAATTCAGGTTATGAATTTCTTTAATTTTTTCCTAAGGATTATTATAAAAGTCATTTAAGTACAAGATGGTTATCTGACTTTACTACTAGAAATTTTTGTTAGCACTCCCTGAACTTTGTTATATTATTAGGACATAAAGGATATAATTGCACCAGTGTATTTCTTTTATGTATCCTGTTTTACAGAACCAGTAGTTTATCATTAAGATTTTTTAAAAATATATTGTTTATAAATTTATATTTATGTTTATCTCCTTTTTTCCTAGTATACATTAATTGAATAGGAAAGAACTGAAAAAATGAGAACTTTGACATGAACATTCATATTTTATGAGACTGTGGGATGAGGAGACAGGACAGTTTCTCTTGAGTGTTATATCAGGTATTTCTGCCATTGTAGTTCTATACTCTGTTTAATTCAGCAATTATATGAAGAGTTAAACTCCCTCCCACCAAAGTTATATAGCATTTGAAAAATATAACTTAATTAGGAAAAATTTTGTTGTGAAGGTTATTATTTATACCTTTTGAAATAATTAGTACCATACATTCTACAATATCCCAGAACCAATGGGAATCTTTGTTAAATTCATGTAAAAACATTGTTTAAATAAGGTAGATCTTTTATTAGGTCATACATAAGACAGGAACTCTCTTAAAATATCAATTATTTTGGTAGATCTGGAAAAAATAAATACTACAAAATTTGATTTTAGCACACATGGTTAAGAGTCTCTCAATTTATGCTTAGATATATAGAGAGAGAATAGTTGAATGTGGAATGAATTTTAATAAAAAGATTCCTATTCTGATGTTGGTGCTCATGGTCAGCACACATGAGCTTTCAGCTGTCTTCTTGTGTTTTTCTTTTTTAAAGTCTAGCAGTCTGAAATAAACTTTTAGAAAAAAAGTGGGTGTATTTTTCTACTGGTGTTTTGGGGGAAGGACTTTCTCAGTATGTACTGTTCTCGAATATATTCTCTCTACCATTATCCTATCCCTCCCAAACCCTTTCCAGGACCGTAAGAATTTCTCCCATTTAAGGATCCCCTTAGCCCTTTCTTTCAGTGCATAGACCTTTTCATCCTTCCTTTACCTCTGTATATATGCCTTTAGGAATTCTAAATGCCTTAGGCTACAGTATTTCTTATCTGTGAAGGGCTGTTTTTGGTACATGATATTCTCTAACCCTAACATTCTCTGAGGTCCAAGCCCTATCTGTCTTATCTATACTAATAAAAGGGTAATATGCTAATTAGACCAGGTCTACCGGACATCTTCCGGACGTCCGACTTCCTTCTGGAGAGTTAGGGGATGACCAGACCAGCAGGGGAGCAGTTAGGGGGCGATCAGGCAGGCCGGCAGGGGAGCAGTTAGGGGGCAACCAAGCCGGCAGGGGGGCAGTTAGGGGGCGGCCAGGCTGGTAGGCAAGCAGTTAGGGGGCAATCATGCCAGCAGGCAGGCAAGCGGTTAGAAGCCAGCAGTCCCGGATTGCAAGAGGGATGTCCAACTGCTGGTTTAGGCCCCATTCCAGCAGTCCCGGGTTGCGAGAGGGATGCCCACAGGGATTGGGCCTAAACCAGCAGTTGGACATCCCCCGAGAGGTCCTGGATTGGAGAGGGTGCAGGCTATACTGAGGGACTGCCCCCCATGCACAAATTTCGTGCACCAGGCCTCTAGTGTGTGTGTGTGTGTGTGTGTGTGTGTGTGTGTGTGTGTGTGTGTACACACATACATATATATATATGGCTAATATGCAAAGTGTCCACTCGGGAGGGAGACCGGAAGTTCAATCGCTCAGTATGATGTGTGCTGACCATCAGGGGGCAGCAAGGAACGAAGGAAGGCCCTGGCCGGCAGACAGAAGGCCCCAATCGATCCTGATCGCCGGCCAGGGTGAGGGACCCTATCTGTGCATGAATTTCGTGTACTGGGCCTCTAGTGATTTTATAAATGCAAAAGGAAGTGATTTGGAATTTCTGAAAATATTATAGATTCTTTTAACTTGTACTATTTTATGAACTTTCAAGTAGATATATGATTCAAACTAAGCCAACAGTGTTCGCCAAAAAGTTTCTTAGAGAACCGTATAATGACTAGATGATTTGTTGTTAACTTACCAGTAAAGTTTGTATAAATGGGTACTTCTGTCTGATGAAATGTTCTCTAGATAAATAAATATTGCATTTCCAGTCTTTTTTACACAATTATTTTGTTTGGCAATACTTTATCAACCCACTTTGGGAATGTCATAAGGATAACTTAAGTTCTTTCTCTGAATAAATGCTTTCCTAAGCTTTTCTAATCTGCTGGTTCTACAAAACGAACCAGCAACTACTACTTCTTCTTAGGCCTCAGTGTGCTCTAGCATAGTTATTAGTTAACACATATGTTAGCTATTTGGTTAACAAATACAGCATATTTTCATAGTTTTTACAATTTCCCCTATTGCTAGATTATAAATTTCCTGAAATCCGGAGCCATGGCTTACTCAACTCTCTATTTCCCATGGAAACAGCTTAGTGCCTTGAATATGAGTACTAAGTGAAATTCATGGTAAGCAGGAACTAAAAATATTTCTTTTTAAACAGATTTGGTTCATCTGACTTGTACATCTTCAAAAACAGCAAGAGAAGATTTAGAACCAGTTGTGCAGAAATTGTTTATTCCATATACCGAAATGGAGATGGGTAAGACCAATAATCATCTATAATAATAAAAGCATAGTATGCTAATTAGACCGGATGTCCTTACAGACGACCTTCCAAAAGAAGCTCGGGCTGCAAGGGAAGCCTGGGTCCCAGGTGCCTGCCAGCGGCCGGAGGGAAGCCCAGGTCCCGGGTGCCTTCCAGTGGCCAGAGGGAAGCCCAGGTACTGGGTGCCAGAGAGAAGTCAGTGCTGGCAGCCCGGGGAAGGAAGGCCTACTCTTGCATGAATTTTGTGCATTGGGCCTCGAGTAAACAGTATTCATGATCGAAAGGTAATATAACCACTTTACTCCTCTTAAATTCCTCATGAAATTTTCTGCAATCTGAACTGAAATGTGAAGTAATCAGCAACAATGCTTACATGTTTTATTAGGATGATTGAGCACATTCTTTTCCTAAAAATGGGAAAATATTCACTCCATAATGGTAAAAGAAAAATATACATCATTCACATAATATATATAACTAAGTGAAAAAAATGTATATTTATATGTATACATACTCACATGCATAGAAAAAAGACTGCCAGAAATCTCAATTTTGGTGGGGTTGGGGACAATATTTTTCTTTTTTAATTTTCTTTATTTTACAGGTGTTGTACAAAGAGTATATATTCCTTTATCAAAAAGAGGTGTCTTCATCTATGAAAAAAATGATTCAACTGAGAGATGAAAATATCGATTGACAAATGTAGTAATACTTCCTAACTAATTATTATCTTTCAAATGCATAGCATGTTAGTGATCTGATAAATATTTAGTTCTCAAAATAGATATGACACCATGCTACTTACTCATGGTGGAAAAATACTTTTCAACCACGGATTTCTTTTTTATTGTTTAAAGTATTAATTAAATATGTCTCCTTTTTCCCCCATCGACCCCTCCCAGGCCACTCCCACCCCCCAGGACAAGCCCCCACCGCCCTAGTGTCTGTGTCCATTGGTTATACTAATATGCATGCATTCAAGCCCTTTGGTTCATCTTTTACACACACATACCCATCCGCCAACCTCCCGTGCCTTCCCTCTGAGGTTTGACCGTTTGTTCGGTGTTTCTCTGTCTGGATCTATTTTTCCCCCCATCAGTTTATGTTGTTCATTATATTCCACAAATGAGTGAGATCATATATTTATCTTTCTCTGACTGGCTTATTTTGCTTAGCATATGCTCTCTAGGTCCATCCATACTGTTGTAAATGGTAAATGTTCCTTTTTCACAGCAGCATAGCATTCCATTGTGTAGATGTACCACAGTTTTTTAATCCACTCATCTGCTGATGGGCACTTAGGCTGTTTCCAAATCTTAGCTACGGTAAATTGTGCTGCTATGAACATAGGGGTGCATATATCCTTTCTGATTGGTGTTTCTGATTTCTTGGGATATATTCCTACAAGTGGGATTACCAGGTCAAATGGCAGTTCCATTTTTAACTTTTTGAAGAAACTCCATACTGTCTTCCACAGTGGCTGCAGCAGTCTGCATTCCCACCAGCAGTGCATGAGGGTTCCTTTTTCTCCTCATCCTCTCCAGCACTTGTCATTTATTGATTTGTTGATGATAGCCATTCTGACAGGTGTGAGATGGTACCTCATTGTTGTTTAGATTTGCATCTCTGGGATGATTAGTGACTCTGAGAAAGCCATTAGGCTCAATTAATATTTGACAAAGGAGGCAAGAGCATACAATGGAATCAACACAGTCTCTTCAATAAATGGTGTTGGGAAAATTGGTCAGATACATGCAAAAAAATAAAACTAGACCACCAACTTACACCATACACAAAAATAAACTCAAAATGGATAAAGGACTTAAACGTAAGACGGGAAACCATAAAAATCTTTGAATTATCGATAGGCAGCAAAATATCAGACATATGTCATAGCAATATCTTTACAGGTACAGCTCCTAGGGCAATAGAAACTAAGGAGAAAATAACCAAATGGGACTAAATCAAAATAAAAAGCTTCTGCACAGCAAAAGAAACCATCAACAACACAACAAGAAAGCCCATTGCATGAGAGAACATATTTGCCAATGTTATCTCCGATAAGGGTTTCATGTCCAAACTTTATAGGGAACTCCTACAGCTTAACAAAAGGAAGATAAACAAGCT
This sequence comes from Eptesicus fuscus, assembly GCF_027574615.1. NCBI lineage: Eukaryota > Metazoa > Chordata > Mammalia > Chiroptera > Vespertilionidae > Eptesicus > Eptesicus fuscus. The sequence goes on from NC_072473.1 coordinate 30,498,137, forward strand.
AATCAAAAAATGGGCAAAGAACCTAAATAGGCATTTTTCAAAAGAGGACATACGGAAGTCCAAGAGACATATCAACCACGGATTTTTAATCTTATCTCCTTATATCATTGGATAGCTCTTATAGTTGTGAATGGAGCAAATTAGAGGGTATTTTGTGTATAAGTGATTTAAAAAAGCCTGTTGAATCTTCATTTATATGAAATAATAGTGATTTTTATTATAAGATTTGCATGTTGTTTTGAATCTTGGCCAGTTTCCTCATTTTCATTTTCATTGGATGTTACATTTGTTCAGAAAACCATTTATTTACTCCTACATAGTATTTCCTTTTAGTTCATCTCCTGTGTATCTTACTTGTTTTCTTAATATAGAGATAGTGTGTAGATAGTCATTTATCCTATCTAATAAAAACGGAATATGCTAATTGACCCTCACACTGTAGCAAAGATGCAGGTGCCCACAGCCAATAAGGAGGGAGTATGCTAATTGACTGCCCCGCCCTCAAAGATAATGGCGCCCACAGCCAATAAGGAGGGAATATGCTAATTGACTGTCCTGCCCTCAATGGTGGTGGCGCCCACAGCCAATAAGGAGGGAATATGCTAATTGGCTGCCCCTCCCTCAAAGATGACGGCGCCTACACACACAAAATGGTGGCGCCCAGTCCCCTCAGCCCTGCCGGGGCAGCAGGCACGTGGCAAGGCCAGGCCCACCCCCAGGCAGGCCCAGCCACTCTGCACGCCTGCCTCTGGAGTCCCCTAGTCCCCTCAGCCCCCCAGCTACCCAGGGCTGCCCGAGGCTCAGATAACCAGAGCCGGCCAAGGCTTGTGCTGCTGGCAGTGGCAGCAGCAGTGGTATGATGGAGCGTCGCCTTCCCCTGATCGCTGGGTTGCCTTCCACCCCTGAGGGCTCCTGGACTGTGAGAGGGGGCAGGCCAGGCTGAGGAAACCTCCCCCACTCCACCCCCCCCCAGTGCATGAATTTTCATGCACCGGTCCTCTAGTGTTTACATAAAAACACCAACTGCTCTGTTCTCTGGAGCTAATAACAATATAAATTAATTAACTTATTTTTGAGCTGCCTGAATAAATCCCTACAATCTAAAAATTTACTTCACTTTAGTTTGTAATTTAATTTTTTTTCATATTTGCATTTTCTTCATTGGAAAGGCTCATATAAATGTTTAGAATATTGTTAAACATTTTATTGCAAAGTTATGGCACATGATAATATTCCTAAACCTGATTTGGAATCATAGTTTTATCTTTGACTTTAATTTCTTCATTTATAAAAGCTCTGAACTCCTTTATTTCTGAAATTTTTAAATAATTTTTGTTTAATTTTATTGTGTGATAGTCTCAAATAATATACTAAATTTAAATCTTATATCATTGTTCTTCACTTTTTAAATGCATGTAATTGTTCTTTCTTAAAAAATCAAGTGAGGGAAATTACATGTTCATTACTTAGCTTCCTCTAGCCATTTTAGATTTTTAAACATTAATCTTAATGTTGAAAGTGATCCCATTTTGAAATGATGTATTGTTTAGGACCTGAGTAAAATTCTTTAGTAAGAACTATGAGCTCTGAGGGGTCCTCAGGTGCACTGAGGCCAGTTTTCACTAACATATAGGCCTTTTTATCATCAGGATGAGGTAGTGGTCATATTTTAATTAAAATGTCAGAACAAATACTGTTGGAGTTATTGAAAATGAATCACCAGATAAAGCGAGCACTGGGCCGTGGCAGGTCAAAGAGGCAAAGTCACCTGGAGAAGAGAACTCAATTCATTTTCCTGCCTAAATGAGGAAGAAGGAACTTTATGAGCAATATGAACTTTTAATACATTAAAGCACATTCTTCTCTGTAGCAAAAGCCACTGTTTTTACAGATGGATGGCTTTTCTTATGTTTTGATAATTTGAAAATGATATGAAACCTTATTCTTTAGAGCATTGTAAATATTTTATTTTAAAATGTGTGCCAAAGAGCCCTAGCCTGTTTGGCTCAGTAGATAGAGCGTCAGCCTGTGGACCGAAGGGTCCTGGGTTCAATTCTCGTCAAGGGCACATACCTAGGTTGCAGGCTCCTCCTAGGCCAGGATGCAACCAATTAATGTGTTTGTCTCACATCAATATGTCTCTCTGTCTTTCCCTCTCTCTTCCACTCTCTCTAAAAATCTATGGAAAAATATCCTCGGGTAAAGATTTTAAAAATAATAAAATAATAAAATAAAATAAAATATGTGCCAAAGGAATAACTTTATTTGAGATTTTTTTTCTTTTTATTTGAATTCTATATTCTGTGTAATGCTTTACTTCATAAACCTTTGTTAAAGTCAGCCTATTCACTGAACAAGGAAGTTTATTTATTGTAAAAAATAATGTTCTCTTCTCAAATTCAGTCCTTCTTTGCCATTGTATCTGAGAAATTTAGTTAGCTTGTGAAGATTTCCCTCTATTCCCTCTCTTTCTTACTTTTTTCCCATTTTAGGTATTAGCCAGAGCTCTTGATATAATGCTCTGTCTTAAGAAGCAGTTATACTAATACTTCCAAGAGCCCTACCTCCCAGGCTTCTTTAAGAACATCAAAGATCTCTAAACCCTTCCTTACATTAATACAAAGAAATGTCAAATGTTTCATGCTTAATAAACCTGATTCTGCAGGTGAGAAAATTAACTGATTGCTCACAATTCACATATGTATTTATTCTTCTAGACTTCAGAGTATCCTTCAAAGCATGAAGTGAGCAGTCTCACTGGTAGAACTGTCCTAAGTGGAGTTTTTTATTTTACCTAGGAAATTGAGATTTTTAAAAAAATATGAATTGAAGCTAGAATTTCATTAGTACAGTATCTTGAAATGTCTACAGTGTAGTATCATCACTGCATCATCTTCTTTCTTGTTTTCCCTCCATTGTGCATGGCATGTGGGGTTACCTCATTCCATCTCATTCATTTCCTATCTCAAAAAAATAGGACTTCCTAAAAACAGATGTTCCCTTATAAGTGTTACGTTTTTTATTAAATATATTGGGATGACATTGGTTAAAAGATTATATAGGTTTCAAGTGTACAGTTCTATGATACATGGTCTTCCTTTTGCATTGTGTGTCCACCATCCAAAGTCAAATCATCTTCCGTCACCATATATTTGGCTCCCTTTACCCTTTACTACTCTCACCCCCTTTCCCTCTGGTAACTACTATACTATTGACTGTGTCTATGAGTTTTCAGTTTTATATCCCACATATCAGTGAAATCATAGGGTTCTTAGGTTTTTCTTATTTTGCTTAACATACTATACTCAAGGTCAATTCATGCTGTTGCAAATGGCAGTATTTTATCTTTTCTTAATGGATGAGTAGCATTCCATTGTATATGTGTACCACATCTTTATCCAATAATCTATCAAAGGGATGTTATTTTGTAATTGGTGGCTGGTGAGGGTGTTAATCGTGGGACTGAGAAATCAAATGCCTTATCTTAATTCATTTTTATATTTGTTGTGTCCAGACTAGATCGAGCCTGTGACAGTCTCCTACTCTTGGTCTCATGCCACTCTGATATGTTACTAAAATAGTTTGCTCTCCCTAAACACAGCATTCATCTTTAGACCATTTATTGCTTTTATTTGGTGTGCCATTGTTTATTTTCATCTGCATACCTTGTTCTGTACTTACCCCAGTTAATTTGCCCAAGGACCTATTCTAAATTATCTATAACTGTTTAGGCCTTCACACTATCTACACTAATAAAAGAGAAAGATGCAAATTGACCATACCTCCATGATGCCCACCAGCCAATCAGGAGTGAGTATGCAAATTAACCCAACAAATATGGCGGGTTGATTTGCATATGCAGGTGCCAAGCGGCCAGGGGCGGGGCAGCGCCAAGTAGCCTGGGTCCCAGACAGGCGCCAGGCCCCGACCCCAGGGTCCTGGGACCATCGGCAGCCCGTGGTGGCGGTCCGGGAAGCGCCAGGCCCTGCCCGCAGGGTCCCGGGACCATTGGCAGCCCAGGAAAGCGGTCGAGGCAGTGCCAGACCCTGCCCTCAGGGTCCCGGGACCATCGCTGCAGGGTGAGAGCAGAGTGGGCAGCTTGGAGAACTTTGCAGAGTGGGAGGGCACCAGAAGGAGAGCAGAGTGAGAGAACTGGCAGCTTGGAATTAATTCACAGAAGAATAAAAAAGATCATGGAAAAGAAATAGGTGTGACCTGTTTAGATTAAAGTAATCAGATACACCTTCTGGGTGATAGCGATAGTGATGGTAACATGTGAGATAGAACAGAGTGTGAAACTTCCTGCGGTCAGAAGCAGCATGTGGCCTCCAAGGGTGTGAGGAGTCCAGTGAGTGAGAGCAGGCAGGGAGTGGGACATGGGCGGGAAATTAGGTGAAAGAGGGAGCAGAGGCAAGATGTCCACCATGATTTATTCAGATAAATCTTAAAATAATTACCTTGGCATGCCCAGCCTGCATGGCTCAGTGATTGAACATGGACCTATATACAAGGAGATCGAGGTTCAATTCCCTGTCAGGGCACATGCACGGGTTGCGGGCTTGATCCCCAGTAGGAGGCATGTGCAGGAGGCAGCCGATCAATGATTCTCTCTCATCATTGATGTTTCCAGCTCTCTCTCCCTCTCCCTCTCTGAAATCAATAAAAAAAATATTTTTAAAATATTACCTCACAGCCTGAGTTTTCTCTAAGTCATGTTTAATTATGTTAACCATTATCACTCCAGGATTAAACAGTGTCTGTGAATGGGTTTAACCAGCATTCCACCCAGGTGAACACTGTAATTTGGTGATAAGAATGTAGTTACAATAGTTTGTGGTAATCTACATGACCCTTGATGTTCGCTAAGGTATGTCAGAACATTGTACTAGGGCTAAACAGTGTACTTTGTACTTAAAAAGAAAGTGTTTTCATAGTATTTTTTCAGAAAAATAATGTCTATTAATGTAAGTTGTGCATTTAATAATCCTGTACTTTGTTGTCTATGTATACACACACATACATACATAAAATTGTTATGTGGGCATAAATGAGTTGATGGAAGATAAATTAAGATTACATATGTCATTACCTAGCCCAGCCCTGGCACTGGATTAGACACTTTATTTGTATCTTACATAAGACAGTAAATTTATTTTATTTTGCCTTCATCCACATAAGAATGGGGAATATAAAATTATTTTCAAGTCTCACAAGTAACATTATTTTATACTATAAAGGGAAGCTGGTTTGGCTCAGTGGATAGAGCGTCGGCCTGCGGACAGAAAGGTCCCAGGTGTGATTCCTGTCAAGGGCATGTACCTTGGTTGTGGGCACATCCCCAGTAGTGGGTGTGCAGGAGGCAGATAATTGATGTTTCTCTCTCATCGATGTTTCTAACTCTCTATCCTTCTCCCTTCCTCTCTGTAAAAAATCAATAAAATATATTTAAAATACCCTGGAAATGTAAGCTAAAATGAAATATATTGCAAGAAGATTTTATAACTTTCTATATAAACGCTATGAAGAAATGTATGCCAGTAATTTAGATGACTTTCACAATTGGTGTAAATTATTATACACAGTGGGGCAAAAGTAGGGTTACAGTGGTTCATATGGAAAAAGACATGCAGGTTATGATTATTCCAATAGCTTTATTAACTCTGTTTTGCATATTCACAACTGTAAATCTACTTTTGCCCTACCCTATACATAGGAGGTTTTTACAACAGCCTAGTAACACAGCCAGTTTTTCCCTACCTACAACCTCTGCCTATCACCTGAGGCAAGGGCGCTCAACCTTGGCTGCTTATGAGGATCACCCGGAGAGCTCTTAAAGTCTCTGTGACCAGGCCTCTTCTGAGATAAACTCTAATCTCAGGGGCAGGGCAGTTAGGGGCCTGGCATGTCTGCCTTGAAAGCTCCCTGAGTGGTTTCAGTTGAGCGGGCAAAGTTGAGAATCACTGTGCCAGGGTCCTCTGTGTAGCAATGGAGGGCTATCTTCAAAAAATGCATGCACTTGGCTTTTCAAAAAATGTCTGTCCTTTTTCAAATCCTACTCTGCTTTCAAGTCTTCAAAGAGTTGGCAGCTGCATTGTGAAGCCTTCCCATTTGACACAGCCTTTGATACTCAATCTACGCTGTGCATACATAGCTTTATTATAGCTCACACAGAAATAGTCATTCCTAATGGGAGGAAAAATGAAATACTAAACTGAAGGCAAGTTCTTTGAGGGCAGGGAGACAGATGGATAGATGCTAGATAGGTAGATAGACAGATAGAGGTATCCTATGTAATAAAACCCTAATATGCAAATCAACCAAATGAGAGAATGACTGGTCGCTATGAGCGTGGCCTAAGCTTGAAGGCAGACATCTCCTGAAGGGTCCTGGACTGAGAGAGGGTGCAGACCAGGCTGAGGGACCTCCCTCACCCCCCAGTGCACAAATGTTGTGCACTGGGCATCTAGTCCTATATAATAAAGAGGTAATATGCAAATTGACCATCACTCCAACACACAAGCTGGCCACCCCCATGTGGTCAAAGATGGCTGCCCCCATGTGGACACAAGATGGCCACCACAAGATGGTCAGCAGGGGAGGGCAGTTGGGAGGGACCAGGCCTGCAAGGGAAGGCAGTTGGGAGGGACCAGGCCTGCAAGGGGGGCAGTTGGGGGTGACCAGGCCTGCAGGGGAGTGCAGTTGGTGGGGGACCAGGCCTGCAGGGGAGGGCAGTTGGGGGGGACCAGGCCTGCAGGGGAGGGCAGTTGGGGGGATCCAGGCCTGCAGGGGAGGGCATTTGGGGGGATCCAGGCCTTCAGGGGAGGGCAGTTGGGGGCAATTGGGCCAGCAGGGGAGCAGTTAGGCATCAATCTGGCTGGCAGGGGAGTGGTTAGGGGGTGATCAGGCTGGCAGGCAGAAGTGGTTAGGGGCAATCAGGCAGGCAGGCAGGCGAGCGGTTTGGATTGTGAGAGGGATGTCCATCTCGGACATCCCTCAAGGGGTCCCAGATTGGAGAGAGTGCAGGGTGGGCTGAGGGACACCCCCCCCACACGAATTTTGTGCACTGGACCTCTAGTCTAATTGAATAAAATGAGCTATTACAGATAACCAGTTTTACCTTTGGCCAATTGGTATATTCCTAGCCAAACTTCTGCAACTTCATTATTTTTTGACAATTGTGTACTTCACAACTACATGTTCTTTTTCCTGCTGTCTTGCTGCCTTCCAGCTGACCTCAAAGAAAGATGAAGCAATTATACCGTACTTTCCGGCGTATAAGATGACTGGGCGTATAAAATTTTCCTGGGTTAAAAAGTCATTTTATACACCGGAAAATACGGTATATTGGACTATATTGATGGGATTAGATATAATGGATTAGATATATTGGACTACCGTATTTTCTGGCGTATAAGACAACTTTTTAACCCAGGAAAATCTTATATGCCTAGTCGTCTTATACGCCGGAAAATACAGTATGTTTCTTTGAAAGTTTTAAGGGCAAAGCCTGATAACTCCCTTGTATCAGGAACATTTATCTTCATCCTAGTCAACTTCTCATCTTTCTCATGGTCTCTTTTTCAAAGCTTTGACCTCTATGAAATTTCTTTCCTATAACTTATTAGATTATTCATTTTCCCCAACTTTTATTTAGAGAAAGCCCTCCTCTGACCGAGACCTTTCATGAAATACAAGCTCTTTGTATATGCTCAAAAACAGACTGGGTAATATTAAAGGACTTCTAGACCTTAGCCCACTATTCTGCAGTGCTCCTGGAATCTGGTGTTAGAACTCATAGGTGGTATATTTAATTATCTTCCTATAAGATGTAATGAAACTAAACTCACCAATAAATGTACTAACAGCCATATGGTTTTAGTTGTAAAATGAGTTCCTTTTGTCTCTGTATTTTGTCAATAAATAGGCTTTGACATCTATTGTGTGCTTACCTTAACTTAGTGATACCTTAGACTCATAGATGTTGGTATTAGAAAGGAGTATCTCAAAGGGTCACATTTTACATTCAGAGTTTCTTCATCCTATCATAGTGATAATTTTGGATTTTTCAGGATGAATTAGAAAAATAATATATTTGATATTCTTGTAATAGAGATATTTTATATTACGCACTATAAGATCCTATTCATCCTGAATTGGGGAATGGGGCATTCTTGTTAATTGAATACTGCAATTAGCTTAAAATTTCCAATTGATTACCAATTTAACAAAAGTTAACCAAGTAGATAATTATACCTTTAGCATTTTCTTTATGATTCATGGCTTTGGGTAATCTTCATATATATATATCCATTATCATTATATAGAATTTGATTTTTTGTTCAGATTCAGACTAAAGAAAATGATGTAGTAAGTAAATATTTTAACAGCAGTATTTTTGTTTTCATTATACCTGAAAACAGGATTAAAGTCATTCAGAAATTATTCATTGAGCATGTGTTGTGTACTAGGCCCTGTGTGAGGGAAACATAAAAAAGCAAAAGATTAAGGACTAAGTTTTCTGTGTATCCCCTGCTACTAGCCCAATCTCTAGCACATAATGTAGATGCTTGCTGTTAAATGAGAGTATGTGTGCTGAAACAACTTGCAGTATCAAACCTTATTTCTGTTTGTTTGTTGGTCCCCATTAATTTTGTAATCCAGCAGGACAATGTGTTACTAAGCTAAAATGTCAAAGTTTTAATCCTGTATATGCTATTTTTAATGACAGCTTCATTGAAATATAATTCACATACCATATAATTTGCTCATTTAAAGTGTAAAATTTAGTGTATTTTAATATTTGTGCAAACATCACCACAGTCAATTTTACTATATTTTCATCACCTCACAAAGAAACCCAAACCCATTAGCAGTCATCCCCCACTTACTCTCATTTCCCCACAGCCCTAGGTAACCACTAATCTATTTTTTGTCTCTGTGCATTTGTCTATTCTGGGCATGTCATAATGCCATTATACTATCAAATTACTATATAATTTTTAAGTTGGTTTGTCTATGTGATATGTAAGAAACCAATGTGTGCTATTGTCTTTAGAGGTATAATTTAAGGATGAATGTAATCATAAGTTCTTTGATACTGGTGAGGAGAAATAATACAAATTGGAGAGAACACAATTGGAGTTAAATCTAAGTAACTTACTAATAATCAAATTAATTTAAAAAATCTAACTTGTCTTAGGTTGAAAAGCCATTGCTTGAAATATGCATATGTATTAGAGTAGGAATATGAATGCAGATTTAGTATTGTATATATACAAAGCTCTAATTTATTAAAATACATACTCATGACTTTGTTAGTAATTGACTATATATTATAGTTATCGACAAGGCAAATTGTGGTTTACATGTAAGTAAAATTTTTGTCTTCATTTAGAAAATGAAGTTGAAAAGCCAAGACTTCTATGGGCTCTTTACTTCAATATGAGAGATTCTTCAGACATCAGCAGGAACTCTTATAATGATTTACCATCCAACGTTTATGTCTGCTCTGGCCCAGACTGTGGTTTAGGAAATGATAATGCAGTCAAACAGGTAAGGCTGTTGGTGTTTTTCATTCTTGTGTTAAGAAGTTGGTGTGGTAGGGAAAGTGAAATGTTTTTTCCTCTGCGGTTTGGAAAAAGAGACTAGAAAAGTATCTTTCTCATTAATATCATCTCTACAATTTGCCCTTAAAGTTTTTTTTATAAACAACAAAGCTACTTTAAATAAAGTATCAGATACTTTCACATTATTGAATATAATGATGAACTACAAGAGATCATTTATGAGTTCCACTGTTGGAATAAGAATATAAAATGCTACAAATACACATTCAGAAAAATGAATTTATAATGCCAGTATTCTAAAGAAACATTGTTTCTAATTTAAACAGTTGGCCTATCATTGTATTATTTTGAAATTCACAGACTTTCTTCTCTGTCAACCTGAGTCATTTATAAAGGAGAGTACCTAGTAAGACAAACAAAATGTAGTTTTAAAATGGTCTTAAGGCATTTTCTTATCTAAGAAAACAATGTGTAACATGGTTTTTCACAATTAATATGATTCCTTTAATGTTTCCACACAAGCCAGTGTCCCAAAGGCTGCTATTATAGTTGCTGAGGAGTGTGTTAAATGAAAGTGGAATTTTATGACAGTACTCCTGGGCAGGGCTATGAAGAGGTGTGGGGCAGGCTGACACAAACTGCTAAAAGTGAACTATGATTCCATTAAGCTGAAGATTCATATGCATATATAAATATACTTTTATGCACTTGACGGAAAGTGAAGAATAGAAAATATCATTTTGAAGCACAAGTCTAAACTTTTGAAAGAAATAGTTGTCATATATGTCAATTGAATCAATAAATGGATAATTTAACATTGTTCTAAGACCACAGAAGGAAATTTCAGTCCAACTAGGGACAAGGATCTTATAGGAGCAAATGGCCTCATTGAACCTTTAATTTTTAGTAATAGCGGCAAGGCCATGACCCATACATTTAGTTTTCCACCAGAGTCGTTGTTTCTCATCTTTAGGGTCTAATGGTGATCCTGGATAATCATATTCAGCCAGTGATTACAAAAGCAGGAAGTCACAAGTCTCATCCATCATTCTTTCTATTAGTTTAATAGGAATCCAAGATGGCTCAAGATGTACATTTATGGCTTAAAATTACCAAGTCATTTTTGCTTTGATGTTCCAATTTTTTCCAAGCAGAAATTGCCACAAGGTTTCAGCCAAATAGCTTAGGTCATTTTTATTCCTGAGTGAACTTTAATGTTTTTTAACCAAAATGGAAGGCCTTTTTAATAACAGCTTATTATACAAGTGATCTAAACTGCAAGGTAAAAAATTATAATTAAATTATAATTTTATTATGAAGCAGTTTGCTTCCCAAGAACATAGTTTTCAGGAGTGTAATATTGTCAAAGTAGATTATAATAATAATGCTGGTTTGGGTACTAATTATTACATGCTATTAAATATAAGTAGTCTTTAAGTTTGTTACATAGCTTTTAACTTCACATTAGGAAGAAAATATTATAATACCTACTTTAATGGACATCAGTAATAATGTACAAATAGCCAGTTTATTCAGATAAACTGTGTTTTAATTTCAGTATATCATCCTGTGTTCATCCCATTCAGTAATTGATGACTTCTCTTTGCTATATTGTCTATAAAAGCTCTCAGATTATCACATAGGCTTTTCTTATGTAGAAAACATAGGCACCTTCTTTTCTTTTTTATAAATAAAGCTAGAGGCCCAGTGCACGAAATTTGTGCACTCAGGGGGTCCCTCAGTCCAGCCTGTACCCTCGCAGTCCAGGAGCCCTCAGGGGATGTCCGACTGCTGCAGAGGCAGGATAGGCTCCTGCCACCGCTGCTGCGCTGGCCAGCTGTGAGCCTGGCTTCTGGCTGAGTGGCTCTCCCCCTGTGGGAGCACACTGACCACCAGGGGGCAGCTCCTGCATTGAGCGTCTGCCCCCTTCTGGTCAGTGTGCATCATAGTGACTGGTCATTTCTCCATTCAGTCTATTTGCATATTAGCCTTTTATTATATAGGATGCTTCATTTTACCATTTAGCAAGTTTGTGTCTGCTTTAAATTATTTTTTTTTCAGAGAGGGGGAGAGAGAGAGAGAGAGAAACATCAATGATGAGTGAGAATCATTGCATTGATTTGCTGCCTCCTTCACACCCCACACTGGGGATCGAGCCCACAACCCAGGCATATGCCCTTACCTGGAATCGAACCATTACCTCTTGGTTCATAGGTTGACACTCAACCACTGAGCCATGCCAGCAGGCTGCATCTGCTTTTCTTATTTGCAAATGTATAGATGTTGAAAAACATAGACCTATCTTCCTTGTGTTCATAAGGAACTATTTATGATTTGAAGACATGCTAAAAATATCAAATGATCTCTTTTAAATACTCACAAATTAAAGTTGTGTGCCAGAGCACACTAAGACATTCCCTATTATCACTACAATGATGCCAGCCTAGGTGATAGTTGTGACTCTTTCTGTGACTTGCTAGTTTTTGTAGTTTATATTAAGTTTTTTTCTGAGCTTGATATATGATCTCTCTTAATACAGCTATTGTGTCATTTACCCACACATACTGATGAACAGACTTGTCTATGGGCCCCTACTTCCAAGGCAATGATAGCACACTCCTCCTCATGGGCCCCCATCACCTCATAGTTGTCACTACCATGGGAACAATAATAGTTAAATAGTACTCTACTCTTTGTATTATACTTCAGGTATAAAATGAGTTAAATTGGCTGGTTTGGGCTGGATTGGCAACCTAATCACCATTTAGAACATTGTTTTTATGGACAGATTAGCAAATCACTTGGGACTTTTGGCACATTTTTATGTGTGGGATCCCTTGTCACGTCCCGCGTGTTTCAGGGTTCCCGTTCGGGTCCGGTTTCTGGAGAAGGCCGCAATCAAAATGAAGAGAAGCTAGAAAAGAATCAATTTGGGAAAATGTGGGGCCAGGCGGGAGCCCACCTCTAGTGGGAGGACTCCGTGGCTCTGGCCTTTGCTCTATCCCTTTTATTAGAGTTCTGAGATACACCCATTGCCCTTAGGCAGGTTATTCCAGTAACAGACAGATGATCTTTATCAATAAGGATTTACATGATTATTTGGTGGGGAAGTTTCCTCAGTTACCATCCTCTCAATTAGATAGGGAGTGGTTGGCTCTGACCTTTAGCTTCAAGGTTGACCAGCCTTCCCGAGTTCCCTTTTCACATAACTACCAAGTGACAATGTTCGGTTTCCGGCATCTCCCCCCAATTCCTTCCTTAAAAAAAAATCTTGCATTTACAGACCAGAAATAAACATATAAGAACAAAATATGTTTGAGTCCCAATTTCAATGTCCAAAAGTTCTGAGTCCAAAGTTTCAATGTCCAATGTCCAAAAGTTCTGAGTCCAAAGTTTAAATGTCCAAAAGTTCCTCAAGTGTATATGTCAGCAATGATATCTGGATGGTGAACAAACTGTGGCGATGCAGGTCCAACCTCTGGTTTGGTCCTGGGCAATCTGCAGTGATGCACATCTGCTGACTGCTAATATGGCAAGTCGTCGCCAGCATCTTCCATCTCTGGACTATTTCTCCTCTTGTCTTCATAGCTGGAGCATTCCTGTTAATTCCTCTCTATTACAGGAATCCACATGGTCTTGGAGTTGTTTTCTGAAAATATACAAACATATTCTCGACCAAAAGTTAATAAAAGAATATTTTCTATAAATTTTTCTTGGGATCCTATTATTTTTTGCCCAAACAATTTTCCTTTGGCTTATTTTGACACCATGTATGTTTTTCATGGGTGTCCTGCTGTATGAAAATTAATTTTCAAAGTAAAATTTTTCAAAATGTAATTTACTTACAGGATATTTTTTCTTACATGGTATTTTTCCACTATCCCCCTTTTTCAATTTTTAGGAGGCTTTAGGAAAATTTTTATAATGCATTCTTGATAACTTTACATTTTTAATTTTTTGCACAAAAATATGACTGCTTTAGGTTCATTGCATGTTAAGTAATTTTACCATGAAATAAACTATCAATAGAAATTTTGGTTAATACTTTAGGAACAGCTTTTGTACAATTACATTTTCTTAAATATTCACTAATTTCATTTAGCCAATATAAATTAATCTGAAAACTTGACTATTTTACTGTCAAATTTAATACTCTTAACAAAAATCTTAGTTTACCCTGTAAATATTAATGAAAAGGATTATTTTGCATCCTTGAGAAAGTCCTGAGCATTCCTGGATTTAGGCTGGATTTTGATATAGGTCAGCTGCCATCGGCCAACTCTGTTGCCTGGGTCCCAATCTGAGCTGGGCCAAGTCTCTTTCTGTTACCTGGGTCCCGATCTGAGCTGGCATGGGAAGCGCGAAGCAGCCATGGGGCAGGAGACCTCCCTCAGAAGGGGTGAGTGTTCAAGCCCCTGCAATGTTGGGGGGGTGAGGTTCTGTGCCCCACCTCTGTTGACCCCCAAGTTCTCTCCTGATGGCCCCTCTGCGACTGTGCCTGTCTTAGGTTGTTCCTCCCTTGAGGAATCTTACCCGTCATTGACTAACCAGCCATCCTCCGGGGCCAAGCAGGGTGATGTGAGGTTCAGTTCTGTCTCCTTGGTAGCCTATGCCCCTATGGCCTCCATGCCCAGCACCTGCCTTGGGATCCCCTCGCCTGCTGGCAGGGCCCCGGCACTGATCACATGTCTTGGGGAACCCAGGTTTCTTCTCCAGGGAGGGCCCAGCTCACGCCATTGTGCGAGAGACAGATCCATGGTACCAGCCACCATGAGGCTTCAACCTCAGCATAAACTGAAAACTCAGGCAACAGCTGTGGGCAATTGGATGGTGAGAAGAGGGTCCTTCTTGGCAAAACGGGCAAGAAGGGCCAATATAGAATGCTCAAGTGCCTTCCCAGGGGGCCTTCCACACAGTGGAAGGGATTAAATCCTTTCATGTCCTTATTAAATTGCTGCCAAACATTCAAAAAATTAGATTTTTAAGTTTGGGATAATTGTACAAAATGCTGTTGTAAAATATCAAAAATTATAATGACATTGTAGAAAATATCATGTAAGGATACTTTGTCTAGGCATGGCAATTCAATTTTTCAAACTGGCTGTCAATTTCTTTTTGTATAACAAGGTCTTAGTTACATTTTCTGCACCTCTCTTTATTTCCTTCCAAAATAATTTTCAAACTATACTGTTTTATTTAAAAATCTTTGCCACATGAAACAATTTCTCTTAAGGTTATGGTGACCACTAGTATGGATTAGATTTAATATTTTAATAACAATCCTCATTTTATCCTGGAATTCCAGTTAAAGAGATTTCAAAATTTTCAAATTTCTCCTTTTTATTAAGCAAGAAATTTATATATATATGTTTTTAAAGAGTAGTCCCATTAGCTAATTTGCATATACAGAGGGATCATGGGAAGCCTTCAGTCACTTCCTTAAAAAACTTATTTAAATTGCTTACAAAGACATTGGCTTAAAAGAAGGGGGTTGGCCTTTGTTATTTCAAGATGGCGGGCAGCAAGCCACGTGGCCATCATGGCAGCTGCTCAATCTGTTCTTTCAAAAGAAAGTCAAAAATCACATTGCAGACAATCACTAGCTGTTTCTGGTCTTTATTAGAATTATTTATAAAATATTGGCTTTCCATTTAGCTGAAAACCTTGATTATAATTTAATAAGCTAATTTTTTTTAAAGTAATTAAAGTAGGTATCTTCATTTAAAAAATAAAGCAAATTTACGTCTGAATTCACAAGCCAAGTATGTTGCCCCACCTCTAGCTTAATTAAAAATGCAGGGGGCTACATAAAGTTAGGATTCAATTACTTATAAAGACATTGGCTTCTCATGTAACTTAATTTATATGAGACCTTGATTATATTTTAAAAAGTCTAATTTATAAAGTAACTTAAGTAGGTAAATTAAAAAAGCAAAGAAGCTTATTCAGTAAACTTATTTGATACTTTATTGGTCTGATCCAAAAGTATAAACAGTGTCCCACCTCCAGCCGATTCAAAAATGCAGGCTGCTTGAGGCTTTTGTCTTTCTAGAAATTCTACTGCTGTTGAAAATTTTGGCTATATTTAAGAAATATATTGTTTTTGCCCTTCTTACAGGTGAAAACTTTCATAACATTTAATATATTAATTAATTTTTATTTGATAAAGCTTTCCATGTGATTTTAAGTATCAATTGGTTTAATTTAAAAAAATATTTCTTTTAAGAGAGAATAGACTTTTGTAATACATTTCAGGGCCTGTGAAACTGTATCACAGAATTAATTCTCTTTTTTAAATCAGACCAAGAAGTAACATATTTTGAATTCCTAATTATTTAAGAGAAAACATTTTATTTTCTCAAAAACACATTTTACTACACTCTAGGCATTTAGTTACCACAATTATGTAAGTTCTCCCAAATCAATCTGAACCTTAAACTTCCAGAGTTTGTACGTCAAATATTTAGCAGTTCTTTATTAATAACCCTTTATAACTTTAAGAGTAAATTTTAAAATCTAATAATTAACTTTAAACCATGTTTTTACTGCCTGGGGAAACTGAGAAGCAAGCTTGTAGGTCCTTAAAAAATGGCTACTGGCGGAAATTGGATTACCTGTTCTTCTGGGAGAAGGGCGTAGTCTACCCCTTCCGCCATTAACAAAGGGTGTAGCTTTAAAAACTTTTTTCATTGCAAGGAAAGAGACTTTAAACTTCCAGAGCTTTAAATTTTAGGTAGCAAAATTAAATACTTAGTATTTCTCAAATCAATAATACTTTTACATTTTTAAGGATACATTTCAAATAAAATAAGGCATATTCAATTAATTAACTTATATCATCTAGACTTCATACTAGGCATACTCAGATCAACATTTCATTATTTTAAATTTCAATACATTTAGATCATTTGAACTTAAAAGTTTTAAATTTCCAGCCAATAGGCTTGGCACAGCCACTAAATTTTTTAAAGAATTTTTCCTGCTGAGGAAGTCAAGAAACAAACCCATAGCTATTCACCTGTAAACTTGTTTTCTACTTCCTGGTGGTTACCTGCCTCTGGGCAGGAAATTTCAAAAGAGCCTTGGGAAGCCCGCCTGTATCTCTTTCCCCGGTTCATCTCTGCCATTTTTAAGGCCAAAAGAGTCTCGGGTTTTTATTCTGTACCCAGCAAAAGGTCAAGTTCAGCTCAAAACTATGCGCACTCGTTTTTAAACTGGTCCTTTCCCCTTACATGTGCACAGAAATCCCGGATGCATTTATGAATTTGTAAAAAGCTTTAAGTCATTAGCTGGAAAATAAATAAAGATGGCGAGATGAGGCCTTTCGAAGTGGCTTTCTTGGGGAGTGGCGTCCATATTGGATCACCACGTGTCTCCCTTCCCCCACATCCTACTTACTTCAGGGGAAGTTTCAGCAACAGATCTGGCCGAATTTCTTTTCATGCTTAAAAGACAGACAGATCTTAAATTTTTTCTTTCTTTTTTTTTCTTTCCAAAATAATAACTAACACCCAATTTGGCCAAGATTTGAACTTCTCTTTGAGTTCTTTTATAATTTTTAAATAAAACATTGAGTAATCTCATTGCGGGAGAGCACATAACCTTGCCCCCTCCTGCCACTTTTGAATTTCTCTGCACTGGAGACGGCTTCAGCAGTGGAGTTTCATTTCTTATTACAGATTTTAGATTCAAAATACAAATTAAGATTTTAATTTGAACAAGAAACCACATTCTTTAAGCATACAAACCAAAATTCTATAATAAAGTTTACTTTATATTTATAACCTAATTCTTCCCCATTAGCCTGGTTAAAAACAAAGACATTCCCACCCTACTCACAGATCCGGACTCTGCAGCTGGCCGTGGGTTTTTGAGTGCGGTTAATTTTTCACACCTTTTTTCGGTGTATTTTTCCTCCTTCGCTCTAGACGAAAACCATCATCTCCTCCAGAAGTCCCGTGTGGGCGCCAGATGTGTGTACATTTATTTCCCCATTTAGCAGCACAGTGACTGCTTTACAAAGCTGTTCCAGTATTCTGCTGCTACGTTAGGAAAACAACAGGCCAACCTCCATTCAACCTCATTTATCACTTAAATCCCTTCAGCAGATCACACCAGCACAACAGAACCTCCAGCTTTCCGCAGGTGCTCATGAGCATCACGCATGTTACAACCAGCACATTTCCCTATATATACATATGCACAACTACATTAAAAACATTTAATACAAAATTGTACATTACATGAAGTAGAACCTTAAAGAGTACAGAGAAAATGCATGCAGAGAGCCCATTGAAGTACAAAGCCCGTGGGATATGTCATTTTAAGTTTATATTTCCTGTAGGATGGTAACACATTCCCTATCCAGAGGCAAAATATAGTTTCCAAAGTTTTGGATACTACCCATGGCATTACATTTAAATTAAAATGCTCCCTATGTATATAGACAGTAAAAGCAAAAAAATACTTACACACATTCCATTTTTTAACATATCAAAAATGTTTCCAAGGCAACATTAAAATGATTATACCACAGTCCCCAACACAACATCAAGCTCTAACAGGAAGGTGCGGAGGGCAGGAAGGTTTCACCCGGAGGGTGGTTTAGGTGCTCTTCTTTTCATCACCCAGTAAGTTCACGGCGGCTTTCTTGGCTTCTTTCGCGATGGCATCTGCAGTCTCTTTGGCTTTGTCCTTCAAGTCGTTCACCACATTGTCTACCTGGGACTCGTGCTTTAGGAAGATAGGACGGATGATGCGCTTGTAGAGCAGTTCCGCCCCGTTGGAAGGGCTCGGGGCCATGTACCACAACAGGAAGCCGCACTTTAGCATGTAGTAGAAGGGGAACCAGGACAGGAAGAGGTCAGAGAAGAATTCGGCGATGCTGAACACACCATACACTACCCAGTAGGTCAGCCACTGGGTATCATCTTCTTTGTTGGGACTCTCTATGGCTTTAATTGAGACGTAGGCTGGGTAGCCAAACCCTATCAGGTTGCAGAGGAGAGAGGCTCCATAACCGAACATCAGGTACAAGGCCAGTAGCCCGATGACACCGAGCGCGATGTAGCTCCGGTTCACGCCGGTCTTGGCCTCGAGCTTGGCCAGGAGGTCGGTCATGCAGTTCTTCTCGTGCAGGAACCGGTCGAACCTCTGCCTCATGGCCGCGGACATGGCGGGGACCGTCGTGCGGCCATGAGGCAGAGGTTCGACCGGTTCCTGCACGAGAAGAACTGCATGACCGACCTCCTGGCCAAGCTCGAGGCCAAGACCGGCGTGAACCGGAGCTACATCGCGCTCGGTGTCATCGGGTTACTGGCCTTGTACCTGATGTTCGGTTATGGAGCCTCTCTCCTCTGCAACCTGATAGGGTTTGGCTACCCAGCCTACGTCTCAATTAAAGCCATAGAGAGTCCCAACAAAGAAGATGATACCCAGTGGCTGACCTACTGGGTAGTGTATGGTGTGTTCAGCATCGCCGAATTCTTCTCTGACCTCTTCCTGTCCTGGTTCCCCTTCTACTACATGCTAAAGTGCGGCTTCCTGTTGTGGTGCATGGCCCCGAGCCCTTCCAACGGGGCGGAACTGCTCTACAAGCGCATCATCCGTCCTATCTTCCTAAAGCACGAGTCCCAGGTAGACAATGTGGTGAACGACTTGAAGGACAAAGCCAAAGAGACTGCAGATGCCATCGCGAAAGAAGCCAAGAAAGCCGCCGTGAACTTACTGGGTGATGAAAAGAAGAGCACCTAAACCACCCTCCGGGTGAAACCTTCCTGCCCTCCGCACCTTCCTGTTAGAGCTTGATGTTGTGTTGGGGACTGTGGTATAATCATTTTAATGTTGCCTTAAAAAATATTTTACAGCTGGATATTTAGCCTTGGTAGTTTTGTTATACTCTTCAGTCAGTTTAGTCTGATTCAGAAGACCCCTGCAGTAAAATTCTATAATAAAGTTTACTTTATATTTATAACCTAATTCTTCCCCATTAGCCTGGTTAAAAACAAAGACATTCCCACCCTACTCACAGATCCGGACTCTGCAGCTGGCCGTGGGTTTTTGAGTGCGGTTAATTTTTCACACCTTTTTTCGGTGTATTTTTCCTCCTTCGCTCTAGACGAAAACCATCATCTCCTCCAGAAGCCCCACGTTGGGCGCCAGATGTGTGGGATCCCTTGTCACGTCCCGCGTGTTTCAGGGTTCCCGTTCGGGTCCGGTTTCTGGAGAAGGCCGCAATCAAAATGAAGAGAAGCTAGAAAAGAATTAATTTGGGAAAATGTGGGGCCAGGCGGGAGCCACCTCTAGTGGGAGGACTCCGTGGCTCTGGCCTTTGCTCTATCCCTTTTATTAGAGTTCTGAGATACACCCATTGCCCTTAGGCAGGTTATTCCAGTAACAGACAGATGATCTTTATCAATAAGGATTTACATGATTATTTGGTGGGGAAGTTTCCTCAGTTACCATCCTCTCAATTAGATAGGGAGTGGTTGGCTCTGACTTTTAGCTTCAAGGTTGACCAGCCTTCCCGAGTTCCCTTTTCACATAACTACCAAGTGACAATGTTCGGTTTCCGGCATTTTTAATTTGAAGATAAGCTTTATAGGTCGTATGAATTATCAGTATCATTAACTTCTCCTGCCATTGTGGGAGAGGGCAATTTTAGGTATCATATTTTCTGAAGTTGCCATTCATTGAGCATTTTCTGTGTGCTATTCACTACCCTAAGCATCTCATATATAGTATCTTATTTGGTCCGCATAACAACCCTATGAGGTAAATATCCATGGTCCCCATTTTACAGATGAGGAAGTTAAGGCCCAAAGGGGCTAAATAACTTGCCAAAGATCACATAGCTGGTAAGTTTTTGAGCCAAGATTTAACCTCAAATCTGTTGGGCCCTAGTGCTTGTGCATTCATCTAGTGTGCTATGCTATCTTTGTCTTGTTAATGTGGATATATCCTAAATGCATTTAGCTGCTGAATTGCCAAAATAATTTTATTTTGTGTGAATGTATGTTAAATAAACATAGGCATATCTTAAATAACTCATATTGTCCTCTTTGTACTTTCCAATGTAAGGAAACCAAGTCACAATATAATTAGCCGTTTTTAATATTTTTTTAACCACATGAAACTCTTTATCCTTTAGGCTTATAAGGGGCATGGAGAATTAAAAGTTGACAATTAACTACTCTGAATTGCCCCCTTTATGAGAACTCTCAGAACTGGGGCTTAATTGGCAAATGCAACACAGCCAATAAAGTAACAATAATAGACTTTCCAGAACATGACAATTGACCAAAAAAGATTCCAGCAGTTAGAAAGATACTTCAGAAATGCTAGAGTCTGGCTGTAGAAAATTGGCATCAGTAAAGGCCAGTGGCAAATGGGCTAATGGTGAGAGTTCCATAGGCTGGTAGAGCACAAATCAGGGTAGTGCAATTGCTTGGCAGTCTTAAGAAAGAGATTGTTTATGACAGAGGTATACAAAAACAGATCTAGTGGGATTCAGCCACAAGGACCAGGGTTCAGGAGAAAGTCTATCTTATAGGGAGGTGGTGAAAGGGAGACAAGGTGTAAGGCACAGAACTGGAATAAAAGTAAAAGTAAAATTATTATATTTATACTAGAGGCCCGGTGCACAAAATTCATGCATGGGGTAGGGGGTGTTCCTCAGCCCAACCTGCACCCTCTCCAATCTGGGACCCCTCTCATAATCCAGGACTGCTGGCTACCAACCGCTCACCTGCCTGCCTGCCTAATTGCCCCAACCACTTCTGCCTGCCAGCCTGATCACCCCCTAACCATTCCCCTGCCAGCCTGATGGATGCCTAACTGCTCCCCTGCTGGCCCGATTGCCCCTAACTGCCCTCCCCTGCTAGCCTGGTCACCCCTAACTGCCCTCCCCTGCTGGCCTGGTCACCCCTAACTGTCGTCCCCTGCAGGCCTGGTTGCCCCCAACTTCCCTCCCCTGCTGGCCCGGTCACCTCTAACTTCCCTGCCTTGCCAGCCTGCTTGCCCCTAACTGCCCTCCCCAGCTGGCCTGGTTGCCCCCAACTGCCCTCCCATTCAGGCCTGGTCCCTCCCAACTGCCCTCCTCTGAAGGCCTGATCCCCCCCAACTGCCCTCCCCTATAGGCCTGGGTCCCCCTCAACTGCCCTCCCCTGCAGGCCTGGTTGCTCCCCTGCCAGCCTCATCCCCCCAACTGCCCTCCCCTATAGGCCTGGGTCCCCCCCAACATCCCTCCCCTGCTGGCCTGGTCACCTCTAACTTCCCTGCCTTGCCAGCCTGCTTGCCCCTAACTGCCCTCCCCTGCAGTCCTAGGTTCCCCCCAACTGCCCTTCCCTGCAGGCCCAGTCACCCCCAACTGTCCTCCTCTCTAGGCTTGATCGCCCCCAACTGCCTTCCCTTGCAGGCCTGTCCCTCCCAACTGCCCTCTCCTGCTGGCTATCTTGTGGTGGCCATCTTGTGTCCACATGGAGGCAGCCATCTTGTGTGTTGGAGTGATGGTCAATTTGCATATTACCTCTTTATTATACAAATGATTACCTCTTTATTATATAAATATGCAAATTTCTTGACCTGGTGCAAGAAATTCATGCACATTAAAAGGGAATTAATTTTAGGAAATACTTTAATATTACTATTTGCCCTTTCTCTATAATAGAAGTGTCAGAAATGAAAGAAAATTAGTAAAATGTACATGAAAATCTTCCTCCTGTCAGAATCTGGGGCACGCCACGGGAAGCAGAGTCAAGTCCCTGCCCACCCACGTGCATCTCAAAATCACGCGAAACCCGGCTGGCCTCATCCCCATTGGACTAGATCCAGGCCCTGCCAGCCCCACCCCTGTCAAGCTCCGCTGGGTGGGGGTGCACAGCCTCAGGTCACCTGGCCCAGGGAAGGGAGTGCGACCTGAAGTCCCCTGTCAAGCCCCGCCAGGCAGGGGGTGCAGCCTCAGATCACCCGATCTGGCACCAGGGCAAGGTGCGCGGCCTGAGATCCTCCGGCCCAAGCCGGGGCAGGGGGCACACCTTGAGGTCCCCATCAAGCCCCGCCAGGCGGGGGGCATGGCCTCAGATCCTTCAGCCTGGTGCCATGGCAGGGGCCGCAGCCTGAGGTCTCCCATTCCGGCAACAGGTTGTGGGGCTCGGCCTGAGGTCCCACAGCCTGGCACCAGGTCATGGGGCGTGGCCTCAGATCACCTGGCCTGGTGCCAGGGCATAGCCTGAAGTCCCCCGTCCTGGTGCTAGGGCGGGAGGTGTGGCCTGAGTTCCCCTGTCAAGCCCTGCTGGGCGGGGTCACAGCCTGAGGTCTCGTCAAGCTCCGCCAGGTGGGGGACACGACCTAAGGTCTCCTGTCAAGCCCTGCTGGGCAGGAGGTGCAGCCTGAGGTCCCCCAGTCTGGCACCAGTGTGGGGCACGCGGCCTGAAGTCCCCCGTCAAGCCCTGCCAGGCAGGGGGCACAGCCTGAGGTCCCCGGCCTAGTGCCGGAGCGGGTGGTGCAGCCTGAGGTTGCCTGTCAAGCCCCACCAGGCGGGGGGCACAGCCTCAGGTCCCTGCTGATTGCTCATTAATTCTCATTACAGGAACTCAGCCCCCACTGTGGGCACAGCTATCTTGTGTCATGGGATCCCTGCCCCCGTTGTGGGTGCAGCCATCTTGTTATGGCATGATGATCAATTTGCATATTCCCTCTTTATTAGGATTCAACATTTGTGCAACATATAGTTTTTAAAGGTCTGCCAATCATTAAAATATATATTGAGCTTCTCCTCCATGCCTTGAACTAAGGATTCAGATTTGACTAAAACCCAGTCATTGTCATCCCTGAATAAATCACTGTTTAGTAAAGGAGAAAAATGTGTCAACAAATGGCAGTGTAGTGTGGTATATGTAATTATAGATAATATCCAAAGTACAGATGTAATACAGAGGGGCCGTAAATCTAAGAGTTAGAGAAAGTCACAGAGAGGGATATAAAAGATAAATAGCAATTCCCCATCTAATTGGAAGACAATAAAATTTCAACATTTCAAATGTTATAGCCTCTACACCAGCCCAGGCTAACATAATGGCCTGTTTAAGAAAATATAAATAAACTAATGTTAGTGAAGCAAAAAGTCTGAGAGGTAGAGATGGATTGAAGTAGATGATGATAAGACTAGAGAACATAGGCCTAAAGGATTTTTGTAAACCATAGTAGGCATCTTGGATTTTTATCCTACTTGAAATGTGGAGTCACTGAAGAATTTTAAGCCCCAAAGTGGCATACACAGAATTTCATTTTCCATATATCCCTCTGAGGGCAGCATGGAGATGGATTGCATGGGAGAATCCGAGTGGCCAGGTTATGAAATGTTGCTGTTGTCAAGGGGAAAGGTGGTGCATGCCTGGGCTATGTCTGTAAGAAATGAACAGGTAGAGTCAAGAACTAGAAGATAAAATCGACAGCATTTGATAATTGATTGCATGCAGAGGGTGTAGGGGAGGGAGAACTTTTATAGACAGACAAAGTATAGATAAAAGACAAAAAATCTATTAGAGAAACTCAAGTGTTAGGTGGGGGTTCTGTCTGACCTCCGTCCTCCTGCTTCCAAGGACTAAGTGTCCCCAGCAATGAAGTATGGTGAGTTCCTGGAGTGGGGAACAAAGCAGATGTCTCAAATATTATATTTTAAAATATCCATAGTAAAATGACATGTACTAAAAATATGCCCTTAAACTGTACTCAAGAAAGAGAGAAGCTGTTTTTCTCTCCCTGTGCAATCTTTCAACTCCACATCAAAGCTCAAAAGTTTCTGTTTACTACCCCTCCATTCATTCCCAAAGAATTCCAGTTTTAATAACCTGGTGTAGGAATCTAACTGTACATAGCAGCATGAGAAATAGATTAAATTTTGTAGCTGTGGTGCTCTCTATTGCAACTACTAAACTCTGCCATTGCAATGCAAAAGCAGCCATAGACAATAGATAAAGGAATGAGAATGGCTGATAAAGGAATGAAAAAAAACAACAAACTTTATTTGCAAAATCAGTCAACAGGCTGGATTTGCCCTGGAGGCTATGGTTGTCAACTCATGACCTAATTGATGGCCTTCTGTGTACCTTGGGAAGGAGGGTTGAAGTGGTACAGAAAAACATATAGCCTTTAAAACAAGCATAAATCTTAAAACTCTGAGTGGCTTTCCTTTACCTATAGGATAGAGTGCAAGCTCCCTAGATTGGCAGGGACTCTTATCTAACAATTAGCTTTATAAAAATAGGGGTATGTTTAGAATAAAGTAGCAATGCTACTTGCCACATTTACTTTCTTGTGTGTATTTGTTGTTAATTATGATCACATTTAATTTCTTCTTCTATCCTGCCAAACTAAACTCTGCTTAAATGTTAACATTTTAAATTATATTATGATGAATAACAATGATAATAGCTACCATATACAGAGGCTTAGTCTCTGCTATTTTATAGACAAGGAAAACAAGGCTCAGAAGGTGTGTAGGCATTCCCAAATCACATTGCTACTAAGTGACAGAGCCAATATTCATGTACAGATACCTATTCATATAGTCCATGATCTTAAACACTGTGCTATACTTCTTAAAGCCCAGGGGAAGAAAAATTATACCAGAAAATGAAATAATTGAGCAAACAATGTTCTTGATTTGAACAATGACTTGTTAAAATTATTATATGCTCAATTAGACTATATAGATATCATAAATAGGTTATATTCAGAAATTATGTAAAGGATATTAAGGGAAATTGTATTTGACTGACATGTAGAATGAATGTCCTTAAATTCTCAACTATCTGAACACTTTATAAAAAATCTGATCAGGTGCTTATATACTTGAAGGATGAATCTGAATGCATGCATAGAATTAGAGGGAGAGAAGTCAGAGAATTCTGAAAGCAGATTTTAGAAGGTCATGTATACTGGGTAAAGTTCTATAACTTAGAGATTGTGTAATATTTTTTAATAATGCCAGAAAGGCATATACATTTTAAACTGATGTCCAAAAAGTATTGTGACCTTTCTTCCCTGGCCAGGCTGAGACCCTCTTCCAGCAAATCTGCCCCAATGAAGACTTCTGTCCACCCCCTCCAAATCCTGAAGACATTGTTCTGGATGGAGACAGTTTACAACTAGGGACTTTAGAATCCGGTGTTGTACCAGAGGCCACTTCAGAGACTCCCAAGGAAAGTGCAAACCTGTGGAAGCCAGAGGATCACTCTGAATAACAACAAATATACACCAAACTATATATCCCACTTCGGAAGTTCCTCCAGACCTCAGAGTCTTCTTGATTGAGCAGCTGTTTGAAAAATTTTAGAAAGCAGCAGCCAGTTGTCATACAGAATTACCAAGAGAAACCAGGTCATAGAAATACAAAAGAGATTTTCCTTAAAGAGGACACAAAATACTTCTAAAGCACATTGATTCACCTGTAGAGTTAGCAGATTAAAATTATAAATGGATTGATTCACAGGAATATAATTTTGGAGATGAAAGTGATCATATGCATTGTTAATAATTCTGTATTTTTGGTACAGCTTTTCCTTTGCCACTTAGATCTTTGTTTGAAAGCCACATCTTCAGAATCAGCTCATTTATTTCCTTTGATTATTTTAATTATATTTTCTTTAAGGGTGTGAGCATCATGACACAAATGATAAAAGTGTTTATAAATGTAATTGAGAAAAACTAAAGTATGGACTGGGAGGAATATGTGTTTGCAATAGAGGTTTGTTTTGTTTTCCTGAGAAGTATTAAAGTGCTTCTATTAAAGTAGATCTTTTTTAGAGTTTTTTAAATCCTCATCTAAGGATATGTTTTTATTGACTTCAGAGAGAGAGAGAAACATTGATGCAAGAAACATTGTTTGGTTCCTTCCCAAAGGCACACTAACTGGAGGTTAAACCCTCAACCTAGGCATGTGCCAGGAATCTTTTTGGCATATGGGACGAAGCTCAACCAACTGAGCCACTCGGCCAGGGCAGTAGAAGTTTTTAACAAAGAAGTCATGAGCCCATTATTCTGTGCTTTTAAATGTTAGTAGTGATTTTATATGTGAATCATTTATATACTAGGCAAGCTCAATACTGAAGAAATGGAAAGAGGATTTAGATAGGCTCATTGGTCTTTGGAAATTCTGTAAGTAACTGGAGCACTAGCCTAATTGTCTATGGACCTAATTTAGTCCTAACTACACTACTGATAATATCAGGCAAATTTTTTAACTTCTGGGCCTTAGTGTCTCCATATGTAAGGTAGAAATAGTAATACCCTGCCTATTCTATGAGAATGATTTTGAAGATAAATGCAGTGCCATCTTTAGAATGGTTTTTCTGGAAGAAAAGTTGTTTCAGAATTTTCCCATTGACTTGGAGATGATTATCAAAAACCTCATGCAGCAAACAATTATTGACAACAAATAATTCTTTGCTGTCAGCTTCCCCAACACAATACACTGAGTGGCCAGATTATTATGATCTCTGAATGCATAATAATCTGGCCACTCAATGTATATCCTATATAATAAAAAGCTAATATGCAAATTGTCCCCTCAACCAGGAGTTTGACCAGCAGGCAGGCCGGCCATCCACCCATGTCTCCTCCCCCTGGCCAGGCTGGCCGGACCCCACCCATGCACGAATTCATGCACCAGGCCTCATATATATATATATATATATATATATATATATATATATATATATATATATGTATGAGGTGCTTATATATCAGGTGCTTATATACTTGAAGGATGGATCTGAATGCATGCATAGAATTAGAAGGAGAGAAGTCAGTGAATTCTGAAAGCAGATTTTAGAAGGTCATGTATACTGGGTAAAGTTCTATAACTTAGAGATTGTGTAATATTTTTTTAATAATGCCAGAAAGTCATATGCATTTTAAACTGATGTCCAAAAAGTATTGTGTCCTTTCTTCCCTGGCCAGGCTGAGACCCTCTTCCAGCAAATCTGCCCCAATTAAGACTTCTGTCCACCCCCTCCAAATCCTGAAGACATTGTGTGTAAGCATTCCCAAATCACATTGTATACACACACACACACACACACACACACACACACACACACACACACACACTGAGTGGCCAGATTATTATGCGTTCAGAGATCATAATAATCTGGCCACTCAGTGTAGATCTCAATGTTTTTTATTGCATTAAGCTTTTAAAATAAACTCTATTTCCTATATTAGTATCTTATAGTCTTACTAGAGGCCTGGTGCATGAAATTTATGCATGGGTAGGGTCCTTAGGCCTTGCCGGCAATCAGGCTGACTGGGGCCTTCCAGCCAGGGCCTTCCTTTGTTCTACACCACCCCCTGGTGGTCAGCACATGTCATAGTGAGCGATTGAACTCCCAGTCTCCTGATCAAACTCCCAAGGGGACACTTTGCATATTAGCCTTTATATATATATAAATGTCAGTAAACATAGTAACGTGGAATTTGGGGTTTGACTCTTAATAAGGAAAATACTTAAGGAGGAAAATTCTTCATATTTCTTTTTTGTTAGGTAAACCTGAAACCAGCAAGGACTCTGAATAGAGTATAACAATTGATAAATGCTAGTATGCACTTAACATAAAGTGTTAGGGCTGTACATAGGCAGCAAATCTTAGTTACAGTGACAGTGACTATATTAATTCTTTTTATAAATATCAAGGTCTGATTTACTTTTTTGAGTAATAGTTTGAATTTAACAACTTATTTCAATACATAAATACATAAAATGTTTATTGTTGTTCAGTCCACCCTATACTGCCTACCAGAGGGCCATGACTACAGTAAAGAGCACATAATTCTTATTTCAGGGAAGATCTTAATGGAAGTGAGCTGTCAGGTCACAGACTCATGAGAAATGGAAAGAACCAAGGAATGTATCCCTTGCCTTACCTTTCCAACCTCCTACACATGTATGTGAATCCAGATATAAAGAAAACTTTTCCAGCCTCTCAGGTTACTCCTAACTCCTCTACCCATTGTACAGCCCTCTCCTATCTCTTTAGTTCTTTCTTTCTCTTCCCTTTTGTAATGCTATACAAATCAGGGACACTGGAATCACATTATAATCTATTTTGTTATACAGATTCACATCTTTCTTAAGTCAAATCATGTTTTCTGAATCCCAACTGTAGCATGTGCTAAATGCACAATACATATCTATAAGCCCCAAGTATTGGCCCTGCTCCTCAATACCAGCAATATAAAAGGTTCCACTATATGAGTGTATGGAGTCTGAATACAATGGCAGTAAGTTGCACTAATTAAGATATTTTACTTTATTATAGTCTTAGAGTTAAGGACTCTTGAATAGAGCATGCAAATTTATGTAAATAGCTAATCAGGGTAGGCCAATAATAACTAAAAAAAATTTGATAGCTTTACTATAGCAATCTACTAGTTTATGTAGAACAAGAAGGAGATAGTCTGTGGTTTCCTGGCTAAACCCTTATTTTACGCTACTTCATCCATTAGCCAGCATCAGAATCTCTCTTCCAGTTTATTAATGCTGTTGAAACATTTAAAAGCTCCTGAAATATGATTAGTGGTGATTAAGATATTACACAACTCTTAAAAACCTTGTGTTAGAGAAATTTAGATATTTTCTGTTGCCTCAAAATGTAATATAAATTATTTAAGAGCTTTCTTTTCCACTATCTTAATTACTGCAAATAAATATTTGTTCATAGTTTTAAGTTAAAAAAAGAAAATTCTTTTAGTTTTGTTGTAAAACCGTAAGCCTGAAGTCATATGAATAAAATTAATGTGTTGTACATGATGCAGAAATTTCAGTACATAATGTAAAATTTTAAAAATTACTATTATCAATGAATTTGACTCATGTGTTTAAAGTGTTTAGTTATGCATGCTTCTCATTAACCAAAAATGATAATACTATTCAGTTTAGTGATCAATATGAAGTTGGTTACCAACCCTATGTTACTACTGTATTTTTGTCTAGTTGCTATGCCTGTCCAGAAAAACATATATTTTTCTGTAGGAAAGCTAAGTTTTGATTTTCCCTATCTCCTGTGATACTTAGTTCCCATAGTAAAATTGCCACATTAATGATTAACCTTACAATGGTAGTTTCTGAGATGGGCAGCCCTTTGTCTAAAATAATGGCTGTGCTAATGATTAACTTCTATCACAGCTACAGTTCCTGAGAAACTAGCCCTTTGTCTAAATAATTAAAGACCTCAAAATATTTTGTTGAAATTGGATTGCTAAATAGTAGTGATTCTTTAAAGCAGGAATTAAATAAATTTCTTACAAACAAATTACTACTATTGGTAATGAATAATTTATGTCTCTACTTTCAGTTGTCTTATTTGCATTACAAAATGCATGAATACATGATTATTCATAATCTGCACACTGTAATAGTAAGTTTTCAAAGGAAATAAAGGAAAGTTTTTTCAATGCCTTTCAGGTATAGTATCCTATTTTTTAATATGAAATTTTTGTATATATGCCAAGAAATTAAAGCTTGTCTTGGAAATTATTTGTTGATATCAGTTTATTGTCGAGCTGTATACTTGGTTTTGTTTCCAGGCATTTGTCAACTATGTCAGGTTTGTGAGAAAGGTAATCAAATGATACATGGGTGTGGTTTACTTAGCAAACTGTTTTAGATGTCAGTATCAGACCTCGTGCTGTTTAAAATCAGCTATGAGGCGTGGGCTATGGCTTTACAGTACATTGATTGCCTACAGACTGTTTTTACTTTTCACTTGGTGTACAAGAATCTGAGATATTTTTCATACTTACTTGGTGAATGAGAACCTGAAATGTTTTTCTCTGTTGTAGTTGAGTCCCCAACAGCTTACTTGCAACAAACAACAGACTGATGGTTTTCTTTTTAATGCAGAAGTAATTCACTGAACTCTGATTTGTTCTTGAACCATATAATTAAAGTAGAGTGACATCTTCTGTCAATTCCAAGTAGTCTCTGAAGCTTCTCAGACAGGACATATTCAAAAGATAACAGGACTCTTTCAAAATTTATCTGAGAGATTATAAATAAATCAAGTTTAAGAAAGATAAGGTTAATTGAATTTTCAAACAAGTAGCTATATTATCCTTCAAGCACCTTTACAGCTCATACAGTATTCACACTTTTTTTAAACAAGTGCTTTGATATGATTGAATTCTCCTCTTTAATGATGGCTTTTTATAAAGACCAGTAAAGTGGCTTAACACTTAGCATTCCAAGTCCCTTTTTGAAAGCTACTTCTCATTAATACAGTTTAGCTGTAGGGCTGCAATGAGATGCCATTCCCATACAGGTTGCCACGTCTTCTCTTTCTGGTGATGATGACTCTCAGGACCATTTGATAGGTAATCCTTAGAACTTGAACCCTGGTATAGTGTCTTTTAGCCTATCACTGCATGGGGATTTATGCTGGTAACTCCTACTAATGTTAATAGGACTTGCATGTGTAAATCCTATCATTGAGATAGTTGACCCCTAAAAGAAATATTCTTTAGAGATGGGTACTTGCTGATCTAGAAGCATGAATGAATTGTTCTATTCATAAATTTCTTGTGTGGAAAAGTAAAGCAAAACTTTACCAATTCAGCAGAGGATTAGTTAGTTTGTCAAGCTTGAAAAGATGAAATACTAGCTCTTAGTTTTCTATTCCCATTTCTAATATATATTAGATATTATCAATCCTTTTCACCTTATAACATATTCTCTTATTTTTAAAAGCGTAGAACAGTTTTGTCTAGAACTTAATACAAATCATCTTTTAATGTGTAGTACTACCCTAAACATTCTGGAAATATCAAACATTTCAAAGCTATGTAATAATTCCCACTCTTCTAGCAAGCAAGAAAATGCAGACCAAACCAGAAGACATATTTTTGGTCATCAAGTTGGAAGAATCCAAAGGATCTATAATATCCAGAGTGATAACATTGTAGAGGACAAGCACTCTCATACATTATGGATGCAGTGAAAGTTTGTTATAACCATTTTGAAGGGTAATTTGCCCATACCTATCTAAAGTTTAAATACAGATACCCTTTGGTCAAGTAGTTCTAAAAATCTAGGTTATGCACAGTTTTGTACATGTACAAAAAATAAATGATTGCTCACTATAGCATTGAGGGTTTTTTTTAAATTTTGAAAATAACCTAAATGTTTATTAAAAGGAGACTGGCTTAAATATATGCATTTTATAATATGAAACACTCTTCAGCTGATAAAATGAGTGAGGTACATCTATATGTAGTATATGTCTAACACATTTAAAAATCAAGTTACAGAATGATAAGTATATTAACTTACATAAAAATCAAGACAAAGCTGTGTATTCCATACATATACTAGTGGCCTGCTACACGAATTCATTCACATTGAAAGGAAATTAATTAGAATAAATATTTTAATATCGCTATTTGACCTTTCTCTATAATAAAAGTGTCAACCAAATTCATGATGGACAATGATTGATTGAAACACACGTGCAATTGGTGCCAGTGAGAGCTTTATATGTATTGCGCATGCGTGAGTCAACTTAGCCTTTTACAGATATAGAATAAACTTGCTTAATTAGACCTGCTTTCTGATGTAGCTAAACTTTTTCCAGCCCAGTGAAGAACCCCAACTTCTCTTTCAGGTAATTGTCAGCAACACAGCAGTAAATATCAACATGAAGCAGATTATTATTGTAGATCACGCAGGGAGAACAAAGGGTAAAATATTGAACTGCATCAGTGTTTGACTGTATTCTGTGCAGCAAGAAAATCTGAAGTCATTTTCAAGGTCCTCCATTTCTTACTTCTTTTTAATTGGGTCAAGTTTAAGCTTTCTAAATCTCTGTTTTCCAGCTAATGAAAAGAAAATAGGATTCTTCTGAGTCTCCTATTTACCTACTCCAGGATTTCTGTGAGGATCAAATGAGATGAGGCATGGGAAAATGCTTCACAGACATTAGGTTAAAGTGTGAAATATTTGCAACTGGCTATAAAGCAAGTTGTGTTCCTGGTATGAAGGAACTGCAAAGAGGCTAGTCATTGCTAGAGAGAGGAAGCAGAGTGTTGCTACGTGTCGTCATTACCTGGTGACCCCAGCGACTGTTTCAGGGCTGGGCTGGGTTGTGGGCTGCATTTTGCACCTTGGGGTCTCAGCAGTGTGAGCTGCAATTTGGTGGGCTGTCTCTCTAGGGTGGTGGCAGGGCCTGTGTCCCACTTGGGGGAAGCCAAGTGTTGCTTAGTGGGCGCCAGGTCCATGGTGCCATTTCTCTGTGCATATCACAGCAGCTCCTGCATTCAGCAACTGCCCCCTGGTAGCCAATGTGTGTAATAGCAATCGGTTGGATGGTTGGACACTAAGCATATTAGCCTTTTATATATATAGAAGAGATACATACATACATACATATCATAGGAAAAGTTTGGGAAGCTTATATACTGAACTGGTAACAGTGGTTATGTTGGGAAGAGAGATTGGAATTGGTGGGGAGAGAGTAAAAGTATAATTACTAATTCTACATCATATTTTTAGAATTTTTATAAGTAGCAAGTATTTATATATTATGGAAAAAATACGTTTAGTAATTCAAGAGCAAATTCCTATGTGATATGTGAGACAAACAAAAATAATGACTTTGCAAATTGGATTACATTAATGTTTTTATAAAGTTCAATAAATGTTTTGACATACACTGAGTGGCCAGATTATTATGATGTCTGAACGCCTAATAATCTGGCCACTCAGTATATATCCTATATAATAAAAGGCTAATATGCAAATTGTCCCCTTGACCAGGAGTTCGACTAGCAGGCAGGCTGGCCAACCGCCCATGTCCCCTCCCCCTGACCAGGCTGGCTGGGCCCCACCCATGCTCGAATTCATGCACCGGGCCTTTAGTGTGTGTGTGTGCGCGCGCGCATATATATATATATATATATATATATATATATATATATATATATACTAGAGGCCCAGTGAATGAAATTCGTGCACAGGGGTATGTGTCCCACAGCCCAGCCTGCACCCTCTCCAATCTGGGACCCCTCGAGGGATATCCAATTGCCCATTTAGGCCCGATCCCAGTAGGATCGGGCCTAAACGGGCAGTTGAACATCCTGCTCACAATCCAGGACTGCTGGCTCCAAAATGCTCGCCTGCTTGCCTTCCTGATTGCCCCTAACCACTTCTGCCTGCCAGCCTGATTGATGCCTAACCACTCCCCTGCCAGCCTGATTGCCCCTAACTGCCCTCCCCTGCAGGCCTGGTCACCCCTAACTGCCCTCCCCTGAAGGCCTGGTCATCTCGAACTGCCTTCCCCTGCAGGCCTGGTCACCCCTAAATGCCCTCCTCTGCAGGCTTGGTCCTCCCCAACTGCCCTCCCCTGCAGGCCTGGTCCCCCCCAACTGCTCTCCCCTGCAGGCCTGTGTCCCCCCAAACTGCCCTTCCCTGCAGGCCCTGTCACCCTCAACTTCCCTCTTCTGCTGCCTGGTCACCCTGAACTGCCCTCCCCTGCAGGCTTGATTGCCCACAACTGCCCTCCCTTGCAGGGCTGGTCCCTCCCAACTGCCCTCCCCTGCTGGCCATCTTTTGGCAGCCATCTTGTATCCACATGGGGGCAGCCATCTTTGACCACATGGGGCGGCCATCTTGTGTGTTGGAGTGGTGGTCAATTTGCATATTACTCTTTTATTATATAGGATAGAAGCTTGGTGCACAGGTGGGGGCCAGCTGGTTTGCCCTGAAGGGTGTCCCGGATCAGGGTGGGCATTCCCTTAGGGCATGGGGTGGCCTGGGCGAGAGGCCTGTGGTGGTTTGCAGGCCATCCACGCCCCCCAGTGACCCAAGTGGAGGCCCTGGTATCTGGGATTTATTTATCTTCTATAATTGAAACTAAGCGGAGGCCAGGGCCAGCCAGGGCGGGCAGGAAGCTTGGCTTCCTCCATTGCTGGGGGCAACCCAAGCCTCCGGCTGGCTCCAGCTCCGTGGCCGCTGCCATCTTTGTTGAGATTTATTTATCTTCTATAATTGAAACTTTGTAGCCTTGAGCAGAGGCCAGGGCAGGCGGGAAGCTTGGCTTCCTCCATCACTGGGGGCAACCCAAGCCTCCTGCTTGCTCCAGCTCCATGGCCTCTGCCATATTTGTTGGGTTAGTTTGCATACTCGCTCCTGATTGGCTGGTGGGTGTGGCTTGTGGGCATAGCGGGAGGTACGGTCAGTTTGCATGTTTCTCTCTTTTTTTTTAAATATATTTTATTGAAGAGAAAAAAGATGGCGGCGGAGGTGAAAGGCTGATCTGTTGCCTCGCATGGCAGTTTTGGAAATACAACTGAAACATGGACTGGTGAGGGTGGCGACTGCTGCTCGCATCTCCCCAGAACGGGCGGCTGCTCCTCTCAGTCAGCACTGCAGCCGGGGCCATGGGCTCGTGGGCGCCGTGGCAGCTGCTGTGGCGGTGGCCGCGGACTCGGCGCAGCGGCTCTCGGTGAAGGAAGAGACCACCTTTCTGCAGGAGGGGCTCACCCGCGCCACCGACCTGGCTGAGCTGCCCAGGGAGATCCTCGGGGCCCCGGAGGCCGCCAACACCGATTTGGAGGATTCTTAGGATTTCCCATCTTACATTCAAGTCCTCTAGCCATTTTGACAGAGGAGAACCAAGAAGGCGGCAAAGTTAAACAAATGAACTGCGAACTGCGCCGCGCTCAGCAATTTCAGGGGCACGACTGGAGGACAGAGCGTCTGCCACCTAGAACTACAGGAGAGATGGCTGAATGGTAGATTTACAGCTAAGAGGGAAGAGGAAACCAGCGAAATCGGAGAGGATGAGGTGCGGAGGTGCGTGGGTCGGGCTGGTGGCGGGGGAAGGTACGCGCAGCTTTTGTTCCAACCCTAGGGGAGATTAGCTCCCCATCACCCTGAAACCCAGCTTCTGGGGACGCGAGGGAGACCCACACGCCTGCGGGGAGAGGCGGGACTCTTGCGGAGGTGCGCCCAGCAATCAGTGTTTGCTGCGCTGGAGTGCGGAACGAGGGGGCTTAGAAACGTGGAAGGCAGAAGGAGCAGACTTGCAGCCATTGTGGTTTGCCGTGCCATGGCCTGTTGGCGCCCTGAGACCCCGCCCCTCCCTGAGACCCCGCCCCGCCCTGAGACCCGCCCCACCCTGGGACCCGCCCCGCACGTTTTGAAGACCCGCCCCGCAAGTCTTGCAGGCACACCAGCGCTCCAAGCAATGGGTTGTGCATGTGGGTGGCCTGCCCTGTGGCAGCTTGACCAGATGAACTGCGATTCTAGTCGGATTGCTCCAGGGCCGCTCAGACAGGAGGAGGAAACTACAGTTTTTGCAGTAATCCCTGCTGAGTGCCCCAGGCAGTAGCTGACCTGCACTCCATTGGAGACCCAGAGACGAGGGCATCTAGTGGTCTGTGTGAGATGACACCAGATTTCAAACACGCGCATAGGGGACACATTCGGGAGGCAGATTCAGTGAGCGCCGGGGCCTTGCTGCACCAAGACCCGGCCCATAGGCGTGTCTCCTGCGCAGCAACTCTTCCTTTGTAGACAAAGAGGGCCCTCACGGCCAATTGGCCTGGAGGACAATTCCTCCCGGTGACGCCAACAACAGTCAAGACTTAGCTATACAAGGGAGGACCAAGATGGAGGCATAGGGCGGAAGCCTGATTGTTGCCTACCACAACAACCTTGAGACTACGACGGGAGAGCAGAGCAGACACGATCCAGAACCACCAGAGGGCTGGCTGAGCGGATGCTCTACAACTAGAATAAAAGAGGGGTATGCAGGATGATGCTGATGCCGGTGACCCAAAGACCACACTTTGAGAACTACAGCTCAGGCGACACAATGGCGGCCCTGGAACGTGCTCGGCGCAGTTCCCCCGACGGTCTCCGGCTGAGGGGACGACTCCACTGGCTGCCGAGCACGGACAGACGAGCCCATGGGAGACATGGGGTGGGAGACTCCGCGCTTGCTGACCTCCGAGTCCTTCAAGAACCTCAATGCCCCGGAAGCAGCCAGGTGCGCACGCTCGGCGACCGGCCACCGCTGCAGACCCAAGGGCCGACGCAGCGACACCGGACCAGCCCGCCGCCGTGCACCGGGCACACCGGGGCTTCGCCCAACGAGTTCTGCGGCAGCCGCCCAACGAGTTCTGCGGCAGCCGTCCTGGAGCTCTAGGAAAATGGCTGAAGGAATTGCTGAGAGGGAATTGACCAACAGGAATTGGGATCAAGAAGACAAAACCCCGCTGGGACCCGGCTGCGGGCGAGGTTGCGCGCCTCTGGGCTTGGGTGTGGTCACACGCCTCTGGGTCTAGGTGAGGCCTCACGTCCCTGGGTCTTGGTTAGGCCACGGGCCCCTGGGTCCAAGTGAAGCCAGATTCCGGGTCCGGGTGAGGCCATGTGCCCCTGGGTCCGGGTGAAGCTGGATGCCAGGGCCGGGTGAGGCCATGTGCCCCTGGACCCGGATGACGCTGGGTCCAGTGTCCGGGTGAGGCCACGCGCCCCTGGGTCCGGGTGAGGCCGTGTGCCCCGGGATCCGGGTGAGGCCACACGCCCCTGGGTCTGGGTGAGGCCACGCGCCCCTGGGTCCGGGTGAGGACATGTGTCCCTGGATCCGGGTGAGGCCTCGCGCACCTAGGTCCGGGTGAGGCCACGTGCCCCTGGGTCTGGGAGAGGCCACACACCCCCGGGTCCAGGTGAGGCCATGTGTCCCTGGATCCAGGTGAGGCTGGGTCCTGGGGCCGGGTGAGGCCTCGCGCACCTAGGTCCAGGTGAGGCCACGCGCCCCTGGGTCTGGGAGAGGCCACGCGCCCCCAGGTCCAGATGAGGCCATGTGTCCCTGGATCCAGGTGAGGCTTCACGCACCTAGGTCCGGGTGAGGCCACGCGCCCCTGGGTCTGGGAGAGGCCATGCGCCCCCGGGTCCGGGTGAGGCCATGTGTCCCTGGATCTGGGTGAGGCCTCGCGCACCTAGGTCCGGGCTAGGCCACGCACCCCTGGGTCTGGGAGAGGCCACGCGCCCCTGGATCCGGGTGAGGTCTTGCGCACCTAGGTCCGGGTGAGGCCACGTGCCCCTGGGTCCGGGTGAGGCCATGTGTCCCTGGATCCAGGTGAGCCTGGGTCCCGGGTCCGGGTGAGGCCTCGCGCACCCAGGTCCGGGTGAGGCCACGCGCCCCTGGGTCTGGGAGAGGCCACGCGCACCTAGGTCCGGGTGAGGCCACGCACCCCTGGATCTGGGAGAGGCCACGCGCCCCTGTGTCCGGGTGAGGCCACGCACCCCTGGACCCGGGTGTGGCTGGGTCCCTGGGCCCAGGTGAGGCCACGCGCCCCTGGGTCCAGGTGAGGCCTTGCGCCCCTGGTCCCGGGTGAGGCTGGGTCCCTGGGCTTGGGTGAGGCCACGCGCCACTGGACCTGGATGAGGCTGGGTCCCTGGGCCCGGGTGAGGCCATGTGCCCTGGTTCCGGGTGAGGCCTTGCGCCCCTGGGCACGGGTGAAGCCGGATCCTGGGTCCGGGTGAGGCCGTGTGCCCCTGGATCCATCCGGGTGAGGCTTGGTCCCGGTCCCGGGGGAGGCCACGCGCCCCTTGGGTCTGGGTGAGGCCACGTTCCCCTTAGTTCGGGTGAAGCCATGCCCCTGGGTCCGGCCGAGACCAAACCAGAGGGAGTCGGACCTCCGTTACCACCATTTGTCCACCATCCAGAGCTGAGGGGTCAGTGCTGACATGTACACATAAGGAACTGGTGGACATTGAAATTGGGTCTCAAAGGAACTGTTGGTCCAGAAAGAAACTCACTACAGACTGATTCATTTGCCTGTCAGCATAACTATTATTGCTCGTCTCACATTCAGTTCTTATAAGTATATATCTAGTGACATATAATCTCGCTCATCTAGAGGAAATGATGAACAACATAGACTGAGGAACAAGAACAGAACCAGAAACTAAGGAGGCATCGATCGGACTATCGGACCTCAGAGGGAGGATAGGGGAGGTTGGGAGGAGGGGGGAGAGATCAACCAAAGGACTTGTGTGCATGCATATGAGCCTATCCAATGGTTAAGTTCAACAGGGGGTTGGGGAATCCGTGGGGAGGGGTGTGGGAAGGGATTGGGGGGATGAGGACAAATATGTGACACCTTAATCAATAAATAAATTTAAAAAAATAAAAATAAAATAAAGTTACGATAAAAAAAAAAATATATATATATATATATATATATTTTTATTGATTTTTTACAGAGAGGAAGGGAGAGGGATAGAGAGTTAGAAACATCGATGAGAGAGAAACATTGATCAGCTGCCTCTTGCACACCCCCTACTGGGCATGTACCCGCAACCAAGGTACATGCCCTTGACCAGAATCAAACCTGGGACCCTTGAGTCCACAGGCTGACACTCTGTCCACTGAGCCAAACCGGTTAGGGCATGCATGTTTCTCTTTTATTAGATAGGCTATCTTACCTAATAATAGACAAGCATGCAAATTGACCATACCTCTGCTACGCCTACAGCCAATCAGAGTGAGTATGCAAATTAACCCAACAAAGATGGTGGCGCCCATAGTGGCCAGGCGATGCTAGTATTGCTGGGGGCCATATCAGAGACACAAACATGCTGTCCCGGCGCCCAGCAATCCCAAGCCCTGCCATGGCAGCACTGGGGCTGCTGGGGGCCTGATCGGAGACACAAACCTGCAGGCCCGGCACCCAGCAGCCCCAAGCCCCGTGGCTCAGGTGCTGGGGCTGCTGGGGTGGGCATTGGAGACACAAACCCGCAAGAAATAGTTCTACTGATAGGTAAGTATACAGAGCTTAAGGTATACCCTAAGTTCTATACCCTAAGAAGCTTAGAATTTCAAAGTGAGAAATGGGCAATGTACCAGAAAGTAGTTTCCTTTGGTTGAGCTTATGCAATAGCAACAAAAAGATTTCCTCAGAACTTAAAACTGCTCTCTATTAATCTTTATTATGACTGGAAAAAGTTGTCTACAGGAAGTTTCATTTGTTTTCTAAATTTGGACTTGAAAATTTTGGACATAGATAACCAGAATCTTGAACATCATTTATCTTTCATATCCTTTGAAAATAATTTTTTACTGCTATATTTGAGATGCTAATCCATTTTCAGGCAAATCCTGTTTTAAGAGAACACTCTATAAGAAGATCTAGATTTATAAAGCACAACATTTTGGAGGATGACTGTGCCCATTACAGAGTGGTTCTTTGCTTTACCAAACAATTCAGACTTCTTTTAAGTTGGAGTTTCTAGGAGTTTCCAGGTGGTATATATCACTACACACAATATTAACATCTAGACAGAGAGGGATTAGTAAGGTACAGTAGAACCACTGCCAAGTGAAGATCAAATTGAAAATAAAGCAATTCTAAAATCATTGTGGAAGTAAAGGAGAAGATATGGATTGAAAGAAGTCCTTTTGTTAGCACAACTTTGCAGGAATACATCTGTAGCATAAAGTGCATTGCACTTAAAGTGCAGGTTATTTGGGACGTGCAGTGGCCTCCTAAGAATAGAACCCATCTATCTAACAAATTATCCCCCAAAAAACTGTCAAAATTCCATTCAAAAATGCCCCTTTATACTTGATTCATATTTTTCATTAGTACTACATAGCCACAATCTTTTTTAAAAAAAACGTTTTATAATTGAGGTAATATTGAATTATAACATTATATAATTTTCAGGTGTACAACATTATATACATTACAGCGTGCTCACCACCAAAGGTCTAGTTTCCCCACAATCTTGTCCAAAGAGTACATCATGGTTAATTTGTGTTTGTTTGTTTTCCTTTTTCTTAGATGTCTAAGGGTAAGTTGCAAAACCATTGTATTCACAATGTGAATGGGACCTTATATGTAAGCAAACATTGATCTTTTTAAAAAAATACATTTTATTGATTTTTTACAGAGAGAAAGGGAGAGGGATAGAGAGTTAGAAACATTGATGAGAGAGAAACATCGATCAGCTGCCTCCTACACACTTCCTACTGGGGATGTGCCTACAACCAAGGTACATGCCCTTGACTGGAATCAAACCTGGGACCTTTCAGTCCACAGGCTGACACTCTATCCACTGAGCCAAACTGGTTAGGGCTGTTGATCTTTTTAGTAAAACCTGGGAAGACTGGCTATGTAAGCCTACCTCAGAAATGGAAAAAGGAATGACATCCTCTGAAAATGTGCAATATCATGGGTGTTCAATATATTTATAATTAGGACTGAGGGGGCTCAGTAGAGCCTAGAGTGGTATACCAAAGCTATGGCTCAAGTCATAGAATCCTAAATAGCCTCTTTTAATTTTATTTTTTAAATTGAATTTATTAAGGTTACATTGGTTAATAAAGTTGTATGGGCTTCAAGGGGTACAATTCTATAATACATCATTTGTATATTGAATTGTGGGTTCACGACTCCAAGTCAAGGCCCCTCCTATCATCATTTTTACCCCCTTTATCCTCCTTTTTCTCCTCCCCAACCCCCCTATTCCCTCTAGTAATAACTATACTGTTGTCTGTGTCTATGACAACATTATAGTGATTATTCTTTGTTTAATTCCTTTGATGGGGTATTGGAGTGCCTTTGCTGCCCCCACCACATCCATTCCTTTTTCTCCTTCACTTTCTGGGTGGTCAGTAGTAGGTGTACATAGCCACAGGAGCACCCTGGCAGAATAGAGCCTAGATGGCGAGCCATCCAGTCCACCCCCAACATCATTTCAGTTCTATATACCTAAGGGAAATTACCTTCTTTTTAAATGAAATATGTATGTGAAAAGAAAACTATTGCAAAATATTTATTCAGGAAAAAATTGTCTGAACATCTCTAATATATAAGGCCAAAGACATGGGATGAAGTCTGATTATCTCATAGTAGAATGAAGAAACAATGACTAAAATGAAAGTTAGAGGAAAGTTTATGAGACCATTTACTTCTAGTATAATCTCCTATTTTGCATATGGGAAAATTGAAGTCAAGAGAGAGGAAGTAACTTATCCAAAAGCCTTAAAGCTAGTTTAATACAGACATGAGCTACTTAACAATGGGGATATGTTCTGAGAAATACCACCTTAGGCAATTTCATCCTTGTGCGACCATCATAGAGTGCACATACACAATCATAGGTGGTATAGCCTACTACACACCTAGGCTATATGGTTTAGCCTTTTGCTTCTAGGCTACAAATCTGCACTGCATGTTACACTGCATACTTTAAGCAACTATAACACAATGTTATCTGTGTATCTAAATGTATTTAAACATAGTGTAGAACTTGCAGGACCCGGCCTTCACATTCATTCAACACTCACTCACTGACTCACCCAGAGCAACTTCCAGTCCTGCAAGTTCCACTCACCTAGAGCAATTTCCAGTCCTGCAAGTTCTACACTGTAGACCTTGTAAACACTGTGCACTTAGGCTGCACTAAATATATAAAACAACGGGAGATTAAATAAAACATGATAAAATGATGCAACCAATAGACACAGTGAACATGAGATATATGAGGCTGCTGCTGGCTTAACATGGCATATGGTTTTACAGCACTTTTTTCTTCGTAAAAAGAACACACTATAAAATAACAATAAAAGGCATAGTATAGTAAATACACAAACCAGTAACATAGTCATTTACTATAATTATCAAGTACATAATAGTATTGCTATGATTTTTTTATGACTGACATTGCAGTAAGATTGTTTACACCAGCATTACCATGAACATGTGAGTAATGCATTGTGCTATGACATTACCATGGCTATAGGAATTTTTCACTTCCATTATGAACTCATGGGACCTCTATCGTATATGTGGTCTGTTATTTACCAAAATGTCATTATGTGGTGCATGACTATATTTATGAGTGTGGTTTGGCATCAGAGGAACATGGATTTGAATCCTGGTTCCCCCACTTGTTATCTGGTACTCTTGGCAAGTCATTTCAGCCTCTCTAGTTATCCATTCCTTTGTTTATGAAATGGGAATGATGATAGAACCTAGTCTATGAAATTTTTGTCAGAATGACTATGAGAAAATCCATGTGAAACACTCAACAAGGTGTGTGACACTCAATACTGGTAAAAGACAGCATTACTGCCCTAACCGGTTTGGCTCAGTGGATAAAGTGTCAGCCTGTGGACTCAAGGGTCCCAAGTTCGATTCTGGTCAAGGGCATGTACCTTGGGTGCAGGCACATACCCATTAGGGAGTGTGCAGGAGGCAGCTGATTGATGTTTCTAACTCTCTGTCCCTCTCCCTTCCTCTCTGTAAACAATAAATTAAAAAAAAAAAGACAGCATTACTACTGCATAATTAAGAACAGAGCCAGGATTAGGAACCAGGTTTCTTTTCTTTTTTTTTTTTTTAAATATATTTTATTGATTTTTTACAGAGAGGAAGAGAGAGGGATAGAGAGCCAGAAACATCGATGAGAGAGAAACATCGATCAGCTGCCTCT
Source organism: Eptesicus fuscus (assembly GCF_027574615.1). NCBI lineage: Eukaryota > Metazoa > Chordata > Mammalia > Chiroptera > Vespertilionidae > Eptesicus > Eptesicus fuscus. Next base: position 30,541,205 of record NC_072473.1, read on the forward strand.
TGCACACCCTCTACTGGGGATGTGCCCGCAACCAAGGTACATGCCTTGACCGGAATCGAACCCGGGACCCTTGAGTCCACAGGCCGACGCTCTATCCACTGAGCCAAACCGGTTTCGGCAGGAACCAGGTTTCTTAATGCCAGGTCCCTGCTCCCTTCACTATGACTGCAACAGCAGATGTGCTACAAAAATTTTTAGTAAACTTGAACATATATTTTCTAATTTTACCCCATCAATCACACCACAGTCCCTGTCTCATTCCAGGGTTAGTGGTTTTAGATATTTTAATGTACAAGTTGAAAAGTGATTTAGTTATAATTATTCATTTATATTGAAAGAGACATCTGAATATTTAGGTTCAGTTTAAGTTTTATATCCCACATATGAGTGAAATTATGTGGTGCTTGACTTTTCCTGTCTGACTTATTTCACCTAGCATGATATTCTCAAGATCCAAAAAGACAAACATAAACTCATGGACACAGGGGTTTAGGAGCAGTAAAGGATAAAGGGGGTCAAATATATGGTAACAGAAGGAGATTTGACTTTGGGTGGTGAACACACATTACAATATGAAGACCATGTATTATAGAAATGTACACTTGAAACATATATAATCTTTAAAAAAATCACTTGAATATTAGACAAGAAAATAAAAGCTGACTATTCTTCAGGTCCATGTCAACAGTTGATTGAGGGAAAGTATATCAGAGATTTGAGAGGATGTCTAGTAGCATTATGGTTGAGTAATTTTGCATATCATATTAAAGGTTTTAGTTTTATTTAATTTTAAAAGAACTTTTATAGATTTTTATTTCATTAGAGAAAGAGACAGAGAACCAAAAAGGAAAACAAAACCAAGATTTTTACCCACCCCAGATCCAGAGTGGATCCTGTTATAGGTGTGATTGAGTGTACTTTGGGGTTCATTATACAAAGAATCAATAAACATGAAGAATATTGCAAGAAATTGTACACTTTAAACCTATATAATCTTACTAACCAATGTCACTCTAATATATTTAATAAGAAGAACTATACAGATTCAATCCCAAGAGAAACAACACAGCATACTTTCCAAGTTACACTTTATCAAGTAAACTGTTTTTAAATACCTGAAATTTAGTCATGGGGCACAGGAAATTCAGGAGACGTGAAATTTAAGCTTTTGTTGTTGAAAAAGCATTTGTTATGGATTCCAATACTATCTTTATTTACAGGCTTTGGCCCATATTCTAATAGTGATCAGTGCATCACAAGCTGAAATGGAAAGTTCATGGAAATACTGTAAATCTCTAAGGTAATTGGGTATTAGGACTTGACAAGGAAGATCCAAACAGATGCAGTGGCTTCTTACACAGGAGGTCTGATCAAAAGGAAATTGAAGAGTACTGCTTGTGCCATAACTTGAATAGACAATAAATATTAGACTAACAATTCTATTTGTAGTAAGAGAATCTACTTGGGTGCATATCAAAAATGTACTATATATTTAAATAAATTTTTTAAAAAGTCCTTGACATGTTTTTCTTTTTATGTTGCAATGCAAGCAAAAAGAACATTTTGCAGATATCCTCAACCTCTGGATAGAAATCTCCTTGAAAAATATCTCAATTTAATCACAGTGATGGGAATTCTTTACCTATTGCTCCTTCATATATCCAAATGCCTGTCTCAATGAGCGATATATACTACTAAAAGATAATGAATGCTTCTACAGCAATAAAAATAATTTCTTAGAACATTAAAATAATTCAGATGTATACATATGCAAGGTATTTGGAAAAGTGCCTAGAATGTAGTAAGCACTATAAGTGTTTGTTAAATAAATAAATGAAATAGGCATTTAATGTCATTGGAAAAATCCAAAACAAACAAAATACATAAATAGTATATATAGCATCATTCCATTTGTGTAAAGAGAGAAGTCTAGGTGTATATGTATGTGTATCTGCAACCTCTAGAAGAGTGAACACAAAATGGAAGCAATCATTATCTTTGAATTATATGATTTTATAAATAATAGTTTTTTCTTTTATGCATTAAGTATTTTTCTACATTTTTTGAGATATTCATTCACCAATACTCTAATATTATCCTTCTATGCATGTGAAACTGTTGTTTGCTGTGTTTTTAAAATATTTTTCTATGCAAGACCAAAGAAACAATACAAAAGATCAACAAAACCAAGAGCTGGTTCTTTGAAAGGATAAACAAGATTGATGAACCTCTAGCCAGGCTCACCAAGAAGCAAAGAGAGAGGACCCAAATAAACAAAATCAGAAATGAAAGAGGTGAAATAACAACAGACCCCGACGAAATACAAAGGATTGTTAAAAAACACTACGAACAACTCTATTCCAACAAACTGGACAACCAGGAGGAAATCGACATATTCCTAGAAAAATACAACCTTCCAAAACTCAATCAGGAAGAATCTAAACAGCTCAATAGGCCAGTAACTATGGAAGAAATTGAAGCAGTCATCAAAAAGCTTCCGGCAAACAAAAGCCCGGGGCCAGACGGCTTCACAGGAGAGTTTTACCAAACTTTCAAGGAAGAACTAAAACCTATTCTCCTCAGATTATTCAAAAAACTTCAAGAGGAAGGAACACTTCCAGGCTCCTTCTATGAAGCCAGCATCACCCTGATACCAAAACCAGATAAAGACAACACAATGAAAGAGAATTACAGGCCAATAATCCTCATGAACATAGATGCCAAAATCCTCAACAAAATTCTAGCAAATCAGCTCCAGCAGTACATCAGAAAGATCATACACCATGACCAAGTAGGATTTATCCCAGGAATGCAAGGATGGTACAATATCCGCAAATCAATAAACGTGATACATCACATAAACAAACTGAGAGATAAAAATCACATAGTCATATCAATAGATGCAGAAAAAGCATTTGACAAAATCCAACACCCTTTCTTGATAAAAACTCTCAACAAGGTGGGAATAGAAGGATCATACCTCAACATAATAAAAGCTATATATAATAAACCCACAGCAAACATCATACTCAATGGGCAAAAACTAAAACCATTTCCCCTAAGAACAGGAACAAGACAGGGATGCCCACTCTCACCACTCCTGTTTGACATAGTACTGGAAGTATTAGCTATCGCAATTAGGCAAGAAGAAGAAATAAGAGGCATCCACATTGGAAAAGAAGAAGTGAAGCTGTCCTTATTTGCAGATGACATGATATTGTACATAAAAAACCCAAAAGATTCCATAAAAAAACTAATAGACTTAATAAATGAATTCGGCAATGTAGCGGGATACAAAATTAACGCCGAGAAATCTATGGCATTTCTATACACCAATAATGAACTTACAGAAAGAGAGACTAAAAAAGCAATCCCATTTACCATCGCACCAAAAAAAATTAAGATACCTAGGAATAAACTTAACTAAAGAGGTAAAAGACCTATACGCAGAAAACTACAGGACACTGAAAAATTATATAGAGGAAGACGTAAACAGTGGGAAGAACATACCATGTTCATGGATTGGTAGCATCAACATCATTAAAATGTCCATACTACCCAAAGCAATCTACAGATTCAATGCACTCCCCATCAAAATACCAACAGCATATTTCACAGACCTAGAAAGAACTCTCTCCAAAAATTCATCTGGAATAAAAAAAAAACCCGAATAGCCACAGCAATCCTGAGAAAGAAGAATAAAGTAGGAGGGATCTCAATACCAGACCTCAAGCTGTATTACAAAGCCACTGTTCTCAAAACAGCCTGGTACTGGCACAAGAACAGACATATTGATCAATGGAACAGAATAGAGAATCCGGATATCGATCCAAACAACTATGCTCAATTAATATTTGACAAAGGAGGCATGAACATACAATGGAGTCAAGACAGTCTCTTCAATAAATGGTGTTGGGAAAATTGGACAGATACATGCAAAAAAATGAAACTAGACCACCAACTTACACCATACACAAAAATAAACTCAAAATGGATACAGGACTTAAACATAAGACGGGAAACCATAAAAATACTAGAGGACTCCACAGGCAACAAAATCTCAGACATATGCCAAAAGAACTTCTTCACTGACACTGCCCCTAGGGCAATAGAAGCTAAAGAGAAAATTAACAAATGGGACTACATCAAAATAAAAAGCTTTTTTACAGCAAAAGAAACAATCAACAAAACAACAAGAAAGCCCACTGCATGGGAGAACATATTTGCAAATGCTATCACTGATAAAGGTTTAATCTCCAACATCTACAGGCAGTTTATGCAACTTAATAAAAGGAAGATAAATGATCCAATAAAAAAATGGGCAATGGACCTAAACAGAATATTTTCAAAAGAAGACAGAAGGAAGGCCAAGAGACACATGAAAACATGTTCAAAGTCACTTATTATCTGAGAGATGCAAATCAAAACAACAATGAGGTACCATCTCACACCTGTCAGAATGGCTATCATCAACAAATCAATAAACGACAAGTGTTGGTGAGGATGCGGTGAAAAAGGAACCCTCATGCACTGCTGGTGGGAATGCAGACTGGTGCAGCCACTGTGGAGAACAGTATGGAGTTTCCTCAAAAAATTGAAAATGGAACTCCCATTTGACCCAGTAATTCTACTCCTGGGAATATATCCAAAGAAACTAGAAACACCAATCAGAAAGGATATATGCACCACTATGTTCGTAGCAGCACAATTTACAATAGCTAAGATTTGGAAACAGCCTAGGTGCCCATCAGCAGATGACTGGATCAGAAAACTGTGGTACATCTACACAATGGAATACTATGCTGCCATAAAAAAGAAGGAATTCTCATCATTTGCAGCAACCTGGATGGAATTGGAGAACATTATGCTAAGTGAAATAAGCCAGTCAATGAAAGAAAAATACCACATGATCTCACTCATTTATGGATAGTAAAGAACATTATAAACTGATGAACAAAAAGATAAATACAGAGACAGTAAAGCATCAAACAGACTTTCAAATTACAGGGGGAAAGTTAGGGAGAGGTGGTGGAGATAAGAAATCAAACGAAGGACTTGTATGCATGCATATAAGCATAAACAATGGATGCAAAACTCTGGGGGGTGAGGGCATGTATCGGTGTGGGGTGGGGGTGGTTAATGGTAAGATATGTACACATATAATACCTCAATAAAAAAAATGTCAAAAAAATATTTTTCTATGCAAATACACAGACACGCTTGGTATAGGGGTATAGAAGCTTTCTAAATTGGGTCATAGTTCTATTACTGGCTTTTCTCACAAACAATATATCTTAGACATCATAAAATAGTAATACATAAAAAGTTTGCTTAGTTCTTTTTCCCCTTTTAATTGAATTTATTGGAGTGACCCTGGTTAAAAAATTATACAGGATTCAGGTATATGTACCCCTATGTTCATTGCAGCATTATTTATAATAGCCAAGATTTGGAAACAACTCTTTTGTTCATCAGTAGATGAGAGGATAAAAAAAAAACCTGGTAGCCTTGGTCTGTTGGCTCAGTTGGTTGAAGCATTGTCCCATACACCAAAAGGTTGCAGGTTTGATTCCTGGTCAGGGTACATATCTGGGTTGCAGGTTTGATCCCTGAGTGGGGGCAACCAATTGATGATTTCTTTTTCTCTCTCTCTACCTCTCTCTGTAAAAATCAATAAAAAGCATATCACTCAGTGAGGATTTAGAACAAATCTGTGGTACATTTACACAATGGAATACTACTCGGTGGTAAAAAAGAAGGATCTCTTATCCTTTGAGATAGTATGGATGGACCTGGAGATTATTATGCTAAATGAAATAAGCCAGTCAGAGAAAGACAAAAATACCATATGATTTCACTTATATGTGGAATCTAATAAGCAAAATAAACTAACAAAGTAGAGACAGACTCATAGAGAGCAAACTGACAGCTGGGGAGAGGTTTGGAGTGGAAGGATTGTGCTTCCCTCTGCTATAGAGTGTTCTGTTGAATGAAATCCATTTAACCAATCATTGTCAATGAACATTTTGGTATTTACAATTTTATTGCTATTGCAAGCAACGCTTCAATGAATATCTCATACATATATGTCTATTCACATATATATTTTTTTGATGAATACTTTGTTTATGTGTTTTATTTTTAAACTAGAGGCCCGGTGCACGAAATTCGTGCACTGGGGGAGGGTGTCCCTCAGCCCAACCTGCACAGTCTCCAATCTGGGACCCCTCGGGGGATGTCTGACTGCCTCTTTAGGCCCGACAGGGATCGGGCCTAAAGAGGAAGTCAGACATCCCTTTCACAATCCGGGACTGCTGGCTCCCAACTGCTCGCCTGCCTGCCTGATTGCCCCTAACCACTTCTGCCTGCCAGCCTGATCACCCCCTAACCCAGTGATGGGCAACCTTTAGAGCTTAGTGTGTCAAACTTCGCCAAAAAACTGAGCATAACTCGGGTAGCGTGTCACTTTGAGGAAAAAACTAACTCCAAGACTCTAGTCGCAAATGTTTCATCCTCAGGAGCAGCAAATGTTTCATCCTCGACATGCTGCCGCATGTCATCAGAAATGGCTACGTGTGTCAGTGCTGACACGCGTGTCATAGGTTCGCCATCACTGCCCTAACCACTCCCCTGCCAGCCTGATCGACGCCTAACTGCTCCCCTGCCAGCCAGATCATCTCCAACTGTTTTCCCCTGACAGCCCAGTCACCCCCAAATGCCCTCCCCTGCATATTCTCTCTTTATTAGATAGGGTTTTTTCTTTAACATATTGGACTGCTCTAACTGGTTTGGCTCAGTGGATGGAGTGTCGGCCTGCAGACTCAGGGTCCCGGGTTTGATTCTGGTCAAGTGCATGTACCTTGGTTGGGGGCACATACTGCAGGAGGCAGCTGATCGATGTTTCTCTCTCATAGATGTTTCTAGTCTCTATCCTTTTCCCTTCCTCTCTGTAAAAAATCAATAAAATTTATTTAAAAAAAACATATTGGACAGTGTAACTGCTGTGGTCTTGACAAAACAGTAAAAATGTAAACCCAGACTAAAAGAATCATAAAATAAACTCCTTCAACAGGAATTTCATGAGACTTGGAAAGGTGATATCCTGTGGTTGTTTCTTCCTTTTTTTCTTTTTCTTTTTCTTGATGTTTCATCTTTTGTCCTTTCTTACTTTTGTCCTTCTATTCCTTTTCTATCCTCTCTTTCTCTAAACTTTTCCTTTGGAAGAATCATCAGTACTTGACTCGCTCCCTGGGGGGTGTGGGTGCCTCCCAGCCAGATACCTAGGGCTGCCTCTGGGAGGGGTTGGCGGGGTGGGGTTGAGGGCGCCTCCCATCCAGACACCCCTGGCTGCCTCTGGGAGGGGATGGCAGTGTGGGGTCCTGGGCGCCTCCTATCCAGACACCCTGTGCTGCTTCTGGGAGGGGATGGCAGTGTGGGATCATGGGCGCCTCCCATCCAGACACCCCGGGTTGCCTCCAGGAGGGGATGGCAGTGTGGGGTCCTTGGGCGCCTCCTATCCAGACACCCCAGGCTGCCTCTGGGAGGCGTTGGTGATGTGGGGTCGCAGACGCCTCCCAGCCAGACACACCATGCTGCCTCTGGGAGGGGATGGCAGCGTGGGGTCCTGGGCGCCTCCTATCAGGACACCCCAGGCTGCCTATGGGAGGCTTTGGAGGCGTGGGGTCAGGAAGCCTCCCAGCCGGACACCCCTGGCGGCCTCCCGGAGGGGTTGGCGGCGTGGGGGCGCGGACGCCTCCCAGCCGGACACCCCGGGCGGCCTCCGGGCGGCGATGGCGGCTTGGGGCGCAGACGCCTCCCAGCCGGACACCCCGGGTGGTCTCCGGGCGGCGATGGAGGCGTGGGGGCGCAGACGCCTCTCATCCGGACACCCCGGGCGGCCTCCGGGCGGCGATGGCGGCTTGGGGGCGCGGACGCCTCCCATCCGGACACCCCGGGTGGTCTCCGGGCGGCCTCCCGGAGGGGTTGGCGGCTTGGGGGCGCGGACGCCTCCCAGCCGGACACCCCGGGCGGCCTCCGGGCGGCGATGGCGGCTTGGGGGCGCGGACGCCTCCCAGCCGGACACCCCGGGCGGCCATGGTGGCGTGGGGGTGCGGACACCTCCCATCCGGACACCCCGGGCGGTCTCAGGGCGGCGATGGCGGCGTGGGGGCACGGACACCTCCCATCCGGACACCCCGGGCGGTCTCTGGGCGGCGATGGCGGCGTGGGGGCGTGGACACCTCCCATCCGGACACCCCGGGCGGTCTCTGGGCGGCGATGGCGGCGTGGGGGCGCAGACGCCTCCCATCCGGACACCCCGGGCGGCGATGGCGGCGTGGGGGCGCGGACGCCTCCCATCCGGACACCCCGAGCTGCTCGGCTCTCAGCGGCAGTCCTCCCTGGAACTGGGGAACTCCGGCGGGGATGAGCGTACTGGTCGCCGCCATCTTGTGGCTATGGGGGCCGCCATTTTGTCGCGGAGGTACGGTTAATTTGCATACTACTCTATTATTAGATAGGATTTTTTTATTAAGGTACTAGAAGCCCATTCACCTGGCTGCCTGCACCAGTTTTCTGCCAGCATCGGGGACTCAGGCTTTAGCTCTGGCCACTGCCTTCCACCTTCTTTCAGGATCGGGGCTTGGCCTTGGGCAGCATCTGCGCAGGGCAGGCTTGGCCCTGGGCAACAGCGGCACAGGGCAGGCACTGCCCGCCCTTCGCTTCCAGCAGCGATGGGAGCAGCGGGAAGCCCCGGTGCCTCCTGCCGGCCCAGGTTCCCTCAGCTGCTCAGCGATGGGAGGGGCGGGAGTCCCAGGTGCCTCCCGCTGGCCCCGGTTCCCGCAGTGATGGGGGGCAGGGCAGCGCGTGGGGGCTGCCATCTTTACTGGGTTAATTTGCATAACACCCTGATTGGCTGTGGGCATAGCGAAGGTATAGTCAATTAGCATGTTACTGTTTTATTAGGTAGGATTACATATGTGTGCGTATCTCCCCATTGTTCCCCACTCCCGCACTCATGCCCTCACCCCCCTGTTGTCTGTGTCCATTGGTTAGGCTTATATGCATGCAAACAAGTCCTTTGGTTGATCTCTTCCCCTTACCTCCCCCTCCCCTACCTTCCCTCTGATATTTGACAGTCTGATCCATGCTTCTCTGTCTCTGTTTTTGTTCATCATTTTGTGTTATTCATTATATTTCATAAATGAGTGAGATCATATGGTATTTGTCTTTCTCACTTAGCGTAATACTCTCCAGTTCCATCCACGCTGTAGCAGATGGTAAGAATTCCTTCTTTTTTAGTGCAGCATAGTATTCCATTGTGTAGATGTACCACAGTTTTTTAATACACTCACCTGCTAATGGGCACTTACGCTGTTTCCAAATCTTAGCTATGGTGAATTGTGCTGCTATGAACATAGGGGTGCATATATCCTTTCTGATTGGTGTTTCTAGTTTCTTCGGATATATTTCTAGGAGTGGGATTACTGGGTCAAATGGGAGTTCCATTTTCAGTTTTTTGAGGAAACTGCATACTGTTCTCCACAGTGGCAGCACCAGTCTGCATTCCCACCAGCAGTGCATGAGGGTTCCTTTTTCTCCGCATCCTCACCAACACTTGTTTATTGATTTGTTGATGATAGCCATTCTGACAGGTGTGAGATGGTACCTCATTGTTGTTTTGATTTGCATCTCTCTGATAATTAGTGACTTTGAGCATGTTTCCATGTCTTTTGGCCTTCCTTCTGTCTTCTTTTGAAAAGTTTATATTTAGGTCCATTCCTGATTTTTTTATTGGGATGTTTATTTTCCTTTTGTTAAGTTATATGAGTTCCCTGTAGATGTTGGAGATTAAACGCTTATGGGTGATAACATTGGCAAATATGTTCTCCCATGCAGTGGGCTTTCTTGTTGTTTTGTTGATGGTTTCTTTTGCTGAGCAAAAGCTTTTTACTTTGATGTAGTCCCATTGGTTTATTTTCTCTTTAGTTTCCATTGCCCTAGGAGCGGTATTGGTGAAGAAATTACAATTGCTTCGGCATATGTCTGAGATTTTGCTGCCCGTGGATTCCTCTAGTATTTTTATGGTTTCCCATCTTATGTTTAAGTACATTATCCATTTTGAGTTTATTTTTGTGTATGGTGCAAGTTGGTGGTCTATTTTCATTGTTTTTGATGTATCTGTCCAGTTTTCCCAAAACCATTTATTGAAGAGACTGTCTTGATTCCATTGTATGTTCATGCCTCCTTTGTCAAATATTAATTGAGCATAGTGGTTTGGGTCCATTTCTGGATTCTCTATTCTATTCCATTGATCTATATGTCTGTTCTTGTGCCAATACCAGGCTGTTTTGAGAACAGTGGCTTTGTAGTATAGCTTGAAATCTGGTATTGAGATCCCACCTACTTTGTTCTTCTTTCTCAGGATTGCTGCAGCTATTCGAGGTATTTTTTTTTTATTCCAGATGAATTTTTGGAGAGTTCGTTCTAGGTTTGTGAAATATGTTGTTTGTGTTTTAATGGGGAGTGCATTGAATCTATAGATTGCTTTGGGTTGTATGGACATTTTAATGATGTTGATTCTACAAATCCATGAACACGGTATGTTCTTCTATCTGTTTATGTCTTCCTCTAACTCTTTTTTCAGTATCCTGTAGTTTTCTGCGTATAGGTCTTTTACCTCCTTAGTTAAGTTTATTCCTAGCTATCTTAATTTTTTTGCTGCGATGGTAAATGGGATTCCTTTTTTAGTCTCTCTTTCTGTAAGTTGCCTATTGGTGTATAGAAATGCCATAGATTTCTTGGCATTAATTTTGTATCCTGCTACATTGCTGAATTAATTTATTAAGTCTAATAATTTTTTGATGGAGTCTTTAGGGTTTTCTATGTATAGTATCATGTCATCTGCAAATAAGGACAGTTTTACTTATTTTTTCCAATTTGGATTCCTTTTGTTTCTTTTTCTTGTCTAATCACAATGGCTAGTACTTCCTGTACTATGTCAAACAGGAGCGGTGAGATTGGGCATCCCTATCTTGTTCCTGTTCTTAGGGGAAATGGTTTTAGTTTTTGTCCATTGAGTGTCATGCTGGCTGTGGGTTTGTCATATATGGCTTTTATGATGTTGAGGTATGATGCTTCTATTCCCAACTTGCTGAGAGTTTTTACCATGAAAGGGTGTTGGATTTTTTTAAAATGCTTTTTCTGCATCAATTGATATGACTATGTGATTTTTATCTCTCAGTTTGTTTATGTGATGTATCACGTTTATTGATTTGCGGATATTGTACCATCCTTGCATCCCCGGAATAAATCCTACTTGGTCTTGGTGTATGATCTTTCTGATGTAATGCTGTATCAAACTTGCTAGAATTTTGTTGAGGATTTTGGAATCTATGTTCATGAGGGATATTGACCTATAATTCTCTTTCATTGTGTTGTCTTTATCTGGTTTTGGTATTAGGGTGATGCTGGCTTCATAGAAGGAGCCTGGAAGTGTTCCTTCCTCTTGAATTTTTTGGAATAGTCTGAGGAGGATAGGTTTTATATTTTTATTTTTTTGCATTTGAATTTCTTTATTGATTAAGGTATTACATATTTGTCCTCATCCCCCCATTACTTTTCCAGCCTTCCACCCCCCCACTCATGCCCTCACGCCCCTGTTGTCTGTGTCCACTGGTTTTGCTTATATGCATGCATACAAATCCTTTGGTTGATCTCTCCCCCTTACCTCCACCCTCCCCTACCTTCCCTCTGAGGTTTGACAGTCTGATCGATGCTTCCCTGTCTCTGGATCTGTTTTTGTTTTTTTTTTTGATGAATCTTTATTGTTCAGATTACAATTGTTTCTCCTTTTTCCCCACATATCTCCCCACCACCCAGTTCCTACCCCCCCTCTTCTCTTACCTCCCCCCCCCGCTGTTCTTATCCATAGGTGTATGATTTTTGTCCAGTCTCTTCCCATACTCCCCACACAGACACCCCTTTCCCCCTGAGAATTATCAATCCACTCCCATTCTATGCCTGATTCTATTAAGTTCACCAGTTTATTCTGTTCCTCAGATTTTTAATTCACTTGACTTTTAGATTCACTTGTTGATAGATATGTATTTGTTGTTCATAATTTTTATCTTTCTTCTTCTTTTTCCTCTTTTTAAAGAATACCTTTCAGCATTTCATATAATGCTGGTTTGGTGGTGATGAACTCCTTTAGCTTTTTCTTATCTGTGAAGCTCTTTATCTGCCCTTCAATTCTGAATGATAACTTTGCTGGGTAGAGTAGTCTTGGTTGTAGGTTCCTGCTATTCATCACTTTGAATATTTCTTGCCACTCCCGTCTGGCCTGCATGGTTTCTGTTGAGAAATTAGCTGATAATCGTATGGGAGCTCCCTTGTAGGTAACTAACTGTTTTTCTCTTGCTGCTTGTAAGATTCTCTCTTTGTCTTTTGCTCTTGGCATTTTAATTATGATGTGTCTTGGTGTAGTCCTCTTTGGATCCCTTTTGTTTGGGGTTCTGTGTGCTTCCTGGACTTGTAAGTCTATTTCTTTCATCAGGTGGGGGAAGTTTTCATTCATTATTTCTTCAAATAGGTTTTCAGCATCTTGCTCTCTCTCTTCTTCTGGTACCCCCATCATTCTGATGTTGGTTCGCTTGAAGTTGTCCCAGAGGCTTCTTACACTATCTTCAACTTTCTGAATTCTCTTCTCTTCATGCTTCTCTGGAGGAGTGTCCTTGGCCTCTTTGTATTCCAAATCTTTGAGTTGATTCTTGCAATCCTCTAGTCTGCTTTTGGGTCTCTGTATAATATTTTTTATCTCAGTCAGTGTATGTTTAATTTCTAGTTGGTCCTCATTGAATTTATCGGCCTTTTCCATGAAATTCTTGAAAAACCTTATAACCGTGGTTTTGAACTCTATGTCCAGTCGCTTGTTCTCCTCCATTTCTTTGGTTTGTGATCTGTTTCCTTGCCTTCTCATATTCTCTGCTTCCCTAAGTTGCTAGGGTAGTTTTGTGTACTAGGTGCCCTATTGGTTCAATGGGTCAGCCTCCCAGTTACTTGAGGTGGACACTCTTGGTGTACCCTTGTGTACTGTGTGTCCCCCAGCAGGAGCTACAGCAAGGGCTAGTTTTCTCCTCCTTTGCTTGGGCGGTTTTGGAGCAGTCTGACTGGAGCTGCAGTTGGTTAAGCTGCTCCAGAACAGGCCATTTATATGCAAAAGCCGCTGTGTGGAGCTGGGGCGGGTTTGTAGAATGTGCTGGGCGGGGCCTCAGGGCGGGGCCTCAGGGATGGGTGGGGTCTCAGGACGTCACTAGGCTGGGGCGTGGACAACGGCGATGGCTGCCGTCAGCCGTCTCTGCCTTTCCACGTTTCCAAGTCCCTTCGCCCCGCGCTCCAGTGCAGTAAACAATGATTGCTGGGCGCACCACTGCAAAAGTCACTCTCACTTTCCGACCCGATGGCCGAGAGTCCAGCTTCTCCCCGTAGGTGCCTGGCTCCCCCGAGTGTCCCCAGAAACTGGATTTCAGAGTGATCGGGAGCTTGTCTCCCTGTGGGTTGAAAAAAAGCCGCACACCCAGCCGCCCGCCGCCGGCCCGATTCGCGTGCCTCCGTACCTCAGCTTTTCAGCGATTGTGCTTCTTTCTCTTCTTAGTTGTAAATCTTCCACTCAGCCAGCTTTCCCGTGGTTCTGGGTGGTAGACGTTATTGTCTTTTAGTTGTATTTTTGAAATTGTTGTGTGAGGCAGCAGATTAGTTGTTTAACTATGCCGCCATCTTGGTTCCTCTCCTGCTGTGGATCTGTTTTTTTTTAAATTTCTTTATTGATTAAGGTGTCACATATTTGTCCTCATCCCCCCATTCCCATCCCACACCCCTCCCCACGGATGCCCTCACCTCCCTGTTGTCCTTAACCATTGGTTAGGCTCATATGCATGCACACAAGTCCTTTGGTTGATCTCTCCCCCCTCCCCCCACCCTCTCTTACCCTCCCTCTGAGGCCCGACAGTCCGGTCGATGCCTCCTTGTTTCTGGGTCTGTTCTTGTTCATCAGTCTATGTTGGTCAACATTTCCCCTAGATGAGCGAGATCATGTGTCACTAGAAATATACTTATAAGAACCGAATATGAGACGAGCCATAATAGTTTTGCTGACTGGCAAATGTATCAGTCTGTAGTGAGTTTCTTTCTGGACCAACAGTTCTTTTGAGACCCAATTTCAATGTCCATCAGTTCCTTATGTGTACATGTCAGCACTGACTTTTCAGTTCTGGATGGTGGACTAATGGTGGTAATGCAGGTCCAACTCCCTCTGGTTTGGTCTCGCCTGGACCCAGGGGCATTGCCTCACCCAGACTCAGGGGCGTGCGGCCTCACCCCGACCCGGGACCCAGCCTCACCCGGACCCAGGGGCGTGTGGCCTCATCCAGACCCGGGGGTGTGCAGCCTCACTCGGTCCCAGGTGTGTGTGGCCTCACCCGGATCCAGGAGCGCGTGGCCTCCCCCGGACCCAGGGGCACGTGGCCTCACCCGGATCCAGGACCCAGCCTCACCTGGACCCAGGGGCGTGCGACCTCACCTGGATCCAGGGGCACGTCGCCTCGCCCGGACCCAGGGGCGCGCAGCCTCACCCGGACCTGGGACTCAGCCTCACCGTGACCCGGGTCCCAGCCTTGCCCGGACCCAGGGGCAAGTGGCCTCACCCAGACCCGGGACCCAGCGGGGCTTCATCTTCTTGATCCCAATTCCTGTCGGTCAATTCCCTCTCAGCAATTCCTTCGACCATTTTCTCAAAGCTCTGGGGCGGCTGCCACGGAATTTGTTGGGCGGCGGGCTCGGCGAAGCTCCAGTGCGCCCGGTGCATGGCGGCGGGCTGGTCCAAGGTCGCTGCGGCGGCACTCGGGTCTGCTGTGGTGGCCGGTCGCCAGGCGTGCACACCTGGCCGCTTCCGGGGCACTGAGATTCTTGAAGGAATCAGAGGTCAGCAAGCGTGGGGTCTCCCACCCCATGTCTTCCAGGGGCTTGTCTGTCCGTGCTCGGCAGCAAGTGGAGCCGTCCCCTCAGCCGGAGACCACCGGGGGAACTGCGCCAAGCACGTTCCAGGCTGCCATTGTGTCACCAGAGCCGTAGTTCTTAAAGTGTGATCTTCGGCTCACCGGCATCAGCGTCATCCCGCGTCCCCCTCTCTTTTATTCTAGTTGTGGAATATCCGCTCAGCCAGCCCTCTGGTGGTTCTGGATGGTGTCTTCTCTGTTTTCCCATTGTAGTTTCAAAATTGTTTGGTAGGCAACAATCAGGCGTCTGCCCTATGCCTCCATCTTGGTCCTCCTTTGTGTAGTTAAGTCTTGATTGTTGTTGGTGTCACTGGGAGGAATTGACCTCCAGGCCAATTGGCTGTGAGGACCCGCTGTGTCTATAAAGGAAGAATTGCTGTGCTGGAGACACGTTTATGGGCCGGGACTTGTTTCAGTAGGGCTTTGGCGCTCACTGAGTCTGCCTCTTGAATGTGTCCCTTATGCGAGTGGTTGAAATCTGGTGTCATCTCACAGCGACCACTAGATGCCCTCATTTCTGGGTCTCCAATGGGGTGCAGGTCAGCTACTGTCTGAGGCCACTCAGCAGGAGTTACAGCAAAAACTGCAGTTTCCTCCTCTTTGCTTGAGTGGTTTTAGAGCAGTCTGACTGGTGTTGCAGTTTATTTGGTTAAGCTGCCACAGGGAAGGCCATTTATATGCAAAAGCTGCTGTTTGGAGCCTGGGCGGGTTTGTAGAATGTGCGGGGTGGGACTCAGGGCGGGGCAGGGTCTCAGGGCATCACTAGGCTAGGGCGTGGCAAACAGCAATGGCTGCAAGTCTGCCTTTCCTGCCTTTTCTGCCTTTCCACGTTTCCAAGTCCCCGCGTCCTGTGCTCCAGCGCAGTAAACACTGATTGCGGGGCGCACCTCTGCAAGAAAGTCACTCTCACTTTCCGACACAATGGCCAAGAGACCAGCTTCTCCCCGTAGGTGTCTGGGTCTCCAGCGCATCCCCAGAAACTGGATTTCAGAGTGATCCAGAGGTTATCTCCCTTAAACACTTCAGAAAAGAAGACAGATCCTATTTTTTCACAGGTGAAGTCATCTAAACGTGTCAGTCTGGAAAAGGCACTTATAAGAGCTCGATATGAAGATGTCCCAACTCGTCCCACCTGGGTCATGTTCCCATCGTTTCCAACACCTCCTTCAAAATCTTCATGACGCTCCAAACATGGAGGAAATCCTGCAATTGAATTCCGTTTGCTCCGATCCATAGTTGCAATAATCACTTTGTTCTTCTTTTAAGAAGGAACTCCACACATAATAAATTTTTGTTGAGTTTTACTTCTCTTCCGGTTTGACACTGAGGCAGGACTGAGCAGCCAGAGGGGTGCCTGCGTGAGCGGGAGGGGGGGGCGGCGGTAAAGAGGGAGCATAGTAGCCCTCACAGCTCAGAGGCAGCTGTGGCTCTTTGCCTGCAGAGGCGGTGGGGGTCCCTCGCACAGAAGCCGGGAATTCTGCGGGGCTAGCGGCGGCAGAGGACGAGGAGTCTACTGCCATGGCCCCACAGTCAGGGCCGCACCCCTCCTGTTTGGCGGGACCAGGATGATCCGTCTGGGGAGCCAGAGAGGGCAGATGGAAGACCCGCAGGGCTCCCCAGCCGCCTGCGACTGAAATGCCTGCCCAGCTGGTCATGGATCTGTTTTTGTTCATTTTATGTTGTTCATTGTTTCCCATAGATGAGTGAGATTATGTGATATTTATCTTTCTCTGAATGGCTTTTTTACTTAGCATAATGCTCTCCAGTTACATCCATGTTGTTGCAAATGGTAAGAATTCCTTCTTTTTCACTGCAGCATAGTATTCCATTGTGTAGATATACCACAGCATTTTAATCCACTCATCTGCTAATGGGCACTTAGGCTGTTTCCAAATCTTAGCTACGGGAAATTGTGCTGCTATGAACATAGTGGTGCATATACCCTTTCTGATTGGTGTTTCTAGCTTCTTGGGATATATTCCTAGAAGTGGTATTACTGGGTCAAATGGGAGTTCCATTTTTAGTTTTTTGTGAAAACTCCATACTGTTCTCCACAGTGACTGCACCAGTCTGCATTCCCACCAGCAGTGCATGAGGGTGCCTTTTTCTCCGCATTCTCTCAACAATTGTCGTTTATTGATTTGTTGATGATAGCCATTCTGACAGGTGTGAGATGGTACTGCATTGTCGTTTTGATTTGCATCTCTCCGATAATTAGTGACTTTGAGCATGTTTTTATATGTGCCTTGGCCTTCCTTCTGTCTTCTTTCGAAAAGTTTCTATTTAGTTCCATTGCCCATTTCTTGATTGGGTTTTCTTATCGTCCTTTTGTTAAGTTGTATGAGTTTCCTGTAAATGTTGGAGATTAAACCCTTATCAGTGATAACATTGGCAAATATGTTCTCCCATGTAGTGGGCTTTCTTGTTATTTTGTTGATAGTTTCTTTTGCTGTAAAAAAGCTTTTTATTTTGATGTAGTCTCATTTGTTTATTTTCTCTTTAGTTTCCATTGCTCTAGGAGCAGTATCAGTGAAGAAGTTCCTTCAGCCTATGTCTGAGATTTTGCTGCCTTTGGATTCCACTAGTATTTTTATGGTTTCCCATCTTATGTTTAAGTCCTTTATCCATTTTTAGTTTATTTTTGTGTATGGTGTAAGTTGGTGGACTAGTTTCATTGTTTTGCATGTATCTGCCCAATTTTCCCAACACCATTTATTGAAGAGACTGTCTTAATTCCATTGTATGTTCATGCCTCCTTTGTCAAATATTAATTGGGCACAGTGGTTTGGCTCGATTTCTGGGTTCTCTATTCTATTTCATTGATCTATATGTCTGTTCTTGTGCCAGTACCAGACTGTTTTGAGAATAGTGGCTTTGTAATACAGCTTGATATCTGGTATTGAGATACCACCTACTTTGTTCTTCTTTCTCAGGATTGCTGCAGTGATTCGGGGTCTTTTTTTTTTTATTATTCCAGATGAATTTTCGGAGAGTTCTTTCTAGGTCTGTGAAAAATGCCATCGGTATTTTATTGGAGAGTGCATTGAATCTATACATTGCTTTGGGTAGTATGGACATTTTAAAGATGTTGATTCTACCAATCCATGAACACAGTATGTTCTTCCGTTTATGTCTTCCTCTATCTCTTTTTACTGTGTCATATAGTTTTCTGTGTATAGGTCTTTTACCTCCTTAGCTAAGTTTATTCTTGGGTATATTAATTTTTTTGGTGCAATGGTAAATGGGATTGCTCTTTTAGTCTTTCTTTCTGTAAGTTGCCTATTGGTATATAGAAATGCCATAGATTTCTTGGTGTTAATTTTGTGTCATGCTACCTTGACGAATTCATTTATTAAATCTAATAATTTTTTGATGGAGTCTTTAGGTTTTCTATGTACAGTATCATGTCACCTGCAAAGAAGGACAGTTTTACTTATTCTTTTCCAATTTGGATTCCTTTTATTTCTTCTTGTCTGATAGCAATGGCTAGTACTTCCAGTACTATGTCAAACAAGAGTGGTGTGAGTGGGCATCCCTGTCTTGTTCCTGTTCTTAGGGGAAATGGTTTTAGTTTTTGTCCATTGAGTGTCATGCTGGCTGTGGGTTTGTCATATATGGCTTTTATGATGTTGAGGTATGATCCTTCTATTCCCAATTTGCTGAGAGTTTTAATCAAGAAAGGGTGTTGGATTTATCAAATGCTTTTTCTGTGTCAATTGATATTACTATGTGTTTTTTCTCCTTCAATTTTTTTATGTGATATATCACATTTATTGATTTGCAAGTATTGTACCATCCTTGAATCCCTGGGATAAATCCTGCTTTGTCCTGGTGTATGATCTTTCTGATGTACTGCTGGAGCTGATTTGCTAGAATTTTGTTGAGGATTTTGGCATCTGTGTTCATCTGGGATATTGGCCTATAATTCTCTTTCGTTGTGTTGTCTTTATCTGGTTTTGGTATTAGGGTGATGCTGTCTTCATGGAATGAGTTTGGAAGTGTTCCTTCCTCTTGAATTTTTTGGACTTGTCTGAGGGGGATATGTTTTAGTTCTTTCTTTAATGTTTGGTATAAGTATCCTGTGAAGTCATCTGGCCCCAGGCTTTTGTTTGCCGGAAGCTTTTTGATGACTGCTTCAATTTCTTCCATAGTTATTAGCCTATTGAGATTTTTAGAATCTTCCTGATTGAGTTTTGGAAGGTTGTATTTTTCTAGGAATATGTCCTCCAGGTTCTAGTTTGTTCAAATAGAGTTGTTCATAATATTTTTTAACAATCCTTTTTACTTCAGAGGGGTCTGTTGTTATTTCACCTCTCTCATTTATGATTTTGTTTTTTTAAGTCCTCTCTCTTTGCTTCTTGGTGAGCCTGGCTAGAGGTTCATCAATCTTGTTTATCCTTTCAAAGAACCATCTCTTGGTGTCATTGATCTTTTGTATTGTTTTTTTTTTTTGTCTGTATGTCATTTATTTCTGCTGTAATATTTATTATCTCCTTCCTTCTGCTCACTCTGGGCTTTTCTTGTTGTTCTCTAATTCTTTGAGTTGTAGCATTAGATGATTTACTACCATTTTTTCATGTTTTTTGAGGTAGGCCTGTAGAGCTATAAACTTCCACCTCAGGAATGCTTTCCTTGTGTCCCATAGGTTTTGGATTGTTGTGTTTTTATTGTAATTAGTTTCCAGGATGTTTTTATTTTATTCTTTGATCTCATTGGTAACCCAATCAATATTTAATAACATGCTTTTCAGCTTCCAAGTGTTTCAGTGTTTTGGATTGTTTTTATTGTAGTTTATTTCTAATATTATGCCATTGTAGTCTGAGAAGATGCTTGGTATGATTTCAATCTTATTGAATTTAGAGAGACTTTGCTTGTGACCCAATATGAGGTCTATTTTTGAAAATGTCCCATGTGCACTTGAGAAGAACGTATATTCTGCAGCTTTGGGATGAGATGTTCTGAAGATGTCAAGTCCATCTGATCTAGTGAGTCAATTAGGATTTTTCTTTCTTTGCTGATTTTTTGTCCAAAGGATTTATCCAGTGATGTCAGTGGTGTATTAATGTCCTCCACTATGATTGTATTGTTGTCGATCTCTTTCTTGATATCTTCCAGGAAATTGTTTATGTATTTGGGTGCTCTTGCATTGGGTGCATATATGTTATATCCCCTTGTTGTATCAATCCCTTTAGTATTATGAAGTGGCTTTCCTTATCTCTTGTTATTACTTTCACTTTGAGGTCTATTTTGTCAGATATAAGTATTGCTACCCCAGCCTTTTTTTTTTTTTTTCCATTTGCCTGAAAGACATTTTTCCATCCCTTCACTTTCAGTCTGTATGAGTCCCTTGTTCTGAGGTTGGTCTCTTGTAGACAGGATATATATGGTCATGTTTTTTTATCCATTCAGCCACTCGATGTTTTTTGATTGAAGTATTTAGTCTGTTTACATTTAAAGTTATTATTAAAAGGTACTTGTTTGTAGCCATTTTTTGTTTTTTGAGGCTGTGTTCCTTCTTACCTTTTTGTTTCTTCTTTTTACAACATTCCCTTTAGCATTTCTTGCATTACTGGCTTGGTAGTGGTAAACTTCCTTAGCCTTTTTCTGTCTGCGAAGCTCCTGATTTCCCCTTCAATTTTAATTGATAGTCTTGCTGGATAGAGTATTATTGGATTCATTCCCTTGCTTTGCATAACTTTGTATATCTCCTTCCATTTTCTTCTATCTTGATGTGTTTCTGCTGAGAAAACATTTGATAATCTGATGAGGGATCCTTTGTAGGTAACTTTCTGTCTCTCTTGCAGCCATTAAGATTCTCTCTTTGTCAATAACATTTGCCATTGTAATTATGCCATGTATTGGTGTGGGTCTTTTGAGATTCATCTTGCTTAGGACTCTCTGTACTTGTGTAACTTTTTCCTTCCCCATATCAGGGAAGTTTTCTGTCATTATTTCTTCAAATAAATTTTCTAATCCTTGCTGCTCTTCTTGTCCTTCTGGCAGCTCTATTATACGTATGTTACTTCGTTTTGCATTGTCCCAAAGCTCCCTTAGGCTCTCCTCCTGCTTTTTAATTTTTTTCTCCAGTTGCTGTTCAGATTGGGCTTGTTTCTGTACTTTATCTTCTAATTCACTAATTCGGTCCTCAGCTTCTTCTAGTCTACTGTTGAAGACTTCCATGGTGTTTTTGATTGTAGCTATATCATTTTTCATTTCTTCCTGATTTTTGCATAGGTTGTTGATTTTCTCATCCATCCTGTTTATGAACTGTATGACCATTACTCTGAATTCTTTTTCTGTCATGTTTCATACTTCCATTTCACTTATTTCCTTTCTTAGCGATTTCTCCTTTTCTTTCCTCTGGGGATTGTTTTGTTGTCTCCCCATTTTGACTATCACCAGAAGGTTCAAATGTCGAGTTGTGGGGGCCTGGGCCATGTGTAGTGGGCGTTTTGCACCCCCCAAGTGTCACTGAACAACTCTGACACCAAGATGTGCAGCTGCTGTGGGTTGGTGGGAGCCACGCTTGCCCTGGGTCAGAGTCACAGGCGCTTAGTGTGGCCTCATGTGTGGACTTAGAATTAGGAACCCTGCCTCCACCACGTTGAAACAGAGAACCTGCTGGCATGTGCCAAAAATCAAAGTCTCCTAGTGCATGTCAGGGGTCAGAGGCTCCCTGTGTCTGTACCAAGAATTGAGATCAGAGTCTCTGTTGCTTGGTGTTACCTTGCACTGAGAATGAGGGTCCCTGTGTGCGCATGTGCCAAGAATTGGAGACACTAGCTCTTAGTGTGAATGTCCTGGGAATCAGGGATCCCAGGCACACTCAAGGAGTAACAGAGTCTAGTCACTGGTGCTCATTGCTGCCTCTTGCGTGGAGATTCAGGGTCCCTGATCTTCTTGGGAGACTGGGTTGCACAGTTGCACTGTGTTTGCAGGAGGTTCACTTCTGCCCTGCAGTAAACAGCCTTCTGTGTGCACTTGACCTGAATCAAAGTCAGGTGGCACTGCCCCTTAGTGTGGGTGTGGGGACCGGTCACACGGGTGTGCACTGTGGAAAACAAACTCCCTGTATCCATGCACCTAGGCTCAAATTCAGCGTTGCCCCCCTGTGTGGGCATGGTGTCTGGTTGTGGGAAACAAACTCTCCGTGTTCGCACATTCAGATTCAGATTCAGTGCAGTCTCCCTGCGTGGGTGCAGGGTCTGGTCATGGGAAACAAACTCCCCAGGTTGATGCCCCCAGTCTCAAATTCAGTGCTGTCTCTCTGGGTGGGCACGGGATTTGGTCATGGAAAACAATCTCCCCAAGGTAGTGTACCTAGGCTCAAATTTAGCACAGCCTACCTGTCTGGGTGTGGAGCCTGGGCAAAGGAAACAAACTCCCCAAGTTCGTACGTCCATGTTCAAATTCCGTGCAGCCTCTCTGCTAGAGTGCAGGATCTGGTCATGGGAAATAAACTCCCTGGATTTTCACCCCCAGGCTCAAATTCAGCACTGTCTCCTTGCATGGGCGCAGGATCTGGTTGCAGAAAACAACCTCCCTGAGGCCGTGCGCCTATGCTCAAATTCAGCTCAGCCTCCCTGCCTGGGCACGGAGCCTAGTTGCAGGAAACAAATTCCACAAGATTTCAGGTCCAGGTTCAAATTCAGCGCTTTCCCCCTCCCCTGCATGGGCGCAGGATCTGGTTGCAGAAAACAACCTCCTTAAGGATGTGCAGCTAGTTTCAAGTTCAGCTTAGTCTCCCTGCCTGGGCGTGGAGCCTAGTCGCTGGAAACAAATTCCCAGAGTTTGCAAGTCCAGGCTCAAATTCAGCTCTGTCTCCCTGCCTGGGCACGGAGCCTAGTTGTGGGAAACAAACTTCCCATGTCCGACACCAAGGCTCAAAGTCAGGTAGATCTGCCACTGCTTTGTGTGTGCAGAAAGCCTTATTGTGTGGCTGGGGTCTGGCAGTTCCTATGCCACTGCCTCGAGGGCGGCAGGGAAGGAGGATTGGCTTTGTGACTCACAGAAATCTTCGGCTGGGGTGCCTGGAATCTTGGTGTCCCTGGGTCGGCAGCTGTGGTCGAAGGTCTTTTACCAGAGTGGCTGTAGGGTCCTGGTTTGCTACTGATACCAGACTGGGTGTTGACAAGGCTAGGAGTCTAGTCTCAAGCAGTTCTGTTCTTCAAGATGGCATGGTCTCTGTGGCGCCGGTGTCCTCCCGGAGTGTTTGCGGTGGCAGCGGGGTTTTGCCGTCTAAGACTGCATGGATTAGCAGCCCCTTGGAAGAACCGCAGCGTCTAACTGTCCCTATTTCACTCACACACCCACCCACACATGTCCACACACACTTCTATCGCTCCCTCACTCTCTCACACACTCTCCTTCCCTACCTTCTTGCCGGTAGCCATCTTGCCTCTCTGGTGTTTTTCTGAAGAGGATAGGTTTTAGTTCTTCCTTAAATGTTTGGTAAAACTCCCTTGTGAAGCCATCTGGAACCGAGTTTTTGTTTGCTGGAAGCTTTTTGATGACTGCTTCAATTTCTTCCATAGTTATCGGCCTATTGAGATTTTTAGACTCTTCCTGATTGAGTTTTGGAAGGTTGTGTTTTTCTAGGAATGAGTCCATTTCTTCCATGTTCTGGTTCATTGGCATAGAGTTGTTCATAGTATTTTTTAACAATCCTTTGTATTTCTGTGGGGTCTGTTGTTATTTTGCCTCTTTCATTTCTGATTTTGTTTATTTGGGTCCTCTCTCTTTGCTTCTTGGTGAGCCTGGCTAGAGGTTCATCAATCTTGTTTATCCTTTCAAAGAAGCAGTTCTTGGTTTAATTGATTTTTTTTTTTTTGTCTGTCTCTATGTCATTTATTTCTGTTCTGATTTTTATTATCTCCTTCCTTCTGCTCACTCTGGACTTTTCTTGTTGCTCTCTTTATAATTCTTTAAGTTGTAGAGTTAGGTGATTTACTACCATTTTTTCTTGTTTTTTGAGGTAGGCCTGTAGAGCTATAAACTTCCCTCTCAGGACTGCTTTCATTGTGTCCCATAGATATTGGGTTGTTGTGTTTTTATTGTCATTAGTCTCCAGGATGTTTTTAATTTCTTCTTTGATCTCTTTGGTAACCCAATTAATAATTGTTTATGAGCATGCTATTCAGCTTCCAAGTGTTTGCATTTTTTGGATTGTTTTTATTATAGTTTATTTCTAATATTATGCCATTTTGGTCTGAGAAGATGCTTGATATGATTTCAATCTTCTTGAATTTGATGAGACTTTGCCTGTGACCCAATATGTAGTCTATTTTTGAAAATGTCCCATGTGCACTTGAGAATAACATATATTCTGTGGCTTTGGAGTTAAATATTCTGAAGATGTCAATTAAGTTCATCTGATCTAGTGAGTCATTTAGGATTGCTGTTTCTTTGCTGATTTTTTGTTTAGAGGATTTATCCAGTGGTGTCAGTGGGGTATTAAATTCCCCTACTATGACTGTATTGCTATGGATCTCTACCTTGATATCTTCCAGAAGTTGTTTTATGTATTTGGGTGCTCCTGTTTTGGGTGCATGTATGTTTACCAGAGTTATATCTTTTTGTTAAATTGCTCCCTTTAGTATTATGTAGTGGGCTTCCTTATCCCTTGTTATGGCCTTTACTTTGAGATCTATTTTGTCAGATGTAAGTATTGCAACCCCAGCTTTTTTTTCATTTCCATTTGCCTGAAAATTTTTTTCCATCCCTTCACTCTCAGTCTGTGCGAATCCTTTGTTCTGAGGTGGGTCTCTTACAGACAGCAAATATATGGGTCATGTTTTATTATCCATTCAGCTACCCCATGACTTTTGATAGGAGCATTTAATCCATTTACGTTTAATGTTATTATTGATAAGTACTTGTTTGTCCTCATTTTTTTCTTTATATTTGTTTTTCTTCTTGCCTTTCTGTTTCATCTTTTTACAGCAGTCCCTTTAGCATTTCTTGTATTGTTGGATTGGTGGTAATAAACTCTCTTAGCCCTTTTTTGTCTGTGAAGCTCCTGATTCCACCTTCAATTTTTAATGATAGCCTTGCTGAATTCAGTCTGTTGCTTTGCATCACTTTGCATATTTCATTCCATTCCCTTCTGGCATGGTGTGTTTCTGTTGAGAAATCAGTTGATATTCTAATAGGAGATCCCTTGTAGGTAACTTTCTGTCTCTCTCTGGCAGCCTCTAAGATTCTTTGTCATTGGTGTTTGCCAATTTAATTATGATGTGTGTTGGTGTCAGTCTTTTGGGGTTCATCTTGTTTGGGACTCTGTGTGCTTCTTGGACTTGCATAGTTTTTTCTTGCCAATATCAGGGAAGTTTTCTGTCATTATTTCTTCAAACAGATTTTCCATTCCTTGCTTCTCTTCCTCTCCTTCTGGTACCACTATTATGCAAATGTTGTTTTGTTTTATATTGTCCCAAAGCTCATTTAGGCTCTCCTCTTGCTTTTTAAATTTTCTTTCCAGTTGCTGCCGTGTTTGTATGTTATTTTTTCCTACCTTGTCTTCTAATTCACTGATGCGGTCCTCAGCCTCTTCTAGTCTACTGTTTAAGGCTTCCATTGTGTTCTTTATTGCAGCTATGTTGTTCTTCATCTCCTCTTGGTTCCTTTTCATGTTGGTGACATTCTCATTCAGCTCCTGATAATTATCATTGAGTTGTGTGTATTTGTCATTGAGTAGTGTGTATCTGTCATCCAGCCATTTGAGCATCCTTATAACCATTACTTTGAATTCTTTCTCTGACAAGTTACTTACCTCAATTTCATTTAACTCCCTTTCTGGTGATTCCTCTTTTTCTTTCCTTTGGGGATTGCATTTTTGTCTTCCCATGTTTTACTGTGACGTTTTAATTGTAGATCTGATTGCTTTGCTACCCAGGTGCTTTTGGGGATGGTGCTACTGGTGTGATCTCTTAGGTCTCCTGGGCTTGGTAATCTATTGTAGCTCCCTACTTGAGCTATTTGGGTTTTTTTATGTAGTCCTGCCAGCTGGAAAGGCCCAACTGTGGTGTCTAGAAGTCAGCAGCCATGGAGGGGGGGGGTTCCCAATTTTTGGTCTATTTTTGAAATTTTTAACCCTTGGTTGAAATCGTGCGTGCCCAGCAGGGACTCACAGTGGCACCCAGGAACCATCATTTGGGGTGATGGGGATCAGGAGGCCTGTGGTCTGGAAAGGCGTGACTGTGGTGTTCAGAGTTCTGTAGCTGTGGGGTGTGCAGACTCAGCTTTTGCTGCTGCTCCTATGGTTGGATACACACGTCCCCAGTGGCAGTTCACAGGGGCACCCGCGGTGCGTTTTTCTTTAGGGTCTACTGACACACTCTGAAGGGCCCTGGTGGTGAAACCACATAATCCTGGTGTCTGTGGGCCAGTATCCCAGAGGAGGGAATTCAGATTTTCTACTGCCCAGCAGTTCACCACTGTTTGTAAAAGTGCCCGATTAGTGGGGGCTCACCATGGCGCCCAAGGACTGCCTGTGGAGTAGTGGGCTTGGGAGGCCTGCACACTGGAAAAACGTGACTGTAATGTCCAGAGTTCTGCAGCTGTAGTGTGGGAAGACTCACTTTTTGCTGTTGCGCCTGTGGTTGGATAAGTGCATTCCCAGTGGCAACGCACAGGGGCACCCATGGTATGTTTGCCAGCACAGTGCACTGAAGCACTCTGAAGGCCCTGGCACTGAAGCCATGCAATCAAGGTGTCTATGGGCAGGTACCCAGGATGAGTTAATTCAGAATTTCTACTGCTGGGGAAGTGCGTCCCTGTTTGTCCAAGATCGCATCCAGTGGGGGCTCACAGTGGCTCTCAAGAGCGCCCTGTGGATTGATGGGCTCAGGGGACCTGCTTACTGGAAATGCATGACCGTGGCAGTGTGTTTGCCAGTGCAGGGCTCTGATGCACTTTGAGGGGCCCTAGCACTGAAGTTGCGCAGCTGGGGTGTCTGGGAAGTTATTCAGGAAGAGGGAATTCAGAATTTCTACTGCAAGGCAGCGTGACCTTGTCTGTACAAAATCAGACCCAGCAGGGGCTTCCAGTGGCTCCCAAGAGTGGCCTGTGGAGTGGTGTGCCCTGGAGACCTATGTGCTGTGGTGTCTGGAGGTCTGCTGCTGGGTAAGGGGATGTAGCACTTACTGCTGCGTGAGCAGTGCACCTTTGGAGGTGGAGGTCCCAGGGTCCATGGGTCTGTGTGTGGGGCAGCAGGATTTTGGCTGGAGTGGCTGACGGGTAGCAGGCAGTGTCCAAGGCCTGTCTGGTGGTGGTGCTGATGAGTTCCTAGAAGAGGCCTCTCTCCCCTTCAAAGTGGCGTGGGGTCTGTACCCGAGTCCCATAGTCCAGGGAGTGCCTGCAGTGGTGGTAGTCTCTCCTTGTTCCCAGAGAGCCTGATATGCCAAGCCCCTGCTGCTCCTGCCAGATTTAAGTGTCCCTCACTCACTCACACACACACCACACACATCCACACTCTCTCTTTTCACCCCCTCACTCACTCACACCCTCTCCCTCACCTCCATCCTGCCAGCTGCCATTTTTCCTGTCTGATGAATACTTTCTTAGAAGTTCAATTCCTGGTTAAAGAACATGCATGTTTTTAATTTTGAGAGACTGGTATTTAAAAGAACTTGATCAATTTGCATTATCATTAATACTAGATATTATTATTATTTTACTGTGTGTCAATCTGATGGGCCAAAAAATTGTATCATATTGTTATGCTTTGCATTTCCTTGATTACTTTTGCTTTTGATATGAGCATATGGTTAATGGTAATTTTGAATGACCTCCTGGGTAGTTTCCCAATTTATGCCTTTGCCAGTATTATGATTTGTAAGAGTTCTTTTTACATTCTGCATATCTATTCTTTATTATATAGTATGTTATAAATATTTTCCCACTCTAGATTTTAACAGTTTATGGGGTGATTTATTACCTCCGAATTGTAACTTTTGAGGTTGTCAAATCACTCAATGTTTTCCTTTATGTCTTCTGGACTTTACATCTTCTTTAGGAAAGTCTTCCCCAATTCATTATTATGAAAATAAATCCTACGTGTTCTTCAAATATTCTTATAGTATTTTTTAACCTTTAGCTCTTTAATCCACCTAAAATTTATTTGAGATTATGTGAGACAGAAATCTATAACTTTTACATATGAATGTCTGATTTTCCTGATACCATTTATTGATTACTTCATCCCTTTTATACTAATTTGAAATACTATCATTATCAAATATTAAATTTCTATTCTGGAGTCTTTAATTTAATTGATATGTGTGTTTATTCCTATAATAATACCACATTATTTTAATCACTATAACTTATGTAACATATTTTGATACTTGTTAAAGTCAATGCTTTCACCTCAATCCACCCCCCCCACACACTTGTCTTGGCTATGCTAGGCCCTTTGTTTCTTCATATACATTTTACAATCAACTCCTCAAGTTCCATTTATGAACACAAATATAAATCTTGCTTGTGATTCTGATTGGAATTGAATCCAATTCTCTTCCTCTTTCCCACCCATGAACATCATAAATCACTTCATTTATTTACAGTTTACACATGCTTTTCAACAACCTTATGCTTTTGGGTAGAGACTGATAATGATCACTAAATATCTATGTTCATCTCTACAGTTAAGAACCAGTTTGCCTCTTCCATTCCTTTCTCTACTTTCCATAACTAATAGGACAAATATTCCAGATAGCATTGCTACAATCAGGATCTTCCAAAGATTCTGAGTCATCTAATGAAGGAAAACTGTGTAAGAGGGTCACTTGATTCACATGAACTGTAATTGGAACAAGAAATAAATATGTTGTGTCACAACCACGTTATACCCTAGTATTACCCTGACTAATTCAAAGGTCTTGCCAATCTTTAATTTATTGTAGGATATCTTATAGTGTTTTTTAAATTTTATTTTATAATGCTGGTATATAAGATACAAATTAATTTTATATATTGATCATATATCTAACATCCTTGCTAAACTCTCTTACTAATAATCTATCCATAGATTATTTTTGTTTTCTATGTATGTAATTAAATAATTGGTGACTAATGACAGTCCTATTTCTTTCTTTTAATCCTTATAATGTTTTTTTTCTTGCCTTACTGCACTGCCTAGGGCCTCCAATACAATGCTGAAAAGAAGTGGTGATAGCGGGCATACTTCTATTTTTCCCAGCTGTAAGAAAGGAATGATTAAAATGATATACATTGCCCGGCTGGCATAGCTCAGTGGTTGAACATTGACCTATGAACCAGGAGGTCACAGTTCGATTCCCAGTCAGGGCACATGCTTGGCTAATGGGCTCGGTATCCACTGTGGGGTGTGCAAGAGGCAGTGGATCAAAGATTCTCTCTCATCATTGATGTTTTTCTCTCTTCCTCTCCCTTCCCCTCTGAAATCAATAAAAATATATTTTTAAAAAGATATACATTAAGTTCAATGTTTATTGTATTAAGCAAGTATGCTTAACCAACCCCGAACTATATAACTTTCCACATAAGAGCTAAGGAAATTATTTGTAAAATAATATCAATATCCCATGTGGTTGTTCTTTGCCTCCTTACACAATTTTAAGTGAGAATTTAGATACCGTTAACATAAGCTCAAGGTGAGCAATGTACAGTGGGAAGAGTAAAGATTTTAGTCAGACAGAATTAGGATAAACTGCTGTCTCTATGACCTCTTAGCTGGTGTGACTTTGGGCAAATTCATGTTTCTTTTTTTTTAAATATATATTTTATTGATTTTTTACAGAGAGGAAGAGAGAGGGATAGAGAGTTAGAAACTTCAATCAGCTGCCTCTTGCACACCCCCTACTGGGGGTGTGCCCGCAACCAAGGTACATGCCCTTGACCGGAATCGAACCTGGGACCCTTGAGTCCGCTCTATCCACTGAGCCAAACCGGTTTCGGCTGTTCCTTTATATATATATATATATATTATTGATTTTTTACAGAGAGGAAGAGAGAGGGATAGAGAGCTAGAAAAAATTCATGTTTCTGAGTTTCAATATTCTTGTCTTGTAAAACAGGAATAATAAGACTTGCTTCACAATGTTGCTATGATTACATTAAATAATGAGATGTAATTAATATAAATGTCTGGTCTTTGTAGTTCCTAAATAAGTGTTAGTTCAAAAAACACATGTGAATAAATGAATATGCATTTCTTCCTCAGAAAAATTTAAAATGTCAAGAATTCTATAAATAGGAAATCTCTGGATGAAGGGCTCCCAGCTTTAAACAGCTCTGAAGAGACTTGGTTTCTTTGCTGATGATTGTCATCAGTGGATGATGGGTTGTTCACATTTAGAAATATAATTTAATGTCACCCAAAGCAGCACTTTGTTAAATTTATGTTATATGCAGTATATGTTCTCACCTTGAGAGCTATTGTTAATCTCAGTTGCCTCCTCTCTATCTGCAAATATTTATAAAACTAAACTATCAATAGATATTGTTCAATGTTCAGTTACATTACCCTACAGTTACTTTAATCCACTGTGTATTCAGGTGTATTCTAATTCAATTCTCTCTCTCTCTCTCTCTCTCTCTCTCTCTCTCTCTCTCTCTCTCTCTTTCTCTCTCTCTCCTCAATTCTCTCCCTATAGTGTTTACCTTTGAATGAACAGAATTATCATATTTTGTGGGAAACTGGATGATCCCACATTTGTTTTGAATGATAAAATTTCCAATAAATCAATTTGAGCTTCCCAAGCTTTCCATAAGAATAAAGCAATAGAAACAAGGTCTCTATAAAAAGGTAAAGCATAAAGAAGAGCATGTTGAGGAGAAATAGAAAAGAAGGGGTAAGGAGAAAATCAATGTTTCAGTGAAATCATCTGAATCTAATGTTTACTCCTCTCAGTTTTCAGTCTCCTGCTGAGTCTGCATTGAGTTTAGAGAGATTTGCTAAACTTCTATGGTTTACATCTGAAAAACTTTATTGTTGGGCCATTTTCTTTTCATTTAATTAAATTCATTGGTGTGATATTGGTTAATAAAACCATACAGTTTTCAAGTTTACAACTCAATAAAATACCATCTACACACTGCACTGTACACTCATCACCCAAAGCCAAGTCTCATTCCGTTCCAATTTATCCCCCTTTACCTTTATCTACCTCCACCAACCCCCTTTCCCTCTGGCTATCACCACACTGTTGTCCTTGTCTCTCTCTCTATATTGCTTAATCTCTTAACTTTTTTCATGCATTCCCCCTATCCTCCGCCCCTCTGAAAGTTGTAAGTCTATTCTGTGTATCTATGCTTCTGTTTCTATTTTGTTTGTTAAATCATTTTGTTGATTGGATTCTACATATAGGTGATATCATATGGTATTTGTCTTTCTCTGATTGCCTTATTTCACTTAGCACAATAATTTCCAGGTCCATCCATGCTGTCACAAAAGATAAGATATTTTATTTTCTTATGGCCAAGTGGTATTCCATTGTGTAAATGCACCAAAGCTTTTTTATCCACTCATCTACTGATGGGCACTTGGGCTATTTCCAGATTTTGGCTATTGTAAATAATACTGTAATGAAGATAGCGGTGCATATATTCTTTTGAATTAGTGTTTCGGGTTTCTTCAGATATATTCCCAGAAGTGGGATTACTGGGTAAAATAGTAGTTCAATTTTAATTTTTTGAGGAAACATCATACTGTTTTCCACAGTGGCTGCATCAGTCTGCATTCCTACCAGTAGTGCATCAGGGTCCCCTTTTCTCCAAATCCTCACCAATGCTTGTTGTTTGTTGATTTATTGATGATAGCCATTCTGGCAGGTGTGAGGAGATAGCTCATTGTGGTTTTTATTTGTATTTTTCTGATAGTTAGTTCTTTTGAGCTTCTTTTCATATATCTACTGGCCTTCAGTCTGGCCTCTTTGGAGAAGTGTCTATTCAAATTCTTTGTCCGTTTTTAAATTAAGCTGTTTGTCTTCTTGGTGTTGAGTTGTATAAGTTCTTTATATATTTTGTAAATTAACCCCTTATCAGATGTATCATTGATGAATATGTTATTCCATGCATTGGGTTACTTATTCAGTTTGTTGATAGTTTCTTTTGCTGTACAGAAGCTTTTTAGTTTCATGTAGTCCTATTTGTTTATTTTTTCCTTTCTTTCCCTTGCCCAAGGAGATATATAGGCAAAAATATTGCTATGAGAGATGTCTAAGATTTTACTGCCTATGTTTTCTTCTAAGATTTTTACAGTTTCATGAATTACACTCAAGTCTTTAATCCATTTTGAGTTTATTCTTATGTCTGGTGTAAGTTGGTGGTCTAGTTTCATTTTTGCATGTGTCCAATTTCCCCAAAACCACTTATTGAAGAGTCTATTTTTAACCTTTTGCACTTGGATGTCGAGTGCAAATTACTCTTTGAATGTATCAATAATTTGAAATATAAAAAAATACAAATAAGTTTGTATGAAAAGAAACTCCAGCTTTTTATTCTACTGCCATGCTTTGTAAAATCTGGGGTATTTAAAAAATTAAATCCCGTGTAGAATAAAGGAATCGAGAAAAAAGCAAGCGAGTGCAAAGGGTTAATCCATTGTATATTCTTGACTCCTTTGTCAAATATTAATTGACCATAAAGGCCTAGATTTATTTCTGGTCTCTCTGTTCTTTTCCATTGAGCCAAATGCCTGTTCTTATACTAGTACCAGGCTGCTTTGATTACAAAGCCTTGTAGTATAGTTTGATATCAGATAGTGTGATACTTCCAACTTTTTCTTCTTTCTCAAGATTTGAGGCTACTCTGGGTCTTTTGTGGTTCCACATAAATTTTTGGAATAGTTTGTTCAATATCTGTGAACTATGCCATTGGTATTTTAATAGGAATTGCATTGAATATATAGATTGCTTTGGGTAGTATGGGCATTTTAATTATCTTAATTCTTCTAATCCATGAAGATGTATATGCTTCCACTTATTTGTATCTTCCTCAATTTCTTTCTTCAGTATCCTATAATTTTCTAAGTACAGGTCTTTTATCATCTTGGTTAAATTTTTTTCAATGTAACTTATTTTTTACTTTTGCTGTAATACTAAGTGGGATTTTCTTAATGTCTCTTTCTGATATAGTTTATTATTGGTGAATAAAAATACCACTGATTTCTGAATATTAATTTTGTATCCTACTACTTTACCAAATTTGTTTATCAGCTGTAGCAGTTTTTTGGTGTAGTCTTCAGGGATTTCTTATGTACAGTAGCATGTCATCTGCAAAAGATGACAGTTTTACTACTTCCTTTTCAATTTGGATGCCTTTTATTTCTTCTTCTTGTATGATCGCTGTGGTTAGGACTTCCAGTACTATGTTGAATAAGAGTGGTGAAAGTGAAAATCCTGATCTTATTCCTCATCTTAGGAGAAACACTTTTAATTTTTGCCCAATGATTATAATGTTGTCTGTGGCTTTGTCATATATGGCCTTTATTATGTTGATGTATGATCCCTCTATTCTCACCTTGCTGAGAGTTTTTATCATAAATGGGTGCTGGGTTTTATCAAATGTTTTTTTTGCATCTATTGATGTGATCTTGTGGTTTCTATCGTTCATTTTATTTATGTAATGTATTGCATTTATTGATCTGCAAATGTTGTACCAACCTTGCATTCCCAGAATAAACCTCACTTGATCATGATCATGCTGTATAATCTTTTTAATGTATTGCTGGATCCAGTTTGCTAATAGTTGTTGAGGATTTTAGCATCCATGATCATCAGGAATATTAGGCTATCATTTTCTTTGTTTGTAGTATCCTTACTTGATTTTGAATTAGCCTAATGCTGACCCTATAAAATAAGCTTGGGAGATTTCCCTTCTTTTAAAAATTTTTGAATAGTTTGAGAATAGTTTCTTTGAATGTTTGATAAAACTCGCCTGTTAAGCCATCCTGTCTAGTACTTTTGTTTGCTGGGTGTAAGTTTTTATTTTATTTTATTACTGCTTCTATTTCATTAGTTAAAATTGGTCTGTTCAGATTTTTTTATTCTTCCTGATTCAGTTTTGGAAGATTGTATGTTCATAGGAATTTATCCATTTCACCCAAGTTGTCCAATTTGTTTGTATATAGCTGTCCCTAGTATTTTTATGGACCTTTTTATTTCTGTGGAGTCAGTTTTTACTTCTCTTTCATTTCTGATTTTATTTATTTGAGTCCCCTCTCTTCTTTTCTTGATGAGTCTGGTTAAAAGTTTTCCTATCTTGTTTATCTTTTCAAAGAACCAGCTCTTGTTCTCATTGATATTTTGTATTTTTTTAGACTCTAGTTTGTTTATTTTTGCTCTGATCTTTATTATTTTCTTCCTTCTACTCACTTTGTGCTTTTTGTGTTATTCTTCTTTTTTTCTTTTAGTTCCTTTAAGTGAAAGGTTGGATTGTTTATATGAGATATTTCTTGTTTGTTGAGGTAGGCCTCTAATGCTATACATTTTCCTTTCAGGATTGCTTTGGCTCTGTCTCATAGATTTTTTTGTTGTTGTGTTTTCATTTTCATTTGTCTCAAGGTATCTTTTTCTTCCTTCCTTCATCTCATTGCTAATGTATTCATTGTTTACTAACATGTTATTTAGCCTCTATGTGTTTGTGTGTTTTCTTTTTTTTTTTGTAATTGATTTCAAGTTTCATACCATTGTGGTCAGAGAAGATATTTGATATTATTTCAATATTCTTAAATTTATTGAGTGGAAATAATGAACAACATAGACTGATGAACAAGAACAGACCCAGAAACAAGGAGGCACAGATCAGACTGTCGGGCCTCAGAGGGAGGGTAGGAGAGGGTGGAGGTAGGGGGGAGAGATCAACCAAAGGACTTGTGTGCAAGCATATGCGCCTAACCAGCGGTTGGGGACAACAGGGGGGTGGAGGCATCTGTGGGGAGGGGTGTGGGATGGGAATGGGGGCATGAGGACAAATATGTGATACCTTAATCAATAAAGAAATTTTTAAAAAAATTTATTGAGGCTTTTTTTTCTGTCCTAACATGTGCTCTATCCTAGAAATTGTTCTATGTGCACTTGAAAAGGATGTATATTCTATTGCTTTGTAATGAAATTCTCTGACAATATCAATGAAGCCATCTGATCTAGTGTTTCATTTAAGGCCGCTGTTTCCTTGTTGATTTTCTGTCTGAAAGATCTATCCATTGATCTCAATGGGGTTGTGAAGTCCCCTGCTATGACTGTATTTCTGTTGATTTCTCTCTTCATGTACATGAAAATTTGCTTCATATATTTAAGTATTCCTATGTTTGGTGCATAAATGATTATAGGGTTATATCCTCTTGTTGGATTGATCTCTTTATCATTATGAAATGTCCTTCTTAATCTCTTATTATAGCCTTTGTTTTAAAATATATGTTGTCTGATACAAGTTTTGCTACCGTAACTTCTTTTTTATTTCTATTTGCATGAAATACCTTTTTTACCACTTTACTCTTAGTCTCTGTTTGTTGTTATTCTGAGGTGGGTCTCTTGTAGACAACATATATATAGGTACAGTGTTCTTATCCATTCAACTATCATATGTCTTTTGATTGAACATTTAAGCCTTTTACATTTAGAGTGATTAATGTTAGTACTTATTTATTGTCATTTTATTCTTTACTAGAGGCACACTGCCAGACAGTCCAGTTTCTCCCTGAATGAGTCTGGGTCCCCAGAGTCTCACCCAGAACTGGAGTTCAGAGCAGTTGGGAGCTTTTGTCTCCCTTCCACTTGAGAAAGCCAGATGCATACTCAGTTGCCCACCCTCTCCGCGTGCGTCTCGGTACCTCTGCCTTCTGCAGTTCCTCTGAGTCTCAGTGTGCTTTTCTCTTTCCTGACAGTCCAGTTTCACCCCGTATGAGTCTGGGTCTCCAGAGTCTCACCTGGAACTGGAGTTCAGCACAGTCAGGAGCTTTTGTCTCCCTCCCGCTTGAGAAAGCCAGCTGGGTACTCAGTTGCCAGTCCTCTCTGCGTGCGTGTCTCAATACCTCTGCTTCCTACAGCTCCTCTGAGTCTCAGTGTGCTTTTCTCTTTCCTTCTAGTTGTAGAATTTCCACTCAGCCAGCCTTCCTGTGGTTCTGGATGATGTCCGTTTTGGGTTTTAGTTGTAGTTTTGAAATTGTTGTGTGAGGCAGCAGTTTAGGTGTTTACCTATGCTGCCATCTTGGTTTCTCCTAGTTTCATTTTTTTGCATGTATCTCACCAAATTACCCAGCACCATATATTGAAGAGGCTGTTTTGACTCCATTGTATGCTCTTGCCTCTTTTGTCAAATATTAATTGAGTATAATGGCTTGGGTCCATTTCTGGGCCCTCTATTCTGTTCCATTGGTCTATATGTTTGTTCTTGTGCCAGTACCAGGCAGTTTTGTTCCTGTGGCTTGGTAATACAGTTTGATGTCTGCTATTGTGATTCCTCCAACTTTTTCTTCTTTCTCAGGATAGCTGTGGCTATTTGGGGTCTTTTTTATTACAGATGAATTTTTGGAGAGTTTGTTCTAGATCTTTGAAATATGCCATTGGTATTTTAATAGGTATTGTATTGAATCTATAGATTGCTTTAGGTAGTATGGACATTTTAATGATGTTGATTCTACCAAATCCATGAACATGGTATGTTCTTCCATTTGTTTATGTCTTCCTCTATATCTTTTTTCAATGTCCTTTCATTTTTCAAGTACAGGTCTTTTACATCCCTGCTTAAGTTTATTTCTAGGTATCTTAATTTTTTTGGAGCAATGGTAAATTGGATTTTTTTTTTCATTTCTCTTTCTGTGAGTTCATTATTGGAGTATAAAAAAGCCATAGATTTCTGGGCATTAATTTTGTATCCTGCTACATTGCCAAATTCATTTATTAGGTCTAGTAGTTTCTTGATGGGTCTTTGGGCTTTTCTATGTATAGTATCATATCATCTGTGAATAAGGACTGTTTTCTTCTTCTTTTCCAATTTGGGTGCTTTTAATTTCTTCTTGTCTGATCACTATGGCTAGTACTTCTAATACTATGTTAAATAGGAGTGGTGAAAGTGGGAATCCTTGTCTTGTTCCTATTCTCAGGGGAAATTAGTTTAGTTGTTGCCCATTGAGTATGATGTTGGCTGTAAGTTTGTCTTATAGGGCTTTTATTATGTTGAGGTATGATCCCTCTATTCCCATCTCACTGAGAGTTTTTATCAAGAAAGGGTGTTGGATTTTGTCAAATACTTTTTCTGCATCGATTGATATGACTATGTGATTTTTGTCTCAGTTTGTTTATGTGATATATCACATTTATTGATTTGAGGATATTGTTCCATCCTTGCATCCCCAATATAAATCCCACTTGGTCATGGTGTATGATCTAATGTAATACTGAATCTGATTTGCTAGAATTTTGTTGAGGATTTTAACATCTATGTTCATCAAGGATATTGGCCTGTAGTTCTCTTTTTTTCATGGTGTCTTCATCTGGTTTTGGGATTAGGGTAATGCTGGCTTCATAGAAAGAGCTTAGAAGTGTACCTTCCTCTTGAATTTTTTAGAATTGTTTGAGGAGGATAGGTTTTAGTTCTTTGAATGCTTGGTAGAACTCCTCTGTAAAGCTGTCCAGACCAGCTTTTGTGTGCTGAAAGATTTTTGATCACTGTTTCAATTTCTTTGGTAGTTATCAGCCTATTCAGGTTTTTTTATTCTTCTTGGTTTGAGTTTTGAGACCTTGTATTTTTCGAGGAATATGTCCATTTCATCTAGGTTGTCCATTTTGTTGGAATAGTGTTGTTCATAGTATTTTTTCTTTATCATTTGTATTTCTGTGGGATCGGTGGTTACTTCACCTCTTTCATTCCTGATTTTGTTTACTTGGGTCCTCTCTCTTTGCTTCTTGGTGAGCCTGGCTAGAGGTTCATCAATCTTGTTTATTCTTTCAAAAAAACAGTTCTTGGTTTTGTTGATTTTATGTATTGTTTTTTTGGTCTCTATTTCATTTATCTCCTCTCTGATCTTTATTATTTCCTTCCTTCTGCTTACTCTCACCTTTTCTATTTTTCTTTTTTTTTTCACTTATTTTTATTATTTTTTTATTTTTTTTATTGAGGTATTATATGTGTACATATCTTACCATTGCCCCCCCACCCCACACCCATACATGTCCTCACCCCCCAGAGTTTTGCGTCCATTGGTTATGCTTATATGCATGCATACAAGTCCTTCGTTTGATTTCTTATCTCCACCACCTCTCCCTAACCTTCCCCTTGTAATTTGACAGTCTGTTTGATGCTTTATTGTCTCTGTATCTATCTTTTTGTTCATCAGTTTATAATGTTCTTTATTATCCATAAATGAGTGAAATCATGTGGTATTTTTCTTTCATTGAATGGCTTATTTCACTTAGCATAATGTTCTCCAATTCCATCCAGGTTGCTGCAAATGATGAGAATTCCTTCTTTTTTATGGCAGCATAGTATTCCATGGTGTAGATGTACCACAGTTTTCTGATCCAGTCATCTGCTGACGGGCACCTAGGCTGTTTCCAAATCTTAGCTATTATAAATTGTGCTGCTATGAACATAGTGGTGCATATTTCCTTTCTGATTGGTGTTTCTAGCTTCTTTGGATATATTCCTAGGAGTGGGATTACTGGGTCAAATGGGAGTTCCATTTTCAGTTTTTTGAGGAAACTCCATACTGTTCTCCACAGTGGCTGCACCAATCTGCATTCCCACCAGCAGTGCACGAGGGTTCCTTTTTCTCCACATCCTCGCCAGCACTTGTCGTTTGTTGATTTGTTGATGATAGCCATTCTGACAGGTGTGAGATGGTACCGCATTGTTGTTTTGATTTACATCTCTCGGATATGTGACTTTGAGCATGTTTTACTGTGTCTCTTGGCCTTCCGTCTGTCTTCTTTTGAAAATATTCTGTTTAGGTCCGTTGCCCATTTTTTTATTGGATCATTTATCTTCTTTTTATTAAGTTGTATAAGCTGCCTGTAGATGTTGGAAATTAAACCTTTATCCGTGATAGCATTTGCAAATATGTTCTCCCATGCAGTGGGCTTTCTTGTTGTTTTGTTGATTGTTTCTTTTGCTATAAAAAAGCTTTTTATTTTGATGTAGTCCCATTTGTTAATTTTCTCTTTAGCTTCCACTGGCCTAGGGGCAGTGTCAGTGAAGAAGTTCTTTTGGCATATGTGTGAGATTTTGTTGCCTGTGGATTCCTCTAGTATTTTTATGGTTTCCTGTCTTATGTTTAAGTCCTGTATCCATTTTGAGTTTATTTTTGTGTATGGTGTAAGTTGTTGATCTAGTTTCATTTTTTTTGCTTGTATCTGTCCAATTTTCCCAACACCATTTATTGAAGAGACTGTCTTGACTCCATTGTATGTTCATGCCTCCTTTGTCAAATATTAACTGAGCATAGTGGTTTGGATCGATATCTGGATTCTCTATTCTGTTTCATTGATCTATATTTGTGTTCTTGTGCCAGTACCAGGCTGTTTTGAGAAGAGTGGCTTATAATACAGATTGCAATCTGGGTATTGAGATCCCTCCTACTTTATTCTTCTTTCTCAGGATTCCTGTGGCTATTCGGGGTCTTTTTATATTCCAGATGAATTTTTGGAGAGTTCTTTTTTTTTTTATTGAGGTATTATATCTGTACATATCTTACCATTGTCCCCCCACCCCACCCCACACCCATACATGCCCTCACCCCCCAGAGTTTTGCGTCCATTGGTTATGCTTATATTCATGTATACAAGTCCTTTGTTTGATTTCTTATCTCCCCCACCTCTCCCTAACCTTCCCCCTGTAATTTGACAGTCTGTTTGATGCTTTACTGTCTCTGTATCTATCTTTTTGTTCATCAGTTTATAATGTTCTTTATTATCCATAAATGAGTGAGATCATGTGGTATTTTTCTTTCATTGACTGGCTTATTTCACTCAGCATAATGTTCTCCAATTCCATCCAGGTTGCTGCAAATGATGAGAATTCCTTCTTTTTTATGGCAGCATAGTATTCCATTGTGTAGATGTACCACAGTTTTCTGATCCAGTCATCTGCTGACGGGCACCTAGGCTGTTTCCAAATCTTAGCTATTGTAAATTGTGCTGCTATGAACATAGTGGTGCATATATCCTTTCTGATTGGTGTTTCTAGTTTCTTCGGATATATTCCCAGGAGTGGGATTACTGGGTCAAATGGGAGTTCCATTTTCAGTTTTTTAAGGAAACTCCATACTGTTCTCCACAGTGGCTGAACCAGTCTGCATTCCCACCAGCAGTGCACGAGGGTTCCTTTTTCTCCACATCCTCGCCAGCACTTGTCGTTTGTTGATTTGTTGATGATAGCCATTCTGACAGGTGTGAGATGGTACAGCATTGTTGTTTTGATTTGCATTTCTTGGATAATATGTGACTTTGAGCATGATTTCATGTGTCTCTTGGCCTTCCGTCTGTCTTCTTTTGAAAATATTCTGTTTAGGTCCATTGCCCATTTTTTTATTGGATCATTTATCTTCTTTTTATTATGTTGCATACGCTGCCTGTAGATGTTGGAGATTAAACCTTTATCCGTGGTAGCATTTGCAAATATGTTCTCCCATAGAGTGGGCTTTCTTGTTGTTTTGTTGATTGTTTCTTTTGCTGTAAAAAAGCTTTTTATTTTAATGTAGTCCAATTTGTTTATTTTTTCTTTAGCTTCCATTGCCCTAGGGGTAGTGTCAGTGAAGAAGTTCTTTTGGCATATATCTGAGATTTTGTTGCCTGTGGATTCCTCTAGTATTTTTATGGTTTCCCGTCTTATGTTTAAGTCCTGTATCCATTTGAGTTTATTTTTGTGTATGGTGTAAGTTGGTGATCTAGTTTCATTTTTTTGCATGTATCTGTCCAACTTTCCCAACACCATTTATTGAAGAGACTGTCTTGACTCGATTGTGTGTTCATGCCTCCTTTGTCAAATATTAATTGAGCATAGTGGTTTGGATCGATATCTGGATTCTCTATTCTGTTTCATTGATCTATATGTGTGTTCTTGTGCCAGTACCAGGCTGTTTTGAGAACAGTGGCTTTGTAATACAGCTTGAAATCTGGTATTGAGATCCCTCCCACTTTATTCTTCTTTCTCAGGATTGCTGTGGCTATTCGGGGTCTTTTTTTATTCCAGATGAATTTTTGGAGAGTTCTTTCTTGGTCTCTGAAATATGCTGTTGGTATTTTGATGGGGAGTGCATTGAATCTGTAGGTT
The DNA here is from genome assembly GCF_027574615.1 of Eptesicus fuscus. Taxonomy (NCBI): domain Eukaryota; kingdom Metazoa; phylum Chordata; class Mammalia; order Chiroptera; family Vespertilionidae; genus Eptesicus; species Eptesicus fuscus. The sequence continues at coordinate 30,582,502 of NC_072473.1, forward strand.
CCTTTGGGTAGTATGGACATTTTAATGATGTTGATTCTACCAATCCAGGAACATGGTATGTTCTTCCCACTGTTTATGTCTTCCTCTATCTCTTTTTTCAGTGTCCTGTAGTTTTCCGTGTATAGGTCTTTTACCTCCTTAGTTAAGTTTATTCCTAGGTATCTTAATTTTTTTGGTGCGATGGTAAATGGGATTGCTTTTTTAGTCTCTCTTTCTATAAGTTCACTCTTGGTGTATAGATATGCCATAGATTTATTGGCGTTAATTTTGTATCCCGCTACATTGCCGAATTCATTTATTAAGTCTATTAGTTTTTTGATGGATTCTTTTGGGATTTTTTGTACAATATCATATCATCTGCAAATAAGGACAGCTTCACTTCTTCTTTTCCAATTTGATGCCTCTTATTTCTTCTTCTTGCCTAATTGCGATAGCTAATACTTCCAGTACTATGTCAAACAGGAGTGGTGAGATTGGGCATCCCTGTCTTGTTCCTGTTCTTAGGGGAAATGGTTTTAGTTTTTGCCCATTGAGTATGATGTTTGCTGTGGGTTTATCATATATAGCTTTTATTATGTTGAGGTATGATCCTTCTATTCCCACCTTGTTGAGAGTTTTTATCAAGAAAGGGTGATGGGTTTTGTCAAATGCTTTTTCTGCATCAATTGATATGACTATGTGATTTTTATCTCTCAATTTGTTTATGTGATGTATCACGTTTATTGATTTGTGGATATTGTACCATCCTTGCATTCCTGGGATAAATCCTACTTGGTCATGGTGTATGATCTTTCTGATGTATTGCTGGAGCTGATTTGCTAGAATTTTGTTGAGGATTTTGGCATCTATGTTCATGAGGGATATTGGCCTGTAATTCTCTTTCATTGTGTTGTCTTTATCTGGTTTTGGTATTAGGGTGATGCTGGCTTCATAGAAGGAGCCTGGAAGTGTTCCTTCCTCTTGAATTTTTTGGAATAGTCTGAGGAGGATAGGTTTTAGTTCTTCCTTGAAAGTTTGGTAAAACTCTCCTGTGAAGCCGTCTGGCCCTGGGCTTTTGTTTGCCGGAAGCTTTTTGATGACTACTTCAATTTCTTCCATAGTTACTGGCCTATTGAGCTGTTTAGATTCTTCCTGATTCAGTTTTGGAAGGTTGTATTTTTCTAGGAATATGTCCATTTCCTCCAGGTTGTCCAGTTTGTTGGAATAGAGTTGTTCGTAGTATTTTTTAACAATCCTTTGTATTTCGTCGGGATCTGTTGTTATTTCACCTCTTTCATTTCTGATTTTGTTTATTTGGGTCCTCTCTCTTTGCTTCTTGGTGAGCCTGGCTAGAGGTCCATCAATCTTGTTTATCCTTTCAAAGAACCAGCTCTTGGTTTTGTTGAATTTTGTATTGTTTCTTTGGTCTCTATGTTCTTTATCTCCGCTCTGATCTTTATTATTTCTTTCCTTCTGCTTACAATGGGCTTTTCTTGTGCTCTTTCTCACTTTGAGTTGTTGGGTTAGGTAATTTATTTTTTGTTTCTTGTTTTTTTGCAGTAGGCTTGTAGAGCTATGAACTTCCCTCTCAGGACTGCTTTCGCTGTGTCCCATAGATTTTTAATTGTTGTGTTTTCATTGTCATTTCTTGCCATAATGTTTTTTATTTCTTCCTTTATGTCTTTGGTAACACAGTCATTGTTTAATAGCATGCTGTTTAGTCTCCATGTGTTTGATTTCTTTGAGTTTTTTTTTATTCACTGAGCCAAACCAGTTTCGGCAAGTTTTTTTTTTTTTTTTATTGTAGTTGATTTCTAGTTTTATGCCACTGTAATCTGAGGAGATACTTGATATGATTTCTATCTTCTTGAATTTGGAGCGACTTTGCCTATGTCCTAAAATATGGTCTATCTTTGAAAATGACCCATGTGCACTTGAGAAGAATGTATCTGTGCCTTTGGGGTGAAATGTTCTGAAGATGTCGATTAATTCCATCTGGTCTAGTGAGTCATTTAGGATTGATGTTTCTTTACTGATTTTTTGTTTAGAGGATTTGTTCAATAGTGATAGTGGGATATTGAAGTCTCCTACTATGATTGTATTGCTGTCAATCTCTCCTTTGATATCTTTCAGGAGTTTTTTAGTGTATCTTGGTGCTCCTGTATTGGGTGCATATATATTTACCAGAGTTATTTCTTCTTGTAGGATTGCTCCCTTTAGTATTATGAAGTGGCCTTCATTATCTCTTGTTTTGTCCTTCACTTTGAGATCTAATTTGTCAGATATAAGTATTGCTACCCCAGCTTTTTTTTAATTTCCATTCGCCTGGAAAACCTTTTTCTATCCCTTTACTCTCAGTCTGTATGCGTCCTTTTTTTTGAGGTGGGTTTCCTGTAGACAGCAGATATATGGGTTTTGTTTTCTTATCCAATCTGTTACCCTGTGTCTTTTGATTGGGGCATTCAATCCACTTACATTTAAAGTTCTTATTGATAGGTACTTATTTGTTGCCATTTTTATTCTATACCCCTGTGTTCCTTCTTTGCTTCCTATTTCTTTCTTTCTTTCTTTTCTTTTTTTTTTTTTTACAGCAGACCCTTTAACATTTCTTTCATTGCTGGTTTGGTGGTGATAAACTACCTTAATCCTTTTTAGTCTGTGAAGCTCCTGATTTCACCTTCAATTTTGATTGATAGCCTTGCTTGGTACAGTATTCTTGGATTGAGACCCTTCCTTTGCATGACTTTGTATATTTCATTCCATTCCCTTCTGGCCTGATGAGTTTCTGTTGAGAAATCAGTTGCTAGTCTGATGGGGGTTCCTTTGTATGTAACTGTCTGTCTCTCTCTGGCCGCTTTTAAGATTCTGACTTTGTCATTGGTGTTTGCCAACTTAATTATAATGTGCCTTGGCGTTGGTCTTTTGGGGTTCATTTTGCTTGGAACCCTGTGAGCTTCTTGGATTTGTGTGGGTTTTTTCTTCCCTATATCAGGGAAATTTTCTGTTATTATTTCTTCAAACATGTTTTCTATTCCTTGCTCAGTTTCCTTTCCTTCTGGTACCCCTATTATCCTGATGTTGTTTTGTTTCGTGTTGTCCCGAAATTCCCTTAGGCTCTCCTCATTCTTTCTAATTTTTGTTTCTAGAAGCTGTTGTAATTGGGTATTTTTTTCCATCTTGTCTTCTAGCTCACTGATGCAGTCCAATCCTTCTAGTCTACTCTTGATGCTTTCTATTGAGTTCTTTACAGCAGTGATGTCATTTTTCATTTCTTCTTGGTTCTTCTTCATTTCCTCTTGGTTCTTACTCATATTGTCGAATTTGTCTTCCATCCTTTTCAGCCACCTTATGACCATTTCTCTGAATTCTTTCTCTGATAGGTTGTTTGCCTCTAAATCGTTTACTTCCTTTTCTGGTGATGCCTGCTTTTCTTTCCTATGGGGGCTAGTTCTTTGTCTCCCCATGGTCTCTCTTCTCCAGATGTCTGGTTATGTAGTTCTCTCTCTCCGGCGTTGATTTAAAGGTACAAAATTCAACACAACAAGGCACAACACACAAGGCACTGAACAGAATTGTATTCACGATATTAATAACCTCCAATAAAGGTGACCACCAAAGAAAGACAAATTAGGGAATAGGAGAGGAAGAGGAAGAGTAAAAGGAAAGAACAACAACAACAAAAAAAGAGTGTGAATCTGAACTTGGGAAAAGAGGAAAAAAAAAGAAAAGAAACAAAAATAAGAGAGACAAGAACGATACTAAGAGAGACAAGGGGAACAAACTATATATATGGGGAGTAAACTCCAGTATAACAACCACTAATCCCAGCAAATTCCTGCAACACGAGCCTGGAGATTAATACAAACTGCAACACCAACTTAAGTTGTGGTTGGGTGAGGCAAGGGAAAACAAAAGTAAAAAACAAACAAAAACAGAGCAAACAAAAGAACCAACCAAACAAACAAAAAGAATAATCAAGAGGAGTTTCGAAAAATGGCGAAGGAATAGAGTCGGGTTTGGAGTCTGTTCCTGGGGCGGAGAGTCGGAGCAGCAGAGGCTCGCAGAGGTAGTGTATGTGGGCAAGCCAAGGGACAGCTAAACTCCAGGAGAAGGCGGGGGAGTGCTGGGCAGTGTTCCTCTGACTGCGCAGCACCCACAGGGGCTGGGTCCCCTCCTGGAGCTGCGGGCTTGCCGGGCGCCTCGCCATCTTGCAAGGAAAGGAGGATTTTAGTGGAAACCTGACTTTCCGTGACAACTGCAAACACTGAACTGCTGGGAGCACCAGACCACCGGTCCCCTATCAGCGCAAACATTCGGATTCAAAGAAACTCTTCACTGCACCACAGAAAGGTCAGATTTCGCCTGAAATGAGCGGCGGTTTCTAATCCCCGCGGTGGGTGAGGGAAGCGCTGGGTGAGGGAAGCGCGGCAGCCGCAGGACCGGCAGGAGCCGGGAGGTCTGTGCCTAGAAAAATCGACGGCAGTTGGAACTGCCGTGATCCGTGAATGAGGAGGGGGGTCTTCTGAGCTGCTAACAGAAGTGAGCTCTTGAAAGCAACTCATTTTAATCTGACGAGGAGGGTAAGACTAAGAATTTTCAAAGGGGGGCAGGCTCCTTAGCCTGGTGCACAGACCCACGGTCCGCACACCTGGGGGGCTCTTTCCGACTCTGATTGCTAAGCCCAACACATACAAAAACCCAGGTGGAAACCCTGAAAGACTGCAGGGGGAAGGTGTTTTTTCAGAACCTGGGGACCAGAGCTGCGTGTGACCATCAGAGAGGCAGCTCTGAGGTGCACACCTCCACAAGCTCTGAGGCGCATGCCTCCACAAGGTAGTGAGTGCCATAGAGGGGAAAAAAAAAAAAAGAGCTAGAGAGGCCCGGAAGTCAATTCAGAAACACTGCCACCCAGGGGCTGAAACGCTAATTGTCTCTGGTGTAATCAAAAATAAATACGAGAAATTAAGACACGGCTGGCTTAAAAAGCAGGACTGGCTTCCAACACTGAGGAGCCCTGGAATGAAGCTGAACTGAAATACCGCCCAGACTGGGAAAAAGGCATACCAAACAGAATAATAGAGGAAGTGAATGACAGCCGCTACTGCACATTTTAGTCTTCCTATTTTTTAATTTTCAATTCTTTTTTCAATTTTTTAAATTTTTTATTCTCATATTTTTTATTTTCATTTTTGCATCTTTTACTTAAGAAACTAATTTTTTTTCTTTTTCCTCACTCGATTTTCACCTTTTTAATTATTACATTTTTATTTTCAATCAGCACTATTATTACTATTATTTTACCTTTTTTTTTTAATGTCATTTGATTTTCTCTTTCTTTTATTTTTGGATTAGTGTCCTACATTCGATTTGCATCTTTCCCTTACAATCGCTTTACCCTATCTCAAAGCTAACATTATGCCATCACTCTCCTCCTAACCTTTCCCCTTTTGGTCCCCAGTTTATCTTAACCCTTTCTGGCTTTAGATTTTCCCTACTTTTTCAGTTTACTCCCTGCTAAAACTTCACCCTACTTATATATCTAATTCCCAACCCCCTGCTCCAAATCCATACCAACCTCTCTCTACGCTACCTTAAAAAAATTATTTTTCTCTCGGGCCTTTTGTTGTTGTTTGCTTGAATGTTGATTAGATTGAATTGTTATGATTTTTTATGAGATTGTTTTGATTATTCTTTTTGTTGGTTTGGTTGGTTCTTTTGTTTGCTTTGTTTTTGTTTGTTTTTTACTTTTGTTTTCCCTTGCCTCACTTGATATTAGCTGCTGTTGCAGTTTGTATTAATCTCCAGGCTCGTGTTGCTGGAATTTGCTGGGAATAGTGGTTGTTCTAGTGGAGTTTACTCCCCATATATATAGTTTGTTCCCCTTTTCTCTCTTAGTATCATTCTTGTCTCTCTCACTTTTTTTTCTTTTCTTTTTGTTTTCTGTTATTTCTTTTTCTTTTCTTTCTTTCTGCTCTTTTCCCAAGTTCAGATTCACACTCTTTGTTTTTTTTTTTTCTTTGTTGTTCTTTCTTTTTACTCTCCCTCTTCCACTCCTATTCCCTAATTTGTCTTTCTCTGGTGGTTACCTTTATTGGAGGTTATTAATATCGTGAATACAATTCTGTTCAGTGCCTTGTCTGTTGTGCCTGGTTGTGTTGTATTTTATACCTTTAAATCAACGCCAGAGAGAGAAATCTATATAACCAGATATCCGGAGAAGAGAGACCATGAGGAGACAAAGATACAGCCCCCACAGGAAAGAGAAGCAGGCATCACCAGAAAAGGAAGTAAACGATTTAGAGGCAAACAACCTATCAGAGAAAGAATTCAGAGAAATGGTCATAAAGTGGCTGAAAAGGATGGAAGACAAATTCGACAATATGAGTAAGAACCAAGAAGAAATGAAGAAGAACCAAGAAGAAATGAAAAATGACATCGCTGCTGTAAAGAACTCAATAGAAAGCATCCAGAGTAGACTAGATGAAGCAGAGGACCGCATAAGTGAGCTAGAAGACAAGATGGAAAAAAATACCCAATTACAACAGCTTCTAGAAACAAAAATTAGAAAGACTGAGGAGAGCGTAAGGGAACTTCGGGACAATACAAAACAAAACAACATCAGGATAATAGGGGTGCCAGAAGGAAAGGAAACTGAGCAAGGAATAGAAAACCTGTTTGAAGAAATAATAACAGAAAACTTCCCTGATATAGGGAAGAAAAAACCCACACAAATCCAAGAAGCTCACAGAGTTCCAAGCAAAATGAACCCCAAAAGACCAACGCCAAGGCACATTATAGTTAAGTTGGCAAACACCAACGACAAAGTCAGAATCTTAAAAGCGGCCAGAGAGAGACAGACAGTTACATACAAAGGAACCCCCATCAGACTAGCAACTGATTTCTCAACAGAAACTCATCAGGCCAGAAGGGAATGGAATGAAATATACCAAGTCATGCAAAGGAAGGGTCTAAATCCAAGAATACTGTACCCAGCAAGGCTATCAATCAAAATTGAAGGTGAAATCAGGAGCTTCACAGACAAAAAAGGACTAAGGGAGTATATCACCACCAAACCAGCAATGAAAGAAATGCTAAAGGGTCTGCTGTAAAAAAAAAAAGAAAGAAAGAAAGAAAAAATAGGAAGCAAAGAAGGTACACAGGGGTATAGAATAAAAATGGCGTCAAATAAGTACCTATCAATAATAACTTTAAATGTAAATGGATTGAATGCCCCAATCAAAAGACACAGGGTAACAGACTGGATAAGAAAACAAAACCCAGATATCTGCTGTCTACAGGAAACCCACCTCAAAAAAAAGGATGCATACAGACTGAGAGTAAAGGGATGGAAAAAGGTTTTCCAGGCAAATGGAAATGAAAAAAAAGCTGGGGTTGCAATACTTATATCTGACAAATTAGATCTCAAAGTGAAGGACATAACAAGAGATAATAAAGGCCACTTCATAATACTAAAGGGAGAAATCCAACAAGAAGAAATAACTCTGGTAAACATATATGCACCCAATACAGGAGCACCAAGATACATTAAAAAACTCCTGGAAGATATCAAAGGAGAGATTGACAGTAATACAATCATAGTAGGAGACTTCAATACACCACTATCACCATTGGACAAATCCTCTAAACAAAAAATCAGTAAAGAAACATCAATCCTAAATGACTCACTAGAACAGATGGAATTAATCGACATCTTCAGAACATTTCACCCCAAAGCCACAGAATATACATTCTTCTCAAGTGCACATGGGTCATTTTCAAAGATAGACCATATGTTAGGACATAGGCAAAGTCTCTCCAAATTCAAGAAGATAGAAATCATATCAAGTATCTTCTCAGATCACAGTGGCATAAAACTGGAAATCAACTACAATAAAAACAACTCAAAGAAATTAAACACTTGGAGACTAAACAGCATGCTATTAAACCATGACTGGGTTACCAAAGACATCAATGAAGAAATAAAAAACATCATGGCAACAAACGACAATGAAAACACAACAATCCAAAATCTATGGGACACAGCGAAAGCAGTCCTGAGAGGGAAGTTCATAGCTCTACAAGCCTACTTCAAAAAACAAGAAACAATGGTAATAAATTACCTAACCCAACAACTCAAAGAGTTAGAGAGAGAGCAACAAGATAAGCCCAGTGTAAGCAGAAGGAAAGAAATAATAAAGATCAGAGCGGAGATAAACGACATAGAGACCAAAGAAACAATACAAAAGATCAACAAAACCAAGAGCTGGTTCTTTGAAAGGAAAAACAAGATTGATGGACCTCTAGCCAGGCTCACCAAGAAGCAAAGAGAGAGGACCCAAATAAACAAAATCAGAAATGAAAGAGGTGAAATAACAACAGATCCCGACGAAATACAAAGGATTGTTACAAAATACTACGAACAACTCTATTCCAACAAACTGGACAACCTAGAGGAAATCGACATATTCCTAGAAAAATACAACCTTCCAAAACTCAATCAGGAAGATTCTAAACAGCTCAACATGCCAGTAACCATGGAAGAAATTGAAGCAGTCATCAAAAAGCTTCCGGCAAACAAAAGCCCGGGGCCAGATGGCTTCACAGGAGAGTTTTATCAAACTTTCAAGGAAGAACTAAAACCTATCCTCCTCAGACTATTCCAAAAAATTCAAGAGGAAGGAACACTTCCAGGCTCCTTCTATGAAGCTAGCATCACCCTAATACCAAAACCAGATAAAGACAACTCAATGAAAGAGAATTACAGGCCAATATCCCTCATGAACATTGATGCCAAAATCCTCAACAAAATTCTAGCAAATTGGCTCCAGCAGTACATCAGAAAGATCATACACCATGACCAAGTAGGATTTATTCCAGGAATGCAAGGATGGTACAATATCTGCAAATCAATAAACGTGATACATCACATAAACAAATTGAGAGATAAAAATCACATAGTCATATCAATAGATGCAGAAAAAGCATTTGACAAAATCCAACACCCTTTCTTGATAAAAACTCTCAACAAGGTGGGAATAGAAGGCTCATACCTCAACATAATAAAAGCTATTTATGATAAACCCACAGCAAACATCATACTCAATGGGCAAAAACTAAAACCATTTCCCCTAAGAACAGGAACAAGACAGGGATGCCCACTCTCACCACTCCTGTTTGACATAGTACTGGAAATATTAGCTATCGCAATTAGGCAAGAAGAAGAAATAAGAGGCATCAAATTGGAAAAGAAGAAGTGAAGCTGTCCTTATTTGCAGATGACATGATATTGTACATAAAAAACCCAAAAGATTCCATCAAAAAACTAGTAGACTTAATAAATGAATTCGGCAATGTAGCGGGATACAAAATTAACACCAAGAAATCTATGGCTTTTCTATACACCAATAATGAACTTACAGAAAGAGAGACTAAAGAAGCAATCCCATTTACCATCGCACCAAAAAAATTAAGATACCTAGGAATAAACTTAACTAAGGAGGTAAAAGACCTATACGCAGAAAACTACAGGACACTGAAAAAAGAGATAGAGGAAGACGTAAACAGATGGAAGAACATACCATGTTCCTGGATTGGTAGAATCAACATCATTAAAATGTCCATACTACCCAAAGCAATCTACAGATTCAATGCACTCCCCATCAAAATACCAACAGCATATTTCACAGACCTAGAAAGAACTCTCCAAAAATTCATCTGGAATAAAAAAAGACCCCGACTAGCCTCAGCAATCCTCAGAAAGAAAAATAAAGTAGGTGGGATCTCAATACCAGATTTCAAGCTGCATTACAAAGCCACTGTTCTCAAAACAGCCTGGTACTGGCACAAGAACACACATATTGATCAATGGAACAGAATAGAGAACCCAGATATCGACCCAAACCACTATGCTCAATTAATATTTGACAAAGGAGGCATGAACATACAATGGAGTCAAGACAGTCTCTTCAATAAATGGTGTTGGGAAAGTTGGACAGATACATGCAACAAAATGAAACTAGATCACCAACTTACACCATATACAAAAATAAACTCAAAATGGATACAGGACTTAAACATAAGACGGGAAACCATAAAAATACTAGAGGAATCCACAGGCAACAAAATCTCAGACATATGCCACAAGAACTTCTTCACTGACACTGCCCCTAGGGCAATGGAAGCTAAAGAGAAAATTAACAAATGGGACTACATCAAAATAAAATCTTTTTTACAGCAAAAGAAACCATCAACAAAACAACAAGAAAGCCCACTGCATGGGAAAACATATTTGCAAATGCTATCACTGATAAAGGTTTAATCTCCAACATCTACAGGCAGCTTATGCAACTTAATAAGAGGAAGATAAATGATCCAATAAAAAAATGGGCAACAGACCTAAACAGAATATTTTCAAAAGAAGACAGAAGGAAGGCCAAGAGACACATGAAAACATGTTCAAAGTCACTTATTATCTGAGAGATGCAAATCAAAACAACAATGAGGTACCATCTCACACCTGTCAGAATGGCTATCATCAACAAATCAACAAACAACAAGTGTTGGCGAGGATGCGGAGAAAAAGGAACCCTCGTGCACTGCTGGTGGGAATGCAGATTGGTGCAGCCACTGTGGAGAACAGTATGGAGTTTCCTCAAAAAACTGAAAATGGAACTCCCATTTGACCCAGTAATCCCACTCCTGGGAATATATCCGAAGAAACTAGAAACACCAATCAGAAAGTATATATGTACCACTATGTTCATAGCAGCACAATTTACAATAGCTAAGATTTGGAAACAGCCTAGGTGCCCATCAGCAGATGACTGGATCGGAAAACTGTGGTACATCTACACAATGGAATACTATGCTGCCATAAAAAAGAAGGAATTCTCATCATTTGCAGCAACCTGGATGGAATTGGAGAACATTATGCTAAGTGAAATAAGCCAGTCAATGAAAGAAAAATACCACATGATCTCACTCATTTAGGGATAGTAAAGAACATTATAAAGTGGTGAACAAAAAGATAGATACCGAGACAGTAAAGCATCAAACAGACTTTCAAATTACAGGGGGAAAGTTTGGGAAAGGTGGGGGAGTTATGAAATCAAACGAAGGACTTGTATGCATGCATATAAGCATAAACAATGGACGCAAAACTCTGGGGGGGAGGGCATGTGTGGGTGTGGGGTGGGGGGGTAATAGTAAGATATGTACACATATAATACCTCAATAAAAATATTATTAAAAAAAAGAATAATCAAAACAATCTCATAAGAAAGCATAAAAATTCAATCTAATCAACATTCAAGCAAACAACAACAAAAGGCCAGAGAGAAAAACAATTTTTTCAGATAGCGTAGAGAGAGGTATATATGGACTTGGAGCAGGGAGTTGGGAATTAGATATATAAGTAGGGTGAAATTTTAGCAGAGGGTAGACTGAAAAAGTAGGGAAAATCTAAAGCCAGATAGGATTCAGATAAACAGGAGACCAAAAGGGGAAAGGTTAGGAGGAGAGTGATGGCATAATGTTAGCGTTGAGATAGGGTAAAACGATTGTAAGGGAAAGATGCAAATAGAATGTAGGACACTAATCCCAAAATAAAAGAAAGAGAAAATCAAATGACATTAAAAAAAAGTAAAATAATAGTAATAATAATGTTGATTGAAAATAAAAATGTAATAATTAAAAAGGTGAAAATCGAGTGAGGAAAAAGCAAAAAATTTAGTTTCTTAAGTAAAAGATGCAAAAAATGAAAATAAAAAATTAGAATTAAAAATTTAAAAAAAATTTAAAAAAGAATTTAAAATAAAAAATAGGAAGACTAAAATGTGCAGTAGTGGCTGTCCTTCACTTCCTCTATTATTCTGTTTGGTACACCTGTTTCCCAGTCTGGGCGGTATTTCAGCTCCCTTCCTTCACTGCTCCTCAGCGTTGTAAGCCAGTCCTGATTTTTAAGCCGGCCGTGTCTTAATTTCTTGTATTTATTTTTTATTACACCAGAGGCAATTAGCATTTTGGCCCCTGGGTTCCAGTGTTTCTGAATTGACTTCCGGGCCTCTCTAGCTTTTTTTTTTTTCCCCCCTCTATGGCACTCACTACCGGTTTGTGGAGGTGTGCGCCTCAGAGCTGCCTCTCTGATGGTCACACCCAGCTCTGCTCCCCAGGTTCCGAAAAAACAACTTCCCCCTGCAGTCTTTCAGGGTATTCCCCAACTGGGTTTTCCTATGTATTGGGCTTAGTAATCAGAGTCGGAAAGAGCCCAAGTATGCTGACAGTGTGTTTTCGTGCAAGACTAAGGAGCCTGCACTCCTTTGAAAATTCTTAGTCTGACCCTCCTCGTCAGATTAAAATGAGTTGCTTTTAAGAGGTCACTTCTGTTAGCAGCTCAGATGACCCCCTTCCACATTCATGGGTCACTGCAGCTCCAACTGCCACAGATTTTTCTAGGCACAAATCTCCCAGGTCCTGCCGGTCCTGCGGGGATGAGAAACCACACCTTATCCCGGGCGAAATCTGACCTTTTTGTGGTGCAGTGAAGAGTTCCTTTGAATCCGAATGTTTGCGCCGATAGGGGACCGGTGTTCTGGTGCTCACAGCTGTTCAGTGTTTGCAGTTGTCGCCCAAAGTCAGGTTTCCAATAAAATCCTCCTTTCCTTGCAAGATGGCGAGGCCCCCGGTGATCCCGCAGCTCCAGTAGGGGACCCAGCCCCTGTGGGTGCTGCACGGTCTGGGGAACCCTGCCCAGCACTCCCCCACCTTCTCCTGAAATTTAGCTGTCCCTTAGCTTGCCAACATACACTCGCCCTGCAAACCTCTGTGGCTCCTACTCTCCGCCCCAGGACCAGACTCCAAACACGACTCTATTCAGCTGCCATTTTGAGCAGAACGTCACCTTTTCTTTTTGCTCTCTTTCTAACTCTTTGAGTTGTAAGGTTAGGTAATTTATTACCATTGTTTCTTGTGTTTTTTTTTTTTTTTTCCTGTAGTGTTGTAGAGCTATGAACTTCCCTCTCAAGACTGCTTTCATTGTGTTCCATAGATTTTGGATTATTTGGTTTTCATTGTCATTTGTTGCCATGATGCTTTTTATTTCTTCTTTGATCTCTCTGGTAATCCAGTCATTGTTCAATAGCATGCTATTTAGTCTCCAGGTATTTGATTTTTTTATTGTTTTTATTGTAGTTTCACTGCTTATTTCTTGTGTGTGCCCTAACCCAGGGTCAAACTTGCAATATTAGCATATTGGGGTGGTGCTTTAAACAAATGAGCTATCTTGCTAAGTCTGGTCCTTGCTTTTCCTTTTTTTTTTTTAAAATATATTTTATTGATTTTTTACAGAGAAGAAGGGAGAGGGATAGAGAGTTAGAAACATCGATGATAGAGAAACACCGATCAGCTGCCTCTTGCACATCCCCTACTGGGGATGTGCCAGTAACCAAGGTACATTCCTTGACCGGAATCGAACCCGGGACCTTTCAGTCCGCAGGCCGACGCTCTATCCACTGAGCCAAACCGGTTTCGGCTGGTCCTTGCTTTTCATTACTTTGAATATTTCATTCTAATCTCTTCTTGCCCTGGAATATTTCTGTTGAGAAATCAGTGACAGTCTCATGCGAGCTCCCTAATATGTCCTTTTCCTGGTACTTTTAGGATTTTATTTTATTATTTTATTTTTTTGTACTTTTAAGATTTTATCTTTGTCTTTAATCTTGCTATTTTATTTATGGTGTTTCTTGATGAGGACTTCTTTGGGTTCATCTTGTTTGGGACTCTCTGTGTCCATGGGACTTCTTGGATCTGTGTGTCTTTTTTGATTACCAGACATCATTTCTTCAAATAGATTCTCAATCCTTTGCTCTCTCTTTTTTTCTGGTACCTCTATGATGCATATGTTGTTATGATTCATGTTATCCAAAAGGTCTCTTCATCTACCCTCATTTTTTAAAAGTTACTTGTTCTTTTTGCTACTCTGGTTAGGTTTTTTTCTATTACATTGTCTCCCAAATTACTGATTTGATCCTCTGCTTCATCTAACCTACTGTTTATTCCTTCTAGTGTATATTCTTCATTACAGGTAATGGATTCTTCATTTCTGACTGATTCTTTTTAATGGCCTATAAGTCCTCTTTTATGCTTACTATCTCTTTAAGTTCTTGATGAGTACATCTCTTCTTTCCTTACATTTTTTAAACATCCTTATTACCATTGTTTTGAACCCTGCATCTGGTACATTGCTTGCCTTTAATACATTTAGTTGTTGTTTTTCTGGTGATTTTTCCTGTTCTTTCATTTAAGGAATATTTATTTGTATCTTCATTTGGCTTCTTCTCTGCATTTGTTTGTAGATCTTCTATGTCTCCCAGTCTTGGTAGGGTGGCCTTATGTAATAGAGTTATTGTGGGACCCAGTGGTACAGTATCTTTGATCACCTGAGCTTGGTGCTTCAGGAATGTCTTTTGTGTGGTTTGTGTGATCCATCCTATTGTAGTTGAATCTTGATTGCTGTTGGTTTGTGCATATGTGGGGTCAATCATCAGGCTGGCTGACTGTAAAGATTGACCCTGATCACAATGTATGGGCTGCCTTGCAGGTGCTGATCACACAGAGTGGAATTCACCTCAGTAGGTTTTGGTGCCTGCAGAGATCTCTCTTTGGATGTGTTGCTTGTATAAATAATTGGATCCTGCTATGATGTTGTATAAAGCTCACTACTGAGGTGTTGGTTCTGGGACATCTTTGGAGGGACTCTGGTGCAAGTCAATGTCAGAAGCTGCCTGTGAGTGGCCATGAGCAACCTATTTGGAGCTACACAATGATCCACAGTTTGTGGATACATCTTCTGGGCCTGTGTATGCCTGGAAAGGCCAAGATGTGCACCAAGGCTGGTTTCTACCAGCACTGAACCTGAGGGCAGGTCAGCAAATAATCCCAAGGCACACTGAGATATGCCTTCACCTACCTCCCCCTGATGACTCCCTTGGACATTTATTGTTAGCTGCCTGTTAGGATCAGTCACTGAAAGAATCTCTGGTGGTATTCAAGTTGCATGAGGAAGGTTCTCAATGAGTCATCTAGTAGAGACACGTGGTGTTCACTAAATTGATACAGGTTCAAACTTAGTGCCAGTGTGGGTCTGAGACCACTCGGCAAAAGTTCCAGGGTATATGTTGCCCCCCACAAGGTGCCCACAGCCTTATGTGTTGGGGTGGGGTCTTAGAGTAGGACCAGTGAGCTTATGAGGTCCAAACCGATGAAGATTTGGCCATGTGAAGGCGGGTGCTCTGCACTGGTTGGGTGTACAAGGGAAAAATGACCCTTGTCCTAGAGCCACACAACTCAGTCTTTCCCAGATTATGCCAAAAGCCTGAGTTTACCAGGGCAGGGCTATGGGAAATTGGGAGGGTGGGGCTAGTGGATCTCCAATGATGGGAAGCACCAGTTAGGCTTGGGAGAAGGAGGAAGAAGTGGCCCCCACCCCATAGCCACACAACTCAATCACTGACACACCTTGAGTCTGCCTGGACCTCTACAGCCCTGCCCAGGAAGCTGACACCTCATCATGGCTCAAACTATGCAGGGTGGATTTACAGGGATTCCAGAGGGTGGGGCTATTGCATTACCCCAGGATGACACTACAAGGAGGTGATTACTTCACCAAGAAATATGTCATCTGCAGTGTGGGAGAGGAACTCAGCACAGGGATCCTAACAGCTATACCTTCAACTCTTTTCCCAGAGTCAAACTCCAGTCTCTCTTTAATGCTACTCTAGTCTGCTCTGTCCTCCCTCTGTTGGAGCCCAAGGTGAGTGATGGCAAATTAGTTTTTGTGCGTTAGCCCTTTAAGAGTATGTTTATATCTCTAGCAGACTGCTGCCTTTCTCTGGCAGGCAGAATCTTCACTGATTTTCACATGCAGATGTTATATGGTCACCTCTTCCCAGCTCTGGTGCTCTGGGGTTGGGAGCCTGGCATAGAGTTGAGATCCCACACTTTTCAGGGGGAACCTCCCACAGCTGAGATATTCCTCAGGATTCTCAGCTTCCACTTGTGGGTGTGGGGCCAGCTCTTTTTGCATCTTCACCACATGTACCAGTGTCATGGCTTCTGTAAATCCTTGGTAATAAGACTTATCTTCAGCTAGTCTTTGGTTGATTATTCAGGTTAACTATTCTATATTTTTAGTTGTAATTCCAGTTTCGTCTTGGGAGGAGGTGAGTGTAGCTTTCATCTACTTTTCCGCCATCTTGGATCTCAAACTCTCATTATACTTCTTAAATATCTCTTTACTATATCTCATCTATTCTTCTCAACTGTCACTGCTCTTGGCCAAAACATCATCATTACTCAGCTGTATCTATGCATTCGCCTTCTAAGTGGACTTGTCTGCTTTCCTCCATTTTAGGTCCCCTGAAATTTTTTTCAGTAGAGTGCTACCAGAACAACTCTTCTAAAATGAAAAATGATCACATCATTTCTCTGCTGTAAATCTTTAAATGTCTTTATAATAACCACTCCTACTCCAGTGCAGTCTATGCCCCAACCATTCAAAATTATTTGCAGTTCACTGAAGATGTCATGTTCTCTCTTGCCTGTGTATTTACACATGCCATTCCTAATTTCTTGATTGTTTTCCTCTGTCTGGATATATCTTACATTAAGACTCTTCTTAGGCATCATATCTTCCAAAAGCCTTCTTTGTCATGCCCAGTCCAGATTAAGTGCCAGGTTAAAATATATTATCTATAGCAGTATTATATTGGCTAGCATTGTCATTGCCTATTTTTCCAGGTCTGTCTGTACAATAGATTGGTGAGCTCTTTGAGGGCAGAGACTGTGTCTTAGTAATCTTAGAGCTTCTGAATTATAATTTCTTAACTCTTTTTTGTGTTTTAGGATAATATATCTGCTCTTCTCAGCAAAGCTTCAGTTCTAGATTTTCTGTAAACCTGGCATTCTACAATTCTTCCATGGCAACACAAAGTCACTTAAAAATTGCCATCCTCTGAAACAAGTTGCCCAAAACTCAGAATACACAGTGTGTCTCCTTTCTTTGTTTTTAATTGAACTTATTAGAGGGACAATAGTTAACAAAATTATACAGGTTTCAGGTGCACAATTCCATAACACATCTTCTATACACTGTATTGTGTCTTCACCACACCAAGTCAAGTGTTCTTTCATCACCATTCATCCCTCCTGTAACCCACTCTCCTTTCTTGAAGTGAGGAAGAGAAAATACCTTCAAGCTGTGAGAACAAATGCAAGTTAGTATCTCAATAAATGATCCTGTAACAGAATAAAGATGCTATTTTAAGGACAATAAAGTTCCACTACTAGAAAAAAGTCTTGAGAGCTTCTAGTTTTTTCTGTTTCCTTTGCCTAAAGCAGCTCAAAATTTTCCATTGCTTTCTCTAAAGTACAAAATACACTTGGTAGTAATTGAAATAAATAGTGCATTCTGAATTCAGTTCAAAATTCAGTGAGTAATTATAATAAAATAAAGATTTCTCTAAATTAAAATGATAGGAATAGAAATAAAGTTTTTTTTATACCATGTTGGCGGGGGGGGGGGCTGATTCTAACATAATTTTTGAGTAGGAAATCATAGGATTTTAAAGATAAAAAGATCATCCCCTTTTCAAATAAGGAAACATCTCAGCATTGGAATGATCTCAAAAAAATTATTGTGTACACGTGTAATTTGTAAAAATACAGGATTCTAACTCCTACTCATTTTTCCAGAAAGGAAATGTCAACTTATTCTGCTTTCTATACCTGCCATATAATTTAGATTAGTTGGCCTTCAGGAGAAGATAGCCTCTAAAAATTGATCATCAGCAAAATACTTTCAAATTCAAATTGAAGCTTGCAGCATGCACCCACATTAAGTTGAGTCAATGAGCTGAGGGCAGTACACATGGTCTCAAACTTACAATGGTTCAACTTAATGATTGTTTGACTTTATGATGGTAAAAAATTGATAAACATTCAGTGCAATTTGTATTTTGAATTTTGATCTTTTCCTGGGTTACCACTAAATGGTAGATACTCTCTCATGATGCCAGGCATTATGCAGAGAGCAACAGCTCCAAGTCAGCCATACAATCATGAGGGTAATCAACTGATACTCTGTATTGTGTTACGAGGGTTTTTTGGATATTATGTTTTGTGTTTTTGCATCCCATCATGTCTTCAAAATACCTATGTGCGTCTTCTGCTTAGGGTGAAAAGAAGATAAGGAAGGCAATTACTCTTGAGATTATGTTCCAGATAATTGCCCAACTATAGTGTAATTTAAGGATTCTGAGCATGTTTAATGAAGGCTAAGCTAACCTATAATGTTTGGCAGGTTAAGTGTATTAAATGCATTTTTGACTTAAATATGTTTTCAATTTATGATGGATTTATCAGGATTTAAACCCATCATAAATTGAAGAGCATAATTATATTACAAATAGTGCTTTCACTCTACTTGAACATACTGAGAAGTAGTTATATTATACCTACTGAAATGGGAGTTTTGATTTCTGGAGAATCTCAATCTGAGAGCATAGGAGAGAGGTCAGAGGAAATATATGACAATGAAATAACTGAGGTCAATAAGAAAAACACAAGTAAAGCAATCTTCTCTTCAGAATGTGAAGTTCTGAAAGCCAGTTTTAATTTTTATTAATTCAATTTTATTATTTATTACAACTAATAATTACCTAGTAGCTAACACTTCCATAGCACATACTCTGTGGTGGGCATTTTTAGGTGCTTCATATACATTCATTCAAATCAGGGAAGTAGGCACTATTATAATTTCCATTATTACAGATGAGGAGACTGAGGCATAGAGAGGTTAAATAACTTGCCCCATATCACACAGCTAAGTGACAAAACCAAAGAAGGTTTAAACCTAAGCAATCTGGGGGAAGGGTGGTTATTGAATGTAACAACAGCAATAAATAAATCTAAATGCCTAGTATACACTGACTGCTCCTTTTCTCTTACCACACATACATTGTTTCCTTAATTTGGTGGTAGTTCATGGGGATAAAATAAAGAGAGAGAGAAGTTAAATGGTTGATTTTGATGCAAATATCTCTCATTTATTTAAAGCACAGCACACCACACAATTTTAGTGGCTTCATTTCTGTAGAATTTTTTACCCAACAACTTTAGAGTAGAAATGCCATGATAAGTGATCTATAACCTCACTGTAGCAGAGTTTTCTTACTTGACCTTCATTAAGTGAAAATAACACATTTTATATTTATAATCTTCTAGCCTAATAATGTAGGTTGCTGAGAAAGAGTTTAATAAGTTTAGTTTTCACTAGCACAGAGTAGTAAGAGTATACTAACACCATCATATAAATGAATGCCTACTCTAATATTTCATCAAAATTAAATGAGTCCCATTTGAAATGTGCCACCTTGCCCATGAAAACTGGGCCCTAACAGGAAAACTGGATCAATCAGGCACAGGTTGCTTGCTAAGGAGGCTAGATTATATCCAGGAAAGAGACAGATCACATCTTTCTTCACCTCATGCAAGAGATATGGTCCTCTTCAATTCTTAAAAGATACTGGGGAATGAGCAAAAGAATAAAATTTGAGCTAAGTAGCACAACTTGAGCTTAATTGGTGGTGTCAAAACAAGAGTATGAAGATCATATTTTTTAAAGGCTCTAAACTTTAATCTGAAATAATTTGGCTATAGAATGCAACCAGTATCCTTTAAAGGTATAATCTCAGTATGTAACTTGAACTACTTATTCTGCCTGATATAATGATGCAGCCTGGTTGCAACATTCAGGACAAACAGTTCATTCTAATGCTGTCTGAAGGGAATACCTGAGTCCAGGTACCTAAATGCTGCCAGCACAGTGATAAATGGCTAAATAACTTTCTTCTGACATGAATAGCAGCAGTGATTCAACAGTGTGAAGTGTTGTTTAGCAGAGGAAATAGTGAATGTTAATGATATACTGTAAGTATGTGCTGGAAAAAAATGCTGAGGACAGGTGTTAACAATTTTCTGTGTGGAAAAATCAAATATAGCTGTAATGATATGTGATAGAATAGCAGATGTTTCCCAGAACAAGTACTACTTCCATCATAAAGCTTTCCTTATTTTTTAAAAGCACTTTCATTGACCCATAGAAATATTGCTTTGTTTGAGGTTTAATAAAAATGGAGGTAATTAAAGAATAACATAAAGTGAGATTTCATTAAAGTATGTTTTACTTCTGTACTTGACTTGCTAGCAGAAGGAAAACTGTTCATTCTTTAATTAGGTTCAAATGTTAATGTCATTATATTCTTGCTTTATAAGGCCTTGAGCTTTCCTATTTATGACCAAGTAATGAAAAAGGTCATATTATTTTTATATTAAAATAGTTCCACCTGTGAGATACACATTTTATTTAAAAAATATTCATTTTATGAATATTTAAAATGAACTGACATTCTTATGAGAATGAATACCATTGAGTCTCATATAGTCTTCCATTATATAAGAAGTACATGCAAAAGATCTAAGCACATGACATAAGGGTCCTTATTTACAGACCTCTGTGTCTCTGTGTCAGTAAGAAAGAAGGGAGAACTAAGTGAAATGCAGGGATATATATATATATATATGATTGCTAGATTAGAATCACTGGGATTGTAATAAGTAAGTTGCCATCAGGAGTGGCTTTTATGAATGCTTGGGGTAAGCCTTTCCACTTCACTGGGACTAGGGAAGTATCATGCTCTGTCAAAAGGAAGTAATCCAAGAAGAAAGGGAACATAACATGGTTGATTTTTTTCCTCTAATAGTGTTAGGGTACTGTGAGTAAGAAACTATGGAGTTATCTAAAGAACTCAGAATATAGATAAAAATGTGCTAGAAGTAACATGGTGGCTGGCAGGTCAGCAGGGAGGAAGTGTAAGTGAGATAAGAAGTGAGAGAGGAGTCTGTGGATGTGTGTGGTGTGTGTGGGTGAATGAGAGACAGTTAGATATCGCAGAAGACTTGGGGAATGGCAGATAAGGCTCTTCTATATGGGGAGCCCCTGCTACCACTGTGGACACTCCCAGGCTGGGAGTGGCTTTAGTGAGGAGCCCACACCATCTTGTAGAGGGGAGCAGTGAAGGCCAGGAGCGCAGCCACACAAACACCCAGACTGGCCTTGCACACGACCCCAGGCCCATGCAGGGAGCTGTTTGCCAGCCAGAACCCGAGTGGGACCACCACTATGCCCAGCAGTGAGTGGCACAATACCTCACCATGGGCTCCCAGATGTCTGCAATGAGCACTCACCAGAGAGACCTCCCGCACCTCACCTCCTCACCTGTCCACCAGGACCCAGTGTCCCAGGATCCTGCACTCCAGGACCCCACAGTGAGTCCAAACCAGGGGGACCCTGGCACCACACACCCCCTGGAACCCAGAACCATTCTTTCAGTCTGACCTGGAGCCACCCAGCACCCACTCCACCCTGGGCCTGGGACAGTACTTCTGGAGCCACCTGGCACACACCAAACTCTGGGACACTGGAGAGCACTGACTTTGTGATCCAGAGCAACCTGGTGCCCGCTCCACCCCTGGCCCAGTACAGTGCTGCCAGGACGACCTGGAGTAACCTGGTGCACACCCAACTCCAGGCAACAGGAGACCACTGAATTTGTGACCCAGAGCAACCTGGTGCTATTCCACCCTAGGGCCTGGGACAGTGCTGCTGGGGAGACCTGGAGAAGCTTCCATGCCCCCACTCAGGGCTGCAGGAGAGTGCTGCCTTTGTAACCCAGAGCAACCCAGCACCTGTTCCACCCTAACCCTGGGACAGTGATGCTGGGGAGACCCAGAACAACCCAGTGCACCCAGCTACAGGACACAGGACCACACTACAAGTGCACTGAGAGAGGGATCTAGGGCACCACCTTATCATGGGTGCTGGGCCACACAGAGAATTGCATGCGAGAGGGCTCTGGGTCCTCACAGGGAATCAAACACCAGAGGGACTGTGCATGCACCCCTGCCACGCTGAGCATCTGAAGCAGACAACTGAGGGACCAGATAAGTGAGAGAAGGAGATACAACTCATAGCATAAAAGGCATGAGACTCAAGGCAGACTCAGCCTCTGGGCTCATGATTTCCAGACCATTGGACTGATGAGCCTTCAACCTCTAAGACCCCAAGCAGGGTGCCCAGGGCCAGAAAGAGAGCAAAAATAGGGAGACAAAGAAATAATCCCCAAAGGAAAGAAAAGGAGGCATCACCAGAAAAGGAACTAAATGAAATGGAGGCAAGCAATATGTCAGAAAAAGCATTCAGAGTAATGGTTATAGTTACTCAACCATCTAGATGAAAAATTTCTCCACCATGTGTAGGAATCAAGAGGTAATGAAGAATGCATAGCTGAAATAAAGAACACAATGGAAGGTTTCAACAGTAGACTAGAAGAAGAGGAGGACCGAATCAGTGAGTTAAAGACAGGGCAGTAAAATACACACATTCTGAACAGCAATTGGAAAAAAGTATTAAAAAGCAGGAGGAAAGCTTAACCTTTTGTACTCAGATGCCATGTGACTTGACACGGTTAGCATTAGAATAAAGGAATCAAGAAAAACGCAAGCGAGTGCAAAAGGTTAAGGGAGTGTTGGGACATGAAACGAAGCAACATCCACATAATAGGGGTTCCAGGGGGTTAAGAAAGGAATAGAAAACTTATTTGGCCCTAACTGGTTTGGCTCAGTGGATAGTGTAAGCCTGCAGACTGAAGGGTCCTGGGTTTGATTCTGGTCAAGGACTCATGCCCAAGTTGCAGTGTGGGGCATGCAATAGGCAGCCAATCAATGATGCTCTCTCATCATTAATATTTCTATCTCTCTCTCTCCCTCTCCCTTCCTCTCTGAAATCAATATTTTTTTAAAAAGAAATATTTTTGAAAAAAATATTTGAAGAAATAATGAATGAAAACTTCCCTGATTTGGGGAAGAAAAAAGTCAGATGAGCACAGAGTCCCAAACAAGATGAACCCCAAAAGACCCACACCAAGACACTTCGTAATTATAATGGCAAACGTTAACAACAAAGAAAGCATCTTAAGGGCTATAAGAGAGAGACAGAAAGTTACCTACTAGGGATCTCCCATTAGACTATAAAATGATTTCTCAACAGAAACACATCAGAATGGAATAGAATGAAGTATACAAAGCAAGGCAAAACAAGGGACTGAATTCAATAATACTGTATCCAGCAAGGCTATCAATCAAAATTGAAGGTGAAATCAGGAGCTTCATAGATAAAAAAAAAAAGGTTAAGGGGGTTTATTACCACAAATCCACTAATGCAAGAAATTCTAAAGGGGGTGTTGTAAAAAGAAAAAATAGAAATGGAAGAAGGAATACAGGCAAAAAGAATAAAAATGGCAACAAACAAGTACCTTTCAATAATAACCTTAAAACTAAATGGATTAAATGCCCCAATCAAAAGACATAAGGTGGTTGAATAGATAAGAAATCATGACCCAAATATATGTTATCTACAAGAGACCCACTTTGGAACAAGGTACTCAAATGGAAATGAAAAAAAGCTGGGGTAGCAGTACTGATATCTGACAAAATAGACCTCAAAATGAGGGCCATAAAAAGACATAAAGAGGGCCACTTCATAATAATAAAGGGTTCAATTCAACAAGAGGATATAACTCTAGTAAACATATATGCACCTAATATAGGAGCACCACATACAGTAAAACAAAACAAAACAAACAAAAAAACTTCTGGAAGATATCAAGGGAGAGATCAACAGCAATATAATCATAGTAGGGTACTTTAATAACCTATTGACATCACTGGATATACCTTCTAGACAAAAAATCAACAAAGAAAAACAACTATCCTAAATGACTCACTAGATCAGAGTGAACTAATTGACATCTTCAGAACATTTCACCCAAAAGCAATGAAACATACATCCTTCTTGAGTGCACATGGGACATTTTTAAAGATAGACCACATATTAGGAGACAGGCTAAGTCTCTGCAAATTCAAGAAGATAGAAATCATATCAAGCATCTTTTCAGATCACAATATCATAAAATTAGAAATCAACTACAATAAAAACAATTGAAAAATCAAACACTTGTAGGATAAATATAATGGTATTAAATAATGATAGGGTTGCCAAAGAAGTCAAAGAAATAAAAAACATCCTGGAAACAAATGGCAGTGAAAACACAACAGTCCAAAATCTATGGGTTACAGTGAAAGCAGTCCTGAGTTAAAAATTCATAGCACTACAAGCCTACCTAAACAAAACAAAAACAAAACAAAATGAAAAACTGGTAATAAATTATCTAACCATACAACTTAAAGAATTAGAAAGAGAGCAACAAGAAAAGCCCAGAGTAAGTAGAAGGGAGGAAATAATAAAGATCATTGTAGAAATAAATGACATAGAGCAAAAAAAAAAAAAAATACAAAAGATCAATAGAACCAATAGCTAGTTCTTTGAAAGGATAAACAAGATTGATGAACATCTAGCAAGGCTCACAAAGAAGCCAAGAGAGAGCACCGAAATAAACAAAATCAGAAATGAAAGAGGTGAAGTAACAACTGACTTCACAGAAATACAAAGGATTGTAAAAAAATACTATGAAAAACTCTATTCAAAAAAACTAGACAACATAGATGAAACAGATATATTCCTACAATAATACAATCTTCCAAAACTCAATCAGGAAGAATCAGAAAATCTGAATAGGATAATAACTGCTGAGGAAATTCAAGCAATAATAAAAAAAACTTCCAGAAAACAAAAGCTCTGATCTGGATGGCTTCACAGGGGAGTTTTACCAAATATTCAAAGAAGAAATAACACTTATCCTCCTCAGACTATACAAAAAAATTAAAGAGGAAGGAACACTTCCAAGCTCTTTCTAAGAAGCCAGCATTACAATAACCCCAAAATCAGATAAAGACACTAAAAAGAAAGATACTTATAGGCTAATATCCTTAATGAATATCGATGCTAAAGTTCTCAATAAAATATTAGCAAACTGCATACAAGAGTACATTATAAAGATCACACACCATGACCAAGTAGGATTTATTCCAAAGATGCAAAATTGGTACAATATCCACAAAACAATAAATGTGTCATATAACATAAAAAAAAATTGAAAGACAAAAATCACATGATCATATCAATAGATGCAGAAAAAGCATTTGACAAAATCCAACACCCTTTCTTGATAAAAACACTTAGCAAAGTGGTAATTGAGGGATCATAACTCAATATAACAAAAGCCTTATATGGCAAATCTAAAGCCAATGTAATACTCAATGGGCAAAATCTAAAACCATTTCCCTTAAGAACAGGAACAAGACAGGGATGCCCACTTTCACCATTCCTGTTCAACATAGTACTGGAAGTGCTAGCCATAGAGATCAGACAAGAAGAAGAAATAAAAGGTATCCAAATTAGAAAAGAAGAACTAAAACTGTTATTACTCGCAGATGTCATGATATTGTAGATAGAAAGCCCTAAAGATTCTATCAAAAAATACTATTTAATAAATAAATTTGTCAACATAGCAACATGCAAAATTAACACCCAAAAATTCTATGGCATTTTTTTTCATTTTTTTATTAAGGTATTATATGTGTACATATCTTACCATTGCCTGGAACCCCACCCCACTCCCATACATGCCCTCACCCCCCAGAGTTTTGTGTCCATTGGTTATGCTTATATGCTTGCATACAAATCCTTCGGTTGATCTCTTATCTCCCCCACCTCACCCTAACCTTCCCACTGTAATTTGACCTTCTGTTTGATGCTTTACTGTCTCTATATCTATCTTTTTGTTCAACAGCTTATAATTTTATTTATTATCCGTAGAGGAGTGAGATCATGTGGTATTTTTCTTTCATTGACTGGCTTATTTCACTTAGGATGATGTTCTCCAATTCCATCCAGGTTGCTGCAAATGGTAGGAATTCCTTCTTTTTTATGGCAGCATAGTATTCCATTGTGTAGATGTGCCACAGTTTTCTGATCCAGTCATCTGCTGACGGGCACCTAGGCTGTTTCCAAATCGTTGCTATTGTAAATTGTGCTGCTATGAACATAGGGGTGCATATATCCTTTCTGATTGGTGTTCCCAGTTTCTTAGGATATATTCCTAGGAGTGGGATTACTGGGTCAAATGGGAGTACCATTTTCAGTTTTTTGAGGAAACTCCATACTGTTCTCCACAGTAGCTGCACCAGTCTGCATTCCCACCAGCAGTGCATGAGGGTTCCTTTTTCTCCACATCCTCGCCAACACTTGTCGTTTGTTGATTTGTTGATAATAGCCATTCTGACTGGTGTGAGATGGTACCGCATTGTCGTTTTGCTTTGCATCTCTCGGATAATTAGTGACATTGAGCATGTTTTCATGTGTCTCTTGGACTTTCTTCTGTCTTCTTTGGAAAAGATTCTATTCAGGTCCTTTGCCCATTTTTTTATTGGATCATATATCTTCCTTTCATTAAGTTGTATAAGCTGAATGTAGATGTTGGAGATTAAACCTTTATCAGTGATAACATTTGCAAATATGTTCTCCCATACAGTGGGTTCTCTTGTTGTTTTGTTGATAGTTACTTTTGCTGTAAAAAACCTTTTAATTTTGATGTAGTCCCATTTGTTTATTTTTTCTTTAGCTTTCATTGCCCTAGGGGCAATATCAGTGAAGAAGTTCTTTAGGCATATGTCTGAGATTTTGCTGCCTATGTTTTCCACTAGTATTTTTATGGTTTCCCCTCTTATGTTTAAGTCCTGTATCCATTTTGAGTTTATTTTTGTGTATGGTGTAAGTTGGTGATCTAGTTTCATTTTTTTGCATGTATCTGTCCAATTTTCCCAACACTATTTATTGAAGAGACTGTCTTGACTCCATTGTATGTTCATGCCTCCTTTGTCAAATATTAATTGAGCATATTAGTTTGGGTTGATATCTGGATTCTCTATTCTATTCCATTGATCTATATGTTTGTTCTTGTGCCAGTACCATGCTGTTTCGAGAACAATGGCTTTGTAATATAGCTTGAGGTCTGGTATTGAGATCCCTCCTACTTTATTCTTCTTTCTCGGGATTGCTGTAGCTATTCGGGGTCTTTTTTTTTTTTCCATATGAATTTTTGGAGAGTTTTTTCTATATCTGTGAAATATGCCATTGGTATTTTAATGGGGAGTGCATTGAATCTATACATTGCTTTGAGTAGTATGGACATTTTAATTATGTTGATTCTACCAATCTATGAACACAGTATGTTCTTCCATCTGTTTACTTCTTCCTCTATCTCTTTTTTCAGTATCCTGTACTTTTCTACGTATAGGTCTTTTACCTCCTTAGATAAGTTTATTCCTAGGTATCTTAATTTTTTTGGTGTGATGGTAAATGGGATTGCTTTTTTAGTCTCTCTTTCTATAAATTCACTATTGGTGTATAGAAAGTCCATAGATTTCTTGGCGTTAATTTTGTATCCTGCTACATTGCCAAATTCATTTATTAAGTCTATTAGTTTTTTTGATGGAGTCTTTTGGGTTTTTTATGTATAGTATCATGTCATCTGCAAATAAGGATAGCTTTACTTCTTCTTTTCCAATTTGGATGCCTTTTATTTCTTCTTCTTGTCTGATAGCAATGGCTAATATTTCCAGTAGTATGTCAAACAGGACTGGTGAGAGTGGGCATCCCTGTCTTGTTCTTGTTCTTAGGGGAAATGGTTTTCGTTTTTGTCCATTGAGTATGATTGAGGTTGCTGCGGGTTTGTCATATATAGCTTTTATTATGTTGAAGTATGATCCTTCTATTCCCACCTTGTTGAGAGTTTTTATCAAGAAAGAGTGTTGGATTTTGTCAAATGCTTTTTCTGCATCACTTCATATGACTATGTGATTTTTGTCTCTCAGTTTGTTAATGTGATGTATCAAGTTTATCGATTTATGGATATTGTACCATCCTTGCATCCCTGGGATAAATCCTACTTGGTCATGGTGTATGATCTTTCTGATGTACTGCTGGAACCGATTTGCTAGAATTTTGTTGAGGATTTTGGCATCTATGTTCATGAGGGATATTGGCCTGTAATTCTCTTTTATTGTGTTGTGTTTATCTGGTTTTGGTATTACGGTGATACTGGCTTCATAGAATGATCTTGGAAATGTTCCTTCCTCTTGAATTTTCTGGAATAGTCTGAGGAGGATAGGTTTTAGTTCTTCCTTTAATGTTTGTTAAAACTCTCCTGTGAAGCCATCTGGCCCCGGGCTTTTGTTTGCCTGAAGCTTTTTGATGACTGCTTCAATTTCTTCCATAGTTACTGGCATGTTGAGCTGTTTAGATTCTTCCTGATTGAGTTTTGGAAGGTTATATTTTTCTAGGAATATATCCATTTCCTCCAAGTTGTCCAGTTTGTTGGAATAGAGTTGTTCATAGTATTTTGAAACAATCCTTTGTATTTCAGCGGAGTCTGTTGTTATTTCACCTCTTTCATTTATGATTTTGTTTATTTGGGTCCTCTCTCTTTGTTTCTTGGTGAGTCTGGCTAAAGATTCATCAATCTTGTTTATCCTTTCACAGAACCAGCTCTTGGTTTTGTTGATCTTTTGTATTGTTTCTTTGGTCTCTATGTTGTTTATCTCTGCTCTGATCTTTGTTTTTTTCTCCCATCTGCTTACACTGGACTTTTCTTGTTCCTCTCTCTCTAACTCTTTGAGTTGTAGTGTTAGTTAATTTATTACCATTGTTTCTTGTTTTTTTGCAGTAGGCTTGCAGAGCTATGAACTTCCCTCTCAAGACTGCTTTTGCTGTTTCCCATAGATTTTGAGTTGTTGTGTTTTCATTGTCATTTGTTGCCATGAAGTTTTTTATTTCTTCCTTTATGTCCCTGGTAACCCAGTCATTGTTTAATAGCATGCTGTTTAGTCTCCATGTGTTTGATTTCTTTGGATTGTTTTTATTGTAGTTGATTTCCAGTTATATACTACAGTGATCTGAGAAGATTCTTGATATGATCTCTATCTTCTTGAATTTGGAGAGACTTTGCCTATGTCCTAACATATGGTCTATCTTTGAAAATGACCCATGTGCACTTGAGAAGAATGTATGTTCTGCGGCTTTGGGGTAAAATGTTCTGAAGATGTCAATTAATTCCATCTGATCTAGTGAGTCATTTAAGATTGATGTTTCTTTGCTGATTTTTTGTTTAAAGGATTTGTCCAGTGGTGATAATGGTGTATTAAAGTCTCCTACTATGATTGTATTGCTGTTAATCTCTCCCTTGATATCTTCCAGGAGTTTTTTTTTTTTATGTATTTGGGTGCTCCTGCATTGGGTGCGTATATGTTTACCAGAGTTATTTCTTCTTGTTGGATTGCTCCCTTTAGTATTATGAAGTGGCCTTTCTTATCTCTTGTTATGTCCTTCACTTTGAGATCTAATTTGTCAGATATAAGTATTGCTACCCCAGATTTCTTTTCATTTCCATTCGCCTGGAAAACCTTTTTCCATCCTTTAACCCTCAGCCTGTGTGTGTCTTTTTTTCTGAGGTGGGTTTCTTGCAGACAGCAGATATATGGGTCTTGTTTTCTTATCCAATCTGTTACCCTTTGTCTTTTAATTGGGGCATTTAATCCATTTACATTTAAAGTTATTATTGATAGGTACTTATTTGTCGCCATTTTTATTCTATACTCCTGTGTTTCTTCTTTGCTTTCTAGTTCTTTTCTTTTCTTTTCTTTTCTTTTTTTTTTTTTTACAGCAGACCCTTTAGCATTTCTTGCATTGTTGGTTTGGTTTTGATAAATTCCCTTAGCCTTTTTTTGTCTGTGAAGCTTCTGATTTCACCTTCAATTTTGATTGATAGCCTTGTTGGGTACAGTATTCTTGGATTGAGACCCTTCCCTTGCATGACTTTGTATATTTCATTCCATTCCCTTCTGGCCTGACGAGTTTCTGTTGAGAAATCAGTTGCTAGCCTGATGGGGGTTCCTTTGTATGTAACTTTCTGCCTCTCTCTGGCCACTTTTAAGATTCTTACTTTGTCATTGGTGTTTGCCAAATTAATTATAATGTGCCTTGGCGTCGGTCTTTTGGGGTTCATTTTGCTTGGGACTCTGTGAGCTTCTTGGATTTGTGTGGGTTTTTTCTTCCCTATATCAGGAAAGTTTTCTGTCATTTCTTCAAACAGGTTTTCTATTCCTTGCTCAGTTTCCTTTCCTTCTGGGACCCCTATTATGCGGATGTTGTTTTGTTTTGTGTTGTCCCAAAGTTCTCTTAGGCCAGTGATGGCGAACCTATGACACGTGTGTCAGCACTGACACGTGTAGCCATTTCTGATGACATGTGGCCGCTGCTGCATGCCGAGGATGAAACATTTGCGAAATAATGTTCTTTCCTCAAATTGACACACTACCCAAGTTATGCTCAGTTTTTTGGCGAAATTTGACACACCAAGCTCAAAAGGTTGCCCATCACTGCCTTAGGCTCTCCTCCTGCTTTTTCATTTTCTTTTCTAGAAGCTGCTCTATTTGGGTATTTTTTTCCATCTTGTCTTCTAGCTCACTGACGCGGTCCAATGCTTCTAGTCTACTCTTGATACTTTCTATTGAGTTCTTTACAGCAGTGATGTCATTTTTCATTTCTTCTTGGTTCTTCTTCATTTCCTCTTGGTTCTTACTCATATTGTCGCATTTGTCTTCCATTCTTTTCAGCCACCTTATGAACATTTCTCTGAATTCTTTCTCTGATAGGTTGCCTCTAATTCATTTACTTCCTTTTCTGGTGATGCCTGCTTTTCTTTCTTATGTGGGCTGTTTCTTTGTCTCCCCATGGTCTCTCTTCTCCAGATGTCTGGTTATGTAGTTCTCTCTCTCCTGTGTTGATTTTAAAGGCACAAAATACAACACAACCAGGTACAACACACAAGGCACTGAACAGCATGTATTCAGGATATTAATAATCTCCAATAAAGGTGACCACCATAGAAAGGTAAAATAGGGAATAGGAGAGAAAGAAGAGTAAAAACAAAGTAAGGGAACAAAAAGGAGTGTCGAAAATGAAATTGGGGAAATGAGAAAAAAGAATAAGAGAAACTAGGATGAAACTAAGAGAGAAAAGAGGAACAAACTATATATATGGGGAAAAAACTCCAATAGAACAACCACTGATCACAGCAAATGCCAGCAACAAGTACCACGTGATTAATACAACCTACAATACCAACTAAGATCAAGTGAGGTAAGGGATAACTGAAGTAACAAACAAACAAAAACACAGCAAACAAAAAATAGAATATGCAAAACAATCTCACAAAAAAGCATACAAATTTGATATAATCAACATTCAAGCAAACAACAACTAAAGGACAGAGAGAAAAACATTTTTTTTTAGTTAAGACAGTGAAGAGAGGTGTGTATGGACTTGAAGCAGGGGATTGGAGATTAGTTATATAGGTAGGGTGAAATTTTAGCTGGGGGTAAACAGAAAGAATAGGGAAAATCTAGAGCAGGAAAGGGTTAAGATAAACAGGACACCAAAAGGGGAAAGGTTAGGCAGAGTTATGGCATAAAGATAGAGTTGAGGTAGAATAAAATGATGGTGAAGGAAAGGTGAAAAAAGACTGTAGAACACTAATCCCAAAGTAAATTAAAGAGAAAATAAAATGACATTTAAAAAAAAAATAATAAAAACACCTAAAAATAAATATAATAAAAAAGGTAAATTAGTAGTAGTAATAATGTTGATTGCAAATAAAAATGTAATAATTAAAAAGGTAAAATCAAGTGAGGAAAAAAGAAAAAAATAGTTTCTTAAGTAAATGATTCAAAAAAAGAAAATAAAAAAATTTAAAAAATTATTAAAATAAAAAATAATGTGTAGTAGTTAAGGTCATTCACTTCCTCCGTTGTTCTGTTTGGCACGCCTGTTTCCCAGTCCGGACAGTGTTGCAGTTCATTGCATTTCACTGCTCCACAGTGATGTAATTCAGTCTTGATTTTTTAAAATTTCTTTATTGATTAAGGTATCACATATTTGTCCTCATCCCCCCATTCCCATCCCACCCCCCTCCCCACGCATGCCCCACCCCCCTGTTGTCCTTAACCACTGGTTAGGCTCATATGCATGCACACAAGTCCTTTGGATGATCTCTCCCCTTTGCCCCCACCCTCCCCTACCCTCCCTCTGAGGCCCGACAGTTTGATCCATGCCTCCTTGTTTCTGGGTCTGTTCTTGTTCATCAGTCTATGTTGTTCATTATTTCCCCTAGATGAGTGAGATTATGTGCTATTAGAAATACACTTATAAGAACTGAAAATGAGACAAGCAATAATGGTTATGCTGACAGGCAAATGAATCAGTATGTAGTGAGTTTCTT
This sequence comes from Eptesicus fuscus, assembly GCF_027574615.1. Classification (NCBI taxonomy): domain Eukaryota; kingdom Metazoa; phylum Chordata; class Mammalia; order Chiroptera; family Vespertilionidae; genus Eptesicus; species Eptesicus fuscus. Next base: position 30,614,889 of record NC_072473.1, read on the forward strand.
TCTGGGCCAACAGTTCTTTTGAGACCCAATTTCAATGTCAAACAGATCCTTATGTGTACATGTCAGCAATGATATTTCAGTTCTGGATGGTGGACAAATGGTGGTAATGCAGGTCCGACTCTCTCTGGTTTGGTCCTGGGCAACCTGCAGTGACACACAGCTGCTAACTGCTAGTATGGCAAGGCGACGTCCCCATCTTCCATCTCTGGACTGCTTCTCTTCTGTCTTCATGGCTAGAGTAGTCCTGTCGATTCCTCTCTGTTGCTGGGATCCACATGGTCTTGGATTTGTTTTCTGAAAATATACAAACATATTCTCAAACAAAAGTTAATAAAGGAATATTTTCTATAAATTTGACTTGGGATCCTATTTCATTTTTTTGCCCAAATGATTTTCCTCTGGCTTGTTTTGACAACTTGTGTGTTTTTCATGGGTGTCTTGCTTTTAGCCTTACAATTAATTTTCTAAAGTATTAATTTTCCAGATGTAATTTACTTACAGGATATTTTTCCTTACATGATATTCTTCTACTATCCCCCCTTTTTTGATTTAAATATTAGGAGGCTTTTGAAAATTTTATAATGTAGTCTTGATGACTTTTAAATTTTAATTTTTTGCACTATAATATTACTGTTTTAGGTTCATTACATGGTGCACAATTTTATCATGAGATGAACTGCCAATAAAAATTTTAGTTAACACTTTAGGAACACCTTTTTGTGCAGTTCAATTAATTTTTCTAGAATATTTGCGTGTTTCAACTAGCCAATTTAAATTTGCCTGTAAACTTGACTACTATTTTACTGTCCTTACATGTCCTTTTTAAATTGCTCCCAGACATTCAAAGAATTAGTTTGTAAGTTTGCTTGGGATAATTGTATATTATGCTGTTGTAATTCTAAAATATCAAGAGATGTGTTACGTTTGTCTCCAAGCACCAAACAGATGTTTGTTTTTTTATATCCCCAAGGGTGAGAGGTACTATTATAAGTACTGGGGGTGATCCGAATCTGGGAAAAATTTTAATGCCAGTGTAGAATAATATCATGTAAGGATATTCTTTGTTCTAGTCTATGCCAATTCCCTTTCAAACTGACTGTCCATTTCTTTTTGTATAGACAAGGTCTTAGTTACATTTTCTGCACCTCTACCAGGGGCAAGTAGTGATAGTAATGACACCCTTTCTTTGGTATCCACACAAGCCAGACACCTCTCTTTAATTGTACACACAAAGGGGCATTGTTTTGATTTTGTGTCGTACAAAAGGGAAGCTGGGTGGAGACCCCTGTGTATTTATACTTTCTTTCCCCACCCATGGACCTCCTGGATGACCAAGGTGTTTGGTATTATTGATAACTACATTAGTCAGGGGATCAGCCCACGTAAGGGGTCTTACCCATGAAGAGTCAGGAGCATAAGTCCAAAATACTTACCCTCTTGTCCCAGGTATAATTACCGTACATCTGATGATTGCTAGTATGGATAGAAAGGCGTTCTCAGGCATTCTTGGGTTTCTGGTTACCTCACAATTTCTTCCCTGAGGTTTGAGGTTCTGATAGCTCTTTCTCTGTTTCTGGATCTATTTTTCCCCCCATCAGTTTATGTTGTTCATTATATTCCACAAATGAGTGAGATCATGTGATATTTATCTTTCTCTGCCTGGCTTATTTCACTAAGCATAATGTTCTCCAATTCCATCCATATTGTTGCAAATGGTAAGAGCTCCTTCTTTTGTACCGCAGCATAGTATTCCATTGTGTAGATGTACCACAATTTTTTAATCCACTCATCTGCAGATGGGCACTTAGGCTGTTTCCAAATCTTAGCTATGGTTAATTGTGCTGCTATGAACATAGGGGTGCATATATCCTTTCTGATTGATGTTTCTAGCTTCGTGGGATATATTCCTAGAAGTGGGAACACTGGGTCAAATGGGAGTTCTATTTTAAGTTTTTTAAGGAAACTCCATACTGTTCTCCACTGTGACTGCACCAGTCTGCATTCCCACCAGCAGTGCATGAGGGTTCCTTTTTCTCCGCATCCTCGCCAGCCCTTGTCATTTGTTGACTTGTTCATAATGGCCATTTTGACAGGTGTGAGATGGTACTGCATTGTTGTTTTGATTTGCATCTCTTTAATGGTTAGTGATTTAGAGCAGATTTTCATATGTCTCTTGGCCTTCCTTCTGTTTTCTTTCGAAAAGTGTCTATTTAGATCAGTTGCCCATTTTTTGATTGAGTTGTTTATCTTCTTTTTGTTAAGCTGCATGAGTTCCATGTAAATGTTGGAGATTAAACCCTTATCATTTACATCATTGGCAAATATGTTCTCCCATGCTGTGGGATTTCTTGTTGTTTTATTGATGGTTTCCGTTGCTGTGCAAAAGCTTTTTATTTTGATGTAGTCCCATTTGTTTATTTTCTCTTTAGCTTCCATTGCCCTAGGAGCAGTATCAGCGAAGAAGTTCTTTTGGCATATGTCAGAGATTTTTCTGCCTGTAAATTCCTCTAGTATTTTTATGGTTTCCTGTCTTATGTTTACGTCCTTGATCCATTTTGAGTTTATTTTTGTGTATGTTGTAAGTTGGTGGTCTAGTTTCATTTTTTTGGATGTATCTGTCCAATTTTCCCAACACCATTTATTGAAGAGACTGTCTTGACTCCATTGTATGTTCATGTCTCCTGTGTTAAATATTAATTGAGCATAGTGATTTGGATCGATTTCTGGGTTCTGTATTCTATTCCATTGATCTATATGTCTGTTCTTGTGCCAATACCAGGCAGTTTTGCGAACAGTGGCTTTGTAATATAGCTTGAAATCTGGCATTGAGATCCCTCCTACTTTGTTCTTCTTTCTAAGGATTGCTGTAGCTATTCAGGGTCTTTTTTTATTCCAGATCAATTTTTGGAAAGTTCACTCTAGGTCTGTGAAGTATGCTGTTGGTATTTTAATGGGGAGTGCATTGAAATTATAGATTTCTTTGGGTAGTATGGACATTTTGATGATGTTGATTCTACCAATCTATGAACATGGTATGTTCTTCCATCTGTTTATGTCTTCCTCTATCTCTTTTTTTCAGTGTTGTGTAGTTTTCCGCGTATAGGTCTTTTACCTCCTTAGTTAAGTTTATTCCTAGGTTAGGTATCTTAATTTTTTTGGTGTGATGGTAAATGGGATTGCTTTTTTAGTCTCTCTTTCTGTAAGTTCATTATTAGTGTATAGAAATGACATATATTTCTTAGCATTTGTTTTGTATCCTACTGCTCTGCCAAATTCATTTATTAAGTCTAATAATTTTTTGATGGAGTCTTTAGGGTTTTCTAGGTACAGTATCATGTCATCTGCAAATAAGGACAGTTTTACTTCTTCTTTTCCAATTTGGATGCCTTTTATTTCTTCTTCTTGTCTGATTGCAATGACTAGTATTTCCAACACTATGTTGAATAGGAGTGGTGTGAGTGGGCATCCCTGTCTTGTTCCTGTTCTTAGGGGAAATGAGTTTAGTTTTTGCCCATTGAGTATGATGTTGGCTGTGGGTTTGTCACATATGCTTTTTATTATGTTGAGGTATGATCCTTCTATTCCCAGCCAGTTGAGAGTTTTTATCAAGAAAGGGTGTTGGATTTTGTCAAATGCTTTTTCTGCATCAATTGATATGACTATATGGTTTTTATCTATCAATTTGTTTATGTGATGTATCACGTTTATTGATTTGCAAATATTGTACCATCCTTGCATCCTAGGGATAAATCCTAATTGGTCGTGGTGTATGATCTTTCTGATGTACTGCTGTAGCCAATTTGCTAGAATTTTGTTGAGGATTTTGCATCTATGTTCATAAGGGATATTGGCCTGTAATTCTCTTTCGTTGTGTTGTCTTTATCTGGTTTTGGTATTAGGGTGATGCTGGCCTCATAGAAGGAACTTGGAAGTGTTCCTTCTTTTTGAATTTTCTGGAATAGTCTAAGGGGATAGGTTTTAGCTCTTCCTTGAATGTTTTGTAAAACTCCCCTGTGAAGCCGTCCGTCCCCGGGCTTTTGTTTGCTGGAAGCTTTTTGATGACTGCTTCAATTTCTTCCGTAGTTATCAGTCTATTGAGATTTTTAGTTTCTTCCTGGGTACGTTTTGGAAGGTTGTGTTTTTCTAGGAATGTGTCCATTTCCTCCAGGTTGTCTAATTTTTTGGAATAGAGTTGTTCATAGTATTTTTTGACAATCCTTTGTATTTCTGTGGGGTCTAGTGTTATTTCACCTCTTTCATTTCTGATTTTGTTTATTTGGGTCCTCTCTCTTTGCTTCTTGGTGAGCCTGGCTAGAGGTTCATCAATCTTGTTTATCCTTTCAAAGAACCAGCTCTTGGTTTTGTTGATCTTTTGTATTGTTTTTTTTTTTTGTCTCTATGTCATTCATTTCTGCTCTGATCTTTATTATTTCCTTCCTTCTGTGCACTGTGGGCTTTTCTTGTTGCTCCCTTTCTAATTCTTTGAGTTGTTGAGTTAGATGATTTATTACCATTTTTTCTTGTTTTTTGAAGTAGGCTTCTAGAGCTATAAATTTTCCTCTAAGGAATGCTTTCATTGTGTCCCATAGGTTTTGCATTGTTGAGTTTTTATTGTCATTAGTCTCCAGGATGTTTTTAATTTCTTCTTTGATCTCTTTGTTATCCCAAACATTGTTTAATAGCATGCTATTCAGCTTCCAAGCGTTTGCTTTTATTGTAGTTTATTTCTAGTATTATGCCATTGTGGTCTGAGAAAATGCTTGATATGATTTCAATCTTTTTGAATTTGGGGAGTTTTTGCTTGTTACCCAATATGTGGTCTATTTTTGAGAATTTCCCATATGCACCTGAGAAGAATGTATATTCCTTGGCTTTGGGGTGAAATACTCTGAAGATGTCAATTAGGTCCATCTGATCTACTGAGTCATTTAGAATTGCTGTTTTTTTTTTTTGTCCAGAGGATTTATCCATGGATGTCAGTGGTGTATTAAAGTCCCCTACTATGATTGTATTGATGTCGATCTCTCCCTTGATATCTTCCAGCAGATTTTTTTTTGTGTGTGTGTTTGGGCACTCCTGCATTGGGTGCATATATATTTACCAGAGTTATATCTTCTTGTTGCATTGCTCCCTTTAGTATTATGTAGTGGCCTTCCTTATCTCTTATTATGGCCTTTACTTTGAGGTCTATTTTATCTGATATAAATATCACAACCCCAGCTTTTTTCTCATTTCCATTTGCCTGAAAAAATGTTTTTTCATCCCTTCACTCTCAGTCTGTGTGAACCCTTTGCTCTAAGGTGGGTCTCTTGTAGACAGGAAATATATGGGTCATGTTTTCTTATCCATTCAGCTACCCTATGTCTTTTGATTGGTGCATTTAATCCATTTACGTTTAATGTTATTATTGATAAGTACCTGTTTGTTGTCATATTTTTTCTTAGTGTTTGTTTTTCTTCTTGCCTTTCTCTTTCTTCTTTTTACAGCAGTCCCTTTAGCATTTCTTGCATTGCTGGCTTGGTAGTGATAAACTCTCTTAGCCCTTTTTTATCTGTGAAGCTTCTGATTCCACCTTCAACTTTGAATGATAACCCTGTTGGGTATAGTGTTCTTGGATTCAGTCCCTTGTTTTGCATCACTTTGTATATTTCATTCCATTCCCTTATGGCCTGGTGTGTTTCTGTTGAGAAATCAGTTGATATTCTAATAGAAGATCCCTTGTATGTAACTTGCTGTCTTTCTCTTGCAGCCTTTAAGATTCTTGCTATATCATTGGTGTTTGTCAATTTAATTATGATGTGTCTTGGTGTCGGTCTTTTAGGGTTAAATTTGTTTGGGACTCTGTGTACATCTTGGACTTGGATAGTTTTTTTCTTGCCAATATCAGGGAAGTTTTCTGTCATTATTTCTTCAAACAGGTTTTCTATTCCTTGCTTCTCTTCCTCTCCTTCTTTTATCCCTATTATTCAAAAGTTGTTTAGTTTTGTGTTGTCACAAAGCTCCCTTAGGCTCTCCTCTTGCTTTTTGCAGTCTTGATTTTTAAGCAGGGGGTGTCTTAATTTCTGGTGTTCCTTTATTTTTTATTAGACAAGAGTCAATTTGTAATTCAGCCTCCGGGTGACAGTGTTTCTGGGTTGACTTCCAGGACTCTAAGGCTTCTCTAGCCTTTTTACCTCTATGGCTCTCAACACTGGTTTGCAGAGGCTGGTGGGCCAGTTCAAGCTGACTGCACACCCCTGAAATTCCCAGTCTATCCCTCCGTGTCAAATAAAAACTGGTTGCTCTTTAGAGATTCCCCCCTGTTAGCAGCTCTGAGGCCCTCTTCCACAATCATGGATCACACCAGCCCCAACAGCCACAAACCTCTCCAGGCTCAGACCTCCCTGGTCATTCAGCTCCCACCGTGTGCACAGGGGCGTTTCTCTCTCCAGTAGGGACTAGAACCTCACCCTATCCCTGGAGAAATCTGACCTTTCCGTGGTGGAGTGAAGAGCGACTTTGAGTCCAAGCATTCGTGCCTCCTGGGATAGGTGCTCCAGGGCAAACAGTTGTTGGGCGGTCGCCGCAGTTGTTGATTTTCAGGCCTCGGACAAAGTCCACCTTCCCTTTCAAGATGGCGAGACTTCACTGTCCGTGTCCGTAGCCCTGGGAGGGGACCCAGCCGCCATGGGGGCTGCCCTGTCAGAGGAACCCCGTCCAGCAGTCCCCCACCTTCTCCTGGCATTCAGCTGTCCCTCAGCTTGCTAACAAACACTCCTAGTTGCTACCCTTAGTTGTTCTCTCTCTCCACTCCAGGACCAGGCTGGGAACACATCTGCCTACTCTGCCACCATTTTCTCTTCCTCCTATGGCATGTTTATACACCAATAATGAACTCACAGAAAGATAAACTAAAAAAAATCCCATTTACCATTGCAACAAAAAAATTAATATACCTAGAAATAAACTTAACCAAGGAGGTAAAATACCTATACTTGGAAAACTACAGGACATTGAAAAAAGATATAGAGGAAGACATAAACAAGTGGAAGTATATACCATGTTCATGGATTGGTAGAATCAACACCATTAAAATGTCCATACTACCTAAAGCAATCTATAGATTCCATGCAGTCCCCACTAAAATAACGATGGCATATTTCACAGACCTGGAACAAACTCTCCAAAAACTTATGTGGAATATAAAAAGAACCCTAATAGCTGCAGCAATCCTGAGGGGAAAAAAAAGTTGGAGGGATCACAATACCAGACATCAAGTTATATTACAAAGCCACTGTTCTCAAAAAAGCCTGGTACTGGCACAAGAACAGATATATAGACCAATGGAACTGAATAGAGAATGCAGAAACGAACCCAAACCACTATGCTTAATTAATATTTGACAAAGGAAGCAAGACCATACAATGGAGTCAAGAAAGTCTCTTCAATAAATGGTTTTGTGAAAATTGGACAGATACATGCAAAAAAATAAAATTTGATCTCCAACTCATACCATATATAAAAAATAAACTCAAAATTGATGAAAGACTTAAATATAAGTTGTAAAACCATAAAAATCTTAGAAGAATCCATAGGCATCAAAATATCAGATATATCTCGTAGCAATATGTTTACATTTTCTAGGACAATGAAAATGAAGGGAAAATAAACAAATGGGACTACATCAAAATAAAAAAACTACTCAACAGCAAAAGAAACCATCAAAAAAATAATAAAAGAATCTACTGCATGCAGAACATATTTTCCAATGTTATATCTGATACGGGTTTAATCTCCAAAATTTATAGGAAACTCATACAACTTAACAAAAGGAAGATAAACAATCCGATCAATAAATAGGCAAAGGACCTAAATAGACACTTCTCAAAAGTGGACATACTGAAGGCCAAGAGACATGAAAACATACTCAAAGTCACTAATCATCCGAGAAATACAAATAATAAAGACAATGAGGTAGTATCTCACCCTTGTCAGAATAGCTATCATCAACAAATGACAAGTGCTGGCAAAGATGTGGAGAAAAAGGAACCCTAGTACACTGCTGGTGGGAATGTAGACTGGTGAAGCTATTGTGGAGAACATTATGGTGTTTCCTCAAAAAATTAAAAATGGAACTTCCATTTGACCCAGTAATCCCATTTCTCAGAATATATCACAACAAATCAGAAACACCAACCAGAAAGGATATATGTACCCCTATGTGCATAGCAGCACAATTTACAATAGCTAAGATTTGTAAACAGCCTAAGTGCCCATCAGCAGATGAGCAGATTAAAAAAAACTGTGGTACATCTATACAATGGAGTACTACCCTGCTGTAAAAAAGAAAATTCTTACCGCTTGCAACAGCTTAGATGGACCTGGAAAGTATTATGCTAAGTGAAATAAGCCAGTCAGAGAAAGATAAATATCACATGATCTCACTCATTTGTGGAATATAATGAACAACATAAAGTGATGAACAAAACTAGATCCAGAGGCATAAAAGCATTGAACAAACCATCAAACCTAAAAGGGAAGCTAGGGGTGGTTGGCGGGGGCGGGGGAGGCGCGTGTTATAGATCAATCAAAGGACTTGTATGCATGCATATAAGCATAACCAATGAACACAGACAGTAGGAGGGTGAGGGCATGTGCTGGGGGGTGGGAGCAGGTGGGATAGATCAATGGGGAGAAAAGGAGATATATGCAATACTTTCAACAATAAAGAATTAAAATAGAATACAATTTACTAAAATCAGAAATAAAAGATAAGATAGTACTACCAATTTCAAAAGGTTAAAAAAGGGTTATAAGAAGGTAATAAAACAATGGTGTTCCAGTGAATTGGATAACATAGGTTAAATGATCAAAATCCTAAAACACACAATCTACACAAACTGAATAATAATAAGCAAAATAATATCTGAAGACATAAATAGAAAAGAGATTAAAATCAGTAATAACACACCTCACAACTAAGGAAAACCCTGGGCCTCATGGATTCAGAGTTGAATTCTACCAAAAATTTAAAGAATTAACACTTATGTTTCTCAAATTCTTCCTAAATATTATAGAGGAGGGAACACTTTCTAAATAGTTCTATGAAGCCAGTGTTACCCTGATACTAAATCTAAACCAAGACACTAGAAGAAAAAAAAACTATAGAACAATATCTCTGATGAATATTTATATAAAACCCTCAACAAATTACTAGCAAATAAAATTAAGTAGCATATATAAAGAATTATATACAACTACCAAGTTGGATTTATTCCTGTAATTCAAAAATGGCTCATCATATAAAAATCAATGTGATACAGTAGTGCATTAAAAGGATAAAAGAAGAAAACACAAGATCAGTTGATGCAAAAGAGCACTTGATGAAATTAAACACCTTTTTTATGTTAAAAATACTCAACAAACTAGGAATAAAAGGAAACCTCCTAAATACAATAAAGGTCATATGTAAAAAAAGACTCACAGCTAACATCCTACTCAATGGTGAAATACTGAATACTTTCGCCTATGATCATGAACAAGAAAAGTATGCATACTTTTATCACTTCTATTCAACATATTAAAAACTCTAGCCAAATAAAAAAATAAAGGGCATACTAATTTGAGTGATAGCTATAACATAATCTTCGTTCACAGATGACATGACCTTACATGTAGCAAAATCTAAAGATTACAGATGTACACACAGCTGTTAATAAATGAATTCAGCAAAGTTTCAAATCAGTTGCATTTCTATACACTAACAATGAAAACTACAAAATAAAATTAGAAAATAATTCCATTTGCAATTGCAATAAAAAGAATATAATACTTAGGACTAAACTTTACGAAGGAGATGTATGATGATTAATCTTATGTGTTAACTTGGAGATTGTTTTGAATGAGATTAATATTTAAATTGGTAAGCAGTGAGTAAGTAGATTGGCTTCCATAATTGAAGGTTTCACACACACACACACACACACACACACACACACACACACACACACACACATCCTATATATAAAAGCCTAATATGCAAATCGACCAAACAGTGGAATGACTGGAGGAATGATCGGTAGCTATGATGTGCACTCACCACCAGGGGGCAGACACTCAGTGCAGGAGCTGCCCCCAGTCTGCAGGTCCCAGGATGGCCTAGGCAGATGCCAGCAGGGGGACCCCGATTGCCCCACCGGTTGCCCCATAGATCGGCCCTGATCACTGGCCAGGCCTAGGGACCCTACCTTTGCACAAATATCATGCACCAGGCCTCTAGTATATATATAAGCAGCCTCCACAAACATGAGTGAATTCTCCATTTGACTGCCTTTCAGACTTCATCTGCACCATTGTCTCATCTGTTGGCATTGGGACTGGAACTGTGCTACTAGTTCTCCTAGATCCGTGGTCGGCAAACTGCGGCTCATGAGCCACATGCAGCTCTTTGGCCCCTTGAGTGTGGCTCTTCCACAAAATACCATGGCCTGGGCGAGTCTATTTTGAAGAAGTGGCATTCAAAGAAGTTTAAGTTTTAAAAATTTGGCTCTCAAAAGAAATTTCAATCGTTGTACTGTTGATATTTGGCTCTGTTGACTAATGAGTTTGCCGACCATTGTCCTAGATCTCTAGCCTGTCAACTCATACTACAGATTTTGAATTATCAAGCCTTCATAATTGCATGAGTCAATTCCTTATTATCTGTCTAGCTATCTAGCTATCTAGCTATCATTTATCATCACCTAAACTTGATTGGTTCTGTTTATTTGGAAAACCCTGATTAATACAGTGTGAAAGAGTGGTACACTGGAAATTATAAAATGTTAATGAAAAAAATAAAGAAGACACAAATAAATGAAAAACAGTGTATATCAATGGATAAAAAGACGTAGTGTTGTTAAGATGACAGTTTTACCCAAAGCAATGCACAGATTCAATGCAATCCCTATCAAAATCCTAACAGTGTTTTGTTTCAGAAATAGAAAAACTCATCCTAAAATTTATATGAATACCAGTAGTCCTAACAGTCTTGAAAAAGACAGAAAAATTTAAAGACACACTGATTTAAAAACATGCTATAAAATTAATTTAAAAACGTGGTACTAGAATGAAGACAAGCATACAGACCAAAAGAATGAAATATAGATCTGAAAAATAAGCTTTTCCATATATGTTTGAGTAATTTTCAAGAAGGTTGTTAATATCATTCAATAAAGGAGAGAATAATGTTTTCAACAAATGCTTCTGGGAAAACTGGATATTTGAATGCAAAAGAATGAAACTGGACACTTACATCATATACAAAAATTAACTCAAAATTGATGAAAGACCTAAACATAATTGCTAATACTATAAAACTCAGAAAAAAAATCATAGGCAAAAATCTTCATGACATTGGATTTGGCAATTATTTCTTGGATATGACATCAAAAGCACTGGTAATAAAAAATGAACAAATTGGACTTTGTCAAAATTAAAACCTTTTGTGTACCAAAGCATACTATAAAGAGAGTCAAAAGGCAACCAAAAGAATGGGAGAAAATATTTGTAAGTATTATATCTAATAAGGGATTAATATCCAGAATCTATCTACCGTATTTTCTGTTGTATAAGACGACTTTTTAACCCAGGAAAATCTTCTATATGCCCAATCGTCTTATATGCTGGAAAATACTGTATATATCCTACCTAATAAAATGGTAATATGTAAATTACCATCACTCCGCTACGCCCATGATTGGGCCAGTGGAAGGCGCAGGGGGCGGGACTTGGGGTGGCCAGGGTAGCCAATTGGGCCAGTGTCTGCGCCACGGCTGTGCTGCGGAACAGAAGGGGCCTCTGGGGCAGCAAGCTCACGTCCCGCCACGGACCATCAAAAGCGGGGGAGCTGGGTGCCTGTCTGCTCTGGCACCAGGCCTTTCGGAAGCCTCCGCAGAGCCGGAGGCTTCCAAAAGGCCTGGTGCACCAGCGGACAGTGTGGGAGCTGGGTGCCTGTCCGCTCTGGCACCAGGCCTTTAGGAAGCCTCCACCGCGCCGGAGGCTTCCGAAAGGCCTGGTGCACCAGCAGATAGGCACCCAGCTCCCCTGCGATCGAAAGCGAAAGCATGTAGGGGACCCTACACGTGCATGATTCAATCATGCACTGGGCCTCTAGTATATATATAAAGAGCCAGGGGCCATCACATCCGAAACAACCAAATGGATGACCGAACAGGCTGAGTGGGGCGACAAGGCCAGCAAGGGGGTTAGTGAGGGATGATCAAACAACTGAGCAGGCTTCATGTGGCGACCAGGCAAGCAGGGGGCGCAGTGAGGGGCAACCAGGCCAGCAGAAGGGGGCAATAATGGGTGAGCAGGCTGGCAAGGTGTGCAGTTGGGGGCAACCAGGCTGGTATGGGAGAGCAGTTGGGGGCAACTGGGCTGGCAGGGGAGGGTAGTTGGGGGCTATCAGGCTGGCAAGGGAGCAGTTAGGTGTCAATCAGGCTGGCAGGCGAGGGTAGTTGGGGGCTATCAGGCCGGCAAGGGAGCAGTTAGGTGTCAATCAGGCTGGCAGGGGAGTGATTAGGGGGTGATCAGGCTGTCAGGCAGAAGCGATTAGGGGAAATCAGACAGGCTAGCAGGCGAGCGGTTGGGAGCAAGCAGTCCTGGATTGTGAGAGGGCTGTCTGACTGCCAGTTTAGGCCTGATCCCTTAGCTGATGCCGGCAGTTGGACATCCCTCGTAGGGTCACTGATTGGAGAGGGTGCAGGCTGGGCTGAGGGACACCACCCCCAGGGTATGAATTTCATGCACCGGGCCTCTAGTATATATATAAAAGGCTAATATGCTAAGTGTCCAACCATCCGTCTAGTCACTATGACACGCACTGTGGACTTGGTGCATACAAAGCAACACTGGGCTTCCCCCAAGTGGGACACAGGCCCCGCCACCACTCTGGAGCAACAGCCCATCAAATTGCAGCCAAAACTGCCAAGACCCCAAGGCACAAAATGTGGCCCACAGCCCAGCCGAGCCCTTTAATGGTCACTGTGGGCACCGGGTAATGACGTCATGCAGCAATGCCTGGCTTCCTCTCCCTAGCGACGACTAGTCTCCTTGCAGTTTCTTCATCCCAGGAACACAACTTGCTTTATAGCCAGTTGCAAACATTTCACACTTTAACCAGATGTGTGTGAAGTGTTTTCCTGGACCTCATCTCATTTGACCCTCACAGAAGTCCTGGAGTAGGTAGACAGGAGACTCGGTGGAATCCTATTTTCTTTTCATTAGCCAGAAAACTGAGATTTAGAAAGCTTAGAAACTTGACCTGACTGGAGAGAAGTAAGAAATAGTGGAACTTGAAAATGATTTCAGGTTTTCTCACCACACAGAATATAGTCAAACACTGCTGCAGTTAAATATTTTACCCTTCGTTTTCCCTGAATGATCTACAATAATAATCTGCTTCGTGTTGATATATACTGCTGCGTTGCTGAAATTGGGGTGCTTCACTGGGCTGAAAAAAGTTTAGCTACATCAGAAAGCAGGTCTAATTAAGCAAGTTTATTCTATATCTATATAAGGCTAAGTCGACTCACGCATGTGTGATACATATAAAGCTCTCGCTGGTGCCAATCACACACATGTGTTTTGATCTGTCTACCACCTTATAACCGTTAGTATGGCTACTACACCCCCCTCCCTCCTGAAAACAAACAAACAGAAAATACAATTTTTTGAGGATGTGGATAAATTGGAGCATAGTGCTTTGCCAGGGGAATGTAAAATAGTACAGCCACTGTAGAAAGCAGTATGGGTTTAAATATATATATATATATATATATATATATATATATATATATATATATATTATAATAAAAGCCTAATATGCTACATGTTCAGTCATCCATTCAACCAAACAAAGCGTAATATGCTAATGATATGCTAAGGCCACCTAACTGCTCTCTATGACATGCACTGACCACCAGGGTGCAGACACCCGAAAGGTTAGCTTCCTGCTGGGGTTTGACTGATCGGGACTGACAGAGATGGGCCGCACATGCCCTGGAGCCCTCCCACGGTTCCTCCCTGGCTGGCCAACCTCCCACATCCCTCCCCAGCCCCGATCGTGCACTGGTGGGGTCCCCCAGCCTGGCCTGTGCCCTCTTGCAATCCAGGACCACTCGGGGGGATGTCAGAGAGCCGGTTTTGGCCTAATCCCGCAGGCCAGACCGAAAGACCCCACTGGTGCACTAATTTGTGCACTGGGCCTCTAGTATCTATGCAAATTGTCCATTACAGTGTCACAGTAATGACTGAGGCTGCATGTGTATGGAGCACCTCTAGGTCCATCCCCTGCAGGCAGTGGCGGCAGTGGTGGCTCCAGCCTCCCAAAGCAGCACGGCTCCCTCCCAGGTCCTGTGGGTGCCAGCGGCTCACTCCCGCCTCCAGAATCGGCGCGGGTGCCTCCCGGCTCCCAGGGAAGTGGCGTGGGTCCCTCCCAGCTCCTATGGGCACCTGTGGCTCGCTCGCCTCCTGCGGAAGTGGCGCGGCTTCCTCCCGGTTCCCCCGGGTGGCAGCAACTCACTCTGCCTCCTATGACTGCCAGCGGCTATCTCCCACCTCCGGAATCAGCACAGGTCCCTCCCAGCTCCCGTGGGCACAGCCGGCATGCTCCCAGCTCACATGGAAGTGGTGCAGCTGCCTTCCGGCTCCCGTGGGCATTGGCAGCTCCCTCCTGCCTCCTGCACAATATCACGTGCTGGGCTACTATTATGTATATAACTATCCTATCTAATAAAGAGGGAATATGCTAATTGACCCTCACGCCATTGCAAAGATGGCGTCACCCACAGCCAATAAGTAGGGAATATGCTAATTGACTGCCACATCCTTAAGGATGGTAGCACCGACAGCCACAAGATGGTGGTGCCTGCCTCAGGAGTCTCCTAATCCCCTCAGCCCCCCAGCCACCCAGGGCCGGCCAAGGTGCAGGCAAGCCTCAGATATCGGCTGCCCAGCCACCCAGGGCCAGCCTGAGGCTCAGGCAACCAGGGCCGGCTGAGGCTTGCGCTGCTGGCAGTGGCAGCAGCAAAGGTGTGATGGGGTGTCTCTTTCCCCAGATTGCCAGGTTGCCTCCCGCAAATGAGGGCTCCTAGATTGTGAGAGAGGGCAGGCTGGTCTGAGGGGCCCTCCCTCCATTGCATGAATTTTCATGCACCAGGCCTCTATTATATATATAATTTAGAATTAGCATGTGATCCAACAATTGCACTACTTGGTATATATTCAAAAGATTTGAAAGCAGGAACTTGAGCAGACATTTGTACACCAATATTCATAGTAGCATTAGATCACCATAGCCAAAACGCAGAGATAACCAAAATGTATGTCATAGATGAGTGGATAAAGTCTAGTATATACATAAAATGAAATAATATTAATCCTTAAGCTGAGGGAAATTATGATACATGTTATAACAAGAATAAGTCTTAAAAAATTGTAGGTGAAGTAAGCCAAACACAATAGGTCAAATATTTTATGGTTCTATTCATACAGGGTACCTAGAATAGTCAAATTCATTGACAGAATGTAGATTATAGGTTACCAGGACTAGAGAAGGGGAAAAGGGGGATTACTGTTTAATGGGTACAAAATTTCAGTTTGGGAAGATGAAAAAGTTCTGGAGATGGATAGCGGTGATGGTTGTACAACAATGTGAATGTACCTAATGCCACTGAGTTGATCCTTAAAAATAGTTAAAATTGTAACTTTTATGTTATATATATTTTACCATAATAAAAAATAAGAAATAAAAATTTGAGGGCTATTTTTAATTAAAAATAAAATAATTAAAATGATAGATTGTGAGTTGCCAGATTATACAGTGAATGGATTCATTATGGAAAAGGGGTGTGAAATTCATACACACTAAGAGGTGTAGGGAGTACGAAACAGGCAAAATAAAAGTGGCTGATAGAGGACCTCTGGTAATCTAGATTCACTGTGGTGATTGAAGTAATGAAAGATGTAGGCAACTCTGCATATAATGAGACGATCTGTGGGAGAAGGATGATGTCTCTGAAAGGCTTGACTTATGCATTTTATTAAAGCACTAGTGGCCCAGTGCATGAAATTTGTGCAGTGTGTGTGTGTGGGGGGGGGTTGTCCCTCAGCCCAGCCTGCACCCTCTCCAAGCTGAGACCCATCGAGGTCCAATAGCTATTACAATAGTGATGATCAGGTGTTAAACTCGGGTCATGGTGGATGGAGAGGACACAGAGATCAGGGGTCCCACCAGGATTGGGCCTAAATGGTCAGTCAGACATCCCTCTCACAATCCAGGACTGATGGCTCCCAACTGCTCGCCTGCCTGCCTGCCTGATTGCCCCTAACCACTTCTGCCTGCCAGTCTGATCACCCCCTAACCACACCCCTGCCAACCTGATCGATGCCTAACTGCTCCCCTGCTGGCCCAATTGCCCCTAACTGCCCGCCCCTCCTGGCATGGTCACCCCTAACTGCCCTCCCCTGCTGGCCTGGTTACCCCCAACTGCCCTCTCCTGCTGGCCTGGTCACCCCCAACTGTCCTCCCCTGCAGACCTGGTTCCCCTAAACTGCCCTCACCTGCCAACCTGGTCGTCCATAACTGCCCTCCCCTGCCAGCCCTGTCACCCCTAACTGCCCTTCCCTGCAGGCCTGGTTGCCCCTAACTGCCCTCCCCTGCAAGCCTGGTTCCCCCCAACTGCACCCCCTCCTCTCAGGCCCAGTTGCCCCCAACTGCCCTCCTCTGCTGGCCTGGTCACCTCCAACTGCCCTCCCCTGAAGGTCTGGTGCCACCAACTGCCCTTCCCTGCAGGCCTGGTCCCCCCAACTGCCCTTCTCTGCCAGCCTAGTCACCCCTAACTGCCCTCCCCTGCAGACCTGGTTCCCCCCAACTGCCCTCCCTCCTCTCAGGCCTGGTCCCCCCCTACTGCCCTCCCCTTCCAGCGTAGTTCCCCACAAGTGCCCTTCCCCCCCCTCAGGCTCGGTCACCCCCAACTGCCCTCCCCTGTAGGCCTGGTTCCCCCCAACTGCACTCCCTCTTCTCAGGCCCAATCGCCCCCAACTGCCCTCCCCTGCTGGCCTGGTCACCTCCAACTGCACTCCCCTGCAGGTCTTGTTGCCCCCAACTGCCCTCCCCTGCAGGCCTGGTCGCCCCCAACTGCCCTCCCCTGCCAGCCATCTTGTAGCGGCCAACTTTGACCACATGGGGGCGGCCAACTTGTGTGATGGTGTGAGGGTCAATTTGCATATTACCTCTTTATTATATAGGATGATAGTCTGATTCAGGTAATATTAAAAAATTATTACCATCATGGATTTTGGCTTCTAATAAAAGTAGATTTTAATAACATTTTTTGTTGTTTACCATTTATGTAGTACTTTGGTAAATTTTTTTTCCATTATTGATTAAGGTATTACAAATGTGTCCTTATCTCCCCATTGTAATTCCATCCCCCACCCCCAATCATGCCCTCACCCTCAGCCCTGTTGCTCTTTGTCCACTGCTTATGCTTATATGCATGCATACAAGTCCTTTGGTTAATGTCCCCCCTTTACCCCCACCCTCTCCAACCTTCCCTATGAGGTTTGAGCATCTGATCAATGTTTCTCTGTGTCTGGATCTGTTTTTGTTCATCGATTTATGTTGTTCATTATAATCCACAAATGAGTGAGAACATCTGATATTTATCTTTCTCTGCCTGATTTATTTCACTTAGCATAATATTCTCCAGCTCCATCTATGCTGTTGCAAATGGTAGGAGTTCCTTCCTTTTTACAGCAGCATAGTATTCCATTGTGTAGATGTACCACAGTTTTTTAATCCACTCATCTGCTGATGGGCACTTCAGCTGTTTACAAATCTTAGCTGTGGTAAATTATGCTGCTATGAACATAGGGGTGCATATATCCTTTCTAATTGGTGTTTCTAGTTCCTTGGGATATATTCCTAGAAGTGGGATCACTGGGTCAAATGGGAGTTTCATTTTTAGTTTTTTGAGGAAAACTCCATACTGTTCTCCACAGTGGCTGCACCAGTCTGCATTCCCACCAGCAGTGCATGAGGGTTCCTTTTTCTCCTCATCCTCACCAGTACTTGTCATTTGTTGATGATAGCCATTCTGATAGGTGTGAGATGGGACCTCATTGTCGTTTTTATTTGCATCTCTCAGATGATTAGTGACTTTGAGCATGTTTTCATATGTCTCTTGGCCTTCCTTCTGTCTTCTTTTGAAAAGTATCTATTTAGGTCCATTGCCCATTTTTTGATTGGGTTGTTTATCGTCCTTTTGTTAAGTTGTATGAGTTCCCTGTAAATGTTGGAGATTAAACCCTTAATGGAGATATCATTGGCAAATATGTTCTCCCATGCAGTGAGTTTTATTGATGGTTTCTTTTGCTGTGCAGAAGCTTTTTCTTTTGATGTAGTCCTATTTGTTTATTTTCGCTTTAGTTTCCATTGCCCTAGGAGCCATATCAGTGAAGATATTGCTTCAGCATATGTATGAGATTTTGTTGCCAGTGGATTCCTCTAATATTTTTTATGGTTTCCCATCTTACGTTTAAGTCTTTTATCTATTTTGAGTTTATTTTTGTGTATGGTGTAAGTTGGTGGTCTAGTTTCATTTTTTTTTTTTTTGCATGTGTCTGATCAAATGTCCCAGCACCATTTATAGAAGAGATTGTCTTGACTCCATTGTATGTTCTTGCCTCCTTTGTCAAATATTAATTGAGCATAGTGGTTTGGGTCGATTTCTGAGTTCTCTATTCTATTCCACCAGTCTACATGTCTGTTCTTGTGCCAGTACCAGGCAGTTTTGAGAACAGTGTCTTTGTAATACATCTTGATATCTGGTATTGAGATCCCTCCTACTTTGTTCTTCTTTCTCAGGATTGTTGCAGCTATTTGGAGTCGTTTTTTTTCATTCCAGATGAATTTTTGGAGAGTTTGTTCTAGATCTGTGAAATATGCTGTTGGCATTTTAATGGGGAGTGCATTGAATCTATATATTGCTTTGGATAGTATGGACATTTTAATGATGATGATTCTACCAATCCATGAACACGGTATGTTCTTCCATCTGTTTATGTCTTCCTCTATCTCTTTTTTTCAATGTCCTGTAGTTTTCTGAGTGTAGTTCTTTTACCTCCTTAGTTAAGTTTATCCCTAGGTATCTTAATTTTTTTGGGTGCAATGGTAAATGGGATTGTTTATTTTCATCTCTTTCTATAAGTTCACTATTGGTGTATGAAAATGCAATGATTACTTGGCATTAATTTTGTGTCCTGCTAAATTGCCAAATTCATTTATTAAGTCTAATATTTTTTGATGGAGTCTTTAGGTTTTTTTTTTTGTGAAGTATCATGTCATCTGCGAATAAGGACAATTTTACTTATTCTTTTCTAATTTGGATGCCTTTTATTTCTTCTTCTTGCCTGATCGGTTTGGCTAGCACTTTCAAAACTATGTGGAACAGGAGTGGTGAAAGTGGGCATCCCAGTCTTGTTCCTGTTCTTAGGAGAAATGGTTTTAGTATTTGCCCATTGAGTATGATGTTGGCTGTTGGTTTGTCATATATGGCTTTTATTATGTTGAGGTATGATCCTTCTATTCCCATCTTGCTGAGAGTTTTTATTAAAAGTGGGTGTTGGATTTTGTCAAATGCTTTTTCAGCATCAATTGATATGACTATCTGGTTTTTATCTCTCAATTTGCTTATGTGATATATCACATTTATTGATTTGCAGATATTGTACCAGTTTTGCATCCCTGGAATAAATCCCACATGGTCATGGTGTATGATCTTTCTTATGTATTGCTGGATCCAGTTTGCTAGAATTTTGTTGAAGATTTTAGCATCTATGTTCACCAGGGATATTGGCCTGTAATTCTCTTTCTTTGTGGTGTCTTTATCTGATTTTGGGATTAAGATAAAGCTGGCTTTATAGAAAGAGCTTGGAAGTGTGGCTTTCTCTTTAATTTTTTTTTAACATTCTGAGAAGGATAGGTTTTAGTTCTTTGAATGTTCAGTAAAAATCCCCTGTGAAGCCATCTGGTCCTGGGCTTTTGTTTGCTGGTAGCTTTTTTTATTATTGTTTCAATTTCATCAGTAGTTACTGGCCTATTCAGGTTCTTTGATTGAGTTTTGGAAACTTGTATTTTTCTAGGAATGTGTCCATTTCATCGAAGTTGTCCAGTTTGTAGGAGTAGAGTTGTTCATAGTATTTTTTTTTTCCATCCTTTGTATATCAATGGGGTTAGTTGTTACTTTACCTCTTTCATTTCTGATTTTGTTTATTTGGGTCCTCTCTCTTTGTTTCTTTGTGAGCCTGGCTATAGGTTCAGCAATCTTGTTTATCCTTTCAAAGAACCAGCTCTTGGTTTCATTGATCTTTTGTAATGTTTTTGGTTTTTGTGTTTTGGTTGTTTTTGTTTTTCTTTGTCTCTTTCATTTATTTCTGCTCTGATCTTTATAATCTCCTTCCTTCTGGATACTGTGGGCTTTTCTTGTTGCTCTCTTTCTTATTCTTTAAGTTGCAAGGTTAGATAATTTATTCCCAGTTTTTCTTGTTTTCTGAGGTAGGCCTGTAGAGCTATGAACTTCCCTCTCAGGACTGCTTTCATTGTGTCCCATAGCTTTTGGATTTTTGTGTTTTCATTGTCATTTGTTTCCAGGATGCTTTTTACTTCTTTGATCTCTTTGGTAACCCAATCATTCTTTAATAGCATACTATTTAGCCTCCAATTGTTTGATTTTTTTTCATTGTTTTTATTTTAGTTGATTTCTAGTTTTACGCCATTGTGATCTGAGAAGATGCTTGTTATAATTTCTATCCTCTTGAATTTGAAGAGACTTTGCTTGTGTCCTAATATGTGGTCTATCTTTGAAAATGTCCCATGTGCACTGAATAATAATGTATATTTCATTGCTTTGGATTGAAATATTATGAAGATGTCAATTAATTCCATCTGATCTAGTGAGTCATTTAGGATTGTTGTTTCTTTGCTGATTTTTTGTTTAGAGGATGTATTTAGTGGTGTCAGTGGGGTATTAAAGTCCCATACTATGACTGTATTGCTATAGATCTCTCACTTGATTTCTTCTAGAAATTGTTTTATGTATTTGGTTGCTACTGTATTGGGTGCTTATATGTTTACCAGAGTTATATCTTCTTGTTGAATTGCTCCCTTTAGTATTAGGTAGTGGCCTTCCTTGTCTCTTGTTATGGCCTTTACTTTGAGGTCTATTTTGTTAGATATAAGTATTGCAACCCCAGCTTTCGTCTCATTTCATTTGCCTGAAAAAGATTTTTCCATCCCTTCACTCTCAGTCTGTGTGAATTCTTTGTTCTGATGTGGGTTTGTTGCAGACAGCAAATATATTGGTCATGTTTTCTTATCTATTCAGCTAACCTACATCTTTTGATTGGAGCATTTAATCCATTTACATTTAATGTTATTATTGATAAGTACTTGTTTGTCATCATATTTATTCTTAATGTTTGTGTTTCTTCTTTCCTTTCTATTTCGTCTTTTTACAGCTGTCCCTTTAGCATTTCTTGCATTGCTGACGTGGTTGTAATAAGCTCTCTTAGCCCTTTTTTGTCTGTGAAGCTCCTGATTCCACCTTAAATTTTGAAAGATAGCCTTGCTGTGTATAGCATTCTTGGATTCAGTCAGTTGCTTTTCATCACTTTGTATATTTCATTCCATTCCCTTCTTGCATGGTGTGTTTCTGGTGAGAAATCAGTTGATATTCTAATAGGAGATCCCTTGTAGTTAACTTTCTGTCTCTCTCTGGCAGCCTTTAAGAGTCTTACTTTGTTGTTGGTGTTTGCCAATTTAATTATGATGTGTCTTGGTGTCGGTCTTTTGGGGTTCATCTTGTTTGGGACTCTGCTTCTTCAACTTGAGTTGTTTTTTTCTTGCCAATATCAGGGAAGTTTTCTGTCATTATTTCTTCAAACAGATTTTCCATTTCTTGCTTCTCTTTCTCTCCTTCTGGTATCCCTATTATGCGAGTGTTGTCCAAAAGCTCCCTTAGGTTCTCCTCTTGCTTTTTAAATTGTCTTTCCAGTTGCTGCTGTGTTTGTGTGTTTTTTCCTACCTTGTCTTCTAATTCGCTGATGCGGTCCTCAGCCTCTTCTAGTCTACTGTTTAAGCCTTCCATTGTGTTCTTTATTGCAGCTATGTCGTTCTTCATCTCATCTTGGTTCCTTTTCATGTTGGTGACATTCTCATTCAGCTCCTGATAATTATCATTGAGTTGTGTGTATTTGTCATTGAGTAGTGTGTATCTGTCATCCAGCCACTTGAGCATCCTTATAACCATTACTCTGAATTCTTCCTCTGAAAAGTTACTTACCTCAATTTCATTTAACTCCCTTTCTGGTGATTCCTCTTTTTCTTTCCTTTGGGGATTGCTTTTTTGTCTTCCCATGTTTTGCTGTGACTTTTTTAAAAATTTCTTTATTGATTAAAGTATTACATATTTGTCCTCATCCCCCCATTCCCATCCCACCCCCTCCCTATACATGCCCCCACCCCCCTGTTTCCCTTAACTGCTGGTTAGGCTCATATGCTTGCACACAAGTTCTTTGGTTGATCTCTCCCCTTTACCCCCACCCTCCCATACCATCCCTCTGAGGCCCGACAGTCTGATCCATGCCTCCTTGTTTCTGGGTCTGTTCTTGTTTATCAGTCTATGTTGTTCATTATTTCCCCTAGATGAGTGAGATCATGTGCTATTAGAAATACACTTATAAGAACCAAAAATGAGACAAGCAATAATGGTTATGCTGACAGGCAAATGAATCAGTCTGTAGTGAGTTTCTTTCTGGGACAACAGTTCTTTTGAGACCTAATTTCAATGTCACACAATTCCTTATGTGTACATGTCAGCCATGACATTTCAGTTCTGTATGGTGGACAAAATGGTGGTAATGCTGGTCTGACCCTCTCTGGTTTGGTCCTGGGCAACCTGTAGTGATGCACTTGATGTGACGTTTTAATTGTAGATCTGATTGCTTTGCTACCCAGGTTCTTTTGGGGATGGTGCTACTGGTGATCTCTCAGGTCTCCTAGGCTTGATAATCTCTCATAGCTCCTTACTTGAGCTATTTGGGTTCTCTTAATGTAGGCCTGTGAGCTGGCAATGCGCAACTGTGGTGTCTTGAAGTAAGCAGCCATGGAGGTGGGTTTCCCAATTTTTGCTGTCTTACGCCCTTGTTTGAAATTATACATACCCAGCAGGAACTCACAGTGGCAACCAGGAGCCATCTGTCAGGGTGGTGGATCTCAGGAGGCCTGTGCTCTGGAAAGGCATGACTGTGGTGTCCAGAGTTCTGTAGCTGTGGGGTGGGCAGACTCAGCTTTTTCTGCTGCTCCTGTGGTTGGATACATGCACACCCAGTGGCTGCTCACAGGGGCACGCATGGTGCATTTGCCAGCACGGTGTACTGATGCACTCTGAAGTGCCCTGGCTCTGAAGCCACGTGGTCGAGGTGCCTGTGGGCAGGTATCCTGGCAGTGGGAATTCAGAATTTCTACTGCCCAGCAGTTCATCCCTGTTTGTATAAGTGAGCACCTATCAGGGTCTCACACCGACACCCAAGGGCTTCCTGTGGAGCAGTGGGCTTTGGAGGCCAGTGCACTGGAAAAGGACAACTGTAGTGTCCAGAGTTCTGCAGTTGTGGGGTGGGAAGACTCAGTTTTGCTGCTGCGGCTGTGGTTGGATATGCACGCTCCCAATGGTGGCTCACAAGAGCACCCGCAGTGTGTTTCCCAGTGCGATACACTGACACACTCTGAAGGGCCCTGGCAATGAATCGAGGTGATCAAGGTGTCTGTGGGCAGGTATCCAGGATGAGTAAATTCAGAATTTCTACTGCTGGGGCAGTGCATCTCTATTTGTACAAGATTGCACCCGGGGGGGGGGAGGGGGCTTACAGCAGCCCCCAAAAGCGGCCTGTCGATCAATGGGCTTAGGGGGCCTGCACACTAAAAACACACCACTGTGGCAGTGTGTTGGCTGACGAGGAGCTCTGACACACTCTGAGGAACCCTGGAGCTGCAGTTGCACAGCTGCAGTGTCTGTGGGAAGTTAATTAGGAAGAAAGAATTCAGAATTTCTACTGTGGGGCAGCACGACCTTGTCTGTACAAAATTGCACCCAAGGGGGGTCCACAGTGCCATCCAAAAGCTGCCTGTGGAGTGGTGTGCCCAGGAGGCCTGCCCGCTGGAAACGTGTGACTGTGGTAGTGCATTTGCCAGCACAGAGCTCTGAGACACTCTGAGGTGCGCTGGTGTTAAAGTTGCGAGGTTGAGGTCTCTTTGGGCAGTTGTTCAGGAAGAGAGAATTCAGAATTTCTATTGTGGGACAGTGTGCTCTTGTCTATACAAAATCGCACCCAACGGGGCTCACAGCAGGATCCAAGAGCTGCCTGTGGAGTAGTGTGCCTAGGATGCCTGCACGCTGGAAATGCGTGACTGTGGTAGTGCATTTGCAGGTGCCGAGCTCTGACACACTCTGAGGGGCCCTGGTGCTGAAGTTGCACCACTGAGGTGTCTGTTGGCAATTATTTGGGAAGAGAAAATTCAAAATTTCTACAGTGGGGCAGCGCGCCCTTGTCTGTACAAAATCATACCCTCGGGGGTTCACAGTGGCTCCCAGGCACTGCCTATGGAGTGGTGTGCCCTGGAGGCCTGTACGCTGGAAACGTGTGACTGTGGTGTCCGGAGGTCTGCCGCTGGGGAGGGGGAAGTTGCACTTACTGCTGTGGGAGCGGTGCATCTTTGGAGGTGGAGGTCCCAGGGTCTGCAGGTCTGTGGGTGGGACACCAGGATTTTGGCTGAATTGGCTGCTGGGTCACAGGTGGTGTCTAAGTGGTGGTGTTGATGAGTTCCTAGAAGAGGCTGCTCTCCCCTTCAAGATGGTGTGGCTCCATGCCCG
Source organism: Eptesicus fuscus (assembly GCF_027574615.1). Taxonomy (NCBI): domain Eukaryota; kingdom Metazoa; phylum Chordata; class Mammalia; order Chiroptera; family Vespertilionidae; genus Eptesicus; species Eptesicus fuscus. The sequence goes on from NC_072473.1 coordinate 30,639,842, forward strand.
AGTCCCACAGTCCGGGGAGTGCCTGCAGTGGTGGTAGTCTCTCCCTGTCCAAGAGAGCCTGATCTGCCAGCCCCTGCTGCTCCTGCTGGATTTAACTGTCCCTCATTCACTCACACACACACACCACACATCCACACACTCTCCTTTCATACCCTCACTCACTCACTTCCTTTCCCTCACCTCCGTCCTGCCAGCTGCCATCTTCTATTTTGGGTAAACTTTTGAAACTCAGTTTTCTCAACTGTAAAATGGCCATGATAAGGCCTACCTGAATGAACTGTATGGTTCCAAAGAAATCATGTAGCTAAAATGTATAATATACTAAATATGTACTAAATAAAATGATAATTTTACTTTGTTATTGCAATTATGATATTCACCAACATCATCATCCTTCCCTTTTTCAGAAGAAACACAATAGTATGAAAGTCCTGAGAATCTTGAAGGGAAAGAGGAGGGCATAGGAAAGAAGTTGCTTGAGGTTAAACTAAACACATTTCCTCATTTTGATTTGAGCTGGCTCTATTCATGTAATTGAGGGAGAAAGCATGCTCAGAAGGTTTGGAAATACTCATGGAAGAAATATGAAAGTTAAAAGCTTGTGCCTCAAAAAGTAAAAAAAATTAAATTAAATTAAAAAATAAAAGCTTGTGGCTCCACAGTTGAAAATCTATAGTATCAAAACAATAAAAATGTGCTTTTGTTTATTAATATGAATTATAATATATCTGAGTATTATCAAGTGTTTATTCTGTCATAACAATTGCATTTTCACTACTGAAAGTTATAAATTTAGGTAAGCCAAAAGATAAATAAGAATGACACATGAACCTAAATCCCAGAAGTAACCACCATTTACCTTTTGATGTATACCCTTCTGTGTTTATTCAATTACTATATATAAACCTTTAAATATACACTGAGTGGTCAGATTATTATGATCTCTGAACACATAATAATCTGGCCACTCAGTGTATATCCTATATAATAAAAGGCTAATATGAAAATTGTCCCCTTGACCAGGAGTTCGACCAGCAGGCAGGCTGGCCAACCGCCCACGTCCCCTCCCCCTGGCCAGGCTGGCTGGACCCCACCTCTGCATTCAGAGATCATCATAATCTGGCCACTCACTGTATATATTTTTATTGATTTCAGAGAGGAAGGGAGAGGGAGAGAGATAGAAACACCAATGATGATAGAGAATTATTAATCGGATGCCTCCAGCACACCCCATACAGGGGATCAACCCTGCAACCTGAACTTGTGCCTTGACTGGGAATTGAACCTTGACCTCCTGGTTCATAGGTCAACAATCAATTGATGAGCCACACTGGCTGGGCTTATATATAAACCTTTTAATGAAAACAAAATCCAAGTCCAAGTTTTGATTTAAACTTGAATTTTTCACTTAATACAAACTTTAGAACATTTTTTCATGTCAATAAATATAGGGTTATATTATTATTTTTAAGGTATATATACTCCATTGTATGAAAGTATCATAACTTATTTAACCTTCTCATGGTTGTACATTAATCTATTCTAATCTTTTACTACTAAAAACTGCACTATTCTGAATATCCTCCTAAATAAATTTTTCTATCCTGTATCACTTTCTTTAGCTATATTGTTAGAGAAAGATTCCTGAATTAAAACTATGTAATGGAGAGAGAACCAAGATGGCAGTGTAGGTAAATGCTGGAACTCACCACCTCCCACAACCACATCAAAATTACAAGTAAAATACAGAAAACCATTGTTCAAAGATGCCTGAAATCTAGCTGAATGGAAGTCCTACAACTAGAGATTTAAAGAAGAAGCCACATCAAGACTGGTAAGAGGGGTGGTGTTGAGGAATGGGCTGGTCCCACACCCATGTGTGGTGGATAAAAATCGGGAGGGATAATTTGGTTGCAGAGGTTCCCCGTAAGGAGTGAGGGGGTCCCAGCACCTCACCAGCCTCCCCTCCCCAAGCCCATGATTCCAATGCAAGGAAGATCAGTCCCCATAACTTCTGGCTGTAAAAGCCAGCAAGGATTGAAGATGAGTGAGAGAGAGGACTGTTGGAGTCCCCAGCCTTCCTCTAAAAGGGCCTGCACATGAACTTACTCAGACTCACTCTCTCTGAGCTCCAACACTGGGGCAGCAGCTTGAAAGGCACCAGGAAAATACTGAGAGGAACTGAATTGTCTGGCATCAGGGGAAGAGCTAGGGGGACGGTTTTCTGCCAGACAAAAGTATTGGCAGAAGCCATTGTTCCTTTTTTTTTTTTTTGTTAATCCTCACTTGATAATATTTTTTTCCATTGATTTTTACTTTTTTTCCCATTGATATTTAGATTGTGGAGAGAGGGAGATAAATAAAGAGAGACAAAGAAACATCAATGTGAGAGAGACACATTGATTGAATTTTTAACCCAGGCACATTGACCAGGAGTTGATTCTGTGACCCTTCAGTGCAAGGACCAACACTATCCACTGACCAACACCGGCCAGAGCCCATTGTTCCTTTTCTGAATCTTACCTCAACAATGTCTGCAGGTTCGGCCCCATATCTGAGTCTCCATCAACCTGGTTCAGACTGTTCACCTCACCCTGGTAATTCCCTGAGACCCCACTGCATCCAACTTTCAGGCCCACCCAAGCTGTTTCCAGTCGCTAAATCCATGATCCATAAAAGGGAAGATTGATAAATTAGGTATCATTAAAATGAAAAACATTTGTTCTGTCAATGATCTTGTTAAGAGGGTGGAAATACAAGATATCCAACAAGGAGTTAGTGTCTAGAATATGTAAACAACTTTAAAAAATCAACAGTAAAAACAATTGATCCAGTCAGAAAATGGGCAAAAGATGTGAAGTGACATTTCACTGTAGAGGACATATGGATAGCAAGTAATCATATAAAAACATGTTCAACCTCATTAGCCATTAGGCAAATGCAAATTAAAGCTACAATGAGATATCACTACGTAACTATCATAATGGATAAAATTAAAAAATAATGAAAATGCCAAATGCTATTCATGATGTGGAGAAACTAGATCACTCATCCATTGCTGATGAGGATGTAAAATTGTACAGCCATTCTGGAAAATGTTTTGACAACATCTTAGAAAACTAAGCACACAATTATTGTACAATTCAGCAATTGCACTCTTGAGAATATACCCCAGATAAATGAAAAATTATGTTTACATAAAACCTGTGCACTAGTTGACTGTGCATAGCAGCTTTATTTGTAATAACCCAAAACCAGAAACAATGCAGATGAACCTCAGTGAGTAAATGGCTAACCAACTGATAGTACATCCATATCATGGAATACTATTAGGAATAAAAAAGAATGAAATATTGATGCACAAACTACTGGATGGTGTCCAGGGAATTATGCTGATTGACAAAGGCCAGTTCCCAAAAGATTACAAACTGTATTATTCTTTCTATTTATATAGCATACTTTAAATGACAAGATTATAGAAATAGACATGAGACCAGTGGTTTCCATGGCACAGGGGCAGGGGAATGACAGATACACTACACTATACAAGGGATCCTTGTGGTGATGGAATTAGTCTGTATTTTGACTGTATTAATTTCAATATCCTGTTTAGTATATAATAGTAATGTTTTACAAGTGTTGTCATTGGGGAAAACTGGGTAAAGAGTACATAGGATCTTTCTGTATTGTTTCTTATAGCTTCATATGAACCCATAATTATCCTATCTAATAAAAGAGTAATATGCAAATTGACCATCACTCCAACACACAAGATGGCCGCCCTCATGTGGTCAAAGATGGCTGCCCCCATGTGGACACAAGATGGCTGCCACAAGATGGCCAGCAGGGGAGGGCAGTTGTGGGTGACCAGGCAAGCAGGGGAGGACAGTTGGGAGGGACCAGGTCTGCAGAGGAGGACAGTTGGGGGGACCAGGCCTGCAGGGGAGGGCAGTTGCTGCAGGGGAGGGCAGTTGGGAGGGACCAGGCCTGCAGGGGAGAGCAGTTAGGGGTGACTGGGCCTGCAGGGGAGGGCAGTTGGGGAGGACCAGGCCTGCAGGGGAGGGCAGTTGGGGGCAACCAGGCCTTCAGGGGAGGGCAGTTGGGGGCAGCCAGGCCTAGGGCAGTTGGGGGCAGCCAGACCTTCAGGGGAGGGTAGTTAGGGGACCAAGCCTACAGGAGAGGGCAGTTGGGGGGGACCAGGCATGCACGGGAGGGAAGTTGGGGGCAACCAGGCCTGCAGGGGAGGGCAATTAGGGTTGACCGGGCTGGCAGGGCAGGGCAGTTGGGGGGGACCAGGCCTGCAGGGGAGGGCAGTTGGTGATGACCAGGCTGGCAAGGGAGGGCAGTTAGGGGTGACTAGGCCAGAAGGGGAAGGCAATTAGGGGCAATTGGGCCAGCAGGGGTGCAGTTAGGCATCGATCAGGCTGGCAGGGGAGTGATTAAGGAGTGAGTAGGTTGGGAGGTAGAAGTGATTAGGGGCAATCAGGCAGGCAGGCAGGTGAGTGGTTGGGAGCCAGCAGTCCTGGATTGTGAGAGGGATGTTCGACTGCCCATTTAGGCCTGATCCCACCAGGATCAGGCCTAAATGGGCAGTCGAACATCCCTCAAGGGGTCCCAGATTGAAGAGGGTGCAGGCTGGGCTGAGGGACACACACCCCCATGCACAGATTTCATGTACCGGGCCTCTCGTCTAAAAATAAACATTTTATTTTTTAAGAAAATAGTGTAATTAATGATTAAAATTACAGGCTGTAGAGCAGACTATCTGGTTTTAAATATATATATATATTTTTGTTAATCCTCACCAGAGGATATTTTTTCATTGTTTTTTCAGAGAGAGTGGAAGGGAGGGAAGTAGGGAGGGAAGAGAGAGAGAGAGAGAAACATCCATGCGAGAGACACATTGGTTGCCGTTGAGCAAACCCATAACCAAGTTATGTGCCCTTGACCGGAATCAAACCAGTAACCCTTTGGTGCATGGGCTGACAGTCTAACCACTGGCCAGGCCTGAGTTCAAATCTTGAATCTATGTCCTGTCATCTGATATAAATTTATTTATACTCCCTGTACCTTAATTTCATCTTTAAAATAGGAATAATAATAGAATTTACCTTATAAGAAGTTACTTACACAGTTCAAATAAATTAATTCCTGCAAAATATATAAAACAGTGCTTTCCACAGATTTATGCTCAATAAATGTCAGCCTTATTTACTATGATGATTATAGTTGTATGTATGCTCATGCTTATGAAAAATGTAAACTTTGCATGGGATGGGTATATATCAACTGCAATATAAGGGCTATTTTAGGAGCTAGAAATGAGAATGAGATGAAAGGTAAAACTTCATCTGTGCATATTTTAAATCTTCAAGAAATAGCAGTGAAACAAATATTGCAAGTATTCAGTAGAAAAAGTTGGGTTTTAATTATTCTTTTTTTTGCATTTGAAACGATTAAATTTATTTGTGTTTTAGTAAGAAAGCCCCACCACCATGAATAGTACAATATTTAAAAATTAAAAAAATATTTATATCTAAGATAGTGTATTTGTATTGTTAGACCTCTTTAAGTGGTTTAGGTTTCGCCTTTTTTTTTTTTAATTAAATAAATACCCATATGCTTTATAAAGTTCCCCTCAATCTCAAAAGCCATTTTAAATCAAGGAATGTGTCTTTATCTTGTTATATGGTTATATGATTTATAAATTTGTATTTTATTATTAAAAGCAGGTAAATATATTTTATCTTTGTCTTATATATTTTATATTACATATATATTGTAAATTATTTTATTATTGTTTTAGGAGGAAATTGTAGTTTTCTTATATTTGTTTTACAAGGACATTTTCATGTAATTTAGAAATAACACATTCTCTCATGAACTCTTTGCTTAAGTATGTCTTCAACATTTTTCAGAAATAAACTCTTTTTAGTGCATTCTCTTGATTTTCAATTACTTTATAACACAGAATACCCTAAACAAAATTTTACTTTTTATTAATGACTAAAGAAAATATTATGAAATTATTTTACTTTTTGTGTTAGAAATCATTAATATTTCCTGGCATAATTAAATTTTTCTAAAGAATATAAATTACTCTCTGAATTCCCTCAATTGTGATGTTTTTTTGACACCGTTATTGCCCTCTCCAGTTTCTCCAATCTTGTAAACTGTCACTCTCAGTTGGAGGCATCTCTCATTTCTTTTTCATCCACACCAATAATGTTCTCCTTTGTAGAGCAAGATATTAAAGTTGATAAAAAACTAAACAGGTGAGCAATCCTATTTATTTATTTATTTATTTATTTATTTTAATTTTTTTTTTAATTTAATGAATCTTTATTGTTCAGATTACAATTGTTTCTCCTTTTTCCCCACATATCTCCCCACCACCCAGTTCCTACCCCCCCTCTTCCCTTACCTCCCCCCCCCCCGCTGTCCTTATCCATAGGTGTATGATTTTTGTCCAGTCTCTTCCCATACTCCCCACACAGACACCCCTTTCCCCCTGAGAATTATCAATCCACTCCCATTCTATGCCTCTGATTCTATTAAGTTCACCAGTTTATTCTGTTCCTCAGATTTTTAATTCACTTGACTTTTAGATTCACTTGTTGATATATATGTATTTGTTGTTCATAATTTTTATCTTTCTTCTTCTTTTTCCTCTTTTTAAAGAATACCTTTCAGCATTTCATATAATGCTGGTTTGGTGGTGATGAACTCCTTTAGCTTTTTCTTATCTGTGAAGCTCTTTATCTGCCCTTCAATTCTGAATGATAACTTTGCTGGGTAGAGTAGTCTTGGTTGTAGGTTCCTGCTATTCATCACTTTGAATATTTCTTGCCACTCCCGTCTGGCCTGCATGGTTTCTGTTGAGAAATTAGCTGATAATCGTATGGGAGCTCCCTTGTAGGTAACTAACTGTTTTTCTCTTGCTGCTCGTAAGATTCTCTCTTTGTCTTTTGCTCTTGGCATTTTAATTATGATGTGTCTTGGTGTGGTCCTCTTTGGATCCCTTTTGTTTGGGGTTCTGTGTGCTTCCTGGACTCGTAAGTCTATTTCTTTCATCAGGTGGGGAAAGTTTTCGTCCATTATTTCTTCAAATAGGTTTTCAGCATCTTGCTCTCTCTCTTCTTCTGGTACCCCCATAATTCTGATGTTGGTTCGCTTGAAGTTGTCCCAGAGACTTCTTACACTATCTTCAACTTTCTGAATTCTCTTCACTTCATGCTTCTCTGGAGGAGTGTCCTTGGCCTCTTTGTATTCCAAATCTTTGAGTTGATTCTTGCAATCCTCTAGTCTGCTTTTGGGTCTCTGTATAATATTTTTTATCTCAGTCAGTGTATGTTTAATTTCTAGTTGGTCCTTTTTCATATCCTCAAGGGTCTCATTGAATTTATCGGCCTTTTCCATGAAATTCTTGAAAAACCTTATAACCGTGGTTTTGAACTCTATGTCCAGTCGCTTGTTCTCCTCCATTTCTTTGGTTTGTGATCTGTTTCCTTGCCTTCTCATATTCTCTGCTTCCCTAGGTTGGTAGGGTAGTTTTGTGTACTAGGTGTCCTATTGGTTCAACGGGTCAGCCTCCCAGTTACTTGAGGTGGACACTCTTGGTGTACCCTTGTGTACTGTGTGTTCCCCAGCAGGAGCTACAGCAAGGGCTAGTTTTCTCCTCCTTTGCTTGGGCGGTTTTGGAGCAGTCTGACTGGAGCTGTAGTTGGTTAAGCTGCCACAGAACAGGCCATTTATATGCAAAAGCCGCTGTGTGGAGCCTGGGCGGGTTTGTAGGATGTGCGGGGCGGGGCCTCAGGGCAGGGCGGGGTCTCAGGGCGTCACTAGGCTGGGGCGTGGCCAACGGCAATGGCTGCCGTCAGCCGTCTCTGCCTTTCCACGTTTCCAAGTCCCTGCGCCCCGCGCTCCAGCGCAGTAAACAATGATTGCTGGGCGCACCTCTCAGCTTTTCAGCGATTGTGCTCCTTTCTCTTCTCAGCTGTAAATCTTCCACTCAGCCAGCTTTCCCGTGGTTCTGGGTGGTAGACGTTTTTGTCTTTTAGTTGTGTTTTTGAAATTGTTGTGTGAGGCAGCAGATTAGTTGTTTAACTGTGCCGCCATCTTGGTTCCGGACCAGCAATCCTATTTAATATCTTAGACATCATTCAAAGTTAATGGCCTCACAGTCCCAGCAAATATCTCCCCCGCCCACCCCATCCCCCAGAAAAGTGTTTCATAGGATTCTCTCACCTCTTAGACCTTGATGTCACTAACCACCATGTTTGTGATCCTGGTCAATATTATTAAAATTTGTTGTAATTTAACTAAGTTACAGGGTACCACTCATTAAAATATATTTTAGTCTTTTAAAGTTTGTTTTTTTCATATAATTGGATCAGAACTCAAACCTTAAAGGAATGATAATCTACTTATATTAGCCCAAATATAATATGTTCATATATCAATGATATAATTGTACTTATTGATCCAATTCACTCTTGTTCAAACCATATTTATGGAGTGTCTACTAAAGGTGAGGCATTTTTTTAGGTACTGAATGTACAGAAATGATTGACATAATCCCTGCAATACATATGTTTACCATTTTGAACATTAAGTATTATAAAATTTGATCATTTTAAACTGATAATTTAAAAATAGGAAATTGCAATTATATTTATTGTTTGACTTAAGATGCTGAAATTGTTACTATATATCTCATTAAAAATAAGTAAATAAATTTTAGATAATAATTTTGGTTAACTCAGAACACTGTAAAGAAAGTACTATGTAAGAAACATCTATTTAAAATTGAACTATACAAAATCTATTGCCTTAGTTACAGGACTCTCTTATGCTTAATGAGTAGTGCAAAGAAGTAAGATTTATAAATCTGTTTATCCATGCAATCTTGTTATTCATGTATGTTACATGAAATATTTGTTTACTTTTAGAAATGTTAATCACTTAGCATATAAAATGAGCCATTGGCCTTGTAGTAATTTGATCCACCACTATTTCCATCTAAATCTGTATTCTCTCTCTCTCTCTCTTTCTCTAGCTCTCTCTCATATATAACTTTTTTTTTGCAGTGCAGAAAACCTCATTCATGAGTCTATTTGCTCCATTAGCAGACTTGCAAATTACAAATAAAGCATATAACTGTAGATTTCTATTCAAAACCAATGAGAAGATTTGTTCTTACATACTGTCTTAGTCAGTTTGCTGATTCTTTAGAATTTTAACATCATAACAAAGACTTTCGTATTAATATATAAGAATCATTGGAAGTTTTTAAGTATAAAAGTGGAATGGTTAATTTGAATTCTACATAACTTATTTAGAAAGTAGAATGGGGAATGAATTTAAAAAGAACCACATTAGAAGAAAAGATAATTTTGAGGACTAAATCCAGGGCAGAGTTGATGAGGACCTGACTAGAACAACAGTTCTTGATTATGAAAAGGTGGATGCCAGAAATATTTGGGCAATGATATTAACACAACTTGGTGATTAGTAAGGAGTAAAAGAGACAAAGTAGTTGTTTAGGTTATCCATTATCACATAGCAAATTGGCCCAAAACTTAGCAGCTAGAAATAACAGCAAACATTCATTATCTTGTATAGTTTCTGTAGGTCCGGATTCTGGATCAGCTTACCTAGGTGGTTCAGGCTCTGGTATTCACTTCTGCGGTTGCAGTTACGATGTCAGCTAGTGTTGCATGCCAACTGGCTTGACTGTGGTTAAAGTATCTGCTTCCAAGATAGCTCACTCACCTGGCTATTGGCAGGAGATCTGTTTCTAGATGGTTCTGGCAGGAGGACTCACCTCTTTGCCAATGAACATCTCCGTAGGGTCACTTGAGTGTCCTCAGGAAATAGCAGCTGCCTTTCCCTACAACCAGCTATCCAGGGAAAAGGAAAAGATATAAGCTGAAAATCTGGCTTTGAAGTCAAATATAGTCTTTATGCAATATCCTATTGGTTACATAGGTGGGAAATGACTACGCAAGGGTATCCATAGCATGAGGCAAGACTAATAGCAGATACAGTGGTAAATAATAGAGCCTACATTCTTGTCTTTGGTGTTTAGTTAGATTATGGTGTCATCTATATAATAAACAATAAAAAGGAGCAAGCCATTGTGGTTTGTTTGTTTGGGGTCCATGTGTATGTCTGTGTCTATGTGAATCTGTGTTTAGAAAGTAGAAGGTAATGAGTTCAGTTTTGGAAATTATCCAGAGAGTGCTAGGTAATATGCTTTGGAAGTGCAATGATATGTTTAGTGATGAAGAAATAGATTTAAGAACCACCAGCATTAAAATGCCATTTTAAATCTTAAGATTGAGAAAGTTCATCCCAGTAGAGCATAAAAATGAGGTGAACAAAAATAACATTGTTTAAGAAAAAATGAGCAAAGTAGTAGGTCATGAAAATATTAAGCAAGGTGATCAGAGTGGTAGACATAATAAAGATTGGCACTATAAAAATAAAGGAAATAAATAGTTTAAGAAAGTGAGTAGTCATCAGTCAAATAAAGCAAAAGTATCCAGGGAACTAAAATACGCTCATTGGTGCCCTAGCCAGTTTGGCTCAGTGGATAGAGTGTCGGCCTGTGGACTGAGGGGTCCCAGGTTCGATTCCAGTCAAGGGCGCATGTCCAGGTTGCAAGCTCAATCCCCAGTAGGGGGGCATGCAGGAAGCAGCCAATCAATGATTCTCTCTCACCATTGATGTTTCTCTCTCCCTCCCTCTCTGAAATCAATAAAAAATATATTTAAAATAAATAAAATAAAATATACTCATTGGATTTAGCAGTATTTATGCCACTAATGATGTTGCCAGTGCAATTTCAAGTGTGGAAGCAGAGAAGCAGAAAACATATAACAAAAGGTTAAGTATAGATAATTAAATAAAATTGTGTTTAATTCTATACCAGTTATGTTTTTGGAAACAGAAACCCTTCAGAATATTTAAGACAGTAAATTTAATAATGGGAATGATTACACAGGTGATGGGATTGCTTAAAAAACAGTAGGAGATGATGAGGTAACTCCCAGATTAACAATCTCTAAAGCTGCTTTAGCTGAAGGGATGAAGGAAATGGGGTGGGGGGTGTGATTACTGACATCCAGAAACCAGGGTCTCCTGGAGGAAATTGGAATCAATTCTTATAAAAACTGAGAAGCAACTGCTGCTGAAAATGTCCCATTGGCAGACAGAGTGAGTGAGACATACCCTTTCACCTCCTCTTACTGATAGTGCCTAACCATTGGCAGAATACAGTAGATGCCAGCTGACCCAGGAATGTGGGAGAAATATTTTTTCCTGGGGTCAATGTGATACAAAATGGAAAAAAAGAGGAAAGTATTTGAGAGCAAATAGAGGAAAGAACTGACACAAATTTTTAACAACTTGTCAATCTTGTAAAAACAAACCAAATTAGAAGCTCCTTGTGAGAAAGTTCGTAGAACTATATTCATAATGCAAAATGAATTTCACTTAAAATATTTCAAAGATTGAGACCTATGTTCTAGGTAAAATACCCATAAATTGAAGAACTATTATCTCAGCATTTTTAATGTAGAAAAATTTAGCCTGACTTAAAACAATTGGGCTTGTCATTATCTCTCATAATACAAGAAGTCATCAAGAATTCCCTATTCAGAGTACACTCATGAAAGATTTAGAATTTGTTTTACTTTTAATTAAATATTTCCTCTTTTGATTCAGTGAATTTTCATTTTTGAAGATATGGAATAGTAATAAAATGAGGTGCATTCAGAAATTCACCACAGTCATAAGACAGAACAGCATGTAAAATATAATTTTGTCATTTAAGTTATTAAAGGTACTTGCTCATCAAAGTGTTAAATATTATTGATATAGTAAAATATACAGCAGTATACAGTTAGAGTGTGCATTGTAGAAGTTCTCACAGTATCCATTCCCCTCTCCCTGAGCCCTAACAGAATCTTGACTTTTTAAAAAATATATTTTTATTGATTTCAGAAAGGAAGGGAGGGAGGGAGAGGGAGAAGGAGAGGGAGGGAGAGAGAGAGAGAGAGAGAGAGAGAGAGAGAGAGAGAGAGAGAGTCATTGATTGGCTCTCGCTGGTTTGGCTTAGTAGATAGAGCATTGGCCTGGGGACTGAAGGGTCCTGGGTTCGATTTCAGTCAAGGGCACATGCCTGGGTTGCAGGTTCGATTTCGCATGGCCCCTACTGGGAATCGAACCTGCAACCCGGGCATGTGCCCTTGACTGAAATCGAACTCAGGACCCTTCAGTCCCCAGGCCAATGCTCTATCTACTAAGCCAAACCAGCTAGAGCTAAAATTCTTTATTATTCAGGTAAGATAAAGTGGTATTTTCTTTCACTAGCTGCCAAAAGCAGTTTACATCAATGTACAGAGTATGTGTGAATATATAAATACTAGAGGTCCAGTGCATTAAATTCGTGCATGGGGCGGGTGTCCCTCAGCCCAGCCTGCACCCTCTCCAATCTGGGACCCCTCGAGGGATGTCCGACTGCCCAGGATTGGGCCTAAACGGGCAGTCAGACATCCCTCTCACAATCCAGGACTGCTGGCTCCCAACTGCTCGCCTGCCTGCCTTCTTGATTGCCCCTAACCGCTTCTCCCTGCCAGCCTGATCACACCCTAACCACTCCCCTGCCAGCCTGATTGATGCTTAACTGCTCCCCTGCCAGCCTGTTTGCCCCTAACTGCCCTCCTCTGCAGTCCTGGTCACCCCTAACTGCCCTCCCCTGCAGGCCCATTCACCCCCAACTTCCTTCCTCTGCTGGCCTGGTCACCCCTAACTGCCCTCCCTTGCAGGCCTGGTCCCTCCCAACTTCCCTCCCCTGCTGGACATCTTGTGGTGGCCATCTTGTGTCCACATGGGGGCAGGATCTTTGACCACATGGGAGCAGCCATCTTGTGTGTTGGAATGATGGTCAATCTGCATATTACTCTTTTATTAGATAGGATAGAGGCCTGGTGCACAGGTGGGGGCCAGCTGGTTTGCCCTGAAGGGTGTCCCAGATAAGGGCGGGGGTTCCCTTGGGGCATGGGGCAGCCTGGGCGAGGGGCCTGTGGTGGTTTGCAGGCCAGCCACGCCCCCTGGCAACCCAAGCAGAGGCCCTGGTATCTGGGATTTATTTATCTTCTATAATTGAAACTTTGTAGCCTGGAGTGGAGGCCTAGTCTGGCCAGGGCTGCAGAAGCTTGGCTTCCTCCATCACCGGGGGCAACCCTAGGCTCTTGCTCTCTCCAGCTCCGTGGCTGCCGCCATTTTTGTTGTGATTTATTTATCTTCTATCATTGAAACTTTGTAGCATTGAGTGGAGGCCTAGGCCAGCAAGGGGAGGCGGAAAGCTTGGCTTCTTCCATTGCCAGGGAAACCCAAGCCTCCCTCCTATTCTCTCTGTGGCCACAGCCATCTTGGTTAGGTTTATTTTCATATTAGCTCCTGATTGGCTGGTGGGCTTGGCTGGTGGGCATGGCTTGCTGGTGTAGCAGAGGTACGGTCAATTTGAATATTACTCTTTTATTAGATAGGATGCATGTATATGTATTAGTTATTATTTACATACTATTCATATGTACTCATACATATAATTTTAAGCATTTCAAATATGAATAGATATTTTTTAAATTCCCACAAAACAATCTATATGCTATATCTATCCATCACCTCATGTAACAATATACCTGATATATTAATTTTTTTGGAAATGAATAATTTTAATTCAGTAAAATTATTTTCACTCTTTCACTTTATATTTTACTTTTTTGAATCAAAATTATAGTTTTATGTAACCTGTGACCCCACACTTAAACAACCTCCCCTTACCATCAAAATCTCATAAGAGAGTGAGGGATACACTTCTTAAAAATCAGTGAACCTACATTGACACATGGTTATTACACAAAGTTTATAGTTTACAATAGAGTGCACTCTTGGTGCTGTACTTTCTTTGGATTTTGACAAATGTATGATGACATGTACCAACCATTTTAGTATTATATAGAATAGTTTTAATGCCCTTTAAATCCTCTGTGCTATGTCTATTCAACCACCCCTCCCTCTAACCCTGGACACTGCTAATCTTTTTACTGTCTCCATAGTCTTTCCAGAATGTAGATGATGTTATACAGTATGTAGGCTTTCCAGATTAGCTTCTTTCACTTCATAATATTAATTTAAGTTTTCTCCATGTCTTTTCATAGCTTGGTAGCTCATTTCTTTTTAAGTACTGAATAATTTCCATTCTCTGGATGTTCAACAATATTTTTAAAATTGAATTTATTGGGGTGACATTGGTTAATAAAATTATGTAGGTTTCAAGTGTACAGTTCTATAATTCATCATCTGTATATTGCATTGTGTGTTCACCAACCAAATCCAGTCTCCTTCCATCACTATTTATCCCCTTTTATTCTCTTTTTTGTTCCCCCACACCCATTTCCTTCTGGTAATTACCATACTGTTGTCTGTGTCTAATCCCTGTAGGTGTTTTCACCCAGCCCCCCAAACTGCCTCCCATCTGACCACTGTCAGTCTGTTCTGTGTCTATGTGTCTGTTTCTCTTTTGTTTGTTAGTTTATTTTGTTCATTTGATTCTACATAGACTTGAAATTCTATGGTATTTGTATTTCTCTGACTGGCTAATTTCACTTTGAATAATACTCTCCAGGTCCATCCATGCTATAGCTAAAGGTAACATTTCCTTCTTTTTTTATAACCAAGTAGTATTCCATTGTATGAATGTACCACTGGTTTTTTACCCAGTTATCTATGGATGGGCACTTGGGCTGCTTCCAAATCTTGGCTATTGTAAATAATGCTGTAATGAACATAGGAATACATGAATTATTTGAATTAGTGTTTTGGTTTTCTTCAGATAATCCCCAAAAGTGGAATCGAATTGGTGGGTTATATGACAGTTTCATTTTTAATTTTTTGAGGTAACTCCATACTGCTTTCCATAGTGTCTGCACCAATCTGCATTCTCACAACAGTGTATGTAGGTTCCCTTTTTTCTCTCCACATTCTCACCAACACTTGTTTGTTGATTTATTGATGATAGTTATTTTGATAGCTATGAGGTGATATCTCATTGTGGATTAGTGACGTTGAGCATCTTTTCATTTGTCTATTGGCCATCTGTATGTCTTTAAAGATGTCTATTTAGATCATTTGCCCATTTTTAAATTGGATTTTTTGTGTGTTTTTTAAGGGGGGGTGTTGAGCTGTATAAGTTCTTCATAAATTTTGGATATTAACCCCTTATTAGATGTATCATTGATGAATATGTTCTCCTATTCATTGGGTTGTCTTTTCATCTTGTTGTGGTTTCCTTTGCTGTGCAAAAACTTTTTAGTTTGATATAGGCCCATTTGCTTATTTTTTTTTCTTGTGTTTCCTTTGCCAGAGGAGATACATCAGAAATAGTATTACTACGAGAGATGTCCGAGATTTTACTGACTATGTTTTCTTCTAGGATTTTTATGGTTTCAAGTTTTACATTTAAGTGTTTAATCCATTTTGAGTTTTTTTGTGTGTGTATATATGGTTTAAGAAGGTTGTCTAGTTTCATTTTTTTTTGCATATACCTGTCCAATTTTCCAAGGATCATTTATTGAAGAGACTTTACTGCATTGTATGCTCTTGCGTACTTTGTCAAATATTAATTGACCATAAAATCATGGGTTGATTTCTGGGGTCTCTGTTCTGTTACATTGATCTATATGCCTATTCTTGTGCCAGTCCCAGGCTGTTTTGATTACAGTGTCTTTGCCATATAACTTGATATCTGGTATTGTGATACCTCCAACTTTGTTCTTTCTCAAAATTGCTGAGGCTATTCAGAGTCTTTTTTGGTTCCACATACATTTTTGGAATATTTGTTCTAGATCTATGAAATACGCCATTGGTATTTTATGGGAATTGTGCTAAATCTATAGAACCAAGATGGCAGCATAGGTAAATACCAGAACTTACCACCTCCCACAACCACATCAAAATTACACCTAAAATACAGAACAACCATCATTCAGAACTGCCTGAAATCTGGCTGAATGAAAGTCCTATAACTAGAGAAGTAAAGAAGGTACAATGAGACTGGTAGGAGGGGAAAGGGTGCTGAACGGGTTGGACCAACCTGTGGTGTGTTTTTAATTGGGAGGGATACCACAGCTGCAGAGGCCTCCCATAAGGAGCAAGGGGTCCCAGCCCTACAACAGACCCCCATCCCAGAGTTCAAGTGCTGGGAAGAGAAGTCCCTATAACTTCAGGCTGTAAAAACAATTGGGGATTGTGGCTGAGTGGCACGGAGGCTTCTAGAAACCTAGGCATTCCTCTTAAAGAGCCAGCACATAGACTTACACTTGATCACTCTGGGCTCCAGCACTGTGGCAGTGGCTTTAAAGGAACCTGGGGCATTGAGGGAGGAACTGGATTGTCTGCCATCAGGACAGGAACTCAGGGGCAGCTTTCTCCCTGGCAGGGTTCCTTGCAGGGGTCATTGTTCCTGTGCTAGGGCCTCCCCTGTTGCAGAGCTGACTGGCAGCTATAGCTGAGTTTCCATCAGCTTGGCTCACACAAATCGCTTTACCCTGGTGATTCCCTGAGACCCTGGCCCATCCAATTTGAAGTCCCACCCAACTGTTTGCAGTGGCTTTTCCATATGAATGGCTTGTCCTGGCTCAGGCTTCAGACTTTCCTAAAATCTCTCAAAAAAGCAGCAGCTGGCCTCAGCATTCCCCATACCTATCAATAAGAGGCCCAAGAACAGTCACTAGCACTAGCCTGCCTTGCTTCATAGCTTGGTCTCCCTTAGGTACTTTCAAGAGCTAAAGGGTATTCTTGAAGAAGAAGAAGAGGAAGAAGAAGAAGAAGAAGAAGAAGAAGAAGAAGAAGAAGAAGAAGAAGAAGAAGAAGAAGAAGAAGAAGAAAATATGAATAATAAAATTGCAATAAATACATATCTGTCAGCAACTGAATCTAAAAATCAAAATAAAAGAACAAGGAATCCAATGAACAAAATAAACTGGTGAATAAAATAGAACCAGAGGCATGGAAACATGAAACAAACTGAGGTAAGTGGGGTGGGAAGAGATTAGTAAAAGTTCATATATATATGAATTACCTATGGGCACAGACAATAGGTTGGTCATGGCCTGCGGTGGGGTGAGAATCAGGTGGATATGGGCAGTGAGGGGGAAATGGTGGACATCTGTAATGCTCTCAACAATAAATATTTTTTAAAAAACTATGTAATGTGTTAATATATATATACATGTATATATATATACATGTGGACATCTGTAATGCTCTCAACAATAAATATTTTTTAAAAAAACTATGTAATGTGTTAATACACACACACACACACACACACACACACACACACATACACACATACACTGAGTGGCCAGATTATTATGATCTCTGAATGCATAATAATCTAGCTACTCAGTATATATATATATATATATATATATATATATATATTAACACATTACATAGTTTTTTAAAAAATATTTATATATATATAATATATATATATATATACTGAGTAGCTAGATTGTTATGCATTATAATATATATATGTATATATATATACATATATATATAATATATATATATACTGAGTAGCTAGATTGTTATGCATTATAATATATATATGTATATATATACATATATATATATATATATATACATATATATATATATATATATATTAGAGACTCAGTGCATGAATTCGTGCATGGGTGGGGTCTGGCCAGCCTGGCCAGGGGGAGGGGACATGGGCGGTTGGCCGGCCTGCCTGCTGGTCAAACTCCTGGTCGAGGGGACAATTTTCATATTAGCCTTTTATTATATAGGATATACACTGAGTGGCCAGATTATTATGCGTTCAGAGATCATAATAATCTGGGGATTGATGTAGCAGTGCTTGGAGTCAGAAAGGCATGAGTGGGAATTCTAGCACCTAAATTTACGAGCTGTGCCACCTTGAGGAAGTTTCTTAACTTGCTATCCTTCCATTTCCTCAACTATAATAAAGGTAATAACATGCTGTCACATAAGTTGGTTTGAGAAAATACACATAAAGTGCTGAACACAGTACCAGACATATAGGAAGACCTTGTTGAAATATATATTGAAATATTTTAAATGTATGTATTTTTATATACAGGCAGTCCTCGGGTTACGTTGGACTTGACGTACATCGTTTAGTGGTTACATCGCCATTTCCCATTTATTTATTTAAAAAAAAAACACGTCATTTTGACATGTGTACAGATGTGCTTTATGTGTTTTATTATTTATTTACCACAAGTAAAGGTCAGGAATTGTTATCTTTCTTTCAAAAAAAATTTTTTTTTACTGTTTCACTTCATTACTGCTGTGTATGTGCTCCATGTGAGCGATGTAGGTGCTTATGGTGGTGGGTTTCGACTTATGGCAAAAATCACATTATATTGCACCGTAGGAATGTATCTCCGATGTAACACGAGGACCTACTGTATAAGCCACCAAAGATACTACAATGCAAATAGTCTTAGAAGTATCAGTGAGGCCTTTTCACATTTTTGAGTTATACTAATAAAGACAACACTTAATGGATGAGCTCAGATATATGCAAATATTATAAAAGAAAGAGTGTCTCTTCTAGGCCATAACGTGGAAGACAGCACTAGACTATAGCCTCATTAATGGTATTGACAAAGCTAAATATTCTAATGACAGAAAGGGAGTGGTCAATTTTGAAATAGCAATATTGGGAAAGAGTATTATAGAGGCACAATGCAGGGGTGAACTGACATAAATATTTACTCAAGAAGCTCTACCACTCCAGTAAAGACAAGTGCACAACTATTCCAGGTAGATGGCAATATATATGAATACCATCCAGCTCACTCCCCTTGCTCTATTCCAGGCTTATTTAATAACCTTCTGATTATAATATGATTGTAATACCATGAAAACTTTCCTATAGAGAAAAGAATGCACTGACTGAATCTAAGTATTCCAGCACATGCAACAGTTATATTTTAAGAGTAAATTAGTAATTTAGTATTCTGTTTTGTATCTCAGATGTGTGTGTGTGTGTGTGTGTGTGTGTGTGTGTGTGTGAAGAATGTGAGCTATTTACCAAGATTTTAGTTATCTGCCCATTGGCAGTATCAATATTGAGTTTTTTGCCTGAATAAATTCATAAAGTTATGAATTAATACAGGCATCCTTTTCCAACTCCTTTCCCCAAAGTCATTATCACCTATCTATGCTCTGTCCATTGAGGTATATACTAGTATTGTTTTCTCTAATCCATGGTTGTCAATCCTCACAGGTCATGATATTTTCCCCCCTTACTTCTTATGAAAATGCCCTGTTAGGTCTGGTTTTTCCTCAGGAAACATTTTCAGCCCTCTGGGATGCACCCTAATTTTTTTCTGCTACAGTGTCATGATAGGGTGCAGGCTATGCTGTGAGACTCTCTCCAGGCATCTCTCTGCCAAAATAAATCACAAGCCATTTTCACTCTACTGCTTCTGTAGTGCTAGGTGCAGGATAACTCTGCCAGTCCAATCTCTTATCTCTGTCAAGGTAGGTATTCTAGGTAATCAGTTATGCTCTATGTCTCCTGTGTCATACCAGAGCATGAGGTAATTCTCCTTTGAAAATGGATTAAATTATCCAAACCTATGTGAACATTCATTATCCTTATTCCTTGGGACTTGGACCTAGTCTTAGGACACAGGGCTCCTTTGCAGACACTTACCAGTTTCTAACTCCCTTCTTCCCTTCTCTGAATCTTGTCTTCTCCCAGCCATGGGACTCCTGAATTTCACTAAAAATTAAAATTAAACAAAATATGTCTAATTTATAATCTTCTGAAATTGTTGTATATGACATAAACACTGTGCCTGAGTTCTAGGCTTCTAAAACCCAGAAACCTTTTTTAAACTATTTGTATCTGCCCTGAGATTTAAAAGTCTATGCAGCCATAAAAAATAAGGATCTCTTACCCTTTGAGACAGAACGGATGGACCTGGAGATTTTTTATGCTAAGTGAAATAAGCCAGTCAGAGAAAGACAAATATCACATGATCTCACTTATCTGTGGAACATAATAAACAAAATAAATTGACCAACAAAATAAGTCTTGAGGCATGCAGCAGCCTGACATATCTCAGGTGTAGGGGGGACGAGAAGAAAAAAAAACAACAAAGAACTTATATACTTACTAGGGGCCCAGTGCATGAATTTGTGCACCTTGAAAGGAACTGTGGGCCATGAGGCTGCGGTGGGCACAGGGGCAGGTCTCGGCCCATCCTCCATTCCTCCACCCGTTCCCCCCTGCCACAGCCCCCTGTTCCCTCTCTACCGGCAACCCCACTCCCATGTACTGATGGCTCCAGCTCTGCTTGCACCTGCTGACAGTGTGGAGTGATTGGGGTCAGTACCAGCAGCGGGTGCAAATGGGACTGGCGCCATCAGCAGGTGCAGATGGTGGCTGCTGCCCCAATTTCCCCTCAGGAGCAGGGGGAGGTGGAGAAGCCCTCAGGGGCAATAGGAGCCAGCAGCTGCCACTCACACCCGCTGATGGCGCTGAGCGATCAGGACCAGCGCCAGGTTGCTAGCAGCAGGTGGGTGTGAGCAGTGGCTCCGGCAGCAGCAGCAGGCGTGAGAGGCAACTGCCAGCCCCGATCCCTCCTCAGGAACAGGAGGAGGTGGAGAAGCTCTGAGGAGCGATCGGAGCCAGCAGTCACAGGGCCAGCACCTGGCGCTGGCAGCAGGTACGCGTGGTGGCTCTAGCAGTGGGTGTGAGCAGGGCCGGTGCTGGCAGCAGGTGCGAGTGCCAGGCAGGACTGTGGCACGTGGGAGCAAAGAATTTTCAGTAACCACCAGAGACTCTGCCCAATGACAGCGACCGGTGCCCTGCCTTGGTCTGGCACCCCCCCTCCCACCCCCACTCACCTGCTCCATCATCCCACCATGTTCCGCACGTGCCCCCTGGTGGTCAGCGCACGTCATAGCAACCAGTTGTTCAATTGTTTTGGTTGTTCCACTGTTCAGTCTATTTGCATATTAGGGTTATATATATATATACTAGAGGCCCAGTGCATGATTGAATCATGCACGTGTAGGGGGGAAGCTGGGTGCCTGTCCGCTGGTGCACCAGGCCTTTCAGAAGCCTCCGGCACAGCGGAGGCTTCTGAAAGGCCTGGTGCCTGAGCGGAAAGGCACCCAGCCCCGCGCCCCCCCCCCCCCCCGCTTTTGATGGTCCGCGGTGGGACGTGAGCTTGCTGCCCCAGAGGCCCCTTCTGTGCCGCAGCACAGCCATGGCGCAGACGCTGAGCTCGAACCGCCGCTGGCAATGTAAGCTCAGCGTCCTGCCAGCCCAATCGGCCACCCCGGCCACCCCGAGTCCCGCCCCCTGCGCCTCCTGGCCAATCGCGGGCATAGCGAAGGTACGGTCAATTTGCATATTTGTCTATTATTAGGTAGGATAGCCCATGGACATGGGCGATAGGGTGGTGAAAGCCTAAGGGAGGGTGGGTAGGTGCTGGGCTGAGGGGAGGGGATAGAAGACATATGTAACACTGTCAACAATAAAAACATATTTTTATAAAGTCTATGTTAAAATATAAAAGCCAATGATTGCCCTTCCCCTCCCTCACCCCAACTCTGTTGAAAGAACACTTTCTTGTAAGGCCTATAATTCCAGAATCTTTCCAAACAAAGCCCCTACCTAGAAAATGGTATTGCATAGCATCTGAGAAACTAAGTGTAGCACAGCCAGGAATAGAGGAAAATACTGTCCATTGAGTTCCAATATTTCCCCAGATCACTGAAAGCATTCCTGTTTTTCATACAATAAATGATGGCTTTGGTGACATTTGTATGACATTCTGATAATTCATTCACCTTGTCCCCATACTTTCTGTCCTCTCTTATATTTCATTTTGACCTGTCATTGATTATACATTCTCTAATTGCCTTTCTATTCAGTTAAAGATGGATAAATACCACCTTCTCCATATAGACCATGTAGACTTGTTTGAAAGTTCTAGCATAAGAACAAAACTGCTTGAAATCCTTGATAGGTCTCTGTAAAAGTCATCCTCTTTGACTGAAAGCAACTTTGAAAGCAGAGGGGCCTGAAGAAGATGTGTTCGCTAAATTGATCCTACTTATCAATGGGATGACGAATGTGACAACAAGCTCATCCTTCTATTCAAGTACAACTTCACTAATGGAAAAAAAATAGCTGAGATACAAAGTCACTCACAGAGAGTTAATACTATCTTCTTCCTACTCAAAATGACAGGGCTACATTTCTTGAGTTTTATTGAGGTATAAGTGACAAATTCATAATGTATTTAAAGTGTACAATGTACAAAAACAGACCCAGAGACAGGAAAGCATCGATCAGACTGTCAAACCTCAGAGGGAAGATAGGGGAGGGTGGGGGAAAGGGGGAGAGATCAACCAAAGGACTTGTATGCATGCACATAAGCCTAACCAGTGGTCACGGACAACAGGGGGTGGGGGCATGTGTGGGGAGGGGTTTGAAATGGGAATGGGAGGATGAGGACAAATATGTGATACCTTAATCAATAAAGAAATTAAAAAGTATTTCACCAAAAAAAGTGTACAATGTGATAATTTTATATATATATATATATATATCTACATATTTATACAGATACATATATATACAGTATATAGTGAAATGTTTTCCACAATCAAGTTAATTAACATATCCATCCTCTCACATATAGTTACTTTTTTTAGTAAGAATGCTTTAGATTTACTCTTAACAAATTTACAGTAAACAACACAGTATTATTCAGTGGGGTACATTTTTAAAAACTAAATCCCATTAATTTTTTGAAATAAGTAACACATACATGGTACATAACCTAAAATAAAACAAATGAGTATACAGTAAAAATTAAGTCTCCCTTTTACCCAGACATCCAGTTTCCCTCTTTAGAGGTAACTGGTATTAGCAATTTCTTGAATATATTTCCTGACATGTTTTATACATATTGAAGTTTTTAAATATAAATTGAAAGATAAGATAATGTCTTGTTTCTTTACTTAAAATTACTATGGATATTGTTGACTATCAGTGGAGAGCTGCCTCAATTTTTTGATGCTACGTGATATTCCATTATATCACAATTCATTTAACTAGTTTATCTGA
Organism: Eptesicus fuscus; assembly: GCF_027574615.1. Lineage (NCBI taxonomy): Eukaryota > Metazoa > Chordata > Mammalia > Chiroptera > Vespertilionidae > Eptesicus > Eptesicus fuscus. The sequence goes on from NC_072473.1 coordinate 30,663,066, forward strand.
TGATGTATATCTAAACTTCATTCAAAGCAACCATATTATATCATTGACATCATCTTTTTCTGCTTCCCCATTTCTGGACTCAAAAACATTAAGTGCCTTTTTGCTGTTCTCTACATGCTGTAAATTCTGTATTTTCTTCCCCAAATTGGCCCATCATCAATGGGAACATTTCTCCTTTCCTGATTTTACAATTGCCATTTACAGCATAGCATCCTTAACAATGTGCTCCATAAATATTTATTTCCTTGGAATTTTATAGTAGTTGCTGTGATCCAGAATTAAAATAATCTAATTAACCAAATCATGCTAACATGTAAATGATAAATAATACATCTTGTAATCCTTTTAGGTGAGTTGCATTTTAAAACAGAGATGAGGCAGAGGGAAGGAAGTACAGAAAAAAGGGTTCTGTGCCCATGAGTCTTTAGACAAATTCAGATTATCTAACCATTGTTACATATGTGGTTTAGTTAATATTGCTGTATATTCAAGGATAAACAAGTCTTAATGCCCAAAGTATATTAAAAGTAGAGGTAGTAAAATAATCCCTTTATAAAAGTCCTTTTGTTAGTTTTTAGGAAGAACTGTCTTCTGGGAGTGTCTTTGTTAATCCACCTCTTGGAGTCAGGTATCCAGTATTTAGTCATTGAAGTGGTGGAGGAGAGAGAAGAGGAAGGGTGAAGGGAAGGGCTTTTTGCTACTATCTCCATGTCTAGAAGAAAGTTTTAGGTTATAACCATAGGTCTACATGTGCATTTTTGTAAAGTTCCTGTGTTTATTGTGGACAGGGTTCTTTATTTTGCAACACTGGAGCTTTTCCGATGTCCTGAGGTGACATCTGTATGTATGATAAAAAGTAGAGCTAGAGAATTAGCCAGTTTGTAAATATCTTTTTGTTATAATTGATAAGAAAGAGGCATCTTAGACATAGGATTGTTGAACCATCTCAGAAATGAATGTCAGGACTTTTCATTAGGCTGGCAGCAGGGGACAGAAGGAAGGATGGAGGGAGGGCAGTGCATGGATGTGTTCATATTCACATTGTGATAATAACCACTAATGTGCATGCATCTCTTTTGGCTGTGCTATAGGAATACATTGTTAAGTACTTCTGTCAAAACTTGCCTTCTTGCTAATATTTTAAAAGTATAAATTATAGCCCGACTGGTGTTGCTCAGTGGTTGAGCGTCGACCTATGGACCAGGAGGTCATGGTTCCATTCCCAGTCAGAGCACATACCCGGGTTGCAGACTCGATTCCCAGAGTGGGGCGTGCAGGAGGCAGCAGATCAATGATTCTCTCTCATCACTGATGCTTCTCTCTCTCTCTCTCTCTCTCTCTCTCTCTCTCTCTCTCTCTCTCTCTCTCTCTAATGAATTCTCTTAGAAGCATTATACTTTGTGTACTCTTGCTTTGGGTCTCATTTATAATGGAACATTAAGGGAATGCAGTATTTTAATTGTAACTTTGTGAATATCTTTTATCTAGAGGTCTATTGCTATTTTTGTCACCAAGAAAGGCAAGATTACATTTTCTTGAGTTGGTGTAGGGCAGTGGTTGGCAAACTCATTAGTCAACAGAGCCAAATATCAACAGCACAACGATTGAAATTCGAGAGCCAAATTTTTTAAACTTAAACTTCTTCTAATGCCACTTCTTCAAAATAGACTCGCCCAGGCCGTGGTATTTGTGGAAGAGCCACACTCAAGGGGCCAAAGAGCCGCATGTGGCTTGCGAGCTGCAGTTTGCCAACCACTGGTGTAGGGTATTCTTGGTTATCAAAGGATAAGCTTGGTTTCACTCATAGCTTTGGGACTTTGAAATGGTAAATATTTATGGTGTGTGAAAAAGCATGATACATAACTATGATAATTACATAAAAATGGAAGCTTAGTTGTATAGATACACAAGAAACTTAGAAGGACACAAAAGACTGTAAACTGCTTGTGATTGTGGATGGCTTTGTTCTTTGCTTCTTGTGTTTTTAAGTTTCCTATTACACGCACATGTTAACTTTTAAAAAATAAATGTTATCTTAAAATCTAAAAAAAAGAGAGATGAATCTTCAAGGACTTATATGGCAAGTTAATATGACTAAATCATGTAATGTGGGATAGTTACAAATATGTTAAGGGTCACCTCAGCATATCTTAAATGTCATTAGACAAACTATTTTTATGTTTATTGCCAACTCTTTGCCTTCAAAGTCTGGTTCTTGATTAGATGAACTCTAAGTTACCACCTAGTTCTAACCTTCTCTGATTTCTAATTCCTGTATAGAGAAACTACATTTGTACACAAGATTTCAACATAAAGGATGAATCCAGTCACAATCCTAGCTGTTTGACTTTTTAAAAAAAGCTTTAATAAGACCACCTTTAAACTTTTCTTATTTTTTCAATTATAATTAATAAGACTACCTTTAAAATATATCAACTTCTAGATTATCAATATATTATAATTAATTAACGTGTACATGACTATTGCTTTACTAAATGAGACAGTGCCATCTACTCATTCAACAAGTACTGGAGTACTTGAACACTATGAGAATAACTGCGTCTCTAAATTTTGTGCTCCAGCCGCCACACTTACCTCACTCTAGTACTAGCCCTAGTCTTGGCCATGAGGTCAGCTTAGTTCTAAGAAGTAAAAGACCTTCCTTTCCCCTAAGTCCTAAGCCAGCAATTCTTAACTGGTGTGTACATGAGAATCACTGGAGGTGTTGTTGGACCCAAATCCCCGAGTTTCTGATTGAGTACTTCTGGGGTGGGGGCTGAGAAGTAGCATCTCTAATAAATTTTCAAGTGATACCAATGATGCTTGTGCTCATGTGGAGGGGTAGAGAGAACTACTGTCCAAATAGCAAAACACAAGTGTACTGCCCTGCAACTTCATCCTCTAAAATTTACAGGTACAGGCTATATCTCAGTTAAGGAAGTCTGTCTCAGTCTGTTGCTGTTGGTGACTGAGTTGTTAATTTTATTTCTAGAGTGAGTATTAAGAAGTTTAATATTTAATTTATCAGTGGTACAGGCAATGTTTTATACTACTATCTTCTGACCTTTATGTCCCAGTAGGTTCAGAACACCTGTTGGGGAAAAAAGTGGTGTGTTTTTTTTTGTTTTGTTTTTTTTTGCTGTCTCTTACCCCAAGACTAACATACATCAACACAATAGCAGACATATGGATTTTTTCAGAAAGTCTCCACTATATCTGAATGGCTATTTACCAGAATTTGGAAATACACTCAAAAGTATGTAGCTGAGGAATTCTGCCAATGGTAGGGGTAAGATTACTCTGTCAGCAAATCAAATTTTGCCATATGAAGTATTCATTCATATATTTACTAGGTAGTCTTTTATCAACAACAAAAAATTAAATATATTGTGCATGCAAGACACTTTAATGTTAAATAAAAGTGTTAAAAATAGACAAAGTCCCTACTTTTATGGAAATTACTTTGAAATAAACACATATACAAATGAACAGCAATGTATCAAGTGGTAAAGAGTGTTGTGATGAAATAAAATAGGAAGTGATTGACAAGTTATATTAACAAAATACTTGCTAAAAGAGTTAAACATTAAACTGAGCCCCAAAGGATAGATGAGAAAGATATAACCAGGCAAAGTTCTGAGAAAAGAAAATCAGAAAAAACATTTGGAAGATTGTTTAAGTAGTTCAATGAGAAATTCTGTCAGCTAGAACTGAGAGTTGGGTAGAGGAAGAGAGACACCTTCAAGAAACATTTTGGAAGTATGATGGATAGGATACAGGGAGTAAAGGGAAGTAAGTGCCAGTCTATGACACCTACTAGTTGGTGGTACCATGTTCTAAGACAAGGAACAATAGAGGAGAAGAAACTTTGGGGAAAATGACAAGATCAGTTTTGAGTACATTTGAGGCACCCTGGGTCATTTACCTGGAGGTATCCAATAAACTGTTGGATTGGGTGTTCAGGAAAAAGTCTGAGCTAGAATTTAAGTTGTCAGCATGGTAGACAGTCATTTAAACTATGTGAATGAGAACTCTGTAAGCACATTAAAGGAAAAGGGCCAAGGGCAGAACTTTAACACTAATAGAGAATGTTTAAAGAGTGTGTTTCAAATACCAATCAATTATGTAAATATTCATACCCTTCAATTATAAGATTGTCTAAAAGTAATATCACACAAAGCCAAAAAGAAAAATATTCTTTAAGCATTCAAAGACCACTTCAAATCTGATGCAGTTATCATTTTTCTTCAAAATCAAATCATAGATGTGTACATATGTTTATATGATTATAGTTAAGTTATTTGGCTATATTATTTTACCTTTATTTTTAGTCATTCTTTTAATTATTTGTTTAAAATGTCTCTTATTTCCAAAAACAATTCATCTGTTAGTTACTTCAAGGTGTCGTCAAGTATGCTGGTACCTTTATTTGCCTCATGTTCTAATTCATATATACTTAAAAACTGATACCAAGATGAGATTGGATGTAAAATAGATTTATTGAGAACAGAAGGAGAGGAGGAGAGACTACAGATCACAATACAGGCCTGACACTTGTGAAAGAAGAGGAGGAAGGGAGATTGAATAAGAAGAGTCTTCAACTGTAGCACAGTTCCAAGGATGGTTCAGGCAGGTTAGGGGGTAGTCTTCAAGCCTAAGTCTCCATTGAAGGAGTCCTGTACCTCTCAAGAATAATTTTGCTTTTGTATGCTCATAACACTTTTATTCATTAGCTAGAAACAGTTTATAGGAAGCATTGCCTCATCGTGAACGCAACACTGGGGTCACAGTTGGAACCATCAGTCAATTATACTCCTTATAACAAGAGACCTGAATGGCATGTTTACATGGCTACCACACCTTAATAATACTTAGTACTAAAACTTAGTTGATAGATGCTTTAAACAATGGATTTTCATTACCTAGCACTTACTGACTATATGACCTTGACCATTAAAACTTTCTGGTCCTCAGCATCACCATTGGTAAAATGTGAATGATAATATCTGCCCTACCTGCTTAATAGATTTGTAAGGACCAAGTAAGATTATGAGTAGGACCTAAGCATAATGTTCTACATCTGCAGAGTCCAGTATGTTTGCCACTTGTGGCTAATGAGCTCTTGAAATGTATCTAACCTACATTAAGATGTGCTCTAAGTTTAAAATGGATAAGACTATAAATAATATCACAGTTAGATTCAACTATGGTTGAGAGATGCAAGACATTAGACTTTGTTGATATTTTTAAACTTGCACTGAAACATCTGTTTTTAATATTTACTATTTAAAATGACTGGTTGTTTATTATATATATATATATATATATATATATATATATATATATATATTTAAATAAAAAGTGGCAATGTTCATAAATATCTCTCAGTCCAATGCATTTATAGGTTATTGTGCTTTACAGTTTTGGCTTTGTTAGAAAATCCAACTTTGATTTCTCAAATTAACAAGAAATGTGTAAATACCATTCTCACAAAGTGGCTAACATTTACATAAGCTGACACTGTATATTTAGTGTGCACATATTTCATCCAATTAATTCAGACAAGGTCTGTTTTAATGAACCCATAAATTATTGAACTATAAAATGTTTGATGCCTAAATTTTATGCAACAATTATTGAACTGTTAAAATAAGCTGCAAAATACTGAAATGTTAGAATGAACTGCAAAATTTCACTTATTGTGTTTTTTGTTTGATTAGTTTACTTATCTATATATATAAAAGCCTAAGTGACCATCCTACTGTTTGACCATCTGACTGGTAGCTATGATGCACAATGACCACCAGGGGGCAGATGCTCCAACTGGTAGCTATGATGTGCACTGACCACCAGGGGGCAGAAGCTCAACACAGGAGCTGCCGAGCTGTGGTGACTTGGCAACTATGGTTCTCTGCTGACACACCCAGAACCAGAGAGGAGGGAGCCTGATTCTGGGGTGCATCACTTGAAAACTGACTGCTCTCTCACAATCTGGGACCCCTTGGGGGATGTTGGAGAGCTGGTTTCAGCCTGATTCCTGCAGGTCAGGCCAAGGGACCCCAGCAGTGCACGAATCCATGCACCAAGCCTCTAATATTGAATAGGCTTTGTTATAGTGTTACTAGCAGCCTGTTTGCACGAAGATTCGTGCAATAGACCTTCATTCACCTGGCTGCCTGCACCAGTTTTCTGCTGGCACCGGGGACCCAGGCCCTGACTGTGGCCACTGCCTTCTACCTCCTTTCAGGGTTGGGGCTTGGCCCTGGGAGTGGCCTTGGGCTCTGCTGCACCCCAGTGTCCCTGCTAAGGATCGCAGGAGCTGACCCCTGGTGGTTGCCTGCAATCCATGCAGGCTCCCGGCTGGTGCCCAAGGCCAGGAAAGCCTCCACCCGAGGCTTTCCCGGCCTTGGGCTCCGCCACACCCCAATGTCCCTGAGACGGTTTCCTGGTGGGCGTGGCTGGTGGGCGTGGCTTGTGGGTGTAGCGAAGGTATGGTCAATTTGCATATTACTCTATTATTAGATAGGATTCTTAAAGAAAACAAAGAAGTTTCTTGAAGACAAAGAATAATAGATGATGTCAAGAAACATAGATGTGAATGTCACTGCCCTTTTCCTTATGAAAAATTAGTACATAATAGATCTGTTAAAAATTGAGCCAATGGTGGAACAATTTGAGCATTAAGATAAATAAAGTGGTGTTTGATTATAACCCAAAGTACAAAATAATACAAGTTCATTGTGATATAAATAAATAAATAAATAAATGGGGGAGAAAAGAAAAAAAAAACATGCAGAAGAATTCCAAATAATTTATGTAGATACCCTATTCTCAAAGAGGGTGAACATAACTTCCCACTCCTTGAATGTGGACTACACATAGTAACTTCCTACGAAGCAGTACATTATGTAAAGGATGGTAAATAAATGGCTTTATTTACAGTAGAGAAACCAGACAAACTCTATCTCAGCTAGGTAATCAAGGTCAAAATCAACACTTGTAAGTCATAATGATTGTGTGTACTCTTGATCTGATGTAATGAAAGTTACTCATCTCTGTTGTCTTCTTACAAATACATAACCACAGTGTAAATGTCAGAAAAGCATTTGACAAGTACCTGACCTGTACTCCTTAAAACTGTTAAAGTCATCAGAAACCAAGAAAGAATAAAGACTGTCACAGGCAAGCTGAACCTAAGGAGACATGACCATGATGACTAAATGTAATGTGAAATCCAAGAAAAGAAACTGGGCATTAGGTAAAAATTAATGAAATCTGAGTAAAATATGAAATTTAATTAATAATAATGTATAACTATTGTATAATTATTTGTAATATATTATATTGATGACAACTGTTAATAATAGGAAAATTTAAGTGTGAGGTATATGGGACCTCTAAGAATTACCTTTGTAAATTTTTTATGTCTTAAACTATTCTAAAAATAATTTATTTTTTAAAAACTAGCTTGTTTCTTTGCACATGGCATGTGTGAAAAAAGTAGGTCAGGACATATCTGTGAGTGTACATTTTTTGTTATAACTTGTTCTTTTCTTAACAGATTTATTGACATATAATTCATAAAATAACCATCACCACAATCAATTTTTTTTTTTTATTTCATAGAGAGGAAGGAAAGCGAGAGATATATATCCAGGTGAGAGAGAAACATCCATCAGTTGCCTCCCTCATGTGCCCTGACCAGGAACTGAACCCTTAATCCAGGCATGTGCCCTGAATTTACCACCTTTTGGGGCATGGGATGCTGCTGCAAGCAACTGAGCCACACTAGCCAGGGCTCACCACAATCCTATCTAATAATAGACAAATATGCAAATTGACTATACCTCTGACACACCCACAAGCCACGCCCATAAGCCACGCCCACCATCCAATCAGAGCTAGTGTGCAAATTAACCCAAACCAAGATGGCTACAGCCACAGAGAGCAAGGTTTCCTAGGTAACAGAGGAAGCCAAGCTTTCTGCCAGTCATTGCAGGACTAAGCCTCCACTCAAGCTACAAAGTTTCAATTATAGAAGGTAAACAAATTCAAACAAATGGCGGCAGAATGGAGCTTGAGAGAGCACGCCAGGATTGCCGCCGGCAACAGGAGAAGCAAAGCTTTCCGCACACCCTGGCTGGGCCCACCCGCTTAAGGCAACAAAGTTTCAATTATAACCCCAACACAAATGGCTGCAGGCCTCGGAGGGAGCCCGAGGCTTGGCTCTGCTCCAGGCTACAAAGTTTCAATTGTAGAAGGACAATAAATTCCAGATACCAGGGCCTCTGCTTGGGTTGCCAGGGGGCGTGGCCGGCCTGCAAACCACCACAGGCCCCTTGCTCAGGCCGCCCCACACCCCAAGGGAACCCCACCCTGATCCGGGACACCCTTCAGGGCAAACCAGCTGGCCCCCACCCCTGTACCAGGCCTCTAGCCTATCTAATAAAAGAGTAATATGCAGATTGATCATCACTGCAACACACAATATAGCTGCCCCCATGTGGTCAAAGATCCTGCCCCCATGTGGACACAAGATGGCCACCACAAGATGGCCAGCAGGAGAGGGCAGTTGGGAGGCACCCGGCCTGCAAGGGAGGGCAGTTGAGAAGGACCAGACCTGCAAGGGAGGGCAGTTGGAGGTGATAAACCCTGCAGGAGAGGGCAGTTAGGGGTAACCAGGCCGGCAGAGGAGGGAAGTTGGGGGCAAACAGGCTGGCAGAAGAGTGGTTAGGGGGTGATCAGGCTGGCAGGCAGAAGCAGTTAGGGGCAATCAGGAAGGCAGGCAGGCAAGCAGTTGGGAGCCAGCAGTCCTGGATTGTTAGAGGGATTTCTGACTGCCCGTTTAGGGGATTGGGCCTAAATGGGCAGTCGGACATCCCTTAAGGGGTCCCATATTGGAGAGGGCACAGGCTGGGCTGAGGGACAACTCCCCTCTGTGCACGAATTTCGTGCACCAGGCCTCTAGTCCTACCTAATAATAGACAAATATGCAAATTGACCATACCTCTGCTACACACAAGCCACGCCCACCAGCCCAAGCCATGCCCACCAGCCAATCAGGGCGAGTATGCAAATAAACCAAACCAAGATGGCTACAGCCACCGAGAGCAAGGTTTCCCAGGCAACAGAGGGAAACAAGCTTTCCGCCTGCCCTTGACAGGCCTAAGCTTCCACTCAAGCTACAAAGTTTCAATTATAGAAGGTAAACAAATTCAAACAGAATGGCGGCAGCCATGGAGCTGGAGAGACCAGGCCAGGGTTGCCCACGGTAACGGAGAAAGCAAAGCTTTCCACACACCCTGGCCGGGCTCAGGCCTCTGCTTAAGGCTACAAAGTTTCAATTATAGAAGGTGAATTAACTCAAACAGAAATGGCTGCCAGTGGAGCATGCAGGAGGCTTGGCTCTGCTCCAGGCTACAAAGTTTCAATTGTAGAAGGTAAATAAATTCCAGATACCAGTGCCTCTGCTTGGGTTGCCAGGGGGCGTGGCTGGCCTGAAAACCACCACAGGCCCCTTGCTCAGGCTTCTCCATGCCTCAAGAGAACCCCCACCCTTATCTGGGACACCCTTCAGGGCAAACCAGCTGGCCCCCACTCCTGCACCAGGCCTCTATCCTATCTAATAAGAGTAATATGCAGATTGACCACCACTCCAACACACAATATGTCTGCCCCCATGTGGTCAAAGATCCTGCCCCCATGTGGACACAAGATGGCCACCACAAGATGGCCAGCAGGCGAGGGCAGTTGGGAGGCACCCGGCCTGCAAGGGAGGGAAGTTGGAGGCGATCAAGCCTGCAGGGGAGGGCAGTTAGGGGTGACTGGGCCGGCAGAGGAGGGAAGTTGGGGGCAAACAGGCTGGCAGGGGAGCAATTAGGCATCAATCAGGCTGGCAGTGGAGTGGTTAGGGGGTGATCAGGCTGGCAGGCAGAAGCAGTTAGGGGCAATCAGGAAGGCAGGCAGGCAAGCAGTTGGAAGCCAGCAGTCCTGGATTGTGAGAGTGATAACCAACTGCCCATTTAGGCCCAATCCCGTGGGATCGGGCCTAAATGGGCAGTCGGACATCCCTTGAGGGGTCCCAGATTGGAGAGGGTACAGGCTGGGCTGAGGGACACCCCCCCCTCCATTCACGAATTTCGTGCACCGGGCCTCTAGTCTAATTTTATAATTGTATTCACCCTCCAAAAAACCCCATAGCCATCAGAAGTCACACACTCCCTTCCCCAAGTTCTTGACAACCATTACATTATCTGTAGATTAGACTATTCTAGATATTTAATGAATGTTATAATATAATATTTGACCTCTAGTACTGGCCATTTTATTTTAGTTAGTTAGTTAGTTAGTTAGTTAGTTAATCCTCAAAAGAGGATATTTTTCCCATTACTTTTCAGAAAGGGGGAGAGAGAGAGAGAGATGAGAGAGACACATAAACTGGCTGCCTCCTGCACATACTGGACCAAGGGGTGGCAAGTGAACCCAGGTACATGCCCTTGACCAAAAATCAAACCTGAGAGCCTTCAGTGTGCAGGCCAATGCTCTAACCAATTAGCCCACTGGCCAGGTCTGGCTATTCTAATTTGGTCACATTGTATTATGTATCAGTGTTTCATTTATTTTCATTCCTAAAAAGTATTTCTTTGTATGGATATAATACATTTTGTTTACCCATTCATTAGTTGATGGGCATTTAGGTTTATTTCAGCTTTTGCCTATTATGAAAACTACTGCAGTGAATATCCATATATGAGTATTTGTGTGATTTCTGTTTTTTATTTCCTTTGAGTATATATCTAACAGTGACATTTCTTGGTCATATGGGAACTTTGTGTTTAACATTTTTAAGGAGCTGCTAAACTGTTTTCCAAAGCAGCTGCACCATTTTGCATTCCCTTCAACATTATATGGAGGTTTCAGTTTCTTCCCATCCTCTCTAACACATGTTATTATCTGTCTTTGATTATAGTCATTCCAGTTGATGTGAAGTTATATCTCATTGTGATGTGTATTTCCCTAGTGACTAATGATACTGAACAGCATTTAATGTGCATATTGGCTTTCCTTATATCTTTAGAGAAAGGTTTTTAGACCTTTGTCCATTTTTAAATTGGGTTATTTTTTATTATTGAAATGTAAAAAATATTTATGTATTCTAGATACAAGCCCCATATTAGAGATATTATTTGCAAATATGTTCTTCCATTCTGTGGGTAGTGTTTTTGTTTTCTTGGTGCTAACATTTACAGCACAAATGTCTATAATTTTTATGAAGTGCAACTTATCTATTTTTTTTTGATACTTGTGCTTTTGCTATGATATAAATAAGCCCTTGCCTAACCCGAGGTCATGAAGATATACTTCCATGTTTTCTTCTAATAGTGTTTTTTGTCTTTGCTCTTATCTTTAGGTTTATAATCTACTTTGAATTATTTTTATGTGTGTATGGAGTGATATTGGTGTCTAACTTTATTATTTTGCATGCATATATCCACTTTTCCCATTACCATTCTTTGGAAAATCTATTATTCTCTCCACTTAATAGTCCTGGAATCCTTGTAAAAAATCAATTGACCATAGCTATATGGGTTTATTTCTGGACTCTTATTTATATCCCATTGATGTACATGTCTACCTTTATTCTAATACCACACTTGATTATCATTTCTTTATAGGAAGTTTGAAATCAGGAAGTATGAGTACCCCTACTTTATTATGTTTTTAAAGATTATTTTGCCTATTCTGCCATATTCTTGAGTATCCACATAAATTTTAAGATCACATTATCAATTTCTACAAGGAAGCTAGCTGGGATTTTTATTGGAGATTATGACCATCTTAACACTATTAAGTCTACTTATCCATGAACATGGGATGCCTTAAATATATTTATATCTTCCTTAATTTATTTTTACAATGTTTTCCAGTTTTGATTGCACAAATATTTTTAAATTAATCTTTATTGTTGAGATTATTGCAGATGTCCCTCTTCCCCCCCCCCATAGCTTCCCTCCACGCAGTTCCCACCCCGCCCAGGCCCTCACCACCTTATTGTCTGTGTCAATAAGTAATGCATACATACATATAATATCTTTGTCTAGTCTCTTCCTGCACCCCCTTCATACCCTTCCCTCTGAGAATTGTCAGCCTGTTCCATTTCCATGCTCCTGATTCTATTTCATTTACCAGTTTATTCTGTTCATCAGATTTTTTATTCATTTGATTTTTAGAATCAATTGTTGGTAGATATGTATTTGTTGTTACTTTGTTGTTCGTATTTTCTATCTTTACCTTTTTCTTCTTCTTCCTCTTCTTAAAGAATAACCTTCAGCATTTCATATAATACTGGTTTGGTGGTAATGATCTCCTTTAGCTTTTTCTTGTCTGTGAAGCTCTTTATCTGACCTTCAATTCTAAATGATAGCTTTGCTGGGTAGAGTAATCTTGGTTGTATGTTCTTGCTATTCATCACTTTGAGTATTTCTTGCCACTCCCTTCTGGCCTGCATAGTTTCTGTTGAGAAATCAGCTGTCAGTAATATGAACACTCCCTTGTGGTAACCAACTGTTTTTCTCTTGCTGCTTTTAAGATTCTCTCATTGTCTTTTGCCCTTGGCATTTTAATTATATTGTGTCTTGGTGTGGTCCTCTTTGGGTTCCTCTTGTTTGGGGTTCTCTGTGCTTCCTGGACTTGTAAGTTTATTTCTTTTACCAGGTAGGGGAAGTTTTCTGTCATTATTTCTTCAAACAAGTTTTCAATATCTTGCTCTCTCTCTTCTTCTGACACCCTCATAATTTGGATGTTGGTATGCTTGAAGTTGTCCCAGAGGCTCCTTACACTATATTCATATTTTTTATTCTTTTTTCTTTTTGCTCTTCTGATGGGAGTTTTTTGCTTCCTTATATTTAAAATCATTGATTTGATTCTCGGGAACTTCTAGTCTACTATTGAATCCCTTGATATTATTTTTTTTTTTCAGTCAGTGTATGCTTAACTTCTGACTGATCCTTTTCCTTTTTTTTTTTTTTTTTTTTTTTTTTTGCATTCTCGCTAAGATCCTTGAAAGTCTCACTAAGTTCCTTGGAGGTTTCTAGAAGATTCTTGAGTAACCTTATAACTGTGGTTCTGAATTCTAATATTCAGTCGTTTGCTTTCTTTCATTTATTTCATTTGTGACATGTTTCTTTGTCTCCACAATTTGGCTGCTTCCTTGTGTTTGTTTCTATGTATTGGGTAGCTGCAAAGTCTCCTTGAGTTGATAGAGTGGCCTTGTGTAGTAGGTGTCTTATAGGGCCCAGTGGCTCAGCCTCTCCAATCACCTGAGGTGAACACTCTTGGTTTCACCCTTTTGTGGGATGTGTACATGGTTTTGCTGTAGTTGAGCCTTGATTGTTGTTGGTATCACTGGGAGGAATTAACCTCCAGGCCAATTGGCTGTGGGAATCAGCTGCAACTATTTTGGGAGAGCTGCTGTGCAGGAGACACCCTTAAGGAGCAGAACTTGCTTCAGTGGGCCTTTGGTGCTCACTGAGTCTGCCCCTTGAGTATGTCCCTTATGGATATGAAGAGTTGTAATCTGGTATGGTCTAACACTGACCACTGGGTACACTGGCTCTTGGGTCTCCAGGGAGGTGCAAAGTCAGCCACTGCCTGGGGCCATCCAGCAGGAGTTACAGAGATATCTGCAGATTCCTCCTCTTTGTATGGGGTTTGGAAGTGCCCAGATGATGCCCAGCTGTGTTGCAAGGCAGGCTGGTCCTGGTGCTGGGTCTTGGGCCTTTTATTAATAGGTTTGGGGCTCTCTGACCCAGCTGCAGCTTGTTTGACATATTTTTAGCATGAGAAAGGACAGGCTATTTATATGCAAAAGCCACTGTGCATAGCTTGAGTGGGGTTGTAAATTGGGTGGGGCAGGGTCTCAGGGAATCACCAGGGTGGAACAAACAGAAATGCCTACCAGTCAGCCCTGCACCAGGGAGGTCCCTTAGGAACAATGATCACTGCAAGCACCTCTGTCTGGAAGAAAGCCACCCCCAAGTTTCTGTCCTAATGCCAGATAGTCCAGTTTCTCCCCATATGTTTCTGGGTCCCCCAGTGCCGCACCCAGCACTGGAGCTCAGAGGAAGTGGGAGCTTGTAAATTCAGTTCATGGTGCCAGCCTTTTAAGAGGAGCAGCTGGGTCTCCAGCAGCCTGTTTGTCACTCACTCCCAATCTGCACTGGTTTTTTATAGTCCATAGTTCTTAATGACCATAGGTACTTCTTTCCCCAGCTTTGGGACCCTAGGCTGGGCATTTGGTGTGGGGCTTTACCATCAAATATATCCAATATCTGATCACCTGTTACCACCTCCAAAGACTACCACCTATGGTACACTGTTTCCAAATATGGTCTCCAATAATTCTTCCTAACTCTTTCCATCAAAAAGTGGAGTCTATTAGACCTCCCCTTGAATCTCGGATGACCTTGTGAATTGCTTGTCTAGTAAAATGATGCATAAATGACACCATAACAGTTCTTAGACTACCTTTCAAGCACCCCTTCTTTCTGTTCTTTGAACATGCCACCCATGCTTCCACCTAAAGGTTTTTTGTATCTTTTTGTCCCTCTTATTGGAACACTCTTCTCTTAGATATGCTCATGGTTTCACATTTTACTTCTTTCACATCTTTGTTCAAATATCACCTTTTAAATGAGGTTTAACTGTCCACCGTATTAAAATAAAAACATTCAATATTCCCTAAATCCATTCTATGCTTTATTTTTCTCCATACCACTTACTATTATTTTTAATTATTTTTACATTTTATTTTATTGCTTAAGGTATTACAAAGAGTAGTACATATGTCTCCTTTTCGCCCCATTGACCTTCCCCTGGTCTCCCCTACCCCAGTATCTTGCATCCATTGGTTATGCTTATATGCATGCATACAAGTCCTTTGGTTGATCTCTTACCCCCCCCACCCCCGCAACACTCCCCAGCCTTCCCGCTGTAGTTTGACAGTCTGTTCGATGCTGCTCTGCCTCTGCATTTATTTTTGTTCACCAGTTTATAATGTTCTTTATTATCCATAAATATGTAGATCATATGGTATTTTTCTTTCTTGGCTTATTTCACTTAGCATAATGCTCTCCACTTCCATCCAGGTTGCTGCAAATGGTAAGAATTCCTTTTTTTATAGCAGCATAGTATTCCATTGTGTAGATGTACCACAGTTTTCTAACCCATTCAACTGCTGATGGGCATTTAGGCTGTTTCCAAATCTTAGCTTTGGTAAATTGTGCTGCTATGAACATAGGGGTGCATATATCCTTTCTGATTGGTGTTTCTAGTTTCTTGGGATATAGTCCTAGAAGTGAGATTACTGGGTCTAATGGAAGTTCCATTTAAAACCTTTTGAGGAAACTCCATACTGTCCTCCACAGTGGCTGCACCAGTCTGCATTCCCACCAGCAGTGAAGGAGGGTTCCTTTTTCTCCACATCCTCTCCAACACTTGTCATTTGTTGATTTGTTAATGATAGCCATTCTGACAGGTGTGAGATGGTACCTCATTGTTGTTTTGATTTGCATCTCTCAGATGATTAGTGACTTTGAGCATGTTTTCATATGTTTCTTGGCTTTCTGAGTGTCCTCTTTCGCAAAGTGTCTATTTAGGTCCTTTGCCCATGTTTTGATTGGATTGTTTATCTTCCTTTTTTTAAGTTTTATGAGTTCCTTGTAAATGCTGGAGATTAAACCCTTATTGAAGATAACATTGGCAAATATGTCCTCCCATGCAATGAGCTTTCTTGTTGTTTTATTGATGGTTTCTTTTGCTGTGAAGAAGTTTTTATTTTGATGTAGTCCCATTTGTTTATTTTCTCTTACGTTTCCATTGCCCTAGGAGCTGTATCAGTAAAGATATTGCTACAACAAATGTCTGCTATTTTGTTGCCTATAGCTTCTTCTAATATTTTTATGGTTTCCCATCTTACATTTAAGTTCTTTATCCATTTTGAGTTTATTTTTGTGTGTGGTATATGTTGGTGGTCTAGTTTCATATTTTATTTTGGAAGTATTTGTCCAGTTTTCCCAACACCATTTATTGAAAAGACTGTCTTGTCTCCATTGTATGTTCTTGCCTTCTTTGTCAAATATTAATTGAGCATCCTGGCTTGGGTTGATTTCTGGGTTCTCTGTTCTGTTCCACTGGTCAATATGTCTGTTCTGGTGCCAGTACCAGGCAGTTTTGAGAACAGTGGCTTTGCAGTATAGCTCGATATTTGGTATTTTGATCGCTCCATCATTATTGTTCTTTCTTAAGATTGCTGCAGCTATTTGGGGTCTTTTTTATTCCAGATGAATTTTTGGAGAGTTTGTTCTAGGTCTTTGAAATATGCTGTTGGTATTTTAATGGAGATTGCCTTGAATTTATATATTTCTTTGGGTAGTATGGACCTTTTAATGATGTTGATTCTACCAATCCATGAACATGGTATATTGTTCCATTTGTTCATGTTTTCCTCTCTCTCTTTTTTCAATATCCTGTAGTTTTCCAAGTACAAGTCTTTTACTTCATTAGTTAAGTTTATTCTTAGGTATCTTAATTTTTTTGGTGCTATCGTAAATGGGATTTTTTTTCACTTCTCTTTTTGTGAGTTCATTATTAGTGTTTAAAAAGGCCATAGATTTCTGGTTTTTAATTTTGTATCCTGCTACTTTACCAAATTTGCTTATTAGGTCCAGTATTTTTTTTAATGGAATCTTTGGGGTTTTCTATGTATAGTATCATGGCATCTGTGAATAAGGACAGTATTACTTATTCTTTTCCAATTTGGATGACTTTTATTTCTTCTTCTTGTCTGATTGCTATGGCTAGCACTTCCAGTACTATATCGAACAGGAATGGTGAAAGTGGACATCCCTGTCTTATTCCCGTTCTTAGGGGAAATTAGTTTAGTTTTTACTCATTGAGTATGATGTTTGCCGTAGGTTTGTCGTATAAGGATTTTATTATATTGAGGTATGATCCCTCTGTTCCCACTTTGCTGAGAGTTTTTATCAAGAAAGGCTGTAGGATTTTTGTCAAATGTTTTTTCTGCATTGATTGATATGATTATGTGATTTTTGTCTCAGTTTTTTTATGTGATGTATCACATTTATTGATTTGAGGATATTGTACCATCCTTGCATCACTGGAATAAATCACACTTGGTCATGGTGTATGATCCTTCTAATGTAATGCTGAGTTTGATTTACTAGAATTTTGTTGAGGATTTTAGCATCTATGTTCATCATGGATATTGGCCTGTAGTTCTCTTTTCTTTGTGGCGTCTTTATCTGGTTTTGAAATTATGGTAATGCAGGCTTCATATAAAGTGTTTGGAAGTATGCCTTCCTCTTGAATTTTTTGAAATAGTCTGAGGAGGATAGGTTTCAGTTCTTCTTTGAATGCTTGGTAGAACTCCCCTATAAAGCTGTCGGACCAGGGCTTTTGTTTACTGGAAGATGTTTGATCACTGCTTCAATTTCTTTGATAGTTATCAGCCTATACAGGTTTTTTTATTCTTCTTGATTGAGTTTTGGAAACTTGTATTTTTCTAAGAATACAAGAGGCCTGGTGCACGAAATTCATGTACAGGGGTGTGATTGTGTCCCTCACCCCAGCCTGCACTCTCTCCAATCTGGAACACCTCGAGGAATGTCCGACTGCCTGTTTAGGCCTGATCCCAGTAGAATCGGGTCTAAACCAGCAGTCGGACATCCCTCTCACAATCTAGGACTGCTGGCTTCCAACCGCTCGCCTGCCTGTCTGCCTGATTGCCCCTAACCACTCCCATGCCCACCTGATCACCCCCTGACCACTCCCCTACCAGCCTGATTAATGCCCAACTGCTCCCCTGCCAGCCCAATTGCCCCGAACTGTTCTCCCCTGCCAGCCTTGTCACCCCTAACTGCCCTACCATGCTGGCCTGGTTGCCCCCAACTGTCCTCCCTTACAAGCCTTGTCCCTCCCAAAGGCCCTCCCTTGCTGGCCATCTTGTGGTGGCCATCTTATGTCCACATTGGGGGGGCCATCTTTGACCACATGGGGGCGGCCATCTTGTGTGTTGGAGTGATGGTCAATTTACATATTACCTCTTTATTATATTGGATGTCCATTTTAAATAAGTTGTCCATTTTGTTGGAATAGAGTTGTTCATAGTATTTTTCATAATTGTTCATATTTCTGTGGGATCATTTCTTACTTCGCCTCTTTCATTTTTGATTTTGTTCACTTGGATCCTCTCTCTTTGCTTCTTCGTGAACCTGGCTAGAGGTTCATCAATCTTTCTTATCCCTTCAAAGAACCAGTTCTTTGTTTCATTGATCTTTTGTATTGTTTTTTTCATCTCTATGTCATTTATCTCCACTCTGATCTTTATTATTTCCTTCCTTCTGATTACACTGGACTTTTCTTATTGCCCTCTTTCTAACTCTTTGAGTTTTAAGGTTAGATAATTTATTACCATCTTTTCTTATGTTTTGAGATAGGCCTGCAGAGGTATGAACTTCCCTCTCAAGACTGCTTTCGCTGTTTCCTATAGATTTTGGATTGTTGGGTTTTCATTGTCATTTGTTGCCATGATGCTTTTTATTTCTTCTTTGATAGCTTTGGTAACCCAATCATTGTTTAGTAGCATGCTACTTAGCCTCCAAGTGTTTGATATTTTTATTGTTTTTACTACAGTCGATTTCTTTTTTTAAATTTCTTTATTGATTAAGGTATTACATATGTGTCTTTATTCCCCTATTACTACCCAGTCCCCCATAAATGCCCTTACCCCCTTGTTGTCTGTGTCCATCGATTAGGCTTATATGCATGCATATAAATCCTTTGGTTCATCGCTGCACCTTACCCCCACCGTTCCCTACCTTCCCTGAGGTTTAACATTCTGATCGATGTTTCTCTGTTTCTGGATCTCTTTTTTTTCATCACTTTATGTTGTTCATTATATTCCATAAATGAGTGAGATCATGTGATATTTCTCTTTCTCTGCCTGGTTTATTTCACTTAGCATAATGCTCTCTATCTCCATCCATGTTGTTGCAAATGCTAGGAACTCCTTCTTTTTTATTGCAGCATAGTATTCCATAGTGTAGATGTACCACAGTTTTTTAATCCATTCATCTGCTGATGGGCACTTAGGCTTTTTCCAAATCTTAGCTATGGTGAATTGTGCTGCTATGAACATAGGGGTGCATATATCCTTTCTGATTGGTGTTTCTAGTTTCTTGGGATATATGCCTAGAAGTGGGATCACTGGGTCAAATGGTAGTTCCATTTTTAGTTTTTTGAGGAAACTCCATACTGTCTTCCACAGTGGCTGCACCAGTCTGCATTCCCACCAGCAGTGAAGGAGGGTTCCTTTTTCTCTGCATCCTCACCAGCACTTGTCATTTGTTGATTTGTTGATGATAGCCATTCTGACAGGTGTGAGATGGTACCTCATTGTTGTTTTGATTTGCATCTCTCAGATAAACAGTGACTTTGAGCAGGTTTTCATATATCTCTTGGCTTTCCTTCTGTCTTCTTTTGAAAAGTATCTATTTAAGTTAGTTGCCCATTTTTTCATTGGGTTGTTTATCTTCTTTTTGTTAAGTTGTATGAGTTCCCTGTAAATGGTGGGGATTAAAACCTTATCGTTGAGCCGAAACCGGTTTGGCTCAGTGGATAGAGCATCAGCCTGCGGACTCAAGGGTCCCAGGTTCAATTCCGGTCAAGGGCATGTACCTTGGTTGCGGGCACATCCCCAGTAGGGGGTGTGCAAGAGGCAGCTGATCGATGTTTCTCTCTCATCGATGTTTCTAACTCTCTATCCCTCTCTCTTCCTCTCTGTAAAGAAAAAATCAATAAAATGAAACATAATAAAGGTTTATATATTTCAAAAAAAACCTTATCGTTGATGCCATTGGCAAATATGTTCTCCCATGCATTGGGCTCTCTTGTTGTTTTGTTGATGGTTTCCTTTAGTGTGCAAAAGCTTTTTATTTTGATGTAGTCCCATTTGTTTATTTTCTCTTTAGTTTCCATTGCCCTAGGAGCAGTACCAGTGAAGAAATTGCTTCGGCATATGTCTGAGATTTTTCTGCCTGTGGATTCCTCTAGTATTTTTATGGTTTTCTGTCATATGTTTAAGTCCTTGATCCAGGAGTAAAAAGATGGCAATCGGCAGGAAGGTATGGAGAGAGACAGTGTGAGTGAGGAAACCATGGAGAAGAGTATAGATGTCTGTGGTGTGTGTGTGTGTGTGTATGAGCTAGGGTCAGTTAGATTCTGCAGGTCTTCCTAGGGGCTGCCTAACTGGGCAATCCTAGACAGTGGAGCCCCGCGCACAAAGCGGACACTTCTTGAGAAACAGAGCTGCCTGAGACTAGGATCCTGGCTTCAGACACAAACCAGGACCCTTCAACAAATGGGGACAGAGAACTGCTATCACAGCTCCAGACCAACAGAAAACAAGAATTCAGACTTCCCAGAGCATATTTCAGTGAGTCAAAGAGCCTATCCCCCTCCCCGCAGATTCACGGATAGCACCAGAGTAACTGATAGACCCGCCCCTCTCCCAAGCTGCAGAGCACCCGCGCAGGGACTCGATCTCCTTTAGGGAATTTGGTGCGGGACAGACGCAGCTGCCCTTTGGGGAAATCTGACAGCATGCACAGAGGGCTCCCCTTCGGGTAATTTGGGGAAATTTGGCTTGCGGGGCACAGATCCCCTTCAGGGAATCTTAGAGCATGTGGAGACGGGCTCCCCTTTGGGGAATTTGGCACGCAAGACAGACTCCGCCACCCTTCAGGGAATCTGGGAGAGTGGACTGAGGCAGCTCCCCTTCAGGAATTTGAGAGTGTGTGAAGCCCTAGCCGGTTTAACTCAGTAGAGAGAGCACACATAGGAGGCAGCTCCTCTTCAGGAAATTTGGCACGCTGGACACAGCTGCCTGGGTTCCCTGACTCAAAGTGCATTCACACTAAGAGCCAGTGACTCCAATTGTTGGTGCATGCACACACAGGGACCCTGATTCTCAACAAGAAACCGCACAAGGCAACAGAGACTCTGACACTCGATTCTTGGTGCAGACACAGGAAACTCTGACTCCTGGCACATGCTAAAGATCTCATTTTCAGCACATACCAACAGTGTGATGCAGACAGGGGTCTGATTCTAAGTGTGCACATGAGACCACATGGAACACCGGGGACACTGACCCTGGGCAAGCCTGGTTCCCACCAACCAATGGCAGCCACACGTCCTAGTGTCAAAGTACTTCAGTGAAACTTGGGTGGAGCGAAGTCCCCACAGCACATGGCCCAGGTCCACGCAAACTGAAGCTTGAGCTTTCTGGTGATAGTCAGAATGGGGAGACGAAACAATTCACAGAAGAAGGAAAATGAGGAGTCGCCAAGAAAGGAAATTAGTGAAACTGAAGCTTGCAACATGACCGAAAAAGAGTACAGAGTAATGTTCGTGGAATTCATACATCAGATGGATGAGGAAATCAACAACTTATGCAAGAATCAGGAAGAAATGAAAAGTGATATAGCTAAAATCAAAAACACCATGGAAAGTTTCAACAGTAGACTGGAAGAAGCAGAGGACTGAATTAGTGAGTTAGGAGATCAGGTACAGAAACAAGCTCAATCTGAACAGCAATTGGAGAAAAACATTAAAAAGCAGGAGGAAAGCCTAAGGGAGCTTCGGGACAACATGAAATGAAGTAACATGCATATAATAGGGCTGCCAGAAGGACAAGAAGAGCAGCAGAGATTAGAAAATCTATTTGAAGAAATAATGACAGAAAACTTCACGGATATGGGAAAGATAAAAGTTACACAAGTACAGAGAGTCCCAAGCAGGATCAACCCCAGAAGACCCACACCAAGGCATGTCATAATTTCAATGGCAAATATAAATGATAAAGAGAGAATCTTAAAGGCGGCAAGAGAGAGACAGAGAGTTACCTACAAAGGAACACCCATCAGATTGTCAAATGATTACTCAACAGAAACACAACAAGCTAGAAGAGAATGGAAGGAGGTATAAAAAGTGTTGCATAGCAAAGGACTGAATACAAGAATACTATATCCAGCAAGGCTGTCAATCAAAATTGAAGGGGAAATCAGGTGCTTCGAAGACAAAAAAAAGGCTCAGGGAGTTTATCACCACCAAACCAGCAATGCAAGAATTGCTAAAGGGAATACTATAAAAAGAAGAAATAAACAGGTAAGAAGGAATACAGACACAAAAATAGATATGACTACAAACAAATACCTTTCAGTAATAACTGTAAATGTAAACAGACTAAATGCTACAATCAAAAGACATTGAGTGGCTGAATGGATAAAAAAAATGACCCATATATATGCTATCTACAAGAGACCCACCTCAGAAAAGAGACTCACACAGATTGAAAGTGAAGGGATGGAAAAATATCTTTCAGGCAAATGGAAATGAAAAAAAAGCTGGGGTAGCAAAACTTATATCTGATAAAATAGACCTCAAAGTAAATGCCATAACAAGAGATAAGGAAGGCCACTTCATAATACAAAAGGGAGAAACCCAACAAGAAGATATAATTCTGGTAAACATATACACACCCAATATAGGAGCACCCAAATACATAAAAAAACACCTGGAGGATATCAAGGGAGAGATTAATAGCAATACAATCATAGTAGGAGACTTCAATACCCCACTATCACCATGGGACAAACCCTCTAAACAAAAAATCAGCAAAGAAACATCAATCCTAAATGACCCACTAGACCAGATGGAATTAATTGACATCTTTAGAACATTTCACCCCAAAGCCACAGAATATACATTCTTCTCAAATGCACATGGGCCATTTTCAAAGATAGACCATATGCTGGGTCACAGGCAAAGTCTCTTCAAATTCAAGAAGATAGAAATTATATCAAGCATCTTCTCAGATCACAGTGGCATAAAACTGGAAATCAACTACAATACATACAAGCCAAAGAAATCAAACACATGGAAACTAAACAGCATGCTATTAAACAAGGACTGGGTCACCAGAGAGATCAAGGAAGAAATATAAAACATCATGGCAACAAATGACAATGAAAACACAAAAATCCAAAAAATATGGGACACAGCGAAAGCAGTCTTGAGAGGGAAGTTCATAGCTCTACAAGCCTATTGCAAAGAAAAAGAAACAATGATAATAAATTACCAAACCCTACAACTCAAAGAGTTAGAAAAAGAGCAGCAAGAAAAGCCCAGTGTAACCAGAAGAGGGAAATAACAAAGCTGAGAGCGGAGATAAACGACATAGAGACCAAGGAAACAATATAAAAGATCAACAAAACCAAGAGCTGGTTCTGTGAAAGGATAAACAAGATTGATGGACCTCTAGCCAGGCTAACCAAGAAGCAAAGAGAGAGGACCCAAATAAACAAAATCAGAAATGAAAGAGGTGAAATAACAACAGACCCCGCTGAGATACAAAGGATTGTTACAAAATACTATGAACAACTCTATTCCAACAAACTGGACAACCTGGAGGAAATGGACATATTCCTAGAAAAATATAACCTTCCAAAAATCAATCAGGAAGCATCTAAACAGCTCAATAGGCCAGTAACTATGGACAAAATTGAAGCAGTCATCAAAAAGCTTCAGGCAAACAAAAGCCTGGGGCCTGACGGCTTGACAGGAGAGTTTTTTTTTTTTTCAAGGTTTCCTTTTTTTTTTTTAAATGAATCTTTATTGTTCAGATTACAATTGTTTCTCCTTTTTCCCCACATATCTCCCCACCACCCAGTTCCCACCCCTCCTCTGCCCTTACCTCCCCCCCCCCGCTGTCCTTATCCATAGGTGTATGATTTTTGTCCAGTCTCTTCCCATACTCCCCACACAGACACCCCTTTCCCCCTGAGAATTATCAATCCACTCCCATTCTATGCCTCTGATTCTAATAAGTTTATCAGTTTATTCTGTTCCTCAGATTTTTAATTCACTTGACTTTCAGATTCACTTGTTGATAGATATGTATTTGTTGTTCATAATTTTTATCTTTCTTCTTCTTTTTCCTCTTTTTAAAGAATACCTTTCAGCATTTCATATAATGCTGGTTTGGTGGTGATGAACTCCTTTATCTTTTTCTTATCTGTGAAGGTCTTTATCTGCCCTTCAATTCTGAATGATAACTTTGCTGGGTAGAGTAGTCTTGGTTGTAGGTTCCTGCTATTCATCACTTTGAATATTTCTTGCCACTCCCGTCTGGCCTGCATGGTTTCTGTTGAGAAATTAGCTGATAATCGTATGGGAGCTCCCTTGTAGGTAACTAACTGTTTTTCTCTTGCTGCTTGTAAGATTCTCTCTTTGTCTTTTGCTCTTGGCATTTTAATTATGATGTGTCTTGGTGTAGTCCTCTTTGGATTCCTTTTGTTTGGGGTTCTGTGCGCTTCCTGGACTTGTAAGTCTATTTCTTTCATCAGGTGGGGGAAGTTTTCGTTCATTATTTCTTCAAATAGGTTTTCAGCATCTTGCTCTCTCTCTTCTTCTGGTACCCCCATAATTCTGATGTTGGTTCGCTTGAAGTTGTCCCAGAGGCTTCTTACACTATCTTCAACTTTCTGAATTCTCTTCTCTTCATGCTTCTCTGGAGGAGTGTCCTTGGCCTCTTTGTATTCCAAATCTTTGAGTTGATTCTTGCAATCCTCTAGTCTGCTTTTGGGTCTCTGTATAATATTTTTTATCTCAGTCAGTGTATGTTTAATTTCTAGTTGGACCTCATTGAATTTATCGGCCTTTTCCATGAAATTCTTGAAAAACCTTATAACCGTGGTTTTGAACTCTATGTCCAATCGCTTGTTTTCCTCCATTTCTTTGGTTTGTGATCTGTTTCCTTGCCTTCTCATATTCTCTGCTTCCCTGAGTTGGTAGGGTAGTTTTGTGTACTAGGTGTCCTATTGGTTCAACGGGTCAGCCTCCCAATTACTTGAGGTGGACACTCTTGGTGTACCCTTGTGTACTGTGTGTTCCCCAGCAGGAGCTACAGCAAGGGCTAGTTTTCTCCTCCTTTGCTTGGGCGGTTTTGGAGCAGTCTGACTGGAGCTGCAGTTGGTTAAGCTCAGCTTTTCAGTGATTGTGCTCCATTCTGTTCTTAGTTGTCAGTCTTCCACTCAGCCAGCTTTCCCGTGGTTCTGGGTGGTAGACGTTTTTGTCTTTTAGTTGTTTTTTTGAAATTGTTGTGTGAGGCAGCACATTAGTTGTTTAACTATGCCGCCATCTTGGTTCCTCCAGACAGGAGAGTTTTACCAAACATTCAAGGAAGAAGTAAAACCCATCCTCCTCAGACTATTTCAAAAAATTCAAGAGGAAGGAACACTTCCAAGCTCCTTCTATGAAGCCAGCATCACCCTAATACCAAAACCAGATAAAGACAACACAATGAAGGAGAATTACAGACCAATATCCCTCATGAACATAGATGCCAAAATCCTCAACAAAATTCTACCAAATCAGCTCCAGCAGTACATCAGAAAGATCATACACCATGACAAAGTAGGATTTATCCCAGGAATGCAAGGATGGTACAATATCCACAAATCACTAAACGTGATACATTGCATAAACAAATTGAGAGATAAAAATCACATAGTCATATCAATTGATGCAGAAAAAGCATTTGACAAAATCCAACACCCTTTTT
Organism: Eptesicus fuscus; assembly: GCF_027574615.1. Lineage (NCBI taxonomy): Eukaryota > Metazoa > Chordata > Mammalia > Chiroptera > Vespertilionidae > Eptesicus > Eptesicus fuscus. The sequence continues at coordinate 30,688,768 of NC_072473.1, forward strand.
TGATAAAAATTCTCAACAAGTTGGAAATTGAAGGTTCATACCTCAACATTATAAAAGCGATATATGATAAACCCACAGGAAACATCATACTCAATGGACAAAAACTGAAACCATTTCCCCTGAGAACAGGAACAAGACAGGGATGCCCACTCTCACCACTCCTGTTTGACATAGTACTGGAAGTATTAGCCATTGCAATTAGACAAGAAGAAGAAATAAAAGGCATCCAAATTGGAAAAGAACAAGTAAAGCTGTTTTTATTTGCAGACGACATGATATTGTACATAAAAAATCTGAAAGACTCCGTCAAAAAACTCATGGACTTAATAAATGAATCCGGCAATGTAGCAGGATACAAAATTAACGCCAAGAAATCTATGGCCTTTCCATACACCAATAGTGAACTTACAGAAAGAGAGACTAAAAAAGCAATCCCATTTACCATCACACCAAAAAAATTAAGATACCTAGGAATGAACCTAACTAAGGAGGTAAAAGACCTATACGTGGAAAACTACACGACACTGAAAAAAGAGACAGAGGAAAAAAGAGATAGAGGAAGACGTAAACAGATGGAAGAACATACCATTTTCATGGATTGGTAGAATCAACATCATTAAAATGTCCATACTACCCAAAGCAATCTATAGATTCAATGCACTCCCCATTAAAATACCAATGGCATATTTCACAGACCTTGAAAGAACTCTCCAAAAATTCATCTGGAATAAAAAAAGACCCCGAATAGCCACAGCAATCCTGAGAAAGAAGAATAAAGTAGGAGGGATCTCAATACCAGATTTCAAGCTGTTTTACAAAGCCACTATTATCAAAACAGCCTGGTACTGGCACAAGAACAGACATATAGATCAATGGAATAGAATAGAGAATCCAGATATCGACCCAAACCACTATGCTCAATTAATATTTGACAAAGGAGGCATGAACATACAATGGAATCAAGACAGTCTCTTCAATAATTGGTGTTGGGAAAACTGGACAGATACATGCAAAAACTTGAAGCTAGATCACCAACTTACACCATACACAAAAATAAACTCAAAATGGATACAGGACTTAAACATAAGACGGGAAACCATAAAAATACCAGAGGAATCCTATGGCAGCAAAATTTCAGACATATGACAAAAGAACTTCTTCACCAAAACTGCCCCTAGGGCAATGGAAGCTAAAGAGAAAATAAACAAATGGGACTTCATCAAAATAAAAAGCTTTTTTTACAGCAAAAGAAACTATCAACAAAACAACAAGAAAGCCCACTGTATGGGAGAACATATTTGCAAATGGCATCACTGATAAAAGTTTAATCTCCAACATCTACAGGCAGCTTATACAACTTAATAACAGGAAGATAAACGATCCAATTAAAAAAATGGGCAATGGACCTAAATAGAATCTTTACAAAAGAAGACAGAGGAAGGCCCAGAGACACATGAAAACATGCTCAAAGTCACTAATTATCCAAGAGATGCAAATCAAAACAAAAATGAGGTACCATCTCACATCTGTCAGAATGGCTATTATCAACAAATCAACAAATGACAGGTGTTGGCGAGGATGCGGAGAAAAAGGAACCCTCGTGCACTGCTGGTGGAAATGCAGACTGGTGCAGCCACTGTGGAGAACAGTATGCAGTTTCCTCAAAAAACTTAAAATGGAACTCCCATTTGACCCAGTAATCCCACTCCTAGGAATATATCCTAAGAAACTGGAACACCAATAAGAAAGGATATATGCACCCCTATGTTCATAGCAGCACAATTTATAATAGCTAAGATCTGGAAACAGCCTAGGTGCCCATCAGCAGACGATTGGATCAGAAAACTATGGTACATCTACACAATGGAATACTATGCTGCTATAAAAAATAAGGAATTTGCAGCAACCTGGATGGAATTGGAGAACATTATGCTGAGTGAAATAAGCCAGTCAATGAAAGAAAAATACCACATGATCTCACACATTTATGGATAATAAAGAACATTAAAAACTGTTGAACAAAAAGATAGATACATAGGCAGTAAAGCATCCAACAGTCTGTCAAATTACAGCAGGAAGTTTAGGGAGAGGTGGGGAAGATAAGAGATTAACCGAAGGACTTGTATGCATGCATATAAGCATAACCAATGGATGCAAAACTTTGGGGGGTGAGGGCATATACGGGAGTTTGGTGGGAGGGCAATGGTAAGATATGTACACATATAATACCTTAATTAAAAAATTGGAAAAAAAAAGAACTTCTTCACTGATACTGCCCCTAGGGCAATGGAAGCTAAAGAAAAAATAAACAAATGGGACCACATCAAAATAAAAAGCTCTTTTACAGCAAAAGAAACTATCAACAAAACAATAAGAGATCCCAATGTATGGGAGAACATATTTGCAAATGTTATCACGGATAAAGGTTTAATCTCCAACATCTACAGGCAGCTTATACAACTTAATAACAGGAAGATAAATGATCCAATAAAAAAATGGGCAACTGACCTAAATAGAATCTTTTCCAAAAAAGACAGAAGAAAGGCCAAGAAACACATGAAAACATGCTCAAAGTCACTAATTATCCGAGAAATGCAAAGCAAAACCACAATGCGGTACCATCTCACACCAGTCAGAATGACTATCATCAACAAATCAACAAATGACAAGTGTTGGCGAGGATGTGGAGAAAAGGAACACTAGTCCACTGCTGGTGGGAATGTAGACTGGTGTAGCCACTGTGGAGAACAGTATGGAGTTTCCTCAAAAAACTGAAAATGGACCTCCCATTTGACCCAGTAATCCCACTCCTAGGAATATATCCTAAGAAACTGGGAACACCAATAAGAAAGGATATATGCACCCCTATGTTCATAGCAGCACAATTTATAATAGCTAAGATCTGGAAACAGCCTAGGTGCCCATCAGCTGATGACTAGATCAGAAAACTGTGGTACATCTACACAATGGAATACTATGCTTCCATAAAAAAGAAGGAATTCTTACCATTTGCAGCAACCTGGATGGAATTGGAGAACATTATGCTGAGTGAAATAAGCCAGTCAATGAAAGAAAAATACCACATGATCTCACTCATTTATGGATAATAAAGAACATTATAAACTGTTGAACAAAAAGATAGATATAGAGGCAGTAAAGCATCAGTCTGTCAAATTACAGCAGGAATTTTAGGGAGAGGTGGGGAAGATAAGAGATTAACCGAAGGACTTTTATGCATGCATATAAGCATAACCAATGGATGCAAAACTCTGGGGGGTGAGGGCATATATGGGAGTGCAGTGGGGGGGGGCAATGGTAAGATATGTACACATATAATACCTTAATAAAAATAATAATAATTAAGAAAAAGTCCTTGATCCATTTTGAGTTTATTTTTGTGTATGTTGTATGTTGGTGGTCTAGTTTCTTTTTTTTTAAATGTACCTGTCCAATTTTCACAACACCATTTATTGAACAGACTGTCTTGACTCCATTGTATGTTCATGCCTCCCTTGTCAAATATTAATTGAGAATAGTGGTTTGGGTCAATTTCTTGGTTCTCTATTCTAGTCCATTGATGAGTCTGTTCTTGTACCAGTGTCAGGCAGTTTTGAGATCAGTGGCTTTGTAATACAGCTTGATATCTGGTATTGAGATCCCACCTACTTTGTTCTTCTTTCTCAGGATTGCTGCTGCTATTTGGGGTCTTTTTTTTTTTATTCCAGATGAATTTTTGGAAAGTTCCTTCTGGTTTTGTGAAATATGCCATTGGTATTTTAATGGGAAGTGCATTGAATTTATAGATTGCTATGGGTAGTATGGACATTTTGATGATGTTGATTCTACCAATCCATGAACACGGTATGTTCTTCCATCTGTTTACTTCTTCCTCTATCTCTTTTTCCAGTGTCCTGTAGTTTTCGGTGTATAGGGCTTTTACCTCCTTGGTTGAGTTTATTCCTAGGTATCTTAATTTTTTTGGTGCGATGGTAAATGGGATTGCTTTTTTAGTCTCTCTTTCTGTAAGTTCATTATTGGTGTATAGAAATGCCCTAGATTTCTTGGCATTACTTTTGTATCCTGCTACATTGATGAATTCATTTTTAAATCTAGTAATTTTTTGATGGAGTTTTTAGGGTTTTCTATGTACATTATCATGTTATCTGCATATAAGGACAGTTTTACTTCTTTTCCAATTTGGATGCCTTTTATTTCTTCTTCTTGTCTGATAACAATGGTGATAGTGGCCATCCCTGTCTTGTTTTTGTTCTTAGGGGAAATGGTTTTAGATTTGCCCATTGAGTATGATGTTGGCTGTGGGTTTGTCATATATGGCTTTTATGATGTTCAAGTATGATCCTTCTATTCCCACCTTGCTGAGTGTTTTTATCAAGAAAGGGTGTTGGATTTGTCAAATGCTTTCTCTGCATCAATTGATCAATTGATATGACTATGTGATTTTTATCTCTCAATTTCTGTATGTGATGTATCATGTTTATTGATTTGCGAATATTGTACCATCCTCGCATCCCTGGGATAAATTCAACTTGGTCATGGTGTATGATCTTTCTGATGTACTACTGAGTCTTATTTGCTAGAATTTTATTGAGGATTTTGGCATCTATGTTCATGATGGATATTGGCCTGTAATTCTCTTTCATTGTGTTGTCTTTATCTGGTTTTGGTATTAGGGTGGTGCTGGCTTCACAGAAGGAGCTTGGAAGTGTTCCTTCCTCTTGAATTTTTTGGAATTATCTGAGAAGGATAAGTTCTTCCTTGAATGTTTGGTAAAACTCCCCTGTGAAGCTGTCTGGCCCTAGGCTTGTTTTCTGGAAGCTTTTTGATGACTGCTTCAATTTCTTCCAGAGTTATCAGCCTATTGAGATTTTTTTAATCTTCCTGAGTTAGTTTTGGAAAGTTGTGTTTTTCTAGTTATGAGTCCATTTCTTCCATGTTGTCTAGTTTGTTAGAATAGTTTTGTTCATAGTATTTTTTAACAATCCTTTGTATTTCTGTGGAGTCTGTTGTTATTTCACCTCTTTCATTTCTGATTTTGTTTATTTAAGTTCTCTCTCTTTGCCTTTTGGTGAGCCTGGCTAGAGGTTCATTAATCTTGTTTATCCTTTCAAAGAACCAGGTCTTGGTTTCATTGATCTTTTGTATTGTTTTTTTTTTCTCTCTATGTCATTCATTTTTGCTCTGATCTTTATTATTTCCTTTCTTGTGCTCACTGTGGCCTTTTCTTGTTGCTCTCTTTCTTTTTCTTTGAGTTCTAGGGTTAGATGATTTATTATCATTTTTCTTGTTTTTTGAGGTAGGCCTGTAGAGCTATAAACTTCCCTCCCAGGACTGCTTTCATTGTGTTCCATATCATTTGCATTGTTGTGTTTTTATTGTTATTAGTCTCCAGGATGTTTTTAATTTCTTCTTTGATCTCATTGATAACCCAGTCATTGTTTAATAGCATTCTATTCAGCTTCCAAGTGTTTGAATTTTTTGGAATATTTTTATCATAGTTTATTTCCAATATTATGCCATTGTGGTCTGAGAAAATGTTTGATATGATTTCAATCTTCTTGAATTTGGGGAGACTTTGCTTGTGACCAAATATGTGGTCTGTTTTTTAAAATGTCTCATGTGCATTTGAGGAGAACGGATATTCCATGGCTTTGGGGTGAAATGCTCTGAAGATGTGCATTTGAGGAGAACGGATATTCCATGGCTTTGGGGTGAAATGCTCTGAAGATGTCAATTAGGTCCATCTGATCTAGTGAGTCATTTAGAATTGCTGTTTCTTTGCTGAGTTTTTGTCTGGAGGATTTATCCAGTGTTGTCAATGGTGTATTAAAGTCCCCTACTATGATTGTATTGTTGTTGATCTCTCCCTTGATATCTTCAAGGAGTATTTATTATGTATTTGGGTGCACTTACATTGTGTGCATATATGATTACCAGGATTATATCCTCTTGTTGTATTGATCCCTTTAGTATTGTGAAGTGGCCTTCCTTATCTCTTGTTATTGCCTTCACTTTGAAGTCCATTCTGTCAGATATAAGTGTTGCTACCCCAGCTTTTTTTTCCATTTCCATTTGCCTGAAAGATGTTTTTCCATTGCTTCACTTTCAGTCTGTGTGAGTCCCTTTTTCTGAGGTGGGTCTATTGTAGACAGCATATATATGAGTCGTTTGTTTTTTATCCATTCAACCACTTGATGTCTTTTGCCTTTTTTTTTTTAATGAATCTTTATTGTTCAGATTACAATTGTTTCTCCTTTTTCCCCACATATCTCCCCACCACCCAGTTCCTACCCCCCCTCTTGCCTTACCTCCCCCCGCGTTGTCCTTCTCCATAGGTGTATTATTTTTGTCTAGTCTCTTCCCATACTCCCCACACAGACACCCCTTTCCCCCTGAGAATTATCAATCCACTCCCATTTTGTGCCTCTGATTCTATTAAGTTCACCAGTTTATTCTGTTCCTCAGATTTTTAATTCACTTGACTTTTAGATTCACTTGTTGATAGATATGTATTTGTTGTTCATAATTTTTATCTTCTTTTTCCTCTTTTTAAAGAATACCTTTCAGCATTTCATATAATGCTGGTTTGGTGGTGATGAACTCCTTTAGCTTTTTCTTATCTGTGAAGCTCTTTATCTGCCCTTCAATTCTGAATGATAGCTTTGCTGGGTAGAGTAGTCTTGGTTGTAGGTTCCTGCTATTCATCACTTTGAATATTTCTTGCCACTCCCGTCTGGCCTGCATGGTTTCTGTTGAGAAATTAGCTGATAATCGTATGGGAGCTCCCTTGTAGGTAACTAACTGTTTTTCTCTTGCTGCTCGTAAGATTCTCTCTTTGTCTTTTGCTCTTGGCATTTTAATTATGATGTGTCTTGGTGTGGTCCTCTTTGGATCCCTTTTGTTTGGGGTTCTGTGCGCTTCTTGGACTCGTAAGTCTATTTCTTTCATCAGGTGGGGGAAGTTTTCGTTCATTATTTCTTCAAATAGGTTTTCAGCATCTTGCTCTCTCTCTTCTTCTGGTACCCCCATCATTCTGATGTTGGTTCGCTTGAAGTTGTCCCAGAGACTTCTTACACTATCTTCAACTTTCTGAATTCTCTTCTCTTCATGCTTCTCTGGAGGAGTGTCCTTGGCCTCTTTGTATTCCAAATCTCTGAGTTGATTCTTGCAATCCTCTAGTCTGCTTTTGGGTCTCTGTATAATATTTTTTTATCTCAGTCAGTGTATGTTTAATTTCTAGTTGGTCCTTTTTCATATCCTCAAGGGTCTCATTGAATTTATCGGCCTTTTCCATGAAATTCTTGAAAAACCTTATAACCGTGGTTTTGAACTCTATGTCCAGTCGCTTATTCTCCTCCATTTCTTTGGTTTGTGATCTGTTTCCTTGCCTTCTCATATTCTCTGCTTTTCTGAGTTGGTAGGGTAGTTTTGTCTACTAGGTGTCCTATTGGTTCAACGGGCCAGCCTCCCAGTTACTTGAGGTGGACACTCTTGGTGTACCCTTGTGTACTGTGTGTTCCCCAGCAGGAGCTACAGCAAGGGCTAGTTTTCTCTTCCTTTGCTTGGGCGGTTTTGGAGCAGTCTGGAGCTGTAGTTGGTTAAGCTGCCACAGATCAGGCCATTTATATGCAAAAGCCGCTGTGTGGAGCCTGGGTCCGTTTGTAGAATGTGCGGGGCGGGGCCTCAGGGCGGGGCGGGGTCTCAGGGCGTCACTAGGCTGGGGCGTGGCCAACGGCAATGGCTGGCATCAGTGGTCTCTGCCTTTCCCGTTTCCAAGTCCCTGCGCCCCGCGCTCCAGCGCAGTAAACAATGATTGCTGGGCGCACCTCTGCAAAAAAGTCACTCTCACTTTCCGACCCGATGGCCGAGAGTCCAGCTTCTCCCCGTAGGTGTCTGGGTCCCCCGAGTGTCCCCAGAAACTGGATTTCAGAGTGATCGGGAGCTTGTCTCCCTACGGGTTGAAGAAAAGCCGCGCACCCAGCCGCCCGCCGCCGGCCCGATTCTCGTGCCTCCGTACCTCAGCTTTTCAGCGATTGTGCTCCTTTCTCTTCTCAGCTGTAAATCTTCCACTGAGCCAGCTTTCCCGTGGTTCTGGGTGGTAGACGTTTTTGTCTTTTAGTTGTCCACTTGATGTCTTTTGATTGGAGCATTTAGTCCATTTACCTTTAAAGTTATTATTCAAAGGTACTTGTTTGTACCCACTTTAATTTTTGTGTCTTTTTCCTTCTTACCTTTTTATTTCTTCTTTTTACACCAGTCCATTTAGCATTTTTTGCATTGCTGGCTTGGTAGTAATAAACTTCCTTAGCCTTTTTTTGTCTGTGAACCTCCTCATTTCCCCTTCAATTTTGAATGATAGCCTTGCTGGATAGAGTATTCTTGGATTCAGTCCCTTTTTTTGCATCACTTTGTAAATTTCCTTCCATTCTTTTCTGGCCTAATGTGTTTCTGTTGAGAAATCATATGATAATCTAATGGGAGCTTCCTTGTATGTAACTTTCTGTCTCTCTCTTGCAGCCTTTAAGATTCTCTCTTTATCCTGAATATTTGCCTTTGTAATTATGATGTGTTTTGGTGTGGATCTTTTTGGGTTTATCCTGTTTGGGACTCTCTGTGCTTGTGTGACTTTTTTCTTCACCACATCAGGGAAGTTTTCTGATATTATTTCTTCAAATCAGACTTTTAACCCTTGTCCCTCTTCCTGTTGTTCTTGCACCGCTATTATTCTTATGTTGCTTCATTTCATGTTGTCCCATCGCTCCCTCGGATCTCCACCTGTCTTTTAATTTTTTTTCTCAAATTGCAATTCAGTTTGGCTGTGTTTTGCTTCCCTGTCTTCTAATTCTCTAATTTGGTCCTCTGCTTCTCCTAGTCTACTGTTGAAACTTTCCATGGTGTTTTTTAATTGCAGCTATATCACTCTTCATTTCTTCTTGATTTTTACATAAATTGTTTATTTTTTCATCCAGTTCTTCTTGATTCTTAAAAAATGTGTTGATTTTTTCTTCCATCCAGTTTATGAACTGTATGACCTTTATTCTGAATTCTTTTTCTGACATATTGCATGTCTCTGTTTCACTTAGCTGCTTTTCTGGCGCTTCCTCTTTTTCTTTCATTTGGGGGTATCTTTTTCTACCCATTTTTGGTCTCACTGACTGATCTAGATGTCAAGTCATTCAGCAGCTGCTCCTTGGGTGGCAGTGGTTTCTTGGGCTGCAGCTGCTCCTCAAGCGGACATGGTAGCAGCTGCTTCTCAATTGGCAGTGGCTCCTCTGGTGGGTGCTGTTTGCAACAGTGGTGTCTTCTCTGGCTGTTTGGGGAGGCTGTTCGTATACCTGCTGTTCTTTGGACGGGGGTGGGCTGATTATGATGTTGCTGCTCTTCATATGGGGACAGTTTGCTTGCGTCTGCTACTCTTTGGATGGGGCCCAGCTGCTCATGTGACTGCTGCTCCTCAGACAGGGGAGGACTGCTTGCATGGCTGTTACTCTTAAAATGGGGGCTGGCTGCGTGCTGTTGATGTTCCTCAGATGTGATGGGCTGCTCATGATTCTGCCACTCCTTGAACAAGGGCAGGTTGCTTGCAGGGCTGCTTCTCCTTGTATGGGTGTGGGTAGCTCATGCAGCTGCTTCTCCTCAGATGGGGGTGGTCTGCTTGTGCGGCTGCTGCTCCTCAGGTGGGAGTGAGCTGTTCATGCTGTTGCTGCTCCTCAGATAGGGGTGGGTTGCTCACTCGGCGCCTTCTCGTCGGACATGTGCAGGCTGTGTGTGGGTGCTGTTCCTTGGACCACCACGGACTGCACAGGACTGCTGCTCCTTGGATGTGGGCGGTCTGCTTGTGTGACTGATGCTCCTCAGATGGGGGCAGGCTGCTCGTGTGGCTACTGCTCCTCAGCAGGGGGTGGGCTGCTCACACAGCTGCTGCTCCTCGGATGTGGACGGGCGGCTCACACAGTTGCTGCTCCTCGGATTGGGGCAGGTGGCTTGTGCAGCTGCTCGCACAGCTGCTGCTCCTTGGAATGGGGCTGGTTGCTTGCACAGCTGCTGCTCTTCGGACAGGTGCAGGGTGTGGGCTGCGCGCAGCTGCTGCTCCTCGGGCGGGGGCCAGCTGCGTGGGGATGCTGCTCCTCACTTGTGGGTGGGCTGCTTGAGCGGCTGCTGCTCCTTGGATGGGGCAAGCTGCTTGCGTGGTTGCTGCTCCTCAGATGGGGAAACTGGCCGCTCACACAGCTGCTGCTCCTTTGACAGGGGCAGGCCACGTGACATTGCTGCTCTTAGGCTTGGGGCGGATTGCTCATGGGGCTGCTTCTCCTAGGACAGGAGTGGGCTGCTCACGTTTCTGCTGTTCACGTGGTTTTAGTGCCCTGGGCTAAAGCGTTGGGTTGGTCAGAGGAGATCGTACTTCAGAACTCACAGAAGCCTGCACCCAGAGTGGCTGGAGCCTCGTTGACCATGGGATCACAGCTTAGGTAGCAGGTTCCTGGCAGCAGTGGTTGTAGAGTCCCAGGTGTTATCTGAGGGCACTCTGGGTGGAGTTGAGGCTGGGCACCCAGTTACAGCAGCTCTCCCCTTCAAAAAGGCTAGGCCTCTGAGGACAAGCTAGCCTCCCAGTACTGTTTGCAATGGTAGCAGAAGCTGCCTAGTTAGGAGAGCCTGATTAGCCTGCCCCTGAAGGTCCTGTGGGATCTAAATGTGCCTCATTCACTCACACACACACACACACCACCTGACCACACACTCCTCTTTTACTCCCTCACTCACTCACTCATGCTTTTTCCTGCCTCTGTAGTTGGGTCTGGGGTGTTATTGATCCATTCATGGATGGAGTTTCCTCTCCAAGTGTCTGGTTATGTGGGTTACTCTTAAGCCCCTTGGCCAGACAGGATAAAATTCATCTCAACAAGACACAGCACAAAGGGAACTAAGCACAAATGTACTCCTGACACCAATAACCCCATTATAAGTAACCACTTGAGAAAAGAGAGTTAGGGGAGAGAAAAAAGAGCACAAATGATATTGAAGAAAGAGAAAAAGATAAGCGATAAAAGACAAAGGAAGAAAAAGGAGACACCACAAAACCAAAAAAAAAATACCAACACCAAACACCCAGCAAAGAGGCCAAACACCCAGCAAAGAGGGTTGGGGCAGAATCTGTAGAGGCTGAGCTTATATACTAAAAATAAGATTAAGAATTTGATGAATATGGGGAGGACCTCAATTTAGTATTGAGGAAGTAGAAAGGGAATTAGTGGATAAGAAGAAAGAGAATGAGAAGAAAATAATAATAATAAATTTACAAAAAATTTGATTTCAAAAATGGTATAAAAATTAAAAATAGCAAATAAAAAATAGTTATGGGAAAATAAATAGAAAATAAAGCAACAAACAAAACATGAAAACAAGGAAGAATAGAAGATAAAAGGGATAATAAAAGCAATAAAAATAAAAGTGAAAAAAGTGAAGTGTCGTTCCTCTGGCTGGCTAATGATCCCAGTCATCTGTACAGTACTGTTTCTCAGTTTCCAGTTGCTGGAGCTGAAGATTTCTCTTTAGGCCAGTTCCTGTGACCTCTCAGGGCATATTCAGATTCCTTTGTATTATTCAGGGTGGGATCTGGGTGTGGCTGTATTGGTTGCCTGGAGACTGAAGGGAGGGGCTATCTCTCAGGAGAAAATGGCTACTGGGGCTCAGTTATGACTCAGCACGACTCACTTCCACCTCTTCTGGACTGCCCACTCTCCCCAGATTCCACAAGTCCACATCTTCTTCCGCACCTCAGCCACGGGTAAGTGTCTGTATCCAAAAGGTCCTATGAACTAGGTTCAGTGAAGAAAGGCACAGGCTCCTCTCTTGCCAGCACTGTGCGGTCCGGCCAGCCCTTCAGGGCTACCTCTGAGCTCAGATCCAAAACCCAGAATCCAAGGTCCAAAATCCCCTACCTCTCGCAGGCCTGTTGACCCTTTTTTCACAGTCAGACACTTTACCTGTCTTCAGGGATGTGGCTTGGCACCATGTGGTTTCTCCCTAACCCTCTGGCCACAGAAGTCCGGCAGACTCTCTTGCCTGGATCCTTGATCTCACCTTTCTCCAGGGGACCTCTGCCCTTTCTGGCTGAAAACTGTATCACCAGCTGAGTCTCCTTTGCCAATTTAGGCTGAATTCCACTCATTTCAGCCACTCTATTTGCTCTGGGACAAGGCTCAGGACACGTCCGTCTATTCCGCCACCATTTTTTCTCTCCGTAGTTGATTTCTAGTTTAATGCCATTGTGATCTGAGAAGATGCTTGATATGATTTATATCTTCTTGAATTTTAAGAGACTTTGCCTATGCCCCAATATGTGATATTTGAAAATGACCCATGTGCACTTGAGAAGATTGTATATTCTGTGGCTTTGGGGTTGAATGTTCTGAAGATGTCAATTAAGTCCATCTAATCTAGTAAGTCATTTAGAATTGCTGTTTCTTTGCTGATTTTTTGTTTAGAGGATTTTTCCAGTGGTGTTAGTAGGTTATTAAAGTCCCCTACTATGACTGTATTGTTGTCTATATCTCCCTTGATATCCTCCAGAAGTTTTTTTTTGTTTGTTTGTTTGTTTTTTTTTTTTTTTTTGTATTTGGGTACTCCTGTATTGGGTGCATATATGTTTACCAGAGTTATATCTTATTGTTGAATTTCTCCCTTTAGTATCATGAAGTGGCCATCCTTATCTATTGTTATGGCCTTCACTTTGAGGTCTAATTTGTCGTATATAAGTATTACTACCCTAGCTTTTTTTTTTTTTTTTCATTTCCATTCGTCTGAAAAAACTTTCTCCATCCCTTCACCATCAGTCTGTGGAGTCTTTTGTTCTAAGGTGGGTTTCCTATAGACAGAAGATATATGGGTCATGTTTTCTTATGCACTCAGCTACCCTATGTCTTTTGATTGGGGCATTTAATCCATTTACATTTAAAGTTATTATTGATATGTACTTGTTTGTTCCCATTTTTATTCTTTACGCCTGTGTTCCTTCTTCACTTCCTATTTCATCTTTTTACAGCAGACCCTGTAGCATTTCTTGTAAATCTGGTATGGTGGTGATAAACTCCCTTAGTCCTTTTTTGTCTGTGAAGCTCCTGATTTCACCCTCAATTTGATTGATAGCCTTGCTGGATACAGTATTCTTGGATTCAGACCCTTGCTTTGCATGACTTTGTATATTTCATTCCATTCCATTCTGGCCTGATGTGTTTCTTTCTTTTTTTTAAATTTGGTGATATTGGGGACCAGGCGGGATCCCAAGAGAGGACTACACACTGCTCTGGCCTTGCTATCCCTTTTATTAATATTATGAGATACACCCATATCCTTTAGGCAGGAAATTTCAATAATAGACAAGGAACAAGAATTTACATATGACTAACAGTTGGAGGCTGCTTTAACCACCAATGTCTCAACTAAACAATGAGTGATTAGCTCCAACCATTCAGAGCAATTAAGGTTGACCAGCCTTCCGGATTCCCTTTTCACATTTCTCTATTAGTGACAATGATCGGTTTCTGGCATCTCCCCTGTTTCTTTCCTTTAAAAAATCTTGCATCTGCAGACCAGAAATAACCATATAAGAACAAAAAACATTTCAGTCCCAATTTCAATGTCCAACAGTTTTGAATCCCAGTTTCAATGTCAAACAGTTCCTTATGTGTACATGTTAGCAATGGTATCTAGATGGTGGACAAATGGTGGTAATGCAGGTCCGACCCTCTCTGGTTTGGTCCTGGGCAACCTGCAGCAACGCACACCTGCTGACTAGTATGGCAAGGTGTCCTCAACATCTTCCATCTCTGGACTGTTTCTCCTCTTGTCTTCATGGCTGGAGCATTCCTGTCAATTCCTCTCTGTTGCAGGAATCCACATTGTCTTGGAGTTGTTTTCTGAAAATATACAAACATGTTCTCAACCAAAAGTTAATAAAGGAATCTTTTCTATAAATTTGACTTGGGATCTTTTTAATTTTTTGCCCAAACGATTTTCCTTTGGCTTATTTTGACACCATGTGTGTATTTTCATGGGTATATTGCTGTTAGCATTACAAATGAAAATTAGTTTTCAAAGTAAAAAAATTTCTAGATGTAATTTACTTTCATTTTTTCTTACATAATATTTTTCCACTATCCCCCTTTTTCGATTTAATTATTAGGAGGCTTTTGGAAAATTTTTATAATGCAGTCTTGATAAATTTAAATTTTAATTGTTTGCACAAAAATATGACTGCTTTAGGTTCATTGCATGTTCAGGAATTTTACCATGAGATGAACTACCAATAGAAATTTTAGTTGATACTTTAGGAACAGCTTTTTGTCCAGTACAATTAAATTTTATTGAATATTCACTTATTTCAATTAGCCAATTTAAATTAATCTGAAAACTTGACTACTATTTTACTGTCAAATTTAATACTCTAACAACAATCTTAGTTTACCCTGTAAATATTAGTGGAAAGGATTTTTTGCATCCTTGGGTAGGCTCTGAGCATTCCTGGTGCTAGGCTGGATTTAAGATATAGGGTAGCTGCTGTCGGCCAAGTCTCTGTCTGTTGCCTGGGTCCTGATCTGAGCTGGAGAAGTCTCTGTTTGTTGCCTGAGTCCCAATCTGAGCTGGGACAAGTCTCTATTTGTTTCCTGGGTCCTGATCTGACCTTGGCATGGGAAGCATGAAGCAGCCATGGGGGCAGGAGACCTCCCTCAGAAGGGTCGAGGGTTCCAGCCCCTACAATGTTGGGGGGGGGGTAAGGATCTGTGCCCTACCTCTGTTGATCCCCAAGTTCTCTCCTGATGGCCCCTCTGCCACTGTGCCTGTCTTAGATTGTTCCTTCTCTGAGGAATCTTACCCGTCTCTGGCTAACCAGCCATCCTCTGGTGGCTTGATGTGTTTCTGTTGAGAATTCAGTAGTCTGATGGGAGATACTTTGTAGGTAACTTTCTGTCTCTCTCTGGCAGCCTTTAAGATTCTTACTTTCTCGTTGGTGTTTGCTAATTTAATTATAATGTGTCTTGGTGTCAATCTTTTCGGGTTCATCTTGTTTGGAACTCTGTGAGCTTCTTGTACTTGTGTGAGGTTTTTCTTCCTGATATCAGGGAAGTTTTCTGTCATTATTTCTTCAAACAGGTTTTCTATTCCTTTTTCAGTTTCCTCTTTTTCTGGTATCTCTATTATGTGGATTTTGTTTCATTTCATGTTGTCCCAAAATTTCCTTTGGCTTTCCTCCTGTGTTTTAAGTTTTTTTTCTAGATTCTGCTCTGCTTGGGTATTTTTTCCTATCTTGTGTTCTAGCTCACTGATGCAGTCCTCCACTTCTTGTCGTCTACTGTTGATGCTTTGTATTAAGTTCTGTATTGCAGTGATGTCATTTTTCATTTCTTCTTGGTTCTTCTTCGTTTCCTCTTGGTTCTTACACATATTGTTGAATTTGTCTTCCATCCTTTTCAGTGACCTTATGACCATTGCTCTGAATTCCTTCTCTATCATATTGCTTACCTCCATTTCATTTACTTCCTTTTCTGGTGATTCATCCTTTTCTTTCATATGTGGGCTGTGTCTTTGTCTCTCCATGATCGCTCCTCTCAGGGTTTCTGGTCATGTAGCTCTCTCTCTCCTGTGTTGACTTAAAGGCACAAAATACAACATAACAAGACACAATGCACAGGGCACCAAACACAAATGTATTCACAATACTAATACCCCTAAATAAAGGTGACCACCAGAGAAAAGAGAATTAGGGAATATAGAAGAGTGCAAAAATGGTATTTAGAAAAGGAAAAAATGTAAGAGAGAAAAGAGAGAGAAGAAAAAAAGAAGAGGAAAAATATGTATATGGGAGAAAACTCCAATAAAACAACAACTAATCCAAAAAAATGCAAAAAACAAACCTCCACACAACAAACACCGAGATGAATCTGAGGAGGTAGAGCTTATTTCCAGGAAGTAAGGTCAAGGACTTGAATGAATGGGGAAATAGCCACAATTCAGTATAGAGGAGATGGAAATAGAATGAGTGTATAAGAAGAACAGTAAGAAATTAAGTACAAAAAAGAAAAAAATATATTGAAATATATATAAAACAATATATAGCCTACCTAATAAAAGAGTAATATGCAAATTGATCCTAACTCCACTACACCCACAAGCCATGCCCACAATCCACGCCCACCAGCCAATCAGGAGCAAACATGCAAATAAATCCAACCAAGATGGCTACAGCCACAGAGAGCAGGAGGGAGGTTTGGGTTTCCCTGGCAACAGAGGAAACTAAGCTTTCTGCTTGCCCTTACTGGCCTAAGCTTCCACTCAAGGATACAAAGTTTCAATTATAGAAGGTAAACAAATCCAAACAGAAATGGCAGTAGCTACAGAGCTGGAAAGAGCAGGAGGCAAGGGTTGCCCCGGGCAATGGAGGAAGCAAAGCTTCTGCAGCCCTGGCTGGCCTAGGCCTCCGTTCCAGGCTATGAAGTTTCAATTATAGAAGTTACATCAATCCCAAGAGAAATGGCTGCCGGCCATGGAGCAAGCAGGAGGCTTGGCTCCATTCCAGGCTACAAAGTTTCAATTGTACAAGATAAATTAATTCCAGATAACAGGGCCTCTGCTTGGGTTGCCAGGGGGCGTGGCCAGCCTGCAAACCACCACAGGCCCTTCACCCAGGCCGCCCACGCCCCAAGGGAACCCCCACCCTGATCCGGGACACCCTTCAGGGCAAACCAGCTGGCCCCCACCCATGCACCAGGCCTCTACCTATCTAATAAAAGAGTAATATGCAGATTGACCATCACTCCAACACACAATATGGCTGCCCTCATGTGGTCAAAGATCCTGCCCCCATGTGGATACAAGATGGCCACCACAAGATGTACAGCATGGAAGGGCAGTTGTGAGGGACCAGGCCTGTAAGGGAGGGCAGTTGAGTGGGACCAGGCCTGCAGGGGAGGGCAGTTCGAGGCGATCAACCCTGCAGGGGAGGGCAGTTAGGGGTGACCAGGCCTGCAGAGGCGGAAAGTTGGGGGCAAAAAGGCTGGCAGGGGAGCAGTCAGGCATCAATCAGGCTGGCAGCAGAGTGGTTAGGGGGTGATCAGGCTGGAAGGCAAAAGTGGTTAGGGGCAATCAGAAACGCAGGCAGGCGAGCAGTTGGGAGCCAGCAGTCCTGGATTGTGAGAGGGATGTCTGACTGCCTGTTTAGGCCCGGTGGGTTTGGGCCTAAACGGGCAGTCAGACATCCCTCGAGGGGTCCCAGATTGGAGAGGGTGCAGGCTGGGCTAAGGGACAACCCCCCTCCATGCACGAATTTCATGCACCGGGCCTCTATTGTGTGTATGTGTATATATATATATATTTTTTTTTCCCCTCCTTTAATCTATCTATCTATTTACTTGCTTACTATTGGAAAAGGAGGATAGAGAGTAGATAGGCCTGAGTTGGTGATTAGAATTAGTTAAGCTTTTAGTAGAAGAAGAGAACAAGTGAGGAGAGGAAAACAGAAGCAAAAACAGAAACAAATAAACGAACAAAAATCTAACCAATAATCAAACAATCAACAACAAGGCAGACAGAATGAAAAAAGCAAAGGAAAATGAAAAAGAATGTGGATTGTGAAGAAAGTGAAGAGAGAAGTATGTATGTGTTTGGAGCAAGGAAGAGGAAATTAGATGTAAAAGATAAATTTTTAACAGGGAATAAAAAGAAAGGGTAGAGAAAAACTAAAGCAGGAACAGGGTAAGAGAAACAGGACAAAAAAGGGGGAAAGTGTTGAAGAGAGTGTTGGCATAAAGGAAAAATTGATATAGAGTAATATAATGCTAAAGGGAAAATCAAAATAGAATGTATAACACTAATCCCAAAATAAAATAAAATGAAGAAAAAATAACATAAAATAAAACTTTTTAAAAAAGGTAAAATAATAGTTTTACTACTAATAGTTAAAAATAAAAATATAATAAAAAATAAGGTAAAATTGAGTGAGAGAAAAAAATTAGTTTCTTAAGTAAAAGATAAATAATAAAAATGTGAAGTGGTGAAGGTCGTTCACTTCCTCCACTGTTCTGCTTGGCACGTCTTTTTCCTTGCAGGTAGTCAGTACAGTATTGAAGTTCCCTGGTGTCATAAGCCACAACCCTATTTTCAAGCAGGCTGGATCTCTGCTCTCTTTGATTCTCAGTCTGTTTTCAGTTGTATTTACACACAGGAGTCAATTTCTGCTACAGTCCCTGGGTGGCAGTATTTCTGTCTTAATATTCTGGGCTAAAAGGCCTCTCTACTCTGGCTCTGCGCGCAATTCTGTGCACGACTCTGTGAGCGACTCTGCGCAGACAGTACAGTACTTCAGGCTGCCTTTCTGGGTCCAGTCCAGCTGTGGGTTAATATCTAGAATCCCCTTCTGCCAGCATCCCTGTGGATCCCATTCCACATTCAAGGACTTCACTGATCCCAACAGCCACGAATTTTGTGGGAGACAGTCTTTCTCTGAGGCTCTAGTTTCCACTGAGCTGTTTCTCCCTCTAGCCTGGATCCCAAATCTCACCTTTCTTTAGGGCAGTGGTCTGCAAACTCATTAGTCAACAGAGCCAAATATCAACAGTACAATGATTGAAATTATTATTATTTTTTAAAATATATTTTATTGATTTTTTTACAGAGAGGAAGGGAGAGGGATAGAGAGCTGGAAACATCGAAGAGAGAGAAACATTGACCAGCTGCCTCCTGCACACCCCCCACCGGGGATGTGCCCGCAGCCAAGGTACATGCCCTTGACCGGAATAGAATTTGGGACCTTTCAGTCCGCAGACCGACACTCTATCCACTGAGCCAAACCGGTTTTGGCTGAAATTATTTTTGAGAGCCAAATTTTTTAAACTTAAACTTCTTCTAACGCCACTGCTTCAAAATAAACTCGCCCAGGCCGTGGTATTTTGTGGAAGAGCCAAACAGGAGACCAAAAGGGGAAAGGTTAGGAAGAGAGTGATGGCATAAAGTTAGCATTGAGATAGGGTAAAACGATGCTAAAGGAAAGATGCAAATAGAATGTAGGACACTAATACCAAAATAAAACAAAGAGAAAATCAAATGACACTTAAAAAAAAAGTAAAATAATAGTAATAAAATGCTGATTGAAAATAAAAATGTAATAATTAAAAAGGTGAAAATCGAGTGAGGAAAAGGAAAAAAAATTAGTTTCTTAAGTAAAAGATGCAAAAAAATGAAAATAAAAAATAAAACATTAAAATAAAAAAATTTAAATAAAAAAATTTAAAATAAAAAATAAGAAGAATAAAATGTGCAGTAGTGGTGGTCATTCACTTCCTCTATTGTTCTGTTTGGTATGCCTGTTTCCCAGTCCAGGCTGTATTGCAGTTCCCTTCGTTCCACTGCTCCTCAGTGTTGTAATCCAGTCCTGATTTTTAAGCCTGTGGTGTCTTAATTCCTCATAATTATTTTTTATTAAACCAGAGACAATTTGTGTTTCAGCCCCTGGGTAGCAGTGTTTCTGGATTGACTTCCGGGCCTCTCTAGCTTTTTTTTTTTTTCCCCTATGGCACTCACTATCGGTTTGTGGAGGTGTGCACCTCAGAGCTGCCTCTCTGATGGTCACTCCCAGCTCCACTCCCCAGGTTCCAGAGAAACAACTTCCCCCTGCAGTCTCTCAGGGTATTCCCCAACTGGGTTTTCCTATGTATTGGGCTTAGTAATCAGAATCAGAAAAAGCCCAAGTGTGTGGACAGTGGGTCTGCGCGCAAGACTAAGCAGCCTGCACTCCTTTGAAAATTCTTAGTCTGACCCTCCTCGTCAGATCAAAATGGGTTGCTTCTTAGAGATCCCTTCTGTTAGCAGCTCAGAGGACCTCCTTCCACATTCACGGATCACGGCAGCTCCAACAGCCATGGATTTTTCTAGGCACAGACTTCCCTGTTCCTGCAGTTCCCACCGCTCGCGCATTTCCCTCTCCCGCCGCCACCGCCTGGATGAGAAACCTCCCCTTATCCCAGGCAAAATCTGACCTTTCCTTGGTGCAGTGAAGAATTCCTTTGAATCCGCGTGTTTGCGCTGTTTGGGGACAGGTACTCTGGTGCTCACAGCTGTTTAGTGTTTGCCGTTGTCGCGGAAAGTGAGGCTTCCAATAAAATCCTCCTTCCCTTGCAAGATGGCGAGGTTTCCCCCTCTGAGCCAGCAGCTCCGGGAGGGGACCCAGCCGCTGTGGGTGCTGCACGGTCAGGGGAACCCTGCCTAGCACTCCCCGACCTTCTCCTGGAGTTTAGCTGTCCCTTAGCTTGCCAACAGACACTCCCCATGCGAATCTCAGCTGTTCTTACTCTCCTCCTCAGGACCAGGCTCAGAACATGTCTCTATTCAGCCGCCATTTTCTCGTCTCCCTGCTCCTTGAATTTTTTCTCTACAAAATAGCTGTAAGTATTGTAAGATACATGTTTCATATACTTTACAATCAATCTCAGTAGTGATGTTTCTCACCGAGGTGCAGTCTAGTCTCAAGGGGACATTCTTTACAAGAATCTTCTTTAGGACAGACCAAACTAGACAGGGGAGAGACAAAGTTAGCAAGAGTGTTAAGGCTGGCAAGGGAGAAAGGACAACAAGGGCATTCATACCCAATCAAAAGACCTGATTAAGCTCAAGGAAGGAAGCAGCTCATTTTATAACCAGAGGAACCAGAATTATGAGAATAAAAGGCTTCTACGGGAAGTAAATATCTAGTGAAGCATAAATACAATTATTTTATGACAAGTTTTATCATCTGAACTATTCCATGGTAAATAAATTTTATGAAAATGGATTCATACATTTCTAGCATTCATATTATATTTTATTGTCAATTTAAATTTTTTAATAAATCTTTATTCAGATTATTACAGGTGTTCCTCTTTTTTTCCCCCATAGCTCCCCTCCACCCGATTCCCCACCCCACCCCATGCCCTTACCCCCTGCCATTGTCTTTATCCATAGGTGTAAGATTTTTGTCCAATCTCTTCCCACACCCCTTAGACCTCCTTACCCCTGAGAATTGTCAGTCCACTCCCTTTCTATGTTCCTGATTCTATTATATTCACCAGTCCATTCTGTTCTTCAGATTTTTTATTCACTTGATTTTTAGATTCACTTGTTCATAGATATGTATTTATTGTTCATAATTTTTATCTTTACCTTTTTCTTCTTCTTCCTATTCTTAAAGAATACCCTTCAGCATTTCATATAATCCTGGTTTGGTGGTGATGAACTCCTTTAGCTTTTTCTTGTCTGTGAAGCTCTCTATCTGACCTTCAATTCTGAATGATAGCTTTGCTGGGTAGACTAATCTTGGTTGTAGGTTCTTGCTGTTCATCACTTTGAGTATTTCTTGCCACTCCCTTCTGGCCTGCATAGTTTCTGTTGAGAAATCAGCTGACAGTCATATGGGTACTCCCTTGTAGGTAACTAACTGTATTTCTCTTGCTGCTTTCAAGATTCTCTCTTTGTCTTTTGCCCTTGGCATTTTAATTACAATGTGTCTTGGTGTGGTCCTCTTTGGATTCCTTTTGTTTGGGGTTCTGTGCACTTCCTGAACTTGTAAGTCTATTTCTTTCCCCAGGCAGGGAAAGTTTTCTGTCATTATTTCTTCAAATAGGTTTTCAGCATCTTGCTCTCTCTCTTCTTCTGGCACCCCCAAAATTCAGATGTTGGTACGCTTAAAGTTGTCCCAGAGACTCCTTACACTATCTTCATATTTTTTGATTATTTTTTCTTTTTGTTTTTATGGTTGGGTGTTTTTTGTTTCCTCATATTTAAGATCTTTGGTTTGATTCTTGGGGTACGTTGATCTACAGTTGAGTTTCTGTATATTCTTTATTTCAGACAGTGTATGCTTAATTTCTGACTTGTCCTTTTCTTTTTTTTTTTTTTTTTGCATTCTCATTAAGGTCCTTGAAGGTCTCACTAAGCTCCTCAGATGTCTCATCAAGTTTCTCAGTGGTTTTTAGAAGATTCTTGAGTAACCTTATAAATGTGGTTTTGAACTCTATGTCGTTCAGTAGTTTGCTTTCCTCCATTTCTTTCATTCGTGACATGTTTCTGTGTCTCTGCATTTTGGCTGCTTCCCTGTGTTGATGGAGTGGCTTTGTGTGGTAGGTGACCTATAGGGGCCAGTAGCTCAGCCTCCCCAATCATCTGAGGTGGATGCTCTTGGTACACCCCTTTGTGGGCTGAGTGCAAAGTCTTGGTGTAGTTAAGCCTTGATTGTTGTTGGTACACTGGGAGGAATTGACCTCCAGGCCACTTGGCTGTGAGGACCAGCTGTGTTTATAATGGAAGAACTGCTGCACTGTGGAGACATGCTTATGGTGCAGGACTTGTTTCAGTGGGGCTTTGGTGCTCAATGAGTCTGCTTCTTGAATGTGTCACTTATGGATGTGAGGAGTTGAAATCTGGTGTCTCACACTGACCACTAGGTACACTGGCTTCTGGATCTCCAATGGGGTCCAGGTCAGCTACTGTCTGAGGCCACCCTGCAGGAGCTACAGCGAGAACTACAGTTTTCTCCTCTTTGCTTGGGGTTTGGAGGTTTTGGAGCTGTCTTACCTGGGTTGCAAGTTTGTTAGGTTAAGCTGCGATAGGGAAGGCCATTCATATGCAAAAGCTGCTGCTTGGAGCTTGGGTGGGTTTGTAGGTTGTGCGGGGTGGGGTCTCAGGGAGTCACCAGGCTAGGGCATGGCAAACAGCGATGGCTGTCAGCCAGCAGTCCCCGCACCTCTGACCATGTCCCCATGTCCTGCGCCCCAGTGTAGCAAACAATTATTCCTGTGCGCAGCTCTGCAAGCAAGCCACCCTCACTTTCTGACCTGATGCCAGACAGTCCAGCTTCTCCCCGTAGGAGTTTGGGTCCCCTGCATCTCCCCAGAAACTGGATTTCAGAGAAATCGGGAGCTTGTCTCCCTTTGGGTTGAAGAAAGCAACGCCCGCCGCCAGCCCGATTTGCGTGCGCCTCTGTACCTCAGCTTTTCAGAGCATGTGCACTGAATGCTCTTTTCTCTTTCCTTCTAGTTGTAGAACTTCCACTCAGCCAGCTTTCCCGTGGTTCTGGGTGATAGACATTTTGTCTTTTAGTTGTAGTTTTGAAATTGTTGTGCGAGGCAGCAGTTTAGGTGTTTACCTACGCTGCCATCTTGGATCCTCTCCCAGTCATATTATTAACAATGTAAAAGCTAATACCCATTTTTTCAACAGTGAATAAATGAAGTTATAATAAGAAATGTCCAAACTCAGCAAGACTAAATGGTATTGTACTTTCTCAGTCCCTTACTTCCCTCAATTTCTATTTTCTCAAAACTTTCTTTGGATCTGGTGTATTTTGAGGATACTTGTTCAGGTGTTTTAGGGGTTGTTTTCTTTTGTGTTAGTGCAGGACATTGAGCAAGGAGTAAATGTTACTTAAAGGCAAGATCAAATAAATTGTATGAAGTGAGTTCCTGTAAGGCAAATACCAATGTTGCCAATGAAAATGAGTTGTTTTGTGTTGTTGTGAGAAAAGAATTTCAAAGGCACAGGTGTGGAGAACTTTAAAGGTGATGGTAATTTTTTGTGTGAGTTAAGAACCTAGAGTCCTGTTGATCTTCCATATATCTTCTTCGTCCAGGTAAAGAATAAAGCATCATTTAAACTATCCAAACCAAATTTCTAACATTTTCCATGCTTGGATGAGGCCCTCTTCCCAGCCAATTATGTTAGGGTTTCATGCCCTCTATCCAATCTGATTAGCTTTCCAATTGTTCCCAGGCCAGGTCCTGCCCCTCTATTTTGTCACCCTGACTTTCATTGTGCATGTTCCAAAGTTTCATTATGTTACCTAGTTTCTATTGCTCATGTACCCAGCAGAGGAATTTCTTCCCCTCCCTCTGTACAGGGCCTTTAGCACCCCTGAGGAGATTTTCCTGTCTGTTCCAAGTTTTATGGAATGTGTTAATGAGTCTGTTTACCAGTAAGCTTAGATGGAATGCTGTCCTACTACTTGCTTTGGCTTCCCACTTTATTAAGTTTATTTAGTTCCCTTTTCTTTGTTCCTTATATTAATAACTAGCTATCTTCATTATATTAATAACTAGCTACGTATCCTGACACCAATCATTTAGTTCTTAGAGAGGCATGTATGCAACAATTTTTATTTCAAGCAGATCAGAGTCCTGAAGCAGCCAGAGTGCTGGGTACTTTTCATCCAGGCTCCTGTTTCTGATGGTGTGCCCCATGGCAGGCTTTGGCCCTGGGAACAACAGTGCCAGAAGCCAGAAACAAACTACTCTCCCAGCTTCCCACTTTGTTCTTAGCAAGTGAGATGGCTTGGACCAATGGAGGATTAAGTCCCGAGGTGGTAAAGGCCACCTGCTTTTATTGATTATCACCCTCTGAGGATTTCAGAAGGCTTCTAGGCATTACCCATTAGCCAGTAACACCTTCTAATTCTCTAATGCAAATGTGACAAGGTAATCCAACTCAACAAAATTAGCCTGCCTTCCAATCCAAGTCTTAACCCTAAACTACCACATTACCCTGTGTAGGCACTGCTATGCATAAAATACAGTTAACCAATATTTATTTTTTGTGCAAAGTGTCAGTTTGCCTTCGTATATAACTTTCTTTTAAAATACCTTAAACTACTTCCAAAGGACATGAGGGCAACTTTCTGAGTGCTGTTAATGTTCTATTTCTTAATCTGGCTACTGGTTACAAAAACATGCTCATTTTGTGACTACTAATAGAACTGCATACTTATGTTTTCTGAGTATACATATTTCAATAAAAAGCTTTAAAGACTTAAATAAAGAAAGGCTGCTTAGCAGTGGTTAGTAATTGTAGTCAGGAAGGCCTAGGTTAGAATTTTAGCTCTGCCACTTACCAGTTATGAAACCTTGAGCAAGACTTTTAACTTTTCTTAGCCTCATTTGGCCCAACTCTAAGTGGGAATAACAACCACAACAAAAACAAAAATGTCACTTCTTTTGAAGAGGTTCATTGTGAGAATTAAATGAGAAAATAGAAATAATTACTAGTAGAGTGCCTTGTATAAACACTAAATAAATGGTAGTTAATTTAGTGGCAGGATCAAATTCTGAGATAACTAAGGCTTTACTTTTCTGCTTCTGTGAGAACTTCCACGTACTGAATTATTGGTTTTCAAAATATCTGGAGACATATGTTGCCTAAAGGAATGAGGACACAAAGGTACCCCAAGGGAACAAAGTTATTTGAGTTTCTAAATAGATTTTTAAAAACTCTTAGAACAGATAATAGCTTTAAAAGTAAAGGCACTTTTTAAAAATTAAAGTATAGCTCATATACAATAGCATATTAGCTTTAAGTGTATAACGTAGTGATGATTCTACATTTACATACCATATGATGTGATCACCATGATAAGTCTAATAACCATCTCTCACTGCACAAAGTTATTACAATATTTTTACTATATTCCCTATGCTTTGCGTTGTTGCAGAAGACCAAAGAAAAACCAAGCAACACTTTTAGAGAAAAGGAGTTACACTGTTTAATACACCAAGAGACTCAGTGGAATAACTTCCCAAATCTGAGTAAAGTAACATGCAGGGAGGCTTCTCTCTCTCTCTCTTTTTTTATTGTTTGAAGTATTATAAATAGTAGTACATATGTCTCCTTTTTTTCACCCATTGACCTCCCACCAGCCTCCCCTACCCTCCAGTACATGCCCTCACCTGCCTCCCCCCAGTGTCTTGTATCCATTGGTTATGCTTATATGCATGTGTACAAGTCCTTCGGTTGATCTTTTACAGCCCCCCCCCCTCAACCCTTCCTGCCTTCCTGCTGTAGTTTGACAGTCTGTTCAATGCTTCTTTGCCTCTGTATCTATTTTCCCCCCATTTCTTTCCTTTAAAAAATCTTGCCTCTGCAGACCAGAAATAAACATATAAGAACAAAAAATGTTTGAGTCCCAATTTCAATGTCCAACAGTTCTGATTCCCTGTTTCAATGTTAAACAGTTCCTTATGTATACATGTTAGCAATGATATCTGGATGGTGGAAACATGGTGGCAATGCAGGTCCAAACCTCTCTGGTTTGCTCCTAGGCAACCTGCAGTGACGCACAGCTGCTTACTGCTAGCATGGCAAGGCATCGTCAGCATCTTCCATCTCTGGACTGTTTCTCCTCTTGTCTTCATGGTTGGAGCAGACCTGTCAATTCCTCTCTGTTGCAGGAATCCACATGGTCTTGAAGTTGTTTTCTGAAAATATACAAACATATTCTCGACCAAAAGTTAATAAAGGAATCTTTTCTATATAATTGATTTAGGATCCTTTTTATTTTTGCCCAAACGATTTTCCTTTGTCTTATTTAAACACCATGTGTGTTTTTTATGGGTGTCTTGCTGTTAACATTACAAATGAAAATTAATTTTGTAAAGTAAAAATTTTCTAGATGTAATTTACTTATAGGATATTTTTCCTTACATGATATTACCCTACTATCCCCCCTTTTTTGATTAATGGAGGCTTTTGTAAATTTTCTAATGCAGTCTTGATAACTTTAAATTTTATTTTTTTGCACAAAAGTATGACTGCTTTAGGTTCATTGCATGTTCAGGAATTTTACCATGAGATGAACTACCAATAGAAATTTTAGTTACCACTTTAGGAACAGCTTTTTGTCCAGTACAATTGAATTTTCTTGAATATTCACTTATTTCAATTAGCCTATTTAAATTAATCTGAAAAGTTGATTACTATTTTACTGTCAAATTTAATACTCTACCAACACTCTTAGTTTACCCTGTAAATATTAGTGGAAAAAATATATTTTTTTATATATTATAAAAAAAATAATGATTATTTGCATTCTTGAGTAGTCCCTGAGCATTCCTGGTGCTTGGCTGGATTTAGATATAGGGCAGCTGTTGTTGGCCAAGTCTCTGTCTGTTACCTGGGTCCCGATCTGAGCTTGGACAAGTCTCCGTCTGTCACCTGTGTCCCGAACTAAGCTGGGCGTGGGAAGCAAAGCAGCCATTGGGGCAGGAGACCTCCCTCAGAAGGGGTGAAGGTTCAGGCCCCTGCAAGGTTTGGGGGGTGAGGGTCTATGCCCCACCTCTGTTGACCCTCAAGTTCTCTCCTGATGGCCCCTCTGTGACTGTGTCTGTCTTAGGTTGTTCCTTCCCTGAGGAATCTTACCCATATCTGGCTAACCAGCCATCCTCCAGGGCCAAGCAGGGTGATGTGAGGTGAGGTTCTGTCTCCTTGGTAGCCTATGCCCCCGTGGCCTCCACGCCCAGCACCTGCCTTGGGATCCCTTCGCCTGCTGGCAAGGCCCCAGCACTGATCACATATCTCGGGGAACTCAGGTTTCTTCTTCAGGGAGGGCCCCACTCACACGATTGGGTGAGAGACAGATCCATGGTACCAGCCATCACGAGGCTTCAAGCTCAGCATGAACAGAAAGCTCAGGAAATAGCTGAGGGCAAATAGATTGTGAGAAGAGGGTCCCTCTTGGCAAAAAAGGCAAGAGGGGCCAATATAGAATGCTCAAGTGCCTTCCCAGTGCCTTAATTCCTTCTGAAAGGGATTAAATCCTTTCATGTCCTTTTTTAAATTGCTGCCAAACATTCAAAGAATTAGTTTGTAAGTTTGTATGGGATAATTGTACAATATGCTGTTGTAAAATATCTAAAATTATAATGACACTAGAGGCCTGGTGCATGAAATTCGTGCACGGGGGGGGTGTACCTCAGCCCAGCCTGCACCCTCTCCAATCTGGGACCCCTCGAGGGATGTCCGACTGCCTGTTTAGGCCCTATCCCGGATTGGGCCTAAACAGGCAGTTGGACATCCCTCTCACAACTGGCTCCCAACTGCTCACCTGTCTGCCTTCCTGATTGCCCCAACCACTTCTGCCTGCCAGCCTGATCACCCCCTATCCACTCCCCTGCCACCCTGATTGATGCCTAACTTCTCTCCACTGCAGGCCTGGGTCCCCCCCCCCCCACCTGCCCTTCCCTGCATGCCCGGTCACCCCCAACTTCCCTCCTCTGCTGGCCTGGTCCCTCCCAAATGCCCTCCCCTGCTGGCCATCTTGTGGTGGCCATATTGTGTCCACATGGGGGCAGTATCTTTGACCACATGGGGGCAGCCATCTTGTGTGTTGGAGTGATGGTCAATCTGCATATTACTCTTTTATTAGATAGGATAGAGGCCTGGTGCATGGGTGGGAGCCAGCTGGTTTGCCCTGGAGGGTGTTCTGGATCAGGGTGGGGGTTCCCTTGGGGAGTGGGGTGGCCTGGGTGAGGGGCCTGTGGTGGTTTGCAGGCCAGCCACGCCCCCTGGCAACCCAAGCAGAGGCCCTGGTATCTGGGGTTTATTTATCTTGTACAATTGAAATTTTGTAGCCTGGAGCGGAGCCAAGCCTTCTGCTTGCTCTGTGGCAGCAGCCATTTCTGTTGGGGTTTATGTATCTTCTATAATTGAAACTTTGTAGCCTTGAGTGGAGGCCTAGGCCAGCAAAGGCAGGCGGAAAGCTTGGCTTCCTCCATTGTCTGGGAAACCCAAGCCTCCCTCCTGCTCTCTGTGGCTGTAGCCATCTTGGTTGGGATTATTTGCATATTTGCTCCTGATTGGCTGGTGGGTGTGGCTTGTGGGATTGGCTTATGGGTGTAGTGGCGTGCTGGTTAATTTACATATTACCCTTTTATTAGATAGGATTGTAGAATAATATCATGTAAGGATATTCTTTGCTCTAGGCCATGGCAATTCATTTTCAAACTGGCTGTCAATTTCTTTTTGTAACTTTATATAGACTTTGTCAGGGAGGCAAAAACACAAATTACTTATTTTAGTTTGAGAAGCCAATATATTGACTTTCAATTACAATCCTTACAACTTTTGAAGGAAACTTCTCTTTGTTTCCTTCCAAAATAATTTTCAGGCTGCAGAGAGTTTCATTAAAAAATCTGTCACATGAAACAATTTCTTTCATTCAGCTCCTTATAGTTCTCATTGAGTTGTGTGTATTTGTCATTCAGCCATTTAATCATCCTTATAACCATTATTCTGAATTCTTTCTCTGTTAAGCTGCTAGCCTCAATTTCATTTAACTCCCTTTCTGGTGATTCCTCTTTTTCTTTCCTTTGGGGATTGCTTTTTAGTCTCCCCATGTTTTCCTGTAATGTTTTAATTGTAGATCCAATTGCTTTGCTACCCAGGTTCTTTTAGTGATGGTGCTACTGGTGTAATCTCTCAGTTCTCCTGGGCTTGGTAATCTAGTGTAGCTCCCTACTTGAGCTATTTGGGTTCTCTTGATGTAGGCCTACAAGCTTGTGAGCCACAACTGCAGTGTCTAGGTGTTAGCAGCAGTGGAGGGGAGTATCCCAATTTTGCAGTTTCTATGGCCTCAGGGAGTATTCAGATTCCATGGTGTTAATCAGGGTGAAATCTGGGTGTGGCTATATTGGTTGCCTGGAGACTGGAGGGAGGGGCTATCTCTCAGGAGAAAATGGCGACCAGAGCTTAGATATGACTCAGCACCAGGCTCGCTACCACCTCTCCTGGACCATCCGCTGCCTACTCTCCCCAGATTCCACAACTGCACCCCTTCTCCTGCACCTCAGCCACAGGTATGTGTCTGTATCCAAAAGGTCCTACAAACTAGGTTCAGTGGAGAAAGGCGCAGGCCCCAGCACGAGGAGGGACCACGACTCTGGAAGCTTCTCTCTTGCTGGCACTGTGTGGTCCAGCAACTCTTCAGGGCTGCCTTTGAGCTCAGATCCCAAATCCAGACTCCAAGGTCTAAAATCCACTACCTCCCACAGTCCCGTGGATGCCCCTCCCCCCTTTTTTTTTTCAGTCTGACGCTTTGCCTGTCCTCAGGGACACGGATTGGCGCCATGTATTTTTTCCCTGACCTTCTGGTCACAGAGGTCCGGCAGAGTCTACTGCCTAGATCTTTGATTTTACTTTTATCCGGGGGATTTCTGCCCTTCCCGGCTGCAAACTGTCTCACCAGCTGCATCTCCTTCACCAATTCGGGCTGGATTCCACTCATTTCAGCTGCTCCCTCTATTTGCTCTGGGACAAGACTCAGGACACATCCGTCTATTCCGCCGCCATTTCCATGCCCCTGAGGCTTCTCTTTTATATCTTTCTGGGGTCTTTGTCCCACAAATATGAATTATGTTTCCAGTCCTTTTCGTGGGCTTTGCAAGAAGGCCCCCAGGTGTTGGGGGTCTCCAGGCCATATCTGATGGTCTGGCCTGGCACCAGCATTAATAACCCTCCCTCCAGGGCAGTGCACTGTTCACAGTTTTATGGCCTCTGTAACAGGTTCTGCAAGACCAGTTTTTGGGAAAGAGGCAGTGACTTAATTATAGGTTAGCAAGAATGTACACTGAGCTTTCTGGCATGGATACAGATTGCTAGTCCCCTCCCAAATATCAGGGTTACATTGTAATTAGCCTTTTAGCCTCCTTAGCATTATATCTCTGTGTTTTACTAATTTTACACCTGGAGTTTGTACCTCTTATATCCCTACACCTTTTCCCACTACTGTTAGGTCTGATCAAATAATTGAATGGATACTCTCCCCCTTGGGAACTGATATTTAGACCACTTCACAATGGACATTCCCTTTCACATAGATCATATTCCACTTTCTAGGACCACATTCCACTTGTTAAGACCATTTTCTCTCCCCTCTGGACTTTCCCAGAATCCAGACCTGCACAGAGAATTCTCTGCCCAGAAAAAGCCCGCCTAGAGTCCTTTAAAAACCTCTGACTCCCCATCTTTGGGTGCTGGCGCCATTTTGGGGCTCAGCCCATCGGGGATCCAGATGACCTAATAAATTCATAATTCTGTACCACTTTGGCCTTGTGCATTTCTCCTTCAGCAACCCTAATAACTACCCCCTCTACTATTCTCTGTATCTGTGAGTCTTTTTTTTGTTTGTTTGTTTGGTTCATTCATTTATTTTGTTTTAGATTCCACATATAAAATAACTCATATGGTATTTGTCTTTCTCTGCATGACTTATTTCACTTGGCATAATACCTTCTAATTTCATCTAAATTGTTGCAAATGACAAGATTTTATTCTTTTTATTGCTGAAAAATATTCCATTGTATATATAGATATATAAATATATATATCATATCTTCTTTATCCATTTATCTATCAATGGACTCCTAGGTTGCTTTAATATCTTAACTATTATAAATAATGCTGCAATAAACATAAGGATATATAGTTAGCATTTTCATTTTCTTCAGATAAAACCCAGAAATGGAATTACTGGAGTGTATGATAGTTCTAGTTTTAATTTGTAAAAGAATCTCCATACTGTTTTCAATAGTGGCTGCACCAATCAACAAAACAAAAAGACAACCTACTGAATGGGAGAATATATTTGCAAACAACGGGTCTGTTAAGGGGTTAATATCCAAAATATATAAAGAACACATACAATTCAACACAAAGAAAAACCAATCTGATTTAAAAAAAAAAAAGAGTAGAGAACCTGAATAGACATTTCTCCAAAAATGATATACAGATGGCCAACAGACATATTAAAAGATGATACCATATGATTTCACTTACATGTGGAATATAATGAACAAAATAAACAAACTAAAGAAAATAGGAACAGACTCATAGATACAAAGAACACACTGACAGCTGTGTTTTAAGAAACCTTCCAATTAATTCTAATGCAGGCTCAAGTTTGAGATATACTGGCATATAGTATTAGCATAGATTTTGGAAGCCTACATAATGAAGTTAGAACTAGATTTTCCACCCAAAATGACCCAAAGCCAATTGGTGAGGAGCAAAGAGAGAATTAGGCTGCCATAATAAAATACCACTGACTTGTGGTTTAAGCGCTAGACATTTATTTTGTCACAGTTCTAGAGGCTTGAAAGTGTAATATCAAGGTTCCAGCATGGTCTACTTTTTGGTGAGGACTCTCTTGCTGGTTTGTAGACAGTGGCTTTGTTCTCCCATGGACTCAAATTGCAAGGGTAAGAGAGAGAGTGAGTTCTCTGGTATCTCTTCTTATAAGGACACTAATTCTATTGCATCAGGGCACCAATCTTATGACCTCATTTAACCTTAATTATCTCCATCAAGTCCCTATCATCAAATAAAATCACATTCAGAGTTGGGGCTTCAACATATGAACTTCGGGGGGAACACAAACATTCAGTCTATATCAGGAGTTTAACAAATTAATCATTAGTCTGGGACAAGAAGTTGTCTGCCCTATCTCCCCATTCTTTGTTAAAACCTGGCTGGTGGTGTTGGTAGAAGGAATGGAGTAAGATAGAAAAAACTGTATTTGGGAGAGTGGAGGAATCATATCATGGCTTCCCAAGATGTAGCCCAGCAGGACTGCAAGTCTTGTAGAGAGGCCTCAGGCACAGTATGGCACAGGATAATTAAAGTAATAATGGCTGTGAAGTATCCTAGCAGATTGGTCTAACAACTGTCAAATGACAAAACTAAAACAATTTAGTAATGAGTTTGATGTCCTTTATTTAAGGGAAAATAATGTAAAGACGAGGGGAATTCAGTGCCTTACAAGCAGTGGAACACAGTTCTTGTGGGATTTGGGGCAAGAACATGTTTATATACCATTAGAAGAGGCAGCGTAAAAACAGGGCATAATTGGCAAGGAGGTTGGGGATTTCCTTGTAAGGCTAGCAGGTCCTGTTTTCCAGGGTAAGGTAAGCTAGCTAAGTTGGAGGATTGTGATTTATGTATGTTAAAGTTCCTTTAACAGGCCTTTCCTAGAAGTGCAGCCTGACTTAAGTTTAGATTTATGATTTGGTCCTAATAACTGAGGTGGCCTCTATTTGGTGGGTCCCAATATATTATAAATTAACTATCAGGACAAAGCTTTTTTGCTTCTGAAGGTAGAGAGAAAGAGACTGAGAGTTCATATGTTTTACCCATCCAACACATACTAGAATACACAGGGGACACATAAGGCCTAAGAGGAAGCCATTGAACATGATGGGGCCTCATAGTTGGGAAGAGAAGGATGCACCATGAAGGGGCCTGACAGCAAAATAAAGTGGCACCACCAGCATCCAGACCATAGTAGTGAGAAGGGATGTGTGTGCGAATGTACCTGAGAATTAGTCCCTCAAACTTCTCAGTGGAAGCCGGCATTGCAGAGACATACACAGAGAACCAGTTATCCTCCCACAGCATGATAATGTAAGTCCTACCACACCTAGATCTTATAACATCTTTCAAGGAAAAGTGAAGAAGGAAGTGGGATGAATACTTAATTTACTATGCTCAAATCCTAAATCAAAAGAGCTTGGTAAAAACCAGATTACTTTTTATGCTAGTAGGCAGAAGAGCTCAGAGTCATAAAAATGAGTCATTGCAAAAAAAAATTGCACACTTAAATTTATGGCTGGAAATGATCAAATGTTAAAATATTATTACTATTAATAGTAGTAGTAGCAGCGGAAGCAGCAACAGAACTCTCCTAGATATAAAGGCAAAGAAATGCTGGGCTTCACATACAATTTCAATGGATGCCACACAAATATATAGTACAAATCACCAGTGGTTTTTGTCAAAAGAATAACAGAATCTAACCTAATAATACCCAAACATGCAAATTGACCGCACCTTCGCTACGCCCACAGCCAATCAGAACGAACAAGATGGCAGTTAATTTGCATATGCGGGTGCTGAGTAGCCTGAGTCCTGTAAACGTCCTCTGGACCCAGGCTGCTCAGAGCCTGTAGGCCTGCGCTTAGGTCCTGAGCGGCCTGGGTCCCATAAACATCCTCCGGACCCAGGCGGGATTGCTTAGGTCCTGAGCCGCGGGGACTCCAGAACGCCCCCTGGCCACTGGGAGCCTTGGTGGGGCGGGAACATTCCCGTGTCGCCATAGCGACGCGGGAATGTTTCCGCCCCCAAAACACTTGCAGCAGTCTGGGGTCTGGGACCTAAGTCACTCAGAGCCTATAGGCCCGCGCTTAGGTCCTGAGTGGCAGGGGCCCCAGAACGCCCCCTGGCCACTGGGAGCCTTGGTGGGGCGGGAACATTCCCGTGTCGCCATAGCGACACGGGAATGTTTCCGCCCCCAAACACTTGCAGCAGTCTGGGGTCTGGGACCTAAGTCACTCAGAGCCTGTAGGCCTGTGCTTAGGTCCTGAGTGGCAGG
The DNA here is from genome assembly GCF_027574615.1 of Eptesicus fuscus. Taxonomy (NCBI): domain Eukaryota; kingdom Metazoa; phylum Chordata; class Mammalia; order Chiroptera; family Vespertilionidae; genus Eptesicus; species Eptesicus fuscus. The sequence continues at coordinate 30,722,993 of NC_072473.1, forward strand.
GGCCCCAGAAGCCCCCTGGCCACTGGGAGCCTTGGCGGGGCAGGAACATTCCCGTGTCACCATAGCGACACGGGAATGTTCCTGCCCCCAAACACTTGCAGCAGTCTGGGGTCTGGGAAACATCCTTCAGACCCAAGCCTCTCAGATCCTGTAGGCCTGCGCTTAGGTCCTGAGCAGCCTGGGTCCCATAAACATCCTCGGGACCCAGGCCGATCAGAGCCTGTAGGCCTGCACTTAGGTCCTGAGGGGCAGGGTCCCAGAATGCCCCCTGGCCACTTGGAGCCTAAGGGTGCAGGCGCCAAGGGGCTGGGTCCCGCAAACATCCTCAGGACCCAGGCCAGTCCGAGCCTGTAGGCCCTTGCTTAGGTCCTGAGTGGCAGGGTTCCCAGAACGCCCCCTGGCCACTTTGAGCCTATAGGTGCAGGAGCCAAGGGGCTGGGGGCGGGGCGGGGTGGAAACATCCCCTGTCACCATTGTGCCCCCAGCCGCTTGGGAATGCTCCAGCACCAAGAGGCAGTTTGGGTCCATGCCCCCAGCCTGGCGCACATGATGGGGGGCTGGCTGCTGGCCTCTGGGGTGTGTGGAGACCCTTGGGGGCCACCACTGTGTGCGGCCCAGGGGTCCCTGCATGCCCCCCAGCCTGGCGCCCATGGTCAGGGCTCATACAGGAGGCAACCAATCAAAGTGTCCCTCTCACATTGATGTTTCTCTCTGTCTCTCCCTCCCTAAAGAAAGTTGTCATTTTTTCTTGGTGAAGGGACTGGAGTCCGTGTTGATGAAACACCTTCGTGGCTGTGGTGACTGGTAGTGGCTGCAGCAGTGGGGTGATGGGGCTGGTGCCTTCCCCTGATCAGCCCGGTTGCCTCCCACAAAGGAGAGTGGGGAGCGGGCCTAAGCCATCAGTAGGACATCCCCTGAGGGCACCCAGTATGTGAAAGGGGGCAGGTTGGGCTGAGGGACCCCTCAACCCCAGTGCACGAATATCGTGCACCGGGCCCCTAGTGTGAACATAAAATTGCAACAGTTTCCTCTCAGTTTTGCTTCTCACCTGGGACATGATCAGCAATGTCAGTCTTTTGCTTTATTTTTTTAGGTTACCAGGCACTATCAGATGCATATACCTGATATAACAAACAGATTTTTTTATTTTCTAGCCATATATAAAAATAATTTATGCAATTTAATGAAAGAATATCATATAGTATAATGATTTCTAAGGCATTAGGTTTGAGTTCCCAACCATATCATAAAATCCATCAGCATTCTTTAGTCTTGTTCAATCTCCTTCAAAGGCCTTCTAAGGCTTACCAAGCCTTTGCAATTTTGGGTATGAAGTCATTTTGGACTTAATCTCAGTCCATAGTCCAAGCTACTGAAGACTAGATTGGCCTCTACACATTTATGCTTTATTATTGGCAAAACAACCATCAAAATGGAACAGGAAATTATATTTGGATTTTCTTATTATGAACCAGTTTTTTAAAAATGTTATTTGAAAATAAATTCATACTTAAGGATAAGCAAAATCACAAAATAAAAATAATACGATATCTGGATACCCTTTACTCAGATTTATCTATTGTTAATATTTTACCACTTTTGTTTTGTGTTTGTATGCTCTCGCTCAATAGATAAATTGGTAGATATTAATATACATATAGGTAGTTTAATATTTTGATCCATTCAAGGGTAAGTCATAAGCACAATGGTAATAAAAATATGTACTATACTTTTATCTAATGTATCTTTTAAATTCCAGTTTTGCCAATTGATCCCAAAATGTCCTTTATAGCATTGCTTCTCTCTAATTGAAGATTCAGTCTTATATGTAGTATCATATACAGTTGTCATATCTTGTTATGCTCCTTTAATCTAAAACAGTTACACAGCCTTTTTTTTTTTTTACTTTTGATCATGTTGTCAAAGTGTTGCCTGATTTCTCCCTGATATAATTACTATTTTTCTCTGTCACTATTAAGCAGTCTGTGGGGAATCACTTTAAGACCATGCACATACCCCACTCTAATCATAATTTCTCTCAAGATCTAGCTTTCATTGATGTTTTTTTTTTACAGTGAAACATTTTTATATTTAGAATTGGCCAATGAACTCAGTATAGATTATCCCAATTTTGTTGGTAACATCCAAAGCATCATAGTCAGGAGCTAGTCAAACATATGCCCTTTTCTCTCCATCAGGCCTGAATAGGATGTTGACCTTGGTTATGTCAATGTCACAGAGCTTCTTCATAGATGTTTGATCCGGTGCTTGTTGGCCATGGCGTCCACAATGAACATGTGTACTGCTATCTTCTATCTTCTTCATTGCTGACTTAGTAGTCAAAGGGAACTTGATGGTGGCTTAGTGGTCAGCTCCTTTTTCCTGGGAGGGGCCACTCTTCTCAGGATATTTGGGCTGCTTTTGAAGCCACAGTGTCTTGGGCCTTCAAAAGGCAGGTAATGTGCAGACCTTTTTTTTGTGGCTGTGAATGCCTCTCAGCATGGAATTCTTTGCCTTCAAATCCTTGGCTTTGGCTTTGGGAGGGGCTGGGGCTTCCTTCTTCACTTTCAGTGCTATTTTTGTGAAAAGGATCCATTGATAATTCTTGCATAATCCAAACTTTACTATGACTGTTATAAAATTATTTTTCAGCTACAATACTCTCTCTACATTAACCAGTTAATCCTCAACATTCTACTTTAAGAAAGAGTCCTGCTCTAGCCAGTTTTTCTCAGTGGATAGAGTGTCGGCCTGTGGACTGAAGGGTCCCAGGTTAGATTCCAGTCAAGGGCACATGCACAGGTTTCAAGCTCAATCCCCAGTAGGGGGCATGCTGGAGGCAGCCAATCGGTGAGTCTCTCTGATCATTGATTTTCTATCTCTTTCTCCCTCTCCCTTCCTCTCTGAAATCAATAAAAATATATTGTAAAAAAAAAAGTCCTAATACCATTTTTATTTATATATTTATTATTTTCAGATGAACTCATGAACTCTTATTTTTATCAATGTTTTACTTAATTACTTGTCTCAGATTTGGCCAGTGAGAGCCTTTTCAAACATCCTTGTGACACATTCACCATAAAATAAAAATATTTTTATTATAATTTTGGTATAGCAAGATATTCCATGTCTATTTTGTTTCTACCCCACCATAGCCCTAAAATCAGCCATTTTCCCAAATATCTCTGAGAAACAGTGTTTTGTTGCTGTAATTGTTGTTACATGTTTTGAGAGAGTTAAGGTCTCAGAATTGTCATTGTATTGTCAAAACGTTTTATTCTATCTTGTCACATTTTAATAACATTCTAGTAAGAATAAGTCTCTCCTGCTAAGAGGGAAGAAACACTAACTTTGAAATTTTCCACTAAAACCTTTTTTTTCACTACATTACATAGAGCTGAGTTAGTACCATATCTAATTTGTGGGTGCAAGATTGTTTGTGTCAAAGCAGAACAAATGTAAGCCTGGCTGGGTTGCTGGGTTTGGTTAGAGTGTCATCCATACACCAAAAGGTTGTGGGTATGATTCCCAGTTAGGGCACATACCTAGGTTGTGGGTTTGATCTCCGGTCAGGGTGCATATGGGAGGCACCAATTGATGTTTCTCTCTCACATCGATGTTTCTCTCTCTCTAAAAATCAATAAAAAAAACATACTCTCAGGTGAGGATTAAAAAAATAAAAAAATAGACAAAGTATCTATTCTACTTTGAGTTTGACTACCTGTATAGTTTTTTTTGCATGCCTATTGAATATAATTAAACATATATATTCACCAATGTGCATAATGCAAGAATACAGGAGCTGAATTAAGCTATTTCCTGTTTCATCCAAAGTACATAGGGTAAGTTTTAAATTCTTGGAAGGAAAGAAGATAAAAGCAAATGAGAGATTTTATTTTTTAATGTTTACATATCTTTTCCAGTTCAATACTTACACAAAAAAATAAATGAGTAACCTGAATATTTTGTGGTACTGCCTGAAGCTTCAGGTGTATTGTACATAACCATACTGGAGGAGAAAGACTTGTTACAAGCCAAAACCCTAGTCAAGTAAATATTTTGTATGAAACCACTTGGTTATAGCAAACACTTTTTCCTGGAGCAATCTAATAGGAGGTGAGGATGGTAGCACATCACTTATAGGAAGGCAGAACAAGTGTGATTTGGTTGATGAAGTGCCCTAACCATAGCATTTCTGGCTCTAAGAATAGTCCATGGTAACAATAACTATCATTTCTGAAGCTATGAGAAGCTGAGAAAATGAATATGAGCTCTTTGCCACATAGAGATGAGGAAGTTCCACTTCTAGGGAGTAATTTTCTCTGTCTTGGAAGAGAATTGCTAGGCTATTCAGAAAGCAATGAAAAAGGGAAGGCTTGAAAGTTGCATGCACACTGACGTGTGCTCTCACAACAGCCAGCCTTTTTTCATTTTAGAGATGAGTGTAGTGTCATTCACAGGAAATTAAAATGTCAAAGAATTAATTTAGCTATGTGGTAGAGAATGTGTTTCAATCAAAAAAGATTATTGCCATCTGGTTGAGAATATTTTCATTATAAATTTCTATTTTTTGGTTCAGGACTTTTTGTTTAAAACAATGCAAGATGAAATTCATAGGGCGGCGGGGGGCGGGGGACCCTGCAACATTTGAAGGTATTGTTTCTCATGATACCAGCATCTGCCTTTTACCTATGAGAGACAGCAATATCTCTCAAAGCAACTTCAAACCTAAGAAGTTATACCTTCTGCAAACCAAATCTAAAAAATAACATCAGCATAGCTAGAATATTCAATTGTGACATTGCATCTACTATAAAGGCCCTGAATGATTATGAAAATCTAGTAGCTGGTTCTCTGCAGCTCTGCATGAGACATGTAGTCTGCATTAATTTCCAGAATAAATCATTTTTTGTTCAGGATGAAAAATTTTCACCCTCATCATTTTCTTCCTTGGAGCATTATTTAAACAACTGTGTCCTAGCTATGGTCTGACTTAGGAATTGGCATAGTAGAAAACAAATCTTTCATGGTGAGATTTATGGACACCTATCATGTGAATTGACATTTCATAACTGCAGATTGATTTGGGGCCCTACAGCATTTCCAACTACCTACTGAGTGTCTCCATTTAAATGCTCCACAGATACCTCACCTTACCTTAGTAAGTCCAAAAATGAGTTTGTCTTCCCACTGAAGCCTACTTATCCTTCTGACATCCTCCTGGGCTAGTAAGCTTCAATATCTCAGTTCATCTTTGATTTTTGCTTTTAATATCACATTTAAAAGCAGAATACACATTTTGGGGATTCTTCCTTTGTGGTGTCTCTAACATTTAACTCATGCTTTCAGTCTCCATTGCTATTAACTTGGCTTAGATATTACTTCATCTGTAAATAAATGCCACTCCCAAATACAGATTTCATATCCATCCACTCCTGTGCCCCAGGAGGAAAGCTCTTGAATTGATACCCCCCTTTTAACCTCCACCAAACTCACAGGAGACTAAAATATTATGAAAGTCCCAATGGAAATATAGATCATTCTTCCTATAGTACACGGTGATATTATGTTATTGCCTCTGGGAAGAAAGGCCAGAAGACTGTCTCCCAAGAGTTCCACAGGAGGATTCTCTGTTTCCTCCATTCATTTAACTATTTTCTATTTTCTTCCCTAAGTAACAAATGAATCTATTCAGATAATACAAAAAGTTAAGGTTGCTACATGATTAATATTAAAGAAAGAATATAGATTCTGGATAGTCACTCATCCAAAAATTATGTGTGTCAGGACAAATGATACATAAACACCTATGGATATGAAATAAAGTTATTACTCATATAGTAATCAGAAAAAAGATTCCCCCAAAAGAAGGGCTCAGGTTCAAAGCTCAGTGAAACAAGAGTGAGTGGCTTTGGGTTTTCATTTTGGTTAGAGAGTGGGGCTGGGGTGGAGGGACCAGGTTTAAAATTTTTGCGAGTGCCAAGGGCTAGAGGGAATGTGGCCATTCTTAACAGATTGCTCAGATGTGGGACAAAATGAAAGGAGAGGGACAGGGACCTAAAATTTGTCATTGGTCAACATCAAAACCAGTCTTATAATTGATCACAATTTACCCCTGATGGTTAGCTGATGACTAAAATGTTCCAAATTTTATTTAATAAAATTTAAATTTACTTAAGTATTTTATAAGAGCTCAATAAGTACCATATTATAATTAGTATGAATATACTTTGAAATCAATTTCTAATCAAATCACCTCAGGCTGAAGGGACAGCAACAAAAATAGGTCACTGGGAGCCAATGAAATTTGATTAAATGTTCTACTAATATTGTTGACCACTTTAATTTTTATCTCATTTCTAGAATGATTTTAATAGAGACCAAATTATCTGGGCAACTTGTGGCTTAGTCAAGTTGACACATAAAATTAACCATCACATTACACAAATAAGTCTATGCAATCTCAATGGCATTTTATGCAAAAATAGAAAAAAAATCCTAAAATTCATATGGAATTTCAAAGAAACCAACATAGTGGAAACAATCTTGAAAAAGAAGTAAGTTGGAGGTCTCACATTTCTTGATTTCAAAACTCACCACAAAGCTACAGTAATCAAAATAGTCTTGTATTATCACAAGCACAGACATATATATCAATGAAAGAGAATAGAGAACCCCAAAATAAACTACCATGTATATGGTCAAATGTTCTTTGACAATGGTGCCAAGGCAGAATGGCGAAAGTGTAGTCTCTTCAACACATGCTGTTAGGAAAACTGGATAGCTACATGCAAATGAAGGAACTTGAACACTTCCCTTACATGATAGACAAAAATTAACTCAAAATGGTGTAAAAACCTAAACATAAGAGCTAAACATATACAACTCCTTAAAACATAAGGGAAAAACATTATGACATTGGATTTGGGGATGGTTTCTTGGATATGACATCAAAAGCATGGGCAATAAAAGAAAAAATAGACTAATGGTACTACATCAAAAACTTAAAAACTACTTATCAAAGGAAACAACAGAGTGAAAAGGCAACCTATGGAAGGGGACAAACTATTTGCAAATCATATATCTGATAAGGGGTGTGGACAAAAAGGGACCACATGCTAACCTGACTAGCTCAGGGGAGGCCTGGGTGGCGGCCTTGAAAACTCAGAGACCTAAAGTAGCCACAAAGGATGGTCTGAAAATAGTGTGGTGAAGGCCTGTGGTGGAGGGGAGGAGGCGGAGGTGGGCTATAAGGTGTCAATGGGGTAAAAAAGGGGACACATATAATACTTTCAACAATAATGGAAAAAAAGGATGGTCTGAAATTAAAACTTTTTAAACTAAAAAGCTGTTTATGGTGGGTAGTCACGTCTTCGGCCAGTGTCTTCCCTGGCAGAGGTCAATCTTCACCTTAACTGAGCCTGTCTATTGTCTGTATCTACAATAACATATTGTTGGAATGTCAAAGTAATTTTCTTTTCTACGGACACCACAAAGCACAGGCACAGTTCTGCCAAGACCACAAATTCCCTCATTGTTATTGGGTTAATTGTTGACTGTTAACTATCCTGTACCCAAGTAGGTAAAAGAAGTATGTGTATATCATTTTACTTTTTATCCAATCCCAGAGGTTTCCCCACTTTTCTTTCTCCCACCTCCATAATCTATCACCAATGGATTTCATGTAACACACTTTTGATTATAATGTATAAAAACAAGGTACAAAACTGCCATTCTCCAGATCATTATCTCAATACATTGAGATTCTGTTCCTGGCATTTGTCAACATTTTGGCTCAAACAAACTCACAAAAATCCTTCACATGTTTGAATGTTTCTTATGTTGACAGGGGTTAATATCTAGAATATATAAAGAACTCATATAGAAACCAAAGGACTTGTATGCATGCATATAAGCATAACCAATGGACACAGACACCAAGGGGGGTGGTGAGGGCATGAGTGGGGGGAGAGAGAGGGGCAATGGGGGGATAAGGACACATATGTAATACCTTAATCAATAAAGAAAGAAAAAACAAATAAATAACCCCATTAAAATATGGGGGAAAGACCTAAATACACATTTCTCCAAAGAAGATATAAATAGTCTATAAACATTTGAAAGAATGTTCAGCATCACTAATCATTAGAAAAATGCAAACCAAAACCACAATGATGTATCACCTTGCTAGAATGGCCACTATCAAAAACAAACAAACAGTAAATAACAAGTGTTGCCAAGAATGTGGAGAAATTGGAATCCTTGTGAACTGTTGGTGGTAATGTAAAATGGTGCAGCTTCTATGAAAATAGTATTGAGATTTTTTTTTAAAAAATAATAAAAATAGAACTACCATATAATTCAGCAATCCCATGTATGGATATTTAATTATTTAAATAATTAATATCAATATCTCAAAGATATATATGCACATCCATGTTCATTGCAGCATTAATCACAATAGTCAAGAGATGGAATCAACCCAAATTCCCATCAACATGTGAATCCTATATAATAAAGATGTAATATGCAAATGGTCATTATGCCTTGATGTGTAATGACCAACCACGTAATGACCGGTTCACGGATCAGCAGGAGGGTGGGGCAGTGAGCTACAAGTGGGCAGTGGAGGCTACAGGAGGGGGCAGGGCAGCAAGCTATGAGTGGGCTGGAGGAATGGGGTGCAGGGGGAGCTACAGGAGGGCGGAACAGCAGGTGGAGAGCTACTGGAGGGTGACAGCAAGCTACTGGTGCATGTACTCGTGCACAGGGCTACTAGTATATAAATCAAATGTAATATATATTACTAGAGGCCCAGTGCACGAAATTTGTGCACTCATGGCGGGGGGTGTCCCTCAGCACCAGCCTGCGCCCTCTCACCAGCCAGGAGCCCTCAGGGGATGTCCGACTGATGGCTTAAGCCCGCTCCCTGTGGGAAGTGGGCCTAAGCCATCAGTCAGACATCCTTAGCACTGCCACGGAGGCACGAGAGGCTCCCGCCACTGCCACTGCACTTGCCAGCTGTGAGCCTGGCTTCTGGCTGAGTGGTGCTCCCCCTGTAGGAGTTCACTGACCACCAGGGGGTCAGCTCCTGTGTTGAGCATCTGCCCCCTGGTGGTCAGTGCATATCATAGTGACCGGTCATTCTGCTGTTTGGTCGATTTGCATATTAGCCTATTATTATATAGGATTCAGCCATAAAAAATACTGAAATCTCATCACATGTACAGCATGGATGAACCTTGAGGACATTATGCTAAGTGAAATAATCCAGTCACAAAGAGACCAATTTGTATGACTCCACTTACATGAGATATCTAAAGTAGTCAAATTCATAGAAATAGAAAATTAGTAGAAAACCACCAGTGAGCTGTAGGGAAGGGGAAATGAAAAATTATTATTTATGGGTACAGAGTTTCAGTTTTGCAAGATGAAAAAGTTAAGATTTGTTTCATAACAACATGAATATACTTAAAACTACTGAACTGTACACTTAAAAATGGTTAACATGGCAAATTTGATGTTTTATTTTTCAAAGTAATTTAAGTAAAAATTTTAAAGGAGCTTATATCCTATCTAATAAAGAGGTAATATGCTAATTGACCATCACACCCTCACAAAGGTGGTGGCACCCACTGCCAATAAGGAGGGAATATGCTAATTGACTGTCATGTCTTCAAAGATGGTGGCACTCATAGCCACAAGATGGCGGCTCCCAGTCCCCTCAGCTCCCCAGCTGCCCAGGGCTGGCCCAAGGCACGGGCAAGCCTTGGATGTCGACTGCCCAGCCACCCAGGGCCAGCCCGAGGGACGACCAAATGACTGAACAAGCAGGCTGCATGGGGCGACCAGGCCAGCAGGTGGGGTAGTGAGAGATGACCAAACGACTGAACAAGCAGGCTGTGTGGGGTGACCAGGCTGGTGGGGGGGCTGTTGAGGGCGACCAGGCTGGAAGGGGGGCAGTTAGGGGTGACCAGTCCAGTAGGGGGTGGCAATTGGGGGTGATTAAGCTGTCAGGGGGGCAGTGAGGGGTGACTAGGCTGGTGGGGGAGTAGTTGGGGGCAACCAGGCAAGCAGGGAGGGGGCAGTTGGAGGCAACCTGGCCAGCCATGGGGGGCAGTTAGGGGTGACCAGGCCGGCAGGAGGGGCAGTTAGGGGTGATCAGGCTGGCATGCAGAGGCAGTTAGGGGTGACCAGGCAGGCAGGCAGGTGAGCAATTAGGAGCCAGTGGTCCGAGATTGTGAGAGGGATGTCCGACTGCCGGTTTAGGCCTGATCTCCAGGATTGGGCCTAAACCGGCAGTCGGACATCCCCCGAGGGGTCCCTGATTAGAGAGGGTGCAGGCTGGGCTGAGGGGACCCCCCCATGCATGAATTTCATGCATCGGGTCTCTAGTTATTTTATGATGAGTCACTATGTAGGTCCAGGTTTCTTGACAATCCCTAGGAGCCCAGATATTATTGGCATATTGTATACAGTAAGTTATACTGGGGAGCAGTACCCTTTGGAGAAGAGAAGGACAGTAAAATTATAATCTTGTTGGAGCTTTAAGTTTAATTTTGTGATTCATGGATAATATTATAATTAATGGATTTACAAAATGTTTATGTGGTTATAATCTGAGGCCATATTTTATTGGAGGTATAGTATTTTAAAGAGGACTTAGCATATAATTTAGTGATAACTGAACATTTGGGGATCATTATAAGGTAATTGAGTGAACAAAAATATCTTTAATAAAAGTTTCTATAATGGTTGACAGGATAGTCAGTAATTAGAGAAGGGAGGGACAATGGGGGATCAATGGAAATATCAACAACTTGGAGTGCAAGAGGAAAGGGAGGAGAAAAGGGGGGTTATATGGACTAAATATATGTGTACTCCCCCCAAATTCATATGATGAAACCTTATGTGGTAGGAGTTGGTGCCTGTGGGGGGTGATTATGTCATGAGGGAGGAGCCCACAGAAACAGGATTATGTCCCAGGGAGATCCCTCACCCCTTTATTCATGAGAGGTTACAATGAGAAGATGTCTGTAAATGCAAAACAAGGCTCTCACCAGAAACTGAGTCTGCAGGCACCATGATCTTGGACTTCCCAGCCTTCTGCACCAAAATAAATAAATAAATAAATAAATAAATAAATAAATAAATAAATAAATAAATATTTGTTCTTTATATGCCACCCAATTAATGGTATTTTGTTATAGCAGCCCTAATTGTCTAATACAAAAGAAAACTTTAAGATCTCCGTTTGGAGAGGTTTAAGGAGTGGCAAAATTATTAGAGGTAAGCAGGTGAAGGGAGAGAGGGGTGATACCTGTGGGGGACCAATTCAGGGGATGGTGACATGGGAGTTGCCCTTGCAATTAAATCCAGTTATTGAGGTGGATCAGCAAGTTGCATTTCAGTCATAATCAGGGATGAAACTGGAAGCTGGGCTGAGGTCATGAGGGATGTGAGAGTAGTCTTGCTCAAATTTGGAATATACTAGTAATAATTCTGAGCTAAATTTATAAATTTTAGATATAAAACCTTATTAGTCAGAATGTCACAAGTAGATATGACTGCCATATGATAATCGTGTGGATGCACAATGTGCCGTTATTTTGACAGTGGTAGTTTTCTCACATTGTAGATATAAGACCTATGGTCATTCTTAGTATTTTAAAACAACTTTGTTAATAATATTAATATATAAAAAATAAACAGAGGATTTATATAGGAAAAGTCTTTCAACTTTTGAGGGTTTTTTGTTTATTTGTTTGTTTGTTTGTTTTAAAGTGCAGCATCATTTGAAATTTTAAAAAATTGTTAATTGAAGAATTTAAACAGCATTCACATTGTTAAAATTTATTCATTATTTTAGATTCTAGGAAGTTATAATCCCCCCTGCAAAATATTCAGTAAAACAAATAATGCTAAGTAACAATAGTCCAAAAAAATGGCCAATTGAATACTGCAAAATTTGGTGGGATTTCCTCCCCCTCCTCCACCATGGGTGTAGTGTCTGAGATCCAATCGATAACTCAAAGTAAGCAGAGTCAAACAAAGAATAGTCAAATGGTGGTATATTTGGTTCAATGGCATAGGTTTGAAGACCTGAAGACACAGAAGGCCACAAATAGGCATAGATATTATTTGGGGATTCCATTTAATATCTACACACTTGGTAGTATTTTGCAACATATTCTATTGGAAAGCACTGTGTGATGTGCCCATTTTAATTCTTAACTTTTGTTAGAAATGACCATTAATATTGGATAGTGATAGAAACATCTATGAGAAAGAAATATCATGAATCAGCTGCCTTCTGCATGCCTCCTACTGGGTATCCAATCTGCAACCTGGGCATATGCCCTGACTAGGAATTGAACCAGTGACCTCTTGGTTCCTGGGTTGACGCTCAATCATTGATCCATACTGGCCAAGCTAATTATGCATTTTATATTGCAGATAAATCTTGCAGTAGTCAACATTATTGGAATATCAATACTAAAGGTCAAACCTCTTTGGTATTTATAATTAGAGGATCTTGTTTAATGTATTCACCTTTGCTCTGGATCTGGTCTCTATTTCCAACATGAAAATGTTGAGTCTTTTGTTCTAGATCCTAGAATTTTGTATTTTGTCAGAATGTGGGTTGAAATATGCAGCATTTTTCACTGTGTATCAAGATGTTATAAGACAATATATTTGTAATGCTCTGTTTATAGGTGACAAACCCATTAGCACAGCTCAGGAGTCAATAAAAGTCAATATGCCCCATCCCCGCAAGAGGCTGATGGCTTCAGGAGAGGAATAACCTCCTCTAATACCATAGTTTTGGTTAAGACAGCAAAGACAAGAAGAAACCATTTCCTTCTACAAAGAAAAATGCCAGGTGTGGCTTTATCATAAAAGTGGTATTTTTAGTCTAGCCAGGAAGCTTCTGTGGCTGTGCCAAGTTGGTAGGGCACTGCCCTCATGACTCAAGGCATAATGGTCAACTAGGTCCAAAGGGTCACTGGTTTAAGACCATATATCATCATTAGCATGCAATAAGGCTTAATATGTGGCCTGCAACTATATTTTTAAATCTGTACCCAAGAGAGATGAAGGGGTTGTGTGTGTGTGTGTGAGAGAGAGAGAGAGAGAGAGAGAGAGAGAGAGAGAGAGAGAGAGAATATCAATGTGAGAGAGAAATGTCACCTATTTACCAGGTTTCAGGCTTAACTCTCACAGTGAAGAGAGTATGTGAGTACTGTCCATAGCTGAAATAAGTATAAACCTTCCCTATCTATATCTTACAACATCTGGAGGATAGTCCTGTTCATGAGCAGATCATGAATAGACTCAGAGTTCAGAGAAAGGTACAAAACATCAATTTTTGCTTTGCCTTCAATTCATTTAGATTCACCTCATATGGGCACCTGGAATTCCCTTTCCCTTTGGTTTCTCTCCCTCCTCATTTTTAAACCCTCTTTCTCCCCCACAGATCCAACTCCAATCTCATGGCCATGGGAACAGTCCTTCTTGACTTCATTTTGAGAGGATTTTGGTAGATAGTCATAAGCCTATGTATGGAGAAGTTTAGGTCTTTCAAATTCTCTTAGAAACTAGCTAGAGATCCAGCAAATAAGCTAAAGGGGTTACTGTACAAAAGGATGGTTTTCAGATCTTTTACCTTAATAGTTTGCTAGTATGAAAGTTTTCTGTGATTATATTACAAAAAATAGCCACTGTTAACATTTGTCATTTTGATTAATTTCAATTTATTCAATAGTCTTTGCATGTGTGTGTGTGTGTGTGTGTGTGTGTGTGTGTATGTATGTATGCACACATACATATCTAGACAGAGTTCAAAATAAATTTTTCCTTGTTTCAAGTGTAAATGCTTTCCAAATATAGTATAACCAAGTCTTTTCTTATATTCAGTAGGGAGGGGTGATTTGTGGTTTATTTATCTCTTGTTTCTTATTTCTCATCTAAAAATAAATTCCATAACCAATTTATTTTTTTTTAAAAAGCACAGTTCTTCAAGAACATTACCACTAGAGAGTGGCATCATGGTCTCAAGGGGTTGCCAATGGAACACAGTGCTTTTGCTTCTACAATTACTACTACTCACTCAGCTAAACATTCTAACCATTTGAGGGTAAACATGTGAAGCTCTGTAGGTAATTGCCAATATCACTATCTAACTAACACTAGTAAGTAATTTTATTGGCCATTCCAAGGACTAGTTTTAATAGAAGAGAAGACTGAGACCTCTTCATTAACTGATCCAATTCCCTTCCCTCAGATCTCCTTGTTTTAATTAACTGCTAGAAACATCTACAAATCTGAAGTGCTAAATAAATAACCCACTGTTTACTATAAACACTAACAATTGCTAAACAGGGTGTTTAATACTTTCTGAGATAATGACTCAATTTAGACACAAAATTTCCAGAAATATTGAAATAATGAAAAAAAATGCTTTTCAAAAGAGTGGAATAATCAGAAACATGAACATATACACAAATGGTACATTTTATAGCCTTTTTATAATTTTATCTTTATTGTTGAAAGCATTACAGATATCCCTTTCCCCCCCCCTTTGACCCCCCTCTCCTCTAAGAAACCTGAAACACCAATCAGAAACAATATATGCACCACTACAGCCTTCTTTATAAATGAAGTCACTATGTTAGTACAGAAACCTAGAAATATTGTATGCATAATTGACTTGGTACATAAAAACATCATGTTTGATTTATTCAGAGATATGAAGACTCAGGAAAATATATCAGGACATTTATGGAAAAGATTTCTACAATAAAAATATTACTTTTTATTATTTTTTGGTTTTGGGAGAGATAGAAAAAGGGTTTTATACTTTTGATCACAATTATTTTTAGTTGCCTTATAGCCTTCACAAGATATCTTGATTTTTGGGTGGGGACATTTTTTGCAGGAGTAAAATAAAATTAACATAGTGACAAGGTAACAAAAGCTATAGAATAAATATCAGTTTACTTATGTGTGTGTTTTCCTATACGCATTAATTGATCTTGCCTTTTTTTATATGTATAAGATTAGCTTCCAAACAGTATACTGTATTACACAAATGCCATTAAGAAGAACAGTGCTTACCAAAGCTATTAAGGCAGTCATACATCTGTTTTGTAATGACAATGATATTCTATTCCATAAAAATAATCAATTATGTCATAAAATTATTTCAGGGTCATAAACAGGATTATTCCACAATGGTTTTAATTTATTTTAATACCTATTAAATAATATAATAATTCACTAATGATTTATTTATTATAATGGATGTATTATGAAATAAGTTGTTATTTCTACATGATTACCAAACAAATTTGTTGTGATAACTAATTGTTCATCAAGGTTCAATGCAGTGTCACTGATATATCATTAAAGAAGATAATGTAAGAGTTTTCTGGATATCAGTGTCAAAAACACTAAAGGAGTCATATTATCCTATACTAGAGGCCCAGGGCATGAAATTCATGCACTCAGGGTGGTCCCTCAGCCCTGCCTGCACTCTCTCGCAGTCTGGTAACCTTCAGGGGATGTCCAACTGCCACTTTAGTGCTGCCACAGAGGCAAGCGAGGCTCCTGCCACTGCCACTGCACTCGTCAGCCATGAGCCCGGCTTCTGGCTAAGTGGCACTGCCCCTGTGGGAATGCACTGACCACTAGGGGCCAACTCCTGCATTGAGCGTCTACCCCCTGGTGGTCAGTGCTTGTCATAGCAACTGGTCGTTCTGCCATTTGGTCAATTTGCATATTAGCCTTTTATTATATACTAAGTGTCAGACCATTCGTTTGACCGTTCGACCAGTCACTCCCATGTGCACTGACCACCAGGGGGCAGATGCTCCGACTGGTAGGTTAGCTTCCTGCTGGGGTCCAGCCAATGGGGACTGGGCAAAATGGGCCGGACATGCTCTGGAGCCCTCCCATTGTCCCTCTCCTACTCGATCGTGCATCAGTGGGGTCCCTTGGCCTGGCCTGCACCCTCTCACAATCCAGGACTCCTCTGGGGATGTTGGAGAGCCAGTTTTGGACCAATCCCCACAGGCTAGGCCGAGGAACCCCACTGGTGCACAAATCCGTGCACCGGGCCTCTAGTACTTACATACGATCTCTCCTATCTAAAGGACTTCCTTTTCAAATCTTTTGTATAGCAAGCAAAGGCTGGAGGGATATATGAAAGAGGTTGTCTAGAAATTCAATGTACAGATAATGTATTGTAGAGTTGTGCACCTGAAACCTGTATAATTTTGTTAACCAGTGTCACCCCAATTAATTCAATAAAAAGGAAAAAAATTAGTAAACAGTTCATTGATATGGATATGTGTTTATATGCTAAACATAAATACCCATATCACTTAAAAATAATAACTCACTGTGAGTCTGGTAAAGGTACCCTTAATTTCACTTATTTTTCGCTATATCTTAATTGATGGCTGTGATTACAATTGGTCTATGGTGGCTGCTTTCTGGTTTGCTTACTTGAATGTATGTAGTTCCTTCTATTCCAACACCTCAATTCCTTGTCTTCTTCAATATAGTCAATGATTTTAATGCCTTGCAAAATGTATAATGCCTTGACTACTTGTATTCCTAATCTACATGAAAGAAATTTTGTTGTAGATCTCAAAAAATAAATTCTGTATCTAGTCAAGTAGACAAAAGAGATTAAAACTTTAAAAACTTTTTAATCCTTACCTGAGGATATGTATTTATTGATTTTTAGAGAGAGAGGAAGGGAGAGAGAGAAAAAAAGAAACATCAATATCAGAGAGAAATATTGATTGGTTGCCTCCTGTACGCGCCCTGACCAGGGATTAAACCCACAACCTTTTTCTTTTCTTTTTTTCCCCCACAACCTTTTTCTATACAGGGTGATGCTCCAACCAGCTGAGACACCTGGCCATGGCAAGAGAGATTAAAACTTTTAAAATGCATTTTTTTATTATCTCTTTTCAAAGATGATGCTTCAGATTATTATTTTATTTCCAGCTGCTAAAATTCAATTAATTTGTAGTCTTTTAAAATGTACTTTGATGACAAAAATAAAAACATATATTTTGGTTGCTTGTCTTTATGACTGGTGAAGAATTCTACCAGTGGCCTGCACGGTGTGAGGAGGAAGGTCTCTTGGCAAGGCTAATAATTGCCTCAAAAGAGGCCCTCGGTTTTGATGTTCCCTTTTCTTGAAATGATGGATGGGTTATAGAGTTATTAGTTATTACAGCATAATATAATAATTATGAATGTAAGGTCATATAGTTATGATGATATTAGCACAGAAAGGGATCATAAAATATCATGTTGTTTGTTTTAAGATGAGAGCACTGAGGTTCCTAATATTTGGAAAAAATTTGAGCAGACATTTTTGGCATTTCTTCAGGATCTTTGACTGGTTACTTAAGGACTTTTTTAGAATAGGTCTCAAAGTTCCCAAATTGTTTAGAGCCCTAATGATCTTGGGTAGCATTGGAGTCTTATAAATTATTCTGGAATCTCGCAGTGTGAACTAACAAGACACTGGCATGTGTACCACAAGGTTTTCAAAGGTACTAGTTAGCTTCATGCTATATGGTGGTAAGGATTTACAAACTCCAATGTTGACACACCCCAAGGGCATCAAAAGTAATTCGCTTTTTTAGAACTATGCCATTGTATCATGAAATAATAAGATCCTATGCCAATCAAGAAAACTTTGGCCCTTCCATCTCTAACCCTGGAAATTGGAGTAGTTCTAAAAAGTGCAACTTACTAGCCTCCTCAATGAATCCTTGGACAGCACACAAATACTACACTAGTTAGATTTTAGTTTCTCAGGATGAATTATCTCTATTTTCAGTAGTAAGAATACTTATTTCTGATCCCCCAGCTAGCATGATGGGACTCAACTAAAAAATGGTGAGTTTAGGATTTCACTTTCTTTCACTTTTTTCTAACTGCTATACTGTATCCTTTCAAAAGGCAGGGTACTACTTGATTAGCTTAAGAATGGCAGGAACATGTGTTGAAATACAAAATACTATACCCTATATGCCTATTTAAATCCATACCAAAATGCATATAATAGTTCATTCTTTATTTGACAGCTTTAGAAAAGCTGTCTCCTTAGGAACCATCACTGTAATTTGATATTCAGATGTAGGTATCAGTTTGAAGAAACCAGGAGATAACTCTCTCATATTTTACAGGATAGCTGTAAAGTAAGACTGCCCAAAATAACTTCCAATGTAAATATATGAAAGTATAGGTATTTTTAGTGGATTTGAACTTCTTTTGATGTCAAAGTAGTATGCATTAAAAATTTTATGTATTTGATTACTTTTGAAGTAAAGGTTATTCAAGAATGCTTTATTTTATACCATATATGCTTTCTGTAGAAATATATCAATTGCAGATATATTAGACACATTTTTAACATAAAAATACATGATTTCAATGGAAACTGGAATGAACATACCATTTCAAGATTATTGTGAAATGAAATTTTTCAGGGTTTGAATAAATTCAGATATATGGAGAAATTTTTAAGGACAGTATTAGATCAAAAAAGTTGTTAATGTAGTGATGATATGTCAACAAGTTTAAAATAAAAACATTTAGAATAAATAAATAAGTTGTGCATTATGTAGATATCTAAATTTGCCATTTGACTAAATTTGTTATTCCAGATTAATATAATTCAACAGCAATTTATTGAATATATATGTAGAATGTTTTCTGTATCTCTTTCTCAATTCTAAAAAACTTGATCCTATTTTTTTCTTGCTTCCAGGACCCTATCATGTATTTAGGTTAAAATCTTACCTAATAATAGAGTAATATGCAAAGTGACCCCACCTTTGTTATGCATAAGTCACGCCCACCAGCCAATCAGGAGCAAATATGCAAATAACCCAACCAAGATGGCTACAGCCACTGAGAGCGGGAGGGTTTCCGCGGTAACAACAGAAGCCAAGCTTTCTGCACCTTCTGTTGCTGGCCTAAGCCTCCACTCAAGGCTACAAAGTTTCAATTATAGAAGGTAAACAAATTCAAACAGAAATGGCGGCAGAACTGAGCTTGAGAGAGCAGGCCAGGGTTGCCCACAGCCACTGGGGAAGCAAAGCTTTCCGCACACCCTGTCCAGGTCCACCCGCTTAAGGCAACAAAGTTTCAATTATAGAAGGTGAATTAACTCCAACAGAAATCGCTGCTGGCCGCGGAGCAAGCAGCAGGCTTGGCTTTGCTCCAGGCTACAAAGTTTCAATTGTAGAAGGTAAATAAATTCCAGATACCAGGACCTCCGCTTGGGTCGCCAGGGGGCGTGGCCAGCCTGCAAACCACCACAGGCCCCTCGCTCAGGCCACCCCACGCCCCAAGGGAACCCCCACTCTTCAGGGCAAACCAGTCAGCCCCCACCCATGCACCAGGCCTCTATCCTATCTAATAAAAGAGTAATATGCAGATTGACCATCACTGCAACACACAATATAGCTGCCCCCATATGGTCAAAGATCCTGCCCCCATATGGACACAAAATGGTCACCACAAGATGGCCAGCATGGGAGGGCAGTTGGGAGGCACCAGGCCTGCAAGGGAGGGCAGTTGGGGACAATCAAGCCTGCAGGGGAGGGCAGTTAGGGGTGACCAGGCGAGCAGAGGAGGAAAGTTGGGGGCAAACAGGCTGGCTGGGGAGCAGTTAGGCATCAATCAGGCTGGCAGCGGAGTGGTTAGGGGGTGATCAGGCTGGCAGGCAGAAGTGGTTAGGGGCAATCAAGAAGGCAGGCAGGTGATCAGTTGGGAGCCAGAAGTCCTGGATTGTGAGAGGGATGTCTGACTGTCCGTTTAGGCCCGATCTGGGATCGGGCCTAAACGGACAGTCAGACATCCCTCGAGGGGTCCCAGATTGGAGAGGGTGCAGGCTGGGCTGAGGGACACGCCCCCCCTTGTGCACGAATTTCGTGCACCAGGCCTCTAGTCTATATATATAAAAGGCTAATATGCAAAGTGTCCCCTTGGGAGTTTGACTGGGGGACTGGGAATTCGATCGCTCGCTATGACATGCGCTGACCAGGGGACAGCGCGGAACATGGAGGGCAACTAGCAGCAGTGGTGGGGCACTGAGGGAGGGAGGGAAGGAGGAGGTGGGGAGGTGGAGGGGTAAGGGGGACTTTGAGATGGTGGTGAGTGGGTGGGCAATGAGGGAAGGAGGAGGTGGGGAGGCAGGGAGGCAGGGAACCTGATTGGCCCTGATCGCAGGCCAGGCCTAGGGACCCTTCTTGTGCACCAATTTTGTACACTGGGCCTCTAGTATTCTATAAAATTCTATTTTCGTACTAGTATCACTGTCCTAAAGTAGCTCTACTTTAGAACAGCATGGATCAGGATATACAGACAAAGCAGGCAAAGACCCAAGATGAGGAAAGAAATAAAATAAATTTGCTGAAAGCTCTTAGGAAGAAGTGGCTATTTCATATACTTTATTATAATCAGAAAGCAAGTCATCAGTAAATGTTACTGCATTATTGTAATACTAGAGGCCTGGTGTATGAGATTTGTGCACTGGGGGGGGGGGGCGGGTCACTCAGTCCAGCCTGTTTCCTCTCACAGTCCAGGACCCCTTGGGGGATGTCTGCCTGCCAGCTTAGGCCCAATACCCCTGGGGATTGGGCCTAAGCTGGCAGGCAGACATCCCTCTCATAGTCCAGAGCTCTTGCAGTCTGGGACCCCTCACTCCTTACCTGCCCACCTGTAGTGGAGGCAGGAGAGTCTCCTGTCACTGCCGCTGCACTCACCAGCCATGAGCTCAGCTTCTGGCTGAGCAGCGCTCCCCTGTGGGAGTGCACTGACCACCAGGGAGCAGCTCCTGCATTGAGCATCTGTCCCTTGGTGGTCAGTGTGCATCATGGCGACCAGTCATTCTGCCATTCAGTTGATTTGCATACTAGCGACCAGTCATTCTGCCGTTCAGTTGATTTATTATATAGGACTAGGGGCCCAGTGCACAAATTCATGTACCTTGAAAGGAACTGTGGGCCGTAAAGTTGCAGTGGGCACAGGAGCAGGACTCGGCCCATCCTCTGCACCCCCGCCCAGCCCCTGCCACCACAGCCCCCGGTCCCCTGTCTGCCAGCAGCCCTGCTTCTGCCACCGCTGTGACCCCACTCGCACCGACTGATGGCATGGAGCAATTGGAGCTGGTGCCAGCAGCGGTGCGAGCAGGGCTAGGGCCATCAGTGGGTGCAAGTGGTAGCTGCTGCCTCAATTGCCCCTCAGGAGCAAGGGGAGGTGGAGAAGTCCTGAGGGACAATCGGGGCCAGCGGCCACCGCTTGCACCTGCTGACAGTGCTGAGCGATTGGCGCCAGCAATGGGTGCAAGCGGCTCTGAGGCCAGAAGCAGGTGTGAGTGGGGTCACTGCCCGCAGCAGGTGCAAGCGCCCAGTGGGACCACAGTGCACGGGAGCAATGAATTTTCAGTAACCACCAGAGGCTCACCCTGATAACAGTCACCAGCGCCCCGCCTTGGTCTGGTGGCCCTGTTCACCTGCTCCACCACCCCGCCACAGCCAATGCTGGCCATGTTCCTCACTCTGCTGCCTGTTGCCAATGCCCACCATGTTCCATGTGCGCCCCCTGGTGGTCAGCACATATCATAGCAACTGGTTGTTCTGTTATTTGGTTGTTCTGCTGTTCGGTCTATTTGCATATTAGGGTTTTATATATATAGATTTAATTTTCCCAATAGCCTGATGAGATCAGAATATCATTTCTCCTTATTACCCTCAGTTTACAGATAAGGAAACTGTGCGTTTTTTTCCAGACACTTTTCTATGTGAATTTTAAAACTCATTTAATTCATTCCCAAGGAAAGTCACATTCAGATTATGATTGGAACTCAGTTAACTTCAGAATTACTGACTTGCTATTCCTAATATAGAGAAAAAGTACCATTATGCGAGGATGTATATGTGAAGATATTATATGCAGCCTGATTTTTAATAGTAAAAAAAATTGGAAGTGATCTGAATAACCATCAATAGAGGGATATATTTTGGTATATCCAAACCAAAGATTTTGTAATTTTAGTAAACATAATGCATTGTATCTGTATATCTTGACCCAGAAGCATGTCCAAGATATTTTATTAAGTGCAAGTGCAATTTAAAGTGTAGTGTGTGTAGTATTACCCCATGTTTTTAAGTGAAGGGTGTGGAAAAGCACATACAAGATTGAGGACATTGGTTATTTCAGGGGAGTGCACATAAAGAGGAGTTGGGAGATGATTATTGTTCATTGGTTATATATTTCCTTTTTATACATATTAGAATGATCATATGTTATATTTGTAATAAAAGAGGAATAAATCATAATGTATTTTTAGAAACTAAAAGGAACATCAAAATATTATAGTAATTTTCTCTAAGTGGTAAATCATGGTTGTTTGTATTTTGCACATCTTTTTAATTTTGCAGTATGAATAAAAGTTATTTTATTGAGGAAATTATACCTGCCTCACAGGGTTGTTGTAAAGGTTAAATGAATAACAAACGTGAAGCCTGTGATAGTTGGCAGACACTTAATGATGAAAGCTGCTTTGGTCATAAGGGTAATAGTTCAGAAGAGAAATAATTTGTATTTAGTTTCAGAGATAAGCAAGGTGGCATTTGAGATGGGCTTTGAAGAATGGGTAAAATTTCCACAAGTGAATGTGTGGTAATGGGCAAGGAGATGATAAACATAGGATGTGTTTAGGGAAATTGATTGCAAGAAATGTGTTTTCAAAAATTGATATTAAAGAAAAGAAAAGGGGATGATCAATGGTAACTTGAAAAAAATTACTGGGTCCAGGAAATGTGTTTTAGGATAGGGTGAAACCTAAGAATGTTTGGAAGAAGAAAAGAAACAGAGATTGAAGATAAAATTTGAGAATCAATAACTCATTGTTGAAACAAGTTATGGAGAATGCAAGTAGAGATAGTATCAGGGTATGATTACAGATATAACTCTGGCAAAAAGTTGGTAGACTTTATTAAAGACAGAATAAAAAGAAAGCAGGATGCAAAGTAATTTTAAGAATGAGAGATAGTTCATATTAGAAATTTTTTTTTCAAAAATGAAAAGGCAAGAAAATAAGAAGGCTAGGGTGGGGTTGGATACTTGGAAGGAAATCAAGTAATCTTGGAACAATTGCAATGGAGAAGACCACAGAGAGTTATTAGGGACTAGAGGCCCAGTGCACTAAATTCGTGCATGGGTAGGGTCCCTAGGCCTGGCCAGTGATCAAGGCTGATCAGGGCCTTCAGGCTGCCAGCCAGAACCTTCCTTCCAGCTGACAGCCGGGGCCTTCCTTTGTTCCATGCCACTCCCTGGTGGTCAGCGCATGTCATAGTGGGCGATCAAACACCAGGTCTCCTGGTGGAACTCTTGAGGGGACACTTTGCATATTAGCCTTTTGTATATATAGATGCTTAAAGGGGCTGTTAATCAGCAGCAAAAACCTAGCTGATATCAAAGCATATAGTCAGCATGGTAAAAAGTAAGAGTGAATGACAAGCATCATCCACAGTTGGGAATTAGTGTGGCAGGGACTGCTGCTGGTGGTCCTGCAATACTACTCTCCCCTTTCTCTGTAGTAATAGAACCCATGATTTTTAGCTGGACACATAGATACTCAGAATAAAGCTACCTTTCATAGTTTTCTTTGCAATTAGGGAAGGCCATATGACTCTTATCTGACTGAGATGGGAGCAGAAGTGATGTACACAAATTTCAGGTTGTATCTTTTAAAAAATGGTATATCTTCCCTTTCCTTTCAAGCAGATATCAAATGGAGTGAAGATATAAGGTGGGCCATATTGGACTATGTGGATGAGAAAAGCATTATAAAAATGATACACCATAAAGATAGGAATAATTTTGACATGACATAACTTCACAGAGCAAGGCATATTTAACTTAAGGGGAGTGATGCCACCAAATGACCATGTATGTATTTCCTGACTTTGCTCCTCCTTCTTCAGAAGTATAACTAACAACTATTCACCAATGAAGCACCACTGAGAGAATCATGAAACATGGAAGTGAAGCTGAAGCACCCCCTGTATCACAGAAAACAAAACAAACTGCATTAGAAGGGTAAGAGAAACTGCTACAAGTTGACAATTTTTTTTCTCCTCCAGGCCAGTGCAGAATCATGTGGTTCTTTCTCCCATGAGCCACTGGTTCCTTCAGTGGAAAAAGAGAACCCAGATATGACAACCAGAACTCCCTAGCATTGTGGAAGGCCCTATTCTGACCTCACAACACTGGGAATTGCAGGGGACTCTGTGGGGTTCAATCACTAGGAATATTACTATGACATAGAGGGATGGAGGGACTTGCAACAACCAGTAAACAGATCTTGACCAACCAAGTTCATACCTGCAGACCCCAAGTAGTAATCCCAACCAGCAGTTTGAATCATCTGCTGAACCAAGTCAGTACCACACTCTGACCAGGGGACATGATGAGATGCAAATCTACCTGATTCAGATCCTCAAATGAGGAGTTTTGCCAGCCCTAGAGCCACACCCAAGCAATGAGCTGAGTCATAGCCCCGTTCACTGAGGAGAGTGTCTCCCAGCTATATATGACTAGAGAGGTTGGCAGGAACACCTGGAAACTATGTGGGCCAGCATGACTCCAGATGAAAGGTGGGTGGGCAGAGCTGACCACCCTCAGAGTAAAGCCACTATGAGGAGAGGAAAGTTTCCCCACTATGCACAGACAGGGGAAAAGATTCATAGGGAAGTCTGAGGGTAGCCCTTAGCCCTGTCCAACTGCAGAGCTTGTTTGGGAAACTGAGAGTTGCTTGGAGCTATCCCTCCTTTTCCCACCCAGGCAAGGGAGCCACATCCTCACCCATGTGGCTCCTGGCCCCATCTAATCAGAAGGGTTGACAAGCAGTGCAGCTCTGTGGCACTCAAGCCAAAGGAAGGGCAACCAGAACTGATAGTTTGCAGCACAAAACCAGTAGTCCTGTTTATCTAGGGAACATCGAGTGCATGTTGGCTTGAATTAAACAAATAAACAAAGAGCTTTACTGACTTTAGAGCTACTTCTGTAGTTGTTCCCAGGCTGGGAATCTAATTCATAACCCTGCTCATCACTGAATACAGCCTTCTGTCTGACCAGGGAACCTAACAAGAGCACATGGGAAGCTGCATCCAACAGCCCTACTTGCAATGAAATTTGAACAGAGAGCACATCCTGTGGTTTTCCCCATTTGCAGAGCAAAACTGGTGGCCTGACCTGACTATGGAATTAAGTGCAAACTCTTGCTGGATTTGGATCCTCAAACAATAAACTCATACAAGCCCTGGGTACCATATTGATGCCATGACAGAGCAGGAAAGCCAATTCATAGTACCATTACACTTAAATATAGTACTCAGTCCTGACCATCTAGTAAGACTGACCAGAGAATGCAGGAAACTGTCGAGTCATGGGTAGCCTCACTTGGGTAGGGAACCAAGCAATCAATCCTATCATCCAACTGTTCTCAGCCAGTGGAACAAATCCCGATCCCAAACCTCAGAGCTCAAAGAGTTGATGTGCCCCAAAATAGACCATAATAGCAGGCTCCACCTGCCCAAGGGCATTACCAGCAGATATGCCTAAGGACACAAACTCAGATGACTGGTGAAATCTATCTCTGCCAAAGCAAACCTGTAAAGTCTGGAAGAGGTTCCCTATTACTCAAATGCTCAGATACCAATATAAAGAATCAAGGATCAAGAAAAAAACAGGTAAATATGACATCACCAGAAACAACTAATAAAGCTCTAATAATCGGTCTAAAAAGAAATAGAAATCTATGAACTGTCAGGCAAAGAATTTAGAACAATCCTCTTAGTTTAGTGAACTACAAAGAACACACAACTAAATGAAATTAAGAAAACAAGACATAAACACAATGACAAGTTTGGCAAAGCAATCTATCCTAATATATAAAAAACCAGGGGCTGTCATGACCGAAACAACTGTGCAGATGACCGAACAGCAGGCTGTGTGGGGCAACCAGGCCAGCAGGGGGGCAGTTGGGGGTTACCAGGCCAGCAGGGGGGGGCAGTGAGGGGAAACCAGGCAGGCAGAGGGGGCAGTTAGGGGTGATCAGGCAAGCAGGCAGGTGAGCAATTAGGAGCTAGCAGTCCTGGATTGTGGGAGGGATGTCTGACTGCCGGTTTAGGCACAATCTCTGGGAGTGGGCCTAAACCGGGAGTTGGACATTCCCTGAGGGGTCCCGGATTGGAGAGGGTGCAAGCTGTGCTGAGGGGAACCCCCCCCCTCCATGCACGAATTTCATGCACTGGGCCTCTAGTGTATATATATACATATCTATATCTATATCTATATCTATATCTATATCTATATCTATATCTATATCTATATCTATATCTATATCTATATCTATATCTATATCTATATCTATATCATCTATATCTATATCTATATCTATATCTATATCTATATCTATATCTATATCTATATCATCTATATCATCTATATCTATATCTATATCTATATCTATATCTATATCTATATCTATATCTATATCTATATCTATATCTATATCTATATCTATATCTATATCATCTATATCTATATCTATATCTATATCTATATCTATATCTATATCTATATCATCTATATCATCTATATCTATATCTATATCTATATCTATATCTATATCTATATCTATATCTATATCTATATCTATATCTATCTATCTATCTATCTATCTATCTATCTATCTATCTATGCCTAAGTGACTGTTATGACCAAACAACTGAATGACCTGTCAACCCATCACTATGATGAGCACTGATCACCAGGGGGCAGACACTCAATGCAGGAGCTGCCCCCTGGTGGTCAGTGCACTCCCACAGCAGGAGCTCTGATCAGACAGAAGCCGGACTCACAGCTGGTGAGCGCCACTGTGGCAGGGCGAGCCTCTCCCAACTCTGCAGCAGTGCTACCTAGTGGTGGCTGCAGCAGCAGGTGCAGCAGGGCCAAGGTGAGTGGGAGCGGCACAATGTTTGGCCACCTGCTGCTTAGCGCACTGCTACATCCCTCATACCCCATAAGTCTGCAGTTAAAATATCTGGAGAACAGTTGAAACGCGGACACTCGGAGTAACCAGGAGCCTGATATCACCACTGGGCTCTTGGAACTCTGTCTTGGGCGTCGAGATCAAATCTCATCACTTACTGATTACCCCGGAGCTACAGAGGAAGGCAGCAATATAACAGTCACCACAAGGTGACTGACAATCCGGGTAAGAGTCAAAGAGAGACGAATCTGAAGGGTGGGGGGCACCCCTGCCCCCCAAGATCCCCAACTTTGTATTGTTCACCTCAGAGTGTCTCTGATCCGGCTCCAAGCAGTGGAAAGCATCCAGCAAGGCCCATGGCATCCACTGGGGACCTCCCACCAGCAAGGCATGACCCTGGCCGCAGAAGGGACATTTGGAAATATTTTTTCAGAAAGCTGTGGGGAGGAGGGCAGACGCCCCATGTGACTTCCCAGCAGCTTACAGGGACGTGGAAACTCCCCGGGCATGTGGGCACGGGATCCTGATTTCCTTTCAATGGGCACAAATCTGTACACTGGGCCACTAGTAGAAACCATAACAAACAAACAAACAAACAAAAACCAACAGTAACCTAGAGTTGAAAAATACAGTCATGTGTCACTCTATGATGGGAATACATTCTGTGTTATACTTTCAAAAAGAAGAGGCAGTGTTGCTTTTGCCCCAGTTGTCTTACAGGATGTTTAGTGAAATAGTCTTTTCAGTTTTATTTAAATCCCTCCTGCTCCCCCATAGGCCTCAGACATGAGTATTTTAGTGTCCAACCTAAGAAACAAATAAGAATTGGAACCATGATATTAGACTCAGAATTGTTCTTTCCTGCCAATGATTAAGGATTCATTTTCAATCAAGAAATTTTGCCCGGTTATCTTTGCCTGTAGACAACAAAATTACCCAAGAGATAATTGGATTCCTCTGCAAATACACATCTGTCAGCCAATCTCACCATTTCACTAAATGTGCTCAGAAAAATCTGAATTGTAGCTTAATTTTAAAATCTGGTCTATCTATTCTCACCTTTTCATATAGTCTGGAGTGGAAGCAGTAATTGGAGTTGAAAGTGGCCCTGGGATGGAAGGACATATCCAAAACAGATGATGCCAGGGTCAGAAGGGCAAGCTAAGCCTAAAGCCATGCAGGGTATCTGACACCCAAATTGCTAGGAAGATAATAAAGAAGTATACTATTGCCAGGAAGGGTCAAAGACAGGTTTTGAAGGCAGAGTAGTGATAGCACCAAGAAATCTGACACTAGAGAAATGAGCACAAGTACAGGCAAGTCCAGCTCAAACAGGGAGGATCCAAAACAGTTGTCTAACATCAGTTAATGTTTGCTGCTTCCTTTTGAGATACAGTGAGGGAAAGATCAGTTTAATATTTTACATGACATTGTGTAAGTTTAAGGTGTAACACATTTTGACCTGCTGTGCTTATATATTGCAAAATGATTACCACCACAGTGTTAGCCAAGAACACTGTGTCCCTTTTTATTTATTTAAATTTTATTTTATATGTTAATATGGTTTTAAGGTTTTCTCATATGGTTCATTCACATTACTTGTTTATATACTGCTTAAGTATTTTATCTTTTTGGTTGCTTTATAAATTAAAGTTTTCATTATATTTTCTAATTGAGTTGATGAGCTATCAGACAGAAGTTTTGCGACTATCATACCTGGAAACAATAAACTATGGAATGGCTTTTTATGGTTTATTTCTTTATTTTATAGAAGAAATCCAAAGGTAGACCTTCTAGTGCTGGTGTGATTGCTGAATAGTCATAAGAGATCCAGGCAACTTCTGCTCTGGCATGCTACAATATGCTACATGGATTGTTCCAAATAACTGCACCAGCTCCATTTTTCCCAACATGGTAGTTCCATTGCTCATCTTCAGATAGCAGGTATCCTATATCTTCATTATTCACCACAAGAAGGGGAGGGAGGACAAGATGCTTTCTGTAAAACCTGGCCATTTTTCTTTGTCTCATTGGCCAGAATTTAGTTAAATAACTGCTCAGAGCTTTAAAGATGCTGCAAGATGTCTTCTCTTCAGAGAGGTGGTTTACTTTTGTCCACTTCAATCTACAGCCACAGATTTTTCTGAAACACAGATATTATATCCGTTCATTCACTTACACCCTTCAGTGCCTTCTGCACCATGGTATCAAATATCCTGCATTGGTTTGGTCCTGTCTCCTTTCCAGACTCTTCTGCTTCTCTTTTCACCTTGCTTTCTACACTCAAAACACACTGTCTTTAAGTTATTCAACACTCCATGGGTTCTCTTACCTCACAACCTTTATCCATGATGCTCTCTCTGCTTTGGATGATCTTTCCTCCAGCTACCACCCCAAGCCAACCCTCACTTACCTTTCGAATCTCAGCTTGGAGTTACTTTCTCAGAAAATCTTCACTATCCTCCCAGAAGAGACCAAATTTCTTCTGTTGTATGGCTTCATAGTACTTGTATTTTTTTATGTCATAACATTAATTTTAGTTTGCAAATTTATATTTGTGTGATTATCTTAGCTGTTTCCCCCAGTAGATTATAATTCCACGAGACCAGAAATACTGTGTATTTAGCTTATTAGTGTATCCATAGTGCCATGCACAGTGCCTAGAACATAGTAGGTGATTAATAAACATTTTTGAATGAATTAATGAAATCTACCACAAAATTATACCTTGTATATTTGCTGATCAGGAGCTGAAATAGTGATCCCTATAGTTTTTCAGGTCCATAATTTTAAGAGGTCACTATGATCAAAGAGTGGGATTTAGGAATTTAAGAGTAAAATGAACATAGTTCTGTGAAATAAATTTTAGGGTGTGGCCAAGGTAATATGTTATTAACATTAAGTGAAGATGCAGATGTTTGGAGTCACACAGCTAAAAAAGAAGCAGCCCAAATGTCCATCAATAGAGGAGTGGATAAAAAGCTGTGTTCTATTTACACAGTGGAATACTACTCTGCTATAAAAAATTTAAAAAAAAAAAGGAAATCTTATTCTTTGTGGCAGCATGGATGGACCTGGAGAACATTATGCTAAGTGAATTAAGCCAGTCAGAGAAAGACAAGTACTTATGATTTCACTCATATATGGAATCTAATGAACAAAACAAACTAATAAGCAAAATAGAGACAGACTCAAAGATAGAGATCAGGATGACAGCTGTCAGGGGTGAGGGATGCTGGGTGGGGGTGGTGATGGAGGGATTGAGCAAAAAGGAATGCAAAGAGAAAGAACTCATGGACACAAACAGCAATGTGGTGATTGTAGGGGTTGGGGAGAAGGAAGAGGAGGGTACAGGGGGAATAAATAGTGATGGATGGAGACTTCACTAGGATTGGTGAACATATAATACAGTATACAGATGATGTGTTTTATATCTGTGCACCTGAAATCTATATAATTTTGTTAACCAATGTCAATGCAATAAGTCTAACTTAAAAACTTAAAAAGAATTCTGAGATAAAGCATTAGATAAATTGCCATAGCTGTGTCTATGATGATATTTGTGGGGAAGAGAAAATGGCTGTAAACAAACTACCACAGTCTTCAATAACTGTGAGACTGTGATTGAGGGATAATAAAGGAATCGAAAGGGAAGGGAGGCAGGAGAGGATGTTATAGTTACATAGCAAGCATTTAAAAAAGTGGCAAGATTGTTGCAGAAATGTGGAAGGATAATCATCTAAAAGTGACAACAAGAAGAATGCTAATCCTGTGTCACATCCCTATGACATGTGTACTATCCTCTCTAATAAAATGGTAATATGCAAATTAACCATCACTCCGCTACATAAGCCATGCCCACCAGCCAAGCCACGCCCATCAGCCAATCAGGGCGAGTATGCAAATTGACCCCATCCAAGATGGCTACAACCACAGAGAGCAAGGTTTCCCAGGTAACAGAGGAAGCCAAGCTTTCCAATAGCCGTTGCAGGCCTAAGCCTCCACTCAAGCTACAAAGTTTCAATTATAGAAGGTAAACAAAATCAAACAAATGGCGGCAGAATGGAGCTTGAGAGAGCAGGCCAGGGTTGCCGCCGGCAACAGGGGAAGCAAAGCTTTCCGCACACCCTGGCCGGGCTCACCCGCTTAAGGCTACAAAGTTTCAATTGTAGAAGTGAATTAACTGCCACAGAAATGGCTGCCGCCCCTGAGGGAGAAGCAGGCTTGGCTCTGCTCCAGGCTACAAAGTTTCAATTGTAGAAGGACAATAAATTCCAGATACCAGGGCCTCTGCTTGGGTTTCCAGGGGGCGTGGCCGGCCTGCAAACCACCACAGGCCCCTTGCTTAGGCCGCCCCATGCCCCAAGGGAACCCCCACCCTGATCCGGGACACCCTTCAGGGCAAACCAGCTGGCCCCCACCCCTGTACCAGGCCTCTAGCCTATCTAATAAAAGAGTAATATGCAGATTGATCATCACTGCAACACACAATATAGCTGCCCCCATGTGGTCAAAGATCCTGCCCCCATGTGGACACAAGATGGCCACCACAAGATGGCCAGCAGGAGAGGGCAGTTGGGAGGCACCCAGCCTGCAAGGGAGGGCAGTTATGAGGGACCAGGCCTGCAAGGGAGGGCAGTTGAGAGGGACCAGGCTTGCAAGGGAGGGCAGTTGGAGGTGATCAACCCTGCAGGAGAGGGCAGTTAGGGGTGACCAGGCTGGCAGAGGAGGGAAGTTGGGAGCAAACAGGCTGGCAGGGGAACAGTTAAGCATCAACCAGGCTGGCAGCAGAGTGGTTAGGGGGTGATCAGGCTAGCAGGCAGAAGCGGTTAAGGGCAATTAGGAAGGCAGGCAGGCAAGCAGTTGGGAGCCAGCAGTCCTGGATTGTGAGAGGGACTGCTAACTGTCTAACTGCCCATTTAGGCCTGATCCTGGTGGGATCGGGCCTAAACTGGCAGTCAGATATCCCTCCAGGAGTCCCAGATTGGAGAGGGTACAGGCTGGGCTGAGGGACAACCCCCCGCCGTGCACGAATTTCGTGCACCGGGCTTCTAGTAAGAGAATAAACAAGAACGTTGAAATGAAAGTGATGTCCCCTTGTAATAGCCAAGTTTCAGGCAAGACCAGGTGGCAGAGAACGAGTTTGGAGAAGAGGAAAAGAAGACAGGGGAGTTTGGTTATGATAAGAAGAGGATTTTAGAGCACAATATAATCATGGGAGGAAGGGCAACAGTAGGAGGCTGAGTCGGTAGAAGAATAAGAAAAGAGATAGGTAGAAGAGTAATGCCTCTAGGGATTTGTATGTGGATCAACAGTCAAGTAGGATTGCAAAGAGGTATTTTGAATTAAACTAAGTTCAAGACTCCTGACAAGTATAACCTGAGACCCATTTGGTATCAGAGGAATACTTAGTCCATTTGTCAGTGACTTAGGCATCAGTCTATAGCTTTTCCTCAGAAGCCAAACCAAAAGTTTGAGAGGAATTGTGTTGATACCCCCAAAAGTTTAAATGATTCAAGCTCAGGTGGTTAGGAATGAAGATTGCCATAAAGAGAACATTGTTATCCAATAAACTTTTTTGCTGCTGACCTCACATTTACAATGTTGAAATATCCTATATAATAAAATCCTAATATGCTAAGTGGCCAGTCGTCTGGTCGTCCAGTTGGCCGTTCAACCAATCAAAGTGTAATGTGCTAATGATATGCTAAGGCCACTCAACCACTTGCTATGACGTGCACTGACCACCAGAGGGGTGACAGTCAACCAGTCGACCAGTCACTATGATGTGCACTGACCACCAGGGGGCAGATGCTCCAACTGGTAGGTTAACTTGCTGGGGGGTCCAGCTGATTGGGACTGAGACAGGCCGGACATGCCCTGGAGCCCTCCCATGGTCCCTCCCTGGTTGGACAACCTTCCACGTCCCTTCCCAGCCCCAATCGTACACTGCTGGGGTACCTCTGCCTGGCCTGTACCCTCTTACAATCCGGGACCCCTCATACTTCATTAGTGTAATATGGCACTAACTATAAGGTACACCATTATTTTAGATATACTAAGAAAGAAAAAAATGCTATCAAATAGCCTATGATACAATGTTTCTTTATCACTTAGAAGTTAGATTTTTCACTTATTTTAAGAAATCTTTTAGAGTCATTCATACAGATTTACATTATATATCACTTTTATGCATACATAGGAATAAAAATACAAGAAAAACACATGTAAGGAATCCCTAAAACTTCTTCATATTCAGTCTAGCTCTTTTTTTCAGTCATATTTTGACTCAGAATTATTAATGTACATGTAATTTTAACACAGAATCATTCTCTATGTCATCAAGAGTACTGACACTCCTTCTGCAAGTCTTGATGCTGGCAGTTACTCCTCCAGTGATACATATTTGATTTATAAATATCAAATAT
The DNA here is from genome assembly GCF_027574615.1 of Eptesicus fuscus. Classification (NCBI taxonomy): domain Eukaryota; kingdom Metazoa; phylum Chordata; class Mammalia; order Chiroptera; family Vespertilionidae; genus Eptesicus; species Eptesicus fuscus. Next base: position 30,756,518 of record NC_072473.1, read on the forward strand.
ACACCCTACTGTTTTATTTCCATACCTTTCTGAGTACAAAATAACATTTGTTCTGATGCTTAGTAGCAGTGTAATCTTTTTGAAGATGTTTTAAATAGCAATTATCTCAACACATGTACTAACAACAATGCATATAATTCAAGTGTTGATATTATGAACAGTTATGACCCTATTTACACATGTACATGCAATGACAACTATATCACAATAGCTACTTGGCCAACATTGGTTGTAAGACACATTTGTTGAAGGTAAACCCTAATGTCAGAGATTTGTCACAGCAAAAGTGTGACATATAGTGTGTCTAGGAACTAATAGAATATGGTATTTACATGAAAATTGATCCTAAGAGGAGAGAATTGATCCTAAAAAGAGAGACCATGAACACTTACTAAGTTGAACCAAGGCAGTGAATTAAAATCATAGGGAAGTGATGGCTTGGAATGCCATGCTGATTGTCACTCCAAATGTCCTTTGGATCATTAACCTTGAATTCCTGAATCCCAGGGTGATGGGAACTACTCTTAATGCAAACATTAGTGAGCAACAATCTATTTGATGAGACTAATAACACTGTCATTTGTGGTGACAAGAGGCATTACCACAGCAGACCTAAGAAGGAGAGATGTCTTATTAAGTAGCTAACCCAAATCCATTTCCAATGCCCTTCCCCCTTGAAAATTCCCATTATAGAATCTAGAAAGCCAAAACTCAGTTTCCCATACTCACTTGTAGATCAATGTGACAATGTGACTCAGTTACAATAGTGAGACATTAAACAAATATCTACTGCCACTGACCCCTTTTTTCTTTCTCTCTGCCTTGAATGTAAATATAATGTCTGGAGCTTCAGCAGGCATCTTATGACATTGAGACAATGTACATGAAGATTGTAGTAACAATAGCAGGTCAGAAAAAAAATCGAACTTCCTTGGGTCAGATGGCATAAACACTAAATCAACACCAGCAACAAACTACCTGTAGACTTGTTTTTATGTGGGGGAAAAAGCCATTATTTGCTTAAACCCCAATTGGTTGTTTTGGTACTTTCATCTGAACATATGTGTCATTAATATACAGGCTAATGGCAGCTGCCACTGAGTAGCCAAAGGTTCTAGTTTGTGGAGCATGTGATATAACATCCACTTCCCCCACCAGGAATTCAGAGTATCTGAGAGAAAATCGTGGTCAAAAGTTCCTGCAAAATGGCCATGGATATTCATTGTGGATTCTCTAAGGAAACATAGAAAACCATTATTAATGTTAGTCTGTATCATTTGAAAACACAAACAAATCTATATAATGAAATGAAGTGAGTATGGACTATGTTTGCAAACAATAAAAGTGTTTGAAATTAAATGGTATATTTTCTGAAATGAAGTGCTCAAATAAATTCCAAATGCTTTCAAAAATAAAAATACCTATGACTTACCTAATGTTTCCATCTTGAACTCTCAGATATAATTTATTGTTCCAGAAATATGTTAATTACATGGTACACAGATTTGCATTTAAAATTCAACAAATGTGCCACAATCTTATTACCCAGCCAGCTTTGAAAATGGAGCTTGTCACATACCTCAGAAACTAAGGAGCCTTGCTGAGCCGGGACCATTTCTCCCAACTATTGCCTACATTGCAGGAGAATGAACATATTTGCATTCTGCAACATGACCCTACCAACAAGAAAAAATATCCTGCTTCTCTACATAAAATTCTAGCTTGAAATAGCCTAAAATTAACAGATTAATATTCCATTGTACACCACAATGCAGATTTATTTTCAAAATATCCTTCATATAAATTACATTTGAGCAATATTAGGTTTCAAAAATATAAAAGGCTGGGGAAGAGAAGATGGTAGCCGAATAGGCAGACCTTTCGTGCACCTCCTTTCAGGGCCAAACTGGAAATAAAACTAAATTGGGGAACATTCACCTGGAATTACCAACTGAGATCCAACAGTGAAGGAGACTTACATCAAGGAAGGACAGAAAATACCTGGAAAATACCTGGAATAGTAGGAAGGGCAAGGTCGTGGGAGGTGACCCAGCTTCCATGGGCAGCAGGCTGAGAGTGAGGAAGGATCTCTCAACTATGGGAAGGTTATTTCCCTGAGAATATCATGACCAGGAACCCAGGCTGGACTCCACAGCCCAGAGCTCCAGAGCCAAGACCAGTGGCCCACATAATATCCAGCTGTGACAGGCAGCAGGACTTCTAGCTGCCTGGGAGATGGGAGCTACTACTGGAGCCAATTGGAGAAAATGCTTCAATTTGTTGTTGTTGTTGTTGTTTGTTTTTAACCCGGAGCACAGGAGTTTCATTTGCAGCTACTCACCTGAGGCTTTGGTGTAGGAAGGATGGTGCGAACTTGAGGTGCCAAAGGAGAGGCTGGGGTGGGAAGTATTGGGGGGAGACATGGAAAAGCAACAGCTAGTAGTCCTGCATTTGGTCATTACCCCCCACCACCAAACCAAAAGAGCCATTTTTCCTGAGAGGTGCTAGCAGTTCAGGAAAAGGAAAACACACACACACACACACAAAACAAACAAACAAACAAAAAAAACCCACCCTAGGTAATACAGCCTGCCACACAATCAGGAGCCCTGCCTGCCAAACCCTGCATCTTTTTTTTCAACTTTTTTTTATAGATTAAGGTATTACATGTGTCCATATCTCCCCATTGCCCCCCAACTCCATTCCTATACATGCCCCCAGCCCCCAGTGTCTTGTGTCCATTGGTTATGCATATATGCATGCATACAAGTCCTTCGGTTGATCTCTTACCTCCCTCCCCCTCCCCAGCCTTCCCGCTGTAATTTGACAGTCTGTTGCTTCTCTGCCTCTGTATCTATCTTTCTGTTCATCAAGTTATAATGTTCTTTATTATCCATAAATGAGTGAGATCATGTGGTATTTTTCTTTCATTGACTGGCTTATTTAGCATAATGATCTCCAGTTCCATCCATGCTGCTACAAATGTTAAGAATTCATTCTTTTTTAAAGCAGCATAGTATTCCATTGTGTAGATGTACCACAGTTTTCTAATCCAGTCATCTGCTTATGGGCACTTAGGCTGTTTCCAAATCTTAACTATGGTGAATTGTGCCGCTATGAACATAGAGGTGCATATATCATTTCTGATTGGTGTTTCTAGTTTCTTGGGATATATTCCTAGAAGTGGGATCACTGGGTCAAATGGGAGTTCCATTTTTAGTTTTTTGAGGAAACTCCATACTGTTCTCCACAGTGGCTGCACCAGTCTGAATTCCCACCAGGAGTGAAGGAGGGTTCCTTTTTCTCCACATCCTCGCCAGCACTTGTGGTTTGTTGATTGTTGATGATAGCCATTCTGACATGTGTGAGATGGTATCACATTGTCATTTTGATTTGCATCTCTCTGATGATTAGGGACTTTGAGCATGTTTTCATATGTCTCTTGGCCTTCCTTATGTCCTCTTTTGAAAAGTATCTACTTAAAAAAAAAAAGAAAAGTATCTATTTAAGTCTTTTGCCCATTTATTGATTGGGTTGTTTATCTTCCTTTTGAAGGAAGAGAGTGGGCATCCCTGTCTTGTTCCTGTTCTTTTGTTAAGTTCTATGAGTTCCCTGTAAGTGTTGGAGATTAAACACTTATCTGAGATAACATTGGCAAATATGTTTTCCCATGCAGTGGGCTTTCTTGTTGTTTTGTTGATGGTTTCTTTTGCTGTGCAGAAGCTTTTTATTTTGATGTAGTCCTATGTGTTTATTTTTTCTTTAGTTTCTATTGCACTAGGAGCTGTATGGGTGAAGATATTGCTTCAGCAAATGTCCGAGATTTTGCTGCCTGTGGATTCCTCTAGTATTTTTATGGTTTCCCGTCTTATGTTTAAGTCCTGTATCCATTTTAAGTTTATTTTTGTGTATGGTGTAAGTTGGCATCAAGTTTCTTTTTTTTTTTTTTTTGCATCTATCCAACACCATTTATTGAAGAGACTATCTTGACTCCATTGTATGTTCTTGCCTCCTTTGTCAAATATTAATTGAGCATAGTGTTTTGGGTTGATTTCTGGGTTCTCTATTCTATTCCATTGGTCTATAAGTCTGTTCTTGTGCCAGTACCAGGCAGTTTTGAGAACAGTGGCTTTGTAATACAGCTTGATATCTGGTATTGAGATCCATCCTACGCTCCTCTTCTTTCTCAGGATTGCTGCAGCTATTCGAGGTCTTTTGTTATTCCCGATGAATTTTTGGAGAGTTAATTCTAGGTCTGTGAAATATGCCATTGGTATTTTAATGGGGAGTGCTTTGAATTTATAGATTGCTTTGGGTAGTATGGACATTTTGATGATATTGATTCTACCGCTATGAACGAATTGTGCCGCTATGAACATAGAGGTGCATATATCATCAACACAGTACGCTCTTCCATCTATCTCTTTTTTCAATGTCCTGTAGTTTTCTGAGTAGAGGTCTTTTACCTCCTTAGTTAAGTTTATTCCTAGGTATCTTAATTTTTTTGGTGCAATGATAAATAGGATTGTTTTCTTAGTCTCTCTTTCTGTAAGTTCACTGTTGGTGTATAGAAATGCCATAGATTTCTTGGCATTAATTTTATATCCTGCTACATTGCCAAATTCATTTATTAAGTCCAATAATTTTTGATGGAGTCTTTAGGGCTTTCTATGTACAGTATCATGTTATCTGCAAATACTGACAATTTTACTTCATCTTTTTCAATTTGGATGCCCTTTATTTCTTCTTCTTGTCTGATCGCTGTGACTAGCCCTTCCAGTACTATAGAACAATAGTGGTGAGAGTGGGCATCCCTGTCTTGTTCCTGTTCTTAGGGGAAATGGTTTTAGTTTTTGCCCATTGATTATGATGTTGGCTCAGGGTTTTTCATATATGGCTTTTATTATGTTGAGGTATGATCCTTCTAGATCCACCTTGCTGATCAAGAAGGGGTGTTGGATTTTGTCAAATGCTTTTTCTGCATCAATTGATATGATTTTATCTTTCAATTTGTTTATGTGATCTACCACGTTTATTGATTTGCGGATACTGTACCATCCTTGCATCTCCGGGATAAATCCTACTTGGTCATGGTATATGATCTTTCTGATGTACTGCTGGATCCAATTTGCTAGAATTTTGTTGAGGATTTTGGCATCTATGTTCATGAGGGATATTGGCCTGTAATTCTCTTTCATTGTGTTGTCTTTATCTGGTTTTGCTATTAGGGTAATGCTGGCTTCATAGAAGGAGCTTAGAAGTGTTCTTTCCTCTTGAATTTTTTGGAATAATCTGGGGAGGACAGGTTTTAGTTCTTCCTTGAATGTTTGGTAAAACTCCCCTGTGAAGCCGTCTGGACCTGGGCTTTTGTTTGCTGGGAGTTTTTTGATGACTGCTTCAATTTCTTCCATGGTTATCAGCCTATTGAGATTTTTAGAATCTTCCCGATTGAGTTTTGGAAGGTTGTATTTTTCTAGGAATATGTCCATTTCCTGTAGGTTTTCTAGTTTGTTGGAGTAGAGTTGCTCATAGTATTTTTTTTTTTAACAATCCTTTGTATTTCTGTGGGGTCTGTTGTTATTTAGCCTCTTTCATTTCTGATTTTGTTTATTTGGGTCCTTTCTCTTTGCTTCTTGGTGAGCCTGGCTAGAGGTTCATCAATCTTGTTTATCCTTTCAAAGAATAAGCTCTTGATTTCATTGATCTTTTGTATTGTTTCTTTGGTCTCTATGTCATTTATTTCTGATCTGATCTTTATTATCTCCTTCTTTCTGCTCACTTTGGGCATTTCTTGTTGCTCTCTTTCTAATTCTTTGAGTTGTAGAGTGAGATGATTTATTACCATTTTTTCTTGTTTTTTGAGGTAGGCTTGTAGAGCTATAAACTTCCCTCTCAGGACTGCTTTCATTGTGTCCCATAGATTTTGGGTTGTTGTGTTTTTGTTGTCATTCATTTCCAGGATGCTTTTAATTTCTTCTTTGATCTCTTTGGTAACCCAGTCATTATTTAATAGCATTCTTTTCAATTTCCAAGTGTTTGAGATTTTTGGATTGTTTTTATTGTAGTTTATTTCTAATTTTATGCCATTGTGGTCTGAGAAGATGCTTGATATGATTTCAATCTTCTTGAATTTGGTGAGACTTTGCTTGTGACCCAATATGTGTTCTATTTTTGAAATTATCCCATGTGCACTTGAGAAGAATGTATATTCTGTGGCTTTGGTGTGAAATGTTCTGAAGATGTCAGTTAAATCCATCTGATGTAGTGAGTCATTTAGGATTGCTGTTTCTTTGCTGATATTTTTTCTAGAGGATTTATCCTGTGATGTCAATGGTGTATTAAAGTCCCCTACTATGATTGTATTGTTGATGATCTCTCCCTTGATATCTTCATGGAGTTTTTTTTTTATGTATTTGGATGCTCCTTCGTTGGGTGCATATATGTTTATCAGGGTTATATCCTCTTGTTGTATCGATCCCTTTAGTATTATGAAGTGGCCTTCCTTATCTCTTGTTATGGAGTTTACTTTGAGGTCTATTTTGTCAGATATAAGTATTGCTACCCCAGCTTTTTTTTTTTTTCATTTCCATTTGCCTGAAAGTTATTTTTCCATCCCTTCACTTTAAATCAATCTGTGTGAATCTCTTGTTCTGAGGTGGGTCTCTTGTAGACAGCATATATATGGGTCGTGTTTTTTTTATCCATTCAGCCACTTGATGTCTTTTAATTGGAGCATTTAGTCCATTTACTTTTAAAGTTATTACTGAAAGGTATTTGTTTGTAGTCATATCTATTTTTGTGTCTGTGTTCCTTCTTACCTGTTTATTTCTTCTTTTTACAGTATTCCCTTTAGCATTTCTTGCACTGCTGGTTTGGTGGTGATAAACTCCCTGAGCCTTTTTTTTTGTCTGCGAAGCTCCTGATTTCCCCTTCAATTTTGATTGATAGTCTTGCTGGATAGAGTATTCTTGGATGCAGTCCTTTGCTTTGCAACACTTTGTATATGTCCTTCCATTCCCTTCTAGCTTGCTGTGTTTCTGTTGAGTAATCATTTGATAATCTGATGGGTGTTCCTTTGTAGGTAACTCTCTGTCTCTCTCTTGCCACCTTTAAGATTCTCTCTTTGTCATTTATATTTGCCATCGAAATTATGATGTGTCTTGGTGTGGGTCTTTTGGGGTTGATCCTGCTTGGGACTCTATGTACTTGTGTAACTTTTTTCTTCCCCATATCCAGGAAATTTTCTGTCGTTATTTCTTCCAATAGATTTTCTAATCCTTGCTGCTCTTCTTGTCCTTCTGGCAGCCCTATTATATGTATGTTACTTTGTTTCATGTTGTCCCAAATCTCCCTCAGGCTTTCCTCCTGCTTTTTAATTTTTTCTCCAATTGCTGTTCAGATTGAGTTTGTTTCTGTACCCAATCTTCTAACTCAGTAATTTGGTCTTCTGCTTCTTCTAGTCTACTCTTGAAACTTTCCATGGTGTTTTTGATTGTAGCTATATTACTTTTTATTTCTTCCTGATTCTTGCATAAGTTGTTGATTTTCTCATCCATCTGATGTATGAATTCCATGACCATTACTCTGAATTCTTTTTCAGTCATGTTGCATGCTTCAATTTCACTAATTTCCTTCTTTGGCCACTCCTTATTTTCTTTCCTCTGGGGATGGTGTCATCTCCCCATTATGACTATCACCAGAAGGTTCAAGCTTCAATTTGCTGGACCTGGGCCGTGTGCTGTGGGAACTTCGCACAACCCGTTTCACTGAAGTACTCTGACACTGGGACGTGTGGCTGCCGTGGGTTGGTGGGAACCAGACTTGCCCAGGGTCAGTGTCCCCAGTGTTCAGTGTGGTCTCATGTGGGCACTTAGAATCAGGGACCCTGCCTGCACCACACTGTTGGTATGTGCCGAAAATGATTCCCTTAGCACGTGCCAGGAGTCAGAGTTTCCCTGTGTCTGCACCAAGAATCGAATGTCAGAGTCTCTGTTGTCTTGTGTGGCTTCTTGTTGAGAATCAAGGTCCCTGTGTGTGCATGCACCAAGAATTGGAGTCACTGGCTTTTAGTGTGAATGCGTTTTTAGTCAGGGATCCCAGGAGAACAAGGTAAGAAACAGAGTAAAGTCAGTGGTGCTCAGTGCTGCCTCTTGCGAGGAGAATTTGGGTCCCGGTTACCGTGGGGGACTGTGTTGCACAATAGCTCTGTGGTGTGCTGCGCTGTGGAAACCTGACTTCCATGTGCACTTTTCCAGAATCAAAGTCAGGTGGCATTGCCGCCCTGTGTGGGCTTCGGGTTTGGTCGCCTGATTGTGTGGCGGGGAGCAGATTCCAGTCTCTCAAATTCCAGTAGCAGTGCTGGGGTCTGTGTGCGCTCTCTCTACTGAGCCAAACTGGCTAGGGCTTCGCGCACTCTCAAATTCCCTGAAGGGGTGCTGCGTCCTGAGCGTGTGCTCAAATTCCCTGTAAGGGCATTTCAGCTTGGGTGAGGGGTGGGTCTATCAGTTACTATGACGCTATCCGGGAGCCTGTGGGGAGGGGGATAGGCTCTTTGACTCACAGAAATCTGCTGCTGGGAAGTCTGGATTCTTATTGTCTGTTGGTCTGAAACTGGGATCGCAGTTCTCTGTCCCCAGTGGCTGCAGGGTCCTGGTTTGTGTCTGAGGCCAGGATTCTAGTCTCAAGCAGCTCTGTTTCTCAAAATGGCGTGGTCTCCATGCCCTCACAGGCCATCCATAAGTGTCTGCTTTGTGTGCGGGCCTCCGCCGTCTAAGACTGCCCAGTTTGGCAGCCCCTTGGAGGACCTGCAGAATCTAACTCTCCCTAGCTCATACACACACACACACCACACGTCTACACTCTCCTCTATGGTAAGGTGACCAGATTTTAACATTGGTAAAGCAGCGGCACACCATTGATGGGGGGGGGGGGAGGAAGGGGTGTTCTTGATTAAAAATTTGGTCTATATGTAGAAACAAAAATTTTCATAGAACGCAAAAATAGTATTGTAATATATTTTCTTAAATTTCAACATAAGTACAATTTACAAATATAATAAAAATTATGTATAGTATGATTTTATTCTTTTGCATATTTCTCATTTGAGTGAATTTTTTTTCATCGATTGCTGTCGTTGTTTAAAAGGTCATGAATTTGCCATAATGTAAGTCGTAAGTGTCACTTTCAAGGCCGGCGCTAGACTTTTTGCTGCCACTATAAAATATAAATAATACGAGTACTGTCTACCAAATTCAAGAAAATTTATATATTTATGAAATAAATAAATAAATTACTTACCTAAATTATCTGAATAGCTGATTTGTAATGACATCACTTGTTTAACTAGCTTACTAGCATGCAGTACGATGTGTATCATCTGAGAGACAGTTACAAAATGTTTTCGTCGTTGCCAATCCCAAAAAAATGCCATTGTTCATTAAATCCAAACAATGGTGGTCGAATTCTAACAACTGATCAACAATGAGAACTTTGATAAACAGTTCTCGATAATCAGTTCTCAACAATTATTTGTTATTATTAAAGTTTAACATTATAAAATTAACAAAAATGATATAAAACTCATATCCTGGCTAAATAGCCACATAGCCGCCGAAAACCGTATATTCCCTTCCCGTTCTCCCACCGTTCCCTAGCTTGTGCATTCTTTCCAAAAATCGGGACTTTTTTAAAACGCCGCAGGACAAATTGTCACCAAAAGCGGGACGTCTAGTCACCTTACTCTATGGGTTCCTCACTCTCTCACACTCTCTCCCTCCCTACCTTCCTGCCGATCACCATCATTGGGGATTGCTTTTTTGTCTTCCCATGGTTTGCTGTAACGTTTTAATTGTAGGTCCGATTGCTTTGCTACCCAGGTTCTTTTGGGGATGGTGCTACTGCTGTGATCTTTCAGGCCTCCTGGGCTTGGTAATCTAGTGTAGCTTCCTACTTGAGCTATTTTTTTTTTTATGTAGTCCTGCGAGCTGGAAAGGTATAACTGCGGTGTCTAGAAGTCAGCAGCCGTGGAGGAGGGTGTCCCAATTTTTGCTGTTTTGTGCCCTTAATTGAAATCCTGCGTGCCCAGCGGGGACTCACAGTGGCATCCAGGGACCGTCTGTTGGGGTGATGGGGCTCAGGACGCCTGTGCTCTGGAAAGGTGTGACTGTGGTGTCCAGAGTTCTGCAGTTGTGGGGTGGGCAGACTCAATTTTTTGCTGCCGCACCTGTGGTGGATAGGTGCATGCTCCCAGTGTCGGCTCACAGGGGCACCCACAGTGCGTTTGTAAGCAAGAGGCATTGAAGCAATCTGAAGGGCCCTGGCTCTGAAGCCGCGTAATTGAGGCATATGTGGCCAGAAATGCAGGATGATTGAATTCAGAATTTCTACTGCGGGGGGAGGGGAGGCAGTGCATCCCTGTTTGTCCAAGATCACACAAAACGAGAGCTCATAGCAGCTCCCACGAGCACCCTGTGGATATATGGGCTCAGGGTGCCTGCCCGTAGAAAATGCGTGACTGTGGTGGTGTGTTTGCCGATGCAGAGCTCTGACTCACTCTGAGGGGCCCTGGCACTGAAGTTACACAGCTGGGGTGTCTGTGGGCAGTTATTCAGCACACCCTGCATCTTAATCTTTTTAGAGGAAACAGCAACAGAGGTCAAGCCTAGGGGTTTGAATAGTCTCAGGAAGCATCAGTGACTGGATTGAGGGTGGGGCCATCTGCTCCACTATCCCAGAAACCTGACTGATGCTTCCCCCTCATAGGAGTGCTGATAAAAACTCCTGGTATCCAGCTAATCCCACTGGACTGCATACAAAGATCTCTGCCTATATGAGGGCAGAGTAATATTCTGGGACAGTCTCAGAGGAGTATCTCTGTAATGGGGAAGCACATCTATCAATTTCCCTGATATCTGGACAGCACTTCCCCCTCATGGGAGATCTGAAAGTCTAGACTCCTAGTTCCACCTAAAGCCCTGTCAGAGACAGACTTTTGAGTAATTAAGATTGACAGCAGGCTGGCAGGCAAAGGTGTGTGGAGGTGAAGCCCAGGGAACCTGGGGGAAGTTTTCTGACTCATCCTTGAGCCCTGTCCTGCTAACAAACGGGTGTTAGAGTGCAGCTTGGCACCTCCCATAAACAGCCAAGTCCTGTGGAGGCACACACACACACAGTGGATCTCTTGGAGCTTCAAACAGATTGTTGAAAGCCAAAAGAGGACAGTTTCCAACAGTGGCTAGCACATAGGTACTTCCAAGGAGCCCAGATATGGAAGATAGAACAGTCAGCCACAGTCATCAGAAGAGCAGGATCCAAAGGGATCTCCAAAGAGTCTGAGACAAACACCACTTCTTTATCTATCTGCTTTATTGATTTGTTATTATTTTGGTCTCTATTGTTCCTTTCATATATCTAATTTTTTTCTTTTTCGTTATCCTGCTCAATTCTTTTTCTTTTTTTTCTCCTCCTTTTTCATCTTTTCTTTTTTTCTTATTTTAAGTACACCGGCTATCTCCTCTATCATACTTTTCATATTTTTTCTTCCTCTTTTTTTATACCATTTTCCTTCCCTATTCTTTTTTTTTCCTAATCCTCACCTGAGATTATTTTTTTCATTGATTTTTAGACAAAGTGGAAGGGAGGAAATATATGGGGGGAGAGAGAGAGAAGCATCAACATGAGAGACACATCAAATGTTTTCCTTCACCCTCACTCTGACCAGGGTCAGGGATTGAACCTGCAACTGAGATATGTGCCCTTGATTGGGAACAGAACCTGTGACCCTTTATTCTGCTGACCAAATCTCCAACCACTTAGTGAAACCTGTCAGGGCTCCTTCCCCTATTCTTTATTATTATTTTCTTTATTTCATCTCTGCCCCTTCATATCCTTTATTCTTCCCCCTACCCCATTTTTTCTCTTTTCTTCTATCATTCATGTTCTATTTTCTCTTTCATAATTCTCTTCTCTTTTGTGGTTGCTTTTGTTGTTGTTTTAGGGGTATTATGTATGTTTTGTTTTGTTTCTATTGTTCCTTGTTTTATTTTGTTGTACTTTATTCTGTTCTGTCAGCACCTTTACAACAGTTCACATGACATGGTCAGAAGTGAGCTTCACTGCAAGCCAGCCAAGAGGAGGTTCCATCTAAGAATGGGACAACAATATTCAAGACCCAATTATCACATAACAGAAATAACTCAAAAGGTACATTCATAGAGCATCCAGCTCAGGAGATCTAAGATACTCTACCACTGGGTCCCACAAAGCACCTACTACATAAAACCAACCCACAAAGACTGGGAGGCATAGCAGTGTAATCTAATACATAGAAAACTTACAAAGGAACAAAAAATGGGGAGAAAAACAACCCCAAAATAAAAGAGAAGGAATTGTCAGAAAATGAATTAACTGAAATGAAGGCAAGAAATTTGTCAGATAAATAATTCAAAATAATGGTAATAAGTGTGCTCAAACAACTTAGTGAGAACTACAAGCAACTTAATGTGAACTTTATAGAACTTTGTCAGAACACCAGCATTATAAAAATATATTAAAAATAAATTAAAGGGTAGAAACCATGAATAAGAGTCAAGTGGAAATAAAGAATGACATAGCTGAAATAAAAAAATAAACTGAAAGGAATCAACAGTAGACTACAAGAAACAGAGGACCAAATCAGTGAATTAGAATACAAGGTAGAAAAAAACACCCATTCAGAACAATAATTTGGAAAAAATTAAAAATCAAGAGGACAGCTTAAGGGAGCTTTGGAACAACATGAAAATTAACAAGCTCCGCATAATAGGAGTACCAGAAGGAAGGAATTTGAGCAAGGAATAGAGAATCTGTTAAAAAAAAAATGACAGAAAATTTCTCTAACCCGGTGAAGGAATAGCACTCAAGTTCAGAAAACACAGAGTATCCAAATCAAAATGAACCCCAAAATACCCACACCTATATACATAATAATTAAAGTGGAAAATGTTAAAGAAAAAGAAAGAATCTTAAAGGCAGCAAGGGAAAGACAGAAAGTAACCTTCAAGAGAGTTCCCATTAGACTGTCATCTGATTTCTCAATAAAAACACTTCAGGCCAGAAGGGTGTGGCATGAAGTATACAAAGTAAAAAAAGCCAAGGGATTGAACCCAAGACTACTCTATCCAGCAAGGCTATCATTCAAAATTGAAGGTAAAATGAACTTCACAGACCCTCCCCCCCCCAAAAAAAAAGGCTAAAAAAGTTTATTCCCACTAAACCAGCACTGCAAGAAATGCTAAAGGGACTGTTGTACAAAGAAGAAATAAAAAAGAACACAGGCATAAAGGATAAGAATGGCAAAAAATAAGTGCCTATGAATAACAACCATATGTTGCAGATAAGCTGCCAGGCGGCCTGGGGGTATAATCACTTGGGAACTCAGAGGATTCAGAAGAGGAGCCTTTAATGCAGAATTGCATATACGCTAGTGCGGTGACTCAGGGGAATCAACCTCCAAAGCCTGAGTGATGAATACAGAGGAAGCTTTCTTTTTATCCCCTTTAGTTTCTTAGTCCCCCAAATATGGATCAGGCTTCTGGAATTTTTGTGGGCTTTGCAGCTCCCTGTGGGTTGGGATGGGGAAGTGAGATTACATCTAAAGGCCTGGCCTGGCTGGCACCAGTGTTGCCAATCCCCTGTGGGGGTTGTGTATGGTTCATGGTTTATGGACTCTGTAAAATGGGAGTATTCTGGGAAACAGGTTCTGCAAGGCAGGACAAGCTTCATAGATAAGACTGGAGCTAATTATCTACTAGCAAGAATGTGCATCAGAATACTGGTTGCTGGCACAGATTCAGATTGCTAGCCCCTCAAATGTCTTATAGTATTCCCCTTCACATAAATGTAAATGGCTAAAATGCTCTAATAAAAATACCTAGGGTAGCTGAATGGATAAGAAAACAGAACCCATATATACGCAGTCTATAAGAGGCCCAACTCAGAAAAAAAGACTCACATAGGGTGAAAGTGTAAGGATTGAAAAAAATTCCATGCAAATGAAAAGGATAAAAAGCTGTTTTGGCAATACTCATATCTGCCAAAATATACTTCAAAGTAAGTCCATAACAAGAGACAATGAAAGCCACTTCATAATACTAAAAGGATCAACACAACAAGATGCTATAATGCTTGTAAACATACAGGAGCATCCAAATATATTTTTAAAATTCTGCAGGATTTTAAAGGAGAGATTGAAAGCAATAAAATCATAGAAGGGGACTTCAATAAACTATTTAACCCTATAAACCTGCACTGACATAACTGGATAGATCTTCTAGACATAAAAGCAACAAGGAAACGGTGAACCTAATCAATATGGATTTAATTAAAATTTACAGAATATTTTACACCAAAACTGCAGAATACACATTCTTCTCAAGTGCACATGGGACATTCTAAGAGATACGCAACATGTTAGGACACAAAATAAGTCTCTAAAAATTCAAGAAGATTAAAATCATATTAAACATCTTCTCAGATGACAATGACATGAAGCTATAAATCAACTATAATCAAAACATCACAAAATATTCAAACATATGGAGACTAAATAGCATGTTATTAAACAATGAATGGGTTACCAATGAGATCAAGTAAGAAATAAAAACTTCATGGAAACAAATGAAAATGAACACACAACAACCCAAAATCTATGGAACACAGAAAAAGCAGCAATGAGAGGGAAGTTCATAGCACGGCCAACTTCAAAAAACAAGAAAAATTAACAATAAACTATTTAACCTTACAACTTAAAGAATTATAAAGACAACAAGAATAGCCCAGGGTAAATAGAATGAAGGAAATAGTACAGATCAGAGCATAAATAAATGCCACAGAGCACAAAAAAACAAGCCTAGTCAGTTTGCTTAGTGGTTGAGCATTAACCCATGAACCAGGAGGTCATGGCTCAATTCCCATTCATGGTTTAGGCCTAGGTAGTGGGCTTGATTCCCAGTAAGGTGTGGGCAGGATTCAGTCAATTGATAATTCACTCTCATCATTGATATATTTATCTCTCTCTTGCTCCCCCTTCCTCTCTGAAATCAATTAAAAAAAACACATTTAAGAAAAGAGACTTAAAAAATTACAAAAGATAATGAAACCAAGACTTGGTTCTTTGAAAAGATAAACAAGATTGATAAACACTTTCCCAGACTCACCAGGAAACGAATAGAGAGGACCCAAATAAATATAATTAGAAACAAAAGAGGTGAAGTAACAACCAACACACAGAAATAAAAAGGATTGTAAGAACATACTGTAAACATCTATATACCAACAAGCTGGACAATGTGGACAAAATGGAAATTTTTCTAAAAAAATAAAATCTTCCCAAATGGAACCAGGAAGAAACAGAAAACCTGAATTGACATGCAATAGCAAATGAAATTGAAATAGCAATTAAAAAAAAAAACTTCCAGAAAAAAACAAAAAACAGGTCCAGATGGATTCACAGGGGAGTTTTACCAAACAGACAAATAATAATAAACACTACCATTCTTAAACTATTCCAAAATAATCCAAGAGGAAGGAAAAATTCCAAACTTTTTTATGAGGCCAGCATTATCTTAATTTCAGAATCAGATAAAGACACTACAAAGAAAGAGAATGACATGCCAATATCCCTGATAAACATAAATGTTAAAATCCTCAACAAAATATTAGCAAATAGGATCCAGGAATATATTAAATAGATCATACACCATGACCAGGTGGGATTTATTCTGGGAATGCAAGGCTGGTCAAATATTTGAAAATCAATAAATGTGATACATCACTTAAACAAATTGAAAGACAAAAATCATATGTTCATATCAGAAAAAAAATAGATGCAGAAAAAACATTCCACAAAATCCAAAAACCATTTAAAAGGCTAATATGCTAAGTGTCCAACCATCCGACCAGTTGCTATGATATGCACTGACCACCGGGGGCAGACACTCAATGCAGGAGCTGCCATGATATGCACAGAGAAATGGCACCATGGACCTGACACCCACAAAGCAACAATCAGCTTTCCCCAAGTGGTACACAGGCCCCACCACCACCCCGCTGTGACAGCCCACCAAATTGCAACCAATGCTGCCGAGACCCCAAGGCACAAAATGTGGCCCACAGCCCAAGCCCAGCCTGAAAACAGTGGCTGTGGGCACTGGAAAATGATGTCACATAGCAATGCCTGGCTTCCTCTCCCTAGTGACAACTAGCCTCCTTGCAGTTTCTTCAGCTCAGGAACATGACTTGCTTTATAGCCAAGTGGAAACATTTACACTTCACCAAATGTGTGTGAAGTGTTTTTCCATGCCCCATCTCATTTGATCCTCACAGAAGTCCTGGAGTAGGTAGATAGGAGACTCGAGAGAATCCTATTTTCTTTTCATTAGCTGGAAAATGGAGAGTTAGAAAGCTTAGAAACTTGACCTGACTGAAAAGAAGTAAGAATTGGTGGACCTTGAAAATTACTTCAGGTTTTCTCACTGCGCAGAATATAGTCAAACACTAATGCAGCTCAATATTTAACCCTTTGTTCTCCTTGCGTGATCTACAATAATAATCTGCTTTATGTTGATATTTACTGCTCTGTTCCTGAAAATTACCTGAAAGAGAGGTTGGGGTGCTTCATGGGACTGGAAAAAGTTTAGCTATATCAGAAAGCAGGTCTAATTAAGCAAGTTTATTCTATATCTATAAAAGGCTAAGTTGACTTGCACATATGTGATACATATAAAGCTCTCAGCTGGTGCCAATCACACACATGTGTTTCGATATGTCATTGTCAATCATGAATTTGGTTGATACTTCTATTATCGAGAAAGGGCAAATGGCAATATTTAAATATTTCTTCTAATTAATTTCCTTTCAATGTGCACAAATTCGTGCACTGGGCCACTAGTATTTGATAAAAACTCTCATCAAAGTGGGAAGATAAGGATCATACCTCAACATAATAAAGGCCATATATGACAAAAATATGGCCTACATCATACTCAATGGGCAAAAATTAAAACTGTTTCCTGTGAGAACAGGAACAAGACAAGGTTGTCCACTTTCATCTCTTTTATTCAACATGGTACTAGAAGTTTTAGCCATAGTGATCAGATAAGAAGAAAAATAATGGTATCCAAATTGGAAAAGAGGATGTAAAACTGTCATTATTTGAAGATGAGATTGTACATAGAAACGCCTAAAGACTCTACCAAAAAACTACTAGATTTAACATATGAATTTAGCAGGATAAACAATTAACACCCAGAAACTGATGGGATTTTTATACACCAATAATGAACTCTCAGAAAGAAAAATAAAAAAAGAACCAATCCCACTTACCATTCTAATGAAAAACAATGGGATACTTAGGAATAAACTTAACCATGGAGGTAACAGAACTATACTCAGAAAACTAAATGATGTTGAAAAAATAAATTGAGGAAGATATAAATAAGTTGAAGAATATACCATGTTTATGGATTGGTAGACTAACATCATTGAAATTTCCATAGTACCCAAAGCAATCTATAGATTTAATGCAATCCTTATCAATATACTAATGGCATAATTTACAGATCTAGAACAAATGCTCTAAAATTTTATGTGAAACAAACAAAAAGAACCTGAATAACCACAGTAATCTTGAGAAAGAACCACAAAGTTGCTAGGATCACAATATAAGATATCAAGGTATACTACAAAGCAACTGTAATAAAAAGAGCCAGGCACTGGCACAAGGAGAGGCACATAGATCAATGTAACAAAACAAAGAACCCAGAAATCAACCCAAACTATTACACTCAATATTTGACAAAGGAGGCAATAACATACAATCGAGTAAAGACAATCTCTTCAACAAGTGGTTCTGGGAAAACAGGACAGACACATGCATAAAAATGAAATTAGACCACCAGTTTACACCATACACAAGAATAAACTCAAGGTGGATAAAATACTTAAATGTAAGGCATGAAAACATAACAACCTTAGAGGCGAACATAGGCAGTAAAATCTCACACATCTCACATAGCAATATGTTTACAAATATATCTCTAGGGCATAGGAAACTGAGGAGAAAATAAACAAATGAGACTACATCAAAATAAAAAGCTTGTGCACTGCAAAAGAAACTATCAACAAAATAATAAGAGAGCCCACTGCATGAGAGAACATATTTGCCAATGATACATATGATGATTGGTTAATTTCCAAAATTTATACGGAATTCATACAACTTAACAAAAGGAAGACAAACAATCCAATTTTAAAAATGGGAAAAGAACATAAATAGACACTGCTCCAAAGTGGACATACAGAAAGCCAAGAGACATATGAAAAAATGTTCAAAGTCACTGTAATCCAAGAGATGCAAATCAAAATGACAATGAGATATCACCACACACCTGTCAGGATGGCTATTATAAACAAATCAACAAACAATAAGTTCTGGTGAGGATTTGGAAAAAAGAAACTCTAGTCCATTGCTGGTGGGAATGCAGATTGGTGCATCCACTTTGAAAAACAGTATGAAGTTTCTTAAAAAATTAAAAAAAATGGAACTTCCATTTGGCCCAGCGGTCCCACTTCTGGGAATATATCCTAAACAACCTAATCAGAAAGAATATATGCACTCCTATGTTCATAGAAGCATTATTTACAATAGCTAAGATTTGGAAACAGCACAAGTGCCAATCCAAAAAATCAATAAATCAGTAGATGAATGGATAAAAAAGCTGTGATACATTTATACTATTGAATATAATGCAGCTATAAAAAAGAGGGATCTCTTAGCCTTTGGGACAGCATGGATGGACACAGATAATATTATGCTAAGTGAAATAAGCCAATATGAGAAAGACAAATATCACATGATCTCACTTATTTGTGGAATCTAATGAACAAAATGAATTGAGCAACAAAATAAGATTCAAAGCACAGAGTAATGGAATAGACTGACTCAACTCGATGTGGGTTTGGGGGTTCAAGAAGAGATAAACCATAGAATTTATATACTTACATGCATAGCCCATGGACATGGGCAATAGGGTAGTGAAGACCTGAGGGTGGGGGCTGGTTAGGAGGTGAAAGGAGTTGGGCACGGGGGGGGGGGATGGGCAATATCTATAATACTATCAACAATAAAAATATACTTAAGAAAAAGAAAGAAATAACCAATTAGAATAGCAAGTAGAAAAAAAAGAATTAAAAAGCAGGGCGATAGCTTAAGCAAGCTCTGGAACAACATGAAATGAAACAACATTTGCATTATAGGAATACCAGAAAGGGAAGAAGGTGATCAAGGAACAGAGAACTCGTTTGACAAAATAGTTTCAGAAACTTCCCCAACTTGGAGAAGGAAAAAGTCACACAACTTCATGAGGCACAGATAGGCCCAATCAAGATGAACCCAAAGAGACCCACACCTAGACACATCATAATTAAAATGGAAAACATTAATGAAAAAGAAAGAATTTTAAAGGCAGCAAGAGAGAGTCAGAAAATTACCAACAAAGAAGTTACCATTAGAATGTCATCTGACATCTCCATAGAAACACTTCAGGCCAGAAGCAAGGGGCATGAGTATTCAAAGTAATTAAAAGCAAGGGTTTAAATACAAGAGTATTGTATCTAGTAAGGATATCATTTAAAATTGAAGGTGAAATAAAAGGCTTTTCAGAAAAAAATGTTATAAGAGTATATTATAACCAAACAAGCAATGCATGAAATTTTAAAGGGACTGATTAAAAAGAAGAAGAAAAGGGTATAGAAAGGATCATAGGCATAAACAAAATAAAATGGCAATAAAGAAATACCTATCAGTAATAACCTTAAATGTAAATGGATTGAATGCTCCAGTGAAAAGACATAGGATGACTGAATTAATAAGAACACATGAATCATATATATGCTGTTTACAAGAGACCCACATAAAAACAAAAGATACACACAGAGAGTGATAGGATGGAAAAAACATATTCCATGCAATTGGAAAGGAAAATAAAGCTGACAAAAAATACTTCAAAACAAAGACCATAACAAGCTAAAAATAAGGCCACTACATAACACTAAAGGAGATGATTCAACAAGAAAATGTAACCATTGTAAACATATATGCACCCAATACAGGAGCATCCAAATATAAAACAAACAAACAAAACACTTGATGGACTATAAGGAAGAGACTGGCAGCAGTACAGTCATAGTAGGGGGCTTTAATACCCCACTGACATCACTGGATATGTCTTCCAGATGAGAAATCAACAAGGAAACAGAGGCCTTAAATGACACACTAGATCAGATTAATCTAACTGATATTTACAGAACATTTCACCCCAAAACAACAGAATATACATTCTTCTCAACTACACATGGAACAGTCTTAAAGGCAGAACACATGCTCAGACACAAAACAAGTCTATACAAATTCAAGAAGATTGGTACCATACAAAGCATCTTTACAGATCACAATGATATGAAGTTAGAAATTCACTACAATAAAGAAATGCAAAAACACTCCAATACATGGAGGCTAAATAGCATGTTATTAAACAATGAATGGGGTACATATAAGATCGAGCAAGAAATTAAAAACTTCCTGGAAACAAATGAAAATGAGCACACAACCACCTCAAACCCATGGGACATTGCAAAAACAGACTTGACAGGGAAGTTCATAGCATTACAGGCCTACCTGGAGAAACAAGAAAAAGCGCTAATAAACTATGTAACCCTACAACTAAATGAATTAGAAAGAGAACAGCGAGAAAAGCCCAAAAGTAGAAGGAAGGAAATAATAAAGATCAGAGTGGAAACAAATGACTTTGAAAATAAAAAATAAAATAAAAAATGGTACAAATGATCAATAAATCTAAGAGCTGGTTCTTTGGAAAGATAAATAAGATTGATTTCCTTTAGCCAGACTCATCAAAAAACAAAGAGAGAGGACCCAAATAAATAAAATCAGAAATGAAAGCGGAAAAGTAATGACTGACACCACAGAAATACAAAGGATTGTAAGTAAGTACTATGAACAACTATATGCCAACAAACTGGACAACCTGGGCAAATGGACAAATTCCTAGAAACAAAATCTTCTAAAACTCAATCAGGAAGAAGCAGAAAACCTGAATAGGCCAATACAACTGATAAAATTTAAGCAGTAATTAAAAAAAAACTACCAGCAAACGAAAGTCCTGGACTGATGGATTTACAGGTGAATTTTACTAAACATTCAAAGAAGAACTAATACCTATCCTCCTCAAATTATTCCAAAAAATTCAATTGGAATGAACACTTTCAAGTATTTTAAAAAATAATTCTTTATTGTTGAAAGTATTATATATGTCCTTCACACACCCTGCTCCATCGACCCTGTCCAGCCCACTTCCTCCCCCATCCCCAGGTCTTCACTACCCTATTGTCTGTGTCTATGGGTTATGCATATATACATACAAGGTCTTTGGTTGATTACCTCCCACCCACCTACCATCTACCACCTTCCCTCTGAGATTCTGCACTCTCATTCATGCTTCTATGCCTCTGGGTCTACATTGTTCATCAATTTATTTTGTTATTAGATTCCACATATGAGTGAGATCATGTGATACTTGTCTTTCTCAGACTGACTTATTTCACTTAGCATGATGCTCTCCAGGTCCTTCCATGCTGTTTCAAAGGGTATGGATTCTTCTTTTTTTTATTTTTTTATTTTTCCTTGTATAGTTTATTGTCTAATACTAGGGAATGGATTCTTCTTTATACTGATGCATAGTATTCCATGGTGGAAATGTACCTTTTTTATATACTTATCTATTAACTAGAGGCCTGGTGCACAACATTCATGCACTGGGAGAAAAGGGGTCCATCAGCTTGGCCTTTGCCCTCTTGCAGTCCAGAACCCCTTGGGGATGTCCGACTGCCGGTTTAGGCCTGCTCCCTGTGACATAACCTGAGGGGTCCTTCGTACTGCTGTGGAGATGGGAAAAGTTCCTGCCACCGCCGCTGGGCTCGCCAACCATGAGCCCGGCTTCTGGCTGAGCTCTTGTGTTGAGCATCTTCCCCCTGGTGGTCAGTGCATGTCATAGTGACTGGTCATTCTGCTGCTTGGTTGATTTGCATATTAGGATTTTATTGCATAGGATGGGCACTTGGGCTGTTTCCAGATCTTAGCTATTGTAAATTGTGCTGCTACAAACATAGGGGTGCATACATTATTTCTAATTCGTGTTTTGGATTTCTTAGGATATATTCCTAGAAGTGGGATCACTATGTCAAATAGCAGTTCCATATTTAACTTTTTGAGTAAACTCCATACTGTTTTCCATGATGGCTGCACCAGTGAGCATTCCCACCAGCAGTATACTCAGTTTCCCTTTTCTCCACATCTTCGCCAACACTTGTCACTTGTTGATTTGTTTATGGTAGCCACTCTGACAGGTGTGAGGTGATACCTCATTGGCATTTTAAATTGCATCTTTCTGATGATCAGTGACATTTAGCATTTTTAAAAATGTCTCTTGACCATCTATATGTCCTATTTGCAGAACTCCCTAGGTACTTTGCCCATTTTTAATTGGGTTGTTTCTGTTCTATTTGTTAAGTTGTATGAGTTCCTTATATATTTTGGATATTAACCCTTTATCAGATATATCATTGCCAAATATGTTCTCACATACAGTGGGCTTCCTTTTCATTTTGTTGATGGTTTCTTTTGCAGTGCAGGAGCTTTTTATTTTAATGTAGTCCCATTTGTTTATTTTCTCCTCAGTTTCCTTTTCCCTAGGCCAGTGATGGGCAACCTTTTGAGCTTGGTGTGTCAAACTTCGCCAAAAAACTGAGCATAACTCGGGTAGTGTGTCACTTTGAGGAAAAAACTAACTCCAAGACTCTAGTTGCAAATGTTTCATCCTTAGGGAGCAGCAAATGTCTCATCCTTGGCATGCGGCTGCGTGTCATCAGAAATGGCTACGTGTCAGTGCTGACACGCGTGTCATAGGTTCGCCATCACTGCCCTAGGCAATGTATCCATAAACACATTGCTACGAGAGATGTCTGAGATTTTGCTGCCTATAGTTTCTTCTAGGGTTTTTATGGTTTCCAGAATTACATTCAAGTCTTTTATGCATTTTGAGTTTATTCTTGTGTGTGGTGTAAGTTAGTGATCTAGTTTCATTTTTTTGTATCTGTCCAATTTTCCCAACACCATTTATTGAAGAGACTCTCTTGACTCCATTGTATGCTCTTTTATCCTTTGTCAAATATTAATTGAGTGTAATGGCTTAGGTCCATTTATGGATTCTCTGTTCTGTTTCATTGATCTACATGCCTGTTCTTGAGGCAGTACCAGCCTGTTTTGATTACAGTGGCTTTGTAGTATAACTTGAAATCTGGTATTGTGATTCCTCCAACTTTGTTTTCTTTCTCAAGATTGCTGCAGCTCTTTGGGGTCTTTTTGATTCCATATAAATTTTTAGAGTATTTGTTGTAGATCTGTGACATATGCTGTTGGTATTTTAATGGGGATTGCATTGAATCTGGATTGTCAGGTAATTTAGACATTTTAATGATGTTGATTCTAGAAGCCCATGAACACGGTATATTCTTCCACTTGTTTATGTCTTCCTCTATCTATTTTCTCAACATTCTGTATTTCTCTGAGTACAGGTCTTTTGCCTCCTTGGTTAATTTTATTCCTAAGTATTTTATTTATTTTTATTTTTTTAATTTCATTATCGATTAAGGTATTACATATGTGTCCTTATTCCCCCTTACATCCACCTCCCATTTATGCCCAAATCCCACTGTTGTCTGTGCACATTGATTAGGCTTATATGCATGCATATAAGTATTTTGGTTGATCTACCCCCCTTACCCTCCCCATCCCCTACCTTCCATGAGGTTTGACGTTCTGATTGATGTTTCTCTGTCTCTGGATCTAGTTTTGTTCATCAGTTTATGTTGTTCATTATATTACACAAATGAGTGAGATCATGTGATATTTGTCTTTCTCTGACTGGTTTATTTCACTTAGCATAATGCTCTCCATCTCCATTCATGTTGTTTCAAATGGAAAGAACTCCTTCTTTTTTACTGCAACGTAGTATTCCATTGTGTAGATGTACCACAGTTTTTTAATCCACTCATCTGCAGATGGGCACTTAGGCTTTTTCCAAATCTTAGCTATGGTGAATTGTGCTGCTATGAACATAAGGGTACATATATCCTTTCTTATTCGTATTTCTAGTTTCTTGGGGTATATTCCTAAAAGTGGGATCAGTGGGTCAAATGGGAGTTCCAGTTTTAGTTTTTTGAGAAAACTCCATACTCTTCTCCACAGTGGCTGCACCAATCTGCATTCCCACCAGCAGTGCATGAGGATTCCTTTTTCACCTCATCCTCTCCAGCACTTGTCATTTGTTGAAATTTGATAATAGCCATTCTGACAGGCGTGAGATGGTACCGCATTGTTGTTTTGATTTGCATCTCTCTGATGATTAGTGACTTTGAGCATGTTTTCATATGTCTCTTGGCCTTCCTTCTGTCTTCTTTCGAAAAGTGTCCATTTAGATCAGTTGCCCATTTTTTGATTGGGTTGTTTATCTTCTTTTTGTTAAGCTGCATGAGTTCCCTGTAAATGTTGGAGATTAAACCCTTATCGTTGATATCATTGGCAAATATGTTCTCCCATGCAGTGGGCTTTCTTGTTGTTTTATTGATGGTCTCTTTTGCTGTGCAAAAGCTACTTATTTTTATGTAGTCTCATTTGTTTATTTTCTCTTTAGTTTCCATTGCCCTAGGAGCAGTATCATTGAAGAAATTGCTTTGGCATATGTCTGAGATTTTTCTGCCTTTGGATTCCTCTAGTACTTTTATCGTTTCCCGTCATATGTTTAAGTCCTTGATCCATTTTTAGTTTATTTTTGTGTATGGTGTAAGTTGGTGGTATAGTTTCATTTTTTTCATCTATATGTCCAATTTTCCCAACACCATTTATTGAACAGACTGTCTTGACTCCATTGTATGTTTATGCCTCCTTTGTCAAATATTTATTGAGCATAGTGATTTGGGTCAATTTCTGTGTTCTCTATTCTATTCCATTGATCTATATGTCTGTTCTTTTGCCAATACCAGGCAGTTTTGAGAACAGTGGCTTTGTAATAGAGCTTGAAATCTGGTATTGAGATTACCCTACTTTGTTGTTCTTTCTCAGGATTGCTGTAGCTATTCGGGGTATTTTTTTATTCCAGATGAATTTTTGGAAAGTTCTTTCTAGGTCTGTGAAATATGTCGTTGGTATTTTAATGGGAAGTGCATTGAATTTATAGATTGCTTTGGGTAGTATGGACATTTTGATGATGTTGATTCTACCAATCCATGAACTTGGTATGTTCTTCCATCTGTTTATGTCTTCCTCTATCTCTTTTTTCAGTGTCCTGCAGTTTTCGGCATGAAGGTCTTTTACTTCCTTAGTTAAGTTTATTCCTAGGTATCTTAATTTTTTTGGTGCAATGGTAAATGGGATTGCTTTTTTAATCTCTCTTTCTGTAAGTCCAGAAATGCCATAGATTTCTTGTCGTTAATTTTGTATCCTGCTACATTGCCGAATTCATTTATCAAGTCTAATAATTTTTTGATAGAATCTTTAGGGTTTTCTATGTACAGTATCATGTCCTCTGCAAATAAGGACAGTTTTACTTCTTCTTTTCTATTTTGCATGCCTTTTATTTCTTCTTCTTGTCTGATCGTAATGGCTAGTACTTCCAGCACTATGTTGAACAGGAGTGGTGAGAGTGGGCATCCCTGTCTTGTTCCTGTTCTTAGGGGAAATGGTTTTAGTTTTTGCCCATTGCCTATGATGTTGACTCTGGGTTTGTTATATATGGCTTTTATTATGTTGAGTTATTATCCTTCTATTTCCATCTTGCTGAGATTTTTTGTCAAGAAAGGGAGTTGGATTTTGTAAAATGCTTTTTCTTCATTAATTAATATGACTATGTGATTTTTATCTGTCAATTTTTTATGTGATGTATCATGTTTATCGATTTGCGAATATTGTACCATCCTTGCATCCCCAGGATAAATCCTATTTGGTCATGGTGTATGATCTTTCTGATGTACTGCTGGATTCAATTTGCTAGAATTTTGTTGAGGATTTTGGAATCTATGTTCATGAAGGATATTGGTCTGTCATTCTCTTTCATTCTGTTACCTTTATCTGGTTTTGGTATTAGGGTGATGCTTGCTTCATAGCATGAGCTTGGAAGTGTTCCTTTCTCTTGAATTTTTTGGAATCGTCTGAGGAGGATAGGTTTTAGTTCTTCCTTGAATGTTTGGTAAAACTCCCCTGTGAAGCCATCTGGCCCCGGGCTTTTGTTTGCTGTAAGCTTTCTGATGACTGCTTCAATTTTTTTCATAGTTATCAGCCTATTGAGATTTTTAGAATCTTCCTGAGTGAGTTTTGGAAGGTTGTATTTCTCTAGGACTGTGTCCATTTCCTCCAGGTTGTCTAGTTTGTTACAATAGAGTTGTTCATAGTATTTTTTAAAAAATAATCCTTTGTATTTCTGTGGGGTCTGTTGTTATTTCTCCTACTTAATTTCTTATTTTGTTTATTTGGGTTCTCTTTCTTTGCTTCTTGGTGAGCCTGGCTAGAGGTTCATCAATCTTGTTTATCCTTTCAAAGAACCAGCTCTTGGATTTGTATTTGTTTTTTTTTTTGGTCTCTATGTCATTCATTTCTGCTCTGATTTTTATTATTTCCTTCCTTCTCCTCGTTGTGGGCTCTTCTTGTTGCTCTCTTTCTAATTCTTTGAGTTGTTGAGTTAGATGATTTATT
The DNA here is from genome assembly GCF_027574615.1 of Eptesicus fuscus. Lineage (NCBI taxonomy): Eukaryota > Metazoa > Chordata > Mammalia > Chiroptera > Vespertilionidae > Eptesicus > Eptesicus fuscus. The sequence continues at coordinate 30,783,375 of NC_072473.1, forward strand.
ACCATTTTTTCTTGTTTTTTGAGGTAGGCCTGTAAAGCTATAAACTTCCCTCTCAAGACTGCTTTCTTTGTGTCCCATAGCATTTGCATTGTTGGGTTTTATTGTCATTAGTCTCCAGGATGTTTTTAATTTCTTCTTTGATCTCATTGATAACCCAATCATTGTTTAGTAGCATGCTATTCAGCTTCCAAGTGTTTGAATTTTTTGGATTGTTTTTATTGTAGTTTATTTCTAATATTATGCCATTGTGGTCTGAGAAAATGCTTAATATGATTTCAATCATTTTGAATTTGGTGAGACTTTGTTTGTGACCCAATATGTGGTCTATTTTTTAAAATGTCCCCTGTGCATTTGAGGAGAATGTATATTCCGTGGCTTTGGGGTGAAATGCTCTGAAGATGTCAATTAGGTCCATGTGATCTAGTGAGTAATTTAGAATTGCTGTTTCTTTGCTGAGTTTTTGTCTAGAGGATTTATCCTGTGATGTCAGTGGTATATTAAAGTCCTCTACTATGATTGTATTGTTGTTGATCTCTCCCTTGATATCTTTCAGGAGTTTTTTTTTTATTGTATTTGGGTGCTCCTGCATTGGGTGCATATATGTTTATCAGAGTTATATCTTTTTGTTGTATCAATCCCTTCATTATTATGAAGCGGCCTTCCTTATCTCTAGTTATGGCCTTTATTTTGAGGTCTATTTTGTCAGATAGAAGTACTGCTACCCCAGTTTTTTTTCATTTCCATTTGCCTGAAAAATGTTTTTCCATTCCTTCACTTTCAGTCTGTATGAGTCCCATTTTCTGAGGTGGGTCTCTTGTAGACAGCATATGTATGGGTTGTGTTTTTTTATCCATTCAGCTACTCGATGTCTTTTGATTGGAGCATTTAGTCCCTTTACATTTGAAGTTATTATTTAAAGGTACTTATTTGTAGTCATTTTTATTTTTTGTCTCTGTATTCCTTCTTACCTTTTTATTTCTTCTTTTTACACCAGTTCCTTTAGTATTTCTTGCATTGCTGGCTTGGTAGTGATAAACTCCCTTAGCATTTTTTTTGTCTGTGAAGCTCCTTATTTCACCTTCAATTTTTAATGATAACCTTGCTGGATAGAGTATTCTTGGATTCAGTCCCTTGGTTTGCATCATTTTGTAAAATTCCTTCCATTATATTCTGGCCTGATGTTTTTCTGTTGAGAAATCATTTGATAATCTAATGGGAGTTCCCTTGTATGTAACTTTCTGTCTCTCTCTTGCAGTCTTTAAGATTCGCTCTTTGTCCTGAATATTTGCCATCGTAATTATGATGTGTTTTGGTGTGGGTCTTTTTGAGTTCATCCTGTATGGGACTCTCTGTGCTTGTGTGACTTTTTTCTTCGCCACATCAAGGACGATTTCTGACATTATTTCTTCAAATAGGTCTTCTAAGCCTTGTTCCTCTTCCTGTTGTTATGGCACCCCTATTATTCGTGTATTGCTTCCTTTCATATTGTCCCATTGTTCCCTTAGGCTATCCTCCTGTATTTTAATTTTTTTCTCCAGTTGCAATTTAGTTTGGCTGTGTTTTGCTTCTCTGTCTTCTAATTCATTAATTCGTTCCTCCGCTTCTCCTAGTCTACTGTTGTAACTTTCCATGGTGTTTTTTATTGGAGCCATATCACTCTTCATTTCCTCTTGATTCTTACATAATTTGTAGATTTTTTTCATCCATTTCTTCTTGATTCGTACATACGGTGTTGATTTTTTCTTCCATCCAGTTTATGAACTCTATGACCCTTATTCTGAGTCCTTTTTCTGACATATTACATGACTCTGTTTCACTTAGCTGCTTTTCTGGCAATTCCTCCTTTTCTTTCCTTTGGGGGTATCTTTGTCTACCCATTTTTGGTCTCACTGACTGATCTAGATGTTGAGTCATGCAGGGGCTGATCCTTTGGTGGCAGTGGCTCCTCGGGCTGTGGTTGCTCCTCGGGTGGTCACAGTAGCAGCTGCTTCTCAGTTGGCAGCGGCTCCTTTGGTGGGTGCTATTTGCAGCAGTGGTGCCTGCTCTGGTTGGTGGAGGAGGCTGATCGTATAGCTGCTGTTCCTTGGACGGGGGTGGGCTGATTATGAGGTTGCTACTCCTTGGATGGGGACGGGTTGCTCGTGTCCTCTGCTCCTTGGACAGGGGCCTAAGTACTTTAATTTTGTCGATGCAATGGCAAATAAGATTGCTTGTCTAGTTTCTCTTCTTGAGAATTTATGATTGGTGTATAAAAAAAGCCATAGATTTTTTGGTGTTGATTTTGTATCATGCTACATTTCCAAACTCATTTATACAATCTGGTAGTTTTTTGTTTTTGTTTTTGTGTGGAGTATTGAGGGTTTTCTATGTACTAGTACCTTATCATGTCATCTGTGAATAGTGAGAGTTTTGCTTTCTCCTTTCCAATTTGTATGCCTTTTATGTTTTCTTCTTGATAGGTCACTGTGACTAGGACTTCCAGTACTATGTTGAATAAGAGAACTGAATGTGGATATCCCTGTCTTAGGGGAAATGGTTTAATTTTTTTCCCATTGAGTATGATTTTGGCCATAAGTTTGTCATACATGACCTTTGTCATGTTGAGATATGCTCCCTCTATTCCCACTTTGCTGAGAGATTTTATCAAAAATGGGTGTTGAATTTTGTCAAATGCTTTTTGTACGTCTATTGATATGATCATGTGATTTTTGTATTTCAATTTGTTTATGTGATGTACCACGTTTATTGATTTGCGATTATCGTACTAGTCTTGCATCCCTCAAAGAAATCCCACTTGGTCATGGTGTATGAATTTTTTATTTTCTTGCTGTATAAAATTTGATAGTATTTTGTTGAGAATTTTAGCATCTATGTTTATCAGGGATATTGGTCTGTAATTCTCTTTCTTTGTAGTGTCCTTATCTGGTTTTGGAATTAGGATAATGCTGGCATCATAAAAAGTTTGAAAGTGTTCCTTCCTCTTCTATTTTTTTTTTGGAATAGTTTGAGAAGTATAGGCTTTAGTGTTTCTTTGAATGTTTGGTAAACTACTCTGTGAAGTTGTCTGGACCAGGGCTTTGTTTGCTGGGTGTCTTGGAATACTGTTTCTATTTCATCAATTGATATTGGCCTATTCATGTTTTCTGCTTCTTGCTAATTCAGTTTTGGAAGATTGATTATTTTAAGAGTTTGTCCATTTCATCCAGGTTGTCCAGCTTATTGGTATAGAGTAGTGCATAGTATTTTCTTACAATCCTTTGTACTTCTGTGGTGTCAGTGGTTACTTTTCTGCTTTCATTTCTGATTTTATTTATTTGGGTCCTCTCTGTTTTTTTGATGAGTCTGGCTAATGGTTCATCAATCTTGTTTATTCTTACAAAGAACCAGATCTTGGTTTCGTTGATTTTTTTGTATTTTTTTTTATTCTCAATGTCATTTATTTCTTCCCTAATCTTTATTATATCCTTCCTTCTGCTTACTCTTGTCTTTTCTTGTTGTTCTCTTTCTAGTTCTTTAAGTTTTAGGGTTAAATAGTTTATTAATTTTTCTTTATTTCATTCATTTTTTTTTTTTTTGAGGTAGGCCTGTAGTGCTATGAACTTCCCTCTTAGGACTGCTTTTGCTGTGTCCCAGAGATTTGGGGTTGTTGTGTGTTCATCCTCATTTTTGTCCTAATAATTTTTTTTATTTTTTTTCTTGATCTTGATGGTAACCCATTCATTGTTTAATAACATACTATTTTGTCTCTATGTGTTTGAAAGTTTTTGGGTGTTTTTATTGTAGTTGATTTCTAATTTCATTCCACAGTGGTCTGAGGAGATGCTTTATATGATTTAAATATTTTTGAACTTGTAGAGACTTGATTTGTGTGTTAACATGTGGTGTATCTATGTGAATGATCCATGTACACATGAGAAGAATGTATATTCTGCTACTTTGTGGTGAAATGTTCTATAAATGTCAATTAAATCCATCTGATCCAGTGTCACTATTAGAGTCACTGTTTCCTTGTTCAGTTTTTGTCTGTCAGTGGGGGGTTAAAGTCCCCTAATATGACTGTATTATTGTTGATCTCTCCATTAAAGACCTCTAGAAATATATATATATATATATATATATATATATGCTCCTATATTGGGTTATATCCTTTTGTTGGATCGATCTCTGTAGGATTATGTATTGATCTTTGTTGTATCTTGTGATGGCCTTTATTTTAAAGTCTGTTTTGTAGGATATGAGTATAGTTACTCCAGCTTTTTTTCTTTTTCATTTGCATGGAAAAATTTTTCCCATCCCTTCACTCTTATCCTGTGTGTGATTTTGTCCTGAGGTGGGTCTCTTGTAGATAGCGTATAGTTGGGTCATGTGTTTTTTTTTTAATCCATTCAGCTACCCAATGCTTTTTGATTGTGGCATTTAATCCATTTACATTTAAGATTATTATTGATAGGTACTTATTTGTTGCCATTTTAATTCTGTATGCTTAGGTTTCTCTCTCTATATCTTCTGCTCATTACAGCATTCCCTTAAGTATTTCTTGTAATGCTTACTTGGTGATGATGTACTCCTGTAGCCATATTTTCTCTGTGAAACTCTTTATTTGACTGTTTATTTTGAATGATAGCCTTGCTGGATATAGTAACCTTGATTTCAGATCCTTGCTTTTCATTACCTTGAGTACTTCATGCCTGTACAGTTTCTGATAAGTAATCAGGTGTCAGGTTTATGGGGCTTCTTTGTAGGTAACAATTTGCTTTTTGTTGCCTTTAAGATTCTCTCTTTGTTTTTACATTTTGCCATTTTAATTATGATGTGTCTGGGTGCAGACCTGTTTGGGTTCTTCTTACTTGGAGTTCTATGTACTTCCTGAAGTTGTGTAACCTTTTCCTTTACCAGATTAGGAAAGTTTTCTGCCATTATTTCTTCCAAGACATTCTCTATTCCTTTCTCCTTTTCTGCCTCTTCTGGAACACCTACTATTCAAATATTGTTACATTTGATGTTGTCCCACAGCTCCCTTAAGCTGTCCTCCTGCTTTTTAATTGTTTCTTTTTTCTTTTTGGTTCTCTGATTGAGTGAATTTTTCAACCCTGTCTTCTAATTCACTTATTTGATTCTCAGCTTTCCTAATCTGCTCTATATTCCTTCCAATGTGTTCTTTTTGTGCTATGTCATTCTTTATTTCTGTTTTCATAGCTACTATATTTTTTCTCATGCTGTTGAGCATCTTTACCATAATTATTCTGAACTCTACATCAGATGAATTTCTTGTCTCCACATCATTTATCTCTTCTTCTGGAGAATTTTCTTGTTCGTTCATTGGGTATTGAGTCTTTGTCTCCTCATTTTGGTTGCTTATTTGGGTTTGTTACTATTTATTAGGTAGATCTGCTATGCTTCTCAATCTCTAGAGCAGGACAGTGTCAAATGCTGTTTCTGTCTAATTAGACCAGGCAAAGACTCAAAGCCTCCAGAGACTGCCTCTGCCTAGAGCAGTGATGGGCAACCTTTTGAGCTTGGTGTGTCAAACTTTGCAAAAAACTGAGCATAACTTGGGTTGTGTGTCACATTGAGGAAAAAACATTATTTCGCAAATGTTTCATCCTCAGGAGCAGCAAATGTTTCATCCTCGGCATGCGGCTGCCTCAGCGGCCGCATGTCATCAGAAATGGAGACGTGTGTCAGTGCAGACATGCGTGTCATAGGTTCGCCATCACTGGCCTAGAGACTAATAGGATTTTGTCTTGAATTGCCCTCAGGCAATTGTCCGCAGTTGTGGCTTGAGTTTTTTTTCAACAAGGTGGGGCAATTGCTCCCGTCTGGATGCTAATTGTTATTCTCAGTCTCTTATTGGGCCTCAGAAACTCTGCACCATAGGCCAAGGTATTTTCCAATAGGGTGGGTCAACTGTCTTCCCCCCAGGCAAAAATCACATGTATAGAAAATGTCTGCATGAGAAATATGACCTCCACAATATGAGGGAATGACTCATCACAAAAGCTGGGTTGTCTGCTTTCTGAGCTCTAACTCCAGAGCCCTGGATCCTGGCTTCTACTCAGATAGCTCCTTTCCACTATGCCCTCCCTTTGCTGGAACACAAGGTGAGTGGCTTCAAAGGGAATTTTGTGCATTGACCCTTTAAGAGAGGGCCTGAATTTCCAGCCAACTCTCCCTGTCCGACAGAAACCCAGTTGCTTTTCACAGCCAGATCTTATGTGGGTACATATCTCAGTTCTGGTGCTCACTCCTGGGGGGCATATCTTGGAGATTAGACCCCAGAGTTCTCAGTGAAATCCCCTTCAGATGAGATATCTCTCCAGAATTCCATACGCAGTCTGTGGGAGCTTAGCCAGCCCTTTCACACCTCCGCCACTCCTACCAGTTTCTATGCAGTCTCCATTTTCTGTACTCAGGTATCAAGGTTCTCTTCAGCAATCTTCCACTTATTATTCAGGAAGTTTTTCTGTATCTTAGTTGCAATTCTAGTTTCATCCTGGGAGTGTGGCCATGCAGCATCCACTTACTCCACCACCATATTTGATCTCTCTCCAAGCTCTTGCTTATTTTTTTTAACATTTTAAATTTTATTTTATTGTTTAAAGTACTACAAATAGTAGTACATATGTCACCTTTTTTTTCCACATTGACCTTCCCCCATACTTTCCTATCCCCCAGCATTGCCCTTACCCACCCCCCAGTGTATTGTGTCCATTTGCTATGCTTATATGCATGCGTACAAGTACATCGGTTGATCTCTTACCCCCTTCCCAACCCTCTCAAGCCTTCCCACTGTAGTTTGACAGTCTGTTCGATGTTTCTCTGCAACTGTATCTATCTTTTTGTTCATCAGGTTATAATTTTCTTTATTATCCATAAATGAGGGAGATCATGTGTTATTTTACTTTCATTGCCAGGCTTATTTCACTTAGCACAATGATCTCCGGTTCCATCCATACTGCTGCAAATGGTAAGAATTTCTTCTTTTTTTACCACAGCGTAGTAATCCATTGTGTAGGTGTACCACAGTTTTCTAATCTACTCATCTGCTTATGGGCATTTAGGATGTTTCCAAATCTTAGCTATTGTAAATTGTGCTGCTATGAACATAGGGATGCATATATCCTTTCTCATTGGTGTTTCTATTTTCTTGGGATATATTCCTAGAAGTGGTATTACTGGGTCAAATGGCAGTTCCATTTTTAAATTTTTGAGGAAACTGCATACTGATTTCCACAATGGCTGCACCAGTCTGCATACCCACCAGCAGTGAAGGAAGGTTCCTTTTTCTGTACATCCCCTCCAGCAATTGTAATTTGTTGGTTTGTTGATGATTGCCAATCTGACAATTGTGAGGTGGTACCTCATTGTTGTTTTGATTTGCATCACTTGGATGATTAGTGACTTTGAGCATGTTTTCATGTGTCTCTTGGATTTCTGAATGTCCTATTTTGAAAAGTATCTATTTAGGTCCTTTGCCCATTTTTTTAAATATATATTTTATTGATTTTTTACAGAGAGGAAGAGAAAGGGATAGAGAGTTAGAAACATCGATGAGAGAGAAACATTGATCAGCTGCCTCTTGCACACCCCCTACTGGGGATGTGCCCGCAACCAAGGAACGTGCCCTTGACCAGAATCGAACCTGGGACCCTTGAGTCCACAGGCCGACGCTCTATCCACTGAGCCAAACCGGTTTCGGCCTTTGCCCATTTCTTGATTGGATTGTTTATTTTCCTTTCGTTAAGTTGTATGAGTTCCCTGTAAATGTTGGAGATTAAACCTTTATCGGAGATAACATTGGCAAACATGTTCTCCCATGCAGTGGGCTTTCTTGTTGTTTTGTTGATGGTTTCTTTTGCTGTGCAGAAGCTTTTTATTTTGATGTAGTCCCATTTGTTTATTTTCTCCTTAGTCTCTCTAGCCTTAGGATCTGTGTCTATAAAGATATTGCTACAACATATGTCTGCAATTTTCCTTCCAATGGAGTTTTGTAGGACTTTTATGGTTTCCCGTCCTACATTCCAATCCTTTAGCCATTTTGAGTTTGTTTTTGTGTATAGTGTAAGGTGGTGATCTAGTTTCATTTTATTGCATATTTCTGACCAAATTTTCCAGCGCCATTTATTAAAAAGACTGTTTTAACTCCATTGTATGCTCTTGCCACATTTGTCAAATATTAATTGAGTATAATGGCTTCCGTCGATTTCTGGGTTCTCTATTCTATTCCATTGATCTATATGTTGGTTCTTGGGCCAGTACCAGGCTGTTTTGAGAACAGTGGCTTTGTAATACAGCTTGAAATCTGGTATTGAGATCCCACCTACTTTGTTCTTCTTTCTCAGGATTGCTGCAGCTATTCGGGGTCTTTTTTTTTTTTTTTTTTTTTTTTTTTTTACTGCAGATGAATCTTTGGAGAGTTTGTTCTAGGTCTGAGAAATATGTTGTTTGTATTTTAATGGGGAGTGCATTGGGTAATATGGACATTTTAATGATGTTGTTTCTACCAATCCATGAACATGGTATGTTCTTCCATATGTTTATGTCTTCCTCTATCTCTTTTTTCAGTGTCCAGTAGTTTTCCTCATATAGATCTTTTACCTCTTTAGTTAAATTTATTCCTAGGTATCTTAATTTTTTTAGAGTGATGGTAAATGGGATTGATTTTTAGTCTCTCTTTCTGTAAGTTCATTATTGGTGTATAGAAATGCCATAGATTTTTTGGCATTAATTTTGTATCCTGCTACATTGCCAAATTCATTTATTAAATCTAATAATTTTTTGATGGAGTCTTTAGGGTTTTCTATGTACAGTATCATGTCAAATGCAAATAAGGACAGTTTTACTTCTTATTTTCCAATTTGGATTCCTTTAATTTCTTCTTCTTGTCTAATAGCAATGGCTAGTACTTCCTGTACTATATTGAACAGGAGTGGTGAGATTGGGCATCCCTGTCTTATTCCTGTTCTTAGGGGAAATGGTTTTAGTTTTTGCCCATTGAGTATGATGTTGGCTGTGGTTTTGTCATATATGGCTTTTATTTTATTTTTTTAACAGTTTTATGAACTTTTTTAAAAATATATTTTATTGATTTTTTACAGAGAGGAAGGGAGAGTGATAGAGAGTTAGAAACATCAATGGGAGAGAAACATCAATCAGCTTCCTACTGCACACCTCCTACAGGGGATGTGACCGCAACCAAGGTACATGCCCTTGACTGGAATCGAACCTGGGACCTTTCAGTCCACAGGCCGAAGCTCTATCCACTGAGCCAAACTGGTTAGGGCATATATGGCTTTTATTATGTTGAGTTATGATCCCTCTATTCCCACTTTGCTGAGAGTTTTTATCAAGAAAGGGTGTTGGATTTTGTCAAATGCATTTTCTGCATCAATTGATATGATTATGTGATTTTTGTCTTTCAGTTTGTTTATGTGATGAATTATATTTATTGATTTGTGGATATTGTACCATCCTTGCATTCCTGTAATAAATCCCACTTGGTCATGGTGTATGAGCTTTCTAATGTATTCCTGAATAGGATTTGCTAGAATTTTATTGAGGATTTTAGCATCAATGTTCATCAAGGTCATTGGCCTGTAGTTCTCTTTTTTTGTGTGACTTTATCTGGTTTTGGGATTAGGGTAATGCTGGCTTCATAGAAAGTGCTTGGAAGTGTGCCTTCCTCTTGAATTTTTTGGAATAGTCTGAGGAGGATAGGTTATAATTCTTCTTAGAAAGTTTGGTAGAATTCCCCTGTGAAACCATCCAAACCAGAGCTTTTGTTTGCCGGAATATTTTTGATCGCTGTTTCAATTTCTTTGGTAGTTATCAGCCTATTCAGGTTTTTTGATTCTTCTTGGTTGAGTTTTCGGAGCTTGTATTTTTCTAAGAACATATCTATTTTGTCTAGATTGTCCTTTTTGTTGAAATAGTGTTGTTCATTTTATTTTTTTCACAATTGTTTGTATTTCTGAGTGATTGGTTGTTATTTTACCTCTTTCATTTCTGATTTTGTTTATTTGGGTACTCTCTCTTTGCTTCTTTGTGAGCCTGGATAGAGGTTTATCAATCTTGTTTATCCTTTCAATGAACCAGACCTTGTTTTTGTTGATCTTTTGTATTGTGTATTTTGTGGGGGTTTTTTTTGTCTCTATTTCGTTTATCTCCTCTCTGATCATTATTATTTCCTTCCTTCTGCTTACACTGGACTTTTCTTGTTGCTCATTTTCTAACTCTTTGAGTTGTAAGGTTAGGTAATTTATTACCATTTTTTCTTGTTTTTTGTATGGTAGGCATGTAGAGCTATAAAATTCCCTCTCAAGACTACTTTCACTGTGTCCCATAGATTTTGGATTGTTGTGTTTTCATAGTTGTTTGTTACCATGATGCTTTATATTTCTTCTTTGGTAACCCAATCATTGTTTAAAGCATATCTCTTTGGTAACCCAATCATTGTTTAAAGCATGCTCTTTTGCCTCCAGGTTTTTTATTTTTTTAATTGTTTTTATTATAGTTGACTTTTAGTTTTATGCCATTGTGATCTGAGAAGTTGCTTGATATGACTTCTATCTACTAGAATTTGAAGAGACTGCCTGTGACCCAATATATGGTCTATCTTAGAAAATGAACCATGTGCACTTGAGAAGAATGTATATTCTGTGGCTTTGGGGTGAAATGTTCTGAAATGTCAATTAATTCCAGCTGATCTACTGAGTCACTTAGGATTGATGTTTCCTTGCTGATTTTTGTTTAGAAGATTTGTCCAATGGTGATACTGAGGTATTATAGTCCCCTACTGTGACTGTGCTGCTGTCAATCTCTCCCTTGATATCCTACAGAAGTTTTTTTATTTATTTGTTTGGGTGCTCCTCTATTGGGTGCGTATATGTTTACCAGAGTTATTTCTTTTTTAAAAATTTCTTTATTGATTAAGGTGTCACATATTTGTCCTCATCCCCCCATTCCCATACCACACCCCTCCCCATGGATGCCCCAACCCCTGTTGACTTTAACCATTGGTTAGGCTCATATGCATGCACACAAGTCCTTTGGTTGATCTCTCCCCCCTCCCTCCAACCTCCCTTACCCTCCCTCTGAGGCACAATAGTCCAATCGATGCCTCCTTGTTTCTGGTTCTGTTCTGGTTCATCAGTCTATGTTGTTCATCATTTCCCCTAGATGAGTGAGATCATGTGTCACTAGAGATATACTTATAAGAACTGAATGTGAGACGAGCAATAATAGTTATGCTGACAGGCAGATGAACCAGTCTGTAGTGAGTTTCTTTCTGGACCAACAGTTCTTTTGAGACCCAATATCAATGTCCACCAGTTCCTTATGTGTACATGTCAGCACTGACCCCTCAGCTCTGGATGGTGGACAAATGGTGGTAATGCAGGTCCGACTCCCTCTAGTTTGGTCTCGGCCAGACCCAGGGGCACGGCTTCACCCAGGCTCAGGGGCGCGTCGCCTCACCCGGACCCAGGGGGTGCATGGCCTCAACTGGACCCAGGGGCGCGTGGCCTCTCCCAGACCCAGGGGCGTGTGGTCTCACCTGGACCCAGGTGCGTGTGGCCTCACCCGGACCCGGGATCCAGCTTCCCCCAGACCCAGGGGCGTGTGGCCTCACCCGGACCCAGGGGCACGTGGCCTCACCCGGACCCGGGACCCAGCCTCACCCTGACCCAGGGGCGTGTGGCCTCACCCGGGCCCGGGACCCAGCCTCACCCGGATCCAGGGGCACACGGCCTCACCCGGACCCGGGATCCAGCTTCACTCGGACCCATGGGTGCGTGGCCTCACCCGGACCCAGGGTCGCATGGCCTCTCCCAGACCCAGGGTCGCATGGCCTCACCTGGATCCAGGGGCACACGGCCCTACCCGGACCCAGTATCCAGCCTCACCTGGACCTAGGGGCGCATAACCTCACCCGGACCCAGGGGGGCGGCCCCACCCAGACCTGGGACCCAGCCTCACCCGGATCCATGGGCACACGGCCTCACCTGGACCCGGGATCCAGCTTCACCCGGACCCAGAGGCATGTGGCCTCACCTGGACCCAGGGTTGTGACCTCACCCGGGCCCGGGACCCAGCCTCACCCGGACCCAGGGGCATGAGGCCTCACCTAGACCCAGGGGTGTGTGACCACACCTGAGCCCAGAGGCACACAGCCTCACCCGGACCTGGGACCCAGCCTCATCCGGACCCAGGGGCGTATGGCCTCACCCGGACCTGGGATCCAGCTTCACCCAGACCCAGGGGTGCGTGGCCTCACCCGGATCCAGGGGCGTGTGGCCTCTCCCAGACCCAGCGGCGCGTGGCCTCACCTGGACCCAGGTCCACGTGGCCTCACCCGGACCCGGGACCCAGCCTCACCTGGATCCAGGGGCACAGGGCCTCACCCGGACCCAGGATACAGCTTCACCCAGACACAGGGGCTCGTGGCCTCACCCAGACCCAGGGGCGCGTGGCCTCTCCCAGACCCAGGGTTGCATGGCCTCACCCAGATCCAGGGGTGCACGGCCCCATCTGGACCCAGGATCCCGCCTCACCCGGACCTAGGGGCGCAGAGCCTCACCCGGACCCAGGGGGGCGGCCCCACCTGGACCCAGGACCCAGCCTCACAGGGACCCAGAGGCGTGCGGCCTTACCCGGATCCAGGGGCATGTGGCCTCACCTGGATCCGGGACCCAGCCTCACCCTGACCCAGTTCCCAGCCTCACCCGAACCCAGGGGCGCGCGGCCTCACCCGGACCCGGGACCCAGCGGGGCTTCATCTTCTTGATCCCAATTCCTGTTGGTCAATTCCCTCTCAGCAATTCCTTCGGCCATTTTCTCAGAGCTCCAGGGCGGCTGCCGCAGAAGTCGTTGGGCAGCGGGCTCGGCGAAGCTCCGGTGTGCCCGGTGCGTGGTGGTGGGCTGGTCCTGGGTCACTGCATCGGCCCTTGGGTCTGCAGCGGTGGCCAGTCACCGAGCATGCACACCTGGCCGCTTCCGGGGCATTGAGATTCTGGAAGGACTCGGAGGTCAGCAAGTGCGGAGTCTCCCACCCCATGTCTCCCAGGGGCTCGTCTGTCCATGCTCGGCAGCGAGTGGAGCCGTCCCCTCAGCCAGAGACCACTGGGGGAACTCCGCCGAGCACGTTCCAGGCCGCCATTGTGTCGCCTGAGCCATAGTTCTTAAAGTGTGATCTTTGGCTCACCGGCATCAGCATCATCCCGCGTACCCCTCTCTTTTATTCTAGTTGTAGAGCATCTGCTCAGCCAGCCCTCTGGTGGTTCTGGATGGTGTCTGCTCTGCTCTCCCATCGTAGTCTCAAAATTGTTGTGGTAGGCAACAATCTGGTGTCCGCCCTATGCCTCCATCTTGGTCCTCCTTTGTGTAGTTAAGTCTTGATTGTTGTTGGTGTCACTGGGAGGAATTGTCCTCCAGGCCAATTGGCCATGAGAACCCAATTGGCCATAAAGGAAGAGTTGCTGTGCAGGAGACACGTTTATGGGCCGGGTATTGGTGCAGCAAGGCTTTGGCGCTCACTGAGTCTGCCTCTTGAATGTGTCCTTATGCGAGTGGTTGAAATCTGGTGTCATCTCACACCGACCACTAGATGCCCTCGTTTCTGGGTCTCCAATGGAGTGTAGGTCAGCTACTGCCTGAGGCCACTCAGCAGGTGTTACAGCAAAAACTGCAGTTTCCTCCTCCTGCCTGAGCGGCCCTGGAGCAGTCCGACTAGAACCGCAGTTCATCTGGTCAAGCTTCCATCGGGCAGGCCACCCACATGCAAAAGCTGCTGCTTGGAGCCTGGGTGGGCCTTCAAAACGTGCGGGGCGGGTCTTCAAAACGTGCTGGGTGGGTCCCAGGGCGGGGCGGGGTCTCAGGGCGCCACCAGGCCATGGCATGGCGAACTGAAATGGCTGCAAGTCTGCTTTTTCTGCTTTCCACGTTTCTAAGCCCCCTTGTCCTGCACTCCAGTGCAGCAAACACTGATTGCTGGGTGCACCTCCGCAAGGAAGTTACTCCCACTCTCCGACACGAAGGCTGAGAGTCCAGCCTCTCCCTGCAGGCGTCTGGGTCTCCCGCGAGTCCCCAGAAGCTGGATTTCAGGGTGATGGGGAACTAATCTCCCCTAGGGTTGGAAAAAAAGCCGCACGTCCCTTCCCCCGCCACCAGCCCGACCCACGCGCCTCCGCACCTCAGCCCCTCCGAGTTCGCTCTTTCTTCTTCCCTCTTAGTTGTAAATCCACCATTCAGCCAGCTCTCCTCTGGTTCTGGGTGGCAGACGCTCTGTCCTCCAGTTGTATTTTTGAAATTGCTGTGCGTGGCGCGGTTCATTTGTTTAACTTTGCCGCCTTCTTGGTTCTCCTCTCTCAAAATGGCTAAAGGACTTGAATGTAAGACGGGAAATCATAAAAATCCTCCAAGTCAGTGTCGGCGGCCACTGGGGCCCCGAGGATCTCACTGAGCAGCTCAGCCAGGTCGGTGACACGGATGTGCCCTCCTGCAGAAAGATGGTCTCTTCCTTCACCGAGAGCCACTGCGCCGAGTCCATGGCCGCCGCCACAGCAGCTGCCGCGGCCGCCAAAGAGCCCATGGCCACGGCTGAGGTGCTGACTGAGAGGAGCAGCCACCCGGCCTGGGGAGACTCGAGCAGGAGTCGCCGCGCTCACCAGTCCATCTTTTAGTTGTATTTCCGAAACTGTCATGCGAGGCAACCGATCAGCCATTCAACTCCGCTGCCATCTTCCAGAGTTATTTCTTGTTGTTGGACTGCTCCTGTTAGTATTATGAAGTGGCCTTCCTTATCTCTTGTTATGTCTTTCACTTTGAGATCTAATTTGTCAGATATAAGTATTGCTACCCCAGCTTTTCTTTCCATTTCCATTCCCCTGAAAAATCTTTTTCCATCCCTTCACCATCAGTCTGTGTGAGTTCTTTTTTCTGAGGTGGGTTTCCTGTAGAGAATTGATATATGGGTCATGTTTTCTTATCCACTCAACTACCCTATATCTTTTGATTGGGGCATTTAATCCATTTATATTTAAAGTTATTAGTGATACATACTTGTTTGTCGCCATTTTTATTCTTTATGCATATGTTCCTTCTTCGCTTCTTATTTCTTCTTTTTACAGCAGACCCTTTAGCATTTCTTGTATTGCTGGTTTGGTGGTGATAAACTCCCTTAGTCCTTTTTTGTCTGTGAAGCTCCCGATTTTGATTGATAGCCTTTCTGGGTACAGCATTCTTGGATCCAGACTCTTTCTTTGCATGACTTTGTATATTTCGTTCCATTCCCTTCTGGCCTGATGTGTTTCTGTTGAGAAATCAGTCGCTAGTCTGATGGGGGATCCTTTGTAGGTAACTTTCTATCTCTCTCTGGCCAATTTTAAGATTCTTACTTTGTCATTGGTGTTTGCCAATGTAATTATAATGTGCCTTGGCGTTCGTCTTTTGGGGTTCATATTGTTTGGGAGTCTGTGAGTTTCTTGGACTTGTGTGAGTTTTTTCTTCCCTATATCAGGAAAGTTTTCTGTCATTATTTCTTCAAACAGGTTTTCTATTCCTTGCTCAGTTTCCTCTCCTTCTGGCACCCTTGTTATGTGGGTGGTATTTTGTTTTGAGTTGTCCCAAAGTTCTGTTAGGCACTGCACCTGTTTTTAAAGTTTTTTTCTAGATGTTGCTCTTCTTGGGTATTTTTTTCTACCTTTTTTTTCTAGCTCACTGATGCAATCCTCTGCTTCCTCTAGTCTACTGTTGATGCTTTCTATTGAGTTCTTTATAGCAGCGATGTCATTTTTCATTTCTTCTTGGTTCTTCCTCATTTCCTCTTGGTTTTTATACATATTGTTTAATTTGTCTTCCATTCTTTTCAACAACCTTAGGACCATTTCGCTGAATTCTTTCTCTGACATATTGCTTGCCTCCATTTCATTTAATTATTTTTCTGGTGATGCCTCTTTTTCATTCATATGCAGGCTGTTTTTTGTGTTTTTTTTGTCTCCCCATGATCTCTCTTCTCTGGGTGGTCTGGTTATTTAGCTCTCTCTCTCCTGTGTTGATTTAAAGACACAAAATACAACACAACAAGGCACAACACACAAGACACTGAACACAAATATATTCACGTTACTAATAACCCCAAATAAAGGTGACCACCAGAGAAGAGAATTAGGGAATAAGAAAAAAAAAGGAGTGTAAAAATGATATTGAGAAAAGGAAAAAAGTAAGAGAGAAAGAAAGAGAGTAAAAAAGGAGGGGGGAAAAAACTATTTATATGGGGAGAAAACGCCAATAGAACAACCACTAATCCCAAAAATGCAAACTACTAATACCCAGAGAAGAATGCAAGCTACAAACAACAACTAATAACAAGCGAGGAAAGGAAAAACAGAATAAAAAAAAAAAAACACCAAAAAAAGAGAAACAATCTCACAGACAAGCACACAAAAAAATCTAATCAACAATCAAGCAAACAACAATAGGAGAGAGAAAGCTGATCAAACAAAACAAAATAAAAAAAAACCTAGAACAGAAAACTAATCAAAACAAGTAAACAACAATGACAACAACAAAAAAAAAAGTAAGGGAAGAGAGAGAAAATTTTGGATAGTGAGGAAAGAGAAGATGTTTAGGGACTGGGTATAAGAGGTAAAGGGATTAAGAAGCACTAATTTATAGTTATAGAATAATCATGGGGAAGTATAGTATAGCATAGAAATATAGTCAATAATATTGTGATAACTATGTCTGGTGCCAAATGGGTACTAAATTTATCAGGTTAGTCACTTCAGAAGTTATACAAATGTCTAATCACTGGGCTATACAGCTTAAACTAATATATTGTACAACAATTGTAATTGAAAAATAAAAATATATATTTAAAAATGAAAAGGGCACCCACTGTATAGGAGAACATATTTGTCAATGATACATCTGATAAGGAGTTAATCTCCAAAATATAATAACTCATAAAATTCAACAAAAAGAGGACAAATAACCCAAATAAAAAAAGGGCAGAGGACCTGAATAGACATTTCTCCAAAGAAGACATACAAGTGGCCAAGAGACATGAAAAAATGCTCAACATCACTAATTATCAGAGACATGCAAATTAAAATCACAATGAGATACCACTTCATACCTGCCAGGTTGGCTATCATCAATAAGTCAACAAACAAATGCTGGCAGAGGATGTGCAGAAAATGGAACCCTAGTACAATGCTAGTGGAAATGCAGACTGGTGCAGCCATTATGGAAAACAGTATGGAATTTCCTCAAAAAATTAAAAATGGAAGTGTCATTTGACCCAGTGATCCCACTTCTAGGAATATATCCTAAGAAGCCAGAAACACCACTCAGAAAGAATATATGCATCCTTATGTTCATAGCAGCATTATTTACAATATCTAAGATCTAGAAACATCCCAAATGCCCATCAGTAGATGAGTGGGGGAAAAAGGCTGTGGTACATTTACACAATGGAATATTATGCACTTGTAAAAATGAAAGCTCTCTTGTCTTTTGAGACAGCATAGTGGGACTTAGAGAGTATTATGCTAAAAGAACTAAGCCAGTCAGAGAAAGACAAGTATCACGTGATCTCACTTATATGTGGAACCTAATGAATGAAAGATACAGAGACATTGAAGCAACAGACAGACATATTTCAGAGGGAGAGAGTGGGAAGAGATTATTCAATGAATTTATATGCATATATGCATAGCCCATGCATAGACAATAGTGCGGGAAAACCTGGGGAGGGTGTGGGAGCAGGGTGGGAGGAATCAATAGGGGGAATGAAGGGGTTATCTGTAATATTTTTAACAATAAAGATAAATTTAAAATTAAAAAAAGAAAAATATAAAAGACTATCTTATGTTTTTAATTCATGCTATAGCACTGAAACATCAAGCTTCTAAAAGATGAGATAAAACAGAAATATAGGAAAGTTAAAATTGCACAAAAACTGACAGCTCTATATTTTCTATCATATACTAGTAAACATCAACACCATCATCATTCTTCATTTATATATGAAGCTTAGACAATTCCAGTCTTAATAGTTTAATAGGTGGCAAAATACATTAAATAATCTATTTATATAGAATTCTCCTTACAGTTTGACATGTGTATGGAAGTATCTTTCTCTGAAATGTATTCAAGTAAGATAGATCACCAATAGAAGATGTCTAGTGTATGAGAAATGAGCGCATTCACTGACAGAAATAGTTTTAGTCTGACAGTCTTAAATTTCTAGGTTTACTTTTATCCTCTGCCATTGTCTGATATGTCTTTATTTAAGTACTAGAGGCCCGATGCATGAAATTCATACAAGAGTAGGCCTTCTTTCCCCCGGCTGCCGGCACCGGCTTCCCTCTGGCACCGGGGACCTGGGCTGGTTTCCCTCCAGCTGCCTGCAGGCACCCACAACCTGGGCTGGCTTCCCTCCAGCCCCAGCTTTGTCCGGAAGGATGTCCAGACTAATTAGCATATTATCCTTTTACTATTATAGATTTCTTTTAGTTGTTTGTGATATTTCTATTTTCTTTCTCTTTCTACTCAGATCATCAAGTAAGTGCCTTTGATTTTAAAAAATTCATTATAAAATATAAAGGAGATGATATTTGTGAACTACATAAAGTATTTCCAAATAATTCAGGGCTTCTCTCCAAGAGACACAGTATGAAATAAATACATAATGGATCAGAGAGATGCAACAGTGTTTTAAAGTTAGTCCTGGTTGTAAGTGATTGATGATATTACTGTATCTGAGGAAATGATTAATCAATCAAAGAGGGGCTTGGTCCACAATGGAAGCCTAAAGTAAACAGGAGTCAGTTGCATGTTTAAAATTTTATTGAACACATAGAAGTTGATTTATACACAGAATCTGTTTTTTGAGGAGCTTATATTTTAGAGACTGCAAAAGAAAAAAAAAAGCCAATGCAGTGGGTTAAGTGTTATGACCAATATATAAGTCCACAACATTGAGAAACCAAGATGGCGGCATAGGTTAAACACCTAACCTGCAGCCGGGCACAACAATTTCAAAAATACAACTAGAGGTCAGAACGGACATCGTACAGAACCACAGAAAAGTTGGTGGACTGAAATGCCCACAGCTGGGGGGAAGGAGAAGGCCACGGGGACAGTCGGGGAAGCCGTAAAAGCCTGAGGTATGGAGAAACGGGCGGAGACACGAGCACACGCGCCTGCGGGGAGGATGGAACCGGAGAGGAGGGGGCGGCTGATGACCTGGCCGGAGTTCACTGGCAGGAAGGAGATAAAGGCTCCGGAGTGCGCTGAGCGCCGGCTCCGATTGCACTGAACCCCATTCCAGGCGAAACCCTGGGAAACTCACTCACTTTCGCAACTCCGCCGCCCCCGCAGGCCGCCCGGCCCGGGACGCTGGGGACGCCGCCACAGCGGCGGCGCCCGGAGCCCGGCGGCCTCCCAGCACCCGTCCCCGCCGCGCAGCCCCCCGCGCGCCTGGTCCCGCGGGCCGCGCGCCCCACACACCGGACGGAGGCCCGGGCGCCCTCTCCGTGCACCTCCCGGCGAAGCTAGACTTCAGTAGAGTTGACTGAATTCAAGGGATTAAAAAGTATAAATTGGGGGGACGCCGCGGCGGCGACGTCCGGAACACGGTGATGGCGGTGCCTGGAGCTCGGCAGCCGCCCAGCGCCCGTCCCAGCCGCGCAGCCCTCGCGCGCCTGGTTCCGCGGGACACGCGAACCGCGCACCGGACGGAGGCCCGGGCGCCCTTTCCGTGCACCTCCCGGCGGCGCTAGACTTCAGTAGAGTTGACTGAATTCAAGGGATTAAAAAGTATAAATTGGGGGGACGCCGCGGCGGCGACATCCGGAACACAGTGATGGCGGTGCCTGGAGCTCGGAGGCCGCCCAGCGCCCGTCCCAGCCGCGCAGCCCTCGCGCGCCTGGTTCCGCGGGACGCGCGCACCGCGCACCGGACGGAGGCCCGGGCGCCCTTTCCATGCACCTCCCGGCGGCGCTAGACTTCAGTAGAGTTGACTGAATTCAAGGGATTAAAAAGTATAAATTGGGGGGACGCCGCGGCGGCGACGCCCGGAACACGGTGATGGCGGTGCCTGGAGCTCGGCGGCCGCCCAGCGCCCGTCCCAGCCGCGCAGCCCTCGCGCGCCTGGTTCCGCGGGACGCGCGCACCGCGCACCGGACGGAGGCCCGGGCACCCTTTCCGTGCACCTCCCGGCGGCGCTAGACTTCAGTAGAGTTGACTGAAATGAAGGGATTAAGAAGTACAAATTGAGAAGTTTGAAAAAGATGGCGGCGGAGGTTAAAGGCTGTTCTGTTGCCTCGCACCCAGCGAAATCGGAGGGGATGAGGTGTGGAGGTGCGTGGGTCTGGCTGGTGGCGGGGGAAAGGGGCTTTTGTTCCAAACCTAAGGGAGATTAGCTCTCCATCACCCTGAAACCCATCTTCTGGCGAAACCCGGGAGACCCAGATACCTGCGGGGAGAGGCGGGACTCTTGCAGAGGTGCGCCCAGCAATCAGTATTTGCTGCGCTGGAGTGCGGAACGAGGGGACTTAGATACATGGAAGGCAGAAGGACCAGACTCACAGCCATCGAGGCTCGCCGCACCATGGCCTGTTGGCGCCCTGAGACCCCGCCCCGCCCTGGGACCCGCCCCGCATGTTTTGAAGACCTGCCCCGCAAGTCTTGCAGGCACACCTGCGCCCCAAGCAACGGCTTATGCATGTGGGTGGCCTGCCCTCTGGCAGCGGACCAGATGATCTGCTGTTCTAGTCAGACTGCTCCAGGGCCACTCAGACAGGAGGAAGAAACTACAGTTTTTGCTGTAATCCTTGCTGAGTGCCTAAGGCAGTAGCTGATCTACACCCCATTGGAGACCCAGAAACGAGGGCATCTAGTGGTCTGTGGGAGATGACACCAGATTTCAACCACGTGCATAAGGGACACATTCAACGGGAATATTCAGTGAGCGCCAAAGCTTTGCTGCACCAAGACCCGGCCCATAAACGTGTCTCCTGCACAGCAACTCTTCCTTTATAGACAAAGAGAGCCCCCCCAATGACACCAACAACAATCAAGACTTAACTATACAAAGGAGGACCAAGATGGAGGCATAGGGCGGAAGCCTGATTGTTGCCTACCACAACAACTTTGAGACTACGACAAGAGAGCAGAGCAGACACCATCCAAGACCACCATAGGGCTGGCTGAGTAGATGCTCTACAACTAGAATAAAAGAGGGGTATGTGGGATGATGCTGATGCCGGCGACCCAAAGACCACACTTTAAGAACTACAGCTCAGGCGACACAAAAGAACTAAGGCTCAGGCGATACAACAGCGGCCTGGAACGTGCTCGGCGCAGTTCCCCCGGCGGTCTCCGGCTGAGGGGACGGCTCCACTGGCAGCCAAGCACGGACAGACGAGCCCCTATGAGACATGGGGTGGGAGACTCCGCGCTTGCTGACCTCTGAGTCCGTCAAGAATCTCAACGCCCCGGAAGCGGCCAGGTGCGCATGCTCGGCGACCGGCCACCGATGCAGACCCAAGGGCCGACGCAGCGACGCCAGACTGGCCCACCGCCATTCACCGGGTGCACCGGAGCTTCGCTGAGCCGCCGCCCGACGAGTTCTGCAGCAGCCATACTGGAGCTCTGGAAGGATGGCCAGGGGAATTGCTGAGGGGGGATTGACCGGCAGGAATTGGGATCGGGAAGACGGGGCCCCGCTGAGACCCGGGTGCGGGCGGGGTTGCGCGCCTCTGGACTCGGGTGTGGTCATAAGTGAGGCCTCACGTCCCTGGGTCTAGGTGAGGCCACATGCCCCTGGGTCCAGGTAAGGCCGGACTCCGGGTCCGGGTGAGGCCAAGGGCCCCTGGACCCGGATGACGCTGGATCCCGTGCCCGGGCGAGGCCAAGCGCCCCTGGGTCTGGGAGAGCCCACACACCCCTGGGTCCAGGCGAGACCATGTGTCCCTGGATCCGGGTGAGGCTGCGTGCACATAGGCCCGGGTGAGCCCAAGTGGCCCTGGGTCTGGGAGAGGCCAAGCGTCCCTGGGTCCGGGTGAGACCATGTGTCCCTGGATCCGGGTGATGCCTTGTGCACCTAGGCCCGGGTGAGCCCAAGTGGCCCTGGGTCTGGGAGAGGCCAAGCGTCCCTGGGTCCGGGTGAGACCATGTGTCCCTGGATCCGGATGAGGCCTCGTGCACCTAGACCCGGGTGAGCCCAAGTGGCCCTGGGTCGGGGAGAGGCCAAGCGTCCCTGGGTCCGGGTGAGACCATGTGTCCCTGGATCTGGGTGAGGCCTCGTGCACCTAGGCCCGGGTGAGCCCAAGTGGCCCTGGGTCTGGGAGAGGCCAAGCATCCCTGGGTCCGGGTGAGACCATGTGTCCCAGGATCCGGGTGAGCCCTCGTGCACCTAGGCCCGGGTGAGCCTAAGTGGCCCTGGGTCTGGGAGAGGCCAAGCATCCCTGGGTCCGGGTGAGACCATGTGTCCCTGGATCCGGGTGAGGCATCGTGCACCTAGGCCCGGGTGAGCCCAAGTGGCCCTGGGTCGGGGAGAGGCCAAGCGTCCCTGGGTCCGGGTGAGACCATGTGTCCCTGGATCCGGGTGAGGCCTCGTTCACCTAGGCCCGGGTGAGCCCAAGTGGCCCTGGGTCTGGGAGAGGCCAAGCGTCCCTGGGTCCGGGTGAGACCATGTGTCCCTGGATCCGGGTGAGGCCTCGTGCCCCTAGGCCCGGGTGAGCCCAAGTGGCCCTGGGTCTGGGAGAGGCCAAGCGTCCCTGGGTCCGGGTGAGACCATGCGTCCCTGGATCTGGGTGAGGCCTCGTGCACCTAGGCCCGGGTGAGCCCAAGTGGCCCTGGGTCTGGGAGTGCCCAAACGTTCCTGGGTCTGGGTGAGACCATGTGTCCCTGGATCCGGGTGAGGCCTCGTGCACCTAGGCCCGGGTGAGCCCAAGTGGCCCTGGGTCTGGGAGAGGCCAAGCGTCCCTGGGTCCGGGTGAGACCATGTGTCCCTGGATCCGGGTGAGGCCTCGCGCACCTAGGCCCGGGTGAGCCCAAGTGGCCCTGGGTCTGGGAGAGGCCAAGCGTCCCTGGGTCCGGGTGAGACCATGCGTCCCTGGATCTGGGTGAGGCCTCGTGCACCTAGGCCCGGGTGAGCCCAAGTGGCCCTGGGTCTGGGAGTGGCCAAACGTTCCTGGGTCTGGGTGAGACCATGTGTCCCTGGATCCGGATGAGGCCTCGTGCACCTAGGCCCGGGTGAGCCCAAGTGGCCCTGGGTCTGGGAGAGGCCAAGCGTCCCTGGGTCCGGGTGAGACCATGTGTCCCTGGATCCGGGTGAGGCCTCGTGCACCTAGGCCCGGGTGAGCCCAAGTGGCCCTGGGTCTGGGAGAGGCCAAGCGTCCCTGGGTCCGGGTGAGACCATGTGTCCCTGGATCCGGGTGAGGCCTCGTGCCCCTAGGCCCGGGTGAGCCCAAGTGGCCCTGGGTCTGGGAGTGGCCAAACGTTCCTGGGTCTGGGTGAGACCATGTGTCCCTGGATCCGGGTGAGGCCTCGTGCACCTAGGCCCGGGTGAGCCCAAGTGGCCCTGGGTCTGGGAGAGGCCAAGCGTCCCTGGGTCCGGGTGAGACCATGTGTCCCTGGATCCGGGTGAGGCCTCGTGCACCTAGGCCCGGGTGAGCCCAAGTGGCCCTGGGTCTGGGAGAGGCCAAGCGTCCCTGGGTCCGGGTGAGACCATGCGTCCCTGGATCTGGGTGAGGCCTCGTGCACCTAGGCCCGGGTGAGCCCAAGTGGCCCTGGGTCTGGGAGTGGCCAAACGTTCCTGGGTCTGGGTGAGACCATGTGTCCCTGGATCCGGGTGAGGCCTCGTGCACCTAGGCCCGGGTGAGCCCAAGTGGCCCTGGGTCTGGGAGAGGCCAAGCGTCCCTGGGTCCGGGTGAGACCATGTGTCCCTGGAACCGGGTGAGGCCTCGTGCACCTAGGCCCGGGTGAGCCCAAGTGGCCCTGGGTCTGGGAGAGGCCAAGCGTCCCTGGGTCCGGGCGAGACCATGTGTCCCTGGATCCGGGTGAGGCCTCGTGCACCTAGGCCCGGGTGAGCCCAAGTGGCCCTGGGTCTGGGAGAGGCCAAGCATCCCTGGGTCCGCGTGAGACCATGTGTCCCAGGAACCGGGTGAGGCCTCGAGCACCTAGGCCCGGGTGAGCCCAAGTGGCCCTGGGTCTGGGAGAGGCCATGCGTCCCTGGGTCCGGGTGAGACCATGCGTCCCTGGATCCGGATGAGGCCTCGTGCACCTAGGCCCGGGTGAGCCCAAGTGGCCCTGGGTCTGGGAGTGGCCAAACGTTCCTTGGTCTGGGTGAGACCATGTGTCCCTGGATCCGAGTGAGGCCTCGTGAACCCCGGCCCGGGTGAGGCCACGTGCCCCTGGGTCTGGGAGAGGCCAAGCGTCCTTGGGTCCAGGTGAGACCATGCGTCCCTGGATCCGGATGAGGCCTCGTGCACCTAGGCCCGGGTGAGCCCAAGTGGCCCTGGGTCTGGGAGAGGCCAAGCGTCCCTGGGTCCGGGAGAGACCATGTGTCCCTGGATCCAGGTGAGGCCTTGTGCAACTCAGCCCGGGTGAGGCCACGTGCCCCTGGGTCTGGGAGAGGCCAAGCGTCCTTGGATACGGGTGAAGCCAGATCCTGGGTCCGGGTGAGGCCGTGCGCCCCTGGATCCATCCGGGTGAGGCTGGGTCCCAGGCCCGGGTGAGACCACGCGCCTCTTGGGTATGGGTGAGGCCACGTGCCCCTTAGTCCAGGTGACGCCGTGCCCCTGGGATCGGCCGAGACCAAACCAGAGGGAGTCAGACCTCCATTACCACCATTTGTCCACCATCCAGAGCTGAGGGGTCAGTGCTGACATGTACACATAAGGAACTACTGGACATCGAAATTGGGTCTCAAAAGAACTGTTGGTCCAGGGGGAAGCTCGCTACAGATTGATTCATTTGCCTGTCAGCATAAATATTATTGCTCGTCTCACATTCAGTTCTTATTAGTATATATCTAGTGACATTTGATCTCGTTCATCTAGAGGAAATGAGGAACAACATAGACTGAGGAACAAGAACAGAACCAGAAGCAAGGCGGCATCGATCGGACTATCGGGCCTCAGAGGGAGGATAGGGGAGGGTAGGGGGAGGGTGGGGGGAGGGGGAGAGTTCAACCAAAGGACCTGTATGCATGCATATAAGCCTATCCAACGGTTAAGTTCAACAGGGGATTGGGGCATGCGTGGGGAGAGGGGTGGGATGGGAATGGGGGGATGAGGACAAATATGTGACACCTTAATCAATAAAGAAATTAAAAAAAATAAATAAATAAATAAATAAAAAAAAAAAAAATAAGTCCACAACATTGTGGGAGCACTTAACCCAGCCTGTGATGTGGCAGGGAGGATTCTTGAAGGATGTGACAGATGAGACATGTGCACTGGATCTTAAAAGAAATAAAATTATGAATGCAAGGGATTGTGATAGAGGTAGACGGAGGGTTTTTTGGCTGAATTCAGAAAAGGCTTGGTAGAGACATAAAAGTACACAAAAGTTGGTGAGTGTCACTGGATCAAAAAAAGAGAGAGGCTAGAAATATAAGCAGAGACCATATTTTGAAGGCCTTCAAGGCCAAGTTATGAAGCTTGGACTTTATCCTTTGGTGATTTCTCACACTAGGGTTTTACAAGATCTGTTAACAAGTATGACAAGGCACAGGACGAACATGGTGAATTTTTATGAGACATCAATCTTAACTTTATGATATATAATTTGAAACATTATTTCTATATTAAAATATCATAGTATCATTGAGAGTTCAAAATTTCCAGTGAAATTTTAAGATAAAATACAAGATTTCAAGTAATTCTCAAAGATGTAGTGCTTATCACCATCCTCCCTTTCAGGGTTTTGTAAGGGATTTTCTTTCTTGCATGACACTTTAGAAGAAAAGTTTTAGAACCACAGTTCTAAACTGTGGTCATCCAATAAAAGATTTTAATCAGAAATATGAAAAGGTAAAATTGGTGTTTTAGATTTAGCTGGTTTGTGAAGGATGGATTTGGGGGTGCAATGGAGCAGAGCAGAATAATAGCTTGGGAAGCTATTACAATAGTGATGATCAGGTGTTAAACTTGGGCCATGGTAGATGGAGAGAAGGACACAGATCAGATGGATTTGATAGGTAAAACTGGCAGAAGTTAATGACTAAATAAGGGAGGTTAAGAAGAGGGAGAAATCTGGAAAATCCTCCAGTTTCTGCCTTAAATATCTAGGAGATAGTGTATATAGATAGAGGATCTGGTTTTAAGAAAGAGATAATTGCCCTAGCCAGTTTGGCTTAATGGATAAAGCATTGGCCTGTGGACTGAAGTGTCTCAGGTTTGATTCCAGGTCAAGGGCACGTACTTTGGTTGCAGGCTTGATCCTCAGTCCCAGTTGATGTTTTGCTCTCTGTCTCTCCCCTTCCTTTCCACTCTCTCTAAAAATCAATGGAAAAATGTCCTTGGGTGAGGATAAACAAACAAACAAAAATAAAGAGATAATCACTTTATGTTGAACATGTTGAGTGTGAGATTCTTAGTGAGACATCTAGGTTGGAGCTTTGTCTAACCCAAATGTGTTGCAAGACATGGAGAAATTGATCCCCTTGGCCCTCAGCATGGTGGGACTTTTACTAAGGCATCTAGAATCCTCAGCTGAACACCTCAGGTCAGACTGAACACCTCAGGCTGTGCACTACTTTGTGCATTAACCTCAATGTGTGGGAAAATTATTTTCATTTTCTATGTGTGCCATTCCATAAAAAGAGTTTGGGAAAAACCAGTCTAGTTG
The DNA here is from genome assembly GCF_027574615.1 of Eptesicus fuscus. Taxonomy (NCBI): domain Eukaryota; kingdom Metazoa; phylum Chordata; class Mammalia; order Chiroptera; family Vespertilionidae; genus Eptesicus; species Eptesicus fuscus. Next base: position 30,810,237 of record NC_072473.1, read on the forward strand.
ATGATGCTCAGTTGGCTTCTGATTATATGTGTGAAACTTAGAAGAGTTATCAGGAATATAGAGACATAGAATTAGGCCTTATCTACATACAGATGCTAATTAAAACCAGTGAAGTTGATAAGGTAAAGAGATCCACAAGAAAGTCTATATATGCTGGGTCAGAGAGGTCCAATGAAGTGAATTCAGGGTGCAAATGAAGTGGTACATTAAATAATAAAAATAATAATAGTTAGAATTTTGAGCATTTAATGTGTACCAAAGATTATTCTGAACACTTTGCATTTATTAATTAAGTTAATCATAACAGCAATTCCACAAAGTAGTAAGCATTATTATTATCCCCATTTCATAGAGTAGGCAACTGAGGTACTGTGAATTTAAGTAGGTCACACAAATTACATAACTAGGAAGCAGAAGATCCAGAGGTTTATGTTATTAACCAGTCAAATCATGGAACTCATGTCCACTTGTTTTGTACTTGTGCCTAACAAGCTAACTCCTGATATAATTTGACTTCCCTTATAAGCTAGAGGGAGAGAATGGCTAACCAGAGGGTAAGTAATTATGATCCTTTTGATAATTATAACTGTCGTTATAAAACAATGAGCCAATGTTCTGGTGTAGATGCCAATCTTTGCTGAAGTTAGTAAGTGTTGTCAGCTTTTTGGAGACTAATCAGCTTTAGGATAGACAGAATTAAACATTTGGCCTTGAAAGGCTGGTTGCCAGACCCTTAACTGTGATAACCATTACTACAAATGCTATCCACTGAGGTCTCTAGGCAGCCAAAGGACTTCTGGTAAGACCTGACATGTTTTTCTTTTGCATTTCAAACTATAGAAGCAGGGAAAAAAGGGGACAAACTAAATGAAGGAGATATGGGTGCAGCTTTCTATATAATACATTGAATTTAGTGATCCTGCTCACCAGGATCTACACAGTGAAGAGGAACCCAAAGCTTTAGTAAATAGAGCAAATTGTTTGGAACAGGTTAGTACTAGAAATACTGCGTTTAGAGCCACCTATGTATGTTAACAAAGAGCAAACACAGTCTGTCTATAGAGTAGTTTGCATTTGCTTTTTTATATCTGTCAATCAGACCTCCAATCAGAGTGGAAGGCTAGGAGCCCAGGTCAGAGAAAGGTAAACCACAAATGGATTGAAATAAAAAAAAATTCCATTGTTAATTAGTGAATTGGGTAGTGCAGAATTGGTTTTTTATTTCATCTGAGAATTAAGAGGATATCTTTTTCTTGGAAATGCTGCAAAATTCTATGCTGTCTCTGTTACACTTTCTTAAGTAAACATACTTTCAAGTTGTCAAGAATCAAGGACAAAAGTATAAAGGGAGAAAGTCAGAAATTATAAAAAATATATAAAGAAATGTTGGATGGGATTTTATGTTGTATGCATAAATAGTGTTTGCTGGGAAAATTGCTTAAATTCTCTAAACTTCATTTTACTCATCTATAAAATTTGGATAATGGTAGTTACATCACAGGATAGAGATTAAATGAAATGATGTATGTATATAAGTACCCAGGACACAGTGCCTGACAAATGTCATACAATCAATAAAAGGTGAATATCATAAATTCTGTGTGAGTTTTCTCACATATTATTAGAACCTTCTTTTGAAAATGCTAATCATCTCACTGTTTATTACAAGACAGTGTTGAATTATAAATATTTAAAATAAAGTTTTCGGATGTATTTAATTTCAATATTTCCTTTAACATGCTCTATGACCATTGCCTGGTAAATCTCACACTAGTGACTTATGCGACCTTGTCATCAGTTGTTTGGATAATACAATTATATAGGTTTCAAGTGTACAATTCTATGATGAATCATCTGTATATTGTATACAGGTTTTAGTTGGGGGCATGATTCCATCTTAAAACTACTATACAATGAATCTTTTTTCAATGTTGAGTTCTGTTTGAATCTAGACCTGCCTTATACTGCCATCTCCTGGAAGTGTCTGGAATTGAACAACTTTTCAATTTCTTTAGAGATATTTTGCTGATCACTCTACATGTTGATTTTGATCTCCCCAGTGTCTCTTCTTTCAGATTGCACTCTCAGTAATCACTGGACAATAAGAATGCAGATTTTATAGAGTACTTAATGACCTTCCTTGGGCAGTGGGATCAACAGAGACATTTTGAATGAAAATAGTCAATAAAGATTGAGATTTTTTTTCTATAGTAATTTCAGCTTGCTATAAGGCTGGCTGAGATAAATGTAATTTTATATGTTATAAAAACTAATGCAGCTAAAATCTGCTAAATATTTTCTATAGAGAATAATTAGGGGGGGACATCTTAATGAAAATGGGAAACTATTCATCCCACTTGGACTTGTTTTTAGATGAAGACTGCTAGCAGTGTGGTAATGGAGAAGAATATCAAGACTTGGAGACAAGAGACTGAAATATTAGGTCTTAAGTTAATATCTGTGTATCCTGTTGAAGCCAATTCCTATTTCTTGGCCTCATGTTTCACATATCCTATATAATAAAGAGGAAATGTGCATATTGACCATCACTCCGTCACAAAAATGGCAGCGCCCACAGCGGAGGTGGGGTTTCCATAACACAGGATAGTTGTACCCACAGCAGAGGCCAATTTCCCGTAATGAACCTTAATGAGCAATCAGCAGGGACCTGAGGCTGCAGCTCCCCCAAACCCCCATGGGGCTTGACAGGGGACCTCAGGCTGCACCCTCTGCCCAGCAGGGCTTGACAGAGGACCTCAAGGTGCACCCCCCATCCCAGTGCTGGGCCGGGGGACCTCAAGCTGCTCCCCCTGCCCCGGGCCAAGGAAACTCAGGCCTGCCCCCCACCCCAGCTCTAGGTGGAGGGACCTTAGGCCATGTCTCCCGCCCAGCAGAGCTTGATGGGGGACCTCAGGCTGCATCCCCCACCTTGGCACTGGGCCACAGGACCTGAGGCCTCACCCCCCACCCAGGTGCTGGGCCGGGAGACCTAAGGCCATGCCCCTGGCCTGGCGGGGCTTGACAGGGGATCTCAGGCCACGTCCCCCACCCAGCGGGGCTTGACGGGGGACCTCAAGACATGCTCCCCACCCCAGTCTGGGCTGGGGGACCTCAGGCCATGCCCCCTGCCCTGGTGCCAGGCCAGTGAACCTGAGGCTGTGCCCCCCGCCCAGCAGGGCTTGACAAGGGTGGGACCAGCCAGGTCTGGATCTAGCCCAATGGGGGGGCTGGCCAGGTCTGGGTCTCACGCGATTTTGAGGCACACATGGGTGGGCGGGGACTTGACTCTGGGTCCCGTAGTGCGCCCCAGACTCTGACAGGAGGATTATTTTCATATACATTTTACTAATTTTCTTTAATCTCTGACACTTTTATTATAAAGAAAGGGCAAATAGCAATATTAAAATATTTCCTCTAATCCCCTTTTAATGTGTACAAATTTTGTGCACCAGGCCACTAGTTTTAAAATAAAGGAGTGAACTAACCTGTACACCTGAAACTAATACAAACTAATATTGAATGTAAACTGTAATTGAAAAAAAATGTAAAAAACAAACAAACAAAACAGGAATTATATCCACAAGAAAAAATTAAAATACAGGAATGGAATTAAGTGATCTATAGGTTCATTACATGATCTCACATTCTGTCATTTTATGAAAGGTCAAGATGACAATGTGATTAATCATATCCAGTGAAAGTAGACTGGTTATCAAAATGGTGTTGCTGAGTCTTACTGTGATGGGGGAAGTGATACATATAGATTCACCCATAACTGCCATTGAAAGAAAATATCCTATATAATAAAGAGGTAATATGCAAATTGGCCATCTCACCCTTACAAGATGGCTGCCTACAACCAGGCCGGCAGGGGGGTTAGTGAGGGATGACCAAATTACTGAACAAGCAGGCTGTGTGGGACAACCAGGCCAGCAGAAGGGGCAGTTGGGGGTGACCAGGCCAGCAGGGGTGGCAGTAAGAGGTGACCAGGTCGGTGGGGGGGCATTTAGGGGCAACCAGACCAGCAAGCGTGGCAATAAGAGGCAACCAGGTTGGTGGGGGGCATTTAGGGGTGACCAGGCCAGCAGGGGGGGCAGTTGGGGGCAATTAGGCTGGCAGGGGGGTAGTGAGGGGCAACTAGGCCAGTGGGGGGGGCAGTTAAGGGCAATCAGGTTGGCACGCAGAGGCAGTGAGGGGCAATCAGGCCAGCAAGGGGGGGGTTTAAACTCCCCTGCTGGCCTGGTCACCCCTTACTGTCCCCCCCTGCTGGCCTGGTCGCCCCCAACTGCCCCCTTTGTCGGCCTGGTTGTCCCCAACTTCCCCCCACCGTCGGCCTGGTTGACCCTAACTGCCCCCCTGCTGTCCTGGTCACCCCTTACTGCCCCCCCTGCCAGCCTGGTAACCCCAAACTGGCCCCTCTGTGGGCCTGGCCACCCCACACAACCTGCTGCTCTATAGTTTGATTGCCCCTCACTAATGCTCCTGCTGGCCTGGTCGCTCCACGAAGCCTGCTGCTGGGTCATTTGGTTGCTCCTCACTGCCCACCCCCCTCCGCAGGCCTGGTCACCCCTACGCAGCCTGTTCGGTCATCCATTCAGTTGTGATGGTCGCTTAGGCTTTTATTATTATAGATGAAGGGAACAGTTGTAGCACCAGGTACAAAGGAAAAGCAGAGCAGCTAAAAGTGAGAGAATGTGTTTTGTACATAATTTCAAACAAGTAATTATAAACATGCTTTACACATGTGACTGTCAAAATAAAGAGCATTCTCAAATAAGATACCTATAATATACCCAAGTAAATGGAGATATTTAGAAGTAAGCTGGATACTTAAATCTGGAGTTCAAGGAAAAAGTCTAGGCTACAGATATAAATTTGAGAATCAGAAGGATTTAGATGATATTTAAAGCCATGCAATTGGATCAGCTCTCCAAGAGAATAGATATAGATGGAAAAGAGAAGACATCCAAGAATTTATTCCTTGTACCATGTAACATTTAAATGGGTCATGGCTAGAAAAGTCAGAAGAAAACCCGAAGAATGTACTATGCTGGAATCCAAGAAGGAGGGAACAAACAAATGTATCAAATACTGTTAATTTTCAGGTAAAATGAGGAGGGAAAATTGATCATTGGGTTTAAGTCCCTGGTGACTTTGACAGTAACAGTTACAATGGATAGGTAGCGATAAAGCCTTATTGAAGAGGGTTTAAAGGAGAATTGAAGGAGAAGAAATTATACTATAGAAATTTTATTCAATAATTTTTGCTGTAAAAGGCAGCAGAGAAATAAGACTAATTTCTTTTTTTGTTCCTAAATATATTTTTATTGGTTTCAGATGGAAAGGGAGAGGGAGAGAGATAGAAATGTCAATGATGAGAGAGAATCATTGATTGGCTGCTTCCTGCACACCCCACACAGGGTATTAAGCCCACAACCTGGGCATGTGCCTTGACTAGGAATTGAACAATGATCTCGTGGTTCATAGGTCTACACTCAACCATTGAGCTACAATGGCCAGGCAATTACTAATTTCTTTTTATCACAATTCTTCTCAATTGATATCTATCCACAAACTAAAATCATAGAACAATCCAACTATTCAAACATTGATTCTATATTTGTGCTGCTAGATACTTTTAGAAAAACCCACAGTCATGCTGATTGATACTTCCAGACATCATGGTCTTAAACTTTAGCTGTACCCCAAATCCTTCAAGGCATCCTTTCTACACATACTTAACAGTTTTTACTCCTGTTATAAAATTTTACCTTTTTCCAGTTTAAACCTTATATCTGATTTAAATTATAAAATAGCCAAGAGATGTATCAATAATACAAATTAGCCACATGCTACATTTTTTTCTAGTAAAGCTATTTCTTATATGACTTCTTATTTTTAATTAGGTCAAAAACCTTTAGTCATCTTTATTATGGTGATCAAGTGCTCCCTAGTGCCTTCAGAACATATACTTTGTCTCTCTATCTTAACTTATCCCTGTTTCTGTGAAATACAATTTAATCTATTAGGCTCTTAAATAATTATATCAAAGGTCTCTAACTGTTAAACTTTTGTTTTTACCTTTTTTCTTAAACTCACCCAGTTTATATTCCTCACTCTTAATATCCACAAGTAATCAGTTGCCAAATATTGTTGGTTCTATTAGTGCACCCCTGCTGTCACTTTCTTAGTGATTTAGTTCCCTCTAATTTATTATCAAGATTATAATAGCAGCCCACCTGCCTTCAGACTATCTCCACTATAATGCATTTGTCTCACTGCTGTCAGAGTGGGCTTTCTAAAACACAAATAGGAATACATTATTCTAGAAAGAAATCAAGATGGCAGCATACGTAAACACCTAAACTGCTGCCTTGCACAATTTTAAAACTACAACTAAAAGACAAAACAGACATCATCCAGAACCACAGGAAGGCTGGCTGAGTGGAAATTCTACAACTAGAAAGAAAGAGAAAAGTACACTGAGACTAAGAGGAGCTGCAGAAGGCAGAGGTACAGAGACGTGCACAGAGAGGGCTGGAAACTGAGTACGTGGCTGGCTTTCTCAACCGGGAGGGAGACAAAAGCTCCCAACTGCTCTCAACTCCAGTTCTGGGTGAGACTCTGGGGACCCAGACTCATACGGGGAGAAACTGGACTGTCAGGAAAGAGAAAAGCACACTGAGACTCAGAGGAACTGCAGAAGGCAGAGGTACAGAGGCGCATGTGCGGAGAGGGCTGGCAACTGAGTATGTGGCTGGCTTTCTCAATCGCAGCTGGCTTTCTCAATCAGGAGGGAGACAAAAGATCCTGATGGCTCTGAACTCCATTTCCAGGTGAGATTCTGGGGACCCAGACTCATTCGGGGAGAAACTGGACTATATGGCAGCAGGCGAAACTCGAGGGTGGCTTTCTCTCAGAGGTGCTTGCAGTGATTACCGTGGGACATTGAGACCCAGGGGCCTCTTAGGGCTGGACTGACAGGAAGCCATTGATGTCTGCTCTGCCCTGAGACTCGGCCCCATCCAAGCTGAGCACAGAGGCTTTTGCAAGTCTTGTCTCATAAGGGTGTCTCCAGCACAGAAGTTCTCCCATCGTAGACACAGCTGATCCTCACAGCCAATTGGCCTCCAGGAGGTCAATTCCTCCCAGTGATACCAACAACAATCAAGGCTTAACAACAAGACTGTGCACACAGCCCACAAAGGGGTGCACCAAGAGTGTCCACTTCAGGTTACTGGGGAGGCTGAGCCACTGGGCCCTATAGGACACCTAGCACACAAAGCCACTCTATCAACTCATGGAAGCGGCCAAAATGTGGAGACAAAGAAACAGGTCACAAATGACAGAAATGGAGGAAAGCAAATGACTGGATATAGAGTTCAAAACCACGGTTATAAGGTTTTTCAAGAATTTTCTAGAAAAGGCTGATAAATTTAATGAGACCCTCGAGGATATGAAAAAGGACCAACTAGAAATTAAGCATACACTGACTGAAATAAAAAATAATATACAGAGATCCAACAGCAGACTAGAGGATCGCAAGAATCAAGTCAAAGATTTGAAATACAAGGAAGCAAAAAACACCCAACCGGAAAAGCAAAAAGAAAAAAGAATCCAAAAATATGAAGATAGTGTAAGAAGCCTCTGGGACAACCTCAAGCGTACCAACATCCAAATTATGAGGGTGCCAGAAGAAGAGAGAGCAAGATACTGAAAACCTTTTTGAAGAAATAATGACAGAAAACTTCCCCCACCTGGTGAAAGAAATAGACTTACAAGTCCAGGAAGCACAGAAAACCCCAAACAAAAGGAATCCAAAGAGGAGCACACCAAGACACATCATAATTAAAATGCCAAGAGCAAAAGACAAAGAGAGAATATTAAAAGCAGCAAGAGAAAAAGAGTTAGTTACCTACAAGGAAGCACCCATATGATTGTCAGCTGATTTCTCAACAGAAACTATGCAGGCCAGATGGGAGTGGTAAGAAATATTCAAAGTGATGAACAGCAAGAATCTACAACCAAGATTACTCTACCCAGCAAAGCTATCAATTAGAATTGAAGGTCAGATAAAGAGCTTCACAGATAAGAAAACGCTAAAGGAGTTCATCACCACCAAACCAGGATTATATGAAATGCTGAAAGGTATTCTTTAAGAAGAGGAAGAAGAAGAAAAAGGTAAAGATAAAATTATGAACAACAAATACATATCTATCAACAAGTGAATCTAAAAATCAAGTGAATAAAAAATCTGATGAACAGAATAAACTGGTGAATATAATAGAATCAGGGGCATAGAAAGGGAGTGGACTGACAATTCTTGGGGGAAAACGGGTGTGGGGGGTGGGCGAATAGACTGGACAAAAATCGTACACCTATGGATGAAGACAGTGCGGGGGGGTAAGGGCAGAGGGTGGGGTGGGAACTGGGTGGAGGGGAGCTATGGGGGAAAAAAAGAGGAACAATTGTAATAATCGGAACAATAAACATTTATTTTTAAAAAAACGGAATACATCACTCTATGTTTAACAAACTTCAATGGCCCCCCATTGCAATAAGACAAAATTCAAACTCTCAAGTTTAGCATCTAAGGCCATTCTTAAGGGCATCTAAGAAATAACTCATGCTGTTCACTAACTTATCCATTCAAAAAATACTTCTTGGGGTGCTATTCTGCTTCAGGCTCTATATTAATTGTTGGTAATATCAAAGTGGATATATCCTGATCTCAATTTCCATGAGCTCACAGTCCAATTTCATTTCTGTATCATTCTTCAATACCCACCATTACTTATAGATAGTCAGACCTTACTACATAGATTTCCTGAAATATGTCTTACTGCTTCAAAGCCTTTTGCTTTTCTCTACCTAAAATATCATTCTTCTTTCTTCATTCTTGGTTAATTCCTTTAAAATTCTTTTCAAATGTCACATCCTCATTAATAACTTTATCATTTAAATGTCCTTTCTCTTCTTCCTATAGCAATTTATGCTTTTATCATAGTCTTAAGGGCATCTAAGAGATAACTCATGCTGTTCACTAACTTATCCATTCAAAAAATACTTCTTGGGGTGCTATTCTGCTTCAGGCTCTATATTAATTGTTGGTAATATCAAAGTGGATATATCCTGATCTCAATTTCCATGAGCTCACAGTCCAATTTCATTTCTGTATCATTCTTCAATACCCACCATTACTTATAGATAGTCAGACCTTACTACATAGATTTCCTGAAATATGTCTTACTGCTTCAAAGCCTTTTGCTTTTCTCTACCTAAAATATCATTCTTCTTTCTTCATTCTTGGTTAATTCCTTTAAAATTCTTTTCAAATGTCACATCCTCATTAATAACTTTATCATTTAAATGTCCTTTCTCTTCTTCCTATAGCAATTTATGCTTTTATCATAGTACTTATCACACTGTACTGATAAAATTGATTTATCTGCCTCCCCAGTGAGACTGTGAGTCCTTTGAGTAGCTATGTGTTGTTTATCTTTGTATCATCACCACATATCCTAGTGCCTAATATATAGTAGGTATTTGATAAATGGAAGCATGCATGAACTAAGGCTTTGCTTAATCTCATTAAACTTATATTCTGTAGAGAGTTTTATGAAACTTGAGTCTTTCCTTCTGCATTTTAACTTTATTTCTAAGTTTTGTATAATCTGCAAACATGAACTACATGATTTTTAGTAATGTGACACTACTAGAAACCTCCCTCTAAGTTTAACATCGCTCCATTAATCACCACTCTTCAGTAAAGATCTTCCAGTTACTAACCTCTTGGACAATCCTGTTAACCAGTTCAAGTGATCCCATGACCTTATCAAAATACGTCTAGCCCTAGCTGGTTTGGTTCAATGGATAGAACATTGGCCCTCGAACTGAAGGGTCATGTGTTAGATTCTGGTCAAGGGCGAGTACCTTGGTTGCAGGCTCCATCCCTGGGCCTGGCTCGTGAGGGTATGTGCGGAGGCAACCAATCGATGTGACACTATCACATTGATGTTTCTCTCTCTGTGTCTCTCCTCCTCCTTTCCACTCTCACCAAAAATCAATGGAAAAATACCCCCAGTGAGGATTAACAACAACAAAAAAAACCAAAATCTTTCTGAAATTCACATTATTTTTATCTATAGCATTATTATTATTTGTCTGTCTAGTTACCCCTATGAAAAAGGAAATGAGGCTTAATTAACCTCTCATGTGGTAACCCCAACTAGAGCCTACATTCTCCTCCACACTTCATCCCCAACCCATCCTTTTCTTTTATTTCTAAATACGGGAAAGATTATGTTTTCTCAGCAGTTTCTCACAAGCATGTTTTTTCTCACACTACTCCCTCGGTCTGAAATGATCTTCCTCCTTCTCCTCTTGTAAACATTACTATTCGAGATTCAACTCAAATTCAACTTCCTCCAAGATCCTTCAAAGAATCCCATTCCTGATTTCATCTTTTATGATGAGGTGAGATGGGATTGTCCGTGTCATTTTTCTGTATTCTGGGAAGAAAATGAGATATTTAAGGGGAACAATTTGATCCTGATGTCCTTCACAGTCGATTAATTAGCTGGGAGTAGGAAAAAGATCTCTTAGTATAATAAAGTCAGAATTAATAGTCATGTAAAGTATGTTTAAAATATTCAAATATGTCATGTAAGTCATATGGGGTTAGGGGGGAAGGAGATTCATTTTAAGATGTCAGACATGATCTATGTTAAATATATTAGGAAAGAATATACTTGTAACCCTACCTATACTCCTACCCCTACCCACAGAAGGTATTTACAGATGAATGCTGTGGGACAGAAAGAAATGATGGAAACCTATCACATGAATTATATTATATCATATATCTTATAAGCTCCTTTGCATTATAGTAAGTTATCCTTATGTTAATTTCACACTCTACTCTCTGTATATTCTAGATTATGTACCACTTAAGTACCAAGACTTTCATAACCACTGTTGTAGAATTAAATTATTTCACGCTTGAAAATATTTTGATGAGAACTCAATTTTTAAGTTATTCTTAAAGCTTATATGAACAAAAATCTGATGCAAGTTTTGTTTGGAATATTCACTATTATTATAATGTCTGTATTAGTGACAATGTCTAATCAAACCACTAAATAAAAGACGAGATTTTTTTAAGCTTTAGAAAGTTTATACTTCAGTTTCTGCTTGATAGTACCACCTTCATTTTTTTCTTACACATTGATTTAATACCTTGAATTGCCTTCTCCTAAGTTTAAGTCCTGGTACTGCCATTTCTTAGTTGTATGCCCTCTGACAAATTACTTAAGCTCTTCAGGTCTCAGTTTCCTTATCAATAAGATCAGGATCATAACTCTCACCTTAAAAGAAATTTGTAAAAATTAGATGAAATAATGTATGTGTATCAGGGTAAAAACTGTTTAATCCCTACCTGATATATAACTTATCTTGCCTTCTAAAGTATGTGTGGTAGGGGAAAGGAATTGGTGGTGACATGAATTTCCATCAATAAGAAAATTTATCTTTATTTTCTTCTCATCTGTATTAGTTTCCTGTGGCTGCTGTAACAAATTACTACAAACTTGATAGCTTAAAATAATACACATTAATTCCCTTACTGTTTTGAGATCAGAAGTCCAAAATCAGTATCTTTGGGCTGAAATCAAGGTGTCCGCAGGGTCTCACTCCCTCTCGGAGCTGTAGAGGAGAATTTGTTTTTTGCCTTTGTTTCTGATAGCTGCTGATATTACTGGCTTGTGTCCATATCCCCCCAATTTTCAAATCTCTCTGATTATTCTTTTTTTAAAAAATTATTGATTTTTTATTGTTTTAGAGAGAGAAGACGAGAAAGAGAGAAACATTGATGTAAAAGTAAAACATCGATCTGCTGCCTCTCACACGACTCCTACCGGCGATCAAGCCCACAACCTGGGCATGTGCCCTGACCTGGTATGGAACCAGCAACTTTTGGTGCATAGGACATCACTCAACCAACTGAGCCACACTGGCCAGGGCTCTCTGCTTATTCTTCATATCATCTTTTTCTTTATGTGTGTCAGATTATACTCTGCCTCCCTCTTATAAGAATACATGTGAATTTTCAATTACAGTTGACACATGATATTATGTTAATTGCAGGTATACACCTCAGTGATTAGACATTATATAACTAAGTGATAATACTGATAAATCTCATAAATGATTTAAATTTTAAAAAAAGAAACACATGTGACTGCATTTAAGGCCCACATGGATAATCCAGGATAATTTCCTCATCTAAAAATAATAAACTTAGATGAAGAGACAAAATGGCCGTGGAATAGACGGATGTGTCCTGAGCCTTGTCCCGGAGCAAATAGAATGAGCAGATTAAACAAATAACATCCAACTCGAATTAACTGGGATCTTAAGCCAGCCAAAGGAATGACACTTCACTTTTTCATTTTTATTTTTATTTATATTTTTATTATTATTTTGTCTCTTTTTTCCTTCTTTTTTTGTTTTCCTGTTTTTGTTTGTTGCTTTATTTTATATTTCTTTTCACATTATTTTTCCATCACTCTATTTTATTTTTATTTGCTATTTTTTATTTTTATACCATTTTTGAAATAATTTTTTTGTAAATTTATTATTATTATTATTATTATTATTATTATTATTATTATTTTCTTCTCATTCTCTTTCTTCTTATCCACTCATCCCCTTTCTACTTCCTCTATACTGAATTGAGGTCCTCCCTATATTCATCCAATTCTTAACCTTATTTTCTGTATACAAGCTCAGCCTCTACAGATTCTGACCCCACCCTCTTTGCTGAGTGTTTGGTGTTTGTATTTTTTTGGTTTATGTATTGGTTCTGTGGTATTTTCCTATATATATATATATATATATATATATATATATATATATATATTCATACACTCCTTTTTCTTTTCTCTCTTTTCTTTTTCTCTCTTCAATATCATTTGTGCTCTCATTTCTCTCCCCTAATTCTCTTTTCTCAGATGGTCACTTACATTGGGGTTATTGGTGTCATGAGTACATTCATGCTTTGTTCCCTTTGTGTTGTGTCTTGTCAAGGTGTATTTTATCCTGTCTGGCCAAGGTGCTGGAGAGCAAGCCACATAACCAGACACTTGGAGAGGAAACTCCATCCACGGAGAGGCCAATAACACCCCAGACCCAACTACAGAGGCAGGAAGAAGGCGGCAGTGAGGAAGAGGGTGTGAGTGAGTGAAAGAGGAGTGTGTGGTAAGGGTGTGTGTGTGTGTGTGCATGTGTGTGTGTGAGTGAGGCACAGTTAGATCCCACAGGACTGTCAGGGGAAGGCTAACCAGGCTCGCCTAACTAGGCACCCTCTGCTACCATTACACAAAGTACCAGGAGGCCGGCTCATCCTTAGAGGCCTAGCCTTTTTGAAGGGGAGAGTTGCTATAATTGGGAGCCCAACCTCACCTCCACCCAGAGTGCCCTCAGATAACACCTGGGACTCTACAGCCATCCCTGCAAGGGACCTGCTAACTCGGCTATGGTCTCATGGTCAACGAGTCTCCAGCCACCCCGGGCACAGGCTCCCGTGAGTTCTGAAGCGTGTTCCCCTCTGAATGGCCCAACACTTTAGCCCAGAGCACTGCAACCACGCGAGCAGCAGACACATGAGCAGCCCACTCCTGTCCAAGGAGCAGCAGCCCCACAAGCAGCCCACCCCAGGCCTAAGAGCTGCAGCCTCACGTGGCCTGCCCGTGTCCAAGACGCAGCAGTTGTGTGAATGGACTGCTCCCCTGCCTAAGAAGCAGCAACCACATGAGCAGTCTGCACCGTCCAAGGAGCAGCAGCCGCATGTGCAGCACATTCCTGCCCGAGGAGCAGCAGCTGTGCAAGCAGCCCATATCCGTACGAGGAGCAGCAGCCCTGCAAGCAACCTGGTCCTGTCCAAGGAGCAGCAGCCTCACGAGCAACCCACCCCATCAGAGGAACATCAGCAGCACGCAGCCAGCAACCATCCAAAGAGCAGCAGCCATGTGAGCAGTCCACCCCCATTCAAGGAACAGCAGCTGTACGAGAAGCCTCCCCCACCAGCCAAAGGAGACACCACTACTGCAAACAGCACCCACCAGAGGAGCTGCTGCCAACTGAGGAGCAGCCATTTCCATGACCACCTGAGGACCAACCACAGCCCAAGGAGCCACTGCTACCCAAGAACCAGTCCCTGCACGACTCAATATCTAGATCAGTCAGTGAGACCAAAAATGGGTAGACAAAGAAACCCCCAAAGGAAATAAAAGGAGGAATCACCAGAAAAGCAGCTAAATGAAACAGGCATACTATATATCAGAAAAAGAATTCAGAATAAGGGTCACAGGTTCATAAACTGGATGGATGAAAAAATCAACAACTTATGTAAGAATCAAGAAGAAAAGTATGAAAAAATCAACAACTTATGTAAGAATCAAGAAGAAATGAAGAGTGATATAGCTACAATAAAAAACAACATGGAAAGTTTGAACAGTAGATTAGCAGAAGCAGAGGACTGAATTAGTGAATTAGAAGACAGGGAAGCAAAACACACCCAAACTGAACTGCAATTGGAGAAAAAAATTAGACAGGAGGATAGCCTAAGGGAACTATGGGACAACAGGAAACAAAGCAACATATGAATAATAGGGGTGCCAGAACAACAGGAAGAGGAACAAGGGTTAGAAAACCTATTTGAAGAAATAATGTCAGAAAACGTCCCTGATGTGGGGAAGAAAAAAGTCACACAAGCACAGAGAGTACCAAACAGGATGAATCCAAAAAGAACCCACACCAAGACATTATAATTACGATGGCAAATGTTAAGGACAAAGAGAGAGTTTTAAAGGCTGCAAGAGAGAGACAGAAAGTTACATACAAGGTCTCTCCCATTAGATTATCAAATAATTTCTCAAGAAAAATACATCAGGCCAGAAAAGAATGGAAGGAAATTTACAAAGTGATGCAAAGCAAGGAACTGAATTCAAGAATATTTTATCCAGCAAGGCTATCATTTAAAATTGAAGGGGAAATAAGGAGCTTCACAGACAAAAAAAAAGGAAGGGAGTTTATCATTATCAAGCCAGCAATGTAAGAATGCTAAAGAGACTGGTGTACAAAGAAGAAATAAAAAGGTAAGGAACACAAGCACAAAAAATAAAAAAGGCTACAAAGAAAGTACCTTTCAATAGTAACTTTAAACATAAACGGACTAAATGCTCCAATCAAAACACATTGAGTGGCTGACTAGATAAAAAAAAATCATGACCCATATATATGCTATCTACAAGAGACCCACCTCAGAACAAGGGACTCACACAGAATGAAAATGAAGGGATGGAAAAATATCTTTCAGGCAAATGGAAATGAAAAAAAAAAAAAAGCTGGGGTAGCAATACTTATATCTGACAAAACAGACCTCAAAGTGAAGGCCATAACAAGAGATAAGGAAGGCCACTTCTTAATACTAAAGGGATCGATACAACAAGAGGATATAACCCTGATAAACATATATGCACCCAATGCCAGAGCACCCAAATACATAAAAAAAAAAAAACTATTGGAAGATATCACGGGAGTGATCAAAATATTACAATCACCATAGGGGACTTTAATAAACCACTGATATCACTGGATAAATACTCTAGACAAAAAATCAGCAAAGAAACAACAATCCTAAATGACTCACTAGATCAGATGGACTTAATTGACATCTTCAGAACATTCCACTCCAAAACCATGGAATATACGTTCTCCTCAAGTGCACATGGGACATTTTCAAAAATAGATCACATATTGGGTCACAAGAAAAGTTTCCCTAAATTCAAGAAGATTTGAAATCATAGAAAGCATTTTATCAGACCACAATGGCATATTAGAAATAAATTACAATAAAAACAATCCAAAAAATTCAAACACTTGAAAGCTGAATAGCATGCTATTAAACAATGCATTACCAAAGAGATCAAAGAAGAAATTAAAAACATCCTGGAAACTCATGACAATAAAAAAAGCAATCATCCAAAATCTATGGGAGACAATGAAAGTAGTCCTGAGAGGGAAGTTTATAACTCTACAGACTTACCTCAAAAAAAAAAAAAAAAAGAAAGAAAAAAGAAAAAATGGTAATAAATCATCTAACTCTACAACTCAAAGAATTAGAAAGAAAGCAACAAGAAAATCCCAGAGAGAGCAGAAGGAAGGAGATAATAAAGGTCAGAGCAGAAATGAATGAAATAGAGATTAAAAAAAAGAAATACAAAAGATCAATGAAACCAAGAGCTGGTTCATTGAAAGCATAAACAAGATTGATGAACCTCTGGCCAGTGTCACCAGGAAGCAAAGAGACAGGACCCAAATAAACAAAATCAGAAATGAAAGAGACAAAATAACAACAGACCCCAGAGAAATACAAAGGATTGTTTAAAAATACTATGAACAACTCTAGTCTAACAAACTAGACAAACTGGAGGAAATGGTCATATTCCTAGAAAAATACAACCTTCCAAAACTCAATCAGGAAGAATCTAAACATCTCAATAGGCCAATAACTATGAAAGAAATTGAAGCAGTCATCAAAAAGCTTCCAGCAAACAAAAGCCCGGGGCCAGATGGCTTCACAGGGGAGTTTTACCAAAAATTCAAGGAAGAATTAAAACCTATTCTCCTCAGACTATTCCAAAAAATTCAAGAGGAAGGAACACTCCAAGCTCATTCTATGAAGCCAGCATCACCCTAATACAAAAAAACAGATGAAGACAACACAATGAAAGAGAATTACAGGGCAATATCCCTCATGAATATAGATGCCAAAAACCCTCAACAAAATTCTAGCAAATGAGACCCAGCGGAACATCAGAAAGATCATACACCATGACCAAGTAGGATTTATCCCAGGGATGCAAGGTTGTTACAATACCTGCAAATCAATAAATGTGATAAATCACATAAACAAACTGAGAGATTAAAAACCACGTAGTCATATCAATAGATGCAGAAAAAGCATTTGACAAAATCCAACACCTTTCTTGAAAAAATCTCTCAGCAAGGTGGGAATAGAAGGAACATACCTCAACATAATAAAACCCATATATGACAAACCTACAACCAACATCATACCCAATGGGCAAAAACTAAAACCATTTCCCCTAAGAACAAGAACAAGACATGGATGCCCACTCTCACCAATCCTCTTTTACATAGTACTGGAAGTATTAGCCATTGCGATTAGACAAGAAGAAGAAATAAAAGGCATCCAAATTGGAAAAGAAGCAAAACTGTCCTTATTCTCAGATGACATGATACTGTACATAGAAAATCCTAAAGACTCCATAAAAAAAGTATTAGACTTAATAAATGAATTTGGCAATATAGCAGGATACAAAATTAATGCCAAGAAATCAATGGTATTTCTATACACCAATAGTTAACTTACAGAAAGAGAGACTAAATGAACAATCCTATTTATCATCATACCAAAAAAATTAAGATACCTAGGAATAAATTTAACTAAGGACATAAAAGACCTATATGCAGAAAACTACAGGACACTGAAAAAAGAGATAGAGGAAGACATAAACAGATGGAAGAACATACCATGTTCATGGGTTGGTAGAATCAACATCATCAAAATGTCCATACTACCCAAAGCAATCTATAGATTCAATGCACTCCCCATTAAAATACCAACGGCATACTTCACAGACCTAGAAAGAACTCTCCAGAAATTCATATGGAATAAAAAAGAGCACTAAAAGCTGTAGCAATCTTGAGAAAGAAGAACAAAGTAGGTGGGATCTCAATACCTGATATCAAGCTGTATTACAAAGCCACTGTTCTCAAAACAGCCTGGTAATGGCACAAGAACAGACACATAGACCAATGGAATAGAATAGAGAACCCAGAAATTGACCCAAACCACCATGCTCAATTAATATTTGACAAAGGAGGCATCAATATACAATGGAGTCAAGACATTTTCTTCAATAAACGGTGTTGGGAAAATTGGACATACATGCAAAAAAATGAAACTTGGTGACCAACTTATATCATACACAAAAATAAACTCAAAATGGATAAAGGACTTAAACATAAGACAGGAAACCATAAAAATACTAGAGGAATACACAGGCAGCAAAATCTCAGACATATGCTGAAGCAATTTCTTAAGTGATACTGCTCCTAGGGCAATGGAAACTAAAGAGAAAATAAACAAATGGGACTACATCAAAATAAAAAGCTTTTGCACAGCAAAAGAAACCTTCAACAAAACAACAAGAAAGCCCACTGCATGGGAGAACATATTTGCCAATGTTATCTCCGATAAGGGTTTAATCTCCAACATTTACAGGGATCTCATACAACCTAACAAAAGGAAGATAAATAACCTAATCAAAAAAAATGGGCAACGGACCTAAATAGATACTTTTTGAAAGAAGACAGAAGAAAGGCTAAGAGACATATGAAAACAGGCTCAAAATCACTAATCAGCCGAGAGATGCAAATCAAAACGTCTATGCAGTACAATCTCACACCTGTCAGAATGGCTATCATCAACAAATCAACAAACAACAAGTGCTGGCGAGGATGCGGAGAAAAAGGAACCCTCGTGCACTGCTGGTGGGAATGGAGACTACTGCAGCCAGTGTGGAGAACAGTATGGAGTTTCCTCAAAAAGCTAAAAATGGAACTCCCATTTGACCCAGTAATCTCACTTCTAGGACTATATCCCAAGAAACCAGAAATACTAATCAGAAAGAATGTATGCACCTCTATGTTCATAGCAGCACAATTTACAATTGCTAAAATTTGGAAACAGCATAAGTGCCTAATAGCAGATGAGTGGATGAAAAAACTGTGGTACATCTACACAATGGATTACTTCGTTGCTGTATAAAAGAAGGAGTTCTTACCATTTGCAACAGTTTGGATGGAACTGGAGGGCATTTTGCTAAGTGAAATAAGCAAGTCAGAGAATGATAAATATCGCATTATCTCACTCACTTATGGAATATAATGAACAACATAAACTGATGAAGAAAAACTGATCCAGAGACAGAGAAACATTGATCAGAACATCAAACCTTAGAGGGAAAGTAGTGGAGGGTGGGGGTAAGGGGGAGAGATCAACCAAAGGACTTGTATGCATGCATGTAAGCCTAACCAATAGACACAGACAATGGGCCGGGGGGGGGGTGAGGGCATGATTGGGGGTGTTGGTTAAGTAATGGGGGGATAAGGACACATATGTAATACCTTAATCAATCAATAAATTTAAAAATATATATAATCATGAGCCAAAAAAATAAAAAATAAAAATAATAAACTTAATCACATTTGCAAAGTATATTTTTCTAAGTAAGGCAAGTTACAGGGATTAGGACCTGGTATTTTGTGGTGCCCATTATTCAGTCTATGGATTATTCATTTCTAGGAGAGTAAGGAAGAGAAAATGAGATCTCAAAACATCTGTTAATCTGTAGGTGTGTCTAAAGGATGAACCTTCAGCATGTGTAGAACTATGTTTGATAGAGTATGTTAATGCGCCTTTAGTTACAAAATGGTAGGCATTTAGATGAGTGTTATGGACTGAACTGTGTTCCCCTAAAATTCATATATTGAAACTCTGATTCCTAATGTGACTGTATTTGGAGATACAACCTTTAAGGAGATAATTTATAAAATGAGGTCATAAGGGTGGTGTTCTAATACAACGAGACTAGTGGCCATATAAGAGGAAGAGACACCAAGAGTAAATGAGCACAGAGAAAAGGCCATGTGAGAACAAAAATAGAAGGCAACCATTTGCAAGCATATTAGAGACCAACCCTGCTGGCAACTTGATCTTGGTCTTTGAGCTTCCAGAACTGTAAGGAAAGAAGTTTTTGTTGTTTCAGCCATCCAGGCTGTGGTATTTTGTTATGGCAGCAGAAGCAGAAATATAGGGATAGAGAAATAAATTGCTTAATGTAATAAAAATGAGAATAATTAACATAGGAGAGAGTGACTCTGGAGGAGCCTGGAAAACAGAGTAGCATGGTCCTAACCCTAGCCTAACCCTAACCCTTGAGGAAGAGGCCTGAGCAACACGGAATTATGCTGGAGCCTATGGAAAAAGGTGACCAGTGAGAAAATCCTCAGAACCATATGGCCAAAAAACTTGCAAGAAGAGACATATTTAAAATTCATTTCTAAGTTACTCATTTTTCATTAGTGTAAAATCTCTGTTTACTTTTAAATGGCAAGTAGTGTGTGATATTTGCTATACATTGAGTATATGAGCAGTTTAGGAGAAAATAAAAGGGAAAGTAACAGTTTCCCAACTGGCTTGGTGTCAGACAAACAAAAGTTTGTGTGAGTTAGAGAGATTAATACAAGTAGTAACTCAAAACCAGATGTGATTTATAAGACCATCATTCCTTGAGGATCCACTGAAATCACAAGAAGAGCATTTGACTTCTCCACAACATGTGCTAGAAGACTTGTGCCAAAATTACGGACATCTCAAAGCACAACGTAGTATGAGCTGACATCCGTGTAGTCCATGCAAATTTCCCAGTGTAGTGTCTAATATTTAATAACCACGCAGAAAATGATTCATTTTTGCCCTATCTCTTCTTATTGCTGATGAGGATAGGTGAGAGCGTCTAAGAGTTGAAACAAACTTTTCAGTAAGTTATTTATGGGTGGATTAATATTCACCTTAATCCTTTAATACTCTGGCATTTACAAAGTAAAAAAAAAAAATACTATATGTAAAAATGTTGAGTTTCAGAGGCCACAAAGAGCAATGTAAACATTTTGTGGATTTTAAGTAAAAACTAGCAGAAAAAAACCCTCTTCTTTTTGGCATGGTAATTAGGAACTTCAAATATTTAAATCACCCAAAATCATAAAATGAAGGCCTGCCAGTGGAACGTTCTTTAGGCTCTCTTTGTTTTCAATAGCACAATTCCATAACCATAGGGAAGAAGTAGGAATGTGTTTTTTTCCTAATTTGGCTGAGTATGAAACATCTTTAAAAGTGATATAGGTTACCAGAGGGAAGGGGGTAGGTGTAGTAAAGGGTAAAGGGGGCCAAATATATTATTTGACTTTTGGTGATGGGCACACAATGCAATATACAGATCATATTTCATAGAATTGTACACTCAAAACCTATATGATATTATTAACCAATATCTCCCCAATAAATATAATTTAAAAATAGGTGGTTCAAGTAGACCAGAAATATTAGAGTTCAAGAGGAGACAGTTTATGAGTTATTGGGCTTAGGGAAATCATTGTGGGTTTCAGGATGAAAGAGGAAAGACATAGGATGTCATCTGTCATCTATTAAAAATTTGCACAGTGAATATTTATGTATATATAATTAGTGAGAAAGGACTATGCAAGAACAAAATTTTTGTTGGAACCACAGTATAGCCTCCAATTATTGAGGATCCTCGGTTTCATGGCTGAGTTCATACTGCTGTTGGCTTTTTGGTTCCCAACTATTGAGGTAGAAGATGAGCTGATAGGGTGAATCAAATATAGTCTTATACTCAACTGAAAAATCCAAGGAGAATTCTAAGTGCTCCCTTTTAGAAAAGTTCAGGAGTTAATTCATTCCAAGGCCTTTTCCCTATGTCTTGCCTCTGCTCACCATCACAGATAAAAGAATATATTTTTCTGGAAAAAAAAGTTGTAAATCAATCTTATTCACTTAGACTCTTTTAAGTTTAGCAGCCATGAAACAATACAAACTTATAGGTTTTGGAAGCTAATAACAGATTCCATAAGCCTCGGGTCTTTCTAGAATTCTTTTGAATTGGAAAACATGTAATATCTCACACAAAGAATGACAGTCCAAGATTTGGGAGATGTTTCTCTAGCAAAGCCTTGGGGAATTACAGCCAACATGTTCCAAACCCCAAGAAATGTCAATACAGGTGATTAAGTCCTCCACAAGAGCCTACATCCTCTTTGTGGAGCTCCATGGATGTCACTCAATACTTCTACCACCACAAAGGTTCACCTTCTCCCCATCGCCATCCCCTCAGAAGTGGAAATACTTCCAGCTATTCCTAAGTGAACTTTTATTACAGAGAAGAAAATTATGATGAGCACCTCCAACATAACTCTTGATGAGAGAGATGTTTCTTAACTGAATCATTTTCCCCTGAAGGGGTGAAGAAAATTCTATTTCTTTTTGCTTACTTCTGAGAATTGTTTCAGGACTGCTGAGGGAAGCAAAAAGAGGACCACTGAACTTGGGAAGTTCATACCTCCTCAATACTCAGATTTTTCATTTTACCAAAATCAGTTCTATAGTGGCCCCTAGTTAAGTAGCATAATTGGTTGATTGCAGATGTTGCAACTGACACAAGAATGAAGTTTCTAGTAGGAGTTATGAAAGGACTCCAACAGACTGAAATGTCGCATTAAAAAAGTTGCATTGGAAAGTAACTTTATAAAAATAAGCCTTAAAGATTATTAGAACTTTTATCATGGAAAGATGTTAAAGATATGTGTACAAAACATAGAACCACAAATAATATAAGCCAATTTTTGTAAAAAATATATTTTATTTATTAAGCATGCACACACATGCACACACACACACAAAATGTCTGGAAGTACATATACCAAATTATTGACAAGGGTAACCTATTGGTTAAGTAATTATTATAATTTGTTTCGCTCAATTATATTTTCAACAATGAAAAAAAGTGATTCATATAATAATAGAGTGGTAATAATATTTTTAAAGAAAGTTCAGCTATTCAAATCCACTTCCTATATTAGATTCTAGGTTTTACTGCAAAATTTATAAATGTCTTTCTGTGGGATTTGCATAACTTTTTTCCACGAAAGACAGCATTCATCAAACCCTTGGCTCTTTCCCCACTTTAAAAAATAAATTTTGTTGGCCAATTGAAAAAATAACCTACTCTACCATCTTGGCCCAAGAAGTGTACTCTCATTTCCTTAAACATGGGTTGTTGTTTTTTAAATGAATGTTTCCTTTGCTCAATAGAATGCTTCTGTGCACCAATTACTTTGAGAGCTATTGTCCCAGTTTCTATGAGATTTTGACTAGAGTTTTGAAGTAAAGGATAGGCATTGATCACAAGGAAAGAAAAGGGTTTTTTAGGATGGAGTAGTGTCTTTGAATAATAATTAGCATTGATTAATCACGTGCCAGTCACTTTAAATGCTTTATTTAATATAATCCCCAAAATAATGCTTTTGAATTAAATAAAATTGTTCCCATGTTTCACATTAGGAATTGAGCTCTTATTCTATGCCTTTCTTGCTATGCTAAGTGAGCACCAGATGGGGAGCAAAAAGCACTGGACTTCATTTCCAAAAACTGTACGGACAAATTTTGGGTGCCTATCTCATTGCCCCTTGGGAAATAGTCTAATTAAATTATTCCCATTTTACAGCTGAGTAAACATATACAGAGAACATGGTTGTATAATTAGAGATGCAAATAAAAGAAAATAATTGATGCAAACATATTTGAAGAACTGTATAACAAGAACAAATACCAGTTTTCAAAGTGTATACTAAGGTGTCTGGACATATCCAAATATAAATAAGAAAATTTTGAAAATCTGTAATATGGGTGTTACTTTACATGCTTTATCCTCAAAATAATGCTTTTGAACTAAGTACAATTGTTCCTGTTTCTAAGGTTAGGAATTGTGGCTTAGAGAAGTTAAGTGACTCAATAAATAAAATAAAATTAGAAATAATAAAATAAGATACAATATAAAAATATAGCATTTCTTTTAATATACAGAGATGATGTCAGCAAAATGGAGACCTTGGAGGTCCCAATGCTCATCTCCTCCTCAAAAACTACAAAAACAACAAATAAGCTTAAAAATGACAATAATAGATCTAGAAAGCTCTGGACTACAGCAAAGCAACATCAGAAACTCTGCAGAGCTCAAAAACTAAAAATGGCCACAAAGAAAAGCATAGGAAGCATTTTATCTGTGTCACCTCAGCCATGAGTCCGGACAAACTTGGAACTTGGAGAGATCCCCTTTGAAGGATTTCTTCCCATGGGAAAAAGGAGAGCAGGAGAACCCCATGGATTTTTCCATCCTTTGCTACTAAAGACTTTCAACAGCTTCACAAACACTGAACCCAGCTGATGGAGCTGCCTGGAGTCTAGGCTGCTGAGTCTTCTCCCTGGGGCTGAGACTAGAGATGTCGCTGTGGTGAGACGTGCTTCTGTGGGCCCCAGTTGCTTTTGTGCTCAGATAGCTGGGCTCATAACAATACTAATTAAAGCCTAAGACCAGATAGGTTTATTGGTGGATTCTACATTTAAATTTAAATAAGAATTAATCCCAATGCTTCTCAAATTATTTTAAAATATTTGAGATGAAAGAAACACTCCAATCTCATTTAATAAGGCAGCATCACTCTGATACTGAAGCCAGACAAGGACACTAAAAGAAGAGAAAATTACAGGCCAATACCCCTACTGAATATAGGTGAAAAAAATCTTTAAAATACTAGTAAATTGAATTCAAAAGCACATTTCAAAGATCATGTATCATGATCAAGTGGGATTTACCCATAGGATGCAACACATGAAATCATTAAATGTTATATACATCATTTCAATAGATGCAGAAAAGCCATTTGACAAAGTTCAACATATTTTCATGATAAAAAAAAAAAAACTTGTGAAATTAGGTAAAGAAATAATGTGCCTCACAGAAAGTTCAGATTTCGCCCAGAGAAAGGTGAGGTCTGCGATCCAGGCTGGAAAGAGAAATGCGCACAGCAGAATCTAGAGGTACAGAGGAAGTCTCTGCCCCACAAAATCTGCAGCCATTGGGGCCAGCATAGACCGCGAATGTGGAGGGGGTCCTCAGGGCTGCTGCTAGAAGGGAACTCTAAAAATCAACCCATAGCAGGGCTGGGCGCAAAAAGGCAGCCTGAAGTGTTACTAGTAAACCAGCCGCACTGTGCCACGAGAAAAAGACTTGTGCAGAGACGTGTGCAGAGTTGTGCTCAGTGCCAGGGCGAAAAACTCACGAGTTCGTGCGCTTACTCTGGCTCTTTTTTCTCTTTAAATCCTTGCTTTTGATTACTAAGCCCAGTACATAGGATCACCCAATTAAAAACACTCTCAGAGACTGCAGGGGGAATTGTGGGTATTTTTTTCTTATTTTTTAATTAGTATTTTATTTATTGTTTAAAATATTACATATATTAATAAATATATCTCCTTTCTTTTCCCCATTGACATTCCCCAGCCTCCCCTAACCCTTGTCGCATGCCATCATCCCACCCCCACCCCAGAGTCTTGTGTCCATTGGTGTGCTTATATGCATACATACAAATCCTTTGGTTGATCTATTTCCCTCCCTCCCCAACACACCCCAGCCTTCCCGCTGTAATTTGACAGTCTGTTGAGTACTTTACTGCCTCTGTATCTATCTTTATATTCATCAGGTTATAACGTTCTTTATTTTCCATAAATGAGTGAGATCATGTGGTATTTTTCTTTCATTGCATAGCTTATTTCACTTAATATAATGCTCTTCAGGTCCATCCATGCTTCTGCAAATGTTAAGAGTTCCTTCTTTTTTATAGCAGCGTAGTATTCCATTGTGTAGATGTACCATAGTTTTCTTTTTTTTTTCTTTTTTTTTACTTTATATTTCTTTATTGATTAAGGTGTCACATATTTGTCCTCATCCCCCCATTCCCATCCCACCCCTCTCCCCACGCATGCCCCAATCCCCTCCCCTGTTGAACTCAACCGTTGGATAGGCTCATATGCATGCACACAGGTCCCTTGGTTGAACTCTCCCCCTCCCTCTACCCTCCCCCTACCTTCCCATATCCTCCCTCTGAGGCCCGATAGTCCGATCGATGCCTCCTTGCTTCTGGTTCTGTTCTTGTTCCTCAGTCTATGTTGTTCATCATTTCCCCTAGATGAGCGAGATCATATGTCACTAGATATATACTAACAAGAACTAAATGTGAGACGAGCAATAATAGTTATGCTGACAGGCAAATGAATCAATCTGTAGCGAGCTTCCCCCTGGACCAACAGTTCTTTTGAGACCCAATTTCAATGTCCAGTAGTTCCTTATGTGTACATGTCAGCCCTGACCCCTCAGCTCTGGATGGTGGACAAATGGTGGTAATGGAGGTCCGACTCCCTCTGGCTTGGTCTCGGCCGAACCCAGGGGCACGGCGTCACCCGGATTAAGGGGCACGTGGCCTCACCCATACCCAAGGGGCGCGTGGTCTCACCCGGGCCTGGGACCCAGCCTCACCCGGATGGATCCAGGGGCGCATGGCCTCACCTGGACCAAGGATCGGGCTTCACCCGTACCCAGGGACGCTTGGCCTCTCCCAGACCCAGGGGCACGTGGCCTCACCCGGGCTTAGTTGCACAAGGCCTCACCTGGATCCAGGGACCCATGGTCTCTCCCGGACCCAGGGACGCTTGGCCTCTCCCACACCCAGGGCCACTTGGGCTCACCCGGGCCTAGGTGCACGAGGCCTCACCCGGATCCAGGGACACATGGTCTCACCCAGACCCAGGAACGTTTGGCCTCTCCCAGACCCAGGGCCATTTGGGCTCACCCGGGCCTAGGTGCACGAGGCCTCACCCGGATCCTGGGACACATGGTCTCACCCGGACCCAGGGACGCTTGGCCTTTCCCAGACCCAGGGCCACTTGGGCTCACCCGGGCCTCGGTGCACGAGACCTCACCCGGATCCAGGGACACATGGTCTCACCCGGACCCAGGGACGCTTGGCCTCTCCCAGACCCAGGGCCACTTGGGCTCACCCGGGCCTAGGTGCACGAGGCCTCATCCGGATCAAGGGACGCATGGTCTCACCCGGACCCAGGGACGCTTGGCCTCTCCCAGACCCAGAGCCACTTGGGCTCACCCGGGCCTAGGTGCACGAGGCCTCACCCGGATCCAGGGACACATGGTCTCACCCGGACCCAGGGACGCCCGGCCTCTCCCAGACCCAGGGCCACGTGGCCTCACCCGGGCCTAGGTGCACGAGGCCTCACCAGGATCCAGGGACACATGGTCTCACCCGGACCCAGGGACGCTTGGCCTCTCCCAGACCCAGGGCCACTTGGGCTCACCCGGGCCTAGGTGCACAAGGCCTCACCCGGATCCAGGGACACATGGTCTCACCCGGACCCAGGGACGCTTGGCCTCTCCCAGACCCAGGGCCACCCGGGCTCACCCGGGCCTAGGTGCACGAGGCCTCACCCGGATCCTGGGACACATGGTCTCACCCGGACCCAGGGACGCTTGGCCTCTCCCAGACCCAGGGCCACTTGGGCTCACCCGGGCCTAGGTGCACGAGGCCTCACCCGGATCCAGGGACACATGGTCTCACCCGGACCCAGGGATGCTTGGCCTCTCCCAGACCCAGGGCCACTTGGGCTCACCCGGGCCTAGGTGCACGAGGCCTCATCCGGATCCAGGGACGCATGGTCTCACCCGGACCCAGGGATGCTTGGCCTCTCCCAGACCCAGGGGCACGTGGCCTCACCCGGGCCTAGGTGCACGAGGCCTCACCTGGATACAGGGACACATGGTCTCACCCGGACCCAGGGACGCTTGGCCTCTTCCAGACCCAGGGCCACTTGGGCTCACCCAGGCCTAGGTGCACGAGGCTTCACCCGGATCAAGGGACACATGGTCTCACCCGGACCCAGGGACGCTTGGCCTCTCCCAGACCCAGGGCCACTTGGGCTCACCCGGGCCTAGGTGCACGAGGCCTCACCCGGATCCTGGGACACATGGTCTCACCCGGACCCAGGGACGCTTGGCCTCTCCCAGACCCAGGGCCACTTGGGCTCACCCGGGCCTTGGTGCACGAGGCCTCATCCGGATCCAGGGACGCATGGTCTCACCCGGACCCAGGGACGCTTGGCCTCTCCCAGACCCAGGGCCACTTGGGCTCACCCGGGCCTAGGTGCACGAGGCCTCACCCGGATCCAGGGACACATGGTCTCACCCGGACCCAGGGATGCTTGGCCTTTTCCAGACCCAGGGCCACTTGGGCTCACCCGGGCCTAGGTGCACGAGGCCTCACCCGGATCCAGGGACACATGGTCTCACCCGGACCCAGGGACGCTTGGCCTCTCCCAGACCCAGGGGCACGTGGCCTCACCCGGGCCTAGGTGCACGAGGCCTCACCCGGATCCAGGGACACATGGTCTCACCCGGACCCAGGGACGCTTGGCCTCTCCCAGACCCAGGGCCACTTGGGCTCACCCGGGCCTAGGTGCACAAGGCCTCACCCGGATCCAGGGACACATGGTCTCACCCGGACCCAGGGACGCTTGGCCTCTCCCAGACCCAGGGCCACTTGGGCTCACCCGGGCCTAGGTGCACGAGGCCTCACCCGGATCCTGGGACACTTGGTCTCACCCGGACCCAGGGACGCTTGGCCTCTCCCAGACCCAGGGCCACTTGGGCTCACCCGGGCCTAGGTGCACGAGGCCTCACCCGGATCCAAGGACACATGGTCTCACCCGGACCCAGGGACGCTTGGCCTCTCCCAGACCCAGGGCCACGTGGGCTCACCCGGGCCTAGGT
This sequence comes from Eptesicus fuscus, assembly GCF_027574615.1. NCBI lineage: Eukaryota > Metazoa > Chordata > Mammalia > Chiroptera > Vespertilionidae > Eptesicus > Eptesicus fuscus. The sequence goes on from NC_072473.1 coordinate 30,838,856, forward strand.
GCACGAGGCCTCACCCGGATCCTGGGACACATGGTCTCACCCGGACCCAGGGACGCTTGGCCTTTCCCAGACCCAGGGCCACTTGGGCTCACCCGGGCCTAGGTGCACGAGGCCTCACCCGGATCCAGGGACACATGGTCTCACCCGGACCCAGGGACGCTTGGCCTCTCCCAGACCCAGGGCCACTTGGGCTCACCCGGGCCTAGGTGCACGAGGCCTCACCCGGATCCTGGGACACATGGTCTCACCCGGACCCAGGGACGCTTGGCCTCTCCCAGACCCAGGGCCACGTGGGCTCACCCGGGCCTAGGTGCACGAGGCCTCACCCGGATCCTGGGACACATGGTCTCACCCGGACCCAGGGACGCTTGGCCTCTCCCAGACCCAGGGCCACTTGGGCTCACCCGGGCCTAGGTGCACGAGGCCTCACCCGGATCCTGGGACACATGGTCTCACCCGGACCCAGGGACGCTTGGCCTCTCCCAGACCCAGGGCCACTTGGGCTCACCCGGGCCTAGGTGCACGAGGCCTCACCCGGATCCTGGGACACATGGTCTCACCCGGACCCAGGGACGCTTGGCCTTTCCCAGACCCAGGGCCACTTGGGCTCACCCGGGCCTAGGTGCACGCGGCCTCACCCGGATCCAGGGACACATGGTCTCACCCGGACCCAGGGACGCTTGGCTTCTCAGACCCCGGGGCACGTGACCTCACCCAGGCCTAGGTGCACGAGGTCTCACCCGGATCCAGGGACACATGGTCTCGCCTGGACCCAGGGGTGTGTGGTCTCTCCCAGAGCCAGGGGCGCTTGGCCTCGCCCGGGCACGGGATCCAGCGTCATCCGGGTCCAGGGGCACATGGCCTCACCCGGACCCGGAGTCCGGCCTCACCTGGACCCAGGGGCATGTGGCCTCACCTAGACCCAGGGACGTGAGGCCTCACTTATACCCAGAGGCGTGTGACCACACCCTAGCCCAGAGGCGTGCAACCCCACCCGCACCCGGGTCTCAGCGGGGCCCCGTCTTCCCGATCCCAATTCCTGCCGGTCAATCCCCCCTCAGCAATTCCCCTGGCCATCCTTCCAGAGCTCCAGTATGGCTGCTGCAGAACTCGTCGGGCGGCGGCTTGGCGAAGCTCCGGTGCGCCTGGTGCATGGCGGTGGGCCGGTCTGGCGTCGCTGCGTCGGCCCTTGGGTCTGCATCGGTGGCCGGTCGCCGAGCATGCGCACCTGGCCGCTTCCGGGGCGTTGAGATTCTTGACGGACTCGGAGGTCAGCAAGCGCGGAGTCTCCCACCCCATGTCTCATAGGGGCTCGTCTGTCCGTGCTTGGCTGCCAGTGGAGCCGTCCCCTCAGCCGGAGACCGCCGGGGGAACTGCTCCGAGCATGTTCCAGGCCTCTGTTGTATCGCCTGAGCCATAGTTCTTTTGTGTCGCCTGAGCCGTAGTTCTTAAAGTGTGGTCTTTGGGTCACCGGCATCAGCATCATCCCACATACCCCTCTTTTATTCTAGTTGTAGAGCATCTACTCAGCCAGCCCTATGGTGGTCTTGGATGGTGTCTGCTCTGCTCTCTTGTCGTAGTCTCAAAGTTGTTGTGGTAGGCAACAATCAGGCTTCCGCCCTATGCCTCCATCTTGGTCCTCCTTTGTATAGTTAAGTCTTGATTGTTGTTGGTGTCACTGGGGGGGCTCTCTTTGTCTATAAAGGAAGAGTTGCTGTGCAGGAGATTCGTTTATGGGCCGGGTCTTGGTGCAGCAAAGCTTTGGCGCTCACTGAATATTCCTGTTGAATGTGTCCCTTATGCACGTGGTTGAAATCTGGTGTCATCTCCCACAGACCACTAGATGCCCTCGTTTCTGGGTCTCCAATGGGGTGTAGATCAGCTACTGCCTTAGGCACTCAGCAAGGATTACAGCAAAAACTGTAGTTTCTTCCTCCTGTCTGAGTGGCCCTGGAGCAGTCCGACTAGAACAGCAGTTCATCTGGTCCGCTGCCAGAGAGCAGGCCACCCACATGCATAAGCCGTTGCTTGGGGCGCAGGTGTGCCTGCAAGACTTGCGGGGCAGGTCTTCAAAACGTGCGGGGCGGGTCCCAGGGCGGGGCGGGGTCTCAGGGCGCCAACAGGCCATGGTGCGGCGAGCCGCGATGGCTGTGAGTCTGGTCCTTCTGCCTTCCACGTATCTAAGTCCCCTCGTTCCGCACTCCAGCGCAGCAAACACTGATTGCTGGGCGCACCTTCGCAAGAGTCCCGCCTCTCCCCGCAGGCATCTGGGTCTCCCGCGGTTCGCCAGAAGATGGATTTCAGGGTGATGGAGAGCTAATCTCCCCTAGGTTTGGAACAAAAGCCCCTTTCCCCCGCCACCAGCCAGACCCACGCGCCTCCACACCTCATCCCCTCCGATTTCGCTGGGTGCGAGGCAACAGAACAGCCTTTAACCTCCGCCGCCATCTTTTTCAAACTTCCCAATTTGTACTTCTTAATCCCTTCATTTCAGTCAACTCTACTGAAGTCTAGCGCCGCAGGGAGGTGCACGGAAAGGGCGCCCGGGCCTCCTTTCGGTGCGCGGTGCGCGCGTCCCGCGGAACCAGGCGTGCGAGGGCTGCGCGGCGGGGACGGGCGCTGGGCGGCCGCCGAGCTCCAGGCATCGCCATCGCCGCGTTCCGGGCGTCGCCGCCGCGGCGTCCCCCCAAATTGTACTTCTTAATCCCTTGAATACAGTCAACTCTACTGAAGTCTAGCGCCGCCGGGAGGTGCACGGAGAGGGCGCCCGGGCCTCCGTCCGGTGCGCGGTGCGCGCGTCCCGCGGAACCAGGCGCGCGAGGGCTGCGCGGCGGGGACGGGTGCTGGGAGGCCGCCCGGCTCCGGGCGCTGCCGCTGCGGCGGCGTTACCAGCGTCCCGGGCCGGGCGGCCTGCGGGGGCGGCGGAGTTGCGAAAGTGAGTGAGTTTCCCAGAGTTTCGCCCGGAATGGGGTTCAGTGCAATTGGAGCCGACGCTCAGCGCACTCGGGAGCCTTTATCTCCTTCCTGCCAGTGAACGCCGGCCAGGTCCTCAGCCGCCCCTTCCTCTCCGGTTCCATCCTCCCCGCAGGCGCGTGTGCTCGTGTCTCCGCCCGTTTCTCCATACCTCAGGCTTTTACGGCTTCCCCGACTGTCCCCGTGGCCTTCTCCTTCCCCCCAGCTGTGGGCATTTCAGTCCACCAACTTTCCTGTGATTCTGGACGATGTCCGTTCTGACCTCTAGTTGTATTTTTGAAAATGTTGTGCCCGGCTGCAGGTTAGGTGTTTAACCTATGGCGCCATCTTGGTTCTCTATGTACCATAGTTTTCTAATCCACTCATCTACTGAGGGGCATTTAGGCTGTTTCCAAATCTTAGCTATGGTGAATTGTGCTGCTATGAACATAGGAGTGGATATATCCTGTCTGATTGGTGTTTCTAGTTTCTTGGGATATATTCCTAGAAGTGGGATTACTGGGTCAAATGGGAGCTCCATTTTTTAGTTTTTTGAGGAAACTCCATACTGTTCTCCACAGTGGCTGCACCAGTCTGCATTCCCACCAGCAGTGCACGAGGGTTCCTTTTTCTCCGCATCCTCGCCAGCACTTGTTTGTTCATTTGTTGATGATTGCCATTTTGACAGGTGTGAGATGGTACCACGCTGTCGTTTTGATTTGCATTTCTCGGATAATTAGTGACTTTGAGCATGTTTTCATGTGTCTCTTAGCCTTCCTCCTGTCTTCTTTCGAAAAGATTCTATTTAGGTCCATTGCCCATATTTTTATTGGATCATTTATCTTCCTTTTATTAAGTTGTATAAGTTCCCTGTAGATGTTGGAGATTAAACTTGGAGATTAAACCTTTATCAGTGATAAAATTTGCAAATATGTTCTCCCAAACAGTGGGGTTTCTTGTTTTGTTGATGGTTTCTTTTGCTGTACAAAAGCTTTTTATTTTGACTTAGTCCCATTTGGTTATTTTCTCTCTAGCTTCCATTGCCCTAGGAGCAGTTTCGGTGAAAAAATGGCTATGGCATATGTCTGAGATTTCTCCGCCTGTGGATTCCTCTAGTATTTTTATGGTTTCCGGTCTTATGTGTAAGTCCTGTATCCATTTTGAGTTTATTTTGTGTATGATGTAAGTTGGTGGTCTAGTTTCATTTTTTTGCATGTATCTGTCCAATTTTCCCAACACCATTTATTGAAGAAACTGTCTTGACTCCATAGTATATTCATGGTTCCTTAGTCAAATATTAATTTAGCATAGTGGTTTGGGTCGATTTCTGGATTCTCTATTCTGTTCCATTGATCTATATGTCTGTTCTTGTGCCAGTACCAGGCTGTTTTGAGAATAGTGGCTTTGTAATACAGCTTGAAATCTGGTATGGAGATCCCACCTACTTTGTTCTTCTTTCTCAGGATTGCTGTGGCTATTCAGGGTCTTTTTTTTATTCCAGATGAATTTTTGTAGAGTTCTTTCTAGGTCTGTGAAATATGCCATTGGTATTTTAATGGGGAGTGCATTGAATCTATAGATTGCTTTCGGTAGTATGGACATTTTAATGATGTTGATTCTACCAATCCATGAAAATGGTATGTTCTTCCATCTGTTTACATCTTCCTCTATCTCTTTTTTCAGTGATTTGTAGTTTTCCATGTATAGGTCTTTTACCTCCTTAGCTAAGTTTATCCTTGGGTATCTTAATTTTTTTGGTGCAATGGTAAATGGGATTGCTTTTTTAGTCTCTCTTTCTGTAAGTTCACTATTGGTGTATAGAAATGCCATCGATTTCTTGGCGTTAATTTTGTATCCTGCTACATTGCCAAATTCATTTATTAAGTCTAATAGTTTTTTGATGGAGTCTTTTGAGTTTTTTATATATAATATCATGTCATCTGCAAATAAGGACAGCTTTATTTCTTCTTTCCCAACTTGAATGCCTTTTATTTCTTCTTGTTGTCTAATTGCAATGGCTAATACTTCCAGTACTATGTCGAACAGGAGTGGTGAGAGTGGGCATCCCTATCTTGTTCCTGTTCTTGGGGGAAATGGTTTTAATTTTTGCCCATTGAGTATGATGTTAGCTGTGGGTTTATCATATATGGCTTTTATTAAGTTGAGGTATGATCCTTCTATTCCCACCTTGCTGAGAGTTTTTAGCCAGAAAGTCTGTTGGATTTTGTCAAATGTTGTTTTTTTTTGCATCAATTGATATGACTATGTCATTTTTATCTCTCAATTTGTTTATGTGATGTATCATGTTTATTTATTTGCAGATGTTGTACCATCCTTGCATTCCTGGGATAAATCCTATTTGGTCATGGTGTATGATCTTTCTGACGTACTGCTGGGTCTGATTTGCTAGAATTTTGTTGAGGATTTTGGCATCTATGTTTATGAGGGATATTGGCCTGTAATTCTCTTTCATTTTGTTGTATTTATCTGGTTTTGGTATTCGGGCAATGCTGGCTTGATAGAATGAGCTTGGAAGTGTTCCTTCCTCTTGAATTTTTTGGAATAGTCTCAGGAGAATAGGTTTTAGTTCTTCCTTGAATGTTTGGTAAAACTCCCCTGTGAAGCCATCTGGCCCCAGGCTTTTGTTTGCTGGAAGCTTTTTGATGACTGCTTCAATTTCTTTCATAGTTATTGGCCTATTGAGATGTTTAGATTCTTCCTGATTGAGTTTTGGAAGGTTGTATTTTTCTAGGAATATGTCTATTTCCTCCAGGTTTTCCAGTTTGTTGGAATAGAGTTGTTCATAGTATTTTTTAAAAATCCTTTGTGTTTCAGCGGGGTCTCTTATTATTTCTTCTTTTTCATTTCTGATTTTGTATATTTGGGTCCTCTCTCTTTGCCTCTTAGTGAGCCTGACTAGAGGTTCATCATTCTTTTTTATCCTTTCAAAAAAATAGACCTTGGTTTTGTTGATCTTTTGTATTTTATTTATTTATTTTTTTGGTCTCAATGTTGTTTATCTCCTCTCTGATCTTTATTATTTCCTTCCTTCTCCCTAAACTGGGCTTTCCTGGTTGCTCTCTTTCTAACTCTTTGAGTTGTAGGGTTAGTTAATTTATTACCATTGTTTCTTGTTTTTTGCAGTAGGCTTGTAGAGCTATGAACTTCCCTCTCAAGACTGCTTTTGCTGTATCCCATAGATTTTGGATTGTTGTGTTTTCATTGTCATTTGTTGCCATGATGTTGTTTTGTCCTTCTTTGATCTCTCTGGTAACCCAGTCATTGTTTAATAGCATGCTGTTTAGTCTCCATGTATTTGGTTTTTTGGATTGTTTTTATTGTAGTTGATTTCCAGTTTTATGCCACTGTGATCTGAGAAGATGCTTTATATGATTTCTATCTTCTTGAATTTGAAGAGACTTTGCCTATGACCCAACATATGGTCTATCTTTGAAAATGACCCATGTGCACTTGAGAAGAATATATATTCTGTGGCTTCGGGGTGAAATGTTCTGAAGATGTCAATTAATTCCATCTGGTCTATTGAGTCATTTAGGATTGATGTTTCTTTGCTGATTTCTTGTTTAGAGGATTTGTCTAATGGTGATAGTGGGATATTAAAGTCTCCTACTATGATTGTATTGATGTCAATCTCCCCCTTGATATCCTTCAGGAGTTTTTTTTATGTATTTGGGTGCTCCTCTATAGGGTGCATATATGTTTTTCAGAGTTATTTTTTGTTGTTGGACTGCTCCCGTTAATATTATGAAGTGGCCTTCCTTATCTCTTGTTATGTTATTCACTGATCTAATTTGTCAGATATAAATATTGCTACCCCAGCTTTTTTTTCATTTCCATTTGCCTGAAAAACCTTTTTCCATTCCTTCACCCTCAGTCTGTGTGCTTCTTTTTTTCTAAGGTTGGTTTCTTGTAGACAGCAGATAATATGTGTCATGTTTTCTATCCAATCCATTGCCCTATGTCTTTTGATTGGGGCATTTAATCCATTTACATTTAAATTTATTATTGATAGGTATTTATTTGTCGCCATTTTTAATCTTTACCCCTGTCTTCCTTCTTCACTTCCTATTTCTTTTTTTTACAGCAGACCCTTTAGTATTTCTTGCATTGCTGGTTTGGTGGTAATAAATTCCCTAAGTCTTTTTTTGTCTGTGAGGCTCCTGATTTCACCTTCAATTTTATTTTTAATTTCTTTATTGATTAAGGTATCACATATTTGTCCTCGTCCCCCCATTCCCATCCCACCCCCCTTCCCACACATGCCCCCACCCCCCTGTTGTCCTTAACTGCCGGTTAGGCTCATATGCATGCACACAAGTCCTTTGGTTGATCTCCCCCTTTACCCCCACCCTTCCCTACCCTCCCCCCGAGGACCGACAGTCTGATTCATGCCTCCTTGTTTCTGGGTCTGTTCTTGTTCATCAGTCTATGCTGTTCATTATTTCCCCTAGATGAGTGAGATCATGTGCTATTGGAAATACACTTATAAGAACCGAAAATGAGACAAGCAATAATGGTTATGGTGACAGGAAATGAATCAGTCTGTAGTGAGTTTCTTTCTGGGCCAACAGTTCTTTTGAGACCCAATTTCAATGTCCAACAGTTCCTTATGTGTACATGTCAGCACTGACATTTCAGTTCTGGATAGTGTACAACTGGTGGTAATGCAGGTCCAACTCTGTCTGGTTTGGTCCTGGGCAATCTGCAGTGATGCACAGCTGCTAACTGCTAGTATGGGAAGGCCACATCAGCGTCTTCCGTCTCTGGACTGCTTCTCTTCTGTCTTCATGGCTGGAGTAGTCCTGTCGATTCCTCTCTTGCTGGAATCCACATGGTCTCGGAGTTGTTTTCTGAAAATATACAAACATATTCTCGACCAAAAGTTAATAAAGGAATATTTTCTATAAATTTGACTGGGGATCCTTTTTCAATTTTTGCCCAAATGGTTTTCCTCTGGCTTGTTTTGTCACCTTGTGTGTTTTTCATGGGTGTCTTGCTTTTAGCCTTACAATTAATTTTCTAAAGTATTAATTTTCTAGATGTAATTTACTTACAGGATATTTTTCCTTACATGATATTCCTCTACTATCCCCTCCTTTTTTGATTTAAATGTTAGGAGGCTTTTGAAAATTTTATAATGTAGTCTTGATGGCTTTTAAATTTTAATTTTTTGCACTATAATATTACTGTTTTAGGTTCATTATATGGTGTACAATTTTATCGTGAGATGAAGTACCAATAAAAATTTTAGTTGACACTTTAGGAACACCTTTTTGTCCAGTACAATTAATTTTTCTAGAATATTTGCTTGTTTCAACTAGCCAATTTAAATTGCCTGAAAACTTGACTACTATTTTACTGTCAAATTTATTACTCTAACAATAATCTTGTTTTACCCTGTAAATATTGGTGGAAGGGATTATTTGCCTTCTTGAATAGGTCCTGAGCATTCCTGCTGGTAGGCTGGATTTAGATATCATAAACCCACTTCCCCACACCATGGGTACAAGACAACTCAAACAATTCTTGTTTGAGTGAGAGGGCAGCTGCTGTCGGCCAAGTCTCTGTCGATCACCTGGGTCCTGATCTGAGCTGGGCATGGGAAGCACGAAGTAGCCATGGGGGCAGGAGACCTCCCTCAGAAGGGGCTAGGATTCAGGCCCCTGCAATGTTGGGGGGGTGAGGGTCTGTGCCCCACCTCTGTTGATCCCCAAATTCTCTCCTGATGGCCCCTCTGTGACTGTGCCTGTCTTAGGTTCTTCCTTCCTTGAGGAATCTTACCCGTCTCTGGCTAACCAGCCATCCTCCAGGGCCAAGCAGGGTGACGTGAGGTTCAGTTTTGTCTCCTTGGTAGCCTATGCCCCCGTGGCCTCCATGCCCAGCACCTGCCTTGGGATCCCCTTGCCTGCTGGCGGGGCCCCAGCACTGATCACATATCTTTTGGAACCCGGGTTTCTTCTCCAGGGAGGGCTCAGTTCGCCCCACTGGGTGAGAGACAGATCCATGGCACCAGCCATCACGAGACTTCAACCTCGACATGAACAGAGAGCTCATGCAACAGCTGTGAGCAATTGAATTGTGAGAAGAGGGTCTCTCTTGGCCTAAAGGGTAAGAGGGACCAATATAGAATGCTCAGGTGCACTCCCAGGAGGCCCTCCACACAACGAAAAGTGTTAAATCCTTACATGTCCTTTTTAAATGGCTACCAGACATTCAAAGAATTAGTTTGTACGTTTGCTTGGGATAATTGTATACTATGCTGTAGTAATTCTAAAGTATCAAGAGATGTGTTAAGTTTGTCTCCAAGCACCAAACAGATGACATTTTTTTTTTATTCCCAAGGGTGCGAGGAACTATTATAAGTACTGGGGGTGATCCAAATCTGGGAATAAATTTTAATGATAGTGTAGAATAATATCATGTAAGGATATTCTTAGTTCTATTCCATAGGAATTCCCTTTCAAACTGGCTGTCCATTTCTTTTTATGTAGACAAGGTCTTAGTTACATTTTCTGCACCTCTACCAGGGGCACGTAGTGATAGTAGTGACACCCTTTCTTTGGTGTCCACACAAGCCAGAAATCTCTCTTTAATTGTACACACAAAGGGGCATTGTTTTGATTTTTTCATACAAAAGGGAAGCTGGGTGGAGACCCCTGTGTATTTATACTTTCTTGCCCCACCCATGGGCCTCCTGGATGACCAAGGTGTTTGGTATTATTGATAACTACATTAGTCAGGGGATCAGTCCACGTAAGGGGTCTTACCCATGAAGGGTCAGGAGCATAAGACCAAAATACTGACCCTCTTGTCCCAGGTAAAATTACCGTACATCTGATGATTGCTAGCGTGGCTAGAAAGGCGTTCTCAGGCATTCTTGGGTTTCTGGTTATCTCACAATTTCTTAACTGAGGTTTGATGTTCTGATTGATGTTTCTCTGTTTCTGGATCTATTTTCTCCCCCATCAGTTTATGTTGTTCATTATATTCCACAAATGAGTGAGATCATGTGATATTTATCTTTCTCTGCCTGGCTTATTTCGCTAAGCATAATGTTCTCCATCTCCATCCATATTGTTGCAAATGGTAAGAGCTCCTTCTTTTTTACCGCAGCGTAGTATTCCGTTGTGTAGATGTACCACAGTTTTTTCATCCACTCATCTGCTGATGGGCACTTAGCTGTTTCCAAATCTTAGCTATGGTGAATTGTGCTGCTATGAACATAGGGGTGCATATATCCGTTCTGATTGATCTTTCGAGTTTCTTGGGATATATTCCTAGAAGTGGGATCAGTGGGTCAAATGGGAGTTCTATTTTTAGTTTTTTAAGGAAACTCCATACTGTTCTCCACAGTGGCTGCACCAGTCTGCATTCCCATCAGCAGTGCACGAGGGTACCTTTTTCTCCGCATCCTCTCCAGCACTTGTCATTTGTTGACTTGTTGATAATGGCCATTCTGACAGGTGTGAGGTGGTACCGCATTGTTGTTTTGATTTGCATCTCTCTAATGATAAGTGATTTAGAGCAGGTTTTCATATGTCTCTTGGCCTTCCTTCTGTCTTCTTTCGAAAAGTGTCTATTTAGATCAGTTGCCCATTTTTTTATTGGTTGTTTATCTTCTTTTTGTTAAGCTGCATGAGTTCTCTGTAAATGTTGGAGATTAAACCCTTATCGTTGATATCATTGGCAAATATGTTCTCCCATGTAGTGGGCTTTCTTGTTGTTTTATTGATGGTTTCCCTTGCTGTGCAAAAGCTTTTTATTTTGATGTAGTCCCATTTGTTTATTTTCTCTTTAGCTTCCATTGTCCTAGGAGCAGTATCAGCGAAGAAGTTCTTTTGGCATATGTCAGAGATTTTTCTGCCTGTAGATTTCTCTAGTATTTTTATGGTTTCCTGTCTTATGTTTAAGTCCTTGATCCATTTTGAGTTTATTTTTGTGTATGGTGTAAGTTGGTGGTCTAGTTTCATTTTTTTGCATGTATCTGTCCAATTTTCCCAACACCATTTGTTGAAGAGACTGTCTTGACTCCATTGTATGCTCTTGCCTCCTTTGTCAAATATTAATTGAGCATAGTGATTTGGATCTATTTCTGGGTTCTCTATTCTATTCCATTGGTCTATATGTCTGTTCTTGTGCCAGTACCACGCTGTTTTGAGAACAGTGGCTTTGTAATACAGCTTGAAATCTGGTATGGAGATCCCACCTACTTTGTTCTTCTTTCTCAGGATTGCTGTGGCTATTCGGGGTCTTTTTTTATTCCAGATGGATTTTTGGAAAGTTCGTTCTAGGTCTGTGAAGTATGCTGTTGGTATTTTAATGGTAAGTGCATTGAATCTATAGATTGCTTTGGGTAATATGGACATTTTGATGATGTTGATTCTACCAATCCATGAACATGGTATGTTCTTCCATCTGTTTATGTCTTCCTCTATCTCTTTTTTCAGTGTTGTGTAGTTTTCCGCGTATAGGTCTTTTACCTCCTTGGTTAAGTTTATTCCTAGGTATCCTAATTTTTTTGGTGTGATGGTAAATGGGATTGCTTTTTTAGTCTCTCTTTCTGTAAGTTCATTATTGGTGTATAGAAATGCCATAGATTTCTTAGCATTTATTTTGTATCCTGCTACTCTGCCGAATTCATTTATTAAGTCTAGTAATTTTAAATGGAGTCTTTAGGGTTTTCTATGTACAGTATCATGTCATCTGCAAATAAGGACAGTTTTACTTCTTCTTTTCCAATTTGGATGCTTTTTATTTCTTCTTCTTGTCTGATTGCAATGGCTAGTATTTCCAACACTATGTTGAACAGGAGTGGTGAGAGTGGGCATCCCTGTCTTGTTCCTTTTCTTAGGGGAAATGGTTTTAGTGTTTGCCCATTGAATATGATGTTGGCTGTGGGTTTGTCATATATGGCTTTTATTATGTTGAGTATGATCCTTCTATTCCCAGCTTGCTGAGAGTTTTTATCAAGAAAGGGTGTTGGATTTTGTCAAATGCTTTTTCTGCATCAATTGATATGACTATATGGTTTTTATCTCTCAATTTGTTAGTTATGTATCACGTTTATTGATTTGCGAATATTGTACCATCCTTGCATCCCAGGGATAAATCCTACTTGGTCGTGGTGTATGATCTTTCTGATGTATTGCTGGATTCGATTTGCTAGGATTTTGTTGAGGATTTTGGCATCTATGTTTATGAGGGATTTTGGCCTTTAATTCTTCATTGTGTTATCTTTACCTGGTTTTGGTATTAGGGTGATGCTGGCTTCATAGAAGGAGCTTGGAAGTGTTCCTTCTTCTTGAATTTTCTGGAATAGTCTGAGGAGGATAGGTTTTAGCTCTTCCTTGAATGTTTTATAAAACTCCCCTGTGAAGCCGTCTGGCCCCGGGCTTTTGTTTGCTGGAAGCTTTTTGATAACTGCTTCAATTTCTTCCATAGTTTTCAGCCTATTGAGATTTTTAGTCTCTTCCTGAGTAAGTTTTGGAAGGTTGTGTTTTTCTACGAATGTGTCCATTTCCTCCAGGTTGTCTAGTTTGTTGGAGTAGAGTTGTTCATAGTATTTTTTGACAATACTTTGTATTTCTGTGGGGTCTGTTGTTATTTCACCTCTTTCATTTCTGATTTTGTTTATTTGGGTCCTCTCTCTTTGTTTCTTGGTGAGCCTGGCTAGAGGTTCATCAATCTTGTTTATCCTTTCAAAGAACCAGCTCTTGGTTTTGTTGATCTTGTGTATTGTTTTTTTGGTCTCTATGTCATTCATTTCGCCTCTGATCTTTATTATTTCCTTTCTTCTGCTCATTGTGAGCTTTTCTTGTTGCTCCCTTTCTAATTCTTTGAGTTGTTGAGATAGATGATCTATTACCATTTTTTTCTTGTTTTTTGAGGTAGGCCTGTAGATCTATACATTTGCCTCTCAGGACTGCTTTCATTGTGTCCCATAGGATTTGCAATGTTGTGTTTTTATTGTCATTAGTCTCCAGGATGTTTTTAATTTCTTCTTTGATCTCATTGATAACCCAGTCATTGTTTAGTAGCATGCTATTCAGTTTCCAAGTGTTTGAATTTTTTGGAATGTTTTTATTGTAGTTTATTTCTAATATTATGCCATTGTGGTCTGAGAAAATGCTTGATATGATTTCAATCTTTTTGAATTTGGGGAGACTTTGCTTGTTACCCAATATGTGGTCTATTTTTGATAATGTCCCATGTGCACTTGAGAAGAACGTATATTCCATGGCTTTGGGGTGAAATACTCTGAAGATGTCAATTAGGTCCATCTGATCTAGTGTGTCATTTAGAATTGCTGTTTCTTTGCTGATTTTTTGTCCAGAGGATTTATCCATTGATGTCAGTGGTGTATTAAAGTCCCCTACTATGATTGTATTGATGTCGATCTCTCCCTTGATATCTTCCAGCAGATTTTTTATGTATTTGGGCGCTCCTGTGTTGGGTGCATATACGTTTACCAGAGTTATATCTTCTTGCTTGATTGCTCCCTTTAGTATTATGTAGTGGCCTTCCTTATCTCTTATTAAAGCCTTTACTTTGAGGTCTATTTTATCTGATATAAGTATCGCAACCCCAGCTTTTTTCTCATTTCCATTTGCCTGAAAAATGTATTTCCATCCCTTCACTCTCAGTCTGTGTGAGTCTTTTGCTCTAAGGTGGGTCTCTTGTAGACAGCACATATATGGGTCATGTTTTCTTATCCATTCAGCTACCCTATGTCTTTTGATTGGTGCATTTAATCCATTTACGTTTACTGTTATTATTGATAAGTACCTGTTTGTTGACATATTTTTCCTTAGTGTTTGTGTTTCTTCTTGCCTTTCTCTTTCTTCTTTTTACAGCAGCCCTTTTAGCATTTCTTGCATTGCTGGTTTGGTAGTGATGAACTCTCTTAGCCCTTTTTTGTCTGTGAAGCTTCTGATTCCACCTTCAATTTTGAATGATAGCCTTGCTGGGTATAGTATTCTTGGATTCAGTCCCTTGTTTTGCATCACTTTGTATATTTCATTCCATTCCCTTCTGGCCTGGTTTGTTTCTGTGGAGAAATCAGTTGATATTCTGATAGGTAACGTTCTGTTTCTCTCTGGCAGCCTTTAAGATTCTTGCTTTGTCGTTGGTGTTCGTCAGTTTAATTATGATGTGTCTTGGTGTCGGTCTTTTGGGGTTCAACTTGTTTGGGACTCTGTGTACTTCTTGGACTTGGATAGTTTTTTTCTTGCCAATATCAGGGAAGTTTTCTGTCATTATTCCTTCTAACAGGTTTTCTATTCCTTGCTTCTCTTCCTCTCCTTCTTTTATCCCTATTATTCGAAGGTTGTTTCGTTTTGTGTTGTCCCGAAGCTCCCTTAGGCTCTCCTCTTGCTTTTAAGTCTTCTTTCCAGTTGCTGCTGTGTTTGTGTGTTTTTTCCTACCTTGTCTTCTAATTCGCTGATGCGGTCCTCAGCCTCTTCTACTCTACTCTTTAAGCCTTCCATTGTGTTCTTTATTGCAGCTATGTCGTTCTTCATCTCCTCTTGGTTTCTTTTCATGTTTGTGACATTTTCATTCAGCTCCTTATAGTTCTCATTGAGTTGTGTGTATTTGTCATCCATCCGTTTAAACATCCTTATAACGAATACTCTGAATTCTTTCTCTGTTAAGCTGCTAGCCTCAAGTTCATTTAACTCCCTTTCTGGTGATTCTTCTTGTTCCTTCCTTTGAGAATTTCCTTTCTGTCTCCCCATGTTTTCCTGTAATGTTTTAATTGTAGTTCCAATTGCTTTGCTACCCAGGATCTTTTGGTGATGGTGTTACTGGTATAATCTCTCAGTTCTCCTGGGCTTGGTAATCTAGTGTAGCTCCCCACTTGAGCTACTTGGGTTCTCTTGATGTAGGCCTAGAAGCTTGAGAGGCACAACTGTGGTGTCTAAAAGTCATCAGCTTTGGAGTGGAGTGTCCCAGTTTTTGCTGTCTTGCACCCTTAGTTGAAATCGCGCGTGTCCAGTCGGAACTCACAGTGGCACCCAGGAACCGTCTGTTGGGAGAGCTCCCAGTGGCTCCCACTAGCATCCTGTGTGTAGATGCGCTCAGGGTGCCTGCCTGTTGTAAATTCCCTTCTGTGGAGGTGTGTTTGCAGGCGCTCAGCTCTGACGCACTTTGAGGGACTCTGGCACTGAAGTTAGACAGCTAAGGTGTATGTGGGAAGTTATTCAGGAGAAAGGAGTTCAGAGTTTTTGCTGTGGGGCAGCACGTCCTTGGCTGTACAGAATCACTCCCAGCAGGGGCTCAAAGCAGCTCCCCAGAGAACACTGGATATATGGGCTCCGGGCACCTTCCCTTGATGTGGCTGTGAGTTTGCCAGCTCTGGAGTGTGTGCGAACTGGTGGCGCACCCACGGGCACACACCTCTGATGCAATTTGAGAGACTCTGGCACTGAAGTTAAACAGCTAGGGTGTATGTAGGAAGTTATTCAGGAGAAAGGAGTTCAGAGTTTTTGCTGTGGGGCAGCGCGTCCTTGCCTGTACAGAATCACACCCAGCAGGGGCTCAAAGCAGCTCCTCAGAGGACCCTGTGGATATATGGGCTCAGGGCACCTTCCTGTGCTGTGGCCCTGAGTTTGCCAGCCCTGGAGTGTGCGTGAACTGGTGGCAAGCCTGCAGGCGCAGAGCTCTGAAGCCCCCTGGCACTGAAGTTGCACTGCAGGGGTGTCCCTGGGCAGTTATTTAGGAAGAGGCAGTTCAGAGATTCTACTGTAGGGCCGCGCACCCTTGACTGTGCAGAATCACCCCCTCAGGGGCTCTCAGTGGTTCCCAAACACTGCCAGGGTAGTGGAGTGCCCGGGTGCCTATGGGCTGGGAACGCGGTGAGTCCTGAGTTCCTGCACTGGGGAGGGGGAGGTTGTACTTACTGCTTTCAGCTGCGCACTTTTGGAGGTGGAAGTCTCAAGGTTCTCCCTTCTGCTGCTGGGGTGGCAGGTCTTCTACCAGAGTGGCTGTAGTGACCAGGTTTGCTTCCAAGACCAGACTAGGTGGTGGTAAGGTTAGGATTCTAGTCTCTAGCAGTTCCGTTCTTAAAGATGGCGGGGTCTCTGTGCCACTGGTGTCCTCCCTGGAGTGTTTGCAGTGGCCGCGGGGTTTTGCCAACCAGGACTGCCTGGATTGGATGCCCCCTGGAAGAACTGCAGGGACTAACTGTCCCTATTTCATTCACACACACACCCACACAGGTCCACACACACCTCTGTCACTCCTTCACTCGATCACACCACCTTCAATTTTAATTGATAGCCTTGCTGGGTACAGTATTCTTGGATTCAGACCCTTCCTTTGCATGACTTTTTATATTTCATTCCATTCCCTTCTTGCCTTATGTGCTTCTATTGAGAAATCAGTCTCTAGTCTGATGGGGGTTCCTTTCTAGGTAACTTTCTGTCTCTCTCTGGCCGCTTTTAAGATTCTTACTTTGTCGTTAGTGTTTGCCAATTTAATTATAATGTGCCTTGGCATCGGTCTTTTGGGCTTCATTTTGCTTGGGACTCTGTGAGCTTCTTGGATTTGTGTGGGTTTTTCTTCCCTATATCATGGAAGATTTCTGTCATTATTTCTTAAAACAGGCTTTCTATTCCTTGCTCAGTTTCCACTCCTTCTGGAACCCCTATTTTGCAGATGTTGTTTTGTTTTGTGTTATCCCAAAGTTCCCTTAGGCTCTCCTCCTGCTTTTTATTTTTTTTTCTAGAAGCTGCTCTACATAGGTATTTTTTCCTACCTTGTCTTCTAGCTCACTGATGCTGTCCTCTGCTTCTTCTAGTCTACTCTTGATGCTTTCTATTGAGTTCTTTACAGCAGCAATGTCATTTTTCATTTCTTATTGGTTCTTCTTCATTTCCTCTGGGTTCTTACTCATATTGTCAAATTTGTCTTCCATTCTTTTCAGCCATCTTATGACCATTTCTCTGAATTCTTTCTCTGACAAGTTGCTTGCCTCCATTTCATTTACTTCCTTTTCTGGTGATGCCTGCTTTTCTTTCATATGCAGGCTGTTTCTTTGTCTCCCCATGGTCTCTCTTCTCCAGGTGTCTGGTTTTGTAGTTCTCTCTCTCTTGTGTTGATTTAAAGGCACAAAACACAACACAACTAGGTACAATGCACAAGGCACTGAACACAAATGTATTCATGATACTAATAACTCCAAATAATGGTGACCATCAGAGAAAGGAAAATTAGAGAATAGAAGAGAAAGAAGAAGAGTAAAAAAAGAAAGAAGTGCAGAAATGAAATTGGAAAAAGGAAAAAAAGTAAGAGATAAAAGAAAGAGAAAAAGAAAGAAGAGGAGAACAAACTATATATATGGGGAGAAAACTCCAATAGAACAGCCACTAATCCCAACAAATGCCAGCAACAAGTACCTGGATATGAAAACAAGCTACAAACAACAACTAATATCAAGCAAGGCATGGGAAAACAGAGGCAACAAACAAACAAATACAAATAAAACAAAAAACAAAACAAAACAAAAGAATAAGCAAAACAATCTCACAACCAAGCATAAAAATCAATATAATCAACATTCAAGCAAACAACAACAAAAGGACAGAGAGAAAAACAATTTTTTGGATAGTGAAGACAGAGAATATAGAGGTGTGTATGTACTTGGAGCAGGGGATTGGAAATTATATATATAAGTAGGGTGAAATTTTAACAGGGGGTAAAAAGAAAGAATAGGGAAAATCTAAAGCAGGAAAAGGGTAAGAGAAACAGGACAACAAAAGGATAAAATTTATGAAGAGAGTGATTGCATAAAGTTAGAGTTGAGATAGAGTAAAATGATGCTAAAGGAAAGATGAAAATAGAATGTAGAACACTAATCCCAAAGTAAAATAAAGAGAAAATAAAATGACACTTTAAAAAAAAAAAAGGTCAAATAGTAGTAGTAATAATACTAATTGAAAATAAAAATGCAATAATTAAAAAGGTAAAATCAAGTGAGGAAAATAAAAAAAAATAGTTTCTTAAGTAAAAGATGAAAAAATGAATAAAATTTTTAAAAATGTGCAGTAGTGAAGGTCATTCACTTTCTCTACTGTTCTGTTTGGCATTCCTGTTTCCCTGTCAGGATAGTATTACAGTTCCCTGCGTTCCACTGCTCCTCAGTGTTGTAAGCCAGTCCTGATTTTCAAGCAGGGACTGTGTCTTAATTTCTTGTATTCCTTTATTTGTGATTACACAAGAGTCAATTTGTGATTTAACCCCTGGGTGGCAGTGTTTCTGGATCGACCTCTGGGTCTATAGGTCCTCTCTAGCCTGTGTAAGATCCTGCTTTCCCTGTGGCACTTAATACCGGTTTGTGGGAGTGGGTTGCCCCAGAGCTGGTTCTCTGACGGTTATTCCCTGCTCTTATCCCCAGGTTTCAGAAAAACAACTTTCCCCTGCAGTCTCTTAGAGTGTCCTCAACTGAGTGATCCTATGTATTTGGCTTAGTAATCAGAAGCAAGGATTTAAAGAAGAAAAAACATAAGTGTGCAAACTCCGGGGCTGTGAACAAGTCTGTGTAGTCTTTTTTTCCCCCTTGGGTCTAAGCAGCAGGCACATTTTAAAATTTTTTAGGCTGCTCTTTTGCGTCAGATCAAAATGGGTTGATTTTTAGAGATCCCTCCTGTCAGCAGCTCTGAGGACCCCCTTCTACATTCACAGATCATGCCAGCCCCAACAGCCATGGATTTTTCTAGGTGCAGACTTCCCCCAGTCCTCCAGCTCCCGCAGTGCAAGCGTTTCTCTCTCCCACAGGGACCAGAGACTTCACCTTGTCCCAGGAGAAATCTGACCTTTCCATGGTGTAGTCTAGTGCTCCTCTGAATCTGCGTGTTTGCGCCAATTGGGGACCGGTGTTCTGGGTTTCGCAGCTGTTTGGTGGGTGCCATAGTTATAGATTTTCAGGCTTCCGATAACATCCACTTTCCCCTTCAAGATGGCGCAGTCTCCACATCTGAGCTGGTCGCTCCGGAAGGGAACCTAGCAGCAGTGGGGGCTGCCTGGTCAGGGGAGCCCCGTCCAGCAGTCCCCCACCTTCTCCTGGAGAATAGCTGTCCTTCAACTCACCAACAAACATTCCCCGTGCGACCCTCACCTGTTCTTTCTATCTGCTCTGGGACAAGTCTTGGACACATCTTTCTATTCCGCCGCCATTTTTTTTGACCTGGAAAGTTGTTTTTCTGGAACCTGGGTATTAGCGTGTGGAGAAACTATCAGAAAATGAGCTCTGGGGCAGTCCATTCCCCCAAACCAGTATTAAGTGTGGCAAGGAAAAAAAAATCTAAGTACTGGGTAGAGAGGACTTATAGCCCCAGATGTCAATACAGAAACACTGCCACCCAGGGGTTGAATCACAAATTGTCTCTTGTGTAAATACAACTAAAGGCAGGCTGAAAAACAAAGAGATACTGCCTGGTTGAAAACAGGATTGTGGTTTACGACACAGAGGAGTGGTGGAATGCAGGGAACTTCAATGCTATCCTGACTACCTGACAGGAAACAGGCATGCCAAACAGAACTGTAGAGGAAGTGAATGACCTTTACTACTATAAATATTTATTTTTTTATCTTTTACTTAAGAAAATAATTTTTTAATTTTTTTCTCACTTGATTTTACCATTTTAATTATTATATTTTTATTTTTAATCAGCATTATTACTACTACTATTTTACCTTTTTTAAAGTTTCATTATATTTTCTCTTTATTTTGTTTTATTTTATTTTGGGATTGATGTTGTACATTCTATTTTCATTTTTTCCTTTAGCATCATTTTACTCTATCTCAACTTTACCTTTATGCCAACACTCTCTTCCTCACTTTTCCCCTTTTGTTGTCCTGTTTCTCTACCCTATTCCTGCTTTAGATTTTCCCTATTCATTCTTTTTACCCCCTGTTAAAATTTCATCCTACTTATATATCTAATTTCCAATCCCCTGCTCCAAGTCCATATACACTTGTCTCTTCACTATCCAATTTTTTTCTCTCTTCCTTTTTTTGTTTTTTTCCTTTGATTGTTGCTGTTTTTTTGTTTTGTTTTATTTTTATGTTTTTTGTCTTATTTTGTTTGGTTTTGCCCTTCCTTTTCTCTGTCCTATAGTTGTTGTTTGTTTGTTGATTAGATTGTTTTTTTTTTGTTTGTGTGATTCTCTAACTCTCTCTCTCTCTCTCTCTCTGTCTCTCTCTCTCTCTCTCTCTCTCTCTCTCTATCTCTATCTCTCTTTTTTCCCTCTCCTTGATGGTTATTAGGTGTTGTTTGCAGTTTGCATTCATCTCTGGGTGTTGTTTGCATTTTTTCGGATTAGTTGTTGTTCTATTGAGTTTTCTCTCCATATAAATAGTTTGCCCCTTTCTTTTTTATTCTCTTTCTTTTCTCACTTACTTTTTTCCTTTCCTAAATATCATTTTTTTCACATACACACACTCTCTCTCTTTCTCTTTTTTATCCCCTAATTCTCTTTTCTCTGGTAGTCACCTTTTATTTGGGGTTATTAGTATCGTGAATACATTTGTGTTCAATGCCTTGTGCTTTGTGCCTTGTGGTGTTGTATTTTGTGCCTTTAAGTCAATGGAGGAGAGAAATAGCTACATAACTAGACACCCAGAGAGGAGAAATCATGGGGAGACAAAGAAACAGCCCGCATATGAAAAAAAAAGGAAGTAAACAAAATGGAGGCAAAAAATATGTCAGAGAAAGAATTCAGAGAAATGGTTATAAGGTTGCTGAAAAGGTTGGAAGACAAATTCAACAATATATGTGAGAACCAAGAGGAAATGAAGAAGAACCAAGAAGAAATGAAAAATAACATCACTGCAATAAAGAACTCAATAGAAAGCATCAACAGTAGACTTGAAGAAGTGGAGGACCGCATTAGTGAGCTAGAAGACAAGGTAAGAAAAAATATCCAAGCAGAACAGCATCTAGAAAAAAAACTTAAAAAACTGGAGGAGGGCCTAAGGGAACTTTGGGACAACCTGAAATGAAACAAAATCCATATAATAGGGATGCCAGAAGGAGAGGAAAATGAGCAGGGAATATAAAACCTGTTTGAAGAAATAATGACAAAAAACTTCCCTGATATAGAGAAGAAAAAACTCATACAAGTCCAAGAAGCTCACAGAGTCCCAAACAAAATGAACCCCAAAAGAACGACACCAAGGCACATTATAATGAAATTGGCAAACACCAACAATAAGGTAAGAATCTTAAAAGCAGCCATAAAGAGACAGAAAGTTACCTACAAAGGATCCCCCATCAGACTAGTGACTGATTTCTCAACAGAAACACAGCAGGCCAGAAGGGAATGGAATGAAATATATGAAGTCATGCAAAGGAAGGGTCTGGATCTAAGAATGCTATTCCCAACAAGGCTATCAATAAAAATTGAGAGTGAAATAAGGAGCTTCACAGACAAAAAAAGGAGTAAGGAAGTTTATTACCACCAAACCAGCAATGAAAGAGACGCTAAAGGGTCTGCTGTAAAAAGAAGAAATAAGAAGGGAAGAAGGAACACAGGCATAAAGAATAAAAATGGTGATAAACATGTACCTATAAATAATAACTTTAAATGTAAATGTATTAAATGCCCCAATCAAAAGACATAAGGTAGCTGAATGAATAAGAAAACATGACCCACATATTTTTTTGTCTATAGGAAAACAACCTCAGAAAATAGGACTCACACAGACTGATGGTGAAGGGATGGAAAAAGGTTTTTCAGGTGAATAGAAATGGAAAAAAAAAAAAGGTGGAGTAGCAATACTTATATCTGACAAATTAGATCTCAAAGTGAAGGCCATAACAAGAGATAAGAAAGGCCACTTCATAATACTGAAGGGACCAATCCAACAAGAAGATATAACTCTGGTAAACATATACGCACCCAATACAGGAGCACCCAAATACATTAAAAAAAAAAAACTTCTGGAGGATAACAAGGGAGAGATTGACAGCAACACAGTCATAGTAGGGGACTTTAATACCCTACTAACACCACTGGACAAATCCTCTAAACAAAAAATCAGCAAAGAAACATCAATTCTAAATGACACACTAGATCAGATGGAATTAATTGACATCTTCAGAACATTTCACCCCAAAGCCACAGAATATACATTCTTCTCAAGTGCACTTAGGTCATTTTCAAAGACAGACCATATATTGGGACACAGGCAAAGTCTCTTCAAACACAAGAAGGTAGAAATCATAACAAGAATCTTCTCAGATCACAATGGCATAAAACTGGAAATAAACTACAATAAAAACAATTTAAAAAATCAAACACCTGGAGGCTAAATAGCATGCTATTAAATAATGACTGGGTTACTAAAGAGATCAAAGAAGAAATACAAAGCATCATGGCAATGAACGACAATGAATACACAACAATCCAAAATCTATGGGACACAGTAAAAGCAGACCTGAGAGGGATGTACATAGCTCTATAGGCCTATCTCAAAAAAACCATAAACAATGGTAATAAATTATCTAACCATACAATTAAAAGAGTTAGAAAGAGAGCAACAAGAAAAGCCCAGCGTAAGCAGAAGGAAGGATATAATAAAGATCAGAGCAGAAATAAATGACATAGAGACCAAAACAAAACAAAACAAATAATACAAAAGATCAAGAAAACCTAGAGCTGGTTCTTTGAAAGGATAAACAAGATTGATGAACCTCTAGCCAGGCTCACCAAGAAGCAAAGAGAGAGGATCCAAATAAACAAAATCAGAAATGAAAGAGGTGAAGTAATAACCAATCTCATAGAAATACAAATGATTATGAAAAAATACTATGAACAACTCTATTCCAAGAAAATGGACAACCTAGATGAAATGGAAATATTCTTAGAAAACTACATGCTCCCAAAACTCAACCAAGAAGAATCAAAAACCCTGAATAGGCCGATAACTACCAAAGAAATTGAAACAGTGATCAAAAATCTTCCAGCAAACAAAAGCCCTGGTCCATTGGCTTTAAAGGGGGGTTCTACCAAGCATTCAAAGAAGACCTAAAACCTATCCTCCTCATATTATTCCAATAAATGAAAGAGGAAGGCATACTTCCAAGCTCATGCTAAGAAGCCATCATTACTCTGGTCCCCAAACCAGATAAAGACACCATAGAAAAGTGAACTACTGGCCAATATCCTTGATGAACAAAGATGCTAAAATCCTCAAAAAAATTCTAGCAAATCAGATTCATAAATACATTACAAGGATCATACACCATGACCAAGTGGGATTTATTCTGAGGATGCAAGGATGGGACAATATCCGCAAATTAATAAATATGATACATCACATAAATAAACTGGGATACAAAAATCACATAATCATATCAATTGATGCAGAAAAAGCATTTGACAAAATCCAACACCTTTTCTTGATAAAAACTCTCAGAAAAGTGGGACTTGAGGGATCATACCTCAACATAATAAAAGCCTTATATGACAAACCTACAGCCAACATCAAACCCAATGGGCAAAAACTAAACCCATTTCCCCTAAGAACAGGAACAAGGCAATGATGCAAACTTTCACCACTCCTGTTCAACATAGTACTAGAAGTAGTAGCCATAGTGATTATACAAGAAAAAAAAATGCATCCAATTTGGAAAAGAAGAAGTAAAACTGTCCTTATTCGCAGATGACATGTTACTATACATAGAAAACTGCAAAAACTCCATAAAAAAAACTACTAGACCTGATAAATGAATTTAGCAATGTAGCAGGATACAAAATTAACACCCAGAGATCTATGGCCTTTTTTACACCAATAATGAAGTCACAGAAAGAGAAATGAAAAATACAATCCCATTTACCATTGCAGCAAAAAAAATAAAGATATCTAGGAATAAACTTAACTAAAGACGTAAAAGACCTGTACTCAGAAAACTACAGAACCTTGAAAAAGAGATGGAAGAAGACATAAACAAATGAAGAATATGCCATGTTCATGGATTGGTGGAATCAACATCATTAAAATGTCCATACTACCTAAAGCAATCTACAGATTCAATGCAATACCTATTAAAATACCAATGGTATATTTCAAAGATCTAGAACAAACTCTCCAAAAATTCATCTGGAGTAAAAAAATATCCCAAATAGCCACAGGTATCCTGAGACAGAAGAATAAAGTTGGAGGATTCACAATACCAGACATCAAGCTATATTACCAAGCCATGGTTCTCAAAACTGCCTGGTACTGGCACAAAAACAGACATATAGACCAATGGAACATAATAGAGAACCCAGAAATTGACCCAAGCTATCATACTCAATTAATATTTGACACAGGAAGCAAGAGCATACAATGGAGTCAAAACAGCCTTTTTAATAAATGGTGCTGGAAAATTTGGTCAGATACATGCAAAAAAATGAAACTAGATCACCAACTTACACCATACACAAAAACAAACTCAGAATGGCTAAAGGACTTGAATGAAACGTGGGAAACCATAAAAATCCTACAAGACTCCATAGGCAGCAAAATTGCAGACATATGTCATAGCAATATCTTTACTGTCACAGATCCTAGGGCAAGAGAGACTAAGGAGAAAATAAACAAATGGGACTACATAAAAATAAAAGCTTCTACACAGCAAAAAGTAAACATCAATAAAACAACAAGAAAGCCCACTGCATGGGAGAACATATTTGCCAATGTTATCTCGAATAAGAGTTTAATATCCAACATTTACAGAGAACTCATACAAGTTAACAAAAGGAAGATACACAATCCAATCAAAAATGGGCAAAGGATCTAAATAGAGACTTTACGAAAGAGGACATTCAGAAAGCCAAGAGTCATATGAAAACATGCTCAAAGTCACTAATCATCTGAGGCAAGCAAATCAAAACAACAATGAGGTACCACCTCACACCTGTCAGAATGGCTATCATCAACAAATCAACAAATGACAAGTGCTGGTGAGGATTCGGAGAAAAAGGAACCCTTCTTCACTGCTGATGGGAATATAGAGTGGTGCAGCCATTGGGGAAAACAGTATGGTGTTTCCTAAGAAATTTAAAAATGGAACTGCCATTTGACCCAGTAATACCACTTCTAGGAATATATCCCAAGAAACCAGAAACACCAATCAGAAAGGATATATGCATCCCTATGTTCATAGCAGCACAATTTGCAATAGCTAAGATTTGGAAACAGCCTAAGTGCCCATCAGCAGCTGAGTGGATTAGAAAACTATGGTACATCTACACAATGGAATACTATGCTGCTGTAAAAAGGAAGGAATTCTTACCATTTGCAGAAGCATGGATGGAACTGGATCGCATTATGCTAAGTGAAATAAGCCAGTCAGTGAACGAAAAATACATGATATCACTCATTTATGGATAATAAAGAACATTATAACCCAATGAACAAAAAGATAGATACAGAGGCAGAGAAGCATGGAACAGACTGTCAAATTACAGTGGGAAGGCTGAGGAGGTTGAGGCGGGGGGGAAGTAATAGATCAACCGAAGGACTTGTATGCATGCATATAAGCATATCCAATGGATGCAAGACACTGGGGGGTGGGGTGAAGGCATGTGCCTGGGAATAGGGAAGGCCGGGGGAAGGTCAATGGGGAGAAAAGGAGACATATGTACTACTATTTGTAATACTTTAAACAATAAAAATAGAAAATACTACAAATAAAATTTAATTATTCAAAAAAATGACTTTTGACTTTCTGTAAGAAATATTCCCTCAATAAAAGTATTTACAAATATTGGAAATAGCAGAGAATCACTTCTCACTGATTTAGTGTGGCTAAAGCCTGAACTGCACACAACATGTTTCTGGGAGGTTACTTCAGGCCTCTCTCAGTATTCAGACACACTCTGGGGTGAGTAACAAGAGTTAACACTTGCAGAGGAGTAGAGATACACCTATAATTTATGTAAATACATACAAATGTCCATACGACTTGATTGTGCCAAGCACATCAAATGAAATGTTTTTAAGGTTAGATTAGACTTTGAGAGAACATCTAGTACACTTTTATATCTCCAGGAGGATTATAGTAGAACTAGAGGCCTGGTGCACAAAATTCATGCCCTGGGGGGGAAGCGGGTGGTATCCCTCAGCCCAGACTGCACCTTCTCCAATCTGAGACCCCTCAGGGGATGTCTGACTGTGGGATTGGGCCTAAACCGGCAGTCAGACATCCCTCTCACAATCCAGGACTGCTGGCTCCCAACTGCTCGCCTGCCTGCCTGCCTGATTGCACCTAACTGCTTCTGCCTTTCAGCCTGATCACCCCCTAACCACTCCCCTGCCATCCTGATCGATGCCTAACTGCTCCCCTGCTGGCCCAATTGCCCCCAACTACCCTCCCCTGCTGGCCTTATCACCCACAACTGCCCTCCCCTGCCAGCCCGGTCACCCCTAACTGCCCTCCCCTGCTGGCCTGGTTGTCCCTAACTTCCCTCCCCTGCCAGCCTTGTCATCCCCAACTGCCCTCCCCTGCAGATCCGGTCACCCCCAACTGCCCTCCCCTGCCAGCCTGGTACCCCCCAACCACCCTCCCCTGCAGGCCTGGTCCCTCCCCAACCACCCTCCCTTGCAGGCCTGGTCCCCCTTCAACTGCCCTCCCCTGCAGGCCTGGTCCCCCCACCCCCAACCACCTTCCCTTGCAGACCATCATGTGACTACATTGGGGGAGCCATCTTGTGCCCACATGGGGGTGCACATCTTGTGCAAGGGTATGATGGTCAATTTGCATATTACCTCCTTATTATATAGGATTATCTTAAAATGCTAACACAATTGGGTTTTTTTATTTCTTTATTTAAAAAGCCTCCAGACAAAGATATTCCAAAAACACTTGGTGATATGTTTCAGTCTTATGCTACTCATGCAAATAACTAAACACTAATAGAGTCAGGATTACCATAGTGAATAATTTCCATTTCCATCACTTTGTGCAGTGAGCAAGGAAAACAAAGTCACTGCCATACACAGATTCTAACCAGAGAACAGATTATATACATATTTAGCACTGAAAAGATTCTAAAGCATGAAACAATTTCTACAAATACACACACACACAGCACAATAATATAGAAGCTAATTATGAAAATATATGTGGGAATTGTTCACATTTTATAATGCTTAACATTGCAGCTCTATCTCAGATGTTCTCTGCTTTTAAAATGGGGTTGAATTCCTACTTGCCCTTGTAACCAAATCCAGGACTCACTGGAAGGACATCGTTCCCATCAATCCAGTTCATCATAAAGGGAGTTTCATCCCAATACCCATTGCTTCATGGAAGCCACCCTCCTCTAATGGCATCTGCAAATATTAAGATATATTTTAATAGCTCTGAAGAAAAGGGCTAGCATAGCCAAGGCCACTGCTTCTGCTTGTCTTATAGTCTATGACTAATGATCCACTGTTTGGTATTGGGGCTGCCAGTCCCTTACTCTCCAGATTTCTGGGGCAGCTGCTACCTCCTCTACCTGCCATGTTTCTCTGGACTGATGTGTTTTGAGAATATTACCACCACAAGTGCTCTTTTTGTATTCTAATCCTAAGTATGGTTGAGCCACAGCTTTCGTAAAATGTTTTCCTTTGGCTTTAAATTTCCAGATATAAGTTTTTCTTTTCAGAATTGCTTGTACATGTCCATCCTCATCCTGACACTGGTACCCAATCCATTTCCCAAAGCTGGAGAGTATAGAGCAGACCAAATTTGAAACGTTCTAACCTGTCTGTGAGCTGATTGAAAGTCTCTATGTAACAAATCTCAAATCTCAGGATTGAAAAAGCCACCTGAAGCAACAGGCACAACTCAAATGCCAACTGATGGATAAATGGATACACAAAGTGTGGTATATACATATAATGGAATGTTATTCAAACTGGAAAAGAAAATGAATTCTGACACATGTCAAATCGTGTATGAATCTTGTAGCCATGTCAAATGAAATTAGCCAGTTACAGGACAAATACAGTAGGATTTCACTTAAATAAGGTACTTAGAATAGTCAAATTAATAGGTTCAGAAAATAAAATGGGAAGTTTCAGAGGCTGGGGGAAGGGGCAATAGAGATTTATTATTTAATGGGTACAGAGTTTTAGTATAGGAAGATGAAAAAGGTTCTGGAGATGGACTGTGGTAATGGATGCACAACAGTGTGAATTTATTTAATGGCACTAAACTATACACTTAAAATGGTTTCAAGTGGTAAACAAACAAACTCTCTGGATGATTCTGAAATAGCCAGGTATTTAGGCATCACTGCTTAAGGCACAGAGGTATGGAAAAGACTGATATACTTCGATGTGGGGTTGGGAGGACAAGAAGAGATGAATCAGAGAACTTATCCTAATATATAAAAACCCTGGTTCTGTCACAATCAGAGACTTAACCAACCAGAAGTCAGTCCTGCAGTCAGCGCTGGGTTGCTGTGGTAACCCAGCACTGACTGCTACAGCTGCAGGCACAGTGACCCAGCACTGACTGCTGAGGAGGCTGTGAATCAGGCCAAGAGAGAGGCCTGAAGAGAGAAGCAGGGTCTGATCCATAGACTCTGTGGCAGCTGTTGATCAGCACTTGCCTCTCTCTTTCTTTCCAGGCCTGGCCAGCAGCCACTTCTCCATTTCTCTCCTGGCCTCCACCGGAGCTGCTGATCAGCCCCACCTTTCTGATAAGGCCCTGTTGATAGGCCCAGAGGTGCTGACTGGCATAGAAACTGACCAATCAGTACTAAATCTGGGTTAACTGTGAGGAGCCAATGGCTGCCTAGGAGGCGGAGCTTTTGATGCTGACTGGCATAGAAACCGACCAATCAGAACCAACTCTGGGTGAAGTTTGAGGAGCCAATGGCTGCCTAGAAGCTGGAGCTTTTGACACTGACTGGCATAGAAACCGACCAATCAAAACCAAATTGGTAGGCAGAGGAGGGCGGTACGGGGCAAGATCAGGTTGGCAGGGGAGGGCAGTTAGGGGCAACCAGGCTGGCAGGGGAGGGAAGTTGGAGGGGGCCAGGCCTGTAGGGGAGGGCAGTTGAGGACAATCAGGCTGACAGGGGAGCAGTTAGGTGTTAATCAGGCCTGCAGGGGAGTGGTTAGGGGGTGATCAGCCTGGCAGGCAGGAGCAGTTAGGGGCAATCAGGCAGGCAGGCAGGTGAGTGGTTAGGAGCTAGCAGTCCTGGATTGTGAGAGGGATGTCTGACTACCGGTTTAGGCCTGATCTCACAGGGGTTCCAGATTGGAGAGGGTGCAGACTGGGCTGAGGGACACCCTCCCCCAGTGAATGAATTTCATGCATCAGGCCTCTAGTCCTATATAATAAAAGGCTAATATGCAAATTGATCCCTCCACCAGGAGTTTGCCTAGGAGTTTAACTGGGAGTGCAACCAGGGGGCTGGCCAGCTGGCCAACTGCCCACAGACCCGCTCCCACCTGGCCATATTGCCCCAATTAGGGTGGGCTGCCCGGACACCACTTGTGAACAAATTCATGCACCAGGCCTCTAGTATACTTATATGCATAGCCCATGGACATGGGCAATAGGATGGTGAAGACCTGGGGCGGGTAGGTAGGGCTTGGGAGGAGGGGGCTGAAGGGGGTAAAGTGGGAGATATCTGTAATACTATCAACCAAAAAAAAAAAGATAAAAAATATTTTATGGTGTTGGGAAAATTGGACAGATACCATATTTTGAAAAAATAAATATGAAAAAATAAAGTTATTCCTCTTAACTCCCCTCTTCTCAAAAACTTAAGTACAGAGTGGGATATCCTGAAGAGTGGCAGGGGTGACAGGGTTAGTAGGAGAATATTAAAGAAATAACTGATGGATGAATGGATACACAAAGTATCCGTTTGTCACCAAAAACTCAAATGAATGCCTTCTGATTTAGAGCCACTTGATGTACTAAAAGTTACTGGTGAGAAAAAGAAAATAAAATCTTGCTGGAATAAAATTTGACATTTTGTTTCTTGAAGCACTGGTAAGATCTTACAGATGCCTTTTTTTATTTCCCAATAAAAACCATTTGTTCTTTCCAACTCTATAGGTCTGGTTTGGGCCTGAAACATTCTCTGAAAAGATAGTGCATGACTTGGGTCCAAAATTGTCCATTAATCACTTTGAAAGCCAAGCAATGATTTTTCTGCAAATTGCAAAGTACTTTCAACAATGTTAAATACCCTCCCTTTTTAAATATCTGCTAACTTACATAAACTAGAATATCTTTTAACTCCAATCAACAAAGTCTGCATCAAATAGATTGACAAAGATCTGACCCAAGATAAAACAATGTGAAGACAAAATTAGTGATTTTTAATCACTGCCTTGAGCATTCTGTCTAACTCAAATAATTTATTAACAAGCTTACCTAGCACAATTTTACTAATCTCAAACTCATTTAAGATGAGAAATTTCTTAATCAATTTCTTACATATTTTGCTTCTTTATTAGCCAAAAATAAAAATAAACATCAGGAATTTATTTTACTTCAATTCTTCTTGACTCACAGGGGAAAATAATCATGTTTTTTATTTCATCCCCCATTTATTCTTTTTAATCTCATCTCTGAGGGAGAAAGTATTGTATTCTTTTTCAAGGTAGTCCAGAGGCAAATGGAGAGATTAACCTTAAGGACTCTGAGTCTCATCAAAACTCTACATGCCATTGTATTATTGAAACCCCAGTATTTAAAATTGGGGACATATTTCTGGAGCCTATATTCTGTTCCATTGATCTATATGTCTATTTTTATGCCAGTAACAGGCTGTTTTTATTGCAATGAACTTGTAGTATTATTTGATATCAGGTAGCATGATTTCTCCACCTTTGTTCTTCTTTCTCAAGACACTGTTGCTATCTTTTGTGGTTCCATATACATTTTTGAAACATTTGTTCTAGTTCTGTGAAATTCTCCATTCGTACCTTGATAGGAATTGCATTGAATCTGTAGATTGCTTTGGGTAGTATGAACATTTTAATGATGTTAATTCTTCCTATCCATGAATATGGTATATGCTTCCACTTATTTGTAACTTCCTTAGTTTCTTTCTTCAGTGTCTTACAATTTTCTGAGTACCGATGTTTTGCATTCTTGGTTAAATTTATTCCTAAGAACCCTAGTACACTGCTGGTGGGAATGCAGACTGGTGCAACCATTATGGAAAACAGTATGGAGTTTCCTCAAAAAATTAAATATGAAATTATCATTTGACCCAGTTAGTAATATATCCTAAGAAACCCAAAGCACCAATCAGAAAGAATGTATGCACCCTTATGTTCATAGCAGCACAATATACAATAGCCCAAGTGCCCATCAGTAGATGAGTGGATAAAAAATCTGTGGTACATTTATACCATGGAACACTTTGCAGCAATAAAAAAAGAAGAATATCTTACCCTTGAGATAGCATGGAGGGACCAGGAGAGTATCATGCTAAGTGAAATAAGTCCGTCAGAGAAAGATAAATATCATATGATCACACTCATACGTAGAATAAAGTCATATAAGACGACTTTTTAACCCAGGAAAATCTTATATGCCCAGTCGTCTTATACGCCCGAAAATATGGTATCTGTCCAATTTTCCCAACACCATTTTTTGAAGAGACTGTCTTGACTCCATTGTATGTTCATGCCTCCTTTGTCAAATATTAATTGAGCATAGTGGTTTGGGTCAGTATCTGGGTTCTCTATTCTATTCCATTGGTCTATATGTCTGTTCTTGTGCCAGTACCAGGCTGTTTTGAGAACAGTGGCCTTGTAATACAGCTTGAAATCTGGTGTTGAGATCCCACCTACTTTGTTCTTCATTCTCAGGATTGCTGTGACTATTCGGGGTCTTTTTTTATTCCAGATGAATTTTTGGAGAGCTCTTTCTAGGTCTGTGAAATATGCCGTTGGTATTTTAATGGGGAGTGCATTGAATCTATAGATTGCTTTGGGTAGTATGGACATTTTAATGATGTTGATTCTACCAATCCATGAACATGGTATGTTCTTCTGTTTACATCTTCCTCTATCTCTTTTTTCAGTGTCCTGTAGTTTTCCGCGTATAGGCCTTTTATCTCCTTAGTTAAATTCATTCCTAGGTATCTTAATTTTTTTGGTGTGAGTCATTAAATGTTTATCAATTTTTTTAAAAAACCAGCTATTGGTTTCACTTATCTTTTGTACATTTTTTTTTCTGTATGCCAATTATTTCCACTCTGATCTTTTATTTCATTCCTTCTACTTACTCTTGGCATTGTTTGTTGTGCTTTTTCTAGTGTTTTTTTTTTATTTTTATTTTTTTTTTTTAGGTGTAGGGTTAGATTGTTTATCTGAGATTTTTCTTGCTTCTTGGGGTAGGCTTGTAATTCTATGAACTTCACTCTCAGGACTGCTTTCATTGTGTCGCAGAGAATTGAGGGTTGTTGTGTTCATTTTAATTTGTTTCTAGGCAATTTTTGTATTTCTTCCTTGACCTCAGTGTTAACCCATTCACTGTTTAGTAACATGCTATTTGAAACATGGAATGCTTTATGTTACTCTTCTCTGTATCATTCCAATTTTAGTATATGTGCTGCCAAAGTGAGCACTTTGTTTCTGTTTTTGATGCTTTGCTCTAAAGTGTTCTTTCAAAATCAGGCAGCATTTAACAAATTATTATTCTTTATGAAGTGGACATTCCTTTTATCAATGCCCCATAATTTTATATCTATCAAATTTATAACTAAGATTTACTATGAAAAATAAAAATAATTCATTATTTATTGTAACTATATAATTTCCCCCAAACCACTGGCTCTCTCTTGCTTTAACAAACTCTTTCCTTCCCATAATTTAAAATGTTGTTCTCGCTGGGCTTGTGTGACTCCTATGAACGAGGAGTTTATGATTTGATTCCTGGTCAGGGCACATACCCAGGTTGTGGGCTTGGTCCCCAGTGGGGGGGCAGTCAATGAAATGAATCTCTCTCATCATCGATGTTTCTGTCTCTTTCCCTCTTCCTTACTCTTTGAAATCAATAAAAAATATATTTATAAATAAATAAATAAATACAGTAGGTCCCCCGGTTACATCAGAGATTCATACCTACAGTGCAATGTAACGCTATTTTCACCATAAGTCGGAACAAACCTACATAAGCACCTACATCACTCACATGGAGCACATACACAGGAGTAATGAAGTGAAACAGTAAAAAAAAAAAATTGAAAGAAAGATAACAATTCCTGATCTTTACTTGTGGTAAATAAATAATAAAAAACATAAAGCACATATGTACATACATAGAAATGACAGAACTTTTTTTTTATAGAAAAATGGGAGATGGAGGCATAACCACAAAACGACATACATCGAGTTCGATGTAACCTGAGGACTGCCTGTAATTTTGTTATCTTTAGTCCATTGAAAATGGAAATTTGTAAGCACTGTTCATGTTCTAATTATTAATCACAATAAGGAGAGAAATAATTAACTTGTGCCAAACCAAAAATTCAGACTGCTTACTATAAAAACTTATTTTGGTATATTATAGGAAGCAGGTTGCCCCCTTTGAAAATATTTGTTAGAGATCATTAGGCTATTAAACTGGCTAGCAAGTTTTTTTACTGCCCAATTATGTATTTATTTATTAAACAAATATTTAAAGCACCTAATGCCCCTCACATGGTAGTTTCTAGGAGATACAATGAGGAATAAGAAAAGAATAGTGCATGACCCTTTGCAGTGTATGGTCTGGGAGATCAAAACCACATCAATTGAATATCAAATTCTACCATTCCTGCGTTTTTTAGTTTATTATCTTTCCTCTTAGAATACTATCAATGTTTTCTAGGATATTAAAAAGAACCACAGATTAATTTATAGAATAATAGGATCTGATCAAAATAGAATGTCTATGACACCAGAAAATTTGGTAAAAATCCAGTTAGAGCACAAAATTGAGCCACATATCCAGTGTTCATTTCCTTTGAAAGAAATGTTAGTTGTGTCAATAAAAGGCAAAGAACTTATTTAGTTCAGAATATTTTTTCTACCATTAAAAATATTCTACTGCTGCTAGATTGCTCAATGTTTTCCAATAAATCACTGTATTAATATACTTGTGCTTTATACTAATAATGAATATTTCAGAGAGCTAATGAGACTCCTTATGTCTTTTTCTTTTTAAAATTGTCCTCAGTTGTTAGTTTGTTCTTCTTTAATGTAATTTCAATGGAGATATAATTAACATACATTATATTAGTTTCAGTGTACAACATAATGATTCAATATTTGTACCTATTGTGAAATGATCACCACTGTAAATATAGTTCACATCTGTTAGCAAAAATAGTTACATATTTTTTCTTGTTATGAGAACTTTTAACATACTCTCTTAGCAATTTTCAAATATACACTACAGTATTATTATCATTGTCATGCTTGATGTGCATTTTACATCCCCATAACATATATTTTATAACTGTAAGTTTGTGCCTTTTTTACTACCTTCACCCATTTGACCTACATCCCACCCCCTACCTCTGGCAACCACAAATATGTTCTCTGTATATTTTTTAGCTTCCATATATAAGTGAAATCATGTGGTATTTATCTTTCTTTGTCCAATTTATTTCACTTAGCATAATGCCCTCAGTGTCCATCCATGTTGTCCCAAATGGCAAGATTTCATTCTTTTTTGTGGCTGAATAATATCCCATTCACAACTCTATTCAATCATACATCAATGGGCATTTAGCTTACTTCCATATCTTGGCTAAAAACCTATGTGGTCGTAATGCCCTCATGCCATGAAGCCCTCAGGCCATTACAACCCATCACCAGAATGCTGTGTGTGCAGTGGGCATGCGTGGTTGAGTGGCGCTGTGTGAGCAGCGAGGTGCACGGGGGGCGGGGGGGAGACTTGATGCTGCGACCCTGGTGGGGACATGACCAGGAGGTGCATCAGGGGAGCGGATGGTGGCTGCTGTTGTCCAAGGTAGGCCCGAGGCTCAAGCAAGCCACAGATGGTGGCTGCCACTGCAAATGCCCGAGGCTCATGCAAAGAGGGCTGGGCTGAGGCTCAGGCAAGACGCAGTGGCTGTGAGGGTCGAGGCTCAGGCAGCCTTGCGACCGGCAGTGGCAACAGCAGAGGCATGATGGGGACATTGCTTTCCCCTGATTGCTAGATCACCTCCCACAGAGGGAGGCCAGAGACAGCAGCAGCAAGGGGGTGATGGAGGTGGTGCCTTCCCCTGATCGGCTGGTGGCCTCCCGCAGAGAAAGGCCAGACTGCGGCTTAGGCCCGCTCGGGCCTAAGCCATCAGTAGGACATCCCCTGAGGGCTCCTGGACTATGAGAGGGGGCAGGCCAGGCTGAGGGACCCTCCCCCCCAGTGCACGAATTTTCATGCACTGGGCCTCTAGTTGTAAATAATGCTGCAGTAAACACAGGGGTGTGTATATCTTTTAATCTAAAGTGTTTTCCTTTTCTTTGAATGAACACCCAGAAGTGGAATTGCTGGATCATGTGATAGTTCTAGTTTAAATTTTTTGAGGAACCTCCATACTGTTCTCCATAGCACCCATTTATAATCCCACTAACAATGTATGAGGGTTTCTTTTTCTCCACATCCCTGCCAACACTTGTAATTTTTTGTCTTTTTTTATTAACCATTCTACCAGGTGTGAGGTGATATCTCATTGTGGTTTCGTTGGCATTTCCCTGATGATTAGTAATGTTGAGCATCATTTCACGTACCTGTTGTCTATCTGTATGTCTTCTGTGGGAAAATGTCAATTCAGATCCTCTGACTATTTTTTAATTGGAATGTTTGGTTTTTTAATTATGTGAGTTATTTATATATTTTGAATATTAACCCCTTATCAAATATATGATTTGAAATATTTTCTTATAGTCAATAGGTTGCTTTTTAATTTTATTGATTTACTATTTCTTATGTACCCCTAGATCTCACTTGATGCCAAACTTATTACATGACAGGGGAAAATATCCTGAAAGGAGAATAATCACTTCCCCGAACCTGACAGGATGAAAGCTCTTTTACAATGGTTCTAAATATGAGAGCCTAACCCTTTTCTTTGAGCAATTTTATTATTTGATATCTGTAGAATTGTTGTTCCCAAGTTAACAGTTTATAATTTGATAAATACAAGTTCAGTAAAGTGAGAAAAATATGAACAATATACAGTATTGAGTTTTTCATAATATTAACCACATTACATTTTTCAATGGGCTGTCTTTTATTATAAAATTGTGTCATTTTTATGTGTGAGAAAATTAAAGTGAATAATGATCTTAATTATTAAAATTAGAAGTTGGCAACCTTATGTTGGTTTGGGGAGGAAGAAACTTTATTCTTCTAGGCCCTTCTGGCTGATCTAATAATTAAATCAACATGAGACAGATTAACAAGAGAAAGGAACCAAATTTAATTTGGGAAATGCACATATATGAGGGAGTCAGAAACCCCACATACATGAGAAGTTCAGAGTCAGAAAGTTAAAATGAGGTGTATATGACATTCTGAGCTAAAGATTAAGTAAGGTGCATAGGACTTTGGCGGGGGAGGAAGGTCATTTGTGACACAATAAGAACAGATGTTCAGTAATTAAAGTTTTCCTTGTCTTATAGGTAAGGCATAAAAGCTATTCTGGTAATAAAGCTTATTATGAGCAAGGCCCAAGATTTAAATTCTTTAGGGAAGAGACAACAGCTTCTTGTGTGCTTGAAGGGGTTCTCTTGCCTTCAATTCAACATAATTCACATGCCAAAGTGGCATATCTTGGAGAAGTCTGCTCTGAACCCCTTCACTGGTCACTATAATTTGGGTGAGGGGGATTTTATTGGCCCGCGAAATCTCAGAATCTCAAGACCATTTCTGAAAACTACATTTGCAAGATTTTAGAATATTATTTCTTTTCCTTTGTATCCCTGAAGAAAACTACATTCTTATTATTGGTTTATTCATCCCTAATGTTCAAATAAATGTTTTCTTGTAGTTATTTTCTCAAACTTATATTCCATTTACTGTTTAGCTTTATCCTATTATTTTTAGTTAAAATTCCAAATCTCTTTTAATCTTTGTAAATTCTAAATTTCTTGCAATCATTGTACAATTGTGTTTTCTTTAAAATATTTTTAGAGCAATATTTCACATATTTCAAAATAGTTCCAAACACCAACAGTAGATGGTGCTAGTGACTTTCTAACAAAATAGTTGACACTTACAAAATGGGGAAAAATGGATGTCACAACTGTGACAAATGTCCAAAGTTTTAGGATTTTTAAAGAAATTAAGGTTAAAATACTAATTTAATTGGTTAAAACTGTGGTTGGCAAACTGCAGCTGGTGAGCCACATGCGGCTCTTTGACCCTTTGAGTGTGGCTCTTCCACAAAATACCACGACCTGGGTGAGTCTATTTTGAAGAAGTGGCGTTAGAAGAAGTTTAAGTTTAAAAAATTTGGCTCTCAAAAGAAATTTCAATCGTTGTACTGTTGATATTTGGCTCTGTTGACTAATGAGTTTGCCGACCACTAGGTTAAAACATCAACATTTATTACTTGGAGTGCAACAAAAAGTACCGTATCAAATCTCTCATTTCAGTGCTTTCTTATACCTGGAAATGCCATGAAAATACTTTTGAGATAATACATGGCTCTAAATATAATTTTTGACTACTTTTATAGAGAATAGAGCCCTTAAATTATTGATAAGATAACTTCCCAAAAGACCCTTTGTGGGATGTTGAAAAGGGTATATTCAAATTATTAGCGTTGCTCTGAATGGAAAAATCAATAATATGAGTCATGAACATTTTGAATTTAGTATAGCCATTGAGAAATAAGCAAGCTACTTTTTTTTCATGTGAAATGGCTAACAAAAATGTAATTTTTATTTATTGTTATTGTCAGGGATAACCTGTTTAAAAATTGTGACATTTCCATGGGAATACATCACATGAAAAAAACAACAACTCTGGAATTCATAATGCATTGAATTTGTGTGATAATGACAGTGAAGTTATCATTTGGTGATTGTGTTTCTGAAAAAAAATTAGCTTAAATGTATTGTAATAGGTTCATAAGTTACAAGTATTCTCACTCTTTCCATTTAAGTTTTATTTACATTCTTGGAACCTGAATTTCTCAATGTATTTCTAAAATTGAACACATATGGTCCTAGGGGGTCCGAGCTAATTTAGGTTGGACGAGGGGGGATGGAGAGACACAAAATGGCTCATTATTTTGTTCCAGTGTTTGTCAGCATTTAAAAGTTGAACCGTTTTTGTCCCCCCAAGGGAGAACTAGAATAATGTGTTTCCATGGAAGGAATAGGATGTGAATCATGTCAAAACTATCTAGTAAAGCTTAAAAAACCAAAGTTTTAAACATGTACTTTTTAAATGACTGTAGCTCATCAAAATCCCATTCATGTCTCAATAAGGTACACATATGGAAACTATTATAGGTTGATTTTTGTTTATCCACAAATATTATAATTATTTTGAGAGGGAAAATATGAAGGGACGCATTTACACAAGTTTATTAAAATTAACTAATCAATCCTCTGCCAATAACTAATTGCTTCACTCAATTTACTTTTTTTAAGCAAGCAAGTTAAAGAGTAAAAGAAATCCAGATTCTATAGGCTATTCTTGATTTCTGAAAAATCACTAAATCTTTTCCCACATAATAAGAAGAGCCATAAGGACATAATTTTCAGTACCCTTAGGACCATAAAAATGTTTTTGCCCTGGAAAAGTGAAACATTCAAATTTATGAAACTCAGGAGAATGCCGTCTTTTCTTCCTAAGCATTTTGGACTATTTGCAAAAAGAAAGTTTTACTCTCAAACACTTTTGCAAATAATCCACCGAGCCCATATGGAAAGCATTTTGCATTTTGGAGGTGTTGCATATAATTTATTTTAATTTACCATTACAGAAACCAACATAATGATTTAATTAGAATCCATTTTTGTCTTGTGTTTTTCTAACTGCTTTACCTGAAACCCCTGGTTCCAGACTAATTCTTAAAATATCCTGAATTGTAATATGAAATTAAATAAACTAAGTGTACAATTCCTCCTATAACTAGAAAACATATAAAGTTTTATGTGAAAAGTCTATCAGAATTGAATGTTCTTTTTTTTCCAACTTGCAAAACAGACCATTGTGTTTAAAATAATAAAAACTACTTTATTTCAGATTATTATCTCTTTATTCTCTTAACATTGGAAATGTTACTCATGGGGAATATTTAGCCCAATTGTCATATGGAGCTCAGTGCATTACTGTTAGGTGGTATGACTATGAAGATATTAAGACCACAATATATAATTATTTACTTAAAATTGAAAAGTAATAAAGTAAGATTTTACATTCTTAAACTTGTGCATATGAAACAGGAAAAAATAGCCAAATGTCACCCAGGAAGTACATCCCTCTTCTATATAATTATCATATTATTAATACAAATAATATTTGAAAAGAGGAGGGAGATAATGAATTAAGAGATTAACCAAAGAACTTATATGTGTATATGCATAACTCATGGACACAGACAATAGTATAGTGAAAGTCTTTGGGGGGGGGGCCGCGGGAGTGGAAGGAGGGGGCTAATAAGGGGGAAAAGGGAACATCTGTAATACTTTCAACAATAAATAAAATTTAAAAAATTTTTTAATTGGATTAATTTTGATAATCCATTACATTTAATAGAGCTCCTTGAATGTATTTATTTAATTTCATTTGTGGCTATAGATAATAATCCTACCTAATAAAATGGTAATATGTAAATTACCATCACTCCGCTACGCCCACGATTGGGCCAGTGGGAGGCGCAGGGGGCGGGACTCGGGGTGGCTGGGGTAGCCGATTGGGCCAGTGGGATACTGAGCTCACGCGAGCTCAGTGTCTGCACCATGGCTGTGCTGCAGAACAATAGAGGCCTCTGGGGCAGCGAGCTCACGTCCTGCCGCAGACCATCAAAAGCGGGGGAGCTGGGTGCCTGTCCACTCAGGCACCAGGCCTTTCAGAAGCCTTTGCCGCGCTGGAGGCTTCTGAAAGGCCTGGTGCACCAGTGGACAGGCACCCAGCTCCCCCGCGATCGAAAGTGAAAGCGTGTAGGGGACCCTACACATGCATGATTCAATCATGCACTAGGCCTCTAGTTGTTTATGTAATTGGCCATAGTCCTTATTAAAGATCAAAAGAGAATAGATATTTTTGAGCACCTACTGTGTATCAGTTTCTTTACTAGGTGCTTTATATCTATTATCTTATTTATAAATATGTATGGTTGGTATTAGTGGAAAACAATTCCTGAAAGTGTTGGAGATAAGTGATTTGTATGTTACTGTTTTAAACAAGAACCTCAGATACTAATAGGTGTAGGATAAATGGAATCTACATAAAAAATAGAGTATCAAATTAGCTAACCTAGAGTTTAAATAGCTATAGTTCCTTGGCCAGTGTGGCTCAGTTGAGCATCATTCCATGCAGCGAAAGGTCACTGGTTGGATTTCCCATCAGGCCACATGTCCAGGTTGGGACTTTGTTCCCCAGTCAGGGTGCATATGGGAGGCCACTGATCAATGTTTTTGTTTTGTTTTTTCTCTCTTTCTCTGTGTGTCTCTCCCTTCCTCTCTCTCTAAAATCAGTGAAAAAATAGCTGTAGTTTAAGATCAGAAAATAACCTCCTTGGTGAATTATATGTTTAATATGTGTCAAATTTGAAAGGTAAGTATTCTACTGGCCCAGGACTTTGAATAGGTAGGAATACTTAGTTTAGATGGAATGCATTCCTTGTATATTAACTATTTATGCATCAGTAACTGTCCTCTATGGAAATAAAATATTTGTGACCAACCAGTGTAATAAAACCTCATGACAGCACTTCTGCATATAGTCTTGACTTTGGTTAATGGAATACAGAATTGAATTTAACCAAAGCAAATGGTATAATAGAACCATAACACAATTCCTTTTTTCCCTTAGTACAGGTGCTGTTGATTTGGGTTTAATAAGTGAAGGAGGAAAGGGAGAAATAATAATTATTATTATGTGCAATAATAATCTACAATATAATTATATATGTATGTACATATTTCTGAAGGGAGCACTTGCAGAAGGGCCGTTTTTTAATTTTTTAAAAAATCTTTATTGTTCAGAT
Source organism: Eptesicus fuscus (assembly GCF_027574615.1). Taxonomy (NCBI): domain Eukaryota; kingdom Metazoa; phylum Chordata; class Mammalia; order Chiroptera; family Vespertilionidae; genus Eptesicus; species Eptesicus fuscus. The sequence continues at coordinate 30,880,004 of NC_072473.1, forward strand.
TATTACAGATGTTCCCAGATGTTCCCCCCATAGCTCCCTTCCACCCGGTTCCCACCTGACTCCAGGCCTTCCTTGCCCCCCACTGACCTCATCTATAGGTGTAAGCTCTTTGTCCAATCTCTTCCTGCACCCCTCACAACCCCTTCCCCCTGAGAATTGTCAGTCCGCTCCCTTTCCATGCCCATGATTCTATTACATTCACCAGTTTTTTCTGTTCATCAGATTTTTTTATTTATTTGATTTTTAGATTCACTTGTTGATAGATATGTATTTGTTGTCACTTTGTTGTTCATAATTTTTTTTTTTATCTTTACCTTTTTCTTCTTCCTCTTCTTAAAGAATACCCTTCAGCATTTCATATAATCCTGGTTTGGTGGTGATAAACTCCTTTAGCTTTTTCTTGTCTGTGAAGCTCTTTATCTGACCTTCAATTCTAATTGATAGCTTTGCTGGGTAGAGTAATCTTGGTTATAGGTTCTTGCTATTCATCACTTAGTATATTTCTTGCCACTCCCTTCTGGCTTGCATAGTTTCTGTTGAGAAGTCAGCTGACAGTCATATGGGTACTCCCTTGTAGGTAACTAACTGTTGTTCTCTTGCTGCTTTTAAGATTCTCTCTTTGTCTTTTGCCCTTGATATTTTAATTATGATGTGTCTTGGTGTGGTCCTTTTGTTTGGGGTTCTCTGCGCTTCCTGGACTTGTAAGTCTATTTCTTTCACCAGGTAGGGGAAATTTTCTGTCATTATTTCTTCAAATAGGTTTTCAATGTCTTGCTCTCTCTCTTCTTCTGGCACCCCCATAATTTGGATGTTGGTACGCTTGAAGTTGTCCCAGAGGTTCCTTACACTACCTTCGTATTTTTGTATTCTTTTTTTCTTTTTGCTTTTCTGGTTGGGTGTTTTTTGCTTCTTCATATTTCAAATCTTTGACTTGATTCTTGGGATCCTCTAGTCTGCTGTTGAATCTCTGTATATTATTCTTTATTTCAGTCAGTGTACACTTAATTTCTCAATTGGTCCTTTTCCATATCCTTAAAGGTCTCACTAAATTTCTCAGAGATTTCTAGAAGATTCTGAGTAACCTTATAACCGTGGTTTTGAACTCTATATCCAGTCTTTTGTTTTCATCCATTTCTTTCATTTGTGACTTGTTTCTTTGTCTCCATATTTTGGCTGCTTCCCTGTGTTTGTTTCTATGTATTGGGTAGCTTCTAAATCTCCTTGAGTTGATAGAGTGGCCTTGTGTGGTAGGTGTCCTATAGGGCCCAGTGGCTCAGCCTCCCCAGTCACCTGAGGTGGACGCTCTTGGTGCACCCCTTTGTGGGCTGTGTGCACATTCTTGTTGCAGTTAACCCTTGATTGCTGTTGGTATCACTGGGAGGAATTGACCTCGAGGCCAATTGGCTGTGATGACCAGCTATGTCTACACTGGAAGATCTGTTGCGCAGGACACACCCTTATGGGGCAGAACTTGTTTCAGTTGGGTTTTGGTGCTCACTGAGTCTGCCCCTTGAGTGTGTCTCTTATGGATGTGAAGAGTTGTAATCCGGTATGGTCTCACACTGACCACTGGGTACACTGGCTCTTGGATCTCCAAGGAGGTGCAAGGTCAGCCACTGTCTGGGGCCACCCAGCAGGAGCTACAGAGACATCTGCAGATTCTTCCTCTTTGTATGGGATTTGGAGGTGCCCAGATGAGGCCAAGCTGTGAAGCAAGGCTGGCTGCTGCTGCCGGGCCTTGGGCCTTCTTTTGGAAGCTCTGGGGCTCTCTGACCCAGCCGCAGTTTGACAGGTGTTAGGTGGAGAAAGGATAGGCCATTTATATGCAAAAGCTGATGTGCACAGCTTGGGTGGGGTTGTAAATTGGGTGGGGTGGGGTCTCTGGGAATCACCAGGACAGAGCAAACAGCAATGGCTGCCATTTAGCCCTGCACCGGAGAGGTCCCCGGGTCTCTGCATCCCGTGTCCCCATGCAGGAACAATGATCACTGCAAGCACCTCTGAGAGAAAGCCACCCTCGCATTCCTATCCAGATGCCAGACAGTCCAGTTTCTCCCCATATGTGTCTGGGTCCCCCAGAGTCTCACCTGGAACTGGAGTTCAGAGCAAGCGGGAGCTTGTACCTCCCTCCTGATTAAAAAAGCAGCACATCCAGGTGCCAGCACTTTCCGCTCCTCCGCACTTCTTACCAGTCTCACTGTGCTTTCTTCACCTCTCTAGTTGTGGAACTTCCATTCAGCCAGCTTTCCAGTGGTTCTGGGTGGTAGTTGGTCTGCCTTTTAGTTGTAATTTTGATGTGGTTGTGAGAGGCAGCAAGTATAGGTGATTACCTATGCCGCCATCTTCGTTCTTTTTTCAAAAGGGACATTTTTTATTTAGGTCATCCCTTTTAAGGTAGTTCAATGAGCTTAAGTGAAGCCTGAATGCACAAATTTCAAAATCTCATTGACATGCCCATACTACTCAAATAATCTACAGGTTCAATGCAGTCCCTATAAAATTCCAATGGAATTTTTTTCACATAAATAGAGAAAATAATTCTAAAATTTATATGAAATCTCAAAGGACCCCACGAGTCCCTGGTGATCTAGTGGCTAGGATTCAAAGGACCCCAAATAGCCAAAATAGTCTTGATAAAAATAAGAAAGCTGGAGGCAACACACTTCCTGATTTCAAGCTACATTAGAAAGCTACACATTTTCTGTATTTTAAACAGTATGGTATTAGTATAAAATACACATAGGTCAATGGAATAGAACAGATCCCAGAAATAAATCCATGCATTTACAGTCAAATAAGGAGCCAATAATTCTCAGTGGAGAAAAGATAATCTCTTCAATAAGTGGTGTTGGGAAAATTGGATATCCCCATGAAAAAGAATGAAACTTGACCCATATCTTACACCATAAACAAAAACAAATTCAAATTGAATAAAATACTTTAAGGTAAGACCTGAAGCCATAAAATTCCTAGAAAAAAAACACACATAGGGTCTAAGCTCCTTTCATTGATCTTGGAAATGATTTTTTTGAATTTGAAACCAAAAGCAAAGGCAACAAAAGAAAAAAATGAAGAAATGAAGAAGTGGAACTACATTACACTAAAAAGCTTCTTTACAGCAAAAAAAAAATTATCAAAATGAAAAGGTAAAAGAAGAAATTATTAGCAATTCACAATCCCAATTAAAAACCCAATGTCATTTTTTAAAGAAATGGTATGAGAAATCATCAGATTTGTATAGAACCGCAAAAGACCCAGAATAGCCAAAGCAATCCTCAAAAGAAAGAACAAAGCTGGAGGTATCATGCTACCTGACTTCAAATTATACTACAGAGCTATGATAATCAAAACAGAATGTTATTGGCAGAAAAACAGACACACAGATCAATGGAACAGAATAGAGAGCCCAGCTATAAAACCACATATATATGAAGAGGTAATTTTTTACAAAGGAGCCAGAAGCACACAATGGAGTAAAGATAGTCTCTTCAGTAAGTGGTGCTGGGAAAACTGGAAAGCCACATGCAAACAAATAAAACTGGATTACAATTTGACCCCAGGTACAAAAATTAATTCAAAATGGTTCAAAGATTTAAACATAAGATCTGAAATTATAAGTTACATAGAAGAAAATATAGGTATCAAATTTATGGACCTGGATGGTAGAGAACATTTTATGGACTTGACCCCAAAGGTAAGGGAGGTAAAGACAAAAATAAATGAATGGGACTAATCAAACTGAAGAGCTTCTGCACAGCAAAAGAAACGGACAACAAATCAAACAGGCAGCCATCCAGATGGGAGATGATATTTGCAAATAGTAGCTCTGACAAAGGTTTAATTTCCAAAATATATAAAGAACTCATTAAACTTAACACCAAACAAATAAACAATCCAATCAAAAAGTGGACAGAGGACCTGAAAATACATCTCTCCCAAGAAGACATACAAACAGCCGTTAGATATATGAAAAGATATTCAACCTCACTGGCAATTAGGGAAATGTAAATTAAAACTACAATGAGATACCACCTTACACCTGTTAGAGTGGCCATTATCAATGAGACAAGCAATAACAAATGTTGGAGAGGTTGTGGAAAAAAGGGAACCTTCATTCACTGCTGGTGGGAATGTAGACTGATACAACCACTATGGAAAGCAGTTTGGAAATTCCTCAAAAAATTAAGAATAGAGCTACTGTATGACCCAACAACCCCACTCCTGGGTATATACCCGAAAAATTCAAAATTATTTATATGCAAAGATATACTGTATATGCACCCCTATGTTCATTGCAGCATTATTCACAGTGGATAAGACATGGAAACAGCCAAAGTGCCCTGCAATAGAGGACTGGATAAAAAAGATGTGATATATATACACAATGGAATACTACTCAGCCATAAGAAAGGTGAAATAGTGTCATTTACAAGAATATGGATGGATCTTGAGAACATTATGCGAAGTAAAATAAGTAGGACAGAAAAAGCTAACCATACAATTTCACTCATATGTGGGATATAAAACTGAAACTTATGAACACAAAAAGCAGTGTGGTGGTTGCTGGGGGGTGGGGAGATCAGGGGGTCCTAATATGAGGTGACAGGAGAAGACTTGACTTTGGGTGGTGCACACATGGTACTATATATAGATTTCATAACTTAGAAATCCATACATGAAACCTATATGTTCACGTTGACCAATGTCACCCCAATAAAATTTAATAAAAATATATATAAGGAGCTCATATAACTCAATAGCAAAACAAACCAATTAAATTAACCAATTAAAAATGGGCAAAGGACCTGAATAGACATTTTCCCAAAGAAGACATTCAAACAGTGGGCACATAAAAAGGTGCTCATAATCATTAATCCTCAGGGAAATGCAAATCAAATCCACAATGAGATATCACCTCATACTGTTAGTATGTATATTATAAAAAAGAAAATATAACTAACTAATGCTGATGAATATATGGGGCAAAAGGAACCCTCATTTACTGTGCGTGGGAATGTAAACTGCAGTTACTATAGAAAACAATATGGAGGTTCCACAAGAAATTAAAAATAGAACTGCCATATGATCTAGCAATCCCACTTCTGGGTATATATCCAAAGAAAACAAAATCTGTATTCCCATGTTCATTGCAGCATTATTCACAGTACCATGGTATGGACAAATATTACAAATATATATAGGAATATTACTCAGACTTTAAAACTAGAATTTTTTTTCCATTTGTGGTAACATGAATATAACTAGGAGACATTATTTTAAGTGAAATAAGCTAGACAAATACTTCATGTTATCACTTATATGTGACATCTAAAAAAAAACCTGAAACTCAGAAACAGAGAGTAGAATGAGCTGGGGTGTGATGAAAATAAGGAGAGTTTGGTAAAAGACTACAAAAATAACAAAATAAAAAATATTTTAGCTGTGGTGTTCTCATGCATACTTGAACATATAGTTAAACATAGGTGGAGATGACAAAGAATAACATTCTCATGTAGTGCAGTCACCATTTAGATGCCACTTTAATTATGAAAGTATGTCTCATCCTTTCTTAACCATAAGTCAATTACCTCCTAAGGGCATTTTTATTGAACTGAAGCTGATGCTGTGTAGGGCATCTCAATTCGAAGTTTAAGTAACAAATGGAGAATGCAATGACTGTGACTAATACTTGGTTGGTGTCCAGGATACAAGTTTTACTAGAAAAGCCAGCGTTGGCCCAGTATGTGTCAGAGGTACACCTAACAAAGGGGTAATGGCAGGTGCTTTTGACAGAACATTTTCATTGCAAAATCCATATTTGTAACACCCTCTTATTTGTGTGAATTCCTGGCTCTGCCCTGTAGTAGAAAGGGCAGCACTGAAATGTTCCAGAACGTGGGAGAGAAATGGGAGGTCAAAATCAACTGGCTAAGGCAGGCATTATTTCAGGATTCTTTTGGTTATATGCTCCTAAAGGGCAAGGGCCATTTTTAATTTGTGGGCTGTAATCCCATATTGCCTAACACAGTAATCTGCACCAAGTATATATTTTGTAAACATATGTTGATGATAATATTGTCTCTGAAGGGTTAAGATGACCAGAAACATAATGAGAAGCAGTTGGGCAATCACAAACTTTGAGAGAATGGAAAATAATCATTTTACTGAGTCAAGTGATCTACTATTTAAATGCTAGATACCATTCCAGGGTGTTGCCCTCTAGGAGTCAGCCTGCTCAAGAAACAACACACAGATCCAACCAAACATTTGTTACAGCTCTCTAAGCTTATTATCTCTTATTAGGCAGTGTTTTAGGCTTAATAAATCTGAAGTGGATTATCACAGTAAGGGGAATTCTTAGAAAGATTTAAGGGAAAGAGACCTATATTTTACCCTCTTAGAAAGAGAAATGTCAATATTGTATTCAGTTATTTATTTAACATTTTATTTGTTAAAATCAATTCAAAATTCTTAAATACATATTTCTATTTTTTTCTGTATCCTCATTACTCAATTATAATTATATATGTATATATATATATTATTGTTGATAGTATTACAGATATCTCCCATTCTGTGCCCCCGCCCCCTCCCCCTGTCCCCCCCCCTCCCCACTGCCTTTACCTCCTTCTTCCCAGTCCCTATCCTATCCACCATCCTAGGTCTTCAATTTACTATTGCCCGTGTCCTTGGGCTATGCATATAAGTATATAACTTCTTTGGTTTATCTCTTTTTGCCCCCCTAACCCCACATAGATATTGTCAGTCTTTTCCATGCCTCCATGCTTAGGGTCTTATTTTGTTGGACAATTTGTTTTATTCATTAGATTCCACAAATAATTGAGATTATGTAATATGTGTTTTTATCAGATTGGCTTATTTTACTTACTATAATATTCTCCAGGTCCATCCATGCTGTTCCAAAAGGTAAGAGACCCCTCTTTTTTTTACAGCTGTGTAGTAATCCATTGTGTAAATTTCCCACAGCTCTTTTACCCATTCATCTGCTGATGGGCACTTGGGTTGTTTCCAAATCTTAGCTATTGTAAATTGTGCTGCTATAAACATAGGGGTGAACATATTCTTTCTGATTGTTGTTTTGGGGGTTTTAGGATATATTCACAGAAGAGGGATCAGTGGGTCAAACAGAAGTTCCAGTTTTAATTTTTTTGAGGAAACTCCATACTATTTTCCACAGTGGTTGCACCAATCTGCATTCCCACCAGCAATGAACTACTGTTCCCTTTTCCTCACATCCTAGCCAACACTTGTTTGTTGATTTTTCATGCTAGCCATTCTGACAGGTGTACGGTGATATCTCATTGTAGTTTTAATTTGCATTTCTCTGATGATTAGTGAGTTTAAGCATTTTTTTCCAAATGTCTCTTGGTCATTTGTATGTCCTTTTTGGAGAAATGTTTATTCAGGTCTTCTGCCCAATTTTTTTAAAAATATTTTATTGATTTTTTACAGAGAGGAAAGGAGAGGGACAGAGAGCTAGAAACATTGATGAGAGAGAAACACCGTTTCAGCTGCCTCCTGCACACTCCCTACTGGGGATGTGCCCGCAACCAAGGTACATGCCCTTGACCAGAATCGAACCTGTGACCCTTCAGCCCGCAGGCCGACGCTCTATCCACTGAGCCAAACCGGTCAGGGCCTGCCCAATTTTTAATTGGAATGTTTGTGCTACTTTCGGTGAGTTGTATGAGTACTTTATATATTTTGGATATTAACCCCTTATCAGATGTGTCATTGGCAAATATGTTCTTCCATACAGTGAGTTCCCTTTTCATTTTTATGGTGGTTTTCTTTGCTGTGCAGAAGCTCTTTATTTTTATGTAGTTCCATTTGTTTATTTTCTCCTTAGTTTCCTTCATCATAAGAGATGTATCTGGAGAAATTCTGTTACGTGAGATGTCTGAAATTTTAATGCCTATGTTTTCTTCTAAGATTTTTATGGTTTCATGCCTTACATTTAAGTCTTTTATCCATTTTCAGTTTATTCTTGCATATGGTGTAAGTTGGTGGTCAAGTTTCATCTTTCTGTATATGTCTGTCCAGTTTTCCCAACTCCGTTTGTTAAAGAGAATGTCTATACTCCATTGTATGTTCTTGCCTCCTTTGCCAAATATTAATTGACCGTAATGGTGTGGGTCAATTTCTGGAGTCTCTGTTTTGATGCATTTGTCTGTATGCCTGTTGTTGTGCCTGTACCAGGCAGTATTGAATATAATGGATTTGTAGTATAATTTGCCATCTGGTATTGTGATCCCTCTAATTTCCTTCTTCTTTCTCAAGATTGCTGCAGCTACTTGGGGGTCTTTTATGAATCCATATAATCTTTTAGAATCTTTGTTCTAGTTCTGTGAGGTATGCTGTTGGTATTTCAATAGGGATTGTGTTGAATCTATAGATTGCTTTGGATAGTATAGACACTCTAATGATGTTAATTCTTCCAATCCATGAACATGGTACACATTTTCATTTGTTTGTATCTTCTTTGACTTCTTTTTTCAATGTTCTTTAGTTTTCCAAGCACAGGTCTTTTGCCTCCAAGGTTAAGTTTATTCTCGGATAACTTATTCTTTTTAAATTTTTTTTTTTTACAATGGTAAGTTGGGTGTTTGTTTTTGTTTGTTTGTTTGTTTGTTTGTTTGTTTCTCTTTCTGGGAGTTCATTATTAGTGTATAAAAATGCCATCTTTTTCTGGATGTTGATTTTGTATCCTGCTACTTTGCCTAATTCATTTATTAAGTCTAGCAGTTTCCTGGTGGAATCTTTAAGGTTTTTTATGTGCAATATCATCTCATGTGAGAATAATGACAGTTGTACTTTCTCCTTTCACATTTGGATGCCTTTTATATTTTCTTCTTGTGTGATCACTGTGGCTAGGACTTCCACTACTATGTTAAATAAGAGTGGTGAAAGCATACATCCTTTCCTTGTTTCTGTTCTTAAGGGAAACACTTTTAGTTTTTCTCCATTGAGTCTTATATTGGCTGTAGGTCTGTCGTATATGGCCTTTATTATGTTGAGATATGATCCCTCTCTTCCCACTTTACTGAAAGTTTTTATATAAAAAAAGAGTGCTCGAGTTTGTTGAATGCTTTTTCTTCATCTATTGATATGATTATGTGATTTTTGTCCCTCAGTTTGTTTATATGATGTATCACATTTATTGATTTGTGAATACTGTACCCGCCTTGCATCATTAGAATAAATCCCACTTGATTATGGTGTATGATCTTTTTAATATATTGCTGGATCTAATTTCCTCATATTTTGTTGAGAGTTTTAGCATCCGTGTTCATTAGAGATATTGGCCTGTAATTTTCTTTCTTTGTAGTGACTTTACCTGGTTTTGGAATTAGGATAATTTCTAATTTGTAAAAGGAGTTTGGAAGTGTTCATTCCTCTTGAATTTTTTGGACTAGTTTGAGGAAGATAGGTTTTAGTTCTTTTAATGGTTGGTAAAATTCCCCTGTAAATCCATCCAGTCCAGGACTTTTGTTTGCTGGGAGTTAAAATTACTTCTTCAAATGCAACAGTTGTTATTGGCCTGCTCAGGTTTTCTGATTCTTTCTGATTGAGTTTTGGAAGATTGCATGCTTCTAGGAATTTGTCCATTTCATCCTGGTTGTCCTGTTTGTTGGCATATAGTTGTTCATAGTATTTGCTTACAATCTTTTTTATTTCTGTAATGTCTATTGTTATATTGCCTCTTTCATATCTGATTTTATTTATTTGGGTCCTTTCTCTTTGTTTCTTGATGAGTCTGGCCAGGGGTTCATTGATTTTGTTTATCTTTTCAAAGAATAAGCTTTAGGGTTTATTGATCTTTTGTACTGATTTTTAGGCTCTATGTAATTTATTCCCATTCTGATCTTTATTATTTCCTTTCTTTACTTCCTCTTGGCTTTTCTTGCTGTTCTCTTTCTAATTCATTTAGTTGTAGGGCTACATAGTTCATTAGTGCTTTTTCTTGTGTCTTCAGGTAGGCCTATAATGCTTGTACTTTCCTCTCAGGACTGCTTTTACCATGTCCCATAGGTTTTTGGCACTCATGTGTTCATTTTAATTTGTTTCCAGAAAGTTTTTAATTTCTGGCTTGATCTAATTGGTAACCCATTCATTGTGTAATAACATGCTATTTAACCTCCATGATTTGAGTGTTTTTGAGTTTCTTCATTGATGTCCCAGAGTTACCTTAAGCTGTCTTCCAAGTTTTCAAGTTTTTTTTTATTTGCTGCTATAATTTAATATTTATTTCTACCTTGTCTTCCAAGTCACTGATTCGATTCTCTGCTTCATCCAATCTATTTTTAATTCCTTCCAGCCTGTTCTTGCTGTCAGATATGTTATTCTTCATTTATGTTTTGTTCTGGTTCATGGTTTCTATTTCCTTTTTCATGCCAGTATAGTTCCCACTAAGCTCTTCATAATTTGCACTAAGCTCCTTAACATGTTAAGCGCCCAGTCACTCACCAGTGACTGACACTATATTTTCCATTCGGAAGACAAAAATGGCTGGGCACTTAACATGTTAAGGATATTTATAACCATTACTTTGAACTCTATGTCTGATAGGTTGCTTGCCTCCACTTCATTTAGTTATTTTTCTGGAGATTCCTTCTTTTGTTTCATTTGGGGGTTGTTTCTTTGTCTCCACTTTTTAGCTATTTGTATTTACTTCCATGTATTAGTTATAACAGTTATGCCTCCCAGTCTTTGTGGGATGGCCTTATGTAGAAACTAGAGGCCCGGTGCATGGAATTTGTGCACAGGTGTGTGTGTGTGTGTGTGGGGGGTCTCACACAAAAACTTTTGGGTCCACTCTTTGTGTAGTTCACTAGATTTTGCTCTGATGTTGAATCTGGTCCCTTGGTGTGTCTATCCTGGGCCTCCTGGGAGCTTCTGTGGTGCAGGTGAATGTGAGTCTCTGTCCCTTTTTGGCCCTGGGCAACCTTATTGAGGTCTGAAAGGTTGAAGTCCCTAGTAGTCCAGAGGGCAGGGACTCCTTAGCCCAGCCTGCAGCCTCTAGTAATCCAGGACCCTGTGGGATCGGGCCTAAACTGGCAGTTGGACATCCCTGTCGCAATCTAGGACCACTGGCTCCTAACTCCTCACTTGTCTTCCTGCCTGATTGCCCCTAACCGCTCTACATGCCTGCCTGATCACCCCTAACTTCTCACCTGCCTGCCTGATCACGCCTAACCACTCTGCCTGCCTGATCACCGCTAATCAACTCACCTGCCTGCCTGATCACCCCTAACCACTTGCCTGCCTGCCTGATTGCCCCTAACCAGTCTGCCTGCCTGCCCGATAGCCCCTAACTGCTCGCCTGCCTACTTGATTGCTCCTAACCACACGCCTACCTGTCTGATCACCCCTAACTGCCTCTGCTTGCCTGATCCCCCCTAATCAACTCGCCTGCCTGTCTGATCACCCCTAACCACTTGCTTGCCTGCCTGATTGCCCCTAATCACTCGCCTGCCTGCCTGATTGCCCCTAACCAGTCTGCCTGCCTGCCCGATAGCCCCTAACTGCTCGCCTGCCTACTTGATTGCTCCTAACCACACGCCTACCTGTCTGATCACCCCTAACTGCCTCTGCTTGCCTGATCCCCCCTAATCAACTCGCCTGCCTGTCTGATCACCCCTAACCACTTGCTTGCCTGCCTGATTGCCCCTAATCACTCGCCTGCCTGCCTGATTGCCCCTAACCAGTCTGCCTGCCTGCCCGATAGCCCCTAACTGCTCGCCTGCCTACTTGATTGCTCCTAACCACACGCCTACCTGTCTGATCACCCCTAACTGCCTCTGCTTGCCTGATCCCCCCTAATCAACTCGCCTGCCTGTCTGATCACCCCTAACCACTTGCCTGCCTGCTTGATTGCCCCTAACCAGTCTGCCTGCCTGCCTGATCACCCCTAACTGCCTCTGCCTGCCTGCCTCATTGCCCCTAACTGCTTGTCTGCCTGCCTGATCACTCCTAACCACCTCTTCCTCAGCCCCTGCCACCGTGACTTCATCTGAAGGATGTCTGAATGACGTCTGGAAGGTCGTTCACTGTCAGGTCTAATTAGCATATTATGCTTTTATTATTATAGATTGTCTTGAGTGGCCCAGTGGTGAAGTCTCTTTGTTTACCTGAGCTGGATGCTGTAGGTATGCTCCTTGTGTGCATTATTTGGGCTCTCCTGTTATAATTGGGATTTTATTGTTGATGTCTCCCATTTATGGGAGGGATCTCCCCTACAGCTTGCTGACAGTTTGGCTCAACCTCAACATCATTGTGCCAGCTGTTATACATGTGCTTACAGGACAGAATAAGACATAGGACCAAACAAAAATATAATGAAAATCAAACTATGCAATGCAACAACAACAGGAAAAAACTAAGAAGGAAAAAGAAGAGAAAGCAAAGCAAAGAAAAATTAAAAAGAATACTAAAAGACATGTGATCAAATACTTATAGGGTATGTAAAGAAAAAGGGAGAAAGTAGAAGGTGGAAAAAAATTACTATATGGAAGCAAGTAGGAAGCTAAAAAAACTAGTATAGGAGGAAGAAAAGAAAAAAAGGAAACAGAAAAGTAAATGAAATAATAATAATGATTTTAAACCATAGTAATAATGGATATATTAAGATAGAGATAGGAAAAAGAAAAGGAAAAAATGAGTAGAAAGCAAAAGACAAAAGAAAAATTAATAATAACAGTAAGAATACACAAAAGTAGAATAGAATCAAAGGAAGGAGAGAAATTAGTAATATGCAAGAAAAACAGAGAAGAGAGAAAAGAGGATAAAAAATAAACAATAAAAACAAACACAAAATCCACTCACACACACACCAAAAAGCAAAACTACACATACTCACACAAAAACTTTTGGGTCCACTCTTTGTGTAGTTCGCTAGATTTTGCTCTGATGTTGAATCTGGTCCCTTGGTGTGTCTATCCTGGGCCTCCTGGGAGCTTCTGTGGTGCAGGTGAATGTGAGTCTCTGTCCCTTTTTGGCCCTGGGCAACCTTATTGAGGTCTGAAAGGTTGAAGTCCCTAGCAGTCCAGCGGGCAGGGACTCCTTAGCCCAGAGGCTGTGTCTTCATTGAATCTCAAGCCTTGATTGTCCCTATTCTGAGCTCTACTCCCTTGCCCCATGGAGCTGGTCTTGCAGGTGTCAGCTACAGACCTTAATGTTTCACTGGTGTTAACTTAGGTGCATGGTCCCAGTAGTGTCTGTGGCAGGTGTGCACAAGGTCTGGGTTGTGTCTTTTGGGCGCAAGCGTGGGGTCCAGGGGCCTGTGGTTTCAGACCTGGGCTGTGGCTAGTCTGGGTGGTGGCAAGGCTGGCTGCCTAGCTGCTGTGGCTCCTCGCAGCCTCCTCCTACGGAGGATTTTGTAAACCCTTCCAATGTTGTATTTGTTTTTAATAAGTGGAGAATATCCCAGCAATAACAATGTTACAGAAACTATAATTCATGCTGCAATGTAAGGTCAGCTACAGGTAAGTGGAACAAATGACAAGACATTGGAACTTATTGCTCTTTCTCAAACATCAAATCATCAGTTATGTTAATCCAGTTCATGTCTGGTCATTGAGCAGAATAGCTGTAGTAATTTTCCTGAGAAGGCTCAATGGAAAAAGCCACATTGAAACCAATTTTTACAAGACTTTAGTCCTTTGAAGATGGCCTATTTCCATTTTTAAAATACTTACCCTAAGAACTGTTTAAGATGTCAATAGATTATGTTGTTAATCTTATCATGGTTCAAAAATTAATCTCAGAAAATAATCAATTTTTTTATTAGAGGCTGCATTAATAGAAAAATAACATTTAGAGGTTTAAAAAGCTCATAGGAGCAAAGCTTGATGTAGATGGGAAATAGATATCATGAGGAAAGAACAGTTATAAGAGAGAATGACTTTTTGGATAGTATGCAGATTCTGGGTAGAAGAGAAGTCTTGCTGTATTGTGCAATTCCAATCACATAATTAAGGAAGGTCTAATCGTTGTTTATACTGACAAAGTAGAAATTTTAAAAAGTCAATGTCATAGAAAAATATTTTAAGGTGAAATATTTTGAAATAATCAGTTACACATATTTTTCCAAAACTGATTTTAGAAACTCATTAATAAAGACAACTTCTCTTAAAGGTAATTGCAGGGAAATAAATGTTTTATTCTTCTTAATTTATAGAAGACCACCTTTTAATCTTTCTCCACTTTATCTGAAAAAGTAGTGTTTATTCTTTCCAGGCTTTTTCCACTTGTGCTCTTGATCCCATTTCTTCTCAACATCTCTGGGACCTTGCTCTATAAATTGCCCCTTCTCTTTGTGTGTGATCCTCAATTTCATCTTCTTTACTCCTTCTTTTCTCTTGACTTACATGCATGCTCTGGTTTCTTACCTTTAAATTAAAACAAATAAACAAAAACAGTCTTTTTTTATTCAATGATTTCTTTGAGATTTATCTCTTTTTCTGTCCCAGAGTTAAACTTCTCAGTAAATTTGTCATTTTTCAGTTTGCATCCAACTTCATTTAGCTTCTACTCCTGTCTTGACAACTGAAACTACATTCTAAGCAAGGGTTCCTAACCTGGTATTCACCCACAAGAAAGCAAGGTTCTCAGAACTTGCATCAAGAAAAAATAAATTTTTATTTTCACTAACCTCTAACTACTAAAATTTGGCATTTCTTTCTATTATGAATATAGGCAGTAGTAGTATTAGCAGTACCTGTGACTCTTGCCAATAGAAATCATGGTTATTTTCATATTGATAGTGGGGAAGGGCATGTAATAAGAATAGAGCCACAGTTGTTAATGAGTCTTCACTTTACTAACTATAGATAACTTTTCTTACAGACCCTGGGAAACTGGAGGATGAAACAAGGCTGTAAAAAGATAAGATGCCTCGATGGGTCCATTACTCAGAAAAGAAATATATTTTCAGAACAGACCAAGGACAGGACATGCTTTAATTTAGTTGCTGTGCCCAGACCCTGACCCCTTCTGGGAGTATTTCTCAGGAACGCTGACCAGTCCAGTCCCAGGAAAGTGCTGCGTTGTTTGTAACATCATAGAAGATTAGTCACTTGTTATCGGACTTCGAGCTCCTGAAGGCCAGACTGCAGACCCTCCCTTTCCCTTTCCATATTATACTTTCAGCTTGCAGCTATTTTCTCCCTTGTGTGTATATAATCATCCAACTGGCAAGGGGGATCAGAGCAGAATTTCCAGGGTGACTGACTGCTCTCCCCATACTACCGGCATTATTGGAATAAACGTTCATATATGATTCAACCCTGTCTCTGCTTAATTTGGCTCAAATAGTGACAGGCAACCTTGGATCCATTCTGTCCAGTTTCAATATCACATAAATGTCATTGAATATATTTTACAGTATCATTTATAGTCATAACTACTTTGGAATTAGGATAATTATTAGATTGTATATGTTTGCAGTCATCCTGTCTACAGATTTTTAATTCACATATACAGCCAACTATTGGAAAATTCTGCACCTATTGCTCATTCAGCTACCAAACAATGAAGTCACATGTTCACACATCGTTGATCAGGCTTATAAGTTACTTTCTGATATTCCATATCTATAATCAATATTTAATCAGTACACAGAAAGAGGTGAGCCAAAGACTACTCCAGATTTTAATGTTTTTATTCAATCTAAGCAACAACAACTTTCATACTGATATGTCTTCAAATAAACCTAATTTAAAATTGCCTGTACTTTAAATGCATTGTCGTGTTATTAAGTACATTGATAGATTAGACATATGTTCCTATATCACCAAATTTTCAAAAAAATTTTATAACAACATTTTTTGCAGTTGGTTTCTTTTTTGAAGCCCACATGCTTGACTTTATGCATTTAAACACATTAAACACATTATTCTGAAAGGGTATTATAGGACATAGGACTTAACCACACTTCCAATAGGCCTATGGAACAAAACAAAAAAAGGTTAAGAACCACTGTTCTAGAGGGTCACAAGTAATGCTACCTTCTTAACATTTTTTTCCCAATGGCTTTTTCTCTCACTCAATAATAAAAACTATACTTGCCCTTCTGATGTTTCAGCTAAATTGAAGAATGATGAGAATTCATTCTTTTCTTATTTCTAAAACATTTTCTTCCACAGCATCTGACACTGTTGATTACCCCCCCCCGTAACCCCCCCCCCACACACACAACTTGTCAATGTTTCCTCCACTGGCTCACAACACCTTGATTCTCATCATATTTTTCTCATTTTTCCTCCTCACTCTCTCACATAGAGTTCTCATTCATCACCCTATCTTTCAGTTTTAAAACAGCAGAGTAATCTGTGTCTTTTCCATCTCCTTCAAAGCCAATGTCAAATCAGTTTCTGAGACCTGTTCATTTTTTTTTATTAACAATGTCTCTAATACATATTTTTTTCTCATTATCACTGACATCACCTTTGCCCAGGTCTTCAGTGCCTGGCGCTGAAACTACTACAACCTCCTAACTGGTATCTGGTATCTTTCACTTCAGTCTCTCTCTCTCTCTCTCTCTCTCTCTCTCTCTCTCTCTCTCTCTCTCTCCCCCAATTCATTCAACACTGTTTCCAGAATATTGTTTCTAGTGTACTCATTTGATTAGATAATTCCCCTTCATAACTTTGGTTTTGTTCAGTGTAAAACTGGTTTGCCTTCAGGGTTTTATCAAGTTCTTTGGTATAAGCAACAAAATTGACATGTTACCTAAAGAAAAAAAAGTGAAATACTTATTGGGTGACTCACAGAACTAAAGGATCAAGTTTAGAAGGAATATAAACTAGGAAAGATCCAGGGTTACAAGTAGGAGAAGAAAATGCATGAACCAAACAACTATATTTCTCTCATTATTATACTCTGCTCAAACCCAAAGTCCAGGAGAACATCAAATAGATCTAGCTTGGTTTACATGTCCACTCCTTAGCAAGGGAGGGAAGGATGCTTTGATATACTAGTATATATCTATCAATACTATTCATGTTATAAAGAACTATTGGACATAGAAATTGGGACTCAAAAGAACTGTTGGCCCAGAAAGAAACTCACTATAGACTGATTCATTTGCCTCTCAGCATAACCATCATTGCTTGTCTCATTTTCGGTTCCTATAAGTGTATTCCTAGTATCACATGAGCTCACTCATCTAGGGGAAAAGATGAACAACATAGACTGAAGAACAAGAACAGCATCAATCAGACTGTCAGACCTCAGAGGGAAGGTAGGGGAGGGTGGGGATAAGGGAGATAGATCAACCAAAGGACTTGTGTGCTTGCATATGAGCCTAACCAGTGATCATGGACAACAGGGGGGTGGGGGCATGCGTGTGGAGGGGTTTGGGATGGGAATGGGGGGGTGAGGACAAATATGTGATACCTTAATCAATAAAGTAATTAAAAAATACTATTCATGTTAGAAGAAAATTAATTCTGCCATGGGATGTCTAAACGAGGGAATGTATGCTGGACAGCCCTACACAATAAATGTCCATTACAAAGGTTATTTTCTTATATAGGTAGTTGAGACATACTTTATAGACTTGTGTCTCTCTAATTTCATACACACTCAATGCTGCTACCAAACTGCTTCACTTATCTTTTCTTGAGTCATTCCTAGTACTTTTCTATCTTTGAAACTTTGTTCATATCATTTTCTCCCTCAAGAAAGTCTTGATCTTTCCCCTCCTTCGGTTGAAATTCTGTTTAACCTTTCAGACCTAAATCAAACATCTATAAAGCCTCCCTGAATTTTGCCAAAATCATCTCTCATTTAGTTGTCTTTGTTAGTATCACTTTAGGACAGATATTGCATGCTGCCTATATTATAATTGTGTTTGAACAAGTTTTATCTCCCCTGTAGTACAATCTCAGTGAAAATAGAAAATCACATTTACCACAATGATTTGGATATAGTAGGTGTTCTACAAATACTTTTATAAATAATAAGTGAATAAGTGAATGAAAATTTGGAAATAAATCTACTTGGGTTTCTGGAATCATACCAGCAAAAGTATATTGCATTTAGAAATATGAAATTTGCCTCTATCACAAGTATAGAGGCATTTTAAAATTTGGCCAATAGATCAGTGTGTTTTGTTAATAAGCATGAACATATCTATTTTGATTGATTATATTTTTTCTTAGTGAATCAACTTTCCTCCCAAATCTATCAGTTATTTCATTGTAATCTCCTAAAACCTAAGAATGATTCTCAAGAACTTCAAAGCTATCCTTTGATTCAGTAAGAATCTGGAACCTCAAAGGTGTAGTGTTTCAAATAGTAATTAACAGAAAACATGAAGATAACCTCACTAAAACAATTACAAATATTTTTTGTAATGAAAGGTGTGATGGTATATGAGTACTTAGTAATATATATCACTGAAAGAATTGGTGACTTCTGAATAAAACTACTAATATCCACCTACATCACTCAGTCCAGAGCTATGAATTCTCAACACCTAAACAAATGAATAAGGCTAAAGTAAGTCTCTAAATAAGATTTTAAAATTTTTTTTGTAAAATCCAGTTTCTAGATTTTTTTATGCATCCTGGAATATTTTTAGGACTCTGTCATACTATACAGACTTTTGAAAGTTTTACAACATCTCTGTTTCTGGATACATGTTGTGGTTTAAATTACTGTGCTTGTGACTACATATAAAGTTTCCATGTTTCTCTTAGATCTGTGTGGAGTAAATATCCTACTTTAGAAACATATTCTAAAATGTTTGAATTGGATATTTTATGTAAAGTTTTTCAGCCTTTATTTTTTCTTTTAATTAATAATAATCTTTCTATTCTTTTATTTTGATGCCTAAAAAGTTTCCTATTATAAAGGATTAAGAAAGATAAGGGAGTTTGGAGCTGAATTGCAGTTAGCTCTGACCAAGTGAGAATTGAGAGGAACAGGGAGGTTCCCTTAATCATAGCAGAAATTCTCTAGCAGCAGAAGCAACATTGAAATAAGCCTTTTGTAACAAAGGTCATTCTCTTGAACCTCCCCAACTGGTTAGGGATGGTTTCGGCTGAGGTGGAGCTGGCTCTGCAATTACATTGTTGTTGTTATTACTGATAATTATTTTTATTGTCTCTGCAATATATACATAGTATTTTATAGCTTCACACATAAGGAGGTCTCTTTCTTCTAGTCTTGAAGTATTTCTTGGGGGGACATATAGAATTTTGAAAAGTAGGATTTAATGTTAATTTTATATACATCTCATTGCCCTCTCAAACTTCATAGATATTTACTGTACACTCTTAATACTTAAAATGAAATAAATGACAAGAAGTTCCAACACAAATATAACATCTGCCCCTGACATATATCTTGCTTGAGAGTACCAGTCTTTCTTTCTTCATTTCATTCATTTACTTTTATTTTTTATTCAAAATTTTTCATTTGTCTTAGCAGGAAACAAGAAGGATCTATATTGAAAGTTACTAGATTGAAAAAATTTTGTCAAATGACAACCAGATTTTGAGCAATATTCAATTATACTAATGGGAGGCTTTAGTCTGTTGCTTTAAGGTGATGTTTGGTATAAACAGGAAGTTAAAAGAAATATAAAATAGTGTAACCATTTCTATGAAACCATTTATGATATACAAGGTTTTTCTGATATTTACATAGACAAATAAATTACATAAGACTTCCAAAGCATTCCCATCTACTCAGGGTCAAACTAAAAATATTACAAATAGAGATGCTGAGTCACTAAACAAAGCACCTATTATAAACCAAAAACTCTCTAAGAAGTTTACTAAAAAATATAAGGAAACACCACATATGAGAATACTTTAGAACGATTCATTACAGGATTGCCATTTTTGTTGGTCAAGACAGCCTTGCATAGTATTGAAGACTAAATAAAGACCACAACATTACATTTTCCGTGCCTGGTTTATTAGAAATATTAAGATGTTTTTGTAGTGTGTATGTGCATATCTATTATGGTAAGAACAATCAAATTTAAAAGAACTGCATTGCTTTAAGGATCCCCTCCCCATTTCTTTCTCTCTCCATAGATATGTGAGTAGATAGATAGATCAAGATAGATTAATGTAATTTTCTAGTGAGTTTATTCATTGTTTCCTAGATTTTCTCCAGATATTATTCTCTTAGGCACATAAAGCCTAAAATTAAATACAAATTACAAGATTTCAGAAATCTTTGGTTTAATCCCCTGGATGAAGACATCTAAATTCTCTGAAAGGATTTATATTTCCTTGTAGCAATTTAATTCTTATAATTAAACTTTACAGAAGAATTGTAGACCAGTACTTTTATATATTAGAAGTTAGTTGTTTAGGTGCATTATGCTATTTTATTTCTGTGATATATTACACATTATTTATAAATTAAGATTTTGAATTTGTGCCATTGGGTTCAGGTGTTAAAATACAAACTGTAGCTTAATGATTTGATTAATAATGCTCTGGCCAAATTCCCCTCTAGTCTTCCCATTTAACAATGTCACAGGTAGAAGATCATGAATTCTATAAAATATTACAGTGGATTTTGCATATTATTTTTTAATTAGATAAAGATATAAAGATTTAATTTATTATAAATCCTTAGATATTTCATAAATCACATGCATAGTTTTATTATTATATTATAGTGAAATTTAAGTTATTATTGTAAAAGAAAAAGTTTTTTATTTGTGATAAAGACACTTTACTACAACCTAATTCTCAGTTCAAGTTCCTATCACAAGATATTTGGACTAATGATCTTAATTTCATTGTTTAGCATGTGAGTAAAACTAAGTTTTCATGAATGTTAGACACACCCAACTGAACCAGTTTTAAATTTGTATACACTTGAATTGCTCAAATTCACAAGTCACAGCATGCTAGTCCTTAGTACATTTGTGAGTCATTAAATTTTTTTGAAAAATAATTCTAGAAATCCACCTTGTCAACACTTATGATAATTATAAAAGATGTAATTTATTTATTCAAAAGTAGGATCACTGAAAATTGCACTCAATTTTTATCATCAGTTACACAACATTCATGTATGCTGGCCTGTAAGAAAGAAAATGCTTTTTGTCTTCCACAGTGCCAAATGGTTTTACAATTAAGTGGAATACTTTATTTCAAGAGTAAATGTAGATGTCATCCTTAGCTTTTACAAAAAAAAAAAAAATGTTACATAGTTAAACAACAATTTTTCTCGGCATCCTCACCAGCACTTTTCGTTTGTTGATTTGTTGATGATTGCCATTCTGACAGGTGTGAGATGGTACTGCATTGTCGTTTTGATTTGCATCTCTCGGATAATTAGTGACTTTGAGCATGTTTTCATATGTCTCTTGGCCTTCCTTCTGTCTTCTTTCGAAAAGATTCTATTTAGGTCTGTTGCCCATATTTTTATTGGATCATTTATCTTCCTTTAATTAAGTTGTATAAGTTCCCTGTAAAAAGGAACCCTCGTGCACTGCTGGTGGGAATGCAGACTGGTGCAGCCACGGTGGAGAACAGTATGGAGTTTCCTCAAAAAACTAAAAATAGAACTCCCATTTGACCCAGTACTCCCACTTCTAGGAATATATTCCAAGAAACCAGAAACACCAATCAGAAAGGATATATGCACCCCTATGTTCATAGCAGCACAATTCACCATAGCTAAGATTTGGAAACAGCCTAAATGCCCATCAGTAGATGAGTGGATTAGAAAACTATGGTACATCTACACAATGGAATACTACGCTGCTATAAAAAAGAAAGAATTCTTACCATTTGCAGCAGCATAGATGGACCTGGAGAGCATTATGTTAAGTTAAATATGCCAGGCAATGAAAGAAAAATACCACATGATCTCACTCATTTATGGAAAATAAAGAACATTATAACCTGTCGAATAAGAAGATAGATACAGTGGCAGTAAAGCACCGAACAGACTGTCAGATTACAACGGGAAGCCTGGGGAGTGTTTGGGAGGGGAGGAAATAGATCAACCAAAGGACTTGTATGCATGCATATAAGCACACCAATGGACACAAGACACTGGGGGGGTGGGATGAGGGTATGCGACAGGGGGTAGGGGAGGCTGGGGGAAGGTCAATGGGGGTAAAAAGGAGATATATGTACTAATATATGTAATACTTTAAACAATAAAAAATATTTAAAAAATAATTTAAAAAATGAAGTAAACAACCAGTTTTGAAGCTCAAATTCTCCATATCACTGAGCTTGAGTCCATTCTATAAGGCATGGTGACTGCACAGAGGCAAGCAAACTATTTTGGAAAATTAACACTTCTCACATTTTTGTTCAATAAGTTGTTTTGCACATGAAAATGGATTGGAGCATATTGTTGAAATGGTTATCTATTGATTTTTACTGAGAAAAAAATATAGCACAGGATAATGGGGTATTCCATCCCAGAGGTCTGGGCACACTCCATCATTTGTTTATTTATGCAGCCAACATATCTTGTGCTCCATCTCTGTGTTGTTCCCTGTTCTAGATTTTAAAAACATCATGGTAAGTGAAACTCCACACAGTTATAATGCAGTGAGATAAATTTTGCAATGGGTTTGAATATGCAGAACTTAACCTAATCTTGAGGGTCAGGAAAGGCATCTTAAAGGAAGTGACATCTAAGCTTAGATGTGAAGTCATGAAAAATGAAATGAATTGTGTGTTCAAATGGAGGCAGCAAGCAGTGTATACAAAGGACTATAATAAATTATTTTGAAACAGAATTCTCTGTTTTTTCTCTACATATTTGTAGTCCTTAATAGTACAAAAGCTCTCCTCTTTTCTTCTTTTGGCAAAGCTCAGTTGGGTAATTGTATTTGTTGCTTTTAACCTTAAAATTAAAATGTAATTGAAACAAAATGTCTATAAATACAGAATACAGAGAAAGTTTTCTAAGAGAGGAAACCAACATTCATAGAATGTGTATTCCTTCTCAGGGTCCCCCAAACCAATTAATTATATAGGAATATACAGGAGGCTGAGTGTGATAAAACTTGGTTAAATCAGAGAAGCTGACTTGTTAGACCAGATATTGACCAGGTCTTTTTTAATGCCCTTGATTCTATTGTCTAGGACTCCTTTAAACAAATTTCAAATGACTGATAAGACAGCCTCTCTCACTTGTTTAATTTTCATTTTCAGCCATGTTGGCTCTCAAGTATCTTCAGATTAGCATTAGAGAAGGGGCCGATAGGATAGAGGACAGGGAAAGCATTTGGGTGTATTTAATCTTTAAATCTGAGTCATACTATATGGTGTTTCTATTGTAGTATCTAAAGATGTTTTTATTGGAAGATAAAATATTATTCCATACACTCTTTCACTGTTAAAAAAATAAAAACCATGTAGTATATTTTTATATGAATGATACTCATTAAATGTCACCATCAGCTTGAGGCCCAACCTTAGCCTGAAGAATTTTAACCCTGAAGCTTGAAACTTTCTGCAACATAGTTTCTGTAACTCTTGAGTGCCCTGGAGTGCAAGCCACATCAGTGGCTCTATCGCCACAAGATAATCCTTGATCCTTAAAGCATCTACTCACCAAACACCACCTTGTTCAGTAATAAAACACCAGATATTTCATTTATATACCATTAGAAAATCTTGTTCTGAACTGTTTGAAATCTCTAGGGATGGAAGCAGATGCTATAAATGGAATTCCTTTTTCCATAAACTGGGACCATCTGGGAAGGGCCTGTGGTAATTATGAGAACATTTTAAGAGATTCAAGGTTTTGTAGGAGTTATTTTACATCTTGGTTCCTAATTTTGTATTTATATTATGGGAGTGTGCATTTAATTTGGCTTTCTTCACATTCTTCAAGTAGTTTTAAGACAATTCTATGCTTAAGCAAGTTTGAAAGAAAAATGATACAGTTTGTATTTTGGAGGTGTTAGAATAGAATGCATTTAGTTGGAATCAGTCTTATCTATAAATCAGACAAATGTATTTCTTCTTTATGAGAACTTGGGTAAAGGGTTTAATAACATGAACAAGTAATCAAGTTGCTGCTTCTCCACAAATTATTATAATAACACCTTCTACCATAGTTATACAGAGACATTTCCATAGACCAATGGTTTTCAACCAGTGTGCAACAAGAAATTTTAAAATAAGCAATACCTGACTACTGTATTTAGTCAGGGGCACTGACCTCTTTTCTCTTAGATTGTCAAATAAAAAATGACAACAGCCAACACAATAGCCATCTGGTGTGAATGAATCAAAATTATACCTATACTAGTGGCCCAGTGCATGAAATTCATGTATGAGGGGGTGGGTTGTGTTCCTCCGCCCAGCCTGCACCCTCTCCAATCTGGGACTCCTCAAAGGATGTCCTACTGACGGTTTACAGGGATTGGGCCTAAACTGGCAGTCGGACATCCCTCTCACAATCCGGGACTGCTGGCTCCTAACCACTCACCTGCCTGCCTGCCTGCCTGATTGCCCCTAACCACTCTGCCTGCCGGCCTGCTTGCCCCCAACTGCCCCCCCACCAGCCTGACACCCCCAACTGCCCCCCATGCCAGTGTGCTCACCCCCAACTGCCCCCCCTGCTGGCCTGCTCACCCCACCTTCCCTCCCCACTGGCCTGCTCGCCCCCAACTGCTCCCCTGCTGGCCTGCTCACTCCAAACTGCCCCCCCTGCTGTCCTGATCACCTCCAAATGACCCCCACTGATGGCCTGCTCACCCTCAACTGGACCCCCCTGCTGGTCTGCTTACCCCCAATGGCCCTGCCTCCCACCAGCCTGATCACCCACAACTGCCCTCCCCTCTTGGCCTCTAACTGCTTCTACCTCAGCCCTGCCACCATGGCTTTGTCCAGAAGAATGTCCAGAAGGTCTCCTGGAAGGTCTCCTAGTCTAATTACCATATTACCCTTTTATTAGTATAGATAGAGGCCTGGTGCACGGGTGGGGGCCGGCTGGTTTGCCCTGAAGGTTGTCCTGGATCAGGGTGGGGGACCTGCTGGGGTGACTGGCCAGCCTGGGTGAGGGGCTGATGGCTGTTTGCAGGCTGGCCACGGTGCCCGGTGACCCAAGCTCCCAGCCCCTCCTTTTTCGCTTTTTTTTTTTTCAGTGCCTCCTTGAGCAGAGGCCAGGGCCAGCTGGAAGCAGGTATCTGGGATTTATTTATCTTCTATAATTGAAACTTTGTAGCCTTGAGCAGAGGCCAGGGCCAGCCAGGCAGGGGAGAAGCTTGGCTTCCTCCATTTCCAGGGGCAACCCAAGCCTCTTGCTCACTCCAGCTCTGTGGCCGCCTCCATCTTGGTTGGGTTAATTTGCATACTCACTCCTGATTGGCTGGTGGGCGTGGCTTGTGGGTGTAGCAGAGGTATGGTCAATTTGCAAGTTTCTCTTTTATTAGATAGGATTTTTTTGCAAGAAATACATATATTTTTGGTTTGCACGCAGAATTTTAGTAATTAGCTTATGTGTGCCATCAGATAACAAAGGTTGAAAATCCCTACCCTAGACACTCAAACTGTACCAACACTATCTAACTTAAAATTTGAAAAATGCTTTGATGCAGTGAGCACTCAGGAATTAATAGTCAAATAACTCTTTATGCAGTTTTCATAAAGATGGCCTCAGAAAGGCGAGTTGAGAAAAAATACAGGAAAATTGAATTTTGGGAGAAAGTTCATGCCTTAAAATTGAATAGCTATGAGACAGCAAATTGTGGTATAAATAGCACTAAATGGGAACCAAGAATGCTGGGTTCAAGTCTTGGTATTTCCACTAATCAGCTGGGGGAATTTGGGTAATTCACTTCTATTTGGGTATTTACCTTGTGTTACTCTGTGTCCATCTATAAAATGATAGGAATTAAACAGCTTATCTCTAGCATCCCTTCTGAATATTTGAATTGTTCTAATTGTTCTTTAAACATCAAATGAATAAGGGCTTTACTTACTACCATCCTATCTAATAAATAGGTAATATGCAAATTGACCATCACTCCAACGCACAAGATGGCCGCCCCCATGTGGCCAAAGATGGCCTCCCCCATATGGACACAAGATGGCCACCACAAGATGGCCAGCAGGGGAGGGAGGGCAGTTGTGGGCAATCAGGCCAGCAAGGGAGGGAAGTTAGAGGTGACCAGGCTGGCAGAGGAGGGCAGTTGGAGGGAACCAGGCCTGAAAGGGAGGGCAGTTGGGGGTGACCAGGCTGGCAGAGGAGGGCAGTTGGAGGGGACCCAGGCCTGCAGGGGAGGGCAGTTGGGGAGGACCAGGCCTGTAGGGGAGGGAAGTTGGGGGCAATCAGGCCTGCAGGGGAGGACAGTTAGGGGTGATTAGGCTAGCAGAGGAGGACAGTTGGGAAGGACCAGGCCTACAGGGGAGGACAGTTTGAGGGACCAAGGCCTGCAAGGGAGGGCAGATGGGGGGGACTAGGCCTGCAGGGGAGGGCAGTTGGGGAGGACCAGGCTGGCAGGGGGAGGCAGTTGGGGTCAATCAGGCCTGCAGGGGAGGGCAGTTGGGGAGGACCAGGCCTGCAGGGGAGGGCAGTTGGGGGGGACCAGGCTGGCAGGGGAGGGCAGTTAGAGGCAATCAGGCTGGCAGGGGAGCAGTTAGGTGTCAATTAGGCTGGCAGGGGAATGGTTAGGGGGTGATCAGTCTGGCAGGCAGAAGCAATTAGGGGCAATCAGGCAGGCAGGTAGGCAGGCAGGCAGGTGAGCAGTTGGGAGCCAGCACATCCTGGATTGTGAGAGGGCAGTCGGACATCACAGATTGGAGAGGGTGCAGGTTGGGATGAGGGTCACACCCCCCGTGCACAAATTTCGTGCACTGGGCCTCTAGTCAATAACAATGAAAGCTTAATATGCTAATTAGACCCAACAGCTGAACAACCTTCCGGATGTCATTCCGGATGTTCTTCCTGATGAAGTCACGGCAGTGGGGGTTGAGGCAGAGGTGGTTAGGGGTGATCAGGTAGGCAAGCGAGCAGTTAGGGGCAATCAGGCATGCAGGCAGAGGTGGTTAGGGGCTATCAGACAGACAAGAGAGCAATTAGGGCCAATGAGGCAGGCAGGCAAGTGGTTAGGGGCAATGAGGCAGGCAGGCAGAGTGGTTAGGGGTGATCAGGCAGGTAGGCAGGCGAGCAGTTCGGAGCCAGCAGTTCCGGATTGTGAGAGGGATGTCCGACTGCTGGTTTAGGCCCGATCCCACAGGGATCCCTGTGGGATCGTGCCTTAACCGGCAGTCAGACATCCCCCGAGGGGTCCCGGATTGCGAGAGGGTGCAGGCAGAGCTGAGGGACCCCCTCCATGCATGAATTTCATGCACCAGGCATCTAGTGTTTTATAAAGCCTTAGAATATGTTTCTGTACTGAGAATGTGTAGTGAGGCAAATTATAGTTTAGGTAACATTGTGTGTTTTTTTCAATTTATTTATAAAATATGACATTTCAATATAATTATAGGTAAGTAAAATTTTCTCATAATTTTACCTTATTTAAATCCTTTGGTATTCTAGATATGAGTATGAGAGGGTTAATAGTGAAGGTAAACCTATTCCTAAGCCAGCGGGGAGGTCAATGGGGAAAGAAAGAAGTACTACTATTTGTAATACTTTAAACAATAAAATAAAAATTTTTTAAAAACCTATTCCTAGTTTATTAACTAAATACCATCTTTAGCCTCTTCTTCCAGCAACCACTAGGGAAAGGTTGGTATCACTCCAGCTTTTTGCTTTATTACACACACACACATACACACACACACACACCTCACATGTACTTTGGCACCCAGATTAGAATGATAAATATTTCTCTTTCTCCCTCCTCTGTCTTCTATTCCCTCTCTCCTTCCACCACATGTTTCTCACAAGCTCACATTAGGTTTGGTGAAAGTAGGAAAAGGGTAGGCCCTACATAAACAGTTAACTGAAAAAATAACAAAAGAGCAGTGCCCTGAGAATAGTTATCTAATTTGATGTCACCATTAATCACAATTAGAAATTAATGGCAGAAGTGTCTGCAGAAACACACAATGTAGTATTTGGCTACAATTAGAAAGTGATAGAAAAAAAGGACAAAATATTTGAAACTTCAAAATAAGAGCAAAATAGCACAAGTTAAAAGTGACAAATTATCCTCACTAGAATATATCAAAAGAATAATAGCATGATCTCAGAAAACAATCTAGTCTGATAGGAGTTGGGAAATTTTTCTTTTTATTTAAGTCTGAACTTGTTTTGAATTTCTGGCAGGGACGGGGCATAAAATTCTTTTTTAAATTTATTTTAATCTTTACTGTTCAGATTATTACAGATATTCCTTTTTTCCCCCCATAGCTCCCCTCCCCCCTGTTCCCATACCACCCCATGCCCTCACCCCCACCCCACTGTCCTCGTCTGTCCATAGGTGTAAGCTCTTTGTCCAATCTCTTCCTGCACCCACACACCCTCTACCCCCCTAGAATTGTCAGTCCGCTCCCTTTCCATGCCCCTGATTCCATTACACTCATCAGTTTATTCTGTTCATCAGATTTTTTATTCATTTGATTTTTAGATTCACTTGTTGATAGATATGTATTTGTTGTCATTTTGTTGTTCATAATTTTTAGCTTTACCTTTTTCTTCTTCTTCCTCTTTTAAAGAATACCCTTCAGCATTTCATATAATCCTGGTTTGGTGGTGATGAACTCCTTTAGCTTTTTCTTGTCTGTGAAGCTCTCTATCTGACCTTCAATTCTAAATGATAGCTTTGCTGGGTAGAGTAATCTTGGTTGTAGGTTCTTGCTGTTCATCACTCTGAATATTTCTTGCCAATCCCTTCTGGCCTGCATAGTTTCTGTTGAGAAATCAGCTGACAGTCGTATGGGTACTCCCTTGTAGGTAACTCTTTTTCTCTTGCTGCTTTTAATATTCTCCCTTTGTCTTTTGCCCTTGGCATTTTAATTATGATGTGTCTTGGTGTGGTCCTCTTTGGATTCCTCTTGTTTGGGGTTCTCTGCTCTTCCTGGACTTGTAAGTCTATTTCTTTCACTGGGTAGGGGAAGTTTTCTGTCATTATTTCTTCAAATATGTTTTCAATATCTTGCTCTCTCTCTTCTTCTGGCACCCCCATAATTCTGACGTTGGTACGCCTGAAGTTGTCCCAGAGGCTTCTTACACTATCTTCATATTTTTGGATTCTTTTTTCTTTTTGCTCTTCCAGTTGGGTGTTTTTTGCTTCCTCGTATTTCAAATCTTTGATTTGATTCTTGGGATCCTCTAGTCTGCTGTTGAACCTCAGTATACTATTCTTTATTTCAGTCAGTGTATGCTTAATTTCTGACTGGTCCTTTTCTATTTTTTTGGCATTCTCACTAAAATCCTTGAAGGTCTCACTAAGTTCCTCGGAGGTCCCACTAAGTTCCTCGGAGGTTTTTAGAAGATTCTTGAGTAACCTTATAACTGTGGTTTTGAACTCTATATCCATTAGTTTGCTTTCCTCCTTGTTTCTTTGTCTCTGCATTTTGGCTGCTTCCTTTGTTGATAGAGTGGCCTTGTGTGGTAAGTGTCCTATAGGGTCCAGTGGCTCAGCCTCCTCAATCACATGAGATGGACTCTCTTGGTACAGCCTTTTGTGGCTGTGTGAACAGTCTTGTTGTTATTAATCCTTGATAGCTATTGGTATCACTGGGAAGAATTGACCTCCAGGCCAATTGGCTGTGAGGACCAGCTGTGACTACACTGGAGGACTGCTGTGCAGGAGATACCCTTATGGGGCAGGGCTTGCTTCAGTGGGGCTTTGGTGCTCACTAAGTCTGCCCCTTGATTGTGTCTCTTATGGATGTGAAGAGTTGTAATCTGCTATGGTCTCACACTGACCACTGGGTACACTGCCTTTTGGATCTCCAAGGAGGTGCAAAGTCAGCCACTGTCTGGGGCCACCCAGCAGGAACTACAGAGACATCTGCAGATTCCTTCTCTTTGTATGGGGTTTGGAAGTGCCCAGATGAGGCCCAGCTGTGAAGCAAGACTGGCTGATGCTGCTGACCTTGGGCCTTCTTTTGGAAGCTCTGGGGCTCTCTGACCCAGCTGCAGTTTGACAGGTTTTAAGCAGAGAAAGGACAAGCCATTCATATGCAAAAGCTGATAGGCACAGCTTGGATAGGGTTGTAAATTGGGGGGGCGGGGTCTTAGGGAATCACCAGGGTGAAACAAACAGCAATGGCTGCCAGACCGCCCTGCACTAGAGAGGTCCCAGCATCTCTATGTCTGGCGCCCCCACCCAGGAACATTGATCACTGCGAGCACCTCTGAGAGAAACTCGCCCTCGCATTCTGGCCCAATGCCAGACAGTCAAGTTTCTCCCTGTATGAGTCTGGGTCCCCAGAGTCTCGCCCAGAACTGGAGTTCAGAGCAATCTCCAGGAGCTTGTATCTCCCTCCCGATTGAAAAACAACAACAGAGCACCCGGTTGCCAGCCCATTCCATGCGTGCCTCTGTGCCTCCACACCTCCTACCTGTCTCAATGAGCTTTTTTCTTTCCTTCTAGTTGTAGAACTTCCACTCAGCCAGCTTTCCCACAGTTCTGGATGATAGTTGTTTTGTCTTTTAGTTGTAGTTTTGATGTGATTGTGAGAGGCAGCAAGTACAGGTGTTTACCTATGCTGCCATCTTGGTTCTCCCAAAATTTTTTATTAAATTCAGAAAATATTTTTATTAAAATGTTGATGATGGATTTTAAACTGAGATTTGCTAAAGAAACTTGATTGTTGTTGTTAAGTAAAATATTGGGATGAAACCCTGAAAAAATATTATCTAGAGCAACCAGAACAATGACTTGAATGCAGTAGACTCTCAAATATATATTAGTCAATTCATTGATTAAATATTTTAAAGTTTCAAGTTAAAAAAATAGTTGAAGTATCTACTCTAATTAAAATTTTATCATTTTACAAATGGAGACACTGTGGTCCAGAGAAGTTTAGTGACTTAACAAGGTTCATGTATGTATAAATATGTTCATGTACTAAATTTCTCATGTGACAGATATCAGAGGCAGTATTCTATCTATATTGGTTTTAAAAGATTTTTATAAAACTAGAGGCCTGGTACACGGAATCCGTGCACTGCGGGGGGGGCACAGGTGCCTCAGCCTGGCCTGCATCCTCTCACAGTCCGGGACCCCTCAGGAGATGTCCGCCTTCTGGCTTGGGGAACGGGCCTAAGCCAACAGTTAGAAATCCCTCTCACAGTCTGGGACTGCTCGCTCCTTACCCCTCAGCTTGCTGCTCCTTAGCGCTGCCATGGAGTCAGGAGAGGCTCTCACCACCACCACTGCACTCACCAGCCATGAGCCCTATCTTTCTGTGTAGTTGTCTGTGAGCCAATTGCTCTCTTCTCTTCCTTCTCATTTAGGGCAAGCAGCATGTGAGGGTACAGCGTGCTGTCGTGGAACACAGAGGGCTGCCCAGAGCTGAGGGGAGTGGTCAGGCCCACTAGGTGAGAGATGAACACAGAGGACTCTATCTCACCCAATTGTGGGGTGGGCTGGCTGGACTTCATCTGCCTGATCCCACCCAGGGAAGGACCGAGCATGGTGTCTGCCTCTCCATTCTCGATTCTTCCATCTGTGATACCTGTCATCCTTGCCAGGCTTCTCACTCAAAGTGAGTTCAGCTCAATCCCTGAATGTGAAGGGGCATGGGGTGGGGGGGAAGCTCCACTCCTGTGCCCCCTGATTCCCAGTGACAGGACCTGGTCTCAGGACAGTGGCCACAGCTGCAGAACATAGATCTGTTTCAAGAAAAGTTGGGAATGCAGACTTTCATATGAGCCCCTATTCCAAAGGGTGGCAGCTTATTCACATTGTGGCAAAGACACCTTCAAGAGTAACATAAGTGGCCGAAACCGGCTTGGCTCAGTGGATAGAGCGTCGGCCTGTGGACTGAGAGGTCCCAGGTTCGATTCCGGTCAAGGGCATGTACCTTGGTTGCGGGCGCATCCCCAGTAGGGGGTGCGCAGAAGGCAGCTGATCGATGTTTCTCTCACATTGATGTTTCTAACTCTCTATCCCCCTACCTTCCTCTCTGTAAAAAATCAATAAAATATATTTTTAAAAAAAAAGAGGAACATAAGTGGGTAAAGTCAGGGACAAACCAGGCCATTTCCTCATCCAATCTCTCTAAGGCGTGTGCACAGAACCAAGTCTCAGCTCTTTGCAGGACACTTCTGGGTTGTTGTTTTTTTAAGCCTAAAGGACAGTAGTCTGTCTCCATTCTTATTCTTTGGGATTTTTTCATCGTTGGATAAAAGGATACATACATTGGGGCAATCCTCTCGAGATACAATATTCCAGTTGCACCCATGTGAGGATGACAGTGCCCCTCAGAGGGAGGGAGCCAACAAATGGGGAGCAGGGAATTCTGAAAACCAAAGCAAAGGTTCAGAACATGGAAGAAGTCCTTGGTGTTCTACTGAGAAACTTGGACTCCTTCCTCTGTGGTCACACAACTGTCACATGCCAGGCAGTCACTCAGAAATATCTTGGCATTAGCCAACTTATGGAATTCTCTCTTCTCTCCATTCTCCTGAGCCGGACTCCGGACATTGACTGTGGCATTCTTTTGGTCATTGTTTTGTTTTTTTCCAAAATGTTACAAAGTTTATCATCCTATCTAATAAAAGAGTAATATGCAAATTGACCACCACTCCAACACACAATATGGCTGCCTCCATGTGGTCAAAGATGGCTGCCCCCATGTAGACGCAAGATGGCTGCCACAAGATGGCCAGCAGGGGAGGGCAGTTAGGCGTGACCAGGCCTGCAAGGGAGGGCAGTTGGGGGAGATCAAGCCTGCAGGGGAGGGAAGTTAGGCGTGACCAGGCCTGCAGGGGAGGGCAGTTGGGGGGGACCCAGACCTGCAGGGGAGAGCAGTTGGGGGGGACGAGGCCTGCAGGGGAGGGCAGTTAGGGGCAAACAGGCTGGCAGGGGAACAGTTAAGCATCAATCAGGCTGGCAGGGGAATGGTTAGGGGGTGATCAAGCTGGCAGGCAGAAGTGGTTAGGGGCAATCAGGAAGGCAGGCAGGCGAGCAGTTGGGAGCCAGCAGTCCTGGATTGTGAGAGGGATATCCAACTGCCCTTGAGGGGTCCCAGATTGGAGAGAGTGCAGGCTGGGCTGAGGGACACACACCTTCATGCATGAATTTCATGCACTGGGCCTCTATTTATGAATATAATAAACAAAGATGCAGCCTCCTTTGTAGAAACCGGGAAGGAAGGGGTGGTTAAGTAAGTCACACGGAGCTGCAGCAAGCACCAGCTGTGGGGAGGGCCAGGGGGAGAGGAGGTTGGTATTGGGGCCAAGGCCCTAGAGCCATTGCTGGGGAAGTAGGGATCCCCTCTGGCTGTTCTGAGGCTTAACTAATTGGTCAAGTTGAGGCAGAGGTGGGTGGCCATATCAGCCATCTTTGGTGCTGTTTACCCTTTCCCATCCCAGCTCTATTATAAAACCTCAGAGCTCTGGATTCCAAAGGCCCTATTCAGAGCAGAAGCCCTGGACGGGTGTGAGAGAAAGTGAGTAGGGAAAGTTTGAAAGCCGATATGCCTGTGGGGTGAGGGATGGCGGAGACAGTGGTGAGAGGTATCAGGGGAAGGGCTCTCATACATACCATTCTGTGGGGGCCACAGGTGAAGGAGGCCAGGGGAGTAGGGTAGGGATGCGGCACCATGGCCCCAGCCTCTTAGGCATCCCTGTCTGTCCTCTGCAGTGTACTAGAGGAAAGGGGCTGCCTCTGAGGAGGGCCAGGCCAGGCCAGGTGACCATCTTGAGTTCTGGCTGAGGTGATGGTCCTCTCCCTGAGATGCCTTCTAACTGGTGATGGACCCAGGCCTGACTTCCGGCACTACCACTGCCACTGGACCCAGGCCTGACTCCTGTCGCCACTGCCATGGGGACCCAGGTGTTAGGTCATCCATGCGATCATGACAGCCCCAGGCTATTATTAGTATAGATTAAGTACATGTTACATTATGTAATTAAGTTATGATGAGTCCTGCTACAAAATAACTCACTAATGCAATTACATAATTACTGGGAAAAAGGCTTTCCAGTAAGAATTGTGTGTGTGTGGGGGGGGGGGCAGATGAGAGAGAGAGAGAGAGAGAGAGAGAGAGAGAGAGAGAGAAGAGAGAGAGAGAGAGAGAATGATCTTGTGGCCAGTAATGCCTATTCAGAACAAAATCTTTTTCTTAAACTAGAAATAGAAACAATAAGCTGTATAATTGGAGATGTTTTCCCATTAAATGCTATAAAAAACTTTGACTTTATTAAGTATTTAATTTTAAATCAATAACCAAAATTTTGGTCATCAAGAAAAGATGGGAGAAAAGGACTATAAAATAGTTAGCAGTCATCTGACCTTTGGTTCTGAGGTCCTTAATGCTTATTATTAATTAGATTAATTTTCCCCAATGTCTATCTACCACCACAATGTGCATATGTCCACTTGAGTAATATAACAGCTAACATTTATCAAATGTTTACTCTGTGTGTCAGGCATTATTCCATATGTTTTACATGTATAAGTTGTTTAATTCTCACATCAGTTTTATGAAATTAGGTACTACTATTGTCAGCTTTTTATTACATATGAGGAAACTGAGGTACCAATAATATAATTCATCCAAAGTTACATAACTCATAACTAGCGGCACTCAAAATTAAACCTAACCTCCTGTCTTGAGTATTTCCATGTTTAATCATTTATGTGAATAAAGTAGAGATAAATAGAAGCTAGCCTTTATTTTCTGTTCACCTCCTCATATGTTGAGCTTTCATGATAAATTAAAAATAAACAAATTTATCTAGAAATGTTCATTTATATTATAAACTGTGAAGAGTAAAAATCATGACCAAAAGAAATATTATCTTCCCCCAAAATAACATTTGATAATGAAAACAGTAGAATTGTAGCTTTTTAAAAAGCAAGACATTAATGTTTTCATCTCCTATGAATCTCAAAGTTTCTAAACAGAATAATGTTTTCATTTCTAAAATGATTTATTCATTTGGATGGGAAAAATAAAGTAGAATAATTGAATATTTGGTCTTATTTAGTGGAATAAGTTAAATCAAAGCATCAGGCACTTAATAAGATTGCATAAGAAATATAAGGGTTCTTTATATTTGAAAAATATAAAGTTCCACAGATATAGAATCTATGATCATTTATATTGGTCTTTAATTATAGTATAGGAGAAAATCATACTAAGAATATTAATAAAGGGCATTTTCCCCCTTGCAATTTTAATTATGCCAATTAAGGGCACAAAATATTGAAGCATGTTAAAAGCACTCATTTACATATAAAATACTTGTACTAATTATAAAATATTCTAATTTATTCATTCAATTAAGTTAAATGAACTAATGCATGATAAAGCACTCTGCATGATACAAATACATTATAAAATATTAGATTTTAAAAATAAAACTGAAGGCTGGGGAACCTCTTCTAGTAACTCTGTTGACCAACCTATTTGCATGTCTGAGATTTAAAAATATGGTAAAGGTGTCCTTATTATCTACTTGATAGGGACAGGGGAATCGTTTTCCCTGCCCCTACATTTCTGTTGGCATTCTGAATGAGTTTAATCCTAAGGCTTTGGTCTATACACCCAAATAACTTATTCTTCTTGTTTCCTCTACATGAGGTGTTTGCAAGTGAATTAAAATTATTAAATACCTGTTAAGTGTCCATGATACTTCTGGCTACACAAGATCCCTATAGTACCTTAAGGTGGCTCTTATTTGGATGTTGCTCTAATAGGTGGTCCTCTCTTCCAACTCATCCTTGCCTCCCAAGTGGGAACCAAACAATTAAAAGAGGTTACAAAATTAAAAAGGATAAAATACCTAGGAATAAATTTAACCATGGAGGTGAACAACCTGTATTCTGAAAACTGTAGGACACTGAGGAACGAAATTGAAGAAAACACAAATAAATGGAAAGATATTTTGCACTCATGGACTGGAAGAATTAATATTGTTAAACTATCCATACTATCCAAAGCAATTTACAGATTTAACACAATTCCTATCAAAATTCCAATATAATATTTCACAAAACTAGAAGAAATTTAAAATTGTATATATTCACAAAAGATCACAAATAGCCAAAGCAATCTTGAGAAAGAAGAACAAAGCTGGAGATGTCACACTCCCTGATTTCAAACTATGCTACAAGGCTATAGTAATTAAAACAATATGGTATTGGCTAAAAAACAGACACACAGATCCATGGAATAGTAGTGAGAGCCCAGACATAAACCCACACATATATAGACAATCAATTTACAATAAAGAAGCAAAAAATATGTAATGGAGAAAAGACAGTCTCTTCAATAAATGGTGGTGGGAAAACTGGGTAGCCATGTGCAAATTAATAAAATTAGACTGCTATCTTGCATAAGAAAATTAACTCTAAATACATTAAATATTAGAATATAAGACCTGAAACCACATAATTCCTAGAAGAAAACACACATAGTAAGTTCCTTGACATTGCTCTTATCCATGTTTTTGGAGATCTGAGTCAAAAGAAAAGTGTAACAAAAGCAAAAGTAAACAAATTGAACTGCTACACACTTAAAAGCTTCTATACAGTGATAAAAAGCATCATTTAGCCCTAGCTGGTTTGGCTCAGTGGCCAGAGAGTCGGCCTGTGGACTGAAGGGTCCCAGGTTGAGTTCTGGTCAAGGGCAGATGCCTGGGTTGTGGGCTCAATTCCCAGTAGCAGGCATGCAGGAGGCAGCCGATCAATGATTCTCTCTCATCATTGATGTTTCTATCTCTCTCTCCTTCTCCCTTCCTCTCTGAAATCAATAGAAATATATTTTTTAAAACCATCATCTAAATTAAAAGACAACCTACTGAATTGGAGAACATATTTGCAAATTATACATTTGATAAGGGGTTAATATCCAAAATATATAAATAACTCATGCAACTCAACAACCAAAAAAACAAAAAACCCAGTTTAAAAGTGGAGAGAGGATATGAATAGACATTTTTTCCATAGAAGACATACAGATGGCAAACAGGCACATGAAAAGATGTTCAACATCACTAATCGTTAGGGAAATGTAAAGCAAAACCACAATAAGATACTACCTCACACATGTTAAAATGGCTATTAACAAAAATACAATCTATAATAATAAAAGGATAATATGCTAATTAGACCAGATGTCTTCTGGACATCATTCTGGACGTCCTTCCTGACAAAGCTGGGGCTGGAGGGAAGCCAGCTGGGTTCCGGGTGCCTGTGGGCGGCCCGGGGGAGGCCAGCCCGGGTCCTGGGTACCTGCCAGTGGCCCAAGGGAGGCCAGCCCAGGTCCTGGGTGCCTGTGGGCAGCCTAAGGGAAGACAGCCTGGGTCCCGGGTGCCAGAGGAAAGCGGGTGCTGGCAGCCGGGGGAAGGAAGGCCTACTCTTGCATGAATTTTTGTGCATCGGGCCTCTACTAAATAATAAGTGTTGGAGGGGATGGGCAGAAAAGGAAACCCTCATGCACTATTGATGGGATTATAAATTGGTATAATCACTATGGCAAACAGTATGAAGATTTCTCAAAAAAATAAGAATAGAATTACCATATGATTCAGCTATATCCGCTTTGGGTGTTTATCTAAAAATAAGAAAACACTAGTTGGAAGAAATATATACACCCCCTATGTTCATTGCAGTATTATTTACAATAGCCAAGGTATGGAACCTTAGTGTCCATTGATTAACGAATGGATACAGATGTGATATCTATACTAATAAAAGAGCAATATGCAAATTGACCATCACTTCGTTACATCCACCAGCCAATCAGGCATGAGTATGCAAATTAACCCTACAAAGATGGAGGCGGCCTTGCCCCCCAGCCACTCCAGACCTCTGGGTAGCACACATGCAAGTGCAGAGCTGCCGGGGCAGGACACCTACTATGAGGGGGAGAGTGAAGAGGGCAGAGGGAGCTACAGGAGCAGCGGCGCTCCGGCCGGAGTGAAGACTGAAGGCTTCGGCCACACGGCCGGAGCAAAGACACAAGGCGGTGGCCAGAGCGAAGGCCTGGGTCCCGGGTGCCAGAGGAAAACTGGTGCCAGCAACCAGGGGAAGGAAGGCCTTTTTCACGAATCTTTGTGAAACAGGCCTCTAGTTTACACCAATAAAAGGGTAATATGCTAATTAGACTGGATAGACCAGACGTCTTCTGGACAAAGCCACGGTGGTGTGGGCCGAGGCGGTTAGAGGCAATGAGGCTGGCAGGGGAGAGCAGTTAGGGATGATGAGGCCAGCAGGGGAGAGGCAGTTAGGGGTGATCAGGCCAGCAGGGGCGCAGTTAGGGGGATCAGGCAAGCAGGCAGAGTGGTTAGGGGTGATCAGGCAGGCAGGCAGGTGAGTGGTTAGGAGTCAGCATTCCCGGATTGTGAGAAGGATGTCCAACTGCTGGTTTAGGCCTGATCCCACAGGAACATCTCCTGAGGGGTCGTGGAATAGAGAGGGTGCAGGCTGGGCTGAGGGACCCCCTCACCATGCATGAATTTGTATATATATATTAAAGGCCCAGTGCATGAATTTGTGCACAGAGGGCAGGGAGGGACTGCAGGAGGTTGACTGGTGGGGGGGAGGGACTGTGGGAGGTTGGCTGCCAGCCCTGGGTCAGGAGCCAGCCCTCAGCCCTCCTGGGGAAAAGGTGGCATCTGCCACCACCCACCGCTGGTTCTTCATCCCAGCCCAGGGCCCGAAGGCCCTGGCAGGGTCAAGAGAGAAGGCGATGGTCGCTGGGTGCAGAAGGAACAGACACCGACGCCACGTGGTTCCTCACCTCTCCCCATCCTCCTTCCCTCACCACCGCGCCACCACCGAGGTGGGTGGGCAGCCCCTGGGGAAGGGAGAGAATGGGAGTAAGAGAAACCCTTGTGTCAAGGGCTGACTTTCAATAGATAACCGCAAGGGAGCTGCTCTGCTGCTTATGAAACCCTGACCCAGAAGCAGGTCTCTATGAATGGTTTAGCAACAAAGGCCAATGGTGGCCAGCGAAGAAAGGGGAGGGGCCTCAGGAGGTTGACTGTGGGAGTGCACTGACCACCAGGGGGCAGCTCCTGCTTTGAGCATTTTCCCCTCAGTGGTCAGTGCATGTCATAGCGACTGGTAAAGTGGTTGTTCCAGTCGTTCTGGTCATTTGGTCATAATGGTCGCTTAGGCTCTTATATATATATAGACTAGAGGCCCAGTGCATGAAATTAGTGCATTGGGAGGGATGTCCCTCAGCCCAGCCTGCACCCTCTCTAATCTGGGATCCCTCTCACAATCCAGGACTGCTAGCTCCTAACCGCTCACCTGCCTGCCAGCCTGATCACCCCCTAACCACGCCCCTGCCAGCCTGATTGATGCCTAACTGCTCCCCTGCCAGCCTGATTGCCCCTAACTGCCCTCCCCTGCAGGCCTGGTCACCCCTAACTGTCCTCCCCTGCAGGCCTGATCGCCCCCAATTGTCCTCCCTTGCTTTCCCAGTAACCCCTAACTGCCCTCCCCTGCCAGCCTGGTCACCCCCAACTGCCATCCCCTGCAGGCCTAGTTCCCCCCAACTGCTCTCCCCTGCAGGCCTGGTCCCCCCCCCAACTGCCCTCCCCTGCAGGCCTGGGTCCCTCCAACTGCCCTCCCCTGCAGGCCTGGTCACCCCCAACTGCCCTGCCCTGCAGGTCTGCTAGCCCCCAACTGCCTTCCCTTGCAGGCCTGGTCCCTCCCAACTACCCTCCCCTGCTGGCCTGATCGCCCACAACTGCCCTCCCCTGCCAGCCATCTTGTGGCAGCCATATTGTGTCCACATGGGGGCAGCCATCTTTGACCACATGGGGGTGGCCATCTTGTGTGTTGGAGTGGTGGTCAATTTCCTATTACTCTTTTATTAGATAGGACTAGAGGCACAGTGCATGAAATTCATGCAGGGGGGCTGCCTCAGCCTGGCCTGCACCCTCTTCAATCTGGGACCCCTCGGGGGATGTCCGACTGCGGGATGGGGCCTAAACCGGCAGTCAGACATCCCTCTCGCAATCCGGGACCACTGGCTCCTAACCACTTGCCTGCCTACAGGCTTGATTGCTGCCTAACTGCTCCCTTGCCAGCCTCATGGCGCCCAATTGCCCTCCCCCGCTGGCCTGATCTCCCCTAACCACCTCTGCCTCAGCCCCAGCACCGTGGCTTTGTCCAGAAGGAAATCAGATGGTAAGAAGATGTCTGGTCTCCCAGTCTAATTAGCATATTACCCTTTAATTAGTATAAATGTATGTATGATATATGTATATATATATGTATATATGATATATATGTATATGTACATATGTGTGTGTATATAATGGAATACTACTCAGCCATTAAAAATAATGAATTCTTGCCATTTGTGACAACATGGATGAAACTTAAGACTATAAGGCTAAGTGAAATAAAACAGAGTAAGACAAATACATATGATTTTACTCATATGTGGGATCTAAACAAAACAAACAATCAAGTAAGCAAAAGCAACTCATAGATACAGAGAACAGATCAGCGGTCACCAGAGGGGAAGAGGGTTGAGGAGTGGGCAAACGAGCTGAAGGAGGTCAATTGTACCGTGATGGACAGTAACTAGAATTTAGGGGGTGATCACTTTGTAGTATACTAGTATACAGATGTAGAATCATAATGTTGTACACCTGAAAGTTATGTAATGAAAAAAGAAAGGCTACATTTGTGAGAGGTGGCATGATTATAAGTTAAGGTACTAGGATCAGATTGTTGAGTCTTCAAACCAGTGCTTCATTTAACCTTTTCATGCTTCAATTTCTTTATCTGCAAAATAGCGTTCTTGATAATATCTACTGGATATATATTTTTTGTAAAGCTTAAAAACAAGTTGATAAGTGCAAAAGCATTTAGGAGTGTGTCTATCACATTGTACGCACTCAATAAATTTTACCCAAAAATATTTTTTAAAATAAGGTACAGATTCCTGTTGATGAGGAGCTTATAATGTACTATGGAGACATTTATGACAACAGTGTTCATAAAGTAACAAAATAAAAGTGATAGTTGAAACAAGTATAAGGTACTAGGGAAGTAGGAGAGGGAGAGACCAATATTTTAAATTATAAGTAAGCAAATGATTTCTTGAAAATTGTCAAAATGACTCTGAGAACTCCTATTTTCTTCATCTATATTCTCAGGTAAATTCTTTAATAAATAAATTTTAATTCAACCTCCACAGGAATTAATGCATATTTTGAATTTGAAGAATATAAAATAGTATATACTTAAAAGCTGAAATTTGATGTAATATCATTGTTTTACTATGGTGTTACCTTAAGCTCTTCCTAAAAACAGAAATAAATAGTGACAAAGTGATCTGAATATGAGCAGGTTTATGGAAAATAATATCACCACTTCAAAGGTATGGGTATTTTGCCCTGTATACTAGTTCTTGAACAAAATTTCAACTTTTAAGCACTTTTCCAAAACACATTATTCATATAAATATCTGGAGAGCATGCAGTTGAAAATAGTTGAAACCTGGGTTTGGTATTTGCTTTGCAAAAGAAGTTTAATTGTGCCTCCTCTTTTGAGATATATGTTTCTTTTTTAAGTGATATGGTTGATTCACTGAGTAAGCCACAAATAAAACACAGGAATCCTTTAGTCATTTTATTTACTCTGACTAGAATCATTGACCTGTCTCAATAAAAAGGCACCTTAGAGAAAGATGATGATGACAAATTAACATTGTAAAATGTAACACTTTATAACTTTGAATATGTTTGGGAAACAAGAAAAATGTATCAGCTGGTAAACACTTACCTAAGAGTGAATTTCAATAGTTAAGTACTTTGGAGAAATGGTAAAAGATATGAGCCAATACATAGGAAGGATATTAGTGCAAGGAGTGACCCTTTGCTTAGTAAGTATGCTTTTTGCAGGAGTAATACTTAGCAGGTGTCTTGGGCCATTAACCAGCTATCTCATATGATGCTACAATTACAGTCCTGAATCCATAACAGCTACTGGTCTGCACAAGGTCATATTTGAACATTAGAGGCTTTGTTCAAAAACAGTTTACCTTTGGAAAGCATTACTAAAATTTCCAGTCTAATGTTGCAAATTTATCTCACTAAAAATGAGAAAACAAATAACTCTGAAAAGCCTTATCTCCACATAGTGGCTGCTCTTCATGACCTTTCAATACTGAGATCATCTGACATCACTAGAGTGAGACTGTAATTTGGCATGATGTCCAAATAGTTAATGGTAAAAATAAGTTATGGATGGAAAAATAGAAAATCATGTTTTTGAGGCCACTCCACTAAATTAATTTACAGATCATTTAAGCATAAAAATCCTGAAAAAAAAGTAACATAAGGGTTACTAGAAAATGTAGACAAAAGGGGGCCAGATGCTAACCTGACTAGCTCAGGAAAGGCTTGTATGATGGCCTTGCAAACTCAGAGACCTAGAGTAACCACAAAGGATGGTCTGAAATTAAACTTTTAAATTAAAAAGTAGTCTATGGTGGGTAGTCATGTCCTAGGCTGGTATGTTCTCTGAAAAATATCAACTTTGATCTTAACTGAGCCTATTGTCTTTCTGTATCTACAATAACATACTTTTGGAATGTCAGGGTAACTTGTAATTTCCCCTTTTTAGGACCCCTCAGTTTGTGTTGTAAAGTCATTCATATGTTTGTGTTTCACATGCTGTAAATATAATTAAGGAATCATTTAAAATGATTGGCCCATTATTTCCCATTTTAAGTACTTCCAATATAAGCCATCACCAGGAAGTCATTAGACTTTATATCTACATATTTAAAATCTCTGTTTGCACAATAAAGTGTAATAGCCTGGAAAACTTGATGTGCCTGTTTTGAGAGTATGACTGAAACAAAGTGTCTAGTTTTCAAACCATCTACTTTTAATTATGAAAATATTGTTTTAAATTCACTTTAGAAGAAAAATCAAAGGTCTAACGAGGTGATTTACTCATATATGCTAATAACAATGGCTGCTAACATACTGTCATGTGATCATAACAAACAAAAACCTTCTTGAAGTTGCTTCTACCTTCAAGTATTTTTCAGTAAAAGTATCACAATACTGGGCTTCAGATAACTCCATTTAATCCCTATGTTTGATTTTAACATCTGTATAATTGATTGACCACAATGTAACAGAAACAGTAGCTACCAAAAACACCCAAGAAGAAGAGCAATTCTGATTATGACAGAAACATCGTTGAGTCTTCTTGAATTCAGAAACAGATACAGCAAGACAGAAAAAGACAATAGAATATAAATATTGGTCATTAACTGAGACAATGTCTGCATTATAACACTCATTCAGTCTCCTTCATTGTGAACAGTGAAGTATTCTTCATTGTGAAGTATTCTTATCTAGTGTTGAGCAAATTAATGTCATGTGTTTTATTTTATTTTAGCTTCAGAATCATTGAAATAAGATGGCCAGGTGTTGTCATAAGAAGGACAGAAATAATTCATTAAAAAGAAAACATTTATGTGCATTATCTTTTTTATTCTCAGCATGATTCTCTAAAGTTTGTCTTTCTATCTTCCCTTTATGGATAAAAGAAACAAACAAAAAAAAGAAACTGAGGTTCAAAGAGAATAGGGGACTAGTTTGAGAGCTATACTTCAAGCTTAGTTTTCCTAACACCAAGTCTAAGACTTTGTTCTTTATCCAGCAGCTTTGCCTTCATATCCCATTATTGATATTAACTTCCTTAAACCACCTAGCCCCTTTGAATGTATTGTTTTCCAACTGAAAAATTTGTCATGGGGTATGGAAAACAAGAATTGAATCTCAGTGGTTCAAATCTGTGAACCAAGGATTCTTTGGGTAGAACCAGAGGAGAACTCAAAAAATATTGCAAGAGTACATAAATTCATGTCAATTGAACAAAGTCTTTACAGTACATAAATAACATATATTGTACATATGTGTATATAAATGCTGCTGAGATTAATAAAATAACATGCAGTCAAAACTGGTATTGAATTCATTGTAGGTTTTGTTATTATGTATTTTCTCAAAATGGCTACTAAAAATGCTACTATTATCTTGAGAGTGCCACCATATTTTGCAATGTTGAAATGGTCTGTATATGGGATTATTTAGAAAACATCTTTGAGCTTGAAAATTTTATGAAATTGTTGTTCAAACCAGGTTTTATTCAGTTATAAGGACAAAATATGACTTTTAAATATGTATATATATATATATTGATTTCAGAGAGGAAGGGAGAGAGAGAGAGAGAGACATCAATGATGAGAGAGAATCATTGATTGGCTGCCTCCTGCATGCCCCGCACCAGGGGGATGAGCCCACAACACAGGCATGTGCCCCTAACCAGAATAGAACCCATAACCCTTCAGTGCACAAGCCAATGCTCTATCCACTGAGCCAAACCAGCTAGGGCCAGAATAGGACTTACTGATTGTGATCTATTTAGCTGTGCAATGATTGACTCCTAGTACAATTGATCTTATTAATCACATAAAAACAGCTTGAGTATA
This sequence comes from Eptesicus fuscus, assembly GCF_027574615.1. Classification (NCBI taxonomy): domain Eukaryota; kingdom Metazoa; phylum Chordata; class Mammalia; order Chiroptera; family Vespertilionidae; genus Eptesicus; species Eptesicus fuscus. Next base: position 30,924,595 of record NC_072473.1, read on the forward strand.
TTTTTATTGAAGAAACTAATCAAGAAAGGTTGAGAGATTTGATAGAGTAGTGGTTTCTAAAAGGAATATATCATTATCTTCATAATTCTCATATACATTTATTATCTTTTGATTTTGAGGTGTGGGTAGGATAAGACCAGTCAAATATATTGGTACTAGCCTTTGAGGGGTTTGTAGGAGATCTTTATTATTCTACTGCCCTCATCCTTTTAAAAATATGTCAAGAATATGACCAATTCTTATAACCTACTCTGGTCCATGCTAACATAATCTCTTGCCTGGGATAATAAAACACTTTCCAAATTGATTTCTTTTCTTCTGCCAATGTTCCTACTATAGTATATTCTTTTTAAAAATTTTATTTCACTGTTGACAGTATTATATATGTCCTCCACTTTCTCCTTTTTGTCCCCCTCCACCCAACCCGCACCCCATTCCAGGCCTTCCCCATGCTATTGCAGGTGTCCATGGGTTATGCATATATGCATAAATGTTCTTTGGTTAATTGCTTCCTGTCCCCTCCCTTCTGACACCCGTCCACTGAGATCTGTTATTCTGTTTCATGCATCTATTCTCAACACAAAAGCCAGATTGATCTCTTTAAAACAAATCAGATGATGCCATTCTCCTTCACAACTCTCCAGTAATGTCTCATACCATTCAAAGTAAAATCAAAGTCTTTCAAGCAGTCAAATGCCCCACATAATTTCCCCTTTCTTGCTACATTTCTGTTGTATTACTCTCTTCCTCTAGTTGGTTCTTACCTTTCAGCTGTGCCTGCCTCTATTTCTGGAATTAAAGTTTCCAGGAGGTACTTGTTACTTTGTGCTAATGGTTTTCTATGGCCTCCCTGCAGTAAGTTATAGTGGTCTGAACAGGTGAGGGCACTTGCTAAGTGCAGCAGCTAATATCTCAGGGCTGGGCATTAATACTTTGATAAGGAAGTTCTATTTGCTATGGATCATATAACTTATCAGGTAACTTAGTGGTAAAATTAACTAACAAGTCTCCCCTGTTTGTTTCATCTAGTATTTCCCAGATACCTTTGACTTTTTTGTTTTATATTGATTTTATTGTTTTATGATTTGAAGGTCACAACTACTCTTAAAATCAGGAAAAATTAACAGACATAATAAATAACATAGGTCTTAATTTTGTGCTTGGATATTACACATTGTTCAAACTGGTGTGTATAATAGTTAGGAACAGGTTACAACATGCACTTAATTATTTGCCATGCAAACACATTACCAGGGCAGTTTCTGTAGGCACAGCTCCAGTAGCAACGTGAGTTAATGCTAAATCATACTACAACACAGTGAAGTGTGAGAAACTCCTAAACAAATTTTTTTCATTAACATTTTTGTTACCATCATGTGCATACTAAAATAGAGGTTTCAGTCATTCTCCAAGTTCATGACTCTTATCTCAGAGAGGAATTACCTGGTATTCAAATGTCAAATCAGCTATACCTCTCCAATCATGCATTGTACAGAGTACCTTCCATAAACCAATCAACACAATGTAATGTAACATAAAATAAAGAATTGAGAAGGAGCGGCTGGTAAACAAGAACATATGGAACGATACAACTTTGAGAAACCTGTTTTTACATGAGACTTGATTTGAATCATCAAAGCTCAGCTATACTTAAGGGGGAAAAAAGTAGTGGCAGTAGATGATGAGAAAAGGCTTGGTAGGGAGTGAGCCAGCTTGAATATTATGATTACATTCTTGTGACTCTGTGTTCAGGAATGGATTTATTGGGCGTAAATCATTTGAGGGATATTTTATATAACTTTCTCAGAGCCAGTTGCTAGGACAAAAGAAAGGGAAAAAAAGAAGGAACTAAAAGAGGGAAGGAGGGAGAAATAAAGAAGAGAAAGAGGGAGGGAAGGAAAGAAAGAAGGAGGCAGAGGAAAATAAGTAATATTTATTTTCTGTTTAATGCTAAGTGCTTTACACACACATTTTCACTTAAGTGCTCAAAATAAGCCAAAAAGGTATTATTCCTTTATTTTGAGAAGGGGAAACTAAGGTTGTAAAAGGATAAGGTCTTGCAGATTTTAAATAGCTCAGTCAGAATTCAAACCTAGGTTTGTCTGACTCTATACCCATGTGATCATTCTAGTGTATCACACTTCTTTGATAACACTAACACAGAAATTTGGTTTGCAAGCCATGGTCCATGTAGGTCCTACAGGTGGTTCACAGGCTAACTTACATCATTAATTAAACTAATATGACGATGCCTATTCTCTAGTTCCTGTTGTGAATTCATAATTTCTATTTTTAATAAATATGCAGACATAACTTCACTGCATTTCATCAAAAGTAGAGCTTTCCTCAATTCTGGGAAAATTTGGCTGAGTTTTTTCTAGAAAAGCAAGAACAAGTGGAATAGGTGGTCCATAAAGTCCTTTGCCCCATCAAAAGGGCCAATGGACTGAAAATATTTTAGAACAACTTACACATGTGTATTTTTGCTCTTTTTAAATTTTAAGTACAGTTGATATATACTATTATATCAGTTATATTAGTTTCAGGTATGCAATATAGTGATTTGACATTTTTATACCTTACAATGTGATTACCCCATTAATTTCAATAATCCTCTATCACCGTGCAACTTATCACAATATTACTGACTATATTCCCCTTCCCCTTTTCACCATACATCTCCTCATTGCCTTCCCCTCTAGCCAGGTGTATTTTAAAACTAAATAAAGGGGTCATTTTGAGCTCTGGAAGTATTTTTTGTGTGGGTTTTTTTTTGGAGGGTGCGTTTTTTGTGGTTTTTTTTGTTTGTTTTTTTTTTAAGAAATGAGTGCACATGTACTACTGAAGCAGTATAATTTGACAATGAGACAAGCTTCAAAATTATAATTTTGGGTGGTAGCATTGTTTTGGAAAAAAATAGTCATAGTTTATTGATTACCTCCTGAATTTGCTGCCAGATTCTCTTTCATTATTTTTTTCTGTATTGATCTTTTAACAACTGAAAACAAATAAAACATGCACATGGAAATCCAAACTATAGCAAATGTATATAACATTTCTTTCAGGGATGATGGAAATGTTCAAGAGTTAGATTGTGGTGATGATTGCATTACTCTGTAAATTTAATAAAACTTATTTACTCATACACTTAAAATAAGTAAATTGTGGTATGTAAATTGTATTTCAATAAAGCTGTATTAAAATGGATTAAATGTAATAAATCCAAATTATACAAGACTACAAAGTGAAAAATAAAAAGTAACATTTAAGATTAATTAAATTGAGATCCTTAAGATCAATTATCTACTATATACTGTACTTGGTAATATTCTAAGTGCTTCACAGGTATTATCTCAATTTATACTCATCTCAGTCTTATGAGGAAAGTGGTATTAGTGACATCTGCATTTTACACATGAGGCAACTGAGGCAAAAGGATTAAATATTTTCCCAAGATCACATGACCAGCAAGTTTTGAAGCCAGAATATGTAATCTAGGTAGTTTGATTTCAGGCACCTTGTTCTTAACATTTTTAATGTTAATTAAATTCTAGACAATTTTAAGACCCAGCCTTTGTGCCTCTGCTTTGGTGTAGCCATCTCCAGGGACCCCTTTTGCATTAGTGCTTACCTTACAGCCAAATATGTGACTAATAAATATATGCTTATTAATTGACTCTTTAGAAAAATTTACTATTATGAATATACAATCTATCTATACAATAATAGTAAAGAAGAGACTTGAGGCAATTTTGTATATACCTTATGCAAAACGTTCAGCAATTGAGGGATTAGAACATTTAATTTGAGCACCAATATTAATAGTGACATTAACTTGTATGCATATATGCATAACCCATGGACACAGACAATAAGATGGTGAAGGTCTGGGACAGAGGAAGGGGGCAGGCTAGAAGAGGACAATGAATGGGGGGAAAAGAGGACATATGTAATACTTTCAACAATAAAGATTTTTTTTTAAATAGTGACATTGATTAAACTTATTAGATAATTGCTCTCTTATACTTTGTCTGAGTTGACCCACTCAGAAAAATATTTCTGGTATCAATAAAACATATGCATTGTGCCCACTTCATGAAGGATATACAGGGTGTCCCCAAAAATATATACACACACTTTGAATAATTATAAAAGTGGTTTTTATGAAAGTATTAGAGGCCTGGTGCATGGATTCGTGCAACGGTGGGGTCCCTCAGCCTGGCCTGCACCTTCTCACAATCCGGAACCACTCAAGGAGATGTTGGAGAGCCGATTTCAGCCCACTCCCCGCAGGCCAGGCTGGGGCTGTAGTAGTGCACGAAGGGGCAGGTGGCCGGGGAGGAGCCCAAGCCCAGGCCAGGCGCTGCGATGCTCCTGCTCATCCCGGCCCGCTGTGCCTGCTGCCATCTTCCCTCGGTAAACTTGTTGAGTGATGCTCCCGCTGTGGGAGCGCACTGACTACCAGAGGGAAGCTCCTGCGTTGAGCATCTGCCCCCTGGTGGTTAGTGCACATCATAGCGACCGATCAAATGGTGGGCTGGTCGAACAGTTGACCAGTCGGTTAGAGTCTTATATACACTGAGTGGCCAGGTTATTATGATCTCTGAACGCATAATAATCTGGCCACTCAGTGTATATCCTATATAATAAAAGACTAATATGCAAATTGTCCCCTCGACCAGGAGTTCAACCAGCAGGCAGGCCGGCCAACCGCCCATGTCCCCTCCCCCTGGCCAGGCTGGCTGGACCCCACCCGTGCATGAATTTATGCACCGGGCTTCTATACACACACGCACACACATACACTGAGTGGCCAGATTATTATGCGTTCAGAGATCATAATAATCTGGCCACTCAATATATATAGCTATTTCATTTTCAAAATTGAGCTACCAGCTTTTAAAATGTGTATACATTTTTGGGGACACCTTGTATATGTTTAATCCTTTAATATCCCACTGTTCTTCTTGATCCAAATTAGATGATGGAATAATTGAATCAGCCTTCTATAGAGGTTCTCTTGGTACTTCATTGACTGGGAAATTAAAATAAACATTTCTTATACAGAATTCCTCTGCAAAATTAAACAAAAGTTTTATAATGAGGTTGCAGTGCAAGAAGTTCTGTGTAAAAATAGAAAAATATGTAAACATGTTCCTTGCTCTTTGAAAGTTATTATTTTTAAGATTAAAACGTTTTCTAACATGGATGGAAAAGATAAACATCCAATTTTTAGCAATAGCTTCTACTGGGGAGTGGATTGGGATAGGGATGGGCATGCCTAACAGACCTGCCTCTTTTTACTGCATATGCTTCTGTAGTGTTTAAGTTGTTTATAATAAGAATGTGTTCATGCATTATTTGTGTAACCTTGAAAAATAAACCAATCATTTCAAATAAAAAGAAACTTCTTAGCTTTCTGATTGTTATTTTAAGTGGTGACAGTTTTTGATGAAAAGAAGTAGTTAGAAGGTATTGCTAAAAACAAAACAAAATAAAACAAAAAACATGAAGAGAAACCCAGTATGTAAATCTCTTTCTTCTTTAAACACACTTCCCTCTTCTCAGTCCCTCCCCTCATATTATCCATACTTTGGGAAAATGGAATCAAGACAGATTTTGCAAAACAAATGGCTGGCTGGGTAAAGAGCTGAGGTTTTTAATTGACCAAAAGTTTAAGTGATTATTGTCCTACTGTTTATTTTTGAGCTTGAAAAAGAGGTGTTTAAATAAATTAAGATTTATAGTCAGAAAAGGAATCAGAATATTTTTCAAGTAACAATTTAAGAAACTTTCTAGTTTTGTTTCCTGACAATAAAAAAAGAAAAAAAGGCAAATAATCTCTACTATCAGAGTAATCAAGATGCCAAATTCCTATCATTTTCATTTTCAAACATATTTACTCATAGTAATTGGTCTTCTCTGCTTGAACTATTTTTATGGACAGGTATAAATTGCCATTTTCTAGCACTTAGTGAATAATTTCCATGTAGTTTTGTAAGAACTCCTCACTTCAAGACTTATTGTGTTGCATTAGGGCATAAAGCCAACTTGAGTCTCCAAGTTGATTATTTTCAGATGTTCTTTCCAAAGAAGTGATGTAGCCAGACCAAGAAAAAAAAACACAGAAAATAAACAAGACCATCTTTATTGTAGCAAAGCTAGCTGTGCAATTCTAATTTACCTTTTGCTAAATAAGTTGAACAAGCAACTCTGTTTTATTTTCTTTCTAGAAATGAAAGATATAAACTCTCATTCCCTTTCTCTCTCATCCCCCTTTGTCTATGAACTGCCCATAAAGGATATCATGACAAATATAAGCTTGTTTGTCAGAATCTTAAATGTGACCTTTAATCATGCTTAATAAAAAAAACATCAGGGTTCTTAGCTCACAAAATGTACTTTAAATATTAGTTTGCATAAATGTTAAAGTACAAGAAATGGCAATCACATAATAGCCATGTAAAACGATACAACTAAATGCAAATATAGGCCATTGTAGCCCACATTAAATCATTCAATATACCTTCAAACCAACCACATAATGACATCCTGGATTAAGAAAGTTAGGAACCCAGCTAACTTTGCTGAAGGGAGAAAAAGAGCAGGCACACTCATCTCTCCAGACAAGAAGGATGCAATATACTAAGACTTTGTAGCTATTACCGGACTTGGAAGAACACTGTATTAAAAACAAAACACAAGAACAACAATGAATAGAATCTGTATCCCCAAAGATGTCCTTTTCTTTTGAATACCATGTCTCACCTCAGTCCCTCTCAAATTTATAATGGAAATCACATACATTACCATTGAAGACATTGCCAATGGTATTTTTATCTCTCTGATTGATTAATTCAAATAAAGCATACACTGTGAACAAACATCTACTAGAATCCCTGACTTTTAAGGACTCCACTACTTTGTCTCTCAGGCTCCAGTAAAACTAGAATAATCAAATGGGTTCCCTCTTTCTTTCTTCCTTCTTTCCTCCTTCCTTTCCTTCATTCTTCTGTCCTTCCTTCCTCATCCATTCCTTTCTTCTTTCTTTTATGCATATAACAAGTAATTATTAAATACTTACTATGCATCAAATACTGGCTGGGTGACAGTCTGTGAATCAGACCAAGACCCTGCCTTCCAGGAACTCTCAATTATGGGGGTATCCAGAGTAAATCTATAGTTATGATACAATGTGATAAGTACCAAGATAGGTGAAATATGGAATGTTCTATAAGCATGAAAATTATACTTATCCAAAATCGGAGAAAAAGAATAAAATAAAGTTGAAACCCCATGGATAAATATGACCTCATCTATATTTTACTGTATGCTAAAATTCTCTCTGAGTTTACTAAATGAATGTCTCTGTTTAGCTGCAGAATGGAAAATGGATTTGGGGAGGAGCAAACTGTAAGAAAGGGGACATGTTAAAAGATTGTTGCAATAGTCCATGTCAGAAATAATGGTACTTGATTTAAGGTAGTAACAACTGGTATAAAAAGAAACTAATAAATTGAAGACTTTTAAGAAGATAGAATCAACCTTATTCAGCAGTTGATTAAATGTAGGATATGAGGGAGAAGGACAAATCAAAGATGACATCCAGATTGTGAATTGGGCAATGAGATAGGCGGTGTTTGTATTTGCTGAGACAGGGAACACAGAAGATTTGAGAGTGAGAATGGAGATGAATTCAAACATGAATGTATTTTACTTGAGATGGCTGAGAAACATCCGGCGAAATGTTTGGTAAGCAACTGGATATTTAGTCTGGAATCTGGGAGAACTATCTGGGATAACTGAGAGAGATTTGAGAGATATCAATGCAGATAGCTTTTCAATCATGAGAGTATATGAGATAATCTAGAAACAACATGTACAGTAAGGAAAGAAGACCCAGGATACCAACATGGTCCCAAATCACAGACTTGCCAATTTACAGAGATGGCACATCAACCATAATGTATATTTTTTCTAAATGCTTATTAAGTTATTTATCCATTCATTCAATGAGCATTTATTAAGTACCTACTATGGGCCATACATAAACAAGTATAAAAAATACACTTGCTGTCATTACAGAACTCATGGGTACTGAGAAAGTGAAACCAAAAACTGTCATGAAGGTGCCCATTTGCCTTCAACAAAAGTACTTGACAAATAGCCACAAATAACCATTATTTATTTATTTATTTATTTATTTATTTATTTATTTATTTATTATGTTTTTATACTCACCCAAGGATATGTTCATTGATTTTCAAAGAGAGGAAGGGAGAGAGAGAGAAAGAAATATTGATGTGAGAGAGAAACATCAGTCAGTTGCCCCTCGTAAGGCCCTGATGGGGAATTGAACCCTCAACCTAAGTATGTGCCCTGACTGGGAGTTGAACCCACAATTTTTCAGTGCACAGGATGATGCTCCAACCAACTGAGATATCTGGCCATGGCAAAAAATCCTTTTTTAAAAGAAAATCAAATGTTGTAATCCAATTATTTTATCATAATTAGTCAAGAAAATGAAAAAAATTAGTTTGTCACATTGCTTTCAGAAATTTCATGATATAATCCTTTGTAAAAGTCAAAATTTTAAACAGGTTTTATATCAGAACAAGTGGAAAAAATGAAACTTAGCTCTGCTCTGGCCTTGTATCAAATTACTTATGGCTCCACTCATTGCATCCTTCAGGTCATCATTGAGAGAGTATTTGAAGAACTCATCCACACTGATTAAGCAGTATCCCTCAAGAAGTTTTCTGGAACCATCCTACACAATGATGATGGTAATCATAATTTAGTCTTCAATTGAGAATCATATTAATCAAATCTAAAAACCACTTCATGCTGACCTAAACTGTGTTTAGAAAAATTTTGTCTTTTTTTAATTAGCTACAATGTATACTGTTAGAGCTAAAAGACCAGATTATAACTGGAAAGGATTGTCAGCAATATTCAATACATGGTTTAGTATTTTTATATATTTATTAAATTTATAGTAAACCAGTAAATACACAGTTTAATATAATTTACCACACAAGAACATAAATATTACAATAACCCTTAATTACAAAACTTGTTCTATTATAACGTAGTATAAATAGGGTCTTAATAATAGGTACACATTGTTGTTGATTTAGACACTTTAGTGTAAGAATTTTTGTATTCTTTTGTTTTGCTCCTTAATCATTTCATAGACAAATTTTATCCTAAAAGGGAGGGGGAACAAATGGAACAATGCTTTACAATAACTTCTCTATGAAAATCTTATATGAATACTTATAAAAGAAAAAAGAAAGTTTCTGAAGTAAGATGCAACATCCTATACTCAAGTGTTAAAATTATGACACATTCTCAATGTTCCCAGTTGTTGCCTCTACTCAATCTTTTTCAGGCACTCTCATCATGAAATACCCTTGACAATTGGACCATGTTTATATTTTAATCAGAAAATTCATGGTGAGTAAAGGAGCATCTAGTGGAGACTCCAAAGCTCTAAGAAAATGTGGTAAGGCTTTTTGTAATTCACTTTTTGTTGTTTTGGTGGAGAGATGAGGGGAAAAATAATTCTTGGGTAGAGGTAATAGCTCAGGTATTTTAAATGTCACAGTATGAGCTTTACTGAGCTGGCAGAAATGTCACCTGTAATTCTCATAATCACAGAAGAAGCAGTAATTAATTATTTCACAATGCTTGATACAGACACACCCTTAATGTCCTCGTTTTCTCTACTCCATCTCATTTCCTAATAAGGTCTAAGCAGGAAGCTCTGCATGTGGAAATCCATTGATTGGATTCTGAATAAAGTTGAAGTCTATTTGGAAAAATTATGATGCACACAACTTTTGTTTTAGAATTCATAGCCTGTTCTTTCCCTCTTGGAAAACTTCTTCCCTCAGGTAGCTCATGAATTTTTGTAGCCCTTTGACTTTTTATATTCCCAAATTGTGTCTTTCTCAAAGTGTCTCTCAGTTCTAAACCTCTCCATCCTCACAACAAAACCATTTATCAAAGCCTTTATGAGCTCTCCTTCATGTAGAACTGTAGCAGATGAGAAAAATAAAATCATAAATGACTATTAATGTATGCTAAAGAAATACTAGCCCATAGCATCCAATCACCTGGGCAGCCAGATTCCAGGGCCATGAAAGACACACTAATTCAGCAGATATTAGGATAGAGTCTTAAAAAAATATTTCCCAGGTGTTTCTAATGGGTACCCCTCTTTGAGAACCACTGTGAATACAGTCATGAAATAATTACTTGTTACAGAAGACTTCTAGAAAATGGTGTGAGCCAAAGGAGTAATTCTCGGGTGGTAACAATTTGGTGTATGGTGGCAAACGGCTAGAAAGAATGTATCCTGGGTAGATATGTCACTGAAATGACATTCCCTGACTCACTCATGTTTCCTATTATAGATATTACCTGGGCACTTTTCAGCCCCCCCCCCCCCCCCCCCGCTCTCTTTTTTTTTTTTTTTTTTTTTTTTTTTTTTTTTTTTTTTTTTTTTTTTTAGCTATTAGAGCGTTCAGTCTCTTCTCAATCCTCCTGGTTCTACTCAGGAGATGCTTCAACCACAATTATTCTCTCTCCCTATGATTTTCCTGAGGATCTAGCTAGCAAGAAAGTCCACATTATTTGCCCTCTGTAGCTCTCTAGTTCTGTTAGAGACCTCACCACATGAACCTAGGGACCCCTCTATACTCATAGTGTAGGTACCACAGAAATAGCTACTATACTGATGAGGTCTTTTTGCTTCCCAAGGTCTTCACCTCATGCTACAATTACTGTGAGGTAAACAACATTATCATAGCTGTTCCAGTGAAAGAAATTCAAGTTGAAAAACCAGTGAGTCACTGATGGAACAGAGAAAAGACTTGGGAGTCTCTTAATTCTCTCTAGTATGAAGCCCATGTTAAATGGTTTCTCAGCTTCAGTAAAGTTCCTCAGCTTTAATCAAGAGGGTGTTGAGTGTTCTATTTTAATACTTACATGGATATGTCCATAATTTAAGTCCTCATTAATTTTTACTTTCCATTTCCATTACAGTTCCAAAAACTGAAACACTGGTAGGGCAAAAATGTTTGTTTCTGATAACATTTAAAATTGCCCTAATTTCACAATTACCAAAATTTTTATTATAGATGAAGAGTAGACAACTATATTTTCTTTTCCCCACTGCAATACTAATTTCAATTACCAGCCTAAATTAAAATTCTAAATATCTTGGAGAAAGTATCTAATTCAATGCAGTTTTATAATAATTTGGCTTTTATCTCAATTTGCAGAATTTTCAAATTACCGTGGTTTCCATAAATTGCTTATGTTATTGTGATTCCTCCTTTCAGTTCATCTACTTCTTCAAATATTGTCATTTTTAGACTGTTTATTATCAATAAAACTAACACAGAGAAAGGCTTTTTAATCAGAAGTGATTAAAAAAACTAAATATTACAGTGTTAGTTTTTTTAATCACTTCTGATTAAAAAGCTTGTTTTAAATATTACAGTGTCATTGATTCAAAATCTGTTCATTTATAGAGTTCTTTCAAAGCCACATAATTTCAGTAATCAGAATAAAAAATTGATCTCAATTAGAGAAATAAGACTCAGAACCAAAAGTATAAGCCTTGGGGAGCAAAGATGGCTGTACTCTCACAGGAGGCTGAATGCCCTCCCAGCCATGGACTGGATTTACAGTTAAAATACAGCACAATCCGCTTGGAAAAACAAGAAAAGCATAGCTAATTGGGCATATTTTGACTAAGGAGCAATGAAGAAACACATAGATAGTGGTAAGAGAGAGGGAGTCACGGAAACAGGGAGCCCCCCCAGAGCCAGTGCTCAGATTGGAGACCAGTGGGATATTGGCTGCAAAGCTCCCTGCCCTTGGGAGTGTGGACTGGCATCCAAACACAAAGATCTCAAACCCTGAGCAGTGGAGACTGAAAGGAGAAGCCTCGCAGTGTCAGGCAGAGGGATCCAAGGGAAGAGTTTGCCTGGGAGGTGGAGTCCTTACCTTCCCAGTGAAAGAATGCACCTAATGGCAGAAGCCCAGGCAGCAGATGTTCACTCAGGGCGTTGACTGCTAGAAAGGCTGTACAGCGGAATGTGACTCCAGAATAGAAAGGGACCCTCTGCTTCCTTGTTATTGTACTGAGCCCCAGGAAGCATCTAAACTCTGTGGCGGGGTGAGTGGGGGGAGAAAGAGAGCCCTCCTGTCTCCAGAAAGAGACTGGAGCTGCCAGCAGAGCAGAGCAGAGATTTATGACCTGCCCTGAAGTGAGCTGGCTTCCAGATTGGAGCTGGGAATGTCGGCCCCAGCTTTACTGAGATCAGCTGTGTAGATCTGTGTAGGGCTGACTTTGTAATCCCCCCCTGGTTGGACTTGGAGACACAAGGACTCTGGGTCCTCATAAAGCAGTTTTTCTGCTGGTTCCTTTTTCTATATGATTTTTAATCTTTAGACAGCCCCCCAAGGCATCCACCAGGAAGGCTTGTATTGTGGAGACAAAGCAGCTAAAGCTGGGCTTTGTGTCTGCAATGTGGAGAGGCAGAGCCTAGAATCTTTTGAGTTAAACCAGCCAGAACTGGGAAAGGAGAGGTGGAGCATATGTAACTCCTGCAGGCTAGGAGCACGCCTCCTACAGGAAAGAGGTTGGACCAGCTCTCTGAAGCCCCAGATACCACCCCCAACTCCCTCCCGCCCTACACACACACACACACACACACACACACACACACACACACACACACAGTTCAGTGTGTGTGTGGGGGGGGGGAGAGGGAGAATAGCTCATTCCAAGAGTAAGACTCTCAAGAATGATTGTTTGGGACCGGGAAGCAGACGACAGGCTCCTGGGAGTCTCTTTTGAACAATCCTACTAAGTCCAGGCCAACTGAAACGGCTCATACAGAAAAAGCAGTAGGTTGTATCCAATATGAACCTGCATCAGGACATTTTAGGGTTAGCTAGATTTGTGGATATGGTAGAGACTGAGAAGTAGGCTTTGAAGCAGAGTTTAATTGACCTTCAATGAGTGCCTGACAGCAAAATCTCTAAACTACACTATCCTGCATTTGCACTAAAGACTCTCTTCTGAATGTACTGGAGAAAATCCAGGCAACCACAGGGAGGAGGTGGAATTGCTAACCGGTGGAGGCTGTAGGCAGAGAATCTCAGATGGGCCAGCTACAAAAGGACACCCAGAGCCAAACTTGGACAGCTCCTGACATTGGCTTACACAAAAGTTTCTCTCAGGAGGCCTGAAATCAGCATACAAAATAGTGAGGCCCAGCAGAACTTCACTTGGCTGGCTTTTGTTGTGATGGTTTTATTTTTATTTCTTGATTTCTTAATTATTTTTTTCTTTTTTTGGTTTTGTTTTGCTTTGCTTGATTTTATTATTCTTGTGTTTTTTGTCCTATTTTCAATATTTTCTTGATGTTCTCTGCATTGTTGCTCTGATATTATTATTATTAAAATTATTGTTTATTGTTTTTCTCTTATTTCCTCCATATCTCTTATTAGCCTCCTTCCTTAATCTTTCTTTTTTTAATTTTTCCCCTTTTTCTTTTTCATCCTTTCTTTTGCTTTACCTTTCTCTCTCTTCTTGATACCACTATATTTTTCTTTCTCTGACTTCTTATCCTTTTTTTAAACCATTTTCATATTCCTATTCTTGCTCTTATTTTTTGCTCTTCCCTCTTTCCTTTTAGAATCTTTTGCCTGTCCCTTTTATCTTACAGTAGCTTTTATATTTATTTTTTATTATTATTTGTACTATCAGCAATAATATCCTTTTTTCTCTTTCTTTTTTACCTTAGTATTTGTGTTCTCTCTTCTCTTTCCTAATTCTCTTTTCTCTTTTGTTCTTTCATTGTGATTTTCAGGATATGTTGATTGTTCCAGTTTGTTTCCTGTTGGTTAGGCTTTGTTTTGCTTTAACCTGTCAGCACCTATACAACAGCTCAGATGATGTGGTAGTGGCTGAGCCTCACAGTTAGCCAGCCTGAAAAGAGAGTCCTCCCATGAACAGGACAACAACAATCTAGACCCAATCACAACAGAAAAGTCCAAATAACCCACAAAAAGGACATGCCTAGAACACAGAGCTCAGAAGTACAAGGAAAATATACCTCTAGGTCCCATAAGACATTCACGACAAAAGCCCACCCCACAAGACTGGGAGTCATAGCAAATATATATAATACATAGATACAAGCACAGAGAAACAACTAAAATGGGGAGACAAATAAACAAACCCAAATTAAAGAAAAGTAGGAATTGCCAGAAAAAGACCTAGATGAGATGGAGGAAAGTAAGTTATCAGACAGATTCCAGAGTAATGGTTATAAAGAAGCTCAAGGAACTTAGTAAGAATTACAAGAAATTTCATGGGAACTTCCAGGAACTTAGTTGGAATTAAAAGGAACTTAGTGAAAGCTACATCAGCATGAAAAAATATATAGATATTATGAATAAGAACCAAGCAGAAAAGAAGAAAACTATATTTGACATTGAGAATAAGCTGGAAGGAAATTAAAGCAGGTTTGATGAAGCAGAGGATTGAATAAGTAATTAGAAGATAAGAAAATAAAACACTCAATCAGAGCAGCAAAAGAAAAAATACTTAAAAAACATAAGGGCAGTTTAAGGAAACTTTGGGACAACATGAAATGAAACAACATTTGCATCATAGGGGTCCCAGAGGAAAAAGAAAGTGAACAAGGGATAGAGAGCCTATTGGAAGACATGACAGAAAACTTCCCTAAGCTAGCGAAGGAAAAAAACCACAGAAGTTCAGGAAGCAGAGAGGGTACCAATAAAGAGGAACACAAAGAGACCCACTCTAAGACACATCATAATTAAAATGGCAAACATTAAGGACAAAGGGAATTTTAATGGCTGCAAGAGAGAAAGAGAGAAAGAGAGAGAGAGAGAGAGAGAGAGAGAGAGAGAGAGACTCAGTAACCTACAAGAGAGTTCCCATAAGGCTATCAGCTGATTTCTCAGCAGGCCAGCAGGGAATGGCATGAAGTATTCAAAGTAATGGAAATCAAGGAATTGAAACCAAGAATACTCTATTCAGCTGGATTTCAAAGCATATTTTTCCAACTTCAAGGGACACACACAAAATAACTGAAAATTTTATAAACATGAAATAAAAGTCAAAGGTTGCTAGAATTGTTTTAATGTGAACTCAAAGTTTACTTTTTCATGTTATAAGTTAAACTCCATAATTTATATTCTGGGGGAGATCATACAGTGAGGTTTCCACTCCTCCCCCAATCTTCAAAATCAATAAGCCAAAGCCAGCTGCTCACAATGTAAAGTATGAATGCACCCTATCTTCACTCCAATTTTCCCATCTCCATTTTCCCATGGTGCTCTCCTCTATTCATTTTTTCTGAAATTTGAAGTGGGCTTAAGTGCTCTCATGAATAATCCCCTTGCAGAACCCTCAATACTGCTCTGTTTCATACTTTAACCCTTTGCACTCGCTTGCTTTTTTCTCGATTCCTTTATTCTACTCGGGATTTAATTTTTTAAATACCTCAGATTTTACAAAGTGCGGCAGTAGAATAAAAAACTAGAGTTTCTTTTCATACAAACTTATTTATTTGGATTTTTTTATATTTCAAATTATTGATACATTCAAAGAGTATAAAAAGAGCTGCTACCGATGCTAACCGTGTCGAGTCACACTCGACATCCGAGTGCAAAAGGGTTAAGGAGACTAGGTAGGGGGAAGAGCATTATATTCAACATCAGAAACCCTGTGTTTTAAGCCTGCTTTGATTGGAAAAAATACTCTTCATTTTTTTTTAAAGATTTCATTTTTTCTCCTCTGTAGCTAGTTTTGATAATTAGTATGTTTTCTTCAGGCTAACATTCCATGATTCACCAGTGCTTATTTGTCTCATTTGCTTACTGTTGTTTTATTTCCAGGTTTCTCTTTTTTTTCCTCCTCATAAAGCTACATTAAACAATGTGATATCAAGAATTAAAAGCCCACTTAGGTGCTTAATTATGAAGTAAGCAGGACTCATATTCTGAATAAATGCACCTGCAAAACAGACAATTGCTCTGCAGAGTAAAATAATACCATCATCTCAATAAATGCAGTATTAATGACCTTCAATTTAGACGCTCTTGATTAAATAACTATAAAACCAACACGCACACACACACACACACACACACACACACTTACTCACAAATATGAATTACAACAGCTAACAAATGTAGTGAGAATCTATTTCTTAGAAAGCAAATGAACAAATAATTTACACTTGTGATACACAAGACTGTCACAGGACAATTTTTATTCAATATGCTTTTTATTTCATGTTGGAAAAGAATTGAGGTTTTAAAGACAGGGTAGCTGTCATAAGTGGCTGGTATAGGGGACACTCCGGGTACCTTGTTGATGATGGTGATAGCAACTACCATTTACTGAGCAAGTATTTTTTACCAGGTAAGTGTTAGTGTACTAGGTAGATGGGAATATTCATTTTTGACAGATAAGGAAACTAAAGATCAGGAAGACTAAGTTACTAAAAGTTATAAAACTAGTAAGTAGTTACTGCAGTTCTAGGAAATACTAGTAGTAATATGCTATTTCTGGTCTATATCTGTCAGGACCTTCACAGTGGGGTTCAGGATCTGAAGGTGGGGCCAACACACAAATGAAAATGCTATACAAGAAATATGAATTTAGAAGGCATGGGGGGCCAGGTAGAGACCTCTTTCTTGAAGAGGCACACTGATTTCTGACCTGGTCTGCTATTTATTTACTTGAATACACATTTTACCTTTAGCAATGCATAGAGTCATATCAAAGGTAAAGTTTGGTAAACAGTAAAAGGATTATCAGAAAAGGGAATTGCCTTGAGCCACCACTATCTCAACAGACGAGGTGCTTAGCATCAGCCCTGCTAATGCCCAAGATCCATCAGCCTTCCGTGTTCCTTGGTGCACTCTTGTGACAGTATCAGCAAGCGGTGGCTTCCCGCATATATCTGAGACTCAGAGTGGGAAATACACAGGAACATAAATCAGTTAATTGCTCCTGAGGAATCTTTTCCATGCCCCTTATTTTTCTCTCTGAACATCCTTTACGTTATGTTATGAAGGTCCTCCATTTTGTGAGTTTTCTTGTAAGAATCTGTATGAACCTTTCCAATCCATCCCTTCTATCACTTTTATGTCTCTTTGACTATCCCCCTATGTCAACATGTTTCTGTGTCTCTCCTAGTCTGTCTCTCTCTCCATATTTATCTCTAAGTAAGAAAGAAAACTTGAAGTCACTATGCTGAAAAAATAAATAAATGTGGAAAATACCATTAACTAGCCTCTAAACCCAGTGGGAAACATCTGTGGACATGCAGCTGTGTTTAAAAGTCATAAAAGTGGAGAGTAGAATGGTGGTTGTCAGGGGTTGGGTGTGGGGGAAATAGGGAGATGTTAGTCAAAGGGTACAAGGTTTTAGTTGTGCAGGATGAATAAATTTGGGATCTAATGGTACACTGTGGTGACTATTCTTAATAATACTGTACTGTATACTTGAAATTTGATAGAGTAGATCTTAATTTTTCTCACCACAAAAAAAGATAACTATGTGATGTGATGTATATGTTAATTAGGTTAGTTGTAGTAATCATTTCTCAGTATATAGGTGAACACACTGTATACCAAAACATCATATTGTACACCTTAAATACAATTTTTATTTGTCAATTATACCTCAATAAGTCTTGGGAAATAAGTAAAAACAAAGAAATAAAAAGTGGTCAGGGAAAGGCCTTTCTGAGGAGGTAATAACTGAGCAGAAATATGAAAGAAAAGAGCAACAAGCTATGCAAAGGTCTAAGAAGATAGCATACACAGCATACAGGAAAGCAAGTGTAAAGAATTTGAATCAAAGAATGAGTTTTTGTGTTCTTGGAAAGGTAGTAACACAGTTGTGGTTAGAGAAGAGTGAGTGGAGGGGAGAGTAATAGGAAAATAGGTCAGAGAGGCTTGTAAGCCTGGTAAATGAATTTGAAGCTTATTCTCAATGCAGTGGGAAACCATTGGATTATTTAAAGAAGGAGTGTGTCATGATATGATATGTGCTTTTTAAATATATTTTTAATTAATTTATTTATTGTTTAAGGAAGTGGTTCGCAACCTTTCTAATGCCGCGCCCCCTTAATACAGTTCCTCATGTTGTGGTGACCCCCAACAATAAAATTATTTTCGTTGCTACTTCATAACTGTAATTTTGCTTGGTTGTAGGTTCCTGCTATTCATCATTAATGAATCGTAATGCAAATATCGGTGTTTTCCGATGGTCTTAGGTGACCCTGCTAGCGGTTCTCAACCTAGGGGCTGTATAGGTTGTGACCCACAGGTTGAGAACCGCTAGCAGGGTCACCTAAGACCATCGGAAAAGACAGATATTTACATTACGATTCATAACAGTAGCAAAATTACAGTTATGAAGTAGCAACAAAAAATATTATGGTTGGGGGTCACCACAACATGAGGAACTGTATTAAAGGATCACAGCATTAGAAAGGTTGAGAACCACTGGTTTAAGGTATTACAAATAGTAGTACCTATGTCTCCTTTTTTTCCCCCCACTGACCTCCCCCCGGCGTATCCTACCACCTACCCCGGCACTTACCCTCCCGCTCCACCCCCGCAGTGTCTTGTGTCTATTGGTTGTGATTATGCATGCATACAAGTCCTTTGTTTGATCTCTTATCCCACTCCACCTTAACCCTGTAGTTTGACAGTCTATTCGATGCGTCTTTGCATCTATTTTTGTTGAACAGTTTGTATGTTCTTTATTATCCATAAATGAGTGAGGTCATATGGTATTTTTCTTTCACTGACTGGCTTATTTCACTTAGCATAATGTTCTCCAGGTCCATCCATGCTGCTGAAAATGGTAAGAATTCCATCTTTTTTATAGCTGCGTAGTATTCCATTGTGTAGATTTACCACCGTTTTCTAATCCATTCGTCTGCTGATGGGCATTTAGGCTGTTTCCAAATTTTAGCTATTGTAAATTGTGCTGCTATGAACATAGGGGTGCATATATCCTTTCTGATAGGTGTTTCTAGTTTCTTGGGATATAGTCCTAGAAGTGGGATCATGGGGTCAAATGGCAGTTCCATTTTTAAATTTTTGAGGAAATGCCATACTGTTTTCCATAGGGGCTGCACCAGTCTACATTCCCACCAGCAGTGCACGAGGGTTCCTTTTTCTCTGCATCCTCTCCAGCACTTGTCATTTATTGATTTGTTTATGATAGCCATTCTGACAGGTGTGAAATGATACCTCATTGTTGTTTTGATTTGCATCTCTCAAACGATTAGTGACTTTGAGCATGTTTTCATATGTCTATTGGCTTTCTGAATGTCCTCTTTGGAAAAGTGTCTATTTAGGTCTTTTGCCCATTTTTTTTATTGGATTGTTTTTCTTCCTTTTGTTAAGTTGTATGAGTTCCCTGTAAATGTTGGAGATTAAACTCTTATCGGAGATAACATTGGCAAATATGTTCTCCCATGCAGTGGGCTTTCTTGTTGTTTTATTGATGGTTTCTTTTGCTGTGCAGAAGCTTTTTATTTTGATGTAGTCCCATTTGTTTATTTTCTTTTTAGTTCCCATTGGCCTAGGGGCTGTATAGGTAGAGATATTGCTACGACAAATGTCTGCTATTTTGCTGCCTATGGCTTCTTCTGAGATTTTTATCATTTCCCATCTTATGTTGAAGTCCTTTATCAATTTTGAGTTTATTTTTGTGTATGTTGTAAGATGGTGGTCTAGTTTCATTTTTTTGCAAGTATTTGTCCAGTTTTCCCAATACCATTTATTGAAGAGACTGTCTTGTCTTCATTTTCTGCTCTTTATTTTAAATAAATCTATATTGTTCAGATTATTACAATTGTTCCTCTTTTTCCCCCCATAGCTCCCCTCGACTCGATTCCCACCCCACCCTCTGCCTTTACCCCCTCCCACTGTCCTCATCTATAGGTGTACGATTTTTGACCAGGCTCTTCCCGCACCCTCCACACCTCTTTCCCCCGGAGAATTGTCAGTCCACTCCCTTTCTATGCCCCTGGTTTTATCATAGTCACCAGTTTATTCTGTTCATCAGATTTTTTCATTCACTTGAGTTTTAGATTCACTTGTTGATAGATATGTATTTGTTATTCATAATTTTTATCTTTACCTTTTTCTTCTTCTTCCTCTTCTTAAAGAATACTTTTCAGCATTTCATATAATCCTGGTTTGGTGGTGATGAACTCCTTTAGCTTTTTCTTATCTGTGAAGCTCTTTATCTGACCTCCAATTCTGAACGATAGCTTTGCTGGGTAGAGTAATCTTGGTTGTAGGTTCCTGCTATTCATCACTTTGAATATTTCTCGCCACTGCCGTCTGGCCATAGTTCCTGTTGAGAAATCACGTGACAATTGTATGGATGCTCCCTTGTAGGTAATTAACTGTTTTTCTATTGCTGCTTTTAATATTCTCTCTTTGTCCTTTGCTCTTGGCATTTTAATTATGATGTGTCTTGGTATGGTCCTCTTGGGATTCCTTTTGTTTGGGGTTCTCTGCACTTCCTGGACTTGTAAGTCTATTTCTTTCACCACGTGGGGGAAGTTTTCGGTCATTATTTCTTCAAATAGGTTTTCAGTATCTTGCTCTCTCTCTTCTTCTGGCACCCCCATAATTTGGATGTGGGTATGCTTAAAGTTGTTCCAGAGGCTCCTTACACTATCTTCATATTTTTGTATTCTTTTTTCTTTTCTGGTTGGGTATTTTTGCTTCCTTGTATTTCAAACCTTTGACTTGATTCTTGCAATCCTCTAGTCTGCTGTTGGATCTCTGTATATTATTTTTTATTTCAGTCAGTGTATACTTAATTTCTAGTTGGTCATTTTTCATATCCTCGAGGTTCTCACTAAATTTATTGGCCTCTTCTAGAAAATTCTTGAAAAACCTTATAACCATGGTTTTTGAACTCTATATCCAGTTGTTTGCTTTCCTCCATTTCTTTCATTTGTGACCTCTTTGTCTCCGCATTTTGGCTGCTTCCCTGAGTTGATAGAGTGGCTTTGTGTGCTAGGTGTCCTATAGGGCCCAGTGGCTCAGCCTCCCCAGTTACCTGAAGTGGACACTCTTGGTGTACCCCTTTGTGGGCTGTGTGCACAGTCTTGTTGTAGTTAAGCCTTGATTGTTGTTGGTATCACTGGGAGGAATTGACCTCCAGGCCAGTTGGCTGTGAGGATCAGCTGTGTCTACGATGGGAGAACTTCTGTGCTGGAGACACCCTTATGAGACCAGACTTGCTTCAGTGGGGCTTTGGTGCTCACTGAGTCTGCCCCCTGAGTGTGTCCCTTATGGATCTGAGGAGTTGTAATCTGGATGGTCCCACTCTGACCCCTGGGTACACTGGCTCTTGGATCTCCAAGGAGGTGCTAATTTAGCCTCTGCCTGAGGCCAGCCAGCAGGAGCTACGGAGAGATCTGCAGATTCCTCTTATTTGGGTTTGGGAGGTGCCCAGATGAGGCCCAGCTGTGAAGCAATGCAAGCTGCTGTGGGGCCTTGGGGCTTCTTTTGTATGTTCTGGGTCTCACTGACTCAGCTGCAGTTTGATAGGTAAGTTTAGAATTCAAATGACCTGGCCATTCATATGCAAATGACTCTGCACTCAGCTTGGATAGGGCGGAGTCTCAGGGCGGAGCAAGCAGCAATGGCTTCATGGGGTGGAATCTCAGGGTGGAGCAAACCACAATGGCTTCCCATTAGCCCTGCCCTAAGAGGCCCCTGGGTCTCAGTGTCCTACGGTAATCGCTGCAAGCACCTCTGAGAGAAAGCTGCCCTCAAGTTTCACCCGCTGCCCGGCAGTCCAGTTTCTCCCTGTATGAGTCTGGGTCCCCAGAGTCTCACCCAGAACTGGAGTTCAGAGCAGTCAGGAGCTTTTGTCTCCCTCCCGATTGAGGAAGCCAGCTGTGTACTCAGTTGCCAGCCCTCTCCGAGCACGCACCTCTGTACCTCTGCACTTCTGCAGCTCCTGTGAGTCTCAGTGTGCTTTTCTCTTTCCTTTTAGTTGTATAATTTCCACTCAGCAAGCCTTCCTGTGGTTCTGGATGATGTCTGTCTTGTCTTTTAGTCATAGTTTTGAAATTGTTGTGTGAGGCAGCAGTTCAGGTGTTTACCTATG
The DNA here is from genome assembly GCF_027574615.1 of Eptesicus fuscus. Classification (NCBI taxonomy): domain Eukaryota; kingdom Metazoa; phylum Chordata; class Mammalia; order Chiroptera; family Vespertilionidae; genus Eptesicus; species Eptesicus fuscus. The sequence goes on from NC_072473.1 coordinate 30,946,820, forward strand.
CCACCATCTTAGTTTCTTTCCCATTGTCTGCTCTTGTCTCCTTTATCAAATATTAATTGAGCATACTGGCTTGTGTCAATTTCTGGGTCCTCTGTTCTATATGTATGTTCTTGTGCCAGTATCAGGCAGTTTTGAGAATAGTGGCTTTGTATTATACTTTGATAACTGGTATTGTGATCCCTCCAACTTTGTTCTTCTTTCTCAAGATTGCTGCAGCTATTCAGGGTCTTTTTGTTACAGGTGAATTTTTGGAGAATTTGTTCTAGGTCTTTGAAGTATGCCACTGGCATTTTTATGGGGATTGCATTGGATTTATAAATTGCTTTGGGTAGTATGGACATTTTAATGATGTTGATTCTACCAATCCATGAACATGGTATATTCTTTCATTTGTTCATGTCTTCCTCTATATATTTTTTTAGCATCCTGAAATTTTCTGAGTATAGGTCCTTTGTCTCCTTGGTTAATATTTTTCCTAGGTATCTTAATTATTTTGTTGCAATGGTAAAAGGGATTGCTTTTTTAGTTTCTCTTTCTGTGAGTTCATTATTGGTGTTTAGAAAAGCCATAGACTTCTGGGTCTTAATTTTGTATCCTTCTACATTGCCGAATTCATTTATTAAGTCTAGTAGTTTTTGATGGAGTCTTTGGGGTTTTCTATACACAATATCATGTCTTCTAAGAATAATGACAGTTTTACTTCTTCTTTTCCAATTTGGATGCCTTTTATTTCTTCTTCTTGTCTGATCGAAATGGCTAGTACTTCCAGTACTATGTCAAACAGGAGTGGTGAGAGTGGGCATCTCTGTCTTGTTCCTGTTCTTAGGGGAAATGATTTTATTTTTTGCCCATTGAGTCTGACGTTGGCTGTGGGTTTGTCATATATGGCTTTTATTATGTTGAGGTATGATCCTTCTATTCCCACCTTGCTAAGAGTTTTAATCAAGAACAGGAGTTGGATTTTGTCAAATGATTTTTCTGCATCAATGGATATGATTATGTGGCTTGTTTATGTGGTATATCATATTTATTGATTTGTAGATATTGTACTATCCTTGAATCCCCAGAATAAATCCCACTTGGTCATGGTGTATGATCTTTCTAATGTAATGCTGGATTTGATTTGCTAGAATTTTGTTGAGGATTTTGGCATCTATGTTCATGACAGATATTGGCCTGTAATTCTCTTTCTTTGTATTGTATTTATCTGGTTTTGGGATTTGGGAAATGCTGGCTTCATAGAAAGACCTTGAAATTGCTCCTATTTCTTGAATTTTTTGGGATAGTCTGAGGAAGATAGGTTTTATTTCTTCTTTGAATGTTTGATAGAACTCCCCTGTGAAGCCATCTGTTCCAGGGCTTTTGTTTGTTGGAAGTTTTTTTTTTTTTTATTATTACTGCTTCAATTTCCTCCATAGTTATCAGCCTATTCAGATTTTATTTTCCTCCTTGTTGAGTTTTGGAAGTTCGTATTTTTTAAGAATGTGTCCATTTCTTCTAGGTTGACCAGTTTGTTGAAGTAGAGTTGCTCATAGTATTTTTTTAGGATTCTTCGTATTTCTGTGGGGTCTGTTGTTATTTCACCTCTTCCATTTCTGATTTTGTTTATTTGGGTCCTCTCTCTTTGCTTCTTGGTGAACCTGGCTAGAGGTTCATCAATCTTGTTTATCCTTTCAAAGAACTGGCCCTTGGTTTCATTGATCTTTTGTATTGTTTTGTTTTGTTTTGTTTTGTTTTTGTTTTTTGTCTCTGTGTCATTTATTTCCACTATGATCTTTATTATTTCTTTTCTTCTGCTCACACTGGGCTTTTCTTGTTGCTCTCTTTCTAATTCTTCAAGTTGCAGAGTTAGATGATTTATTACCATTTTTGCTTTTTTGGTTTTTGAGGTAGGCTTGTAATGCTACAAACTTCCCTCTCAGGATTGTTTTCACTGTGTCCTAAAGATTTTGGATTATTGTGTTTTCATTGTTGTTTGTTTCCAGGATGTTTTTTATTTCTTCTTTGATCTCTTTGGTAACCCACTCATTGTGCAATAGTATGCTACTCAACCTCCAAGTGTTTGAATTTTTGTGATTGTTTTTACTGTAGTTGATTTCTAATTTTATGCCATTGTAATCAGAGAAAATGCTTGACATTATTTCAATCCTCTTGAATTTGGAAAGATTTTGCCTGTTTTCCAATATGTGGTCTATCTTTGAAAATGTCTCATGTGTGCTTGAGAAGAATGTATATTCTGTAGTTTTGGGGTGGAATGTTCTGAAGATGTCAATTAAGTCCATCTGATCTAGTGAGTCATTTAGGATTGATGTTTCTTTGCTAATTTTTTGTCTAGAGGATTTGTCCAGTGATGTTAGTGGAGTATTAAAGTCTCTTACTATGATTGTGTTGCTATCAATCTCTCCCCTGATATCTTCCAGAAGTTTTTTTTATGTATTCAGGTGTTCCTGCATTGGGTGCATAAATGTTTACCAGAGTTATATCCTCTTGTTTATCGATCCCTTTAGAATTATGAAGTGCCCTTTCTTGTCTCTTGTTATGGTCTTCACTTTGAGGTCTATTTTGTCAGATATGAGTTTTGCTACCCCAGCTTTTTTTTCATTTCCATTTGCCTGATAGATATTTTCCCACCCCTTCACTTTCAGTCTGTGTGAGTCCCTTGTTCTGAGGTGAGTCTCCTGTAGACAGCATGTATATGTATCATGTTTTATTATCCATTCAGTCACTCAATTTCTTTTGATTGGAGCATTTAATCCATTTACGTTTAAGGTTATTATTGATAGGTACTTGTTTGTAGCCATTTCTGTGCTTTAAGCCTGTGTTCCTTTCTCCCTTTCTGTTTCTTCTTTTTTTACAGCATTCTCTTTAGCATTTCTTGCATTGCTGGCTTGGTAGTGATTCCCTACGTCTTTTTTTTTTTTTTTTTTTTTTTTTTTTTTTTTTTTTTTGTCTGCGAAGCTCATGATATCCCCTTCAATTTTGCTTGATAGTCTTGCTGGTTAGAGTATTCTTGGATTCAGTCCTTTGCTTTGCACCACTTTGTATACTTCCTTCCATTTTCTTCTAGCTTGATGTGTTCCTGTTGAGAAATCATTTGATAATCTGATGGGGGATCCTTAGTAGGTAACTCTCTGTCTCTCTCTTGCATCCTTTAAGATTCTCTGTTGTTAACATTTGACATTGTAATTATGACATGTCTTGGTGTGGGTCTTTTGGGATTCATCTTGCTTGGGACTCTGTACTTGTGTAGCTTTTTTCTTCCTTATGTCAGGGAAGTTTTCTGTCATTATTTCTTCAAATAGATTCTCTGACCCTTATTGCTCTTCTTGCCCTTCTGGCACCCCTATCATACGTATGTTACTTCATTTTGTGTTGTCCCAAAGCTCCCTTATGCTCTTCTCCCGCTTTCTAATTTTTTTCTCCATTTGCTGTTTAGATTGGGCTTGTTTCACTAGCATATCTTCTAACTCACTAATTTGGTCCTCTACTTCTTCTAGTCTACTGTTGAAACCTTCCATGGTGTTTTTTATTGTAGCTATATTGCTTTTGATTTCTTCCTGATTTTTGCATAGGTTGTTGATTTTCTTGTTCATGCAGTGTACGAACTGTACGACCGTTACTCTGAATTCCTTTTCAGTCATGTTGCATGCTTCCATTTCACTTATTTTCTTTCTTGGCGATTCCTCTTTTTCTTTCCTCTGGGAATTGTTACATTGCCGCCCCATTCTAACTATCACCAGAAGATTCAAACACCGAGTTACTGTGGCCTGGGCCATGTGCAGTTGGAGCTTCACACCACTCAAGTGTCACTGAAGAGCTTTGACACTAAGGCGTGTAGCTGCTGTGGGTTGGTGGGAGCCACGTTAGCCCAGGATCCAAATCACCGGTGCTCAGTGCGGCCTTGTGCACACACCAAGAGTCAGGGACCCCACCTGATAAAGAGACCCCGCTGGCATGTGCCGAAAATCAGGGTCCCCTAGCATGTACCAGGAGTCAGAGTCCCCCTGTGTCTGCGCTGTGAATCGGGTGTCAGAGTCTCTGTTGCTTGGTGCTGCCTCGTGCCAAGAATTAGGGTCACTGTGTGCGCATGTGCTGAGAATTGTAGTCACTTGCTCTTAGTGTGCATGCTTTGTGAATCAGGGAGCCCAGGCACGCGGGATGAGAAACAGAGTCAAGTCACTGGTGCTCAGCGCTGCCTCTTGCGTGGGGAATCAGGGTCCCTGGTCTGCTTGGGGGACTGGGTTGCACTGCCACACAGTGTCGGCAGGGGGTCCACTCCTGTGCTGCAGAGAACAGAGCTCCCTGTGTGTTTGTCCAGAATCAGTGTCAGGTGGCACTGCTGCCCTGTGTGGGCATGAGGTTGGGTCACACAATTGCCCACTGGGGGAAACAGATTCCCAGTGTCCGTGCACATGCTCCCAGAATTAGCAGAGCAGCTCTGTGTGGATGTGGGGTCTGTTCTCGCAATTGCGCACTGTGTGGGACAGATTCCCAGTGGGCACACGCGTGCCCAGTCTCAAAATCCAGCAGCAGTGCTGCCCTGGGTGGGTGTGGGGCTTGGTCCTGTAATTGCGCACTGTGAGGAAAAGATTCCCGGTGTCTGCACGTGCGCTCCCAGGCTCAAATTCTGGGAGCTGCAGCCCTATGTGAGGGGTGGGTCTAGCAGTTCCTATGGCTGCTGTGAACCTGCAGGGAGGGGGGTGGGCTCTGTGACTCACAGAAATCTGCTGCCGGATGTCTGGACTCTTGGTGTCTGTGGTCTGCAGCTGTGGTTGCAGGTCCCTGTCTCCAGTGGCTGTAGGATCCCGGTTTGCATCTGAGACCAAGGTGGTGGTGAGGCTAAGATCCTAGTCTCAAGCAGTTCCATTTTTCAAGATGGTGTGATCTCTGTGCCTGCGCTGGCCGTCCAGGAGTGTTTGCAGTGGCAGTGGGGGGGTTCGCTGTCCAAGACTGCCCAGTTTGGCAGTCCCCTGGAAGACCCACAGGATCTAACTCTCTATTTCACTCACACACATCCACTCACATTCACACACTCCTCTATAGCTCCCTCACTCTCTCACACACTCTCCCTCCCTACCTCCTTGCCAGTCACTATCTTTTTTTCTGATATGTGCTTTTTAAAGATCAATCTAATTGCTGTGAACTGGATAGACTGTAGGGGTCAAGGGTAGAAGCAGGGAGACCATTGAAAGGCTGCTGGAGGGTAAGTAGGCAAGAGTTCATAGTGGCTTGGACTGGGAATATAACAGTGGAGAGGGTAAAAAATATTTTTATTTTGGATAAATTTTGAAGGTAAAACATGTCTTGTTGATTGATTGGACTAAGGGTATGAAGAAAGGATAAGGGTAAAAAATGACTCCAATTTTTTTTACTTTAGCAGTTGAGTAAATAGTCACATTTATTGACAGAGGAAATACCAAGGGAGGAGCCTTTTGGGATGTGGAGACTTTAATGTTCTATTTTGGCCACACCAAGTTTAAGTTGCCTCCTAGTAGAGCTTTCATAGGCAGTTAAATATATGAGTCTGGGGGTCAGGGAGTGAGGCAGGGTCCGTGATACATTAATTAAGCAACTCCTCTGTGATAAAATTGAGATAAGAACCATACTAAAAATATAATAATAAAAGGCATGACCAATCAAAAAACCTATAATGGAATTTGTAATATAGTACAACATATGTCTGCAGGGAAAACTTAGGAATGTTTATGAATAAAAATGTTTGTATAAGTGATTATAATTTATTAAAAGTTAACATATTGCCAAAATACTTAAGGGGATTTAAAAAATGAACCTTTATTTGAGAACAAGGTGGGGGTAATACAACATTTTCTGAAAGGTCTGGGAAAGTAGGATTAATGAAAAGGCATTAAATAAATAAATAAATAAATAAACAAATAAAATATATAGAAACAAAAAAAGGAAAGGCATGATTTTTTCCCTCTTTATAAAGATTTAAAAACTAGGATTGGGCCGATACCGGTTTGGCTCAGTGGATAGAGCGTCGGCCTGCGGACTCAAGGGTCCCGGGTTCGATTCCGGTCAAGGGCATGTACCTTGGTTGCGGGCACATCTCCAGTAGGGGGTGTGCAAGAGGCAGCTGATCGATGTTTCTCTCTCACCGATGTTTCTAACTCTCTATCCCTCTCTCTTCCTCTCTGTAAAAAATCAATAAAATATATTAAAATAAAAGAAAGGTCATTCTCAACATCATGGCCTTTATAAAAAAAAAAAAAACTAGGATTGTATTATGCATATTTAATTTAAATATTTTCCACTTAATATTTTTAAGATTATTAAAAATATTGGAGTCATTTTTTATCCTTATCTTTTCTTCACACCCTTAGTCCAATCTATCACCAAAACAAGTCAAAAAAGAAGTGATTGATGCATTTAGTATTTATTAATGTGCTTGCCATTCTAATTTCACTGCCTTTGTTAGGGGAAAAAATTAGAAATTTAGAAAACAGGTAACTCACACAGTCCTATTGCAATTATCCAGATTCACAATAAGCTAACCCAGGAAACTGGAACAATAAAGCTTGTCATTCATTCAGTCAAGCACATGAGATCATGGAACAAAAAGAGAAGCACAACTTGAGCAAGAGATTGGGAACTGGTTGGGAACTACACCAATTAAATGGAGCATGCTTTCCAATAAGCACTGTTCCACAGTTTTTCTTAAAAGTGGCTTCAGCTGCAACTTAACCATTTCCTGTGAGAAGCAAATTTGCTTCTTTAACATTGCCTCTTTCTCTCTCACTCATGTCATGGTGCAGATAAATATGGGCATACACGAAAATATCTCTAGTACACATAATAATAAAATATACAAGAAAGTGCTTTGGTGTGTTGAAATCAAAATATACAACTTCTTGGAATTTACAGATGCCTGAGGGTAACATATGATTTTTAAGAGATTAAGGCTGGGAAAAATGTTGCAGTACCTCTGCACCAGGGGCTGTTTTTTCCTTGAGGGAAGGGTGGTAAGGGTAGGCATAAAAGCTTGAGAATTCTTATCATAACGCCAGGCACCCCTAATCTTTTTCTTTGATAACCATCATGACTCAGTAGTCCTGGCTTAGTCTTTAGTTCCTATTTTAAATAACAAGGTTCAGAAGTCGAACAACCTGGATGCAGGAGGGAAAGTCAAAGAAAATGGAAAACTGTTTAGGGTGACTGCAAACAACTGCAATTAACTCTATGCTTTTCATTTTAATTTTTCTCACTTTTTGGCTTGGAAAAAGAGTGCAGATAAAACAACAAGACGAATGTGGATGTATTCATTACGGAAAGGTCCTGGAAAGGTTAATCCTATGGGAAGGATTAAAAAATCCTGAAAAAAGATTAATTCATATAAGTTTGAAAAGCATTTTCTGCAGCTTTAAGTCTTTGAGGAAAAGCACAATTTTTAAAAAGTAGAAACTCATAGGCACTTCTTGCTATTGTTTTCTGATATTTTGAGATAATCTTATCACCTAATTTCTCATTCTGTTTTCATTGCCTGTTGGTATTATTAACTGGCAAGGTAACAGTCATATGCATGGCCCAGAATTTAACATGTTTGAAAAGATCTGTTTAAGGTGTTTTTTGAGAAACCAGGGTCCTGGATTTTATGCAGGTTTTTGCAGCACAAGAAAAGTGCAAAAGGAACATTTAAAGTTAAACTTCCAATATCTACTTCATTTTCTGCCATTCTCCAGGCATTGTCCTTGGTTAGGTGCTCCTGTTGGTTCCTCAGCAGAGGTTGCTGCTGCTTAGAGTAACAACCTTATTCATCTTGTATGTCCAGCATTTGAAACAGAGCTTTGCCTGAGCAAGTGTTCTACTACTTGTCTTGAGTCCTACTTCATGCCAGAAATTTTTCTAGGTGATATGAGATAAAACAGGGGATAAGAAAAAGTCATGCTTCCCAAAAGCATAAATTCCAGGTGGAGGGTGGAGCAGGAGAGATGAACAAACAAACAAATATAAAGTATCTCAGTTAGTGATAAGTGTTATAAGAAAAATAATGCAGGAAATTAGGGTAGAGAAAGACAGACCCTTGTAATTTTAAGTATATAGTTAAGGGAAATTTTGGCATAGACTTGAATGAAGTAAGGGGAAGAGTCATGAAGAGATCTGCAGAGATTGTAGTGAAGCTGCATTATAGGTGATGGAGCAAGTCCAAAGGTCCAAAGGCCCTAAAGCATATTTACTGTGCTCTTAGAACAGCAAGAAGCCCAGTGTAGCTGAAACACAATGAAAATAGAAGTGTTAGGTGCTATGGTTGAAAAGGTTGAGGTCTGATCATGTAAGGACTTTTACATAAGTAAGTGTAATAGGAAGCCAATGGAATATTCATTTTGAGAAAAGGAGAGGGGGAACATGATCTCATCTAATTTATAGTCTTGTTACTGGGGAGATGATGAGACCTCAGTTCCTGTTTTCTTGAGGGAAAGATTTCAATCAAGAGACAAAGTAGGAAAGCAAACAAGAATTTACTGATCATAGCAAAAACACACTTAGGTCAGTGAATCAAGGAAGAGAATAGAAGCAACAGGAGAGCCTATAGGCCAGGCTGCTTTGGCTCACTGGGAAGTTAGTTAATAGGGGGCCTTGGAGACAGGTTCCAGGGTGTTAGCCTGGGACAAGCTGCCACTGCCCCTTGCTCCCATGGTTGCAAGTCTGATGGGGTACCTTAGAAGTTAGGAGATACATGCCTGTGGGGGAAGGAGAAGTGGAAAGTAAGGACAAGTGCATGCTCCCTTAAGGGAGAGCTCCCTGGGACTTAGCTGCCACTACCCATTGCTCCCCTGGTTGCAAGTCTCCTGGGATCCTTTAGATCAGCAGTTGCCAACCTTTTGGACCTCACGGACCACCAGTGGTCGACCACTGGTTGGCAACCGCTGCTTTAGATATTAGGGGATACATGACTAAAGGAGAAAGAGAGGGGCATGGGAATGGCACAGGCATGCTCCCTGGAGAAAGAATGTGCTGGGACCTTCATTTTCAGGGCTTTTAAAGGCTTTTAGGGGATGTCTTAGAAGTGGATCAGTAGAATATTTACCAGTTTTAGGCTGATATACCAAAATGAGATCTATTCTCTTAATTTGTCCTTGGGTGTGGTTGGCAAATGGCACTAATTAGATTTCTGTTACCTGTCTCCCTGAATAGGGTGATTTAAGCTACTTACCCTCTGGTTGGATGTCAGGGCCAGCCTGACAGGTTGAACCAGGCTGAGGTAGGAAGGTGGGATTTGAGAAAAGAAAGAATAAGAGAAACAACAGCAAGAGAAACAACAGCGGGATCAGGAGGTCTACAAGTCTTCGAGAGGCTGTAGCACCATTTATTAACTCTGTAATGCCTTTTATACATAAGACACTAAGGAGGGGATCAATCAAGAGGAAAACATTCTTTGTTCTTCTAAAATCACTAATGGAGGGATAAGTTGAAGGACAAGTTCTTGTTACAATAAATCTCACTAATTGGATACATATTTCTTGGTAAGCCATGAAAGTAGCTCTTACCCTACTGATAGCAGTCATATAAACAAACCTGGGAAAGCTTTGTAGGTAGAGGCTGCTCTCATTATACTGATTAATTGCCATCCAAACAGGCCTGGGAAATCTGTGCAGGGGTAAGGGACTGAGCCTTGCTAGTCCCTTCAGGTGCAAGGACCGTGTCAGCTTACACCCTGTCTCCAACAGTTGGGGAGAAAGAGTGCAAACCATTTACTCTTAAGTATCCTTATTTTGGGGAAGATAAGATTTACTAGGTGGCTGCAAACTGCTGTTTAACTGTCTGTCTTAGTGTCATTATTCTACTTGTCCTGGAATTTTCCTAGCTTCTTACTATTCTACTAGAGGTTTGGTGCATGAAGTTCGTGCAAGTGGGGGGGTGTCCCTCAGCCCAGTCTGCACCCTCTCCAATCTGGGATCCCTCTCACAATACAGGACTGCTGGCTCCCAACCGCTCACCTGCCTGCCTTCCTGATTGCCCCTAACCGCTTCTGCCTGCCAGCCTGATCGATGCCTAACTGCTCCCGTACCAGCCCAATTGCCCCTAACTTCCCTACCCTGCTGGCCTGGTCTCCCACACCTGCTTTCTCCTGCTGGCCATCTTGTGGAAGCCATCTTGTGTCCACATGGGGGCAGCCATCTTTGACCACATGGGGGTGGCCATCTTCTGTGTTGGAGTGATGGTCAATTGTGGCAGCCCCTTTCACGTCCCGCATGGTTCAGGGTTCCAGTTCAGGGTTTGGGTTCTGGTGAAGGCTGCACACAAATGAAAAGAGACTAGAAAAGTATTAATTTGGGAATAATGGGGGCCAGGCGGGAGCCCACCTCTAGTGGGAGGACTACCGCTAGGATCTGGCCTTGTTATCCCTTTTATTGAGACTATGGGATACACCCATAGCCCTTAGGCAGGTAATAGGCAGATTATCATATCAGTAAGGATTTACATGATTATTTGATGGGGAAGTTGCCTCAGTTACCATGGTCTCAATTAGATAGGGAGTGGTTGGCTTTGACCTTTCAGAGCTTCAAGGTTGACCAGCCTTCTACATATTTCTATTAGTGAGACAATGATCGGTTTCCGGCATCTCCCCCGTTCCTTTCTTTTAAAAAATCTTTCATCTGCAGACCAGAAATAAACATATAAGAACAAAAAATGTTTGAGTCCCAATTTCAATGTCCAACAGTTCTGAGTCCAGTTTCAATGCCAAACCGTTCCTTTTGTGTACATGTCAGCAATGATATTTCAGTTCTGGATGGTAGACAAATGGTGGTTATGCAGGTCTGACCCTCTTTGGTTAGATCCTGGGCAACCTGCAGTGATGCATAGCTGCTGACTACTAGCATGGCAAGGCTTCGTCAGCATCTTCCATTTCTGGACTGTTTCTCCTCTTGTCTTCATGTCTGGAGCATTCCTGTTAATTGCTCTCTGTTGCAGGAATCCACATGGTCTTGGAGTTGTTTTCTGAAAACACACAAACATATTCTCGACCAAAAGTTAATAAAGGAATCTTTTCTATAAATTTGACTTGGGATCCTTTTTATTTTTTGCCCAAACAATTTTCTTTTGTCTTATTTAGACACCATGTGTGTTTTTCATGGGTGTCTTGCTGTTAGCATTACAAATAAAAATTAATTTTCAAGTAAAAATTTTCTAGGTGTAATTTACTTACAGGATGTTTTTTCTTACATAACATTACTCCACTATCCCTCATTTTTTAAATTTAATTATTAGGAGGCTTTTGGAAAATGTTTATAATGCAGTCTTGATAACTTTAAATTTTAATATTTTGCACAAAAATATGACTGCTTTAAGTTCATTGCTTGTTAAGCAATTTTACCATGAGATGAACTACCAATAGAAATTTTAGTTAATACTTTAAGGACAGCTTTTTGTCCAGTACAATTAAATTTTCTTGAATATTCACTTATTTCAATTAGCCAATTTAAATTAATCTGAAAACTTGACTACTATTTTACTGTCAAATTTAACACTCTAACAACAATCTTAGTCTACCCTGTAAATATTAGTGGAAAGGATTTTTTTCTTTCTTGAGTAGGTTCTGAGAATTTCTGATGCTAGGCTGGATTTAGATATAGGGCAGCTTCTGTTGGTCAAGTCTCTGTCTGTTGCCTAGGCCCCAATCTGAGCTGGGCCAAGCCTCTGTCTGTTACCCGGGTCCCAATTTGAGCTGGGTGTGAGAAGCAAAGCATCCCTGGGGCAGGAGACCTCCCTCAGAAGGGGTGAGTGTTCAGGACCTTGCAAGGTTGGGGGGGAGAGGGTCTATGCCCCACCTCTGTTGACCCCCAAGTTCTCTCCTGATGGCCCCTCTGTGACTGTGCCTGTCTTAGGTTGTTCCTTCCTTGAGGAATCTTACCCATCTCTGGCTAACCAACCATCCTCCAGGACCAAACAGGGTAATGTGAGGTTCATTTCTGTCTCCTTGGTAGTCTATGCCCCTGTGGCCTCCACACCCAGCACCTGCCTTGGGATCCCACCTCAGCTGCCGGTGGGGCCCCAGCACTGATCACATATCTTGGGGAACCCAGGTTTCTTCTCCAGGGAGGGCCCAGCTCATGCTGTTGGGTGAGAGACAGATCCATGGTACCAGCCACCACAAGGCTTCAACCTCAGCATAAACAGAAAGCTCAGGCAACAGCTGTGGGCAACTGGATTGTGAGAAGAGTGATCTTCTTGGCAAAAAGGGCAAGAGGGGCCAATATAGAATGCTCAAGTGCCTTCCAAAGGGGCCTTCCTCAAAGTAGAAGGGATTAAATCCTTTCATGTCCTTTTTATATTATTGCCAAACATTCAAAAAATTAGTTTGTAAGTTTGTTTGGAATAATTGTATAATATGCTGTTATAAAATATTAAAAATTATAATGACATTGTAGAATAATATCATGTAAGGATATTCTTTGCTCTAGGCCATGGTAATTCAATTTCAAACTGGCTGTCAATTTCTTTTTGTATATACAAGATTTAGTTACTTTTTAATCCTTTCCCAGAAGCAAGTAGTGATAATCCCCTACTTCCTTGGTATCCACCCAAGCCAGAAACCTCTTTTTAATTTTACACACAAAGGAGCAGTGATTTGATTTTATGTCATACAAAAGGAAAACTGGGTGGCGACACCTGTGTAATTATACTTCCTTGCCCCACCCATGTTTCTCCAGGATGAACCAAGGTATTTGGAATCACTGATTACTACATTAGGCGGGGATTAGCCCACATAAGAGTTTTTACCCATAAAGGGTCAGGAACATAAGTCAAAAATACTTCCCCATTTTCCCCAGGTAATATTACCGTACAGCTGATTACTGCTAGCATGGCAAGAAAGACGTTTTCAGGCGTTCTGTACCGTCTTCTTTACCGTGCCCCAGGTGGTCTCTGGGCTGTTGGTTGTCCGGCTCATCCTCCTCCTGCTCTTCATCTTCAGTGGATTTCTTAGAGTTGCTGCTCTCTATGGCTGGGGTAGCCGATTGTCTAACAGTTGCATGGTGTGGCTGCAGGCACAAGGTCCTCATTACTCTGGCTAGTTCCTCTCTGGATCCATGTTGCAGTTTAATATTTCTTGCAGGAATCCACACAGGTTTGGAGAAATTTTCTGGAAAAATACAAGCATACCCTCAGCCAAAGGTTAATAATGGATTGGGTCCTTTCCATAAACCAGATTCGGGATATTTCCATTTAACTAGACCATTTTCTTTTGTTTTGTTCTGATACCAATGCAGCTCCATAGGTGTCTTTCCATCAGTATCACAAGTGAAAAAATTTAAAGTAATTAAGGCTTGGTGCAGCCTACCCTCAGGTGATTTCTCCATCATCCCCCCTTTTTGTTTTTCAAGTTGGGATTTTAGCCGCTGATGCTGTTGTTCAATAATGGCCTGTTCTTAGGAATTATATGGTATTCCTGTAATGTGCTGAATTTTCCACCTTTTACAAAATTCCTGGAATTGACAGCTTGTGTAAGCAGGCCCATTATCAGTTTTAATAATTTTTGGAACTCCCATGATGGCAAAAGCAGCTAGGCAATGATTAATAACCTGTTTTGCTGTTTCTCCTGTAGATCCAGTATCCCAGAGGACTTTTGAAAAGTTATCTAGAGAGACATGTAATGCCCCAAGGCGTCCAAAGGAATTATAATGCATTACATCCATTTGCCAGATATGGTCTCTTAGCAAACCTCTAGGGTTGACTCCTGTGTTAGGCCCTTGAGGTAGATGTAACATGCAAGTGGGACATTCCTTAATAAACTGTTTTGCCTGTTGTCGAGTGATTGAGAATTGTTTAAAGTTTTAAGATAATCTTTTCTTATCTCCACCTTCTGAGGCCTAATGCATTGGTTATCAATTACAATCCTTACAATATTTGAAGGAAACTTCTCTTTATTTCCTTCCAAAATAATTTTCAGGCTACAGAGAGTTTCATTTAAAAAATCTTTGTCACATGAAACAATTTCTCTTAAGGTTATGGTGACCACTAGTACAGATTAGATTTAACATTTAATAACAATCCTCAGTTTATCCTATAAATGCCAGTGAGATTTCAAAATTTCTCCTTTTTATTAAGCTAGAATTTTATTTTTTAAAGACTATCCCCTTAGGCTTATTTGCATCCACAGAGGGATCATGGGAGGTCTTAGTAACTTTCTTAGAATACTTAATCAAATTGCTTACAAAGATATTGGCTTATTCAAAAGGAAGGGGTTGGCCCCTACGGCTTCCAAGATGGCGGCCCCCAGGGGACTGGCTAGCCATGTGGCCATCATGGTGGCTCTCTAATCCATTCTTTTAAAAGACAGTCAAATTTATATTGCAGACAAACAAAAATCTCACTAGCTATTTCTGCTCTTTATTATTAGAATTGTTTATAAAAATATTGGCTTTTCATTTAGCTGAAAACCTTGATTATAATTTAAAAAGCTAATTTATTTAAGTAATTAAAGTAGGTATCTTCATTTAAAAGGAAAGCAAATTTAGTAACCGTTTATGTCTGATTCACAAGCCACAAATGTTGCCCTGCCTCTAGCTTAATTAAGAATGCACGCGGCCACGGGCTTTTTGTCATTTTAAATTCTGTTGGATTATAAGAAGTATTTAGTTACTTCATTTTTGCCTTTCTTATAGGCCAAAATCTTCATAACATTTAAAATATATTTATTCATTTTTATTTGATAAGGCTTTCCATGCAATTTTAAGTATAAGAGAGAATAAATTTCTTATATTACTCCGGGCCCTTGGAGCTTTCCAAGAATCATCTCTGTTAAGGCCTTGAAATTTTAACATGGAAAAAAAAAACAACATCAAATATCTTACCTTATAATAGACAAATATGCAAATTGACCGCACCTTCGCTACACCCAAGCCATGCCCACCAACCAAGCCACGCCCATCAACCACGCCCACCAGGAAACCGTTGCAGGGAAGCTGGGGTGCTGCGGTGGAGCCCAAGGCCCAGGAAAGCCACCCGAGGGGGGTCGGCTGGCTCCTGCGATCGGGTCTCTGGGACGCTGGGGTGCTGCTGCGGAGCCCAAGGCTTCCCCGGCCTTGGGCGCCAGCGCGGTGCAGATCACAGGAGCGAGCCGACCTGGGGGGTCGGCTGGCTCCTGAGAGCGGGTCGCTGGGACACTGGGGTGCTGTGGTGGAGCCCAAGGCCAGGGAAAGCCGCCCTAGGCTTTCCCAGCCTTGATCGGGTAGCAGGGACGCTGGGTGCAGCCAAGCCCAAGGCCACCACCCAGGGCCAAGCCCGGACCCTGAAAGAAGGCAGAAGGCGGTGGCCACAGCCAAGGCCTGGGTCCCTGGTGCCGGCAGAAAACTGGTGCAGGCAGCCAGGTGAATGAAGGTCTATTGCACAAATCTTCGTGCAAACGGGCTACTAGTATATATATAACCATATATGATTTAAAGATTATAATACTTCTTATAATTATCTTAAGATATCAATTAGATTTTAAACTAGTTTTTGCATAGAAAAATTTTGGTTGGGATCACAGAATTAATCCTCTTTTTTAATTAGACCAGTAATAAGCAACTTATTTTGAATTCCTAATTATTAGAAAAAACACAACATTTTATTTTCTCAAAAATAAGTTCTTGTACTTTAGGCATATAATTACCACAACCATATAATTTCTCCTAATTTATTTTGTACTTTGAACTTTTAAAGCTGGCAAGTCAAATATATTTAGCATTTCCTAGATTAATAACACTTTATATTTCTAAGAAAAATACAAGATATAATCAATTAATAGCTTCAATTCTGTCCTCTAGGTTTTTTATGAGGCAAATTTAAACTTTACTTTTTATTTGACAGTAGCTCTGGAAAACCAGGTTTGGTTTATTTGAATGTAAATTACCACATTCTTCAAAGATGGATCCTGGCAGGAAACTAGATTACCTGTCTGCTGGGGGAAGGGCGTCTACAAAGGGTGTAGCCAGTTACCTGGGCTACTTAGATCTTTATAATTAATACATTATTTATCTATATTTCAACAATTTTTTGAGATTCAAATCCAATTCCAATTATTTTAAGGCATTTACTTTGGATAAATTCTATAACAGAGACAAATTTACTTATTTTCTTGAAGGCCTTAAAAGTTAACTTTGACTGAGGTTCATTAGCATTTTAAAAACTACTCTTTATTATGGAAATGCGAATCCTGTTGCTGGAATTAGCTTGAATTTCTTTCAAGAAGACTTTTTCACAGTTTTTTTTAGGAAAAAGAACCAGTTCTGGGTTTCTCATTTTCTATAGCTTTTGCAGAGATTCCAGCTGAAGACAATCTAAATGTCCGAAATCGGACCATGCGCGCATTCTGTCTTACAGCTAGGTTCTCTCCCCACCAGCACAGAAATTCCAGACACATTTCTAAATTTTTAAGACTTTTTCATGGCCAGAAAAGAAACTTTAAATTAGCATACTGGGAGAGTGGGCTTCTACATTGGATCACCACGTGTCTCTCCCTTCCCCCACATCCTGCTTACTTCGGGGAAAGTTTCAGCAACAGATCTGGCCGAATTTCTTTTCATGCTTAAAAGATAAAGACAGATCTCAAATTTTTTCTTTCTTTTTCACTTTCCGAAGTAATAACTAACACCCAATTTACCCAATATTTGCATTTCCCTGCAAGTTCTTTTATAATTTTTAAACAAAACCTTAAGTAATCTCATTGCAGTAGAGCAGATAGCCCTGCCCTCTCCTGCCACCTTTGAATTTCTCCACACCAGAGGCAGTTTCAGCAGTGGAGTTTCATTTCTTATTACAGATTTTAAATTCCACATACAAACTAAGATTTTAATTTGAACAAGAAACCACATTCTTTAAGTATGCAAACCAAAAGTCTATAATAAAGTTTACTTTATATTTATAACCTAATTCTTCCCCAATAGCCTGGCTGAAAAAGACATTCCCACCCTACTTACAGATCGTGACTCTGCAGTCAGTCTGTGGGCTTTGTGTGCGGTGAACCTCCCTCACCTTTTTTCGGTGAATTTTCCACACCTTTTCTCTCTTAGGCGAAAAATATCTTCTCCTCCACTTGTCCCACAGTCAGGCGCCAGATGTGGGAGCCCCTTTCACGTCCTGCATGGTTCAGGGTTCCAGTTCAGGGTTCGGGTTCTGGAGAAGGCTGCACACAAATGAAAAGAGACTAGAAAAGTATTAATTTGGGAATAATGGGGGGGCAGGTGGGAGCCTACCTCTAGTGGGAGGACTACCGCTAGGCTCTGGCCTTGCTATCCCTTTTATTGAGACTATGGGATACACCCATAGCCCTTAGGCAGGTAATAGGCAGATTATCATATCAGTAAGGTTTTACATGATTATTTGATGGGGAAGTTGCCTCAGTTACCATGGTCTCAATTAGATAGGGAGTGTTGGCTTTGACCATTCAGAGCTTCAAGGTTGACCAGCCATCTACATCTTTCTATTAGTGAGACAATGATCGGTTTCCGGCAGTCAATTTTCATATTACCTCTTTATTATATAGGATAACAGTCTGGGGTGGAAGATGGGGAGTAGGCATAAAGGGAATCCTGAAGATCAAGTAGAAATTTAGTGAATAAATGGATGGTGGCTTGGACTAAGTGGTTGTGTTATTGGTAGGGTGTTCTCCATGTCTCCACCTGTTGCTGGTGGAAGCAGGCTGTTGAGATGTCACAAGAAAAGTAATTTTCTGAGACTTGCATGGGATAATGATATTTATTTGCATGGAATTAAATCCCTGAGTTTCCAAGGGCCCATATCTCTCTGTCCCACCAAAGAAAAAGTCCAGCTGTGTCTTCAGCACAGCTAGGATTAAAACCATTGCCCAGAATTTCAGTTTCATGTTTTCACAGCACAGTTCAGCATCTGGCTAGCATAGCTTGTGTTCCAAGCTGTAGTCTACTACATGTGGGGTCTGTATGGCCATGAGTGATGCAGCTTCTTGGACCACATAGCTATGGAGGGAACATGGGTGAGTGCAAGGAAGCAGGACCAAAGCCAGATGAAAAAGAGAGAGAATTCTTTGGGGATTTTAACCTGAGATTCCATGAATTTGTAGTGGTTCTACCTGCTCTTGTAAACCCATGATTTCCAGGTTAGACTGACAGACAAGGATTTTCCCCTCGTCATCCTGACTTTACTGCACATGTGCTATCTCCCCTTTATTAGACCTCTTCCCCCAATGATCTGCAGGGAATGAACTCATGGTCCTTGAAGAATGCAACATTGCAGCTTCCTGGTGATGCTGCCCAAATGACATGCCTACAATGTCTGGCCTTTCCTTTGCTTTCTTCTTAGTATTAATAACTAGCTAATTACAATGGTAACAGTTGCAGTGGAATTGGTAAGAAATGGTCTGATGTGAGATATATTTTGAAGGTTATCAACATCTACCAAGATTTTACTATTCTTTATTTCCCAACTTTCCTTATTACCCCCAAATCTGCTTATAAAACTCTGCTTATAAAACTATGGTCTTATCTTTGCCTGGGAATACTTGACTGCTGAAATGTTAGACTTTATTATCCCACTTTCTGAATATAATAACCCCTAATCATTTTTATTCTCTCCTTCACTTCCTTATGCTGCACTCATATTTCACCTTATGAATATTGGTCTTTTGACTACATAGCTTCCTATCAGAATACCAGGCCCCTTTGATCTTTGCTTCTTCCATCAATCAGCCCAGACTGCATTATCCACCATCTTATTTACTATCTGATATCCACACACAAGACTGTTCTTTCTATTTACCTCTCCTAGAAACTCCCATACCTACAGTCTCAGCAAACTATCTCACCTCTTTCACAAGGGATTAATCTAGAATCTCTAAACATGTAATTCTATACTGATAAACTTACCTGCCCCCATATCCATTTTCCCTGTTTTGTATCTTCCTGTTACCTATGCCTATTCCAGTACAAATAACCCCTTTGCCTGTGCTCTGTATATTATCCTCTCCCATTTCAAAGTCTATCACATATTCCCTCCCTCGAGGTTTTTCAAAGAGTTTCTCCCTCAATCTTCTATTCTTTCTATCAACCATATAATATCCTACTTTCTATATAACCATTGTGTGGAAAAGTAATTCACCACTGTTTCTCGTTGTCTGTTCACTTTTCAACCTCCTTTGATTTGGTGTCCACTTATCACTCAACTGAAATTTATTTTGCTGGGGTCACAATAGGCCTTGCAATCACCTAACTGAAGGGACAAATTTTAGTGTTTAAATTAAAAATAAAGACCATACTTCCTTTGTCTAGCATACAAGGCCTTTGGTGATGTGGCCCCTATTTACATTTCTAGGATCATCTCCCTATCTCCCTCTATACATACTTTTCTCCAACCATGAGTTACAATTCAAGTGTACAATAATTTTGAGGGGCCCAACACTTTTATACAATGTTTTTCTTTACTGGAACTGTCTTGTTTACCTGATAAAATTTTGATTCAAGACTAGACTTGTCTGGCCAGTGCTGCTCAGTGGTTGAGCATCAACCTATGAACCAGGAGGTCATGGTTCAATTCCCGGTCAGGGCACATGCCCCGGTTGCAGGCTCAATCCCCTGTAGAGGGCATGCAGGAGGCAATTGATTGATGATTCTCTCACATTATTGATGATTCTATCTCTCTCTCCATCTCCCTTCCTCTCTGAAATAATAAAAATTATATATATATATATGACTAGATCTAATGTAATAACCAGATGAAACCTTACCAGCTCTCCCTTGACAAAGATGAAAAGATGAACACTTCCTATTCATATATAGCACTAATTGCATCGCTCGTAATATTTTATTTACAAGTCTTTTCCCCCTTCAGATTGTGAGATCTTGAGGGTAGGGAGGAGGCAACATTCTAATTCTCTATATCTTTATTTCCTCAGAACTTAGAACAACATATATTTGATGTTTAGTATATATTGATGAATATTAATTTTTATCAATAAACATTTATTCAGGATCTAAAATTCTCAGGCACTGTGCTAGGTAAATATACGTCAAACAAAGGTTATGACATGGTTTTGGCCCTCAAGCAGCTTCCAATCTAGTGAAGGTAACAGAATTAATAAAAAATATATAAATATATAAAAAATGGGGTATCCTACATTAAGTGCCAAATGGGTGATAAAGTCAAGTGCTATAGGACTACAAATGAAGGACTATGAAGAAGGAATAAGTAGTCTGGGTTTGATAGTCTCAGAAAGCTTGAATTTGGTGCCAAAAGACTGACAGAATTTTGTCCAATAGAGTAAAGAAATAGCTTCTTTTGACAGAGTATATGGAATAAATGATGATGCCAAGGCAGGGATGCATGTGCTATGTTCAGGGAACTGGGAATAGAAATATCCGATAAGAGAGGAAAGTTCAAGGCATAGTTCTACTACTTTCTCACTGTGTCATCTTGAGCTTCTTAACTACCAGTAAAGGAGATTATTATGTTACCTACCTTATAAGGCTGTTAGGAAAACAAATAAGTAAATAAATAAGTGTATGTGTGTGTGTGGGGGGGTGAGTGTGTACATGTGTGTCTCTGAACCATAGTAAGCACTATATAAGTACTTGTGTTATTATTATTATTATTAGGGAGGAAAGAGAGATAGGGAATATAGATTGAAGCCAGATTCTAGATGTCTCAAAATACTAGAGTGGTTCTTATTTCCATAGTAAGCACTATATAAGTACTTGTGTTATTATTATTATTATTATTATTATTATTATTATTAGGGAGGAAAGAGAGATAAGGGAATATAGATTGAAGCCAGATTCTAGATATCTCTAAATACTAGAGTGGTTCTTATTTTATCCCCTAGTTCATGGAACATTCTCCTTTGAGCAAGAGAGTTTCCCATATAAAATACTGTTTTAGGAAAATTGATGTGAGAGTATTGTATAGGATAGATTTAGAGGTAGAAAGATTACCATATTTTTCCGTGTATAAGACGCCCCCTATTTTTCTAATCCAAAATTAAGAAATCAATGTTTTAAACATAAAATAGAACATATTTTTATTTAGTAATTACTGCAGGTAATGTTTACATACCAGTACTATGATATTATGCAGCACATCACTTTATTCAGCCTCTGTTGCATCACTGCTCTCTTCTTCATCACTATTAGTTCTAGACATATCAATTTCTTCAACTTCTATTGTATCACTACTGTCCTCTGAGTCACTGTCTATATATGTGAGATCATCCTCATAAACTGGTGGCATTTTCTGAGCTAACTTTGTTTGTATTCTCATGGCCAACCCTTCTCTCCTCATGAAATTGAAGCACCATTTACCTTTCCTGTAAAATCAACAATGTTCATTTCACTTGCAAACATTCTTGCCTGACATTGAATAAACTTGGCTGACACACATAAGTCACTCTGATGCTGCTCCATAATTCAAGTCTTAAGCCTCTGCTCCAAGTATGCCCATTTTGCTGGTTTTCCTTTTAAGGCTTACTTCATTTTTGGCATCTTAAGGAATTGTTCTTCCTGTTTTCTCCACTGTCTGATTATACACTCAGTGGGAGGAGGTCCAAATTGCCTCTCTGCAGCTCTATTTCCATGCTCTTTTGCATAGCTGATTACATTCAGTTTGAATTTTGCAGAGTAAGACAATTGCTTACGGGTATTTGTAAGCGATTGTCTTACTCTTTTTTATTTTTTGATGTCTTTATGGGCTCAGAATGCTCTGGTCCCTGTTGCATCTGTGCACTCTCCACCTCCACCTCCAATTATGGCATCATCTGACATCATTAACCATAAGGCTCGTGATTGGAGGAAGCCTGTTTGACAAGGTATGGGCAGCTATGCACCTGAGTGGCTCCTTCCTCAGCAGACTTACGTGTAAAAGACGTCCCTCAATTTTCATTGTAAAGATTTTATTTTAAAAAATGGTGTCTTATACATGGAAAAATACAGTAGATAGTAAAATCTCTGATATTTCTTGCAGCAATATTTTTTTCTGATATATCTCCTTGGGCAAGGGAAACAAAAGAAAAATAAACAAATGGGACTAAATTAAACTAAAATAACTTGTTTCTTCAAAATCATGTAATCATTGATTTGGAACAAACCTTGGACATTCATTAGAGTTTTTCAGAGTGCTGACCCATAGTATGTCCTCAATTACTTGTTTCATTATGGACTTAATAAATGAATGAATGCATAAATACACTTCGTGCAAGAACCCTTCTACAAAGTTTCCTGCCAGGTGGTCTTCCACCCTCTGCCTGAATACCTCAATGACAAGAAACTTACCATCACCTGAGTAATCCATTCCAACTTTGAATATCTCTGATTATTAGAAAGTTTGGCCTAAGAGAACTAAAATGAATATCCTTATGGCTTTCACTTTTTTATGACTCCTCTTGGTAATGCTTGGAGTCATGAAGAGTAAATCTAATTCTTCTTTACTAGCCCTTAATATTTTGGAATACTACCATTATCTCAGCTTCCCACTCCAAGTTTTCTCCAGTCATATTGGCTCCAATATTTCTAACTTCTGCAGGATACTCCATATCAGGGGTCCTCAATCTTTTTAAACAGGGGGCCAGTTCACTGTCCCTCAGACCGTTGGAGGGCCAGACTATAGTTTAAAAAAAACTATGAACAAATTCCTATACACACTGTACATATCTTATTTTGAAGTAAAAAAAAAACGAAACGGCAAAAACACCCGCATGTGGCCCGCAGGCCATAGTTTGAGGATGCCTGCTCCATATAGATATACTTTTCCAGACTTACGATTTGTCACAAGTAAAGTAGGACTTGCATAGCATATTTTTGTTAACAATAATAACTAGTGTATCAAGTGTTTATATTTAACTAGTGTTAAGCATTTTACATGGGTTTTTCTCATTTAATACTTGCATTAATCCTATGAGAAAAGTATTATTATTACTACCTTAATTTTACAGATCTAGATGCTAGGCTTTTACTAGTTCCACCTATTCACTGTGTTGTTGTGTTTTATTTTGTTGCATTAGTTAATTCAAAGGATTCTTGTGGTCAATAAAATTATAGGTCGATCGAAGATGGCTGCTGATAGGAAGGCAGACTGCAAGATAGTGTGTGAGTGAGAAAACAAAGGGAGAGTGTGTGGTCACATGGGGAGTGTTTGTTGGTGAGTTAAGGGATAGCTATACTCCAGGAGACTGTGGGGGACTGTCAGACAGGGCTCCCCTGAACGGACAGAACCCACTGCTGCTGGGTTCCCTCCCAGAGCGACCAGCTAGGATTCGGAGACCGCGCCAACTTGAAGGGGAAAGTGGATGTTATCGGAAGCCTGAAAATCCCAGGAAATCTACAACTATGGCACCTACCGAACAGCTGCGAACCCGAGAACACCAGTTCCCAAGTGGCACAAGCATGAGGATTCAGAGGAGCTCTACACTCCACCACGGAAAGGTCAGATTTCGCCTGGGATAAGATGAGGTCTGTGGTCCCGGCAGGAGAGAGAAATGCATGCACTGCAGGAGCTGGAGACCTGGGGAAGTCTGCGCCTAGAAAAATTGGTGGCTGTTGGGGCTGGCGTGATCTGTGAATGTGGAAGGGGGTCCTCAGAGCTGCTAACAGAAGGGAACTCTAAAAAGCAACCCATTTTGATCTGGGCGCAAAAGGACAGCCTAAAAATTTTAAAAGTGTTCCGGCTGCTTAGAACCAAGGGGAAAAATGACTGCACAGACTTGTGTGCAGCCCCAGAGTTTGCACACTTACTCTGGATTTTTTTTCCCTCTTTAAATCCTTGCTTCTGTTTACTAAGCCCAATACATAGGATCACCCAATTGGGGACACTCTAAGAGACTGCCAGGGAGAGTTGTTTTTCGGGAAACTGGGGATCAGAGTGGGGAATAACCATCAGAGAACCAGCTCTGGGGCAACGCATTCCCCCAAACCAGTATTAAGTGCCACAGGGAAAACAAAATCTAAACACTAGCTAGAGAGGACCTATAGACCCGGAGGTCAATCCAAAACACTGCCACCCAGGGGTTGAATCACAAATTGACTCTTGTGTAAACACAAATAAACTGCCTGATTAAAAATCAGGACTGGCTTACAACACTGAGGAGCAGTGGAACTTAGGGAACTTCAATACTGGCCTGACTAGGAAACAAGTGTGCCAAACAGAACAGCAGAAGAAGTGAATGACCTTCACTACTGCACATTTTTATTTTTATTTGTTTCATCTTTTACTTAAGAAACTATTTTTTTCTTTTTTCCTCACTTAATTTTACCTTTTTAATTATTACATTTTTATTTTCAATCAGTATTATTACTACTACTATTTTACTTTTTTTTTTAAGTGTCATTTTATTTTCTCTTTATTTTACTTTGGGATTAGTGTCCTATATTCTATTTTCATATTTACTTTAGCATCATTTTACTCTATCTCAACTTTACCTTTATGCCATCACTCTCTTCCTCACTTTTCCCCTTTTGTTGTCCTGTTTCTCTTACCCTATTCCTGCTTTAGATTTTCCCTATTCTTTCTTTTTATGCCCTGATAAAATTTTACCCTACTTATATATCTAATTTCCAATCCCCTGCTCCAAGTCCATACACACCTCTCTCTTCTCTTTCTTCATTATTCAAAATTTTTTTCTCTCTGTCCTTTTGTTTTTGTTTGCTTGATTGTTGATTACATCAACTTTTATGCTTGTTTGTGAGATTCTTTCATTTTTTCTTTTTCTTTTTTAATTTATTTATTTTTTGTTTTTTGCTTCTGTTTTCCCTTGCCTCACTTGATATTAGTTGTTGTTTGTAGTTTGCATTCATCTCCAGGTATTTGTTGCTGGCATGTGTTGGGATTAGTGGCTGTTCTATTGGAGTTTTCTCCCCATATATATAGTTTTTCCCCTCTTCTTTCTTATTCTCTCTCTTTTCTCTCTCTCTCTCTTTTTTTTTTAACTTTTCCCAATTTCATTTTTGCATTCCTTTTTTCCCCTCTTCTTCTTTCCTTTTTATCCTCTAATTCGCCTTTCTCTGGTGGTCACCTTTATTTCGGGTTATTAATATCGTGAATACATTTGTGTTCAGTGCCTTGTGTGTTGTGCCTTGTTGTGTTGCATTTTGTGCCTTTAAATCAACTCAGGAGAGAGAGAATTACATAACCAGACATGCAGAAAAT
This sequence comes from Eptesicus fuscus, assembly GCF_027574615.1. Taxonomy (NCBI): domain Eukaryota; kingdom Metazoa; phylum Chordata; class Mammalia; order Chiroptera; family Vespertilionidae; genus Eptesicus; species Eptesicus fuscus. Next base: position 30,971,924 of record NC_072473.1, read on the forward strand.
AGAGAACATGGGGAGACAAAGAAACAACCCGCATATGAAAGGAAAGCAGGCATCACCAGAAACAGAAGTAAACAAAATGGAGGCAAGCAACCTGTCAGAGAAATAATTCAGAGAAATGGTTATAAGGTGGATGAAAAGAATGGAAGAAAATTCGACAATATGTGTAAGAACCAAGAGTAAATGAAGAAGAATAAAAAAGAAATGAAAAATGAAATCGCTGCCATAAAGAACTCAATAGAAAACATCAAGCGTAGACTAGAGGAAGCAGAGGACTGCACCAATAAGCTAAAAGACAAGGTAGGAAAAAATACCTAAGTAGAGGAGCTTCTAAAAAAAAAAATTAAATAACAGGAGGAGACCTGGATCTGGGTGATGCTGGGTCCCGGGTCCAGGTGAGGCCGTGCGCACCTAGGTCCAGGTGAGGCCATGCGCCCCTGGGTCTGGGAGAGGTCACACGGCCCTTGGTCCGGGGGAGGCCATGCGCCCCTGGGTCCGGGTGAAGCTGGATACCGGGTCCGGGTGAGGCTGGGTCCCGGGCCCGGGTGAGGCCACGCGCCCCTGGGTCCGGGTGAGGCCATGTGCCCCTGGATCCGGGTGAGGCCACACGCCCCTGGGTCCGGGTGAGGCCACGCGCCTCTGGGTCCGGGTGAAGCTGGATCCCGGGTCCAGGTGAGGCCATGTACCCCTGGATCCGGGTGAGGCTGGGTCCCGGGCCCGGGTGAGGCCATGCGCCCCTGGGTCTGGGAGAGGCCACTCGCCCCTTGGTCCGGGTGAGGCCATGCCCCCCTGGGTCTGGGTGAAGCTGAATCCTGGGTCCGGGAGAGGCCCTGTGCCCCTGGATTCGGGTGAGGCTGGGTCCCGTGCCCGGGTGAGGCCGTGTGCCCCTGGATCCGGGAGAGGCCGTGCGCCCCTGGGTCCGGGTGAAGCTAGATCACGGGTCTGGGTGAGGCCATGTGCTCCTGGATCCAGGTGAGGCTGGGTCCCGGGTCCGGGTGAGGCCGCACGCACCTAGGTCCAGGTGAGGCCACGTGCCCCTGAGTCTGGGAGAGGCCACGCGCCCCTGGGTACGGGTGAAGCTGGATCCCGGGTCCGGGTGAGGCCCTGTGCCCCTGGATCTGGGTGAGGCTGGGTCCCGGGCCCGGGTGAGGCCACGCGCCACCTGGGTCTGGGTGAGGCCACGTGTCCCTGAGTCCAGGTGAAGCCATGCCCCTGGGTCTGGCCGAGACCAAACCAGAGGGAGTCGGACCTCCGTTACCACCATTTGTGCACCATCCAGAGCTGAGGGGTCAGTGCTGACATGTACACATAAGGAACTGGTGGACATTGAAATTGGTTCTCAAAAGAACTGTATGTCCAGAAAGAAACTCACTACAGACTGATTCATTTGCCTGTCAGCATAACTATTATTGCTCGTCTCACATTCAGTTCTTATATCTCTAGTGACACATGATCTCGCTCATCTAGGGGAAATGATGAACAACATAGACTGATGAACAAGAACAGAACCAGAAACAAGGAGGCATCGATCGGACTATCGGGCCTCAGAGGGAGGATAGGGGAGGGTGGGGGGAGGGGGAAAGATCAACCAAAGGACTTGTGTGCATGCATATGAGCCTAACCAATGGTTAAGTTCAACAGGGGGTTGGGGCATCTGTGGGGAGGGGTGTGGTATGGGAATGAGGGGATGAGGACAAATATGTGACACCTTAATCAATAAAGAAATTTAAAAAAATAAAAAATAAAAAAATAAAATAAATAAAAAAAATAAAAAATTTTTAAAAAATAAAATAAAAAACAGGAGGAGAGCCTAAGGGAACTTTGGGTCAACACAAAACAAAACAACATCCACATAATAGGGATGCCAGAAGGAGAGGAAACTGAGCAAGGAATAGAAAACCTGTTTGGAGAAGTAATGACAGAAAACTTCCCTGATGTAGGGAAGAAAAAAGCCACACAAATCCAAGAAGCTCACAGAGTCGCAAGTAAAATGAACCCAAAAAGACCGATGCCAAGGCACATTGTAATTAAATAGGCAAACACCAATGACAAAGTAAGAATCTTAAAAGCGGCCAGAGGGAGACATAAAGTTACCTACAAAGGATCCCTCATCAGACTAGTGACTGATTTCTCAACAGAAATACATCAGGCCAGAAGGGAATGGAATGAAATATACAAAGTCATGCAAAGGAAGGGTCTGAATCCAAGAATACTGTACCCAGCAAGGCTATCAATTAAAAGTGAAGGTGAAATAAGGAGCTTCACAGACAAAAAAGGACTAAGGGAGTTTATTACCACAAAACCATCAATGCAAGAAATGCTAAACGGTCTGCTGTAAAAAAAAAAAAAACAGAAATAGGAAGCGAAGAAAGATTACAGGGGTAAAGAATAAAAATGGCAACAAACAAGTACTTATCAATAATAACTTTAAATATAAATGGATTAAATGCCCCAATCAACAGACATAGGGTAACAGATTGGATAAGAAAACATGACCCATATGTCTGCTGTCTATGAGAAACCCACTTCAGAAAAAAAGATTCACACAGACTGAGGGTGAAAGATAGACAAAGGTTTTTCAGGCGAATGGAAATGAAAAAAAAGCGGGGTAGCAATCCTTATATCTAACAAATTAGATCTCAAGGTGAAGGACATAAAAAGAGATAAGGAAGGCCCCTTATAATACTAAAGGGAACAATCCAACAAGAAGAAATAACTCTGGTAAACATATACACACCCAATACAGGAGCACCCAAATACATAAAAAAACACCTGGAAGATATCAAGGGAGAGATTGACAGCAATACAATCATAGTAGGAGACTTTAATACCCCACTATCACCATTGGCCAAATCCTCTAAAGAAAAAAATCAGCAAAGAAACATCAATCCTAAATGACTCTCTAGACCAGATGGAATTAATTGACATCTTCAGAACAGTTCACCCAAAAGGCACAGAATATACATTCTTCAGGGAGGAACCAAGATGGCGGCATAGTTAAACAACTAATCTGCTGCCTCACACAACAATTTCAAAAACACAACTAAAAGACAAAACGTCTACCACCCAGAACCACGGGAAAGCTGGCTGAGTGGAAGATTTACAACTACGAAGAGAAAGGAGCACAATCGCTGAAAAGCTGAGGTACGGAGGCACGCGAATCGGGCCGGCAGCGGTGGGCGGCTGGGTGCGCGGCTTTTCTTCAACCCGCAGGGAGACAAGCTCCCAATCACTCTGAAATCCAGTTTCTGGGGACACTCGGGGGACCCAGGCACCTACAGGGAGAAGCTGGACTCTCGGCCATCGGGTCGGAAAGTGAGAGTGACTTTTTTGCAGAGGTGTGCCCAGGAATCATTGTTTACTGCGCTGGAGCACAGGGCGCAGGGTCTTGGAAACGAGAAAGGCAGAGACGGCTGACGGCAGCCATCGCCGTTGGCCACGCCCCAGCCTAGTGACGCCCTGAGACCCCGCCCGCCCTGAGGCCCCGCCCTGAGGCCCCGCCCCGCACATTCTACAAACCTGCCCAGGCTCCACACAGCGGCTTTTGCATATAAATGGCCTGTTCTGTGGCAGCTTAACCAACTGCAGCTCCAGACTGCTCCAAAACCGCCCAAGCAAAGGAAGAGAAAACTAGCCCTTGCTGTAGAGCCTGCTGGGGGACACACAGTACACAAGGGTACACCAAGAGTGTCCACCTCAAGTAACTGGGAGGCTGACCTGTTGAACCAATAGGACACCTAGTACACAAAACTACCCTACCAACTTAGGGAAGCAGAGAATATGAGAAGGCAAGGAAACAGATCACAAACCAAAGAAATGGAGGGGAACAAGCGACTGGACATAGAGTTCAAAACCACGGTTATAAGGTTTTTCAAGAATTTCATGGAAAAGGCCGATAAATTCAATGAGACCCTTGAGGATATGAAAAAGGACCAACTAGAAATTAAACATACACTGACTGAGATAAAAAATATTATACAGAGACCCAAAAGCAGACTAGAGAATTGCAAGAATCAACTCAAAGATTTGGAATACAAAGAGGCCAAGGACACTCCTCCAGAGAAGCATGAAGAGAAGAGAATTCAGAAAGTTGAAGATAGTGTAAGAAGCCTCTGGGACAACTTCAAGCGAACCAACATCAGAATTATGGGGGTACCAGAAGAAGAGAGAGAGCAAGATGCTGAAAACCTATTTGAAGAAATAATGAACGAAAACTTCCCCCACCTGATGAAAGAAATAGACTTACAAGTCCAGGAAGCACACAGAACCCCAAACAAAAGGAATCCAAAGAGGACTACACCAAGACACATCATAATTAAGATGCCAAGAGCAAAAGACAAAGAGAGAATCTTACAAGCAGCAAGAGAAAAACAGTTAGTTACCTACAAGGGAGCTCCCATACGATTATCAGCTAATTTCTCAACAGAAACCATGCAGGCCAGACGGGAGTGGCAAGAAATATTCAAAGTGATGAATAGCAGGAACCTACAACCAAGACTACTCTACCCAGCAAAGTTATAATTCAGAATTGAAGGTCAGATAAAGAGCTTCACAGATAAGAAAAAGCTAAAGGAGTTCATCACCACCAAACCAGCATTATATGAAATGCTGAAAGGTATTCTTTAAAAAGAGGAAAAAGAAGAAGAAAAAGATAAAAATTATGAACAACAAATACATATCTATCAACAAGTGAATCTAAAAGTCAAGTGAATTAAAAATCTGAGGAACAGAATAAACTGGTAAACTTAATAGAATCAGAGGCATAGAATGGGAGTGGATTGATAATTCTCAGGGGGAAAGGGGTGTCTGTGTGGGGAGTATGGGAAGAGACTGGACAAAAATCATACACCTATGGATAAGGATAGCGGGGGGGGGGGGGAGGTAAGGGCAGAGGGGGGGTGGGAACTGGGTGGTGGGGAGATATGTGGGGAAAAAGGAGAAACAATTGTAATCTGAACAATAAAGATTCATTAAAAAAATAAAAAAATAAAAAAATACCCCCCCCAAAAAAAAAAAGAATATACATTCTTTTCAAGTGCACATGGGTCATTTTCAAAGATAGCCCATATAGTGGGTCACAGGCAAAGTCTCTTCAAATTCAAGAAGATAGAAATCATACCAAGCATCTTCTCAGATCAGAGTGGCATAAAACTGGAAATCAACTACAATAAAAACAATCCAAAAAAATAAAACACATGGAGAATAAATAGCATACTATTAAACTATGACTGGGTTACCAGAGAGATCAAAGAAGAAAAAAAAATCATGGCAACAAACTACAATGAAAACACAACAATCCAAAATCTATGGGACACAGCGAAAGCAGTCTTGAGAGGGAAGTTCATAGCTCTACAAGCCTACTGCAAAAAAAAAGAAAAAAAAGAAAAGAAATAATGGTAATAAATTACCTAATCCTACAACTCAAATAGAAAGAGATCAACAAGAAAAGCCCAGTGTAAACAGAAGGAAGGAAATAATGAAGATCAGAATAGATAAACAACATGGAGACCAAAAAGCAATACAAAAGATCAACAAACCAAGAGCTGGTACTTCGAAAGGATAAACAAGATTGATGAACCTCTAGCCAGGCTCACCAAGAAGCAAAGAGAGAGGACCCAAATAAACAAAATCAGAAATGAAAGAGGAAAAATAACAACAGACCCCACCAAAACACAAAGAATTGCTAAAAAATACTATGAACAATTCTATTCCAACAAACTGGACAACCTGGAAGAAATGGACATATTCCTAGAAAAATACAACATTCCAAAACTCAATCAGGAAGAATCTAAACATCTCAACAGGCCAATAACTATGGAAGAAATTGAAGCAGTCATCAAAAAGCTGCCAGCAAACAAAAGCCCGGGGTCAGACAGCTTCACAGGGGAGTTTTACCAAACATTCATAGAAGAACTAAAACCTATCCTCCTCAGACTATTCCAAAAAATTCAAGAGGAAGGAACACTTCCAAGCTCATTCTATGAAGCCAGCATCACCCTAATACCAAAACCAGATAAATACAACACAATGAAAGAGAATTATAGGCCAATATCCCTCATGATCATAGATGCCAAAATCCTCAACAAAATTCTAGCAAATCGGCTCCAGCAGTGCATCAGAAAGATCATACACCATGACCAAGTAGGATTTATCCCAGGTATGCAAGGATGGTACAATATCCACAAATAAATAAACGTTATATATCACATAAAGAAATTGAGAGTTAAATATCACATAGTCATATCAATTGATCGGGAAAAAGCATTTGACAAAATCCAACACCCTGATTGATAAAAACTCTCAGCAAGTTAGGAAAATAAGAATCATAACTCAACATAATAAAAGTCATATATGATAAACCCACAGCCAACATCATACTCAATGGGCAAAAACTAAAAACATTTCCCTTAAGTACAGGAACAAGACAGGGTTGCCCTCTCTCACCACTCCTGTTTGACATAGTACTGGAAGTATTAGCCATTGCAATTAGACAAAAAGAAGAAATAAAAGGCATCCAAATTGGAAAAGAACAAGTAAAGCTGTCCTTATTTGCAGATGACATGATATTGTACATAATAAAAACAAAAAACTCCATTAAAAAACTATTAGACTTAATAAATGAATTCAGCAATGTAGCAGGATACAAAAGTAATGCCAAGAAATCTAGGGCATTTTTATACACCAATAGTGAACTTACAGAAAGAGAGACTAAAAAAGCTATCCCATTTACCATCACACCAAAAAAATTAAGATACCTAGGAATAAACTTAACTAAGGAGGTAAAAGATGTATACGTGGAAAACTACACAACACTGAAAAAAGAGATAGAGGAAGACATAAACAGATGGAAGAACATACCATGTTCTTGGATTGGTAGAATCAACATCATTAAAATGTCCATACTACCCAAAGCAATCTATAGATTCAATGCACTCCCCATTAAAATACCAATGGCATATTTCACAGACCTAGAAATAACTCTCCAAAAATTCATCTGGAATAAAAAAAGACCCCAAATAGCCACAGCAATCCTGAGAAAGAAGAACAAAGTAGGTGGGATCTCAATACCAGATTTCAAGCTGTATTACAAGGCCACTGTTCTCAAAACAGCCTGGTATTGGCACAAGAACAGACATATAGACCAATGGAATAAAAAAGAGAACCCAGATATCAACCCAAACCAATATGCTCAATTAATATTTGACAAAGGAGGCATGAACATACAATGTAGTCAAGACAGTCTCTTCAATAAATGGTGTTGGGAAAACTGGACAGATACATGCAAAAAAAAATGAAACTAGACCACCAACTTACACCATACACAAAAATAAACTCAAACTGGATAAAGGATTTAAACCTAAGATGGGAAACCATAAAAATACTAGAGGAATCCACAGGCAGAGATATCTCAGACATATGCCGAAACCCCTTGGGCAATGGAACTAAAGAGAAAATAAATAAATGGGACTACAACAAAATAAAAAGCTTTTGCACAGCAAAAATAAAAACAAGAAAAACCATCAACAAAACAACAAGAAAGCCTACTGTATGGGAGAACACATTTTCAAATGGTATCACTGATAAAGGTTTAATCTCCAACATCTATAGGGAACTTATACAACTTAATCAAAGGAAGATAAATGATCCAATTAAAAAATGGACAATGGACCTAAATAGAATCTTTTCGAAAGAAGAGAGAAGGAAGGCCAAGAGACATATGAAAACATGCTCAAAATCTCTAATTATCCTAGAGATGCAAATCAAAATGACAATGCAGTACCATCTCACACCTGTCAGAATGGCTATCATCAAAAAATCAACAAACAACAAGTGCTGGCAAGGATGCAGAGAAAAAGGAACCCTCGTGCACTGCTGGTGGGAATGCAGACTGGTGCAGCCACTGTGGAGAACAGTATGGAGTTTCCTCAAAAAACTAAAAATGGAACTTCCAATTGACCCAGTAATCCCACTTCAAGGAATATATCACCAGAAACTAGAAACACCAATCAGAAAGGATATATGCACCCCTATATTCATAGCAGCACAGTTTACCATAGCTAAGATTTGGAAACAGCCTAAATGCCCATCAGCAGATGAGTGGATTAGAAAACCATGGTACATCTACACAGTGGAATACTACGCTGCTATATAAAAGAAGGAACTCTTACCATTTGCAGCAGCATGGATGGACCTGGAGAGCATTATGTTAAGTGAAATAAGCCAGGCAATGAAAGAAAAATACCACATGATCTCACTCATTTATGGAAAATAAAGAACATTATAACCTTATGAACCAAAAGATAGATACAGAGGCAGTAAAACACTAAACAGACTGTCAAATTATAGCAGGAAGGCTGGGGAGTGTTGGGGAAGGGGGGAAAGAGATCAACCAAAGGACTTGTATGCATGCATTTAAGCACAACCAATGAACACAAGACATTGCGGGGGTTGGGATGAGGGCATGCTACAGGGGGTAGGGGAGGCTGGGGGAAGGTCAATGGGGAAAAAAAGGAGATATATGTACTACTATATGTAATACTTTAAACAATAAAAAATAAAATAAAAATAAATAAATAAATAAATTATAAATCTTTTCCTGATTAATTGGTGCAAATTCTCTGATTTTCTAAACTAAACATAGAACTTTATATGTGTAAGTATTAAATTTCTTATCAGTTTCATACTGTTTTTTTTCCTCTTCATTTTTTTCTGGATGGGGGTGCATTTTTTTCTAGCATTTTTATAAAATTATATTTTGATCTATATAAACATTTGATGTCTTTTGCAATATTAATTTAACATTGAGAATGTTAACTACCTTTCCCAGATTTGTTTTTTTTCTATACATGATAAATTTGCCTCTGCATCTTTATCCAAATAATAATAAAAAAGCTAAAGAGAATACATCATAAACAAGAGTTCTGTAGCACATTTAATAAGTCTTTTCAGAATAACCCAAATCAATACTGCATGGGTTCACTTTTAAAATACACATAACTACTATTCACCTTTCATTTTATCATCTTATTGACTAGGACATTATGAGAAAATTTGTAAAATGACTTGTTGAGAATATGATATACTATATCTGGGACATTCCCTTTTCTACCTCATCAAGAAAGGATATGAGACTCATTTGGCGTGACTTGTTACCAATAGGCCTTTGCTGTCTTCTAGATCTCTTATGAGTATGAATAAATCACCTATAATATTATATTATTCTATTTTTAATAGATCAAGATTAAATTTATTGGTTGATAATTCCCAGAATCTAACTCTTCAGTCTTTTGGCATCTTTACAGATTTTTATGATTTGCTCAAGATTATTGACCCTGGTTCAGCAATCTAATCAGTAAATTCTATTTAATTTATCTGAATTTGAGTATTAAACCTACAAAAGGAGGCTCAGTGATATCTTGCTATTGTTGCCTGTCTCTTAGGCTTCATTGCTGTCTTTACTTCAAAGATATAGTCTGATTTTTTATATGAACAGCCTAGTTTCCATTCTGTCCTGTCTTATTTCTCACTGGGCAAGACAAATAATTTCTCTTTGGCAATTATCAGAACAAAAATAGATTCTAAACTAGAATGTTCTCAAGATGAGAGCTTTTTTTGGTACTTAGTGGCATAATCTCTCAGCTTTATTTGCAATTAAGATAAAATAAAGCTAATATCATCTAATCACATAAACACATTAAACAAATGTGATTCTGTAAACCATTGTAAATCAAAATCTACTATGCTAACAAGGGAAGAAAATAGTGGAGTGCAGGAAAGTCACCAAAGTGAAAAGTCAGACACCAAAACTATACGAAGCAAACCTATTAAAATAACAAAAGAGTCTCAAAAGCAATCAAGAAAAAACTGTGAGACTCAATAAAGATCGTGTAGTTGATGATGAATGGACACTAGAAGGAGCAACTATCTAAAAAATTTATTTGATTGGTTGCCTCCTGCATGAGCCATGACCTGGGCCCTGGCCAGGAAGTGAAAAATAATTGAAATATTAAACATTTCAGAAGTCAAAACAATGGATTTAAGCCCTAGCCGGTTTGGCTCAGTGGATAGAACATCGGTCTGCAGACTGAATGGTACCAGGTTGGATTCCAGTCAAGGGCACATACTTTGGTTGCAGGCTCTGGCCCCTGTCGAGGCACGTGCAACCATTTGTTGTGTCTCTCTCATATTGATGATTCTCTCTCTCTGTCTCTCCTTCTCTCTTCCACTCTCGCTCTAAAAATCAGTGGAAAAATATCCTCAGGTGAGAATTAACAAGCAAACAAACAAATATAATGATAGATTTAAGAACAGTGGAGATGAAAATTTAAAGGAATCAAAAGAAATCAGAAGTTAATTCTTGGACATGCAATTTCCACAGTAGTAACATTAGCATTTTTCTCCCTATAATCTCCTTTTTTAAATTCTAAAGTGATGAATAATGTACTATATCTGCAAATAATTGTATCTTATAATTAATTCATCTGCAAACGAGTCACAATGAAATAATAATGTAGTAATATTAATGAGTGTGTCATATGACTTAATGACAGGAGCATGAAGAAGTATATAGTGAGAAAGTGAATCCCAAAGCAAGATGGCAAGCAGTTCTATTCCATTTGGCCCCAGACCACCAGTGAAAACTTAAATTATGGTGTCTTAATCTTTCTAACACACACATAAACACATACATATACTATTACTTTATTTCTGATTTCCAGGAACCCCATAATCTTTTGGTCTCAGATGCAGAACCCTACATATAATTATCTGAAGTTTACCCTCCTTACCTGTTTCTTCAAATTATCTTACCCTAAATCCGTGGTGGGCAAACTGCGGCTCGCGAGCCACATGCGGCTCTTTGGCCCCTTGAGTGTGGCTCTTCCACAAAATACCACGGCCTGGGCGAGTCTATTTTGAAGAAGTGGCATTGGAAGAAGTTTAAGTTTAAAAAATTTGGCTCTCAAAAGAAATTTCAATCGTTGTACTGTTGATATTTGGCTCTGTTGACTAATGAGTTTGCCGACCACTGCCCTAAGTTATTCACATTAATGGAGAGAAGCTTTGATTATCTTCTCTTTTGGGGAATCTGCATTATTACTTTTTCTTTTTTAAATTGATTTTAGGAAGAAGGGAGAGGGAGAGAGAGACAGAAACATCAATGATGAGAGAGAATCATTGATTGGTGGCTTCCTACATGCCCCACACTGGGGATCGAGCCCACAACCCAGGCAGGTGCCCTGACCAGGAATACTAACAAAACCATGACCTTCTGGTTCATAGGTCAATGCTCAACCACTGAGCCATGCATCATTATTTTTTTCCATGAACACGAATATTTGAAAGATGACAGCACTATTTAACTACTATCCTAGCTTTATATCCTTTCATATATGGCTGCACTTTCACAAGACCTTTTGCTAAGCCATAAGATCTGATAATGTTTAAAAGGAGAGGCTTAGCATGGATTTTTGTAAAATACATGATTATGGTTGTGCCTACCTGAGATAAATGTCTGATGTGTTATTATTTGCAGGAACCTAATAAAAACCGGCTGAGAATATGTTTGGGTGTGGCACACCATCAGCTACTAGTAAATACTAAAAAATTTGTCTGGAAATCGCTCTTAATGTGGTAGAACATACAAACTGGAAACAAATGTCTAATGAAATGTTTGGTAGGACAAAGACAATTCTTACATTTAAGAACTCACCCTATAGAATAGTGACCTAACTAGCTCCTTACTAAAATATTTATTTGTTTGTATGGAAGTTGTGGGTTAATCTTCTGACTAGTAAATTAATATAAATTTTTTAAGAATACAGATTTTTTTAAAATTTGGTGAGCCGTTCCAGGAGCTATTCTGAATATTGAATAAATATTATGTCTTAGGTCAAAATTTAGGAAAATGAGATAATGCTTAGACATATGGAAGAAATCAAATGACTATTGGTCAATATTATCTGATTCAAATATAATTTTTAAGGTTTAGTTTTCAATATTCTTATAGACAATCATTGTACTAAATCCATGTCACTGTAACAGATAAGCATTACAAAATAGCCTCCAGTAAACTTCCTATTTCAAAACAAACAGAAACATTAATTTAAAATAAAACATTTTTCACCTGTCTATGAGGTTGCATTTTATTTTTTAGAATAGATTTTTTTCAAGCTTGTTCTGACTACCCACATTTGATTACATTTGTTTCTTTAATCTGTATTTCAGTGCTAAAATGAATAAAATAGGCTGTTGACCTCTTTCAAAATAATTATCTTTTCAGTGATTTTTAGAAGCTAATAAAATCAAGCTAGAGATATGGCACTAGGAAAAAGGAGAAGCTAGATAAATACTATCTTTAGAATTGAATTCTTTCAGCAGTACTGAAAATAGCAATAGCCATGATGAGAAAAAATTAATAGTCATTTATTTCCTTTCTCATTAAGTACAGCACATGAGGCACTTAATTCAACAGCCTGGTGGCTGCATAGATAAATATAACTAGTGACCCAGTGCACGAAATTCGTGCATGGTGGGGGGTTCCCTCAGCCCAGCCTGCCCCCTCTCACAGACTGGGACCCCTCAGGGGATGTCCTACTAACAGCTTAGGCCCATGGGGAGTGGGCCTCAGCCACAGTCTGGTCACCCTCTGTGGGAGGCAACCTGGCTGATCAAGGAAAGGCGCCAGCCCCATTACCCCACTGCTGCAGCCACTGCCAGCCACTGCAGCCGCCAAGGTGTTTTCATCAACATGGACTCTAGTCCCTTCACTGTGAAAAAAATGACAACTTTCTTTAGGCATTTTTAAGATGTATCTTTCATAGGATATGACATTTCTTTTTTTTTTTTTTTATCCTCACCTGAAGATATGTTTCCATTGATTTTTTAGAGAGTGTGGAAGAGAGAGGGAGAGACAGAGAGAAACATCAATGTGAGAGGGACACTTTGATTGGTTGCCTCCTGCATGAGCCATGACCTGGGCCCTGGCCAGGAAGGAACCTGTAACCTAGATACATGCCCTTGATCAGAATCAAACCCGGACCCTGCAGTCAGCAGGCTGAGGCTCTATCCACTGAGCCAAACCAGCTAAGGCAGAATATGACATTTCTTAGCTCCTCCAGCAGTGGACCTTCGTTTTTGCCTCCAGGAGTGTGGTTGAAAAACCCTAGATCACCTTCTTGGATTCTTATAACCCAACTTACCAAGAACACTGCAAGTGGTGGCATTCAGGGAGCTTAGCCAATGAGCAGTCAGAAAACATATTTACTCTTGAACTGGTTTTGCTCTGTGGATAGACCGTGGGCCTGCAGAATGAAGGGTCCCAGGTTTGATTCCTGTTAAGGGCACGTACCTTGGTTGTAGGTACATCCCCAGTGGGAAGTGTGCAGGAGGCAGCTAATCAATATTTCTCTCTCATTGATGTTTCCGATTATCTATCCCTCTCCCCTCTTCTCTGTAAAAAAATAAATAAAATATATATTTTTTAAAAAGGTGTTTCCTCTGCAGCTCAAGTGGCCCCTGCGTTGTGTCCACTAGGCTAGGGCAATGTTCCTGCCACCCAGTGGTGGCTGCCAGGATCTCCACACACCCAAGAGGCCAGCAGCCAGCCCCCCATCATGGGCGCCGGGTTGGAGGCGTGGATTTGAACTGCCGCTTGGTGCCAGAGCACGCACAAGTGGCTGGGGGCGGGGTGGGAACATCCCTGTCTCCGAACGCCCCTGAGGCCAGCAGCCAGCCCCGTAATGGGGCCCAGGCTGGGGGGCATGCAGGGACCCCCGGGCCACATGTGGCGGTGGCCGCCAGAGTCTCTGCATGCCCCAGAGGCCAGCAGCCAGCCCCCTGTCATGGGCGTCGGGCTGGGGGTGTGGACCCAAACTGCTGCTTGGCGCCGGAGCATGTGCAAGCGGCTGGGGGCCTGCACCCATAGGCCCGGAGTGACTGGGTGGAGTTCTGGGACTCCTGCCACTCAGGGCCTAAGCAGGGGCCTACAGGCTAGAAGTAGCCTGGGTCCTGAGGATGTTCCCGGAACCCAGGCTGCTCAGCACCTGCGTATGCAAATTAACCACCATCTTTGTTGGGTTAATTTGCATACTCGCTCTGATTGGCTGGTGGGCATAGCAGAGTGATGGTTAATTTGCATGTTTCTCTTTTATTAGATAGGATAATGACTATTATGCAGAAATCTTTCCCTGTAATAACATCCAAACTCAACTTTCATCTTGGGCCATTTCTCCTAGTGAACACATAATTAGCATAAGTTACTATATCTATTTTTCTCTACACATATGTGCATCATAATATGTCATGAATTTGTCTTCTACTCTCCTAGATTATTTTTAAAAATTAAGGAAAGAGATATGCTATATTGAACACATTCAAAAAATGGCAGCTATTATTAGTGGTACTTACACCTGATGGAGTAGTGTTCAATATTCAATATGTTCTCCTTAAAGAATGAAATTTATGTTTATTTTCCTTGGTGAACGAGGCAGGCACACTCATATACTGATTGTAGATGTACAATTTTGTGTGCTTCCAAATAACAAATAAAAAAATTTTTTCTCAGCCAAATGCAATGTCTTTTATGAAAAATACAGTAGTTTGAAACCCTCAGAGATATAGCTCTCAGTCTTATATTATATAGAGAGACTTAAAGTCCTGAGACAATGAATAACTTTCCTTTGGTCACTGAACTGGCTAGAGACAGAGCTCAGATAAGAACGTGGGATTCCTTTTTTTAAATTTGAATTATATTTTTAATTTTCAATTATAGTTCACGTACAATATATTAGTTTCACGTTACACCCCAGTAATTAGACAATATATAACTTATTAAGTGATCATTCCAATAAATCTCATACCCATCTGACACCATACATAGTTACTACAATATTATTGACTATATTCACTATGCAGTACTTTACATCCCCATTACTATTCTGTAACAATTTGTACATCTTAATCCCTTCAACATTTCACTCAACCCCCCAAACCTCCTCCCATCTAGCAATGATCAAAATGTTCTCTGTATCTATGATTATTTCTGTTCTTGTGTACTTATTTTGTTTTCTAGATTCAATTGTCGGTAGATATGTGTTTATTGCCATTTTATTGTTCATATTTTTTATTTTTTTCTTCTTCGTAAAAAAAGACTTTTGAACATTTCATGTAATGCTGGTTTTGTGCTGATGAACTCCTTTACCTTTCTTGTCTGGGAAGCTCTTTATCTGACTTTTAATTCTAAATGATAGCTTTGATGGGTAGAGTAATCTTGGTTGTATATCCTTGTTTTTCATCACTTTGAATATTTCTTGCCAATCCCTGATGGCCTGCAAAGATTTTGTTCAGAAATCAGCTGACAATCTTATGGGAGTTCCATGTAGGTAACTGATTTTCTATTGATGCTTTTATGTTTGTCTTTAACCTTCAGCATTTTAATTATGATGTATCTTAGTGTGGGCCTCTAGAAGTTCATCTTATTTGGTACTCTTTATGCTTTCTGGACTTATATATCTACTAGAGGCCTAGTTCATGGATTTTTGCACTAGTGGGGTCCCTCAGTCTGGCCTGCACCCTTTCGCAATCTGGGACCCCTCAGAAGATGTTGGACTGCAGTTTTTGGCTCGGTCCCCACAGGCCAGGGCGAGGGACCCCACCGGTGTAAGAATCCATGTACCGGGCCTCTAGTATGCATATAAGATATTTGGTTAATCTCTTCCTGCCCTCCCCCCTCTCCCCTTTCCTCTTAGATTCATCAGCCTGTGAATTGAGCATCTGCCCCCTGGTGGTCAGTGCGTGTCATAGCTACTGGCCGAACAGTAGAATGGTTGCTTAGGCTTTTATATATATAGATTAGAGGCCCAGTGCATGAAAATTCATGCACTGGAGGAGGCATCCCTCAGCCCAGCCTGCCCCCTCTCACAGTCCGGGAGCCCTCAGGGGTGGGAGGTGACCCAGTGATCAGGGGAAGGCTATGCCCCCATCACACCTCTGCTGCTGCCACTGCCAGCAGTGCAAGCCTCAGCCGGCCCTGGTTACCTGAGCCTCAGGTGGCCCTGGGTGGTTGGGCAGCTGCCATCTGAGGCTTGCCTGCACCTCGGGCATTTGCTGGGAAGTCACCATCCAAGGCTTGCCTGCACCGCGGGCTGGCCCTGGGTGGCTGAGGGCGGGTCTGGCCGCACCATGTGCCTGCTGCCCCCACCAGCTGGGTTGAAAGGACTGTGGAACTCAGGCGGCAGGCACAAGGAGTGGCCAGACCTACCTAAGGGTGGCTCCAGCCACACCCCACGCCTGCCACCCATCCCCCACGGTGGGGCTGAAAGGACTTGGAGACTCTGGAGGGGCTGAGGGGACTGGGCACCTCCATCTTGTGGCTATGGGCACCGCCATCTTTGTGATGGTGTGACGGTCAGTTTGCATATTCCCTCTTTATTAGATAGGATTTTCTTAACCAGATTAAGAAAGTTTTCCATCATTATTTTTTCAAATAGGTTTTCAATTTCTTGCTCTTTCTCTTCTCCTTCCAGCATCCCTATCATGTGCATGTTGGTACTCTTGTAGTTGTCCCAGAGGCTCCTTACACTATCCTCATTTTTAAAAATTCTTTTTTCGCCGAAACCGGTTTGGCTCAGTGGATAGAGCGTCGGTCTGCAGACTGGAGGGTCCCAGGTTCGATTCCGGTCAAGGGCATGTACATTGGTTGCGGGCACATCCCCCGGTGGGGGGTGTGCAGGAGGCAGCTGGTCGATGTCTCTCTCTCATTGATGTTTCTAGCTCTCTATCCTTCTCCCTTCCTCTCTGTAAAAAATCAATAAAATATAAATAAAAATGAAAATAAAAATTCTTTTTTCTATTTGCTGTTCTGATTGGCTGTTTTTAGCTTCCTTATTTTATAAATTGTTTATTTGATTCTCGGCTTCATCTTCTTTATTGTTGATTCCCTGTAAATTATACTTCATTTCTGATTGTTTTTTTAATAGCTTCCATGTCCCTTTTTAATGCTGTTGAAGTTGTCACTAAGTTAATTGAGCAGCCTTATAACCAGTATTTTGAACTGTGAATCTAGCAGATTGCTTGTTTCCCTTTTTTTTAGTTATTTTTCTGGAGTTTTATTCTGTTCTTTCATTTGGGACGTGTTTCTTTGTCTCCTCACTTTGACAGCCTCCTTGTGTTTGTTTCTATGTATTAGGTAGAGCTGATAGGTCTCCTGGGCTTGGTATAGTGGCCTTATGTAGTCAGTGTTCTGTAGGGTCCAGTGGCACAGCTTCCCCAATCATCAGGACTGGGCACTCCATGTGCATATTCCCCATGTGTGGGCTGTGTACACACTCCTGTTGTAGTTGAGCCTTGATTGTTATTGGCATGTCAATAGCATGGATTTTTCTCCCAGGCTGATTGTCCAAAGACAAGGACTGGTTGTGACCACTGACCACCATGGAGAATCAACTGTGCAGGGACCCACCTCATGGAGCAGAACTTACTTCAGCAGGGCTCTGGTGCCCACTGAGTCTACCCCTTCAGTATGTCACTTGCATAGGTGGTTGGATCATACTTAGATGTGGTCTGAAGCTGTCTACCAGGTGCACTATGTGGCCTTCTGGGAGGTGCAGGCCAAGGTCAACCACCACATATGGTCTTCCCATCCTCCCACTTCCAGCATGTACTATGAAGCAATCTTCAGATGATTGCTTCTTTTCCTGGGCTTGGAGGTACCCAGGAGAGGCCAAGCTGTGAACCAGTTGTTGCTACTCCTTGGCCTGGAACCACTTATGATGAGGTACAGGGCACATTGAGGCCAGATGCTGCTTGTTTGAAACATTTTAGGAAAATCAGAAGCATGAAACAAGATAGGCCATTTTTATGGAAAATCCACTGAAAACAGCTTGGGTGGGCCCCTAGGTTGGGTGAGACAGGGTATCAGGGAATCACCAGGGCAAGGCAAAACTTGTTAGCCAGGTTGATGAAGACTCAAATATGGCCCCACCTGCTGGGTCTGTGGGGAACGGGATTCTCAGAAAAGTGAGCAGCACTTTTGTTTGGCAGAAAGCTGCACCTCCATCTCTCACCCTGATGCCACATAATTCAGTTCCTCTCATTTGTCCTTGGTGCCTTTTGAGCTGCTGCCCCAGTGCTAGAGATCAGAGTGAGTGAGTCTGAGTAAGTTCATGCTCAGGCCACTTAAGAGGAATGTCTGAAACTCCAGCAGTGCTCTTCCTGACACTGGAACCATGGTCTGGGGGTGGGGGGCTGGTGTTGGGCTAGAACCCTTCATTCCTCCAGGGGGATCTCAGAATCTGAGATATCCCTCTCAATTTTTACCCACCACACATGGATGTGGGACCAGCCTGTTCCTTGTTTCTGCCCCTCCTACCAGTTTCCATATGGCTTTTTCTTTAAATCCCTGGTTGTAGGACTTCCATTCAGCTAGATTTCAGGCAGTTCCAAATGATGTTTTTTTTTCACAGTTTAGTTGTAATTTTGATGTGGTTGTGGAAATAAAACATATTTTAAACAAAATAAAGTATATACTTTTACTCAGTTCAGCTAATTTATTCTAGGGACATAATTATAAAAAACACAAAGACTTCATTACAGAAATATTTATGAAAGTTGTTTTTATAATATTAAAGTAAATGTTTAACAATAGAAGATATGCTGTTTAAAGTATGATATAATTTTATTACATGGCTATTAAAATCTTAAAATGTAATATGTATTGGGATTGAAATATTTATGAAATATTGCTGGTTTAAAAGTAATAAGATAGTATGTTCATGTGATACTATTTGTTTTTAATTTTCTATGTATATGCATAAATTAGACTTGAATGATATTTGTCTCTAAGTAGTGAAATTATGCATGATTTATATTATTTTTTCATTTCGATGTTTTCCCAATTTTCTGCAATAAGCATGAATTATTTTAGAAATCAATAAAGGGGAGGACATAGAAATTTGTATCTTTTACCAATGAAACCTTGCCATGGAAGATGCCTAGAAGAGGCATATGTCTGCTGGCGGGTTGCTACCTTAAGTTTCTGATTCCCTCATTCAAGCCAGGATCCTGATAAATTACTCACTGGCTATCCCCCTTCCAAACAAACTATCTATTCCTGGTCAAGGTGATCCTGGTCCCAAGCCTTGCTGTTTTTCTTGCCCTGGTTAACTAATCTATATATATATATAAAAGGCTAAGTGACCGTCTGACTGTCCGACCATATGCATACACATGCTATGATGCACAATAACCACCAGAGGGCAGATGCACAAAACAGGAGCTACCAAGCTGCAGTGACTTGGCAGTGGTGGTTCTCAGGTGATGTACCCCAAAACCAGAGAGGAGGGAGCCCAATTCCGGGTGTGTTACCTGAGAACCGCCCTCTCACATTCCGAGACCCCTTGGGGGATGTCGGAGAGCCGGTTTGGGCCCAATCCCTGCTGGCTAGGCTGAGGGGCCACACCTGCTGGAGGGACCCCACTCACTCCACAGATTCCCTTCGAGCCCCATGCCACCCCAGATGCGACTGGCTGGGGAGGGACTGAAGGAGGTCGGCTCCAGGGCGTGTCTGGCCCATCTCTCCCAGTCCCACCACGCTGACTACCTTCTAATTAATTTCCTTTCAATGTGTATGAATCCGTGCACTGGGGCACTAGTGTGGTTAATAAAATTTCCTTTACTGCTCTTCCTTAAACATCTAGAACTTAAGGACAGCTCTGGCAAGAAAGCCCTGCTTTCTTTCCTCTTAGATCCTCCCTTACAATTCTGGAAAGTAAAAGGCAGTTACTGGATAGAATAAATTCCAGGCCACAAAATAAGCCTTACTCTGAATTACCATTGAATTAATCAAGACAGTAAAAGAGGATGAATATTTTTTATAAATCTATTACTGCTACTAGAGGCCTGGTGCACAAAATTCATGCACTGGGGGAGGTCCCTCAGCCCAGCCTGTCCCCTCTCACAGACTGGGAGCCCTCAGGGGATGTCCGTGGGGAGCGGGCTTAAGCCACATTCTGGTCTCCCTCTGTGGGAGGTGACCGGGCTGATCAGGGGAAGGCGTCAGCCCCATCACCCCACTGCTGCTGCCACTGCCAGCCACCGCAGCCACCAAGGTGTTTTCATCAATATGGGCTCCAGTTCCTTCACCACGAAAAAAAGACAACTTTCTTTAGGCATTTTCAAGATGTGTCTTTCATAGGATATGACATTTCTTTCTTTCTTTTTTTTTTTTTTTATCCTCACCTGAGGATATGTTTCCATTGATTTTTAGAGAGCGTGGAAGAGAGAGGGAGAGACAGAGAGAAACATCAATGTGAGAGGGACATTTCGATTGGTTGCCTCCTGCATGAGCCATGACCTGGCCCCCAGCCAGGGAGGAGCCTGCAACCTAGGTACATGCCCTTGATCAGAATTGAACCCAGACTCTGCGGTTAGCAGGCCAAGGCTCTAGCCACTGAGCCAAACCAGCTAGGGCAGGATATGACATTTCTTAGCCCCTCCAGCAGTGGACCTTCGTTTTTTCCTCCAGGAGTGTGGTGGAAAAACCCTAGATTACCTTCTAGGATTCTTATTACCCAAGTTACTAAGAACACTGCGAATGGTGGCGTACAGGGAACTTAGCCAATGAGCGGTCAGAAAAGGTGTTTCCTCTGCAGCTCACACACAGAGGCCCTCCCTGCATTGTGTCCACTGGGCTGGGGGTGTGCTGCCTGCCTAGATGCCCTCCCTCCCTCCGCGACTGGGGTGCGGGACGCTATGGGCGCCACAATCTTTGTGACAGAGTGATGGTTAATTTGCATATTACCCTTTTATTAGATTACTGTTAGCATAGGGAGGAGAGGTGGGCACACACAACATTATGCATACACGTGCAAATTTACTGGAACAAAAGTTTTATAACTGTTGGAAATGTGATGGACATATGAAAAGTTTCTGAAATGAGGCATTTAATGTAAATCACATTTTTGTTCTGTGAGAGTGTGAAAATCACATTTTCATTATGGTAGAAGATAAAAGCTGAACACTGTTACATCTGTGTAATCACAAATCTTACCATTTTATCTACAACATATATATGTCACAACATAAAAATCCATACTCATATATCATGTGTTGTACAAATGTGGAAAGGAAGTTGGGTGTGAAAATCAGAGAAAGACCATTATTCTCTGACCCTCCAAATGGCATTTTTCCAGCTCTTGCTACTTTTTTTTTCATTACTGTGGTGGCTCTTTAAAGCAACAGAGTCTGTAAGTCTTTGCTGCATATGCCAGGGCCCCTGAGGGTATTCAATCAAAGACAGTGAATATGGGGCCAAAAAGTAATTTGTTCAACATGTTTAATCTCTGATAAAAAAAAAGTCTTAAAACTACACCAGTTTCCAGTTCCCAGAGTAGCACACAGAAGCCAATTTAATTCATAATATGGTTGAAGTACATCATTAATAGATTATTCTAAAATGTAACAGAAAATACTTTAGGGGAAGGGTCCAGAAAAGGTCATTTAAAAACTGGAAGAGGAGGAGAAAATGGCAGCTGAATAGGCAGACCTGCCGGGCACCTTGTCCCAGGGCCAGGCTAGAATTACAACTAAATTGGAGAACATTAACCTGGAATTACCAACTACGGTCCAGCTGAGGAGGTGACTTATAACAGAAAACACCTAAAGACTGGTAGGAAGGGTGAGGTCACAAGGGCATGGGGCCCAGAGAGGAGGAAGCTATGCTAGAGACAGCATTGTTCTGGGAGCACAGGCAGGGCAATACAGCCTGACCAGTGGCACTACCTGGCCAGCGGTGGCACGGTCCACAGTGTCAATATCATCCAAGCAGCTGGGAAAGGTAGCAGGACTGTTGGTGGCAGCAGAGTCTAGACCCAGCACACCAGAGCCAGTGGGAGAGAGACCCACAGTTTCAATTGCTTTTTAAAAAATCTCTAAACCCAGAGCACAGGAGTATTCATTTGCAACTACACACAGGAGGCATTGTGCCTCCCGGGAGGCATTGGCCCAGGGAGGGAGGCATGGACTTGAGGTGCTGGAAGACAGGTGGTGGTGGATAGCAGGGCAGGGAGACTTGGAAACACAGTAGCCAGGGGCCCTGCATTGGATCATTCATATGCTTCTGAAATGGCCCTTTCTTCCTGGGAGGAGCTACCTACTCACAACACCTTGAGAGCAGGTAAAGGACAAAAACCCTGCCTCAGGTGATACAGCCTGCAACACTCTGAATTCTCACTTTACTGAGGAAACAAAGGCAGAGGCCAAGCTTACTGGTCTGAGCAGCGTCAGAGAGCCCTCAGGAACTGGATTGGAAGAAGGCAGAGTAATATGTTGGGCCACTCATGGAGGAGTAGCTCTGGGACAGGAAAAACACCTATCATATTTCCTGAAAGCGAAACAGCACCAACTCCACCTAAAGCACTTTCAGAAACAGACTTTTGGGAGGTCTGGATGGTGGTGAGGGGCCCTTTGGGAGTGGAGCCAAGGGCGCTGCAAGGTGGTCACTGAAGGGTGGGAAGCATCGGGCGAACAGTGTGCAGTGACCCAACAGAGATTTACAGAAACTCTGTGCTGTCAAGATAATATTGCATAATGGGGTGGCAGATACCGAGATTGGAAGTACACAAATGAAGATGCGTAGACAGTTGCTGTTTTTGCACCACTATATTCTTGCATCACCTGTACCTGGAATATTTAGCCAAATTTGGGTGGTGATGGCAATATCATTTTATAAGGTTGAAAAACTTAATGCTTATATTAAAAAAACATGGAGCTAAGAATGAACAGACACAGGGAGACCGCACCATCTTGAAGGGGAGAGTGGCTGAGATCAGAAACCTATACATCCCGGGACTCTACAACCACAACCCCAGGGACCAGCTGCAAACCCAGGAACACCGAATCTAAAGCAGCCTGGATACGTGGACTCAGATGAGTTCTGAACCTTCTCACAGAAAGGTAAGATTTTGCCCAGGGAAAAGTGAGGTCTGCGATCCAGGCTGGAAGGAGAAATGTGCGCAGCGGGATCTAGAGGTACAGAGGAAGTCTGCGCCCCACAAAATCCACAGCCATTGGGGCCAGCATAGTCCATGAATGTGGAAGGGGGTCGACAGGGCTGCTGGCAGAAGGGAACTCTAAAAATCAATCCATAGCTGGGCTGGGCACAGAAAGGCAGCTTGAAGTTTTACCAGTGTGCCGGCTGATTAGTGCCAGGGGGAAAAAGACTTGCACAGAGATGTTCACAGAGTTGCGCACAGTGCCGGAGGGTAAAAGTCGCAAGTTCGTACACTTACTCTGGCTCTTTTTTTCTGTTTAAATCTTTGTTTTTGATTACTAAACCCAGTATATAGAATCACCCAATTGGGGACACTCTCAGAGACGGCAGGGGAAAGTTGTATTTGTAGAACCTGGGGATCAGAGCAGGGAGTAATGATCAGAGAACCAGCTCTGGGGCAGTCCATTCTCCCAAACCAGTATTAAGTGTGACAGGGAAAACAAAATTTAAATACTGGATAGAGAGGACTTATAGCCCCAGAGGTCAATCCAGAAACACTGCCAGCCAGGGGTTGAATCACAAATTGACTCTGGTGTAAACACAAATAAAGGCAGTCTAAGAAACAAAGAAATACTGCCTGCTTGAAAATCAGGACTGTGGCTTACAACACAGAGGAGTGGTGGAAAGCAGGGAACTTTAATACTGTCCTGACTACCTGACAGGCAACAGGAGTTCCAAACAGAACAGTAGAGGAAGTGAATGATCTTCAATACTGCACATTTTTATTTTTTCATCTTTTAATTAAGAAACTAATTTTTTTCTTCACTTGATTTTACCGTTTTAATATTATGTTTTTATTTTTTTAATTTTTTTAAAAATATATTTTATTGATTTTTTACAGAGAGGAAGAGAGAGGGACAGAGAGCCAGAAACATCGATGAGAGAGAAACATCGACCAGCTGCCTCCTGCACACCCCCCACTGGGGATGTGCCCACAACCAAGGTACATGCCCTTGACCAGAATCGAACCTGGGACCCCTGAGTCCGCAGGCCGACGCTCTATCCACTGAGCCAAACCGGTTTCAGCTATGTTTTTATTTTTAATCAGTATTATTACTACTACTATTTTACTTTTTTAAGTGTCATTTTATTTTCTCTTTATTTTATTTTATTTTGGAATTAGTGTATCTACATTCTATTTTCATTTTTCCTTTAGCATCATTTTATTCTATCTCTACTTTATCTTTATGCCAACACTCTTTTCCTCACTTTTCCCCTTTTGTTGTCCTGTTTCTCTTATACTATTACAGCTTTAGATATTACCTTTTACTTCTCTTTACCCCCTGTTAAAAATTTATTCTACTTATATATCTACTTATATGGGAAAGGTAGAAGGACTTTCGATCCCCTGCTCCAAGTCCATACACACCTCTCTTTTCTCTTTCTTCACTATCCAAATTTTTTTTCTCAGCCATATTTTTTGTTTTGTTGTTGTTATTGATTTTTTGTTTTGTTTTGTTCTATGTTTTTTTGTTTTGTTTTGTTTTGCCTTGCTTTTTCTCTGTCCTATTATTGTTTGCTTCATTGTTGATTAGGATGTTTGTTGTTGTTTTTGCTTGTTTGTGAGATTGTTTCTCTTTATTTTTTTTGTCTGTTTGGGGTTTTTTTAATTTTGCTTTGGTTTGTTTTTTGCTTCTGTTTTTTCTCTCCTCACTTGTTGTTAGTTGTTTTTTGTAGTTTGCATTCATCTCTGGGTGTTTGTTGTTTGCATTTTTTGGGATTATTGTTGTTCTATAGAAGTTTTTTCCCTATATAAATAGTATTTCCCCCATTTTTTTAATTATCTTTATTTTCTCTCTTGCTTTTTTTTTCTTTTTGTCAATATCATTTGTGCACTCTTTTTTGTCTTATTTCCTAATTCTCTTTTCTCTGATGGTCACCTTTATTTGGGGTTATTATTGTGAATACATTTGTGTTCAGTGCCTTGTGTGTTGTGCCTTGTTGTGTTGTATTTTGTGTCTTTAAATCAACGCAGGAGAGAGAGAGCTACATAACAAGACACCTGGAGAAAAGAGATCATGGGAAGACAAAGAAACAGCTCGCATATAAAAGAAAAGAAGGCATCACCAGAAAAGGAAGTAAATGAAACAGAGGCAAGAAATATATCAGAGAAAGAATTCAGAGAAATGGTCACAAGGTCGCTGAAAAGAATAGAGGAAAAATTCATCAATATGTGTAAGAACCAAGAGGAAATGAAGAAGAATGGAGAAGAAATGAAAAATGACATCGCTTCTATAAAGAACTCAATAGAAAGCATCAAGAGTAGACTAGAAGAAGCAGAGGACTCCATCAGTGAGCTAGAAGACAAGGTAAGAAAAAATACCCAAGCAGAGCATCATCTAGGAAAAAAAAACCTTTAAAAATGGGAGGAGAGCCTAAGGGAACTTTGGGACAACATGAAACAAAACAACATCCACATAATAGGGGTGCAAGAAAGAGAGGAAACTGAGCAAGAAATTGAAAACCTGTATGAGGAAATAATGAAAGAAAACTTCCCTGATATAGGGAAGCAAAAACTCACACAAATCCAAGAAACTCACAGAGTTCCAAACAAAATAAACCCCAAAAGACTGACGCCAAGGCACATTATAATTAAATTGGCAAACACCAATGACAAAGTAAGAATCTTAAAAGTGGCCAGAGAGAGACGGAAAGTTACCTACAAAGGATCCCTCATCAGACTATCACCTGATTTCACAACAGAAATACATCAGGCCAGAAGGGAATGGAATGAAATATACAAAGTCATGCAAACAAAGGGTCTGAATCCAAGAATATTGTACCCAGCAAGGCTATCAATCAATATTGAGGGTAAAATCAGGAGATTCACAAACAAAAAAGGACTAAGGGAGTTTATTACCCACAAACTAGCAATGCAAGAAATGCAAAAGGGTCTGCTGTAAAAAGAAGAAATAGGAAGAGAAGAAGGAACACAGGCCTAAAAAATAAAAATGGTGACAAACAAAACACATAGGGTAGCTGAGTGAATAAGAAAACATGACCCATGCTGTCTACAGGAAACCCACCACATAAAAAAGGACTCACACAGACTCATGGTGAAAGGATGGAAAAAGGTTTTTCAGGGGAATGGAAATAAAAAAAAAAGCTGGGGTAGTAATACTTATATCTGACAAATTAGATCTCAAAGTGAAGGACATAACAAGAGATAAAGAAAGCCACTTCATAATACTAAAGGGAGCAATCCAACAAGAAGATATAACTCTGGTACATATATACACACCCAATACAGGAGCACACAAATACATAAGAAAATTTCTGGATGATATCAAGGGAGAGACTGACAGCGATATAGTCATAGTAGGGAATTTTAATATCCAACTATCACCATTGGACAAATCCTCTAAACAAAAAATCAGCAAAGAAATACCCATCCTAAATGACTCACTAGATCAGATGGAATTAATTGACATCTTCAGAATATTTCACCCCAAAGCCACAAAATATACATTCTTCTCAAGTGCACATGGATCATTTTCAAAGATAGACCACATATTTGGTCAAAGGCAAAGTCTCTTCAAATCCAAGAAGATAGAAACTATATCAAGCAACTTTTCAGAACACAATGGCATAAAACTAGAAATCAACTACAATAAAAACAATTAAAAAATAAAACACCTGAAGGCTAAACAGCATGATATTAAACAATGACTATGCTACCAGAGAGATCAAAGAAGAAATAAAAAGCATCATGACAATGAAAACACAACAATCCAAAATCTATGGGACATAGTGAAAGCAGTCTTGAGAGGGAAGTTCCTAGCTCTACAAGCCTATTGCAAAAAACAAGAAACAATGGTAATAAACTATCTAACCCTACAAGTCAAAGAGTTAGAAAGAGAGCAACAGGAAAAGCCCAGCATAAGCAGAAGGAATGAAATAATAAAGATCAGAGTGGAGGTAAACAACATAGAGACCAAAAATAAATAAATAAATAAATAAATACAAAAGATCAATAAAAACCAAGGGCTGGTTCTTTGAAAGGATAAACAAGATTGATGAACTTCTAGCCAGGCTCACCAAGAAGCAAATAGTGAGGACCCAAATAAAATCAGAAATGAAAGAGCTGAAATAACAACTGATCCCACAGAAATAAATAATGATTATGAAAAAATACTATGAACAACTCTATTCCAACAAAATGGACAACCTAGATGAAATGGACATATTCTTAGAAAAATATAAGATCCCGAAACTGAACCAAGAAGAATAAAAAAAACCTGAATAGGCCAATAACTACCAAAAATTGAAACAGTGATCAAAAATATTCCTGCAAACAAAAGCCCTGGTACAGATGGCTTTACAGGAGAGTTCTACCAAGCATTCAAAGAAGAACTAAAACCTATCCTTCTGAGACTATTCCAAAAAATTCAAGAGGAAGGATCACTTCCAAGCTCTTTGTATGAAGCCAGCATTACCCTAATCCCAAAACCAGATAAAGACACCACAAAAAAAGAGAACTACAGGCCAATATCCATGATGAACTTAGATGCTAAAATCCTCAACAAAATTCTAGCAAATTGGATTCAGCAATACATTAGAAAGCTCATACACCATGACCAAGTGGCATTTATTCTAGGGATGCAAGGATGATGCAATATCCACAAATCAATAAATGTGATACATCACATAAACAAACTGAGATACAAAAATCACATAATCGTATCAGTTGATGCAGAAAAAGCATTTGACAAAATCTAACACCCTTTCTTGATAAAAACTCTCAGCAAGGTGGGAATATAGGTATCATACCTCAACATAAGAAAAGCCTTATATGACAATCCTACAGCCAACATCATACTCAATGGGCAAAAACTAAAACCATTTCCCCTAAGAATAGGAACAAGACAAGAATGGCCACTTTCACCACTCCTGTTTGACATAGTACTAGAAGTACTAACCATAGTGCTCATACAAGAAGAAGAAATAAAAAGCATCCAAATTGGAAAAGAAGAAGTAAAACTGTCCTTATTTGCAGATGACATGATACCATACATAGAAAACCCCAAAGACTCCATCAAAAAACTACTAGACCTAATAAATGAATTTGGCAACGTAGCAGGATACAAAATTAACAACCAGAAATCTATGGCTTTTTTATACTCCAATAATGAACTCACAGAAAGAAAAATGAAAAAAACAATCCCATTTACCATTGCAACAAAATAATTAATATATCTAGGAATAAACTTAACTAAGGACATAAAAGACCTGTACTCAGAAAACTACAAAACATTGAAAAAAGAGATAGAGGAAGACATAAACAAGAGAGACTAAGGAGAAAATAAACAAATGGGACTACATCAAAATAAAAAGCTTCTCTCGTGCCCCTGGGTCCGGGCGAGGCTGGGACCCGGGTCAGGGTGAGGCTGAGTCCCGAGTCCAGGTGAGGCCGCACACCCCTGGGTCCGGGAGAGGCCGCACGCCCTTGGGTCTGGGTGAGGCCGTGCGCCCCTGGGACCGGGTGAGGCCGTGCGCCCCCGGGGCCGGGTGAGGCCACGCTCCCCTGGGTCCGGGTGAGGCTGGTTCCTGGATCTGGGTGAGGGCACACCCATTGTTCCAGGTGAGGCCATGCGCCCCTGGGACGGGGTGAGGCCACGCACCCCTGGGTCCGGGTGAGGCCACGTGCCCCTGGGACCAGGTGAGGCCATGAGCCCCTGGGTCCAGGTGAGGCTGGATCCCGGGTCCGGGTGAGGCCGCGCGCACCTGAGTCCGGGTGAGGCCATGCCCCTGGTCCAGGCAAGACCAAACCAGAGGGAGTCGGACCTGCATTTATCCCCATTTGTCCACCATCCAGAACTGAAAAGTCAGTGCTGACATGTATGCATAAGGAACTGGTGGACATTGAAATTGGGTCTCAAAAGAACTGTTGGTCCAGAAAGAAACTCACTACAGACTGATTCATTTACCTGTCAGCATAACTATTATTGCTCGTCTCACATTCAGTTCTTATAAGTATATTTCTAGTAACACATGATCTCACTCATCTAGGGGAAATGATGAACAACATAGACTGATGAACAAGAACAGACCCAGAAACAAGGAGTCATCGATTGGACTGTCAGGCCTCAGAGGAAGGGTAGAGGAGGGTGGGGGTAGGGGAGAGAGATCAACCAAAGGACTTCCATGCATGCATATGAGCCTAACCAATGGTTAAGGACAACAGGGGGGTGGGTGCATCCGTGGGAAGGGGTGTGGGATGGAAATGGGGGGATGAGGACCAATATGTGACACCTTAATCAATAAAGAATTAAAAAAATTAAAAAAAGCTTCTGAACAGCAAAAGAAACCATCAACAGAACAACAAGAAAGCCAATATTTGAAGTACATATTTACCAATGTAATCTCTCATAAGGGTTTAATCTCCAACATTTACCGGGAACTCATACAACTTAATAAAAGGAAGATAAACAATCCAATCAAAAAATGGGCAAAGGATTTAAATAGACACTTTTCCAAAGAGGACATTCAGAAAGCCAAGAGACATATGAAAACATGCTCAAAGTCACTAATCATCTGAGAGATGCAAATCAAAACAACAATGAGGTACCACTTCATACCTGTCATGATGGCAATCATTTACAAATCAACAGACAACAAGTGCTGGAGAGGATGCAGAGAAAAAGGAACCCTCCTTCACTGTTGGTGGGAATGCAGACTGGTGCAGCCAATGTGGAGAACAGTATAGAGTTTCCTCAAAAAACTAAAAATGAAACTCCCATTTGACCCAGTGATCCCACTTCTAGGAATATATCCTAAGGAAACAGAAACACCAATCAGAAAGGATATATGCACCCGTATGTTCATAGCAGCACAATTTGCAATAGCTAAGATTTGGGAACAGCCTAAATAGCCATCAGCAAATGAGTGGATTAGAAAACAATGGTATAGCTGCAAAATGGAATACTATGCTGCTATAAAAAAGAAGGAATTCTTACCATTTGCAGCAGCATGGATGGAACTCAAGAGCCTTATGCTCAGTTAAATAAGCCAATTAGTGAAAGAAAAATATCACATGATCTCACTCATTTATTTATTTATTATTTTTCAATTTTTTTAATTAAGGTATTATATGTATACATATCTTACCATTGCCCCCCCACACACCACTCCCATATATGCCCTCAACCCCCAGAGTTATGCGTCCATTGGTTATGCTTATATGCATGTATACAAGTCCTTCGGTTGATCTCTTATCTTCCCCACCTCTCCCTAACCTTCCTGCTGTAATTTGACAGACTGTTTGATGCTTTACTACCTCTGTATCTATCTTTTTGTTCAACAGTTTATAATGTCCTTTATTATCCATAAATGAGTGAGATCATGTGGTATTTTTCTTTCATTGACTGGCTTATTGCACTCAGCATAATGTTCTCCAATTCTATCCAGGTTGATGCAAATGGTAAGAATTCCTTCTTTTTTATGGCAGCATAGTATTCCATTGTGTAGATGTACCATAGTTTTCTGATCCAGTCATCTGCTGATGGGCACCTAGGCTGTTTCCAGATCTTAGCTATTGTAAATTGTGCTGCTATGAACATAGGAGCGCATATATCCTTTCTTATTGGTGTTCCCAGTTTCTTAGGATATATTCCTAGGAGTGGGATTACTGGGTCAAATGGGAGTTCCATTTTCAGTTTTTTGAGGAAACTCCATACTGTTCTCCACAGTGGCTGCACCAGTCTGCATTCCCACCAGCAGTGCACGAGGGTTCCTTTTTCTCTGCATCCTCGCCAGCACTTTTCGTTTGTTGATTTGTTGATGATAGCCATTCTGACAGGTGTGAGATGGTACCGCATTGTCGTTTTGATTTGCATATCTCGGATAATTAGTGATGTAGAGCATGTTTTCATGTGTCTCTTGGCCTTCCTTCTGTCTTCTTTTGAAAAGATTCTATTTAGGTCCATTACCCATTTTTTTATTGGATCATTTATCTTCCTTTAATTAAGTTGTATAAGCTGCCTATAGATGTTGGAGATTAAACCTTTATCAGTTATACCATTTGCAAATATGTTCTCCCATGCAGTGGGCTTTCTTGTTGTTTTGCTGATGGTTTCTTTTGCTGTAAAAAAGCTTTTTATTTTGATGTAGTCCCATTTGTTTGTTTTCTCTTTAGCTTCCATTGCCCTAGGGGCAGTATCAGTGAAGAAGTTTTTTTGGCATATGTCTGAGATAATTCTGCCTGTGGATTCCTCTAGTATTTTTATGGTTTCCCGTCTTATGTTTAAGTCCTGTATCCATTTTGAGTTTATTTTTGTGTATGGTGTAAGTTGGTGATCTAGCTTCATTTTTTTGCATGTATCTGTCCAATTTTCCCAACATCATTTATTGAAGAGACTGTCTTGACTCCATTGTATGTTCATGCCTCCTTTGTCAAATATTAATTGAGCATAGTGGTTTTGGTCAATATCTGTATTTTCTATTCTATTCCATTGATCTATATGTCTGTTCTTGTGCCAGTACCAGGCTGTTTTGAGAATAGTGGCTTTTGTAATACAGCTTGAAATCTGGTATTGAGATCCCTCCTACTTTATTCTTCTTTCTCAGGATTGCTGTGGCTATTCGGTGTCTTTTTTATTCCAGATGAATTTTTGGAGAGTTCTTTCAAGGTCTGTCAAATATGCCATTGGTATTTTAATGGGGAGTGCATTGAATCTATACATTGCTTTGGGTAGTATGGACATTTTAATGATGTTGATTCTACCAATCCATGAACATGGTATGTTCTTCCATATGTTTACGTCTTCCTCTATCTCTTTTTCCAGTGTCCTGTAGTTTTCCGTGTATAGGTCTTTTACCTCCTTAGTTAAGTTTATTCCTAGGTATCTTAATTTTTTCGGTGTGATGGTAAACGGGATTGCCTTTTTAGTCTCTCTTTCTGTAAGTTCACTATTGGTGTATAGAAATGCCATAGATTTCTTTGCATTAATTTTGTATACTGCTATATTGCCGAATTAATTTATTAAGTATATTAGTTTTTTGACGGAGTCTTTCGGGTTTTTTTATGTACAATATCATATCGTCTGCAAATAAAGACAGCTTTTCTTGTTCTTTTCCAATTTGGATGCCTTTTATTTCTTCTTCTTGTCTAATTGCAATGGCTAATACTTCCAGTACTATGTCAAACAGGAGTGGTGAGAGTGGGTATCCCTGTCTTGTTCCTGTTCTTAGGGGAAATGTTTTTAGTTTTTGTCCATTGAGTATGATGTTTGCTGTGGGTTTACCATATATAGCTTTTATTATGTTGAGGTATGAGCCTTCTATTCCCACCTTGTTGAGAGTTTTTATTTTAAAAGGGTGTTGGATTTTGTCAAATGCTTTTTCTACATCAATTGCTATGACTATGTGATTTTTATCTCTCAATTTGTTTATGTGATGTATCACGTTTATTGATTTGCGGATATTGTACCATCCTTGCATTCCTGGGATAAATCCTACTTGGTCATGGTGTATAATCTATCTGATGTACTGCTGGAGCCTAATTGCTAGAATTTTGTTGAGGATTTTGGCATCTATGTTCATGAGGGATATTGGTCTGTAATTCTCTTTCATTGTGTTGTCTTTATCTGGTTTTGGTATTAGGGTGATGCTGGCTTCATAGAATGAGCTTGGAAGTGTTCCTTCTCTTGAATTTTTTGGAATAGTCTGAGGAGGATAGGTTTTAGTTCTTCCTTGAATGTTTGGTAAAACTCTCCTGTGAAGCTATCAGGCCCCGGGCTTTTGTTTGCCAGAAGCTTTTTGATGACTGCTTCAATTTCATCCATAGTTACTGGCCTATTGAGCTGTTTAGATTCTTCCTGATTGATTTTTGGAAGGTTATATTTTTCTAGGAATATGTCCATTTCCTCCAGGTTGTCCAGTTTGTTGGAATAGAGTTGTTCGTAGTATTTTGTAACAATCCTTTGTATTTCAGCGGGGTCTGTTGTTATTTCACCTCTTTCATTTCTGATTTTGTTTATTTGGATCCTCTCTCTTTTCTTCTTGGTGAGCCTGGCTAGAGGTTCATCAATCTTGCTTATCCTTTCAAAGAACCAGCTCTTGGTTTTGTTGATCTTTTGTATTGTTTCTTTGGTCTCTATGTCGTTTATCTCTGCTCTAATCTTTGTTATTTCCTTCCTTCTGGTTACACTGGGCTTTCTTTGCTGCTCTTTTTCTAACTCTTTGAGTTGTAGGGTTAGGTAATTTATTACCATTGTTTCTTGTTTTTTGAAATAGGCTTGTAGTGCTATGAACTTCCCTCTCAAGACTGCTTTCACTGTGTCCCATAGATTTTGGATTGTTGTGTTTTCATTGTCATTTGTTGCTATGATGTTTTTTATTTCTCCCTTGATCTCTCTGTTGACCTAGTCCTTGTTTAATAGCATGCTGTTTAGTCTCCATGTGTTTGATTTCTTTAGATTGTATTTATTGTAGTTGATTTTCAGTTTTATGCCACTCTGATCTGAGAAGATGCTTGATATAATTTTTATCTTCTTGAATTTGAAGAGGTTTTGCTTGTGACCCAGCATATGGTCTATCTTTGAAAATGACCCATGTGCACTTGAGAAGAATGTATATTCTGTGCCTTTGGGGTGAAATGTTCTGAAGATGTCAATTAATTCCATCTGGTCTAGTGAGTCATTTAGGATTGATGTTTCTTTGCTGATTTTTGGTTTAGAGGATTTGTCGAATGGTGATAGTGGGGTATTAAAGTCTCCTACTATGATTGTATTGCTATTAATCTCTCCCTTGATATCCTACAGGAGTTTTTTTATGTATTTGGGTGCTCCTATATTGGGTGCATATATGTTTACCAGAATTATTTCTTCTTGTTGGATTTCTCCCTTTAATATTATGAAGTGGCCTTCCTTATCTCTTGTTATGGCATTTACTTTGAGGTCTATTTTGTCAGATATAAGTATTGCTACCCCAGCTTTTTTATCCATTCAGCAACTCGATGTCTTTTGATTGGAGCATTTAGTCCATTTACATTTAAAGTTATTACTGAAAGGTATTTGTTTGTAGTCATATCTATTTTTGTGACTTTATTCCTTCTTACCTGTTTATTTCTTCTTTTTACAATATTCCCTTTAGCATTTTTTTCATTGCTGGTTTGGTGGTGGTAAACTCCCTGAGCCTTTTTTTTTTGTCTTCAAAGCACCTGATTTCCAGTTCAATTTTGATTGATAGCCTTGGTGGATATAGTATTCTTGGATTCAGTCCTTTGCTTTGCAACACTTTGTATACCTCCTTCCATTTTCTTCTAGCTTGTTGTGTTTCTGTTGAGTAATCATTTGACAATCTGATTGGTGTTTCTTTGTAGGTAACTCTCTGTCTCTCTCTTGCCTCCTTTAAGACTCTCGCTTTATCATTTATATTTGCCATTGAAATTATGACATGTCTTGGTGTGGGTCTTTTGGGGTTGATCCTGCTTGGGACTCTCTGTACTTGTGTATCTTTTATCTTTCCCATATCCGGGAAGTTTTCTGTCATTATTTCTTCAAATAGATTTTCTAATCCTTGCTGCTCTTCTTGTCCTTCTGGCAGCCCTATTATATGCATGTTACTTTGTTTCATGTTGTCCCAAAGCTCCCTTAAGCTTTTCTCCTGCTTTTTAATTTTTTTCTCCAATTGCTGTTCAGATTGAGCTTGTTTCTGTACCTGATCTTCTAACTTACTAATTCGGTCTTCTGCTTCTTCTAGTCTACTGTTGAAACTTTCCATGGTGTTTTTGATTGTATGTATATCACTTTTCGTTTCTTCCTGATTCTTGAATAAGTTGTTTATTTTCTCATCCATCCGATGTATAAATTCCACAACCATTACTCTGAACTCTTTTTCGTTCATGTTGGAAGCTTCAGTTTCACTAATTTCCTTTCTTGGCGACTCCTCATTTTCTTTCCTCTGTGACTTATTTCGTCTCCCCATTCTGACTATAACCAGAAAGCTCAAGCTTCAGTTTGCGTGGACCTGGGCCATGTGCTGTGGGGACTTCATTCCACCCAAGTTTCACTGAAGTGTTCTGACACTAGGACATGTGGCTGCCGTTGGTTGGTGGGAACCAGGCTTGCCCAGGGTCAGTGTCCCCGGTGTTCCATGTGGTCTCGTGTGCACACTTAGAATCAGGGGTCCTGTCTGCACCACACTGTTGGTATGTGTTGAAAATGAGATCCTTACCATGTGCCAGAAGTCAGAGTTTCCCTGTGTCTGCACCAAGAATCGAGTGTCAGAGTCTCTGTTGCCTCGTGCAGTTTCTCGTTGAGAATCACGGTCCCTGTGTGTGCATGCACCAACAATTGGAGTCACTGGCTCTTAGTGTGAATGCGCTGTGAGTCAGGGATCCCAGGCAGCTATGTCCAGCGTGCCAAATTCCCTGAAGTGGAGCTACATCCTGTGCATGCTCTCTCTACTGAGCCAAACTGCTAGGGCAGGCACACTCTCAAATTCCTGAAGGGGAGCTGCCTCTGTGCACTCTCCCAGATTCCCAGAAGGGAAGCGGAGTCCGTCCTGTGCGCCAAATTCCCCAAAGGGGAGCCCCTCTGTGCGAGCTCTAAGATTCCCCGAAGGGGAGCTGTGTCCCGCAAGCCAAATTCCCTGAAGGGGAGCCCTCTGTGCGTGCTGTCAGATTTTCTCGAAGGGAAGCTGCGTCTGTCCTGTGTGCCAAATTCCCTAAAGGGGAGTGCGTCCGGGCGCGGGCGCTCTGCAGCTTGGGCGAGTGGTGGGTCTATCAGTTACTATGGCGCTATCCGCACGCGCCTGAGGGAGGGGGATAGGCTCTTTGACTCACGGAAATCTGCTGCTGGGAAGTCTGGATTCTTGTTGTTTGTTGGTCTGAAGCTGTGATAGCAGTTCTCTGTCCCCAGTGGCTGCAGGGTCCTGGTTTGTGTCTGAAGACAGGATCCTAGTCTCAGGCAGCTCTGTTTCTCAAGATGGCGTGGTCTCCGTGTCCGCCGCCGAGAAGTGTCCGCTTTGTGCGCAGGGCTCCACCGTCTAGGACTGCCAGGTTAGGCAGCCCCTTGGAAGACCTGCAGAATCTAACTGACCCTAGCTCATACACACACACACACCACAGATGGCTACATTCTCCTCTATGGGTTCCTCACTCACACACTCTCTCTCCCTACCTTCCTGCCGGTTGCCATCTTTTCTCTCCCTGATCTCACTCATTTATGGATAATAAAGAACATTATAACCTGATGAACAAAAAGATGGATACAGAGGCAGAGAAGCATGGAACATTTTGTCAAATTACAGCAGGAAGTCTAGGGAAGGGTGTGGGGGAGAGGTAAGAGATAAACCGAAGGACTTGTATGCATGCATATAAGCATAACCAATGGACACAAGGCACTGGGTGGGGGTGGTGAGGGCATGTGCCAAGGGTTAGGGGAGGCCGGGGGAAGGTCAATGGGGGGAAAAAAAGGAGACATATGTACTACTATTTGTAATACTTTAAACAATAAAATAAAATTTTAAAAAAATGAATTGAGGATAAGGGATGAGGAAAATTAGATATATGAATGAAACACTAGAGACTAGAATAATAAATCAATAAAGCAGATATATAAAAACATAAATTAAAAAGGGGGAAAGAAAGTAAAGAGAAAAAATAAAAAAAGTAAAGCAATGCAAAAAAGGGAAGAAGAGACAATTTTAAAAAAAGTGAAGTGGCATTTGTTTCAGCAGTTTAGTGCCCCATGAAGGCTCCCTTCGGATCCTACTCTTCTGTCTGCCAATTCTGGCCTTCCTGTGAGGTATATAGGTGCTAACCCCTGTCAGGAACTGTCCTTTGGCTTTTAGCAGCCTGTTTGAACCTCCAAGAGATCCACTGATCCACTGTATGTGTCTGTCTCCACAGGACTTGGCTGCAAGTAGGTGGGGATAATCTGCTCTCTAAAGTAGCTTTGTTAGCAACATGGATCCCAGGGCTTTGTCAGAAAACTTCCCCTCTTCTCTGGCCTCTGCCTTTGCCCACCTTTGCCTGCTAGCCAGCTGTCAATCTCAATCACTCAAGGGCTTTATGTGGGGGAGGTGCTGTTTAGCTTTTAGGGTGGGTGTGTTTCCCTGTCCCAGAGCTAATCTCTGTGAATGTCCCAAAATATTACTCTGCCCTGGGCTGGACAGAGATCCTTGTATGGAGACCAGTTGTGTGGGCTAGAAACTTGGAGGTTTTATCAGCTCTCCCAAGTGTGTAAAGTACCAGTCTGGTTCCCATGATAGTGGAGGTGAACTGCCCTTCCTCCAATCCAGTCAGAGAGGCTCCTGAGACTGTTCTAACTGGTAGGCTTGGCCTCTGCTTTTGTTTCCTCTGAAAAGGTCAAAATGCAGGGTGTGCCATCAGGGCTCCTGAGGGAGGGACAGGCTGTTGTTTTTCTTTTACTGCCCTGTGGCTACTGGGAGCAGCTAGCTGGTCTCAGCTCTGGTGCTCTGGGCTGTGGAGCCTAACCTGAGTTACAGGCCATTGTCTTCTGAATAGCTGGGAGCTCCCTCCTAACTCTGCCTACTGGCCTGCGGCCCCTGGAACCTGGGTCAGCTCCTTTCACAATCTCTCCCTTCCAACCAGTCTCCAGGTGTTTTCTGTCCTTCCTTATATAAGTCTCCTTCTCAGATGGACCTCAGTTAGTAATTCCAGGTGAATGTTCTCCAACTTAGTTGTATTTCCAATCTGGCCCTGGGTGGGGGTGCATGGCAGGTCTGCCTATTCAGGTAACATTTTTTCCCTTCCTCTGAGGTGTTTTATATGCATTCATAAGTCTCAAGTACCCACTTTCACAGGTGGTTCCCACCACTCTGTCTGCCATTCCTACCCTGGTTTCTTGGTCACTTGAAGCTTCTATAATATATCTTTCTTGACTATCAATAATTTTCCATTGTTCCTTATGCCTCATTTTAAATGTAGCCACTGCTTCTATCATTTATCTTCTTTATCTCCCAACAATGCTTTGAGATACATACTCTTCTTTATCTCCCAACAATGCTTTGAGATACATACTCTTGTTTGAGATACATACTCAGTTTGAACCTGAAAAACATAAGACAGAGTAGGGAATAAAGGAGAATGACTGGCATTACCTGAGGGTTTACTATTAATAGTTATTGTTCTGAACTTTTGACATATGTTCTTATTAGCTTTAGAAACTTTCTAATACTACACAATTAGAAGATTATAAGGCCAAACTTTGAACTCATGTACTCTGATTTTAGATTCTAGATTTGAGATTTGAGGCTGTGATTCTGGTAGCTATCAAGACAACAGTGGAAAGGCAGCCAAAGTATTAATAACTTTAACAAACACCAAAATGCCCTCTTAATTTGTGACCACATCTCAAACTGAAGGTTGTTGATCTGCTGAGCTATTAATTTACTAGAGGCCCAGTGCACAAAATTTGTGCATAGTTAGGGTCCCTAAGCCTGGTCAGCGATCAGGGCTAATCGGGCCTTCTGGCTGCCAGCCGGGGCCTCCCTTCCCCACTGCTGGCTGCAGGCCGAGGCCTCCCTCCCCCTGCTGCCTGCTACCAGCCAGGGCCTTCCTTCATTCCACGTTGCCCCCTGGTGGTCAGCACACACCATAGCGAGTGATCAGTCTCCCAGTCGAACACCTGTGGGGACAATTTGCATATTAGGCTTTTATATAGAGAGATTAGTGGGTAAAAAGTTACTTTTGTATAATTTGTATAATTTCTATGACTCCAAACATATTAAACAATATAAGCTGAAAATTTTTCAAGTGTAGAGTTACTAATTTCTATGTGAGCTCTTAGCAGAATGAATACTTTGAATATTTAAAAAGTTGAGAGTAAGAAATATTCTGTAACATATTGTTGAAGAAAGAATAGTCATCAAGACCTTTAGCAGGAAAGATCAATAAAAATTTCATTCAAATATTGGTACTGGTCCCTGGCATAATCACCTTTTAGGACCTGGCCACTTTCCTTATTATTCTTTTACTAGAGTCTCGGTGCACGAAATTCGTGCACAGGAGGGTTCCCTCAGCCCGGCCTGCACCCTCTCCAATCCGGGACTCATCAGGGGGTCCCCTCAGGGATTGGGCCTAAACCAGCAGTCGGACACCCCTCTCACAACGTGGGACCGCTGGCTCCTAACCACTCACCTGCCTGCCTGCCTGCCTGATCACTCCTAACTGCTCCCCTGCCTGCCTGATCACCCCTAATGGCCTCTGCCTGCCTGATCACCCCTAACCACTCTCCCCTGCCAGCCTGATCATCCCTAACTGCTCTCCCCTGCCGGCCTGATTGCCCCTAACTGCTCTCCCCTGCTGGCTTGATCACCCCTAACCACCTCTGCCTCAGCCCCCACCACTATGGCTTTGTTGGAAGGATGTCCAGAAGGACGTCCAGAAGACGTCTGGTCTATCTGGTCTAATTAGCATATTACCCTTTTATTAGTATAGATTAGAACTTTTCCCTTTTGGTTACCATATTGTTGCATAAATTAGTTTAAGAACATAGGCCTTTAAAAAAAGACAAAAAAATACCATAGGCCTTAAAAGTTCATTGACATTTTATATGAAAAGCTAACAAGTTTCAGTTACTCTTGTCATATATATACTTTATGAAGAAATATGTCAAATATAGTAGAACATTGCTTGGGAAAAGATTGGTTGAATCTACTTTATGAAACAGTGATCTGAACTTAGGTGCAAATTCTATTTTTGATTCTTAGCAACATAATATAAAAAGACTGTTAAAAGAATTTTGCATACTCAGTCCATATAAAATTTATGATTACACTCAGCCTGAAGGGGGAAAAAATGAATACTGTGGCTTGCTCTCTCTTTGGTGGCCCATGATTATGTTTTTTTGTGGATATATTTACTGAGACCCACTGCAAGGATTGCTGTTTTTCTCCTGACTGGACCAACTTAACAAGGCAGACCCAATTCCAGGCCAAACTGAAGAATCCTATAATGATGCCCACCCTCCTTTTCTGCTCTCTGAATAATGCTCTACCCTTCTTGAGATGTGAGGAATTAGAATCTTTTCTTTTGTGCTAAGTGAAATTATAGTTTGCTTTTATTTTACTAATACAGTGTAAGTCTATATTTTCTGCATAAAGATCCATTAGTAGCCCTAACCGGTTTGGCTCAGTGGATAGAGCGTTGGCCTGTGGACTCAAGGGTCCCAGGTTCGATTCCGGTCAAGGGCATGTACCTTGGTTGCTGGCACATCCCTAGTAGGGGGTGTTCAGGAGGCAGCTGATTGATGTTTCTCTTTCATCAATGTTTCTAACTCTCTATCCCTCTCCCTTCCTCTCTGTAAAAAAAAAAAAATCAATAAAATATATTTTAAAAAAAAAAGATCCATTAGTGAGCTATTCACATTTTTGCAGGACTCTGATTTCTAATTTTCATCCATTACCTAGAAAAATATCTGGCACAAATTTGAAGACCCTCAATATATATTTACTGCTTGGCTTGATCAATGAATATATATTTAATTGAAAGACTACTTTGAGCTAAGCCTTGGAAGAAGTCTTATGGAAGAGTTAAGACAAAACAATGACTAGATCCATTTTGTAAAGGAATTTAAAAACTAGCTTGTGCAGAAAAAAAAGATACAATTTCAAATAATTTATTGATAACTATCCAAAGCATCATACAATTACAGTAGCCATAACTTATTCTCTGGGTATATGTTACAAGACCTCCAGTCGATGCCTAAAACTGTGGATAGTACCGAATCCTACATACAGTTGTGGGCAAAAGTAGGTTTACAATTATGAATAGGTGAAACACAGATTATTCTTGTATTGTTATTTTTTAATTCTTATATTATTTATTTGTATTACAACTATAAACCTACTTTTGCCCACCTCTGTATATTGTTTTTTCCTGTACACACATATTTATAATAATGTTAACTTATAAATTAAATATAGTAAGAGATTAATAATAACTGATAATAAAATATAACTATTATAACAATATATTGTAATAAAATTCATGTAGATGTGGTTTTCTCTCTCAAAATAACTTATTGGACTATACTCACATTTTCAATCAAAGGAAGCACCTTATGGCTTGTCTTTGGCATATCTGAATTGCCAGAATCACTACTTTTGTGCTTTAGGACCATTATTAATTAAAATAAAGGTGACTTGAATACCATGACATGTGATATCTGAGACCGCTACTAAGTTACTAACAGATGGGTATCATAGATAGTATAGATACACTGGATAAAGGCATGATTCATGCCCCATGAGGGATGGACTGGAACAGCTTGCAATTTCATCATGTATCAAGTAATTAAAAATTTATGAATTGTTTATTTCTGGAAGTTTTTATTTAATATTTTTGGACTATGATTGTCCCTGGGTAACTGGAACCATGGAAAACAAAATCACTGATAAGGGGAGACTACTATAGGTGTAAAGTTAAATTTCACAAGCTAAATGTTCCAAGTATTATTAAGAGCTTTAAGTAGTTTTTGAGTAAATGGAACATTAAATTATTCATATTATCAATGAATTAAATATATTTACATATTCACATAAACATTACACCAGGCTTCATTTTGTCACTTTAACTGAAGCTCAGTCAATATTTTTCTTTTAACAGATAATGAACCAGCTCTTCTCTGGACTAGTTGGAAATGTGAATATGAAGATATAAAAAAGATTATAAATAATTTAAAAAGAAACTTAGTTTTATAACTTTCAATTTTATAGCCATTAAATATAGCTGCAAATTATAAAGGACTTTATATTGGATTTGATTTAGTGACTAGATTTTTAAAAGAGAGTTTTAAATTATCATAGCCAATGTTTGAGAGGTAGTTAGTGCTTTTAAGTATGTCTTTGTTCTTTGAGGGTAACTTAAACTTGTCAAAAATGTATTCACATTACTTTGCACAGAAAAATATTTCCTCCATAAACATCAAGAAACTAAACTTAAAGGCAATTTCCCCAAAATGTCTAAATTATATCAGTGAACAAAGCAAGCAAAAACTTTATGTCCTTGCGGAGCTTATATTCCAGCATGTACCAGTAAGGTTCTTGAGATTTTAACTAAATTAAAAATGAAGTGAGGATAGGAAACATTTACTTAACCCAAAGATCATAACCTTTTAAATGGTCATGTTACAAACTAATTCAGTAAGATATCTTAAGCGTTATATTTCCAAAGAACGCAAGACAGAAATATTCATTCCTGATTTCCT
Organism: Eptesicus fuscus; assembly: GCF_027574615.1. Taxonomy (NCBI): domain Eukaryota; kingdom Metazoa; phylum Chordata; class Mammalia; order Chiroptera; family Vespertilionidae; genus Eptesicus; species Eptesicus fuscus. The sequence continues at coordinate 31,014,143 of NC_072473.1, forward strand.
ATCACTCTTTTATTCTCTTTGTCTCTGTACATACACTGTATTTCACTCTGTGTGTGTGTGTGTTTGTGTTTGTGTGTGTGCACGTGTGTGTGTGTGTGTGTGTGTGTGTGTGTGTGTATTGTGTGTATTTGGGGGTCATAAAAGGAATGGTTTGTAACTATAGCTTTTGTATTCCCTTGTTTCTTAAAATTCTTTGTCTCTTTTTAATTTGTTTCTGTCTGTCTCTTAATCTATCAATTCTACATCTCTCAACAGGGAGGTTGCTACTTTACCAAGATCACCCAATTCATAAGACAAAGTCCAGGTATCATGACTCTAAATCATTGGATATTTTCATTATACCACAATGTTTCACATTTGTCTCTTTTTTTTAAAAAAAAAAAAGGCTAGGAATCCAATTTTAGGTAATATGGACTAAACACACAGCAACCATTTTGTCTTATACAGGCAACAATAAAACATATTTTTAAAGTCTCTTAGGGGAATCATGTGCTGAACAGAGGCAGAATTCTAATATGGCTCTCCAAGATTGCTAGCCTCTGAGGTAGACATACTTTCCATCAGTTATTCAATCTAAATATAATCAAAGTGATGTTTTGCAGGTGTACTAATGTTCCAAATCAGCTCACCTTAAAATAGATTATTTGCATAGATCTGATATAATCAGGTGAGCCCTTAAAAAACAGAGTTTGTCTGAAAATCAGAGATATTGCCAGTTGCAATGACTAATGACCCCTTGCTCGGGCACTGAACAATCGGTAAATACCACAACCCTGAAAGAGCACACCTGGAAAACTGATGAATATTCTGCTGAAACCCTCCCCTGATCCCTCCCCTAAGATTCCTACCGAGAGAGAGATAAAAACCCTCAAGACAAAAATCCCAGCAAATGCTCTTCCTCCTGGGAGCATGCCTTTCCCTTCCTCCACTTTGTCCCCCATAGGCAAGCACCTCCTAAACTCTATGGGACCCTATTAGACTTGAAACCAGAAGATCAATGGGCATCTCTAAGGCATCCTTTTCCATAATTCACAGTAAACTAAAGCAGGCCTACCTTGACTCATTTCTTTCCTATAACATTTTTAGAAAACCAAAGCAGCCCAGCCCAGGTTTTCCTATTGCTTTTTCTATGCTAAGTCCTTCCTTGTTTCACAATTTCCAGCCTTAATAATGTACCCTCAAAGTAAAAAAGGAAACAAAAACAAACAAACAAAAACCTAAGCATTTGATGGAGGAGGGTTTGTGTTCCATTGTTGACTTGAAGATGCAAGAACCACTTGGCAATAAATGCAGACTGCATCTGGAACCTGAAAGCAGTCCTTGGCTGGTAGCCAGCAAGGAAATGGAGACCTCAGTCTTAAACCACAAAGATCTGAATCCTGCCAACAAGAATAAATTTGGAAGTGGATTTTTCCTCAGAGGCTCCAGACTAGGATTCAGTCCAACTGAAATTTTGTGATACTCTGAGCAGAGAACTCTGTCATGCCATATCAGATTTATGGCCTACAAAATTGTGACTAATAAATGAGTACTGTTTTAAGATGCTAAATTTTGGTAATTTCATATGTAGTAACAGAAAATCAATATACAATGTGTTAGTTTGCCAGGGCTGTAATAACAAAGTACCACAGACTGAATGGTTCAAACAAAAGAAATTTACTTTTTTCACAATTCCGGAGGGTCAAAGTCTAAAATCATGGTATTAGTTTGGGATGATTTCTTATGAGGCCTTTCTCCTTGGTTTTTAGATGGTTTCCTTTTAACTGTTTTCACATGATCTTCCCTCTGTATATGTCTGTGTCCTAATCTCCTCTTTTTATAAGGATACTGGTCATATTGGATTAGAACTCACCCTAATCATGTCATTTTAACTTAGTCAACTCTTCAAAGACTCTAACTTCAGATATAGTCTCATTGTGAGGTACTAAGTGTTAACATTGCAACATTTGGACTTAGGGGTAATGACACAATTTAGTCTATAACACATGAGGAGACTAGTTAGTAGATTTTTGTGGTAGTCCAGAAGAGAAATAATAGTGACTTGGACAAGAACAATAGAGTTGGAGAGAGAAGTAAATTAATTCAAGATAATTTTATTTTTTTTTTAATTTCTTTATTGATTAAGGTGTCACATATTTGTCCTCATCCCCCCATTCCCATCCCACCCCTCTCCCCACGCATGCCCCAATCCCCTGTTGAACTTAACCGTTGGATAGGCTTATATGCATGCATACAGGTCCTTTGGTTGAACTCTCCCCCTCCCCCCACCCTCCCCCTACCCTCCCCTATCCTCCCTCTGAGGCCCGATAGTCCGATCGATGCCTCCTTGCTTCTGGTTCTGTTCTTGTTCCTCAGTCTATGTTGTTCATCATTTCCCCTAGATGAGCGAGATCATATGTCACTAGATATATACTAATAAGAACTGAATGTGAGACGAGCAATAATAGTTATGCTGACAGGCAAATGAATCAATCTGTAGCGAGCTTCCCCCTGGACCAACAGTTCTTTTGAGACCCAATTTCAATGTCCAGTAGTTCCTTATGTGTACATGTCCGCACTGACCCCTCAGCTCTGGATGGTGGACAAATGGTGGTAATGGAGGTCCGACTCCCTCTGGTTTGGTCTCGGCCGAACCCAGGGGCATGGCGTCACCCGGATTAAGGGGCACGTGGTCTCACCCATACCCAAGGGGCGCGTGGTCTCACCCGGGCCTGGGACCCAGCCTCACTCGGATGGATCCAGGGGTGCATGGCCTCACCCGGACCCAGGATCTGGCTTCACCCATACCCAGGGACGCTTGGCCTCTCCCAGACCCAGGGCCACTTGGGCTCACCCGGGCTTAGTTGCACAAGGCCTCACCTGGATCCAGGGACACATGGTCTCACCCAGACCCAGGGACGCTTGGCCTCTCCCAGACCCAGGGGCACGTGGCCTCACCCGGGCCTAGGTGCACGAGGCCTCACCTGGATCCAGGGACACATGGTCTCTCCCGGACCCAGGGACGCTTGGCCTCTCCCAGACCCAGGGCCACTTGGGCTCACCCGGGCCTAGGTGCACGAGGCCTCACCCGGATCCAGGGACGCATGGTCTCACCCAGACCCAGGGACGCTTGGCCTCTCCCAGACCCAGGGGCACGTGGCCTCAACCGGGCCTAGGTGCACAAGGCCTCACCTGGATCCAGGGACACATGGTCTCTCCCGGACCCAGGGACGCTTGGCCTCTCCCAGACCCAGGGCCACTTGGGCTCACCCGGGCTTAGTTGCACAAGGCCTCACCTGGATCCAGGGACACATGGTCTCACCCAGACCCAGGGACGCTTGGCCTCTCCCAGACTCAGGGGCACGTGGCCTCACCCGGGACAAGGTGCACGAGGCCTCACCTGGATCCAGGGACACATGGTCTCTCCCGGACCCAGGGACGCTTGGCCTCTCCCAGACCCAGGGCCACTTGGGCTCACCCGGGCCTAGGTGCACGAGGCCTCACCCGGATCCAGGGACGCATGGTCTCACCCGGACCCAGGGACGCTTGGCCTCTCCCAGACCCAGGGGCACGTGGCCTCACCCGGGCCTAGGTGCACGAGGCCTCACCCCGATCCAGGGACACATGGTCTCACCCGGACCCAGGGACGCTTGGCCTCTCCCAGACCCAGGGCCACTTGGGCTCACCCGGGCCTAGGTGCACGAGGCCTCACCCGGATCCAGGGACACATGGTCTCACCAGGACCCAGGGATGCTTGGCCTCTCCCAGACCCAGGGACACTTGGGCTCACCCGGGCCTAGGTGCACGAGGCCTCACCCGGATCCAGGGACACATGGTCTCACCCGGACCCAGGGACGCTTGGCCTCTCCCAGACCCAGGGGCACGTGGCCTCACCCGGGCCTAGGTGCACGAGGCCTCATCCGGCTCCAGGGACACATGGTCACACCCGGACCCAGGGACGCTTGGCCTCTCCCAGACCCAGGGCCACTTGGGCTCACCCGGGCCTAGGTGCACGCGGCCTCACCCGGATCCAGGGACACATGGTCTCACCCGGACCCATGGACGCTTGGCCTCTCAGACCCCGGGGCACGTGACCTCACCCAGGCCTAGGTGCACGAGGTCTCACGCGGATCCAGGGACACATGGTCTCGCCTGGACCCAGGGGTGTGTGGGCTCTCCCAGACCCAGGGGCGCTTGGCCTCGCCCGGGCACGGGATCCAGCGTCATCCGGGTCCAGGGGCACATGGCCTCACCCGGACCCGGAGTCCGGCCTCACCTGGACCCAGGGGCATGTGGCCTCACCTAGACCCAGGGACGTGAGGCCTCACTTATACCCAGAGGCATGTGACCACACCCTAGCCCAGAGGTGCGCAACCCCGCCCGCACCCGGGTCTCAGCGGGGCCCCGTCTTCCCGATCCCAATTCCTGCCGGTCAATCCCCCCTCAGCAATTCCCCTGGCCATCCTTCCAGAGCTCCAGTATGGCTGCTGCAGAACTCGTCGGGCGGCGGCTCGGCGAAGCTCCGGTGCGCCCGGTGCATGGCGGTGGGCCGGTCTGGCGTCGCTGCGTTGGCCCTTGGGTCTGCATCGGTGGCCGGTCGCCGAGCATGTGCACCTGGCCGCTTCCGGGGCGTTGAGATTCTTGACGGACTCGGAGGTCAGCAAGCGCGGAGTCTCCCACCCCATGTCTCATAGGGGCTCGTCTGTCTGTGCTTGGCTGCCAGTGGAGCCGTCCCCTCAGCCGGAGACCGCCGGGGGAACTGCGCCGAGCACGTTCCAGGCCGCTGTTGTATCGCCTGAGCCATAGTTCTTTTGTGTCGCCTGAGCCGTAGCTCTTAAAGTGTGGTCTTTGGGTCACCGGCATCAGCATCATCCCACATACCCCTCTTTTATTCTAGTTGTAGAGCATCTACTCAGCCATCCCTATGGTGGTCTTGGATGATGTCTGCTCTGCTCTCTTGTCGTAGTCTCAAAGTTGTTGTGGTAGGCAACAATCAGGCTTCTGCCCTATGCCTCCATCTTGGTCCTCCTTTGTATAGTTAAGTCTTGATTATTGTTGGTGTCACTGGGGGGGCTCTCTTTGTCTATAAAGGAAGAGTTGCTGTGCAGGAGACACGTTTATGGGCTGGGTCTTGGTGCAGCAAAGCTTTGGTGCTCACTGAATATTCCTGTTGAATGTGTCCCTTATGCACGTGGTTGAAATCTGGTGTCATCTCCCACAGACCACTAGATGCCCTCGTTTCTGGGTCTCCAATGGGGTGTAGATCAGCTACTGCCTTAGGCACTCAGCAAGGATTACAGCAAAAACTGTAGTTTCTTCCTCCTGTCTGAGTGGCCCTGGAGCAGTCCGACTAGAACAGCAGTACATCTGGTCCGCTGCCAGAGAGCAGGCCACCCACATGCATAAGCCGTTGCTTGGGGCGCAGGTGTGCCTGCAAGACTTGCGGGGCAGGTCTTCAAAACGTGCGGGGCGGGACCCAGGGCGGGGCGGGGTCTCAGGGCGCCAACAGGCCATGGTGTGGCGAGCCGCGATGGCTGTGAGTCTGGTCCTTCTGCCTTCCACGTATCTAAGTCCCCTCGTTCCGCACTCCAGCGCAGCAAACACTGATTGCTGGGTGCACCTCCGCAAGAGTCCCGCCTCTCCCCGCAGGCATCTGGGTCTCCCGCGGTTCGCCAGAAGATGGATTTCAGGGTGATGGAGAGCTAATCTCCCCTAGGTTTGGAACAAAAGCCCCTTTCCCCCGCCACCAGCCAGACCCACGCGCCTCCACACCTCATCCCCTCCGATTTCGCTGGGTGCGAGGCAACAGAACAGCCTTTAACCTCCGCCGCCATCTTTTTCAAACTTCCCAATTTGTACTTCTTAATCCCTTCATTTCAGTCAACTCTACTGAAGTCTAGCGCCGCCGGGAGGTGCACGGAAACGGTGCCCGGGCCTCCTTTCGGTGCGCGGTGCGCGCGTCCCGCGGAACCAGGCGCGCGAGGGCCGCGCGGCTTGGACGGGCGCTGGGCGGCCGCCGAGCTCCAGGCACCGCCATCGCCGCGTTCCGGGCGTCGCCGCCGCGGCGTCCCCCCAATTTGTACTCCTTAATTCCTTGAATTCAGTCAACTCTACTGAAGTCTAGCGCCACCGGGAGGTGCACGGAGAGGGCGCCCGGGCCTCCGTCAGGTGTGCGGGGCGCGTGGCCCAAGGCACCAGGCGCGCGGGGGCTGCGTGGCGGGGACGGGTGCTGGGAGGCCGCCGGGCTCCGGGCGCCGCCGCTGTGGCGGCGTCCCCAGCGTCCCGGGCCGGGCGGCCTGCAGGGGCGGCGGAGTTGCGAAAGTGAGTGAGTTTCCCAGGGTTTCGCCCGGAATGGGGTTCAGTGCAATCGGAGCCGGCGCTCAGCGCACTCCGGAGCCTTTATCTCCTTCCTGCCAGTGAACGCCGGCCAGGTCATCAGCCGCCCCTTCCTCTCCGGTTCCATCCTCCCCGCAGGCGCGTGTGCTCGTGTCTCCGCCCGTTTCTCCATACCTTAGGCTTTTACGGCTTCCCCGACTGTCCCCGTGGCCTTCTCCTTCCCCCCAGCTGTGGGCATTTCAGTCCACCAACTTTCCTGTGGTTCTGGACGATGTCCGTTCTGACCTCTAGTTGTATTTTTGAAATTGTTGTGCCCGGCTGCAGGTTAGGTGTTTAACCTATGGCGCCATCTTGGTTCCTCATCTCAAGATAATTTTAAATAAATTACTGACAGGGCTTGCTGATAGATTATATGTGGACTATGAAAGAAAAACAGGGGGGCGGATATCTGTAATACTCTCAGCAATAAAGATTTTAAAAGTTGCTTTCCTGAGCAATTGTAAGGAAGAAAGGTAATATTTGTGGTGGAGGAGACTAAAGCAGGTAATGGATTCTTCAAAAAGAAATTAAGGTTTTATTTTGGTTATCTTCAGTTTGAGATTCCTATTAGATCAGGTGGGGATGCCAAGTAGACAGTGAAAATATGAGTATGGAACTCAGAGGAAAGGCTGCAGATATAAAGTTGAAGTTTCTTGGCATTAAGATGGTATTAAGGCCATGGGACTAGAAAGGATAAGGGAGCTGGTTTTTCTTTAAAGCATAAAACATGAAATGTCAATGTTATTACCAAATAATAAATGAATACTATATTTTGTTTGATCCAGCAAGTAACCTATTTTAAAAGATAGAGTTCATTATTATCCTACATTAGAAGTTTTAAGATTTCTTTATAACATTCAATAGCCATAATAAGAAATCCAATGGCTGAAAATTTCAGTAGGGGGGGGGGCGGTGTGGAGGGGCTTAGTACAATCAAATAAAGATAATATTGATGTCAAAGTACCAGGTACTTGAAAGTAAGGCTAAGAATTCAACTTGATTATGGAGAAAAATGGTGATACTAGAAAGCTTTGAGAATACGCCTTGCAAATAAAAATGGTGTTTTGAAAAGATGAATCTGGTACTAGTACAATGGATGGTTGGGAAGAGTGAAGGTAGGAGTGTGGGAGACATGAATTTAGAAGTAGAGAGACCAATTTAAGGTTATTATAGGAATTCATGCAGAATTATTAGGCAACAAAGATTCATGGAGAGTCAAAAAAGAGAGAGAGATTTTTCTTTGTTAAAAAAGTATTTAGTCCAAAACAGAGTAGGTTCTATAAAAAATATTAAATTTCTTCCCTTTATCTTTGGCCACATCTCTAATAATTGGGCCTGTGAGATACAAATTAAATACTTTCTTTAAGATTGGAGTAAGATAAAAAAAATTGAATCTCTACCAGTATGTCAGTATGTGTTGTAACCAGGGTTAGATATGAGACAAGCAATTAACAATCTTGAAATATGCCTTAGTACGGTATCCCTAAGACAATTTCCTTTGTGGACTCCATACCTCCTGAAGTAAATGTTATTTCATAATGTCATTTTCTTTATCTGTTTGTCAGACTCATCCTTAAATTAATTGAAGCTATAGTCCTTAGATATAAAGCTCATTAAGGCAACTTGACTGTAATACAGAAATTTGAATTTAAGTACCAATACTAAGTTTGAAATATAAGTTTATGTTTTGCCATTGGCTATGTAATATATATATATATATATATATATATATATATATATATATATATATAATAATGCTGATATATAATGTGCATAGCAAAGTTGGGATATATATTTTTATTTTTTTATTTCAGAGGATAGTGGTTATTTTAATGATTTTTGTTATTTTTATATTGTTACCTTTATTGATGTTATTAATCATGTCCTTTATTATTTGTATTTTTTCTCTTGGTAAATAGTATGTTCCTTCATCTACATATCTACTGGGATCTCAGATTGGGATCCTTTTTTTATTTTTTTAACAATTCGTAATCAGAATGCTAGCATTTTCATATTTATTTCTCCAAAATTCCTCTCACATCTTATATTAATATTTTAAATACATATATATTACACAATTGTTTTAGCTTCTATATTAAAGATACAAAAAAAAAAAAGGTATGTGGGCTAATTTTATTCAGGCTGCCAAGCCTTTTAGTGTCTGTCCACACTCATTAAAAGTCAGAGTCAAGCCAAAACCGGTTTGGCTCAGTGGATAGAGGTCAGCCTGCGGACTCAGGGGTCCCAGGTTCGATTCCGGTCAAGGGCATGTACCTTGGTTGCGGGCACATCCCCAGTAGGGGGTGTGCAAGAGGCAGCTGATCGATGTTTCTCTCTCATCGATGTTTCTAACTCTCTATCCCTCTCTCTTCCTCTCTGTAGAAAATAAATACAATTAAAAAAAAAAGTTGGAGTCAAAACTTTACCTGGTGTCCCTGTAAAGTCAAGGGCCCAGGTCAGTCTGAATCAACAGATCATAAATCTAGTTGGGCTACTACTATATCCCTAGTGAAGGTTCCATTCCTCTCCCAAATACTTACCAAAGCTCTCAATTACCTTAGAAACTCTCAGGCTATCAGACCATCTCCACCACTCTTTCCCAATCCTACCTGGAGCAGTGAGGACTACCCCATTGCCCCCCTCCTCTTGGTTCCTGACCCCGCACCAGGCCTTCACCACCGTACTTTCGGTCTTCATAGTTAAATCTTTGGTGAATCTCTTCCCACCCCATCTCTCCCCTTCCCTCTGAGATTTGTCAGTCTGTTCCATGTTTCCATGCCTCTGATTCAATTTTATTCACCAATTTGTTTTGTTCATTAGATTTATTGTTCGTTTATTTTGATTTGATAGATATGTATTTATTGCCATTTTATTGTTCATATTTTTTATCCTTCTTCTCCTTCTTCTTCTTCTTCTTCTTCTTCTTCTTCTTCTTCTTCTTCTTCTTCTTCTTCTTCTTCTTCTTCTTCAAGAATACCCTTCAACATTTCATATAATACTTGTTTGCTGGTGATGATCTCCTTTAGCTTTTTCTTGCCTTGCTATTCATCACTTTGGATATTTCTTGCCATTCCCTTCTGGCCTGCAAAGTTTCTGTTGAGAAAATAGCTGACAGTCATATGGGTGCTCTCTTGTAGGTAACTAACTGCTTTTCTCTTGCTGCTTTTAAGATTCTCTCTTTGTCTTTAACCCTTAGCATTTTAATTATGATGTGTCTTGCTGTGGGCCTCTTTGTGTTCCTCTTGTTTGGGTCTCTCTGTGCTCCCTAGACTTGTAAGTCTATTTCTTTCACCAGGTAGGGGAAATTTTCTATGATTATTTCTTCAAATAGATTTTCAATATCTTGCTCCTTCTCTTCTCCTTCTGACATCCTCATAATGTGAATGTTGGTACACTTGAAGTTGTCCCAGGGGCTCCTTACACTATGTTCATATTTTCCAATTCTTTTTTTCTTTTTGCCTCCTCATAATCCAAATCATTGATTTGATTCTCAGAATCCTGTACTCTACTATGAAATCCTTATAAATTATTCTTTATTCAGTTAGTGTATGTTTAATTTCTGACTGGTCCTTTTTCATGTCTTTGACATTCCCACTAAGAACCTTGAAAGTCTCATAAAGATTCTTAAGTAACCTTATAACCATGGTTTTAAACTCTGTATTCAGTAGTTTGCTTGCTTCCATTTCTTTCACTTTTGACATGTTTCTTTGTCTTCACATTTTGGCTGCTTCCCTGTGTTTGTTTCCATGTACTAAGTAGAGCTGCTATGTCTCCTGGGATTGCTAGAGTGGCCTTGTGTAGTAGGTGTCCTGTAGGGCCCAGTGGCTCAGCTTCCCCAGTCTCCTGAGCTGGGCACTCTAGGTGTGCTCCTGTGTGGGCTGTGAGCAATTTTGTAGTTAAGTCTTGATTTCTATTGGCATCTCTGTGAAGAATTGACCTCCAAGCCAATTGGCTGTGAAGACCAACTTCAACTACAGTGGTATTGCTGCTGTGCAGGAAACACCCCTATGGAGAAGGACTTGCTTCAGTGGGGCTTTGGTACTTACTGAGTCTGCCCCTTGAGTGTTTTGCTTATGGATTTAGAGTTGTAATCTGTTATGGTCTGAAGCTGTACACTGGGTTCACTGGTTCTAGGGCCTCCAAGGAGGTGCAAAGTCAACTACTGCTTGGGGCCACCCAGCAGGATCTACAGAGGGATCTGCAGATGGATGGTATTTGTATTGGGCTTGGAGGTGCCCAGGAGAGGCCCAGCTGTGAAGCAAGGCAGGCGGATGCTAGTGTCATGTCTTAGACCTTTTATTGGTAGGTTTGGGGCACACTGACACCAGCTGCAGCTTGTTTGAGAGATTTTAGAAAACTCTGAAGCCTAAGCATGGATAGGCGGAAAAGCTGCTGCAAACAGCTTGGGTGGGGCATCAGTTCAGTGGGGCAGGGGTCTCAGAGAATTACCAGAGTGGAGCAAACAGTGTGGACCATGCTGATGGAAACTCAGCTATGGCTGCCAGACAGCCCTGCAACAAGGGAAGCTCCAGACCAGGAACAATGACCCCTGCAAGCACCCTCACCTGGAAGAAAGCTGCCCCCAAGTTCTTACCTGGATGCCAGATAATCCAGTTCCTCTTCATATGTGTCTGGGTCACCCAGAGCCACCCAATGTGGGAGCTCAGAGGAATTGAGTCTTAGTAAGTTCAAAAGGAACATCTGAGTCTCCAGTAGCTTTCATGTCACTCTGCAAGAATCCTTGCTGGTTTTAAAAGGAACATCTGAGTCTCCAATAGTTTTCATGTCACTCTGCCAGAAACCCTGCTTGTTTTTACAGCCCATAGTTACGGAGACTTCACTTCCTAGCTCTGGAACCCTGGTCTGGGGCTCTGGTGTGGGGCTGGGACCCCTTGCTCCTCACAGGCAGCCTCCACAAAGACGATCTCCCTCCCGATTAAAAAAAATGGCACCCCTCCATGTTGGACCAGCCCATTCTGTGCCTTCACCCATCCTACCAACCTCAATGTGCTTTCTTCTTTACTTCTCTAGTTGTAGAACTTCCATTCCACCAGCTTTCAGGCAGTTCTGGATGATGGTTGTTCTGTATTTTAGTTGTAATTTTGACATGGTTGTGGGAGGTGTTGAGTGCAGGCATTTACTTATGCCACCATCTTGGTTCTCCTTCCATTGTTGTAATTATTTCTTCTAGCTTTTATCAGCCAACTGCACAATGTTTATTGCTTCTATGAAATTTGAACAAGCTGTATAGTTGAAATTTTTCATTGTGCAGTTTTGCCTTTGTAATTGGGTAATTTTCTGCTCAGTAATACCTGTTTCAATAGTCCTACTCAATTTAATAGTTTACTTTTATTCTTTAATAATTTTATTTTTTAAAATATATTTCTTTATTGATTTCAGAGAGGAAGGGAGAGGGAGAGAGAGATAGAAACATCAATGATGAGAGAGAATCACTTATCGGCTGCCTCCTGCACAGTCCCCACTGGGGATCGAGCCCAAAACCTGGGCATGTGCCCTTGGCTGGAATTGAACCAGGACCCCTTCAGTCTGCAGGTCGACGCTCTATCCACTGAGCCAAGCCGGCCAGGGCTAATACTTTATTTTTAAACAAAATCTTATTTATGAAACAATGGTACTTAATATATTAGGCTTAATAGTTTTTACTTATAAGCATCCATTGGCTTTGCTTTATTCACTGTTTTCAAATATTTTGATGCATATAATTTCATTTAAATTATACAATTAGTATTATAACAGATATTGAAAATGCAACCATAACTAGGGATTATGTTGCAACATTTCTTAAAATAGATAAAAAGCATAAAGACCTTCAACGTTCACCAATATGGAGATTGATTTATAATGCTTCTATAAATTGGAATATTATGTAGATTTTTATAAGAGTGAAAATTTTCAATATGCTACTGATATAAAACATTGCCTATGATAAATTCTTTGAAGGAAAGCACATTAAATGTTTGTATATGTGTATAAATACTTGTACTTATAAAGATAGATGATAGATAGATAGAACACATAATACACACAAAACTACTAACATTGTTTACCTATGGAAAGTGAGTTTTGGGAAAGATCACAAAGATTCCAGTTTTACTTTATACCTTACTGTATCATATGCACTTTCTAAATAAGTGTGTATTATTCTGGTAGTTCAATAAGTAAATATTAAGATAGAATGGAAGGGATGAAAAAGAAGGAAGGAAGGAAGGAAGGAAGGAAGGAAGGAAGGAAGGAAGGAAGGAAGGAAGGAAGGAAGGAAGAAAGGAAGGAAGGGAGAGAGAGGGAAAGAGAGGGAGGAAGGGAGAAGGAAGGAAGGAAGGAAGGGGAAAAAAGAGGGAGGGACGAATAGAAGTAGATGCAAGGATGGTACAATATCAGCAAATCAATAAACGTGATACATCACATAAACAAATTGAGAGATAAAAATCACATAGTCATATCAATTGATACAGAAAAATAATTTGACAAAATCCAACACCCTTTCTTCATAAAAACCCTCAGCAAAGTGGGAATAGAAGAATCATACCTCAACATAATAAAAGTCATATATGACAAACCCACAGCCAACATCATACGCAATGGGCAAAAACTAAAAACATTTCCCCTAAGAACAGGAACAGTACAGCGATGCCCACTCTCACCACTCCTGTTCCACATAGTACTGGAAGTACTAGCCATTGCAATTAGCCAAGAAGAAGAAATAAAAGGTATCCAAATTGGAAAAGAAGAAGTAAAGCTGTCCTTATTCACAGATGACATCATACTGTACATAGAAAACCCTAAAGACTCCATCAACAAATTATTAGACTTAATAAATGAATTTGACAATGCAGCAGGATACAAAATTAACACCAAAAAATCTATGGCATTTCTATGCACCAATAGTGAATTTACAGAAAGAGAAACTAGAAAAGCAATCCCATTTACCATCACACCAAAAAAATTAAGATACCTAGGAATAAACTTAACTAAGGAGGTAAAAGACCTGTACTTGGAAAACTACAGGACACTGAAAAAAGAGATAGAGGAAGACATAAATAGATGGAAGAACATACCATGTTCATGGATTGGTAGACTCAACATCATTAAAATGCCCATATTACCCAAAACTATCTATAAATTCAATGCACTCCCCATTAAAATACCAATGGCATATTTCACAGACCTAGACTGAACTCTCCAAAAATTCATCTGGAATAAAAAAAGACCCCGAATAGCTGCAGCAATCCTGAGAAAGAAGAACTAAGTAGGTGGGGTCTCAATACCAGATATCAAGGTGTATTACAAAGCCACTGTTCTCAAAACTGTCTGGTACTGGCAAAAAAAAACAAGCATATAGGTGAATAGAATAGAATAGAGAACCCAGAAATTGACCCAAACCACTATGCTCAATTAATATTTGACAAAAGGGGCAAGGACATACAATAGAGTCAAAACAGTCTCTTCAATAAATGGTGTTGGTTAAATTGGACAGATACATGCAAAAAAATGAAACTAGACTACCAACTTACACCATACACAAAAATAAACTCAAACTGATAAAGGACTTAAACATAAGATGGGAAACCATAAAAACCTTAGAGGAATCCACAGGCAGCAAAATCTGAGACATATGCTGAAGCAATTTCTTCACCAATACAGCTCCTAGGGCAATGGAACCTAAAGAGAAAATAAACTAATGGGACTATATCAAAATAAAAATCTTTTGCACAGCAAAAGAAACCATCAACAAAACAACAAGAAAGCCCACTGCATGGGAGAATATGTTTGCCAATGTTATCATCGATAAGAGTTTAGTCTCTAACATTTACAGGGAACTCATACAATTTAACAAAAGGAAGATAAAACAACCCATTTAAAAAATGGACATCAAACCTAAATAGATACTTTTTGAAAGAAGACATAAGAAGAGCACCTCTTCTAGAAACTTTTCTATACCACCCAGACAGACTTTGGACACTGCCTGTGACCCTGCAGCCACTCCAGCCAAAATCCTGTTGCTCTACCCACAGACCTGCAGATACTAGGACCTCCCCATCCAAAGGTCCATGCTCCTGCAGCAGTAAGTGTTAATTCCCTCCTCCCCAGAGGCCATGCACCCAGTGCCTCAGTGCGCTTTTCCAGTGCCTCAGTTGTGCTTTTCAAACACACAGGCCTCCTGTGCTCACCACCCCACAGGCTGCTTTTGGGTGCTGCTGCTGGTCAAGCTCCTATCCAAACAAGAGCTCACTACCCCTGCAGTAGAAATTCTGAATTCCCCCTTCCTGGATACCTGCCCACAGACACCTGGGTCAGGCTGATTCAGCTCCAGGGCCCCTCTGAGTGCGTGCCTCCACGGGGTGCGCACTAACCCAACCTAAGGGTACAAGGCCCCCGGCAGTAGAAATTCTGACTTCCTCCATTCCTGGATGCCTACCCAGAGACACCTCAGTCACGCAGCTTCAGCACAAGGGCCTATCTGAGTGCACCGCCCAGGCAATCATCCCCGGGGTACCTCTGTGAGCCACCACTGGGCACACACAAATTCAACCAAAAACTGAGTTTTGCTGAAAACTCAGCAAAAACTGAGTTTTCCCACTTCACAGCTGCCCACCTCTGGACATAATAGTTGCACTTTTCCAGCACGCAGGCCTCTTGAGCCCAAGGCTGCAAAGGCAGCTCTTGGGTGCCTTTGTGAGCCGCCACTGGGCACACTCTTATCCAAACAAGGGCTCACTGCTCCTTCAGTAGAAATTCTGAATTTCCCCTTCCTGAATACCTGCCCACAGACACCTGGGTTGTGTGGATTCAGTGCCAGGGCACCTCTGAGTGTGTGAGCCCACTGCCACTGGGAGCACGCGAACCCAACCAAAGGCATGAGGCCCCCAGCAGTAGAAACTCGGACTTCCCCCACTCCCGGCTGCCTGAACACAGACACCACAGTCATACAGCTTCAAAGCAAGGGCTTATCTGAGTGCACCACCCTGGCAATCAGCCCCGGAGTACCTCTGTGAGCCACCACTGGGTGCACACGAATTCAACCAAGGGCTCAGCAGCAAAAACTGAGTTTCCCCACATCACAGCTGCCGACCTCTGGACAACCCAGTCACACTTTTCCAGTGTGCAAGCCTCCTGAGCCCAAGGGCACAAAGGTGGCTCTTGGGTGCCTCTGTGAGCCCCTGCTGGGTGCGCTGTTATCCAAGCAAGGGAGCACTGTCCCAGCAATAGAAATTCTGAATTCCCCCGTCTGGATACCTGCCCACAGATACCTTGGTCACAAGGCTTCAGTGCCAGGGTCCCTCTGAGTGCGTGAGTGTGCCACCCGGGCGAACAGACCCCAGGTACCTCTTGAGCTGCCACTGAGTGCATGCAAACCCAACCATGGGAACAAGGCCCCCAGCAGTAGAAATTCGGACTTCCCCCACCCCCAGCTGCCTGCCCACAGACACCTCAGTCACGGGGCTTCAGAGCAAAGGGATCTCTTTTGCATTGCCCTGGCAAAAGGCCACGAGTTACCTCTGTGAGCCACCACTGGGTGCGCACAAATTCAACCAAGGACACAGCAGCAAAAACTGCATTTTCCCACTTCATAGCTGCCGACCTCAGGACACCACAGTCATGCTTTTCCAGTGCGCAGGCCTCTTGAGCCCACCGCCCCAAAGGCAGCTCTTGGGTGCTTCTGTGAGTCCTCGCTCGGCACACCCATATCCAAACAAGGGTGCACAGACCCTGCAATAGAAATTCGGAATTCTCCCCTTTCTGGCTGCTTGCCCACAGACACCTCGGTCATGCGGCTTCAACACGAGGGCCACACTGAGTCCGCCGGCCTGGCAAATGGCTCCTGGGTGCCTCTGGAAGCCACTGCTGGGTGTGTGCAAATCCAACCAAGGGAGCAAGGCCCCAGCATCAAAAACTGAGTCTTCCCACTCCACAGCTGCCAACCTCTGGACACCATAGTAGCGCCTTTCCAGAGCGCAGGTCTCCTGAGCCCCACCTTCCCGACAGACGGCTCCTGGGTGCCTCTGTGAGCCCCTGCTGGGCATGCATGATTTCAACCAAGGGAATTAAATGAAATGGAGGCAAGCAACATATCTGAGAAAGAATTCAGAGTAATGGTTATAAGGATGCTCAAATAGCTGGATGACAAATACACACCACTCAATGAGAATTATAAGGAGCTGAATGAGAATGTGACCAACATGAAAAGGAACCAGGAGGAAATGAAGAATGACATAGCTGCAATAAAGAACACAATGGAAGACTTCAACAGTAGACTAGAAGAGGCTGAGGACTGCATCAGCGAATTAGAAGACAAGGTAGGAAAAAACACATAAACACAGCAACAACTGGAAAGAAAACTTAAAAAGCAAGAGGAGAGCCTAAGGGAGCTTTGGGACAACACAAAACGAAACAACATCTGCATAATAGGGGTAGCAGAAGGAGAGAAACTGAACAAGGAATAGAAAACCTGTTTGAAGAAATCATGACAGAAAACTTCCCTGATATTGGCAAGAAAAAAACCACACAAGTCCAAGAAGCACATAGAGTGCCAAACAAGATGAACCCCAAAAGACCGACACCAAGACACCTCATAATTAAATTGGCAATCATCAGTGAAAAAGTCAGAATCTTAAAGGCTGCCAGAGAGAGACAGAAAGTTACCTACAAGAGATCTCCCATTAGAATATCAACTGATTTATCAACAGATACACAACAGGCAGAAGGGAATGGAAGGAAATATGCAAAGTGATGCAAAGCAAGGGAATGGATCCAAGAATACTATACCCAGCAAGGCTATCATTCAAAATTGAAGGTGGAATCAGGAGTTTCACAGACAAAAAAAGGGCTAAGATAGTTTATTACTACCAATGCAAGAAATGCTAAAGGGACTGCTGTAAAAAGAAGAAACAGAAAGGCAAGAAGAAACACAAACATTAACAATAAAAACGACAACAAACAAGTACTTATCAATAATAACATTAAATGTAAATGGATTAAAAGGACTAATCAAAAGACATAGGGTAGCTGAATGGATAAGAAAACATGACCCATATATTTGCTGTCTGCAAGAGACCCACCTCAGAAGAAAGGATTCACACAGAATGAGAGTGAAGGGATGGAAAAACATTTTTCAGGCAAATGGAAATGAGAAAAAAGCTGGGGTTGCGATACTTATATCTGATAAAATAGATCTCAAAGTAGAGGCCATAACAAGAGATAAAGAAGGCCACTACATAATACTAAAGGGAGCAATTCAACAAGAAGATATAACTCTGGTAAACACATATGCATCCAATGCAGGAGCACCCAAATACATAAAACAACTTCTGGAAGATATCAAGGGAGAAATCGATAGCAATATAATCATACTAGGGGACTTTAATACCCCACTGACATCACAGGATAAATCCTCTAAACACAAAATCAGCAAAGAAACAGCAATCCCAAATGACTCACTAGATCAGATGGACTTAATTGACATCTTCAGAACATTTTATTCCATAGCTGCAGAATATACATTGTTCTCCAGTTCACACAGAACATTTTCAAAGATAGACCACATATTAGGACACAGGCAAAGTCTCTTCAAATTCAAGAAGATAGAAATCATAATAAGCATGTTCTCAGACATAAAGACATAAAACTAGAAATCAACTACAATAAAAACAATGGAAAAAATCAAACACTAGGAGGCTAAATAGCATGCTATTAAAGAATGATTGGGTTACCAAAGAGATCAAAGAAAAAATTAAAAGCATCCTGGAAACAAATGACAATGAAAATACAACATTCCAAAATCTATGGGATACAATGAAAGCAGTCCTGAGAGGGAACTTCATAGCTCTACAAGCCTATCTCAAAAAACAAGAAAAAAAATGTTAATAAATTATCTAACCTTGCAAATTAAAGAACTAGAAAGAGAGCAACAAGAAAAGCCCACAGTAACCAGAAGGAAGGAGATAATAAAGATCAGAGCAGAAATAAATGACATAGAGACCAATAAAACAATACATATGATCTATGAAACCAAGAGCTGGTTCTTTGAAAGGATAAACTAGATTGATGAACCTCTAGCCAGGCTTATCAGGAAACAAAGAGAGAGGGCCCCAATAAACAAAATCAGAAATGAAAGAGATGATGTAACAACTGACCCCACAGAGATATACAAAAGATTGTAAAAAAAAAAAATACTATGAACAACTCTACTCCAACAAACTGGACAATTTCGACGAAATGGACACAGTCTTTGAAAAATACAAGCTTCCGAAACTCAATCAGGAAGATTCAAAAAACCTGAATAGGCCGATAACAACTGATGAAATTGAAATAGCAATCAAAAAGCTTCCAGCAGCAGAAACCAGTTTGGCTCAGTGGATAGAGCGTCGGCCTGTGGACTCAAGGGTCCCAGGTTCGATTCTGGTCAAGGGCATGTACCTTGGTTGCGGGCACATCCCCAGTAGGGGGTGTGCAAGAGGCAGCTGATCGATGTTTCTCTCTCATCGATGTTTCTAACTCTCTATCCCTCTCTCTTCCTCTCTGTAAAAAATCAATAAAATATTAAAAAAAAAAAAGCTTCCAGCAAACAAAAGCCTTGGACCAGATGGCTTCACAGGAGAGTTTTACTGAACATTCAAAGGAGAACTAAAACCAATCCTTCTCAGACTATTCCAAAAAATTCAGGAGGAAGGCACACTTCCAAACTCTTTCTGTGAAGCCAGAATTTCCCCAAATCCCAAAACCAGATAAAGACACCACAAAGAAAGAGAATTACAGGCCAACATCCCTGATGAACATAGATGCTAAAATCCTCAACAAAATTCTAGCAAACTGGATCCAGCATTACATTAGAAAGATCATACACCATGACCAAGTGGGATTTATTCCAGGAATGCAAGGCTGGTACAATATCTGAAAATCAATAAATGTGATACATCACATAAAAAAATGAGAAACAAAAAAATCACATAATCATATCAATTGATGCAGAAAAGGAATTTGACAAAATCCAACACCCTTTTCTGATAAAAACTCTCAGCAAAGTGGGAATAGAGGGATCGTGCCTCAACATAAAAAAAGCCTTAAATGAAAAATCTACATCCAGCATCATACTGAATGGGCAAAAACTAAAACCATTCCCCCTAAGAACAGGAATAAGACAGGGATGCCCACTCTCACCACTCTTGTTCCACATAGTACTGGAAGTACTAGCCATTGCGATTAGACAAAAAGAAGAAATAAAAGGCATCCAAATTGAAAAAGAAGAAGTAAACCTGTCCTTATTCACAGATGACATCATATTGTACATAGAAAACCCTAAAGACTCTATCAAAAAATTATTAGACTTAAATGAATTTGGCAATGTAGCAGGATACAAAATTAACACCAAGAAATCTATGGCATTTCTATACACCAACAGTGAACTTACAGAGAGAGAGACTAAGAAAACAATCACATTTATCATCGCACTAAAAAAATTAAGATACCTAGGAATAAACTTAACTAAGTAGGTAAAAGACCTCTACTCAGAAAACTACAGAGCATTGAAAAAAAAAAAGATAGAGAAAGACATAAATAGATGGAAGAACATACCGTGTTCATAGATTGGTAGAATCAACATCATTAAAATGTCCATACTACCGAAAGCAATCTATAGATTCAACGCACTCCCCATTAAAATACCAACGGCATATTTCACAGACCTAGAACAAACTCTCCAAAAATTCATCTGGAATATAAAAAGGCCCCAAATAGCTGCAGCAATCCTGAGAAAGAAGAACAAAGTAGGAGGGATCTCAATACCAGATATCAAGCTGTATTACAAAGCCATTGTTATAAAAACTGCCTGGTACTGGCATAAGAACGGATATATAGACCAATGGAATAGAATAGAGAACCCAGAAATTGATCCAAAACACTATGCTCAATTAATATTTGACAAAGGAGGCAAGAGCATACAATGGAGTCAAGACAGTCTCTTCAATAAATGGTGTTGGGAAAATTGGACAGATACATACAAAAAAATGAAACTGGACCACCAACTTACACCATACACAAAAATAAACTTAAAATGGATAAAGGGCTTAAATGTAAGACAGGAAACCATAAAAATATTAGAGGAATGCACAGGCATCAAAATCTCAGACAGATTTTGCCACCGGAACCAAGATGGTGGCATAGTTAAACAACTAATCTGCTGCCTCACACAACAATTTCAAAAACACAACTAAAAGACAAAAACGTCTACCACCCAGAACCACGGGAAAGCTGGCTGAGTGGAAGATTTACAGCTGAGAAGAGAAAGGAGCACAATCGCTGAAAAGCTGAGGTACGGAGGCACGCGAATCGGGCCGGCAGCGGTGGGCGGCTGGGTGCGCGGCTTTTCTTCAACCCGCAGGGAGACAAGCTCCCGATCACTCTGAAATCCAGTTTCTGGGGACACTCGGGGACCCAGATGCCTACGGGGAGAAGCTGGACTCTCGGCCATCGGGTCGGAAAGTGAGAGTGACTTTTTTGCAGAGGTGCGCCCAGCAATCATTGTTTACTGCGCTGGAGCGCGGGGCGCAGGGACTTGGAAATGTGGAAAGGCAGAGACGGCTGACGGCAGCCATTGCCGTTGGCCACGCCCCAGCCTAGTGACGCCCTGAGACCCCGCCCTGCCCTGAGGCCCCGCCCCGCACATCCTACAAACCCGCCCAGGCTCCACACAGCGGCTTTTGCATATAAATGGCCTGTTCTGTGGCAGCTTAACCAACCACAGCTCCAGACTGCTCCAAAACCGCCCAAGCAAAGGAGGAGAAAACTAGCCCTTGCTGTATCTCCTGCTGGGGAACACACAGTACACAAGGGTACACCAAGAGTGTCCACCTCAAGTAACTGGGAGGCTGACCCGTTGAACCAATAGGACACCTAGTACACAAAACTACCCTACCAACCCAGGGAAGCAGAGAATATGAGAAGGCAAGGAAACAGATCACAAACCAAAGAAATGGAGTAGAATAAGCGACTGGACATAGAGTTCAAAACCACGGTTATAAGGTTTTTCAAGAATTTCATGGAAAAGGCCGATAAATTCAATGAGACCCTTGAGGATATGAAAAAGGACCAACTAGAAATTAAACATACACTGACTGAGATAAAAAATATTATACAGAGACCCAAAAGCAGACTAGAGGATTGCAAGAATCAACTCAAAGATTTGGAATACAAAGAGGCCAAGGACACTCCTCCAGAGAAGCATGAAGTGAAGAGAATTCAGAAAGTTGAAGATAGTGTAAGAAGTCTCTGGGACAACTTCAAGCGAACCAACATCAGAATTATGGGGGTACCAGAAGAAGAGAGAGAGCAAGATGCTGAAAACCTATTTGAAGAAATAATGGACGAAAACTTTCCCCACCTGATGAAAGAAATAGACTTACGAGTCCAGGAAGCGCACAGAACCCCAAACAAAAGGGATCCAAAGAGGACCACACCAAGACACATCATAATTAAAATTCCAAGAGCAAAAGACAAAGAGAGAATCTTACGAGCAGCAAGAGAAAAACAGTTAGTTACCTACAAGGGAGCTCCCATACGATTATCAGCTAATTTCTCAACAGAAACCATGCAGGCCAGACGGGAGTGGCAAGAAATACTCAAAGTGATGAATAGCAGGAACCTACAACCAAGACTACTCTACCCAGCAAAGTTATCATTCAGAATTGAAGGGCAGATAAAGAGCTTCACAGATAAGAAAAAGCTAAAGGAGTTCATCACCACCAAACCAGCATTATATGAAATGCTGAAAGGTATTCTTTAAAAAGAGGAAAAAGAAGAAGAAAGATAAAAATTATGAACAACAAATACATATATATCAACAAGTGAATCTAAAAGTCAAGTGAATTAAAAATTTGAGGAACAGAATAAACTGGTGAACTTAATAGAATCAGAGGCCTAGAATGGGAGTGGATTGATAATTCTCAGGGGGAAAGGGGTGTCTGTGTGGGGAGTATGGGAAGAGACTGGACAAAAATCATACACCTATGGATAAGGACAGCGGGGGGGGGGGTAAGGGAAGAGGGGGGGTAGGAACTGGGTGGTGGGGAGATATGTGGGGAAAAAGGAGAAACAATTGTAATCTGAACAATAAAGATTCATTAAATAAAAAAATAAAAAAATAAAGAAGCAAAAAAAAAAAATCTCAGACATATGCTGAAGCAATATCTTCATTGATACAGCTCCTAGGGCAATAGAAACTAAAGAGAAAATAAACAAATGGGACTATATCAAAATAAAAATCTTCTGCACAGCAAAAGAAACCATCAACAAAACGACAAGAAAGCCCACTGCATTGGAGAACATATTTGCCAATGTTATCTCCAATAAGGGTTTAATCGCCTACATTTACAAGGAACTCATACAACTTAACAAAAGGAAGATAAACAACCCAATCAAAAAATGGGCAATGGACCTAAATAGATACTTTTCAAAAGAGGATATAAGGAAGGCCAAGAGACATATGAAAACATGCTCAACGTTACTAATCATCTGAGAGATGCAAATCAAAACAACAATGTGGTACCATCTCACACCTGTCAGAATGGCTATCATCAACAAATCAACAAAAGACAAGTGCTGGCGAGGATGCGGAGAAAATGGAACCCTCATGCACTCATGGTGGGAATGCAGACTGGTGCAGCCACTGTGGAGAACAGTATGGAGTTTCCTCAAAAAACAAAAAATTGAACTCCCATTTGACCCACTAATCCAACTTCTAGGAATATATCCCAAGAAACTAGGAACACCAATCAGAAAGGATATATGCACTCCTATGTTCATAGCAGCACAATTTACTATAGCTAATCTTTGGAAACAACCTAAATGCCCATCAGCAGATGAGTGGATTAGAAAACTACGGTACATCTACACAATGGAATATTATGCTGTTTTAATAAAGAAGGAACTCCCCTTCTCCACCCCCACTGATAGGCACTTATTTATTGACATTTTAATTTTGTATGCCTAGGTTTCCCTTTCAATTTCTTCTTCTAATTACAGCAGTCCCTTTAGCATTTCTTGTAATATAGGCTTGGTGGTGATGTAATCCTTTAGCCTTTTTTTGTCCAGGAAGCTCTTAATTTGACCATCTATTTTGAATGATAGCCTTGTTGAATATAGTAATCTTGGTTTCAGATCCTTGCTTTCCCTTGATTACTTCATTCCATTCCCTTCTGGCCTGTAGAGTTTCTGATGAGAAATCAGGTTGACAGCCTTATGGGAGCTCCTTTGTATGTAACAGTTTACTTTTATCTTGCTGCCTTTGAGATTCTCTCTTTGTCTTTAATTTTTGGCATTTTAATTTTGATGTGTCTGGGCTTGGGCCTGTTTGGATTCTTCTTTCTTGGGATTCTCTGTGCTTCCTGGACTTGTATGCCTTTTTCCTTTACCAGGTTAGGGAAATTTTCTGCCATTATTTCTTCAAAGATGTTCACTATCAGTTTCTCTCTTTCTGCCTCCTCTGGCACACCTGCTATTGGAATATTTTTAAGTTTCACATTGTCCCACAGCTGCCTTAAGCTGTCCTCTGATTTTTAAATTGTTTTTTTTTCTTTTTGGTTCTCTGATTGACTGAATTTTTCAACCCTGTCTTCTAACTCACTGATTCAATCCTCAGCTTCCACTAATCTGCTGTATATTCCTTCCAATGAGTTCTTTATTTGTGCTATGTCAATCTTTATTTCTGTTTAATAGTTACTATATCTTTTCTCATGCTGTTGGGCATATTTACCATCATTATTCTGAACTCTATAGCAGATAAATATATTATCTTCATTTCATTTATCTCTTCTGGTGAATTCTCTTGTTCTTTCATTTGGAGGTTGTTTCTTTGTCTCCTCATTTTGGCTGTCTGTTTGGATTCGTGACTATTTATTTGGTAGATCTGCTATGCCTCTCAATCTCTAGTGCTGAATAGTGTCAAATGCTGTTTCTGACTAATTACATCAGGCAAAGATTCAAAGCCTCCACAGACTACCTCTGTCTACAGACTGATAGGATTCCATCTTGAATTTCCCTGAGGTAATCATCCATAGGTATGGCAGGAGTTTTTTTCAACAGGGTAGGGAAATTGCTTTTGCCTGAAGGCTAATTGTTATACTCAGTCTCTAATAGGTGTCAGCAACTCTGAACCATTGAGCATCATGTTTTCCAATAGGGTAGGTCAACTGTCATCCCCCCAGGCAAGGCTGCCTGAATAGCAATGTCTGCATGAGAAAGATGACCTCCTCAGTGTGAGGGAATGACTCAGAACAGGAAACTGGTGGTGTCTGCCTTCTGAGCTCTAACCTTAGAGATTCTGATCCTGGCTTCTGTTCACACTACTCCACTCCACTGTGCCCTCCCTGTGCCAGAGCACAAGGTTGGTGCTCCACAGGGAATTTTATGCAATGGCCCTTTAAATGGGTGCCTGAATTTGAAGCCATCTCTCCCTGGCAGACAGCAACTCTGATACTCTGCACAGCCAGATGTTATGTGGGTACCCTTCTCCTTTCTGGTGCTCTCTTTTGGGGGGCCCAGCTTGGGGATTAGACCCCAGAGTTCTCAGGAAAACCCTCCAGAGCCAAGATGTCTATCCGGAACTTCAGTTGCTGTCTGTGGGAAAAGATCACTCTTTTCACTGCTGCATAGTATTCCACGGGATAAATGTACCACAGGTTTTTATTCCACTCATCTACTGATGGGCACTTGGGCTGTTTACAGATCTATCTGTTATAAATTCTGCTGCTATAGGGGTGCATACATTCTTTCTGATCAGTGTTTCAGGTTTTTTAGGATATATTCTTAGAAATGTGATCACCAAGTCAAATGACACTTCCATATTTAATTTTTTGAGGAAACTTCATACTGTTTTCCACAGTTTCTGCACTAGTTTGCATTCACACCAGCAGTGTACTAAGGTTCCCTTTTCTCCACATCCTTGCCAGCACTTGTCATTTGTTGATGTGTTGATGGTAACCATTCTGACATGTGTGAGATGATGCCTCATTGCCATTTTAATTTGCTTCTCTCCTATGACGTTTCTTTGAACATTTTTTCATATATCTCTTTGTCCTCTGTATGTCCACTTTGGAGAACTTATATAGGGCCTTAGCCCATTTTTTATTGTTTTTTTGTCTTCCTTTTGTTAAATTGTATGAGTTCCTTATATATTTTTATATTAACCATTTATCAGATGTACATTGCCAAATACATTCTTACATACAGTGGGATTCCGTTTCATTTTATTGATGGCTTCATTTGTTGTGCAGAGGCTTTTTATTTTGATGTAGTCCCATTTGTTTCTTTTATCCATAGTTTCCTTTGCCCAAGGAGATATATCTGTAAACATATTGCCACGAGAGATGTCTGAGATTTTGCTGCCTATGGCTTCTTCTAGGACTTTTTATGGTTTCACAACTTACATTTAAGACTTTTTTTTTTACATTTAAGACTTTTAACCATTTTGAATTTATTCTTGTGTATGGTGTAAGTTGGTGGTCTAGTTTCATCTTTTTGCATGTATCTGTCCAATTTTCCCAGCACCATTTATTGAAGAGACTTTCTTGGTTCTATTGTATGTTATTGTCTCCTTTGTCAAATATTAACTGAGCATAATGGCTTGGGTCAATTTCTGGGTTCTCTGTTCTGTTCCATTGATCTATATGCCTATTCTTGTGCCAGTACCAGGCTGTTTTGATTACAGTGGCTTTGTAATATAACTTGATATCTGGTATTTTGATCCCTCCCACTTTGTTCTTCTTTCTCAAGATTGCTGTGGCTATTCAGGGTCTTTTTTGGTTCCATATAAATTTTTGGAATGTTTGGTCTAGATCTGTGAAATATGCCGTTGGTATTTTAATAGAGATTGCATTGAATTTATAGAATGCTTTGGGTAGTATGGACATTTTAATGATGTTAATTCTAGTAATCCATGAACACGGTATATTCTTCCACTAGTTTATATCTTTATCTATTTCTTTTATCAATGTCCTGTTGTTTTTTGAGTACAAGTCTTTTACCTAAGTTTATTCCTGAGTATTTTAATGTTTTTGTTGCAATGTTAAATGAGGATTATTTGTTTAGTTTCTCTTTCTGAGAATTCATTATTGTTGTATAAAAATGCCATAGATTTCTGGGTGTTAATTTTGCAACCTGCTACATTGCCAAATGCATTTAGTAGTTTTTTGCTGAAGTCTTTTGGGTTTTCTATGTACAATATCATGTCATCTGCAAATAGTGAAAGTTTTACTTTATAAAACTTTCCAATTTGGATACCTTTTATGTCTTTTTCGTGTCTGATGCCTGTGGCTATGACTTCCAGTGCTATGCTAAATAAGAGTGGTGAAAGCAGACATCATCGTCTTATTCCTGTTCTTAGGGGAAATAGTTTTAGATTTGTCCATTGAATATTATGTTGGCTGTTGTTTTGTCATATATGTCCTTTATTGTGATGAGTTAAAAAACCCTTATTACCACTTTGCTGAGAGTTTTTATCAAAAATGGGTGTTGGATTTTGTTGAATGCTTTGTCTGCATTTATTGATATGATCATGTGATTTTTGTTCTTCAATTTGTTTATGTGATGTATCACGTTTATTGATTTGCAAATATTGTACCAGCCTTGCATCCCTGGGATAAATCTCACTTGCTCATGCTATATGATCTTTTAAATATATTGCTGGATCAAATTTGCTAATTTTTCTTAGTATATTGGGGTCTATGTTCATCAGGGTTATTGGCCTATAATTCTCTTTCTTTGTAGTATCTCTATCTGCTTTTGAAATTATGATTATGCTGGCCTCATAAAAAGAGGTTAACATTGTTCCTTCCTCTTGAATTTTTTGGAATATTTTGAGGAGGATAGGTGTTAGCTCTTCTTTGAGTGCTTGGTAAAACTCCCCTTTGAAGCCATCTGGACCAGAGTTTTTTTGTTTGTTTGTTTGTTTGTTTTTTTGCTGGTTTTTATTTTATTTTATTACTTATTCAATTTCATCAGTTGTCATTGGCCTATTCATGTTATCTGATTCTTCCTGATTCAGTTTTGGAAGAGAGTATTTTTCTAAAAATTTGTTCATTTCATCAACATTGTCCATGTTGTTGGCATATAGTAGTTCATGTTTTTTTCTTACACTTCTTTGTATTTCTGTGGTGTCAGTTGTTACTTCACCACTTTCATTTCTGATTTTATTTTTTAGGGTCTTCTCTCTTTGTTTCTTGATGAGTCTGGCTAAGTGTTCATCAATCTTGTTTATCTTTTCAGGGAAGTAACTCTTGGTTTCATTCATCCTTTGTATGTTGTTTTTGTTTTTGTTTTTTAGCTCTGTATCATTATTTTCTTCTCTGATCTTTATTATTTCCTTCCTTCTACTTACTCTGGGCTTTTCTTTTTTTACTCTATAATTCTTTGAGTTTTAGGGTTTAATAATTTATTACAAGTTTTTGTTTGTTTGTTTGTTTGTTTGTTTGTTTGAAGTAAGCCTGTAGTGCTATGAACTTGCTTTTGCTGTGTCCCAGAGATTTAGGGTTGTTTTGAATTTCTTTTCATTTGTTTCCAGGAAGTTTTTTATTTCTTTCTTGTTCTCAATGATTGTTTAATACCACATTATTTAGTCTCCAAGTGTTTAAAATTTTTGTGTGTTTTTATTGTATTTGATTTCTAATTTCATGCCATTGTGATCTGAGAAGATGCTTGATGTTATTTCAATAATTTTGAACTTGTAGAGACTTGTTTTGCATCCTAACATGTGTTCTATCTTTGAGAATGACCCATGTGTACTTGAGAATAATTTATATTCTGCAGCTTTAGGGTAAAATGTTCTATAAATAGAAATTAAATACATCTGATCCAGTATATCATTTGGAGTCTCTGTTTCCTTATTAAGTTTTGGTCTGGAAGATTTATCCAGTGAAGTCAGCAGGATGTTAACGTTTTCTACTATGACTGTATTGCTGTTGCTCTCTCCCTTAAACTGCTCCACAATTTTTTAATATATTTAAGTGCTCCTATATTGGGTGCATAAAAGTTTACCAGGGTTATATCCTCTTGTTGGACCGAGACCTTTAGTATTATGTAGTTAAATTTATTGTCTTTTATGTTAGCCTTCATTTTGAAGTCTATTTCGACAGATATGAGTATAGCTACCCCAGATTTTTCTTTTTTTGTTTCCATTTGCATGAAAAAAAATTCCTCATCCCTTTTCACTCATTCTGTATGAATCTTTTGTTCTTAGGCAGGTCTCTTATAGACAGCATATATTTCGGTCATGTTTTTGTATCCATTTAGCTACCTTTTGTCTTTTGATTGGAGCATTTAATCCATTTACATTTAGGGTTATTATTGATAGGTACTTATTTCCAATTTTAATATTTTTATGTGTGTTCCTCTCTTGTCTTTATTTCATATTCTTCTTGTACCAGCCTCTATGGCATTTCTTTCAGTGCTTATTTGGTGGTAATGAACTCTTTTAGCCTTTTTTTTTTTTTCCTCTGTGAAGCTATTTATTTCACTTCAATGTTGAATGATAACCTTGCTGGATAGACTAGCCTTGGATGCAGTGCCTTGCTTTTTATTACTTTGTATACTTCATGCTACTCCTTTATGGCCTAAAGAATTTCTATGAGAACAAAGCTGACAGTATAATGGAATTTCCCTTGTAGGTAACATTCTGTCTGTCTTTTTTTTCCATTAAGATTCTTCCTTTGTCTTTAAGGTTTGCCATTTTAATTATTATGTGTCTAGTTGTGGGTTGTTTTGAGTTCATGTTGATTGGGAGTCTCTATGTTTCCTGAACTTCAGTGACTTTTTCCCTTCACCATGTTTGTGAAGTTTTATTCAAATAGGTTCTCTATTCCTTGCTTGTATTCTTCCTCTTTAGGTTCCCTTATGATGCAGATATTGTTACATTTCATATTGTCACATAGTTCTCTTAAACTGTCTTCTTGCTTTTTAATTTTTTGTCCAATTGTTGCTCTAATTGGGTGTCTTTTTCTACTATGCCTTCTAATTCAGCTTCTTCTAATCTACTATTGATTCCTTACTGGGTATTTTATATTTTAACTATGTCATTTTTCATTTCTGATTGCTTCTTTTTCATGGTTTCTACATCTTTTTTCATGCTTATGAAGTTCCCATTAAATTCCTTATCATTATTATTAAGTTCCTTATAGTTCTCACTAAGTTGTTTGAGCATCCATATAACCATTAGTTTGAATTCTATATCTGATAAGTTATGTGCCACTACTTCATTTATTTCCTTTTCTTGTCATTCCTCTTTTTCTTTCATTTTGCTGCTGTTTCTTTGTCTCCCCATATTTGCAGATCTTTTCTTCTGGGGTGCTGGGTCAGGCATGCAAGTTTGTGGTGGCTGGTCCTCCCCTCTGGGAGCATTGGGCCCTGGTGGTGGTACCAGGCATTCCTGCTTGTAGCAGCAGTGGCAGACCTTACTGGTTGTAGTAGAGAGGCTGGTCATCTGGCACCACTGGATCAGGAATGCTGAGTGGCTTCAGGAAGTCCATGCACCCCAGGGACTTCAGGTCACATCTGTGCAGTTGAGCACAAAGCATCAGGGCCAGTCCTACAGGGTGCCTGGTCAGGCAAGCCAGGTTGCAACCATAAATCTGTGCATCTGGGCTGCTAAGTCAAGGCAGTGGGACCAAGTGCACCTTGTCAAGGTCAGGCACACCATATCAAAGTGGCAGGGCTGGGCGTGCCATGTCAAGCCCAATTGTGCCATGTTAAGGTGGCAGGGCCATTTATCCAAAGGCACTGGTTCAGCCCTACCAGGTCATGGTGTCATGCCTGTGCTTCCAGGGGCGTCAGGTTACAGCAGTGGAGCAGTGCACACTTATCTGTGGCCTGGAGGTGTTGGGTCATGGCCAATCCCCATAGCCTTCTCCTGAAGAGGACTACGTAGATCCTCCAAAATGGAGCACTCACCAATCTCAAGCAGTGAGAAGCATCCAGCCCAGCAATGTGTGACAGTAGCCAGCTGTTCCTCCACCAGTGGCACCCAAACAGCCTGCCTATAGTTCCCACACCAACACAGATACCCACCCCCACTCACACCCATGTACACTCTGCCTCCCGCATACTCACCCCCCACACACTCTCACCCCCACTCCAGTTTTGCCTGCTGCCATGTTGTGCCCCCCTCCCCGCCCCCCATCTAGGAAGCTCTTTGTTTTTCCTTCTATTTTAAATTATAACATTGCTGGGTAAAATAGTCTTGGTTGTAGGTCCTTGCTTTTCATCACTTTGAGTATTTCATGCTAATATCTGCTGGCCCTAAATCTTCCTGTTAAGAAATTAGCTGACAGTCTTATGGGAGCTCCCTTGTAGGTAATTAATTGTCTTTATCCTGAAGATTTTGAGATTCTCTTTGTTTTTAAACTTTGCCCTTCTATTTATGATGTGTCTTAGTGTCACCTCTTTGGGTTCCTGTTGTTTGGCATTCTCAGTATTTCCTGGAATTGTGTGTTGTTTTCCTTCACTGGGTTAAGGAAGTTTTTAGTCATTATTTCTTCAAGTAGGTTATCCTAGTACCCCTATGATGTAGATGTTGTTAAACTTCATGTTGTCCCATAGGTCCCTTAAACTATCCTCATTCAATTTTATTTTTACTGCTCTGATTATATTTTTTCTACCTTGTCTTCCAAATTGCTGATTTGATCCTCTGCTTCATGCAACCTACTTTTTATGCTTTCCACAGTGTGGGGTGAAAGGAAGTCAAGAGAGTGGGGCATTGGTTTCCCCCTAGGGTGATGCCACATAAAGGGAAGTGTTCCATCCAAGAAAGATGGTGTCTACAGTATGGGAGAATAATTCCGTACAGGGATCATGGTGGCTGTCCCCCAGATCCCTCCCCAGAGCCACAACCCCAGATCCTCCTCAGGCAACTCTAGTCCATTCTGCTCTCCCCTCACTGGAACCCAGGCGAGTGGCTTCAAACAAAATTTTGTGCATTCGCCTTTTAAGAGAGTGTCTGTGTCTTCAGCAGACTCTGTCTCTCAGTGGCAGACAGAAACACCACTGCTTTTCACAGCAGAATGCTATGTGGGCACCTCTTCCTGGCTCTGGTCCTCTGGGTTGGAGAGCTAGGCTTGGGGTTTAGGCCCCACACTTCTCAGAGAGAACCTTTGTAGCTGAGATATCCCTCCAGAACCTCAGCTCCTGCCCATTGGAGTAGAGCCAGCCTTTTTTTCCCCATGTCTGCCCTTCCTATCAGTCTCAATGTGGCTTCTTCTGTAAATCCTCATTATAAGACTCCTCTTCAGTTAGTCTTCAGTTGTTTATTCAGGATGACTGTTCTTCAATTTAGTTGTAATTCCGGTTTGGTCCTGAGAGGAGATAAATATAGCTTCCGTGTACTCTGCTGCCATATTGAAATCCTCTAGTTATTTCTAATCTGTTGCAAGATTACTTATACTGAAACAGATGAGAATTTTGATGTTTTGTGTTTGTTTTTATTTTTATTTTATTTTTAATTTATCTTTATTGTTGAAAGTATCACAGCTGCTCCCTCTTATTCCCCCATTGACCCCTCCCCACCACACCCACATCCCCCAGGTCTTCACCACACTATTGTCTATGTGCATGGATTATGTACATACTAGTGGCCCAGTGCACAGATTCGTGCACATTGAAAGGAAATCGGGAGACCGCGCCCGCGTGCCCCGGGAGTTTCCACGTTCCCTGAGCTGCTGGGAAGTCACATGGGGAGTCTGTCCTCCCCGCAGTTTCTTGAAAAAGTATTTCCAAATGTCCCTTCTGAGGCCAGGGTGGCGCCTTGCCGGCCAGGAGGTCCCCAGTGAACCTTGGGCCGTGCTGAATGCTTTCCACTGCTCAGAGCCAGATAAGAGATGCTCAGAGGTGAACAATACAAAGTTGGTGATCTTGGAGGGAGGGGGTGCTCTTTCTCCCATGACCCCACCCTTCAGATCTATCTCTCTGACTTTTACCCCGATTGTCAGTCTCCACCTTGTGGCCATTTTTATATTGCTGCCTTCCTCTGTAGCTCTGGGGCAATCTGTAAGGGATGAGATTTTATCTCTATGCCCGAGGCAGAGTTCCAGGAGCCTGGCAGTGATATTGGGCTTGTCCTGGTTACTCTGAGTGTCCACGCTTCAACTGTTTCCTGAAGATTGTACCTGTAGGATTATGGGGTATGTGCCTCGGGGCAAGTTCTGGCTGAGCTGTGGGCTCAAGTATCAGCACCAATGGAAGAAGGTATCCATCCACAGGAGCTGCCATCCTTGGGCCTGCCCACAGGAGCCACCGGAGATCTGTGAGGAATGTGGGAACCCAGAGGGTGCCCAGATGCAGGCCAGGCCCGGGAAGGGTGTTATGGACTCCGCTTTGGACACTCATGGGAGACTCACTCATCAGATTGGGATTTTCTCACTTTTCCAGGACTCTCTGCAGAGGTGGGGACCAGTCCGGCTTGGAAGTGGCAGTTGAAGGCAGTAGGAAGTAAGGAGGGAGAGGCGGATCACGGTCCTGGGTAAAGTGCGTTCTTAATATTTTAGTTCCACATCAGAAGGAACACAGCAATAGGTAAGGGGTGGAACATGGCCCTGATGCCTGAGGGGAGTGCCAAGGGGCCAGCGTCAGTATCAAGGTCGTCCCAGTCATGCACAAACTTTCCATGCTGCATTTGTTTGCAGTAGATTGTACCAGCAGAGTATAGGGCAGTGATGGGCAACCTTTTGAGCTTGGTGTGTCAAACTTTGCCAAAAAACTGAGCATAACTCGGGTAGTGTGTCACTTTGAGGAAAAAACATTATTTCGCAAATGTTTCATCCTCAGGAGCAGCAAATGTTTCATCCTCGGCATGCGGCCACCTCAGTGGCTGCGTGTCATCAGAAATAGCTACGCGTGTCAGTGCTGACATGCGTGTCATAGGTTCGCCATCACTGGTATAGGGGATAATTTTTCCATACAACTCCGGGCCCAAGTGTGGGGCTGCCTGAACCAAACAGGAATCCAGGAGCGGATATTTGGTGCCAGGTTGTGGACCTTTCCAGGAGGTGGGGCCGGGGCTGGGTGGTAGGTGGAAGTTGCGAAGAGCGCACCCACTGACATGTGTGGGTGTTGGTCTTGGGCTGAACTTCACCAGCACTTGCTCTTGCGATGGGGGCTGGCCCAGGCAGTAAGTTTGTGAAGCGCCTCTGTGGGGTTTTCCTGAGCCTGCATCCAGAGACCCAGAAGGCAGTAGGTAAGAAGTGCAGTGCAGCTGCAGGGTCTGAAGGGAGAGTTCCAGGGGCAGGCGACAGCTGATCCGTGGTCATTCCGGCTACACCCTCACCACCCAGGCATTGGGACTGCAGTCTGTTTGCTGGAGATTGTGCCTGCCAGAGGCGGGAGAGGCTTGTGCAGCCGACTTCTGGCTGAGTGGCTCTCCCGCTGTGTGAGCGCACTGACCACCAGGGGGCAGCTCCTGCATTGAGTGTCTACCCCCTGGTGGTCAGTGAATTACAGGTCTGCTTGCGTTTTATATATATAGATAAATATAAGTTCTTTGGTTAATCTCTTCCCAGCCCCCACCTTCCCTCTGAGATTCACCAGTCTGTTCCATGCTTCTATATCTCTGTATCTATTTTGTTTATCAGTTTATTTTTGTTCATTTGATTCCATATATAAGTAAGATCATGCAATACTTGTCTTTCTCTGACTGGCTTATTTCGCTTAACATAATACTCTCCAGGTCCTGCCACACTGTCTCAAAGGGTAAGAGACACTTCTTCTTTACAGCTGCATAGTATTCCATTTCATAAATATACCACATATTTTTATCCAATCTTTTTTAGATTAATGGAACAGAACAGAGAACCTAGAAACTGACTCAAGCTTTGCACACAATTAATATTTGACAAAGCAGGCAAGAGTGTACAATGGAATAAAGACAGTCTCTTCAACAAATGGTGTTGCGGAAATTGGACAGATTATGCAAAAAGGTGAAACTAGACCACCAACTTATACCATACACAAAAATAAATTAAAAATGGATAAAAGACAAATGTAAGTCATGAAACCATAAAAATCCTAGAAGAAACTATAGGCAGCAAAACTTCAGACATCTCTTGTAGCAATATGTTTGTGTTTGTTTTTAAAGGGGAGAAATAAGAACAAAGTTGAAATATAGTCATGGTTGCTCTACTTATAAGTAATTTATTTCCTCTAAAGAAAGGCATTGACAAACATCAATCTATTTATATAGTGACACAAATGCACATTTAGTAGGACTTGAAGAAAGGTCTTGAGAGGACAGAGAAACAAGGAAAATGGTCTCCCAATGACTTCACCTTATTCTCAGAGTAAGTGATAACTACCTGATAATAGATACCAATTTCTTTGGATATAACTTTTTAATAATTCATGGCCTGACAGTTAATGCTAATCCTCCCTTTCAAGAAAGTCTCATGAAAATATTCCCCAAAGAGACTGATTTATTCCCAAATGTACCATCAAGAAGTCAGAGTTCCAGTGCTAATGATTATCTGGATTTTTAAAAAGTTCATTATTATTATTTTTAGTTATAATACAGTAAAATTAACTTCTCTATTGGTTTAATGTTCTATGAGTTAACGCATGCAGGAATTCTTGTAATCATCACCACTGATGGGACAAAGAACAATTCCAATATCTCAAAGAATTCCCTTATGCTGTCCCCTTTATATTCAGATCCTCTCCCCAGTACTAATCCGTTGCATTTATTATCCCTGTAAATTTTTGTCTTTTCCAAAAATTCATAAATGGAATAATATAATATGTATCATTTTGGGTCCAAATTCTTTTACTAGTAAAATTTAGGTTCATTCATGTTGTTACATTTTTAAAATTCATTCCTTTTTACTGCTGAATAGTATTGCATTATACAGATGTACAACAGTTGAAGGGCATCTGGGCTGTTTCCAGTTTAGGGCATTTATGAATAAAATTGTAATAAATATATTTGCATGCATGCTTTTGTGTTAGCACAAGCTTCAGTTTCTCTAGGATAAATACCTAGAAGTGTAATTAATAGGTCTCATAGTAAGTGTGTATTTAATTCTATTTTCTGGAAGAGATTGTATAGAAAATATATTAATTTTTCCATAAATGCTTGGTGGACTTCAGCATTTTTCTTTTTGGAAGGTTTATTATTATGGATTCTAGTTCTTTTATAGATACAGGGTTAATTGGTTTGTCAATTTAAAGGTGGATGAGTTGTAGTATTTTGTGGTTTTTAAGGAATTGATACATTTCATCCAATTTGGAGAATGTTTTTTTAATGTTTTTTCTTTATTGATTAAGGTATTACATATGTGTCCTTATCACCCTATTGCCCCCCTCACCCCCCCCCACTCATACCCTCACCACCCTGGTGTCTGTGTCTGTTGGTTAGGCTTATATGCATGAATA
This sequence comes from Eptesicus fuscus, assembly GCF_027574615.1. Lineage (NCBI taxonomy): Eukaryota > Metazoa > Chordata > Mammalia > Chiroptera > Vespertilionidae > Eptesicus > Eptesicus fuscus. Next base: position 31,049,909 of record NC_072473.1, read on the forward strand.
CAAGTCCTTTGGTTGATGTCTCCCCTTCCCCCCATCCTCCCCTACCTTCCCTCTGAGGTTTGACAGTCTGATCGATGTTTCTCTGTCTCTGAATCTGTTTTTGTTCATCAGTTTATGTTGTAAATTATATTCCATAAATGAGTAAGATCATGTGATATGTATGCACATAGAGTTGTTCATAGGATACTTCATTATCTTACTAATGTCTGTGGAGTCAGTAGTGATATATACTCTTTCATTCATGATTTTGGTTATTTGTACTTTCTTTTGATATAAAGTTGTTGTTTTTTGTTAATCATTGTCCAAGGATATTTTCCCAGTAATTTAGAGAGGGAATGGAAAGGAGAGGGAGTTACAAAGAGATAAACATCGATGTGAGAGGGACACATTGATTGGTTGCCTCCTGCACACTCTCAGACTGGGGATGGAACCTGCAACCGAGGTACATGCTTATTGACCTAAGTCGAACCTGGGACACTTCAGTCCACAGGTCAGCGCTCTATCCACTGAGCAAAACCAGCTAGGATCTGATATAAACTTTTGACTTGAATTGATGTCAGACTAAACTGTTTTAAACTTTGCCATTTATTTATTTTAAAAAATCAAGGCAATATTTTTTCATATCTGATATTCTGAAACATTACCCAATCTAAAATTTCCCAACAGCAGTTAAGCAAGCTCAACTTTAAATTCTGTCAGAAGACTGCAATGGAGTTCTGATGGATCAAGTAACTTGGACCTGTTTAGTAAAACATAGTGCTTTTATACAATCATCTCACCAACTTAGGCTCCATTCCCTCTGACCAACGCTTGTTGAACCTTTCTGTATGAACATGCTCCTCGTTTATCATAGAGAAGGCAGAAGTAGAAAGACTTGAGTAATCAGTTTATCCTTTGCCATTATACCATTAGCCTCAAGGAGTGGAACAGGACTAGAGATGTATTTGAGCATCATCCCATAAAACAAGCGGTGGAGTATAGGATTAGATATACACATAAAAACTCCACTGCTCACAAAAAAACACACAAGCAAACAAACAAATAAAAAAAACTCTGCTGCTGATGCTGATTAAATTCATTTGGTTTTAAATTTATAATTGCTTATATTGTTTAATATTCTAAGACAATTCTGTACATCATCTTTGATAAATTATTTACTGATCTGTTTACCTTAATGGTACCTTAATGGTTTTAGGTAAGTAAGTTTTTCAAAAACCAGGCCTATAGCCTCAAGGAACATTCATATTTGCTTTTGAAAGCCTACTATTTCACAAAAATCATGTCACACCATCTGTGAATAATATATTTAAAGATATTATATCTGGATTGTGCATTACACTTAGCAAGTGTTTTCACATTTGATCCCATAAACAATTTTATGAGGTTGGTAAAATCAAGACTTTTTCAGATGACCATAAAGAATTTAGTCAAAATGTAAATCACTGTGTATATTTTTATTACCAATATGTATACAGCAGACATTCCTGATCCTTATTGCATCCCTTAATCCAACCATCAACATGAGAAGTTTTATATTCTGCTTTATTTATGTCTTTAGTTATTTGACTGTTTTATTATTTTTTCAATTACAGTTTACATTCAATATTATTTTGGATTAGTTTCATTTACAACATAGTGGTTTAAAAAAGGCTGTAGTAAGTAAAACACCATGGCACTTGCATAAAAGGGGACAGAGTAGAGAGTCCAGAAATAAACCCACACCTTTATAGTAAATTAATATTTGACAAAAGAGGCAAGAGCATACAATGGAGTCAATTCAGTCTAATCAATAAATGGTGATGGGAAAATTGGACAGATACAAGCAAAAAAATGAAACTAGACCACCTTCTTATACCATACACAAGAAAAACTTAAAATGGATTAAAGACAAATATTAGACTAGAAACAATAAAACTCCTAAAAGAAAACATAGGTAGTAAAATCTTGAATATTTCTCTTAGTCATACTTTTACTGATGTATCTCCTTGGGCAAGGGAAACAAAATAAAAAATAAACAAATGGGACTACATCAACAAAATATTTTTGCACAGAGAAGAAATCCATCAACAAAACAGAAAGACAACTCAATAAATGGGCAACATGTTTGTCAATGATACATTTGAAAAGGGGTTCATATCCAAAATTTATAAAGAACTCATACCACTCAACACCAAAAAGGCATTCTAGTAAAAATATGGGGAGAGGACCTGAATAGACATTTCTCTAAAAAAGACTTACAAATGGCTAATAGACATATGAAAAAATGCAAATTTAAAACCACAATGAGATATCACCTTACACCTGTCAGAATGGCTATCATCAATAAATCAACAAACAAGTGCTGGTGAGGATGTGGAGAACCCTCATGCACTATTGATGGGAGCGCAGATTGGTGTGGCCACTGTGGAAATGGTTATTTGAATTTTTAACAAATGAATTACGTTACAATCAGAAACAATAAAGATTTTAAAAATCTATTAGAACTGAATTAGCTTCTCAAGGGATATCACTTCTAAGGGGAAATAAAATTCATCATCATTAATAAGTTTTTTCAGTACTGAACACAAAATATCTATTACTGAGTGAAACAAAGTAAGTGCCAGAAATGTAATTAAGGATTCTCTGAACAAATCTGGAGCTAAGAATAAGGATTCAACTCTTACTATCCCATTCACCAATATTGGAGTGGTAACATTGTGAAGTTGGCAGAATGCACACTGTCAATCCATTGTTGTTTGTTTAAAGTAGAAAACAAGGGAAGTACCATTATAAAATAGTCAAGTTTATTTATTTATAAAAATAGGAGAGCATTAGCATAATCTGTATAAAGGAGAAATAAAACAATTGGAGATGAATATCATTAAAGCACACATGTATTCTCAGAGAAGAAGCAGAAACTTTGGTGAGAATGATTGATAAAACTCTCTGAAGTTGGAGAAACCAAGATGGCGGCATAGGTTAAACACCTAACCTACAGCCGGGCACAACAATTTCAAAAATACAACTAAAAGTCAAAACGGACATCATCCAGAACCACAGGAAAGCTGGCGGACTGAAATGCCCACAACTAGAAGGAAAGAGAAAACCACAAGGATAATCAGAGGAGCCGTAAAAGCCTGAGGTATGGAGAAACGGGCGGAGACACGAGCACACGCGCGTGCCGGGAGGATGGAGCCGGAGAGGAAGGGGCGGCTGACGGCCTGGCCAGCGTTCACTAGCAGGAAGGAGATAAAAGCTCCAGATTGCGCTGAACACCAGCTCCGACTGCACTGAACCCCAGTTCCGGGCGAAACCCTGGGAAGCCAGGCACACGCTGGGGGAATGAATCTGGGCTGTGGGACGCAGGCACAGAGGAGCGGCGGAAGGCAGAGCTCCAGAGGCCCGCACGGGAAGGTGCACAGAGGACGGACTGTTGCCTGTGCCACTGAACTGCCCTAGCGGGAAGGAGACATAAGCTCCGGACTGTGCTGAACCCCAGTTCCGACTGCACTGAACCCCAGTTCCGGGCGAAACCCTGGCAAGCCAGGCGCACGCTGGGGGAATGAATTTGGGCTGTGGAGCGGAGGCACAGAGGAGCGGCGGAAGGCAGAGCTCCAGAGGCACGCACGGGAAGGCGCGCAGAGGACGGACTGTTGCCTGCGCCACTGAATGGCCCTGCTGGGAAAGAGACAAAGGCGCCAGACTGCACTGAGACCCAGTTCCAACTACACTGAAACCCAGTTCCAGGCGAGAATCTGGGAATCCATATTCATTAGGGGAGAGACTAGACTGTTTGGCAGCGGGCAAAACTCCAGGGCGCGTTTCTCTCAGAGGTGTTTGCAAGGAGTACAGAGGGACACAGACACAGGAACCTCATAGGGCGGGGCTGACAGGAAGACAAGGTTGTAGGCTCCATCCTGTAACCCCGCCACATCCAAGCTGAGCACAGAAGCTTTTCCCTGCTGAGTGCCTCAGGCAGTAGCTGACCTACACTCCATCGGAGACCCAGAAACGAGGGCATCTAGTGGTTGGTGTGAGATGACACCAGATTTCAACCACTCACATAAGTGATACATTCGAGAGGCAGACTCAGCGCCAAAGCATTGCTGCATCAAGACCCGGCCCATAAACATGTCTCCTGCACAGCAACTCTTCCTATATAGACAAAGAGGGTCGTCACGGCCAATTGGCCTGGAGGACAATTCCTCCCAGTGACACCAACAACAATCAAGACTTAACTGTACAAAGGAGGACCAAGATGGAGACATAGGGCAGAAGCCTGATCGTTGCCTACAACAACAATTTTGAGACTACGACAGGAGAGCAGAGCAGACACCATCCAGAACCACCGGAGGGCTGTCTGAGAAGATGCTCTACAACTAGAATAAAAGAGAGGGGTACGCGGGATGATGCTGATGCCAGTGACCCAAAGTCCACACTTTAAGAACTACGGCTCAGGCAACACAATGGCGGCCTGGAACATGCACGGCGCAGTTCCCCCGGCGGTCTCCAGCTGAGGGGACGTCTCCACTCGCTGCCGGGCACGGACAGATGAGCCCCTGGGAGACATGGGGTGGGAGACTCCGCGCTTGCTGACCTCCGAGTCCTTCAAGAATCTCAACGCCCCGGAAGCAGCCAGGTACGCAGGCTCGGCGACCGGCCACCGCTGCAGACCCAAGGGCCGACGCAGCGACACCGGACCAGCCCGCCGCCGCGCACCGGGCACACCGGAGATTCGCCGAGTCCGCCGCCCAACGAGTTCTGCGGCAGCCGCCCTGGAGCTCTGAGAAAATGACCGAAGGAATTGCTGAGAGGGAATTGACCAACAGGAATTGGGATCAAGAAGACGAAACCCCGCTGAGACCCGAGTCCAGGCGAGGCTGCGAGCCTCTGGGCTCAGGGTGGTCACACGCCCTTGGGTCTAGGTGAGGCCTCACGCCCCTGGGTCTGGGTGAGGCCACGCGCCCCTGGGTCCAGGTGAAGCTGGATTCCAGGTTTGGGTGAGGCCATGTGCCCCTGGGTCCGGGTGAAGCTGAATCCTGGGTCCGGGTGAGGCCGTGTGCCCCTGGATCCGGGTAAGGCTGGGTCCCGGGTCCAGGTGAGGCCGTGCACCCCTGGATCCGGGTAAGACCACGCGACCAGGGGTCTGGGAGAGGTAACGCGCACCTGGGTCCAGGTGAGGCCACGTGCCCCTGGGTCTAGGTGAAGCTCAATCCCGGGTCCGGGTGAGGCCGTGTGCCCCTGGATCCGGGTGAGGCTGGGTCCCAGGGCCCAGGTGAGGCCATGTGTCCCTGGGTCCGGGTGAGGACACGCGCCCCTGGGTCTGGGTGAGGCTGGAGCCCGGGTCCGGGTGAGGCCATGTGTCCCTGGATCCGGGTGAGGCTGGGTCCCGGGTCTGGGTGAGGCCATGCGCCCCTGGGTTTGGGAGAGGCCATGCGCCCCTGGGTCCGGGTGAGGCCATGTGTCCCTGGGTCCGGGTGAGGCCTCGCGCATCTAGGTCCGGGTGAGGCCAAGCACCCCTGGGTCTGGGAGAGGCCACGCACCCCCGGGTCCGGGTGAGTCCATGTGTCCCTGGATATGGGTGAGGCCTCGCGCACCTAGGCCCGGGTGAGCCCAAGTGGCCCTGGGTCTGGGAGAGGCCAAGCGTCCCTGGGTCCGGGTGAGACCATGTGTCCCTGGATCCGGGTGAGGCCTCGTGCACCTAGGCCCGGGTGAGCCCAAGTGGCCCTGGGTCTGGGAGAGGCCAAGCGTCCCTGGGTCCGGGTGAGACAATGCGTCCCTGGATCCGGGTGAGGCCTCGTGCACCTAGGCCCGGGTGAGCCCAAGTGGCCCTGGGTCTGGGAGAGGCCAAGCATCCCTGGGTCCGGGTGAGACCATGTGTCCCAGGATCCGGGTGAGGCCTCGTGCACCTAGGCCCGGGTGAGCCCAAGTGGCCCTGGGTCTGGGAGAGGCCAAGCGTCCCTGGGTCCGGGTGAGACCATGTGTCCCTGGATCCGGGTGAGGCCTCGTGCACCTAGGCCCGGGTGAGCCCAAGTGGCCCTGGGTCTGGGAGAGGCCAAGCGTCCCTGGGTCCGGGTGAGACCATGTGTCCCTGGATCCGGGTGAGGCCTCGTGCACCTAGGCCCGGGTGAGCCCAAGTGGCCCTGGGTCTGGGAGAGGCCAAGCGTCCCTGGGTCCGGGTGAGACCATGTGTCCCTGGATCCGGGTGAGGCCTCGAGCACCTAGGCCCGGGTGAGCCCAAGAGGCCCTGGGTCTGGGAGAGGCCAAGCGTCCCTGGGTCCGGGTGAGACCATGTGTCCCTGGAACCGGATGAGGCCTCGTGCACCTAGGCCCGGGTGAGGCCACGTGCCCCTGGGTCTGGGAGAGGCCAAGCGTCCCTGGGTCCGGGAGAGACCATGTGTCCCTGGATCCAGGTGAGGCCTTGTGCAACTAAGCCCGGGTGAGGCCACGTGCCCCTGGGTCTGGGAGAGGCCAAGTGTCCTTGGGTACGGGTGAAGCCAGATCCTGGGTCCGGGTGAGGCCGTGCGCCCCTGGATCCATCCGGGTGAGGCTGGGTCCCAGGCCCGGGTGAGACCACGCTCTCCTTGGGTATGGGTGAGGCCACGTGCCCCTTAGTCCAGGTGACGCCGTGCCCCTGGGATCGGCCGAGACCAAACCAGAGGGAGTCAGACCTCCATTACCACCATTTGTCCACCATCCAGAGCTGAGGGGTCAGTGCTGACATGTACACATAAGGAACTACTGGACATCGAAATTGGGTCTCAAAAAACTGTTGGTCCAGGGGGAAGCTCGCTACAGATTGATTCATTTGCCTGTCAGCATAAATATTATTGCTCGTCTCACATTCAGTTCTTATTAGTATATATCTAGTGACATTTGATCTCGTTCATCTAGAGGAAATGATGAACAACATAGACTGAGGAACAAGAACAGAACCAGAAGCAAGGAGGCATCGATCGGACTATCGGGCCTCAGAGGGAGGATACGGGAGGGTAGGGGGAGGGTGGGGGGAGGGGGAGAGTTCAACCAAAGGACCTGTATGCATGCATATAAGCCTATCCAACGGTTAAGTTCAACAGGGGATTGGGGCATGCGTGGGGAGAGGGGTGGGATGGGAATGGGGGGATGAGGACAAATATGTGACACCTTAATCAATAAAGAAATTAAAAAAAAAAAAAAAAAAAAAGAAATAGAAGTGGCATCCACTCACTATTAAAAAAAAAAAAAAAAAATAAGAACTACGGCTCAGGCAACACAATGGCGGCCTGGAACATGCACGGCGCAGTTCCCCCGGCGGTCTCCAGCTGAGGGGACGTCTCCACTCGCTGCCGGGCACGGACAGATGAGCCCCTGGGAGACATGGGGTGGGAGACTCCGCGCTTGCTGACCTCCGAGTCCTTCAAGAATCTCAACGCCCCGGAAGCAGCCAGGTATGCAGGCTCGGCGACCGGCCACCGCTGCAGACCCAAGGGCCGACGCAGCAACACCGGACCAGCCCACCGCCGCGCACCGGGCACACCGGAGATTCGCCGAGTCCGCCGCCCAACGAGTTCTGCGGCAGCCGCCCTGGAGCTCTGAGAAAATGACCGAAGGAATTGCTGAGAGGGAATTGACCAACAGGAATTGGGATCAAGAAGACGAAACCCCGCTGAGACCCGAGTCCAGGCGAGGCTGAGAGCCTCTGGGCTCAGGGTGGTCACACGCCCTTGGGTCTAGGTGAGGCCTCACGCCCCTGGGTCTGGGTGAGGCCACGCGCCCCTGGGTCCAGGTGAAGCTGGATTCCAGGTTTGGGTGAGGCCATGTGCCCCTGGGTCCGGGTGAAGCTGAATCCTGGGTCCGGGTGAGGCCGTGTGCCCCTGGATCCGGGTAAGGCTGGGTCCCGGGTCCAGGTGAGGCCGTGCACCCCTGGATCCGGGTAAGACCACGCGACCAGGGGTCTGGGAGAGGTCACGCGCACCTGGGTCTGGGTGAGGCCACGTGCCCCTGGGTCTAGGTGAAGCTAGATCCCGGGTCCGGGTGAGGCTGTGTGCCCCTGGATCCGGGTGAGGCTGGGTCCCGGGCCCAGGTGAGGCCATGTGTCCCTGGGTCCGGGTGAGGCCACGCGCCCCTGGGTCTGGGTGAGGCTGGAGCCCGGGTCCGGGTGAGGCCATGTGTCCCTGGATCCGGGTAAGGCCGGGTCCCGGGTCTGGGTGAGGCCACGCGCCCCTGGGTTTGGGAGAGGCCATGCGCCCCTGGGTCCGGGTGAGGCCATGTGTCCCTGGATCCAGGTGAGGCCTCGCGCATCTAGGTCCGGGTGAGGCCAAGCGCCCCTGGGTCTGGGAGAGGCCACGCACCCCCGGGTCCGGGTGAGTCCATGTGTCCCTGGATATGGGTGAGGCCTCGCGCACCTAGGTCCGGGTGAGGCCACGCACCCCTGGGTCTGGGAGAGGCCACGCACCCTTGGGTCCAGGTGAGGCCATGTGTCCCTGGATCCGGGTGAGGCTGAGTCCCGGGTCTGGGTGAGGCCTCGCGCACCTAGCTCCGGGTGAGGCCACGCTCCCCTGGGTCTGGGAGAGGCCACGCGTCCCCGCGTCCGGGTGAGACCAAGTGTCCCTGGATCTGGGTGAGGTCTCGCGCACCTAGGTCCGGGTGGGGCCACGCGCCCCTGGGTATGGGAGAGGCCACGTGCCCCTGAGTCCAGGTGAAGCCGTGCCCCTGGGTCCGGCCGAGACCAAACCAGAGGGAGTCGGACCTACGTTACCACCATTTGTCCACCATCCAGAACTGAAAAGTCAGTGCTGACATGTACACATAAGGAACTGGTGGACATTGAAATTGGGTCTCTAAAGAACTGTTGGAACAGAAAGAAACTCACTACAGACTGATTCATTTGCCTGTCAGCATAACTATTATTGCTCGTCTCACATTCAGTTCTTATAAGTATATCTCTAGGGACACATGATCTCGCTCATCTAGGGGAAATGATGAACAACATAGACTGATGAACAAGAACAGAACCAGAAACAAGGAGGCATTGATCAGACTAGTGGGCCTCAGAGGGAGGATAGGGGAGGTTGGGGGGAGGGGGAAAGATCAACCAAAGGACTTGTGTGCATGCATATGAGCCTATCCAACGGTTAAGTTCAACAGGGGGTTGGGGCATCCGTGGGGAGGGGTGTGGGATGGGAATGGGGGGATGAGGAAAAATATGTGACACCTTAATCAATAAAGAAATTAAAAAAAAAATTCTCTGAAGTTAGTAAGGTTGTCAATGCATGCTTCACAGTTACATGTGGTTTGACTTGCAGTTAATGCCTAATCTCATTTCTTATATACTTTACTAGAGGCCCGGTGCACGAAATTCGTGCACAGGGGTTGTGTCCCTCAGTCCAGCCTGCATCCTCTCCAATCTGGGACCCCTCGAGGGATGTCCGACTGCCCTTTCACAATGCAGGACTGCTGGCTCCCAATTGCTCGCCTGCCTGTCTTCCTGTTTGCCCCTAACCGCTTCTGCCTGCCAGCCTGATCACCCCCTAACCACTCCCTTGCCAGCTTGATTGATGCCTAACTGCTCCCCTGCCAGCCTATTTGCCCCTAACTGCCCTGCCCTGCAGGCCTCATCCCCCACAACTGCTCTCCCCTGCAGACCAGGGTCCCCCCCTAACTGCCCTTCCCTGCTGGCCTGATCACCCACAACTGCCCTCCCTTGCAGGCCTGGTCCCTCCCAACTGCCCTCCCCTTCTGGCCATCTTGTGGAGGCCATCTTGTGTCCACATGGGGGCAGCCATCTTTGACCACATGGGGGCAGCCATCTTGTGTTTGGAGTGATGGTCAATTTGCATATTACTCTTTTATTAGGTAGGATCGAGGCCTGGTACATGGGTGGGGGCCAGCTGGTTTGCCCTGAAGGGTATCCCGGACTAGGGTGAGTGTTCCCTTGGGGCACGGAGTGGACTGGGCGAGGAGCCTGTGGTGGTTTGCAGGCTGGCCATGCCCCCTCGGCGACCCAAGCAGAGGCCCTGGTATCTGGGATTTATTTATCTTCTATAATTGAAACTTTGTAACCTTGAGCAGAGCCAAGCCTCCTGCTTGCTTTGTGGCCACAGCCATTTTTTAGGGGATTTATTTATCTTCTATAATTGCAACTTTGTAGCAGAGGCCAAGGCAGGCCAGGGCTGCGGAAGCTTGGCTTCCTCCATCGCCGGGGGCAACCCAAGCCTCCTGCTCTCTCCAGCTCTGTGGCTGCTTCCATTTTTGTTGGGATTTATTAATCTTCTATAATTGAAACTTTGTAGCCTTGAGTGGAGGCCTGGGCCTGCCAGGGTGTGTGGAATGCTTGGCTTCCTCCATTGCCGGGGAAACCCAAGCCTCCTGCTCACTCCATGGTCGCAGCCACCTTGGTTGGGTTAATTTGCATACTCGCTTTTGATGGGCTGGTGAACGTGCCTTGTGGGTATAGTGGAGTGATGGTTAATTTGCATATTACTCTTTTATTAGATAGGATGAGCTCCAAGCTCTCTCTCACACTCTCTCTCTCTCTCCAACACCCCCCCAAACCCCAGCAATTGGGAATAGTGATGAATCAAGTTCAAGAATTAGATGAGGATGTCAGTTTCACACAGTTTTGGCCCAACTGCATCTAGGTGGCTGCCTTCAAAATACCATATAGCAATGAAATATGGAGGGAAGGTGTGGTCACCTTTTAATGGATGAAGAAATTTTTAATCTTCATTTAGTCTCTATTTACTGTCACCTCTTGGTTGCAAAATGTGTATGTGCTCATATGTTGGTGTGTGTTTTAAATTCAGATTTCAACAATCAGAGCTAACTGGATGACTTCATTTAACACTTATGCATAAAATTTATTCAAAATGCTACTGCTAATGATATTCACAATTTATTTATCTAATATTTTACCAGGCTGTTTGGCATCAAATGTGTTTCTATTTACATTTTCATTGATTACTGAGGAACAGCATTAAAATAAAGATTACATTTGGAATCTCAACACATGACACACAAATTTAAATGGAAATATATAATAAATGATTTAAAAGAGTTTTTAAGGTTGATTTTCAGCATTTCTAACACATCTGCACATAAAATATCCAAAGATTCCTTTTAAAGTCACGTATGAGCTAGCAGTTCAAAATTGTTTTTTGTTAATTTTTCCATCTAGAAGACTTATTAGATGATGAGAAATAAGCTACAATGAAAACAATAAAAAAGTCAAACACTTGGAAGCCGAATAGCATGCTCATAAACAATTATTGATTGGGTTACCAAAGAGATTGAAGAAGAAATTAAAAACATCCTGGAAATGAATGACAATGAAAACACAAGAATCCAAAATCTATGGGACACAGTGAAAGCAGTGCTGAGAGGGAAGTTCATAGCTCTACAGCATACCTCAGAAAACAATAAAAAATGGTAATAAACTATTTAATTCTACAACTTAAAGAATTAGGAAGAGAGCAACAAGAAAAGCGTAGAATGAGAAGAAGGAAGGAGACAATAAAGATCAGAACAGAAATAAATGACATAGAGACCAAAAAAATAACCCAAAAACAATACAAAAGATCAATCAAACCAAGAGTTGGTTCTTTGAAAGGATAATCAAGATAGATGAACCTTTAACCAGACACACCAAGAAGCAAAGAGAGAGGACCCAAATAAACAAAATTAGAAATGAAAGAGGCGAAATAACAAGACCCTACAGAGAGAAACCAAGATGGCAGCATAGGTAAACACCTGAACTGCTGCCTTGCACAACAATTTCAAAACTACAACTAAAAGACAAAACGGACATCATCCAGAACTACAGGAAGGCTGGTTGAGTGGAAATTCTACAACTAGAAGAAAAGAGAAAAGCACACTGAGACTCAGAGGAGCTGTGGAAGTGCAGAGGTATGGAGGCGTGCACGTGGAGAAGGCTGGCAACTGAGTACACGGATGTCTTTTTCAAACAGGATGGAGACAAAAGCTCTAGACTTCTCTGAACTCCAGTTCCAGCCGATACTCTGGGGATCCAGACTCATACGGGGAGAAACTGGATTGGCTGTCAGCGGGCAAAACTCGAGGGTGGCTTTCTCTCAGAGGTGCTTGCAGCAATTACTGAGGGACACTGAGACACGGGGGCAACTTAAGGCAGGGCTGACGGTAAGCCATTGCTATTTGCTCTGTCCTGAGACTCCACCCCATCCAAGCTGAGCGCAGAGAATTTTGCATATGAATGGCCTGGTCCTTTGAATTCTAAACTTACCTAACAAACTGCAGCTGAGTCAGTGAGACCCAGAACATACAAAAGAAGGCCCAAGGCCCCACAGAAGCTTGCATTGCTTGATAGCTGGGCCTCATCTGGGCACCTCCAAACCCTAAACAAAGAAGAGGAATCTGCAGATCTCTCCATAGCTCCTGCTGGGTGGCCTCAGGCAGAGGCTAAATTAGCACCTCCTTGGAGATCCAAGAGCCAGTGTACCCAGGGGTCAGAGTGGGACCATCCAGATTACAACTCCTCAGATCCATAAGGGACACACTCAGGGGGCAGACTCAGTGAGCACCAAAGCCCCACTGAAGCAAGTCTGGTCTCATAAGGGTGTCTCCAGCACAGAAGTTCTCCCATCGTAGACACAGCTGATCCTCACAGCCAACTGGCCTGGAGATCAATTCCTCTCAGTGATATCAACAATAATCAAGGCTTAACTACAACAAGACTGTGCACACAGCCCACAAAGGGGTACGCCAAGAGTGTCCACTTAAGGTAACTGGGGAGGCTGAGCCACTGGGGCCCTATAGGACACCTAGCGCACAAAGCCACTCTATCAACTCAGGGAAGCAGCCAAAATGCGGAGACAAAGAAACAGGTCACAAATGAAAGAAATGGAGGAAAGCAAATGACTGGATATAGAGTACAAAACAATGGTTATAAGGTTTTTTAAGAATTTTCTAGAAAAGGCTGATAAATTTAGTGCGACCCTCAAGGATATGAAAAAGGACCAACTAGAAATTAAGCATACACGGACTGAAATAAAAAATAATATACAGAGATCCAACAGCAGATTAGAGGATTGCAAGAATCAAGTCAAAGATTTGAAATACAAAGAAGCAAAAAACACCCAACCAGAAAAGCAAAAAGAAAAAAGAATCCAAAAGTATGAAGATAGTGGAAGAAGCCTCTGGGACCTTTAAGCATACCCACATCCAAATTATGGGGGTCCCAGAAGAAGAGAGAGAGCAAGATAATGAAAACCTATTTGAAGAAATAATGACAGAAAACTTCCCCCACCTGGTGAAAGAAATAGACTTACAAGTTCAGGAAGTGCAGAGAATCCCAAACAAAAGGAATCCAAAGAGGACCACACCAAGACACATCATAATTAAAATGCCAAGGGAAAAAGACAAAGAGACAATCTTAAAAGGAGCAAGAAAAAAAGAGTTAGTTACCTACAAGGGAGCACCCATACAATTGTCAGCTGATTTCTCAACAGAAACCATGCAGGCAAGACAGCAGTGGCAAGAAATATTCAAAGTGATGAACAGCAGGAACCTACAACCAAGATTACTCTACCCAGCAAAGCTATCATTCTTAATTTAAGGTCAGATAAAGAGCTTCACAGATAAGAAAAAGCTAAAGGAGTTCATCACCACCAAACCAGTATTATATGAAATGCTGAAAGGTATTCTTTAAGAAGAGGAAGAAGAAGAACAAGGTAAAGATAAAAATTATGAACTACAAATACATATCTACCAACAAGTGAATCTAAAACTCAAGTGAATAAAAAATCTGATGAACAGAATTAACTGTTGAATATAATAGAATCAAGGGCAAAGAAAGGGAGTGGATGGACAATTTTCTGGGGAAAGGGGTGTAGGGGGGTGCGGGAAGAGACTGGACAAAAATCATACACCTATGGATGAGGACAGTGGGGCAGGGTGTAAGGGCATAGGGTGGGGTGAGAACTGGATGGAGGAGGAGCTATGGGGTGGGGAAGAGGAACAATTGTAATAATCTGAACAATAAAGATTTATTAAAATATTTAAAAAGGCCCTACAGAAATACAAAAGATTGTAAAAAAAAATACTATGAACAACTATATTCCAACAAATTAGACAACCTGCAGGTAATGGACATATTTCTAGAAAAAATATGATCTTCCAAAACTCAATCAGGAAAATCTAAAATTCTCAATAGGCTGATAACTATGGAGGAAATTGAAGCAGTCATCAGAAACCATCCAGCAAACAAAAGCACGGGGTCAGATGACTTCACAGGGGAGTCTTACCAAAGATTCAAACAACTAAAACCTATCCTCCTCAGACTATTCCAAAAAATTTGAGAGGAAAGCACACTTCCAAGCTCCTTCTATGAAGCCAGCATTACCCTAATCCCCAAACCAGATAAAGACAACAAAGAATAAGAATTACAGGCCAATATCCCTCATGATCATAGATGCCAAAATCCTCAACAAAATTCTAGCAAATCAGATCCAGCATTACAATAGAAAGATCATACACCATGACCAAGTAGGATTTATCCCAGGGATGCAAGGGTGGTTCAATATCCACAAATCAATAAACGTGATAATCACATAAACAAATTGAGAGATAAAAATCACATAGTCATATCAATTGATGAAGAAAAAGCATTTGACAAAATCCAACACCCTTTCATCATAAAAACCCTCAGCAAAGTGGGAATAGAGGGATCATACCTCAACATAATAAAAGCCTTATATGACAAACCTATAGTCAACATCATATTCAATGGGCAAAAACTAAAACCGTTTCACCTAAGAACAGGAACAAGACAGGGATGTGCACTCTCACTACTATTATTCGACATAGTACCGGAAGTGCTAGCCATAGAGATTAGACAAGAAGAAGAAATAAAAGGTATCCAAATTGGAAAAGAAGAAGTAAAACTGTGCATTTTTGCAGATCACATAACACTATACATAGAAAACCCTAAAGACCCCATCAAGAAATTAATAGAATTAATAAATGAATAAAAAAATGTAGCAGGATACAAAATTAATGCCAAGAAATTTATGGCTTTTTTATATACCAATAGTGAACTGACAGAAAGAGAGATTTAAAAAAACAATCCCATTTACCATTGCACAAAAAAAAAAATAAGATACCTAGGAATAAACTTAACTAAGGAGGTAAAAGACCTATACTCAGAAAACTACAGGACATTGAAAAAAGAGATAGAGGAAGACATAAATAGATGGAAGAATATACTGTGTTTATGGATTGGTAGAATCAACATCATTAAAATGTCCATACTACCCAAAGCTATCTATAGATTCAATGCACTCCTCATTAAAATACCAATGGCATATTTCACAGACCTAGAACAAACTCTCCAAAAATTTATCTGGAATAAAAAAAGACCCTGAATAGCTGCAACAATCCTGAGAAAGAAGAACAAAGTAGGTGGGATCTCAATACCAGATTTCAAGCTATATTACAAAGCCACTGTCATCAAAACTACCTGGTACTGGCACAAGAACAGACATATAGACCAATGGAATAGAATAGAGAACCCAGAAGTCGACTCAAACCACTATGCTAAATTAATATTTGACAAAGGAGGCAAGAGCATACAATGGAGTCAAGACAGTCTCTTCAAGAAATGGTGTTGGGTAAATTGGACAGATACATGCACAAAAAAAAAAAGAAAATAGACCATCAACTTATACCATACACACACAAAACAAACAAACAAACAAACAAATAAAACAACAACAAAAAAATAGTCAAAATGGATAAAGGACTTAAACATAAGATGGGAAACCATAAAAATCTTAGAGGAATCCACAGGCAGCAAAATCTGAGACATAAGCTGAAGCAATATCTTCACTGATACAGCTCCTAGGGCAATGGAAACTAAAGAGAAAATAAACAAATGGGACTACATCAAAATAAAAAGCTTCTGCCCAGCAAAAAAAACCATCCACAAAACAACAAGAAAGCCCACTGCATGGGAGAACATATTTGCCAATGTTATCTTTGGTAACAGTTTAATTTCCAACATTTACAGTGAACTCATACAACTTAACAAAAGGATGATAAACAATTCAGTCAAAAAATGAGCAGCGGACCTAAATAGATTCTTTTCAAAAGAGGGGATACAAAAGGCCAAGAGACATATGAAAACATGCTCAAAGTCACTAATTATCTGAAAGATGCAAATCAAAACGACAATGTGGTATCATCTCACATCTGTCAGAATGGCTATCAACAAATCAACAAGTGACAAGTGTTGGCAAGGATGTGGAGAAAAGAAAACCCTAGTACACTACTGGTGGGAATGCTGACTGGTGCAGCCACTGTGGAAAACAGTATGGCATTTCCTCAAAAATTAAAAATGGAACTGCCATTTGACCCAGTGATCCCTATTCTAGGAATATATTCTAAGAAACTCAAAACACCAATGAGAAAGAATATATGTGCCCCTGTGTTCATAGCAGCACAATTTACAATAGCTAAGATTTGGAAACAGCCTAAGTGCCCATCAGCAGATGAGTGGATTATCAAACTGTGGTACATCTGAATACTATGCTGCAGTAAAAAAGAATGAATTCTTACCATTTGCAACAGCATGGATGAACCTGGAAAGCATTATGCTAAGCAAAATAAGTCAGTCAGAGAACGATAAATATCACATGATCTCACTCATTTGTGGAATATAATGAAGAACATAAACTGATAAACAAAAATAAATTCAGAGACAGAGAAGGATTGATCAGTCCATCAAAACTCAGAAGGAAGGCAGGGGAGGGTGGGGGGTGGGGGAGAGATCAACCAAAGGACTTGTATGCATGCATATAAGCATTACCAATGTACACAGACATGGGGGGGTGAGGGTATGAACTGGGGGTGGGGGGCATTAGGGGGATAAGGACACCTATTAATACCTTAATAAAGAATAAAAAAACATTGATTCCCAAGGATGCGAAAAGCTGTTCCTAAAGTGTTAACTAAAATTTTAATTGGTAGTTCATCTCATGGTAAAATTGCAGTTGTATTTTAGTGCAAAAAATTAAAATTTAAAAGCTATCAAGACTACATTATAAAATTTCCAAAAGCCTCCTAATATTTAAATAAAAAAGGGGGGTAGTAGAAGAATATCATGTAAGGAAAAATAACCTATAAGTAAATTACATCTAGAAAATTTTTATTTTAGAAAATTAACTTTCATTTGTTATGCTAACAGCAAGACAACCATGAAAAACACACATGGTGTCAAAACAAGCCAAAGGAAAATCGTTTGGGCAAAAAATGAAGAAGGATCCCAAGTCAAATTTATAGAAAAGATTCCTTTATTAACTTTTGGTCGAGAATATGTTTGTATATTTTCAGAAAACAACTCCAAGACCATGTGGATTCCTGCAACAGAGAGGAATTGACAGGACTGCTCTAGCCATGAAGACAGAAGAGAAGCAGTCCAGAGACGGAAGACGCTGATGTGGCCTTGCCATACTAGCAGTCAGCAGCTGTGCATCACTGCAGGTTGCCCAGGACCAAATCAAAGAGGGTCGAACTTGCATTACCACCATTTGTCCACCATCCAGAACTGAAATATCATTGTTGACATGTACACATAAGGAACTGTTTGACATTGAAATTGGGACTCAAAAGAACTGTTGGCCCAGAAAGAAACTCACTACAGACTGATTCATTTGCCTCTCAGCATAACCATTATTGCTTGTCTCATTTTCGGTTCTTGTAAGTGTATTTCTAGTATCACATGATCTCACTCATCTAGGGGAAATAATGAACAACATAAACTGATGAACAAAAACAGACCCGGAGACAGGGAAGCATCGATCAGACTGTCAAACCTCAGAAGGAAGATAGGGGAGAGTGGGGGTAAGGGGGAGAGATCAACCAAAGGACTTGTATGCATGCATATAAGCCTAACCAGTGGTCACGGACAACAGGTGGGTGGGGGCATGCGTGGGGAGGTGTTTGGGATGGGAATGGGGGGATGAGGACAAATATGTGATACCTTAATCAATAAAGAAATTTTAAAAAGGAATTGAAAAAAATAGAATAAAAAAATCAAATTATCTAGCAGTATAATATAGACAAGAGCTTAGACTCTAAAATGTGTTGCCCTATGTTCAAATCCCAGACCTATCACTGTCTAACTTTGGGAAGTTTTTCAGCCTTTCTGTGTCTGTGCCTCAGTTCTATAACCAGACAACCAAGGGGTCTGGGCTGCCTGTCATTACTTGAGCAAATTAAGCAAAGACAGGATTGAATCATATATGAGCATTTACTCAAATAATGCTGGCAGTATGGAAGAGTAGCAGGTTATCCACAAAACCTGATCTGCCTCTCCCTATAAGCCAGGTGTTTATATTGGGTAGAAGGTAAAGATTACATGGAAGAGTAAGAATTACCAGCATGGGAAAGTAGGCAAGGTATAATGGTTACAGGTAACAGGCCATGCGCGGGGCTGGGGGGCAGAGGGGACTTACAGATGGCAGATGCCTCGGGGCTAGATTGTTTTAGCCACTGAGGTTGTAAATCTTTCCATAAGGGTAGGCAGTTCTCGGGAAAGGAGGATGGACTGCATTCCAATGTTAGCTCCCATGTCCAAGGGCATACAACTCTCAGCAAGATTAAAATGTGCTTTCTATAATCAAAACAAAACCATCACGGTTAACAGCATGATTAATATTTCTTATAATTGTAGCTAGTCCCCAATATTCTATTTCTGCCCCTAACAGTTACTCACCTATAGAACCTCATAAAGTTGGTAAAATGACAGAAAATCCATGTAAAGCTTCTTTCACAGTACCTAGGGATAGTAAGTGACCAGCAGTAAATCACTATCTTTTGTTCACCCAGCAGATAAAAGCTGGTGAGCCAGTTTCATGATATTCATTTCCTCTCCAAAATGGTGGTGGTAAGCTAGATTCAATAGTGTATATACACACAAGAAAGCTACCTCTTTCTGAAGATATACTCAGTGGGTACTCTAGTGTTTAGTGATGCTGAAGTATTTTGTGATGCAAGATATGGTGGGTAAGTAGGCATTACGATTGTAATTTTAAGTACTAATGAATATAAGTGCTGGGCACATTTATTTTTTTATTTAAAATATTTTTTATTGTTGATAGTATTACAGATGTCTCCCATTCCCCCCCCCCTTACCTCCTCCTCTAGGTTTCTTTTGCTCCAGTCTTCACCCCCCTATTGCACTGTCCATGTGCTATGCATATAAGTATGTAAGTTCTTTGGTTTATATCTTCCTATTCCCACATTTCCACATAGAGGTATGTCAGTCTGTTCCAAGCCTCCATGTTTCATGTTTTATTTTGTTGGTCAATTCATTTTTTTTTTCATTAGATTCCACAAATAAGTGAGATCATGTGATATTTGTATTTCTCAGATTGGCTTATTTCACTTAGCACAATATTCTCCAGGTCTATCCAGGCTGTCCCAAAGAGTAAGAGATAGCTCTTTTTTTACAGCTGCACAGTATTCAGCTATGTAAATGTCCTATAGTTTTGTATCCATTCATCTATTGATGGGCACTTGGACTGTTTTCAAATCTTAGTTATTATAAATAACACTGCTATGAATATAGGGGTGCATGCATTCTTTCTAGTTGTTGCTTTGAGGGCTTTAGTATATATTCCCAGAAGTGGGATCACTGGGTCAAATGGAAATTCCATTTTTAATTTTTTGAGGAAACTCCATACTGTTTTCCATAGTGGCTGCACCAATCTCCATTCCCACCAGCAGTGCACTAGTGTTCCCTTTTCTCCACATCCTCGCCAGCACTTGTTGTTTGTTGATTTTTTATGATAGCCATTCTGACAGGTGTGAGATGATATTTCATTGTGGCTTTAATTTTAATTTCTCTGATGATTAGTGACTTTCAGCATTTTTTCATGTTTCTTGGCCATTTGTATGTTCTCTTTGAAGAAACTTCTATTGAGGTCTTCTGCCTATTTTTAATTGGATTGTTATGCTCCCTTTGGTGAGTTGTATGACTACTTTATACATTTTGGATATTAATCCTTATCAGATGTATCATTGGAAAATATCTTCTCCCATAAAGTGGGTTTCATTTTCATTTTGATGGTGGTTTCTTTTGATATGCAGAAGGTTTTTATTTTGATGCAGTACCATTTGTTTATTTTCTCCTTAGTTTCCTTTGCTCTAGGAGATGTATTAGCAAAAATTCTGCTATGTGAGATATCAGAAATTTTACTGCCTATGTTTTCTTCTAAGATTTTTATGGTTTTATAGCTTACATTTAAGTATTTTATCCATTTTGAATTTATTCTTGTGTATGATGTAAGTTGGTGGTCTAGTTGTATCTTTTTGCATGTGTCAGTCCAGTTTTCCAAACACCATTTGTTGAAGAGACTGTCTTTACTCCATTGTGTGTTCTTGCCTCCTTTGTCAAATATTAATTGATCATAATGGTGTGGGTCAATTTCTGGGGTCTCTGTTCTGATTCATTGGTCTATATGCCCATATATGCTCATTCTTGTGCCAGAACCAGGCTGTTTTGATTATAATGGCTTTGTAGTATAGTTTCATATTCACTATAGTGATCCTTCCAACTTTGTTCTTCTTTCTCAAGATTGCTGCAACTATTTGGGGGTATTTTATGGTTCCATATACATTTTTGGAGTATTTGTTTTAGTTCTGTGAGTTATGCTGTTGGTATTTTAACAAGGATTGTGTTGAATCTATAGATTACTTTAGGTAGTATAGACATTTTAATGATGTTAATTCTACCAATACATGAACATGGTATACATGTCCATTTGTTTGTATCTTCATTTCTTTTTTCAAAGTCCTATAATTTTCCAAGTACAGGTCTTTTACCTCCTTCATTAAGCTTATTCCTAAGTACCTTATTTTTTGTTGTTGTTGCAATGGTAAATGGGATTTTATTTTTAGTTCCTCTTTCTCAGAGATCATTTTTGGTGTATAAAAATACCATCAACCTTGTTTATCTTTTCAAGGAACCAACTCTTGGGTTTATTGATCGTTTGTACTGTTTTATTTTTGTCTCTATGTCATTTATTTCTGCTCTGATCTTTATTATTTCTTTCCTTCCACTTCCTCTGGGCTTTTTTTTTTTTTTTTTTTTGCTGTTTTCTTTTTATTTAATTTCATTGTAGGGTTAGATAGTTTATCAGTGCTTTTTCTTGCTTCTTGAGTTAGGCCTGTAATGCTATGAACTTCCTTCACAGGACTGCTTTCGCCATGTCCCATGGATTTTGGGTGGTTGTGTGTTCATTTTCATTTGTTTCCAAGAAGTTTTTAATTTATTGCTTGATCTCATTGGTAGCCCATTCATTGCTTAATAACATACTATTTAGCTTCCATGTATTTGAGTGTTTTTGAGGGTTGTTTTTTTTAATTGTAGTTGATTTATAACTTCATGCCATTGTGATCTGAGAAAATGCTTGGTATTATATCAATCTTCTTGAATTTGCATAGACTTGTTTTGTGTCCCAACATGTGGTTTATCTTTGAGAATGTCCCATGTGCACTTGAGAAGAATGTATATTCTATTGCTTTGGGGTGAACTGTTCTGTAAATATAGGTTAGATACATCTTATCTAGTGTGTCTTTTAAGGCCTCCATTTCCTTGTTGATTTTTTCTCTGGAAGATCTATCCAATGATGTCAGTGAGGCATTAAAGTCCCCTACTATGACTGTATTGCTCCCAGTCTTTCCCTTAAAGTTCATCAAGAAATTTTTTATGTACCTGAGTGTTCTTATATTGGATATATACACTGAGTGGCCAGATTATTATGATCGCTGAACACATAATAATCTGGCCACTCAGTGTATATCCTATATAATAAAAGGATAATATGCAAATTGTCCCCTTGACCAGGAGTTCGACCAGCAGGCAGGCCGGCCAACAGCCCATGTCCCTTCCCCCTGGCCAGGCTGGCTGGACCCCATCCATGCACGAATTCATGCACCAGGCCTCTAATATATATATACACATACACTGAGTGGCCAGATTACTATGCGTTCAGAGATCATAATAATCTGGCCACTCAGCGTATGTTTACAAGGGTTAAATTTTCTTGTTAAAGCATTCCCTTTAGTATTATGCAGTGGCCTTCTTTGTGTCTTATTATGGCCTTTGTTTTGAAGTCTATTTTGTCATGTATGAGTATTGATACCACAGGTTGTTTTTTTTCTTTTCCATTTGCATGGAATATTTTTCCATTCTCTCACTCTCAGTCTGTGTATATCTTTTGTTCTGAGGTGGGTCTCTTGTAGACAGCATATATATGGGTCATGTTTTCTTATCCACTCAGTCATCCTATCTCTTTCGAGTTGCATTCAATCCATTTACATTTAAGGTTATTATTGATAGGTATTTACTGGCATTTTTATTTTCTTTATACCTGTGATCCTTTCTCTCTGTTTGTCTTACCACAGTCCCTTTAGCATTTCTTGCAGTGCTGGTTTGGTGGTAATAAACTCTTTTAGCCTTTTTTTTTTTTTTTGTCTTCAAAGCTCTTTATTTCTCCTTTAATTTTTAATCATAGCTTTGCTGGATAGAGTTGTCTTGGATTCTATCCCTTGCTTTTTATTACTTTGTATACTTCATGTCACACCCTTCTGATCTGAAGTGTTTCTATAGAGAAGTCAGCTGACATTCTAATGGGAATTCCTTTGTAGGTAATGTTCTGTCTCCCTCCTTTGCTGTCTTTAAGGTTCTCTCTTTGCCTTTAATGTTTGCCATTTTAATTCTGATGTGTCTACATGTGGGTCTGTTTGGGTATATCTTGATTGGGTATATCTCTGTGCCTCCTGAACTTGTGTGACATTTTCCTTCACCAGGTTGGCAGAAGTTTTCTGTCATTATTTCTTTAAACAGGTTTTCTGTTCCTTGCTCACCTGCTTCCCATTCTCATATTCCTATAATGCAGATATTGTTAAGTTTCATGTTGTTCCAGAGCTCCCTTAAGCTATCTTCTTGCCTTTTTATTCTTTTTTCTATTCACTGCTCTAATTGGGTATTTATTTCTACCTTGTCTTCCGAATTGCTGATCTGATCTTCTGCTTCATCCAATCTACTTTTAATTCCTTCCAGTGTGTTCTCGATGTCAGATATGTTATTCTTCATTATGTCTGATTCTGGTACATGGTTTCTATTTCCTTTCTCATGATGCTATACTTCCCACTAGGTTCCGTACAATTTGTACTAAGCTCCTTAAACACCTTTAGAACCATTACTTTGAACTCTATAGCTGATAGTTTGCTTGCTTACATTTCATTTTGTTCTTTTCTTGGAGATTCCTTTTTCTTTCATGTGGGGGTTGTTTCTTTGTCTCCCCCATTTTAGCTATCTCTTTGTATTTTCTTCCATGTATTAGATAGCACTGTTATGCCTCTCAGTCTTTGTGGGATGGTCTTATGTAGAAAGTGTCTTGAGGGATCCAGTGGTGCAATCTCTTTGATCACCTGAACTTGATACTCTAGGAATGCTCCATTGTGTGTGTTATTCGGGCTCTCCTGCTGTAATCGGGGCTTGACTGTTGATGTCCCATTCATGGGAGGAATTTCCCCTCCAACTTGATGCCAGTGAGGCTCAACCCCAATGTCATGTGCCAGCTGACAGAACAAAAGACACAATAGAACCAAACAAACAAACAAAAAAAAAAACACCATGAAAATTAAACTATGCAATGCAACAACAATAGGAAAGACTAAGAAGGAAAAAGAAGACAAAGCAAAGCAAAGATAAAATAAAAAAATACTAAAAGACATGTGATCAAAGACTAAAAGGGATATAAAGAAAAAAGGAGAAAGAAGATGAAATGACTATATGAATGCAAGGAGGAAGCCAAAAGAAATAGTATAAGAAGAAAAAAGAAAAGGAAACATAACATAAATGAAATAATAATAATTAATTTAAAATTCAGTAATAATGGATATATTAAGATGTAGATAGGAAAAGTAAAATGGAAAAAATAGAAAAAAAGAAAATAAAATAAGAAAAATTAATAATAAGAATACACAAAAGTACAATAGAATCAAAGGAAAGAAATTAGAGATATGCAAGCAAAAAAAGAAATAAGAAAAAAAGGAAAAAAAAACCAACAAAACCAAAATAAATACACACACACACACACACACACACACACACACACACACACAACCACACACACATAGTCAAAAATCTTTGGGTCTGCTATTTGTGGAGCTCACTGGATTTTCTCTGATGTTATTGAATCTGGTCCCTTGGTGTGTCTATCCTCGGCCTCCTCAGAGCTTCTGTGGTGCAGGTCAATCGGAGTCACTGTCCCTTTCTGGCCCTGGGCCACCTTATTGAGATGTGAGAGTTTGAAGCCCCTAGTAGTCCAGCTGGCAGGTACTCCTTAACCCAGAGGTTGGGTCTGCCTCAAGTCTCACGCCTTGATTGTCCTTGTTTGGAGTTCTATTCCCTTGTCCCATGGAGCTGGGCTCTGGGGGCGGGGGGGTATCCTGGTCTTGGCTGGGATGGTTTGATCAGGCTTGTGTTGGGGCTGGTGCCAGTAGCTGGTGTCGGGGGGGGGGGGGGCAGGCCCTTCCTCTTCTTCTAAAGCCTCAGCTATGCCTGGTTTGCTGGAACCTCCTCTCTGTCACCTGCAGAGACACAGATTTCCTGCCCCAGGCTGTTCCTTTTTGCCTCAGGTTACTGCAAGTTGGGTCAGAAGCAGATGTTTTGCCAGCGGGAAAGAGGAGACCTCCCCTGCATTCCAGGTGGGCAGGGCTGATCCTCCTTCCTGGACTTATTTCCCAGTCCCCTTTCTGCTCACCATCATGACTTCCTCCAAGAAATAAAGGGCACCCTAGGTTCAATGTTGGGTGTATCCTGAGCTCAGTGTAAGCTCCAGTGTAGTCTGGCCCTGAGCTCAGTTACGTAGCCCTTCCCACTGATCAGAGGAGCTTCCCAGGCTGCATGTTGGTGGGGTACTAGTGTTACTCTATCCAGGGACTCAAACCTCAGGCTTCCACTGCTGCACCGACTCTGCAATTTCCACAGCCAGTGCCCTTGAGGCCTCCTCTCTCAGCCTCTTCAGTCTCCTCAGGTCCTCAATTCTAGTAGGTCCTGATCAGGGGAGGCTACATCTACCTCCTGGCCTTCAGCACAGTTCCTGCCTCTGAGACTTGGTGGTGGAGCCGAGCAGCTCTAGGGCAGCGGGCGCAGCACAGTGGCAGTGACAGTGGGTGAGTACATCGCAGGGGCGAGAGTTCTGCCGGGTCAATAGAAGTCACACAACAGTGGCACTGCATCCAGGACATGGGTTCAGGCTGGGTGCATGGCAGGCCTGCAGAGATTCTGCCTGTGTCTGCAGCTGGTGTGGGCAGGGTCTGGGTTGTCAGTGCTAAGCATATCAGGTAAGTCAACCCTCAGGACTTGCCAAACCCTTAACTAGATATTTTGAAAGTAATCAAACTCAGTGTTTCCTAGGGAAAAATACAATTGAGGTACATTATTTTGTAAAAAAAAAAACAAAACACACACACACACACACACACACACACACACACACACACACACGGCAAAAGAATCAATCTAAATGTTAAAATGCAAAGCATTTGTGGAATTGTTAGGTTTGTTTTTTTTTTTTTTACCACTCCCCATGTATAAACAGGCATACAATCATTTAGACAAATCTACTTTAATGTAAGTTAGAAAGTCATACTAGGCTCGGAGCAAGATAAACAGGTCCATAAATTACAAAGAGTTGCCAGATGGAGACCCCATAGTAATTTCCCTTAACTGCAATTATCAGCTGGATTTTACAAAGAATCCAAATTTATCTGTGAATTAGCATGTCCCTAGGCTAACATCATATTTTGGTCTGGGACTCTAATGACAATAATCACACCTTTGCTAAGCTTCAAAAGAACCAGGTCAAAGCCACTTCAGTGTCATGTTTGTGACTTTTTGTTCTCTAATAACTTTTGGCATGGGCATGCCTTTGTCTGCCTGTTTACAGTTAAAGTGAATTTCCAAGCCCGTGGACTTGGAAGCTTTGGCTTCAGCCCTGAAATTCCACATTTCTGCTCTTTCCAAATTCCCTTATCTACTGGGCAGCTTTGTAGCTATCTCCATGGCAATGCAGGGCCTCTCCTGGCAGGTTAACCTGTCTGGTGAATACGCCCATCAGAGGCGTGTCAGTACCATTTCCTGGAGCAATCTCACAGGGTGGCTCCACTTTCCATTAGTGTTCAAATACTTTGCTGCCTCCTCTACAGCTGCCAGACCTGCTCCTGCTGCTGCTCAGGTAACTCTCATTTCCCCCTGGCACCACTATAGACAGAGGTGGTTGGTAAAAGGCTTGTACATGTACCTGCCTGTCTGCCTTCCTATCTTTTCCTTTCATGATCTCTCTGTCTCTCTCCTTTTCCCTGTTTGTTCCTTAGGGAGAGCATCTGGTGTGTACCTTACTGACCACCGAGAAGATGATGAGTTCAAGCTATTGGAATGAGATGAACAGCAGCAGCTGTGGGATTCAGCAACTCCCAGAGGTGCTGCAGTGCCAGCCCCAGCATTACCACTGCTACCATCAGTCAAGTCAAGCCCAGCAGCCTCCAGAAAAAAATGTAGTGTATGAGCGAGTGAGGACCTACAGTGGACCCATGAATAAGGTGGTTCAAGCCTTGGATCCCATCGGCTCCCAGGAAGTGCTCTCCCCTCTCAAATCTTCCTCCTCCTACCAAAATTTGGTTTGGAGCGACCATTCCCAGGTAACACAAAGAGAGCTATGTCAGGCTAATAGAGAGGGGAAATCTTGAACCTCATTTCGTTTTTTTTCAATTTAAGTTCTTTATTGTTTAATGTATTACATAAGTCTCCTTTTCCCCCTGTTGATCTCTCCCCAGCTCCCCCCAACCCCCAGCACATTCCCTTACCCCCACCCCATCTGTGCCCATTGGGTATGCTCATATGCATACCAGTCCTTTGTCACTTCTTTTCTTTCTTTTTTCTGCCTCTGTTATAAATAATGTTACCTCTCAGTGGAATGCAGCTACATATCCAATGTACAGTAAGTCAAAATTTCACCTCTTGGTTGTTCTTTCATTTACTCAAGCCTATGGTTGTTTGTAACCAGTTCCCGTAATTTTCATAATTTAACTAGAGCATAGGTTGGCTCATTTTTTTGTTGCATTTGATTGGAATATCTGATCTGAGGTAGTCTTTTTGCTCCTACCACAAAGCAATCCTCAACTTGAATATGATAATTTTTATAGAATATGTTTTTGTTGATTCACTTCATATCAGAAATAGATTTTTTTGTATCAAATATGATGGCTCAGGGTCAATGGCATGTATGGTGTGACAAGCAAATATTTGTGTTCAGCAAATAGTATGCTGTTCTAGGATAAATGACAGGCACAAGTCCTTATTTGAATTGCCATATGTGTTTCAGATTCTGGAAATGACACATGGCTCTTGCACAGCTAAGGTGAATAATTTATGAATATTGGTAAAAGAGTATTGAAAGAGTGGATATAGGATTAAGGAAGGCAAGATGTAAGCAATTGTTTATCTGAAAGCTAAAAAGAGTGGAACTCTAAGACACCCTTTAAAATTAAATAAATGTGTTTGTAAAGGGGTTATTTCAGCATCAAGATCTGTACTAATAATCATACCAATGAATGTATAGAAACATTGCAAGACTATATAAAATTAACAACTCTATGTTTTCATTCTTTGACCTTCTTTACATTGAATTTCCATGTTTTTAAACTTTCTGGAAACTTCTGTCCAAACTGAAATTATGTTTTCAAGATACAATTTGTACTGTAAAAGCTCAAAAAGAAAGAGAGATAAAAGAATACAACCACTGGGATATTATCCTATGTTGCATTATCATACCAATCTGGAATAATATGAATTATTTTCCCTAAAACCTCAATTTCTTGTCAAATTGATAGAAAAAGCAAGATGAATAGATAAAAATTAAAAAGCTGAAATTTAGCAAATCATAAATATTAACTACAGAATTTTGAGAATACATTTTATGGCATGTTCTTTAGTTCAACTTACCTTTGTAATAATCCTGGGACCAATTTAAAGTCAGATATAAAGCAATATTTCTCAAGTGTATAATAAAACTATTTTTAAATAATTTTAGAGAAAATATAGATAACAACTACAGGGGTTACAGTCTTACTCTTCTTTTACCCCTAGTTTAATTTGAGGGAAAAATACGAAGAAAAACCCATGATCTACTGTTAGTAATTTCTTAGTTAAAAAAAACTCCACCTATGTTGAATTCAAAAGGCAGAAAAATATAAAGATTAAAAATACTAGTGTGTATAAGTGATAATAATGCAAATGTACATTCCAGTAATCTATATTAGATGCTGATTAACAACTAAGTGGGTGTCACCTGTGTTTTTAAGTAGCTCCAAAACAATGGGGTCAAAGACAACAGTCACCATTATCATAAGAATGCTAAAACCACCCTACCTGTCATAGTTTTTTACACAATTAACCTCTTTTCTTGTCAAATTGCTAGAAAAAAGCAAGATAAATAGATAAAAAGTGAAAAGCTGAAATTTGGCAAATCATAAATATTGACTACAGAACTTTAGGAATACATTTTATTGGATGCTCTTTAGTTCAACTTACCTTTGTAATAATCCCAGGGCCAAGCTAGTCTAGTTTTTTTACAAGACTTTCCTTTTTTTTGTCTGATATTTGTTTAAGTGATCTTTAGGAGACTATCTTCATCCAGAAATGTAGTTCTCCATAGGGGGCTCTATAAAGAACCTTAGGGACCAAAAATATGGCCACAGAAACTAGGATAAGAGATTGGAATGGAAGTTGTTGTAAAGTCTGAAATTATTTGCAATTGAAAGGAAAGAAAAGGCTGGATGAAAATGGTTGAGGTGAAATTCTAGATATGTGGTAAAGTAAAAAAAAAAAAAGTAGCTTCATTCTCTTAGTGAAACAAGAAAAGAGAAAATTTGACAAAAATATTTAAAATTGAGTTAGATATCAAAGGGGATTAACAACTCCACTAAAATATAATTTGTCAAAAAACTTTTAGATAGTTGCCACAAAGAATGTGATTAGGAAGCTTTTCTATTTTATTTTGTTCTCCCTATTTATTGGAAAGGTGGTGTTGTATAAAGTAGAACCTCAATTTGATCTGAAATTACCTTCATGCTAACAAAATGGTTAAGATATGGCTGGGTAATATGTGGTGATAGCTTTGTTATGAATTATGCCAAGCACACGCAAGCAGTACATATTACTCAAAATTATTTTTTGTTTGTTTTATGTTTTAATAAAGTCTCTGCTTAATATGCTATGTTTCAGAGACATTTTGAGTTGGTATATGGCAATTATTCTGATGCTAGAATTTGTGACCATGTCACCTAAGGAAATGGTTGGTCATCATAAATTCAATTAAATTTTTACTTTATTTTTAGCATTTTGGTGTTTAGGTGACATTCAGAGAATTCATATGATTTTTTTAAAATATATAATTGCCAGTAGTAAAATATGTTCTTTTTGAGAAACCAAAATTGATGCTACTCTGCTTTGCTTCCTGAATTTTAATTTTAGCTTATATTTTTAATTTTAGTTTTAACCAAATGTTTTTTTGCAAGATTTTAGTATTTTCTATATCTGGCTTTTTAGTATATGTTTTTCCTCTATCACCTTCTTGTGCACTAAAATGATGTTTATAGATGTAAATGTATTTTCAGTTTCTCCAGATATAATGTTGCTTTCTTTCTTGCCAATAATTGGTCAGCTATATTTTATGATTCTCTTGGTTATTATTTTGTCTGATAGACAGAGTGTTCCTCAGAGAAATTTTAATATAGAAACCAGTTACTGGTGAAATATTCAAAATTGATAGTAGAATTAAATTATCAGGTTTATTTATATGAACAAGTAAAATCAAACACGGGTGCAATAAAGGTCATAGATGCATTTAAAACTGAATATGATACTGTGAATAACTGTATTTCTAAAAAATTACATAAAACAAAATAAAAAAAAACTTCACAGCTCAACCTTTTTAAAAGCTTAAATATTAATCTACCATCACAACTCAAAATTACATACTGTCTCAAATTAGTAGCATTGATGTTAATTACTCACTAGACATGTATTTTTCCATTCCATTAATTTAATTTTTCATGAAGTTCAAGGTATTTTCCATGTATTCAGAGGAACTCCGTGGTATGAGAGAGAAATAGATGAAAATATATTTTTAATACTAGTTATTCATTGAACAGATATTTATTAAGTGTCTATTATGTAGAAAGCACTGTCATTATCAGGATAAATACCATTTGCTCATCTAGGGAGAGGCCATATTACAAACAGATATACAGGACCTAGACTTTAGGTATCCCATATATCTATATTTCATTTTTAAATATTATTTTGTGTTTTGGCCATCAATCATCTTATTGAATACACCAAGTTTGGGTGAAAGAAGGAACTTCTTTATGTATATGGTATATGGGTTACCGTTCTTTTGAATTTGAAACTTGTAAACAAATTCAACTCTAGAGAGTGGCCCAGGGGAGAACGGGTGTTTATAAATGGTCTCTGCTCTCAGTAATTATTCAGCTGGGCTTATTTTTGTTATATTATTTTTTCCCTTTTCTTTTGTTACAAAGATTGTGGATAGCTCACTTATTGTGCTGGGATTTCTATACTCTATCAGAATTTTTCCTGTTCTGTGGGGAGGGACATGGTGCTTTGATAAATTGTTGTTCAAGGGTGTGGTTTGTTCAAAGGTGTGGTCACTAAAGTGAATGATTGTTCAGGGAAGTAGGTTGCCTGAAAAAGGAATGAGGTCATAGGATAAAGAGGCACATGTTTTCAGCCTTGGTCATCCCCTTTGTGTTTACAATTAAATTAAGCTATAGAAATCGTGAGTGTACCTAGTTGTTGGATGAAATTGTCCATGCCAGTTGTCTTTGCCTTTTGTTTAAGGGAGGTCTGATAAATTTATAGGCCTGTTTTTAGTCAATGGCACTCACATATAAGCTGTTAGTGTGTGTGTGTGTGTGTGTGTGTGTGTGTGTGTGTGTGTGTGTGTGTGTGTGAAGGTGGGGGACTTGAGACAAGGGGAAGGGGGGTGAACTTGTCCTTTAACTGTCTAGATCCAAATTTATTTTCTTGATAATTCATGTTAAAACAACTGGGAGATTTGTCATGCTTTTAAACCCCATTTAAAAGTAAAAACCTTTCTTAATTAGTCTATTTGAGCTAACTTTTTCTTCATACCAGAAGCTATTTCAATAGCGATACTTTTTTGACTTCTAGTGGAGCATATATACTTCTCATTTTTTAAAGACAAAAAGCATGTACTGCATGTATTTTCTCTCCTAGTTTCCTGTAGGAAAAGAAGAGAAATTATCCTGGAATGAGTCTCTTAAATGAGAATTACTATTGGAGGAAAGGAATGAGGGGAAGTAGTTCTATTACTAGTATTCTAGTAATTTCTATTGCTTTCTTTACATGAGAACAGAATCACAGACTTTAAATAAGGAAGTGTTTGTTTCATCTACAGACAGATCATTGTAATTTACAAGTTTCTTCCTGTACAAAGTTCAGAATAACATCTCAACAATAACCTAAGGCAGGTGTTTAACCACATCACTGGCTTTGAAAGGTTCTAACAAAACATCTCCCATACTATTCAGGGAATTTATTCAAATGGAAGTTTATCTTGGCAAATTTTGTCAGCATAAATGTCAGGTGGTTTTTAAACATATTGCCTATTTGGAAACTGTTCAGCCTAGGATGTTCCCATTATTACTTTCAGTGACTCTCAGTCATTAGGACTAATGGCAGCATCCACAAGGCTCCCATGACTTTCTTCTTGGAACATTATGTTATTTACTAGTTTTCAAGTAAAGTTTTAAAATTTTAATTAGACAACATGAAAAAGTTCCATGTTCATTTCAATAAGCTTCCAAATATTTAGAGAACAAAGTCCTGCACTATGTATGTAATTTCCTCTGTTTCTTACCTAATTCTCATTCCCAGAGGTCTCACCATCTCTCCTGCATCTATTGCACCAAGGTCTTGAACTCTTAGATCAGAGCTATCAATAGGAAAATGAAAACCAAAAGTTATTTACTGAAGAGGTTCATATTTTGCAGAGACTACAGATCAGTCACAGATAACATTGTGTGTAGAAAATGCCCATACAAGTGAATCTATGTGAAATATGTCTCAACATGTGTCTCTGGAGAGCTGCAAATAATAAATGTTCAGTGGTGACTTTGGCAGAAGCAAACTATGACACTCTCTAGTGTAATGGCTAAGAGTGTAGGCTTAGGTTTTAAACTTTTTGGGTTTAATTCCTGGTTCGAGGGCTTGCTAGCTATATGCCTCAGTTGCCCCATCTATAATATGGGGAATTAATATCTAATTCATAGTTTTGTTGTTAGAGGCAAATTTAATAATGTATGGTGAATAACACGCAGCACAGTGCCCTGACACATAGTAAGTGTTAATGCTGCATTACCTAGAATAAATTACTTGACTTCTCAGGGCCTCAGTGTCCTCATTTGTAAGGTGAAGACAATAATACCTTCCTTCAGAGATGTAGTGAATATTGAAAAAGATAACATGTGAAGATGTCCAACACAATGACTGGCACAGAGTTGGCACTCAATAATTTTTCCATTGGTATTATCTTATAAAATATATCCAAAAAAGCCCCTACCTGCACAGGCAAAATAAGTTAATGAACTTAATGACTAGACTATAAAGTAAGAGTTCCTTTCACACTGGAAAGATGAGGCAAACATATATGCTTGAAAAGCTTATTAGGGCTCTACTAGCTAAGAAAGACTAATAAGGAAAAGCATTAAAGCAATTTTCTAAAATTCATGGTATATAATAAAAAGATTATAACAGTAGGAATGTATTTATAATATTTACTGGCATAAATATCCTTTAGAAAGAGTAATTTGGGAGTTCTCATACTCTTAAGAGTATGAGAACTTGAACCTTTATATTTGAAATAGAGTTTTTACATCTGTTTTTTTTTTCTTTTTTCCTTTTTAAATCGTAGTGACACTGAGCATGAAAGCTTGCTTGCAGTCTGCCTCTTACCTAATGTTTTCTGTAGAATTGGACTTCCAATAGGGTAGAATGTGACTATTTATATTTCAATTAATTAGCATCAAATAAATTTAAATAGTATTCAGTTCCTCAGTGGCACTAGCTACATTTTGAGTGCTCAACAACCACATATGGCTAGATGGACAGTACAGTTAAAGAAAATTACAGAGAGAGAAACCAAGATGGCGGCATAGGTAAACACCTAAGCTGCAGCCTCGCAAAACAATTTCAAAAATACAACTAAAAGTCAAAACGGACATCATCCAGAACCACTGGAAAGCTGGCTGACTGAAACGCCCACAACTAGAAGGAAAGAGAAAATCACAAGGAAAATCAGAGGAGCCATAAAAGCTTGAGGTACAGAGACACAGGCACGCGTACGTGCGGGGAGGATGGAGCCGGAGAGGACGGGCGGCTGAGTGCCTGGCTGGCGTTCTCTAGCGGGAAGGAGTTAAAAGCTCCAGATTGCTCTGAACCCCAGCTCTGACTGCACTGAACCCCAGTTCCGGGCAAGACCCTGGGAAGCCAGGCTCATACTGGGGGAATCTGGGCTGTAAGGCAGAAACTCAGGGGAGCGGCGAAAGGCAGAGCTCCGGAGGCGCGCATGGGAATGCACGCAGAGGACAGACTGTTGACTGTGCCGCTGAATTGCCTTAGCGGGAAGGAGACAAAAGCTCCGGACTGCACTGAGCCCCAATTCCGACTGCACTGAAACCCAGTTCTGGGCAAGAATCTGGGAATCCAGATTCATTTGGGGAGAGACTAGACTGTTTGGCAGCAGGCGAAACTCCAGGGCGCCTTTCTCTCAGAGGTGCTTGCAGGGAGTACAGAGGGACACTGAGACCCAGGAACCTCATAGGGCGGGGCTGTCGGGAAGCCAAGGCTGTAGGCCCCACCCTGAAACTCCGCCCCATCCAAGCTGAGCACAGAGACTTTTACAATTTTGCAAGTCTAGTTGAATAAGGCTGTCTCCTGGCGGAGACACAGCTGATCCTCACAGCCAATTGGACTGGAGGTCAAATCCTCTCAGTGTACCAACAGCAATCAAGGCTAAGCAATCAACCAACACTAAGACTTTGCACTCAGCCCACAAAGGGGGTTACCAAGAGCAACCACTTAGGGAGATTGGGGAAGCTGAGCTACCAGCCCCTATAGGTCACTGACCACACAAAGCCACTCCATCAACACAGGGAGGCAGCCAAAATGTGGAGACATTGAAGCAGGTCACGAATAGAAGAGATGGAGGAAAGTAAACTAATGGACGACACAGTGTTCAGAACCACATTTATAAGGTTACTCAAGAATCTTCTAAAAACCGCTGATAAACTTGAAGAGAACTTCAAGGACCTTAATGAGAATACCAAAAAAATGGAAAAGGACCAATCAGAAATTATGCATACACTGTCTGAAATAAAGAATATACAGAAACTCAACTGTAGATCACCGTACCCCAAGAGTCAAACCAAAGATCTGGAACATGGGGAAGCAAAAAACACCCAACCAGAGAGGCAGAAAGTAAGAAAAATCCAAAAGTGTGAGGATAGCGTAAGGAGCCTCTGGGATGGCTTTAAGCGTACCAACATCCGAATTTTTGGGGTGCCAGAAGAAGAGAGAGAGCAAGATACTGAAAACCTATTTGAAGAAATAATGACAGAAAACTTCCCCCACCTGGTGAAAGAAATAGACTTACAAGTCCAAGAAGCGCACAGAACCCCAAACAAGAGGAATCCAAAGAGGACCACACCAAGACACATCATAATTAAAATGCCAAGGGCAAAAGACAAAGAGAGAATCTTGAAAGCAGCAAGAGAAAAACAGTTAGTTACCTACAAGGGAGTACCCATATGACTGTCAGCTGATTTCTCAACAGAAACTATGCAGGCCAGCCGGGAGTGGCAAGAAATATTCAAAGTGATGAACAGCAAGAACCTACAACCAAGATTACTCTACCCAGCAAAGCTATCATTCAGAATTGAAGGTCAGACGAAGAGCTTCACAGACAAGAAAAAACTAAAGGAGTTCATCACCACCAAACCAGGATTACATGAAATGCTGAAGGGTATTCTTTAAGAAGAAGAAGAAGAAAAAGGTAAAGGTAAAAATTATGAACAACAAAAAGACATCAAATACATACTTACCAACAAGTGAATCTAAAAATCAAGTGAATAAAAAAATCTGAAGAACAGAATGGACTGGTGAATATAATAGAATCAGGGACATAGAAAGGGAGGCGACAGACAATTCTCAGGGGGAAGTGAGTCTAAGGGGTGCAGGAAGAGATTGGACAAAAATCTTACACCTATGGATGAAGACAGTGGCGGGGGGATAAGAGTATCGGATGGGGTGGGGAATCAAGTGGAGGGGAGCTATGGGGGTGGGGGAAGAGGAACACCTGTATAATCATCTGAACAATAAAGATTTAATGAATTAATTAATTAATTAATTAATTAAAAGAAAATTACAGAGAAGTCTACTGGACATGGCAGATCTATATATTCAAGCTGCTCATTTGAATATAAAAATGCCTCTAAGATAATCACATTCAAAGAAATTCATGGTGGTACAAATATGTGATCAAAGTGCTGCCAATTTACACAATCAGCTATAGTGGGCACATAGGAATGAAACAAAAAATGAAGGCACAAATTCTCAAAGTATAAGTTTAGAGCGACTATTTCAGTAGAGGAAGAATTAACTTAATAAACCTTCAATAAAAAGAACTTGAATGAAAGATTTTTATGTATGTATGCATATATCTATACTTTTGTCTGTCTGTGAATTTTTCCCAGAACCTCACTTTTTGACAGAGCAGATGGTTAAAAAGAGGTATAAAATTAAAAATATCCCCTCCTAAAAATTCATCTTTCTTTCTTTTCTGACTATGAAATGTGTTTCATAGTCTTTCTGAAATTGCCTATCTCCCTTAACCTATTGAATTTTTAAACTTCAGTAAAAGTTCAAATATCATAACCATTTTTATAAGATCAGGTAATCAAGGCACAGAGAAGTTATGTGACTTGCTCAAGTTCATACAACTACTGTATAGTAGAACTAGGATTTAAATCTAGCAGTCTAGTTACAGATATGTACTTGTAACCACAACAGTATACTGTGTATTCCTCGTCTACACATTTGACTTTTATCTATGTTATACAGTCTCCAAAATCTGATTCCTATTTATACTTCAGGATCATTTTCTTATAGGTGCTCCCATTATAAATCACTTAAAATCTTTTGGGACATAAGCTTGGGCATAAATAAATAATGTAAAAGAACATTTCAATTATTTTAAAATATTATGTTATTTACCAAAAAGGCAGATATTATTTTTGCTGTTCAGGATTTTTATATTATTCTCATACATTTTATTGATTATTTTGTATAAAAATATACAAAGCTCTATCACTGGATAATAACGTAAATCTCATAAATTCTTTGAATCTCATAAATTCAAAGCTCTATCACTGGATAGTTACGTAAATCTCATAAATTCTTTGGCAGCACTTTAATAGAAATAATATGAAGAAATAAAATTGGCTTGTACCTTATTGTAAAAATTATGATCTCAGTAATGGCATTTGGTTTGTAATTCAGAATCTTTAAAAATATTTGATAAAATTTAAAAATTTTGGTTCCTGCATACAATTATTTTCAATGAAAATGAAACTTGATCCCTCTTTCCTTTATGATCAGACCATGACATAAGAAAGATAATATGGACTGGGGAGAGCGGCTACAGCGTTCAGACAGGATCAAGCCTCAGACTGACTTGTGGCAAAGCCACATACAAGTCCCAGCTTGGAGGGCAAAGCCCTCCCAGCACAATTATAGCCAAAGGGCTATGGTTGTAAGCTTGACCTTGTAGTCCAAACCTGCAGTCCTAGGTAGCTAAGGGATGTGGGCTGCGGGGAGGGGGGGGGGCGCAGAAGAGGGATGGTGGTGGTGCAGCAAGTGCTGCCTAAACAAAGCTTGATAGAGTTCAGAGAATGGCAACAACAGGAAAGAAGCAGATTTGAAACTCTCAAGAACATTGTAAACATCTTGCTCTTGTTTTGCTTTGTGTGATCTGACTATAAAACAAAGCTTTGGCTTACAGGCTGTGTCACTGTTTCCTTATCCAGGCACAGTGATCCACCTGGTCCCCCGCCAAAAAAAAATCTTTGATGATCAAGTTCCAAAGTTAGGTTCAAACTCCTTACTTTGATGTTAAAGGACCTCTTTAGGATAGTTCCATCCTATTTTTACACTCTTCTCTCACAGTATCCAACTCCTCCTACCTGGTGCTCCAGATACACTATACTACTCTCAGTTTCATAAATAAACTGATGATTTTGTTTCCTTCCTACCCACCCCATTTTGTTCATTCAATCCCTTGCTCTGGCAACATTCACCCTTCCCTCATATTTCTGCTGGAATTCTACCTCTCCCTCAAAATCCATCTGGAAAACTGTCTACTTTAAGTTATCTTCTCCAACCCTGAATCTTCTCACCCTATCCTCAATGCAATACTCCACTTCCAAATTTATTCCAGGTGTGGTCTCCATTTTAAAGCGAGTATCACTTTTAAACATTTAACTATATGTACTTATATCAAGTATTATAATTTCTGTTGATATTTTTTAAAAATCAAAACACAAACACAAATCAAAATAAATGTTTGGAAGAATAGAATGGAAATTCTCCCTCTCTGCTTGTACCCCTCCCTTCCCTGCTCGCCCCCTCTCTTTGTGATTAAGGCTTGCAAAAATGTATGAATATGGCTATCAGCACTGGCTTTAATAAAGATATATGACAAGAATTATTTGTGGGTTTCACTCTTCAATTCCCTATTTTTGAACTGAAAATGGATAGTAGGACACAAATTGTCTCTTTATAAAAGTAAACAATACATTAAACATAAGGAGCTATTTAAAAGTCAATTAGTATTCTATTCTGGTTCTTGTGTTCCTTTAAGCATCTGGATTTGACTTGTTTATTTTTTATTTATATGTTCCTTATGGACAAATATTTATGATTACTTATTTTATCAATGCTTTAAAGCGTTAGTGATTCTGATTTCCCCTGGATTTGCTGTGATACTTCCTGTAAACAAATTAGCTTGAAGGTGTTAATTAATTTGCTTATAAAGACAGTCCCTCTACTTCCCCTGCTATTGAAATTCTAAGTGAAGTGTTTTTATTTATTGAATCTTAACTCAGTTATCCTGTAATTGATTTAGTTATGTGCTCCAAAATTCCCTCATAAAAACTACTAATACTGTTCAGTACTTGTTCACACACCAAAATACATTTAGAACTTTCCAAGGAAATATTTTTGTCCTCAAACATATTTATCTACCTATTTCTCTTCTAACACAGGCTTCAGCTTGTTGCATAGGTTCCTGCATACAATTATTTTAAAATCTTCACAAACGTAGTTACATCTAAGAATAGTTCTCTAGAAAACTATCTCTTAGCTCTCAGAACTTCCATAGTAAGTTCTGTATAGTTCTTTTATATCTCTTTCAATACCATTACATAAGAAATATTGAACAAATAACTTTGTTGCACATGTAACCAATCCAGTAAAAATAATGCCTTATATAAATAGATGTATGTTTTATTTTTCAAAATTCTTTTACATACATTTTTACTATAACTCCAAATATTAAGTAGAAAAAAGCATTATTACAGCCACTGTACAAATTGTACAGTATACAAATAAAAACACGCATTGTATGTTATTTGCCTTGGACAAATAAAGGAATCAAGGCTCAAATAGCTCAAAATAAATTTTCCAAGTTATACCAGCTAGTTAATGAATGCCCTGAGTTTAGAAACTAGCTCTTGATATTTCTACTGTATCAGCTATCTCACTTAACCTTACTAAAGTATTTTCAGTTTAAACAAGTTTATATTTATTCATTTCAGCAAATCATTTGATGATTACCCTTACTGTATATTTTTTTCCACACCAATGTTCCATTATTAGGGTAGAAAGTATAAAAAATATATTAGAGGACAAAAATAGTTTCTGATCTGACTTTTATGGTCTTACCCTGAAATAATCATGGCATTTAGAATATGTGCTGTTTTTAATATTTTAAAGGAGCATGTGGCTAAGTTTTTAAGGTGTGAGCTACTCAAAAGCTCTCTCACTGAGGTAAATAACAGGGAAACTTGCTCCATTTCCGTTTCATATGATTTTCTAACTCTGAAAAAAATAGCTGTTTTAGAAAACAGAATAGAGATAGTATTGTGACTAGTTGTGGTTTAGGGTATATCAAGGTATGGACAATTATCTCGAGTGACATAATGAAATTATCCCCAAAAGCAGACTGTTTTCAATCCATTTTGATCTTAGAATTAGTAATTCCATATGTAGTTTATACAAGGAGGAGGAGGAGGAGGAAGAGGAGCAAAAAGAGGAAGAGGGATGCTACAACTTTCCAAAGCTGAAAATCATTATTTTAGGCAGTATGGGAAAATAAGACCTGAATTTTATACTAAAGCTGAGCCCACCCAATTACAAACAAAATTATTTTTCACTATACCTCTACCAAAAGAAAGTTGCCAACAAGACAATATTTATGTGTTTAGCAAATCTGAGGCATGGGAATAAATAACTGAATGCTATGCTGAATATTCGATTTAAAAAAAGTAGGGCCTTACTGAAAAATGGAAGGACTTAAGTAATATGAGTACTAAGTAAATTTTTTTTAGTTTAGAGGCTTCAGAGTACCTGCTATAAATATATGGCACAGTTTATAAAATCTATTGGATTTGTAGTAGAAGTTAAAATATTTAATCAGAGCCATTCTCTCACACAGTCACTTTTGGATGGCTCTCTTGTTTTCAGGCATCCAAAAGTTGCCTTTGATAGTAAATAATAAAAAGGACAAATATCTACCCCCTATTATAAGCACTAGTCAAATTTAACAGTAGAATTATGTTCTATAATTTGAAAAGCAGAAAATATAATGACATATGCTATATATGCGGCAAAGTATAGTAATTAAGAGTGTGAGTTCTGGAGTCATGGTACTTGAGTTTCAGCTCCAGCACCTTAGTATTAACATTGTGATCTTCATCTGGTTACTTAAACAATCTCTGTCTAGCTCTATTCAGATATATAATAAGGGTATAGTAGTATCCTCCTCATGGGGTTGTTTTGAATATTAAGATAATCTGTGTAGCCCTAGCTGGTTTGGCTTAGTGGATAGAGTGTCGGCCTGTGGACTGAAGGGTCCAGGGTTTGATTCTGGACAAGGGCACATGCCCAGGTTGCAGGCTCGAACCCCAGTGAGGGTCGTGCAGGAGGCAGCCGGTCAATGATTCTCTCTCATCATTGTTTCTATCTCTCCCTTTCCCTTCCTCTCTGAAATCAATAAAAATATATTTTTTAAAAAGATAATCTGTGTAACATTTGTCACAGAAAGCTTTTAGTAGGTGTTAGTTGTCATCATCATCAAAAGAAAAGACTGACTAGTTTAAAGGATTTGAAATTGTTTTGTCTCTATGGAAAAATACATTGGGAATTATCTGTCTTCACAGAACATTAGAAATATAAAGGAGAGTTTAAGATCCTCTAATCCACACTAGCACACACCTACATACCATTTCTCACACGAGGAAACTGAAGCTCAGGGAGATGATGTGAGTTGTTTGATATCACACAATTAGCTAGTAGTATAACTAGAAGTAGAACCCAGGGCTCCTGACTCCATGTATAGGTCTCTTTCCACTATATTATGATAGTAATCACCACTCACCCCTTCCCCAAATTTTAATTATTTTGTTAATTAAATAAAAGGCACCCCAGAGGCTGTGTCACAGAAAGCATAAGAACAAAAGATATAACTTTTTTTTAATTTAATGATTTCAACATGAAGGATTTAGGTAAGCTATATACAGATCAGGGACACTTAAAATTAAACACACTGATACACGTTGTCAAGAGGGAGAGTTAAACTCCTATTCCTGTGGTACCTTTAAAACTAAGGCATCCTCTTCATTCACATTTTTATCAATTCCTATAGAATGGGCAATAGTTATTTGAGGGATGACTTGCTGCAATTCTGCCTAGAGCTAGATATCACTGAAGTGCCTTCCATTATCAAGACAATGCTCATTTTAGACATTTACTCAGACCATCATACCTAATTCTGTAGATTTCCAGGGAAAAGAATTTTCTTTAGCAAGTCTCTCTGGAATTAATAAACTTTATATTCAGATTGCTTTTCCACCTTATAATCAGCTTAATATTGCTACAGTTTTTCACACTGGTCAGCATCACATGTCTTAATGTTCTTTGATGTATATCAATCTACCACCTTTATATTTTACTTTTTGTAGCTTTCCCATTTGTCCTGTTTTTATGAGGATTGCAAGCCATATTTGCCTAGATCAATTCTAATAACAGACTCAAAATAATTAAGTTACAATCTATAGAATTAATGTGTCAGCTTTCTAAATATAATAAATTTGGATATTTTATTTTAGGATCAGGCTAGTCTTTGTGCAAATGTACCAATTCCCCTTTCAAATATTTACTAACTTAGCATCTGAATAAAGTAACCCTGCCTATGCTATGATAAATAAATGTCCTAAAGCTATGCTTTACACTAGTAGATAGATATAGATATGGATATTGATAGAGATGTGTATGTGGGGTTTGTTGTGTGTAGGCCTACTTGTGTTAATTTCTGAAAATTTATAAAACTTCACAGCACACTCTTTTATATTAACCGCTTGGCCAGTAAGTTTTGTTCTGTTTAATGTGCTGATGTCATCAGATTTGAATTGGTTAAAAAGAGGGGGAAATAACTACCATGAGTATAGCCATTTGGGATTTGAATTGGGCAGTATCTGTTAAAACAAATAGTACACATACTCTGTGCTCCAGCAATACCACTTCTTTGTGGGATTTAAGAGAAATAATCACACTGCACAAGAATGCTCATTGCAGTATAGAGAAAACCCAGAAATAATTTAAATTTTGATAAATAAGGTAACAAGCAAACATTATAGAACATTACATATTAAATTAAAATAATGAATTGGAAAAAAATAATGAATTGAGACATATATTTAATCTATAATACAAGATATATTGTTTGGTTAATGTTGCAGAATAATAAATTAATAAATGCAATATATATATATATATATATATATATATATATATATATATATATATAAACATGCACCTGACAATGATGGTTACTTTTGGGTAAGGGATTTGGACGCAGGGAGCATGGTTAAGGGAAGGTCTTTGACTTCATGGAGGAAGATCTGTATATAATTTTATGTTAGAATGTGTCCATGTACTATTGCATAACTAAAAAGTATCCCCTTTGCCCCCTATCTCTCAGAAGCTGCTTCTATTAGATCTGAGAGCCAAACCCACCTGAACTTAGCTGTATTTGTAACCATTTTCCCAAACTGAAGAACATGTACCTGCTTGATCTGCTATCTTAAATTTTCTGCCTTTTAAAGCAGTTTCCTCAGCAACCAACAGGAAATCTGGGAACACATTCAAAGGCTTCCTTGTAACATTAAGCTTGCATTATTGTTCTTGATATAGCAGGGAGAGGGAGAATGAAAATGTTGCAAGTTGAACCAAAGGAAAATAAAAA
The DNA here is from genome assembly GCF_027574615.1 of Eptesicus fuscus. Classification (NCBI taxonomy): domain Eukaryota; kingdom Metazoa; phylum Chordata; class Mammalia; order Chiroptera; family Vespertilionidae; genus Eptesicus; species Eptesicus fuscus. Next base: position 31,092,601 of record NC_072473.1, read on the forward strand.
GAAAAACCATGGTTTGCAGAACATTTGGCAGATTGAGTAAACGCATAGATCTGTTTTAAGAACAGCATGTCACACCTAATATTATTGTACGTCCATATGATTCTGTCAGTATTTCCTCTGTAAGTCCATATTCTGATATTCAATAGCCTCCTTGTTCTAAAAAATACTTTTATCGTTATAGGAATGTATCCTGGAGTTGTGTCAATTGGTTGAAAATTATAGTAATATATGAAGAGATTAAGTAATACTATCAACTCTTTGCATATTAAGAAAGCTATGCATCCTTGCTGATTTGAGAAATATCAAGAATGTTGATATAATCAATAGTATGACTTTCATCTACTCATTATTAAAATCATATTCTCCACTTCCATGGATCCTTTTTAAACATTAGAACCTACTCTTTGAAATTAAACCAGAAGCAGACCAAATAAAACATAATTAAGGGTCAGCTAGAAGGAATCTAAGGGGAGTAGTCTTAGTTGAGTTTGCAAAGGGAGTTTCCTATATTGGTTTGAGAATTTTTACATTTAACATTTTTATTGATAAATTTTGCATATTGTTAATTGCAGACATAGTATACATTGGGATGTATATTAACTGAGTTTTTTAAAAAAAAGAATGCAACCTAAAAGTACAAGAAGAAGACATTATCATGAAAGCACTGTTGAAATTTTCTTATTAGGTTACATGCAAAGTTGACAAATGAATTCAGTAATGCGCTCTTTGGATAGCTAGACATCATCTAGGAAAGCATACATTCTTATTTCTGATAAATTGGGTTATAAAAATAAAGAAAATAATGCATTCAAATGACATGGATCAGTAACAATTTCTGAAATCCCCCCCACTTTTTTTCTCTCAACAGGAACTCCATTCTCCAACTCTAAAAATATCTACTTGTACCCCAAGCACTCTACACATGGCCCCAACTACTGAGCAGGTAAAAGATTTTATAGATTAGATTTTATTATTTTCTTTTAATGTAAGCCTTGCTCATATGTTTAAACAAACTTTAGACCCTCATAGGGTTTTACACATTCAAAAATGTCGGGAACATAAAACTAAAAAGGGAATTCTCACATATGAGCATCAGTTCAGCCCATCAAGGAATGTGAAGCAAGTGTTTAAATAATCTCTGTGAATTGGGATTTTTCAGTTTCATTGTCTACTCAATCTGATTGCTTTTAGTTTGAGTGCAGTTTATTTTTAGCCAAGGATCTCCTTTTGATTATGTATATTTTAAGGGTCCATGATTTGAGCACAAAAGAAGTACACAGATCTTGGATTGATTGAGGACCTAACTGTGTGAATGTTAGTACTATGAGTGTACATTCAGAGACAATAACTTATAGGTTCAAAACTAGCCCTTCTCAAAAGTTTGTGCTTTAAAAGACACACAAGGATCTAGATTCCTTAGTATTTATGACCTAATACCCATTTTTAAGATTGTTCTTGAGCCTAAGCATTAGATCTTTAAAAGACACTATAATAATAATGAAATGCCATATTAACAAATATATGTTTAATGAGCTAGTCACCATATCTCAAAAAGTAGATTCCAAGAGCATACAATATAAAGCATCCAAATTGTGTTACTACATAGTAGGGGAGTATAAAGTGTATGGGATTTTGAGGATAAGAGAGAAAGACGAGGTTTCAGGGTGTGAACTTGGACAGTATAGGCACAGATGGACAAAAACTGGTCCCTAGAACTTGGGTAAAGTAAGGAAAAGGTGATATTATGTAGAACTAAAAAGATTATCAAAGAAAAGTTTACCTACCTCATCCCAATTTGGCCTAACCTGGAGCTAGGTCATTTAGAGTCATGCATTTATTCAGTAAACATTTGCTTAGTGCCAAGTATGTACCAAATATTGCACAAAGAAATTAGACCCCATCATTATTCTCAAAGAGCTCACAGACTAACATGGGTCACATACATGACAAAACACAAGACAGTGGGATGACGGCTACAATTGAATTTAAAATGGAATCCTATGGGACCACCAAGATATAATTACCTCAGAAAAGTACTAAGTCCACTTAAATCACAGTGCTGTTCACTATATTCAAATCCTGTCAGAAAATTGCATTCACTGATATTTCTCATAATAAAAGGGCTTTAAAATTGAGTTTACTGTATGTTTTATTTCTGACAATAAAAATATGTTTATTGTAGAATTGTGGCACTATAAAAGAATATGAAGAAGAAAAAAATAAAGCTCATTCATGATCTCCTCCCCTACCCAAAGATATTACTCTGAGCATTTTGTTTCCTTCCATTCAAATAAAACATTGTGATCATGCCAAATATGCAGTTTTATAACTTCATTTTCACATAATCTTATATAATATTGTGAGCTCTTTTCATGTAAATTTTTATTACCCAAGGTGGTTATTTTGATGGCTACATATTTTTGCCTATATGTGATTATTTAATCTTTCCCCTCACCATAGGAAAGTGCTTCTGCTACTGCACCCTATCAACATTATTATTTTAAAAATTTCTCCAGTTAAAATATGGTGTTCTTTTGTTATGTTTATTGATTCCTAGTTTGGTTGAATACTTTTTGTTATTTAATAACCATTTGCTTTTCTTCTATTATATGCCGTTTGCTCATTTTTCTATTAGTGTGAAAATTTTCTTGTTACTGAGGTATAATAACTCTCATTGTATTAATAATATTGACTCTTTTTCCTTCAAAAGTTTGCAAATTACTTTGTTTTAGTGTTTTGTCTCCCTTTTAATGTTATTTATGGCCCTCCCCACCACTACACTAAACATTTAAGTGTTTAAGTACACACACACACACACACACACACACACACACACAGTTTTGTCTTTGCATCTCCTTCCATTTAAAAAAAAATATAGGATGTCTTTTCCAAACAGATATAATTAATAAATATTATGCTATATTTTTCAAATCATGTGGAAGCATTTACAATGAAAGAAATAGTTTGAAACTCTCATAAAATATAATTTAGAAGGTGTGATGAATTTACCATGAAATTAGTATAATAGAAATACATAGCACAGTGCTCAGCACATAAACATATGCTTTCACACATGTTTTTGAGACTGAAATTAACTACAACACTAAGTCAGATGTCATCATTTATGCAAGTGACTAAAAATTTTACTCTGAAAATTGCTCCCTATTATTATTGATGGTTCCAAGGTCACTAAATAACTATAATTATATGAATTTTTTTATCTTCTCTTTACAGGAACTTCATTCTCCAATAGTAAAAGTCACTACATATCCACAGACCACTATTAGGAGATATATAGTACAAAATCCTGAACAGGTAATCCATGTCACACAAAAATCTTATCTCAAACTATAATTCCTTAGAAGTGTGAGTCAGTTACCATATCCCTAAAATCAGATTGTTGGACTTTCTTCTGGTTATAAATTTAATTCCTAATCACCATAATTCTAGACAATCATGTGCCCATACATTCTGACTCAGAGCTGCAACAGTTCCAAGAAGTATATACAGTAAATCATTGGGTTATAAAGTCTTTCTACTTCAGCCCCACCCCTGTGACACAAAGGATTTTTGTGCACTTTGAACAAAAGAAAAAAGGGACAAAGTTCTTTCATAAGCTTCATATAAAAGCTATCAGTTGTTCCCTAGCCAGTTTGGCTCAGTGGATAGAGCATTGGCCTGCGGAATTAAGGATCCCAGGTTCAATTCTGGCCAAGGGCACATGCTCGGGTTACAGGCTCCATCCCCAGTGCGGGGGGGGGGGGGGGGTGCAGGAGGCAGCCAAACAATGATTATCTCTCATCATTGATGTTTCTATCTCCCTCTTCCTTCCTCTCTGAAATCAATAAAGGAATATATATATACCTATCAGTTGTTAATTCAGGGGTTGGAGTATTTAGTATATTTAAATATGCCATTGAGAAATGGGTTAGGAAGAAGAAAATGAAAATCAAAAGTTCAAAAGTGTCCCCATGCCTTCGTTGCATATGGTATATGAACTTTTGTTCCCATTGATAGGCTCTTGAAAACTACATAATTATATAATCTACTAAAACATATGACCTTATATTTTACAAACTAGGATATTGTTATCTGTCTATTTTGAGGATAAAATTAAGAAAACTTTACCCCCTCAGTAATAAGCCTTCCTCAAACACACCACACACACACACACACACACACACACACACGTGCGCACGCATACAGCCAGACATGGCCCTTTAGCTGCAACAGGAGGGTCTCTTATTGGGTTATAAATACAAAAGCATATAACACAGCTGTTCTTTGCTTTGCTCTTTATTGTGTATCTCCATTATTGAGGAAACAACCCTTCTCTTTTTCACAAAATAAATTTGATCACTTGCTTCAGCTGAGGTGAGCAAAGGGTTAAATTAGGTCAACATACTTGGTACTATTCTAGATAGTTTGTATCAATTTCTCCTCTTTTTTCTTTCTTTATTTTTAAATCATTTTCTCATGTTTCTTTAGCAAGGTAGGCTGTTAGTGTGTGTGTGTGTGTGTGTGTGTGTGTGTGTGTGTGTGTGTGTGTGTGTGAACCTGTGAGCATGCAGTCTCTGTGTTGGGGACGATTGTCAGGTATTTGCTTGAGTTTCCATATATTTGTGTAAATATCAAAAGAGAACTGCTTGTTCCTTCTTTAGCAGAATCAAATGTTTAAGCAACAAATCTGAAAATTGTGTCAGGGAGGAGGCCATAGGGATAGCGTGGAAGATGAGAGTGCGCCTCTTTTGCACACAAACTGGAGAATTTGCATATTAGGATGCATATTTTATTTGATAACTCTGGCTTTCAAATTATTAATTCCAGATAGTGCTTTTTTCATAATGTGAGAATTGCTGTGTTTGCCTAGGATATATTCACAGAGAGATTTAAAAAATGAAATCATTTGAATTCCACCCACTTTGCCAGCAATTCTTATGTGACTTAAAAAAATTATCTTTATTGTTGAAAGTACTAAAGATGTCCCCTTTGTTTTTTTCCCCATTGACCCCTTCCACCCTGCACCGCCCCTTCACCACACTGTTGTCTGTGTCCATGGGCTACGCATATAGGCATATAAGTTCCATGGTTAATCTCTTCCCCCACCCACTCATCCCTGCCTTCCCTCTGAGATTCATCAGTCTGTTCCACGCTTCAATGTATCTGGATCTATTTTGTTCATCAGTTTATTTTGTTCATTATATTCCAACATATGAGTGAGATCATATGATACTTATCTTTCTCTGACTGGCTCTTATGTGACTTTGGATAAATTATTTAGTTAATGGGGAAAGGGAAGAATTAATGTTTATTTGAAGTACACTCCCTGCTAGGCAATTTACATATTTTATCCCATTTAATCCTAAAAAGGTGAGAAAAAAGAAGCACAGATAAATTAGAAGTATGTACGTAAGTGTGTAACATATTTGTAACACAGCATCTGCTTATTATTATGGCTATGTTCAACTACAAAGAAGCAAATAATTTCTTTGTGAGAAGACACAATAGAGGGTTAAAGAAAAAATAATTTAATGCTTTTAACTATTTCCATTATTGAGGAATAAAACAAATTTCAATCTGATGCTTTGTAAACAAAAATAATCTAACCGGTTTTACAGAGCAGCTTGAAAATCCTGTCTAGATATATTCTGCATTTCATTTATCTAAATGTATGCTTTTCTGTTTGTTCTTTTAAATTTCCCCAGGAATAGATTCTGTCTTAATTACATTATTTATAATAAGCCGAGCCTCCTAAGTGGCAACTTTATCCTCTTTCACCTCCCAGTTTCTCTAATCTTTACTTATCCTCCCTGTAATTAAACTGATAACATTTCACTTTTCTCAATATGATTTCCTTCAAATTCTGGTCAGCTGTTTTATGTTTGGTTGTTCCTGACTTTCTTTACTCCTCATTTGTTGTCATAAGTCAAAGGATTTATGCATTATGGTATATAACTTGACCCAGAAATCAGATAAGTATTTTTGTTGCTTTAAGTAGTCAGAGTCCTATTGATATTACTCAGTTTCATTAATTTTCCAGTGTGTAGATCCTCCTGTGGAGAGGGCACTGTACGGCCTTCAAATAAAAAAAGGGAAATAAGACATGGTTCCCAAACCAATGTAGCTTACAGTTGTTCTCAGGAAGGGAAATAAGATATAGCCACAAACAGCTATGTAAAATACATGGTGATGTGCATGATAGATGCCATGAAAGAAATACAGATGAAGTCTTATTGAAGCTTAAAGTTTGGAGATAACGTATTTGTTTGGGGGGTGGGGGAGATCAGAGAAGGATTTATTGTGGTATTTAAGGCATTTTTACAATTAACATTGTTATTAGTATTATTTTACTAATGAGGGAACTAAAGCTTAAATAAGTGTGACTTGCTCAGGTTTTTTTTTTTACTCCAAATCTATCACTCATTATATTTTTTCACAGTTATTCTTGTCAAAGTAGTTTTGACAACATTTGATCATTTATATTGGATATGGGGTTAAAAGAAGAACAGTCAAACATGATCATAAGCTTTTCAATTTTAGATACTGGGAGTATGGTAGCCAATTTAAAAGATGAGAAGTTAGGGGAGAAGAAGCTGGTTTGGGAAAGGGGGAGATTTGATATTTGTTTGAACCAGTGGCATTTGAGGTGCATGGAATAGAAGATGCCCAACAGACAGTTAAAATGACTTGGAGAAAGGTCCCATTTGAAATAGAGAGTTATTCCTCTTAAAATTATTATTATTGTGGCTGTGGGAATGGGTGAGATAACTAAGGGGTAATGGAGAGGGTTGAGATTTTAACCTTGAGAAATTCCCACTTTGAGGGAATAAATGGAAGGAACCATTTACACAGGCAGAGGATCTGTGAACAGAGGGAGTGTGAACACAGAGTAACTGAAGCAAGTTCAGAAAGGAGGTGATCATCTGTCTCAAATGACAAAAAGGCCAAGGAGGAGGATGTTTAAGAATAGTTTGACCATTAAGACAGCAGTGGTGACATTTGAGAGAACATTTTTGGTGTACCTATGGAGGCAAAATCCAGATGTAATAAGTTAATGGGTGAATAGATCAAGAAGCAGGTGAGGATTATTATTCTGAAAAAGGTATTGGTCAGAGGAAGAAGAGAAGAGATAGTAGCTAAAGAAGAAAACAGAATTTTGGAGATATGAGAGATTTGTAGGCAGAGGGCAAGAACCAGTTAATAAGGAAGACTAAAGATGCATCAGAGAATGGGGACGATTGGGATAAGATTCTGGAAGAAACATGAGAAGATAGGATTCCAGGTAGATAGAGAAGTGAGTTCAGGGGTGGGGTGGGGAGGAAAGAGGAGTATGTCTTTCTCTATAATGAGAGGAAAATGAGTGAATCTCATTGGATAGATTATCTTGGTTTTCTCAATAAGTTTAAGGAAAATGAGGGATCATGAGCATAGAAGATTGAGGAAAATTAAAATATTTTAACCATAATTATAGATAATTTGAGAAATGCAAGTATGACCATAAAGGTTAGGAGGGTCTCTTAAATTTGGATAAATTGAATTTGTATTGAGCTTAATCAGCCAATCTTTTTTTTTTTTTTCTCCAGCAAGGTTTCATGACCTTGGAACAGTAGAGTAGATGTTGGGGATTATGGACTTTGTTAGATGTGAGAACTATTGCCAGAGGTCCTAAAAGTAACAATTATAATGATAAAATCAGCCATCTTTGAAAACACCTATTAATTTTTAGGGTGGATCTGGCACCAATTCAAATGTACAGGTAGAAAAAAAAAATAAGCTGACAAAACAGTAAAATTGTCCAGTAGCACATCTGTGAGAAATCTATGACTTTAAATTTATTTTGCTAACCTGTTTTACTCAGAATTATGTGTTCATAGTATCATTTGGTTTTACCTTCTTTTCCATTTGGGGAAAATAATAGTTCTCTAAATTTGAAAGTTTTTTTTTTTTTCAGTAACTCATTTAAAATAATAACACCAACACTTATTTCAGAGAGAATCAACACTGTCACCACCTAAACCATTTTTCTTCTTAAAATAATAATGGTTCAACATTGAAATTTAGTTCACATAGAACATTTCATTATTTTTGCTATATTTGTTTTTTGCCTCTTAGGAAGATGCATATATCCTTAAGATAAAGGTTCAGCTCATCCCTTCTCATTCAATCATCTGTTCATTCGCTATGTGGTATTCAAGATGGATAAAGTCCCTGTACTCAATAGGTCTACTTTAGTATATTTTTTAACTTGGTATCCTAGAAAAGTTTTAACAAGATTCTCATAAATTATTTTAAATCAGTATGGATTTTAAGTATTATATAATTGCTAGAGGCCCAGTACACAAATTTGTGCACCAGTGGAGTCCCTCAGCCTGGCCTGTGGGATCGGGCCAAAACCAGCTCTCTGACATCTCCCAAAGGGTCCCAGATTGCGAGAGGGTGCAGGCCAGGCTGAGAGACCCCACCAGTGCACCATTGATCAGGGCCAGGAAGGGACGAAAGAGGTTGGCCAACCGGGGAGGGACTGTGGGAGGGCTCCAGGGCATGTCCAGCCTGGTCTTGCTCAGTCCTGATTGGCAGGACCCCAGTAGCAAGCTAACCTACCAGTCAGAGCATCTGCTTCCTGGTGGTCAGTGCACGTTATAGCAAGCGGTTGAGCTGCCTTAACATATTATTAGCATATTATGCTTTGGTTGAACGGCCGACTGGACAACCAGACACTTAGCATATTAGGCTTTTATTATATAGAATAGTTTTTAAAACTATGTCATTTGTATATTAAAATTATGGATGAAAGGTTCTTTAAAATATATTATTTTGCTTGATATAAAGTACCCTGCATTATTATCCCTATGAGCCTCAGAGAAGGAAAATTACTTGCCTAAGTTTCCACAGCAAGTATGTAGTATATACAGGAATGAATACAGGTTTTATGACTCCATAATTTTTCCCATTACACTTGCTGCCACTAATTTTAGTACAAATTCAATCCACTTTGCAATTCTCACCTGTTAAGTTTCTGAATTTTTTATACCTTCATTCACCTTCCCACTGTTTCCCTTTTTGTTGTATATTAAATTTATTGGGGTGATATTAGTTAATAAGATTATATAGGTTTCAGGTGTACATTTCTATGATACATGGTCTGTATAGTGCATTCTCTTCTCTTGGTTTTATGACATTTTTCTTTTCTGATTCTCATACTCCTTAAGACTTGTCTAGTTATGTGTTTGATCTTCACTTACCTTTTCAACAATGGCATGCTTTTACTAGAACTTATAAGCATATGATTCTAAAATCTAAAACTGTAGCCATGAGATCCTTATTCAGTTCCAGACATGTTTTCAACTGTGTGCTGGACATCTATATCTGAATGCCCACCTGCACATTTTTGTAAAAGAGTCTCTTTGCTAGTTCTTTGTAATAATTTAACACATGCTTAATTGATTACTATGTACTTTATACCTTATTAAGTGCTATGAGAAACAAAACCATGAATCAGACCTGGATTCTTAGGAGCATATGAAACTCAAAATGTCTAAACTTTTTTCTGTTTTGTTTTTTTCATCACTGATTATATAATATATTCCTCATGTTCAAGATCAGAGTCATCTTTGAAAAGTACTGTCCTTAATGATTTAGGATAATCTGCTAACTGTTCTCCTCACATGTACCCTTTCCTTTCTCCAATTACTCTTCCCAAAGTTCACCTCACACCCAAGCTTCTCACTTCTCACTACTTGCTGAACCAAGCCCCATCTGCCAAGTATGTTCCCTAAATACAACTTACACTTTTCCAATGTTGGTGCCTTGACTTATTTCGTTTTCTTCACTTGGAATACTATTTCTTCCATTTCCTCATATCCAAAGCATACCTTAATCTTCTCTCAAATGCCATCTGATCCAAGTAATGTACCCAACCATCTATATATATAAAAGGCTAATATGCAAATTGTCCCCTGGGGAGATTGACAGGGAGACCAGGAGTTTGATCACTCTCTATGATGTGTGCTGACCACTAGGGGGTGGTGCAGAACAAAGGAAGGCCCTGGCTGGCAGCCAGCAGCCGGGGAAGGAAGGCCCTGGCCGGCAGCTGGAAGGCCCCGATCGGCCCTGATTGCCAGCCAGGTCTAGGGACCCTACCGTGCACAAATTTTGTGCACCGGGCCTCTAGTTGCTAAATGAAATTCCATTTTGTCTCTTCTGAATTCCATTCCATAAGTTATTTCTCTGTACCTCTTACACTTATGACTTTCTACCTTGTATTATAGATATTTATGTTCATATATCATCTAGACCAGATATTAGCAAAACTTTTCTGTAAAGGGCCATATAGTAAATATTTTAGGTTTTTCTGGCCACATAGGGTCTCAGTCCTTCCTTTTATTTACAGTCCTTTAAAAATCTAAATACCATTCTTAGCTTGAAGACATCACAAACATAGGCTGCTGGCTATAGTCTGATAAATTCTGATCAACATTTAATGCTCCTGGTAATAATCTAAGTATGATTCATGCTTTATAACACTGAGCAAAGAATATTCTGCATAGTAACCTCTTAAGCATGCTACAATTATTGCAAATAACCACCCCAAATGCTTTTTTTCCCAAAAACAAACAAGTATAAAATAGCTTTTAGAGGAATTTATCTAAATATATCCATCTTTACATTTAGTAACTCATCAGCTAGTCAAATTTAATTACTTATATGCTTTTCTACCAAAGTATCCCAGGAACATTTAGTTAAAGCACTCTTTATTTAAACATGAATATAAGAAGTATATAGCTTTGGGTTCAAAAGTGTCATGTGTTCTCAGCAACCAGGGTTTTAGTTCTATTATTCTAAAATATATTACAATAGCAGACTACAAAAATGCTAGAACCTTTTGTTGGTTTTGAAATGGTCCTAAACATGTTAACTGGTAACAGGCTTGGCCAATCCCTTTCTAAACTGTTCCCCTGTGTCCCAGAACAGATCAATGCAATTTTTGGTTTGTAACAAAACAACTCCAACTTCCCATCTACAAGTTAAAGACTCATGAAAACCAAAAGAAGGGAAAGAAATATATATAGTGCACATTACATTTATTTTAGACTCCAGATATGAATCTTATTAGCTCTTTCTTGGTTTCTTTTAGATCTTGAACATGTCACCAGCCTTTATTTCACTGGCTGACATCTTCTAAGATAATACTACATCAATTTAGTTGATTATATGGAGATACAGTGGCCCTTAAAACCTTTACTCTGTTCTCAGTATTCAAAACATATTGTACTGAGAGCCTTAGCTTTGATTATCATCACAAATAAGAACTGTACACTTCAAGGGTACCCAGATTGAGTTCCAGAAACAAAAATTATGTAATATAGTTCTACATACTTTATGGTTCAGTGGTGATGAATTATGTTTATTTTGCATTTCTCCAATAATACCTTTACATGGAGCGAAACCTGCCAGAGAACCAAATTTAAATGAGGTTGACCTCATGCCTGTCTACTTCAGAGAAAACTGAGAAAATTATACCTTGCCTTAGGAACAGAAAAAAATTCTCTTTTCCACCCCTTTATAATTTCCCCAAAACACTGTGTTAGGCCTAGTTAAATGTAGTAGGAGAGATTCAGATTTTTCTGTTTGAGAAAATAGGCTATCTTTATTACTATTTCTTTACATATCTCAGACCTTATTGAAATATCACTCCACTTCTATAGTTTGCCACTACCTCAGAGTTTATTAAAGACTGGATATTTACTTAAGTTAATATTTCACTGAAAAGGTACCTTTCAAAGCACAACACAGTTTTTACTGTCTTTATAGGAACCACTGTCTCCGTTCCTAAGAGGAGGCCATTTCTTCCCAGGAAACAATGTTATTTATGAAAAAACAATAAGAAAAGTGGAGAAGCTAAATATGGATCAGGTATGTAAAATTTATTTTAAGGCTTATTTTGTAAGTATACACTTTTGAATTATGAATATTTTAGTAGAGCTTAAATGACATTCAAATGTCAAGTGCTAGACAAGACCTCTATGAGTCATAATATCTTATTATGTCTGCAGCACTTCATATCATCCTTAACACTTTCATATCCATTTCCTCATGTGAAATATTATTGTCCCTGTTACACTGAATGGGAAACTGAAGTAAAGATGTCAACTCACATAGACAATTAATGGTAGAATCTGAACATAATATAGATATCCCGTTCTTTGTATGTTTCTCTTAAACTGGTCTCACAAAAATCATAATTTAAAACATTATAATTTTATCTTAATTCGTTTAACATAAAATAAAATGTTAAATTACTGTATATGGAAAATATTGTATACTGTAAAAATTCTAGAAAACGAAAGCTTCAAGTCACACTTTTAAAATTCTGTTAAACTTAATTGAGAGATGAAGTACAGCAAGCATGTCAAACTCTCAGCCTGCGGGCCGCAGGCAGCCCACAATGAATATTTTTGCGGCCCAGCCAATATAACGGTATGTAAGAAACGCTTTAATAAAAATTTTGTAACTTAATTTTTACAATATCCTGTTATACATAATTATTAATAACGAACTACAAGATTCGCTAATGATTGATTACTATAATCGTGTTGCATTCATTTCCCTTATGCACCTTATGCGCAGGCGCACCATTTCTCTCCACTAATACTAGCAGCGAATATTTTAGCAGCCAATTGCCACATCTACAGTCTTAGACTGACTTGTTTGGTGTGCGCAACAGGAAATATTTCGCTTTCAGAGAACAAGAAAAATAGTTGTTGTTTTTGCGTTATGCTTATTAATTTGTACAGTTATCCAGTGTCTGATAAGTTAATGTTCAAGAAAAAATATTAATTTTTATTAAAATGTTCTATTTTATGTTAATGATTACTCATTTATTTCAGCCCTTTGTATTCAGCATGTCTCTATCGAAATAAACCTACGTTTCTATGAAAATTGAAGCTTTTGGTTTTTTGCAGCCCATGTACCATAAACTTAAACCTTGTTTATTTGGCCCGTGTTAGCCTTTGAGTTTGACATGCTTGAAGTACAGGGTACAAAACTGCAGCTTTGAAGGTCCAGTCCTTCAAAGCAGAGTTGTTACTGTAACCTACAGAGGTTTCCACATGACCTGCTTGGTGGATTCAAGCATGCCTAGCCCACACAAAGCCTGAGTATCTCCTGGACATTCTTGAACTAAACAGTGTGTTAATTTCTTAGGGTTGCTGTAACAAACTACTAAACTATGGATGGCTTAAAACAGAAATTTATTTTATCACAGTTCTGAATGTTATAGAGTTAGGATATCTCAGTGTCGGCAGGTGTCAGGGCCAACCTGACGGGTTGAACCGGGCTGAGGTAGGGAGGTGGGATTTGAGAAAAGAAAGAAAGACAGGACAGCGGGATCGCGGAGGTCTACAAGTCATCGAGAGATTGTAGCGTGTTTTATTAACTCTGTAATGCCTTTTATACACAAATACTGAATAGGAGGTCTGTGAAGAGGAATGTACTCTTTGTTCCTCCTAATCTCTAAGGGAGAGACAGAGCAGAAGGACAAATTTTCGGTACAGTAAATCAGGCAGATTCTCAGTAAATAGTTACAGATTTCTTGGCAAGCCATGAAAGGGTTGCTCTCATTCTATTGATAACCGCCATCTAAATAAGTCTGGGAAAACTGTGTGGGTAGGGGGCCAGCCTTGCTAGCCCCTTCAGGTGTCAGCTTACACCCGGTCTCCAACAGGCAGGGCCATGCTCCCTTTGAAAACTTTAGGGAAGAAACTTCCATACCTATCTTCTAGATTCTGGAGGTAAATGTTCCTACACTTATAGATGTATAACTTTAATCCTCGATCCTTAAGCGGCATCTTCCCTGTCTGTCTTCAAATCCTTTTCCCTTTGTGCATGTCTGTCCCTTTATATGAGGCACTAGTCATGTTGGATTAAGATCCATCCTAATGACTTCACTTTAACTTGATTATACCTCTGTTTCTTAATAATATCACATTCTAAGACTTTAGCATATCTTTTAGGGGGAGCAAGGAGCACAATTCAGCCAAAAAACAGACAGTTAAATAATACTGAATGAATTTCAATCACAAAATATTTTTTTCATATATGAATGAAACATTAAAATATACCAAATTTTTCTTTTTAATTTTCTTGGTATGAGAACACATATTATTTTTCTGAGCATTTATGGGCAGTTGTTACCATATTTATAGGAACTAATGCATATTACTTAGAACTAATGCATATTACTTATTGTAATGCATATTACAATAAAAATGAGATAGAGTAAACTCAGATTTATAAACATTTAAATCTTTAAAATTCTGGGCTGCTTGTAAAACTGGATGTAGTCCAAAGGGTATAGTACACATATCTTCCAAAGAAACAAGCAAAATATTTCTGAACATTATGATTTCAAATAGAAAAATTTCATCAACTATGTCAGTTCTTCAAGGGGTACTTTCCTCAAGCTATCAAATTATATCATTTTTCTTTTATCCAACTGAACTGCCAAAAAAATAAGTTTGGCACATTTTCAACAGCAAGGAATGGTTGAGGAACATCATTTCATGCTGCATCCAAGTTCTTGTTTCAAAGAGAATAAATAAACGTTTTCTAAATTTTTGTCCCTAGAGGAAAGTATTGAACACGTTGTACATATTATTGCTTTGCACCTGGATTAATTAAAGAAGAACCCCTTTAAGAGAACACTGCTACTACTTACTATTAACTTATATATTTATATTTATAGTTCCACTTTTCTTATGAATGACTTAAATGATTTGGGAGTTTTGGAACTACCATGGAGATTGCCCAAGGTAAAAGGAGCCATTCATATAGGACAAACTACAACTGCTTTGTCGTAGTTGAGTTTCCTCAGTGATAGAAATACAGTGAGATGAACTGGATAAAGCCAGAATCTGTACAAACCTGTTTAATATGACATGAGACTAATTCAAATAAGACTAGCTCTTAGGAGATGGGACCTGTCCAAGAAAGAGGTCTTTGCATTAGAAGGTTGTTAAAATGGTACCAGTTGCAAGATATTATCCAATTCATGTGAATTGTATTCTATGCTTTTCCTTCTATCAAAGAAGACAAAATATATGATAAATCAAAAGTGTTTGATCTCTTGTAGGTTAAAAACTCAGCTTATAGTATGCTTCAAAAGTATGAGTGATATATGAATATCTTGCCTTGGAACAACAATTTTAGTAGTCATGTGTGAGAATTGAAAACTGAGTACCTGCTAAGACTTCAGTGGTTCCAATGAGTGGGTAAGAGGACAAATAGGTTCAGGGAAACCACAAGGCACCCCAGATGGAGAGGCTATTCCCATCCTATTCAAGAGGCAACAGATACTTTAATAAAGGAAGATGAGTGAGAAATGGGTTTTGTTTTATTATTCTTTATTGATATGTCCTTTCAAAGTGTTTCCTAACTTGTTTTTTGAAGAAACACATATTTTTTTCAGGAGAAATTCTATTTCAGTAGTGTACGAGCTTCCCACTGAGTGAAAGTTTTCCCAGAGTTCAGACTTTCACCCTGACTTTATCTTAATCCAATATATGAAGGTATTTTGTAACATAAAAGAACAGATAATACATTTATCCCCTGAATTTGTGTAAGAGTTCCTGATTAGCATACAGCCAGACTTCTAAACTATAGACATCTTAGTGCTGGTATATTTGTAAAGTAAGTCATATTGAAAAAGAGCCTATAGAAAATGATTCTATGAACTGATTCTATGATCTTTATTATCTATATGTCTACCAAGGCAGTTTCTATCTGTAAAATGTGTTTCTTTAAATATTTTCTTTCTTACAAAATACTTTTTCTATAATGAGATAATTTATACACATAGTTAAAAACATCAAAGCATAAAATGTATTAAGAGGCACAAAAAAAGTATAAAAAGAGAATAAAAATGCATACGGTGAATAAATAGCCTATCTATCCTGATCCTCTTGTCCCTCAGTTCATTTTCCCTGGCAGCCACTCTTAAAAGTGTTTTGCTCTGTGCATTTCAAAGCCTTCATATATATTTGTAAATATACATATGTGTACATTTTAAAAAATGTTATACAAAGGGAGCATACTATCTTCATTCTTACACATCTTGCTTTTTCCATTTAACATAGTTTAAAATTGTTCCATACAAAAATTGAAGATCTGAAATGTTTTCTTTTATTAATACAGGTGAGCTTTCCACAGTCAAAGGAAATAGAGCACTGAATTTATACTTTTACAGTTCATTGTATGTGCATGAATATATCACTATAAGTCAAAAAGTATTATTTTTTTTCTTTGAAAATTGCCTGTTGTCAAAGTAGAACATTCACAAAAAATGCAGGAAATTTAAATAAACCTGAAAGCTCTCAAACTGAAATAACCAGATATCTTTTTTTATTCTGTGCTCTATACTTATGAGGGTGAAAAAACTCCATGACAAATGAACAAGCAGATAGCAAAGATTTAATTAAAAAACAAGTTCCAGAACATTTTAAGGGCAGTAAAAATTTAACTTAATGTTCTGAAAGAACTCTGATATAGAAATCATGAGTTCCAGTCCTAATTTTGCCACTGATTAGTTGTGTAATTTTAAGATAATCATCCATTAGTTCATTTATTCTTCATAGCAACCCAATGTGACACATATTGTTTCCACTTTTACAAAGGAGGAAACTGAGGTTAATATAGATTGCATATACAGTTTTTCAAGATCACACAGTAAGTGATAAAGTCAGACTTAGAATCCATATTTCCTGGATCTGAATTTTCAGTCACTGTTTTTGAATATTTTTCTTAATTCATACTCAATTTTCAGAAGCGTAAGAACTTTCTCCACCCCCACTGTAATTTCTAACATTGAAAATCACTACATTATATTATTTTCTAATTTTATAATCCATCTACAGTTTCAGAACTATAGTATTATTAGGTAATTATGTGCTGAAGTATCTGTTGAATCATCAAAAAAGTGGATTTAACAGGCAGAGAAACATCGATCAGAACCTCAAACCTCAGGGAAGGTAGGGTAGGGTGGGGGAACCTCAAACCTCAGGGAAGGTAGGGTAGGGTGGGGGTAAGGGGGAGAGATCAACCAAAAGACTTATATGCATGCATATAAGCCTAATCAATGGACACAGACAACAGGGGTGTAAGGGCATAAATGGGGGGGTTGGGGGTAATGGGGGAATAAGGATACATGTGTAATACCACAATCAATAAAGAAATTTTAAAAAGAGGATTTAATATTAATATTCATGATAGTTTTAGTGATAACTATTAGTGGAATATTAATTTAATCAGAACATGCAAGTCCCTGACCCATTTAGGTAAGTATTTGGATAGTCACAGCCACCTGATCAAATAAAAATAGAATTCAATAAAATTTCCCACAATGGAATACTTTGAAATTGATCAAAATAAATAAAATAGAAACAGACCCATAGGCACAGAGGAGAGGAGTGTTGGGGAACTGAGTGAAAAGGGTGAAGAGATTATGTAAAAAACAAAACAAAACAAAAAAAAACAACAAACAACATCACAGACACAGACAGCAGTATGGTGATTGCCAGAGAGAAAGGGGTGGGTGAGGTTGAAGGGGGTAATGGAGGGATAAGTGGTGACAGAAGAGACTTGACTTGGAATGGTGAACACACAATACAATATACAGATGATGTATTATAGAATTGTATACCTAAATCCTATATAATTGTATTAACCAATGTTACCTCAATAAATTCAATAAAATTTAAAACATAAAAGAAAAGAAACAGAAAAAAAATCACTTAGTAAACCTACAAATCCTAAGGCTTCAAATATCTTGTGAAAGAACACATTAAAATTTTAAAATAGTTTCAGTTGTGTTTTTCTTGATCAGTAATTTTTATTCTCAATTACTCTTTTTTGGCATATGTATGTGTTTTAGGAATTCTATCCTCAGGTTCAGTGCCATCATCACATTGTCCAACAGCCCCAGATCATCCACTCTCCGCACTGTCAACAATCCCATTCTAGCCAGCAAATCCAAACTATCACAGGAGGTGACTCAATATCTACAAGCATTGGAAATGAACTTTGCCATGGTGAATCAAGCCATATACATGAACAGGTAAGTTCAATTAACTGATACCTTACAAAATTGAAATAATACCCTTAAACACTTCTGTACAAGTACCCATATTAAATTTTCATCAAAATATTGAAGAATTATGTAAGTAGTATTTGTATTTTGCTACAGTATTTTTAAAACTAAATTTCCTTTTCCTCTCAGAAGACAAAATATTTCAGGTCTATTAATGAATTAAATTTATGAAGGAAGTCATGAATTGATTAATAAACTCCTGATTTATAGCTGATCCTCAGGTCTAAATTGGGTCTAATGGTTGTAAAACATTAAATATTTTTAAACATAAAATACTTTCATGAGATATGGTATTTAAATGAACAGTAATTTGCAAATGGTATTATTGAAGATTATTATAATGGTTTCATTTCACAGGCTGGTAATTACTTCTTATATGTCTTCTTTGAAAATATGGTATATTAATGGACACAGATAACAGGAGGGTGAAGGCATGAGTGGGGGGGTATTGGGGGTAATGGGGGAATAAGGACACATATGTAACACCTTAATCAATAAAGAAATTAAAAAAAGAAAATATGGTATATTAAGTCAAGTTAGAATGTATACATTTTATTGTATATTACATAAACAAAATAGAAACTAAAATTTAGTTGCTAAGCATTAATCTCTTGGAATATAATTGTCAGTGACTAATTTATGTTCTGAAAACTTTGGAATCTTGTAAACATCTGTTATGTAAGTGTTAAAGGAAAAAGTATTTGGATGGTCACAGCAACCTGATCAAATAAAAATAGAATTCAATAAAATTTTCCCCAAAGGAAAAAAGATTTTCTTGTATCTTGATAAAGTTAACAATAACAACTGGAACAATGAAGAATCATCATCATTTCTATGTTTTCAGATGTCTTTTCTAGTAAAGAATAACTTGCTCAAATTGACCCTTTCATAGGCAATTCTTAGTAAAAGACAAAAGGAAATGAATAAGAAAAAATAAAGGAACCTGTCCACATAAGAATTTGATTGTTTTATATTAAATATACATGATATTAATTCTAAGGGCTGTGAATTTGAAATATGCACTTTATCTGTATTTGTCAAAAAGAACCGCAATTAATTTAAAAATCCATCTTTTTTCAATCTATAAAGGCCTAGAATTATATTTTCTCTGAACTATCTTATTAGATTAAGTCACTTGAAATATAGTTAAATCTTATAATTTGCTTCAGTTTCTTCATTTTAAAATAAAGATTTTACATCATCCATTTCTTACAAGCTATTCTAAGAATAAATTATATTTTGTATGTTAAGCACTTACCATAGTTGAGTGCCATTGGTAAGTACTTAACAAAACAGTAGTTCTTAGTTTTTAGTAGCAATTATTATTTATAAACATTAAATCTTCATGCCAGGTACTATGAAAAATATTAAAGTGGGTAAAGCATTATCACATTTCTTATAGGTGTTTACTATCTAATAGAGAAATGGCAAAGTTAAAACATAACACAAAACTAAGTGTCTTCTGTCATAAAAAAAGGAACAAGCAATGTGCTTTGAGAACAGAAAAGAGAAAAAATTAATTTCAGCTAGAAGGTCAAGGAAAGCTTTGTTGTGGAGGCAGGAATTGAACTGGGCTTTGAAGAGTGAGCCAATTTTTATATGTGGTATTATGGTGTGGCATAGAGTTGACATCGTAAGAGGGAATTACATGCAAAAGGTTATAAGTTTGGGAATTTACATTTTGGGCTTCAGGAATCGGTTTTCATTTAGTGGTTTGGTTTGTATGGAAAGGAAGACAGAATGAGGAGTACTAGATCATGAGGCTCAAATGTTAAGTTTAAAATGTTGAACTTTATTTGGTAGGCAGTGCAGAGTGAGTGAAGGTTATTACGTAGGAAAATACTGATAGGTGTGCTTTAGGAGGTTAATCCTAGCAGCTTTGTACAAGACAGATTGGCATACTGATTAATTTTATTCTCACAGTGATCAGATGAAGAAGGTGTCATGACAGTAGGAAGGGAGTGAGGAGCAGTTATCAGAGATGGGAATAATATGCTAGGATTAAGAATCTTGACTAGTGGCAATGGTGATGCTATATTCTTTCATTAGCTCAGTACAACTAATAATGTATTTGACCAGACCAGATATTGTCTATTTTAAAAATGGGTAGAGTTGGGTAACTAATATATTACTTTCTATTTTATTATTCATACTTCAGTTTGAGATTTGTCAAATGCTGGTGGCTTTTTGGTATAGATAGCATTTTTCTAGTTTTTCAATAGCTTCTGATGATCAAGTTGAAGTGCTGCTAAAAATAGAACAGTGCCCTAAGAATCTTAGATGTGGTAATTCTACTTGTATGGGGTTACATAGGATTGGATCCATTCTTGGTCAGAGTGAAGAGTAACTTGGCTGTGCAGATCCCATGGACAAGGGATGATAGGGAGTAAGTTGTCTCACCTAGGTTCCTTGGTGTTTATATGTCTCTTCCACATGGCAGAAGAGTCTCTTTAAGGATTAATAGAGCAGAAGTAAGTTAGGCTCTTTTAAAACTAAAAGTTGGCCCATTTTTAGTTTGTGTTTAGAGTTCAATTATAATTGGAGGTAGCATAATAAATTATGGACTTTAAATTCAATTATTTGGCGTTATAAAAGCCTGCGCTGTATGATCTTAGGTGTTTGATTTAACTGGACTGAAGTAACTGACTTAACTAAACTGAACCTCAGTTTCCCCATCTATACAAGAGGGAGAATCATACTTAATGTGTAGTATATCTACAATACAGTTCAATGAGATAAAATATCTAAAGTACCTGGCTTAGTGTCAAGCACAAAGTGTACTCAAATGAATGTCCAATTTTCTATCTTCTCCCTCCCCAAACCCTATGCCACAAATCTTTCCAAGCATAAATATAAGAAATTATATTGATATTTTCTCATTTTAATGATATTTTAAAATAAAACTAAAGTGCTTTCCACAAAGCAAAATATATTAAAATATTTTTGACAATAAGATGCGCAAAAACCTGGTTTCAAAATATTTTTTAGAAAACTAATCTATGTATGTTTTCCCTAGAAGCATCATCATTTTGGTTTCAAATTCAAAACATTACTGATCACATTTCTTTCCTGAGGACATTAAGAATAACACACTGTGATAATTTCCCTGCCATTTGCAAGAAATAGATAATTTCACACATGTTAGTGACAGGGGAAAACTCAGCTGAACTCATTTTACAAGTTGTCATACAGGTGGTGGTTATTAGGAAGACTCAAATAATTATGTATATCATATGTGCAACTCTTTTCCACTTGGCTCAAGGCTTCCAAGAAACCTTTAAGAGTCATGGGAGGATACACAAAGAACAGTCCTGATTACTTGGATAGTGTTATTGCCAAAGGAAAATACTCCAACTTGGATGCTTTTCATCTGAAAATTCAGTTTTTATCAATATCAAGACAGCATAGATCTTAGTGTCAGGTGTGTTTTGTTTTGTTTTCTGGAAAGTGTCCAAGCAGCTTTCCACAGTGCTTATTTAACATAAGTCCTTCACTAATGATGGAATCTCTGGGCTGTTTAGCTCTATAAACTCAGCAGCTCCCTTACTTATTAACATGTGACTCATATTCCTCTCCATATTAATTGCCTTCTTCACCCCTATTATTGAAAATAAATGTCTTTTGTCCAGACCTCTGTCCCCTCCTATTGTTTCCAAAAATTTAATTCCTATCTATGTTGAGCCCATCTTTTCCAAACACCACCCTTATCTGTCTCCTCCTACTTCCTGCTCTGGTGCTCCTTTGAACTCTTGTTTTATGGCAAACAAGAATTGTTATTTAATAGCTCTTTAAAATAGCTTTTATTTTTTTTTAATTAGAGTAATCCCTATAATGCTTAAAAGGTCAAATAGTAAAAGATATATAAGAAACAGCAATTTCCTGTTCCAACCTTCTTCATGCACACCTGATTCCCCCAGAGGCAATCATTTTCAACTCTTAGCTTTTTCTTCTGGTATTTAACTCCATACACCTAAATAGTATGCATATACTTATGCTGCTATTTCTTGATTTTTTGATGTTGTATGTTATCTCTTAATAACTCTGATACATAGAATTTAGTTCTATAAATCCCAATTTTTATCTAAATCAATATTCTGTGTTTGTTATTATTGACATGAAAGTATTGTTTGTTGCTGAACAATTTTGTGGTTCTTTTATTATTATAACTATTTTTTGCTGGTATTAATATTTTCCTATTTTTTATTTGTTTGGTTTTCTATGTAGCTTCTGCTAATTCTTTTCTCAATGCAATTTTATACTTGTTCTGGTTTTTGTTGATCAATTATCTCCTCTGTTTAAAACCCTGCAATCCATATACATGAGCCCTCTTGACTTGTATTACCACTATCTACTGACCTTCTAGCCACTCTCCCTATCTTTTCATAGTTTCATTGGCAAGCTTGCAATTTTCTCCATTTCCCAGTGACCCCTGACCTGGAATTATCTATGAGAACGTCACCACTCATATCAGTGGTATTTCCCATACTCTGTCCTCATGGTTCTTCATTACCTTCATTTTTTTTATTTCTACTACATCTTCAGCCCTCATAGACTGATACCAATCTTTTAAATATTTTTCTATCATTATTCCAATAACAAATTGTCCATATGCCTTAAGTTAAATAAGACCATTGCTTATATGATGGTTTAACATTTTACCTAAAGAAAAAAATAGTAGGTATTAAGTTACCTACATTTTCTAGTTGAGAAAACTGAAGTTCAGAAAGTTTAAGCAATATACTTAATATAAAACTAGGAAGTGGGAACTCCACTTTCGGCTCCAATTTCCATTCTTTTTTCACTTAAGCGCCTTGCTGCCTAGGTTTATTCATATAGAAAATTAAATTAGGGTTTTATTTCAAGTACAGAGCTGTTGTTAGGAGTAAAATCTTCATTTTAGAATTGTGATTGTTATACAGTACATTCAATTCAGTGACAACATTTGTTGAAAATCTGTGTACCATGTACCGTATAATGCAACATAGTTTTACTAAAATGTCTATAGCAGTGAAAATTTTCAGAACCTAAAATTCTGACATTTTCTCTAGCCACGATTTCTTCTTGTGGTACAAAATAGGACACTATTTTTTTTTACCCTATTAGCCAAATGACATTGTACCTAAAATGTATTTAATTTCACAGGGATTAATGTCTACTCGATTAACCATGATCTCAGTCAGTCTAACAGTTATTAACTGTCCCAAATCTAAGCAAAATAAATGAAGCAGTAACCTTATTTATCTAAAATGTTATCATATCATAGTGTGGTGAAAGCCTGGGAGGGGCGGGTGCAGGGTGGAGAGGTTCAGTGGGGGAAAAGGGGGACATCTATAATACTTTCAACAATAAAGATAAATTTTAAAATAAATAAATAAAATAAAATGTTACCATATCATTATGAGCTTTGGGGGGGATAATAAATCTATACATTGTAAATCTTTTATTAATACTGATGTTTTTTGTTTTTATGTAACAAAAAGTTACTACCCACTAAGGTCTAAGCAGAACAAACTTTGTTACTTAACATGTCCATGACCTTTAAGAGGAGTAGGCATTTATGTATGATACCTTTTCTATAACATGGCATTTTAAGCACTTTATAATCTGCTGAGCAACCCTTCTAAATAGGTGAAAAATGCACACACTTAAGCCAGTTACCTAGTGGTAATAAATTTAATTAAGCCAACACCCTATACTACTGGGTTGTGACTGTATCTTGCTTACAAACTATCCCTAGTGCTGAGCAACATTTCTCACAAATGTGTGCCATTAAGTTTGAGAGGAAGGAGCAGGCAAGAATATTTAGATAGCTCAGCCAAAACCTGTAACTATTCTGTACCTACTATCTGCAGGCCTCAATTATCACTACCATTAAACTTTGTAAATATGGTTGGTCAAAAGTATCATCTTTAAATATCAAAGTTAATATAAAGTAAATGGTAGCAAGAAATTCCACTCCTGGAATATCATAGACCACAAATAAGAAATAAAACCCCAAACTGGAACCAGGACAAGAACTTCCAAGGCAATAGTGAGGTGAGGCCCAAGTTTTCTCTTTACAAAGTACTTCCTTTCTACAAATTATCTGAGAAATGATCACTAATTTATGTCTGCTTTCATACCTAAATATTGTTGCCTTGCCTTAGGTTTGTGGCAGCAATTCTAATCAAAATTTTTTGAGGGTTGTTTTTTTTTTTTTTTTACCTACAATCAGAGACAAGATGTTGGATTGCTTGGCCATTATTATAGTCAAATAATTATCTAATTAAATAATCTTTAGTTTGTTGTAATGTTTTGAGAAATATCACATTTTGCATATTTGGAAACAACTGTTCTTCAATACAGTTTGTACCTCTTTCCTGTTTATATATAAAAAGTTAAATCTATTATCCAAAATTGACATTCAAAATAGCTCTCATTCCTTAGGCAGAAGAGTAGATATGTGGTATGCACATATCTCAAATACCTTATCAACTCACTATTATCACAGAAAGAAAACCTCTACCCATTTTTCTACCATTATTCTGACCCCAAACTCAAGTTGGCTTGGGAGGCTCCCTATATTGGCTTTTTAAAGGTAACCAGAGGATGGCTCTTATTACTCTCAGTTTGTAGATTACATTTTCATGGTGTCATGTTATTTTATTATAAATTTTTCATTATTCCTCTTTGAGAATTAAAAAATGTGTTAATATATATATGAGCATGACTTTGAGCAAATTCTAAAAGACATCTCAAAACATACCTACAAACAGTTAAAATAAAACTAAGAAGCTCTAAAGACCTGTGATTTAGTAAATGGAAAATATTGTGAACTGGCACATCACAGTTCATGGTTAGAAAATGTCATCTTATTGTTGAGCATAGTCCAGTCAAAGATTTAACAGTAGATTAGAAGCTGACTTCTGCCTGTCCTCTCTCCTCCAAACTTTTGAACTCAGCTGTTTTTTGGATTTTACTGAGTGTTATTCAAATGTTATTGTAAAGTGTAAGTTGTACAAAACTGAGAATGAATATATACACAAAGGAGTGAAATTGTGTTCTCTTCTTTTCCACCTTGACATGTCTTTTGCCAAAAGAACTAATTATTTAATTCTAATGCTCTTACCTTTTCTCTAGCTGATTAAAATTTATTATTTGAATTTCAGGCATACTTAGCATAGTTTCAAACTAATAAAATCAAACAACTAACCTCCAAAATAACGCAGTTAGGAAGATTGGAATTGCAATGAAAATAAACAGAAGAGGTCATCTGGGGAGGCAATATTGTTTAGTGGTTACAAGACAGCATTACTTCGTTTAATATTTACACAAAGTTTACAGCACAATGCCTGGCACATGGTAAGAGATTAATAAACAGTAGTTATTAATATAATTTCTCAAAATAAAATCACTTACCTTTAGTAACTTTTAACACTGCTTTCTAAATATGAAACAAACACAATGTTAATGTAAATCATTCCTTGTCCTGAGCTCTGTGATTCTCTATTTAGGTACCTACATTTTCCACCACATCGAAGTCACATTGAGTAAAAGTTTTAGTAATGGCATTAAGATTCATGTGGGTGAAGACTTATGTACATAAAAGGTCTACTAGTATGAAGTGCAATGCTAGGAAAATATTTGTGCAAAAAGAAATAAATATTTCAAGACAATTTGAAATGATGGAAGTACTATGTCAAATGAATCAAACTTGAAGGAAAAAAGGAAGAATTTTCACATTATGATGAAGGGATTATAATCCCCTATTAGAAAAAAATGTGCAAAACACTAAACATATCAAATTAGTTGTTTGGAGATTCTAACAGGGGAGCTCAGTACTTCAATATCCTTGGCTAAATAAAATCCTTCTACTTGGAAAACTTAGTTTTAGAAGGGGTAGGAAAATGGTATCTATTTGGCCAGCAACACCAAGGATCAATGGAATGACATTGACATGATAGCTAGATTTTCCTCTTATCCAGCTAAGCTTGATTTTTTTTTCTTTTAAAAAATGCTTTTTCATTGATTTCAGAGAGAGGGAGGGAGAGGGCAAGATAGAAAAATCAATGATGAGAATCACTGATCGGCTGCCCCCTGCAGGCCCTCAACTGGGGATGAAGCCTTCGACCTGGGCTTGTGCCCTGACTAGGATTTGAACCTCGACTTCCTGGTTCATGGGTCCATGCTCAACCACTGAATCACAGCGGCCGGACTTGACTTTTTTTTTTTCAATTACAGTTTACTTTCAATATTATTTTGTATTGGTTTCCTGTGTATAGCATACTGGTTGGTTAGACAATCATATACTTTACAAAATGTTTCTCCTGATATTTCAAGTACCCATCTGGCCCCATACATAGTTATCACAATATTATTGACTATTCCCTATGCTGTACTTTACATCTTGTGACTATTTTTATAACTACCAATTAGTACTCCTTTATCTCTTCATTTTTTTCACCCAGTTCCCCAAGCCCCTTTGGCAACCACCAAACAAAATTGCAACAGAAACATAGAGAGCAGACTCAGTTTGGTGACTATATAGATGGTCCATAAGGGAGAAATGTATGAATGAAATATAAAATCAGAAGTATTCATGATTACTCTGAATACAGATTTGCTTAATTAGACCTTTGTTTCCCGTGGGGGCCTGTTGTTAAGAATCTGTCTCCCAAGATCTAGAAACCTAGGTAGAACTCAAATATCAGTTTCCAACTCTACAAGGAGTTCAGGTTAGTTGCTATAATTACTGAACTTAGGGAAATGGGTAAAAGGGATTACTATGATATTGTTGAGGAAATGTTGCCTATGCTCTTTTATGCCTTTTTTCTTTATCTTTTCTTTTATTCTTAATCATTCTTAGTTAGCTGCTTTAAGAGAGAAACCTGCAAAAAAAAAAAAAAAAGAACTTTTTCCAGAATCAGCTAGTATCTGGGGTCACTTCTAACCAGGTAGATGACTTTCAATTTAATAAGTACTTAATGAGCAACTATAGAGTGTTCAATAAGTATTGTGCTAGATACTATGGGATATACCAAAAATATGATTCATTCTTTTACTCTTAAGTTTGCTTATTTCTTTTAGGTAGGGAGAGGGTGCTGGGAGAATAAGATTTACATGTGTAAAATAATATGAAAAAATTCATAACAAAAACAGATCCAGAGACAGAGAAACATTGATCAGACAGTCAAACCTCAGAGGGAAGGTAGGGGAGGGTGGGGGGTAACGGGGAGAGATCAACCAAAGGACTTGTATGCATGCATATAAGCCCAACCAATGGACACAGACAATGGGGGGGGGTGAGGGCATAAGTGGGGGGGATGGGGAGGCTAATGGAGGGATGAGGACACATATGTAATAACTTAATCAATAAAGAAATTTAAAAAAAAATTCAAGATATTTGAGTACAAAGAGCTAAATTGAATTATCTTGTTGGCTAGAATAGTTTCAGTTTTCATGGTGGCAGTGGATCTTGAGATGCATTTCAAAGGATGGGTAAGATTTGGATACACAGCAATTGTTGAAGAGTATTCAAAGTAGCAAAAATGTAAGTCTAGAAGCCACAATAATGTGATGTATGCCCTGGAAAGTGTAATCTACTATTGCTGGAACAGAGAACATGTTGGGAAATAGAATATATTATTATGGTCATGTAAACTTTTAAAGGTTTTATATTGAATACATATAACTTATTAATTCTATGACATTTTAATATACTGTGTAATGAAGACTACTCTGTTTAGGAAATAATCATTACTTCTCTAAGAAAGTAACTTGAAAGGGTACATGGACAAGATAACATTGTAATGTATTCATTCAGACCTTTAAAAATGTGAAAAATGTATATCTTAATACAAACATGATCATACTATACTGTGTATTGAGTATGGCTTTTTCCCATTTATCTTTATTTTATAAATGGATTATAATATCACAGACATAATTATGAATGCTCATCTTTGTTTATTTTGCAATCTTTCCAATTGCCTCAGCATGCATGATTTTTTAGGGTCTGCATCCAGAGGATGGGTTGAAAAGAAAATATCATTGGTCAAACCTGAAGTATATTTATCATACATATACTTAGGAATATGTGTGTTTATAGGGCACCTTTGGTCCCACATGCAATATCAAAGATAGTCTGAAATGCAGCCTAAGTTATTAACATCCAAGTAGTGTTGTTTTAGAGGTCAGAGGCAAGGTGGATAAAAATGTAGAAAAGATTGGGACCAAACAACATAAAGTTATTAAAATAGATCTTATTTAGGATATTACTCAGAGTATTTTGTGTTTAGGATTTCAAAAGTGTCCTGGGTCCAAGAATTCTCTACATTTGGCCCTATGTTACTCTTTCCAACGTCAAATTGATTGGCTTTTCAATCCAAATAATAAATGGAGGGACTCCAATAAGAAATACATAAAAACACATTACATTGAGCCGAAACCGGTTTGGCTCAGTGGATAGAGCGTCGGTCTGCAGACTGAAAGGTCCCAGGTTCGATTCCGGTCAAGGGCATGTACCTTGGTTGCGAGCACATCCCCAGTAGGAGGTGTGCAGGAGGCAGCTGGTCGATGTTTCTCTCTCATCGATGTTTCTGGCTCTCTATCCCTCTCCCTTCCTCTCTGTAAAAAATCAATAAAATATATTTAAAAAAAAAAAAAAAAAAAAACACATTACATTGAAAAGGCTTATTTAATCTAACTTTAAGATATACTAACAAATCAAACTTTCACTGAGAAGATGCAATTCCAAATGAAATTAATTCTTCCATAGTCAGTATAATTCAAATAGTTCACATTTTCTTTTCCAAAATGGGACAGATAGGTAAGCCATGTGGTGATAATGTGCAATTCAGAGATTTTTATTTACTTGTTTTACTGCTTTACTTAAGCATCTATGTTCCAGAATTTTTATATAAATTATCCAAGTTTTGCATTTATTAGGTCACTTAGACTTGTATGAAATGAAATTTAAAATGTTATCACAATGTTGCTTTACTTTAAATTCATCCTATATTTAAAAATGTATACCCCAGTGCAAAAAAAATTGTGGCTTGATTCATGAGATGACTTTGTAATTAGTTACTTGTATTAATAGTTATTTCATGTTTTTCATTTCATATCAAAACATCTGTGAATTTAGAAATACTTAATATTGTTTATAATTGAGGTTGATGTTTTCTTCAGGTGATAATTCAGGACGATGGCCCTGAAAAATTGGATCCCAAATATTTTGGAGAGTTACTTGCTGATCTAAACCGCAAAAATGCAGATCTATATCACTGCCTGTTAGAACATTTGCAGAGAATTGGAGGAAGGTATGGTTAATATATTATTTGCCTTGATAATGTACCTAATCAAACATTTATAATACTCTAGTATTTTTAACAGACTATTTTTAGAGCATTTTTAGGTCCACAGCAAAACTCTAGTACTTTTAATGGAGAAACAGCACAATTATATATGCAGATATAGCAAATGTTTCATTTTAAGAGTTAATTTACTTTATGAAAATCATCAAAGAGATCACATAAGCCCTTCTAGGATCAGTAAAAAATTCTATATATGTTCTTTTGTAATGTATTTTGATGGCAAATGCAGCCTCTTGGGCAAGCAGCTCAAAAAATTCATGATAAACTATAACTTATTTTAAGATATTACATTGATGGTACAAGATCCAATCCTACTGCTAGCACATGATTCCCATCTTCAAAGCTATGTGTTCATTACTGTTTATACTAATCAGCACATTCTCTGATTACCCAAACTACTGTTTCACAGATTCATCCATTTTTATAAGTCACATACCTTAAAACCTTCCCCTTCACTCTGAGTAGTTAATTATTTATTGTCTACTATGTACTACACTCTGTGCTTTTTAAATATTATCTAATTGACACAATTACCCTAGAAAGTTTCAAATGAAGACTCAAAGAGAGAAAGTTATTGACTTAAGGTCACATACCTTCTAAGTGCTTGAGATGAATTAAAACATTTTGAGTACTCTTTAGCTATAAATTATGACTTAGCTTTTCTACAAAGTCTTCCTTAGATATTCATTTTGGTTTTGGTGCTCCCCTTCTGTACATTAATAATGTCCTGTGAATGTTTGTATCAAAGCATCACATTATCAAATCAAGAGCATATAGAGACATAATCTTAAGTACCCTGATTCTAGATCCAGAGTTCATAGGTTGAGCTCACATCCCAGCTTTTGTTACATATTAAATGTGTAATAACAGGTAATATGTTTAACCTCTGTTTCTTGGTTTCTTCATTGGTAAAATGGGAGTTATAATAAATAATTCTTATCGCATAGATTTCTTATAAGCAATAAATGATGCAAGACATATACTTACAAGCAGCATCTGCATCATGTGAGAGCTTGGAAACAGACCTACAGAATGAGAAACTCTGAGGGTAGTGCCCAGCAACAAGCACCCCAGAGGATTCTGATACATTCTCAAGTTTGAGAAGCATTTGACCTGGGGCAGCATTTTCAACCAGTATGCCGCAAGAATTTTCAAAACATGCAATACCTGACTGTTTAGTCAGGAGCACTGACCTCTTTCCCTTATATTGTCAAAGAAACACATATGTAATACCTTAATCAATAAAGAATAAAATAATTTAAAAAATGACAACAACCAACACAACAGTAGCCATCCAGTGTGAATGAATCAAAATTATACCTATATTTTTGTCGGAAAGGCAGAAAATAGAATATATATTTTTGGTGTGCCACAGAATTTTAGTAATTAGTTTATGTGTGCAATGAGATTAAAAAGATTGAAAATCGCTGACCTAGGGCTACAAAAGTGGCAAAATCTGGGACTAGTACCTATACTCTGAGAGCCTTTCTCTTTGGGCAAATCACTTAACTTTTCAATACTAGATATGTATTCCAAAATGTTTAAAATATTGCTGAGAATTTTAAGAAATTATAAAAAATTTGAATCATCAAATTTCAAATGTCACAGAATTTAGACCAATTTTATGTTGTGCAAATTTTGTCTTGAAACAATTATGTTTGTATAAACTACAAGATAATACTTGTGTTTTGTATTGCCCCAAAAGAGTTCAGAGCATGTGGCCTTGACAAAGTCTCTACTAAATAAAGATTTACAGAATTAGAGTTCAATATATTCTAAATTTATTAGTCTCATACTAAATATAAGTAGAAGAAGTAGCTAGACAAGGAAAGTTCAGTTATTTCATAATAATCATCCAGGTAAATTTTAATCTGAGGTCTTTAAAGAACTTTCATAAATATACGTGGATGACCTAAATGTGTAATTAAAGACTGCAAAACTTTTAATTTAATTCCTAGAGTAGCTAAAAATAACAAAAACAAAATTGAAAGCTAGCATCCACAACATTAATAAACTCTCCAAGATGGAGAGGTGTTTATATGTTTCTGTTTATCTTAAGGTTGTCAGTTTCTTTCTCTTCGTTCTTTCCCTCTTTTCTTCCTTCCTTTCTCTCTCTCTCTCTTTTTTTTGTTGTTGTTTATTTTTCCATGTTACATTTCTTTCTACTTAGGAGATGAGATGGTATAAAGTGAGTGCCATTCTATTCCCCCCACCCCCCGCCAGTGTAATTCTAGACACCAACTCCCAGTGCTGAATAGAGATGTAATCCACAGTGACCTTTCCACCTCCCTGCTCTGCTCTTTTTCCTTTCTCCCTCCCTCCCCTTTTGTCTCCACTTTTCTTTCCAAATTACAATTCAGCAAGGAGTGGGCTCCAGGGTCAAAATTAAGGAAAGCTGTCTCATGAAACCATTCTGGTTACTGTTTAATATTCCAGTGCTTCTTGCTTTATTTCTTTGTATTATTTTCTTATTTGTAGAAAAAAGTAAGGGACTAGAGACCTGTGTACTAGTTCGGCATTGGAATTGCAATTTTAATAAAGTGGTGATTCCAGTTATCAGTAGTGCAAGACTACTAAAACTGCATTGTGATTCATATTTTAACTTGTTTTACCTTCCAATATATGCATGTGATTATTTTAGCAAAACATTAAATAAGTAGAAGATACTTCATTTTGTTTGGCTATGGCCTCCCCACAATTTCTATTTTGGAGGGCAACAAAGGAAATACCACATGCATACATGTATACATACATGCATATGATTGCACATATGCAGTCATGTCTTGGGAAATGGAATCTTCAGTTCTTCTCCACATTAGCTTGCATATTTTTCTAAACGCATGTAAGAGGTTTTGCCCAATGAGTGACCCATTTATTTCAATTAGCAATATATTACTCATAAGCTAATGTGAGTAGTTGTAATATAAAATTTTAACTTTAATATATTAATTTTAATATATTAAAATATAATAATTTTAATTATAAAATTTTGGTCATGTTGCTTAAGGTCTGTCCCTATGAAAATATTCAAATACCCTTTAAACTTTGTCTCTGCCATTTATACTGTAATGTATATTGAATAAATTTCTCAATCTTGTTTTGCAAGTCTGGATTTTGATAAAACTTGAAATCACTGGAATCAGCATTGAAAAGGAGCAATACAAAGAGAAAGGGGAGGTTTAAATAGAGAACAATTATTATCATTATTTATTCATTCAGGCAGTATTTATTGCCATCCAAACTCAAACAGACTGGTGTTAATGATGGTAGTAACCAATTCTGCATATTCTATTGGTTTGTTATTTGGGTATTGTTTATTTTTAACAGATTAGCTAGTTACAAGAAAATTATCTTTACATTTGTGAAGTGACGTTTCAGTTATTTAAAAAAAATTTATTTGGACTATAAATTGAATTGGTACTATTATGATATATTGAAAAGTGAGATAAAGTAATTAAAATATTAGCATTTATGTATGATCAGTGTATATATTTCCCTAAGGTTGTCCATCATTTTTTTCATTCTTGCAGCAAACAAGACTTTGAGTCCACAGATGAGGTAAGTGTAAAAAGAGTTAAACATCAAATATGGAACAAGAAATAATGATAATTTTGCTTTTAACATGAAATAGTCATTTATATCTTTGTAATGGCTGTCAAAGCAATAATCTTAAATAATTCACACAAAAATGTTTTATCAGCTGTCACTTTATGATTTAATTTGTCTTTGCTTATCAGAATATTTAAAATTTAATTGACCACATATTCTCTGCTTTATAAAACTAAAATCTACATTAACTAAATAAATAGCAAATTCAGTTTTAATGTACTTTGAAACCTTGTATGTTATATGACAAATAGCAGCTAAAAGCATTTTTTCAAATATTACTTCTCTTATATATGCACATTTTGTTAATAATTACTTTTAATAGAATAAATCATAAAATAGAGAACGAATAGATTTCAATGTAACAAAGCACAATGGCCTCCTTTGTGCTAATTTTTATCTTTGTTTCCAATTTATTGATATACTGTATTTATTTCATTTTTTTTTTAGTTAGCTTTAAATTGCCTTTAAAAATACCTACTTTAATACAGCCTCTCACTTAAAATTAGTTGAAGATTCTCATTGTTGCTGTGGCAACGTCATCTTTCAAAAATCACCACAGCTCTGTGTAAATTTTCATCAACCCTTAATATTATTTTATTTCTCCAAATTTTCATTGTTTAAAATTACCCTCTAAAATGTCATATCTAACACACAACAAAACTTCCAGAAGGTTTTAGAGAGGTACTGAAGTAAAGTGTTTAATGGGATTTAAGAAGCCATCCTCTTATTCTGATTTTTTAAATTTTTTTATTTTTTAATCTCTCACCCTAAGATATGTTTCTACTGATTTGAGAGAGAGAGAGGAAGGGGGAGAGCGAGAGAGAGAGCGAGCGTGAGAGAGAGAGAGAGAGAGAGAGAGAGAGAGAGAGAGAGAGAGAGAGAGAGAGAGAGAGAGAGAGAGAATGAGAGATGAAAGAGAAAAATAGATTGGTTGCGTCCCATATGTGCCCCAACCAGGGATCGAACCCGCAAACTTTTGGTGTACAGGACAATGCTCCAACCAACTGAGACCAGGACCATCATCTTGTTTTTAAATTGCTCTTTTGAAAAAATAACAATGGACCATTTGGTTGCCCAAAGCTTTTCCCTAAAGTGCCTGAAATTGAGGATTCTTCCCATGGTGTGTGTAGTATAATCTATTTTTAAAAATATTTTTATTGATATCAAAGAGGGAAGGAGAGGGAGAGATAGATACATCAATGATGAGAGAGAATCATTGATTGGCTACCTCCTGCACCCTCCGCCCCCGCACTGGGGATGGAGCCCACAACCCGGGCATGTGCCTTTGACCAAAATTGAATCCGGGACCCTTCAGTCTGCAGGCCAATGCTCTATCCACTGAGCAAAACTGGCTAGGGCTATTTTTTAAAAGTAAGAACTGATAAGGCTAGAAATGAAATTTGTAGCAACTATTACATGAAAAGTGAAGTTTTTTGATGTCCCTAAAAATAAGCCCAATGCACAAGTCTGTGGACTGCTGACCCTAAGATTAAAATAATAATGTGTAACTGTTCAATGGATAAGATTCTCTTTTCTTACAGTCAGAAGACATTGAATCCTTGATTCCTAAAGGATTGTCAGAGTTTACAAAACAGCAAATTCGCTATATTTTGCAGGTGAGATGGTGTCAAGAGTGGGTATGAGAACAACACTAACAAACCTTTAGGTTAGAATGGTTCTCTTAATTAATAACAGAAATTTTCGAATAAAAATCCTTTTTCACAAGAATTGATTATACTGTATTTTTATTTTAAAAGGATTATATTATATTTTGATCAGATCACAAACGCGAGTAGAATATGACTAACATATAGGAAAGCATTCAAGAAATACAGGGTGGGGCAAAAGTAGGTTTACAGTTGTGAGTATGTGAAACACAGAGTTTATTCTTATATTATTATTTATTTATTTATTTATTACTGTATTATTTTGCATACGAACAACTGTAAACTTACTTTTGCCCCATCCTGTATTACTCCTCAATGTGGAATGCCTTTAGTCTCTCCTCAGTGCTGTAGCAAAACCTGACTTATATCTGTTGCCCTCCTCTTCTCCATTCTGCTTTCTATTCCTCCCCACTTTACTCCTTCCAGTGAGAGATGGAAAAGCAAGTGCCATGCTTTTCTTAAATTGTGGAAGGCTGGAGACCACTGGAGTAGTAAATTCCAATACAATGAAGGGAGAGAGAGACCAAGATAGATGCTGTGGGACTATGACTAAAAAGAATACATGTGTTTACAAAAATGGGTTCTGAAGACAATATCTAAATTTGATAGTTGGTCTCAAACTTTTGTTTATCCAAATTTTGGACCTGATGTTATATTTGTAAAAATTAAACGAAATATTATTTTTAGTGGTACACATTCTGTATAATAGACAGTGGTATGGGGAACACAGATGCTCTGCAGAACCTGAATCTTGGAGACATTCTTAATATTATCTCTGGAGGTGAGATGCTCATCTAAAGTGCATTCATGATCTATTTCTGAAAGAAAAAAAAAAACACAAAAAACAACTAAACCCCTTCTGTGAATTTTTGCATCTAAGATTATGAGAGACATTGGTCTGTAGTTTTCCTTTCCTGTATTATCTTTAGTTTTGTCGTCAGGATAATAATAAGACTAGCTTCATAAAATGAAATGAGGAGGGGTTCTTCCTTTTCTATTTTCTAGAAGATAGTTATAGACTTGGTATCAAGTTTTATTCTATTTATTTTTTTAATTTATTGTTGAAAGTATTACAGATGTCCCATTTGTTTGTTTTCCCCACTGACCCCCTCCACCCCACACCCGCCCTTCTCAGGCCTTACCTACTCTATTGTCTGTGTCCATTTATGCATATAAGTTCCCCAGTAAATCACTCCCCACCCCCCAACTCCACCTTCCCTCTGAAATTCATTAGTCTGTTCCATGCTTCTATGACTCTGGGTCTATTTTTGATCATCAGTTTATTTGGTTTATTAGATTCCATATATGAGTGAGATCATGTAACACTTATCTTTCTTTGACTGGCTTATATCACTTAGCATAATACCCTCCAGTCCCATCCATGCTGTTACAAATGGTAAGAGTTCTTTCTTTTTTTGCAGCTGCATAGTATTCCAAATGTGCCACAGCTTTTTCATCAACTCATCTGCTGATGGGCACTTAGGCTGTTTCCAAATCTTAGCTACTGTAAATTGTGCTACTATGAGCATAGGGGTGCATATATTCTTTCTTTTTTCATTCTTTATTGATTAAAGTGTTACATGTCTCCTTTTTCCCCCATTGACTTCTCCCCAGCCACTCCCACCCCCAAGCACATGACCTCACCCTCTACTGTCTGTATCAATTAGTTAAGCTTATATGCATGCATACAAGTCCTTTGGTTGATCTCTTACTCCTCCCCATCCCCTGCCTTTCCTCTGAGGTTTGAGGGTCTGTTCCATGCTTCTCTGTCTCTGAATCTATTTTTGTTCATCAGTTTATGTTGTTCATTATATTCCACAAATGACTGAGGTCATGTGATATTTATCTTTCTCTGACTGGCTTATTTCACTTAGCATAATGCTCTCCACATCCACCATGTTGTTGTGAATGGTAAGAGTTCCTTCTTTTTTATAGCAGCATGGTATTCCATTGTGTAGATGTACCACAGTTTTCTAATCCACTCATCTGCTGATGGGCACTTAGGCTGTTTCCAAATCTTAGCTATGGTAAATTGTGTTGCTATCAATATAGCGGTGCATATATTCTTTCTGATTGGTGTTTTGAGTTTCTTAGAATATAGTCCTAGAATAGGGATCACTGGGTCAAATGGCAGGTCCATTTTTAATTTTTTGAGAAAGCTCCATACTGTTTTCCACAGTCGCTACACCAGTCAGCATTCCCACCAGCAGTGCATGAGGGTTCCTCTATCTCCCCATCTTCGCCAGCACTTGTCGTTTGTTGATTTGTTGATGATAGCCATTCTGACAGGTGTAGGGTGATACCTCATTGTTGTTTTAATTTGCATCTCCCAGGTGATTAGTGACTTTGAGCATTATTTTTTCATATGTCTCTTGGACTTCTGTATGCCCACTTTGGAGAAAAGTCTATTTAGATCCTTTGCCGATTTTTTATTGGATTGTTTGTTTTCCTTTTT
The DNA here is from genome assembly GCF_027574615.1 of Eptesicus fuscus. Taxonomy (NCBI): domain Eukaryota; kingdom Metazoa; phylum Chordata; class Mammalia; order Chiroptera; family Vespertilionidae; genus Eptesicus; species Eptesicus fuscus. The sequence goes on from NC_072473.1 coordinate 31,129,828, forward strand.
TAAAGTTGTATGAGTTCCTTATATATTTTGGAAATTAGCTCCTTATATCAGATATGTAATTGGCAAATATATTCTCCCATGCAGTAGCTCTCTTTCTTATTTTGATGTAGTCCCATTTGTTTATTTTCTCCTTAGTTTCCTTTCCCTTAGGTCCTAGGAAATGTATCAGTAAACATATTGCTATGAGAGATGTCTGAGATTTTGCTGCCCATGGCTGCTTCTAAGATTTTTATTGTTTCATGACTTACATTTAAGTATTTTATCCATTTTGAGGTTATCCTTGTGTATGGTGTAAGTTGGTGGTTTGGTTTCATTTTTTTTTTTTTTTGCATGTATCTGTCCAATTTTCCCGACACCATTTATTGAAGAGACTCTCTTGACCCCATTGTATGCTCTTGGCTCCTTTGTCAAATATTAATTGAACATAATGGTTTGGGTTGATTTCTGGGTTCTCTCTTTTTTCAAACATTTGGTAGAATCCTTCAGTGAAAATATCTGGACCTGAATATTTGTTTAGCAGGAGTTTTTAAAACTCTAAATTCAATGCCTTAATAGTTATAGGTCTATTCAAATGATCTATTTCATATTGGTTTAGTTGTGGTAACATGATTGTCAAGGAAATAGTCTATTTCATCTAAATTGTCGAATTTATATTATTATAGTTGTTCACAGTATTCCCTTATTAGCCTCTTGATGTCTGCAGGGTCTGTATTACTATCCCTTATTTAATTTCTGATACTAGTAATTGGTGTCTTTTCCCTTTTTTCATTGTTAGTCTTGCTGGAGGTTTATCATGCTTATTGATTTTCCCCCCAAATAACTAGGTTTTAGTTTTTTATCTCTTCTACTATTTTCCTATTTATGCTTCAATCGATTTTTGCTCTTGTCTTTATTATTTACTTCCTTTGCTTGCTTTTGCTTTATTTTGCTCTTTTATATCCAATATCTTGATATAGGAAGTTAAATTATTGATTTGAGACCTTTCCTATGTTCTTTTTTTAAAAAAAATATTGGGGTGACATTGGTTAATAGGATCATATAGGTTTCAGGTGTAGCTCTCTATGACACAAATGTATATATTATACTGTGTGCCCACCACCCAAAGTCAAATCATCTTCCCTCACCATATATTTGACCCCCTTTACCCCTCACTCATTTCCCTCCTGCAAGTATTTAGTGCTATAAATATCCTGTCATTAAGGCTTTAGCTATGTCCCACAAATTATGATATATACTTTTATTTTCTTTCAATATATTTTATTGGGGTGACATTGATTAATAAAATTATATAGCTTTCAGGATTTTTAAGTTTATCTTTAGTTTTAAGAAATCTGACCAATTTATCTGGGCATGGGTTTCTTTGGATTTATTGTATTTGGACTTTTCTCAGCTTCTTTAATATGTATGTTTCTGGCTTTTGCTAATTTGGGGCAGTTTTCAGACATTATTTCTTCAAATATATTTTCAGCTCCACTCTTTCTTCTTTTTTTCTAGGACTTTGATGACATGAATGTCAGATATGTTTTATACTCCAACAGGTCTCTGAGGCTTTATTCAAATTTTTTAAAATCTATTTTCTCTATGATGTTCAGATTCAGTACTTTCTACCTTCAAGTTTGCTGATTCTTTGCTCTGTACTTCCCTTTATTTTCAGTCCATCCACTGAGGTTTTTATTTTTTAGTTACTGAGCTTTTCAATTCTAAAATTTCCATTCATTTATTATTTATATTTTCTATTTCTTTTCTAAATGTTTTTTATATTATTGCTAAGACTTTCTATTTTTTTTTAATTTGTGTTAAGCTTGTAATTTCTTGTTGAAGCATTGTTATTATGTTTGTTTTCAAATTCTTTTTAGACAATTCTAACATTTCTATTATCTTGATGTTGACATCTATTACAGTTTTTCTTATCAACTTGAGATTTTCCTGATTCTTGGCATGATGAGTGATTGTTTAAAATTTAAACTTGGACATTTTGGTATTATGTTATATCTTTGGATCTTATTCAAATCTTCTGTAGTAGCAGCCTTCCTCTGATATGGAAACAACAGGGGAAGTGAGGGTACTGTCTGTTACTGCCAGTTGGGGGTGGAAGTCCAAGTTTCCCACTTAGTCTTTGTTGACACTGATCAGGAAAATTGCTTCTTCTTACTCCAAAGCAGGGGTAAGAATTGTGACCCTCTCCTAGGCACCCACCTTTTTAGGACCTGGTATAGGTAGGAAGGAGTACCTCATCACTGTTCCCACTTGGCTTCCACTGACACTGCAAGTTAAGTGGTATCATTTCCTTACTCTCTACTAAGCATCCTCATACATCACCCTAGTAAGGACGTGGAGCAGTATCTCATTACTGCTGAATAAGGTGAGAGCCTAGGTTCCTTGCATAGTCTTAATTGATACCACAGTGCTTATGATCTCATTTTTGCCCATTGGGGATGAAAGTTCCATCTTTCCACCCTACCTTTTCTCACACCAATCTGGTGTTGCACCTTTTTACGGCCTGGTGAGGGGGAAAGTGTAGGTTTCCTTCCTGGCTTTTGATGGTTTGGGTAGGAGTAGAGTTGTAGGTTTTTTTCTATGGCATTTAGCTGGAGTAGAGTTATTATTATTTAAAAGTTCTTCACCTCACTAGGCTGCCCTTTTCATGGTCCGTTGGCTACAGAGAACAGACTTTTCTAAGGACTTTTGTTATTTGTACCCATTTGTGTTTCTGGGTTATTGATTTTCACAAAACCAATCTGTGATATATGAAGCAAGAAGAAAACCCAGGAACTCATTTCTGTATCATTCTTCAGGTCCCAATGTTCCTAACCAGACTTCTTTCTTTTGTCTTTTTAGGGTCTTTTTGTACATAATGGCCAGGGCTTTAGTTATACTTAGCAGGAAAAAATAGGGAAAAGTATTTCTATGTCATCTTTCCAGAAATGACAATTTCATTAAACATTTTTTTTCCTTTGAAGAAAGTAATTTCTCCTAGTAAAAGGGCTTTTCTACAACTTCTTTAAAATTTGAGATGTTTCTATACTTTAAGGTTAAACTTAACTAGCATTATTTTCTTCTCATCTTAGACAAAATCCATGCATTTGGCAGCACACTTAGGAAGGTGTATTTTATTATTTGAAGGTTGACTTGCCTAATCTTTTCTAATCTTTAAGTAAAGAATAAAAGTAAATTTGAGAATTTTCTGATAAATTTCTGTCTTATGAAAAGGGTGATACTTCATCATGGAAAAAAATAATAGACCCTGTTCTAATTACATAGCTATGATTGCTTCAGGAGACTTGCTTGAATTATTTATGCATGTTATTAACAATATTGCCATATCAAAAATAAAGCTGTTAATAAGTTTGCTTATAAGAAAAGAAAACTAGGATCACTATCACTGATATTGCTTATTTTTAAATGCTAGTAAAAATAAATTATTGTTTTCTTCCTCCAGATGAGGGGTATGTCTGATAAATCACTCCGGCTGGTGCTGTCCACATTCAGCAACATACGGGAGGAGCTTGGACATCTTCAAAATGACTTGACAGTAACATTTATTTTGATTTTTCTTTCCGAAGTTTTTCTAGTTCCTACCTTCCTAACTTAGAAATCAAGGCACTCAGTCTACCTTTTAAAATTTAGTAGAACACAACATTATACTTATCCAAAAGTAGTTATTTTCTGGAAACACTTAACTGAGTCTGAGAGGAGAAAAGAATTGCCCCACTAAAAAGGAAGAAAGTTGGGAATGCACTTATTAATTAGTTTACCACTAAAGTAATTTACTGCTTAAAGCCAGGGAGTAGCTTGTAAAATTAGAATAAACTGACTCATTGAATGGGAATTTCCCCATTTTCTGTAATAATAAAGCATACTATGAATTTCTTTGAATACTTGAAAACTTCTTTTTCCAAGCATTTAGCCTTTTCTATTTTAATTTGTGTTCTTGGTGCCATCAGCTAGATACATTCACAATGCTTTTCATACAATGAATAACTGCTTGAGGACTTTGAAATGGAATTTTTTGTTTCTGGGTTCCGAGGAAAACATTTAAACTTTACTTTGAAAATTCACCACCTGCTAGGATTAATAAGAATTCTTTTTAGATTAAGGCAAAACATTAAAATCATTCAGAAGTTTTTGTTTCCTTGCACTTTGAATTATCCAATCCATCAAGTTGTCTCTTTCAATATGCAGGTTTTTAAAGTTTCAATAATTTTGTATCTATATTTTGCTTAACTTTTAAGAATTCTGTTTATTAAGTAACTACAAATGAAAAGTATTTATTTAAACCTGCAATGTAAATAAGTCTTTGTATTATGTAACTTGGAAAAGTTTTTGTAATTCTGGATCATAACACATAATTTTGTTTTAGTCGCTGGAAAATGACAAGTTAAGACTTGAAAAGGACTTGGTTTTCAAAGAAACTCAAATAAAAGAATATGAAGATCTCTTGGCATCAGTGAGAGCAAATAACCGTCAGCAGCTGGTAAATAGACATTTTTATTGATGATAAACTAGATTGAAGCCTTTTCCTATTACTGGCACATTGGAGTTATGAGGTCAATCCAGACACAATTAAAATCTGATGGAATAATTTGTTCCTATAAGGATTGAATAGATTTGGCTAATTCTAATGACTAAAAGCCTCTCAGAAAAAGATAACTGTATGTATTTTAGATATAAAGTTTATACAGTCCACATTTATCTATGCTGGTGGGTGACAAGAACTGCATAAATATTGAAAATCCAAGTTCACTCATTGATTTAATATACAAACATGTCATTAAAAACATGTGGGTTTTTTTTATATCTTAACATGTGTTTGTTCAATGAATAAAAGAAAGAGTCAACTCTAGAAGTGTTTTCCAGATGTCTGAGCAGAGTTGATTCCTAGGAAATTGTAAGGAGTCTCTAAGGCTAATCCCTTCCTAATCTTTACTCCCATGACAGTCCCAAATTTTTGTTCAGCTTCCATTTGTCACATAAATAATTAGGCATATGGTTATTTTTGGCATCTACTAGTTCGCAGGTATAGTGCTGTCAAAGAGTAGGAAGTGTCAGATTGCTAAATTGGTACAATGAAATTTCATCTAGTCTTGATTCCTTCTCACTCAAGACAGGTAAGTCAGAATAAGGGCAATAATCTAGTATTTTACATGGCTGATTTAACTTACAATTTAAGGACCAATATTTAAGAAAACTAGACATGGAAAAATATTTGCTTTATTTAATAGAATTAATCAAGTAAAAGAGCACTCTTTCCCCCAAAGTAGAAACCATTTGTCTTATTTACTTGTATATTCTTTACAGCAAGGACTTCAAGACTCCACTTCAAAATGCCAAGCATTGGAAGAAAGCAATCTCTCTCTTCGACATACACTATCAGACATAGAATATAGATTAAAAGAACTGGAATACTGTAAACATAATTTAGAACAAGAGAATAAAAATCTTAGAATTCAGGTATTAAAACTTTGTTCTAAATATATGTTATTACCTTAGTTATACTATTGTGATCTTAGCATTGGCAAACATATATATTATATATATTTGTAATTATATTGTGTATATTATATACTAATATATATATATATATATTCCTATTAATTTTGAGAAAATACATGGACTGCTTTCTGATGTTCTTGTGTGCAGTTAGGTCTTATCTCACTGCCATTTGGGCTGTATAATGCAATTCTTAAAAATGCTCTCATTTCAATTTTTCACTTAATCATGTGATTTTCATGTAATAAACCTTGTAATATAATATCTATTTCCTTCATAACAATCCAATTACAGAAAATTATGTTGTCTTGGGTAGGTTTCTGAGACATGCACAGGCCCTATGCTACAGGCTAAAATGGATGAGATTGGCAACCATTACATGGAAATGGTAAAAAACTTAAGAATGGAGAAAGATAGAGAGATCTGTAAGCTAAGGGTAAGTTGATGCTACATTGCATAAATTCACAGATCAACACAACATTTCTAATAAGATAATGATGGTTTCACATTGAAAGCTACAAGGAAAAATCAAGTGAAGGTAGAGTTTTAAGAATATGCCATAGAATCTTTTGTTTAAATACATATCACTGTGTATAGAACATTGCTAAATTGTTCTCTAATTTAGCTTAATCTTCTCTAGGAAATAAAAAAATATATTAAGTTTAGGCTTTTTGTTTTTAATTTTTATCTATTTTTTATTTGATAGCAGGAAGACAGGACACTTTGTGAGCTTGCCTACAGCATGCTTATGCAGGCAAGAACAAATTTGAGATTATCTAGCAAAGCCACAGTGGGATTCATAAAAATCCTCACTTCACTTTGAGTAACGATACATAGCAAGACCCTTGTTAAGCACAAACATAAAAGCAGTGTTGAATTATGTACGTGTAACTGGCATAAAAATTATGATATTATGATGATATTTATGAGAATAAATATACATGACCTTATCTTGTAATTTTAGGTCAAGTTGACTAACTCTTAATTTAGTGATTCCTAAATGTAGCTAAATATACTTAAATATTTTAATAAAAAACTGACCACAGGTCTTTCTCTTCAAATATCACTGTACAATCCTGACCAAAAATCAAAATGAAACAAAATATAATTTGTTCAAAAGTCTAATGATTTATCTAGCAAATTTCCTCAACTAGTTTCTTTTTCATCTCAGCATTACTAATAACACTTCAACCTAATAGCCATCTATGCAGACATAATATACTAAAGAGGAAAACAGGCAGGATTTGGAGTCAAAAGATCTGTATTAGAGTTAGTTGCAGCTATGTTTCTTATTAGCTGTATAACTGTGTCATTTAACCTCTCTGGATCTCATATCTCTATTTTGTAAATAAATATTATAATAATACTTATTTCACAGGGCTGCTGTGAGAATTGAGATAAGTCATGCAGGAGGAATATTTTGTGAATTGCAGATAATGATGTAATATTCACTATTATTTTTGAATTTTCCTTAATTGGAATTTGAAGCTTTATTTTAATAATTGTAGCCTAAAAATGCTACTTACATAATGCCTAGCCCTAAATTTAAAGGCACTTTTAAAAAGACAAGAAATCTGCCCTGGCCGGTGTTGCTCAGTGGATAGAGCGTCGGCCTGCGGACTGGGGGGTCCTGGGTTCAATTCCGGTCAAGGGCATGTACCTTGGTTGTGGGCACATCCCCAGTAGGGTGTGTGCAGGAGGCAGCCGATCCATGATTCTCTCTCATCGATGTTTCTGACTCTCTATCCCTCTCCCTTCTTCTCTAAAATGAATAAAATATATTTAAAATAAATAAATAAATAAAAAGACGAGAAATTTCTAATTTGCATTTTAATTCATATTTTATATTCATAAAGCTCTTCATTTCATAGCTAGCTATATGATTTTATGTCACTTAACCTCTCTAGAATTCAGTTACCTATTTTGTAAATGAGAATTATAATCGTTCTTATTTCTTTTTAAATTATTAGACTCAATTAAATCAGTATCAAAAAGATGTTTCAAGAAGAGAAGGAAGTTGCAGTGATTTCCAATTCAAGATTCATGAACTGACAAGCTTGCTGGAAGAAAAGGATTCCCTTATAAAGCGTCAGTCAGAGGTAAGAAAGGAAGGGATAGGGTACAGAGGAACAATGCAACTCAGTCCTGTAGGATAAATACTTCCCATGCATTAGAGAAGGACACATTTCTAAGACTCACTTTATTAATGAAGTAGAATGTGAGTGCAAAGAGGTAGAAAATTCATATTTCAGGAGAAATAATTCAATGAAAGCTAGAATTGAAGCACAAATAAGTGCCATTGTGCATTTAATATTAAGACATTGATTTTATTATCTTGTTAGCAGTAAAACTCCCAATAAGACTGTGAGCTCCTTACTAGATTATTAGTTGCTTCAGCAAGGGACTGTGTTATATTTTTATCTGTATCTGTAGCATATAGCCAGGATCTGTTATAAAATCAGTACCAAAGGAAGGAACTACCAAAAATGGTGGCTAATGTATTGTTGTTATTGAACAAATGGTACTTGTAGTAACGTTCAGTGATTTACTTTCTGTTAGAAAACAATACCTGCTTCCATATCAAGGTTTCAGTACTTTCTCTTGTGGCTATACTTGTCAAGCATTTTAGGGCAAAAACTTTCACATCATCTTGAGAACTATGTCCATTCAATCTCATGTTATCCCTCAAATATAGAAATCCTCTACCAGTTAGTGGATTGCTACATGGACATATAATGTACCTTATTGGGTACCATGAAGCAAGAATCTGTAGTATTCAACAAATGGGATTAAAACATTTCACCTAAAAGTTAACAAGGAAGAAGAACAAGTAATTATTCTTAGTAACCTTGTTAAATGATCGAGCATACTTCTTACCTCATGTTTCTACTGTTTTCAAATGATTATACTACCTTTTATTTGTAAGGAACTCTCGAAGTTGAGACAAGAGATATATTCATCACATAATCAATCCTCCAGTGGTGGAAGGACTACAATTACTACTAAAAAGTAATGTATTTTAATGAAATTTAATATGACTTTGGTTATTTATAATCCAAGTTATAGCATTATAATTTATATATAAATTACATATGCATATCCCTATCTCTATTATCTATCTACCTATCTATCTACCTATCTATCTATCTATCTATCTATCTATCTATAATTTACCTATCTATCTAATCTATCTATCTCTATATCCCTAGACAGAGTTTGGTGTCTTCTGCAGGCCAGTAATTCTACTAAAGAGTAAATATTCACAAAACGATATCACTATTATAGTTAATAAAATTCTGTAGAACACCTTTCCTGTATTTACAATATATTAAGTACAATGGGAGTGAAAAGAAAATAATTGGTTGTTTAACAAACTATATGAGTCAAGACTCTTTCAGTTGCACATGCCAGAAACCCAACTTAAACTGGGAGTTAGTTAATTCATTTAATTGGTATTGCTTGGTGTTTACATAGATTCTTGTGTTGAAAATACATTTTTAGAAAGCTTTCTCTGTCTCTTGGCTGTGCTCTTTCTTGTGTAGATGTCATTCTTAGGCAGTGTCTTCCTTCATAGTAGCAATATGACCATAGCATACATCCCAACAATTTAGCATTACCAAATAGAAACTGATCTTTTTTGAATAAACTAGGGGCCCAGTGCACGAATTCATGCACCTTGAAAGGAACTGTGGGCCACAAGACTGCGGTGGGCACAGGGGCAGGCCTCAGCCCATCCTCCATTCCCCCTCCTGCCATGGCCCCTGGTCCCCTCTCTGCCGGCAGCCCTGCTCCCACAGCCACCACTCCTATGTGCTGATGGCACTGGCCCTGCTCGCACCTGCTGATAGCACAGAGCGATTGGGACCAGTGCCTGCAGTAGATGCGAGTGGTGGCTCATGCCCCAATTACCCCTCAGGAGCAGGGGGAGGTGGAGAAACCCTCAGGGGAGATTGGGGCTGGCAGCCGCCAAGCAATTGAAACCAGCGCCAGGCACTGGCAGTGAGTGCGAGTGGGGCTGGCACCAGCAGTGGGTGCGAGAGGCGGCTGCCGGCCCAATCGCCCTCAGGAGCAGGGGGAGGTGGAGAAGCCCTGAGGGGTGATTGGGGCCAGCAGCTGCCACTTGCACCTGCTGATGGTGCCAAGTGATTGGGGCCAGCGCTGGGTGCCAGCAGCAGGTACAAGTGGGACTGGCACCAGCAACAGGTGCAAGTGCCGGGCAGGACCATGGCACATGGGAGCAAAGAATTTTCAGTAATCACCAGAGACTCACCCTGATGACAGCGACCTGTGCCCCGCCTTGGTCTGGTGCCCCCACTCACCTGCTCCACCATCCTGCCGTGGCCAACGCCCACCATGTTTCACGCTCTGCTGCCTGCTGCCGAAGCCCACCATATTCTGCAATGCCCCCCTGGTGGTCAGAGCACACCATAGTGACTGCCGTTCAGTCTATTTGCATATTAGGGTTTTATATATATAGATAGTTTCAGCAAAAGTTTATTTTGGATATTTCATATAAATGGAATGATACAAAATCTGGTATTTTATGAATGGATTCTTTCACTTTGCATAATGTTTCTAGGTTCAACCATATTTTATTATGTGTTTGTACTTCATTGCTTTTTGTTACTAAATAATATCCCATCTAATGAATATACATTTTATTTATCCACTTATCAATTTATGGACATTTGGGCTGTTGAAAATTGGGGGCTATTACAAATTTGTGTGGACATATATGCTCATTTTTTCTTTTTTAGTATAAACCTAGGAGTGAAAATGCTGGGTCACCTGGTAACTATGTTTACTTTCTGAAGAACTGCTAAACTGTTTTACAAAGTAGCTGTGCCATTTTACATTCCCACCAGGAGGATATGAGGACTCCAATTTCTCTCTATCTTCCCAAACTCTTATTGTCCATCTCTTAAATTATAGCCATCCTAAGGAGTAAGAAGTGGTATTTCATTGTGATTTTGAGCTTTATTTCTCTAATAATTAATGTTGTTTAATATTTTTCATGTGCTTACTGGTCATTTGTATATCTTCTTTGGAGAATGACTACTTAAATTCTTTCTCCATTTTAAACTTAGATTATTTGCTTCTTATTGTTGAATTCCAAGAGATATTTATATACTCTAGATTAAAAAAACCCTTATCAGAGATATAATTTGCAATGATAATTTCTCATTTCATGAGTTGTCTTTTCACAATCTTGATATTATTTTCATCACAAGTTTTTATTTTAATGAAGTCCAATTTACCTATTATTTTTCATTTCTTACTTGTGCTTTTGTTTTCATATGTAAGAAATCATTGCCTAATCTAAGGTCATGAAGATTTAAACCCACGTTTTCTTCTAAAAGTTTTCTAGTTTTATCTACTACATTTAGTTCTATGATCTATTTTGAGTTAATTTTTTATACGGTGTAAAGTAGGGGTCCAAGTTCATTCTTGTGCGTGGGGAGATCTAGTTGTCCCAGCATCATTTGTAGAATATGCTACTATTTCCCCTATTGAACTGCCTTGGTACCCTTGTCACAAATCAAATGATCATAAATGTAAGAGCAAATTTGTAGACTCTCAAGGAGATTATCAATTTTACTCCATTGATCTATTTGTCGGTCTGCATGCCTATATCAAACTGTCTTGATTACTATAGCTTTTTGTTAAGTTTTGAAATTAAGAATGATAGCCTTCAAACTGTTCTTTCAAGATTGCTCCAGCTATATTTGATCTTTATATTTTTCCATATGAATTTTAAGATAAGTTTGAAATAACTGTAAAAAATTCCATTGAGATTCCTACAGGAATTTAATTGAATATATAGAAAAGTTTGGGAATTACTGCCATAATAACAATATTAAGTTTTCTGACCCAGGAGCATGAGATTCTTTTCCATTTAGGTGCTCTTTAATTTACTTAAAAAGTATTGTGTAATTTTCATTGCACAAGTCTTGCACTAATTTTGTTAAATTTATTTCTAAGTACCATATTCTTTTTGATGTTATGCAAATACAACTGTTTTCTTAATTTCATTTTCAGATTGTACATTGCAAGTGTATAGAATTAAAATTTATTTTTGTGTATTGACTTAGTATTCTTTAACCTTGTTGAACTCATTTATTAATTATAATAATTTTATTAGATTTCTTTAAAATGTCTATATACAAGATCAGACCATTTGCAAATAGAGATAATTTTACTTTTTCATTTACAATCTTGATGCATTTTGTTTCAATTTCTTACCTAATTGCCCTAGTACCTCCAGTAATGTGAAAAAGAAGTGGCAAGACTGAATGTTCTTGTCTTGTAGTTTGTGTCTCTCAAGGAATTTGTGCATTTTATCTAAGTTATCACACTTTGGGGCATAAAATTGTCACAATTTCCTTTATTATGCTTTCAAGACAAAGGATGTCTCTTTTTAAAAATTCATTTAGATATGATTGACATAAAACATTATATTAGTTTCAGGTGTACAACATTATTCATTATCTGTATATACTACAAAATGTATAAATCTAAGTCTAGTTAACATCTTTCATCACACAGTTATAAATTTTTTTTCTTGAGATAATAAATTTTTAAAATATGATTTTATTGATTTTTTTATTTTACAGTAGTATTTTATTTATTTATTATTTTTTAAATTTCTTTATTGATTAAGGTATCACATATTTGTCATCATCCCCCCATTCCCATCCCACACCCCTCCCCACACATGCCCCCACCCCTTTGTTGTCCTTAACCGCTGGTTAGGCTCATATGCTTGCACACAAGTCCTTTGGTTGATCTCTCCCCTTTACCCCTACCCTTCTCTACCCTCCCTTTGAGGCCCGACAGTCTGACCCATGCCTCCTTGTAACCATTATTGCTTGTCTCATTTTCGGCTTTTATTGATTTTTAGAGAGAGAGGAAAGGAGAGGGATAGAGAGATAGAAACATCGATGAAAGAGAAACATCATCAATCTGCTGCCTCCTGCATACCCCTACTGGGGATCAAGCCTGCAACCTGGGCATGTGCCCTGACCGGGAATCAAACCACTGAACTCTGGTTCCTGGGTCAACTTGCAACCACTGAGCCACAATGGCTGGGCAAGATAAGAAATTTTAAGATCTACTTTTTTTAGCAACTTTCAAATATACAATACAGTGTTATTAACTATAGTCACCATGCTATACATCATATCCCTAGGACTGATTTATTTTATAACTGGAAGTTTATACCATCTTCACCCATTTCAGAGTCCACCCCTTAGCCCCCTCCTCTGGCAACTACCAATCTGTTCTCTGTTCTGTGAATTCATTTATTTGTGTGTTTTTTAAATTCCACGTATAAGTGAGATCATATGGTATTTGTCTTTCTCTGACCTATTTCACCATGTATAATGTCCTCAAGGTCCATCCATGCTGTCATAAATGGTAATATTTCCTTCATGTTTATGGCTCTATAATACTTCATTGTGTGTTTGTGTATGTATATATGTTAATTGCTGTGTCATATGGTAGATCTATTTTTAATTTTTTGAGGCACCTCCATACTGTTTTCCACATTGGCTATACCAGTTTACATGCCCACAAATAGTGCACAAGAGTTCCCTTTTCTCCACATCCTTGCCAACACTTGCTATTTGTCTTTTTTGATAATAGCCATTTTAATAGATGTAAGGTGATAACTTCTCTTTCTTGTTTTTTGAAAATTGTTTATTTCTGTCTTTGATAATTGGTTTGGTTGTAGCTATATCAATTTTATTGATGTTCTTGAAGAACCAGGTTTTAATTGGTTTTCCTCTACTGCTTTACCATTTTAAATTTCATTGATTTCTTATCTTTATTTTCTTTCTCATGTTTATTTTCCACTTAATCTTCTCTTTTCTAGTTTCTAACCTGGAAACATAGGGCATTGATTTTAAACCATTTCTAATAAAGCTTTTAATGCTACAAGTTCCTACTTAACCAGTGCTTTAGCTATATCCTCCAATTTTAAGTTGTAGTTTTATTTGCATTCAGTTCAAAATATTTTTAAATTTCCCTTTTGATTTGTTTTTGGGTTATTCAGAACTGTATTCTTTAGTTTCCAAATCTATGGGACTTTTCTAGATATATTTATGTTATTGATTCCAAATTAATTTTCATTATGGACAGAGAACATACCTTGTATTCATTATAATCATTTTAAATTTATTGAAACTTGTTTTGTGGCTCAGAATAGACTCTTGGTAAATGTTCCATGTTCTTGAAAAGAATGTATAATCTATTGATGATAAATGGAGCATTTTACAAATTTTACTTATCTCAAATTGGTTAATTCTGTTGTTCATAGCTTCTATATCTTTTTTTAAATTATTGTTTAAAGTATTATATATGTCTCCTTTTTCCCCCATTGACCTCTTCCCAGCCACTCCCACCCCCCCAGCACATGCCCTCACCCCCCTAGTGTCTGTGTCCATTGGTTATGCTTATATGCATGCATACAAGTCCTTTGGTTGATCTCTTACCACCCCCCATCCCCTGCCTTCCCTCTGAGGTTTGACAGTCTATTTGATGCTTCTCTGTCTCAGGGTATATATTTTTTTATCAGTTTATGTTGTTCAATATATCTTAACTGACTTTCCATCTCCTTCTAATATCAATTATCTTAGAAGGCATGCCAAAATGTCCGACTCATAATGTGAACTTGTTTATTTCTCCATTAATTTCTATCAGTTTTTGTTGCATGTATTTTGACTTTCTAGTAGGTGGTGCATAAATATTTAGGATTGTTATGTCCTATTGAATAAAAATTAAGGACTGTAGTATTTTGTGGATGAATTGACACTTGTATCATTATTAAGTGAACTTCTATGCTTCCTGGTCTGAGGGCTACTTCATCTGATATTATAACTACTCTAGCTTCCTTTTGATTACAGATTGCATGATAAATATGTTTCTATTCTTTTTAGTTTATTCTATTAATTTGTTTACACTTAAAGTTTTTTTTTTTTATAAATAACTAGAGGCCCAGTGCACAAATTCATGCACTGGTGAGGTCCCTCGGCATGGCCTGTGGGGAATCGGGCCAAAACCAGCAGTCCAACACTGCCTGCCACTCCTGCTCATCCTGGTCCAGTCAGTCCCAATTGGAAGAGGCTCAAGCCTCTGCAGTGGCACTCACCAGCCAGCCGTGAGCCCTGTGTCTGGCACCCGTAGGTCAGCTGAGCAGCACTCCCACTGTGGGAGCACACTGACCACCAGGGGGCAGCTCCTGTGTTGAGCATCTGCCCCCTGGTGGTCAGTGTGCGTCATAGCGACCAATCATTTGGTCACAGACTTTTATATATGTAGATACACATAGTTGGATCTTGTGTTTTTATCCTAAGTAGTAATATTTGCCTTTTGGTTGGAGTGTTTAGAACGTTTATACTTAATGTGATTGTTATGTTTGAGTTTAAATTTACCATCTGGAAATTTGTTTTCTATTTATCCCATATTGCCTTTGTTCCACTTTTTCTCTATTCTTTTTTCCTTTTAGATTAATTAATCTTTTTTTTCATTATTGCATTTTATCTATTTTATTAGCCTATTAGGTATACTTCTTTTTTATAATTGCAAAGGATTAAAGTATTTTTTATTTCATCACAGTCCACCTTCAAATAATATTATTATTATACCTCATCACATATAGCATACAAACTTTATGATAGTATACTTCCATTTCCCTTCATGATCTTTTTTTTTTTTTAATTCTCACCTGATGATATTTTTCCATTGATTTTTAGAGAGAGGGAAAGACAGAGAGAAATATCGATGTGAGAGAAACATCGATTTGTTGCCTCCTGCAGGAGCCCTGACCAGGGCCGGGGTGGGGAGGAGCCTGCAACCGAGGTACATGCCCTTGACCTGAATCAAACCCAGGACCCCTCAGTCCACAGGCTGACGTTCCAGCCACTGAGCCAAACCGGCTAGGGTCTTTTTAGTATTTTTTTTTTAATTTTGCTTTTTTTTTTTTAATATATTTTATTGATTTTTTTACAGAGAGGAAGAGAGAGGGATAGAGAGTTAGAAACATCGATGAGAGAGAAACATCGATCAATTGCCTCTTGCACACCCCCTACTGGGGATGTGCCCGCAACCAAGGTACATGCCCTTGACCGGAATCGAACCTGGGACTTTTCAGTCCGCAGGCCGACGCTCTATCCACTGAGCCAAACCGGTTTCGGCAGTATTTTTGACACACATATTTACCTTTACCTATATTATAAACTCCCAAAACAATTGTCCTTTCAATTGCCAATTATTTCTAAAGAAATATTAATAAGAAAAATATTCAATCTTGTTTTAAATTTACCCACTTTTTTTTTTCCTGTTACTAGTCATTCTTTTGTTTAGCTCCAAATTTCTATCTGATATCATCTTCCTTCTGCCTGAAGGACTTCCTTAAACATTTCTTGTCATGCTGGTGAAGATTTCTCTTGTGGGTTGTTTTTTTTAAATATCTGAAAACCATCTTTAT
Source organism: Eptesicus fuscus (assembly GCF_027574615.1). NCBI lineage: Eukaryota > Metazoa > Chordata > Mammalia > Chiroptera > Vespertilionidae > Eptesicus > Eptesicus fuscus. The sequence goes on from NC_072473.1 coordinate 31,145,804, forward strand.
TTTGTCTTTATTATTCAGTTATTTTTACTATGTATAGAATAGTAAGTCAATAATTATTTTTTCTATCAGTATTTTAAAGATGTCATTCCACTGTCTTCTGACTTTCACTGTTTGATAAGAAGTTAGCTGTTTATCTTATGATTATTTTCCTCTTTGAGTAATGTTCTTTTTTTTCTCTGGCTGCAAGAAACTTAATCACTGGTTTTCAACAATTTGATAATAATGTGCCTCTCTGTTTTGATCTTCATTGGTCTTTTCTTTGATATCCATTGAGCTTCTTGGATCTGTGTGTTTGTAGTATTCAAAAACTTTAGAAACAATTTGTTCACTATTTCTTCAATTGTTTTTGTCTACTGCCAATCCTTCAGGCCTTCAATTACACACATTGAGGGAACCTGATATCTTCCATAGTTAACTCATATTCTATATTTTTCAGTGTTTTTACTCTCATGTTTTATTTTGGATAATTTTTCTTGATATCTTCAAATAAACAGTATTTTCTTCTGCAGTGCCTAAATGGTGTGAACCCCATACAGTGTAACTTTCATGTAAAGAAGTTCAACGTATATCTTTATATCCTTCATTGTTCTCCTCATATTGTTCATGCCTTCCTCTATTTTTTTTTAGTATAAATTTTATATTCCCTTGCTATCTTGTTTCTTTTTTTTCTACCATTTCTTGGTCTGTTTCTACAAATTTATTTTTCTGTTTATTATTAGTCATATAGTCCTGTTTCATTGCATGCTTACTAATTTTTCATTGAATGCCATATATTGTGATTTTACATACTGGATTTCTGAATATTTTCATATCACTTTAAGTATTTTGTGGTTTTATTCTGAGATAAAGTTAAGTTACTTGGAAATAGTTTAATAGTTTCAAGTCTTGCCTTTAAACTCTATTAGAACAAACGATAGTCTAGGACTAATGTCATCCCACTACTAAGGCTAATCTCATGTAGTCTCTGCTTGTTTTTCCCCATACTAGTTTTTTCTACTCGAATTAGTGGAACAAACTATTCCCATTACTATGTGAGTTCCAGGAATTGCCATACTACTCCTTTCCAGTGGTTCTTTCCTAAGTCTGGGTAACATTTTCACATGCTTACAATGATCCATACTCACTCAAAGACTTGTGGCCAACCCTCCACAGGTCTCCTGACCTCTCTCCATCTATGTAGCTCTCTCCTGTCTATTATTCTGGCTGCTTTGGCATGTTTTACTTGAAATTTTGTTACCTCAACTTGGTGAGACTGCTAGAATCTGTTTGGCTTCCCTTTCCCTATGCTGTGATCAAGGAAATCGCCAGGCACTTTCAGGGCTTATGTCATTTGCTTCCCTTCTTTGTTATCTCATGCTGCCTGTGGTCCATTATTTCCAGAAATAGAAGTACCTCCCCTTACTCTTTTTAAAATAATAGTTGTAAATCTTTGTACATTAACAGGGGATTTTAAAAAAGAAAACATTAAAAGTCTTGCAGAGAAAAATGAATTTAATAAGGGGAATCAAATTAAGAGTGAATAAGTAGGAATGAAAGTTATTTTCATGTGCAACTTGTAAACTAACTTTTTTTTTCTGTGTAGGTACAGGACACAATATCCAATCCTAGGACTCCTGTATGATGACTATGAATATATACCACCAGGTAGTGACACACAGACAATTGTGATTGAGAAAACAGAAGACAAATGGACCTGTGTAAGTTCACTTTAGTGTATCTAGTCCCATTAGTACTAAAATTCATGTATATTCTTTATATATAACAGCCTTAAAAAATTCTGGTAAAATATCAGAATGAACTAAAATTTTACAGAATTTGTGTGTTTTTTCCTCTTAATACTTTTCCACATTCCCCTTACTGATATATAGTAAGAGATAAGAAACTTTGATCCAGAACGTATGGAGCCCCAGTCATTGAGCAGGCGCTGCTGAGACAGGGTTGAGCCAAACAGACACAGGGGCCTGTCCCCGCAAAAAAAAAAAAAAAAAAAAGTAATGGGAATGTATGATATTCCTCAAGTGCAATGGACAGAAAAAAAAAGCTGAGAATCCTAGCTTGGGAACAATACAGTATCTGAAAATGACAGCCTTTGCTTTGTTAAAATTTGCTTAGGTACTAAAAGCCGATAACACTAACCTCTGGTTATTAAACTCAGGCAGTGTTTATCCTTGAGGATGGGTACTTATTGAAAGTGAGCATAAGGAAGACTACTATGGTACTAATAGCATGCTGTTTTTTTATCTGGGTGATGGCTGCATGTGCTCAGTTTGGGAAAATTCATTTAGTTGTACACTTATATGTGTACTTTTTTCTACATGTTTATGATACTTCAATAAAAGTCTTAAAATGCTTAAATATGCTACAAAGTACAATAGATAAAGAGATAAATATATAAATGTCAATCATTTGCAGAACATTTTGAAGAAAATTTAAAATTTATAGTTATTGGCAGTTTAGAGGCAGATTTATAGTTCATAAAATACTATATTTGTATAGTTAATAAATAACTGCAGGTGTAGAGTTAATAAAATTAAGCATCTATTAAATAACTCCTTTTAAAAATTACCTTTTGATTGAACAAACTCAACTATTTGATTTAAAAAAGAATTTCAAAATTGTTTAGCTTTGAAGCCCTTTTCTAACTACAATTAAGCCATCAATCTTGTATAAATGGTTGTCTATCATTAATAAAACAATCAACATTCAGTAACCCAAAAATAAAAATAATTTGAGCTTTGACATATATTGTGTTTCTTAGGTCATTAATTAGTTGAGAGTTACTAATTACTACTTCTTAATTAATAAAGGGTACCGGATAGCCCAAGAACCACATGAGCAGCAAGGGAAAGTCAGTATAGGATTTAAAATTTGTCACTGAGGATTATTTGATGTTGAAACTTAAGACTGAAAAGCAATTGCTGCTACTAACTATATGTGCCCCAGGGGTTACATCAATGTGAAGATCTGTCAAATAAAGGGTATACAGAATGGTAGTCATTACTACTGTCACCATTAAAAATGTGTAGCAATAAATACCAAACTTGACATCTTAAAGGACTAGATATTGATAGTTCAAAATCTATATTTAACAGTTAGATACATTTGGATATATTTAACCTCTAAATATGACACCAAGGAAGAACTCTACTGAATCCTCCATCTCTAATGCTTAAAGTAATTTGAAATATATACCTATACTAAAGTCAGACAAACCACTGTATTATTAAATATACATATAAAAGAGCACCACAAAAACATAGTGCATTTCCTTTGGTTTTATATCTATCAATTTAAATCATTTTTCAAAACTGTGTTCATACCATGACAATGTCTAAAATTAATTATTAGCCAGTTGTAAACTAACTTCTTTTTTTTTTACTTTCTAGCCATGAATGACTCTCCAACTCAGAAGAAGTTTTTTGGGGGTTTGCATCAGTACTTTAATTTTTCCATAACAAAAGGCCAATCAAAATTTTGAACCATGGCACAATCCAGTGAATCAAATGGAATGAATTAGTCCTGGAGATGAGTTTCTCCAACCATTTATGAGGCCTGAATCCACATTCTTGTATTAATATAGCAATATATCATTTATTTAAACTTCCATAGCAGTCATAGAACATAATTCACTATTTTTCAATAGAATGCTTCCTAGGTACTGAATTAATTTGTTGGGATAGAGATTTTACAAGTTATTCCACTAGAAGATTTTCTCTGATATTAGATATGCAATTCAGCTACAAGGATTGATACTGTTTATTACCAAAAAATAGGCAAAAGACTATTGATTTTTTTTTAAAGTTTAGTGCATGGTCTATATAGTATATATTTGTTTTTCTCACATTGAATCTTATGACTAAAGCAGCTGCTTCATTACATGCTATTTATACCTCTTAGAGACATAACTAAATCAAGGGTGATGGTTAGCTTCATTAAGTAGGGAAGTGGGATAATATTTTTTAAATAAATAAATCCACTAATTTGCACACTGTACTATTATGGTTCCAAGTACATATCAATGGCTTGGCAAATCTGTTCTTTCAAAGCATATCATCCCCAAAATGAGCTCACCCACTTCCTTGAAAACATATAACAATATATTGTAGTAGTGAGTAGAAAGAATGTAGACATTTTTATAGGAAAATATATAATGTGACATTGAAATATTGCATAAAGGCTTAAGAAATAAAAAAAGAAACAAAAAATTATTGATATCTGCATCTAAATTGGGATAAAGAGCTTTTATAGTAATTACTAAACTTAGAAGTTGGTTGATTAATTAGGTTCTAATGACCTTACAAAGTGAACAAAAGTATTTTCTAAGTATATTAGTAGATAGGAATGAAATTTCTTAATTTCAAGCCCTCAGCTTAAAGTTAAGAATTAGCAAAAATTAAAATTTTTGCCTTTGACAAAATATAGATTAAGGCAACAAATATATTTGGGTTACATTTGAATAAGGTTTTGCACTGAAATATCTCTGCAAATATCTAGATAGAACTTGTCATGCTTTATAATTATACTTTGATAATTATTCATTATACTATGTTAAGATAGGATCAGATGAGGCACTACACTAAATCAAACCATAATAAGAAAGATGCTTTTAATACTCATAACTTTCAAATAGGTTTTGATACCAAGCTAAAAGCCTTATTTTGTTATCTTAATCCTTTGACTAAAAGGTCAAGCTCTATAAAATGGATTGTCACAATTCCAATTTTATCAATATTTTGTGATAGAAAATGTTAATATTTTTCATGAGCTATATAGTCCTTACATTTTTCCCCTTGGTTTGGGAACAACAGGGCAGTTTCCCTTCTGTTAACTACTCATATATGTAACTGTAAGAAAATTATGCCATGGTATCTATCTATTACATATGATATAAATGGAAGTTTTTAGTAGCCTAATAGAAAACTGCCACCATAACTGTTTGAAAATTAGAACTGAACTGTAATTTTTCCCAAATAACAATCCATAACTCCAGGCAGTTAAGAAGTCAGTATGTCATTGGCTTACTTGATCTAAGCATAGTGATTGAATGGAGTTGTCATAACAAGGTACTTATTGCACTTAATAAATTTAAATGTATGTATTTCTTTTCCAATTTGTGACTAAAATCAATAAAAAAGTAGTGATTTCTTTTCCCTCACAAGTTTCACACAGCTTCTCTCTGAAACTTGCAAAAAAAAAGCTAGGTGAGAAATGCCTATTATCTAATTTCTATTCGAGTATGTTTCACTTTAGATGTCAAATAAAATGGAGGCTGCAAGAAATGCAAGACAAGTTATTTAAGTGTATAAATAAAATATTTGAAATATCTGTATGGTCTTTGTAGAAGTTCTAGTAAGAAACATGCAGGATAGGTTTTTAGCTTAGCTATACATTTTTGTCAGGAAGTTGCTAACATGTGAATATTTATGTTAGAACTAAAAGTACCCCTCTAACTGAAAAAAAAAAAAAAGGCCTGATGTGAACTATTAGTGACAACAATTCAACATAGTTGGACCTCTGATTGTTGCAGGTTTCTGATTTAAAAGCCTAGTCTTACAAACCTAGTCTTCTAATTTTCATAACTCACTTATTGCATATATGATTCCATAAAGTATTCTTCCCATCCCTGTAATAGTATTCTTTACTCTAATACCTTTCTTAACACAAACAGTACAAAAGGATAAAAATAAAGTTTAAAAATGTTCATCTTACCCCCCAATTTGGATTACCTAAACAAAAAGCCATTCTCACTTCTTTCTTATTATTGTAATCTACAAAGATGTGTAGACATAATTCTTTTGCAAGTAAGAAAACTTCTCTACAAGGTATCTTTCTACCATCACACACCATTATTAAATTTATTGGATTTTATAGTACTTTCTGTTTAATAAAAATATAAAGTATTTCATACTGATACCAGGATATTTAACTTAAGTTTTAAATTAAATAATATAATAAATAATTCCATATTTTAATAAAATCTTTAATATTTAGTGTCAAAATAAGACATTCATCTTTTGAGTCTACAAAGGAATACTAGAATTGCTAAATGAAATAATTATATGATAGCCAGGCAGTCTTGGTAACTTTCTTGGATTGGTCTCTTGTAGATGAGATGTTAAGAGCAGGGTCTTTGGTTTGGTTTCCCAACCCATTACATTAAAATAACTAGAGGCCTGGTGCACAAAATTCGTGCACAGGAGTGTGTGTCCCTCAGCCCAGCCTGCACCCTCTCCAATCTGGGACCCCTCAAGGGATGTCTGACTGCCCGATTAGGCCCAATTCTGGGAGGATCGGGCCTAAACAGGCAGTCAGACATCCCTCTCACAATCCAGGACTGCTGGCTCCCAACTGCTCACCTGCCTGCCTTCCTGATTGCCCCTAACTGTTTCTGCCTGCCAGCCTGATCACCACCTAACCACTCCCCTGCCAGCCTGATTGATGCCTAACTGCTCCCCTGCCAGCCTGTTTGCCCCTAACTGCCCTCCCCTGCAAGCCTAGTCACCCATAACTGCCCTCCCCTGCAGGTCTGGTCCCCCCCCAACTGCTCTCCCATGCAGGCCTGGGTCCCCCCCCCAAATGCCCTTCCCTGCAGGCCCGGTCGCCTCCAACTTCCCTCCTCTGCTGGCCTGGTCACCCCTAACTGCCCTCCCCTGCAGGCTTGATCGCCCCCAACTTCCCTCCCTTGCAGGCCTGGTCCCTCCCAACTGCCCTCCCCTGCTGGCCATCTTGTGGCAGCCATCTTGTGTCCACATGGGGGCAGCCATCTCTGACCACATGGGGGCAGCCATATTGGGTATTGGAGCAATGGTCAATTTGCATATTACTCTTTTATTAGATAGGATAGAGGCCTGGTGCACAGGTGGGGGCCAGCTGGTTTGCCCTAAAGGGTGTCCTGGATCAGGGTTGGGGTTCCCTTGGGGCATGGGGCAGCCTGGGTGAGGGGCCTGTGGTGGTTTGCAGGCCGGCCACACCTCCCGGAAATCCCAAGCAGAGGCCCTGGTATCTGGGATTTATTTATCTTCTATAATTGAAACTTTGTAGCCTTAAGTGGAGGCCTTGCAGGAAGCTTGGCTTCCTCCATTGCCTGGGAAACCCAAGCCTCCTGTTCACTCCTTGGCCACAGCCATTTTCGTTGGGATTTATTTATCTTCTATAATTGAAATTTTGTAGCCTTGAGCAAAGGCCAGGGCAGGTGGAAAGCCTGCTTCCTCCATCACTGGGGAAATCCAAGCCTCCTGCTCGCTCCATGGCCATGGCCATTTTTGTTGGGATTTATTTATTATCTATAATAGAAACTTTGTAGCCTTGAGTGGAGTCCAGGGCCCGCCAGAGTATGTGGGGAAGCTTGGCTTCTTACATTGCTGGGGAAAGCCAACCCTCCTGCTCGCTCCATGGCCATAGCCATCTTGGTTGGGTTAATTTGCATACTCACTTCTGATTGGCTGGTGGGCGTGGCTTGTGGGTGTAGCGGAGGTACAGTCAAATTGCATATTACTCTTTTATTAGATAGGATTTTTTGTTATTAAATTTTATGTTCTAGAGATCCTCTATGTTAAGGAATAGCTTTTGCAATATAATGCTGTGATTCAATATCTGGTTTGCTAACACAATCAGTGTTGGATGTTCCTAGCTCATGTGTGCCAAGATATAATAAGTCAGACCAATTTCTTAAAATAGGAGAATATATAGGCTTTATGAGGTAGTTCCCTAAAGGAGTCTGATGAGCCAGCCATGTTATGAATAGTTGTTATTGGACCTAGGATGACAGGGTTTTTGGGTCAGAGAGGTGGTGATTGAGACTTACATATGGGTAAAATGGGATAGTTTAAATATTGCCAATTGGTCCAAAATTTAAAATGGAGCAGAATTCTCTTTGAAATAGTTATCTGGGTAATGTTCAAAGAGAAAGACTAAGCAACTAGAACAAAGCAGGTGAAAATATTTTTCAATAGGATTATCTAGTGCTACAGTCTTGACCCTAAAAGTGTCACAATTTCTTTTCCAGAGCCTCTAAACTGCCAATAACACTAGCCAGTTCTTATCTAGGATCCAAGGTTCTAAGAGACCTTCTTAAACCAATATCAAATTTACAAGCTAATTATTTTGAAAGAACAGAATGGAGCTGAACAAAGTTGGAAATATTCTCTAGTCCAATGATATTCGAGAGCACTGATTTAGTTCTGTATTTTCTCCAAAAGAATCCCTATTAAGAGCCAAAAAACCTTATTGGATAGAATTAGGTCAGATTTTTTTTTCATTCTCACCAACATATCTGAACAAGATATCTGAACAAAATATCTGAACAAGAGGATTATTTTGTTCCTCTGACTTTATGTGAGATGAATCTTTTTTTTTCTGTAAATAGGCATATTTAAGAATTTTACTATATATTCTTTCAAAAAATGTCTGGGATTTACTTCAAATTAAACCAGTGAGATTAGGGGGCTTCATAATAAATCAGTCAGGTAGATGGGTACAGGGAGGAGTGAGGAAGAATATAAACGAAACAAAGTTGGCCACAAGAGAAACCAAGATGGTGGCATAAGGTAAACACCTAACTGTTGCCTACCACAACAATTTTGAAACTACAACTGGAAAACAGAGCGCACACCGTCCAGAACCACCGGAAAGCTGGCAGAGTGGGAAACCTACAACTAGAGAAAAAAAGAGAGGGGGACTCTGAGCCTCAGGAGCTGTGGAGGTGCGGAGATCCGTGAGTGCGGAAAAGGCGGGCGGCTGAATACGTAGCAGGCTTGCTAGCAGTGCGCAGAGAGGGAGGGCAGCAGACGCTGCATGGCTAGCTTTTTCGTTTGGGAGAAAAATAAAACCTCCGGTCTGCACTGAAATCCAGCTGCGGTTGGGGAGAAATTGGTCTGTTTGGCAGCGGGCGAGGCTTGAAAGCTGCCTTCTCTCAGAGGCGCGCAGCCATTGATTAGGGCACGGAAAAACCGACCCTCTTAGGGCGGCGCGGACGGAAACCAGGTTTGTCTGCGCCATTCTGAGACTCCGCCCCATCCAAGCTGAGCACAGCCCTCCCAGTGACTGGATTTCTCGTTCGGGAGAAAAACAAAACCTCTGGTCTGCACTGAAATCCAGCCTCAGCTGGGGAGAAACTGGTCTGTTAGGCAGTGGGAGAGGCTCAAAAGCTGCCTTCTCTCAGACGCGTGCAGCCATTAATTCGGGCACGGAGAAACCGCCCCTCTTAGGGCGGAGGAGACGGGAAACCAAGCTTGTCTGCACCACCCTGAGACTCTGCCCCATCTAAGCTGAGCACAGAAGCTCTCCCAGCGGAGACACTGCTGATCCTCACAGCCAACTGGCTTGCAGATCAATTCCCGCCAGTGATACCAATAATCCCAACCACTCTGAACTCCAGTTTCTGGGGACACGCGGGGGACCCAGACACCTACGGGACTCTTGGCCATTGGTCGGAGATTGAGAGTGACTTTTCTGTCGGTGTGGACGACACCAGATTTCAACCACTCTCATAAGGGACACATTCAAGAGGCAGACTCAGTGAGCACCAAAGCCCTACTGTGTCTCCAGCACAGCAATTCTTCCGTTATAGACACAGCAGGCCCTCACAACCAATTGGACCAGAGGTCAATTCCTCCCAGTGTACCAACAGCAATCAGGGCTTTTAACTACATCAAGACTTTCCACTCAGCCCACAAAGGGGAGTATTAAGAGCGACCACCTAGGGTGATTGGGGAAGCTGAGCTACCAGCCCCTATAGGTCACCGACCACACAAAGCCACTCCATCAACACAGGGAGGCAGCCAAAATGTGGAGACATCAAAGTATGTCACAAGTAGGAGAGATAGATGAAAGCAAACTAATGGACGACACAGTGTTCAGAACCACATTTATAAGGTTACTCAAGAATCTTCTAAAAACCGCTGAGAAACTTGAAGAGACCTTCAAGGACCTAAATGAGAATACCAAAAAAATGGAAAAGGACCAGTCAGAAATTATGCATACACTGTCTGAAATAAAGAATATACAGAGTAGACCACCGCACCCGAAGAGTCAAACCAAAGATCTGGAATATGAGGAAGAAAGAAACACCCAACCAGAGAGGCGGAAAGAAACAAGAATCCAAAAATTTGAGGATAGCATAAGGGGCCTCCGGGATGGCTTTAAGCGTACCAATATCTGAATTTTTGGGGTGCCAGAAGAGAGAGAGCAAGATACTGAAAACCTATTTGAAGAAATAATGACAGAAAACTTCCCCCACCTGGTGAAAGAAATAGACTTACAAGTTCAGGAAGCGCACAGGACCCCAAACAAGAGGAATCCAAAGAGGACCACACCAAGACACATCATAATTAAAATGCCAAGGGCAAAAGACAAAGAGAGAATCTTACAAGCAGCAAGAGAAAAACAGTTAGTTACCTACAAGGGAGCTCCCATACAACTGTCAGCTGATTTCTCAACAGAAACTATGCAGGCCAGATGGGAATGGCAAGAAATATTCAAAGTGATGAATAGCAAGAACCTACAACCCAGACTACTCTACCCAGCAAAGTTATCATTCAGAATTGAAGGGCAGATAAAGAGCTTCACAGATAAGAAAAAGCCAAAGGAGTTAATCACCACCAAACCATTATTATCTGAAATGCTGAAAGGTATTCTTTAAAAAGAGGAAAAAGAAGAAAAAAGTAAAGATAAAAATTATGAACAACAAATACATATCTATCAACAAGTGATTCTAAAAATCAAGTGAATTAAAAATCTGAGGAACAGAATAAACTGGTGAACATAATAGAATCAGAGGCATAGAATGGGAGTGGATTGATAATTCTCAGGGGGAAAGGGGTGTCTGTGTGGGGGGTATGGGAAGAGACTGGACAAAAATCATACACCTATGGATAAGGACAACGGGGGGGGGGGAAGCGGTGATGGGGAGATATGGGGGGAAAAGGAGAAATAATTGTAATAATCTGAACAATAAAGATTTATTAAAAAAAAAAAGTTGGCCACAAAATGATGACTGTTGAAGTTGGGTTGTGGCTACATACTGTAGAAGTTCATTATGTACTTCTATTTTTATATATGGTTGAAAATTTTCTGCAGTAAAAGTTATATAACATGTATCTATCATACTATATATTTTTTCTCAATCCTCACCCGCTATCATACATATATTTTCCCTCAATCCTCACCCAAGGACATGCTTAGGAAAAAGAAGGGGGTGGGGGAGAGAGAGAGAGAACCGAGGATTGAAACCGAAAACGAGGTATGTGCCCTGGCCAGGAATAGAACCATCAAACTAGCAACCTTTCTGTGCACAGGATGATGCCCAACTGACAGCTATCCCAGCTGGGCTCTATCATATGTATTTTTAAGGGTAGTTCAAGTTTCAAACTGGTGGTTGTCCTATATAAGCATGAGTTGAATTTAAGAGCTGTACCTGAATAACAATACCAATTGACAGGTAACAATATTTTCCTCTCCATCATGGTATAGGCCATTTAGAAGTGGAAATCAGTAAAATCCATTTCCACAAAATGGCCCTGAACTGTTCTGGGAAAATGCTTTTAAAATAATTACCAAGTTATTTCTTATGATGGTACTTTGACCTTTATTGTTAGGGTGAAATCTGTTTTGTCTTAAGACAGGCCTGTGCCAGTAACATTTGTATTTTTAAGACAATTTTCTGTTTGTAACATAAGCTAAATTTTCATTTGTTCTATCTTGAATGAGGTTTTCTAGACCCAATTTATAAGTGAAAGAAAATCCATCTATTTTTCTCCAGCTCCACTGTAACCACAAATAACTGGAATAATCTCTTTATATGGCCCTCTACTTCCTTCGGCTCCTCTACAAAGAGTCCTTACACAACTTCCACAGTGATCTTCAAAATGTAAATCATGTTACATATCCCCTTCCTTAAAACCGTCCAATGGCTTTCCATTTCAAATTCTCACAGGTTTCATCTCTCATCAGTCCCCCTTATCATGATCCAGCAAAAGCTGGTCCGCCTCAGGTTATTTGCATTTGTATATTTCTCTGCCTTGAATGCTATTCCACAGGATATTCATATGACCTGGCTCTTCTTACCACTCAAGTCTCAGCTCAAATGCCATGTCCATCACTATCTGTTTAAACAAAGTTGCCAAAGTGTACCAGAATCACACTGGGGATTTTTATCTTAACACCTTATTACTCTTATGGAGCTTACTAGAAATGCAGAATTGAAGGCCCCATCCCACACCTACTGAATCAGAATAAGTATTTTAATAAGATCCCTAGATAAACTTTATAGATATTAAAGCTTAAAAAAGCACTGGTCTAACATGTAATGACTAACATATTCTTTTTTGTTAGTGATCATTAAAAGACAATTAACCAAACTGACAGTCTTAAGCAACAGTGCTATACAGTATATTTAGGTACATGAATTCTACTGAATAACTAGTTTGAATATAGCAGATTATTTATGCTCATTTGCAGAAATCTTTCCCAAATATTTGATTTAATAGTTTTCCTTTAAAATGTATATTGCGGGAGAGACAGGAAGATGGCTGCCGATGGGAAGGCAGACTGCAAGAGAGAGTGTGAGTGAGAGAAGAAAGGGAGAGTGTATGGTCACATGGGGAGTGTTTGTTGGCGAGTTGAGGGACAGCTATACTCCAGGAGACTGTGGGGGATTGCTGGAAGGGGTTCCCTTGACCAGGCAGCCCCCACTGCTACTGGTTTCCCTCCTGGAGCGACAGGCTCAGATGCAGAGACCACACCATCTTGAACGGGAAAGTGGATGTTATCAGAAGCCTGCAAAGCCTAAGAATCTACAACTACAGCACCCAGCGAACAGCTGCGAAACCAAAAACACTGGTCCCCAAGTGGCGCAATCACACAGATTCAAAGGAGCTCTGCACCCCCTCATGAAAAGGTCAGATTTTGTCTGGGATAGTGAGGCCTGTGGTCCCAGCAGGAGAGAGGAACTTGCACTACGGGAGCTGAAGGATATGGGGAAGTCTGCGCCTAGAAAACTCTGCGGCCGTTGGGGCTGGCGTGATCCGTGCTTGTGGAAGGGGATCCGCAGGGCTGCTAACAGAAGGGAACTCTAAAAAGCAACCCATAGCTGAACTGGGTGCAAAAGGACAGCCTACAAATTTTAAAAGTGTGCTGGCTGCTTAGACCCAAGGGGAAAAAGACTGCACAGGCTTGCACGCAGCCCCGAAGTTTGCACACTTACTCTGGCTTTTTTGTTTTCTCTTTAAATCATTGCTTTTGATGACTAAGCCCAATACATAGGATCACCCAATTGGGAACACTCTAAGAGACTGCAGGGGAAAGTTGTTTTTGTGGAACCTGGGGATCAGAGCGGGGAATAACGATCAGAGAACCAGCTCTGGGGCAGCCCATTCCCCAAACCAGTATTAAGTGCCACAGGGAAAACAAAATCTAAACACTAGCTAGAGAGGATTCTATAAACCCGGAGGTCAATCCAGAAACACTGCCACCCACGGGTTTAATCACAAATTGACTCTTATGTAAACACAAATAAAGGAGTATAAGAAATAAAGACATACTGCCAGGTTGAAAATCAGGACTGTGGCTTACAACACTGAGGAGCAGTGGAATGCAGGGAACTTCAATATTATCCTGACTAGGAAACAGGTGTGCCAAACAGAACAGTAGAAGTGAATGACCTTCACTACTGCACATTTTTATTTTTATATTCATTTTTTACTTAAGAAACTAAATGGGTTTTTTTCCTCACTTGATTTTACCTTTTTAATTATTACATTTTTATTTTCAATCAGTATTATTACTAATACTATTTTACCTTTTTTTAAAAAAGTGTCATTTTATTTTCTCTTTATTTTCCTTTGGTTTAGTGTTCTACATTCTATTTTCATCTTTCCTTTAGCATCATTTTACTCTATCTCAAATTTACCTTTATGCCAACACTGTCTTCCTCACTTTTCCCCTTTTGTTATCCTGTTTCTCCTACTCTATTCCTGCTTTAGATTTTCCCTATTCCTTCTTTTTACCCCCTATTAACATTTAACCCTACTTATATATATATAATTTCCAATCCCCTGCTCCAAGTCCACATACACCTCTCTCTTTTCTTTCTTCACTATCCAAATTTTTTTCTCTCTGTCCTTTTGTTGTTGTTTGCTCGATTGTTGATTATATCAGTTTTTTTATGCTTGTGAGATTGTTTCACTTTTTTTGTTTTTTGCTTCTGTTTTCCCTCGCCTCGCTTAATAATAGTGGTTGTTTGTAGTTAGAATTCATCTCTGCTTATTTGTTGTTTGCATTTGTTGGGAATAGTGGCTGTTCTATTGGAGTTTTCTCCACATATAAATAGTTTTCTCCCCCTCTTCTTTCTTATTCTCTTTCTTTTCTCTCTTTTTTTTTTCCTTTTCCCGATTTCATTTTTCCATTCCTTTTTTTTCACTTCTTTTTTCTTTCTTATCCTCTAATTCGCCTTTCTCTGGTGGTCAACTTTATTGGGGTTATTAATATTGTGAATACATTTGTGTTCAGTGCCTTGTGCATCATGCCTTGTTGTATTGTATTTTGTGTCTTTAAATCAATGCAGGAGAGAGAGAACTACATAACCAGACAACCGGAGAAGAGAGATCATGGGGGGGGGGGGGGAGAGACAAAGAAACAGCCTGGTATGAAAGAAAAGCAGGCACCACCAGAAAAGGAAGTAAAGGAAATGGAGGCAAGCAACATGTCAGGGAAAAAATTCAAATAAACAGTCATAAGGTGGATGAAAGGAATGGAAGACAAATTCAACAATATGTGTAAGAACCAAGAGGAAATGAAGAACCAAGAAGAAATGAGAAATGACATTGCTGCTGTAAAGAACTCAATAGAAAGCATCAACAGTAGACTAGAAGAAGCAGAGGACCGCATCAGTGAGCTAGAAGACAATGTAGGAAAAAACACCCAAGTAGAGAAACTTTTAGAAAAAAAAAATTAAAAAGCAGGAGGAGAGTCTAAGGGGACTTTGGGAGAACAAGAAACAAAACAACATCTGCATAAGAGGGGTGAAAGAAGGAGAGGAAACTGAGCAAGGAATAGAAAACCTGTCTGAAGAAATAATGACAGAAAACTTCCCTGGCATAGGGAAGAAAAGCCCCACACAAATTGAAGAAGCTCACAGAGTCCCAAACAAAATGAACCCCAAAAGACCGACACCAAGGCACATTGTAATTAAAATGGCAAACACCAATGACAAAGTAAGAATCTTAAAAGAGGCCAGAGAGAGACAGAAAGTTACCTACAAAGGATCCCCCAATAGACCAGCGACTGATTTCTCAACAGAAACACATCAGGTAAGAAGGGAATGGAATGAAATATACAAAGTCATGCAAAGGAAGGGTCTCAATCCAAGAATACAGTACCCAGCAAGGCTATCAATCAAAACTGAAGGTGAAATCAGGAGCTTCACAGACAAAAAAGGACGAAGGGAGTTTATTACCACCAAATCAGCAATGCAAGAAATACTAAAGGGTCTGCTGTAAAAAGAAGAAATAGGAAGTGAAGAAGAAAAACAGGGGTAAAGAATAAAAATGGCGACAAACAAGTAACCTATCAATAATAACTTTAAATGTAAATGGAGTAAATACCCCAATCAAAAGACATAGGGTAACGGACTGAATAAGAAAGCATGACACATATATCTGTTGTATACAGGAAACCGGCCTCAGAAAAAAAACATGCACACAGACTGGGTGAAGGGATGGAAAAAGTTTTTTCAGGTGAATGGAAATAAAAAGCTGGGGTAGGAATACTTATATCTGACAAATTAGATCTCAAAGTGAAGGACATAAAAAGAAATAAGGAAGACCACTTCATAATACTAAAGGGAGCAATCCAACAAGAATAAATAATTCTGGTAAACATATCCGCACTGATACAGGAGCACCCATATACATGAAAAAACTCCTGGAGGACATCAAGGGAGAGACTGAAAGCAATACAATCATAGTAGGGGACTTTAATACCCCACTATCACCATTGGACAAATTCTCTAAACAAAAAATCACCAAAGAAACAGCAATCCTAAATGACTCACTAGACCAGATGGAATTATTTGACATCTTCAGAACATTTCACCCCAAAGCCACAGAATATACATTCTTCTCAAGTGCACATGGGTCATTTTCAAAGATAGACCAGATATAGGGTCACAGGCAAAGTCTCTTCAATTTCAAGAAGATAGAAATCATATCAAGCATCTTCTCAGATCACAATGGCATAAAACTGGAAATCAACTACAATAAAAACAATCCAAAAAAATCAAACACATGGAGACTAAATAGCATGCTATTAAACAATGACTGGGTTACCAGAGAGATCAAGGAAGAAATAAAAAACATCATGGCAACAAATGACAATGAAAAATCAACAATCCAAAATCTATGGGACACAGGGAAAGCAGTCTTGAGAGGGAAGTTCATAGCTCTACAAGCCTACAGCAAAAAAACAAGATACAATAGTAATAAATTACCTAACCCTACAACTCAAAGAGAAAGAGAGCAACAAGAAAAGCCCAGTGTAAGCAGAAGGAAGGAAATCATAAAGATCAGAGCGGAGATAAATGACATAGAGACCAAAAAAACAATACAAAAGATCAACAAAACCAGGAGCTGGTTCTTTGAAAGGATAAAGAAGATTGATGAACCTCTAGCCAGGCTCACCAAGAAACAAAGATAGAAGACACAAATAAACAAAATCAGAAATGAAAGAGGGAAATAACAACAGGCCCTACAGAAATACAAAGAACTGTTAAAAAATACTATGAACAACTCTATTCCAATAAACTGGGTAACCTGGAGGAAATGGACATATTCCTAGAAAAATACAACCTTCCAAAACTCAATCAGGAAGAATATAAATATCTCAATAGGCCAATAACTATGGAAGAAATTGAAGCAGTCATCAAAAATCTTCCAACAAACAAAAGCCCAGGGCCAGATGGATTTACAGGGGAGACTTACCAAACATTTAAAGAAGAACTGAAACCTATCCTCCTCAGACTATTCCAAAAAAATTCAAGAGGAAGGAACATTTCCAAACTCATTTTATGAAGCCAGCGTCACCATAATACCATAACCAATGAAGACAACACAATGAAAGAGAATTACAGGCCAATATCTCTCATGAACATAGATGCCAAAATGCTCAACAAAATTCTAGCAAATCGGATAAAACAGTACATCAGAAAGATCATACACCATGACCAAGTAGGATTTATCCCAGGGATGCAAGGATGGTACAATATCTGCAAATCAATAAATGTGATACATCACATAAACAAATTTAGAGATAAAAATCAGTCATATCAATTGATGCAGAAAAAGCATTTGACAAAATCCAACACCCTTTCTTGATAAAAACTCTCAGCAATGTGGGAACAGAAGGATCATACCTCAATATAATAAAAGCCATATATGATAAACCTACAGCCAACATCATTCTCAATGGTCAGAAACTAAAACCATTTCCCCTAAGAACAGGAACAAGACAGGGATGCCCACTCTCACCACTCCTGTTCGACATAGTACTGGAAGTATTAGGCATTGCAATTAGACAAGAAGAAATAAAAGCCATCCAAATTGGAAAAGAGGAAGTAATACTGTCCTTATTTGCAGATGTCATGATATTGTATGTAAAAAAAACCTTAAAGTCTCCATCAAAAAAATTTAGACTTAATAAATGAATTTGGTAATGTGGCAGTATACAAAATTAACGCCAAGACATCTATGGCATTTCTATACACCAATAATGAACTTACAGAAAGAGAGACTAAAAAAGCAATCCCATTTACCATGGCACCAAAAAAATTAAGATACCTAGGAATAAACTTGACTAAGGAGGTAAAAGACCTATACGCGAAAAACTACAGGACACTGAAAAAAGAGATAGAGGAAGACATAAACAGATGGAAGAGCATACCATGTTCATGTATTGGTAGAATCACCATTATTAAAATGTCCATACTACCCAAAGCAATCTCTAGATTCAATGCACTCCCCATTAAAATACCAATGGCATATTTCACAGACATAGAAAGAACTCTCCAAAAATTCATCTGGAATGAAAAAAGACCCCGAATAGCCACAGCAATCCTGAGAAAGAAGAACAAAGTAGGTGGGATCTCAATTCCAGATTTTAAGCTGTATTACAAAGCCACTGTTCTCAAAACAGCCTGGTACTGGCACAAGAACAGACATATAGACCAATAGAATAGAATAGAGAACCCAGATATCGACCCAAACACTATACTCAATTAATATTTTACAAAGAAGGCATGAACATACAATGGAGTCAAGACTGTCTCTTCAATAAATGGTGTTGGGAAAACTGGACAGATACATGCAAAAAAATGAAACTAGACCACCAACTGACACCATACACAAAAATAAACTCCAAATGGATACAGGACTTAAAAATAAGATGGGAAACCATAAAAATACTAGAGGAATCCACAGGCAGCAAAATCTCAGACATATGCTGAAGCAATTTCTTCACAGATACCGCTCCAAGGGCAATGGAAACTAAAGAGAAAATAAACAAATGGGACTACATCAAAATAAAAAGCTTTTGCACAGCAAAAGAAACCATCAACAAAACAACAAGAAAGCCCACTGTGTGGGAGAGCATATTTGCCAATGTTTGTTATCACTGATAAAGGTTTACTCTCCAACATTTACAGGGAACTTATACAACTTAATAAAAGGAAGATAAATGATCCAATAAAAAATGGACAACGGACCTAAATAGGATCTTTTCGAAAGAAGACAGAAGGGAGGCCAAGAGACACATGAAAACATTCTCAAAGAAACTAATTATCCGAGAGATGCATATAAAAACAACAATGCGGTACCATCTCACACCTGTCAGAATGGCTATCATCAACAAATCAACAAAGGACAAGTGCTGGTGAGGATGCAGAGAAAAAGGAACCCTCGTGCACTGTTGGTGGGAATGCAGACTGGTGCAGCCACTGTGGAGAACAGTATGGAGTTTCCTCAAAAAACTGAAAATGGAACTCTCATTTGACCCAGTGATCCCACTTCTAGGAATATATCCCAAGAAACTAGAAACACCAATCGAAAGGATATATGCACCCCTATGTTCATAGCAGCACAATTCACCATAGCAAAGATTTGGAAACAGCCTAAATGCCCATCAGCAGATGAGTGGATTAGAAAACTATGGTACATCTACACAATGGAATACTATGCTGCTACAAAAAAGAAGGAATTCTTAGCATTTGTATCAGCATGGATGGATCTGGAGAGCATTATGCTAAGTGAAATAAGCCAGGCAATGAAAGAAAACTACCACATGATCTCACTCGTTTATGGAAAATAAAAACCATTATAATGTGATGAACAAAAAGATAGATACAGAGGCAGTAAAGCATTGAATAGACTGTCAAATTACAGCGGGAAGGCTGGGGAGTGTTAGGAGTGGGGGAAAGAGATCAACCGAAGGACTTGTATGCATGCATATAAGCACAACCAATGGACACAAGACACTGGGGGTGTGGGATGAGGGCATGTGACAGGGGGGTAGGGGAGCCTAGGGGAAGGTCAATGGGGGAAAAAAAGGAGATATATGTACTACTATATATAATACCTTAAACAATAAAATAAATAAATATATAAAAAATAAAATGTATATTGCTCTATTAGGAACATAATTTTAGATTCATTTCTCAGGATTGTGTTACTTAAGCAGTTTAAGAATATTTCGTTGTCTCTATAATATTAAATATCAAGTCTTAAGATGGGCACTTTTATAGCATTCTGTCATAGTTTTATCAAAAATTTATGTTTTTGAGGAATAATCATGTCATAATCATTACAATTCTTTAAATTCTTAACTTGTATTGTTGCTAATGCTCAAAATTCTACATGTTAATCTGCAGATCAAATGGCCTAAGAGCAACTTTAATTGAAAAGTCTCTTAATAAAGAATGAACATTACAGCAATAAATTTTACAACCTTGAAGTGCAATAAATGCTTTTTATTGTATGCTCATTTCAATGAGTAACATTTAGAAATAATCCCACGTAACAGAGACAATCTTATTTTACAGCGTGTACATCATTTACAGTCACATAACACACAATTTTAGATTTTCCAAATTTAATATTCTGAAGTTAAGAAAGATAAAAAATTTATTCTCAAGAAACTGATTCTTATCTGGTGCAAAAACAGAAAGGTGAACATTAGTTGAAATACAAAGCCACAATATAGCATGAAGTAAAATTACATTTTAATAATGTTGAACAGCTGAGTATAAACATGAAGCAACTAAAACTTAAAAGTACACATCATATGCAATACATTTATGAACAGAATTTCATTAAATTTCCTTAAACCAGCTTTTTATATTAAGCGCCATTTTGATTTCCAGCATGCTAACACAAAGCGTTGTTAAAGGGATGCATATTTTAAGTTTATACACTGTAAACTGAATATCCACTTCTGAATTCTATTGGCAGCACAGTGTTTTGTTAAATATTGCATAAACACTGCCTCATATTGAAAATGCATGTTAATTATATGGTATATATATATATATATATATGTATATATATATATATATATATATAGATTTTAAAAATCAAAATTTTCAAGAATGGCATAAAATTGCACCTTTAAACATTAGAGCAAGTAAGGCTAGAACCATCACACTTGCTGTCCTAAAAAAAACACACACAAAAAAAACCACTAAACATTATCATCTTTAAGAAAACTGTTCTCTCAATTTAATCTTTAGATCATTAAGAAATATAGTGCTAACTTTGCAACACTACTGGTTGCATTCGTTTTAGAAAGCCATATTTGACTCAAATATATGCTTGTCATATCTGCCATACTGAACAATAATCAACTCAAACAGCATAAAAAAGGGAACTTTAATCCTTAGACTTCAGCACAGAATGCTATATTTTAAACATCCTATCCTGTGATAAAATTTTAGCAGCTCTGAAATTCTTTTTAATATTATTGAAATTAATCTAATCTGATTTTCAATGAAAGTTATTTTAATGAATAGATAAACTTTTAGATTTCTGAAATTCAATTTCCAGGTACCATATAAAAGGCTCAATGACAAAATGCCTGATGGATGACTGCATTTTATTTCCCACCCCATTTCTAAAATTGCATAAAAGTGAGGTTTGTCATAGCAAAGCATTGCTAAACTCCTAAATTATATAAGATTTTTTTCAGAATCATGTCTCTAGTATGATCAGCCAAATAAAGTCATCGTCTTTGCTCTTCCCTTCTGTAGTTTATGCATAGAATCCTATTAAATTGACACTTAATAGGTTTTTCTACAATCATTCTATGGTACGTCTTAAATTCTTTAAGTAATTTTCAAAGGGTTATGGGATACCTTGTCAATTCAAATGTTTTTAATACAAAGAATGTAAAGTTATGATTTAATATCAAGTTCGTAACCAGATGAAAAAGTTTATGAAGTTTTACTGCCATGTGGCATATCATATTTTCCAGAGTTTGTTTCTTTATATTGGTCTTATTACATAAGAGCTTCCTTGTGGTGCCTCATAATATGCTGATTTTTTTCTGATGGTCTTCGGAATCCCTTTTTGCAGAATTCACACCTGTGCGGATAGTCTTTTGTATGTATTGATATCACATGTCGTTTAAAGCCAGATGCATCTGTTGTACTGTACTCACAATACTCACATTGGTAAATCTTCCTTCCAGTGTGGGTCTTCATATGCTTTTTAAGCTCGTTTTGTTGTCTGAACCCTCTCTTGCACCTTTTACACTTCAATGACTGATCCTTAGTATGAACTGAAAGGATATGACCACTAAGAATAAATGGATCTGATGTTTTAAAGTCACAGTGCCTACACTGATGAATCTTCCTACCCTTATGGATATCACTATGCTTTTTGAGCTCAGAAGGACGATGGAAACCTTTATCACAGACCTCACATTTGTGAGGAAAATCCTTAGTGTGGACAGATATGATGTGCCGCTTTAGGTCACTTGAGTTGGTGCTCTTATGGTCACAATGAGGACACTGGTGTGTCTTATGTCCTTGAAACAAGTCCAGATGGCGTTGAAGCTCCCTTTCATCACCAAATGCTTGGGGACAATGCTCACATTTATATGGCAAATTGTTACCATGCTTAGACTTAATGTGAGTTTTCAGATTTGATTGATCTGCACACCTGAAAACACAATACTGACATTGATATGGCTTCTCACCAGTATGGGTTCTCATGTGTTTTTTGAGTTCAGAAGGATGTCGAAAGCCCTTCCCACACTCAACGCAAACATGTGGAAAATTCTTGCTGTGAACAGCCAGTAAATGTCTGTTTAATAGTCCTTGTTCTGCAGTTTCATAGTCACAGTATTTGCATTTGTGCATCTTCGGCTCCTTATCTCTTAGTATAAGTTTATTTGAACTCAGTGGACTAGCCTCTCTGTATCTTCGTGTATATTCTGTAAATTCATGGGTTTTGTCAACTTTGTTTATAAGCTTATGGCTTTCTAAGTGGTTATGGAAACTCACTTTCTTGTTAGTTGTAAAGTCACAATCTGTACACTGATATTTTTTTCTCATCAAATGATCAGGATGATTCTTCATGTGTCTTTTCAAGAATCCCCTTGATTTAAACTTTTTTGTGCAAATATGGCAAGGGTATACTGTCAAGGGCTGTCCATCAGGGCCTATTATAACAGCTAGATTAAAAAAATAGGGAAGTTGTGACATTTAGCCAAACTGTTTAAAAATATTTTACAACAAAACACCAAAATTAGCCAATAATCATACTGTGAGAACTATACTAGTGGGATAAAATCTTCTAAGATAAAATGCACATTAAAAGCAATTTATGATAAAGTAGCCCACTAAAAATTAATGAGCAGCACTCTGCTATATATTATTCATCTGCCAAAATACTATATCACATGCATTTGTAAACTAGAAACAGGCACCCTTTATTGTTAAACCAACCTGACAATTCCCTTTCAAACACCATTTGGGTAAAGAACAAACAATTATAATTTTATTAAGTACAAGTCAAACACATTTAAAGAAACACAACTATTTAGATCAAACACAAACAGGTATGTAGGAGTAGAGCTATACCATATACAACTGATATTTTCTTCAGTTACAAAAAAAATAACTCCAATTTTCAAATTATTATAATATTAACAAAGCAAAGTATTAGTATTTTACCTGTTTGCCACTGCCTCATTTCTCCTCTTCTCCTCTTCTTGGCTTTTTGTTTAAGTACTTTATTTGTATTAATGCTATCACAAATTTGAAGGTACTGTGCTGCTGTACTACTTCTGTTTTCTAATGTTGAGTCCAAAGTATTTCCTGAAAAATTGATACACAATTAAACTACATATATTTATACATTTTTGGATTTTGTTAGATGAATTACAAGAGATGACATGGCATCAAGTTGCCCTTACGGTACTGAATTTAACACTGTGGTATTACATTTCACAAAGTATACCTATGCTATCCTCTTTTACAGTCTTACATAAACACACAAGCTTATGCAAACACTTTAAATAAGATATTACATGAAATTAATTTTAAAACATCCCAATTTATTATCCTAAAGGAATAAACTGATAAGGTGAATGTAATATAAAAAGTTGTTATGACCCTAAACAAAATCTTGGCATCAGATCAATTTATCACCAATGAAGGCTGATGAAATTAAAGAGATTTAGAAAAGAAATACATGTGTCAGTGAACCTATATAGACATGGTGACTATGTGTAACACATAACAAACACCTTTTATATATAAGCTTTAGAATAGTTTATTTGATGTGAAAAGTATTAAAATGGATTTTAAGATAGCTGTGGCAGGCAATTTACCACAATGTCAGTGTGATCAGTGTATACAGAATAAAGCACTGAATAAAATCTCAGTTCTCACAAATCTGTTGTGTTATGCAATTTAGTTTAAAAATCTAGACCTACAAAACTCTTTAGATTATATGCTGTAATTTTTGCCTCTCATCAATTCCTCTGAAATCTACATTTCAATATACTCAAATACCACCTAAGGGTAAAAATGGAATAGACATACACTTTATCATAAGAAAAAGTCTCTTTGCTTAAGAAAAGAAAATGAACTATTAACCATGGTATAACACTACATAGAGTGTGTTAAAATAACAAAAAATTAAGCTGACACATGGGTTTTATGTAACAATTACATAAATCTACTGGCTGTGATAAAAAAATTTGAAAATAGTTTTGCCCCAAAGAAGATATTAACAAATAGTTGATATCATGGACAATTTTTACACTTCTGGCAAAATAAGTTATATATTTTTTCCATAGCAGTCTTTTATAAAGCATGTGGTAAGTTGCCTGGTATTTGTATTTTAAGTAAATGTAAATTAACTGCACTCACAGAATAATACAAATTATTTATTTATCTAATAAATAGGCAAATTCCTATGTAACTAATTAGATATGGTCAGGCAAGTAAAAGCCCAAAAAAATGTCTGTACACATCTATACTAATAATAGAAGAATATGCAAATTGGCCAGGATGCCGTAACATAACAACCGAACAGCAGGGACCTGAGGCTGCATGGCGCCTGGCGGGGGACCTCAGACTGTGCATCCCCCCCCCCCGGCCCAGCTGGGCTTGACGGGGAACTCAGGTCATGCCCCTCGCCCAGTGGGGCTTGACTGGGGACCTCAGGCCACGGCCCCCGCCCCATTGCCGGGCCGAGGGACCTCAGGCCAGGGAACCTCAGGCTGCGCCAAGGGATCTGAGGCTACACCCTCCACCTGGCGGGGCTTGACGGGAGCACCTGAGGCTGCACCCCCCACCCAGCACCGGGCCGGAGGACCTGAGGCTGCACTCCCAACCTGGAGGGGATTAACAGGGGTGGGGCCAGCCAGGTGAGTCTCACCCAATGGGGGTGGGGCCGTTCAGGTTTGGGACTCCTGTGTTTTCGAAGCCCGTGTGGGTGGCGGGCAGGGACTTGACTCTAGGTCCCACGGGACACCCCAGACTCTGGCAGGAGGGAGATTTTCATATACATTTTACTAATTTCCTTTCATCTCTGACAATTATATTATAGAGAAAGGGCAAATAGCAATATTAAAATATTTTCTCTAATTAATTCCCTTTTAATGTGCACGAATTTTATGCACCGGGCCACTAGTAAACTAATAACTCTTCATCTGCCAAATAGTATACAAAATTGGCTATTTGACTTACAACTCACATATAAAGCTCTCTCACCTGATGCTTGACAATCTTCATACCTTCTTGAAACTCTTCTTTCATCTACTAAAAAAAAAGAATAATTAAAAACTGATATGTTGAATATAATAATTACTAGCAGATCACATCTTAATCTACAAAATCTTACTCTGACCACCATTCCTTGAATTAAATTTTGTTGTTTACTTCTTCCACTCCCATAGATTAGATAATTTCACAGACTGAAAATAAGGCCTGCTGTCAGCATCCTTGGAACTGTTAATGTCCAGAAAAATTTTACTTTCTAAATAAAAACTGGTTAGATAATTCTGCAGAGTACCCTTAAAATTGAAGATTTTCAATGAAAGACTCTTGAATGAATAAACCTTTAGAAAAACCAAGTTAAGATAAATTAATACATTTGAACAAAATTTTTCAGAATATACATGGACCATCTTGTAAATTAAGTAGGAACAAAATAAAATAGAAGAAAAAATAACTTGATAAATTTATTTTATTACCTGGACTTTTGTTCTTTTTCAAAACCTCAAAATCTTATTATTTGTGGTGTTAAAACATGAAAATACAATTTCCAAAATAGGAAGGATCAATTTTCAAAGGCTATCCCTATTTTAGAAAAATTAAAAAATTTTATGGCACTTACTTATATAGGTAGGACTTAAAATAAATTGTGCTATTTGAAAAGCACAATGCATTAAGCAAAGTTTGTTTTAAATAGCACAATATATTTGGTAGGAAAATCATGTAGGTAACTAGAGATGAATCAATCTAGAGCAAAACATCCTATCTAATAAAAAAGTAATATGCAGATTGACCATCACTCCAACACACACGATGGCTGCCCCCATGTGGACAAAGATCCTGCCCCCATGTGGACACAAGATGGCCACCACAAGATGGCCAGCAAGGGAGGGCAGTTGGGAGGGACAAGGCCTGCAAGGGAGGCCAGTTATGGGTGATCCAGCCATCAGAGGAGGGCAGCTGGGAGGGACCAGGCCTGCAAAGGAGGGCTGTTGGGGGCGATCAAGCCTGCAGGGGAGGGCAGTTAGGGGCGACCAGGCCTGCAGGGAAGAGCAGTTAGGCATCAATCAGGCTGGCAGGGGAGAGCAGTTGTGGGGGACCAGGCCTGCAGGGGAGGGCAGTTAGGGGTGACCAGGCCTGAAGGGGAGGACAGTTAGGCATCAATCAGGCTGGAAGGGGAGTGGTTAGGGCGTGATCAGGCTGGCAGGCAGAAGCGGTTAGGGGCAATCAGGAAGGCAGGCAAGCGAGCAGTTGGGAGCCAGCAGTCCTGGATTGTGAGAGGGATGTCCTACTGCCCGTTTAGGTGGGATCGGGCCTAAATGGGCAGTCGGACATCCCTTGAGGGGTCCCAGATTGGAGAGGGTGCAGGTTGGGCTGAGGGACACACCCCTCCCCATGTAAGAATTTCGTGCACCGGGCCTCTAGTCTATAATAATAAAAGTGTAATATGCATATCGACCAAACGGCCCAACAGCGGAACAACCATTGAGATGAAGTTGGGGCTGCAAGGGCTGAGCCCCTTGCATGAATTTCGTGCATTGGGCCTCTAGTTTTATAATATAGCCAATTCATAAAGGGTATTATCACAGCATATTTAATGACTTAAAGGCTGATCAAATAGATATGTTATGTACTTATCAGGTGAAAAAATGCCAGTGTCCTACCATATGCCACAGCCCAGGCAACAGGGGCAATTGTTTTATTAACATCAGAGTCCTCAAGATCAGTTTCAGGGAGATAAGTTCCTTCCTCTTCCCCTACAATGACTTCCATATAAACTTCATCTGCTATTTCAGCACAACCTAAATTTTAGAAATAACTGCTTGTTTATAACCCTAAATATTTAATAAATGGGTAAAAATTCCAAACAATTTAAATCCTTTAAATTTCATTATTTCAATTTGGTTAATTTAAAAATTACAATAGGCAATTTAGAAACTAGTGCCACTGGGAGAAAATAATTTATCAAAATTAATTTTATCCTCTTAGAACCTAGTCCTATAAAAATGGCTTTTAGATTATATAAAATATGTGTGCTTGAAATATACTGACTGATTTTATAGTCCATTGGCATAACTATATTAAAAAGATTGTATTCCATAATTCTGCCTGATAGTTCTTTGGAACTCAGAAAGCATTTCCCCTAGCATCAATACTAGAAAAGTGGTCCGTGATATCTCACATATTGCAACTCACATACGGTACTGTATATTCAATGAAAAATGGTCAAAAATATTAATAATGAAAACATTTTAAAGTCATATATATAAAACATATTACATGTCATATATATATTGTTGGTGCTCAAGAATATGTGGATGCCCTTTAAGTCAAAAGACAGGATTTTCTGAGACTTTATTAAAGGAAAAAAGCAATAAATGAGATTCATTTTTTAAAATATAGTATTGATGTAAAAAATTTAAACTAAGAAGGTCAATTAGTATATTTTATGTGAAAGAATCCATTTATATTTAAGCTGTTAAATAGAAAATTGCCTTGGATTTATGCTTTTCCTTTCATTCACATAATGAGATCTTCTATTCACTATAGAAGAAACAAGGGACATATGTGGGGGAAAAGTGCTCCTCTTCTTCTCAGTTTCTGTTCTTTCAATTAACCAGAAAGAGTCACTGGTGTAAGTTACCCAGATTCCCATGGAATTCTGCAATCAGGTAACCTAATTCTCCATCTCCCACCTTCTACTGTGCCCCTTTACTTACCAATGATGAAAAAATAAAAATAAAGAATTTAGAGACAAAATAGAAATTATTTCATTTAACTCTCTACTTCTCCAATCAAATACTTTAGACGGATTTGTTTTAATATTTTCAGGTGTAGTATATTATTCATTTTTTGGGATTGGAATCCAGGTCCCCATGGCTTTTAAGGAAAGGAAATTTGAGGAGTGGGGATCAAAATGCAGTATAGGTAAAGATGGGTACTGTCAAGGTAATGCACTTAAGTGGAGGCTCTTGCCCTTCTAGGGCAAAACAAAGTAGTTTTTGTCTCAGTATGATAAGAAGACAGAAGAAGCCTTAGGGAAGGGCTGCATTCCTACAAAGAGGAGAGGAGAAAGTAGGCAAAGAATAGAATGTCTTCATAAGAAAATGGCAGGAAAGGAAATCTGAGGATCTTTTATCACTCTGTGGTACTCAGCCCTAATAAGCCTTAAGTAGCAACTACTTGGAGACTATCAAAGGCATCATAAGTAAAGATCCTGGCAGCTTGACTTGGAAAAATACTTACTCAACTAATCCCTCAGGGATAGTAGGCAAACAATCAGTTTCCCCTTCCACTGCTAAATCCAGATAAAGGCCAAGAACACTGGTAGTAGAGTG
Source organism: Eptesicus fuscus (assembly GCF_027574615.1). Lineage (NCBI taxonomy): Eukaryota > Metazoa > Chordata > Mammalia > Chiroptera > Vespertilionidae > Eptesicus > Eptesicus fuscus. Next base: position 31,174,409 of record NC_072473.1, read on the forward strand.
ATAGATAGGAATTCAAATCATACCTTCCTCACTTAATATTGGAAAGACCTTGGGTAATTACTTAACTTCCTTGAACATTTTTTTCCTGTATAAAATAGGGATAATACCACCTACTTCATAGATGAGGTGTGAGAATTAAATGAGATAATATACACATGACATATCCATTAACACAGAGAAAGTAGATTCTCCGTAATTCCCTGTATCTTTGTGGGTTCTACTGAAGCCAGCAACAGTATATTGCTGATCTCTGTATCCCTGGTATCTGGACATAGTATTTCATATTTGCTAATTTGAACAATACATGTATGCATGAATGGTCAAAAGGACCCTTCCCATTTAAATTATTTTAGCAAAGGGTCTAGCTTATTTTAGTGACATTTTTTCCTATATAGTGCTTGTATTCCTGGGAATACTTTATTTTTTAAAAGAATGTATAATGGCTACTAATAAGTTACTCTAGTGCTCTTTTGTTCTTACTGATATCATCTTCTTCTTGAGAAGAATCTTTAACCGCCATGTAAACCATCTTCTCCCGTTGCATTCGGCTCTGGTCAAGCACTCCAGCTACAGAATGTCCATTGGTGTACTCACTCTCTGTGACAATTTCTGTTCCACCTTAAAAAATTAAAACACATATCAAAATAGAGAAGTATCATGGAATAATTTCTTAAATTAATAAGGAGAATATAATAAATATTTTTCTTTAGAAAAATATTCTTCCAAAATATTCCAATATAAGTTTCTAAATGTCAAGAAAATTTTCTTATAATTTACAGTTTAACTTTTTATACATCACTGACAAGTAACAAATACAACACATCACACCTATACGCCAAGCATTCTATAAGATATTTACATGCATTTACCCATTTAATCTTCACAAAAGGCCTATGAGGTAGTTATTATCATTATGGCTTACTTTATGGATGAGAACACTAAGGCAGAAGGAGGTTAAGTAAATCACAAAAGGCCACTCAGCTAACTGGCAGAACTAGCACTGAAATCCAAGCAGGCTACCCTTAAATACTCATTATAATTTTCACCAATAAACTAAATCCTCTCCACTCATTTGTTTTAATATTTCAACTGTAATATTCTACTGTTTGAGAGTCTAAGTATGATATATTCTGAATTCGTTTTATATTTCATACACATTTTTATATTCCATCCCCAAAGAAACCTATAAAAAATCTGTACTTCAGTCAATTTTAGTATAGTTTCTAGAAAAGATAATAAGTTCTAATTATTGAATATTAGAGCAACAAACTATCTTTGTACCTATTTCAACATCATCTTCAGCCTCAGCTTTAAATATATACACTTTTATTACTTCTGAACCAAATCCATCTTCTTTAACATCTTGTGAACCATCACTGCCGATTTTTAATGGTGTGTTCCCCATATGCTCCAATTTTCCCCCAACATCATCCACTGTAAAATATAAAAAGGTATAGATCTCAGTCAAAAAGTAACACTGACATTGAGTGGGTGTTAAGCTTAAGTGCAACAAGAAATAGCATGTTAACCACCTACCCACTGTATTCACTTAATGACCTATTATACAACCATTAAAAGTGGCATGTTTCATGAAAAAAAGGTGTACAACAGATATATTGCATGGTGATCACAATTATATAAAAACCTATTCACAGATTTCAATTTACATACATATATATATATATACATACATATATATATATATACATACATATGTATATATATCCTACCTAATAATAGACAAATATGCAAATTGACCGCACCTTTGCTACACCCAAGCCACGCCCACAACTAATCAGGACCAAGTATGCAAATTACCCCAACAAAGATGACGGCTAATTTGCATATCAAGACAGCATAGAAAGAAGCCAAGAGCTGCAGAAGGGAGCAAAGCTGCGGAGAAGCAAGCAAGCCGGGGGGGTGGTGGGGGAGGGAGGAGAAGGGAGGAGCGGAGGCGGGGCTGGGGGAGAAGGGAGAAAAGCAGGCTGGCTGGCAGAGAAGGCAGGCTGGGGGACAAGGGAGGAGTGGAGGCGGGGCCGGGGGAGAAGGGAGAAAAGCAGGCGGGCTGGGGAATAAGGGAGGAGCGGAGGCGGGGCCAGGGGAGAAGGGAAAAGCAGGAAACCCTATTGCAGGATTTTTCCTGCAACGGGAACACTAGTATACATATAACATTCAATAACTATATAGCTTTAATTAAAATGGTTTGGGAAAGATAAAATAATCTTCCTTCAAATTCAACATTTTAAGTTAAATTTAATAACATAAAAGTTAGAACATACTGATAAGTGTGAGGTGATACCTCATTGTTATTTTAATTTGCATCTCTCAGATGATTAGTGACTGAGCTTTTTTTCATATGCGTCTTGACCACCTATATGTCCACTTTGGAGAACTGTCTATTTAGGTCCTTTGCCCATTTTTTAATTGTTTGTCTTCCTTTTGTTAAGTTTTATGAATTCATTACATATTTTGGAAATTAACTGCGTATCAGATGCATCATTGTCAAATATGTTCTCCTCTGCAGTGGGCTCCCTTTTCATTTTGTCAATTTTTTTTTTCCTGTGCAGAACCGTTTTATTTTGACGTAGTCTCATTTGTTTATTTTCTCCTTAGTTTCCCTTGCCCTAAGAGATGTACTCTGTCAGAATGGCCATCATCAACAAATGACAAGTACTGGTGAGGATGTGAAGAAAAAGGAACTCTATTACCCTGCTGGTCGGAATGCAGATTGGTATAGCCACTATGGAAAACAGTAAGGAATTTGGTCAAAAATGTAAAAATGGAACTGTCATTTGACCCAGTGATCCCACTTCTGGGAATATATCCTGAAAAAAACATGAAACACCAACCAGAAAGAATATATGCACCTCTATATGCAGCACAATTTACAATAGCTAATATCTGGAAACAGCCCAAATGCCCATCAATAGATGAGTAGATTAAAAAAGCTGTGGTACATTTATACCATGGAATACTATGTAGCTGTGAAAAAGAAGGATTTCTTACCATTTGAGGCAGCATGGAAGGACCTGGAGAGTATTATTTTAAGCAAAATGAGCCAGACAGAGAAATACAAGTATCATATGACCTCATCACATGTGGAATCTAATGAACAAATTAAACTGATGAACAAAATAGATCCAGAGACACAGAAGCATGAAACAGATTGACGAATCTCAGAAGGAAGGCAGGGGTGGATAATGGGGTGAGATTAACTGGGAAACTTATATGCATATATGCATAGCCCATAGACAGAAACAATAGTGTGGTGAAGGCCTGGGAGGGCCAGGTATAGGGTGTATCAGGTCAATGCGGAGAAAAAAGAGGAGGGGACATCTGGAATACTCTCAACAATAAAGATAAAATTTTAAAAAAGTAGTGGTCATAAAATATGCTCACATAAAAATTCCCAAATCTAAAAAGCTGTATTTCTAAAACCAACTAACATATGAAATTTAGGATTGGAAAACAAGAGGGAACACAGAAAATACCTGAATGATTTTATAAAAAGGGTTTTTCAGAAGTCATTACAAAATAAAATCTTAGTACATATCTTAATTTTTGCTGATTCAATGGAAGGCAACTTCAAACCAGAAATTTGGTACATTTCTAGATTTACCAACATATGCTATACTTCAAAATCTTATACATAGGTAAAGCAGTATTATTTGAGAATATTACTTACATTTTAAGTATACTTTAAAAATTTGATTCTTTGCTATACAGCCTTTTAAAAATATTAGTTTCACATGAATACTATGCACAAATTGTGCAATGAACATAGCACTAAAAACAGAAAAGTGACACTATAAATTTTTCAACACATTACTCTTAATAAATGGAGATCAACCTTATGTTCCTTGTTTCATGTAGTATATTTATTTCTCCTTCATATTTAAAGGATAATTTTGTTGGATATATTATTAGTGGCTGGTAAATTCTCTCTTTTAGACAATTGAATATTTGGTTCCACTCTCTTCTGTAGAGTTTCTGCAGAGAAGTAGGATGAAATTCTGATGGGTTTTCCTTTGTAGGTCACTTCTTTCTTTTCCCTGGTTTTGAGAATTTTTTCTTTGTCAATAATTTTTGACAGCTTCAATAACAAATGCCCTGGAGAGGACCTCTTTGGATTGAGGACAATAGGTATTTGGTTTGCTTCTTGGATTTAAAGATCTAGTTCGCTCCATAGGTTTGGAAAGTTCTCTTCCACTATTTGTTTGAATAGACTCTATTCCATGTTAACTCTCCTCCTCCTCCAGAATGCCGATTATTCTAATACTAGAGGCCTGGTGCACAAAATTCGTACACAGGGGTGTGTGTCCCTCAGCCCAGCCTGCACCCTCTACAATCTGGGATCCCTCGAGGGATGTCCGACTGCCTGTATAGGCCCAATCCCAGTAGGATCAGGCCTAAACGGGCAGTTGGACATCCCTCTCACAATCCAGGACTGCTGGCTCCCAACTGCTCGCCTGCCTGCCAGCCTGATCAGCCCCTAACCACTCTTTGCATATTACTCTTTTATTAGATAGGATTGCTTTTTTGGATGGAGTCAGATAGTTCTTGTAGGGCCCTTGAATTTTTGATGCTCCAGTCTCTCTCTTGTTAAATTCTAGATTCCCATCTTTGATATCACTATTTCTTTCCTCCATCTGGTTGGCTGTTTTCTATGCTCCGTAGTTAACTCTTTTTAATATATATATATTCTAGAGGCCCATTGCAGGAAAATTCCTGCAAGAATAGGGCTTCCTCAGGCCTATTCCTGCAAGAACAGGGTTTCCTGTGGTTGGAGTGAAGCAGAGAAGGGAGCGAACCTCTGCGGACTTCACTCCCGTCTCTGCTGCCTCACTCCCTCCCATCTCCGCTGCCTTGCTCCCTCCCGTCTCCGCTGCTTCGCTCCCTTTCTGCAGCGCTTGGCTTCCTTCTAGGCTGTCTTCAGTCTTCACTGTGTGCCTGCGTATGCAAATTAACCGCCATCTTTTTGGATTAATTTGCATACTTGCTCCTGATTGGCTGGTGGGCTTAGCAGAGGGACAGTCAATTTGCATGTTTCTTTTACTAGTGAAGATATACCTACACTAATAAAAGAGAAACATGCAAATTGACTGTACCTCCGCTACATCCACAAGCCACACCCACAAGCCAATCAGAAGTGAGTATGCAAATTATATATATTCTAGAGGCCCATTGCAGGAAAATTCATCACTCCAAACCATCACTCCAACCAAGATGGCTGTGGCCACAAAGCGAGCAGGAGGCTTGGGTTTCCCTGGCGATGGAGGAAGCCAAGCTTCCTGGCCGGCCCTGGCCCTGACTCAAGACTACAAAGTTTCAATTATAGAAGATAAATAAATCCCAACAAAAATGGCGGTGACCACAGAGCTGAAGCAAGCAGGAGGCTTGGGTTGTCCCCATGGATGGAGGAAGCCAAGCTTCCTGGCCTGCCCAGGCCTCCTCACAAGGCTACAAAGTTTCAATTATAGAAGATAAATGAATCCCAGATACCAGGGCCTCCACTTGGGTCGCCAGGGAGCATGGCCAGCCTGCAAACCACCACAGGCCCCTCACCCAGGCTGCCCCACACCCCCAGGGAACCCCCACCCTGATCTGGGACACGCTTCAGGGCAAACCAGCTGGCCCCCACCCGTGCACCAGGCCTCTACCTATCTAATAAAAGAGTAATGTGCAGATTGACCATCACTCCAACACACAAGATGGCTGCCCCCATGTGGTCAAAGATGGTTTCCATGTGGACACAAGATGGCCACCAGAAGATGGAAAGCAGGGGAGGGCAGTTGAGAGAGACCAGGCCTGCAAGGGAGGGAAGTTGTGGGGGATCAGGCCAGCAGGGGAGGGCAGTTGGGAGGGACCAGGTCTGCAAGGGAGGGCAGTTAGGGATGACCCAGGCCTGCAGGGGAGAGCAGTTAGGGGCAATCAGGCTGGCAGGGGAGTGGTTAGGGGGTGATCAGGCTGGCAGGCAGAAGCGGTTAGGGGCAATCAGGAAGGCAGGCAGGCAAGCAGTTGGGAGCCAGCAGTCCTGGATTGTGAGAGGGTGCAGGCTGGGCTGAGGGACACACCCCTCGTGCACGAATTTCGTGCACCGGGCCATATATAGATATTTTTTTTACGAGGGGAGAGGGACAGAAAGATAGAAACATCAATGATGAGAGGGAATTGCTGATCAGCTGCCTCCTGACCATCCCATTACTAGGGATTGAGCCTTCAACCCGGACATGTGCCCTGACCAGGATTGGAACTACAACCTCCTGGTTCATAGTTCGATGCTCAACTGAGCCATGCTGGCTGGACTCAGTAGTTTACTCTTTTTTTTTTTCTTTTTTTTTTAAAAATATATTTTTATTGCTTTCAGAGAGGAAGGGAGAGGGAAAGAGAGATAGAAACATCAGTGATGAGAGAGAATCATTGATTAGCTGCCTCCTGCACGCCCCCTACTGGGGATCGAGCCCGCAACCTGGGCATGTGCCCGGACCAGGAATCGAACCCAGGACCCTTCAGTCCACAGGCCGACGCTCTATCCACTGAGCCAAACCGGCTAGGGCAGTAGTTTACTCTTAAAAAAACATTATTGTTGAAAGTATGACATAGATCCTCCTTTTTCCATTAATCTTTTCCAGCCTGCTCCTGTCCTCTCCCCTGCCCTCCAAAGTAATTTACTCTTAATCTCCTTAAGTGCATGCTTCATTTCCAGGATTTCTGATTTCTTCTTTAAAGTTTCAATCTCTTTGGTAAAGTACTCATTTTGTTCATTGATTTGTTTTCTGAGTACATTGAATTGCCTGTGTGTATTTTCTCACATTTTATTGATTATTTTCAGAACTGCCATCTTGAAATCTCTGTCATTGATATCACATATAACCACATGTTCCAGTTTGCTTTCTGGAGTTCATTTTCTTTCTGATCATCCTCATTACCATGGTTATTCATGGTATTTGAAGTTCTTCTTTGCCTAGGTATTTATATCTGTCCATATTAGTGAAGAGGTTTTTCTCTTTTCTAGTGGCACTGAATTGCAAGATTTTTTCTCTCTGTGGTCTCCCAGTCTTGACCCCCACAGCTTGGCTCTGTTGACTAATGAGTTTGCTGATCACTGTACTAGCAAATCAAATACAACACTGCATCAAAAAATACAATAATACACCACAATCTAGTGGGGTTCATTCCAGGGGCACAAAGATGGTTCAACAACACAAATCAATTAATATAATATACCACATTAAAAAAAGTATAAAATAATATGATCTTATCAATAGATGCAGAAAAAGAATTTGATAAGATACCTCTTATTTATTATTAAAACACTCAATAAAGTAAGAATAGAAGGAAAGTGTACCTCAAGATAATAAAGACCATATATGATAAACCCTCAGCTAATAACATACTCAATGGCGAAAAACTGAAAGCTTTTCCTCTAAGGATGGAACAAGATAAGGATGTCCACTCTCACTACTCTTATTCAACATAGTGCTAAAAGTCCTATCCAGAGGAATAAGGAAAGAGAAAGAAATAAAAGGCATCCAAATAGGGAAGAAGTAAAACTGTCACTTTTTGCAGATGACATCATTCTGTGTATAGAAAACCCTAAAAATTCTACCAAAAAGCTATTAGAAACAATAAACAAGTACAGTCAAGTTGCAGGATACAAAATCAATGTGCAAAATCCATTGCCTTCCTATATTAACAACACACTTCAGAAAAAGAAATGGGGAAAAAAAAAACCTCCTTTTGCCATTGCAAACAAAATAATAAAATACCTAAATATAACAAAGAATAAACTTAACAAAGAATGTGAAAGACCTATATACTGAAAATTAAAAAAGCATCATTAAAAGATACTGAGCCCGGCCGGCGTGGCTTGGTGGATAGAGCGTCGGCCTGCGGACTGAGGAGTCCCAGGTTCGATTCCGGTCAAGGGCACATGCCTGGGTTGCGGGCTTGATCCCCCCGTGTGGGGCCTGCGGGAGGCAGCCGATCAATGATTCTCTCTCATCATTGATGTTTCTCTCTCTCTCTCTCCCTTCCCCTTCCTCTCTGAAATCAATAAAAATATATTTAAAAAAAAGATATTGAAAAAGATACTAAAAATAAAAAAAATCACGTGTTCATGGATTGGAAGAATCAACATCGTTAAAATGGCCATATTACTGAAAGCAATATACAGATTTAATGCAATCCCCATCAAAATCCCAATATCATTTTTTAAGAAATATAATGAGAAATCATCAGATTTTTATGGAACCACAAAAGACCCCAAATAATCAAAACAATCCTGAGGAAAAAGAATGAAGCTGGAGGTATCATGCTAACTGACATCAAATTATACTAGAGCTAAGATAATCAAAAAAGCATGGTACTGGCAAAGAAACAAACACGCCGATTAATGGAACAGAATAGAGAGCCCAGCTATAAAAACACATGTATATGGACAGGTAATTTTCGACAAAGGAGCCAGAAACACACAATGGAGTAAAGACAGTCTCTTCAATAAATGATGCTGGGAAAACTGGAAAGCCATATGAAAATGAATGAAACTGGATTACATTCTGTCCCCATTTGTAAAAATTAATTCAAAATGGATCAAAGACCTAAATATAAGACCAGAAACAATAAGTTACATAGAAGAATATATAGGTACCAAACTTATGGACCTTGGTGAAAGAGAACATTTTAAAGAACATTTTATGCCTCTGGTGGAGGCAAACCAAGGGGAAGAAATTTAAGGAGCTGCAAATCAAAACTACAGTGAGATACTGCCTCACACCTGTTAAGAGTGGTCATTATCAACAAGACAAGCAATAACAAGTGTTGCAGAAATTATGGAAAAAAGGGAACCCTCTTTCACTGCTGGTGGGAATATAGACTGATACAACCACTATGGAAAGCAGTCTGGTGATTCCTCAAAAATTAACAATAGAGCCACCATACAACTTAGCAATTCATCTCCTGAGTGTATACCTGAAAAACACGAAATCATGTATTCACAAAAATATATACACCCTATGTTCATTGCAGCATTATTCACTGTGGCCCAGATATGGAAACAACCAGTGTCCTATACAATAGAGGACTAGATAAAGATGTGGTACATATATACAAAGGAATACTACTCATCCATAAGAAAGAATGAAATAGCACCATTTACAACAACATTAATGGATGGATGGACCTTGATAATATTATGTTAAGTGAAGTAAGTCAGTCAGAAAAATCTAAGAACCATATGATTCCACTCGTGAACACAAAACTGAAATTCGTGAACACAAACAGCAATGTGGTGGTTGCCAGAGGGAATGGGGTAGGGTGAGGGGGTCCTAATATATATTGACTGGAGAAGATTTGACTCTGGGTGGTGGGCACACGGTGCAATATACAGATTTTGTAACATAGAAACCTACACATGAAAACTATATGTTCATGTTGATTAATGTCACCTCAATAAATTTAATTTAAAAAAAATGAAGTTTGGGAAGATCTAAATGGGTCAAAGTCTAAATTTTCCCTACCTCACTTTGAAATTTTATACATACGTTTTCAAAAATAGTCCTTTTGCCTTTCAAAATGGTGAAAACAATAAATTTCAGAAATTCTTTTACAATGCAAAGTTTAACTTTGTGATTAAATATAAACTTAATACTATTTAAGTATTCAAACTGTTTACTGTCTATGACAGAAAGCACCAAAACGATTAATATAAGCAAGCTAAATATTTTCATTCCTTCCTAGCTTATAATTCTGTTACTTCAATTTTGGCAAATATTTTTGGGAAGCAATGAAACAGACTCAAATAAAATAAAAAAAGATGATGAAACCTGGCTCGCATTGCTCAGTGGCTGAGCGTTGAGCTATGAACCAGGAAGTCATGGTTCAATTCCCGGTCAGGGCACATGCACAGATTTTGGGTTTGATCCCCAGTGTGAGGCATGCAGAAGGCAGCTGATCAATGATTCTCTCTCATCATTGATGTTTCCATCTCTCTCCCTCTCCCTTCCTCTCTGAAATCAATAAAAAAAGATGAAGTATATGATATTATTGGTTTAATAGCTTCTCTTTCAAAATAGAGTGTATTATGCTCAGTAAAATAAGTCTGTCAGAGAGACAAATACTATAGTATTTCACTTATATTTGGAATTAAAAGAATAAACAAATAAAGTTAAAATAGAATTACAGACACAAAGAATGAACTGGGCTTTCTCAGAGGGGATGCGGCTTGGGAAACTGGGAGAAAGAAGTGAAGGGATTAAGAAGTACAAACTGATAGTTACAAAATAGTCACAGGAGACGCCAAGTACAACAGCATAAGGAATATAGTCAATATTGCAACAACTATTTATGGTGCCAGTTTATTTCCGGGCACTCTATTCCATTCCATTGATCTTTGTTTTTACGCCAGAACCAAGCTGTTATGTCCTTGTAGTATAGCTTGCTATCAAGTATTTTGATAACTCCAACTTTGTTCCTCTTTCTCAAGATTGCTGAGGCTATTCGTATTCTCTTGTGGATACATGTACGTTTTTGATTATTTGTTCTAGTTCTGTGAAATACACTGATGGTGATAGGAATGGTACTGAGTCTATAGGTTGATTTGGTTAGCATTGATATTTTAATGATGTTAATTCTTCCTATCTATGATCACAGTTTATGCTTCATTTGTTATTTTCTTCTATTTCTTTCTTCAGTATCTTACAATTTTCCAAGTACAGGTCTTTTACCTCCTTGGCTAAATTTATTCCTACATAATTTTTCTTTTTGATGCAGTTGTGTGTGAATGGGATGACATTACTTTCACTTTTTCACAATTCATTATTGTTGTGTAAAAATGGAACCAATTTCTGAATATTAACTTTGTACCCTGATAATGAATTCATATATCAGTTCTAGTTTTTGGTGGAATCTTTAGAGTTTTCTATATACAGTATCATGTCATCTGCAAAGGATGACAGTATTACTTCCTTTCCAATTCAGATGCCTTATATTTCTTCTTCTTGTCTGCTTGTGGCTAGGACTTCCAGTACGATCTATAATAATAAAAGTATAATATGCTAATTAGACTTTCCTTCCAGACAAAGCCAGGGCTGCGAGGAAAGGCCGGGTCCCAGGTGTCAGAAGAAAGCCGCTCGGTGGAAGGACGATCTACTCTTGCACAAATTTCGCGCATCGGGCTCTAGTGTTGAATAAGAGTGGTGAAAGCAGATATCTCCGTCTTGGTACTGATCTTAAGGAAAACATGTTAAGTTTTTCTTCACTGTGATCTTGGCTGTGGGTTTGTCATAAATTTCCTTTATTATGTTGAGGTATGTCCCCTGTATTCACACTTTGCTGAAAATTAACATAAATGGGTGCTAAATTTTACCATATACTTCCTACATCTATTGATATATGATTTTTATCCTTCATCCTGTTTATGTGGTGTATCATGTTTATTGATTTGCAGATATTGTTCCAACCTTGCATCCCAGGAATAAATCCCACTTGATCATGGTGTATAAGTTTTTAAATGTATTACTAGATATGATTTGCTAATATTTTGTTGAGTTTTTACATCTATGTTCATCAGGGATATTGGCCTATACTTTTATTTCTTTTTAGTGTCTTTATCTAGTTTTAGAATTAGATAAAGCCCCTATTTTATATGCTGGCCTTATAAAATAAGCTTGCAAGTCTTCCCTCCTCTTGAATTTTTTGGAATACTTTGAAAAAAAAATAGGTGTCAGTTCTTTGAATGTTTGGTAATATTCACCTGTGAAGCCACCTAGTGCAGGACTTTTGTTTGCTGGGAATGTTTTTACTACTGCTTCAATTTCATTAGTTTTAATCAATCTGTTCAGATTTTTCTATTTCTTTTGTTTTAAAAAACTGATTGAATTTATTCTGACTCAACTGTTTTTTTTTTTTATTTAAAAATTTTTTAATGTTGACATTATTGCAGGTGTCCCCCTTAAACCCCATCTTTGCCCATCTCCACCCTCTCCGGCAACTCCCTTCCTTGGCCTTTACCAAATTATTGTGCATGTCCATGGGGAATGCATACTGGTATATGTTCTTTAGCTATTTCCTTCACTTTTTTTTTTTAACCAGTCATCACCCACCCTGCACCCCTTGGGCACCGGCCAGTGTGTTCCATGTATTCATGCTTCTGGTTCCATTTTGTTCATCATTCCACATATTAGTGAGATAACCTGTTTCTTCTTCTTTGTTAATCCTCACCAGAGGATATTTTTCCATTGGTTTTTAGACAGAGTGGTAAGGAGATGATGAGAAAGAGAAAGCGAAACGGATATGAGAGACACATTGATTTGTTGCCTCTTGCATATGCTTTGATTAGGGCCAGGGATCAAGCCTGCAACCTAGGTACGTGCTCTTGACAGAAATCAACGCAGGACCCTTCAGACAACAGGTCGAAGCTCTATCCACTAAGGCAAACTGGCTAAGGCTATTTCTTCTTGAATCATTTTTGGAGGATTGTATGTTTCTAGGAATTTATCCATTTCTTCCAAATTATCTAATTTCTTGGCATATAGTTGTTCATATTTTCTTATAATACTTTGTATTTCTGTGACATCAGATGCTACTTCTCTTTCATTTCAGATTTTATTTGGGTCTGCTTTTTTTCTTAATGAATGATTAAAGGTTTATCAATCTTATCAAAGATCCTGCTCTTGGTTTCATTGATTTTTGTATTGTTTTTTAGACTCCCTTTCATTTATTTCCACTCTGATCTTTATTTCCGTCCTTCTACTAACTTTGCCTTTGTTTGTTGTTCTTTTTCTAGTTCCTTTAATTGTAAAGTTAGTTTGAGATTTTTCTTGCTTCGTGAGGTACATTCAAGGTCAACTGCCACCCACTGGGTGCTCTCAGACCTTTGTGGTAGGGTAGTGTCTCAAGTAGTCTTTAGGGTGAGGCCAGCAAAGATCATCAGGCCCAAAGAGATCAAGATTTGGCCATGAGTAGGGAGGACTCTGAATAGGAATGGTGGCAACAGTTGGAAGTGAGAGGGGAAAATGGACCCCACCCAAGAGCCACACAATTCATTTTTTCTCAGAGTATGCCCGGACTTCCTTGAATATGTTCTGCACCTGGGGACCAGGCTGGCCAAGCTCACTGATAATACTGCAGGGTCATCAGGAGTTGGGAGGGTAGAGATAGTGGTTCTCCTATCGTTGAGCTAGTGGATCTCCCTTGATGTGGGAGTCACAGCTGCCCTTGCATGCCAAGGGGTGCTCTGTTGCTCTGGCAGAGGTGCAGGGAAAGGGAGATTGTGGGTGGCAAGGGTTGGGGAAGGGGGTCCTCTGCTCTGGCAAAGGAAGTGAAGAGACAGCAACTCAGTGGTGTATGTATGGGGGAGATGGTGGAGGGGGTTGGGGGAAGGGGCTCTGCTGTTTGAGGAAAGGGGAATAGACAGGTGCAGCAATTCTTTGTGTGTGTGTGTGTGTGTGAGTGAGTGTGAGAGAGAGAGAGAGAGAGAGAGAGAATGGCAGCATGATGGAGGCAGTGTGGTGGAGGGGGATGCTGCTAGCAGTGGGGGGAAAGGGTAAGGTTGAGATGGTAGTGGTGGCAACAGCTAAGGCACTGCTTCCTGCTCTATTACCCAATACACATAGGGTGCAGTTCTTGGCAATCAACAACTTTATAAATAGATCCTCAAAGACTCCTCTTAATGCATTTAGTATTCAAAATACCCCAAATTCAAACTTAACCTTTTTGCTTGTTATAAGATTTACAATATTCAAGTCTCACAGTGCTGTTTATCAACTCATATGCCATTCCACTCAGCAATAAGCAGGTGACATTACATACACAACAGAATTCTGTTGGCACTAAATATAACCTAAATGAGTAAGGTGCACAGTTAACCAACACTGTAAAGTGTTAACATTCAATATTCTTTTATAAACCATTGACACAATATGATTAAAATTTCATTTTAGCAAAATATACAATATAATATTCCTTTTTAAAGCTAAGTAGGCTTTTTACTGTACCCTTTTTATGTTACATCCCAAAATTATATGGTGGATATGATATTATCAGTATACAGTATATTGATGTACCACAGGGATGGGGTCAGGATATGTGTAAAACATTTGTATTTCACAATGCTGAAACAAAAAAAAAATTAGTGACATTTTATTACAAAAGTATTCTATACCTAGGTATATACCCAAAAGATCTGAAAATATATAGTTGCACAAAAATGTGTACATGAATATTCATGTTGGCATTATTCATAATAGACAAAAAGTAGAAACAAACCAAATGACCATGATTTATCAAATGGATAAAATGTATATCCATATAATGAATATTACTTGGTAATAAAACTGAAGTACTGACATATGCTACATAGATAACCCTTGAAAGCATTATGCTAAGTGAAGGAAGCCAGACACAAGAGGCCACAGAGTATATACTTCCATTTCTATAAAAATTTTAGAACAGGCAAACTTATAGTGACAGAAATTGAAGCAGTGGTTACCTGGGGGTGGAGGGGAGGGGGGTTTGACGTGGAGGAGGTGACTGATAAAAGGTATGGGGTTTCCTTGTGGGGTGAAGAAATATTCTACAATTGATTATGGTGACGGTTGTGCAATTCCTTGAATATATTAAAAACCACAGAACTGCACATCTAAAAGGTAAATTGCATGGCATATGAATTACACCTCAACAAAACTATTATATTAAAAAAATTATAATAGGTATTTACTTTTTTACCCGTAAAACTGATGAGGTTGATGAGATCTCCCCTAATGGCCCTATCAAGATATTGTGCTTCATATAAAAATATGCTACTGAAAGAAATATAAACTGATTTTATAGGTCAAAACTAATTTAAATACAGCATATTAGTTCATCATTTAAAGGAATTTTCCTCCTTCAGTGATGCTTTTTATAAAGGAAATCATCACCTATAAATGTCTTACTGCGAGTTTGGTATTTTAAAGAAAAACAAACCTAGAGTAACTTTGTCTTAGATCAAGTTATGCTAGTAATATCCAAGTTACTTTTATTTTATCTTTATTGTTGAAAGTATGATAGACTAGAGGCCCAGTGTACGGATTCGTGCACAGGTGGGGTCCCTCAGCTTGGCCTGCAGAGATCGGGCCAAAACTGGCCCAGTGCATGGATTCATGCACCAGTGGGGTCCCTTGGCCTGGCCTGTGGGGATCAGGCTGAAACTAGCTCTAACATCCTGAGGGGTCCCAGCTTGCGAGAGAGGGCACAGGCCAGGATGGACCCCACCAGTGCACGATCAGGGCCAGGGAGGGACCACAGGAGGGCTCCAGGGTGTGTCCGGCCCATCTTGCCCAGTCCTGATCGGTAGGATCCCAGCAGCAAGCTAACCTACTGGTGGGAGCATCTGCACCCTGGTGTTCAGTACACGTCATAGCGAATGGTCAAATGGTTGAACAGTCGGACACTTAGCATATTAGGCTTTTGTTATATAGGATGGTCCCCTTTTATCCCCATTGACCCCCTCCAACCACTCCCACCCCCTCCCCAGGCCTTCACCACACTATTGTCTATGTCCATGAGTTATGCATATATGCATATAGTTCTTTGGTTAATCTCTTCCCGCCCCCTCCCTTCCCTCTCGTATACATCAGTCTGTTGCATGCTTCAGTGTCTCTGGTTCTATTTTGCTTATCAGTTTATTTTGTTCACTAGAGTCCACAGATAAGTGAGATTATGTGATACTTGTCTTTCTCTGACTGGCTTATGTCACTTAGCATAATACTCTCCAGATACCTCCATGCTGTCTCAAATGGTAAGAAATCCTTCCTTTTTACAGCTGCATAGTGTACCATTGTGTAAATATACCATAGTTCTTTAATTCATCTACTGTTGGGTACTTGGGCTATTTCCAGATCTTAGCTATTGTAAATAATGCTGCTATAAACATATAAACATAGGAGTACATATATTCTTTCTGATTGGTGTTTCAGGTTTCTTAGGCTATATTCCTAGCTGTGGGTTCACTGGATCAAATGGCAGTTCCATTTTTAATTTTTTGAGTAAAGTCCACACTGTTTTCCATAATGGTTGTACCTGTCTGCCTTCCTACCAGCAGTGTACTAGGGTTCCTTTTTCTCCATATCTTCGCCAGCATAAAATAATAATAATGATGATGACGATGATGATGATGATGATGATGATGATGATGATATCCAAGTTACTTAGCGCAAGTGGAAGAACCTAACCATCTAAGATAAAGAATTTGTGAAGTGTGGCCTGAAAGCAGAAAAAGTTCAGATGCACCTCAGATATAGAGAGAAGACAAACTCTTTACCTCTAAAACTCAGCTACTGACAATATTTCCTTATAGGATTATTCAGGGATTCAGGAATAAGACAAAGGTCTGTTTTAAGTTCTCAACTTTATCTCTTAGATATTTTGAAAATCTCTATCTTGGAAAAATAAACAAAGAATTTAACATTGAATCCTTTCAACACAATTTATTCTTGAATTCCTAAAAGATTCAATGGCCAACAGAAACCAAGAGGTAAACAAAATGAAGTAAATGTTGAGATGGAAAAAAAGAAAAGCTATATAAAAATATAATAAAATAAAATATATGAAAATGGTAAGAAAGAGTACTTAAGTCGTATTTGTAACCTTTATAAAATATAGTCTAGGACCTGGGTTGTGGGAAAATGGAAGATATAAAAAAGACTCATTATTTTGCTAATTTATAATTCAGTTTTATATAATACTATACTTAATTTTTGTATATTTGTATATCCTGCTTTCCAAAATTAAAAATTGCTTTAAGTTTTAAAGGGAAGCCGAAACCGGTTTAGCTCAGTGGATAGAGCGTCGTCGGCCTGAGGACTGAAGGGTCCCAGGTTCAATTCTGGTCAAGGGCATGTACCTTGGTTGTGAGCACATCCCCAGTAGGGGGCGTGCAGGAGGCAACTAATCAATGTTTCTAACTCTCTATCCCTCTCCCTTCCTCTCTGTAAAAAATTAATAAAATATTTTTTTAAAAAGTTTTAAAGGGATTTTTTAAAATGTTGCTGTTTCTCTACTAATGAATAAGGAATTCATTAATCCCTCATTTAAATTCCTCTTAGAATGACCCTGCTGCAGTTCCAATATTATTCAAGCAATATGTTTTTTTTAAATAATTTTCAGTCTATTTAGAGTAGGACAGAAATTCTCTGCATTTGTCAATACAGTAATATCAAGAGAAAAATAGAAACTAAAAATATTCTAGAAACTTAAAAAAACCCTTTTACAGAATCAAATTATAGATGATATGTTAAAGGATGACTATTTACAATATATATGATATTTAAATTTTAGATCATGTTAACACTAAAGAGTTTAATTTGACAAGTACCCATTTAAGGGCATATTGAATTTATGTTGGTACAGAAAGACTACCAACTTTGCCATACCATGTTATACAAACATAACCATAGGTTTTTTTTTATGTAAGGTTAAATGTAAATATGGAGCTGCTTTAGTAATCCACATTAATTTAAAAAAAGATAGTAACATTTGCACAGTCTTTTAGTAGCTTGAATCATTCCCTTAGAAACAATGTAAATATTCAAAATTGCATATAGAGGAAAAAGTTAACACACTAGACTTGCTAATCATATTTAAAATTAATCTAATTTTTTTCATTTTAAATTCACTGATACACACATATAACAATCACCGTATACATACATACATACATACATACATACATATACTCTAGCTCCCAATCAACCATTTCGTAATTTTATAAAGAACAAAAATCCTCTATGGAAAAGTGAAGTCTTTACCTAAGTTTTACTACTTCCAGCATTATCCCTTCAAATTTATAATGTATGGACCCACTTCTATCTCTAGCTCCATCTATAACTTATAATTAGATTTTGATTATTGTTGCTATTCAGGCAAACGCACCACTTAGAATGAGAACAAGATATTTCTATCTTCCTCCTCCAGATAGTGTCTTAAGGACATCGTAAAGCAGTCTGAAATAAACACACATATTTACACAAACAGAAAAAAAAACACACAGGGAAAATTGTAGAACACAATCTGAGTTTATAATTTACTTTTCAAGTATTGCATGAAAAACTAATTATACATTTCTGAACATATTATGCTTAAATTACTAAGCAAAACTGAACTAACAACTCCAATACCTGCCATATTAAAAATAAAGCAATGGCTACCTAAAATAAATTTCCCATTTTAAAATATATATATCTACCATTAAAATTTTGTATCAGTTACTATTCTTGCTGTACCTTCCAAATCTATATTTCTGTTCTAAGATATTACTAAATTATGGTATTTTATTTTGGGTATGAATATTCATTGAGTAAATTAAAAATATGAGCAAATTCAAAAAAGCATGTCAACAATAGTTTTGAAAATTTTCTTTTTAAAAAAACTACTCCCATGATTTTTATTGAATAAATCCCTCATCCCACAAAAACTTTCCAGGTTATATATAAATCAATTTCTCAAGTAGTTAATGAACTTTATGTTCCACTTACATGATATCATTAAGTAGTCTTCAGAAGTGCTCTTGACATCCTCCTCTTCCTCATCATCATCATCTTCAGTTTTAATAGTAACTGTAGATCCAGGAACACCACCAGCTGTTTGAATCACAGTTTCTGTATCTGAATTAGTTACAAGAACCTCCTCAGATACCATTGTGGGAGAGTCAACTCCTGAAACACAATCTTGGACCACATGTTCTAAGTGTCCATCAGGACCAGTAACAATGTCAGCCACAAAAACCTGGTCAGGTACTCTAACGGTTTCTGTAATTAGCTCAGAAGTCAAGATGTGATCACCATCATCTTCCTCGATATCCTCTTCAATAGCGACATCAGCTTCAAGTACAGCTTCAGGAACAATTACACCTTCTGTTACTACATCGGTCTCAGTGATGATATCAGGCCCATGAACAACTTCAGCTGCAAGGCCATGATCAAGAGTTATCCCATCATCTGTGACAACATCAGAAACTAATACAGCCTCAGGAACTGAAACAACAATATGGTCTCCATCGATATGCGCAGTACCAGCCATTCCAGCCACTATAATATAAACAATTATCCAAAAAGTAGTTACATTATTAATTAAAAGAACTGTAAAAAATATTTTAAGAAATAGTCCTGGCCAAACTATCACTTAAAAAATTCACTGATAATTGGAGTGTAATAAAAACCATCACCAATCAGGAAGGGGGTGAAAACAATGTTCACAAAATCTAAATTAGAACCTTAAAATTATGTATTTTATTTTTAAGTAAATCATAAAGTCACAGTGATATATCACTACACACCAATTAGAACAATTAAAATAAAAAACAAATAACAGGACAGGTGGTGAGGATGTAGAGAAATTTGATATCTCATATGTTGCTGGTGGGAATATACAATGTAGCAGACACTCTGGAAAATAGTTTGGCCGTTTTCATAAAGCTAAACATGTATTTACCATACAACCCAACAACTGCACTCTAGGGAATTTTCCACAGAATTATTAAAACATATGTTTGTACAAAAAAACTACACATAAATATTCGTCACAGCTCATAGTAACTATTCATAGTAGCAAAACATTGAAAATAATCCAAATGTCCTTCAGCAATGAATGGTTTGCTAAACCAACTCTGGCACATCCTTACTATGGAATACCACTCAGCAATAAAAAAGGGACAAACTATTGCTACATTCAACAACCTGTATGAATCTCCAAAAAATTATGCTGAGTTCAAAAAGCCAATTACCAAAGTTTACAATACTGTATAATGTATAAATGGAATAACTTCTATGTCATTCACAAAATAAAAAAACTACACAGGGGAATAGATTAGCAGTTGCCAAGGTTGGGTATGTGTGTGACTATATTGGCATAGCATATACTAGAGGCCCAATGCACGAAATTCGTGCAAAAGTAGGCCTTCCTTCCCTCAGCTACTGGCACCGGCTTCCCTCTGACACCCGGGATCCGGGCTTCCCTCGCAGCCCTGGCTTTGTCCAGGTCATCTGGAAGGTGGTTCGGCTATTTGGTCTAATTAGCATATTAGCTCTTTATTATATAGGATATGGTAATGGGACAGTTTGTATCTTCATTGGGGTGTTGTTTAAACAAACTTGATGTGGGTTAAAACTACACAGAATTATACACACGCACACACAAACCTAGTTATAAATATATCACCATTGGAAGAAAATGAGTAAAGGTAAATGGGACCCTATATATTATTTTTCTACTTCTGGTGAGTCCAATATTTTCAAAAATTAAAATTAACGCAAAAAAGACACAAACATAAAAAGTGCTAGCTCATATGTTAAATTGGTGAGTTTAAAATGACAAGCTTATTATAAAGTATATAATCCAAGCATAAAAGTTCCTAAACTTCTTTATCTTATCCTATATAATGAAAGTGTAATATACAAATCAACTGAACTGCAGAACGACCGGCCGCTATGACGTGCACTAACCACCAGGGGGCAGATGCTCAACGCAGGATCTGCCCACTGGTGGTCAGTGCGCTCCCACAGGGGAAGCTCTGCTCAGCCAGAAACCAGGCTCAGGGCTGGCGAGTGCAGCAGCGGTGATGGGAGCCTCTCCTGTCTCCGCTGCTGACAGGTGGTAAGGAACGAGGGGTCTAGGACTGCAAGAGGGCGCAGGCCAGGCTGAGGAACCCCCTCCCCCACCAGTGCACGAATCTTGTTCACTGGCCCTCTAGTAAGAAATAAAGCCTCTTTTGACACCTGATTTGGGGGGATAAAACAAACTGATTTCACACAAAGTTTTGTTTTGATAAAATATTATACATATGGCCCTAGCCAGTTTGGCTCAGTGGCGAGTGTCGGCCCGCAGACTGAAGGGTCCTAGGTTCGATTCTGGTCAAGGGCATGTACCTCAGTTACAGGCTTGATCCCTGGCCCATCAGGGCGTGTGCGGGAGGCAACCAATTGATATGCCTCTCTCAAATCAATGTTTCTCTCTCTCTGTCTCTCCCCCTCCTTACCACTGTCTAAAAATCAATGGAAAAAATATCCTCAGGTGAGAATTAACACAAAAATTCTACATATGGACTCCAAATTGTATTAAATTCTAAATTAATCTGTAGGGAAAAATGTTTAAATAACTTGGGCACCATGGTAAACATCAACTCCTCCTTCCCTGTGAGAGTGTAAAATTCTCCTTCATGAGTTCTGTTAAATTATGCCTCCCTCAGTAAACAATTTAATATAAAGTCTGTGGACCAGATTATAACAAATTATCTGTAAGAATCCAGTACAAATCTGTTTCCATATAATGATCACTTTCTATAAAGTAACTAGAGACCCGGTGCACGGATTCATGCACCGGTGGGGTCCCTCAGCCTGGCCTGAACCCTCTCATAATCTGGGACACCCCCCCCACCACCACCAGGGATGTAGTAGTGCGTGAAGCAGCAGGCGCCAAGGAGGAGCCCAAGCCCAGGCCTGGCATTGCTCCCGCTCATCCAGACCCCGCTGCTCAGTAGCACTGCTGCAGAGGCAGGAGGCTCATGCAGTGACCACCAGGGGGCAACGCACTGACCACCAGGGGGCAGCTCCTGCATTGGACGTCTGCCCCCTGGTGGTCAGTGCGCTTCATAGCGACTGGTCAACTAGTCATTCAGTTGCTTAGGCTTTTATATATATAGATACCTGAAAGAGTACTATCTGCTATAGATTATTCACTATTATAAACCAATTAATTATGGCAGTTAGTTAACAAGTTTGGTTGGAGATCAATGGACACTGTTAATACCTTAATCCATTAAAAAAAAGTGAGAAGGGAAAGCTGCCTTTGAGGATAATCTTCCTTTCTTTTTTTATTTTTAAATATATTTTTATTGATTCCAGAGAGGAAGGGAGAAGGAAAGATAGAAACATCAATGATGAGAGAAATCATAACGGACTGCCTCCTGCACACCCCACACTGGGGATCGAGCCCGCAACCTGAGCATGTGCCCTTGGCCAGAATCGAACGGGGGACCCTTCAGTCCAAAGGCCTATGCTCTATCCACTGAGCAGAAACCTCTAGGGCAGGATAATCTTCCTTCCAACCCTTCTGTATCCATCTCACTATTCTCAAACTGTCACCTAAATCACCACATTACCCTAGAACAGTGGTCGGCAAACCACGGCTCGCGAGCCACATGTGGCTCCTTGGCCCCTTGAGTGTGGCTCTTCCACAAAATACCAGGTGCGGGCGCGCATGTACAGTGCGATTGAAACTCCATGGCCCATGCGCAGAAGTCGGTTTTTGGCCTGGGCGTGTCTATTTTGAAGAAGTGGCGTTAGAACACTCAAGGGGCCAAAGAGCCGCATGTGACTAGCGAGCTGCGGTTTGCCAACCACTGCCCTAGAAGAACAGAGCCTCAATCTTGAAATCTAGTAGACAAAAGGAGTGTGTATACAAGTAGTTCTTTCTCTTCACTTATTACTCCAGGGCCATTTTGGAGACAGGGAGGGCAGGTTTCAAATTTAGCATTCAACCACACTGGCAGTATCGTTTTTTGCAAGGACAATTTAAATGTTAAGTCTATAAAATTAACAGCATGAAAATTCTATGTATATAAACAACAAATTAATATTTTATAAAACTTCTTCACAATTCAAACTTAAATTATAGGAAATTCCATTTACTTTAGAACACTGCTGGAGGTTAGTTTTGTTCTTGAGAGTAGACACTAGGAAAGGATGGTAAAATGCAAGTGCTGGCCTGAGTTCATATTAACCTGGTTGGGAAGATTCTAAAACAGATGGAGTAAGTGTTTTTCTGTTCACCTAGCCTCTACTTTAATAGGAACTTACAGGTCAAAATAAATCATATCTAAACCAAAAGAAATCCAAATATCCTTTCTTACCCTGAACTAGATAATCTCAAAGAGCTTAGACTAAGAATCAATGAGCTTTCCACAGGGTACTGGCAGATTACACAGACCAAGATCCAAGACTCCTATGAAATTTTGCTCTTACAACCCATCTGTTAGATTCCACTGAATTTCTAAACAGTCACACATTTAGCTATACAATAGCTATATTTATTGATCACTGACTATGCACCAAGCAACTTGCTAATGCTTTTACATATATTATCTCACTTAAGCCTCAGAACAACTGTATAATAAGGTGAGTTGTTATTATCCCCATTTTAAATATGAACTATGGTTAAGAGGGGTTAAATAAGCTTGCCCTAGGCTCAAGCTGGGAATTAACCTGTTTGCCTCCAGACTGGACTTTATTTTTTTTAATATATTTTTATTGATTTCAGAGAGGAAGGAAGAGGAGACAGAAACATCAATGATGAGAGAGAAACATTGATCGGTTGCCTCCTGAACTCCCCCTACCAGGGATTGAGCTCACAACCTGGGCATGTGCCCTGACCAGCAATCAAACCTTGACTTCCTGGTTCATAGGTTGACACTCCACCACTTAGCTACACTGGCCGGGCTGGAGTTTATTTTTATACTTGTCTAAAAAGAGAAGAAAATTTATTTACCCTAAAGACTTTTTAAGAGATTTTATAGGATTAACCAAGTGAGTAACTACTATAGGAATAGTTTGAGAAAGAGTAAAAATATTGATCATTTAAATTTCAAAGCATTTAGTAAGCAGCATTAAAGGGCATTAATAATTTGTCTCACTAGGTAACAAAATTATATACAGTAAGAAAAAATCATTTAAAAAGTATGACATAAATTAGATAACCAGGTAACAGTAAGAAACAAATAATCACTTTAAGCATTTTCCATTTACCAAAGTTATCTCATTTAAATGTGAATACTTGGAATTTCACTATGGGGTAGCATAAAATTTGGTATTTGTTAGGTCTATCTTGGGCCATTATCTAAGGCTGTTTTTCTATGTAAAGCCCCAAGCAACATAGACTTTTTGCAGCAATAAAATCTTAAACAATATTAAATTCAGTAGCACAGATTCCAAGGGCAACCATTCTACTGAAACATGACAGTTATTATATAATTTGTTGTAAATTTTAAAATCTCAAATATTCTTTAAAAACTAGTGTAATTAAAAGACTAATTTAATTTCTGAATTAAATTCATGTTTCAGATTCTTTTTTCCCAAATAAAAAAATGTTAAACTCTTCTATATAAAAAAAACAAAACTGCAAAGTGGGGTACTTATTTAAAACTAAAGACCCAGCCTGTACCCTCTCGTAGTCCAGGATCCCTCTCGCAGTCTGGGACCCCTCGTTCCTTACCACCCGCCTGCTCACTGCTCCTTACCGCTCAGCTAGCTGTTCCTTAGTGCTGCCTCGGAGGCGGGAGAGGCTCCTGCCACTGCCACTGCGCTCACCAGCCGTGAGCCCAGCTTCAGGCTGAGCAGCACTCCGGTCGATTTGTCTATTAGGGTTTTATTATATAGGATTTGCAGCACAAAACAATATTGATCTTATGTTAAAAAGCACTTATGTATTTATTTATTTATTTTTTATTTTTTTATTTTTATTGCTTTTTTTACAGAGTGGAAGAGAGAGGGATAGAGTTAGAAACATCAGTGAGAAACATTGAACAGCTGCCTCCTGCACACCCCCTACTGGGGATGTGCCCGCAACCAAGGTACATGCCCTTGACGGAATCGAACCTGGGACCCCTCAGTCCACAGGCCAATGCTCTATCCACTGAGCCAAACTGATTAGGACAGCACTTATGTATTTATAGTAGCCATTCCATCCCAACCAAGAATCTTAAGGAATTTAGAGATCTTGTGCCACATAGTGTATTTACTTGGCTAGCTCTACCTGTGTATGCTAAACTCTGTTTCACCAATATCAACAATTTATGTGATTGCAAATATCTAAGTTTTTATGTTTGCAGAAATTTAAAGAGAATGTATCTAATTTCTAATTAAATTTTAGAATTAGGAAAGTTTAATGGATGGAGGAAAGATTAAATAAGGGAGGCTGTTTTCAGAAAGAAACCTAAATTATCAGAGCTAAAATTTCCATTGTCAAAAATCCTACCAATAAAGGTCCCTTTAGGTTTAGACTGGTTTGCATTTCTTAAAATAACATATAAAAAATGAAAAGACCCAC
Organism: Eptesicus fuscus; assembly: GCF_027574615.1. Lineage (NCBI taxonomy): Eukaryota > Metazoa > Chordata > Mammalia > Chiroptera > Vespertilionidae > Eptesicus > Eptesicus fuscus. The sequence continues at coordinate 31,199,483 of NC_072473.1, forward strand.
ATGAGTTCAGAAGTGCAGATCAAAAAATAGTTCCTTTCTATCTTCTAAGACTTCAGAATTTACTAAGGACGAATGGAAACCTAACTTATACTTTAGGTCAACATCATCCCTAAACACAAACGAGTGAACATTACCCATATTAGCCATTTCTGATCTAACTGGATAGCCAACAAAATAATTTAACAAAAAAATGTAAAAGCAATTTAGTTGCCATCAATTTTTGTCTAGATTTAAAAGAACATAACATTAAATTAAAAAGGAATTTTAAAAGAATGCATCATTTCAAAAACCAATAATCACAAAATTCTACTAGGAAACTGAATCATGAACTGTATAACAAAAACTGTGGCTTTAATTTTGTTATGGTATAAGTAAGTTGATTTACTCTATTAAATTCATTTTAGAAGGGACTCTAAATTAAAGATCTGGAAGTAGTTCTCAAATTTGCCCATTTTATTACTCATAAAAAGTAAGGGTATAATGAATGAAATTTTGCTTTCTATCCCATAACATGTTTACATGAGTATAACTGTGTCTATGTGTCTTTTCCCCAATTCAAATAAAGGTACTGTTTTGATGGGCTGTTTATCCTGTGGTTTCATGTACACATTGGCACATTCCTCAAGGGCATTCATTCTCCAGTCTGAGATGCAAAGCTTTAGGTTAAATACAAAAGGATTCTAATGCATTAAAAAATATTTTAACAAGTCAAATGTCTGCCAACTGATGAATAGATAAACAAATTTAGCTTACCCATGTAGTAGAGTATTATTTAGCAGTAAAAAAATTAAGTATTAATACATGCTACAATATGGATAAAACTTGAAAACATTATGCTAGGTGAAAGAAGCCAAACACAAAAGGTCACATATGGTATGATTCTACTTATATGAAATGCCCAGAACAGGTAAATCCATAGGCAGAAAGTTGGGGGGGCAGGGCGAGTAGGAAGTAACTGCTAATGGGTATGAGGTATATTTTTACCATGACAAAATGTTCTGAAATTAGGTAATGGTGACAGCTGCACTTTGTAACTATACTAAAAACTATTGAATTGTATTCTTTAACATGGGTGAATTGTATAGTATATTAATTATATCTCAATAAAAATAAAAGAATGTACATAAAAATATGTCAATACACATATTCTACTTCCCTAGCAATTAAAAGGAAATAAGGTATTCGATGTAATAAAAGATTAATTTGCCATAAAAAAATAACAGGAGGAGGAAGGAACAATGAAAAGGAAGAGGAACACCAAATATTTACCAGTACTGATCAGATATTTTTTTCAATCTTTGAAGGGAAATGCTACATTGTAGGTAACATTTTGTATTAAGTGAAGAAAATACTATATTTCTTCCATTTTTAAAATATCTATTATTAAAAGGTAACAAATTAAAGTTGGCATTTCAACCAAAACGTATTTAACATATTGAAGTTCATGTGTTCCAGTATTTTAAAAACTATCTCTAGCAAAGAATTCACAAAATTATTTGTGAAATCTTACTCTTCAGCCCTTTGCCCTATCTCTAAAATTTATTCCTGTACTTTTTTTCACCCCAAACCACTTCTAATTTGTTCATTATCAACACAATTCACTTCTGACTCCTAGAATAAATCCATGATTTATTTCTATTTCATCAATGAACTACACAGTCATCTTGATCTCCAACACATTTGCTCTTGAACTACACTCTGTACATTTAGTCATCAGGCCCACACTGTACCTTTAGTCATCAGGCAGAAATATCAAGGAGTCAAAGAATTAGAGAATACCTTAAATGTTATCTTGTCCAACCACTTCATAAAAGTGAATTAAGTAATTTGTCCAAGTTTACACAGATAGTTAATAGGACTGGCAAGAGTGGAATTAATTTTTTTCTGGGGTTTACAATGGAACAAAATAATTCATTCAACCATATTATCTAAAAACAGTAGTATTTTCTTAATTAAGCAAAAAGTCTCCATCTTTAATTTCATCTTTGACAATTCCATAATACCTGGTTTTGTTTACTTTTTATCCCAATTTACCATGTCTTTTTTACACTCATACTCTCACTGTGAGCTTTTCTTCAACTGCTACTACTCTATCCCTACATCTTATACTTCAGATACCTCTATCTTCTATCATTCATATTGACCTTACCCAAATTCAGTTTCTTTGTGGACTCTCAATGGAGTCTTCACATTTTCATCAAAATTAAGAGACTACTGAAAAATGTTTATAAAAATAAGGAATTTTTTTTTATTTTAAAAAATGTAATGCTATTAATAACAACTTTGAGAATACAGTATCAGAATACAATTGATCATTGGCTAATATGGGTAATAGTGCACAATTTTCCTATATAACTTTATAAGCATCTAACTCCTTTAAAATGACTTAAGTATTTCCTTCTCTAGCTTTATTAACAATTCAAATTAAAATATATTTTAGAAATCTAACTTAATATTTCCTACATGGAAGAACTGATAGTTACTTATGCAAATTGAGTTTTACATTTCCAATGGCATATTACTACTATATTCCAAGTTTCCTTACCTCAACTTTCCCACAAAATTTTAAGAATGGTTTTAAGTAGACAATAGACATATAGCTGTACTTTAATAAGTCCTACAAATGTGTTTTCCTAGCAAGAGAACAATATTTCATTGTAACTCTCCCCTTCTGCAGTGTAGTCTTGATATTTCATTTGTTCTGACTTTTAAAAAAGAAAAAGTACAACAAAGAAAATGCTTTACCAAAATCTTGCATAATCATGGTATGGGCCATTCTAGAGTCTGATGTGTACAATCCAAGACTGCCTCCTCCACCTGAATCCATACTTAGCAAAGTTCATTCACAAATCTCTGTAAAAGAAATAGTTTTTAAAATAGTTTAAAAGCATGTAAGTCAGTCAGTTGTTTTGAGAAAAAAAAAATACAATTGAAAACATGCCTTTCAACCAGGTGTGCAAATTTCATTACAAAAGAAAACAAAACAAAAACCTTGATTAGATGTTTTATGTGACAACCATAAATTACAGAAGGGCCAAGTGGAAGTAAACCAAAGATAATGGAGAATGAGACAGAGTAAGTGTGGTGAGCCACAGAGAAGTGAAAGAAGCAAGCAAAAGAACAAAACTGTAGTGTTGAAGTTCCAGTTAAAATATAGGTTATAAAAGCAGAAGAAAAAGAACAAGATGACAATAGTTGGGATATTTATACATTACTAGAGGACTCAGGTGTCTAGTATTAGTGAATTTCATCCAGTGGCTCTCATCCATTTCTTCCAGAACCAGATCAGCCCTGCAGCGGAGCTCTGCAGATAAACGTGTTTCACCTCTGGCTCCAGGGGTTTTACTTATAATGTAAAATGTTCTATCCCAGTTTCCCGGGAGTTCTTTGAGTCAGTAAGGACTTCTGAGCTCCCTCTACTACATTCTCTTGTCTCACAGTTTTGAGGACTCATGAAACATGACTGCTTCCTAAATATGGTAAAGATAAGATCAATCACATACAAACATTTTAGCAAATTGTTCTTACAGAATATAGTTTACTTGCAATTGTATGATGGATTTTTTCCATTAATGATTACTAAAGTCATGTTAGCCTCATACTAATTTTGAAAGCAAGGGATCAACATATTTCATTTCAGATGACTTATCTAAGATCACCAGATGGTATGAAACCTAAAGTCATGTGCTGTCACTCAACATATTTTTTTATAACTACTTTGTGTATTTCCTCATTAAACTTAAGATTCTAAGTAAATCTACCAAAAAATCTGTATATTTTATAATTATCTCCTTTTTAGATAGAAGTGTTTAATAAATAGGACTATACTGCACAAAAGATGAGACTATATCATTAATAAACATTTTAGAAAGCTGCCATGTAAACTAACTTTATCCTTAAGTATAGATCACTAAGATTTTTTCCTTGCCTTAAAGTTCTATAAATGTAGGAGAGTCTCACAGAGTAACCTCTATCAACATTTGAGTCATGTATATAAAAATCCTACAGCATATCAAATATTTTAGATAAAATTATTTGGTTATGTGTGAGCAAAATTACAAAGTTTTAGAAATTCTTGGCTGTATTTTATCTTTTTAAAAATACCACAATATTTTCTGCCTTCACAATGAAGTCAAGAGCATTCACAATAAACTGTGTGTTCAGAGGTAAGTTAAAATACCATGTGGACTTCTTAAAATTAAAAACATTGTACTATTTCAACTTTAATTAGAGCAATTGTTTTCTTTATTACTAACAATTATAAATGTCTTTAAAATGTTCTAAACAATTTTTTTTAGTTATTAAATAAGATAAAACACTATAATTTGTTAATCACCTTAATATAGAGTCTTGAAGAAACTGTAGATTTTTCTTACATTGTAAAATAAAATCTGCAGCAATTTCTTTTTATTTTTCCTTCTGAGCTATATTATTTTCTTTGGGGGAAAAAGTTTTCTTTACCTATTGTAAAAATACATTTAGAATTAGATATTTTAAAACATTTTAAACCAAAACTCTTACACAACTAAGAATTTTTCTTTACACTTTCAATTTGGGCTGATATGCTCAAATCTATTAATATAAAAAGCAACCATAGGGATTTCAACAGAAACGACTATCCACTACGATATAAGCAACATTATTAGAATTCGACCACCTGATTAAAACACATTTTAAAAATCACTACCAACTCCGTATTTTGGAAAGTGAAAGAGAACCAACCAAGGGCAAGCTTTATCCTTGCCAGATCCATAGAGAAAAAGATGCACTAGTGCTCAGTGAAATGTAAAAATTTGAACACCTAATGCAACTATTATGGGAAGTGCCATGCTGTATGAATACCAAATAAATTGGAGCACATTTAGTCCCATATAGGAAGTTTCAATCAGATCAGTAATAAATAAGGTAGGAGAACAGCCAGTAGGTCCCCAGGCTTCTGGGTCTTCCCAAGAATCTCTCTCACTCACATCCTTACTGAATGGAGGGAACCGCCAAGTACGCCTTAAGTAAACATCTTTCCAGCAACGTAGGGGAAGAAGAAATCACGTACACACACAAATGTTACTCTCAGCAATCTCCTCTAAACATAGCTTATTCAGGACCTAGCTTCTCGGTGATGTAAATTCGGCAAAGGGATGGAAGAGAAATCCTAAGATGGCAAAACAAGAGAATGTGAAAGTAGTATTTGCAGAGATATGAGACAAAGGAGCCCTGGCAAGTAGCAGTATTGCAGCTTTGGACATAACCCTCTTCCCGCATAAGTCTGCCTTTCCCGAGACCATGCCAAGTTTCAATCGTTTCGAGCAGAACGCACACACGTGCCCTCATAAAATTACCCATCTGACTGGATCCTTAACCGAACCAGAGCACCTCCGCCAACGAAAGCTGGAGACCGAAGAGACAAGAATACCCTTTCCCCTCCTCCCTTCTTTCAGTTGGTGCAGTGGTCTCCACTGCCCCTACGTTACCCACGCTGTGCAACCCAACCCCTCATCTTCCTCCCGCTCCCTCTGCCCACTACGTGGGAGAAGGCTGAGAACCAAAATGGTGGTGTGTTAGCTGAGGCGACACTTGCAGCACACGTCCCTCCCCCACTTCCCTGCTCTGACGGCTCCCTCTTGCCCTAAAATGCCCAATTCGGTCCCACCTCCTCACAAATGCCGCCATCCCTCGCGAATTCCAAGGTTACCATTCGCGGCGGGCGGGGGCGCGAGTGAAAGGAATAATTGGGGCGGGCGGGGGGGATGTAGCAGGAAAAAATGCCGGGGGGACGTCGCATTCTTCACTTCACCGTTTTGTTTTCCGCCATTTTCCCGTCACCCAAAACCACCGACGGCCTTCACGAGGGCTCTTGCCCCCAGGGGCTCTGGCCTAGGGAAAGAAAAGGTCAGCTGAGGAGGAGACACTTCCCTCAATTCCTCCAGCCACCACTGAGGCGGAGGATAAAAACCGTGCGCCCGAGGGGGAGGGCAATTTAGGGACTAGACGCCACTTCCATTGTTCCCTTCGCCCTACAGTACAAGCAGTACAAGCTCTCCTCCCCTCACAGGAGCGACCCTGAGCGCAGGGGCCCTAAATCCCTCTATTTTCTCCTCAGGAGTCTCCTTACCTGCAGATGCTGCCGCCGCCAGTAAAATTCTGACCGCGCTCCGAATTTCGGGGGGGGGGGGGAGGGGCAGGGGGTGGCAGCTGTGGATCAGTAAGGTCTTCACATTCGGGTTTCCGAGGTTCTGCAGCCAGAGCCAATCACAAGCTACTCTGCGTCTGGGAGGCGCGAGGCCCTGTCCTCCTTTATATTGCTGCCGACTGCTGAGGTTGCATTACGTCACGCTGCCGCTGCTGCAGGGTGAGGGGCCGGAGGGGGAGCCTGCGCAGGCGCGGGAGACCGGGAAGCTCTCGCTGGGTTTGGGCTTAGAGACCCCGCCGACCGGCTGTGGGGGCTGCAGGGCCGGGCGAGTACAAGTCCGCAAAGCCTTGATCTTGGCGAGTCCCTGAGGAGTTTCCTTGGGAAGATTTTCTGTTTTCCAGGTTTCCCAAGGGAATGAAAAGGGTAAGGGGGTGGGGCATTGTGGATCGGTGAGCCTCCTATAAGCTGTTGGACTACGTTTTAAAAAAAATCGCCCCTACCCTCCGAGGAGGATTCGGCCAATTAGGCTGACCAGAGTGATGAGGTATGCCTCTCCCCAATACACCAATGTGTGTTTTGCAGTTTTCATTCCTCCCTCCCTCCCTTCCTTTTATATTCCGCAATGGTAGACAATGGGTTGAAGAAAATAGAGTGAAGAAAGACATACAAGGGAAAGGTGGACAAGGGACCTAAATGCTCCTAAATCTCTCACTTTGAACTTGTGTCTGCACAAAATGGGAGAACTGAGAAATTCAGTAGTGACTGGTGAGGAAAAAAGTGATGAGATGTGAGTAAAACTTTGGATTTGAAGAGCCTTACACTGTATTCTGAAAATTTAGCTCTAGTACTATGAGCATTTGAAATAAATAGCCTTGTTTAGGCAGGGAGAAGATAGGACACTAAAAATAAAGAAGGTAACTCACTATCTTTGCCTAAATAATGTGAGTATTTTACAAATAAAACATGTTATTGTTCTCAGTTAGCTAGACAATTTCTCCGGGTCTCTGAACCTAATACACCACTAAAAGTTTTGAGAAAAATGGAGACATGATGTGAAACCCCTAGCCCAGTATCCTCAAGATTTCTTTATGCAGGGTCAGGTAGTAAATATTTTAGGCTTTGAGGGTCATAGTGTCTATGTCACAACTATTCAAATCCCCAATTATAGCACAAAAGCAGCCATAAACATTATGTACACAAATGAATATGGCTGTGTTCCAGTAGAACATTATTTAGGGACACTGACATTTGAATTTTATGTCATTTTAGAATGTCATGAAAAATTCTTCTTGGAAGATTTTTCAACTATTTAAAAATGTAAAAAACATTCTTAATCGCAGGCCATTAAAAAAGGCAAAAATAAAGTATAAACAAGAGTTAAAGAAAAACAGACAGCTATCCAGATTTGGCCTGTGGGCTGTACTTTGCCAGCTCCTATAAGTGTTATATATTTACACTTTTACTTTTCCTCCTAGATGAACAAAGGTATTTCTATGAGTGTATTTCTATACATGATGTGTTTTTATGTTGGATACTCTGGCAAGTCCTACTTGAAAGTTTCCCTACCCATGATAATTCCAATAGGACATTGATGGAAGAAAGCTAAGAAGGATGGGGAGTTTTTACATTAATAACGTTTGTGAATGGTACATTGTAGTAGGTAGTTTTTAAAACCTGAAAATCATCTTTGCTTCTCTTTCTCCAAACATCTGGTCCATCCAAATGTCTTTACAATTCTACTTCCTTAATATCTGTGAAAGTCATCCTTTTTTCCCCATTCCTAATGTCATTACCTTGTTCAGGTTCACATCCCTTCTTACTTGGATTGTTGCAACACCTTCCTAATTAGTTTCTTTTTTAATTTCTTTATTGATTAAGGTATTACATATGTGTCCTTATCTCCCCATAACAACCACCCCACTCATGCCCTCACCCCCCTGGTGTCTGTGTCCATTGGTTAGGCTTATATGAATGCATACAAACCTTTAGTTGATCTCTCCTCCTTACCCCCACCCTCCCCTACCTTCCCTCTGAGGTTTGACGGTCTGATCGATGCTTCTCTGTCTCTGGATCTGTTTTTGTTCATCAATTTATGTTGTTCATTATATTCCATAAATGAGGGAGATCATGTGATATTTATCTTTCTCTGACTGGCTTATTTCACTTAGTATAATGCTAATTAGTTTCTCTATGTCCACTTGTTCATCAGATCCTGAATTCAGAAATCACCAAATCATAAAAATATCTCAAATCAAGCCTCCCCACTACAATTTTATTTTAGCTGAGGCCCTCAACAAATGGGACTATGTAAAAACTTCCTGATTCATTTCTCTGCTTCAAGTCTCCCTTTACTCCAGTTGGTATCTTTTCTAGTGTAAAGTCTACACTACCACAGAAATCACTTACATAACAAAACAAACAGAATTTATTATCTCACTCCTCTGCTTAAACATTGCTGTCAATTGCCATTAGAAGTATAGGTTGATGCCCAGGCAAGGACAGAATGAGGCTTATGGGAATCCCAGCTGGGCAACAATGTGGAAGATCATCCAACCTGTGTCTTTTAGATATTTGGAGATATTGATTCAAAGGAGTGCATTGAATGCTAAGTTAAGGATGATTGTTTGTGCTATTATTTTAAATAGTTGTGTTTTTTTTACATCCCCTTCAGCGTTTTTGTAGTTTAACATTAGCCCCAAGACCAATAATATTAATTAGATGCCATAAGCTCTTTGTAATTTGTAGCTTGCTTTGTTTTGTAGCTTGCTCACTTCATTTCCCTCTACTCACTTCGGTAATCTTGGCTAACTAATAGTATTTTGTTATGTACATTTAGAAACCACATATTGCTCTCTTGTCATATGTTTCTGGAGTCAAAGTTTATTATGATATATATTCCCTTTAACTTCAAACTTTTCTATGAAAACTCTTAACCTTCTTACTTTATTAGTAACCTGATCATCTCCCAAGGAAATAATCTAAAATAAATTGACATAAGCACATTCTGGCTCATCAGACCACCCTATAACTGAACACTACCATACATTATCAACACTTACATTTGTATTTACAAGCACCCTGACACCAGATAGTACAACTTTAATTGTTTTGGGTTAAATTGAAATTGAGGAGTCAGACTTTGTATGTAAATTATATTATCCTCTACCAGGTGTACTGTATATAATACAATTACTTGGTAGTTAGAATAAACTGGTCAGGGAAGTAAGTCATCCCACAGTGTATGATAAGACAAGCTGCTCTTAATGTGCCATTGTGGAGTCACATTCATGTTGTGAACTGTAATTTAGTTTCAGCAAAACAATATAATGCATAATATTAAATTAATCCTGTTAATTTGTTAGTTTTGTTGTTTATTGTTTTGGTTTTATAATTGACTAGAGGCCAGATGCACAAAATCCGTGCAAGAGTAGGCCTTCCTTCCCCCAGCTGCCAGCACCAGCTTCCCTCTAGCACCTGGGACCTGGGCTTCCCTCTGGGCCAGCTTCCTCCAGAAGAACATCCAGTCTAATTAGCATATTACCCTTTTACTATTATAGATAAGCACTGTAAGCCTAAGGCACTTATTTATACATAGCTCTACTCTTGTTTATGTTTAAATAACACTATAATAAAACAATTTAAGTCAACATTGAGAGTACAAATTTTTTCCGTTTAAATTAGTCTGTAATAAACAACACAAAATAATGCACAAAAGGGCTCTAAATACTATCCTACATAAAAAATATTGAGACTATTAGGGGAGAATAGTTAATTCCTGAGTTGAGAGAGGAAATAAATAAGATGAGATTGTGTTATATTGTTGGGTCTGTGAGCAAGAAAATGGTCAGACCAACGGGATAATATCCAAAGTACATAGAGCATTGAAAAATAATAATAACTATAAGCAATTGATTGAAACACATTGAATATAGAAAAAATCCTGAGTTCATTAAGAATACTGAAAGAGGGGAATAGAGAAAGATCCCCCAATCCCAAAGAGAATAGTGGATATTATTTGAAGTAAGACTAACACCTTATTCTGACAATTAGCAATTAAAAGAAAAGAACTTAGTATTTTCTGTTTTTTCATGTACAAACTACTTCAGGTCAGCCAAATAGCCCCTGTTTGATGACAGCAAGTTACTTTCACAAGAAATGCAATTATTAACTGTCAAAATATAGAAATTAACATAAAAATAACAATCCTATAAACTGCTAATGAAGTAAAAGACCAAGCAGTGATCATGAGTGGGTGAAATATTAGATGTAAAACTGATGGAAGCTTGATAAAGGAGCTCATACTGTCATCACCTGACCTCTCTAATCAGTTTCTCAGCATCTTCACCAGTATTTGGTAATATCACTAATTTTTACTTCACCTGGTCTAATAAATATGTAGTGATTTCTCATTGTGGTGTTAATTTGCATTTGTCTGATAGCTAATTTTGATTTAAAAAATTTCATGTATTTGCCATAATCTCTTTGGTGAAGTGTCTGTTCAAGTTCTTTACCCATCTTTTTTTTTTTTAAATAGTCCTTTCATGTTTTCTTTCCTTTTTTTTTTTTTGATTAAGGTATTACATATGTGTACATATACCCCATTGCCCCCCCGACCCCACTCCCATACATGCCCTCACCCCCCTGCTGCCTCTGTCCATTGGTTATGCTTATATGCATGCATACAAGTCTTTTGGTTGATCTCTACCCCTTAGCTCCACCCTCCCCTACCTTCCCTCCGAGGTTTGAGCATCTGATCGATGCTTCTCTGTCTCTAGATCTGTTTTTGTTTATCAGTTTATGTTGTTCATTATAATCTGTAAATGAGTGAGATCATGTGATATTTATCTTTCTCTGACTGACTTATTTCACTTAGCATAATGCTCTCCAGTCCATCCATGCTGTTGCAAATGGTAGGAGTTCCTTCCTTTTTACAGCAGCATAGTATTCCTTTGTGTAGATGTACCACAGTTTTCTAATCCACTCATCTGCTGATGGGCACTTAGGCGGTTTCTAAATCTTAGCTATTGTAAATTGTGCTGCTATGAACATAGGGGTGCATATATCCTTTCTGATTGGTGTTTCTAGTTCCTTGGGATACATTCCTAGACGTGGGATCACTGGGTCAAGTGGGAGTTCCATTTTTAATTTTTTGAGGAAACTCCATACTGTTCTCCACAGTGTATTTGCCCATCTTTTAATGTGATTTTTCCTTATTGTTGAGTTTTAGTCTTAAAATATATATATATATTTTAGATACAAGTCCTTTATCGGATATGTGATTTATAGATATTTACTTCCCATCATCACCTGGTCTTTTTTTTATGGTGGCTTTGGCAGAGCCAAAGTTTTCCATTTTCGTTAAATCCAATTTATCAATTTTTTTCTTATATGGATTGTGCTTTGGTGTGTATTCTAAGAATTATTTGCCTATTTTCAGGTCACAAAGATGTTCTATTTTGTTCTAAAAGTTTTATTGCTTTAGGCTTTATATTTATATCTATGAACTCTTTTGAGTTAATCTTTATAAAGTGTGAGATTTAAGTTGTGGTTTAAAACAATATCCTTTCTCCAATGAGATTTTGCACCTTTGTAAACAATCAAATGCCCATATTTATGTGCTATATATTACACATAGGTCTGTGTATATCTATCCTTTCAACAAAACCACATTGACTTTTAAAAGGAACAGAACTTAGTCATAATCAGATGCTCATTGTAAAGGGAAATAAACCAATGAAAAAACACATATAAAGCGCTAGGGCTAAATTACTGAAAATTGTGCCTGAAATTGAGGTGTAATTAGGGATTTTATAATAATTCTTAAGTATTATATCATGTAAATTCTACTTTCAGCCAGTCAAACATATTTGAAAAAATGTTATGTTAGAAAAAGAGAAACTGCCTGTATTATATTGTGCTCCAGGAGGCCACATGGAAGTGCCACAGAGGCTAAGGTCAGGGCCAATGGCCAGAGCTGCAGGCCTCCCACCCCTATATCAGCTTTCACCAAAATAAAGTTCCTTTTCTGCTTTCTATTCTGGATTCTGAAAAGGATTTCTTTCAAAGAAAGAGTTCCCATGTAACAAAAGTCTGAAAATCACTGCCTTACCCTGATACAGTGTTTTTATATAGAGGTTCAGCCTTTTGAAGGGACTATTTGGCAATATTTGTTAAAATCTAAATATTCGTACTGTTTGACTCAGCAATTTTACCTTTAACAATTGACATTCAAGGGCACAAAGATATATGTACAGAATATTTATTGCAGCATTGTTCATAATAGCAGAAGATTGAAAGCAATGCAAACATTGTTAGCATAATGATATTCATGTATTGGGATTCTTAAAAGAATGAGATGGAAAGATGTCGAAGTATATTGCTAAGTGGAAAAGGGAAGTGATAAAACAGTATGATTCCATTTGTAGTTAAATAAGTCAATAGATAAAAGAAAACCATTGGCCTTGCTGGCGTGGCTCAGTGGTTGAGCTTCGACCTATGAATCAGGAGGTCATGATTCCATTCCTGGTCAGGGCACATGCCCGGGTTGTGGGCTTGATCCCCAATGTGAATGTGCAGGAGGCAGCTGATCAATGATTCTCTCTCATCATTGATGTTTCTATCTCTCTCTCCTCTCCCTTCCTCTCTGAAATCAATAAAAATATATATTTTAAAAAAACACATTGACTTGATTTGTAAAATTGGGGAGTGTGATTCTTTCAACTTTATTTTTCCCCAAAATGGGATTAGCTATTCTCATTCTTTTTTAGTACCACCTTGTCTATATCTATAAAAAATTCTGCTGAGATTTTGATTGATATTTTGTGAATCTGTAAATCTCTGAGGAAAACTGACTGTTTACTTATGTGAATTCTTTTCATTGATATAAAACAGTATGTCCAATTATTTAGGTGTTCTTGGTTCAGCATCCAGATTCTATACATATTTTGTTAAATGCATATCAAAGTATTTGATTTTGGGAACTATTGAAAATGTTTGGGATCAACTCAATTTCTTTTTATTAGTGTATTTATATAAGATAATTTTCAAAATTTGTGACATTTTTAGCCATCATTTCTTTAAACACATTCAGCACCATCACCTTTTTCCAGTCCTTCTGAGACTTTGATTGTATGAAGTTTACACATTTTGTTGTTGTTCTACCTAAGGCTTTGTTGGTTTTTCCAATCTTTTTTTTTCTTTTTGATGTCTAGAGTAAATAATTCCTACTGGTCTAACTTTAAGGTCACTGACTCTTTGTCATTTTTATTGTGCTCTGGAATCCAGAAAGTGAGGTTTAGTGGTATTTTTTTTGGTTATTGTGTTTTTCAGTTCCAAAATTTCCATTTGGTTCTTCTTTGTGTAGTCTGTTACTTTGTTGATACTTTGTTTTATTCTATTTTTTATACAGAGTTGTAGTTTACATACTGTTTTTCTTCTGTACTTTTATTCCAAAAGAAATGAATTTACTTTAAGATTAATAAATACACCATTGTTTTATAAAATGGAGCATTAATTCGACTGATACTTTATTTTAATGTTTGATTCAGGAGTGTTCTTAATTGCTTATTTGAGCATTTTTCTCATAGCTGCTTTAAAATCCTTGTTAGATAACTCCAACATCTTTGTCATCCCATCATTAGCATCTGTTGATTGTCTTTTCCCATATAAATTGAGATTTTCATGAATCTTCTCATGCTAAATAATTTGGATTTTGTCCTATATATTTTGAGTAGTACATTGAGACTCTGGGTCTTATATATATACTAGAGGCCTGGTGCACGAAATTTGTGCACGGAGGGGGATTCCTCAGCCAGGCCTACAGCCTCTCCAATCTGGGACCCCTCAGGGGATGTCTGACTGCCAGTGTGGGTTGGGCCTAAACTGGCAGTCAGATCCCTCTTGCAATCTGGCAAAACTGGCTCCTAACCACTCACCAGTGCCTGCCTGCTTGATCACCCCGAACCCCTTTGCCTACCTGGCTGATTGCCCCTAACCCATCTGCCTGCCAGCCTGATCGCCCCTACCTTGCCCCCCTGCCAGCCTGATTGCCCCTACCTTGCCCCCCTGCCAGCCTGATCACCCTTACCTTGCCCCCCTGCCAGCCTGAATGCACCTACCTTGCCCCCCCTGCCGGCCAGATCACCCTTACCTTGCCCCCCTGCTGGCCTGATCACCCCTACCTTGCCCCCCTGCCTGCCTGATTGCCCCTAACCCCTCTGCCTGCCTGCCTAATTGCCCCTAACTGCTTCTACCTGCCTGCTTGATCGCCCTTAACTGCCCTCCCCTGCCGGCCTGATTGTCCCTATCAGCCTCTGCCTGTCTGATTGCCCCTAACTGCCCTCCCCTTCTGGCCTGATCTCACCCCCAACTGCCCACCCCTGCTGGCCTGATCTCGCCCCCAACTGCCCTTCCCTGCTGGCCTGGTCACCCCCAACTGCTCTCCCCTGCCGGCCTGATAGTGCCCCAAACAGCCCTCCCCTGCCAGCCTGATCACTCCTAACGGCCTGTGCATCAGCCCCCACCACCATGGCTTTGTCTGGAAGGAAGTCGGACGTCCGGAAGATGGCTGGTCGACCTGGTATAATTAGCATATTATCCTTTTAGTAGTATAGATATATTATATAGGATAGGATTGCTTAAATGGGGGGAAAAGCCTTTTTCATCAGGAGGAGATGCTCTTGGCAGACAAAAATACATAATCCCTATATCTGGACTGACAGCCAGCCATATGCACTATACTGCTAAACTGGTCATTAAAAAATTAAACCGCTTTCTTACACCTTACACCAAACAGCTGTTGCCTTTAAAACCCCTCCTCAGCCCCCACCTTAGGTTCTGCCTTTGCAGTACAACCAGAGTAGGTTCTGATTGGTTGGTTTCTATGCCAGGCAGCATCAAAAGTCCCGCCTCCTAGGCAGCCATTGGCTCCTTGCAGTTCAACCAGATTTGGTTCTGATTGGCTGATTTCTATGCCAGTCAGCATCAAAAGCTCTGCCTCCTAGGCAGTCATTGGCTCCTCACAGTTCACCCAGATTTGGTTCTGATTGTTCAATTTCTATGCCAGTCAGCAACTCTGGGCCTGATCATAGAGGCAGTGCTGATCAGCAGCTGCCCTAGGCTGCTGGTGAGCAGACTGAGCTGCTGACCTCTGGGAGAGAGAGAGAGGATTGGCTGCTGGCGAAGCCCAGAGAGAGAAGCAAGGTCTGATCACCCTGCTTCTCTCTCTGAGCCTCACCAGCAGCCACTGCCACTGCTGATCAGCCCTGCCTCTCTCTCTCTCTCTCTCTCTCCGAGAGGTCAGCATTTCAGCCCGCTTGCCTACTGAATGCTCAGCCTGGCATTCAGTCCAGGCTGCTGGCAAGTGGGCTGAACTGCTGACCTCTGGGAGAGAGAGAGAGGCTTGGCTGATGGTGAGGCCCGGAGAGAGAAGCAGGGTCTGATCACCCTGCTTCTCTCTCTGGGACTTGCCAGCAGCCACCTCCACTGCTGGTCAGCCCCCCCACTCTCTCCCTCTGAGAGGTGAGCAGTTCAGCCCATTTGCCTGCTGTACACGCAGCCTGACGTTCAGTCAAACCTTTGGTCATTTTGGATGTTCCAACCCTGGCTCCTATATATATATATCTTCTTGAATTTGAAGAGACTTTGCCTGTGACCCAACATATGGTCTGTCTTTGAAAATGACCCATGTGCACTTGAGAAGAATGTATATTCTGTGGCTTTGGGGTGAAATGTTCTGAAGATGTCAATTAATTCCATCTGGTCTAGTGAGTTATTTAAGATTGATGTTTCTTTGCTGAATTTTTGTTTAGAGGATTTGTCCAGTGGTGATAGTGGGGTATTAAAGTCCCCTACTATGATTGTATTGCTGTCAATCTCTCCCTTGATATCCTCCAGGAGATTTTTATGTATTTGTGTCCTCCTGTATTGGGTGCATATATGTTTACCAGAGTTATTTCTTCTTGTTGGATTGCTCCCTTTAGTATTATGAAGTGGCCTTCATTATCTCTTTTTATGTCCTTCACTTTGAGATCTAATTTTCAGATATAAGTATTGCTACCACAGCTATTTTTTCATTTCCATTCGCCTGAAAAACCTTTTTCCATCCCTTCACCCTCAGTCTGTGTGCGTCTTTTTTTCTGAGGTGGGTTTCCTGTAGACAGCAGATATATGGGTCAGGTTTTCTTATCCACTCAGTTACCCTATGTCTTTTGATTGGGGCATTTAATCCATTTACATTTAAAGTTATTATTGATAGTACTTGTTTGTCACCATTTTAATTCTTTATCCCTGTGTTCCTTCTTCGCTTCCTATTTCTTCTTTTTATAGAAGACCCTTTGGTATTTCTTGCATTGCTGGTTTGGTGGTAATAAACTCCCTTAGTCCTTTTTTGTCTGTGAAGTTCCTGATTTTACCCTCAATTTTGATTGATAGCCTTTTTGGGTACAGTATTCTTGGATTCAGACCCTTCCTTTGCATGACTTTGTATATTTCATTCCATTCCCTTCTTGCCTTATGTGTTTCTGTTGAGAAATCAGTCGCTGGTCTATTGGGGGATCCTTTGTAGGTAACTTTCTCTCTGTCTCTGGCCACTTTTAAGATTCTTACTGTGTCGTTGGTGTTTGCCAATTTAATTAGAATGTGCCTTGGTGTCGGTCTTTTGGGGTTCATTTTGTTTGGGACTCTGTGAGCTTCTTGGATTTGCGTGAGTTTTTTCTTCCCTGTATCAGGGAAGTTTTCTGTCATTATTTATTCAGACAGGTTTTCTATTCCTTTCTCAGTTTCCTCTCCTTCTGGTACCCTTTTATGTGGATGTTTTTTTTTTTGTTTCGTGTTGTCCTAAAGTTCCATTAGGCTCTCCTTCTGCTTTTTAATTTTTTTCTCCATAAGCTGCTCTGCTTGGGTATGTTTTCCTACCTTGTCTTCTAGCTCACTGATGCGGTCCTCCGCTCTTCTAGTCTACTGTTGATGCTTTCCATTGAGTTCTTTATGGCAGCGATGTCATTTTTCATTTCTTCTTGGTTCTTTTTAATTTCCTCTTGGTTCTTGCACATATTGTTGAATTTGTTTTCCATTCTTTTCATCCACCTTATGACCATTTCTCTGAATTATTTTTCTGACAGGTTGCTTGCCATAAATATGGAACGCTTCACGAATTTGTGTCATCCTTGCGCAGGGGCCATGCTAATATTCTCTGTATCGTTCTAATTTTTAGTATATGTTCTGCCGAAGCGAGCACTATAATACTTTCAATAATAAAGATTTTTAAAAATAAATGAATGGTATTGGCAAGACTGGACAGATACATGCAAAAAAAATTAAACTAGATAACCAACTTACACCATACACAAGAATAAATTCAAAATGGGTAAAAGACCTAAATGTATGTCATGAAACCATAGATATCTTAGAAGAAACCATAGGGAACAAAATCTCAGACATTTCTCATAGCAATATGATTACTGATATATCTCCTAAGGCAAAGGAAACTAATGAGAAAATAAACAAATGGGACTACATCAAAATAATTACTTCTGCACTTCAAAAGAAACCATCAACAAAATGAAAAGGAGCCCACTGTATGGGATAACATATTTGCTAATGATACATCCCATAAGGGGTTAATTTCCAACATATATAAGTAACTCATACAACTTAACGAAAGGAAGACAAACAATCCAATTCAAAAACGGATGGAAGTCTCTGAAGGTGGACCTAAATAGACACTTCTCCAAATTGGACATACAGAAGGCCAGAGACACATGAAAAAATGCTCAATCACTAATCATCTGAGAGATGCAAATTAAAACAATAATGAGGTATCATCACACACCTGTCAGAATGGCTGTCATGTACACACCACAAACGACAAGTATTGGCGAGGATGTTGACAAAAGGGAACCCTAGTACACTGCTGCTGGGAATGCAGACCTTTGCAGCCACTGTGGAAAACAATATGGATTTTCTTCAAAAAGTCAAAAATGGAATTCCTATTTGACCAAGTGATCCCACTTCTAGGAATATATCCTATGAAACCAGAAACATGAATCACAAAGAAAATATGCACTTCTATGTTCATAGCAGCACAATTTACAATATCAAAGATGTAGAAATAGTCCAAGTGCCCATCAGCAGATGAGATGGATAAAAATGCTATGGTACATTTACATAATAGAATACTATACAGCAGTGAGAAACAAAGAACTCTTGCCATTTGCAACAGCATGGAAGGACCTGGATAGTATTATGCTAAGCAAAATAAGTCAGTCAGAGAAAGATAAATATCGCATGATCTCACTCATATGTGGAATCTAATGAACAAAATAAATTGATGAACAAGATAGATTCAGAGACATAGAACTATGTACAGACTGATGAATTTCAAAGGAAAGGTGCGGGTGTTATTGGAGGGGGAGAGATAAACAGGGGAATTTATATGCATATATGCATAACTCATCTTCCCAGACAATAGTGTGGTAAAGGCTTGGGAGGGGCATGTGTGGGAAGGAGGGGGTCAATTGTGAAAAAAAAAGCAGCAAAGGAGACATCTTATACTTTCAACAATGAGGATACATTTAAAAATAAAATAAAAATCTTCTCAATTGACAGCCTTACAGACTCAGAAACTGGTTTATAATTTGCTCTGATCATGAACCCTTTTTTCTTCTGTTTTCATAGACATACCCCATATTAAATGTCTTATGGCTTATTTAGACAATATCAGTCTCACTGACTTATTTTCGGTACTATATAATTGAGTCAATTATATATAAAGCAATCTACCAACTTCACTTCTGGAACCATATAATTCCGTATCAAGATGATGATGCTTCATGTTTTCTGGTCTATCCCTGCTTTAGAAGAACCAGCTAACAGCCTCTCTGTTCCACTCTCTAATCCCATTCCCTTGTCACCCTTAGATCGGGCAGGGAGAGACATCCATACCCTATATACTAGTATAGGTAGGGACCACTGGAAGCAGACCATCCTCCCTCATCAATCCTGAAATATTTCACAGATGGAAGTCTCTGAAGGGGGAATGAGGCAGAATACTAAGAATCTAGGAATATTCCTTGACAAGTATAATGGGAAAACTGAGATAGGCAGTCGAACAAACTGGCCAAGCAATTTACAGGCCGATACAGAAGATCACCAGGACAGAAAGCCACTGGTGCCTAACAATGGGTAAAACTGATGCCAGACCTCACTCCTGGGGTGTCCTTTCCTTCCTGGCATTTCCTTGGCCATTTGGTTTAGATTCCCTGACCTTTAATATTGGTGTTCATGCTGTTTAGAGTCCCCCCCCCCCCCCGCCGACCTTTCCTCCCTAGAGATAACATCTGGACCTCAATTGCATTTCAGCTCCATGCCCAGATAAGCACCAAAACCAGATGGGCAAGGCCAAGACCCAGCTGTAATGACTAATGAACCCCTACCCTGGCCCTGACCAATCAAGAGAGACCAGGACCCTGAACATATACACCTGGAAAAGCTGATTAATATTATATTGTAATTCTTCCCAAAGACCTCCCCTAAACTCCCAGCCTTTAAAAACTCTCAAAACGAAGGACCCAGCATGCTCTCTCCATCCCTGGAGCACACCCGCACCTTTCCCTTGCCCCTCTTCTTCCTCCACAGAACTGCATTTCCTAGTCTAAGGGATGCCTTGAGACGTGCAACCAGGGGAGCAATGGGCAGTAGGACCTCATCCAGGGATAATAACCCCATGAACCTGTCCCCAAGGCCGCCAGCAGCCCTGCATTGGCTCACTTTCTCCCCATAACATTTCTAGAGAGCCAAAGCAGCCCCACCTCATCTCTCTCCTGTTGCTTCTTCTATCCTAAGCCCTTATTCCTGTCACTGTCCTCAGATTTAATAAATGTATTCACAAAATTTAAAAAATAGATATTTTTTAGTATCTGCATCAGCACCGGACTGCCTAACTCAAGACTTCATGTTATATGAAATAAGTGAACCTATCTCTTAAAGCTACTGGAGTCATGTTTTCTCTTGCTTGCTTGCATATGTAATCCTAACAGGCACAGTGTGGTGAAGAGATTAAGAGTTAAATGATCACTCTTAAGTTTCTGTCCTGAACAATGCAATACTCATAATAATGCCTCTCTCCCAAATCCACCCAGGTTATAATCCCTGGAACCTTTTAATATTACCTTAAAGAATAAAGGGGAATTCAGGTTTCAGATAGAATTAAGGTTGTTAATCAGCTGACTCCAACATACAGAAATTATCTTGGATTTATCTGGTGGACTCAATATATTTCTTTGTTTTTTAATTTTTTCAATTACAGTTTATATCCAATATTGTTTTGTATTAGTTTCATGTGTACAGCATAGTGGCTAGACAATCATGTAGACAATATTAGGGGGATCACTTCATGTACAGACAAAGTGATCCCCCTAATATTTCCAGTACCCATCTGCACCATACATAGTTATTGCAATATTATTGGCTATATTTCCTATGCTGTACTTTACATCCTAATGAATATTTTGTAACTACCAAGTTGTACCTCTTAATTGCTTCACCTTTTTCACCCAATTCCCTAACCTCCCAATCCTCTGGCAACCGTCAATCTGTACCTATGAGTCTATTTCTGCTTTGTTTATCATTTATATTGCTCTTTAAATTCCACATATAAGTAAAATTTTATGGTACTTGCTTTTCCCAATGTAAAGCCTGAAAGTGGAAGAGGAAGGCAGAAGAGTTTGAAATGGTGTAATTTGAGGACTCAATTCACTATTCCTGACATTGATGGGGGCCATGAGCCAAGAGATGTGGCAACCTCTAGAAGGTGGAAAAAGCCATGGATTCTCCCCCAGAGCAGAAAGAATGCAGCCATATCCATACCTTGCTTTCAGCAATTCTGACCTACAGAATTGTAAGAGAATAAATTTGTGTTATAAACCAACTAAGTTCCTGATAACTTGTTATAGTAGCCAAAGGAATGCAATGCAAGCAACTAGACAGTTAAGCTCACTTTTTAAAATATTAAGTTATTAGTGCTTTTGAGATATTCAAGTGGAGATGTCTAAGATGTACAATAGACAAATGTCCACATAGGTGCATCAGAAAGATGTTAAATGGAAATATAGAATCGAGGGATATTGCAGATAATACTTAAAATAATAGAGACAAATTAAATTTCTTTGGGAAATGAAGAGGGTAAAGAGAATAAAAGGCCTAAGTCCAATAATTAGTGAATTAAGTAGAGGGAGAAGCCAGCAAAAGAGGATGTGAAACAGTAAAGAGTTAGGAATAAAACAAAGAGAGCTTGGGCTGACTTCTGGGCTCTCTGTTCTGTTTCATTGGTCTATATGTCTATTCTTATGCTAGTACCATGCAGTTTTGAGAACCATGGATTGGTAATGTAGCTTGATATCTGGTATTGTGATCCCTCCAACTTTGTTCTTCTTTCTCAGGATTGCTGTGGCTATTCGGGATCTTTTTTTTTTTTTTTTTAATTCCAGATGCATTTTTGGAGAGTATTTTCCAGATCTTTGAAATATGCCATTGGTGTTTTAATGGGATTGCATTGAATCTGTAGATTGCTTTGGGTAGTATGGACATTTTAATGATGTTGATTCTAACAATCCATGACAATGGTATGTTCTTCCATTTGTTTATGTCTTCCTCTATCTCTTTTTTCAATGTCCTGTAGTTTTTCTGAGTACAGGTCTTTTATGTCACTTAGTTAAGTTTATTCTTAGGTTTCTTAATTTTTTATTTATTTTTTTATTGAGGTATTATATGTGTACATATCTTACTATTGCCCCCACACACACACATACATGCCCTCACTCCCCAGAGTTTTGCATCCATTGGTTATGCTTATATGCATGCATACAAGTCCTTCGTTTGATTTCTTATCTCCCCCACCTCTCCCTAACCTTCCCCCTGTAATTTGACAGTCTGTTTGATGCTTTACTGTCTCTGTATCTATCTTTTTGTTCATCAGTTTATAATGTTCTTTATTATCCATAAATGAGTGAGATCATGTGGTATTTTTCTTTCATTGACTGGCTTATTTCACTTAGCATAATGTTCTCCAATTCCATCCAGGTTGCTGCAAATGATGAGAATTCCTTCTTTTTATGGCAGCATAGTATTCCATTGTATATGTACCACAGTTTTCTAATCCGTTCGTCTGATGATGGGTATTTAGGCTGTTTCCAAATCTTAGCTATTGTAAATTGTGCTGCTATGAACATAGGGGTGCATATATCCTTTCTTATTGGTGTTTCTAGTTTCTTCGGATATATTCCTAGGAGTGGGATTACTGGGTCAAATGGGAGTTCCATTTTCAGTTTTTTGAGGAAACTCCATACTGTTCTCCACAATGGCTGCACCAGTCTGCATTTATTTTTGATAACACTGGGTGGCAGTGTTTCTGAATTGACTTCCGGGCCTCTCTAGCTTCTTTCCCCCCCCCCCTCTATGGCACTTGATGAACAAGAATAGATCCAGAGACAAATGGTAGGAGAGGGGGTTTTAAAGAGCAACCAAAGGACTTGTATGCATGCATATTAGATCAGGTTGGGGGTTCCCTTGGGGTGTGGGGTGGCCTGGGTGAGGAGCCTGTGGTGGTTTGCAGGCCGGCCACGCCCCCTGGCATCCCAAGCGGAGGCCCTGGTGTCTGGGATTTATTTATCTTCTACATTTGAAACTTTGTTGCCTGGAGTGGAGCCAAGACTTCTGCTCGCTCCCTGGTGGAAGCCATTTCTGTTGGGATTTATTTATCTTCTCTAATTGAAACTTTGTAGCCTTAAGTGGAGGCCAGGGCTGCGGAAAGCTTGGCTTCCTCCATCGCCAGGGGAAACCCTAGCCTCCTGCTCTCTCCAGCTCTGTGGCTGCCGCCATTTTTGTTGGGATTTATTTATCTTCTATCATTGAAACTTTGTAGCATTGAGTGGAGGCCTGGGCCAGCAAGGGCAGGCTGAAAGCTTGGTTTCCTCCATTGCCAGGGAAACCCAAGCCTCCCTCCTGCTCTCTGTGGCCGCAGTCATCTTGGTTGGGTTTATTTGCATATCTGCTCCTGATTGGCTGGTGGGCGTGGCTTATGGATATAGCGAAGTACGGCCAATTTGCATATTACTCTTTTATTAGATAGGATTTTGTGACACAGAGGTAATCAATGACCTCAATAAGAACAGTTTGGATAAGGTAATATGTGTTGTAGATATTCAAGCTAAATTTGTGTGAATTGAGGGATGAAGGAAAAGAAAGAAATTAAGACAGGGAGTAGACAACTCATTCCAGAAGCTTGACTGTGAAGGAAAGGAAAGTTGTAGGGGGATATGGTATTAAGGGTTATGTTTAACTAGTTCCTCTCAGCAGCAAACATCAAAATGGTATCAGAATATGCATGGATTTTTTTTAGGGGAAACAACTGTTGAGAGAAAATGGTGAGCGATCTTCAAAAGTCTGGGAAAGTCTGACCCTGAGTGAAGGAGAAAGGGAAGGAAATTTGGAAGTGTCCTGGACTGCTGCGCAATCTAAGGAAGGTTCTGCAAAGCCATTAGGGAGTCTTCAAGACAAAGTCAGCCATTAGGGGAGTTCCATAACTCTCAGAAATGAACTTACATTAGTTTCTTTCTCTCTGGCAGATGCTAAAAGCAGCCTGGGGGAAGGTATATCTTCCAGGTAAATGCAGGGATTAATTTCAGGGCACAATAGCTTGGGTCTTTGGTTAGAGGGCTCTGAAGCACATTCTCATGGCCTCCATAGAGGGGTTTTATTTTTTACTTTTTAAAAACAATTTTATTGATTTTATTTTAATTTATTATTGATAATTATAACCCTTCAATATATTCACATAACCACTAAAATTTAGTTTAAATAAGGCATTGGAGATCTTTTATGACATAGTCTGACTACCTCCTCAGCCTCATTTTAACACTCATTGAAGATCTGCATACTCCATGTTGTTTTCAGTACTGTGTCTTTTGCTTTGTCTCAAAAATTCTCCCTCAACTTCCCTTCATAAAGCTAACTCCCACTTACCTTTTATGATAGCTTAGGCATCACCTCATTTTTTATGGCTTTCTTTCTCCACTATTATCATCACACTTCTCCATAGGCTTGGTTAATTGTTCTTTGAAATTTCCTACTTACTTGTATACATTTTTTATCATTGTATTGATCACAATGGAAAATGATAAGTGATTTTTGTCTCTGTCTTTTCTACCAGTCTGAGCTCCAGGGACTATCTTAGATTCATCTGTGTACCTTAGTAACTAACTAGTGCTTGTCACATAGTTGGTGTGAAATGAGTACTTTTAAAAATCTTTATTGTTAAAATAATTGCAGATGTCCCCCCTTTTTGAATCCATTGCCCATGCTCCTCCAGGTTACTGCCCTACCCTAGTCCTTCACCACCCTAAGGAATAAAGGAAGAGAAGAAGAAATAAGGGAAGAAAAGAAAGAAGGGAAGTGAAAGGTTTGCGAGGCAGGAAACAAGACACAGAGTCCAGGCCATGGAAAGGGGGGGAGGTTTTAATCTTGCGCTCCCGGGCGAAACTCACCGGTCCGAGAGTGGGCCAGGGGAGTTCGCGCCAAAACAGGGGCTTAGGTACTTCCTTTATACAGCCGTTTGGTGAGGGGAGGGTGGAGAGCATGAGAGATGTGGAATTCCTGCCTCGGGCAGGGGTTTGGGAAGGCTAGCAAGGTTCTGGGAAGGGGCCAGTTATCTGCCAGTTATCTTCGTCACCATCTACCTTGCGGGTGCTTGCATGGCTGTGGTCTTTCCCCCATGCCTCGACCTAACATCCCAGCCTTTTTGGTGATAGGGGGCGCCGAAATCGTCCTGGCTACTTCCTGCTGACCAGGGGCGAAGAGGGTGGGGGAGGTTAAAGGCCAGGGTCAGGCAGAGGCGGGTTGAGGGGCAGCCGAGTGTAGGGATGGAGCAGGAGCTGGTTTACAGTCACCCGAGACATTTCTGCAATCCGGGAGCGGATGAATTTGAGGAGGCAGGGAGCTAGGGAAAAAAAGACACAGATGAGAATTGGGGGCCCTATCAGAGGTAGGGTCCAGGTAGCTCTAAAGAGAGTTGTTCCAGGAGTGTCTTGCACGTCTACCGATGTTACTTGCCGCTGCAGGGAGGCTAAGGAGGTAATCCTGAGCAGAGATTATGCTGTTCCCGAGGACCCCCCCCAGCGAGGCCTATGAGGCAGCGATACTTACCCCCAACATGACAGGGAGGAAGGCGGCCCTGTGGGCCCGGGGGTGGGATGAAGGGAGCAACCAGTTAAGCTCCGACTCTCCATACAAGGTTAGCTGGGGAACTACTGTGACCCCGAAGCAAGGCCCGGGGTCAGAGGAGTTTATGCAGTTGCTCAAGGTGCCGTTGCACCAAAAGAAGGTACCCGGGCTGGGCTTGGTGGGACTGGCTGCAGTGTGGTTTTGGGTACAGTTCCAAGTGACCCGTCCCACAGTTACCGCGTTGCTGGTCTGGTAGCATATCCACGGGGGCAAGGTGGGCTCTGGAGTTTCGGGTTTCTAGAGGGGAATGCCAGCCAGGGGAGGCTGACATTCACCATGTCCTTGAGTTCCTGGAGGAGTCATGAGTGGGACGGCAGCCAGCAAAGGTCTTTGGAGAGAGACACATAAAAAGCAGTGCGAGACATTGGGCAGGGTATGGGTCTCGTTAAGGAATAGTAGAGTGTGTTGGATAAATTGGAGCCAAGAAGATAGGACTTCTACCCGGGGGGAATCAGGCAGCTTCCCTTTAAGGGAATTTTCGGCCTGTAGGATGCTTTTGGAGACCTGAATGGTTGGATAAGAGGTTAGACACTGAATATTCTGGTTTAGCTTAAGAAGTATCCAGCAACCTTGTCCTGCCAGGCTTGGAGACTGAACCCTCACTTTCTTGCTCAGAGTAACTTCTTTCTTTCTTTTTTTCTTTCTTTCTCTTCTCCATCTCATCACATGCACAACCTTCACAAAAACCTTCACAATTTCAAATTAGCCTTCAAACCTTCCTTCTATGTCCTTCAAAAATGCATAACCATGCCTTAGACCTTCTATTCAGTATTTCTAAAAGGCGATGGGGGAGGGAGCAGGCTCCGCAGCCAGTTCCCAGGCTAGCCAGGCCTCTAGCCGCTTCAGTCCCAAATGGCCACATTCTTCCTAGAGATAATGATCATAGAGGAGATAAGGCGTTTACAGTCCAAGGAATGGCTTGGCCTTTTGGGGTAAGAGAGTGAAACTGAGGTAGGTGACTGTGGTTTGGGACAACTGGGTTTTAAGAGGGGATGCATGGTAGCCCTGGCTGGGCACCAAGGTAGAATGGGAAAAGAGTGAATGGGGGAATTTAGTAAGATGCCGTATAGAAATGAGGTGGCTAATGGCTGTGAGACTAATCCGTCAACCCCATAATAGAGACTGAGGAGGGGACAAGGGTCCCAGCGAATTCAGAGAGGGCAGAATAAGTGGCCCTAGTGTCAATTATAAAGGAGATCGGCTTACCTGCCACCACAGTCATTACTCGAGGCTCTGTCCTGGTGATGTAAGTCTGTGGGGCCCTGTCAGGGCCTGGCAGCTTCTTCAATGGCCAGTCCCAGGGGGTCTGGGAGCTCCAAACCGGATCCAGAGGGTGGCCTGCTGGACTGGCTGAGGCCAGACCGGAGGAGCCAGACTACAGTCTGATTTCCAGTGGCCTTCCCTTCCGCACCTTGGGCAGGGCCCAGGCGGGGGTCTCGGGTTTGAGCAGGACTTGGCTCAGTGTCCTTCCTTGCTGCATTTGAAGGAGGGCCCAGAGGAGGCTTAGCCCTTGACTTACCCGCGGTTGGAGGACCGGCACTCCGTTTGGGGTTCGTGAGAGTGGTGGCTAGGAGCTGGAAGGCCTCCTAATGGGCCTCCGCCTTGGCCTGATCTCGTTTGATTTTGGATTTGGGTCTCCTTGTCTCTATTATTAAAGAGCTTAAAAGTTAGGTTAACGAGGTCTTTTTGGACCTGCAGTTGCAGTGTATGTCGGGGAGTACAGGTGGTCAGGTCAACGGAAAAAGAAACCTGAGATGCCTCTCAATCTGTGAGGCTGGACATAGAGAATGGGACCTGGACTCAAAAAGTGTGCCCTCGAAAAAAAAAAGATGGCGACCGGCAGGAAGGTAGGGAGAGAGAGAGTGTGAGTGAGGAACCCATAGAGAAGAGTGTAGACGTGTGTGTTGTGTGTGTGTGTATGAGCTAGGGTCAGTTAGACTCTGCACGCCTTCCAAGGGGCTGCCTAACCGGGCAGTCCTAGACAGCGGAGCCCCGCGCACAAAGCGGACACATCTCCGCGGCTGTTGCGGACGCGGAGACCACGCCATCTTGAGAAACAGAGCTGCCTGAGACTCGGATCCTGGCTTCTGACACAAACCAGGACCCTGCAGCCACTGGGGACAGAGAACTGCTATCACAGCTTCAGACCAACAAACAACAAGAATCCAGACGTCCCGGCAGAATTCCGTGAGTCAAAGAGCCTACCCCCTCCCCGCAGGCGTGCAGACAGCGCCATTTTAACTGATAGATCCGCCTCTCTCCCAAGCCGCAGAGCTGTGCGCAGGGACTCGCTCCCCCTCAGGGAATTTGGCGCGCGGCGCGCGAGAGCGCACAGGAGAGAATCAGCTCCCTGTTGGGGAAATCTGTCAGTGCGCACAGAGGGCACCCCTTCGGAGAATTTGGGGGAATTTGGCTTGCGGGTCACAGCTCTCCCTTCAGGGAATCTTAGTGCTTGCACAGAGGGGCTTTCCCTTGGGGGAATTTGGCGCGCAGGACAGACTCCGCCCCCCTTCCGGGACTCCGGGAGAGTGCACGGAGCCAGCTCACCTTCAGGAAATCAAGAGTGTGCGCCCTAGCCGGTTTGGCTCAGTAGAGAGAGCACACACAGGTCGCAGCTCCACTTCAGGGAATTTGGCACGCCGGACACAGCTGCCTGGGATCCCTGACTCACAGCGCATTCACACTAAGAGCCAGCGACCCCAATTGTTGGTGCATGCACACATAGGGACCCTGAGTCTCAACGAGAAACCGCACAAGGCAACAGAGACTCTGACACTCTAGTCCTGGTGCAGACAAAGGGAAACTCTGACTCCTGGCACTTGCTAAGGATCTCATTTTCGGCACATACCAACAGTGTGGTGCAGACAGGGTCCCTGAATCTAAGTGTGCACACAAGACCACACGGAACACTGGGGACACTGACCCTGGGCAAGTCTGGTTCCCACCAACCAAAGGCAGCCACACGTCCTAGTGTCAGAGCACTTCAGTGAAACTCGGGTGGAGTGAAGTCCCCACAGCACACGGCCCAGGTCCACGCAAACGGAAGCTTGAGCTTTCTGGTGATAGCCAGAATGGGGAAACGAAATAACTCACAGAGGAAAGAAAATGTGGAGTCGCCAAGAAAGGAAATCAGTGAAACTGAAGCTTGCAACATGACCGAAAAGGAGTTTAGAGTAATGGTCGTGGAATTTATACATCGGATGGATGAGAAAATCAACAACTTATGCAAGAATCAGGAAGAAATGAAAAGTGATATAGCTACAATCAAAAACACCATGGAAAGTTTCAACAGTAGACTACAAGAAGCAGAGGACCGAATTAGTGAGTTAGAAGATCAGGTACAGAAACAAGCTCAATCTCAACAGCAATTGGAGAAAAAAATTAAAAAGCAGGAGGAAAGCCTAAGGGAGCTTCGGGACAACATGAAACGAAGTAACATGCGTATAATAGGGCTGCCAGAAGGACAAGAAGAGCAGCAGGGATTAGAAAATCTATTTGAAGAAATAATGACAGAAAACTTCCCGGATATGGGAAAGATAAAAGTTACGCAAGTACAGAGAGTCCCAAGCAGGATCAACCCCAAAAGACACACACCAAGACATGTCATAATTTCAATGGCAAATATAAATGACAAAGAGAGAATCTTAAAGGCGGCAAGAGAGAGACAGAGAGTTACCTACAAAGGAACACCCATCAGATTGTCAAATGATTACTCAACAGAAACACAACAAGCTAGAAGTGAATGGACGGAGGTATACAAAGTGTTGCAAAGCAAAGGACTGAATCCAAGAATACTATATCCAGCAAGACTATCAATCAAAATTGAAGGGGAAATCAGGAGCTTTGCAGATAAAAAAAGGCTTAAGGAGTTTATTACCACCAAACCAGCAATGCAAGAATTGCTAAAGGGAATACTGTAAAAAGAAGAAATAAACAGGTAAGAAGGAATATAGACACAAAAATAGATATGACCACAAACAAATACCTTTCAGTAATATCTTTAAATGTAAATGGACTAAATGCTCCAATCAAAAGATATCGAGTAGCTGAATGGATTAAAAAACACGACCCATATATATGCTGTCTACAAGAGACCCACCTCAGAACAAGAGACTCACACAGATTGAAAGTGAAGGGATGGAAAAATATCTTTCAGGCAAATGGAAATGAAAAAAAAGCTGGGGTAGCAATACTTATATCTGACAAAATAGACCTCAAAGTAAATGCCATAACAAGAGATAAAGAAGGCCACTTCATAATACTAAAGGGAGAAATCCAACAAGAAGAAATAATTCTGGTAAACATATATGCTCCCAATATAGGAGCACCCAAATACATAAAAAAACTCCTGGAAGATTTCAAGGGAGAGATTAATAGCAATACAATCATAGTAGGAGACTTTAATACCCCACTATCACCACTGGACAAATCCTCTAAACAAAAAATCAGCAAAGAAACAGCAATCCTAAATGAATCACTAGACCAGATGGAATTAATTGACATCTTTAGAACATTTCACCCCAAAGCCACAGAATATACATTCTTCTCAAGTGCACATGGGTCATTTTCAAAGATAGACCATATGCTGGGTCACAGGCAAAGTCTCTTCAAATTCAAGAAGATAGAAATTATATCAAGCGTCTTCTCAGATCACAGTGGCATTAAACTGGAAATCAACTACAATAAATACAATCCAAAGAAATCAAACACTTGGAGACTAAACAGCATGCTATTAAACCATGACTGGGTCACCAGAGAGATCAAGGAAGAAATAAAAAACATCATGGCAACAAATGACAATGAAAACACAACAATCCAAAATCTTTGGGATACAGCGAAAGCAGTCTTGAGAGGGAAGTTCATAGCTCTACAAGCCTATTGCAAAAAACAAGAAGCAATGGTAATAAATTACTTAACCCTACAACTCAAAGAGCTAGAAAAAGAGCAGCAAGAAAAGCCCACTGTAACCAGAAGGAAGGAAATAACAAAGATCAGAGCGGAGATAAATGACATAGAGACCAAAGAAACAATACGAAAGATCAACAAAACCAAGAGCTGGTTCTTTGAAAGGATAAACAAGATTGATGGACCTCTAGCCAGGCTCACCAAGAAGCAAAGAGAGAGGACCCAAATAAACAAAATCAGAAATGAAAGAGGTGAAATAACAACAGACCCCGCTGAGATACAAAGGATTGTTACAAAATACTACGAACAACTCTATTCCAACAAACTGGACAACCTGGAGGAAATGGACATATTCCTAGAAAAATATAACCTTCCTAAAATCAATCAAGAAGAATCTAAAGAGCTCAATAGGCCAATAACTATGGACGAAATTGAAGCAGTCATCAAGAAGCTTCCGGCAAACAAAAGCCCGGGGCCTGATGGCTTCACAGGAGAGTTTTACCAAACATTCAAGGAAGAACTAAAACCTATCCTCCTCAGACTATTTCAAAAAATTCAAGAGGAAGGAACACTTCCAAGCTCCTTCTATGAAGCCAGCATCACCCTAATACCAAAACCAGATAAAGACAACACAATGAAAGAGAATTACAGGCCAATATCCCTCATGAACATAGATGCCAAAATCCTCAACAAAATTCTAGCAA
This sequence comes from Eptesicus fuscus, assembly GCF_027574615.1. Classification (NCBI taxonomy): domain Eukaryota; kingdom Metazoa; phylum Chordata; class Mammalia; order Chiroptera; family Vespertilionidae; genus Eptesicus; species Eptesicus fuscus. The sequence goes on from NC_072473.1 coordinate 31,230,494, forward strand.
ATCGGCTCCAGCAGTACATCAGAAAGATCATACACCATGACCAAGTAGGATTTATCCCAGGAATGCAAGGATGGTATAATATCCGCAAATCAATAAACGTGATACATCACATAAACAAATTGAGAGATAAAAATCACATAGTCATATCAATTGATGCAGAAAAAGCATTTGACAAAATCCAACACCCTTTCTTGATAAAAACTCTCAACAAGGTGGGAATAGAAGGCTCATACCTCAACATAATAAAAGCTATATATGATAAACCCACAGCAAACATCATACTCAATGGACAAAAACTAAAAACATTTCCCCTAAGAACAGGAACAAGACAGGGATGCCCACTCTCACCACTCCTGTTTGACATAGTACTGGAAGTATTAGCCATTGCAATTAGACAAGAAGAAGAAATAAAAGGCATCCAAATTGGAAAAGAACAAGTAAAGCTGTCTTTATTTGCAGACGACATGATATTGTACATAAAAAATCCGAAAGACTCCGTCAAAAAACTAATAGACTTAATAAATGAATTTGGCAATGTAGCAGGATACAAAATTAACGCCAAGAAATCTATGGCCTTTCTATACACCAATAGTGAACTTACAGACAGAGAGACTAAAAAGGCAATTCCATTTACCATCGCACCAAAAAAATTAAGATACCTAGGAATAAACTTAACTAAGGAGGTAAAAGACCTATACACGGAAAACTACAGGACACTGAAAAAAGAGATAGAGGAAGACGTAAACAGATGGAAGAACATACCATGTTCATGGATTGGTAGAATCAACATCATTAAAATGTCCATACTACCCAAAGCAATCTATAGATTCAATGCACTCCCCATTAAAATACCAATGGCATATTTCACCGACCTTGAAAGAACTCTCCAAAAATTCATCTGGAATAAAAAAAGACCCCGAATAGCCACAGCAATCCTGCGAAAGAAGAATAAAGTAGGAGGGATCTCAATACCAGATTTCAAGCTGTATTACAAAGCCACTGTTCTCAAAACAGCCTGGTACTGGCACAAGAACAGACATATAGATCAGTGGAACAGAATAGAGAATCCAGATATTGACCCAAACCACTATGCTCAATTAATATTTGACAAAGGAGGCATGAACATACAATGGAGTCAAGACAGTCTCTTCAATAAATGGTGTTGGGAAAATTGGACAGATACATGCAAAAAAATGAAGCTTGATCACCAACTTACGCCATACACAAAAATAAACTCAAAATGGATACAGGACTTAAACATAAGACGGGAAACCATAAAAATACTAGAGGAATCCACAGGTAGCAAAATCTCAGACATATGCCAAAAGAAATTCTTCACTGACACTGCCCCTAGGGCAATGGAAGCTAAAGAGAAAATTAACAAATGGGACTACATCAAAATAAAAAGCTTTTTCACAGCAAAAGAAACCATTAACAAAACAACAAGAAGGCCTACTGCATGGGAGAACATATTTGCAAATGGCATCACTGATAAAGGTTTGATCTCCAACATCTACATGCAGCTTATACAACTTAATAAAAGGAAGATAAATGATCCAATAAAGAAATGGGCAACAGACCTAAATAGAAGCTTTTCAAAAGAAGACAGAAGGAAGGCCAAGAGACACATGAAAACATGCTCAACGTCACTAATTATCCGAGAGATGCAAATCAAAACAACAATGCGGTACCATCTCACACCTGTCAGAATGGCTATCATCAACAAATCAACAAACGACAAGTGTTGGCGAGGATGCGGAGAAAAAGGAACCCTCGTGCACTGCTGGTGGGAATGCAGACTGGTGCAGCCACTGTGGAGAACAGTATGGAGCTTCCTCAAAAAACTGAAAATGGAACTCCCATTTGACCCAGTAATCCCACTCCTGGGAATATATCCGAAGAAACTAGAAACACCAATCAGAAAGGATATATGCACCCCTATGTTCATAGCAGCACAATTCACCATAGCTAAGATTTGGAAACAGCCTAGGTGCCCGTCAGCAGATGACTGGATCAGAAAACTGTGGTACATCTACACAATGGAATACTATGCTGCCATAAAAAAGAAGGAATTCTCATCATTTGCAGCAACCTGGATGGAATTGGAGAACATTATGCTAAGTGAAATAAGCCAGTCAATGAAAGAAAAATACCACATGATCCCACTCATTTAGGGATAGTAAAGATCAGTATAAAGTGACGAACAAAAAGATAGATACAGAGACAGTAAAGCATCAAACAGACTTTCAAATTACAGGGGGAAAGTTAGGGAGAGGTGGGGGAGTTATGAAATCAAATGAAGGACTTGTATGCATGCATATAAGCATAAACAATGGACGCAAAACTCTGGGGGGGGGGAGGGCATGTGTGGGTGTGGGGTGGGGGGGGGTAATGGTAAGATATGTACACATATAATACCTCAATAAAAAATATTAAAAAAAAAAAAAAAAAAAAAAAAAAAAAAGTGTGCCCTCAGTTCCTGCTGCCTCCCTCAGGGGTAGCTGCAGGTTGGGTGGAGGCAGCAAGAAGGAGTGTGGCTTGGTTCAGGGCTGGGGACTGAGTTAGGGAGATGTAAGGACTCTCCAGGAGCAGGAGATGGAGTTCCTGCATGGGAGAGGGGACAAGGAGAGATAAGGACCGGTGTGACAGAAGATCTTGGAGAAGTCCTGTAGGGGTTGCTGGAGGCAAATCTTCTGGGCCTCAGTGGTGAGAGCAGCAGCTGCAGCCAGAGCCCGGAGGCAGGGCTGCCATTCCCGAACCGTGGGATCAAGCTGTATGGTCAGGTAGGCTATGGGGTGAAGGCTGGAAGAATCCTACCAGTGGAGGCCAGCTGTATGCCTCTGAGACATGTCCAGGGAGGGGCTGCAGAGAAGGAGATCATCTCCATACTGGAGGAAAGTGCTGGGTTCTAATGAACATTGTCGGAGGGCTCTGTTAGGCCTGGCCAAACAGATGAGGGCTGTCTCTGAACCCCTGGGGCAGGACCGTCCAGGTGAGTGGGTCCTTTTAAAATCCTTGTCAACAGTTAACTTTAAAACTTCTTGGAACAGGCCTCTAACTGCTTGAATTCAGAACTGAGTTTCTGATAAGCCTGTGTCAGCAAGAAAGTTGTTCTCTAGGGAGGGAGGAGCGGGGGAGAGGGCGGGGTGAGAAGGCGCTGAGGCCAGAGCATGTTTGCCATCAATACCCATGACCGAGATGGTGGAAGGGGCAATGGCCCGGAAAAGGAGGGCAAGAACAGAGACGTAGCCCCTGTATGATCAGGAAGGAGATCTGCTTACCCACTACCTTGAGCGTTTACCTGGGGGCCCGGCGAGGGTGATGGGTCGTCGAGTCCTGCCATCTTCAGCCTTCAGCCGGTTCCAGCGTGGCCAGCAGCAGTCATGACCTGGAAGGACGGCCCCTCTACGTTGAGACGCAGAGGGCCCGTCACTTTTCCAGGGGCAGTCACTTTTCCAGTGGCCGCTTTGACCGCACGCCGGGCGGGGCTGGGCTGGAGCCCAGGGTTGGGGGCACTGTGGCCTTTGTTTCTGCACTGGAAGCATCCTCTCGTTGCACCCCCACCACGCACAGTCCCTTTTGGACCAAACGTGGCTGCCGGCCGGCCCCAAAGGTAGCAAGGTTTGGGTTTGCAGACTCATCTCCTGTTGAAGGCGGGCGTACTCTGCCTGCTCCTCACGGGCATTGAAAAGCTTACATGCCATATTCACCAGATCCCGGACAGGGGTCTGAGGGCCATCTGCCTTTTTTTTTTTTTTTTTTTCGGATATCTGGGGCTGGCTAGGAAATGAAGTGAGTGGCTAGAACTGTTGCTCTGGCCGGGGACCCAGGGTCTAGCCGAGTATATAAGGTCAGAGCCTCAGTCAACCTGTTAAGGAAGACTGCGGGGTTCTCATCTGGTCCCTGAGTAACTTCCCTCAGCTTGTCAAAGTTAACTACCTCGTGGGTGACGGCCTGTAGGCCGGCTATTAGGCATTGGAGCATCTGGTCGCGATGTTGGCGCCCCTCTCGCCCTTCCGGGGTATCTAGTTGGTACTCCCAGCCTGGTTCCTGACGAGGAACGGCCTGGGGAGGTCGGGGAGTGAGGATGGGGGAAGGGAGGGAGCGGACGGCAGGGCAGAAGGAGGCAGGGCGGAAGGAGCCCTGTTGCAGGGAGGCCGGCGAGTCGGAGGGGAGGAGGAGGAGGTGGCGGGGCCGCGGACCCGGGGGCTCGGGGGTCCGAGCCCGGTCGCTGTCCGGGGCGTCCTGTGCCTGAGTCAGCGGCACTGCCCGCCCTCCCCACGCCTACTCCCTTGCCGCCTCCGCTCCCCCACCCCGGAGCGCGGGAGCCAGCTGTTTGGAGCGGCTTGCGGGATGGCGGGCGGGCGGCTCTCCTGCTGTGCGGCGGCGATGGTTGCAGCCGCAGGGAAGAAAGCGCAGCGGCGGCCGCGGGAGGGAGCGGCGCGGTCGCGGTGGTGTTGCCCACGGCCGCAGAAGCCGCGGGTGGGCAGGTGAGGTGCTGCCGAGAAAGCACCTGCCACGGGGAAGAAAGGGAGCCGTGGCGAAGAAGGAGGAAGAGGAGGGGGCCGAAAGCGTTCGGCGGGAGGAAGAGGGGTGGAAGTGAGAGAGCAGCTGGATCCAGAGTCAGAGAATAAAAGGAGCAGAGGACAGAGTCAGAGAGAACAGAGGAGCAGAGGGAGGGACGGGAGCGCAGATTGAAAAAGGCCTGGACACATGGAACCTCCAGCCCCTTCCCAGCTCGTTGGCAGAAGTTGTTAAGGTCGGTCAGGATGTTAAAATCGAAGTCCCATGTTCAGGCCACTGTGACCTGTTGTCCAATTCATACTGAGGCCATGCCACGGTACAGAAGTAAACGAGGCGTTTAGGACGCAGATCCCGGGACAGGCCCAGCTTAGCCAGATTGGTGAGCAGGCACCCAGCGGCGCCTGCGGGTCAGTTTTGGATTTCTGATGGCCCATTTTGAAACCTAGGGTCAGTAGCGAGGCCCAAGGATCAGCGTCCCAATCGTTGAGCCAAGGCTACGGACGGAATCCGAGGGATGGTGGGAGACGTCTCTCGCCGACCCCCTGGGATCAGAGTGAGGCCAAAAGGCCGGAGACCGAGGTGGAGTAGGAACGTCTTCACTACTCCCCAGGGTCAGAACCTTTCCTGGAAAGGTCCGGAGGGCTACGCCCGGAAAGCAATCTCTGACGCGGACCGCGGTTTACGGACAGAGACGCCGACGGAGGACCCTAGGAATCAATAGGGACTGGGACTCACCAACTGACGCTGCCGAGCTGGAAAGAAGCCTGAGGGTTCCGGGAGACAAGTGGGGAGGGGTACCCCAAATGGGATACACACTCAATCCCCTCCCGGGTTTCGGCACCAGATGAAAGGTTTGCGAGGCAGGAAACAAGACACAGAGTCCAGGCCATGGAAAGGGGGGGAGGTTTTAATCTTGCGCTCCCGGGCGAAACTCACCGGTCCGAGAGTGGGCCAGGGGAGTTCGCGCCAAAACAGGGGCTTAGGTACTTCCTTTATACAGCCGTTTGGTGAGGGGAGGGTGGAGAGCATGAGAGATGTGGAATTCCTGCCTCGGGCAGGGGTTTGGGAAGGCTAGCAAGGTTCTGGGAAGGGGCCAGTTATCTGCCAGTTATCTTCGTCACCATCTACCTTGCGGGTGCTTGCATGGCTGTGGTCTTTCCCCCATGCCTTGACCTAACAGGAAGGAGCAACCTAGATTTTGGGATAATTCCACTGCCCCACTCAGTGAACAGAAATAATTGAGCAATTCTTAGTTTATTTTAAGGAATTAGTTTATAATCAAATTGCACTTTTTAAGTATAATGTATTATTTATATGCTGATGCTTTGGTGAAATACATTAGATTTATACAGTAAATCAAAAATACTCAATATATTCTATAAGCAATTTGCAACCAACCTTCTGTGCATTTCACTGAGCCCTTTATAAATATACATGTAATATAACAGGAACCAAGTGTTATGCTGAATTTTGAAGATAAGTATTTTCATTCCCTGCTGAGTTAACGAAGTTGGATACTGGAAATGGAAGTTTTGCTCTGTGGTCACAGAGGGATGAGAAAAGAAAAGCTAAAGGTATAAAAGAGATGATAATTGAATGCAGGAAACTTTTAATAGTTGGGTTGCATCTGCACACGATCGATCCTATAAGGCATTTCTTGCTCTTCAGAACTTGAGTATCCAATTGGTCTCTCTTTTTGAATATAGTTTGACTTTGGAACTCCTTGTGTGGAAAAATTCTGCAAGAAGTTAAAAATACCAAATGTTATTAAATGGCATTTAAAATATTAATTATATTGGGGTGACATTGATTAATACAGTTTATGTTCTTGTTTAGATATGCTTATGTATTAGAAAAATGAGCATATAATATCTGTTTAATCACCATTATAAATGTTAATGATTTAAAATAAAATATTTTCTTTCAGCAGATCAACTTATGGGTATTTGGACTGTTTTCAGATCTTAGCTATTGTAAATTATGCTGCTATGAACAGAGGGATTCATACATTCTTTCTGATTTGGTGTATCATAGGATATATTCCAAGAAGTGGGATCTCTGGGTCAAAAGGCAGTTCCATATTTAATTTTTTGAGGAAATGCCATACTGTTTTCCACAGTGGCTGCACCAGTCTGCATTCCCACCAGCCATGAAGAAGGGTTCCTTTTTCTCTGCATCCTCTCCAGCACTTGTCCTTTGTTGATTTGTTGATGATAGCCATTCTGACAGGGGTGAGGTGATAGGTACCTCAATGTCAACTTAATTTGCATCTCTCTGATGATCAGTGACTTTGAGCATTTTTTCATATGTCTCTTGGCCATTTGAATGTCCACTTTGGAGAAGTGTCTATTTAGAACCTTTGCCAATTTTTTAGTTGGATTGTCTTCCTTTTGTTGAGTTGTATGAGTTACTTAGATATTTCAGATATTAACCTTTTATCATCAATATTATTGGCAAATATATTCTCCCACACAGTGGGCTCCCTTTTCATTTTGTTGATGGTTTCTTTTGATGTGCAGACGTATTTATTTTGATGTAGTCCCATCTGTTTATTTCCTCCTTAGTTTCCCTTGCCCTAGGGCCGTGGTTGGCAAACTGAGGCTCGTGAGCCATGTGCAGCTCTTTGGCCCCTTGAGTGTGGCTCTTCCACAAAATACTACAGCCTGGGCAAGTCTATTTTGAAGAAGTGGTGTTAGAAGAAGTTTAAGTTTAAAAAATTTGGCTCTCAAAAGAAATTTCAATCATTGTACTGTTGATATTTGGCTCTGTTGACTAATGAGTTTGCCCACCACTGCCCTAGGGGATGTATCCACAAATATATTGCTATGAGAGATGACTGAGATTTTACTACCTATATTTTCTGGTTTTTATGGTTTCACAACTTACATTTAAGTCTTTTTTGAGTTTATTCTTGTATAGTGTAAGTTGGTGGTCCAGTTTCATTTTTTGCATGCATCTGTCCAATTTTCCCAATGCCATTTTTGAAGAGACTGTCTTGACTCCATTGTATGCTCTTGCCTCCTTTGTCAAATGTTAATTAAGAACAAAGCCTTGGGCAGATTTCTGGGGTCTCTGTTATGTTCCATTGATCTATATACTTGTTCTTGTGTGAATACCAGCCTGTTTTGTTTAGAGTGGTTTATAGTATAACTTGTAGTATAACTATGTATAATATCATGTCATTTGCGAATGAGAGTTTTACTTCCTCCTTTCCAATTTGGAGGCTTTTCATGTTTTCTTCTTGTCAGATCTCTGTGGCTAGGACTTACAGACTATGTTGAATAAGAGTGGTGAAAGAGGACATCTCTGTCTTTTTCCTCTTCTTAGTGGAAATGCTTTTAGATTTGCCCATTAAGTATGATGTTGGGTATAGACTTGTCATATATTGCTTTTTATTATGTTGAGGCATAATCCCTCTGTTTCCATTTTTCCTGGGAGTTTTATAAAAAAATGTATGTTGGATTATGTCAAATGCTTTTTCTGCATCTATTGATATGATCATGTGATTTTTGTCTTTTAATATTTAATTCACATTTATTGATTTGTGAATGTTGTACCAGCCTTGCATCCCTGGAATAAATTCCACTTGGTCATGGTGTGTGATCTTTTAAATATATTGCTATATCCAATATTCTAATATTTTGTTGAGGATTTTAGCATTTATGTTCATCAAGGATATTTGCCTGTAATTCTCTTTGTAGTGTTTTCATCTGGTTTTGGAATTAGGCCAATGCTGACCTCATAAAAAGATGTTGGAAGTATTCCTTCCTCTTGGATCTTTTGAAATAGGTTGAGGAAGATAGGTGTCTATTCTTCATTGAATGCTTGGCAAAACTCCCCTGTGAAGCTGTCCAAACCAGTGCTTTTGTTTGTTGGGAGTTTTTTTTTTTTTTTTTAATTACTGCTTCTATTTCATCACTTGTTATTGGCCTATTCAAATTTTCAATTCTTCCTGATTCAGATTTGGAAGAGTGTCTTTTTCTGGGAATATATCTATTTTGTCCAGGTTGTCCATTTTGGTGGTATATAGTCGTTCATAGTATTTTTTTTTTTACAATCCTTTATATTTCTTTGGGGTCAGTTGTTACATCATCTCTTTCGTTTCTGATTTTGTTTATTTGGGTCCTCTTACTTTGTTTCTTAATGAGTCTGGATAAAGGTTCATCCATCTTATTTATCCTTTCAAGAAACCAGCTTCTGTTTTCATTCATCTTTTGTGTTCTTTTTTTCAGTCTCTATGTCATTAATTTCTGCTCTAATCTTTATTACTGCTTTTCTTCTGCTTACTCTGGGCTTTTCTTGTTTTTTATCTTTCTAATTCTTTAAGTTGTAAGTTTAAATAATTTATTGGTTTTTCTTGTTTTTTTTTTGAAGTAGGCCTGTAGTGCTTGCTATGAACTTCCCTCTCAGGACTGCTTTTGCTATGCCCCATAAATTTAGGCTTGTTATGTGTTCATTTTCATTTGTGTCCAGGAAGTTTTTTATTTCTTTATTGATCTCATTGGTAAATCATTCATTTTTTGATAACATGCTATTTAACTTCCATGTGTTTGAATTTTTTAAAGTGTTTTTACTGTAGTTGATTTCTAATTTCATTCCATTGTTATCTGAGAAGATGCTTGATATGATTTCAATCTTCTTGAACTTGAAGAGACTTGTTTTTTGTCCTAACATTTGTTCTATCTTTGAGAATGACCCATATGCAGTTATGAAGAAAGTATATTCTGCAGCTCTGGGGTGAAATTTTCTATAAATGTCAATTAATTCCATCTGATCCAGTGTGTCCTTTAGAGTCACTGTTTTCTTGTTAATATTTTGTCTGGAAGATCTACCTAGTGAATTCAGCATAGTGTTCAAATGCCCTACTATGACCGTCTTGCTATAGATCTCTCCCTTAAAGTCCTCCAGAAATTTTTTAAACATATATTTAGGTGCTCCTATATTGGGTGCATATATGTTTTCCCAGGTTATATCCTCTTGTTGGATTGATCCCTTTAGTATAATGTAGTGACCTTTATTCTCTTGTGATGGTGTTCATTTTGAAGTCTATTTTGTCAGATATGAATATTACTACACCAGCTTTTTTGGGGTTTTTATTTGCATGGAATTTTTTTTCCCTTTCCTTCACTCTCATCCTGTGTATTTTGTTCTGAGGTGGGTCTCTTGTAGATTGGGTCATGTTTTCATATTCATTCATCTACCCTATGTCTTTTTATAAGAGCATTTAATCCATTTACATTTAAGGTTATTATTGATAGGTACTTATTTATTGCCATTTTAATTCTCTATGTATATCTCTCTCTCTCTCTCTCTCTCTCTCTCTCTCTCTCTCTCTCTCATTACAGCAGTCTCTTTAGCATTTCTTGCAGTGGTGGTTTGGTGGTGATAATCCTCTGTAGCCTTTTATTGCCTTGGAAGCTCTTTATTTAACTATCTATTTTGAATGATAGCCTTGCTGGATATAGTAATCTTGATTTTAGCCTTGCTTTTCATTACTATGAATATTTCATGCAGTCCCTTCTGGCCTATAGAGTTACTGATGAAAAATCAACTGACAGTGTTATGGGAGCTTCCTTTTAGGTAACAAACTGCATTTTTCTTGCTGTGTTTAAGATTCTCTCTGTCTTTAATTTTTGGCATTTTAATTATGATGTGTCTGGACATGAGCCTATTTGGGTTCTTCTTGCTTGGGACTCTCTGAGCTTCTTTAATTTGTGTGACTTTTTCCTTTACCAGGTTAGGGAAGTTTTCTGTCATTATTTCTTCAAACATGTTCTCTAACCCTTGCTTACTTTCTTCACCTTCTTGCACTCCTATGATGTGAATATTGTTATGTTTCTTATTGTACCACAGCTCCCAAATGGGGTGTCTCTCCTCCTGTTTTTTAATTGTTTTATTTTTCTTTTTGGTTCTTTAATGGAGTGATTTTTCTACCCTTTTCTCTAATTCAGTGGCCCAATCCTCAGCTTCACCTAATCTGTTATGTATTACTTATAATGTGTTCTTTATTGGTGCTATGTCATTCTTTATTTCCAACTGGGTTTTTTTTCATAGTTACTGTATCTTTTCTCCTGCTCTTGAGCATCCTTGCCATCATTATTCTGAACTCTATATCTACTTTCTTATCTCCATTTCACTTAGCTCTTCTTCTGGAGAATTCTCTTGTTCGTTCATTTGGGGCCTGTTTTTTTCTCTCCCCATTTTGGCTGTCTGTTTGGGTTTGTTTCTATGTGTTAGGTAAATGTGCTATAACTCCCAATTTCTAGTGCAGGACAATGTCAGGTTATGTTTGTGACTGGCCCCGAGTAACCTGTTTGGAGCTATCAGCAATCCACAGCTTGTGGCTCCCTCTGCTGGGGCTGGGTACCTTTGGAGGACCATGATGTGTACCTGGGTCTGATTTTCTTAGCCCTAGCCCCAAATTAGATCAGACAAAGACTCAGAGCCTCCAGAGACCTGCCTCTACCTGCAGTCTGATTGTTATTCAGTCTTGATTAACTTCAGGCTATCAACCATAGTGTGAGGAAGCGGTTTTCCAATAGGGTGGGGGAATTGCTTTCCCCCAGGCAAAAGCTTCCTGGATTAAAGGTCTCCTGGAGAAATATGTCCTATGCAGTGTGAGGGAATGACTCAGCACAGGAAACTTGGGTGTCTGCCAACTGAGCTCTAACTTCAGAACCCTCAACCCTGGATTCTGCTTACACTGCCTCAGTCCATTCTGCCCTCCCTCTGCCAGATGACTGACTACACACAATTTTGTGGGTTGGCCCTTTAAGAAATGGAATTTCTAGCCATCTTTTCCTGGCACATAGCACCCCTGCTTCTTTTCATATCCAGATGTTCTGTGGGCACCTTTCTCAATTCTGATGCTCTGGGCAGGGGGTCCCAGCTTGGGGTTTATACCCCAGAGTTCTCAGTCAGAATCCTCCCACCACTGAGAACTTCAGCTACTTTCTGTGGGAGCTTGACCAGTCCTTTCCCACCTCGGCACTCCCTACCAGTCTCTATATGGTATCCACTTTCTGTCCTTGGTTATCAGGGTTCTCTTCAGCTAGTCTTCAGTTGATTATTCAGGATGATTTTTCTGTATTTTATTTGTAATTCCAGTTTGGTCCTGGGAGAGTTTCAATATAGCTTCCACTTCCTCTTCTGTCATTTGGGACTATCATGAGAACCTTGATGAGAAGTAGTACATCGGGTACTCTCATGATGTGTTCATGTTATATTTATAATATCCCATATTCTTCCAAGTTGCCAGTCTTCCAAATAAAAGATAGCTTATATATTAAATAACTAAGTTTACTTTCTTCTACAGTGGTATCTCTCAAACTATGGTCTCCAGATCATCAGCAGCAGCCTTCTGCCCATTTTTCAATTGGATAGTTTGTCTTCCTTTTGTTGAGTTGTATGAGTACTTTATATATTTTGGAAAAATTAATCCCTTATCAAATGCATCATTGGCAAATGTGTTCTCCTATACAGTGGGTCCCATTTTAATTTGATGCTGGTTTAAACTCTCTTTACTCCAAGATTACACAATAAAGTCAAGATAGTCTCTTCAATAAATGTTGTTGGGATAATCGGACAGGTACATGCAATAAAATGAAACTAGACCACCAACTTCACCATATACAATAATAAACAAAATGGATTAAATGCTTAAATGTAAGTTGTAAAATTATGAAAATCCTAGAAGAAAGTGTAGGCACTAAAATATCAGACATCTCATGTAGCAGACTTTTCTTTGAAACAATGGCTAGGGCAAGAGAAATAATGGAGAAAATTAACAAATGAGACATCAAAATAAAAAAGCTTCTGCACAGCAAAAGCAACATTTAATGAAGTGACTGTCTTTTTTCTCCATTGAGTGTTCTTGGCTCCCTTTTCAAACATTAGTTGACCAGATATGCTCTGGTTTGTTTCTTGGCTTTTAATCCAGTTTTATTGGTCTATTTGTGTGTTCTTTCTGCCAGTAATGTTTTAATTGCTAGAGATTTATAGTACAGCTTGAAACTAGGAAGTGTGATGCCTCTCACTCATTCTTTCTTAGAATTTCTTCAGCTATTAGAGGTCTTTTGTGATTTCTTTTAATTTTAGGAATGTTTTTTCTATTTATGTAAAATATGCCATTGGAATTTTAATAGGGATTGTATTGAATCTATGGCTTTTGGTAGCATGGATATTTTAACAATATTGGTTCTCCCAATTCATGAACATGGGATATCTTTCCATTTGTTTGTAACTTTTTCAATTTCTTTCATCACTGTCTTACAATTTTCAGAATACACACCTTTCACCTCCTTTGTTAAATTTATTCCTAAGTATTTTTTTTTGGTTTTGATGCTATTATAAATGGGATCAATTTCTTTATTTCTTTTTTAAAAAATTCATTGTAAGTGTATAGAAATCCTACTGAATTTTGCATGTTAATTTTTTAAAACCTTTAAGCAGCTTTACTGAGATATAATTAATACAGTTGGCCATTTTATATTCAATGATTTTTTAATTTATATTTTTTAAATCTTTATTGAAAGGTATTATATATGTCCCCTTTTACTCCCATCAACCCCCTCTAGCCCACCCCCGCTCCGCACCCCAGGCTCTCACCACCCCACTGTCCAGTTTATAGTTGTTCACAGTAGCCTCTTATGATCCTTTGTATTTCTGTGCTATCCATTATATTGTCTCTTTTTCATTTATAATTTTGTTGATTTGGATCTTCTCTGTTTTTATTTTTTATTAGTCTAGCAAAGGGTTTGTTAATTTTGTTTACCTTTTCAACAAGCCAACTCTTAGATATTTTTATTTCTGCTCTAGACTTTAGTATTTCCTTTCTTCTGTTAACTTTGAGACCAGTTTTTCTCTTTTTATTCTAGTAACTTAAAGTAGAGTTATATTATCTATTTGAGACCCTTTTCACTTTTTGTTGTTAATCCTCAGCCGAGGATATTTTTCCATTGATTTTTAGGGACAGTTGAACTGAGAGGGAAAGACAGAGAGAAACATCAGTGTGAGAGAAACACATTGATTGGTTGCCTCCTGCACAAGCCCTGCCCAGGACCTGGTCCGGGGAGGAGCCTGCAACCAAGGTACGTGCCCTTGACAGGAATCAAACCCGGGACACTTTGTTCCACAGGCCAATGCTCTATACACTGAGCCACCAGCTAGGGTCTTTTTGACTTCTCAATGTTGGCATTTATTGCTATGAACTTCTCTCTTAGAACTGCTTTTGCTGCATCCCAGAAGTTCTAGTTTATTGTGGTTTCATTTCCATTTGTGTCAAGAAACTTTTATTTCCCCTTGCATCTTTTATTCTTGTCAGATGTGTATGGCTCTGTTTCATGGCTCTGTTTCAGTTCCCTTACCTGGACAGGACTTAGAGGGGCCACTCCAGGCCTCTCTTACTTTTTTCCAAACAAACTTTCTAGTTGGAAGGTACTTGGAGCTACCTTTAGCTTTGGCTATGAATTAATCCCCCTACTTGGGTATAGCAGGAAAGCCCTCCATGTCTGGTATTGGCTTTTCTCTGGGGGCAGTCAGCTCTGCCTATCTCTCAGCTTGAGTAATATTTGCTACATGACTTCCAAATGCTCTCTCCAGCTTATCTGACCAGATGAGGCCAGGAGACACTCTCTTTAGTGGGGGGGATCTATGACTCAGCCCCTTGACCGTGTGTGGGCAAACAAGGCTCTAAGGCCAGCAAAACTCCCCCTTTGAGGACCCAAAACAAGAAAATATGCATTCCAGTGAATTCCCTGGTCAGAGTGCTAGGATCTCTTTTCTCACTGGAAGAACCTGTGGTAGACCAATGCAGTCACTGTGTAGCCACTTCTCTTAACCATCTAATGCAGTCTCTCTTGGTTTCTGTAGTGCAAGGGGGTGTTTCAAGCCTCCTTCCTGTGTCCTGGGATTTTGTCAGTTGCTGTCTTGTTCATGAATAGTTGTTAGTTGTTCTTCTAGTGAGGGGAGGTGAAATCAGGAATGTCCTATGTTGCCTTCTTGGTGATATCAATCTCCCCATAGTGGCCTTTTTGGGGAAAGATATTTTTTCATGTGGTCAACTCAATTAAAAAAGGCCCTCATGCTAAAACAAAAAACAAACAAACAAACAAAAAACCCTCAAAATATCAACAAACACCAGGTACTTTTTCTATTTTTCTGTAATTTATTGCATTTGTCAACAAAATTTGTAAAGATAACTTTTAAATAATAATTCACTTCCCTGTTTTTCTGGTTGATATTTTTAAATTCTTGTATAAAGAAACAGTTTGTACTTTATGTTAATTGTTAATATGTCTTGTACCTAGAGATCAGCCATTAGATATTGTTTGGCATTAGTTTGAGCAATGTACTATTTAATGTATTATTTAAGTATGCTAAAACACAAAATAGCATTTGCCTTGTTAAATTATGACAATGTAATGATTATATTAACAAGACCAGTTGGATCTCTGAGTTAGTCTCATGGCATTTAATCAGTGTTATTTTGATCTCTAATCTCCTTTATAAAGATTGCAAATTTAAGTAAGATATAAATATATATAGTAATGGAATATTACATATACTAGTCCATTGACTAATATTCTCATATGAGTCATATGTACTTTGCATATAACATTTTTTCATTTTTTTATTGTTTCAAGTATTACATATATCTCCATTTTCCCCATTGACACTCCCCGGTCACTCCCACCCCCGAGGGAAGCCCCCACTGCCCCAGTGTCACTGTCCATTGGTTATTCTAATATGCATGCATACAAGTCCTTTGGTAGATCTCTAACTTCCCCCTATCCCCTGCCCCTTGTCTCTGGATCTATTTTTGTTCATCAGTTTATGTTGATCCTTATATCTCACATATGAGTGAGATCATGTGATATTTAACTTTCCCCAACTGGCTTATTTCACATAGCATAATGCTCTCTAGTTCCATCCATGCTGTTGCAAATCGTAAGAGTTCCTTCTTTTTCATAGCAGCATAGTATTCCGCTGTGTAGATGTACCACAGTTCTATAATCCACTCATCTGCTGATGGGCACTTAGACTGTTTCCAAATCTTAGCTATTGTAAATTGTGCTGCTATGAACATATGGGTGCGTATATCCTTTCTGATTGGTGTTTCTGGTTTCTTGGGAGATAGTCCTAGTGGAATTACTGGGTCAAATGGGAGTTCCATTTTTAACTTTTTGAGGAAACTCCATACTGTTTTCCAAAGTGGCTGCTCCAGTCTGCATTCCCACTAGCAGTGAACGAGGGTTCCTTTTTCTTCACATCCTCGCCAGCACTTGTCATTTGTTGATTTGTTGATGGTAGCCATTCTGACAGGTGTGAGATGGTACCTCATTGCCGTTTTGATTTGCATCTCTCAGATGATTAGTGACTTTGAGCATGTTTTCATATGTCTTTAGGCCTTCTGTATGTCCACCTTTGAAAAGTGTCTATTTAGGTCCTTTGCCCATTTTTTGATTGGATTGTTTATCTTCCTTTTGTTAAGTTGTATGAGTTCTCCATACATTTTGGAGATTAAACCCTTTTCTGAAATAGCATTGTCAAATATGTCCTCCCACGCAGTGGGCTTTCTTGTTTTTTTTTTATGGTTTCTTTTGCTGTGCAGAAGCTTTTTATGTTGATGTAGTCCCATTTGTTTATTTTTTCTTTAGTTTCCATTGCCCTAGGAGCTGTACCGGTAAAGATATTGCTATGACATATGTCTGATATTTTGCTGCCTATGGAGTCTTATAAGATTTTTATGGTTTCCCATCTTACATTTACTAGTAAGTCCTTTAACCATTTTGAGTTTGTTTTTGTGAATGGTATAAGTTGGTGATCTAGTTTCATTTTTTTTGCATGTATCTGACCAAATTTCCTAGCACCATTTATTGCAGAGACTGTTTTGACTCCATTGTATGCTCTTGCCTCCTTTGTCAAATATTAATTGAGCATAATGGCGTGAGTCGATTTCTGGGTTCTCTGTTCTGTTTCATTGGTCTATATGTCTGTTGTTGTGCCAGTACCAGGCAGTATTGAGAACCATGGCTTTGTAATATAGCTTGATATCTGGTATTGTGATCCCTCCAACTTTGTTCTTCTCAGGATTGCTGTGGCTATTCTGGGTCTTTTTTTATTGCAGATGAATTTTCAGAGATTTTGTTCTAGGTCTGTGAAATATGCCATTGGTATTTTAATGGGGATTGCATTGAATCTATAGATTGCTTTGGGTAGTATGGACATTTATAAGTACCGCACGCTAACCGATTGCACCACTGGAGCTCCTGGCCATTTTAATGATGTTGATTCTCCCAATCCATGAACACTGCATATAACATTTTATATATAGTAACATTTTATACATAAAGTATAGTAATACCCATTAAATATTATATATACTAAACCATTGACTCATATTTCTTAGTCTCTTTACACAATGAAGTATTGATAGTGCCCTAGCCAATTTGGCTCAGTAGATAGAGCATTGGCCTGTGGACTGAAGGGTCCCAGGATTGATTCCAATCAAGGGCACATGCCCGGGTTGTGGGCTCGATCCCCAGTGTGGGGCATGCAGGAGGCAGTAGATCATTAATTCTCTCCCATCATTGATGTTTCTATCTCTGTCTCCTCCCTTCCTCTCTGAAATCAATAATATATATATAAAGAAATATTGATAGTGAGTCTTATAAACTTAAATTTCCATATATGTATCACAATTGATTCTTTCATATAATTTTTCTTTACAAGGTCTCATCATTGCGTTATCTTTACTTAAATTATGGAAATGACAACCATATGTATATAGAAATTGAAATGCATAATACATACATAGAGTGGCTTCATGTGCACGGTTGAAGAATACTTGTTCCCATAATTAGCTTCAGGTTTAGCTGTTTCCAGAGAGCCATTCCAATTATAAGATGAATGGATATAAGGATTATCCTCTTTGGGTTTACGAAACATAAAGCTATTTAAAAAAATAAACATGAACTATTTAGCATACTTACAAATTTTGGATATTAACCCCTAATCAGATGCACCGGAATATATGTTCTCTCATTCAGTGGGTTAGCTTTTCATTTTGTTGATGGTTTCCTTTATTTTGCAAAAACTTTTTAGTTTGATGTAGTACCTTTTGTTTAGTTTTTCTTTTGTTTCCCTTGCCCAATAATACTTAAAAAACACACACACACACAAACTCACACAGTGTTGATTTGTGATGAAATAAATTGTTATCACTATATTCTATAGGTAGCAAATGAATGGCATATAAACATCCAGAAGTCACATTAGATTGATATAGTAGATATAAGAAAATAATGAAATCCTCATAATACAAAGAAAACCAGTCTCTTATTATTCTATTTCTCACTAAAATGAGGGGTTTTGTTATGGAATATTTCCTATCTTTCTTTGCAGAATATCTGAGAAATTACTATGATACTTAGATAAATGAAAGAAACACAATTTAAAAATCTTACAGATTAATTTTGGTTAGTGCTGATTTTTTTCTCAGGAAATGTGTTAAAGAGTTATCTTTTACTCTGGCATGAACACAAATATATATTAATAGTTCAAAGCATTGTTATTTCTTACTGTGCTCCTTCCTCTCTGCAATCCAAATTCCTACTGAAAAATAAATACATAATATTCTCTACTAAAATTCTTTCTAAGTAAGATCCTATTTTCTTTCTCTTTAAGTACTATTATTTACAAGCTTTCACCTCCCTTTTTTTGAGATAAACACTGTATTTATTTCTTTTTTATTTTATTTTATTCTTTAAAGTATTACACATAGTAGTACATATATCTCCTTTTTTTTCCCCATTGACCTTCTCCCAGCCTCCCCTACCCCCTTGTCTCACCTTCCTTTTAAAGAGATAGCTTACTTGTAATTTCTTTCAGAGAATTGTGGTGGTGGAGATGCAGGATTAGCAGGATGGACATTCTGAAGGGATAGGGTCCTCGGATTCTGCACACAGATGTTTTTAAGGAAAAAATGAAATGGTTAGCCATGATTTTAAGGAAAATTAGAAATACCATAGCCCACATTGATTCTGTATATTAAAAATCTAAATGTCAAGATAGCTCCAGGCCTAATCCCAAAAAATGACAAAGATATTGCTAAAAGGCAAATGTTTTTGTATTATAATTACACCTGAGCAAGTTTCTCTATTTCTATTATCTATCTATCTATCTATCTATCTATCTATCTATCTATCTATCTATCATCTATCATCTATCTATCTAATCTATCATCTATCTATCTACCTCCCTGAAATGGGTAATGGCTTACTGAAGAGGAAATGCAAATGGGAGATACATTTCAGCTGTCATTCTAAGCATGAAGTGACCCTTCCAGCCAAAAGGATTAAATATAAATGCTACTTCCTATTGTCACTGTGTGACAACACTTATCCCCAGAGAAAATATGGTCCACAAAAGTAACTCAGACACAAAATACACAGGATGATTATAGAGACCTGCATCATCCAACAGCCATGGCATACTGCATAGACTCTTGAGTGAAGCTAATACATATGAATAAATTAATAAAGACTTGGTACTTAAAGTCCATGACTTGAGTAAGTGTTTATGCAAAGAGTAAATTGTAGTAAATGGGCATTGAAGCAAGAAAGTCACATGTTGACACAGACATGAGGCATATAACAGTGGATCCAGACCAGATTTACTCAGAGCCTATTCTTATAGCCACATTGGTTATAGGTGGGTATATAACATTGTGACATGGCCATTTTGATGGAATCATATTGAAATCTAGGACATTTTACATAGCTACTTTACTAGAGATATTTTGACATGGGGAAATTTGCAAAGAATGTAAAATAATCCTTTATACTTTTATTTTAAAAATTAAGCAGCCTGTAAAATATACATCATTACATCCTAAAGTTTCAGCTCATGTCTACAACTACCCCTGGGGGTGGTTAATTTTGGATTGGTAATAATGTTAAAGATCAGATAAAGATTATGGAGCATCTAAAAAGACAAACTAATATGGACAGAAAGAATGACACAGACCTTAGTCCTCATTTAGTTATCTCTCTTTTGTCTTTGAGCTTTCTTTTTCTGCTTTCTTTTCTTAATCTTCTTGAAAATAAAAATGAAAATCAAAAGGAAGCATAGGAAGAAAACCATTGCTCTTGAAAATGTGATTTCAGTAAGCTTTTTCTGACACCTTCCCTTGTATCTATGGCCAGTACCTCTGACCTTTGCTCCCTGATGTCATAGTGGACAAAATCAAGGGCCCCTGACCATTCTGTACATCAGCTCTTAAAGGGCCCGAACTGTTTTTACTAGCATGCAGGAGAGTAATTACCTGATATGATGAAAAGAGGCCTACCTATAATTTGGATTTGGGGGCCATAAACCAGATTCTCTAGCTTCAGCACTATTGCTATATTGAGGAGAAGGGTCTTATAAGAAGTTGGGAGGCGGGTCTCAGCATGTAGAAGATAGGGAGATATGTTTTTTAGCTTTTTTTAAAAAAAAAGTTTATTTTCTTTATTGATTAAGGTATTACATATATGTCCTAATCCCTCCATTGCCCCCCAAACCCCCTCATGCCCTCACCCCCCCTAGTGTCTGTGTCATTGGTTATGCTTATATGCATGCATACAAGTCCTTTGGTTGATCTCTCCCCCTCACCCCCAGCCTCCCCTACCTTCCCTGAGAGGTTTGACGGTCTGATTAATGCTTCTCTTTCTCTGGATCTGTTTTTGTTCATCAGTTTATGTTGTTCATTATATCCCACAAATGAGTGAGATCATGTGATATTTATCTTTCTCCAACTGACTTATTTTGCTTAGCATAATGCTCTCCAGGTCCATCAATGCTGTTGCAAATGATAGGAGTTCCTGCCTTTTTATAGCAGTGTAGTAGTCCATTGTGTAGATGTACCATAGTTTTTTAATCCACTCATCTGCTGATGGGCACTTAGGCTGTTTTTTACCTTTTATTTGTCCAGTTTTAGCCTAATTTAAAGTCATTAATCTAGACTTAGCCCTTGATTTCCATTAGGTAGTTGTAGAAAAGTGTTTCAGGCAGAACTTAGGAATAGAAAATTATAGAGAAGAAGGCAGGGCCAGGCTAATATTGTGAGATTTTTTTTTACATCAGGCCCTAGCAGTAGTGGTGATAGTAGTGTGGCACTCCGTTATGAGCACATGGCGGTCCAGGAAAAAAATAGCAACTAGCTACTGAAGACAGTTTTTTCCAAAATTAGTGGGCACTTTAGACCCTTAAAGTATAGTGACCATATAATTTATTGTGCAAACAAGAACATTTATGAATGTGACAGGGGAAACTACTAATGTTTGCATTGGAAAAACCAACAGAAAGTGGGACTATCCTGGTCACCCTACCTTGATATCACCATTGTTGGACCCAAATCTGAGCCTCCCCATGTTTTTCAGAAACAAAATTAATGTGGCTTCCAATTTCTGTATCAAAAGTATTTTTCTCAGCTTTTAGTCTCATTTCTAATATCACCTCTTTAAAGAATCTTTACTAACATTCCCATCTAGTGTTGTTCACCCCAAGTCAATATTACATCACCCTGCTTATTGTAGTTAGAGAATTTATGACAATCTAAAATTATCTTTTCTGAAAAGAATGCCCATGTATCTTCCCAGGGGCCCCTCTACAAGAGAGTGTGAGTGAGGAACCCATAGAGGAGAGTGTAAACATGTGTGGTGTATTTGTGTGTGTATGAGCTAGGGTCAGTTAGATTCTGCAGGTCTTCCAAGGGGCTGCCTAACAGGGCAGTCCTAGACAGTGGAGCCCCGCGCACAAAGTGGACACTTCTCGGCGGCTGGTGCAGACACAGAGACCACGCCATCTTGAGAAACAGAGCTGCCTGAGACTAGGATCCTGGCTTCAGACTCAAACCAGGACCCTGCCGCCACTGGGGCAGAGAACTGCTATCACAGCTTCAGACCACAAACAAAGAGAATCCAGACTTCCCGGCAGATTTCCGTGAGTCAAAGAGCCTATCCCCCTCCCCGCAGGCAAGCGGATAGCTAACTGATAGACCCGCCCCTCGCCCAAGCTGCAGAGCGCCCTCAGGCTCACAGATAGCACCATAGTAACTGATAGACCCGCCCCTCGCCCAAGCTACAGATCGCCCATGCACTCCCCTTTAGGGAATTTGGCGCACAGGACAGAAGCAGCTCCCCTTCAGGGAAATCTGACAGTGCGCAAAGAGGGCTCCCTTTCGGGGAATTTCAGGGAATTTGGCTTGCCAGTCACAGCTCCCCTTCAGGGAATCTTAGAGCGCGCACAGAGGGGCTCCCCTTCGGGGAATTTGGCACTCAGGACGGACTCCGCCCCCCTTCGGGAATCTGGGAGAGTGCTCGGAGGCAGCTCACCTTCAGGAATTTGAGAGTGTGCGAAGCCCTAGTTGGTTTGGCTGAGTAGAGAGAGCACACACAGGACGCAGCTCCACTTCAGGGAATTTGGCACGCCAGACAGATGCCTGGGATCCCTGACTCACAGCACATTCACACTAAGAGCCAGTGACCCCAATTGTTGGTGCATGCACACACAGGGACCCTGATTCTCAACGAGAAACCACACAAGGCAACAGAGACTCTGACACTTGATTCTTGGTGCAGACACAGGGAAACTCTGACTCCTGGCACATGCTAAGGATCACATTTTTGGCACATACCAACAGTGTGGTGCAGACAGGGCCCCTGATTCTAAGTGTGCACATGAGACCACATGGAACACCGGGGACACTGACCCTGGGCAAGTCTGGTTCCCACCAACCAAAGGCAGCCACACGTCCTAGTGTCAGAGCACTTCAGTGAAACTCGGGTGGAACGAAGTCCCCACAGAACACGGCCCAGGTCCACGCAAACTGAAGATTGAGCTTTCTGGTCATAGCCAGAATGGGGAAACGAAATAACTCACAGAGGAAAGAAAATGTGGAGTCGCCAAGAAAGGAAATTAGTGAAACTGAAGCTTGCAACATGACCGAAAAGGAGTTCAGAGTAATGGTCGTGAAATTTATACATCGGATGGATGAGAAAATCAACAAGTTATGCAAGAATCAGGAAGAAATGAAAAGTGATATAACTACAATCAAAAACACCATGGAAAGTTTCAACAGTAGAATACAAGAAGCAGAGGACCGAATTAGTGAGTTAGAAGATCAGGTACAGAAACAAGCTCAATCTGAACAGCAATTGGAGAAAAAATTTAAAAAGCAGGAGGAAAGCATAAGGGAGCTTCGGGACAACTTGAAACGAAGTAACATGCGTATAATAGGGCTGCCAGAAGGACAAGAAGAGCAGCAGGGATTAGAAAATCTATTTGAAGAAATAATGACAGAAAACTTCCCAGATATGGGAAAGATAAAAGTTACACAAGTACAGAGAGTCCCAAGCAGGATCAACCCCAAAAGACCCACACCAAGACATGTCATAATTTCAATGGCAAATATAAATGATAGAGAATCTTAAAGGTGGCAAGAGAGAGACAGAGAGTTACCTACAAAGGAACACCCATCAGATTGTCAAATGATTACTCAACGGAAACACAACAAGCTAGAAGAGAATGGAAGGAGGTATACAAAGTATTGCAAAGCAAAGGACTGAATCCAAGTATACTATATCCAGCAAGACTATCAATCAAAAATGAAGAGGAAATCAGGAGTTTTGCAGACAAAAAAAAGGCTCAGGGAGTTTATCACCACCCAACCAGCAATGCAAGAAATGCTAAAGGGAATACTGTAAAAAGAAGAAATAAACAAGTAAGAAGGAATACAGACACAAAAATAGATATGACTACAAACAAATACCTTTCAGTAATAACTTTAAATGTAAACGGACTAAATGCTCCAATCAGAAGACATCGAGTGGCTGAATGGATAAAAAAACATGACCTATATATATGCTGTCTACAAGAGACCCACCTCAGAACAAGAGACTCACACAGATTGAAAGTGAAGGGATGGAAAAATACCTTTCAGGCAAATGGAAATGAAAAAAAAGCTGGGGTAGCAATACTTATATCTGACAAAATAGACCTCAAAGTAAATGCCATAACAAGAGATAAGGAAGGCCACTTCATAATACTAAAGGGAGAAATCCAACAAGAAGAAATAATTCTGAGAGCTGTTGTCCCATGCACTAAAGAGTAGCACGTTCGAGTGAGCGGTCCGCACCCGCAGGAGGAAATAGAGGGAGCAGCTGAAACGAGAGGAATCCAGCCTGAATTGGCGAAGGAGAAGCGGCTGGTGAGACAGTTTGCAGCTGGGAAGGGCAGAGATCTCCTGGAAAAAAGGTAAAACAAGGATCTGGGCAATAGAATCTGCTGTATCTCTAAACCCAGAAGGTCAGGGGAAAACTACACGGCGCCCCTGAGGACAGGCAAAGTGTCTGACTGTGAGAAAAAGGGTCCACGGGACTGTGGGAGGTAGTAGATTTTAGACCTTCGAGTCTGATTTGGGATCTGAGCTCAAAGGCAGCCCTGAAGATCTAACTGCCCGACCGCGCAGTGCCAGCAAGAGAGGAGATTGCAAAGACACGGTCCCTCTTCGCGCCGGGGCCTGCGTCTTTCTCCACTGAACCTAGTTCGTAGGACCTTTCGGATACAGACACTTACCCATGGCTGAGGTGCAGGAGAAGGGGAGGAGTGGTGGAACCTGGGGAGAGTGGGCAGAGGTGGAAGCATGTCTGGGGCTGAGTCACATCGGATCCCAGTCACCATTTTCTCCTAAGAGATAACCCCTCCCTCCAGTCTCCAGGCAACCAATATAACCACACCCAGATTTCACTCTGATTAACACTATAGTATTTGAATACTCCCTCAGACCATAGATACCGCCCAAAAGAAAAACCTTTAGCATCTATTATGCAGTTACACTGCCAGAGCTCTTCAGAGTGCTTCAGTGTGCCTCGCTGGCAAACTTACCCAGGGTGCTCCTGTGAGCTGCCACTGGGAGTAAGCACCTATCCACCACAGGTATAGCATTAAAAGCTGAGTCTGCCCACCCCACAACTACAGAACTCTGGGCAACACAGTCACGCCTTTCCAGAGTGCAGGCCCCCCGAGCCACATCACCCCGACAGTCGGTTCCTTGGAGCCACTGTGAGTCCCCACTAGGCAAGTGTAATTTCAATTTAGGGTGCAAGACAGAAAAATTGGGATACTACCCTCCACGACTGCTGACCTTTAGACACTGCAGTTGTGCCTCTCAAACTCGCAGGCCTACATCAAGAGAACCCAAATAGTTCAAGTAGGGAACTACACTAGATTACCAAGCCCAGGAAAACTGAGAGATTATACCAGTAGCACCATCACCAAAAGATCCTAGGTAGCAAAGCAATTGGAACTACAATTAAAAAATTACTTGTAGAACTACAAGGAAAACATGGGGAGACAGAAAGGAAATTCTCAAAGGAAGGAACAAGAAGAATCACCAGAAAGGGAGTTAAATGAACTTGAGGCTAGCAGCTTAACAGAGAAAGAATTCAGAGTATTCGTTATAAGGATGTTTAAACGGATGGATGACAAATACAACTCAATGAGAACTATAAGGAGCTGAATGAAAACGTCACCAACATGAAAAGAAACCAAGAGGAGATGAAGAACGACATAGGTGCAATAAAGAACACAATGGAAGGCTTAAAGAGTACAGTAGAAGAAGCTGAGGACCGCATCAGCGAATTAGAAGACAAGATAGGAAAAAACACACAAACACAGCAGCAGCTGGAAAGAAGACTTAAAAAGCAAGAGGAGCCAGGACCGGTTTGGCTCAGTGGATAGAGCGTCGGCCTGCGGACTGAAAGGTCCCAGGTTCGATTCCGGTCAAGGGCATGTACCTTGGTTGCGGGCACATCCCCGGTGGGGGGTGTGCAAGAGACAGCTGATCGATGATTCTCTCTCATCGATGTTTCTAACTCTCTATCCCTCTCTCTTCCTCTCTGTAAAAAATCAATAAAATATATTTAAAAAAAAAAAAAAGCAAGAGGAGAGCCTAAGGGAGCTTTGGGATGACAAAAAACAAAACAATATTCAA
The DNA here is from genome assembly GCF_027574615.1 of Eptesicus fuscus. Lineage (NCBI taxonomy): Eukaryota > Metazoa > Chordata > Mammalia > Chiroptera > Vespertilionidae > Eptesicus > Eptesicus fuscus. Next base: position 31,256,052 of record NC_072473.1, read on the forward strand.
ATAATAGGGATAAAAGAAGGAGAGGAAGAGAAGCAAGGAGTAGAAAACCTGTTGGAAGAAATAATGACAGAAAATTTCCCTGATATTGGCAAGAAAAAAACTATCCAAGTCCAAGAAGCTTACAGAGTCCCAAACAAGTTGAACCCCAAAAGACTGACATCAAGACGCATCATAATTAAATTGACGAACACCAACGACAAAGCAAGAATCTTAAAGGCTGCAAGAGAGAGACAGAAAGTTACCTACAAGGGATCTCCTATCAGAATATCAAATGATTTCTCAACAGAAACACACCAGGCCAGAAAGGAATGGAATGAAATATTCAAAGTGATGCAAAACAAGGGACTGAATCCAAGAATACTATACCCAGCAAGGCTATCGTTCGAAATTGAAGGTGGAATCAGAAGCTTCACAGACAAAAAAGGGCTAAGAGAGTTCATCACTACCAAGCCGGCAATGAAAGAAATGCTAAAGGGCCTGCTGTAAAAAGAAGACAGAGAAAGGCAAGAATAAAGATAAACACTAAGGAAAAATATGTCAACAAACAGGTACTTATCAATAATAACATTAAACCTAAATGGATTAAATGCACCAATCAAAAGACATAGGGTAACTGAATGGATAAGAAAACATGACCCATATATTTGCTGTCTACAAGAGACCCACCTTAGGCAAAGGATTCACACAGACTGAGAGTGAAGGGATGGAAAAACATTTTTCAGGCAAATGGAAATGAGAAAAAAGCTGGGGTTGCGATACTTATATCAGATAAAATAGACCTCAAAGTAGAGGCCATAATAAGAGATAAGGAAGGCCACTATATAATACTAAAGGGAGCAATCCAGCAAGAAGATATAACTCTGGTAAACATTTATGCACCCAATGAAGGAGCGCCCAAATACATAAAAAATCTCCTGGAAGAAATCAAGGGAGAGATCGACATCAATACAGTCATAGTAGGGGACTTTAATACACCACTGACATCAATGGATAAATCCTCTGGACAAAAAATCAGCAAAGAAACAGCAATTCTAAATGGCACACTAGATCAGATGGACCTAATTGACATCTTCAGAGTATTTCACCCCAAAGCCATGGAATATACGTTCTTCTTAAGTGCACATGGGACATTCTCAAAAATAGACCACATTTTGGGTAGCAAGCAAAGTCTCCCCAAATTCAAAAAGATTGAAATCATATCAAGCATTTTCTCAGACCACAATGGCATAATATTAGAAATAAACTACAATAAAAACTTTCCAAAAAATTCAAACACTTGGAAACTGAATAGCATGCTACTAAACAATGATTGGGTTATCAATGAGATCAAAGAAGAAATTAAAAACATCCTGGAAATGAATGACAATGAAAACTCAACATTGCAAATCCTATGGGACACAATGAAAGCAGTCCTGAGAGAAAAGTGTATAGCTCTACAGGCCTATCTCAAAAAACAAGAAAAAATGGTAATAGATTATCTAACTCAACAACTCAAAAGAATTAGAAAGGGAGCAACAAGAAAAGCCCACAGTGAGCAGAAGAAAGGAAATAATAAAGATCAGAGCAGAAATGAATGACATAGAGACCAAAAAAACAATACACAAGATCAACAAAACCAAGAGCTGGTTCTCTGAAAGGATAAACAAGATTGATGAACCTCTAGCCAGGCTCACCAAGAAGCAAAGAGAGAGGACCCAAATAAACAAAATCAGAAATGAAAGAGGTGAAATAACAACAGACCCCACAGAAATACAAAGGATTGTCAAAAAATACTATGAACAACTCTATTCCAACAAACTGGACAACCTGGAGGAAATGGACACATTCCTAGAAAAACACAACATTCCAAAACTTACTCAGAGACTAAAAATCTCAATAGGTTGATAACGATGGAAGAAATTGAAGCAGTCATCAAAAAACTTCCAGCAAACAAAAGTCCAGGGCCAGACGGGTTAACAGGTGAGTTTTACAAAACATTCAAGGAAGAGCTAAAACCTATCCTCCTTAGACTATTCTAGAAAATTCAAGAAGAAGGAACACTCCCAAGCTCCTTCTATGAAGCCAGCATCATACCAAAACCAGATAAAGATAACACAATGAAACAGAATTACAGGCCAATATCCCGCATGAACATAGATGCCAAAATCCTCAACAAAATTCTAGCAAATCGAATCCAGCAGTACATTAGAAAGCTCATACACCATGACCAAGTAGGATTTATCCCTGGGATGCAAGGATGGTACAATATTTGCAAATCAATAAACGTGATACATCACATAAATTGAGAGATAAAAACCATATAGTCATATCAATTGATGCAGAAAAAGCATTTGACAAAATCCAACACACTTTCTTGATAAAAACTCTCAGCAAGATGGGAATAGAAAGATCATACCTCAACATAATAAAAGCCATATATGACAAATCCACAGCCAACATCATACTCAATGGGCAAAAACTAAAAACATTTCCCCTAAGAACAGGAACAAGACAGGGATGCCCACTCTCACCACTCCTGTTTGACATAGTACTGGAAGTATTAGCCATTGCAATTAGACAAGAAGAAGAAATAAAAGGCATCCAAATTGGAAAAGAACAAATAAAGCTGTCTTTATTTGCAGATGACATGATATTGTACATAAAAAAATCCGAAAGACTCCGTCAAAAAACTAATAGACTTAATAAATGAATTCGGCAATGTAGCAGGATACAAAATTAACGCGAAGAAATCTATGGCCTTTCTATACAACAATAGTGAACTTACAGACAGAGAGACTAAAAAGGCAATCCCATTTACCATTGCACCAAAAAAATTAAGATACCTAGGAATAAACTTAACTAAGGAGGTAAAAGACCTATACGCGGAAAACTATACAACACTGAAAAAAGAGATAGAGGAAGACATAAACAGATGAAAGAACATACCATGTTCATGGATTGGTAGAATCAACATCATCAAAATGTCCATATTACCCAAAGCAATCTATAATTTCATTGCACTTCCCAATAAAATACCAATGGCATACTTCACAGACCTAGAACGAACTTTCCAAAAATTCATCTGGAATAAAAAAAGACCCCAAATAGCTACAGCAATCCTGAGAAAGAAGAATAAAGTAGGAGGGATCTCAATACCAGATTTCAAGCTATATTACAAAGCCACTGTTCTCAAAACTGCCTGTTATTGGCACAAGAACAGACATATAGACCAATGGAATAGAATAGAGAACCCAGAAATCGATCCAAATCGCTATGCTCAATTAATATTTGACAAAGGAGGCATGAACATACAATGGAGTCAAGACAGTCTCTTCAATAAATGGTGTTGGGAAAATTGGACAGATACATGCAAAAAAATGAAACTAGACAACCAACTTACACCATACACAAAAATAAACTCAAAATGGATACAGGACTTAAACATAAGACAGGAAACCATAAAAATACTAGAGGAATCTACAGGCAGAAAAATCTCTGACATATGCCAAAAGAACTTCTTTACTGATACTGCTCCTAGGGCAATGGAAGCTAAAGAGAAAATAAACAAATGGGATTACATCAAAATAAAAAGTTTTTGCACAGCAACGGAAACCATCAATAAAACAACAAGAAAGCCCACTGCATGGGAGAACATATTTGCCAATGATGTCAATGATAAGGGTTTAATCTCCAACATTTACAGGGAACTCATGCAGCTTATCAAAAAGAAGATAAACAACCCAATCAAAAATGGGCAACTGATCTAAATAGACACTTTTCGAAAGAAGACAGAAGGAACTCCAAGAGACATATGAAAACCTGCTCTAAATCACTAATCATCAGAGAAATGCAAATCAAAACAACAATGCGGTACTCACACCTGTCAGAATGGCCATTATCAACAAGTCAACAAATGACAAGTGCTGGCGAGGATGTGGAGTAAAAGGAACCCTCGTGCACTGCAAGTGGGAATGCAGACTGGTGCAGCCACTGTGGAGAACAGTATGGAGTTTCCTTAAAAAACTAAAAATAGAACTCCCATTTGACCCAGTGATCCCACTTCTAGGAATATATCCTAAGAAACTGCAAACATCAATCAGAAAGGATATATGCACCCCTATGTTCATAGCAGCACAATTCACCATAGCTAAGATTTGGAATCAGCCTAAGTGCCCATCAGCAGATGAGCGGATTAAAAAACTGTGGTACATCTACACAATGGAATACTACACTGTGGTAAAAAAGAAGGAGCTCTTACCATTTGCAACAATATGGATGGAGATGGAGAACATTATGCTTAGTGAAATAAGCCAGGCAGAGAAAGATAAATATCACATGATCTCACTCATTTGTGGAATATAATGAACAACATAAACTGATGGGGGGAAAAAATAGATCCAGAAACAGAGAAACATCAATCAGAATATCAAACCTCAGGGAAGAAATTGTGAGGTAACCAGAAACCCAAGAATGCACGAGAACACCTTTCCAGCCATGCTAGCAATCATCAGATGTACGGTAATTTTACCCGGGACAAGAGGGTAAGTATTTTGGACTTATGCTCCTGACCCTTCATGGGTAAGACCACTCATGTGGGCTGATCCCCTGACTAATGTAGTTACCAATAATACCAAACACCTTGGTCATCCAGGAGGTCCATACGTGGGGCAAGAAAGTATAAATACACAGGGGTCTCCACCCAGCTTCCCTTTTGTATGACACAAAATGAAAACAATGCCACTTTGTGTGTAAAATTAAAGAGAGTTTTCTGGCTTGTGTAGACAACAAAGAAAGGGTGTCACTACTATCACTACTTTCCCCCGGTAGAAGTGCAGAAAATGTAACTAAGACCTTGTCTATACAAAAAGAAATAGACAGCCAGTTTGAAAGGGTATTGCCATGGACTAGAACAAATAATATCCTTACATGATATTATCCTACACTGTCATTAAAATTTTTCCCAGATTTGGATCACCCCCATTACTTATAATACTTCCTCACGCCCGTGGGGGTGGGGAGGAGAAATCATCTGTTTGGTGCTTGGAGACAAACGTAACACATCTCTTGATATTTTAGAATTACAACAGCATATTATACAATTACCCCAAACAAACTTACAAACTCATTCTTTGAATGTCTGGCAGCAATTTTAAAAGGACATGAAAGGGTTTAATCCCTTCCACTGTGTAGGGGGCCCCTGGGAAGGCACCTGAGCATTCTAAATTGGTCCCTCTTGCCCTTTTGGCCAAGAGGGACCCGCTTCTCACAATCCAATTGTCCACAGCTGTTGCCTGAGCTTCTGTTCATGCCAAGGTTGAAACCTCGTGATGGCTGGTACCATGGATCTGTCTCTCGCCCAGTGGGGTGAGCTGGGCCTCCTTGGAGAAGAAATCTGGGTTCCACAAGATATGTGATCAGTGCTGGGACCCTGCCAGCAGGCGAGGGAATCCCAAGGCAGGTGCTGGGCGTGGAGGCCATGGGGGTATAGGCGACCAAGGAGACAGAACTAAACCTCACATCACCCTGCTTGGCCCTGGAGGATGGCTGGTTAGCCAGAGACGGGTAAGATTCCTCAGGGAAGGAACAACCTAAGACAGGCACAGTCGCATAGGGGCCATCAGGAGAGAACTTGGGGGTCAACAGAGGTGGGGCGCAGACCTTCACCCCCCCCCAAGTTTGCAGGGGCCTGAACCCTCACCCCTGCTGAAGGAGATCTCCTGCCCCCATGGCTGCTCAGCTTCACATGCCCAGCTCAAATCGGGACCCAGGTAACAGAGACTTGGCCGACAGCAGATACCCTCTCACTGCAAGAAGACTTGATGGAGATGTCTTGTACCCATGATCCGGGGAACTGGGGTCTATGATATCTAAATCCAGCCTAGGGCATAGTTAAACAACTAATCTGCTGCCTCACACAACAATTTCAAAAACACAACTAAAAGACAAAAACGTCTACCACCCAGAACCACGGGAAAGCTGGCTCAGTGGAAGATTTACAGCTGAGAAGAGAAAGGAGCACAATCACTGAAAAGCTGAGGTACGGAGGCACGTGAATCGGGCTGGCGGCGGGCGGCTGGGTGCGCGGCTTTTTTTCAACCCGCAGGGAGACAATCTCCCAATCACTCTGAAATCCAGTTTCTGGGGACACTCGGGGGACCCAGACGCCTACGGGGAGAAGCTGGACTCTCGGCCATCGGGTCGGAAAGTGAGAGTGACTTTTTTGCAGAGGTGCGCCCAGCAATCATTGTTTACTGCGCTGGTGCGCGGGGCGCAGGGACTTGGAAACGGGAAAGGCAGAGAAGGCTGAGGGCAGCCATTGCCGTTGGCCACGCCCCAGCCTAGTGACGCCCTGAGACCCCGCCCCGCCCTGAGGCTCCGCCCCCCACATTCTACAAACCCGCCCAGGCTCCACACAGCGGCTTTTGCATATAAATGGCCTGTTCTGTGGCAGCTTAACCAACTACAGCTCCAGACTGCTCCAAAACCGCTCAAGCAAAGGAGGAGAAAACTAGCCCTTGCTGTAGCTCCTGCTGGGGAACACACAGTACACAAGGGTACACCAAGAGTGTCCACCTCAAGTAACTGGGAGGCTTACCCCTTGAACCAATAGGACACCTAGTAGACAAAACTACCCTACCAACTCAGGGAAGCAGAGAATATGAGAAGGCAAGGAAACAGATCACAAACCAAAGAAATGGAGGAGAATAAGCGACTGGACATAGAGTTCAAAACCACGGTTATAAGGTTTTTCAAGAATTTCATGGAAAAGGCCGATAAATTCAATGAGACCCTTGAGGATATGAAAAAGGACCAACTAGAAATTAAACATACACTGACTGAGATAAAAAATATTATACAGAGACCCAAAAGCAGACTAGAGGATTGCAAGAATCAACTCAAAGATTTGGAATACAAAGAGGCCAAGGACACTCCTCCAGAGAAGCATGAAGAGAAGAGAATTCAGAAAGTTGAAGATAGTGTAAGAAGTCTCTGGGACAACTTCAAGCGAACCAACATCAGAATTATGGGGGTACCAGAAGAAGAGAGAGAGCAAGATGCTGAAAACCTATTTGAAGAAATAATGAACGAAAACTTCCCCCACCTGATGAAAGAAATAGACTTACGAGTCCAGGAAGCGCACAGAACCCCAAACAAAAGGGATCCAAAGAGGACCACACCAAGACACATCATAATTAAAATGCCAAGAGCAAAAGACAAAGAGAGAATCTTACGAGCAGCAAGAGAAAAACAGTTAGTTACCTACAAGGGAGCTCCCATACGATTATCAGCTAATTTCTCAACAGAAACCATGCAGGCCAGACGGGAGTGGCAAGAAATATTCAAAGTGATGAATAGCAGGAACCTACAACCAAGACTACTCTACCCAGCAAAGTTATCATTCAGAATTGAAGGGCAGATAAAGAGCTTCACAGATAAGAAAAAGCTAAAGGAGTTCATCACCACCAAACCAGCATTATATGAAATGCTGAAAGGTATTCTTTAAAAAGAGGAAAAAGAAGAAGAAAGATAAAAATTATGAACAACAAATACATATATATCAACAAGTGAATCTAAAAGTCAAGTGAATTAAAAATCTGAGGAAGAGAATAAACTGGTGAACTTAATAGAATCAGAGGCATAGAATGGGAGTGGATTGATAATTCTCAGGTGGAAAGGGGTGTCTGTGTGGGGAGTATGGGAAGAGACTGGACAAAAATCATACACCTATGGATAAGGACAGCGCGGGGGGAGGTAAGGGAAGAGGGGAGGTAGGAACTGGGTGGTGGGGAGATATGTGGGGAAAAAGGAGAAACAATTGTAATCTGAACAATAAAGATTCATTAAAAAAAATAAATAAAATAAAAAATAAATCCAGCCTAGCACCAGGAATGCTCAGGGCATACTCAAGAAGGGAAATAATCCTCTCCACTAATAATTACAGGGTAAACCAAGATGGTTGTTAGAGTATTAAATTTGACAGTAAAATAGTAGTCAAGTTTTCAGACTAATTTATTTTTATTTATTTATTTATTTATTGATTGATTGATTGATTAAGGTATCACATATTTGTCCTCATCCCCCCATTTCCATCCCACCCCCCTCCCCACACATGCCCCCACCCCCCTGTTGTCCTTAACCGCTGGTTGGGCTCATATGTCTGCACACAAGTCCTTTGGTTGATCTCTCCCTTTATCCCCACCTTCCCCTACCCTCCCCCCGAGGCCCGACAGTCTGATCCATGCCTCCTTGTTTCTGGGTCTGTTCTTGTTCATCAGTCTATGTTGTTCATTATTTCCCCTAGATGAGTGAGATCATGTGCAATTAGAAATACACTTATAAGAACCGAAAATGAGACAAGCAATAATGGTTATGGTGACAGGCAAATGAATCGGTCTGTAGTGAGTTTCTTTCTGGGCCAACAGTTCTTTTGAGACCCAGTTTCAATGTCCAACAGTTCCTTATGTGTACCTGTCAGCACTGACATTTCAGTTCTGGATGGTGGACAACTGGTGGTAATGCAGGTCCGACTCTGTCTGGTTTGGTCCTGGGCAATCTGTAGTGATGCACAGCTGCTAACTGCTAGTATGGGAAGGCCACATCAGCGTCTTCTGTCTCTGGACTGCTTCTCTTCTGTCTTCATGGCTGGAGTAGTCCTGTCGATTCTTCTCTTGCTAGAATCCACATGGTCTCGGAGTTGTTTTCTGAAAATATACAAACATATTCTCGACCAAAAGTTAATAAAGGAATATTTTCTATAAATTTGACTGGGGATCCTTTTTCAATTTTTGCCCAAATGATTTTCCTCTGGCTTGTTTTATCACCTTGTGTGTTTTTCATGGGTGTCTTGCTTTTAGCCTTACAATTAATTTTCTAAAGTATTAATTTTCTAGATGTAATTTACTTACAGGATATTTTTCCTTACATGATATTCCTCTACTATCCCCTCCTTTTTTGATTTAAATGTTAGGAGGCTTCTGAAAATTTTATAATGTAGATGGCTTTTAAATTTTAATTTTTTGTACTATAATATTACTGTTTTAGGTTCATTACATGGTGCACAATTTTATCGTGAGATGAAGTACCAATAAAAATTTTAGTTGACACTTTAGGAACACCTTTTTGTCCAGTACAATTATTTTTTCTAGAATATTCACTTGTTTCAACTGGCCAATTTAAATTTGCCAAGTTTTCAGACTAATTTAAATTGGCCAATCAAAATAAGCAAATACTCTAGAAAAATCAATTGTACTGGACAAAAAAGCTGTTACTAAGTGTTAACTAAAATTTTTATTGGTAGTTCATCTCATGGTAAAATTGCGTAACATATAATGAACCTAAAGCAGTCACATTTTAGTGCAAAAAAGTAAAATTTAAAAGCTATCAAGATTACAGCATAAAATTTCCAAAAGCCTCCCAATATTTAAACCAAAAAAGGGGGGGATAGTAGAAGAATATCATGTAAGGAAAAATATCCTACAAATAAATTACATCTAGAAATTTTTTACTTTAGAAAATTAACTTTCATTTGTAATGCTAACAGCAAGTCACCCAGGTAAAACATACATGGTGTCAAAACCAGCCAAAGGATAATCGTTTGGGCAAAAAAATGAAAAAGGATCACAAGTCAAATTTATAGAAAATATTCCTTTATTAACTTTTGGTCGAGAATATGTTTGTATATTTTCAGAAAACAACTCTGAGACATGTGGATTCCTGTAACAGAGAGGAATTGACAGGAGTGCTCCAGCCATAAAGTCAGAAGAGAAACAGTCCAGAGATGGAAGACACTGACGATGCCTTGCCATACTAGCAGTCAGCAGATATGCATTACTGCAGATTGCCCAGGACCAAACCAGAGAGGGTCGGACCTGCATTACCACCATTTGTCCACCATCCAGAACTGAAATATCATTGCTGTTATGAACACATAAACAACTGTTGGACATAGAAACCGGGACTCAAAAGAACTGTTGGCCCAGAAAGAAACTCACTATAGACTGATTCATTTGCCTCTCAGCATAACTATTATTGCTTGTCTCATTTTCAGTTCCTATAAGTGTATTCCTAGTATCACACGAGCTCACTCATCTAGGGGAAAAGATGAACAACATAGACTGAAGAACAAGAACAGCATTGATCAGACTGTCAGACCTCAGAGGGAAGGTAGGGAAGGGTGGGGACAAGGGAGATAGATCAACCAAAGGACTTGTGTGCTTGCATATGAGCCTAACCAGTGATCATGGACAACAGGGGAAGGGGGGCATGCATGTGGGAGGGTTTGGTAAGGGAACGGGGGGGGGGGGGTGGTGGTGATGACAAATATGTGATACCTTAGTCAATAAAGTAATTAAAAAAAAATAATTCTGGTAAACATATACGCACCCAATATAGAAGCACCCAAATACATTAAAAAAAAAATCCTGGAGGATATCAAGGGAGAGATTAATAGCAATATAATCATAGTAGGAGACTTTAATACCCCACTATCACCATTGGACAAATCCTCTAAACAAAAAATCAGCAAAGAAACATCAATCCTAAATGACTCACTAGACCAGATGGAATCCATATGCTGGGTCACAGTCAAAGTCTCTTCAAATTCAAGAAGATAGAAATCATATCAAGCATCTTCTCAGATCACAGTGGCCTAAAACTGGAAATCAACTACAATAAATACAATCCAACTACAATACAAACACATGGAGACTAAACAGCATGCTATTAAACAAGGACTGGGTCAGCAGAGATATCAAGGAAGAAATTTAAAAAAAAATCATGGCAACAAATGACAAAACACAAAAATCCAAAATCTATGGGACACAGCGAAAGCAGTCTTGAGTGGGAAGTCCATCGCTCTACAAGCCTATTGCAAAAAAACAAGAAACAATGGTAATAAATTACCTAACCCTACAACTCAAAGAGCTAGAAAAAGAGCAGCAAGAAAAGCCCAGTGGCCGAAACCGGTTTGGCTCAGTGGATGGAGCGTCGGTCTGCGGACTGGAAGGTCCCAGGTTCAATTCCGGTCAAGGGCATGTACGTTGGTTGCGGGCACATTTCTTGGTGGGGGGCGTGCAGAGGCAGCTGGTCGATGTCTCTCTCATCAATGTTTCTAGCTCTCTATCCCTCTCCCTTCCTCTCTGTGAAAAATCAATAAAATACATACATATATATATATATATATATATATATATATATATATATATATATTTAAAAAGAAAAGCCCAGGGTAACCAGAAGGAAGGAAATAAAGATCAGAGCGGAGATAAATGACATAGAGACCAAAGAAACAATACAATTTGTTTTGTTTCAAAGAGCTGGTTCTTTGAAAGGATAAACAAGATTGATGGACCTCTAGCCAGGCTTACTAAGAAGCAAAGAGAGAGGACCCAAATAAACAAAATCAGAAATGAAAAAGGTGAAATAACAACAGACCCCGCTGAGATACAAAGTACTGTTACAAAATACTACAAAAAACTCTATTCCAACAAACTGGACAACCTGGAGGAAATGGACATATTCCTAGAACAATATAACCTTCCAAAAAGCAATCAGGAAGAATCTAAATAGCTCAATAGGCCAGTAACTATGGACGAAATTGAAGCAGTCATCAAAAACTTCTGGCAAACAAAAGCCCGGGGCCTGACGGCTTCACAGGAGAGTTTTACCAAACATTCAAGGAAGAACTAAAACCTATCCTCCTCAGACTATTCCAAAAAATTCAAGAGGAAGGAACACTTCCAAGCTCCTTCTATGAAGCCAGCATCACCCTAATACCAAAATCAGATAAAGACAACACAATGAAAGAGAATTACAGACCAAAATCCCTCATCAACATAGATGCCAAAATTCTCAACAAAATTCTAGCAAATCGAATCCAGCAGCACCTCAGAGAGATCATACACCATGACCAAGTAGGATTTACCCAGGAATGCAAGGATGGTACAATATTCGCAAATCAATAAACGTGATACATCACATAAACAAATTGAGAGATAAAAATCACATAGTGATAACAATTGATGCAGAAAAAGCATTTGACAAAATCCAACACCCTTTCTTGATTAAAACTCTCAACAAGGTGGGAATAGAAGACTCATACCTCAACATAATAAAAGCTATATATGATAAACCCACAGCTAACATCATACTTAATGGGCAAACACTAAAAACATTTCCCCTAAGAACAGGAACAAGACAGGGATGCCCACTCTCACCACTCCTGTTTGACATAGTACTGGAAGTATTAGCCATTGCAATTAGACAAGAAGAAGAAATAAAAGGCATCCAGATTGGAAAAGAACAAATAAAGCTGTCTTTATTTGCAGATGACATGATATTGTACATAAAAAATCCGAAAGACTCCGTCAAAAAACTAATAGACTTAATAAATGAATTCGGCAATGTAGCAGGATACAAAATTAACGCGAAGAAATCTATGGCCTTTCTATACAACAATAGTGAACTTACAGACAGAGAGACTAAAACGGCAATCCCATTTACCATCGCACCAAAAAAATTAAGATACCTAGGAATAAACTTAACTAAGGAGGTAAAAGACCTATACACAGAAAACTACAGGACACTGAAAAAAGAGATAGAGGAAGACATAAACAGATGGAAGAACATACCATGTTCATGAATTGGTAGAATCACCATCATTAAAATGTCCCTACTACCCAAAGCAATCTGTAGATTCAATGCACTCCCCATTAAAATACCATCAGCATATTTCACAGACCTTGAAAGAACTCTCCAAAAATTCATCTGGAATAAAAAAAGACCCTGAATAGCCACAGAAATCCTGAGAAAGAAGAATAAAGTAGGGGGGATCTCAATACCAGATTTCAAGCTGTATTGCAAAGCCACTATTCTCAAAACAGCCTGGTACTGACACAAGAACAGACATATAGATCAATGGAACAGAATAGAGAATCCAGATATTGACCCAAACCACTATGCTCAATTAATATTTGACAAAGGAGGCATGAACATACAATGGAATAAAGACAGTCTCTTCAATAAATGGTGTTGGGCAAATTGGACAGATACATGCAAAAAAAATGAAGCTAGATCACCAACTTACACCATACACAAAAATAAACTCAAAATGGATACAGGACTTAAACATAAGATGGGAAACCATAAAAATACTAGAGGAATCCACAGGCAGCAAAATCTCAGACATATGCCAAAAGAACTTCTTCACAGATACTGCCCCTAGGGCAATGGAAGCTAAAGAGAAAATAAACAAATGGGACTACATCAAAATAAAAAGCTTTTTTACAGCAAAAGAAACCATCAACAAAACAACAAGAAAGCCCACTGCATGGGAGAACATATTTGCAAATGGTATCACTGATAAAGGTTTAATCTCCAACATCTATAGGCAGCTTATACAACTTAATTAAAGGAAGAGAAATGATCCAATAAAAAAATGGGCAATGGACCTAAATAGAATCTTTTCAAAAGAAGACAGAAGGAAGGCCAAGAGACACATGAAAACATGCTCAAAGTCACTAATTATCCGAGAGATGCAAATCAAAACAACAATGCGGTACCATCTCATACCTGTCAGAATGGCTATCATCAACAAATCAACAAATGACAAGTGTTGGCGAGGATGCGGAGAAAAAGGAACCTTCATGCACTGCTGGTGGGAATGCATACTGGTGCAGCCACTGTGGAGAACAGTATGGAGTTTCCTCAAAAAACTGAAAATGGAACTCCCATTTGACCCAGTAATCCCACTCCTAGGAATATGTCCTAAGAAACTGGGAACACCAATAAGAAAGGATATATGCACCCCTATGTTCATAGCAGCACAGTTTACAATATCTAAGATCTGGAAACAGCCTAGGTGTCCATCAGCAGATGACTGGATCAGAAAACGATGGTACATCTACACAATGGAATATTATGCTGCCATAAAAAGAAGGAATTCTTACCATTTGCAGCAACCTGGATGGAATTGGAGAACATTATGCTGAGTGACATAAGCCAGTCAATGAAAGAAAAATACCACATTATCTCACTCAATTATGGATAATAAAGAACATTATAAACTTGAACAAAAAGATAGATACAGAGGCAGTAAAGCATCAAACAGTCTGTCAAATTACAGCAGGAAGGTTAGGGAGAGGTGGGGAAGATAAGAGATCAACCAAAGGACTTGTATGCATGCATATAAACATAACCAATGGACACAAAACTCTGGGGGTGAGGGCATATATGGGAGTGGGGTGGGGGGGCAATGGTAAGATATGTACACATATAATACCTTAATAAAAAAATTGGAAAAAAATAAAATTATCTTTTCTTGTTTGTATCTCCTCTCCCTTCTCTAATATAAGCTCCATGAGGACAAGAACTAATCTCAGGTACCAGTGTATCCCCAGAATATAAAAGGTTCTAATCACATAGTAAGCATTCAATAGTTTTGTGGTGAATAAATGAAAAATGATATCTAATGAATACTACTGGGTGTACTTTTATGCTAAGGACCAAAGGGAATAACACTGGTTCCTTTTCATATGGAGTCTGAAATCCACTTACTGTGACCCTATTCTTTAATGGCTTCTTGATATATCTATCTTGAAAGAAATCCAAGACCAGCAGAGGAATAATGTGAACAATAAATAAGGCATAATGGATTCTCAACCAGAACCAGTCTTCTGATTATCCAAATGCTTTACTTCTATATACTTTTGACTGCCTATCTTTTGGTACCTTTGTGCCCCCATAAGGAGGATAAGAATGAGAAATAAAAATTGATACTCAAACTCATTGATTATGTTTCCATTAGCAGATTTAATCAAAAGTTGCTTGGAGGAAATATATTCTGAAAGGAAATCTGATTTTTTTGTTTGTTTAGAGATTTAATATATCCACATTTACCCCTGTGTCACTTTTTAATCAAGACTAAAGATAATTAAGCATTGGGTATTTAAGATTTGGCAAATAGTAGTCACCTATCCAAGGAATAAGTGAGTCAAAGAAATGGAAGAGAAAGAGATCAATAGTCTTCAACCCCCTGTCCAATTATCATAAAGGGACTGTTTTTCCCCCCTACATTCCAAATAATAGCTTTTTTCACCAAAAATAGTTACTCTATGCCCGCTTTGAGTTCTTTTGGATCAGTTGTGAAGATAATTTTAACTTTGTCAGTGTTATTTAATTTATGCTAGACTGGCCTGTAAAATTCAGAGAAAAGTTTAACACTTATAACTGAAAAAACCCTTATCCATAAATATATACAAACAGGATTAAAACAACTCATTAAGAGCACAACTTTAAAACAACCAAGTATTTATTAATACACAATACAATATTTAAAATCTGCTTTTAAAAGTAGCATAATAGAGCCTTAATTCCCTTTAAAAGTTTATGTTAATTAATACTTTCTAGGTTATGTTTAAATTACCTATAGCCAAAAGCACAGAAATCTAATGAAAGTAAGTAATTTAAAGTTTTGAGGAATATTTTTCTTTATATAAAATACACACATACACATGTATTTATGTGAGTGTGTTGGAAGCTGCATTGAAATATTAAAATGCAGTCACCTCCCTGGGGTTCTAGTAAGTACTATGATGCCATGAAACAGTACCCTGAGGTACTATAAACCAGAAAGAGTGAATGATTCTGCCAAAGATACACATTTTACAACTGTTGAGTAATTTAAATCCTGGGAGAATCTGACTCATGTTAATCACAATTTCCTCCATTGGCACTACACCTAATAGAGAAACCATATGTTTTAAACTTTTCTAGGGAAAACACTGACTTCTTTTCACTCATATGTGGAATCTAATGAACAAAATAAACTAAAAAAACAAACTAGAAAGAAACTCACAGATAGAGCACAGACTGACAGCTGTCAGAGGAGAGGGGTGTTGTGGCTAAAAAATCTGTAGTGGTTCCAGATTGACTACCATCAATAAACCAACAAGTAACAAGTGTTGGCAAGGATGTGGAGAAAAGAGAACCCTAGTACACTGCTAGTGGGAATGCAGACTGGTGCAGCCACTATGGAAAACAATATGGAGTTTCCTCAAAAATTAAAATGGAACTGCCATTAGACCCAGTGATCCCACTTCTGAGAATATATCCCAAGAACCTCGAAACACCAATCAGAAAGAATATAGGCACCCCTATGTTCATAGCAGCATCATTTACAACAGCGAAGATCTAAAAACAGCCCAAGTACCCATCAGTAGATTAGTGTAAAAAAAAGCTGTGGTACATCTACACAATGGAATACTATGTGGCTATTAAAATGAAGGAGATCTTACCCTTTGTAACAGCATGAATGGACCTGGAGGTTATTATGCTAAGCAAAATAATCCAGTTAGAGAAAGACAAATATCACATGATCTCACTTATATGTGGAATCTAATGAACAAAATAAACTGATGAACAAAATAGATCCAGAGGCATGGATGCATGGGATAGACTGACAGATCTCAGAAGGAAGAAGGGGTGGGGGATGGGAAGAGATTAACCAAAGAACATATATGCATATATGTATAACCCATAGACACAGGCAATATGGTAGGGAGAGCTTTGGGTGGGACAGCAGCTGGATGGAGGGGACAAAGACAGGGGGAAATGGGGACATCTGCAAGTCTGTCAATGATAAATAAATAACTAAAATAAAATAAATGTAACCCCCAAAAAGGTGAAGGGATTATGCAAACAAAAAAAAACACACACAAAAAACCTCATAGACACAGACAATAGTATGGTGACTACCAGAGGGAAAGGGGGGTGGAGGAGGTAGTAGAGGGTATGGGGAGGAGGGGAAATGGTGATGATAGGAGATTTGACTTGGGGTGGTGAATACACAATACAATATACAGGTGATGTATTATATTATTGTACCCCTGAAACCTATATAATTTTATTAACTAGTAGCCCTGTGCACGAATCCGTGCGCCAGTAGCTCTCTGTGGGGCCTGGTCGCTCCGTGCTCACTGCCCAGTGGCTCTCCGTGGCCCAGAGGCCCTTCCGTGGCTGGGTGTGGAATGCTTGTCTCGTCACTGGGGCAACAACGCAAGCACCTCCCTCCCCCACCCCCCGCCGCTCCGTGCCCGCTGCCCAGAGGCCCTCCACGGCACCGGGCCTCTAATATACACTGAGTGGCCAGATTATTATGATCTCTGAATGCATAATAATTTGGCCACTCAGTATATATATTAGAGGCCTGGTGCATGAATTCGTGCCTGGGAGTGGTCCAGCCAACCTGGCCAGGGGGAGGGGACATGGGCGATTGGTCAGCCTGCCTGTTGGTCAAACTCCTGGTCAAGGGAACAATTTGCATATTAACCTTTTATTATATAGGATATACACTGAGTGGCCAGTTTATTATGTATTCAGAGATCATAATAATCTGGCCACTCAGTGTATATACAATAGAAAATAAATATAAATTAGCCAACTATATGAACATTTCCAGCTAAGCACTCATACAAATACATATTCACCTCTTTCTTTTATATAGAAATAACACATACATGCATGACATGATGATTCTGGCAAAAAAAATTTCAGAGATATTAAAAATATTCTCAAATTTTAAAGATGGTGTGGAATAAGTTTTAACAACATTCTACGTGAATGAAAACCCCTGATTTAATTCTATAATTTTCATGCCAGAAGCATGGTTGGTTTTACTTTTTTCTAACAACAAATCTTAGTATCATATACATTGGCTTATTAATAATTAAGGCATTTTGTTTACACTGTATCTCAATGTGGACAAAAAAACCTTTTAGTATTGATTATTTGCTATGATGTTTTAAACTTTCAAAGTCTTTCAACATAAGAAAATAGCTGCACACATTTGAGTGTTTTCTTATAAAACACAATCTTAAAAAAGTAATGATAATTGGTTTTTGCTTTTCCTAGTAATAAGTTTTGTCTTATTTTTCACATAGTATAAAGTATATCCTTATGAAGGGTTGGATGAAGATCCAGTAGTTCTTCAACAATGTTGCCAAGTGACCATATAAATCCCAAATGCAGCAAAAGTGAACAATCTTCATAATGTACTTTCACCTTATTAAAGTTGAAGCTGCTCCTTTTGTATATTTTTCCACTTCAATGTGAAGTAGATTGTTAGGATTTCGTTAGTGGTTTCATATGTGGCTTTAAAAGAAAAAGGTTTTGATTTCTTCCACAGTTCACAGTTCTCTAATGAGACTTTTTTGGAAATCATATAGTCCAGGGATGTTTTGAATAACCAAATGCTCTTTAGTAGATGAAGTCTTTCAATGCAACTGTAGTAAATAAGCATCTACATGCTTAGTTATATTATCAATATATCCTGGAACCAAAGTAAGATGGTTTTCTTATTCCCACAATCCACTTAATTGTTGTTTTAAAATCTGAATATTTCCATAATTTATAATTTCTGTTTTTGGATGATAGTTCTGACTTCCACCTTTTTGTGACTGCTTGAGGCCAGTTTAAACCAACTATTATATATTCTTCAAATTTGCTTTTAAGTAGTGACTTTACAAGAGGCAACAAGTCTACACAGCAGCTGAGTGAGATGTATTGTTTTTCTTCCTACAAACTATTGGTAAGCACAGGAAGGCACTCCACCACCACTCCAAGGTCTTCTATCTTCACCAAATAAGTTAGAAGTTCACTTATACTTCTCTTTTTCCAGAAAGTTAAAGCTACATTCAATCTAAAATTCCTGCTGAACAAAACTTGAGCCATTGTTTCATAATCCTAAGAAACCTCAGAAAAAAATCACTGTATTTTGATGATCCACTTTCTGTCTGTGAAGAACCAGAGTCACTGGAGTTAAGCAAATATGTCCGACTATCGTGGTGTAATTTTTCAGGTTGGTGGCCTGCACAAGCCAGTTAATTTTCTTTATTTGGCATGTCACAGCCCCCACTTCCAGGGGACTGTTTCTTTTTAAAACAAGAATTTGGAAAAGGGTAATGAACTTTTTTTCTGTGGTAGATCACCTTACGTAGTTTATCTGGGCTTTTCACAATGTGTCCAACTGTTCTACTTATGTAAGCCGCCAATTGTTTTGGAAATTTCTTAACCTCCTTCATGTTCTTATTAGTGAAATTAGAGATCCTTTTCCTAGAACAATCAATGGAATGATTCTCAATATTATTATAAAAGTTCAGTTTTTTTTAACATTGTGGGTTTCAGATGCCATAATCTCTTAAATAGCGGCACCTTATGGTTCTGCAGTGCCTCAGTCCAGTCCTGGCACTGACCAACTGCGCCTGGAAGCCTAGAGAGTCCCTGGATTCCAGGCTGAGCCTCATTCAGGGCCATTCAAATGAGGCCACAGGCAGGGCGCTGGGATTTCTCCCCCTTGGGCATCTTTCAGACTCTACCCAAGGCTCCCATTTATATATTTTCTTTAGGGAAATCTATTTGACAAAATTGTAATTAGGTTATTTATGTTTTATTTTTCAGTTGTAAGAGCTCTTTATTTATTCTAGACACAAGTCCTTTATTAGACACTAGAGGCCCGTTGCACAAAGATTCGTGCAATAGGCCTTCCTTCACCTGGCTGCTGGCACTGGTTTTCCTCTGGCACCTGGGACCCAGGCCTTTGCTCTGGCCACCACCTTCCGTCTTTGCTCTGGCCTGAGCCTTCAGTCTTCACTCCAGCTGGAGCACCGCTCCTGTAGCTCCCTCTGCCCCTTGCCCTCCCCCTCATAGCAGGTATCTGGCCCCACCCTGCTGCTCCACGCCTGCATGCGTGCTTCCCAGAGCCCCGGAGCAGCTGGGGGGCGGGGCCGCCGTCATCTTTGCCAAGTTATTTTGCATACTCACTCCTGATTGGCTGGTGGACGTCACAAAGTGATGGTTAATTTGCATATTTCTCTTTTATTAGTGTAGATATGACTTACCAAAAAATTTAGGGCTGTCTTTGTACTTTCCTGATGGTGTCCTTTGAAGCACAAAGCATATATTTTGGTGATTTCCAATTTAACTATTTTTTTCTTTCATAATTTGTGCTTTTGGTATCATATCTAATAAACTATTGTTTAAACCTAAGTCATGAAGGTCTATACCTGTTTTCTTCTTCGAAGAGTTGTATGGTTTTAGGTCTTACATTTAAGCCTTTGATCTATTCTGAGTTAATTATTGTATACTAGAGACCAGATGCACAAAATCCACACGGCCCACCCTGACAGCTGCCTCTGCCACGGCCCCACCGCTGGGGCTTCGTCCAGAAGGTCTTCCAGAATGACGTCCAGAAGGACATCCAGTCTAATTAGCATATTAGGTTTTTACTATTATAAATGGTGTCAGATAGGTGTCCAATTTCATTCTTTTGCATGTGAACATACCATTGTCCCAGCACAGTTTTTTAAGAAGACTATTATTTCTCTCATTGAAGTGTATTGATGCCCTATTGAAAATCAATTGACTGTAATGTGATGGTTTATTTCAAAATAATTAATTCTATTCCATTGATGTATATGTCTATCCTTATGTCAGTACCTCATAATCGTGATTATAGTAGGATTATTGAGCAATGTGAGTATTCTTTGTTTTTTATCAAGATTGTTTTGGCTATTCTTGTTCCTTTGCATTTTCATATTTTATGTCATATTTTAGAGTCACAATGTCCCTTTCTTCCAGAAAGGCAGTTGGACATTTGATAGAGCTTACATTGAATTTGTATATCAATTTGAGGAGTATTGCTATCTTAACAATATTAGTCTTTCAATTCATGAACATGGGATGTCTTTCTATTTATTAAGGTCTTCTTTACTTTGATTCAACAATGTTTTATAATTTTGTACACTTCTTTTATTAAACTTATTCTTTAGTATTATATTCATTTTGATGATATTATAATTGTAATTATTTTCATAATTTAATACTAGGATTTTTTATTGCTATGTATAGATATACAATTGATTTGTGTATATTATTCTTGTATCCCACTCAATTTAAACCATAGGCTCAATGTAACCTGAAGTTATAGCCAATCTCTTGGCTAGTGTGGGCTTGTAGGAATGTGTTGGGTATGCTATGCTTTCCCCTTTAAGAGCTAAACCCCTGTGTTTTTTCTCCAGTATTGAGGAATGCACATATTTATAAAATAATTTAACTACTTCTAATCCAATAGTCATATGTGGTCATAGTGATCTTTGTAAAATGTGATTCTGAAGATGCCCTTAATTTTCTGATGAATAACAAAATTATTTTTACGTGGACTCAATCTTACCTACTTTCCTCCAGTTTCAATGAGAAATATGTCCTTCCTTCTAAGTCCTGCATCCTATCTTCAATTCTTTGACCCTAAATTTTTTCAGGAATAACATTATTTCTTGAGTTCTTCACACTCGATCTTCTTAGAAGTATGGACCACACTACCTCCACTCCTTTACTACTCACTCTTTTCTCAATATCCTACTATCTGCCTCTGTCTTCCACTAGTCTACTTAAAATGTCCAGAGCTCAGAAGAATAGCTTCAGTTAAAACCAAAGATTTGGAAGTCATTTATTCCCATGGTTTTAACTAGCATCTCCATGGTGATGTGTCCCAAATAAACATTTACATCCAAGGCCTTTCTCCTAAGCTGCAGACCTTGTATTTAACTCTATACTGTATGTCTCCACCATCATGACCCACAAGTTTGTAATAGTTAACAGGGGCAAAACTTTTGTCTCCAGATATGTTCTCTTTTATTCCTAGTCTTAGTGAATGATATACCCAGTACCCAAATTATTAGCCAAAACACCCAGTTACCCAAATCAGAAATCTAATACTGTATTCTGGACTCTCCCTTAACTCACATCTTATCAGACCTATTGATTTTATGTTTACAAAACACTTTTCAGTTCCATTTGTACTAAATCATTTCAGACCATGATCAGCTTTTGCCTTGATTATAATTGTTGTCTCTGTCTGCAATCTTTTCAACTATTTCTTTCACATCCATTGTGCA
The DNA here is from genome assembly GCF_027574615.1 of Eptesicus fuscus. Lineage (NCBI taxonomy): Eukaryota > Metazoa > Chordata > Mammalia > Chiroptera > Vespertilionidae > Eptesicus > Eptesicus fuscus. Next base: position 31,277,978 of record NC_072473.1, read on the forward strand.
CACAATAGCCAGTGATATTTCTAAAATGCAAATCTGATCATGACACTCTTCTATTTAAAATTCTTCAAATATTCTTCCCAATTCCTCATCCACTGTCAAAATCTTCAGGATGAAATTCCTTACCACGAGTTAGATAATCTTTGAACTGGACTATGCTTTTCTACCCCAGTGTCCTCTGTGTTCTAAATATATTGAAACTTGCATATATTATATGTAGTTATTCAAATAAGCCACATTTTCACTCATTTCTATGCCTTTTCATGGACTCTTGCACCTGGATTATCTATTCTGTTTCTTTGCCTCAATAAATCCTACTCATTTCGGGGAAGTCTTCCTTAACAATGTCTGGGTTAGGCACATATGAGATCATATAGCATCCTGTGAGTACTTCTTGATTACAGAAGTGATAACATTGTTTTGTCTCTGTTTTTCTCCCCACCCGAGTATAAGTTTGAGTACTATTAGTCTCCTGCTGCTTGCATATCTTTCAAAAATACACAAGTCCCACTAAAGCTATACCATTGCTTGTCTTTAACTAAAACTGTTTTTATTATCTTTAGTTTTATTTTCCCACTTTTTAAAGAGTAAAAGCATTAAGAGTAGAGTGGAGATAAAATAATTAATATTAAAACTGTTGCCCTGACTTAAAAACACATGCATATGTGTTTTGTTTGTGGTATTTGGTTTATAATTCACTTACCAAATAGCATCTGCAAACATACACAAATCATCTAACATGTAATTGTCGAAGGCTTACTAGGTCCTAGGCATTTTGCTTAGCACTAGGTATAAAGAATATAGGTGTATATCCTAATGATTCAATGTAGTGTACACTATAGAAACAATGTGTAAGAGATGTTGTGGGTGCAAGTGGACCAAAAAAAATGACTGTTTGAAAGGAGAAACCAAGATGGTGGCATAGGTAAATGCAAGTATTCGGATCCTCCAACAACCACATCAAAACTACAACTAAAATACAGAAAAACCATCATTCAGAACTGCCTGAAATCTGGCTGAATGGAAGTCCTACAAACATATATTTAAAGATGAAAGCACATTGAGACTGGTAGGAGGGGTGGAGGCACGGAATGGTCTGGTCTGACACTCAAGTGTGGCGTATTTTTAATTGGGAGGGATATCTTGGCTGAGGAGGCTTCCCATGAGGAGCAAAGGGTCCAGTCTGGGATTCTAGTGCTGGGAAGAGAAGCCCCATAACTCTGGGTTATAAAAGCCTGTGGGGTTAGTGGCTGAGAGACACGGAGGCTGCTGGAGACCCAGATAGTTCCTCTCAAACAATTGGCACATGGACTTACTAGGATTCACTCCTTCTGAGCGCCAGCACTGGGTAAAAGGCTTAGCGGGGTGCCGGGGGAGGGGGGAACAGTGACATATGGGAAGGAACTGGATTGCCTGGCATTGGGGTAAGAACCCTGGGGCAGCTTTATCCCAGACAGGGCTGCTCACAGGGGTCATTGTTCCTATGCTAAGACCTCCCCTACCACAGAGCTGACTGGCAGGCACCATGTCTGAGTCTCCCATCAACCTGGTTCACACTGTTCCTCCCAACCTGTGATTCCCTGTGACCACCCCACCCCCAATTTACAGCCCCACCCAAGCTATTTGCAGAGGCTTTTTCATATGAATGGCCTGTTCTGGCTCAAGATTCAGACTTTCCTAAAATCATTCAAACAAACAGCAGCTGGACTTAGTGTGCCCCATACCTCTTGATAAGTGGCACCAGGCCCAGCCCTAGCTGAAACTTGCCAAGGTTCACAGCTTGGCCTCTCCTGGGCACCTCTGAGTCCAATACAAATAGGAGCCATCTGCAGATCACTCTGTAGCTTCTGCCGGATGGCCCCAGGCAGGGCACAGACAGTGGCTGACTTTGCACCTTCCAGGAGGCCACAGAGCCAGTGCACCCAGTGGACAGCTTCAGACCATGCCAGATTACAACCCTACTCATCCATGAAAGACATATTCAAGAGGCAGACTCAGTGAGCACCAAAGCCACACTGAAGCAAGTACTGCTCCACAGGGGTGTCCCCTGCACAGCAGCTCTTCTACTGTAGTCACAGCAGATCCTCACAGCCAATTGGCCTGGGGGTCAATTCTTCCCAGTGACACCAACAGCAATCAAGGCTCAACTATAACTGGACAGTGCACACATCCCACACAGGAGCACAGTAGAATGCCCGGTTCAGGTGACTGGGGAGGCTGAGCCACTGGGCCCTACAGTACACCTACTACATAAGGCCACTCTACCAATTCCAGGATACATAGCAGCTCTACCTAATACATAAAAAAAAAAAAAAACACAGGGAAGCAGCCAAAATGTAGAGACAGAGAAACATGTCATAAAAGAAAGAACAAAAGAAATCTCTAGAAAAAGAAGTAAATGAAATAGAAGGAAACAAATTACTAGATACAGAATTCAAAACAATGGCTATAAGGATGTTCAAGGAGTTTAATAAGAGCTTCATGTGACTTAGTGATAATTTCAAAGATCTTAGTGAAAACACCAAAGACATGAAAAAGGATCAGTCAGAAATGATGGCTATACTAACTGAAATTTAGAATAATTTACACAGAATAAATAGTAGAGTAGAGGATGCCAAGAATCAAATCAGTGATTTGGAATATGAGGAATCAAAAAACACCTAATCAGAAGAGCAAAAAGAAAATAGGATTAAAAAATATGAAGATAGTGTATGGAGCCTCTGGGACAACTTCAACCATATCAACATTCACATTATGGGGGTGCCAGAAGGAGAAAAGAGAAAGCAAGATATTGAAAACCTATTTGAAGAAATAATGACATAAAACTTCCTCTACTTGATGAAAGAAAGACTTACAAGTCCAGGCCCACGCCAAGACACATCATAATTAAAATGCCAAAGTTTAAAGACAAAGAGAGAATCTTAAAAACAGAGAAAAGCAGTTAGTTACCTATGAAGGAGTGCCCATATGACTGTCAGCTGATTTATCAACAGGAACTTTGTAGGAAAGAAGGGAGTGGCAAGAAATATTCAAAATGATGAATGGCAATGACCTGCAGCCAAGATTACTCTACCCAGCAAAGCTATCATTTAGAATTGATGGACAGATAGAGCTTCACAGACAAGAAAAAGCTAAATGAGTTCATCACCACCAAACTAATATTACATGAAATCTTGAAGGGTCTTCTTAAAGAAGAAGAAGAAGAAGAAGAAGAAGAAGAAGAAGAAGAAGAAGAAGAAGAAGAAGGGAGGAGGAGGAGGAGGAGGAGGAGGAGGAAACATGAACAATAAAATGGCAATAAATGCATGTCTATCAACAATTGAATCTAAAAATCAAAATAAACAAACAAGGAATCTATTGAACAAAATAAACTAATGAATAAAATAGAAACAGAATCATGGAAACATGTAACAGACTAATGAATCTCAGAGGGAACAGGGAAGGGGGAGATGGGAAGAGATTAACCAAAAAACTTATATGCATTAGCCCACAGAAAATAAGGTGGTGAAGGCCAGGGGTGGGGTGGGATTTGGATAGAGGAGTGTTGGGGAGCACACAAGACTTGGTTAGAAAGTTTGTAAGGAAGACATTGTGAGAAAAGGGAAGTGTGCGGAAGGCCACCTGCCCTGTTTATTGTAATTCCGACTTAGGGGAGTGTCAAAGGCAGTGCCCCTAATTATTCCTTGACCTTTCCAAACAAGTCTGTGCACATGCAGACCCCCAGGTGTTTACTGGAATTCTTATACTTAATCTTTGGGTGTCCTTGCTTAAAGGACATTACAAAAACATGTGTCCTCCCAATATTACTTACCCTACTGATTGTGTCTAAAAGATAAACTTTATCTCAAACTGCTGTTACAATAAAAGCCTAACAAAGCAGGCAATCAAGGCTGTCTGGTTCCTTTAGTCAGACAGTCCCTTAGCCCTCTCTTTTGAAGAAAACATTGTGTCATAGTAATCCATTCATCTGTTGCTCAGGGTCTGCTGGTCAGCCCGGGCAAGGTGGTTCCCCATGTGAGGACCAAGGATTTTCAAGTTCGAGTGTATGTTTTTCAGCTAAGGTTTCACAATATGACAGCAGCTGTCCACCAAGTAACAGATCTCTTTGTTACATAAAAAGTTATTAAAAGCAAATGGTGCTTCAGTTATAGAGAAACAATTAAAGGGCCTTTTGCAGACTGTTATAATTTATAATCCTTCATTCCCTTGGGATTTCCAAGTTCAAGGGAATTGTTTTTCAGCTAAGGTTTCACAATGGGACCAAAGTTGTCCATAAAACAACAATATATAACAGTGCTTAAACAGTCATTAAAAGTGAATGGTGCCTTGGTTACAAAGAAACACTTAAAGGGCCTTTTGCAGGCTATTATAACTTATTACCCTTGGTTTCCTGATGCTGGAACATTAGACCTTGATCTCTGGGAACAAGTAGGTAGGAATTTAAAGAGAAATCAGGCCCAGGGAAAAATGAATGCCTTTGTCATCTTTAACTATGTGGACTCTTGTTCGAGTTGCTATGCCCACTTCATGTTGAGGATCAAAAGCCTATAGAACACCAGGAGAATTTACCACTGCCCCCTCCTCCTGAAGTAGAGCCTGTAAAGCCTGTAATGCCTAAGGCCCCACCACGAGAGGAAATATCTCCCAATCCTCCACCATCGATGTGGGAAGGCTCACCAACTAGATCCTCAGTTATGGGATCATGTATAAGACAGACTATGTTAGAAGAAGAGCTTTTGGCTGGCCAAGTTATGGAAGATCGGCAAGGTAATTGGATGCATGAATAGCTCTCCTTTAATACCTTTAAATAAATAAGGAAAAGTGTTAGAGAAAATGGGGCTGACAGTCAATTTACAAAAGGACTCTTTAATGCCTTGTCTGAAAATTACCATATGACATCTTGGGACTGGCATATTTTGGCCAAAACAACTCTGGACACCAGTCAATATTTGCTATGGAGAGTAGAATATGATAAGATCTGTAAACAACAGGCTGTTTGCAGGTGTTCACTGGTGAACCCACCTTGGAGCCCTCTGGGCCACATTCTGGCTGAAAGTCCTGGGCAATGTAAAACATCTGAAAGATCCATGAAAAAAATTCTGATTTATTAAGTCTTGTCTGTGTGTTATGTGTGCCTGTAAATATTGTATATATGAGTGTCTGTTGATTGTTGTTTTATGTGTCTTTGTTGTCTGGTTTAACTTGTTTAAGGATGGGACATATTTCACTTTGCTAGGAACTTCTCAGCAGCTGCCAAGAATTTTTAATCTTGAGGATCCTTCCTGCTCTCCCTCTCAAGTTATCAACTACTGGAAACTCTTAGCTAGTGAAAGTTCTTGTCTGTCTGTAATATAACTTGGTAATTGATGATTTTTGCTTACTTTCTTATCTTTGGGGGACTTTGTTTGTTCTTCATCATTTTATGAACATAGGGAATCCTCTGTCTCTGCTGTTTGGGCTTTGTGACACTCAGAACCCATTTGCTGTGATGGGTCAGTGTGAGATAAGATTCTAAGGCTAATGTCCCAGTCCACCCTTTTATGATTAGTCTTTCATTTACTGTGCAGTTTTTCTGTTTCTGTTTTTAAGACCTCTTCTTATATGCAAGATTTTATGTTTTTAGTCTACTCAGAAGGAAAAATTATGGGAAATAAAACCTTTGAAACCCCCCAAGTCTTTTTCCTAGAAGGATAAGACCTGTAGAAGTGCCCTCCAGCAGGCTGCAAAAATAGCAATGGGGGGGTCACTCCCATTTTTGTAAGAGAAAAAATAGTACTTTCACATTAAAGCCACTGAAAGCCAGTGAGTTATCTCTGTTACAAAATTTGCCAAGAAAATGCCTTGGGTAATAATAATTGGCTTTAAAATATCAAAGTTGTTAAGGCAAAATAAATATAACTAAAATGAAGGGTACATTATAATTACCACTTTTTCAGTGGTAATTATATGTGCCTACACATAATTTTCCAAATTTTTTGGTAACTTAAAACTTTGGAGTTTGCTGGATTAAATAATAAAAATTATTAAATATCTAGGTATTTTGAAATAACAGGATACTGAAATATTATTCATTGGAGTTTGCCTCATATGGAGATTCTAGGGGATGGATTTGAATCTGTTAATGAATAAGTCTTGTATTTTATTTGAAATAGCTTATAAATGTGAATGTATTGTTAATCTGAGGGATGTTAATTACATGTCACCTAAAAATTAAGGTTTCTAAGGGTTAAGGCATAGAGATGCATTTTGAAGGAAAAAAAGTGGATTGTAAAGCTGCTTATTTCTGAAAGTTATAACATTTGGAATTTCTTCTACATTCAGCAAAACAATCCATGGTTCAGAAGAAAGATTTGTGAAAGTTGTAGAGAGTTTGAGAAAGTTGTAGAATTTTGTGAAGAGAAATGTCAAAAGGAAGTTATGTAAATAACACAGGCCAGTAAGCTAAGACAAGTAGAATAGGGAAACTGAGATGGCTAAACAGCAATTTGGAGCCATCTAGTAAATCCTATCTTCCCTAAACCAAGGACACTTAAGAGTAAATGATGTGCATTTTGCCTCCCTAACCAGAGGCTATAACCAGATGTTAAATAGTTTATATCAATGTACTCAGGGAGACTGATAGCAGAAATCCAATTAGTGTAATTTGCTGACCACATCCAAGGATAAATGAAGTTAGAGAATAAACCTCATTTTATTTAGTCCTTTCCTAGTTCTATAAATTATTAAAATGGTTATAAGTTATATTAATCAGGTATTTTTTAAAAGCCACCTTTTAATCATGGGCCTATATTTGTGCCTAATACACTTTGATATATGATCTTTTGGTAAAATAAATTTTACAATCCTTCCAGGGTTTGAATTTTAAGAAACATTTTCTTGACCTAGAATTGGCTTTACTAGTAGATCACTCCAATAGCCTCTGGAATGCCTCAAGTACAGTATTTGTTTTCTCTTTCATGAAGGAAAATTTTCTGCTTAAGGAACATGGGAAGCTTTGTCAAATAAGTAACTATATTATGCTTTCACTTATAGCTCTAATTGTTATTCTGGAATATTGTGTTTTGCAGAAAGGACAATATTCCATGTCATTTGCATTACTTTATAAAATATCTGGATTTATAGAAGTACTGGCAGGAAAAATCAGGAGAAACAAAAATCTTATTATGGGGCTGAATGAATGGAAAATAATTATATAGTTTTTGTAACCTTTGTTGAAAGTATTGCTGATTCTTAAACTTTTGTTTTTCAGACACAAAGAAGCTTTTTAAAGCAAAATTGGTAAGTTGTATATTCTCCCCACATGTCCCTCCAGAATTTGACAATTCATAATAATGTTTCTTTGAATGAATTCAATAAGATCTGTTTCCAATTGTAGCTATATTAACCAAGATAAAAACTGATAATGGACCTGCTTATAGCAGCCATGGCTTCACTGCCTTTTGTAGAACTTGATCCATCCAGCATTCCACGGGAATCCCTTACAATCCACAAGAGCAGGCCATCGTTTAATGTGCCCATGCTACCCTGAAGGGTATGCTAGTAAAACAAAAAAAGGGGGAATATGGGACTCAAGGATCCTGCTATACTACTAGCTAAAGCACTCTTTACCCTTAATTTTTTTTTTTGAATCTGAATGAACATTTTCAATCCTCTGTAGAACAGCATGTTACCTCAGTTACTCCATCGCTGAAACCACAAGACTTGTGGCAAAATGTGGACACTAATAACTGGATGGGACCTGATAATTATTAACATGGGGGAGAGGATATGCCTGTGTTTCTACCCCCACAGGGCCACTGTAGATTCCAGCTCGCTGTATTAAACCCTACCATGACATGGCACGGACCAATCCTCTTCCATAAATGAAGAATCTGAGCCTGGGGACTCCGCAGCACTGAATCAGGCACCTTCCCCGGACCCAGATGGCCCCTGGAATAACCTGGGAAATGAAGAAGCTGACGGCAGAGGCTGAGCAATTATTGGAGTGTACTCACACTCCACACATTCCCGATAACTAACCTTGCTCTTGTTTTTCTTATAGTATGTAAAATCGGAACTGGAGCATTAAATATGTTTCATGGACCCTGACATTCTAAAGCAGAAAGTTCACCACCTCCCTCTGTCTTCTACATTCAGCAAAACAAAAAAGGGAAGATGTTGGGGAGCACAAGAAATTTGGTTGGAAAGTTTTTAAGGAGGACATTCTGAGAAAAGGGAAGTATGTGGAAGGCTGCCTGCCTTGTTTATTGAAATTCCAACTTAGGAGAGTTCCAAAGGCAGTGCCCTAATTATTCCTTGACCTTTCCAAACAAGTCTGTGAACATGCAGACCCCCAGGTGTTTACTGGAATCCTTATACTTAATCTTTGGGTGTCCTTGCTTATAGGACACTACAAAAACATGTGTCCTCCAAATATTACTTACCCTACTGATTGTATCTAAAGATAAACTTTATCTCAAACTGCTGTTACAATAAAAGCCTAACAAGGCAGGCGATCGAGGCTGTCTGGTTTCTTTAGCCAGGCAGTCCTTTAGCCCTCTCTTTCATAGCAAACATTGTGTTGGAGTAATCCATTCATCCATCTTTCAATGTTTGTTGCTCAGTCCTGGCAGAGGAAGGCAAAGGGGGAGGGAAAGGGGTATGGCATCTGCAATACTCTCAACATTAAATATATTTTTTTAAAAGGAAAGAGAAATCTGGTTCACTCTCCTGCAGCTCTAAACTTAGCTAGTTTGAATTGAAACAGGGAATTCTCAGTGGCATTAGTAAAGGATAATTTGTACCAGAGACATCTACTGGAGACATATCAGTGATTAATAAATATTGCCCACTAGTAATTACGACCAGATATGTACTCTTAGAGGCAGAAATCCATATATTCTATCAATGAGTCCTAAATAATGCTGACATTATGACTATTTACATGTCAGATTGATTAAAACTCATAGGAAAACTGTATGTTCCTATTAAATAATCAGAAATGGTGTTGGGATATACTTTTTAAAACTTAAGATGTTAACTTAAAATCTAAAAAAAATGCATCTACCCCAAGCTCAGTTTGGGAATGAGCTGAAAACTAACAGTCACAACCAAAACATGGCAGGTCTCTGACCAAAGCAGAAAATCGCCTCTTGCTTCTAGAACTGCATGCACCAAAGCACAGAGCATGGTGCTGGAAGGACTTTAGTGACTGTATAACCTGCCCTTAGGGAGTATCTCAAAATCATTGTCCTAAAATGTAACAGCAAAAGAGATTTTAAAATCATGTTCTACTGCTTCCAAATAACAGAATTTCAAGAGCAAAAGTAATTTCAAATATATCCTTGTGAATGGAGAAAATAAGGATGCATAATCCATAGATTTATATGATATCATTCATACTAGTATGTTTGTTTTCATTATGCAAGACCAGAAACTTATTTCTACTTCAATATTACTTTAAACCCTCACATGAATGTGGACAATACCATTCATTCACTATTAATCACTACACTGAATATGACCTGATACCATCCTCGGAAAATATTCAGATTAATATTAAAAAACAGGGTAAGTAGAGATACGAGGTGCTCTCCACCAGTATTGCAAACCACCAAAGCTTATTGTAAAACCCAAAGAAAGTAATCCAACTGATAAAATAAAACCAGATGATATCTCAAAATATTTCAAACCTTCTCTCCTTTGCTAGAGGTCTCATGATATATAGTCTGAGAAATTTACTCTAGTTTCCCAAAGAACAAGAATAGAAGGAGAAAAAGTGTTTATCACATTTCCTTATTATATAAACTCCAAGTTGCAATACACAGAACCCCAAATATTATATGACTGTAAGTTTCCTCTGTCATCCAAGCAAACAAATGCACTTGGGAAAAAAGTGCACTGATACCTCAGTAATCCGTCCTTGTCAAAATCTCTCAGCTGTTGTATTGCATTTCTTATCCAGTTTTTTCTTTCTACACTAACTATTCCTAGAGGTAAAATTTTCCTAATTAAAATATATGCCTACACTGGAGGCCATGGGGGCATAAGTTACCAAGGAGACAAAACTGAATCTCACATCACCTTGCTTGGCCCCAGAGGATGGCTGGTTAGCCAGAGACAGGTAAGATTTCTCAAGGGAGGAACAACCTAAGACAGGCACAGTCGCAGAGGGGACATCAGGAGAGAATTTGGGGATCAACAGAGGTGGGGCACAGACCCCCAACATTGCAGGGGCCTGAACCCTAGCCCCTTCTGAGGGAGGTCTCCTGCCCCCATGGCTGCTTCGTGCTTCCCATGCCCAGCCCAGATGAGGACTCAGGTGACTGACAGAGACTTGGTCCACAGCAGATGCCCTCTCACTCCAACAAGAATTGTTTGAGTTGTCTTGTACCCATGGTGTGGGGAAGTAGGTTTATGATATCTAAATCCAGCCTACCACCAGGAATGCTCAGGACCTACTCAAGAAGGCAAATAATCCTTTCCACTAATATTTACAGGGTAAAATAAGATTGTTGTCAGAGTAATAAATTTGACAGTAAAATAGTAGTCAAGTTTTCAGGCAAATTTAAATTGTCTAGTTGAAACAAGCGAATATTCTAGAAAAATTAATTGTACTGGACAAAAAGGTGTTCCTAAAGGGTTAACTAAAATTTTTATTGGTAGTTCATCTCATGATAAAAATGCGTATCATGTAATGAACCTAAAACAGTAATATTATAGTGCTAAAAATTAAAATTTAAAAACCATCAAGACTACATTATAAAATTTTCAAAAGTATCCTAATATTTAAATAAAAAAGGGGGGGGTAGTAGAAGAATATCATGTAAGGAAAAGTATCCTGTAAGTAATTACATCTAGAAAATTAATACTTTAGAAAATTAGTTGTAAGGCTAAAAGCAAAACACCCATGAAAAACACACAAGGTGTCAAAACAAGCCAGAGGAAAATCATTTGGGCAAAAAATGAAATAGGATCCCAAGTCAAATTTATAGAAACTATTCCTTTATTAACTTATGGTCGAGAATATGTTTGTATATTTTCAGAAAACAATTCTGAGACCATGTGGATTCCAGCAACAGAGAGAAATCGACAGGACTACTCCAGCCATCAAGACAGAAGAGATGGAAGACGCTGACGTCGCCTTGCCATACTAGCAGTTAACAGCTGTGCATCACTACAGGTTGCCCAGGACCAAACCAGAAAGGGTCAGACCAGCATTACCACCATTTGTCCACCATCCAGAACTGAAATGTCATGGCTGACATGTACACATAAGGAACTGTGTGACATTGAAATTGGGTCTCAAAAGAACTGTTGGCCCAGAAAGAAACACTACACTACAGACTGATTAATTTGCCTGTCAGCATAACCATTATTGCTTCTCTCATTTTCGGTTCTTATAAGTGTATTTCTAATAGCACATGATCTCACTCATCTAGGGGAAATAATGAACAACATAGACTGATAAACAAGAACAGACCCAGAAACAAGGAGGAATGGATCAGACTGTCGGGCCTCAGAGGGAGGGTAGGGGAGGGTGGGGGTAAAGGGGAGAGATCAACCAAAGGACTTGTCTGCAAGCATTTGAGCCTAACCAGCAGTTAAGGACAACAGGGAGGTGGGGGCATGTGTGGGGAGGGGTGTGGGCTAGGATTGGGGGAATGAAGACAAATACGTGATACCTTAATCAATAAAGAAATTAAAAAAAAATAAATAAAATATATGCCTACACAACTTCCAAAAAAGATATTAATGTCGATATTTTAATATAATATCCTATAGTATTTTGCATAAATAAATTAAATTAAGCTGTTTAAAATGAATGTTCAGAGTAGCAGCTAGTATTATTGGTAATTAGAATCCTAAACACAAGACACAATAAAGTTTCTAATATAGTTCTGCCAAACAAATAAAACAAAACAAAAAAACAGCATTCTTGTTTTTACTGGCATAAAAACAAATATAGATTAATGGAACAGAATAGAGAGTCCATAAATAAACCCATGCATTTCTAGTCAGTTAATATTTGACAAAGGAGGCAAAAACATACAATGGGGGTAAATATAGAATATTTAATAAATGTTGTTGGGAGAATTGGACATATATATGCACAAAAAGGAAATTATTGTAGTTTTACAAAATACACGAGAATAAACTTAAAATGGATTAAAGACTTAAATGTTAGACTCAAAACTGACCCTGAAGTAATATTTTCATGGAAGAATAAACCCCCTTTATAAGGTATTAATAAATAAATAAGTATAAGTAAAAACAATATCTTGCTTTATGTTGTAAAGTATATATTTTATATGTGAAAAACACAGTAAAATATACACATTATTTTAGTGTTCAATACTAAGATTTTTTTTGCTTCTTTCCCTATAATAATATGTTATTTTGTGCAACAATTTTGGGTATTTGAAACACTTTACCTTTATTACTTCATCGAGTATTCACAATAGCCTTTCAAGATAGGCAGGGATGGCACATATTCCCAACTCCTTTTTTATAGATGATTAAACTAATATAGAGAGCTATGATTTGATTGTGTTCACACAACCAAATCGATAGCTCTATGTTCTTTCTGTGAGATCAGGATCTTTGAAATGATTTAAGGGCATTTAAAAAAATAAATTATATTTGGGTTTTGCTTTCAGAGTTGAAGGAAAGAGACTGGTGACTAAGACTCATAAAAATCTGACCCTTTTTCCAATCAAGTCAGATTTGTGTCTGCTCTGAGGCAGGCTAGAATGCTCCCAGAGATCTTGATCTATACTGCATCCTCCAATTCCCTATAAAGTGAAATTGAAATGCTGGTTTAAATTGGAAACAATCTTAAGTTTCCAAGAGTTGGCATCTTGAATCACTCTAGATTTCAGATTATCCTCTGGATCTTCCCCAGACTGAACCAGAAATGGACTACTAAAAACGATAAAGAGAAAAGCAACTATTCCATAGGCATTTTTAAAAAATATTTAGATCAGAAGGAAAACGTATGTGTGTGTGATAGAGACATGCTGAATACAAAGAGCTGAAATAAATGAGTAATCATTAACATAAAATAATAGAACATTTTAATAAAAATTAATATTTTTTCTTAAACATTAACTTACCAGACACTGAATAACTGCACAAATTAATAATCATAACACAAATAAACCTATTTTTCTTGTTCTCCAAAAGCAAAATATTTCCTCTTGCACACATCAAACAAGTCAGTCCAAGACTAATGACTTGGCAATCGGCTGCTAAAATAGTCGCTGCTAGTATTAGTGGAGAGGAATGGTGTGCCTATGCATAAGGCGTGTAAGTGAAATGAATGCAACAAGATTATAGTAATCAGTCATTAGGTAACGTTGTAGTTCATGATTTTTTTTCTTTATTGATTAAGGTATTACATATGTGTCCTTATCCCCTACCTTTCCTTTGAGGTTTGAGCATCTGATCTGTCTCTGGATCTGTTTTTGTTCATCAGTTTATGTTGTTCATTATAATCCACAAATGAGTGAGATCATGTGATTTTTATCTTTCTCCAACTGACTTATTTCACTTAGCATAATGTTTTCCAGCTCCATTCATGTTGTTGCAAATGATAGGAGTTTCTTCCTTTTTACAGCAGCATAGTATTCCATTGTGTAGATGTACCACAGTTTTTTAATCCACTCATCTGCTAATGGGCACTTAGGCTGTTTCCAAATCTTAGCTATGGTGAATTGTGCTGCTATGAACATAAGGGTGCATATATCCTTTCTGATTGGTGTTTCTAGTTTAGCAAAAAATTTTTGAAGACAAAAATCTGATTTTACTATGCTGTATACCTGAAACTAATACAAAATAATACTGAATGTAAACTGTAATTGAAAAATACAAAACACATTTTTAAAAGAAAAGGAAATTTTTACACAGATACACACACAGGAAATACCATGTGAAGATACTGGAAGAACACCATCTATAAGCCAAGGAGAGAGGCCTCAGAAGAAACCAACCCTGTCAACACTTTACTCTTGGACTTGTAGCCTCCAAAATTTTGAGGTAATAATTTTCTGTTCATTAAGACAGAAAATATCTGGTTTTATGAATCTTTGCAATGTGCCAACTTTCCCCAAGCCTAGTATAGTGTTTTATGAACACTCAAGATATATTTTGAAATTTAAATGTAAAGAAGCCTCAAGCAAGTCAATTATCATGCTTAAAGAAAAACGAGGGTGGTAGAAGTGCTGACTTGTCAAATCATCCTTGACCCTCCCCCCTAAAACATTTGACCATGGTAACTTAAAGTTATTGAACCTGTGTTTTATAGTTTCTTTTCTGTAGAATTCATAGGGTTGTTGTGAAGATTAAATAGTACTGTATGTAAATGTTTAGTATACTTCCTGGAACATAAATTCTAACCTATGTTAGTTATAATTACTGTTTTTAAAAATTAGTCAGGAGGCAACTGTGGTTTAGTGAAAAGAAGATTGAACTTAGACTTCATAAACCTGGTTTTGAATCCTGGTTCTCTCACTTAGTTCTGTGTCCACATGTGAGTCACTAAACCTATCTTATCCTTGATTTTCTCATTTTAAAAAATGGGGTAATAAGATATGCAAGGAAGTCATGAAAATTAAAATAGATATCCTATGTTACAGATATTATTTTTAAAGTTTTAACAAATATTTTATTGATTTTTTTATAGGGAGAGAGAAAGGGAGAGGGAAAAACATCAATATGAGAGCAGAACATTGATTGGCTCCCAGACACCCTCCCATCCCCCACTGGGGATTGAGCCTGCAACCTGGGCATGTGCCATGACTGGGAATTGAATTGGAAACCTCTTGGCCTGTGGGATGATACTCAACCAACTGAGCCACACCAGCCAGGGATAGATATCTTGCTATGATTAAGAAAATGCTTGGCATATGTTAAGTATTTAATATGTGTTAGTTCTTTTCTACTCCATTTCCTTACTCATATCTCAGAGTACCTTGTAGAAGAATCGTAAGTACTGGAGAGCATCCCCTGAACTGTTTAAAGTTGAAATTGTGGAATAGATGACCATGTTACATTTTGTTATCCATGACCACAATGCTAACTCCAAGCCATAAGGATAGAATCCTGAGAACTATAGGGCGATAATTCTCATTCCTCCATTGTGACTGCAGTGGCTGATTAACAAAGAGCAGTATCAACAAATGCTTAAGAAAAAAAACATAACCTACTAGGCAAAAGCTATCATACTTTGTGGGAAGAACAATTAAGACTGATGAAATAAAGTGGGGGTTTTGGCCATTTTGAGTAAGGGAGTTAAAATGGTTATAACTTATTTAGAGTTTCAAAAAACTTTAACAAGTTTCCACATTAAAGGCTTTTATAATTTGGATCACCATGCAGTTAGAGAAAGTATCCATTATTGAACAGATATCTCTAAAATTTCTTCCAAACCAACATTTGATGTTGGCCTTCCTGAAAATGAACTGCCAATCTTACAAGGACAATCTGCATGGAGATCTCCCAAGGCTGGATGAGTGGGTAGAACTCAGCAGATAAGTTTCAATGAGCTGTTATTTGTTAGAAAACAGGCTTTAAAGAATAACCTTGGCATTTAATATAGGACACAGAGTGGAAAGATAGCAAAAAACAAGAGCGCCTTTGATTCTTCAAATATGAAGGAAGATGAAGCAAATATAAAGTATAATATGCAAAAAAGGATACAGAATCTTAAAGTTGATTATCATAGAATTTTAGCTGCTATCTAGTCTGCTCTCCCACCTAAAAATGTCACTCCTGTCTCATCCTAGCCACTTGTGGAATACCTCCAGTTTTGAGTGTATCCCCTCACTAGAACAATCTATTTCATTATTTGCTCCTACTGTTAGAAAATAAATGTATTACATTGAGCTGAAATTTGCCTCTGATAATCACCAACATTTTTTTGGTTCTTCCTTTTTTAACCATGCAAAATAAACATAGCCCTTCTTCTACTTAAATTCCCTACACATGCTTTAAGTCACCTATCATGTACAATATATGCATACATTTCCCTGCTCCTGTTAAATGTAGAATCTAGTGGGGAAGCAGACATTAAAAAAAAAATAACCACCCAGGTTTTTTTTAAAGATTGTGGCGGAGTAGGTGGGCTTTTCTCATAAGTCCTCCCAGAACTAACCTGGAAATAAAATTAAATTGGGGAATATTCACCCTGAACTACTAACTGAAGACTAGCTGAAAAGGAGCCTTTTAAACAAGGAAAGGCAGAAATCACCATGAGACTGGTAGAAAGAATTCGGTCCCAAGAGGTACTGGTCCTGCTCCCACAGCAGGCAGGTTGAGGTTGCAGACAGATTTCTCAGTTGGAGGAGGAGGTATTCTCCCTGATAGAAGTGAGCCCTGGAACCCAGGATGAGCTCCCCACACCAGAATGCCAGAGCTAGGAAGAACTGCTATATGGTATCTAGTGATGAAAGGCAGTTGGGTTTCTATCTGCCAGAGAGAGACAAAGCAATTTTTTTAAAGGACCTGATCATAGGATTTTCGTTTGCAGCCACTCACCCTGGGCTTCAGTGAAGGTAAGGCAGTGCAGGCTAGCATAGCCTGAGGAGAGTTTGGGATGGGAGGCATTGGAGAAAGACTTGGGGGAGTGGCTGCTAGGATACTTATATTCAGTCATCCCCTTACCTAATACCACAGCATCTTGAACCCTGCTGAGTAGACAGCCAGCCCCAGAGGCTTAGCCTACACATCTGAGCAGTCTCAGGAGGCCTCAGTAACTGGCTATGGGATGGGGCCATTCCACCTACTTTACTAGGAACCTGACTGGTGCTTTCCCCTAACAGGACAGATGATAGAAACTCCTGGCTTCCCGCATACCCCACTGGACTGCCTGTGAAGGGCTCCACCATGCAGAGAACAGTAAAATATTCTGGGATAGACCTTGATAGATGGCTCTGGAACAGTGGAACAACCACCATCTTCCCTGAAGTCTGAACAGTACCACCTCTTCATGGGAGACTCACAGGTTCCATCCTCTCTATTCTACCAAAAGCCTTTTAACAAACAACCTTTTCAGTGACTAAGTCTGACAGCTGCTTGGCAAGTGGAGGCAGATGGAAGCTGACCCCAAGGTGCTTTGGAACATTTACTGATCTGCCCCTGGGCCACATGCTGCTAATAAGCCAGTCTTGGAGCACAGCTTGGCCCCTCTCATGCCCAGCCAAACCAAGCCCAGTTGAGGCAGCCACAAACTCTAGATCACTTGAAGGTTCAAAAAGGTTGCCAAGAGCTAAACATAGACAGATTCTGACATTAGCTAACACCCAAGTACCTCCCAGAAGGCCTGGAACTGGCATACAAAACAGTCAGTATCAGTCAATGTAAGATCAGGATCCAAAGGGAGATCTCAGCAGGCACTAAACTGCCAAGAGATCTCAATTTTGTGTTTTGTTTCTTCACTTTGATTTTTGTGTTTTTTTTTCTTCTCCATCATTTTTTAATTTCTTATCACTTTATTATTTTTCTCTTTTTTCATGTTTCTGATTTTTCTTTTTCCTTTTCTTACTCTATTTTAAATTTCTCTCTCTTCTTTTCCATTATATTTTCTTCTTTCTCTTATTTTTTCCTTTTAATAATTTTCTTTCTTCTTTTCTTTTATATCATTTTCCTTTTCCTATTCTTTATTCTTATTTTTTCTCTTCCTGTTTTTCTTTTATATTCTTTTTTCTTCCCCCTTTTTTTCTTCTCATATTCTTCTTTTTATTTTCTTTTACTATTCCTGTTCTCTTTTCTCTTCCCTAATTCTCTTTTCTTTTCTGTGGTTGTTTCAGATGCTGTTGTTGGGTTCTTTTGTGTTTTTTTTTGTTTTGTTTTGTTTTGTTCTGTCAACATCTGTACAACAGCTCACATGCTGTGGTAGGGGTTGAGCCTCCTAGCCTGAGGGCAGATCCCACCCGTGAATGGGACAACAACAATGAAGACTCAGTTATAACAGGATAACCCACAAAACCCACACAAGGGACATTCCTAGAACACCCAGATCAGGCAATCAAGAAGACTGAAATGCTGGGACACACAAGACACTTTCTACATAAGGCCATCCCATGGATACTGGGAATCATAGCAGATCTATCTAATTTATATAAACAAACACAAAGAAACAGCTAAAATGGGGAGACAAAGAAAAAAACCCCAAATGAAAGAAAAGGAGGAATCACCAGAAAATATACCTAAATGAAATGGAGGCAAACAATTTACCAGATATATAAATCAAAGTAATGGTTATAATAATGCTCAAGGAACTTACTGAGAACTGCAAGTAACTTAATGAGAATTACAAGGACCATAGTGGGAACAACATCAGCATGAAAAAAGACATAGTATTCATGAATAAGAACCAGTCAGAAATTAAGAATACCATTCTGACATCAAGAATGCACAGGAAGCCCTAGCTGGTTTGGCTCAGTGGATAGAGCATTGGCCTGCAAACTGAAAGTTCCCGGGTTCAATTCCAGTCAAAAGCACATGCCTGGGTTGCAGGCTTGGTCCCCAGTAGGGGATGTGCAAGAGGCAGTCAATCAATGATTCTCTCTCATCTTTGATGTTTTGGTGAGTTAAGGGACAGCTATGCTCCAGGAGAAGGTGGAGGACTCCTGACCGGGCAGCCCCCACTGTTGCTGGGTTCCCACCCAGAGCCACCGGCTCGGATGCGGAGACCACGCAGTCTTGAAGGGGAAAGTAGATGTTATTGGAAGCCGGAAAATCTACAACTATGGCACCCACCGAACAGCTGCGAACCCCAGAACACCCGCCCCCAATTGGCGCAAACAAGCGGATTCAGAGGAGCTCTACACTCCACCATGGAAAGGTCAGATTTCACCTGGGATAAGGTGAGGTCTCTGGTCCCAGCAGGACAGAAAAATGCGCATACTGCGGGAGCTGGAGACCTAGGGAAGTCTGCGCCTAGAAAAATCCGTGGCTGTTGGGGCTGGCATGACCCATGAATGTGGAAGGGGGTGCTCAGAGCTGCTAACAGAAGGGATCTCTAAAAAGCAACCGATTTTGATCTGACGCAAAAGGACAGCCTAAAAATTTTAAAAGTGTGCCGGCTGCTTAGACACAAGGGGGAAAAAAAGACTGCACAGACTTGTGCGCAGCCCCGGAGTTCGCACACTTATGCTTTTTCCTCTTTAAATCCTTGCTTCTGATTACTAAGCCCAATACATAGGATCACCCAATTGGGGACACCCTAAGAGACTGCAGGGGAAAGTTGTTTTTCTGGAACCTGGGGATCAGAGCGGGGAATAACCATCAGAGAACGAGTTCTGGGGCAACCCACTCCCACAAACCGGTATTGAGTGCAACAGGGAAAGCAGGATCTAAGCACAGGCTAGGGAGGACCTATAGACCCAGAGGTCAATCCAGAAACACTGCCACCCAGGGGTTGAATCACAAAATGACTCTTGTGTAAACACAAATAAAGGAATACAAGAAATTAAGACACACTGCCTGCTTAAAAATCAGGACTGCCTTACAACACTGAGGAGTAGTGGAACGCAGGGAACTGCAATACTGTCCTGACTGGGAAACAGGCATGCCAAACAGAAAAATAGAGGGAGTGAATGACCTTCACTACTGCACATTTTTTATTTTATTTTTTTCATCTTTTACTTAAGAAACTATTTTTTTATTTTTTCCTCACTTGATTTTACCCTTTTAATTATTACATTTTTATTTTCAATCAGTATTATTACTACTACTATTTTACCTTTTTTTAAAAAAAGTGTCATTTTATTTTCTCTTTATTTTACTTTGGGATTAGTGTTCTACATTCTATTTTCATCTTTCCTTCAGCATCATTTTACTCTATCTCAACTCTACCTTTATGCCATCAGTCTCTTCCTAATGTTTCCCCTTTTGTTGTCCTGTTTCTCTTACCCTTTTCCTGCTTTAGATTTTCCCTATTCTTTCTTTTTACCCCCTGTTAAAATTTCACCCTACTTAAATATCTAATTTCCAATCCCCTGCTCCAAGTCCATACACACCTCTATCTTCTTTGTCTTCACTATCCAAAAAATTGTTTTTCTCTCTGTCCTTTTGTTGTTGTTTGCTTGAATGTTGATTATATTGATTTTTTATGCTTGTTTGTGAGACTGTTTTGCTTATTCTTTTGTTTTGTTTTGTTTTGTTTTTTTTTTTTATTTTGATTTTGTTTGTTTTTTGCTTCTGTTTTCCCTCACCTCGCTTGATATTAGTTGTTGTTTGTAGTTTGTATTAATCTCCAGGTACTTGTTGCTGACATTTGTTGGAATTAGTGGCTGTTCTATTGGAGTTTTCTCCCCACATATATAGTTTGTTCCCCTTTTCTTTATTATTCTCTTTCTTTTCCCTCTTACTTTTTTTTCCCTTTTCCCAATTTCATTTTTGCACTCCTTTCTTTTTTTCTCTCTCTTCTTATTTCTCTCCTATCCTCTAATTTGCCTTTCTCTGGTGGTCACCTTTATTTGGGATTATTAATATTGTGAATACATTTCTGTTCAGTGCCTTGTGCATTGTACCTGGTTGTGTTGAATTTTGTGCCTTTAAATCAATGCAGGAGAGAGAGAACTACATAACCAGACACTCCATGGGGAGACAAAGAAACAGCCCGCATATGAAAGAAAAGCAGGCATCACCAGAAAAGGAAGTAAACAAAATGGAGGCAAGCAACCTGTCAGAGAAAGAATTCAGAGAAATGGTCATAAGGTGGCTGAAAAGAATGGAAGACAAATTAGACAATATGAGTAAGAACCAAGAGGAAATGAAGAAGAACCAAGAAGAAATGAAAAATGACATCGCTGCTGTAAAGAAATCAATAGAAAGCATCAAGAGTAGACTAGAAGAAGCAGAGGACCACATCAGTGAGCTATAAGACAAGGTAGGAAAAAATACCAAGTAGAGCAGCTTCTAGAAAAAAAAAAACACAGGAGGAGAGCCTAAGGGAACTTTGGGACAACATGAAATGAAACAATATCCGCTTAATGGCGGTTCCAGAAGGAGGCGAAACTGAGCAAGGAATAAAAACCTGTTTGAAGAAATAATGACAGAAAACTTCCCTGATATAGGGGGGGAAAACCCCACACAAATCCAAGAAGCTCACAGAGTCCCAAGCAAAATGAACCCCAAAAGACCAAAGCCAAGGCACATTATAATTAAATTGGCAAATACCAATGACAAAGTAAGAATCTTAAAAGTGGCCAGAGAGAAACAGAAAGTTACCTACAAAGGAACCCCCATCAGACTAGTGACTGATTTCTCAACAGAAACTCATCAAGCCAGAAGGGAATGGAATGAAGTATACAAAGTCATGCAAAGAAGGGTCAGAATCCAAGAATACTGTACCCAGCAAGGCTACCAATCAGAATTGAAGGTGAAACCAAGATCTTCACAGATAAAAAAGGACTAAGGGAATTTATTACCACTAAAACAGCAATGCAAGAAATGCTAAAGGGTCTTCTGTAAAAAAAAGAAATAGGAAGCAAAGAATGAACACATGGGTAAAGAATAAAAATGGTGACAAATAAGTACCTATCAATAATAACTTTAAATGTAAATGGATTAAATGCCACAATTGAAAGACATAAGAAAACAAGACCCATGTATCTGCTGTCTATAAAAAACCCACCTCAGAAAAAAAGATGCACACAGACTGAGGGTGAAGGAATGGAAAAAGGTTTTTCAGGCAAATGGAAATGGAAAAAAAGCTTGGGTAGCAATACTTTTATCTGACAAATTAGATCTCAAAGTGAAGGACATAACAAGAGATATGGAAGGTCACTTCATAACACTAAAGGGAGCAATCCAACAAGAAAAAATAACTCTGGTAAACATATATGCACCCAACACTGGAGCACCCAAAAACATTTAAAAAACTTTGGATAATATCAAGGGAGAGATTGACAGCAATACAATCATAGTAGGAGACTTTGATACCCCACTATCACCATTGGACAAATCCTCTAAACAAAAAATCAGCAAAGAAACATCAATCCTAAATACTCCTTAGACCAGATAGAATTAATTGACATCTTCAGAACATTTCACCCCAAAGCCACAGAATATACATTCTTCTCAAGTGCATATGGGTCATTTTCAAAGATAGACTATATGTTGGGTCATAGGAAAAGTCTCTTCAAATTGAAGAAGATAGAAATCATATTAAGCATCTTCTCAGATCACAATGGCATACAACTGGAAATCAAGTACAATAAAAACAATCCAAAGAAATCAAACACATGGAGACTAAACAGCATGCTATTAAACAATGACTGGGTTACCAGAGAGTTCAAGGAAGAAATAAAAAACATCATGGAAACAAATGACAATGAAAACACAACAATACAAAATTTATGGGACACAGCGAAAGCAGCCTTGAGAGGGAAGTTCATCGCTCTACAATCCTACTGCAAAAAATAAGAAACAATGGTAATAAATTACCTAACCCTACAACTCAAAGAGTTAGAAAGAGAGCAACAAAAAAATCCCAGTGTAAGCAGAAGGAAGGAAATCCTAAAGATCAGGACAGAGATAAACAGCATAGAGACCAAACAAACAATACAAAATATTAACAAAACCAAGAGCTGGTTCTTTGAAAGGATGAACAAGATTGATGTACCTCCAGCCAGGCTCACCAAGAACCAAAGAGAGAGGAACCAAATAAACAAAATCAGAAATGAAAGAGGTGAAATAACAACAGACCCCTCCGAAATACAAAGGATTGTTAAAAAATACTATGAACAACTCTATTCCAACAAACTGGACAACCTGGAGGAAATGGACATATTCCTAGAAAAATATAACCTTCCAAAACACAATCAGGAAGAATCTAAACATCTCAATAGGTAAATAACTATGGAAGAAATTGGAGCAGTCATCAAAAAACTTCCAGCAAACAAAATACTGGGGCGAGACAGCTTCACAGGGTAGTTTTACCAAACATTCAAGGAAGAACTAAAACCTATCCTCCTCAGACTATTCCAGAAAATTCAAGAAGAAGGAACACTTCCCAGCTCCTTCTATGAAGCCAGCATCACCCTAATACCAAAACCAGATAAAGACAAAACAATGAAAGAGAATTACAAGCCAATATCCCTCATGAGCATAGATGCCAAAATCTTCAACAAAACTCTAACAAATCAGATCCAACAGTACATCAGAAAGATCATACAACATGACCAAGTAGGATTTATCCCAGGAATGCAAGGATGGTACAATATCCACAAATCAATAATCATGATACATCACATAAACAAATTGAGAGATAAAAATCACATAATCATATCAATTGATGCAGAAAAAGCATTTGACGAAATCCAACACCCTTTCTTTTTTTTAAAATATATTTTATTGATTTTTTTACAGAGAGGAAGAGAGAGGGATAGAGAGTTAGAAACTTCGATGAGAGAGAAACATTGATCAGCTGCCTCTTGCACACCCCCTACCGGGGATGTGCCCGCAACCAACGTACATGCCCTTGACCGGAATCAAACCTGGGACCCTTGAGTCCACAGGCTGACGCTCTATCCACTGAGCCAAACCGGTTTTGGCAAACAACACCCTTTCTTGATAAAAACGCTCAGAAAGGTGGGAATGGAAGGATCATACCTCAACATAATAAAAGCCATATATGATAAACCCACAGCAAACATCATACTCAATGGGCAAAAACTAAAATCATTTCCCTTAAGAACAGGAACAAGACAGGGATGCCCACTCTCACCCCTCCTGTTCGACATAGTACTGGAAGTATTAGCCATTACAATTAGACAAGAAGAAGAAATAAAAGGCATCCAGATTGGAAAAGAAGAATTAAAGCTGTCTTTATTTGCAGATGACATGATATTGTACATAAAAACCTGAAAGACTCCATCAAAAAACTAATAGACTTAATAAATGAATTCGGCAATGTAGCAGGATACAAAATTAACGTGAAGAAATCTATGGCATTTCTATACACCAATAGTGAACTTACAGAAACAGACTCTAAAAAAGCAATCCTATTTACCATCGTACCAAAAAAATTAAGATACCTAGGAATAAACTTAACTAAGGAGGTAAAAGACCTATACACGGAAAACTACAGGACACTGGAAAAAGAGATAGAGGAAGACATAAACAGATGGAAAAACATACTGTGTTCATGGATTGGTAGAGTCAACATCATTAAAATGTCCAAACTACCCAAAGCAATCTATAGATTCAATGCACTCCCCATTAAAATACCAACGGCATATTTCACAGACCTAGATAGAACTCTCCAAAAATTCATCTGGAATAAAAAAAGACCCCGAATAGCCACAGCAATCCTGAGAAAGAAGAACAAAGTAGGTGGATCTCAATACCAGATTTCAAGCTGTATTACAAAGCCACTGTTCTCAAAACAGCCTGGTACTGGCACAAGAACAGACATATAGACCAATGAAATAGAATAGAGAACACAGATATCAACCCAAACCACTATGCTCAATTAATATTTGACAAAGGAGGCATGAACATACAATGGAGTCAAGACAGTCTCTTCAACAAATGGTGTTGGGGAAATTGAACAGATACATGCAAAAAAATGAAACTAGACCACCAACTTACACCATACACAAAAATAAACTCAAAATGGATACAGGACTTAAACATAAGACGGGAAACCATAAAAATACTAGAGGAATCCATAGGCAGAGAAATATCAGACATATGCTGAAGGAATTTCTTCACTGATACTGCTCCTAGGGCAATGGAAGCTAAAGAGAAAATAAACAAATGGGACTACAGCAAAATAAAAAGCTTTTTCACAGCAAAGGAAACCATCAACAAAACAAAAAGAAAACCCACTGTATGGGAGAACGTTTGCAAATGTTATCACTGATAAAGGTTTAATCTCCAACATCTACAGGCAACTTTTACAACTTAATAAAAGGAAGAGAAATGATCCAATAAATAAATGGGCAACTGACCTAAATAGAATCTTTTTTTTTTAAAGAAGACAGAAGGAAGGCCAAGAGACACATGAAAACATGCTCAAAGTCACTAATTATCGGAGAGATGCAAATCAAAACGACAATGCGGTACTATCTCACACCTGTCAGAATGGCAATCTTCAACAAATCAACAAACGATATGTGCTGGCGAGGATGTGGAGAAAAAGGAACCCTTGTGCACTGCTGGTGGGAATGCAGACTAGTGCAGCCACTGTGGAGAATAGTATGGAGTTTCCTCAAAAAATTAAAACTGGAGCTCCCATTTGACCCAGTAATCCCACTTCTAGGAATATATCCCAAGAAACTGGAAACACCAATAAGAAAGGATATATGCACCCCTATGTTCATAGCAGCACAATTCACCATAGCTAAGATCTGGAAACAGCCTAAATGCCCATCAGAAGATGAGTGGATTAGAAAACTATGGTACATCTACACAATGGAATACTATGCTGCTATAAAAAAGAAGGAATTCTTACCATTTGCAGCAGCATGGATGGACCTGGAGAGCATTATGTTAAGTGAAATAAGCCAGGCAATGAAAGAAAAATACCACATGATCTCACTCCTTTATGGAGAGTAAAGAACATTATAACCTGATGAATAAAAAGATAGATACAGAGGCAGTAAAGCACCCAACAGACTGTCAAATTACAGCGGGAAGCCTGGGGAGTGTTGGGGAGGCAGCGAAATAGATCAACCAAAGGACTTGTATGCATGCATATAAGCACACCAATGGACACAAGACACTGGCGGGGGGGTGGGATGAGGGCAAGCGATAGGGGGTAGGGGAGGCTGGGAGGAGGTCAATGGGGGAAAAAGGAGATATATGTACTAATATATGTAATACTTTAAACAATAAAAAAAATATTAAATAGGAAAAAAAATGTCTGCAGCGTGCCTGGAGGCTCTGTCTGCTTACTTCCAAAACCAGGCCAGATTTTCAGCTAAACTGTGGATCATTCAGTTGGAAAAAAACAGTTTAAGTGTAGCTGATCTGAAGTATTGTAGGCAGGAAAAGGGGCAAAAAGACAGGAGGAGATGCAGGGAGGGTGAGCGAGCTTCTGTACCTCCAAGGTGGGCATGGGGGAGGTGGATGTAAAATGTGGCAGTGGAATGCCCACCCCCTAGTACTATGGTGTCTGGGCCTCATACAGGGATCCCCAATCCAGAGCAACAGAGAAGGGACGGGGAGTCTGCATAACAACAGCCAGTGGGAATCAGTGTGGATTCGGTCCAACTGGGAGTCTCAGACAGAACCAGTCTAGGCAAAGGGCAACATCCTTGTTAAAACACCAGCCTGGGAAGGTCTGTACCTATGGGAGGGATCATGCACCATAGATTGGGGCCAGCAGAGGTGTCTGATTGGTACACCTAGCAGTGAATCCGAGGAGCCCTTTATTCTCTGGAAGAACTTTGAGCAGAGATCCAGAAGGGGAATGGACAGTGGTTCCTCCCCAGCCTGCCACACCTGGGGTGACACTGTGGCTCAAAGGGCGTCTGCGGAGTGAGTGGGGTCCCTCCGGCAGGCGGGGCCCCTTGGACCAGCCTGCGGGGATTGGGCCCAAACTGGCTCTCCTACATCCCCCAAGGGCTCCTAGATTGTGAGAGGGTGGTTCTTGGGTGATGCACCCCGGAATCGGGCTCTCTCCTCTTTGGTTCCAGGGTGTATCACCTAGGAAGCAAATCTGCCAAATCACCACAGATCGGCAGCTCCTGCATTGAGCGTCTGCCCCCTGGTGGTCATTGCACATCATAGCTACTGGTCGGAGAGTTGGACAGTCACTTAGCCTTTTATACATATAGATACCCTTTCATTCCTGGAATAATTCTTATCATGATGGGTTATATTTTAATGTGTCACTAGATACTGTTTGTTATTTTTTTTCAGGATTTTAGTATATATATTAATAAAAGTAATTTGTCGATGGTTTTATATTTTTCTTTTTCATAAAGAATTGATGTTTTTTATTTAGATCATACTTGGCATACAATAGTATATGAGTTTTAAGTGTACAGCATAGTTATTTAACATTTATATTCATTAGGAAGCAATTATAGTGATAAGTCTAGTAACCATTTGTCACTGTACAAAATTATTATATTATTGACTATATGCCCTATGCTGTACATTACATTTTGTGACTTATTTATTTTATAGCTGAAAGTTTGTACCTCTTACTCTCCCTCAGCATTTTTACACCACTCTCTTGTGATTTTCTTTTAAAGGCTATCTTTTTCAGATTTTGATATCCATTAAAATTTTGATAGTTTTTTTTTTAAAATGTTCTGAAATAGTTAAATATCATTGGAATTACTCAGTGAAACTGGTGGGCGTAGGGCTTTGTGTGTACGTTTTTGTGGCTGGGAGGCTTTCTCTATGAGTTTCATGGAAATCAGTCTGTTTAAATTCACTATATTTTATGTAAATATTTATATATTCCCTGAAAATGATTTAATTCATCTTTTAAAATACATCTGCACAGAGTTGAGCAAAGTTGTCTCTTGTGATTCTTTTAATTTCTTCTGGTTTTGAAGTTATTTCCCACTTTATCATTTATTTTGTATATTTGAAAAAAGCAAATAATTTTTAATCTGAAATTTTGAAAAACATGAAAAAATTGAAGGAGTAAAGAAAAAAGCACCTGTAGTCTCCAAACTGATGAAAAGTGTAATTAATATTTTGGAAAATGCATTTCAATAACATGTATATTTTAGAAAAACATAGTTTGATCCTTCAGCATCTCTAGTTTTCTATTTTCCTATTATTTATGTGATTGGTTCTTCTTTTAAATGCCATTACAGTGACACAAACCAGTTAAAATTTTATCAGAATCATCAAAATTTTATACTGGTGGTACAGTCTTCTGAAAAATTGACTGAGTCCTTAACCACAGGGTTTCTGTTTTTTTTTTACATTTTCATAACTTTTATTACAGTATGTTGCTATAATTTGTTTTTCTGTGTTTGAATTTATACAGAGAAGGCTCTCCCACTCCATATCTGGATCATGAACACTGTAAAGGCTAATCACTGCCATCTACTGGTGAAAATGGAATATGTCATCCAGTGACTTCTTAAGGCATGGATATTTTATTGTATAGGAAAACATTTTTTAAATAATTCCAGAAATTTGGGAGAACTTAATAACTTAAACGCATATATAGATAGTCCATGGACACAGACAATAGTGTGGTGAAGACTTGAGGTTGGGTGGGGGTTGGGAGCAGGGGGCCAAAGTTGGAGTAAATGGGGGACATATGTAATACTGTCAACAATAAAACAAATTTTTCAAATTGGGGGACATGATAATATTTAATAAAATTGCAATAAAATAAGAGTAAAAAATTAAGGAAGCTTAGAAGTTTAGTCAAAACATAGTGTTCTTTCTCTGGGCTTTTATTTTCAATATAAATGTTCATCTTATAGATATACAAAACTAATCTAATCTTACTGTCCCCAAACCAGCTAATAATTCTGTAAAACCAGGTTTTTATGTTTGCCATTTTTAACGTACTATATGGTGTGAGCAATATAATAATAGTGGTTTAACATAAGGCAGAGATTGAAGTTACAATTGTAATTACTTAGTTTTTTATTATTGATTCACATATTTATTTTGCTTAATACATCCCTGTAGAAGCTTTAAATAAGACAGCCAGTCCAAGAGGCACAGGGAAAGGATAGATGAAAGAATGGAAAATAATTTGAGGCATAGAATAAATGAAAGAACTTTCCTTCTGTTCTATTACATGTACCATTTGAATTGAATTAGCATTGCCTTCCTTCTTAACAATTATTGCAATTAGAATTTCATGTTTATTTTTATTATTATTTCATAGATATCTGTGGAGTTTTTTACTAGACTAGAAGCTCCATGAGAGACTGAATTCTTTGTTTTGACATTACATCACCAGTATCTAGCAGAGTGTCTGAAAAGTAGTAGATACTCAATAAGTATTTCTCAATGCATGTTTATGTAATAGTTAAACACTTTATATATCCTGCATATTCATGAATATATTTAATGTCAACTTACAGATTTTTTTCTCCAAGTATCATTTCCAGAGGGTTTGAAGGGAAGGGAATATAAGATAATGGGTTGATATCCTTTCCTTGCTTTTTTAATGTAGAAGGTGACAATTTGGTGCACTACCGCCAGACTGACCTTTTCAAAAGGAATATGAGTGGTATGATTTTAGGGGGAAATAATTACATATCAAGTGATATGTACTTTCACCCTATCATAATGCCATCCAGGAGTTTTCACCATTAGAACTATTTTTTTGCGTTGTCTTTTAAGTCATTCTTGCAGTCTAGACATTAATGATCACAAACATATGAGAGGATTTGTTTACCTAACACAATCTTTTTCTGAACAGAACATGCAATTATAGCTCTTATTTATTGAATGATTTATTGCTGTACACAGTTACCTCAAGGTGTGTGAGTTTTGTCCTCATTTTTTAGATGATAAAATTGGCATTTGGTGAGGTGCCAAGATCACAGAGCTAGTAAATGTTGTAGTTCCTCATTCTTGATTCTTTTCTCTTCATACTCTATGTTATATCCTGAGGCAATCTCATTAACTCTCAATTATATGCCTTTCATCCCCGTTATCTACAGACCAAAGCTCTAACAGTGGCCTGCTAGAAAAAAATATACTGGAAAAGTCATAGGATGCAGGCCATTCTATATCCTGCTATTCTTGAAGATTAGGACCACGTGATGCTGTCTAAGTTTTATAAAATTTTCCCCTATAAATTTTTCAGGCTAGAAAATTTTACAGGGTAGGCCAGCCTCTATTGCTGTTTTAAATTTCTCTCTCACAAAGTAGAGAGCCTGCCTAGTGGTTTTAGCTAGGATTCAGACCCATAATTCTATCCTGGCCCAGTATGAATATGATGAAGAATACAAGCCAATTCAAGATGTTGGTTCCACTTGTTTTACACAGGCTTTTCTAGGTTATGGGTTTGGAAGCACCACTACATGGTACCAAACCCCTTCAAAACAGCCCTCAAACTTCACTGAAATACTTATAGCCAAGAGCTTTAACCCAGTATGGAAAAAAATCTATATAATAAAATCCTAAGCGACAGTTATGGTGGAACAACCAGAACAACCGGTAGCTATGATGCACACTGACCACCAGGGGGCAGACGCTCAATGCAGAAGCTGCCCCCTGGTGTTCAGTGTGCTCCCACAGGGGGAGCGCCACTCAGCCAGAAGCTAGGCTCATGGCTGGCGAGCGCAGCAGCTCATGGTATGCAGACATCCCCCTAGGAGTCCCAGACTATGAGAGGGTGTAGGCTGGGCTGAGGGATCCCCCCAGCCCCTGTGCCTGTGCATGAACTTTGTGCCTGCTCCATGATCTTAGAGGTATTCTCTCCAGGACCACCAATCAATTGTCTGGCATTATGGGAATTCCTTGGTTGAATAGAGCATGATACTAGAATTCCACTTCCAGACATTCAAATACATTACTCAGGATTGGCCCAAAAGTGGACAATCTAGGAATAACAGATTCAAAGTTTCCAGAGGTCTGGTATGATTAGATCGAGATATAAGTAGGTAGGTGAAACACCCTTTGATCCAGAAGGTCACTTTACCAAGTCACTTTACTCTCATTCAGTAATCAATGAGAGACAGCAGGCTTCTATCATAGATTATTAAAAAATTGATGTGTACTCAAATTGAGATATATTTGAAAGGTTCTTTTAAATATGCCACTGTTCTGTCATTGTAGGTATCCTAAAGTCCCAGCTTTATTAATAATTTTGCTCCGTAGATGGAAATTGATGGGGTCATAGATTGCCGATCAAGAGGGGTTGAAGACCAAGCAGATAATGGATATTATTAGCCACTCCACGTGACCCCCTAAATAACTCAGGTTTGGTGGGATAAACTATGGAGTATGCCAAGCCAGTTATCTGTCTACAAGCTGCCTTTTGTTCCCAGGTCTGTCATGGGTTGGACCTGAAAGCCATTATCTGCCACTTTCTTTTCCATCAAGTGAGGATGTAGGGTATTAATCCCTTGTCTTTGCAGCTGAGGGAGACTATATTGGATGAAGTCCAGTTAGTTCTCAAACCTACCCCTCCAGCATCAGAAAGTTATTTGTTTTGCCAGCAGCCAGCATGAAATTTTATAGGCCAGATACCAGCACTCAGTGAGCCACCTTGCCAGCATGCAGAAAGTTTCTTTGTTTTATGCCCTTACTAAGGGAACCAATAAGGACAGGTACAGTTAGCTTTATGGGTTCATGATCATCCCAGAGGGGTGAGGGAATCTGTTGTAATAGCAAGGAGATGTGAGCAGAATACAAACAAATTCTATCCTTGCACAAAGACCTGAGCTCTGAGAAGCCTAGATGGTGCCTCTTGCCCCATCATAGGCCCTTCTGGAATTAGAGCAACAGTTCAGGTTCATTCTATGATAGTTGCTGAAGATGAGATTGCAATTTAGTAATAATTCAGGCAACTTTGCCATACCCTCTCCACTGTCCCTTTACCCACCAGTGACATTGTTTCTTTGATTACATGTTGGTGGAAAGTGCTGTAATAGTTTGCTTTTCAGGATACTAGTGTTATTCTATCTACATTCATAGACTTCTGGAATGCCAAAGTAGTACAGCATCCTGCTTGTTTCTTCCCAATAGACAGTTGACATAGAATATTCTACACTCTCTTATTTACAGTAAATATCAGTAACAGATATCACTTTAAGAGTATTAACACAGGATTAGGAATAGGCTTATCCTGATTGATGCTAAATCAAGCTGCTTGTATATTATATCTCATCAATCCTTTTAAGAACATTATAAGATAGATTAATTAAAATCTGAGACCCAGGATGCTTATGTAACCATCCAATAGCCAGTAATTTCTAGGCCTCTGGTTCAATATCTTATATTCTTATAAGATTTTCATGTTGCTCCATGAAATTCAAACTCTGTCTTCAACCACATAATTTGGAGGTAGGAGGTCTGGAGCAATTCTTTGGAAATTTTCCAGGTGCTGGGAGCAACAGAAGCATAGGGAGAAAATCAGGCAGTGGACAGTTTGCAAGTACAGTGCCAGTGGTTCAAGCTTCTCCTATACAGTTGCATAGTGAGCACTCTCAGTGAGGCAAGCTCATGTTGAAGCACAATAGTGTTACCAGATTCAGATATTGGACTTGGGCCAGCTGCATAAAGGACTAGGGAGAGAGGAGACATTTGCCAGCAATGATACAAATGCTGGCGATAATTCTAAATAGAGTCAATGTA
The DNA here is from genome assembly GCF_027574615.1 of Eptesicus fuscus. NCBI lineage: Eukaryota > Metazoa > Chordata > Mammalia > Chiroptera > Vespertilionidae > Eptesicus > Eptesicus fuscus. The sequence goes on from NC_072473.1 coordinate 31,310,207, forward strand.
GATGAAGTGGGGAAAGAATGATATTGTTTGGTAGTGGAGAGAAGAAAATCTATCAAAGTTGTGACTAGAATATAAAATTTAAATTTATCCAATAAATTCGTGTGCCATAAAGTAGACTAAGTTTTTCCTTATTAACTCAGAACAAACAAAATGATCTACCAAAATACTTAGGAAACAGACCATCAACATATTTTTTTCCTCACTGTTTTGGTTGAATATTTTCAAAGAACCATCTTAGAAAAACTCTCAATGCCAAACTTAAGTGTTTAAATAGCAATAGAGAAATAAGTAGATAAATTTTGAGGACAGATTTAAAATGGAGAAAATATCCAAATAGCACATAATAACATGTTATTATTTTCTTTTTAAACTTCTCTTGTCATCAATTCATGTCTAACAATTCTTATGGTGAGCCTAGACAAAGGATAATTTATTTTTAATAGCCCTCTTGATTAAGGAATCTTTAATGATAAAGTTTCTGAGTATGAGAGACATTTTGTCTCTTCTTTTTTTCCAGGCTTGGGGAATTTACACTCTTAAACATATAGGCAAGAAAATATAGACTTTCTTATTTCAGATTAAACACAAGAGTTGGAAGGGCAAGATTTTCTAAACATGTAAACACTTGTTCAAAACCACAATGACAGCTGTCAGAGGGGAGGGGAGTTGTAGGGAGGGTAAAGGGATTAGGTAGAGGGGGAGAGAGAGAGAGAGAGACTGACATATATACAGAGAGTAGTATGGCAGTATGGTGATAGCCAGAGGGAAAGGGATTGGGGGAGGTAAAAGTAGGTATGGGGATAAATGGTGATGTACACATGAGATCTATATAATTTTATTAACCAATGTCACCCCAATAAATTCAATAAAATTTTAAAAACACAGTGAGATATTACCTCACACCTGTTAGGATGGCTATTAACAATAAGAGAAGAAATAGCAAGTGTTGAAGAGGATGTGGACATAAAGGACCCCTCACTCACTGCTGGTGGAATTGTAAACTGGTACAGCCACTATGGAAAACAGTATGGAGGTTTCTTAAAAAAGTAAGAATAGAGTTACCTTATGACTCATTAATCTTTATTCTTGGTATCTACCTGAAAAAAATGAAAACATTTATTCATAAAGCTATATTTTCACCTATGTTCATTGTAGCATTATTCACGGTAGCTGAGATATGGAAATAATCTAAATATCCTTCAACAGATGATTGAATAAAGAAGTGGTACATATATACAATGGAATACTATTCAAACAAAAAATGATGAAATATTGTCATTTGTGATAGCATGGATGGATATTAAAGAGTTCATGTTAAGTGAAATAAGTAAGATAGAAAAAGATAAAAAACATATGATTTTACTCATATGTGTGATATAAAACAGAAAGCAGCAAATGAACAAACAAGATAAACTCATAGACACACAATAGAGTGGTTGTTACCAAAGGGGAAGGGCGGGTGGAGAGTGGATGAAAATGGTAAAGGGGGTCAATATATTGTGATGGAGGGAGACTTGACTTTAGACTGTGAGCACAAAATGACATATACATATGATTATTGTAGAATTGTGCACTTGAAAATTATATAATACTAGAGCCTCTAGGTCATGAAATCCGTGCATGGGGTGGGGGGTGTCCCTCAGCTCAGCCTTCACCTTCTCCAATCTGGGACCCCTCGAGGGATATCTGACTGCCTGTTTAGGCCTGATCCCAGTGGAATCGGGCCTAAACGGGCAGTTGGACATCGCTCTCACAATCCAGGACTACTGGCTCCCAACCACTCGCCTGCCTGCCTGCCTGCTCTTCTGACTGCCTGATTGCCCCTAACCACTTTTGCCTTTCAGCCTGATCACCCCTTAACCACTCCCCTGCCACCTTGATCAATGCCTAACTGCTCCCCTGCTGGCTCGATTGCCCCTAACTGCCCTCCCCTGCCAGGCTTGTCGCCCCTAACTGCCCACCCCTGCTGGCCTCATACCCCCCAACTGCCCTCCCCTGCCATCCTGGAACCCCCCAGCTGCCCTCCCCTGCAGGCCTGATCCATCCCCAACTGCCCTCCCCTGCTGGACTGGTCGCCCCTAACTGCCCTCCCCTGCTGGTCTGGTTGCCCCCAACTGCCCTCCCCTGCAGACCTGGTCGCCCCCAACTGACCTCCCCTGCAGGCCTGGGTCCCCATCAACTGCCCTCCTCTGCTCACCTGGTCCACCCCAACTGCCCTCCCCTGCTGGCCTGATTGCCCACAACTGCCCTCATCTGCTGTCCATCTTGTGGTGGCCATCTTGTGTCCACATGGAGGTGGCCATCTTGTGTGTTGGCGTGATGGTCAATTTGCATATTACCTCTTTATTATATAGGTTTATTATATAGGATTACCAATTTAAATATTTAATTCCATAAATTAAAACAGATAAAAATTGGTAAGGCAGAAAAAAAACATTTTAACGATGTTAATGACAGTTATATATTCATTAACTGTATTTCAATAACATCTTTTAATAAAGATACCAAGAAAGTACAGGAGTTAAATAATGTGTTGATTCTATTATATAAATAAATAGTCATAATTATGTTTTAATGTTGTCTGTGGGTTTTATTTTTCTCAGATTAAACAGTAAACAACAAATAATAAAAGAAATCTTTAGTTCTAATCAGATTATTAGTTTATCTTTCAATATTGCACTGCCTTTTGTCTTGTATTCACAAAACAGGACTGGGAATAGGATTACCCTGGTTTATGCTAAATCTCATGTTTGGTCTCATTTTAACCAGTGGCTTAAATTTGGGGTTTGTAACCATGAGAAGCTATTATTCTGTCAGTATTGTATAGTTTCAGATCGCCATACTATATATTCATGACTCCAGAGGTTTCTTTTTAGTGACCAGATCATCAACATATGACACTTCATACACTGAGTAAACTAAAACTCATTCACTTATTCATGCTTTTAAATTTAAAAAAAATTATTGAATTTATTGAGGTGACATCCTATCTAATAAAAGAATAATATGCAAATTGACTGTCACTGCAACACACAAGATGGCTTCCCCCATGTGGTCAAAGATGGCTTCCCCCATGTGGACACAAGATGGCTGCCACAGATGGCCTGCAAGGGAGGGCAGTTGTGGGCAATGAGGCCAGCAGGGGAGGGCAGTTGGGGGAGACCAGGCTTGCAGGGGAGGGCAGTTTGGGGGACCAGGCCAGCAGGGGAGAGTAGTTGGGGGTGACCAGGCCAGCAGGGGAGGGCAGTTAGGGGTGACCAGGCCTGCAGGGGAGGACAGTTAGGGGCAACCAGGCCTGCAGAGGAGGACATAGGGGCAACCAGGCTGGCAGGGGAGTGCAGTTAGGGGTAACCAGGCCGGCAGAGGAGGGAAGTGGGGGCAAACAGGCTGGCAGCAGAGTGGTTAGGGGGTGATCTGGCAGGCAGAAGCGGTTAGGGGCAATCAGGAAGGCAGGCAGGCAAGCAGTTGGGAGCCAGCAGTCCTGGATTGTGAGAGGGGTCCCAGATTGGAGAGGGTACAGGCTGGGCTGAGGGACAACTCCCCTCTGTGCACGAATTTCGTGCACCGGGCCTCTAGTATACTATATAAAAGCCTAATATGCAAATTGTCCCCTCAGGAGTGTGACTGGGAGACCAGGAGTTCGATAGCTCACTATGAGATGCACTGACAACCAGGGGGAAGCGTGGGACATGGTGGGCGCTGGAAGTGGGTGGCAGTGGAGGCGCTGCCGGCCCTGATGGACCCTGGTGAGAGTGAGACTGTGGTGGGATGGTGGAGCAGGTGAGCAGGTAGTGTCAGGCCAAGGCAGGGTGCCAGGCGGGGCTGCAGGACTGGGAGGCTGGGGGTGCAAGCTGGGGCTGCAAGGCTGGGAACGCGAGCTAGGGTTGCTGGGGCGAGACGGGACTGGATACACCCTGAAGCCCTCCTGTGGTCTCTTCCAGGCAGCCCAATCTCCCACGGTCCTTCCCTGTCCAGCCAACCCCAATTTTACCTCTGAAGCTGAAAGAAGCCAGGATTGTTGACAGAATATGTCTGAGGACCAACTATTGGCACAATGTATCTCTGTGGCTAAAAGCAAGTGGCATCGTTGACAGAATATGTCTGAAAAACTGTCACTGACAAGTACTATCAGTACTGGTAGGAACTGCCTTCACAGCGAAAATGAAGTAAATGAGGATGCAATTATCGAACATAGTTGTGGTGGAACAACTGTTACATGTCAATTTTGTCTATCACTAAATTTCTCCGATGAAAAACCATCTGATGGAAAATTTACTCAATGTTTCAGCAAAGGTAACGTTTGTCCAAATGACATAAATTTTCCAGAATACCTGGCGTATTTTTAAAAATTAACAATAAATGAAGATTCTGACAGTAAAAATTTTATGGAAAATATTCGTTCCACAAATAGATCTTTTGCTTTGGCTTCAATGGGTGCAAATATTGCATCACCATCAGGATATGGGCCATATTGTTTTAGAATACATGGTCAAGTTTATCATGTACTGGAACTTTCCATCCTTCAGATAGTGTTTCTCGCAAGTTTGCTCAACTCTACATTTCAGACATGGCCAAAGCAACAAGTAAAAGATTAGCAATGCCAGAAAACCAAGGCTGCTAAGAAATACTCATGATGAACATCAACAACCTGATTCATGAAATAAACAAATTAACAAAATCATACAAGATGCTACATGATGTAGAAAAGGAAGTGCAGATACAAATGGAGAGAGGATACAAAATGGTGGCAGAATAGGTGGATGTGTCCTGAGCCTTGTCCCAGAGCAGATAGAATGAGCAACTAAATCAAATAACATCCACTCTGAATTGGTGAAATAGACACAGCTGATGAGACAATTCACTGCCAGGAAGGGCAGAGGAAGCCTGGAGAATGGTCAAATAAGGGATCTGGGCTAAAGAAAACTGCGAGACCTCTGAGCCCAGAGGGTCAGAAGGAAGCTGCATGGCACTGAGGCCACGTCCCTTGGGAGAGACATAGCGTCTGACTGTGGAAGGAGGTCTGCAGGACTGCGGGCAGCAGGGGATTCTAGATCTAAGTCCATAGCCACGAGAGACTGAGCCCAGAGGGAGCAGCCTGGATGGCTGCCCAAGCCACACCATGCAGGGCAGAGAGGGGCTCACATTGGCACAGCTCTTTCCCCTCTTTTTGGTCTTTGCTTATATTCACTAAACCTCATTCATTGGACCTTTCAAATACAAACACTCACCCGTGGCTGAGGTGCAGGTGGAGGTGCAGACTTGTGGAGTCTGGGGAGAGACTGGGGAGAGGAGAGGGTCATGGAGAGGTGGCTGTAAGTCTGCCACTGAGAGCACCAGACATGCCAGACCTAGGCATCCATTTTCTCCTGAAGAGATAGCCCCTCCCTGCAGTCACCAGGCAGCCACACCCAGACTACAACCTGAGTGGTACAAAGGATACAAAAAAAAAATCTGAATAGTCCCTGAGAGTCCTCAGGGACAGGCCTAAAGAGAGGCTGTTCAGCCCTAACCGGTTTGGCTCAGGGGATAGAATGTTGGCCTGCGGACTGAAGGGTCCCAGGTTTGATTCTGGTCAAGAGCATGTACCTTGGTTGTGGGCACATCCCCAGTGTGGACTGTGCAGGAGGCAGTTGATCGATGTTTCTCTCTCATCGATGTTTCTAACTCTCTATCCCTCTCCCTTTCTCTCTATAAAAAATCAATAAAATATATATTTTAAAAAAGAGAGGTTGTTCAGTCCTAGCAATAGGTAGACAGTACAGAAGAATGGGATCTTAAACTAGCCCTCATGGGGAATTAAAACTCGGCAGAAAGGAACAACACTTCCCTTTTTCATTTTAATTTAATTTAATTTTATCTCTTTTTGTCTTTTTCTTTATTTTCCTTTGTTTCATTATTTTCTATTTCTTTTTGCATTATTTCTCCATCATTCTAATTTTTTATTTGTCCTATTTTTAAATTATTTTTTTCTTCTCTTTCTTGTTCTTATCCACTCATCCTCTTTCTACTTCCTCTATACTGAACTGAGATCCTCTCCATATTCATCCAATTCTTTAACCTTACTTTCTGTATATAAGCTCGGCCTCTACAGATTCTGCCCCCAGCCTCTTTACTGGGTATTTGGTGTTTGTATGTTTTGGTTAATCTGTTTTTTCTCTGGTGTTTTCTCCCCATTATATATATCTTCCTTTACCTTCCTTTTTCTTCTTTTTCCTTCCTCTTATACCATTTTTTTCTCTCTCTCGATATCATTTGTTCTCTCTTTCCTCTCCCTTAATTCTCTTTTCTCTGGTGGTCACATATATTAGGGTTATCAGTGTCATGAGTACATTTGTGTTTTATTCCCTTTGTGTCGTGCCTTGTCAAGTTGCATTTTGTCCTGTTTAGCCAATGTGGTAGAGAGCAAGCCACGTAACCAGACACCCAGGGAGGAGACTCCATCCATGAACAGGTCAATGACACTCCAGACCCAATTACAGAGGCAGAAAGAAGGAGGCAGTGAGGGAGAGAACATGAGTGAGTGAGGGAGCAAAAGAGGAATGTGTGGATGTGTGGGTGAGTGAGGCACAGTTAGATCCTGCAGGATGTTTAGGGGCAGACTGACCGGGCTTGCCTAACCAGGCAGCCTCTACTACCAAGAGTGGCCAGCTCTTACACAGAGGCCATGCCTTTTTGAAGGAGAGAGCTGCTGTGACTGGGAGCCCAGACTCACCTCCATAAAGGGTGTCTTCAGAAAACACCCCCGATTCTACAGCCACCCCTACCAGGGAATGCTGCCTTGTCTAAGGTCCTACATTCACCAAGACTCCAGCCACCCCAGGTGTGGGTTCCAGTGAGCTCCAAAGTGCAATCCCCTCTGGCCAGCACAATGCTTTAGCCCAGGGCACTGTGACCTCATGAACAACAGCCACGTTCAACCCGCCCCCATCTGCGGGTGGCAGCCATGTGACCAGCACACCCCCATCCAAGGAGCAGCAACTGCGTGGAGCCCGCCCCCATTGGAGGAGCAGCAGCCACATGAGCAGCCTGAACCCATGTGAGGAGCAGCTGCCTTGCAAGCAGCCCACCCCTGTACAAGGAGCAGCAGCCCATGAGCAGACTTCCCCCATTTGAGGAGCAGCAGCCATGTGAGCAGCCCATCCATGTCTAAGGAGCAGCAACGGCATGAGCAGCCTGCCCCCTTCCAGACAGAGGAGCCACCACTGCTGCAAACATCGCCCACCAGAGGAGATGCCACCAACTGAGGAGCAGCCGCTGCACGACTAAACACCTAGATCGTTTGGTGAGAGCAAAAACAGGGAAGCAAAGAAACCCCCAAAGGAAAGAAAAGGAGGAATTGTTAGAAAAGCAGATAAGTGAAATAGAGGTATGTATTATGTCAGAAAAAGAATTCAGAATAAGGGTCATACAGTTCATAAACTGCAGGGATGAAAAAATCAACAACTTATGTAAGAATCAAGAAGAGATAGACAGTAATATAGCTGCAATAAAAAAAAAAACATCATGGAAAGTTTCAACAGTAGACAAGGAGAAGTGGAGGACCGAATTAGCGAATTAGAAGACAGGGAAGCAAAACACATCCAAATTGAACTGCAATTGGAGAAAAAAAATTAAAAGACAGGAGGAGAACCTAAGGGAGCTTTTGGACAACATGAAACAAAGCAACATATGAATAATAGGGGTTCAACAATGACAGGAGAGGAACAAGGGTTAGAAAACCTATTTGAAGAAATAATTTCAGAAAACTTCCCTGATGTAGGGAAGAATAAAGTCACACAAGCACAGAGAGCCCAAAACAAGATGAACCCGAAAAGACCCACACCAAGACATGACATAATTATGATGGCAAACGTTCAGGACAGAAAGAGAATCTAAAAGGCTTCAAGAGAGAGACAGAAAGTTATGTACAAGGGATCTCCCATTAGATTATCAACTGATTTCTCAAAAGAAACACATCAGGCCAGAAAGGAATGGAAGGAAATTTACAAAGTGATGCAAAGCAAGGGACTGAATCCAAGAACACTCTATTGAGCAAGGCTATCATTCATAATTGAAGGGGAAATAAGGAGTTTCATAGACAAAAAAAGACTAAGGAAGTTTAGCACTACCAAGCCAGGAATGAAAGAAATGCTAAAGAGACTGGTGTAAAAAGAAGAAATAAAAAGTTAAAAAAGGAGGAAACCAAGATGGTGGCATAGGTAAACACCTGAACTTGCTGCCTCACACAACCACTTCAAAACTATTACTAAAAGACAAAACGGACATCATCCAGAACTATAGGAAGGCTGGCTGAGTGGAAATTCTACAACTAGAAGGGAAGAGAAAAGCACACTGAGACTCAGAGGAGCTGCGGAAGTAAAGTGCATAGGTACAGAGGCACGCTCAGAGAGGGCTAGCAACTGAGTACACGGCTGGCTTTTTCAATCTGCAGGGAGACATAAGCTCCCAACTGCTCTGAACTCCAGTTCTGGGTGAGACTTTGGGGACCCAGACTCATACGGGGAAAAACTGGACTGTCTGGCAGCGGGCAGAACTAGAGGGATGCTTTCTCCCAGAGGTGCTTGCAGCAATTACTGAGGAACACTGAGACCTGGGGGCCTCTTAGGGCAGGGCCAATGGGAAGCCATTGCTATTTAATCCACCCTGAGACTCCGCCCCATTCCAGCTGTGCGCAGAGGCTTTTGCATATGAATGGCCTGATCCTTTGAAATCTAAACTTACCTAACAAACTGAAGCTGAGTCAGAGACCCAGAAAATCTAAAGGAAGGCCCAAGGCCCCACAGCAGCTTGCAGTGCTTCACAGCTAGGCCTCGTCTGGGCACCTCCAAAACCCAAACAAAGTAGAGAAATCTGCAGATTTCTCCATAGCTCCTGCTGGGTGGCCTCAGGCAGAGGCTAAATTAGCAACTCTTTGAGATCCAAGAGTCAGTGTACCCAGGGGTCAGAGTAGGACCACCCAGATTACAACGCCATAAGGGACACACTCAGGGGGCAGACTCAGTGAGTGATCACCAAAGCCCCACTGAAGCAAGTCTTGCCTCATAAGGGTGTCTCCAGCACAGAAGTTCTCCCCATCATAGACACAGCTGATCCTCACAGCCAATTAGCCTGGAGGTCAGTTCCTCCCAGTGATATTAACAACAATCAAGGCTTAACTACAACAAGACTGTGCACACAGCCCACAAAGGGGTGCACCAAGAGTGTCCATCTCAGGTAACTGGGGAGGCTGAGCCACTGGGCCCTATAGGACACCTAGCACCCAAAGCCACTCTATCAATTCAGGGAAGCAGCCAAAATGCAGACACAAAGAAACAGGTCACAAATGAAAGAAAAGGAGGAAAGCAAACTACTGGATATAGAGTTCAAAAGCACGGTTATAAAGTTTTTCAAGAATATTCAAGAAAATGCCGATAAATTGTGAGACCCTCAAGGATATGAAAAAGGACCAACTAGAAATTAAGCCTACACTGACTGAAATAAAGAATAATATACAGAGATCCAAGAGTAGACTAGAGGATCACAAGAATCAAGTCAAAGATTTGAAATACAAAGAAGCAAAAAAACACCCAACCAGAAAACCAAAAAGAATCCAAAAATATGAAGATAGTGTAAGGAGCCTCTGGGACAACTTCAAGCGTACCAACATCCAAATTATGGGGGTGCCAGAAGAAGAGAGAAAGTAAGATACTGAAAACCTATTTGAAGAAATAATGACAGAAAACTTCCCCCACCTGGTGAAAGAAATAGATTTACAAGTCCAGGAAGTGCAGAGAACCCCAAACAAAAGGAATCCAAAGAGGATCACACCAAGACACATCATAATTAAAATGCCAAGAGCAAAAGACAAAGAGAGAATATTAAAAGCAGCAAGAGAAAAAGAGTTAGTTACCTACAATGGAGCACCCATACGATTGTCAGCTGATTTCTCAACAGAAACTATGCAGGCCAGACGGGAGTGGCAAGAAATATTCAAAGTGATGAATAGCAAGAACCTACAACCAAGATTACTCTACCCAGCAAAGCTATGATTCAGAATTGAAGGTCAGATAAAGAGCTTCACAGATAAGAAAACGCTAAAGGAGTTCATCACCTCCAAACCAGTATTATATGAAATGCTGAAAGGTATCCTTTAAGAAGAGGAAGAAGAAGAAAAAGGTAAAGCTAAAAATTATGAACAAATACGTATCTATCAACAAGTGAATCTAAAAATCAAGTGAATAAAAAATCTGATGAACAGAATAATCTGGTGAATATAATAGAATCAGGGGCATAGAAAAGGAGTGGACTGACAATCCTCAGGGTGAAAGGGGTGTGGGGGGTGCGGGAAGAGACTGGACCAAAATCATACACCTATGGATGAGGACAGTGTGGGTGGGTAAGGGCATGGGGTGGAGTAGGAACCGGGTGGAGGGGAGCTATGGGGGGAAAAAACAGGAACAACTGTAATAATCTGAACAATAAAGATTTTTTAAAAAGTTAAAAAAGGAATACAGGCACAAAAAAGGAAAATGGCCACAAACAAATAATTATTAATAATAACTTCATTTATTTTTTATTTGCAAAGATATTTGATTTTTTTATTGTTTAAAGTATTACATATATCTCCCTTTTCCCCATTGACCTTCCTCCAGCCTCCCCTAGCCCCTGTTGCATGTCCTCATTCCTGCCCCCCCCTCAGTGTCTTGGGTCCATTGGTTGTGCTTATCTGCATGCATACAAGTCCTTTGGTTGATCTCTTTCCCCACCCTCCACAATACTTCCCAGCCTTCCCACTGTAATTTGACAGTCTGTTCAATGCTTTCCTGCCTCTGTATCTATCTTTTGGTTCATCAGGTAATAATGTTCTTTATTCTCCATAAATGAGTGAGATCATGTGGTATTTTTATTTCATTGCCTGGCTTATTTCACTTAACATAATGCTCTCCAGATCCATCCATGCTGCCACAAATGGTAAGAATTCCTTCTTTTTTATTGCAGCATAGTATTCCATTGTGTAGATGTACTATAGTTCTCTAATCCACTCATCTAGTGATGGGCTCTTAGGCTGTTTCCAAATATTAGCTATGGTGAATTGTGCTGCTATGAACATAGGGGTGAATATATCCTTTCTGATTGGCATTTCTAGCTTCTTGGGATCGATTCCTAGAAGTGTGATTACTGGGTCAAATGGGAGCTCCAGTTTTAGTTTTTTGTGGAAACTCCATACTGTTCTCCACAGTGGCTGCACCAGTCTGCATTCCCACCAGCAGTGCACGAGGGTTCCTTTTTCTCTGCATCCTCGCCAGCACTTGTCATTTGTTGATATGTTGATGATAGCCATTCTGACACATATGAGATGGTACCGCATTGTTGTTTTGATTTGCATTTCTCGGATAATTGGTGACTTTGAGTACGTTTACATATCTCTCTTGGCCTGCCTTCTGTCTTCTTTCAAAAGTTTCTATTTAGGTCCGTTGCTCATTTTTTTTATTGGATCCTTTATTTTCTTTTATTAAGTTGTATGAGTTCCCTATAAATTTTGTAGATTAAGCCTTTATCAGTGACAACATTTGCAAATATATTCTCCCACACAGTGGGCTTTCTTTTTGTTTTGTTGATCATTTCTTTTGCTGGGCAAAAGTTTTTTATTTTGATGTAGTCCCATTTATTTATTTTCTCTTTAGTTTCCATTGCCCTAGGAACAGTATCTATGAAGAAATTGCTTCGGCATATGTCTGAGATTTGGCTGCCTGTGGATTCCTCTAGTATTTTTATGGTTTCCCATCTTATGTTTAAGTCCCTTATCCATATTGAGTTTATTTTTGTGTATGGTGTAAGTTGGTGATCTAGTTTCATTTTTTTTGCACGTATCTGTCCAATTTTCCCAACACCATTTAGTGAAGAGACTTTCTTGACTCCATTGTGTGTTTATGCCTCCTTTGTCAAATATTAATTGATCATAGTGGTTTTGGTCGATATCTGGATTCTCTATTCTTTTCTATTGGTCTATATGTCTGTTCTTGTGACAATACCAGGCTGTTTTGAGAACAGTGGCTTTGTAATACAGCTTGAAATCTGGTATTGAGATCCCACCTACTTTGTTCTTCTTTCTCAGGATTGCTGTGGCTATTTGGGGTCTTTTTTTATTCCAGATGAATTTTAGGAAAATTCTTCCTAAATCTGTGAAATATGCCATTGGTATTTTAATGGGGAGTGCATTGAATCTATAGATTGCTTTGGGTAGTATGGACATTTTAATGATGTTGATTCTATCAATCCATGAACATGGTATGTTCTTCCATCTGTTTATGTCTCCCGCTATCTCTTTTTTCAGTGTCCTGTAGTTTTCCGTGTATAGGTCTTTTACCTCCTTAGTTAAGTTTATTCTTATGTATCTTAATTTTTTTGGTGCGATCATAAATGGGATTGCTCTTTTAGTCTCTCTTTCTGTAAGTTCACTATTGGTGTAGAGAAATGCCATAGATTTTTTGATGTTAAATTTGTATCCTGCTACATTGCCGAATTCATTCATTAAGTCTATTAGTTTTTTGATGAAGTCTTTAGGGTTTTTTATGTACAATATCAAGTCATCTGCAAATAAGGACAGTTTTACTTCTTCTTTTCCAATTTGGATACCTTTTTTTTTTCTTCTTGTCTAATCACAATGGCTAATACTTTCAGTACTAGGTCGAACAGGAGTGGTGAGAGTGGGCATCCCTGTCTTGTTCATGTTCTTAGGGGGAATGGTTTTAGCTTTTGTCCATTGAGTATGAGGTTGGCTGTGGGTTTATCATATATGGCTTTTATTATGTTGAGGTATAATCCTTCTATTCCCACCTTGCAGAAAGTTTTTATCAATCAGGGTGTTGGATTTTGTCAAATGCTTTTTCTGCATCAATTGATATGACTATGTGATTTTTATCTCTCAATTTGTTTATGTGATGTATCACATTTATTGATTGCCGATATTGTACTATCCTTGCATCCCGGGGATAAATCCTACTTGGTCATGGTGTACGACCTTTCTGCTGTACTGCTGGATCTAATTTTCTAGAATTTTGTTGAGGATTTTGGCATCTATGTTCATAAGGGATATTCTCTTGTAATTCTCTTTCATTGTGTTGTCTTTATCTGGTTTTGGTATTACGGTGATGCTGGCTTAATAGAAGGATCTTGGAAGTGTTCCTTCCTCTTGAATTTTTTGGAATAGTCTGAGGAGGATAGGTTTTAGTTCTTCCTTAAATGTTTGATAAAACTCTCCTGTGAAGCCATGTGGCCCCAGGCTTTTGTTTGCCAGAAGCTTTTTGATAACTGCTTCAATTTCTTCCATAGTTATTGGCCTATTGAGATGTTTAGATTCTTCCTGATTGAGTTTTGGAAGGTTGTATTTTTCTAGGAATATGTCCATTTCCTCCAGGTTGTCCTGTTTGTTGGAATACAGTTGTTCATAGTATTCTTTAACATTCCTTTGTATTTCTTGTTATTTCTCCTCTTTCACTTCTGATTTTGTTTATTTGGGTCCTCTCTCTTTGGTTCTTGGTGAGCCTAGCTAGAGGTTCATCAATCTTGTTTATCCTTTCAAAGAACCAGCTCTTGGTTTTGCTGATCTTTTGTATTGTTTTTTTTTTTTTGGGTCTCTATTTCGTTTATTTCCACTCTGATCTTCATTATTTCCTTCCTTCTGCTTACACTGGGCTTTACTTTTTGCTCTCTTTCTAACTCTTTGTGTTGTAGGGTTAGGTAATTATTACCCTTGTTTCTTGTTTTGTTTTTTTTTTGTGTTTTTTTTTTTTGCAGTAGGCTTGTAGAGCGATGAACTTCCCTCTCAAGACTGCTTTCGCTGTGTCCCATAGATTTTGGATTGTTGTGTTTTCATTTTCATTTGTTAATATGATGTTTTTTTATTTCTTCCTTGATCTCTCTGGTTACCCAGTTATTGTTTAATAGCATGCTGTTTAGTTTCCACATGCTTGAGTTTTTTTGGATTGTTTTTATTGTAGTTGATTCCCAGTTTTATGCCATTGTGGTCTGAGAAGAAGCTTGATATGATTTCTATCTTCTTGATTTTGAAGAGACTTTGCCTGTGACTCAATATATGGTCTATCTTTGAAAATTACCCATGTGCACTTGAGAAGAATGTATATTCTGTGGCTTTGGGGTGAAATTTTCTAAAGATGTCAATTAACTTCATTTGGGATTGATGTTTCTTTGCTGATTTTTTTGTTTAGAAGATTTGTCCAATGGTGATAGTGGGGTATTAAAGTCCCCTACTATGATTGTATTGCTGTCAATCTCTTCCTTTATATCCTCCAGTTTTTTATGTATTTGGGTGCTCCTGTATTGGGTGTGTATATGTTTACAAGACTTATTTCTTCTTGTTGGATTGTTCCCTTTAACTTTAAATGTAAATGGACTAAATGCTGCAATCAAAAGACTTTGAGTGGCTTAATGGATAAAAAAAAACATGACCCATATATATGCTGTCTAAAAGAAACCCAGTTCAGAACAAGGGACTCACACAGACTGAAAGTGAAGGGATAGAAAAGATATCTTTCAGACAAATGGAAATGAAAAAAAGCTGGGGTAGTAATACTTAGTTCTGACAAAATTGACCTCAAAGTGAAGGCCCTAACAAAAGATACAGAAAGCCACTTCATAATACTAAAGGGATCAATACAATAAGAGGATATAACCTTGGTAAACATATTATGCACCCAATGCAGGAGTACCTAAATACATAAAACAACTCATATAAGATATCAAGGGAGAGATCGACAACAATACAATCAATATAGAGGACTTATAAACAACTGACATCACTGGATAGATCCTCTAGACAAAAAATGGGCAAAAAAATAGCAATCCTAAATGACTCACTAGATCAGATGTACTTAATTGACATCTTCAGAATATTTCACCCCAAAGCTGTGGAATATACATTCTTCTGAAGTGCAAATGTGACATTTTCAAAGAGAGACCACCTATTGGGTCACAGTTAAAGTCTCTCCAAATTCAAGAAGTAGAAATCATATCCAGCATATTCTCAGACCGCAATATTGGTATAATACTAGGAATAAACTACAATAAAAACAATAAAAAAATTCAAACACTTGGAAGCTGAATAGAATGCTATTAAACAATGAGTGGGTCACCAAAAAGATCAAAGAAGAAATTAAAAACATCCTGGAAATGAATGACAATGAAAACACAACAATCCAAAATCTATGGGACACAGTGAAAACAGTCCTGAGAGGGAAGTTTATAGCTCTACAGGCCTACCTCAAACAAACAAACAAACAAATAAACAAAACAAACAAACAACAAAAAACAAGAAAAAATTAATAAATAAGCTAACTCTACAACTTGAAGAATTAGAAAGAGAGCAACAAGAAAAGCCCAGAGTCGTGCGGCTTTTCTTCAAACTGAAAGGAGACAAACTCCTGATCGCTCTGAACTCCAGTTTCTGGGGACACATGGGGGACTCTGATGCCTATGGGGAGAAGCTGGACTCTCGGCCATTGGTCGGAGAGTGAGGGTGACTTTTCTGCAGAGGTGCGCCAATAATCAGGGTTTGCTGCGCTGTAGCGTGGGACATGGGGACTTGGAAATGCGGAAAGGCAGAGACAGCTGAAGGCAGTTATGGCCGCTGGCCATGCCCCAGCCTAGTGACACCCTGAGACCCCGCCCCGCCCTGAGACCCCGCCCTGCACATTCTACAAACCTGCCCAGGCTCCACACAGTGGCTTTTACATATAAATGGCCTGTTCTGTGGCAGCTCAACCAAATTAACTGCAGCTCCAGTCAGACTGCTCCAAAACCGCCCAAGCAAAGAGGAGAAAACTGTAGGTCTTGCTGTAGCTCCTGCTGGGAGGCCTCAGACCTGACCTCATTGGAGATCCAGACACTAGGGTATCTAGTGGTCGGTGTGGATGACACCATATTTCAACTTCTCTCATAAGGGACACATTCAAGAGGCAGACCCAGTGAGCACCAAAGCCCTACTGTGTCTCCAGCACAGCAATTCTTCCGTTATAGACACAGCAGATCCTCACAGTCAATTGGCCTGGAGGTCAATTCCTCCCACTGTACCAACAGCAATCAAGGCTTTTAACTACACCAAGACTTTCCACTCAGCCCACAAAGGTGAGTACCAAGAGCGACCACCTAGAGTGTTTGGGGAAGCTGAGCTACCAGCCCCTATAGGTCACTGGCAACACAAAGCCACTCCATCAACACAGGGAGGCAGCTAAAATGAGGAGACACTGAAGTATGTCACGAGTAGGAGAGATGGAGGAAAGCAAACTAATGGATGACATAGTGTTCAGAACCACATTTATAAGGTTACTCAAGAATCTTCTAAAAACCGCTGAGAAACTTGAAGAGACCTTCAAGGACCTTAATGAGAATATCAGAAAAATGGAAAAGGACCAGTCAGAAATTATGCATACACTGTCTGAAATAAAGAATATACAGACACTCAACAGTAGACCACCGTACCCGAAGAGTCAAACCAAAGATCTGGAATATGAGGAAGAAAAAAACACCCAACCAGAGAGGCGGAAAGAAACAAGAATCCAAAAGTGTTAGGATAGCATAAGGAGCCTCTGGGATGGCTTTAAGCGTACCAATATCCAAATTTTTGGGGTGCCAGAAGAAGAGAGAGAGCAAGATACTAAAAACCTATTTGAAGAAATGATGACAGAAAACTTCCCCCACCTGGTGAAAGAAATAGACTTACAAGTTCAGGAAGCACACAGAACCCCAAACAAGAGGAATCCAAAGAGGACCACACCAAGACACATCATAATTAAAATTCCAAGAGCAAAAGACAAAGAGAGAATCTTACAAGCAGCAAGAGAAAAACAGTTCGTTACCTACAATGGAGCACCCATACGACTGTCAGCTGATTTCTCAACAGAAACTATGCAGGCCAGACAGGAATGGCAAGAAATATTCAAAGTGATGAATAGCAAGAACCTACAACAAAGACTACTCTACCCAGCAAAGTTATCATTCAGAATTGAAGGACAGATAAAGAGCTTCACAGATAAGAAAAAGCTAAAGGAGTCCATCACCACCAAACCAGTATTATATGAAATGCTGAAAGGTATTCTTTAAAAAGAGGAAAAAGAAGAAAAAAGTAAAGATAAAAATTATGAACAACAAATACATATCTATCAACAAGTGATCCTAAAAATCAAGTGAATTAAAAATCTGAGGAACAGAATAAACTGGTGAACATAATAGAATCAGAGGTATAGAATGGGAGTGGATTGATAATTCTCAGGGGGAAAGGGGTGTCCGTGTGGGGGGTACGGGAAGAGACTGGACAAAAATCATACACCTATGGATAAGGACAACGGGGGGGGGGGATGTAACAGCAGAGAGGGGGGTGGGAACCAGGTGGTGGGGAGATATGGGGGTAAAAAAGGAGAAACAATTGTAATAATCTGAACAATAAAGATTTATTAATAAAAAAAAGAAAGAAAAGCCCAGAGTGAGCAGAAGGAAGGAGATAATAAAGATCAGAGCAGAAATAAATGACATAGAGACCAAATAAAAATTATGAAAGATCAATGAAACCAAGAGCTGGCTCTTTGAAAGGATAAACAAGATTGATGAACCTCTAGCCAGGCTCACCAAGAAGCAAAGAGAGAGGACCCAAATAAACAAAATCAGAAATTAAAAAAGCGAAATAACAGGAGGCCCCACAGAAATACAAAGTAATGTTAAAAAAAATACTAAGAACAACTCTATTCCAACAAACTAGACAACCTAGAGGAAATGGACATATTCCTAGAAAAATACAACCTTCCAAAACTCAATCAGGAAGAACCTAAAAATCTCAATAGGCCAATTGTATTTGACTTCCTTACTGGCTTCTCTGGATAAAGGACTTAAATATAAGACAGGAAACCATAAATATATTAGAGGAATCCACAGGCAGCAAAATCTCAGACATATGCCGAAACAATAACTTCATTGATACAACTCCTAGAGCAATGGAAATTAAAGAGAAAATAAACAAATGGGACCACATCAAAGTAAAAAGCTTCTGTACAGCAAAAGAAACCATCAATAAAACAATAAGAACACCCACTGCATGGGAGGACATATTTTCCAATGTTATCACCAATAATTGTTTAATCTCCAACATTTATAGGGAACTCATACAACTTAATAAAGGGAGATAAACAATCCAATCAAAATATGGGCAACGGACGTAAATAGATATTTTTCGAAAGAGGACATACAGAAGGCCAAGAGACATATGAAAACATGCTCAAATTCACTATTTATCAGAGAGATGGAAATCAAAATGAAAATGCGGTACCATCTCACACCTGTCAGAATGGCTATCATAAACAAATCAACAAATGACAAGCGCTGGCAAAGATGTGGCGAAAAAGGAACTCTCATGCACTGCTGGTGGGAATGCAGACTGGTACAGCCACTGTGGAGAACAGTATGGAGTTTCCTCAAAAAACTAAAAATGGAACTCTCATTTGACTCAGTGATCCCACTTCTAGGAATCTATCCCAAGAAACTAGAAATACCAATGAGAAAGGATATATGCACCCCTATGTTCATAGCAGCACAATTCACCATAGCTAATATTTGGAAACAGCCTAAGAGCCCATCAGCAGATGAATGGATTAAAAAACTGTGGTACATCTACCGAATGGAATACTACACTGCTGTAAAAATGAAGGAATTCTTACCATTTGCAACAGCATGGGTGGAACTGGAGAGCATTATGCTAAGTGAAATAAGCCAGTCAGAGAAATATAAATATCACATGATGTCACTCATTTGTGGAATATAATGAACAACATAAACTGATGAACAAAAATAGATCCAGAGACAGAGAAGCATGAAACAGACCGTCAAATCTCATAGGGAAGGTAGGGGAGCGTGGGGGAGAAATCAACCAGAAGACTTGTATGCATGCGTATAAGCCTAACCAATGGAGAGAGACACCAGGGGGTGATGGCATGAGTGGGGAGTTGGGGGGAGGCAATGCTGGATAAGGACACATATATAACACCTTAATCAATAAAGGAAAAAAGAATATCTCACACCCAACCTGTGTGGCTCAGTGGTTGAGCATCGACCCATGAACCAGGAGGTCATTGTTCTATTCCCAGTCAAGTCCCATGCCTGGGTGGGCTCAATCCCCAATGTGATGCATGCAAGAGGTCAATGATTCTCTCTCATCATTGATGTTTCTCTCTCTCTTTCCCTCTCATCTCCTCTCTTAAATAAATAAAAATATATTAAGAAATATATAAACAAACAAACAAACAAATAAATAAATAAATAACTTTGGTATAGCTTCACAATGGAATACTACGTGGCAGTAAAAAAGAAGGAAATCTTACCATTTGCGACAGCATGGATGGAACTGGAGAGCATTATGCTAAGCGAAATAAGCCACTCAGAGAAAGATAAATACCACATGATCTCACTCATTTGTGGAATATAATGAACAACATAAACTGATGAACAAAAACAGATCCAGAGAAAGAGAAGCATTGATCAGACCGTCAAACCTCTCAGGGAAGGTAGGGGAGGCTGGGGGTAAGGGGGAGAGATCAACCAAAGGACTTGTGTGCATGCATATAAGCTTAACCAATGGACACAGATACCAGGGGGGGTGATAGCATGAATGGAGGTGGGTGGGGGGCAATGAGGGGATAAGGACACATATGTAATACCTTAATCAATAAATAAAATAAAATAAAAAAGAAAAGAAAAGGAAGCCCAATCTGAAGCAGCAGCAAAAGTTATTGCTCCCACAGAAGTAATGATGGTAATTAAATATGATCATAATAGTGATCTGGGTAGATATAATATTCATAAATGAAGATAGAGAACCTGCTTTTGAAAGGGACCTGCTCATTCATTGAAAACCAGATCCCAATAATATGAATGCCACTAAAATGAAACAAATCAGTATGCTGTTTCCTACATTAAATGAAATGATGTATCCTATTCTTTTTCCACATGGTGAAAAAGGCTAGGGAATGGATATTGCATTAAGACTCAGAGATGACAGTGTAATCTATCTATCTATCTATCTATCTATCTATCTATCTATATCTATCTATCTATATATAATGCTAATATGCTAAGTGTCTGTTCGGGTAATGATGTCATATAGCAATGCCTACTTCCTTTTCTAGTGACTAGCCTCCTTGGAGTTCCTGCTTCCCAGGAACACAGGTGGAAACACTTTACACTGTAATCAAATGTCTGTGAAGCGTTTTCCCAAGCCCCGTCTCATTTGATCCTCACAGAAGTCCTGGAGTAGGTAGATAGACTTGCTGGAATCCTATTTTCTTTTCATTAGCCAGAAAACAGAGATTTAGAAAGCTTAGAAACTTGACCTGACTGAAAAGAAGTAAGAAATGGTTCTTTGAAAATGATTTCAGGTTTTCTCACTGCACATAATATAGTCAAACACTGCTGCAGTTGAATATTTTACCCTTTGTTCTCCCTGTGTGATCTACAGTAATAATGTGCTTTGTGTTTATATTTATGGCTGTGTTGCTGACAATTACCTGAAAGAGAAGTTGGGGTGCTTCACTGAGCTGCAAAAAGTTTAGCTAAATCAGAAAGCAGGGTGGGGGGGGGCAATGGTAAGATATGTACACATATAATACCTCAAAAAAAAGAAAGCAAGTTTATTCTATACTAGAGGCCTGGTGCACGAAATTTGTGCACGGGGGGTGGGGTCCCTCAGCCTGACCTGCACCCTCTACAATCTGGGAGCTGTCAGACAAACTGACAGTTGGACATCCCTCTCGCAATCCGGGACCTCTGGCTCCTAACCACTCATCTGCCTGCCTGCCCTAACCACTCCACCTGCCTGCCTGATCCCCCTAACTGCCCTGCCCTGCTGGCCTGATCCCTCTAACTGCCCTCCCCTGCCAGCCTGGTCACCCCTAACTGCCCTCCCCTGATGGCCTGGTCGCCCCTATTAACTTTTTTTTTTTTAATCTTATCCTCTTCGCACACAATTGTATTTGACTTCCTTATTGGCTTCTCCCTCTCACACAATTTTTCTCTCCTTTGTGTAACACTTTTTCCTACTGACTCATTTATAAACTTTTCTTTCCTTCTTATTTCTTACTTCTGTTCCATCATATTTCTTCCTGTCTTTTTCCTACCTTCCCTCCTTCCCCACATTGCTTCTTTCCTTTACCTTTACTCCTCCTCTCCCTCCCCTTTTCCTTCCTTCCCACCTTGATTTTTTTCTTCACTTCCTCCCTGGGACCTGCTTTGCTCCCTCCCCCATTTCTTTCTTCTTCCCATTCTCCTGTTAAGCTCTACATGCTCCCCTTTAAAACTTTTCTTCCCTCCCTCTTTCTCTCTCATCCACATCCTTCTCTACTTACTTCCACTGTTTTAATATCTATCTACCTGCCTAATTATTCACTATCATTTATATTTTTTCTTTTCTGACTCCTACTTTTAAAATGTGTCCCCAGCACACAACTATACTTGATTTTCATTATAGCTCCTACAGTTCACTCACACATCCTCTTTCCTTCTTTAACTCTGCTCTCTACTAACTCCTTTATAAAGTTTATCCCTCTCTCCCTCCCTCCTTTCTTACAACTTCCATTGGAGGAAGGGCGTTAACCCCAGCCCTGGCCAGGTGTTCACTGCCCCCACTTCCCTGGCCTCCCTGCCACTGTCCTGTTTCCATTCCCTGCCTGGGACGCCCGGCCCAGTTAGGGTGGCCGAGGCCCTGTGGCCTGGGCACTGCTGCTGTGAATCAGGAGCTCCTCCGCCCAGAAGGCCTCAGACCATCCTCTACTTTGTCCAGGACCCGTGGACGCCTCCCTGCCAATGGCCACCACCGGCCTCCTCCCATGTCTGGGCGGGGATCCCCGCTCAGAGCTGCCTGCACAGGCCTCTCACCTAGTGCACCTGCTCTGCCCCCCTGCGGTCGCCACCCTCTTCTGCCTGCAGTTTCATTCCCTTTTCCGTTTCTGCATCTTTTTCTTGTTCCCTTTCTGTATTTCTGTTTCTCCTCTCGGCCTGTGTGCATGCAGGCCTGCCTTCCTCTCCCTCTCCTTTCTTATCCCCTCATATCGTATCCTATCCTACACCAGGCCTTCCAGCTTCCTGAGCAGAGGGCGAGGATGCAGCCTGCTGATCTGGTTGTGACAAATTTGCAATTCCTCTATTATTAGATTAGATCTATAAAAGGCTAAGTTGACGCTCGCATGCACAATCAATATAAAGCTCTCGCTGGCCCCAATCACACACGTGTGTTTCCATCTGTCATTGTCCATTGTGAATTTGGTTGACACTTCTATTATAGAGAAAAGGTGAATAGTGATATTAAAATATTTCTTCTAATTAATTTCCTTTCAATGTGCAAGAATTCGTGCACCACATAACTAGTATTATTTACAATAGTATATTCTTCCACATGATCTTAATCATCTGTTTTAAAAAATGTTATATATAATACACACACATATTAATTTTCCTTTCATAGTGTAATTTAAGTCCCAATATTTAACTGTTCTGACATTGAGTAGAAAATATCTCTTCACTAGCCTTAATTCATCAACCCTTTATCAACTTTTTTTCTTAACCTTTTCACAAGTTTCAGTTTTAATTGGCCTTAATATTATTGAGAAGGTACCATACAGGAACATATGTAGAATTATACTGAGATTCAAATTGTTTAAATTCAATGTATATCTTCTTTAAAATATAAAGATTATAATTGGGTATATTCTAGGGTTAATATACCATAAGAAACAATGATTTTGTGGTATTTTATTAGTGATTTGTTTTATTTAAAACAATAAAAGCTTTACTGCTGTTTCTGATACTTGTGGTCTATTATGTCATCCAGACCTTTCTTTGTATGTAGAGCTGTTCCTGAAGTACAATGACTTTAAAAAAGTCCCCACAAATCTGTTTTACAGGATCTGTGCTACTAATAACATAGTAGATAAAAAAGAGATATTCTCCTAGTATAAAAAGAAGCCACATGGCTCAAATTCTTGTCCTTTTATATATATCTTTCTGGTTTGCTGCCCTTTTTTAGTTATTTCCTTTCCCCTTCGTTATATGTTTTAAATTTCTCTAAGACCACCATTTATATGTGTTTTAACTTGATTTTACTTGGAAACAAATGATGGAGAGAAAAAGTAGAGAGCACTCCCATTGTAGTTTGCTCCAGGCCTTGCCTGTACTCTACGGATAAATAACTTGTCATCAACCATCCCTTATTTGTGCATTTCAGTCTTCTGCTAACACTTCATTTTATTGTTTCTGAATACTTCTTCAATCTCCCAAGCTTCTTTTTGTTTCTGCAAAGCAATTCTCTTTTTGGTGTCTTTTGTAAACTTAGTTTACCTGACAAGTGAGTTTTGGTGTTTACCTGGCCTTGATTAGGTTGAGAACATTTCATAGCCGTATCAAAAGCATAGGCATAATTATGCTGAGGTTGGAATCCTGATGAATTCCTTTGTTCTCTGGCAAGTTAAATAAAAACACATAGTTAGTATAAAACACTTGTTTAATTAGTCATAAATCACTTTTTTAAATGTACATCTTTATTGTTGAAAGTATTACAGATGTCCTCCCTTTGTCCCTCATTGACTCCCTCCACCCTGCTCTCACAATGCCCACCCCCCAGGCCTTGACCGCATTTTTTTATAAACTAATTTTTGACCATACAGAATGAGTTCTCCCTTCTTAGACTCTGTTATTATATGTACCTGAGACAAAACAATAATAAAGGCTACCATTTTTTAATGATTTCCATGCTCAAAGTGTTTTTCCTAATTTATCCCAAACAATTTATTATGAAAATTTTCAAATATATAGCAAAATTAAGTTTTACAGTGAATACCCATGAATCTACCACCTCAATTTTATCACTAATATTTTACTATACTTGCTTTAACATACATGTGTCCATCCATCCATCCCTGAATCCCTCCATTAATCCATCTTAGTTTTTTTTAATATATTTTATTGATTTTTTTTTTACAGAGAGGAAGAGAGAGGGATAGAGAGTTAGAAACATCGATGATAGAGAAAGATCAATCAGCTGCCTCTTGCACACCCCCTACTGGGGATGTTCCCACAACCAAGGTACATGCCCTTGACCGGAATCGAACCTGGGACCCTTGAGTCCGCAGGCCGACGCTCTATCCACTGAGCCAAACCGGTTTCGGCCATCTTAGTTTTTTGATGCAATTGAAAGTAAATTTTAAATATCAGTTTATTTTGTAAAAATTATATTATCTTATTTGAGTATTTAGGAAAAACCCTGCAAAATAGGTATTGTTAACTCCATTTTTTGTAGATGAAAAAACCTGAGGCTGAAAAATTTTAAGGAAATTCCTCACAGTGACACAGTCATTTACTTATAGGGCAGAGACTTGAGCTCCAGTCTGCCTAGCTCCATTATCATATTTTTTCCACTATATTAAGGAATCTCCCAGAGTATATATAGAATCACTTTATCAATTCATAATTGACAGAGGGGAAAAAGGAGTTTAAACTAAATTATATTTTAACTGGAGGGAAATATTAGAAATAAGGCAGTTTAATTTTCATCCCAAAAGCCTATAAATAAGCCCAAACACTTGTGAACACCACTATTATCCTGATTTATAATCAAGACTTTTATTTTGCCTTTGTTTCTCAATGCAGTTTTCCATTAATTGTTTTATTTGATTCTCATGATGATGAAGAAGTAGGAATGTATAAAGGAGGAATCAGGGGCTAAGCAATTCATTCAAAGTCATAGCCATTTAGTAGAAGATAGATGATTGGGAAACAAATCCAATGTTCTAGAAAGCTTTTTAGTAGAAAAATGGAGAATCCTTAAAAGGTGAATTGTTTACAGGTATGATTTCTAATTATAATAATTCTTTAAAATCTCAGGAAGTTTCTAACTTAAGTCAAGGGATAATATGAAATTCTCCACATTAATTTCTTTATTTTTCATTAAATTTATTGGGGTGACATTGGTTAATACAATTATGTAGGTTTCAGACGTACAATTCTACAATATATCAACTGTCCTATTTACCACCCCAAGTCAAGTCTTCCATCACCATGCTGACTAGCATTGATTTTATGCATATATACTTATGTACCACATTGCATTTTAAAGAGTATGGAATGATGGTACAAACAAAGGTTAGGATTTTGAAATGGCAGCAATGTTGGCTAGCAAATATCTAAGACTGTTAAAACTGTTGATTTTGTTATACTTTGTAAGCCTATTCTTAGAAGTGTGAGGCTTACATTACCAGCTACTTCCAATTTTAAAATAATATTTCAATCTCTCCTCATACTGCATACAGTTTAACATTATCTTGTCACTGGAGAATGATACTTCAAAGTAGATGCTAATTTGAATTAACTGATCTAAAATTTATGAGATTTTACCCTACTGGTATTTACCCCTCATATTTCTATAGTTCTCAGGCGGCACAAAATATAAAGGGTATTGCTTGCTTGCTTTTAAGTAAAGAGAGAAAGGGTATGCAACAGGGCTATGCAGCTTTCAAAGCAGTGTTTTATCTTATGAGATTCCATTCCTATAGCATGGGGGTTAAGGGTTTAGGCTTAGAGCCAGATTGTCTGGGTACATACTTAGCCCTATAACTTCAGCCAAGTTATTTGATCTGTGATTTGGTAATATAATCTGTACTTTATAGGATGCTGGTGATGATTAAATGAATTAATAGGTATAAAAGATTTATAATTCAACCTAGCATTATATAATAAACCTTCAGTAAATGATTGTTGCTTTCAGTATCATTCTCATCATCTCTGTAAGGTGGGTAGGCCAGATTATAACAATCTCTATTCTATAGATGAGAAAATGGGAGCCGAGTCATATTACAGTCAAGTCCATTGGATTCTTCTTTGCATTTCTCTGACATTATTGCTGGAGGGTGCGATGAATAAGAGGTACAGCAACCCCACCCCCAGCTAGGACAGTATGTGTGGTACACACAAATAGGAGGAAGACACTGCAGCAGGACAATTCTTTAGTTAATTACACTTGGGTTTTATCAGTTTTTTATGTATCCATATTCTGACCAAAATGAATTTGGTTATCTGGACCTTTTTGTTTGAACATAATTAAATGTTGATGAATATAAAAGAGAATATACCAGGAACATGCATGATAAATAATATCCATTATTTCTTGATTCGTTTGCTGATCTCACAAGAGATTTCCCATCATTCTAGGAGGTATTTAGAAATTTCTTACCGGTCATCATTTATATTCTTCTTTGACTTCTTTTTACAGTAGTGGACAGTCTGGATTGTTACACCAACTATTAAAGCCAGACCTATTCCAGGCAATGTTGCTACTAAAATCAGGTCCAGAGTACTCCAGAGTTGGTCACATTTGGCTCCCATATACCAATAATTTCCCCACTGACCTCTGAAATTTGGACATCTAGATAGAGATAACAGAAATAGAAAAAGCTCACAAATCAGAAAAATAATGTCTCCCCTGAATGAATCAAACTTTCATTGTTACTAAACCACGAGGTTTTCCTTTAAGGACCTTAAGAAATTTATGTTGTCCCATTTTCCACTTGAGCAAACACTCTAAAACCTACAAGTTTGAACTCATTTAGTAAATATGCAGAAGGCTGTCAGGATTTCCCAGCCATTAGCTAATGTAGATGTGGCATGTAGCTAGAAAAAAAAAAAAAGCCTCACCAAGAATGGCTGTCTCAAGACTGCTTTTAAAACTATCCACATTTTGCCCACTGCTCATACCTCACTTTACTTTAGCTACTTTAGTTCTGTGAGTGTTAGGAAAAAAGTTTGAAACAGCATAATCTACCAGTTATGTAACTGCAGGTTCTGATTTTCCCCCGCCCACTCTTATAGCAATGAATGATGGTTAGCAAACTGCCTCTACCACTCTACAGCAAATACAAGAAGTAACATGAGAAGGTGAGATTAGATTGTTTGCCAGCAATATCTACCCCCATCATTCCCATGACTCCATATTTTCCTCCTCTATTTTATAAAAATAAATGACTCATATAGAAATGTGTAGTGTTTTTATAAAGCCCTGATACTCTGCCAAATAACCTGAATGTAGTTCTCTGGTGCAAAGACTGAACTGGCATGGCATACACCCAGATAGACATGTTTATGGGTTTGTGGAGAGGAATAATATGACTTCTCATCATTCTCCATGGGAGTGGCTAATGGTGAAGTTAGTTCTTGTAGTATCTTTAGAGATTGCTTCATTGTTTTCTATGGAATTGGTAATGGATTACCCAATTGAACAGCAAATGTCAGATCCTAAATAAACTTCTCTTGGTTTGTATCATTCCAATATATTGAGGAGTACTGTCATGGATGGCATGAAGGGATTGATTAGACAATTATCATAATATTTTATAGCTCTGATAGTCTATGATTCTATAAGAAAATAAATATACCAGCTTCAAATAACTAGTAATCTACTCAGTAAGAAATGGCATCTAATATGCAACACAATGTCATTCATTTAAGGAGGTCAAAAATATTTTAAAAATATTTTATCAATCCTCATGGATTTGTTTTTAGGGGGAAAAAACCTTTTACAAGAATATATTTCTTTTTTTAAAAAAATATATTTTATTGATTTTTTACAGAGAGGAAGAGAGAGGGATAGAGAGTTAGAAACATCGATGAAAGAGAAACATCTATCAGCTGCCTCTTGCACACCCCCTACTGGAGATGTGCCCAAAACCAAGGTACATGCCCTTGACCGGAATCAAACCTGGGACCTTTCAGTCTGCAGGCCAACGCTCTATCCACTGAGCCAAACCAGGTTCGGCAAGAATATATTTCTTGTTTAGATTAGAAATGAATCACAAATGAATTGTCTATTAAGTAATAACACTCATTCATTTATTCAACAACATTTAGTGGGTACCTACTATGTGCCAATCACTGTTCCAGGCATTTGAGATAGACCAGTTAACAAAGATCCATGTCCTAAAGTAGCTTAAATTGTAGCAGAGAAAGGCAGATAACAAAAATAGGCATCATTGCTAAATTATCTAAGATGTTTAAAGGTGACAAGTGCTAAGGAAAGAAGAAAAGGAGCAAGATAAGGGTTTTGTCAATGTGGGCGGGGGGCAGATAGTAGGACAGGTTGCATTGGTATAATAGGGTAGCAAAAAGCAGGTCTCATTGAGAAGTAACATTTGAAGGAACTCAGACTAAAGCAAGAGGGTGTGTGTCTGCATGTTGACGAACCCAAGGAAATCAGTGCTGCTGGAGCTCAGTGAGTTAAGCGAATATGATAGAAGATAAGGCTGAGAAGGAAGGAAACAGATCACAAAATACCTTATAGGTCATTATAACGACTTTGATTTTTACAATTAATAAAATGAGAAACAATTACATATTTTGGTGAAGAGTGATATGATTTAGGTTGTTTTGAAAGGATAACACTCCTTTCTACTGTATCAAAAACAGATTATATGGGGACAAAGGTAGAAGCAGGGAGAAAGGTCACAAAGCTGTTCATTAATATAGGCAAGAGGTAAATAGAATAGCTTAAACCAGAATGATAACAGTGTTGGTGAGGTAAGAAAAAAAAAGGCCGATTTCTAATTTTCTATTTTTAAGGCAAAACCAACAGTATTTCCTGATGGACAAGAATTAGAGTGTGCAAGAAAAAAGAGGACTGATGATGACTTTCAAATTTTTGGCCTAAAGAAATGAAAGGATGGAGTTGTCATCAACTGAGATGGGAAAGACTATAGAAAGAACATGTTTGGAGTGGTGGTGATGGGAGTTTCACAGTTCAGTTTTGTGCTTGCTGATTTTGAACTAGGTATTAGATATTGAAGTGGAGATGTTGAGTAAGCAGTTATATCTCTGAGTCAGGAGTTATAAATTTTCCCAGTTTGAATGGTATTTAAAGACATGAGTTTGGATGAAATCACCAATGGAGGGAGTAGAGATAATGAAGATGAGGAACTAAGCCCTGTGACACTCCAACGTTAAGTCCAAAATTAAGTAAGTGAGGGACCAGAGAAGAGACTAGCAAAGGTAATTGAAAAGTGGACAGTGAGGCAGAAGGAAGAAGTAAAAACAGGAGAGAGGGATATCCTGGAAGTCAAGTGAAAACTCAAAGATGGGTAGTGATCAACTCTGTTAAATGCTGCTGATGTGTAAACTAAGATGAAGGTTGAGAACTGACTATTGGGCTTAACATCATAGAGGCTAGAGAGAAGAAAAGAATTAACTTTTTAGAGTACCTTTCAGCCAGTTACTATGTGAGAAATTTTAAATATTTTATCTTATTTAATTCTAGCATTCCTGGGGGGTATATAAATGTTTTTCTTCCTATCATCAATCCTATCTAATAAGAGAGTAATATGCAAATTGACTGTCACTTCAACACACAAGATGGCTGCCCCCATGTAGACACAAGATGGCCACCACAAGATGGCAGGCAGGGGAGGTCAATTAGGGGTTACCAGGCCTGCAGGGGAGGACAGTTGGGGGGGGACCCAGGCTTGCAGGGGAGAGCAGTTGGGGGGGACCAGGCCTGCAGGGGAGGGCATTTGTGGGTGACCAGGCTCAGCAGGGGAGTGCAGTTAGGGGTGACCGGGCTGACAGAGGAGGGTAGTTGGGGAAGACCAGGCTGGCAGGGTAGGGCAGTTAGGGGCAATTGGGCCAGCAGGGGAGCAGTTAGGCATTGATCGGGCTGGCAGGGGAGTGGTTAGGGGGTAATCAGGCTGGCAGGCAGAAGCAGTTAGGCACAATCAGGCAGGCAGGCAGGCAAGCAGTTGGGAGCCAGCAGTCTTGGATTGTTAGAGGGCAGTTGGACATCCCTCAAGGGGTCCTAGATTGGAGAGGGTGCAGGCAGGGCTGAGGGACACCCCCCCCCCATGCACGAATTTGTGCATTGGGCCTCTAGTATGAAATAAAACCTTTAAATATGAATACATTTGAAATGTAATCTGTATATTCTTCTCACATACTGGTAAGTATGTGAGAAATGTGAACATTGATTATTTTCCAAATAAAAATAGATTTATAGAAGAAACAAAGAATGGAGGTTGTCAGAGGCTGGGGGAGGAGGAAACAGGGACTTGTTTTTCAATACTATAACATTTCTGTTAAGCATGATGAATAAGTTCTAGAGATCAGTTGTACAACATAGTACCTACAGTTAACAATACAGAATTGTGTATTTTAAAATATGTTAGGGAGCCGAAACTGGTTTTGCTCAGTGGATAGAGCGTCGGTCTGCGGACTGAAGGGTCCCGGGTTCGATTCCGGTCAAGGGCATGTACATTGGTTGCGGGCACGTCCCCAGTGGGGGATGTTCAGGAGGCAGCTGGTCGATGTATCTCTCTCATCAATATTTCTAACTCTCTATCCCTCTCCCTTTCTCTCTGTAAAAAATCAATAAAATATATTTAAAAAAATATGTTAGGGAAATAGACCTCATATTAAGTGTTCTTATCTTTATAAAGGGGGAAGAAAGAAAGAAAAAAGAAGAAAAGAAACAAATGTTACCACAAACAAACACATGTAATGAATATGTTTAGTGCCTTGGCTGTGGTGATTCTGTCACTGGTGTATGCATATGTCCAAACTCATCAAGATGTATACATTAAGTGTGTGCAATTTTTGTATACTAATTATCCTATCTAATAAAAAAGTAATATGCAAATTAACCATCACTCCATACACCCACCAGCCACACCCACCAGCCACGCTCACCAGCCAATCAGAGCGAGTATGCAAATTAACCCTAACCAAGATGGCTGCGGCCACAGAGAGCAGGAGGGAGGCTTGGGTTTCCCTGGCAATGGAGGAAGTCAAGCTTTCCACACACCCTGGCGGGCCCAGGCCTCCACTCAAGGGTACAAAATATCAATTATAGAAGGTAAATAAATTCCAGCAGAAATGGCGGCAGCCACTGAGCTGGAAGAGCAGAAGGCTATGGTTACCCCGGGCAATGGAGGAAGCCAAGCTTCTGCAGCCCTGGCTGGCCTAGGCCTCCACTCCAGGCTACAAAGTTTCAATTATAGAAGATACATCAATCCCAAGAGAAATGGCTGCTGCCACGGAGCGAGCAGGAGGCTTGGCTCCGCTCAAGGCTACAAAGTTTCAATTGTAGAAGATAAATAAATTCCAGATACCGGGGCCTCCGCTTGGGTTGCCCGGGGGCGTGGCTGGCCTGCAAACCACCACAGGCCCCTCGCCCAGGCCACCCCACGCCCCAAGGGAACCCCCACCCTGATCCGGGACACCCTTCAGGGCAAACCAGCTGGCCCCCACCCATGCACCAGGCCTCTATCCTATCTAATAAAAGAGTAATATGCAGATTGACTATCACTTCAACACACAAGATGGCTGCCTCCATGTGGTCAAAGATCCTTCCCCCATGTGGACACAAGATGGCCAGCAGGGGAGGGCAGTTGGGAGGCACCAGGCCTGCAAGGGAGGGGAGTTGAGAGGGACCAGGCCTGCAGGGGAGGGCAGTTAGGGGTGACAAGGCCGGCAGAGGAGGGAAGTTGGGGGCAAACAGGCTGGCAGGGGAGCAGTTAGACATCAATCAGGCTGGCATGGGAGTGGTTAGGGGGTGATCAGGCTGGCAGGCAGAAGCGGTTAGGGGCAATCAGGAAGGCAGGCAGGCAAGCAGTTGGGAGCCAGCAGTCCTGGATTGTGAGAGGGATGTCGGACTGCCCATTTAGGCCCAATCCCACTGGGATCAGTTCTAAACGGGCAGTTGGACATCTCTCGAAGGGGTCCCAGATTGGAGAGGGTGAAGCCTGGGCTGAGGGACAACCCCCACCCCCATGCATGAATTTCATGCACCGGGCCTCTAGTACCTCAATAAAGAAAAAATAAATGAATCCTGTTTAGATCTATTGTAGCAATGTTTCTCAATTTGAAGACAGTAATAGAGGTAGCAGATCAGAGTTAGTTGAATTTTTTAAAATCTAAAATCTTTAATTTGTATTCTATTTGTAACAATGTAAAATATAGTTCTTAAAAGCTATAGAAATATTTTAAGAAAAAATAAAAAAATGAAAATTTAAAAATTATATATCAGGCATATGCTCTTAATTTGGCCAATTTTATTAAGTTATCTCTCATTAAACATTTTAAATTTGGCTTTTGATTTTTTCATTTTTATATGAATTAAACATTTGGAACATGTGTGTGTGAGAGAGAGATATTTGCCTGTAGGGATGTGGGTGGTGGTGGTATGTGTGTCCTTAGACAGTTTCAGCAATGCCATTAAATTTATTAAATAATTTTATAATTATTGTTATTTAGTTTCATGTGTTTAGTTTTGATTTGTAGTACATAATTCACAATGTCAAAATACCTGGCCCAAACTGTGTGGTGTGGTGCTAAATATATTTAGTAATAAAATGATCCCTTGCCATCAGATAAACTTTCAAAGAATGTTATATATATATATATAATGTACAGGTCAATTATGTTCCATACTGAAATTCATCAGTGAAATAACTTGAAGTAACTTGTTTGAATCAACTTGGTGGAGAAAATTTTCAAAACATGCATAATGTTAATGTGACAGGACAATTAACACTTGTAAAGATTTGTAAAACAAATGAGACAAATAATTATAATATGGGTTAGAAAGATAAAACATAATGTTGATTAGTTGCTTCCAATATTGGAATAATATTCTCAAAGGTTATCACCAACAACCCCTAAATGCTAATTCTAATGGCTTTTTATCACTTTCATCTTCTTCAATATTCTTCCAATATTTTGCACTATTGAGCAACCACTCCCATTGAAAGATTCATTCAACAAATCATTGCAGAATACCTTCTATATGACAGGCATTGTGCTAGGTTCTGAAGATAAATAAGACTAAATTCTGGTTTTTGTAGTACTCTAAAAAATAAAACATATACCCTACACTCAAAGAAGTTGCAGTAGAATGGGTTAAGTGCTATCTTAGCAGTATGATGGAGCTTAGTCTTGAAGGTTAAGTAGGAATGTATCAAGAGAAGTTGAGCTATGGTGAAAGGAGGAAAGGGGAAGAGTAACAGAGAGGTTATAGCATATGAATGGCCAAAGGTGAGAGAGGAAATAATGCACTTGAGGAACTGAAAATGTTGTCGTTCAGTATGTCAAGAGCATGATATGAAAACTATTTGCATTTTCACAAACATAAAATTCTCTCAAACCTCATTGTCTTTGCCTACATTGATCGCTTTGCCTAAATGTGATTTTCTTACTATCAGTTTCAAAAATTCAGTTCAAGAGACATGGGCCCAGGAAAACCTTTCTTTCATATACACACTCTTTCTTATTCTTATATTATCTTTTTTTCTTAGTCACTCTTCCAATTTTTGACCTAACTACTCTAATTTTTATGATTAGAACAAGGTAGAAAATCTGCCTATCTTTAAAAAAAATTACCTATGACTCAAAAATACACTCTTGTTAAAAAAAGTAAACCTGGAAGTGAAGAGGTCAGTCATAGTGCATTTTAATTATTTCTTGAATTACAAAATTTTATTGATACATAACAAGTTAGGATTATTGTCATTGCATAACATGAAACACACCTTGATTTTTCTTCTTCAGAACAGTAAAACAGTTTAGTTATGAATGTATAATTTATCTGTAAAAGCCTGTCTGACAAAAGCAGTTTTAAATAGTGTCAATCCCTTAAAGTTAACATATATTCTCTCAGCTAATCTCTTAAATTATATATATTGTTTATAAAACAGTGGATTAAAATATTTTAGGGACTCAACAACTGTGTTATATGAGTAGGAGCCATTTCTGATTAAAATATTATTTTAAAACAAAGATTGCATCTGTGGTTTATAGAAAACAAATACAAAGTGAATTATTACTCACTATATATTGTGCTCACTCTGCTTTTACAGCATGTATAACCACTTACTTGCAAAAAGGCTCTCCATCTTTGCATGCACAAACAATATTCTTCGGACAGAAATCGCTTATATTCCCTGGACAATCATCAAAGTCAGTCACAGATGTACAATTGGCTGCAAATAACATTCAAACATCTCTCAACAAATATAGAACAAATATTTCAAAGTTGGCTAATACATGTGAAAAGTTTTGCATGTTAGAAAACTATTTTTTGTTAAAGAGTTTTAAACTATGAAAAAGAAAATAGCTATTTGGTACTTTGAGAATGTTTAAATACAGTTTCAAGTATCAGTCTCAAAAAATCAAGATGAACAACAGACATGATCTCACTTATTATTTGAACTGATAGATTTCAGAGCATGGCTTTAAAAATAAGTCAATATACAGTATTATAGCCAAAAGGACATCTAACATTTGAAATAAAGTTCTTTTGGACAAAATGGGCATATCATCTTTGGCTAAAGGAAGATAAAATTGTCTATCCAAAGACAGAGTCAACATAACCCTAGTTTGCTAGGACAGTTCTAGTTTATTCATGTTTTTCTGGATTAATTATTAATACTTCTCTACTCCCAAAATGCCCTGGTTGACACAAATTAGTCACACTACTAGTAGGCGACTGGGGGTAGTAGGGACCTCAGCCTCAACCATTAATGACATTTTTATATTTATAAGGCTATCCTGGAGAGTCATTCTGCTAATGATATGGCTGAAGTATCCTTCCCAGCATTGTGGACTAAGCAAAGGTTTTCTAGAGTTGGAAAATTAGTGAGTAGAAAAGTTTATTAAGAGTTACAGGACCGAAAAATGGCGATGGAATAGAGTCGGGTTTGGAGTCTGTTCCTGGGGCGGAGAGTCGGAGCAGCAGAGGCTCACAGAGGGAGTGTATGTGGGCAAGCCAAGGGACAGCTAAACTCCAGGAGAAGGCGGGGGAGTGCTGGGCAGTGTTCCTCTGACCTCGCAGCACCCACAGGGGCTGGGTCCCCTCGCCGGGCGCCTCGCCATCTTGCAAGGAAAGGAGGATTTTAGTGGAAACCTGACTTTCCGCGACAACTGCAAACACTGAACTGCTGGGAGCACCAGACCACCGGTCCCCTATCAGCGCAAACATTTGGATTCAAAGAAACTCTTCACTGCACCACGGAAAGGTCAGATTTTGTCTGAAATAAGCTGCGGTTTCTAATCCCCGCGGTGGGTGAGGGAAGCGCTGGGTGAGGGAAGTGCGGCAGCCGCAGGACCGGCAGGAGCCGGGAGGTCTGTGCCTAGAAAAATCGGCGGCAGTTGGAACTGCCGTGATCCGTGAATGAGGAGGGGGGTCTTCTGAGCTGCTAACAGAAGTGACCTCTTGAAAGCAACTCATTTTAATCTGACGAGGAGGGTCAGACTAAGAATTTTCAAAGGAGTGCAGGCTCCTTAGTCTGGGGCACAGACCCACAGTCCGCACACCTGGGCTCTTTCCGACTCTGATTGCTAAGCCCAATACATAGAAAAACCCAGGTGGAGGCCCTGAAAGACTGCAGGGGGAAGGTGTTTTTTCGGAACCTGGGGCCAGAGCTGCGTGTGACCATCAGAGAGGCAGCTCTGAGGTGCACACCTCCACAAACCGGTAGTGAGTGCCATAGAAGGGGAAAAAAAAAAAGAAAAAAGAGCTAGAGAGGCCCGGAAGTCAATTCAGAAACACTGCCACCCAGGGGCTGAAACGCTAATTGTCTCTGGTGTAATCAAAAATAAATACGAGAAATTAAGACACGGCTGGCTTAAAAAGCAGGACTGGCTTCCAACACTGAGGAGCCCTG
This sequence comes from Eptesicus fuscus, assembly GCF_027574615.1. Lineage (NCBI taxonomy): Eukaryota > Metazoa > Chordata > Mammalia > Chiroptera > Vespertilionidae > Eptesicus > Eptesicus fuscus. Next base: position 31,345,924 of record NC_072473.1, read on the forward strand.
GAATGAAGCTGAACTGAAATACCGCCCAGACTGGGAAAAAGGCGTACCAAACAGAATAATAGAGGAAGTGAATGACAGCCGCTACTGCACATTTTAGTCTTCCTATTTTTTAATTTTAAATTCTTTTTTCAATTTTTTTAATTTTTTATTCTCATATTTTTTTATTTTCATTTTTTGCATCTTTTACTTAAGAAACTAATATTTTTTTCTTTTTCCTCACTTGATTTTCACCTTTTTAATTATTACATTTTTATTTTCAATCAGCACTATTATTACTATTATTTTACTTTTTTTTTTAATGTCATTTGATTTTCTCTCTTTTATTTTTGGATTAGTGTCCTACATTCGATTTGCATCTTTCCCTTACAATCGCTTTACCCTTTCTCAAAGCTAACATTATGCCATCACTCTCCTCCTAACCTTTCCCCTTTTGGTCCCCAGTTTATCTTAACCCTTTCTGGCTTTAGATTTTCCCTACTTTTTCAGTTTACTCCCTGCTAAAACTTCACCCTACTTATATATCTAATTCCCAACCCCCTGCTCCAAATCCATACAAACCTCTCTCTACGCTACCTTTAAAAAATTATTTTTCTCTCGGGCCTTTTGTTGTTGTTTGCTTGAATGTTGATTAGATTGAATTTTTATGCTTTTTTATGAGATTGTTTTGATTATTCTTTTTGTTGGTTTGGTTGGTTCTTTTGTTTGCTTTGTTTTTGTTTGTTTTTTACTTTTGTTTTCCCTTGCCTCACTTGATATTAGCTGCTGTTGCAGTTTGTATTAATCTCCAGGCTTGTGTTGCTGGAATTTGCTGGGAATAGTGGTTGTTCTAGTGGAGTTTACTCCCCATATATATAGTTTGTTCCCCTTTTCTCTCTTAGTATCATTCTTGTCTCTCTTACTTTTTTTTTCTTTTTCTTTTATGTTATTTCTTTTCTTTCTTTCTGCTCTTTTCCCAAGTTCAGATTCACACTCTTTGTTGTTGTTTTTTTCTTCGTTGTGTTCTTTCTTTTTACTCTCCCTCTTCCACTCCTATTCCCTAATTTGTCTTTCTCTGGTGGTTACCTTTATTGGAGGTTATTAATATCGTGAATACAATTCTGTTCAGTGCCTTGTCTGTTGTGCCTGGTTGTGTTGTATTTTATACCTTTAAATCAACGCCAGAGAGAGAAATCTATATAACCAGACATCCGGAGAAGAGAGACCATGAGGAGACAAAGAAACAGCCCCCACAGGAAAGAGAAGCAGGCATCACCAGAAAAGGAAGTAAACGATTTAGAGGCAAACAACCTATCAGAGAAAGAATTCAGAGAAATGGTCATAAAGTGGCTGAAAAGGATGGAAGACAAATTCGACAATATGAGTAAGAACCAAGAAGAAATGAAGAAGAACCAAGAAGAAATGAAAAATGACATCGCTGCTGTAAAGAACTCAATAGAAAGCATCAAGAGTAGACTAGATGAAGCAGAGGACCGCATAAGTGAGCTAGAAGACAAGATGGAAAAAAATACCCAATTACAACAGCTTCTAGAAACAAAAATTAGAAAGATTGAGGAGAGCGTAAGGGAACTTCAGGACAATACAAAACAAAACAACATCAGGATAATAGGGGTGCCAGAAGGAAAGGAAACTGAGCAAGGAATAGAAAACCTGTTTGAAGAAATAATAACAGAAAACTTCCCTGATATAGGGAAGAAAAAACCCACACAAATCCAAGAAGCTCACAGAGTTCCAAGCAAAATGAACTCCAAAAGACCGACGCCAAGGCACATTATAGTTAAGTTGGCAAACACCAACGACAAAGTAAGAATCTTACAAGCGGCCAGAGAGAGACAGACAGTTACATACAAAGGAACCCCCATCAGACTAGCAACTGATTTCTCAACAGAAACTCATCAGGCCAGAAGGGAATGGAATGAAATATACCAAGTCATGCAAAGGAAGGGTCTAAATCCAAGAATACTGTACCCAGCAAGGCTATCAATCAAAATTGAAGGTGAAATCAGGAGCTTCACAGACAAAAAAGGACTAAGGGAGTTTATCACCACCAAACCAGCAATGAAAGAAATGCTAAAGGGTCTGCTGTAAAAAAAAAAAAAAAGAAAGAAATAGGAAGCAAAGAAGGTACACAGGGGTATAGAATAAAAATGGCGTCAAATAAGTACCTATCAATAATAACTTTAAATGTAAATGGATTGAATGCCCCAATCAAAAGACACAGAGTAACAGACTGGATAAGAAAACAAAACCCATATATCTGCTGTCTACAGTAAACCCACCTCAAAAAAAAGGATGCATACAGACTGAGAGTAAAGGGATGGAAAAAGGTTTTCCAGGCAAATGGAAATGAAAAAAAAGCTGGGGTTGCAATACTTATATCTGACAAATTAGATCTCAAAGTGAAGGACATAACAAGAGATAATGAAGGCCACTTCATAATACTAAAGGGAGAAATCCAACAAGAAGAAATAACTCTGGTAAACATATATGCACCCAATTCAGGAGCACCAAGATACATTAAAAAACTCCTGGAAGATATCAAAGGAGAGATTGACAGTAATACAATCATAGTAGGAGACTTCAATACCCCACTATCACCATTGGACAAATCCTCTAAACAAAAAATCAGCAAAGAAACATCAATCCTAAATGACTCACTAGAACAGATGGAATTCATCGACATCTTCAGAACATTTCACCCCAAAGCCACAGAATATACATTCTTCTCAAGTGCACATGGGTCATTTTCAAAGATAGACCATATGTTAGGACATAGGCAAAGTCTCTCCAAATTCAAGAAGATAGAAATCATATCAAGTATCTTCTCAGATCACAGTGGCATAAAACTGGAAATCAACTACAATAAAAACAACCCAAAGAAATCAAACACTTGGAGACTAAATAGCATGTTATTAAACCATGACTGGGTTACCAAAGACATCAAGGAAGAAATAAAAAACATCATGGCAACAAACGACAATGAAAACACAACAATCCAAAATCTATGGGACACAATGAAAGCAGTCCTGAGAGGGAAGTTCATAGCTCTACAAGCCTACTTCAAAAAACAAGAAACAATGGTAATAAATTACCTAACCCAACAACTCAAAGAGTTAGAGAGAGAGCAACAAGATAAGCCCAGTGTAAGCAGAAGGAAAGAAATAATAAAGATCAGAGTGGAGATAAACGACATAGAGACCAAAGAAACAATACAAAAGATCAACAAAACCAAGAGCTGGTTCTTTGAAAGGATAAACAAGATTGATGGACCTCTAGCCAGGCTCACCAAGAAGCAAAGAGAGAGGACCCAAATAAACAAAATCAGAAATGAAAGAGATGAAATAACAACAGACCCCGACGAAATACAAAGGATTGTTACAAAATACTACGAACAACTCTATTCCAACAAACTGGACAACCTAGAGGAAATCGACACATTCCTAGAAAAATACAACCTTCCAAAACTCAATCAGGAAGATTCTAAACAGCTCAACATGCCAGGAACTATGGAAGAAATTGAAGCAGTCATCAAAAAGCTTCCGGCAAACAAAAGCCCGGGGCCAGATGACTTCACAGGAGAGTTTTATCAAACTTTCAAGGAAGAACTAAAACCTATCCTCCTCAGACTATTCCAAAAAATTCAAGAGGAAGGAACACTTCCAGGCTCCTTCTATGAAGCCAGCATCACCCTAATACCAAAACCAGATAAAGACAACTCAATGAAAGAGAATTACAGGCCAATATCCCTCATGAACATAGATGCCAAAATCCTCAACAAAATTATAGCAAATCGGCTCCAGCAGTACATCAGAAAGATCATACACAATGACCAAGTAGGATTTATTCCAGGAATGCAAGGATGGTACAATATCCGCAAATCAATAAACGTGATACATCACATAAACAAATTGAGAGATAAAAATCACATAGTCATATCAATTGATGCAGAAAAAGCATTTGACAAAATCCAACACCCTTTCTTGATAAAAACTCTCAACAAGGTGGGAATAGAAGGCTCATACCTCAACATAATAAAAGCTATTTATGATAAACCCACAGCAAACATCATACTCAAGGGGCAAAAACTAAAACCATTTCCCCTAAGAACAGGAACAAGACAGGGATGCCCACTCTCACCACTCCTGTTTGACATAGTACTGGAAGTATTAGCTATCGCAATTAGGCAAGAAGAAGAAATAAGAGGCATCCAAATTGGAAAAGAAGAAGTGAAGCTGTCCTTATTTGCAGATGACATGATATTGTACATAAAAAACCCAAAAGATTCCATCAAAAAACTAATAGACTTAATAAATGAATTCGGCAATGTAGCGGGATACAAAATTAACGCCAAGAAATCTATGGCTTTTCTATACACCAATAATGAACTTACAGAAAGAGAGACTAAAAAAGCAATCCCATTTACCATCGCACCAAAAAAATTAAGATACCTAGGAATAAACTTAACTAAGGAGGTAAAAGACCTATACGCAGAAAACTACAGGACACTGAAAAAAGAGATAGAGGAAGACGTAAACAGATGGAAGAACATACCATGTTCCTGGGTTGGTAGAATCAACATCATTAAAATGTCCATACTACCCAAAGCAATCTACAGATTCAATGCACTCCCCATCAAAATACCAAGAGCATATTTCACAGACCTAGAAAGAACTCTCCAAAAATTCATCTGGAATAAAAAAAGACCCCGACTAGCCTCAGCAATCCTCAGAAAGAAGAATAAAGTAGGTGGGATCTCAATACCAGATTTCAAGCTGTATTACAAAGCCACTGTTCTCAAAACAGCCTGGTATTGGCACAAGAACAGACATATTGATCAATGGAACAGAATAGAGAACCCAGATATCGACCCAAACCACTATGCTCAATTAATATTTGACAAAGGAGGCATGAACATACAATGGAGTCAAGACAGTCTCTTCAATAAATGGTGTTGGGAAAACTGGACAGATACATGCAAAAAAATGAAACTAGATCACCAACTTACACCATACACAAAAATAAACTCAAAATGGATACAGGACTTAAACATAAGACGGGAAACCATAAAAATACTAGAGGAATCCACAGGCAACAAAATCTCAGACATATGCCACAATAACTTCTTCACTGACACTGCCCCTAGGGCAATGGAAGCTAAAGAGAAAATGAACAAATGGGACTACATCAAAATAAAAATCTTTTTTACAGCAAAAGAAACCATCAACAAAACAACAAGAAAGCCCACTGCATGGGAAAACATATTTGCAAATGCTATCACTGATAAAGGTTTAATCTTCAACATCTACAGGCAGCTTATGCAACTTAATAAGAGGAAGATAAATGATCCAATAAAAAAATGGGCAACAGACCTAAACAGAATATTTTCAAAAGAAGACAGAAGGAAGGCCAAGAGACACATGAAAACATGTTCAAAGTCACTTATTATCCGAGAGATGCAAATCAAAACAACAATGAGGTACCATCTCACACCTGTCAGAATGGCTATCATCAACAAATCAACAAACAACAAGTGTTGGCGAGGATGCGGAGAAAAAGGAACCCTCGTGCACTGCTGGTGGATATGCAGACTGGTGCAGCCACTGTGGAGAACAGTATGGAGTTTCTTCAAAAAACTGAAAATGGAACTCCCATTTGACCCAGTAATCCCACTCCTGGGAATATATCCGAAGAAACTAGAAACACCAATCAGAAAGGATATATACACCACTATGTTCATAGCAGCACAATTTACAATAGCTAAGATTTGGAAACAGCCTAGGTGCCCATCAGCAGATGACTGAATCGGAAAACTGTGGTACATCTACACAATGGAATACTATGCTGCCATAAAAAAGAAGGAATTCTCATCATTTACAGCAACCTGGATGGAATTGGAGAACATTATGCTAAGTGAAATAAGCCAGTCAATGAAAGAAAAATACCACATGATCTCATTCATTTAGGGATAGTAAAGAACATTATAAAGTGGTGAACAAAAAGATAGATACAGAGACAGTAAAGCATCAAACAGACTTTCAAATTACAGGGGGAAAGTTTGGAAAAGGTGGGGGAGTTATGAAATCAAACGAAGGACTTGTATGCATGCATATAAGCATAAACAATGGACGCAAAACTCTGGGGGGGGAGGGCATGTGTGGGTGTGGGGTGGGGGGGTAATAGGTAATAGTAAGATATGTACACATATAATACCTCAATAAAAATATTTAAAAATAAATAAAAAATAAATAAATAAATAAATAAATAAATAAATAAATAAATAAATAAAAGAGTTACAGGACCGCCCTGGCCGGTTTGGCTCAGTGGATAGAGCGTTGGCCTGCAGACTTTAAGGGTCCCGGGTTCGATTCTGGTCAAGGGCATGTACCTTGTTTGCGGGCATATACCCAGTGGGGTGTGTGCAGGAGGCAGCTGATCGATGTTTCTCTCTCATTGATGTTTCTAACTCTCTATCCCTCTCCTTTCCTCTCTGTAAAAAATCAATAAAATATATTTTAAAAAAAAAAGAGTTACAGGACCTATTAACTAACATTCACAGAAACTGTAAGTTCAAGTAAGGGAGAAATATTTTGACCCTCTGTCAGCTTAAACACAGAGAAAAGATTCTATAGAGTAAGATTTAATGTTGACTGAATCCCAGGCCTCTGAGTATATGTTTGGAGTTAGAGGTGGCTGGCAAGAAGGGAAAAGGTCTATAGAATCCAAAGCAAAACTTCACTTTGGAGAACATGTATCTCCTAACGTAAAACATGACACACTGATTTTGCTACATAACACATATTTGAGGAAAAAAATGGAAGGGTCATATTAGAAAACATAATAGCATTTTTAAGTGAAAACACAATACAGTACTTTAAAACAATTTAAATAACTCTATCCTTTGAATATGGAAAGAACTTTAGTTGACCATAATGGTCCACTGACCATCTAACTATCCAACCACGCAAAAAGCCTTCACCATAATTATTGGATCTAATAGTGCTGCTTGGAGAATTTTAATCACATCTGTTTTCAACAGGTAGTGTTTAGAAAAAGAATTGTTCTTCTTGGCTTGGCAAATATTTTAGGCTATGTTTTATAGACATGTGATTTGAACATATTGCAAAGTGAAAATTTTCTGATAAATTAAATATAACCTGCATATATTATAAAAACAAAGTGCTCTAACAATCACTAATATTGACACAAATAAAACTTTTAGTTGGTAGTTCACAGAATTTTTTATATTTATCTCAGAGATCAGAGACAGACATGATAGCTTCAAAAGAAAACAATTATTTCTCACATAAAAATAAACACCTTTAAAAAATAAGATACTTTCAGGTTTATGAATGTTTAGCAAAAAAAAAAAAAGCCTTTGCTTGTATTACTGTCTAGTCACTTAGGCTACCTCCCATGGCCTTGATCCCCTCTCTAATTAAAATAAAATTATTTATGTATTCACCCTATAGAAATAAAACAAATTAAAATTTTCTTACGTTGTGCACAATGTACAGTCAGAAAACAGCAGTAGATGAACAGAATTTGAGTCCATATAAACATGTAATCCATCGTAGTGGAAGCAACAGAAACACAGGCAGTCCTAACAAGTGCAATTACAAGAAGTAATCATCCAACAGAGATTGTAGGTGGTTTATATCAGAGATAAGTGACCATGGATTTTGAACTTTTTCTTTCCAGCCCATATAAATTACTGGTTAACTTTTTGATTGTACACTTGATTGTAAATTTGGTTCCTCAAATCTATAGTTCCTATATATAGACCATATATAACTTGTCTACTGCTTAAGTTTAATCCCAGCTATTTGTTTTTTATAAGAACTACTAGAGGCCCGGTGCATGAAATTCGTGCATGGGGTGGGGGTGTGTGTCCCTCAGCCCAGCCTGCACCCTCTCCAATCTGGGACCTCTCGAGGGATGTCCAACTGCCCATTTAGGCCCGATCCCACTGGGCCTAAACGGGCAGTCGGACATCTCTCTCATAATCCAGGACTGCTGGCTCCCAACTGCTTGCCTGCCAGCCTTCCTGATTGCCCCTAACCGCTTCTGCCTGCCAGCTTGATCACCCCCTAACCACTCCCCTGTAAGCCTGATCAATGCCTAACTGCTACCCTGCCGGCCTTGTCACCTCTAACTGCCCTCCCCTGCCAGCCTGGTTGCCCCTAACTGCCTGCCCCTGCCGGCCTGGTCACCCCCAACTGCCTTCCCCTGCAGGCCTGGTCACCCTTAACTGTCCTCCACTGCAGGCTTGGTCCCCCGCAACTTCCCTCCCCTGCAGGCCTGGCCCCACCCAACTTCCCTCCCTTGAAGGCCTGGTTCCCCCCAACTGCCCTTCCCTGCTGGCCTGGTCACCCCTAACTGCCCTCCCCTGCTCACCTGGTTGCCCCTAACTGGTCTCTCATGCAGGCCTGGTCACACTCAACTGCCCTCCCCTGCAGGCCTGGTCCCACCCAATTTACCTCCCCTGCAGGCCTGGTCCCCCACAACTGCCCACTCCTGCAGGCCTGGTACCCCTAACTGCCCTCCCCTGCTGGTCTGGTCCCCCCTAACTGCCCTCCCCTGCAAGCCTGGTCCCCCCCAACTGCCCTCCCCTGCAGTTCTGGTCACCCCTAACTGCCCTCCCCTGCAGGCCTGGTCACCCATAACTGCCCTCCCCTGCAGGCCTGGTCCCTCCCAACTGCCCTCCCCTGCTGGTCTGATTGCCACAACTGCCTTCCCCTGCAGGCCATCTTGTGATGGCCATCTTGTGTCCACATGGGGGCGGCCATCATGTGTGTTGGAGTGATGGTCAATTTGCATATTACTCTTTTATTAGATAGGATTTATTAGTCATTGTATTAGGTTTCTTAATTTGCCAAAAACCCACACCTTATGCTATAAGTGCGGTTTTCAATCCAGTTAAAAATCAGAAAGCTCCACGCTGTCTCAAAGGGTAAGATTTCCTTCTTTTTTATGGCCAGGTAGTATCCACTGTGTAAATGTACCAGATTTTTATCCTCTCATCTTCTGCTAGAACCTTGAGCTGGTTCTAAATCTTGGCTATTTATATATATAAAACCCCAATGTGCAAATAGACCGAACGGCGGAACAACCGAACACCTCGTCGCTATCACATGCTCTGACCACCAGGGGGCGTTGGCAGCAGGTGGCAGAGTGTGGAACATGGCGGGCATTGGATGTGGTGGAATGGTAGAACAGGTGAACAGGGGCACCAGACCAAGGTGGGGCACTGGTTACTGTCATCAGGACAAGCCTCTGATGGTTACTGAAAATTCTTTGCTTCTTCACACTGCTGTCTTGCTGCACCTGCTGCAGGCGCCCAGTGCCGTCCCGAATGCTTGGTGCCATTAACGGGTGTGAGTGGCAGCTGCCAGCCCCAATTGTCCCTGAGGGTTTCTCCACCTCCCTCTGCTCCTGAGGGGCGATTGGGGCAGCAGCCACTGCTCACACCGCTGACAGCACCAGCCCCACTCACACCCACTGCTGGCGCCATCCTCAATCACTCCATGCCATCAATAGGTGCGAGTGGGGCCAGCACCATCAGAGCATGGGAGCAGTGGCTGTGGGATTGGAGCTGTGGGATTGGCAGACAGGGGACCAGGAGCTGTGGCAGGATGTGCCGGGCTAGGGTGTGGAGGATGGGCCGAGACCTGCCCCTGTGCACACTGCAGCCTCGTGGCCCACAGTTCCTTTCAAGGTGCATGAATTCATGCACTGGGCCCCTAGTTGTAAATAATGCTGCAATGAACATAAGGATGCTTATATTCTTTTGAATTATTTTTTTGGGTTTCTTAGATATATTCACAGAAGTAGAATTGCTAGGTCATAAATTAGTTCCATTTTTTATTTTTTGAGGAAACTTTATACTGTTTTCCACAGTGGCTGTAACAATCTGCATTCCCACCAATAGTACACGATGGTTTCCTTTTCTGGACCAGGAGAGCATTTTTTCTAAGTAAAAGAAGTCAGTCAGAGAAAGACAAGTACCATATGATTTCACTTATATGTTAAATCTAATGAACAAAAAGAAGTAACAAACAAAATAGAGACACACTCATAGGTAGAGAGCACTCACCCACCATTGTCAATGAATAGAGGGATTGAGTATAAAAGAAAAAAGAGAGAGAAAAAAACTCCTCACAGACAACAGTGTGGTAATTGCTGCGGGGTGGGGGGTGGAGGTGGAAGAGGATATAGGAGCGAAACACAGTGATGAAAGGAGACTTAACTTGGGAAGGTGAACACACAATACAGTGTACAGATGATGTGTTGTAGAGTTGTGCACCTGAAACCTGTATAATTTTGTTAACCAGTGTCACCCCAATAAATGCAATTAAAAAAAAAAGTGGCTCAAATATAATTTGCTGACACACACAAAAATAAATTACTTCCATAAGTGTATCCAAAAAAATAATCAGAGATCGATGACCTTATAGCCATCAAGACTGCTAAGCAATAATCTGAAGATATCATTGGGTATCACTGGTAAAGAGAAGAGATGAAGAAATAGTGAGAAAAAAAGGAAGTAGAAAAAGGCAGAAAGAGAAACAGAAGTAAGGAGAGCTGCCAGGAAGAAAAATAAAGAGTAGATGGGGCCTGGCCAGTGTGGCTCAGTGGTGACCCATGAACCAAGAGGTCGTCAGTTCTATGCCTGGGTTGTGGGCTCAATGCCCATGGGGGGTGTGCAAGAGGCAGATGATAGATGTTTCTCTCTCATCAATGCTTCTATCTCTCTATCCCTTTCCCTTCTGCTCTCTCTAAAATCAATAAAAATATATGTTTGAAAGAGTAGATGGGGAAGGAAGTATTAGGCAGTGCAATAGACACAGATGTAATCCAGCTGGGACACCAGGGTTTCATTAGGATTCTTCCTTATATTAATTCATATTTACCCCTCACCTTCTTCTCTTCTTTTTTAAAAATTTATCTTTATAGTTGAAATTATCACAGATGTTCCTTTTTTCCCCCTTGACCCCTTCTAGCCCACCTCCAGCCCTTGGCCCAGACATTCACCACACTATTATCTGTGTCCATGGGTTATGCTTACATGCATAAAAATTCTTTGGTTAATCTCTTCCCACCCACACACCCAGCCAATCCTTTTCTCTATGATTCATTAGACTGTTCCATGCTTCTATGTCTATGAATTTATTTTGTTCATCAGTTTATTTTGTTCTTTAGATTCCACATATGAATGGGATCATGTGATATTTGCATTTCTCTGGCTTCTCCAGGTCCCTCCATACATTTACACCATGGAATATTATGCAGCATTAAAAAAGAAGGATCACCCTTCTCTTCTTAAGTCCACATTTGTCAAGATGTCAGTTCATATATTTCTAGTATTATCTACCATATATATTTCCATCAGGTCATTTTTATAAATGGTTAACTTTGTACTCGCTGTGTAACTCAGAATCTACCATTTCTTCTACTTACTGACAACTCTATTTTATGTACGGTTTCCTGCTTGTAATTTATCCATCATTGTACTTTGTACTCCACTCCTTATTTCTGACATCCAATAAAATGGCAGTATCATGAGAGCTCCAGGTTGAACTTTCATGCCTCCTGTTAATATAGATAATTTTTCATCTACATGGCCTATCTTGACCCAGTATGATTTATACGTTTCCAATTGTTGTTTTCTCATTTAAAAACAATATCCTTGTTTCACAATACTTATAACAGTAAAAATATGTACTTAATTTTATTACTGCAATAGTATGAGAATATATATACATGTTTTTGTTGTTTTTTAAAAAGAAACTATAAAATTGGCAATTTATTAAATTTTTAATGTTTAAAATTTATTTCAACAGTTAAGTAAAACAAAGTTATATGGTTTTACTCTGACATTCTATGTCTGATTAAAGTATTTTAAAAAATTCTTTATTGTTCAAAGTATTACATATGAATCCTTTTTCCTCCATTGACCTCACCCCACACCTTCCCACCCCCCAGCACATGCCCTCACCCCCCGCTACTGAATGTGTCCACAAAAATCTTAGAATAATTCATAGGCAGCAAAATATCAGATATATGTCATAGCAATATTTTTACTGATACAGCTTCTAGGACAAAAGAAACTAAGGAGAAAAAAACCAATGGACTACATCAAAATAAAAAGCTTCTGCATAGCAAAAGAAACCATCAACAAAACAAGAAAGCCCACTGCATGGGAGAACATATTAGTCAATGTTATCTCCGATAAGGGTTTAATCTCCAACATTTACAGGGAACTCATACAATTTAACAAAAGGAAGATAAATAACCCAATCAAAAAATGGGCAATGGACCTAAATAGATACTTTTCGAAAGAGGACATACAGAAGGCCAAGAGACATATGAAAACATGCTCAAAGTCACTAATCATCTGAGAGATTCAAATCAAAATGACAATGAGGTACCATCTCACACCTGCGAGAATGGCTATCATCAACAAATCAACAAGTGCTGGCGAGGATGCACTGCTGGTGGGAATGCAGACTGGTGCAGCCACTGTGGAAAACAGTATGGAGTTTCCTCAAAAAATTAAAAATGGATCTCCTATTTGATCCAGTAATCCCACTTCTAGGAATATATCCCAAGAAACCAGAAGTCTTAAAATATATATATTATTCTTTAAAGTATTACATATGTCTCCCTTTTCCCCCATTGACCCCTCTCCAGCCACCCCCACACCCTAGGACATGCCCCCACTGCCCCAGTGTCCATGTCCATTAGATATGCTTATATGCATACATACAAGTCCTTTGGTTGATCTCTTACCACCCCCGCCCCCCCTCCACACACACATACACCCTCCCCTGCCTTCCCTCTGAGATTTGACGGTCTGTTCGATGCTTCTCTGTATCCAGATCTACTTTTGTTCATCAATTGATGTTGTTCACTTATGAGTGAAATAATGTGATATTTATCTTTCTCTGCCTGGCTTATTTCACTTAGCATAATGCTCACCAGGTCCATCCATGCTGTTTGCAAATGGTAAGAGTCCTTTCTTTCTTACAGCAGAGTAGTATTCCACTGTGTAGATGTACCACAGTTTTTTAATTCACTCATCTGCTGATGGGCACTTAGGCTGTTTCCAAATCTTAGCTATTGTAAATTGTGATGCTATGAACATAGGGGTGGATATATCTTTTCTGATTGGTGTTTCTGATTTCTTGGGATATATTCCTAGAAGTGGGATTACTGGGTCAAATATGAGTTCCATTTTTAATTTTTTGAGGAAACTTCATACTATTTTTCACAGTGGTTGCACTAGTCTGCATTTCCACCAGTAGTGCACGAGGGTTCCTTTTTGTCCACATCCTCTCTAGCACTTGTCATTTGTTGATTTGTTAATGATAGCCATTCTGACAGGTGTGAGATAGTATCTCATGGTCATTTTCATTTGCGTCTCTCGGATGACTAGTGACTTTGAGCATGCTTTCATATGTCTCTTGGCCTTCTGTATTTCCCCTTTCAAAAAGTTTCCATTTAGGTCCTTTGCCCATTTTGATTGGATTATTTATCTTCCTTTTTTAAAGTTGTATGATCTCCTTGTAAACGTTGGAGATTAAACCCTTATTGGAGATAACATTGGCAAATACGTTCCCCCATGCAGTGGGCTTTCTTGTTGTTTTGTGGATGGTTTCTTTTCCTGTGCAGAAGCTTTTTGTTTTGATGTAGTCCCATTTGTTTATTTTCTCCTTAGTTTCCATTGTCTTAGGACAGTGGTTGGCAAACTCATGAGTCAACAGAGCCAAATATCAACAGTACAACCATTAAAATTTCTTTTGAGAGCCAAATTTTTTAAACTTAAACTTCTTCTAATGCCACTGCTTCAAAATAAACTCGCCCAGGCCGTGGTATTTTGTGGAAGAGCCACACTCAAGGGACCAAAGAGCCACATGTGGCTCGCGAGCCGCAGTTTGCCAACCACAGTCTTAGTAGCTGTATCAGTAAAGATGTTGCTACAACATATGTCTGATATTTTGCTGCCTGTGGATTCTTTTAAGATTTATATGGTCTCCCATCTTACGTTTAAGTCCTTTATTCATTTTTTTGTGTGTGTGTGTATGGTGTGAGTTGTTAGTCTAGTTTCTTTCTTTCTTCCTTTCTTTCTTCCTTCTTTCTTTCTTTCTTTCTTTCTTTCTTTCTTTCTTTCTTTCTTTCTTTCTTTCTTTCTTTCTTTTTGCATGTATCTGACCAAATTTCCCAGCACCATTTATTGAAGAGACTGTATTGACTCCACTGTATGTTCTTGCCTCCTTTGTCAAATATTAATTGAGCATAGTGGCTTCAGTCAATTTCTGGGTTCTCTGTTCTGTTCCATTGGTCTATATGTCTGTTCTTGTGCCAGTACCAAACAGTTTTGAGAACAGTGGCTTTGTAGTATAGCTTGATATCTGGTATTGAAATCCCTCCTACTTTGTTCTTTTTTCTCAAGATTGCTGCAGCTATTTGGGGTCTTTTTATTTTATTTTATTCCAGATGAATTTTTGGAGAGTTTGCTCTAGGACTGTGAAATATGCTGTTGATATTTTAATTGGGATTGCATTGAATCTATAGATTGTTTTGGGTAGTATGGACATTTTAATGATGTTGATTCTACCAATCCATGAACACAGTATATATTTTCATTTGTTTATGTCTTCCTCTAACTATTTTTCAACATCCTATAGTTTTCCGAGTATAGGTCTTTTACATCCTTAGTAAATTTATTCCTAGGTATCTTAATTTTTTCGTTGGAATGGTAAATGGGATTGATTTTTAATTTCTCTTTCCGTGAGTTCATTATTGGTGTATAAAAAAAAACACATAGATTTTTGCATCTTAATTTTGTGTCCTGCTACATTGCCAAATTCACTTATTAAGTCTAATAGTTTTTTGATGGAGTCTTTAGGGTTTTCTATGTACAATATCATGTCATATGTGAGTAATGACTCTTTTACTTCTTTTCCGAGTTGGATGCCTTTTATTTCTTCTTCTTGTCTAATTGCTATGGCTAGCACTTCCAGTACTGTGTTGAACAGGAGTGGTGAGAGTGGGCATCCCTGTCTTGTTCCTGTTCTTAGTGGAAATGGCTTTAGTTTTTGCTCATTGAGTATGATGTTAGCTGTAGCTTTGTCATATAAAGTTATTATTATGTTGAGGTATGTTTCCTCTATTCCCATGTTGTTAAGGGTTTTTATTAAGAAAGGGTGTTGGATTTTGTCCAATGCTTTTTCTGCATCAATTGATATGATTATGTGAGTTTTGTCTCTCAGTTTGTTTAAGTGATTTGTAGATATTGTACCACCCTTGCATTCCTAAAACAAACCTAACTTAGTCATGGTGTATGATCCTTCTAGAGCAGTGGTTCTCAACCTTCCTAATGTCGTGACCCTTTAATACAGTTCCTCATGTTGTAGTGACCCTCAACCATAAAACTATTTTTGTTGCTACTTCGTAACTGTCATTTTGCTACTCTTATGAATTGTAATGTAAATATCTGTGTTTTCCGATGGTCTTAGGAGACCGCTGTGAAAGGGGTCATGACCCACAGGTTGAGAACCATTGTCAGGGGTTGCCTAAGACCATCAGAAAACACAGATATTTACATTATGATTCATAAAAGTAGAAAATTTACAGGTATGAAGTAGCAACGAAAATAATTTTATGGTTGGGGGTCACCACAATATGAGGAACTGTATTAAAGGGTTGCGGCATTAGGAAGGTTGAGAACCACTGTTCTAATGTAATGCTGGATCTGATTTGCTAGAATATTATTTAGGATTTTAGCATCTATGTTCATTAGGGATATTTACCTGTAATTCTCTTTCTTTGTAGTGTCTTTATCTGATTTTGTGATTAGGGTAACGCTGGCTTCATACAAAGAGTTTGGAAGTGTGCCTTCCTCTTGAATATTTTAGAATAGTCTGAGGAGTATAGCGTTTAGTTGTTCTTTGAACGTTTGGGAAAAGATCCCTGTAAAGCCATTTGGTCCAGGGCTTTTTTTTGCAAGAAGTTTTTTGATGACCACTTCAATTTCTTCCATAGTTATCATCCTATTCAGATTTTTTTATTCTTCCTGATTGAGTTTTGGAAAGTCATATTTTTCTAGGAATATGTCCATTTCTTCTAGGTTGTCTAGTTTGTTGGAATAGAGTTGTTTATCCTTTCAAAGAACCAGCTCTTGATTTCACTGATTTTTTGTATTGGTTTTATTTTTTTTGTCTCTATGTCATTTATTTCTGCTTTGATCTTTATTATTTCCTTCCTACTGCTCACTCTGAGCTTCTCTTATTGCTCTCTTTCTAATTCTTTAAGTTGTAGAGTTAGATAATTTATTACCAGTTTTTCTTAATTTTTGAGGTAGGCCTGTAATACTATGAACTTCACTCTCAGGACTGCTTTCACTATGTCCCATAAATTTTGGACTGTTGTGTTTTCATTGTCATTTGTTTCCAGGACGTTTTTTATTTCTTCTTTGATCTCTTTGGTAACCCAATAATTGTTCAATAGCATGCTATTTATCCTCCATGTGTTTGAATTTTTTATTTTTTTATTGTAGTTGGTTTCTAATATTATGCCATTGTGATCTGAGAAGATGCTTGATATTATTTCAATCTTCTTGAATTTTAAGAGACTTTTCCTGTGACCCAATATGTGGTCTATCTTTGAAAATGTCCCATGTACACTTGAGAAGAATGTATATTCTGTAGCTTTGGGGTGAAATATTCTGAAGATGTCAATTAAATCTATCTGATCTAGTAAGTTGTTTAGGATTGCTGTTTTTGTTGATTTTTTTGTCTAGAGGATTTATCCAGTAATGTCAGCGGGGTATTAAAGTTCCCTACTATGATTGCATTGCTGTTGACCTCTCCACTGATATTTTTCAGAAGTTTTTTTTTTTTTTATGTATTTGGGTGCTCCTGCATTGGCTTCCTATATGTTTACCAGAGTTATAGCTTCTTGCTGTATCGATCTCTTTAATATTATGAAGTGGACTTCCTTGTCTCTTGTTATGGTCTTCACTATCAGGTCTATTTTGTAATATATATGAATTGCTACCCCAGCTTTTTTTTTTTTTTCATTTCCATTTGCCTGAAAGATATTTTTCTATCCTTTCACTTTCAGTCAGTGTGAGCCATTTGTTTTGAGGTGGGTCTCTTGTACACCACATATATATATAGGTCATGTTTTCTTATCTATCCAGCCACCCAATGTCTTTTGATAGGAGCATTGTATCCACTTACGTTTAAGGTTATTTTTGATAGGTACTTGTTTGTAGCCATTTTTATTATTTGTGTCTCTGTTTCTTCTTCCCTTTCTATTTATTCTTTTTACAACAGTCTCTTTAGCAATTCTTGCATTGCTGGCTTGGTAGTGGTAAACTCTCAAAGCCCTTTTTAGTCTGTGAAGCTCCTGATTTACCCTTCAAATTGGAATGTTAGCCTTGCTGGATAGAGTATTCTTGGATTCAGTCTCTTGCTTTGCATCACTTTGTATACTTCATTCCATTCCCTTCTAGCTTGATGTGTTTGTGTTGAGAAATCATTTGATAATCTAATGGGAGATCCCTTGTAGGTTACTCTGTGTCTCTATTTCAGCCTTTAAGATTCTCTCTTTGTCGCTAACATTTGCCATTGTATTTACAATGTGTCTTGGTGTGGGTCTTTTGGGTTCATCTTGTTTGAGACTCTTTGTACTTGTGTGACTTTTTTCTTCCCCAAATAAGGGAAGTTTTCTGTCTTTATTTCTTCAAATAAGTTTTCTAATCCTTGCTCCTCTTCTTATCCTTCTGTAACCCCTATTATACATATGTTACTTCATTTCATGTTGTCCCATTTTACTTTGTTTTATGTTGTCCCAAACTTCCCTTAGGCTCTCCTCCTGCTTTGTAATATTTTTCTTCAATTGTTCTTCAGATTGGGTTTGTTTCTCTGCCCTGTCTTTTAACTCACTAATTCAGTCCTCCGCTTTTTCTAGTCTACTGTTGAAACATTCCATTGTGGTTTTTTACTGTAGCTATATTATTTTTTATTTCCTCTTGATTCTTACATAAGTTGTTGATTTTCTTATCCATCCTGTTTATGAACTGTATGACCCTTACTCTGAATTCTTTTTCTGACATAGTGCATTCCTCTGTTTCCTTTAGTTTCTTTTCAGGCTATTCCTCCTTTTCTTTCTGTTGTGGGTTGTTTCTTTGTCTCCCCATTTTGCTATCACTGAAGGTTCCAGGCACCAAGTTGCATGGGGACTTTGGCTGAAGCAGAGGGTTTGGCAGGAGGGTCATGCACCCTGAGAGTCACTGGAGGGCCCAGGCACTGGCATGTGCAGTGCCCATGGCTGAAGAAGCGCATTCCTGGAGAATTACTGTAGAGCCCAGGCACCAAGATGTGTGGGGCCTGTGCCATGGCAGCAAATCAGGGGGAGGGTCATGCACTCCAGGACTCACAGGAGACTGTGGCTGGGAAAGCTGAAGTCCCAGTGTACGTGGGTCTGCAATTGTGGTAGCAGGTCTTTGGCTGAAGTGGCTTTCAGGTACTGGGTGGTGTCTGTGGCCAGTCTGGATGGTGGTGAGGCTGGGCTCCTAGTGACAGCAGCTTTTCCCTTCAAGACGGCGTGGTTTCTGTGTCAGCGCCAGCCACCCACAAGTGCTTACAGTGGTAGCCGGTGCTCCCTGTCTAAGAGAGTCCAGTCCACCAGCCCCCCAAAATTCTGCAGTATCTAACTATCCTTCACTCACACACATACCTCACACGTCCACACACTCCCTTTTCACCCACTCACTCACACTCTCTCCCTCACTGTTGTCCTGCTGGCCACCATCTGGACTCTCCCCAAAGCCACTTTATGATCTTTCCCCTTAAATCAACTCATCTCAGTCTTACTACAAACTAAGGTCCTACATAATCTAACTATATCTCCTTGCAATTGCCTCCTTGCTCACTGGGTTTAAAACCATTACACTTGCCTCCTTATTGTTAATCCAAAATATTAAGTATTTATTTTTAAATACTAAAGACCCGATGCACGAAGATTCGTGCATGAGCAGGCCTTCCTTCCCCTGGCTGCCGGCATCACCTTCGCTCTGGCTGGAGCTGCCTTTCCGCCTTCCCATGCTGCCCAGTGTCCCACCCTGCCCCCAGTCACTCAGAGCTTGTGTATGCAAATTACCCACCATCTTTGTTGGGTTAATTTGCATACTCACTCCTGATTGGCTGGTGGGCATCGCAAAGGTATGGTCAATTTGCATCTTACTCTTTTATTAGTGTAGAATTTTATTGATTTTAGAGAGAAAGGGAGAGGAAGTGAGAGATAGAAACCTTAATGATGAGAGAGAATCATTGATTGGCTGCCTCCTGCAAGCCCCACACTGGGGATCGAGCCTGCTACCCAGGCATATGGCCTGACCTGGAATTGAACCATGACTTCCTTATTCATAGGTTGACACTCAACCACTGAGCCATGTCAGCCAGCCCAAAATGTTAAGTATTTTTATTCTCAAGAGCTATGGTCATGTTTTCTCAGTGTGGAATGCTCCAACTCCAGATATCCAAATGTATCATTCTCTCACTGTTTCTGATTTCTGCTCAAATGTCAACTTTTAAGTGAGGCTTTCCCTAGCCACTTTATTTTATTTCAATTTACATCACTTCCACAACCCCAACTTTCCCTAATCTCCTTCCCTGCTTTATTTTTGTTTAACACATCTGACATTCTATGCACTTAAAAAATTTTTATTTGTTGATTATTTATGTGTCCCTCAATTAGATAGTAAGCTTCATGAAGGCCAGATATTAAATGAATAGAGAATTGAAGGACATGAGGAAGGGAGTCATGAGAGTTTCTATCTGGAAGGCATTCTGGGCAAGGGGAGCAGGGTGACACTATGTGACATGTTTTAAAAGGGTCACATTAGCCACAATGGGAAAGGGTAGAAGCAGGGGGACAATAGAAAGCTATTACAGCCTTCTGACTTCAATTCCAACATGTGAAGAGCTTAGTCGTTGTCACTGCCATCCTTAGAGAAAGGAATGGAGCTGAGAAAACTGGAGATAAGTGATTATTCCTAGACCAACCAGAGAACTGAGGTCATAGGGCAAGCCACTGCCCCCCGCCCCCAAACTGGAGAGACAATTGAACTTGGAGAATAACATTCCAGATCAGTTTACCTGGACAGAAGCTGCTGGAGTTAGCAATTGGTAGGAACACTTAAATGGTGATTGGATAATTACTGGAGGCTGAACATAGACCAGATTGAGAATTTTATAAACCCTGGGTTGCAGTATTGCGGTGGGGGGCACACTTTAATTTTACCCACAGGTGTCCCACTAGGTTTTCATGGTGAAGACTAGTGGAAAATCCCTCATGCTTTGGTCAGGGGATAGGAAAAGTAACCATATTGAAATGTGACCAGAGGAAAATAATCAGTTTGAAATGCCCAGAGTGTTCTGTTCTCAGTAACAAAGATCTGCCCTCAAGGGAAACTATTTACTTTACCACAGTCTTATCTGACTTGGGGAAAGGCAATTAGACAATTCCAGGTCCCTCTAGTCTTCCTTTATTCAGATATAAGTAGTGAAAACAGGCTAAGAAATGCTTCTGAATGTCACAGCCTAAAGACTCATGATCACTAACAAAATGATATCTAATAACAAGATTATAGAACACTACCCTTCTTCAATATCTTCCTGTCACAGCAACAAGCCTGTGGTATAATAACAGTGGATTCAATCTTACAAACTCTATTTTAGGAGCCTCCAGGAAAATCCAAAGATGATATGAGAGGTTAAAACAAGGACATATGAGTACATTTTAGCTGCTGAGACCAAAACCACAGTGAAGAGTAAATATAACCTAACTCCAGATAAATATAATACCATATCCATTTTTAAGAAAAAGTTATAAGGCATACTAGGAAGCAAGCAAGAAAAAAATTCTGAAAGACAAACAATGTATTTGAACCAGACTAAGATAAAGCAGAGATTTTGGAATTATTAGATAGGAATTTTTAAAATTCATTATTAATATATTAAAGCTTCAAAAGGAAAAAGTGGATAACATGCAAGAATAAATGAGATGGGTAATGTAACCAGAGAGATGGACACTCTAAGACAGTGTCAAAATAAAACTCTAGAAACCAAAACACTGTAACAGAAATGAAGAACACCTTTAATGGGCTTATTATCGGACTGAACATGGCTGAGGAAAGAATCAGAACTGCAAAATATGTCAACAGAAACATCACAAATTTAAATGCAAAGAGAAAAAATAATTAAAAACCCAGAACATAATACCAAAGAACTATGGGACAATTACAAGAGGTGTGACATACCTTATGTGTAATGGGAATACTAGAAAAGAAGAAATATTTGAAGTAATAATGGCTGAATGTTTTCCAAAATTAATGTCAGACACTGAAACTAGGGGCCCTTGTGATTTTTGTTAAATTTAGCTTCACATTCTAGCTCTAGAAAGTATGTCTCTCTCTCCTTTTATCCCTCAGAGACCTAGCTTTAACTCCCATAATCAGCAACCTCTGATGCAGCAGAAGACAGTAGTCTGGACCTGACTAATGGTCACATGGTCCAGACCTCAGGCAAGCTAAGGATAACATTTTGACCTAGTTTATGTTCCACTTTCTGAGGCCTAAGGTTAAAGAACCCACCTAACTACCTCCCCAGGAAACCAGACAGTGGGACACCGGAATTGACTTCAGGAATGTGCTTAAGACCTGAAGGGAATAATTTACTGCCTTTACCTCACCTCCTATCAAACAGCTCCGGGCACAACCCTGAACCCCTAACCCACGGTGTCTTGTGACTTTGGCCTATACAATCTATAATTTACATTCCATTGGGGGGAGTTCTGCTTTTGAGCATTAGCTTCTTATTCTCCTGGATGATACAATTCATCAATAAAATAGCTTATATTTCTCCACTGCAATTTTTGGTGTCTAGTATTTGGCTCTACTAGCACTGGGTGGACAAACTCTTTTTGTTTTGTAACAACACCAAACCATTAGTCAGGAACCTCAGAGAGCACTAAGCAGGATAAATATCAAAAGCTCTACCTCTAGGTATATCATATTCAAATTGCAGAAAACCAAAGATAAAGAGAACCCATTGAAAGAAGCTTGTGGGGTGGGAGGAGAAATGTATTACAGTAATCAAACGGAGATTTTGATGACTCAGACTAGAGTGGTGTCAGTGGAGTTAGAGAAAAGTGGTTGGATTTGGGTTATATTTTGAAGATAAAGTTGACATAATTTCCTGATGGATTGGAAATAGGATGCAAGAATAGTAGAGGTGAGGAGCACGACATATTTATAGCATCTAGCATGGGACAAACCAGGAATTCTTCTTAAATTTAGTCATCTCAATTACTTTCACGTATTATTACAGACCTTTAACACAGTAATAATTTTCACAAGGTGAAATTGAAGTTATATATATATAAAAGCCTAAGTGACCGTTTGACCAGTAGCTATGATGTGCACTGACCACCAGGGGCCAGCCGCTCAATGCACAGGCATGGAAACATGGAACAGACTGATGAATCTCAGAGGGAAAGGGGGAGGGTGGAGGGTGGGAAGAGATTAACCAAAGATCTTATATGCATTCTAGAGGCCAGTGCATGGATTCGTGCTCTGGTGGGGTCCCTCGGCCTGGCCTACGGGCATCGGGCTGAATCCATGCACTGGGCCTCCAACATCCCCCAAAGGGTCCTGGATTGTGAGAGGGCACAAGCCAGGCCAAGGGACCACACCAGTGCATGAATCCTTGTACCGGGCCTCTAGTTATGTAATACATCTTCAACTTCTTGGCCCTTGCCATTGAGCCTTCATATATAAACTTCTCTGCATTGATTTCCATCCTTAACTCCTTCATTCCTATCTCAGTGGATGAGGTATTTCCCATATCTTAACAAATCCCATTATTCCATTTATGTTACAGATCCCATCCTCTTCTACTTCTTTATGGTCCCTCTTCCTTGACTGTTCTCTCTCTCCTGAATCTGCAAACTCTTCTGTTGCTTCCTTCCTTATCAGCATTTAAACATAGTCAAGCCTTTTCAGAGAGGGAAGGAGAGGAAGAGATAGGGAGGGACAGAAGGAGGTAGGCAGGGAGGGAGAGAGACCTCCATCAGCTCATTGTCCCTCAGTCATGACTATTCCTCTCCTCTTCTTCATGGTACAGCTAGTTGGAAGAGTAATATTTAATCACGGCTTTTAGTCCACTTATCCACTCCTCAGTCTACTGCAGTCAGTATAATTCCATTCCCTTCATTCCACTGAAATTGAAACTGTACTCAGTAAGGTTATATATAACCTATTTGTTGCTAAATCCAGTAGGTACTTTCCGATATTTATCTATGTGAACCTTTGGAGCCTTTGACTGGTGGCCACTCCCTTCTAGAAACTCTGCTCCCTTGGCTTATGTGACATAACTATCTTCTTGACTTTCCCCACAGCTCTATAGACAGCTTTTTTCAGTCTTCTTCGGGTGTTTTTCTTCTTAAATTTAGTTTATATACATTGGTACTTTTTAGAATTCTGTCATTTGGGTTCTGATACTCTCACATTTTGTTCTACATTTAGTAACCTCACTGTGATTTTTATCATCAATTACCACCTCTCTTTAAGTAAGCCTAAATCAATGTCCAGCCCAGATGTCCAACTGCTAACTAAATATCTCTGCATGGAAATTTCAAATACACTTCAAATTTGATATGAGTGAACCAAGTTTTCCTCCT
Source organism: Eptesicus fuscus (assembly GCF_027574615.1). Taxonomy (NCBI): domain Eukaryota; kingdom Metazoa; phylum Chordata; class Mammalia; order Chiroptera; family Vespertilionidae; genus Eptesicus; species Eptesicus fuscus. Next base: position 31,369,669 of record NC_072473.1, read on the forward strand.
CATCTGTTCCTTCCCTCCCTATATATAATGTCTCATTAAGCTGCACTCTCATCCATTCATTCATACTATCTCACCCATCCTCACATATAGTCAGTCACCAAGTCACTTCTACCTCCTAAATAATTTTTGAATGTGTTCCTTTTTTCTTCCCTATCTCCACAGCTAGATTTCAGAGCCTCACCTTTAAAATCTAGATTAAAGTAACAACCTCTCAACTGGTTTTGTCTCTTTACCCTTCTTATTATAATTATCTATAAAACATAAATCTATGAACATTTTCCCCCAAACACTACACATGTGCACATTCCATCTTGCACACAATGTCAAGAAATTCACTGACTCATGCACCTTGAACCTACATGAAGCATGTAGAGGCAAAGACATTGTTACTGTTAGCAAAGAATGGGGGCAGTCCCCAAAAATGTTTTAATGGGGTTTCATCTGTTTTCATTTCCCAAAATTGACCTTGTAGTATACAAGAATAATACAACAACTTTAAAAACATGAACTGATAATTAAGAAAAAATAAACACTATAAATATTTTTCACACAAAAAACATAAATCTTAATATGTTCTGATTAAATTCCTTTGATGGCTCTCAATAACTTAGGATAAAGCCAAACTCCTTAGCAAAGCTGTACTAAGTTCTTTCAAAACCTGGCACCTGCCTACCTCTTCACTTTCATCGATTGCTACGCCTTCCTTCATACTCTAAGCATTAAACAAGATGCATATTTCTGGAATTTTCCTTGCTTTTTGTTATCTCCAGACTTTCATAAAAGCTTCTTCCACTACTTGGAATATATCCCTCTCTCCTTTAATATAATAACTCACAATTCTCACCTATAGCTCAGGTCAGACTGTCATCTTCCCCTGTGCTTTACTTGACTCTTCAGTTTAAAACAGATAATATTTTGCCCTGCTCCTATCATCTATCATGTATGTATGTATGTATATGTCTAATTATTTATGTTTGTCTCTCCAACATTACTGAAATCTTTGAGAGCAGAGATTTATTTTATTCATCTTTGTCTCCTCAGAGCCTGACATAGCTGCCTGGCACATAGTAGAGGATCAAGAAATGTTTTATGAATGGATGCTTAACTGAATGAATGCTTTTTCTCCTTCTTCAATCTAATCTCCAAATTTCTAAATTCTCCTCCATTTATTCCTTCTCTTTTTTATGAGTCAAATATTTCTCTTTTTTGGTTTAATGTGCCTTAAAGACTTCTGTCTTGAAGCTTTCCATTGGCAGAAAACTTAAAAGAATGTGTGCATGTACACATACACACATATAAACACATATAATTTGTAAGAAGTGTTATGTTATTATTAATGGAATAGAGCACTCATTAATTGGAGTTTATATACTTTGGGAGATTTAGTTCTGAGCACAGAAGAAATATTCTGGTCCTGGTGCAAAATTATTTTATTTTATTTACTTCAAGAGTTCCTTAAAACATGTTTCTTTCAGTTTATTTTGGTATAATGCAAAGAAAGTAATTTCTTTTTTCCTATATAAGGTAATATAAGTATAGCATTTGATCTATCATCATTTATAAGTACAGAACACAGGGGTAATTAAAATCATTTATTCTTGGAAAAGAGTTATAAGCTACTAAGTAGCAACACAAGGCAATGGTATAAAATAACTTACTTCATGGCATGGTAATCATTTGGGTTGAAAAAAAATCCAGTAACACTTTAGATTTTTTTCCTAGTATCAGATTTCAGTTATTTGCCAACAGGATATGGAGGAAATTAAGATAATTAAATTACAAAATGTTAAAACTTTTTTACAAGAGGAGAGAATGAAGTTCAGAGAAATAAATACCTTCCCCCAGATCATATAATTTAGGGGCTAATCTAAACTAGCATTTCTTTGTTCTCAGGTGTGATACTATGAATAATAATAAAACCTACATTTCGAGTTTAAAAAGAACTTTCAGACACTAACTTCTTTGATCTGCAAAACCATCTTTGAGGTAAGGCAAATTTTATCCCCAATTTATAGGTGAGAAAGCAGGGGTGAGGTGAGGTGAGGTGAGGGGGACAGGGATCAGAGAAGTTAAATAACCTGAAATGTTATAACTTGTAAAGATTTAGAGCTGGGACTAGGATTCAAGTGTTTTGGCTCTAAATCACATATTAAATCACAATAAACTATATTGAATCGGGATCAGCAAGTTAGTAACAAAAATAAATTGTTTTTTTTTTAATTTTCCTTTTATCTTCTCCTTTTTTGTAAAATACCTAACTAAAGAATTATAAAATGGCAGACTTTGAGGAAGTTGAGTTGATAAATTAAAATATTCCCTGAGTCTTGGGGAGGGGAGGAAATAGATCAACCAAAGGACTTGTATGCATGCATATAAGCACACCAATGGACACAAGACACTGGGGGGGGTGGGATGAGGGCATGGGACAGGGGGTAGGGGAAGCTGGGGGAAGGTCAATGGGGAAAAAAGGATATATATGTACTAATATATGTAATACTTTAAACAATAAAAATATTTAAAAATAAAGTTTTATTTTTTTACCTATAAAAATAAAATAAAATAAAATATTCCCTGAGTCAGTTTTCCAATGCTTCAAAATAACTGGACTTTGATTAATGACCCATTAACTATGAGTCATTTAACTATGGTGAATACGTTTCCTATAATAGCATATACTGGCTTAACCAAAACAGTAGGGTGATGTTTGTAATGAAAGTGATAAAGGTCATCATTGGGTATTTCAATCCCTGGAGGTTTGTTCAAATCTCAGTGGTTTATTATTTACCTAGCCCTGTGTTAAGCATTTTGAGGGCTATAGAACTCAGATAAACCTGGTCATTGTTCCTTGAGTATTTTACATCCAGGTTGGATTTTTCAAATCAATAAGAATAAAACAATTACACAAAAGCAATTACAAACGTGGTATAGCTTATATGTGCTGAAGGAATTCACAAAAAAGAAAATCAGTAAGGCCAGAGTAGCAGGATTGTGACTCATTATATTGAGAACAGCAGTATAGAATAGTGGTTAAAAGCCTAGACTCTGGAGCTAGGATGCCTGAATTTAAATCCCAGTTCTACAACTTACTGTGTAACTTTGGACAAATTAAAATATTTTTTTAATTTGTTACTTAATATCTCCTGAGCCTCAGGGTCCTCACCTGTGAAATGAAGATTATAATATTACCCATATCATAGGCTTATTGGGAATATTAAATGAATTTATATGTTGATAATGTTCAGGAAAGTTCTAGCTACCTAATACTATATATGTGAATAAAAGATAAAATAATGTATATTTTGGATACATGGGACAGGTAGAGTATATGGGTAAGGCCTGAAGCTAGAGAGACCAAATGAGAAGCTGGTGCATTAATCCAGATGGGGTGGGTGGGATAGATATAAAATTCAAAGAAATTATGGGCTCCTTTAGTGATGGACTGGTTAATAATGAAGGGAAGAGAGAACCTGAAATCTATTGTACATATGGATCAATCCTCAAAATAACTCTTGAGAAGCTAGGTCAATTCAGGGACCTTTGAGATCATTTAGGGTTTACTGGGTCTGTAATGAAACAGGCACAAAACTTTTTTTGGCCTTGGAGAAATCTTCTGGACCAGCAGTAATGCTGATTATTAGTGAGTTACATCACTGGTCAGGCTAATCTTTTCCTTTGGAGTTCACTAAATACCTTGAGCAGGCAGTTCACAATAACAAAAAATAGACATTGAAATTTAAAGCATTGTTTAGCAATGAATCACATATTGGGTGAGGTCTTCAATGGAATGATTCAAGAATGAATGACTTGATTGTATAAGGACAGTTTTATTACTGCAAGTTTTATGGCATTGAAAAGTTAAGAAAAAAGTAAAGTTAAAGTTTGCTAATAGAAAGACTTTGAAAGTATTTGAAAGCCTTTGTCTATAAAATTTACATATTTTATATGTATATATTTATAATATAAATATTTTAATTGTATATATTTTTATTTGAAATCTTGATAGTATGTGTTGTGATACTACAGAATTTTGAGTAAGCAAATTCCAATGGGTCCATTATAGGTAAGTTCTTAATCTTAGAGATAAGTTCTCATTTGTGCAAAGTTCAAAAGTGATATCTGCTATTTACATAAGCCAGTGGACAGTTCTCCTTTCTTTTTTATCTCCCTACACACACACACACACACACACACACACACACACACACACACACGCACACTTCTCTATGCTTTTCTACCTTCAAGTGGAAGAAAAAAAACACATGCTTCAGGTTAAAAAAAAATACAGGACTCTTTTTGCTTTTGCCTTTACTTTTTGCCTGGCCCAAACCTACTCAATTTTTAAAAAAATATTTTTATTGATTTCAGAGAGGAAGGGAGAGGGAGTGAGAGATAGAAACATCAACAATGAGAGAGAATCATCAACTGGCCACCTCCTGCATACCCCCACAATAGGGATCGAGCCCACAACCCAGGCATGTGCCCTGACGGGGAATCGAACTGTGACCTCCTGGTTCATAGGTTGACGCTCAACCACTGAGCCACACTGGCCAAGCCCTACTCAATTTAATTGTCACTTCCCAAGGAAAGTACCCATCTCTCCACATTAAAAGCAACACCAACAAATTAGATACCCCTATGATACTTTCTGATAGCTCCCTGTGGTTCTTCTTCATGGTACTTTTCACACCTTTTTCTCTAGACAGATCATATAATGTCTGTCTTGCCCACTACACTCTACCTCCATAAGGGAAAGGACCATGCTGGCTGTGCACCCGTGTATTCCCAGTGTATAAAGTGATGTCTGGCACATGGTTGCTCTCTACATTTGTTTTATGAACAAAATGGAGAAGGAAGCTGGCATTTACTGCATACCTATCCCAATGCTAGACACTGTAAACATAAACTCACATTTGTTCTTTACCACAGTTTTGTGAGGAAGGTATAAAGTAGCACACTTTAAAGAGGACTAAACTGAAGTTCAGACAGACTAACTCTTGTTATGTCACAAAATTATTAAATGGCAGTGCATAGATTCAGACTGGACTGTTTTACTTCAAAGCCAGTGCTCTTCACTCTACTTCATTGCTTCTTTTTTTTCAATTGAGATATAATGTATAGCATTGTGTAAGTTATATATTGCAATATGATCACTATAGTTAGCTAACATCTCCATCACATAACAATCATTTCTTTTTTGTGTTGAGAACAGTTAAGATCTAGTCTCTTAGCAACTTTGAAATTTGTAATACAATAATTTAAACTATAATCACTATGTTGTACATTAGATCACCAGAAATTATTTATCTACTAGCTGTAAGTTTTTACTATTAAACAATATCTTCCCAATTCTCCCATCTCACCCTTTCCACATTGCTTCAATATCTGTTTAGTATGACTTCTCCAGTAAGTCAGTAATGCAAGGGATGTACCTGGACCATATTTAAAAGGCTCAGAATAAAAGAATAAGGCAAATATTTGAAGCTAAATATATCCACTTCAATCCCAAAAAATCTGAATTTCAGATAGAAAGTTGTATTATAAACAACTAACCAAATGCATTTTTGTAGTGTAGCATATTAAAAATCAATAGCACAACCCTTGACTTTTTAAAACAATTATTTAATTTGGAGGAATTTTTTTTTTAATTCAAAGGTAACATATACTTCTAATTTTTTTTGGGAAAAATACCAAATTATATAAAGTAAAAAGGAAAATCTTTTACCCTCCCTTGCAATACCCTTCTCAGTCAGTAACAAGATTTATCAATTTGCTGTGTTGTGAACATGCCTTATTGGTTCCTGAAAAATCACCTGCAATTTCCATTAAAAAGACTGTCATGAGAGGAGCCAAGATGGCGGCAGAGGTGAACGGCTGATCTGTTGCCTCGCATGGCAGTTTCGGAAATACAACTAAAAGATGGACTGGTGAGCGTGGTGACTCCTGCTCGTGTCTCCCCAGGCCGGGCGGCTGCTCCTCTCAGTCAGCACCTCAGCAGGGGCCATGAGCTCGTGGGTGGCCACGGCAGCTGCTGTAGCGGAGGGTGCGGACTCTGCGCACTGGCTCTCGGTGAAAGAAGAGACCATATTTCTGCAGGAGGGGCCCATCCGTGTCACCAACCTGGCCGAGCTGCCCAGTGAGATCCTCGGGGCCCCGGAGGCCGCCGACACCGACTTGGATGATTCTTAGGATTTCCCGTCTTACACTCAAGTCCTTTAGCCATTTTGAGAGAGGAAAACCAAGAAGGCGGCAAAGTTAAACAAATGAACTGCGCCGCGCACAGCAATTTCAAAAACACAACTGGAGGACAGAGCGTCTGCCACCCAGAACCACAGGAGAGCTGGCTGAATGGTGGATTTACAACTAAGAGGGAAGAGGAAAGAGCGAACTCAGAGAGGATAAGGTGCGGAGGCGCGTGGGTCGGGCTGGTGGTGGGGGAAGGGTCATGCAGCTTTTTTTCCAACACTAGGGGAGATTAGCTCCCCATCACCCTGAAATCCAGCTTCTGGGGACTTGCGGGAGACCCAGACACCTGCGGGGAGAAGCTGGACTCTCGGCCTTCGTGTCGGAGAGTGGGAGTAACTTCCTTGCGGAGGTGCACCCAGCAATCAGTGTTTGCTGCGCTGGAGTGCGGAACGAGGGGGCTTAGAAATGTGGAAAGCAGAAAAAGCAGACTTGCAGCCATTGCGGTTCGCCACGCCATGGCCTGGTGGCGCTCTGAGACCCCGCCCCGCCCTGAGACCCGCCCCGCCCTGGGACCTGCCCCGAACGCTTTGCAGACCCGCCCCGCACGTTTTGCAAGCCCACCTGGGCTCCAAGCAGCGGCCTTTGCATGTGGGTGGCCTGCCTTGTGGCAGCTTGACCAGATGAACTGCGGTTCTAGTCGGACTGCTCCAGGGCCGCTCAGACAGGAGGAGGAAACTGCAGTTTTTGCTGTAATTCCTGCTGAGTGGCCTCAGGCAGTAGCTGACCTACACTCCATTGGAGACCCAGAAACGAGGGCATCTAGTGGTCGGTGTGAGATGACACCAGATTTCAACCACTCGCATAAGGGACACATTGAAGAGGCAGACTCAGTGAGCGCCAAAGCCTTGCTGCACCAAGACCCGGCCCATAAACATGTCTCCTGCACAGCAACTCTTCCTTTATAGACACAGAGGGTCCTCATGGCCTATTGGCCTGGAGGACAATTCCTCCCAGTGACACCAACAACAATCAAGACTTAACTACACAAAGGAGGACCAAGATGGAGGCATAGGGCGGAAGCCTGATTGTTGCCTACTGCAACAATTTTGAGACTACGACGGGAGAGCAGAGCAGACACCATTCAGAACTACCGGAGGGCTGGCTGAGCAGATGCTCTACAACTAGAATAAAAGAGAGGGGTACACGGGATGATGCTGATGCCGGTAACCCAAAGACCACACTTTAAGAACTACGGCTCAGGCGACACAATGGCAGCCTGGAACATGCTCGGCGCAGTTCCTCCGGCGGTCTCCGGCTGAGGGGACGGCTCCACTTGCTGCTGAGCACGGACAGACGAGCCCCTGGGAGACATGGGGTGGGAGACTCTGTGCTTGCTGACCTCCGAGTCCTTCAAGAATCTCAACGCCCCGGAAGTGGCCAGGTGCGCACGCTTGGCGACCGGCCACCGCTGCAGACCCAAGGGCCGATGCAGTGACACCAGACCAGCCCGCCGCCGTGCACCGGGCACACCGGAGCTTTGCCGAGCCCACCGCCCAACGAGTTCTGCGGCAGCCGCCCTAGAGCTCTGAGAAAATGGCCAAAGGAATTGCTGGGAGGGAATTGACCAGCAGGAATTGGGATCGAGAAGACGAAACCCGACTGCTGGAGAGGGAGGAACCAAGATGGCGGCATAGTTAAACAACTAATCTGCTGCCTCACACAACAATTTCAAAAATACAACTAAAAGACAAAAACGTCTACCACCCAGAACCACGGGAAAGCTGGGTGAGTGGAAGATTTACAACTAAGAAGAGAAAGGAGCACAATCGCTGAAAAGCTGAGGTACGGAGGCACGCGAATCGGGACGGCGGCGGGCGGCTGGGTGCGCGGCTTTTCTTCAACCCGCAGGGAGACAAGCTCCCGATCACTCTGAAATCCAGTTTCTGGGGACACTCGGGGGACCCAGGCACCTACGGGGAGAAGCTGGACTCTCGGCCATCGGGTCGGAAAGTGAGAGTGACTTTTTTGCAGAGGTGCGCCCAGCAACATTGTTTACTGCGCTGGAGCGCAGGGCACAGGGATTTGGGAAAGTGGAAAGGCAGAGACGGCTGACGGCAGCCATTGCCGTTGGCCACGCCCCAGCCTAGTGACGCCCTGAGACCCCGCCCAGCCCTGAGACCCCGCCCCGCACATTCTACAAACCCACCCAGGCTCCACACAGCGGCTTTTGCATATAAATGGCCTGTTCTGGAGCAGCTCAACCAAATTAACTGCAGCTCCAGTCAGACTGCTCCAAAACCGCCCAAGCAAAGGAGGAGAAAACTAGCCCTTGCTGTAGCTCCTGCTGGGGGACACACAGTACACAAGGGTATACCAAGAGTGTCCACCTCAAGTAACTGGGAGGCTGACCCATTGAACCAATAGGACACCTAGTACACAAAACTACCCTACCAACTTAGGGAAGCAGAGAATATGAGAAGGCAAGGAAACAGATCACAAACCAAAGAAATGGAGGAGAACAAGCGACTGGACATAGAGTTCAAAACCACGGTTATAAGGTTTTTCAAGAATTTCATGGAAAAGGCCGATAAATTCAATGAGGACCAACTAGAAATTAAACATACACTGACTGAGATAAAAAATATTATACAGAGACCCAAAAGCAGACTAGAGGATTGCAAGAATCAACTCAAAGATTTGGAATACAAAGAGGCCAAGGACACTCCTCCAGAGAAGCATGAAGAGAAGAGAATTCAGAAAGTTGAAGATAGTGTAAGAAGCCTCTGGGACAACTTCAAGCGAACCAACATCAGAATTATGGGGGTACCAGAAGAAGAGAGTGAACAAGATGCTGAAAACCTATTTGAAGAAATAATGAACGAAAACTTCCCCCACCTGATGAAAGAAATAGACTTACGAGTCCAGGAAGCGCACAGAACCCCAAACAAAAGGAATCCAAAGAGGACCACACCAAGACACATTATAATTAAAATGCCAAGAGCAAAAGACAAAGAGAGAATCTTACAAGCAGCAAGAGAAAAACAGTTAGTTACCTACAAGGGAGCTCCCATACGATTATCAGCTAATTTCTCAACAGAAACCATGCAGGCCAGACGGGAGTGGCAAGAAATATTCAAAGTGATGAATAGAAGGAACCTACAACCAAGACTACTCTACCCAGCAAAGTTATCATTCAGAATTGAAGGGCAGATAAAGAGCTTCACAGATAAGAAAAAGCTAAAGGAGTTCATCACCACCAAACCAGCATTATATGAAATGCTGGAAGGTATTCTTTAAAAAGAGGAAAAAGAAGAAGAAAGATAAAAATTATGAACAACAAATACATATCTATCAACAAGTGAATCTAAAAGTCAAGTGAATTAAAACTCTGAGGAACAGAATAAACTGGTGAACTTAATAGAATCAGGCATAGAATGGGAGTGGATTGATAATTCTCAGGGGGAAAGGGGTGTCTGTGTGGGGAGTATGGGAAGAGACTGGACAAAAATCATACACCTATGGATAAGGACAGCGGGGCGGGGAGGTAAGGGAAGAGGGGGGGTAGGAACTGGGTGGTGGGGAGATATGTGGGGAAAAAGGAGAAACAATTGTAATCTGAACAATAAAGATTCATTAAAAAAAAAAAGATGAAACCCCGCTGGGTCCCGGGTCTGGGTGAGGCTGCGCGCCCCTGGGTCTGGGTGAGGCTGGGAACTGGGTCAGGGTGAGGCTGAGTCCTGGGTCCGGGCGAGGCCACAGGCCCCTGGATCCAGGTAAGGCCGCACGCTCCTGGGTCCAGGGTGAGGTTGGGTCCAGGGTCCGGGTGGGGCCGCCTCCCTGGGTCTGGGTGAGGCTATGTGCTCCTAGGTCCGGGTGAGGCTGGATCCTGGGTCCGGGTGGGGCCATGCGCCCCTGGACACGGGTGAGGCCACGCGACCTTGGGTCTGGGAGAGGCCACGCACCCCTGGGTCCGGATGAGGCCACGCACCCCTGGGTCCAGGTGAGGCCACACGCCCATGGGTCCGGGTGAGGCCACGCGCCCCTGGGTCCAGGTGAAGCTGGATCCCGGGTCGGGGTGAGGCCATACACCCCTGGGTCCGGGAGAGGCTGCGCGCCCCTGGGCTCGGGTGTGGTCACACGCCCCTGGGTCTAGGTGAGGCCTCATGCCCCTGGGTCTGGGTAAGGCTGGGTCCTGGGTCCAGGTGAGGCCGCGCCCCTGGGTCCGGGTGAGGCTGGGTCCCGGGCCCGGGTGAGGCATGCCCTTGGGTCCAGGTGACACCACGCCCCTGGGTCCAGGAGAGGCCACTTGCCCCTGGGTCCGGGTGAAGCTGGATCCCGGGTCTGGGTGAGGCCTTGTGCCCCTGGATCCAGGTGAGGCTGGGTCCCGGGTCTGGGTGAGGCCGCACGCACCTGGGTCCGGGTGAGGCCATGCGCCCCGGGGTCCCGGTGAAGTTGGATCCTGGGTCTGGGTGAGGCCGTGTGCCCCTGGATCCGGGTGAGGCTGGGTCCCGGCTCTGGGTGAGGCCATGCGCCCCTGGGTCTGGGTGAGGCCACACGCCCCTGGGTCCGGGTGAGGCCATGCGCCCCGGGGTCTGGGTGAAGTTGGATCCCAGGTCTGGGTGAGGCCGTGTGCCCCTGGATCCGGGTGAGGCTGGGTCCCGGGCCCGGGTGAGGCCATGCGCCACTGGGAGTGGGAGAGGCCACGCGCCCCTGGGTCCGGGTGAGGCCACGCACCCCTGGGTCCGGGTGAAGCTGGATCCCGGGTCTGGGTGAGGCCGTGTGTCCCTGGATCCAGGTGAGGCTTGGTCCTTGGACCAGGTGAGGCCGCGCGCACCTGGGTCCGGGTGAGGCCACGCACCCCTGGGTCCAGGTGATGCCTCTCGCCCCTGGGTCCGGGTGAAGCTGGATCCCGGGTCCGGGTGAGGCCATGTGCCCCTGGATCTGGGTGAGGCTGGGTCCCGGGTCCGGGTGAGGCTGCCCACACCTGGGTCCGGGTGTGGCCGCGCGACCCTGGGTCCGGGTGAGGCCATGCGCCCCTGGGTCTGGGTAAAGCTGGATCCTGGGTCCGGGTGAGGCCATGTGCCCCTGGATCCGGGTGAGGCTGGGTCCCGGTTCTGGGTGAGGCCGCGCGCACCTGGGTCCAGGTGAGGCCACGCACCCCCTGGGTCCGGGTGAGGCCATGTGCCCCTGAGTCCGGGTGAAGTCGTGCCACTGGGTCCGGCCGAGACCAAACCAGAGGGAGTCGGACCTGCATTACCACCATTTGTCCACTATCCAGAGCTGAGGGGTCAGTGCTGACATGTACACATAAGGAACTGGTGGACATTGATATTGGGTCTCAATAGAACTGTTGGTCCAGAAAGAAACTCACTACAGACTGATTCATTTGCCTGTCAGCATAACTATTATTGCTCATCTCACATTCAGTTTTTATAAGTATATCTCTAGTGACACATGATCTCGCTCATCTAGGGGAAATGATGAACAACATAGACTGATGTACAAGAACAGAACCAGAAACAAGGAGGCATCGATCGGACTATCTGGCCTCAGAGGGAGGATAGGGGAGGGTGGGGGGAGGGGGTAGAGATCAACCAAAGGACTTGTGTGCATGCATATGAGCCTAACCAATTGTTAAGTTCAACAGGGGGTTGGGGCATCCGTGGGGAGTGGTATGGGATGGGAATGGGGGGATGAGGACAAATATGTGACACCTTAATCAATAAAGAAATTTAAAAAAAAGACTGTCATGAAACTCATAGTTAGCAGTTATTATGACAGTGAACCTAGGAGCTGGTGAATGTTTTTAATTTACGTTTTCATCACCCAAGTGATTGTAATAGCAGTCCAGAGATCTGGTCTGGAGTAACATCTGGGGCTTCAGGGCTTACTGATTCTATATCTATTATCTGTTATAAAACCTGTTGGCTTTCTTATAGGAAGGAAGAGGGAGTCTACACAGGTGTCTTCATTTCTGGCTTCAGAGCAGTTGGGGTGGTGAGAAGCATGTCTCAGGGTCCCATCCATTTCTCCTCCAGTTGGCCCATCGTCCTTGCTCTGCTCATGTCTGTCTAACTGTCTAACACATCCCCTCAAGGATCTTGGCTCTGAATTCTTTCAGGGAAAATTGGTATCAGTGAGCTCCTCTAACTGCTTCATTGCTGAGGAGGGAAGAAGGTTTCTTTCAGAGCCAAGATATCCTTGCTGTCTGTCAGAGGGATGATGAAGCCTGGGCATGGAAGAAGGTGGGCTTGTGACCTGGCGGAGACAAACTGTATTATAAAACTTAGTATTATTGAGCAATTAGAACAGCAAGAATTACAACAAATGGTCTGGTGGAATTGAAAAGAAACATTTCAGTTCTAATAATTTCCTATTGAAATAGAATTTTTCTCCTTAAAATCACCCTTATTTTTATTAAAGAGCCAAATTAAGACCAATTTATCTATTGCATTAGTTTGGTTTCAATTTGGCCTGATTGTTTGCATAAACACAACAAGAATGGTAACTGAATGCCTTTGATGGAATTTCATGATTGAGTCTCAATGTGCCCCATAGGGCAGAGAAGCCAAGCCATCCAAGTGCCATCACTCCTGCCTGAAATATCTGCTGGGTTAGGTGAATTCCTCACCAAGATCTGTACTTGTAGCGGCTCCATCCAGGCCTGCACCCTAGGCTTCAAGGCCCATCTCAGCAGCCCTCCTACTTGTTGTGGCTTAGAGTGCATGGGGTGTTCATCAGGGATGCAGAGGCGCCCTCTCTGCTCCCCTTGCACTCTGACCAACCGCCAGCAATGGCAGAGTACAGGCCTGATGCTTCGACACCATTTATTTTCAGGGCTACCAAGCAAGATACCAGGCTTTCTCCATGGCACTCTTATTGGCTTCAAGTCTTCAGAGTCCAGACATGACGCTTTAAAACATGACACTCCAGTCAAAGTTTTCAGTCAATAAAAACACCATTGGAACTGGTCTTATTGAATTTATGCAAAGAAATGCATTGCCATGATTCATTCATTAAAAATTGCCAAATTTCGGAGGGATCATATAGGGAGAAAAATAACTTGCTTTAAGATCTTCTGATTTTCCTTGCCAGTCCTTTCCATGGACTCTTCAGAAGATGTAATATTTTTCCAAATGCATTATAACAAAACAGTAACTGTCTCCAAATGACAAGAAGAAATTTAACCCTTTGTACTTGTTTGCCTTTTTCTCAATTCCTTTATTCTACTCGGGATTTAATTTTTTAAATACCCCAGATTTTACAAAGTGTGGCAGTAGAATAAAAAACGAGTTTTTTTTTCATACAAACTTATCTATTTGGATTTTTTTATATTTCAAATTATTGATACATTCAAAGAGTATAAAAAGAGCTGCTACTGATGCTAACCGTGTTGAGTCACACTTGACATCCGAGTGCAAAAGGTTAAAATGACATGGTTATGGATTTCATTATAATGCAGATGACATGGAATATTGTCCTTTCTGTAAAACCTAATATTCTATAATATTATAACTAATAACTATTAGTTATAACTGTATTTGACAAAGTTTCTTATGAACCTTCAGTATAAAATTTTCCTTCATGAGAGAGAAAACAAATATTTGAGGCATTTCAGAGCCTATTGGGATGATCTAAAGCCAATTCTAGATCAAGAGAAAGTTTCTGAAATTCAAACCCATAAAAGATTGTCAAACTTGATTTTACCAAAATATTATATATCAAAGTGTGTTAGACACAAACATAGGCTAGCAAATTTAGTTCCCATGATTAAAAGATAGTATTTTCTATTAAAAAAATCTATTTCTTTATTGATTTCAGAGAGGAAAGGAGAAGGAGAGAGAGATAGAAACATCAATGATGAGAATCATTGATCGGCTGCCTCCTGCATGCCCCCCACTGGGGATTAAGCCTGCAACCCAGGCAAGTGCCCTTGGCCGGAATCGAATCTGGGACCCTTTAGTCAGCAGGCTGACACTCTATCCACTGAGCCAAGTCGGCTAGGGCAGATAGTCTTTTTTATTAAATACCTGATTAATATAACATAATCATTTTACTAGAAAAGAACTAACCAAAATAAGGCTTATTTTCTAACCTCATTTGTCCTTGGGTGTGGACAGCAAATGACACTAATTGGATTTCTGCTATCAGTATCCTTGAGTACATTGGCATAAGCAATTTACCCTCTGTTTAGGGAGGCAAAACGCAAATCATTTACTCTTAAGTGTCCTTGGTTTAGGGAAGGTAGGATTTTCTAGATGGCTGTAAACTGCTTGGCATCTGGATTTTCTAGATGGTTGCAAACTGCTGTTTTACTATCTCAGATTCCCTGTTCTGCTTGTCCTGGCTTATTGGCCTGTGTCATTTAATCAATTTCCTTTTAACATTTCTTTCTACAAACTTTCTATAACTTTCACAGACATTCTTACAACTTTCAGAAACATTCTTACAACTTTCAGAAATAACCAGCTTTAGAAACCACCTTCTTTCTCCTTCAAAATGCATTTCCATGCCTTAAGCTTTCTCTATTGCACTAAAGCCATACTTTCCTTCCAATTAGTTAGAATTCTTAACCTTAATTTTTAGGTGACATGTAAGTAATTAACATTCTTCAGATTATCAATACATTCATATTTTAAGAGAGATTTCAAATAAAATACAAGACTTATTCATTACAGATTCAACTTCATCCTCTAGATTCTCTAGAGGAGGCAAACTCAGATTAATTAATGTTTCAGTTATTTCAAAATATTTAGATGTTTATCATTTAACCCAGCAATGCTCTAAAGCCTTTTAGTTATCAAAGACTTTGGAAAATTATGTATAGGCCTAGAAGGTTGGAGAAAAAGGTGGGGGGGGGGGGCGGGGCGGAGAAGGGAGCAGGCCCTGCAGACTGTTCCCAGACCTCTATCTGCTTGGATTCAAAACTGCCACATTTTTCCTTAGAGATAACATGCTAAGGTTTGGGTGATACTGCTGTGGATTCTGTTTCTGGCCCTATGGGCCAGCCCTTCCTTGGGCCACTTGTTCTACAGTAGTGAACATTATGTTAGCTTTCTGTTTCTGCCTTTCTTACCTTTATGGACCTTCTGAGCCTTTTTAACAGCTCTTCTGCACTTCTATCCTTCCAGTTCTCTAACTTTGCAGTTTTCTTGAGATGTCAGGCCAACTATTGGTGACAAAATGAAATTTTTAATATTTCTTGGCCCAACACGTCCTTGGGGTCTGGCCCAGAGTACTTTCTCATTTGATCTTTTAGTCTTGGTAAAATTCGGAAGGCCCTTCTTCTTTGCCTTGAAGGCTTTATTTAGGTTCTGAGACAAGGGAACTGCTTTCCTAATCCCTTTAATTGTTATTTCCCTAAGGTCTCTCATGTGTCCCCTATGGGCCTTGTTGTTAAGGTCCCACTGGGGCTCCTGGATTTGGAAATTTTACATCCGCTGGAAGCACACCAGGGCCAGCCAGGTGCTCCCTTTCCCAGATAGCCATAGCCAACCTTCAAATCATTCCCCCTTCTTTTCCTGAGAATAGTATTCCCATGATAGACATTAACTCAGGTTTATGTATAAATTTATGGGCCCAAAAATGGGTCTAGCTGGTCAGCTAAGCCATGTGGATCTTCCAGCAGAGGTTTTAACTTTGTTGTTTGTTGTTTTTTAGGTTTTTTTTTTGTTTGTTTTTTTTTTTTTTCTCCAACTCCTTTCACAACCTAGAAAAGCTGGTTTCTGGTGGTGAAGAGGCCTCAGGGCTATTGGTTGAGGGGGAGGCTAGGATTTTAAATCACCATCTTGGCTGTTCTCTCAGATTGTCTCCTGGTCGAAAAGGGAGGGAAAGGCAGGACAAAGGATCTAATTTCTCTGTCTGCCATTGTTCTCTTTTAGGGTTCTCTACTTTTACAGGGAGAAGGATGACTGGCCCCTTCCTCCAACAGAGAGCATAGTCAATATACTCTTGAGTGATTGGACTTTTATTATTAACATATTTATAATTATTACAGAAAAGCTTTATCATAAATCCTTCATTTTAGTTACATCTTATTTATTATATCTGAACAACTTTGAGATTTTTAAAACCAATTATTACTTAAAGAATTTTCTTGACCAATTTTGTAATAGGGATAACTCAATGTGAAAGTACTATTTTATTTTATTTTTCTTTATAAAAATGGGAGTGCCCCTGCTTCACAGCTAGAGGGTATTTCTACATATCTGTTCCTCCCAGTGTTATGGGGAAAAACAGAACATTGGGGACTAGTTATAGTTATGGGAAATACTAATTATGCTGTTAACCATGACTGCCCAGATTAGTATGTCCTGTTCAAAGAAAGGACATACTAATCTGGCTGGCAGTCATATGCCCCCGGGACCTGGGAGTCACCCTTGTAATGGGGTCCATCCTCATTCAAGAACTGCCTGTTGTGGAGCGGATGCGAGTGAATGACCACTGGAGCCCAGACCAAATTAAAATTTAGGGAGCCTTTATTAGCCGGGCGGCCGGACGACCCCGGCGACTGCTCTGCCATTCTCCATGCAGTGAGACCAGAGAGCAGCAGTGACCCTTTGTGTAGGACTGCTTTTAAGCACATTAACCACATCCGGTTTTTGCAGAACAAGTAACCCAAGACAAAACAGTTTTTCCCAAGCAACGTCAGGATCATGCCAATGACGACCATGTTATTCACAGGGTCATCCTGTTCTCCAGAAAGCTGACAGTGTTCTGTGAAAGAAGGCCTACGTGCTGGGAAGGGGCCATGAGACCATATCTCAAGGCCTGGCCTAGTGTCAGCACTGACAACTCTATCTGGGGCATAGTCCACGTCCTCTCTGGAATGCTCAAAAATTCCCACTCTCCAACATTCCCCACTGGTTTTATGTACATGAGTCAAATCATTGACTCTTTTGGGTCATTGTTGGCAAGGGAGTTATATTGACCCATGAGGACTATAAGCTTAATAGAATAAAGTCAGTGGGCCTGTTTATAAGATAAGGGCCCAGAATGAGGGCCAGGACTAATCTTTAGAGGGTCCAAAGAGTTTTGGACTCTCTATTTTGCCTGGGCTATCTTAAGCTGGGTGTGATGAAGCCACATCGGGATCCTGTCGACCTTGACTGCTGTGGAGGTGGTCCTTTCCAGGTAGGAGTGAGTCAGAGTCACCAGGGTGGAAGGATGGACCAGATCAGAGATGCTTCTGGACTGCTTTCTGGGTAGACTGTAAAGCCTGTAAGAACTTGAGCAAAGATTGGTTATGGATTTATTGGGTTTCCATGTAAGCTGGTGAGATGGGTAGGTCAGGGTTTGGAAGAGTCACTAGAATCTGTAGAGGCCCCACTGGTTTTAGGGCAGCCTCCCGGGCTGCTTTATCTGCAGCCTCGTTCCCTCTTACTTCTGGGGAGTCCCCTTGTCTCACATAAGTAGAGATGGAAAGACTTAATTGCATCTGGTAGTGCTAGTTGGCCCATCGTCCTTGCTCTGCTCATATCTGCTTAACTGCCTGATATATTACCTCAAGGATCCTGGTTCTGAATTCTTTTAGGGAAAATGGACGTCGTTAGGCTCTTCTAGCTACTTCCTGCTGAGGCGGGTCAGAAGTTTCTCTCAGAGCCAAGAGATCCTTGCTGTCTGTCAGAGGGACAATGAGGCCTGGGCACAGATGGAGGTGGGCTTGTGATCCGGCGGAGACAAACTGTAACAAATGGTCTGGTGGAAGGGAAAGAAAACCCTTCAATTAATAACTAATATTGAAATAGAATTTTTCTCCTCAAAATTACCCCCATGTTTATTAAAAGATCTAAATTAAGACTAATTTATCTAGTGTATTTAATTTGGCCTGATTGTTTGCATAAACATAACAAGAATGGTAACTGACTACCTTTGCCGGAATTTCATGATTGAATCTTAATGTGCCCCATAGGGCCAGGAAGCCAAGCCATCCAGCTGCCGTCAGGCCTGCCTGTAGTACCTGCTGAGTTAGGTGAATCCTCACCTGTAGTGGCTCTAGCCGGGCCCATGCCCTAGGCTTTAAGGCCCATCTCAGTAGCCCTCCTACTCTTTGCGGCTCAGAGTGCTTGGGGGTCCCACAGGGACGCAGAGGCACCCTTATTGCTCCCCTTCTGCTCTGACCAACCGCCAGTGATGGTAGGGTGTGGGCTTGATGCTCCAGCACCAGCTATTTTCAGGGCTACCAAGCAGGATACCAGGCTTTCTCCGTGGCACTCTTATTGGCTTCAAGTCTTCAGAGTTCAGGCAGGGCTCTTTAAAACATGATACTCTAGTCAAAGTTTCTGGTTAATAAAACCACTATTGGAAACCGGTCTTATTGTATTTATGCAAAGAAATGTATTGCCAAATTTATTAAGTATTGCCAAATTTCGGAGGAATTGTATAAGGAGAAAAATATACTGACCTGCTTTAAGATAGAATTTTCCTTGCCAGTCCTTTTTACGGACTTTTCAAATTATAAAAAAGAGTAATTATTAGATTTCTTTTATTAGTCCCTCCCTAAGTACTTTGGCATAATTATTTACCCTCTGTTTAGGGAGGTAGAATGCAAATTATTTACTCTTCCTGGCTTACTGGCCTGTATTATTTGATTTCTTTACAACATATCTCTTCTCCTTCTTACACCTACACAACCTTCTATTGAAACAGATACTTCTAAATTAGCCTTTAAACCTTCTTTCTATGTCCTTTAAAAATGCATAACCATGCCTCAGACCTTCTACTCAGTATTCCTTATTCTTTGAAACTTCAATCCTTTAATGAATCCTAAAAACTAAACAGCCAGAATTTCTTAGATTAACATTTATGACCACACTTTAAATGTACTTTTTCAAGAAAATATAACTAGACCTTCAGTGATAAAACCAAGAGTAGGTAAAAATATTTCCTTTTGAGAGACAGAGATTTTTAAAACTTAAATATTAAAGATATTATATCTTAAAGTTCCTTTGCTGAATATTCCACCACTGCCCAAGAAGTACCCAGTAACCTCACCCTGCCAGGCTCAGTCTTCATGTGCATTGGAAGGTTAAAGAGAAGAAAACGGGCAGAGGAAGATCCACTGTGTTTTGCCAGCAGAGTTTAGATAAGCAAGAAACCAAGGACACCAGCAGAGCTGGTTGTACCCAGCAAAATCAACAAAAACCTCTCTCTCCCTGCTCTCCCCCTTTTCTGCATTAACCATTTACTCTGTCCTTAGCAGGGGAAATAAGACAAGCTTTCTGAGATCCTGTATAACTAGGCTTTTTACACTTAAGGAACAACTGTTCTCCCTCCCAGATTTTCCTTCTTTACTCCAAGGTCCCAGAGGATCTCAACCTTCACCACTTCTGATATCTCCAACCATCCCCTGTTGCCCAGCCTAGGGCTTCCCTATCTCAGCAGGCTGAGAGTGAATTCTACCGCCTCTACTCTTTCTGACATCTGCTCCAGAGAAATCGCAACCCAACAAGTTCCCTCTTGCTTCTCTGGATTGGCAACCTTCACAAATTAACCCTAGAATTCCAAAATTTCAATTTAATACAGCAAATTCACAAATCAGAGCAAACTGAAACGCTTAATTATACAAACATAGACAGAAATTTTTATTACTAAGTGGGCTGATTCCCTCTCTGATGGAGAACAAAAGACTCTGAGAAAAAGGTGTCTCAGCAGCTGCTAAAGACTTTTGCATTCCGTCAGAGCAGGTCCGCCCTATCTTTAAACAAATTAAACAACAGAAAGAGATAACAAATACTCTCACACTTACATTTATACACCAGAAAGTCTGAGTTTTTGAATTCTGGGGAGGTGATCAAGCTCCCCCTTCCACTCACTGGGATATGGGAAAGTTGGCCATTCCCGCTCACAAAATTTCTGTAAATCAAAAGCATTAACGGAAGCTCCGTAATCATCTGCTTGCCGCTTAAATTCCTGAAAATTTTCAAAAAACATGCAGGGGAGCACAGACAGAAGAACATGAAGCAGACTGACCCATTCTAATGATAGAGACAATTAGACCACAATAACACAGAATAACAAAGACAATGACAACCAACAGGATCGCCAGGCACCGTCGTGCACCGGGATCTGGGCTCGGAAGTTGCGCTGCGTCCAGCCTTCCAGAGACCCCAGATGGGCACCCACAGAACAGAACCAGAAATAAGTTTCTTACCGGTAAGAACCAGATCCAGGTGGCTCCTATCAGAGTCAATCAGGAAATTTAGCAGGCGGGGTTTCCGACCTCTACCAGTTCCGGGGCTGAGGAACGTCTCTCAGAGATCTCCCCCAGGGTCGGAGAGTTCGGGGACCCCGGTGGGCTCCGGTCACAGGACCAGGTAAAAGGCTGGTGATCTCGCTGGGGCCTCCAAATGTTGTGGAGCGGATGCGAGTGAATGACCACTGGAGCCCAGACCAAATTAAAATTTAGGGAGCCTTTATTAGCTGGGCGGCCGGACGACCCGGCGACTGCTCTGCCATTCTCCATGCAGTGAGACCAGAGAGCAGCAGTGACCCTTTGTGTAGGACTGCTTTTAAGCACATTAACCACATCCGGTTTTTGCAGAACAAGTAACCCAAGACAAAACAGTTTTTCCCAAGCAACGTCAGGATCATGCCAATGACGACCATGTTATTCACAGGGTCATCCTGTTCTCCAGAAAGCTGACAGTGTTCTGTGAAAGAAGGCCTACGTGCTGGGAAGGGGCCATGAGACCATATCTCAAGGCCTGGCCTAGTGTCAGCACTGACAACTCTATCTGGGGCATAGTCCACGTCCTCTCTGGAATGCTCAAAAATTCCCACTCTCCAACACTGCCCATTATCATGGAAGCATTAACCTTGTTGCTCAAACCAGCCTCTTTAGCTTACTTCCCCATATTCATAAACCAGGGAAGAGCAAACTAAAGTCCCTAAAAAATAGAAAGCCAAAACTACATTATAAATATACAGACAGAAATCTCACTAGCTAAGAGTTTCTGGTGGCCACATTCTGAGAGGGAGAGAGGAAAGGTCCCCAAGATAAACAATTCTTGGCAGCTGCTGGGACTTTGCTGTAGTCTCTGTCACATGTTCAGCCCCACCACACATAACTGGGTTTCCCCAAAGTGGGACTTGCCCTATCTTTAAACAAATTAAACAAACAACAAAGAGATACAAAACATCAACAAACACTCTTATACAGGCACACACAACACACTAAAAGTTTACACCACAGAGCAATGTCTTCTGTCCTTGGTTCAGGAACTTCCCGTCCCCAGAATCTCAGCATTCTCCCCAATGGACTATTTTGGGAGATTGTATTTCCCAGGCCTAGAATTTCTGTTTCCCATCCTCCGCCATAAGCTGGGGGCCCCACTAACTTCACTGGATATATTTTCCAGACCAAAAATCAACAAGGAAACAGTGACTATGAAAGACACACTGGATCAGATGGAGTTAATTGAGAGTTACAGAAAATTTCACCCCAAAACAGCAGAATAGATATTCTTCTCAAGTGCACAGGGACATTCTCAAAGATAGACCACATGTTAGGACACAAAACAAGTCTCTGCAAGTTCAAAAACATTGAAATCATATTAAGTATCTTCTTTGACCATAACGGCATGAAATTAGAGACCACATACAGTGAAAACACTCAATATTCAAAAACATTCAAACACATGGAAGCTAAACAGCATGTTTTAAATAATGAATAAGTTACCAATGAGATCAAGAAAGAAGTAAAAAAAAAAAAAACTTACTGGAAACAAATGAAAATGAACAGAAAACAACCCAAAATCTATGGGACACAGGGAGAGCAGTCCTGCGAGCAAAGTTCATAGCACTATGGGCCTACCTCAAAAACAAAACAAAACAAAAAACCCACGAAAAAATTATTAATAAACAATATAACACTATAACTTAAAGAATTAGAAAAAGAACAAGAAAAGCCTAGAGTAAGTAAAAGGAAATAATAAAGATCAGAGCAGAAATAAATATCATAGAGACTAAAAAAAAAAATGCAAAAGATCAATGAAATCAAGAGCTGGTTCTTTGAAAGGACAAACAAGATTGATAAACCTTTAGCCAGACTCATCAAGAAACAAAGAAAGAGGAGTCAAATAAATAAAATCAGAAAAGAAAGCAGTGAAGTAACAACTGACACCACAGAAATACAACGGATTGTAAGAAAATACTATGAACAACCATATTCCAGCAAACTGGACAATGTGAATGAAATGGACAAACTCCTAGAAAAAGACACTATTCTAAATCTGAATCAGGAAGAATTAGAAAGCTTGAATAAGTCAATAACAACTGATAAAATTGAAGTAGTAATCAAGAAACTCCCAGAAAACAAAATTCCTTGTCCAGGTGGCTTTACAGGTGAGTTTTACCAAATACTCAAAGAAGAACTATCATCTATCTTCATCAAAATGTTTCAAAAAGTCCAAGAGGAAGGAACTTCCAAGCTCTATGAGGCCAGCATTACAATAACTCCAAAAACAGATAAAGTCACTGCAAAGAAAGAGAATTACAGGCCAATATCCCTGATGAACTTACATGCTAAAATCCTCAACAAAATATTAGCAAATCAGATCCAGCAATATATTAGAAAGATCATACACCATGACCAAGTAGGATTTATTCCAAGGATGCAAGGCTGGTACAATATTTGTAAATCAATAAATGTGATACATCATATACATAAATTGCAGGACAAAAATCACATGATCATATCAATAGACAAAGAAAAAGCAATCCACAAAATCGAACATCCATTTTTGATAAAAACTCTCAGCAAAGTGGGAATAGAGGGATCATACTTCAACCCAATAAAAGCCTTATATAACAAACCTACAGCCAACATCATACTCAATGGGCAAAAACTAAAACCATTTCCCCTAAGATCAGGAAAAAGACAGGGATGTCCACTTTCACCACTCTTTTTCCACATAGTACTGGAAGTGCTAGCCACAATGATCAGACAAGAAGAAATAAAAGGCATCCAAATTGGAAAGGAGGAAGTAAAACTCTTATTATTCACAGATGACATGATATTGTACATAGAAAACCAAAAAGTTTCGACCAGAAAATCTACTCAATTTAATAAATTAATTTGGCGACACAGCATGTTATAAAATTAACAAGCAAAAATATATGGCATTTTTATACACCGATAATGAATTCTCAGAAAGAGAAATTAAAAATCCAAATCCATTTACCATTGCAACAATAACAAAACAAAAAAACCTGATACTTAGGAATAAACTTAACCAAGGAGGTAAAATACTTGTACTGGGAAAACTATAGGACATTGAAGAAATAGATAGAGGAAGATATAAACAAGTGGAAGAATACACCATGTTCATGGATTGGTAGAATTAACATAATTAAAATGTCCATACTACCCAAAGCAATCTACACATTCAATGCACTCCCTATTAAAATACCAACAACATATTTCATAGATCTAGAACAAATACTCCAAAAATTCATAAGGAACCAAAAAAGACCCTAAATAGCCACAGCCATCTTTAGAAAGAAGTACAATGTTGGAGGAATCACAATACCAGATATCAAGTTATATTACAAAATAGACTGTTCTATCACAAGAACAGGCATATAGATCAATGGAACAGCACAGAGACCCCAGATATCAACCTAAGCCATTACGCTCAACTAATATTTTACAAAGGAGGCAAGAGCATATAATGGAGTAATGACAGTCTCTTCAATAAACTGTGCTGGGAAAATTGGACAGGTACATGCAAAAAATGAAACTAGAAATCAACTTTCACCATATACAATGATAAACTTGAAATGGATAAAAGACTTAGGCAGCTAAATCTCAGACATATCTCTTAGCAATATGTTTGCCAATACATCTCTTAGTGTAAGTGAAACAAATGACAAAATAAATAAATAGGAACACCAAAAAAATAAAAAGCTTCTCAACAGCAAAAGAAACCATCAACAAAATGAAAAGGGAGCCCACTGTATGGGAGAACATATTTGCCGATGATACATCTGATAAGGGGTTAATGTCCAAACTATATAAGGCACTCATACCCCTCAACAAAAGGAAGCCAAACAATCCAATTTAAAAATCGTCAAAGGGCATAAATTGACACTTCTCTAAAGTGGACATACAGATGGTCAAGAGACATGAGAAAATTCTCAAAGTCATTAACAATCAGAGAGAGGTAAATTAAAATGACAAAGAGGTATCTCCTCACATCTGTCAGAATGTCTAACATCAACAAATCAACAAATGGCATGTGCTGGTGAAGATGTGGAAAAGGGGGAACCCTAGTACACTGCTGGTGGGAATGCAAACTGGTGCAGCCACTATGAAAAACAGTATTGAGTTTCCTCAAAAAATTAAAAGTGGAACTGCCATTTGACCCAGTGATCCCACTTCTAGGAATATAGCCTATGAAACCCAAAACACCAATCAGAAAGAATATATGCACCCCTATGTTCATAGTACTGCAATTCACAATAGCTAAGATCTGGAAATAGCCCAATTGCCCATCAGTAGATGAGTTGATAAAAAAATCTATGGTACATAATGGAATATTTGGCAGCAGTAAAAAAGAAGGATCTCTTACTCTTTGAGACAGCATGCAGGGACCTGGAGAGTATTATGCTAAGTGAAATAAGCCCATCAGTGAAGACAAGTATTGCAGGATCTCACTCATACGTGGAATCTAAGGAACAAATTAAACTGATGAACAAAATAGACCCAGAGACATAAAAGCATGGAACGCACTGCTGAACCTCAAAGAGAAGGTGGGGGAGGGTGGGTGAATGGGAAGAGATCAACCAAGAACTTGTATGCATAACCCATTGACACAGAAAATAGGGTGGTGAATGCCTTGGGTGGGCAGAAGGTGCTGGCTAGAATGGGTTAATGGGGAAAAAATAAGAAATCTGTAATACTTTCAATAATAAATAAAAAATTTAAAAACCAACAACCCTTAAGTAAAAAAATATTCCTCTTGCAATTTAATCTGGAGTACATTTTCTCCACTGTGGAAACAAAAACAGTTTGATAGCATATAATTACTATTAAGCAGAGGAGAAGGGTGTAAATAGATAAATTAAGGTGTTTTTTTTTTTAAAAATTAAATATTTATTTTTGAAAGTATTACAAATGATCCTCTTTTCCCCCATTGATCCCCTCTAGCCCATCCCCACCCCCTGCCTCAGGCCTTCACCACCCCACTATCTGCATCCAGGGGTTATGCATATATGCATACAAGGCCTTTGGTTGATTACCTCCCACCCACCCACCCTCCCCCACCTTCCCTCTGAGATTCCACACTCTGTTCCATGCTTCTATGTCTCTGGATCAACTTTCGTTCATGTTTATTTTGTTAATTAGATTCCACATATGAGTGAGATAATGTGATACTTATCTTTCTCTGATTGACTTATTTCACTTAGCATGATACTCTCCTGGTCCCTCCATGCTGTCTCAAAGAGTAAGAGATCCTTCTTTTTTACTGCTGCATAGTATTCCATGGTATAAATGTGCCACAGCTTTTTTATCCACTCATCTACTGATGGACACTTTGGCTGTTTCCAGATTTTTTCTATTAATTGTATATTGTATATTGTTGTACAATATACAATATATATATACAATATACTGTACACAATATACAATACACAATATGTTGTACAATATACAACATACAATATATATACAATATACAATACAATATACAATATACTATATTGTATATTGTGCTGCTATGAACATAGGGGTACATACATTCTTTCTGATTGGTGTTTCAGGTTCATAGGATATATTCCTAGAAGTGGGATCACAGGGTCAAATGGCAGTTCCATATTTAATTTTTTGAGAAAACTCCATAATGGTTTCCATAATACCTGCATTCCCACCAGCAGTGTACTAGGGTTCCCTTTTCTCCACATCCTCACCAGCACTTGTCATTAGTTGATTTATTTTTTTAATATGTGGTATGTACTCATGTTTGTGTATGTATAGAAAAAATTGGAAGAATATATTGCACACTGTTAAAAGATGGCTTATCTCTTAAAGTTTGTATTATACAGAACTTAAACCTTCTTCATTATACATTTCTGTATTGTTTGAAATTTTGTCGAGTGAGATTTTATTACTTTAATAGTTTAAAAAACACATAGATATTCTTTTTTGGCAGAAAAACATTCTAAATTCAAAGTATTATCTTCTTTATACCGACTCTTCCCTCTCCCTAGTCAAAGTGACCTATAGATTTACCACATACTATTTTACATACAACATTTGGATTGGCTAGTTACTTTACATAGAGGACGTTTATGTCATACAACTTTACTGAAGTCAAACTACACTTACATTATTACTTATCCTATCTAATAAAAGAGTAATATGCAAATTGACCATCACTCCAACACACAAGATGGCTGCCACCATGTGGTCAAAGATGGCCGCTCCCATGTGGACACAAGATGGCTGCCACAAGATGGCAGGCAGGGGAGGGCAGTTGTGGGCGATCAGGCAAGCAGGGGAGGGCAGTTGGGAGGGACCAGGCCTGCAGGGGAGGACAGTTGGGGGGGAACCCAGGCCTGCAGGGGAGGGCAATTGGGGGGGGACCAGGCCTGCAGGGAAGTTGGGAGGGACCCAGGCCTGCAGGGGAGGGCAGTTGAGGGGGACCCAGGCCTGCAGGAGAGGACAGTTGGGGGGCACCAGGCCTACAGGGGAGGGAAGTTGGGGGTGACTCAGACCTGTAGGAGAGGGCAGTTGGGGGGGACCAGGCCGGCAGGGGAGGGAAGTTGGGGGGGGACCAGGCCAGCAGGGGAGGGCAGTTGGGGGGGACCAGGCCTGCAGGGGAGGGAAGTTGGGGGGGTACCAGGCCAACAGGGGAGGGAAGTTGGGGATGACTGGGCTGGCAGGGGAAGGCAGTTGGGAAAGACTAGGCTTGCAGGGGAGGGCAGTTGGGAAAGACTAGGCCTGCAGGGGCGGGCAGTTGGGGGCAACCAAGCCTGCAGGGGAGGGCAGTTGGGGGTGACCAGGTTGGCAGGGAAGGGCAGTTAGGGGCGACCAGGCTGGCAGTGGAGGGCAGTTAGAGGTTGCCGGGCCAGGAGGGGAGGGCAGTTAGGGGCAATAGGGGAGTGGTTAGGGGGTGATCAGGCTGGCAGGCAGAAGTGGTTAGGGGCAATCAGGCAGGCAGGCAGGCAGGCGAGCGGTTGGGAGCCAGCTGTCCTG
The DNA here is from genome assembly GCF_027574615.1 of Eptesicus fuscus. NCBI lineage: Eukaryota > Metazoa > Chordata > Mammalia > Chiroptera > Vespertilionidae > Eptesicus > Eptesicus fuscus. The sequence goes on from NC_072473.1 coordinate 31,397,051, forward strand.
AATTGTGAGAGGGATGTCCGACTGCCCATTTAGGCCCGATCCCACTGGGCAGTCGTACATCCCTTGATGGGTCCCATGTTGGAGAGGGTGCTGAGGGACACCCCCCCCCAATGCACGAATTTCGTGCACCGGGCCTCTAGTACTTTATAAATTAAAATGGTATATTTTAATTTAAGGAGTAGAGATAAGGCTTTAGTATAATATTTAAGTTAATGTAACTCATATCTATTTTATGAGCTTGATCATTGTCCTAGTTATCCTTGTATAAGGTGAAGACTCAATCAGATTAGAATAATATTTTATTATTTCCTATCAAGGTTTGAATAAGCCACGTTATTATAACTATACTTTTATTTTGACAAAATACTTTTACATTTTGAGTTGGTTTGTCTAGAAATTAATAAAAATATACTCTGTGATATGATGATAGTGATAGGACTGATTTCCTCTCCACTGATCGTTAAGATAAATTCAAAATCTTTTCCATTACCTTTGGAACTACATTTCGAATTAGGAAAAAGATATATGAAATACATTCATCAGTTGAGTTTCAACACAAGCTATTAAGAATATATAACAACTAGATATACGGTTTCACATTTCATTTCTTTTAACTGAAGCAAGTAACATGTTAAATGGAATTCTTTAGCTTCCATTTTTAAATTTTACATTGTATCTTTTTTCCTTTTTATAGAATTTATGGGGGTGATATTATTTAATAAAATTACATAGGTTTCAGGTATGCAATCCTATAATATCTGTATATTGTATTGTATTTTCACCACCCAAAGTCACATCTCCATCACCATTTATCACCCCTGGTTATCACCACGCTGTTGTCTGAGTCTATGGAGTGCTGTCTTCATGGAGTGCTGGTATCTTTTCAGAATTAACAAAGAAAAACTACTGTACACAGCAAGGGAAGAGTGAAACAGGACTCATCATTCATCACAACTTGTCCCAACATAGGCTCCAACATTTCAATTTCAACTGAGTCCAACAGCAGTTTGCCTCTGAGTATTGTACAATAGAGCAAGTGATTAAGCTGTAGTTTAATGAATTTTTCACTCTGAAACAGATGTTGCGATTCAGTCACCTCTCCATTACCAAACTAAAACTAGTGGCAGAGTTGATGATCCAAAAGAGCACATAATTCAAAAATCACTTATATTTGGCTTTAGGATATTTATTTTTTACTTACCATATCTCACTAAATTTAAGATGCTTCTATTTTTTACATCTTAACATATCTGAAATTGGAATAAGTATAATAACTGGCAGCATTTTTTATTAGAGATAATGTGTCTTATATTTCATGAAATATAGATATGTTTGATTATAAACAGATCTGAAGTACAAAAAAAGCATTTAAAATACTGTAGCTAATGTTGAAGACATGACTCATAAAAAACTAGTAAGTGAACTGCTTCCCCACCTTGACATGTTCTCAGAACTACATTCCATCTTTGATCATCGGTAGCTCTTTGGTTATACTTAGGGAAGTATATCACTGTATTTCTATATGTTTCCATCCTTTCAAGTAGAATATATGTCCTTTGATAGAATTATAATTATTTTTGCATGCTGTATTAAAACCAGCATAGTACAAAATGTGAGTTCTTACTATGTACCAGGGTGTGTCATGGGCATAAAAACTACACAAAGATGATTGTCTCATACCTACAAGCAGGTACCAAGTGGAGCCTTATCTGTGAAAAAATACTAGTTTTAGTTTTATATTAAGTTGTATAGACTATCGCAGCTATAAGTACAAAGTGTATGAGAATGTACAAGAGACAGCATCTAAATCCTACCTTGCAGAACAATGACACCGGAACTGGACTTGAAAGATGAAGAAGATGGAATATGGAACAGGATGAGACAGAAAAATATTCTAAGAGGAGGCACCAGCATATGCAGAGAGAGAAGAATAAAAGAGCAGAGCATGTTCAAGAAGCAAGTGGTATGCTATACAAAAAATATACATTGGCAGTAGTGTGGTGGGGAGAGGGAAGATAGGATTAAAGTTGAGATGGTATCATATATGAAGGACCTTGTATGCATGCTAAGGAGTCTTGGTTTGATCCTGTAGGCAATGATGAGGGACGGAAGATTTCCAAAAGACTATCTATAATAGTAAGAAAGACAACTGTCATAATATGACACGTTAGAAGAATAGGGTAGCAGACACTGTATGTTATTTCAAACTCAACACCTATTCCAAATCCCTTCTCCCTTGCCTTATCATAGAAAACAAATGATTTGCCAATCTCCTTTGAGTCACCTTTCTTGTGGCTGTATGACAAGCTCTAGTCAAGATATAGAGAAAAGGCTTCTGAGAGGGTTTCTAATAAAGCATTTACTTTTCTGATAAATGGGGGTCAGAAGCATCTGGTGCACAGTTTGTCTTAACCTTTCTTCCTACTTTGAATGTGTGTGTTTCCCAGAAGTACAGTAGCCATTTTGTGAACGTGAGGTTACAAATCAACATACTAAAGACCAGAGTGGAAAGAAAAATGTCCAGATCCTTGATGGCACCAATGAGTTCCTGTACCAACTCTATACTGCCTAATTCCAGACTTTAATAGACTCTTATTTATTTAAGCTACTATTTTATATTTTAAATATATTTTATTGATTTTTTACAGAGAGGAAGGGAGAGGGATAGAGAGTTAGAAACATCGATGAGAGAGAAACATCGATCAGCTGCCTCCTGCACACTCCCTACTGGGTGTGTGCCCGCAACCAAGGAACATGCCCTTGACCCGAATTAAACCTGGGACCCTTGAGTCCGCAGGCCGATGCTCTATCCACTGAGCCAAACCGGTTAGGGCTAAGCTACTATTAATTGGTTTATTATTGCTTCCAAGCAGAACACATTCTGAAGTGACAGAGAGCAAGACTGACAGCAGGCAGATTAACCAGAAGGCTACTGTAATAATTTAGGAAAGTGATGATGAAGACTGCAGTGAGAGCAAGGAGAGAAGGTAGAATAGATCTGAGAAACAAAAATAAGGAGGAGAGGCAGAGACAATTTAGTCTAAGGCATTTTAACATTGGGGACATCTATGGAATGTAAGATGGATACAACTAATAAATAATTAGAAAGATAGGTCTACAGCTCTGGAGACATATTGGAGCTGAACATATAAGTAATAAGGACATATAAATGGTGCCTGAAGCCAGTGAAGTATGTTGAATGAAAATGAGAGTGCATAGCTCTGGGCCAGTGTTGCTCAGTGGTTACAAAGTCCGGCAATGCACCAAAGGGTCTCGGGTTGGATTCCCAGTCAAAGGCACGTACCAGGGTTGCTGGTCAGGTTACATATGGAAGGCAGCCAATCAATGTGTCTCTCTCACATCCACAACGTTTTTCTCCTCTTCCCTCTCCCTTCTTCCTCCATCCAGGTCTCCCTCTCCCTCTCTCTAAAAGTCACTAGAAAAAATATCCTCGGGTGAGGACTAATAAAAAAAAAATTAGAATGCATATTGAATGAGAAAAAGAAGACTAGGAATATAACCTGAGAAACCTAGGCATTTAAGGGATTCAGAGCAAGAGAAGAATGAAGAATAACAAGAGAAGCAGGAATGACAGAGAGCAAAGGGAAGGAGTGTGTTTCAAAGAGGGAGTGGTCGGTGAAAAGCGGATAATTACAGAAAATTCAAGTAAGTATAAAGGTCAGGATGTCATAAGTTAGGAATTGATAGTGAGGAAGTAAGAAAGTGACATTAATTACTTTTTAATGAAATATGACAATTATAGAAAGAAAATGTAGCTCAAGAATAAAGGCAAGGTTAGGGAAATGTTTTAGTTACTTTTTTTTTTTCTTAAAGAAGATCAGAAACTATTTAGAGGTTGAGGGGGAATAATTGAGTGAAAAGAGACCCAAAGACTGAAGATATAATATGGTATTGGAAACAAAATGGAAGGAATGAGATTAGGAACCCAAATAGAAGCATTAGCCTTAGAAAAGGGGGATGGCATGGCTGAAAAGAGGTAAGTCTTAAAGGTAGATGAGAAAAAGTTGGGAATGGTCATGACTAATAATGCATGTGTTTTTTTCCCTCTATGTAATAGGAAACACAGTCATCTTTGGCAGGTATAGGAGACTTGAGAATAAAAGGTCTGAAAAAAAAAAAAAAAAGGTCTGTAATAACCTCTCCTGAGGAACAGAATAAGAAACCACCTAGGAACCAGTAGAAGGTCTGCTAAGCAGCATTGGAGGTCCCATGGAGCATATGGTCCTCCTAAATAGTTACAGGTGTTTTTGGACATTTAAGAGAAGTCAACATTAAGAAAACAAAGCCAAGCCCAAGTGTCATAAAATATGGATATTTTATTCCTGCTCTGGGAAATGAAAAAAGAGAAGGATAGAGAAAATATCCTTCCACAAACCATTCTAATTTAGCTGACATTAATGTCACAAGTTGGGAATTGATAGTGAGAAAAAGCTAAAGCAAATATATGTGTGTATAAGTACATACATTTTTTTCAGATCTTAGTCTCATAATTGTTCACATATTTACTCTATTTTTGTTTATAAACATCCTTAAGTCATCAAATGCATCTTAATACTACTACCTCTGCCTCTTCACCAATCATTTAATATTGTTTCGATTGTATTTTCTGTTTGTGTTTTAATCACTTCCTTGATTGGTCAAACTATACATTAGAAGATGTATGGGATAAATTTGCTTTAAATTATGCTCTATTCATCACAATTACCCATTATATGATTTCTTTCATTAACATTTGGAACTTCACACATCTTGTAATTCTCTACGTAGACTATTTCAGCTTCTAGTGCTATACATATCTACATCTTCTGGATGGGACTGTCCATGATCCATGAGCTTGGGGTCAGGCATAAACTGTGTAGCACCTGGTAAAGTATTAAAATGAAAAAAAAAATTAGTCATTCATTCAACAAATTTATTGTTGGTACTAGGAATAAATCAGTGGGAAAAAAAGTTAAAAATCTCTCCCAATATGGACATAACATTCAAGTTGGGTAAAACAGACAATTAATTAAATAAAATAAATAATATGTCAGATAGAGGTAAGCACTATGTAGAAAAATAAAACAGGGAGGGGCACATGGAGTACCTGGGTAATTTGCAATCTTAAATAGGGTGGCCAGAGAAAACTTTCTAGAAAAGTGTAATTGAAGGAGATAAGGATGTGAGCCCATAGATATCTTAGGGAAATGCCTTATAGGAGCAGAACAGAGCAAGTATAATATACCTGAGGCATGTCTGAGTAACCACAAAATGGCCAATAGGGCTGAAACAGAGTTGGCAAGATGTGGTGATGATGGGTGCAGTGAGAGTAATAAGAGACATGTTCAGAAAACAATGGAATGCTAAGACACAAAGAGACATAATAAGGTTTTTATTTTTTATTTTAAGTGAGAAGAGAAGCTACTAGGCAGTTTTGAGCAGAGGAATGGCATGATATGGTTTTTTTAAATATCACTCTGAGCTATGGAGAGAAGAGACTATAGGGGGAAAAGGGGGAAAAAAGGGAGACCATTTAGGAAGCTATTTCAGTACACCAGGAGAAAGATTCTATTGGCTTTAATTAGGGCAGTAGCAGTGAAGGTGGTGAAAAGGTACTGGGTTATGGAGAAAGTCCTATGGTATAATGGACAGGATTTCCTAAATGGGTTGAATATGTTGTGTGAGAGACACTGTAACTTAAAAAAACTGCAAGAATGGAGTTGACATTTATTGAGATAGGGAAAAATGCAGGAGAAGCATATTTGGGGGGAGGCAAATGAAGTGTTAAGCTTTGGATATGTTAAATTTGAACTCCTAAATAGTCATCTAAAGATGTACAGATGTTGACTAAGCAGCTAGCAATGTGAATCTATAGACTGCAGGAGAGGTCTGGGCTGGTTTATAAATTTCACAGTCTTAGCCTATATGCAGTATTTAAAACTAAGGAACTACATGAGATCATCTAGAGCCTCAGAGAAGAGGTCTAAGCATTGAGCCATTTGGATAGTCTGATTTTTTGAAGTTAAGACGATTAGGAGAATATAGCAGAGAAGACTGAAAAGGAACAGCCAGTCAGTGAAGTAAGAGAACCAAAAGCAAGTGGTATCCCAAAGGCCAAGTGAAGAGACTGTTTTTAGGAGGTGGGGGTAATAATCTGTGTTAAAAGCTACTGATGGATTGCATGAGGTGGGATTGAGAATTGACTCCTGGATTTGGCAATGCGTATATCACTGGTGATTTTGATCAGATGACTGTGTGCCAGGCAGGATGCTATGTTATTTTCATGCATTGTCTCTGAATACCACCAAGAGATAGATGATACCTTTATATTATCTTTGTTTTACAGATAGGGAAATTTTAATTTAGAGATGTTAAGAAACTTGACCAATGTCACTCAGCTGATAAGTGGTGGAGTAACGAATGAACCCAGGTTTACCTGATCCCCAACACAACAACCTTAGCTCTTCAGTAAAATGGAGATTAGAGGAGTAACAATGTCATATAATTATTTTTAGTATTCAATATAATAATGTGCACAAAGTTCTGTGTATAATACTCTGTGTGTGCTAAGCAAGCAAGAGAGAACTACTTTTATATTTTGTGACATCAGAAAAAATATTTGTAGGAAGTTTTTATTTTAAATATGTTTTTAAAAATCTGGTTTTTAAACAATTTTACTACATTTTGGAAACACACCTTTTTTCCCCACAGACATTTAATTTCCAGTTTTATGGTGAAAAACAAAGATAAGAAATAAAGGTATATACAATGATTTATTTTACACCTGCCATTTTAGAAAAATGATATACCTATATGTAACTTCACCAGCAAAAACATTACAAACAACCAGATCATTAGTAATCACTACCCATGAAACTGATACAGTTTTCCATAGAATGTAGTGCTTAAGTTTAGGGGGATCTGTGGATAGAATTCGTGTGATCTATGAACTTGGATGGGGGAATTTATCTTTACTTTCATTAACCTCTAATTAAAAATTGACATTTACTTCAATTATGAATGTAAGAAACAAACCAAAATAGTATTAACAGTATCTTAGATTCTGTCACTAATAGAAATCACAGATATTTTCGTATTACACTGCAGTTGTAGTTATCTTAAAATATTTACACTTACAACTACTTCAAAACTATGGCCTTTATTAGATATTTTGTAATATATTTTTGGTTAATACATTTAAGGAGGTCATATATTACTATGTATTTTATTTAATGTATTAAAAAACATTATTCTGAGAAGGGGTCCATAGCATACAAAAAACATTAAGTGGTTCTCCCTGCTCCCTTCCCAAATGTATCTTTACTGCCATCTTGTGGCAGCCTTTGCTCGGTGCTAGTAAAAAGTATACTAGGAAATAGTTTTATCAGGCATACTACAATAAGCATGTAACAAATACTTTATATAAGTCTGAATGTGTCTAATTTGCTTAAAAATGCCATAAACTGACTAAGTTCCCTAACACTTCTATTTATTTTCTCAATTTATGTTCTTGTTCAAAGTCTAGTCAAAGATTCAGCTCACACAAATGTGAAAGGCCCTTTTACCTTTAGGTTGTCACATCTCAAAAATTGTTGAAAGGCTTCAAACTTTTAATTTACCTATAGCTTATGCCAGACATTATTAAATAGAGGAATATGCATTGAGAATTCCCTATGGAGCTTTTCCTATAATCACCTGCTTAGAGGCCCCACCACTGGAGATTTTGACTTATATTTCTTAGTTTGAGTGAATTTTAGAAAACAGAAAACAAAAAACTCAAATAATTGTGATGTGGATCCCTCTGGTTTAGAACCAGTTAGCCTATGTAATTTTATTCCTGCCTTTTTAAAAGATTCATTCTCATGATATTCTGAGTAATTAAGGCTAATATCGCCTCTCTTATAAATTTCTGCATCCTTTCAACTGATCAAAGGTTCTCTATCCTCCCAAAGGAATAGCCATCATAAAATCTCCATCTTGAATCTTAATCTCCATCATTATAATGTGTTTCTTTGTACTTCCTTATTTTTTATCTCTAACAAAAACACTTTATGCATAAAGTTTTTAGCAGGCTTTTTAAAAAAGCTAACGGGAAAGGAATAAAGATGTTTAAAGTTATAAAACAGTGATGAGTTATTGTTACAAATAGCCATTAGTGACATCTGTTGACTAATAATTTAGTTTACATATCATCTCATTTATATTACAAAAAATGGGACAGATCAGTAATAAATTGCTGAGTGAAGTTAAAAATGTTAGAAATTCTATTTTTGTTTCTTTTATATAAAATTGGGATGATATCCAGCATTCAGGTTCTCAGTAATTGGAATACTTAAATATACTAGTTCCTACAAAATACCTTCTCATACTTTGTTCTAGTCTTCCCATTCTTTTTGCTCTCTCTGCTTCAGTTGGGCTCTTTTCTATTGACCTCTATTTGAGTTCATTACTTCAGCCCTCCCTTGTACAGGGATGGGCAAAAGTAGATTTACAGTTGCTAGTATCCTATATAATAAAAAGGCAATATGCAAATTGACCATTACACTCTCTCACAAGATGGCCACACCCATATGGTCACAAGATGGCCACCCCCAGGTGATCATAAGATGGACACCACAAGATGGCTGGCAGGGGAGGGCAGTTGTGGGTGATCAGGCCAGAAGGGGAGGGCACTTGGGGGTAAACAGGACAGCAGGGGAGGGCAGTTGGCATGACCAGGCCGGCAGGGGAGGGCAGTTAGGGATGACCAGGCCTGCAGGGGAGGGAAGTTAGGGGTGACCAGGCCGGCAGAGGAGAACAGTTGGGGGTGACCAGGCCTGCTGGGGAGGGCAGTTGGGGGTGACCAGGCCAGCAGGGGAGGGCAGTTGGGGACGATCGGGTTGGCAGGAGAGCAGTTAGGCTTCGATCAGGCTGGCAGGGGAGTGGTTAGGGGGTGATCAGACTGGCAGGGGAGTGGTTAGGGGGTGATCAGGCAGTTGGGCACGATCGGGCTGGCAGGGGAGCAGTTAGGCTTCGATCAGGCTGGCAGGGGAGTGGTTAGGGGGTGATCAGGCTGGCAGGTAGGTGAGCAGTTGGGAGCCAGCAGTCCTGGATTGTGAAAGGGATGTCTGACTGCTGGTTTAGGCCTGTTTCTGTTCTCTAGAATGGAGAGGGTGCAGGCTGGGCTGAGGGACACTACCCTACCCAGTGCATGAATTTCATGTACTGGGCCTCTAGGGAAAAAATAATACAATAATTAGCAAGTAATAATTTAAGAATAAACTCTGTGATTTGCATACTCACAACTATAAATCTATTTTTGTCCACCCCTATATTTAGTCAGCTGTAAGACCCATCCAATGAGTTAATTTCAGGCACTAAATTTTTCACTTCAGGAATATATACTTGATTTTTTAATAGATTCCAATTTTTCTGTGAAATTCTCAATCCTTTCATCCATTTTGTTCATTGTGTTTTCTATTTAAGATATTAATCCCCTTTACTTTAAAGTCCTTTTCTGCTAACTTAAATATTTAGATCACCTGTGGGTCTGTTGTTATTTTTTTTTTATTGTCAGGCTTATCTTCATGCTTCTTTATATGTCTAGTATTTTGTTTGTATGGTGGCTACTGTATCAAAGAAGTGTAGAAGCTCCACATGATATCTTCTACCTGCTATGGAACCCTTTTCCTTTCTTAGGAAGGGTTAAGGGCTTATCATCTCAATCCAATCAATGCATTGAACTGAGCTGTAGTTTTAGTAACCCAGTCAACTTCTGATTCCTCTCTGTTCCTCAGGTATGGCACTCCCAAGCTGTATGGAAAGCCTGGGGACTTTCTGTCTACCTTGCACTAAAAATCTGTAGCAAATTCAGTTTTGACCTTCAGAGGTTTTGATATTGGCTACTTAGTCTCTTGATCCATAAAAATACCTGACAAATATCATAAGGAGGGAGATGCATCATGTATACATGGAACACTTCATCCCTCTTAGTTAGAATCAGCAAACTTTTTCTGCAAAGGCCAGAGAGTAACTATTTTCGACTTTGTAAACCATAAGGTCTCCAATGCAATCACTCAACTTTGCCATTGCAGTGTGAAAGCAGTCAGATAATACATAAATGAACAAATGTCACTGTGTTCCAATAAAATTTTATTTATGGACACTGAGATTCGAATTTTAACTTGTCAAGAAATAGTTTTCTTTTGATTTTTTCAACCATTTAAATCATGTAAAAACCATTTATGGCATGTAGAATGTACAAAAATAGGTGGTGAGCAATATGTGCTTTAGAGTGACATTGATTCGATAGACAATGAGAGACTTTACCCTGCTTTCAACAGATTTTGAAGAGGTCAATGTCACCAAATTTCCAAATTTGTTATTTCCAAAATAACATAATTTTCACCATAAATGTATATGGATGATAGGGAAAAAAACCTCAAACTCATATCCAGAGCCATGATTTTATATATATATATATATATATATATATATATATATATATATATATATCCCCTATATATATAGTGAAAAAAACCTCAAACTCATATCCAGAGCCATGATTTTATATATATAGTTTTAGAGTTCACCCAATCTATTCTGTAAGTTGATACATGATGGCCATGACTAGTTTCCCCAGCTAATTAACATGCTCCCAAAGTGTGCTCAATGAAAATAAATTTGTTTATTGGCAAATGGCTAATTACAGTAGTCAAATGATAATGATACCTTCTAACACTCATGGAGAGATTAGTATGTGCTTGATATTGTACTTTGTGCTTTACATGCACTATTGCATTTAATTCTCACAACTATGTGAGAAAAACACTATTATGGTCCCCAATTTACGGATGAAGAGACTGAGGCTTAAGAATTTCAGACCCATGTCTTATTCTAAAATTTGTGCTTATAATCACTACTGTTTCTCAGGTCTTAGACCTTTGGAACTGCATGTGAAAAGTAGAAGGATGGAAATGGTGAATCACAAGGGTCTACTGCATAATCAACTCTGAATGATATGTGATAAGGATAAATGGTACTGGCATATCTCTTTCCTCTACATGTATCCTTAGAATGCTTTTCATATACCAAGTTACCCATAGGAGGGGGGATAAAGGGTTCCAGAATCATTATATATATATAATGATATTGGTTAGGGATGGATTGGTCCCATTGTTAAACTGTAACATGTTTCAACTTCACAAAGATACTCTGGAATTGACAGGCATTTAGAAAAATTACTAGATATATTATATACTTGTGGGAATATGGTGGACTGTAAATTACTCAGAGAGAGTGTAAAAACTGTATGTCATTTTGGTTAAAAAGGAGAGGTGACAGAGGAAAAGTGTAAAACAAATCAGGTTTGTTACTTAGTAACAGCTTTTATAAAGATTAAATGAGAAAGGACGAGGCTGAAACCAGAAACTAAACTCTGGTTTTAAATTAGCTACTTTGTACACAATGGAAAGATTTTTGAACTTTGGTGTCAGGTAGATCTAATCTGTAAACACAACTCTGCTTCTCATAAACTATACGATTTTGGGAAAGGTACTTTTAAGTTCCCCCGAGTCTCAGTCTCTTCATCATAAACTGATTACAATTACATGTACATCAGAGGTTTTGTTTTGTTTTGTTTTTGGGTGAGGATTGAATATCACAATATATTTACAGCTCTTTGCACCACAAAGGAGGTGCTCAATAAGAGCACCTGAATAATGAAATATTATCATTATTTCCTAATTCTTTACCTTAGATTTAGTCCTATTTCCTTTGCAGTAAGACAACTTAGTGGTTAGTACCATTGACACTGTACAGATAGACAAACCTATGTAAGCCAGTGACTGGTGAATTTCTGTGAATACATATTGAAATGCTTTAAACACTCTGTTACCTTCTTATTGATCATAGTAAAACTATAACAGTATTTGTGTACAAGGTATAATTGTCACTAACTGGTTCCACAAAGTACTGCTTGTCATTATCTAATATTAGCAAAGTTATTAGTACTATAATTGGTGCTATTTTTATAATTTGATGTTGAAAGTTCTCCCAGTATATAAACTAAATAAAACTGATGGGGGAAGCCAAGACTGCTGATGGGATAACTAACACAAGAAATGGAAAGTTGATATTCTTCTATGTAGATGTGGCTCATATTTATAGCCTGTAAAGAAACAGAGTGAAGAAAGGCACATTTTACTCCACCTGATTAAAAAGCTCACATTTATAAAGTGATAGTAAATGTTTCACTCATCCAACCTGCCAGTGCTACTCTATACCCCCAGTGAAAAGATCTGTATTATGAACTATCAGTTGCAATAAGAAAAGTCCCAGGTACCTGAGTACCTCATACCCTAAAAATACATACAGACTACAGATATGAGAAAGAAAAATATGGAAAAACATAAATAAATTCAAACTAATAATTATAAAATCATAAAATTTTTAAAGAAATAATAAAAACAAAATTGAATTATACAAACAAACCTGAGGTGAATTCTGATTTTGTCTTCATTTCAGATCTGAGTTCTGTTGGCAAACCCACTGAGTGCTTTGGGTTGTGAGCTGTTTTTGCAGGTATTTCTATTTCAGCAGAGCTTTCTAGCTGTTTAGCAAAAAGATTTTCCTCATGAGTAAATCATTTTACTAAAAGAATAAAATATCTTATAAAAGTAAAGCATGCAAAGGTATTATGTTCCTTCGTCTTTTTCTAATTCTGTTGTTGACCTCTGTCCAGGACTCCCATTACAAGCCAACACCCACCCAAATAAAACTTTTTGGTCCCTTTAAACTCCACCTTAATTTTTTCTTTAGGTTCAGGAAGTGACTCCTTTTCGTTGTTTTTTGTCCACAGTGATTTAACCGCTTCATAAATGTTCTGACTTGTAGCATATGCCTTTTTCCCGGTGACCTAATTAAAACAAAAAGTGAGACAAATGACCTATATTTAAGAGATAAAATAAGAAGTGTTAAAAATATATGTCAGGTATTTTATATTAATACCCAAGTTAGAAACAACAGAAAACATATGAATGAATTTCTAGATGATATAACACAAAGCCAAGCCCCATTTTCTAAATCTTATATGAAAAGTTATTTGCCTCATGTAAAAGGCTAAAAAAATGTATAGTTAGTATAACGCCAAGAGTGGATCCTAATGTAATCTATGAACTTTGGGTGATAATGATGTGTCAATGTAGGTTCATCAACTATAACAAATGTACCAGTTTAGCAAGGGATCAGAGGAAGCTATGCATGTGTAGGAGCAGGAGTTGTACTGGAAATCTCTGTATCTTCACCTTCATTTTATTATAAACCTAAAACTGCTCTAAAAATAAAGTCTTAAAAACTGTAGAGTTAGCACTCACACTGTGAATTTAAAACTAAGCCATTTTTTTTATTTTGTTATGAACCTAAAATGGCTCTAAAAAATAAAGTCTTAAAAACTTTATAGTTAGCATTCACACTGTGAATTTAAAACAAAGCCAATTTAAGAGGAGTATGGGAAGGATAGTTTGAGATAATAAACAGCTGACTGAGAAAAGATTTTAACATGCTACAAGGTTAATGCTTCTGTTTAAATTTTTGTTGCTTTCTCAAGGCATAAAGAAAAAGCATCAATGTATTTCTACAGAGAACAATACTCTTTTTATGAAGAAACATGAAATAAAAAATGAACTACAAACACTAAACCAGAGGCTAGGTTGCTGACTGAATTCTTGAAGCTGTTGTTACACTTTCATTTACATCTCTTCTTGTTTGAAAATCTGACTCCTTCTTTCTGTTCTCCAATACTTATGTTCCTTATAGTTAAGGTAATTTCAACAGCTATTGATTATTCAAGTTTTAAAGATGTTGAGGAGCTTTCCAAAATTACAATTTCTATAAACAGACTTTTTAAAACTATGTTTTCTTTCATTAAGTAGAAATATTTTTATTATTTTTGCTAAGTACATGCTACATTTAAGAAAAATCAATCAATCCACTGGTATAAAGAAAGTACTCTTCCTCCCCCCAGGTAAGCTTAGCTTTGTTAATTGTTGTGTGTATATTCTTCCTGAATTTTTACTCTTATACTAGAGGCCCAGTGCACGAAATTCGTGCATGGGGGTGTGTGTCCCTCAGCCCAGCCTGCACCCTCTCTAATCTGGGACATCCCTCTCACAATCCAGGACTGCTGGCTCCCAACTGCTCACCTGCCTGCCTTCCTGATTGCCCCTAACCACTTCTGCCTGCCAGCCTGATCACCCCCTAACCACTCCCCTGCCAGTCTGATTGATTCCTAACTGCTCCCTTGCCAGCCTGACTGCCCCTAACTGCCCTCCCCTGCAGGTCTGGTCCCCCCCCAACTGCCTTCCCTTATAGGCCTGGTCCCCCCCAACTGCTCTCTCCTGCAGGCCTGGGTCCCCCCGCAACTGCCCTTCCCTGCAGGCCCAGTCGCCCCCAACTTCCCTCCTCTGCCAGCCTGGTCACCCCTTACTGCCCTCTCCTGCAGGCCTGGTCCCTCCCAACTGCCCTCCCCTGCTGGCCTGATTGCCCACAAATGCCCTCCCTTGCAGGCCTGGTCCCTCCCAACTGACCTCCCCTGATGGCCATCTTGTGTCCACATGGGGGCAGCCATCTTTGACCACATGGGGTTAGCCATGTTGTGTTGGAGTGATGATAAATTTGCATATTACTCTTTTATTAGATAGGATAGAGGCCTGGTGCATGGGTGGGGGCCAGCTGGTTTGCCCTGAAGGGTGTCCCGGATCAGGGTGGGGGTTCCCTTGGGGCATGGGGCAGCCTGGTCGAGGGGCCTGTGGTGGTCTGCAGGCTGACCATGTCCCCCGGCGACCCAAGCGGAGGCCCTGGTATCTGCTATTTATTTATCTTCTATAATTGAAACTTTGTAGCCTTGAGCGGAGGCCAGGGTCAGCCAGGGCGGATGGGAAGCTTGGCTTCCTCCATTGCTGGGAGCAACCCAAACCTCCTGCTCTCTCCAGCTTCGTGGCTGCTGTAATTTTTGTTGGGATTTATTTATCTTCTATAATTGAAACTTTGTAGCCTTGAGCAGAGGCCAGGGCCAGCCAGGGCGGGTGGGAAGCTTGGCTTCCTCCATCGCTGGGGGGAACCCAAGCCTCCTGCTTGCTCCAGATCCATGGCCGCTGCCATATTTGTTGGGTTAATTTGCATACTCACTCCTGATTGGCTGGTGGGCGTGGCTTGTGGGCGTAGAGGAGGTACGCTCAATTTGCATGTTTCTCTTTTATTAGATAGGATGTACACTACAGGCCCAGTGCACGAATTCGTGTACCAGTGGGGTCCCTGGGCCTAGCCTGTGGAATCAGGCCAAAACCTGCTCTCCGACATCCCCCGAGGGGTTCCAGATTGTGAGAGGGCACAGGCCAGGCTGAGGGACCCCAATGGTGCATGATCGGGGCCGGGGAGGGACGCAGGAGGTTGGCCAGCCAGGGAGGGACCGCAGGAGGGCTCCAGGGCATGTCCGGCCAGTCTCGCTCAGTCCTGATCGGGCCGGACACCAGCAGCAAGCTATCCTACTGGTTGGAGCATCTGCCCCCTGGTAGTCAGTGCACATCATAGCGAGCGGTTGAGTGGCCTTAGCATATCACTAGCATATTATGCTTTGATTGGTTGAATGGATGACCGGATGACTGGGCACTTAGCATATTAAGCTTTTATTATATAGAATTATATACATTCACACATAGCATTTTAAAACAAATGGAATGTAGCCCAATCCAAGATGGAGGCAGAGTAGATGGGAGTCACGCACACCACTTCCTATGATCAAACTGGAATTACAACTAAATTATAGAACAATCAACCCGACTAACCAACTGAAGACTATCTAAACAGATGTATTACACTCAAGAATTTACAGAAGAAGCCATATCAAAACAGGTAGAAAGGGCAGAGATGTGTAAAGGGCTGCTTCTCCCCCCTCCCATGGGCATGGGCTGAGATTCTGGAGGGATATCTCACCTGCAAAGGTATGCTGAGGAATGTGGTGTCTGAACCACAAGCCAGGCTTCCCATCCCAGAGCACCAGAGCCAGGAAGAAGCAACCACATATATCTAGCTGTGAAATTCGGTGGGAATTATGTCCACCAGGGAGATTTGGAGTCTGCTAGGGACACAGGTGCCCTCTTAAAGGGCCAATGCACAAAATCTCATTCACACCCACTCATCCTGGGCTCCAGCTGAGGGAGGGCAGAGCAGACTAGATTCCAGTGAGGAGATACTGGGTTTTGTGGCTCTGGGGAGAGTCCTGAAGGGCCAGCCTCCAGAACCCCTGTGCTGAGTCCATCTCCCACACCACAGAAAACATCTTTCTTGGGTGGAACACTTCCTTCCTTAGGACATCAGCCTAGGGGAATGCATAGCCCTAGCCTCTAGACTCTCCGTTGCCCTACCCTGTAGAGCATCACCTTGTGGAAGTGTCAGCTGCCCAGGTTGGGTGAAGAGATCTGGACAGACCAGGCTGTCAGTGAGTGAGTTTTGTGGCTTTGAGGTGGAGCCCATTATGCACGCTTTCTGGTGAACCTGACAGGTGCCTACCCCTCACAGGAGATACTCTAGCCCCACACTTTAGGCTCTGGGTGGCCCTACCCTCCCTAATCCTGTGGCCACTGCCCTGATGAGTATGGGCTCCCCAGGAGTTCTAGGAATAATCCAAGACAAACTGAATAGTGTGGCTCTGGGCTGGGGGCCACTACCTCAACCTTCCCACAAGACTGACCAGCACCACTCCCTCATGGGAGGTCTACTAGTTCCACCCTCATGATTCCAAGCAGCCCTGCCCTGGTAAGCTTGGGCTATCGGCAGAATCTGGGGAAGATTGAGTTTTGTGGCTTTAGGATGGGGGAAATTTTTCCCTTACACATCCGATCAGTGCAGAGCCCTCCCTTCACACAGCCAAATCTTGGTCTCCTTGGACCTGATAAACTCTGTAGGATTCACCCTGATGATTCTGAGACCCTATCCCACCACAAAGGTCTGCTGGCACCTGGAGGTGGCAGCTAGACTTGGTATACCTTGTGACTTTTCTGAGTGGCCTCAAACCAAGCACTGGCACTGAATTTGAACTATCAATCTGGTGAACACAACTCACCCCTACCTGGTGACTTATCTTCGTCCTTCCAATGCACACACAGGCCCAGTAGAGGCACCCACAAACTGTGGACTGCTTTGTAGCATCAAATAGGCTACTCAGAGCCAGTCACAAGCAGTGTCTGATATTGCTCTGCACCAGAATACCTCCCAAGAGGCTCCAAAAACAATAAGACAATGACCAACTTCAGACAACATCAGGGCAGGGTCCAATTAGCTTCATAAATGGCATATTGAAAAGAAATTTCAGCAGGCACCAGTCCCTACTGAGGTGAATTCCACTTGGTGTGGTCAGCACCTGCATAGCAGCCTGTACACTGTGGTCGGGGCTAACTCTAACACTCAGCCATCCTGAAGGTCAGACCCATGCATGAATAAGCCAAAAGCAATCAAGACTCAATTAAAAAAGGGAGCACTCACAAACCCCACAAAGGGATATTTCTGAAGCACCCAGCTCAGGTGATCAAGGAGACTGTGCTACTGGGTCCCAAATAAAACTTACTACATAAAGCCACCTTGTCAAGATTAGGAAACACAGAAGATCTGCCTAATACATAGAAACATACACAAAGAGGCAGCTAAAATGGGAATACAAAGACACATGTCCCAAATGAAAGAATAGGAGAAATCTCCAAAAACAGCAAGATGAAATGGAGGCAAGCAATTATCAGATATAGAGTTAAAAATAAAATGGTTATTAGAATGTTCAAGGAACCTAGTGAAAACTTCAACAATGTGAAAAAGGACATAAAAACCATAAAGAAGAACCAGTCAGAAATGAAGAATACAGTTTCTAAAATGAAAAATTCACTAGAAGGAATAAACAGAACGTTGGATGAAACAGAGGATCAAATCAGTGATTTGGAAGACAAGGTAGCAGAAAACACCAAACCTGAGCAGCAAAAATAAAAAAAAAATGGCAGAGATAATTGGGAATGCAAGAAAAAGGAGAGGACCATAGTATGATGTGGCTCCTGCCCCTATCTACACTCTATCATTGATTTGGAACCCCAAAGGGCTTCAGCTTCTAGAAGTATTCCTAGGGGGGGAATTCCAAAATTGTGGCAGAGTAAGGGAAAGCTACACTGACATTCTCCCAGGAACAATTTGGAATTACAACTAAAATACAGATAAATCATCCTGAATAACCAATTGAAGGCTGGCTGGAGAGAACCCTTACAATCAAGGACATAAAGTGGAGGCCACATGGGGACTGGTAGGAAATAAGGAGACACAAGAGGGCTGGCCGGGCTCACAGGCAGTAGCTGAAGTTCTGGAGAGATATCTCAGCTGTGGGGGGTTCCCACTGAGAACTCTGGGGACTAAATCCCAAGCTGGGCTCCCATGCTAAGAATAACAGAACCATGAAATGTGCCCACATAACATCTGGCTGTGAAAAGCACTGAGGATTCTGTCCAGCAGGAAGAGATGGCAAGAATCACAGGCACCCTCTTAAAGGGCCAACACACTAAATTGTGTGTGCAGACACCTTGGGCTCTGGCAGAGAGAGGGCAGAGTGGACTAGAACAGTATGAGGAGAGTCTCAGGTTGGTGGCTCTGGGAAGAGAGCTGAGAGGACAGCTACCAGTATCCTTGTGCTGAGTCATTCTCTCATGCTGCAGAAGCCATATTTCTCAGGCAAAGCTTTCCCATCAATGCAGCTTTAGCCTGGGGGAAGAAATTGCCCCACCCATTAGAAATCCCTTCTACCAATCCTTTGGAGTTTATGCTCTGCTAAGGACCTCGGCCTGAGGCTCATTTAGTGAGGGAGACTAACAACAGCCTACAAGCAGAGGTGGATCTCTGGATGATTTGAGTAGTTGCCTGCCCTACTTCTGGCCCCGGGGCTAGGAAATCACACTTCAGTGCTCAGCTTGGTCCTTTTTTTACACACCCAGCCCAGCAGAAGGAGTTACAAGATGTGGATCAATGATTGCTCCAAACAGGGTACTCAAGTCCAGTAACAAACAGTGGCTGACACTGGCCTGCACCAGAGACCTTTGAAGAGGCCCCAAACCAACAAAGCCAGTGGCTAGCTTCAGACAACTACAGAGCAGGATCTAAAAAGCTTCACATGCAGTATGTCCACAGGAAGATATTGGCAGGCTCCAAACCCTGCAGAGGTGAATTCCACATCCTGAGATAGGCATCTGAACAGCAGTGTGCACACTGTGTTAGGGTTTGAGCCTCACTGACAGCCAGCCTGTGAGTGGAGCACAAGCACTAGCCAATAGTAATCAAAACTCAATTATAACAGGAGTGACACACAAAGCCCACAAGGGACACACTTAGAGAACCTAGGTTAAGTGATCAGGAAGACTGGTCACTAACTATATAAGTCCAACATACAAAGACTGGGAGTCATAGCAGATCTACCTAATACATAGAAACAAACCCAAACAGGCAGCCAGAATAGGGAGACAGAGAAACAAGCCCCAAATGAAAGAACCAGAGAATCTCCAGAAGAGAGATAAAATGGAGATAAGAAATTTATAAGAGTATCGAGTAATGATTATAAGGATGCTCAACAGCATGGAAAACAACATAGAAATTATGAAAAATAACCAGTCAGAAATGAAGAATGACATAGCAGAATAAAAAATACAGTGGAAGGAATAAACAGCAGATTTGAAGAAGCTGAGGATCAGATCAGCAAATTAGAAGAAAGGGAAGAAAAGATTTACTCAATCAGAGATCCAAAACAATTCTCTTTAATAAATGGTGCTGGGAAATTTGGACAGATACTTGTAAAAAAATGAAACTAGACCACCAACTTACACCATACACAAAAACAAACTCAAAATTGCTAAAGGACTTGAATGTAAGACAGGAAGCCATAAAAATCCTACAAGACTCCATAGGCAGCAAAATAGCAGACATATGTCATAGCAATATCTTTACAGACACAGCCCCTAGGGCAATGGAGACTAAGGAGAAGATAAACAAATGGGATTACATCAAAATAAAAAATTTCTGCACAGCAAAAGAAACTATCAACAAAACAACAAGAAAGCCCACTGCATGGGAGAACATATTTGCCAATGATATTTCCGATAAGAGTTTAATCTCCAAAATTTACAGAGAACTCATACAACTTAATAAAAGGAAGATAAACGATCCAAACAAAAAATGGTCAAAGGATCTAAATAGACATTTTTTGAAAGAGGACATACAGAAGGCCCAGAAACATATGAAAACATACTCAAAGTCACTAATCATCTGAGAGATGCAAATCAAAACAACAATGAGATACCATCTCACACCTGTCAGAATGGCTGTCATCAACAAATCAACAAATGACAAGTGCTGGCGAGTATGTGGAGAAAAAGGAACCCTCCTGCACTGCTGGTGGGAATGCAGACTGGTGCAGCCACAGTGGAGAACAGTATGGAGTTTCCTCAAAAAACTAAAAATGGAACTCCCATTTGACCCAGAAATCCCACTTCTAGGACTATATCCCAAGAAACTAGAAACACCAATCAGAAAGGATATATGCACCCCTATGTTCATAGCAGCACAATTTACAATAGCTAAGATTTGGAAACAGCTTAAGTGCCCATCAGCAGATGAGTGGATTAAAAAACTGTGGTACATCTATACAATGGAATACTATGCCACTATTAAAAAGAAGGAACTCTTATCATTTCCAACAGCATGGATGGAACTGGAGAGCATTATGCTAAGCGAAATAAGCCAGTCAGAGAAAGATAAATATCACATGATCTCACTCATATGTGGGATATAATGATCAACATAATTTGATGAACAAGAATAGATGGATCTAGAGACAAATGATGGGGGGGAGGGTGGTTAGAGAGCAACCAAAGGACTTATATGCATGCATATTAGCATAACCAATGGACACAGACACTCAATCAGAGGGCGGTGGGGGCTTGCCGGGCTGGGAAAGGATGGGGGAGGGGGTCAATTAGGGAAAAAGGAGACATATGTAAAACTTTAAACAATAAAAAAAATATAAAAAAGAAAAAGAAAAGAAAAGAAAATGAACAAGGGATAGAGAACCTGTTTAAATAAATAATGGCAGAAAACTTCTCTAACTGGTAAAGGAAAAAGTCTCACAAGTTCAGGAAGCACAGAGACTCCTAAACCAGAAGAACCCAAAGAAGCCCATGGTTAGAAACATCATAATTAAAATGTCAAAAATTAAAGACACCCAAGTGGCCCTGGGTCTGGGAGAGGCCAAGCGTCCCTGGGTCCGGGTGAGACCATGTGTCCCTGGATCCGGGTGAGGCCTCATGCATCTAGGCCCGGGTGAGGCCACGTGCCCCTGGGTCTGGGAGAGGCCAAGCGTCCCTGGGTCCGGGTGAGACCATGCGTCCCTGGATCCGGGTGAGGCCTTGTGCACTTAGGCCCGGGTGAGCCCACGTGGCCCTGGTTCTGGGAGAGGCCAAGCGTCCCTGGGTCCGGGTGAGACCATGCGTCCCTGGATCCGGATGAGGCCTCGTGCACCTAGGCCTGGGTGAGCCCAAGTGGCCCTGGGTCTGGGAGAGGCCAAGCGTCCCTGGGTCTGGGTGAGACCATGTGTCCCTGGATCCGGGTGAGGCCTCGTACACCTAGGCCCGGGTGAGCCCAAGTGGCCCTGGGTCTGGGAGAGGCCAAGCGTCCCTGGGTCCGGGTGCGACCATGTGTCCCTGGAGCCGGATGAGGCCTCGTGCACCTAGGCCTGGGTGAGCCCACGTGCCCCTGGGTCTGGGAGAGGCTAAGCGTCCCTGGGTCCGGGTGAGACCATGCGTCCCTGGATCCGGATGAGGCCTCGTGCACCTAGGCCCGGGTGAGCCCAAGTGGCCCTGGGTCTGGGAGAGGCCAAGCGTCCCTGGGTCCGGGAGAGACCATGTGTCCCTGGAACCAGGTGAGGCCTTGTGCAACTAAGCCCGGGTGAGGCCATGTGTCCCTGGGTACGGGTGAAGCCAGATCCTGGGTCCGGGTGAGGCCGTGCGCCCCTGGATCCATCCGGGTGAGGCTGGGTCCCAGGCCCGGGTGAGACCACGCGCCCCTTGGGTATGGGTGAGGCCACGTGCCCCTTAGTCCGGGTGACGCCGTGGCCTTGGGTTCGGCCGAGACCAAACCAGAGGGAGTCGGACCTCCATTACCACCATTTGTCCACCATCCAGAGCTGAGGGGTCAGTGCTGACATGTACACATAAGGAACTACTGGACATTGAAATTGGGTCTCAAAAGAACTGTTGGTCCAGGGGGAAGCTCGCTACAGATTGATTCATTTGCCTGTCAGCATAACTATTATTGCTCGTCTCACATTCAGTTCTTATTAGTATATATCTAGTGACATATGATCTCGCTCATCTAGGGGAAATGATGAACAACATAGACTGAGGAACAAGAACAGAACCAGAAGCAAGGAGGCATCGATCGGATTATCGGGCCTCAGAGGGAGGATAGGGGAGGGTAGGGGGAGGGTGGGGGGAGGGGGAGAGTTCAACCAAAGGACCTGTATGCATGCATATAAGCCTATCCAACGGTTAAGGTCAACAGGGGATTGGGGCATGCGTGGGGAGAGGGGTGGGATGGGAATGGGGGGATGAGGACAAATATGTGACACCTTAATCAATAAAGAAATTAAAAAAAAATTAAAGACAAAGAGAGAATCTTAAAGGCGGCAAGAGGAAAGTAATTGGTTACCTATAAAGGAGCTCCCAGAAGGCCGTCAGCTGATTTCCAAACATAAAATAAACTCTACAGCTCAGAAGGGAATGGCCTGAAGTATTCAAGGTAATGAAAAGCAAGGATCTTAAACCAATATTACTATATCCACCAAGTCTATCATTCAACATAGATAATGAAATAAAGAACTTTCCAGATAATAAAAGGGTAGTTTATTACCAACAAACCAGCATTGCAAGAAATGTTAAAGGGACTGATGTAATAATAAGAAATATATATAGAGAAACACAGGTGCAAAGAATAAAAATGGCAATAAATAAGTAGCTATCAATAATAACCTTGCATATAAATGGATTAAATGCTCCAATAGAAAGATATAGGGTAGCTGAATCAATAAGAAAACCCATATATGGCCCATATATATGCTGTTTACAAGAGACCCACATCAGAACAAAAGTCACACAGGATGAAAGTGAAGGAATGGAAGAAATTTCTCCATGAAAATGGAAACAAACAAAAAAAGCTGGGGTAGCAATATTATAACTGACAAATAGACTTCATGATGAAGGCTGACACAAGAGACAATAAAGGTCACTTCATAATATTAAAGGGATAAATCCAACAAGAGGATATAATACTGGTAAACATATATGCACCCAATATAATACTGGTAAACATATATGCACCCAATATACGAGCATATATATATCTATATCTATCTATCTATCTATCTATCTATCTATCTATCTATCTATATATCTTGGAGGATTTTAAGGGACAGATTGACAACAATATTCATAGTAGGAGACTTTAACATTCCACTGACTTCACTGGATTGATCTTCCAAATAAAAGAAATAAAAAAAGAAAACAGTGACCCTAAATGACACACCAGATCAGATGAATTTAATTGATACAGAACATTTCCCCCTAAAGCTATAGGACATGCATTCCTCTCAAGTGCACAGAGACATTCTCAAATATAGACCACAGATGAGGACACAAAATAAGTCTCTAAAAGTTCAAGAAGATTTAGACCATATCAAACATCTCAGATCACAATGACATGAAACTAGAAAGAAACTACAATAAAAACAATTAAAAACATTCAAAGACATGGAGGCTAAATAGCATGTTATTAAACAATGAAAGGGTCACCAATGAGATGAAGGAAGAAATTAAAAATTTCCTGGAAAAAAATGAAATGAACATGCAATAACCAAAAATCTATGGGACACAGGGAAAGCAGTTCTGAGAGTGAAGTTCATAGTACTCAGGCCTACCTCAAAAAACAAGAAAAATCTCTAATAAAATATCTAATACTACAACTAAAAGAATTAGAAGATGAACAACAAGGAAAACCCAACAAAAGTAGAAGGAAAGAAAAAATAAAGATAGGAGCAGAAATAAATGACATAAAGGATAAAAGATATAAATAAAAAGATCAATGAAACCAAGAGCTGGTTCTTTAAAAAGATAAACAAGATTGATTAACCGCTAGCCAGGATCATCAAGAAACAAAGAGAGAGGACACAATAAATAAAATCAGAAACGAAAGCAGTAAAGTAACAACTGATACCATAGAAGTGCAAAGGACTGTAAGAAATATTATAAACAAATATAGTCAACAAATTGGAAAACCTGGTTGAAATGCCAAATTCCTAGTAACGTACATTCTTCCAAAACTGAATCAGGAAGAATCAGAAAACCTGAATAGGCCAATAGCAATTAATGAAATTGAAGCAATAATAATAATAATAAAAACTACCAGTATACAAAAGTCATGGACTAGATGTCTTCACAGGGCACTTTTATCAAACATTCAAAGAAGAACTAACACCCATCCTCCTCAAACTATTCAAAAAATTTCAAGAGGAAGGAAAACTTTAAAGCTCTTTTTATGAGGCCAGTATTATCGTAATTCCAAAACCAGATAAAGACGCTACAATGGAAGAAAATTATAGGCCAATATCCCTGATGAACATAGATGCCAATCTCCTCAATAAAATATTAGCAAATTGGATACAGTAACATATTAAAAAGATTATTCACCATTACCAAGTGGGATTTATCCTAGGGATTCAGTCTGGTATAATATTTGCAAATCAATAACTATGATACATTACCTAAAAAAATGAAAGATAAAAATCATGATTAGCCGAAACCGGTTTGGCTCAGTGGATAGAGCGACGGCTTGCGGAATCAAGGGTCCCAGGTTCGATTCCGGTCAAGGGCATGTACCTTGGTTGCGGGCACATCCTCAGTAGGGGGTGTGCAAGAGGCAGCTGATCGATGTTTCTCTCTCATCAATGTTTCTAACTCTCTATCCCTCTCTCTTCCTCTCTTTAAAAAATCAATAAAATATATTTTTAAAAATATCATGATTATATAAATAGATGCAGAAAAAGCACTTGACAAAATCCAGTACCAATTTTTTAAAAAATTCTTTATTGTTGAAAGTATTACATATGTCCCCTTTTTGACCCATTGACCTCTTCTAGCCCAACCCCACCCCCTACTCCAGAACCTTCACCATCCTATTGTCTGTGTCCATGGGTTATGCATATCTGCATATAAGTTCTTTGGTTGATCTCTTCCCACCTACCCACCCTCCCCCACCTTCCCTCTTTTCTATGCTTCTATTCTCTGGATCCATATTGTTCATCAGTTTATTTTTTCATTAGATTCCTCCACATATGAGTGAAATCATGTGATTCTTATTTTTCTCTGAAGGGCTTATTTCATTTAGCATAATACTTACTCTCCAGGTCCATCCATGCTGTGCTGTGCAAATGTTGAGGTTTTTTTGTTTTTTTTTTTAAGGCTGCTTAGTATTCCATTGTATAAATGCACCACAGCTTTTTTACCCACTCATCTGCTGATGGGCACTTGTTTTTTTTCCAAATTTTAGCTATTGTAAATTGTGCTGCTATGAACACAGGGGTGCATATATTCTTTGTGAATGATGTTTCAGGTTTCTTGGGCTATATTCTTAGAAGTGGAATCAACATAATAAAAGCCATATATGACAAACCCAGTCAACATCATACTCAATGGGCAAAAATAAAAACCATTTCCCCTAATAACAGGAACAAGACAGGGATGCCCACTTTCACCATTCCTATTCGACATAGTACTGGAAGTACTAGCCATTGCGATTGACAAGAAGAAATAAAAGGCATACAAATTGGAAAAGAAAACGTAAAACTGTCCTTATTCGCAGATGACATGATACTGTACACAGAAAACCCTAAAGACTCCATCAAAAAATTATTAGACTTTATAAATGAATTTGGCAATGTAGCAGGATATAAAATAAATGCCAAGAAATCTATGGTATTTCTATAAACCAATAGTGAACTTACAGAAAGAGAATTTAAAAAAAATCCCATTTACCATTGCACCAAAAAATTTAAGATACCTAGGAATAAACCTAACTAAGGAGGTAAAAGACCTGTACTCGGAAAACTACAGGACACTGAAAAAAGAGATAGAGGAAGACATCAACAGATGGAAGAACATACCATGTTCATGGATTGGTAGAATCAACATCATTAAAGTATCCATACTACCCAAAGCAATCTATAGATTCAATGTACTCCCCATTAAAATGACAATGGCATATTGCACAGACCTAGAATGAATTCTCCAAAAAATTCATCTGGAGTAAAAGAAAGACCCCGAATAGCTGCAGCAATACTGAGAAAGAAGAATAAAGTAGGTGGGATCTCAATACCAGATATCAAGCTGTATTACAAAGCCACTCTCCTCAGAACTGCCTGGTACTGCCATAAGAACAGATATATAGACCAAGGGAATAGAATAGAGAACCCAGAAATTGACCCAAACCACTATGCTCAATTAATATTTGACAAAGGAGGCATGAACATACAATGGAGTCAAGACAGTTTCTTCAATAAATGGTGTTGGGAAAATTGGACATATACATGCAAAAAAATGAAACTAGACCACCAACTTACACCATACACAAAAATAAACTCAAAACGGACAAAGGACTTAACTTTAAGACGGGAAACCATAAAAATATTAGAGGAATCCACAGGCAGCAAAATCTCAGACATATGCCAAAGCAATATCTTCATTGATACAGCTCCTAGGGCAAGAAACTAAAGAGAAAATAAACAAATGGGACTACATCAAAGTAAAAAGCTCCTGTACAGCAAAAGAAACCATCAACAAAATAACAAGAAAGCCCACTGCTTGGGAGAACATATTTGCCAATGTTATCTCCAATAAGGGTTTAGTCTCCAACATTTACAGGGAACTCATACAACTTAACAAAAGGAAGATAAATAACCCAATCAAAAAATGTGCAACGGTCCTAAATAGATACTTTTCAAAAGAGGACATAAGGAAGGCCAAGAGACATATGAAAACATGCTCAAAGTCACTAATCATCTGACAGATGCAAATCAAAATGAAAATGTAGTATCTTCTCACACCTGTCAGAATGGTTATCATCAACAAATCAGAAGGAAGGTAAGGGGGGTGGCGGTAAGGGGGAGAGATCAACCTAAGGACTTGTATGCATGCATATAAGCCTAACTAGTGGACACAGACAACAGCGGTGTGAGGACATGAGTGGGTGGGGATGGGGAGGGTAATGTGGGAATAAGGACACATATGTAACACCTTTATCAATAAAGAAAAAAACACACAAATCAACAAATGACAAGTGCTGGCGAGGATATGGAGAAAAAGGAACCCTTGTGCACTGCTGGTGGGAATGCAGACTAGTGTAGCCACTGTGGAGAACAGTATGGAGTTTCCTCAAAAAACTAAAAATGGAACTCCCATTTGACTCAGTAATCCCACTTCTAAGAATATATCCCAAGAAACCAGAAACACCAATCAGAAAGGATATATGCACCCTTATGTTCATAGCAGCACAGTCCACCATAGCTAAGATTTGGAAACAACCTAAGTGCCCATCAGCAGATGAGTGGATTAGAAAATTGTGGTACATCTACACAATGGAATACTACACTGCTGTAAAAATGAAGGAATTCTTACCATTTGCAACAGCATGGATGGAACTGGAGAGCATTATGCTAAGCGAAATAAGCCACTCAGAGAAATATAAATATCACATGATCTCACTCATTTGTGGAATACAACGAACAACATAAACTGATGAACAAAAACAGATCCAGAGACAGAGAAGCATTGATCAGACCTTTAAACCTTAGATGGAAGGTAGGGGAGGATGGGGGTAAGGGGGAGAGATCAACCAAAGGACTTGTATGCATGCATATAAGCCTAACCAATGGACACAGACACCAGGGGGGTGAGGGCATCAATGGGGGGAAGTACAATGGAGGGATAAGGACACATATGTAATACCTTAATCAATAAAGAAAAAAAAAATTTAAAAAGGACCCATATTATAGATATATACATTTATTTCTAATGTATAGAAATATATATTCACATCTAATATCTAATATATATCTAATATATATATATATATGTTATATTAGAATTCACCAAATGTTTCATATGACATTGTTATATGACAGTTAAAAGAAAGCAAGAGTCCAAACTCTAGAAATTTAAGTAACAATTTTTTAACCACAAAAGAACTTTTAGGAATTCATATTAGTAACTCTTAACATATAAATTTTTATTTAAAGATAAGCAATTCTTTTCTTTTTATTTCCATCTGTGAAAGTAAATTGAATTTAATACTTTATTTTTTTAATTCAAAATAAAATGCATACTATGTATACTATGATCCTGTTTTTATACACCCACCTATTTTTCTATCTCTACACAGGCATGAATAAATGACTAGAATAACATTCTATCAAATTTTAACACTGATATTTTTCTGAATGGAAGCATTTCAGGGGGTTTGTTTTCTCCTACACTTTTTTTTTGTAATGCTTAAATTATTTAAGGATGAGTAGGTATCAATTTTATTTTAAAAACCCATGCTATCATTACTATAAATAAACAAAAAGAATCAGTGGCAGTATCATGCACTGGGAAGAGAAATGGACATGAAAGTACAACACCTGAAGCTGAAGAGAGCCCTAGAGAAAACAGATACCATGAAATTTCTCTGGGCCACAGTTTCCTTACAGTTAACTGAGAAAGTTGAATGTAATGAGCTCAAAGGTTGCTTTCTGTACTAATATTACATGAATTTAAGTAGCTAATTCCTTTATCAATTTTAGGAAAGATTTAAAAAAGTAAATGTATCATTTTATTCATCAATTATCTCAAGTATAATAAGATTTAATAATGTTCTGTTTGTTTGCTATATGCTTCTATAATTTAATTATATTACAAACTACAGAAGGTTCTATATCCTTGACATTTTAAAGTGCTGAATACACATTTTTATTTACATCAATAATTTAAGAGATTCCATAATGATAAGTACAGAAAGTCCTTTTGGTAGCACTATACACTGCATCAAGTGTGAGGGGGAAATTTGAAATATTGGTAATTAAGGGAAGAAGGAAAGAAAATACTGCATATTACAAAGCTCTCCTCACTCAGAATCTGTGTTAAAAACAAAATAAAATACTGACACATGTTCTTAAAATTACTAGGAAAATATTTGGATTTGCAGATAAACTAACAAGAAAATGACAAAACAACCATAATATGGATTTTCATGGGAAATGTTATTTAGTTCCAGATGGTTTTAAAATTTAGTTTGTATATGTGTCTGTATTTTTTTTTCCACTTTCAGAAGCCTCTGTTATCTCGTCTGGGTACCTACCAAATGGCTGTTTCTTACATTATGTTAATCTGTCCAAATGACAGCTGCCAGAAGGTATAATTTTCTGTTATTTGAATTTTACATAACTCTACAATAGAATGAATGGTATTTATTCCTGTAAATTCTTTTTAAAAAATATTTTTATTGACTTCAGAGAGGAAGGGAGAGGGAGAAAGAGATATAAACATCAATGATAAGAGAGAATCATCGATCGGCTGCCTCCTATACGCCCCCTACTGGGGATCGAGCCCGCAACCCCAGGAATCAAACTGTGACCTCCTGGTTAACAGGTTAATGCTCAACCACTGAGCTACAACCGGTTGGGCTATCCCCATAAATTCTAATTCAGTGTCTCTGAACATAATCATCACATAGCATTTATAATGATGAATTATGTTGAAACAAATTCATCCTATTTATTTGTGATGATCATATAGTTAGGAATGGCAATGCCATGCTGAGATGCTAATGTGATTTTGCCAATGTAAAAGATGATACTAAATAAATTTCTCTGAAAATTAAATGTTCTAGATACTGTATGACATTTAAATATTATCATAACAAGAGTTTAAACAAATACGGAAATGCAACTTTCACTTAAAAACAACTTACCTTTGCAATTATTACGGACTGAACTGGGTAACAAACAGTTGCTCCTAAAGTGGCCAATCCCAATGGATAAGCAATTTTCTTAAATCTAGAACCTAAGGAATTTAAACAAACTATTAAACTCCTAATGGATGCTATCAAAAACTTGATGCTTTTGTAATTTTAATATTATCTTTGTTCCCATTAAGCCATCACCCTATGTTAAATTACACATTAGGTAATGATACCAATCAAGATGTTCTTAAGGATCACAATTCAATTAATATACTTTAGTTTTCACATCCAATTTAAGAAAGTATTCTCAATCTAACATGATAATTACCTATACAAAGGGGATTGATGATTTATTCTTTTTTAAACTAGGTATTTTTTCAAGTCCTAAGCCATGTTAAACTGAAATGGACTTTCTTTATATATCCTTTTATGATTAAGTGTTTAAGAAGGTGAAAGATCCAATTAACTAATCAGCTAAGGACTTTAAAAAGTATATAACTCCTTCGTGTCATTAACTTAGGATAGTGAAGTAACAATTAATAATTGCAAGTAACAAGATAATCAATTCATTTCTAAAAGTGTCTTATCTAAGCACCTAAGGGCCATTTTCAAACCATTTTGTACAGCAAAATCCTTTTCAAAACAAATCTTAGAGACAGACTGTCACTAGCAACTTCATATATAAAACCTATAAACTTGAAACCACTCTGATTGGCCCGCAGGAGGGAAGCCCAGTTTTGAGCACCACCTGCATAGCTTTTCCCTACCCTATTCCTCATACCACCCCTAAACTTCCATCAAACCCCGGGTTCTGTAAAACAGTTCGAAACCAATCACTCTAAGCCATAGCTTAATTCCAACAGACCATTGTTGCAAAACAATATGTATCTTTAAATGCTTGTCTGGGTACGTTAGAATCTTTAAATATGATATCCGTAGTTAGATGATGGGGTTTGTAATTGGGGATAAGTACTTTTATTCTCTGGAACAACTCTTACATCCCTTAATTTAAAATGAAATATCTTATCTGATATATCAGGAAAGACTAAGGTGAAAAATATATGGCAGTGTTTGCAGGCAACTTTACAGTTTAGGGAAAGTGAAAACAAGTTTAAGGACTAGGAAAACAAAACATAAAGTTATCTGATAACAGATTCCAGACTGGTTCAGAGCTGTGACTTCCAACTCCATGTAATTTACTTTGGGGACAATGATTGGCAACTTAGTTGTGGACAGAGGATGAATGAAAGGTGACCAAAATGACTACTGATGCTTACTAAGGACTTGACTAAGGAGAGGAAGCAGTAATGCCTGCTGAGAGGTTTCTACAACCAGAGGTGGAAAATGGGAAAATACAAAATTCACCACATGCTTATGAAGAAAGTTATTTAAAGATATGGAAAAAAAAGAGTCACAGAGTATGTCCAAGACTGCCACTGTTAGGAAGGCCTGCTTGCCAGGCTGGCTCTTGGCTGGCATCTGGGTACTTGCTTGGTAAGCAGTTCCTTACAATGACAGTAAACATTCCCTGATTGATAAGACGTTACATTGTGCCTAAATTGTTTGTATAAGTAATGTGGTTTATGATGAATACCTACTTTCCTTCTGGGAGTCTAGAATTTGCATAGATGCTAGAGACAGACAATACGTACATGACCAGCCCCGATAATAACCTTGGTCACTCAGTCTCTAAAGAACTTGATATCTCTGACATAATGTCAAAAGTCATTAGTGGAGGATTTAAGTACCTTATATGGCTCCACTGTGAGAGGACTCTTGGAAGCTTATACCTGGTTTCCTCTAAGCTGTGCCTCATGTGCCTTTTCCCTTTGCTGATTTACTTGGCATCCTTTCAGTGTAATAAATCTTAGCCATAAATATGACTGCAGGCTGAGTCCTCTCAGTCTTCCTAGCTAATGGGAAAACCTGGGAGTGGTCTTAGGGACTGGCTACACAGGTAGTACAGTGGGAAGGAAGGACAAATTTGGTAGAGATACAGAGTGTAAGGAGGGGGAAAAGAAAGAAAATATATCAAGCCTCATGTGCTAAAGGAAAGTGGTGAGTCAGTTGTCTACTTTTCAAACTCCATTTTGAGTTGGCTGATGTCAGTTCCAGCAATCTCAGGACCAGGAGGGAATACATTTTTTTCTCATATGTCAGTATCTCTGTCTCAAATCCTTAATATAGCCTCCAGAAAATTGGTTGTTATGACTAAGCAAGGAAAAGTAGTTTGAGTGGTTAGTTTTACATTACTGTAAAACTCTCAAGATCTTTTTCTTTTTGATAGCTAGAGATTCTTAAGACCTTTTAAAAATAGTTCTCTAGAAGATGGGAAACAATAATACATTATAATATTAATAGGAATAGCTGTATTTTTTAAAATATTATTTTAAAATGATTTTACCAGAAATTCAACTTTTTTGATGTACAGTTCTATCCATTTTAATATATATAGAGAGTTGTATAACCACCACTACAATCACGATATGGAATAGCTCTATTGCTCCTAAAAATATCTCATGCTATCCCTTTGAATTGACACCTTCTCCCTACTCCTAACCCCTGGGAACCACAGACATGTTTTTTGTCACAATAGTTTTGTCCTTTTAAGGAAGTCATACAATGAAATCATACAATATTAAACTTTTTGGGAATGGCTTCTTTAACTCAGATTCATCAAGATTGTTGTGTGTATTAATGGTTCATACTTTGTTGCCCAAGTAGTATTCCTTTGTATGATGTTCCACAGTTTAGTTAATTGCTGAAATACATTTAGACTATTTCCAACTTTTGGTGATTATGAATAGAGTTGCTGTTAACATTTGTGCTCATGTTTTTCATTTCTCCAGGGTAAATCCCCAAGAGTGGGATTACTGGGTCTCTTGGTGAGCATATCTTTAACTTTATGACAAACTTTTGACAAACTATTTGCAGAATGACTGCAACATTTTGTATCCCCACCAGTAGTGTCTGAGAGTTTCAGTGGCTCTACATTCTCAAATATACTTGGTATGGTTAGTCTTTTTAATTTAATTTTATCATATTTTTTGTGTGGGGGGTGGAGGGCTGGAGGAGTATGGGGGCAGGGAGAGGAGAAAGGGAAAGGCAGAAGGCAGGGGTGTGCTCCCGGGAGGGAGAGCTTTTTTAATTTTAGACATTCTAATAGGTGTGTAGTGGTATAACCACTAGTAATGTAGTTTTCATTTGCATTTCTAATAACTAGTGATGTTGAACATCTTTGGAAATAGGTATATTCTTAAAAACACAAAAAGGTTTTAATAAAAGTAATCATGCTGTACTGTAGAATCTAAATGTTTCAAGGTAGCTTATCCTAATAATATTCAATAAAAGATATGAGGTTTTCCTGTGATAATAAAATTCAGAAATTAATATACTGTAATTGAAAAAGAGTATATATATATATATATTATAAATATATATATATATATTTTAAACCCTACCTTTTCTTGCTGAAACCAAGCCTGCTAATCCTGAAACTGTAATCACTCCAATTTTCGGAAGAAAATCTCGTGGTGGATTCTTCAGATAAACATATGCATCTCAAGAAATCAGTGAAAAATTAATATAAATGACTTACTACAACTGGGCATTCTACATAGGTATAATGCAGAAAAGTTAGAGATAATAGCAAAGGGTTTAAACACTCTTCAAAAGAACTATACAAAATAATGATTTAAGCAGCGACTTAAAAGCTAGTTTTAATAGTTACTTGTTACAAAATTAAATTTTCCTTCCATAGCTGATTTTATATTTACTTTCTGAACAATACAGGTTATTACACTTCAATGAAATATGATGCTACAGTCTATACCTTAATATGGATTATTATAAAGTAAATTCTTGATTGTTTAAGTACTATATACATATAATAGAAATTATTCTGATCTTATCTACTCAAACATTGGTAGGATCCAGTAAGCAATGAAATAGATACTTTATTAGAGAATTTTAAATAATAGTCTAGGGATACATGCAGCCATTAAATCCTGCATGCCACTACTCCCAGTAACCTCAGAGCCGATGTTGATCTTGGTTTAAATCAAGATGATCAGGCCCTGGCCGATTATCTCAGTGGTTAGAGCTTTGACCTGTGGATTGAAGGGTCACAGGTTCAATTTCTGGTCAAGGGAGGCAACCAATTGATGTGTCTCTCACATCAATGCTTCTCCCCCTCCCCCCCGTCTCTCTCATTCCCCTCCTCCCTCCCTTCCACTCTCTCTGGAAATCAATGGCAAAAATATCCTCGGGTGAGGATTAAAAAAAAATGATCAGGATGAGAAGTGAGCCTAGACAAAAAGTAGATGGAGAGTGTGCAGAAGACTGGATTTCTTGGCTTTTTATACATTTGAATTGTATTGGTTCTATGCAGTCCACACTCTTCTATCATTGTTAATTATTTAATGGCAATCAGTTATTTAATGATCTTCTTCAAGATTGATGAGAATATAATTTGGAATTAATTCCCACAACATATATAAAAAATGATAATACATATACTGGTCATCAATATCAATATCAATATCATAGAGACTTTTAAGATTTTACCCTGATCTTTGTTTCCTCTATACATTTATTTTGACAACTGGCTTAGGTAAAATATATTAAGAACCTACATCTGATGCCAAACACCATTATCAAACTAAAGACTCAAACACATTAGCACAAATATTATAGGGTGTGACTGATTGGTATAGTGTTTCCTAATAATCAATAGCAAAATACTATGTATTTTAACAGCAAGTAGCACTTATTAAAAGTAACTGATAGCAATGGAGACATGTTTCTAATTTATGCTTTATGAGTATATAATATAAAACAGACAGTTTGACAGTTTGAGTTCAGATGCTGCCACTTACTAATTATGTGGTCTTGGTAACCTACTTAATCTTTCTAAAACCCAGTTTCCTCATCTGCAAAAGGAGAATATTTAAAATACCAAGTCACAAAGTTGCTACAAAAAGTAAATTAGTTAAACTATGTAAAATGCTTATAATAGTGACCTAGCATATAATAATGGCCAAATAAATTGTAGATAGTATTGTTTTGGTATTATTATTATAAACTGCTGTGCAGAGTATCTTTACAGTTGTTAAAACGTGATAATGGATAACATACTATGTTTATTTTTTCACATTTTAACGTTGCAAGTTAAAAAGACAATAGAACATTCCTAATTACAAGTGATTTATTCACCTACCTTTTCCAAATTGAACTGTATCCATTATCCCATTTTTCACAAAGACATAAACACCCTAAGCAAAAAGGAGAAAAAAGGATATCAGAATTTTTGAAAATGTTGACAATTAGATCAAACAAATGACATCACAGATATTTTATTAAAATGTTGACAGCATTGCACCCAAATCTAAATCAAACTGCCCTATTTATTCACTATGAGGATATTTGTTGAACTTGGCTTCTCTTGATTTCTTTCTTTTTTATTTAACATGGATAATTCTTGTTTACTATTTTCCTCATATTAAATAAGTATTGCCTATAAAATAATCAGAACAGCTCAGACAAAACTTATTGCAGAAATACAAATAGTTGTCATCTGATTTTATAATAGCCCAGAAAATTGAATGGAATTTAAATAAAGCATAAAGAGAGGTATATTTAAGCTTAGAAGAAATATCCTAATATATAAAAACCCTGTGTCTGTCACATCCACAATGACCGGGAGGCTCAACCAACTGGAAGTCACTCCTGCAGTCAGCACTGGGTTGCCATGGCGACCCAGCACTGACTGCTGAAGGGGCTGCAAATCAGGCCCGGAGAGAGGCCTGAAGAGAGAAGCAGGGTCTGAACCATAGCCTCTGTGGCAGCTGTTGATCAGCACTTGCCTCTCTCTTTCTTTCCAGGCCTGGTCAGCAGCCATGCCTCCATTTTTCTCCAGGCCTCCACCAGGGCTGCTGATCAAGCCCTGCCTTTCTGATCAGGCCCTGTTGATAGGCCCAGAGATGCTGACTGGCATAGATACTGACCAATCAGAACCAAATCTGGGTCAACTGTGAGGAGCCAATGGCTGCCTAGGAGGCAGAGCTTTTGATGCTGACTGATATAGAAACTGACCAATCGGAACCAAATTGGCTGGCAGAGGAGGGCAATTGGGGGCGAGATCAGGCCGGCAGGGGAACACAGTTGGGGGCAACCAGGTCGGCAGGGGAGGGCAGTTGGGGGAGACCAGGCCAGTAGGGGAGGGCAGGTGGGGGCCATAAGTCCAGCAGGGGAGGGAAGTTGGGGGCGAGATCAGGCCGGCAGGGGAGGGCAATTGGGGGTGAGATCGGGCCAGCAGGGGAGGGCAATTGGGGGTGAGATCGGGCCAGCAGGGGAGGGCAGTTGGGGGCGAGATCAGGCTGGCAGGGGAGGGCAGTTGGGGGCGAGATCAGGCTGGCAGGGGAGGGCAGTTGGGGGTGATCGGGCTGGCAGGGGAGCAGTTAGGCATCGATCAGGCTGGCAGGAGAGCGGTTAGGGCCATGGTCGGCAAACTGCAGCTCGCGAGCCACATGCGGCTCTTTGGCCCCTTGAGTGTGGCTCTTCCACAAAATACCACAGCCTGGGTGAGACTATTTTGATGAAGTGGCGTTAGACGAAGTTTAAGTTTAAAAAATTTGGCTCTCAAAAGAAATTTCAATCGTTATACTGTTGATATTTGGCTCTGTTGATTAAAGAGTTTGCTGACCACTCGGTTAGGGGGTGATCAGGCTGGCAGGCAGAAGTGGTTAGGGGCAATCAGGCAGGCAGGCAGGCGAGCGTTTGGGAGCCAGCATTCTTGGATTGTGAGAGGGATGTGTGACTGCTGGCAGTTGGACATCCTCCGAGGGGTCCCAGGCAGCAACAACATAAAGCCTAAAGAAAAGTACTTCATCTCCTTTTTTAAAAGTGTGCATTAGAATGAGAAAAAAAAACTAAAGACATTTATCTCAGGATAGAAATCATCCTACAGAGGCTAGCCTCCATCTTGTTTTTAAATAGCAATAGCAACATAAATTATCTACAAATCAAGATTAATTAACCCATGGAAGGATTAAAGCTTTACACCAAATTTTTCATTTTACCTATTTCCAACTAATTTATTTTGATGCAAGAAATATTATTATACACATTTATTAAGTGATAGGTACTATCTCAATTACAGCAGAAGAAAAATAAGGCATGAAATGACTTTTTCATAGTAATTCCACATAGACAAGATGTACTCCATTGAAGAAACCAAAAAACACAATCTAAATATATGTTCTCCTTCTCTAAAATAGCTGCTGTCAAACCATGGGATAAAAACAACAAGAGAGATTTTCAAAGCAAATAAAATGGAAAAGAGTATATTAGGTGGAAAATGAATAACATTGCTTTTGAGATATCTTGATTTTAATAACTTTGCTTCAGATATTGTCATGGTGCTCAGAGATGCACAGGTTCATTCTGTTCACTATGGTTTCAAGCTGTACAAACCAACATAGACCCTAATTGCCACCAAACTACTTCTCTTTAGGGACTGCCTCTTGAGAAAATTTCACCTTCATATTATACTTATTGACCAGGTGACTGGGAAATCATATAACTGTTGAAGAAACAAACTATTAACTTCTTTTAGAAAATTTTCCTTAGCTAGGTTTAGAAATTCACTTTTACCACTGGGGATCACTGTTATCTAAGTTTCAAAATAACATCAAGGAGTAGGAGTAGAAATTGAATTTGCCCTACATGATTCAAAGTTTAATGCAGAATGTAATTTGAGTCAGAATTAATTTTTAAAGAACATATTACATTTTTAGAGGAAAATTAGAGAGGAAACATTATTTACATTGAAGATGAAATACATTCAAAAGTGACCTTCTTCAACTTAATTGTTTCAGCATATTAACAGAATATAAAGTTCTTTCAGTCTCAAATTAGATGATAGTTAAATAGCAATTTAAGTATCACACTGAACAATTTACCTCACTGAAAAAACAACTTTGAGACACTATGGAAAATTAGGTCTCAGGAGACTAAAATATGAATCATCTAGTTGATGGCATGATTCAGATCCATTAGTTAAGATATTTCACTCTGAGATTAAACTATTAAGAGTGTTCAGTACAGCAGTACCATTAGAATTACTTGACAGGAAATTAAAAAAATAATACCATATATTCATTGGATGTTTTAAATATCTAGAATACCTAGAGTTCACAGATTTGGTATTTCAATCAGATCATTAGATTTTTCTTTTTTTAAAAATGGATTAGAAACAAAAAAGCACAAAGTTCACAAGTGGCTAGATTTTAAACAAATTAGTGTAGCTATTACAGAATAATAAAAATAATGGTACCAGCATTATAATTATGACAATGACAATTCATACACTGGTGCTAACACACTTATGTTGACCCAATGATAAAGCAACATCAGTACTGTATCAGCTTACTCCACTGCTGCTGAGTACTGCTGATTGTAGGCTAAGTATCAAAATAAGGTGAATTATATTTTGCCTCATAGCTCATTGTAGTCAAATTGGTCTTATAAGCTAAACAAAACAAGTGAAAATTTTGCTTAGTCAAATAAGAAGCAATTAAAAAGTAATCTCAGAACTTCATGTAACAGGCTAACCAATTTTTTGTACATGGTAGGTGACATCAGTGTTTGTTGAACTACTTTAATCTATGAAGTAGTGGTATATATGGCCACAAATTATTTGCTGCTACTTGTATTGAGGGGTGGCATTTTTCCCTTTCCTTCAAAAACATTAGTGACTTGACTTAACACTAGAATGCTGTAGAAGTGATTTTCTTAGACATCTGAGGAAAAGTAAGAACTTTGGCAAATTCAATCTAGGGCCTCTTGTAACATTTTCTGTAGGAGCCCTGAATTGCCCATGTAAGTTATCTGGCCACCTTGCCTGAGAGGCCATGTGTAGGTGCTTTAGTCAACATTCCCAGCTGAGCCCAGTGCTCTAGCATCTTTGACAAGTTGCCAGACATGAGAATGAAGTTGTTTTGGACCTATAGATTAGGCCATTCACCTGATGAATACCACTAAGTGACCTCTGTGAACACCAGAAGAATCACTTGTCTGAACTCCAATCCAATTCCGGATTTACAAAATAATGAAACATAGTAGAATGGTTGTTGTTTTAAATCACTAAGTTTGGGGGTAGTTTGTTACACATCAGTGGGTAACTGGAACAACTGGTATGTAATACAAATAAGAAATCCTCTAATACTGAACAACTATTAGAATAGACTTACCTTGCACCAGCCAATATAACGACCAGTTGTAGTGCGGATGGAGGCAAAGCCCATTTGTAAATTACCAGGCTGCTCTTCAACATATTTAGATTGAAGAGGTGGTGAAGTATATATGGGGAGCTAGAGGCAAAAATAAAATAAATAAATAAATAAACAAACAAACTTCATGTCAAAAATATAAAAGAGCTGAAATTACTTTTCCAACAGTATGGCAGAATAAGAATCTTCACCAACATTTCTGCTAAATTCAACTAAAAATACTGATTATATATTTTTAATTTAATTTATTAGAGTGACATCCTATATAATAAAGATGTAAAAAATGTAATATGCAAACAGTTGTTATGCCATGAAGTGTAACAACCGACCTAGTAACGACTGGATCATGGGATCACAGATCAGCAGGAGGGTAGGGCAGGGAGCTACAAGCGGGCAGCAGAGAGCTCCAGGAGGGGGCAGGGCAGCAAGCTATGAGGGGGATGTGGGGAGTGGAGGGAGCATGAGAACGGGGCAGCAGGCAGAGAGCTACAGGAGGGGGCAGGGCAGAAAGCTATGAGGGGGGAGTGGGGGAGAGAGTGGGGGGGAGCTACAGGAGGGTGGGGCAGCGGGTGGAGAGCTACAGGAGGGTGGCAGCGAGCTACTGGTGAGCTACTGGTGCAAGGATTCCTGTGTAGGACTACTAGTTGGTTAAAAAAACTATATAGTTTCAGGTGTACAATTCTGCAATACATGATCTGTATACGTGATTGTGTGTTCCCTACACCAAGTCAAGTCTCTTTCTATCATCATTTATCCCCCCTAAATTCCCTTCTGCCTCCCCCACCAGACTCCTTTCCCTCTGGTAATCACCATACTGTTGTCTGTGTTTTTCTTCCTTAATCCCTTCAATTTTTTTCATGTAGCCCCCAATACCCCTCCTCTCTGACAACTGTCAGTCTGTTCTCTTATCTATGAGTCTGTTTCTATTTAGTTTGTTAGTTTATTTTGTTCATTAGATTCCACATGAGTGAATTCATATGGTACGTGTCTTTCTCTGACTAGCTTATTTCACTTAGCATAAAGATTTCCAGGTCCATCCATGCTATCATAAAGGGTAAGATATTATTTTTTTTTATAAATATATTTCTTTATGGATTTCAGGGAGGAAGGGAGAAGGAGAGAGAGACAGAAACATCAATGATGAGAGAGAATCATTGACTGGCTGCCTCCTTCACACCCCCCACCGGGGATCGAGCCCGCAACCCAGGCATGTGCCCTTGGCCGGAATCGAACCCGGGACCCCCCAGTCCGCAGGCCGATGCTCTATCCACTGAGCCAAGCCGGCCAGGGCAAGATATTCTTTTTTATAGCCAAGTAGTATTCCATTATGGAAATGTACCACACCCTTTTTATCCATTCATCTACTGATGAACATTTGGGCTGTTTATGGATCTTAGTTATTGTAAATAATTCTGCTACAAGCATAGGGGTGCATATATTCTTTCTGATTGGTGTATTAGGTTCCTTTGTATACCAGTATATTCCCAGAATTGGAATTGCTGGGTTATAAGGTGCTTCCATTTTTATTTTTTTGAGGTATTCCATACTGCTTTCCACAGTGGTTGCAACAATCTACATTCCCACCAACAATGCAGCACTCTGTTGTTTGTTGATTTATTGATGAAAGCCATTCTGACAGGTGTGAGGTGATATACTATCGTGGTTTTAATTTGTATTTCTCTGATGATTAGAGACAGTGAGCATCTTTTCTTATGATTATTGGCAATCTGTATGTCCTCTTTGGAGAAGTGTATATTCAGATGCTTTGCCCATTTCTTTTTGTCTGTTAACCCTCACCTGAGGATATTTTTTCCATTGTTTTTTAGAGAGAGTACAAGGGAGAGAAGAGAGGGAAGGAGGGAGGGAAGCAGGGAGAAAGAGAGAGAGAGAGAGAGAGAGAGAGAGAGAGAGAGAGAGAGAGAGACATCAATGTGAAAGAGACATTGATTAGCTGACTCCCTCAGGTGGCCAACCAGGGCTGGGATTTAACCTGCAACCCAGGTACATGCCTGTAGGGAGCAGCTATAGGGTTAAACCTCAGACTGACCTGTGATAGGGCCACAAACAAGTCCCAGCTTGGAGGGCAGAGCCCTCCTAGC
Organism: Eptesicus fuscus; assembly: GCF_027574615.1. Lineage (NCBI taxonomy): Eukaryota > Metazoa > Chordata > Mammalia > Chiroptera > Vespertilionidae > Eptesicus > Eptesicus fuscus. Next base: position 31,438,533 of record NC_072473.1, read on the forward strand.
ATAATTAAGCTTGACCTTATAGTCCTCCCTTGCTCCTTCCTAGGTAGCTAATGGGATGTGACAGATGCGGCAAGTGCTGCCAAAACAAGGTGAAACTCACAAGAACATTGTAAACATGTTGAGCACTTCCCTTGTTTTGCTTTGTGTGCTCTGACTATAAAATAAAGACTTGGCTTGCAGGCTGTGGCGCTGTCTCTCCATCAGAGAAGCAACGTCCTACCGAGTCCCAGCTGTATTCTCTAGTCTGTCTTTAATCCTTCAATGCCCCTCCTCAGGCTCACTGAACCTGCACGTGGCACATGTGTCATTGACTGGGAAAATCAAATCCAAGACCACTTGGTGCATAGGCCAACACTCTAACCATTTAGCTACACAGGCCAGGGCAAGCTTTGCCCATTTTTTAGTTGGAATTTTTTGGGGGTGTTTAGTTGTATAAGTTTTTTTTTTTTTTTTTATGAATGTTGGATATTAACTTCTGATCAGCTATATGGTGAATATGTTCTCCCATTCAGTGGGTTGTCTTTTCGTTTTGTTGATAATTTTCTTTGCAGTGCAAAAGCTTTAATTTGATGTAATCCCATTTGTTTTTCTTTTGTTTTCCTTGCCCAACACGACATATCACAAAAATATTGCTACTGGAAATTTCCAAGATTTTGCTGCCTATGTTTTCTTCTCATATTTTTATGGTTTTGAGTCTAACATTTAAGTCTTTAATCCCTTTTCAGTTTATCTTGTATATGGTGTAATAAGGTGGTCTACTTTCACTTTTTTAAATGTATCTGTCCAATTTTCCCAACACCATTTATTAAAGAGACTATTTTTAACCCATTGTATGTTTTTGCCTCCTATGTCCAATATTAATTGACATAAAGGCATGGGTTCATTTCTGGGCTCTCTAATCTGTTCCATTGATCTATGTCTCTTTTTATGCCAGTACCATGTTGTTTTGATTACAATGGCTATGTAGGTATTAGGGAGGGTGATTCCTCCATCTTTGTTCTTCTTTCTCAAGATTGCTATAGCTATTTGGGGTATTTTGTTGTTCCACATAAATTTTTGGGATATTTGTTCTACTTCCATGAAATATGCTATTGTTATCATGATAGGTGTTGCACTGAATGTTGCTTTGGTTACTATGGACATTTTAATTGTGTACAAATTTTTCCTATCAATGAAAACTGTATATGCTTCCACTTGTTTGTAATTTCTTCAATTTCTTTTTCTGACATCTTATAAATTTCCAAGTGCAGTCCTAGGTATTTTTTAATGCAATTTTGAGTGAGATTGTTTTTAGTTTCTCTTTCTGATAGTACATTATTGGTGTATGAAAAGGAAACTGATATTGGTATATTTATTTTGTATCCTGCTACTTTAATGAATACATTTATCAATTATAGTGGCTTATTGGAGTAATCTTTAGGATTCTCTGTATGTAGTATCATGTCATCAGCAGATAATGACAGTTTTACTTCTTCGTTTCCCATTTAAATATCTTTCATTTTTCCTCTTTTTCTGATTGCTGTGGCTAGGACTTCCAGTACTATGTTGAATAAGACTGGTGAAAGTGAACATTCCTGTCTTCTTCCCAATCTTAAGGGAAACACTTGTAGTTTTTGCCCATCCTATATAATAAAAGCCCAGTGACCATAATGGCCTAATGACCAGAACGACCGGTGGACCAGTCACTATGATGCACACTGACCACCAGGGCCCAGACGCTCAATGCAGGAGGAGGGGGAGGGGGTGCAATGAGGCCTGGAGGCACATACTATGACCCAGGGGTCCCAGGAATCACAAGCCCAGAGCTTGCTTTCCAATAAAAAAACTAAATTGGAAAAAAAAAAAGCGACTGACGCTGCCACTGTGGGAAGAACAGCTCTAGGAGGGAAAGGCCTCCCCAGGCCCCACCTGGCCCAGCTGGCACGTCATGGGCTTGCAGGGACTCACCGGTCACGTGCAGGAAGCACAGCACCTCCAACTCCAAAGCTGGTCGCACTGACAGCTACTCCCCGTCCAGCTCCATGGCAGATGCAGCACTGCTGGGCCACCTTAGCTCCAACTTCCAGCTTCTAGCTTCCTGCCTGCCCCCTCCTATACTACATGCACTTGGGGGCGAGGCTTTGTGACCCACTCCCCAGCCAATAGCGCCGCAGCACAGCCAGAGAGTGGCAGGACACAGCCACCAGTGCTGGGTGGGCATTGATTTGGCCGTGTGACTAATATCCATGTGCAGTTACACTGCATGTTTACATTTGTAGGGAAGGAGGGCAGCCTGCTCCTGCCACCCACGTCACCTTCTAGGCTAAGAAAGGGCTGCTGATCTCCATGTTTCTCCTCCTATCCAGAATCAAAACCTTTTGGGAATGAATGATCCCAGCGATGGCCCCAACACACACTCTGTGTCACTGTCACAGACCTTCCCAGTCATTACAGCCCATTCCTCAGCCTGCAGTGCCCTGCTCCATCCACTGCCACTCCTCACCTGTCACCCCCTGAGGACCACCTTATGTTATCCTATTTGAAATGTGAGCAAGAAAGATCTCAAATGCCCCCCTGTCAATAGCTCCCTTGCCCTACCTTTCTTCCTCTAAAAACCTTGCATTTTAATAAGTATATATTTGATTGATTTCAGAGAGGGAAATAGAGATAGAAACATCAATGATGATAGAGAATCATTGACTGCCTGCCTCCTGCACATTCCAAACTGGGGATCGAAACCTTCCCTGGCCCTTCCCCCATTGGCCCCCCAGCCAGCACTGAGGGAAGGAGTGGGGGAGGCGGGGAACCGTGGGGTGATGGGGCACCGAGGGCAGCATCAGCATCTGTTCTTTCCGCAGCCATCCCGGCCACTGTCACCTCCTCTCCTGACCCCACCAGGTCCTTTGGGCCCTGATCGGCTCTGATTGCCTGCCAGGCCTAGGGACCCCACCCGTGCACGAATCTTGTGCACCGGGCCTCTAGTTGAATATGTTTGTTGTGGATTTGTCATATATGGCCTTTACTAGCGTTCCCATTGCAGGAAAAATCCTGCAATAGGATTTCCTGCTGCATTCTACCCTGCCTCCGTTCCTCCCTTGTCGCCTGCCCCGCCTTCTCTGCCAGCCCGCCTGCGTTTCCCTTCACCCCCGGCCCTGACTTCGCTCCTCCCTTCTCCTCCCCTCCCCCCCCCCACCCACCCGGCTTGCTTGCTTCTTCGAAGCTTTACTCCCTTCTGCAGCTCTTGGCTTCTTTCAATGCTGTCTTGATATGCAAATTAGCTGCCATCTTTGTTGGGGTGATTTGCATACTCGTCCTGATTGGTTGATGGGCGTGGCTTAGGTGTAGCGAAGGTGTGGTCAATTTGCATATTTGTCTATTATTAGATTAGATTATGTTGAGGTTCCTCTATTCTCACTTTGCTGAGAGTTTTTATTATAAAAGGGTGCTGAATTTTATAAAATGCTTTTTCTGAATCTACTCATATGATCATGTGATTTTTATCTTTCATTTTGTTTATGTGGTGGTTATCATGTTTATTGATTTGCATATATTGTACCAACCTTGCATCCTCAGAATAAATCCCACTTGATCATGGTATATGATTTTTTAAATGCATTTCTGGATCTGGTTTGCTACTATTTTGTTGAGGATCTTAGCATCTATTTTAAAGATAATGGCCTCTAATTTTCTTTCTTTGTAGTATCTTTATCTGTTTTTAGATTAGGATAAGGCTGGTCTCATAAAATAAGCTTGGGAGTGTTCCCTGCTCTTGAATTTTTTGGAATAGTTTGAGGAGGATAGGTGTTAGTTCTTTGAATGTTTGGTAAAGTTCACTTGTGAGGCCATCCAGTCCAATACTTTTGTTTGTTGGGAGTTGTGTGTTTGTTTTTTTATTACTGCTTTAATTTTATTAGTTGTAATCTCTCTATTCAGATTCTCTGATTTTTCCTGATTCAGTTTTGGAAGATTGTATGTTTCCAGGAATTTATCTATTTCGCCCAGATTGTCCAATATTTTGGTAATATTGTTGTTTATTATATTTTCTTACAATCTTTTGTATTTCTTTGGTTTTGTTTCTGATTTTATTTATTTGGGTCCTATCCCATTTTTCTTGATGAATCTGTTTAAGGTTTATCAATCTTGTTTATCTTTTCCAAGTAGCAACTCGTGGTTTCATTAATCTTTTGTACTGATTTTTTAGACTCTTTTTTTGTTTCTTTCCCCTCTGATCATTGTAATTTCTTTCCTTCTACTCAATTTCGGCTTTGTTTGTGGTTCTTTTTGAAGTTCCTTTAAGTGTACAGCTAGATTTTTTTACTTGAGATTTTTCTTATTCCTTGAGATAGATAGGCCAGTAATGCTATGAATTTCCCTCTTAGAGCTGCTTTCACTGTGTCCCACAGATTTTCAGTTGTTGTGTTCTCATTTTCATTTGTTTCAAGTTGTCTTTTGATTTCTTCCTTGATCTCATTGTTAACCCATTCATTGTTTAGTAAAATGTTATTTAGCCTCCATATTTCTGGATGTTTTTCAGTTTTTTGGTTTTTTTCTTGTGATTGATTTCTACTTTTATACCATTATAGTCAGAGAAAATGCTTGATATGATTTCACTCTTCTTAAATGTACTGAGACTTGTTTTGTGTCCTAACATGTGGTCTATCCTAGAAAATGTTACATATGCCCTTGAAAAGAATGTATATTCTGTAGCTTTGAGGTTAAATATAAAATGGTATCAGTTAAAATCATTGGATCTAGTGTGTCATTTAAGACCACTGTTTCCTTGTTGATTTTCTGTTTGGAAGACCTATTAATGTCAATGGGATGTAAAAATCGCCTACTATGACTCCATTACTGTCAATCTCTCCCCTTATATCCATCAACATTTGCTTTACATATTTAGGTGTTCCTATGTGGGTGCACAAATGTTTACAAGTGTTATATCTTCTTGTTGGACTGTTCCTTTTTATCATTATTTTGTGTCCTTTGTTACTATAGCCTTTAATGTAAAGTCAATTTTGTCTGGTATAAGTATTGCTATCCCAGCTTTATTTTCCTTTCCATTTACGCAAAATATCTTTTTATATCCCTTTATTTGTAGACTGTGTGTAACATAAGTTCTGAGGTGGGTTTCTAGTAGGCACCATATATGTAAGTCTTGCTTTCTTATCCATTCAGGTACCTTATGTCTTTTTTAAAAAGTCTTTATTATTCAGAGTATTACCAATGCCCCCTATTTTTCCCCACATTGCCCCCTCCACCTGGTTATTGTCCCGCAACAGGCCTTCACCATCCTAAATAATGCATGTATGGATGTCAATTCTTTGGTTAAACTCTTCCCAACAACCTACCACCTTCCCTCTGAGATTCACCAGTCTGTTCATGTTTCCATGCCTCTGGTTCTATTTTATTCATCAGTTTATTTTGTTCATTATATTTCTTTTTTATTTTTAGATTGAGTTGTTGGTAGATATGTATTTATTGCCATTTAATTGTTTATATTTTTATCTTTTCTCCTCCACACTCTCCTCCTCCTCCTTAAAGAATAACCTTCACCCTAGCTGGTTTGGCTTAGTGGATGGAGCACTGGCCTGAAGACTGAAAGGTCCTGGGTTCAATTCGGGTCAAGGGCACATGCCCAGGTTGGGGGCTCAATCCCCAGTAGGAAGTGTGCAGGAGGCAGCCAATCAGAGATTCTCTCTCATCATTGATGCTTCTATCTCCCTCTTCCTCTCCCTTCTTCTCTGAAATCAATAAAAATATACTTTAAAAAAAGAATACCCTTCAACATTTCATGTAATACTGGTTTGGTGATGATGAAGTCTTTAGCCTTTTCTTATCTGTGAAGCTCTTTATCTGACCTTCAATTTTATTTTATTTTATTTTTTTTTTGACCTTCAATTTTAAATGATAGCATTGTGGGTAGAGTAATCTTGTTTGTAGGTCCTTGTTATATATCACTCTGAATATTTCTTGCCACTCCCTTGTAATTAACTAACTGCTTTTCTTTTGCTGCTTTTAGGATTCTCTCTTTGCCTTTAACCGTTGGCATTTTAATTATGAAATATCTTAGTGTGGGCCTCTTTGGGTTCATATTGTTTGGGACTCTCTGTACTTCCTGGACTTTTATGTCTATTTCTTTCACAAGGTAGGGAAAGTTATCTGTCATTATTTCTTCAAATAGGTTTTCAATATCTTGCTCTCTGTCTTCTCCTTCTGGCAGTTCCATAATGCAAATGCACCCCACAATGCTTGAAGTTGCCCCAGAGCCTCCTTACACTATCTTCATATTTTTAGATTCTTTTTTTCTTTTTGCTCTTCTGATTGGGTGTTTTTTGTTTCCTCATATTCCAAATTGTTGATTTGATTCACGGAATCCTCTACTCTACTGTTGAATCTCTGTAAATTGTTATTTTTCTCAGCTAGTGTATGCTTAATTTCTGACTGGTCCTTTTTCATGTCTTTGATGTTCTTACTAAGGTTCTCGAAATTCTAATTAAGATCCTTGAAAATCTCACTAAGTCCCTTGAAGGTCTCATTAAGATCTTTGAGCAACCTTATAACCATTGTTTTGAACTCTGTATCTAGTAGTTTGCTTGCTTCCATTTTATTTAGTTCTTTTTTTCTGGAGATTTCTTCTATTCTTTCATTTGTGACATGTTTCTTTGTCTCTGCATTTTGGCTGCTTCCCTGTGTTTGTTTCTCTGTATTAAGTAGAGCTGCTATGTCTCCTGGAATTGGCAGAGTGGTCTTGTATACTAGGTGTCCTATAGGGCCCAGTGGCTCAGCCTCCCCAGTCACCTAAGCTGGGCACTCTATGTGCATCCCTGTGTGGGCCGTGTGTACAGTGTTGTTTTAGTTGAGCCTTAATTGCTATTGGCATCACTGGGAGGGATTAACCTCCAGGCCAATTTGCTGTGAAGACTGGCTGCAACTACAGTGGAAGAGCTGCTGTGCAGGAGACACCCCTATGGAGCAGGACTTGCTTCAGTGGGGCTTTTGAGCTCACTGAGACTGACCCTTGAGTGTGTCACTTGTAGATGTGTAGACTTGTAATCTGGTGTGGTCTGAAGCTGTCCACCAGTAGCATTAGCTCTGGAGCCTCCCAGGAGGTACAAAGTCAGCCACTTCCTGGGGCCACCTGGCAGGAGCTACACATCAATCTGTAGATGGCTGCTACTTGTGTTGTGTTTGGAAGTGCCCCAGCGAGGCCAAGCTGTGAAGGTCTTGGGCCTCTTATTGATAGATATGCAGCAAGTGACACCAGCTGCTGCTTGTTTGAGAGATTTTAGAAAAATCTGAAACCTGAGACATTCATATGGAAAAGCTGCTGCAAACAACTTGGGTGGGGCTGAAAATTGGATGGGGAGGAATCCCTAGGATGGAGGGAACAGTGTGAGCCATGCTGATGGAAACTCAGATATGATTGCCAGTCAGCTCTGCAACAGGGGTGGTCTCGGCATAGGTCTTTCCCTGATGCCAAAAAATCCAATTCTACTCTGGATGTCCCTGGATCCCCCAAAGCCATTGTCACAGCACAGGAGCTCAGAGGGAGGGAGTCCATGTAAATTCATGCACCAGCCCTTTAAGAGTAATTGTCTGGGTCTCCAGCAGCCACTGTGTTACTCAGTGACAATCCTTGCTGGTTTTTACAGCTTGAAGTTACAGGGATTTCTCTTCCCAGTTCTGGAACCCTGGGCTGAAAGCCTGGTATGGGGCTGGGACCCCTTGCTCCTCAGGGGAGTCCTCTGCAGACGAGATATCCCTCTCAATTTAAAAAATGTCACACATGGGTGTTGGACCAGCCTTCTCCGCACCTCCAATCCTCCTACCAGTCTTGATGCACTTTTTTCTTTACTTCTCTAGTTACCATAGGTGGAGTGAGAGAAAAATGAGGACGTGAAAGAGTACACTTATGTAAGAAGAATAAGTTTCAGAAATCTAATGATGTGCAGCATGGTGACTATAGTTAACAATACTATATTGAACACTTGAAATTTGCTAACAGGGTAGCTCTGAGTATTAATACACACACACACACACACACAATGGTAACTATATGAGGTGACAAATATGTTAATTAGCTTGATTGTGGTGATGATTTTACAATGCATATATGTGTGTGTGTGTGTGTGTGTGTGTGTGAGAGAGAGAGAGAGAGAGAGAGAGAGAGAGAGAGAGAGAGAGAGATTGAAAATATCAAATTGTACACTTTAAATATATACAATTCTTATTTGTCAAATATATCTCCATAAAGCTGAAAAAAAGATTCAATCCTACTATGAGAATTCTGTTTCCACTGAGGGAAGAACAATCTCATTATGTATTCTATAAATATAACTTTCTTATACTCAATTAGAAATTACAATTAGATTCAGTTAGCTATAAAACCACATTTAAACTAAATTTAACAAAAGTAACTGGAACTCCAAAATCAATATTCTACTCTGTAATTTTTTGGTGAAAATAAGCAAGTAAGAAGAAAATGAGTAAAACTCATATATTATAGAAATTTTTAAAAAAGAAATATCCAGTGATGGCTGACCATATCTACAGACAGCCCAATTGCCAGTCATTTTACAGATCTGAATACTGCAAATTTCATGATTTAAAATGGTCACTCCATAGCTCTCCAGAGTTTTCTAGTAAAGAGGTATTCAATTATATTCACTAGATAGTACTTAATAAGGCAGGGATATACTTCTACTTCTTAAAGTCATGCTTAACAACAAGAATTGAATTTAAAAAAGGACATTCAATTAGCCACAAGTTTATCAGAAAAATCAATTAACCAGAACACCTCATTCATACAGTGTTTTGGTTAGTAGAGACTTTATTATAACTAGATGTAAGTAGATCCATAACTCACTTTACGCAATAAAAATACATGGAAAAGTTGCATGCAAATCATATTTTCATTCCTTTATAAATTGTAAGTTCCTCAAGAAATGAGCCCTGACTTTGTGAATGATAGTCCTTAGCACTTAGCATCACAAACTTTAACAATTAATTCCATTAAATTCTATTTAAAATGTACTAGGGAAAACACTAAATATCAAGGAATTCTGTATATTCCATAATATAGTAAAGAACACAAATTTATTTTTAAATTCCGAAATATGCAAATGCAGATATTAGGGTCAAAAGCTAGTTACTGATTTTCCTACCTAGATTTTGGAATGTCAAGGTAGGCTTAAAAACATCATCTCTCTAAGACTAAAAAAGGAAAAAGAATACTGAGAGATAGCAAGCTAGTAGGGAAGTGAATCTATCCTAGACTGCAAATAAAAATTAATAAAAGTTTATGGATTTATTATTAAAATACTAGAGGCCTGGTGCAAGAAATTCGTGTCCTGGGGGGAGGGGTGTTCCTCAGCCCAGCCTGCACCCTCTCCAATCTGGGACCCCTCGGGATCCTGTGGGATTGCGCCTAAACCGGCTGTCGGACATCCCTCTCACAATCCAGGACTGCTGGCTCCCAACCGCTCGCCAGCCTGCCTGCATGATTGCCCCTAACCGCTTCTGCCTGCCAGCCTGATCACCCCTTAACCACTCCACTGCCAGCCTGATTGACACCTAACTGCTCCCCTGCCGGCCCAATCGCCCCCAACTGCCCTCCATTGCTGGCCTGGTCGCCCTCAACTGCCCACCCCTGCCGACCCAGTCGCCCCCAACTGCCCTCCCCTGCCAGCCCAGTTGCCCCTAATTGCCCTCCCCTGCTGGCCTGGTTACCCCTAACTGCCCTCCCCTGCCGGCCCGGTCGCCCCCAACTGCCCACCCCTGCCGGCCCGGTCGCCCCCAACTGCCCTCCTCTGCCAGCCCAATTGCCCCCAACTGCCCTCCCCTGCCAGCCGGTTGTCCCCTAACTGCCCTCCCCTGATGGCCTGGTTACCCCTAATTGCCCTCCCCTGCTGGCCTGATCACCTACAACTGCTCTCCCCTGCCGGCAATCTTGTGGTGGCCATCTGGTGACTACATGGGGGCAGCCATCTTGTGAGGGCGTGGCGGTCAATTTGCATATTACCTCTTTTATTATATAGGGCAACTAGAGGTCCGGTGCATGAAATTCATGCTCTTGGGTGGTCTCTAAGCCCGGCCTGCACCCTCTCACATTCCGGGAGCCCTCAGGGGATGTCCAACTGATGTCCTCCATGGGGAGAGGGCCTAAGTCATCAGTCAGACATCCTTAGCCGCTGCACTCACCAGCCATGAGCTTGGCTTCTGGCTGAGCAGCGTTTCCCCTGTGGGAGCACACTGACCACCAGGGGGCAGCTCCTGCGTTGAGTGTCTGTCCCCTGGTGGTCATTGCACATCACAGTGACTGGTTGTTCTGCCGTTGGGCCGAAACTGGCTCTCCAACATCCCCCATGGGTTCCCGGATTGCGAGAGGGTGCAAGCCAGGCAGAGGGACCCCACTGGTGCACAATCTGGGCCAGGGAGGAGAGGGATGTGGGAGGTTGGCCAGCCAGGGGAGGGACTGTGGGAGGGCTCCAGGGCATGTTCAGCCTGTCTTCCTCAGTCCCGATCAGCTGGACCCCAGCAGCAAGCTAACTTACTGGTTGGAGCATATGCCCCCCTGGTGGTCAGTGCACATCATAGCGACTGGTTAACTGGTTGACTGTCTGCCCCCTGGTGGTCAGTGCACGTCATTGCAAGTGGTTGAGCAGCCTTAGCATATCATTAGCATGTTACACTTTGATTGGTTGAACAGCCAACCGGACACCGGACACTTAGCATGTTAGGATTTTATTGTATAGGATGCTTAGACTAGTGCCTCACACATATGCAAAAGGAGCTCAGAAAGTAATTTTTGTTAAATTTTATACATGTCAGTTTGACAATGTATTGAAATTTTCATGCATTCTGACCTATAATTCCATTTCTATAAACTTACTATAAGGAAATAGTTATAGATGCACATACAGCTTTATGTATAGAATGTTTCGACAAAGTACTATTACAGTAAACAAATTATTAGAAATAAGCTAAATTTTTAAAAATTATGAAATTTGTACATTTGATAATGGTACATTCACACAACAGACTATCTGAGACACCAATAAGAATTCTGTCCAATATTATCCAAATAGTGCGTGGTGGAGTCAATATTCAGATTCCGACCCATCTGATTCAATATACATTTCTAAGTATGTACAGACACCTTATGGTGACTTATGGCTGGAAAAGGAAAAAGTAAAGTGGAGACCAAATCAGTAACCACAATTAGATATCAACAGGCCTATATGATAGACTAGATCAACAAGATGAAAGTTAAACAGGCATATACACTGAGTGGCCAGATTATTATGATCTCTGAATGCATAATAATCTGGCCACTCAGTGTACTTCTCTTGAGTACCTCATTTATTTGATATCAAAAATACTATAAATCCTGCACCTGATCAGTTTTCCCCTTTGCATTGGCTGATAGAAAGCTCAGGGCAAATAGGTGGCTGATCTCCAGCAAAAGTCTGGAATACTTTTTGGTACCCATTTGAGATACAAATACACTTAGTGGCCAGATTATTATGCGTTCAGAGATCATAATAATCTGGCCACTCAGTGTATATATACCTGCAACTGAATCCCAAAAGTCTATATGCATAAGTACAGTTTGGGAAAAGACATACCTTACCAGTAGCCCATATAAAAATTTTAATAAATTTTAAGAACTACAAATTCACTATGTCATGGTCAAAGGTAATTTTGTTAAATTTTCTACATGAGATTGTGAGGACAAAAACAAAAATATATGTAAAAGTGAATGTGATCTTATGAAACTTCAATATAAATATATTATCTAGAACAGAAATCAGAGTCTGATTTAATCGAGCAGTGGTCAAAATATTTACACCTGAGGTAAATGCTAACCATCCCAAATATGTATAGCAGAGAATAATCAAGAGAGTGAAGGAACTGCCTGGCTGGCATGGCTCACTGATTGAGCATTGACCTATGAACCAGCAGGTCATGGTTTAATTCCCAGTCAGGGCACATGTGTGCGTTGTGGGTTCAATCCCCAGTATGGGGCATGCAGGAGGCAGTCAATCAATGATTCTCTCTTATGATTAATGTTTCTATCTCTCTTTCATTCTCCCTTCCTCTCTGAAATCAATAAAAATATACATATATTTTTAAATGAAGGAACTAAAAGCTATGGACATACGAAGAAAGGTTAAAGCTACTAATATACTTATCCAGGAAGCAAAAGTAGTTGTTTGGTGGAAGAGAGACGAGAATTTTTCTGTATGGTACCAATATAAGAGATACAGGGCAACTGGGCAGAACTTATTATGACAAAGGTTTGTCTGACCTAAGGAAGGACTTCAAATTGAATGAGAGCTGCCAGCAAATTGAATGGATTGCCTTAGGTTCCTTAATCCAGAGTTATATTCATGTAGAAGATAAATGGTCACTTAGGGTACCTATTGTATTTTAGTAACATACAGAAGGCTGAACTAGAAAACATAAAGTCACTTTCAAAAATGAGATCTTAATGAGTTTCTTAAACTAAAACTTCCAAATACCTGTATACATTTTCAAGGAAGAAAAACCAGACAGCTTAAAAGTACTAAGACCCTGTACTACTCATTGATTACTCATTGAGAAAAATCACCAATTGTTTTTCCTTGGAATTAGGATATTAGAGTTTTGAGTTAAATATAATAGTGTTTATTTTAAGACACCTTATAACTGTTTCTCTTAACTTACAAAACTTGTTTAACAAATATTTCAAAGACATTTTTATGAGTAGGGGTAACAATAACATAATAAAAATTCATTCTATCATATTTATATTATAAAAAATTCATAAACCTTTATACACAAGTTACCTGCTCTGGTTTCATTAGCTGCTTTTTGGATTCCTCTTCTTTGGCTGCATGCACACTTATAGATGCAAATATCAGCCCTGCAGGCATGATTGTCAGTTTTTTCATCTGAGAAAGATACACACAATATATATATATGTATAACATTTATTTTTATTGTTGAGAGTATTACAGATGTCCCCCATTTTCTGCCCTTTGTCCCTCTACACTGGGGTCCTGCAACCCTCCAGGCATTCACTGCACTATTGTCTGTGCCCATGGGTTACACATATAAGTTCTTTGGTTAAATTTCTTCCCACACCCCCTCTCCCCTTCCCTCTAAGATTCGTCAGTCTGTTGCATGCTTCCATGTCTCTGGACCTATTTTGTTCATTAGATTCCACATATAAGTGAGATCATGTGATACTTGTCTTTCTCTGACTGGCTTATTTCACTTAGCATAATAATCTTCAGATCCATCCATGCTGTCACAATGGGTAAGAGATTCTTTTTTTATAGCTGCATAGTATTCTATTGCGTAAATATATTATAACTTTTTTATCCACTCATTTACTGATGGGCACTTAGGCTGTTTCCAGATCTTAGCTATTGTACATAACGCTGCTATGAACATAGGGGTGCTTGAAAAGTTTCCCATCCTCAATTTCTTAATAAATTTTGTGGGCATCTGTGGAACACTATGGGTTTCACTAAAACTTATTGAAAACTGAAGCATTACAAATTACATCTTCAAACATTTTGAGGATATAATTCCTAAAATTCTCTTCTCATACTAGATGATATAGTATTATTTTTAACAACAAGTTAACTACCTACTTCATATGGAATATAGCAACATACAATAATTACCAGGAAGAAATGAATATAAAATTTGAGGGATGAAGTGGGATAGATCATGGTATTCATTCAGTCCACAAATATTAACTGAGTAACTACTGTATGCCAGATCCTGGTCTCAGTGCTTAGGATATATCAGTGAACAAAACAAAGATCCTTGCTCTCATGCAGCTGACATTCTCATAGAGCAGAGTCAGATAATAAACACAATAACTATATTATGTGGAATATAACAAATTGATAAATATTATGAAAAAAATAAAGGAAAAGGTGATTTGAAGCACTAAGTGAATCAGGTTACATCTTGAAATACAAATTTACATTACTAATTTAAAAAGTTTCCTTCCATTACAAATACCTTTCCCCTAACATTCCCAATGCATTCTTTTTCCCCCTGGTTTCACAGAGTATAAAGCCAACATGACCCGTGTTTTTTATATAACTTGATTTGAATTTAAAATGCAGGAAAATTACTGGATCTAAGAACGAAGTGTTCCAGTGTTTATTCAAGTACCAAAGTAATTCCCCAAAACTACATATTCAACAGGCCAAATTAAAAGCTTTCCAGGAAACAAATATTTCAAGATCTTGATTCTTTAGAAGGGAGTGGAGACTTGCTGAAATCAATAAAGACCATCCAGAGAGAAGAGGTCTCTTTGGCATACATGCAAGTGTAATTGTGCAGAACTGGAAGAAATCCTGGGCAAAAATTTCTAAATGTTCTCTAATAGTGCCTTTATTTCATTTCTGAAATATTTTTCAATATTTTCTGAGTGGAGTAAGGAAAGCTACAGGAACTAATTAATTTCCTATTTAAACTAGGCAGGACTCTGATTTAGATTGAGATTCCAGAAATACAGGGTAAAATGAAGACTCAATACTAATCAGAGAAAATTTGTTCACTTTTTCCCTCTTCAAGTCTCCCACTAATGCATATAGTATCACATAATGATTTAACTAGGCCTGCCTTCCCAAGACATCATTTTTTATTTCTTATATCCAGTAGGTATTTACTAATCAAATAACAAGATTTCTACTCCATATCTATGTCAGGTGTCAATAAAAAGCATATTAAAACTGATGCTAGCAACAATGCTCTCCCATGTACTTGGGAAATTTTGGTAATAAAGCCCTGAAATGATTATTTGGACAATGCCAATTCTTATAACATATATAAACTATTTCTAAAACACCAAATTAGACCTTACTCCCTAGATATAATAAAAACACTTTTGACATACACTAATACCTGAAAATTTTTCAACACTCAGAGTATAATCATCTTACTTTGCATAATGTAATAATAATAAATGTATACTATAAAAAACTCATAGGTACTACTTGGTAATTATGATCTAGTGCTCCAGAGTCTGGATTGATTATCTGAACTGTAGGCTAAAAAGATAATATACTTTAAAAATGCCTTAAGTATCTTTGCTACATTTTCTACTCAGATGGACAGGGTTCATTCACCTTGACTGTTCTTTTCATATATATTTTTATTTATTATTTAAAATAAAAATTATGGGAGTGACATTGGTTCCAAAAATTATATAGGTTTCAAATGTACAATTCTATGATACATCATCTGTATATTATACTAGCAGCCCAGTGCACAAAATTCGTGTACATTAAAAAGGAATTAATTAGAAGAAATATTTTAATATTGCTATTTGCCCTTTTTCTACAATAGTAGTGTAAGAGATGAAAGAAAATTAGTAAAATGTATATGAAAATCTTCCTCCTGAGGTCCCCTGGGCTGGGGCAGGGGGCACACCTTGAGGTCCCCCATCAATCCCCGCTAGGCAGGGGGCATGGCCTGAGGTCCCCCAGCCTGGCACTGGGGCAGGAGTCGCAGCCTAAGGTCCCCTGGCCCAGCACCAGGGCGGGGCTGTGGCCTGAGGTCCCCTGTCAAGCCCCGCTGGGCGGGGGGTGCAGCCTCAGGTCTCCCACCCCGGCCTGGTGCCATGCAGCCTCAGGTCCCTGCTGATCACTCATTACAGGAACCCCGCCTCCGCTGTGGGCACAGCCATCTTGTGTTATGGGAACCCTGCCTCTGCTGTGGGTGCAGCCATCTTGTGATAGCATGAGGGCTAATTTGCATATTACCTCTTTATTATATAGGATTGTTTGCCCTACTTCCAAAGTCAAATCTTCAGTCATCATATATTTGAACTCTTTTACCCTTTTTTTATCCCTCAAAGCCACTTCCCACTGGTAACAGCATACTGTTATCTGGGTCTATGAGTTTTTATTTGCTTGTTTATTTGTTGCTTTCAATTATCCCATACTAGAGGCCCAGTGCATGAAATTCGTGCATGGGGGAGGAGGGGTCCCCTCAGCCCAGCCTGCATACTCTCTAATCAGGGACCCCTTGGGGGATGTCCAACTTCCAGTTCAGGCACAATCCCTGGGATCAGGCCTAAACCGGCAGTCAGACATCCATCTCACAATCCTGGACTGCTGGCTCCTAATCGCTCACCTGCCTGCCTACCTGGTCGCCCCTAACTGCCCCCACTTGCTGGCCTGATCTCCCCTCACTACCTCTGCATGCTGGCCTGGTGGCCCCTAACTGCCCCCTGCTGCCGGCCAGGTTGCTCCCAACTGCCCCCTCCCTGCTGGCCTGGTCAACCCCAACTGCCCCAACCTTGCCGGCCTGGTTGCCTAACGCAGCCTGCTGTTCAGTCATTTGGTCACCCCTCACGGGTGTGATTCTTAAGATCCATCCTTGTTGTTGCAAATGGTAGTATTTCATCTTTTCTTTTGGCTGAGTAGTATCCCATTGTATATACACTGAGTGGCCAGATTATTATGATCTCTGAATGCATAATAATCTTGCCACTCAGTGTATATACTATGTAATAAAATGCTAATATGCAAATTGTCCCCTTGACCAGGAGTTCGACCAGCAAGCAGGTCAGCCAACTGCCCATGTCCCCTCCCCCTGGATAGGCTGGCCGGACCCCCCCCCCATTCACAAATTCATGCACCGGCCTCATACGCACACACACACACACACACACACACACACACACGCACGCACGCACACGCACACACACACACACACACACTGAGTGGCCAGATTATTATGCGTTCAGAGATCATAATAATCTGGCCACTCAGTGTATGTTCTACTTCTTTATCCAATCATCTATGGAAGGACACATTGGTTATTTACATTACATTCCTATCCTGAAACAGGAAGAACTGGAAAATCTAAATAGAAAGATCATCGGTGAGGAAATTGAAAGAACCATCAAAAACTTCCCCAAAAGTAAAAGTCCACAACCATATGGCTTCACTAGTGAAATCTACCAACCATTCAAAGAAGATTTTATACCTTTCTCTAAGTCTTTCAAAAAATTAAAGAAGCTATATTTCCTACCACATTATATGAGGCCAACATATTCCTAATACCAAAACCTAGCAAGGATAACAAACACACTAAAAAAACAAACAAACAAACAAACAAACACTAGAGTCATATCTCTGATGAATACAGATGCAAAAATCCTAAACAACAAAGTAACAAATTGAATACAACAATACATTAAAAAAATAATACATCACTTTCAAGTGGGGTTCATTCCAAGGGCACAAGGATGGTTCAACATATGCAAATCTATCAATGGATTACACCACATGAACAAAACAAAAGATAAAAATTATATGATGTTATCAACAGATGCAGAAAAAACGTGTGATAAGATACACCATCCATTTATGATTAAAACACACAACTAAAAGTGTACAGAAGAAAAGTACCTCAACATAATAAAGACCATATGTGACAAACCCTCAGCTAACATCATACTCAATGGTGAAAACTAAAAGTTTTTAGTCTACGATCAGGAACAAGAAAAGGATGCCCACTCCTACCACTCTTATTCAACATAGTGCTAGAAATTCTAGCAAGAGCAATCAAGCAAGAGAAAGAAATAACAGGTATCCAAATAGGAAAGGAAGAAGTAAAATATCACTTTTTGCAGATGACATAATTCTATATATAGAAAACCTTAAACACTCCACCCAAAAATATCAGAACCAATAAACAAATACAGTAAAGTAGCAGTATAGAAAATCAATGTACAAAAATCCACTACATTCCGATATACTAAAAATAAAATATCATAAAAAGAAATGAAAAAAATTCCTTTTACAATTGCAACAAAAAGAATAAAATACCTAGGAATAAACTTAGCAAAGAATGTAAAGGACCTACATACTGAAAACTAAAAGGCATTATTAAAAAAGATTGAAAAAGACACAATAAAGTGGAAAGATATTCCATGTTCATGGTCTAGAAGAATCAACACAGTTAAAATGGCCAAATTACCATTTAAAGCAATCT
The DNA here is from genome assembly GCF_027574615.1 of Eptesicus fuscus. Lineage (NCBI taxonomy): Eukaryota > Metazoa > Chordata > Mammalia > Chiroptera > Vespertilionidae > Eptesicus > Eptesicus fuscus. The sequence goes on from NC_072473.1 coordinate 31,456,527, forward strand.
CCATTAAAATCCCAATTATATATTTTTTTAATAAATAGAACAAAACAAAAAAACATCAGATTTTTGTGGAACCTCAAAAGACCCCGAGTGGCCAAAGCAACGCTTAGTAAAAAGAAATAAGCGGGAGGAATCACACTACCTGACATCAAAATATACTACAGGCAACAGTAATCAAAAGAGCATGGTATAATTACACAATGGAATACTATGCAGCTATAAAAAATAAGGATCTCTTAGCCTTTGAGACAGGATGGAGGGACCTGGAGATTATAAGAGAAATAAGCCAATCAGAGAAAGATAAGTATCACATGATCTCACTTATATGTAGAATCTAATGAACAAAATAAACTGATGAACAAAATAGATCCAGAGACATGGAAGCATAAAACAGACTGAGGAATCTCAGAGGGAAGGGGGTGGGTGGAAAGAGATTAATCAAAGAATTTGTATGCATATATGCATACTCATGGACACAGACCAATAGTCCTATAAAGGCCTGGGGGAGAGGGTAGGAAAGGGTCAATGGGGGAAAAGGGGACATCTGTAATACTTTCAACAATAAAGACAATTTAAAAAAATGGTGCTGGGGCCCTGGCCAGTGGCTCAGTTGGTTGAGGGCCATCCCATGCACCAAACATTTGCCAATTCGATTCCTGGTCAGGGCACATGCCCAGGTTGATCGATGTCTGTCTGTCTCTCTGTCTCTCTGTCTGTCTGTCTCTCTCTCTCTCTCTCTCCCTTCCTCTTTCTCTCCCTCCCTCCCTCTTTCTCTCCCTCCCTCCCTCCCTCCCTCCCTCCTGCCTCCCTCTCTAAAATCAAAATCAATAAAAAGCTACTTAAAAATAAATAAATGGTGCTAGGGAAATTGGAAAGCCAAATGCAAAAGAATGAAAGTAGATTACAATTTGTCCCCATGTATAAAAATTAACTCAAAAAGGATCAAAGACCTAAATATAAGACCTGAAAGTATAAATTACATAGAGGAAAACATAGGTCCTAAACTTGTGGACCTTGATCTTAAAGAGGATTTTGCCAGTTGACCCCAAAGGCAAGGGAATTAAAGACAAAAATAAATGAATGGGAGTATATCAAACTAAAAATATCTGCACAGCAAAAGAAACCAACAAAACAAAAAGGCAACCGACCGAATGGGAGAAGGTATTTACAAACTATAGCTCTGACTATGGGTTAATATCCAAAATATATAAATAATTCATACAACTCAGCACCAAACAAATAATCCAATTTAAAAATGGGCAGAGGACCTGAAGACACACCTCTCCCAAGAATAATACAAAAGGCTAACAGATACATGAAAAGAGGCTCAACTTCACTAGCTATTAGGGACATGCAAATCAAAACTACAATGATATACCACCTCACACCTCTTAGAGTGGCCATTATCAACAAGACCAGTAATATCAAGTGTGGAGAGATTGTGGAGAAAAAGGAACCCTCATTCACTGCTGGTGGGAATATAAACTGGTACAGCCACTATGAAAAACAATATAGAGGTTCCTTAACAAATTAAGAAAAGAGATACTGTATGCCCCAACAATCCTTCTTCTGGGTATCTACCTGAAAATTTTAAAATATATATTCATAAAGGTATATATATATATACATATATATATATTTATATATATATATACTAGAGGCCCGGTGCATGAAATTCATGCACTCGGGGGTAGGGGGGAGGTTCCTCAGCCTGGCCTGTGCCCTCTTGCAGTCCAGGAGCCCTTGGGGGATGTCCAACTGACAGTTTCGGCCCGCTCCCCGCCACCACCACTGCATTAGCCAGCCGTGAGTCTGGCTTCTGGCTGAGCAGCGCTCCCCCTATGGGAGCGCATTGACCACCAGGGGGCAGCTCCTGCGTTGAGAGTCTGCCCCCGGGTGGTCAGTGTGCGTCATAGCAACCAGTCGTTCCACTGTTCGGTCGATTTGCAGATTAGCCTTTTATTATATAGGATATATATATATATATGTCACTGCAGAATTATTCACAGTGGTCAAGACACCTTGACTTTTACTGATGATGCAATGTGGCATAATGGAAAAAACATGAGTTTAGAAGTTGTGGGGAGAACAAAATGGCAGCAGAATAGGCAGTTGTGTCCTGATCCTTCTCCAGGAGGAAATAGAGGGAGCAGCTGAAACGAGAGGAATCCAGCCCGAATTGGCAAAGGAGATGCGGCTGGTGAGACAGTTTGCAGCTGGGAAGGGCAGAGATCTCCTGGAAAAAGGTAAAACAAGGATCTGGGCAATAGAATCTGCCAGATCTCTAAGCCCAGAAGGTCAGGGGAAAACTACACAGCGTCAAGCCGTATCCCGGAGGACAGGCAAAGCATCTGACTGTGAGAAAAAGGGTCCACCAGACTGCGGGAGGTAGATTTTAGACCTTGGAGTCTGATTTGGGATCTGAGCTCAAAGGCAGCCCTGAAGAGCTAACTGCCCGAGCGCGCAGTGCCAGCAAGAGAGGAGCTGGTAAAGACACAGTCCCTCCTAGCGCCGGTGCCTGCGTCTTTCTCCACTGAACCTAGCTTGTAGGACCTATCACTCACCCATGGCTGAGGTGCAGGAGAAGGGGTGGAGTTGTGGAATCTAGGGAGAGTAGGCAGCGAACAGGTCCAGGAGAAGTGGAAGCGTGTCTGGTGCTGACTCACATCAGATCCCCGGTCGCCATTTTCTCCTCAGAAATAGACCCACCCTCCAATCTCCAGGCAACCAATATAGCCACACCCTGATTCCACCCTGATTATCACCACAGAATCTGAATACTCCCTGAGGCCAAAGAACTGCCCAAAAGAAAAACCTTTAGCAGATAGGCACGTCAATTACTCAGTTACACTGCCAGTGCTCTCCAGAGTGCTTCAGTGTGCATCGCAGGCAAACTTACCACGGGTGCTCCTGTGAGCCCCCACTGGGAATAAGCGCCTATCCATCACAGGTACAGCAGCAAAAGCTGAGTCTACCTACCCCACAACTACAGAATTCTGGGCAACACAGTCACGCCTTTCTAGGGTGCAGGACACCTGAGCCACATCACCCCGACAGATGGTTCCTTGGAGCCACTGTGAGTCCCCACTGGGCAAGCGTAATTTCAATTTAGGGGCAAGACAGAAAAAATTGGGATACTACCCTCCACGACTGCTGACCTCTAAACACCACAGCTGTGCCTCTCAAACTCGCAGGCCTACATCAAGAGAACCCAAATAGTTCAAGTAGGGAACTACACTAGATTACCAAGCCCAGGAGAACTGAGAGATTACACCAGTAGCACCATCACCAAAGAACCTGGGTAGCAAAGCAAGCGGATTTACAATTAAAACATTACAAGAAAACATGAGGAGACAAAAAGGAAATTTCCAAAGGAAAGGAAAAGATGAATCACCAGAAAGGGAGTTGAATGAAATTGAGGCTAGCAGCTTAACAGAGAAAGAATTCAGAGTATTCCTTATAAGGATGTTTAAACGGATGGATGACAAATACACACAACTCAATGAGAACTACAAGGAGCTGAATGAAAACGTCACCAAGAAAAGAAACCAAGAGGAGATGAAGAACGACATAGCTGCAATAAAGAACACAATGGAAGGCTTAAACTGTAGAGTACAAGAGGGTGAGGACCATATCATGAAATTAGAAGAAAAGGTAGGAAAAAACACACAAACACAGCAGCAACTGGAAAGAAGACTTAAAAAGCAAGAGGAGAGCCTAAGGGAGCTTTGGGACAACACAAAACGAAACAACCTTCGAATAATAGGGATAAAAGAAGGAGAGGAAGAGAAGCAAGGAATAGAAAACTTGTTAGAAGAAATAATAACAGAAAACTTCCCTGATATTGGCAAGGAAAAAAACTATCCAAGTCCAAGAAGTACACAGAGTCCCAAACAAGTTGAACCCCAAAAGACCGACACCAAGACACATCATAATTAAATTGATGAACACCAATGACAAAGCAAGAATCTTAAAGGTTGCCAGAGACAGAAAGTTACCTACAAGGGATCTCCTATCAGAATATCAACTGAATCTCAACAGAAACACACCAGGCCAGAAGGGAATGGAATGAAATATACAAAGTGATGCAAAACAAGGGAATGAATCCAAGAATACTATAACCAGCAAGGCTATTATTCAAAATTGAAGGTGGAATCAGAAGCTTCACAGACAAAAAAGGGATAAGAGAGTTCATCACTACCAAGCCAGCAATGCAAGAATGCTAAAGGGGCTGCTGTAAAAAGAAGAAAGAGAAAGGGGAGAAGAAACACAAACACTAAGGAAAAATATGTCAACAAACAGGTACTTATCAATAATAACATTAAACGTAAATGGATTAAATGCACCAATCAAAAGACATAGGGTAGCTGAATGGATAAGAAAACATGACCCATATATTTGCTGTCCACAAGAGACCCACCTTAGAGCAAAAGACTCACACAGACTGAGAGTGAAGGGATGGAAAAATATTTTTCAGGCAAATGGAAATGAGAAAAAAGCTGGGGTCGCGATACTTATATCAGATAAAATAGACCTCAAAGTAAAGGCCATAGTAAGAGATAAGGAAGGCCACTACATAATACTAAAGGGAGCAATCTAACAAAAAGATATAACTGTGGTAAACATATATGCACCCAATGCAGGAGCGCCCAAATACATAAAAAATCTCCTGGAAGATATCAAGGGAGAGATCGACATCAATACAATCATAGTAGGGGACTTTAATACACCACTGACATCAATGGATAAATCCTCTGGACAAAAAATCAGCAAAGAAACAGCAATTCTAAATGACACACTAGATCAGATGGACCTAATTGACATCTTCAGAGTATTTCACCCCAAAGCCATGGAATATACATTCTTCTCAAGTGCACATGGGACGTTCTCAAAAATAGACCACATATTGTGTAACAAGCAAAGTCTCCCCAAATTCAAAAAGATTGAAATCATATCAAGCATTTTCTCAGACCACAATGGCATAATATTAGAAATAAACTACAATAAAAACAATCCAAAAAATTCAAACACTTGGAGACTGAATAGCATGCTATTAAACAATGATTGGATTATCAATGAGATCAAAGAAGAAATTAAAAACATCCTGGAGACTAATGACAATAAAAACACAACATTGCAAATCTTATGGGACACAATGAAAGCAGTCCTGAGAGGGAAGTGTATAGCTCTACATGCCTACCTCAAAAAACAAGAAAAAACGGTAATAGATCATCTAACTCAACAACTCAAAGAATTAGAAAGGGAGCAACAAGAAAAGCCCACAGTGAGCAGAAGAAAGGAAATAATAAAGATCAGAGCAGAAATGAATGACATAGAGACCAAAAACAAACAAACAAACAAACAAACAAAAAACAATACACAAGATCAACAAAACCAAGAGCTGGTTCTTTGAAAGGATAAACAAGATTGATGAACCTCTAGCTAGGCTCACCAAGAAGCAAAGAGAGAGGACCCCAATAAACAAAATCAGAAATGAAAAAGGTGAAATAACAACAGACCCCACAGAAATACAAAGGGTTGTTAAAAAATACTATGAACAACTCTATTCCAACAAACTAGACAACCTGGAGGAAATGGACACATTCCTAGTAAAATACAACCTTCCAAAACTTACTCAGGAAGAGACTAAAAATCTCAATAGGCTGATAACTATGGAAGAAATTGAAGCAGTCATCAAAAAGCTTCCAGCAAACAAAAGCCCGGGGCCAGATGGCTTCACAGGGGAGTTTTACAAAACATTCAAGGAAGAGCTAAAACCTATCCTCCTCAGACTATTCTAGAAAATTCAAGAAGAAGGAACACTTCCAATTTCCTTCTATGAAGCCAGCATCACCCTAATACCAAAACCAGATAAAGATAACACAATGAAAGAGAATTACAGGCCAATATCCCTCATGAACATAGATGCCAAAATCCTCAACAAAATTCTAGCAAATGGAATCCAGCAGTACATCAGAAAGATCATACACCACGTCCAAGTAGGATTTATCCCTGGGATGCAAGGATGGTACAATATTCACAAATCAATAAACGTGATACATCACATAAACAAATTGGGAGATAAAAACCACCCTACCTAATAATAGACAAATATGCAAATTGACCGTACCTTCGCTACGCCCAAGCCACGCCCACCAACCAATCAGGATGATTATGCAAATTACCCCAACAAAGATGGTGGCTAATTTGCATATCAAGACAGCGTAGAAAGAAGCCAAGAGCTGCAGAAGGGAGCAAAGCTGCAGAGAAGCAAGCAAGCCAGGGGGAGGAGAAGGGAGGAGCGGAGGCGGGGCCGGGGAAGAAGGAAGGAGAGCAGGTGGGGCCGGGGCAGAAGGGAGGAGTGGAGGCGGGGCCGGGAGCTAAGGAAGGAGAGTGGATGGGCTGGCGGAAAAGGGAGAAAAGCAGGCAGGCTGGCGGTGAAGGCAGGGCGGGGGAGAAGGGAGGAGTGCAGGCGGGGCCGGGGGAGAAGGGAGGAGCGGAGGCGGGGCCAGGGGAGAAGGTAGGAGAGCAGGAGAGCAGGTGGGCTGGCGGAAAAGGGAGAAAAGCAGGCAGGCTGGCGGTGAAGGCAGGGTGGGGGACCAGGGAGGAGAGCTGGCGGGGCGGGGTAGAGTGCAGCAGGAAACCCTATTGCAGGATTTTTCCTGCAACGGGAATGCTAGTATAGTCATATCAATTGATGCAGAAAAAGCATTTGACAAAATCCAACAACCTGATTGATAAAAACTCTCAGCAAGATGGGAATAGAAGGATCATACCTCAACATAATAAAAGCAATATATAACAAACCCACAGCCAACATCATACTCAATGGGCAAAAACTAAAACCATTTGCCTTAAGAACAGGAACAAGACAGGGATGCCCACTCTCACCACTCCTGTTCAACATAGTGTTGGAAATACTAGCCATTGCAATCAGACAGGAAGAAGAAATAAAAGGCATACAAATTGGAAAACAAGAAGTAAAACTGTCCTTATTTGCAGATGACATGATACTGTACATAGAAAACCCTAAAGACTCCATCAAAAAATTATTAGACTTAATAAATGAATTTGGCAGAGTAGCAGGATACATAATAAATCTATGGCATTTCTATACACCAAGGGCTGCATGAGGAGGGGTGTAGGATGGGAATGGGGAGATGAGGACAAATGTGTGATACCTTAATCAATAAAGAAATTTAATAAAAAATAAGAAATATTAAAAATTAATTTGATTTTAAAAAAAAGTTGTGAAGACCTGGTTTTCATTTGCAGTTGTGAAATATATTGTCTAAATCTGGGCGATTTATTTAATCTCTTAGAGTTATACTGCTTAATATGGTAAATACTAGGTACATGTGTTTATTTAAATTCAATCTAATGAAAATGAATAAAGTTTTAAAACTTAGTTCTTTAGTCAGTCACACTAGCCCCATTTCAAATGCTCTACAGCATACTGTAGAGTATAGATATACAATAATAAAACTACTAAAGAAATTTCTGCCAAAACCGGTTAGGCTCAGTGGATAGAGCATCAGCCTGCGGACTGAAAGGTCCCAGGTTCGATTCCGATCAAGGGCATGTACCTTGGTTGCGGGCACATCCCCAGTAGGGAGTGTGCAGGAGGCAGCTGATTGATGTTTCTCTCTCATAGATTTTTCTGGCTCTCTATCCCTCTCCCTTCCTCTCTGTAAAAAATCAATAAAATATATTTTTTTTAAAAAGAAATTTTTACTGGACAGTGCTATCTTAGAGTCTCAAGTAAGATATCTGAAAAAAGGGGAAATGCCTTCCTTTTTATTATTATCATGGGGGTTAAATATGTGAAAACTAGAGGCCCGGTGCATGAAATTCATACATGGAGGGGGGTGTCCCTCAGCCCAGCCTGCACCCTCTCCAATCTGGGATTCCTCTCACAATCTGGGACCACTGGCTCCTAACCACTCACCTGCCTGACTGCCTGATTGCCCCTAAACACTTCTGCCTGCCAGCCTGATCGCCCCCTAACTGCTCTCCTGCCAACCTGATCACCCCCAGCGGCCCTCCCCTGCTGGCCTGATCGCCCACAACTGCCCTCCCCTGCTGGTCTGATCGCCCCCAACTGCCCTCCCCTGCTGGACTGATCACCCACAACTGCCCTCCCCTGCCAACCTGATCGCCCCCAACTGCCCTCCCCTGCTGGTCTGATCGCCCCCAACTGCTCTCCCCTGCTGGACTGATCACCCACAACTGCCCTCCCCTGCCAACCTGATCGCCCCCAACTGCCCTCCCCTGCTGGTCTGATCGCCCCCAACTGCCCTCCCCTGCTGGACTGATCACCCACAACTGCCCTCCCCAGCCAACCTGATTGCCCACAACTACCCTCCCTTGCCACAACCCACCTCCTTTCCCGGGACTCGCCTCCTCCACGAGAGGCGGCAGAGACACCAGGACCGGCCTCCTCTGCGCCCGCGCGGAGCTGCCAAGCCCTGCCTCCACTGTGTGTGCAGCCATCTTGTGGTGGCCATCTTGTTATGACGTCGCGCAGGAGGGCGCGGGGACCACCTAGGCTTTTATTAGTATAGATAGCTTCCATTCCTTTTGATGGCTGGATAAAGTTGTTAAGTCGCTGTTTTTTTTTTTTTTAATATATTTTATTGATTTTTTTACAGAGAGGAAGAGAGAGGGATAGAGAGTTAGAAACATCGATGAGAGAGAAACATCGATCAGCTGCCTCTTGCACACCCCATACTGGGGATGTGCCCGCAACCAAGGTACATGCCCTTGACCGGAATTGAACCTGGGACCCTTGAGTCCGCAGGCCGATGCTCTATCCACTGAGCCAAACCGGTTTCGGCTAAGTCGCTGTTTACTCTCCATTTTTATTCACACATGTATTTCATGTTAATCAGGCTATCGTGAGAATTATAAAAACAGTAAAATCTGTACTTAGTGTCTCTTAAAAGAAGACCAAGATTTTGATGGCAAGAAAGAAGGCACTTTGGCTCACTCAGGCCTTTTCAAAGTACCAGTTATTACTTATGAAGAAGGCATCACTATCCACAGTGAGGCAGCTGATTGTATATCACACTAAAAATTTTATAATAGGGATTGGTAAACTACAGATCTGGGTTAAAACTAGCCTGGACTCTGAACTAAAACTTTTGAAAAATATTTACTTGCTTGTAAAAACAAAAATAAACACATAAAAAGGAATATGTGACGTTTTGTGTTCTGCAAAGTCTAATATATTTATACTATCTGGCCTCTAAGAGAAAAAAAAATTTTCCAATCCCTAAAATCAAATCAGATATTTAAAAAGTATCAGATTAGGGCTATTAAAAAAACTCACAGCAAGATGGAGGCTGGCAGGACGGCCGTGAGGGAGAGGATGTGAGTGAGTGAGGGAGTGAAAGGGGTGTGTGTGGACGTGTGTGGTGTGTGCGTATGTGAGTGAGGAAGAGTTATATCCTGCAGGAGTATCAGGGCTGACAAACCAGGCTCTCCTGAATGGGAAGCCCCTGCCACTGCTGTGGGCACTTCCCAGACTGCAGGGCTTGGGCAAAGATCCCACACCATCTTGAAGGGGAGAGCAGTTTCCACTAGGAACCCAGCCTCACCACCACCCAGACTGGCCTTGGACCCTGCAACCACTCCAGTCAAAGTAAACTGCCTTGCCCGCAGAGCTACAGACCCCAGTACATCCACCTCCAAGGGTGCACGGCTCCCTCAGAAGAAACCATGACTTGCCCCTCCCCAGCTGCCGGCTTTTGGACACAGCGGTCGCACTGCTCCAGCATGCAGGCACCACAAACCCACCACCCCTGTAGGCAGCTTCTGGGACCCTCTGTGAGCCACTTCTGGATGCATGCCTCTCCAACCAAGGGCACATGGTTCCCTCAGTAGAAACTGACACTTCCCCCTCCCTGGCTGCCAGCGTCTGGACACCGCAGTAGCACCACTCCAGCGGCAGACTCCACAAGCCCACCACCCTAATAGAAGGCTCCTGGGCCCTTCTGTGAGCTGCCACTGGGTGCATGCCTCTCCAACCAAGGGCACATGGCTCCCTCAGCAGAATCTGTGACTTCCCCCTCCTGGGCTGCCAGCTTCTGGACATCTCAGTGAGCTACTGACAGCTCGCCTCCCTGGATAAGGTCACGCTGTTTAAGCCACAGACTCCAAGATTCCTGCATCCCCAGCCACTAGCTCTTGGATCCCCTAGAGATTTGCAGAGTGAAATCACCCTGGCCAAAATCTAACTGCCTCATCCACAGACTACGAGACAGCTGCCCCCACACCATCATGGGCTCCAGAACCCTTGCTGTGATTTTCAGAGTGATGCTACCCCAGGAACAGTCACACAACACTGGCCAGAGTCACATGACCTGAGCCTCATGCCCCAAGACCCCTTCCTCCTAGGGTGTGGACTCTGGGATCTTACAATGAATGCACATCAGTGAGAACTCAAGCAACCCTTTCCACAAGAGCCACATCCACGAGCACATCCACAATAGCTTGCATGATGAGGCAGGGGTGAGTCAGATCATCAGACAACCAGTGACGAGACTTTTTCCATGAATGAGAAACTAACATTCAAGACCCAACTATATCAGAAGAACCCAAATAGCTCAAGTAGGAAGCTCCACTAGAACACCAAGCTCAGGAGATCTGAAAGTCTGCAGCACTGTGTCCCAAAAATCACCAACTACATAGCACCACCCCCAAATGAACCAGGGTAACAAAGCAGTTGTATCTAAGACATAGAAAAAATTAAAACGTTAGAGCAAAAACTGGGAGACAAAGCAACAATCCCCAAAGGAAAGGGAAAAAGGAATCACCAGAAAAAGGAATTAAATGAAATGGAGTCAAGTACTTTGTCAGAGAAAGAATTCAGAGTAATGGTTATAAGGATGCTCAAATGTCTGGATGACAAAAACACACAACTCAATGAGAATAAGAATGAACTGAATGAGAATTTCACCAACATCAAAAGGAATGAGAATTTCACCAACATCAAAAGGAATCAGGAGGAAATAAAGAATGGCATGGGTGCAATAAAGAATACAATGGAAGTCTTCAATAGTAGACTAGAAAAAGCTGAGGACTGCACCAGCAAGAAAGAACACAAGGTAGAAAAACAAACCCAAGCAGAGCAGACACTGGAAAAAATAACTTAAAAAGCAGGAGGAGATGCCGAAACCGGTTTGGCTCAGTGGATAGAGTGTCGGCCTTCGGACTCATGGGTCCCAGGTTTGATTCTGGTCAAGGGCATGTACCTTGGTTGTGGGCACATCCCCAGTAGGGGGTGTGCAAGAGGCAGCTGATCAATGTTTCTCTCTCATCGATGTTTCTAACTCTCTATCCCTCTCTCTTCCTCTCTGTAAAAAAACAATAAAAATATATTTAAAAAAACAGGAGGAGAGCCTAGGGCAGCATTAGGACAATAAGAAATGAAACAACATCTGTACTATCTGGTGCCAGAGGGGAGGAAGCTGAGCAAGGAATACAAAATATGTTTGAAGAAAACTCCCATGATTTGGGGAAGAAAAAAGTCACACAAGTCCAAGAAGCACACAGAATCCCAAATAAGATGAACCCAAAAAGACTGACACCAATACACATCATAATTAAATTGGCAAACATCAATGACAAAGGAACTCTTAAAGACTGCCAGAGAGAGACAGAAAGTTACTATAAGGGATCTCCCATTAGACTATCAGTTGATTTCTCAACAGAAACACATCAGGCCAGATGGGAATGGAATGAAATATACAAAGTGATGCAAAGCAAGGGACTGAATCCAAGAATACTATAACCAGCAAGGCTATCATTCAAAATTGAAGGGAAAATCAGGAGCTTCAAAGACAAAAAAAGATTAAGATATTTTATAGCCACCAATCAAGCAAAGCAAGAAATGCTAAATGGACTGCTATAAAAAGAAGAAATAGAAAGGGAAAAAGGAAAAAATGGCTACAAATAAGTACCTATCCATAATAACCTTAAATGTAAATGGACTAAATGCTCTAATCAAAAGACATAGGGTAGTTGAATGGATAAGAAAACATGACCCATATATTTGCTGTCTACAAGAGACCCACCTCAGAACAAAGGACTCACAAAGACTGATAGTGAAGGAACGAAAAAATTATTTTCAGGTAAATGGAAATGAAAAAAAAAAGCTGGGGTAGTAATACTTATATCTGACAAAATAGACCCTAAAGTGAAGGCCATAACAATACCAGATATCAAGATTTATTACAAAGCCACTGTTCTCAAAACTGTGTGGTACTGGCACAAGAACAGACATATAGACCAATGGAACAGAACAGAGAACCCAGAAATTGACCCAAGTCATTATGCTCAATTAATATTTGACAAAGGAGGCAAGAGCATACAATGGAGTCAAGACAGTCTCTTCAATAAATGGTGTTGGAAAAATTGGACAGATACATGCAAAAAAATAAACCTAGATCACCAACTCAAACCATTCACAAAATTAAACTCAAAGTGGATAAAGGACTTAAATGTAAGACCGGAAACCATAAAAATCTTAGAAGATTCCATAGGCAGCAAAATATCAGACATATGTCATAGCAATATCTTTACCAAGAGAGCTCCTAGGACAATGGAAGCTAAGGAGAAAATAAACAAATGGGACTACATAAAAAAAAAAAGCTTCTGCACACTAAAAGAAACCATCAACAAACAACAAGAGAGCCCACTGCATGGGACAACATATTTGCCAATGTTATATCCCATAAGGGTTTAATCTCCAAAATTTATAGGGAACTCGTACAACTTAACAAAAGGAAGATAAACAATCTAATCAAAAAATGAACAAAGGACCTAAATAGACCCCTTTCGAAAGAGGACCTACAGAAGGACAAGAGACACATGAAAACATGCTCAAAGTCACTAATTATCTGAGAGATGCAAATCAAAATGACAATGAGGTATCATCTCACACCTGTCAAAATGGCTATCATCAACAAATCAACAAATGACAAGTGCTAGAAAGGATTCGGAGAAAAGGGCACCCTCCTACACTGCTGGTGGGAATGCAGACTGGTACAGCCACTGTAGAAAACAGTAAAACAGTATGGAGTTTCCTCAAAAAATTAAAAATGGAACTCCCATTTTTCCCAGTAATTCCACTTCTAAGAATACTGTATACCCCAAGAAACCAGAAATACCAATCAGAAAGAATATATGCACCCGCCCTCCCGGAGCTGCGGGCTCACTGGGCGCCTCGCCATCTTGCAAGGAAAGGAGGATTTTATTGGAAACCTGACTTTCGGCGACAACTGCAAACACTGAACTGCTGCGATCACCAGACCACTGGTCCCTTATCAGCGCAAACATTCGGATTCAAAGGAACTCTTCACTGCACCACGGAAAGGTCAGATTTTTCCTGAAATAAGGAGTGGTTTCTAATCCCCGCGGTGGGTGAGGGAAGCGCGGCAGCCGCAGGACCTGCAGGAACCAGGAGGTCTGTGCCTAGAAAAATCAGCGGCAGTTGGAACTGCCGTCATCTGTGAATGTGGAGGGGGGTCTTCTGAGCTGCTAACAGAAGTGACCTCTTGAAAGCAACTCATTTTAATCTGACGAGGAGGGTCAGACTAAGAATTTTCAAAGGAGTGCAGGATCCTTAGTCTGGTGCACAGACTCACTCTCGGCACACTTGGCTCTTTCCGACTCTGATTGCTAAGCCCAATACATAGAAAAACCCAGGTGGAGGGGCCCTGAAAGACTGACTGCAGGGGGAAGGTGTTTTTTCGGAACCTGGGGACCAGAGCTGCGTGTGACCATCGGAGAGGCAGCTCTGAGGGGCACACCTCCACAAACAGGTAGTGAGTGCCATAGAGGGGAAAAAAAAAAAGCTAGAGAGGCCCGGAAGTCAATTCAGAAACACCGCCACCCAGGGGCTGAAACGCTAATTGTCTCTGGTGTAATCAAAAATAAATATGAGAAATTAAGACACGGCTGGCTTAAAAAAGCAGGACTGGCTTCCAACACTGAGGAGCCCTGGAATGAAGCTGAACTGAAATACCGCCCAGACTGGGAAACAGGCGTACCAAACAGAATAATAGAGGAAGTGAATGACAGCCGCTACTGCACATTTTAGTCTTCCTATTTTTTAATTTTCAATTCTTTTTTCAATTTTTAAAATTTTTTATTCTCATTTTTTTATTTTCATTTTTTGCATCTTTCACTTAAGAAACTAAATTTTTTTCTTTTTCCTCACTCGATTTTCACCTTTTTAATTATTACATTTTTATTTTCAATCAGCATTATTATTACTATTATTTTACTTTTTTTTTTAAATGTCATTTGATTTTCTCTCTCTTTTATTTTTGGATTAGTGTCCTACATTCGATTTGCATCTTTCCCTTACAATCGTTTTACCCTATCTCAAAGCTAACATTATGCCATCACTCTCCTACTAACCTTTCCCCTTTTGGTCTCCAGTTTATCTTAACCCTTTCTGGCCTTAGATTTCCCCTACTTTTTCAGTTTACTCTCTGCTAAAACTTCACCCTACTTATATATCTAATTCCCAACCCCTTGCTCCAAATCCATACAAACCTCTTTCTACGCTACCTTAAAAAAAAATTATTTTTCTCTCTGGCCTTTTGATGTTGTTTGCTTGAATGTTGATTACATTGAATTTTTATGCTTTTTTATGAGATTGTTTTGATTATTCTTTTTGTTGGTTTGGTTGGTTCTTTTGTTTACTTTGTTTTTGTTTGTTTTTTACTTTTGTTTGCCCTTGCCTCACTTGATATTAGCTGGTGTTGCAGTTTGTATTAATCTCCAGGCTCGTGTTGCTGGAATTTGCGGGGAATAGTGGTTGTTCTAGTGGAGTTTACTCCCCATATATATAGTTTGTTCCCCTTTTCTCTCTTAGTATCTTTCTTGTCTCTCTTACTTTTTTTTCTTTTATTTTTCTTTTCTTTTTTTTTCTTTTCTTTCTTTCTGCTCTTTTCCCAAGTTCAGATTCACACTCTTTGTTTTTGTTGTTGTTGTTCTTTCTTTTTACTCTCCCTCTTCCACTCCTATTCCCTAATTTGTCTTTCTCTGGTGGTTACCTTTATTGGAGGTTATTAATATCGTGAATACAATTCTGTTCAGTGCCTTGTCTGTTGTGCCTGGTTGTGTTGTATTTTGTACCTTTAAATCAACGCCGGAGAGAGAGATCTATATAACCAGACATCCGGAGAAGAGAGACCATGAGGAGACAAAGAAATAGCCCCCACAGGAAAGAAAAGCAGGCAACACCAGAAAAGGAAGTAAACGATTTAGAGGCAAACAACCTATCAGAGAAAGAATTCAGAGAAATGGTCATAAAGTGGCTGAAAAGGATGGAAGACAAATTCGACAATATGAGTAAGAACCAAGAAGAAATGAGGAAGAACCAAGAAGAAATGAAAAATGACATCGCTGCTGTAAAGAACTCAATAGAAAGCATCAAGAGTAGACTAGACGAAGCAGAGGACCACATAAGTGAGCTAGAAGACAAGATGGAAAAAAATACCCAATTACAACAGCTTCTAGAAACAAAAATTAGAAAGATTGAGGAGAACCTAAGGGAACTTCGGGACACCACAAAACAAAACAACATCAGGATAATAGGGGTGTCAGAAGGAAAGGAAACTGAGCAAGGAATAGAAAACCTGTTTGAAGAAATAATAACAGAAAACTTCCCTGATATAGGGAAGAAAAACCCCACACAAATCTAAGAAGCTCACAGAGTTCCAAGCAAAATGAACCCCAAAAGACCGATGCCAAGGCACATTATAATTAAGTTGGCAAACACCAACGACAAAGTAAGAATCTTACAAGCGGCCAGAGAGAGACAGACAGTTACATACAAAGGAACCCCCATCAGACTAGCAACTGATTTCTCAACAGAAACTCATCAGGCCAGAAGGGAATGGAATGAAATATACCAAGTCATGCAAAGGAAGGGTCTAAATCCAAGAATACTGTACCCAGCAAGGCTATCAATCAAAATTGAAGGTGAAATCAGGAGCTTCACAGACAAAAAAGGACTAAGGGAGTTTATCACCACCAAACCAGCAATGAAAGAAATGCTAAAGGGTCTGCTGTAAAAAAAAAAAAAAAGAAAGAAAGAAATAGGAAGCAAAGAAGGAACACAGGGGTATAGAATAAAAATGGCGTCAAATAAGTACCTATCAATAATAACTTTAAATGTAAATGGATTGAATGCCCCAATCAAAAGACACAGGGTAACAGACTGGATAAGAAAACAAAACCCAGATATCTGCTGTCTACAGGAAACCCACCTCAAAAAAAAGGACGCATACAGACTGATAGTAAAGGGCTGGAAAAAGGTTTTCCAGGCGAATGGAAATGAAAAAAAAGCTGGGGTTGCAATACTTACATCTGACAAATTAGATCTCAAAGTGAAGGACATAACTAGAGATAATGCAGGCCACTTCATAATACTAAAGGGAGAAATCCAACAAGAAGAAATAACTCTGGTAAACATATATGCACCCAATACAGGAGCACCAAGATATATTAAAAAACTCCTGGAAGATATCAAAGGAGAGATTGACAGCAACACAATCATAGTATGAGACTTCAATACCCCACTATCACCATTGGAGAAATCCTCTAAACAAAAAATCAGCAAAGAAACATCAATCCTAAATGACTCACTAGACCAGATGGAATTAATCGACATCTTCAGAACATTTCACCCAAAAGCCACAGAATATACATTCTTCTCAAGTGTACATGGGTCATTTTCAAGGATAGACCATATGTTAGGACATAGGCAACGTCTCTCCAAATTCAAAAAGATAGAAATCATATCAAGTATCTTCTCAGATCACAGTGGCATAAAACTGGAAATCAACTACAATAAAAACAACCCAAAGAAATCAAACACTTGGAGACTAAACAGCATGCTATTAAACCATGACTGGGTTACCAAAGACATCAAGGAAGAAATAAAAAACATCATGGCAACAAACGACAATGAAAACACAACAATCCAAAATCTATGGGACACAGCGAAAGCAGTCCTGAGAGGGAAGTTCATAGCTCTACAAGCCTACTGCAAAAAACAAGAAACAATGGTAATAAATTACCTAACCCAACAACTCAAAGAGTTAGAGAGAGAGCAACAAGATAAGCCCAGTGTAAGCAGAAGGAAAGAAATAATAAAGATCAGAGCGGAGATAAACGACATAGAGACCAAAGAAACAATACAAAAGATCAACAAAACCAAGAGCTGGTTCTATGAAAGGATAAACAAGATTGATGAACCTCTAGCCAGGCTCACCAAGAAGCAAAGAGAGAAGTCCCAAGTAAACAAAATCAGAAATGAAAGAGGTAAAATAACAACAGACCCCGACGAAATACAAAGGATTGTTTCAAAATACTATGAACAACTCTATTCCAACAAACTGGACAACCTAGAGGAAATCGACATATTCCTAGAAAAATACAACCTTCCAAAACTCAATCAGGAAGAATCTAAACAGCTCAACATGCCAGTAACTATGGAAGAAATTGAAGCAGTCATCAAAAAGCTTCCGGCAAACAAAAGCCCGGGGCCAGACGGCTTCACAGGAGAGTTTTACCAAACTTTCAAGGAAGAACTAAAACCTATCCTCCTCAGACTATTCCAAAAAATTCAAGAGGAAGGAACACTTCCAGGCTCCTATGAAGCCAGCATCACCCTAATACCAAAACCAGATAAAGACAACACAATGAAAGAGAATTACAGGCCAATATCCCTCTTGAACATAGATGCCAAAATCCTCAACAAAATTCTAGCAAATCGGCTCCAGCAGTACATCAGAAAGATCATACACCATGACCAAGTAGGATTTATTCCAGGAATGCAAGGATGGTACAATATCCGCAAATCAATAAACGCGATACATCACATAAACAAACTGAGAGATAAAAATCACATAGTCATATCAATAGATGCAGAAAAAGCATTTGACAAAATCCAACACCCTTTCTTGATAAAAACTCTCAACAAGGTGGGAATAGAAGGATCATACCTCAACATAATAAAAGCTATATATGATAAACCCACAGCAAACATCATACTCAATGGGCAAAAACTAAAACCATTTCCACTAAGAACAGGAACAAGACAGGGATGCCCACTCTCACCAATCCTGTTTGACATAGTACTGGAAGTATTAGCTATCGCAATTAGGCAAGAAGAAGAAATAAGAGGCATCCAAATTGGAAAAGAAGAAGTGAAGCTGTCTTTATTTGCAGATGACATGATATTGTACATAAAAAACCCAAAAGATTCCATAAAAAAACTAATTGACTTAATAAATGAATTCGGCAATGTAGCAGGATACAAAATTAATGCCAAGAAATCTATGGCTTTTCTATACACCAATAACGAACTTACAGAAAGAGAGACTAAAAAAGCAATCCCATTTACCATCGCACCAAAAAAATTAAGATACCTAGGAATAAACTTAACTAAGGAGGTAAAAGACCTATACGCAGAAAACTACAGGACACTGAAAAAAGAGATAGAGGACTACGTAAACAGATGGAAGAACATACCATGTTCATGGATTGGTAGAATCAACATCATTAAAATGTCCATACTACCCATAGCAATCTACAGATTCAATGCACTCCCCATCAAAATACCAACAGCATATTTCATAGACCTAGAAAGAACTCTCCAAAAATTCATCTGGAATAAAAAAAGACCCCGAATAGCCACAGCAATCCTGAGAAAGAAGAATAAAGTAGGTGGGATCTCAATACCAGGTTTCAAGCTGTATTACAAAGCCACTGTTCTCAAAACAGCCTGGTACTGGCACAAGAACAGACATATTGATCAATGGAACAGAATAGAGAACCCAGATATTGACCCAAACCACTATGCTCAATTAATATTTGACAAAGGAGGCATGAACATACAATGGAGTCAAGACAGTCTCTTCAATAAATGGTGTTGGGAAAACTGCACAGATACATGCAAAAAAATGAAACTAGATCACCAACTTACACCATACACAAAAATAAACTCAAAATGGATACAGGACTTAAACATAAGACGGGAAACCATAAAAATACTAGAGGACTCCACAGGCAACAAAATCTCAGACATATGCCAAAAGAACTTCTTCACTGACACTGCCCCTTGGGCAATGGAAGCTAAAGAGAAAATTAACAAATGGGACTACATCAAAATAAAAAGCTTTTTTACAGCAAAAGAAACAATCAACAAAACAACAAGAAAGCCCACTGCATGGGAGAACATATTTGCAAATGCTATCACTGATAAAGGTTTAATCTCCAACATCTACAGGCAGCTTATGCAACTTAATAAGAGGAAGATAAATGATCCAATAAAAAAATGGGCAACAGACCTAAACAGAATATTTTCAAAAGAAGACAGAAGGAAGGCCAAGAGACACATGAAAACATGTTCAAAGTCACTTATTATCCGAGAGATGCAAATCAAAACAACAATGAGGTACCATCTCACACCTGTCAGAATGGCTATCATCAACAAATCAACAAACAACAAGTGTTGGCGAGGATGCGGAGAAAAAGGAACCCTCGTGCACTGCTGGTGGGAATGCAGACTGGTGCAGCCACTGTGGAGAACAGTATGGAGTTTCCTCAAAAAACTGAAAATGGAACTCCCATTTGACCCAGTAATCCCACTCCTGGGAATATATCCGAAGAAACTAGAAACACCAATCAGAAAGGATATATGCACCACTATGTTCATAGCAGCACAATTTACAATAGCTAAGATTTGGAAACAGCCTAGGTGCCCATCAGCAGATGACTGGATCGGAAAACTGTGGTACATCTACACAATGGAATACTATGCTGCCATAAAAAAGAAAGAATTCTCATCATTTGCAGCAACCTGGATGGAATTGGAGAACATTATGCTAAGTGAAATAAGCCAGTCAATGAAAGAAAAATACCACATGATCTCACTCATTTAGGGATAGTAAAGAACATTATAAAGTGATGAACAAAAAGATAGATACAGAGACAGTAAAGCATCAAACAGACTTTCAAATTACAGGGGGAAAGTTAGGGAGAAGTGGGGGAGTTATGAAATCAAACGAAGGACTTGTGTGCATGCATATAAGCATAAACAATGGACGCAAAACTCTGGGGGGTGAGGGCATGTGGGGGGGGGTGGGGGAGTAATGGTAAGATATGTACACATATAATACCTCAATAAAAAAATATATTAAAAAAAAAAGAATATATGCACCCTTATGTTCATTGCAGCACAATTTACAATAGTTAAGATTTGGTAACAGCCTGAGTGCCCATCAGCAGATGAGTGGATTAAAAACCTGTGGTATATCTATACAATGGAATACTACTGAGTTGTTAAAAAGAAAGCACTCACCATTTAGAACAGCATGAATGGACCTGGAGAGCTTTATGCTAAGCAAAATAAGCCAGTCAGAGAAAGATGAATATCACATGATCTCACTCATATGTGAAATCTAATGAACAACATAAAGTGATAGACAAAAATAGATCCAGAGACACAGAAGCATACAATATACTGTCAGACCTCCAAGGGAAGGCAGGGGAGGGGGAGGGAGGGGGAAGAGATCAATCAATGAATCATATGTGTATATGCATAACCCATGGACACTGAAAATAGGGTGGTGAAGGCCTGGGGTGGGGGGCCGGGGCAGGGTGGGAGAATTCAATGGGGTAAAGGGGGACAATATGTTGATGAGATCAGTTCCCTGGCATGGGCCTAGGAAATTCATAAGTTTGTGGCTGTGTATTTTTAACTTTGAAGCACCACCAGTGCATTTTTGAATGTCAGACTAACGGTGCAGGAAATGTTGTGGCAGGCTAGAAGAGTTGCACTTTCTGCAGTAAAACACTGCCTTTCATTCTATCTTGGCCTCACAGCATTCCAACTTACATATTTGACCTTTGGCCAATATAGTTTTAAAAAATAACTATGCTTTCTCCATTTCACTCAAAAAACATATTTTTGACACTTGTGTGGTAGGTACAAGCCTCAGTAGATGCTAGCATATTAGAATACTAGAGGCCCAGTGCATGAATTCGTGCACAGGTAGGGTCTGGCCAGCCTGGCCCCAATCGGGGCAGATTGGGGCAGGGCCTGTAGGGAGGAGGAGATGGAGGGAGGTTGGCCAGTTGATCAGGGCTGGGCTATCTGGGGGAAGGGGCCGAGGGCGATTGGCTGGTGGGCCCCACACCCAATTGGGGTTGGGGGGCTGATTGGGGGTGGAAGCTGGCCATGGGGAGGGGCTATGGGTGGTGGGCCAGCTGGCCCCACCCCCTATTGGGGTTAGGGGTTCGACCAGGGGTGGGGCGGCCAGGGAGAGGGGCTACAGGAGGTTGGCCACCCAGCCCTGACCCCTATTGGGGTGGGGGATGCGATCAGGGGCGGGGCTGGCCGGGGGAAAGGGAGGGGGTGTTTGACCGGTGGCCTGCTCCTTGATCAGAGTGGGAGAGTCCAATCAGGGGCAGGCTGGCAGCAGGGAGGGGCCGAGAGGTTGGCCGATCAGCCCCACCCCCTGATTGGGCGGTTCATTGGCCACAGTGGGTGTCATAGCGACCATTTGTTATGGTTGTTATGGCCCTTACGGTCACTGGCTTTTTATACATATAGATAGCTATGCAACAAGTAACCTATGCAAACAATCAGACCTTCAAAATGAAATTTGTAAGAAAATTCAATTGTGCTTACAATATTGAAAGTGTAAATTGCTTTCAAATACTTGCCTCAACAGCCTTGTATTTCCAGCACCTAATGAGCTGTGACAAATTGAGATTAGTCATCAAAATTCAGGACAGCCATTAGCAGCTTAAAAGAACTTTGCATGCAGCAGTGTCCTTTGATCTGTTCAATTATGAAGACCTGAGAGGAAATAGTGATATAGTGGAAAAAAACAACAGATTGTAAATTGGAAAAGCAGAGTTCTAGTCTAGACTCTGCTCATATCTCACTATGTTACATTTTACAGGTAAATTTGCTTTCACTATGAATTAGATTGTCCATTTGTGAAAGGAAGCTGCACTACAAAATGTCCAAACTTCCTTCTAATTTTGATAATACATGATTCTAAAGTTTAGTGATTATACACTAATTTCCAAGTGTATAATTTACTACAGATCAGCTATTAACATTGTATTTCTCTAAAAACCAGAAGGGCCCTAGCTGTTTTTGACTCAGTGGATAGAGTGTCTTAAGGGTCCCAGGCTTGATTCTGGTCAAGAGCACATGGCCGGATTGCAAACATCAATCTCATCATTGATATTTCTGTCTCCCTCTCCCTCTCCCTTCTTCTCTGAAATCAATAAAAATATATTTAAAAACCAGAAGGGAAATCACCAACAAATAATTACCTTATATTAAAATAATACTGTTGATGATATGATCAGAATCAATTTTTTTTTTCTTTAAGGAAAAACTCTCAGTGGGTGGAACATTTTACAAAATGTATTAAATTGAATATATTGGTATGACATTGGTTTCAAGTGTACAACTCAAGAAAATATCATCTGCACACTGCATCATGCACCCATCACCCCTATCAAAGCCTTTTTCTGTCCCCAAACTCCCCTCTGCCCCCAGACCTAGCCCCCACACCTTTCCCTCGGGTTATCACCTCATTTTTGTCTGTGTCAATGTGTTATAAATACATTTATTTTTGCTTAATCCATGCTGCTGTTTCTATTTTGTTCCTCGGTTTATTTTGTTCATTAGATTCCATATATAAGTATACCATATGGTATTTGTCTTTCTCTGAATGGCTTATTTCACAAAGCATAATAATCTCCAGGTCCGTGCAGCGCAAAAGATAAAATTTCCTTTTTCTTTTTTTAACATTCAATTTTGTAAATGTACCACAGCTTTTTTATCTATTCATTTACTGATGGGCACTTGGGTTGTATCCAGATCTTAGCTATTGTAAATTGTGCTGCTATAAACATAGAGGCACATATATTCTTTCGATTTAGTATTGCAGATTTCTTCAGTTATATTCCAGAAGTGAGATCCACTAGGTCAAAAGGCACTTCCAGTTTTAATTATTTGAGGAAACTACTGTTTTCCACAGTGGCTACACCAGTCTACATTCTCACCAAAAGTGCACAAGGGTTCTTTTTTCTCCACATCCTCACCAGCACTTATTTGTTGATGATAGCCATCGTTTGTTGATGATAGAGGTGTGAGGTGATACCTCATTGTGGTTTTAATTTGTATCTCTCTGATGATTAGTGATGTTGATCATTTTTTCATATGTCTCTTGACCATATGTATGTCTCCTTGAAATAAGTATCTATTCAGATCCTTTGCCAATTTTTTAATTGGGTTGTTTATCTTTTTGGTGTTGAGTAGTATAAGTCCTTTATATATGTATTTTGGAAATTAACCCATTATTGGATGTATCAGCAAATATGATCTCCCATTATAGAGGGTTAGCTTTTCATTTGGTTGATGGTTTCTTTTGCTGTGCAGAAGCTATAAATCCAGGTGCCCTCCGAATGGGCCAATGAACAAATTTTCATTTGTAGCAACTCACCCTGGGCTCTGGAATAGAAAGGGCAGAGTGTACTAGAGTCATGTGAGGAGAGACTCGGTTTCGTGACTTTGGGGAGAGAGGTGAAGAGATAGCCAACAGAGTCCTTGTGCTGAGTCCCTCTTCCACACCACAGATGTCATCTTTCTTGGGTTGACCACTTCCCTCCATGTGGCATCAGCCTGGGAGAGTGCAATAGTCCCAGCCTCACATCTCCCAATAACCAGGCCCTGCTGAATTCATGTACCTCGGAGCAGTCAGCTGCCTGGGCCTCTAGTATAGAGGTCCAGAAGGATTCAGAGAGTATCAGAGACTGAGTAGTGTGACTCCAGGTAGGGGTCATTGTCCCCACTTTTTGCGAGCCTGACTGGCATCACCCACCACAAAGGATCCACTAGCCCCACCCTCTCAAATCCCAAGGCTGGGCTCTGCCTAGCAAGGGCTCTCAAGGAGGTCCTGCCAGAATTGTGGACAGATTGAGTTGTGTGGATTTAGGATAGGGACATTTTCCCCTCACATATCTAACCATCACCACTGGTCCTGTGCAGATATTTCCCTTCACATGGACAAATTTTAGTCTGTCTGGAGTTGATGAATTTTGCTGGCAACACCCTGACAACTCCCTAAGACGCTGGAAGTTACAGCTGGCTTTGGTTTACCCTGAGACTTTTGCAGAAGGGACTCAGGCCTAGCACAGGCACCAAGATTGAACCTGTGTCAATCTGGTGAACACAACTCACCCCTACCTGATGACTCACTGAAAACCCACCTCATACAACTGGCATACAGCCAGAGGCTCATTCAGGGCCTGAGCCTAACAGGGAGCTGGCAGGCAAAGGCAGGCAGAGGTGGAACTTGGGGTGCCTTGGGACTTTTGCTGACCTGCTCCTGGGCTCAGTGCTGGTAGAAACCAATCATTGTATGCACCTTGGCCCCTTCCATGCACAACCAGGCCCAGAAGAGGCAGCCAAAAACTATGAATCACTTTGTAGCTCCAAACAGGCAACCCAGGGCTAATCAAAGGCAATGTATGAAATTGACCTACACCTGAGTCCCTCACAGGAGTTCCAGGAGCAAACACACCCTGGGGATGGGTATTCAGACCACATAAGATCAGGAATCAATAAGCTCCACTAACGACATATCCAAAGATGATCTTGACAGGCACCAGAGCCAGCTGGGGCAAATTCCAGTTTGCGTGGTCAGTAACCAAACAGCAACTCGAACACTGTGATTGGGGTTGATCCTCACAGTCAGCTGGCCTAAATGTCAACCCCATGCATGAATGGGCCAACAGCAATCAAGACTAAACTACACAGGAGGGTTCATATAAACTACACAAAGGACATTCCCAGAGAACCTTGCTTGGGTGATACTAGAGCATGTGCTACTTAGACCCATAGAATACCTATTACATAAGGCTACCAAAACAATACTGGGAGACATCGATCTACATAATACACAGAAATAATACAGAAATGGGGAGGCAAAGAAAGATGTCCCAAATGAAAGAGCAGGAGAAATCCCTATAAAAAGAATAAAGTGAAATGGAGGGAAGAAAGCTACTGGATACAGAGCATAAAGAAATTGTTATAAGAATGCTAGGTGTACCAGTTAATAATGGCGGATTTTGTAATCAAACAAAACACGATAATTTCAGGAGAAACATCAAAAGTGCTTTATTCAAAGTAATGTCCATCACTAGCTACACATTTCCCCCATCTTTCAGATAATTTGTGGATACCGACCCCATAGAACTTTTCTTGTTTTGAGGCAAACCATTCAGAGATCCAATTTTCCACTTCTTCGTACTTTTTGAAGTGCTGCTCAGAAAGTGCGTGTGCCATCGATCGGAACAAGTATTAATCTAAAGGAGCAAGGTCTGGTGAATATAGCGGGTGGGTTAATACTTCCCAGGCAAGATCTTTTAACGTGTCTTTAACTGGTTTTGAAGTGTGTGATGGTGCATTATCATGAAGCAAAATTACTTTGCCGTGTCTTCTGGCACATTCTGGTCGTTGCACGATCAAAGCATGGTTCAAATTGATTATTTGTTGTCGGTAGCAATCAGTATTAATGGTTTCACCTGGTTTTAGAAGCTATTAATACACCAGACCTTCCTGATCCCAACAAATGCAGAGCATTGTCTTCTTTCCGAAGCAATTTGGCCTTGCAGTCGATGTTGATGGTTGACCTGAATCAACCCATGATTTTGTGCATTTGGAATTCTCAAAATATATCCAGATTTCATCACCAGTCACAATTTAATGCAAAAAAAGACTTTCTTTAATGCCGTTGAAGCAACATTTTACCGATGACTTTTCGGTTTTCCATTTGTCTTTCGTTCAGTTGATGTGGCACCCATTTTCCTTTCTTTAAAATACACCGAGTGACCAGATTATTATGATCTCTAAATGCATAATAATCTGGCCACTGTGTGTGTGTGTGTGTGTGTGTGTGTGTGTGTGTGTGTGTGTGTGTGTATCAGAGGCCCGGTGCATGAATTCATGCATGGGTAGGGTCCAGCCAGCCTGGCCAGGGAGAGGGGACATGGGCGGTTGGCCAGCCTGCCTGCTGGTCGAACTCCTGGTCGAGGGGACAATTTGCATATTAGCCTTTTATTATATAGGATATACACTGAGTGGCGAGATTATTATGCGTTCAGAGATCATAATAATCTGGCCACTCAGTGTCTTTCTCATTGCTGGTAAATGATCAGAAATTGTTTGCAGAACAACATTTAATCTTTCTGCAAGTTTTTTTTTTTTTTTTTTTTTTTTAGTTTGACACGCATCTTCATCCAACAATTCTTGTAATTGTTGGTCTTCAAACTTTTTCGATTGACCTGGACGTTCTTTGTCTTTCCACATCGAAATCATCACTTTTAAAGTGTTTAAACCAGTGTTCACAAGTATCTTGAGATGGAGCATGTTCACCATAAGCTTCCCAAAGTATACGATGATTTTTTCTCCAAAATAAAGTAATGAATTAAAACTTCCCACAAATGCTCTTTTTTTTTGGCACGAAATTCGACATTTTTAAGCATAAAAATAACTATGATGTTATCACCTTCAGCAAATTTGACATATGAAGTTTTGAAGCTTGCTGTCAATACAACAAACAGCATACATATCAAATCATGTATACATATATATCAACATATGTGTAACCCCATCTATTGAAAAAAATCCACATTATTAACTGGTACACCTAGTAGAGGAATGATGGATGAACTCAGTGAGAATTCAAGTATTCAAAGTAATGATAAGCAAGGATCTAAAACCAAAACTACTCTATCCAGCAAGTCTATCATTCAAAATAGCTGGTGAAATAAAGAGATTCCCAGGCAAAATGAAAAAGAAGGCTAAAGGAGTTTATTAACACCAAACTAGCATTGTAAGAATAAAAATGGCAATAAACAAGTACCTATCAATAATAGCCTTACAAGTAAATTGATTAAATGCTCCAGTCAAGACAGGTAGCTGAATGGCTAAGAAAGCATGACCCACATATATGCTGTCTACAAGAGACACATGTCAGAACAAAAAACTCACACAGGATGAAAGTGAAGGAATGGAAAAAAATGTCCATGCAAATGAAACAAATAAAAAAACAGGGATAGCAATACTTATATCTGACAAAATACACTTCAAAGAAAAGGCCATAAAAAAGACAAAAAAGGCCATTACATAAAACTCAAAGGAGTTTAAAAATCCAACAAGAGTATAAAACCCTAGTAAAAATTTATGTACCCAATATAAGAGAACCTAAATATATACAAAAAGCTCTTGAAGGACTTTAAGGGAGAGATGGACAGTAATACAGTCATAGTAAGGGATTTTAACACCATAGTGAAGCAGTAATTAAAAAAAAAAACCACACACACACACAAAAACTGGATAGATTTTCCTGACAAAACAAGGAAAGAGACCTAAAATGACACACTATATCACATGGATTTAAGTGACATTTATAGAACATTACACTTCAAAGCTGCAGATTATACACTGTTCTCAAGTGCACATGAACATTCTAAAAGATAGACCACATGTTAGTACACAAAATCAGTGTCTACAAGTTCAAGAGGATTGAAATCATACCAAACATATTTTCAGTACACAAAGGCATGAAACTAGAAATGAACCACAATAAAAACATTCAAACATATGGAGGCTAAAGAGTATGTTATTAAACAATGAATAAGTTACGAATGAAATAAAAAAAAGAAATTAAAAAATTCTGGAAAACAAACAAAAATGAACACACAACAACCCAAAATCTATGGGACACAGCAAAAGCAGTCCTCAGAGGGAAGTTCATAGCAATACAGGACTACCTCAAGAAATAAGAAAAACTCTAATAAACTAACACTACAACTAAAAGAACAAGAAAAGCCAGAGTACATAGATGGAAGGAAATAATAGAGATCACAGAGAATATAAATGACATAGGGACTAAAAAAAAAACACAAAAAAACAAAAAACAACCAATACAAAAGATCAATGAATCTAAGAACTGGTTCTTTGAAAAGATAAACATGATAGATGAACCATTAGCTAGACTCATCAGGGAACAGAGAGAAATGAAATAAATAATATCAGAAACGAAAGTGGAAAGTCTGTAAGGAGGACAATCTGATAAAAGGGAAGTGTGTGGAAGGCCATCTGCCCTGTTTATCGGAATTCCGACTTAGGGAAGACTTAACAGAGTGTCAAAGGCGGCACCCCTAATTATTCCTTGACCTTTCCAAACAAGTCTGTGCACGTGCAGAAAACCCGGGTGTTTACTGAATCCTTATGCTTAATCCCTGGATGCCCTTGCCTAGAGGACTATGTAAACACACGTGTCCTCTCAAGATACCCTACTGATTGTTTTTAAAAGATAATAAACTTTATCTCAAACTGCTGGTACAACAAAAGCCAGGATGTCCCTTGGCGCTCTCTTTCACTGCAAACATTGTGTTGGAGTAATCCATTCATCTGTTGCTCAGGGTCTACTGGTCAGCCCCAGCAAGGTGGTTCCCCATGTGAGGGCCAAGGAATGCAACAAGATTCAGCAGAACCCTCTAAAACGAAGAGGAAGGAAATGAAAGTAACTGCGCAGTAAATCATTGGAGCCCACGTGGGATTTCCAAGTGTGAGGGAATTGTTTTTCAGCTGAGGTTTCACAATAGGACAGCAACTGTCCACTGAGTAACAGATTTCTTTGTTACTTAAAAAGTTATTAAAAGCAAATGGTGCCTATAATTTATAATCCTTGGTTCCCTGATGCTGAAACATTAGATATTGAACTCTGGGAACAAGTAGGTAGGAATTTAAAGAGAAATCAGGCTCAGGGAAAACGAGTGCCTTTGTCATCTTTAACTATGTGGGCTCTTGTTCAAGCTGCACTATGCCCACTTCATATTGAGGATCAAAAGCCTACAGAATGCCAGGAGGATTTACCACTGCTACCTCTTCCTGAAGTATAGCCTGTAAAGCCTGTAATACCTAAGGCCCCTGATTCTCCTCCTCTGGTGTGGGAAGGCTCATCAACTAGAGAAAATGGGGCTAACAGTCTTTTTACAAAAGAACTCCTTAATGCCTTGTCTGAAAATTACTATATGATGCTTTAGGACTGGCTGATTTTGGCTAAAATGACTTTGGACACCAGTCAATATTTGCTCTGGAGAGTAGAATATGATAGAGATCTCTGAACAACAGGCTATTTGTGGGTGTTAACCAGGGACCCCACCTGGGAGCCCTCTGGGCCACATCTGGCTAAAAGTCCAGGCACTTTAAAACATCTTCTGAAAGATCCATGAAAAGAACTCTGATTTATTAAGTCTTGTCTGTGTGTTATGTGTGCATGTAAATATCATATGAGTGTCTGTCAATTGTTGTTTTATGTGTCTTTGTTGGCTGGTTTAATTTGTTTGGCAATGGGACATATTTCACTTTGCTAGCGGCCCCAGCTACTTGTGGAAGGCTTTACACATGGCAGGGATTGCAGGAACTTCCCAGCAGCTGCCAAGAATTCTTGATCTTGGGGATCCTTCCTGCACTCCCTCTCAAGTCATCAACCACTGGAAACTCATAGCTGTAAAGTTCTTGTCTGTCTGAATATAACTTGGTTATTGATGTGCTTTGCTTGCTTTCTTATCTTTGGGGGACTTAGTTTGAAGATTCTAAGGCTAATGTCCCAGTCCACCCTTTTATGAATACTCATTTATTTATTTTATTTTTAAAAAAATATATTTTATTGATTTTCCATAGAGAGGAAGGGAGAGGGATAGAGAGCTAGAAACATCGATGAGAGAGAAACATCGACCAGCTGCCTCCTGCACACCCCCCACCGGGGATGTGCCCGCAACCAATGTACATGCCCTTGACCGGAATCGAACCTGGGACCTTTCAGTCCGCAGATCGATGCTCTATCCACTGAGACAAACCGGTTTCGGCATGAATACTCATTTAATTACTGTAGGTTTTTGCTCTTTCTGTTTTTAAGATCTCTTCTTATATGTAAGATATCATGTTGTTAGTTTACTCAGAAAAAAAAATATGGGAAATAACAATTTAAATCCCCCAAGTCTTTTTTCTAGGCAGATTACACCTATAGAAGTGCCCTCCAACAGGCTGCAGAAATAGCAGTGGGGGCCACTCCCATTTATGTAAAAAAAAATAGTACTTTAACATTAAAGCCACTGAAAACAAGTGAGTTATCAGTGTTACAAAATTTGCCAAAATGCCTTGGGTAATAATAATTGGCTTTAAAATCTCAAAGTTGTCCAGGCAAAATAAATGTAACTAAAATGAAGAATATATGATAAAGCATTTTCAGTGGTAATTATATATGCCTAAACATAGTTTTCCAAAGTGTTTGATAACTTAAAACTTTGGAGTTTGCTGAATTAAATAGTAAAAATTATTAAATATCTAGGTATTTTGAAATAAGAGGATACTGAAATATTAATTAATCTGAGTTTCCCTTGCATGGAGAATCTAGAGAATGGATTTTAATTTGTTAATGAATGTCTTGTATTTTAGTTAAAATATCTCTTAAAATGTGAATGTATTGCTAACCTGAGGAATGTTCATTACTTATATTTCACCTAAAAATTTAAGGTTCCTAAGGAGTAAGAATTCTAACTAATGGGAAAGAGATAACGTTTTGATGTAATGGAAAGCATGAGGCATAGAGATGCATTTTGAATAAAAAAGAAAGTGGATTCTAGAGCTGGTTATTCCTGAAAGTTGTAAGGTTTCTGCAGAAAGATTTGTGAAAGGTATAGAAAGTTGGTGATAGTTGAATTTTGTTAAGAGAAATGTTGAAAGGAAGTTGCATAAATGCCACAGGCCAGTAAGCCAGGACAAGTAGAATAGGGAAATTGAGATGGTTGAATAGCAATTTGGAGCCATCTAGTAAATTCTATCTTCCCTAAACCCAGGACACTTAAGAGTAAATGATTTGCATTTTGCCTCCCTAACCAGAGGATATAACCAGATGGTAAATAGCTTATATCAATGTACTCAGAGAGACTGACAGCAGAAATCCAATTAGTGTCATTTGCTGACCACACCCAAGGAAAAATGAAGTTAGAGAATAAACCTCATTTTGGTTAGCCCTTTTCTAGTCTGTTAAAAGGGAAAAGATATGTCCTGTTTTTCTACCAAGGAAGCCAAAGTTCTATAAATTATTAAATTGGTAATATTTCATATTAATCAGGTATTTCTTACAAAAGGCCATCTTTTAATTGTGGAAACTGAAGCTTGCTAGCTTATGTTTGTGCCTAATACACTTTGATATATGATCTTTTGGTAAAATAAGATTAACAATCCTTCCAGGGTTTGAATTTTAAGAAACATTTTCTTGACCTAGAATTGGCTTTACTAGATCACTCCAATAGCCTCTGGAATGCCTGAAGTACAGTATTTGTTTTCTCTCTCATGAAGGAAAATTTTCTGCTTAAGGTACATGGGAAGCTTTGTCAAATAATAACTATATTATGCTTTCATTTATAGCTCTAATTGTTATTCTGGAATATTGTGTTTTGCAGAAAGGACAAGATTCCATGTCATTTGAAAGTATTGCTGATTCTTAAACTTTTTGTTTTTCAGATACTAGAGGCCCGGTGCATGAAATTCGTGCACGGAGGGGGGTTGTCCCTCAGCCCAGCCTGTACCCTCTCCAATATGGGACCCCTTGAGGGATGTCCGACTGCTCGTTTAGGCCCGATCCCAGATGCATTTGACAAAAACCAACACCCATTTTTGATAAAAACTCTCAGCAAAGTGGGAATGGAGGGATCATAACTCAACATAATAAAGGCCATATATGACATACCTATAGCCAACTTCATACTCAATGGACAAAAATTAAAACCATTCCCCTAAGAACAGGAACAAGACCAGGATGTCCACTTTCACCACTCTTATTCAACACTAGAGGCCTGATACATGAAATTTGTGCAAGAGGAGGCCTTCCTTATCCTGGCTGCTGGCATCGGCTTCCCTCTGGTACCCAGGACCCGGGCTTTCCTCCAGCCGCCGGCAGGCACCCAGGACCCTGGCTTCCCTCACAGCCCCAGCTTTATCCGGAAGATCATCCAGAAGGACATCCAGTCTAATTAGCATATTATGCTTTTATTATTATACTAGAGGCTCGGTGTATGAAATTTGTACACAGGGGGAGTGTCCCTTAGCCCAGCCTGCACCCTCTCCAATCTGGGACCCCTCGGGGGATGTCTGACTGCCAGTTTAGGTACGATCCCTGTGGTGTGTGTGTGTACTCATGCATAATATTATAATACAACTAGAGGCCTGGTGCACAAAATTTGTGCACGGGGTTGGGGGGTCCCCTCAGCCCAGCCTGCACCCTCTCCAATCTGGGACCCATCAAGGGATGTACGACTGCCCAGTGGGATTGTGCCTAAAAGGGCAGTCGGACATCCCTCTCACAATCCAGGACTGCTGGCTCCCAAACGCTTGCCTTCCTGCCTGCCTGATTGCCCCTAACCACTTCTGCTGCCAGTCTGATAGCCCCTTAACCGTGCCCCTGCCGGCCTGATTGACACCTAACTGCTCCCCTGCCGGCCCGATTGCCCCCAACTGCCCTCCCCTGCCAGCCCAGTCGCCCTTAACTGCCCTCCTCTGCCAGCCTGGTCGCCCCCAAATGACCTCCCCTGTCAACTTGGTCACCCCTAACTGCCCTCCCCTGCAGGGCTGGTCCCCTCCAACTGCTCTCCCTCCCCTGTAGGCGTGGTCTCCCCCAACTGCCCTCCCCTCCTGGCCTGGTTGCTCCTAACTGCCCTCCCCTGCTGGTCTGATCACCCACAACTGCCCTCCCCTGCCAGCCATTTTGTGGCAGCCATATTGTGACCACATGGGGGCGGCCATCTTGTGTGAGAGCGTGACGGTCAATTTGCATATTACCTCTTTATTATATAGGATTAGTACTGGAAGTCCTAGCCACAGTGATCAGAAAGGATGAAAAGATAAAAGGCATCCAAATTTGGAAAGAAGGAAGTAAAACTGTCACTATTTACAGATGACATGATAGTATACATAGAAAACCCTAAAGACTCCACCTAAAAGCTATTAATTTAATAAATGAATTTGGCAATATAGCAGAATAAAAAAATTAACAGCCAGATATCAGTCATTTTTATATACCAACTAGAGGCACAGTGCATGATTAAATCATGCACGTGCAGGGTCCCCTACACTCTTTTGTTTTCGATCACGGGGGAGCTGGGTGCCTGTCCGCTGGTGCACCAGGCCTTTCATAAGCCTCCGGCACGGCAGAGGCTTCTGAAAGGCCTGGTGCCGGAGCGGACAGGCACTCAGCTCCCATGCTTTCGCTTTCGATCGCGGGGGAGCTGGGTGCCTGTCCGCTGGTGCACCAGGCCTTTCAAGAAGCCTCTGGCATGGCGGAGGCTTCTGAAAGGCCTGGTGCTGGAGCAGACAGGCACCCAGCTCCCCCGCTTTTGATGGTCCATGGCGGGACGTGAGCTTGCTGCCGTAGAGGCCCCTTCTGTGCCGCAGCACAGCCATGGTGCAGACGCTTGCGTCGCCAGCGGCGGCACAAGCTCAGTGTCCCGCCGGCCCAATCGGCCACTCTGGCCACCCCGAGTCCTACCTCCCCACGCCTTCTGGCCAACCGTGGGCATAGTGAAGGTATGGTCAATTTGCATATTTGTCTATTATTAGGTAGGATTATGAATTCTCAGAAAGGGAAACTAAAAATAAAAATCCCATTTATCATTGCAACAAAAAAATGTAGATACTTAGGAATAAATTTAACCAAGGAGGTAAAATATTTGTATTTGGAAAACTACAATATGTTGAAAAAAGAGATAGAAAAATATATAAAGAAGTGGAAGACTATTGTGTGTTCATGGATCGGTAGAATTAACATAATTAAAATGGTCATACTACCCAAAGCAATCTATAGATTCAATGCAATCCCTATTAAATTACCAATGACCTATTTCACAAACCTAGAACAAATACTCCAAAATTTCATATGGAACAAAAACAAAACAAAACAAAATAGCCACAGCAATCTTGAGAAAGAAGAACAAAATTGGAGGGATCACACTACCAGATATCAATTTTTACTACAAAGCCACTGTAATGAAAACAGCTTGGTACTGGCACAAGAACAGGCATAGAGATAAATGTATCAGCCAAATAAGCCAATCTGAGAAAGACAAATATCACATGAACTCACTTATTTGTGGAATGTAATGAACAATATGAACTGACTAACAAAACAAGACCAGAAACATGGAGGCAGGGAACAGATTGATATACCTTGATGTGGGGATGGGGGACAAGAAGAGATAAACCATAGAGCTTATATACTTACTAGAGGCCCGGTGCACAAAATTTGTGCATGGAGGGGGGTTGTTCCTCAGCCCAGCCTGTACCCTCTCCAATATGGGACCCCTCAAGGGATGTGCGACTGCCCGTTTAGGCCCGATCCCACCGGATGTCCAACTGCCCATTTAGGCCCGATCCCAGTGGGATCGGGCCTAAATGGGCACTCGGACATCCCTCTCACAATCCAGGACTGCTGGCTCCCAACTGCTTGCCTGCCTGCCTTCCTGATTGCCCCTAATTGCTTCTGCCTGCCAGCCTGATCACCCCCTAACCACTCTGCTGCCAGCCTGTTTGCCCCCAACTTCCCTCCTCTGCCGGCCTAGTCACCCCTAACTGCCCTCTCCTGCAGGGTTGATCACCTCCAACTGCCCTCCCTTGCAGGCCTGGTCCTTCTCAATTGCCCTCCCTTGCAGGCTGGGTGCCTCCCAACTGCCCTCTCCTGCTGGCCATCTTGTGGTGGCCATCTTGTGTCCACATGGGGGCAGGATCTTTGACCACATTGGGGCAGCTATATTGTGTGCTGCAGTGATGATCAATCTGTATATTACTCTTTTATTAGATAGGATAGAGGCCTGGTACATGGGTGGGGGCCAGCTGGTTTGTCCTGAAGGGTGTCCTGGATCAGGCGGGGGTTCCCTTGGGGCGTGGGGCGGCCTGAGCGAGGGGCCTGTGGTAGTTTACAGGCCGGCCATGCCCCCTGGCAACCCAAGCGGAGGCCCTGGTATCTGGAATTTATTTTCCTTCTACAACTGAAACTTTGTAGCCTGGAGTGGAGCCAAACTTGGGGCTCCCTCCGAGGCTGGCAGCCATTTGTGTTGGGGTTATAATTGAAACTTTGTTGCCTTAAGTGGGTGGGCCCAGCCAGGGTGTGCGGAAAGATTTGCTTCCCCTGTTGCCGGCGGCAACCCTGGCCTGCTCTCTCAAGCTCCATTCTGCCGCCATTTGTTTGAATTTGTTTACCTTCTATAATTGAAACTTTGTAGCTTGAGTGGAGGCTTAGGCCTGTCAAGGCAGGCGGAAAGCTTGGCTTCCTCTGTTACCTAGGAAACCTTGCTCTCTGTGGCTGTAGCCATCTTGGTTTGGGTTAATTTGCATGCTCTCTCTGATTGGGTGGTGGGCGTGGCTTGTGGGTGTGTCAGAGGTATGGTCAATTTGCATATTTGTCTATTATTAGGTAGGATATGCATTGCCCATGGACATGGGCAATAGGGTGGTGAAGACCTGGGGCGGGTAGGTAGGGGCTGGGAGGTGGGGGGGGGGTAAAGGGAGGGTAAATGGGAGACATCTGTAATACTATCAACAATATATATATATATACACACACACACATACCGTATTTTCCGGCGTATAAGACAACTGGGCATATAAGATTTTCCTGGGTTAAAAAGTTGTCTTATATGCTGGAAAATACGGTAGTCCAATATATCTAATCCCATCAATATAGTCCAATATACCCTATTTTCCGGCGTATAAAAGGACTTTTTAACACAGGAAAATCTTATACGCCCAGTCGTCTTATATGCCAGAAAGTACGGTAAAATAAAATTTTAAAATTCTATAAAGACCTTTCTTCTTTTCCAACATAATATTTTAACTCTGTAAACTTCCCTCTAAGATTGCTGTGGGTTGCATTGTACAAACTGATATGTTGAATTTTTACTTCCCCTGAGACTTCTTTGACTAATGAATTATTTAGAAGTATGTTGTTTTGAGTGTTTGGAGATTTTCCATAATCTTTATTTTATTGATTTCTAGCTTAATTAAATTTTGGTCAGAGAGCATACTTTGTATGATTCTAATACTTTTAAATTTGTCAAGCTTTTTTTTTATGACCCAAGATATGGTTTACTTGGGTGGATGTTCCATGTGCACTTGAAAATTGCTTTTGCTAAGTGAAATGTTTTGTAAATTTGGTTGATTGCGTTGTTCAGTTCCTCTGTAGTATTAATTTTTTTCTTTTTTTAATAAGTTAAAATATGATTTAATTATTTTAAAAAATATAAATTAAAAACAAAGACTATATCTGAGGGGAAAGAAAGAAAGCCTGATTCTCTCTTGCTATAAATAGCATTTTACTTTGCTTGTGCATGAATAAAATTCTTGGCCAAAGTAATGTGATTATTACTGGTATACTGTATCAAATAAATACTTTTAATTTAATACTTTCTATCTAATTGATGCATTTTTCAGCTAGAATGGTCAATAATACCCTAATAAAGGTATCCATTAGGTTAGATATTCTTTTAAATGACAATTGTTTAAATATATATTTTATAGGCCTCATTTGTAGGTATCAAAAGATCCAGAAATGGAGGGGAATTGGAAACATATGAAAAGCAGTTTCCCTTTCAGTGTGGAATTGGTGTCTGAAGCTCTGTTCACAAGAAAAATCTCCTCACCACAAGGCTGTTTATGACTCTAGATCATTAGACTTGGAGGGGAAGAGAGGGAAATTATATGCCATCCTTGGTAAAAGGAAAAAGTAGCATAATCATTTCCCATTGCTTTCAGTTTTTCCACTTTCTTCTCCTCACCTCTTTTTCCCCACCCCTTCATTTTTTCAGCACCATTTGTTCCAATTGTTTTTCATTTATTAAATTTTGTTTTCCAATGACAGAAATATAATCAATAATACTTTAATAACTATGTATGATGTCAGTTGTTTTTCAATCCTTATTTTAACTTTACATTCTATTTTGTCTTCTTTCTACCTTTCTTTCCTTAGGTAGATATGAAAGGCTAAAGTTTGCCTTAGCAGCAGGGAAGGTACTGTGACTGACTATATCAGTACTGTTCTTTCTTGGTGATTTCTTTTGTCCGCAGACCTAATGTACAAATACTCCTGAGAAAAACAAACACAGGGGCATAAATATACATCTGATAACGTTTAGCCTCTTCTGAAGTATCAGGTAAAAGATAGGAGGGTCACAAATTGACTTAAAATATAAGCACTGCTCCTGAATAAACTAATGACTTTTGAACCTAACTTAAAATGGTAAGAGAGACTGGTTTCAAAATATAAAACTGTGTTTCAGGAATATCACCTTCTTTGTACTAGAGTTTCAGCTTTAGAATGCAAAGGGACCTTAAAGGCCTTTTAACCATTCCTGGTACTAGAATCCCTTCTATAACACATTACCAAGTGACCCTCTAGTCTATGTATGATCCCCTTCAGCAATGGGAAACTCCACTAATAGACCATTCCATATTTTTTACAACTCTATGAAAAATTTCTTCCACAAACTGAACTGAAACACATGTCCATATAATTTTTACTGGCCCTGCTTCTACTTCTTTGGGTCATATAGCACAGGTCCAGCCAATCTTGCCCATAAAAAATTTTAATTCTTCTTTACTGACTTCTGAAATGCACCTCTGTATCTCCTATAATAAAGTTTCTGAAAAATGACAAATACCACTAAATCTATCTCTGCTTTAACAGAAATACTACTGTATTTTTCCCAACTAAAAGTGAAACAATAAAAGGTGCTAATAACTTCGTTTTGTAGTTATAACCTAAAAGCTATTTATTGACAGCAACATAAAAGTCTTACAAACAGTGCCCACTTTTAGAGTAATCACCAGTGAGCTACTAAGAGAAGATCTGTAAATATCATGGTGCATATTTTCTTCAGAAAATAATGAGCGAGTGAATCAACTCTAAGAGAATAAGCTATCACTAGATGTACTGAGAACAGTAGAGTCTACCAACTATGGCACTATTTATTGTGCTGGTACATGAAAAGCAGATACTTTGCTGAAATAGGAAATTTAAAAACTTTGACTATTCTGTCTCACAATACAATAGTGGTACTACAGAAATGTACCTATATAATTTGGGCCTTCCATGTCAGCATTTCAAACAGTCTATTTCAAAGGATTTAAATGCTAAAATAAAAAATAAAGAACCTGTGGAAAAGCTATAGGAATAGAAAGCCTTTAGTATCTCAATCTTCAAAGTTTTAGGACTCTATTCTGCCTTATACATTTTTATCAGTTAGGCTTTCATAGAATATCAATGAAAATAGCACTCTCATTTACACTCACTAGAATTTTACTTCTTTCAATGTGGGTTATTCTTAAACTTTTCTTAAGTCATGAAAACTATTTTATAGTCACAGGATTTTTTTCAAGTAAACAATCTCTACAATAACTTTTACATTCAAATTTCTAGCTTTCTGTGTTTGAACAAAGAAGAAAGGAGAAGATTTTATACATAATGGATATGGTAATCAAATATTACATTTAATACTTTTAAAGATTATTTATGTCATTAAATCATTGAGGGTCTGACAGAAATAAAAATAAGTCTAAGAAGGAAAAAGGCTAAACATAAATATTAATTTTAATAATAAAAACTGGTAATATAACACATGTACACTGTCGTGAGAAACAGGCTATCAGTCCACTGGCATGAAGGAAGTGTGACTTAAATGGGATCTGAAAGTCGGAAGAAATATGGCATTACACTAGGTGCTGGGAATATAAAGATTCGTTTAAATATTAAGAATAATAACAGCAACTAGAAATTATTGGACTTTTGCTATATATCCTGGGCATAGGGTGGTGCATATCATGTTACCTTCTTAAAATTTTGTGGTAAAGAACCCTAGGAAATAAGTACTCTTCTTATCCTAATTGTTCAGATAATAAAACTGAGGTTTACACAGGTTAAGTGATTTGCCCAAAGTCATACAGGTAGTACATGGTAGAGCAAAGAAACTCTCACATGAGTCCAAGAAGTCTTGCATACGATTGTTCATAACAGCATTATTTATAATAGTAACATGGGTGGTGGAAGTGACCACAAGAAACATTGAGAATGAAGAAATAATGTGGTATTATTCATACAACAGAAGAATATTCACAGTAAAAATGAGTTAACTAGAGCTACGTGTATAAACCTGAATGAATATCACACAAAAAATGCCAATTGATAAAAACAAGTCACAAAGAAAAAATACAGTATGAGTAAAATTTACACAAAGCTTAAAAGCAGACAAAACAGTAGTGTATGAAGTTTAGGAACACATGCATATATAGCAAAAGTCTAAAATCATGCATAACAATGTTAAATACAAAAGTCAGGAGAGTGGCTATCGGACGTGGTTCAAGGAGCAAGGAGAATGCAATCAGAGTTAGAAGGATACATAGGAAGTTTCAAATGCATTTGCAATATTCATTAATACCTCTTTGTACATCTGTAATATTTTATATTACATTTTAAAAATCATAAATCATTTCTGAATTTGTTTCAATGGCTTCTGCTGCCTTCAAACTAAAATTCCAATTTATCCTAGCACTCAAACACTCCATCATCTTGCTGTTTCTACTCCAATTTTATCTTCTATAAGTAAAGCCCAAATTAACCTTTCTGATTTGGCCAGCCTAATTGCCTTAGGTTCCTGGAATATATCATAATGTTCAATCTGAGCTATTGCTGACAAGCTAACTCTTCATTCTTGGTAATTTAAATACTATCATCAAGGTCTGAGAGGACTTAAACTATTATAATATACTAGAGGCCCGGTGCACGAAATTCGTGCACTGGGGAGGGTGTCCCTCAGCACAGCTTGCACCCTCTCTAATATGGGACCCCTCGGGGAATGTCCGATTATCGGGCCTAATCCTGCAGTTGGACATCCCTCTCACAATCCGGGACCGCTGGCTCCTAACCGCTCACCTACCTGCCTGATTGCCCCCTAACTGCTTCCTTGCTGGCCTGATTGCCCCCAAATACCCTCCCCTGCTGGCCTGATCACCCCCAAGGCTTTTATTAGTATAGATATGACCCTGCACAGAAAATTTTACTAACCCTGCTTTACAATAAGGGCTTGACGATTGAATCATTAGGACCAGACACCAAGATTTCCTTTCTTTGAATAGTGGAGGGAATACTTATCTTGTCTTTAAGTTGCCCGGAAATTAAAATGAGATAATGACTTAGAAAAGTATAAAAGCACCATATAAAGACAACTGTCTTTTTAATGAAGTGGCAAAATGAAAAACACTTTTTATTCTCCCCTTCCTTCCTTTACAGCTTTTATTTAAACTTTGAAATTTATAAAAATTTCACTCCAATTTTCATTTCTTTACATTCAACATTATTTTGTATTGGTTTCAGGTTTTATATTAGTTACAGAATAGTGGTTAGACAATCACATACTTTACAAAGTGTTCCCCGATATTCCTAGTACCCACCTGGCATCATACAATCATTACAACACTATTTACTATATTCCCTATTTAAGTGACAATGGGTTTACAGGTTCCTTTCAGTCTTTCTTTGTGTTGCTCGTCCTTCCTTTTCTTTCACACTTCTTCCCTCATTTTCTTTATATAGTATCTCAATTGGCCACCAAAGCTCAGTGAAGGCACTGGGACACGCTTAATCCAATTTACAGACCAGGAAACTGAGGCCAATTCCAGTTGGCTGTGGAACTTGACTCAGCACACAGGAAGCCCTCAGAGCCATGCTCTTTGCGCTTCCTAAGGGGCAGCGACCCAGCAAACAGAACAAACCTTCCAGTCAGGCTTCCGAGCCTCTTTCTCAAGCACCTCTTCATTGCGGATGCTCCACATTCTTTCCTCTCCCCCCATTCTTTACTGCCCCCCCTTCTCCGAAGCAGGTGGAAGGCTTCCCACTCACTGCCTAGGCATGCTCTGCTATGGGGCAGGGTGTCCCGAGCTTGCTTTTGGGTCAAGGCAGGAGCAGGAGTCACTGCCTCTGAAGTGTGAAGGCCGCCTGAGCGAAGCCCATTAGCACTGGGAGCTTCTCTGAATCACATCAGTCAGTCCAGTACCCTGCAGTGCAGCACCCCTCCACTGAGGTGGCACCACCCCTCAACCCCCGCCTCAGGGGTGAGGGTCCTTGCCCCTCTGCCAGGAGTCCTTCCATGCCCCTTGATCCCTGGCTGGGCCCACCCACGTCTTGGGGGCACTGCAGAACCTCTGTCTCTCTGCAGATGAGGCAGATCCCTGCCCTAGGTCTCCAAGAAGCTATGAATCTGTGGCCAGAGGCCTGGTCTGGGTCTCAGCAACCACATGCCTGCAATGTTCCCAGGGACCCTGGGAGCAGCTGGGCGAGTCCCGCCTTACCTCCCCAGGGTGCCGATCTCCCCAGGAACCCCTGGGAGCGGCTGGCTGGGCCCGGCCACGCCCCCCCAGGCTGGCAATTGCCCCGGGGACCCCTGGGAGCGGCTGGCTGGGCCCGGCCACACACCCCCAGGTTGGTGATCACCCCAGGGACCCCCAGGAGCGGCTGGCTGGGCCCGGCCACGCCCCCCCAGGTTGGCGATCGCCCTGGGGACCCCCAGAACTAAGAGGATTGGGCGCCGCCATCTTGATCTTCTCAACGGCCGGATAGGCCACCCAGAGTCCCTCCTCCCAGCCTCTTGCCGGCCCAATCATGGGCATAGCAGAGGTGCGGTCAATTTGCATGTTTCTCTATTATAAGGTAGGATTAGAGGCCTGGTGCATGAAATTCATGCACGGAGGGAGGATCCCTCAGCCTGGCCTGCGCCCGCTCGCAGTCTGGGACCCCTCGTTCCTTACTGCCTGCCTGCTCACTGCTCCTTACTGCTCAGCTCGCTGCTCCTTAGCACTGCCGCAGAGGTGGGAGAGGCTTCCGCCACCACCGCTTCACTCGCCAGCCATGAGCCTGGCTTCTGGCTGAACAGCGATCCAGTTGTGGGAGCACACTGACCACCAAGAGGCAGCTCCTGTGTTGAGCGTCTGCCCCCTGGTGGTCAATGCGCAACATACTGACCAGTCATTCAGATCTTTCTGCCATAACAGTCCTTGGGCTTTTAATATATAGATACGGGCCACTTCTTGAATTGCTAAAGATTTATGATCTATATTACATGTTATAATAGTTAAATATATGCTATCTTATAATAGTATCTATTGCATGAGAATATGTTCTCTTTGCTGATATAAATTCCTTTAGAGCAGAAATAATGTTGTAGAATTTATGTGCATCTGTACTGCACTTGATGTGCAATCAATACATTTTAAGTTGAACAGAACTTGAAGCATTTTATAGAGCTAGAATCCTCAGATATTTCAGACCTTACTGTGATAAGGAATTCCTATATACAGTTTAATCACAGATTCAGAGTAAATCAAACACTGTATCTTGAAAAGGTATTAAAGATACAATCCTTAAAAAAGTAACTACATGCCACTATTTGAATACATAAAAAGCTGTAGTGTGAATAAAATGATATAAAATCAAGTATAGATCACAATTAAATATTTTTTTACCAGTATAAGGTGAGGATTTTAGAGTTGGGATTATTTTTGTTTTTAAAGATGAGAAGCTTCAATTGCTCAAAAGAAAAGCAAATAAGAAGCATAAATTAACTCTGAGTCACAGCCGCAATCACAAAGAATACTCTCCTACAGAAACATTGTCTAGTTTGTGTAGTTTCTGAGAAATATGCTGCAATTCTCACCTCTATTCCTCTTTATGTAGTGTTTTTCTTCTCTGGCTGTTTTATACAATTTTCTTTCAATTTTTCAGCAGTGTGGAAATGATGTGTACAAGGACATGAGATATGTCTATGTGTATGGTATTTATCCTACTTGAGGTTCTTTCCACTTCTTAGAGCTCTGACTTGATGTGTGTCATTATTTTTGGAAAATTCTCGGTCTTTGTTTCTTCAAATATTTCTTCTGTCCTGCAGAAATATTATCAATAACTATGAATAAAGGTTCAAACTTCAAGTCACTAGTAATACTCATTTTTAAAAGCAAATTTTTTTCAAATATATTTTGAAAAAAAAGTATATTTCATGTTAACATTACCCTTTTAATAATATATTTTAAATCTATATAATAAATTTCCCTCTAAATATATTTAAATATATGTACTTAAAAATAAAAATTTAAATCCATTTGTGTACATGGGCATCAAAGAATGCACTCATTCATTCATTCAACAACCATTCAAGTATCTATTAATACCATATCTCAAGAGCCTGTGAGACTTGAGATACAAATGTGAATAAAACATTGTCCCTATTTTTAAGGAAACTCTCAGTTTAATGAGGGAGAAAAATGTAAAAATAAATGCAATACATGGTTATAAGCAGTATAACAGAGGTGTGTCCGGGGGAAAGCAGAGATAAGAAACATCCTCATTTTCAGGTTTTTCAAAGAGATGGAAAAATTTACCTTCGAAGGACATGAATTATCTAGTCTACAGAAGTCCAAGATAATTTAGAATTTAACCATGTACTATTTCCAACTATAATTTTTTTTATATTTCTCCAACTAGGATACTTTTTTTCTGAAGGCAAAATGTCTAACAGTTATTACAATTTTAACTTAGTCAACAAACACCTCCTAAACAAACACTATGCACTACACAGTTACTATCTTAGCCCATGAGGGATATAACTATACAAAGACCTTGTTTCTGCCCTTAAGTAATGTATAATCTCTAGTGGGGGAGTCAGATAAGGAGGACTTCCACTTCTGGAAAGATGGAGTAGAAATACTTTTTCTAATTCCTTCCACTAAGTAAAACTCAAAATCCTAGATATTATATAAAAATAAGTATAAAAAGACTCTGAAAGATGAAGAGAAGATGGCAAACCAGTTTGGTACCTCAGAACCTGAGGAATGACTTGGTAGTGAGGTCCCTGGGCTATTTTTTGTTTCATATTATCTTGGACTGGGTGCTGGAGAAGCCAGTGACACAGAAAC
The DNA here is from genome assembly GCF_027574615.1 of Eptesicus fuscus. Taxonomy (NCBI): domain Eukaryota; kingdom Metazoa; phylum Chordata; class Mammalia; order Chiroptera; family Vespertilionidae; genus Eptesicus; species Eptesicus fuscus. The sequence goes on from NC_072473.1 coordinate 31,500,655, forward strand.
GGCAACTGGTGCAGACAAAAGACCCAGGAAAAAGTGTGCTTTCTCCAGTCAAAAGACCAGGAAAAGGAGCAGTCTAGCAACACATAAAAGTTTTAAGCTATAATTACTCTAATACAGCCAAACAGGTCAGACAAAACTAAGACAATTTACCCACCCACACAAGCAAAGCCTCAGGGGAAAGTTTATTCTTTAACTCTGGCTAGGCTAAAATAAGGCATTCTAACACTATCCCACTAGCATGGTGTTAGATAAGGTGGGACTTTTACCTACACCAGGCAGTAAGGAGCTCTGGCCCCCAAGTTATCAGTAGAGACTACATGGGAAACCTTCATATCTGTCATCAACTGATGGTAAGGACACACCTCTCCCCTTCCCTGCGGGGAGGTATCCAAAAAGGCCTACTGAAGTCAGGATATTTACTATCATTAGGTGATAATAACAAGGTCACCCATAATGGTGGTGTTACTTGAGGACATATAAGGAGCATTAACAAGGTACCGCTACCCCACCCAGCCAGAGTGATAAGAGCAAAGGCCTAGTAGGGACCTAAAAACTCACCCTTAATCAAAAATAACAAGGGGGCCTTCCCCTCCTTGGGTGTCAAGACAGACTGAGCAGGGAACCTTAACTTCTACCCCTCACTTGGTAACAACTAGGCAGCATTGCTCTTTCCCTTGACAAAGCTGTATTAGAGAAATCTAACTAAAACAGAAGTTTTGAATATGATCCAGAGCATTATATCATAATACCAAAATATCAATTGGAAACTCATCATAACAAGACCCAGGAAAAGATCAACTTGAACAAAAAGGACGAAATATATCAACACTGAGTTCAGAGATGTTAAAATTATATAACAAAGATTTTTAAAGGATCCATCACAAAAAAATGTTTCAACAAGCAATTCTGAAAATACCTGAAGCAAATTAAAACATAGAACATCTCAGTGCAGAAACACAAAGTCTCAGCAAAGAAATCTATACTAATAAAAGCCTTGGGGGTGATCAGGCCAAAGAGGGAGGGTAGGTGGGGGCAATCAGGCTGGCAGAGGAGCAGTTAGGCGTCAATCAGGCCAGCAAGGGAGCAGTTAGGAGGCATCAGGAAGGCAGGGGAGTGGTTAGGAGCAAGCGGAGATTGGAGAGGGTGTAGGTGGGGCTGAGAGATCCCTCCCCTGCACGAATCTTCATGCACTGGGCCCCTAGTATAAGATATAAAGAAAAACCAAATGGAAAATTTAGAACTGAACAGCATAATGACTGAATTTTTAAAAATTCAACGTATGAACTCAACAGCACAGTGGAGATGACAGAAGAAATAACGGCTGACAACTTCCCAAATTTGGCAAAATACATAAAACCCACTAATACAAGAATCTGAGCAATTCCCAAATATAATAAACCCAAAACACATCAGAGTTGAACTTCTGAAAACTAAAGAACAAGAAAAATCTTGAAAACAGCAAGAGAAATAACACCTTACCTATAGAGGAAAAACTGATTCAAATGACTGTGTCAGAGGATAAAAGGGTTATAGTCACTCAATAATATCACCCCTCCCAAAGATTTTACAATCTGAATGCCAGAAGCTGTGAATATGTTCCATAACATGGTAAAAGGAACTTTATAGATGTGATTCAATTATGGATTTTGAGATAAAGAGATTCTAATGGATTATCAGAGAGGCCCCAAGGTAAACATGACTATCCTTATAAGGAGACTAAGGGAGATTTAACTATGGAAGAGGAGTATAAAAGTAATACAGCAAGTGAAAAACTTAACCAACCATTGCTGGGTTTCAATATGGAACAGTGATCATGAGACAAGAAACACAGGTGGTCTCTAGAAGCTAGAAAAGGCAAAGCATCTCCAGAAGGAATGTGGGCCTGACAAAACCTTGATTTCACTCCAGTGAAACTGATTTTGGACTTATATCACCTAGAACTATCTACACTAATAAAAGAGAAAGATGCAAATTGACCGTACCTTCGCAACGCCCACCAGCCAATCAGGAGTGAGTATGCAAATTAACCCAACAAAGCTGGTGAGTTAATTTGCATACACAGGCACCAAGCGGCTGGGGACAGGGTGTTCCACACTGCTCCAGCCGCTCTGGGCCTCTGGGCAGCATGGGAAGGCAGAAAGGCGGCTCTGGGCCCAGAGCGAAGGCAGAAAGGCGGCTCCAGCCGGAGCGAAGGCGGTGCCAGCAGCCAGGGGAAGGAAGGCCCATTCTTGCACGAATCTTTGTGCATCGGGCCTCTAGTCTATATATATAAAACCTAAGTGACCATTGCAAATGAATGGATGACCGAACAGGCTGCGTGGGCGACCAGGCCGGCAGGGGGCAGTTGGGGGTGACCAGGCCAGCAGTGGGGGACAATTAGGGGTGATCAGGCAGGCAGGCAGGTGAGCAGTTAGCAGTCAGTGGTCCCGGATTGTGAGAGGGATGTCCCGACTGCCGGTTTAGGCCCAATCTCCAGGATAGGGCCTAAACCGGCAGTTGGACATCCCCCAAGGGGTCCCGGATTGGAGAGGGAACAGGCTGGGCTGAGCGGACCCTCCCCCACTCCCCGTGCACGGATTTTGTGTGCTGGGCCTCTAGTAAGGTAGTAAATCTGTGTTGTTTTTACCATTGAATTTGTAGTAATATGTAATATCACCAATAAGCAATCAATACAAGGGTCAATCTATTATGCATTTTTTAACTTAACATAATTACCATAGGACCCAGCAGTCACACTTCTGGGCAATTCTTCCAGTGAAATGTAAACTTATAACCACATAAAATCCTGTACACAATTGTTCACAGCACCTTTATTTTAACAGCCCCAAACTGGAAACTTGCATATGGATTTGAATGGCAGTGTGACAAGCTTGGAGAGAGACATCTATTAAACTAGTCAAATCAGCAAATTCTCTGAATATGAGTCAAAAGGTTTACAACAAATTGAGATGTATTTGTTTAACAAAATCTATAGGACTTGGTAAGAAGAGTGGGAGGCAGTTGCATTCAAATTATACCCCTTACCCATCCACCCCCAAGTGTTAACTCCCATCTTCCACAGATCCCAGAGCTTAAAAAAAAAAGGTATTCTAGGTGGATTTGGTGGCTGATGAAAACTTGCAGATACCATATACACTGATTCCACATCCCTAGCAAGGATTCAAGAAAGCAGCTGCTAAAAATTCCCATACCTTATTCCCTCAGATCACTGTGTTGCTAAAGAGCTATTCTGATACTCATAGAACCTGATTGAAATTTCCTGCTATTTCCCAGGTTAGCGGTGCAAAAGAGCTATTCCATATGTATTTGGCAGGGCTTCTACTTAGGGGATAATCAAAACAAGACTCAAAGACTGGCAACACCCTACTGCTGCAAGGGCCTATACTTTTAATTTGGAACAGACTGTTGTCAACAACAACAGAACTATCAGCTAGCAATCAGGGGAAATTAACAATTTGGTATGATACCAAGAGCCAGAATTTTATTGAAGAGTTCATAGAAAGAGACAAAAAGAGCCCTGCTAAAACCACAATCATCCCCAGTGGTTCAGTATGCTGGACACATACATAAAGGATGCACTGTCTGAAGAATGATTGGAGAGAAAAATCTTGAGCCTTGAGTCCCTGCCTGAATACAAAGCAAACTCCTAAACTCCCCGAATTGTGAAAGCAGTCTTTAAGTCGCAAACAGGCTAATTGGTAAACAGTAAAACCCTCAGCGGTTTGAGGTGCTTAAGTAAAACTTCTGACCAACCTGGCCAATCATTAAGTAGTGCTGACACAAAGGGCATCCTCTAGGAATCTAGCCTTAACTATAAAAATAGAAAAAGTACCTGTGCAGGAACATCTGAGATGAGGGGCAGGGAAATAGAAATCACAAAGCCAGTCCAGAAAAGCCACTAAACAAATAAATGAGCAAACAAGCAACAACAATATAAAGCACCCTCCCCGAGGGTATAGAAACCCGAGTTGCTATATTACTTAAAATGTACAGTTTACAACAAGAAGAAAACCTATAAAACCTGAAAAGAAACAGGAAAAAAACAGAAATAGACTTGCTCCATTCAAAGGAAGGGAGGGGACTAGAGACTGTCTTAGAGTGAACCCAGATGATGGACATAGCACAGACAATCTTAAAAGCAGCTATTCTAAATATAATGAGAAAACTGCCGAAACCGGTTTGGCTCAGTGGATAGAGCGTCGGCCTGCAAACTGAAAGGTCCCAGGTTCGATTTCGGTCAAGGGCATGTACATTGGTTGCGGGCACATCCCCAGTAGGGGGTGTGCAGGAGGCAGCTGGTCGATGTTTCTCTCTCATCGATGTTTCTAGCTCTCTATCCCTCTCCCTTCCTCTCTGTGAAAAATCAATAAAATATATTAAAAAATAAAATAAAATCTTACCTTATAATAGACAAATATGCAAATTGACCGCACCTTCACCACGCCCACCAACCACACCCACCAGGAAACCGTTGCAGGGACATTGGGGTGTGGCGGAGCCCAAGGCCGGGAAAGCTTTCCCGGCCTTGGGCACCAGCGGGGAGCCTGCACGGATCGCAGGAAACCACTGGGGGTCGGCTCCTGCGATCCTTAGCAGGGATGTTGGGTGCAGCCGAGCCCAAGGCCACCGCCCGGGGCCAAGCCCCAACCCTGAAAGAAGGCACAAGGCGGTGGCCACAGCCAAGGCCTGGGTCCCCGGTGCCGGCAGAAAACTGGTGCAGGCAGCCAGGTGAATGAAGGTCTATTGCACGAATCTTTGTGCAAACGGCGGGCTACTAGTAAAAAAATAAATATATTGAGAAAACTACAGGAAACCATTTTGAAGGACTTTAAAGGACTTAAAAGAACCGCTTGCAGGGTTGCCTAAGACCATCGGAAAACACAGATATTTACATTACGATTCATAACAGTAGCAAAATTATGAAGTAGCAATGAAAATAACTTTATGGTTGGGGGTCACCACAACATGAAGAACTATATTAAAGGGTCGCAGCATTAGAAAGGTTGAGAACCACTGCACTAAAGGAAGATCTTCAGACTGAAAGCAAGTGACATCAGACAGAACACTAAAGCCACAGTGGAAAAGGAAAAGAACAACAGTAAAGGTAATTATGTAGGTAATTATAAAAGGCAATATAATTACATATTTCTTCCTTCTTCTCTTAATTTTAAAAGAAACAATATCTAGACAATAGTATTGGTGGGTATACAACATATATCAATTTAATATATTTGACAATAAAAACACAAGGGAGGGGTAGAATAAAGATACATTAAAGAAATGACACCAGATGTTAACTTGAATCCACAGGAAAAAATGATGAGAATAAAAATAGTTACATTATAAGATATGTGTGTAGGGAGTACATGTCTGTGTATATATGTATGTATATAGACACACTCAAACACACATACTCTATACATAATGTTTGTGTTCTCTTAGTTTCTTTAAAAGACATTAGATAATATAAAACAAAAATGGTGGGAAAAGAAAGGGAAGGAGCAGAGCTCTAAAAAAGTAAAATTTCTATATCTCACAGGCATTAAGTTAGTACAAATGTGCAGTAGAGTCTGATAAATTAAAATGTATGCTGCATGCCCTAGAGCAACCACACATAAAATAATTTAAAAGTATAGATGAACAATCAAAATATTAAAATTGGCCCTAGTTGGCATGGTTCATGGGTTAGAGTGTTGGCCTGCTCACCAAAGGGTTGTGGGTTCGATTCCGGTCAAGGGCACATACCTTGGCTGCAGTGTTGATCCCCAGCCCTTGTAAGGATGCATGCAGGAGGCAACCAATTGATGTGTCTCACATCGATGTTTCTCTCCCCCTCCCTCCCTCTTTTTCACTCTCTCAAAAAAATCAATGGGAAAATATCCTCAGGTGAGGATTAAAAAAAAAAAGATTAAAACCGCACACCATAATATATCCACTGAATACAAGAAAAGGCATTAAAGGGGGAATAAAATAACACAAAAGACATAAGGCATAGAAAATAAAGCAAAATAGAAAACATAAATCTAATCACAGCAATAATTACACTAAATCAGAGTGGGTTAAACAATTCAATCCAAAGGCAAAGAACTTTTTATTTTTAAAAAGTTCAACCATGCTGTCCAAAGAAAACATATTTTAGATTCAAAGATACATTTCAGTTGAAAGTAAAAGCAAGGAAAAAGATATACCATGCAAACCGCCACTGTAATTTGACTTTGATGCAACAATTTTTACTAGAGATAAAAATAGTAAAATGTGGAGTTAGTATAGTGATAAAAGGGTAACCCTATCAGGATTATATAACAATGAAAAATATACATGCACCTAACAAGAGAGCCACAGAATATCTGAAACAAAACTGACAGAACTGAAGAGAAAAAAATAGACAATTCAATAATAATAGAAAGTTCAATACCTCATTCAATAATGGATACAAATAGGCAGAAAATCAACAAGAAAACAGAAGACTTGAACTAAAAGACTTCCATTACACACTATACCCAAAAATAGTAGAATATACCTTCTCATCAAGTGCATATGGAACATTCTCCAGGATAGACCACATATTAGGCCAAAATTTGAAATTATACCAAAAAAAATGTATGTTCTCTGACCACACCAGAAGTAAATCAGATATGATGAACAAAAAGGTCTGGGAAATACACAAATATTTGAAGAGTAATAATAAAAAAACAACAACATTTCTAAATAATCACAGGTCAAAGGAAAAAAAAGCCACAAGAAAAATTAGAATATACTTAGAGTTGAGTGAAAATGAAAAAAAAAAAAGACATCAAAACTTATTAATGCAATAAAATAGATCTGAGAGGGAAGTTTATAAATACCTGTAAATGTTATAATAAAAAACAATATCTCAAATCAATAATCTCATAACTTGACTTAGGAAAACAGAAAAGCAAACTCAAATCCAAAGCAAGCAGAAGGAAGGAAATAGTAAAGATTAGAATGAAAATAAATGAAATAAATAAAAGAAAGTTAATCCAGAAAATCAACACACCCAAAAGTCACTTCTTTAAAATTACCAACAAAACTGACAAAACATTGATACTTGTAACCAAGAAGAAAAAAGAAAAAAATAAGGATGGAATTACTAAAATCAATAATGAAAGAGAGAACAGCACATATTGGCTTTATAGAAATAAAAAGCATTATAAGTTAATACTGTGAATGGAAGCACGGGACTTGGTTGGAATGTCTGCAAGGAGAATTCTCTGAAAGGTCGGGCTCCTCTGAGGGACCTTGCAGAAGGCTGTAGCCCCTACCTTGACTTTTCCAAACAAGTCCAATCCCCCAGGTGTTTTGCTAGAATCTCTATGTTTAGTCTTTAAAGACCTGACCTTGTAGAAGCATATACTATCTCAAGAATACTTACCCTGCTACTAGTAATTGTATCAAAAGGTTAATTTTAGTTCAAGTTGTTGTGAGCCTAAGAAGGCAGGCAAACAGGACGGCTTTTTACTTCTACCAGTTAAGTAAAACAATCCCCTAGTACTCTCTTTCACAGAAACGTGTGTCAAAGCAATCTGTTCATCCGTTGCTCAGGGTCTGCTGGACAGTCCCTGCTCAATGGTACAACAAATTAGATAACTCAGCTGAAATGGAAAAATTTCTAGAAAGACACAAATTACCAAAAGGACTCAAGAATAAATGGAAATTCTGAATATACCTGTATAACCTGTATAGAGATTATCTTTCCACAAGGAAAGCCCAGGTTCAGAGTAAATTCTACCAAAAGCTTAAAGAAGAATTAACACCAATCTTTCAAAAAATTTCCAAACAATAGCAGAGTAAAAAATACCCACTCATTCTATGAGGCCAGTATTTCCTGGCACCAAAGCCAGACAAAGACATCACAAGAAATCTATACACCAATATTTCTTGTGAATATAGAAACATATGTGTATAAAAAGTGCATTTGACCAGGAATGCAAGATTAGTCCAATATATGTAAATTAATTGATATATCACATTAATAAAATAATGAACAAAAACACATGACTATCTCAATAAACACAGAAAAATCCTTTGACAAATACCAGCACTCTTCCATGATTAAAAAAACACCAAAACTCAATTAGTAAGGATAGAAAAGAACTTCCTTAACCTGATAAAGGGGAGCTACAAAAATCCCACAACTAACATACTTCATGGTGAAAGGTTGAAAGCTATCCCATTATGATCAAGAACAAAAACAAAAAACATTTTGTTACTATTTCAAATCAATATTGTACTGTAGGTTCTAGCCAGGGTAATTAGACAAGAAAAGGAAATAAAAGGCATGTAGATTAGAAAGGAAGAAGTAAAACTCTCTATTTACAGATGGCATAATATGACATAATCTTATATGTTGAAAATCCTAAGGAATATACACATATATACATGTACATGTGTGTACTCAATTATTAGGACTTAGCAAGATTGCAAGATACACAGGATACAGATCAATACACAAAAATATATTTTATTCATATATGCCTGCAATGAATAACATGAAAATGAAATTACAAAAATGACTTCATTTACAATATCATTAAAAAGAATAAAACACTTAGGAATAATTTTAACAAAATAAATGTAAGACTTTTAAACTGAAAACTATAAAATATTGTTGAAAAATAGACATACACATGGAAAGACATCCCATGTTCATAAATTTTAAGACTCAGTTGTGTCAAGATAGCAATAATCCCCAAATTGACCTAAAGATTCAAGGCAACCACTATCAAAATCCCACATGCTTTTTTTGTAAAAATTGATAAGCTAGTTCTAATATGCATATGGAAATACATGCAACCTAGAAAAATCAAATAAATTTTGAAAAAGAAGAGCAAAGTTGAAGGACTCATATTTTCCCAATTCAAACTTACTAAAAAGCTACAATAATAAAGACTGTGATATTGGCATAAAGATAGACATATAGTTCAATGGAATAAAACTTATAGTCCCAAAGTAAGCCCTTACATTTAGGGTCAACTGTTTTTTTAAAAAGATGTCAAGACAATTAAATGGGTATATGAATAGTCATTTAAGCAAAAGTTTATAGGCTAAAGTATAAAAGTATTCCCTATCTAATACCACATACAAAAACAACTCAAAATTGATTATAAACCTAAATATAAGACCTAAACCTATAAACTTCTAACATAGATTTAGGTCTTTGTGACTTTGGTTTAGGCAATGGTTTCTTACATATTACACCAAAAAACACAAGCAACCTAAGAATACAAAGATAAATTCAACTTCATCAAAATTTAAAACTTTCCCACTTCAAAGGGCACTATCAAGAAAGTAAAATGACAACCCACATAATAGAAAAAAATATTTGCAAATCATATATCTGATGAAGGTCTAGTATCCATAATATATTTTTTAAATCTTACAACTTAATAAAAAGACAAATAACCTGTTTTTAAAATGAGCTAAAGATGTGAATACACAATTCTTCAAAAAATATATAAAAATGTCCAATAAGCACATGAAAAAATGCTTGACATCACTTGTCATTAGGGAAATGGGAATTAAAACCACACTGACATACCATTTACCAATACACACAGAATGGCTATAATAAAAATGATAGACAATAAGAAGTACTTGTAAGATGTGGAGAAATTAGAACCCTCATACATTGCTGGAGGGTATGCAGAATGGTGCAGCCACTTTGAAAAATAATCTGGCAGCTCTTCAAAAAGGTAAAAAATAGAGTTACCATATGTCCCAGAAATCCCACTTCCAGATCTCTATCCAAGAGAAATAAAAACACATATCCACATAAAAATGTCCACAGCAGCATTACTGATAATATTCAAAAAGAAAAAACAACCTTAATGTCCATTAAATGGCAAATATATTAACAAAATGTGGTGTATCCATACAATAAAATATTACTCATCAATGAAAATGAAGTACTGATACATACTCCACAAGCCCTAGACAAACAATCTTTATTCTGTCTCTATGTATTTTTCTATTATGGACATTTTATGTAGACAGACTCTTGCATTTATGTAGACAGACTCTTGTCTTCATTTATTTAGCACAATGTTTTCAAAATTCATCCATGGTGTAGTATGTGGTGTCAGTTGTTACTTCACCTTTCATTTCTGATTTTATTTATTTGGGTGGTCTCTCTTTGTTTCTTGATGAGTCTGACTAAAGGTTCATCAATCTTGTTCTTGGATGCACTGATCTTTTATACTTTTTTTAGTCTCTATGTCATTTATTTCCTCTCTGATCTTTATTATTTCTTTCCACTTACTCTGGGCTTTTCTTGTTGTTCTCTTTCTAATTCTTTTAGTTGTAGTGTGAGGTAGTTTATTAGAGCTTTTTCTTGTTTCTGGAAGTAGGCCTGTAATGCTATGAACTTCCATCTCAGGGCAGTTTTTGCTGTGTCCCATGATTCATTTTTTAAATATTGATTGATTCTGTTCCTTTAATCACCAAAGGTAGGTATTTTAATGTGTTTAATAATTATCTCTTTGAGTCTTTACAAAATGCATATTGTAGTAATGTGTACACATATTTTTAATTTTTTACATATCTCATTTTCTTAATTTTTCACAAAGAAAATGGTGTATTACAGTTATTTTGCACATTATACTGGTCTGTGTTCATATATATAAATATATATCCCATTTTTTCTACTTGCTACATTAATATTTCACCTATCCACTGTCAGCGATGGACAACTATATTGCTTCCAATTCCCCAACACCATAAATAATACTGCAATAAACATCCTTGTATAAGTGCCCTTATGAACTTGTATATCTTTTTTAAATACCCTCAGGGACAGAATTACCAGGCCATAGAGTAAGTGTATATACTTAATTTCACTAAATATATAAGATTGATCTCCATAATAGGTGTACCAATCATCTTTCCTACCAGTATACATGAGGGTGCTTATATTCATTCCCATATCCTGGCCAACATTTGGATTTCACCAGCATTCCATCTTTTTCAACTTACTAAAGTGTTATCTCATTGTTTTAATATGCAATTATCTGATAATTATTGTGAGCATCTGTTCGTGCCAATGTTATCACCATCTCCTGCACGTTATAGGCATTAAAATGTTTTTTCAATGTGTAAAAGAATAAAATATAAGAAATAATAAAGTATGCACAAAGCTTGTTAATTGTTTGGATATGGGGGATACTTTACGATGATCCCAAGACTAGATACTGATGTTCTTAAGTGAAATAGGGAACACAAAATAAAAATCAAATTTGATAAAGAAATTTTTGAACATGTTGAATTTGATTTACTTAAAGACATCAAGTAGGGATTTGGAAATATGAATGCACCCATGGCCCGGTGCACAGATTCATGCACATTGAAAGGAAATTAATTAGAAGAAAGATTCATGCAGTAATTACATTACTGCAAAAATTTACAAGTCAAAATAGTATATATAATATAGTATTATAAAATTAAACAAAATATTTTAATTTCACTATTTGCCCTTTGTCTATAATAGAAGTGTCAGAGATGAAAGAAAATTAGTAAAATGTATATGAAAATAATATAGAGCTTTATATGTATCATACATGCACAAGTCAATGTTTGTTTCTCAGTGCGTATCATATGTACTGGCTGGTCAGCCAGCCAGTCAGACAGATGGACAATCAGTCACTTAGCCTTTTATATATATAGATGAGGTGAACTATGGAGCCAGGCTGAGGAGGGTTGTTGCGTTAATAATTAGCCTAGTATATGAGAAGCTCCTGGTGAGTTTCAGAATGACTGAGCGAAAAGATCCAAAAATAACCAGGCCAAATCTACATTAATTGTGTAACTCATGCCCTGGCTTAGAGTACTAATATCCATCACATCTAGACTTTCCTAAAGAGAGGATCTAATTGGTTGGCTAGTCACTAATTACTACAGAAATTGCACATCAAGCCCCTCCACTGTGTTAGGTTCCAACTATTTTCTGGTATCAGTCACATTAAACAAAAGGAGGAAAGAGCTGCCCTAGCCAGTTTGGTTCAGTGGATAGAGCGTCGGTGAAGAGTCCCAGGTTCAATTCCGGTCAAGGGCACATACTTTGGTTGCAGAATCAATCCCTGGCCCTGGTCAGGGTGCATGCAGGAGGCAACGAATTGATGTGTCTCTTTCACACGGTTGTTTCTCTCTCCGTGTCCCTCTCCCTTCCCTCCACTCTCTCTAAAAATCAATGGAAATTGTGTAACATATAATGAACCTAAAGCAGTCACATTTTAGTGCAAAAAAGTAAAATTTAAAAGCTATCAAGATTACAGCATAAAATTTCCAAAAGCCTCCCAATATTTAAACCAAAAAAGGGGGGATAGTAGAAGAATATCATGTAAGGAAAAATATCCTGTAAATAAATTACATCTAGAAAATTTTTACTTTAGAAAATTAACTTTCATTTGCAATGCTAACAGCAAGACACCCAGGAAAAACATACATGGTGTCAAAACAAGCCAAAGGAAAATCGTTTGGGCAAAAAAATGAAAAAGGATCGCAAGTCAAATTTATAGAAAATATTCCTTTATTAACTTTTGGTCGAGAATATGTTTGTATATTTTCAGAAAACAACTCTGAGACCATGTGGATTCCTGCAACAGAGAGGAATTGACAGGAGTGCTCCAACCATGAAGTCAGAAGAGAAACAGTCCAGAGATGGAAGACGCTGACCATGCCTTGCCATACTAGCAGTCAGCAGATGTGCATCACTGCAGATTGCCCAGGACCAAACCAGAGAGGGTTGAAACGGCATTATCACCATTTGTCCACCATCCAGAACTGAAATATCATTGCTGTTATGTACACATAAACAACTGTTGGACATAGAAATCGGGACTCAAAAGAACTGTTGGCCCAGAAAGAAACTCACTATAGACTGATTCATTTGCCTCTCAGCATAACCATTATTGCTTGTCTCATTTTCGGTTCCTATAAGTGTATTCCTAGTATCACATGAGCTCACTCATCTAGGGGAAAAGATGAACAACATAGACTGAAGAACAAGAACAGCACTGATCAGACTGTCAGACCTCAGAGGGAAGGTAGGGGAGGGTGGGGACTAGGGAGATAGATCAACCAAAGGACTTGTGTGCTTGCATATGAGCCTAACCAGTGATCACGGACAACAGGGGGATGGGGGAATGCGTGTGGGGGGGTTTGGGCTGGGAATGGGGGGGTTTGATGACAAATATGTGATACCTTAATCAATAAAGTAATTAAAAAATAAATAAAATATAAAAAAAATAAAAATAAATAAAATATAAAAAAATAAAAATAAATATAAAAATCAATGAAAAAATATCCTCAGGTGAGGATTAACAAACAAAAAAGAGGAAAGAGCCAAGGACTAAAGTTGACACAAAGAAATATATAGCTGGTATTATCAAGAATTTTGAAACCTTAAAACCTTTGATGGCCATGTGCCTTCCCATCCCCACCATCCTTGGCCCAAACCCCAAAACATAGTCCCAGAGTCATAAATCGTCTCCTGTATTCTGATTCCTACAAAGTATTTTCTCTCCAAATTTCCTGCTAGTTCTCAAAGCTTCAAAAGCCATTCCATGTGTCTACCCTCCCTTCTCCTTGCCTAAAATGAAACATGACTGTCTCCTGAGGTCACTGCTTTCCTTGTAACCCTCAAGTGGAAGCTATTTCATGTGTCTCAGGGATAGGAGGTAGAGTTTGTCTTCTTGATTTCTAGTGCTGCTTCTAAGCCATTACTTCTCCACCTTTACATAAAAACCTCTGTCCTTATTAGTGAGAAAGTGGAACAACTGGAACCTTCATGAATGGGAATGTAAACTGATATAACCACTTCTGAAAACTATATGGCAATATATACCAAAGCTGCACAACCTGGTGCCCACACTCCTAGATATATACTCAAAAGAAATGTACACTTGCATGTACCACAAAGACATGTACAAAAATGTTCATAGGAGTACTATTTGTAATAGTTCAAAACTGAAAATAATTCTAATGTCCATCAATAGTAGACTGGATAAATAAATCATGTTATATTCTTCTCTGGAACATCACACAGGAATAATGAATGGACTAGTGTTACATGCATAATGACTGAATCTCAGAAGCATAATACCTATTGGGTGAAAGAAGCCAGACATAAGAGAGTAAATAATGCATAATCTCATTTATATGAAGGCAAAAAAGCCAGAATTAATCTATGGTGGAGGTTAATTCTGTGGAAGAAAAAAAGAGGACTTATGGGCTGCTGGTAATATTCTATTTATTTTTTAATTTGGGTGCTTGTTGAACAAGTATGATTATTTTGTGAAAATTAACCAATCTACTTATGATTTGTGTACTTTATTATATGTATGATATATTTCAATAAAAAGTTTACATAAAGGAAACAAATTTGCTCCTTTGAAACTCATACCACCCATCTATTCATCATTAGCACTATCATCTGCCTACCTCCTGGTCACGTCATCACAATTAAAGATTAAGGATTCTAGTTAAAATCTTAGTCTATACTCCAAATCCTGTCATAATTCTGAGTGACTTTAATGTCCATGTGGTCAAACCATCCAAATGCCTTACCTCATTGTTCTTTCACCTCACCTACATCGACCTTTATATGCTACCCATCCATGAGAACATGCTGAATTTACCATTACTCAGAACATGTTATAGCTCAAACCATAAACTCAACAAGCTTTTCTCTGATTAGAACCTCCTGTTACAACTTTAATTTGCTCACTGCTCTACTCTTTTGTTTTTAATCTTCGCCCAAGGATATGTTTTTATTTAAAGAGAAAGGAAGGGGGAGAGAGTGAGAGTGAAAGAGAAACATCAATGTGAGAAAGAAACATCCATCGGTTGCTTCTTGTACACGCTCCAACCAGGGATGGAACCCGCAATCTTTTTGGTGTATGGGAAGATGCTCCAACCAACTGAGCCACCTGATCAGGGCTCTAATCCTATTTTTTGAGCTAATAAAATTATGTGCCTTAAAAATCTTTTTTGAAAGAATTAAATGAGGGATCCAAAATGGCAGCCAACAGGACAGCAGTGAGCAAGTTAGTGAATGTTGGGGACTGGCGGACCAGGCTCCCCTGGCCAGGCAGCCTCTACTACTGCTGAAATCTCTCCCGGGGTGGCCAGATCTGCCATCTTGAAGGGGAGAGCAGCTGTGATTAGAAGCCTGGCCTTACCTTCACCCGGGGAGACCTCAGATACCACCGAGGACCCTTACAGCCACAATGCCCAGGCACCAGCTGCCTCGGCTGCAAACCCACGAACATCAATTTATTATTATTATACCATTTTTTAAATTAGTGTTCTAGATTCTATTCTTATTTTTTTATCATTATTTTACTCTATCTCATTTTTCCCTTTATACCAACAGTTTCTTCCTCACTTTTCCCTTTTTCATCCGGTTTCTCTTCTGTTCCTACTTTAGTTTTTCTCTATCCTTTCTTTTTACTCCCTGCTAAAAATCGATCTTCTTTATCTGCTTTATTGACGCATTACTATTAAAGTAGTCTCTCTTGCTGGGAAGTAGGAGGAACCAAGATGGCGGCATAGTTAAACAACTAATCTGCTGCCTCACACAATAATTTCAAAAATACAACTGAAAGACAAAACGTCTACCACCCAGAACCACGGGAAAGCTGGCTGATTGGTAGATTTACAACTAAGGAGAGAAAGGAGCACAAACGCTGAAAAGCTGAGGTAGGGAGGCGCACGAATCGGGCTGGCAGCGGGCGACTGGGTGCGGAGCTTTTCTTCAACCCAAAGGGAGACAAGCTCCCGATCACTCTGAAATCCAGTTTCTAGGGACACAGATGCCTACTGGGAGAAGCTGGACTCTCGGCCATCGGGTGGGAAAGTGAGAGTGACTTTTTGCAGTGGTGCGCCCAGCAATCATTGTTTTACTGCGCTGGAGCGCGGGGCGCAGGGACTTGGAAACGTGAAAAGGCAGAGACGGCTGACGCCAGCCATCGCTGTTGGCCACGCCCTAGCCTAGTGACGCCCTGAGACTCCGCCCAGCCCTGAGACCCCGCCCCACACATTCTACAAACCCGCCCAGGCTCCACACAGCGGCTTTTGCATATAAATGGCCTGTTCTGTGGCAGCTTAACCAAATTAACTGCAGCTCTAGTCAGACTGCTCCAAAACCGCCCAAGCAAAGGAGGAGAAAACTAGTTCTTGCTGTAGCTCCTGCTGGGGGACACACAGTACACAAGGGTACACCAAGAGTGTCCACCTCAAGTAACTGGGAGGCTGACCCATTGAACCAATAGGACACCTAGTACACAAAGCTACCCTACCAATTCAGGGAAGCAGAGAAAATGAGGAGGCAAGGAAACAGATCACAAACCAAAGAAATGGAGGAGAACAAGCGACTGGACATAGAGTTCAAAACCACGGTTATAAGGTTCTTCAAGAATTTCATGGAAAAGGCCGATAAATTCAATGAGACCCTCGAGGATATGAAAAAGGACCAACTAGAAATTAAACATACACTGACTGAGATAAAAAATATTATACAGAGATCCAACAGCAGACTAGAGGATCGCAAGAATCAACTCAAAGATTTGGAATACAAAGAGGCCAAGGACACGCCTCCAGAGAAGCATGAAGAGAAGAGAATTCAGAAAGTTGAAGATAGTGTAAGAAGCCTCTGGGACAACTTCAAGCGAACCAACATCAGAATTATGGGGGTACCAGAAGAAGAGAGAGAGCAAGATGCTGAAAATCTATTTGAAGAAATAATGAACGAAAACTTCCCCCACCTGATGAAAGAAATAGACTTACAAGTCCAGGAAGCGCACAGAACCCCAAACAAAAGGAATCCAAAGAGGACCACACCAAGACACATCATAATTAAAATGCCAAGGGCAAAAGACAAAGAGAGAATCTTACAAGCAGCAAGAGAAAAACAGTTAGTTACCAACAAGGGAGCTCCCATACGATTATCAGCTAATTTCTCAACAGAAACCATGCAGGCCAGATGGGAGTGGCAAGAAATATTCAAAGTGTTGAATAACAGGAACCTACAACCAAGACTACTCTACCCAGCAAAGTTATCATTCAGAATTGAAGGTCAGATAAAGAGCTTCACAGATAAGAAAAAGCTAAAGGAGTTCATCACCACCAAACCAGTATTATATGAAATGCTGAAAGGTATTCTTTAAAAAGAGGAAAAAGAAGAAGAAAGATAAAAATTATGAACAACAAGTACATATCTATCAACAAGTGAATCTAAAAGTCAAGTGAATTAAAAATCTGAGGAACAGAATAAACTGGTGAACATAATAGAATCAGAGGCATAGAATGGGAGTGGATTGATAATTCTCAGGGGGAAAGGGGTACCTGTGTGGGGAGTATGGGAAGAGACTGGACAAAAAATCATACACCTATGGATAAGGACAGCGGGGGAGGGGGGGGGGAGGAGGTAAGGGCAGAGGGGGGGGTGGGAACTGGGTGGTGGGGAGATATGGGGGGAAAAAGGAGACACAGGGAATCTGTGTACCCTGTGTACTGTGTGTCCCCCACACAGGGAATCTTAACAATAAAGATTCATTAAAAGAAAAAAAGAAAAAATAAAATAAATAAATAAATAAAGTAGTCTCTCTTAGGCTACTTATATATCTAATTTCCTCTCCCCTGCTCCAAGTCCATGCACACTTCTCTTTTCTCTTTCTTCACTAGCCAAATTTTTCTTTCTTTCTTCCTTCCTTCCTTCCTTTCTTTCTTTCTTTCTTTCTTTCTTTCTTTCTTTCTTTCATTTTTCTTGTTGTTGTTTGTTTAAATGTTATTTTTTTGTTGATTTTTTGTTATGCTTTTGTTTTTCCTCTCCTCGATTGTTCTCTTCTTCTACTAATAGCTTAATTAGTTTCAATCACCAACTCAGGCCTCTCTCCTCTCTATTCTCCTTTTCCAAAAATAGATGAATATATAAATTAAAGGGGAAATTTTATATATATACACATATATACACATATATACATAAATTTTCTTTTATATATGTATTTTTCATATACACTGAGTGGCCAGATTATTATGATCTCTGAATGCCTAATAATCTGGCCATTCAGTGTATATCCTATATAATAAAAGGCTAATATGCAAATTGTCCCCTCGACCAGGAGTTCGACCAGCAGGCAGGCCGGCCAACCGCCCATGTCCCCTCCCCCTGGCCAGGCTGGCCAGGCCCCACCAATGCACAAATTCATGCACCAGGCCTCTAATACACACACACACACACACACACACACACACACACACACACACTGAGTGGCCAGATTATTATGCGTTCAGAGATCATAATAATCTGGCCACTCAGTGTAGATATATTTTTTCAATTATTATTTTCTACTTTTTAAATTATATTATTTTTTACTTTTCTTCTTAGACACTCATTCTCTTTCTTCCTCCTCTATACTGAAGTGTGGTAATTTCCCCATTCATTCAATTCATTGACCTTACCTTCTGGAAATAAGCTCTGCTTCTTCAGATTCAGCTTCCCTCCTTTTCTGGGTGTTTGTTGTTTGCATTTTTTGGATTAGTTGTTGGGTTTATTTGAAGTTTCCCCCCCGCACATATGCATATATTTTTCCCCTAATGTTTTCTTCTTTTTCTTTTCTCTCTTACCTTTTTTCCTTTTCTCAATATCATTTTTTTGCACTCTTTCCTCCCTCCTAATTGTCTTTTCTCTGGTGGTCACCATTATTTGGGGTCATCGGTATCATGAATACATTCATGTTTTGTACCCCTTGTGCTGTGTCTTATTGAGTTGTATTTTGTGCCTTTAAGTCAATGTGGTAGAGAGTGAGCCACATAACCAGACACCCTGAGAGGAGCGAAATGGGGAGACAAAAAAACAGCCCCCATATGAAAGAAAAGGAGGAGTCACCAGAAAAGGAAGTAAACAAAATGTCAGAGAAAAAATTCAGAGCAATGGTCATAAGGATGCTAAAAAGGATGGAAGACAAATTTAACAACATGTGTAAGAACCAAGAAGAAATGAAGAAGAACCAAGAAGAAATGAAGAATGATACTGTTGCAATAAAAAAATACAATAAAAAGCATCAACAGTAGACCAGAAGAAGCTGAGGACTGCATCAGTGGGCTAGAAGACAATGTAAGAAAAAATACCCAAGCAGAGCAGCAACTGGAAAAAAAAATTAAAAAAACAGGAGGAGAGCTTAAGGGAGCTGTGGGACAACACAAAACAACATCCACATAATAAGGATGCCAAAAGGAGAGGAAATGGAGCAAGAAATAGAAAATCTTTTTGAAGATATAATGACAGAAAGCTTCACTGATATTGGGAAGAAAAAACTCATACAAGTCCAAGAAGCTCACAGAGTTCCAAACAAGATGAACCCAAAAAGACCGACACCAAGACACATTATCATTAAATTGGCAAATGCCAACAACAAAGTAAGAATCTTAAAGGCTGCCAGAGAGAGACAGAAAGTTACCTATAAGGGATCTCCCATCAGACTATCAACTGATTTCTCAACAGAAACACATCAGGCTAGAAAGGCATGGAATGAAATATACAAAGTCATGCAAAGCAAGGGTCTGAATCCAAAAATACTATACCCAATAATTGTACTGGACAAAAAGGTGTTCCTAAAGTGTCAACTAAAATTTTTATTGGTAGTTCATCTCACGATAAAATTGTGTACCATATAATGAACCTAAAACAGTAATATTATAGTACAAAAAATTAAAATTTAAAAGCCATCAAGGCTACATTATAAAATTTTCAAAAGCCTCCTAACATTTAAATCAAAAAAGGAGGGGATAGTAGAGGAATATCATGTAAGGAAAAATATCCTGTAAGTAAATTACATCTAGAAAATTAATACTTTAGAAAATTAATTGTAAGGCTAAAAGCAAGACACCCATGAAAAACACTCAAGGTGACAAAACAAGCCAGAGGAAAATCATTTGGGCAAAAATTGAAAAAGGATCCCCAGTCAAATTTATAGAAAATATTTCTTTATTAACTTTTGGTCGAGAATATGTTTGTATATTTTCAGAAAACAACTCCGAGGCCACGTGGATTCCAGCAAGAGAGGAATCGACAGGACTACTCCAGCCATGAAGACAGAAGAGAAGCAGTCCATAGATGGAAGACGCTGATGTCGCCTTGCCATACTAGCAGTCAGCAGCTGTGCATCACTGCAGGTTGCCTAGGACCAAACCAGAGAGGGTCGGACCTACATTACCACCATTTGTCCACCATCCAGAACTGAAATGTCAGTGGCTGACATGTACACATAAGGAACTGTTGGACATTGAAACTGGGTCTCAAAAGAACTGTTGGCCCAGAAAGAAACTCACTACAGACCAATTCATTTGCCTGTCAGCATAACCATTATTGCTTGTCTCATTTTCGGTTCTTATAAGTGTATTTCTAATAGCACATGATCTCACTCATCTAGGGGAAATAATGAACAACATAGACTGATGAACAAGAACAGACCCAGAAACAAGGAGGCATGGATCAGACTGTCGGGCCTCGGGGGGAGGGTAGGGAAGGGTGGGGGTAAAGGGGGAGATCAACCAAAGGACTTGTATGCAGACATATGAGCCCAACCAGCGGATAAGGACAACAGGGGGGTGGGGGCATGTGTGGGGAGGAGGGTGGGATGGAAATGGGGGTACGAGGACAAATATGTGATACCTTAATCAATAAAGAAATTAAAAAAAAAATACTATACCCAGCAAGGCTATCATTCAAAATTGAAGGTGAAATCAGGAGCTTCACAGACCAAAAAGGACTAAGGGAGTTTATTACCACTAAACCAGCAATGCAAGAAATGCTAAAGGGACTGCTGTAAAAAGAAGAAATAAGAAGGGAAGAAGGAACATAGGCACAAAGAATAAAAATAGAAACCAACAAGCACCTATCAATAATAACATTAAATGTAAATGGATTAAATGCCCCAATCAAAAGACATAGGGTAGCTGACTGGATAACAAAACATGACCCATATATCTGTTGTCTACAGGAGACCCACCTCAGAACAAAGGACTCACACAGACTGACAGTGAAGGGATGGAAAAAAATTTTTTTCAGGCAAATGGAAATGAAAAAAAAAAAAAAAAAAGCTGGGGTAGCAATACTTATATCTGACAAATTAGACCTCAAAGTGAAGGCCATAACAAGAGATAAGGAAGGCCACCTCATAATACTAAAGGGAGCAATTCAACAAGAAGATATAACTCTGGTAAACATATATGGACCCAATACAGGAGCACCCAAATACATAAAAAATCTTGTGGAAGATATTACGGGAGAGATGGACAGCAATATATCATATTAGGGGACTTTAATACCCCACTAACACCACTGGATAAATACTCTAACAAAAAATCAGCAAAGAAACATCAATCCTAAATGACTCACTAGACCAGATGGAATTAATTGACATCTTCAGAACATTTCACCCCAAAGCCACAGAATATACATTCTTCCCAAGTGCACACAGGTCATTTTCAAAGACAGAACACATATTTGGACACAGGCAAAGTCTCTTCAAATTCA
Organism: Eptesicus fuscus; assembly: GCF_027574615.1. Taxonomy (NCBI): domain Eukaryota; kingdom Metazoa; phylum Chordata; class Mammalia; order Chiroptera; family Vespertilionidae; genus Eptesicus; species Eptesicus fuscus. The sequence continues at coordinate 31,522,205 of NC_072473.1, forward strand.
AGAAGACAGAAATGATATCAAGCATCTTCTCAGATCACAACGGCATAAAATTAGAAATCAACTACAATAAAAACAATGAAAAAAAAATCAAACACTCGGAGGCTATATAGCAAGCTATTAAACAATGATTGATGAACTCCTAGCCAGGCTCACCAAGAAGCAGAGAGGACCCAAATATATAAAATCAGAAATGAAAGAGGAGAAGGAACAACTGACCTCATATAAATACAAAGGATTATGAAAAAATACTATGAACAACTCTATTCCAACAAAAGGGAGGAACCTCCATACTGTTTTTCATAGTGGCTGCAACAGTCTGCATTTCATGAAAAGGTTCCCTTTTTCCACATCCTCTCCAACACTTGTTATTTCTTGTCTTATTGATAAAAGCTACTGTAACAGGTGTGAGGTGTGATCCCTCTTCTGGGAATCTTATACCCCCCCCCAATTTTTTTCCTAACATATGTATTTATTCTTAAGTTTCCAATTACACTTCACATTCAATATTATATCAGTTTCAGGTGTATAGCATAGTGGTTAGACATTTATATAATTTACAACATGATCACCCTGGTAAATCTAGTACCCACCCATCTGGCACCATACATAGTTATTACAATATTATATATTCCCTATGCTATACTTTACATAACCAAGACTATTTTATAACTGCCAATTTGTACTTCTTAATCGCTTCACCTACTTTAAAAATTTTAAAACAAACACACACATATATAATGTAATACTACTCAGTCATAAAAAAGATGAAATATTGCCATTTGTGTCAATATGGAAGAATGGATGTATCTTGAGAGTATTATGCTAAGTAAAATAAGTCAGAAAAGGACGAGATTTCACTCATATGAGGGATATAAAATAAAAAGCAATAAATGAACAAACAAAACAAATATACAAACAAGAAAACCAACCCATAGATACAGACAACACAATGGTGGTTACTAAAGGGGACGTGGGTAGGGGGGATGAAGAAAGAAAAGGGAGTCAAATACATGGTGAAGGAAGGAAACTAGGCAGTGAGCACACAATACAGATGTCATATTATAAAGTTGTACACCTTTAATTTATATAATGTTATTAACCAATGATACTCTATTAAATTTAATGATAAAAATTCTGCTACAATCTAGTAAGACAACAATTTTTTAAAAAGAAGTCAGCAGGATGGATTAGCAGTTCTTATTCCTCAAGGCTAATTTCACATCAATGTTCCACTATCACATCTGTTCAACAAGCTCTTATATTTCAAACTGTATGTACTAGTAAATTTTTTCAGAGTTATACCAATCTCCCGGAATCCTCTCTACCTTACTCTTTGTAATAAACTCTGGGTCTTCAAAATTAACACAGATCACCCTTTTGGTACTTTGGCCTCACGGGTGCTTCCTCAAGCTTAAATCCCATGATCTGGACTCAGATCATGCAATTTCAGATCCAGCTCTATTGCATACTACTGTGTGACTGTGGGCAAGTTACTCAACCTTTCTAAGCTTCAGTTTCCTTAACTGTAAAATGCTCACAAAAAAAGTACTTACTCAGAGGGCTACTATGAAACATAAGTGAGAAAATTCACATAAAATGTTTAGCATAATGCTCAGCACATTAAATGTTCAATAACATAGCTGGGATTACTATTACTATCTTTCCTTTTTACTAGTTCTTGGCACAGTTCCCCTTGTCTCCAAATCTGCTCAGGTCTCCTGACTTTTTTCCCCAATTTAATTGAAATATAATTAACATACAGTTTCCTGACATTTTAAAATGAAAATACATTTAAAAAATTTGCCACCCCTTCCCAAGATTTCTTTCCATTCACCACAACACTCCTCTAAAGAGTAATATATACCATCCTTTCAGAAAGAGCAAGGATTACTGAAAATATCATGGATTTTGGAGACAAATATATGTGTTTGAAACTGGCTCTTCCACTTATCAACTCTATGACTTAGAGCAAGCACTTTTTTTAATCTTACATTTTTTTCATATGTAAAATGGGGATGTTACCCATTTCTTAGGGTCATCAAGAGAATTAAACTGAAATAATATATGTAAAGCAGCTGACAAAAGTAGGTGCTAAATGAATGCCAGTTTCCCATCCCTTATCCTTTCCTTAACTGCATACAATTTAGGTTCTCCCTCTACCATTTTACTCATAACTCTTTATCTAATTTCAGCTCTCATTAGCACTATAATTTGGGGCAACTTAACTTTTTAAGCCTTACTTTTTCATTTGTAAACTAGTGATCATAATATCCACAACATAAAGATGTCTTGAGAATTAAGTGAAATAACATGTGTAAAGTAATTTAGCATAGTGTTTGGACTTGTGGTAAGCACGTGATAAATGGTAGCTACAAGCCCGGTAGGCATAGCTCAGTGGTTAAGCATCAACCTATGAACCAGGAGGTCACAGTCGGATTCTCAGTCAGGGCACATGCCCGGGTTGTGGGCTCAATCCCCAGTAGGGGGCGTGCAGGAGGCAGCCGATCCATGATTCTCTCTCATCATTGATGTCTCTCTCTCTCTCTCTCTCTCTCTCCCCTCCCTCCCCCCCACCCGTCTCCCTTTCTCTCTGAAATAAAAAAAATATATATATATATATATAAAAAATGGCAGCTACCAGTGACTTATTAATGGCCAAATAAAAGGACTGTTCAACTTTCTCCTTCTCTAAGCTTCAGTGACAATGTACTATTCTGGTTTGCTCCTGAGGCAAGGCAATTATGTTACTTCAAATCACAGTCATTTGTGTTACATGTTGCATCTTCATTGCTTAATGTCTTGTATCTTCATTGTCTGGCACTTATTTATTCGTGTAGAATTTATTGAGTACCTAATATAAGTCATACCTGTGCTATGTGCTAAGGATACAAAAAATAATGTTATAAGTATTGTCTTCAAGTAGCTTATTGTTTAGAAGGGTAAAACAGATGAGTAAATAGTCTATTACTTGCAATGTGATAAGTCCTAAGGCAGTGGTTCTCAATCTTTTTAATGCCGCGGCCCTTTAATACAGTTCCTCATGTTGTGGTGACCCCCAACCATAAAATTATTTTCATTGCTACTTCCTAACTGTAATTTTGCTACTGTTAATGAATCGTAATGTAAATATCTGTGTTTTCCGATGGTCTTAGGCTCTACAGCAGCAGTTCTCAACCTGTGGGTAAAGAACCCTAGCAGGGTCACCTAAGACCATCGGAAAACACAGATACTTACATTACGATTCATTAACAGTAGCAAAATTACAGTTAGGAAGTAGCAACGAAAATAATTTTATGGTTGGGGGTCACCACAACATGAGGAACTGTATTAAAGGATTGTGGCATTAGGAAGGTTGAGAACCACTGTCCTAAGGTAACAGTTGCCCAGGGTCTTCTTGGAGCACAATGAGGACTTATTTAAATTAGACTGGAGACCCTGGTAGGGTGGTTCAGTTGGTTAGAGCATTGTCCAGGTACACCAAGGTTTTGAGTGTAATCCCCAGTCAGGGCACCTACAAGAATCAATCAATAAATACATAAATAAATGGAACAACAATTCTCTCTCTCTCTCTCTCTCTCTCTCTCTCTCTCTCTCTCAATAAATAAATAAATAAATAAATAAATAAATAAATAAATAAATAAATTTAAATTAGACTGGAGAGGTTCAGGACACTATCTAGAAAAAGGCATTTTGTACTTAGCATACATGGAAGCAGTACACAATTATCTGTCAAATGAGTGAATGAACTATAAACAGGAACTATCTAGATGAGGATGGGAAATAGCACTTCAGGCCCAGAGAAAGAGAAGGGGGAAAGACCTGGGGTACAAATGTTAGGAGTACTAATGTTAGGAGAGTTCCTGAGAGACAGGAGGTGAAGCTCTAAAGCCAAGGCAGGGTGTTCTGGACATAGGAGTCTGACCTGACCCCAGAGGGCAGGTTAATAGAGTGCCAATAACAGTTTTTAAATAGGGAAGGGGCATAATCATATTTGCATTTTAGTGTTAGTACTACTCTGCTAGTGAAAGGAAAAACTGATTCATGAGAGCCAGGCTAGAGACAGTGAGTCCAGTTAAAAAGGTGTTCTGATAACTCAGCTAACTATGAGCCAGAATTTCAGAAATGGAGTGAGAATACCGAATCAAGCCAGTTACTGAACCAATTTAAAAACTAACTGAAGTGAATTATTCATATTTTTATCTACTAAAAGCAGTTCATTTAACAAGTATAACCCACTTCAAATATAGGTATTTCTCAACTACCTTACTGTTATTGAAACCTACTTAGGGAACTGAAGCTAGCAGCCAGCCAAGTCACTTCCTGTACACAGATTTCCAAGAAGCACCTTTTCCCATACAGAACTCAAAAGAAAAAGGCTTGTTATTCAAACTCGTAAGTTAACAACAGTAATACAAACCTGTGCACTACAGAGAGTCTTGAGATGTGTCTATCGTGGTCTATTTCACCCCAAATAACGTTTTAACAAAGTCCTTCAAAGGGTCAGGAGGCCCGATCCTGAGCACCTGGAAAAATGCCCAGGATTCTTTCCTCTTTGTTTCAGATCAAGAGCCAAAAGTCTACTGCTGCTTGTAGCCCAGCGGGGCATTTTCACCCAGCAGTTCCCCACTTTTCATTGTGCCGCTGTATAAACAGTCAAACGCAGGGCATTCAGGAAATAGTACTCGCAGGCTGAGGAACCTCTGAAGGGGAGAGGCGGGTGTCTTCAGGTTTCAAACATTAAAAGATTCCCAGACCTTGCCAATTCTCTCACAACCCCACCGCCACCCCGCCTCTTGCTGTGGGCGCCCTTCTGAAGTTAGAGGGCTCCCTTCTATAGTTACCAGAATGCTGTCTGGCCCTAAAGAAACTACGCAAGTTTTTTTGTGTGTGTGTCTGTGTTTTTTTAACTTACCCTTACGGCCGCCATGTCTGTGACCCTGTCACACCCAAGTTTTCAGACGGAGAGCAAAGACGGACAAAACGCTTCAATTCAGCTCCTCCTCACTACAGCCCCGCCTAGTTACGCCCCTTGTCTGCCTGCTCCCGCCCTTTCTCCGCCCTCCTAGAGCTTCTTGGGGAAGCTGCTTCACAATTGGTCCACTGACTTCAGGAAAAGCCATTCATCCCTATGGGAGATTGTCTGTAATACTGATAAATCTTTTCAGAATATTCTCCATAATCTAATTAAAAGTTACTTTGTTGGGTGCAGAACTTTTCATTGTTTTCCTTGTAACAGGTATATGTGATTTATCTAGATAAGAATTTAAAACTAAAATCTGGCTGCCTTAATAAATAACTATATAGTCACAAAGAAACTGTTACCTCTGCAATAGATTTTCAAGTTCATACATTCTAAAACTATGTCACTAAACGCCTAATGTATGCCAGGCACTCATTCAAGGTACAGAACAAAGTCAAGGGTACCACAAAATTTGTTTAGAACTTAGATCAAGAAAAAGGTTTTCTATAGGAGGAATATTTTATCACTGACATTGCTTAGAATTACCAGTGTGTGGTGAGAATAAAAAGCTGAATAATTTTATTTTGTTTTAAATTAATTTTAAATTAGCTAAAGATAATTAATCCCCTAGTGCCTGCACTCAGGTATGACTACTGTCATTCCTGTCCATGAGACACCATAGCCTGTCATTGTTATATGCACTGCATATGAAGCAATGAACAAAACAAACATAATCTCTGGTCTGGTAGAGCCTAATTGTAATTTTTTAAATCAAGAAAACAAAAAAAGAAAGGAACACGATCATTGTGAATAGTGGTAAATACTATAGAGGATGAGTGGGATGAAGTGGGAATTATTTTACTTTGGGAGAATGGAGAATACTTCCGTAAGGAACAGACAGTTGAGCTGAGACTTGAGTAACATAAGGGTCTGGGCAGAGGGAACAACAAATGCAAAAACCCTGAGGTGGGAGCACCTAGAGGGAGGAAGAGAGGATTAGAAGAGTTAGGCAGGAGCCAGATCACATGTAAAGAATTTTTATTTTCTTTTTATAAAAATAATTCAAAATATTATTTAAATGTTGTTTAATTTGTAGTTATAGATTTACCAGTTGCTACTATTTGCTTTGGGCACAGAAAGCAGATTTGTGTAATGGAAAGTATTAGAATCAAAATAATATTTTATAAGAGATTTTATAAGAGAAGTCTTATAAAATAGAGTTGAACTAAGTCAGAGGTGCTGAAAGGTAGTATACAAAAGAATCACCTGGACAATTTCATAAATGTAGATTACTGCATATTACTTTACATCATTTGTTCAGATGTAACGGAATTTTGCAAAAAGAGTTCCACGGTTGTTTCTAATGTGGGCATTTCTTTGATCCACACCTTGAGAAACTAATCAAGTCCAGTTAGATAAACTAGATGATTTATAAAGCTATGTCACTTCTAGCACTGGCATTCTAGAATTCTATCAGGGTTTTTATCTAATAGAATTTGACGACTCTGGGTAACATCAGTATTCTTCTGGACACATGATATCCTCATATATAGTAAACTTTACTCCCACTCCACCTCAGCCATCCACAATAATGGCTATACTCTTGATTTTATTATCACTTTCACATCTGAAATTTTAAACTCAAACATTCTCTTTCCTGACCACAACTATTATCTTTAAAGCTCTTTGACATACACTTGTTTTTCTTTTTGTTTTTGTGTTTTTTTTTTTGTTTGTTTCATCAAGATCTCTAGGCCTTGATGTCTGTATTATGGCTACATAACAATTTACCCAAAATTTATAAGTATAAAAAGCAACAACAACATTGTCACAGTTGCTGTGGATCAGAAATTTAGAAGTAGCTTAACTGTGTGATTCTGCTCCCAGGTCATTCATGAGGCCTTTATTATTTTGAGTTACTTTCTTTCTATACACTTTCTATTGAGTATTTTAATCATAAAGGGATTATAACAAGTGCTGTGGAGAAAAAGGAATACCTCATGCATTGCTGGTGGGAATGCAAACTGGTGCAGCCACTGTGGAAAACAGTATGGAGTTTCCTCAAAAAATTAAAAATGGAACTCCCATTTGACCAAGTACTAGTAATTCCACTTCTAGGAATATATCCCAAGAAATCAGAAACACTAATCAGAAAGGATATATGTACCCATATGTTCATAGCAGCACAATTTACAATTGCTAAAATTTGGAAACAGCCTAAGTGCCCATCAGCAGATGAATGGATTAAAAGACTGTGGTACTACATAATGGAATACTACGCTTCTGTGAAAAGAAAGAACTGTTACCATTTGCAACAGTATGGATGGACCTGGAGAGCATTATGCTAAGCGAAATAAGCCAGTCAGAGAAAGATAAATATCACATGATCTCACTCATTTGTGAAGTATAATGAACAACTTAAACTGATGAACAAAAATAGATCCAGAGACATAGAAGCACCGAACAGACTGTCAAACCTCAGAGGGAAGGCAGGGGAGGGTGGGGGATGGGATAAGATATCAACCAAAGACCTTGTATCCATGCATAAAAGCATGACCAATGGACACAGACAAAAGTGGGGTGGAGGCATGTGCTGGAGGGCGGAAGCGGGCAGGGAGAAGTCAATGGGGGAAAAAAGAGACATATAAAACTTTCAACAATAAAGGATTTAAAAAAAAGAATAAGTGACTAGGATATCATTAACCAATCTATCAACTCAAAGGTTTTACACTATCCTAAGTACATAGCTTCTATAGCTCCTTCAGTCTTCTACTTGAGTGTGTGGGAAATTCTCAGAAATTTTGAAAAGAAAATGCTCACATGGAACATATCATACAAGCAAGAAAAGAAGTCTTGGGTCATTGATTCATGTGATTCTTGCTGGTTAGTCATTGGATACTGATGAAGTAAAATCCTGAGCAGATGGTACTGGGAGGATTAGGCAACCTAGTCTCTAGTTGTAAATGATCAGTAAGTAGTTCTTGCTTACTTGAAGACTGGAATGTCCTTGAACAATAACTCACAAGTTCTGGGAACTCCAAAAACATCCCTCTGTGTTTCTTACCTATATACACTCAGTATTATGGGCTGTGGGCCTGCTCCTTTCTTGGAAAACTTCCCTGGAGTTCTCTCAGATTCAGGGACTTGTTATGGAGATCCTTATTCTTTCAAACTACCGTCTTCTATTTAGGGCCTACTTTTTCATTTAAGTTTTTAAACTTTAATTTATGTTTAATAAAATACAAACATTTATGCATATTTAATTTATACATTTTGTGAGTTTGGACATTTGCATATACATATGATGCACAACCACAATCAAAATAATAAACATATCATATCCATCGCCTCAAAAAAATTTTGGGTGGTCCCTTTTTTTTATTTGTGGTAAGAGCACTTAACATAAGATCGATCCTCTTAACAATTTTTAAGTGTATAACACTGTACTGTAAACTCTAGGTACTATACTGTACAACAGATCACTGGAACTTATTTATGTTGTATAACGATAACTTTCTAACCAATGAAAAACAATATTCCCTGCCCTTCATTCCCTAGGAAAACCATTCTACTCTCTGCTTCTATGACTTTGACTGTTTTAGATACCTCATATAAGGGCAACCATGAAGTATTTGTCCTTCTGTGATTACTTATCATATCTTCCAGGGCCACCCTTGTTGTTGAAAATGGTAATATATTTTTTTTTCTATTTGAAGACTGAAAGTCATTCCATTGCATGTCAATGCCATATGTTCTTTATCTATTTGTCTGTCAATGAACAAGTGGGCTGTTTTAATGTCTTGGTCACTGTGAATAATGCTTCAATAAATATGACAGTACAGGTATATTTTTAAGATCCTGATTTTAATTCTTTTGGATTGGAATATGCAGGAGTAGGATTTGTGGATCATACGGTAGTTCATTTTTATTATTATTTTTTATTGTTTAAAGTATTACAAATAGTAGTACATATGTCTCCTTATTTTCTACCTTCCCCCAGCCTCCCCTACTCCCCTACACATGCCCTCATCCACCCCCAATGCCTTGTATCCATTGGTTATGCTTATATGCATGCATACAAGTCCTTTGGTTGATCGCTTACCTCCCCCCCAACAACCCTACTCAGCCTTCCCGCTGAAGTTTGACAGTCTGTTCGATGCTTCTCTGCCTCTGTATCTATTTTTGTTCATCTGTTTAAAATGTTTTTTTATTGTCCATAAATGAGTGAGATCGTGGTATTTTTCTTTCACTGACTAGCTTATTTCACTTAGCATAATGCTCTCCAGTTCCATCGATGCTGTTGCAAATTGTAGGAATTCCTTCTTTTTTTATATAGCAGTGTAGAATTCCATAGTGTAGATGTACCACAGTTTTCTAATCAACTCATCTGCTGATGGGCATTTAGGCTGTTTCCAAATCTTAGCTATTATAAATTGTGCTGCTATGTACATAGGGGTGCATATATCCTTTCTGATTGGTGTTTCTGTTTTCTTGGGATATATTCCTAGAAGTGGTATTACTGGGTCAAATGGCAGTTCCATTTTTAATTTTTTGAGGAAACACCATATTGTTTTCCACAGTGGCTGCACCAGTCTGCATTACCACCAGCAGTGAAGGAGGGTTCCTTTTTCTCTGCATCCTCTACAGCACTTGTCATTTGTTGATTTGTTGATGATAGCCATTCTGACAAGTGTGAGTTAGTACCTCATTGTTGTTTTGATTTGCATCTCTCAGATGATTAGTGACTTTGAGCATGTTTTCATATGTCTCTTGGCTTTCTGAATGTCCTCTTTCAAAAAGTGTCTATTTAGGTCCTTTACCCATTTTTTGATTGGATTCTTTTTTTATTATTTATTTTATTTATTTTTATTTTGTTTAATTTTAAATAAATATTGTTCAGATTATTACAGATGTTCCTCTTTTTTCCCCCCATAGCTCCCCTCCACCTGATCCCCCCACCCCATGCCCTTACCCCCCATCACAGTCCTCATCCATAGGTGTAAGATTTTTGTCCAATCTCTTCTCACACCCCTCATGTCCCCTTCCCCCCAAGAATTGTCAGTCCACTCCCTTTCCATGCCCCTGATTCTATTATATTCACCAGTTTATTCTGTTCATCAGATTTTTTATTGACTTGATTTTTAGATTCACTTGTTGATAGATATGCATTTGTTGATACTTTGTTGTTTATAATTTTTATCTTTATCTTTTTCTTCTTCTTACTCTTCTTAAAGAACACCCTTCAGCATTTCATATAATCCTGGTTTGGTGGTGATGAACTCCTTTAGCTTTTTCTTGTTTGTGAAGCTCTTCATCTGACCTTCAATTCTAAATGATAGCTTTGCTGGGTAGAGTAATCTTGGTTGTAGGTTCTTGCTATTCATCACTTTGAATATTTCTTACCACTCCCTTCTGGCCTGCATAGTTTCTGTTGAGAAATCAGCTGACAGTCGTATGTGTACTCCCTTGTAGGTAACAAACTTTTTCTCCTGCTGCTTTTAAGATTCGCTCTTTGTCTTTTGCCCTTGGCATTTTAATTATGATGTGTCTTGGTGTGGTCCTCTTTGGATTCCTTTTATTTGGGGTTCTCTGCACTCCTTGGACTTGTAAGTCTATTTCTTTCACCAGGTAGGGAAAGTTTTCTGTCATTATTTCTTCTAGGTTTTCAATATTTTGCTCTCTTCTTCTGGCACCCCCATAATTCAGATGTTGGTACACTTGAAGTTGTCCCAGAGGCTCCTTACACTATCTTCATATTTTTGGATTCTTTTTTCTTTTTGTTTTTCTGGTTGGGTGTTTTTTGCTTCTCATATTTCAAATCTTTGGTTTGATTCTTGGGGTCCTCTAGACTACTGTTGGATTTCTGTATATTATTCTTTATTTCAGACAGTGTATGCTTAATTTCTGACTTGTCCTTTTCCATTTTTTTTTTTTGCATTCTCATTCAGATCCTTGAAGGTCTCACTAAGTTCCTTGGAGGTCTCACTAAGTTTCTCAGAGGTTACTAGAAGACTCTTGAGTAACCTTATAACTGTGGTTTTGAACTCTAAATCAAGTAGTTTGCTTACCTCCATTTCTTTCATTCATGATATGTTTCTTTGTCTCTGCATTTTGGCTGCTTCCCTGTGTTGATGGAGTGGCTTTGTGTGGTAGGTTACCTATAGGGCCCAGTGGATCAGCTTCCCCAATCACCTGAGGTGGACACTCTTGGTACACCCCTTTGTGGGCTGGGTGCACAGTCTTGTTGTAGTTAAGCCTTGATTGTTGTTGCTACACTGGGAGGAATTGACCTCCAGGCCAATTGGCTGTGAGGATCGGCTGTGTCTATAATGGAAGAACTGCTGTGCTGGAGACACCCTTATGGGGCAAGACTTGCTTCAGTGGGGCTTTGGTGCTCACTGAGTCTGCCTCTTGAGTGTGTCACTTATGTATGTGAAAAGTTGAAACCTGGTGTCATCTCACACTGACCACTAGGTACACTGGCTCCTGGATCTCCAAGGAGGTATAAGTCACCTACTGTCTGAGGCCACCCAATAGGAGCTACAGCGAGATCTGCAGATTTCTCCTCTTTGTTTGGGATTTGGAAGTTTTGGAGCTCTTTGACCCAGCTGCAATTTGTTAGGTTAAGCTGCGAAAAGGCAGGCCATTCATATGCAAAAGCCGCTGCACTTGGCTTGGGTGGGTTTGTAAATTGGGTGGGGCGGGGTCTCAGGGAATCACCAGGGCGTGGCAAACAGCGATGGCTGCCAGTCAGCCATCTCTGCATCTCTGCATTTCCGTGTCCCTGCATCCCGCGTCCCAGTGCAGAAAACAATGATTCCTGTGAGCACCTCTGCGAGAAAGCCACCTCACTTTCCAACCCAATGCCAGACAGTTTTGTTTCTCCCTGTAGGACTCTGGGTCCCCAGAGTCTTGCTGGAAACTGGAGTTTAGAGCAGTCAGGAGCTTGTATCTCCCTTCAAATTGAAAAAAAAACAGTGCACTGAGTGGCCAGCCGATTTGCACGCCTCCGTACCTCTGTTTTTCCGCTCCTCTGCACCTCCTACCCAGGCTCAATAAGCTTTTTTCTTTCCTTCTAGTTGTAGAACTTCTACTCAGCCAGCTTTCCCGTGGTTCTGGGTGATAGTCGTTTTGCCCTTTAGTTGTAGTTTTGGTGTGGCTGTGAGAGGCAGCACATACAGGTGTATACCATATGCCACCATCTTGTCTATTTTTTCTTTGATTGGATTCTTTATCTTTCTTTTGTTAAGTTCTTTGAGTTCCCTGTAAAAGTTGGAGATTAAACCCTTATCTGAAATAGCATTGGCAAATATGTTCCCCCATGGAGTGGGCTTTCTTGTTGTTTTCTTAATGGTTTCTTTTGCTGTGCAGAAGCTTTTTATGTTGATGTAGTCCCATTTGTTTATTTTCTCCTTAGTTTCCATTGCCCTAGGAGCTGTATTGGTAAAGATATTGCTACGGCAAATATCTGCTATTTTACTGCCTATGGCTTCTTTTAATATTTTTATGGTTTCCCATCTTATGTTTAAGTCCTTTATCAATTTTGAGTTTATTTTTGTGTATGGTGTAAGTTGGTGATCTAGTTTCATTTTTTTGCAAGTATCTGTCCAGTTTTCCCAACACCATTTATTAAAGAGACTGTCTTGACTCCATTATATGTTCTTGCCTCCTTTGTCAAATATTAATTGAGCATAATGGCTTATGTTGATTTCTGGGTTCTCTGTTCTGTTCCACTGGTCTATTTGTCTATTCTTGTGCCAGTACCTGGCAGTTATGAGAACAATACTTTGTATTATAACTTAATATCTGGTATTATGATACCTCCAACATTGTTCTTCTTTCTCAAGATTGCTGTAGTGATTCAGGGTCTTTTTTTTTATTACAGATGAATTATTGGAGAATTTTCTCTAGGTCTTTGAAGTATGCCATTGGTATTTTAATGACGATTGCATTGAATTTATAGATTGCTTTGGGTAATTATGGACATTTTAATGATGTTGATTCTACCAATCCATGAACATGGTATATTCTTCCCATTGGTTCATATCTTCCTCTATCTCTTTTTCAGCGTCTTAACATTTTCTGAGTATAGGTCCTTTATCTCCTTTGATAAGTTTATTCCTAGGTATCTTGTTTTTTTTCTTACAATGGTAAATGGGATTGCTTTTTTAATTTCTCTTTCTGTGAGTTCATTATTGGTGTATAGAAAAGCCAGACTTCTGGGTGTTAATTTTGTATCCTGCTACATTGCTGAATTCATTTATTAAGTCTGGTAGGTTTTGATGGAATCTTTGGGGTTTTCAATGTACAATATCATGTCATCTGCAAATAAGGACAGTTTTACTTCTTCTTTTCCAATTTGGATGCCTTTTATTTCTTCTTCTTGTCTGATCGCAATGGCTAGGACTTCCACTACTATGTTGAACAGGATTGGAGAAAGTGGGCATCCCTGTCTTGTACCTGTTCTTAGGAGAAATGGTTTTAGCTTTTGCCCATTGAGTATGATGTTGGCTGTGGGTTTGTCATATATGGCTTTTATTATGTTGAGGTATGATCATTCTATTCCCACCTTGCTGAGAGTTTTTAACAAGAAAGTGTGTTGGGCCGAAACCGGTTTGGCTCAGTGGATAGAGCGTCGACCTGAGGATTCAAGGGTCCCAGGTTCGATTCTGGTCAAGGGCATGGACCTTGGTTGCGGGCACATCCCCAGTAGGGGGTGTGCAAGAGGCAGCTGATCGATGTTTCTCTCTCATCGATGTTTCTAACTCTCTATTCCTCTCTCTTCCTCTCTGTAAAAAATCAATAAAATATATTTTTTTAAAAAAAGAAAGAATGGGTGTTGGATTTTGTCAAATGCTTTTTCTGCATCAATGGATATGATTATATGGTTTTTATCTCTCAGTTTGTTTATATAACGTATCAGGTTTATTGATTTGTGGATATTGTACCATCCTTGCATCCCCGGAATAAAACCAACTTGGTAATGGTGTATTATCTTTCTAATGTAATGCTGGATTCGATTTGCTAGAGTTTTGTTCAGAATTTTGGTGTCTATGTTCATGAGGTATATTGGCCTGTAGTTCTCTTTCTTTGTATTGTCTTTATCTTGTTTTGAGATTAGGGTAATTCTAGCTTCATAGAAAGATCTTGGAAGTGATCCTTCCTCTTAAATTTTTTGGAATAGTTTGAGGAAGATAGGATTTATTTCTTCTTTGAATGTTTTTATTGTTTAAAGTATTACATATAGTAGTACAAATATCTCCTTTTTCCCCCGTATGTACCTTCCCCCAGCTTCCCCTATCCCCTGTGGTATGCCCTCATGCCACCCCCCTTCCCAGTGTCTTGAGTCCATTGCTTGTGCTTATATGCATGCATAAAAGGTTGATCTCTTTCCCCAAGTCCCCAACACTCCCCAGCCTTCCCGCTGTAATTTGACAGTCTGTTCGGTGCTTTACTGCCTCTGTATCTATTTTTTTGTTCATCAGGTTATAGTGTTCTTTATTTTCCATAAATGAGTGAGATCATATGGTATTTTTCTTTCATTGCCTGGCTTATTTCATTTAACATAATGCTCTCCAGGTCCATCCATGCTGCTGAAATTGGTAAGAATTCCTTCTTTTTTACAGCAGCATAGTATTCCATTGTGTAGATGTACCGTAGTTTGCTAATCCACTCATCTGCTGATGGGCATTTAGGCTGTTTCCAAATATTAGCTATGGTGAATTATGCTGCTATGAACATAGGGGTGCATATATCCTTTCTGACTGGTGTTTCTAGTTTCTTGGGATACATTCTTAGAAGTGGGATTACTGGATCAAATGGGAGTTCCATTTTTAGTTTTTTAAGGAAACTCCATACTGTTTTCCACAGTGGCTGCACCAGTCTGCATTCCCACCAGCAGTGCACAAGGATTCTTATTTCTACACATCCTTGCCAGCACTTGCCATTTGTTGATTTGTGGATGATTGCCATTCTGACAGGTGTGAGATGGTATCGCATTGTCGTTTTGATTTGCATCTCTCGGACTTCCCCCTTTCCTCCAGCTCCTGCTCACGTTTCTCTCTCCTGCCAGGACCACAGACCTCACCTTATCCCTGGCGAAATCTGACCTTTCCGTGAGGGAATGTAGAGCTCCTTTGAATCCGCGTGCTTGCACCACTTGGAGACCGGTGTTCTCGAGTTCACAGCTGTTCGGTGGGTTCCGTAGTTGTAGATTCCCCAGACTTTTCAGGCTTCCGATAACATCCCCTTTCCCCTTCAAGATGGCACAGTCTCTGCGTCTGAGCCAGTTGTTCCAGGAGGGAACCCAGCAACAGTGGGGGCTGCCAGGTCAGAGGAGCCCAGTCTAGCAGTCCCCCACAGTCTCCTGGAGTACAGTTATCACTCAACTCACCAACAAACACTCCCTGTGCAACCACACACTCTCCCTTTGTTTTCTCACTCACACACTATCTTGCAGTCTGCCTTCCCGTTGGCAGCCATCTTTCTCTCTCCTCCTTCTTTGAATGTTTGATAAAACTCCCCTGTGAAGCCATCTGTTCCCAAGCTTTTGTTTTTTGGAATTTTTTTATTACTGCTTCAATTTGCTCCATAGTTATTGGCCTATTTAGATATTTTGCTTCCTCCTGGTTGAGTTTTGGAAGGTCATATTTTTCTAGGAATATGTCCATTTCTTCGAGGTTGACCAATTTGTTGGAGTTGAGTTGCTCATAGTATTTTTTTTAAATTACTTTATTGATTAAGGTATCACATATTTGTCATCAAACTCCCCATTCCCATCCCAAACCCCCCCCCACACACATGCCCCCATCCCCCTGTTGTCCGTGATCACAGGTTAGGCTCATATGCAAGCACACAAGTCCTTTGGTTGATCTATCTCCCTTGTCCCCACCCTCCCCTACCTTCCCTCTGAGGTCTGACAATCTGATCAATGCTGTTCTTGTTCTTCAGTCTATGTGGTTCATCTTTTCCCCTAGATGAGTGAGCTCGTGTGATACTAGGAATACACTTATAGGAACTGAAAATGAGACAAACAATAATGGTTATGCTGAGAGGCAAATGAATCAGTCTATAGTGAGTTTCTTTCTGGGCCAACAGTTCTTTTGAGTCCCGATTTCTATGTCCAACAGTTGTTTATGTGTACATAACAGCAATGATATTTCAGTTCTGGATGGTGGACAAATGGTGATAATGCCGTTTCAACCCTCTCTGGTTTGGTCCTGGGAAATCTGCAGTGATGCACATCTGCTGACTGCTAGTATGGCAAGGCATGGTCAGCGTCTTCCATCTCTGGACTGTTTCTCTTCTGACTTCATGGTTGGAGCACTCCTGTCAATTCCTCTCTGTTGCAGGAATCCACATGGTCTCGGAGTTGTTTTCTGAAAATATACAAACATATTCTCGACCAAAAGTTAATAAAGGAATATTTTCTATAAATTTGACTTGTGATCCTTTTTCATTTTTTTGCCCAAACGATTTTCCTTTGGCTTGTTTTGACACCATGTATGTTTTACCTGGGTGTCTTGCTGTTAGCATTAAAAATGAAAGTTAATTTTCTAAAGTCAAAATTTTCTAGATGTAATTTATTTACAGGATATTTTTCCTTACATGATATTCTTCTACTATCCCCCCTTTTTTGGTTTAAATATTGGGAGGCTTTTGGAAATTTTATGCTGTAATCTTGATAGCTTTTAAATTTTACTTTTTTGCACTAAAATGTGACTGTTTTAGGTTCATTATATGTTACGCAATTTTACCATGAGATAAACTACCAATAAAAATTTTAGTTAACACTTTAGGAGCAGCATTTTTGTCCAGTACAATTGATTTTTCTAGAGTATTTGCTTATTTTGATTGGCCAATTTAAATTAGTCTGAAAACTTGACTACTATTTTACTGTCAAATTTAATACTCTAACAACCATCTTGTTTTACCCTGTAATTATTAGTGGAGAGGATTATTTGCCTTCTTGAGTAGGCCCTGAGCATTCCTGGTGCTAGGCTGGATTTAGATATCATAGACCCCAGTTCCCCGGATCATGGGTGCAAGACATCTCCATCAAGTCTTGTTGTAGTGAGAGGGCATCTGCTGTCGGCCAAGTCTCTCTTACCTGGGTCCCGATTTGAGCTGGGCATGTGAAGCTGAGCAGCCATGGGGGCAGGAGATCTCCTTCAGCAGGGGTGAGGGTTAAGGCCCCTGCAAACTTGGGGGGTGAAGGTCTGTGCCCCACCTCTGTTGACTCCCAAGTTCTCTCCTGATGGCCCCTATGTGACTGTACCTGTCTTAGGTTGTTCCTTCCCTGAGGAATCTTACCCGTCTCTGGCTAACCAGCCATCCTCCGGGGCCAAGCAGGGTGATGTGAGGTTTAGTTCTGTCTCCTTGGTCGCCTATGCCCCCGTGGCCTCCAGCACCTGCCTTGGGATCCCCTTGCCTGCAGGAAGGGTCCCAGCACTGATCACATATCTTGTGGAACCCAGGTTTCTTCTCCAAGGAGGACCAGCTCACCCCACTGGGCGAGAGACAGATCCATGGTACCAGCCATCATGAGGTTTCAACCTTGGCATGAAGAGAAGCTCAGGCAACAGCTGTGGACAATTGGATTGTGAGAAACGGGTCCCTCTTGGCCAAAAGGGCAAGAGGGGCCAATTTAGAATGTTCAGGTGCCTTCCCAGGGGGCCCTCTACACAGTGGAAGGGATTAAACCCTTTCATGTCCTTTTTAAATCGCTGCCAGACATTCAAAGAATTTGTAAGTTTGTTTGGGGTAATTGTATAATATGCTGTTGTAATTCTAAAATACCTAGAGATGTGTTACATTTGTCTTCAAGCACCAAACAGATGATTTTTTTTTTATCCCCACTGGTGTGAGGAAAGATTATAAGTAATGGGGGTAATCCAAATCTGGGAAATATTTTAATGACGGTGTAGAATAATATCATGTAAGGATATTCTTTGTTCTAGTCCATGGCAATTCCCTTTCACACTGGCTGTCTATTTCTTTTTGTATAGACAAGGTCTTAGTTACATTTTCTGCACCTCTACCGTGGGCAAGTAGTGATAGTAGTGACACCCTTTCTTTGGTGTCCACACAAGGCAGAAACCTCTCTTTAATTTTACACACAAAGGGGCATTGTTTTGATTTTGTGTCATACAAAAGGGAAGCTGGGTGGAGACCCCTGTGTATTTATACTTTCGTGCCCCACCCATGGACCTCCTGGATGACCAAGGTTTTTGGTATTATTGGTAACTACGTTAGTCAGGGGATCAGCCCACGTAAGGGGTCTTACCCATAAAGGGTCTGGAGCATAAGTCCAAAATACTTACCCTCTTGTCCCAGGTAAAATTACCATACATCTGATGATTGCTAGCATGGCTGGAAAGGCGTTCTTGTGCATTCTTGGGTTTCTGGTTACCTCACAATTTCTTCCCTGAGGTTTGACATTCTGATTGATGATTCTCTGTTTCTGGATCTATTTCCCCCGCCCCGCATCAGTTTATGTTGTTCATTATATTCCACAAATGAGTGAGATCATGTGATATTTATCTTTCTCTGCCTGGCTTATTTCACTAAGCATAATATTCTCCATCTCCATCCATATTGTTGCAAATGGTAAGAGCTCCTTCTTTTTTACCTCAGTGTAGTATTCCATTGTGTAGATGTACCACAGTTTTTTAATCCACTCATCTGCTGATGGGCATTTAGGCTGTTTCCAAATCTTAGCTATGGTGAATTGTGCTGCTATGAACATAGGGGTGCATATATCCTTTCTGATAGATGTTTCCAGTTTCTTAGGATATATTCCTAGAAGTGGGATCTCTGAGTCAAATGGGAGTTCCATTTTTAGTTTTTTGAGGAAACTCCATACTGTTCTCCACAGTGGCTGCACCAGTCTGCATTCCCACCAGCAGTGCACGAGGGTTCCTTTTTCTCCACATTCTAGCCAGCACTTGTCATTTGTTGAATTGTTGATAATGGCCATGCTGACAGGTGTGAGATGGTACCGCATTGTTGTTTTGATTTGCATCTCTCTGATGATTAGTGATTTATAGCAGGTTTTCATATGTCTCTTGGCCTTCCTTCTGTCTTCTTTCGAAAAGTATCTATTTAGTTCAGTTGCTCATTTTTTGATTGGGTTGTTTATCTTCTTTTTGTTAGCTGCATGAGTTACCTGTAAATGTTAGAGATTAAACCCTTATCATTGACATCATTGGCAAATATGTTCTCCCATGCAGTGGGCTTTCTTGTTGTTTTATTGATGGTTTCTGTTGCTGTACAAAAGCTTTTTATTTTGATGTAATCCCATTTGTTTATTTTCTCTTTAGCTTCCATTGTCCTTGGAGCAGTATCAGTGAAGAAGTTATTTTGGCATATGTCAGAGATTTTTCTGTCTGTAGATTCCTCTAGTATTTTTATGGTTTTCTGTCTTATGTTTAAGTCTTTGATCCATTTTGAGTTTATTTTTGTGTATGGTGTAAGTTGGTGGTCTAGTTTCATTTTTTTGCATATATCTGTCCAATTTTCCCAACACCATCTGTTGAAGAGACTGTCTTGACTCCATTGTATGTTCATGCCTCCTTTGTCAAATATTAATTGAGCATAACGATTTGTATCAATTTCTGGGTTCTCTATTCTATTTCATTGATCTATATGTCTGTTCTTGTGCCAATACCAGGCAGTTTTGAGAACAGTGGCTTTGTAATATAGCTTGAAATCTGGTATTGAGATCCATCCTACTTTGTTCTTCTTTCTCAAGATTGCTGTAGCTATTGGGGGTCTTTTTTTATTCCAAATGAATTTTTGGAAAGTTTGTTCTAGGTCTGTGAAGTATGCTGTTGGTATTTAATGGGAAGTGCATTGAAATTATAGATTGCTTTGGGTAGTGTGGACATTTTGAAGATGTTGATTCTACCAATCCATGAACATGGTATGTTCTTCCATCTGTTTATGTCTTCCTCTATCTCTTTTTTCAGTGTTGTGTAGTTTTCCGCGTATAGGTCTTTTACCTCCTTAGTTAAATTTATTCCTAGGCATCTTAAGTTTTTTGGTGTGATGATAAATGGGATTGCTTTTTGAGTCTCTCTTTCTGTAAGTTCATTATTGGTGTATAGAAATGCCATAGATTTCTTAGCATTTATTTTGTATCCCGCTACTCTGCCGAATTCATTTATTAAGTCTAATAATTTTTTGATGGAGTCTTCAGGGTTTACTATATACAGTATGATGTCATCTGCAAATAAGGACAGTTTTACTTCTTGTTTTCCAATTTGGATCCCTTTTATTTCTTCTTCTTGTCTGTTTGAAATGGCTAGAATTTCCAACACTATGTTGAACAGGAGTGGTGAGAGTGGGCATCCCTGTCTTGTTCCTGTTCTTAGGGCAAATGGTTTTAGTTTTTGCCCATTGAGTATGATGTTGGCTGTGGGATTGTCATGTATGGCTTTTATTATGTTGAGGTATGATCCTTCTATTCCCAGCTTGCTGAGAGTTTTCATCAAGAAAGAGTGCTGGATTTTGTCAAATGCTTTTTTTTGCATCAATTGATATGACTATATGGTTTTTATCTCTCAATTTGTTTATGTGATGTATGACGTTTATTGATTTGCGAATATTGTACCATCCTTGCATCCCAGGGATAAATCCTACTTGGTCGTGGTGTATGAGCTTTCTGATGTACTGCTGGATTCGATTTGCTAGTATTTTGTTGAGGATTTTGGCATCTATGTTCATGAGGGATATTGGCCTATAATTCTCTTTCATTGTATTATCTGTATCTGGTTTTGGTATTAGGGTGATGCTGGCTTCATAGAAGGAGCTTGAGAGTGTTCCTTCTTCTTGAATTTTCTGGAATAGTCTGAGGAGGATAGGTTTTAGCTCTTCCTTGAATGTTTTATAAAAATCCCCTGTGAAGCCGTCTGGCCCTGGGCTTTTGTTTGCTGGAAGTTTTTTGATGACTGCTTCAATTTCTTCCATAGTTTTCAGCCTATTGAGAATTTTAGTCTCTTCCTGAGTAAGTTTTGGAAGGTTGTGTTTTTCTAGGAATGTGTCCATTTCCTCCAGGTTGTCTCGTTTGTTAGAATAGAGTTGTTCATAGTATTTTAAACAATCCTTTGTATTTCTGTGGGGTCTGTTTTTATTTCACCTCTTTCATTTCTGATTTTGTTTATTTGGGTCCTCTCTCTTTGCTTCTTGGTGAGCCTGGCTAGAGATTCATCAATCTTGTTTATCCTTTCAAAGAACCAGCTCTTGGTTTTGTTGATGTTATGTATTTATTGTTTTTTTGGTCTCTATGTCATTCATTTCTGCTCTGATCTTTATTATTTCCTTTCTTCTGCTCACTGTGGGGTTTTCTTATTGCTCCCTTTCTAATTCTTTGAGTTGTTGAGTTAGATGATCTATTACCATTTTTTTCTTGTTTTTTGAGATAGGCCTTTAGAGCTATACACTTCCCTCTCAGGACTGTTTTCATTGTGTCCCATAGGATTTTCAATGTTGTGTTTTTATTGTCACTAGTCTCCAGGATATTTTAAATTTCTTCTTTGATCTCATTGATAACCCAATCATTGTTTAGTAGCATGCTATTCAGTTTCCAAGTGTTTCAATTTTTTGGAATGTTTTTATTGTAGTTTATTTCTAATATTATGCCATTGTGGTCTGAGAAAATGCTTGACATGATTTCAATCTTTTTGAATTTGGGGAGACTTTGCTTGTTACACAATATGTGGTCTATTTTTGAGAATGTCCCACGTGCACTTGAGAAGAACGTATATTCCATGGCTTTGGGGTGAAATACTCTGAAGATGTCAATTAGGTCCATCTGATCTAGTGTGTCATTTAGAATTGCTGTTTCTTTGCTGATTTTTTGTCCAGAGGATTTATACATTGATGTCAGTGGTGTATTAAAGTCCCCTACTATGATTGTATTGATGTGAATCTCTCCCTTGATATCTTCCAGGAGATTTTTTTTGTATTTGGGCACTCCTGCATTGGGTGCATAAACGTTTACCAGAGTTATATCTTCTTGCTAGATTGCTCCCTTTATTATTATGTAGTGGCCTTCCTTATCTCTTATTATGACCTTTACTTTGAGGTCTATTTTATCTGATATAAGTATCGCAACCCCAGCTTTTTTCTCATTTCCATTTGCCTGAAAAATGTTTTTCCATCCCTTCACTCTCAGTCTGTGTGAGTCTTTTGCTCTAAGGTGGGTCTCTTGTAGACAGCAAATATATGGGTCATGTTTTCTTATCCATTCAGCTACCCTATGTCTTTCGATTGGTGCATTTAATCCATTTATGTTTAATATTATTATTGATAAGTACCTGTTTGTTGACATATTTTTCCTTAGTGTGTATCTTTATTCTTGCCTTTCTCTTTCTTCTTTTTACAGCAGCCCCTTTAGCATTTCTTGCATTGCTGGCTTGGTAGTTATGAACTCTCTTAGCCCTTTTTTGTCTGTGAAGCTTCTGATTCCACCTTCAATTTTGAATGATAGCCTTGCTGGGTATAGTATTCTTGGATTCAGTCCCTTGTTTTGCATCACTTTTTATATTTCATTCCATTCCCTTCTGGCCTGGTGTGTTTCTCTTGAGAAATCATTTGATATTCTGATAGGAGATCCCTTGTAGGTAACTTTCTGTCTCTCTCTGGCAGCCTTTAAGATTCTTGCTTTGTCATTGGCATTCGTCAATTTAATTATGATGTGTCTTGATGTCGGTCTTTTGGGGTTTAACTTGTTTGGGACTCTGTAAGCTTCTTGGACTTGGATAGTTTTTTTCTTGCCAATATCAGGGAAATTTTCTGTCATTATTTCTTCCAACAGGTTTTCTAGTCCTTGCTTCTCTTCCTCTCCTTCTTTTATCCCTATTATTTGAATGTTGTTTTGTTTTTTGTCGTCCCAAAGCTCCCTTAGGTTTTCATCTTGCTTTTTAAGTCTTCTTTCCAGTTGCTGCTGTGTTTGTGTGTTTTTTCCTACTTTGTCTTCTAATTTGCTGATGCAGTCCTCAGCCTCTTCTACTCTACTCTTTAAGCCTTCCATTGTGTTCTTTATTGCAGCTATGTCGTTCTTCGTCTCTCTTTGGTTTCTTTTCATGTTGGTGACGTTTTCATTCAGCTCCTTATAGTTCTCATTGAGCTGTGTGTATTTGTCATCCATCCATTTAAACATCCTTATAACGAATACTCTGAAATCTTTCTCTGTTAAGCTGCTAGCCTCAAGTTCATTTAACTCCCTTTCTGGTGATTCCTCTTGTTCCTTTCTTTGAGAATTTCCTTTCTGTCTCCCCATGTTTTCCTGTAATGTTTTAATTGTAGTTCCAATTGTTTTGCTACCCAGGTTCTTTTGGTGATGGTGCTACTGGTATAATCTCTCAGTACTCCTGGGCTTGGTAATCTAGTGTAGTTCCCTACTTGAACTATTTGGGTTCTCTTGATGTAGGCTTGCAAGTTTGAGAGGCACAACTGCAGTGTGTAGAGGTCAGTAATTGTGGAGGGTAGTATCCCAATTTTTATGTCTTGCACCCTAAATTGAAATTACGCTTGCTCAGTGGGGACTCACAGTGGCTCCAAGGAACTGTCTGTCGGGGTGATGTGGCTCCAGGGGCCTGCACTCTGGAAAGGCGTGACTGTGTTGCCCAGAGTTCTGTAGTTGTGGGGTGGGCACACTTAGCTTCTGCTGCTGTACCTGTGGTGGATAGGCGCTTACTCCCAGTGGCGGGTCACAGGAGCACCCGTGGTAAGTTTGCCAGCGAGGCACACTGAAGCACTCTGAAGAGCTCTGGTAGTGTAACTGTGTAATAGATCCTAAAGATTTTTATTTTGGGTGGTATCTATGGCCTCAGGAAGTATTCAAAACCTATAGTGTTAATCAGAGTGGAATCCTGGTGTGGCTGGAGACTGGAGGGAGGGGTTATCTCTTAGGAGAAAATGGCAACCGGGGATCCCATGTGACTCAGCACCAGACACGCTTCCACCTCTGCTTACTCTCCCCAAGTTCCACAACTCCTCCCCTTCTCCTGCACCTCAGCCACGAGTAAGTGTCTGTACCCGAAAGGTCCTACAAATTAGGTTCAGTGGAGAAAGACGCAGGCCCCAGCGTGAAGAGGGACCACGTCTTTGCAATCTCCTCTCTTGCTGGCACTGTGTGGTTGGACAGTTAGCTCTTCAGGGCTGCCTTTGAGCTCAGATTCCAAATCAGACTCTAAGGTCTAAAATCTACTACCTCCCGCAGTCCCGTGGACCCTTTTTCTCACAGTCAGACACTTTGCTTGTCCTCAGGGACATGGCTTGGTGCCGTGTAGTTTTCCCCTGACCTTCTGGGCTTAGAGATCTGGCTGATTCTATTGCCCAGACCCTTCTTTTACCTTTTTCCTGGATATCTCTGCCCTTCCCAGCTGCAAACTGTCTCACCAGCCACTTCTCCTTCACTAATTTGGGCTGGATTCTTCTCGTTTCACCTGTTCCCTCTATTTCCTTCTGCGGGCACGGGGCCGCACGGACCACTCACTCCCTTCTCGCCACCATGTTTCCCCATTGTCGCTCATAGTATTTTTTATGATTCTTTATATTTCTGTGTTGTCTGTTGTTATTTCACCTCTTTCATTTCTGGTTTTGTTTGTTTGGGTCCTCTCTCTTTTGCTTCTTGGTGAGCCTAGCTAAAGGTTCATCAATCTTGTTTTTACTTTCAAAGCACCAGGTTTTGGATTCATTGATTATTTGTATTGTGTTTTTTTTTCATCTCTATATCATTTATTTCTGCTCTGATCTTTATTATTTCCTTCTTTCCTCTCAAACTATGATTTTCTTGTTGCTCTCTTTCCAGTTCTTCAAGTTTCAGAGTTAGATGTTTTATTACCAGTTTTTCTGTTTTTTTTTTTTTTTTTGTTTGTTTGTTTTTGAGGTAGGCCTGTAAGGCTATGAACTTTCCTCTCAGGAGTACTTTCACTGTGTCCTAACAATTTTGGATTGTTGTGTTTTCATTGTCGTTTGTTTCCAGGATATTTTTTTTATTTCTTCTTTGATCTCTTCGGTAATCCACTCATTGTTTAATAGTATGCTATTCAGCCTCAAAGTGTTTGAATTTTTGTGATTGTTTTTACTGTAGTTGATTTCTAATTTTATGCCATTGTGGTCTGAGAATATGCTTGATATGATTTCAATCCTCTTGAATTTGACTAGACTGCCTGTGTCCCAATATGTGGTCTATCTTTGAAAATGTCCCATGTGCACTTGGGAAGAATGTATATTCTGTAGTTTTGGGGTCTAATGTTCTAAAGAAGTCGATTAAGTCCATCTGATCTAGTGAGTCATTTAGGATTAAAGTTTCTTTGCTAATTTTTTGTCTTGAGGATTTATCCTGTGATGTTAATGGGGTATTAATTTCTCCTACTATGATTGTGTTGCTGTCAATCTCTTCCCTGATATCTTCCCAGAGTTTTTTTTTTTTTTTTTTTTTACATATTTGGGTGCTCCTGAATTGGGGGCATAAATGTTTACCAGAATTATATCCTCTTATTGTATTGATCCCATTAGAATTATGAAGTGTCCTTCCTTTTCTCTAGTTATGGTCTTCACTTTGAGGTCTACTTTGTCAGATATGAGTATTGCTACACCCGTTTTTTTTTCATTTCCATTTGCCTGATAGATATTTTTCCATTCCTTCACTATCAGTCTGTGTTAGTCCCTTGTTCTGAGGTGGGTCTCCTTCAGATAGCATATATATGGGTTATGTTTTCTTATCAATTCAGTCACTCAATGTCTTTTGATTGGAGCATTTAATCCATTTATGTTTAATGTTATTATAGATAGGTACTTATTTGTAGCAGTTTCTGTACTTTATGCCCATGTTCCTTCCTCCTTTTCTATTTATTCTTTTTAACATTTCTTTCAGTGCTGGCTTGGTAGTGATAAACTCCCTTAGCCTTTTTTTGTCTGCGAAGCTCCTGATTTCCCCTTCAATTTTGATTGATAGTCTTGCTGGATAGAGTATTTTTGGATTCAGACCTTTGCTTTGCATCAGTTTGTATACTTCATTTTATTTCCTTCTTACTTCATGTGTTTCATAACCTAATGTGGGATAATTTGTAGGTAACTCTCTGTCTGTCTTGCAGCCTTTAAGATTATGTATTTATTATTAACATTGCTATTGTAATTATGATGTGTTTTGGTGTGGGTCTTTTGGGAATCATATTGCATGGGACTCTCTGTACTTGTGTAACTTTTTTCTTCCCCATATCAGTGAAGTTTTCTGTCATTGTTTCTTCAAATAGATTCTCTAACCCTTGATGCTCTTCTTGTCCTTCTGGCACCCCTATTATACGTATGTTACTTCATTTCATGTTGCCCCAAAGTCCCCTTAGGCTCTCCTCCTGCTTTTTAATTTTTTTCTCCAGTTGCTGTTCAGATTTGACTTGTTCCTGTACCTTATCTTCTAACTCACTAATTCAGTCCTCTGCTACTTCTAGTCTACTGTTGAAACCTTCCATGGTGTTTTTGATTGTAGCTATATCACTTTTGATTTCTTCTTGATTTTTGCAAAGGTTGTTGGTTTTCTTGTCCATCCAGTTTATGAAATGTATGCCCATTACTCTGAATTCTTTTTCTGTCATGTTACAAGCCTCTGTTTCACTTATTTCCTTTCTTTGCCATTCCTCTCTTTCTTTCCTTTGGGGATTGTTTTGTGGTCTCTGTGCCAGTGTTGTCCTCCCCAGAGTGTTTTCGGTGGCAACAGGGTTTCGCTTTCTAAGACTGCCTGGTTATGCAGCCCCTTGGAAGACCTGCAGGATCTATCTGTCTCTAGCTCATGCACACATGCACACACACACACACACACACACACACACGTCCACACACTCCACTATCGCTCCCTCACTCTCACACACACTCTCCCTCCTTACCTTCTTGCTGGTCGCCATCTTTTCTTCAGTAGTTCATTTTTAATTTTTTGAGAAACCCTTATACATTTTTCCATAGTAGCAGCAGTGTACAAGGCTTCCAATTTCTTTTGCGTCCTTGCCAACACTTGTTTTATTTCTTTTTTGTTTCCTTACATATTTTGGAAAATATCCCTGTATTAGATATGTGATTTGCAAATATTTTCTCCCATTCTATGAGTTGTGTGACCCCAAAGCACAGAAAAAATAAGCAAAAATTGTAAGGTGGAACTACATCAATCATGTAAGTTTTTAAAATTGAAGTATAACCTATTTGTAGAAAAAAGTGTATAAACTGGAATTATTATAGAATACAACAATTCATGTAACAGTTCACACAAATAAAACATTGTTAGCATTCCAGAAGTCTCTTCTGCTTGCTTGATGTCAGTACTTACCCTCCTATCCAAAGATTACCTCTACTCCATCTTCTAGCACAATATATTAGTTTTGCCAACATTTGAACTTTATATAAGTGGAAGCATACAATAGATTCCCTTTTGTATTTTACTTCCTTTGTAAATTTTTAAAATATTATTTTTATTGTTGAGAGTATTACAGATGTTCCCATTTTCTCCCCTTTGCCCCTGTCCACCTTGCTCCCACCCCATCTCAGGCCTTTTGTCAAATTTTTAATCAATTATACATTGATGGGAATTTAAGTTGTTTTGAGTTTTTAAATATTGTGACTAATTTGCTATAAACATTCCTGTGCATGTCTTTTGATGCACTTATGTATGTGATTCATTTTGGTATTTCCTTAGCCTGAGTTCCTAAAAAATCTGAGCCTGAGAAAAAAGCTTATGTGCTATTACTTTATTAGGGAGCATATTCCCAAGGTAACTAAATCTCAGAAGAAGGGAAAATCAAAACACAAGGGTGTGTTACTGAGCTGACCACCATTTGGAGCAAACATAACTAATAGGTTATGTTGCTCAAAATTAATCTCATCTTTGAGAGGATACATGGACCATCTCAGGACAGTATGGCTGCGGGAAGAAACGGAAATTATTTATTCATTCATTCCTAGCATCTATTCACTAATATATATGCCACAGAAGGTTATTGTCCTCAAATCTGATATTGTGCATGTATAGGTGTTGGGTTGGTCTATAGCATTGTCTGTCAGCAGGGGGAGCCCTGGAGTGCAAGGCAAGGAGTATAGCATGAGCATAAGGCAAGGTGCCATCAGATTGACCCTGATAAATCCAATCCAAATTTATGTACAGCTATTGTTTTGCCTCAGCAGCAGGCAAAAAAGAAAAATTGACCAAAAGAAAGAAGACAGAAGTGGAACTACTGGATCATAATGCATGCCTTTGTTCAACTTTAATATATACAACCAACTATTTTCCAAAGTGATTGTACCAGATTACATTTTCCAGTAATTGTACCAGTAGTGTTTAAAGGCTCAACATCTTCATCAATAAGTGGTCATTGTCTTTTCATTTTAGCCATTCTGTGCAGGGTTCTCACATTCAAGTTTTAATTTACATTTCCTTGATGTCTAATGAAATTGTTCACCGTTTCATACTTCATTTGGCCATATGGATATTATATTTGATTAAGTACTTGCTCAAGTTTTTTTGTTAAGCTTTTCCACTGTGTTTTCCATTTTTAAAATATATATTTTTATTGATTTCAGAGAAGAAGGGAGAGGGAGAGAGAAATACAAACACCAATGATGAGAGAGAGATATTGGTTGGCTGTCTCCTGTATACCCCTCACTGGGGATTGAGCCTGCAACCTGGGCATGTGCCCTAACTTGGAATCGTACCATAGCCTTCTGGTTCATGGGTCGACACTCAACCACTGAGCCACACCATCCAAGTGTGTAGTCCATTTTTTACACTTAGTTGTAGCTGCTCTTTATAAGGACATATACAGTTTACCAGTTAAATGTGTTGTAACTCAATACAACTCAATAACAAAAAATAAACAATCTGATAAAAAACATGGGCAGAGGACATAAAGAGACATTTTTCCAAAGAAGACATACAGATGGCCAACAGGCATAAAAGATGCTCAACATCACTAGTCTTCAGGGATATGAAAATAAAAACTACAGTGAGATACTACCTCACACCAGTCAGAATGTCTGTTATCAAAAAGTCAACAAATTCCAAGTGTTGATGAGGATGTAGAGAAAAGGGAACCCTTGAACACTGCTAATGGGAGTGTAAGTTGATGCAACCAGTATGGAAAGTAATATGTAGATTAATCAAAAAACAAAAGTAGAACTACCATGTGATCAAGCAATTTCAGTTCTGGGTATTTATCCAAAGAAAACAAAAACATCAAAAAGATATATGAACCCTTATGTTCATTGCAACATTATTTATAACTAGAGGCCTGGTGCACAAAATTCATCTATGGGGGGCGGGGGGTGTCCCTCAGCCCAGCCTGCACCCTCTCCAATCTGGGACCTCTCGAGGGATGTCCGACTGCCCTCTCACAATCCAGGATTACTGGCTCCCAACTGCTCGCCTGCCTGTCTTCCTGATTGCCCCTAACCACTTCTGCCTGCCAGCCTGATAACCCCCTAACCACTCCCCTGCCAGCCTGATTGATGCCTAACTGCTCCCCTGCCAGCCTGTTTTCCCTGAACTGCCCTCCCCTGCAGGCCTGGGTCACCCCCAACTGCCCTTCCCTGCAGGCCAGGGTCCCTCCCCAACTTCCCCCCTCTGCCGGCCTGGGTCGTCCCCAACTGCCCTTCCCTGCAGGCCCAGTCATCCCCAACTTCCCTCCTCTGCCAGCCTGGTCACACTTAACTGCCCTCCCCTGCAGGCTTGATCGCCCCCAACTGCCCTCCCTTGCAGGCCTGGTCCCTCCCAACTGCCTTCCCCTGCTGGCCTGATCGCCCATAACTGCCCTCCCTTGCAGGCTTGGTCCCTCCCAACTGCCCTTCCCTGTTGCCCATCTTGTGGTGACCATCTTGTGTCCACATGGGGGCAGTCATCTTTGACTACATGGGGACAGCCATCTTGTGTGTTGAAGTGACAGTCATTTTGCATATTATTCTTTTATTAGATAGGATAGAGGCCTGGTGCACAGCTGGGGGCCAGCTGGTTTGCCCTGAAGGGTGTCCCAGATCAGGGTGGTGGTTCCCTTGGGGTGTGGGGCAGCCTGTGCAAGGGGCCTGTGGTGGTTTGCAGGCTGGCCATGCCCCTTGGCGACCCAAGCAGGAGGCCCTGGTATCTGGGATTTATTTATCTTCTATAATTGAAACTTTGTAGCCTTGAGTGGAGCCAAGCCTCCTGCTTGCTCTGTGGCCATAGCCATTTTTGTTGGGATTTATTTATCTTCTATAAATGAAACTTTGTAGCCTGGAATGAAGGTCTGGGCTGGCCAGGCAGGTAGAAAGCTTGGCTTCCTCCATCTCCAGGAGCAACTCAAGCCTCCTGCTCTCTCCAGATTTGTGGCTGCCGTCATTTTTGTTGGGATTTATTTATATTCTATCATTGAAACTTTGTAGCATTGAGTGGAGGCCTGGGCCTGCAAGGGCAGGCAGAAAGCTTGGCTTCCTCCATTGTCGGGGAAACCCAAGCTTCCCTCCTGCTCTCTGTGGCCGCAGCCATCTTGGTTGGGTTTATTTGCATATTCGTTCCTGATTGGCTGGTGGGCGTGGCTGGTGGCTGTAGTGGAGGTACGGTCAATTTGCATATTATTCTTTTATTAGATAGGATGGCTAGGGTATGGAAGGAACCTAAGCATCCATCGATAAATGAATAGATAAAGAAGAGGTCACACACACACACACACACACACACACACACACACACTGTAATATTACTCAGCAATAAAATGAATAAAATCTTGCCACTCGAGACAACATGGATAGACCTAGAGGGTATTATGCTAAGTGAAATAAGTCAGAGAAAGACAAATACCAAATGGTTTCACTTATATGTGGAATCTAAAACCAAAACAAACAAACAAGCAAAACAAAACAAAAACAGACTCTTAGAAACAGATTAACCTTTTGCACTCGGATGTTGAGTGTGACTCGACATGGTTAGCATCGGTAGCTAGAGATTAAAATTACTCTTTGAATGTATCAATAATTTGAAATATAAAAAAATCCAAATAAATAAGTTTGTATGAAAAGAAACTCCAGTTTTTTATTCTACTGCCACGCTTTGTAAAATCTGGGGTATTTAAAAATTAAATCCCGAGTAGAATAAAGGAATAGAGAAAAAAGCATGCGAGTGCAAAGGGTTAAATTGATGCTTGCCTGAGGGGGAAAGTGGGGGGATTGGTGAAACAGGTCAAGGGGAATACAATCAATAATGTGATAAATTTGCATAGTGACAGGTGATTATAAGACTTAGTGTGGTGATCACATTAAAGTATCTATAATAATAAAAGCATTATATGCTAATTAGACTGGACAGCCAAACTGCCTTCCGGATGATGCCGGGGCTGCGAGGGCCGAGCCCCTTGCATGAATTTCGTGCATCAGGCCTCGAGTAGAAACATAAAATTACTATATTGTACAACTAAAACTAATATAATGTACACCAAATATATTTAAATTTTAAAAAGTCATAGTTGTTTGCTAGATTCCACATATAAGTGAGATCATGTAATAGGACAAACAAAATAGATCTAGAGACATGGGAGCATGAAACAGACTGCCGAATCTCAGAGGGAAAGGGAAGTGTGGGAAGAGATTAACCAAAGAACTTATATGCATATATACATAACTCATGGACACAGACAATAGTTCAGTGAAGGCCTGGGGAGGGGGCTGGAATGAGGAGGAAGGGGTCAATGGCAGTGAAGGGACATCTGTAATCCTTTCAACAATAAGGATAAATTTTAAAAATAAAATAAAATAAGATGGTAAAAAAAGTTATAGCTGGAAACCCATTCATGACAGAATCCTGAAATGTAATAAAGTTTGTGTTTCTCAGATCCTGAGGTTGTTTGATAAGCTTTGTTTGTAAACAATTAGGTTGAACAATCAAGTACTCAATATTTAAAGTAGTACCATCAAACTTGCTTGACAATTTTTTAAATGACTGGACTATGTTGTGTGGGATATTGCTTTTAAGTTTTGGAGCACTCAAGTAGTTAACTCTATTGTTATCTGCCTTACATTAAAGATATCTGTATTAGAGATACTTACAACACTAAGGAAAGTGTTTCTAAAAAGAAACAAAAAAGAAAACCAAATATTTGAATGCAGATGACACCATTTATTGAAATCTACACTTACAAATGAAGTTCATAAAGCAAAAGGCAAATTTCATTTCAGGAAGAAATATATTCTTTTCATTATTGTGCCAAATATATATTTTAAGCAAATTAATGTGTTAGAAAAAATTAACATTTTTGCAGTGCACCTTACACATCATTGTAATGTATTGGAAATATATGCCTAATGAAGACAACACAGTGATATTTATCATCAATGAATTTTACCAGACACAAAATATTAAAAAGGTAACATGGCAGAAATATGATAAGAAAGTGGCATCAATTACAATTTACTTGAAGAGATGGAAGAAAAAGAGTAATTCAGCTTATATAACCTAAAAAGTATAAGTTTAAACATGGCATAAATACAAAACTGAAAATATTTAAGAGGAACAATATTATCCAGGAGTTGAAATTTGGTTTAAAGATATAAGAGAGGAGGAAATTAATTTCTATTTCTGTAGTACCAAACATTTCTAGTGTTTTAGTTTATAAGGTTTCTAATCATATTTATGCTTGAGTAGAGTTCTCCTTGTGAAAAAAGAAAAACTAAACTTTAGATGCGATTTTGTATATAAATTAAACACATGAAACATACAGAACCAATTAAGATTTTCAATGTATAAGTCTGGAGATTAGTTGTATTTTCTATTTTTATTCATAGTTGATTAGGACACAAAAGTCAACATTGAAAATATCTCTTCTCCAGCTTGCCAACTTAGCAGAGCAAAGTTAAGAACTACAAGTTTATATTATGAATGCAGACGAAATGATGTTGAAAGTTCAATAATGTGGGGAAATTATTCTCTTGCAAATTGCAAAATAATGCTTTTGGAGTGCTAAGAAAAATACACTGTGCTGTCAATACTGTCAATGATTAAAGAAAGTGCTAATAATAATGTCTACATTTCTCTCCAAATAACCTTGTTTCTCTGTGACTCATACATGTGTGTGTCTACACACACACACACACACACACACACACACACAATCACAGAGAAAAATCCAAAAATTCAAAATGTCCACATCATGGCATTACTCTTGGACAAATGAGCATGGAATAGAAGCAGCAGGTAGGTATATCAATCAGCAGGTACAGAAGTTAAGTTTGGTTTTATCCAGTTTTTAAAACAACCCTAATGAATGTTTGGTGAACTTTGCTACAGAAATAAAATTTATTTAGTAATTAAGATTTTAAATCATCATAACCCCTCTATAATATTCTGTATTAGAATTTTAACTTAGTAAAATATTAAAATAACTGTTGTAAGCTTTGCAAGTTTAGGATAATCTCATAGACTGAGAACCAGCAATTCTAGAGACTAGAGCTATGATAATTCAACCCCTGAATAAATAAATGCATCACATCAATCTACACCACACTTTAAAGATACAATATAGGCCAAAATACACATATCACATATACATTAAAATTTCACCTTGAATGGTACAATGCTTAAACATATTACAATAGGTACTTAACAAATGAGACAGAATTCAAAATGGCCAGCAATTAATGGTAATATACACATTTTTAAAAATGTAAATACAGCATGAGTATAAAATGGAAAGAGTTTCACAATACCAGTGTACTTTACTGTCTTCCTTTTCTTTGAAAATAAAACCAAGTCAGATGCTTCATTTTCAAAATGTGGACATTTTAAATCCATAACGAATACTTAAACCATAAGCTTTGTATCAGCTCTCACTGATTTCCTTGGAACAGTTGAGGGCTGTTATTTTTTTCCCCAATTAAAGACAGATTTGTTCTCTAATCACTGGTGATAAATGTGGCAAAAGAGAAATATGGAGTTACTTGCTTAAACATGCTGGACATAGTCACAACAAACAAACAGTTGGTCTGAGCTTTATGGGTTTAAAGGTTTGAGAAGGTGTAATGTGTAGAGGTGTTATTACCAAATTTTTACAGTAATGTGTATTTCCAAAATTAACAACACTTTTTGTTAATTTTTCTTCTTCATAGACTTTTGAATCCCTTCATGTACTGCACATGTACTAGCAATAACTCTCATTACATAGTACTGGAAGGTTTAAAGAATGAACTTTGGCCATTATAATTTTGCAACTTTAAAATCATCAAATTTGTGTGTATTTATTTTTGAATGATTAGATATGAAGGAATTATTAAAATTTGTCAATATCTTCAAGATTTGGGGGCTTTGGAGATAAATCAATTATATTAACTGTTGATATGCCAAACACAGTTTTGTATTATATTAACTATAATTTTGAATGTCACTGCATTTTAAAGTAAATTTTATTTTAAAGATAATTTTTTAAATTTTATTCTAATGTATGTATAATAGAGATTTTGGTTTCTAGATAGATATTGGTTACATCAGATAATAACATTTACTAGAGGTGAGAGTTTAAAAAGTAAAATGTTAAAATATAACTTTTTAATAGCAAAAATACGCTTTGATAAATCCAAAAAGTGCATATTTTATCTTTTTTCATTAACATATTTTACAATTTAGATTAAGAAATTGGTAGTGTATATCTATTCATGTACTCAAAGAGCATAAAATGAGTATTTCTTTAGATGAGAGGTATCTTTATAATATATGAAAGAAGAAAAAATATACAAGTCTTTTAAAAGTCATTCAAAATTTTAAAAAAATAAAGCAGAACAGATTTTCAAATCACATTTATATGTGTTTTTATAATCTTTTAAAGGCTGGCATAAACAAGTATATTTTCCCTATTAAGAATTTCTTTGGGGGATAAATGGTAATTAGGTCCCCATATTTTGACAAAATCATTTTGATTTACCAGTGTTGATATCATAAATGTTATAATTTGGGATATCTTGACATTCTGGAAAAATGCAACTATAGGGTTTTATTTTAATAGGCATCTTTACTTCATTCATAGTCCTCACATTTGTCTTTATTCTATCCTTAGTTCTGAAGGTCAAGATTGAAGGAGAGCTTAAAATTAGTGTTGGGGTGTAGTTGAAGGGTAAAGATGTGGTGATGCTTAGAATGCATGAGGTAAAAGGTGGGGTGAGGTTGGAATGAGTTTTAGGAATAGGCTGAGTGAAAGGATGATAATATGGAA
Organism: Eptesicus fuscus; assembly: GCF_027574615.1. Taxonomy (NCBI): domain Eukaryota; kingdom Metazoa; phylum Chordata; class Mammalia; order Chiroptera; family Vespertilionidae; genus Eptesicus; species Eptesicus fuscus. Next base: position 31,557,374 of record NC_072473.1, read on the forward strand.
TATGGTAGGGTGTATAAGGAGGTAGAGATCAAGGATAGGGTGTGAGCTTAGAATGAGATGGGAAAAGAAAAAAGTGGAGAATGGGGTGAGGGTAAGAGATGAAGAAGATATCCAGAATAAAGTAGGGTGCGGTAAGGGCAAGGGAAGGATTAAGTAGGGATAAGGTATGAAGGTATGAAGAAGAAGTCAAGGATGGGGTAGAGGTGGCGGGGGTGCGGGGGGCGGGAGTAAGGTGAAGGATGGATTGGAATAAAGGTTGTGATGAAGAACATGTATAAGGGGGGGAAATTAATTAGGAGGTTGAGGACAGTAAATGAGTAAATAACTTAAAAGCTTATTTGTTCATATTAATAAAAAATGACAACTTTTGAAAGAGCAAAAAAGGGAAAATATTTTCTTCAAATATTTTTAAGAAACTAGCATTTACTTTAAAAGCTACAGTTTAATTCTGGTGTTTGTGCTTCTCTTTTCTATGTCTCACTTTCCACTAGATTGTCACTCACATCAGTGAGGCTCTCTGCTCTTGAAATATGAACAAGGCACATGTACTTTATAACCTATAACCTATTAAAAGCACTTTGTTATATTTTGAATTTTCACTTCTAAAACATACTTAAAATATAATCATTAGATATGAATATCCCATGTAATTAATGAAGCCCTCTAACCAATTAATGAATTTTGGAATAAATAATGCATATTGCATATATTTTCTTCACTCTTAAACAGAGATACCATTATACATTCATCTCCTATTAGAATAATCATAAAAAAGAATTACCTTCTCTGGATTTTTTTGGGGGGTTAAATAGTTTTTCTATAGTTGCATGTTTTAATTCCATAACTCTTGAAATTTGGTTTTCTGAAATAAAATTTTCACTACTTGTATTTCTCTACTTATTCTTCAAGTCTCCATTTAATTTTTTAATTATGGACACAATTTGGTCAGAATTTAAATTTTAACATAATTTTCATCATTAGTCAAAATTCAGTTTTCTTAGGTTGTTCTTAATATAAAATATATTTTCTTTCTCAGCCAGCTCATTTTGTACACAAGGTGGTCACTCTGCTTTGTTAGTTGGACAGCAGTAATTTTCTAATGTGCTATGTCTCACTTTTGGTAAACTTCAACTTTAAATAACAGAAGGTTAATCAATATATAAGTGAACATTTCTACTTTATATGAGTTTTAAATTTATTGTTCTTATTTGGTAAAAATGAATTTGGTTTTTATGGATGTTACAAATTTTAATTATAGACAGATCATTTTAAATATTTTTTAAAAATATATTTCATAAACTGTTTAAGTTCTTTTGGTCCAAGTTTCTTGTTGTGCTTATGGATGAATGAATTCTCTACTAGGAATCCTTCAAAAATATTCAATTCAATAAGTGAGGTATTTTTTTATTATGTTGATTGAAATGTTGTCAGTTATGTGATTTGAATACCATATCTTTGTTAGTTCTTAGAGGGGTGTTTTTGTGATAGTTTTTCCCTTATCCTATTAACCATTGAAAGTATTTTTTCATTTGGTTAATTTTAAAATTTTAACCAGAGGTTAATAAAACTTTATTTACTAAAAAAAATCTTTTTTTTAATTTTTCAAGTTAAAATTGCTAAGTAATTTGTGAATTAAATATCATTTGGACTTGTCTGAATATACACTGTGCAATTTAATTTAAAAATGAAAATCAATTTGGTTTAAATATCTCATCAGGGGATTAGATGTAAAAATAATTCGTAAAGTTAGAAGAATTAATCTCTACTCACACTGAGTATGGCACACTTTATAGTTTTCTAGGGCCTTGAAAGAAAAATGTCTAGGGTTGTTAAGCTAATTATATATGTTACTATTGTTTTGTGACTTTTTTCTTGCATAGTACACTATGCAGGATAACTTTAGAGTTATTTCTCCAACTTTATGCCATCATAGATTTTAGCAAGTAATGATCTTATTTTATAGTGGATATATTTTGATATATAGAATATATATGAAAGTTAATTTAATCTTTTATTTTGGTAAGAACAAGGGAGTTAGACATGGCTTACTGTTTTCTTTCTTCAACACTACACATTTAGATTTTCAATTTAAAACTTTTAATGAAAACCTTAGATCCACTTTGTGTGAAATTTGTAATGAAATTTTCATATTCAATATATTACATCCTCTGTTCTTTACTCATTTTTCTGTAGAATTGTGATGATTACTCATTGATTCAGATAATTTACTTGACATAGATAACCCTAAGACAAGGCACAATCTTTGCAGATAAATATCTGTGTATCACTGAAAGATTTACATTGCTCAGTTCTGAACTAACAAAATTTAGCAGAGTAAAACCAATGGTAAAAGTAACTTTCTTTACATAATTGATCATTATTTTCTGAGACTATCTTCACATTTCATTTTTTACCAAACTTAGCCTCAATTTCTTAAAGTTGTACAATGAAGAAGTGGTTGGCCATTTTACATATAATTTTTATATTTAAATTTTAAGCCACTAAACACAATATCAAAAATTATAAGGATCGTAAGCATGAAGAATAACAATCACAAAGCAAGTTTTTGTTGTGGTTTTTTTTTTTGTTATTCTTAATGATGGTGTTTTATTTAGTTTTAGTAACCATCTTCAATTATATATCAGTGTTATCTATATTTGAACATAATTTTGTTTGCTGTCTTTCCTTTCCTTGATGTTCTTAGTAAATATTAGTTCTTGTAAGCCATCTCTCAGTTTTCACCTAAATGTACTATTTTTGTACTCACAAGGTGATTCCCTTTGAAGGTTAGAAATGTAAAGGTTCTGTTTCACAAAGTCAGTATTTCAATAGAGCGTATAGTGTAGGCTATCTGTTAAATGAGGTGAATTGTCATTTTGGTTTTTCTCTGTCCGGGATTGGCAGTAACTGAAGTATGGCAGCCTATATTCTTCCTATATTCTTACTTCTGTGGTTTTGCCAGCCCATACAAGATTCATGTTACTGTAGTCTGAAATAGTACCCAATCTTCTGAATTGGTAAGAAGTAGGAAAGAGAAATGTCACTACATTTCCTTTTCTTCGGAGGCCAAGGCTCTAGTTCAGTAATCACTCTGAACCAGAGGAGAGTGAAAGAGGGAGGCCAACTAGCCTCTTTACCTCCTTTCTCATAGGCCAAATGGAACATGTGAGTGGGCAAGAGTTTTCACTCAGACCACAGATTACCACCCCTTGCCCTATGTGGTAAGGCACACAACAAGGGGTTAGGTGGCATCCATCATTTAAGTTGCCCTTGTTTTTGTAAATACAACAGCTACCAAGAAAGTTGCAAATTTAAATGTACAAATTGATTAGTGACCCATATGCCCTGAAAATTTGGACAAAATTTACATTATGTATGAATATAAAGTAATGAGATTATTTACCCATGTAGTTTATAGAGTGTGTCTCATTACCATACAGTCATACCTTGTCAATCCTAAGAGATTTGTGAAATAATTTTTAATAACAATTTTCATAGATAAATATATTTGTGTGATTTGAATACTATACCAATCATTTAGGACAATGAAAAGTGGTCTTCTTTTCTCTAAGAAAGGAATCCTGTTCGGTAATTTAGTAAAAATATTTCAATATTTTCTCCCTTCTGTCTTGTATATTTTTATGCCAAACTAATTTAGTAGTTGGGAAGAATAAACTAAATTAATTTCTTAAAGAAAAATATTGTTTTAGCATGCAATATTTTAGGCATCCTGTGGTGCTGTTAGTACCCATATTATTTACATCACAATCATGTATGCTATTTACAGTTCTACAGTTGTTGTCTCCTTGTATTTTTAAGGATTCCAATAAATATTTACAATTTTGTTAGATATATGTCACAAAAAATAAATATGTATTTTTAAATACTCTTGTTAGTGAGCTTTTTTCAGAGGTCCTATCTGGACACTTCAGAGAAGTACTGCATTCAATAATCTTCTGCTTTATTTTCTGGACCCTTAACTTCAGTCAATAAATTTCTTGAACACTTACTTGAACTCTCCCAGTTAACTTAATAACTATGAGATTGCTTTCATTTGTCCATCAATGTATCCAGGGAAACCTGAAGTTTTTTAATCTATGAGATGTACGATATTATTTGGAGATTAGTTGTTATTTTGATCAATCATAAAGATAGTGTATCTCTACTAAACAGAAATTAGGCTTGATGGATTAAGCATCTTACTATTATACAACCCACCACCTTCCAAAATAAAGTATCCTACAGATTAATGAAAGGTTGCCATTCAGAATAAACTAGCAAATAGTTTAAAATCTAGTTTCAAAAATTCTGATAAGACCATCCATAATAAATGTATTTATATATTCATTTATGCTTTTTGAATTTAGGTTTCCATCTGCTATTTTGGATTACAAGATTTGATACAGCTCTGTTTTTATGTTTAATATATTGGTATGTTTATTTAATAATCAGGACTGCTTTTGTAAGGTGCCAGTTTTATAATCGGTGTTCACCTATCTTTGAGAGCTCAATAAGTGGAGAGGATACAACAGGTCTGGAAGTTCCAACATTATTCCTGGGAGTTTCAACATTAAACATTGGTATTCTAATAGCATGGCACCTGGGAACTCCACCAAGGCCTCTAGGGACTTCAAGATTACCCCTGGGAACTCCAAAATTATGCAAGGGAACTGCAGCATTATTCATGGAAACCCCAACATTAGCCATGGGAATGATAACATTATCTATGGGAACTCTAATATTGTCCCTGGGATATCTACCATTGTCTCCAGGAATTCCAAGTTTACCCCTCATTGAAGTAGCATTCTCAACGCTGGGATTGATAGAATGTTCTCCAGAAGTGGACAAAATGGCATTTTGCCAAGTCTCTTTGATGCTCTCTTTTTCATTTGTGTTTTCTAAAACAAAAATAAAATAAAAGTTGCTTTTAAATTATTGAAGATTGACTTCTGTTTTGAAAAAAAATTCTATAAATTAGAATGACACAAATTTGTCTAGATTTGATCCCAATCCAATCACTTTAACAGTTTAAAATCATATGATGATAGCACCACAATATATAACCTTGTTTGGCAAAATATCTTGATAAGCTGTTTTGGGTGTAAAAGATAGACAGTAAAAACAAAAATCTGACTAAATAGTCTCACACAATTACCAGAAATTTGGAAATAATGAAAAATATAGAAGTGGGAGAAAGGAGAGGGAGAGAGCAGATGAGAAACATTAAGTGGGAGGGGGACTGCAGCAGGATGTTAGCCAATGAGAAATTACAGTGGTGATGGCTGAAGAGTAATGTTATTTCTTTTGCAGTATGTTAAATTAATGAGATTAAGAATTAAGTGGTTACATGAAATCAGAGAGGGGGTAACCATAAGAATGGAAGTACCCCAAAACTTCAGAAATCTTGAGGAAAGGATTGGATATAATTGTGGTTCAGACAATTTTATAAATATTTCAAGGAATGAAGTGATCTCAGCTAGCTTTAGGTTATACTTGAATTTCAGCTATTGATAAATAACTTATCAAAGCACTAAATTTGTGTATGAAAAGAAACAAACTACATAATGGCCAGATTATGATTTTCCAACAAAGTATGGGCTAGATTCCAGATACTTATCTCAAACTACCTTCAGATGTTTGGAGGAGGTACTTCTAAAAAAGATTTCTGATTGATGACACCAATCTCAGGAAGTTATGGGGACAGGTTACTAACATGAGCTAGAATTAAAAATTCCTAATACTATTTTATATCCATAGTAGCATTTTTGTATATGTTTAAGTAGATATAATGATGAAAACACAAATAATGCCTTATAATTAATAGAAAACATCAATGTAGGATTTAAAAATACATTATAAACAAATTATAAAATACATTATAAATATTATTAACATTAATTTTAAGCAGTCATAGGCTATAATATTAATCATTCATTTGTTCATTAATACTTTCTAGCCACTAGAGAACTCACGTATAGGAAAAAATTATTCTTTTTTTTTCTTAATCAGCAAGGTTAGATCTATTAACCACTTCACTTTCTAATCTAAGCACCTATTATTTAGCTACTGGGTGATGGGTGTGCTAGAGGGTAAAATTTTCTGTTCTATGGGGTAAAAACTGTACTAGAGTGAGGACTTGTCATTTTCTCAAGATCATCCACCTATCTGTAAATTTTATTGTTATTGTTAATCCTCACCTAGGATATTTTTCCATTGATATTTTTAGAGAGAGTAGAATGGAAGGGGAGAGACAAAGAGAGAAATATCGATATGAGAGAGACACAACAATTGGTTGCCTCTTGCACATGTACCAACCAGAGTCGGGGATCGAGCCTGCAACTGAGGTACATGCCCTTGACAGGAATCGAACCTTGGACCCTTCAGTCCACGGGCCAGTGCTTTATCTATTGAGCCAAACCTGCTAGGGCTATAAATTATTTTATAAGAAAACAAGTATTTAAAATTTCTGATGTTAAAAAGGGGGAATAGAGGGAGCATATCTCAACATGATAAAGGCCATGTATGACAAACCTACAGCCAACATCATACTCAATGGGCAAAAACTGAAAACATTTCCCCTAAGAACAGGAATAAAACAGGTATGTCCGCTTTCACCACTCTTATTCAACATAGTGCTGGAAATCCTAGCCATAGCAATCAGACAAGAAGAAGAAGTAAAAGGCATCCAAATTGGAAAGGAGGAAGTAAAATTCTCATTATTCGCAGATGAAATGATATAGTACATAGAAAGACTCTACCAAAAAACTGCTAGATTTAATAAACGAATTCAGAAATGTAGCAGGATAGAAAATCAACACCCATAAGTAAATGGTTTTTTATACATCAATAATGAATTCTCAGAAATGGAAGCTAAAAAAACAATCCCATTTATCATTGCAACAACAACAAAAAAAAATTAAGATACTGTGGGAACCATGCCAGGTCCTCAGATAGGAGGGTCAAGGCCAATAGGAGCACACAAGCCTTCTATCAATACACCAGGAAGACCAAAGGCTTCTCTGTCCAAAGACTCTGATCCTGAGAATCCTAATCAGACCAAGATACTATGAGCAGTGCAAGGCCATAGCACTCTCACGGTACACTGTGCCCTTCAGTAGGCAATATGATTGATATAACTATTGGCACAAAACCTCCTTTGTCTAAATAGTGTAAAAGTGGGTTACTGACCAGTTAGTCAGCTGGAATGTGTGAAAAAGTCTGCTAGAGAGAGCAGCTGGGCAGAGCATAGCTAGAGAGCACTCAGAGAAGCAGAGGAGATAGTCAAAGAGAATGGAGCTCCTATGTGTGCAGGAGAGGCTAGAGGCTCAGATGGAGCTGAGAGCTGATACTGCTATGATGTAATGCAGTGAGACAGGTAGCATGCTGCTGCTCAGATACTAACTGTGGGTACAGAGACTGATGCTGCTTTATGGGAAAGATATGTATTTACTAGTCAGTGTATGGCTGCCTGCCTGTATGGACTTTGCTGTAAGGAGTTTGTCTGATGGCTATGGGGCCACTGGCTTCTGCAATATAGACTCATCTTATACACTCACAACTTCTGGCTTCTCCATCTGCCCCACTTCTGAGAATTGACCTGCTGTGTCTCTGACACTTGTTGTCAGAGGATAAAGGAGGAACTTGGACTAAGTTCCCAACAGTTAGTACAGTAGGCAGGGTTCAAGAAGGAACCTTCCCTGTGCTTGGTGCAGTTGAATGGGAGAATTTAGAAGAATACATGGACTCAAAGTCACTCAGAGCACCAAAGCTCATGCAGGGCTCTGGCTGTGCTCTGACAGATACTTAGGAATAAACTTAACCAAGGACGCAAAAGACCTATATTCAGAAAACTACAGGACGTTGAAAAAGAGATAGAAGATATAAACAAGTGGAAGAATATACCATGTTCATGTATTGGTAGAATCAACATCATTAAAATGTCCATACTACCAAGGCAATCTACAGATTCAATCCAATCCCTATTAAAACACTAACAGCATATTTCACAGATCTAGAACAAATACTCCAAAAATTTATATGGAATAAAAAAAGACCCCGAATAGCTGCAGCAATTTTGAGAAAGAAAAACAAAGTTGGAGGAATCACAATACCAGATTTCAAATTATACTACAAAGCCACTGTTCTCAAAACAGCCTGGTATTGGCACATGAACAAGCATATAGATCAATGGAACAGAACAGAGAACATAGAAATTGACCTAAGCCATTATGCTCAATTAATATTTGACAAAAGAATCAAGAGCATACAATGGAATCAAGAGAGTCTCTTCAATAAATGGTGTTGGCAAAGTTGGTCAGATACATGCAAAAAAATGAAACTAGACCACCAACTTACACCATACACAAGAAGAAACTCAAAATGGATAAAAGAATTAAATGTAAGTCATGAAACCATAAAAATCCTAGAACAAACCATAGACAACAAAATCTCAGACATCTCTCATAGCAATATGTTTGCAGATACATCTCCCAGGGCAAAGGAAACTAAGGAGAAAATAAATAAATGAGACTACATCAAAATAAAAAAGCTTCTGCACAGCTAAAGAAATGACCAAGAAAACAAAAAGAGAGCCCACTGTATGGGAGTACATATTTGGCAATGATACATCTGATATAGGGTTAATATCCAAAATATATAAAGAACTCATACAACTTAACAAAAGGAAGACAAACAATTCCATTAAAAAAAATGGGCAAAGGACCTAAATAGACATTTTTTCAAAGAGGACATACAGATGGCCAAGAAACATATGAAAAAATGCTCAAAGTTACTAATCATCCGAGAGATGCAAATCAAAACGACAATGAGGTACCATTTCACACCTGCCAGAATGGCTACCATCAACAAATCAACAAATGATAAGTGCTGAAGAGGATGTGGAGAAAAGGAAACCCTAGTACACTATTGGGGGGAATGCAGACTGGTGCAGCCATTATGGAAAACAGTATGGAGTTTCCTCAAAAAATTAAATATTGATCTGCCATTTGACCCAGTGATCCCACTTCTGGAATATACCCTAAGAAACCTGAAGCACCAATAAGAAAGAATGTAAGCACCCCTCTGTTCATAGCAGCACAATTTACAATAGCTAAGATCTGGAAACAGCCCAAGTGCCCATTAGTAGATGAGTGGATAAAAAAGCTGTGGTACATTTATACCATGGAATACTATGCAGCAGTAAAAAAAGAAGTATCTCTTACCCTTTGAGAAAGCATGGAGAGTATCATGCTAAGTGAAATAAGTCAATCAGAGAAAGACAACTATCACATGATCTCACTCATATGTGGAATCTAATTAACAAAATCAACAGATAAAGGGAGTGAATCCAGAGACATGAAAGCATGTGACAGAGTGAGGAATCTTGGAGGGAAGGAAGGGGAGGGTGGGTGGGTGGGAAATAATTAACCAAATATCTTGATTGTATATATTGCATAACCCCGGCACATAGACAATAGGGTGCTGAAGGCCTGGGGTGGGGATGGGAGGAACAGGGGCAGGCTGGAGGGTGTCAATGGGGGGAAAGGGTGACATATGTAATTCTTTCAACAATAAAGAATTATTTTTAAAAATTAAAAATAAGAAAAATAAAACTTCTGATGTTATAACAAGTCTGTGTATTTTAAGGTTTTATTTTCACATCATTATTACTAGTGTCTGATTGAATTTATACAACTTAAAGTCAGACCATAATTACCAAATACAAGGAATAAAATTGTAGGATGGTAACCAATTCTCTTAGAATAAGCTAATTTTCATGGGATAGAAATAAATAAATTTACAGGTGGTGAGTTTGAAAATAAATTTATTGATGAAAGTCTCCTTGTCTGAAAAATTATGTGTAATTTATAAAAGAAGCTATAGCAAGTTCAAAATCTTACCTCGTGTAAACAAAGTATGATCACTTGCTAAGAAGTGTTTCTCCTCTGGGTTTACTTTTAACATGGGTGCAATAAATTTTTGGCTTCTGATATCACTGTATCTTGGTGAACTATGACTGTACTGCCTCTGGAGCTTAGTACGTTGTGGCAACAATGGGAATGGGCCTTGCAAAACATGGAGATGGTGACTCCTGAGTGAAGTGGTTGCTTGATTTTCCTCCTCTAGTGGCAGCTGAAGGTAGCCAATCTCTCTCTCTTCTGCAGGAATAGTTTGGAGAATGTGGAGCCCTTCATTGTTTAGTGGTGCCTCTAAGAGTTCCTCCCAGGAACGCCGAATGATGGCTCTTTCTCTAAAAGGGTACATGCTTCTTTCTACTTCGAAGTCATCATTTCCTAGGGACGTTGCATTTTCTGGAGAATCCAGCCACAGATTTATTGGGGTTCGTGGGCGACTGTGTTCTGAGGATGGAAAATATTTATTTATTAAAGCCAGCAGGTGTATAAGGCCGGTGATTTTCAAAGTTGGAAATTCTATATCATCTAGCTCCTCATTTCCAGACACACCAGCAATAAATATTGCAGTGCCTTTTCCCCTTTCCTCTGGAATGGCAATTCCTGTAACTTCTAGGAGTTGAGATTCTGGGACCCTGGAACTTTAACTGGCATTTTCTCTAGGTGAAGAAGCCCAAGATTTTTGGTCTTATAAGGGCAGTGCTCTCTAACTCTTTGGTTAGTGGGGGTGGGGGTGGTCACCATAACCATTTGATTTATAATCCCCAAGTCCTTTTGATTGAAGTATGGTGGTCCCTCCTTTGGAAAACTGCTGTTTGAAACTACTGTTTGAACTACTCTGTCATTCTTAGACAGTCTCTTATTCTGTAGGTCAACTCTGTTATTTTTAGATAGTCTCTTATTCTGTAAAATATAACTTTGTTTTTTAGCTTGAATAATAGAAAAGATAAACTTAACTGTCTGACCTTGCAAGCTATCCATCTAATGTAAGGGGATGATACACTGATACTGATAATACTCCCATGCCAGGTGTCTGTATAGATATGATATGTACTCAAGGTTACAGGTGTTTGTTAGATATGATATGTACTCAAGATTACAAGTTGTCTGTATAGATAACTTACACAAGGACCTGAAAGATATAAAAAGAGAATGCTTCCTCCTTTGAGTGTTCAGAATTTGACAGAGGTATTCTGCTCTGAACCTGCGTGCAATAAACGACTCCTAATTAATTGGCTTGTTAAGGTGCCTTGTATCTAGCTAACTGATGGACAATACAACATGATAAATACCTTCTCGAGTGTGTTGATGGGAGACTATGGTTGGTTTCTGTTGTTTTTGTCTTTTGGCCTCTTCCTGAACTTCTTCATGGATAGGACGAAAATAGATGAACTCATCAGGAACATCTTGACTATGTCTGTGTAGGAATTTTTGACTCACAGAAACAATCTGAAAGAAAATTCAAGTTCAAAACATTACATAATACAGTAAAGAGCACATCATTCAATTGTTAAGTATTGAAAAGTAGATTATAAACTTTTTCACTATCCAAAAATAGATACAGTTCATTGCATTACATCAACACATTTAATACCCTTGTTGTATTTTTTTATACATTCTAACCTAGAGCTGTGAGGCTAGTAAAATACTACAATAGACACTATAAACACACTGAGATTCATCCAAAACCAATCCTGAAAAGAGTTATTTTTTCATTCAAGGAATAGATTATTCTAATCTGGTATTTTCCAAAGTGTATTTCCTAAAACCTTAGCCTTATGAAAGGCTCTAATACACACACACACACACACACACACACACACACACACACACACGATTTCTTGTCTAACAATTTGGAAAATGATATATATTCTGTCTTCACAATGTACAGGAGTCTATTAAAGGCTCTGAGAAGTCTTTTATATTGGTATGTAATTCACTGTATAAACCATGTATTCTATTTTCTGTATTCTGATGCATTGACATTTGGGGCCTTGTTGACTCTGAAAGGATTGTCCCTCCCAAGGTTAGCCAATTCCTAGAGATAGTAAGTAACTCACCCAAGAGCTAGACTTTCATATGCAAACCAACCTATTCAGAGGCCACATTCCAACCAAGTCCTTTATCAGGCTCTCATACTTTGGGCCAGTATCTACTTGCCCTAATCATCCCAGGGCAGGTACCAGACTACTAGAGTCAGCTCGTATGCCCCAGAGCCCACTGAAATTATACAAAGTAGTCAATTTTAAACCTGCTTACCCAGCCTAGCCTGTTTCCTTCTGTGGAAACTACAATGAAGTCTCTTTCCCATTTTCCCCCATCCCTCTGCCTCCTGACCAACCCTTGTGATTTCTTGTGTGGACTCCCAGAGGGAGGTTGCTCCCTGCCCTGAGGATCTATGAGTATAATAAACTATCTTTTCAATGGCAATCATCTCCTGATCTGTTGGCATTCTTGTACCTAAATAATAAAACTTATTAAAATAACTGGCACAGTGATGGAGGGTAGTTTCGCTTCAGTCTGAAATGATATGCCATTAGACTGTTCTTGACTTACTAACTGGTTCCACCGGACTTCCTGAGACACTATCTCTGCCTGCTGGGATGCATGTACTTGTATAACTATGGCTGTGACTGCTGTTCTTTTTGCTGTGTGTCACCATGAGTTCCCAGATTAAATACAGAATTCAAAAGCTGGGTCCTCCTCAAATTCTGGTTTGAGAGGGGTCAATTGCCTACATTCCTGGGTGCACCCCTTTATATTGACTAGCTAAGCTTGTGAAAAGCTCTTCTGGATGTAGCCAGGTGTGATTTTTCTCTGAATGCTGTGGGAAGGAGCTGATTAGTTGAGTCAACACTGACAAGTGGTGGAACAAACTGGGTTTTTTCCCCAGATATTTCTGCTTTCCCTGTTGAATAGAAGGAGAGTGCTCTTCAGAGGTGCCCACATGCTGTGAGGCATAAACAGAGTCAGTGTAACATCTACCTTAGGGACTATAGCATAAAACCACAAATAAAGGTGTTGTTCTGGATATAAACTCTTGTGTTGCTGCTTGCCTTGCTGCTATTGCAATTAGTCATCTTGATAGTGGGGAAGGGCACTTAATGAGAATAGAGCCACAGTTGTTTAATAATTTTTCACCTTATAACTATAGATAAGAAGTTTTCTTAAGACCCTGGGAAACTGGAGGATGAAACAAGGCTAAAAAAAATATAAGATGCCTCGATGGGTCCATTACTCAGAAAAGAAATACATTTTGAGAACAGACCAAGGACAGGACATGCTTTGATTTGGTTGCTGTGCCCAGACCCTGACCCGCTCCGGGAGTTTTTCTCAGGAACGCTGACTGTTCTCTGGTCTCAGGAAAGGATGCTGTTTGTAACATAATAGAAGATTAGCTACCTTGTTATCGGACTTTGAGCTCCTGAAGGCCAGACTGCAGACACTCCCCTTCCCTTTCCATGTTACACTTGCAGCTCACAGCTGCACATATCTATCTTCTCCCTCGTGTGTATATAATCAGCCAACTGATTATGTTAGGAGCAGAAATAGAATACTGGGGACTAGCTACAATTACAGGAAATATTAACCGTGCTCTTTTAACTATGAAGGTTCTTTTCTGAATAGAGAAAGCACATTTTCACCTGGCTGGGAGTTGTATGCCCTGGGACATGGGAGCTAACATCGGAATGCAGTCCATCCTCCTGTCCTGAGAACTGCCTATCATTATGGAAGCATTTACAACCTTGTGGCTGAAACAATCTAGTCTTGGAGGCACCTGCTCTTTACAACTCCCAACCCCCATTGCCTGTAATCTGGTTCCAGGGCACCCAGGGGCACTCACCCTCTTCGACCATTCCCCGCCCCCCCCCCCCCCCCGCCCAATCCGCATGACTTGTAAACTATAATGATTATCCTGTTCCCACTTTCCCATACCTGTAATTCCAACTTTCCCATGTAATCTTTGTCCTTCTACCCAATATAAATAGCTGGCTTATAGGGAGAGGCAGAATAGATTTATGTGGATGACCTGCTGCTCTCCCATACTGCCAGCATTATTTGAGTAAATGCTCATATATGATTCAACCTTATCTATGCTTAATTGGCTCAAGTAATGACAGGCAGCCCAGACCCCTTGGTTGTCTGGTTACAGCTAGAGGGGTCAGATCAGAATTTCCAGGATGACTGACTATTTTCCCTATACTGCCAGCATTACTGGAATAAACACTCATATAGGATCCAACCTTGTCTCTGCTTAATTTGGCTCAAGTAGTGGCAGGCGGCCTCGGACCCATTGTGTCCAGTTTGTCTGACCCAGTGTGGTACAAAGATACTTATCACTCTTTGAGATAAATGGCACAATGCATAATGAAAAAGGAAAGAGGGAGGGGACACTTTATCACTGTCCCACCTAAGACCCTTGAGGAGTATATAAAAAGCTTTACTGAGTACTGTTCCTTACCAGCATGCCTATGTTATTATGCTCAATACCTGAGACTCAAAAATACTGATAGTGCCACCATCACTTTCCTAGAAGTGTATCCAGACACATCAGATGTCAATTGGGATACTCTAGACTGGCCAATTAAAATGGGTTCTCAGCAATACCAGGAGTTAATCTGGTAAGCAACTAAAGGATCAAAAGAAGTTAGTTAAGGAAATAAAAGAGATAAAAATAGAGAAAAAATGACATAAATAAAAAAGAGAGAAATACAGAAATTTCATCTGCCTAGAGATAAAAGCTATTCAAAATGATTTTGTTCAAAAAAGTAATGACAAAGGATTAATAATACTTCAGATAAGGGGGGCTAACTGCACTGTCCCAAAGAGAGGCTGCTGTAGCTCTCTGGGTTCAAATCCCAACACTAGCAAGTGGACTGGGAAAACTTGAAACAAGAAACAACTGCCTAGAGGCAGGAAACTGAACCTTTTTTCTCTCCCTCCTTTTCCTGTAACCACTTAGAAGGTCTACACTATGAGTTATTTGCCAGAGACAGACGCTAAAAATTAGTTTTAGGTAACTATAAGCCCCTTCACAAAACCAAACAAAAAACCAAACCAAACCAAACCAAAACAAAAACAGAAAAAAAAAAAACCATGGTGGACGGGAATGAGGGAGAAAGTGTGAGTAAGGGAGTGAGAGAGGAGTGTGTGGACATGTGGTGTGTGTGTGTGTGTGTGTGTGTGTGTGTGTGTGTGTGTGTAAGAGGGATGGTTAGATCTCACAGAAGTCTCAGAGGCTGGCAGATCAGGTTCTCCTGGAAAGTGAGTTCCTGCTACCACTGCAAAAATTCCCCAGACTATGTGGCTCTGGCACAGAAACCACACCATCTTGAAGGGGAGAGAAGCCAGGGTTAAGATTGCAGCCTCATCACCACCCACACTGGCCTTGGACACCACCCTGGACAACGCAGTGAGCTGCAGAGTGCACACAACTCCAGCCAGAGTCACGCCACTCAGGCCACTGGCTCTGGAACCCCCGCGAAGTGAGTTGCCATGTGCGTGCAGCCTGGCCAAGTCTTACCATGCCAGCTGCAGACATTGGGACCCCTGCCTCCCAGGCCATGTGCTTCAGGAACCCAGCAGTGTGTTGCATCACCCTTCCCATGAGCTCTGGGACCCCACAGTGTGTCATTCCACCTGTAGGGCAACTAGTACAGCCTCACCCAGCCTCGAGCTCAGCAAAGGAAACGAAAAATCTGAATAGCCCTAGGGAACCCTGGGGGACTGGTTTGAGGGTCTGTTTGGTCCCAGAAACACTCCCACCTAAAGTCTGTGTAAGAAGTAGACACTTGTGTAATTAAGCCTGAAAACAGGCAGACAAACAAAGCGAGCAGATTGATCCCTCCTGCTTGCATCCAAGGCTGTGGAGACAGACACAGAGGAGTGGTGGATTGCTGGGAACTTTCAACATGGTGCTATCTAACTGGAAACTGAGAAGTGGCAGACAGAACAGTAGAGAGGGGTCTTAAACCAGGCCCCACGGAACATTAAAACTTGGCTGAAGCAAACACCACTTCACTTTTTTATTTTTATATTTTACTTAAGGGAGAAAAAATGTTTTTTCTTTCTATCTTTTTTTTAACCTTTTATTTCTTGTACTAGAGGCCCGGTGCACAAAATTCGTGCATGAGGGGTGTCCCTCAGCCTAGCCTGCACCCTCTCCAATCTGGGATTCCTCTCACAATCCAGGACTGCTGGCTCCCAACTGCTCGCTTGCCTGCCAGCCTGATCACCACCTAACCACTCCCCTGCCAGCCTGATTGACGACTAACTACTCCCCTGCTAGCCTGATTGCCCCTAACTGCCCTCCCCTGCCAGCCTGGTCACCCCCAAATTCCCTCCCCTGCAGGCCTGGTCCCTCCCAACCACCCTCCCCTGCTGGCCTGATTGCCCACAACTGCCCTCTCCTGCCAGCCATCTTGTGGTGGCCATCTTGTATCCACATGGGGGTGGCCATCTTGTGGGTTGGAGTGATGGTCAATTTGCATATTACTCTTTTATTAGATCAGATAATATTTCTTCATTCTATTTTTATATCATTATTTTATTTTATCTTAGTTTTTTCTTTTTTCCCACCCTTTTATTCCTCACTTCTCCCTTTTTCATCACATTTCTCTTCTGCTGTCCCAGCTTTAGTTTTTCTGTCTCCTTTCTTTTTACCCCTTGTTAAAAATTGATCTTCTTTATCTGCTTTAGCAATGCATTATTATTCTTGTAGTCTTTGTTGGCTTACTCATATATCTAATTTCCTGTCTCTTGCTCCCAGTCCATGTACCCTTCCTTTTTCTCTCTCTTCATTAGCCAATTTTTTTTAAATGCTTTTGGTTTTACTCTACTCTCTTGCTTGCTTCTTCTTTTAATTGCTTAATTAGTTTCACTCACTAAACTCAAGCCTATCTGCTCTCTCCTCTATTTTCCTTTTCCAAAAATAGATGAACATATTGATAGATAAATTTATTTTTTTTATATTTTTGTTTTTATTAACTTATTGATTATTTTGTTTTTTATTTTTCTTCTTATCCACTCATTCTCTTTCTACCTCCACTATACTGAACCTTGGCATTCCCCTATTCATTAAATTCCTTTACTTTACTTTCTGGATATAAGCTCTGCCTCTACAGATTCTGACCTCCCTCTTTTTCTGGGTGCTTGTTTGTTTGTTTTGTGGAGTTTTCTCCCCATATATGTATATTATTTTTCTTTTCTCTCTTACCTTTTTCCTTTTTTCAATATAATTTTTGTTCTCTCTTATCTCTCCTAATTCTCTTTTCTTTGGTGACCATTTTATTGGGGTTATCAGTGTTGTGAGTACATTCGTGTTTTTCTCATTTGTGTCGTGTTTTGTCAAGTTGTAATTTGTACTATTTTGTCAATGTAGAAGAGAGTAAGCCACATAACCAGACACCCTGAGAGGAGACTCCATCCACAAACGGGACCATAACACTCAAGACCCAACTACACCAAGAGAACACAAATATTCCAAGTAGGGCACATCCTTAGAATAACCAGCCCAGAATACCTGAGAAACTGCACTACTGGGTCCCACAAAATATCTACTATATAAGAAAAATATAAAAAAATATCTGAGTGACATAGAAGTTTCATCTAATACATAGAAACAACCACAAAGGAACAGAAAATGGGGAGACAAAGAAACAAACCCCAAATGAAGAAAAGGAGGAATCACCAGAAAAGGAAGTAAAAAAAATGGAGGCAAGCAATTTGTCAGAGAAATAATTCACAGCAATGATCATAAGGACAAAGAAAAAGATGGAAGAAAAATTCAACAACATGTGTAAGAATCAAGAGGAAATGAAGAACCAAGAAGAATTTAAGAATGACATAGCTGCAATAAAGAACCCAATAGAAAGCATCAACAGTAGATGAGAAGAAGCTAAGGACCAAATCCGCGAGGTAGAAGACAAGGTAGAAAAAAAAAAACCAAACAGAGCAGCAACTGGAAAAAAAAAATTAAAAAGCAGGAGGAGGGTGTAAGAGAGCTTTGGAATAACATGAAATGAAACAACACCCGCATAATAGGCATGGCCAGAAGGAGAGGAAATGGAGTAAAGAAACAAAACTTGTTTGAAAAAATAATAACAGAAAACTTCCCTGATATTGGGAAGAAAATCTCACACAGTCTGAGAAGCATACAGAGTACCAAACAAGATGAACCCAAAAAGACCAACACAGAGACACATCATAATTAACTTGGCAAACACCAATGACAAAGTAAGAATCTTAAAAGCTGCCAGAGAGAGACAGAAAGTTACCTATAAGGGATCTCCCATTAGGCTGTCAATTGATTTCTCAACAAAAACACATCAGGCCAGAGAAGAATGGAATGAAATATACAAAGTGAAGCAAAGCAAGGGACTGAATCCAAGAATACTATACTCAGCAAGGCTATCATTCAAAATTGAAGATGAAATCAGGAGCTTCACAGACAAAAAAGATCTAAGGGAGTTTATTACCACAAAGCTAGCAATGCAAGAAAAACTAAAGGAACTGCTGTAAAAGGCAGAAATAGGAAGGGTAGAAGTAACATAGGCATAAAGAATTAGGAAAAAAAAAAGATGGCGACAGGCAAGAAGGTAGGGAGGGAGAGTGTGTGAGAGAGTGAGGGAGCGATAGAGGAGTGTGTGGACATGTGTGTGTGTGTGTGTGAGTGAAATAGGGACAGTTAGATCTTGCAGGTCTTCCAAGGGGCTGCCAATCCGGGCAGTCTTAGACAGCAAAACCCTGCTGCCACCGCAAACACTACAGGGAGGACACCAAAGGCACAGAGACCTAGCCATCTTGAAGAACAGAACTGCTTGAGACTAGGATCCTAGCCTCGCCACCACCCAGTCTGGTCTCAGTAGCAAACCAGGATCCTATAGCCACTCTGGTAAAAGACCTGCAACCACAGCTGTAGACCCAGGGACACCAAGACTCCAGACACCCCACCTGCAGATTTCTTCGAGTCACAAAGCCAATCCCCCTCCCCCGCCGCCCCATGGCAGTGGCATAGGAACTACCAGACCCCGGCCACACAATAAGACTCTCTGCACACACACAACAGCAGCAGCTCTACCTGACTTTGAGCCTTGGTGTCGGACATGGGAAGTTTGTTTCCCGCGACCAGGCGCTGTGCACAGGCAGGGAGACTCTGCTGAATTTGAGCCTAGGTGTGCATCCTTGGGGAGATTGTTTTCTGTGACCAGATCCCACGCCCATGCAGGGCAGGGAGACAGCGCTGGATTTGAGCCTGGACTTGCAAACTCAGGGAATTTGTTTCCCACGACTAGGCTCTGGGCCCAGGCAGGGAGGACGTGCTGAATTTAAGCCAAGGTGTGCATCCTTGGGGAGATTGTTTTCTGTGACCAGATCCCGTGCCCACGCAGGGCAGGGAGACAGCGCTGAATTTGAGCCTGGGGGTGCAAACCCGGGTAGTTTGTTTCCCATGACCAGACCCGGCACCCTAGCAGAGAGGCTGCGCTGAATTTGAACTTGGATGTGCGAACTCGGGTAGTTTTTTTCCCTTGCCCAGGCTCCGCACCCAGGCAGGGAGGCTGTGCTGAATTTGAGCCTAGGTACATGACCTTGGGGAGATTGTTTTCTGCAACCAAATCCTGTGCCCACGCAGGGAGACAGCACTGAATTTGAGCCTGGGGGTGCGAACCCAGGGAGTTTGTTTCCCATGACCAGACCCTGCACCCAAGCAGGAAGACTATGCTGAATTTGAACCTGAACATGCGAACTCAGGGAGTTTGTTCCCCACAACCAGACACCCCATGCCCACACAGGGGGGCAGCGCTGATTTTGAGCCTGGGTGCATGGACAGGGGGAGTTTGTTTTCCACAGTGCACACCTACGTGACCAGACCCTACACCCACACTGAGTGGCAGTGCCACCTGACTTTGATTCAGGGCAAGCGCACACAGAAGGCTGATTTCTGCAGGGCAGGAGTGGACCTCCTGCCGACACAGTGCGACTGTGCAACCTGGTCTCCCAAGCAGATCAGGGACCCTGAATCTCGATGCAAGAGACAGTAATAAGCACCAGTGACTAGACTCTGTTTCTCATTGCATGCGCCTGGGGTCCCTGATTCCCAGTACATTCACACTAAGAGCCAGCGACTCTAATTCTTGGTGCAAGGGTACACAGGGAACCTGATTCTCGGTGTGATGTAGCACCAAGCAACAGAGACTCTGATACTTGATTCTTGGTTTGGACACAGGGAGCCTCTGACTCCTGACACGCACAAGGGGACTTTGATTTTTGGCACATGCCAGCAGGTTCTCTGTTTCAACATGACGCAAGCAAGGTCCCTGATTCTAGGTGCGCACACGAGGCCACACTAAGCGCCTGTGACTCTGACCCAGGGTGAGCGTGGCTCCCACCAACCCACACCAGCCACTCATCTTGGTGTCAGAGCTCTTTAGTGACATGTGGGGGGTGCAAAACTCCCACTGCACATGGCCCAGGATCCTGCAAATCGTCATTTGAACCTTCTGGTGATAATCAGAATGGGGAGATAACAAAACAATCCCCAGAGGAAAGAAAAGGCGGAATCGCCAAGTAAGGAAATAAGTGAAATGGAAGCATGCAACATGACAGAAAAAGAATTCAGAGTAATGGTCATACAGTTCATACACTGGATGGATGAGAAAATCAACAACCTATGCAAAAATCAGGAAGAAATGAAAAATGATATAGCTACAATCAAAAACACCATGGAAGGTTTCAACAGTACACTAGAAGAAGCAGAGGACCAAATTAGTGAGTTATAAGATAAAGTACAGAAAAAGCCCAATCTGAACAGCAACTAGAGAAAAAAAATAAAAAGCAGGCGGAAAGCCTAAGGAAGCTTTGGGACAATGCAAAACGAAATAACATACATATAATAGGGCTGCCAGAAGGAAAAGAAAAACAGCAAGGATTAGAGAATCTATTTGAAGAAATAATGACAGAAAACTTCCCTGACATGGGGAAGAAAAAAGTTACACAAGTACAGAAAGTCCCAAGCAAGATGAATCCCAAAAGACCCACATCAAAACACGCCATAATTACAATGGCAAATGTTAACAACAAAAAGAGAATCTTAAAGGCTGCAAGAGAGAGACAGAGAGTTACCTACAAAGGATCCCACATCAGATTATCAAATTATTTCTCAACAGAAACACATCAAGCTAGAAGAGAATGGAAAGAGATATACAAAGTGATGCAAAGCAAGGGACTGAATACAAGACTACTGTATCCAGCAAGACTATCAATCAAAATTGAAGGAGAAATCAGGAGCTTTGCAGACAAAAAAAAGGCTAAGGGAGTTTATCACTACCAAGCCAGCAATGCAAGAAATGCTAAAGGGAATGCTGTATAAAGAAGAAATAAAAAGGTAAAAAGGAACACAGGCGCAAAAAATAAAAATGGCCATAAACAATTACCTTTCAATAATAACTTTAAATGTAAATGGACTAAATGCCCAATCAAAAGACATGGAGTGGCTGAATGGGTAAAAAAAACATGACCCATATATATGCTGTCTACAACAAGAGACCCACTTCAGAACAAGGGACTCACACAGACTGAGAGTGAAGGGATGGAAAAATATCTTTCAGGCAAATGAAATGAAAAAAAAAAAAAAAAGCTGGGGTAGCAATACTTATATCTGACAAAATAGACCTCAAAGTGAAAGCCATAACAAAAGATAAGGAAGGTCACTTCATAATACTAAAGGGATCTATAAAACAAGAGGATATAACTCTGGTAAACATATATGAACTCAATGTAGGAGCATCCAAATACATAAATAAACTCCTGGAAGATATCAAGGAAGAGATCAACAACAATACAATCATAGTAGGGGACTTTAATACAACACAGACATCACTGGATAAATACTCTAGACAAAAATATCAGGAAAGAAGCAGCAATCCTAAATGACTCACTAGATCATAAGGATTTAATTGATATCTTCAGAACATTTCACCCCAAAGCCGTGGAATATAGGTTCTTCTCAAAGCACATGGGACATTTTCAAAAATAGACCACATATTGGGTCAAAAGCAAAGTCTTCTCAAATTCAAGAAGATTGAAATCATACTAAGCATCTTCTCAGACCACAGTGGCATAATATTAGAAATAAACTACAATAAAAACAATCCAAAACACTCAAACACTTGGAAGCTGAATAGCATGTTATTAAATATTGATTGGGTAACCAATGAGATCAAGGAAGAAATTAAAAACATCCTGGAAAGTAATGACAATAAAAACATAACAATCCAAAACCTATGGGACACAACGAAAGCAGTCCTGGGAGGGAAGTTTATAGCTCTACAGGCTTACCTCAAAAAAGAAGAAAAAATGGTAGTAAATCATCTAATGCTACAACTCAAAGAATTAGAAAGAGAGCAACAAGAAAAGTCCAGAGTGAGCAGAAGAAAGGAGATAATAAAGATTAGGGCAGAAATAAATGACATAGAGTCCAAAAAAACAATACAAAAGATAAATGAAACCATGAGCTGGATCTTTGAAAGGATAAACAAGATTGATGAACCTCTAGCCAGGCTCACCAAGAAGCAAAGATAGAGAACCCAAATAAACAAAGTCAGAAATGATAGAGGCGAAATAACAACAGACCCCACAGAAATACAAAGATTGTTAAAAAATACTATGAACAACTCTATTTCAACAAACTAGATAACCTGGAGGAAAAGGCCATATTACTAGAAAAATATAACCTTCCAAAACTGAATCAGAAAGATTCTGAAAATCTCAATAGGCCTATAACTATGGAATAAATTGAAGCAGTCATAAAAAAGCTCCCAGCAAACAAAAGCACAGGGCCAGACGGCTCCACAGGGGAGTTATACCAAACATTCAAGGAACAACTAAAACCTATCCTCCTCAGACTATTCCAAAAAATTCAAGAGGAAGGAACACTTCCAAGCTCATTCTATGAAGCCAACATTACCCTAATAAAAAAACCAGATAAAGACAACACAATGAAAGAGAATTACAGGCCAATATCCCTCTTGAACATAGATGCCAAAATCCTCAAGAAAATTCTAACAAATCAGATCCAGCAGTACATCAGAAAGATCATACACCATGACCAAGCAGGATTTATCCCGGGGATGCAAGGATGGCACAATATCTGCAAATCAATAAATGTGATACATCACATAAACAAATTGAGGGATAAAAGTCACATAGTCATATCAATTGATGCAGAAAAAGCATTTGACAAAATCCAACACCCTTTCTTGGTAAAAACTCTCAGCAAGGTGGGAATAGAAGGATCATACTTCAACATCATAAAAGCCATATATGATAAACCCACAGCCAACATCATACTCAATGGACAATAACTAAAACCATTTCCCCTAAGAACAGGAACAAGACACGGATGTCCACTCTCACCACTCCTGTTCGATATAGTACTTGAAGTACTAGCCATTGCTATCAGACAAGAAGAAGAAATAAAAAACATCCAAATTGTAAAAGAAGTAAAACTGTGCTTATTTGCAGATTACATGATACTGTACATAGAAAACCCTAAAAACTCCATCAAAAAATTATTAGACTTAATAAATGAATTTGGAAAGTTAGCAGGATACAAAATTAACCCCAAGAAATCTATGGCATTTCTATACACCAATAGTGAACTTACAGAAAGAGAGACTAAAAAAGCAATCACATTTACTATTGCACCAAAAAAAAAAAATTAAGATACCTAGGAATAAACTTAACTAAGGAGGTAAAAAACCTATACGCAAAAAACTACAGGATACTGAAAAAAGAGATAGAGCAAGACATAAACAGATGGAAGAACATACCATGCTCATGGATTGGTAGAATCAACATCATAAAAATGTCCATACTACCCAAAGCAATCTATAGATTCAATGCACTCCCCATTAAAATACCAACTCCATATTTCACAGACCTAGAAAGAACTCTCCACAAATTCATCTGGAATAAAAAAAGACCCTGAATAGCTGCAGCAATCCTGAGAAAGAAGAACAAAGTAGGTGGGATCTCAATATCAGATATCAAGCTGTATTACAAAGCCACTGTTCTCAAAAAAGCCTGGTATTGGAAAAAAACCCCAAAAAAACAGATCAATGTAATAGAATAGAGATCCCAGAAATTGACCCAAACCACCATGCCCAATTAATATTTGACAAAGGAGGCATGAACATACAATGGAGTCAAGACAGTCTCTTCAATAAATGGTGTTGGGAAAATTGGACAGATACATGCAAAACAATGAAACTAGACTACCAACTTACACCATACACAAAAATAAACTCAAAATGGATAAAGGACTTAAACATAAGATGGGAAACCATAAAAATACTAGAGGAATCCACAGGCAGTAAATCTCAGACATATGCTGAAGGAACTTCTTCACTCATACTGCTCCTGGGGCAATGGAAAATAAAGAGAAAATAAACAAATGGGACTACATCAAAATAAAAAGCTTTTGTACAGCAAAAGAAACCATCAACAAAACAACAAGAAAGC
The DNA here is from genome assembly GCF_027574615.1 of Eptesicus fuscus. Taxonomy (NCBI): domain Eukaryota; kingdom Metazoa; phylum Chordata; class Mammalia; order Chiroptera; family Vespertilionidae; genus Eptesicus; species Eptesicus fuscus. The sequence goes on from NC_072473.1 coordinate 31,581,805, forward strand.
CCACTACATGGGAGAACATATTTGCCAATGTTATCACTGATAAGGGTTTAATCTCCAACATTTACAGGGAACTCATACAACTTAACAAAAGGAAGATAAACAATGCAATCAAAAAATGGGCAATGGACCTAAATAGAAACTTTTCGAAAGAAGACAGAAGGAAGGCCAAGAAACATATGAAAACATGCTGAAAGTCACTAATTGTCCCAGAGATGCAAATGAAAATGACAATGCAGTACCATCTCATACCTGTCAGAATGGCTACCATCAACAAATCAATAAACGACAAGTGTTTGCGAGGATGTGGAGAAAAAGGAACCCTCGTGCACTCCTGGTGGGAATGCAGATTGGTGCAGCTACTGTGGAGAATAGTATGGAGTTTCCTCAAAAAACTAAAAATGGAACTCCCATTTGACCCACTAATTCCACTTCTAGGAATATATCCCAAGAAATCAGAAAAACCAATAAGAAAGGATATATGCACCCCTATGTTCATAGCAGCACAATTTACCATAGCTAAGATTTGGAAACAGCCTAAATGCCCATCAGAAGATGAGTGGATTAAAAAACTGTGGTACATCTACACAATGGAATACTATGCTGGGCTAAGAGAGAAGGAATTCCTACCATTTGCAACAACATGGATGGAATTGGAGAGCATTTTGCTAAGTGAGATAAGTCAGTAAGAGAAAGATAAATATCATGTGATCTCACTCATCTATGGAAAATAATGAACAACATAAACTGATGAACAAAAACAGATCCAGAGACAGGGAAGTATCAATCAGACTGTCAAACCTCAGAGGGAAGGTAGGGGAGGGTGGGGGTATGGGGAAGAGATCAACCAAAGGACTTGTATGCAAATTTATAAGCCTAACCAGTAGACACAGACAACAGGGGTATGAGGGCATGAGTGGGGGGCATTTGGGAAAGTAATGGAGGAATTAGGACAGATATGTAATATCTTAATCAATAAAGAAATTAAAATGGCGTAAACAAGTATCTATCCTATATAATAAAGAGATAATATGCAAATTGACCCTCACACCTCACAAGATGCCTGCCTACGACCAGCCCGGTAGGGGGCTTATTGAGGGACGACCAAATGACTGAACAAGCATGCTGCCTGGGGCAACCAGGCTGGCAAGGGGGTTAGTGAGGCACTACCAAATGATTGAACAAGCAGGCTGTGTGGGGCGACCAGGTCGGTAGAGGGGTCAGTGAGGGATGACAAATGACTGAACAGCAGGCTGCGTGGGGCAACCAAGCCAGCAGGGGGGGCAGTTGGGGGTGACCAGGCTGGCAGAGAGGGTCAGTTGGGGGCGACCAGGTCAGCAGAGGGGCAGTAAGAGGAAACTAGTCTGGCGGGGGGGGGGGGGCAGGTAGGGGTGACCAGGTTGGCAGGGGGGTGCAGTTGGGGGTGACCACGCCTGCAGGGAGGTCAGTTAGGGATGACCAAATGACTGAACAGCATGCTGCGTGGGGCAACCAGGCCAGCAGGGGGGTCAGGGAGGGATGACCAAACGACTAAACAGCAGGCTGCATGGGGTGACCAGGCCTGGAGGAGGGGTCAGTTGGGGGCAACCAGACCAGCAAGGGGGGGGGCAGTTAGGGGCGACCAGGTCAGCAGAGGGAGGCAGTTGGGGGTGACCAGGCCAGTGGGGGAGGCAGTAAGAGGCAATCAGGCTGGCGGGGGTGGCATGTAGGGGTGACCAGGCAAGCAGGGGGGTGCAGGTGGGGGCGATTAGGCAGGCAGGGGGGCAGTGAGGGGTGACTAGGCCAGAAGGAGGGGCAGTCGGGGGCAACCAGACCAGCAGGGGGGGCAGTAAGGGGTGACCAGGTCAGCTGGAGGGGGCAGTTAGGCGCGACCAGGCTGGCAGGGAGGGGTAGTTGGGGATGACCTGGTTGGCAGCAGGGGCAGTTAGGGGTGACCAGGCTGGTAGGGAAACAGTTATGGATGATCAGATCAGCACGCAGAGGCAGTGAAGGGCTGTCCAGGATTGTGAGAGGGATGTCCAATCGACCGGCAGACAGACATCTCCCAAGGGGTCCTGGATTGGAGAGGGTGCAGGCTGGGCTGAGGAAAACCACCCGCATGCACAATTTTCATGCACCAGGCCTCTAGTCAATAATAACCTTAAATATAAATGGATTAAATGCTGCAATCAAAAGACAGAGCCTAGATGAATGGATGAGAAAACATGACCCATATGTTTTCTGTCTATAAGAGACTCACCTCAGAACAAAGGACTCACACAGACTGATAGTGAAGGGATGGAAAAAAATATTTCAGGCAAATGGAAATGAAAAAAAGCTGGGGTAGCAATACATATATTTGACAAATTAAACCTCAAAGTGAAGGCCATAACAAGAGATAAGGAGGGCCATTTAATAATAATAAAGGGAGCAATTCAACATGAGGATTTAACTCAGGTAAACATATATGGACTCAATATAGGAACACCTGAATATGTAAAAAAAAAAAACTTCTAAAAGATATCAAGGGTGAGATTGACAGCTATACAATTATATTAGTAGCATTTAATACCCCATTGACACCACTGGAGAAATCCCCTAAACAAAAAATCAGCAAAGAAATACCAATCCTAAATGACTCACTAGATCAGAGGGACTTAATTGACATCTTCAGAACATTTCACCCCAAACTTTCAGAAAATACATTCTTCTCAGGTACACATGGGTCATTTTCAAAGGTAGACTACATATTGGGAAACAGGAAAAGTCTCTTCAAATTCAAGAAGATAGAATAATATCAAGCATTTTCTAAGATGAAAATAGCATAAAATTAGAAATCTACTACAATAAAAACAGTGAAAAAAATTCAACACTTGGAGGCTAAATGGCATGCTATTAAACAATGATCGGGTTACCAAAGAGATCAAAGAAGAAATAAAGAGCATTCTGGTAACAAATGACAATGAAAAAACAACAATCCAAAATCTATGGGATACAGTGAAAGCACTCCTGAGAGGGAAGTTCCTAGCTCTGCAGGCCTACATCAAAAAACAAGAAAAAATGGTAATAAACAATCTAACCCCACAAGTTAAAGAATTAGAAAGAGAGCAACAAGAAAACTCAGTGTAAACAGAAGGAAGGAAATAATAAAGATTAGAGCAGAAATAAATGACATAGAGACCAAAAAAACAATACAAAGTTCAATAAAACCAAGAGCTGGCTCTTTGAAAGGATAAGCAAGATTGATGAACCACTAGCCAGGCTCACCAAGAAGCAAAGAGAGAGGACCCAAATAAACAAAATCAGAAATGAAAGTGGTGAGGTAACAACAGTCCTCCACAGAAATACAAAATATTTTTCAAAAATACTACAAACTCCTTTACTCTAACAAACTGGACAGTCTATATCAAATGGACATATTCTTAGAAAAATACAAGCTTCCAAAACTCAATCAGGAAGAATAGGCCCATAACTACTGACAAAATTGAAGCGGTAATAAAAAATCTTCCAGCAAACAAAAGCCCTGGTCCTGACAGCTTTACAGGGGAGTTTTACCAAACATTCAAGGAACAACTAAAACCTATCCTCCTCAGACTATTCAAAAAAAAATTCAAGAGGAAGGCATACTTCCAAGCTCTTTCTATGAAGTCAGGATTACCTTAATTAAAAAACCAGATAAAGACAGTACAAAGAAAGAGAATTGCAGGCCAATATCCCTGATGAACATAGATGCTAAAATCCTCAACAAAATTCTAGTGAATCAGATCCAGCATTACACTAGAAAAATCATACATCATTACCAAGTGGGATTTAATCCAGGGATTCAAGGATGGTATAATATCTGCAAATGCATAAATGTGATACATCTCATAAACAAATTGAGAGAGAAAAATCACATAATCATATCAATTGATGCAGAAAAAGCATTTGACAAAATCCAACACCCTTTCTTGATAAAAACTTTCAACAAAGTGGGAATAGAGGGATCGTACCTCAACGTAATAAAAGCCTTATATGACAAACCTACAGCCAACATCATACTCAACGGGCAAAAACTAAAACCATTTCCCCTAAGAACAGGAACAAGACAGGGATGCCCACTCTTTCCAATCCTGTTCAATATAGTACTGGAAGTGCTAGCCATGGCAATTAGACAAGAAGATGAAATAAAAGGCATCCAAATTTGAAAAGAAGAAGTAAAACTGCCATTATTCGCAGATGACATGATATTGTACAAAGAAAACCCTAAAGACTCCTTAAAAAAAACAAACTAAAAGATTTAATAAGTGAATTTGGCAATGTGGCATGATACAAATTAACACACAGAAATCTTTGGCTTTTTTATACACCAATAGTTAACTCACATAAAAGTTAACAAACAAAAATTCCATTTACCATTGCACCAAATAATTCAGATACATAGGAATATAACTTAGGAGGTAAAAGACCTGTACTCATAAATCTACAGCATATTGAAAAAAAGAGAGATAGAAGAAGACATAAACAAATGTAAGAATATACCATGTTCATGGTTTGGTAGAATCAACATCATTAAAATGTCCATACTACTCAAAGCAATCTAAAGATTTAATGTGATTCCCATTAAAATACCAATGGCATTTTTCACAGATCCGGAACAAACTCTCCAAAAACTCATCTGGAATAAAAAAAGACCCTGAAGAGCTGCAGCAATCTTGAGAAAGAAGAACAAAGTTGGAGCGATAACAATACCAGATATCAAGCTGTATTGCAAAGCCACTGTTCTCAAAACTGCGTGGTACTGGCACAAGAATAGACATATACTGGTAGACCAATGGAACAGAACAGAGAACCCAGAAATCGACCCAAGTCTTTATGCTCAAATAATATTTGACAAAGGAGGCAAGAGCGTACAATGGAGTCAAGACAGTCTCTTAAAAAATGGTGCTGGAAAAATTGGACAGATGCATGCAAAAAAAAAAAAAAAAGAAAGTAGACCAACAACTTATACCATACACAAAAATAAATCAAAATGGAGAAAGAACTTAAACGTAAGATGGGAAACCATAAAAATCTTAGAAGAATCCATTGGCAGCAAAATATCTGACTTATGTCATAGCAATATATTTACCAATACAGCTCCTAGGGCAATGGAAACTAAGGAGAAAATAAACAAATAGGACTACATCAAAATAAAAACTTCTGCACAGCAAAAGAAACCATTAACAAAACAACAAAAAAGCCCACTGTATGGGAGAACATATTTGCCAATGTTATATCCAATAAGGGCCTAATTTCCAAAATTTATAGGGAACTCATACATCTTAACACAAGGAAGGTAAACGATGCCTTGCCATACTAGCAGTCAGCAGATATGCGTCACTGCAGATTGCCCAGGACCAAACCAGAGAGGGTCAGACCTGCAATACCACCATTTGTCCACCATCCAGAACTGAAATATCATTGCTGTTATGAACACATTAACAACTGTTGGACATAGAAACCGGGACTCAAAAGAACTGTTGGCCCAGAAAGAAACTCACTACAGACTGATTCATTTGCCTCTCAGCATAACCATTATTGCTTGTCTCATTTTCAGTTCCTATAAGTGTATTCCTAGTATCACATGAGCTCATTCATCTAGGGGAAAAGATGTACAACATAGACTGAAGAACAAGAACAGCATCCATCAGACTGTCAGACCTCAGAGGGAAAGTAGGGGAGGGTGGGGACAAGGGAGATAGATCAACCAAAGGACTTGTGTGCTTGCATATGAGCCTAACCAATGATCACGGACAACAGGGGGAGGGGGGCTTGTGTGTGGGGGGGATTGGGAAGGGAACGGGGGGAGGGGGTTGAGGACAAATATGTGATACCTTAATCAATAAAGTAATTTAAAAAAAATAAATAGAAGCCAACAAAAAAAAAATAGGCAAAGGAGTTAAATAGACACATTTTGAAAGTGGACACTCAGAAAGCCACTAGGCATATGAAAACATGCTCAAAGTCACTAATCATCTGAGAGATGCAAATCAAAACGACAATGAGGTGGCATCTCACACCTGTCAGAATGGCTATCATCAACAAATCAACAAACAACCTGTGCTTGTGAGGATGTGGAGAAAAAGGAACTCTCATGCACTACTGGTGGGAATGCAGATTGGTGCAGCCACTGTGGAGAACAGTATGGAGTTTCCTCACAAAACTAAAAATGGAACTCCCATTTGGGACAATAATCCACTTCTAGAAATATATCCCAAGAAATCAGAAACACCATTCAGAAAGAACATATGCACCCCTATGTTCATAGTAGCACAATTCACCATAGCTAAGGTTTGGAAACAGCCTAAGTGCCCATCAGCAGATGAGTGGATTAAAAATTGTGGTACATCTATGCAAAGGAATACTATGTTCTTGTACAAAGGAAAGAACTCTTACCATTCACAACCGCATGGATGGACATGGAGAGCATTATGCTATGCGAAATAAGCCAGTTGGAGAAAGATAAATATCACATGATCTCACTCATTTGTGGAATATAATGAACAACATAAACTGATGAACAAAAATAGATCTAGAGATAGGGAAGCATTGATCAGACCATTAAACTTTAGAGGGAAGGCAGGGAAGGTGGATGTGGTAAGAGACCAACCAAAGGACTTGTATGCATGCATATAAGCATAACCAATGGATAGAGACACTGGAGCAGTGAGGGCATGTTTTGGGGAAGAGGGGTGCCCGGGGAGAGGTCAATGGGGGAAAAAGGAGTCATATGTAATACTATAGGTAATTTTTTTTTTCTTATTGTTTAAGGTATTACAAACAGTAGTACATATGTCTCTTTTTTTCCCCATTGACTTTTCCTGTGCCCCGGCCTCCCCTACCCCTGGCCAACAAAGAATTAAACAAACAATCAAAACATTTCCCTTAAGATCAGGAACAAGACAGGGATGCCTGCTTTCAATACTCTTTTTTTTTAATCTTTATTTTTGAGACTTTCCCAATGTCCCCCCCCCATTGCCTCCCTCCACCCGGTTTCCACCCCAACCCAGTCCTTTACCAACCTAGTGTCTGTGTCCTTAGATAATGTGTATATGGATATAAGATCTTTGTTTAATCTCTTCCTGCCCCTCCCACTCCCCTTCTCTCTGATAATGGTTAGTCTGTTCCATTTCCATGCCTATTGTTTATTTTATTCACCAGTTTATTCTGTTCATTACATTTCTTATTCATTTATTTTTAGATCCAGTTGTTGATATATATATATGTATTTATTGCCATTTGTTGTTCATATTTTTGTTTTTTTCTCTTCTTCTTCCTCTTCCTAAAGAATACCCTTCAGCTGAAACTGGTTTGGCTCAGTGGATAGAGCGTCGGCCTGCGGACTCAAGGGTCCCTGGTTCAATTCCGGTCAAGGGCATGTACCTTGGTTGCAGGCACATCCCCAGTAGGGGGTGTGCAAGAGGCAGCTGATCGATGTTTCTCTCTCATCGATGTTTCTAACTCTCTATCCCTCTCTCTTCCTCTCTTAAAAAAAACAAAAACAAACAAACAAACAAACAAACAAACAAAAAGAATACCCTTCAACTTTTCATATAATACAGGTTTGGTGGTCATGAATGTTAGCTTTTTCTTCTCTGTGAAACTCTTTATCTGATCTTCAATTCTAAATGATAGCCTTGCTGAGTAGAGAAATATTGGTTGTAGGTCCCTGTTATTCATCACTTTGAATATTCCTTGGCACTCCCTTCTGACTTCATAGTTTCTGTTGAGAAGTCAGCTGACAGTCATATGGGCATTCCCTTGTAGGTAACTAACTGCCTTTCTCTTGCTGCTTTTAAGATTCTCTCTTTGTCTTTAGCCCTTGGTATTTTAATTATGATGTGTCTTGGTGTAGTCTTCTTTGGGTTCCTCTTGTTTGGGACTCTCTGTGCTTCCTGGACTTGTATGTCTATTTCTTTCACCAGGTAGGGGAAGTTTTCTGTCATTATTTCTTCAAATAGGTTTTCAATATCTTGCTTTCTCTCTTCTTCTGGCATGCCCATAATACCAATGTTGGTATACTTGAAGTTGTCCCAGAGGTTCCTTACACTATCTTCAAATTTTTGGATTCTTATTTCTTTTTGCTCTTCTGCTTGGGTGTTTTTTGCTTCCTCATATTTCAAATCATTAATTTGATTTTCAGAATCCTCTACTCTACTGTTGAATCCTTGTATATTATTCTTTATTTTAGTCAGTGTATGCTTAATTTCTGACTGGTCCTTTTCCATGTGTTTGGCATTCTCACTAAGATCCTTGACAGTCATTAAGTCCATTGGAGGTTTCTAGAAGATTCTTGAGTAACATAACTGTGGTTTTGAACTCTATATCCAGTAGTTTGCTTTCTTCCATTTCTTTCATTTGTGACATGTGTCCTTGTCTCCACATTGTGGCTGCTTCCCTGTGTTTGTTTCTATGTATTGGGTAGAGCTGCTATGTCTCCTTGAGTTGATAGAGTGGCCTTGTTTAGTAGGTGTCCTATAGGGTCCAGTGCCTCAGCCTCCCCTGTCACCTCAGGTGGACACTCTAGGTGTAGTCCTTTGTGGGCTGTGAGCACAGTGTCGTTGTAGTTGAGATTTTATTGCTTTTGGTGTCACTGGAAGGAATTGACCTCAAGGCCAGTTTGCTGTGAGGACCATCTGTGACTACAGTAGGAGAGCTTCTATGCAGGAGACAGCCCTATGGAGCAGGGTTCGCTTCAGTGGGGCTTTGGTGGTAGCTCAGTCTGCCTCTTGAGTGTGTAATTTATGTATGTGTAGAGTTGTAATCTTATAGGGTCTGACACTGACACTAGGTACACTGGCTCTTGGGTCTCTAGGGAGTTGCAAAGTCAGTCACTGCCTGGGGACACCCAGCAGGAGTTATACAAAGATCTGCAGATTCCTCCTCTTTGTATCAGGTTTGGAAGTGCCCAGATGAGGCCGAGCTATGAAGCGAGGCAGGCTGATGCTGGTGCCAGGTCTTGGGCTTTTTATTGATGGGGCTCCCTGACCCAGCTGCAGCTTGTTTGAGATTTTCAAGGACAGGACATTCATGCACAAAAGCTGCTGCAGGCTGCTTGGGTGGGTTGTAAATTGGATGAGGCGGGGTCTTAAGGAATCACTAGGGAAGAGCAAACAAAAATGGCTGCCAGTCAGCCTTGCAACCTGAGAGGTCCTGGCACGGGAACAATGATCCCTGCATGCACCTCCATTTGGGAGAAAGCCCTCAACAAGTTCCTGCCCTGATGCCAGAGAAATGTGTCCCCCAGAGCCTTGCCCTTGTGCTGGAGCTCAGAGGAAGCGGGTCCTTGTAAGTTCAATTCTTGGTGCTGATGTTTTAAGAGGAATAGCTGGTTCTCCAGCAGCCTCTGTATCACTGAGCTCCAATCTGCACTGGTTTTTACAACCTGTAGTTACTATAAATAAACAAACAACAAGTTCTGGCAAGAATGTGGAGCAAAAGGAACCCTTGTGCACTGTTGGTGGTTTTGCAGACACTATGGAAAACCATATGTATTTTCCTCAAAAAATTAAAAATGGAACTTCCTTTTGATCTAGTACACTCAATTCTCACTATATATCTTAAGAATCCTTAAATCAATCAGAGAGAATACATGCACCCCTATGTTCATAGCAACATTTTTACAATAGTGCAGATATAGAAATAGCCTGAATGCCCATCAGTAGATGAATGGATAATAAAGCTCTGGTCCATTTACACAATGGAATACTACAAGGTGGTAAAAAATAGGAAATCTTAGCCTTCAAGACAGCAAGTATGGATCTGGAGATTATTATGCTAAGCAAAATAAGCCAGTCAGAGAAAGACAAATACCATATAATCCCCTCACTAATATGTAGAATCTAATAAACAAAATAAACTGACAAACAAAATAGAACTAGATGCATGGATACATGGAACAGATTGACATATGTCAGATGGGAGGGTGGTGGCGGGATTGGAGAAAGAAAGGTAAATTGATTACTTAAAGAAAACATATGCATACCCAGTAGACACAGACAATAATGTGGTGAGAACCAAGGTGAGGGGGTGGGGGCTGGGTGGAGGTGGGCAAAGGGGTGGGAGAATGGGAGACATCTGCAATAGTGTCAGCAATATGAAATTTCAATAAAAAAGAATATCTAGAAAAAAATAAAATGTAATAGTTTTTAAGATTAAATGCAATATTAGGTACAAAATCTAGTACAAGGCTGTTTAATAGTGAGAAACTCAAAACTCAAAGGTTTTTAAGATCAGGTTTAATGCAAAGGTTTCCCCTCTCACCACTCATTTTCACCATCATACTGGAAGTTCAAGCTAAGGACTAAGACAAGAAAAGAAATAATATGTATTCAGATTGGCAACAAAGAAATCAAACTGTCTTTGTTCACAGATGACATGATAATCCATGTAGAAAATCTAAAAGTATTGACAAAAAAAAAAAACCCTCTTGGAACTAATCAATTCTGATAAGGTTGTAGGACACAGTTAATACACAAATGTCAACCACATTCCTGTAAACCAGCAATGAATAATCAGAATTTGAAATGAAAAACATTAGGTTTACCCCTCTTACAGTTCAGGAGCCCTCAGGGGTGGGAAGTGACCTGGCTATCAGGGGAAGGCGATGCCCCCATAACACCTCTGCTGCTGCCACTGCCGGCAGTGCAAGCCTCAGCTGGCCCTGGTTATCTGAGCCTTGGGAGGCCCTGGGTGGCTGGGCAGCAACCATCTGAGGCTTGCCTGCACCTCGGACTGGCCCTGTGCAACTGGGGGGCTGAGAGGACTGGGGGACTCTGGAGGCAGGCACGTAGGGGACACTGGAGGCTAGACCTGCCTGGGGGCAGACCTGGCCATGTTGCATGCCTGCCACCCCAGCGGGGCTGAGGGAACTGGGCACTGCCATGTTGTGGCTGTGGGTGCTGCCATCTTTGTGAGGGTATGATGCTCAATTAGCATATTCCCTCTTTATTAGATAGGATATTAGTACCCCATATAAAAGAAATACTTAGGTATGAACCTTGCAAAATATATACAGGATTTGTATAAGAAAAATTATAAAGCTCTGAGGAATAAATGGAGGGATATTTCATGTTTATAGATAAGAGGACTCAATAGTGTCAAGATTTCATTTATGCCCAACTTGTTATGTAGAATTCAATGCAAGTCTACTTTCCTCCCTCCAATCCCAGCAAGTTTTGCCTGTATCAACAAACTTATTCTGAAGTTTGTAGAGTCAAAAGACCCAGAACATCCAACACAATATAGAAAGAGAAGAACAAAATTAAAATACTGACACTACCTCATTTTAAGACTTACTTTATAAAGGTACTAGAGTCCTGGTGCACAAATTCGTGCACCAGTAGGGTCCCTCGGCCTGGCCTGTGGGATCAGGCTGAAACTGGCTCTCTGACATTCCCCGAGGGGTCCCAGATGGCAAGAGGATGCAGGCCAGGCCAAAGGACCCCACCGGTGCACGATTTGGGCCAGGGAGGGATGTGGGAGGTTGGCCAGCTGGGGAGGGACTGCAGGAGGGCTCCAGGGCATGTCCAGCCCTTCTCGCTCAGTCCCGACTAGCCATACCCCAGCAGCAAGCTAACCTACCTGGTGGTTACTGCATGTCATAGCGAGCAGTTGAGGGGCCTTATCATGAACATATTATGCTTTGATTGGTTGAACAGACTACTGGACGACCTGACACTTAGCATATTAGGCTTTTATTACATAGGATAATATGGTATTGGCAAAAGTATGGTTTTGGCAAAAGAAAAAAAAATCCAAATAGATCCACACAAATATATATAGTCAACTGATCTAGCAATACAATGGGAAAGGGATAGTTTTTAAGAAATGGTTTCAGAGCAAGTGGAAATATATCTACATGCAAAAATATTAATCTACAAACAGACATTATATCCTTCACAAAATTAATTTAAAATGAATACTCATCTAGATGTAAAATACAAAACTTTTAAATGCCTAGAATATATCATAGGAAGAAATCTAAATGATCTTGCATGTAGTGATGACTTTTAGGATATAACACCAAAAACATTATCCATGACATATATAACTGATAAGGGGGACTTCATTAAAATGAAAAATTTCTACTATGTAAAGGATAATGTCAAGAGAATGAGAACATAACCCACAGACTGGGAGAAAATATTTCCTTTATCAGACTTATCTGATAAAGTATTATTATTCAAACTATACAAAGAACTCTTAAAACTCAACAATAAGAAAATGAGCAACCCGATTAACCCTAACAGATAGTCTACCGAAGAAGATATGCAAGCGGAAAATGAAGAAGAAAATATTTTCCACATGATACATCATCAGAAAGATTAAAATTAAAACAACGATATATCACTGCACACTTATTACAATGGACAAAATCCAAAACCCTGAGAGTACCAGATGCTGGTGAGAATGTGAAGAACCAAGAACTCTAATGCATTGCTAATGATACAGCCACTTTATAAGACAGCTTGGGCGTTTCATATAAAACTAAACATAATCTTTGGAAACTCATCATCCACCACATTTCCCCTTAGGGTTGACACCCTGGGACTGGGCCAACCAGAGTACAGGAAGAGAAACTATCTATCCAGGATAGACAACCTCCTGGAGACCTGAAAAGCCAGATAAATGCAAGAGAGTTAAACATTTGTAATTCAGCACCACAACTTGGAAAATAATGGAAATACTCTTTGTATTAATCTGCTAGAATAATGCCACTCATACATAGATGCCTAACAGAGAAGGCATCCATCAAATACCATAACTAATTAAGGTAGTGAGGCAGCTCAGAGAAAAAAAGAATAATCTCCAGAAAATAAACTTAAATACATGGAAATATGTGATATAAATGATAGGGATTTCATGATTGCAGTTCTGAAGAAAACTCAATGAGATGCAAGAAAATACAAATAGGCAATGTAATGAACTCAGAAAACAAATCAATGAACAAAATGATCACTTTACCAAAAATACTGAAACTTGAAAAAAGAATGAAACAGAAATTGTGGAGATGAAAAATTAAATAAAAGAGATAATGAACTAGCAAGCATAGGAAATAGAGCCAAAGATATGGAGAAAAGAATTATTAATATTGAAGATAGAAATCTAGAAATGATGCAGAGGAAGAAGAGAGATACTTGAGCATAAAAAATGGAAAACTCTTCCAGATCATGGAAATGGAAAACAGTTCAGTAATTGTTGGTGGGACTGTGGTAAGAAGTGGAGGAGGGTATAGGGGGGATAAATGGTGATATACAGAGACTTGACCTGTGGTGGTGAACACATAATACAGTGCACAGATGATGTGTAGTAGAATTGTGAACCCGAAACTTGTATAATTTTGTTAACCAATATCACCCCAATACATTTAATAAAAAGGAATAAAATAAAATAAATGTACAACTACAAAAAAAACAACTGTGTAAACTATCTGGCTCCACCAGAAAGAGTAATCTATATATATATATAAAAGGCTAATATGCTAAGTGTCTGGCTGGCTGGTAGCTATGATGCACACTGACCACTAGGGGGCAGAAGCTCAATGCAGAAGCTGTGATCTTCAGTGACTTGGCAGCAGAGGTTCTCAGGTCATACACCCCAAAACCAGAGAGGAGGGAGGCCGATTCCTCGCAGGGCCACGCAATTCCACCTTTGGCCATGGGTTATGTTGTTGCTGGGGCACTGTTGGCCCAGGATCTGGTTTACTGCACACTCGCGTTTGCTTTTCACACCCTGTATAACAGCAACTTTGCAGATTGCTTTCTCACACTCTGGGACCCCTCAGGGGATGTCAGAGAACCTGTTTTGTCCCAATCCCCGCAGGCCAGGCAGGAGGGACCCCGCTCACTCCACAGATGCCTTTCGAGCCTCAGCACCACCCCAGGTATGGCCAGCCAGGGAGGGACCATGGAAGGTTGGCTCCAGAGCATGTCTGGCCTGTCTTGACCAGACCTGCCCTGCTGGCCACCTTCTAATTAATTTCCTTTCAATGTGCATGAATCTGAGCACCGGGTCACTAGTTCTACCTAATAAAAGAGTAATATGCAAATTGACCCTAACTCCACTACACCCACAAGCCACACCCACCAGCCAATCAGGAGCAGATATGCAAATAAACACAACCAAGATGGCTGCGGCCACAGAGAGCAAGGTTTCCCAGGCAACGGAGGAAGCCAAGCTCTCCTTCTGCCCTTGCAGGCGTAAGTCTCCACTCAAGCTACAAAGTTTCAATTATAGAAAGTAAACAAATCCAAACAGAAATGGCGGAAGCCACGGAGCTGGAGAGAGCAGGCCAGGGTTGCCCCCGGCAATGGAGGAAGCCAAGCTTTCCACCTGCCCTGGGTGGCCTAGGCCTCCACTTCAGGCTACAAAGTTTCAATTATAGAAGGTGAATTAACCCCAACAGAAATGGCTGCTGCCATGGAGCAAGCAGGAGGCTTGGCTCCGCTCCAGGCTGCAAAGTTTCAATTGTAGAAGGTAAATAAATTCCAGATACCAGGGCCTCTGCTTGGGTCACCAGGGGGCATGGTTGGCCTGCAAACCACCACAGGCCACTTGCTCAGGCCGCCCCATGCCCCAAGGGAACCCCCATCCTGATCCAGGCCACCCTTCAGTGAAAACCAGCTGGCCCCCACCCCTGCACCAGGCCTCTATCCTATCTAATAAAAGAGTAATATGCAGATTGACCATCACTCCAACACACAATATGGCTGCCCCCATGTGGTCAAAGATCCTGCCCCCATGTGGACACAAGATGGCCACCACAAGATGGCCAGCAGGGGAGGGCAGTTGGGAGGCACAAGGCCTGCAAGAGAGGGCAGTTGAGAGGGACCAGGCCTGCAAGGGAGGGCAGTTGGAGGTGATCAACCCTGCAGGGGAGGGCAGTTAGGGGTGACCAGGCCAGCAGAGGAGGGAAGTTGGAGGCAAACAAGCTGGCAGGGGAGCAGTTAGGCATCAATCAGGCTGGCAGTGGAGTGGTTAGTGGGTGATCAGGCTGGCAGGAAGAAGCAATTAGGGGAAATCAGGAAGGCAGGCAAGCGAGCAGTTGGGAGCCAGCAGTCCTGGATTGTGAGAGGGATGTCCGACTGCCTGTTTAATGGGGACATTCTGGGACATTCCTTGAGGGGTCCCAGAATGGAGAAGGTACAGGCTGGGCTGAGGGACACCCCCCTCCATGCACGAATTTCGTGCACTGGGCCTCTAGTATAAGATTAATAGGCATACAAAAAAAAAAAAGAGAGAGAGAGAGAGAGAGAGAGAGAGAGAGAGGGAATAGGGAATGCAGAGTCTATTCAAACATATAGTTGACAAGAAGTTCCCAAACCCATGGAAAGAGCTAGATCCTTGAATTCAAGAAGCAAACAGAACACCTAAATACTTTAATCCAAAAAGGCCTTCTTCAGGGCACATTTTATTAAAACTGTTGAAAATTAATGACAAAAAAGATTTCTCAAAACATCCATGGAAAAGAAGAAAGTAACCTATAAAATAAAGCCAATTAAGTTATCATCAGACATCTCAGTAGAAATCCTATAAGCAAGAAGAGATGGGAACCAAATGTTCAAACTACTGAAAGAGAGAAATCACCAGCTAAGAATAATATATCCAGAAAAATTATCCTTTAAGTATGAAGGAGAAATAAAGCCTTTTCCAGACATATAAAAGCTAAGGGAATTTATCACCAGAAGGCCTCCATTGCAAAAAATACTCAACAGGGTTGTTTTACCTGGAACAAAGAACAAAAGGTTATAAGCTATGGATAATCTCACCAAGAACATACAGCATAAACAGAGATAATTTGTGACAATAAAAAAATAAAAGAAGGAGTAAAAGACTGAATTTGCAAAAGAAGAAGATGTAGATCAGATGCATTCAAAAGAGAAAAGAACTACTGCATATATGATAGTTTCTTTTTCATAAACCTAATGGTAACCACACACACACACACACACACACACACACACACACACACACACAAACAGTCACATAGTTAAAAAAAGAAAAAAGAAACAGAGGAAATAAGTATAGAATACTACCGACAAAAACACAAAGGAAAAGAAAAAATGGAGGCACAAAGCTAATAGAAAATGAGAAAAAATAGCTATAGGAAATCCTCATATATCAATAATTACCCTAAAAGTAAATGGCCTGAATTCACCAATAAAGAGGCACAGAGTAGCAGATTGAATAAAAACAAAACAAAACAAAACAAAACCCAACCCCACGCTGCAACATCAAAGTTAGATTCAAAGTGAAAGGGAAGAAAATGATTTTCCAAGCAAATTGCATCCACAGAAAAGCAGGGTAGCCATACTTATAGCTGACAAAATAGATTTCAAGATAACAAATGTAACAAGACACAAAGTTGGATATTTTATAATGATAAAGGGGACAATATATCAAGAATACATAGGTTATCAAGGAGCACTGAAATCTATAAAGCAACTACTAACAGAACGAAAGGTATAAACAGATTAAAAACACAATTATAGTTGTTTTCCTTAACACTATATTGACAGCTCTAGATCATCCAAACAGAAAATCAATAAAGAAATATCAGCCTTAAATGACACATTAGACCAAATGGACATACTTCACATTTACAAAGCCTTTCATACCAGAACTTCAGACTATACAATCTTCTCCAGTGAACATGGAATATTCTCAAGGATAGAAAATATATAAGGTCACAAAACTAGTCATAACAAATTCCAGAAAATTGAAATTATTCAAAGCATATTCACTGACCACAATGCTTTAAAATCAGAAATTAACTGCACAAAAGGAAGAAGTAAGGAAACCCACACATATGTAAATATTTAATAACATGTTACTAAAAATTGATTGGGTAAAAGAAATAAAAGGTGAGATCAAAAGATATATAGGAACAAATGAGAATGACAATACAACATATCAAAACTTCTTGGATGTAGCAAAAGCAGTAATAACAGGGAAGTTTATATAATCATGTGCCTATCTCAAATAACAAAAGAAATCCAAAGTAAACAACATAACATTACATCTTTTTTTTTAAAATTTCTTTATTGATTAAGGTGTCACATATTTGTCCTCATCCCCCCATTCCCATCCCACACCCCTCCCCACGGATGCCCCAACCCCCTGTTGAACTTAACCGTTGGATAGGCTCATATGCATGCACACAAGTCCTTTGGTTTATCTCTTCCCCCTCCCCCCAACCTCCCCTATCCTCCCTCTGAGGCCCGCTAGTCGATCGATGCCTCCTTGTTTCTGGTTCTGTTCTTGTTCATCAGTCTATGTTGTTCATCATTTCCCCTAGATGAGCGAGATCATGTGTCCCTAGAGATATACTTATAAGAACTGAATGTGAGACGAGCAATAATAGTTATGCTGACAGGCAAATGAATCAGTCTGTAGTGAGTTTCTTTCTGGACCAACAGTTCTTTAGAGACCCAATTTCAATGTCCACCAGTTCCTTATGTGTACATGTCAGCACTGTCCCCTCAGCTCTGGATGGTGGACAAATGGTGGTAACGTATGTCCGACTTTCTCTGGTTTGGTCTCGGTCGGACCTAGGTGCACGAGGCCTCACCCAGACCTAGGTGCACGAGGCCTCCCCGGATCCAGGGACACATGGCCTCACCCGGACCCAGGGGCACGTGGCCTCTCCCAGACCCAGGGGCACGTGGCCTCACCCGGACCTAGGTGCACGAGGCCTCACCCGGATCCAGGGACACATGGCCTCACCCGGACCCAGGGGCGCGTGGCCTCTCCCAGACGCAGGGGTGCGTGGCCTCACCCAGACCCGGGACCCAGCCTCACTCGGATCCAGGGACACATGGCCTCACCCGGACCTAGGTGCGCGAGGCACCACCTGGATCCAGGGGCACATGGCCTCTCCCAGACCCAGGGGCGAGTGGCCTCACCCGGACCCGGGACCCAGCCTCACTCGGATCCAGGGACACATGGCCTCACCCGGACCCAGGAGTGCGTGGCCTCTCCCAGACCCAGGGGCGCGTGGCCTCACCCGGACCTAGGTGCTCGAGGCCTCACCCGGATCCAGGGACACATGGCCTCACCTGGACCCGGGGGCGCGTGGCCTCTCCCAGACCCAAGGGTGCGTGGCCTCACCCGGACCCAGGTGCGTGAGGCCTCACCCGGACCTAGGTGCGCGAGGCCTCACCCGGATCCAGGGACACATGGCCTCACCCGGACCCAGGGGCGCGTGGCCTCTCCCAGACGCAGGGGCGCGTGGCCTCACCCGGACCCGGGACCCAGCCTCACCCGGATCCAGGGACACATGGCCTCACCCGGACCCAGGGGTGCGTGGCCTCACCCGGACCTAGGTGCGCGAGGCCTCACCCGGATCCAGGGACACATGGCCTCACCCGGACCCAGGGGCGCGTGGCCTCTCCCAGACCCAGGGGTGCGTGGCCTCACCCGGACCCGGGACCCAGCATCACTCGGATCCAGGGACACATGGCCTCACCCGGACCTAGGTGCGCGAGGCACCACCTGGATCCAGGGGCACATGGCCTCTCCCAGACCCAGGGGCGAGTGGCCTCACCCGGACCCGGGACCCAGCCTCACTCGGATCCAGGGACACATGGCCTCACCCGGACCCAGGAGTGCGTGGCCTCTCCCAGACCCAGGGGCGCGTGGCCTCACCCGGACCTAGGTGCTCGAGGCCTCACCCGGATCCAGGGACACATGGCCTCACCTGGACCCGGGGGCGCGTGGCCTCTCCCAGACCCAAGGGTGCGTGGCCTCACCCGGACCCAGGTGCGTGAGGCCTCACCCGGACCTAGGTGCGCGAGGCCTCACCCGGATCCAGGGACACATGGCCTCACCCGGACCCAGGGGTGCGTGGCCTCTCCCAGACGCAGGGGCGCGTGGCCTCACCCGGACCCGGGACCCAGCCTCACCCGGATCCAGGGACACATGGCCTCACCTGGACCCAGTGGTGCGTGGCCTCACCCGGACCTAGGTGCGCGAGGCCTCACCCGGATCCAGGCACACATGGCTTCACTCGGACCCAGGGGAACGTGGCCGCTCCCAGACCCAGGGGCGCGTGGCCTCACCCGGACCTAGGTGCGCGAGGCCTCACCCGGATCCAGGGGCGCGTGGCCTCTCCCAGACCCAGGGGCGCGTGGCCTCACCCGGACCTAGGTGCACGAGGCCTCACCCGGATCCAGGGACACATGGCCTCACCCGGACCCAGGGGCGCGTGGCCTCTCCCAGACCCAGGGGCGCGTGGCCTCACCCGGACCTAGGTGCACGAGGCCTCACCCGGATCCAGGGACACATGGCCTCACCCGGACCCAGGTGCGCATGGCCCCTTCCAGACCCAGGGGCGCGTGGCCTCACCCAGGACCCGGGACCCAGCCTCACCCGGATCCAGGGACACATGGCCTCACCTGGACCCTGGGGTGCGTGGCCACTCCCAGACCCAGGGGCGCGTGGCCTCACCCGGACCTAGGTGTGCGAGGCCTCACCCGGATCCAGGGACACATGGCCTCACCTGGACCCAGGGGCGCGTGGCCTCTCCCAGACCCAGGGGCGCGTGACCACACCCAGACCCGGGACCCAGCCTCACCCGGATCCAGGGACACATGGCCTCACCTGGACCCGGGGGCACGTGGCCTCTCCCAGACCCCGGGGCGCGTGGCCTCACCCGGACCTAGATGAGCGAGGCCTCACCCGGATCCAGGGACACATGGTCTCACCGGGACCTGGGGGCGCGTGGCCTCTCCCAAAGCCAGGGGCGCGTGGCCTCACCTGGACCGGGACCCAGCCTCACCCGGATCCAGGGACACATGGCCTCACCCGTACCCGGGCTTACATCTTTTTAAATTGAATTTATTGGGGTGATACTGGTTCCAAACCATACAGATTTCAAATGTACAACTTAACAAAATATCATCTGCACATTGTATTGTGCATCCACCACCCCAAGCAAAGTCTCTTTCTGTCCCCATTTTTCCTCCCTTCCCCCAACCCTGCCTTCCTTCCCTCTGGCTAATACCACACTGTTATCTGTATCTATGTGTAATATACTGTATATAGTTTCTTGCATAATCTCTTTACTTTCTTTCTAGTCCTCCAACTCCCCCCTCCTATCTGACAGCTGTCAGTCTGTTCCACCTAACATTATATCTTAAAGGAATAGAAAAAGAACAAAAAAAATGCAGTCAGTAGAAGAAAGGAAATAGTAAGAGTTAGAGCATAATTAAATGAAATAAAGAACAAAAGGACAATACAAAAATTAATATAAAAAGAGCTGGTTCTTTGAAAATATTAATGAAATTGACAACCCCCTGGTTAGATTCACTAAGGAAAAAAGAGAAAATACTCATATAAACACAATCAGAAATGAAAGATGAGATGTTACCACAGTCAGCACACATAGTATACAAATTATCATCCTAGAGTACTATGAAAGATTATATGCCACCAAATTCAATAACTTAGAAGAAATGGACAAGTTCCTAGAAATACATAACTTTTCTAGACTGTATCATGAAAAATTGAAAAATCTAAATAGTCCATTCAACAGGGAAGAAGTTGAAACAACCTCCAAAAATCTTCCAAAAAATAAAATTTGAGGACCAGATGGTTTCACTAGTGAATTTTACCAAACATTCAAAGATTTGATACATATCCTTCGCAAATTCTTCCTAAAAATTGAAAAGACAATACTACCATACACATTTTATGAGCCCAACATAACCCTGGTATCATAACCTGGCAAAGATAACACACACAAAAGAAAACTACAAGTCAATACAGATCAATATCTCTGATGAGTACAGATGTAAAAGTTCTAAACAAAATATTAGCACATTGAATATAATAAAACGTTAAAAAAATAATACATCATGACCAAGTGGAGGTTTATTCCAGGAGCACAAGGGTGATTAAACACATGGAAATAGATCAATATAATACACCACATTAACAAAACAAGTAATAAAATTAATATGATTTTATCAATATATGTATAAGAAGCATTTCATAAGCTACAACATCCATTTATGATTAAAACACTCAATAAAGTGGTTATAAAAAGAAGGTACCTCAACATAATAAAGATCATATTTGACAAACCCTCAGCCAACATCACTCAATGTTGAAAAACTAATAGCTTTTTCTCTAAAATCAGGAACAAGGCAAGGATGCCCACTCTCACCATGCTTATTCACCACAGTACTTGAAGTGCTAGCCAGAGCACTCATGCAAAAGAAAAAAAAGGCATTCAAACTAGGAAGGAAGAATTAAGTGTCACTCTTTGCAGATGACATAATTCTGTATATAGATAATCCTAAATACTCCACCAAAAAAACTGTTAGAAACAATAAACAAATACAATAAATTTCCAGGATACAAAATCACTGCAGAAAAATCCAGGTTCCCTGCATACTAACAATGAAACTTCAATAAAAGAAATGAAAAACCCCACACACAATTCCTTTTGCCATTGTAACAAAAAGAATAAAATGTCTAGCAATAAAGTTAACAAAGGATGTGGAGGACTTATATATTAGAAACAATAAAGCATTATTAAAAGAGATTGAAAAAGACACAATGAGACAGAAAGACTTCCTGTGTTTATGGTTTGGAAGAATCAAATACCATATTTTCCGGCGTATAAGACGACTTTTTAACCCAGGAAAATCTTCTATACGCCCAGTCGTCTTATATGCCGGAAAATATGGTAGTTAAAATGGTCACATTTCCCAAAGCAATATACAGATTTAATGCAATCCCCACCAAAATCCTAATGTAATTTTATAAAAAAATAGAATAAAAAAATCATCAGATTTATATAAACACACACACACACACACACACACACATACACACACACAAACAACACGAAATAGCCAAAGCAATCCTGAGAAAAAAGGATGAGGTATCACACTACCTGACTTCAAATTATACTACAGAGTTATGATAATCAAAACAGCATGGTATTGGCAGAAAAACAGACACAGAAACCAAAGGAACAGAATTGATAGCCCAGAAATAAAACCACATGTATATGGGCAAATAATTTTTGACAAAGGATCCAAAAACACATAAAGGAGAAAAGAAAGCCTCTTCAATAAATGGTGCTGGGGAAATTGGAAAGTTACATGCAAAAGAATGAAACTAGAATACAGATTTAACCATGTAGAAAAATTAATTCAAAATGGATCAAAGACCTAAATATAAGACCTGAAACAATAAATTACATAGAACTAAACATAAGTACTAAACTTTTGGACCTTGCTCTTAGAGAACATTTTATGAATTTGACTCCAAAGGCCAAGGAAGTAAAGACAAAAATAAATGAATGGGACTATATTCAACTAAAATCTTCTGCACAGAAAAAGAATCTGCCAACAACTAAAAGGCAACCAGCTGAATGAGAGAAGGTATTTACAAACAATAGCTCTGAAAAAACGTTAATATTAAAAAACTAGAAAGAACTCATACAACTCAACACCAAAGAGACAAAAATCCAATTAAAAAATGGGCAGAGGACCTGAACAGACATATTTTCTAAAAAGACAAACAAATGGCCAAGAGATAGATGAAAAGCTTTTTAACCTCACTAGCAAATCAAAACTACAATGAGATACCACCTCATAGTTGTTAGAGTGGCTATAATAAACAAGACAGGTAATAATAAGTATTGGCGAGGTTGAGGAGAAAACAGAGCCCTCATTCACTGCTGGCATAAATATAAAATGGTACAAACACTCTGGAAAACAGTATGGTGGTTCCTCAAAGAATTCAGAATAGAGTTACCATGTGACCTAGCAACAACTCTTCTGGGCATTTACCCAAAAAACTTGAAAACACGTATTCACAAAGATATATGCACCCCTATGTTCATTGCAGCATTATTTACAATGGATCGGGCCGAAACAGGCAGTCGGACATCCCCCAAGGGGTCCCAGATTGGAAAGGGTGCAGGTTGGGCTGAGACACACACACACACACACACACACACACACACACACACACACACACACCTGTGCATGAATTTCGTGCACTGGGCCTCTAGTTCAGTATAATGTTGGCTATAGATTTGTTATATATGGACTTTATTGTGTTGTGGTTTTACCCCTCTATTCCAATTTTTGTGAGAGTGTTTATTAAAAAGTAAAGTCCTGGTGCATGGATTCATGCACCAGTGGGGTCTCTCATTCTGGCCTGCATCCTCTTGCAATCTGGGACACTTCAGGGGATGTCAAACTGCTTTTCTTGGCCTGATCCTCACAGGCCAGTCCAAGGGACCCCACCGGTGCACAAATCCATGCACTGGGCCTCTAGTATGCATATAAGAACTTTGGTTAATCTCTTCTCACCCTCCCCTTTCCTCTCTTCCCTCTGAGATTCATCAGCCTGTGCATTGAGCATCTGCCCCCTGGTGGTCAGTTCGCATCATAGCTACTGGTCGAATGGTCATCTGCTCACTTAGGCTTTTATATATATGACTAGAGGCCCAGTGCACGGCTGTGTGTGTGTGTGTGTGTGTGTGTGTGTGTGTGTGTGTGTATGTGTGTGTGTCTCAGCCCAACCTGCACCCTCTCCAATCTGGGACCCCTTGGGGGATGTCCGACTGCCTGTTTAGGCCCGATCCATAGAGCCACATGCAGCTCTTTGGCCCCTTGAGTGTGGCTCTTCCACAAAATACCACGTGCGGGCGAGCATGTACAGTGCAATTGAAACTTTGTGGCCCATGTGCAGAAGTTGGTTTTCGGCCTGGCAGAGTCTATTTTGAAGAAGTGGCGTTATAACACTCAAGGGGCCAAAGAGCTGCATGTGGCTCGCAAGCCACAGTTTGCTGACCACTGGTTTAGAGGATATATACAGTGGTGTTAGTGGGGTATTAAAGTTCCCTACTATGATTGTATTGCTGTCAATCTCTCCCTTCATATCTTCCAGAAGATTTTTTTATGTTTAGGTACTCCTGTATTGGGTGCATATATGTTTACCAGAGTTATATCTTCTTGTTGAATTGCGCTTTAGTATTATGAAGTGGCCTTCCTTATCTCTTGTTATGGCCTTCACTTTGAGGTTTTATTTGTCATCTATGAGTATTGCTACCACAGCTTTTTTTTCATTTTCATTTGCCTGAAAAACATTTTTCCATTTCTTCACCATCAGGCTGTGTGAGTCCTTTGTTCTGAGGTGGGTCTCCTGTAGACAGCAGATATATGGGTCATGTTCTTATCCATTCAACTACCCTATGTTTTTTGATTTGGGCATTTAAACCATTTACATTTAAAGTTATTATTGATAGGTACTTGTTTGTCCCCATTTTTATTCTTTGTGCCTGTGCTCCTTCTTCACTTCCTATTTCTTCTTTTTACAGCAGACCCTTTAGCATTTATTGCATTGCTGGTTTGGTGGTAATAAGCTCCCTTCGTTTTTTTTTTTTTTGTCTGTGAAGCTCCTGATTTCACCTTCAATTTTGATTGATAGCCTTGCTGGGTAGTTTTTTCTTAGATTCAGACCCTTACTTTGCATGTCTTTGTATATTCTGTTCCATTCAATTCCCTTCTGGCCTGATGTGTTTCTGTTGAGAAATCAGTTGATAGTCTGATGTGAGATCCCTTGTAGGTAACTTTCTGTCTCTCTCTGGCAGTCTTTAAGATTCTTGCTTTGTTGTTGGTGTTTGCCAATTTAATTATTATCTGTCTTAATGTCGGCTCTTTTGGGTTCTTCTTGTTTGGGCATCTGTGAGCTTTTTGGACTTGTGAGATTTTCTTCTGAATATCAGGCGAATTTTCTGTCATTATTTCTTCAGACATGTTTTCTAATCCTTGCTTAGTTTTTTCTTTTTTTGGCATCCCTATTATGCCGATGTTGTTTCATTTCATGTTGCCCCAAAGTTTCCTTAGGCTCTCCTCTTGTTTTTTAAATTTTTTTTTCCAGTTGCTGCTCTGCTTGGGTATTTTTTTCCTATCTTGTCTTCTAGCTCACTGATGTGGTCCTGCACTTTTTCTAGTCTACTGTTGATGCTTTCTATTGTGATCTTTATTGCAGCAATGTCATTCTTCATTTCTTCTTGGTTCCTCTTCATTTCCTCTTGGTTCTTACACATATTGTTGAATTTGTCTTCCATCCTTTTCAGCGTCCTTATGACCATTGCTCTGGATTCTTTCTCTGACATATCGCTTGCCTCCATTTCATTTACTTCCTTTTCCAGTGATTCCTCCTTTTCTTTCATATGGAGGCTGTTTCTTTGTCTCCCCATGTTCACTCCTCTCAGGGTGTCTCGTTATGTAGGTCTCTCTCTCCAGTGTTTATTCTCTCTAGGCGATCTCTGACCTTTCTGTTCATGGATTGCCTCACCAGCTGTGTTTTATTCGCCAATTCTGGGTGGATGCTATTTGATTCAGCTGTTCCTTCTATCTGCTCTGTGAGAAGGTGCAGGACCCATCCATGTATTTGGCCATCACTTTGTCTCCCTCTGGACAAACTTTTTAAGCACTCACAGCCAGGGATACTGGAGCTTTGGTGTTCCTGGGTTTGCAGCTAAGGCAGCTGATCCCTGGGCGTTGTAGTTGTAGGTTCCCAGGAGGTATCTGAGGTCTCCCCGGTTGAAGGTAAGGCTGGGTTTCTGATCACAGCTGTTCTCCTTTTATGATGGCACAGTCTCTGTGGCAGAGCCAGCCATTCTGGGAGAGATTTCAGCTGTAGTAGAGGCTACCCGGCCAGGGGAGCCTGCTCTCCAGTCCCCAACAGTCCTGTGGAAGATAACTCCTTCACTCACATATAGACACTCCCTGCATGTCCACACATTCTCTTTTAGCGCTCTCTCTCACATACTATCTTGCAGCCTGCAGTTCCATTGGCAGCCATCTTGGATCCCTAAGCAAATATCTTATATGCATATATGCATAACCCATGGACACAGACAATAGTATGGTGAATGCTACAAAAGTGGTCAATGGGGAAAAATGGGGACATCTGTTATACTTTCAACAATGAAGATAACTTTAAGAAATAAAAAAAGAGAAATGTTTACCTATGCCCCAGACCCTTCGTTACCTGTTGTGTCCTTTGGGATTAACTTACTGAACTGTACAGGGAATTTATGGACTGTGTAAATCCCATAATTTTGCTCCAAATGGAGCTCAGCAAAAATTGTGTTTTTGTTTTTTTTTTTAATCCTCACCCAAGGTTATTTTTCCATTGATTTTTTAAAGAGAGTGTGGAAGGAAGGGTGAAAGATACACAGGGAAAAACATTGATGTTAAAGAGACACATGATTGATTGCCTACTGCTTACACTCTTACTAGGGCCGGGAATTGAGCCTGCAACTGAGGTACATGCCCTTTACAGGAATAGAACACAGGACTCTTTACTATGGGACTGACACTCTATCTACTTTGCCAAACTGGCTAAGCCAAAATTTTCTGCTTTTCATTCCTTAGCCTGGATTTTGATGATAAAGGTCAACACATTTGGTCAAATTTTAGGCACTCATCTTAGCACTGTATCCCCTAGTCAACACATGGCCATACAATCTCATTTATTATAATCAATTGTACCATTGTCTTATAGTTTCCTCTTCTGGGTAAAGAGCTCTGTGAGTCTCTTTTTTTACAAATATATAAAATTAAATAAAACTCATACATCTCTACGTATACCAAGGCCTTGAAATGATGCTTATCCCTTTGGGAGTTACAGACATTACTAATGGTAACCAAGGCACATATTTCTTTCTTAAATTAAATGAAAATAAAATATTGTAAAAGGCATTCAATAGAAAGTTAATTTCTCTGACAGGTCCTAGGTAGAGGGTTTAATTGAAAGACATAATGGACTTCTCAAATAACTTTTCAAATACCAGTCCAGGAAGTGAATCTGTAAATAGGCCTATCTTGCCCCAGTTTTTTTAATATCTCTTAATTCTAGACCTCTTGGCTGACTTACACTTCATACAAACTTAGAAAACAAAACTTTCTGTTTTTTTTTTTTTTGCATGAAAATGTTTATTGAGAACTGGTTTGGGGAAGCTCTAACAGTGTTGTGGGCTGCCCTTTCCTCCAGAGGTACCCACTGTCATCTGCAAAAGCAGTAGTGTTCCAGGAAAAGACATGTTATGGGTGGTTTGTGAAATACATCCTTTTAGTAATCCTCTCATTGTAGTACGTGCTTGCAGAAAGTTCACCCATAGCAGTGCAGAAAGACTCAGCAAAGATTCAGAGTCTGCAGAGAATTTACTTTTGAGACAGTCACAAACTGCAAAACAAAGTCTCTATAGGAGCAACTAGAATAAGAGAATTCAAGGGTTTAAAGTGTCCACACTTAATTGTTTTCATAGATCATTAACTATTTGGCCCAGCTTCTCTCAGGGTAGAGGGAGTTTTTCCCCTTTTCTTTCTTATCCTTTCTTTAAAACACGATTGCAATCAGGAAGACAACCTAGGAAATCCTGTCACTTTTTTTCTTGATGTTAGGAGCATGAATAAAACCACACTGGAACATAAACTGAGAGGTTTCACTCAACAGCAAGACTTGTGAATTATTATTAAAGAGAACATCTCTGAAATATTTCCCCCCCCCCCCAAAAAAAAAACACAATAGAGAGAGGAAGTGAATTGAAATACAGTATGTGAAACTAACACAGTTATTTACACAAACAGAGCTAACCAAGCTCTGCAGGCCACACAGAATTACCAGTTCTTTCTGGTATTGTTCTTAAGATGTGTTCTTTTCTCACCCCTTTCCATAAAAACTTGTTAGTCCACCATCTCATATTTTGGCTTCATCAGGAAGATTGTTACTAAAGTGTCATTTTCACGTTTCATTGTGGCAACAAAGTCCATATAGTCCATATAATTCTGTGTCAGACAAGGGTGAGGTGCAATTCTTAGTAAACTATAAATGACCTTCCAGATGTTTGCTACCGTTGCTTGTCATTTTTGGTAGCTGCACAATATGACACTCCATTAGATAATCATGCTCGCATTTTCTATTATTGACACTATTACAGATGTCCCCCATTTCCCTCCACCTTTTCCCACCTTCCCCCTTCCCCCTGGCCTTCCCCACACTGTTGTCTGTGTGTCTATTGTCACACAGATATCTTTTGATATGGGACCCAAACACTTCACTGGATTGTCAATCAAACAAACAACTGAGGCAAAGGGCCCATAATAATTGGCCACATTAGAGGGCCTGCCTACAGGCTAATGATGGAGCTCCAACTTCAGCTACAGAAAATTTAATTGGGAAACCACCTCACACCCAATTAACAACATACATCTAATCAAGCTATATGATTGAAAACCTATTTGCAGTAGAACTCCTGCAATCATCAATCTGGGCAAAACCTTGGACTATTGGAAATTGTTGAGTTGGCCATCCTTAATTGGTGCTATAACTGTGCCAGTTGGGTCCTGGCTTTTTGCCCTATTACAAATGATATCATAGATGTTATCATCACTTTTGCTAACTGTGCACCCCTAAACTTTTTGACTTAAAAGATTATATATTAGCCAAGTTCCCAGGACCAATGTTGCCTTCAAATTACATAAACAGCTCAGTCTTAATATAATACAACAAATCCACAAAACAATACACATATTAACCAAAATTGGCATTTACTTGCAAAGGATACCCCAGTTGTACATTTCGGGTGACATCACCCTAAGTCAAGAGCTTGCTGCTTGAGATAACATCACTTCAGAGGACAAAGCCTCACTATTAGATATGACTTTACCTCCTGTACCAGATAAAAATCTTTACCCTAGACCAGTGATGGGCAACCTTTTGAGCTTGGTGTGTCAAATTTTGCCAAAAAACTGAGCATAACTTGGGTAGTGTGTCACTTTGAGGAAAAAAACATTATTTCACAAATGTTTTATCCTCGGCATGCGGCCGCCTCACCTGCCACGTGTCATCAGAAATAGCTACGCGTGTCAGTGCTGACACGTGTGTCATAGGTTCGCCATCACTGCCCTAGACACTAAAATCCATGCCCTTGGGATGCTCATGGGTTGCCTCTCATAAGATACTGACAAGTTTGACTCAGTATATTTATTGATTTTATTCCTGTGACATTAGGGATTCTATTAATTATCTTGAGCATAGTCTGCTTATCCATGATTCTGGTATACTTTCTACTCTCAGCCACAACATATACTAGTA
The DNA here is from genome assembly GCF_027574615.1 of Eptesicus fuscus. Classification (NCBI taxonomy): domain Eukaryota; kingdom Metazoa; phylum Chordata; class Mammalia; order Chiroptera; family Vespertilionidae; genus Eptesicus; species Eptesicus fuscus. The sequence continues at coordinate 31,610,938 of NC_072473.1, forward strand.
CTCTTGCAACATTCATAGCTAAAGTGAAACATGGTAGAGATTACTACTACCTGTGCTATTATAAAAATTAACGAAGGCAACTACCTCATATTAGTAAACCCCTGGACCTCCTGGGTAGTGGATTATCCACTCCTTAGTTCCTTATTCTATTCATCAGCCTCCAGTTTTTACTAAGGATATGATGTCAAAACATCATAGGGCCAATTGCATTAACCATGTATTATATTTTCTGTATTCTGAGGCTTTGATATCAGGACTTGTCTGACCCTAGAGATAGAAAATGACTTGCCTGTGAGTGCATTTGTCCAGTGCAAACCAACCAATCTAGAGCCCATATCCTCAACCACCTTCCTTATTGGACTCTCACACTCCACACCATTATCCACCTGATCTAATCACTCCAGAGACAGGTACCAGACAACTAGGCACAGCCCCTATGACATAGAGTCCACTGAAATTAAACAATCTAGCTCATCCTAAACCTGCCTTATCTGTTCCTTCCCACAGAAATAATAATATATGTACTTTCCCTCAAATTCCCACTCCATTTGCCTCCTGACCAACCCTGTGTTTCCTTGTGTGGCCTCCCACACAAGGCATTCCCCCTTCCTCTTGAGATCTGTGAGTATAACAAAATATCTTTTAGGGCAGTCATCATTACCTGTTGGCATAACCATCCTATATAATAAAAGCCTAATGTTCAAATTGTCCCCTCAGGTGAACAGGAGTTTGACCACTCACTATGAGGAGCACTGACCACCAGGGGGTGGTGCAGAATGTGGCGGGCGTCAGTGAGCAGTGCTGGTATTGGGCGGTAGTGGAGGTGCTGTCGGCTTCCATGGGCCCTGAGAGTAGGACCACTGAGGGATGGTGGAGCAGGTCAAGGCAGTTGCAAGCTGGGGCCATGATCGCCCTGCTGATCTCCCTGGCGACCAGTGGCAGTGGTGGGGAACGGGGCCGCCACCGGACTCCCAGGCCCTGACCGATTGCCCACAGATGGCGACCAGCAGCCAGTAGGCCCTTATCACCCAATGGGGAATGGGACCCTGGCTGGGACAGGGAACTGGGGGTGGGTGGCAGCAGCCAACCTCCTGTGGCACCTGGGCAGGGGCTGCGACCTCTTGCTGGCTACCTGGGAGAGGGTGTGTGTGTGCGTGTGTGTGTGAAGGGATGTGGTGAGAATGCTGCGGGGTGCAGGGCTTGCTCTCACTCCCCCTGCTACCCTCCTTCAGGATGCCAGGGCTCATGCACCAGGAAAGCCCCCATACTCAGTTGCTGGGAGCCTGTGAGAAGCCTGCCCTGCACCCACGTGGCATCTTCTGGGTGAGCCAGGTCGCAGCCACTGGGACCACAAGGGTTGGTCCGCCTCCCTGTGGGTTCGCACAGAAGCCAGTTTGCCAGACCCGCTGGGAGAGAGCGCCGGGCCCGCGGTCTTCTGCTGCGCTCACCGCATCTCCATGTGAGGATCTGGCTGCGTGACTCAGGCAAGGGGGGCATGTGGGGGCCCAGGAGCCCAGGTGCTGCCTAGGGCCTAGAAGTCAGCTGGGACCTGCCCTTCCATGTCAGACACTAACACTTAGATGGCTGGCCAGGCCTAGGGACCATACCCATGCACGAATTTCGGGCACTGGGCCTCTAGTATCTATATAATAATAAAACATATTAAAACATTCACATAGTATAATCACCCTTTAAACTGTACAATGCGGTGTTCTTTAAGATATTCACAGAGTGGCACAACTATCACCATTAACTAATTCCAGAAGATTTTCATCACATCCAAAGAAATCCTGGGGCACCAGCAAAAAATGGCAGAGTAAGAATGTATGAACATTTTCTTCTACATAAAAGCAACAATAAAACTGGTGAAAAATATCAGAATCAACTTTTTCAGAACTCTACAAATTAACTAAAGTTTTGCAGTAATTTGGGGATTATTTACTCAGCTGAATCTCAGAAAGAGCATCGAGGTTTATTGAATTTTCATTTGTCCTATTCCCATGTCCCTCCTCTTCAGATTGACAGAGGCCTTGAAAACCAATGGACTGCAGACATGGTAAAATGCAGGGGCCTGACAGATATTGGAAGAAGCAGAATAGGCTTGGATCTCCTCCAAAGAGCTCATTCCCAGATAATTGTCATTGATTGACCTGTCTGGCAAGCATTAATCTACTTTTTGTCTGGATTTGCCTGTTCTGTTAATTTCCTATATAGAGAATCATATAATATACAGCTTTTTGTATCTGGCTTCTTTTATTTAGTATAATGTTTTCAAGGTTCATTCATATTGTAACACGTATGAATACTTCATTCCATTTTATGGTCAAATAATATTCCAATGTGTGGATATGTCACATTTTTTTATTCACCCATTAGTTGATGGACATTTGGATTGTATCTACTCTTTGGTTCTTTTGTTTTCTTAATTTTATTTTATTGTTTAAAGTATTACACATAGTAGTACATATATCTCCTTTTTTCCCCATTGACTTTCCCGCAGCCTCCCCTACCCCCTGTCACATGCCCTCATCCCACCCACCCCACCCCCAGTGTCCATTTGTTGTGCTTATATGCATGCATACAAGTCCTTGGGTTGATCTCTTTCCCCCTCTCCCCAACACTCCCCAGCCTTCCCACTGTAAATTGACAGTCTGTTTGATGCTTTATTGCCCCTGTATCTATCTTTTTGTTCATCAGGTTATTATGTTCTTTATTTTCCATAAATGAGTGAGATCATGTGGTATTTTTCTTTCATTGCCTGGCTTATTTCACTTAGCATAATGCTCTCCAGTTCCATCCATGCTGCTACAAATGGTAGGAATTCCTTCTTTTTTTATGGCAGCATAGTATTCCATTGTGTAGATGTACCATAGTTTTCTAATCCACTCATCTGCTGATGGGAATTTAGGCTGTTTCCAAATCTTAGCTATGGTGAATTGTGCTGCTATGAACATAGGGGTGCATACATCCTTTCTGACTGGTGTTTCTAGTTTCTCGGGATATATTCCTAGAAGTGGGATTACTGGGTCAAATGGGAGTTCATTTTTAGTTTTTTGAGGAAAATCCATACTGTTCTCCACAGTGGCTGCACCAGTCTGCATTCCCACCAGCAGTGCACGAGGGTTTCTTTGTCTCTGCATCCTCGCCAGCACTTTTCATTTGTTGATTGGTTGATGATAGCCATTCTGACAGGTGTGAGATGGTATCGCATTGTCGTTTTGATTTGCATCTCTCAGGTAATTAGTGACTTTGAGCATGTTTTCATGTCTCTCTTGGCCTTCTTTCTGTCTTCTTTCGAAAAGTTTCTATTTAGGTCCGTTCCCATTTTTTTATTGGATCACTTATCTTCCTTTTATTAAGTTGTATGAGTTCCCTGTAAATGTTGGAGATTAAAACTATATCAGTGATATCATTTGCAAACATGCTCTCCCACACAGTAGGCTTTCTTGGTGTTTTGTTGATGGTTTCCTTTGCTGTACAAAAGCTTTTTATTTTGATGTAGTCCCATGTGTTTATTTTCTCTTTAGTTTCCATTGCCCTAGGAGCGGTATCGGTGGAGAAATTGCTTCGGCATATGTCTGAGATTTCTCTGCCTGTGGATTCCTCTAGTATTTTTATGGTTTCCCGTCTTATGTTTAAGTCCTGTATCCATTTTGAGTTTATTTTTGTGTATGGTGTAAGTTGGTGGTCTAGTTTCATTTTTTTGAACGTATCTGTCCAATTTTCCAACATCATTTATTGAAGAGACTGTCTTGACTCCATTGTATGTTCATGCCTCCTTTGTCAAATATTAATTGAGCATAGTGGTTTGGGTCAATATCTGGATTCTCTATTCTATTCCATTGATCTATATGTCTGTTCTTGTGCCAGTACCAGGCTGTTTTGAGAACAGTGGCTTTGTAATACAGCTTGAAATCTGGTATTGAGATCCCACCTACTTTGTTCTTCTTTCTCAGGATTGCTGTGGCTATTGGGGTCTTTTTTTATTCAAGATAAATTTTTGGAGAGTTTTTACTAGGTCTGTGAAATATTCTGTTGGTATTTTAATGGGGATTGCATTGAATCTATAGATTGCTTTGGGTAGTATGGACATTTTAATGATGTTGATTCTACCAATCCATGAACATTGTATGTTCTTCCATCTGTTTCTGTCTTCCTCTATCTCTTTTTTCAGTGTCCTGTAGTTGTTCGCATATAGGTCTTTTACCTCCTTAGTTAAGTTTATTCCTAGGTATCTTAATTTTTTTGGTGCGATGGTAAATGGAATTGCTTTTTTAGTCTCTCTTTCTGTAAGTTCACTATTGGTGTATAGAAATGCCATAGATTTCTTGGCGTTAATTTTGTATCCCGCTACATTGCCAAATTCATTTATTAAGTCTAATAGTTTTTTTTATGAAGTCTTTAGGGTTTTTTTTTAATATATTTTATTGATTTTTACAGAGAGGAAGAGAGAGGGATAGAGAGTTAGAAACATCGATGAGAGAGAATCATCGATCAGCTGCCTCTTGCACACCCCCTACTGGGGATGTGCCCGCAACCAAGGTACATGCCCTTGACCGGAATCGAACCTGGGACCTTTCAGTCCGAAGGCCGACGCTCTATCCACTGAGCCAAACCGGTTTTGGCGTCTTTAGGGTTTTTTATGTACAATATCATGTAATCTGCAAAGAAGGAGAGTTTTACTTCTTCTTTTCCAATATGGATGCCTCTTATTTCTTCTTCTTGTTTAATCACAATGGCTAATACTTCTAGTACTATGGCAAACAGGAGTGGTAAAAGTGGGCATCCCTGTTTTGTTCCTGTTCTTAGGGGAAATGGTTTTAGTTTTTGCTCATTTAGTACGATGTTGGCTGTGGGTTTGTCTTTTTTTTTTTTTTTTTTTTTTTTTTTTTTTTTAATTACTTTATTGATTAAGGTATCACATATTTGTCCTCAACCCCCTCCCCCCGTTCCCTTCCCAATCCCCCCCACACACAAGCCCCCCTCCCCCTGTTGTCCGTGATCATTGGTTAGGCTCATATGCAAGCACACAAGTCCTTTGGTTGATCTATCTCCCTTGTCCCCACCCTCCCCTACTTTCCCTCTGAGGTCTGACAGTCTGATGGATGCTGTTCTTGTTCTTCAGTCTATGTTGTTCATCTTTTCCCCTAGATGAGTGAGCTCATGTGATACTAGGAATACACTTATAGGAACTGAAAATGAGACAAGCAATAATGGTTATGCTGAGAGGCAAATGAATCAGTCTGTAGTGAGTTTCTTTCTGGGCCAACAGTTCTTTTGAGTCCCGGTTTCTATGTCCAACAGTTGTTAATGTGTTCATAACAGCAATGATACTTCAGTTCTGGATGGTGGACAAACGGCGGTATTGCAGGTCCGACCCTCTCCGGTTTGGTCCTGGGCAATCTGCAGTGACGCACATCTGCTGACTGCTAGTATGGCAAGGCATCGTCAGCGTCTTCCATCTCTGAACTGTCTCTCCCCTGACTTCATGGCTGGAGCACTCCTGTCAATTCCCCTCTATCGCAGGAATCCACATGTCTCGGAGTTGTTCTCTGAAAACATACAAACACACTCTCGACCAAAAGTTAATAAAGGAACATTTTCTATGAATTTGATTTGCGATCCTTTTTCATTTTTTTGCCCAAATGATTTTCCTTTGGCTTGTTTTGACACCATGTATGTTTTACCTGGGTGACTTGCTGTTAGCATTACAGATGAAAGTTAATTTTCTAAAGTAAAAATTTTCTAGATGTAATTTATTTGCAGGATATTTTTCCTTACATGATATTCTTCTACTATCCCCCCTTTTTTGGTTTAAATATTGGGAGGCTTTTGGAAATTTTATGCTGTAATCTTGATAGCTTTGTCTTATATTGCTTTTATTATGATGAGGTATGATCCTTCTATTCCCATCTTGCTGAGAGTTTTTATCAAAAATGGGTGTTGGATTTTGTCAAATGCTTTTTCTGCATCTATTGATATGATTATGTGGTTTTTATCTCTCAATTTGTTTATGTGGTGTATCACGTTTATTGACTTGCGGATATTGTACCATCCTTGCATCCCTGGGATAAATCCTACGTGGTCATGGTGTATGATCTTTCTGATACACTGCTGAATCAGATTTGCTAGAATTTTGTTGAGGATTTTGGCATCTATGTTCATGAGGGATATTGGCCTGTAATTCTTTCATTGTATTGTCTTTATCTGGTTTTGGTATTACGTTGATGCTGGTTTCATAGAATGAGCTTGGAAGTGTTCCTTCCTCTTGAATTTTTTGGAATAGTCTGAGGAGGATAGGTTTTAGTTCTTCCTTGTATGTTTGGTAAAACTCCCTTGTGAAGCCGTATGGCCCAGGGCTTTTGTTTGCTGGAAGCTTTTTTATGACTGCTTCAATTTCTTCCATACTTATTGGCCTATTGAGATGTTTAGATTATTCCTGGTTGAGTTTTGGAAGGTTGTATTTTTCTAGGAATATGTCCATTTCCTCCAGGTTGTCCAGTTTGTTGGAATAGAGTTGTTCATAGTATTTCTTAACAGTCATTTGAATTTCCGTGGGGTTTGTTGTTATTTCTCCTCTTTCATTTCTGATTTTGTTTATTTGATCCTCTCTCTTTGCTTCTTGGTGAGCCTGGCTAGAGGTTCATCAATCTTGTTTATCCTTTCAAAGAACCAGCTCTTGGTTTTGTTGATCTTTTATATTGTTTGTTTGTTTTTGTTTTTGGTGTCTATGTTGTTTATCTCTGCTCTGATCTTTATTATTTTCTTTCTTCTATTTATACTGGGCTTCTCTTGTTGCTCTCTTATTTTTTGAGTTGTACAGTTAGGTAATTTATTACCATTGTTTCTTGTTTTTTTGCAGTAGGCTTGTAGAGCTATGAATTTCCCTTTCAAGACTGCTTTCACTGTGTCCCATAGATTTTGGATTGTTGTGTTTTCATTGTCGTTTGTTGCCATGATGTTTTTTATTTCTTCTTTGATCTCTCTGGTAACACCATCATTGTTTAATAGCATTCTGTTTAGTCTCCATGTGTTTGAATTTTTTTATTGTTTTTATTGTAGTTGATTTCCAGTTTTATGCCACTATGATCTGAGAAGATTTCTGATATGATTTCTATCTTCTTGAATTTGAAGAGACTTTGCCTGTGACCCAATCTAGGTTCTATCTTTGAAAATGAGCCATGTACACTTGAGAATAACCTCTATTCCGTGGATTTGTGGTGAAATGTTCTGAAGATGTCAATTAATTCCATCTGGTCTAGTGAGACATTTAGGATTGATGTTTCTTTGCTGATTTTTTGTTTAGAGGATTTGTGCAATGGTGATAGTGGGAATTTAAAGTCCCCTACTATGATTGTATTGCTGTCAATCTCTCCCTTGATATCCTCCAGGAGTTTTTTTATTTTTATGTATTTGGGTGCTCCTGTATTGGGTGCGTATATGTTTACCAGAGTTATTTATTCTTGTTGGATTGCTCCCTTTAGTATTATAAAGTCACTTTCCTTATTTTTTTTATGTCCTTCACTTTGAGATCTAATTTTTTAGATATATGTATTGCTACCCCAGCTTTTTCTTTTTCATTTCCATTCACCTGAAAACCCTTTTTCCATCCCTTCACCATCAGTCTGTGTATATTTTTTTCTGAGGTGGGTTTCCTGTAGACAGCAGATATATGGGTCATGTTTTCTTATCCACTCATTTACCCTATGTCTTTTGATTGACACATTTAATACATTTACATTTAAAGTTATTATTGATAGGTACTTTTTTGTTGCCATTTTTATTCTTTACCCCTGTGTTCCTTCTTCACTTTCTATTTCTTCTTTGTACAGCGGACCCTTCAGCATTTCTTGCATTACTGGTTTGGTGGTAATAAACTCCCTTCGCCCTTTTTTGTCTGTGAAGCTCCTGATTCCACCTTCAATTTTGAATGATAGGCTTGCTGGGTATAGTATTCTTGGATTCAGTCCCTTGCTTTGCATCAATTTGTATATTTCATTCCATTCCCTTCTGGCCTGGTGTGTTTCTGTTGAGAAATCAGTTGATATTCTTATAGGAGATCCCTTGTAGGTAACTTTCTGTCTCTCTCTGGTAGCCTTTAAGATTCTTTCTTTGTCCTTGATGTTCGCCAATTTAATTATGATGTGTTTTGGTGTCAGTCTTTGGGTTCAACTTGTTTCAGACTCTATGTACTTCTTGAACTTGCATATTTTTTTTTCTTGCCAATATCATGGAAGTTTTATGTCATTATTTCTTCAAACAGGTTTTCTATTTCTTGATTCTCTTCCTCTCCTTCTGGCACCCCTATTATGTGAATGTTGTTTTGTTTTGTGTTGTCCCAAAGCTCCCTTAGGCTCTCCTCTTGCTTTTTAAGTCTTCTTTCCAGTTGCTGCTGTTTTTGTGTGTTTTTTTCCTACCTTGTCTTCTAATCTGCTGATTCGGTCCTCAGACTCTTCTAGTCTACTGTTTAAACCTTCCATTGTGTCCTTTATTGCAGCTATGTCGTTCTTCATCTCCTCTTGGTTCCTTTTCATGTTGGTGACATTATCATTCAGCTCCTTATAATTGTCATTGAGTTGTGTGTATTTGTTATTGAGTTGTGTGTATTTGTTATCCAGCCGTTTAAACATCCTTATTACCATTACTCTGAATTCTTTCTCTGATATGCTGCTAGCCTCAATTTCATTTAACTCTCTTTCAGGTGATTCCTCTTTTTCTTTCCTTTGAGGATTGCTTTTTTGTCTTCCCATGTTTTTCTGTAACATTTTAACTGTAGGTCCGATTGGCTTGATACTCAGGTTCTTTTGGGGATGGTGCTACTGGTGTGATCTCTCAGGTCTCCTGGGCTTGTGAGCTATTTGGGTTCTCTTGATGTTGGCCTGTGAGCTGGAAAGGTACAACTGCAGTGTCTAGACGTCAGCAGCTGTGGAGAAGGGTGTCCCAATTTTTGCTGTCTTGTGCCCTTGATTGAAATCACGCATGCCTAGAGAGGACTCACAGTGGCACCCAGGAACCGTCTGTTGGGGTGATGGGTCTCAGGAGGCCTGCATTCTGGAAAGGCATGACTGTGGTGTCCAGAGTTCTGTAGTTGTGGGTTGGGCAGACTCAGCTTTTGCTGCTGTACCTCTGGTGGATATGCGCACGCTCCCAGTGGAGGATCACAGGGGCACCCATGCTGTGTTTGCCAGCGAGGCGTGCTGAAGTACTCTGAAGGGCCATGGCATCACTGAAGCCATGTGATTGAGTCGTCTGTGAGCAGGTATGCAGGATGAGTGAATTCAGAATTTCCACTGCCAGGGGGAGTGTGTCCCTGTTTGTCCAAGATCACACCCAGCAAGGACTCACAGCAGCTCCCTCAAGTGCCCTGTGGATAGATGCGCTCAGGGTGCCTGCCCTTTGGAAATGTGTGTGTCTGTGGGGGTGAGTTTGTCAGTGCAGAGCTCTGACGCACTTTGAGGTGCCCTGGTGCTGAAGTTAAGCAGCTGTGGTGTATGTGGGCAGTTATTCCAGAGGAGGGAATTCAGAATTTTTACTGCAGGGCATTGCGTCCTTATCTGTACAGAATCACACCCAGTAGGGGCTTAAAGCAGCTACCCAGAGGACCCTGTGGATATATGGGCTCAGAGTGCCTGCCCTTTGGAAATGTATGCATCTGTGGTGGTGAGTTTGCAGGCACAGAGCTCTGATGCACTTTGAGGGGCCCTGGCACTGGAGTTACACTGCTGGGGTGTCTGTGTGCAGGTGTCCAGGATGAGTGAATTCAGAATTTCTACTGCCGGGGGCAATGTATCCCTGTTTGTCCAAGATCACACCCAGCAATAACTCACAGCAGCTCCCACAAGTGCCCTGTGGATAGATGGGCTCAGGGTACCTGCCAGTTGGAAATGTGTGAGCAGACTGGCGGTGAGTTTGATGACGCAGAGCTCTGATGCACTTTGAGGGGCCCTGGCACTGAAGTTAAGCAGCTGGGGTGTATGTGGGCAGTTATTCAGGAGAAGGGAATTCAGAATTTCTACTGCGGGGCAGTGCGTCCTTGTCTGTACAGAATCACACCCAGCAGGGGCTCAAAGCAGCTCCCCAGAGGACCCTGTGGATATATGGGCTCAGGGTGCCTGCCCTTTGGAAATGTGTGTGTCTGTGGGGGTGAGTTTGCCGGTGCAGAGTCCTGACACACTTTGAGGGGCCCTGGCACTGAAGTTACACAGCTGGAGTGTCTGTGAGCAGTTATTCAGGCAGAGGAAATTCAGAATTTCTACTGCGGGGCAGTGCACCCTTGTCTGTACAGAATCACATCCAGCAGGGGCTCCCAGTGGCTCCCAGTTGCTGCCTATGGAGTGGTGTGCCCTGGATGCTTGCGAGGCTGGAAATGCGCGAATGTGGTGTCTGGAGTTCGGAGTTCTGCCACTGGGGAGGGGGAAGATGCACTTACTGCTGCAAGAAGGGTGCACCTTTGGAGGTGGAGGTCCCAGGGTCCAAGGGTCTGCAGATGGGGTAGCAGGATTTTGGCTGGAGTGGCTGCTGGGTCGTGGGCAGTATTAAAGTCTTGTCTGTGTGCTGGTGCTGATGAGTTCCTAGAAAAGGCCACTGTCTCCTTCAAGATGGCGTGGGCTCTGTGCCCGAGTCCTGCAGTCCAGGGAGTGCCCACAGCGGTAGTAGCCTCTCCTTGTCCAAGAGAGACTGGTCTGATAGCCCCTGCTGCTCCTGTGAGATTTTACTGTCCCTTACTCACTCAAACACACACCACACACTCTCCTTTCATAGCCTCACTCACTTCCTCTCTCTCACCTCTGTCCTGTCAGCCACCATCTCTACTCTTTGGTTCTTAGGGATAATGTTGTTGTGAACTTTCATAAGCAAGTCCCTATATAAACATAAATTTTCATTTTTCTTGGGCATATACCTCAGAGAAACATTACTGGGTCATATTATAACTTAATGTTTAAACATTTGAGGAATTTCCAGATGATTTGCTCAAGTGGCTGAATCACTTTACATTCCTGATAATTCTCTTAAAATTGTGTTCAACTTCATTTTTCATAAACATAGTTTAATATGTAACATTTTAATGCAACCATTTATTACCATTTGATAGGAACATCCTGTAAGAAAAACTAATTAATTAGGCAAGAACTTCCTCCTAATTGTCACCCAAAATAGAATAAAAATAGAGAGCTACTGAATTGATAGATATTTTTCTCCTACAATATATAATAATAAAAGGGAAAAAATTGGAAAATAATTTTGTGAGGATGTAATCTTATCTTCCAGTTGAAAATGCAGCATGAAATAGATAACTATTAGCCTGGAGTTTCCTTTGTGATGCTGTTGCATTAGTCACTCTTTCTTTGATTCTGGTTATATAAGGATTATATCATGAAAGCTAGGGGAAAAGTATGAACAGTAGTGTTTATAATCAAATAGTAACAATGTTTAGTGCATATTTTGATTTTTTCTACAGATTTTTCTAAACTCTTTATTTTATGCCCTTTAAAAATCTGAAGGGAATAAGTAAAAACATACCTGAAGCTTTAAATAAAATTTGGAGATGATTTTACAAATTAATTTCACACATATAAATGAGAATTTTATTTCTTGAAGTTACATTTATTCAGTCCAATTTATGCTGATACCATCCTGTCAGTGTTCAAAGAAAGAAAAATCTTCATGTGTTAAATGTTCCCCTAACATCACTCTTGATTATGCCAGCTAGATCAGCAAAATAAAGGAAGAGGTAAATTATTGACCTTTTTTTTAATTTTTTCCTCTAGATTTTTTTTCATTCTTTTTCTGAAAATGGTATTTATTTTTCACACTAAGGAGTTTCAGAATGAAATTGCTCTGGCATAAATACACTTTTATACAATTGAAAATTTTAGTTTTCTGCACTTGGCTATGACTTACCAATGTTGAAATGATGATAGTCTGTACTTACAGGAGTTGGATGGTTGCAGATGTTACACCAAACCACAGAAAACTCTCTCATCAGGGCCAAAATGCAGTTTACATAAATGGAAGCACATATGCATCTGTATTCTGTAAGAAAAGATAGAACTTTGGATTTGAAGAGTCTATCTAAGGATAACTTGTAGGTTGGTAAATGTTGTGATAATTTTAAATATTTGCTATACTTTGAACACAGTTAAGATGACAAATAACGAGAAAATGTTTTAGTCCTTCCTTCCTCGCCAGCATATAGTAGTCTACCCAGTGGCCACCATTTTCAGCTAGTCTAGAATTTCATGTTATGTGGCTAGTGCTACTGTTTCATCCAGGATTTTTCAAAACAACCTATACTATTTAACCTTACAACTTAAAGAACTAGAAAGAGAACAACAAGAAAAGTCCAGAGTAAGTAGAAGGAAGAAAATAACAAAGGTTAAAGCAGAAGTGAATTATATAGGGAATAAAAAAACAATAAAAAAATCAATGAAACCAAGAGCTGGTTCTTTTAAAGAATAAACAAAATTGATTAACCATTAGTCAGACTCATCAAGAAGCAAAGAAAGAGGACCCAAATAAATAAAATCAGAAATGAAAGCAGAGAAGTAACCACTGACACCAGAGGACTAAAAAGGATTGTAAGACAATATTATGAACAATTATATGTCAATAAGCTGGGCAATGTGCATGAAATGGACAAATTCCTAGAAAAATACAATCTCCCAAAACTGAGTAAGAAAGAATCAGAAAACCTGAATAGGCCAATAACATGTGATGAAATTGAAGCAGTAATAATAATAATAATAATAATAATAATAAAAACTCCCAGCAAACAAAAGCACAGGTCCAGATGGCTTCACAGGAGAGTTTTACCAAACATTCAAAGAAGAATTAACACCTATACTCCTCAAACTATTCCAAAATCCTAGAGGAAGGAACACTTGCAAGCTCTTTTTATGAGGCCAGCATTATCCTAATTCCAAAACCAGATAAAGACACTACAAAGGAAGAAAATAACAGGCTAATATCTCTGACGAAATAGATGCTAAATCCTCAACAAAATATTAGCAAATAGGATCCAGCAATATATTAAAAAGATCAAACACCATGACCAAGTGAAATTTATTTCAGAGATGAAAAGCTGGGGTAATACCCGCAAATCAATAAACGTGATACATCATATAAACAAATTGAGAGAAAAAAATCACATAGTCATATCAATAGATGCACAAAAAGCACTTGACAAATCCAACACCCTTTTTTTGATAAAGACACTCAGCAAAGTAGGAATAGAGGGATCATACCGCAACATAATAAGAGCCTTAAATGACAAACCTACAGCCAACATCATACTCAATGGGCAAAAACTAAAACCATTTCCCTAAGAACAGGAACAAGACAAGGATGTCCACTCTCACCATTCCTGTTTGACATAGTACTGGAAGTTCTAGTCATAGTGATCAGACAAATAGAAGAAATAAAAGGCATCCAAATTGGAAAGGAGGAAGTAAAACTCTCATTATTCGCAGATGACATGATATTGTACATAGAAAACCCTAAAGATGCTACCAAAAAACTACTAGATTTAATAAATAAATTAGGAAATGTAGCAGGATACAAAATCAACACCCAAAAATTGATGACTTTTTTATACACCAATTATGAATTCTCATAAAAGGAAACTAAATAAACAATCCCATTTACCATTGCAACAAAAAATAAGATACTCAGATTTGGATCACCCCCAGTACTTATAATAGTTCCTCGCACCCTTGGGGATAAAAAAAAAAAAAAGTCATCTGTTTGGTGCTTGGAGACAAACTTAACACATCTCTTGATACTTTAGAATTACTACAGCATAAGATACAATTATCCCAAGCAAACATACCAACTAATTCTTTGAATGTCTGGCAGCAATTTAAAAAGGACATGTAAGGATTTAACCCTTTTCATTGTGTAGAGGGCCTCCTGGGAGGGCACCTGAGCATTCTATATTGGTCCCTCTTACCCTTTAGGCCAAGAGAGACCCTCTTCTCACAATTCAATTGCTCACAGCTGTTGCATGAGCTCTCTGTTCATGTCGAGGTTGAAGTCTTGTGATGACTGGTGCCATGGATCTGTCTCTCACCCAGTGGGGCGAACTGAGCCTCCCTGGAGAAGAAACCCGGGTTCCAAAAGATATGTGATCAGTGCTGGGGCCCCGCCAGCAGGCAAGGGGATCCCAAGGCAGGTGCTGGGCATGAAGGCCACGGGGGCATAGGCTACCAAGGAGACAAAACTGAACCTCACGTCACCCTGCTTGGCCCCGGAGGATGGCTGGTTAGCCAGAGACGGGTAAGATTCCTCAAGGAAGGAACAACCTAAGACAGGCACAGTCGCAGAGGGGCCATCAGGAGAGAATTTGGGGATCAACAGAGGTGGGGCACAGACCCTCACCCCCCCAACATTGCAGGGGCCTGAATCCTAGCCCCTTCTGAGGGAGGTCTCCTGCCACCATGGCTGCTTCGTGCTTCCCATGCCCAGCTCAGATCAGGAACCAGGTGACCGACAGAGACTTGGCCGACAGCAGCTGCCCTCTCACTCCAACAAGAATTGTTTGAGTTGTCTTGTACCCATGGTGTGGGGAAGTGGGTTCATGATATCTAAATCCAGCCTACCACCAGGAAGGCTCAGGACCTACTCAAGAAGGCAAATAATCCCTTCCACCAATATTTACAGGGTAAAACAAGATTATTGTTAGAGTAATAAATTTGACAGTAAAATAGTAGTCAAGTTTTCAGGTAAATTTAAATTAGCTAGTTGAAACAAGCGAATATTCTAGAAAAATTAATTGTACTGGAAAAAAAGGTGTTCCTAAAGTGTCAACTAAAATTTTTATTGGTACTTCATCTCACGATAAAATTGTGCACCATATAACGAACCTAAAACAGTAATATTATAGTACAAAAAATTAAAATTTAAAAGCCATCAAGACTACATTATAAAATTTTCAAAAGCCTCCTAACATTTAAATCAAAAAGGAGGGGATACTAGGAATATCATGTAAGGAAAAATATCCTGTAAGTAAATTACATCTAGAAAATTAATACTTTAGAAAATTAATTGTAAGGCTAAAAGCAAGACACCCATGAAAAACACACAAGGTGACAAAACAAGCCAGAGGAAAATCATTTGGGCAAAAATTGAAAATGATCCCCAGTCAAATTTATACAAAATATTCCTTTATTAACTTTTGGTCGAGAATATGTTTGTATATTTTCAGAAAACAACTCCGAGACCATGTGGATTCCAGCAAGAGAGGAATCGACAGGACTACTCCAGCCATGAAGACAGAAGAGAAGCAGTCCAGAGACGGAAGATGCTGATATGGCCTTCCCATACTAGCAGTTAGCAGCTGTGCATCACTGCACATTGCCCAGGACCAAACCAGACAGAGTCGGACCTGCATTACCACCATTTGTCCACCATCCAGAACTGAAATGTCAGTGCTGACATGTACACATAAGGAACTGTTGGACATTGAAATTGGGTCTCAAAAGAACTGTAGGCCCAGAAAGAAACTCACTACACACTGATTCATTTGCCTGTCACCATAACCATATTGCTTGTCTCATTTTCGGTTCTTATAAGTGTATTTCTAATAGCACATGATCTCACTCATCTAGGGGAAATAATGAACAACATAGACTGATGAACAAGAACAGACCCAGAAACAAGGAGGCATGGATCAGACTGTCGGGCCTCGGGGGGAGGGTAGGGAAGGGTGGGGGTAAAGGGGGAGATCAACCAAAGGACTTGTGTGCAGGCATATGAGCCTAACCGGCGGTTAAGGACAACAGAGGGGTGGGGGCATGTGTGGGGAGGGGGGTGGGATGGGAATGGGGGGACGAGGACAAATATGTGATACCTTAATCAATAAAGAAATTTAAAAAAAAGATACTCAGGAATAAACTTAACCAAGGACGCAAAAGACCTGTACTCAGAAAACTATAGGACGTTGAAAAAAGATAGAAGATATAAACAAGTGGAAGAATATACCGTGTCCATGGATTTGTAGAATTAACAGCATTAAAATGTCCATACTACCCAAGGCAATCTACAGATTCAATGCAATTCCTATGAAAATACCAACAGCATATTTCACAGATCTAGAACAAGTACTCCAAAAATTTATATGGAATGAAAAATGACGCCGAATAGCTGCAGCAACCTTGCGAAAGAAAAACAAAGTTGGAGGAATCAGAATACCAGATTTTAACTTATACTACAAAGCCACCATGATCAGAATAGCCTGGTACTGGCACAAGAACAGGCATATAGATCAACGGAACAGAACAGAGATCGCAAAAATGGCCTCAAGTCATTAGGCTCAATTAATATTTGACAAATGGGGCAAGAGCATACAACAGAATCAAGAGAGTCTCTTCAATAAATGGACAAAATTGGATAGATACATGCAAAAAAATTAAACCACCCACTTACACCATACACAAGAATATACTCAAAGTGGATAAAAGACTTAAATGTAAGTCTTGAAACCATAAAAATACTATAACAAACCATAAGCAGCAACATCTCAGACATCTCTCATAGCAATATGTTTACAGATATATCTCCCAGGGCTAAGGAAACTAAGGATAAATAAACAAATGGGACTACTTCAAAATAAAAAGCTTCTGCACAGCAAAAGAAACCATCAACAAAATGAAAAGGGAGCCCATTCTGTGGGAGAACATATTTTGCAATGATACATCTGATAAAGCGTTAATATCCAAAATATATAAGGAACTCATACAACTTAACAAATAGAAGACAAAGAATCCAATTAAAAACGGGCTAAGGTCCTGAATAGACACATCTCCAAAGTGGACATACAGTTGGCCAAGAGGTATAGGAAAAAATGCTCAAAGTCACTGATTATCAGAGAGATGCAAATTAAAACAACAATGAGTTATCACCTCACACTTGTCACAATGGCTATCATCAACAAATCAACAAATGACATGTGCTGGCAAGGATGTGGAGGAAAGGGAACCTTAGTACACTGCTGGTGGGAATGCAGACTGGTGCAGCCATTATGGAAACCATTATGGAGTTTCCTAAAAAAATTAAATATGGATCTGCCATTTGTCTCAGTGATCTCACTTCTAGGAATCTATCCTAAGAGACCCGATACACCAATCACAAAGAATATATGAACCCTTATGTTCATAGCAGCACAATTTACAATAGCTAAGATCTGGAAACAGCCCAATTGCCCATTTGTATATGAATGGATAAAAAAGCTGTACATTTATACCATGGAATACTATGAAGTAATAAAATGGAAGAATCTCTTACCCTTTGAGACAGAGTGGAAGGACCTGGAGAGTATCATGCTAAGTGAAATAAGTCAGTCAGAGAAAGACAAGTATCACATGATCTCACTCATATGTGGAATCTAATTAAGAAAATAAACTGATGAACGGAGTGGATCCAGAGACATGGAAGCATGGAACAGAGTGCGGAATCTCAGAGAGAAGGCCGGGGAGGGTGGGTGGGTGGGAGGTAATCAACCAAGGACCTTGTATGCATAATGCAAAACCCATGGACACAGACAATAGGGTGATAAATGGAGGGGGTCAATGGGGGGGAAGGGGAACATTTGTAATACTTTCAACAGTAAAGATTTTTTAAAAAGTTATAAAATTAAAAATAAATTGAAAATATATCCTCGGGTGAGGATTAACAATAACAAAAAAAGATCTCTGATAAATTATTCTTCTATTAATGGAAGGTATAAAGTAAATTATTGTTTTTTTAAGGAGGTACTGAGTAATCTCAAGTTTTGGTATGTTAGGTTCACCTAATCCTTTTTTTTTTTTTACCCTTCAGACAATTTTCATTTAGGAGAATAAAAATAATGTATGAAGAATTACAAAACAGCAGATAGATATATAACCGACTATATTTGAGATTACATAGTATGTGATGAATAGGGCAAAATTTGTTCATGCTTTGAATTATGAAGTGAGTCAATAAGTGAGTGATTAGCATATAAAGGGTACTGCACCCATACTATACTTGTTTCCTAACTTACCAAGTTAATGATGTCTCCAAAAGATGACACAATATATAGCTTATATCTCAGTTTCAGCCCAAATTTGTAAATTAAACTATTTTGGCACAATTCAATAATTCTTGAATATATATTAAAACAAGTACTCCTTTTGCATTTATTAAATACATTATAATAAAACTTCTGATAATCTTTATAGGATGCCATATATGAAAAGATGTGTTAATGTTGAACTTATATTAAAATCATGTTTCTGCATTTTTTAAACTGCACAAATCTTTTAGACCAGAGAATCTTTAAAGTTCTTACCTTCATGAGCAGCTGCATCTCCAAAGGAGGAGCCATATGCTAACTGTAACATTTGTCCAACCCAACTAAAAAAATATACCAAGGAGAAAAAAGGCAATAGTTAATAGTAGCCAATCATCACTGACTGCTATTCAAAGCACTTTTTCATTTAATTCTAATATCAGCCATAAGAAGTAGGAACTATTATTATTCCCATTTAACAGATGGGAAAAGTAAGGTTCAGAAAGATTAAATAACATGTCTAAGTTCATACAGCTAGTAAATGGTGGTACACTTAATCTAGGCAGTCTAGCTCCAGAGACCACAGTCTTCATCACTACATTATATAGCTTCAAGCTGTTACTACATCATATCACTTCTAAGATATTTTAGAAATATCATTAAATTCAAAGGAATATAGCCTGACACTAAATGACAAAGAGTGGTGATGACGTGATGAAATGACAAAGGGAAGGATTTCTTCCATTCTTTATGGAGAAAAATTAATTAATAATAGAGCAATAGCACCAACTGAAATTAAACCAAATGAAGATAATAATTTGAGGCAGTATAAATTATATAAGAACCTCCTCTAATCATAAGATCAAATAAAGTTGCATTATTATTGGATATTTTCTAAGCAAAATAACAGAATATTATTAGTAACTATGAATATTATTAGTAACTATGAATTGGTCTATTACAAGGAAAATCATAATAATGTGAGATTGTTTTAATCTGATGCTTGTTGATGACCTACATATACAATCTTTCCAAGTTTCTGTTAGCTTCTTGGGCACAGAATGTAATCTTTGCATTTCTTTATTAGAATTCATTAAGTGACAATGTTTGAACCCTCTACAAATATTAAACATATTAGCATGACTCTCAATTAAATCAATTATGTTCAGTGATATGGACATAAACTCTATTCCATTTTTTAGTCACATATCATAATGTAAATATTTTGTAAAAACTCTTGGTGGCATTAAAAAAAAACCCTACAGATTAAAAGGTGCTTGGTTTGGCAAACTATTCAATAAAGATTTTAGTCAAAACTGTGTAAAAAAAGGATTCTCTCTCAATTCCAAATGGCTAATAGCCATGTGTGGCTAGTAGCTACTGTATTACATAGTGTAGATATAGATTATTTCCATTATTGTAGAAAGTTCTTTAGATAGATTTAATATAAGGTAAGGTGACCAGACGTCCCACTTTTGGCGGGACAGTCCCGATTTTTAACAATTTGTCCCGCGTCCCGAGGCGTTTTTAAAAAAGTCCCGATTTTTGGAAAGAATGAACGGGAAGGGAATATACGGTTTTCAGCGGCCATGTGGCTATTTAGCCAGGATAAATAATGCACTAAAAATTGTGGAATACGCGCTGTCCTTACCAGAAACTAATGCTGCGACTGAACGCGTTTTTTCTATGGTAAATAAAGTGTGGACATCAGAAAAATCACAATTAAGTGTTGAGACTTTGAAAGCCATTTTATGTATGAAATATAATTTAACAAATTCTTGTGAAAAATTTCATGACCTTTTAAACGACAGCAATCTACTAAAAAAAATTCACTCAAATGAGATATATGCCAAAGAATAAAATAATACTATACATAATTTTTTATTTATTATATTTGTAAATTGTACTTATGTTGAAATTAAAACAATATATTACAATACTATTTTTGCGTTCTATGAAAATTTTTGTTGCTCCATATAGACCAAATTTTTAATCAAGACCCCCCCCCCTCCGGTCAATGGTGTCTCGCTTTACCAATGTTAAAATCTGGTCACCTTAATATAAGGGAAACGTATATTTTCTGTTACAGGGGTTAGTATCTTTGACACAGAAATCAGAGATTTTCATATATTCACTTGATTAATGTTTTCCTTTTTAAATTAAATTTGTTAGGATGACTTTGGTTAAAAAAATTATATAGGGGGGCCGAGGGCCAGCTCCCTTCTCCTCATTTTTTCCTCCCCCCCAAATAAAAAAAAATTATATGGGTTTCAAGTGTACAATTTTATGATACATCATCTGCATATTGTATTGTGTTTACCACCCAAAGTCAAATAATCTTCCATCATCATATATTTGGTCCCTTTTACTTCCTCCACCCATTCCCATCCATCTAATAACCACAATACTGTTGTCTGTATCTATGAATTTTTGTTTGTCTTGTTTGCTCATTTGTTGCTTTCAGTTTTATATCCCACATATCAGCGAAATTATATGGTTCTTGACTTTTTCTGTCTGACTTATTTTGCTTAGCACTATATTCTCAAGATGCATCCATAACTATTTTAATAAGAACATAAAAATCTTAAGCAATTAATATTTTTGTATCTTTAAAAAATTATAATCGCTCCATCTTCCCCTTAAAAGAGTAGATTATAGGTAAGACACTAAAATTACTGTTATTTTTTCAAAAGAAATTTACAAAAGAAAAAGTCCAATTTAGAAACTAAGAATTTTCTGAAGCCAAATGAAAAACTAATGTGATTTATAAGGAGAAATAAGTTTCTCTACATTTTTACTTCAGTTCCAGGGATGTGAAAATCTGACATTTATGAAAATGTAATGTCAATAGAATTGTCAACATCCAAAAATTATTTTAAGTGTACATAAAAGCAATAAAACTAAGCATATATTTTCCCCGCTGAACAGTGATTGGTGTTTTTTATTTGAAATGTTAGAGGCATGGATCAGACTGTTGGGCCTCAGAGGGAGGGTAGGGGAGGGTGGGGGTAAAGGGGAGAGATCAACCAAAGGACTTGTGTGCATGCATATGAGCCTAACCAGTGGTTAAGGACAACAGGGGGTGGGGGTATGCATGGGGAGGGGTATGGGATGGGAATGGGGGGATGAGGACAAATATGTAATACCTTAATCAATAAAGAAATTAAAAAAAAAGAAATAGATTTTCTCTTTTAAAAATTACCATTCTTAGCCTTACAGACCTTAGATAATCTAATAAATTATAAAATTCATTTTTATTTCAGTGTAGTTGGCAGACAATATTATATTAATTTTAGATGTATAATATACTGATTTGACAATTATATGCCTTACAATGTGATGACCACACTAAGTCTAGTAATCCTCTGCTACTGTGTAAATCCATCACAATATTATTGACTAAATTTTCCTTCCCCTTTTCCACCAATCCCTTAACACCTCCTCTCATTTGGCAACCATCAGTTTGATCTCTATTTCTATGGGTCTGTTTTTGTTTTGTTTGTTCACTTGTTTTGTTTATTTTTTTATTTAAAAATTTAAAAAAATATGTTTTTATTCATTTCAGAGAGGAAGGGAGAGGGAGAGATAGAAATATCAATGATGAGATCATTGATCGGCTGCCTCCCACATGCCCCTGACTGGGGATCGAGGCTGCAACCCGGCATGTGGCCTGACTGGAAATCAAACTAAGACCTTCTGGTTCATAGGTCAATGCTCAACCATTGAACTAAATCATCTGGGATTGTTTATTTTTTTTTTTAGATTCCACATATAATTGAAGCCATATAGTGTTATTCTCTATCTAAATAATTTCATTTAGCACAATACCTTCTGGTTCTAGCCATGTTGTTTCAAATGGTAAGATTTCATTTTTTAATGCTGAATAGTATTCCATTATATAGACAAGGTTGCTTGTCTATATAAGGCTGCTTCCATATCTTGGCCATTGTAAATAATGCTGCAATGTAATGGCAATAATCTGCTTATTACACTTAGTGATCATTCCTGAATTTAGAGGTTATAAAGGAGAAATTGGATTTTTTCAATATATAAAATATTTTCATAAAATTAATTTTTACCTTTATAACCGGACAGATCCAAGAAGCTAAGACTATCAGGGTGCCATTCTCCATGGTGTTTCTGCACATCTTATGACAGCATATGTCCTAGACTATTGATTCAGTGGCATTTGCATAGCCAACAGCCTTGGAAGATAGAGCTCCCTCAGGGCAGGGGAAAAATTTGTTTTCTGAGCAGGTTAAAGATAGTATCTCTCTTTGGGAAAAAGTTGGTCAGGTTTGCTAGAATTCTTCTTTCAAAGGTTGGGAGGTTCTTAAGCTTGTAGTCACTGGGCTGGGACACAAACCCACTGTGCCTGCAACACTCACATGGTATGCTCCCCATCTCTGCCTTGGGTCTTGGGGGCCAGGGGAATTGGTTCAGTGAAGCTCATGCTGCCTGCTGGGCCCTGACAAAAATTCTGTCTCTAACCTAGGATCTGTGGTTTTCAGCAACCTTTATGAAACTGTGACTGGCTCACATGTTGGCTTGAAAGCTGGGTGAAATCTCAGACCCCAGGGGAGTGTTTGGCATGAGTGACAATGGAGGGAATGTAGATGGAAGGCCTGGAAGGAGGTGAAGGGTGCAAGGGTAGGAGGTGGGAGGGAGCCCAGGCTGCCTGGCTTACCCAGTGCTTGTGCTATTGCCTGGCAAGTTGGGTCACAGGCACTACCCACCACTGAGAGTTACCCGAATATATAAGATTAGTTCAATAAATTCCCTCCACCCTTCACTCACTCAGATTCCCCTGCCATTAACATTTTACCCCATTGGTTTTATACTAATTTTTCCACCTATCATTCTCTCTCCCGTGCTTGCTCTCTCTCTTTCTGTGGATACATATACACTGAGAGTAAGCTACATACATTATGGCTTTTTATTCCCAGGTACTTCTGTGTGTATTTCCTAAGAGATATATTCTCTTATACAATTAACTTTCATAAATTTAACATCAATACCACACTTTTATAACCTTTAATGTAAATTTTCATAACACTTTGATAAATTTGCTTTTTTTGAAGATTTAAAGCTAGCCATTTTAATTTTTCAGTAACTGACAGGAAAAGCAGAAAGAAGGAAGGAAGAAAAATCAGTAACCCGACTAGCATATCTAAGCAGTGAGGCTATTTTTCTTTATAAAAACAATCATTTTGTGAAATTAGTGGTTCCAATAATAATCATAACTGCATAGCAATTATGTACAAATGAAGAACTAAACAATATTTTCCCCAACAATCCTCTTCACAGTGCATAGGCTTTCAGCATAAACACATTTTCTCATATATTACTTATTTTTAGAAATGTATATTAAAGAAGACTTTTGCTGCATTAATACCAGCTAATGTTTATTACTTAGAATTTTTCTTCATGCATTTTATGTCATTATATCAAAACTTTGATGCACAATATATTCACTATTCTTAGTAGGAACTTGTTTGACTTTGATGCTGCTAAAACTAAAAACAACCAGTTACTCATGTAAGGATACATCCTAGTCAGTCTTCAAGACTTTTGTTTTTACTGGGTATTTAAGTAAAATCCAGTAAATGTTCTTTCTCTATGCATTAATGTTTCAACATCTATCATAATAAAATTCTTCAATATTTCAGTGTTTGCTAACTTTTAGTATTTCAAAGAGTGATGTTTTTATTCTTTTGGTTTAAATTCAGGCATACCTCCTTTTATTGTACTTTATTATACTTCCCAAATTTTTCATTTTTTACAAATTGGCACATGGCTACTGTGCATCAAGCAAGTCTATTGGTTTAATTTTCCAACAGCATTTGCTCATTTTGTATCTCTGTGTCACATTTCAGTAATTCTTGTAATATTTCAAACTTTATTATTATCATATTTGTTTTAGTGATCTATTATCAGTATTCTTGATGTTACTATTATAATTGTTTGTGGGCCCCACAGACTTAATTGATGAATGTTGTGTGTGATCTGACTGCTACACTGACTGACCATTCCCCTGTATCTCCCCTGTCCTGGGGCCTCAGTATTCCTGACACACAACAATATTGAAAGTAGGTCAACTATTAACCCTTACAATGGCCTCTAAGTGTTCAAGTGAAAGGAATAGTCACATGCCTCTGAATTTAAATAAAAAACTAGAAATGATTTAACTTAGTTAGGAAGGTATAGCAAAAGTTGAGATAAGCTGGAAGCTAGGCTTTTGTGCCAAATAGTTACCAAGTTGTAAATACAAAGGAAAAGTTCTTTAAGGAAATTAAAACTGCTACTCCAGTGAACATATGAATGATAAAGTGAAATAGCCTTATTGCTAATATGGAGAAAGTTTAATGGTCTGGGTAGAAGATTAAACTAGTCACAGCATTCCCTTAAACCAAAGCCTCAACCAGAGCTAGACCCTAAATGTCTTCAATTCTATGAGGGCAGGAATGGTGAAGAAGCTGCAGAAGAAAAGATTGAATCCAGAAGAATGTTGGTTCATGAGATTTAAGGAAAGCTCTCTCCATAACATAAAGTTCAAGGTGAAGCAGAAAGTGCAGATATAGAAGTTGCAGCAAGTTATTCAGAAGATCTAGCTCAGTCTTATATAGGAAGATGCTATCTAGGACTTTTATCTCTAGAGAAGAGAAGTCAATGCTTGGTACAAAAGCTTCAAATAACAGGCTTACTCTCTTAATAAGGATAGATGGTGACTTTAAGTTGAAGCCAATGCTCAATTACTATTCCCAAAATCCTAAGGCCCTTAAGAATTATGCTAATTCTACTCTGCCTGTATTCTACAAATGGAACAACAAAGCCAGGATAATAGCATATCTGTTTAAACCAGGGTTAATCCAATTCTTTAAACTCACCGTTGAGATCTACTGTTCAGATAAAGATTCCTTTTCAAGTATTACTATTCATTAACAATGCACCTAAAATCTCTGATGTTATTGTACAACGAGATTAATATTGTTTTCATACATGCTAACACAACATCCATTCTGCAGCCCACGATTCAAATAGTAGTTTTGACTTTCTTTTTAAAAATTTCTTTATTGATTAAGGTATTACATATGTGTCCTTATTCCCCCATTGCCCCCCACCCCCACTCATGCCCTGACCCTCCTGTTGTCTGTGTTGACTTTCTAATTTTATTATTTAGAAAGTCAACACAGACATTTCTGTAAGACTATAATTTCCATGAATAATAGTGATTTCTTTGATGGATCTGGGCAAAGTAAACAGAAAACCTTCTGGAAAGGATTCATCATTCTAGATGCCATTTAGAATATTACTGATTCATGGGAAGAGATAAAAATATCAACATTAATAGGAGTTTGGAAGAAGTTGATCCCAAGCCTCAAAGATAACTTTTAGGGGTTCAAGACTTCAATGGAGGATGTAACTGCAGATGTGGTGGAAATAGCAAGATAACTAGAATAATAAGTAGAGCCTAACAATGTGACTGAATTGCTACACTTTAATGATAAAACTGTAATGGATAAGGAGTTGCTTCTTATTGATGAGCAAAGAAAGTGTTTGTTTGTTTGTTTGTTTTGAGATGGAATCTCCTCATGGTGAAGATGTGGGAAGATTGTAGAAATGACAGCAAATGATTTAGAATTTATCCGAACTTAGTTGATAATGTAGTGCCAGATTTGAAAGGATTGATTCCAATTTTGAAAGAAGTTCTCCTGTGGGTAAAATGCTATCAACCAGTGTCACATGCTATGGAGAAATTATGAAAATATGGCAAACTTCATAATCTTATTTTAAGAGATTGTCATAGGCACCCTTACCTTCAGCAATCACCACCCTGATCAGTAAGCAGCCATTAACATCTAGGCAAGTCCTTCCACCAGTAAAAAGATGGCTCAGATGATGATTAGCATATTTTAGAAATAAAGTATTTTTAATTAAATTATGTAACTTGTTTTTAGATATAATGATATTGCACATGTAATAGCATATAGTATAGTGTAAACATAACTTTAATAAACACTGGGAAACAAAAAAATTCATGTGACTTGCCTTTATGGCAATAGTCGTTTTATTGAGGTAGTCTAGAACCAAACGTGTAGTATCTTTGAGGTATGCCTGTAATAACTATAAACAGGATGCAATTGACAAAAGGCTTATCTGAACACTAAATACCTATTAAAATGGAAAACTTCAGCAAATAGGTGAAAATCCTTTAATGAAATTCAAAGTAACACCTAGAATTAGAGGCATTTAGGCTGTTTCTGAAAGGCAAAGTGAATTATAATGTTAAAAATTAGACAATTCCATATATTCTATGTTGAAGGTATGGGTTACCTAAAAGAAAATAATTGTAATAAAACAAAATAAACAACAAAAATAAAAATTGGGGGTATTCCTTACTATTTATGCAAATCAGTAGTTAAAACATGTCATGCTTTTTTTGTAATGGCTGTGTTCTAAATAAGAAGCATGACATTCATATTCATTTATAAATCATATATTCTCACTGAAAAATTATTATTTTAGAAATACTTTGAGCAAAAAACTTAGTACTTAAAAAGTTCATTAACCCCCTCCATCCCACTCCTGCCCTTAACCCCAGGTTTTCACCACACTATTGCCTGTGTCCATGGGCTATGCATATCTATATACACTGAGTGGCCAGATTATTATGATCTCTGAACGCATAATAATCTGGCCACTATATATATATAATACCTACCTAATAAAACAGTAATATGCAAATTGACCATATCTTCGCCACACCATAAGCCACGCCCACCAGCCATGCCCACCAGCCAATCAGGAGCAAATATACACATTAAACCAGCAAAGATGGCGGGGGGTTGGGATCCAGGCAATGATGGTGGACTGGGGCAGGCGGTTAGCACTGGCAGCCGGCTGACCAGGTCCTGGATAGGGGCTTCGAGTCAGCCTCCACCAGTGGCAGTGGCTGACTCGAAGCCCCTATCGGGGATGACGGACCAGGGCAGGCAGCGTGGGTTAGCGCCGCCAGCTGCCTGACCAGGTCCACGATCAGGGATCAGGGACCAGGGCAGGCGGCATGGGTTAGCACCCACAGCCGCCTGACCAGGTCCCAGATAGGGGCTTGGAGTCTAGCATAACAAAAAAAATATTCAGCAAAAGCAGGAGACAAGGTTTCATAAGTTCTCGCCCAGATCACCACTGTTCTCTTATACATTTTAATTATCCCAGACTTTGCCTGAT
Source organism: Eptesicus fuscus (assembly GCF_027574615.1). Lineage (NCBI taxonomy): Eukaryota > Metazoa > Chordata > Mammalia > Chiroptera > Vespertilionidae > Eptesicus > Eptesicus fuscus. Next base: position 31,638,194 of record NC_072473.1, read on the forward strand.
GGGATTTGATTTGAATTATGCCTGATAGAGATTACATGGCATGAATTGTAGGCTCATTCTTTTTGTGGTTGCCTGACTGAGAAAGGCCTTGGAATGAGAGAAGGCACTTTTATTTTCCTTTTTCATTCTATAGAGGCTGAGGAATTACAGTTATATGAAGAAGTTAGTGAGAGAAAGAAAGTCTCATGCTGTATTTTTCTGTAAGTTTTATCATGTGGACTATCAAAAACTTGGTGGGATCCTTTTCAAGAGGTGTTACAAAAATTACATTGGAATTAACATTCAAGAGTAAAAGGAGAGAAGTGAGTGGTGGGTAAAGGAAAGAACTTTGTCCTAGAAACCAAATAGAAGCCACATAAACCTTCAGATTCTTACTCACTGTGCTTTGGAGATATTAAAGGATAATTTTTTAAAAAGGTAAAATCATGACTCATAATCTGTATAGATAAAAGGCTAAGTGACCGACATTTGTCCATCAGTCTGACCAACCGGTACATATGACACACACTGGAAATTTAAAAATAAACTTTGACTTGCACACGTGCCATACATATAAAGCTATCACTGGCGCTAATTTGAATGTTGCATTTGGTGGGAAAGTTCTTTTCAGAGAGGATATTTGTGTCGCCATGCTATACGATTGGTCATAGTATAAACAAATATGAGATCAGAGGATTCTGCTTATAGTGAATGGTTAGTAAAACTTGGAGATGGCAAACTTGATAGCAGTTTTCATTTAGGAATGGATATTATTGAAATTCCCCATGAAATGATTTGTAATAGATCTATTATTAAAGCCACCTTTGGAAATAGTATATCTATAGATAATATTAAAAATATATCTAAACGTGCAATTCTTTGTCCAAAAAATGAGCACGTTCAAAAATTAAATGAAGAAATTTTGGATATACTTGATGGAGATTTTCACACCTATTTGAGTGATGATTCCATTGACTCAACAGATGATGCTGAAAAGGAAAATTTTTCTATTGAATTTCTTAATAGTATTACTCCTTCTGGAATGCCATGTCATAAATTAAAATTGAAAGTGGATGCAATCATCATGCTATTGAGAAATCTTAATAGTAAATGGGGTCTTTGTAATGGTACCAGATTTATTATCAAAAGATTGTGACCTAACATTATCAAAGCTGAAATATTAACAGGATCTGCAGAGGGAGAGATTGTTCTGATTCCAAGAATTGATTTGTCCCCATCTGACACTGGCCACCCACTTAAATTAATTCGAAGATAGTTTCCCGTTATGCCAACATTTGTGATGACTATTAATAAATCACAAGGACAAACTCTAGACAGAGTAGGAATATTCCTACCTGAACCCATTTTTGGACATGGTCAGTTATATGTTGCTCTCTCTCTCTCTCTTTTTTTTAAAAAGTATTTTAAAAATATATTTTATTGATTTTTTTACAGAGTAGAAGGGACAGGGATAGAGAGTTAGAAACATCGATGAGAGAGAAACATCGATCAGCTGCCTCCTGCACACCTCCTATGGGGGATGTGCCCACAACCAAGGTACATGCCCTTGACCAGAATCAAACGTGGGACCTTTCAGTCCACAGGGCGACGCTCTATCCACTGAGCCAAACCAGTTACGGCTGTTGCTTTCTCTTGAGTTCAAAGAGCATGTTACGTTAAAGTTAAAGTTGTAAATACTTTACCTCAAGGAAAATTAGTCAAGCACTCTGAAAGTGTTTTTACTCTTAATGTGGTATACAGGGAGATATTAGAATAAGTTTAATCACTTTATCAGTCATTATTTGCATCAATGTTGTTTTTATATTATGAGCTTGTTATTGTTGTTATATCATTTTTTATTGTTTAGTTATTAATAAAATTATGTATTATTTTCACATACATTGTACTCATTTTCTTTTATCTCTCACACTTTTATTATAGAGAAAGGGCAAATAGCAATATTAAAGTATTTCATCTAATTAATTCCCTTTCAATGTGCACGAAATTCGTGCACCAGGCTACTAGTATATATATATTAGAGGCCCGGTGCATGAATTCGTGCATGGGTGGGGTCCGGCCAGCCTGGCCAGGGGGAGGGAAAATGGGCAGTTGGCCGGCCTGCCTGCTGGTCAAACTCCTGGTTGAGGGGACAATTTGCATATTAGCCTTTTATTATATAGGCTATACACTCAGTGGCCAGATTATTATGCGTTCAGAGATCATAATAATCTGGTCACTCAGTGTATATAAAAGGCTAATAATAGTATGTTAAGTAATGACATCTGGGTAATGATGTCATGTAGCAACACCAGGTTTCCTCTCCCTAGCAACTAGCCTCCTTGCAGTTTCCTCAGGTTTGGAACATGACTTGCTTTATAGCCAGGTGGAAACATTTACACTTTAACCAAAAGTCTGTGAAGCGTTTTCCCATGCCTCATCTCATTTGATCCTCACAGAAGCCCTGGAGTAGGTAGATAGGAGACTCGGTGGAATCCTATTTTCTTTTCATTACCCGGAAAAGAGAGATTTAGAAAGCTTAGAACCTTGACTTGACTAAAAGAAATAAGAAATGGTGGACCTTGAAAATGACTTCAGGTTTTCTCACTGCACAGAATATAGTCAAACACTGCTGCAGTTAAACATTTTACCCTTTGTTCTCCCTGCGTGATCTATAATAATAATCTGCTTCATGTTGATATTTACTGCTGTGTTGCTGACAATTACCTGAAAGAGAAGTTGGGGTGCTTCACTGGGCTGGATAAAGTTTAGCTAAATCAGAAAGCAGGTCTAATTAAGCAAGTTTATTCTATCTCTAGAAAAGGCTAAGTTGACCTGCGCATGCCCCATACATATAAAGCTCTCTCTGGCGCCAATTGCACGTGTGTGTTTCCTTCTGTCATTGTCAATCGTGAATTTGGTTGACACTTTTGTTATAGAGAAAGGGTGAATAGCGATATTAAAATATTTCTTCTAATTAATCTCTCCCCACCCACCTCCTATAGTGCCTTCTCTCTGAGATTCATCAGTCTGTTACATTCGTCCATGTCTCTGGATCTATTTTGTTCATTAGTTTATTATGTTCATTAGATTCCATATATGAGAGAGATCATGTGATGCTTATCTTTTTCTAAATGGCTTATTTCACTTAGGATAATAATCTTCAGGTACCTCCAAGCTGTCTCAAAGGGTAAGAGATCCTTCTTTTTTGTAGCTGCATAGTTTTCCATGGTGTAAATGTACCACAGCTTTTTTATCCACTCATCTACTGATGATCACTTGGGCTGTTTCCAGAGATTAGCTATCCTATATTGTACTGCTATGAAAAGAGGGGTACATATATTCTTTCTAATTGGTGTTTCAGATTTCTTAGTAGTTGGATCACTGGGTCAAATGGCAGTCTCATTTTAATTTTTTTGAGGAAACCTCACACTGTTTTCCATAGTGCAGTACCAGTCTGCATTCATGCCAGCAGTGTACAATGGTTCCCTTTTCTTCACATCCTCACCAGCACTTGTTTGTTTATTTGTTGAAGACAGTCACTCTGACAGGTGTGAGGTGATACCTCATTGTCATTTTAATTTGCATCTCTCAGATGATTAGTGACTTTGAGCATTTTTGTATGTCTCTTGGCCATCTGTATGTCCTCTTTGGAGAGTGTCTATTTAGGTCCTTTGCCCATTTTAAAATTGGATTGTTTGTGTTCTTTCTGTCAAGTTGTATGCGTAGCTTATATATTTTGGAAATCAACTCCTTATAAGATATATCACTTTTTAAGATATCGAAAACATCTTATTGTATTTGACCTCTAAAACACTATTTGTCTTTAATTTTTTATTTTTTTTAAATTTTATTTTATTGTTTAAAGTATTACACATAGTAGTACATATATCTCCTTTTTCCCCCCACTGACCTTCCCCCAGCCTCTCCTACCCACTGTCGCATGCCCTCATCTCCCCCCCTCCCCCGCGAGTGTCTTGTGTCCATTGGTTGTGCTTATATGCATGTATACAAGTCCTACGGTTGATCTCTTTCCCCCTCTCAGCAACACTCCCCAGCCTTCCCGCTGTAATTTGACAGTCTGTTCTATGCTTTATTGCCTCTGTATCTATCTTTTTGTTCATCAGGTTATAATGTTCTTTATTTTCCGAAAGTGAGTGAGATCATGTGGTATTTTTCTTTCATTGCCTGGCTTACTTCACTTAGTATAATGCTCTCCAGTTCCATCCATGCTGCTGCAAATGGTAAGAATTCCTTCTTTTTTACAGCAGCATAGTATTCCATTGGGTAGATGTACCATAGTTTTCTAATTCACTCATCTGCTGATGGGCATTTAGGCTGTTTCCAAATCTTAGCTATGGTGAATTATGCTGCTATGAACATAGGGGTGCATATACCCTTTCTGATTGGTGTTTCTAGTTTCTTGGGATATATTCCTAGAAGTGGGATTACTGGGTCAAATGGGAGTTCATTTTTAGTTTTTTGAGGAAACTCAATACTGTTCGCCACAGTGGCTGCACCAGCCTGCATTCCCACCAGCTGTGCACGAGGGTTCCTTTTTCTCCACATCCTCACCAGCACTTGTCCTTTGTTGATTTGTTGATGATTGCCATTCTGACAGGTGTGAGATGGTACTGCATTGTCGTTTTGATTTGCATCTCTCAGATAATTAGTGATTTTGAGCATATTTTCATATGTCTCTTGGCCTTCCTTCTGTCTTCTTTAGAAAAATATCTATTTAGGTCCATTGCCCATGTTTTTATTGGGTCGTTTATCTTCCTTTATTTGCATTGTAAGAGTTCTCTGTAAATATTGGAGATTAAACCTTTATCAGTGATAACATTTGCAAATATGCTCTCTCACACAGTGGGCTTTCCTGTTATTTTGTTGATGGTTTCTTTTGCTGTGCAAAAGCTTTTTATTTTGATGTAGACCCATTTGTTTATTTTCTCTTTATTTTCCATTGCCCCAGGAGCAATATGAGTGAAGAAGTTCCTTCAGCATATGTCTGAGATTTTACTGCCTGTGGATTCCTCTGGTATTTTTATGGTTTCCCATCTTATGTTTAAGTCTTTTATCCATTTTGAGTTTATTTTTGTGTATGGTGTAAGTTGGTGGTCTAGTTTCATTTTTTTGAATGTATCTGTCCAATTTTCCAACATCATTTATTGAAGAGACTGTCTTGACTCCATTGTATGTTCATGCCTCCTTTGTCAAATATTAATTGAGCATAGTGGCTTGGGTTGATATCTGGGTTCTCTATTCTATTCCCTTGGTCTATATGTCAGTTCTTGTGCCAGTGCCAGGCTGTTTTGAGAACAGTGGCTTTGTAATACAGCTTGAAATCTGGTATTGAGATCCCACCTACTTTTTTCTTCTTTCTCAGGATTGCTGTGGGTATTCGGGGTCTTTTTTAATTCCAGATGAATTTTTGGAGAGTTATTTCAAGGCCTGTGAAATATGCCGTTGGTATTTTAATGGGGATTGCATTGAATCTATAGAATGCTTTGGGTAGTATGAACAGATTAATGATGTTGATTTTACCAATCCATGAACATGGTATGTTCTTCCATCTGTTTATGTCTTCCTCTATCTCTTTTTTTAGTGTCCTGTAGTTTTCCACATATAGGTCTTTTACCTACTTAGTTAAGTTTATTCTTAGGTATCTTAATTTTTTTGGTGTGATGGTAAATGGGAATGCTTTTTAAATCTCTCTTTCTGTAAGTTCACTATTGGTGTATAGAAATGCCATAGATTTCTTGGCGTTAATTTTGTAACCTGCTACATTGTGGAATTCATTTATTAAGTCTAATATTGTTCTGATGGAGTCTTTCAGGTTTTTTATGTACAGTATCATGTCATCTGCAAATAAGAACAGTTTTACTTCTTCTTTTCCAATTTGGATGCCTTTTATTTCTTTTTCTTGTCTAATTGCAATGGCTAATACTTCCAGTACTATGTCGAACAGGAGTGGTGAGAGTGGGTATCCCTGTCTTGTTCCTGTCCTTAGGGGAAATGGTTTTAGTTTTTACCCATTGAGTATGATGTTGGCTGTAATTTTGTCATTTATGGCTTTTATTATCATTAGGTATGATACTTCTATTCCCACCTTGCTGAGAGTTTTTATCAAAAATGGGTGTTGGACTTTGTCAAATGCTTTTTCTGCATGTATTGATATGATTATGTGATTTTTGTCTCTCAATTTGTTTATGTGATGTATCACATTTATTGAATTGTGGATATTATAACATCCTTGCATCCTTGGGATAAATCCTACTTGGTCATTCTGATGTACTGATGGATCCGACTTGCTAGAATTTTATTGAGGATTTTAGCATCTATGTTCATGAGGGATATTGGCCTGTAATTCTCTTTCATTGTGTTGTCTTTACCTGGTTTTGGTATTATGGTGATGCTGGCTTCATAGAATGAGCTTGGAAGTGTTCCTTCCTCTTGAATTTTTTGGAATAGTCTGAGGAGGATAGGTTGTAGTTCTTCATTGAATGTTTGGTAAAACCCCTGTGAGGCTGTCTGGCCCCGGGCTTTTGTTTGCTGGAAGCTTTTTGATGACTGCTTCAATTTCTTCCATAGTTATTGTCCTATTGAGATGTTTAGATTCTTCCTGATTGAGTTTGGAAGGTTGTATTTTTCTAGGAATATGTCCATTTCCTCCAGGCTGTCCAGTTTGTTGGAATAGAGTTGTTCATAGTACTTTTTAACAATCCTTTGTATTTCTGTGGCGTCTGTTGTTATTTCTCCTCTTTCCTTTCTGATTTTGTTTATTTGGGTCCTCTCTCCTTTCTTCTTGGTGAGCCTGGCTAGAGGTTCATCAATCTCTTTTATCCTTTCAAAGAACCAGCTCTTGGTTTTGTTGATCTTTTTATTTTATTTTTTGTCTCTATTTTGTTTATTTCCACTCTGATCTTTATTATTTCCTTCCTTCTGCTTACACTGGGCTTTTATTGTTGCTCTCTTTATAACTCTTTGAGTTATAGAGTTAGGTAATTTATTACCATTTTTTTTTTTTTTTTTTTTTGCAGTAGGCTTGTAGAGCTATGAACTTCCCTCTCAAGACTGCTTTCACTGTGTCCCCTTGATTTTGAATTATTGTGTTTTTATTGTCTTTTGTGGTCACGATGTTTTTTATTTCTTCTTTGATCTCTCTGGTAACCCTGTCATTGTTTAATAGCATGCTGTTTATTTTCCATGTGTTTGATTTTTTTGGATTGTTTTTATTGTAGTTGATTTCCAGTTTTATGCCATTGTGATCTGAGAAGGTGCTTGATATGATTTCTATCTTCTTGAATTTGAAGAGACTTTGCCTGTGACCCAATATATGGTCTATCTTTGAAAAGGACACATGTGCACTTGAGAAGAGCCTCTATTCCGTGGCTTTGTGGTGAAATGTTCTGAAGATGTCAATTAATTCCATCTGGCCTAGTGAGTCATTTAGGATTGATGTTTCTTTGCTGATTTTTTGTTTAGAGGATTTGTCCAATGGTGATAGTGGGGTATTAAAGTCTCCTAGTACAACTGCATTGCTGTCAATCTCTCCCTTGATATCTTCCAGGAGTTTTTTTTATGTATTTGGGTACTCGTGTGTTGGTTGCGTATATGTTTACCAGAGTTATTTCTTCTTGTTGAATGCTTCCTTTAGTATTATGAAGTGGCCTTCCTTATCACTATTATGTCCTTCACTTTGAGATCTAATTTGTCAGATATAAGTATTGCTACCCCAGCTTTTTTTTTCATTTCCATTCACCTGACAGACCTTTTTCTGTTCCTTCACCATCAGTCTGTGTGTGTCTTTTTTCTGAGGTTGGTTTCCTGTAGACAGAAGATATATGGGCCATGTTTTCTTATCCAGTCCGTTACCCTGTGTCTTTTGATTGGAGCATTTAATCCATTTACATTTAAAGTTATTGTTGATAAGTACTTGTTTGTCACCATTTCTTTCTTTACCCGTGTGTTCCTTCTTCGCTTCCTATTTCTTCTTTTTACAGCAGACCCTTTAGCATTTCTAGCATTGCTAGTTTGGTGGTAATAAACTCCCTTAGTCCTTTTTTGTCTATGAAGCTCCTGATTTCACCCTCAATTTTGATTGATAGCCTTGCTGGGTACCGTATTCTTGGATTCAGACCCTTTCTTTGCATGACTTTGCATATTTCATCCCATTCCCTTCTGGCCTGATGTGTTTCTGTTGAGAAATCAGTTGCTAGTCTGATGGGGGATCCTTTGTAGGTAAGTTTCTGTCTCTCTCTGGCTGCTTTTAAGATTCTTACTTTGTTGTTGGTGTTCGTCAATTTAATTATAATTTGCCTTGCTGTCGGCCTTTCGGGGTTCATTTTGTTTGGGACTCTGTGAGCTTCTTGGATTTGTGTGAGTTTTTTCTTCCCTATATCAGGGAAGTTTTCTGTCATTTTCTTCAAACAGTTTTTCTATTCCTTCCTCAGTTTCCTCTCCTTCTGGCACCCCTATTATGTGGATGTTGTTTTGTTTCATGTTGTCCCAAAGTTCCCTTAGGCTCTCCTCCTGCTTTTTAATTTTTTTCTAGAAGCTGCTGTTCTTGTTTTTTTTTTTTCCCCTACCTTGTATTCTAGGTCACTGATGTGTTCCTCTGCTTCTTCTAGTCTACTGTTGATGCTTTCCATTGAGTTCTTTACAGCAGTGATGTCATTTTTTATTTCTTATTGGTTCTTCTTCATTTCCTCTTGGTTCCCACACATATTGTTGAATTTGTCATCCATTCTTTTCATCCACCTTATGACCATTTCTCTGAATTCTTTCTCTGACAGGTTGCTTGCCTCCATTTCGTTTACTTCCTTTTCTGGTGATGCCTGTTTTTTTTCATATGTGGGCTGTTTCTTTGTCTTCCCATGATCTCTCTCCTCTGGGTGTCTGGTTATGTAGTTCTCTCTCTCCTTATCACAGGCAAAATCTGACTTTTCTGTGAGGAGGCATAGAGTTCGTCCAAATCCATGTGCTTGCGTCACTTGGGGACTGATGTTCCAGGGTTCGCAGCTGTTCTCTGGGTGCAGGTGTTGTAGATTCCCTGGATTTTCAGGCTTCCCACAACATACACTTTCCCCTTTTAGATGGCGTGGTCTCTGCTTCTGAGCTGGTCGCTCCAGGAGGAATCCCAGCAGCAGTGGATGCTGCCCGGTCAAGGCTTCCCTGTCTGGCTATCCCCCCTAGTCCCCTGGAGTATAACTGTCCCTCAACTCAGAAACAAACACTCCCTGTGCGACCACACACTCTTCATTCTCTCACTCACGCACTATCTTTCAGTCTGCCTTCCTGATAGCAGCCATCTTCCTTCTCTCTCCCTTTTCATTTTATTGATGATTTCTTTTGCTGTGCAGAATATTTTTATTTTGATGTAGTCCCATTTCTTTATTTTCTCCTCAGTTTTCCTTGCCCTAGGAGATGCATCTGCAAATATTTTGCTATGTGTGATGTCTAAGATTTAGCTGCCTATGGTTTCTTCTAAGATTTTTATGGTTTCACAACATACACAATGTAAGTCTTTTACCCATTTTGAGTTTATTCTTGTATATAGTCAGTGGGTGGTTTGCTTTCATTTTTTTGCATGTACCTGCCCAATTTTCCCAACACCATTTATTGAAGAGACTATCTTTATTCCATTGTATGCTCTAGCGTTCTTTGTCAAATATTAATTGAGCATAATGTCTTGGGTTGATTTCTGGGGTCTGTGTTCTGTTCTATTGAGCTATATGCCTCTTCTTTTTTGGCAGTACCAGGCTGTTTTTATTACTGTGGTTTGTAATATCACTTGATATCTGGTATTTTGATCCCTTAAACTTTGTTCTTCTCTCTCTAGATTACTGTGGATATTCTGGGTCTTTTCTGGTTCCCTATACATTTTTGGAGTGTTTCTTCTATATCTGTGATATATGCCATTAATATTTTAATAGAGATTGCATTGAATCTATAGATTACTTTGGGTAATATGGACATTTTAAAGTTGTTGATTTTACCAATCCATGAATACAAAATATTCTTCCACTTGTTTAATCTCTCCCCCCTCCCTTTTTTTTTTTTTAACATCCTGTAGTTTTCTGAGTAGAGGTCTTTCACAGCCTCGGTTAAGTTTATTCCTAACTATCTTATTTTTTTTTTTAATGGTAAGTGGGATTATTTTTTAATTTCTCTTCCTGAGAGTTCATTATTGGTTTATAAACATGTCATGGATTTCTGGGTATTAATTTTGCATTCTGCTACATTTCCAAATTTATTTATTAAATCTAGTAGTTTTTTTTTTTTAGTAGAGTCTTTAGGGTTTTCTATGTACAATATCATGTCATCTGAGAATAATGACTACTCTACTTTCTTCTTTCCAATTTTGATGCCTTTTATTTTTCTTCTTGTCTGATCACCATGGCTAGGACTTCCAGTACTATGTTGAATAAGAGTGGTGAAAGCAGACATCCCTATTTTGTTCCTGTTAGGGAAAATGGTTTTAATTTTTGACCATTGAGTATGATGTTGGATGTAGGTTTGTCATATATGGCCTTTATTATGTTGCAGTATGTTACTTTTATTCTCACTTTGTTGAGTGTTTTTATCAAAAAAGGGTGTTGGGCCCAGCCAGCATGGCTCAATGGTTGAGTGTGGACCTATGAACCAGAAGATCATGGTTTGATTGATTCCTGGTAAAGGCACATGCCTAGATTGCAGGCTTTATCCCCAGTGTGGGGCAGCCGATCAATGATTTTCTCTCATCATTGATTTATCTATTTCTCTCTTCCTCTCCCTTCTTTCCTGAACTCAATAGAAATATGTTAAAACAAAATAAAAAAGGGTGTTGGATTTTGTTGAATGCTTTTTCCTGCATCAATTGATATAATCATGTGATTTTTGTCTTCCATTTTGTTTATGTAATTTATCCCATTTATTGATTTTCAAATATTGTACTAGCCTTGCATCCCTGGAATAAATCCCATTTGGTCATGGTGTATGATCTTTTTAATGTATTGCTGGATACAATTTGCTAATATTTTTGTTGAGGATTTTAGCATCTATGTTCTTCAGGGATATTGGCATATAATTCTCTTTCTTTGTAGTGTCTTTTCCTGGTTTTGAAATTAGGCTAACCCTGGCCTAGTAAGAAAACCTTGGAATTGTACCTTATTCTTGGATTTTTTTTTGAGTAGTCTAAGGAGGATTAGTGTTTGTTCTTCTTTGTATATTTGATAAAACTCTCCTGTGAAGTCATCTAGGCTATTTATAAATCTTTGATCAGGTGAGACCGAATTTTTCTTGAACTTGATTTAGAGTTTTGAATTTCTTTACATAACTGGGCTAACAGAGATATTTTCAACTGCAAATGGATTCTAATCTCTGGTACTAGAATATACATATGTCTAGGATAAGAAAAGTAAGTTTATTATGCTTTTAGGTACATATTCTCATTTTATTCTATTGAGGGCATGAAAGGGAAGGGAAGCAAATCAAAGTTGGAGGATATAAATGGGACAGGAGATATCTCTATCTGAATTTGTATGGGTCACATAAGTAATACATTATGTTTGTTCAATTCACTCTGCTTTGGTGGGGTGACCAAAGTAAGAAGAAACCCTGATTTAAAAGGATATAACTCTGATCAACATAAAAATATATAGAAATAGTAGTATATATATATTATTGCAAGTGATTTGCCAAGTTCTGATAATAATTTGATTTATGTTTTCCAAAACCAAAAGAGTAGGTAAAAATACATTAAAGAAGATAATATGATGCTATTCACTAGAAGCTAACTTTTGTAACTAGGAATAGAACCAAAAGTTTCCTGTCCATGGAGTTTGTTGTTCATTTATCTGTTTTTTATTCCATACATAAGTGAAATCATATGATGTTTATATTCCTCTGTCTGATCTTCTAGGTCCATCCACATTGTCACAAATGTTAAGATTTCATCTTTTTTTAAGGTTGACTAATATTCCATTGTACATATGTACTGCTTCTTCTTTACCCAACCATCCTTTGATGGGCACTTAGGTTATTTCTATGTCTTGGTTATTGTGAATAATGCTGGTTCCATATGCACTTGTATATTCTCTTGCTTTGAGGTGAAATCCTCTAAAATATCAATTAAATCCATCTTGTCTTATGTGTCATGTATGGAACTTTTAAGTGGTATACACAAAATTTGAGTGATGTTTTTCTTAAAACTGTGTTCTTTTTAAAAAAATTTACAATCTTTATTGTTTAAAGTATTACATAAGTTTCCTTTTCCCCCATTGACCCCTCCCCGGCTGCCCCCAACTCCCAGCACATGCCCTCACTCACCTACTATCTGTGTCCATGGGTTATGCTCATATGCATGCATACAAGTCCTTTGGTTGATCTCTTACCCCCTCATCCCCCGCCTTCCCTCATAGATTGGATAGTCTGTTCGATGCTTCTATGACTCTGGTTCAATTTTTGTTCATCAGTTAAAACTGTGTTCTTTTGATCACTTAGTGAATTACTTCTAATGTCAAGTGACTTGTACTTTTGAGTAGCTTAACTCTCTTTCACTTTGAAAATAACACTAGATTTACGTCCTCAACCTTGTCACTGTTAGATAAATCACTTCTCTACATTACAAGCCAGAGGTGGAAAAATTATGCTGTCTTTCACAGTAATGCCTGAAACACAGATAAGTACTGTTTACACAAAATCTCAAGTCCACACTAAAAAATTATGCAGTCTTGTAGTCGGAAAGCTAGGTAAGAGAACAATTTGCTTCTACTTTTTCCCCCACTTCTACTTCTTACTTGAATATTTAAAGGCTCTAAGAGAGAGTTAAGGTATTAAAAGGTGAAAACTATATCACCTTCTATGATAGCCAATTCTGATAATGTGTACCACCTTATAAATAAGTCAAGCTCTTCTCTTCAATTAAAACATATTTCTTTGCAATTTTCTTTTCATTTGTTCAACAGTTATTCTATATACTGTTAAAAAAATTCTACATTATATAATTATATAACTCTTTGCCACTCAACCACAACAATTTCTTTAAGCTTTCTTCATGAAATTTATTTTTATATCCCTTTTTACTAGGTTTATTTATGTTCTCTGAGTCTTCTCCAGTTTCATTATGTGTTCTGAAGTGTAATAGAAATGATAAGCAGTAATGAGTCTAATTAACACAATAGAGGAAGTATAACATTCAATAACTTATACTTACCCTTTCAACATATCTTAATTTTATAATGGCATCTCCCTAACATCTTAATTTTATAGCTTGGTATAACAGTTTAAATGGACAACTTTGGCTTCCAGAGGGTTTTCCACTATTTTAATGGTGGTAGATTTGTCCTTAAGTTCTTAAATAAATTGAATTTCTTCAAAATTTTAATTTTGAACCATTAACTGAATTATCAAATGTCTTTTAGGATATTAGCCAGGGCAGAAGCAGGAGACACTATGTTTCTTTTTGATTATTTGTCTGATTTCATGTAAGCCCATGGTTGATAGAATTAAGTATATATATATATATGACTTTATTAATCCATAAAAAATAAACAAAAAGAGCCCTGCCAGAGTGGCTCAGTGGTTGAGCATTCACATATGAACTGGGAGGTCATGGATCAATTCCCAGGTGGGGCACATGCCCGGGTTTCAGGCTCAATACCCAGTGTGGGGTGTGTAGGAGGCAGCTTATCAGTGCTTTTCTCTCATCATTGATATTTGTCTGTCTCTCTCTACCTTCCTCTCAGAAAAAAAATGTATTAAAAATAAAAATAAACAAAAGTTAACATAACAACTTTATGCTGATTGAATCACCCTATCCTAAGTTGTTAATGGTTTTATATATATAAAATTCACCTTAGAGGTCCGGTGCACAAAATTTGTGCATGGGGGTGTGTGTCCCTCAGCCCAGCCTGCACCCTTTCCAATCTGGGGCCCCTCGAGGGATGCCCTGGTAGGATCGGGCCTAAACAGGCAGTTGGATATCCCTCTCCCAATCCAGGACTGCTGGCTCCCAACTGCTCGCCTGCCTGCCTTCCTGATTGCCCCTAACCGCTTCTGCCTGCCAGCCTGATCACCCCCTAACCACTCCCCTGCTGGCCTGATTGATGCCTAACTGCTCCCCTGCCAGCCTGAGTCCCCCCCAACTGCCCTTCCCTGCAGGCCCGGTCACCCCCAACTTCCATCCTCTGCTGGCCTGGTCACCCCTAACTGCCTTCCCCTGCAGGCTGATTGCCCCCAACTGCTCTCTCTTGCAGGCCTGGTCCCTCCCAACTGCCCTCCCCTGCTGGCCTGATCCCTCCCAACTGCCCTCCCCTAATGGCCATCTTGTGTCCACATGGGGGCAGCCATCTTTGACCACATGGGGGCAGCCATCTTGTGTGTTGGAGTGACGGTCAATTTGCATATTACTATTTTATTAGATAGGATAGAGGCCTGGTGCATGGGTGGGGTCCGGCTGGTTTGCCCTGAAGGGTGTCCCGGATCAGGGTGGAGGTTCCCTTGGGGTATGGGGCGGCCTGGGCGAGGGGCCTGTGGTGGTTTGCAGGTTGGCCACATCACCCAGCGACCCAAGCGGAGACCCTGGGATCTGGGATTTATTTATTTTCTATATTTGAAACTTTGTAACCTTCAGCGGAGGCCAGGGCAGGCCAGGAACTTGGCTTCCTTCATTGCAGGGGAAACTCAAGCCTCCTGCTTGCTCCATGGCTGCAGCCATTTTTGTTGGGATTTATTTATCTTCTATAATTGAAACTTTGTACCCTTGAGTGGAGGCCTGGGCAGCCAGGGTGTGCAGGAAGCTTGGCTTTCCTCCATTGCTGTGGAAACCCAAGCCTCCTGCTCGCTCTGTGGCTGCAGCCATCTTGGTTGGGTTAATTTGCATACTCACTCCTGATTGGCTGGTGGGTGTGGCTTGTGGGTGTAGCAGAGGTGTAGTCAATTTGCATATTACTCTTTTATTAGATAGGATATGTGTGTGTATATATATATATATATATATATATATACACACACACATACATATGTATATATATATTTAAAATATTGTTGAAAGTATTACATATGAACCTTTTTCCCCCATTGACCCCCTCTAGTCCGTCCCCACACCCCCCTGCCCCAGGTCTTCTGCACCCTATTGTCTGCGTCCATGGGTTATGCATATATGCATACAAGGTCTTTGGTTGATTACCTCCCACCCACTCACCCTCTCCTGCTTTCCCTTTGAGACTTCTGCACTCTGTTCCATGCTTTCATGTATCTGGATCCACTCCATTCATCAGTTTATTTTGTTACTTAGATTCCACATATGAGTACGATCATATGATACTTGTTTTTATCTGACTTATTTCACTTAGAATGATACTCTCCACGTCCCTCCATGCTGTCTCAAAGGGTAAGAGATTCTTCTTTTTTACTGCTGCATAGTATTCCATAGTTACTTCAAAATATGAAAATAGCTTTCAACATCATTAGGACATTCAAAGCTTTTTTATCAACTCATATACTGATGGGCAGTTGGGCTGTTTCTAGATATTAACTTTTACAAATTGTGCTGCTATGAACATAGGGGTGCATACATTCTTTCTGATTGGTGATTCGGGTTTCTTAGGATATACTCCTAGAAGTGGGATCACTGGGTCAGATCCGTATTTTATTTTGGCAGATCCATATTTAATTTTTTGAGGAAAATCCATACTGTTTTCCACATTGCCTGTACCAGTCTGCATTCCCAGTGTACTAGGGTTCCCTTTTCTCCACATTCTCACTGGTACTTGTCATTTGTTGATTTGGTGATGATAGCCACTCTGACAGGTGTGAGATGTTAACACATTGCCATTTTGATTTACATTTCTCTGATGATTAGTGACTTTGAGTCTTTTTTTCATATGTCTCTTAGTCATCTGAATATTATTTTTGGAGACTTTTCTATTTAGGCCCTTTACTCATTTTTAAATTGGATTGTTTGTCTTCCTTTTGTGAAATTGTATGAGTTCCTTATATATTTTGAGTATTAACCCTTTATAAGATGCATTATTGCCAAATATATTTTCCCATACAGTGGTCTCTCTTTTCATTTTGTTGGTGGCTTCTTTTGCTTTGCAGAAGCTTTTTATTTTGATGTAGTCCCATTTGTTTATTTTCTACTTAGTTTCTTTGACCTTAGGAGATGTATCTGTAAACATATTGTTATGAGAGATGTCTGAGATTTTGCTGCCTATGGTTTCTTCTAGGATTTTTATGTTTTCAAGACTTACTTTGAAGTCTTTTATCCATTTGTGTTTATTCTTGTGTATGGTGTAAGTTAGTGGTCTAGTTTCAATTTTTGCATGTATCTGTCCAATTTCCTCAACTCTATTTATGGAAGAAACTATTTTATTCCATTGTATACTCTTGCCTTCTTGGTCAAATATTAATTGGGTGTAATGGCTTTGATCAATTTCTGGGTTCTCTGACCTGTTCCATTGGTCTATATGCCTGTTCTTGCGTACCAAGCTGTTTTGATTATGGTGGCTTTGTAATATAACTTGAAATATGGTATTATTATTCCTCCAACTTTGTTTTTCTCTCTCAAAATTGTAAATCAGACTACAGGAAAGACAATGTATCACTTGAAGAACATTGCAAAATACTAGGGATTGTGATATAGTAAATTAGAGAAAGACTCAACGGAGGGTAACAAATATTTTGCAAAGTAAAGGAAGGTGAAAACATTTTAAAATAATAGAACTAATGTGTTAATCTCATCGAATTTGTTAATTATAAACTCTAATCAGTATTCCAAAGGATCAGAAAATTTAAAATTATATATGTGGCTCACATTATATTTCTGTTGTACAGTGCTGATCTGGACCTTGAACTTAAGGACATACTACTACTTACTTATTATTTCTGCAGTGTGGAGCCAAGTGAATTCTGAATTCAGGTAGATATATAAAACCATCAGCTTTGGTATCCTACAAAAATAGAAAAATATAAGAATAAGAGAATGTAAGAAAAAGACTTAACAGTTAATGTTAGACCTTGAAATGAAGAGCCAATAGGTGAAATAAGCCAGGCAGAGAAAGACAAATATCACATGATCTCACTCATTTGTGGAATATAATGAACAACATAAACTGATGAAAAAAAAAATAGATCCAGACACAGAGAAACATCAATCAGAATGTCAAACCTCAGGGAAGGTAGGGGACAGTGGGGGTAAGGGGGAGAGATCAACCAAAGGACTTATATGCATGCATATGAGCCTAACCAATGGACACAGACAACAAGGGGGTGGGGCATGAGTGGGGGGTGTGGGTAATGAGGGAATAAGGACACATATGTAAAAATAATAATAATAATAATTAAAAAATTAAAAAAATAAAAAAGAAATTGTGAGATAACCAGAAACCCAAGAATGGCTGAGATTGTCTTTCTTTCCATGCTAGCAGTCATCAGCTGTACGGTAATATTATCTGGGGCAAATGGGGAAGTATTTTGGACTTATGTTCCTGACCCTTCAATGGTAAGAGCCCTTATGTGGGCTGATCCCCCGCCTAATGTAGTCACCAATAATACCAAACATCTTGGTCATCCAGGAGGACCATGGGTGGGGCAAGGAAGTATAATTACACAGGGGTCTCCACCCAGCTTCCCTTTTGTATGACACAAAATTAAACCTCTGCCCCTTTGTGTGTAAAATTAAAGAGAGGTTTCTGGCTTGTGTGGACACCAAAGGAAGGGACTATTACTCCTTGCTCCTGGGAGAGGTGCAGAAAATGTAACTAAGACCTTGTCTATACAAAAAGAAATTGACAGCCAGTTTGAAATGGAATTGCCATGGCCTAGAGCAAAGAATATCCTTACATGATATTATTCTACAATGTCATTATAATTTTTCCTAGATTTGTGTTACCCCCATTACCTATAACAGTACCTTGCACCCTTGGGGTTCAATAAAAAATCATCTTTTTGGTGCTTGGAGACAAAGGTAACACATCTCTTGATATTTTAGAATTACAACAGCATAATATACAATTATCCCAAGCAAACTTACTAACTAATTCTTGGAATGTCTGGCAGCAATTTAAAAAGGACATGAAAGGATTTAATCCTTTCCATTGTGTACAGGGCCCCCTGGGAAGGTACATGAGCATTCTATATTGGCCCCTCTTGCCCTTTTGGCCAAGAAGGACCCTCTCCTCACAATCCAATTGCCCACAGCTGTTGCCTGAGCTTTCTGTTCATACCGAGGTTGAAGCCTCGTGATGGCTGGTACCATGGATCTGTCTCTCACCCAGTGGGGCGAGCTGGGCCCTCCCTGGAGAAGAAACCCGGGTTCCCCAAGATATATGATCAGTGCTGGGGCCCCACCAGCAGACGAGGGGATCCCAAGGCAGGTGCTGGGCGTGGAGGCCACGGGGGCATAGGCTACCAAGGAGACAGAACTGAACCTCACATCACCCTGTTAGGCCCCGGAGGATGGCTGGTTAGCCAGAGACGGGTAAGATTCCTCAAGGAAGGAACAACCTAATACAGGCACAGTTGCAGAGGGGCCATCAGGAGAGAACTTGGGGGCCAACAGAGGTGGGGTACTGACCCTCACCCCCCAACTTTGCAGGGGCCTGGACCTTCACCCCTTCTGAGGGAAGTCTCCTGCCCCCGTGGCTGCTTCACTACCCATGCCCAGCTCAAATCGGGACCCAGGTAACAGACAGAGACTTGGCCGACAGCAGCTGCCCTCTCACTGCAACAAGACTTGAGTTGTCTTGCACCTATGGTGTTGGGAAGTGGGTTTTTGATATCTAAATCCAGCCTACCACCAGGAATGCTCAGGGCCTACTCAAGAAGGCAAATAATCATCTCCACTAATATTTACAGGGTAAAATAAGATTGTTGTTAGAGTATTAAATTTGACAGTAAAATAGTAGTCAAGTTTTCAGGCTAATTTAAATTGGCTAATTGAAATAAGCAAATATTCTAGAAAAATTAATTGTACTGGACAAAAATCTGTTCCTAATGTGTCAACTAAAATTTTTATTGGTAGTTCATATCATGGTAAAATTGCATAACATGTAATGAACCTAAAGCAGTCATATTTTAGTGCAAAAAATTAAAATTTAAAAGCTATCAAGACTACATTATAAAATTTCCAAAAGCCTCCTAATATTTAAATAAAAAAGGGGGAATAGTAGAAGAATATCATGTAAGGAAAAATATCCTGTAAGTAATTTAAATAAAAAAAGGGGAAATAGTAGAAGAATATCATGTAAGGAAAAATATCCTGTAAGTAAGTTACATCTAGAAAACTTTTACTTTAGAAAATTAACTTTCATTTGTAATGCTAACAGCAAGACACCCATGTAAAACATACATGGGGTCAAAACAAGCCAAAGGAAAATCGTTTGGGCAAAAAATGAAAAAGGATCCCAAGTAAAATTTATAGAAAAGATTTCTTTATTAACTTTTGGTCGAGAATATGTTTGTATATTTTCAGAAAACAACTCCAAGAACATGCGGATTCCTGCAACAGAGAGGAATTGACAGGACTACTCCAGCCATGAAGACAGAAAAGAAACAGTCCAGAGATGGAAGACGCTGACAACACCTTACCATAGTAGCAGTCAGCAGATGTGTGTCACTGCAGATTGCCCAGGACCAAACCAGAGAGGGTTGGACCTGCATTACCACCATTTGTCCACCATCCAGAACTGAAATATCATTGTTGACATGTACACATAAGGAACTTTTTGACATTGAAATTGGGACTCAAAAGAACTGTTGGCCCAGAAAGAAACTCACTACAGACTGATTCATTTGCCTCTCAGCATAACCATTATTGCTTGTCTCATTTTCGGTTCTTATAAGTGTATTTCTAGTAGCACATGATCTCACTCATCTAGGGGAAATGATGAACAACATAGACTGATCAACAAGAACAGACCCAGAGACAAGGAAGCACAGATCAGACTGTCGGACCTCAGAGGGAAGGTAGGGGAGGGTGGGGATAAGGGGGAGAGATCAACCAAAGGACTTGTGTGCATGCATATGAGCCTAATCAGTGGTCACTCACCACAGGGGTGTGGGGGTATGCATGAGGAGGGGTTTGGGATAGGAATGCAGGGATGAGGACAAATATGTGATACCTTAATCAATAAAGAAATTTAAAAAAAAAGAAGAAAAAAAAGAAAAAAAGAAATAGAGAACCAAGAAGCAGGTCACCAAGGTGATAATGAATATATTTTTTACATGGCTTACTCAAGAATGCAGTTTGCTTAGCATGTAGTTAAATAGCTCTCTACAATGCAAATGGAGCATGCATTTATTAAACCAGTGATGGTAACAACAAACTTTTCTGTTACTGATTATACAGTTACTTCAAAATATGAAAATAGCTTTCAACATTATTAGGACATTCAAAGCAAACACTATATCAACAAAGAACAGCTAAGGCAATGGTTATAGCAACATTTAACACATTTCTAAATGTTAAGTTGTCTAATATAGAAAGATGATCACATATACCTATTATTTTTATTTTCAAAGTTCTTCAAGAATATTTAATAGTAAAGTTTCTCACCATTAAACTGTTTAATGTATGGGTATCAGAAGCCAGTATTTGGAAAATGCCCATTGCTCCCATGTCTTTCTTATCCTATTTTTTTTTCTCATCCCATCTCTGATATTACAAACAACCTATTATATTTCTAAGAAAAAAGGCCAGTGTGGCTGGAATGTAAGAAATAAAAGGGTGCATGATACAAGACATGCTTTGAAAAGTATGGGATCCAGATGAGGCATGGTACTCCACATTAAATAATTTGTTATAAGAACAATGGGAGGGAAGTTATTGATGGTTTTTAATAGGTGGGACAGATGGGAAAGTAGGGTGAAATTTGCTAGTGATGATTTGATGATATTTTTGTTTAAAAAATCACTCTGATTATAGTGGTAGATAGATTAGAGGGAGACAAAAGTTGATGTGGTGAGAGAGGTTAAAAGGCTATTGAAATTGCTCAAGCAAAAGATGATGATAGCTTAGACTTGGATGGAGGTAGTGGCAATGGAGAGAAATGGATGGATCTGAGAAATATTTAGGAGATAATATTGGCCAGACTTGATATGAATAATTGTAGGAGTTGAAAGAGTGTGGGGCTTTGAGGATGAGTCCTTGGAGAGAAGGAGGCACAGTTTTGAGGATGGTGAGATCATAATTTTTGTTCTGTACACATTGAATAAGAGGTGCTCTTGAGATATCCCAGTGGAGAGGTCAAGTAAAGTTATGAGTCTTTAAACTCAGAATAACATTTGGGGGTACATATATAAGTATGTGGGGTGTGTGTGTGTATTAATCAAAGCCATAAACACAAATTAAACAGTCTAGAATGAGTATAGAATGAGAAGAAAGCCTAGAACTGATCCCTGAAGAACTTCAACTTTTAAAGGCTGGGGAGAGTAAGAAAATCCTGAAAAAGTGACAAGTGAGGAGTTGAAATAAAGCCAGTAGAGTTTAAGTAAGATAAGGTTTGAAATGCCTGCTGGACTTAGTCACATGGAGGTTCATGGTAACTTTATCAATGATTTTCCAGTGGAGTAATGGGGGTGGAAGAGAGATTGGAGAGCACTGAGGAGTAAGATAATGAGAATAGCAAGTTTAAAGAACACTATCAAGAATTTGGGGTGTTGAAAGACAGAGAGAGTCAAAACTGGGGATTTATTTTGATCTCCAGGCTTGCTTTCTCTTGTGGGATAAATTAATGATACCTTATATCCAACATGTCCAACAACAAACTCATGATCTTGCCCTTTCTCCTAAAAAAAAGGCCTTATCTTAGAGTGCTTCCAAAATCACTAACATGTGCCTTACATATTTGTCTTTCTTTTAAATGGAAAAGACTTTAGCATTTGCTTTGAATAAAATGAAGAAAATGAGTCTCAAAGAAGTTAAGTAACAAGTCCAATCTCTTGAATCTATGTAAAAGAGCCTGGACTGCAAACCAGGTATTTTTGTTTGTTTGTTTCAAACCATTAATTATAATATCTTTCCTGTAAATTATTTTATAACAAGAAGTAACATCAGTGGTATATTACTAACATCAGATATTATGAGCATCTCTCTATTTCTCAGAAATTCACTTCCCTAATACTAATGCAAAGGTTAAATTTTAACTCAGTGATAATAGATGGATTTTCTTTCCTTTCTGGTGCACTTACATTCAGGTGTGAGAACCAGTAGAGAGTTGACTGTTTCAAAATAAGCCAGTATCTTTTCCAACTAAAAAAGGAGATTCCTGTAGCTTTCTTTTTTTCCAAAGCTATCTCTTGCATTTCACATGGCCCAACTCAGTACAGGCCATTGCACAAAATAGAGCTCTAAACCAAAAAAATCTGTTTTTCTCAGAGAAAAATAAGGTCAAGGCCCTTCTAAACCAAGACACTGCAAAAACAAACAAGAGTAAAGTTAATTTGTATACCATCACAATGTAAATTTCAAATTATCATAACATTTTCACAAGTGTACAATAATCTAACAACTCATCAATATTAGACAACATTTTTCTTCTAACTGTAAATGGCAACATCATTATCTTTAATTTATTGTGGCCATTTCTAGTTCATATTTTAACAATCTTCTAGCCATTTACTTCCTAATGACGTGTTAATCTGTATTTCACTGGTATATTAAGAATATTAACTTTTGTTCATCATATAAATATGTATTTTCCCCGAAATACTGTCTTATACTTTTATCTATGGCATTTTGTATGCATGTAAGTTTTAACTATTTAATCACAAGTAGTAATGTTTTATGTTTTTAATATCACATTTAAAATTAATTATTTTTTACATTCAAATCAATACTTCTGGAATTATTTTTTGTATATGATATAATATTATGATCTCTGTGTAATTCTCTTTTCCAATTGTTTTGAAAGTTGCCCCAAATTGCCTATTAAGTAATCTATTGTTTATCCATTAATTTGAAATATAACCTTGATTATATACTAAATTATTTTTATACTAGACTGTTTCTGGATTTTACAATTCATTTTATTTAAATTTCCCATATATTTTTGTTTGGCCATTACAATAGTATATCAATTATACATTTAGATTGTATTTTTGTGATTTATTAGGTTTGATTCCCTCCTCATTAACCTTAGAATTTTTTTCATTGATGTTTCTAATGTTTTTCCCCTGATAAACCTTTATATTAGGGTCCAACAATCCCATTCACCTTTTATCTGAAATAAAATTATATTTAAAATTAATTTGAGGAAATTTTTCATATTTACAATATTGAGTACCCTAAGGCAGGAACATCACCAGATAACATTTTTTCTCAAGGCTTCCTTTGTTCTTTACTGAAAAGTTTGCATTTCCCTCCATGTATGACTTACACATTTCACATTAAGTTTATTATGTATTTTATAGTTGTTGGTTTTTTGGAAAAATTTTTTTCTATTTCCTGGCTATCATTTTATTACTGTTACATAATGAATGACACTAATGGTTAGAATCCAAATACTGTGGGGTGTCTTATTCCATGTGCATGTAAATTGCCTAAAGCTATAAAATTCAATCAAAAATTTAAATGTTATGGTTTAAGTGAAAATAAAAGTTATTGGACACAAATCAACTTTTATCTGTGCACTTTTAAGGGCACTTGAGGGGACCAGGCCTGAATGGGAGGGCAGTTGGGGGGGACCAGGCCTGCAAGGGAGGACAGTTGGGGGGACCGGGCCTGCAGGGGAGGGAAGTTGGGATTGACTGGGCCAGCAGAGGAGGGCAGTTAGGAGGGACCAGACCTGAAGGGGAGGGCAGTTGAGGGGGACCAGGCCTTCAGGGGAGGGCAGTTGGAGGTGATCAGGCCAGCAGGAGAGGGCAATTAGGGTTGACCAGGCCTATAGGGGAGGGCAATTGTGGGCGACCAGGCCGGCAGGGGAGGGCAATTAGGGGCAACCAGGCTGGCAAGGGAGGGTAGTTAGGGGTGACCAGGCTGGCAGGGGAGCAGTTAGGGGTTGATCAGGTTGGCAGGGGAGTGGTTAGGGGGTGATCAGGCTGGCAGGCAGAAGCAGTTATGGGCAATCAGACTGGCAGACAGGCGAGTGTTTGGGAGCCAGCATTCCTGGATTGTGAGAGGGGTCCCAGATTGGAGAGGGTGCAAGCTGGGCTGACGGACACATACAACCCCCCTCCCGTGCATGAATTTTGTGCACTGGTCCTCTAGTATTATTTATGATTGCATAACATTATGAATTTATAGTTGCATTTTTAAAGTCATCACTCAAAGTTCAGCTTGTAACAGTTAACACTAATTACCAAATTACTATTACTTTACTCTGATTAGTTTTATAATATTCTTTATTCTCACAGGATTCTACAAATATGAGCAATTTCTCTGGCAGGTTTCAGTTGAATAGTCTCTCAAATTAATATATGAGAATTTATGCTCAAAGTATAGGCCTCTTCACAAGGCCAAATCGAGGTATACATTTTTCTTCAGTAAGCTACCTCTTAAGAGCATATTACTAAAGAAAACAGTTTACCTCAGAATTCTAAAACCATTCTTTTTATGCACTAGGTCATTCTTTTCTTGTATGTGTTCACACAAATATAAATATTTGGGGATGTTAGGGCTTCTAAGGTTGTAATAATTTTGCAAAATTACTATTTCAAATTATGGTCACTACCATTTCCTTTAACTGTGGAATAAAAGTTTTTCAGATAAATCCTTCTCCAGCACATTAGAACTACAGAATTTTTTAAGTTACAAGAGACTTTAGAAATAATTTAGCTCAATTCTTTGCTTTACCTATAGAAAAATAAAGCTAAAAGAAGTCTAGTGACATGTGTGATGTCATTAGTAGTTGTTGATAAAGCTTGACAGAGAATTTAGATCTCCTATTATATTAGCTGCCTATCTCTAGTGAAATTGCTTGGGATTTTCTACAAGAGTCTGTGCTGATTTCAAATTAAGGATGAATATTCTCATGGCTTATTAAAATGTCACCTTTAAAATGAAGGTCTTCACTCAGGGCATATTAGTCAAAATGATCATGACAGCAAAAATATGTTCAAATATTAAGATTCACCAGAAGTTGGGCTTCTTATAAGAATGATCTCATCACAATGTTGAAAAAAGGGAACCTATCTGGAAAAAAATGGTCTCTGTTTAATGGAATGAGAAAAAGCACTGGGTTTTCTATGTGTGAAAGACTGCTCTGTGTTTTCTGGAAGTTGAAGAGTAAAGGATTATGAAAAACACACACACACTTAGGCACCTAACATGTAGTCTGCTAGAGCTTTTATTCCTACCCCCACTTTTATTTTTAAAACTTTATAATCAGTCACATTATTTTACCTATCTCTATTTTTTAAACGTAATTTATTGGCCCACATAATTTACCTAAGTTTATAATCTAATTAACTGGTGCACATGGACCAGTAAAGCCAAATCATTTATCTTATGCTATCACTATAGATGGTTAAGCTCAGGCAGATTCATAATAGTAGGTTTGGATAAATGGATAATTGTAGCTGATGGTAGTTTCTTTTAAAAAAATATTTTTATTGATTTCAGAGAAGAAGGGAGAGGGATAGAGAGATAGAAACATCAATGATAAGAGAAAATCATTGATTGGCTGCCTCCTGCACACCCCACACTGGGGATCAAGCTCGCAACCTGGGTATGTGCCCAGACCTGGAATCGAACTGTGACCTCCTGGTTCATAGGTCAACACTCAACCACTGAGCCATGCTGGCCGGGCTGATGGTAGTTTCTTATACAGTTTTAAGGTGTTCAACTTTTATTTTAGTAAAATTTTATTGTGAAATTGGGGTAGTTTGAAAAATGACTGACAAAAGGAAAACATATGCACTAAAGTTGAATTCATGTCTAATTTTTAGATCTGAGGTATGAGCATTCCTTTGAATTAAACATTACTAACAAAAAATTTTGATGTGACATGCACATGTAAAAATAAATATCTGCTCATGCAATAGTTTTAAAAATTCTATAACATCTTTGAGATAGTGAATCAAATATCAATGTCATGCTTTGACTTCCCAATATAAGCAACAGTTGAGAAAACATCTTTATAGGAAACAGAAGGGAACAAAGTCAACAAACAGAAACTTACAATTGAGCCAGTTTTGGGCTTTCACCTTCATTAAAAAATATATAAAAGCCTACAAAGAAAAGGATAACTAATTAATCCATCAGGTTTAGTGTGTTCATAGTGATTATGCTGCAATCACTGATAGACCAGGCAGTGATACCATTTTAACTTCATTTAAAACTGTAGAATTAATATATAACAACTAGAACAATACAGAAAAAATTTTAATTAAATAAATTATTTGCTTTGATTATAGAAAAGTAAAGCCAAAGGAAGTAATACATTACACTTTCATATCTATTGTCTTATCTGATCAAAAATCAGAAAATAATATGTCAAATTTTCAGTATCTAGAATTGTTCATATACAGTTATATGGATTTTCTTCTTCAACCTTAATGTGATGAATTGGATTTATAGACTGAAATCTATTAAATTTTTAAATTTCTGCACTAAACCTTTCTTTGTCACGCTGTACTTTTAAAAAATATACAACTAGAATCAATTTGCTAATATATATCTCAAAATTTTATATTAATATTCATACTTTACCATATTTGCAGTTTCTTTCTTGTTTTCTTTTTCTTGTTTGTTTTTTGCTAACAAGGTAATGGTAATTCAAAGAAGTTTAGACAGCATTAGAATGATATATTATAATTTGAGAAAATATGGTTCATAAATCTTTTGTGCTGGCCTACATTTTAGGAGGTATTTCTGAAAAAAAAGTTTTTCTATTTATTCTATGGTAATTGGTATGTTAATAATTCCTTATTTCCCTTTTATCAGTTTAGGCCTTTTATGTTTTTTATGGAAGCTTTTCATTTTATTGTATTTGAATTTTTTGTTAATGATAACAAGAATAATAAACAAACCAGCAATAAAACCTAAAATTCTCCTGCATTGTACCCATCACCAGTAGTCACATTACACATAAGTAAACATTTTCAATGGTTCCTACTTTTAGCTATTTTTGCAACTGTCTTCACACTCTAATATGCTTTGCCTCCAACCTTTATCCATCAGCTTCATACAAGATGTATTGATTTTTGATTTTGAGATAAAAGAGAAGGGACATAACACATATGTATCACTTTCTCTCCCTTTATTACTTCCCCCAATTCTTGTTACAGGCTGCTTTTCCTCCTAAGTACATTGTCTTTAGACAGTCATCTATTCCTAGTTTGAAGATTTGTAAACTTTTGATATTTTCAGTTTATACATTGAACCACCAATTTTAGGTAAATAATAAAAATGATTCACTGCTAGTGTTAAAATAATAAAAAAATAAAACTATATTTTAAAATTCATCATCATAATCCTTCTCATTAGTGAGAGGGTATATTTAACTTGCAACACTTCACCAAAGTATTTATATATGGCATAATAACTCATAGCCCAAGCCACATATCAAGTTACACAGTTAGCTCATTGGATAAAATAAAGCATTTTGTTTGTGTATATGAAGTTATGTTTACCTCTATTTTAAAAAATAGGATATTTAGATACATAACTCTTTTTTAAAAAATATATTTTATTGATTTTTTACAGAGAGGAAGGGAGAGGGATAGAGAGCTAGAAACATTGATGAGGAAGAAACATCGATCAGCTGCCTCCTACACCCCCCCCCACCGGGGATGTGCCTGCAACCAAGGTACATGCTCTTGACCGGAATCGAACCTGGGACCTTTCAGTCTGCAGGCTGACACTCTATCCACTGAGCCAAACCGGTTTTGGCAAGCTACATAACTCTTTATATATATATATATATATATATATATATATATATATATATATATATATATTAAGCCTAAGCGACTGGAAGGGCGGAAGGACCAGGCGACCAGTTCATGTGCACTGACCACCAGGGGGCAGACACTCAACGTAGGAGCTGCCCCCTGGTGGTCAGTGCGCTCCCACAGTGGGAGCGCTGCTCAGCCAGAAGCTGGGCTCATGGCTGGCGAGCACTGCGGTGGTGGCGGGACCCTCTCTTGCCTCCGTGGCAGCACTGCAGAGTGGCGAGCCAAGCTATAAGGAGTGAGCAGGCAGGCAGTTAGGAGCAGGCAGGCAGGCAGTTAGGAGCGAGCAGCGAGCAGTTAAGAGTGAGTGGTCCCAGATTGTGCGAGGGATGTCCGACTGCAGGTTGATAGGGCCTAAACTGGCAGTCAGACATCCCCCGAGGGGTCCTGGATTGCGAGAGGGTGCAGGCCGGGGTGAGGGACTCCCCCCATCCCCCATGCACAAATTTTGTGCACCGGGCCTCTAGTATTACATAAAAATTTGGTGGCCAACTCTAATATTTCATATTTGAGATTAAGGTTTTACTATTTTTAAAGAACTATCAGAAAATGTAATTTAAAAAAAATGAAATGAAAGTATTTTTGAGTGTTATGATATCTACTTCCACTTTTCTAGACATTTCTGCATATCCTTGTTAGCAATGCCAACTTCTTTTGTATTTTTGGAAAAAGATAAAATTTATTGACATAAAAATTTAAAATATCAACTATTAAAATACTTGTGAAGTTTTCATAGTGTGTCATACATTATACTTTCATACCTATTGTTTCACCCAATCAAAAATCTTACAAAGTATGCATAACAGATGTAATCATTCCCACTCTACAGGTGATAAAATAATTTTAGAATGATACAACAATGTGTCTAAGACCACAGTTTGTGGCAAAGCAGAGAGAACTGTCTCTTGGATCAATATTTTTCAGTCCCTAACCCAGAGATATATACATGTTAACACATTATAACAAACAATATTCATATTCTATTCACCTACTATTATGACTGGCATAGAGTTGGTGCTTAATAAACACTGGCAATTCTTCTTCTTATTATTCAAAACTATAGCAATCAATACTATAATAAACTGAAGTCAAATCAAATATATAGAGATGAAAGTCCAAAAATAGAATTGAAATCTTAAATGATTACTGAGTCTTTAAACAACATGCATCCATAGATTTCATTATACCATTATTCAGATATTTTGAGAATTCTCAGACTAAATTGCAGTTTCTTGTCTCTCCTGGATTGTCTAAATCAGGATATTTGTACCATGGAACTCTTCACAGTCTGTTCAAGTTTGTCAACTCATTTTCAGAATATCTTTAATGCATAAAATAAAATATATATGATTATAAAAGAAATCAGTTATGTTGAAATACAGTTCTCAATCTCTGAAAATTAATTTGTGATTAAATAAAATAAGAACAACCAAATTATTATAAATTTTAAGTAGTTATGAGTACAAATTATTTGGTTTCAGTGTAGTAAACATTTTACAAGGAAGAGTAGAAAGCCTCTTTTAGGCCTCCAGTCCTAAGTTAAGTACTCCAGAAAAGTTTACCAGTTGGAATAAAGGTTTAAAGTTGGAGATATACTATGGACTTGCCTATTATTAATGAAATATTGTTTTTCCTCCAATTTGGATTTTCATTCTTGCATGTAGAGCTTCTTTAGTCCAGTGGTTCTCAGTAGGGGGTGATTTATTTTCTTTCAGGGGCATTTGGCAATATCTGGAGACATGTTTGTTCATCACAACTTGAGTAGTATATAGATAGAGGACAAGGGTGAAGCTAAAACACTTTACAATGCATAGTACAGCCACTTACAACAAACAATTATCTGCCTAAAATGAAAATAATGCTGAGGTTGAGACATTTCGCTTTATTTGAAGAGTATATAAGGGAGGACAGAGTGGTGGAATTTCCCAAACACATTCAAACCCTTAATAACAGCCATTTTCCATCTCATAATTAGCTTAATATGATACATCTATTTCTGCTCCCTATTCTGTGAGATGCCTAGTAATTTATTTTCAGTGTTGTAGATTGTACGTAATAACTTCTATGAGAAATTTAAAAGTATCATGGATGTTTCTCTTCTCAAATTGTACAGGCAGTCTAAGATATACCAAAGCAATTGGTTGGTTAAATTTTTCATTATTTGGGTTGACTGTTTTGACATTTTATAGACAGTGATAAACCAAGAATATGACAAGATTTCAGAAGCAAAACTAAAATATTGATCTTAGTTTCTACTTTCAGAATCTAGGAATTTCCTTTTGAAGTATTGAAAAATATGAAGAAATCCCATTTGGAGATTTTAGTTAATTATTTTATAAAAATATTTATCCTATACAATAAAATCCTAATATGCAAATTGACCAAATAGCAGAATGCCCAGTCTCTATGATGTGCACTGACCACCAGGGGGCAGATGCTCACTGCAGGGGCTGCCCCCTGGTGGTCATTGCACTCCCATTGCGCTTGCTACTCCTTAGAGCTGCCACGGAGGTGGAGAGGCTTCAGCCACCACCTCTGTGCTCAGGCTGGTGAGCGCAGTAGCATGACGAGAGCCTCTCCTGCCTCCGCAGCAGCACTAAGGACCCCTCGGGGAATGTCCACTGAGAGGTCCTGGACTGAGAGAGGGCGCAGGCCAGGCTGAGGGGACTCACCCCCCGCCCTCAGTGCATGAATGTCATGCACAAGGCCTCTAGTTTTAAAATAATATCCCTGGAAGACATCCAGAGAGGTTTACTTTGCAAGTGAAAAATTAAAATAAACCATGACCATGTGGGATTTATCCCGGGGATGCAAGTATGGTACAGTATCCGCAAATCAATAAACATGATACATCACATAAACAAACTGAGAGATAAAAATCACATAGTCATATCAATTAACACAGAAAAAGCATTTGACAAAATCCAACACTCTTTCTTGATAAAAACTGTCAGCAAGATGGCAATAGAAGGGTCATACCTTAACATAATAAGAGCCATATATGACAAACCCACAACCAACATCATACTCAATGGGCAAAAACTAAAACCATTTCCCCTAAGAACAGGAACAAGACAGGGATGCCCACTCTCACCACTCCTGTTCAACATAATATTGGAAGTACTAGCCAAAGCAATCAGACAAAAAAGAAGAATTAAAAGGCATCCAAATTGGAAAAGAAGTAAAATTGTCATTATTTGCAGATGACATGATTTTGTATATAGAAAACCCTAAAGACTCCATCAAAAAACTACTAGACCTAATAAATGAATTCTGCAATGTAGTAGGATACAAAATTAACACCCAGACATTTGTGGATTTTTTATACACCAATAATGAACTCACACAAAGAGAAACTAAAAAAAAAAATCCCATTTGCCATAGAAACCAAAAAATTAAGATACCTAGGAATAAATTTAACCAAGGAGGTAAAGGACCTGTACTTAGATAATTACAGGACGTTGAAAAAAGAAATAAAGGAAGGCATAAACAAATGGAAGAATATACCATGTTCATAGGTTGGTAGAAACAACATCAGTAAAATGTCCATATACCCAAAACAATCTATATATTCAATGCAATCTCGATTAAAATACCAATGGCATGCTTCAAAGATCTAGAACAAACTCTCCAAAAATTCATCTGGAATTTAAAAAGGCCCTGAATAGCTTCAGGAATCTTTAGAAAGAAGAATAAAGTTGGAGGGATCACAATACCAGATGTCAAGCTATACTACAAAGCCACTGTTCTCAAAACTGCCTGGTACTGACACAAGAACAGACATATAGACCACTGGAACAGAAAATAGAACCCCAAAATTGACACAAGCCATTATGCTCAATTAATATTTGACAAAGGAGGCAAGAACATACAATGGAGTCAAAAGAGTCCCTTCAATAAATGGTGTTAGGAAAATTGGACAGGTACTTGAAAAATATGAAACTATACCACCCATTTACACCATACACAAAAATACTCAAAATGGATAAAAGACTTAAATGTAAGACAGGAAACCATAAAAATCTTAGAAGAAGCCATAGGCAACAAAATAGCAGTTGTTGTAGGAATATCTTTACTGATACAGTTCCTAGGGCAATGGAAACTGAGGAGAAAATAAACAAATGGGACTACATAAAAATAAAAGCTTCTACACAGGAAAAGAAACCATCAACAAAACAACAAGACAGCCCACTGCATGGGAGGACATATTTGCCAATTTTATCTCGTATAAGGGTTTAATCTCCAACATTTATAGGGAACTCATTCAACTTATCAAAAAGAAGATAAACGATCCAATCAAAAAATGGGCAAAGGACCTAAGTAGACACTTGTTGAAAGAGAACATACAGAAGGCCAGAAGACATACGCAAACATGTTCAAAGTCTGTAATCATCTGAGAGATGCAAATCAAAACAACAAGGATGTATCATCTCACACCTGTCAGAATGGCTATCATCAACAAATCAAAAAACAAGTGCTGGAGAGGATGCAGACAAAAATGAAACTTCTTTGCACCGCTGGTAGGAATGCAGACTGGTGCAGCCACTGTGGAGGACAGTATGGTGTTTCCTCAAAAAAATAAAAATGGAACTTCCATTTGACTCAGTAATCCCATTCCTAGGAATATATCCCAAGAAAACAGAAACAACAATAAGAAAGTATGTTCATAGCAGCACAATTTACAATAGCTAAGATTGGGAAACAGTCTAAGTGCCCATCAGCAGATGAGTAGATTGAAAAACTGTGGTACATCTACACAATGGAGTACTAAGCTGCTGTATAAAAAAAGGAATTCTTACCATTTGCAATAGCATGGATGGAACTGGATAGCACTATGTTCAGTGAAATAAGTCAGTCAGAGAAAGATAAATATCACATGATCTCACTCATTTGTGGGATATAATGAAAAACATAAACTGTTGAACAAAAATAGATCCAGAGACAAAGAAGCATGGAACATAGTGTCCAACTTCAGAGAGAAAGCAGGGGATGGTTGGGGGTGGAGGTAAGTGATCAACCAAAAGATTTATATGCATGCATATAAGCATATCCAATGGACACAGGCATTAGGGCGGTGAGGGCATGTGCTGAGGGTTGGGGGAGACCAGGGGGAGTTAAATAGGGGAAAAAGGAGACATATGTACTACTATTTGCAATACTTTAAACAGTCATTAAATAAAAAAATTAAAATTAAGTCATTTAATTTTAGAAAGCAAATCTATTAAAAGATTTAATGAAAACAATTTGTTAAATTATTTTAGGAGTTAGATTTACCAATTTTCTTTATTTTTCCAAACTGTCTCACTATATTATAGCAAGTACTAAAGTACTATACTTCTTAAACTGAGAGATTCAAAGAGTTTCATTGAAATTTTCACTTCTGATATTGATCTTTCATTAGATGTAAGCCATTTCTACAACAATTTCAATTAGAATTTTTAAAAAAGTGATTTACAGAAGATTTGTAAGTTCTTTGACTAAAAAGCATCAATATCATAAGAGGTCAGGCTTTAAAATAGTTAAAGTATCGTTTGGAATGTTGCTAATGTGTTAAGAGTAGGAAGAACAATTTAGTGAAAGTGCTTCACCAGGAGTTAGGAGAGCCTTGTTTGAATACTAGCTCTATTACAAATTTCCTGTGTGAGCTTCAATATAACTCATAACTTTCTTGGTCTTTACTCAATTTGCTCTTTTGTATGGATTGTATTTTATTTATCATATTATCAAGGTTATAGAATAAGGTTTGGCAAAGTAGATGTTTGTTGAAACAATGTTGTAGAACAATTCTTTTTATTTTAATTTTAATCCTCACCCAAGGATATTTTCCCATTGATTATTAGAGAGAGTGGAAGAGAGAGAAAGAGAGAGAAATATCAATGTGAGAGAAACACATCGGCCAGGGAGGAGCCTGCAACCGAGGTACATGTCCTTGACTGGAATTGAACCCGGGATCCTTTGGTTCGCAGGCTGATGCTCTATCCACTGAGCAAAACCGGCTAGGGCTAGATCAATTCTTAAAACAAGACAGAAAACCAATAGCTTTATTTACCTCTTGGGTTAGTGCTAGATAATAGTGTGAAAGAGTTTTCCCATTCTTTGCCTACATTTCTTTCTTTTTTTAAAATATATTTTATTGATTTTTACAGAGAGGAAGGAGAGGGATAGAGAGTTAGAAATATTGATGAGAGAGAAACATAGATCAGCTGCTTCCTGCACACCCCCTACTAGGGATGTGCCCTCAACCAAGGTACATGCCCTTGACTGGAATCGAACCTGGGACCCTTCAGTCCACAGGCTGAGGCTCTATACACTGAGCCTAACCGGTTAGGACTCTTTGCCTACATTTCATTCCCAATCACCTTTTTCTTCATCTGCAGTGCTCATGGTTCTGCTTCTTTATTTTTCTTTCTCCTTTTCAAAGCACACCACGTCTGCTCTGCCACTGTGCCTTTGCAAATTATAAATTCTCATAAGTCAATATTACTCGATGGCAATTAAAAAATTTAACATGACTCAATTAAGTCTGTATTAGTTAGCTTTAACCTTAACTTGGGAGTAGGGCTGGGGACATTTTTTGAAGACTCCAATTGTCAAATTTAAGTCACCACTAAATGCTTGTGGCAGCAATTTAAGAACAGAGTATGCTGACTTCTTGGCACTCTAACAATTAGACTATTATAAACAAATTCCCACTTTAAGGATAATCCTTATTTTTCCCATAGACTTGATGTGGTGATAAAAATGGAATTTAGTATATTTTAAAGTGCTTTGAAAAATTAAATGCTATAATATCCCAAAATTTATGTCATGCTCATGTTTCTGAGTCTGCCATATTTAGGCTCCTATAATCTAGCCCTTCTCCAGCCAATTCTGGTTCTCTTTACATCCCAGTGGTGAAGTGATATTCTTGTCAGGTTAGTTTCCTTATTGTCATCCCATCCACTAATACTATTATAGTATCCTCATTTCTACCCCTCTGCCTCCTAATATCCTTAATTATAATACTAATTATAGGCACTATCCTTCACCCCAAACTCTATCAATTAAAGTGCTTTTGTGGCTTTTTTTCAGCCTGAGGTTTATATACAATTGCTTCTTTGGAGCTCTAGAGCATCCACTTTCAATGTAAGTTTGGATTTCTAAAGTTGGGTCTCCTGAAAGTTTTTTCTTTTCATTATGCCAATAAATGCATGCATGAGACTTGTAGGCTATGGCCCTGTTACTAAAATAAATAGAATTTATTAGACATAGATTATATATAACCATAGATTAGTATGTCTTTAAAGTATTTTTTCGCAATGGCCATTCCAGTCTACCATTGATGGCTATACCATGGAGAGTTTAATAGCATTTTTCTCAATGCTTAGTATAGTGATGCTCAATGTTTCTTGCATTGAATTCCTCATTCCTCATGAGGAGATTCATATATTTGTGAAAGAGTAGTACATACAGAATTTTCATCTTTTTGGGTTTTAAAAATGAAGTAGTATCAATTTCTCAGTCTGAGAAACTTCAATTGATGTTAATCGATATTTTTTAATGTAGAGTTTGTAAACATAATAAGGCAAAGTCTATTGTACACATGATGCTTATAAAATATCTCACCAATACCTATACTGAGATTAATAAAATATAAGATATTTTTGGAAGTCTGAGATAATTTAGTTCAACCACCCCACTGCATATATGTAGACACTAAGGTTCGGAGAAGTTGATTATTTTGTCCATGAGAATATACCTTATTAGCAAAAAACAACAACTCTAGAATCTCTGTTCCCTGAATCCACAAAGGCAAAAGTATATCTCTAGCACATTTTCCCTGGATATTTTGAGGCTTGGCTAGAGACCTATTTGGAGGATAATTATCAAGATTTGGTGCTTTATGCCAAAACCGGTTTGGCTCAGTGGATAGAGCGTCAACGTGCGGACTGAAAGGTCCCAGGTTCGATTCCGGTCAAGGGCATGTACCTTGGTTGTGGGCACATCCCCAGTAGGGGGTGTGCAGGAGGCAGCTGATTGATGTTTCTCTCTCATCGATGTTTCTGGCTCTCTGTCCCTCTCCCTTCCTCTCTGTAAAAAATCAATAAAATATATTTTAAAAAATTTGGTGCTTTACTTGGACTACACTGTGAATAAGGAGGGTTTATGCAGAATAAAGTGTACGTTGTGTAAAGGTGTGAATGTTTGTGAACCCACCTGCAATGTTCTACTCCTCCCAATATATGGAAAATACATGTCAACAAGAAGAAGATGCCTTGCATATAAGCCTATCCAACGGTTAAGTTCAACAGGGGATTGGGGCATGCGTGGGGAGAGGGGTGGGATGGGAATGGGGGGATGAGGACAAATATGTGACACCTTAATCAATAAAGAAATTAAAAAAAATAAATA
Source organism: Eptesicus fuscus (assembly GCF_027574615.1). Lineage (NCBI taxonomy): Eukaryota > Metazoa > Chordata > Mammalia > Chiroptera > Vespertilionidae > Eptesicus > Eptesicus fuscus. The sequence continues at coordinate 31,674,437 of NC_072473.1, forward strand.
AATAAAAATAAAAAAATAAAAGCAGAAATGAAAATAAAAAATAAAAAAAGAAGAAGATGCCTTCTTAATTTAATAATTCAAAATATATGTTTTTAAAAAATACATAAATAGCAACTTCACATAAGAGCATGATATTGAGAATATACAAAGATATCCTGTTTTCATCCCTTTTGTGCATCTTTACCAAAGATACATTTACAAGCATAATGAGAAGTACTATGTTTAATGCTTTTGGATAGAGCAAGGTGAAAATTTAATTAGAGGTATTATCACTAAGAGCTCGAGTTAACTACTTATCCAAGAAAGTAACAGTAAAAAGACAAGAAGGACAACTACTGAATTCCTTTAATGCTAAACATATTTTTATCAGTACTCTTGAGGGTACTAAAATGGGACCTCCTTTAAAACATCATATTTCTTCTCTATATCACAAAAAAAACAAAATATGACACAATTTCTGAATGGGCAGAATGAGTTACATGAAACAGAACAAGAATTATTAGAGCTTCTAAATGTGATCTTGGCTCAAAATTGTTATTTGTATTTGCTTTAAGCGTATCTCATTCCACTTGTGTTGCTGAGAGTGTGGATAAACATTTGAAATCCTTATTTAAGTTTCATTGCTTTTGAATTTTATTACACTATTTTACACATGTAAAATTAGATTAACTATGTAAGTCCCTAGTATCTTAAATTTCTGACTTATTAATATAACTAAATTTCTTTAGTTATCCCTCTTTCGGGTTTACATCTAGGAAAATAATTTTTGTGTTTCTGTTTTATATACATTTCCTAAATATTTGGTAAATTAGGCTCATAATTACTTTCAACTAGATGAATTATTATTTTCAATACCCTCCTCTCCACTATAATCTACAATAAACACTATACCTGCAGGTGGAAATGCTTAAAGACTGAAGGCCATGGCTTCACTAAAATGAAGACTAAGATGTAGATATTTAGACATGCAGAATATACATAAAAGAGATATTTAAAAGAGGTTTTTAAAGCCACATTAAAAATGTCCCATTAAGTTCAAAGGGAATCAGAGCCATAACTTGATTTAATTGATTACTTGATTCAACAAATATTTGTTTATGCATAAATGTACCAGACACTATTCTAGGTGCTGCAGACACAGTAGCAAACAAGAGAACACCTCTGCTCTCATCACTTCAAATTTAAATTTTAAAGGATAGAAAGAGACAATAATCAATAAATATATGATATGATTTCAGGTAGTGATAAATTCTGTTTCTCCTAAATTAGACAATCTTGTGCTAATAGTCTTCAAAGGGAACACTGCAAGTGGAAAGAAATAATCTCAACTATTCGGGATTCCTTTACTTTATTCATAACCAAAACTGTAAATGATGTTCCATCTGAAGTACTTTGTCTAGTCAGTGCCCCAAATTCTGCTCTTAGATTTCCCCACTAAAGAAAGTATGATCAACTAATTCATACCTGTTGATAGTAGGCAATGGATGTGCATATTACTATTTCCAGAGTTTAATTAATGTAAATATTTCAGGTGCTTTATTTCCTCTTCCCCTCATACCTTTCTATCTTTTTCTATATTCTTATTCTCTCCTTAAAAACCATTTATTCAAGTCCAGCCTGGTAGGATAAAGGATGAAGACTTAACTGACTTGTTATTTATGGTTTCTATCCCTCATATTTATTCAAAATAATTATTCAGTTCTCATTATATGATGTCCATAGTCTGTGATCCAGAAAATTTGTCAGTCTCTTATGTAAGTATCCTCTGGAGAAATATTCTATATAGAACATCTATCCTTTATTAATATTTGCTTATTGACTAATATGTTTTTTGGTTCCCTAGGTACCAGTGTGATATCTATAATAATAAAAAACATTTCCTAACTCACAATAATGTCTTACATAGTCAGTTTCTTTTTGTTGCATCAAGGAGTTACAAATTCATTTTAATTTGTAGGTTTTAGGAAAAATTAAAAGCCAGACCATTTACTTTAGCTATAATAAGACGAAAATTTCTAGAGATATCAGTAAGATTCTCCATGTTGAATAGATATGTTTACATATACTTGAGAAGAAAATAGCAAACTTTTTTTTTCCAGTTTATAATTCCATTGCTGGCTTTGGAAATGCTGTCTCTGAATGATGACCAGGTCCATTTTTCCTTAGGCTTTTTTGACCTAACTTTCTAGGTCTCTTTTATTCTTGAGATGTAAAAGATCTCATTCTTGAGATGAAAAATGTTTATGGACAGCCAAATGCATTTAAAGCAATTAATTTCAAAGTGACTACATTTGTTTTCTTGTTTTTCTCTTTCAATTTAAAAAGTGGGTTACCATTCATTGTTTCAAAGAAATCTACTGAAGAAAAAATATTCTCAAATAATTTAGCCAAGTGACAGAGGATATAGCATTGAAAAAGCAATGCATATTTTAGGAAGTGTTATGAAGACATATTATTGGAGAATGAGTTGAATTTCAGCATTGAGAATTTGGTATTTGATTATTGTCCACCACTTACAATAGCCTAAAAACTGAGTATGAGATCACATAAATATATTATAAAAATATGATTTCACTCATATGTGGAATAAAATGAACAAAATTAACTAACAAGCAAAATAGAGAGTAGGCTGAAATAGAGATACATAGAAAACCCTAAAGACTCCACCAAAATTTACTAGATTTAATAAATGAATTTGGCAAAGTAGCAGGATACAAAATCAACATCCAGAAATTGATGGCATTTTTATGTACCAATAATGAACGCTCAGAAACTAAAAAACAATCCCATTTACAACTGAAACAACAAAAAATAGAGACCTAGGAATAAACTTAACCAAGGAGGTAAAAGACCTATAACTCAGAAAATGACAGGACATTGAAAAAACAAATAGAGGAAGATACAAACAAGTGAAAGTATATACTGTGTTCATGGGTTAGAAGAATTAAATCATTAAAATGTCCATACTACCCAAAGAAATGTATAAATTAAATGTAATCCCTATTAAAATACCAGTGGCATATTTCACAGATATAGAACAAGTACTCCAAAAATTTATATCAAACCAAAAATTGATCCAGAATAGCCGCAGCAATCTTGAGAAAGAAGAATGAATTTGGAGGGCTCACAATACCAGATATCAACCTATAGTTCAAAGACATTGTAGTAAAAACAGCCTAGTACTGGCACAAGAACACACATATAGATCAATGGAACAGAACAGAGACCCCAGAAATTGAATAATGCCTTTATGGTTAATTAATTTTTGACAAAGGCAAGGACATATGATGGAGTAAAGATAGTCTCTTCAACAAATGGTGCTGGGAAAATTGGACAGGCACATGCAAAAAGAAGAAACTAGACCACCAACTTATATCATACACAAGAATAAACTCAAAATGGATAAAAGACTTAAAAGTATGTTACTATATAATAAAAGCATAATATGCAAATCAGCCAAAGGGTGAAACCACTGGTCGGTGGGGGGCAGGGCCCACAAGCAGGTGGTGCCAGGCTAGCCAAGGCACATGCCAGTGGGCAGAGAGAGGGGACAACAATGGGATGGGGGGGCAGTGGCGACCAGCGGTGGGGCGATGGGGGGCCTGGCACTGTCCCCTGATCGCCCACCTGGTTGCCTCCCACAGAGGGAGGTCACAGGTGGCAGCAGCAGTAGGGCGATTTGAGGCGGGGTCTCCTGGTGCCATACCCCCTTCGGCCCGACGGGGTTGCCTCCTGCAGAGGCCACTTGTTACCACACTGGGGGCGATTCAGGGTGGCCACTTGCCCTCCCCAGATAGGCCTGCTGGGGTGGCCTTCCGCAGAGGGAGGCCACAAGCAGCGGTGGCACAATGGCGGATGGGGCTGGCTGCTGGTCACCTCCCGCAGAGGGAGTGGGCCTAAGCTATCAGTTGGACATCCCCTGAGGGCTCCTGGACTACAAGAGGGCACATGCCAGGCTGAGGGACCCCCCGAGTGCACACATTTTCATGCACTGGGCCTCTAGTGAAACCATAAAATCCTAGAAGAAAGCATAGGCAGCAATATCTCAGTAACCTCATGTAGCAGAATTTTTGCTGATACATCTCCTAGGGCAAAAGAAACGAATAAAAAAATTAGCAAATGGGACTACATCAAACTAAAAAGCTTCTCCACAGCCAAAGAAACAAGCATCAAAATGAAAAGGGAACCCACTGTATGAAAGCCATCTTTGCCAATGATACATCTTATAAAGGGTTAATTTCCAAAACATATAAAGAACTCATCCAACTCAAAAAAAGGAAAACAACACAATTTAAAAATGGGCAAAGGACCTGAATAGACACTTCTCCAAAGAGGACATACAGATGGACAATAGACATATGAAAAAAATGCTCAACATCATTCATAATCAGAGACATGTTAATTAAACTACAATGAGATATCAGCTCACACCTGACGGAATGGTTACCATAAATAAGTCAATAAACAACAAGTGTTGGTGAGGATGTGGAGAAAAGGGAACCCTAGTACACTGTTGGTGGTAATACAGACTGATACAGCCACTATGGAAAACAGTGTGGAGTTTCCTCAAAAAATTAAAAATGGATAAGAAGAAAAAGAAAGAGAAAGAAAAAAATATATATATAGGATAAAATAATAAAAAAAAATTCTTCCTTTTTGTTTGCTGTCTCCAATATTAATAAACATACTCTCAAACCCATCTGGACTCATGTTGCTAAATCTTTCCTACATGAGGTAAAAAATCCACATACTTCAGGCTGGCCTGATGCAGATCTGCTGGAGATGGTACCCTAACTGGTAACAAAATTACAAGTAGCCCAGAATCTGTGAAGTACCATAGTTGTTTTTCCAGTGTTTTTATATTGTCAGTGCCTCAGTTCAATGTTTCTGCAATTACACTTTATTCTCCTTAATTCATGATGCCTACACATCTCTTACTCATTCAATGATATCAAAAGAGGGGAGAGTGTACAATGGACATAGGGGTGCACACAGAGTGGGGAAAAAGTAGGTTTACCACTGTGAGTAGGTGAAACAGAGTTTATTTATTATTTATTGTATTTTCCATACAAATAACTGTAAATCTACTTTTGTCTACCCTATATATTCTTTTAAATTAGTGTTTTGGGTATCTTCAGATAAATCCCCAGAGGCATAACACTGGGTTGTAAGGCAAATACATTTTTAACTTTTTGAAGAAACTGCATACTGTTTTCCATAGTGGTAGCACCAGTCTGCATTCCCACCAGTAGTGTACTCGGGTTCCCTTTTCTCCGTATCACTACCAGCACTTGTTTGCTGATTTATTGATGGTAGCCATTCTGGCAGGCGTGAGCAAATACCTCATTGTGGTTTTGATTTGCATTTTTCTGATGATTAGTAATGTTGAAGTTTTCATATGTCTCTTAAATATCTGTATATCCTTTTTGGAACAGTGTATTCAGGTACTTTGACATTTTAAAATTTGATTATTTGTGTTTATTGGTGTTGAATTTTTTTATTTCTTTTTTAAAAAATATAATTTATTGATTTTTGACAGAGAAGAAGGGAGAGAGATAGAGAGTTAGAAACATCAATGAGAGAGAAACACCGATCAGTTGCTTCCTGCAAACCCCCCACTGGGGATATACCCACAACCAAGGTATATGCCCTTGACCGGAATTGAACCTGGGACCCTTCAGTCTGCAGGCCGACGTTCTATCCACTGAGCCAAACCGGTCAGGGCAGCGTTGAATTTTATAAGTTCTTTATAAATTTATCAGATGTATCATTGGTGAATATGTTCTCCCATTCAGTGGTTTGTCTTTTCATTTTGTTGGTTTCCTTTGCTGTGCAAAAACTTTTTAGTTTGATGTAGTCCCGTTTGTTTATTTTTTCTTTTGTTTCCCTTGCCCTAGGACAGTGATCGGTAAACTCATTAGTCAACAGAGCCAAATATCAACAGTACAACAACTGAAATTTCTTTTGAGAGCCAAATTTTTTAAACTTAAACTTTCTTTAACGCCACTTCTTCAAAATAGACTCGCCCTAGGGCTGTGGTCTTTTGTGGAAGAGCCACACTCAAGGGGCCAAAGAGCCTCATGTGGTTCGCGAGCCACAGTTTGCTGACCACAGCCCTAGGAGATATATCAGAAAAAAATAGTGCTAAGAGAAATGTTCAAGATTTTACTGCCTGCCTTTGATTCTTCTTGAGTTAATCCTCCAGATCTATTCAAGAGGTTGTATACCCCAGGCTCAGACAGCAGACTCCTCTACAGGGCATGAGCTCCAGTGGGGCAACAGGTGGGTTGGGAGGGTTGGGAGGTGCAGTTCCCTTAGGCTGATGCTGATTGGAGGAGAGTGTTTGGCTGTTGTCATTTTTTTAATTTGACAATCTAAGGGAAATAAATGTCAGTGCTCCTTACTAAATAGTCGGGTATTGCATGTTTAAAAAATTATTGAGCAACACCAATGTGCCTCTTGTGGCACACCAGTGTGCCATGGCATACCGCTTGAAAATCACTGGGGTCAGCTAATTCTTCTTACTGTAGTCCTATTTCTCAAAATTGTTTTAGGTATTTTAATTCCTTTGCCTTTTCATATAAATTCTATTATAATTGGGAAGAATTTACATCATCAGATGTTGAGTCTTCCAATCCAAGAACACAGTAATTCTTACCACTTATTTATATCTTCTTTGATTTATTTCATTGGTGTTTTGTAGATTTTGAACTTCAAGTACTAAACATGTTATATTTACACCTGTGCATTTCATTTTTTTTCCAGTATTGTAAATCTATTGTAGTTTAAATTTTGGTATCTATTGTGTTCATTCCAGATTACAGAAATAAAGCTGAGTTTTGTAAGTGTATTTTCTATCCTATGACATTGCTGAAATCATTTATTAGTTTTAGGTTTTTGTGGACTGATTAGAGTAGTTTATATGTAGACTAGAGGCCTGGTGCATGAAATTCGTGCACTCATGGGGATCCCTCAGCCGAGCCTGCACTCTCTTGCAGTCTGGGATCCTTCTAGCAGTCCGGGGCTCTCATTGTCCAGGACCCCTCACTCCTTACCGCCTGCCTGCAGCAGTGGTGTTGGGAGAGGTTCCTGCCACCACTGCTGCGCTTGCCAGCTGTGAGCCTGGCTTCTGGCTGAGCAGTGCTCCTCTTGTGTGAAAGCACTGACCACCAGGGGGCAGCTCCTGCATTGAGCGTCTGCTCCCTGGTGGTCAGTGTGCATCATAGTGACCCATTGTTCTGCCCTTTGGTCAATTTGCATATTAGTCTTTGAGTATATTGGGATAATTATGCCATCTGCAACTATGGACAGTTTTAGTTCTTACTTTTAAGTCTGTTTTTTATTTCCTTTTCTTATCTTACTGTGCTAACTAGAAAGCCCAGCACTATTTTAAATAAGAGGGTTACAGAAAGGGCCTTCTTACCTTATTCCTGATCTTGGTGGGAAAGCATTCAATCTTTCATCATTACACATTATTTTTTGCTATAGATTTTTGTAGATGTTTTTACATGATTATTCAGCTTTTATTTCTTAGCATGTTAATATACTAGATTACTTGATTTATTTTTGAATATTGAACTAGCCTAGCATATCTGGAATGAACTCCCCATGGCCATAGTGTACATTTCCTTAATATATCACTGAATTCTATTTGCTAACATCTTGTCAAATATTTTTACATATATATTAATTATGGATAATATTCTGTAGTTTATTTTTTTCTACTTTTCACGTCTGGATTTGCTGTCATCTACATACATAAAAGCCTAAGTTACTGTTATGACCGTTAAGCGACCAGAACAACTGGAATGACCAGTAGACCAGTTGCTATGACACGCACTTACCACCAGGGGGCAGTCGCTCAATGCAGGAGCTGCCCCCTGGTGGTTAGTGCACTCCCACAGCCAACCTCCCACTGCCCCTCCACCTTGGTGGGCCCCCCCGATTGGCCCTTCCCCTCCAGCTGGCCAGCCTCCCATGGTTCCTCCCCCTAGCCACCTAGCCCCCTGATAGGCTGTGATTGCTGGCCAGGCCGAGGGGCCCCACCCATGCATGAATTCGTGCACCAGGCCTCTAGTAATAATACTAACTTCATAGAATGAATCTAGAGTTAGTGGTTCCCATTCTATCTTTTGGAAATAATTGTGTAGAATTGATATTAATTCCTCTTTAATGTTTGGTAGAAGTTTCCAATAAAATAATTTGGTACTAAATTTTTTTGTGAGTTTTTAAATTCCAAATTAAATTGTTCATAATAGGTTTAGGATTATGCAAATTATCTATTTAATATTTGGTTATTTATGGTATTTTGTGCTTCTTGAAGAATTGGTCCACTTAATCTAATTTGTTAAATTTATGTGTGTGTGTAGAGTTGGTCATAGCATTTCTCTCTATACTCCAGTGCCTCTAGCTATTTTTTAGTTACTCTGATATGCCATGCTACCTCCTGCTAAAGGACATATATGTATGCTGTATCCTCCATCTTAAATGCTCCATCTCCACCCACCTATCCACACATACCTTCTTTAGTTTGCCTCTAGTTTCCCCTCTTTCAGATCTATTAGTTCTTCAAAGATATCTTTCCTGCTTCCATCAATTCTGAGAAACACACAACTCTAGGTCGGGTTTATTATTTTATATTTTTATAAAAGTGAGCAACTTTTCTTTGCAGTGCTCATCTCAGTTTGTAATTACACACACTTATATTTATAATTAGAAGTTCAATATCTGTTTTACTGACTACAATATACATGCCATGAAACTATGTCCGCTCTTTCAAACCTTTGTGTTACTAATTTATCAAAAGATACATCATTAATAATAAATAAATAGCAACTAATCACTGGTTAATCATATAAAGGGCATATAATTTAGGTATAGAGACTGGAAAGGGTAGTCTAATGCAGAGTCTTAATGTTTGAGATCTAGAATTAAATGAAGAATATTTATTTTCTCTGCAAGTGGTATCCATAATGCACTATGTTTAGTAGTGAGACAGAAAGTGAAGATATTCTCAGGTGATGGGCAGTATCACTTTCTGGATTTAACTTGTAAGCTAAGTTGCCTTACACACTTTCCACTTCTCTCATTCTACACAACTTTCCCCACAAGCCCTCAGACTCTACAAGAGAAGGTTCACATTGATTGGAATTTTCAGACAAAGTTCAATTGTGAAATATTAGGAAAATTATTATCTTCTCTAACTCAGCTAACTCCCCTATAAAGGTTAAGTCTCTGGCTATTACATTAATTTAATAAGCTTGCACAGATTCATGCAATCTGACTTTAATTATATGGTTAGAGCCATTCAATAACTCAAGTTCATATCAGAAGCAAAATATATCTATTATTTAAAAGACTCTTTATTTTTGCATATACCCTATTTTTAACATGGAGAATCATTTTTATATTTTTATTGAATTTATTGGGGTTATATTGGTTAATAAAATTATATAGGTTTCAAGTGTACAATTTTGTAATACATCATTTATATATTGAATGGTGTGTTCACCATTTATTATCCCTTTACTCCCTCCTACTGCCCCACCTCCCTTTCTCTCTGGTAATAACTATACTGATGTCTGTGCCTATGAGTTATTTTTCTTTTTCTCTTTTTTTTAAATTCCTACATCTATTTCAACCAGCCCCCACCAATCTCCACCTCTGACAACTGTTAGTCTGTTCTCTGTAACTATGGGTCTGTTTTATTTTGTTTGTTTATTTTAGTCATCAGATTCCACATATAGATAAAATCATATGGTATTTTCTTTCTTTGACTGGCTTATTTCATTCAGCGTAATACCCTCTAGGTCTATCCATGCTGTTACAAAAGGTAAGATTTTCTTCTTTTAATGGCCAAGTAGTATTCCATTGTGTAAATGTGCCACAGCTTTTTTATCCACTAATCTACTAATATAGGACATTTCTTGTAGCAATATTTTTTATGATATATCTCCTACATACAAAAGAAGAAATAAATAATGGGACACCAAATTAAAAAGTTTTTGTATAGCAAAGGAAACCATCAATAAAATGATAAGACAATCCACTGAATTGGGGAATATATTCACCAATGATACATTTAATAAAGGGTTAATATCAAAATTTCATAAAGAACTCAAAGGACTCAACACCTAAAACAAACAAACAACTAATTTAAAAGTGGGTGAAGGACCTGAATAGACATTTTTCTAAAGAGGCCATATAGATGAACAATAGACATATGAAAAGATGTTCAACATCACTGAAAATCAGGTAAATGTAAATTAAAACCACAATGAGATATTACCTTACACCTGTCAGAATAGCTATCATCAACAAGTGCTGGTGAGGATGTGGAGAAAAAGAAACCCTCGTGCACTGCTGGTAGGAATGCAGACTGGTGCAGCCATTGTGGAAAACAGTGTGGCATTTCCTCAAAAAATTAAAAGTGAGCTTTATGACCCAACGATTACACTTCTAGGAATATATTTTAACACTCAGAATCTTGATTCAATAGGAAAATGAATGTTTTAGAAAGGAAGGAATGGGATTGGATGTTTCTGAAATGAGTTGTGCTTGTAAACCTCATTAATCTAATTCCTACCATCCTATCTAATAAAGAGGGAATATGCTAATTGACCCTCATGCCTTCGCAAAGGTGGTGGCACTCACAGCCAATAAGGAGGGAATATGCTTATTGACTGCCACACCCTCAAAAATGGTGGCACCCACAGCCACAAGATGGCGGCACCCAGTCCCCTCAACCCCGCTGGGGTGGCAGGTGAGTGGCAAGGCAGGCTCTGCATACCTGCCTCTGGAGTCCCCTAGTCCCCTCAGCTGGCCTGAGGCACAGGCAAGTCTCGGATGATGGCTGCCCAGCCGCCCAGGGTCACCTGAGGCTCAGGTAACCAGGGCTGGCTTAAGTTTACGCTGCCAGCAGTGGCAGCAGCAGAGGTGTGATAGGGCGTCACCTTCCCCTGATTTCTGGGTTGCCTCCCACCCCTGAGGGCTCCTGGACTGTGAGAGGGACCCCCCCTCCAAGGCCTCTAGTCTATTATAATTAATATTGTTTTAGCTCTGTGAGAACAAGTAATGAGTGGGTAGATATGTCTAGTTTAATTATAACAAATTAGAGATGTTGCTCTGAAGTGATATAACCCAAGAAAATTTTCAGTCCTTCATAGGAAAAAAGAAAACAGAAATCCTTATGAAATAATTTTTTAAAAAAAGAGGTGAAAATGAAGTATTTTCTCCAAGCTCTGATAAAGTATCTAACATTTCTAAATATCTTGGTGATGGAAGTTTTTTTTTTTTCTTTCATTTAACAAACATGTTTGGTTGCCTATTAGATACCAGACAATTATTCTAGTTTCACATTTCCTTGTTTGAACACATTCAAGTTAGTCATGATTTCATGCAGGTAAGAAGCATTCACCAGACTCTTTTATGCTAGTAGGACTCCAAAAGATGATTCAGGTAAACAAGGTAAATCCAGCTATCAATTTTTATCTACCTATGCTTTGTGAATATAACATTTATTTAAAGCATCATTTTTTTCTTAGAAAAATAAGAAAAATGATAGTTGATTTATCTTATTAGACTTTCTGAAACACATGCTGGGGTAGACAACTGTTTCTACTTTATGTATTTACAAGTTACCTTAGTTACCTTTATTTATTTTATTTTATCATAAATTATAATAATAATACTGGCTCATTGTAAAATATTTAAACAAAAATATTCCAACAATATAGAAAGATAAGCAGTAAATAGTGAATATCTTTCTTCTTCCATATAATCAATACTTTAGTGTGTATCCTTCCAAACACCTTTCAACATATACACGCAATTATATTCATTGATAATTTTTACATAAGTAATATACAGCAGTAAGGTAGAATAAAGTGAATCTATATAAATTGACATGGAAGGATGACCTCAATGTCTTAAAGGTAGTGAAAAAAGTTACTTGCAATATAGTACAGATAATAATTGTGTGTATTTTACCGTCACAATTGGGAATCTCCTTCTATTTTGATTTTTATCAGTAGTAGACCTAGGGGAAATACAAAGACATTTTTAATTTAGTAAAAGTAATTCAGAAATTGCTATATCAACAAACTCAATAAATAATTAGATGTTTAAAAATGAATAGTCTCAAGCTTTCAGAGGTGAAAACACCCAACCCTTCATTTCCCATAAAATGACCATGATAACAATAGAAAATTTTTTATCTATGAATTTATAAAACCAAACCTTAGAGCCAAAACTGGGACTGCCTGTCACATGGTAAATTTCCAAATGCCAAATTACAAAAGGAAAAGAAGACCACATAAAAATAAAGGTCTACCATAGAGGTAAATATATGGACAAATATAAAAACAGCATTTTGTAATTTTGGTTTGTAAATCCATTGTTTGTTTTTCTACAGGTTTTAAAAGAAATATCCATACATAGTAACAAATCTATGTAAATACGTATACATCAATAACATAAAGTAGGGAGTTATAAAGTTGTAAAGTTTTTTATATGCTCTTGAAGTTGTTAGTGTCATTTAAAATATCCTAAATAATAAAAGCCTAATATGCTAAGTGTCCAGTAGATTGGTTGACTGTTCAACCAATCAAAGTGTAATATGCTAATGATATGTTAAGGTGACTCAACCGCTTGCTATGATGTGCACTGACCACGAGGGGGCAGACATTCTGACCAATAGGTTAGCTTGCTGCTGGTGTCCAGCCAATCTGAACTGAGTGAGATGAGCTAGACATGCCCTGGAGCCCTCCCAGGGTCTCTCCCCGGCCTTGATCATGCACCAGTGGGGTCCCACGGCCTGGCATGCACCCTCTTGCAATCTGGGACCCCTCAGTGATGTCAAAGAGCCGGTTTTGGCCCAATCCCACAGGCCAGGCCAAGGGACCCCACTGGTACACAAATTCGTGCACTGGGCCTCTAGTATGTTATAACTCTAAGATGTTATATGTAATCTCCATGGTAGCCACACATAAAATATCTATAGAGTACACACAAAAAGAAAAAAAAAGAAAGCAATCAAAATGTGTCATTACAAAAAATCAACTAAACAAAAAAGACAGTAATAGAAGACATTAAAGACAAAAGCTATAAGATACATAGAAAAGAAAAATAAATTAGCACAGGTAAATCATTTATTAGTAACTTTATATGTAAATAGATTAAATAACTCAAACAAAAGATATGAATTGGCAGAATGGATATAAAACAGGATCCACCTATCTATAAGCGACCTTTGCAACCAAAACAACTGAACGAATGACCAAACAGGCTGCATGGGGTGACCAGGCCAGTAGGTGGGTTAGTGAGGGCTTACCAAACGACTGAGCAGCAGGCTGCATGGGCCAATGAGGACAGCAGAGTGGGGCAGTTGGGGTTGACCAGGCTGGCAGGGGGCAGTGAGGGGCAACCAAACGACTCAACAGTGGGCTGCATGGGGCAACCAGGCCAACAGGGGGATTAGTGAGGGTTGACCAAACAACTGAGCAGTGGGCTGCCTGGGGTGACCAGGCTGGCAGGGGGGGGCAGTGAAGGGCAACTAGGCCAGAGAGGGTGACAGTGAGAGGCAGCCAGGCCGCTAGTGGGGAAGTTGGGGGTGACCAGGCCAGCAGGAGGGGCAGTTAGGGGCAATCAGGCAGGCAGGCAGGTGAGTAGTTAGGAGCCAGTGGTCCTGTATTGTGAGAGGGATGTCTGACTGCCAGCAGTTGGACATCCCCCAAGGGGGTCCAGATTGGAGAGGGTGCAGGCTGGGCTGAGGGGACCCCCCCATGCACGAATTTCATGCACCAGGTCTCTAGTATATGTGTAAGACACTCACTTTAGATCTAAGGGCATGTATATGTTGAGAATATAAAAATACATTCCATGAAAATAATAATAAAAAGAAAGCAGAATTGGTTATACTAATATCATGCAAAATGGCCTTTAAAACAAAAAAAATTATAAGATGCAAATTATGACATTGTTATATATTAACAAAAATGGTGATTCACCAGAAAGACATAACAGTTATCTATAATAATAAAAGTGTAATATGCTAATTAGACCAGACATCTGAACTACCTTTCAGATGTCATTCTGGACATCCTTCCGGACGATGCCACTACAGTGGGGGCTGAGGCAGAGGCAATTAGGGGTGATCAGGCAGACAGGTGAGCAGTTAGGGGCAATAAGGCAGGCAGGCAAAATGGTTAGGGGTGATCAGGTAGGCAGGTGAGCAGTTAGGGGCAATCAGGCAGGCAGGCAGGTGAGCAGTTAGGGCCGATCAGGCAGACAGGTGAGTGGTTAGGGGCGATCAGTCAGGCAAGCAGGTGAGCAGTTAGGGGCGATCAGGCAGGCAGAGTGGTTAGGGGTGATCAGGCAGGCAGACGAGCAGTTAAGGGTGATCAGGAAGGCAGGTGAGTGGTTAAGGGTGATCAGGCAGGCAGGCAGATGGTTAGGGGTGATCAGGCAGGCAGGCGAGTGGTTAGAGGTGATGAGGCAGGCAGGCAGAGTGGTTAGGGGCAACCCAGTAGGCAAGCGGTTAGGAGCCAATGGTCCCAGATTGCGTGAGGGTGCAAACTGGGCTGAGAGGTCCCTCCCATCCCCATGCATAAATGTCATGCACCGTGCCTCTAGTAAATATATATGCACTAAACATCAGATCTCTAAAATATAAGAAGCAAACACTGACAGAATTAAAGGTAGAAAGACAGCTCTACAATAGTAGATGAGTTCAAGTCCCTACTTCCAGTAATGTATAGAACAACCAGAGAGAAGATCAAAAAGAAAACAGAGGTCTTAAACCACACTATCAACCAGTTGGATCCAATAGACATATTAAAAATCCAAACAATAGCACAATGCTTATTATCTTTGCACAAGTAATATTCTCTAGGAAAGAATATTTATTGGACCATAAAACGAATCTTAGTAAATTTAAAAAACTAACATTATAAAAATTATCTTTTCAGATCACAATGGAATGAAACTATCCTATATAATAAAAGCCTAATATGCTAAGTTTCCAGTTATCAGGTTGTCCATTCAACCAATCAAAGTGTAATATGCTAATAATATGCTAAGGCCACTCAACTGCTCGCTATGATATGCACTGACCATCAGGGGCAGACAGTTGATTGATTGACCAGTTACTGTGACATGCACTGACCACCAGGGGACAGACATTCCAACCAGTAGGTTAGTTTGCTGTTGAGGTCCAGCCGATCAGGACTGAGCGAGACGGGCTGGACATACCATGGAGACCTCCTGCCATCCCTCCCAGGCTGGCCAACCTCCTCCATCCCTCCCCGGCTCCGATCATGCACCAGTGGGGTCCCTTGGCCTGGCCTGTGCCCTCTTGCAATCTGGTACCCCTCAGTGGGGCACATTGACTGTCAGGTATTTCCATCCTATATAATAAAAGGCTAATATGCAAATCAACCGAATGGTGGAACGAGTGATTGCTATGATGCACACTGACCACCAGGGGGCAGAAGCTTAATACAGGAACTTCCCCCTGGTAGTCAGTGCACTCCCACAGAGGGAGTGCCACTCAGCCTGAAGCCCTGAGTTGGGCTCATGCCTGTCGAGTGCAGTGGTGGTGGCAGGAGCCTCTTCCACCTCCTTGGCAATGCTAAGGATGTCTGACTGCCAGCTTAGGCCCACTCCCCGCAGAGCAGGCCTTAGCCATCAGTCGGGCATATCCTGAGGGTTCCCAGACTGTGAGAGGGCACAGACCGTGCTGAGGGATCCCCCCACGAGTAAAGAAATTTAATGCACCAGGTCTCTAGTATATAAACAGCAGAAGAAAAACTGAAAAATTCACAATTACGTGAAAATTTATCAAAAATCAGTGTTAGCCCGGCTGGTGTGGCTCAGTGGTTGTCTCGACCTCTGAACCAGGAATTCATGGTTCTATTTCCAGTCAGGGAACATAACCAGGTTGTGGGTTTGATTCCCAGTGTGGGGCATGCAGGAGGCAGCTGATAAATGATTCTCTCTCATCATTGATATTTCTATCTCTCTCTCCCTCTCCCTTTATCTCTGAAATATACATACATACATATATATACATATATATATTTTTATATATATATACAAATATATATATACTAGAGGCCCGGTGCACGAAATTCGTGCACTGGGGAGGGTGTCCCTCAGCACAGCTTGCACCCTCTCTAATATGGGACCCCTCGGGGAATGTCCGATTATCGGGCCTAATCCTGCAGTTGGACATCCCTCTCACAATCCGGGACCGCTGGCTCCTAACCGCTCACCTACCTGCCTGATTGCCCCCTAACTGCTTCCTTGCTGGCCTGATTGCCCCCAAATACCCTCCCCTGCTGGCCTGATCACCCCCAAGGCTTTTATTAGTATAGATATGACCCTGCACAGAAAATTTTACTAACCCTGCTTTACAATAAGGGCTTGACGATTGAATCATTAGGACCAGACACCAAGATTTCCTTTCTTTGAATAGTGGAGGGAATACTTATCTTGTCTTTAAGTTGCCCGGAAATTAAAATGAGATAATGACTTAGAAAAGTATAAAAGCACCATATAAAGACAACTGTCTTTTTAATGAAGTGGCAAAATGAAAAACACTTTTTATTCTCCCCTTCCTTCCTTTACAGCTTTTATTTAAACTTTGAAATTTATAAAAATTTCACTCCAATTTTCATTTCTTTACATTCAACATTATTTTGTATTGGTTTCAGGTTTTATATTAGTTACAGAATAGTGGTTAGACAATCACATACTTTACAAAGTGTTCCCCGATATTCCTAGTACCCACCTGGCATCATACCATCATTACAACACTATTTACTATATTCCCTATTTAAGTGACAATGGGTTTACAGGTTCCTTTCAGTCTTTCTTTGTGTTGCTCGTCCTTCCTTTTCTTTCACACTTCTTCCCTCATTTTCTTTATATAGTATCTCAATTGGCCATCAAAGCTCAGTGAAGGCACTGGGACACGCTTAATCCAATTTACAGACCAGGAAACTGAGGCCAATTCCAGTTGGCTGTGGAACTTGACTCAGCACACAGGAAGCCCTCAGAGCCATGCTCTTTGCACTTCCTAAGGGGCAGCGACCCAGCAAACAGAACAAACCTTCCAGTCAGGCTTCCGAGCCTCTTTCTCAAGCACCTCTCATTGAGGATGCTCCACATTCTTTCCTCTCCCCCCATTCTTTACTGCCCCCCCTTCTCCGAAGCACGTGGAAGGCTTCCCACTCACTGCCTAGGCATGCTCTGCTATGGGGCAGGGTGTCCCGAGCTTGCTTTTGGGTCAAGGCAGGAGCAGGAGTCACTGCCTCTGAAGTGTGAAGGCCGCCTGAGCGAAGCCCATTAGCACTGGGAGCTTCTCTGAATCACATCAGTCAGTCCAGTACCCTGCAGTGCAGCACCCCTCCACTGAGGTGGCACCACCCCTCAACCCCCGCCTCAGGGGTGAGGGTCCTTGCCCCTCTGCCAGGAGTCCTTCCATGCCCCTTGATCCCTGGCTGGGCCCACCCACGTCTTGGGGGCACTGCAGAACCTCTGTCTCTCTGCAGATGAGGCAGATCCCTGCCCTAGGTCTCCAAGAAGCTATGAATCTGTGGCCAGAGGCCTGGTCTGGGTCTCAGCAACCACATGCCTGCAATGTTCCCAGGGACCCTGGGAGCAGCTGGGCGAGTCCCGCCTTACCTCCCCAGGGTGCCGATCTCCCCAGGAACCCCTGGGAGCGGCTGGCTGGGCCCGGCCATGCCCCCCCAGGCTGGCAATTGCCCCGGGGACCCCTGGGAGCGGCTGGCTGGGCCCGGCCACACCCCCCCAGGTTGGTGATCACCCCAGGGACCCCCAGGAGCGGCTGGCTGGGCCCGGCCACGCCCCCCCAGGTTGGCGATCGCCCTGGGGACCCCCAGAACTAAGAGGATTGGGCGCCGCCATCTTGATCTTCTCAAGGCCGGATAGGCCACCCGGAGTCCCTCCCCCCAGCCTCTTGCCGGCCCAATCATGGGCATAGCAGAGGTGCGGTCAATTTGCATGTTTCTCTATTATAAGGTAGGATATATATATATATATATACATATATATATATATACACACATATATATATATATATATATATATATATATATATATATACACACACATATATATATTCATATACTAGAGGCCCATTGCATGAAGATTTGTGCAATAGGCCTTCCTTCCCCTGGTTGCCGACACCAGTTTTCCTCCAACACCCAGGACCCAGGCCTTCGCTCTGGCTGGAGCCTTCAGTCTTCACTCCAGCCAGAGTGCTGCTCCTGTAGCTCCCTCTACCTCCCACCCTCCCCATCATAGCAGGCATCCCGCCCAACCAGGACACTCCATGCCTGCATGCGTGCTGCCCAGAGGCCCGGAGCGGCTGTGGGGAGGGGCCACCACCATCTTTGTCAGGTTAATTTGAATACTCACTCCTGATTGGCTTGTGGGCACCATGAAGTGATGGTCAATTTGCATATTTCTCTTTTATTAGTGTAGATAATAAAAGAGTAATATGCAAATCAACTGAATGGCCGAATAGCGGAATGACCATCCAGACAACCACTCTATGACACCCACTGGTGCCAGGCCAGCCTAGGTGGGTGCGATGCAATTGGTCAGGGGCCTGGCCATCAGCCCACAATTGCCCTGCAGAGGGAGACCCAGGCCACCTGCTGGCAGGACAATCGATCAGGGGGCTCCACGATCATCCCAAAGAGGGAAGCCCAGGCCACCAACCAGCAGGCCTCCCTCTCAGGGGGTGATCCATCATGGGCTCCCAGACTGTGAGAGGGCACAGGCCAGGCTGAGGGGACCCTCGCCTTCAGTGCACGAATTTCATGCACCAGGCTTCTAATATATATATATATATATATATATATATATATATATATATATATATATATATATATTAAATCACTCTGAAACAGTCAATGAACTAAATAACAATTAAAAAGTAAATTAGAAAATATATTGAGACAAATTATAATGAAAATACAGTACACCCAAACTAATAGGTTGCATTGAAATCAGTGTTAAGAGGAAAACACTTATATCAAAAGACCAGAAAGATCTAAAATTAACAACATAGCTTTACACCATAAGGAACTATAAAGAGGAACAAACTGAACTCAAAACTAGGAGAAGGGGGATTCCAAGACAGCTTCAGAGCAGGTGGAAACTACACTATCTCCTCCCTGTGCCAAACTGGATTAGCAACTAAAATATAGAGCAATCAAACTTAATAATCAATTCAAGGCCAGCTGAATTGAAATATTATAACCAACGATTTATAAAAGAAGCCATATAGAGATGGGTAAGAAGGGCAGAGACACTGAAAGGGCTGGCCCCCACACCCATGTGTGGCAGCTGAGAAGCTGGAGGGATATCTCAGCTGCAAAATTCCCTCCTGATGAGTCTCAAACTCATGCTGGGACCCCCAAACAAGAGCACCAAGGACAGGAAGAGAAGTCTGCATAGCATCTGGTTATAAAAATCCTGGGGATTTAGTTTGCTTGGTAGAGGAAGGAGTCTAATAGAAACTCAGGTGCTCTCTTAAAGGGCCAATGTTCAAGAGCAAGCTCACCTGGTACTTCAGTAGAAGGAAGGCAACTCAGGGCATACAGGAGTAAAAAAGAGAAGATGTGGCCCAAAGGAGAGATCTGTAGTGTCAGCCAATGAAGTCCCAGTCCTGAGTCAATATCCCACACTACACAAGTGCCATCTTCCCAGGGTCCAGAACTCCTATTCTTACAGCACCAGTCTGGGGAGTGCACTAACCCAGACCTCCAACTACTGGCAACATCACCCTGCCATGGTCAAGATCAGTAGAAATGTCTGTAGGCTATGCCCAAAAGGAACCTTTGGTGTGCTCTTTTTCTGGAAAGGCTCTAGGTAGATACTCAGCTAATCATTGAATTGTGTGGCTTTGGAACAGGTGCCAGTCTTGCCTCCTACCTTCAGGCTTGGTTGGCACCACCCACAAGAGATTTTTTTAAAATCTATTTTTATTGATTTCAGAGAGGAATGGAGAAGGAGAGAGAGATAGAAACATCAATGATGAAAGAGCACCATTGATTGGCTGCCTCCCACATGCCCCCTACTGGGGATTGAGCCTACAACCCAGGCATGTGCCCTTGACTGGAATCAAACCTGTGACCCTTCAGTCCACAGGCCAATGCTCTATCCACTGAGCAACCCATCTAGGGCTACAATAAATTGTTTTTGATTTCCCTTACCAAGTCTCAGTGGTCCCACTCTGCTTAGCCAGTTCTACAGGGAGAAGATAATGTTGCTCAGAGCTTAGACCCTTGGAGACCGTCTCTCTCAGAGGTTCTTGTCCAGGTCTCAGATGCATGCAGCTGCAGAGCTTAAAGGAGGCTTAATATTTGCTTCCCTCTTGTTGGGTTGGCCAGCATCCCTACAAATGGGAGACTGTTTTGACCTGCCCCACTAAGTCCCAGTGTGTTGGAGACTGGGTGTAAGCTGACAGAGTCCTTGCACCCAAAGGGACTGACAAGAATTAGTCCCTTCCCACGCAGTGTCCCCTGACTTGTTTTGATCTAACTTGCTTTGATGGCACATTCCTATTGTCAGCAGATGAGTTGAATAAGAGAGGCCTTTCATAGCTTATCAAAAGTCTGTAAATATTTACCGAGAACTTGGCCTCCTGACTTCTCTTAGAGATTAAGAAGAACAGAGAGTACATTCCTCTTTGTTGACCTCCTATTCAGTATTTGTGTATAAAAGGCATTGCATAGTCAATAAAAGTTGCCGCAGTCTCTCGACAGCTTGCAGAGCCACAGTCTCTCGAAGACCTGCCATCCTCCCGATCCCGCTGTCCTGTCTTTCTTTCTTTTCTCAATTCCCACCTCCCTACCTCAGCCTGGTTCAACCTGTCAGGCTGGTCCCTGACACCAGTGGCCCTGCCCTGCTGGACTCAGTTCCTTACGGGGAAAGGGGTATGGCTCAGAGCTGGGACCTTCAGTGTTTGTTTCCCTCAGACTGGTGTAGCTGCAGAACTGGGAGGAGTCTTAGTTCTTGCCCTCTTCCTGCAAGCTCAGCCTGCATAACCTCAACAGAAGACTGTTTTGATCTGTCCTCTCAAGTCCCATTGGCCCCATCCTGCTGAGTTTGCTCCTGCAGTGGGGATGTCTGTCTGAAATCAACCTGAACCTGTGGTGTGATCCTCTTGGTGGAGCTAGAGTTGGAGACGCTGACTGAGAGTGAGTATATGGCCCTGGAGTAGGGGCCACTTTCTCTCCATTGAGTGCCTGACCACACTACCCCCAAGTAGAAGACTAACTAGCTCCATCCTCCTGACATCAGTCACCCCTCCCTACCAAGCTTGTGACCTGTAGAAGGGTCTGTGGGTTGTAGCCAGCCTGAGACCACATTAAAGTCTTTCTTTGGAAGGCTTTGGAGGAAGACCAGGCAATCGTGAAGAGTGGATAAGTAGCCAACAGGTGAAGTAGACCTCAGGGAGCTTTGGACCTTTTATTTATCTGAACTTAGCTCAGAGCTTCAGGAAGTCAACCCTTGTACACAGGTTGGCTCATTCCATACACATCGAGGCCCAATAGATGCAGCCACAAACACTGAATAGCATGGTAGCTTTAGACAAATAGCCCAAGGCCTATTATATACAACAAATATTGACTTACACCGGAACCCTGCCAAAGTGGATCCAGAAACAATACAACCAGCAGTGGGCTTCAAACCACACCAGAGCTTGACCCAACTAGCCACACAAACAGCACATCTGAAAGGGAATTTCAGCAGGCATTAGACCCTGCTGGGAACAACTCTGCCTTGTAAGACAGCCCCTGCTAAGTATCTCAAGCATTGTGATGGAGATTTACCCTTATAGTCACTCAAACTGGAAGGTTAAGTATACCCACAAAAGGGCCAACAGCATTGAAGGCTCAACTACAACAGGGGGTGTACATAACCCACAAGAAATATTTATGGAGGCTGGAGCTCAGGTAATCTGAAAGATTGTGCCACTGAGCCCAACAAGACATCTTCATCATAAAGCCATCATAACTAGTTTGGAAGTCATAGCAGATATACCTAATACAAAATGAGGAGACAAGTAAAAATGCCTTAAACAAAAAAATAAAAGAAATTCCAAGAAAATATTTAAATTAAATGGAAGCAACCAGAGGCAGATTTTAAAAACAATGCTTATAATAATGCTTAAGGACCTCAGGAGAAGAGTGGATGATCTCAATGAGAACTGAAACCAAGAGATAGTAAGCATTAATACGGATATAGAAAACATAGAAAGAACCAGTCAGAAATGACGAATATTATGGCTGAAATGAAGAATACACTATAAAACATCAATAGCAAGTTAGATGAAGCAGAGAACTGAATCAGCGATTTAGAGGACAAGATTACAGAAAATACCCAAGCAGAGCAACAAATAGAAAAAAATATTTTTAAAAATGAAGAAAGTCTAAGGGACATCTGGGACAACATCAAGCATACCAACCTCTGCATCATAGGGGTACCAGAAGGATAAGAGTGAATGAGGGATCGAGAACCTGTCTGAAGAAATAATGATGGAAAACTTCCTTAACCTGTTGAAGAAAGAGTCACATAAGTCCAAGAACTGTGGTGAGTCCCAAACAAGATGAATCCCAAGAGGCCCACACCAAGATACATCACAATTAAAAGGCAAAGGCTAAAGGTAAAGATAATCCTAAGAGCAGCAAGAGAAACACAGTTAAATTATCTGAAAGATTTAGAGAAGGATTAATATCAATCCTTCAAAAACAAACCAATGCAATGGAAAAGGATGGAACACTTCTGAACTCTTTCTGTGAAGCCAGAATCACTGCAATACCAAAGCTAGATAAAGGCTGTACAAGAAAAGAAAACTATATCCCAGTATCTCTTATTAATATAAATTCAAAATTTCTCAGCAAAATACTAGCTAATGGACTTCAACAACACATTAAAAGGATTATATACCATGACCATGTCAGATTAATTTTTTGGATGTGAACATGCTTCAACATATGAAAATCAATGTAACACTACATTAATAGAATGAAGAATGAAAAAATACATGATAATTTCAATTTATGCAGAGAAAGCATTTTATAAAAAAAATAATAGCCTTTTATGGTAAACATATTCACAAACTAAGAATAGACAGGAACCCCTTCAATGTAAAAAAGGCCAGATATGAAAAGCCCACAACTAACATTAATACTCAATGGTGAAAGAATGAAAATTTTCTGATCAAGATCATAAATAAGACAAAGATGTCCACTTTCACCACTCTTTGTCAACATAGTATTTAAAGTTGTAACTCTCTTGTTGCCAATTAGGCAAGAAAAATAACTAAAAGCAATCTAAATTTGAAAGTAAGAAATAAAATAAGCTCTGTTTACAGATTACATGATATGTAGAAAATTCTATAAATTACACACAAGGCTGTTAAATTTATCAAATTGCAGGATACGAAGTCAACACACATAACTCAATTGTGCTTCAATGCACTAACAATGAACAATCAGAACAATAGTTAAAAAATGATTCCATTTATTGATAGCATCGAAAAAGACTAAAATACTTTGTAATAAACTTAATGATTTTGGAGACTTGTACACTGAAAACTACAAAACTTTGCTAAAGAAAATTGAAAGCATATATAGATGGGAAGACAGCCCATATTCATGGACTGGCAGACTTAATATTGTTAAGACATCAGTGCTATACAAAGCAATCTACAAGCTTCAATTATCTCACTTCTTATTTCACTGATAAAACTACAACAGTCACAGAATAACTTCACAACCTCCTCCTACCACATCTACACCCTTAATAATACCGATATCTGTCATACTGTTTTACCTCAATATTACAGATGAAACTACCTGTGACCCCAAACTAAAGCAAGCCCAGCCATCTCCTTGTGCAAAACATACCAAAGCCCCTTACCTCCCCAGGGACATCGGTCTAATTCTCCCCTTTCTTCTACAGTTTTAATTTTTCCTTCTCTTCTGTATCATTTCCATCAGCATACAAATAATATGCTATTAATTCAGTCTTAAAAAATACTCTCCCTTAACCCAGTTCCACTCCCAGATGCTTATCTATTTATTAGCTACCCATCTGCAGTAAAATCCCTCAAGAGATAATCAATAAGTCCAGAGGCCTCATTTCTCCTGAAATAGAAGATTTGAGGAGGAAAAATGGGAGTCCGTTTGTGGACATGATGAATTTAAGATGTCTGTTATAAATACAAATTAATAGACTGAATAAATGGATATAATCATGCAGGCAATAGAAGTAACTATGGATAAGAAGATTAAGTAATTTTCCCTGATCCCTAGAAGCTAATAAGTAGCAGATCTGATATTCAAATGTAGATTGTCTGACTTCCAAGAGTATATTCCCAAACACTGCAACTTACTACTTCTCAATCTAAAATGAGATCTCATTCATTTGTTCAACAAATGTTTATTCAGCACATGTATATTCAGTACCATGTCCTTACTCAGTGGTTACAAAGGTATGGAGGTGTAAGATGCGATGTTTGTTTAAAAAATTATAATTTAGATTTACCTATAGTGTATCTTCATTGAGAATACATAAAATAGTATAACATGTGATTAGTAAATATTTACTAATCTCACTTAAAATTTTAACAGCTTCAACAATTTTTAGAATGTGGATGATTTAAAAAGCATATTTTATGTGAACAAAGTCGTTGACTTGACATTTCAGGGAAAGTGGAGTAAACCTAACACTGGTATTTACTAGTGAACTCAAAACATATGGTAAATCTATTAGCGGGGAAAAGCTTAGAGAAAATTAATGAAACCAAGCCCAGTTCTCAAGTTGGGGGGAAGATAATTGTCAATTTTAACTAACCAGCAACATCATGCCACATGATGAATCATTCTTTTTTGTTTCTGGCTGTGGGTGGGAAATGACAGAAACTAGAAATGGAAACACCCCACAAAATAACAATAAAATTCTATTTTATTTCTTTGAAACTTTCAGACTTTATTATTATTCTAATCTTTATTGTTGAAAGTACCCCTTTTCCCCCATTGACCTTTCCCAACCCGCCCCCAACCCCACACCCCAGGCCTTCACCACCCTATTATCTGTGTCCATGGGTTAAGCTTATATGCATACAAGTTCATTGGTTGATCTCTTCCCATCCACCCATGATCCCCTGCCTTCTCTATGAGGTTTGACAGTCTGGTAGATGCTACTGTGTCTCTGGGTCTATTTTTGTTAATCAATTTATGTGGTTCATTAGATTCCACACATGAGTAGGATCTTGTGATACTTAATCTTTCTCTGAGTGGCTTATTTCACTTAGCATAATGCTCTCCAGGTCCATCCATGCTGTTGCAAATGGCAAGAGTTCTTTATTTTTTACAGCTGCATAGTATTCCATTGTGTAAATCTACCACCCTCTATGAATCCACTCACGTGTTTATGGGCACTTAGACTGTTTCCAAATTTTAGCTATTGTAAATTGTGCTGCTATGTACATAGGGGTGCATATATTCTTTCTGATTTCTTGGGATATATTCCTAGAAGTAGGATCACTGGGGCAAATGGGAGTTCCATTTTTTTTGAGGAAACTCCACACTGTTTTCCACAGTGGCTGTACCAGTCTGCATTCCCACAGCAGTGCAAGAGGGTTCCTTTTTCTCCATCCATCTACTGATGGGCACTTAGAGTGTACTTTTGGTTTGCTGATTTGTTGACGATAGCCATTCTGACAGGTGTGAGATGATACCTCATTGTCATTTTGATTTGCATCCCTTGGATAATTAGTGACTTCGAGCACATTTTCATATGCATCTTGGCCTTCTGTATGTCCACTTTTGAGAAGTGTCTACTTAGGTCCTTTGCCGATTTTAATTGGATTGTTTATATATCTTTTGCTAAATTGTATGAGTTCCCGATAAATTTTGGAGATTAACCCCTTATCAGATGTATCATTGGCAAATATGTTCTCCCATGCAGTGGGCTCTCTTGTTGTTTTGTTGATGGTTTCTTTTCCTGTGAAGAAGGTTTTATTTTGATGTAGTCCCATTTGTTTATTTTCTCCTTAGTTTCCATTGTCTTAGGAGATGTATCAGTAAATGTATTGCTTCAGGAGATATATCAGATTTTGCTGCCTATGGTTTCTTCTAAGATTTTTATGGTTTCCCATCTTACATTTAAGGTTTTTTTGTTTTTTTTTTTAACCCATTTTGAGTTTATTCTTTTGTATGGTATAAGTTGGTGGTCTAGTTTCTTCTTTTTGCATGTATCTGTCCAATTTTCCCAACACCATTTATTGAAGAGACTATCCTGACTCCACTGTATGCTCTTGCCCATTTTGTCAAATATTATTTGAGCATAATGAATTGGGTTGATTTTTGGGTTCTCTGTTCTGTTCCTTTTGTCTATATGTCTGTTCTTGTGCCAGTACCAGGCTGTTTTTAGAACAGTGGCTTTGTAGTATAACTTGATATCTGGTATTGTGATCCCTCTAACTTTGTTCTTTCTCAAGATTGCTACAACTATTCAGGGTCTTTTTAAAAATATATTTTTATTGATTTCAGAGAGAGGAAAGGAGAGTGAGGGAGAGATTGAAACATCAATGATGAGAGAGAATCATTGATTGGCTGCCTCTTGCACACTCCCTACTGGGGATCAAGCCCAGAACCTGGGCATGTGCCCTTGAGCAGAATTAAACCCAGGACCCTTCAATCCACAGGCCTACGCTCTATCCATTGAGCCAAATGGGATGGGGCTATTCGTTCTTTTTTTAAAAAAATTTTATTCCAAATAAATGTTTGTAGTATTTGTTCTAGGTCTGTGAACTATGCCATTGGAATTTTAATAGGGATTGCATGGAATTGCATATGGGTCTTTTACCTCCTTGGTTAAGATTATTCCTAGGTATCTTAATTTTTTGGTTGCAATGGTAAATGGGATTTTTTTTTTAGTTTATCTTTTAGTGAGTTCATTATTGGTGTATAAAAATGTCATAGATTTCTGGGTGTTAATTTTGTATCCTGCTACATTGCTGAATTCATTTATTAAGTATAGTCGTTTTTTCATGGGTCTTCTATTATAAATAGAAAACCTTCTTTAGGTTTTCTATTTATAATATCATGTCATCTGCGGAAAATGACAGTTCTTTTTCTTCTTTTCCAATTCAGATGCCTTTTATTTCTTCTTCTTGTCTGATCTCTTTGGCTAGCAGTTCCACTACTATGTCGAACAGGAGTGGTGAAAGTTGGCATCCCTGTCTTGTTTCTGTTCTTAGGGGAAATAAGTTTAGTTTTTGCCCATTGAGTATGATGTTGGCTGTATGTTTGTCATATAGGGCTTTTATTATGTTGAGGTATGATCCCTCTATTCCCTCTTTGCTGACAGCTTTTATCAAAGAAGGGTGTTGGATTTTGTCAAATGCTTTTTATGTATCAATTAATGTGATCATGTGATTTTTGTCTTTCAGTGTGTTAATGTGCTGTATCACATTTATTGATTTGCAGATGTTGTACCAGCCTTGCATCTTTGGAATATATCACACCTGGTTGTGGTGTATGATCTTTTTAATGTATTGCTGGATCTTACTTGCTAATATTTTGTAGAGGATTTTAGCATCTATGTTTATCAGGGATATTGGTCTGTAATTCTCTTTCATTGTAGTGTCTTTATCTTGTTTTTGGATTAGAATAATGCTGGCGTCATACAAAGAGCTTGGAAGTGTTCCTTCCTTTTGAATTTTTTTTGAATAGTTTGAGGATAGGTATTAGTTCTTTTAATGTTTAGTAAAATCCCCATGTGAAGCCATGTGGACCAGGGCTTTTGTTTGTTGGAATTTTTATTATTATTATTACTCCTTCAATTTCATCAGTAGTGATGGGTCTATTCAGGTTTTCTGATTCTTCCTGAATGAGCTTTGGAAGCTTGTATTTTTCTAGGAATATGCCCATTAAGTCAAAGTGGTCCAGTTTGTTAGAATAGAGTTGTGTTTTTTTGTCTTTTTTAAGATCCTTTATATTTCTGTGGGGTCAGTTGTTACTTCATCTCTTTCCTTTCTGATTTTTTTTTTATTTGGATCCTCTTTCTTTGTTTCTTGGTGAGCCTGGCTCGAGGTTCATCAATCTTGTTTATCCTTTCAAAGAACCAGCTCTTGGTTTTATTGTTCTTTTGTATCGCTTTATTGGTCTCTATGTCATGTATTTCTGCTCTGATCTGTATTATATCCTTCCTTCTACTTATTTGGGCTTTTCTTGTTGCTCTCTAGCTAATTCTTTATGTTGTAGGTTTAATTAACTTATTCCAGGATTTTCTTTTCTTTTCTTGGATTCCGTCCCTTGCTTTGCATCACTTTGTATATTTCATTCCATTCCCTTCTGGCTTGGTGTGTTTCTGTTGAGAAATCAGTTGATATTCTAAAGGGAGATCCCATGTAGGTAAATTTCTGTCTCTCTAGCAGCCTTTAAGATTCTTGCTTAGTCATTGATGTTTACCTATTTAATTATGATGTGTCTTGGGGTTGGTCTTTTTGGGTTCATCTTGTTTGGAACTCTATGTACTTCTTGAATTTGTGTGGTTTTTTTCTTGCCAATACCAGAGTTTTCTGTCATTATTTCTTCAAACTGGTTTTCTATTCCTTGCTCTGCTTCCTCTCCTTCTGGTACCCCTATTATACAGATGTTATTTCGTTTTGTGTTGTCCCAAAGCTCCCTTAGGCTCTCCTCTTGCTTTTTAAGTTTTCTGTCCAGTTGTTGCTGTGTTTGTGTGTTTTTTCCTACCTTGTCTTCTAATTTGCTGATGCGGTCCTCAGCCTCTTCTAGTCTACTGTTTAAGCCTTCCATTGTATTCTTTATTGTAGCTATGTCATTCTTCATTTCCTCTTGGTTCCTTTTCATGTTGGTGACATTCTCATTCAGCTCCTTAAAATTCTCATTGAATTGTGTGTATTTGTCATCCAGTTGTTTGAGCATCCTTATAACCATTACTCTGAATTCTTTCTCTTCCATGTTACTTGCCTCCATTTTATTTAACTCCCTTTCTGGTAATTCCTCTTTTTCTTTTCTTTGGGGATTTTTTTTTTTGTCTCCCCATGTTTTGCTGTAACGTTTTAATTGTTTCTTTGTCTTATATCCAACTGCTTTGCTACCCAGGTTCTTTTGGGGATGGTGCTAGAGCTGCAGTTTCTCAGGTCTCCTGGGCTTGGTTATCAAATGGAGCTCCCTACTTGAGCTATTTGGGTTCTCTTGATGTAGTTGGATCTTGAATGTTAATTTATTATTTGTGAATGAAGTCTCATCACAGGTTGGCAATGTGACTCACCCTTGGCTTCATTGTGCAAGTTGTTTTGGATGTGATTGTGGATCTGGCTCTTGTGGAAAATGTTATCTGAGGTCTCACTGGTATGTGCTCACTGTGGGTTCCCAGAGTCCACGGCCTGGGAGGAAGGGGTCTCAGGGCCTGAGGTTCAAGTACTGTGACTTTGGCCAGTGTGGTGTGATTCTAGCTGGATTAGCATCACTCTGCAACTTACTATGAGGGGCACTGAGCCTGTGACAGTAAGGGGTGGGTGTCTCTTAGTCTGTGGTTGAGGCAGTGGGACTCTGGCCAAATTGATTTTCCTCTCTGAATCATGAGGGCATTTAGGATCCAGCATCTGGGGGTGTGGGAATCTCGAGTTCTGTGGTTGAAATAATGTGACCTTGTCCAGTTCTGTGGTTGAAATAATAACTCACCAGGCTGTCCAGAGGTAGGTAGCCGGGAGGGGGATGTCATGGATCCTACTGAGGGAGCCATGTGCCTTTGGTTGGAGAGGCATACGCCCAGTGTCAGCACACAGAGGGGCCTAGGAGCCGTCTGCAAGTGGTGTGTGCTCGTGGTGCCCACATGCTAGATTGGAGCGATTGTTGTGTGCCCCTTCCCCGTGGAGGGAGTAGTCCCATTTCTGCTTCAGGGGATGTGTGCCCTTGGTTGGATACACACACCCAATGGTTGCTTACAGAGGTGCTCAGGAGCCATCTTCTGGGGCAGTGGGCTCAGGGGGATCATTTGAGCTGGAGCGGTGCTACCGTGTGGACTGCATGGCAGTGGCCGGGGTTGTGCCTTGCAGTGTCTCATAGAAGCACCCAGGGACCACCTGCTGGGGCAGCAGGCTCAGGGGGCAAGTGTTCTGGATCAGTGCAACTGCAGTGACCAGAGGTTGGCTGCTTAGGAGGGGGAAGTCCGAGTTTCTGCTGCCGGGTCTTTGAGCCCTTGTTTAGATATGAGTGCACCTAGTGGCAGCTCACAGAGGCACCCAGGAGTCTCCTGTTGGGGCGTTAGCCTCAGGGGGTCTGCGTGCTGAAACCACACAACTGTGGTGTCTGTGGGTAGGCAGCCAGGAAGGGGGAAGTCCAAATTTCTACTGCAGGGGCTGTGTGCTCTTGCTTGGATATGAGCGCGCCCAGCTGGGGCTCAAGGAGGCACACAGAAGCCACCTATAGGGGCAGTGGGATCATTAGGCCTGCATGCTGAAAAGGTGCAACTGCGGTGTCCAGAGGTCAGCAGCCTGAGAGGAGAATGTTCCAATTTTTGCTGCCTTGCACGCTTGGTTGAAATTGCGTGTGCCCAGTGGGGGCTCAAAGAAGCACCCAGGAGCTGTCTGTAGGGATGGTGGGGCTCAGGAGACCTACACTCTAGAAAGGTGCAACTGTGGTGTCTGGAGGTTGGCAGCTGTGCAGTGGAAAGACTCAGATTTTGCTGCCAGGGCCTTGCACCCTTGGTTGGATTTGTGTGCACTTAGCAGTGGCTCACAGAGGCACCTGTGGTGTATTTGCCAGGGTGGCGCACTCCCACACTCAGAGGGACCCTGGTGCTGAAACCCCGTCACTGAGGTGTCTGTGGGCAGGTATCCAGAAAGGGGGAATTCAGAATTTTCTACTGCCGGGCAGTGCACTCTTGTTTGTATAAGAGTGTGCCCAGAGGGGCTCACAACAGCACCCAAGAGCGGCCTGTGGAGTGGTGGGCTCAAGAGGCCTGCACGCTGGAAAAGCACAACTATGGCGTCTGGAGGTCGGCCGCTGGGGAGGAGGAAGTTGCACTTGCTGTTGTGGGAGCATGCACCCTTGGAGGTGGAGGTCCTAGGGTCTGCAGGTCTGCGGGTAGGGCAGCAGTATTTTGGCTGGAGTGGCTGCCAGGTCACAGGCAGTGTCCAAGGCCTGTCTGGGTGGTGGTGCTGATGAGTTCCTAGAAGAGGCCGCTCTCCCCTTCAAGATGGAGTGGGCTCCGTGCCTGAGTCCTGCAGTCTGGGGAGTGCTTGCAGCGGTGGTAGGTGCTCCCTGTCCAAGAGAGTCTGGTCTTCCAGCCTCCGCTACTCCTGCCTGATTTAACTGTCCCTTACTTATTCACACACATGCCACACACATACACACACTCTCCTTTCACCCCCTCACTCACATCCTCTCCTCACCTCTGTCCTGCCTGCTGCCATCTTCCTTCTCCTCACCTTTTCTGGACATTCCTCATTTTCTTTCCTTTGGTAATTGGTGTTTTTTTTTTTTGTTTGTGTGTGTGTGTGTGTGTCCCCATTTTTGATCTTCCTTTGTATTTGTTTTTATGTCTTAGATCACACTGCTATGCCACCCAGATTTTGGGGGGGCTGTTCTATGTAGTCAGTGTTTCTTGGGACTCAGTGGTGCACTCTCTCAGATCTCCTGGGTCATGTGTTCTAGGAAAGCCCCCTACTTGAGTTAGTTGGGTTCTCCTGATGTAGTTGGGTCTTGAATATTATTGTTCCATTCATGTATGCAGTCTCCTCATAGGTTGTCTGATTATGTGTCTCACCTCTGACCTTGTCCTGAAAGTTGTTGTTGATGTGCTGCTTGCTGCTCCAGGTGATCCACTGATCAACTGATCCACCACTTGTGTCTGTCTCCACAGGCCTTGGTCACAAGCAGTAGGGGTCAATATTCCCTCTAAAGTAGGCTTCTTAACCACATGGGGCTCAGGGATGGTTCAGCAATGTTCCCCTGACTTTCTGGGCTTTGTCTCTGCCCGCTTTTCCTTTCAGCCAGCTATCAATCTTAATCACTCAAAAGTCTGTTTCTTGGGGGGTGGGCGTGGCTGGGGAGAGGTCAATAGGGGAAAGGGGAAACATATGTAATACTTCCAGTAATAAAGAATTTTTAAAAAAGTCTATTTCTGACAGGACTTTAGGAGTGAGAGGTGCTGTTTAGCTTTCAGAACGTATGGTGGGTGTGTTTTCCTGCCCCATTTGATTGTTAATGTCCTGTTTATGGGAAGGCTCTCCCCTCTGACTTGCTGCCAGTGAGGTTGGGGATCACTGGATTTTGCTCTGATGTTGTTGAATCAGGTGCCTTGGTGTGTCTATCCTGGGTTTCCTGGAAACTTCTCTAGTGCAGGTAAATGTGAATTGCTGTCTCTTTCTGTCCCTGGGCAACCTGATTTTGGTCTGAGAGGTTGAAGCCTGTAGTAGTTCAGTGGTCAGCAACTCCTTAGCCCAGAGGTTGGGGCTGACTTGTTTCATGCCTTTATTGTCTCTGTTCTGAGTTGTACTCCCTTCCCCCATGGATCTGGTCCCTCGGGTATCAGTTGCAGATGCTCATGGTCAGCGGGGGCATGCACACAATTCCTCTGGTGGGCAACTCCCTGTGAGGTCTCAGAGTTCACTGGTGTGCAATTAACTGCACGGTCCTGGAGCCCATGGTGGGTTGTCATTGGAGGTCCCTCTGGTGTACACTCACTGCATTCTGGCAGGGTGGCATACAACTCACTGCAGGGGTGTGGCTGGGTTCCCTTATGAGCTATGGTTGGCGAGTGGCTCACTGTGCAGTTTCAAGGTGGAGTTGGAGGCCAGTCTGGGTGGTTGTGAGGCTGGACTCCTAGCCTCCTCTGCTCCCTTCTTCAAGATGGCATGGTTTCTGTGCCAGAGCCACTCCCAGGCCCAGGGAGTGCCTGTGGCAGTAGCAGGGGCTGTTCATCCAAGACAGCCCGATCCACCTGCCCCCTTAGATTGCTGCGAGATCTAACTGTCCCTAACCTCTCTCTCTCTCTCTCTCTCTCTCTCTCTCTCTCTCTCTCTCACACACACACACACACACACACACACACACCAGGTCCACATACTCCCCTCTTACTCCTTTACTCATTCACACCTCTTCCTCATTGCCATCCTGCTGGCTGCCATCAATTTTATAATTTTTTTCTGTAAACTTTGTTTCCCCTTGAATATTAAACATTATGATAAAAGTGTTTTACATATTTATATTTTGATGGGGAAGGTATATCAAAATTATGACTATTTCTGAAAGATGGCTTTATCTTTTTTTTAAAGTTAGCTCAGTTTACAGAAATACCCAACATAATGCTTTCTTCTTTTCATTTCCCCCCAAACTAAAGAAAGATGAAATACACGCAAAGCACTTTTTTCTTGAAACTACTCTTTTTTACAAATATAAAATTCACAAGATATAAATTTCTTTCTTTAAATTCTTTAATATGGTGCCAAAATGTTGTATTTTGACTCACACTTGGTGACTTGTGTGCATATTAAAATGTAATCTTGGAGGAACCAAGATGGCGGCATAGTTAAGCAGCTAATCTGCTGCCTCACACAACAATTTCGAGGGTACAACTAAGGGACAGAGCGTCTACCACCCAGAACCACGGGAAAGCTGGCTGAGTGGAAGATTTACAACTAGGAAAAGAAAGGAACACAAACGGTGGGGAGCTGAGGTACCGAGGCGCGCGAATCGGGCTGGTAGCGGGCGACTGGGCGCGCGGTTTTTCTTCAACCCGCAGGGAGACAAGCTCCCGATCACTCTGAAATCCAGTTTCTGGGGACACTCGGGGGACCCAGACACCTACGGGGAGAGGCTGGACTCTCGGCCATCGGGTCGGAAAGTGAGAGTGACTTTTTTGCAGTGGTGCGCCCAGCAATCATTGTTTACTGCGCTGGAGCGCGGGGCGCAGGGACTTGAAACCGGAAAGGCAGAGACGGCTGACGGCAGCCATCGCCGTTAGCCACGCCCCAGCCTAGTGACGCCCTGAGACCCCGCCCCGCCCTGAGGCCCCGCCCCGCACATTCTACAAACTCACCCAGGCTCCACACAGCGGCTTTTGCATATAAATGGCCTGTTCTGTGGCAACTTAACCAAAATTAACTACAGCTCCAGTCAGACTGCTCCAAAACCAGCCAAGCAAAGGAGGAGAAAACTAGCCCTTGCTGTAGCTCCTGCTGGGGGACACACAGTACACAAGGGTACACCAAGAGTGTCCACCTCAGGTAACTGGGAGGCTGACCCGTTGAACCAATAGGACACCTAGTACACAAAGCTACCCTACCAACTCAGGGAAGCAGAGAATATGAGAAGGCAAGGAAACAGATTACAAACCAAAGAAATGGAGGAGAACAAGCGACTGGACATAGAGTTCAAAACCACAGTTATAAGGTTTTTCAAGAATTTCATGGAAAAGGCCGATAAATTCAATGAGACCCTCGAGGATATGAAAAAGGACCAACTAGAAATTAAACATACACTGACTGAGATAAAAAATATTATACAGAGACCCAAAAGCATACTAGAGGATTGCAAGAATCAACTCAAAGATTTAGAATACAAAGAGGCCAAGGACACGCCTCCAGAGAAGCATGAAGAGAAGAGAATTCAGAAAGTTGAAGATAGTGTAAGAAGCCTCTGGGACAACTTCAAGCGAACCAACATCAGAATTATGGGGGTACCAGAAGAAGAGAGAGAGCAAGATGCTGAAAACCTATTTGAAGAAATAATGATTGAAAACTTCCCCCACCTGATGAAAAAAATAGACTTACAAGTCCAGGAAGCACACAGAACCCCAAACAAAAGGAATCCAAAGAGGACCACACCAAGACACATCATAATTAAAATGCCAAGAGCAAAAGACAAAGAGAGAATCTTACAAGCAGCAAGAGAAAAACAGTTTGTTACCTACAAGGGAGCTCCCATACGATTATCAGCTAATTTCTCAACAGAAACCATGCAGGCCAGACGGGAGTGGCAAGAAATATTCAAAGTGATGAATAGCAGGAATCTACAACCAAGATTACTCTACCCAGCAAAGTTATCATTCAGAATTGAAGGGCAGATAAAGAGCTTCACAGATAAGAAAAAGCTAAAGGAGTTCATCACCACCAAACCAGCATTATATGAAATGCTGAAAGGTATTCTTTAAAAAGAGGAAAAAGAAGAAGAAAGATAAAAATTATGAACAACAAATACATATCTATCAACAAGTGAATCTAAAAGTCAAGTGAATTAAAAATCTGAGGAACAGAATAAACTGGTGAACTTAATAGAATCAGAGGCATAGAATGGGAATGGATTGATAATTCTCAGGGGGAAAGGGGTGTCTGTGTGGGGAGTATGGGAAGAGACAGGACAAAAAGCATACACCTATGGATAAGAACAGCGGGGGGGAGGTAGGGGCAGAGGGAGGTGGGAACTGGGTGGTGGGGAGATATGTGGGGAAAAAGGAGAAACAATTGTAATCTGAACAATAAAGATTCATTAAAAAAAAAGAATAAAGATAAGGGGTATACAAGTTGATTTTTAAAAAAAGGAAAACTGTACTTATTTGCTTGTATGTGCATAAAATATTTCAGAAGGATAAAAAAAATGTAATCTTATTTTAAAGAAATCATACATATTGTACCTGTTATATGGAATGGTACATGAAAAAAAAATCTTACCTGGTAGACTGCTTTGCAGATCTCCTAGAAGTTTTTGCAGCATATCCTTCTGCAGGTTTTACAGTAAGTTCTACTACAGATCCTAGAACAAGTTCATTTGCAGGTCTCATTGTAGATCTTCTTGTAGGATTCACTGTAGTTCTCCTTGCTGGTCCAGCAAAACCATGTGCAGGACTCACAGCATATCGCTTTAAAGGACTCCAAATATGTTGCCTTGCTTGTCTCTCAGCACATCCTCCTGCATGACTTACAGTATGTCTTCCTGTAGGGCTCACAGAATGTTCCCTAGCATGTTTATCAACATGTATTCTTGTAGGACTCACAACATAGGCTCTTTCAGGATTCACAGAAAGTCCCATAGTAGGACTCATAGTATGTTTCCTTGCATGTCTTTTAGCATGCTCTCTTGTAAGGTTCATAGAACGGCCTCTTGCAGGATTCACAACATAACCTCTTGCAGGGTTCACAACATAGCTTCTTGCAGGATTCACAGCAAGTCCCCTCATAGGACTCACAGTATGGCCCCTAGTGTGTGTCTCGGCATGTCCTCTTGCAGGAGTCATAGAACGTCCTCTTGCAGAACTCACAGCAGATCTCTTAGTGGGACTCAAGGCATGACCCCTAGTATGTCTCTCAGAATACACTCTTGCAGGATTCAGAGCAAGACCTATTGTAGGACTCATGGCATGTTCTCTAGCATGTCTCTCAGCATGCCTTTTTTCAGGATTCACAGCATAGCCTCTTGCAGGATTCAGAGCAAGTCCTATTGTAGGACTCATGGCATATTCTCTAACATGTCTATCAGCATGCCCTTTTTTAGGATTCACAGCATAGCCTCTTGCAGGATTCAGAGCAAGTCCTATTGTAGGACTCATGGCATGTTCTCTAGCATGTCTCTCAGCATGCCCTTTTTCAGGATTCACAGCATAGCCTCTTACAGGATTCACAGCAAGTCCTATTGTAGGACTCATGGCATGTTCTCTAGCATGTCTCTCAGTATGCCTTTTTTCAGGATTCACAGCATAGCCTCTTGCAGGATTCACAGCAAGTCCTATTGTAGGACTCATGGCATGTTCTCTAGCATGTCTCTCAGTATGCCTTTTTTCAGGATTCACAGCATAGCCTCTTGCAGGATTCACAGCAAGTCCTATTGTAGGACTCATGGCATGTTCTCTAGCATGTCTCTCAGCATGCCCTTTTTCAGGATTCACAGCATAGCCTCTTTCAGGATTCACAGCAAGTCCTATTGTAGGACTCATGGCATGTTCTCTAGCATGTCTCTCAGCATGCCCTTTTCCAGGATTCACAGCATAGCCTCTTGCAGGATTCATAGCAAGTCCTATTGTAGGATTCATGGCATGTTCTCTAGCATGTCTCTCAGCATGCCCTTTTTCAGGATTCACAGCATAGCCTCTTGCAGGACTCACAGCAAGTTTCCTTGTAGAACTCAGAGCAAGCTGCTCTTCAGGTCTCACAGTAAATCCCCTTGCAGGACTCACAACGCGGCCTCTTGCAGGACTCACAGAACGACCTCTGGCAAGACTCACAGCAAGTCCCCATTCAGGTTTCTTAGAAAGACCTCTTACAGGACTAACAGTATATTCCTTTGCACATCTCTCAGGACATCCTCTTCTTGCAGGACTCACAGCATGTCCCCTTGCAGAACTCACAGCATGTCCCCCTACAGATATCATAGGAAGTCCTCCTTTGAGTCCCCAAACAGTTCCCCTAAGAGATTCCTGAGCAGATCCCATTGCTGATTCCCTGGCAGGTCCCTCAGAAGATCTTTTAGTTGTTTCCTGCATAGCTTCTCTCAAAGGTTCCCCTTCAGCTCTCAAAATATCACAGTCGTTGTCAAGTGACTGTAGAAAGCAAAACACAACAACAAAGGATTGGCTATTAGAATATTTAAAACTCTGAAAGATAGAGCATATATGTTAAGATTGATAAGAGAGTC
The DNA here is from genome assembly GCF_027574615.1 of Eptesicus fuscus. Taxonomy (NCBI): domain Eukaryota; kingdom Metazoa; phylum Chordata; class Mammalia; order Chiroptera; family Vespertilionidae; genus Eptesicus; species Eptesicus fuscus. The sequence continues at coordinate 31,712,143 of NC_072473.1, forward strand.
TCTGAGTAAAGAGAAAAGTTTCATTTTAAGTTGTTTAAGTACATTTGGAGATTATTTTCATAATTTGTTCATATTTCAAATAAGTTGGCAAGGAAAAGGAAAATAAGACATTTTTGTGGGTACCTTGGTTCTTGCAGTGAAGAAACCATACTTTTTTTTTAACTGAAAATAACTGGTAGACATTTGGTAACTGTTCTGGCACAAGTTAAATAACTTAAATGTGAAATCAGTTATGTTACAATGTATTTCAAATATTTATAATAACTTTTCTCAAAATTCAGTTTCCTGAGAATGTTTGTATATATGCCTATAATTGCAAAAAAGAAATTAAAGAAAGCAAAACCCAAAGTTGAATGAGAATGGATATATCTAGTGAAGGAATAGTAATGAAGTGGTGATAGTGATAAAATTAAGACTTCTCTGAATAAATATTTTTATATAATTTTAATTTTTTTATCAAGCACATAACTATATATTAAAAAAGTAAATAAAAATTGAAAAGAAAGCCCCAAACTAAATGCAAATGGGAAAATTTTACCTTGTTGTATATCTAATTAATAACATAATGACACAAAAATAATGATTTAAGTAACTTTTGATTACTGCATCCTAACTATGCACCCCTAGTTGGATGTATATTCTAAAAACATAAGAACAACAAATATTCAATTTTTATCAGTTGTTTTATTGTTAGTACTGGTATTGGTATAGTGATCCTGAAACTATATTTTGTGTGTATTTTAAGCTATATATTTTTTGTGTATTGTATGAGTAAATGCATTGATAGTTTTGGGAAACAGGTATCTCATAGTTGGTAAGTAAAAAAACAAAGTTAGAATAAGGAAAATGAAAATGGACTCTGTGATACTAAATTTGAAATAATATTTCCAGTATGCACCCATTATTTAAACACACACACACATGCACACACACACACACTTTCTAGATTTGTTTGCTGAAAGGAACTTACAAGTAATAACACTTCAGTATAAATTAATACACTTATTGATTATATTTTGGATCCTACATACCATTTCCCAATAAAAGGGGCCAACATTTTTTGGAGCAATGGCCAATTCTAAGTCTGAGACAGAAAAAGAACAAGGTGATTCTGGAACATATTATTATATTAAGAAGCAAGGAAGTGCCTAAAGACTATTAGAGCATATCAAAAGGACATAAGAACTAGCTGGAAGAGGTACCCATTAGTAAAATTTGGAACAAGTGAAAAATAAAATAAACACAAAGATTATAGTGGAATTTACCACAATTAAATAAGAGTCTATGAGTCTTCAGTCATATTCAAAAACAGGAGAAGGAAAAGGGAAATATTTTTCTTAAAAAAGAATGCTAGCTAACTAATAAAATGTTTTTTAATTAGAAAGTTACCTTTTTATGATTTCTAATAAAATATTGGTTCAGGCAGAGATCATCAGTGATGCTTAAACAATTAGATAACAGGTAGTTATGGAATAAGATATTTATATGTGCATGAAGTATTACTCCACAGATTACTTATTAATTACAAAGAAAAGTGTAAGGGAGAGGTCTGCTGGACATCTTTTAACCAAATTAATTAACAGAACTAATTGACATGATGTGTCTCTTAATGTGATGCAATGGAAAATACACATACTGTCTACATAGGTTTCTTGCTAAAAATGTTTAGCCAGAATCCAATCATGAGGAAACAAATAGATAATTCCAGACTGTGGGACAGTTTATAAGGCAAATAGCATGGATTAATTGAAAGGGTCAATGTCTTGAAAGATACAGTCACAGAGACTTTTCATATTAAAGGAGAGTAAAGAGACATGACAATCAAAGATGCCATGATTGGATCTTGAATTTGAACAAAATCAGATCTGGAGAACATTTTTGAGAAAAAGTGAGAAGTTGAAAATAAACTATACATTTGAAAATCTCATTTGAGGGTAATAACAGTATTGTGGTTAATTAGAAAGATGTCCTAGACATCAGAAGATAGATATATAAATGATTTAAGGGTGATATCTGCAATATAATTTCAAAGGATTCAGAAAGTAAAGGAATATGTTGAGGGAAGAAGAAGGGGAAGAAGGAAAAGGAGGAGGAGAAGAAGGATGAAGAGGAGGAGGAGGGGGAAGGAGGAAGAGGAGGAGGAGGAAAGGGAGGAGGAGGAGGAGGAGGAGGAGGAAAGTAAAGAATGAAACAAAACAAAAATAAACAAACTACAATTATAGTTTCACTTTATATCACATCTAACTAAAGAGTGAGAAATTTCACAACAAAATTATGTTAGATAAAAAATAGTTAAGACCTATTTGAAGCATTTAGAAACTAGACTGAAATTAAATGGCATCTTACTGATTTCTAGAATCTAATACTTTTTATATTTACATATATTTATATTTGATTTCAGCAAATCTAGTGATTTTATAATTTTTGGCAATATCCATTGTCTAAGAAGAAGAAAAAAAAGTGTTGAGCACTAGAATGTGCCTGAGAGGGACTTTTTGAGACGTTTTGTCTTTCTGTTTCTCTTTCTTTTCCTTGTAACAGTTGGGGGAAAACATCCATGCCTAAAAATAATAGTAATAATAATAATTTTAAAAAGCAAGTAAGAATTCTGACAAAGAAAAAATCCTGTTACCTTTTAATGATATTTTAAAGAGATCCATTTATTAAATATGAATTTAAATCACTGCACAGACATCACACTTGGCAAAATCTTTGAAACACATTTTTGAACAGTAAGCACTTATGTAGTGTGCTTATCTGCAGAGGTTTTATTAGCCTTTTAAGCAATGGGGCATTTAAATGAGTATTTTTTATTTGTAACTGCCTGATTTGAAAAGCTTACCATTGTTACTTAGTCACACAGTAATTAACAAAATACCTGCTTAACTGTGGAGATAATACATTGTTTTACATGCCTTCATATACTTGAGATCACCACAATAGTGGACTTTTGATTTGTATTGTACCATCACCAGATGGCCATTATGGGAAAAACAACAACAGAGGAAGATTCTTTAATGAGTCACAATGCAACAGAAACATAAAGTTGTTATTTTCCTAAGATGTCAGGCTGTATTCAATTAATGGTAGCCAGCAAAACCCCATTACAATAGCCCACCCACCTATATTCCGTGGATTCAGTTTCCATGGTTTGAATTACCCATTAAATGTTGAATTACAGAAATAAACAATAACTTTAAATTGTGCCCCGTTCTGAGTAGTGTGATGAAATCTCAAGCTGACTCACTCCATGCTACCGGAATATGAACCATCCCTTTTCCCAGTGTATCCACAACTGTCAACACTACCCACCCATTCGTCACATATTAGTCATGTTGATTATCAGATAGACTGTTGTGGCATCACAATGCTTGTGTTCAAGTAATCCTTCTTGTACTTAATAATGGTCCCAAAGTATAAGAATACTCTTGGCAATTCATATATGCTAAAGAGAAGCCTTCATTTAAGTAAAAGGTTAGTAAAGTATTTTGAGAGAGACCACATTCACACATTGTTATTACAATATATTATTATTATTGTTCTAATTTATTATTAGTTATCATTGTTGATTTCTTACTGTGCATAATTTATAAATTAAAATTTATTATAGGTATGTATGTATAGAAAAAACATAGTATCAATAAGGTTCGGTACTATCCACAATTTCAGGCATCCAATAGTGGTCTTATAAATTATCTCCGCAGGTAAGAGGGAGGCTACTATAAAATCTCAGCCTAAATTTGATAGATAAAGTAAATTATGAGATGATGGGGCATGGGATAGAATAATTTCAAGATGATATATGGAAAATGGCACATTAATGGAGAGACTAAATTGTGATGTGGTGTGTCATTTGAGGGACTTGAGCAGTTAGAGAATAGCAAAATGGTATCAATATATATAGGATACATGGAACAGACTTACAGCTGTCAGAGGGGAGAGGGGTTGGGGGCTGGATAAAAGATGGTGAAGGGATTAAGCAATATATGTATGTATGTATGTAATGCATAGACACAGGCAACAGTATGATGATAGCCAGAAGGAAAGAAGAACAGATAGCAGGTGGAGTGAGCAAATGTTGGGGGAGTGGAGCTGGAAAGAGACTTTGCTTGGGGTGGTGAGCACAGAATGAAATGTGCAAATGATTTTTTGTTGATTTGTACACTTGAAAACTGTGAGGTTTTGTGAACCAATGTCACCCCAATAAATTCAATAAAATACAAGGGGTTTGAGTGGAGTGTCTAAACAAGAGAAATGAGTGTAATGTTTGAACAGTAGAAGGCAAAAGGAAAAGATAGCACCAACTATAAAGTTTGTTTCACCCTCATTTCTGAAGGATATTTTATAAGATATTGAACTTAAGCTGATAGTATTCTTTTTCTTTCAATACTTTAAAGTTGTCAATCTCGTATTTTCTGTTTATCCTGGTTTCTGATGAGAAATAAGTGATATACCTTATACTAATCCTCTATACATCAGTGGTCAGCAAACTATGATCCATGCCACTTTTTTTCTGTATTGATTAAGGTATTACATAAGTGTCCTTATCCCTCTATTGTCAACCCACTCCCCACTAATGCCCTCACCCCCTGGTGTCTGTGTCCATTGATTAAGCTTGTATGCATGCATACAAGTCCTTTTGTTGATCTCTCCCCCTTACCCTCAACCTCCACTACCTTCCCTCCAAGGTTTGACAGTTTGATCAATGCTTCTCTGTCTCTGGATCTGTTTTTGTTCATCAGTTTATGTTGTTCATTATAGTCCATAAATGAGTGAGATCATGTGGTATTTATCTTTCTCTGATTGGCTTATTTCACTTAGCATAATGCTCTCCAGTTCCATCCATGCTGTTGGAAATGATAAGAGTTCCATCTTTTTACCATAGCGTAGTATTCCATTGTGTAGATGTACCAGAATTTCAATCAGCTCATCTGCTGATGGGCACTTAGGCTGTTTCCAAATCTTAGCTATGGTAAATTGTGATGCTATGAACATAGGGGTACATATAACCTTTCTGATTGGTGTTTCTAGTTTCTTGTGATATATTCCTAGAATTGGGATCCCTGGGTAAAATGGATGTTCCATTTTTAGTTTTTTGAAGAAACTCCATACTGTTCTCCACAGTGGCTGCAGCAGTCTGCATTCCCACCAGCAGTGCACAAGGGTTCATTTTATCTACATCCTCGCCAGCACTTGTCATTTGTTGATTTCTTGATGATAGCCATTCTGACAGGTGTGAGATGGTACCACATTGTCATTTTGATTTGCATCTCTCAGATGATCAGTGACTTAGAGCATGTTTTCATATGTCTCTTGGCCTTCCTTATGTCTTCTTTCGAAAAGTATCTAAGTCCATCGCCCATTTTTTGATTAGGTTGTTTATCTTCCTTTTGTTAAGTTGTATGAGTTCCCTATAAATGTAGTAGATTAAAGCCTTATCAATGATAACATTAGCAAATATGATCTCCCATGCAGTGGGCTTTTGTTGTTGTTTTGTTGATGGTTTCATTTGCTGTACAAAAGCTTTTTATTTTGATGTAGTCCCATTTGTTTATTTTTTTCTTTACTTTCCATTGCCCTAGGAGCAGTATCGGTGAAGAAATTGCTTTGGCACATGTCTGAGATTTCTCTGCCTGTGGATTCCTCTAGTATTTTTATGGCTCCCTGTCTTATGTTTAAGTCCTTTATCCATTTTGAGTTTATTTTTGTGTATGGTGTCAGTTGGTGGTCTAGTTTCATTTTTTTTGCAAGTATCTGTCCAATTTTACCAACACCATTTATTGAAGAGACTGTCTTGACTCCATTGTATGTTCTTGCCTCCTTTGTCAAATATTAATTGAGCAGAGTGGTTTGGGTAGATTTCTGGGATCTCTATTCTTTTTTTTTTTTTTTTTAAATATATTTTATTGATTTTTTACAGAGAGGAAAAGAGAGGGATAGAGAGCTAGAAACATCGATGAGAGAGAAACATCGATCAGCTGCCTCCTGCACACCCCCTACTGGGGATGTGCCCGCAACCAAGGTACATGCCCTTGACCGGAATCGAACCTGGGACCCTTGAGTCCGCAGGCCAATGCTCTATCCACTGAGCCAAACCGGTCTCGGCTGGGATCTCTATTCTATTCCATTGGTCTATATATCTCTTCTTGTGCCAGTAACAGGCAGTTGTGAGGAGAGTGGCTTTGTAATACAGCTTGAAATCTGGTATTGAGATTCCTCCTACTTTGTTCTTCTTTCTCAGGATGCCTGCAGCCATTTGGGGTCCTTTTTTTATTCCAGATGAGTTTTCAGAGCGATCGTTCTAAGTCTGTGAAATATGCAGTTGGTATTTTAATGGGGAGTGCACTGAACCTATTGATTGCTTTGGGTAGTATTGACATTTTAATGATGTAGATTCTACCAATTCATGAACACAGTATGTTTTCCATCTGTTTATATCTTCACTTATCTCTTTTTCCAGTGTCCTGTAGTTTCTTGAATACAGGTCTTTTACCTCCTTAGTTAAATTTACTCCTAGATACCTTATTTTTTTGTGTGCAATGGTAAATTGGATTGCTTTTTTAGTGTGTCTGTAAGTTCACTATTGGTGTATAGAAATGCCGTAGATTTCATGGCTTTAGTTTTGTATCCTCCTACATTGCCGAATTCATTTATTAAGTCTAAAAATTTTTATGGAGTTTTTAGGGTTTTCTATATACAGTATAATGTAATCTGCAAATAATGACAATTTTACATCTTCTTTTCCAATTGGATACCTTGTATTTCTTCTTCTTATATAATTGCTATGGCTAGCACTTCCAACTATGTCGACAGGAGTCATGAAAGTGGGCATCCCTGTCTAATTCCTGTTCTTAGGTGAAATGGTTTTAGTTTTTGCCCATTGAATATAATGTTGGCTAAAGGTTTGTCATATAAGGCTTTTATTATGTTGAGGCATGATCCCTCTATTCCCATTTTGCGGAGGTTTTTTTTTTTTTAACAAGAAATGGTGTTGGAATTTGTCAAATGCTTTTTCTGCATCAATTGATATGACTATATGATTTTTATCTCTCAATTTGTTTATGTGATGTATCACATTTATTGATTTTAGATATTGTACTGTCTTTACATCCCCGGGATAAATCCTATTTGGTCATGGTGTATGATCTTTCTGATGTAATGCTGGATCTGATTTCCCAGAATTTTGTTGAGGATTTTGGCATCTATGCTCATGAGGGATATTGGCCTATAATTCTCTTTCATTGTATTGTCTTTATCTGGTTTTGGTATTAGGGTAATGCTGGCTTCATAGAATGAGCTTGTAAGTGTTCTTTCAACTTAAATTTTTTAGAATAGTCTGAGAAGGATTGGTATTAGTTCTTCCATGAATGTTTGGTAAAACTCCTCTGTGAAGCCGTCTGGCCCGGCAGTTTTGTTTGCTTGAAGCTTTTTGATGACTGCTTCAATTTCTTCCATAGTTATCGGCCTATTGGGATTTTTAGATTCTTCCTGATAGAGTTTTGGGAGGTTGTATTTTTCTAGCAATAAGTCCATTTCCTCCAGGTTATCTAGTTTGCTGGAATACAGTTGTTCATAGTATTTTTTAACAATCCTTTGTATTTCTGTGGGGTCTGTTGTTATTTCGCCTCTTTCATTTCTGATTTTGTTTATTTGGGTTCCCTCTCTTTGCTTGTTGGTGAGCCTGGCTAGAGGTTCATCAATCTTCTTTATCCTTTCAAGGAACCAGCTCTTGGTTTCATTGAATGTTTGGTATAACTCTCCTGTTTAGCCGTCTGGCACTGGGCTTTTGTTTGCTGGAAGCTTTTTGATGACTGCTTCAATTTCTTCCATAGTTATCGGCCTATTGAGATTTTTAGAATCTTTCTGATGGAGTTTTGGAAGGTTGTGTTTTTCTAGGAATATGTCCATTTCCTCCAGGTTGTCTAGTTTGTTGAAATAGAGTTGTTCATAGTATTTTTTTAACAACCCTTTGTATTTCTGTGGGGTCTGTTGTTATTTTGCCTCTATCACTTCTGATTTTGTTTATTTGGGTCCTTTCTCTTTACTTCTTGGTGAGCCTGGTTAGAGGTTCATCAATCTTGTTTATCCTTTCAAAGAACAAGCTCTTGGTTTCATTGATATTTTGTATTGTTTTCTGGTCTCTATTTCATTTATTTCTGCTCTAATCTTTATTATCTCCTTCCTTGTGCTCACCCTGGGCTTTTCTTGTTGCTCTCTTTCTAATTCATTGAGTTGTAGGTTTAGATGATTTGCTACCATTTTTTTCTTGCTTTTTGAAGTAGGCCTGTAGAGCTATAAACTTCCCTCTCAGGATTGCTTTCATTGTGTCCATAGGTTTTGGAATGTTGTGTTTTTATTGTCATTACTTTCCAGGATGTTTTTAATTTCTTCCTTGATCTCATTGGTAACCCAATCAGTATTTAGTAACATGCTATTCAGCTTCCAAGTGTTTGAGTGTTTTGGATTGTTTTATTGTAGTTTATTTCTAATATTATGCCATTGTGGTCTGAGAAGATGCTTGGTATGATTTCAATCTTCTTCAATTTGGGGAGACTTTGTTAGTGACCCCATATGTGGTCTATTTTTGAAAATGTCCCATGTGCACTTGAGAAGAACGTATACTCTGTGGCTTTGGGGTGAAATGTTCTGAAGATGTCAGTTAAGTCCATCTGATCTAGTGTGTCATTTAGGATTGCTATTTATTTGCTGATTTTTTTGTCTAGAGTATTTATCCAGTCATGTCAGTGGTATACTAAAGTCCCCTACTATGATTGTATTGCTATCACTCTCTCCCTTGATTTCTTCCAGAAGTTTTTTTGTGTATTTGGGTGCTCCTGTATTGGGTGCATATATGTTTACCAGGGTTATATCCTCGTTTTGTATCAATCCTTTTAGTATTTGATGTGGCCTTCCTTATATCTTGTTATGGCCTTCACTTTGAGGTCTATTTTGTCTGATATAAGTATTGCTACCCAAGCTTTTTTTTTTCATTTCCATTTGCCTGAAATATATTTTTCCATCCCTTCACTTTCAGTCTGTGTGAGTCCCTTGTTCTGAGGTGGGTCTCTTGTAGACAGCATACATATGGGTCATGTTTTTTTTTTATCCATTCAGCCACTCAATGTTTTTTGATTGGAGCATTTAGTTCATTTACCTTTAGAGTTATTATTAAAAGGTACTGGCTTGTAGCCATTTTTTTTTAAAGCCTGTGTTCCTTGTTACCTTTTTATTTCTTCTTTTTGCAACATTCACTTTAGCATTTCTTGCATTGCTGGCTTGGTAGTAATAAACTCCCTTAGCCTTTTTTTGTCTGCGAAGCTCCTGATTTCCCCTTCAATTTTAATTGATAGTCTTGCTGGATAGAGTAGTCTTGGATTCAGTCCCTTACTTTGCATCTCTTTGTACATCTCCTTCCATTCCCTTCAAGCTTTATGTGTTTCTGTTGAGAAATCATTTGACAATCTGATGGTGATCCTTTGTAGGTAATTCTCTGTCTCTCTCTTCCAGCCTTTAAGATTCTCTCTCTGTCATTAACATTTTCCATTGTAACTATGGCGTGTCTTGGTGTGGGTCTTTTGGGATTCATCTTGCTTGGGACTCTCTGTACTTGTGTAACGTTTTTCTTCCCCATATCAGGGAAGTTTTCTGTCATTATTTTTTCAAATAGATTTTCTTATCCTTGCTGCTCTTCTTGTCCTTCTGGCAGCCCTATTATACATATGTTATTTTGTTTTGCATTGTCCCAAAGCTTCCTTAGGCTCTCCTCCTGCTTTTAATTTTTTTCTCTAGTTGCTGTTCAGATTGGGCTTGTTTTTGTACTTTATCTTCTAACTCACTAATTCGGTCTTCTGCTTCTTTTAGTCTACTGTTGAAGCTTTCCATGATATTTTTGATTGTGGCTATATCATTTTTCATTTCTTCCTGATTTTTGCATAGGTTGTTGATTTTCTCATCCATCCAGTGTATGAAGTGTATGACCATTACTCTGAATTCTTTTTCTGTTATGTTGCATGCTTCCATTTTGCTTATTTCCTTTCTTGGCAATTCCTCCTTTTCTTTCCTCTAGGAATTGTTTCGTTGTCTCCCCATTCTGACTATCACCAGAGGGTTCAAATGTCGAGTTGCAGGGGCCTGGGCCATGTGCAGTGGGAGTTTTGCACCCCCAAGTGTCACTGAAGAGCTCTGACACCAAGATGTACTGCTGTTGTGGTTTGGTGGGAGCCATGCTCGCTCCGGGTCAGAATCACAGGCTCTTAGTGTGGCCTTGTGTGCACACCTAGGATCAGGGACCCTGCCTGCACCCATTGAAACAGAGGACCCGCCAAAAATCAAAGTCCCTTAGTGCGTGTCAGGAGTCAGAGGCTCGCTGTGTCCGTGCGGAGAATGAGTATCAGAGTCTCTGTTGCTTGGTGCTACCTTGCACCGAGAATCAGTGTCCCTGTGTGCACATGCACCAAGAATTAGAGTCGCTGGCTCTTAGTGTGAATGTACTGGGAATCAGGGATCCCAGGTGCATGCAATGAGAAACAGAGTCTAGTCACTGTTGCTTATTGCTGGCTCTTGCATGGAGATTCAGGGTCCCCGGTCTGCTTCGGAGACCGGGTTGCACAGTCGCATTGTTGGCAGGAGGTCCACTCCTGCTCTGCGGAAAACAGCCTTCTGTGTGCGCTTGCCCTGAATCAAAGTCAGGTGGCACTGCTGCTCAGTGTGGGTGTGGGGTCTGGTCACATGGGTGTGCACTGCAGGAAACAAATTCCCGTGTCCCTGCACCCAGGCTCAAATTCAGCACTGCCTCCCTGTGTGGGCATGGGGTCTGGTCATGGGGAACAACCTCCCCAGGTTTGCATGTTCAGGTTCAAATTCAGCATAGTCTCCCTGCCTGGGTGCATGGTTTTGTCATGGGAAACAAACACCGCGGGTTCGAGACCCCAGGCTCAAATTCAGCGCTGTCTCCCTGCGTGGGTGCAGGATCTGGTCACAGAAAACAATCTCCCCATGGATGCGCACCTAGGGTCAAATTCAGCAGTCTCCCTGCCTGGGCGCAGAGCCTATTCACGGGAAACAAATTCCCTGAGTTTGCAAGTCCTGGCTCAAATTCAGCACTGCCTCCCTGCCCTGCATGGGTGTGGGATCTGGTTGCAGAAAACAATCTCCCCCAGGATGTGCATCTAGGGTCAAATTCAGCACAGTTTCCCTGCCTGAGCGCGGAGCCTAGCTGTGGGAAACAAACTTCCCGTGTCTGATACCAAGGCTCAAAATCAGGTAGAGCTGCAGCTGCTGTGTGTGTACAGAAAGCCCTATTGTGTGGCCAGGGTCTGGCAGTTCCTATGCCTCTGCCGCAGGGGTGGGGGGGAGGGGGAGTGGTTTTGTGACTCACAGAAATCTGTGGCCGGGTGCCTGGAGTCTTGGTGTCCCTGGGTCTACAGCTGTGGTCGCAGGTCTTCTACCAGAGTGGCTGTAGGGTCCTGGTTTGCTACTGAGATCAGACTGGGTGGTGGCGAGGCTAGGTTCCTAGTCTCAAGCAGTTCTGTTCTTCAAGATGGCTTGGTCTCTGTGCCACCGTTGTCCTCCGCAGAGTGTTTGCGGTGGCAGTGGGGTTTTGACGTCTAAGACTGCCCGGATTGGCAGACCTTTGGAAGAGCTGCAGGATCTAACTGTCCCTATTTCACTCACACACACCCCCACACACCTCCACACACTGCTCTATTGCTCCCTCACTCTCTCACACACCCTCCCTAACTTCCTGCTGGTCACCATCTTTTCTATCTATTGCTAGAATTTTAATCAAATAATGCAATGTATCATGTCTTAAAATGGAACGATGCACAATATTTGGTGCAAATGACTAAAGCAAAATCAGAAAATTGGCTATTTTCAGAATATAAGATCAAAATGACCACAAATGTGGAAATGTAATCAATCACTCTTATTAAAACGTAAATAATGCTGTAATGAACATAGGGATCCATATATTCTTTGGAATTGGTATTTAGGGTTTCTTTTGATAAATTCCCAGAACTGGAATCTCTGGATCATAAGACAGTTCCATTTTTAATTGTTTGAGGTAATTCCATACTGCTTTCCACAGTGGATGCACCAATCTGCATTCCCACCAACAGTGCACAAGGGTCCCATTTTGTCACATCCTGGCCAACAAGACCTTTCAGTCCTTGGGCTGATGCTCTAACCAAGTCCCAGAGCCAGCCTGGAAAAGCAACTAAATCAGAGATCATCCACCCAGAATTAACAAATTAAACACAGCTGAGGAGACAATTCGCAACCAGGAAGGGCAGAGGACACCTGAAGCATGTTAGGAAAGAAGGTCTGAGCTGGAGAGGGATACAGGACCACCGGGCCAATAGTGTAAGGAGGAAGCTGCACTGCACCAAAGCCACATCCCTTGGGGACAGGTGTTACATCTGACTGTGGAAAGGAAAATTCACAGGGCTGCTGGTGGCCAGGAAATCTAGATCTAAGACCACAGCCATGAATGGCTACATTCAGAAAGGCGGCCTGAAAAGCAGCCCGAGCAGTGTGGTGTCAGCGGGAGAGAAACCTGAAGTTTCATGGTTGTTTTGCCTTTTGTGGATGTGCGATACATTTACACAATGGAATACTACTCAGCTATATGTGGAATGTAATGAACAAAATGAATTAACATGGAAAATGGAGACAGACTCATTGATAGAAAGCAGGTTGACAAATTTCCAGGGCGTGTTGGGTAAGAGGGGTGGAGGGATTGAGAAAATAAGAAAAAAAAAGAGAAAAAATCATGGACACAGATGGCAGAAGTATTGTGATTGCCATGGGGAAGGGCGTTAAGGAGAGTGGGGATAAATGGTGATGGACAGAAATATGATTTGGGGTGGTGAACACCCAGTACAGTGTACAGATGATGTGTTGTAGAATTGTGCACCTGAAGCCTCTATAATTTTGTTAACCAATGTCATTATAATAAATCCAATAAAAAGGGAAAACATAACTGAATTGGAAAACAGAAAACAAATAGAATGTAATAGTTTCTGAGAGTATTTAACTGTTGGAATTTTGTTAAAAATTAATTTTAAGGCAATTTGAGCACAATGATTTGTAATTATAATGTAAAATTGAAATGTGATGTACAGAAAATGTTAAATATAGTACCTGACCCATAGTAGGAAGTTGGCCCAGTGTAGTTTTAATTAATTAGCTATCATCAGTAACTATAAGGACTACATTATAGCTGTAAATATTTATTTACTTCCTATTTTTTATAATACATGAACCAATATAATAAAATTTAAATAATTTGCCTCCCTACTAACTTTGTCATACATTCCTTTTGGTTTCTTTAAGAAAAAAAAAATGATCACAGAGAGTTGTGGTGCTTGATTAACACCTAACATCTGAGAATTCTGTAAATTAATAATAATTTATTAGTTTTTATTAGTTTATCTAACCTTTTCCAATGTAAGAAATGCTGCACATACATTGGGTCATGGGTCATGCTCTATGAATGCATCTCTGCTTTTGATAAAAAAAGAAAATAGATGCTTCTGACATCGTCAGTAAATGCTAATCCAAAAAATAAAGGAGGAGGGGTAGGAAAAGGAGAATAAATTCTGACTTGGAAGATGGTGTCTATTATAAATTTTGTTATTTTCTAAAAATTATTATAATGAGAAAATAAATCCATAAGCAGGGATTCAGAATATAAATATGGAGTAATATTTATGTACAATATAGAATTTCTTTAAGTGGTAATTTAATTTCTAACATGTGGAAACTCCCCCCTTTTCCTGCTGTTTCTTGTTGTTTAACAAGTTTATCTTCTATTAAAATTATTTAATATACTACCAGTTTTTAAATTTTTTTTTTTTTTTTTAAATATATTTTATTGATTTTTTACAGAGAGGAAGGGAGAGGGATAGAGAGCTAGAAACATCGATGAGAGAGAATCATCGACCAGCTGCCTCCTGCACACCCCCTACCAGGGATGTGCCCGCAGCCAATGTACATGCCCTTGACCGGAATCGAACCTGGGACCTTTCAGTCCGCAGACCGACGCTCTATCCATTGAGCCAAACCGGTTTCGGCCAGTTTTTAAATTTTTTCATTTCTTCCCAGAAAATAGTTTAAACACTGGCAATCTGAATCACAATCTGGTTTCTCAAAAAGTTTCACCCTTATGCTAGCATTTTAGCAATAGTTTAGGCTACATTGCCTGAAAGATAGTGAGGGTGCATGACAATAGTAGTCTAGAACTGACTTTATTAATGAATAGCAAAATTAGTGCCATGGGATAACAATTTAAATTTATAACAATTTAAATTTTTACACTCATGTAAGCCAAATGTAAAAAATAAGTTGAAAGTACTAGAGTTTTGGTTCTGGTGAAGATGGCAGTGTAGGTTAATACAGTATTCTCCTCCTCCCACAACCACATAAAAATTAAAACTAAACTACTGAACAACCATCATTCAGAACTGCCTGAACTCTGACTGAATGAAAGTCCTACAACTAAAAAAGTAAAGAAGATGCCACTAGGAGACCGAAGATGGCTGTGCTCTATCTAACAAGAGGCTGAGTGCCCTTGCTCCCAGTCACGGACTGGTTTTACAGCTAAAATATTGTGTGGTCAGTTTGGAAAAACAAAAGAAGTGTAGCTGATTGGACATATTTTGTATAAGGAGCACTGAAGAAACAACAACATAGAGACTTGTAAGAAGAGGAGAGTTGTGGAAATGGGGAGCCTCCCCGCCTCATGGTGGCTTCAAGGCTCTCTCCCCTTGGGAGTGTGGCCGGGCATCTAGTGCAGGGATCCCAAACCCTGAATAGCAGAGACCGGAAAGAAATTCAGTGCAGCATCAGGCAGAAGGATCCAGGGGAAACTGTCTTCCTGGAAGAATGGCTCCATAACTTCCCAATGAAAGAGTGTGCCTAATGTTGGCAACTCCAGCAGGAGATAGTCAACCCTGGCTCTGACTCCTGGAAAGGTTATGCAGGGCTGTGTGGCTCCAGAATAGAAAGGGGCCTGTGGGATGCACCCAACAGAGAGCCTCTTCTTTCCTTACAGGCATTTTACAGAGCCCTAGAAAGCATCTAAACTGTGTGGTATGGAGAAGGGGAAGATGACTTTCCTGCCACCAGAGATGGATTGGAACTGGTGGAAGGGCAGATTGGGGAATTTTGACCTGCATTGAGGAGAGTTGGGATTCTGAGAGGAGCTTGGTTTCTTAGCCCCAGCTTTACTGACATCAGCTTTGTGGAGAGGTGGGGGTCCCTTATGGGGCTGACTTTGTAACCCCTCCTACTTGGACCTGAGGTTAAAGGGCATAGGGTTCTTGCAAAGCAGGTTTTTTGTTTGAGTGTTTGTTTTTATTTTTGGATGATATCCACCAGGAAGGCTTATATTGGAGAAACAGACCAGCAAGAACTGGGTTTTGTGACTGCATTGTGGAGAGGCTAATTTGAGCACCCTGTGTAAAACCCTTGGGACCAGGAGGAAATGCTTAGTCCCACTCTTGGGGACTGGGGAGGCTAAGTGCTCACCTGAGATTCTTTTGATCAATTCCACTGAACCCAGGGCAGCTGAAACAGCCCATATAGAAAAGGCAGCAGGCCGTATCCAATGTGTACCTGTATTGTGCCATTATAGGGGCAGCTAGAGTTGGAGGATATGGTAGAGACTGAGGAGTTTAGCTTTGAAACAGATGAATTACCCCTCAGTGAATGCCTGATGATGAAATCTCTAAGTAAGGGTCCCAGTAGCCCTAGCTATGCTAGCCTGCCTCCACCCTAAAGATTCTCTTCCAAAGACACTGGAGAAAGATCAGGCAACCTGGGAACACGAGAGAAGGAGGAAGAGTAGCTGAAAGGTCCTCAGAGAGCCTCAGACCTGCCCTCTACAACAGATCACCAAGAGCCAAACTTGACAGCTAGTGATCAATAAGTTGAATATAAGAAAACATATGTTAGTTTAGACAGACCACTTAAAAATTCAATTAAAACACATTTATAATTAGGGTTTTAATACTTAGCTTTGTCTATGAAGTAGTAATTCTCAATCTGTGTTCCCTTTGCCCTACTGTATCAGATGGACATGACTCATTTCTAACAGTAACAGTGACTCATTAGAAGAGATAGGTTAAAATTTGAGGAAGAATGTACACAGATGCAATAAGCCTCTGAGGTAATATGCTCCTCACATTGACAATCACACCAATAAAATAATGTAAATTGGTTTCTATCACTTGATGAAACAGGTGTTATGGAGCCTCATCATTGAGAAGGATACTAGTGACATAGGTGTCTGAGTAGCCTGGACAATTTCACCTCTAGAGCTTTTATGAAGATTTTTAGGAAACCATCAGATAAAAACTGACTGTACTCTCTAGACAATGTTATCTATACATGAATCACCTCTTATTTCATATCCTTAAAATAATAAGAAATGTGTCAATATATTTATATATAATTATGAATTGAATCAATATGTCTTCCCTTTCAATTTTGTCTCTTATCCCTTAAGGATAGAGACCATGTCCATGGAATATTCATTGCCTGTTACTTTATTTCATATATTTCGATACTACATTCTCTAAGGTACCCTTGCATTGGTGTGTTGTATGGATTCATGGTTACCTATACACTGAATATCCTCTGAGAATCAGTAGGTATTATTTACCAGGTACCTTCTGTAAGCTGGTTACGCTCCCCAGTTGGAGGTTCATTGCAGGAGTTGGGTGTGTCAAGAAATACATAATTCATATGATAAAATCTGAGAAGCTTTTGAAACAATACCCAAGTTTGCTCTTATAGGTACTAGGATGTTCTTTATGTGTTTTTTCTTTCTCTGATAACGCTTTCAGTAGTAACAACCCAGGGACTCTGAAAGCTTTGATGAGAAGGGGATAACATAGTTAATTTATGTATCTTTATCTATAAATTGATAAAGGGATTAAATAACAAATTGAACACATTTTAGAAGAGACTAGAACTTGGAGGTCTTGAGTGAAAAAAGAAAACCTCTTTTCAAACCTAGTAGAAAAGGTAAGTCAGCTTGACACTGCTGTCATATGAGAAAGAAATACATTTTTGGCAACTATCCTAGTCAAGAGTATTGTCTTAACTGAAAAGCACTTTTTTATATTTTCCCTATCATAACATTTCCAGCAAATACTAACTCCAATTTAATTTATCACCTATCAGCAAGGGAATATCACTATTTCAAAGCACATGCTGTACAGCCCATCACCCACTTCATCACAATGAAAGGGTTGTCTTACATAGTTGTACATTTGCTCATGTAAATGTGTACAATAAAAATTCTGGGAATATTTTAAAATAACAAACATATAATTACTAGTTAATTTGTCTGCCTTTAGACTCATACTCTCCTATCATGCCTGTAAAATACCACCAGATAAATGTTCCTTAACCAGTGCTCACAACAAGCAATAGCCTTATTTAAAAAATTAATAACTCCCTATTAACACTATATAATTTGTGCATCAATTAACTGGTTCATTTACACATTCAATACATATTCAATAAGTACTTACTACATGGCATTGTGTTAGGTACTGTGGTGTGTGTGTCTGTGTGTAGTGGATCAAAGTAAGAGAGATAAAGTGGGATATAAAAATTAAATAAGTATATTTCTGCTATCCCAAAACTTACACTCAAGTAAGGAAAATAAATTATATGCACAAATAGCTACAAAACAGAATGTAATCATCCCTCAAGTGAAAGGGCACAATAATATGAATTTCTTAGACTAGCATTTAAAGTCCTCTATAATTTGATATTACCTTTATCTCTTACTTTGTTATTGGTAACTTCATCAGGTATTTTTTAAGGCAATATGTTCTCCTCAATTCAAGCTATATAAATCTCTGGAACACTGTTTTCCATGTTACTTTCCCATCCAGATCATAATTCTCTATTACTCACTAGATTCTCAAAGACTGTTATTCATTTTCTCCATGAGGTTTATAAAAAGTCCAGTAAATATTTGTCTTCCATATTTTTTATTCCTGATGTCTCTAATAATGTTTGTACTGAATATTAGTACTCAATATATATTTTCTAGTCTACTAATGGTTTTATTCATGGATAGTCTATCTCTTTAGGTAGATTAAATTCTTTTTGGTAGGGATTATGTCATAACTTCCTTTTCTACCTTAAGGGTAGTTAACATTTATTGTATATTTTCTGCCAAACACTTCTGAGTGCCTTATATGTATTGCCATATTTATTCCAAATATTAGGTAGGTATTATTATTATTCTTAATTTGCAGATTAGAAAAACAAGTCACCTAGATAAAAAGTGATTTGCTTAAGGTCACATAGATAGTATAAGGTTGATCTAGGTTTTGAACTCATTTTGTTCTACGAGCCCATGTTCTCAATCATACCATTATAATGCCTCCTTGGCACACAACTAAACAAAAAGAGGCACTTGGTGTAGTAAGTTAAATACTATTAATTAATGCTGAAACCTAGATGCTTTAAAATGTTTTCACCAGTAATTGTTTATTTGTTTGTTTATTTGTTTACTTGTTTACTAGTTTAGAGACCTAGACAAATTAATTTTTATTCCTTTTATCATAAGTACTCAAAATTGGCCTATGGCTCATAATGGGAAAATGCAAGATTGAGCTCTATTATTTAATTACTACTGATAAAATATATCAAGTGCTAAAAAGAAATCAGTAAGGTGTTGAAAGGGATTTGAAGGAGATAAAATAGAATATACATTTTAGTAGAAAAATTATTTTGAATATATTGAAAAAACTTGGAATATAATAAAAACAAGAAACACCGTGTTCTCTATTGTCAAAAGTATAATGTTATTTATTTTGGTGAAGGTATACAGGATCTTTGATTAATATACTCATAGCAAGATTCCTAGAAATAATTCATTTTTCTTGGTGAATATTTGCGAGAATCCATATTCTCTCTCTCTGCCTCATTCTCTCCCTCTTTCCCATGGGCGCGCGCGCGCACACACACACACACACACACACACACACACGCGCGCGCGAGAGTGATGGAGAGGCAGAGCTTATTAAAAACCACCCAAGAGTTCAAAAATGGCAGCGGAGTAAGTGGAAGCTACACTGACACTCTCCCACAATCAATCTGGAATTATAGCTAAAATACAGATAAACCATCCTGAATAGGCAACTGAAGATTAGCTGGTGAGAATCTTGATAACTAAAGATGTAAAGGGAGACCACATAGAGACTGGTAGGAAGTGCAGAGACTCAAGAGGGCTGGCTGGGCTCCCACAGGCAGCAGCTGAAGTTCCAGAGAGATATCTCAGCTGAGGGGAGTTCCCACTGAGAACTCTGGGGTTTAACCCCTAAGCTGGGGTCCTGAGCCCAGAGCACCAGAACTGAGAAAGGTGCCCACATAACATCTGGCTGTGAAAAGCAGCAGGATTGCAGTTTCTCAGGGGGTGATGGCTGGAAATGCAGGCACACTCTTAAAGGGCCAACATACAAAATTTCATGTGTAGCCATTCACCTTCAGCTCTGGCAGAGGAAGGGCACAGTGGACTAGAGCTGCATGAGTAGAATCCAGGGTAGGGGGCTCTGGTGTCAGGACTCAGAAGGGAGTGTCTTGTGCTGAGTCATTCCCTTATACTGCAGAGGACACCTATTTATGTAAGTCCTTCAATATTCCAGCAGGGCAGCTTTTGCCTGGGGAGAGGAGAAGCAATTGCCCCACCCTGTTGGAAAAGCTCCCACCTCACACTGTGGAGTCTATACCTTGCTGTTGTCAATAACTTGGGGCTAATAAGACTAAGAATAACAATCAGTATGTAGGCAGAGGCCTATCTCTGGAGGCTTTGAGTCTTTGCCTGATCTCCTTCTGGGCCTGGGGCTAGGAAAAGCAGACATTGGTGCACACCTTGGTCCTTTCCAAAGGCACCCAGCCCCAGCAGAGGGAGCTATAAGCTGTGTGTGGCTGATAGCAACAAACAGGGTACTCAGGGCCAGTCACAAACAGCCACTGACACTGTACTGCATCAGAGACTGGGAGTCATTGCAGATCTACATAATACCTGGACAGAAACCCTAAAAGGAAGTCAGAATGGGGAGACAAAAAAACAAGGCCTGAATGAAAGAAAAAGAGAATTCTTCAGAAGAAGAGTTAAATGAAATGTAGATAAGAAATTTATCAGATATGAAGTTCAAAATAATGATTATAAGGATGCTCAACAGCAGGAGAAAAGATATAGAAACTATAAAAAATTAGCAGTCAAAAATTAATAATAACATAGCACTAATAAAGAACAAATTGGTAGGAATACACACAGCAGATTAGGGAAAGCAGAGGATCAGATCACTTAATTATAAAACAGGGTAGAAAAATATCACTCAATCAGAGAACCAAAAAGAAAAAAAAAATTAAAAAACAAGAGGATAGGGAGAAAAAGATGGCGACCGGCAGGTAGGTAGGGAGGGTGAGCGTGTGATTGAGTGAAGGAGTGACAGAGGTGTGTGTGGACGTGTGTGGGTGTGTGTGTGAATGAAATAGGGACAGTTGGACCCTGCAGTTCTTCCAGGGGGCATCCAATCCAGGCAGTCTTGGTTGGCCAAACCCCGCGGCCGCTGCAAACACTCCAGGGAGGACACCAGTGGCACAGAGTCCCCGCCATTTTAAGAACGGAACTGCTAGAGACTAGAATCTTAACCTTACCACCACCTAGTCTGGTCTCGGAAGCAAACCTGGTCACTACAGCCACTCTGGTAGAAGACCTGCCATCCCAGCAGCAGAAGCGTGAACCCTGAGACCTCCATCTGCAAAAGAGCGCCGCTGAAAGCGGTAAGTGCAACCTCCCCCTCCCCAGTGCCAGAGCCGCTTCCCCAGCCCATAGGCACCTGGGCACTCCACTGCCCAGGCAGTGCTGGGGAACCACTGAGAGCCCCTGAGGGGGTGATTCTGCACAGTCAAGGGTGCGCGGCCCTACAGTGGAATCTCTGAACTGCCTCTTCCTAAATAACTGCCCAGGGACACCCCTGCAGTGCAACTTCAGTGCCAGGGGGCTTCAGAGCTTTGCTCCTGCAGGCGCAGCACCAGTTCGCGCACACTCCAGGGCTGGCAAACTCAGGCCCACAGCAGGGGAAGGCACCCTGAGCCCATATATCCACAGGGTCCTCTGGAAAGCTGCTTTGGGCCCCTGCTGGATGTGATTCTGTACAGGCAAGGGCGCGCTGCCCAACAGCAGAAAATCTGAACTCCTTTCTCCTGAATAACTTCCCACATACACCCTAGCTGTCTAACTTCAGTGCCAGAGTCCCTCAAAGTGCGTCAGAGCAGTGCACCTGCAAACACACCTCCACAGAAGGGAATATACAACAGGCAGGCACCCTGAGCCCATCTACACACAGGGTGCTAGTGGGAGCCACTGGGAGATCTCCCAACAGATGGTTCCTGGGTGCCACTGTGAGTTCCCACTGGACACGTGCGATTTCAACTAAGGGTGCAAGACAGCAAAAACTGGGACACTCCACTCCAAAGCTGCTGACTTTTAGACACCACAGTTATGCCTCTCAAGCTTCCAGGCCTACATCAAGAGAACCCAAGTAGCTCAAGTAGGTAGCTACACTAGATTACCAAGCCCAGGAGAACTGAGAGATTATGCCAGTAGCACCATCACCAAAAGATCCTGGGTAGCAAAGCAATTGGAACTATAATTAAAACATTACAGGAAAACATGGGGAGACAGAAAGGAAATTCTCAAAGGAAGGAACAGGAAGAATCACCAGAAAGGGAGGTAAATGAACTTGAGGCTAGCAGCTTAACAGAGAAATAATTCAGAGTATTCGCTATAAGGATGTTTAAACGAATGGATGACAAATACACACAACTCAATGAGAGCTATAAGGAGCTGAATGAAAATGTCACCAACATGAAAAGAAACCAAGAGGAGATGAAGAACGACATAGCTGCAATAAAGAACACAATGGAAGACTTAATGAGCAGAGTAGAAGAGGCTGAGGACCGCATCAGCGAATTAGAAGACAAGGTAGGAAAAAACACACAAACACAGCAGCAATTGGAAAGAAGACTTAGAAAGCAAGAGGAGAGCCTAAGGGAGCTTCGGGACAACACAAAACGAAACAACCTTCGAATAATAGGGATAAGAGAAGGAGAGGAAGAGAAGCAAGGAATAGAAAACCTATTAGAAGAAATAATGACAGAAAACTTCCCTGATATTGGCAAGAAAAAAACTATCCAAGTCCAAGAAGTACACAGAGTCCCAAACAAGTTGAACCCCAAAAGACCGACACCAAGACACATCATAATTAAATTGACGAACACCAACGACTAAGCAAGAATCTTAAAGGCTGCCAGAGAGAAGCAGAAAGATACCTACAAGAGATCTCCTATCAGAATATCAACTGATTTCTCAACAGAAACACACCAGGCCAGAAGGGAATGGAATGAAATATACAAAGTGATGCAAAACAAGGGACTGAATCCAAGAATACTATACCCAGCAAGGCTATCATTCAAAATTGAAGGTGGAATCAGAAGCTTCACAGACAAAAAAGGGCTAAAAGAGTGCATCACTACCAAACCAGCAATGCAAGAAATGCTAAAGGGGCTGCTGTAAAAAGAAGAAAGAGAAAGGCAAGAAGAAACACAAACACTAAGGAAAAATATGTCAACAAACAGGTACTTATCAATAATAACAGTAAACGTAAATGGATTAAATGCACCAATCAAAAGACATAGGGTAGCTGAATGGATAAGAAAACATGACCCATATATTTGCTGTCTACAAGAGACCCACCTTAGAGCAAAAGACTCACACAGACTGAGAGTGAAGGGATGGAAAAACATTTTTCAGGCAAATGGAAATGAGAAAAAAGCTGGGGTTGCGATACTTATATCAGATAAAATAGACCTCAAAGTAAAGGCTTTAATAAGAGATAAGGAAGGCCACTACATAATACTAAAGGGAGCAATCCAGCAAGAAGATATAACTCTGGTAAACGTATATGCACCCAACGCAGGAGCGCCCAAATACATAAAAAATCTGCTGGAAGACATAAAGGGAGAGATCAACATCAATGCAATCATAGTAGGGGACTTTAATACACCACAGACATCAATGGATAAATCCTCTGGACAAAAAATCAGCAAAGAAACAGCAATTCTAAATGACACACTAGATCAGATGGACCTAATTGACATCTTCAGACTATTTCACCCCAAAGCCAGGGAATATACGTTCTTCTCAAGTGCACATGGGACATTCTCAAAAATAGACCACATATTGGGTCACAAGCAAAGTCTCCCCAAATTCAAAAAGATTGAAATCATATCAAGCATTTTCTCAGACCACAATGGCATAATATTAGAAATAAACTACAATAAAAACATTCCAAAAAATTCAAACACTTGGAAATTGAATAGCATGCTAATAAACAATGATTGGGTTATCAATAAGATCAAAGAAGAAATTAAAAACATCCTGGAAACTAATGACAATAAAAATACAACATTGCAAATCCTATGGGACACAATGAAAGCAGTCCTGAGATGCAAATGTATAGCTCTACAGGCCTACCTCAAAAAACAAGAAAAAATGTTAATAGATCATCTATCTCAACAACTCAAAGAATTAGAAAGGGAGCAACAAGAAAAGCCCACAGTGAGCAGAAGAAAGGAAATAAGAAAGATCAGAGCAGAAATGAATGACATAGAGACCAAAAAAACAATACACAAGATCAATAAAACCAAGAGCTGGTTCTTTGAAAGGATAAACAAGATTGATGAACCTCTAGCCAGGCTCACCAAGAAGCAAAGAGAGAGGACCCAAATAAACAAAATCAGAAATGAAAGAGGTGAAATAACAACAGACCCCACAGAAATACAAAGGATTGTCAAAAACTACTATGAACAACTCTACTCCAACAAACTAGACAACCTGGAGGAAATGGACACATTCCTAGAAAAACACAACCTTCCAAAACTTACTCAGGAAGAGACCAAAAATCTCAATAGGCTGATAACTATGGAAGAAATTGAAGAAGTTATCAAAAAGCTTCCAGCAAACAAATGCCCGGGGCCAGACGGCTTCACAGGGGAGTTTTATAAAACATTTCAGGAAGAGCTAAAACCTATCCTCCTCAGACTATTCCAGAAAATTCAAGAAGAAGGAACACTTCCAAGCTCCTTCTATGAAGCCAGCATCACCCTAATACCAAAACCAGGTAAAGATAACACAATGAAGGAGAATTACAGGCCAATATCCCTCATGAACATAGATGCCAAAATCCTCAACAAAATTCTAGCAAATCGAATTCAGCAATACATCAGAAAGATCATACACCATGACCAAGTAGGATTTATCCCTGGGATGCAAGGATGGTACACTATTCGCAAATCAATAAACGTGATACATCACATAAACAAATTGAGAGATAAAAACCATATAGTCATATCAATAGATGCAGAAAAAGCATTTGACAAAATCCAACACCCTTTCTTGATAAAAACTCTCAGCAAGATGGGAATAGAAGGATCATACCTCAACATAATAAAAGCCATATATGACAAACCCACAGCCAACATCATACTCAATGGGCAAAAACTAAAACCATTTCCCCTAAGAACAGGAACAAGACAGGGATGCCCACTCTCACCACTCCTGTTCAACATAGTGTTGGAAATACTAGCCATTGCAATCAGACAAGCAGAAGAAATAAAAGGCATCCAAATTGTAAGAGAAGAAGTAAAACTCTCCTTATTTGCAGATGACATGATACTGTACATAGAAAACCCTAAAGACTCCATCAAAAAATTACTAGACTTAATAAATGAATTCGGCAGAGTAGCAGGATACAAAATAAATGCTAAGAAATCTATGGCATTTCTATACACCAATAATGAACTTACAGAAAGAGAGACTAAAAAAGCAATCCCATTTACCATCACACCAAAAAAATTAAGATACCTAGGAATAAACTAAACTAAGGAGGTAAAAGACCTATACGCGGAAAACTACACAACACTGAAAAAAGAGATAGAAGAAGACATAAACAGATGGAAGAACATACCATGTTCATGGATTGGTAGAATCAACATCATCAAAATGTCCATACTACCCAAAGCAATCTATAATTTCAATGCACTTCCCATGAAAATACCAACGCCGTACTTCACAGACCTAGAACGAACTTTCCAAAAATTCATCTGGAATAAAAAAAGACTCCGAATAGCCACAGCAATCCTGAGAAAGAAGAACAAAGTAGGTGGGATCTCCATACCTGATTTCAAGCTGTATTATAAAGCCACTGTTCTCAAAACTGCCTGGTTTTGGCACAAGAACAGACATATAGATCAGTGGAATAGAATAGAGAACCCAGAAATAGATCCAAATCACTATTCTCAATTAATATTTGACAAAGGAGGCATGAAAATACAATGGAGTCAAGACAGTCTCTTCAACAATTGGTGTTGGGAAAATTAGACAGATACATGCAAAAAACTGAAACTAGACCACCAACTTACACCATACACAAAAATATACTCAAAATGGATCAAGGACTTAAACATAAGACAGGAAACCATAAAAATATTAGAGGAATCTACAAGCAGAAAAATCTCTGACATATGCCCAAAGAACTTCTTCGCTGATACTGCTCCTAGGGCAGTGGAAGCTAAAGAGAAAATAAACAAATGGGACTACATCAAAATAAAAAGCTTTTTCACAGCAAAGGAAACCATCAATAAAACAACAAGAAAGCCCACTACATGGGAGAACATATTTGCCAATGATATCAACGGTAAGGGTTTAATCTCCAACATTTACAGGGAACTCATGCAGCTTAACAAAAAGAAGATAAACAACCCAATCAAAAAATGGGCAACTGATCTAAATAGACACTTTTTGAAAGAAGACAGAAGGAAGGCCAAGAGACATATGAAAACCTGCTCTAAATCACTAATCAATAGAGAGATGCAAATCAAAACAACAATGCGGTACCACCTCACACCTGTCAGAATGGCCATTATCAACAAGTCAACAAATGACAAGTGCTGGAGAGGATGTGGAGAAAAAGGAACCCTCGTGCACTGTTGGTGGGAATGCAGACTGTTGCAGCCACTGTGGAGAACAGTATGGAGTTTCCTTAAAAAACTAAAAATAGAACTCGCATTTGACCCAGTAATCCCACTTCTAGGAATATATCCCAAGAAACTTGAAACATCTATCAGAAAGGATATATGCACCCCTATGTTCATATCAGTACAATTGACCATAGCTAAGATTTGGAAACAGCCTAAGTGCCCATCAGCAGATGAGTGGATTAAAAAACTGTGGTACATCTACACAATGGAATACTACGCTGCGGTAAAAAAGAAGGAGCTCTTACCATTTACAACAATATGGATGGAGATGGAGAACATTATGCTTAGTGAAATAAGCCAGGCAGAGAAAGATAAATATCACATGATCTCACTCATTTGTGGAATATAATGAACAACATAAACTGATGGGGAGAAAATAGATCCAGAAACAGAGAAACATCAATCAGAACGTCAAACCTCAGGGAAGAAATTGTGAGATAGCCAGAATCCAAGAATGCCTGAGAACTCCTTTCTAGCCACGCTAGCAATCATCAGATGTATGGTAATTTTACCTGGGACAAGAGGGTAAGTATTTTGGTCTTATGCTCCTGACCCTTCATGGGTAAGACCCCTTACGTGGGCTGATCCCCTGACTAATGTAGTTACCAATAATACCAAACACCCTGGACAAATAGGAGGTCCATGGGTGGGGCAAGAAAGTATAAATACACAGGGGTCTCCACCCAGCTTCCCTTTTGTATGACACGAAATCAAAACAATGCCCCTTTGTGTGTACAATTAAAGAGAGGTTTCTGGCTTGTGTGGATACCAAAGAAAGGGTGTCACTACTCTCACTATGTGCCCCCGGTAGAGGTGCAAAAAATGTAACTAAGACCTTGTCTACATAAAAAGAAATGGACAGCCAGTTTGAAAGGGAATTCCCATGGATGAGAACAAAGAATATCCTTACATGATATTATTCTACACTATCATTAAAATTTATTCCCAGATTTGGATCACCCCCAGTACTTATAATAGTTCCTCGCACCCTTGGGAATAAAAAAAAAAAAGTCATCTGTTTGATGCTTGGAGACAAACTTAGCACATCTCTTGATACTTTAGAATTACTACAGCATAATATACAATTATCCCAAGCAAATGTACAAACTAATTCTTGGAATGTCTGGCAGCAATTTAAAAAGGACATGTAAGGATTTAACCCTTTTCGTTGTGTGGAGGGCCTCCTGGGAGGGCACCTGAGCATTCTATATTGGTCCCTCTTACCCTTTAGGCCAAGAGAGACCCTCTTGACACAATTCAATTGCTCACAGCTGTTGCATGAGCTCTCTGTTCATGTCGAGGTTGAAGTCTCGTTATGGCTGGTGCCATGGATCTGTCTCTCACCCAGTAGGGCGAACTGAGACCCCCCTGGAGAAGAAACCCGGGCTCCAAAAAATATGTGATCAGTGCTTGGGCCCCGCCAGCAGGCGAGGGGATCCCAAGACAGGAGCTGGGCATGGAGGCCACGGGGGCATAGGCTACCAAGGAGACAAAACTGAACCTCACGTCACCCTGCTTGGCCCCGGAGGATGGTTGGTTAGCCAGAGACGGGTAAGATTCCTCAAGGAAGGAACAACCTAAGACAGGCACAGTCGCAGAGGGGCCATCAGGAGAGAATTTGGGGATCAACAGAGGTGGGGCACAGACCCTCACCCCCCCAACATTGCAGGGGCCTGAATCCTAGCCCCTTCTGAGGGAGGTCTCCTGCCCCCATGGCTGCTTCATGCTTCCCATGCCCAGCTCAGATCAGGACCCAGGTGCCCAACAGAGACTTGGCCAACAGCAGCTGCCCTCTCACTCCAACAAGAATTGTTTGAGTTGGCTTGTACCCATGTTGTGGGGAAGTGAGTTTATGATATCTAAATCCAGCCTACCACCAGGAATGCTCAGGACCTACTCAAGAAGGCAAATAATCCCTTCCACCAATATTTACAGGGTAAAACAGGATTATTGTTAGAGTAATAAATTTGACAGTAAAATAGTAGTCAAGTTTTCAGGCAAATTTAAATTGGCCAGTTGAAACAAGTGAATATTCTAGAAAAAATAATTGTACTGGACAAAAAGGTGTTCCTAAAGTGTCAACTAAAATTTTTATTGGTACTTCATCTCACGATAAAATTGTGCACCATGTAATGAACCTAAAACAGTAATATTATAGTACAAAAAAATTAAAATTTAAAAGCGATCAAGACTACATTATAAAATTTTCAAAAGCCTCCTAACATTTAAATCAAAAAAGGAGGGGATAGTAGAGGAATATCATGTAAGGAAAAATATCCTGTAAGTAAATTACATCTAGAAAATTAATACTTATAAAATTAATTGTAAGGCTAAAAGCAAGACACCCATGAAAAACACACAAGGTGATAAAACAAGCCAGAGAAAAATCATTTGGGCAAAAATTGAAAAAGGATCCCCAGTCAAATTTATAGAAAATATTCCTTTATTAACTTTTGGTCAAGAATATGTTTGTATATTTTCAGAAAACAACTCTGAGACCATGTGGATTCTAGCAAGAGAAGAATCGACAGGACTACTCCAGCCATGAAGACAGAAGAGAAGCAGTCCAGAGACAGAAGATGCTGATGTGGCCTTCCCATACTAGCAGTTAGCAGCTGTGCATCACTGCAGATTGCCCAGGACCAAACCAGACAGAGTCGGACCTGCATTACCACCATTTGTCCACCATCCAGAACTGAAATGTCAGTGCTGACATGTACACATAAGGAACTGTTGGACATTGAAATTGGGTCTCAAAAGAACTGTTGGCCCAGAAAGAAACTCACTACAGACTGATTCATTTGCCTGTCAGCATAACCATTATTGCTTCTCTCATTTTCGGTTCTTATAAGTGTATTTCTAATAGCACATGATCTCACTCATCTAGGGGAAATAATGAACAACATAGACTGATGAACAAGAACAGACCCAGAAACAAGGAGGCATGGATCAGACTGCTGGGCCTCGGGGGGAGGGTAGGTAAGGGTGGGGATAAAGGGAGAGATCAACCAAAGGACTTGTGTGCAGACATATGAGCCCATCCAGCGGTTAAGGACAACAGGGGGGTGGGGGCATGTGTGGGGAGGGGGGTGGGATGGAAATGGGGGGACGAGGACAAATATGTGATACCTTAATCAATAAAAAAATTAAAAAATAATAATAAAATAAATAAAAATAAAATAAAAATAAAAAACAAGAGGACAGCTTAAGGGATCTGTAGGACAACATGAAACATAACAATATTTGCATCAAAGGAGTACCAGAATGTGAAAAAAAGTCAGCAAGGTATAGAGAACTATTTGAAGAAATAATGGCAAAAAAATTCCCAAACCTGGGAAAGGAAAAAGTCACACAAGTTCAGGAGGGACAGAGAGTTACAAGCCATGAGAACACAAAGACCCCACACCCAGACCCATTATAATTACAATGCCAAAAATTAAAGACAAAGAAAGAATCTTAAAGGCAATAAGAGAAAAGAAATTTGTTACCTACAAATGAGCTCCCATATGGCTGTCAGCTGATTTTTCATCAGAAACTCAACAAACCAGAAGGAAATGGCATGAAGTATTAAAGGCAATGAAAACCCAGCATTTAAAACCAAGACTATTATATTCAGCAAGGATATCATTCAAAATAGATGGTGAAATAAGGAGCTTCTCAGACCAAAAAAGGCTAGAGGAGTTTATAACTCTAAATCAGAATTGCAAGAAATGCTAAAGGGACTGCTGTAATAATAAGAAGAAATAGAGAGAAAAATGTAGGCATAAAGAATTAAAATGGTAATAAATAAGTATCTATCAATATTAACCTTAAATGTAAATGGATTAAATGTTTCTATAGAAAGACATAGGGCAGCTGAATGGATATGAAAACATAAACCAAATATATGCTCTCAACAATAGACCTACCTCAGAATAAAAGACTCACACAGGATGAGAGTGAAAGGATGGAAAAAAATGATCCATGCAAATGGCTAAGAAAATAAATCTTGGGTATAGGAATACTAATATCTGACAAAATAGACTTCAAAATGAAGGCCATCACAAGAGACAGTAAAGGACACTAATAATACTAAAGGGATCAATCCAACAAGTAGATATAACCCTGGTAAACATATATGCACCCACTATAGGGATACACACACACACACACACACACACACACACTTCTGGAGGAATTTTAGGGAGAGATCAACATCAATACAGTCATAGTAGAGGACTTTAACACCCCACTCATTTCACTGGACGGATCTTCCAAACAAAAATATTAACACTAGTGACTAAAGGAAACACTGGATCAGATGGATTTAATTTAAATTCATAGAACATTTATCTCCAAAGTTACAGAAGATACAAGCTTCTCAGATCATGATGATATGAAATTAGAAATCAACTATAGTAAAAACCCTCAACAACATTCAAACACATGGAGGCTAAATAGCATGTTATTAAACAACTAGAGGCCTGGGGCACAAAACTTGTTCATGGGGGTGGGGGGGTGCTGTGTCCCACAGCCCAACCTATACCCTCTTCAATCTGGGACCCCTCAAGGGATGTCCGACTGCCCGTTTAGGCCTGATCCCACTGGGCAGTCAGATATCCCTCTCACAATCCAGGACCGCTGGCTCCCAACTGGTCGCCTGCCTGCCTTCCTTATTGCCCCTAACCGCTTCTACCTTCCAGCCTGATCATCCCCTAACCACTACCCTGCCAGCCTGATTGATGCCTAATTGCTCCCATGACAACCCAATTTCCCCAACTGCCTTCCCCTGCCAGCCCGGTTGCTCCTAATTGTCCTCCCATGCAACTTGGTTGCCCCCAACTGTCCTCTGCTGCAGGCCTGGTCACCCCCAACTTACCTCCCTTTCAGGCCTGGTCCCTCCCAACTGCCCTCCCCTGCTGGCCTGATCACCCACAACTGACCTCCCCTGCCGGCCATCTTGTGGCAGCCTTCTTGTGTCCACATGGGGGCGGCCATCTTTGACCACATGGGGCGGCCATCTTGTGTGTTGGAGTGATGGTCAATTTGCATATTACCTCTTTATTATATAGGATGAATGGGTTACCAATGAGATTGAGAAAGAAATAAATAACTTCCTGGAAAAAAATGAAAATGAACCTACAACAACCAAAAATCTATGGGACACAGAAAAAGCAGTTCTGAGAGGGAAGTTCATAGAACTACAGGCCTACCTCCAAAACAAGAAAAATTATTACTAAACTATCTAACATTACAACTTAAATAATTAGAAAAACAGCAAGAAAAGCTCATTGTAAGTAGAAGGAAGTAAATAAAGATCAGAAAAGAAATAAATGACATAGAAACTAAAAAAAAAAAAAAATGACACAAAAGATCAATGAAACCAAAAGTGTAATAAAAGAGAGGGACCAAACCTCAACATACCAAAGTCCATATGACAAACCCACAGCCAATGTCATATTCAATGGGTAAAAACTAAACCCATTTCCCCTAAGAACAGGAACAAGACAGGTATGTCTGCTTTACCCATCTTATTCAACATAGTACAGAAAGTCTTAGTCACAGCAATCAGACAATAAGAAAATATAAAAGGCATCCAAATTGGAAAGTAAGAGTAAAACTGTCATTATTCACAGATGACATGAAATTGTTTATAGACAATCTTAAAGACTCCCTCAAAAAACTTGTAGATTTAATAAAAGAATTATTCAATGTAGCAGGATAAAAAATTAGCACCCAGAAATCAAAAGCATTTTTATACACCAATAATGAATTCTCAGAAAGTCAAACTGAAAGAACAATCACATTTACCATTGCAACAAAAAAAATTAAGATACCTATCAATAAACTTAACTAAGGAGTTAAAAGACCAGTACTCAGAAAATTACATGACATTGAAAAAAGAGATAAAGATATACACAAGTAGAAGAATGCATTGTGTTCATGGACTGATAGAATTAACATCATTAAAATATCCATATTACCCAAAGCAATCTACAGATTCAATGCACCCCCCATTAAAAAACCAACAGCATATTTCACAGATATAGAATAAGTTTTCCAAATATTCATATGGAACAAAATAGACACTGAATAGTCACAGAAATAGTAAGAAATAAGAACAAAGTTGGAGGTATCATGATACCAGATAACAAGTCATACTACAAAACCACTATAATCAAAACAGCCCAGTATTGGTACAAGAACAGGCATTTCGATCAATGGAACAGAACAGAGACCCCAGATATCAACACAAGCCATTATGTGGCATTGATATTTGACAAAGGATGCAAGAGCATACAATGGGCTAAAGACAGTCTCATCCATAAATGGAATTAGGAAAATTGTACAGATACATGAAAAAAATTAAACTAGACCACTAACCTACACCATACACAAGCATAAACTCAAAATGGACAAAATATTTAAGTGTAAACCATGAAACAATAAAAATCATAGAAGAATCCATAGGCAGCTAAATATCAGACATCTCTTGTAGCATTATCTTTGCAATACCTCTCCTAGTTTAGGGGAAATAAAATAAAGAACAAATGTGACTGCATCAAACTAAAAAGCATCTTCACAGCTAAAGAAATCATCAACAAAATGAAAAGGAAGCTCAATGTATGAGAAAACATATTTTCCAATGGTGCATTTGATAAAGTGTCAATATCCAAAATATATAAGGAGCTCATACAACTTAACAAAAGGAAGACAAACAATCCAATTAAACAATGGGCAAAAGACCTAAACAGACACTTCTATAAATTGGACATACAGATGGCCAAGAGACATATGAAAACATGCACAGTCACCAGTTGTCAGAGTTGCAAATGAAAAAAATAATGACATTTACTACAAAAGCCCACCCCACAAGACTGGAAGTCATAGCACATGGGTCTAATACATAGATACAAATATAAAGAGACAACTTAAATGGGGAGACAAGGAAGCAGCCCCAAATTAAAGAAAAGGGGGTATTTCCAGAAAAAAATACTACAGGAGATGGAGGCAAGCAAGTTATCAGACATAGATTTCAGAGTAATTGTTATATAAATGCTGAAGGAGTAAGAATTACAAGAAACTGAATGGGAACCTCCAGGAACTTAGTAAAAGCTAAATCAGCAGTAAAAAAAGATATAGATATCCTATATGATAAACTAGAGGCCCAGTGCATGATTAAATCATGCACGTGTAGGGTCCCCTAGGCCTATCCTGCCATCCAGGCCATATCCACTGCCCCACAAAGCCTAACACGCTCCACAGACACTGCTAGCAGCCTGCTCCCCACTTTTGATGGCAGGGAGTCTGCTGGTGCTGGAGCAGACACACAGCTCCCCGCTTTAGATTGCGGGGGAGCTGGCTGTCTGTCCGCTGGTGCACCAGGCCCTTCAAAAGCCTCCGGTTCGGCGGAGGCTTTTGAAAGTCCTGGTGCCGGAGCAGATAGACAGCCAGCTCCCCTGCTTTGGCTCCCGCTTTTGATGGTCCGCAGCAGGACATGAACTTGCTGCCCCAGAGGCCCCTTCTGTGCCGCAGCACAGCCATGGCGCAGACACTGAGCTCACGCCGCTGCTGGCGACACGAGCTCAGCGTCCTGCCGGCCCAATCGGCCAACCCGGCCACCCCGAGTCCCACCCCCTGCGCCTCCCCCTGGCCCAATCGTGGGCATAGCAGAATGATGGTAATTTACATATTACCCTTTTATTATGTAGGATGGCTAATATACAAATCGACCGAACAGTAGAATGACTGGTTGCTATGACACGTACTGACCACCAGGGGGCAGATGCTCAATGAAGGAGCTGTCCCTTGGTGGTCAGTGCGCTTCCACAGGGGGTGTGCTGCTCAGCCAGAGGCCGGGCTCATGGCTGGTTAGCACAGCAGCAGTGGTGGGGGGCTCTCCCGCTTCCGAGGCAGCACTAAGGATGTCTGACTGGTGGCTTAGGCCCGCTCCCTATGGGCTCCCAGACTGTGAGAGGGTGAAGTCCGGGCTGAGGGACCCCCCCTCC
This sequence comes from Eptesicus fuscus, assembly GCF_027574615.1. NCBI lineage: Eukaryota > Metazoa > Chordata > Mammalia > Chiroptera > Vespertilionidae > Eptesicus > Eptesicus fuscus. The sequence continues at coordinate 31,746,267 of NC_072473.1, forward strand.
AAGTGCACAAATTTTGTGCACCAGGCCTCTAGTTATGATTAAGAGCCAGGCAGAAATGAAGAATACTATATCTGACATCAAGAACATGCTACAATGAATTAAAAGCAGGCTCAATGAGGCAGAGGACTGAAGAAAGGAATTAGAAGATAAGGTAGAAAAAACCCACTAAATTAGAGCATTAAAAATGAAAGTCTTAAAAAGCATGAGAACAGTTTAAGGGAACTTTGGGACAACATAAAATGAAAAAAAAAACATTCGCATTATAGGGTTGACATAGGGAGAAGAAAGTGAGCAATCGATAGACAACGTGCTAGAAAAAATCGTGACAGAAAAATTCCCTAAGCTGGTGAAGGAAAAAAAAGCCTTACAAGATCAGGAAGCACAAAAGGTACACATCAAGAAGGATCCAAAGAGACCCACTCCAAAACACATCATAGTTCAAATAGCAAGTGTTAAGGACAAAGGGAGAATCATAATTGCTACAGGAGATTGACCTATGGGGGAGCTCCCATAAGATGATGTCAGATGATTTCTCAACAGAAACCCTACAGGAAATGGCATAAAGTATTCAAAATAATGAAAAGCAAGGATCTGAATCCAAGAATACCATTAAGGCTATCATTCAAAATAAATAGTGAAATAAAGAGCTTCCCAGGCAAAAAACAAAAACAAAAAAACAAACAAAAAACAAAACAAAACAAAACAAAAAAAACGAGGGAGGGGGGATAAAGGAGTTTATGACCACAAAATCACCATTGCAATAAATGTTAAAGGGACAGCTGTAAAATATGTAAAATAAATAAGTACTTATCAATAATAATCTTAAATGTAAATAGATTAAATGTTCCAATCAAAAGGGTTGCTGATTGGATAAGAAAACATGACCCACATATATGGTGTCTATAGGAGACCCACCCCAGAACAAAGGACTCACACAAGATGAAAGTGAATGGATGAAAAACATTTTCCAAGCAAATGGAAAAGAAAAAAAAAAAAAAAACAGGTGTAGCAATACTTTTATCTGACAAAATAGATTTAAAAATGAAGGCCACAACAAGAGACAAAAAGGGCCATTATATAATACTAAAGATATAGATCCAACAAGAGCATATACCTTATTAAACATTTATGCATCTAATATAGAAGTATCTAAATATATTAAAAAGCTCTTGGAGGAATTTAAGGGAGAGATTAACAGAAATACAGTCATAGTAGGGAATTTTATGACCTCATTGACTTCACTAGATAGACCTTCCAGACAAAATATCAACAAGGAAACAGAGACCTTAAATAGCACACTAGATCAGATGGATTTAGCTTACATTTACAGAACATTTCACCCCAAAGCTGCAGTATATACATTCTGTTCAAGTGCACATAGAATATTATCAAAGATAGACCACATGTTAGGACACAAAATAAGTCTCTCAAGTTCAAGAGGATTAAAGTCATATCAAGCATCTTTATGAATCACAATTGCACAAAACTAGAAATAAACCACAGAAAACACTCAAAAAAATTCAAACACAAGGAGGCTAAATAATATTTTATTAAATAATGAATGGGTTGCTAATAAAATCAAGAAGGAAATAAAAAACTTCCTGCAAACAAATGAAAAGGAACACACAATGACCAAATAGCAATTGGACACAGGAAAAGCAGTTCTGAGAGGGAAATTCATAGCATTACAGGTGTAACTCAAGAATAAAGAAAAAGTTCTAAGAATAACTACAACTAAAAGAACTAGAAAGAGAACAATAAGAAAAGCCTAGAGTAAGTGGAAGGAAGGAAATAATAAAGGTCAGGTGGAAATAAATGACATAGAGACTAAAAAATAATACAAAAGATCAATGAATCCTACAGTTTATTCTTTGAAAAGATAAATAAGATTCATGAACTGTTAGCCAGACTCATCAAGAAACAAAGAAAGAGGACCCAAATAAATAAAATCAGAAACAAAAGTGGTGAAGTAACAAGTGACACTACAGAAACACAAAAAATGTGAGGAAATACTATGAACAACTATATGCCAAGAAGCTGGACAATGTGGATGAAAGGGACAAATAAGAAAAATACAATTTTCTAAAACTGAATTAGGAAGAATCAGAAAACCTGAGTAGGTCAATAGCAACTGATAAAATTGAAGCAGTGATAAAAAGAAACTCCCAGAAAAAAAAAAAAAAGAAAAGCCCTGTTCGAGGTGGCTTTACAGGTGAGTTTCACCAAACATTCAAAGAAGAATTAACACCTATTCTCCTGAAATTATTCCAAAATATCCAAAAGGACAAGGTCTTTTTATGAGGCTAGCATTATCCTATTTCCAATACCAGATAAAGACACTACAAAGAAAGATAATTACGGGTCAATATCCCTGATGAACATAGATGTGTTAAAGTTCTCAACAAAATATTAGCAAATTGGATCCAGCAATATATTAAAAAGATCATACACCATGACCAAGTGGGATTTATTCCAGGAATGCAAGACTGGTACAGTATTCACAAGTCAATAAATGTGATTTGCCAATTAACAAATTTTAAGATAAAAAACACATGATCATATCAATAGATGCAGGAAAAGCATTTGAGAAAAAAACAATACCCATTTTTTATAAAAACTCTCATCCAACTGGGAATAGAGGGATCATACCTCAACATAATAAAGGCCATTTATGACAAACCTGCAACCATCATCATATTCAATTGACAAAACTAAAACCATTTCCCCTAAGAACAGGAACAACACAGGGATGTCCGCTTTCACCATTCTTATGTAACACAATACTGGAAGTCTTGGCCACAGCAATTAGACAGGAAGAAAAGATAAAAGTCATCCAAATTGAAATGGAGGAAGTAGAACTGTCACTATTTGCAGATGACATGATAATGCACATAGAATAGCTATAGACTCCACCAAAAAAATGACTAGTTTGATAAATGAATTTGGCAATGTAGGCCAGTTTAAAATTCACACTCAGAAAGCGAAAGCATTTTTATACACCAGTAACGAACTCTCAGAAATAGAAAACAAAAAATAATCCCATTTACCATTGCAACAAAAAGATTAATATACTTAGGAATGAAAAACCGGAGATAATGTACTGAAAAACTACAGGACATTGAAAAAGAGATAGAAGGAGATATAAATGAGTGGAAGAATATACCGTGTTCATAGATTGGTAGAATTAACATCATTAAAATGGCCATGCTACCCAAAGTAATCTATAGATTCAATGCAATCCCTATTAAAATACCAATGACATATTTCACAGGTCTAGAACAAATATTACAAACATTTATATGGAACCCCAAAAGACCCTGAATAGCCTCAGCAATCTTGAGAAACAAGAAAAAAGTGGAGGGATCATAATACCAGATATCAAGTTATACTACAAAGACACTGTAATCAAAAGAGCATCATACTAGCACAACAGTCATATAGATAAATGGATCAGAATAGAGAACCCAGAAATTGACCCAGGTAATTATGTTCAATTATATTTGACAATGTAAGCTAGAGCATAAAATATAATTAAGGAAGTCTCTTTAATAAATGGTGTTGGGATAATTGGACAGATACATTCAAAAGAATGAAATTAGACCACTAACTTACACCATACACTAGAATAAATTCAAAATGGATAAAATACTTAAATGTAATTCCTGAAACCATAAAATTTGTAGAGGAAATAGAAGGCAGCATAATATCAGATATATCACATAGCAGAATTTTCACAGTTACATCTCCTAAGGCAAGAGAAACAAAGGAAAAAAATTAACAAATGGGACTATATCAAACTAAAAAGCTTATGCACAGCAAAAGATACCAGCATCAAATTGAAAAGGGAACCCACTATATGAGAGAACATTTTTGCCAATGATACATCTGATAAGAGATTAATCTCTAAAATATATAAAGTACTCATACAATTCAACCACAGGCAGAAAAATATCAGACATATGCCAAAGCAATGTCTGCACTGATACAGCGTCTAAGGCAATGGAAACTAAAGAGAAAATAAACAAATGGTACTACACCAAAATAAAAAGCTTCTGCACAGCAAAAGGAACCATTCAGAAAAATAAGAAAGCCCACTGCATGGGAGAACATATTTGCCAATGTTATCTCTGACAAGGGTTTAATCTCCAACATTTACAAGGAACTCATACAACTTAACAAAAGGAAGATAAACAACCCAATCATAAAATGGGCAACAGACATAAATTGATACTTTTGAAAGAGGACATAAGGAAGGCCAAGAGACATATGAAAACATGCTCAAAGTCACTAATCATCTGAGAGATGCAAATCAAAATGACAATGAGGTACCATCTCACACCTGTCAAAATGGCTATCATCAACAAATTAACAAAGGACAAATGCTGGTGAGGGTGGGGAGAAAAAGGAACCCTCATACACTGCTGGTGGGAATGCAGACTTGTGCAGCCACTGTGGAGAACAGTATGCAATTTCCCCAAAAAACTAAAAATGAAACTTCCATTTGACCCAGGGATCCCACTTCTAGGAATATATCCCAAGAAATTAGAAACACCAATTAGAAAGGTTATATGCACCCCTATGTTTATAGCAGCACAAATTACAATAGCTAAGATTTGGAAACAGCCTAAATGCCCATCAGCAGATGAGTGGATTAGAAAACTGTGGTACATCTACACAATGGAATATTATGCTGCTGTAAAAAGAAAGGAATTCTTACCATTTGCCACAGCATGGATGGAGCAGGAGAGCACTATGTTCAGTGAAATAAGTCAGTCAGAGAAAGATAAATATCACATGATCACACTAATTTGCAGATTATAACGAACAACATAAATTGATGAACAAAAAGAGATCCAGAGACAGAGAAGCATCAATCAGATGCTCAAACTCAGAGGGAAGGTAGGGGAGGGTGGGGTAAGGGGGAGAGATCAACCAAAGGACTTGTATGCATGCATATAAGCATAACCAATGGACAGATACACCAGGGGGGTGAGGGCATGAATGGGAGTGTGTGTGGGGGCAATGGGGGGATTAGGACACATATGTAATACCCTAATCAATAAAGAAGTTTAAAAAAATTGCCAGAGTACTTAAGTAAATACTTCTCTAAAGAAGACATAAAAAAAGGCCAAGTGACTTATGAAAAAATTCTCATCACTAATTATCAGAGATATGAAAATTAAAATGACAGTAAGGTACTAACTCACACCTGCCAGGATGGCTACCATTAATAAATCAACAAACAACAAATGCTGGCAAGGATGTGAAGGTAAAGGAACCCTAGTACACTGCTGGTAAGAATGTAGACTGGTACAACCACTATGGACAACAGTGTGGAATTTCCTAAAAAAATTTATAAATGGGGCTGCCATTAGACAAAGTAATACCATTTCTAGTAACATAGCATAAGAAGCCTGAAACACCAATCAGAAAGAATATATGCACCCCTATGTTTATAGCAGCACACTTTACAATAGCTAAGATATGGAAACAGCTCAAATGCCTATTAGTAAATTAATGTATTAAAAACTGGTATATTCATGCCAAAACTGGTTTGGCTCAGTGGATAGAGCATTGGTCTGCGGACTGAAGGGTCCCAGGATCGATTCCAGTCAAGGGCATATACATTGGTTGCGGGCACATCCCCAGTAGGAGGTGTGCAGGAGGCAGCTGATTGATGTTTCTTTCTCATTGATGTTTCTAGCTCTCTATCCCTCTCCCTTCCTCTCTGTAAAAAACCAGTAAAATATATTTTAAAAAAACTGGTATATTCACACAAATTAATATTATCTACACTAATAAAAGGGAAACATGCAAATTGACCATACCTCCATGACACCCATCAGCCAATCAAGAGTGACTATGCAAATTAACACAACAAAGATTGGTGGGTTAATTTGCATACACAGACAAGGAGCAGCCGGGCGGGGCGGGTTGCCTGCTATGAGGGAGAAGGCTGGGGGTGGAAGGAGCTACAGGAGCAGCTCTCTGGCCAGGAGCAAAGACTTGCAGGCTCCTGGGTGGCCAGGAGCAAAGACTTGCAAATGCTCCTGGACATCCAGGAGTGAAGCCAGGGGAAGGAAGGCCTATTCTTGCACAAATCTTCATGCAACGGACGTCTAGTCTAGCTATAAAAAGGAAGGGTATCTTCCTCTTTGAGACAGCATATGGGGAACTGGAGAGTATTATAGTAAGCAAAATAAACCAGTCAGAGAAAGACAAGTATCACATGATCTCATTTATATGTGGAATCTAATAAAAAATAATCTAAAGAACACAATAGATCCAAAGACATTGAAAGATACAACAGACTGATGTATTTCAGAAGGGTGGGGAGAGAATGGGAAGAGACTAAATAAAAAACTTATATGCATGCATGCATAGACCATGGGCAAACATAAGTGCAGGGAAGGCCTGTATATGGGGCCAGAGTGGGGTGATGGGGGTAATGGGGACATTTGTAATACTTTAAACAATAAAGGTGTGTATAGATAGATATAGATAGATATAGATATAGATATAGATATAGATATAGATATAGATATAGATATAGATATAGATAGATAGGTACAGATACATATAGATACATATAGATATAGATACCTATCTATATCTATCTATCTATATCTATCTATCTATATCTATATCTATCTATGTCTATCTACATCTATATATATCTTTAACTTCAAACTTGTTATAAAAGAAATTCATCAAAATAAATCAAAATAACACTATTGGTTAATCATGTATTATTTTACTTAAGAATGAATTTCCCTACATTTAATAAAAATGGACATTATATAATGATAGAGAAATTAATCAAATAATAAAATATAAGCCTTGTAAACATTTATACCCCAACCTTAGGGGCACTGAAATATATAAGCCAATCTTAGTGGATATAATGGGAGAAATATAGAGTAATACAATCATAGTAGGGGATTTTAACACTCTCCATTGTCATAAATGAACAGATCTTCCAAACAGAAAATCAACAAGAAATAACTGGCTTTAAAAAAGAAACTAGACCAGAGGAAATTGATATTTTCAGTACATTTTGCCCCAAAGATTTAGAAAATATATGCTGTTCAATTTTACATGTAACATTTTCCAGGATAGACCATATGTACAGACACACAAAAAAAGTGTTGATGTATTTTTCAAAGTGAGAATCATATAGAGCATCTTCTCCAACCACAGTGATATAGAACTACAAATGTATTACAAAAAATAAAATGAAAAATAAATAACTACATGAAGGCTAAATAAGACGTTACTTAATAATAAATGGTGTTTAACAATGTGATCAAGGATGATATCAAAAGATGTCTAGAGACAAACGAAAATTAAAAAATAAAAACCAAACAAAATCTTGTGTTCAGTGTAAGCAGACCTAAGAGTAAAATTCAGAGTACTACATGCCTATCTCAAGAAATAAGAAAAGCTCTCAAATACACAAGAAAATTTTCCTTCTAATCTACACTAATAAAAGATAAACATGCAAATAGACCATCACTCAGCTACGCCCACCAGCTAATCAGAGCGGTATAGACCTTGTCTATATAAAAAGAAATGAACAGCCAGTTTGAAAGGGAATTGCCATGGACTATAACAAAGAATATCCTTACATGATATTATTCTGCACTGTCATTAAAACTTTCCCCAATTTGGATCACCCCCAGTACTTATAATAGTTCCTCGCACCCTTGGGGATTAAAAAAAAATCATCTGTTTGGTGCTTGGAGACAAACTTAACACATCTCTTGATACTTTAGAATTACAACAGCATAATATACAATTATCCCAAGCAAACTTACAAACTAATTCTTTGAATATCTGGCAGCAATTTAAAAAGGACATGTAAGGATTTAATCCTTTTCATTGTGTAGAGGGTCTCCTGGGAAGGCACCTGACCATTCTATATTGGTCCCTCTTACCCTTTAGGCCAAGAGAGACCCTCTTCTCACAATTCAATTGCTCACAGCTGCTGCATAAGCTCTCTGTTCATGTCGAGGTTGAAGTCTCGTGATGACTGGTGCCATGGATCTGTCTCTCACCCAGTGGGGCAAACTGAGCCCTCCCTGGAGAAGAAACCCAGGTTCCACAAGATATGTGATCAGGGCTGGGGCCCCACCAGCAGGCGAGGGGATCCCAAGGCAGGTGCTGGGCATGGAGGCCACGGGGGCATAGGCTACCAAGGAGACAAAACTGAACCTCACGTCACCCTGTTTGGCCCCGGAGGATGGCTGGTTAGCCAGAGATGGGTAAGATTCCTCAAGGAAGGAACAAACTAAGACAGGCACAGTCGCAGAGGGGCCATCAGGAGAGAATTTGGGGATCAACAGAGGTGGGGCACAGACCCTCACTCCCTCAACATTGCAGGGGCCTGAACCCTAGCCCCTTCTGAGGGAGGTCTCCTGCCCCCATGGCTGCTTCGTGCTTCCCATGCTCAGCTTAGCTCAGGACCCAGGTGACCGACAGAGATTTGGCCTACAGCAGCTGCCCTCTCACTCCAAAAAGAATCGTTGGAGTTGTCTTGTACCCATGGTGTGGGGAAGTGGGTTTACAATATCTAAATCCAGCCTACTACCAGGAATGCTCAGGACCTACTCAAGAAGGCAAATAATCCCTTCCACTAATGTTTACAGGGTAAAATAAGATTGTTGTTAGAGTAATAAACTTGACAGTAAAATAGTAGTCAAGTTTTCAGGCAAATTTAAATTGGCTAGTGGAAACAAGCGAATATTCTAGAAAAATTAATTGTACTGGACAAAAAGGTGTTCCTAAAGTGTTAACTAAAATTTTTATTGGTACTTCATCTCATGATAAAATTGTGCATCATGTAATGAACCTAAAACAGTAATATTATAGCGCAAAAAATTAAAATTTAAAAGCTATCAAGACTACATTATAAAATTTTCAAAAGCTTCCTAACATTTAAATCAAAAAAGGAGGGGATAGTAGAAGAATATCATGTAAGGAAAAATATCCTGTAAGTAATTACATCTAGAAAATTAATACTTTAGAAAATTAATGGTAAGGCTAAAAACAAGACACCCATGAAAAAAACACAAGGTGTCAAAACAAGCCAGAGGAAAATCATTTGGGCAAAAAATGAAATAGGATCCCAAGTCAAATTTATAGAAAATATTCCTTTATTAACTTTTGGTCGAGAATATGTTTGTATATTTTCTGAAAACAACTCCGAGACCATGTGGATTCCAGCAACAGAGAGGATTCGACAGGACTACTCCAGCCATCAAGACAGAAGAGAAGCAGTCCAGAGACAGAAGACGCTGATGTGGCCTTCCCATACTAGCAGTTAGCAGCTGTGCATCACTGCAGGTTGCCTAGGACCAAACCAGAGAGAGTCGGACCTGCATTACCACCATTTGTCCACCATCCAGAACTGTAATGTCAGCGCTGACATGTACACATAAGGAACTGTTCGACATTGAAATTGGATCTCAAAAGAACTGTTGGCCCAGAAAGAAACTCACTACAGACTGATTCATTTGCCTGTCAGCATAACCATTATTGCTTGTCTCATTTTCGGTTCTTATAAGTGTATTTCTAATAGCACATGATCTCACTCATTTGGGGGAAATAATGAACAACATAGACTGATGAACAAGAACAGACCCAGAAACAAGGAGGCATGGATCAGAATGTCGGGCCTCAGAGGTAGGTAGGTGAGGGTGGGGGTAAAGGGGAGAGATCAACCAAAGGACTTGTGTGCAGGCATATGAGCCTAACCAGCAATTAAGGACAACAGGGGGGTGGGGGCATGTGTGTGTGGGGGTGTGGGATGGGAATGGAGGGATGAGGACAAATATGCGATACCTTAATCAATAAAGAAATTAAAAAAAAAGAAATAAGAAAAGCTCTCAAATAAACAAGAAAATCTTCCTTCTAATCTACACTAATAAAAGAGAAACATGCAAATAGACCATCACTCCACTATGCCCACCAGCCAATCAGAGCAAGTATGCAAATTAACCCAACTAAGATGGCGGCCGCCACGGAGTTGGATCATGCAGGAGGCTTGTGTTGCCCCTGGCGATGGAGGAAGCCAAGGTTACTGGCCGTCCCTGACCTCCACTCAAGGCTACAAAGTTTCAATTATAGAAGATAAATAAATCCCAACAAATATGGCAGTGGCCATGGAGCTAGAGAGAGCCAGAGGCTTGGGTTGCCCCCAGCAATGGAGGAAGCCAAGCTTCCCGCCTGCCCTGGCCTGCCCTGGCCTCTGATCTAGGCTACAAAGTTTCAATTATCCTATCTAATAAAAGAGTAATATGTAAATTAACCATCAATCTGCTATACCCAAAGTCATGCCCCCGAGCCAATCAGGAGCCAGTATGCAAATTAACCTAACCAAGATGGTTGCAGCCATGGAGAGAGAGCAGGAGGCTTGGGTTTCATCGGTAATGGAGGAAGCCAAGCTTTCCACACACCCTGGCTGGCCCAGGTCTCCACTCAAGGCTACAAAGTTTCAATTATAGAAGATAAATAAATCCCAGATACCAGGGCCTCTGCTTGGGTTGCTGGGGGCGTGGCCAGCCTACAAACCATCACAAGCCCCTCACCCAGGCTGCCCCACACCCCAAGGGAACCCCCACCCTGATCCAGGACACCCTTCAGGGCAAACCAACTAGCCCCTACCTGTGCAGCAGGCCTCTATCCTATCTAATAAAAGAGTAATATGAAAATTGACCATCACTCCAGCACGCAAGATTGCTGCCTTCATGTGGTCAAAGATGGCTGCCCCCCTGTGGACATAAGATGGCCTACAGGGGAGAACAGTTGGGGGGACCAGGCCTGAGGGGAGGGTAGTTAGGGGTGACCAGGCCTGCAGGGGAGGGAAGTTAGGGGAAAACAGGCTGGCAGGGGTGCAGTTAGGCATCAATCAGGTTAGCAGGGCAGTGATGAGGGGGTGATCAGGCTGGCAGGCAGAAGCAGTTAGAGTCAATCAGGAAGGCAGGTAGGCAAGCAGTTTGGAACCAGCTGTCCTGGATTGTGAGAGGGATGTCTGACTGCCCATTTAGGCCCGATCCTACTGGGATTGGGCCTAAACGGGTAGTCGGACATCCCTTGAGGGGTCCCAGATTGGAGAGGGTGCAGGCTAGGCTGAGAAATACACACCCTCATGCATGAATTTCATGCACCGGGCCTCTAGTAGAAGATAAATAAATCCCAGATATCTGCTTCTAGCCAGCACTGGCCTATGCTTGGGTTGCCAGGGGGTGTGGCCAGCCTGCAAGCCACCACAGGCCCCTTGCCCTGGCCTCCCCACGCCCTAAGGGAACCCCCACCCTGATCCAGGACACCATTCAGGGCAAACCAGCTGGCCCCCACCCATGCACCAGGCCTCTATCCTATCTAATAAAAGAGTAATATGCAAATTGACTGTCACTCCAACACACAAGATGGCTAACCCCATGTGGTCAAAGATGGTTGCCCCATGTGAACACAAGATGGCTGCCACAAGATGGCCAGTAGGGGAGGGCAGTTGAGAGGGACCATACCTGCAAGGGAGGGCAGTTGGGGGTGATCAAGCCTGCAGGGGAGGTCAGTTAGGGGTGACCAGGCCTGCAAATTAGGGAAGTTGGGGGCGACCGGGCCTACAGGGAAGGGCAGTTTTGGGGGACCCAGGCCTGCATGGGAGAGCAGTTGGGGGGACCAGGCCTGCAGGGAAGGGCAGTTGGGGGTGGCTGGCAGGGGAGAGCAGTTGGGGGGGACCAGGCTGGCAAGGGAGGGCAGTTAGGGCCAATCAGGTTGGCAGGGGAGCAGTTAGGCATCAATTAGGCCAGCAGGGGAGTGGTTAGGTGGTGATCAGGCTGGCAGGAAGAAGCGGTTAGGGGCAATCAGTAAGGCAGGCAGGCGAGCAGTTGAGAACCAGCAGTCCTGGATTGGGAGAGGGATGTCTGATTGCCCGTTTAGTTCCGATCCTACCGAGATCAGGCCTAAATGGGCAGTCGGACATCCCTTGAGAGGTCCCAGATTGGAGAGGGTGCAGGCTGGGCTGGGGAACACACAACCCCTGTGCACGAATTTTGTGCACCAGGCCTCTAGTGAAACTATAAAGGAAGAACAAAACACACACACACACACACACACACACACACACACACACACATACACACACACACAATGCCCAAAGTGAGTAGTAGTAAGTAAATAAGAAAACTTAGAAGATAAATAAATTACTAAATAACAAAATAAATAAAATTGTCTAAAATAAATATGGAAAAATCAATAAAACCAAGAGCTGTTTCTTTAAAAAGATAAATAAGATTGATAAACCTTTAAACAAACTCATCAAAAAAAATGAGAAAGGATCTAAATAAATAAAATTAGAAATTAAAGAGGAGAGGTGGCAACTGAGGACACAGAAATAAAATGATTATTAGAAAATATTATGAACAACTATATGCTAAGAAATTGGACAATCTGGAAAAAATGGATGAATTCCTAGAAATGTATAATTTTCCAAAACTTAATATAAAAGAAATAAAAAATCTGAATGCAAAAACAAAAAAAAAAATCAAAGCAGTAATAAAAATACTTTCAACAATCAACATTTCTGGACCATATAGTTTCATAGGTAAATTTTGCCAAATGTTCAAAGCAAAAACTAACACCTATTTCTTTCAAGTTATTCCAAAAAATTCAAGAAAATGTGAGACACTTAAGCTCATTTTACTAGGCCAACAGTATCCTACATCCAAAGCCAGACAAAGACACTACAAAGAAAATTATAGGCCAATAATTGTTACGAACACAGATTCAAACTTCTTTAAAAAAGGTATTTGCGATATGCGGAGAAAGAGACAAAATGGTGGTGGAATAGATGGACGTGTCCCGAGCCGTGTCCCTGAGCAGATAGAATGAGCAGCTGAAACAAATTTCCCACCCCAAATTGGCCAAGGAGACTCAGCTGGTGAGACAATTTGTAGCCGGGAATGGTAAAGGACCCCTGGAGAAAGCCCAGGGGGTGTGGCCAGCCTGCAAACAGGGCACTGCAACCACGTGAGCAGCAGACATGTGAGCAGCCTGCTCCAGTCCAAGGAGCAGCAGCCCTGTGAGCAGAATGCCCAAGGCCAAAGAGCAGAAGCCTCACGTGGCCTGCCCCTGTCCAAGGAGCAGCAGCTGTGTGAGTGGCCCACTCCTCCGTCCGAGGAGCAGCAACCACGCAAACAACGCGCCCCTATCTGAGAAGCAGCAGCCGCACAAGCAGCCCGCCAACCACTAAGGAGCAGCAGCCCTGCACAGCCCGCCACTGTCCAAGGAGCAGCAGCTGCACGCAGCCTGCACCCATATGAGTGTGTAATAAGGGTCATACAGTTCATTAACTGAGGAGCAGCAGTTGTGTGAGCAGCCTACCCTGTCCAAGGAGCAGCAGCCGCACAAGCAGCCTGCCCCACCCAAGAAGCAGCAGTTGTGTGAGAATCCCACCCCTGTCTGAAGAATAGCAGCTCCACGAACAGCCAGCCTTTATTTGAGGAGCAACAACCGCCCGAGCAACCCGCCCTGGTCAGAGGAGCAGCAGCCACATGAGCAGCCCACCTACGTCTGAGGAGCTGCAGCCCTGCTCAGTCCTCAGTGGTCCAAGGAGCAGTAGCCACACACAGCCTGCACCCGTCAGATGAGCAGCAGCCGGATGAGCGGCCTGCCCCCATCTGAGGAGCAGCAGCCAAATGTGCAGCTCACACCCGTTGGAGGAGCAGCAGCCACAAAAGCAGCCCATTCCCCATCTTAAGAGCAGCAGCTGTGCGAGCAGCCCATACACCATTTGAGGACCAGCAGCCGCATGAGCAGCTCACCCCCGTACAAGGAGCAGCAACCCTACGAGCAACCTGCCCTTGTTCAAGAAGCAGCAGCCTTATGAGAAGCACCCCCCATCTGAGAAACAGCAACAACATTCAGCCAGCCCCCTACCCTCACTGGAGGAGTAGCAGCCGCATGCAGCTGGCCCCCATCTGAGGATGAGCAGCCTCGTGATCAGCCCACCCCTGACCAAGCAACAGCAGCTGTGTGAGCAGCCTCCCCCCACCAACCAGAGTAGCCACCACTGCTGTGAACAGCACCCATCAGAGAAGCCAATGCCAACTGAGGAGCAGCCACTACCATGACCGCCCGACAAGCAACCACAGCTGGAGGAGCCACTGCCACCCAAGGAGCAATCCCTGCATGATTCAATATCTAGATCAGTTAGTGAGATAAAAAATGGATAGACAGAGAAACCCCCAAAGGAAAGAAAAGGAGGAATCACCAGAGAAGCAAATAAGTGAAACAGAGACATGCTATACGTCAGAAAAAGAATTCAGAATAAGGGTCATACAGTTCATTAACCTGATGGATGAAAAATGAACAACTTATGTAAGAATCAAGAAGAAATAAAGAGTGATATAGCTGCAATAAAAAACAACATGGGCAGTTTCAACAGTAGATTAGGAGAAGCAGAGGACCGAATTAGCGAATTACAAGACAGGGAAGCAAAACACACCCAAACTGAATTGAAATTGGAGAAAAAAATTAAAAGACAGTAGGAGAGACTTAGGTAGCTATGTGACAACATGAAACGAAACAAAATATTGATAATGGTGGTGCCAGAACAACAAGAGGAACAAGGGTTAAAAAACCTTTTTGAAGAAATAATGTCAGAAAACTTCCCTGATGTGGGGAAGAAAAAAGTCACATAAGCACAGAGAGTCCCAAAATATATGAACCCAAAAAGACCCACACCAAGGCAAATCAAAATTATGATGGCAAATGTAGAGGACAAAGGGAGAATCTTAAAGGCTGCAAAAGAGAGACAGAAAGTTACATACAAGGGATCTCCCATTAGATTATCAAATGATTTCTCAACAGAAACATATCAGGCCAAAAAGGAATGGAAGGAAATTTACAAATAGATGCAAAGCAAGGGACTGAGTCCGAGAATAATCTATCCAGCAAGGCTATCATTCAAAATTGTAGGGGAAATAAGGAGCTTCACTGACAAAACAAAAAACAAGGCTAAGGTAGTTTATCACTACCAAGCCAGCAATTCAGAAAATGCTAAAGGGACTGGTGTAAAAAGAAGAAATAAAAAGGGAAGAAGGAACACAGGCACAAAAAAGAAAAATGACTACAAACAAGTACCTTTCAACAATAACTTTAAACATAAATGGACTAAGTGCTCCAATAAAAAGACATCAAGTGAGTGAATGGTTGAAAAAACATGAACCATATAAATGCTTTCTACAAAAGACCCACCTCAGAACAAGGCACTCACACAGACTGAAAGTGAAGGAATGAAAAAATATCTTTCAGGTAAATGGAAATAAAAAACAAGCTGGGGTAGCAATACTTATATCTAACAAAAAAGCCGTCAATGTGATGGCCATAATAAGAGATAAGGAAAGCCAGTTCATAATACTAAAGGGATCGATACAACAGGAGGATATAACTTTGATAAACATATATGCACCCAATGCAGGAGCACACAAATACATAAAATAACTCTTGGAAGATATCAAGGGAGAGATCCACAACAATACTAACATAGTAGGAGACTTTAATACACCACTGAAATCACTGGATAAATCCTCTAGACAAAAATATCAGCAAAGAAACAGCAATCCTAAATGATTCACTAGATCAGATGTACTTAATTGATATCTTCAGAACATTTCACCCCAAAGCCACGGAATATACGTTCTTCTCAAGTGCAGATGGGACATTTTCAAAGATAGGCCACATATTGGGTCACAAGCAAAGTTTCCCCAAATTCAAGAAGATTGAAATCATATCAAGCATCTTCTCAGACCACAATGGCATAATATTAGAAATAAACTACAATAAAAACAATCCAAAAAATTCATACACTTGGAAGCTCAATAGCATGCTATTAAACAATGATTGGCTTACCAGTGAGATGAAAGAAGAAGTTAAAAACATCCTGGAAACCAATGCCAATAAAAAACACAACAATCTAAAATCTATGGGACACCATGAAAGCAGTCCTGAGAGGGAAGATTACAGCTCTACAGGCCTACCTCAAAAAACAAGAAAAATGGTAATAAATCATCTAACTCTACAGCTTAAAGAATTAGAAAGAGAGCAACAAAAAAATACCCAGAGTGAGCAGAAGGAAGGGGATAATAAAGATCAGAGCAGAAATAAATGACATAGAAACAAACAAACAAACAACCCCCCCCCAAAAAAAAAACCCAAAACAGAACAATACAAAAGATCAATGAAACCAAGAATTGGTTCTTTGAAAGGATAAAAAAGATTGATGAACTTCTAGCCAGGCTCACCAAGGAGCAAAGAGAGATAATCCAAATAAACAAAATCAGAAATGATAGAGGTAAAATAACAACAGACCCCACAGAAATATAACGGATTGTTTAAAAATATGATGAACAACTCTATTTCAACAAACTAGACAAAGAGGAGGAAATGGACATATTCCTAGAAAAATACAACCTTCCAAAACACAATCAGGAAGAATCTAAAAATCTCAATAGGCCAATAACTATGTAAGAAATTGAAGCAGTCATAAAAAATTTTCAGCAGACAATAGCCCAGGGCCAGAAGGCTTCACAGGGTAGTTTTACCAAACATTCAAGGAATAACTAAAACTTATTTTCCTAAGTCTAATCCAAAAATTTCCAAGAGGAAGGAACACTTCCAAACTCATTCTATGAAGCCATTATTACACTATTACCCAAAGCATATAAAGACAACACAATGAAACCGAATTACAGGCCAATATTCCTCATGAAAATAGATGCCAAAATCCTCAACAAAATTCTAGCAAATTGGATCTAGCCGTACATCATAAAGATCATACACCATGACCAAGTAGAATTTATCCTGGGGATGCAAGGATGGTACAATATCTGCAAATCAATAAATGTGATACATCACATAAACAAATTGAGAGATAAAAATCACATAGTCATTTCTATTGATGCAGAAAAAGCATTTGACAAAATCCAACACCCTGTCTTTATAAAAAAACTCTCAGCAAAATGGGAATAGAAGGATCATACCTCAACATAATAAAAGCCACATATGACAAACCCACAGCCAACATCATACTCAATTGGCAAAAACTAAAACCATTTTCCATAAGAACAGGAACAAGACAGGGATGCCCACTCTCACCACTCCTGTTCAACATAGTACTGGAAACACTAGCCATTGCAATCAGACAAGAAGAAGAAATAAAAGGCATCCAAATTGTAAAAGAAGAAGTAAAACTGTCTTTATTTGCAGATGACATGATACTGTACATAGAAAACCCTAAAGACTCCATCAAAAAATTATTAGACTTAATAAATGAATTCGGCAGTGTAGCAGGATATAAAATTAACGCCAAGAAATCTATTGCATTTCTATACACCAATAGTGAACATATAGAAAAAGAATAAAAAAGCAATTCCATTGACCATAGCACCAAAAAAAAATTAAGATACCTAGGAATAAACTTAACTAAAGAGGTAAAAGACCTATATGCAGAAAACTATAGGACACGAAAAAAAAAAGAAATAGAGGAAGACATAAACAGATTGAAGGACATACCATGATCATGGATTGGTGGAATCAACATAATTAAAATGTCCATACTACCCAAAGCAATCTATAGACTGAATGCAATCCCCATTAAAATACCAATGGCATACTTCACAGACCTGGAATGAACTTTCCAGAAAATTCATCTTGAATAAAAAAAGACCCCGAATAGCTACAGCAATCCTGAGAAAGAAGAACAAAGTAGGTGGGATCTCAATACCAGATATCAAGCTGTATTACAAAGCTACTGTTCTCAAAACAGCCTGGTACTGGCACAATAACAGACATACAGATCAATGGAATAGAATAGAGAACCCAAAAATCAACCCAAGCCACTATGCTCAATTAATATTTGACAAAGGAGGAATGAACATACAATGGAGTCAAGACAGTCTCTTCAATAAATGGTGTTGGCAAAATTGGACAGATGCATGCAAAAAAAAAAAAAAAGAAACTAGACCACCAAGTTACACCATACACAAAAATAAACTCAAAATGGATAAAGGACTTAAATATAAGATGGGAAACCATAAAAATACTAGAGGAATTCACAGGTAGTAAAATCTCAGACATATGCTGAAGCAATTTCTTCACCGATACTGCTCCTACGGCAATGGAAACTAAAGAGGAAATAAACAAATGGGACTACATCAAAGTGAAAAGCTTTTGCACAGCAAAAAAAACCCACAAAAAACAAAAAACAAACAAACAAAAAAATAAAACACCAAAAAAAAAAAACAACCAAACAAAACATTAAGAAAACAAGAAAGCCCACTGCATGGGAGAACATATTTGCCAATGTTATCTCCGATAAGTGTTTAATCTCCAACATTTACAAGGAACTCATACAACTTAACAAAAGGAAAATAAACAACCCAATCATAAATTGGGCAACAGACCTAAATAGACACTTTTCAAAAGAAGACATAAGGAAGGCCAAGAGACATATGAAAACATGCTCAAAGTCCCTAATCATCTGAGAGATGCAAATTAAAACAACAATGTGGTACCACCTCCTACCTCTAAGAATGTCTATCATCAACCAATCAACAAAAACAAGTGCTGGTGAGGATGTGGAGAAAAAGTAACCCTCATCAACTGCTGGTGGGAATGCAATCTGGTGCAGCCACTGTGGAGAACTGTATGGAGTTTCCTCAAAAATAAAATAAAAATGAAACTCCCATTTGACCCAGTGACCCCACTTCTAGGAATATACCACAAGAAACTAGAAACACCAATCAGAAAGGTTACATGCACCCTTATGTTTATAGTAGCACAATTCACCATAGCTAAGATTTAGAAACAGCCGAAGTGCCCAATAGCAGATGAGTGGATTTAAAAACTGTGGTATATCTACACAATGGAATACTACGCTGAGGTAAAAAAGAAGGAATTCTTACCATTTTTAACAGCATGGATGGATCAGGAGAGCATTATGTTATGTGAAATAAGCCAGGCAATGAAAGAGAAATACCACATGATCTCACTCATTTATGGAAAAAAAAGAACATTATAACCTGAAGAACAAATAGATAAAGAGGCAGTAAAGCATCTATCAGACTATCAAATTACAGTGGGAAGGCTGGGAAGTGTTGGGGAGGGGGGGAAAGAAATCAACTGATGGACTTGTATGCATGGATATAAGCCCAGCCAATGGACAGAAGACACTGGGGGAGGCGGGTGAGGGATTAGGGCATGCGACAGGGGGTAGGGTAGGCTGGCGGAAGGTCAATGGGGGGGGGAAAGGAGATATATGTACTACTATATGTAATATTTTAAACAATAAAAAATTAAAAAAAGAGTAAATCATGAAGTTCTAAAAATCTGAATAAACTTCTAACTAGTAGGGATATTGAGTCAATGATTTAAAAATCTGATAAATAAAATCCATGGACCTGATCAATTCACTTGTGTAACTCTACATTAACTGTGGCTAACACCATTTGTTATTCCCCAAACATTTAAAGAAGAACTAATGCTTGTAGTGTGGGTTTAAGAGAGTGTAGTAGGTAGATATTTAACCCACCTCCTTCCACAAACACATCAAAATCACATCTAAATATAGAGTAACCATCACTGAGAACCAACTGAAGACTAGTTGAACAGAATTTCTTTAAGTATATAAATTAGAAGCCACATTGAGATGGGTAAGAAGATCAGAAAGAAGATCAGAGACATGATTTGGTCATGTTGCATACCTACAGTGTGGTAATTCACAAGGAGAAGGATATCACTGCCATAGTGGTACTCCCTGGAGAGTGAGAGGTTGAGTCCCACACTTGGGTCCCCAGTCTGGGAGACAAGTGCCAGGAATGAGTCCCCATAACACCTGCCTCTGAAAACCAGCAGGGATTACATTTGAGAGAGTCAAATGGCTGAGAGAGACAAAGATGGCACACAAAATTACTAGCTCCAAGCTCCATTATGGAGACAGCAATTCAAGAAATGCATGGGTCATACTGGGATGGATTTAATTGATTAACATGAGAGCTGGTACTGGAGGGGCAGGTATCTATGGGAAGTCTCTCTGGTAACAGAAACATTCATAGATATAATTCTTTGTTTATAGTTTATTTGCCCTCCACCTAGCTATCCTGGTGCAGACACACACCAAATATATAACTATACATTAACTGTGGCTAACACCATTTGTTATTCCCCAGCTTTCACCAAATATTTTACCAGCCCAAACCAATTGGAGCCTCTTCGAAGTTTCTTCAGACCTGTCACACACAGCAGCTGGTCTCAGCTCACATCACACACAGCTTTTCTCATGTGGCCCAAGCCTGGCACAAGTGGTGACTATTCTTGACTCAAATCACAGCCTTTCCAAAACGGCCCCAAAGTTGGCACAAGCATCTGCTAGCCTCAACTAACTGTAGTTCCTACCAAGTGGCACCAATACCCAGCATAAGGAGTGGCTAGCCTTGGCTCACATTGTAGCATATCCTAAGAAGCCTCAAACCAGGCATAAGTGATAGCCAGTCTCAGTTGAATTGTAGATACTACCAAGCAACCATGAGCCTTGAAAAAGTAGTGGCCAGATTGGCTCACATGATAGATTCTCCCAAGTGGATGCAAGCATGGTACAAATGGTGGGTAGTTTCAGCTTGTCCCATATCTCTTTGCAAGAGGCCCCAAGTCCTGCACAAGAGGCAAGTAGCCTCAGAATGCACCAGAAAATAACCCAAGAAATCCCACAACTGACACCTGGAAGGCAGCCTCAGATGGTATTGGAGCCACTCCAAGTGGCTCATGTTCTGTGCAGCCAGCCCATGCACACCAGATTTTCCACAGTAGCCATGGCCTGACAATTGTCACCACTCACTGGCATGCCAGAAGAAACTGTGGCAAACTGAAATAGGAAGGCACATACAACCCACACAGAGAACACCCTGGAAAACCTGGCTCTGGTAAATAGAAGGATTGTAGCATTGTCACTACAGAACACTTTCTAGAAAAGGCCACTCTCCTAAGACTGGGAGACACAGAATATAACTAACAAATAAAAACAAACACACAGAGTTCCAAAATAAGAAGATAGAGGAATATGTTCCAAAAGAAAGAACTGCAAAAAACCTATTGGGGCGCGGGGGGGGGGGGGGGGGGGGGGGGAGAGAATGAAATGAAAACAAGCAATTAACCATACAAAGATTTCATAATAATGGTTATAAAGATCCTTAAACTTGGGATAAGAATAGATGAACTCAGGGAGAACTTCAACAGAAAGACGGAGAATATATAAGCGAATCAATCAGGTCTGAGGAATAAAATAACAAATGAAAAAATACACTAGAGCAGCCATCTCCAACTGGTGATCTGTGAGATCCGAAAGGTTGGTGACCACTGGTTTAAGGAAAATTTTGGAGCCACGGTCACCAACTGGTGGTCCGTGGACCACTGGTGGTCCATGAGGTCTGAAAGCTTGTTGACCGCTGCACTAGAGGGAATCAACAGCAGATTACATGATGCAGAAGAGTGAATCAGTAATCTGGAAGACACAGTGGTGGAAAATATCTAATCAGAATACCAAAAGAAAAATAAAGAGGATAATTTAAAGGACAACATTAAACATACCAATATTCACATCTTAGTGGTCCTAGAATGTGAACAGGGGAAAAAACAGAAAACCAATTTGAAGAAATAATGGCTAATATCTTCTGCAACCTGGTGAGAAAAAAAAAAGATATAAAAGTCCAGGAAGCAAAGAGAGTCCTAAACAAGTTGAACCCAAAGAAGTCCTCACTGAGACACATCATTAAAATGCCTAAATAAATAAATAAATAAATAAAGATAAAGAATCTTAAAAGCACCAAGAGAAAAAAAGTTAATTATGTACAAAGGAATTATCATATAATGATCAGGTGATTTGTTAGAGGAACTCTGCAGGTCAGAAAGAAATGGCATTATATATTTAAAATTATCAAAGGAAAATCTACAACCAAAAACACTGTATCCAGCAAGATTATCCTTCAGAACTGAAAAAGTGATAAAGAATTTCTCAGGCAAGCAAAAGCTACAGGAGTTCATCACTACTAAACTGGCACTACAACAAATGTTAAAGGAACCTCTTCAAGCAGAAAAGAAAAGACCAAAACTAAATTTAAGAAAATATGAGAGGAATGGTAGCATGAGAGGTCTCCTTGGTCTTTCCCCTTTCAGTTTCAATAATTTGAACAGCTATAACTCAACAAAGGATTCCCTACTCAACGTATAGCCATAGCTAAGAGATCTATGCATTAAAGTATCTAAATGTGGGCAAGTTGGAACAAATGGGAGAGGGAAGAAAAAGGAAGGCTCAGATTAGCCATGGACACAGGCTGGGCTGACAGCTAGGAGCTCACAGCATGGCTCAACCTAGAAAGGGGAGAAATTCCATTGCGGATTGCATTGCCTTCAGCTCTGAGGAGCAGAGAGATTTGGTGGGCATTCATACAAGAGTGAGCTGAATGAGCTTCGGCTGAACCCAGAGACTTTGGGCAATGACATAGCACTGCGATGCTGCTGCAGTTGTTGGTATGTCAGCATTTCAGACAGAGTAACAAAGCCATGGCGCCCTAACATCCTGTAGACTCCCACAACTCAGCTCCCTTCTCCCTAGGGGTCAAGTTATGTAGCATATTATCTGCAAACCCAAAAACTGGTACTATAGAATCATTATTTTCCATGAGCAAAAAGTGTGCACTATGACTGGTCCCTACAGGAGTCTGAGGTTGCCATTACTGGGAGGGAAAACCAAAGAAGATGGCCGGGTTCCACCATTCAATTCCATCCCTACATACCTGGCCTACAGTGACAGCAGCCAGAGACACTGCGGTGGTCAGCATTGGAATTTCACAGAGCTAAAAACAAACAAACAAACAAAACCCCTTGTGATTCAGCACCACCTACTGGAAAAAAATAGAAAGACCTCCTTGTATTAGTCTGCTACAGAACTGCCACTCACAAATTGATGCCTAAACAGAAGGAATCCATCAAATACAATGAATAAACAAGGTAGTGAGGCAGCTCAGAGAAAAATGAAAAATCTTCAGAAAGCAAAATAAAATACATTAATATCCTATATAAGAAAAGAGTAATATGCAAATTAACCATCACTCTGTGACAAATGGGCGGTGCCCATAGCCACAAGATGGCGGCGCCCAGTCCTCTCAGCCCCGCCGGAGTCCCCAGTCTCAGGGAGGGCTGCTGCTGAGAGCTGGCAGAGTAAGCAGCCTGGCGGAATGCTGCCCAGAGGCCCTCCTGACCCTTTATAAAAAACAAAAACAAATTCACTCCCCATGGCACGATCCTCTCCCAGTGGCAGCAGCCTGGACTGGGGTCTCATCCTGGGAGGGGTGTGCACCCCCACGGCACGATGTCCTTCCAGTGGCAGCAGCCTGGGGTCTCAACCACTGAGTCACACAAGCCAGGCAGATATGGAGGAATCTTAAATGTTTCTTTAAAAAAAAAAAAAAAAAAATATATATATATATATATATATATATATATATATCTATATATATATATATTTTTATTGATATTTTACAGAGAGGAAGGGAAAGGGATAGAGAGCTAGAAACATCTATGAGAGAGAAACATCGATCAGCTGCCTCCTGCACACTCCCCACTGGGTATGTGCCCCCAACCAAGGTACATGCCCTTGACCAGAATCGGACCTGGGACCCTTGAGTCTGCAGGGCGACGCTCCATCCACTGAGCCAAACCAGTTAGGGCAGTCCATTATGTTAAAGAAAAAACCCTATATAATAAAGAGGGAATATGCAGGGGAGGGCATTTGGGGGTGACCAGGTTGTCAGTGGATGGCAGTGGGGGACAATCAGGCTGGCAGGGGAGTGGTTGGGGGTGATCAGGCTGGCAGGTAGAAGTGGTTAGGGACAATCAGGTAGGCAGGCGAGCAGTTGGGAGCCAGTCCAGATTGTGAAAGGGATGTCCTATTCCACAGGCAGTTGGACATCCCCTGAGGGGTCCCAGATTGGAGAGGGTGCAAGTTGTGCTGAGAAACACCCCCCCCCAGTGCACAAATTTTGTGCACCGGGCCTCTAGAATGTAATATAAATGATAGATAATTCAAAATTGCAGTTCTGAAAATACTCAACAAGTTGCAAGACAATATAGACAAGTAATTTAATGTACTCAGGAGAAGAACTCAATAAAAAGAATGAACTAGCAACATAGGAAATAGAAATGACCAAAAGAGTAAAAAAAATAGTGATATTAAAGATAAAAACCTAGAAATAGCACCAACAGAAGAGAGATACTTGAGCATAAAAAAATAAAAGAACTCTACTACATCTATCTGACTCCATCAGAAAAAGAAATGAAAGAACAATAGGAATATAAGAAAACGAAGAGAGAGAAAGGAACAGAGAGTCTATTCAAACAAATAGTTGATGAGAACTTCCCAAACCTTGAATCAAAGAAGCAAATAGAACACATAGTCAGCTCAATCCAGAGACCTTCTCCAAGGCACATTGTATTAAAACAGTCTAAGAGTAGTAAGAAAGAAAGAATTCTCAAGGCAACCAAGGAAAAGAATAAAATAACCTATAAAAGAAAGGTCATTAAGTTTCCATGGGACTTCTCAGCAGAAATTCTACAAACCAGAAGAGAGTGGAACAAAATATTCAAACTACTAAAGGAGAGAAATGACCAGCCAAGAATAATTTACCCAGTAGTTATCTATTAAATATGAAGAAGAAGAAAAAAAACCTTTTACAGACATAAAGAAACTGAGGGAATTCATCACCAGAAGATCTCCATTGCAGTAAATACTCAAGGGGATTATACTATCTAAACAAAGAACAAAAGGTCACAAAACTATAAGGAAGTTCACGAACAAACTTACAGCATAAACAGGGTTAACTTGTGATAACAAATACACCAAAGGAGAGGGGTTAAATGTCTGAATTTGCAAAGGAGGATGGAAATCAGATGCATTTAAAAGAGAAAGGACTACTGGATATCTGAAACTTTCTTTTTCATAAACCTAATGGTAACCACACACACACACACACACACACACACACACACACACACTCACACACACATTGTGTTACATAGCTTTAAAAAAGTATACAGAGGAAAGAAGTATGGAATACCACCAAATAAAAATAATATATAGAAACACAAGGAAAGAAGCAATGGATACAGAGCTACCTGATAAGAAAATATAAAATGGCTATAAGAAATCCTCATATATCAATAATTACACTAAATGTAAATGGACTGAATTTACAATAAAGAAACACAGAGTAGTATATTGGATCAAAAAACAAAAGCCAACCATATGCTACTTTCAGAAGACACATCTAAGTGGAAAAGACAAAGTTACACTCAAAGTGAAAAGGTGAAAAATGAATCTTCAAGCAAATAACATTCACAGAAAATAAAGTGTAGCCATACTTAAACCTGACATAATAGATTTAAAGATAACAAGGGTAACAAAAGTCAAAGATGAACATTTTATAATAATAAAGGAGACACTAAATTGAGCAGACATAACATTTCTGAATATATATACATCCAATCAGGGAGCACTGAAATATATAAAGTAACTGCTAACAGAAGTAAAAAGAGAACATGACAAAACCTAATCACAGTTGGTGTACTTAATTCTATATTGACAGATCTAGATAGATCATCTAAACAGAAAATCAGAAAAAAAATTTCTGCCTTAAATGACACATTAAATGAAATGAACATAATTGACATATACTGAGCCTTCATTCCATAAAATAAGATTATATATTCTCCAGTGCACAAGGAACATTCTCAAGAATAGACCATATATTGGGTCACAAAATTAGCTTCAACAAATTCAAGAAGATTGAAATTATACTAAGAATACTCTTTGACCAGTTGTTTAACATGATAAATCAACTGCAAAAGTAAGTAAAGAAACCCACAAATATGCAGATATTAAATAATATACTATTAAAAAAAAAAACCACGACTGGGAAAAGAAGAAGCAAAAGGTGATAACCAAAAGATATATAGAGACAAATGATAATGGTATTATGACATATCAAATCTTCTGCAATACAATGAATGCAGTAATAATATCAAAGTTTATATCATTACAGATCTATCTCAGGAAATAAAAGAAATCACAAGTAAACAGCCTAACATTATATCTTAAAGAACTAGAAAAAGAAGAACAAAACAAACAAAAAAAAACCACCTCCAAAGTCAGTAGAATAAAGAAAATAATACATTTAGAGCAGAATTGAATGAAATAGAGAACAAAAAGACTGTGCAAAAATTTAATAAAACAAAGAGCTGGTTTTTTGAAAAGGTTAATAAAATTGACAAACCCCCAGCTGGACTCACTAAGGAAAAAAGAAAAAAGATTCATATAAACAAAATCAGAAATAAAAGAAGTTACCACCAATATCACAGATATATAAATTATCATAATAGAATACTATAAAAAATTACATGCCACCAAATTCAAAACCTAGAAGAAATGAATAAGTTCTTAGAAATATATAACGTTCCTAGACTGAATCATGAAGAATTGGAAAATCTAAATAGACCAATAAACAGTGAGGTAATTAAAACAAGCATAAAAAAAAACCTCCCCAAAAGTAAAATTCCAGAACTAGATGGCTTCACTAGTGAATTCTATCAAACATTCAAAGAAAAGATTTGATACCTATTCTCAAACTCTTCTAAAAATTGAAGAAGAGGTAATATTATGTAACCCATTTTATGAGGCCAAGATAACCCTGATCCCAAAACCTGGCAAGAATAAGATGCACACACACAAAATTCCAAACCAATATCTCTGATGAACACATACAAAAATCCTAAATAAAATACTACCAAATTGAAGACAAAAATACATTAAAAATAATATATCACAATTAACTGGGGTTCATTCCATAGGTACAAGGATGGTTCAACATATGGAAATCAATCAATGTAATATATTACATTAACAAAACAAAGGATAAACATTATATCGTTATATGAAAAGATGCAGAAAAAGCATTTCATAAGATACAACATCCATTTCCATTTATTAAAAAATTCAATAAAATGGGTATAAAAAATGTTCCTTAGTCTGTTACCTGGGTCCCGATCTGAGCTGGGCCAAGTCTCTGTCTGTCACCTGTGTCCTGATCTGAGCTGGGCGTGGGAAGCAAAGCAGCCATGGGGGCAGGAGACCTCCCTCAGAAGGGGTGAGGGTTCAGGCCCTTGCAAGGTTGGGGGGTAACAGACAGAGACTTGGCCAACAGCAGCTGCCCTATATCTAAATCCAGTCTAGCACCAGGAATGCTCAGGGCCTACTCAAGAATGCAAATAATCCTTTCCACTAATATTTACAGAGTAAACTAAGAGTGTTAGTAGAGTATTAAATTTGAAAGTAAAATAGTAATCAACTTTTCAGATTAATTTAAATAGGCTAATTGAAAGAAGTGACTATTCAAGAAAATTTAATTGTGCTGGACAAAAAGCTGTTCCTAAAGTGGTAACTAAAATTTCTATTGGTAGTTCATCTCATGGTAAAATTCCTGAACATGCAATGAACCTAAAACAGTCATATTTTTGTGCAAAAAATTAAAATTTAAAGTTATCAAGACTGCATTATAAAATTTACAAAAGCCTCCATTAATCAAAAAAGGGGGGATAGTAGGGTAATATCATGTAAGGAAAAATATCCTATAAGTAAATTACATCTAGAAAATTTTTACTTTACAAAATTAATTTTCATTTGTAATGCCAACAGCAAGACACCCATGAAAAACACACATGGTGTCTAAATAAGACAAAGGAAAATCATTTGGGCAAAAATAAGAAGGATCCCAAATCAATTATATAGAAAAGATTCCTTTATTAACTTTTGGTCGAGAATATGTTTGTGTATTTTCAGAAAACAACTCCAAGACTATGTGGATTCTTGCAACAGAGAGGAATTGACAGGTCTGCTCTAACCACAAAGACAAGAGGAGAAACAGTCCAGAGATGGGAGATGCTGATGACGCCTTGCCATGCTAGCAGTAAGCAGCTGTGTATCGCTGCAGGTTTCCTAGGACCAAACCAGAGAGAGTCGGACCTGCATTGCCACCATGTGCCCACCATTCAGATATCTTTGCTGACATGTACACATAAGGAACTGTTTGACATTGAAACGGGGCTTCAGAACTGTTAGACATTGAAATTGGGACTCAAACATTTTTTGTTATTATATGTTTATTTCTAGTCTGTAGAGGCAAGATTTTTTTAAAGGAAAGAAATGGGTAAAATAGATACAGAGGCAAAGAAACATTGAATAGACTGTCAAACTACAGCGGGAAGGCAGGAGAGGTTGCAGGGGCCTGTAAAAGATCAACAGAAGGACTTGTACGCATGCATATAAGCAAAATCAATGGATACAAGACACTGAGGGGGGAGGCAGGTGAGGGCATGTACTGGGGGGTAGGGGAGGCCGGGGGGAGGTCAATGGGGGAAAAAAGGAGACATATGTACTATTATTTGTAATACTTCAAACTATATATAAAAAAAAGAAATCAGCAAAGGAGACTAAGAAGGGACCCATGAAAAAATCAAATGAGCGTGGTATACCATGTAAATAAAACATATAAGGGTAAAAAAATACCAATTGAAGAAAATGTGGTATAAAGGTTAAAAAGAGGAGAACTAACACCTACCATTAAAATTTAACAATGTAACAACATGAAGGTTACTGATGACTTCGAAAGGGCTGATTCAAATTACTATACTATAATGAGAAATTATAGTTGGGATTTGCTAAATCTGAGGATTGAGTTCTTTAATAAACTCTGAAGAATTTTAAAGCTAAAAAAAATGTTCCTCAGCATAATAGGGACCATATATGACAATCCCTCAGCCAATATCAGAGCCAATAGTGAAGAAATGAAAGATTTTTCTCTAAAAACAGGATGAAGACAAGGATGCCCATTCTCACCACTCTTATTCAACACAGTACTGGAAGTACTAGCCAGAGCAACCATGTAAGAGAAAGAATTAGAAGGCAGCCAAATTGGAAAAGAAGTACAAGTGTCACTTTTTGTAGATGACAAACTCTTTATATACAAAATTTTGAAGATTCCACCAAAAAACTATAGAAACAATAAAAAAATATAGTAAATTTTTAGGATACAAAATCAATGTACAAGAATCTACTGCTTTCCTATATACTAACAATGAAACTTCAGAAAAGAAACGAAAGACATTTTTTTTTGCAATTGCAAGCAAAAGAAGAATACCTACAAATAAACTAAAGATGTGAAGGACCTATATACTAAAAACTATAAAGCGTTATTCAAAGAGATTGAAAAAGACACAATAAAATATAAATATATTCCTTATTTATGGATTGGAAGGACCAATATTGTTAAGATGGCCATGCTACCCAAAGCAATATACAGATTTAATGCAATCCCTACCAAAACCCCAATGTCATTTTTTTTTAAGAAATAGGACAAAAATTCATCAGATTTCTATGAAACTATACAACATCCTGGATAGTCAAAGAAATCCTGATAAAAAAGAACAAAAGTGAAGATATCATACTACCTGCCTTCAAAATACACTACAGAGCTATGATATTCAAAACAGTATATTGGGAGAAAACTTACACAAAGACCAATGGAACAGAATTGAGAGTCCATAAGTAAAACCACATGTACTAATATATTGGCAAAAATTATTTTACAAATAAGCAAAAAACACACAATGGAGAAAACAAAACCTCTGGGAAAGTTGGAAAGCCACATGTAAAAGAATAAAACTAGATTATAGTTTGTCCTCATGTACCAAAATTTATTAAAAATGGATAAAAGACCTAAATATAAGTTCTGAAGCAATGAATTACATAGAAGAAACAATAGGTAGTAAACTTATGGAACTTGGTCATATAGTATAGTTTATGGGAGAAAAAAATGGTAGCCGAATAGGCAGCAGTGTCATACACCTTCTCCTAGGGCTAGGCCAGAAAAGCAACTAAATAGGAGAACATTCAACCTGGATTAACAAATTACACACAGCTGAGGAGACAATTTTTAATAATGAAGGGCAGAGAACATCTAGAGAATGCCACTTGTCAGCCATAACCCAGGTGGAAACACCACCATGCCCCAGCAGTGAGTGGTGCAGTACCTCCAGCAAGGTCCCAGACATTTGCAGGTAGTTTGTGCCACCAGAGTGAACTCTTGCACTAGGCCTCATTATCAGCCTGCTGGAACCCAGTGTCTTAGGATCCACTTCAAGACCCGACAGAGGGTGAAAGTCAAGAGGAACCCTGTGCCAACCCCTGTCCTGTACCCCAGAACCATACTTCTGGCCTAACCCAGAGCCATCTTGCTCTTGCTCCACCCCAAACCCTGGGACCTGCTGCCAGGGAGACCTAGAACAACCCAGAGCACACCCTATTCAGGGCCACAGGGGAGCTGGGACTGTTTGACCCAGAGAAAGCTGTGTGTCCCAGAGCAACTGGTGCCCACTCTACCATGACCTCTTGGACAGCCCTGCTGGGATAATCTGGAGCAACCCACGCCCGCTTCATTCCAGCCTGGGGGGCAAGGTGGTGACCCAGAGCAACCCAGTGCACACCTCACTCAGGGCCACAAGAAAGTTCTGACTGAGTGGCCCAGGGAAACCTATCCTTGCTCCACACTGAGGAGGGTCAAACTAGAGCAACCCAGCTACAAGTGAACTGCTAGAGAGACCTAGGGTGTCACCCTGTCAAGGGTGCTGGGGTCATTTAACAAATTGCATGCCAGAGGGTTCTGGGTCCTCACAGGTAATCACACACCAGAGGAACTGTGCACACACTCCCACCACCACAAAGTATCTTAAGCATACAACTGAGGTACCAGATCTCTGGGAGAAGGGGATACAACACAGAGCAGAGACAATAAAGGCATGAGATT
This sequence comes from Eptesicus fuscus, assembly GCF_027574615.1. Lineage (NCBI taxonomy): Eukaryota > Metazoa > Chordata > Mammalia > Chiroptera > Vespertilionidae > Eptesicus > Eptesicus fuscus. The sequence continues at coordinate 31,777,235 of NC_072473.1, forward strand.
CAAGGCACAACCAGCCTCTGGGTTTATGATTTCTGGAATATTGCCCAGATAGGGTCTTCAACCTCATGAACCCCAAGCAGGGTGCCCATGGACAGAAAGAGACAGCAAAAAGGGGGAAACATAGAAACAACCCCCCAAGAAAAGAAAAAGAGGAAATGCCAGAAAGGAACTAAATGAAACAGAGTCATGCAATATGACACAAAATAATTCAGAGTAAGGGACAGAGTTCATCAACCTGATGAATGGGAAATCAACTTATGTACAAATCAAGAGGAAATGAAAAATGATAAAGCTACAATAAAAAGCACAAAGGATAGTTTCAAAGGTAGACTAGAAGAAGCAGAGTACCGAATTAGTGAGTGAGAAGATAAGGCAGAAAAACACATCCAATCTGAATAGCAATTGGAGAAAATAATTACAAAGCAGGAGGAGAACCTAAGGGAGTTTTGGGACAACATGAAATGAAGTAACTTACATGTAATAGGGGTGCCAGAAGGACAAGAAGAGGAGCAAGGATTAGAAAATTAATTTGAAGAAATAATGTCAGAGAACTTCCCTGATTTGGGGAAGAAAAAGTCACAAAAGCACAGACAGTCCCAAACAAGATGAACCCAAAAAGACCCACACTGAGACATGTTGTAATTACAATAAAAAAATGTTAACGACAAAGAGAAAATATTAAAGACTACAAGAGAGACAAGCAATTACCTAAAAGGATCTACAATTAGATTATCAAATGATTTCTTAACAGAAACACATCAGGCCAGAAGGGAATGGCAATGAAGTATATAAAGTGATGCAAAGCAAGGGACTGAATCAAAGAATACACTATTCAGCAAGGCTATCATTCAATATTGAAGGGGAAATTAGGAGCTTCACAGACAAAAAAAAGGCTAAGGGAGTTTATCAGTACCAAGCCAGCAATGCAAGAAATGCTAAAAGGACTGTCATAAAAAAGAAGAAACAGGAAGGGAAGAAGCAACACAGGCATAAAGAACAAAAATGGCTACAAACAAATACCTATCAGTAATAACCTTAAATGTAAATGGAATAAAAGTTCCAATTAAATGATATGGAATGACTGAATGAATCAGAAAACATGATATATGCTATGTGCACAAGAGACCCATATATATGCTATGTGCACAAGAGACCCACCACAGAATAAGGGACTCACACAGACTGAAAGTGAAGGGGTTGAAAATAATTTCCAGGCATATGGAAATGAAAAAAGAGCTGGGGTAGCCATACTTATATGTGACAAAAAAGCCCTCAAAGTGAAGGCCATAACAAGAGATAAAAAAGTTCACTTCATGATACTAAAGGGATTGGCACAACAAGAGGATATATCCCTCATAAATATATATATGCACCCAATGCAGGAGCACCCAAATACATAAAAAAACTCCTGGAAGATATCAAGGGAGAGATTGACAACAATACAGTCAGTAGGGGACATAAATACACCACTGACATCACTGGGTAAATCCTCCAGACAAAAACTCAGCAAAGAAACAGCAATTCTAAATGACTCACTAGATCAGATGGTCTTAATTGACATCTTCAGAACATTTCACCCCAAAGCCACGGAATATATATTCTTCTCAAGTGCACATAGGACATTTTCAAAGATAGACTACATATTGGGTCACATGCAAAGTCTCTCCAAATTCAAGAAGATTGAAATCATATCAAGCATCTCCTCATACTGCAATGGCATAATATTAGAAATGAACTACAATAAAAACAACCAAAAAAAATTCAAACACTTGGAAGCTGAATAGCATGATACTAAATACTGATTGGGTTACCAAAGAGATCAAAGAAGAAATTAAAACTATCCTGGAAACAAATGACAATGAAAACACAGCAATCCAAAATCTATGGGACACAAATAAAGCAGTCCTGAGAGGGAAGTTGATAGCTCTACAGGCCTACCTCAAAAAACAAGAAAATACAGTAATAAATCATTTAACTCTACAACTTGAAGAATTAGAAAGAGAGGAACAAGAAAAGCCCAGAATGAGCAGACAGAAGGAGATGATAAAGATCAGAGTAGAAATAAATGACATAGAGACCAAAAAAACTATACAAAAGATAAATGAAACCAAGAGCTGGTTCCTTGAAAGGATAAACAAGATTGATGAACCTCTAGCCAGACTCACCAAGAAGCAAAGAGAGAGGACCCAAATAAACAAAGTAAGAAATGAAAGAGAAGAAATAACAACAGACCCCACAGAAATAAAAAGGATTGTTGCCGAAACCGGTTTGGCTCAGTGGATAGAGCGTTGGCCTGCGGACTGAAAGGTCCCAGGTTCGATTCCGGTCAAGGGCATGTACCTTGGTTGCGGGCACATCCGCCGTAAGGGGTGTGCAAGAGGCAGCTGATCGATGTTTCTCTCTCATCGATGTTTCTAGCTCTCTATCCCTCTCTCTTCCTCTCTGTAAAAAATCAGTAAAATATATTTTTTAAAAAAAAGGATTGTTAAAAAATATTATGAACAACTCTATTCCAACGAACTAGACAACCTGGAGGAAATAGACATATGCCTAGAAATACACAATCTTCCAAAACTCAATTAGAAAGAATCTAAAACTCTCAATAGGCCAATAACTATGGAAGAAATGGAAGCAGTCATCAAAAAGTTTTCAGCAAACAAAAGCCTGGTGCCAGATAGCTTCACAGGGGAGTTTTACTAAACATTAAAGGAAGAACTAAAACCAATCCTCCTCAGATGATTCAAAAAAATTCAAGAGGAAGGAACATTTCCAAGGTCATACTATGAGGCCAGCATTACCCTAACTCCAAAACAAGATAAAGACAACACAAAGAAAGAGAATTACAGGCCAATATCCCTCATGAACATAGATGCCAAAATCCTCAGCAAAATTCTAGCAAATTGGATCCTGTATTACATCAGAAAGATCATACATCATGACAAAGTAGGATTTATCCCGGGGATGCAAGGATGGTACAATATCCACAAATCAATAAACACGATACATCACATAAAGAAATTGAGAGATAAAAAGCATAGTCATATCAATTGATACAGAAAAAGCATTTGACAAAATCCAATACCATTTCTTGATAAAAATTCTCAGCAAGGTGGAAATAGAAGGATCATAACTCAACATAATAAAAGCCATATATGACAAACCCACAGACAACATCATACTCAGTATGTCCAATCTCCTGTTCGACATATTACTGGAATTACTACCATTGTGATCAGACAAGAAGAAGAAATAAAAGGAATCCAAATTGAAAAAGAAGTAAAACTGTCCTTTTTCACAGATGACATGATACTGTACATAGAAAACCCTAATAACTCCATCAAAAAAAGTATTATACTTAATAAATGAATTTGGCAATGTAGCAGAATACAAAAGTAATGTCAATAAATCTATGGAATTTCTATATACCAATAGTGAATTTACAAAAAGAGAGATTGTAAAAAGCAATCCCATTTACCATCACACCAAAAAAATTAAGATACGTAGGAATAAATTTAACTAAGGAGGTAAAAGACCTGACCTGTACTCCAAAATTATATGACACTGAAAAAGAGACAGAGGAAGACATAAACAGATGGAAGGACATACCGTGTTCAGGATTGGTAGAATCAACAACATCAAAATGTCCATACTACCCAAAGAAATCTATAGATTCCAGGCACTCCCCCATTAGAATTCCTATGGCATATTTCAAGGACCTAGAAAAATCTCTCCAAAAATTCTTCTGGAATAAAAAAAAAAAAGACCCCGAATAGCTGCAGCAATCCTGAGAAAGAAGAACAAAGTTTGTGGGATCTCAATACCAGATATAAAGCTGTATTACAAAGCCACTGTTCTCAAAACAGCTTGGTATTGGCACAAGAACAGACACATAGATCAATGGAACAGAATAGAGAACCCATAAATTGACCCAAACTACTATGCTCAATTAATATTTGACAAAGGAGGCATGAACATACAATGGAGTCAAGACAGTCTTTTCAATAAATGGTATTGGCAAAATTGGACAGATACATGAAAAAAAAATGAAACTAGACCACCAACTTACGCCATACACAAAAATAAACTCAAAATGGATAAAGGACTTAAACATAAGATGGGAAACCATAAAAATATTAGAGGAATCCACAGGCAGCAAAATCTCAGACATATGCCGAAGCAACTTTTTCACTGATACTGCTCCTAGGGCAATGGAAACTAAAGATAAAATAAACAAATGAGACTACTTCAAAATAAAAAGCTTCTGTGCAGCAAAAAAATAAATAAAAAAAAAAAAAAAAAAAAAACAACAAGACAGAGACAAAATGGCTATAGAATAGACCAGTGGTTGGCAAACTCATTAGTTAACAACAGAGCCAAATATCAACAGTTCAACGATTGAAATTTCTTTTGAGAGCCAAATTTTTTTAACTTAAACTTCTAACACCACTTCTTAAAAATAGACTTGCCCAGGCTGTGGTATTTTGTGGAAGAGCCACATTCAAGGGGCCAAAGAGCCGCATGTGGCTCACGAGCCACAGTTTGCCGACCACGGGAATAGACAGATGTGTCACTAGCCTTGTTCAGGAGCAGATAGAACAAACAGCTGAAACGAATAACATCCATCTGGGATTGGAGAAGGAGACTCAGCGGGTGAGACAGTTTGTAGCTGGGAAGGGCATAGGATCCCTGGAAAAAGGTAAAATCAAGGAACTGGGCAGGAGAGTCTGCCAGACCTCTGAACCCAGAGGATCAGAGGGAGCCCGCACATTACCACGCCACATCCTTGGGGACAGGCACAGCATCTGACTTTGGAAAGAAGGGCCACAGGACTGCTGGACCGCAGGGGATTCTAGAACTGAGTCCATAGTCACAAAAGGCTGAACCCAGAGTGTGCAGTCTGAAAGGCTGGCCAGACCATGCAGCACCAGCAGGAGAGGAGTGCGCAGAGGCCCAGTCTTACCCCACTCTGTGGCCTGAGCCTTTCTTCACTGAACCTAGTTCATAGGACCTTTCAGATACAGACACCCGTGGCTGAGGTGAGGGAGAAGGTGCAGATCTAGAAATCTGCGGAGAGGAAGGATTCCAGGAGAAGTGGCAGCAAGTCTGGCACTGAGCCATACCTGAGCCCGGGACCTGGGCAGCCCCTCCCTCCAGCTTCCAGGCAACCAATACAGCCACACCCAGATCCCACCCTGAATGGTACAAAGGATTTTAAAAAATGTAAATAGTCCCTGAGCGGCCAAAGGGAGTGGCCTAAAGATAGTAGAGAAGACGAGGATCTTAAACCAGCCAAAGGAAAGACACTTCACTTTTTCATTTTTTTTATTTTATCTCTTTTCTTCTTCTTTTTTCTTTGTTTCCCTGTTTTTATTTGTTGCTTTATTTTCTATTTCTTTCTTTTTTTTAAATATATTTTATTGATTTTTTACAGAGAGGAAGAGAGAGGGATAGAGAGTTAGAAACATCGATGAGAGAGAAACATCGATCAGCTACCTCTTGCACACCCCCTACTGGGGATGTGCCCACAACCAAGGTACATGCCCTTGACCGGAATCGAACCTGGGACCCTTGAGTCCAAAGGCTGACGCTCTATCCACTGAGCCAAACCGATTTCGGCTATTTTCTATTTCTTTTTGCATTATTTTCCATCACTCTATTTTATTTTATTTTTTTACCATTTTTTAAATCAATTTTTTGGGTAAATTTATTATTGTTATTATTATTTTCTTCTCATTCTCTTTCTTCTTATCCGCCCATCCCCTTTCTACTTCCTCAACACTGAACTGAGGACCTCCCCATATTCATCTAATTCTTAATCTTATTTTCTGTATATAAGCTCAGCCTCTACAGATTCATTCTGCCCCCACCCTCTTTGCTAGATGTTTGGTGTTTGGATTTTTTGGTTTATCTATTGTTTCTGTGGTGTTTTCCATATTCTCCTTTTTCTTCCTTTTTCTTTTCTCTCTTATCTTTTTCACTCTCTCTTTGATATCATTTGTGCTCTCTTTTCTCTCCCCTAATTCTCTTTTCTCAGGTGGTTACTTATAGTGGGGTCATTAATGTCGTGAGTATATTTGTGCTTTGTTCCCTTTGTGTTGTGTCTTGTCGAGGTGAATATTATCCTGTCTGGCCAGAAGCTAGAGAGCAAGCCACATTAACCAGACACCTGGAGAGGAAACTCCATCCACAAATGGGTCAGTAACACCCCAGACGCAACTACAGAGGCAGGAAGAAGGCGGCAGTGAGAGAGAGAGTGTGAGTGAGGGAGGGAGCAAAAGAGGAGTGTGTGGTCATGTGGTGTGTGTGTGTGTGTGTGTGTGTGTGTGTGTGTGTGTGTGTGTGTGAGTGTGTGAGTAAGGCACAGTTAGATCCCACAGGACTTCGGGGGCAAGCTGACTGGGCTCGCCTAACTAGGCAGCCTCTGTTACCATTGCAAACATTACCAGGAGGTCGGTTTGTCCTCAGAGGCCTAGCCTTTTTTAATGGGAGAGCTGCTGTAACTGGGAGCCCTGCCTCACCTCCACCCAGGGTACCCTCAGAGAACACCTGGGACTCTACAGCCACCCCTGCCAAGGACCTGCTATCTCGGCTGTGGTCCCATGGTCAACGAGTTTCCTGCCACCTTGGGTGCAGGCTCCTGTGAGTTCTGAAACACACTCCCTTCTGACTGGCCCAACACTTTAGCCCAGGGCTCTGCAACCACACGAGAAGCAGACACGTGAGCAGCCCGCTCCTGTCCAAGGAGCATCAGCCCCGTGAGCAGCCCACCCCAGGGCTACGAGCAGCAGCATCACGTGGCTTGCCCCTGTCCAAGGTGCAACAGCTGTATAAGTAGCCCACTCCCCTATCCGAGGAGCAGCAATAATGAGAGCAGCCCACACCATCCGAGGAGCATTAGCCGCAAGAGCAGCCCGCCCACTATTGAGGAGCAGCAGCCCCGCGCACCCTGCCCCCATCTGAGGAGCAGCAGCAGCGTGCAACCCGCACACTGCACCTGTCCGAAGAGCAGCAGCTGCATGAACAACCTGCCCCCATCAGCAGAGTAGCAGCTGCACAAGCAACCTGCCCCTATCCGAGCAGTAGCATCTGTGCGAGCAGCTCACCCCCGTATGATAATCAGCAGTGCCACAAGCAGCCCACCCAATTTGAGGAGTAGCAACCGCACGAGCAGCCTGACCCCATGGGTGGAGCAGGAACTGTGTGAGCAGCCTGTCCCCCTATGAGGAACAGCAGCGCCAGAAGCAGCCCGCCCCATTTGAGGAACAACAGCCACCCGAGTAGCCCGCCCTGGACCAAAGAGCAGCAGCCACATGAGCAGACCACCCACGTCTGAAGAGCAGCAGTCCAGCGCAGCCTGCACTGGTCTGAGGAGCAGCAGCCACACACAGCCTGCACCTAACCGATGAGCAGCAGCTGAGTGAGCATCCTGCCCCTGTCTGCAGGGCAGCTCACTATCGCCTGAGGACCAGCAGCCACGCAAGCAGCCTATCCCCTATCTGAGGAGCAGTAGCCACATGAGCAGACCACCGACATCCGAGGAGCGGCAGTCCTGTGCAGCCCACACTGGTCCAAAGAGCAGCAGCCACACACAGCCTGCACGTGTCTGATGAGCAGCAGCTGGGTGAGTGGCCCGTCCCCATCAGAGAAGCAGCAGCCACATGCGCAGCTCACTCCTGCCTGAGGAGCAGCAGCCATGCACGAATCCCATCCCCTGTCTGAGGAGAAGCAGCTGCATGAGGAGCCCACACCCATATGAGGAGCACCAGCCCTGCAAGCAAACTGCCCCTGTCCAAGAAGTGGCAGCCTCACAAGCAGCCTGCCCCATCTGAGGAACATCAGCAGTGTGCAGCCAGCCCCGATTCAAAGAGCAGCAGCCATGTGAGAAGTCCACACCTGTCCAAGGAGCAGCAGCTATGTGAGAAGCCCACCCCTTTTCAAGGAACAGCAGCCGTGTGAGCAGCCTACCTCACTAGCCAGAGAAGACACCACTCCTGCGAACAGCACCCACCAGAGGAGTCACTGCCAAATGAGGAGCAGCCACTTCAGCGACTGCCTGAGGAGCAACCGCAGGCTGAGGAGCCACTGCCACCCAAGAAGCAGCCCCTGCACGACTCGACATCTAGATCAGTTGGTGAGACCAAAAATGGGTAGGCAAAGAAACCCTAAAAGGAAAGAAAAGGAGGAATCGCCAGAAAAGCAGCTAAGAGAAAGAGAAGCAAGCAATATGTCAGAAAACTAATACAGAAAAAGGGTCATCCAGTTCATAAATCGGATGGAGGAAAAAATAAACAAATTATGTAAGAATCAAGAAGAAATGCATGAAAAAATAAAAAATGAATGTAAGAATCAAGAAGAAATGAAGAGTGATATAGCTGCTATAAAAAACACCATGGAAAGTTTCAACAGTAGACTAGGAGAAGCGGAGGACCAAATTAGCGAATTAGAAGACAGGGAACCAAAAAACACCCAAACTGAACATCAATGGAGAAAAAATTTAAAAGACAGGAGAAGAGCCTAAGGGAGCTATGCGACAACATGAAACAAAGCAACATAAGAATAATAGGAGTGCCAGAACAACAAGAAGAGGAACAAGGGTTAGAAAACCTATATGAAGAAATAATGTCAGAAAACTTCCCTGATGTTGGCAAAAAAAAAAAAAAAAAAAAGTCACACAAGCAGAGAGAGCCCCAGTCAAGATGAACCCAAAAAGACCCACACCAAGACACATCATAATTACGATGGCAAATATTCAGGACAAAGAGAGAATCTTAAAGGCTGCCAGAGAGAGACAGAAAGTTACATACAAAGGATCTCCCATTAGATTATCAAATGTTATCTCAACAGAAACACATCAGGCCAGAAAAGAATGGAAGGAAATTTACAAAGTGATGCAAAGCAAGGGAATGAATCCAAGAATACTCTATCCAGCAAGGCTATCATTCAGAATTGAAGGGGAAATAATGAGCTTCTCTGACAAATAAAGTCTAAGGGAAGTTATCACTACCAAGCCAGCAATGTAAGAAATGCTAAAGGGACTGGTGTAAAAAGAAGAAATAAAAAGGTAAGAAAAAACAGAGGCACAAAAATAAAAAGGGCAACAAACAAGAACCTTTCAATAATAACTTTTAACGTAAATGCACCAATCAAAAGACATTGAGTGAGTGAATGGATTAAAAAAACATTACCCATATATATGCTGTCTACAAGAGACCCACCTCAGAACAACGGACTCATACAGACTGAAAGTGAAGGAATGGAAATATATCTTTCAGGCAAATGGAAATGAAAAAAAAAAAACCAAAAAAACAGGGGTAGCAATAATTATATGTGACAAAATGACCTCAAAGTGAAGGCCATAAGAAGAGATACAGAAGGCCATTTCATAATACTAAAGGGATTGATACAACAAGAGGATATAATCCTAATAAACACATATGCACCCAATGCAGGAACACCCAAATACATAAAAAAAAAAAAAACTCCTGGAAGATATCAAGGGAGAGATCGACAACAATACTAACATAGTAGGGACTTTAATAAACCACAGAAATCCACTGGATAAAAACTCTAGACAAAAAATCAGCAAAGAAACAACAATCCAAAAGGACTCACTGGATCAGATGGTCTTAATTGACATTTTCAGAACATTTGACACCAAAGACACAGAATATACATTCTTCTCAAGTGCAGATGGGACATTCTCAAAAATAGACCACATATTGGGTCACAAGAAAAGTCTCCCCAAATTCAAGAAGACTGAAATCATATCAAGCATTTTCTCAGACCACAATGGCATAATATTAGAAATAAACTACAATAAAAACAGCCCAAAAAATTCAAACAATTGGAAGCTGAACAGCATGCTCTTAAGCAGTGATTGGGTTATCAAAGAGATCAAAGAAGAAATTAAAAACATCCTGGAAACTAATGACAATAAAAACACAACAACCCAAAATCTATAGGACACAAAGAAAGCAGTCCTGAGAGGGAAGTTTATAGCGCTACAGGCCTACCTCAAAAAACACGAAAAAATGGTAATAAAAGATCTAACTCTACAAATCAAAGAATTAGAAAGAGAACAACAAGAAAAACCCAGAGTGAGCAGAAGGAGTGAGATAATAAAGACCAGAGCAGAAATAAATGACATAGAGACCAAAAAAAAAAAAAAAACACAAACAAACAATACAAAAGATCAATGAAACCAAGAGCTATTTCTTTGAAAGGATAAAAAAGATTGATGAACTTCTAGCCAGGCTCACCAAGAAGAAAAGAGAGAGGACCCAAATAAACAAAATCAGAAATGAAAGAGGCAAAATAACAACAGACCCCACAGAAATACAAAGGATTGTTGAAAAATACTATGAACAACTCTATTCCAAAAAACTAGACAACCTGGAGGAAATGGTCGTATTCCTAGAAAAATACAACCTTCCAAAACTCAATCAGGAAGATTCTAAAAATCTCAATAGGCTGATAATTATGGAAGAAATTGAAGCAGTCATCAAAAACTTACAGCAAACAAAAATCCCAGGGCCAGACGGCTTCACAGGGGAGTTTTACAAATATTCAATGAGGAACTAAAACCTATCCTCTTCAGACTATTCCAAAAATTCAAGAGGAAGGAACACTTCCAAGCTCCTTCTGTGAAGCCAGCATCACCCTAATTCCAAAACCAGATAAAGACAACACAAATGAAACAGAATTACAGGCCAATATCCCTCATGAACATAGATGCCAAAATCTTTAAGAAAATTCTAGCAAATCGGATCCAGCAGTACATCAGAAAGATCATACACCATGACCAAGTAGGATTTATCATGGGGATGGAAGGATGGTACAATATCTGCAAATCAATAAACGTGATACATCACATAAACAAATTGAGAGATAAAAATCACATATTCATATCAATTGATGCAGAAAAAGCATTTGACAATATCCAGCACCCTTTCTTGATAAAAACTCTCAGCAAGTTGGGAATAGAAGGATCATACCTCGAGATAATAAAAGACATATATGACAAACCCTCAGTCAACATCATACTCAAAGGACAAAAACTAAAACCATTTATCCTAAGAACAGGAACAAGAGAGGGATGCCCACTCTCAGCACTCCTGTTGACATAGTACTGGAAGTACTAGCCATTGCAATCAGACAAGAAGAAGAAATAAAAGGCATCCATATTGTAAAAGAAGAATTAAAACTGTCATTATTTGCCGATGACATGATTATGCTAAGTGAAATAAGCCAGTGAGAGATAGATAAATATCACATGATCTCATTCATTTATGGAATATAATGAAGAACATAAACTGATGAAAAACATAGATCCAGAGACAGAGAAACATTGATCAGACCATGAAACCTCAGAGGGAAGGTAGGGGAGGGTGGGGGTAAGGGGGAGAGATCAACCAAAGGACTTGTATGCATGCATATAAGCCTAACCAATGGACACAGACAACAGGGGGGGGTGAGGGTATGAGTGGGGAGGTAAGGGGGTAAATGGGGGAATAAGGACACATATGTAACATCTTAATCAATAAAGAAATTAAATTTTAAAAAGTAAAAAAAGAAATGGGCAATGGACTTCAATAGATACTTTTTGAAAGAAGATGGGAGGAAGGCCAAGAGACATATGAGAGCATGTTCAACGTCACTAATCATCTGAGAGATGCAAATCAAACGACAATGTGGTACCATCTCACACCTGTCAGAATGGCTGTCATCAACAAATCAACAAAAGACAAGTGCTGGTTAGGATGCGGAGAAAAAGGAACCCTCGTGCACTGCTGGTGGGAATGCAGACTGGTGCAGCCACTGTGGAGAACAGTATGGAGTTTCCTCAAAAAACTGAAAATGGATCTCCCATTTGACCCAGTGATCCCACTTCTAGGAAAATATCCCAAGAAATCAGAAAGACCAATCAGAAAGGATATATGCACCCCTATGTTCATAGAGCACAATTTATCATAGCTAAGAATTGGAAACAGCCTAAGTGTCCATCAACATGTGAGTGCATTGAAAATCTGTGGTATATTTACACAATGGAATACTATGCTGCAGTAAAAAAGAAAGAGTTCTTTCCATTTGCAATATCATGGATGGAACTAGTGAGCATTATGCTAAGTGAAATAAGCCAGTCAAAGAAAGGTAAATATCACACGATCTCACTCATTTATGGAATATAATAAACAACATAAACTAATGAACAAAACAGATTCAGAGACAGAGAAATATCGGTCAGACTGTCAAACCTCATAGGGAAGGTAGGGGAGGGTGGGGGTAAAGGGGAGAGATCAACCAAATGACTTGAATGCACGCATATAAGCCTAACCAATGAACACAGACAATAGGGAAGTGAGGGCATGAGTGGGGGGAGTGGGGGGGGATAATGGCGGGGTAAGGAAAATAAAATAATATAAAATGTTATAACTTGGGGGAAAAAAACAAATTAGAAAAGAAGAAGTAAGACTTTCCTTATTCACAGATGGCATGGTACTGTACATAGAAAACCCTAAAGACTCCATCAAAAAATTGAGACTTAATAAATGAATTCGGCAAGGTAGCAGGATTTAAAATTAATGCCAAGAAATCTATGGCATTTCTATACACCAATAATGATCTTATAGAAAGAGAGACTAAAAAACCAATCCCATTTACACAAATACATAAAAAATTCTGAATAATATCAAAGGAGAGATCGACAGCAATACAGTCATAGTAGGGGACTTTAATACCACACTAACACCACTGGATAAAGCCTCTAAAAAAAAATCATCAAAGAAACATCAATCCGAAATGACCACTAGATCAGATAGAATTAATTGACATCTTCAGAACATTTCACCCCAAAGCCACAGAATATATATTCTTCTCAAGTGCACAGGTGTCATTTTCAAAGATAGTGCATATTGGGCACAGTAAAAGTCTCTTCAAATTCAAGATGATAGAAATCATATCAAACATCTTCTCAGATAACAATGGCATAAAATTAGAAATCAACTACAATAAAAACAATGAAAATAATCAAACACCTGGAGGCTAAATAGCATGCAATTAAACAATGATTTGGTCAACAAAGAGATCAAAGAAGAAATATAAATCATCATGGCAACAAATGACAAAGAAAACAAAACAATCCAAAATCTATGGGACACAGTGAAAGCCATCTTGATAGGGAAGTTCATATCTCTACAGGCCTACCTCAAAAAACAAGAAAAAATTATAATAAATTATCTAACCCTAAAACTCAAAGAGTTAGAAAGAGAGCAAAAAGAAAATCCCAGCATAAGCAGAAGGAAGGAGATAATAAAGATCAGAGCAGAAATAAATGACATAGAGACAAAAAAAACAACCAAAAAATAACAACAATACAAAAGATCAACAAAACCAATAGCTAGTTCTTTGAAAGGATTAACAAGATTAATGAACCTCTAGCCAGGCTCACATAGAAGCAAAGCTAGAGGACCCAAATAAACAAAATCAGAAGTGAAAGAGGTGCTTCAATTCATAATACAAAGGATTATGAAAAAATACTATGAACAATTCTATTCCAACAAAATGGACAACGTAGACAAAATGGACATATTTTTAGAAAAATACAAGTTCCCAAAACTCAATCAGGAAGAATAAAAAAACCTGAAGGCTGATAACCGATAAAGAAATTGAAACTGTGAATAAAAATATTCCAGCAAACAAAAGCCCTGATCCAGATAGCTTTACAGGGGAGTTATACCTAGCATTCAAAGAAGAACTAAACTCTATCCTCCTCAGACTATTCCAAAAAATTCAAGAGTAAGACACACTTACAAGCTATTTCTATGAAGCCAGCATTACCCTAATTCCAAAACCAGATAAAGACACCACACAAAAAGAGAACTACAGGCCAACATCCTTGATGAACATAGATGCTAAAATCCTCAACAAAATTCTAGCAAATTGGATCCAGCAATACATTAGAAAGATTAAACACCAGGACCAACTGGGATTTATTCCAGGGATGCAAGGATGGTACAAACTGCAAATCAATAAATGTGATAAATCACATAAATAAATTGAGAGACAAAAATCACAGAGTCATATCAATAGATGCAGAAGCATTTAACAAAATACAACACTCTTTCTTGATAAAAACTCTCAACAAAGTGGGAATAGAGGGATCATACCTCAACATAATAAAAACCTTATATGACAAACCTACAGCTAACATCATACTCAATAGGCAAAAACTAAACTTATTTCCCCTAAGAACAGGAACAAGACAGGAATGCCCACCTTAACCACTCTTATTCGATATAGTATTGGAAGTGATAGCCATAGTGATCAGACAAGAAGAAGAAATAAAAGGCATCCAAATTGGAAAAGAAGAAGTAAAAGTGTCCTTATTCTCAGATGACATGATACCGTACATAGAAAACCCCAAAGACTCCATAAAAAAAACTACTAGACCTAATAAATGAATTGGGCAAAGTAGCAGAATACAAAATTAATACCTAGAAATCTATGGCTTTTTTATATACCAATAATGAACTCACAGAAAGAGAAACTAAAAAAAATAAAATAAAATAATTCCATTTACCATTGCACCAAAAAAATTAAGATACCTAGGAATAAACTTAACTAAGGCAGTAAAAGACCAGTACTTGGAAAACTACAGGACATTGAAAAAAGAGATAGAGGAAGACACAAACAAATGGAAGAAAATACCATGTTCATGGATTGGTAGAATCAACATCAGTAAAATGTCTATACTACCCAAAGCAATCTACAGATTCAATGCAATCCCCATTAAAATACCAAGGGTATATTTCCAGGATCTAGAACAAACTCTCCAAAAATACATATGAAATAAAAAAAGACCCTGAATAGCCAGAGCAATCCTGAGAAAGAAGAACAAAGTTGGAGGGATCACCATATCAGAAATCAAGCTATATTACCAAGCTATGGTTCTCAAAACTGCTTGGTACTTACACAAGAACAGACATATAGACCAATGGGAAAAAACAGAGAACCCAGAAATCGACCCAAGCCATTTTGGTCAATTAATATTTGACAAAGGGAAGCAAGAATATATAATGGAATCAAGACAGTCTCTTCAATAAATGGTGCTGGGAAATTTGGTCAGATATAGGAAAAAAAATGAAACTAGATCACCAACTTACACCATACACAAAAACAAACTCAAAATTGCTAACAGTCTTAAATGTAATATGGGAAACCATAAAAATCCTACAGGACTCCATAGGCAGCAAAATAGCAGACATATGTTATAGCAATATCTTTACCGACACAGCTCCTAGGGCAATGGAGACTAAGGAAAAAATAAACAAATGGGACTACATCAAAATAAAAAGTTTCTGCTGTGCAGAAGAAACCATCAACAAAACAACAGGAAAGCCCACTGCATGGGAGAACATATTTGCCAATGCTATTTCAGATAAGGGTTTAATCTCAAAGTTTACAGAGAACTCATACAACTTAACAAAAGGAAAATAAACGATCTTATCAAAAATGGGCAAAGAGCCTAAGTAGACACTTTTTGAAAGAGGACATACAGAAGGGTGAGAGACATATGAAAACATGCTCAAAGTCACTAATCATCTGAGAAGTGCAAATCAAAACAAAACTGAGGTACCGTCTCACACCTGTCAGAATGGCTATCATCAACAAATCAACAAATGACAAGTGTTGGGGAGGATGTGGAGAAAAAGGAACCCTCAGGCACTGCTGGTGGGAATACAGACTGGTGCAGACATTGTTGGAGACAGCATGGAGTTTCCTCGAAAAGTTAAAAATGAAACTCCCATTTGGCCCACTAATCCCACTTCCAGGGCTATATTCCAAGAAATCAGAAACACCAATCAGAAAGGTTTTATGCAACCCTATGTACATAGCCACAAAATTTTCAATAGCTAAGATTTGGAAACAACCTAAGTGCACATCATAAGATGAGTGGATGAAAAAACTGTGGTACATCTACACAGGGGAATACTATGCCGCTATTAAAAAAAAAAAAAAGGAACTGTTACCATTCACAACAGAATAGATGGACATAGAGAGCATTATGCTAAGTGAAATAAGCCAGTCAGAGAAAGATAAATATCACATGATATCACTCATTTGTGGAATATAATGAACAACATAAACTGATGAACAAAAATAGATTCACAGACAGAGAAGCATCAAACAGACCATCAAACCTCAGAGCGAAGGCAGGGAGGGGGCATAAGAGATCAACCAAAGACTTGTATGCATGCATATAAGCATAACTAATGGACACATACACTAGGGGCCTGAAGGCTTGTGCTGAGTGGTTGGGGTAGCTGTAGAGAGGTCAATGGGTGGAAAAGGAGACATATATAATACTATATGTAATATTTTAAATAATAAAGAATTAAGTAAATAAATAAATAAAATAAATACTTCTAAATGAATAAAAAAGAATATTTTATAAATTTGTTAAAGGCAAGGAAAGTAAAAACAAAAATAAATGAATGGGATTATGTAAAATTAAAAAGCTTTTGCACAGCAAAAGAAACTGACAACAATAAAGAATGGACACCACCTGAATGGGAGATATTTACAAAACACAGCTACAACAAAAGGTTAATATCCAAAACATATAAAGAACTCATAGAACTTAATGCCAAACAAATAATCCAATTAAATAATGGTCAGAGGCCCTGGCCAGATGGCTCAGTTGGTTGGAGCATTGTCTTCTACATCAAAAAGGTTGCAGGTTCTATTCCCAGTCAGGGCACATACCTAATTTGCAGGTTTGATCTGCAGTCAGGGCATGTACAGGAGGCAACCAATCAATGTTTTTCTCTTACACTGTCATCTCTATCTCTTTCCCTTCATCCCCTCTAAAACCAATAAAAACATATCCTCATGTGAGGATTTAAAAATAAAATGGGCAGAGGACATGAACAAACACCTATCCCAAGAAGACATACAAACGACCACCACATATATGAAATTATGTTGAACTCTATTGGCTATTAGGGAAATACAAATAAAACCTACAATGAGATACCACCTCACACATGTTCAAGTGGCTATTATCAACAAGACAAGTAATAAGTTTTGGAGAATTTGTGGAGAAAAGAAACCCTCATTCATTGCTGGTGGAAATATAAATTGGAACAGCCACTATGGATAACAGTATGGCAGTTTCTCAAAAAATTAATAGAGTTACCATATGATCAAGCAAACCCTCTTCTGGTTATCTATACAAAAAACTAGAAAATATATATTTGCAAAAATATATGCACAATTATGTTCATGGCAGTATTATTCTTGGTGGCCAAGACATGGAGACAACGTTTTGGTTGATAGAGGCTTGGATAAACAACATATGGTGCATATACACAATGGAATACTACTCAGCTATAAGAAAACATGAAATGCTGCCATTTGCAATAATATAGATGGAACTTGAGAATATTCTACTAAGCAAAATATGGCAGAAAAACCTAAGAACCATATGATTTCACTCTTATGTGGTATATAAGATTGAAACTCATAGACACAGGCAATAGTACAGTAGTTACCAGAGAGAATGGTGGTGGGGGGTAGAGGGTGTCAAAGGGAGCTTAAATATGGTGATGGAAGATGGTTTGACTTTGGATGGTGGGCACACAATACAATCTAAGGATCATATATCATAGAAATATACACTTAAAACCTACATGATCCTGTTAACCAATGCCACCCTAATAAATTAACCAAAAAATAATACAGGAACAATAAAAATCTGATAAAGGCAAACTTTTAATAAAACTAGTGGATCAAACAACTATAAAGCTAATATAAATGTTAAAATCCAAAAGTAGTAAGATCATGTGCAATTAAAATAATAAATTAAGTGAGATACATATTTACAAAGATGAAAACATGATGCCAAAAACCAAACTAGGGAAGTGAAAAATTAAACACAAAAGAAAGCAGGAGTAGAATTACTTATATCACACAAAATAGAGAATTAGGCTTAAAATAAAATGTATTTTAAAACAAAGACTGTAGGAAGAAACAAAGAAGGACATTACATAATGCTAAAGGGATCAACCCAACAAGAGTATATAACATTTGTAAACATCTACACATCAAACATAGGAGCACTTAAATACTATAAAGCAAATTAAGCAAATCCTATCTAATAAAGTGGTAATATGCAAATTGACCATCACTGCAACACACAAGATGGCCACCCCCATGTGGTCAAAGATGTCTGGCCCTTTGTAGACACAAGATGGCCACCGCAAGATGGCCAGCATGGTAGGGCAATTGTGGGCAATTAGGCCAACAGGGAGGACAGTTGGGGGGGACCCAGGCCTACAGGGGAGGGCAGTTGGAGGGACCAGTATTGCAGGGGAAGGCAGTTGAGGGGACCAGGCCTTCAGGGGAGGGCAGTTGGGGGCAACCAGGCCAGCAGGAAAGAGCAGTTAGGGGTGACCGGGCCAGCAGGGGAGGGCAGTTGGGGGAAACCAGGCCAGCAGGAGAGGGCAGTTAAGGGCAACTAGGCTAGCAAGGGAAAGCAGTTAGGGGTGACCGTGCCAGTAGGGGAGGGCAGTTGGGGGTGACCAGACCAGCAGCGGAGGGCAGTTAGGCATCGATCAGGCTGACAGGGGAGTGGTTTGGGGGTGATAAGGCTGCCAGGCAGAAACGGTTAGGGGCAATCAGGCAGGCAGACAGGCGAGCAGTTGGGAGCCAGCAGTCCTGGATTGTGAGAGGGATGTCCCTCAGGGGGTCCCAGATTGGAGAGGGTGCAGGCTGGGCTGAGGGACATCCCCCTGCCCCATGCACCAGGCCTCTAGTAAAAAAACAAAAGACTCATGGATGCAGAAAATAGTATGTTGAGTGCCAGAGGGAGGTGAAAGTGTGGGTTGGTAGAAGAGAGTAAAATAGGGTAAATGGTGATAGAGGGAGACTAGACTTGGGATGGTAAACACAGAATGTGATATGTAAATGATGTATGGTAGATTTGTATATATGAAGCCTATATATTTTTATCAACCAATGTTATCCCAATAAATTTAATTAAAATAAATAAATAAATAAATAAATAAATAAATAAATAAATAAAGCAAATACTAACAGACAAAAGAAAGAGATGGATAGTTAAACAATAATAATATATGACTTGAACACCCAACTTACAGCAATGGCTAAACTATCCAGACAGAAAATCTAGGAAACAGTGGCCTTAAATGATACCTTAGGTCAGGTGGACTTAATGGACTTAATAGATTTTGAAAGAACATTTCACCTGAAGACGTCCAAGTATACATTATTTGCAAATGCACAAGGACATTTTCCAATACAGACCACATGTTAAGCTACAAAACAAGTTTCAACAAATTTAAGAATATTGAAAATACTGAGTGGGACAGAAATAATTTTACAGTTGAGTACATGAAATTCAGATTTTATTCTTGTTTCATTATTTGTTAATCATTGTATTATTTTCCACATGAACAACTGTAAACTTACTTTTACCCCACACTGTATATCAAGCCACTTTTCTTACTACATTGCTATGAAACTAGAAATCAATAAGAGATGAAAACTAAAAAACACAAACACAGGGTGGCTAAGCAAATATCTTTCTGATACAAATAAAAATGAAAATGCAACAATCCAGAATCTATGTGGCATAATAAAAACAATTCTGAGATAAATACATAAATAAAGGCCTACTTCAAGAAATTAGAAAAATCTCAAAAAATCTAAATGTACACCAAAGGGAACTAGAAAGAAAAGAACAAAGCTCAAAAGTGAGTAGATGAAAAAAAAAAAAAACAGATTAAATATAAATGAAATAGAAAAAAAATCAATGAAATTGAAAGCTGGTTTTTTAAAACAGTAAAAAAAAAAAAAAAAAAAAAAAAAGATAAACCCTTAGCCAAAATCATTAATAAAAAAAGGAAAGTTGGCCCAAATATTTAATATATATATATAAAGAGCCAGGGTCGTAATGACCAAATGCCAGGCTGCGAGCACAGAAGGTGAGCAGGCTGAACTGCTGACCTCTTGGAGAGAGAGGTGGGGCTGATCAACAGCGGCAACGGCTGATGGTGAGGCCCGGAGAGAGAAGCAAGGTGATCAAACCCTGCTTCTCTCTCTGGGCCTCGCCAGCAGCCAAGCCTCTCACTCTCTCCTAGAGGTTAGCAGTTCAGCCCGCTCCCCAGCAGTCAAGCCTCTCTTTCTCTCCCGGCCTCCTGTGGGGGCTGCTGATCAGCCCCGCTTCTCTAAACAGGCCAAGGGATAGGCCTGGAGATGCTGACTGGCATAGAAACTGACCAATCAGAACCAAATCTGGGTGAATTGCGAGGAGCCAATGGCTGCCTAGGAGGTAGAGCTTTTGATGCTGACTGGCATAGAAACTGACCAATCAGAACCAAATATGGGTGAACTGCAAGGAGCCAATGGCTGCCTAGGAGGTGGAGCTTTTGATGCTGACTGGCATAGAAACCAGCCAGTCAAAACCAAATCTGGGTGAACTGCGAGGAGCCAATGGCTGCCCAGGGGGCGGAGCTTTTGATGCTGACTGGAATAGAAACCGACCAATCAGAAGTTACTCTGGGTGAACTGTGAAGGCAGAACCTAAGGTGGGGGCTGAGGAGGGGTTTTAAGGGCAACAGCTATTTGGTGTAAGGTGTAAGAGAGCGATTCAATTTTTTAATGACTGGTTTGGCCATATAGTGCAAATGGCTGGCTATCAGTCCAGATATAGGGATTATGAGTTTTTGTCTGCCAAGAGCATCTCCTCCTTCTGAAAAAGGCTTCCCCCCAATTTAAGCAATCCTATCCTATATAATCTATCTATATCAATAAAAGGGTAATATGCTAATTTGACCGGGTTGACCAGCCATCCTCCAGACGTCTGACTTCCTTCCAGAAAAAGCCATGATGATGGGGGCCAAGGCAGAGGCAGTTAGGAGTGATAAAGCTGGCAATGGAGGGCAGTTGGGGTCAAGAGCAGGCCAGCAGGGGAGAGCAATTGGGGGCAAAATCAGGCTTGCAGGGGAGGGCATTTGGGGAGCAACTAGGCCTGCAGGAGAGGGCAGTTGGGGGTGATCAGGCAGGCAGGGGAGAGCAGTTACGGGCGAGATCAGGCTAGCAGAGGAGGGCAATTAGGGGCAATCAGGCAGGCAGTCAGAGAGGTTATGGGTGATCAGGCAGGCAGGAAGGCAAGGTAGTGGCGATCAGGCTGGCAGGGGGGCAGGGTAGTGGCAATCAGGATAGAAGGCAGAGGGGTTAGGGGCAATCAGGCAGGCAGACAGGTGAGTGGCTAGGAGCCAGTCATCCCAGATTGGAGAGGGTGCAGGCCGGGCTGAGCAACCCCCCTCCATGCACAAATTTCATGCACTGGGCCTCTAGTGTAAAAATAAAAGAGAAATTATGGAAGTACAAAGGGTTATAAGAGAATATTGTCAATAACTATAACCAACAAATTGGAAAACCTAAAGACCAAATTTCTAAAAAAACACTATCTTCCACAACTGAATGAGGAAAACAGAAAATCTGAAATGACTGATTACGAGTAACAAAATTTAATCAGCCATTTAACCAACAATAACAACAACAACAAAAAGTTCAGGACCAGACAGCTTCAAAGGTAAATATTCCCCAAACATTTAAAAAATACCTATACTTCTCAAACTACTCCAAAACATTAAAGAGGATGGAATACTTCCTAACTCATTTTGCAAGACCAGCATTACTCCCAAACCAAAACCAATAATAAAAACTATAAAAAAACAAACAAACAATAAAAAAATGACAGACATATTCATGATGAACATAGATGCAAAAGTTCTCACAAAATATTAGCAAACTAAACTCAATCATACATTAAAAATCTTGTACAACATGATCAAGTGGCATATATTCCAGGAATTTAATGATGAGTCAATATCCACATATCAATCAATGTAATATACCACATTAACAAAACAACACAATCCTCTCTATAGACATAGAAAAAACATTTGAAAAAATACAACATTCATTTATGAAAATAATCCTCAACAGAGTGTCATGGAGGAAACAAAACTCAACATAAGTGATATCATAAAATGGCAAGTTTTGTCAAATATTTTTTCTGCATCAATTGAGATAATCATATCATATATCAAGGACATATGTGCTAAAATGACAGCATTGTACTCTGATGAAAAGCTAAAAAGGCACTCCCAAAAGATCAGAAACAAGACAAGGATACCCACTCTCACCATTTTTGTTCAACAGAGTATTGGAAGTCTTAGACAATGTAATTAAACAATAAAAATAAATAAAGGCAAATAAATTGGAACAGAACATGTATAACTGTCACTATTTACCATAATAAATAAAATCAACAAAGAAGCAGTATACAAAGTAGACATAAAGTTAGCTGCATTTATTTTATTTCTTTATTTCTTTATTGCTAATCCTTACCTGAGGATATTTTTCAATTGATTTTTAAGAAGAGTCAAAGAGAGGAGAGGAGACAAAATGGTGGTGGAATAGATGAACGTGTCCTGACCCTTGTCCCAGAGCAAATTGAGTGAGCGGAATTCAGCCCGAATTGGTGAAGGAGACTCAGCTGTACTGGGAGGCCAGCTTGTCCTCAGAGGCCTAGCCTTTTTGAAGGGGAGAGCTGCTGTAACTGGGTTCCCAGCCTCAACTCCACTCAGAGTCCCCTCAGATAACACCTGGGACTCTACAGCCACCCCTGCCAGGGACCTGCTACCTAGGCTGTGATCCCACAGTCAATGAGGCTCCAGCCACCTTGGGTGCAAGCTCTTGTGAGTTCTGAAGCATGCTCCACTCTGACCGGTCCAACGCTTTAGCCCAGGGCACTGCAACCACATGAACAGCAGACACGTGAACATCCCGCTCCTGTCCAAGGATCAGCAGCCCCGCGAGCAACTCGCCCCAGGCCTAAAAGCAGCAGCTTCAAGTGGCCTTCCCCTGTCCAAGAAGCAGCAGTTGTGTGAGCAGCCAGTTCCCCCATCTGAGGAGGAGCAACCATGTGAGCAGGTCGCCCCATCTGAGGAGCAGCAGCTGCTTGAGCAGCCCACCCACGACTGAGGAGCGGCAGCCCCATGCAGCCAGCCCCCATATGAGGAGCAGCAGCTGCACACAGCCTGCACCTGCACCTGTTCGAAGAGCAGCAGCTGTGCAAGCAACCTGCCCCCATCCAAGGAGTAGCAGCCTCACGAGCAGCTGCACAAGCAGCCAGCCCCCTTCCAAGGAGCAGCAGCTGTGTGAGCAGCCCGCCCCCATCCTAGGAGCAGCAGCTGTGTGAGTAGACCACTCCCTTTTGAGGAGCAGAAGCTGCACAAACCGCCTGCCCCATCTGAGGAGCAGCGGCTGTGTAACTGCCTGCCCCCATCGGAGGAGCAGCACCTGTGTGAGCAGCCCTCCCCCTTCCAAGGAGCAACAGATGCACAAGCCACCTGCCCACATCCGAGGAGCAGCAGCTGTGTGAGAAGTCCGCCCCCATCCAAGGAGCAGCAGCTGTGTGAGCAGCCCACCCCCTTCTGAGGAGCAGCAGACACACGAGCAGCCTCCTCCCATCTGAGGAGCAGAAGCCACATAAGCAGATTGCCCACATCCAAGGAGCAGCAGCCCTGTGCAGTCCGCACTGGTCCAAGGAGTAGCACCCACATGCAGTCTGCACCTTTCCAAAGAGAAGGAGCCGGGTGAGCGGCCTGTCCCTGTCTGAGGAGCATCAACAGCATGAGCAGCTCAATCCCACATGAGGAGCAGCAGCCGCACAAGCATACCGCCCCCCCATCCGAGGAGAAGCAGCTGCACGATCAACCCGCAACCATACGAGGAGGAGCAGCCCTGCAAGCAACTTGCCCCTGTCCAAGGAGCGGCGGCATCACAAGCATCCTGTCCCATCAGAGGAACAGCAGCACACAACCAGCCCCCATCTAAAGAACAGCAGCCATGTGAGCAGTCCACCCCTGTCCAAGGAGCAGCAGCCATGTGAGCAGCTGGCCCCCATCCAAGGAGCAGTGGACACAAGCAACCTGTCCCCATCCAAGGAGCAGCAAGCTAATAATCAGCCCAAACCCGTCCAAGGAACAGCAGCTATACGAGCAGCCTCCCCCACCAGACAGAGGAGACACCATGGCTGCGAACAACACCCACCAGAGGAGCTGCTGCCAACTGAGAAGCAGCTGCTACTGTGTCCACCTGAGGAGCAACCACAGCCCAAGAAGCCACTGCCACCCAAGGAGCAGACCCTGCACATTTTGACATCTAGATCAGTCAGTGAGACCAAAAATGGGTAGACAAAGATACCCCCAAAGGAAAGAAAAGGAGGAAGCATAAGAAAAGCAGCTAAGTGAAACAGAGGCATGCAATATGTCAGAAAAAAATTAAGAATAAGGGTCATAGAGTTCATAAAACAGATGGACGAAAAAATCAACACCTTATGTAAAAATCAAGAAGAAATGAAGAGTGATATAGCTGCAATAAAAAACACCATGGGAAGTTTCAACAGTAGACTAGGAGTAGCGAAGGACTTAATTAGCGAATTAGAAGACAGGGAAGCAAAACACAGACAAACTGAATTGCAATTGGAGAAAAAAATAAAAGACAGGAGGAGAGGCTAAGGGAGCTATGGGACAACATGAAACGAAGTAACATAAGAATAATAAGGGCGGCAGAACAACAGGAAGAGGAACAAGGGTTAGACCTATTTGAAGAAAAAACGTCAGAAAACTTCACTGATGTGGCGAAGAAAAAGGTCACACAAGCACAAAGTCCCAAACAGGATGAACCCGAAAAGACCCACACCAAGACACATCATAATTACGATGGCAAATATTCAGGACAAAGAGAGAATCTTAAAAGCTGCAAGAGAGAGACAGAGTGTTACTTACAAGGGATCTCCCATTAGATTGTCAAATGATTTATCAATAGAAACACATCAGGTCAGAAAATAATGGAAGGAAATTTATAAAATGATGCAAACCAAGGGACTGAATGCAAGAATACTCTATCTAGCAAGGCTATCATTCAAAATTGAAGGGGAAATAAGGAGATTCACAGACAAAAAAATGCTAAGGGAGTTTATTACTACCAAGCCAGCAATGCAAGAAAAGCTAAAGGGACTGGTGTAAAAAGAATAAATAAAAAGGTAAGAAGGAACATAGACACAAAAAATAAAAATGGTTACAAACAAGTACCTTTCAATAATAACTTTAAATGTAAATGGACTAAATGCTCCAATCAAAAGACATCGATGGGCTGAATGGATAAAAAAAAACAAAACAAAAAACCACAATCCATATAAATGCTGTCTACAAGAGACCCACTTCAGAAAAAGGGACTCATACAGACTGAAAGTGAAGGGATGGAAAAACATCTTTCAGGTAAATGGAAATGAAAAAAAAGCTGGGGTAGCAGTATTTATATCTGACAAAATAGACCTCAAAGTAAAGGCCATAAGAATAGATAAGGAAGGCCACTTCATAATAATAAAGGGATTGATACAACAAGAGGATATAACCCTGACACACACATATACACCAAATGCAGGAGCACCCAAATACATAAAAACAACTCCTGGAAGATATCAAGGAAGAGATCGACAACAATACAATCCTAGTAGGGGACTTTAATACACCACTGACATCACTGCATAAATCCTCTAGACAAAAAATCAGCAGAGAAGTAGCAATTCTAAATGACTCATTAGATCAGATGGACCTAATTGACATCTTCAGAGCATTTCGGCCTAAAGCCATGGAATATACGTTCTTCTCAAGTGCACATGGGACATTTTCAAAAATAGACCACATATTGGGTAACAAGAAAAGTCTCCCCAAATTCAAAAAGATTGAAATCATATCAAGCATTTTCTCAGACCACAATGGCATAATATTAGAAATAAACTACAATAAAAACATTTCAAAAAATTCAAACACTTGGAAGCTGAATAGCATGCTATTAAACAATGATTGGGTTATCAATGAGATCAAAGAAGAAATTAAAAATATCCTGGAGACTAATGACAATAAAAACACAACGATGCAAATCCTATGGGACACAATGAAAGCAGTCCTGGGAGGGAACTTTATAGTTCTACAGGCCTACCTCAAAAAAATAAGAAAAAATGGTAGTAAGTCATCTAACTCGACAACTCAAAGAATTATAAAGAGAGCAACAAGAAAAGCCCACAGTGAGCAGAAGGAAGGAACTAATAAATATCAGAACAGAAAAGAATGACATATAGACAAAACAAACAAAAAACAAAAAACAATACAAAAGATTAATAAAACCAAGAACTGGTTCTGTGAAAGGATAAACCAGATTGATGAACCTCTAGCCATGGTCACCCAGAAGCAAAGAGAGAGGACCCAAATAAACAAAATCAGAAATGAAAGAGATGAAATAACAACAGACCCCACAGAAATACAAAGGATTGTTACAAAATACTACAAACAACTATTTTAACAAACTAGACAACCTGGAGGAAATGGACATATTTCTAGAAAAACAAAACCTTCCAAAACTCACTCAGGAAGATTCTAAAAATCTCAATAGGCTGATAACTGGAAGAAATTGAAGCAGTCATCAAAAACATCCAGCAAACAAAAGCCCAGGGCCAGACTAATTCACAAGGGAGTTTTACCAAACATTCAAGGAAGAACTAAAACCTATCTGCCTTAGACTATTCCAGAAAATTCAAAAGAAAGGAATTTTTCTATGAGGCCAGCATCACCCTAATTCCAAAACCAGACAAAGATAACACAATGAAAGAGAGTTACAGGCCAATAGCCCCCATGAACATAGATGCCAAAATCCTCAACAAAATTCTAGCAAATCGGATCCAGGAGTACATCAGAAAGATCATGCACCATGACCAAGTAGGATTTACCCTGGGGATGCAAGGAAGGTACAATATCCGCAAATCAATAAACATGATACATCACATAAACAAATTGAGAGATAAAAATCATATAGTCATATCAATTGATGCAGAAAAAGCATTTGACAAAATCCAACATACTCTCTTGATATAAACTCTCAGCAAGGTGGTAATAGAAGATCATACCTCAACATAATAAAAGCCATATATGACAAACCCACAGCAAACATCATACTCAATGGGCAAAAACTGAAACCATTTTCCCTAAGAACAGGAACAAGACAGGGATGCCCACTCTCACCACTACTGTTCAACATAGTGTTGGAATTACTAGCCGTTGTAATCAGACAAGAAGAAGAAATTAAAGGCTTCCAAATTGGAAAAGAAGTATAACTGTCCTTATTTGCAGATGACATGATACTGTACATAGAAAACCCTAAAGACTCCATCAAAAAATTATTAGACTTAATAAATGAGTCTGGCAATGTAGCAGGATACAAAATTAATGCCAAGACATCTATGGCCTTTCTATATACCAATAATGAACTTACAGAAAGAGAGACTAAAAAAGCAATCCCATTTACCATTGCACCAAAAAATTTAAGATACCTAGGAATAAACTTAACTAAGAAAGTAAAAGACCTATTGAGGAAAACTACAGGACACTGAAAAAAGAGATAGAGGAAGACATAAACAGATGGAAGAATATATCAGTTCATGGGTTGGTAGAATCAACATCATCAAAATGTCCATACTACCCAAAGCAATCTATAAATTCAATGCACTTCCCATTAAAATACTAAAGGCATATTTCACAGACCTAGGAAGAACTTTACAAAAATTCATCTGGAATAAAAAAACAACAACCCGAATAGCCAAAGCAATCCTGAGAATGAAGAACAAAGTAGGTGGGATCTCAATACCAGATTTCAAGCTGTATTACAAAGCCACTGTTCTCAAAACTTCCTGGTACTGGCACAAGAACAGATATACAGATCAATGGAATAGAATAGAGAATCCAGATATCGACCCAAACCACTATGCTCAATTAATATTTGACTAAGGAGGCATGAACATACAATGGAGTCAAGACAGTCTCTTCAATAAATGGTGTTGGGAAAATTGGACAGATACATGCAAAAAAATGAAACTAGACCACCAACTTACACCATACACAAAAATAAACTCAAAATGGATAAAGGACTTAAACATAAGATGAGAAACCATGAAAATACTAGAGGAATCCACAGGCAGAGAAATCTCAGACATATGCCGAAGCAACTTCTTCACTGATACTGCTCCTAGGGCAATGGAAACTAAAGGGAAAATAAACAAATGGGACTACATCAAAATAAAAAGCTTTTGCTTGGCAAAGGAAACTATCAGTAAAACAAAAAGAAAGCCTACTCCATGGGAGAACATATTTGCCAATGATAGCAACGATAAGGATTTAATATCCAACATTTACAAGAACTTAACAAAAAGAAGATAAACAACTTAACAAAAAGAAGATAAACAACCCAATCAAAAAATGAGCAACTGACCTAAATGGATACTTTTTGAAAGAAGACAGAAAGAAGGCCAAGAGACATATGAAAACCTGCTCAAAGTCACTAATCATCAGAGAGATGCAAATCAAAATAACAATGTGGTACCATCTCACACCTGTCAAAATGGATATCATCAACAAATCAACCAATGACAAGTGCTGGCTAGGATGCGGTGAAAAAGGAACCCTGGTGCACTGCTGCTAGGAATGCAGACTGGTGTAGCCACTGTGGATAACAGTATGGAGTTTCCTCAAAAAACTAAAAATGGAACTCCCATTTGACCCAGTAATCCCACTTCTAGGAATATATCCCAAGAAACTGGAAACATCAATCAGAAAGGATATATACACCCCTATGTTCATAGCAGCACAATTCACTATAGCTAAGATTTGGAAACAGCCTAAGTTCCCATTAGCAGATGAGTCGATTGAAAAACTGTGTTACATCTACACTATGGAATACTATGCTGTGTTAAAAAAGGATTTCTTACCATTTGCAACAACATGGATGATGATGGAGAGCATTATGCTAAGTGAAATAAGCAAGGCAGAGAAAGAGAAATATCACATGATCTCACTCATTTGTGGAATATAATGAACAACATAAACTGATGAACAAAAACAGATCCAGAGACAGAGAAACATCATTCAGAATGTCAAACTTCCGGGAAGGTAAGGGAAGGTGGGGGTAAAGGGGAGAGGTCAACCATAGGACTTATATTCATGCATATAAACCTAATCAATGTACACAAACAACAGGGGGTTGGGGGCATGAATGGGGTGTGGGGGGTAATGGCAGAATAAAGACACATATGTAATACCTTAATCAATAAAGTAATTAAAAAAAAGAGTCGAAGAAAGTGGGGGAGACAGAGAGAAAAAAATCAATGTGAGAGAAACACATCGAATGGTTGCCTCCTACCTGGGCCCCAACTAAGGCCGGAGCCAAGAAGGAGCCTGCACCCCAGGTATGTACCCTTGAACAGAATTGAATCTGGGACCCTTTGGTTTATAGGCCGACACTCTATTCACTGAGCCAAACTGGCTGTGATAATTGCATTTCTATACAATAAAAATGAACAATTAAAAACAAATTTAAGAAAACAACTTCATAAAAATAATAATTAGAAATTAACGCCAAGAAATCTATGGCATTTCTGTACACCAATCGTGAACTTACAGAAGGAGAGACTAAAAAAGCCATCCCATTTACCATTGCACCAAAAAAATTAAGATACCTAGGAATAAACTTAACTAAGGAGGTAAAAGACCTATACATGGAAAACTACAGGACACTTGAAAAAGAGATAGAGGAAGATGTAAACAGATGGAAGAACATACCATGTTCATGGATTGGTAGAATCAACATTATTAAAATGTCCATACTACCAATAGCAATCTGTAGATTCAATGCACTCCCCATTAAAATACCAATGGCATATTTCAGAGACCTAGAAAGAACTCTCCAAACATTCATCTGGAATAAAAAAGACCCCGAATAGCCACAACAATCCTGAGAAAGAAGAACAAAGTAGGTGGTATCTCAATACCAGATTTCAAGCTGTACTACAAGACCACTGTTCTCAAAACAGCCTTGTACTGGCACAAGAATAGACATACAGACCAATGGAATAGAATAGAGAACCCAGATATCAACCCAAACCACTATGTTCAATTAATATTTGACAAAGGAGGCATGGACACACAATGGAGTCAAGACAGTCTCTTCAATAAATGGTGTTGGGAAAATTGGACAGATACTGAAAAAAAAAAAAAAGAAACTAGATCACCAACTTACACCATACAGAAAAGTAATCTCAAAATGGGTAAAGGACTTAAACATATGACGGGAAACCATAAAAATACTAGAGGAATTCACAGGTAGTAAAATCTCAGACATATGGTGAAGCAATTTCTTCACTGATACCGCTCCTAGGGCAATGGAAACTAAAGAGAAAATAAACAAATGGGACTACATCAAAATAAAAAGCTTTTTTACAGCAAAAGAAACCATCAACAAAACAACAAGAAAGCCCACTATATGGGAGAACATATTTGAAGATGTTATCACTGATAAAGGTTTAATCTCCAACATTTACAGGGAACTTATACAACTTAATAAAAGGAAGATAAATGATCCAATAAAAAAAATCGGCAACAGACCTAAATAGAATCTTTTTGAAAGAAGACAGAAGGAAGGCCAAGAGACATATGAAAACATGCTCAAAGTCACTAATTATCCGAGAGATGCAAATCAAAATGACAATGTGGTACCATCTCACACCTGTCAGAATGGCTATCATCAACAAATCAACAAATGATAAGTGCTGATGAGGATGCGAAGAAAAAGGAACCCTCGTGTACTGCTGGTGGGAATGCAGACTGGTGTAGCCACTTTGGAGAACATATGGAGTTTCCTCAAAAAACTAAAAATGGAACTCCCATTTGACCCAGTAATCCCACTTCTGGAATATATCCCAAGAAACTAGAAACACGAATCAGAAAGGATATATGCATCCCTATGTTCATAGCAGCACAATTCACCATAGCTAAGATTTGGAAACAGCCTAAATGCCCATCAGCAGATGAGTGAATTAGAAAACTATGGTACATCTACCCAATGGAATACTACGCTGCTATAAAAAAAAAGGAATTCTTACCATTTGCAGCAGCATGGATGGACCTGAAGAGCATTATGTTAAGTGAAATAAGCCAGGCAATGAAAGAAAAATATCACATGATCTCACTCATTTTTGGAAAATAAAGAACATTATAATCTGATGAACAAAACATAGATACAGAGGCAGTAAAGCACTGAACAACTGTCAAATTACAGCGGGAAGGCTGGGGAATGTTGGGGAGTTGGGGACAGAGATCATCCAAAGGACTTGTATGCATGCCTATAAGCACAACCAAAGGACACAAGACACTGGCGGGGTGGGATGAGGGCATGCGACAGGGGCTAGGGGAGGCTGGGGGAAGGTCAATGGGGAAAAAAAGGAGATATATGTACTATTATATGTAATACTTTAAACAATTAAAAAAATAAACTGTTAAAAAAATAAAGACGGCCAAATTACACACACACACAAAAAGAAATTAACAAAGGAAATTAAATCCTATATAATAAAGAGGTAATATGCAAATTGACGATCACTCCAACATACAAGATGGCTGTCCCATGTGGTCAAAGATGGCTGCCCCCTATGTGGACACAAGATGGCCACCACATGTTGGCTGGCAGGGGAGGGCAGTTCGCGGGAACCAGGCCTTTAGGAGAGTGCAGTTGGTGGCAACCAGGCCAGCAGGGAAGTGCAGTTAGGGGCGACCACATATGGCAGGGGAGGGCAGTTACGGGCAACCAGGCCTGCAGGGGATGGTAGTTGGGAGTGACCAGGCCTGCGGGGGAGGGCAGTTGGGGGGACCAGGATTGCAGGGGAGGGCAGTTGGGGGGACCAGGATTGCAGGGGAGGGCAGTTGGGGGGGACCAGGTAAGCAGGGGAGGGCATTTGGGGGTGACCAGCCTGAAGGGGAGGACAGTTAGGGGTGACCAGGCTGGCAGGGGAGGGCAATTAGGGGCAATTGGGCTGGCAGGGGAGAAGTTAGGCATTGATCAGGCTGGCAGGGGAGTGGTTAGGGGGTGATGAGGCTGGCAGGCAGAAGTGGTTAGGGGCAATCAGGAAGGCAGGCAGGTGAGCTGTTGGGAGCCAGTAGTCCTGGATTGTGAGTCGGACATCCCTCGAGGGGTCCCAGATTGGTGAGGGTGCAGAGGCTGGGCTGAGGGACACCGCCCCCGCCCCAGCCACCGTGAATGAATTTCATGCATCGGTCCTCTAGTACTTATATAATGAAGACTACAAAACCTTTCTAAAAATATTAAAGAAGACATAAATAAATGGAAACCCATGTCATATGCACGGATTTTAAGACTTAATATTGTTAAAAAGTTAACACTGCACAAAATGATCTAGAAATTCAATGCAATCAATATAATAAAAGCTTAAGCAACTATGATGCTCACTGACCACCAGGGGCAGACACTCAGTACAGGAGCTGCCATCTGGTGGTCAGTGAGCTCCGACAGGGGGAGTGGCCACTTAGCCAGAAGTCCGGCTCATGGCTGGCGAGTGCAGTGGTGGTGTTGGGAGCCTCTCCCACCTCTGTGGCAGTGCTAAGGAGCAGCTAACTAAGCAGTAAGGAGCCTACCACTAAGAAGCAGATAGCCAAGTGGTAAGGAGCAAGTAGGTGGGTGGTAAGGAGTGAGGGATTCTGGATTGTGAGAGGGATCTGGCCTAACCCAGCAGTCAGACATCCCCCAAGGGGTCCTGGACTGTGAGAGGGCGCAGGCCGGGCTGAGGAACCCCACCTCCCCAATGCATGAATTTTGTGCTCTGGGCCTCTAGTCTCTTTATAAAACCTCACATGATGTTTTTGCAAAAATAGAAAGCACATTTTAAATTCCATATAGAATCTCAGGTACCTTAAGTAGTTAACATTATCTTGAGAAAAAAACAAAGCCGGAGAACTCAATTCCTGATTTCAAAACTTAATACAAAATGACATCAATGAAAACTGTGTGATACTGGAATAAAAACAAACATATAAACCAATGGAAAGAATTAGAGCCACCAAATAAATTCTAGCATACATGGTCAAATAGTTTTTAACAAGGGTGCCAACACAATTTAATTGTGAAAATACTGTCTTTTCAAAGAATATTGCTGGGACAAAATGGATATCCACATGCAAAAGAATGAAGTTGTACCCTTACCTAACACCATATTCAATAACTAATTCAAAATGATCAAAAACCTAAATGTAAGACCTAAAACCATAAAATTCTTGGAATGAAACAGGGCACAAGCTTCAAAACATTGAATTTAGCAGTGAGGTCTTGGATATAATACTTAGGGCAAAGGAAACAAAAGAAACAACAGATAAATTAGTCTTCATACAATTTTTTTAAATCGTGGATCAAAAGACAATATCAATAGAGTATAAGGGCAACTAACAGAATGGAAGACAATATTTGCAAATCATGTATCTGATAAAGTATGAATATCCAGAATATATAGAGATCTACCACTCACCAAAAAGTTCAAATAACTTGATTAAAAAATGGGAAAGGGACTTGAGTAGTCATTTCTCCAAGTGATATATTAAAATGTCCAATAAGTATATGAAAAAAATGCTCAACATCAGTAATTAGGAAAATGCAAATCAAAATAACAATGAGATACCACCTCACACTCATTAGGACTGCACCTATCAAATCACACAACACCATATAACAAGTGTTGGCCAGTATTTGAAGAAATTGATACTATTATGCACTATTGGTGGGAATGTAAAATGGTATAACTACTGGGAAAAGAATATATCAGGTCCTAAAAAAATTAAAAATGAAATTACCATATTATGAAACAATCCCATTTCTCGATATATACTTAAATGAGTTAAAAGTAGGGTCTCAAAGAGATATTTTTACCTCCATATTAATAGTAACATTATTCACTTAAGCTAAAACATGGAAGCAACCCAACTTTCAAATGTGGTATATATGTTCAATAAAGTATTATTCAGCCTTAGAAAGAAATAACATTATGTCATATGCTACAACATGGATAGAACTTGAGGTAATTATGCTAATTTAAAAAAGCTAGTTACAAAAAGACTAAAACTATATCATTTCATTATCTAAGGTACTTAGTCAAAACCATAGATAGAGACATAATAAATAGAATGGCAGTTGCAACGGGAAAGGAGAGTTAGTTTTTAATATTTATAGTTTCAGATTTACAGAATGAAAAGCATTATGGAAGTGGACCATAGTGATAGTGGATAGCATTATTAATATATTTAATACAATTGAACTGTACCTTTAATAAAGCTACATTTTATTCTGAAAAAAAGTGGTTAAGATAGTACATTTTATGTTTTGTGTATTTAAGCACAATAAAAATTTTGTGGAAAAATAGGAAACTTATTTTTAGGTAATTTTTGATTATGCAGACAAAGCACAGAAATCTATAAAGATAATTATATCCATATTAGTAGGTTTTTAAAAGATTTTTGTTGTGTTTTGCGGTTTTAATCCTTATCCAAAGGTATGCTTATTAATTTAACAGAGAGAGAGAGAGAGAGAGAGAGAGAGAGAGAGAGAAGTTGTCTCCCTTACACACTCCATTGGAAATCAAACCCACAACCTTTTTGGTGTACGGGATGACACTCCAAACCTACTGAGCCACCAGGCTGGGGCAGTAGCTGTTTTATGTAAAAATGTAATTTGTTATTTTTTTCTTGATGTTTTTATTATTTAACCGAACATAAAGATACACATTGTCTGGGTTCTGGAAATCAAAGAAATCAAATTTCTGGGGCTTCTAGTCAAAATGTAGTACTAGCATTCTCCTGCAACCACATCAAAATCACAACTAAATTACAGAACAACCATCATTCAGAATAGCTTGAAATCTAGGTGACCATAAATCCTAAAACTAAGGATATAAAGATGAGGCCACATCAAGACTGGTAGAAGGGGCAGAGATGAGGGACAGGTGGGTTCGACACTACCATGGGGTGGATAAATCCCAGGAGGGATATCTCAGGTCTGGAGGCCTCCTCTGATGAGTGACACACTAGGCATCCTACTCCAGGGTTCCAGTGCTAGGAAGGGAAGTCCCCATAATTTGACTGTAAAAACAAGCAGGGATTGTTGCTGAGTGGAATAGAGGGTTTCTGGAGTCTCAGGCAGTACTTCTTTTTTTTTTTAATTTCTTTATTGATTAAGGTGTCACATATTTGTCCTCATCCCCCCATTCCCATCCCACACCCCTCCCCATGGATGCCCCAACCCCCTGTTGAACTCAACCGCTGGATAGGCTCATATGCATGCACACAAGTCCCTTGGTTGATCTCTCCCCCCTCCTCTCAACCTCCCCTATCCTCCCTCTGAGGCCCGATAGTCCGATCGATGCCTCCTTGTTTCTGGTTCTGTTCTTGTTCCTCAGTCTATGTTGTTCATCATTTCCCCTAGATGAGCGAGATCATATGTCACTAGATATATACTTATAAGAACTGAATGTGAGACGAGCAATAATAGTTATGCTGACAGGCAAATGAATCAGTCTGTAGTGAGTTTCTTTCTGGACCAACAGTTCTTTTGAGACCCAATTTCAATGTCCACCAGTTCCTTATGTGTACATGTCAGCACTGACCCCTCAGCTCTGGATGGTGGACAAATGGTGGCAACGGAGGTCCAACTCCCTCTGGTTTGGTCTCGGGCGGACCCAGGGGCACGGCTTCACCCGGACTAAGGGGCACGTGGCCTCACCCAGACCCAAGGGGCGCGTTGCCTCACCCGCGCCTGGGACCCAGCCTCACCCGGATGGATCCAGGGGCACACGGCCTCACCCAGACCCAGGATCTGGCTTCACCCGTACCCAGGGGCTCAAGGCCTCACCCGGACCCAGGGGCACATGGCCTCACCCGGGCCCAGGGACCCAGCCTCATCCGGGTCCAGTGGCGCGTGGTCTCACCCGGACCCAGGGGCGCGTGGCCTCACCCGGGCCCAGGGACCCAGCCTCACCCGGGTC
Organism: Eptesicus fuscus; assembly: GCF_027574615.1. Classification (NCBI taxonomy): domain Eukaryota; kingdom Metazoa; phylum Chordata; class Mammalia; order Chiroptera; family Vespertilionidae; genus Eptesicus; species Eptesicus fuscus. The sequence goes on from NC_072473.1 coordinate 31,813,254, forward strand.
CAGTCCCTGGATCCGGGTGAGGCTGGGTCCCGGGTCCAGGTGAGGCCTCGCGCACCTAGGTCCGGGTGAGGCCACGTGCCCCTGTGTCTGGAAGAGGCCACGCTCCCCTGGGTCCGGGTGAGGCCATGTGTCCTTGGAACCAGGTGAGGCCTCGCGCACCTAGGCCCGGGTGAGGCCACGTGCCCCTGGGTCTGGGAGAGGCCACATGCCCCCGGGTCCAGGTGAGGCCATGTGTCCCTGGATCCAGGTGAGGCCTCGCACACCTAGGTCCAGGTGAGGCCACGCACCCCTGGGTCTGGGAGAGGCCATGTGTCCCTGGATCCGGGTGAGGCCTCGCGCACCTAGGCCCGGGTGAGGTCAGGCAGTACTTCTTAAAGAGGCTGTACACGAATCTATTTGGACTCACACCCTCTGAGCTCTAGCATTGAGGAAGAAGCTCAAAGGCACCAGATCCATACAAGGAAGAACTGAAATGTATGGCATCCAGCTACTTCATGGTCATCCTAGTCAGTCATTTCAGCCAATTGGCCTGAGGTAAATTCATCCCACTGATATGCCAACATCAATCAAGGTTTAACTACAGCCTATATAGGGATGCCCACTGAGAGTGTCCAACTCGGGTGATTGGGGAGGCTGTGCCACGGGGGCCTAAAGGATACCTACTACTTTAGATAACTCTACCAAGCCCAGGACATGCAACAACTCTACTTAATACATAGAAACAAACACATGGAGACTGCCAAAATGAGGATGAAAAGAAACATGTCCCAAATGAAAGAACAGAACAAAATTCCAGAAAAATAATTAAACAAAATGGAGACAAACAATCTGCTAGATGCAGATTTATAAACTCTGATTATAAGGATGCTCAATGAACTTAGGGGAAGGGTAGATGAACCTAGTGACAACTTCAACAACATAAGAAAGAACATGAAATCCGTAACAGTAACTGAAATGAAGAATCATTTACAGGGAATCAACAGGAGAGAATATGAAGCCAAGAATCAGATCAGCGATTTGGAATATAAGAAAGTAAAAAACACCCAATAAGAACAGCAAAAAGAAACAAGAATTTAAAAAAAATGAAGATAGTGTAAGGAACCTCTGGTACAACTTCAAGTGTAGCAACATCATGCAGGTGCTGGAAGGAGAAGAGAGAGAGCAAGGAATTAAAACCCTATTTTAAAAAAATGCCAGAAAAATTACTTAACCTGGTGAAGGAAATAGACATATCATTCCAGGAAGCATAGAGAGTATCAACCAAGATAAACCCAAAGAGGCCCACACTAAGACACATCATAATTAAAACACAAACAGTTAAAGACAAAGAGATAATCTTAAAAGCAGCAAGAAAAAGCAGATAGTTACTACAAAGGAACTCCCATAAGAATGGCAGCTGATTTCTCAACAGAAACTTTGTTCACCAGAAGAGAGTGGCAAGAAATATTCAAAGTGATGTAAAACAAGGACCTAAAACCAAGATTACTCTATACAGCAAAGCTATCCTATATAATAAAGAGCTAATATGCTAATTAGATGGAACAGCAGTACGACCGTCTGAACGACCTTCTGGACAAGCCTGGGCTGCAAGGGCAACCACATCAAATTTACAACTAAACTACAGAACAACTTTACTGCGAGGGGCTGCAAGGGCTGAGCCCCTTGCATGAATTTCATGCATCGCACCTTGAGTCATTTATAATTGAAGGTCAGATAAAGAGCTGCATAGAAAAGCAAAAGCTAAAGAAGTTCATCACCACCAAACCAGTATTACATGAAATGTTGAAGGATATTCTTTAAGGAGGAGGAGAGATATGAACAATAAATGGCAACAAACACATATCTATCAACAATTGCATCTAAAGAACAAAAGGAACTAATAAGCAGAATAGAAACAGACTCATAGACACAGAAAACATTTTGACAATTGCCAGATGGGAAGGGTATTGGGAGGCTAGGTGAAAATGGGGAAAGGATTAAATTCAAATTTGTAGTTGCAGAGTAGTTATTGGGATTTAAAGTGTGGCATAAATAATATAGGGAATATAATATTTTAATAATTATGTATTGTGTCAGATGTGTAAAAGACTTAACAGAATGATGACAAGTTACATAATATCTAATCACTGCAATATACATAGGAAAGTAATATAATATTGTATGTCAACTGCAATTGAAAATTTAAAAAAATGGTTAAAAAACAAGTAGATGTATTTTTTATTTTCTCTTTAGTTTCCATTGCCCTAGGAGCTGTATCAGTGAAGATATTGCTACGACATATGACTGCTATTTTGCTGCATATGGCTTCTTCTAAGATTTTTATGATTTCCCATCTTATGGTTAAGTCCTTTATCCATTTTGAGTTTATTTTTGTGTATGGTGTAAGTTGGTGGTTAGTTTCATTTTTTTTCATGTATCTATCCAATTTCCCCAACACCATTTATTGAAAGGACTATCTTGACTCCATTGTATGTTCATGCCTCCTTTGTCAAATATTAATTGAGCATAATGGCTTGGGTCGATTTCTGGGTTCTCTGTTCTGTTCCATTGGCCTATATGTCTGTTCTTGTGTCAGTACCAGGCAGTTTTGAGAACAGTAGCTTTGTAATATAGCTTGATATCAGGTATTGTGATCCCTCCAACATTGTTCTTCTTTCTCAAGATTGCTGCAGCTGTTCAGGATCTTTTTTTATTCCAGTGAATTTTTGGACAGTTTTTTTTTTTCTAGGTCTTTGAAATATGCTATTGGTATTCTATTGGGGATTGCATTGAATCTATAGATTGCTTTGGGTAGTATGGACATTTTAATGAAGTTGATTCTACCAATCCATGAACACGGTAAATTCTTTCATTTGTTTATGTCTTCCTCTATCTCTTTTTTCAGCATCCTGTAATTTTCTGAGTACAGGTCCTTTACCTCCTTGATTAAGTTTATTCCCAAGTATCTTAATTTTTTGTTGCAATGGTAAATGGGATTTTTTTTAGTTTCTCTTTTTGTGAGTTTATTATTGGTGTATAAAAAAGCCATAGATATCTGGGTGTTAATTTTGTATCCTGCTATGTTGCCATACTCATTTATTAGGTCTATTAGTTTTTTTATGGATTCTTTAAGGTTTTCTATGTACAATATCATGTCATCGGTGAATAATGACAATTTTACTTTTTTCTTTTCCAATTTGGATGCCTTTCATTTCTGCTTCTTGTCTGATCACTACTTCCAGTAGTATGTCGAACAGGAGTGATAATGGTGGGCATCCATGTCTTGGCCCTGTTGTTGGGGAAAATGGTTTTAGTTTTTGCCCATTGAGTATGATACTGACTGTAGGTTTGTCATATAAGGCTTTTATTATGTTGAGGTATGATCCCTCTATTCCCACTTTGCTGAGAGTTTTTACCAGGAAAGGGTGTTGGATTTTATCAAATGCCTTTTCTGCATCAATTGATATGATTATGTAATTTAAAATAATAAGGGTGCCAGAACAACAAGAAGAGGAACAAGGGTTAGAAAACCTATTTGAAAAAATAATGTCAGAAAAACTTCCTTGATTTGGGGAAGAAAAAGTCACACAAGCACAGAGCGTCCCATACAAGATGAATCCAAAAAGACCCACACTAAGACACATCGTAATTACAATGGCAAACGTTCAGGACAAAGACAGAATCTTAAAGGCTGCAAGAGAGAGACAGAAAGTTATGTACAAAGGATATCCCATTAGATGATCAAATGTTTTCTCAACAGAAACATATCAGGTCAGAAAGGAATGGAAGGAAATTTACAAAGTGATGCAAAGCAAGGAACTGAATCCAAGAATACTCAATCCAGCAAGGTTATCATTCAATATTGAAGGGGAAATAAGGGGCTTCACAGACAAAAAAAAAAAAAAAAAAAAAGGCTAAGGGAGTTTATCACTACCAAGCCAGCAATGCAAGAAAAGCTAAATTGACTGGTGTAAAAAGAAGAAATATAAAAGGAAGAAGGAACACAGGCACAAAAAATAAAAATGGCTACAAAAAAGTACCCATCAATAATAACTTTAAATGTAAATGGACTAAATGCTCCAATCAAAAGATATTGAGTGGCTGATGGATAAAAAAAACTTGACCCCTATTTATGCTGTCTATAAGAGACCCACCTCAGAACAAGGGACAAACACAGATTGAAAGTGAAGGGATGAAAAAATATCTCTCAGGCAAATAGAAATGAGAAAAATCTGGGGTAGGCATACTTATATCTGACAAAATAGAGCTCAAAATGAAGGCCATAACAAGAGATAAGGAAGGCCACTTCATAATACTAAAGGGATCAACACAACAAGAGGATATACTAGTACCAGTTACCCTGGTAAACACATATGCTCCCAATTCAGGAACACCCAAATTCATAAAATAACTCGGGGAAGAAATCAAGAGGGAGATCAACAACAATACAATCCTAGTAGGGGCCTTTGATACCCCACTGACATCACTGGATAATTCCTCTAGACAATAAATCAGAGAAGAAACAACAATCCTAAATGACTCACTAGATCAGATAGACGTAATTGACATCTTCAGATTATTTCAATCCAAAACCACGGAATATACATTCTTCTCAAGTGCACATGGGGCATTTTCAAAGATAGACCACATATTGGGTCACACTCAGTCTCTCCAAATTCAAGAAGATTGAAATCATATCAAGCATCTTCTCAGACCACAATGGCATAATATTAGAAATAAACTACAGTAAAAACAATCACAAAATTCAAACACTTGGAAACTGAATACCATGTTATTAAACAGTGATTGGGTTACCAAAGAGACCAAAGAAGAAGTTAAAAACATTCTGGAAAGGAATGACAATGAAAACACAACAATCCAAAATCTATGGGACACAGTGAAAACAGTTCTGAGAGGGAAGTTTATAGCTCTACAAGCCTACCTCAAAAACAAAAACAAAACAAAACAAAACAAACAAAAAACAGAAAAAATATCTCTCAATTTGCTTATGTGATGTATCATGTTTATTGATTTGTGGATATTATACCAGCCTTGCATCCCTGGAATAAATCCTACTTGGTCATGTTGTATAATCTTTCTAATGTAATGCTGGATCCAATTTCTTAGAATTTTGTTGAGGATTTTAGCATCAAAATAAAAAGCTTCTGCACAGCAAAAGAAACCATAAACAAAACAACAAGAAAGCCCAATGCTTGGGAGAACATATTTGCCAATGTTATCTCCGATAAGGGTTTAATCTCCAAAATTTATAGGGAACTCATACAACTTAACAAAAGGAAGATAATTCAATTAAAAAATGGACAAAGGACCTGAATAGACATTTTTCAAAAGAGGACATGCAGAAGGCCAAGAGACATATGAAAACATGCTCAAAGTCACTAATCGTCAGAGATAAGCAAATCAAAATGACAATGAGGTACCATCTCATACCTGTCAGAATGGCTATCATCAACAAATCAACAAAGGACAAATGCTGGCGATTATGTGGAGAAATAGGAACCCTCTTGGACTGTTGGTGGGAATGCAGACTGTTGCATCCACTGTGGAAAACAGTATGGAGTTTCCTCAAAAAATTAAAAATGGAACTTCCATTTGGCCCAGTCATCCCACTTCTAGGAATATATCCCAAGAAAACAGAAACACCAATCAGAAAGAACACATGCACCCTTATGTTCATAGCAGCACAATTTACAACACCTAATATTTGGAAACAGCCTTAGTGCCATCAGCAATGAGTATATTAGAAAACTGTAGCACATCTACACAATGGAATACTATGTTGCCGTAAAAAAAAGAAGAAATTCTTACCATTTGAAACAGTATGGATAGAACTGGAGAGCATTATGCTAAGGGATATAAGCCAATCTGGGAAAGATAAATATCACATGATCTCATTCATTTGTGGAATATAATGAACAACATGAACTGTTGAACAAAAATAGAACCAGAGACATACTGTAGAAGCATCGAACAGACTGTCCAACCTATGAGAGAAGGTGGAGGGTGAGGGGGTAAGAGATCAACCAAAAGATTTGTATGCATGCATATGAACATAACCAATGGAGACAGACAGTAGTGGGGTGAGGGCATGTGCTGGGGTGTTAGGGTGGCCAGAGTGAGGCCAATGGGGGGAAAAGGAGACTCATGTAATACTTTAAACAATAAAGAATTTAAATTTTAAAAAATAATAAGTAGAATACTTTCTGTTAAAAGCACTATATCTAAGCCATGGGGTTACTTTCTGGATCTCATCATAGCAATATAAGTGCTCCAGTTCAAATTTTGTCAGTTATTATAGCTAAAGTTTTAAAGAACAAATTTTGTCTTTGAGCTTTTGTTTCCTTATTTTTATGTATAGTGAGGCTACTGTTATGTAATGTTGACTTTAAAGACTAATTTTTTAAGATCCAATATTGTGATGATGATTCAAGCAACTGCTAACCCTATAAAAATACAAGGAATTCTTAACACTATGCATTTTCTACTTCATCTGTATTTTATTAAATCTTAGGGTTTATCTTAGATGAATTTTGGACATCATCACCAAAAATTTACTCAGAAGTCTTCATCTTAATTATTCACAAACTTATATTACCCCTACCTCCCTCTTCTCCTTCTTTATTTGTCAATTTGGTTAATGGCACCACCATCTCCCCACATTAGTGAGCTGGGAGAAATAATAAACCGTTCTCTCTTCCTTTCTTCTTACATCATTAATCCAGTAATTCCAGCAACTTTTGCCTTAGTAGCTTTCAAATGTGCCCTCTCTGCTCCATTCTTACTACTTACTGATTAATATCAATACCCTTTGAATTAAACTCTGAACTACCAAAGGTTTGCCCTTTAGAATTAGAATCTGGATTACCACAGCTGTGTACTAACAGGTGTCCTTATGTTATTCCTCTTCTATACCTTTTACTTCAACCCATTCTCCACACCATCACCCAGAGTTGTTTCTCTACAGTGAAATAATATCACATTGCTATCATGCTTATAAACTTTAAAGGTTACCCATCACCTCTAGGATGATGTCTAAATTTCCTACTATGTCAGACAAAGTTTCTGCTTAGTTTTCCAATCTTACATCCCATCAGCCCTAGTCACACAATGTACTATATGCATGCCAACCTATGGGTGATTCCCCAAATGTGCTATGACTTTTTCACTTGATCTTAAGAATATAAACTTGGGAATGGAAGAATCAATATTGTTCATAGAAGTATGAGGCTTCAATGGTCATGTTGGTTTTGAGTTAAGGGAAGTTACAAAAAATAGAATATTGGTTCTATATAAAAAAACAAAACAATGTAAAGAAAAAATGAGGAGACTCACCTAGCTGGAGGAGAGGGTTGGATTAAGTAATAAAAATTAATGCATATAGAGAGAATGGTGACACATTGTGGGAATCTTATAAAAAGATTTGATAGGTCAGCATGATTTGAATGTCTATGTGTCCTGTTCCTCAATGTATATCTGATAATTATGAATCACAAAGAGGTGTTTTTATAAGTAGATCGGGCTGCCTAGCAACTGTTTCTAATTCCAAAAGAAATAAATTAAATGCTGTTTTCTTTTAGTTATTTCACTATATTTTTTCAGCTCTCTTGACATAACTAAGAACTCCAGAGAGAGTCACATCCAAATCATTCATCTCTAAAACTTCTTGGTAAAGAGCATATGCTGTCAGTTTCCTTGGGTTATCAAGGTTAAATGAGATAAGTATCAAGTTAAGCAAATACGAGGGGGAGGAGAAAATGGTGGCAGAATAGACAGAGGTGTTCTGAGCCTTGCCTCAGAGCAGAAAGAACAGCTGAAGGTCGCACTGGGAGTGTTTGTTCTCAAGCTAAGGGACAGCTGAACTCAAGGAGAAGGTGGGGGACTTCTGGATGGGGTTCCCCTGACCGGGCAGCCCCCACTGCAGCTGCGGCTGGGTCCCTTCCCAGAGCTATGGGCTCAGATGGGAAACCTTGCCATCAAAAAGGGAAAGTGGGTCTTGTCGGAGGCTTGAAAATCAACAACTGCAGCGACTGCCGAATAGCTGAGCCCCAGAACACGGGTCCCAGGTGGTGCGAAAGCTTAGACTCAAGGGAGCTCTTCACTCCACCACGGAAAGGTCAGATTTCCTGGGGATAGGGTGAGGTCTCTGGTCCCAGCGGGAGAGAAAAACATGCGCGCACTGCAGGAGCTGGAGGTCTGTCCCTGGAGAAGTCATGGTTGTTGGGGCCGGTGTGATCTGTGATTGTGGAAGGGGGCCCTCAGAGCTGCTAACAGGGGGGAATCTCTAAAGAGCAACCCATTTTGATCTGACGCGGAGGGACAGCCTGGGAGTTTCAGGGGTGTGCAGTCTGCTTGAACTTGCCTGGGAGTTTCAGGGGTGTGCAGTCTGCTTGAACTTGCTCACCAGCCTCTGCAAACCGGTATTGAGTGCCACAGAGAAAAAAAGGCTAGAGAGGCCTTAAGAGTCCTGGAAGTCAACCCAGAAACACTGCCACCCAGAGGCTGAATCACAAATTGACCCTAGTGTAATAAAAAATCAAGGATTACCAGAAATTAAAACACCGCCTGCTTAAAAATCAGGTCTGGATTACAACACTGAGGAGCAGTAAAACGCAGGGAACTGCAATACTGTCCAGACAGGGAAACAGGCTTGCCAAACAGAACAATAAAGGAAGTGAATGACCTTCACTACTGCACATTTTATTTTATTTATTTTTTATTTTAATTTTTTAATTTTTATTTTTTTATTTTCATTTTTTGCATCATTTACTTAAGAAACTATTTTTTTCTTTTTTTCTCACTTGATTTTACCTTTTTAATTATTACATTTTTATTTGCAATCAGCATTATTACTACTACTATTTTACCTTTTTTATTTTATTTATTCTTGTTTTTTTATTAGTTTTTTTTTTAAGTGTCATTTTATTTTCTCTTTATTTTACTTTAGGATTAGTGTTCTACAGTCTATTTTCATCTTTCCTTCACCATCGTTTTATTCTATCTCAACTCTACCTTTATGCCATCACTCTCTTCCTAACCTTTCCCCTTTTGGTGTCCTGTTTATCTTAACCCTTTCCTGCTCTATATTTTCCCTATTCTTTCTGTTTACCCCCTGCTAAAATTTCACCCTACTTATATATCTAATTTCCAATCCCCTGCTCCAAGTCCATACACACCTCTCTCTTCACTGTCTTAACTATCAAAAACAATTGTTTTTCTCTCTGTCCTTTGATTATTGTTTGCTTGAATGTTGATTATATCAAATTTTGATGCTTTTTTGTGAGATTGTTTTGATTATTCTTTTTTTTTTTTGATGTGTTTTCGTTTTTTACTTCTGTTTTCCCTTGCCTCGCTTGATATTGGTTGGTGTTATAGGTTGTATTAATCTCCAGGTAATTGTTGCTGGCATTTGCTGTGATTAGTGGTTGTCCTATTGAAGTTTTATCTCCATATATATAGTTTGTTCCTCTTTTCTCTCTTAGTCTCATTCTAGTCTCTCTTATTTTTTTTTCTTTTTCTCCTTTTCCCAATTTCATTTTGACACTCTTTTTTTTTTTCTTTCTTTTTACTCTTCTTTCTCTCCTGTCCTCTTATTTGCCTTTCTCTGGTGGTCACCTTTATTGGAGGTTATTAATATTGTGAATACATCGCTGTTCAGTGCCTTGTGTGTTGTACCTGGTTGTGTTGTATTTTGTGCCTTTAAATCAACGCAAGAGAGAGAGAGAACTACATAACCAGACATCTGGAGAAGAGAGACCATGGGGAGACAAAGAAACAGCCCACATATGAAAGAAAAGCAGGCATCACCAAAAAAGGAAGTAAACGAATTAGAGGCCAGCAACCTATCAGAGAAAGAATTCAGAGAAATGGTCATAAAATGGCTGAAAAGAATGGAAGATAAATTTGACAATATGAGTAAGAACCAAGAAGAAATGAAGAAGAACAAATAAAAATGAAAAATGACATCGTTGCTGTAAAGTACTCAATAGAAAGCATCAAGAGTAGACAAGAAGAAGCAGAGGACCACATCAGTGAGCTAGAAGACAAGATGGAAAAAAATACCCAAGTAGAGCAGCTTCTAGAAAAAAAATTAAAAAGCAGGAGGAGAGCCTAAGGGAACTTTGGGACAACACAAAACAAAACAACATCAGGATAATAGGGGTTCCAGAAAGAAAGGAAACTGAGCAAGGAATAGAAAATCTGTTATAAGAAATAATGACAGAAAACTTTCCTGATATAGGGAAGAAAAATCCCACACAAATCCAAGAAGCTCACAGAGGCCCAAGCAAAATGAACCCCAAAAGACCGACACCAAGGCACATTATAATTAAATTGGCAAATACCAACGACAAAGTAAGAATCTTAAAAGGGGCCAGAGAGAGACAGAAAGTTACATACAAAAGAACCCCCATCAGACTAGCAACTGATTTCTCAACAGAAACTCATCAGGCCAGAAGGGAATGGAATGAAATATACAAAGTCATGCAAAGGAAGGGTCTGAATCCAAGAATACTGTACCCAGCAAGGCTATCAATCAAAATTGAAGGTGAAATCAGGAGCTTCACAGACAAAAAAAGGACTAAGGGAATTTATTACCACCAAACCAGCAAAGCAAGAAATGCTAAAGCGTCTACTGGAAAAAAAGAAAAAAAGAAAAAGAAGAAATAGGAAACGAAGAAGGAACATAGAGGTATAGAATAAAAATGACGACATATAAGTACCTATCAATAATAACTTTAAATGTAAATGGATTAAATGCCCCAATCAAAAGAAATAGGGTAACTGAGTTGATAAGAAAACAAGACCCATACATCTGCTGTCTACAAGAAACCCACTTCAGAAAAAAAGACGCACACAGACTGAGAGTGAAGGGATAGAAAAGGGTTTTCAAAGCGAATGGAAATGAAAAAAAATCTTGGGTAGCAATACTTATATCTGACAAATTAGATCTCCAAGTGAAGGACATAACAACAGATAAGGAAGGCCACTTCATAACACTAAAGGGAGCAATCCAACAAGAAGAAATAACTCTGGTAAACATATATGGACCCAATACAGGAGCACCCAAATACATAAAAAAACTCCTGGAGAATATCAAGGGAATTAACAGCACTACAATCATAGTAGGAGACTTTAATACCCCACTATCACCATTGGACAAATCCTCTAAACAAAAATTCAGCAAAGAAACATCAATCAAATGACTCACTAGACCAGATGGAATTAATTGATATCTTTAGAACATTTCACCCCAAAGCCACAGAAAATACATTCTTTTCAAGGGCACATGGGTCATTTTCAAAGATAGACCATATGTTGGGACATAGGCAAAATTTTCCCAAATTTAAGAAGATAGAAATCATAACAAGCACCTTCTCAGATCACAGTGGCATAAAACTGGAAATCAACTACAATAAAAACAATCCAAAGAAATAAAACACATGGAGACTAAACAGCATGCTATTAAACAATGACTGGGTTACAAGAGAGATCAAGGAAGAAATAAAAAACATCATGGCAACAAATGACAATGAAAACACAACAATCCAAAATCTATGGGATACAGTGAAAGCAGTCTTGAGAGGGAAGTTCATAGCTCTGCAAGCCTACTGCAAAAAACAAGAAACAATGGTAATAAATTACCTAACCCTACAACTCAAAGAGTTTGAGAGCAACAAGAACATCCCACTGTAAGCAGAAGGAAGGAAATAATAAAGATCAGAGCGGAGATAAATGACATAGAGACCGAAGAAACAATACAAAAGATCAACAAAACCAAGAGCTGGTTCTTTGAAAGGATGAACAAGATTGATGAACCTCTAGCCAGGCTCACCAAGAAGCAAAGAGAGAGGACCCAAATAAACAAAATCAGAAATGAAAGAGGTGAAATAACAACATACCTCTCTGAAATATAAAGGATTGTTTCAAAATACTACAAACAACACTGTTACAACAGACTGGATAATCTGGAGGAAATGGACATATTCCTAGAAAAATATAACCTTCCAAAACTCAATCTGGAAGAATCTAAACAGATCAATATGAAAGTAAATATAGAAGAAATTGAAGCAGTCATCAAAAAGCTTCCAGCAAACAAAAGCCCAGGGCCATATGGCTTCACAGGAGAGTTTTACCAAACATTCCAGGAAGAACTAAAACCTATCCTCCTCAGACTATTCCAAAAAATTCAAGAGGAAGGAACACTTCCAAGCTCCTTCTATGAAGCCAGCATCACCCTAATACCAAAACCTGATAGAGACAACACAATGAAAGAGAATTACAAGCCAATATCCCTCATGAACATAGATACCAAAATCCTCAACAAAATTCTACCAAATCGGCTCCAGTAGTACATCAGAAAGATCATACACCATGACCAAGTAGGATTTATCCCAGGAATGCAAGGATGGTACAATATCTGCAAATCAATAAACATGATACATCACATAAACAAAATGAGAGATAAAAATCACATAGTCATATCAATTGATGCAGAAAAAGGATTTGACAAAATCCAACACCCTTTCTTAATAAAATGTCTCAACAAGGTGGGAATAGAAGGATCATACCTCAACATAATAAAAGTGATATATGATAAACCCACAGCAAACATCATACTCAATGGGCAAAAACTAAAACCATTTCCCCTAAGAACAGGAACAAGACAGGTATGCCCACTCTCACCACTCCTGTTTGACATAGTACTGGAAATATTAGCTATTGCAATTAGATAAGAAGAAGATATAAAAGGCATCCAAATTGGAAAAGAAGAAGTAAAGCTGTCCTTATTTGCAGATGACATGATATCATACATAAAAAATCCGAAAGACTCCGTCAAAAAACTCATAGAGTTAATAAATGAATTCGGCAAGGTAGCAGATACAAAATTAACGCCAAGAAATCTATGGCCTTTCTATACACCATAGTGAAATTACAGAAAGAGACTAAAAAGCAATGCCATTTACCATCGCACCAAAAAAAAAAAAATTAAGATGCCTAGGAATAAACTTAACTAAGGAGGTAAAAGACCTATATGCATACAGGACACTGAAAAAAGAGATAGAGGAAGACGTAAACAGATGGAAGAACATACCATGTTCATGGATTTGTAGAATCAACATCATTAAAATGTCCATACTCCCCCAAGCAATCTATAGATTAAATGGAATCCCCATTAAAATACCAACGGCATATTTCACAGACCTAGAAAGAACTCTCCAAAAATTCATCTGGAATAAAAAAAGACCCTGAATAGCCACAGCAATCCTGAGAAAGAAGAATAAAGTTGGAGGGATCTCAATATCAGATTTCAAGCTGTATTACAAAGCCACTGTTCTCAAAACAGACTGGTACTGGCACAACAACCGACATATAGATCAATGGAATAGAACAGAGAATCCATATATCAACCCAAACCACTATGCTCAATTAATATTTGACAAAGGAGGCATGAACATACAACGGAGTCAAGACAGTCTCTTCAATAAATGGTGTTGGGAAAATTGGACAGATACATGCAAAAAAATGAAACTAGATCACCAACTTACACCATACACAAAAATAAACTTAAAATGGATACAGGACTTAAACATAAGACGGGAAACCATAAAAATACTAGAGGAATCCACAGGCAACAAAATCTCAGACATATACCGAAAGAACTTCTTCACAAAGAAATGGAAGCTAAAGAGAAAATAAACAAATGGGACTACATAAAAATAAAAAGCTTTTTTATAGCAAAAGAAACTATCAACAAAACAACAAGAAACCCCACTGTATGGGAGAACATATTTGCAAATGTTATCACTGATAAAGGTTTAATCTCCAACATCTACGGGCAGCTTATACAACTTAATAAAAGGAAGATAAATGATCTAATAAAAAATGGGCAAAGGACCTAAATAGAATCTTTTCAAAAGAAGACAGAAGGAAGGCCAAGAGACCCATGAAAACATACTCAAAGTCACTAATTATCCGAGAGATGCAAATCAAAATGACAATGCGGTACCATCTCACACCGGCTAGAATGACTATCATCAATAAATCAACAAATGACAAGTGTTGGCAAGGATGCGGAGAAGAAGGAACACTCGTGCACTGCTGGAGAGAATGTAGACTGGTACAGCCACTGTGGAGAACAGTATGGAGTTTCCTCAAAAAACTGAAAATGGAAATCCCATTTGACCCAGTAATCCCACCCCTAGGAATATAACCTAAGAAACTGGAAACACCAATAAGAAAGGATATATGCACTCCTATGTTCATAGCAGCACAATTTACAATAGCTAAGATTGGAAACAGCCTAGGTGCCCGCCAGCAGATGACTGGATCAGAAAACTATGGTACCGTACATCTACACAATGGAATACTATGTTGCCATAAAAAAGAAGGAATTCTTACCATTTGCAGCAACCTGGATGGAATTGGAAAACATTATGCTAAGTGAAATAAGCCAGTCAATGAAAGAAAAATACCACATGATCTCACTCATTTATGGATAATAAAAGAAAATTATAAACTGTTGAACAAAAAGATTGATACAGAGACAGTAAAGCAATCAAACAGAATGTCAAATTACAGCAGGAAGGTTAAGGAGAGGTGGGGGAGATAAGAGATCAACCGAAGGACTTGTATGCATGCATATAAGCATAACCAATGGACACAAAACTCTGGGGGGTGAGGGCATGTATGGGAGTGGGGTAGGGGGGGGCAATGGTAAGACATGTACACATATAATACCTTAATAAAAAAATGAGAAAAAGTTAAGCAAACACTACACAGTACTCATGAGTCTAAATTATTTTAATTTTGTGTATCACACTCATAAAACAATAAAAATAATAAACAACATAAACAATAAAATAATTTATTATGGGTGATATTAATTCTAGAGTGGCCATAATGATATTAAAAGCATCTGTGGTAAGATTTCTCAAAATTAAGACCATTTTCTGAGAAAAGAGATTTATACAAAAGATGAAGAGAATTTGTGGTTGAAAAGTATGACTGACTTTTTGAGTTATTGACAACAAAAATAATTTTATATGATTTCTAGAAAGGACCACAGTATATCCTTTTCTTAATTCCATATTCTGCCAGAATCAAATAATGTGAATGGGGCAATTTTCACATGGCCAACATTGGAGGTCCCAATAAATAATAAAGGCATGGTCACATAATGGGGACAGGAGGTGACAATAAACATATAATAAACATTGCTCTGGGATCTCTGCAACTTTTTAAAGTTATTGCTCATATTCTCAAAACCTTCTTGGTTATGTCTTTGTATTTTTCATCTCAAGGTATTCTTTTCATTAATCAATGGCCAAGGTTTTGTCTGCTACCTGTCTGAAGGTTGAGCTGCAACAATAGGATAAAAAAGAAACTTGGGAGTCAAAAGTGGTAATGAAAAAAAAATTTTTACTTACAATACTTTAAATGAATTGCTTAGTAGAAAATATTAGATATCATATCACTTGAAAGCTTCAAACCCATGCCCAAGAAATACAATGATCATCTTGCAATTGCAGGTATAATACTGTCTCTTCAGATGCTACTGAGGTGGAATCACAGTAATGCTCATTTTGTAAGCTAGGTGTCTGCTAATATTAGTTTAAAAGAATGTTTCTATATATGACACCTTTAATACATGTTATTTTCTCTAAATTTTAAATTATAGATTCTGGTTCTTTTTCATTTGATAGCCGTGTGATCATAAAAAGGTTACTTGACTACATATACCTCAGTTTTTCCATTTGTAAAATAGGGATAATAGGAAAGATTGTGTAACTTCATAGGGTTGTTGAGAGGATTAAATGAGCTAATACATGTAAAACCCAAGAATGCATGTCAAATAGTAAATGCTACTAAGTTGGTTATGAAATCACTGCATAAGGATTTACCTTGAATTTTAGTATTTTCCAATTAAACATTTATGTCTCCCCGATCTTTGTCACATCATTTTGTATTTATAAACTATATTTAAGAGTAGTCTGAAGCTATGAAAATAACTGCATTGAGAATTGAATGTTTCTGACCTTTTGCTTAAAACTTTCACATTAACAACCTTAGTCGATTTTTTTTCAGAGTTTTTTTTTTTAACTGTCTAGAAATAGTCATTTTAGGGCCTAGAATAAAACTTTACTTGCCTTGCTATCTATCATTATGTAGTCAGGTTGGATGAACTATGGTTTTTTTTACTTTTACCAGTGTCCATTGGTTATACAGCTTTTATAAAATGGAATAAAATAGTGCTGGTTATTGTTTCTTCTGTTGTTTCCACTGCAATTACTACTTTAGTAGCCATCTTTTCATTCAGGAAAAATGAAGATAGCAAGTATGAAAAAATTAGGTTGTTCTCAACTTATAAAAAAAGCTGTATCCCAGAAATTCATTTATAATTCAGTTGTTTGTAATAAAAATAATTTTCTTATTAAAATAACTATAAAAACTCAGTGGTAACTGTGGTCCCCAAAGTACCCCCAAAGCAGAGGAAGTTATCTATACTGTGTGCATGTGCGTGCTTGTGCATATGTGTTTGTATAGGCTGTCTGTGAGAGAATAAAAAGGAAGTGGTGGGGAATACATTAAGAGCTTCAGTTTCCAGAGTCATCAACCAGATAGTACAGTTGGCTTAGAACAGTTTAACAGCTGGATTAATTTCCGAATGAAGCAAGAAGTTTAGGGAGATAGAATGACCTCAGAATGGGAAAAACAGATGCTGATAGGTTTGTAGATATAGGGTACTTATATTTTTTATATTTGCAACTTTGAAAGTCCGCAAGTGTGTTGCGTGGGTGTGTGTCTGTGTGTGATGAGAAGATAGGGGCAGGTCAGGAAGTACAAAGGATTATATAGAAGAAAAACATTTCTTATATAAATGGACTTAGACTAACCAGAATATATTGGGATTCAATTACATGATTTCAAAAAATAAAGATTATTGAAATCATATTTATTATTCCACAATAATCCCCTTTTCTCTATAACATTATTTCTTTTGCCTTCATCTCCAATTCCTTTCTTGTTTAAAAAATATATTTTTATTGATTTCAGAGAGGAAGGGAGGAGAGAGAGAAACATCAATGATGAGAGAGAATCATTGATTGGCTGCCTCATGCACACCCCCTAATGGGGGATACAGTCTACAACCTGGGCATGTGCCCTGATGAGGAATTGAACCCTGACCTCTTGGGTCATAGGTCATGGCTCAACCATTGGACAACACTGGCCAGGCCAATGTATATCCTTTCTTACTGCTATCTTCTTACCACCAATCTTAATTTTATTAAATAATCTACTATCCTGGGTTAACAGTCTCTATCCAATAAACATTTTTCCTAATAAATCTAGGTATCTTTAGAAGGGTTTTGGTTGACATAAGTCATGAGAAGCAAAACTGAAATTTCATATTTTGCTTGTTTAATCATTTCACTTTTGTTGTCTTTGACTCCGAATAAGTCCAAACTCAGAAACTTAAAAAAAATGTAGTCTATAAATTGAGACACAGCTGCCTCAGTTTTTTCAATCTTGGAAAACATGGCAGATTACACAGATCCTGTAGCTGTCAAATGCACCACATCCAATTACTTATGTCATTGAGGCAAACATTTCTTGGATTTAAAGTTCTGGTGAAATCTCTTTGAGAATAAAATGCTTCTTTAGTCAATTATTTAAGATTTATGATGTTGAGTGACAGTCTTAAAGTTCTAATTTAATCTCAACTACTCTTTGGACTCAAGTTGATTTGGCCTATTTTTCTCTATCTGCTTAGAGATGATGCATCATTGATCCTGTTGCTACCTTTGAGGGAGCTGGGGAAAAGAACCTTGAGCTATCAGGGAAAATAAATTATTCAAAAATTCTTACAGAAGAAAGGTCATTGGCACAGCTTTTCTGCAATAGGGGCAGTTGTAACAAAGTGTTCTTTGCTTTTGAATTTGGGGCAACTGGTTCTTCTTTGGAGTGTTCACCTGTGTTGTAGATTTGCAGTAGCTCAGAAAACTAGACACATAGTGTAGATAAAGAGAGAAGACTGGATTCAACCTGAGACCTTCATCTTTTATTAAGTTAATGATTGTTTTCTTCCAAATTATCGATAGAACAATAGGCAGATTATATTGTTAGGAGGAGGAAGCTGTTGATTTGTTTAATATTATTTATTTAGTTACATTCAATTTGAGATCTTTTACTAATGCATTCCAGAAGGATATTACAGTTCATTTCACTCTTGTCAGTTGAACACTTTCAGGAAGCTGTTTTATCTAACAAGAATCCAGTAATAGGACACCATGAAAATACTTTTAGTATTATGAATACTACCAAATTGTTATATGAATGAATGACTTTATGGAAAAGTTTGGCACACAGATGTCGTCAGTAGTTTAGTAGTTTAACAGACCTTAACAAATTGGCAGTATCTTTGGATAGGAGATGGCTTTGTTGTATCTTAGATTGAAAATCCCCATAAAATATATCTTCCACTGTAACAAAACACAGCATATTCCTAAAAAGCTAGCAATGGAAGAAACTGTTTCTCTGTATTTAAACATATTTAACTTAGAAACTATTAGACAAGACATTGCTTTGATTATATGGATTATATAGGTAATATATTTATTTCCCTAAAGCTTTGGCTTAAGAGTTATTTCAGTGAATATTAAGCAGAAGAATTAAATCAATCCATTCATCCCCATGGTAACATGAGCAGGGAAGGAATGAAAAACTGGGTGGATCATTTTGAAATGAAAAGTATGAAAACTTTTGGCCACTTTAGGCAATCTTACTTTTGAAGGTATTATATTGAAAATAGCCTCTTTTGAACCAAGACTTATTTTTTGGCTTCTTAAATATTCAAAATACTTATAAACAAAAGTATTTTTGTTGGTTAATTTTTGAGGTAATTACTACACGTACTACTTTAACAGAACTTGGATGCAAAAGGCATAACACATTTGATTATGTTCAGGCATCTGCGCCTAGAAATACCTATGTAACTGCATATTTACAAAAGTTTGTTTATAATGAACTTTACTAAATGAAAACCCTTCCTTAGTGTCTCTACTAACTAAATCATTTTTGTTCTTTTAAAATCTACCATAAAGCAGATATGGCCACTTATTTAAATGACCTTAATGCAATTTTCTCAAGTACATTGGAATCTTCAAGGACTTAAACTAATTAAATTATTTAAATTTTATTTATAAATAAAAGCTATTTTCATAGTTTAACTTTAAGAAAGGTACACTTACTATTAATTTTATCAGTTTTATATGGAATTATATTTGTGCAGAATTGTAAATAACTTTAAGATAACTCATTAAGTGACACTAGGCTCTTAGTAACATACCATACTTAGTACTTCTTACATGACTATCCATGAAAGTCAATATTAAACTTCACAAATATATATATATACATATATATATATATATATATATATATATATATATATATATATACATTTCAAGTGTTATGATCTTGTTTTGTTATTTCTGAAAAGTGCAATACAGAACAATAATCCACACACACGTATTTCCAACTACTTTAATACTCTGGTGACATGTTGTGATCTTAACATTCAAAATGTTTCTAACTGTTCTGGAAAGCCACTATGAAGCCATTTTATTTGTCTTCATACAGCTTTTATCCCCAAACAACCACTTGTTTTCCTATTAAGATATGTAGGCTGTGAGCACTTTAGAGGGCACTATCTTTTTAACTCAGTCTGTATATTTTTGAACCTTCTATACTGCTTAATTATTAAATGCATATTGAAGGAATAAATGAAGATGATACAAATGGCTTGATATATGTTCTGATATTGAGTTGGTTTGTTTCACTAATGGTTGATTGAAAAGTTTTATTTTTTTTTTAAAGTGAGCTCTCACTTTCTAAATTGTTTGAATGGGGAAAACATCTGTCATCTCCAAAATAGTGTGTGATGAAAACATGGACCAACGTGTAATAAACTAGAAAAATGTAAAAATACCAAAAATATAAAGGAAAGTAATAATTCTTCCAGAAAAATGCTTTGTTAGTGAAGGCATGCAAAGTAAATACATATCTTTGTAAGCTATTGATGAATGTATTATGAAGACTGTCCCTGTCCAATGAAAAAAAGTGGTTACACATATTACCATTATCTAGTCATGGTCCAAAGGTTGGAATGTATGTACCCAGGGCATAGTATTTATATGACTAGATACTGTATTAGGAGCTATTTTATTGTTATATTTTTGAGGAATCAATTACTCTGCATTTGAAAACTTTGATTTTTTGATGGAAGGGAAAGTACCCTACTTTGTGGATATTTTTCATCTAAGATCAGTATAACATGTTTTACATACCCCAACTTAAGGAAACAGAGCTATTAGATACTATGATTTGAACTGCAAATCAAATGTTAGCTATATTCTCTAACAAGGAAGCTAATAACCATAATTTCCTTCAGCTAGAAACACGAAATCTATAAAATAGAACATTTAATACTACTGTAAAAGGCCATTTGTGAAAACGAGGAAAATATCTATTTTTTCTAATGTTAAGGCTTGTATGTTAGCAATATTATTTTTATTACTTATAATTGGCCAACATTACCCTAAAGTTTCCATAAGGAGATACTATAAAACCATACTACATAATTACAACTGTATGCTATAAAAACATACCATGTAATCAAAATTGCACTCTATTAAAGAAGAGTACTAAGGAGATACCAGTTTTGTACTTTCTTTTTGGTTATAAGAATGTGTGCCTTATTTTAACTGTACAATTACATTAAATTATAATCCTAGTAGAAAATAAATTATTTCAAGTTGCACATTTATACACACAGACACTGCAATCCAAATTAAACATTTTTGTTTACCATGCCTAATGTGGTATAACAAGACTAAAATTCAATTTGTACCAACTTAATTATGTCTGGAGAAATGTTGGTCAAGTTTCATTAAAAATAATACTTGCTGCTGTAAAAAATACTTTTTCAAACACCTAGCAATCTTTGTGCATGAAATTCAGAGTGCTAGAAGAAACATTTGATAAAAACTCATTAAAAATGTAATTTTACTGCCCTGTCAGTGTGGCTCAGTTGGTTGGAGCTTTGTCCCGTGCACTTGAAGGTTGCTGGTTAAATTCCTGGTCAGGGCAAATACCTAAGTTGCAAGTTCAATCGTTGGTCTGGGTGCGAATGGGAGGCAACTGCTTGATTTATCTCTCTCATATCTGTTTCATTCTCTTTCTCCCTTCCTCCCTCTCTAAAAATCAATAAAAAATTTTAAATGTAATTTTACTTATTTTCAGTAGAAATAAGATAAAACAAATTTTAAGTCAAAAGCAGCAAAGGTTTGAGGTCCTTTGTTCTCTAATACACATCACCAAAGTAATTCAAATTCTAATTATCATGGGCATTTCTGACAACCTTCTGCATAAAATGGAATTTTTGAGAAATAGTTATTTTAAAGTATCTTGATCCATGTTATTTACAGTTCATTTAGTTTTATTCTCTCTGTACATTGTAGGAAAGAACCAACACCACGTCATGTACAGCTGAGAGGAGGTAGGTTAAACAATGTTGTTTGTGATTAGGTTTACATTTATAAGCTGTGCAAACCTTAATAGAGTAGTAGACAAGCCATCCACAGTGTAATGAAGGCCATTGTGCTATTTGTCAGTTGTATAGTAGATTGATCTTTTAACTAAAAAAAACATATTGCTGGTTATAGGAGTCAAGGAGTAACTAATACTGAACACTTTGTCTACTCTCTTCAATGGCTAGAATATCCAAGTAAAAAAAATGTTCCTATCCAATTTAGCAAACACTGAATTATAGTAAATGGAGAATAAATTTAAAATCTAAATGTTTATGCACTTACCTTAAAAAATTGATTCACAGCACCTGACGATATTGCAAACTTCACATCTGGTTGTTCAGCCCCTACTATAATATCAAATCTCAGGAGCAGAATATTTGATGTGGAATGAAAGTTTAAATTGGCAGTGTCCTTGATACCATTGTGATTCTGAAAGCTAGATAAATCTTGTAAAAGGCCACATTTCTTGGCATCAAGAACATCTTTGGACTCAGTGACATGCATAAAGATAGCACAATCCACAGAGCCATCATTGCCTTTGGAAAAGACATCAAATAATTGTATAATTTATACCAAGTGTGTATGAATCAGAAAATGTTGAGGTGGTCAAATTTTTAGGAGTTGAAGTATAGTTAATTTCAGCAACAAAAGTGGGGGTGCTACCATAAACAATATTAGGAATAGAAGAACTAGAACCAATTTCCAATATAGGCTCAGAGAGATTATTAATTTTTCTGGCATTAGTGGAATTATGAACATTAAGAGTATTTATGACATAACAATTGGTGTTGATGGCAAAGTTGGAGCCAATGGCATGAGTGAATCTAGTCTCATAGTTAGCATCTGAGGAAAAGTTTGTGTAAGCAATATAGCTAGGAGTAATAGCACCACCACAACTAGTAGTGTTGTTGGTGTCAGTGACATTGACACTGCTAGTGGTAGAGATGGGTCTGGCAGCATAGCTGGTTTTGGCAATTGAAAATGAGGTGTTAACAGCAAAACTTGAATCTAGTGCATGGGAAAATCTTGGAATGTAGTCAAGTTCTGAGTTATAGTTTGTGATAGCTGAATAATTGTGACCAGCAGCACTGGTGGGTTTTGTATCAGAGTTGGAATCAGCATCCTTGTTAGAACTAAAAGCACTATTGTGTCTAGTGGCATGATTAGGCCTGGCATTATTATTAGAATCTGGGTAATTTTTAAGGACAGGGATATTATTGTTGGAGACAGGGCTATTATTGTTGAGGGCAGGGCTGTTGTTGGGGTGAAGGCCATTGATGTTGAGATCAGATCCATTGTTATTGAAACCAGGGATGTTGGGACCCTGTCTGTTATTTTGGCAGCCAGGGCCATTGTTTTGGAGGCTAGATCCATTTAAGTTAGGGTCAGGTCTATTGTTGTTAGGGCCAGCTTCGTTAGTGGTGTCAGTACCATTGTTGGAGCAAATGTCATTGCCTGATCTAATGGGATTGCTGAGACTAGCACCGTTGTTGTAACTAAAAGTATGGTCCACGCCAGTTCTTTGTTGCAGCACAGAAGTGTCGTTTAGATTCGTGCCATTGTTTAAGCCAGCAATACAGTCCTGATCAACATCATTGTCTAGGCCAGAGGAATTGTCTGAATTGATGGTGTATTTCTTCTCAGAATCAGTGCTGTAGTTGGAGTTAGCATTGTTATTAGTGTTTTTATCAATGGTAGAGTCAGGGTTAGTGCTGGAGTCAGTTTCATTATTAGAGTCACCATCACTGTTGGAATCAGCTCCACTTGTAGGGTCAGCATCACCACTGGAATCAGATCCATTGTTTGTATCTGTATCATTTTCAGTATTCCTATCTTTGGGATCACTATTATCGGGATCAGATTTATCTTTGGGATCTTTCTTAACTTTGGTATTATTTTCATCTTCAGGATCTTCCTCATCTTCAGAGTCTGTCTCACCTTCAGAGTCTGTTTCGTCATTTCTCTCATCTTTGAGAATAGGTTTGTCTTTGGCATTGGCCCCATTTTTGAGATTGTCAGCACTGACCAATTTAGTCTCATAAGTATTGGACTCATTTTCAAGTTGGCTGCTAGTAAGGTTAAATTGGCCCTCACTTTCAAGGCCAACAACATTGCTGATATTGATTATATTGTCTGGGCCAGGGGTACCATGGTAACACGTGGTATTTTGAGGATTCAGGGGAAGGGTATGGGTATCAGTGGAGCCCATGAGATTTTGGGGAGTCAAGCAACTATCACAATGTAAATATGAAGTTGAACCCAAGGAATATTTAGAATCCCTTTGGTGTAGAGGACAGTGAATGTTCACTGAATGTTTAGGATCCATGGATTGAGATAAAGGGCTATTCCAATAAGTATTATGGTGTCTAATAGATTTGGGGCTGAAAAAATATTTAGAACCCAAGGGAATTTGGATATGTGGAGGGCAGTCAGGGTCTGAATCATTATCAGAATCCATGAGACATTTATGAAAATGAGAATTAGTGATTTCCTTGGAACATTTGGAACATATTGTGGCTCTAGTGTCCGAGGAATATCTGTGAATCTTGGGGCGTATTGCAGACCAGGTGCTCATGGAGGTGGGGTGGCAGTCAAGTGCTGAAACTTCAGCAGTGTAATCCTCAGCAGGATTTAGGAGATTAAAGGGATTAATTTGAGACCCAGAACTCTGAAAACTCTGTAGCCATCTATATTCTTTATAACGACTCTTACAGACAGATATTTTGTAACCAGCATTTCTTTGATGTTTTGGGTCTGGAGAAAGTTTCTGGCTGTGCATTTCCTTAAACTTTTGTTGTGAGTCTTCTTTGTTACTGGGAGTTGGAGATACCTCTTTACATCTTACAATCTTTTCATCACTCAGGTGTCTTACATGGTGAGTTCTGGAAACTGCTGTAGAGAAAATAAAATATGAGTAAGAATAATAAAAAAGACAATGAAGTTTAACTTTGATATTACAATACAAATCTGTGCAAAGGAAAAAATGTGATTTTCTTTAATAGGTTATTGCTATCTGATATTTCAAATGAGGGCCATGATCCTAAATTTTCTGCTCAAGCAGGTATCATCTTGCACTCAAGACATAGAAAATGAGACATGAACACTTATCTCACATTTTACACTCTTCGGATATAGAGAGCTTCTTTTTAAAAAAACAACTCATTAAATAGAAAATGATTGTCATGTATGGCCAAAACAAACTTTGTTTTGCATAGCTTGTTTACTACAGAACTACAATTTTTTAAACTTTTATTTATTTTTTCTTTATTGATTAAGATATTACATATGTGTCTTTATCACCCCATTGCCCCCCCATCCCCCACCCATGCCCTCACCCCCCTGTTGTCTGTGTCTATTGGTTAGGCTTATATGCACGCATACAAGTCCTTTGGTTGGTCTCCCCCCCTTACCCCCACCCTCCCTTCCATTTTGCTTCTAGAAATACTAGCAATTTTTCTTTATTGACATACTAGAAGCCTGGTGCACAACATTCGTGCACGAGTAGGGTCCCTAGGCCTGGCCAGCAATCAGGGCCAATAGGGGTCTTCCATCCCCCAGGTGCTGGCTGCCAGCTGGGGCCTTCCTTCCCTGGCTGCTGGTTGCCGGCCAGGGCCTTCCTTTGTTCCACACTGCCCCTTGGTCCTTCGTTCTTCACCTGCCCCTGGTGGTCAGTGCACATCATAGCAAGCGGTTGAACTCCTGGTTGGTTGAACTCCCAAGGGGACAATTTGCATATTAGCCTTTTATTATATAGGATAATCCCTATAAGGTATATAATCTCCATGTTTGGACAAAATATCCTTAGGTTTGATATATCAAAATTGCAGACATTCTGGTATTAAATTTATTACCAAGGATCAATTTTTAAAGCTATCAAGAACTCAAGGGAACATGATTCTAAAACTTTAGATATTTACCAATATCTTAGCTTTAAAACTGAACTAAAATATTCAGTAAATGTCATAATGGGACAGCCATGCTTTACAGGTAAGTAGGCAGAAATAAAAATAAATGACTTAATTTAATTTAAATATTTGTTGTTGTTGAAAGTATTACATATATCCCCTTTTCTCCCACATTGATCCCTTCTAACTCCTTTACCCCCAGCCCCAGGCCTTCACCAGCCTACTGTCTGTGTCCATGAGTTATGCATATATGCATACAAGTTTTTTGTTTGATCTCTTCCCATCCACCTATCCACCCCTGCCTTCCCTCTGAGATTTGTCAGTCTGTTCCATAATTCTATGTCTCTGGATCTATTTTGTTCATCAGTTTATTTTAGATTCCACATATGAGTGAGATTATGTGATACTTGTCTTTCTCTGACTGGCTTATTTCACTTAGCATGATACACTCCAGGCCCCTCCATACTATCCCAAAGGGAGAGAGATCCTACTTTTTTACTGCTGCATAGTATTCATATTGAAAATGTACCACAGCTTTTTTATCCACTCATCTACTGAAGGACACTTGGGCTGTTTCCAGATCTTAGCTATTGTAAATTGTGCTGCTATGAACATAGGGGTACATACATTTTTTTTCTGATTGGTGTTTTGAGTTTCGTAGGATATATCCCTAGAAGTGGGATCACTGGGTCAAATGGAAGTTCCATATTTAATTTTTTGAGGAAATGCCATACTATTTTCCATAATGGCTGCACCAGTCTGCATTCCCACCAGCAGTATACGAGGGCTCCCTTTTCCCTACATCTTCACCAACACTTGTCCTTTGTTGATTTGTTCATGATAGCCATTCTGGCAGGTGTGAGGTGATGCCTCATTGTCATTTTAATTTGCATCTCTCTGATAATCAGTGACTTTGAGCATTTTTTCATGTGTGTCTTGGCCATCTATACATCCACTTTGGAGAGGTGTCTACTTAGGTCCTTTGTCATTTTTAAATTAGATTGTCTTCTTTTTGTTAAGTCGTATGACTTCCTTATATATTTTGGATATTAACCCTTTATCAGATGTATCATTGCCCAATATGTTCTCCCAAACAGAAGCTTTTTATTTTAATGTAGTCTTATTTGTTTATTTTCTTTTTTGTTTCCTTTGCCCTAGGAGATGTAGCTGCAAACATATTGCTATGAGAGATGTCTGAGATTTTGCCTATGGTTTCTTCTAGGATTGTTATAGTTTCATGACTTACATTTAATTCTTTTATCCATTTTGAGTTTATTCTTGTGTATGGTATAAGTTGGTGGTCTAGTTTCATTTTTTGCATGTCTGTCCAATTTTTCCAAACCATTTATTGAAGTGACTGTCTTAACTCCATTGTATGTTCTTGCCTCCTTTGTCAAATATTAATTGAACATAATGGTTTTGGTTTATTTCTGGAGTTTCTGTTCTGTTCCATTGATCTATATGCCCATTCTTGTGCCAGTACCAGGGTGTTTTGAGCACAGTGGCTTTGTAGTAAAGCTTGATATCTGGTATTGTGATCGCTCCAACTTTGTTTTTCTTTCTCAAGATTACTGCACTATACTGAGTATTTTTTTGTTCCATAAAAATTTTTGGAGTATTTATTCTAGATCTGTGAAATATGCTGTTAGTTATTTGTTGGTAATTTAATAGGGATTGCATTAGAATTGTAGATTGCTTTGGGTAGTAAGACATTTTAATGATATCAATTCTACCAATCAATGAACACGATATAGTCATCCACTTGTTTATATCTTTCTTTATTTCTTTTTTCAACATCCTATAGTTTCCTGAGTATAGTTCTTTTACATCCTTGGTTAAGTTTATTGCTCAGTATCTTTTTTTTGTTGTTGCAATGGTAAATGGGATAGTTTGCTTAGTTTCTCTTTCTGAGAGTTCATTATTGGTGTATAAAAATGCCATCAATTTTTGGGTCTTAATTTTGAATCCTGTTACATTGCCAAATTCATTTATTAAATATAGTAGGTTTTTGGTGGAGTCTTTAATGTTTTCTATGTACAATATCATGTCATCTAGGAATAATAAGTTTTTTACTTCATCCTTTCCAATTTGGATGGGTTTCACGGTTGTTGTTTTTTTCTTGTAAATGGCTTAATTTAAAAAACAGTAGATGTCCTTCACCATTTCCTCAGTGTTCTAAGACCATTTCCCTATGTTTTGGCTTTAAGCAAAAGAGTAATACTTGGGGAAGTATCTGAGAATGCTGTGTGGTAGTTTCCACTTAGAAATTGATACATTTTATAAAAATGGAGATAGATCTTATTCAATTTCTCTTAAGGTCGTATAGAGCCCTTAAGATAAAGTTTTAATTGCACACTCATCATATTTAGTCATTTATAAGAGAGATAACTTTAACAAGGCCATTCTAAAAAGTATTCAGTAGGGTATGGTATGTATGACTTTACCTACAATTAATCATTTTTACTGTATAGCTCTCATACATATATTTCTAAGAAAAAACTCATATTCTTGTAAATACATGGAATCATTATGTTGCCCCTGATAACATGATAGCTTTCAATTGTGCTTATATGATGTAAAAGACATAAGATCTTGGTAGTCTATGTTTTTATGCTTTATAATAAATATTAGAAACACAACAATAAAATTTCTATCTCAAGTCAAATGTCAACAAATATTAAAGGAAGGTGGTTAATATTATATTTAAGGGCTCTGTTCTTTAATAGCATGTATTACATATTTTACCCATATAGTACTATTTTAAATTAGTGACAAAAGCTTATAGTCTGACAGAAAAAAAATTGGTTAATTTTTAGACTTTCACATTCAAGATAACAGTGGCATGAACTAAACAAGTGACAAACAATCTGGCTGGAAAGCAAAATAGAAGTATATGTGTATTAAAGGTGTTCAGGGTTTTTAAATTCAATGAAAAAAATACTGTTTGAAATAGGATACAACAAATATGAGTTTGTATCACTAAATCTTTTTAATATCTTAACTTTGATCAAGAGTGAGGCACCATACTTAGTGAGATAAAAATGAGATAGCATACTCAAGCTGCTCTACAGAGATATAGAACTTACATTATAAGCAATCAAGTATCTCTCATTTATAACCCTGAAGATATATCTCTGATTTTCCAAAAGCAAATGAGTATATTCATATGCAAAAGTTAAATAGAGTATCTATAATGATTAATTTATTTATATGTGATGATCTGTACCTGTAGAGTTTGGTGTCGCTATAGCACAGAATGTGTAGGTTATATAGTGGAGATCGCTATCAGAGATCATCTAAAGCCTTTATTCTTTTTATGACTTTAGAAGAGGGGGGTAAAATTAATAAATGACAACAAAATAGAATCTTAATGACATCAGAGCAGAATAACTGTTTCTATATGATTTAGAGAACTCAATACTGTGTGTTAGATACAGCATTGGTTTTGAGTCAGATAGCCTGTGTTTGAGAATCTGATTCAGCCATATATTAGTCATACGATTTGGGAAAATTATACAATATTTACAAGCTATAATTTCTTCGTCTTTAATATAATTATATTAATGACTACCTTTTAGATTTTGTGAGGGTTAAATGACATACTCAATAAATATTAGGCATTTTTAACCTCCCAATATAGGAGAATATAATATTATTGATATTTGGGGACTAGTTTTTTACCCTTGTGAATCTTATATTCCTAGTGACTAGTAGTAAATTTTATACTATTATGTTAATTATCCCAATTTTATGAAAGTTAGAAAGGATATGATTGCTCAATTATAAGGAGAAAATGTTAGGAATTTTTTTATTTCTGTATATTTATCTGACTAGTATTCCAAGAAGTTCAATAGCTATTTTTCCCACACTCTTTTATAGAGTGAAAATAAAGCTTATCATAAAATATGTTATTAGAAATAACATTTAGTTAAATATATTTTTAAAAGACAGCTATCAAAACAAACTATGATTGTGACAAAGATTCCTGCAAAGTAACAATTATATTAATAATAACTGCTAATAGATAGCCTGAATGATATGTAATTGATACTGATGTTATTAACTTTAAAATAAGACTTGATATTCACATTAAAGGAGAAAACTTTTTTCCAGCATTTTCTTTTTATTTATTTTTAAATTTAAATAATTGAGGTGATGAAGGAGATAACTTTTACTTGGTAAAATAAAATACTAAGTCAGTAGACTAGGCAAAGTAGAAAAGAGAATAACTGAAACAAGCAGTGTTTGCTAATTTTTAAAAAGTAGTTAGACATTAAACTTAAAGATTGTCTTAGTAAAGAGATAGTAATACTTTTACTGAAAGTTGTTTTATCCCCCAAATTTCCATGATTCCCCAAAATATTTTTTAATAATATTTTAAAAATATTTTATTGATTTTTTACAGAGAGGAAGAGAGAGGGATAGAGAGTTAGAAACATCGATCAGCTGCCTCTTGCACACCCCCCACTGGGGATGTGCCCGCAACCAAGGTACATGCCTTTGACTGGAATCGAACCTGGGACCTTTCAGTCCGCAGGCCGATGCTCTATCCACTGAGCCAAACCGGTTTCGGCCAAAAATATTTTTTACTAAACATTTTAATAAAACATCAATAAGTGTATAATTGCATTATATAGAAATTAGAACACAAGTGTAATTGAATTTTGATTTTTTGTTGTTGTTATTGGTAATTTTTAAAATATCTTACCTTTAAAAATTACACAAGAGGACTGATATCACTGAAAATGGAGAAGTAATGGCACTCCAGGACTGCATCCTTCTATAAAACAAGAGGTGGAAAAAGCTGTTAGAATACACTTTTTTCAGAATTCTGGAATAAAAAACTTACCAAAAAATACCCCAAATAAAAAAGGGAACACTTGGTGAAGAAAGAGCTGTTACTTGGTAATGAAATAGTGTTGTGTTATTTTAAACTGCCTAATTACCATCTTTCACTTCCCAGATCAGTGGTGGCAATGAGAGAAACAGCCTGTATTCATGGTGCAGTTTGCTAGTATAAGAGGTAGCAATATATATGCTTCAGTCTCAAAGAATTGTAGCTGTGCGTTTTAACATCTCTGGCAGCTTCCTGATGGACTAATGCAAGAACTTCCTTTCGTTTTGCCCAACTTAAAGCATCCCCATGGCTGGCCAGCTTCCTGGACAGCTTTTGCTGAAAAAAATTTTAAGACATAAGTAGGGTCCAACACATTCTGGGGCAAGAGCCAATGGTTTGGACGATGGAAAGACCAAAATGCCTGAGAAGGAAGAGGTTGTAAAGACAGGTATATAGGTGGAATAAGGACTTTTAAAATTCCAATAGATGTTAGGAATCAAAAAGGCTACAAGCAAGGTCAAGGAATAAATAAAAAGAAAAAAAAAAAGAAAAATTTCAAAACAAATGAAACATAACATACCAAAACCTGTGGAATACTTCAAAAGAAATTCTGAGAGGGAAATTTATAGTGGTAAATGCATATATTTAGAAATTAGAAAGATCTCAAATAAAGAGCCTAACGTTTCACCCTGATAAAGTACAGAAATAACAAATTAAGCCCAAAGTTAGTAGAAGACAGAAAATAATTAAAATCAGAGTGGATATAAATTAAATAGAGACAAGAAAAACAATAGAAAAGATCAAGAAAGCTAAAAGGTCTTTTTAAAAATACAAAAACAAAATTCACAAACCTTAAGCTTCAGAAATGAAACTGAAGATATTACAACTGATATTATACAATAGAGGTACATGGGATCATAAGAAACTACTGTGAACAAATATATGCCAAAAATTTAAACAATCTAGAAGAAATGGATAATTTCTTAGAAATTCACAACCTACCAACACTGAGTCAAGAAGAAACAGAATATTTGAACAGACCAATAACAAATAAAGAGATTAAATCAGTATAAAAACTCCCAACACATAAAACCCTAGGACAAGATAGCTTTGCTGGTGAGTTCTACCAAATACTTAAAGAAGAAGTAATACCAATACTTCTCAAACTCTTTAAAAAATTTGAAGAGAAGGAACACTTCTAAACCTATTTCATGATGTCAGCATTACCTTGATACCAAATCCAGATAAGGACAATTTACTAAAATAGAACTCTAAACCCATATCTCTGATGAATGAAGATGTAAATATTCTCAAAAATATTAGGAAATGGATTTACAGAATACATTAAAAGAATTATACATAATGACCAAAAGGTATTTATCCCTTGAATTCAAGGATGATTAAGCATATACAAATAAATGTGATACACCATATCAATAAAATGAAATATTAAAATCACATGATTAACTCAATAAATGCAGACATCATTGACCAAATATGACATCTTTTCATGATAAAAAGCTACAACAACTTCTGGGAATATATCCTAAAAACCCCAAAACACCAATCAGAAAGAATATATGTACCCCTATGTTCATAGCAGCATTATCAAGTGCCCATCAGTAGATGAATGGATAAAAAAGCTGTGGGAGATTTACACCATGAAATACTAAGCAGCTGTAAAAAAGAGTGACCTCTTACCCTTTGGGACAGCATGGATGAACCTGTAAAATATTATGCTAAGTGAAATAAGCCAATCTGAGAAAGACAAATATAACATGATCTCACTTATTTGTGGAATCTAATGAGCATAATGAATTGACTAACAAAATAAGACCTGAAACATGGAGGCATGGAACAGACTGACATACCTAGATGTGGAGTTGGGGGGACAATAAGAGATAAATCAAAGAACTTATATGCTTATAGGCATAGCCCATGGACATGGGCAAGAGGGTAGTGAAGATATGGGGGGTGGGTAGGGGCTGGGAGGATGGGGATCGAGGGGGAAAAAGAGGAGATATCTATAATACTATCAATAATAAAAAGTACATTAAAAAATAAAAATAAATGACCAAAGTATCTGAATAGATAATTCTCCAGAGAAGATCTTAAACTGGCTAATATATCTGAAGAAGCCCAAAACAATCCAAAAAGATATTTGTACCCCTATGTTTATTGCAGCATCATTTACAATAGCCAAGATATGGAAGCAACCCAAGTTCCCATCAATAGACAAGTGGATAAAGAAGTTTTGGTACATATATACAATGGAATATTACTCAGCCATATTAACAATTAAATTTTACTCTTTGTGCTGGAAGCTATCCATTGTCTACACCAGGCATCCTCAAACTACGGCCCACGGGCCACATGTGGGTATTTTTGCCGTTTTGTTTTTTTACTTCAAAATAAGATATGTGCAGTGTGCATAAGAATTTGTTCATAGTTTTTTTTTTAAAACTATAGTCCGGCCCTCCAACGGCCTGAGGGACAGTGAACTGCCCTGCCCCCCTGTTTAAAAAGTTTGAGGACCCCTGGTCTACACTATCATGAAAGTGCAAACAGGAAACCCAGAAGGCTGATGGACCTTGAGCTTTGGCAAGGGCTAAAAGCTATGCACTGATTTTTCTGTTGAGACAATGGTGGCTCAAGCAATTTCCTGACCTAATAGTCTCAAAGTGAATCTTTACTAATGTTTACTGACCTTTAAGATAGTCTGTCTGCTACCGGAATTGCCTGCCTGACTAAGGGCAAGATGTGTATTCTAAAATTGAATAAAAGCTAACAAGGCCTGGACCACAGGGAAGCCTTTCCATTAGAGAAAGACTCTCCGCCTGGCCCCCCACAATTTCCAAATTCATATTTCTTGTCTAGTGTATTCATTTGTGCGCAGCCCTTCTCCAGATCCTGAACCCTAGCCGTGCAGGTTGCAGCTTTAACACTTTGCAACAACATAGATAAATCTTGAGGTTATTATGCTGAGTGAAGTAAGTCAGTCAGAGAAAAATAAGAGCCATATGAGTTCATTTATATATGGAATCTAAAGAACAAATAAACAAAACAGAAACAGATTCATAGATGCAGAAAACAAATTTGATGGTTGCCAGATGGGAGGGGGGTTGAGAGGGGCTGGGTAAAAAGGTAAAGGGATTAAGATGTACAAACTGATAGTTACATTAAAAAACAGTCACTGGGATGTAAAGTACTTCGAAAGGAATATAGTCAGTAATATTGTAATAACTATGTATGGGGCCAAGTGGGTACTTGAATTATCAGGGGGATCACTTTGTAAATTATGTAATTGTCTAACCATTGTGCTATACACCTACAACTAATATAAAATAATATTGAATATCAACAGTAATTAAAAAAAAAAGATGCTCAACATCATCAACCATCGGGAAAATACAAATCAAAACCACAGTGAGGTACCACTTCACATCCACTAGAATGAATATATCAGAGACAAATAATAAGTGTTGGCAAAGATGTGGAGAAACATGGAAACTTCATGCACTGCTGGTAGGAATGTAAAATGGAACAGTTACTTTAAAAACAACTGGCAGTAACACAGAAGGTTAAACACAGAGTTACCATATGACCCATCAATAATTTCACACATGGATATATATGTATATATATATCCAAGATACATGAAAGCATATGTCCACACAAAACCTTGTACATAAATTTTCATAACAGCATTAGTTATAATAGTCAAAAAGTGAAATCAATCCAAATTTATATCAAATGATGCATGGATAAATATTGAGCAGTAAGGAATGAAGTGCTGATGCATGTTACAATATGGATAAACTTTCAAAAAATTATGCTAAGTGAAAGAAGTCAGTCACAAAATACTACATATTGTATGATTCTATTTACAGTAGAGCTTCAGTATTTGTGGATTCTGTATTTGCAAATTCACCTACTCACTAAAATTTTTAGTAACCTCAAAACCATTACTCATTGCACTTTCATGATCAAATGCAGACATGCTTTAGAGTAGCAAAAGATCTGAGTCATCTCTCCGCTGAGGTTGACAAAGCTAGCACTCTGGTTTATTGTTTCAGCTCTCATAGTGTAAACAAGGGTCTTTTTCACAATCTACTTAGTACCACAGTTTTCACATGTTTGCTGGTGATTTTACTGTTTTAAAATGGCCTCCTAAGCATAGTGTTTAAGTGTTGTCTAGTGTTCCTAAGGAACATTGTTTTCCCCAGGAGCAATTATTCTTTATATGCTAATTCTATGTTTGCAGCAACTTTATAGAATATAACTATAGCAAATAACAAGATTCTACTATATGTGACTGCTAATGAATATGGAATTACTTTTTGGGATGATGAAAATGTCCTGGAATTACATATAGTAATAATTGTATACCTCAGTACATACACAAAAACAAAAAGCATTGAATTTTAAGCTTTAAATAGGTGAATTTTATCTCAATAAAACTTTAAAGGCATTTGAGGGTAATTGATATATTTGAATATCAATTGGATAATAGATGATACAAAATTTTAAAAAATGGATATATGGTAGTATGGTTTTGTATGAAATATCTTTGTTGTTAGGAAATGGCATGCTGAGGTATTTAGGAGTAATGCATCAAGTCCAAAAGTTAATTTCAAATGTTCCACAATTTTTAAAAGACTAGAGAGGGGAAGAAGGAAAGCAAATGTAGCAAAACAATAGCAGTTGCTGAATCTAGATATAATATATATATATGGATATTCATTGTGCTTTACTTTCAAGTGTTTTTTTTTTCTGTTTGAATTTTTTTCAAAATTAAAAAGTTGTTGGGAGAGACTTTTTGCACATTCAGCATTGAGAATACACCCTTTAGGGAAGTAATGAACAACATAGACTGATGAACAAGAACAGACCCAGAAAAAAGGAGGCATGGATCAGACTGTCAAGCCTCAGAGGGAGTGTAGGGGAGGGTGGGGGTAAAGGGGAGAGATCAACCAAAGGCCTTGTGTGCAAGCATATGAGCCTAACCAGCGGTTAAGGACAACAGGGGGGTGGGAGCATGTGTGGGGAGGGGTGTGGGATGGGAATGGGGGGATGAGGACAAATATGTGATACCTTAATCAATAAAGAAATTAAAAAAAGAGAATACACCTTTTGTTCTAATTTTTTAAAAGCTACAACAAATTAGACATAGAAGGAACATATATCATCATAATAAAAAGCCATATATGGCAAACCCACAGCTAACATGATGCCCAAAGGAAAAATTTAAAGCTTTTCTTCTAAGATCCAGAACAAGACAAGGATGTGTACTACCACTAACCTTATTCAATAAATACTAGTAATCTTAGCTAGAGTAACTAGGCAAGACAAGGAATTCAGAAAGGAAGAAGTAAAATAGTCATTATTTGCAGATGACATAATTTTATATATAGAAAATCCTAAAAACTCAACCAAAAAACTTATTAAACTAATCAATGAATTCAATAATGTTGCAAGATAAAATCAATAGTGAAATTAGTTGCATTTCTATACACTAACAATGAAACATAAAAAAGAAAATTTAAAAACTATCCCATTAACAATAGCATAAAAAACAGTAAAATATTCAGGAATAAATTTATCTAAGAACTGAATTTTCTGTGCAAAAAACTTTGTTGAAAGCAATAAAATAATCCCTCCCCCCAAAATGGAAAGACATCCCATGTTAATGAATCAGAAAAATTTACATTGTTAAAATATTCATAACACCCAGACATCTACACATTTACTACAATTCCTATCAAAACTTAAATACCATATTTTCACAGAAATTAAAAATAATTCTAAAATTTGTATGAAACCAAAGAAGATCCTAAATAGTTTAACATAAGAAAGAAGAACAAAGCTGGGGGCATCACACTTCCTGAGTTCAAAGTAGATTACAAAGCTATAGTAATTATGGAATAGACTGACAGATTTCAGAAGGAAGGGGGAAGAAGGGGTGGGAAGAGATTAACCAAAGAATTTAAATGTATATATGCATGATCCAGAGACACAGACAATAGTGAGGTATAGGCCTAGGATGGGACAGGACCCTAGTGGAGGGGAACAAAAAAGGGGGGATGGGAGATGTCTGTAATATTCTAAACAAGAACAACAACAAGCTATAGTAATCGAAACAATGTGATATGCCATAAAAATAGACACATAGACCAATGGAATAGCATAGTTTCCATAATTGACCTACAACATATGGTCAACTAATGTTCAACAAAGGAGCTCAAAGCATCCAGTGGGAACAGTATATTCTGTTCAACAAATGCTGTTGGAAAACTGGATAAACACATGCAGAAAAATAACATTGAAACCCTGTCTAGGAACACTAACAAAAATTAACTTGAAATAGATAAAAAATTAAACATAAAATCTCATACACTAAAATTCCTAGAATAAAACAGAAAAGAAGCTCTTAAATACTGGTGTTGGCAATAATATTTTGTGTAAGACACCAAAAGCACAAGCAACAAAAGCAAAAAGCAACAAGTAGGACTACATCCAACTAAAAAGATTTTGCACAGCATAAGAAAAAATGAACAAAATGAAAAAGAAACCTACAGATTGGGAGAAAATATTTGCAAACAATATATTGAATATGAGGTTAATATCTAAAATACATAAAGAACTCACAAAACTAAATAACAAAAACCAAACAATCTGATTAAAAAATGGGCAGGGGAACTGTACAGATATTTTTCCATAAAAGAATCCAAATGGCTAAAAGGTACATGAAAAGATGTGCAGCATTACTAATCATCAGGAAGATGCAAATCTAAACCAGAATGAGATATTGCCTCACTCCTGTTAGAATGGCTATCATTGGGAAGATAAGAGATAACAAGTATTGTCATGGATGTGGAAGAAAATTAACACTTGTACACTGTTATTGGAAATATAAGTTGATGAAGCCAATATAAAAAAACAATATGGCGTTTCCTTAAAAATTTTAAAATAGAACTTCCATATGACCCAGCAATTCCACTACTTCGAATTATAACACAAAGGAAATGAAAATGGGATATCGATGAGGTGAGGTGCACACACTCCCATGTTTATTGAATCATTATTCACAATAGCCAAGATAGTAAAACAACATCAGTTCTCAGCAATGGGTGAATGGATGAAGATGTGATATACAGTATATACAGGGGTGCACAAAAGTAGGTTAAATTCCCAGCCATCATTACCTAAAACATAAATGATAAGTAAGGATATAATATAATAACACTAAGGATAAGAAGACAAATATCAGAGGATGAGTGGAAGGGAAGAAATCAACCAAAGAACTTGTATGCATATATGCATAACCATGGACACAGACAATAGTGTGGTGAAAGCCTGGGGCAGGGGAGAATGGGGGAGGGCTAGAAAAGGTCAATGGGGGAAAAGGGGTGATATATGTAATACTTCCAACAATAAAGATTAAAGAAAGACAAATAATACAATAAATAAATAATACAAGAATAAAATTTGTTTCACATACAACTATACACCTAGTTTTGCCCACTCTGTATATATACACACAATGGAATATTATTGAACCATGCAAAAGAAGAAAATCCTGACATTTGCAGCAACATGGATTGACCTTCAGGGCATTCTGCTAAATAAGATAAATCAGATAGAGAAAGATTAATGCTATATAATATCACATATATTTGGAATATTACAAAAAATTTGAACTCATATAAATGGAGAGTACACTGGTGGTTACTAAAGCCAGGGGGTTGGGAAATGGGATGCATGTTGTTTACAGGTACACATTTTCAAATTGTAGATAATACGTCTTTGAAAACTAATGCTCAGTAAAGTGATTATAAATCATGATCTTATAGTATAAACATGAAATTTTTTATGAGACTAGATTTTAATTATTCCCACTACAGAAAAAAATAATGATGTCACATGACAGTGGTGTAACCTAATGCTACAATGGCAATCATCCTATATAATATCCTATATAATAAAAGGCTAATATGCAAATTGACTGAACAGCAGAATGACTGGTCACTATGATGTGCACTGACCACTAGGGAGCAGACGCTCAATGCAGGAGCTGCCCCCTGGTGGTTAGTGTGCTCCCACAGGGGGAGTGCTGCTCAGCCAGAAGCTAGGCTCATGGCTGATGAGCACAGTGGTGGTGGCGGAAGCCTCTTCCACCTCTGTGGAAGTGCTAAGGATGTCTGACTGATGGTGTAGGCCCCCAAGGGCTCCCAGACTGCGAGAGGGCACAGGCTGGGCTGAGGGACCCGCTGAGTACAGGAATTTCATGCACTGGGCCTCTAATATTGCAATAAATAAATATTTCAAATCAAATGTTGTAGACCCTAAATTTACTAAATGCTATGTGTAAAATACATTTCAGTTAAAAAAAAAGGGCTACACAGATGTCAAGACTTGACATATGCATGTGAAAACTGGATCATCTTAACTGGTCTATCTTCCAGTTTGTTCATTCTTTCTTCTCCCTAGTTAAATCTGATATGGATGTCCATATATATATATATATATATATATATATATATATATTAACTTCTGTTATTCTATTTGTCTGTTCTTCACCAAAAAGGGCTTGAGAATACCTTAAGTTTTCACCCCTGGATGACCTTCATGCCCTGCACAAACAGGCAGTGAAAGCTAAGGCAGAATTGATACTAATAAGGGCTCTAGAAATAATTGTTGATTGTATATGGTTTAGTTATATACTTTTCTCACTTAACAGCATATTATGAATACCTCTGTATTTTAACAATGCTATTTCTACATTATAATTTTATGAATATGCACTATTACATTGTGTGGGTAGACCATAGTTTATTTATCCAATTCAATTTTGATTTAATTTTGATCACCTCAAATGAATATTAACCATATTAAATGTGTATCAAATAAATCTAAGATATTGAAAGCCAAAGGAAAACTGAAATAAAGAAACTAAAACTAATAATTTTAGTAAACTTTTCTCAGAAAAAGATATTTACTTTTGCATTTTCCTAAACTCCTAAAGTTGGTGTCACATCATATTACTAATATAAAGAAATCAAAGTGTAGACTTTTCCCTATTTTTTGTTTATCTCTATCTAATTTCTCACAAAATTAATGTCAAGATAGGAGATATTTCCAGCTAGATATTAGATGTCTAGGTTTGAGGATGTTGTATGATTAAGAGATATGTAATAGGTAATGTGGTGTCCTGAATTTATATGGAGGGAGATTCTAATTTTACTTCACTTAATGCATGAAATTTGCTTCACAATTAATTCTCCATTCTCTTCACAAATGCCTTTATATTGACAACACTAAAATATGCATGCCTACTGTATGTGTATGAGAGAGAGAGAGAGGGAGAGAGAGAGAGAGAGAGAGAGAGAGAGAGAGAGAGAGAGAGAGAGGAAAGAAGAAGAAGAAGATGATGACGACGACAGAGGAGGAGAGTAGGAGGAGGAGAAAAAGTAATAGTATGGGATGAGAGATATGATGGTGGAGTTTATAGTAGAAGGAAATAAGAGACATTTAAGTTGGGGGAATGGAAGAGAGTGAGCCTTCTAGTCTCTTTATTTTTTTTTTCTTTTACTCAACTTTACTATTACATCTAAAAGCAAAAGGTGTAAAAATTGTAGGTAGAAGACAGGTGTCCAGAAAAGAGTTAACATAGCAGGCTTGACACTGCCATCCTTAAAAAGGCCAGCTTGTACTCTTGGTTGATGTCAAGGAGATTAGATTTAGGGAGGATTCTCACTATTCCCAAAAGTGATAGGAGTGGTTCACTGTGCCTAATCTGTCTGTACAAAAAAATATGGTTTATGCTGAGCACTTCTTACCTCCCAAGAGTTTGGAATTGTGGTATATAGTAGGAAGAGAATACCTATTATTACTAGCTCTCAATAAAAATTCTAGGTACTACCATAGCTGGTGTGGCTCAGTTGGTTGGGCATTGTCCCATGTACCAAAAAGATGCAGGTTTGATTCTAAGTCAGGGCACATGCACAGGTTGTGGGATCAATCCTTGGTAAGGGCTATGCAGGAGGTAGCTGATTGATGGTCCTCTCTGAAATCAATGTTTATCTCTCTCCCCCTGTCTTCCTCTTTAAAAAAAATCAATAAAAATGTTAAAACAAAAAATGAACCAACAAACAAAAATCCCCTAGGTACTAAATCACTAATAAGCTTCCCTGGTAGGCATTTCACACATGTTGTCATAATCTATTGTTGAAGGAATTACATGCACCCTCTGTGATTCCACTGGGAGAGGACTTTTGGAACTTGCATCTGTTCCAATGACCTATGCACTTTTGCCCTTCCTTTATTTTTCTTTCTATCTTTTCATGGAAATACATTAGAGCCATGAGCGCAATAGTAAGCCAAGCCCTATAGGTCCTCCTAGAAAATCGTCAATCCTAGGCATTGACTTGGGGACCTCTGACAAAGTTGATGTCAGAAGTAGGATTTACTAAAAATAATGCTGACTCATTGAAATATGGAAAATGCTATTTTGGGGCAAAACGAAAGATAAAAGTGTAGGTGATAAAACGTTGGTGCCTGTGTGGCTACGGAATCATCCATAGTATTAAATAGCAGCTGGTATACTGTCTGTTGTGAGAAGTAAAAGTTACATATGGAATTTAAAAATTCTTAGAGAGTTGACTTGCTGGGTTACCTGGCTACTTTTGACCATGCTGGCTAAAGTGTGTGTTTGGGGGGTGGGGGGACATGGAGTGGGTACAGATAATATCTTTGGTTTTTGTTCTTTCCCCCATGTGAGAGGTGAAAGAATCCCCAAATTCCTAAATTCCCAAATGTGAGCTTTGGGTGGGCCCAAAATATTAAGTTTATATTGCTATGTCCTTCAAGCAAGAGGAAAAATAAGCTTTAATCAATTCCAAGGACTTTAGCAGAGTTTTAGATAAACTAGAAAAGAAATTAAGCAGTGAACACTCCAGTCACTTCCTCAGTCTTACTGCTGTTGTGTCAGCAGCCCTCTTCAACTTGCTTTCTAACACATATTTCCCTTAATTGTAATGTTTACCCTGTAAATTATAAATTTCTTCCAGGAGCTTTATTAAACTGCTAATGAGGGGAAATTATTTTTAATTTTCCTTTTATTTTGTGCTTATCTTACCTGGATATATCATAAAAGTGATATAAAATGTTAGGGGCTTTTAATATAATAAGTTCTAGTAAAACTCATCTAGATCAGATTAAAGAATCGCACACACACACACACACACACACACACACACACACACACAAAAGTAATGGGACACAGCTCTCCTGCTTTTCGTCACTGGTGAGCAGTTTGAATATTAAGTGCTTTGAGTATGGGAAACAGAACAAGCCTCCAAAGCTGAAAATTATTATTGTTATTTTTTCCTATCGAAGTCTTTGATAAAAAGGAGATAATATAGTAAAAAGCCACATCGAGATTGGTTCCTACCAGTCTCAGGGAAGAGGTGTGTTATGGGCTGGTCCCCCACACACCTGTGGCAGATAAATGTTAGGAGGTATATCTCAGCTAATATACCCTCAGAAAATATACCTCACATACCCTGAGGAGTGAGGGGTTCCAGCCCCACACTAGGTTGCCCCCACTCCAGGATTCCAGTGCCAGGAAGAGGGGCCCTCATAACTTCTGGCTGTAAAAACCAGCAGGGATTGAGGCTGAGGGAGACAGAAAATGTTGGAGTTCCAGGCATTTCCTCTTAAAAGGCCGGTGGGCACAGCCTAACTTGCACTCACTCCCTCTGAGCTACAGAGTAGGGGCAGCAGCTTGAAAGGCACCAGAGACATATGGGGAGGAAGTGAATTGTCTGGCATCGGGATGAGAGTTGGGGTTCCAGATTTCTCCAAGACAGAAGTTCTAGCAGTGGCCATTGTTTCTTTGATGAGCCCTCCTCATACAGAGCCAGTAAGCATATCTGAGAATCTATCAAACTGGCTCACACTGTTTGCCCCACCCTTGTGATTACCTGATATCCTGCCTGACCCAACTTTCTGGCCCACCCAAGCTGTTCCCAGTGGCTTTTCATATAAATGGCCTGTCCTGACTTACGTTCAGATTTTCCCCAAATCTCTCAAACAAGCAGCATCTGGCTTCAGCAAGCCCTATACCTCTTGCTGAGTGGCTCCAGGACCAGGAATAGAAGCAATTGGCCTTGGTTCACAGCGTGGCCTTTCCTGGGCACTTCCAAACTGAACACAAGTAGCAGCCATCTGCAGATCACTTTGTAGCTCAAGTCAAGTGGCTCCAGAACAAGCACACCCAATGCATAGCTTTAGATCACATCAACGTACCACCCAACCACCTCCACAAGTGACACACTCACACACTCAAGTGGCAGAATCAGTGGGCACCAGAGTCCCACTGAAGCAAGTCCTACTCTGTGGGGTGGGACTTTGCACAGCTGCTTCTCCAAGGTGGTTGGAGGTTGGTGGTTGGTGGTCACAGCCAGTCCTTACAGTTGATTGGCCTCAGGGTAAACTCCTCCCATTGATGTGCCAACAGCATTTAACACTTTAACTACAAGAGGAAGTTGTACACAGCACAAACAGGGGTCACATCTTTCACACCCAGCTTGGGTGATCGGTGAGGCTGCCAGTGGATTCTGCAAGGCACCTATTACATTTAGCCACTATACCAAGTGTGTGATATATAACAATTCTATCTAATACATAGAAGCAAATATGGGAGGCTGCCAAAATGAGGAGATAAAGAAACATGTCTCAAATGAAAGAAGAGAACAAAACTCCAGAAAAAGAGCTTGATAAAGAGAAGACAAGCAATCTACTAGATGCAGAGTTCAAAACACTGGTTATAAGGATGCTCAATAAACTTATTGAGAACCTCAACAGCATAAAAAAAGACTAGTCAGACT
The DNA here is from genome assembly GCF_027574615.1 of Eptesicus fuscus. Taxonomy (NCBI): domain Eukaryota; kingdom Metazoa; phylum Chordata; class Mammalia; order Chiroptera; family Vespertilionidae; genus Eptesicus; species Eptesicus fuscus. The sequence continues at coordinate 31,856,476 of NC_072473.1, forward strand.
TGAAGGATACACTAACTGAAATGAAGAATAATTAATAGGGAATCAACAGTCGAGTAGTTGAAGCTGAGAATCAAATCAGATATTTGAAATATAAGGAAGCAAAAAAACACCTACTCAGAATAGCAAAAGGAATAAAAAAATGAAGATACTGTAAGGAGCCTCTGGGACAACTTCAAGCACACCAACATTCACATCATGGGGAAGCTGGAAGGATAAGAGAGAAAGAAATTGAAACCTATTTTGAATAAATGATAACAGAAAACTTTCCCAACTTGGTGAAGGAAATAGACATACAGGCCCAGGAAGTGCAGAGAGTCCCTTAAAAGATGAATCCTAAAAGGCCCACACCAAGACATATCACAATTAAAATGCAAAAGGTTAAAGACAAAGAGAGGATTTTAAAAGTAGCAAGAGAAAAGCAGTTAGTTACCTACAAGGGAACATCCATAAGATTATCAGCTGATTTCTCAACAGAAACTTTGAAGGCCAGAAGGGATTGGCAACAAATATTCAAAGTGATGAAAAACAAGGGCCTACAACCAAGACTTCTCTACCCAGCAAAGCTATCATTTAAAATTCAAGGAGAAATAAAAGGCTTCCCAGACAAGAAAAAACTAGAGGTTCATTACACCCAACCCAGTATTACATGAAACGTTAAAGGGGAAGAAGGAGAAGGAGAAGGAGAAGGAGAAGGAGGAGAGGAGGAGAAGGAGAAGAAGGAGAAGGAGAAGGAGAAGAAGATAGAAGAAGAAGAAGAAGAAGAAGAAGAAGAAGAAGAAGAAGAAGAAGAAGAAGAAGAAGAAGAAGAAGAAAGAAGAAAAGGAAAGAAACGATATAAAATATAAACAATAACCTGGTAATAAATACATATCTATCCACAATTGAATCTAAAAAACACCAACAAAATTAATAAAGCAGAACAGAAACAGACTCATTGATACAGAGAACTGTTTGATGATTACAAGATGGGAAGGGAGTGAAGGGATGGGTGAAAAAGGTGAATAGATTAACAAATATAAATTGATAGTTACAGAATACTCACGGAGAAGAAAAGTACAGCATTGGGAATACAGCCAATAATATTTGAATAATTATGTATGCTATCAGATTGGTATGGAATTTATCAGGTTTAAGTTATGTCTAGTCACTGGAGTGTACACTGAAACTAATAATGAATGTGAACTGTAATTGAAAATAGTGAAAAAAAAAAAGAATCAAGTTTTAATAGCTAATGAACATTTGTTACATTGGATGTCTGACCCTTAGTGCCTGATGATTTTATGACATAGTGTACATATTTTTGAGTAGATCAATTTGAATGCTAACACTGACAAGATAAAAAGGTCTTAGGAAAGTCTTGCTTGTTACTTGGACTTGAAACACAGCCATCTGGCCCTACACAGTGTCATGGCTTTGCTGCTGCTGAAAGAAAGCCACTGTTTTTGTTTGTTCGTTTGTAATCCTGAATTCAGACATTGTCTGGATTTGACTCTAATCTGAAATCTGATACTTTCTGCTATGAAACTGTTTTAACTTCACCACTAGCTGTGCTAAACTGAAATATGGTGAAGTATCTTTAAACAATGAACAGAATTCAGATTCTGGAACTGTTTCAGATTTATGACACCCTTCTACATGGCCATAAACTATGAGAGCATCATGGATGATGGCTGAATTATTTGGGTCATATACATATGTCCACAGAAAAGAGCTTGTCCTCTGATAATATCATCTACTAGAGGCCCGTTGCACGAAATTCGTGCATAGGGGGGGGGGTTGTCCCTCAGCCCAGCCTGCACCCTCTCCAATCTGGGACCCCTCGAGGGCAGTCGGACATCCCTCTCACAATCCAGGTCTGCTGGCTCCCAACTGCTCACCTGCCTGCCTTCCTGATTGCCCCTAACCGCTTCTGCCTGCCAGCCTGATCACCTCCTAACCACTCCCCTGCCAGCCTGATTGATGCCTAACTGCTCCCCTGCCAGCCTGTTTGCCCCTAACTGCCGTCCCCTGCAGGCCTGGGTCACCCCTAACTGCTGTCCCCTACAGGCCTGGTCACCCCTAACTGCCTTCTCCTGCAGGCCTGGTCCCCCCAACTGCTCTCCAATGCAGGCCTGGGTCCCCCCGCAACTGCCCTTCCCTGGAGGCCCGGTCACCCCCAACTTCTCTCCTCTGCTGGCCTGGTGACCCCTAACTGCCCTCCCTTGCAGGCCTGGTCCCCCCCCAACTGCTCTCCACTGCAGGCCGGGGTCCCCCCCAACTGCATTTCTAATTTGTTATTACAGCCCAAATTGTAAATTTGCTGAGTGAACACCACAGAGTTATGATTTCTCCTCCTACTACTGATAGGTATGATTCTGGACTTCCTCTTAAGCTTTCTCACTGCTGTTTACTTGTTGACTTCTAGACTACGTGCAGTTTTCAAAAATGGCCTGATAGTCTGTCTCTACATCCTTCACCTTCCTCCACCTTTATCTTAATATGGAAATTTGCTTGTGAAATGGAGCTGTCCCCAGAAAATCATTGATCTTTTCTAGGCTGCACATAAGTAAATGATCAGGATAAAAAGGGTGGGAGATTATGTAAACCAAGTTTAAAAATTCAGAATTTTATCCTAATTCCTGAACATGATGTGTTTTTCTAGTTATGCTATCTATAATAATAAAAGCATAATATGCTAATTAGACTGGACGTCCTTCCATACGTCCTTCCAGATGACCTTCCAGACTAATCTGGGGCTGTGAGGGAAGCCCAGGTCCCGGGGGCCTGCTGGCGGCCGGAGGGAAGCCCGGGTCCTGGGTGCCAGAGGGAAGCCGGTTCCTGCAGCTGGGGGATGGGAAGCCAACTCTTGCATTAATTTCATGCATTGGACCTCTAGTATAAAAATATTTTTCTATAAAAATGCTTTTGTACCTTTGCATGCTTCCCATCCAGACAAAGGATTGAGTAAAAGTAGGGGATTACTGAAAACAAAATATAAATATTATTTATTTTGTAACAATGGGGATAATACAAACCCTGATACCAATAATTTTTTTCAGTTTTGTTCTTTTTTTTCTCTCTCTTTTTTTATTGTTTAAAGTATTACAAATAGTAGTACACATGTCTCCTTGACTTTTTTTGACACCAATAATTTTTATCAAAACTGTTCCTAAAAACTTTTTCCTCTTTCTGAAGGAAAATGCTCTGTGCTGATTTTTTAAGTGGCTGTGAGCTATATGAATTCAAATTGACTGGCGAGCTTAAGATCACTCCTGACAGTGCTGATTGGCCCTAGCTCCTGCACTTCCCACATAAAACACCTCCGAATATCATACAAGGTACTAAGGAGGATAAGCTGATGTCATGGATAAATGAAACTGTTCTGAATTGACTGCTTTCAGGCAATCTTTCTGAATCCAAGGTAGAATTGAATTGGACTGAACTAAAATTACTAGGGCAGAAGGCCCCATGAAGGGAGGCCACAGTGGGGTTCCTGTTAACCTGTATTGTTGGGCTAATCGATGTCCTGTTTGGGGTGTGTTTCCAAGGGTTCAATGTGTATTCTCCATGATTATATTTATTGTATATTTACCCTATTATTATAATGGCTCAGCTCTTCAAGTTTTCCAAGTTAACTCCAACTTATTAGGCAGAGTTATATTATGCTAGAATTGATTCTTTGGGCCAGATGAAACAGGTTAACAGAAACTTAAGGAGGATATGATCTGTCTTTCTATGATAGATGTTTCTGATTAGTGGGATTTGTCTTACCTAAATCAAGGAACTATAAAGGGCATACATAACTGGGATTAGCACTGCAGGTCGATACCACTCTACTAATAATTTTCCTATAAAGACACCCAAGCTAAGGACCAATGGGGTAGACTATGTAGAAAAGGGTTAATATACAAGTCCTGAAACTGTGATATTTAAAAAGGCCTGCTTACAAGGTTAACCCTTGGCTGGAATCTGGGAACTTGAATTTGGGGAGGATTCCTAACATTCCCAGAATATATGAGTGGTTCACTAAGCCTATATTACTTGTACAAACAATGTGGCTTATGGTGAACAGCTGTTTTCTTTCTGAAAATCTGGTAATTTGGTATATGCTACACAGAGGGTACCCATATGACCAATCTCCAGGATAATCCTAAGGGATATTGAATTCTGGAATGACAGAGGTGAGGTGTTCCATTGAACCATTTCCAGTGAAACTTGTGAAACTTATTTTTAAAACATAAACCATTTTAAATCTTTGGAAATAGCCTTATGGCGATATGACAAATAAATAAAAACTTTTCAAGACAATTGACTACAACTCAGTCAAGGAAGAGTTTGTGACACTTGAAATAAGAATGATCTATCTCTCCCTTCTCCCAATACAGCAAGATGAAAACTGTATTCCAGTGAAGTGCAGCCAAGAACACAGGACTACTACTCCCCCAAGCTCCCAATTTGGGGGCTTTCTTCTCAATAGGAGTAGGATGCCAGCATTTCTTATCCTGACTCCAGCTACCAGTTCCAGGAGAGTGTGGCCAAGAGGTGAGGACTTTCTTCTTCCTGCCAGTTCCCAGTCATGGAATAGAGAATCGATCTTGGCCAAGGTGCTGGTGAGATTACCAAGGCCCCAACTGTCTTTGTCTTAGCTCACAAGACAGTGGTTCCATGCCCAGGTAAGAAAACCAAGAAAACCTGAGCTCTATGGCTATTTCCACTGATCACTTAAGTCCTAAAGCATTCAGACAGACATACACTATTATCTCCATCTTAGATCCAGAGCTTTGTTTTAGAGATTTTACCTGGTGGGAGAAGCATGCCTTGAAACAGTTTCTAATCTCATCTGTGACTAACTTTATTTGCAACAAAGCATAGGGAAGTTTAAGACTAAAAGAGCTCTCAAAACCAGTAAAAATTGTACATGGCAGTTGAAAAGATACTGGTAGATTTGAAGAAGTTAAAGGCTAAATCATAGGCCAGCTATTTTGAGGAGAGAACATAGGAAATTAACAGATGGAAGAAACAATCTTGGAATCAGACAAATATTAACAGGGATATAGGAACACTTTCCTTCAAAGAAGGCTAAATTTGATTAGATTAGTCTTGTAGAACAATTTATCCTCTAGGGTACTGTTGAAAAGAACAGAGAAATTAGCAGTCAATTAGTGGAGCTCAACAGCTGGATGAGGCTAGGGAATAAAAAAGAAAAAAATAAAATAAAAAAAAAATGAGACCTGCCAAAACCATTGTCATCACTGTGTGACTTTGGGCAAACAAAAGCTGTGCTTCCCTGAAGCAACATCAGAGGCCTGACACTGTGGGGAAGGAAACACACATTGCTGAAATACAGCCAGCCACAAATAAGCATATAAATAACAGCAGAGTGTTGGAAACTGTACCTGGAGTTGCTACATTATATTAGCTAAAAGGTCTAGCTTCCAGCAAAAATCTGACAAATACAAAAAAAATGTATGAACCAATTACATGGGAAAAAGAGGCAACAGAATACATCTCTAAGAGCAACCAGATGTTTAATTTAGCAAAAAAAGACTTCAGAGTAGCCATTTATAAATGTATTTAAAAACTAAAGTAAACTACTATTAAAGAAGTAAATGAAGGTATAATGACAATATCATATTAAATAGAGAACATGATTAAAGAGAAATAAATTATAAAGACCAAATTGGAAGTTCTGGTTTTAAAAGTATAATAAGTAAAATAAAAATTCACTAGAGAAACCAAGATGGCGGCATAGGTAAATACCTGAAATTGCTGCCTTGTACAACCACTTCAAAACTACAACTAAAAGACAAAATGGACATCATCCAGAACCACAGGAAGGCTGGCTGAGTGGAAATTCGAGAACTAGAATGGAAGAGAAAAGCACACTGAGACTCAGAGGAGGTGCAGAAGTAAAGTGCAGAGGTACAAAGGGCTGGCAACTGAGTATACTGTTGTCTTTTTCAATCAGGGGGGAGATACAAGCTCCCTACTGCTTTGAACTCCAGTTCCTGGAAGGACTCTGGGGACTCAGACTCATATGGGGAGAAACTGGACTGTCTGGCAGCAGGCAGAACTCGAGGGTGGCTTTCTCTCAGGGGTGCTTGCAGTGATTACTGAGGGACACTGAGACCTGGGGGCCTCTCAGGGAAGGGTTGAGGATCAGCCATAGATGTTTGCTCCACCCTGTTGATTCCCTGAGACCCCACCCCACCCAAGCTGTGCACAGAGGTTTTTGCATATGAATGGCCTGGCCCTTTGCAATCTAAAATTACCTAACAAACTGAAGCTGGGTCAGAGAGTTCCAGAACTTCCAAAAGAAGGCCCAAGACTCCACAGCAGCTTGCATTGCTTCACAGCTGGGCCTCATCTGGGCACCTCCAAACCCCAAACAAAGAAGAGGAATCTGCAGATCTCTCTGTAGCTCCTGCTGGGTGGCCTCAGGCAGAGGCTAAATTAACACCTCCCTGGAGATCCAAGAGCCAGTGTATCCAGTGGTCAGAGTGGGACCATCCAGATTACAACTCCTCAGATCCATAAGGGACATACTCAGGGGGCAGACTCGGTGAGTGCCAAAGCCCCACTGAAGCAAGTCTTGCCCCATAAGGGTGTCTTCAGCACAGAGGTTCTCCCATTGTAGACACAGCTGATTCTCAGCCAATTGGCCTGGAGGTCAATTCCATCCAGGGATACCAACAACAATCAAGGCTTAACTACAACAAGACTGTGCACACAGCCCACAAAGGGGTGCATCAAGAGTGTCTACCTCAGGTAACTGGGGAGGCTGAGACACTGGGCCCTATCGGACACCTAGCACACAAAGCTATTCTATCAACACAGGGAAGCAGCCAAAATGCAGAGACAAAGAAACAGGTTACAAATGAAAGAAATGAAGGAAAGCAAACTACTGGATATAGAGTTCAAAACCATGGTTATAAGGTTTTTCAATAATTTTCTAGAAACTGCCAATAAATTTAGTGAGACCCTCAAAGATATGAAAAAGGACCAATTAGATATTAAGCATACACTGACAGAAATAAATAATAATATACAGAGATCCAACAGCAGACTAGAGGATTGCAAGAATCAGGTCAAAGATTTGAAATACGAAGAAGCAAAAACCACCCAACCAGAAAAGCAAAAAGCAAAAAGAATCCAAAAATATGAAGATAGTGTAAGGAGCCTCTGGGACAACTTCAAGCATACTAATATTGGAACTATGGGGGTGCCAGAAGAAGAGAGAGCAAAATATTGAAAACCTATTTGAAGAAATAATGACAGAAAACTTCCCCTACCTGGTCAAAGAAATAGACTTACAAGTCCATGAAGTGCAGAGAACCCAAACAAAAGGAATCCAAAGAGGACTACACCAAGACACATCATAATTAAAATGCCAGGAGCAAAAGACAAAGAGAGAATCTTAAAAGCAGCAAGAGAAAAAACACCTACAAGGGAGTACACATACAACTGTCAGCTGATTTTTCAACAGAAACTATGCAGGCCAGAAGGGAGTGGCAAGAAATATTCAACGTGATGAATAGCAAGAACCTACAACCAAGATTACTCTACCCAGCAAAGCTATCATTCAGATTTGAAGGTCAGATAAAGAGCTTCACAGGTAAGAAAAAGCTAAAGGAATTCATCACTGCCAAACCAGTATTATATGAAATGCTGAAAGGTATTCTTTAAGAAGAAGAAGAACAGAAAGGTAAAGATAAACATTATGAACAAAAAATACATATCTATCAATAAGTGAATCTAAAAATTAAGTGAATAAAAAATCTGATGAACAGAATAAACTGGTGAATATAATAGAAGCAGGGGCATAGAAAGGGAGTGGACTGACAATTCTTGGGGAAAAGGGGAGTGGGGGGTGCAGGAAGAGACTGGACAAAAATCATACACTTATGAATGAGGACATTGGGGCCGGGGGGATGTGGGGAGGAGTAAGGGCAGAGGGTGAGGTTGGAACCGGGTGGAGGGGAGCTATGGGAGAAAAAAGAGGAAATATAATAATCTGAACAATAAAGATTTATTAAAAAAATTCACTAGAAGGGCTCAATAATAGGTTTTAACTAGCTGAAGAAACAGTTAACAAACTTGAAGATAGACCAATAGGGATTATGCAATCTGAAGAACAAAGACAGTAAATAATGAACAAAATGGACCAAGTTTCAAAGGAATGTGAATTTACTTCCAACATTAAGCTCACCATACTTGGGAGTACTAAAAGGAGAGAAGAAAGAGAAAAGGGAAGAAAAAATTTTTACTGAAACAATGGCTGAAAATCTAATGAATTTACTGGAAAACATATATACAAGAAGCTCATACAAGAAGGGTAGCCCTAGCTGGTTTGGCTCAGTGGATAGAGTTGTCGGCCAGTGGACTTAAGGTTCCTGGGTTCAATTCCAGTCAAGGGCACATGCCTGTGTTGCAGGCTTGATCCCCAGTTGCAGGCCTGCAGGAGGCAACTGATCAATGATTCTTTCTCATCATTGATATTTCTCTCTCTCTCTTCCCCTCCCTTCCTCTGTGAAATCAATAAAAATATATTTTTAAAAAGAAGGGTAACCATGAAATCCACAATATACACATCATATATGCACATTCTGAAAATCAAAGACAAGGAGAAATTTTAAAAGCCAGAAGAGAAAACATGTCCTGGACAGGAAACCCCAATAAGATTAATGACTGACTTTTTAGTAGGAACAATGGAGTCCATAAGGAAGTGAGATAACATATTTAATGTGCTCAAAGAAAATAATGGTAACTAAGGATGCTATATTAATCAATGCTATATTTAAAAAATGAAGGGGTAACAAAGGCATTCTCAGATAAACAAAAACTAAGAGAATGTGGTGCTAGAAGACTCACCCCATAAGAAATGTAAAGGAAGTTTTTAAGGCAGAAAGCAAGTGACTTCAGACTGTAACTTCAATCCACATGTAAAAACAAAGGTCATTAGCATAGATATGTAATTATAAAAGGGAGCATAAATACACATTTTTCTTTCTTAACTGATTTAAAATCTATTTTATAAAATAACATGCATATAATGTTATTATAGAACTATAACATATCAAAATGAAACGTATTTGCTAATAACAGGACAAAGGAGTTGGGTGGCAGCAAAATTGAATTGGGCTAAGGAAATTGATCCAGATCATCGGTCACCAACCGGTGGTTCACGGACCACTGGTGGTCTGTGAGGTCCAAAAGGTTGGCGACTGCTGCTCCAGAAGATAAGTGAGTTTCAGAAAAACAAATGAAGAGAATAAAAAATGATAAATAATAAAATTAATATAATAATAGTTATAAATATATTCTTGATTTCCTTTCTGCTCTCAGATTTTTAAAATAATAAACTTACATAAAGTAATAATTATAACAATGTATTAATGTGAATTTAACATGAATACTTGTCATGTGTATAACATTATCATAAAAAGGTAAAAGAAAAAATATAGTAATAAAATGTATATAGAAGGACTGAAAGATGGCGACCGGCAGGAAGGTAGGGAGAGAGAGAGAGTGTGAGTGACGAACCCATAGAGGAGAGTGTAGACGTGTGTGGTGTGTGTGTGTGTGTGTGTGTGTATGAGCTAGGGTCAGTAAGATTCTGCAGGTCTTCCAAGGGGCTGCCTAACTGGGCAGTCCTAGACTGTGGAGTCCCGCGCACAAAGCGGACACTTCTCGGCTGCTAGTGCAGTCATGGAGACCACGCCATCTTGAGAAACAGAGCTGCCTGAGACTCGGATCCTGGCTTCTGACACAAACCAGGACCCTGCAGCCACTGGGGACAGAGAACTGCTACCACAGCTTCAGACCAACAAACAACAAGAATCCAGACTTCCTGGCAGATTTCCGTGAGTCAAAGAGCCTATCCCCCTTCCCGCAGGCGCGGATAGCGCTAAAGTAACTGATAGACCCGCCCCTCACCCAAACTGCAGAGCGCCCTCAGCCTCGCGATAGCGCTAAAGTAACTGATAGACCCGCCCCTCGCCCAAGCTGCAGAGCTTTGCACAGGGACACGCTCCCCCTTAGGGAATTTGGTGCTCAGGACAGAAGCAGCTCCCCTTCAGGGAAATCTGATAGTGCGCATAGAGGGCTCACCTTCGGGGAATTTGGGGAATTTGGCTTGCGGGTCACAGCTCCCCTTCGGGGAATCTTAGAGCGCACACAGAGGGGCTCCCTTTTGGGGAATTTGGCACACAGGATGGACTCTGCCCCCCTTTGGGGAATCTGGGAGAGTGCACGGAGCCAGCTCACCTTCAGGAATTTGAGAGTGTGCGAAGCCCTAGCCGGTTTGGCTCAGTAGAGAGAGCATACACAGGACGCAGCTCCACTTCAGGGAATTTGGCATGCCGGACACAGCTGCCTGGGATCCCTGACTCACAGCACATTCACACTAAGAGCCAGCGATCCCAATTGTTGGTGCATGCACACACAGGGACGCTGATTCTCAACGAGAAACCGCACAAGGCAACAGAGACTCTGACACTCGATTCTTGTTGCAGACACAGGGAAACTCTGACTTCTGGCACATGCTAAGGATCTAATTTTCGGCACATACCAACAGTGTGGTGCAGACAGGGCCCCTGATTCTAAGTGTGCACACAAGACCACATGGAACACTGGGGACACTGACCCTGGGCAAGTCTGGTTCCCACCAACCAAAGGCAGCCACACGTTCTAGTGTCAGAGCACTTCAGTGAAATTCGGGTGGAGTGAAGTCCCCACAGCACACGGCCCAGGTCCACGCAAATGGAAGCTTGAGCTTTCTGGTGATAGCCAGAATGGGGAAACGAAATAACTCACAGAGGAAAGAAAATGTGGAGTCGCCAAGAAAGGAAATTAGTGAAACTGAAGCTTGCAACATGACCGAAAAGGAGTTCAGAGTAATGGTCGTGGAATTTATACATCGGATGGATGAGAAAATCAACAACTTATGCAAGAATCAGGAAGAAATGAAAAGTGATATAGCTACAATAAAAAACACCATGTAAAGTTTCAACAGTAGGCTACAAGAAGCAGAGGATCTGAATTAGTGAGTTAGAAGATCAGGTACAGAAACAAGCTCAATCTGAACAGCAATTGGAGAAAAAAAGTATACTGCAGGAGGAAAGCCTAAGGGAGCTTCAGGACAACATGAAACAAAGTAACATGCGTATAATAGGGCTGCCAGAAGGACAAGAAGAGCAGCAGGGATTAGAAAATCTATTTGAAGAAATAATGACAGAAAACTTCCCGGATATGGGAAAGATAAAAGTTATGCAAGTACAGAGAGCCCAAGCAGGATCAACCCCAAAAGACCCACACCAAGACATGTCATAATTTCAATGGCAAATATAATGATAAAGAGAGAATCTTAAAGGCGGCAAGAGAGAGACAGAGAGTTACCTACAAAGGAACACCCATCATATTGTCAAATGATTACTCAACAGAAAGACAAGCTAGAAGTGAATGGAAGGAAGTATACAAAGTGTTGCAAAGTAAAGGACTGAATCCAAGAATACTATATCCAGCAAGACTATCAATCAAAATTGAAGGGGAAATCAGGAGCTTCGTGGACAAAAAAAGGCTCAGGGAGTTTATCACCACCAAACCAGCAATGCAAGAAATGCTAAAGGGAATACTGTAAAAAGAAGAAATAAACATGTAAGAAGGAATACAGACACAAAAATAGATATGACTACAAACAAATACCTTTCAGTAATAACTTTAAATGTAAACGGACTAAATGTTCCAATCAAAAGACATCGAGTGGCTGAATGGATAAAAAAACATGACCCATATATATGCTGTCTACAAGAAACCTACCTCAGAACAAGAGACTCACACAGATTGAAAGTGAAGGGATGGAAAAATATCTTTCAGGCAAATGGAAATGAAAAAAAAAGCTGGGGTAGCAATACTTATATCTGACAAAATAGACCTCAAAGTAAATGACATAACAAGAGATACAGAAGGCCACTTCATAATACTAAAGAGAGAAATCCAACAAGAAGAAATAATTCTGGTAAACATATACGCACCCAATATAGGAGCACCCAAATACATAAAAAAACCTCCTGGAGGATATCAAGGGAGAGATTAATAGCAATACAATCAGAGTAGGAGACTTTAATACCCCACTATCACCATTGGACAAATCCTCTAAATAAAAAATCAGCAAAGAAACTTCAATCCTAAATGACTCACTAGACCAGATGGAATTAATTGACAGCTTCAGAACATTTCACCCCAAAGCCACAGAATATACATTCTTCTCAAGTGCACAAGAGTCATTTTCAAAGAAAGACCATATGCTGGGTCACAGGCAAAGTCTCTTCAAATTCAAGAAGATAGAAATTATATCAAGCATCTTCTCAGATCACAGTGGCATCAAACTGGAAATCAACTACAATAAATACAATCCAAAGAAATCAAACACATGGAGACTAAACAGCATGCTATTAAACAAGGACTGGGTCACCAGAGAGATCAAGGAAGAAATAAAAACATCGTGACAACAAATGACAATGAAAACACAACAATCCAAAATCTATGGGACACAGCGAAAGCAGTCTTGAAAGGAAAGTTCATAGCTCTACAAGCCTATTGCAAAAAACAAGAAACAATGGTAATAAATTACCTAAACCTACAACTCAAAGAGCTAGAAAAAGAGCAGCAAGAAAAGCCCAGTGTAACCAGAAGGAAGGAAATAACAAAGATCAGAGCAGAGATAAATGACATAGAGACCAAAGAAACAATTCAAAACATCAACAAAACCAAGAGCTGGTTCTTTGAAAGGATAAACAAGATTGATGGACCTCTAGCCAGGCTCACCAAGAAGCAAAGAGAGAGGACCCAAATAAACAAAATCAGAAATGAAAGAGGTGATATAACAACAGACCCCGCTGAGATACAAAGGATTGTTACAAAATACTAGGAACAACTCTATTCCAACAAACTGGACAACCTAGAGGAAATGGACATATTCCTAGAAAAATATAACCTTCCAAAAAACAATCAGGAAGAATCTAAACAGCTCAATAGGCCAGTAACTATGGACGAAATTGAAGCAGTCATCAAAAAGCTTCCAGGAAACAAAAGCCCGGGGCCTGACGGCTTCTCAGGAGAGTTGTACCAAACATTCAAGGAAGAACTAAAACTTATCCTCTTCAGACTATTCCAAAAAATTCAAGAGGAAGGAACACTTCCAAGCTCCTTCTATGAAGCCAGCATAACCCTAATACCAAAACCAGATAAAGACAACACAATGAAAGAGAATTACAGGCCAATATCCCTCATGAACATAGATGCCAAAATCCTATACAAAATTCTAGCAAATCGGATCCAGCAGTACATCAGAAAGATCATACACCATGACCAAGTAGGATTTATCCCAGGAATGCAAGGATGGTACAATATCTGCAAATCAATCAATGTGATACATCACATAAACAAATTGAGAGATAAAAATCACATAGACATATCAATTGATGCAGAAAAAGCATTTGACAAAATCCAACACCCTTTCTTGATAAAAACTCTCAACAAGGTGGGAATAGAAGGCTCATACCTCAACATAATAAAAGCTATATATGATAAACCCACAGCAAACATCATACTCAATGGACAAAAACTAAAAACATTTCCCCTAAGAACAGGAACAAGACAGGGATGCCCACTCTCACCACTCCTGTTTGACATAGTACTGGAAGTATTAGCTATTGCAATTAGACAAGAAGAAGAAATAAAAGGCATCCAAATTGGAAAAGAACAAGTAAAGCTGTCTTTATTTGCAGACGACATGATATTGTACATAAAAAATCTGAAAAACTCCGTCAAAAAACTAATAGACTTAATAAATGAATTATGCAATGTAGCAGGATACAAAAATCACATAGACATATCAATTGATGCAGAAAAAGCATTTGACAAAATCCAACACCCTTTCTTGATAAAAACTCTCAACAAGGTGGGAATAGAAGGCTCATACCTCAACATAATAAAAGCTATATATGATAAACCCACAGCAAACATCATACTCAATGGACAAAAACTAAAAACATTTCCCCTAAGAACAGGAACAAGACAGGGATGCCCACTCTCACCACTCCTGTTTGACATAGTACTGGAAGTATTAGCTATTGCAATTAGACAAGAAGAAGAAATAAAAGGCATCCAAATTGGAAAAGAACAAGTAAAGCTGTCTTTATTTGCAGACGACATGATATTGTACATAAAAAATCTGAAAAACTCCGTCAAAAAACTAATAGACTTAATAAATGAATTATGCAATGTAGCAGGATACAAAATTAACGCCAAGAAATCTATGGCATTTCTATACACCAATAGTGAACTTACAGACAGAGAGACTAAAATGGCAATCCCATTTACCATTGCACCAAAAAAATTAAGATACCTAGGAATAAACTTAACTAAGGAGGTAAAAGACCTATACACGGAAATCTACAGGACACTGAAAAAAGAGATAGAGGAAGACATAAACAGATGGAAGAACATACCATGTTCATGGATTGGTAGAATCAACATCATTAAAATTTCCATACTACCCAAAGCAATCTATAGATTCAATGCACTCCCCATTATAATACCAACGGCATATTTCACAGACCTTGAAAGAACTCTCCAAAAATTCATCTAGAATTAAAAAAAGATCCTGAATAGCCACAGCAATCCTGAGAAAGAAGAATAAAGTAGGAGAGATCTCAATACCAGATTTCAAGCTGTATTACAAAGCCACTATTCTCAAAATAGCCTGGTACTGGCACAAGAACAGACATATAGATCAATGGAACAGAATAGAGAATCCAGATATTGACCCAAACCACTATGCACAATTAATATTTGACAAAGGAGGCATGAACTTACAATGGAATAAAGACAGTCTCTTCAATAAATGGTGTTGGGAAAATTGGACAGATACATGCAAAAAAATGAAGCTAGATCACCAACTTATGCCATACACAAAAATAAACTCAAAATGGATACAGGACTTAAACATAAGACGGGAAACCATAAAAATACTAGAGGAATCCTCAGGCAGCAAAATCTCACACATATGCCAAAAGAACTTCTTCACCGATACTGCCCCTAGGGCAATGGAAGCTAAAGAGAAAATAAACAAATGGGACTATATCAAAATAAAAAGCTTTTTACAGCAAAAGAAACTATCAACAAAACAACAAGAAAGCCCACTGCATGGGAGAACATATTTGCAAATGGTATCACTGATAAAGGTTTAATCTCCAACATCTACAGGCAGCTTATAAAACTTAATAAAAGGAAGATAAACGATCCAATAAAAAAATGGGCAAAGGACCTAAATAGAATCTTTTCAAAAGAAGACAGAAGGAAAGCCAAGAGACACATGAAAACATGCTCAACGTCACTAATTATCCAAGAGATGCAAATCAAAACAACAATGCGGTACCATCTCACACCTGTCAGAATGGCTATCATCAACAAATCATCCAACGACAAGTGTTGGCGAGGATGCGGAGAAAAAGGAACCCTCGTACACTGCTGGTGGGAATGCACACTGGTGCAGTCACTGTGGAGAACGATATGGAGTTTCCTCAAAAAACTGAAAATGGAACTCCCATTTGACCCAGTAATCCCACTCCTAGGAATATATCCTAGGAAACTGGGAACACCAATAAGAAAGGATATATGCACCCCTATGTTCATAGCAGCACAAGTTACAATAGCTAAGATCTGGAAACAGCCTAGGTGCCCATCAGCAGATGACTGGATCAGAAAACTGTGGTACATCTACACAATGGAATATTATGCTGCCATAAAAAAGAAGAAATTCTTACCATTTGCAGCAACCTGGATGGAATTGGAGGACATTATGCTGAGTGAAATAAGCCAGTCAATGAAAGAAAAATACCACATGATCTCACTCATTTATGGGTAATAAAGAACATTATAAACTTGAACAAAAAGATAGATACAGAGGCAGTAAAGCATCAAACAGTCTGTGAAATTACAGCAGGAAGGTTAGGGAGAGGTGGGGAACCTAAGAGATCAACCAAAGGACTTGTATGCATGCATATAAACATAACCAATGGACGCAAAACTGTGGGGGGTGAGGGCATATATGGGAGTGGGGT
Source organism: Eptesicus fuscus (assembly GCF_027574615.1). Taxonomy (NCBI): domain Eukaryota; kingdom Metazoa; phylum Chordata; class Mammalia; order Chiroptera; family Vespertilionidae; genus Eptesicus; species Eptesicus fuscus. The sequence continues at coordinate 31,872,579 of NC_072473.1, forward strand.
GAGGGGGGCAATGGTAAGATATGTACACATATAATATCTTAATTAAAAAAATAGGAAAAAAAATAAATAAAAATAAATAAAAAAATAAAATGTATATATCTCACTGGAATTAATTTAGCATAAATCTGAAAGAAATTTTGATAATATGAACATGGTGTGTCATAGAAAAACCATTAAAAATAATAAAAAGTGAGGAAACCATGATAAAAAAAAATTAAATGCTTCATTAGAAAATATCACTGAAAGCAAAGCAAAGCCATAAAGAAGGAATAAAAGAAAAAAAAAGACAACCAATATATAAAATGAAAAATATAATGGTATACATAAATCCAACTATAACAATAGTAATATTACATTTGATTGGAAATCTAGGCATCAGTATAGATAGCAAAATAAGATTTATTTATATGTTGTCTAGAGGAGTCACTTTAGAATCTAAAATACAAATGGATTGAAAGAAAAAGATGGAAAATACATATCATGCAAACACAGAAAGATGGAGCACCTATGTTAATATCATTATAAAATACTTTAAAGCAAAACACTTTACTAGAGACAAAAAGGGACATTTTAAAAATGATAAACAGCCCCTATGAGCAACGGCTTCTCATCATGGCACACCCTAGAGATAAGGCGCTGCAGGACTACCACAAGAAACTGCTGGAGCACAAATAGATTGACAGCTGCCTCAAGGAGTTAAGGGAACAACTAAGAGAATTTACCAAGCAGTATGAAAAGTCTGAAAATTATCTGAAGGTCCTACAAAGTGTTGGGCAGATTGTGGGTGAAGTACTTAAGCAGTAAACTGAAGAAAAATTATTGTTAAAGCTACAAATGGACCAAGATATGTTGTGGGTTGTCGTCGACAGCTTGACAAAAGTAAGCTGAAGCCAGGAACAAGAGTTACTTTGGATATGATTATACTAACTAACCATCATGAGGTATTTGCCAAGAGAGGTGGATCCATTGGTTTACAACATGTCTCATGAAGACAATGTGTCCTATTCTGAGATTGGATGGCTATTAGAACAGATTCGGGAATTAAGAGAGGTGGTAGAATTACCTCTTACAAACCCAGAATTATTCCAGCATGTAGGAATAATACCTCCAAAGAGTGTTTGCTATATGGACCTCCAGGTAGCAGAAAAACTCTCTTGGCATGGGTGGTTGCTAGCCAGCTAGTCTGCAATTTCTTAAAGGTTGTATCTAGTTCTATTGTATACAAGTACATTGGTGAAAGTGCTTGTTTGATCAGAGAAATGTTTAATTATGCCAGAGACCATCATTTTTATGGATGAAATAGATGCTATTGGTCGTCATTGGTTTTCTGAGGGTACTTCAGCTGATAGAGAGATTCAGAGAACTTGAATGGAATTACTAAATCAAATGGATGGATTTGATACTCTACATAGAGTTAAAACAATCATGGCTACAAACAGACCAGATACACTGGATCCTGCTTTGCTTCATCCAGGAAGATTAGATAGAAAAATACATAGTGACTTACCAAATAAACAAGCAAGATTAGATATATTGAAAACCCATGCAGGTCCCATTATAAAGCATGGTGAAATAGATTATGAAGCAATTGTGAAGCTTTCACATGGTTTTAATGGAACAGACCTGAGAAATGTTTGTACTGAAGCAGGTATGTTTGCAATTTGTGCTGATCATGATTTTGTAGTATAGGAAGACTTCATGAAAGCAGTCAGAAAAGCGGCTGATTCTAAGAAGTTAGAGTCAAAATTAGACTACAATCCTGTGTAATTTACTGTGAGGATTTTGATGGCTGCATGACAGACATTGGCTTAATGTAAAAAAAATAAAGTTAAGGAAAATAATGTATGCATTGGCAATGATCTCATTAAAAGTCATGAATAAAAATATATGTGAATAACAAAAATTAGTAACTCAGTATTTGTACTTCTAAGATTGGAACAGAAGAAATTTGTATGTTTGTTAATGTTGCATTTATTGCAGCAGAAGTTATGAGTGTGTTGTAACTTTTCATATTTGTTGTGTAAGCATTTTATAAAACATTGAAAATGGTTTGAGATAGTAGTACATTTCTATGACTTGTTTTCCTCATCCTAAAGAGTTGAATAAAATCTGTTTGATTCAGTTCTACATAAAAAATGATAAACAACCCATGGAGGAGATATTACAATCATGAATATATATTCACTTAATAACAGACTACCAAAATACATTAAGAAAAAACTGACATAAATTAATGAAAAAATACAATATACCAGTACTGGTTGGAAACTTCAGTATCTCATATTATGTAACGGATAGAACGATTAGGCAGAAGATTTACAAGGCCATAGAAAACTTGAACAACTCTGATGAAACTGGAAATCAATAACAGAAGAAAAACTGGAAAATTACAATTATGTAGTGATTTAAATATTCACTCCTAAAACACTAATAGGGTCAAAGACAAACTACAAGGGAAATTAGAAAATCCTTTGACATACAAGAAGATGAAAACACATTATACTAAAAGGGATGAAGTCTAGTAAAAACAGTGATCAGAGGGAAATTTGTAGCTGTTAATGCTTATGTTATATAGGAAGAAAGAATCTGAATCAATAACCTAGCTTTACAATTAAAGAACTAGAAAAAGAAGAGCAAGTTAAATATAAAGCTAGAATGAAATAATACAGATTAGAATAGAGAAAAATGAAATAGAGAATTAAAAACAAAGAGAGAATCAATGAAACCAAAAGCTACTTCTTTAAAAAAATCAACAAAATTTGTAATCCAAGCCTTTAGCTAGACTGACTAAGACAAACAGAGATAAGACTCAAATGATTAAAAAGAGAAAGTGGAACATTACTGCAGAGCTTAAATAAATCAAAGAAGAATGGTGGCGTGAGGGGTTCTCCTTGTTTCTTATCTTGATGTTACAAAAGGTAGAAGTTATAATTCAACAAAGGATTTTCCCTGCTCAACAACACACAAACATGTCTGAGATATCCTTGCAGTGAAACATCTGAAGGGGGGGCATGAATCAAAGTGAACAGGGTAGGAGGGGACATGAGCAGAGATGGGTGCCACAAGCACAGCCCAAAGCTCACTGTGGGTCTTGGGAGAGGGGAGGAATCAGGTTGCAGTGTACACTCTAGGCAGCCCTGAGGCATAGAGAGGTAGAACCAACATTCCTGTCTGAGTGGTCAGCACATACTGTAGCTGAACCCAGCGACTGGAGCAGAGACAGAATACAAAAGTGCAGCAGCTGTGGTCTAGCAGCCACCATTGTCAGACAGAAAACAAAGCCATGGAGCCTGATTACCTTCCCTCAACCATGTAGAGCTTGCTTTCTCTAACCCTATCAGAGCTAGCAGGGGTCTCAGAAGAAGCTGTAGCTGTGAGCATGAGTGCAGAACACACTCTCTGCATCACTAAGAACTGGAGATGAAGAAGCATTCCTCCCTTGAGTGGCAGGTGAATGTCATGCCTAATCCCAGTGACAGCAGTCTGACAGCTGAGGTCTGGCAGCTACCCTTACTGGGAGGAGAAAAAAGCCACAAATGCAGGAGCCAGCCTCCTGCAGTCCACCCAACCTCCACCCATGACAGCGGAAACCAGTGAGGGTACCTGCAACATCTTGGGCAGTGACTGGTTGCAGAGCACAGCACTGGGATTTCATGGGCTCAGAACCCCATATCCTACCACATTCCCCCAAAAGGCTGGTGCCCTAAGACAGATGTGACCTGGTCACAGAGAAGATGTCCAATTCCCCATGGAATACAGGACATTTTCCATCATCCTGCATAGATCCCAGTAGCCTAGCAGTACAAGAAAAACCTGTGTTTCAGCGCCACCAACTGGAAAACAAAACAAAGATCTCTTCTTATCATGATGCTAAATAAAGTGCTAATCATTCTTTAAAAAAGCAAATTTCATTCCCATCAATCCCTAGACAGAGATATAATCCATCAAATATCATTAATAACCAAGGCACCAAGACAGTTAAGAAAGAAAATGAAAAATGTCCATGAAATAAACAAAGATATGGAAAAACATGATTTAAATGGCAGGAAATTCAATTCAGCAATTCTGAAAAATCTCAATGAGATAAAATAAAACACGGATGGGTAGATTAATGAACAAAAGGAGTACTCTACCAAAGAGACTGAAACTTAAAAATAGAACCAAATAGAATTCTGGAGTTGAAGAACTCAATAAAAGATGAAGATTGAAATAAAAAAAAAATAGCAAGCTTAGGAAATAGAGCTGATTAGGAGGAAAGAACTAATGATATCAAATACAGATATCCAAGAATGACAAAGATGGAAGAAGAGAGAGATTTGAGAGTTAAAAGAAAGAATGAAAGAACTCTATAAGATCAAATGTCATCAGAAAGAGCAATATAAGAATAATGTGTGTACCAGAAAGAAAGAGGGTAAAAGGAATGGAGAGTCTATTCAAACAAGTAGTAGAGGAGAACTTCTCAAATTTATGGAAATAACTAGATCCTCAAATCCTAGAAGGAAACAGAACACCTAATTACCTCAACCCAAAGAGGTCCTCTCCAAGGCACTTAGTTTTAAAGCTGTCAAAAATTAATGACAAATAAAAAATTCTCAAAGCAGCCAGGGAAAAGAAGGAAGTGACCTATAAAGGAAAACCTATCAGAATTTTGTCCAACTTCTGGCAAAAATTCTACAAGCCAGAAGAGAGTGGAACCAAATATTCAAACATCTGAAAGAGAGAAATTACCAGCCAAGAATAATATATCCAGCAAAATTATCTTTTAAATATGAAGGAAAGATAAAGACATTCCCTGACATAAAAAGGCTGAGGGATTTTATCACCAGAAAACCTCCATTCAGAAAATACTCAAGGAGGTTATTCTACCTAAAACAAAGAACAATAAGGATACAGCACTAAGAGTAAGATCACCAAAAAACTTACAGCATAAAAGGGATGATTTGTGACAACAAAAAACATAAAGCAGGAGGAGGGAAAGGTCTGAACTGGCATAGGATGATGAAGATCAGATGCACTCCAAAGGAAAAAATACCTACTATATATATATATGCAACTTTACTTTCTATAAAACTAAAATCCCCAAACCAGGACACATAACTTAAAAAAAGAGGAAACAGGAAAGAAATATCGAATACCATAAAACAAAAACAACAGACAGAAGCACAAAGGAAAAGAACCAATGGAGGCACAGAGCTACTAGTAAACAAAAGATAAAATTGCTAAGGAAATCCTTGTACATCAATAATTATCCTAATATAAATGGTCTGAATTCACCAATAAAGCATCACAGAGTAGCAGAGTAGGTTGAAAATCAAAACCCAACAATATGCGGCCTATAAGAGACACATCTGAGCTACAAAGACAAAGGTAGATTCAAAGTAAAAGGGTGGAAAATGATTCTCTAAGGAAATATCATTCACAGAAAAGCAGGTGTAGCCATACTTATATCAGATAAAGTGGATTTCAAGATAACAAATATAACAAGAGACAAAAATGGACACTTTATAATGATAAAAGGGATACTACATCAAGAAAACATAACATTTCCTGATATATATGGACCCAACCAGGAAGCACAGAAATATATAAAACAAATACTCACAGAACTAAAGAGAGTAACATATCAAAACACAATCATAGTTGGGGACCTCAATACTCCATTGATAGCTCTAGACAGATCAACTAACAGAAAATCGATAAAGAAATATAGGCCTAAAATGAAACACAAGACCAAATGGACATAATTGACATTTACAGAACCTTTTATCCCAGAACATCCAATTATACATTCTTCACCAGTGTACATGGAACATTCTCAAGGATAAAACATATGTTGGGTCACAAAACTAGTATCAACAAATTCAAGAATACTGGAATTATGCCAAGGATTTTCTCCAACCACAATGCCTTAAAATTAGAAGGAAATTAAATACCATACTACTAAAAAATGACATGGTCAAGGATGAAATAAAAGATGAGATAAATATATAGAGACAAATGAGAATGACAATACAACATATCAAACTCAGTAATAAGAGGGAAGTTTATATCATTTCAGGCCTATCTCAAGAAATAAGAGAAATCTCAAGTAAGCAACCTAACATCACATCTTAAAGAGCTAGAAAAAGAAGAACAAAAGCAACCCAAAGTCAGAAGAAGAAAGGAAATAATAAAAATTAGAGCAGAATTGAATGAAATAGAGAACAAAAAGACTATACAAAAAATTAATAAAACAAAAAGCTGGTTCTTTTGAAATATTAATAAAATTGACAACCTCCTGGCTAGACTAACTAAGGAAAAAAAGGGGAAAGAACCATATGAACAAAATCAGAAATGAGAGAGGAGTCACCACAGACTTCACAGATATACAAAACATCATACTAGAATATTATGAAAGACTATATGCCACCAAATTTAATAACTTAGAAGAAACAGGTAAGTTCCTAGAAATATATGACCTTCCTAGACTAAATAGTGAGGAATTAGAAAATCTAGATACTAGATTTTCTAATTCCTCACTAGCAGTGAGGAACATGAAAAACATAAAAAAACCTCCCAAAAAAGAAAAGTCCAGGGCCAGATGACTTCACCAGTGAATTCTACCAAATGTTCATAAAATATATTATATATATATATATATATATATATATATATATATATTTAATATATTTTATTGATTTTTTACAGAGAGGAAGAGAGAGAGACAGAGAGTCAGAAACATCGATGAGAGAAAAACATCGATCAGCTGCCTCCTGCACACCCCCTACTGGGGATGTGCCCGCAACCAAGGTACATGCCCTTGACCGGAATCGAACCCGGGACCCTTCAGTCCGCAGGCTGACACTCTATCCACTGAGCCAAACCAGTTTCGGCAAATGTTCATAAATATTGAAAACGTATTCTTCTTAAACTGTTCCAAAAATTTTAAGAAGAGGCAATACTTCCTAACACATTCTATGAGGCCAATATAATCCTGAAACCAAAAACTGGCAAGGATAACCCAAAAATCAAAAACTACAGTCCAATATCTCTGATGAATACAGATGCAAAAGTCCTAAACGACATACTTGCAAATCAAATACAACAGTACATCCAAAAAATAATACATCCCAATTAAGTGGGCCTCGTTCCAGCGGTGCAAGGTGGTTCAACATATGCAAATCAATATAATACACCACACTAACAAAAGAAAGGATAAAATAATATGATCTTATCAATAAATGCATAAAAACATTTGATGAGATATACCATCCATTTATTATTAAAACACTCAATAAAATATGAACAGAAAGTACTTCAACATAATAAAGGCCATATGTGATAAACCCTCAGCTAATATCATACTGAATGATAAAAAACTGAAAAATTTCCCCCTAAGATCAGGAAAAAGACATGGATGTCTACTCTCACCACAATTATTCAGCATAATGCTGGAAGTCCTACCCAGAGCAATAAGGCAAGAGAAAGAAAGAAAAGGCATCCAAATAGGGAAGGAAGAAGTAAATCTGTCACTGTTTGTGAATGGCATGATTTGGTGTATATAAAACCCTAATGACACCACCAAAAATCTATCCTATATAATAAAAGGCTAATATGCAAATCGACCAAACGGCAGAACCACTGGTACTTATGATACACACTGACCACCGGGGACAGAGGCTAAACACAGGAGCTGCCCCCTGGTGGTCAGTGCTCTCCCATAGGGGGAGCACCACTCAGCCAGAAGCTGGGCTTATGGCTGGCAAGTTCAGTGGCAGTGGTGGGAACCTCTCCCACCTCCACGGAGGTAAGGGTATCTGACTTACGGACATCCCCCAAGGGCTCCCGGACTGAAAGAGGGCACAGGCCAGGCTGAGGGACCCCACGAGTGCACGAATTTTGTGCACTGGGCCTCTAGTTAGAAATAATAAGCAAATACAGTCAAGTTGCAGGAAACAAAATCAATGTGCAAAAATACATTGCTTTCCTGTATACTAACAACAAAACTTCAGAAAGACATATGAAAAAAATTATTTTGCAATTGCAACCAAAAGAATACAATACCTAAGAATAACTTAGCAACAAAGAACATGAAAGACCTTTATACTGAAAATTACAAAGCATTTTTAAAAGAGATTGAAAAAGACAACAAAATGGAAAAATATCTTGTGTTCATGGATTAGAAGAATCAACATAGTTACAATGTCCATTTTCCCCAAAGCAATATACAGATTTAATGCAATCCTTATCAAAATACCAATGTCATTTTTTAAAGAAATAGAATGAGAAATCATCAGATTTGTATGGAACCACAAAAGACCCCAAGTAGGCAAAGCAATCCTGAGAAAAATGAATGAAGCTGAGGTATCATGGTACCTGACTTCAAATTATACTACAGAGGTATGATAATCAAAACACCATGGTATTGGCAGAGAAACAGACATGCAGATCAAAGGAACAGAATAGAGAGCTCGGCTATAAAGCCACATGGACAAATAATTTTTGACAAAGGAGCCAGGAACACACAATGGAGTACAGATAGTCTCTTCAGTAAATGGTGCTGGGAAAACTGGAAAGCCACATGCAAAAGAAGGAAATTGGATTGTAGTTTGTCCCCATGTACAAAAATTAATCCAAAATGGATCAAAGCTGTAAAAATAAGACCCAAAACAATAAGTTACATAGAAGAAAATATAGATACCAAATTTGTGGTCCTTGGTTGTAGAGAACATTTTATGAATTTGACCCCAAAGGCAAGGGAAGTAAAGGTAAAAATAAATGAATGGGACTATAGCAAAATAAAACGCTTCTGCACAGCAAAATAAACTGACAACAAAACAAAAAGCCAACCAGATGGGAGATGATATTTACAAACAGTAGCTCAAAGGTTTAATTTCCAAAATATATAAAGAACTCATAAAAATCAACACCAAGCAAACAACCCAATGAAAAAGTGGGGAGATGACCTGAAATTACACCTCTCCCAAGAAGACATATGAACAGACAATACGGTAGATGTATGAAAAGATACCCAACATCATTGGCAATTACGGAAATGCAAATCAAAACTACAATTAAATACCACCTTACACCTGTTAGAATGGTCATTATCAACAGGACAAGCAATAACAAATGTTGGACAGATTGTGGAAAAAAGGGAACCCTCATTCATTGGTGGTAGGAATGTAGATTGGTACAACCACTACAGAAAGTTGTTTGGCAATTCCTAAAAAATTAAGAGCGGAATTACGATACAACCCAGAAATCCCTCTCCTGGGTATATACATGAAAAGCTCAAAATCATGTATTCGTAAAAACATATACAACACTATCTTAATTGCAGCATTATTCATGATGTCCAAGATATGGGAAAAACCAAAGTGTCCTGTGGTAGAGGAAAGGATAAAGAAGATGTGATACAGCCCTAGCCAGTTTGGCTTAGTGGATAGAGCATCAGCCTCCAGACCACAGGGTCCCGGGTTTGATTCTGGTCAAGGGCAAGTACCTTGGTTGTAGAATTCTCCCCAGGCTGGGCCTGGGCCGGGCTCGTGCAGGAGAAAACCAATTGATGTATTTCTCTCACATCAATGCTTCTCTCTGTCTTTCCCTCTCTCTTCCACTCTCCCTAAAAATCAGTTGAAAAATATCCTCGGGTGAGGATTAACAACAAAAACAAAAATGATGTGATACATATACACATGGAATACAAGTCAGCCATTAAAAATGATGAAATGCTGCCATTTGTAACAATATGGATGGACCTTGAGGATATTATGCTAAGTGACATAAAGTAGTAAGAAAAAAATAAGAACCATATGATTTAACTCATATGTAGGATATATATAACAAACTTTTGATTACAAACAGCAGTGTTGCCAGAGGGAAGGGGGTAAGGGGTTAATGGGGTCCTAATATATGGTGACGGGAGAAGATTTGACTTTAGGTGGTGGGAACACAGTGCAATATAGATCGTGTAATGTAGAAACCCATACCTGAAACTATATGTTCATGTTGACCAATGCTAACCTCAATAAATTTAATAAAAAATGAAAAATAAACATTTATCAGAAGAAAATATATGATAATCGAAGAGCACAAAAATGCTCAACATCATTAATCATCAGAGGAATATAAAAATCATCAATGAAATCGCATTTCACATCCACTAGGATGGCTGAATTGAAAAGTAAGATAATGACAAGTGTTGAAGATAATGTAGAGAAATACGAATTTTCATACACCGTTGATGGAAATGTAAAATTGTGCAATCACTTTGGAAAGCAGTTTGGCAGTTTTGCAAGCTATTAAACATGGAGTAACCATATGACCCAGCAATTCTACTCCCAGGTATACAGCCAAGAGAAATAAAAACATATGTTTATGTACACAAATGTTCTTAGCAACATTATTCATAACTAGAAGCCCGGTGCACAAAATTCGTGCACGGCGGGGGGTTGTCCCTCAGCCCAGCCTGTACCCTCTCCAATCTGGGACTCCTGGAGGGATGTCCGACTGCCCTTTTAGGCCCTATCACACCAGGATCGGGCCTAAAAGGGCAGTCGGACATCCCTCTCACAATCCAGGACTGCTAGCTCCCAACTGCTTGCCTGCCTGCCTTCCTGATTGCCCCTAACCACTTCTGCCTGCCAGACTGATCACCCCCTAACCACTCCGCTGCCAGCCTGGTTGATGCTTAACTGCTCCCCTGCCAGCCTGTTTGCCCCCAACTTCCCTCCTCTGCCAGCCTGGTCACCACTAACTGCCCTCTCCTGCAGGGTTGATCACCTCCAACTGCCCTCACTTGCAAGCCTGGTCCCTCTCAACTGCCCTCCCTTGCAGGCCGGGTGCCTCCCAACTGCCCTCTCCTGCTGGCCATCTTATAGTGGCCATCTTGTGTCCACATGGGGGCAGGATCTTTGACCACATGGGGGCAGCTATATTGTGTGTTGCAGTGATGATCAATCTGTATATTACTCTTTTATTAGATAGGATAGAGGCCTGGTGCATGGGTGGGGGCCAGCTGGTTTGCCCTGAAAGGGTGTCCCTGATCAGGGTGGGGTTCCCTTGGGGCGTGGGGCGGCCTGAGCGAGGGGCCTGTGGTGGTTTGCAGGCCGGCCACGCCCCCTGGCGACCCAAGTGGTGGCCCTGGTATCTGGAATTTATTTTCCTTCTACAATTCAAACTTTGTAGCCTAGAGCGGAGCCAAGCCTGCTGCTCCCTCCGGGGTGGCAGCCATTTCTGTGGCAGTTAGTTCACCTTCTACAATTGAAACTTTGTTGCCTTAAGTGGGTGAGCCCAGCCAGGGTGTGTGGAAAGCTTTGCTTCCCCTTTTGCTGCCGGCAACACTGGCCTGCTCTCTCAACCTCCATTCTGCTGCCATTTGTTTGAATTTGTTTACCTTCTATAATTGAAACTTTGTAGCTTGAGTGGAGGCTTAGGCCTGCAACGGCTATGGAAAGCTTGGCTTGCTCTGTTACCTGGGAAACCTTGCTCTCTGTGGCTGTAGCCATCTTGGATGGGGTTAATTTGCATACTCACCCTGATTGGCTGGTGGGCGTAGCTTATGTAATGGAGTGATGGTTAATTTGCATATTACCATTTTATTAGAGAGGATAACTACAATGTGTAATGAAATCATATGTCCATCAACTGACAAATATATTAACAAAATGTAAAACATATATACAATGACATATTTTTGGTTATAAAAAATGAAGTATTGATACACGCTATAATATGGATTAACATTGCAAACATTATACCAATTGAATGAATGCAGTCACAAAAGGCCATGTAGTATATGATTCCATTCATATGAAATGTCCAGTAGAGAGAAATCTTTAGAGATAGAAAGTAAATTGGTGTTTTCTTATGGGGGTAATGGGAAGCATAGGTGGGTGAAGCCAAACCAAAGGGTATGGCTTACCTTTTATGGTGACAAATACGGTCCAAAATGGACTGTTGTAATGGCTGTACATATCTGTGAATATACCTAAAACTATCAAATTTTCTGGTTTAATTGGTGAATTATATCTTTAAAAAGCTCTTTAAAAAAGAACACACTGGCATTGAGAATCTCATGAGATTCCCTGGCAGACAACTTCATCTGTGTTATTATAACTTGGTGGATGAATTGAATAAGTCTGGTGTGATTATCCTAAGAAAAGATTTTTTGAATCTTGCACATAGTTCTACTAGACTTCACTTAATGTACCCCTTTTCCTTTATTGATTTTATTGCATTTTTAATCTTTTTGCTATAGTAAATCATAGTCATGAGTACTACTGTATGTTGATTTCAGTAAATCCCTCTAGAGAATCATTGTAACTGAATTTTATCTGGAGTATCTCTGTTACCACATGTCCTGGCTTAAATAAGGCAAACACAAATGCCATATGATTTCACTTATATGTAGAATCTAAAGAATAAAATAAATGAACAAACAGAAAAGAAACAGACTCATAGATACAGCGATCATTTTGATGGCTGTCAGATGGGAGGTGGTTTTTGGGGGATGGGTTAAAAAGATGAGGGGATTAACTGGTATTTACAGAATAGACATGGGGATGTAAAGTACAGCATAAGGAATATAGTCAATAATATTTTAATAACTATGTATAGTGTCAGGTGGGTACTAGATTGATCAGAGTGATTACTTTGTAAGTTGTATAAAGTCTACCACTGGGTTGTACTCCTGTAATTAACATAATATTGTTTATCAACTGTAATTTTAAAAATTATTAAAAAATAAATTTTTAAAAAATGTTGATAGTGAACATATAAAATTATAGGTAATTTCTATTCGATATACTCACCTTTGTTACCAGTTTGTTGCATAGAGTGTTTTTCTTCAGTTTTCTTTGCTGGGCCAAATGAAGGTGACAGGAAAATAGGCCTCCAAAAATCTATAAACATATTAAATAGATAATTATTTTCCAATTCCTAATTAAATAACTGGTGAAAGCTAAAATTTATGTTATATTATTCTGCAGTGGAAAATATTTCTGATACTATTTCTTTCAAATATATCTATTAGTCAAAGGTGGTCCTCTTCCTAATTTTCATGAAGTTTATTAAAGCAATATTGAAAACTAAGTTAAAAATATTTCACTATATACTGGTAATATATTTCTCCCATATAAGAATTCAGCAGATGTTCAGTTAACTCTTTCTAAAATTTTTTCCAGTTAGTTTTTGTCCTAATAAATAAAATATTTGGTATAAAATTAGCTGCAAGTACCCATTAGGGTGACCTCTCTCAAAAACACACACAGACATCCAAGAAGATGGCGACCGGCAGGAAGGTAGGGAGGGTGAGTGTGTGATCGAGTGAAGGAGTGATAGAGGTGTGTGTGTGTGTACATGTGTGGGTGTGTGTGTGAGTGAAATAGGGACAGTGAGACCCTGCAGTTCTTCCAGGGGGCTTCCAATCCAGGCAGTCTTGGTTGGTAAAACCCCGCGGCCACTGCAAACACTCCGGAGAAGACAACAGTGAGACAGAGACGCCGCCATCTTTAAGAAAGGAACTGCTAGAGACTAGAATCCTAACCTTACCACCACCCAGTCTGGTCTCAGAAGCAAACCTGGTCACTACAGCCACTCTGGTAGAAGACCTGCCACCCCAGCTGCAGACACACAAACCCTGAGACCTCCACCTCCAAAAGTGCGCCTCTGAAAGCAGTAAATACAACCTCTCCCTCCCCAGCGCCGGAACTCAGGATTCGCCAAGTCCCCAGCCCATAGGCACCCAGGCACTCCACTACCCAGGCAGTGCTTGGGAACCACTGAGAGCCCCTGAGGGGGTGATTCTGCACAGTCAAGGGTGCAAGGCCCTACAGTAGAATCTCTGAACTGCCTCTTCCTAAATAACTGCCCACGGACACCCCTGCGGTGCAACTTCAGTGACAGGGTCCCTTAGAGGGTGTCAGAGATTTGCGCCAGCGGGCGCGCCACCAGTATGCGTACACTCAAGGGCAGGGAAACTCATGGCCACAGCAAGGGAAGGCACCCTGAGGCCATATATCCACAGGGTCCTCTGGGGAGCTGCTTTGAGCCCCTGCTGGCTGTGATTCTGTACAGCCAAGGATGCGCTGTCCCACAGCAGAAACTCTGAACTCCTTTATCTTGAATAACTTCCCACATACACCCTAGCTGCTTAACTTCAGTGCCAGGGCCCCTCAGAGTGCATCAGAGCTCTGCGCCTGCAAACACACCTCCACAATAGCGAATTTACAACAGGCAGGCACCCTGAGCCCATCTACACACAGGGTGCTAGTGGGAGCCACTGGGAGCTCTCCCAACAGACGGTTCCTGGGTGCCACTGTGAGTCCCCACTGGACACACGCAATTTCAACTAAGGGTGCAAGACAGCAAAAACTGGGACACTCCACTCCATAGCTGCTGACTTTTAGACACCACAGTTGTGCCTCTCAAGCTTGCAGGCCTACATCAAGAGAACCCACGTAGCTCAAGTAGGGAGCTACACTAGATTACCAAGCCCAGGAGAACTGAGAGATTACACCAGTAGCACCATCCCCAAAAGAACCTGGGTAGCAAAGCAAGTGGATCTACAATTAAGACATTACAGGAAAACATGGGGAGAAAAAAAGGAAATTCCCAAAGGGAGGAAAAAGAGGAATCACCAGAAAGGGAGTTAAATGAACTTGAGGCAAGCAGCTTAACAGAAAAAGAATTCAGAGTATTCGTTATAAGGATGTTTAAACGGATGGATGACAAATACACACAACTCAATGAGAATTATAAGGAGCTGAATGAAAATGTCACCAACATGAAAAGAAACCAAGAGGAGATGAAGAACGACATAGCTGCAATAAAGAACACAATGGAAGACTTAATGAGCAGAGTAGAAGAGGCTGAGGACCGCATCAGCGAATTAGAAGACAAGGTAGGAAAAAACACACAAACACAGCAGCAACTGGAGAGAAGACTTAAAAAGCAAGAGGAGAGCCTAAGGGAGCTTCTGGACAACACAAAACAAAACAACCTTTGAATAATAGGGATAAAAGAAGGAGAGGAAGAGAAGCAAGGAATAGAAAACCTGTTAGAAGAAATAATGACAAAAAACTTCCCTGATATTGGAATGAAAAAAAAATATCCAAATCCAAGAAGTACACAGAGTCCCAAACAAGTTGAACCCCAAAAGACCGACACCAAGACACATCATAATTAAATTGACAAACACCAACGACAAAGCAAGAATCTTAAAGGCTGCCAGAGAGAAACAGAATGTTACCTACAAGGGATCTCCTATCAGAATATCAACTGATTTCTCAACAGAAACACACCAGGCCAGAAAGGAATGGAATGAAATATACAAAGTGATGCAAAACAAGGGACTAAATCCAAGAATACTATACCCAGCAAGGCTATCATTCAAAATTGAAGGTGGAATCAGAAGCTTCACAGACAAAAAAGGGCTAAGAGAGTTCATCACTACCAAGCCAGCAATGCAAGAAATGCTAAAGGGGCTACTATAAAAAGAAGAGAAAGGCAAGAAGAAACACAAACACTAAGGAAAAATATGTCAACAAACAGGTACTTATCAATAATAACAGTAAACGTAAATGGATTAAATGCCCCAATCAAAAGACATAGGGTAGCTGAATGGATAAGAAAACATGACCCATATATTTGCTGCCTACAGGAGACCCACCTTAGAGCAAAAGACTCACACAGACTGAGAGTGAAGGGATGGAAAAACATTTTTCAGGCAAATGGAAATGAGAAAAAAGCTGGGGTTGCGATATTTATATCAGATAAAATAGACCTCAAAGTAAAGGCTATAATAAGAGGTAAGGAAGGCCACTACATAATACTAAAGGGAGCAATCCAGCAAGAAGATATAACTCTGGTAAACCTATATGCACCCAACACAGGAGCGCCCAAATACATAAAAAAATCTGCTGGAAGATATCAAGGGAGAGATTGACATCAATACAATCATAGTAGGAGACTTTAATAAACCACTGACATGAATGGATAAATACTCTGGACAAAAAATCAGCAAAGAAACAGCAATTCTAAATGACACACTAGATCAGATGGACCTAATTGACATCTTCAGAGTATTTCACCCCAAAGCCATGGAATATACGTTCTTCTCAAGTGCACATGGGACATTCTAAAAAATAGACCACATATTGGGTCACAAGCAAAGTCTCCCCAAATTCAAAAAGATTGAAATCATATCAAGCATTTTCTCAGACCACAATGGCATAATATTATAAATAAATTACAATAAAAACATTCCAAAAAATTCAAACACTTGGAAACTGAATAGCATGCTACTAAACAATGATTGGGTTATCAATGAGATCAAAGAAGAAATTAAAAACATCCTGGAGACTAATGACAATAAAAACACAACATTGCAAATCCTATGGGATACAATGAAAGCAGTCCTGAGAGGCAAATGTATAGCTCTACAGGCCTACCTCAAAAAACAAGAAGAAATGGTAATAGATCATCTAACTCAACAACTCAAAGAATTAGAAAGGGAGCAACAGCCGAAACCGGTTTGGCTCAGTGGATAGAGCGTCGGCCTGCGGACTGAAAGGTCCCAGGTTCGATTCCGGTCAAGGGCATGTACCTTGGTTGCGGGCACGTCCCCAGTGGGGGGTGTGCAGGAGGCAGCTGATCGATGTTTCTCTCATCGATGTTTCTAGCTCTCTATCCCTCTACCTTCCTCTCTGTAAAAAATCAATAAAAAAAAAATAGAAAGGGAGCAACAAGAAAAGCCCACAGTGAGCGGAAGAAAGGAAATAATAAAGATCAGAGCAGAAATGAACGACATAGAGACCAAAAAAACAATAAACAAGACCAACAAACCAAGAGCTGGTTCTTTGAAAGGATAAACAAGATTGATGAACCTCTAGCCAGGCTAACCAAGAAGCAAAGAGAGAGGACCCAAATAAACAAAATCAGAAATGAAAGAGGTGAAATAACAACCGACCCCACAGAAATACAAAGGATTGTTAAAAAAATACTGTGAACAACTCTACTCCAACAACCTAGACAACCTGGAGGAAACACAACCTTCCAAAACTTACTCAGAAAGAGACTAAAAATCTCAATAGGCTTATAACTATGGAAGAAATTGAAGCAGTCATGAAAA
This sequence comes from Eptesicus fuscus, assembly GCF_027574615.1. NCBI lineage: Eukaryota > Metazoa > Chordata > Mammalia > Chiroptera > Vespertilionidae > Eptesicus > Eptesicus fuscus. The sequence continues at coordinate 31,889,692 of NC_072473.1, forward strand.
AGCTTCCAGCAAACAAAAGTCCGGGGCCAGATGGCTTCACTGGGAAGTTTTATAAAACCTTAAAGGAAGAGCTAAAACCTATCCTCCTCAGACTATTCCAGAAAATTCAAGAAGAAGGAAGACCTCCAAGCTCCTTCTATGAAGCTAGCATCACCCTAATACCAAAACCAGATAAAGATAACACAATGAAAGAGAATTACAGGCCAACATCCCTCATGAACATAGATGCAAAAATCCTCAACAAAATTCTAGCAAATCGAATCCAGCAATACATCAGAAAGATCATACACCATGACCAAGTAGGATTTATCCCTGGGTTGCAAAGATGGTACAATATTCACAAATCAATAAACGTGATACAGCACATAAACAAATTGACAGATAAAAACCATATAGTCATATCAATTGATGCAGAAAAAGCATTTGACAAAATCTAACATCCTTTCTTGATAAAAACTCTCAGCAGTCTGGGAATAGAAGGAACATACCTCAACATAATAAAAGCTATATATGATAAACCCACAGCAAACATCATACTCCATGGACAAAAACTAAAAACATTTCCCCTAAGAACAGGAACAAGACAGGGATGCCCACTCTCACCACTCCTGTTTGACATAGTACTGGAAGTATTAGCCATTTCAATCAGACAAGAAGAAGAAATAAATGGCATCCAAATTGGAAAAGAAGAAGTAAAACTGTCCTTATTTGCAGATGACATGATACTGTACATAGAAAACCCTAAAGACTCCATAAAAAAAATTACTAGACTTAATAAATGAATTCGGCAGAGTAGCAGGATACAAAATAAATGCTAAGAAATCTATGGCATTTCTATACACCAATAGTGAACTTACAGACAGAGAGACTAAAAAAGCAATCCCATTTACCATCACACCACAAAAATTAAGATACCTAGGAATAAACTTAACTAAGGAGGTAAAAGACCTATACGTGGAAAACTACACAACACTGAAAAAAGAGATAGAGGAAGATATAAACAGATGGAAGAACATACCATGTTCATGGATTGGTAGAATCAACATCATCAAAAGGTCCATACTACCCAAAGCAATCTATAATTTCAACGCACTTCCCATGAAAATACCAATGGCATACTTCACAGACCTAGAACGAACTCTCCAAAAATTCATCTGGAATAAAAAAAGACCCGAATAGCCACAGCAATCCTGAGAAAGAAGAACAAAGTAGGTGGGATCTCCATACCAGATTTCAAGCTGTATTACAAAGCCACTGTTCTCAAACTGCCTGGTATTGGCACAAGAACAGACATATAGATCAATGAAATGGAATAGGGAACCCAGAAATTGATCCAAATCACTATGCTCAATTAATATTTGACAAAGGAGGCCTGAACATACAATGGAGTCAAGACAGTTTCTTCAACAAATGGTGTTGGAAAATTAGACAGATACATGCAAAAAAATGAAACTAGACCACCAACTTACACCATACACAAAAATAAACTCAAAATGGATCAAGGATTTAAACATAAGACAGGAAACCATAAAAATACTAGAGGAATCTACAGGCAGAAAAATCTCTGACATATGCCAAAAGAACTTCTTTGCTGATACTGCTCCTAGGGCAATGGAAGCTAAAGAGAAAATAAACAAATGGGACTACATCAAAATAAAAAGCTTTTGCACAGCAAAGGAAACCATCAATAAAACAACAAGAAAGCCCACTACATGAGAGAACATATTTGCCAATGATGTCAATGATAAGGGTTTAATCTCCAATATTTACAGGGAACTCATGCAGCTTAACAAAAAGAAGATAAGCAACCCAATCAAAAAAATGGGCAACTGATCTAAATAGACACTTTTCGAAAGAAGACAAAAGGAAGGCCAAGAGACATATGAAAACCTGCTCTAAATCACTAATCATTAGAGAGATGCAAATCAAAACAACAATGCGATACCATCTCACACCTGTCAGAATGGCCATTATCAACAAGTCAACAAATGAAAAGTGCTGGCGAGGATGTGGAGAAAAAGGAACCCTCGTGCACTGCTGGTGGGAATGCAGACCGGTGCAGCCACTGTGGAGAACAGTATGGAGTTTCCTCAAAAAACTGAAAATGGAACTCCCATTTGACCCTGCAATCCCACTTCTAGGAATATATTCCAAGAAACTGGAAACATCAATCAGAAAGGATATATGCAACCCTAAGTTCATAGCAGCACAATTCACCATAGCTAAGATTTGGAAACAGCCTAAGTGCCCATCAGCAGATGAGTGGATTAAAAAACTGTGGTCCATCTACACAATGGAATACTATGCTGCGGTAAAAAAGGAGCACTTACCATTTGCAACAATATGGATGGAGATTGAGAACATTATGCTTAGTGAAATAAGCCAGGCAGAGAAAGATAAATATCACATGATCTTACTCATTTGTGTAATATAATGAACAACATAAATTGATGGGGGGAAAAATAGATCCAGAAACAGAGAAACATCAATCAGAATGTCAAACCTCAGGGAAGAAATTGTGAGATAACCAGAAACCCAAGAATGCCTGAGAACGCCTTTCTAGCCACGCTAGCAATCATCAGATGTACGGTAATTTTACCTGGGACAAGAGGGTAAGTATTTTGGTCTTATGCTCCTGACCCTTCATGAGTAAGACCCCTTACGTGGGCTGATCCCCTGACTAATGTAGTTACCAATAATACCAATCACCTTGGTCATCCAGGAGGTCCATGGGTGGGGCAAGAAAGTATAAATACACAGGGGTCTCCACTCAGCTTCCCTTTTGTATGACACGAAATGAAAACAATGCCCCTTTGTGTGTACAATTAAAGAGAGGTTTCTGTCTTGTGTGGACACCAAAGAAAGAGTGTCACTACTATCACTACGTGCCCCCGGTAGAGGTGCAGAAAATGTAACTAAGACCTTGTCTATATAAAAAGAAATGGACAACCAGTTTGAAAGGGAATTGCCATGGACTAGAACAAAGAATATCCTTACATGATATTATTCTACACTATCATTAAATTTTATTCCCAGATTTGGATCACCCCCAGTACTTATAATAGTTCCTCGCACCCTTGGGAATAATAAAAAAAAAGTCATCTGTTTGGTGCTTGGAGACAAACTTAGCACATCTCTTGATACTTTAGAATTACAACAGAATAATATACAATTATCCCAAGCAAATGTACAAACTAATTCTTTGAATGTCTGGCAGCAATTTAAAAAGGACATGTAAGGATTTAATCTTTCTCATTGTGTAGAGGGCCTCCTGGGAAGGCACCTGAGCATTCTATATTGGTCCCTATTACCCTTTAGGCCAAGAGAGACCCTCTTCTCACAATTCAATTGCTCACAGCTGTTGCATGAGCTCTCTGTTCATGTCGAGGTTGAAGTCTTGTGATTACTGGTGCCATTGATCTGTCTCTCACCCAGTGGGGCGAACTGAGCCGTCCCTGGGGAAGAAACCCGGGTTCCCCAAGATATGTGATCAGTGCTGGGCCCGCCAGCAGGTGAGGGGATCCAAAGGCAGGTGCTGGGCATGGAGGCCACGGGGCCATAGGCTACCAAGGAGACAAAACTGAACCTCACATCACCCTGCTTGGCCCCAGAGGATGGCTGGTTAGCCAGAGCCGGTAAGATTCCTCAAGGAAGGAACAACCTAAGACAGGCACAGTCACAGAGGGTCCATCAGGAGAGAATTTGGGGATCAACAGAGGTGGGGCACAGACCCTCACCCCCTCAACATTGCAGGGGCCTGAACCCTAGCCCCTTCTGAGGGAGGTCTCCTGCCCCCATGGCTGCTTCATGCTTCCCATGCCCAGCTCAGATCAGGACCCAGGTGACCGACAGAGACTTGGCCGACAGCAGCTGCCCTCTCACTCCAACAAGAATTGTTTGAGTTGTCTTGTACCCATGGTGTGGGAAAGTGGGTTTACGATTTCTAAATCCAGCCTACCACCAGGAATGCTCAGGACCTACTCAAGAAGGCAAATAATCCCTTCCACCAATATTTAAAGGGTAAAATAAGATTGTTGTTAGAGTAATAAATTTGACAGTAAAATAGTAGTCAAGTTTTCAGGCAAATTTAAATTGGCTAGTTGAAACAAGCGAATATTCCAGAAAAATTAATTGTACTGGACAAAAAGGTGTTCCTAAAGTGTTAACTAAAATTTTTATTGGTACTTCATCTCATGATAAAATTGTGCATCATGTAATGAACCTAAAACAGTAACATTATAGTGCAAAAAATTAAAATTTAAAAACCATCAAGACTACATTATAAAATTTTCAAAAGCCTCCTAACATTTAAATCAAAAAAGGAGGGGATAGTAGAGGAATATCATGTAAGGAAAAATATCCTGTAAGTAAATTACATCTAGAAAATTAATACTTTAGAAAATTAATTGTAAGGCTAAAAGCAAGACACCCATGAAAAACACACAAGGTGTCAAAACAAGCCAGAGGAAAATAATTTGGGCAAAAAATGAAATAGGATCCCAACTCAAATTTATAGAAAATATTCCTTTATTAACTTTTGGTCGAGAATATGTTTGTATATTTTCAGAAAACTCTGAGACCATGTGGATTCCAGCAACAGAGAGGAATCGACAGGACTACTCCAGCCATGAAGACAGAAGAGAAGCAGTCCAGAGACGGAAGACGCTGATGTGGCCTTCCCATACTAGCAGTTAGCAGCTGTGCATCACTGCAGATTGCCCAGGACCAAACCAGAGAGAGTCGGACCTGCATTACTACCATTTGTCCAGCATCCAGAACTGTAATGTCAGTGATGACATGTACACATAAGGAACTGTTGGACATTGAAATTGGATCTCAAAAGAACTGTTGGCCCAGAAAGAAACTCACTACAGACTGATTCATTTGCCTGTCAGCATAACCATTATTGCTTCTCTCATTTTCGGTTCTTATAAGTGTATTTCCAATAGCACATGATCTCACTCCTCTAGGGGAAATAATGAACAACATAGACTGATGAACAAGAACAGACCCAGAAACAAGGAGGCATGGATCACACTGTCGTGCCTCACAGGGAGGGTAAGGAAGGGTGGGGGTAAAGGGGAGAGATCAACCAAAGGACTTGTGTGCAAGCATATGAGCCTAACCAGCCGTTAAGGACAAAAGGGGCGTGGGGGCATGTGTGGGGAAGGTTGTAGGATGGGAATGGGGGAATGGGGACAAATATGTGATACCTTAATCAATAAAGAAATTAAAACAAACAAACACACACACAAAAAAAATAAGCTTTGGTGAAGATGTGGAGAAATTGGAATGCTTGTACACAATAGGTGGGAATATAAAATGGTACAGCCATTATAAAAACAGTATGGTAATATCTTAAAAAATTAAAAATACATTACCATATGATTCAACAATTGTACTTACAAAATAATTGAAAACAGAATCTCAAAAAGATATGTGTACAATCTTATCCATAGCAGTTTTATTAATAATAGCTAAAAGTTGGAAGCTACCCAAATGTTTATGATGTATAAATGGATAAACAAAGTGTGGTATATCCATACAATAAAATATTATTTAGCCTTAAAAAGAAGAAAATTCTTACACACATATAGCAACATGGATAAACCTCAAGGATGTTATACTAATAAAAAAAATCCAAGCACAAAAAGAAAACACTTTATCTGAGATACATATATGAGCTATTTAAAGTAGTCTAAATCATAAAGACAGAAAGTAAAACAGTGGTTGACAGGGAATGGGGGAAGGAGAAATGGAGAGTTATTGTTTAATGGTTATAGATTTTTAGTTTGCAAGATTAAAAAAAAAACTTCTGGAGACTGGTTGCACAACAATGTGAATGTACTTAACACTACCAAACTGTACAATAAAAATAGTTAAGATAGTAAATTTTATGTTATGTATATTTTATCACAATTTCTTAAAAATTAAAAAAAATGGCTAATAGTAAGCTATGGTGAAGTATGGGGCTGAGAATATATAGTTACGTGTTCATGTCAGACAGAATGGAGATTGCAATTCAAGGATTCCAAAAAGACAGTACATGGTATAAATATTTAAAATGCAAGAAATTCTAAACACCATTATGACTTGTAAGGGTAGAAATTGAGAAAATGAGTTAATGTTATCAATGAGCTCTGGACTGTTTTCAGGGAAAATTTTTGTAAAGAAAAGATAAAATAAAAATGAGCAATTGTTCATTTATTTAAGAGAAAAAAATATTTTTAAAGTTTTTTATTGATTTCAGATAGAGAAGGGAGAGGGAGAGAGAGAAACATCAATGATGATGGAGAATAATTTATAGGCTGCCTCCTGCATGTCCCCCTCTGGGGATCAAGCTGGCAACCAGGGCATGTGCCCTGACCAGGAATTGAACCTTGACCTCCTGGTTCATGGGTCAATGTTCAACCACTGAGCCACACTGGCTAGGCTAAGGGCTATTACTATTCAGGGTCCATAGTCACAGGACCAAAGAGATGCAACAAAGCCGCTTTTCCTCATATCTCTTTACTATAAGATGACACAGAGAAGTGACAGACACTGTGTAAGCTGACTTTAAGAGGAATGTATTGTTCATTTGGGAATGAACATGAGATAAGGAGCACAAACAACATATTTTTTATACCCACAGCCTTCAGTTTTATTTCTAAGATTTAAAAAATCATAGTTAGCCTATCAATTTATATTTTCAATGTATGACAGATAAAGATGGCTGAAAGCATTCAGCAAAATTTTGGTTTTATGCTTGTAAAGGCATCCCACCTGTGCTTGGTCATATATCAATGAATGTTTTAATAAATCACAAATTAGATTATTACAGTCCAATTGCAAATATTTAAAATATGTCAACACTTTTTATAAAAACAAGACCCAGAGAAAATATACTTCATCAACTAGTTTCATGTGGAATAATATTATATTTTCAATTAGATTATAAACTTCATGAAGTCACAGATGTAGCTGAGATAACACTAGGCTAGGGGTTTCTATGCCGATAATTATGTATGTGACATTTAGTGAAGTAGTCTTCTTGAGCCTCAGTTTTCTCATTTTTGCAGCAGGTACAGTAATGCTATAGTATAGTAGCTCTTTCTAAATTAGAAAATCATGAGATTAAACAGGGGGTTAAATATAAGTAACACAATTAAACTTGATTAATAACTCAGGATCTGGAGTCAGATAAACCTAGGGTCAAATTCCAGGACAAGTTACATGAACATTTTGGCTTCATTATCCTCACTGTAAAATTGGGATAGTACATATGTCTAGAGCTGAAAGATAGTATGTCTTCATGTTTAACAGCACAGATTTTGGAACACAGGGTCACATCCTGACTCTCATTTATTGTGTTACCTTGGTTAATTTTATAACTTACTTTGCCTCAACTTATTCATTGGTAAAACAGAAATGATAATAGTGCCTATCTCCTAGGTTTGTTGTGAGGTTTTAATTAATTCATAATATATGTGTATGTATATATATATGACTGTAAATTAGTATTAATTAATTACTACTATTGTATTGATAATAACAAATTAGTGTATGTAAAATGCTTAGAATGGTACAGGAGGATAACAGTAGTGAATGGGCTTAGATGTAATAATGCATGTAACTTGTGTAGTATAGTACTTGACACTCAATAGATATCAGATGCTATTATTATTTTTACATTAATGGACTTCGAAAGGTGCTACATATATTTAAGATATGGTGCTTTTATGTATTTATTATAATACTAGAGGCTCGATGCACGAAAGTCATGCAAGAGTAGGCCATCCTTCCCCCAGCTGCCGGCACCAACCTCCCACTGGCACCCAGGACCCGGGCTGGCTTCCCTCTGTCCACCCGCAGGCACCCTGGACCTGGGCTGGCTTCTCTCTGGCCCTGGCTTGGTCTGGAAGTCCAGAATGACGTCTAGAAGGAATGCCAGTCTAATTAGCATATTACCCTTTTATTATTATAGATATGCGGAGCATCTAGTAAGCATCTGACAAAATTTTACAAAGCACATCAATAACAACGCAGTTGAGTCCCTGCGAAGTTAGTTATGCTCTTTCACTGGAAATTTATCATATGGTGTTTGAAAGTATTAAAAACTGAAGCTAGATGAGAATGTGAATCTCTGTTCCAATTAATGCAACTCTTACAGGATTGCTAATATTATTATAACAGAATGATATTGAATTAAGGGAGAATTAATTTTGTGTTGGTAAGTTCAAATGCAGTGATAACATTGTTTTAAGGTTTTTCCCCTCTTCATATAAGGTAACAAACCTTTATCACTACCCCACCAATATGCTGCTTTATAAGAGGATATCAGAAATTAATTTCACTACTTGATGCTTTCCAATAGAATTACATTTCTAATTAGAAATTAGACGGTTTTTCTCAGGAAATATAAAAAAAATCAGTTGAATATTTTCCACTAATTAAAAAAACAACACACACACACAGTTGCTCCAAGTGAATTAATAATGGCTTGGGGATAACAGTTTGTGCTGGTAAATGTGAAAATATATAGTATACTTTATTTTTATTAAATTTATAAGTCCACCCTACTTTAAACATATGACAGGGAAAATTCAGTATTATATAGAACAAATTCTTAAGACTTGTGCAGAAGTAGCATATTGAAATAAAAGAATACTGATAACACATTAAATATATATTATTTCAAATATTCTGTTTCTAAAAACTCACTGGAGCTTATTGAGGCATGTAACTTCTTGTTATAATTTCAAAGGGAAGGTGTCTTAACCAATGTTTGAGGGATGAGTTCTTAATTTTATTTTTGTATTTTGAGTTGCAGCTAAAATGCTTTGTGGGAAATAACTAATATGTAGAAAAACACTATCTGAGATAAAAATAGTTCCTTTATCATAGTAAGCATACCTTAATGAAAGGGCTGAGGAAATGGAGAATTATATGATTTAGTGTGATAAAGTAAATACCATTAACAAAGTAAATGCCAACTATTTGTTTAAAATTATGAAGCTTTTATAATAAGTTGGAGTGAAACAAGATAAGTTAAATGTTTATATAGTTAAGCTTGGATACTTCTTTTCACAGTAACCAAAAATGAGACAATTTTGTGAACAATCTTTATTCGCCCATTCCAGAATGATGGGAGATAAATTCAACATGCTGTTTCCTAGGCCAGAATAAGCACCTTTGTTAATACTTCTTTAATTTTACTTCTTTTATATTAAGACTAGAGGCCCGGTGCACGAAATTCATGCATTGGGGGTGGGGGGGGTTGTCCCTCAGCTCAGCCTGCACCCTCTCCAATCTGGGACCCCTCAAGGGATGTCCGACTGCCCGTTTAGGCCCAATCCAGGACTGCTGGCTCCCAAATGCTCGCCTGCCTGCCTTCCTGATTGCCCCTAACCACTTCTGTCTGCCAGCCTGATCACCCCCTAACCACTCCCTGCCCGCCTGATTGATGCCTAATTGCTCCCCTGACAGCCTGTTTGCCCCTAACTGCCCTCCCCTGCAGTCCTGGTCACTCCTAACTGCCCTCCCCTGCAGGCCTGGTCCCCCCCAACTGCTCTCCCTGGCAGGCCTGAGTCGCCCTCAACTGCCCTTCCCTGCAGGCCCAGTCACCCAAACTTCCCTCCTCTGCCGTCCTGGTCACTCCTAACTGCCCTCCCCTGCAGGCTTGATCACCCCCAACTGCCCGCCCTTGCAGGCCTGGTCCCTCCCAACTGCCCTCCCCTGCTGGCCATCTTGTGGCAGCCATCTTGTGTCCACATGGGGGCAGCCATCTTGTGTGTTGGAGTGACGGTCAATTTTCACATTACTCTTTTATTAGATAGGATGATAAAACAGATAGCTAAAGAGAGATGACTTGCTTAATTTTTAAAAGTGAATTGGAAATGAGACTAAGATGCCTTTTCTCTAAATTTCTGATAAAATTATCTCAGGCCCAAATCTATTAATGCTAATGCCATTGTGGAAGTGTCATCGCATTACTAATTAAAGTTGTAATACCTTAATCAATAAAGAAAAAAAATAAAGCTGTAAACAAGCTGCTTTCAAAACCCACACACATTTTAGCTTACCAGGTGGACGATTATCCTTTTTGCGAGCACCAAGCCTTTGTGCTTCATTTTCTGAGTCAAGGCGCTGTCTTTCATTGTCCGGTGTAATCTGATGCTCTTTTTCACGGTCAGAATCCATGCCATAATTTTCTTGCTCTTCATCCAATTGAAGTCTCTTGTTTTCAAACTGTATCAGACACCGTTCCCTCTCTCTCTCCATCATGTGTCTTTCACTTTCAAACTCATTAGATTTTTCATTTTCAGAATTTGCTGGATGTTTTTTAGAATCGGAGTCTAGTTGATGTCTCTCAAAGTTATTCCAATGTTTTTTAAAGTCAACCTGACATCTTTCAGAGCTACCCTGGAATCTTGCAGACCTATGTTGATATCTTCTAGAGCTATCCCTGCATCTATCATAGTCAAAGTCCAACTGTTGCCTTTCAGAGTCAGTCAAAGATTTTTCAGATTCACATTTGAGGTCCATCCAGAATCTTTCCAATTCAGGTTTACTCTGGCAACGTTTAGCTTTCATCATGTGTTTCACTGAATCAGAGGCTCTTCCTAAGCTTTCAGAATCTAAGTCCATTGTGTGCCTTTCAGACAAAAAATCCATCCTGCGTCCTTCAGTGTCAGTACTCAACTGGTATATTTTAGTCCCCATGAGGCATTTTGCAGCCATTGTAGCCAGTGCATGTCTTTCTAAGTCCGAGTCAACTCTGCATGGTTCAGAGTCCGAGTCCATTCTGTATCTCTTAGACCTAGTCTTCTCCTGGTATTTTTCTTTCCCTATAAGATGTACCCCAGATGCAGAAGCTGAACCAATTTTATCCTTTTCCATGCTGGAGTCCATCACATACTCCTCAGACTCAGAGACAATACAGTGTTGTTTAATATCCATCAATCTTTTTTCAGAGTCCAGCAGGCGTTTTATAGAATCTGAGGCCATTTGGAATTTTTCTGCCTTCAGCAGGTGTTTCACAGACACAGAAGCCATGGGGAATTTTTCTGAATCTGAGTCTATCTCAGGTCTTTCATTGTCAGAGTCCCTCAAACATTTTTCAGAGTCAGAATATTCCAAACATTTTTCTGAATCTGAATCACCCCAGTATTTCAGAGAGTCATAGTCCACCTGGAATTGTTCAACTTCCACTAGGTGTTGCTCTGACTCCATCAGGTCTTTTACAGAATCTGAATCCCTCGGGTATCTTTCTGCTTCTAGTAGGTGTTTCACAGAGTCTGAGCGTTTGGGACACATTTCTGAATCTGAATCCATTCCCCACATTACTGAGTCAGAGTCTTTCCATTGTTGTTCTAAATCATAGTCCAAACCAATGCCTCTATCTGAGTCAGAATCAATCTCACATATTTCAGAACCAGAATCAGGCAGGGGGGAGACATTTTCAATTATTAGTAGGTCTTGAAGAATTTTATAGTCCAAAGAACCAGCTGAAGTCTCAGAACCTTTGGTATCAGAAACTTCTGTTTCAGATTTATCTTCATCACGTGGCATCATAACTGCATCTTTATGACTTAAAGAAAAGACAAACATGAATATTTTCAAAATATTAATCAAATGTCAGGAAATACATTACTTATACGTTAAAAACCTTGTGTAATAAAAGATTATAGGTTACATATTTTTTTAACATTTTATTTTATTTTATTTTATTTTCCTTATCCCCCTAGATTACATATTTCTATCAAGCTGTATAAAACAAGATACACCACTAGCTTTGTTATTTAAAAAATTGGAATAATATCAGTGTAGGCAGATTTTACACTCACTTGCATTTACTCTGATATTAATGGCTTTCCAACACATGTGGAAGTAATTGCCTTGCAATGTACTATATTCTTGTCTCTATCCAATCAATGCATCATTATTTTTAGAATGAATATTATTTAAAACTGTAGTGAAAAATAAATGTAAACTATTTATATATTCTACTCCAGGTTAAGATTTTATGTAAATATGACAGAAGCCAGTTCCAGCATGTCATAATTAGAAGAGTTTCATTAAAAGTTTGATGAAGCTTGGGGGCTCAACAAGGCCTGAGCCACATATGTAATCATCTGTTGGAACGGCTAAAAGGCACTTCCCCCAAACCTGAATAGGATTATTGTTTGCTGCCAGACAGCTCAGGGCATCTGAATCTACATGTTATTGCCTCCTGTTGGCCAAACACCTGAACAGCTGTAGGCTATTCCCCAATCTGACAATGCTTCTGTACCCTACCATTTGAAGTGTATTATCTCCACCTTGCCTTAGGACAAATAGTGTTAATAAAAAGCAAAGGGTCCTGAGTCAAGAGAAGTCTTTAGCTCCTTTAGCTGAAGTTCCTCTGACCCCCAATGCCTTTCAAAACTATCTTTCGTCCTTGGACTCCTTATTGAATCTACACACAGCCTTTCTCTAGATTGCTGAACTCCTTCTTAATGCTGGGACAAGAACCCCTACATTTATTTACTCTGATATTAATGGTTTTCCAACACATCTGGAAGTAATTGCCTTGTAATGTACTATATTCTTGTCCCTATCCAATCAATGCGTTATTATTTTGGGAATGAGTATCATTTAAAAATGTAGTGAAAAATAAATGTAAAATATTTATATATTCTACTCCAAGTTAAGATTTTATGTACATATACTTGATTATAACTGAGGCTTACCTTGGAGTGTTGAGTGTTTCTGGAGAAACATACTCAGATCTGCAAGGCACTATTTTATTTTGAAGGGACATATCTTGAAGGGGAAGTACATGTTCACTTGATGAACTTTTTGCAGTTATTGGCTGCAAAGCAAAAGAAATCATACAATTATAATGTCTCAGTTGCATTTAACATGAAACACAGTACACTTAGGCATTCTTATTGAGGGGGAGGGTGTTGCTTCATTAGGTACATATGTGCTTAAGGGAAGTCATAGTGAGAACCTCTTTCAAACTTCACAATGTATATTTAAGTATTAGGGCAAGCATGAAGTGTCTTCCTAACCTCTACTTTTTCATAAACAAATGCTGCTCAGGTGCTATATTACTCAGTACCTTGGTTTTAGGCAACTGGCAATTGACCTAAATTGGGACAATCAGATTTTCTTTCCTGGGGATTTAGAGTTAGAATTCAGAACAATTTTTTTTCCTGCTTTTTATTTAAAATGAAGACAGGTGATTTCTGGCACCATGAAAACCCAATTCTGTCTTTTTCCTAGAGAAGCAGAATAAAGCCATACATAAATGAAGTGAAAATAAGAGATCATATACCTCTAGAGAAATGGATGAAAATATGTTCTCCTTGGGTTCCTGATTCCAGTTCCTCCTAAGTATTAACTCTACTTTCTACCCTTAAATTCTCCAAGGTAATCATGATCATTGATTTAAATTCTTACCACCCCATTTCCTTCTAAAGCTTATATGAGAGAATCCTGTTCCTTTAAAACCAAAAGTACCATCATCAGACATCAGAATTGATATTAATATTTTATTGTTAACCTCAAAGTATAACATATATAACAAATGTGTTTTTAGGAAAAAATGAGTCCAAGCACAGGAAAACAGAAAATTAAATAATGATCAAAATGAAATTTATCTATGCAAAGTGATTTATTCCATCTTCAATGAAACCTAAACAAAATTAATAGCCTTATACTGTAACATGCCATTTAGGTACAATATAAGAAAAAATACTCATTTTAATATATTGTAAAAACAATTTTTTTAGTTAATCCTTACCTAAATATGTTTTCCCATTGATTTATAGAGAGAGTGGAAGGGAGTAGGAAAGATATAGAGAGAAAAACATTGATATGAGACATCGATTGGTTGCCTACCACTGGTGCCCTGACCAGGGATGGAGATCAAGCCCTCAATCGAGGTACATGTCCTTGACTAGAATTGAACTCACAACCCGTCAGTCTGAGGGCTGACACTTTAGCCACTGAGCCAAACTGACTAGGGGTGTAGGATTGATTTTAATACTAATTTTGTAATCTCCTGTTTCATCAGATAACTGTGAGGCTGAAAAGAGATACTGTCTAAGGCAAAACACTCACTCTGAAAACTGGTAAAGATAAAAAATGTAAATAATTGACAGATAATAAAGAGAATGGTAACTTTTTTTATGTGGCAAACCAATATGAGATATTCTGACATACCTCCTGGAGAAGATAGATAGCAAATAATTTTCATGTGCTTATAAACATTGATCTAAAAAGTACAATACTCACATCTTTGACTCTATTCTAAAATCATAGTAACAGCTTTTCTATCACAATGCTCTGTCACTAGTTTTCATTATTTTTAAAGTCAAAACAAACAAAAGATGAGAAAAAATACAAGTTTATTTTACTAGTGATATTCTAAACTTAATCAAATAATACCTGCCTTCATAAATTGGTAATAAATGTTCTTTCATGTATTTGATTTATCAGGATACCCAACCTCCTGAGGAACTATACAGATAATATTTTTAATTTTTGTAAAAGAACCTACAGAAGCTACACATTCTACTACAGTGTTAAAAAATCTAGATGAAAATATAGTACATATGGAATTCGCATTGGGTATTTAGGATTGGCATACTGTCTAAAGCTTTGGGGGCTTTGACTATATCAAAGCTTTATGTCTGCCTTTTGGGACATTAAACCGAAAATATTCCTTAGAAGGAATACTTCCAAAGATAATATAGAATACCAGGAAGTTTAAGTGTTCTTCCTAATAACACCATTTTCCAGAGGTGACACTTTTTAAATAAATGTTTTTTTATAATTATGAAACTTCAATTAACATCAAAAGAAGGGAAATTACATTTCTAAATTCATTAATTAGAACTCTGTAAAAACTACCTTCTCTTTATCTCTAAGACTATGCGTTCCTAAGATTTGTAATTCTGTAACAGTACTGTGATGTTCTTATTGAGAGAAAAAATTGCTGTGAAAACCAAATTCAAATAGATTGTTAAATAAATATACCTCCAACTAATGAATCTGCAAAAAGTTTCTCATTTCCTCTAAAGAATTAATTTACAATTTTATACTGTACACTAAACTAATTTGCAGTTAAGCCTGCAAAACTCTATACAAAGGTTTATCTCTTTGTATCTCCTTTATTTATATCTGCTATTTTTAATTACATCTTCTAGAAAACTAAGCTGTCATTTCATTTCTTAATCTTTTAAAATATTTTTATTTCAATTATAGTTGTTGTTCAATATTATATTAGTTTCAGGTATACAGCATGGTGATTAGACATTTATAACTTATGAAGTGATACCCTGATAAGTCTAGTATCCCCCGAACACCATGCATAGTTATTAAAATATTATTGGCTACATTCCTTATGCTTTACTTGGGTTGGGTGAAAAAAGGTAATGGGGTTAAGAAGTACAAATTGTCATTTCATAATCTTAACAGATTAGTTCAGTCATTAAAACTAAGAAATTCATTAGATCATTTCTTAATTCAGTGATGTTGTTAGTATGGCAACACACCTGTAATATACAATTGTATGCTATCTAGCCTCTGTTCTGTAAGAAATGGACTTATGTAGTACATAAGCCTCAGTGTCTGACAGATGACATTAACTGAACTCCAAGATTCACAGGGAATATGAATATAACAAAAAGGTTCCATTAATGACCTGTATTATAATTTACAGAAATTTTTTTCCTCCATATCTGTCTTTTAGTAAAAAGTGTCATATCACTTATGATGTATGATGTTAGTCTTTAATAAATTTGCATGAAAATAAAACAAAAGCATGTTATTTGCAAAGTTTTAAGGATTTTAGGGCTTAAATGGGAAATTTAAGAGAAGAGAGAGCATGCTAAGGAGCCCCTTTACTTTCTAAAGGAATTAAGGCACACTACTCATGGAACTTGAGTCTCCAATAGTCCTCCTTTATGTAAATTATACCCACCTCTATACATTAAACATTTTGTAAGTTTGCTTTGGGAAAGCCTCACTTCCAAAAATGTCCAATTATAATTTAATGTTAAGGAAAGAAGGCAGAATATCCCAGTATTTTCAACAAACCCAGTTTCAGAAGGGCTGACACTTTAGCCACTGAGAAACAATGAGCCAGATGGTGGGCTGGCAAATTATGGGCCAAATCCAGATGTCTCCTATATGTTATTATATGACTCAAGAGCAAAAGATTTTCATATTAAAAAACTGCAAAAAAGTAAAATGTAAAAATGTTTAGACAACCAAGATGGTGGCAAAGGTAAACACATGAACTTGTTGCCGTGCACAACCATATCAAAACTACAATTAAAAGACAAAACGAATATCATCCAGAACCACAGGAAGGCTGGCTGAGTGGAAATTCTACAACTAGAAAGAAAGAGAAAAGTGCATTGAGTCCGGTAGGAGGTGCTGAGGTATGGAAGTGTGGAGGTATAGAGGCGCGTGCGAAAGGGGCCGGCAACTGAGTATGCTGTTGTCTTTTATAATCAGGAGGGAGATACAAGCTCCCAACTGATCTGAACTCCAGTTCTGGGTGAGACTCTGGGGACCCAGACTCATGTGGGGAGAAATTGGACTGTCTGGCATCAGGCTGGAACACGAAGGTGGCTTTCTCTCAAAGGTGCTTGCAGCAGTCATTGTCACTACACGGTGCCATGGGACACAGAGACTCTGGGAACTCTTTGGGGCAGGGCTGATGGTCAGCCATTGCTATTTGCTCCACCCTGGTAATTCACTGAGACCCTGCCCCACCAAATTTACAACCCAACTCAAGCTGTGCACAGAGGCTTTTGCATATTAATGGACTGACCATTTGCAATCTAACAAACTGCAGCTGGGTCAGAGAGCCCCAGAGCTTCCAAAAATAAAAAGGCCCAAGGCTCCACAGCAGCTTGCATTGCTTCACAGCTGGGGCTCATCTGGGCACCTCCAAACCCCAAACAAAGAAGAGGAACCTGCAGATCTCTCTGTAGCTCCTGCTGGGTGGCCTCAGGCACTGGCTGACTTTGCACCTCCTTGGAGATCCAAGAGCCAGTGTATCCAGTGGTCAGAGTTAGACCATCCAGATTATAATTCTTCACATCCATAAGAGACACACTCAAGGGGCAGACTCAGTGAGCGCCAAAGCCCCACTGAAGCAAGACCTGCCCCATAAGGGTGACTCCAGCACAGAAGTTCTCCCATTGTAGACCCAACTGGTCCTCACAGCCAATTGGCCTGGAGGTCAATTCCTCCCAGTGATATCAACAGCAATCAAGGCTTAACTACAACAATACTGTGCACACAGCCCACAAAGGGGTGCACCAAGAGTGTCCACCTCAGGTAATTAGGGAGGCTGAGCCACTGGGCCCTATTGGACACCTAGCACACAAAGCCACTCCATCAACACAGGGAAGCAGCCAAAATGTAGAGACAAAGAAACAGGTCACAAATGAAAGAAATGGAGGAAAGCAAACTTTTAGAGCTCAAAAACCACATTTATAAGGTTACTCAAGAAGCTTCTAGAAATCTCTGAGAAATATAGTGAGACCCTCAAATATATGAAAAAGGACCAATTAGATATTAAGCATACAATGACTGAAATAAAGGATAATATACAGAGATCCAACAGCAGACTAGAGGATCGCAAGAATCAAATCAAAGATTTGAAATATGAAGAAGCAAAAACCACCTAACCAGAAAAGCAAAAAGCAAAAAGAATCCAAAAATATGAAGATAGTGTAAGGAGCCTCTGGGACAACTTCAAGCGTACCAACTTCCAAATTATGGGGGTGCCAGAAGTTGAGAGAGAGCAAGATATTGAAAACCTATTTGAAGAAATAATGACAGAAAACTTCCCCTACCTGGTCAAAGAAATAGACTTACAAGTCCACGAAGTGCAGAGAACCCCAAACAAAAGGAATCCAGAGAGTACCACACTAAGACACATCATAATTAAAATGCCAAGGGCAAAAGACAAAGAGAGAATCTTAAAAGCAGCAAGAGAAAAACAGTTAGTTACCTACAAGGGAGTACACATATGACTGTCAGCTGATTTCTCAACAGAAACTATGCAGGCCAGAAGGGCGTGGCAAGAAATATTCAAAGTGATGAATAGCAAGAACCTACAACCAAGATTACCCAGCAAAGCTATCATTCAGAATTGAAGGTCAGATAAAGAGCTTCACAGGTAAGAAAAAGCTAAAGGAGTTCATCACCACCAAACCAGTATTATGTGAAATGTTGAAGGGTATTCTTTAAGAAGAGGAAGAAGAAAAACAAGGTAAAGATAAAAATTATGAACAACAATGTGACAACAAATATATATCTATCAACAAGTGAATCTAAAAAGCAAGTGAATAAAATATCTGATGAACAGAATAAACTGGTGAATATATTAGAATCAGGGGCATAGAAAGGGAGTGGACTGACAATTATCGGTGGGAAGGGGGCGTGGGGGGTGCAGGAAGAGACTAGAAAAAAATTGTACACCTATGGACGAGGACAGTGGGGGGGCATAAGAGTAGGGGGTGGGGAGGGAACTGGGTGGACGGGAACTATGGGGGTAAAAAAGAGGAACAACTGTAATAATATGAACAATAAAGATTTATTTTAAAAAATGTTTATTAACCCATTAGTGAGAACCATTGCTTCAACAGTTGAGGACATTTTCTCTTTGCCTGCTAAGCCCAAAATATTTAAGATCTAGTTCTTTACATAAAAGTTTTCCATCCTATGAACCAGATAATTTCCAAGGACTTTTTTTTTGACTCGGAGTCCATGAGTTTATGCTTTTAAGCAAGATAGAAAGCCTCTTAGTACTCTGTAGTGTTTTTTTCCTGTAGAGAAATTATCAATATACTTAAATTTATCAAAGGTTAGAGTCTTCTTTTTAAATTTTAATGGTGTTAAAGATATAAGGTAGCTTGCCCCTAGATAAAATTTGGAATTTATAAATCTGAAAAGGGATTTGTGAATTGCCTAAGAGGTTCTTTGAGGATCCTCTCATTTGGGCTAAAGAAAAAAATTATCCAATTAACTCACAAAAACTACACATGGAAACCTTTTATACATTAAAAGAGTTTGTATAATTATCTAATGCTGAACCATCTAATATTTCCCCCTACACCTAAAAGCTGATTCTAAGAGATGCCAAAAAATATAGTTAATGTGTGGGAATCTTAGTAATAGATTCTCTGTTTCTTCAAGAGTAGGAATGGGGATCTCACATATAATGGAAGGTAGCTATGAAGACAGGGGATAATGAAAATCATTCATCTTTCCTGCCAAATGTAAGCTTTCTATTCTATTTTATTTTTTACCAATGAGATTTTAATTTATTTATTTCTATGTACCCTTGTAAACTTTCTGTTTTAAATTTAAGCTTAAAAGTCCTTCAGTGAAGCCTCCACCCTGTGAATGAGAAGAGTGAACATAATAGAAATTAATCACTTCTTCATTTGAAAATTGACAAGGAGAAAATTCTGAGATGTTCTAAATTAAATTACAGCAGGCTAGAGGATCAAAGAAATAAACAATTAAGGGTTAATCGGTTAACAACTGCAGGGCAAAAACAACAAAAGACTGCTTACATTCCTGACTGTATGTTGGAATTTTGAATTAACTTTCAGATGGCTATCATACATTATCTAATAGAGAATTCAGCCAGGCACCATGGAACCTCAGTAGCCTTTATATTTAGCTTACACATGAATTTTCCAATGTTGCCTACAACCAATCCAAAGGAACAAACACTTGTTCCTTACTGACTCTGCTTCTCCCATTTCCCCTTACCTGTACCCAATGTAATTTTTTAAAAACAACTTACATCTTTCTTACCCCTACTTTATGTATAAAATTTATCCCATCAACTCCAGGACAGTGGGTATGTGGCATTTTCCACCTAGTACTGCTGCTGGTGGATTAGACTCATGTCCCAGGGCCTGGTCCTTATTAACCAATAAAATATTTTCAGCCATTGAAGTTAAATTGTGTTATATAAATGGCAACTATGAAAGGACATAATTTTCTTTTCTTTTTTTTTTCTTTTTTTTTTTTTGAAAGGACATAATTTTCAAAGGAACTGAAGGATATGCTTCTTCCTCAGTTCCTCATGTGACATCCACAGATACCCTCTGAGGCTTGTTGGATACCAGGTTCATCTCCTTTTTGGTCCCCATGAAGCCTTTGATCATGTACCACATATTGTGCAGATGCACATGACTTTACTGAGATAGGGAGGGAAATCCCTCAACAAAGCATCCATAGGTGGCTTGTCCAGTATGTGTGGCATTTGTCCATCAAGATTCAGTATCTTATGGAGGGGTTTCCCTTATTTGTCTGTCCATAGGAAATGATCATGACATGGACAGAGAAGGAAATTGTTCATCTGACTGTTGAATTATTGATAGGATGCTCTCTAGTCAAATTTGGGCATAATTTGGCAGCTGTCCATAAGAATTTTAGACCACCTCAACTGTGAATTCCTCTCAGGGCCTAACCTCCCTCCTTTTGGTTGAAATCAGTGATTTGCGGTGGATTGGCAGTGTTCAGGTGCTAGCATACAGCAGGATGCCACAGGTATTTGCTACAGCATGAGAGGTTTTGCCCTCAAGAAGAAATCTTCACCTGTAGAAGATTTCTGCAGATTTCTTGGGAGGTACATGGCTTGGGGATTTTAACGGCATGAGAAAGAATTTCTCCTTCTCTAAGGAGGGGATTTTCACAACGAGGATGGGGCGGGGGGTCAACAGCTTGCGGGAAATTTTTTCCTGGTTAGAAATACTAATTTTTTTGAGTGCCCTTATGTTTTCTTTTTGTGTGTGTCTGTTGTATTGTTGTCTTAAGAATGAGATTTCATAGGAGAACATAGGCATAAATCCTATATAAACCTATTATCTGGGCTGGCCCATGCATAAGAAGTTGAGGATCTCTCATGGCTATTGAAACAACTTCACTGTGAGTTACATGAACATGAGGTAAAAGCTACTGCTAAAGGAATCTTAGAAACTGAGAACCAAGGCTTAGCTAAAAGGCATGTAAAACAACAATAATATAAACAAAAATAAAACACTGGGGAATTTTTTCTCATATCGAGAGTTGGCTTTTTATCTCTACCATTCATTTACTGGTTTGAGTGCTTATTAAAATCCCACTGTCACTGTTCAGAAAATGGATTTTTTGAATTAGAAAACCTTCTAAATTAAAAAAAAATTTTTTTGAGAGTTCTGGTCAAGATGGCAGATTAAGTAAATGCTGTGCTCACCTCCCATGACCTCATAAAAATTATAACTACATCATAGAACAATAAACCTGGAGAAACATTTGAACATTAGCTGAACAGGAGTCAAATAACTAAGAAAATAAAGAAGAAGCCATGTGTAAACTGATATGAGAGGCGGAAATTAGAAACAGATTGGTCCTACACCCACATGTGGAGGTTGAGAATTGAAAAAGATATCTTAGCTGCAGAGGTACCATACAAGGAGCAAGGGGTCCTAGCCCCACACTGGGTTTCCCAGCTCAGAGCACCACTGATAGGTAGAGGAGGACCCACAACATCTGGCTATGAAAATCAGTGTGATTCTGTCTGTTTTGCTGAGACAGAAGCTTCTGGAAACCCAGATGTCCTCTTAAAGTGCCCGTGCATAGACTCACTCACTTGCAGGCATTCACCTTGTGGTTTGTTGGAAACCTGAGACAGGGAGAAACAGTTATGTGGCTTAAAGGGGAGGGTTGGAGTGAGGGTTGGATTGACAGCTTCTTTGTCTCTGTATTGAGTCCTCCTCCCACACAGCTGGCACACAGGTGCCATCTTTACTTTGTTGAGCTCTCCATTCACATGGCCAAATCTCTGCATTAGACTGGTGAACACAATTCACACCAACCTCAGGGCTTGCTAAGACTCAGCCCCAACCAATTAACACACTGCTAGAGGTTCTTTCAACAGTGGGTGAATAGCCTTGGCCCATGCTGCAGTCTTTCATGAACACACTCAAAGGTCTGCAGGCCCCAGGCAGGTGGTAGTTAGCCACAGTGTGTATTGTTCCTTTTGCTGAGTGGCCACAGACTTGGCACTGGTGCCAAATCTGAATTGCATTAATATGGTGAACACAACTCATGCCACCCAGTGACTCCCTGAGACTCTGAGAGTGACCATTGGAGAGGCAGCTCTGAGGCACACACTTCCACAAACCAGTAGTGAGTGACATAGGGAAAAAAAAAAGCTAGAGAGGCCCATAAGTCAATCCAGAAACACTGCCACCCAGGGGCTGAAACACAAATTGTCTCTGGTTTAATCAAAAATAATTACGAGAAATTAAGACACCACCCGCTTAAAAATCAGGACTGGCTTACAACACTGAGGAGCAGTGGAATGAAGGGAACTGCAATACAGCCTGGACTGCGAAACAGGTGTACCAAACAGAACAATAGAGGAAGTGAATGACCGCCACTATTGCACATTTTATTCTTCTTATTTTTAATATAATTTTAATTTTTTATTTTAATTTTTTTATATTTTAATGTTTTATTTTTATTTTCATTTTTTTGCATCTTTTACTTAAGAAACTAAATTTTTTACTTTTTCCTCACTCGGTTTTCACCTTTTTAATTATTACATTTTTATTTTCAATCAGCATTATATTACTATTATTTTACTTTTTTTTAAGTGTCATTTAATTTTCTCTTTGTTTTATTTTGGGATTAGTGTCCTACATTCTATTTGCATCTTTCCTTTAGAATCGTTTTACCCTATCTCAACGCTAACTTTATGCAATTATTCTCTTCCTAACCTTTTCCATTTTGGTCTCCTGTTTATCTTAACCCTTTCTGGCTTTAGATTTTCCCTACTCTTTCGGTTTACCCTCTGCTAAAATTTCACCCTACTTATATATCTAATTTCCAACCCCCTGCTCCAAGTCCATACACACCTCTCTCTATGCTACCTTAACTAAAAAGAAAAAAAAAATGTTTTTCTCTCTGGCCTTTGTTGTTGTTTGCTTAAATGTTGATTAGATTGAATTTGTATGCTTTTTTATGAGATTGTTTTGCTTATTCTTTTTTTTGTTTGTTTGTTTGGTTCTTTTGCTTGCTTTGTTTTTGCTTGTTTTTTACTTCTGTTTTCCCTTGCCTCACTTGATATTAGTTGGTATTGTAGTTTGTATTCAAGTAGGAGGGATCTCAATACCAGATTAAAAGCTGTATTACAAAGCCACTATTCTCAAAACGGCCTGGTACTGGCACAAGAACAGACATATAGATCAATGGAATAGAATAGAGAATCCAGATATTGACCCAAACCACTATGCATAATTAATATTTGACAAAGGAGGCATGAACATACAATGGAATAAAGACAATGTCTTCAATAAATGGTGTTGGGAAAATTGGACAGATACATGCAAAAAAATGAAGCTAGATCACCAACTTACGCCATACACAAAAATAAACTCAAAATGGATACAGGACTTAAACATAAGACGGGAAACCATAAAA
The DNA here is from genome assembly GCF_027574615.1 of Eptesicus fuscus. NCBI lineage: Eukaryota > Metazoa > Chordata > Mammalia > Chiroptera > Vespertilionidae > Eptesicus > Eptesicus fuscus. Next base: position 31,913,170 of record NC_072473.1, read on the forward strand.
ATACTAGAGGAATCCTCAGGCAGCAAAATCTCACACATATGCCAACAGAACTTCTTCACCGATACTGCCCCTAGGGCAATGGAAGCTAAAGAGAAAATAAACAAATGGGACTACATAAAAATAAAAAGCTTTTTTACAGCAAAAGAAACTATCAACAAAACAACAAGAAAGCCCACTGCATGGGAGAACATATTTGCAAATGGTATCACTGATAAAGGTTTAATCTCCAACATCTACAGGCAGCTTATACTACTTAATAAAAGGAAGATAAATGATCCTATAAAAAAATGGGCAAAGGACCTAAATAGAATCTTTTCAAAAGAAGACAGAAGGAAGGCCAAGAGACACATGAAAACATGCTCAACGTCACTAATTTATCCGAGAGATGCAAATCAAAACAACAATGCGGTACCATCTCACACCTGTCAGAATGGCTATCATCAACAAATCAACAAAGGACAAGTGTTGGCGAGGATGTGGAGAAAAAGGAACCCTCGTGCACTGCTGGTGGCAATGCAGGCTGGTGCATCCACTGTGTAGAACAGTATGGAGTTTCCTCAAAAAACTGAAAATGGACCTCCCATTTGACCCAGTAATCCCACTCCTGGGAATATATCCGAAGAAACTAGAAACACCTATCAGAAAGGATATATGCATTCCTATGTTCATAGCAGCACAATTTACAATAGCTAAGATTTGGAAACAACCTAGGTGCCCATCAGCAGATGACTGGATCAGAAAACTGTGGTACATCTACACAATGGAATACTATACTGCCATAAAAAAGAAGGAATTCTCATCATTTGCAGCAAACTGGATGGAATTGGAGAACATTATGCTAAGTGAAATAAGCCCGTCAATGAAAGAAATATACCACATGATCTCACTCATTTATGGATAATAAAGAACATTATAAACTGATGAACTAAAAGATAGATACAGAGACAGTAAAGCATCAAACAGAATGTCTAATTATAGGGGGAAGGTTAGGGAGAGGTGGGGAAGATAAGAGATCAACCGAAGGACTTGAATGCATGCATATAAGCATAACCAATGGACACAAAACTCTGGGGGGTGAGGGCATATGGGTGTGGGGTGGGGGACAATGGTAATATGTACACATATAATACCTTAATAAAATAAAAAAATTAAAATAAAAAAATAAATAAAATAATAAATAAATAAATAAATTCTAGAGAACTGATTAAATTTATGATGTGATAATGTAAATTTACAAATAAATTCGCAGAATAGTTGGTTGGATTATTTACTGTAGAGCAAAGATTTTTAATATGCTAGCCAAAGACTCTAAGAAAGAATTAATAGATTGGCTTTAAGGGGTCAATAAATACTATAAAATTATGTACAAAATATTGTTTGGAGAAGTGCTTTTCCTAAAGAGATACATATAGCTTTTATTTTTAAGCTCTCTGGGACAAAGAGAACATAAACTATATATACAGGCATGGCTAAAAGTAGGTTTACAGTTCTAATACAAATAAATAATATAATACTCAATAAATAATAATATAAGAATATACTGTTTTTGTACTCACAGCTGTAAACCTACTTTTGCCCACTTCTGTCTATTAGTAGACATAATTTCTTTAAATTACTGTAAATTCTTATATCAATATAAATAACTTGGACATTTTTTGTTATTCTCTCTTGTACATGTCTAGTGCCTCTAAAATCTTTGGGCTTTTAAAAAAATATTTCACTAAATGATTTTACTTTAGAACCAAGTCAATTTTAAGAACCATAAAGTATTCAACATTTTCTAACCTTGGGCATTAATATTTCCTGTAACAAATATATAGCAGTTTAACTTTATTTGACTGGTGTTATATTTAGCCATCTCTGAATTTTCAAGCCTAAAGCATTTAATTAAAGGTCCTTTGCCAGTTGTAAAATAAATGAATAAATAAATAAATAAATAAATAAATAAATAAATAAATAAATAAATAAAAATATAAATCTAATGTCACAAAACCTATGGGACGCATGGCTGCAAGATGGACCTATCTCAAGAAACATACACTTAAAGAAACTAGAAAAAGAACAATAAAAAAATTCCAAAGTGAACAGAAGGGGAAAAAAAATAAAGATCAGAGTGGAAATAAAATAGTATAAAAACACAATACAAAAGTTCAATGAACCAAAGCGCTGGTTCACTGAAAAGATAAACTAGATTGATAAATCTTTAACCAGACTCATGAAGAAAAAGAGAGAGCACAAAAATAAATAAAATCAGAATGGAAGAAGTAGTAACAATTGACACCACAGAAATACAAAGAATTATTAAAAATACTACCGAAAATCACATGCCAACACATGGACAATATGAAAGAAATGAATATATTCCAGGAAAAACACAATCTTCCAAAACTGAATCAAGAAGAAACAGAAAATATGAACAGACCAATTACTACTAATTAAATTGAATCTATAATTTTAAAAAAACTTTCAACAAACAAAAGTCTTTGATCAAATAACTTCATGGGACAATTTTATCAAACATTCAAAGAAGAATTAACACCTATCCTTCGCAAAATAGTCCTAAAAGGAGGAGGGAAAGCTCCTAATCTTATTTTACAAGGTCAATATTACCCTGATTCCAAAACCAGATAAAGACACTACAAAGAATGAAAATTACAGGCCTATGTCTCCAGTGAACATTGATTCAAATATTCCCACCAAAAAGTTATCAATCTGAATCCAGCAATCCAATTAAAAGATCATACACAATGAACAAGTGGGATTCATTCCACAAATGCAAGGTTACTTCAAGATATGTAAGTCAATTAAAGTGATATACCATGTATAAAAATGAAGGAAAAAATCATATGATCATACCAATGGATTCAGAGAAAGCATATGACAAAATCCAGCATCCATTTATGATAAAACTCTTAGCAGAGTGGGGATAAAGAAAAAATACCTCAAAGGTAACAATAAAGGTAATATATGACACCCACAGCAAATATCATACTCAAAGGTGGGAAAGCTAAAAGTATTTTTTGTTGTGATCAGGAAAAAGCAAGGGTGTCCATTTTCACAACTTTTATTCCACATAGTATTATAAGTCCTAGCCATAGCAACCAGAAAAGGCAAATAAATAAAAAGCATCCAAATTGGAAAGGAAAAAAGTAAAAATGTCATTATGTACTTGTCAATGGCATACCATATAAAGAGAATCCTAGAGATGCCAAAAAAAAAAAAAAAAAAAAAAACAACTATTAGAACTGATAAATAAATTCAGTAAAGTAGCAGGATACAGAATTAATATTTGTAAATCAGTTGCATTTTTATACACCCTTAAAAGACTATCAGAAAAAGAAATTAAGGAACAATCCTATTTATGATTATACAAAAATACACCCAGAAACAAATTTAACCAAGGAAATAAAAAACCTGTACTTGAAAAATTATAAGACATTGAAGAAAGGAAGAAGATACAAATAAATGGAAGAATATACCATGCTTATGGATATGAAGAAATAATATCATTAATATGTCCATGGTACCCAAAGAAATCTATAGATTTAGTGCAATCCCTATCAAAGTATCAATGCCTTTCTTCACAGAACTAGAACAAATAATTCTAAAATTTATATGGAACCACACAAAAAACTGAATAGCTACAATAAACTTAACAGAGGTGAACAAAGTTTGAGGCATCATATTATCAGACATCAAACTATACTACAAGGATATAGTAATCGTTGTATTGGCATCAAAAAACACATATCTTGATGGAACAGAATAGAGAGCCTAGAAATTAACTCATATCTATATAGTCAATTAATATTTCACGAAGAAGGCAAGAACATACAATGAGGTAAAGTAGTCTATTCAATTATGGTGATGGAAAAACTGGACAGATTCATACCAAAAAAATAAAAATAGAGCACCTTATTATAACATATGCAATAATAAGCTCAAAATGGACTTAAATGTATGACTTGAAACCATAAAACTCCTAAAAGAAAACATAGGCAGAAAACTCTGACATTTCTCTTAGTAATATTTTTTTCTGATATATTTCCTCAGGAAAGAACATCAAAATTAAAAATAAACAAATGGGGCTACATCAAACTAAAACTTTTTGCATAGCAAAGGAAACCATCATCAAAATAACAACCCACTGAGTAGGAGAACATATTAGCCAATGATACATCTGATAAGGGGTTAATGTAAAAAAATTATAGAGAACTCATACAATAAAAATAAACAATTTAATTAAAAAATAGAGAACCTAAATAGATACATCTCTAAAGATGACAGATGGCCAATAGATATAAGAAAAATGTACAATGTCACTAATCATCAGACAAATGCAAATTAAACCCACAATGATATATCACCTCACACCTTTCAGAATGGTTATTATAAGTAAATCAGAAAATGATAAGTGTTGGTGATGATATGAAGAAAAGGGAACCCTTGTGCCTTTTGGGGGAATTGCAAATTTGTGTTGCCACTATGGAAAACTGCTATAGAGGTTCCTAAAAACAAACAAACAAGCAAACAACAACTACCTAATGAATAAACAATTTAACTTCTTGGTATATATTTGAAGAAATCCAAAACACACTAAGTCAAAAAGTTATATGCACCCCTATGTTCATTGCAACATTATTTGCAATATCTAAAAAAAATGAAAGCAACCTAAGTGCCCATGAAAAGATAACTGGATAAAGAAGATTTGGTATATATACAAGGTGTCCTAAAAATTGTAAAATTGTATACACATTATGTCTGTAGATTCTTTTAGATTTTGAAAATGAAATGTATTTTAATAAACACTGCTTTTATAATTATTCAAAGTGTGTATACATTTCATATATACAAATGTAATCTTACTTGGCCATAAAAGATGAAATCTTACCATTTGTTATAACATAAATGGACCTAAAGGGTATTATGCTAAGTAAAATAAGTCATACAGAGAAAGAAAATTACCATATGATTTCACTTATACATGGAATTTAAGAAACAAAATAAATTAACAGAAAAACAGAAACAGACTCATAGATACAGAGAACAAACTTATTGCTGCCAGGTGGGATTTGGGTTGAGGGGGCTGGATGAATAAAGATGAAAGGATTAAGAAGTTACAAATGGGTAGTTAAAAATATTCTTGGGGATATAAAGTACAGTATATGTAATACAGTCAATAATGTAATACCTATGAATAGTGTCAGGTGGGTACTAGACTTATCGGGACAGGGAGGATAACTTCATAAATTATATAAATGTTTAACCATTATCATGTATACCTGAATCTAATAGAAATTGAATATCAACAAAAGTGTAATTGGTAAAAGGTTGTCAAATAAGACATATTTAATAAAAAAAATGTAGAGAGCTCTCATGAAAACAGCTGCTTGATTTCTACCTATAGAAAAAAAAATTTAAATAGAAAGAAAAGAGATTAAAAATGGTGGCAGAGTAAATGGATACTGCACAGACATGCTCCAGGAACAAACGGGAATTACAAGTAAAATACAGAAAAACTTCCTGAATAATCAACGGAAGCCTCACAGGAGAGAACCCTGGTACCTGAGGACTGAAAGTGAGGATCACATAGAGAATGGTAGGAGGGGTGGGTGCCCACAGACAGCAACTGAAGTTCTGGAGAGATATCTCAGCTGTGGGGGGTTGCCACTGAGAACTCTGGGATCTAATCCTCAAGCTTTGCCCCCATCAGAGAGCACCACAACTGAGAAGGGTACCCACATAACATCTGGCCATTAAAAGCAGCGGGGTTGCTGTCTGCCAGGGAATGGTGGATGAAAATTGAGGCACCCTCTTAAAGAGTCAATGCACAAAATTCATTGTGGAGCCACCCACCTTGTGCTCTGGCAGAGGGAGGGTGGAGTGGATTGGAGCTTTGTGAGCAGAAGCCAGGAATGGGGACTCGGGGGTTAGAGCTCAGAAGGCAGATACCCCAAGTTTCCTGTGCTGAATAATTTCCTCACACATCAGAGAGAATCTTTCCCACACAGATTTTTGCCTTTCTTGGGGGGAAGACAGTTGCCCCACCCTATTGGAAAACACCTTGCCCTGAGACCACTTAAGAGACTAAAACTAACAATTAGGCTCCAGGCAGAAGCAACTGCCCCGGCCTTTTGAAACAAAACAAAAATAACCCACAACTCTCTCCATACCTGATGACAATTGCCTGGGGTCAATTCAAGTTGGAAACCTATCAGTCTGTAGGCAGAGGTGGTCTCTGGAGGCTTTGAGTCTTTGCCTGATCTAATTAATCAGAAACACCATTTGACACTGTCCTACACTAGAGATCAAGAGTTGTAGAGGATCTACCCAATACATAGTAATAAACCCAAACAACTAAAATGAGGAGACAAAGAAACAACCCCCCAATAAAAGAACAAGAGAATTCTCCAGATTGGCAGCGACGAAAACATTTTGTAACTGTCTCTCAGATGATACACATCGTACTGCGTGCTAGAGGAGTTCATCATCTACAGAGGCAAGGATAGAAGTGGGAAGATCACTTGGGAGCCTGTTTCAATAACTGAAGAGAGAACATGGTGCTGAGATCAGAGCAGTGCCTGCTGGATATTTTTCCGGGAGAAACCAAGATGGCGGCATAGGTGAAACACCTAACCTGCAGCCGGGCACAACAATTTCAAAGGCACAACTAGAGGTCAGAACGGACATCGTCCAGAACCACAGGAGAGCTGGCGGACTGAAATGCCCACAGCTGGGGGGAAGGAGAAGGCCACGGGGACAATCGGGGGAGCCGTAAAAGCCTGAGGTATGGAGAAACTGGCGGAGACACGAGCACGCGCGCCTGCGGGGAGGATGGAGCCGGAGAGGAAGGGGCGGCTGACGGCCTGGCCGGCATTCACTGGCAGGAAGGAGATAAAGGCCCCGGAGTGCGCTAAGCGCCGGCTCCGACTGCACTGAGCGCCAGTTCCGGGCGAAACCCTGGGAAGCCAGGCACAGGCTGGGGGAATGAATCTGGGCTGTGGGGCGCAGGCACAGAGGAGCGGGGGAAGGCAGAGCTCCAGAGGCGCGCACGGGAAGGGGCGCAAAGGACGGACTGTTGCCTGCGCCACTGAACTGCCCTAGCGGGAAGGAGACATAAGCTCAGGACCGTGCTGAACCCCAGTTCCGACTGCACTGAACCCCAGTTCCGGGCGAAACCCTGGGAAGCCAGGTGCACGCTGGGGGAATGAATTTGGGCTGTGGTGGCGGAGGCACAGAGAAGCGGCGGCTCCAGACGCGCGCACTGGAAGGTGCGCAGAGGACGGACTTTTGCCTGTGCCACTGGGTGGCCCTGCTGGGAAGGAGACAGGGACGCCAGACTGTGCTGAGACCCAGTTCCGACTACACTGAAGCCCAGTTCCAGGCGAGAATCTGGGAGTCCAGATTCATTAGGGGAGGGACTGGACTGTTTGGCAGTGGGCGAAACTCCAGGGCACGTTTCTCTCCGGGGTGTTTGCGGGGAATACAGAGGGACACAGACACAGGAGCCTCATAGGGCGGGGCTGACAGGAAGCCAAGGTTGTAGGCTCCACCCTGTAGCTCCGCCCCAGCCAAGCTGAGCAGAAGCTTTTTCCTGCTGAGTGCCTCAGGTAGTGGCTGACCCACACTACATTGGAGACCCAGAAACGAGGGCATCTAGTGGTTGGTGTGAGATGACACCAGATTTCAATCACTTGCATAAGGGAGGCATTCTAGAGGCAGACTCAGTGAGCGCCAAGGCATTGCTGCATCAAGACCCGGCCCACAAACATGTCTCCTGCACAGCAACTCTTCCTATATAGACAAAGAGGGTCCTCACGGCCAATTGGCCTGGAGGACAATTCCTCCCAGTGACACCAACAACAATCAAGACTTAACTGTACAAAGGAGGACCAAGATGGAGACATAGGGCGGCAGCCTGATCGTTGCCTACCACAACAATATTGAGACTACGACAGGAGAGCAGAGCAGACACCAGCCAGAAAGACCGGGGGGCTGGCTGAGCAGATGCTCTACAACTAGAATAAAAGAGAGGGGTACGCAGGATGATGCTGATGCCGGTGACCCAAAGTCCGCACTTTAAGAACTATGGCTCAGGCGACACAATGGTGGCCTGGAACATGCTCGGCGCAGTTCCCCCAGCGGTCTCCGGCTGAGGGGACGGCTCCACTCGCTGCCGAGCACGGACAGACGAGCCCCTAGGAGACATGGGGTGGGAGACTCCGTGTTTGCTGACCTCCGAGTCCTTCAAGAATCTCAATGCCCCGAAGTGGCCAGGTGCACACGCTCAGCGACTGGCCACCGTTGCAGACCCAAGGGCCGATGCAGCGACACCGGACCAGCCCACCGCCGTGCACCGGGCACACCGGAGCCTTGCCAAGCCCGCCGCCCAACGAGTTCTGCGGCAGCCGCCCTGGAGCTCTGAGAAAATGACCGAAGGAATTGCTGAGAGGGAATTGACCAACAGGAATTGGGATCAAGAAGACGAAACCCCGCTGAGACCCGAGTCCAGGCGAGCCTGCGATCCTCTGGGCTCAGATGTGGTCACACGCCTCTGGGCCTAGGTGAGGCCTCACGCCCCTGGGTTTGGGTGAGGCCACGCGCCCCTGGGTCCAGGTGAAGCTGGATTCCGGGTTCGGGTGAGGCCATGTGCCCCTGGGTCCGGGCGAATCTGAACCCTGGGTCCGGGTGAGGCCGTGGGCCCCTGGATCCGGGTAAGGCTGGGTCCCGAGTACGGGTGAGGCCGTGAGCCCCTGGATCCGGGTGAGACCACGCGACCAGGGGTCTGAGAGAGGTAACGCGCCCCTGGGTCCGGGTGGCTTCGTGCACCTAGGTCCAGGTGAGGCCACGTGCCCCTGGGTCTGAGAGAGGCCACGCACCCCTAGGTCCGGGCGAGACCATGTGTCCCTGGATCCGGGTGGGGCCTCGTGCACCTAGGCCCGGGTGGGGCCGCGTGCCCCTGGGTCTGGGGGAGGCCAGGCGTCCCTGGGTCCGGGTGAGACCGTGTGTCCCTGGATCCGGGTGAGACCTCGTGCACCTAGGCATGGGTGAGGTCACGTGCCCCGGGGTCTGAGAGGCCAAGCGTCCGTGGGTCCGGGTGAGACCATGTGTCCCTGGATCCGGGTGAGGCCGCGTGCACCTAGACCCGGGTGAGCCCAAGTGGCCCTGGGTCTGGGAGAGGCCAAGCGTCCATGGGTCCGGGTGCGACCATGTGTCCCTGGAGCCGGATGAGGCCTCGTGCACCTAGGCCCGGGTGAGGCCACGTGCCCCTGGGTCTGGGAGAGGCCAAGCGTCCCTGGGTCCGGGTGAGACCATGCGTCCCTGGATCCGGATGAGGCCTCGTGCACCTAGGCCCGGGTGAGCCCAAGTGGCCCTGGGTCTGGGAGATGCCAAGCGTCCCTGGATCCGGGTGAGACCATGTGTCCCTGGAGCCGGATGAGGCCTCGTGCACCTAGGCCCGGGTGAGGCCACGTGCCCCTGGGTCTGGGAGAGGCCAAGCGTCCCTGGGTCCGGGTGAGACCATGCGTCCCTGGATCCGGATGAGGCCTCGTGCACCTAGGCCCGGGTGAGCCCAAGTGGCCCTGGGTCTGGGAGATGCCAAGCGTCCCTGGATCCGGGTGAGACCATGTGTCCCAGGATCCGGGTGAGGCCTCGTGCACCTAGGCCCGGGTGAGCCCAAGTGGCCCTGGGTCTGGGAGAGGCCAAGCGTCCCTGGGTATGGGTGAGACCATGTGTCCCTGGATCCGGGTGAGGCCTCGTGCACCTAGGCCCGGGTGAGGCCACGTGCCCCTGGGTCTGGGAGAGGCCAAGCATCCCTGGGTCCGGGTGAGACCATGTGTCCCTGGATCTGGATGAGGCCTCGTGCACCTAGGCCCGGGTGAGCCCAAGTGGCCCTGGGTCTGGGAGAGGCCAAGCGTCCCTGGGTCCGGGTGAGACCATGCGTCCCTGGATCCGGGTGAGGCCTCGTGCACCTAGACCCGGGTGAGCCCAAGTGGCCCTGGGTCTGGGAGAGGCCAAGCGTCCCTGGGTCCGGGTGAGACCATGTGTCCCAGGTTCCGGGTGAGGCCTCGGGCACCTAGGCCCGGGTGAGCCCAAGTGGCCCTGGGTCTGGGAGAGGCCAAGCGTCCCTGGATCCGGGTGAGACCATGTGTCCCTGGATCCGGGTGAGGCCTCGTGCACCTAGGCCCGGGTGAGCCCAAGTGGCCCTGGGTCTGGGAGAGGCCAAGCATCCCTGGGTCCGGGTGAGACCATGTGTCCCTGGATCCGGGTGAGGCCTCGTGCACCTAGGCCCGGGTGAGGCCACGTGCCCCTGGGTCTGGGAGAGGCCAAGCGTCCCTGGGTCCGGGTGAGACCATGCGTCCCTGGATCCGGATGAGGCCTCGTGCACCTAGGCCCGGGTGAGCCCAAGTGGCCCTGAGTCTGGGAGAGGCCAAGCGTCCCTGGGTCCGGGTGAGACCATGTGTCCCTGGATCCGGGTGAGGCCTCGTACACCTAGGCCCGGGTGAGCCCAAGTGGCCCTGGGTCTGGGAGAGACCAAGCGTCCCTGGGTCCGGGTGCGACCATGTGTCCCTGGATCCGGATGAGGCCTCGTGCACCTAGGCCGGGTGAGGCCACGTGCCCCTGGGTCTGGGAGAGGCTAAGCGTCCCTGGGTCCGGGTGAGACCATGCGTCCCTGGATCCGGATGAGGCCTCGTGCAACTAAGCCCGGGTGAGGCCACGTGCCCCTGGGTCTGGGAGAGGCCAAGCGTCCCTGGGTACGGGTGAAGCCAGATCCTGGGTCCGGGTGAGGCCGTGCGCCCCTGGATCCATCCGGGTGAGGCTGGGTCCCAGGCCCGGGTGAGACTACGCGCCCCTTGGGTATGGGTGAGGCCACGTGCCCCTTAGTCCGGGTGACGCCGTGCCCCTGGGTTCGGCCGAGACCAAACCAGAGGGAGTCGGACCTCCATTACCACCATTTGTCCACCATTCAGAGCTGAGGGGTCAGTGCTGACATGTACACATAAGGAACTACTGGACATTGAAATTGGGTCTCAAAAGAACTGTTGGTCCAGGGGGAAGCTCGCTACAGATTGATTCATTTGCCTGTCAGCATAACTATTATTGCTCGTCTCACATTCAGTTCTTATTAGTATATATCTAGTGACATATGATCTCGCTCATCTAGGGGAAATGATGAACAACATAGACTGAGGAACAAGAACAGAACCAGAAGCAAGGAGGCATCGATCGGACTATCGGGCCTCAGAGGGAGGATAGGGGAGGGTAGAGGGAGGGTGGGGGGAGGGGGAGAGTTCAACCAAAGGACCTGTATGCATGCATATAAGCATATCCAATGGTTAAGTTCAACAGGGGATTGGGGCATGCGTGGGGAGAGGGGTGGGATGGGAATGGGGGGATGAGGACAAATATGTGACACCTTAATCAATAAAGAAATTAAAAAAAAAAAAAGAGAATTCTCCAGAAGAAGAGATAAATGAAGCAGAGATAAGAAATTTACCTGAAACAGAGTTCAGAATAATGATCGTAAAGATGCTCAACAGCATGATGGAAGATATAGTAACTATGAAAAAAGAACAGTTGGAAATAAAGAATTATATAGCATAAATAAAGAACACATTGGAAGGAATACACAGTAGATTAGGGGAATCTGAGGATCAAATCTGAATTAGAAGACAGGATTGAAAAACTCACTCAATTATAGAACCAAAAAAAAAAAAAAAAAAAACAGGAGGAAAGATTAAGGGAGTTGTGGTCCAATGTGAAACATAACAATATTAGAATAGCAGGTGTTCCAGAAGAAGCATAAAGGGAGAGAGAACGTGTTTCAAGAAATAATTGCAGAAAACTTCCTTAATCTGGTAAAGGAAAAAGTCACATAAGTTCCGGAGGTACTGAGAACCCCACGAAAGAAGAGCCCAAACAGGTCCACAACCAGACACATCATAATTAAAATGCCAAAAATTAAAGACAAAGAGAGAATCTTAAAGGCAGCAAGAGGAAAGCAAACTGTTACCTACAAAAAAGTTCCCATAAGGCTGACACCTGCTTTATCATTAGAAACTATATAGGCCAGAAGGGCATAGCATGAAGTACTCAACATAATGGAAAGTAAAGATCTGAAACCAAGATTACCATGTACAGCAAAGCTATCATTCACAATACACGCTCAAATAAAGAGCTTCCCAGACCAAAAAAAAATAAATACTAAAGGAGTGCATCATCATCAAACCAGCATTACAAGAAATGCTGAAGGACTGCTATAATTAGAAGAAGAAACAGAGAGATAACTAGGCATACAGAATTAAAATGGCAATAAATAAGTACCTATCAATAATAACCCTAAATGTAAATGGATTAAATACTCCAATCAAAAGGCATAGGGTAGCTGAATGGATACAAATACATGACCCAACTATATGCTGTGTACAAGATAACCACCTCAGAACAAAAGACACACAGGATGAGAGTGAAGGGTTGGAAAAAATTTCCATGCAAATGGAAAAGAAAAAAAAAGCTGGAGTAGCAATACTCTTATCTGACAAAAGAGACTTTAAAATGAAGACCATCAAAAGAGACAACAAAGGTTACTACATAATACTAAAGGGATTGATCCAACAAGAGGATATAACCCTGGTAAACATATATGCACCCAAGAAAAGAACACCTAAACCAAAAATAAAAAATAAAAAATAAAATTCTGGAAGATTTTAACAGAAAAATCGGCAACAATACAGTCATAGTAGGGGACTTTAACACCCTGCTATCTTCACTGGATAGATCTTCCAGACAAAAACTTAACAAGGAAACAGTGACTCTAAAGGACACACTGGATCAGATGGATTTAATTTGCATTTATAGAACATTTCACCCCAAAGCAGCAGAATATACATTCTTCTCAAGTGCACATAGGGCATTCACAAAGATAGACCACATATTAGGATACCAAACAAGTCTCTAAAAGTTCAAGAAGATTGAAATCATATCCAGCATCTTCTCAGATCACAATGGAATGAAATTTAAATAAACTCCATTAAAAACATTCAAACTCATGGACCCTAAATATCATTTTATTAAACAATGAATGGGTTACCAATGAGATCAAGAAAGAAAACAACTTCCTGGGAACAAATGAAAATGAACACACAACTATGCAAAATCTCTGGGACAGCAAAATCAGTCCCAAGAGGGAAGTGCATAGCACTATAGACATGCCTCAAAAAATAAGAAAAATCAGCAACATACTATTTAACCCTACAACTTAAAGAACTAGAATAATAACCACAACAAAAGCCCAGAGTAAATAGAAGGAAGGAAATAATAACCATTAGAGCACAAATAAATAACATTGAGACTGGAAAAAAAAAAAAAACCCAATACAAAATATCAATGTAACAAAGAGCTGGTTCTTTCAAAGGTAAAACAAAATTGGTAAACCAGGAACTGTATCAGTGAAGAAATTGCTTCGGCATATGTCTGAAATTTTGATGCCTGTGGATTCCCCTAGTATTTTTATGGTTTCCCATCTTATGTTTAAGTTCTTTATCCATTTTGAGTTTTTTTGTTTTTTTGTTTGTTTGTTTTTGTGTGTGTATGGTGTAAGCTGGTGTTCTAGTTTCATTTTTTTGCATGCATCTATCCAATTTTCCCAACATTATTTATTGAAGCGACTGTCTTGACTCCATTGTATGTTCTTGCCTCCATTACGAAATATTAATTGAGCATAGTGGTTTGGGTCGATTTCTGGGTTCTCTATTATATTCCATTGGTCTATATGTCTGTTCGTCTGCCAGTATCAGGCAGTTTTATGAACAGTGACTTTGTAATACAGCTTGATATCTGGTATTGAGATCCCACCTACTTCGTTCTTCTTTCTCAAGATAGCTGCAGCTATTCGGGGTCTTTTTTTTTTAATACAGATGAATTTTTGGAGAGTTCATTCTAGGTCTGTGAAATATGCCATAGGTATTTTAATGGGGAGTGCATGGAATCTATAGATTGCTTTGGGTAATATGGACATTTTAATGATGTTGATTCTACCAATCCATGAACACGGTATGTTCTTCCATCTGTTTATGTCTTCCGCTATCTCTTTTTTCAGTGTCCTGTAGTTTTCCGTGTACTAGGGCAATGGAAACTAAAGAAAAAATAAACAAATGGGACTACATCAAAATAAAAAGCTTCTTCACAGCAAAAGAAACCATCGACAAAACAACAGGAAAGCCCACTGCATGGGAGAAGAACGTATTTGCCAATGTTATCACCAATAAGGGTTTAATCTCCAACATTTACAGGGAATTCATACAACATAACAAAAGGAAGATAAACACCAAATTAAAAAAAATGGGCAATGGACCTAAATATACATTTTTTGAAAGAAGACATAAGGAAGGCCAAGAGACATATGAAAACATGCTCAAAGTCATGAGTCATCCGAGAGATGCAAATCAGAATGACAATGTGATACCATCTCACACCTGTCAGAATAGCTATCATAAACAAATCAACAAACGACAAGTGCTGGCGAGGATACGCATAAAAAGGAACCCTCGTACACTGCTGGTGGGAATGCAGACTGGTGCAGCCACTGTGGAGAACAGTATGGAGTTTCCTCAAAAAACTAAAAATGGAACTCCCATTTGACCCTGCAATCCCACTTCTAGGAATATACCCCCAAGAAGCTAGAAACACCAATCAGAAAGGATATATGCACCCCTATGTTCATAGCAGCACAATTCACCATAGCTAAGATTTGGAAACAGCCTAAGTGCCCATCAGCAGATGAGTGGATTCAAAAACTGTGGTGCACACAATGGAATACTATGCTTCAGTAAAAAAGAAGGAATTCTTACCATTTGCAACAGCATGGATTGAACTGGAGAGCATTATGCTAAGCAAAATAAGCTAGTCAGAGAAAGATAAATATCACATGATCTCACTCATTTATGAAATATAATGAAACACAAACTGATGAACAAAAATAGATCAGAAATAGGAAAACATTGATCAGACCGTCAAACCTCAGAGGGAAGGTAGGGGAGGGTGGGAGTAAGGGGGAGAGATTAACCAAAGGACTTGTATGCATGCATATAAGCCTATCTAATGGACACAGACAACAGCGAGGTGAAGGAATGAGTGTGTCGGGGGGTTGGGAGGTAATTGGGGGATGAGGACACATATGTAATACCTTAATCAATAAAGAAAATTTTTAAAAATTTGTAAGTTAATTTTTACAATATCCTGTTATACATAATTATTAATAATTAACTACAACATTTTCTAATGACTGATTACTATAATCATATTTCATTCATTTTCCTTACACTCCTTATGTGCAGGTGCACCATTTCTCTCCACTAATACTGTCAGCGAATATTTTAGCACCTGATTGCCACATCATTAGTCTTGGACTTGTTTGGTGTGCACAACAGGAAATATTTCACTTTTGGAAAACAAAAAAAATAGGTTTATTTGCATTACGTTAATTTGTGCAGTTATTCAGTATCTGGCAAGTTAATGTTTAAGAAAAAATATTATTTTTATTAAAATGTTCTGTTATATTATGTTAATGATTACTCACTTATTTCAGCCCTTTTTATTCAGTATGTCTCTATTGAAATAAATCTACATTTCTATGAAAATTGAAGTTTTTTTTTTATGGCCCACATAAAGTTATACCTTGTTTATTTGGACCGTGTTAGCCTTTGAGTTTGACATGCTTGTTGTACATAGAAAACCCTAAAGAATCCACAAAAAAACCTGCTAGATTTAATAAATGAATTTGGCAATGTAGCAGGATATAAAATCAACACATAAAAATCGATGGCTTTTGTTTTTATATACCAATAATGAATTCTCAGAAAGAAAAACTAAACAATGCTATTTGCCATTGCAACAAAAAAAAAATTTAAGATACTTGGGAATAAACTCATCCAGGTGGTAAATCTTGCACTTGGAAAACTACAGGACGTTGTAAAAAGAGATAGAAGAAGATATTAACAAGTGAAGGAATTTACCATGTTCATGGATTGGTAGAATCCACATCATTAAAATGACTATACTACTCAAGGTAATCTACAGATTCAATAAAATCCCTATTAATATACCAGCAGCATATTTCACAAAGCTAGAACAAATACTCCAAAAAATTATATGGAATAAAAAAAGACCCTGAATAGCTGCAGCAATCTTGAGGAAGAAAAACTAAGTTGGGGGATCACAATACCAGATTTCAAGTTATACTACGAAGCTACTATAATCAAAACAGCCTGGCACTGGCATAAGAACAGGCATAGATATCAAGGAAACAGAATAGAGATAGCAGAAATCAACTTAAGTGATTATGCTCAATTTATATTTGACAAAGGAGGCAAGAGCATACAATGGAGTCAAGAGTGCCTCTTCAATTAATGGTGGGAGGATAATTAGACATATACATGCAAAAAGTGAAACAAGACCACCAATTTACACCATACACAAGAAAAAAACTCAAAAAATTTTAAAATATATTTTATTGATTTTTTACAGAGAGGAAGGGAGAGGGATAGAGAGTTAGAAACATCAATGAGAGAGAAACATGGATCAGCTGCCTCCTGCACACTCCTTACTGGGTATGTGCCTGCAACCAAGGTACATGCCATTGACTGGAATCAAAACTGGGACCCTTGAGTCCGCAGGCCGACACTCTAGCCACTGAGCCAAACCGGTTAGGGCAATAAACTCAAAATTGATAAAGACTTAAATGTAAGTTGTGAAATCATAAAAATCCTATAAGAAAACATAGGCAACCAAAATTCAGACATCTCATGTAGCAATAAGTTTACAGATACATCTCCTAAGACAAAGGAAACAAAGGAGAAAATAAACAAATGGGACTACATAAAAATAAAAAGCCCCTGCACAGCAAAAGAAACCATCAACAAAATGAAAAGAGAGCTCACTGTATAGGAGAACATATTTCCCAATGATACATCTGATAAAGGGTTAATATCCAAAATATACAAGGAACTCATACAACTTAACAAAAGGAAGACAAACAATCCAATTAAAAATATGAGCAAAGGACCTAAATAGACACTTCTCCAAAAATGATATACAGATGACCAAGAGACATATGAAAATATGCTGAAAGTCACTAATCCACGGAGAGATGCAAATCAAAATGACAATGATGTATCACCTCACACCTGTGAGAGTAGCTGTCATCAACAAATCAATAAATGACAAGTGCTGGCAAAAATGTGGTGAAAAGGGAGCCCGAGTACAGTGCTGGTGGGAATGTAGACTGGTGCAGCTATTATGGAAAACAGTATGGCGTTTCCTCAGAAAATTAAAAATGGATCTGCCAATTGACCCAGTGATCCCACTTCTAGGAATTTATCCTAAGAAACCTGAAGCACCTAACTGGTTTGATTCAGTGGATAGAGCATCAGCCTGCAGACTGAAAGGTCCCAAGTTCTATTTCGGTCAAGGGCGTGTACCTTGGTTGCAGGTACATCCCCAGTAGGAGGTGTTCAGGAGCAGCTGATAGATGTTTCTCTCTCATTGATGTTTTTAACTCTCTATCCCTCTCCCTTCCTCTCTGTAAAAATCAATAAAATGTATATTTTTTTAAAAAAGAAACTCGAAGCACCAATCAGAAAGAATGTATGCACCCCTATGTTCATAGCAGCACAATTTACAGTAGCTAAGATCTGAAACAGCCCAAGTGCCCATCAGTAGATGAGTGGATAAAAAAAGCTTTGGTACATTTATATCATGGAATGCTATGCAGCAGTGAAAAAGAAGAATCTCTTACCCTTTGAGACAGCATGAAGGGACCTAGAGAGTATCATGCTAAGTGAAATAAGTCAGTCAGAGAAAGACAAGTATCACATGATCACACTCATATGTGGAATCTAAGTAACAAAATAAACTAATGAATGGAGTGGATCCAGAGACATGGAAGCAAGGAACAGAGTGTGGAATCTCAGAGGGAATGCAGGGGAAGGTTGGTGGGTAGAGGTAATCAACCAAAGAACTTGAATGCATATATGCATAACCCATGGACACAGAGAATAGGGTGCTGAAGGTCTGGGGAGGGGGGTTCCAGCTCAATCTCCAGTAGGGGGTGTGTAGCATCCTATTGATGATTCTCTCTTATCACTGATGTTTCTATCTCTCCCTCTCCCTTCCTGTCCCTTAATTCAATAAAACAAAAAACAAAACAAACAAACAAACAAAACCATATCTGGTTGAGGGGAAATGTTTAAGAACATGTTGGCAGGTGAGAAAATAAGGTAAACAATTTTAATAAATAAAATAAATAAAGTAAAATTTATAGAATTTTGAAAGATGTAATGTTTAAAAGGTAAATTAGTTGTCTCTACTTGAATGTTCTAATATGAATGGATATTATGTTTATTTTGGAAACATCTCCCTCTCTACCCAGTATGGCAGAATAAAATCCTGTTGAAAAAATTTTAATGGAATCTGGAGATAGAAATATAGGAATCGATAGAAATAAGGATTTTTATTGAAATGATTTTGTTTCTTTTACCTGATTGGAGACCATTACCCCTACCAAGGATTGTAAAACAGAAGACATGTAAATCTCCTCTTCTAAGAAAGGAAGAATCTTTAAGGCAGCAAGAGTAAAGCAATTTATTATCTACAAAGGAGCTCCCATAAAGTTGTCAGCTGAATTCTCATCAGAAACTCGACAGGCCAGAAGGAAATGGCATGAAGTAATCAAGGTAATGAAATGCAATAATTTGAAACCAAGACTATTATATCCAGCAAGGTTATCATTCAAAATAGATGGTGAAATAAAGAGCTTACCAGACCAAAAAAAAAAAAATGGCTAAAGGAGTTTATCACCACCAAGTCAGCATTGCAAGAAATGCTAAAAGGACTTCTGTAATTATAAGAATAGCAAGAGAAACATAGGCATCAAGAATTAAAATGGCAATAAAAAAGTACCTATCAATAATAACCTTAAATGTAAATGGATTAAAAGTTCCAATCACACAGGTTAGCTGAATGATTAAAAAAATATGACCCAAATAAATATTCTATCCACAAGAGATCCACCTTAGAACAAAAGACTCACACAGGATGAGAGTGAGGGATGGAAATGAGAAAAAATGCTGGGGTAGCAATATTCATATCTGACCAAATAAAATTCAAAATGAAGGCCATAACAAGAGACCATAAAGGTCACTAAATAATACTAAAAGGATCAATCCAACAAGATGATATAACCCTGGTAAACATTTATGCACCCAATATTGGAGCAACTAAATACATAAACACTTCTAGAGGACTTTAAGGGAGAGATCAACAGTAATACAGCCATTGCAGAATATAGTTTCTTCTCAAGTACATGTGGGTCATTCTCAGAGATAGACCACATGTTAGGACAAAAAACAAGTCTCTACAAGTTCAAGAAGATTGAAATCATATCAAGCATCTTCTCAGATAACAATTGAATGAAATTAGAAATCAACTACAGTAAAAAGACTCAAAAACTTTGAAACACATGGAGGAGAAAAGCATGCTATTAAACACTGAATAAGGGAGATCAACCAAAGGACTTGTGTGCAGGCATATGAGCCTAAACGGCGGTTAAGGACAACAGAGGGGTGGGGGCATGTGTGGGAAGGGGGGTGGGATGGGAATGGGGGGACGAGGACTAATATGTGATACCTTAATCAATAAAGAAATTAAAAAAAAAAGAAAAGAAAAAACGTTCTGGAAACAAATGAAAATTAAAAAAACAACCACTGAGAATCTCTGGGACACATGGAATGCAGTCCTGAGAGGGAAGTTCAGACAACTACAGGCCTATCTTAAAAAGCAAGAAAAATTAATAATAAACAATTTAACCCAATAACTTAAAGAATTAGAAAGAGAACAACAATAAAAGCCCTGAGTCAGTAGAAGGAAGGAAATAATAAAGATTAGAGCAGAAGTAAATGACATAGAGATTTAAAATATTACAAAAAAATCAATGAAACTGAGAGTTGGTTCTTTGAAAAGATAAACAATATAGATGAACCTTTAGCCAGACTCCTCAAAAAGCAAAAAGAGAGGAACCAAATATATAAAATAAGAGATGAAAGTGGAGAAGTAACAACTGACAATACAGAAATACAATGGATTGCAAGAAAATACTATGAACAACTACATGCCAACAAGCTGGAGAATGTGGATGAAATTTACAAATTCCTATAAAAATACAATCTTCCAAAACTGAATCAGTAAGAATCAGAAAAGCTGAATAGGCTAATAACAACTGATGGCATTGAAGCAGAAAAACAAAACAAAACAAACAAACAACAACAACAACAAAAACTCCCAGCAGACAAAAGCCCTGGTTTAGATGACTTCACAGCAGAGTTGTACCAAACATTAAAATAACTAATAACTATACTCCTCAAACTATTTCAGGAAATCCAAGAAGCAGGAACAATTCCAAGCTCTTTTTATGAATCCAGCATAATCCTAATTCCAAAACCAGATAAAGACACTATAAGGAAAGAGAATTATAGGGCAATATCTCTGAAGAACATAGATACTAAAATCCTCAACAAAATATTAGCAAACCAGATCCAGCAATATATTAAAAAGATCATATGCCATGACCAAATGGGATTTATCCCAGGGATGCAAGGCTGGTATAGTATTCACAAATAAATATATCACATAAACAAATTGAAAGACAAAAATCACATGATCATATCAATAGACTCAGAGAAAGCATTCACCCATTTTTGATAAAAACACCCATTTTTGATAAAAACTCTCTGCAAAGTGGGTCTAGAAGGATATTATCTCAACATAATAAAGGCCTACAGCAAACATTATACTCAAGGGGAAAGAACTGAAACCACTTCCTATAAGAAAAGGAACAAGACAAGGATGTCCACTTTCACCACTCTTATTCAACATAAAACTGGAAGTGCTAGCCACAGTGATCAGACAAGAAGAAATAAAAGGCATCCAAATTGGAAAGGAGGAAGTAAAACTCTCATTATTTTCAGATGATGTGATACTGTACATAGAAAACCCTAAAGACTCCACCAAAAAACTACTCGATTTAATAAATGGATCTGGCAATGTAACAGAATACAAAATTAACACCAGAAATATATGGCATTTTTATACACTAATAATGAACTCTCAGAAAGAGAAACTAAAAAAAAATCCTGTTTACCATTGCAACAAAAAAATTAAGATAGTTAGGAATGAACTCAACCAAGGGGTAAATGTCTTGTACTTGGAAAACTACAGATAGAGTCAGATAGAAACAAGTGGAAGAATATACCATGTTCATGGATTGGTAGAATTAACTCCATTAACATGTCCACACTTCCCAAAGCAATCTATACATTCAATGCAATTCCTATTAAAATACCAACAGTATATTTCACAGATCTAGAAAAAATAACTCCAAAAGTGTATATGGAATAAAAAAGACCCCAAATAGTCACAGCAATTTTGATAAAAAAGAACAAAGCTGGAGGGATCACAATATCAGATATCAAGTTATAATACAAAGCCACCATAATCAAAACTGGCTTGTGTTGGCACAAGAACAGGCATATAGAAGAATGGAACAGAACAGAAACCCCAGAAATTGACCCTAGCCATTATGCTCAACTTATATGTGACAAAGGAAGAAAGATCAGTGGGAATAAATGGGGATATCTGTAATATTTTCAACAATAAAGATAATTTTTTTTAAAATCTGTGGTTCATTTATACCATGAATTCTATACAGTGTAAAAAAGAAAGATTTTGTACCTTTTGAGACAGCATGCAGGGTCTTGGAGAGTATTATGCTAAGCAAAATAACACATTTAGAGAAAGACAAAGTATTATATGATTTCACCCACATGTGGATCTAATGAACATAATAAACTGATGAACAAAATAGATCTAGAGACATAGAAGCATGGAACAGACTGATGAATCTCAGAGGGAGGGTGTGGATAGGTGAGTGGAAAGAGATCAACCAAAGAACTTGTGTACATATGAACACAGAAACTAGTATGGTGAAGGCCTGTGCTGGTGCCAGAGTGGGCTAGAATTGGTCAATGGGGTAAAAAATGGATATATGTAATACTTTCAACAATAAGGGATTTAAATACATTTAAAAAGACTATTGTCTTTGTGTTTAGTTTTCAAAAGTTTGATTATGATGAGTCTTGATTTGAATTTCTTTAGGTTTATCTGTGTGTGGTTCATTCAGCCTCTTGAGTCTTTTGCTAAATTTGAAGGTTTTTGAGTCCTCTCCTGTTTCTCCTGTCCTTTCAAAACTCTATTAATGTGAATATTATATCTTTTCTTATAATTTCTTAAGTCTCTGCTCTCATGTTTATTGTGTTTCTCAGTTGTTTTCCTCTCTGTTATTCAGATTGGTTAATTTCCCATTGTTCCACTTAGTTTACTGTTAACTTCCCTTCATCCCTTACAATCCACTATTGAGCAAATCCATTTAGCTTTCTTTTTCAGGTATCATATTTTTCAATTAAAAAAAATTCCACTTGGTTCTTTGTATATCTTATATTTGTTTGGTGAAATTTTCTGTTCTTTCATTTGTTTCTAGCATGTTTGTAATGATTTGTGAAAGCACTTGTATGATGGCTCTTTTAAAATCTTTGTCAGACAATTTGTCATCTCTGTCACCTAATAACATGGTGTTGGTGTCTTTGTCTTTTCTCATTCAAGTGAGAGTTTCCTGGTTCTTGATATGACTGATTTTTTTAAATTTACACCCTGAAATTTTGAGTATTATATTATGAGACCCATATCTTATTCAAAACTTTTATTTTAGCTGGCTTTTGCTTATACCATTCCCTCAGAGGAAGAAATAATGCTGACTCATTACTACTGAATGAAATGCTGACTCATTTGTGAATAGAAATCCAGGTTCCCCTTTAGACCTCTATTTGCATATGAGGTGGGGATAAATCCTTATTACTTCCCACAGAGATAGGAGTTCTGTCTTTCTACCATGCATCTGCTAATAATGCTCCAGCTGTGAGCAGAGTGCTTCATTACTGCTCCATAGGTAGCCCCAATTGATACTGAGGAGTAACCAGGGTGGCTCGATCTTTCTTGGAAAGTAGTGAAGTCCTGACTCTCCACTAGGCTAACTCTTATATCACCCAAGTTTGGAGGAAAGAGGTGCCTGGTCAATGCTGAATGAGGTTAGAAGTCCAGGCTCCTACGTGGTCTCTGCTGACACTAGGAGGGGGAAGTCTTTTTACAGCTAGGCAAGGATGAAAGTACAAGAATGCCCCACTTGACCTTCTCTGACATCACCCTAAAGTGTGGTGGCTAGGGAGCCTTTCTACAGCCTGGTAAGGGTATAATTCTAGACTTTCCACTTGGCATTTGCTGACATGCATAGGGTGGTAGAGGCACTATGTGTTCTGTGATTTTTGGTTGGAGAATAGCAATTACATTAATAAATGGTTTCTGTCTTAATGAGTTGCCTCTTTCTTGGCCCTTTGTCTAGAAAAAAGATGATTTTGTTGGGCTTTTTTTCTTTTATTTGCTCCCAGTGATATTTCTGGTTTTTCAGCATATTCTGCTCCAAGTATAGGATATTTGAAGTTAAAAGAAACCTAGAGAACTTAACAACTTGCCATTTCTTGGGTCCTAAAATCTCTAGCCACTCTGCTTTCTTTTTTCCACTCTGCAGTCCTCTTACATGTACTCATAATATCCAGGGTAAGTCTTTTAATACTACTTCCAAAAAAGAAGACTTTTAGCTTATTTTATATGTTATTAGGTGCTATTAAAACACAAACAAGAGTAACTAACATGTTTGCACGTGTGTATATAGAAAGAGAGTGAGTGTTATATCTGGGTGTTTTCTGAGGCACCCCAAAATTTTCAGACCCTACACTGGCAGTGCGTATTTCTTTATTTTAAATTTGGAACTTATTTCTCATTGTAGCTCTATATGCCATACTTAAATAAATGCCACAGATTAGAAGAAATGGCATAAAACTGTATTCCCCCTGGAAAAATGAATGAAACATAGTAGCTGCATTTTGCATAGTATCTAAGGAGTAGCATTATTCTTTATAGAGGGTTTGGAGATGAGAATACTTTGTCTTACCTGACACTATAAGATAGCCTTTTGATTCTTATTATGGGGCATTTTAGGCAGAAATGTTCAGCTAGAATTTATACCAAAATATTTGGAAAGCCCTAATTTTGACTTTGCCAACAAATTTAGCACTAGAGTCAAAGCCTTAAATGAAGTCAAAGTAATGCAGTAACCCTCTCCTCTGAGTATATTGAGAAATTGATTTGTTTCTTAATTCAGCGTTATAGCTCTTGATGGAAAAGTATTTAGTGTTACACAGTTTTTACTGACTTGTTTTTCTGACTCCATCTTTGAAATCTAATCTTATTAACTATTTCTGACCTTGCTATATGTTTTGGAAATTATTACTCTGGGTTGTACCTTAATTATAATGAATCTGGCCATATCAAATGAGCAGGAAGACCCGGAGATTACTTGAGAGAAAATTAGGTTAGTTCTGGACTTGTAGGGGCTATGGAGCAATCTTGTTCCATTTACTTTCATTTCTCACATATCATAGATTAGCTTAAGGGTTTGACAAACAGAAGGTGAAATTTTGCATACAAGGAAATATAAACATTTTTATCTTTATGTGAGACACAAATTACTCTTTAGTTCTGAAAAACAAAATATATATTTCTCAACTAGGACAAATGTATAAATTTAACTCCAAGATGAAAGAATATTGGAACATAGAGCTGCCTTAGTGATTGAATCCAGGAAAGTGACCACCAGATCCTTTCTAGAGAAAAATACAACTATCACAAGGAAGAAATTGTGCTAGAATTCTTATGTTCAAAGAAACAGTTATAATTAATTAAAATGTAAAGTGTATTTAGATGTGAAGAAATTTGAGATAGTTTTTTGTTTGTTTTGGTCCAAACTGTTGAGACATTTGAAAACTATTCCTGAAACATATCTTATTCCCATATCATGAAATATATTTTTAAAATAGTTTTTTATTGATTTTTAGTGAGAGAGAGTAAGGAGAGAGAGAGAGAGAGAGAGAGAGAGAGAGAGAGAGAGAGACATTGATTGTTAAAGGAGTGAAATTTCAATCTGCTGCCTTCTGCACATCTCCTATCTGGGATTGAGCCTGCAACTCAGGCATGTTCCCTGAAAGGGAATCGAGCTGACAACCTTTTGGTGCATGGGACAACCTCCAACCAACTGAGCCACATTGGCCAGCGCATCAATAAAATTAGATGAGTTGTCCCCCCGCCCCCCCCCCCCACACACACATTTTTAGGGATCTGGAGTTCAGAAATATGAAGTCAAGTACATTTATGAGATATTATAAACAACTACTATATGAAAATTAACTTTTTAGCTTTGATTATCTTATAACACAAAACTTATATCAAGTTTTGCCTGGCCACAGTGGCTCAATGGTTTAACTTAGACCTATAAACCATGAGGTCATGGTTTGATTCCCAGTCAGGGCATATACCCAGGTTGCAGGTTTGAAACCCCAATCGTGCAGGAGGTAGCCAATCAATGATTCTCTCTCATCATTGATGTTTCTATCTCTCCTCCCTTCTTCTCTGAAATAATATATATATATATATATATATATATATATATATATATATATATATATATATAGATATATATATATATTTTAAATTATATCAAGTTTAAAATATGAACAAATACAGCGCAATATTATACTTTCTGTTACCTTTATTGAATCTTTTCATATATTTATTTTCCCCACTATTCATAAGGTTCTGTGTTATACATGCATATTTAAAAATGTCCAATATGCCCCTCAGGTCTCTGCATAGCACACTGAAATATTGACAGGCAACTATTAAATATTCATGGCTTTTCACAGAAAACCTCTATAAATAATTTAACAATATTCTCAATGGGGAAATGTGTCAATATATTCAACCTTATTTTAAAAATATGATTGACTAAAGTGTGGTAGGAGAGAAACTCAACTGAGGCTAGGTAATTTTTAATTTGACACAAAAAGGGCTATATCACAAGGGGATTAAGAATCCAGGAGTAATACCTGCTTCTCTGACTCCATCATTGCCCTATTATTTGTTTTCCACATCATAACCCAAATGACATTTCTAGAGTGAAAATCAGACTTTTGCTGATTAAAATTCTTCAGTGACATCCTAGCCCTTTAAAATCAAGACCAAACTTCTTAAAACACAAAATATGAGGCTTTTGATAATCTAACTCCTTCCTGTCACTTCTTTCCACCAGTGTCCTTCACCCCCCAGTCCCACCTTCAATCAATTGTTGTCAGGATAACTCACACTTTTCCTTCAGATCTCTTCTTAAAGATCACTTCCTCAAGGTCTTTGTCTCTGACCCCCTCAAACTAGATCAAATTCACCATTTACACTCTCTATTATGAGCCTGTACTTTTCTTTCAGAACTCTTGCTTATATTGCAATTTTTGATTGTATGTCATCCCATGATAAAGAGTATTCTGTGGGGATAGGAATTTTTTTCACTGAGTTAACCTAAATATGTAGCCTAATTATTGAAATTAATAGTTGCTCAATAAATATTTTGTAAGAGGGTTCCAAAATGGCGGCGCAGTAAGTGGAAGCTACACTGATAAACTCCCAGGACCAAACTGGAATTACCACTAAAATACAGAAAAACCATCATGAATAATCAACTAAATACTAGCTGGAGAGAATCGTGATAACCAAGGATGGAAAGTGGAGACTGCATAGAAATTGGTAGGAATTGTGGAGGTCCCAAAGGGCTGGCTGGGTTCCCACAGATAGCAGCTGAAGTTCTAGAGGGATGTCTCAGCTGTGGGGGGTTCCCACTGAGAACTCTGGGGACTAAACTCAAATCTTGTCTCCCCAGCCCAGAGCACCATAACTGAGAAAGATACCCACATAACATTTGGCTGTGAAAAGCATCAGGGTTGCTGTCTTCCAAGAAGAGAGTGTTGGAAATGCAGGAATCCTCTTAAAGAGTCAATGCATAAAATCTTGTGTGCAGCCACTTAACATGGCTTTTGAAGAGGGAGAGTAGAGTGAACTTGAATTTTGTGAGTAGACTCCAGGATTGGCAGTCCTGGGGTTAACC
Organism: Eptesicus fuscus; assembly: GCF_027574615.1. Taxonomy (NCBI): domain Eukaryota; kingdom Metazoa; phylum Chordata; class Mammalia; order Chiroptera; family Vespertilionidae; genus Eptesicus; species Eptesicus fuscus. The sequence goes on from NC_072473.1 coordinate 31,940,321, forward strand.
TCGGAAGGCATACACCCTGGATCCCTGTGCTGAGTCATGTTCTGATACTGTAGAGGACATCTTTCTCAGGTGAACCTTTATCATCTAGACTGCTTTTGCCCCAGCCAATTAGAAAACCCCTTGCCTCACCCTGTGGAGTTTCTGAGACCCATTAAGAGACTGAGAATAATAATAAGCCTGCAGGCAGAAACAATTGCCCCAACCTATTGGAAAATCTCTTGCCCTACACTGAGGTCCATAGTCAGAGGCTGTTCAAGACTGAATAACAATCAGATGGCAGGCAGAAGCTGGTCTCTGGAGACACTAAGTCTTTGACTGATTTAATTCTGGACCAGATGCTAGGAAAAGCAGACCCTGGTGCATATCTTGGTCCCAGCCACAGCAGAGGGAACCGCAAGCTGTGGATTGCTGATAGCTTCAAAAAGAGTACCCAGGGCCAGTCAGAAACAGTGTCTGACATTGTCCTGCACTAGAGATTGGGAGTTGTAGCAGACCTACCTAATACATAGACACAAACTCACACAGGCTGCCAAAATCAGAAGACAAAAAGACAAGCTCCAAATGAAAGAGCAAGATAATTCTCCAGAAAAAGAGCTAAATAAAATGGAGATAAAAATATATCAGACCTAGAGTTCAGAATAATGATGGCAAGGATGCTCAACAACATGAGAAAAAATATAGTAACTATGAAGAATGATATAGCACTAATAAAGAACACAGTGGAAGGAATTCACAGCAGATTAGGGGAAGTGGAGGATCAGATCAATGAATTAGAAGACAAAGTAGAAAAAAATAACTCAATTAGAGAACCAAAAACAAACAAACAAACAAAAAAAAACCAAAAGCCAATTAGAAAACAGGAGTATAGCTTAAGGGAGCTATGAGACAACATAAAACATAACAATATTCACATCATAGGAGTTCTAGAAGGGGAAGAAAGTGAACAAGAGGTAGAGAACATGTTTAAAGAAGTAATGGCAGAAAACTTCCTTAACCTAGAGAAGGAAAAAGTCACACACGATCAGGAGGCACAGAGAGTCCTAAGCAAGAAGAACACAAATAGCCCACACCCAGACACATCACAATTAAAATGCCTAAAATTAAAGGCAAAGAGAGAATCTTAAAGGCTGTAAGAGGGAAGCAATTTGTTAACTCTACAGGCCAGAAGGGAATGGCATGAAGTATTCAAGGAATGAAAAACAAGGATCTGAAATCAAGATTACCATATCCACCAAGGTTATCATTCAATATAGATGGTGTATTAAAAAGCTTCCCAGACCAGAAAAAAAAAGGATAAAAGATTGTATCATCACCAAACCAGCACTGCAAGAAATGATAAAGGGACTGCTGTAATGAGAAGAAATAGAGAGAAAAACATAGGTATAAAGAATTAAAATGGCAAATAAATAAGTACCTATCAATTATAACTTTATATGTAAATGGATTGAGGGCTCCAATCAAAAGACATAGGGTAGCTGAATGGATACAAAAACATGACCCAGATATATGCTGTGTAGAAGAGCTCCACCTCAGAACAAAAGACTCACACAGGAGGAGAGTGAAAAGCTGGACAATGTGGATTAAATGGACAAATTTCTAGAAAAAGACAATCTTCCAAAACTGAATCAGGAAGAATCAAAAAACCTGAATAGGGCAATAACAATTGATGATATTGAAGCAGTAAAAATAACAACAAAAAAACCACACAAACAAACAAACAAAACACCCTCCTAGCAAACAAAAGCCCTGGTCCAGGTGGCTTCACAGTAGAGTTTTACCAAATATTCAAAAAGAAACTAACACCTATAATCCTCAAACTATTAAAAAAAAATCAAAGAGGAAGGGACACTTCCAAGCTCTATTTTTGAGGCCAGCTTTATCCTAATTCCAAACCAGATAAAGACACTACAAAGAAGGGGAATTATAGGCTAATATCTCTGATGATAAAATCCTCAGCAAAATATTAGCGAATCAGATCCAGCAATATTTTAAAAGGATCATACACATGACCAAGTGGTATTTATTTCAGGAATGCAAGGCTGATACAATATTCACAAATCAATAAATGTGATAAATTACATAAACAAATTAAAGATAAAATTTACAGGGTCATATCAATAGACACAGCAAAAGCACTCCACAAAATCAAACACCCATGTTTGATAAAAACTCTCAGCAAAGTGGGAATAGAGAGATCATACATCAACATAATAAAGGCCATATATAACAAACCTATAGCCAGCATCATATTCAATGGACAAAACTAAAACCATTTCCCCCAAGAGCAGGAACAAGAGAGGGATATCCACTTTCACCTCCCTTATTCAACATAGTACTGGAAGTGCTGTCCACAGTGATCAGACAACAAGAAGAAATAAAAGGTATCCAAATTGGAAAAGAGGACCTAAAAAACTCTCATTATTCGCAGATACCATGATGTTTTACATAGAAAACCAAAATTTCTCCACCAAAAAACAACTAGATTTAATAAATGAGTTTTGCAAATGTAGCAGGTTAGTAAATTAATACTCAGAAATCTATGGCATTTTTATACACTAATAATGAACTCTCAGAATGAGAAACTAAATAAAAAAAGCCATTTACCACTTCAACAACAACATCAACAAAATGATACTTAGGCATAAACTTAACCAAAGTGAAAGCCCTGTACTCAGAAAATTATAGGAATGAGATAGAGTAATATATAAATAAGTGGAAGGATATACCATGTTCATGGATTGGTAGAATTAACACCATTAAATTGTCCATACTATCTAAAGCAATCTACAGATTTAATGCAATTCCTATTAAAACACTAATGGCATATTTCACAGATCTAGAACTAATACTCCAAAAATTTATATCAAAACAATAAAGACCCTAAATAGCTGCAGCAATCTTGAGAAAGAACAAAGTTGGAGGGATCACAATATCTGATATCAAGTTATACTACAAAGCCACTGTAAACAGCCCAGTACTGGCACAAGAACAGGCATATAGATGAACGGAACAGAACAGAGACCCCAGAAATCGACTCAAGCGATTATGCTCAATTAATATTTGACAAAGGAGGCAAGAAGATACAATGTAGTCAGAACAGTCTCTTCAATAAATGGTATAGGGAAAATGGCACAGATATATGCAAAAGAATGAAACTAGACCACCAACATACATAATACACAAGAATAAATTCAAACTGGATAAAACACTTAAATATAAGTCATGAAATCATAAAAATCCTAGATGAAGCCATAGGCTGCAGAATCTCAGAAATCTCTCATAGTAATATGTTTGTGGATACATCTCCTGGGTCAAAGTAAACTAAAGAAAAAATAAACAAATGGGACTACATCAAAATAAAAAGCTTCTGCACAGAAAAAGAAACCATTACCAAAATGAAAAGGTAGCCCACTGTATGTGGGAACATTTTTGGCAATGACACATCTGATTAAGGGTTAATATCCAAAATACATAAGGAACTCATACAACTTAACAAAAGGAAGACAAACAATCCAATTAAAAATTTGGCAGAGGACCTAAATAGATATTTCTCTCAAAGGGATATACAGATGGCCAAGAAACATGAAAAAATGCTCAAAGTCACTGATCATCAGAGAGATACAAATTAAAATGACAGTGAGGTTTCACCTCACACCTGTCAAAATGGCTACCACCAACAAGTCAACAAATGACAAATGCTGGTGAGGATGTTGAGAAAAGGGAATCCTAGTACACTGCTGGTGGAAATGTAGACTGGTGCAGCCATTTTGTAAAAACAGTATGGAGTTTCCTCAAAATATCAAATATGGAATTGCCATTTGACCCAGTTACCCCACTTATAGGAATATTTCCTAAACACAAAACACCAATCAGAAAGAATGTACCTCCCCCACATGTTCAAAGCAGCACAATTTACAATAGCTAAGATCTGGAAACAGCCCAAGTACCCTTCAGTGGATGAGTGGATAAAAAAGCTGTGGTACATTTACACCATGGAATACTATGCAGCAGTAAAAATAAGGATCTCTTCCACTTTGAGACATCATGGAGAGACCTGCAGAGTATTATGTTAAGTGAAATAAGCCAGTCAGAGAAAGACAAATATCACATGATCTCAGTCATATGTGGAATCTAGTGAACGAAATAAACTCATGAACAAAATAGATCGAGACATAGAAGCATGGAACAGACAAATGAATCTCAGAGGGAAGGCAGGGGTGGTGGGTGGGTGGGGAGAGTTTAACCAAAGAACTTATATGCATATATGCATAACTCATGGACACAGACAATAATGTGGTGAAGGCCTGGTGGGGGGCGGTTCAAGGTGGAGTGGGTCAATGGGGAAAAAAAGGGAGATATCTGTAATATTTTTCAACAATAATGATAAATTAAAAAAATAAAATGGGCAAAGGATGAATGGGTAGTTTCCCTAAGAAGACATACAAACAACCAAAAGGTATTTGAGAAGCTGCTCAATATCAGTTAATCATCAGTGAAATGCAAATCAAAGCCACAATTAGCTATCATCTCACATCTGTTAGAATGGCTGTTATCAAATTGTCAAAAGATTACAAGTGTTGGTGAGGATGTGAAAAACAAAACAAAACAAAAAAAACCACCCAAACCTTTATATACTTTTGGTGACAATATAAATTGTTCCAGCCATTATATAAAACAGTATGGAGGTTCATCATTAAACTAGAAATAGAACTAACATACGATCCTTCAATCCCAATTCTGAATATTTATACAAAGGAATTGAAATCAGAATCTTGAAGAGATATCTGCACTTTCATATTCATTGCAACATTATTCAAAATAGGCAAGGAATGAAAACAAACTAAATTTCCATTGATAGATGAAAGGATAAATAACATGTGTTATATGCCTAGATTTGAATATTTTCAGCCTTACAAAAGAAAATTCTGCCCATCCAGTGTGGCTCAGTGATTAAGCATCAACTATGAACCAGGAGGTCAAGGTTTGATTCCTGGTCAGGGCACATGCCCGGATTGTAGGCTCAACCCCTAGGGGGTTGTGTGTGCAGGAGGCAGCCAATCAATGATTTTATCTCATCATTGATGTTTCTATTTCTCTCTCCCTCACCTTTCCTCTCTGAAATCAATAAAAATATACTTAAAAAATAAAATTATGCCATTTGTAACAACGAGGATGCCACTGGGGGACACAATGCCAAGTGACAAGTCAGATGGAGGAAGGCAAATACTGTATGATCTCACTTATACGTGGCATATTCACCAATGATACATCTGATAAGGGTTAGTATTCAAAATTTATAAAGAACTTTTACAACTCAACATCAAAAATAAAATAATCCAATTAAAAATGGGCAAAGGACCTGAATAAATACTTCTCCAAAGAGGACATACAGATGGCCAATAGACATATGAAAATATACTCAATGTCACTAATCGTCAGAGAAGTGCAAATTAAAATCACGATATCACCTCACACCTGTCAGAATGGCTACCATCACTAAATCAACATACAAGTGTTGATGAGGATGTGGAGAAAAGGAAAGGTTCATCCACTGTTGGTGAGAATGCAGATTGGTGCAACCACGGTGGAAAAACGAGTATGGATTTCCTAAAAAAACTGAAAATGGAACTGCATTATGACCCAGTGATTTCACTTCTGGGAGTAGATCCAAAGAAACCTGAAATACAGATTCAAAAAAATATATGCACCCCTATTTTTATTGCCACACTATTTTCATTAGGCAAGATTTGGAAGCACCCCAAGTGCCTATCTGTAGATTAGTGGATAAAAAAAGTTGTGGTACATTTACACAAAGGAATACTACTTGACCATAAAAATATAAAGAAAACTTACCTTTTGCAACAGCATGGATGGACCTGGACCCTATTATGCTAAGTGAAATAAGCCATATATCAGATAAAGAAAAAAGTCATATGATTTCGCTTACATGTGGAATCTAACAAACAAAAAAACAAAACAAACAAAGTAGAAACAAACTCATACATAAAGAACAGACAGCTGTCGGAGAGGAGGGATTTGGAGGGCTGTGTGAAAGATGTAAAGGAATTAAGCAACAACAACCAAAAAACACCACCAACAACAAAATAAACCCTGAAACTCGCTGACACAGATAACACTATTGTGATTACCAGAGGGAAAAGGATGTGGGGGCAGATGAAAGAGAGTAAAGGGGGTATAAATGGTGATGGAAGAAGACTTCACTTTGGGTGGTGAACACATAATACAAAATACAGATGATATTATAGAATTGTATACCTGAAACCTCTGTAACTTCATTAACCAATGCCATAATGTCACCCCAATAAGTTTATAAAAAATAAATATTCAAACTCACAGAAGTAGAGAGTAGAATGGTTATTGCCAGAGGTTGGGAGGAGTGAGAAATGGAAAAGTGATGGTCAAAGGGTACAAAGTTTAAATTATGCAAGAAAATAATTTCTGGAGATCTACTATATAACATAGTGCCTGTAGGTAATAATAGTGCATTGTATACTTAAGATTTTTTATAAAGGTAGATCTTACCTAATAAGTGTTCTTAATACACACAAATGTACACACAAATGTACACACAAATGATAATAAAGTAGACAGGAGTATACTCATAGAGGTGATGGGTAATCTACGGTCTTGGTGGTGATGATTTCACAAGTGTAAACTTATCTCCAAGTCATCAAGTGTATACTTGAAATATGTACAGCTTTTGACATGTAAACCATAATAATATTGATTTAAAACAACACAAAAATACAATAGGAGAAATTAGGTGTGATTTATATGAGAACTCTGAATTGTTTCCATAATTTTTCTGTAAATCTTAAACTATTCAAAAATAGAAAGATTATTTCAAAAATAGAAAAAAATGTAAGAATTACTATAGAAATATTATTTGTTATCACAGAGTGAGCATAAATTTTTTTAAGTTTAAAATATGCTGTGGGCTTTTCTATAGGGTGGGGCAAAAACAGGTTTACAGTTGTGAGTATGCAAAACACAGAGCTTATTCTTATATTATTATTTGTTAATTATTGCATTATTTTTCCATGCAAACAACTGTAAGCCTACTTTTGCCTCACCCTGTATAATCTAAATTAAAATAGTAAACTGTACTGTAATTCTACACAAACAATAAACAATGCAGGGGCCTCTAAAATAAGAAAATTATTAAAATTGCCTATTAATTTTATTTCTTTGGATTTTTCACAATACTGCACTTAGCACAGTGCACTACTCATAGATTTATAAACTGTTAGAATGGAAGGAATTCTGGAGAATATCCTCATTTTTCATAGCAGCCACTTAATAAGTACCTGTTGATGATTTTTGTCATATAAGGGAAAGATCATCAAAAAACTATTAAAGAACAATGGAGAAGCATTAGAAAAATAATTAGTATTCCCACTCTTCTTCTATATTTCCCTTCTTGTCAATCTTTAAGGACTTAAGTTACAGGCTTGTAAATAAATGAGACGGTAGATGGGCTGAGAAGTAATACAAACTATTTTAAAAAGCCTTGAGCAAATTGTGAAAATGTGTCACAGAAGTGTAAATAGGAAAAGACAAACAAAGAACGAGCTGTGTTGCAGGGAGTGAAAAAGGTCCAGAGACCTACAGCCTTTATAAATAGTATATATAAAAGCAACAGCTAGCTCTTAGACAATTATGAAATTGTCTATCTAATTTATAATAAATGAATGAAAACCACAATTTTCTATAGAAAGGGAAATCTCTCTTTAGAATATTTCTAAATAGGGTAATCACTGCAGTAGGCAGCCCCTAAGATGTCTACCAGTGATCCTTCTCTCCTGATAGTCATGTCTTGGTGCAATTACCAAACCAAGATTTACTTCTAATGAATGGGAATATGACAAAATTATGGAATGTCAGTTCTGAGATTAGGTTCCAAAAAAGACTGAATTCCATTTTGTTTGCCCTTTCTTGCTTTCTTGTTTGATTATTCTGATGGAATTCAGCTACCATGTTGTGAGTCCTATAGAAAGGTTCGCATGGCAAGGAACTGAGAGAAGTCTTTGGCCATCAGCAAGCAAATAATCGAGGCCTTGTATTAAGTCCAAAGATTCAATGTAGCTATAAGAAATATGTTCAATTAGTTAAAAAGACGAAACACATTTACAGAGTACTATACCCAACAACCACAGAAAACATACTCTTCTCAATTGTATATTAAACTTCCATCATGGTACATCGAATTTGACAAATTCGAGAATATTGAAATGTCGGGTCACAATGGAATTAAATGAGAAATAACAAGGTAGCTAGAAAATCACCAAGTATTTTAAAAGTAAGTAACCCATGTAAATAATCCATTATGTCAAAGAAGAAATCATCAGAAAAACTGTAAAATATTTTAAAGTGAATTGTAATTAAAACAATATTTCAAAGAATGAGAAACCATCAGATTTGTATGGAACAACAAAAGACCTCAAATAGCCAAAGCAATCCTGAGAAAAATGAATGAAGCTGGAGGTACCATGTTACCTAACTTCTAATTATACTACAGAGCTTTGATAATCAAAACAGCATGGTATTAGCAGAGAAACAGACACATAAGATCAATGGAACAGAATAGAGAGCCCAGCTACAAAGCCACATGAATATGGACAGATAATTTTAGAGAGCCAGGAAAACACAATAAAGATAGTCTCTTCAGTAAATGGTGCTGGGAAAACTGGGAAGACACATGCAAACAAATGAATCTGGACTACAGTTTGTCCCCATGTCCAAAAATTAATTCAAAATGGATCAAAGACATAAATATCAGAGCCAAAACAGTAAGTTACATAGAAGAAAATATAGGTACCAAACTTATGGACCTTGGTAGTAGAAACATTTTGTGAATTTGACCCCAAAGGCAAGAGAAGTAAAGGTAAAAATAAATGAATGGGACTATATCAAACTAAAAAGCTTCTGTACATCAAAAGAAACTGACAACAAAATAAAGAGCCAGCCAGCTAGATAAGAGATTATATTTGCAAATAGTACCTCTGACAAAGGTTTAATTTTAAAAATATATAAAGAACTCATAAAAATTCCAAACAAATAAACAATCCAATGAAAAAGTAGGGAGAGGACCTGAAAATACACCTCTCAAGAAGACATATGGACAGCCAATAGATATATGAAAAGACGGTCAACCTCACTGGCAATTAGGGAAATTCAAATCAAAATTAGAATGAGATACCACCTCACACATGTTAGAATGGCCATTATCAACAAGACAAGCAATAATAAGTGTTAGAGAAGTTGTGGGAAAAAGGGAACCCTCATTCACTGGTGGTGGGAATGTAGGCTGGTAAAATCACTATGAAAAACAATCTGATGATTCCTCAAAAGATTAAGAATAGAACTGCCATACTACCCACTAATCCCTCTCCTGGGTATATACCCAAACAACCTGAAATAATGTATTCACAAAGATATATGCACCCTATATTCATTGCAACATTATTACCAGTGGCCAAGACACGGAAACAACCAAAGTGTCCTGTGATAGAGGATTGGATAAATAAGATGTGGTACATATATACAATGGAATACTACTCAGCCATAAGAAAGGATGAAATATCACCATTTGCAACAAAATGGATGGAACTTGAGAACATTATGCTAAATAAAATAAGTCAATCAGAAAACACTAAGAATCATATGATTCCACTCATATGTGGGATATAAAACTGAAACTCATGAACACAAACAGCAGTGTGGTGGTTGCCAGAGAGAAAAGGGGTTGGGAGAGAAGGGGGTCCTAATATAAGGAAACAGGAGAAAATTTGACTTTGGGTGGTAGGTACATGGTGCGATATATAGATCTTGTAACATGGAAACCCACACCTGAAACCTATATGTTCATGTTGACCAATGTCACCTCAATCAGTTTAATAAATTAAAAACAACACAACATTTCAAAATGTGTGCAATATAGATAAATCTATGCTTATTGGGAAATTTATAGTTGTAAATCCCTATATTATAAAATAAGAAAGTTTAAAATAAATTAAGTTTTCATCTTAATAATCTAGGAAAAGGAAAGCAAACTACACTCAAATTAAGGAGAAAAATAAATGATAGAGGTAAAGTACAAATAAATGAAGTAAAAAGACCTTAAACATAAAAAAGTAAGGCAAAAATTGATAGATTAATAAAATTGATAGCCCTTTTGCAAGAAGGATTAAAAAGGTAAAAAATACAAATTATTAGAATAATAAATATCAATATCAATAAGAAATAATATAATAATGAGTATTATAAATAATTTTGAGTCAAAATATTTGGCAATACAATGAAGTGGATAAATTTCTTAAAAACAAACATAATGAAAACTACCCAGTTGCCAGTTCCCTGCAACAAACTGGTGAAAGCCAAGAAAACTTTGTTTGCAAATTATTGTGTCTGTCTGTTCTCATCTGTCTGGTATCTATGTGGCGCACTAACACAAAGTGCTCATCTCTGTTGTGTTTAACTTGGATCTCAGGAGGGAAAAGCAGTGGGCATAGCACATGAAAATAGCAAGGTATACTATAGACCCACAAATGCCTCGGGCAAAGGATTACTGGTAGAGACATACAAAAGGACAATTAAGGTCCAGAGAAGAAGTTGGAGTGAGAATCTATGGGAAATTGGGACATTGAAAAGCAATCATATATACCAGGGAAATTTAGAAAGCCACTCATCCAGGCAAGATGGAATTCTCAGAAAAGATCTGAGAAGACCTTAACCTTCACTTTTGGTTGATCTCTATGCTCAGAGAAAGCTTTACTAAGTATTAAATGACTGCCCCAACACAGAGAGAATTTATAAAAATTTGGAGAGGTAGGTTATGTGTTTTATTTTGCTATTCTTTCACTTATTCCTTACTTTTTGGTGTGTGTGTGTGTGTGTGTGTGTGTGTGTGTGTGTGTGTGTGTATACATTTTTATTTGTTTGCCTGAGCTTCTGATATTCAAGAAAATCTCTGTGAAATTATTGCATAAACAAAGCTAAGGGAAAGAGACTTCAGGGATCACAAATGACAAAGAATAGTCTTTCCATAAAGTTTGAACAAGTCTAAATAAACAGGTTACTACAGTCTTCAAAATGAAATAAAAAATACAGCAAACTCTATGGAAGGAGAACAATCTGATATCCAGAAATAACACATTGTAAATGGTGCAGCCACTTTGGAAAACAAGCTGGTAGTTTCTCAACTGGCCAAACATGGAGCTACCATATTATTCAGAATTTCTACTCCTCGGTATACACCCAAGAGAAAATAAAAACTATTACCATGAAAAAATGTCACATGAATGCTCATAGCAGCATTACCCGTGATAGCCAAAAAATGGAAACAACTCAAATGCCCACCAGCAGATAAATGTATACACATATATAATAGACTAATCAACAATACAAAGGAATAAAGTAGAGATAATTTCTACAACTTGGATAAACCTTGAAAACATTGTGACAAATGAAAACTACAGATACAAAAGACTACCTATTTTATTATTCTACTTATATGAAAATTGTATAACACAAATCTATAGAAAATAGATTACTGTTTGCTAGGGGCTAGCAGAATGGTCGAATGGAGAATAACTGATAATGGGTATGGGGTTTCTTTTTGAGGTAATGAAAATTTTCTAAAATTAATTTTTGTGATTGTTGCGGGACTCTATGTAAATACTAAAACCATTTTTATTGTATACTTGGAATTGGTGAATTCTATTATATGTGATTTATATTTTAATAAAGTTGATAAAAATTATTATAGTACTGTGCTTTATTTAAATGCATAAAACTGAAAAGCTCATTTATTGTACTTGCGTCCACAGATGCTATACAACTATCCTTTCCCAAAAGGATAGGAGGTGTATATGGAATGGAGAACAAAATAAGAGTAATTCCAATATTCTAGAAGCACCAAATTTAGAGTTGGCTTAAATTCTATATGTCAAAGACAAAATATAGAAATAACCTAATACCAAAATATAATTTACTCAAAATTTCCTATCTACTATTCTATTGCTTTCTTTCTTTTTTTTTAGGTGTTTGGCATTTTTTATTTTTATAATTGTATATTAAATCACCTTTGCAAGGAAGTGAGTTGGACCCTGGAAAGCTAGGAGTGTACAAACAATATGACAGCGTTTTTGTAAGCTATGTGTTTTGATAGTTGAAAGGCATTGCTACCTTTTACTCTTTACTTTTTAATTTTTTTTTCTGTATTGATTAAGGTATTACATATGTGTCCTTATCCTCCCCATTGCACCCCTCCCCACTCATGCCCTCATCCGCCTAGTATCTATGTCCACTGGTAAGGCTTATATGCATGCATACAAGTCCTTTGGTTAATCTCTCCCCCTTATCCCCACCCTACCTTACCTTCCCTCTGAGGTTTGATGGTCTGATGGACACTTCTCTGTCTCTGGATCTTTTTTCTTTTTTAAATGTATTTTATTGATTTTTTTACAGAAAGGAAGGGAGAGGGATACAAAGTTAGAAACGTCGATGAGAGAGAAACACTGACCAGCTGTCTCCTGCACAGCTCCTACTGGGGATGTGCCCACAACCAAGGTACATGCCCTTGACCAGAATCAAACCTGGGATTCTTCAGTCCACAGACCAATGCTCTATCTACAGAGACAAACCAGCTAGGGCTCTGGATCTGTGTTTGTTCATCAGTTTATGTTGTTCATTATACTCCACAAAAGAGTGAGATCATGTGATTTTTATCTTTCTCTGAATGGCTTATTTCACTTAGCATAATGCTCTCCAGTTCCATCCATGCTGTTACAAATGGTAGGAATTCCTTCTTTTTCACCACAGCATAATATCCCAATGTGTAGATGTACCATAAGTTTTTATTCCACTCATCTGCTGATGGGCACTTAGGCTGCTTCCAAATCTTAGCTATTGTAAATTGTGCTGCTATGAACATAGGGGTGCATATATCCTTTCTGATTGGTGTTTCTAGTTTCTTGGGATATATTCCCAGAAGTGGGATCACTGGGTCAAATGGGAATCCCATTTTTAGTTTTTTTTGAGGAAACTCCATACTGTTCTCCACAGTGGCTGCGCCAGTCTGCATTCTGACCAGCAGTGCATGAGGGTTCCTTCTTCTCTGCATCCTCACCAGCACTTGTTCGTTAATTTGTTGATGATAGCCATTCTGACAGGTGTGAGAGGGTACCGCATTGTCATTTTGATTCACATCTCTCAGATGATTAGTGACTTTGAGCATGTTTTCATATGTCTCTTGGCCTTCCTTAAGTCTTCTTTCAAAAGTATCTATTTAGGTCCATTGCCCATTTTTTGATTGGGTGGTTTATCTTCCTTTTGATAAGTTGTATGAGTACCTTGTAAATATTGGAGATTAAACCCTTATTTGTGATAACATTAACAAATATGTGCTCCACACTCCAGGGCTGGCAAACTCAGGCCCACAGCAGGGGAAGGCACCCTGAGCCCATATATCCACAGGGTCCTCTGAGGAGCTGCTTTGAGCCCCTGCTGGGTGTGATTCTGTACAGGCAAGGGTGCGCTGCCCCACAGCAAAAACTCTGAACTCCTTTCTCCTGAATAACTTCCCACATACACCCTAGCTGTCTAACTTCAGTGTCAGAGTCCCTCACAGTGCGTCAGGGCAGTGCGCCTGCAAATACACCTCCACAGAAGGGAATATACAACAGGCAGGCACCCTGAGCCCATCTACACACAGGGTGCTAGTGGGAGCCACTGGGAGATCTCCCAACAGACGGTTTCTGGGTGCCACTGTGAGTTCCCACTGGACACGCGCGATTTCAACTAAGGGTGCAAGACAGCAAAAACTGGGACACTCCACTCGAAAGCTGCTGACTTTTAGACACCACAGTTGTGCCTCTCAAGCTTCCAGGCCTACATCAAGAGAACCCAAGTAGCTCAAGTAGGGAGCTACACTAGATTACCAAGCCCAGGAGAACTGAGAGATTATACCAGTAGCACCATCACCAAAAGATCCTGGGTAGCAAAGCAATTGGAACTACAATTAAAACATTACAGGAAAACATGGGGAGACAGAAAGGAAATTCCCAAAGGGAGGAAAAAGAGGAATCACCAGAAAGGGAGGTAAATGAACTTGAGGCTAGCAGCTTAACAGAGAAAGGATTCAGAGTATTCATTATAAGGATGTTTAAACGGATGGATGACAAATACACACAACTCAATGAGAGCTATAAGGAGCTGAATGAAAATGTCACCAACATGAAAAGAAACCAAGAGGAGATGAAGAACGACATAGCTGCAATAAAGAACACAATGGAAGGCTTACAGAGTAGAGTAGAAGAGGCTGAGGACCGCATCAGCGAATTAGAAGACAAGGTAGGAAAAAACACACAAACACAGCAGCAATTGGAAAGAAGACTTAAAAAGCAAGAGGAGAGCCTAAGGGAGCTTCGGGACAACACAAAACGAAACAACCTTCGAATAATAGGGATAAAAGAATGAGAGGAAGAGAAGCAAGGAATAGAAAACCTGTTAGAAGAAATAATGACAGAAAACTTCCCTGATATTGGCAAGAAAAAAACTATCCAAGTCCAAGAAGTACACAGAGTCCCAAACAAGTTGAACCCCAAAAGACCGACACCAAGACACATCATAATTAAACTGACGAACACCAACGACAAAGCAAGAATCTTAAAGGCTGCCAGAGAGAAACAGAAAGTTACCTACAAGGGATCTCCTATCAGAATATCAACTGATTTCTCAACAGAAACACACCAGGCCAGAAGGGAATGGAATGAAATATACAAAGTGATGCAAAACAAGGGACTGAATCCAAGAATACTATACCCAGCAAGGCTATCATTCAAAATTGAAGGTGGAATCAGAAGCTTCACAGACAAAAAAGGGCTAAGAGAGTTCATCACTACCAAACCAGCAATGCAAGAAATGCTAAAGGGGCTGCTGTAAAAAGAAGAAAGAGAAAGGCAAGAAGAAACACAAACACTAAGGAAAAATATGTCAACAAACAGGTACTTATCAATAATAACAGAAAACGTAAATGGATTAAATGCACCAATCAAAAGACATAGGGTAGCTGAATGGATAAGAAAACATGACCCATATATTTGCTGTCTACAAGAGACCCACCTTAGAGCAAAAGACTCACACAGACTGAGAGTGAAGGGATGGAAAAATATTTTTCAGGCAAATGGAAATGAGAAAAAAGCTGGGGTTGCGATACTTATATCAGATAAAATAGACCTCAAAGTAAAGGTCATAATAAGAGATAAGGAAGGCCACTACATAATAATAAAGGGAGCAATCTAGCAAGAAGATATAACCCTGGTAAACGTTTATGCACCCAATGCAGGAGTGCCCAAATACAAAAAAAAATCTCCTGGAAGATATCAAGGGAGAGATTCACATCAATACAATCATAGTAGGGGACTTTAATACACCACTGACATCAATGGATAAATCCTCTGGACAAAAAAATCAGCAAAGAAACAGCAATTCTAAATGACAGACTAGATCAGATGGACCTAATTGACATCTTCAGAGTATTTCACCCCAAAGCCAGGGAATATACGTTCTTCTCAAGTGCACATGGGACATTCTCAAAAATAGACCACATATTGGGTCACAAGCAAAGTCTCCCCAAATTCAAAAAGATTGAAATCATATCAGGCATTTTCTCAGACCACAATGGCATAATATTAGAAATAAACTACAATAAAAACATTCCAAAAAATTCAAACACTTGGAAACTGAATAGCATGCTACTAAACAATGAATGGGTTATCAATGAGATCAAAGAAGAAATTAAAAACATCCTGGAAACTAATGACAATAAAAATACAACATTGCAAAACCTATGGGACACAATGAAAGCAGTCCTGAGAGGCAAATGTATAGCTCTACAGGCCTGCCTCAAAAAACAAGAAAAAATGTTAATAGATCATCTATCTCAACAACTCAAAGAATTAGAAAGGGAGCAACAAGAAAAGCCCACAGCGAGCAGAAGAAAGGAAATAATAAAGATCAGAGCAGAAATGAATGACATAGAGACCAAAAACACAATACACAATATCAATAAAACCAAGAGCTGGTTCTCTGAAAGGATAAACAAGATTGATGAACCTCTATCCAGGCTCACCAAGAAACAAAGAGAGAGGACCCAAATAAACAAAATCAGAAATGAAAGAGGTGAAATAACAACAGACCCCACAGAAATACAAAGGATTGTCAAAAAATACTA
The DNA here is from genome assembly GCF_027574615.1 of Eptesicus fuscus. NCBI lineage: Eukaryota > Metazoa > Chordata > Mammalia > Chiroptera > Vespertilionidae > Eptesicus > Eptesicus fuscus. The sequence continues at coordinate 31,956,576 of NC_072473.1, forward strand.
TGAACAACTCTACTCCAACAAACTAGACAACCTGGAGGAAATGGATACATTCCTAGAAAAACACAACCTTCCAAAACTTACTCAGGAAGAGACTAAAAATCTCAATAGGCTGATAACTATGGAAGAAATTGAAGAAGTTATCAAAAAGCTTCCAGCAAACAAAAGCCTGGGCCAGACGGCTTCACAGGGGAGTTTTATAAAACATTTAAGGAAGAGCTAAAACCTATCCTCCTCAGACTATTCCAGAAAATTCAAGAAGGAACACTTCCAAGCTCCTTCTATGAAGCCAGCATCACCCTAATACCAAAACCAGGTAAAGACAACACAATGAAGGAGAAATACAGGCCAATATCCCTCATGAACATAGATGCCAAAATCCTCAACACAATTCTAGCAAATTGAATCCAGCAATACATCAGAAAGATCATACACCACGACCACGTAGGATTTATCCCTGGGGATGCAAGGATGGTACAATATTCGCAAATCAATAAACGTGATACATCACATAAACAAATTGAGAGATAAAAACCATATAGACATATCAATTGATGCAGAAAAAGCATTTGACAAAATACAACACCCTTTCTTGATAAAAACTCTCAGCAAGCTGGGAATAGAAGGATCATACCTCGACATAATAAAAGCCATATATGACAAACCCACAGCCAACATCATACTCAATGGGCAAAAACTAAAACCATTTCCTCTAAGAACAGGAATAAGACAGGGATGCCCACTCTCACTACTCCTGTTCAACATAGTGTTGGAAATACTAGCCATTGCAATCAGACAAGAAGAAGAAATAAAAGGCATCCAAATTGGAAAAGAAGAAGTAAAACTGTCCTTATTTGCAGATGACATGATACTGTACATAGAAAACCCTAAAGACTCCATCAAAAAATTACTAGACTTAATAAATGAATTCGGCAAAGTAGCAGGATACAAAATAAATGCTAAGAAATCTATGGCATTTCTATACACCAATAATGAACTTACAGAAAGAGAGACTAAAAAAGCAATCCCATTTACCATCACACCAAAAAAATTAAGATACCTAGGAATAAACTTAACTAAGGAGGTAAAAGACCTATACTCAGAAAACTACACAACACTGAAAAAAGAGATAGAAGAAGACATAGACAGATGGAAGAACATACCATGTTCATGGATTGGTAGAATCAACATCATCAAAATGTCCATACTACCCAAAGGAATCTATAATTTCAATGCATTTTCCATGAAAATACCAACGGCGTACTTCACAGACCTAGAACAAACTTTCCAAAAATTTATCTGGAATAAAAAAAGACCCCAAATAGCCACAGCAATCCTGAGAAAGAAGAACAAAGTAGGTGGGATCTCCATACCAGATTTCAAGCTGTATTACAAAGCCACTGTTCTCAAAACTACCTGGTATTGGCACAAGGACAGACATATAGATCAATGGAATAGAATAGAGAACCCAGAAATAGATCCAAATCACTATTCTCAATTAATATTTGACAAAGGAGGCATGAACATACAATGGAGTCAAGACAGTCTCTTCAACAAATGGTGTTGGGAAAATTGGACAGATACATGCAAAAAACTGAAACTAGACCACCAACTTACACCATACACAAAAATAAACTCAAAATGGATCAAGGACTTAAACATAAGACAGGAAACCATAAAAATACTAGAGGAATCTACAGGCAGAAAAATCTCTGACATATGCCAAAAGAACTTCTTTGCTGATACTGCTCCTAGGGCAATGGAAGCTAAAGAGAAAATAAACAAATGGGACTACATCAAAATAAAAAGCTTTTTCACAGCAAAGGAAACCATCAATAAAACAACAAGAAAGCCCACTACATGGGAGAACATATTTGCCAATGATATCAACGATAAGGGTTTAATCTCCATTTACAGGGAACTCATGCAGCTTAACAAAAAGAAGATAAACAACCCAATCAAAAAATGGGCAACTGATCTAAATAGACACTTTTCGAAAGAAGACAGAAGGAAGGCCAAGAGACATATGAAAACCTGCTCTAAATCACTAATCATTAGAGAGATGCAAATCAAAACAACAATGCGGTACCACCTCACACCTGTCAGAATGGCCATTATCAACAAGTCAACAAATGACAAATGCTGGAGAGGATGTGGAGAAAAAGGAACCCTCGTGCACTGTTGGTGGGAATGCAGACTGGTGCAGCCACTGTGGAGAACAGTATGGAGTTTCCTTAAAAAACTAAAAATAGAACTCGCATTTGACCCAGTGATCTCACTTCTAGGAATATATCCCAAGAAACTGGAAACATCAATCAGAAAGGATATATGCACCCCTATGTTCATAGCAGCACAATTCACCATAGCTAAGATTTGGAAACAGCCTAAGTGCCATCAGCAGATGAGTGGATTAAAAAACCGTGGTACATCTACACAATGGAATACTACGCTGCGGTAAAAAAGAAGGAGCTCTTACCATTTACAACAATATGGATGGAGATGGAATACATTATGCTTAGTGAAATAAGCCAGACAGAGAAAGATAAATATCACATGATCTCACTCATTTGTGGAATATAATGAACAACATAAACTGATGGGGAGAAAATAGATCCAGAAACAGAGAAACATCAATCAGAACGTCAAACCTCAGGGAAGAAATTGTGAGATAACCAGAAACCAAGAATGCCTGAGAACGCCTTTCTAGCCATGCTAGCAATCATCAGACGTACGGTAATTTTACCTGGGACAAGAGGGTAAGTATTTTGATCTTATGTTCCTGACCCTTCATGAGTAAGACCCCTTACGTGGGCTGATCCCCTGACTAATGTAGTTACCAATAATACCAAACACCCTGGACATATAGGAGGTCCATGGGTGGGGCAAGAAAGTATAAATACACACGGGTCTCCACCCAGCTTCCCTTTTGTAGGACACGAAATCAAAACAATGCCCCTTTGTGTGTACAATTAAAGAGAGGTTTCTGGCTTGTGTGGATACCAAAGAAAGAGTGTCACTACTATCACTACGTGCCCCCGGTAGAGGTGCAAAAAAATGTAACTAAGACCTTGTCTACATAAAAAGAAATGGACAGCCAGTTTGAAAGGGAATTCCCATGGATGAGAACAAAGAATATCCTTACATGATATTATTCTACACTATCATTAAAATTTATTCCCAGATTTGGATCACCCCCAATACTTATAATAGTTCCTCACACCCTTGGGAATAAAAAAAAAAAAAAGTCATCTGTTTGGTGCTTGGAGACAAACTTAACACATCTCTTGATACTTTAGAATTACTACAGCATAATATATAATTATCCCAAGCAAACATACAAACTAATTCTTGGAATGTCTGGCAGCAATTTCAAAAGGACATGTAAGGATTTAACCCTTTTCGTTGTGTGGAGGGCCTCCTGGGAGGGCACCTGAGCACTCTATATTGGTCCCTCTTACCCTTTAGGCCAAGAGAGACCCTCTTGACACAATTCAATTGCTCACAGCTGTTGCATGAGCTCTCTGTTCATGTCGAGATTGAAGTCTCGTTATGGCTGGTGCCATGGATCTGTCTCTCACCCAGTAGGGCGAACTGAGCCCCCCCTGGAGAAGAAACCCGGGTTCCCAAAGATATGTGATCAGTGCTGGGGCCCCGCAGCAGGCGAGGGGATCCCAAGACAGGAGCTGGGCATGGAGGCCACGGGGCATAGGCTACCAAGGAGACAAAACTGAACCTCACGTCACCATGCTTGGCCCCGGAGGATGGCTGGTTAGCCAGAGACGGGTAAGATTCCTCAAGGAAGGAACCACCTAAGACAGGCACAGTCGCAGAGGGGCCATCAGGAGAGAATTTGGGGATCAACAGAGTTGGGGCACAGACCCTCACCCCCCCAACATTGCAGGGGCCTGAATCCTAGCCCCTTCTGAGGGAGGTCTCCTGCCTCCATGGCTGCTTCGTGCTTCCCATGCCCAGCTCAGATCAGGACCCAGGTGACCGACAGAGACTTGGCCAACAGCAGCTGCCCTCTCACTCCAACAAGAATTGTTTGAGTTGTCTTGTACCCATGTTATGGGAAGGTGGGTTTATGATATCTAAATCCAGCCTATCACCAGGAATGCTCAGGACCTACTCAAGAAGGCAAATAACCCCTTCCACCAATATTTACAGGGTAAAACAAGATTATTGTTAGAGTAATAAATTTGACAGTAAAATAGTAGTCAAGTTTTCAGGCAAATTTAAATTGGCCAGTTGAAACAAGTGAATATTCTAGAAAAAATAATTGTACTGGACAAAAAGGTATTCCTAAAGTGTCAACTAAAATTTTTATTGGTACTTCATCTCACGATAAAATTGTGCACCATGTAATGAACCTAAAACAATGATATTATAGTACAAAAAATTAAAATTTAAAAGCTATCAAGACTACATTATAAAATTTTCAAAAGCCTCCTAACATTTAAATCAAAAAAGGAGGGGATAGTAGAGGAATATCATGTAAGGAAAAATATCCTGTAAGTAAATTACATCTAGAAAATTAATACTTTAGAAAATTAATTGTAAGGCTAAAAGCAAGACACCCATGAAAAACACACAAGGTGATAAAACAAGCCAGAGGAAAATCATTTGGGAAAAAATTGAAAAAGGATCCCCAGTCAAATGTATAGAAAATATTCCTTTATTAACTTTTCGTCAAGAATATGTTTGTATATTTTCAGAAAACAACTCCGAGACCATGTGGATTCTAGCAAGAGAAGAATTGACAGGACTACTCCAGCCATGAAGACAGAAGAGAAGCAGTCCAGAGACGGAAGACGCTGATGTGGCCTTCCCATACTAGCAGTTAGCAGCTGTGCATCACTGCAGATTGCCCAGGACCAAACCAGAGAGAGTCGGACCTGCATTACTACCATTTGTCCAGCATCCAGAACTGTAATGTCAGTGATGACATGTACACATAAGGAACTGTTGGACATTGAAATTGGGTCTCAAAAGAACTGTTGGCCCAGAAAGAAACTCACTACAGACTGATTCATTTGCCTGTCAGCATAACCATTATTCCTTGTCTCATTTTCGGTTCTTATAAGTGTATTTCTAATAGCACATGATCTCACTCATCTAGGGGAAATAATGAACAACATAGACTGATGAACAAGAACAGACCCAGAAACAAGGAGGCATGGATCAGACTGTCGGGCCTCGGGGGGAGGGTAAGGAAGGGTGGGGATAAAGGGAGAGATCAACCAAAGGACTTGTGTGCAGACATATGAGCCCAACCAGCGGTTAAGGACAACAGGGGGGTGGGAGCATGTGTGGGAAGGGGGGTAGGATGGAAATGGGGGGACGAGGACAAATATGTGATACCTTAATCAATAAAGAAATTAAAACAAAACAAAACAAAACAAAAACACAAATATGTGCTCCCATCCAGTGGGCTTTCTTGTTGTTTTGTTGATGGTTTATTTTGCTGTACAAAAGCTTTTTTTTACATATATATAGTCCATTTGTTTATTTTCTCTTTAGTTTCCACTGCCCTAGGAGCTGTATCTGTCAAGAAATTGCTTCGGCATATGTCTGAGATTTTACTGCCTGTGGATTCCTCTAATATTTTTATGGTTTCCCATCTTATGTTTAAGTCCTTTATCCATTTTGAGTTTATTTTTGTGTATGGTGTAAGTTGGTGTTCTAGTTATTATTTTTTTTTTGCATGTATCTGCCCAATTTTCTCAAAACCATTTATTGATGAGTGTCTTGATTCCATTGTATGTTCTTGCCTTCTTTGTCAAATATTAATTGAGCATAGTGGTTTGGGTCAATTTCTGGGTTCTCTATTCTATTCCATTGACCTATATGTCTTTTCTAGTGCTGGTACCAGAAAGTTTTGAGAACAGTAGCTTTGTAATACAGCTTTATATCTGGTATTGAGATTCCTCCTACTTTGTTCTTCTTTCTCAGGATTGCTGCAGCTATTCGGGGTCTTTTTTTTTTTATTCCAGATGAATTTTTGGAGAGTTCATTCTAAGTCTGTGAAATATCCCATTGGTGTTTTAATGGGAAGTGAACTGAATCTATAGATTACTTTGGGAAGTATGGATATTTAAATGATGATGATTCTACCAATCCATGAACACGGTATGTTCTTCCATCTGTTTATGTCATCCTCTATCTCTTTTTTCAGTGTCCTGTAGTTTTCCCAGTACAGGTCATTAACCTCCTTAAGTTTATTCCTAGGTATCTTATTTATTTATTTATTTTTTGGTGTGATGGTAAATGGGATTGTTTTTTTAGTCTCTCTTTCTGTAAGTCCTATATTGGTGTATAGAAATGTCATATATTACTTGGCGTTAATTTTATATCTTGCTAGATTGCCAATTTCACTTATTAAGTCTAATAATTATTGATGGTGTATTTAGGGTTTTCTAGTTACAGTATCATGTCATCTGTGAATAATGACAGTTTTAAATCTTCTTTTCCAATTTGGATACCTTTTATTTCTTCTTCTTGTCTAATTGCTATGGCTAGCTATTCCAGAACTATGTTGAACAAGATTGGTGAAAGTGGGCATCCCTGTCTTATTCCTGTTCTTTGGTGAAATGGTTTTAGTTTTTACACATAGAATATGATGTTGGCTGTCATATTTTTTGTCATATAAGCCTTTTATTCTGTTGAGGTATGATCCCACTATTCCCATTTTGCTGACGGTTTTTATCAAGAAAGGATGTTGGACTTTGTCAAATACTTCTGCATTGATTGATATGACTATGTGATTTTTATCTCTCAATTTGTTTTTGTGATGTATTATGTTTATTGATTTGTGGATATTGTATCATCCTTGAATCCCCGGGATAAATCCTACTTGGTCATGGTGTATGATCTTTCTGATGTAATGCTGGATCCAATTTGCTAAAATTTTGTTGAGGATTTTGGCATCTATGTTCATAAGGGATATTGGCCTGTAATTCTCTTTCATTGTGTTGTCTTTATCTGGTTTTGGTATTAGGGTGATGCTGGCTTCATAGAAGGAGCTAGGAAATGTTCCTTCCTCTTGAGTTTTTTGGAATAGTATGAGGAGGATATGTTTTAGTTCTTCCTTGAATGTTTGATAAAACTCCCCTGTAAAATCATCTGGCCCTGGGCTTTGGTTTGCTGGAAGCTTTTTGATAACTGCTTCAATTTCTTCCAAAGTTATTGGCCTATTGAGATTTTTAGTTTCTTCCTTATTGAGTGTTGGAAGGTTGTATTTTTTAGGATAATGTTCATTTCCTCCAGGTTGTCTAGTTTGTTGGAACAGAGTTGTTCATAGTATTTTGTAGTAATCCTGTGTATTTGTGTAGGTTCTATTGTTCTTTCACCTCTTTCATTTCTGATTTTGTTTATTTGGGTCATCTCTCTTTGCTTCTTGTTGAGCCTGGCCAGAGGTTCATGAAACTTGTTTATCCTTTCAAAGAACCAGATCTTGGTTTCATTGATATTTTGAACTTTTTTGTCTCTATTTCATTTATTTCTGCTCTGATCTTTATTATCTCCTTCCTTCTGCTCACTCTGGGCTTTTCTTGTTGCTCTCTTTCTAATTCTTTAAGTTGTAGGATTAGATAATTTACTACCATTTTTTTGAGGTAGGCCTGTAGAGCTATAAACTTCCTTTTTAGGATTGCTTTCATTTTGTCCCCTAGATTTTGGATTGTTGTGTTTTCATTGTCATTCATTTCAAGGATGTTTTAATTTCTTCTTTGATCTCTTTGGTAACCCAATCATTGTGTAATAGCATTGTATTCAGTTTTCAAGTGTTTGGTTTTTTTATTGTTTTTATTGTAGTTCATTTCTAATATTATGCCATCGTGGTATAAGAAGATGCTTGATATGATTTCAATCTTCTTGAATTTGGAGAGTCTTTGCCTGTGACCCAACATGTGGTCTATCTTTGAAAATGTCCCATGTTCACTTGAGAAGAATGTATATTCCGTGGCTTTGGGGTGAAATGTTATGAAGACATCAATTAAGTCCATCTGATCAAGTGAGTCATTTAGGATTGCTGTTTCTTTACTGATTTTTTGTCTAGAGTATTAATCCAGTGATGACAGTGGTGTATCAAAGTCCCCTACTATGATTGTATTGTTCTTTATCTCTCCCTTGATATCTTCTAGGAGTTTTTTTAAAATTATTTGGGTGTTCCTGCATTTGGTGTATATATGTTTACCAGAGTTATATCCTCTTGTTGTATCAATCCATTTAGTATTATGAAATGTTCTTCCTTATCTCTTGTTATGGCCTTCACTTTGAGGTCTATTTTGTCAGATATAAGTATTGCTACCACAGCTTTTTTTTCATTTCCATTTGCCTGAAAGATATTTTTCTATCATTTCATTTTCAGTCTGTGTGAGTCCCTTGTTTTGAGGTGGGTCTCTTTTAGACAGTATATATGTGTGTCATTTTTTAAAATCCATTCAGCCACTCAGTGTCTTTTGATTGGAGCATTTAACATGTTGATATTTACAGTTATTATTGATAGGTACTTGTTTGTAGCTATTTTTATTTTTTGTGCCGGTGTTCCTTCTTCCCTTTTTATTTCTTCTTTTTACACCAGTCCCTTTAGCATTTCTTGCATTGCTGGCTTGGTAGTGATAAACTCCCTTAGCCTTTTTTAGTCTGTGAAGCTCCTTATTTCCCCTTTAATTTTGAATGATAGCTTTGGCGAATAGAGTATTCTTGGATTCAGTCCCTTGCTTTGCATCACTTTGTATATTTCTTTCAATTCTTTTCTGGCCTGATGTGTTTCTGTTGAAAGATCATTTGATAATCTAAAGGGAGATCCTTTGTATGCAACTTTATGTCTCTCTTGTAGACTTTAAGATTCTCTCTTTTTCCTGAACATTTGTCATCATAATTATGGCATGTCTTAGTGTGGATCTTTTCAGGTTCATCCTGTTTGGGACTCTCTGTGCTTGTGTGACTTTTTTCTTCCCCACATCAGGGAAAATTTCTCACATTATTTCTTTAAATAGGTTTTCTTACCATTGTTCCTCTTCCTGTCATTCTGGCACCCCTATTATTCATATGTTGCTTCGTTTCATGTTGTCGTAAAGCTCCCTCAAGTTCTCCTCCTCTCCTTTATTTTTTTTTTCCTCCAATGCAGTTTAGTTTGGGTGTGTTTTGCTTCCCTGTCTTCTAATTTGCTAATTTGGTCCTACCCTTCTCCTATTCTACTGTTGAAACTTTTTTTTTTAATTGCAGCTATATCACTTTTTATTTCTTGATTTTTTCATAAGTTGATTTTTTCATCCATCTGGTTTGTGAACTGTATGACTCTTATTCTGAATTCTTTTTCTGACATATTGCATGCCTCTGTTTCTCTTAGCTGCTTTTCTGACAATACCTCCTTTTCTTTCCTTTGGGGGTTTCTTTGTCTCTCCATTTTTGTTCTCACTGAAGGATCTAGTCGTGCAGGGGCTGCTACTCAGGTGGCTGTGACTCATTGGGCAGCTGCTGCTCCTCCAGTGGTTGTGGCAGGGGCTGATCCTCAGTTGATGGTGGCTCCTCTAGTGGACACTGTTTACAGCAGTGGTGGCTCATCTGGCTGTGGGGCACACTGCTCATGCAGTTGCTGCTCCTCTGACAGTGTTGGGCTGCTTGAGCAGCTGCTGCTCCTCGTATGGGGGTTAGCTGCACACGAGGCTGTTGCTCCTCAGACAGGGGGCTGCTCGCATAGCTGCTGCTCCTCGAATAGGGGTGGGCTGTTCGGGGGGGCTGCTCCTCTTCAGATGGGGGCGGGGAGCTTGCACTGCTGCTGCTCCTCAGATGGGAGTGGGCTGCTCACGTAACTGCTGCTCCTTATGCCTTTATGCTCTAGCTTCAGTTCTTGTTACCTTCCTCCACTTGTACCTCAAGCCACACCACAAACTGTACCTCCTCTGTGAAACTTCCTATCACAAGTTATGCATTTTGAAACATATATGGTATGGACCACTTAGTTTTGTGTGTTTAACAATCTTCACTTATGCCTTTTTGTTTCCCAGTGAGATTTTAAACTTTGTATCTCTTTGGGATTCAGCCCTCTTAGTAGCCTAGTATACAGCAGTGTGGTATGTCAATGTTCATGATTCCATCAAAGTTTTAAATGCAAGAGGAAGACATCTTTTATGGAGTGTCATGTTTTGTAGCCTGAAGAGACAGCTATTTTTTTCCTAATTACTTGATGCTACACTTTGTGATTCATCAAAAAATTAGAAAAATATAACAAAATATAATAGGGTCAATAAGATTTTGAGGTGAGTATACAGCTGACTGAAGAATAGATAAGAAAAATGGTTTTCAATAAATCAGTTAGTTTAGGAAGACATTATAAGTACTCCTTGAGAAGGTCACTCATGGATTCAATGTTATCACTTTTATCTGTGATCTAGCAAAAAGATTACTGAAAAATTTTCCAAAGATTATTGAAAAATCAAATGACACAGAATGTGTTGGTAATAGGTACCTTAAAAACAGAATGAGCATAAAAATAATTACAGTACATAAGTTGTATTTAAAACAAATAATAACATGTAGGAAAGATACATTTTGGAATACATACAGAGATAATGGAGCAAGTTAATCAAATGTGCAAATAAAAGATAAAAAATAACCCATGCATACAAAAGTAATAAGATCCAAGGGTCACAATGAACACCATAAGGTGATTAAGAAAACTAAGTAGCTGACATGGGAACCAAGATGGCAGTGTAGGTAAATGCTGATACTCACCACCTCCCACAACCACATCAAAATTATAAGTAAAATACAGAAGAACCATCATTCAGAACCACCTGAAAGCTGGCTGAGTGGAAGTCATATAACTAGAGAAAGGACATAGAGACTGGTAGGATTGGCAGAGGTGGGAATAGGCTGGTCCAACAACCATCTGTGGCATTGTTTTAATAGGGAGGGATATATCATCTGCAGAGGCCTCCCATGAAAAGCAAGAGGTCCCAGCCCCACATTAGACACCCAGCCCAGGGTTGAAATGCTGGGTAGAAAAGTCCCAGTAATGTCAGGCTACAAAAGCAGTGGGATTGTGGATGAGTGACATGAAGGCTGCTGGAGTCCAAGGCAGTTCCAATTAATTGGCTGGCACATGAACCTATATGATCCCACTCTTTCTAAGCTCCAGCACTGAGGCAACAGCTTGGGGTGGGATCCAGGGACATACATGGAGGAACTAGATTGTCTGGCATCAGAGAAAAAAATTAGGGGTGACTTCCTCCTAGACGGGGGTGCTCACAGGCATCATTATTCCTATGCTGAGACCTTGCCCATTTCAGAGCTGACTGGCAGCCATATCTGAGTTTCCATCAGCCTAGTTCAAATTTTTTTTATCTGCTCTGGTGATTCCCAGAATCATCCAATTTGAAGTCCTACCCAAGCTGTTTGCAGCAGCTTTTCCATAATTGACCCATCCTGGCATATGCTTCATACTTTCATAAAATCTTTCAAACAAGCAGCAAGTGGCATCAGCATGCCCTATACCTATCAATAAGAGTCCCAAGACAGCTTGGTTTCACCTGGTTACTTCCAAACCCAAGACAAGCAGCTGTCATCAGACCTCTCTGTAGCTTCAATCTGGTGGCTCCAGGCAGTGGCTTACTTTGTACCTTCTGGGAGTCCCCAGAGCCAGTGCACCTGATAGACAGCTTCAGACCATACCAAACTACAACTTTTCACATCCATGAACAACACACTCAAGGAGCAGACTCAGTAAGCACCAAATTCCCACCGAAGCAAGTTCTGAACCATAGGGTTGTCTTTTGAACAGCAACTCTTCCACTGTAGTTATAGCTGGTCTTCAAAGCTAATTGGTATAGAGGTCAATTCCTCCCAATGATGCCAACACCAATCAAGACTCAGCTACAACAAGACTGTGCACACAGCCCACCCAGACGTGCAACTAGAGTCTAGCTCAGGTGACCGAGGAGGCTGAGCCACTGGGCCCTAAAGGATACTTACTACACAAGGCCACTCTATCAAGTCCAGGAGACATAGAAGCTCTACCTAACACATAGAAACAAACACAGAAAAGCAGTCAAAATGCAGAGACAAAGAAACATGTCACAAATAAAAGAACAGATTAAATCTCCAGAACAAGTACTAAATGAAAGGAAAGCAAGCAAACTACTAGATAGAGTTCAAAACAATGGCTATAAGGTTGCTCAAGGATCTCAATGAGAGCTTCAAGGGACTTAGTGAGACTTTCAAGGATCTTAGTGAAAATTTCAAAGACAGGAAAAAGGACCAGTTAGAAATTAAACATACTATAACTGAAATAAAGAATAATTTATAGGGATTCAAGAGTAGAGTAGAGGATTCTGAGAATCAAATCAATGATTTAGAATATGAGTAAGCAAAGAAACACCCAATAAGAAGAGAAAAAAAAAATGAAGATAGTGTAAGGAGCCTCTGGGATAAATTCAAGCATATGAACATTCGCATTATGGGTGTGCCAGAAGGAAAGAAGAGAGAGCAATATATTGAAAACCTATTTGAAGAAATAATAACAGAAAACATCCCCTACCTGGTGAAAGAAATAGACTTACAAGTCCAGGAAGTACAGAGAGTCCCAAACAAGATAAACCCAAAGAGGACCATACCAAGACACATCATAATTAAAAGTCAAAGGGCCAAAGACAAAAATCTTAAAAGCAGCAAGAGTAAAACATTTAGGAAGTAGAAGATAGAGGAGGAGGAAAAGGAGGGGGACTAGGAGGACGAGAAGGAGGAGAGGAAGAAGAAGAAGAAGAAGAAGAAGAAGAAGAAGAAGAAGAAGAAGAAGGAGGAGGAGGAGGAGGAGGAGGAGGAGGAGGAGGAGGAGGAGGAGGAGGAGGAGGAGGAGGAGGAGGAGGAGGGAGAGGAGGGAGAGGAGGAGGAGGAGGAGGGAGAGGAGGAGGAGGAGGAGGAGGAGGAGGAGGAGAAGGAATACAAACAATAAAATGGCAATAAATACATATCTATCAACAATTGAATCTAAAAATCAAAATAAATGAACAAAATAAACTGATGAATAAAATAGAACCAGAGGCATGGATACATGGAACAGACTGATAAATCTCATAGGGAAAGGAGGGCAGGGAGAGTTTAATCAAAGAACTCATGTGCATATATGCATTACCTATGACACAGACAATAGAGTGGTGAAGGTTTGGGGCAGGGTGGGAACCAGGAAGAAGGACAATAGTGGAGAAAAGGGGGGACATCTGTAATACTCTCAACAATAAATATTAATAGCCAAAACCGGTTTGGCTCAGTGGATAGAGTGTCGGCCTGCAGATTCAAGGGTTCCAGGTTCGATTCCAGTCAAGGGCATGTACCTTGGTTGCGGCACATCCCCAGTAGGAGGTGTGCAGGAGGCAGCTGATCAATGTTTCTCTCTCATCGATGTTTCTAACTCTCTATCCCTCTCTCTTCCTCTCTGTAAAAATCAATAAAATATATTTAAAAACAAACAAACAAACAAAAAACCAATAAATATTAACAAAAGAAAACTAAATATGTTTAATTCCATAGATTAGAGTGGATATCCTATATAATAAAGAGGTAATATGCAAATTGACCATCACACCCTCACACAAGATGGCCACCCCCATGTGATCACAAGATGGCTGCCACAAGATGGCTGGCAGAGGAGGGCAGTTGTGGGCAACCAGGCCTGCAGGGCAGGGCAGTTGGGTGTGACCAGGCAGGCAGGGGAGGGCAGTTGGGGGCAACCAGGCTAGCAGGGGAGGGCAGTTAGGGGCGACCAGGCTAGCAGGGGAGAGCAGTTGTGGGAAACCAGGCCTGCAGGGCAGGGCAGTTGTGGGCAACCAGGCCTGCAGGGCAGGGCAGTTTTGAGCGACCAGGCCTGCAGGAGAGGGCAGTTCGGGGTGACCAAGCAGGCAGGGGAGGGCAGTTGGGGTTATCAGGCCAGCAGGGGAGGGCAGTTGGGGTGATCGGGCCAGCAGGAGTGGGTAGTTGGGGCAATCGGGCTAGTAGGGGAGCAGTTATGTGTCAATAAGGCAGGCAGGTGAGTGGTTGGGAGCAGCAGTTCCGGATTGTTAGAGGGATGTCCGACTGCAGGGTCGGGCCTAAACCAGCAGTCGGACATCCCTCAAGGGGTCCCAGATTGGAAAGGGTGCAGGCTGGGCTGAGGGACACCCCTCCAGGACATGGATTTCATGCACTGGGCCTCTAGTTATAGGTACTTTATCAGGAAACCTTTCCCTTAAGATCAGAAATTAGCAAGAGATGTACAAAAGTTCTGAAAGTAATTATGGACAGTACAACTGGAGAATAAAAATGTTACAAAGGAAAACATAAAAGGAACTAAGGAGTTATGATGAAACATTGTTTAAAATAACTAGTTATTTATCTGTGGAAGAGGTGGCTGGGGGTGATTTATTGGTTTCCAGATCATAAGGGATTCTAGTTTGGTAAAAAGAGTACAGCTTCTGGAATGATTCATTCATTCATCAAAAACTTACCATCTCTTTCCATTTTTATACCTGTAAGTGTGTGTGTGGAGGGGTAATTGGTGTGTATAGTTTAGTGTTATTATGTGGATTACATGAGATAGGATATGTAAAATGGCCACCTCAATATTGTCTCAAGTAGCCCCATGCCCCAAATGTTACAGGGCCAAAGGGAATAACCTATATAAGAAATACAAACTTTGTATAATGAAATAGGGAACAGTAGGGACTGTGGCAAACTAAATGATTCATGCTCAATTATTAAGGGGACATGCAGTATTTCAGATTGTTACTGTTTATAAATGACTACAGGCCAAGTGCATGATTGAATCATGCATGTGTAGGGTCCCCTACATGCTTTCGCTTTTCACGGTGGAGCTGGGTGCCTGTCTGCTGGCGCACCAGGCCTTTCAGAAGCCTCCAGCTTGGTGGAGGCTTCTGAAAGGCCTGGTGCCGGAGCAGACAGGCACCCAGCTCCCCCACTTTTGATGGTCCACGGCCATTGAGGGGGGCTACCCTGCTGTTGAGAGGCGGAGGGGACAGGACTCCCACCCCCTGTGCCTGTCAATGGCCACTGAGGGGGGCTGCTGCGGACACCTGGCTACCCTGCCATTGAGAGGCGCAGCTGGGTGTCCACGGCAGGCCCCCTCAGCGGCCGCGGATCTGGCCATTGAGAGGCACAGGGGGCAGGAGTCCCGCTCCCTGAGCCTCTCAACAGCAGGGTAGCCCCCCTCAGTGGCAGCAGATCCGTGCCTCTCAATGGCCGGATAGGCCACCCCAAGTCCAGCCCCCCAGCCTCCTGCCGCCCAATCGTGGGTGTAGTGGAGTGATGGTAATTTACATGTTACTCTATTATTAGATAGGATAGACTAATATTGCTAGGTATTGATTTTTCAAATGAGTTATAAAACCAGAATTTAATGAAATTTTCTTCATTAAAAAATGTTGACAACTGATTCAAGTAAAAAATTATGGATGATTATAGCCAGTAGATTGCCAAACTACACATTTTGATGTAGGCATTGAACACAGATTTATTGAAAATGATAAAGATATTTCAAATCCATTTGAAAATAGGCTTGGGTTATCATCTTTGGCCTCTCTCATATGTGCGAATAAGGCTTGATTCACATAAAGATTTTCATAAATAAATATCCCTATATATTTGACTCCTCCTTTTCCTTCTTTGATAAACACCTCAAAGAACTACAACTGCCAGATTATTAAATCATATTTGCCCTTCACATTAAGGTGTGGTCCACACTGATAACAGACAAATTCAAGAGTAGTTTTGGGTCCAAAGCAATATAAAGAAATTATAAAATAGTTAATCTCTAATTCTACTATTATGTAGTTAAAGTGAGTGTCTATGGAATGATGCACTCACTGAAAATACTATCGCTGACAGTTGAACGATTACCAGGCTTTTTCCAATATTCATTTGTTAAATATGATTTACTCTGAGTTCCTTCTACGCACAATGTCACTAAGTCTTTTCTGGTCCTTTAATTAGATACTCATTCCTTTACTATAGATTTTCAAAATGTTCCTTAATTATATTGCAAAAAATAGAAAACAAAATATTGATATTCTATTTGCATTGTAGGGAAATTCTCTTAATACAGATTCTGCCAAACCCTGTCCTTACATTACAAACTCTTGTGGACTCAACTCACTTAAGACTTTAATTCTCAAATTCAGAAATTAAGTTATGGGTTTAATCGTATTGGAGATGAAATATTATAAATATCTACATAGAAATCTGGTATATACTTATGCCTATTTTGCTTTCTGGTCACTAATAGATAAGAAAAAGCCTTGTATAGAGTTTTTTAAGTCCTTGTAGTTCCTCTTCAGTATTGGTACTCTCTGAAAATTAAGGTTTGTTATGTAGCAGAACATACTTACAATAAGTAAAAATTTCCCCCCAATATTTTTGTCAACTATGATGATTTTCAGCAAAGATGTCTTATATTTATCTATCACTATCTCTTATGTTTTTATAACATTTTATATTTTAAAAAAGGTACACTAATAAAAGAGAAATATGCAAATTGACCATCACTTCACAATGCCCACCAGCCAATCAGGAGTGAGTATGCAAATTAACCTGACAAAGATGGCAGCAGCCCCATCCCCCAGCTGCTCTGGGCCTCTGGGCAGTACGCATGCAGGTGCGGAATGGCCATGTGGGGCAGGATGCCTGCTATGAGGGGGAGGGCAGGAGGCGGAGGGAGCTATAGAAGCGGCGCTCCAGCCAGAGTGAAGACTGAAGTTGGTGGCCAGAACCAAGGCCTGAGTCCCAGGTGCCAGAGGAAAACCAGTGTCTGCAGCCAGGGAAAGGAAGGCCTATTGCACGAATCTTCGTGCAACAGGCCTCTAGTTTTCATATAAATAGCCACATCCAACCATGGCCACAATGCTATGAAACCAGTAGAATAGTAATCATTATCACCATCTCACTGATGAGGTGCCTGAGAGGGAAAAATAAGATTTAATTGAATGATCTGTCTTATTTAAAACTAGAAGCCCGTTGCACGAAGTTTCGTGCAAAAGACCTTCCTTCGCCTGGCTGCCAGCACCAGTTTTCCTCTGGCCACCCATTGATTGGAGTGCCTCCTGCCAGTGCGATCGGCCACCCCAAGTTCCTCCAGTGCAGTTTCCTCTGGCCACCCGCCAATCGGAGCGCCTCTCGCCAGCATGATCGGCTACCCTGAGTTCCTCCAGCGCTGCTGGAGGAAAACTGGTGCTGGCTGAAAACTGGTGCCGGCAGCCACGCAATCAGCCACCCCAAGTTCCGCCACCGGCGCCTTCTGCCGGCCCCATGGGTCCTCCCGCAGCACCGGCCGTTGGGGCCGGCAGGAGGAATGGGGGGCTGGGACTCCTTTTGTTGTAAGGCTCGTGAGTCTCCGCCCCCCGCAGGCCCAATCGGCCACCCCAAGTCCCGCACCCAGCCTCCTAACGGCCCAATCGTGGGCGTAGTGGAGTGATGGTAATTTGCATATTACCATTTTATTAGGTAGGATAGTGTGTTAATTTATGACCAAGTAAAAATCATGATCCTGGTCTATTAACTCCTAATTGACTGCATTTTTCCCTACAGTAATGCCTGAAATGGTTTATAAAAATCTACTAGATTAGTGAATAAATTGGAAAATATTTATGTTTAGTGTTCTGAGCATTTTATTAGGTTGGTGAAGTATAAAGCAAGTCCTTTTGCTGAAGGAAGCTACATCTGGTTAACAAAGTAGAAAAAAGATAAATAATACCCTAGTATATAAAGATAGTTTTAAGACATTCTATAGGAGATAGAATGATCAGAAATAATTTCATGGAGAAGGTAGATATCTGTTTGGGAGAGAGAATTCAGATAATCAAAGAGAACAGATTTGTATATTTTCAGAGAGATAAGATTGTTTGAGCAAAGGCAACCATTTAGGAATGCATATGGTGAATTCCAAGGCGAGTAAGAAACCCATTATGGCAGGAAAAGAAAACAAAACAAACAAAAGTCACTAAAAGGATACTCTGAGAAAAGTGTTGCCATTTTATTTTTATTTTTTATAAAGATTTTAAGAGGGGGGGGGGAGAGAGAGAGAGAGAGAGAGAGAGAGAGAGAGAGAGAGAGAGAGAGAGATTGATTGTGCCTTGACTGGGAATAGAATCCACAACTTGGATATGTGCCCTGACCTGGAATTGAATTGCCAATGTAAGGGACAATGCTCCAACCTACTGAACACACTAGCCAGGGCAATTGTTGCCATTTTAGTAGATGTTTTTTTGATTTATAAGCAAAATCATTTAAAATTAGTTTGCAGGTAATGGAGAGACATGAAAGGTTTTGAATAGAAGGACACATATAAAACCCAGGACACTTCAGTCCATGGGCTGATGCTCTATCCACTGAGCCAAACTGTCTAGGGCTCAATGTTTTGAGTTATATAACATCAAAACTTGATTTGCTAACAGAGGATGATTCATGCTGAAGGGGAAGTATATTTTAAAGACTCAAATAAGCCAAAATAGATTATGTAAGCTTGTCTTGAGAGGAAAAGTATGCATATAGTTATGTTATCCTATATAATAAAAGCCCAGCGACCGAATGGTAGAATGATCAGAACAACCAATTGACCAGTCACTATGATGTGTACTTACCACCAGGAGGCAGACACTCAATGTGGGAGCTGCCCCCTGGTGGTCAGTGCACTACCACAGTGGGAGCGCCGCTTGGCTGACTGGGATGAACAGCTGCTCCCGCTGTGAACTCCAGGCTGACAGGAAGGAACCTGGGATGCGATTATCACCTCCTTTGCCCCAGGCTCCTCCTTCTCATTCCCTGCCACCTCCTCCAGACATCCGCAGGCCCAGACTGAGTTCCCTGGAGAGGTGAGTGCTCCAGGGAGCAGCTGCTCAGAGGACAGGTCCACCGCCACTTGGCTGACCAGGATGAGCAGCACTCCCACAGCAGGCCAATCCCCACAGGCCACGCCCCCCACCAATGCATGAATCCTATGCACTGAGCCTCTAGTATAGACATTAAACCAACATATGGATAGAAATAATATATCAAAATGTGGATGATGTTTTAAATAAGAAAACACTGACTGAGTGCAGTAAAAGACACCTGACATCTCTCAAGCTGTTTCTCATCACTAGTAATATATTGTTGGTTGGCATTTTTCTATTTAACTGAAATTTGATGCATATTAAAAGGCAGATTCAGGTAAAACAGCCTTTTAAATTAGTACCACAGGGCCCAATTACAATATAGCTTAATGAAAAATAAAGAAAATTCTGTTTTTATAAGGAAGAAGCACAAAATGTACAAGTAGAATTTTAAAGGTCATTATTTTTCAGTGAAAATACTATACAATCTTTCTCAGTATAAATGGCCTCTTAAAAGGAGGTATTTATTATTTTACTACTGCACTATGGCCATTCATAAACCAAGCTAACTCTAACATCACTTAATAATCACGCGGTCCTGCCTTGATTTAGATAGGTCAATCCCTATAAGCATTTCTGGCAGGAGAGTAGGAAAACAAAATAGAATTATGTTTTGGAGTGAGCTCATTGTAGAAATTCTGTAGGCAAGTGATAGGCAATGTAGAAACAATATTAACATATTAAAAAAGAGCATGAGCTCTGGAGCCAGACTGGCTGTCATTTAATAGCTAATTGACTTTGGGCACATTATTTAGATTATGTGGTTCATCTGTAAAATGGGGGAAATTGTAATATCTATTTATTAGTTTGCCAAAGATTAAAGAAATTGTCTCTTATAAAGTGGTTATCATAGTGTTCAGTACATAGTAAAAACTTCATAAATATAGCTATTATTATTACTTAGACCTACACTTAATTGAGTGCTTCTTTGGCAACAGATGACTGTCCATGTAACTACACTGAAAAAGCATGTGGAATAGGAACTTTAAGTGTTTCGTGTGTGTGTGTGTGTGTGTGTGTGTGTGTGTGTGTGTGTGTGTTGTTTTGGGGGGGTGTTTTTTAAAAGTAAAAGTTTATTTCATTGTTCTAGTGACAGGCTTAGTGATTAGATAAATTATTTCACTTCATATACCCTTAGGTTTACATCTCTTATAAAGAGATTGTAATGAGACAGACAAGCCAGTCATCTTTACCACATGTATATGGGCTATTACTTTCCTACTCATTTAGAAACATAGTATCAGCTTCCATGCAAAAAGCACTTATACATGTGTGGAACACTGAGGAGGACTTGGCATAAACAAAATGACTCCTGGTGAAACATTCTGAATTAGATGTTAATTAGCGACCTTTTTAATCCCCATCACTTAACTTTTAAAGATTAATAAACAAAATGAGGACTATTTTATCCACATTTTCCCCTTAAAGGTGTCTACTTGGCACTGCATAAGCTCCCTTTTCAAAGAAGAACTTAAGATTTATTTCTACCTTTTAAATATTTTATTTAAATGTTGACGATATGTCCTTCCTATGTAACTATAGTTAACTGTGCATTTTACATTATAAATGAATATCATAAATTATATAAAGAGAAAATTGCCAAAATGTGACTCTTAATTAAAGATTGAATTTGTTAGAATAATTTATTAGTGCTAAATATGTTATATTTCAATTCATGTTTTGTGGGAGTGAAAATGAGTAATTTCTAATATCTCATGAGTAGTTGCTTCTCTTAAAGTAGCTAAAAAGTTTTATTTTTCCTGTACTTATATATTGTTTGATAAACATGTTTCCAAAATGATTTTAAAAAAAGGTTTCTTGTAAGTAAAAAAGTATGCCAATGTGAGAAACTCACTACCAATGAGAGAGTAGAGGTTGGATTACTTTATTGTTTAATTTTCTTTATTGAACTTATTGGGGGTGACATTGGTTCAATCTTGTTAGAAGGGGTAGGAGCATTCTAAAATGTCCCTGTGCATTTGTGCCCTGGAAGAATAAATGATGCCATCACATTAGGACTAAATTCTGAGCTTCCTTTCCATTGGGCAAATGGAATGGATATAGCTGACTAAAAGCACCACAACCTACTGTGTTTATCTGAATTTGCTTGGAATTTTGTTTTCCTATTCTCTGAACTTAGAGGATAGAATAGTACCTTTATTTTACTCATACTAGTACATGTGTTTCTGATATGCCTTTATTCTGGAATCTTGGTCATCCATTCATCCATCCATCAACCCATTTATACATTCTTAAATACATTTTATCATCCATTCATCCATTCAACAAACATTAAATTCATCCTATGTTCAAGTTACTATGGTATTTTTAGTAATAACAAAAGTCAGTAAGAAAACATGGCACAGAATGAGTAGAAGAGAGTGTGATGACTTGTTTGACAGTATTATTTGCAAAGTACCAAATGGCCACAAAGAATAAGTTGATTAATTCTACCTGAGGGTGCCATACAAGATATCACAAAAGAAGCAATGCATGAACTGAATGTAGAAGAATGAGTAAGAATTATTCAGAAAGAGAAGTAAGGGGAAGGAAATCTGAGCACTGGGAAAAGTATAAACAAAAGGTACCTAGAGTGAGAGCATATGGAATATTTGCAGATGTAGTAATCTAATATGGCTAGTAGAGTCTAGGATAGGGCATTGCAGGAAATGAGTTTGGAAATTTGGTTGGAATCATATATTTGAGGGCTGTGTATACCATTCTAAAAAACAAAAGCTGATAAAAGGCAATTGAAAATCAGATAAATTAGAAAAAATAGAAGGGTACAATCTTACCTAATAATAGACAAACATGCAAATTGACCGCACCTTCGCTACGCCCACAGCCAATCAGAGAGAATAAGATGGCGGTTAATTTGTATATGCAGGCGCTGAGAGGTCTGGGTCCCGTAAACATCTTCCAGACCCAGGCCGCTGGGCGGCAGGGGTCCCAGAACGCCCCCTGGTCACTCGGAGCCTAAGGGTGCAGGCGCCAAGGGGCTGGGTCCTGCAAACATCCTCAGGACCCAGGCCAGTCTGAGCCTGTAGGCCCATGCTTAGGTCCTGAGCGGCAGGGGTCCCAGAACGCCCCCTGGCCACTTCGAGCCTATAGGTGCAGGCACCAAGGGGCTGGGGGCGGGGCGGGAACATCCTGTGTCACCATAGTGCCCCCAGCCGCTAGGGAATGCTCCAGCACCAAGAGGCAGTTTGGGTCCATGCCTCCAGCTTGGTGCCCATGATGGGGGGTTGGCTGCTGGACCCTGGGGTGTGTGGAGACCCCAGTGGCCACCGCTGTGTGCAGCCCAGGGGTCCCTGCATGTCCCCCAGCCTGGCGCCCATGGTCAGGGCTCATGCAGGCGGCAACCAATCAAAGTGTCCCTCTCACATTGATGTTTCTCTTTATCTCTCCCTCTCTTCCACACTCTCTAAAAATCAATGGGAACATATCCTCAGGTGAGGATTAAAAAAAAAAGAAATGCATATCCTATGAAAGACACATCTTGAAAATGCCTAAAGAAAGTTGTCATTTTTTCTTGGTGAAGGGACTGGAGTCCATGTTGATGAAAACACCTTGGTGGCTGTGGTGACTGGCAGTGGCTGCAGCAGCAGGGTGATGGGGCTGGTGCCTTCCCCTGATCAGCCCGGTTGCCTCCCACAAAGGGAGGCCAGACTGCAGCTTAGGCCCACTCCCCGTGGGGCGCAGGCCTAAGCCATCAGCAGGACATCCCCTGAGTGCACCCAGTATGTTAGAGGGGGCAGGTTGGGCTGAGGGACCCCCCCCCCAACCCCAGTGCACGAATTTTGTGCACCGGGCCCCTAGTCTATATAATAAAAGCCTAAGTGATCGTTATCGTGGAATGATCAGAAAGACCTGTCGCTATGATGCACACAGACCACCAGGGGGCAGACATTCAATACAGGAGCTGCCCCTTGGTGGTCAGTGCACTCCCACAGGGGGCACGCAACTCAGCCAGAAGCCAGGCTCACAGCTGGCAAACACAGCCTCCATGGCAGTGCTAAGGAACAGCAAGCAAGCGATAAGGAGCCTGCAGCTAAGGAGCTGTGAGCCAAGTGGTAAGGAGTAAGAAGGCAAGGCAGTAAGGAGCAAGGGATCCCGGATTGCTAGAAGGATGTCTGACAGCTGGCTTAGGCCCGGGGAGATAGGGCCTAAGCCATCAGGCGGACATCCCTCAAGGGGTTCTGGATTGCAAGAGGGCACAGGCCAGGCTGAGGGACCCCCCCCCTCCCAGTGCACAAATTTCATGCAACGGGCCTCTAGCTGTTACATAAATTTCTACCAAAGGGAGAGTCAGCCAGAGTCAAATGTGGAATTATTAGCCAATGTTTCCTTGGAAAAGAAGTAAAGAGCCAAAATAATCATCAATACCATCTAGGCTGTTTGTTCAATAAATTATTGAATTAATGAATGAATCTTTATTCTTGTAAGATTACTGAAAGAAAATCTTAACTTGAATCCATGATAGCATAAATATATTTGAGTTTAAATAATATGGTAGTGAAACAAATACTATTTAGGTCCCTGTATTCAAGATATATGTGGAATATAATTTAAGTGGTGAAGTTTTTGTATCTGTTCCCACAATAGTTAACTTCTCAGTGTTCACAATTGAGAATTCCATCCACTCACCATTGATAGACATCGAGTTGGATGCACATAGTCAGGTCCATGTTCAAATGAGAAAGTCACTGCTTTACATTCAATGGCAACTGGCTAAAAATAAAAGTGAAAACCCCATTAAATATTGAGCCTAATGTTCTATAAAAAGGAAACCATGGTTGGTTATAAAAGGGTCAGACATCTTAATTAGCCTCTTAATATTTTATGAAAAAACATCAGATTATAAACAATACATATGTAAAATGTGATTATAGAAATAGTTGACGTCTATTCAATGATTCCTATTGAATGTTTCTCATTATTCTATGTTAACTCTTAATTCTCACAACAACCTTATGAGTTAGGTGCTATTCCTATGTACATTTAACAGATGAAGAAATCAAGGCCTGGATAATTAAATTGACTTGACTAAAGTCACACAGCAAGTAAGTAATGTAATTGGAATTTGGACTCAAACAGTCTGGTGCTGTAGCCCACACTTTTAATCACTAAACAAGCTGAATAAATATAGAAGTCAAATTTGTATTATAATATAAATGTATTTATTTAATAATCCTTGCATAATACTTATATATGCCAGGCTCTGTTTTTAGTGCTTTAGAAACATTTACTCACATATCTTATGGCTTAGTGCTCTATTAATATTGCATCACTTAATGTGGACAATTGGAGAAATATATTATCCTAAATAATAAAATGCTAATATGCAAATCGATGGAATGACTGGTCACTATGACGTGCACTGACCACCAGGGGCAAGACACTCAATGCAGGAGGTTTCCCCTGGTGGTCAGTGCACTCCCGCAGGGGGAGCACCACTCAGCCAGAAGCCCTGAGCCAGGCTCATGGCTGATGAATGCAGTGGAAGTGATGGGAGCCTCTCCTGCCTCCGCAGCAGCACTAAGGATGTCTAACTGCTGGCTAAGCCATCAGTGGGACATCCCCTGAGGTCTCTCAGACTGCAAGAGGGTGCAGGCTGGGCTGAGGGACACCCCCCCCGCCCTGAGTGCACAAATTTCATGCACCAGGCCTCTAGTGTATAAATATATTGGATCATCTTAAATCTCTTCAGTTCCTGGAAAAATGAAATATTAGTACACTTTAAAAAGTAGATATAAATGGAAAGAAGATTTGTCAAAAATGGGACATCTGTGTGTGTGAAAATTCAACTAGAAGGCACAATTAGATTATATTATTTCTACTACCACTTAAAGGTGAGTTTAAGATATTAGTATCTAAGATTAAATGAAAGGTTTTTAAATTAACACTGTCTAAGTAGTTCAGTTCATATATAAATTAATAGCATTCAAACTAGTAAATGACAATATTATAAAGTAGATAATATTTGTCTTAGATATTTTCTGATTCCTTTTCCTATTCAATTTTTCCAATATTAACTTCCTATTTCCCTTAGTCTTCCTTAATGCCAATTCTACCACAGCTGTGATTTCTTTCATGTCACAAAACATGATCTGATACATGTACTTTAGTGTTATGAATTCTAAGAACATTTTAAAAGAAGGGTTTAACATTAAAAGAGTGTGCTGATTATGTAAACAAATACATAATAGGATTAGCAAAGACACTTTGGTGAAACTACTTCACTGACAAATAAGGTCAATCAGTTGTTCTATGTTATATTTTGTGATCAACTATTCTACGATCTGAGCAGCAGTTAAGTATAAAGAGTAATAGCATAGTATTTGGACTCAGTGGTTTTGAATCTTGACTCTGTTATTTATAAGCTGTGTACCTGAAGCTTTTTAAGTCTGTTTCCTCATTTGTAAAATAGGGATACTATTAATACCTTCCTCACATGGTTCTTATGCAAATTGAGTGGAAATAATGTGAATAAAGTGCTTAATATATAGGAACCACAAAATAATGCTATCAGTATTTGTCTTACGAATATGAAAATTATCACAAAGTTAATGAACCTACATATTATTTGTGAAGGATATTCATTCTTTAGGAAAGGTCTTAAAATGTTGGTAGGGTCTCTACTGTGAAAACTGAGGGGTAAAATTCAAAGATACCTTTGGGAATTCAAGTCCATTTGCCTTGATGAGTGAGTACCCATGTCATTCATTAGAGTATTTCAATTAAGACTTACACAAACTTAACATATTATAAAAAATAATTCATAAGTCTGTTGGTTCTTTCCTGCTTTTGACATTAGCTAGTACTGTACTATCTTTCAACTCAGTTGTTAAAACTATCCTCACCTATTTAGCATAATGACAGTTAAATTTAATTATATTTGTTGACTTTGATAGTTATAGTTATTTAATAATATATTTTATGTTCTTAGCAGGGTTTCTAAAAAAAATTTCAAGTGTTAATTGATTAGAGATAATTTAATAGGTAAAAATACCCTTAATCAGCTGAAATTAAAATTGATGGGTTATAGCTTTGACAAATAAATCTAAGAAGGGACTATTTAAACCATTATTTTAACACTTTTGATAAAAGTGAAGTCATGTACTAATTACCTCACTAAAAGATAGTGGCAGAACTGAGAATAGCAACACAAGGTCTTTACTACTCTAAGGTTGAATACTTAAAACAATACATGTAAATGCAAGAAAGAAATAACACTTTTTAATGTTAGAGTAGGCTATATTTTATCTTATTTCAGCTTGATACAATGGAATATTTTTACTCTTTCATTATTTTTCTAAGTTACCCCATGTTGAAACGAATGGCATGGTTTGAAATTAAATGTTAGGTCTGTTCATGAATTGGAAAAAGTCAGAAAAGATATGTATTAAATGGTAAACAGTGACTACCCCTGGGAGAAGGTCTTTCACATTTTACTTTAGCAATTAAAAATTATGGTGGCAAACCAACATAATCAAGAAAGCATGTGAAAACAAACTCTGAAGTCTAATTTTATTTGATAAAAAGTTAATTCATATTCATGCCAAAAATAAAGTGCTGTGAATCCTATTTAGTGTACCATATATAAATATATACTGTTATATATATTATGATATATTACATTGTATATTATGCATTAATCACATATTTTATAATATTGCTGAATATTATATATTTATAATATATACTATATCATATATAAAAGATTTCTAACCACAAAAATAGGCATATATGTTTTTCTCTTATATTAGCAATACAATTTGAAGACTACAGGTTATAATTTTCATTCATACCAAAAATTTCAGTGACAAAGTTTTCCTTTTATTTTTTTAAAAATATATTTTATTGATTTTCTACAGAGAGGAAGGGAGAGGGATAGAGAGTTAGAAACATTGATGAGAGAGACACATCGACCAGCTGCCTCCTGCACACCCCCTACTGAGGATGTGCCCGCAACCAATGTACATGCCCTTGACTGGAATCGAACCTGGGACCCTTCAGTCTGCAGGCTAACACTCTATCCACTGAGCCAAACTAGTTAGGGTCAAAGTTTTGCTTTTAAAAATGGGTAAGAATTTTAAAGAAAGCTCTTTTTTCCTTTTTGCTTTATTTATTTATTTTTTTATTAAAAAGTTTTAATGTTGACATTATTGCAGACTTCCTCCATCCCTCCCTCCATTTGCCCAACTCCACCTATACCCTCATCCCCCTATTTTGGCCTCCATCATACTATTGCCTGCATCCATGGGATATGCATACATGTTTTTCAGTTAATCGCTTCACCTTCTTTATCCAATCACCCCCTTACTTTCCTGTTTGCTTTAAATGGATTATGTTTACTAATAAGTACACTATACTACAAAAGAGGAAAATGATTTTTTCTTAAAATTTTGTTACAAGGTTAGTTTCTGAATCTTAAGAGACATGTAATATCAGTAACCAAAAACATACTTAAAAGAGAAACTTGGAAATGAATTTACATCTAATGATATTTATACTAAGTGAAGAGACACAGAGAACTTTTTTAAAAGAAAAATCTATTTCTTGTTACTAAGCACTAGCCAAGTTTTCACAAATCAACTACTAATTTGATTGCCAGCATCTTATGGGGAGAAACTATATGGTATTTATTTTTGCTCCTTATTCCCAGTACATAGTAGGGATTCAATAAATGTTTGTTGAACTAAACTTAGTAATAAAGTCAAAGAACTGAAAATGCACTGATATAAAAAGAAATGCATCATAAGATTCGGGAACACTGTAGGAGCTTTTAATCATGTAAACATAATAAGAAATAACCTTGCAGTGGAATTTGGAACAGGACATTAATGCCATATAGGCCCACAAAATGTTAATGTATGTGAATATGAGTATGAAATCCAAACAAATTTTAAGAGCTGAGAGAAGCTGGAGATGACAACCTAAATGTGTCTCTTTACAGAAAGAGCATTAAGACACAGAGATTGTAAGCAAATCACTAAAGGTCACACAGCAAATGATATTACAGAGATCAAAACTTTATTTTTAAAATATTTTATTCATTTTTTTAGAGAGAAAAGAAGGGAGGGAGAGAGGGAGGGAGGAAGGAAAAGGAGGGAGAGAGAGAGAGAGAGAGAGAGAGAGAGAGAGAGAGAGAGAGAGAGAAAATCAATTTGTTGTTCCACTTATTTATGCAATCATTGGTTGCTTCTTATATGTGCCCTGACTAGAGATTAAATCTGCAATCTTGGTGCATTTGGATAATGCTCTAAGCAACTGAGCTACCCATCCAGGGCAAGAGTTCAAAATTTTAGTTACTATATTTTCTGAACCAAATATAATATGTTATGTGGTTTGACAAAGGACAAATGAATATAAGACGGAATGTGGTTAAGTACCAGAAAAGTACAAATCAGCATTACAGGAGTCAAATCAAAAGCAAGTTCTTTTCAGAGTAGTGATATTGTATAGTAATTAAGAATAAGGAATCTAGAACCAGAACACAGAGGTCCAAATCCCGGTCAGCTACTTTTTGCTGTGTAACCTTGAGCAAGTTAATCAATATCTGTGTATCAAGTTTCTCATCTATAAAATAGGGATAGTAATTTGGTCTGTGCTAAATATGCCCTGTTCTGCTACAAGGTATGTTTATTTACTGAAAATTAGCTCATATAAAATTGGTAAAAATGTAATGCTGTCAGAATAAATTTGAAATTGTGTTATACAATTTTATTCAGCATTTTAGTTTTTGAAATTGACAGGAACAAGCTTTATTGGAATTAAAGATAAAGTTTTAGTATTATATAAAGACATTAAGAAAGTGTTAAATATATCATAGAAATACCTTCCTTTCCTGCAAATAGGGTCTTCAAAAACCAATATATTTTACACTATGTTAAGGTTTCTAGGGATCTGAAAGTTAACTGCTTTTTTTAGGCTGGTAGCAGGTTCCCCTTAGATCATATTTTTAACATAGACAAAATCAATACCTATTAAAAGCAAATTTCTGCAAGGCCCAATATCTTGAAAGAGATAGCATGAGCCCCAAGGTATAAGGATGAGAATGATGGATTATTTTAAATTGTATATGCTAATGGAACTTAAATATACTAATATTTTTATTAGGGTTGTTTTTCTTATTATTGAGACTATGGCTACATAATTCTATAGGTTTTGAATGGTCTGTCCCAACCTTGTTTCCTATATTTTTATTATTTTTATGAGGATTTATGTAGAAAATTTGGTTTTTAAAAAGTTTTTTTTTAAATCAACAACTACATGGTATTATAGCAATAATGCAGTTATTCAATAAACATTAGTAATCATTATTTTTGACAAGGAATAAGTACAAAAGGCTTAATGAAGGATATTAACAACTGGGCTAAAAGAGTGGTCAGAAATTAAAGAATTAAAAATTGCTGAGAATGGGTTTAAGAGGAGAAAACAACATGAAAAGTTGCATAGATGGAAAAGGAAGTAGTATAATAAGGACGATGAGTTTATTGTATTTTCTTGGTGGAGCACATAATTATGGAAAATGATTTTAGAAATGTGGGTCAATCCTGAAGTGTATGGTGGCAAACAATAAACCTTATTTTAGTGTCTGAAGAAAGATTAACCATTTGACTTTTTTTTCCAAGGTGTTTATTGGTCTACTCTAGACCTAGGTAAAATTACTAGTCTGTTAACACTGATACCATTTTTGACATATCAAATATTTCTGTGACTTCATGATTTTCATAATGAAAAAGAACTATTTGCTTTAAGTACTTTTGAAAATTTGTAAGTCATTAAACTTTTCCCAATTTACCTAAATCTAAAATATACAAATTAAACAGGATCCAAACACAGATATAGGATATTTAAATGCATAAAATGAACTTGAATGAAAAGAGTAAAAAATAATACCCAAATCAATAAAGTTCTATCCCCCTAATCCTAGTCACAGAAAATTTAAATACCAGTATTTTCCTGTTCCACTACATACCCACCAGCTTTCTAGCTCCTTATTCAACTTTTAATTGCTGATTTGCCCTTTTGAATTTCAATTGGATCTTTAGTGCTGCCAATCCAACTTTTTAAATCCTAATTCCCATTCCCTCAAAAGCCATTCCAAACCTTTACTTACCTTTTCAAACCATCCAAACCACTCTCTTGCCCTTACTCTCAGAACATGGCCATGCTTTATGCAGATATACTGACATAATCATTGCTGATTCAACAATATATTTTACTGTATAATAATATGAATGAGTAAACATCCATATTCTGTTTAATGACCATGTTGGATAAGAATACAAATGGGGAAGTCTACTTTGGTTGTTATTACATTATTCAAAGATTAAGTAGAAAGCTAATAGACCTTTCTTGTAATGAAACATGAAAATCCTTGCGCCATATGTGCCTATCTCCTTCCCTTCTAAGTTATTTAAATCTCACATCAAACCTGCTAACTGGATGGTCTGACGCATATCATACTGAAAAGAAAAACTGTCTCCTTTCCCCCATAATTTTAATTTCATTTAAAAATCTAACATATCTAAGAGCTTTAGAACTGTACCAAAAGCATTAATGTATAATAAAAAGAAGGCAGCTGGTTGACAATATTTATGGTAATAAATTTGATGTAGTTTTTTAAAATCTTTAAATAGCAACACCCTACTTTGTCCAAAACTGCATACTTAAATAAAGTTTTTAATTTAAATGGGTATGATATTAGATTTTATGGGTTTATTGTTATTTCTAAATCTCAAAATAGGCAATTCATTGTTGAAAAAATTTATCAAACTTGGCTTCACAGGTTGATTTGTGTCTGAACTTTTTTCTAAGTTACTTAGTTGATAACTTTGAGTTGAAATGTTGTACTCATTCAGTGAGTATGAATGGGATAATATAAGCAAAACTGGCCAGGAAGAGACCTAAAAAAATTATTTCTTCCTTAAAAGCAATGAGAAAACTGGAAAAATGATCAGAATCAATATTGTTTTCAAGATTCTGTAAAGTAACCAAAGATTTGCAGCAAGTAGGAAAAATTTATTCAAGAAAAATGGTGGAATCTCACTAAGAACAGCGAAGTCTATGTCATTTTCATGTGTCGTATTCTCATTCCCCTGTGTGTGGTAAACCAACAGCCTGAAATCATGGTGAAACCAATATTCTAGTAATTTCCAGATGAGGCAGAACAGGGAAGAAGCTCCTTCAATGCCCCATCCCCAGAGAACTTTCACTATTTGACCTATCTGATGGTTGCATGGAAGACCCCACCAACAAGGCAATCTTTATTTGATCTTACTGGATTAAAATACACTCTGTGTGAAGTGAGTGAAGCCTTTTCCCAGGAGTATTTGTTGAAAACAATTACAGGCCAAATTTAGCATTATCTGTCTGAGAGGGTATGATAAACTAATCAAAATGCTTTAAGAAAAAACACTTTGGAATGAAATGTTCCTAGAAACTTTGATAAGTTACAACATATTTATGAGGAACCTAAAAAGCCATGGGAGACATAATGTTATGCATATGCCAATAGAGGTCAATATGCTTGAAAAGAATCTTAAAAGATCTTAACCTAGTCATAAGAAAAGATAAAATAGTGCCATTTGTGAGAACATGGATGTATCTGGAGAATATCATGCTAAGCAAAATAAGTCAGACAGAAAAAGTTAAGAACTAATGATTTAGCTCACATCCAATATAATATCCTATATAATAAAATCCTAATATGCTAAGTGTTCGATCATCTGGTCTGGTCGGCCATTCAGCCAATCAAAGCATAATATGCTAATGATATGCTAAGGCTGCTCAACCGCTCACTATGACATGAACTGACCACCAGGTGGCAGACACTCTGACTGGTAGGTCACCTTGCTGCTGGGGTCTAGCTGATCTGGACTGAGTGAGATGGGCTGGACATGCCCTGGAGCCTTCCTGCGATCCCTCCCTGGCTAGCCAAACTCCCGCGTCACTCCTCAGCCCTGATCGTGCACAGGTCCCTTGGCCTGGCCTCGGCCTTCTCACAATCCAGGCTGAGGGACGGCCCCCCTCCATTGAGTGCACAAATTCCGTGCACCAGGACTCTAGTGTAAGATATAAAACTGAAAGCAACAAATGAACAAATAAGAAAAGCAAATAAAAACTCATAGACACAGACAACAGTATGATGGTTACTAGAGAGAAGCAAGGTGGTGAGGAGGGAATGGATAAAAAGTAAAGAAGATCAAAGATATGGAGACAGATTTTATATTGGATGATGGGCACACAATTCAATATACAAATGATCTATCAAAGAATTGTACAGTTGAAATCTATATGATCTTATTAACCGATGTCATTCCAATGAATTTAATTAAAAAAAATAAAAAAGTGCCCTAGCTGGTTTGGTTCAGTGGATAGAGTGTTGACCTGCAGACTGAAGGGTTCCGGGTTTGATTCCAGTCAAGAGCACATGCCCAGGTTGCAGGCTTGATCCCCAGTGTGGAGCATGCAGAAGGCAGCCAATCAATGATTTGCTCTCATGATTGATGTTTCTATCTCTCTCTCCCTCTCTCTTCCTCTCTGAAATCAATAAAAATATTTAAAAATAAATTAATTTTAAAAATAAAATAACAAGGCTCTAAACTTTCTCTTCTGGCTGACATTGAGGCTCTGGAAAAGCATGTAATCACTGCTAAGGCAGAGTTATTAACAAACAGAAAGTCTCTCAGCAAAGAATGGGAGATGAAGTGTTTCCAAGCCTTTAACAAAGTTTCTGTGCAATCATAAGCTGACTATTAAACTAACTGAGCAAGGAGTTTACTTATTAGTCATGACAAAGATATACATTTAAACAATTGTTCCAGAAAAGTCACTAAGCAATAATAACAAATAGCAAAAATAATGAACCATAAGGATGGAGGAAAATTTCATTTCCAGTGTAGTTGCATTATAATATGTAAATTAATTAGAGTGACTGAAGAACATATTTGGGTAGTATGGCCATTTTAATTATGCTAATTTTTCCTATCCATGAACATAGTATAGTATATGCTTCTACTTATTTGTATCTTCCTCAATTTCTTTCTTCAGTATCTTATAGTTTTACGAGTATAGGTCTCTAACCCCCTTGGTTAAATTTATTCGTAGGTACCTTATTTTGTTGCAATAGTAAATAGGCTTGCTTTCTTCATTTCTCTATCTGATAGTTCATTATTGGTATATAAAATGCCACTAATTTCTGAATATTAATTTTGTTTCCTGCTATTCTTCCAAATTCATTTATTAGACCTAGTGGAGTCTTTAGGGTTTTCTATATACACTATCATGTCATCTGTGAATAATGACAGTTTTATTCCTTCCTTCCCAATTTGGATGCCTTTCATTTTTACTTCATTTTTTTATTTCTATGGCTAGTATTTGCAGTACTATGTTGAATGAGATTGTGGGATTACAACAAAATAAAAAGCTTTTGTACAACAAAAGAAACCATCAGCAAAATAAAAAGGAAACCAACTGAATGGCTGAGTATATTTCCCAATGTCATATCTGATAAGGGGTGAATTTTCAAAATATACAAACAACTTATACTACTCAACACCAAGAAGACAAACAACCCAATTAAAAATTGTCAAATGATCAGAATAGACACTTTGCAAAGAGGACATACGGATGGCTGATAGACATATGAGAAAATGTTCACCATCACTAATTATCAGAGAGATGCAAATCAAAACCACAATGACATAACACCTCATGCTTGTCAGAATGGCTATCATCTATAAATCAACAAACAAGTGCTGGGGAGGATGTGGAGAAAATGGAACCTTTGTGCACTGTTTGTAGGAATGCAGACCACTGTGGAAAAAATTATGGAGTTTCCTCAAAAAATTAAAAATGGAACTGCCTTTTGACCCATCAATCCCACTTCTGGGAATATATCCAAAAATACAAGAGCCCTGGCAGGTTTAGCTCAGTGGATAGAGTGTTGGCCTGCCAACTAAAGAGTCCCAGGTTGGATTCTGGCCAAGGGCACATGCCCAGGTTGTGGGCTTGATCCCCCCACCCAGTAGTGGGCATGCAGGAGGCAGCCAATCAATGATTCTCTCTCATCGTTGATGTTTCTATCTCTCTATCTCCCTCCCTTCCTCTGTGAAATCAATAAAAAATAAAATAAAACAAAAGAAACACTATTTTGAAAGAATATATTGCTATGCTATTTACAATAGTCAAAATCTGGAAACAGCCCAAGTGCCCATCAGTAGATGAAAGTATAAAATAGCTGTGGTACATCTACACGATGGAATACTACCCAGCCATAAAAAAGGAAATTTTGTTTTGTGAAAGCATGGATGGACTGGGACATTATTATGCTAAGTCAAGTAAGCTAGTTAGAGAAAGAAAAATATCATATGATCTCACTTATATGTGGAATCTAGTGAAAAAACAAACTGATTGACAAAATAGAAACATAGGCATGAATTCATGAAACAGACTGACAGCTGTCAGAAGGGAGGCAGCTTGGGGCCTGGATGAAGGGATTAAAGAAAAAAGCATATCACATAGACACAGACAATAATGTGTTGATAGAGAAAAAGGGTAGTGGAGGGTAGGTGGATATGGGCAAAGGGGAATGGATCAAGACTTTGATTTGGGTGGTGGGTGCACAATGCAGTCTACAGATGGTGGTTTATTGAGTTGTACACTTGGGACCTATATGATTTTATGAATCAGTGGCATTCCAATAAATTCAATAAGTGAAAGAATTTTTTAATGATGAAAACCTTGTTGACTGGTGGAACAATGTTAACTCTACCAATATGCACATAATAGAAACTACATAATTAGAGAGGAGACAGGAAAGGGCAGAAAGTGTATTTGAATAAATAATAATGAAAAAAACTTCCCAATTTTGATAAGAAAGATTAATGAACACATCCAAGAAGATCAATAAACTCCTAAGAGTATATACTCCAATAAATCTACATCAAGACACTTCATAATTAAACTTTTAAACCAAAGGGAAAGAGAGAATGCTGAAAAGGAGTAGTATTCTATAGTATATATGTACCACATCTTCATTATCCAATAATTTATCAAAAGGCACTTAGGTTGTTTCCATGTCTTGGCCACTGTGAATAATGCTGCAATGAACATAGGGGCGCCTATATATTTGAAAATAAATATTTTCAAAATTTTCGGGTATATACCTAGAAGAAGAATTGCTGGGTCATATGGTAACCCTATTCTCAAATTTTTGAGAAACCTTAGTACTGTTTTCCATAGTGGCTGTACCAGTTTACATTCCCATCAGCAGTGAATAAGCATTTCTTTTTCTGAATGACCTCTCCAATTTTTGTTATTACTTCTCTTGTTGCTAATAGTCATTCCAACAGGTGTGATTTGGTATCTCAGTATAATTTTTATTTGCATTTCCCTAATAGCAAGTGAAGTAGAGAATTTTTCATATTTATGTTGGGATAATACTCAGCCATAAGGTGAAATACTGCCATTTGTGACATTAATGAACCCTGATAATATCATGCTAAGCCAAATAAATCAGTCAGAAAAAGCTAAGAACCACATATTTTATTCAGATGTAGAATATAAAACTGAAATTCATAGACACAGATAACAGTATAGTGATTACCAGATGCAAGGGAGGTGGGGATATTGTAATGAGTAAAGGGGGCCAAATATGTGATGACAGAAGATGATGTGACTATGGATGGTGGGCACACAATGCAATATAAAGAACATGTATTATAGAAATTTACATTTCCATCCAGTAAATCTTATTAAATAATGTTATGTTAATAATTTAACAAAAAAAATATCTGTAACCTTAACAATCTGCAAGAGAGAAGTGACTCATATGTACAAGGGACTCAATAAGGTTAACAACCTATTTCTGATCAAACCATGGAAGCCACAAGACAGTGGGATGACATATTCAAAGTGCTGAATGAGAAAAGACAGTAGCCAAGAATGCTATATTTAATAAATTTCACTTTTAAAAATAAAGAAATTAAGATTTCCAAGTTAAATAAATAAAATGTGATGGAATTATTCACTAGCATATCTACCCTATAATAAACACTAAAAGGAATCCTTCAGTTTAAAATATAAGGACACTAAAACAGTAACTCATATCAACATGAAGAAATAAAAAACACCTTTCAGAGTAACTACATAGGTTAACATAAATATTAGGTAGTAATGTATGTTTTTGTTCTTAATTTCTTTTCCTATCTGATTAAAGACAACTGTGTAAAGCATTTGTTGTAAATCTTGGTGGTTGGGCACACAATGTATTAGATGAAATTGTCACAATAACAGTACAGATGAGATGAGAGGTAATGGAACTATATAGAAGACAAGTTTTTGTAGGCTCAAAATTAAGTTCATTATTAATCTGAACTATATTGTTACAAATTCAGATATTGAATGTAACCCCCAGAGGAACTGCCATGAAATACAGAGAAGCAAAAAACACCCAACCAGAAAAACAAAAAGAAGAAAGAATCCAAAAATATGAAGATAGTGTAAGGAGCCTCTGGGACAACTTCAAGCATAACAACATCCGAATTATGGGGGTGCCAGAAGAAGAGAGAGAGCAAGATACTGAAAACCTATTTGAAGAAATAATGACAGAAAACTTCCCCCACCTGGTGAAAGAAATAGACTTACAAGTCCAGGAAGCGCACAGAACCCCAAACAATAGGACCACACCAAGACACATCATAATTAAAATGCCAAGGGCAAAAGACAAAGAGAGAATATGAAAAGCAGCAAGAGAAAAAAAGTTAGTTACGTACATGGGAGCATCCATATGATTTTCAGCTGATTTCTCAACAGAAACCATGCAGGTCAGAAGGGAGTGGCAAGAAATATTCAATGTGATGAATAGCAAGAACCTACAACCAAGATTACTCTACCCAGCAAAGCTATCATTCAGAATTGAAGGTCAGATAAAGAACTTCATAGATAAGTAAAAGCTAAAGAAGTTCATCACCACCAAACCATTATTATATGAAATGCTGAAAGGTATTCTTTAAGAAGAGGAAGAAGAAAAAGGTAAAGATAAAAATTATGAACAACAAATACATATCTATCAACAAGTGAATCTAAAAATCAAGTCAATAAAAAATCCGATGAACAGAATAAACTGGTGAATATAATAGAATCAGGGGCATAGAAAGGGAGTGGACTGACAATTCTTGGAGGCTAAGGGGTGTGGGGGGTGCGAGAAGAGACTGGACAAAAATCTTACACATATGGATGAGGACAGTGGGGTGGGGGTAAGGGCAGAGGGTGGGGTGGGAACCTGGTGGAGGGGAGCTATGGGGGTAAAAAAGAGGAACAATTGTAATAATCTGAACAATAAAGATTTATTAAAAAAAGAAATTAACTACAGAAAGGAAGTAAATAAACACATAAATGTGTGGAGATTAAACAACCTACTACTAAAAAATTACTGGGCCAAAGAAGAAAAAAGTATGTAATCAAAAGATATATAGAGCCCTAACTGGTTTGGCTCAGTGGATAGAATATCGGACTGCAGATTGAAAGGTCCCAGGTTCGATTCCAGTCAAGGGCATATACCTTGTTTTTGGGCACATCCCCAATAGGAGGTGTGCAGGAGGCAGCTGATCGATGTTTCTCTATCATTGATGTTTCTAACTCTACATCCCTCTCCCTTCCTCTCTGTAAAAAATCAATAAATTATATTAAAATAAGTTATATAGAGACAAATGAGAATGACAATACAACATATTAAAACTTCTGGGATGAAACAAAAGCAGTAATAAAAGGGAAGTTTATATCATCACAGGCCTATCTCAAGAAAGTAGAATAATCTCAAGTAAACAACTGAACATTACATTTTAAAGAAATAGAAAAATAAAGAACAAAAGCACTCCAAAGTCAGCAGGAGAAGGAAAATAAAATTCCAAGCAGAACTGAATAAAATAAAGAACAAAATCCTACACAAAAAATAATAAAAGAGCTAGTTATCGGAATATTAACTAAACTTAAAACTTCTGGCTGAACTTACTATAAAATAAAAGATTCATATAAAGAACATAAAAAACAAAAGACATCACAGAAATACCAAGGTTCATACTAAAATACTATGAAAAACTGTATGCCACCAAATACAATAACTTAGAAAAAAATTTAAGTTCCTAGAAATTTCTAACCTTCCTAGACTGAATCATGACGAATTGGAAAATTTAAATGGACTGGTCAACAGTGAGGAAATTGAAATATCCATCAAGAAACCTTCCCCAAAAGAAAAGTCCAGAACTAGATGGCTTCATTAGTGAATTCTACCAAACATTCAAGGAAGATGTGATACCTATCCTTCTCAAAATTTTCCAAAAATTGAAGAAGAGGCAACACTCCCTATCACATTTTATGAGGCCAACTTAACTCTTACACCAAAACCTGGGTAGAATAACAGAAGAAAAAGAAAACTACAGACCAATATCTCTGATGAATACAGATGCAAAAATCCTAAACAAAACAGTAACAAACTGAATACAAATACAACAATACATTAAAAAGTAACACATCATGATCAAATGGGGTTCATTTCAGGGGCACAAGGATGGTTCAACCTACAGAAATAGATCGATGTAACACATCAGATTAACAAAACAAAGGATAAACATCATGTGATCCTATCAGTTGATGCAGAAAAAGCTTTTGATAAGATACAACATCCATTTATGATTAAAACATTCAATAAAATAAGTATATAAGGAAAGTACTTCAACATAATAAAGGTGATATATGACAAACCTTCATATAATATCATACTCAATAGTGAAAAACTGAAAGCTTTTCCTCTAAGATTTGGACAAGACAAGGATGTCCACTCTTACCACTCTTACTCAACATAGCACTGCAAGTCCTAGCCAGAGCAATCAGGGAAGAGAAATAAATAAAAGACATCCAAATTGAGAATGAAGAAGTATCACTTTTTGCAGATGATACAATTTTTATATAGAAAACCCTAAAGACTCCACCATAAAACTATTAGGAACAATAAACAAATAGAGTAAATATTCAGGATACAAAATCCACTGCATTCCTAAATACGAACAATGACATTTCAGGAAAGGAAATGGAAAAAAAATTATTTTGCAATTGCAAACAAAAGCATAAAATACTTAGGAATAAACCTAACAAAGGATACGAAGGACCTATATACTGAAAACTACAAAGCTTTATTAAAAGAGATTGAAAAAGACACAATAGAAGAATTTTCATGTTCATGGATTGGAAAAATCAACTTAGTTAAAATGGCCTTATTCCATAAAGCAATATACAGATTTAATGCAATCCCCAGCAAAATTGCAAAGACATTTTCATTATTTTATTTTATTTATTTTTTTGTTAATCTTATATTTTTTCATTAATTTTTAGAGAGAGTGGAAGAGAGAGGAAAAGACAAAGAGAAATATCGATGTGAGAGAAACACAATGATAGGTTGCAGATCAGGGCCCTGGGCCAGGGAGGAGCCTGCAACCTGGGTATGTGCCCTTGACCAGAATCAAACCTAGGACCCATGGTCCACAGGCTGATGCTGTATCCACTGAGCCAAACCAGCTAGGACTCAATGACATTTTTAAAGAAATAAAACAAAAAAATAATCAGCTTTGCATAGAACCACAAAAGACCAGGAATAGCTAAGTCATTCTTTATAATAATAATAATAATAATAATAATAATAATAATAATAATAGAACGAAGCCAGAGATATCACACTACCTGACTTCAAATGATACTACAGAGCAATGGCAATCAAAACAGTATGGTATTGACAGAACAACAGACACAAACCACTGAAACAGAATTGACAGCTCAGAAATAAAACCACACGTATATGGGCAAATAATTTTTTACAAAGGAGACAAAAACATACAATGGGAAAATAAAGCCTTTTCAATAAATGCTGCTGGGAAAATTGGAAAGTCACACACAAAAGTGAAACTAAACTACAGTTGTACCCATGTGCAAAAATTAATTCAAAATGAATCAAAGACCTAAATATAAGATCTGAAACAATAAATACATAGAATAAAACATAGGTGCTAAACTTATAAACCTTGGTCTTAGAGGAGATTTTTTTAATTTGACCCCAAAGGCAAGGGAAATAAAGGCAAAAATAAATGAATGGGACTATATCAAACTAAAAAGGTTATGCACAGCAAAAGAAACTGCCATGAAAACAAAAAGGCAACCAACTGAATGGGAAAACGTATTTTCAAACAATAGCTTCAACAAGAGGTTAATATCCAAAATATAGGTTGTTCCAATAAATGTATACACACACCTTGAATAATTATAAAGACTGTCTTCATCAAAATACATTTCATTGTCAAAATTGAGCTATCATCTGTTATAGTGTATATACATATTTTGGGACACCCTGTACATAAAAAACTCATACAACTCAATACCAAACAATCCAATTAAAAAATGGGCAGAGGACCTGAACAGACACCTTTTCCAAAAAGACATACTAATGGCCAACAGATATATGAAAAGAGCCTCAACTTCACTAGCTATAAGGTAAACGCAAATCAAAGTTACAATGATATACCACTTCATACTTGGTAGAATGGCTATAATCAACTGCAAAAGTAATAACAAGTGTCAGAGAAGTTGTGGTGAAAAAGGAATACTCATTCATTGCTGATGGGAATGTAAACTGACAGAGACACTATGGAAAACAGTATGGAAGCTCCTCAAAAAAAATAAGAATAGTGTTACCATATGACCCAGCAATCTTTCTTCTATGAATCTACCCCCCAAAAATTAAAAACATTCATTCAGAAAGATATATGCACCCCTATGTTCATTGCATTATTCACGGTGGCCAAGACACAGAAATTACTTATACTGGGAAATAATTAAAACAAATAAAATTGGTGGTGGAGGTATAAAAATTGTTAATCAAGAAATGATTATGTATAATAAGTACAATTTTGTCATTATACATGATAAGGGGATTAGTTCATATTTAAAAGAGTAAAAATACTACAAATATTTTATGGCAATCTACTCCCACTCTATGACTGTTAATTATCTGATTATATTATCAATATTAATAAATTAAGAGCCTCCTATAACCTCCAAATTTGCTTTGAGTTAGGACTAATACTTTTTCTCAAACTAAATTAATAAATGTCAGATCTGTGTTTTCTAACAAGTAAAAACATCTTTTGTGTGATAAAATGGCTAATCACTATACACAGAAATAGTGTTTTATTTATTTCTTTTTTATTTGATTTTGGTGCAATAACAACTAGAGCAGTCAGAAGGTCAAAAATGATATAAAGGGCATTTCTACTTAAAGTAAAAATAATATTCTAATATATCTTTCTTCTATAGCAAAAAGCAATGTTTGATCCCAAAGAAAAATACAAATTTGGTCTGTTTTTAGAAATCCGTTGTCAGAATGAATGACAATTTATGTAATTTAATTAGATTCTGAGGTTTAATTGTAATAAAGAATGAAATTCAAGTACCCACAATAACTCTCATTAAAGTTGTAAAAATTCCAAATTTGAACAATACATATGCAGCTTATTTAATCTAACATTTCAGAACCGGGATTTCCCATTTAGGACACTGATCAACCTTGCAGATTACTGTAATATTTAAAAAGGACACAGAAAATTTTATGAATAAGTTGTTCAGAGGTTCACTCAGGCTCAACAAGGTCAAGAGTAAAAATCTGAAATATAGTTTTCTGCCTGGAATATAAAAAACTCTGGATCAATTTTCTTGCTTTTCTTTCACATAACATTTTTCCCACATCAGGGTCACACAAACATGTGAATTACATGAAATTCATGTCCTGAAATATTATAATTGAGCTATTGGTCCTAGATAATAGCAGACCACCCTATCAATTTTGACCCAAACTCTGCCAAAATAATATTTAGTGGCACATAAACACAGCTTAAATCTTTGTTGCTACTCTCCACCTTCATGCTCTACTCATCAGTAATGGACAATAAGTATGTAAGTCCTGTTGATTATGGATCTCTATTATAAGAAGATTAATCTGTATTTTTAAG
The DNA here is from genome assembly GCF_027574615.1 of Eptesicus fuscus. Lineage (NCBI taxonomy): Eukaryota > Metazoa > Chordata > Mammalia > Chiroptera > Vespertilionidae > Eptesicus > Eptesicus fuscus. The sequence continues at coordinate 31,998,553 of NC_072473.1, forward strand.
TTGTCAAACAAGATATTCTAGTAATTTTAATTTATTAATAGTAAATTTCATATATAAAAATATATTTTGCATTAAGTGAGTGCTACTTAATAAAAATAGAAAAATTATATCATTAGAACTCTACACTGTAGCACAAATGGAAATGCAAAAAACTGGGCACAAAACAGCTTAATCCACCCCCCCACCACCGCACTGGGACTTGCACAATTTCTATCATGGTGTCTAACAGCTTAAATCTATTACCTAGGATGATCCCACCTCTTTTAAAATGCCTGCCAGAAAAAGCTTAACACTTCCAGGAAAAGATGTGGTTTGTTCCAGCTAAAATCCAGTGTTAGGCTGTTAGGCTCCAGAAACCTGAACCTGAACCGACTGTTAGAGCTGCTACTTTTAAAAATTTGTAATTATAAATCCTTCCTCTGTCCTTTGAAATATAAATCTTCTACCAGTTAGCACTCTCATCTCAAAGGCCTTGGAGCCAACTCCTTGAAATGCAAATATTCAAGGAGATAGTTCTCACTTCCAGGCTCTGTTGGGAGGGAAAGATCCTAACTTTGGTGGAAGCCTTGCTCCAACTTGCATCACTACTTGCTGTCATAAAGATATGAGAATTTTGTACAAAGATATTGAGGGGTCAGTGCTGACATGTACACATAAGGAACTACTGGACATCGAAATTGGGTCTCAAAAGAACTGTTGGTCCAGGGGGAAGCTCGCTACAGATTGATTCATTTGCCTGTCAGCATAAATATTATTGCTCGTCTCACATTCAGTTCTTATTAGTATATATCTAGTGACATTTGATCTCGTTCATCTAGAGGAAATGATGAACAACATAGACTGAGGAACAAGAACAGAACCAGAAGCAAGGAGGCATCGATCGGACTATCGGGCCTCAGAGGGAGGATAGGGGAGGGTAGGGGGAGGGTGGGGGGGAGGGGGAGAGTTCAACCAAAGGACCTGTATGCATGCATATAAGCCTATCCAACGGTTAAGTTCAACTGGGTATTGGGGCATGGGTGGGGTGTGGGGTGGGATGGGAATGGGGGGATGAGGACAAATATGTGACACCTTAATCAATAAAGAAATTTAAAAAATAATAAAAAAAAAAAGATATTGGGGTTTGAAGCAATTAAGATAGTAAAAATGTTACAAAATAGGGCTTTCAGGAAAGACTGAAGGAATCAGCTAACTTAATCAATAGGCATTTGAGGAGATATTTGATAAACTAATCAGAGCAGTCAGCATGGCTTTCAAATGCAGTGGAATTGGGTTTCAATCCTGATTCCATCACTTATTATCTCCATGATTTAGGAAATTTGCTTAATGTCTTTGAACGTGTAAATTGGAAGTGATAATAATTCCCTTATAGAAGGATTAGTTATTGACTTAATTGACTTAGCACTATCTGACTCAGAGTAGACACTGACATATTGTTTGAAAATGAGTTTTAATTGCTCAATACAGAATTTCATATGTGGACTATGTTCAAAATAGGTTTTACTGAAAAGAAACAAATATAGTCTTTCACTATAGAAAAGTTATTTAGACAAAATGACCTTTCAGACTCATTTATAAAATGTAAGAATTGAATTATATGATTTCCAGGGCAATAATTTATTATATTCTAAATAGTTGCTCTAAGAAATTCCAAATTTAAATTATATTAAAATTCTGTAGCAGATACATTATTTTAAAGTTAGCTAAGAAATGTTTAAATTCTGTGGCTCTCAACCATGGCTGTATATTAGAATCAATTGAGTGCCTTTAAAAAATACAGCTGTCAGAGGGAAGAGGGGTTGTTGGGCTGGGTGAAAAAGGTGAAGGGATTAAGCAAAACAATAAAACAAACCAACAAACAAAACAATTCATATACAGAGAAGACAGTATAGTGATTACCAGAGAGAAAGTGAGATGGGGAGAGGTAGAAAAGGGTATAAGGGGGCCATAGACCATTTGTCTCAGTGGATAGAGCATCACTCTGCAGACCATATGGCCCTGGGTTTGATTTCAGTCAAGGGCATGTATCTTGGTTGCAGGCTCCTCCCAGGCCCGGGCCCTGGTCAGGCCTCATGCAGGAGGCAAACAATCAATGTGTTTCTCTCACATTGATGTTTCTCTCTGTCTTTCCCTCTCTCTTCCACTCTCCTTAAAAATCAATGGAAAAATATGCTCAGGTGAGGATTAACAAAAATAAAATAAAATAAAGAAAGGAGTATAAAGAGGATAAATAGTGATGAAAGGAGACTTGACTTGAACACACAATACAATATATAGATTATGTTTTATAGAATTGCATACTTGAAATCTACATAATTTTTTAACCAATGTCATTCCAATGAATTCAATAAGAAAGGTAAAAAATAAAAAAAAATACTGAAACCCAAAAGTTAAATTAAAATTTGTGGAGTACAGTCTGAATGTCAATGTTTCTTTAAAGGTGCATGAGGATTCAAATTGTTATCAGGGTTGTGAATTACCCTTAAAGGAAAGTTATAAGTATAAAGGACACATATAGTGTAAAGGAAGTTAAGAGTAGATTCAGCAGAATCTCATTTTGATTCTTAAGCTAAGTACTTCTCAAAATTTTTATCCAGTTCCCTCACCCAGAACCTTTTCTCTTATTTCCATCTGTCTGGATATCACATGACCTCTTCAAACACAATTTATTAAAAATTGAATTCATTTCCATTCATTAGTACCTTTTATTTAGCATGATTTTCATATTTATGTTAAGGAATCCTCCAATTTCTCTAGATGAAAATCCCAGTATGAAATTTAAATTTAAGACTTTCCCGTTTATTACACAACATCTGCATGGTCTCTCTCCCTTTCTCTCTGCCTATCTCGTTTCCCCGCCCCCTCCGTCTTCCTCTCCCTCAATTTCTATTTCACCTTCCAAAGTCACTAACCCAAGAAAGCGTCCTCTGATCTCCTAAAATTTAGGTTAGATGCTACACTATATGTATTCATAGACCCTTGTCCTTTCTTCCATAGGACTTAATATTGATTCAATTTTAGGTTTATCCGTGTGATCTGTTACTCAATGTCTCCTTGCAATGTTAGAATGTGAAGTCCCTGAAAGCAAAAGCAATTTTTTTTGCTATTTATCGTTAAAAAAAAATGCAAACTGCCCATCACACAATAAGCACTCAATATATAATTGTTGAATAATGAAAAGTTAAAAATAAAAAGATGAAAAGTTTGTTTCTACTTGAGATAAGTGGAAATTAGCAAATCTAGATGGTCTAGTCACATGGACCAAAGCCCATTTAATGTCCTTCAGTGCCTTTACTTTAGCATACACTCAACATTAAAAACAAATCTCTCGTCTTTTGTTTTGGTGGGGTTGAGCTCAGGTTACATCGAGTTCTCTCTCCTATCACAATAATTATTACCGAATAAAAACTGTCTTTACCACATTTAACAGGTGCCCTGCTTTGTTTATCTTTGACACTATATTTTTCTTGGAAAATAGCAGCTAAAGGCCTCTTTCCAAATTTTTTATTTTGAAGATATTTCAGGAAACAATTTTTATTATCATTATCTTTGGAATCATTATTATTGTCAGTAAACACTGACAAGTACTTAAGTTAAAACTCTTTCAATGACAAAGATTTATTCTGAAAATTTCAAGGATACTCAACAAAAGGGAAGTCCAAAATAATATAACCATAAACAATGCTATAACAATAAATTATTGTGATTTATTATCTCTGGTAATTCCCTATAAAAACCTAGCAAAGTCTATTAGCATTCTCCATATTATTATATTATTATTTGTCCAAAGCCTTTGATAGCTGAAAAACTGGAGATATGCAGGTTGCCTCAAAATTATGAGAGTACTTAACATGTTGGTAAATTCTAAGATAAATATTTTTTTATGAAAATAAATGTTGGCTGGCTTGATGGGCTATAGAACAACTTAGTGTGCTGCAATTGTATAATAAAGGTTATAAGTCTAAATATTATTAAAATAAAAATGAAAATTTCATTTACTTTGAAGTGCCATCTGAAGTGTCTGGTCATTACATGGTTTGTGAAAAGGTTCTTGATAGCATGGGTTACTTACACTTTAACCCATTTTCATCTGACTGAAAACTCTAGGAAAAAGTAGGTTTTAGAGGGAAAAATTATCAGAATATGGTATTTTAAAAAAATATTTGATTGGATTTCAATGTATACAGAAAAAGTAAAAATGGAAAACCTCTCAATTTTCTTATATCCATGAAGAAAGAAAACTGCATATACCCATGTGTATGTTTTGTTTGTTTTTCAAAGATTAAAAACAATGAAAGTATTTATTGCTAGTTCTAAGACAACAATATGAATTCTCCTGGTTCACAATTGTCCAAAATATATAAAACCAATTTTCGCTCTTTGCACCAGAAATAAAGTTCTTGCTCACAACCCCCAGATTAAAATGGATCAGAATCATTAAGGCATTTGTTGATTTTATTTAAAATAAAATTATGAGCTAAAAAATAACTGTTTTGGAATCAATTAAATGTTTCTACTTAGTACCAGAAACATTTGTAAAAAAGTTATCTTAGGGTATAGAAACATAACTTCATTATTGATATTGGCTGAAATTTCCTGGTTGTTGTTGGTAAACATTTATTAATGCTGGAAAAATGGTGAAGCTACCAAAGCATCATTTCATAAGTCAGATAAACTATCATAACACCATAGAATGTTATCTTCTACAAACTAGTACTAATTGCTCATTTTGAGGTGAATTGTTAGACAGTCATTTGGTTTATCCATCCTCAAAATCATACTTTCATTGCCTGTTATGATTTTTTTACCATCCAAAAGAAATTTATGAAGGGATTCATTTAGAATGAACACATGATCAAGGAATTTGCCGGTTAAAATAACAACTCTTTTACTTCACAATTCTTTGTTAGATTGTTAACTCTTTGAAAGATGGGGCACATTCTTATTATCAAACAGAGTGCCTGGTACATAGTAGAAACTGAAAACAGGATTTCTGAATGAATCACTGAATCAATCAATGAGTAAAAATGTTGCTCTATTCCTACTCTGGTATACACTAATTTGAGGCAAAATAAATTTAATCTCACATTTATTTTTTACTTCTGTACAAGCTCATCATGCTTGTTTATCAAATCTAAATATTTATAGATTAACAATAATTTTCTACTTCAAAGGCTATCAAATCACACTTAATACTTACATTTTATTCAGAAGAAACAATTAATCCTCTAGAATGTATATGTGTATTTAAAAATCAATTTTAAAATTGAAACTTATGTAATTTCAGTTATATTTCTACTCTTTAAAGGGAAGTAAGCAGGTAAATAAATTGTTGAAATATACTGTAAACAATAGTCTATTAAGAGATGAAGCATTAAAACTTTTACTAGGTTCTTTTTGTAATAACTAAGAGTGCTATTTCTCATTTTTATTGAACATTTCCTATATGTTAAACATATTTCAATTTATCTTCACAATAACCTTATTGAGTATGATTAACTTCTTTATACATCTAAAGAAACTAAAAATAGTTAAGTAACTTGTGCAATGTTATGTGGTTTAAAACTTATCTATTACAACCTCTTTATTTTTACAAATGAGTATTTGAAGTTGTGTGGGGTTCAGTTAATTGAAAGGTCCCATAGCAAATAAATAAATGATAGAAGCAAGACTTCAACCTGTTTCATGACTTCTAGTGCAGTCTGAACTCTTTGCAGTTTGAACAATCATATTTCATATTATTTAGCTATTGCAAAATTTACAGACTTCAGCTAAATCACTTCACCTTCTTTCTCTATACAATGTTTAATTATAGTTGAGTTTTGGAGGGAAAAGTCTTGATAGAAGTATAGATTAGGAGTTATTAGCATATGACTAATAGTTAAAAACCATGGAAGTTTCTTTGGGTAAAAGAAAAGAGAGTGCTTCTCAAACATGGGCCTGCATCAGAATTATTGAGAATTTATAAAATTATTGCACATTCCTTACAGATTCTGATTCCAAAGATATGGGGTACAGTTCAGGAATTTGCATTTTAAACAAGTGTCTCTAAGTAATTCTGATGTGTGTAGTTAAAAGACCTTATCTTGAGAAATACTGAGGCAAAGGGAGCTGAGAAAAAAAAAATCCCTCAGGACAAAGAATGGAAGAATTGCAACATTTATGGAATAATAAAAAAAAATCTGAATCCAGTAAAGGACACTGAGAAAAAATAATGTGAAAGAGAATCCAGAGAGTTTGATGTCACAAAACACAAAATCCAATGGAAGAAAGAGGTTCAAAGAAGCAGTGATCAACTCAGTAAATTGTTGCAGATAAATGAAGTTAGATGACGATTGAAGGTTCAGTAGAGTAATGAGAACAGAAGCATGGTTTCTGTGGGTGGAATAGTGGATTTGAGATAAGGGATTGGTAACATAGATTGTATTTTTAGGAATCTTTGCTTAGCAGTAAAGGAAAAAGTCAATGAAATAGTTAAACGATAATACAGATTAAAGAACTATTTTATTTTGGGGAATGGGAGAGATTTGGGTATGAATACAGATAGAATGAATGAGCAGGTGAGAAGGAAAGTTAAGAGGTAAATGAAAATGAAAAGAAACAAGAAGCTGAAATAAATGAGAAGATAAGATGACCATACTTAGAAAGGGGAAACATGTCCTCCTCTACACCTAGAGGGGTGGAAATAAGGTTGCTTGTGGGTAAGAACCATTTTGAAGGTGGGAAGGCAGGAAGCTGAAGAGGTTCTCATCTTTTGCTTTATTTATTTTGAGGCAATAGTATAATTATATGCGTGTAAATTAAAATTGTTTTTTACTTCTGATAACACTAACCTTTTAACTTATGAAATATCCAAATGTATCACTAGTTATGTTTCTGGCTTTAAAATCTACTTAGTCTAATATTCCAAATTTCTTTTGGTAATTGCATAGTGTATCTTTTCCCATCATTTTACTTTCAAATGTTCCATATTTATTTACACTATTGTAAACAGCCTATAGTTGGCATTTTCTAACTATTATAACACTATTTTTTTCTCTTACTTTGAGCATTTAGTTTGTTTACTTGAATGTTATTTCTGATATATTTGAGTTTAAGTCTACCACCTTGCTACTTGATTTCCACTATTTGTGCCTATTTTTTCTTACTTTTGCTTCTCCTGTCTTGTTTTCATTTAGGCTGTCATTTCCAATTTTCTCCTATATTGCTTGGGCTACATATTAATTTATTATTTTTTTAGCAGTTACTACAAGCACTCATGCTTACCAAAATACTTTTTCTCTTCTTGGATAGTGCAAGGATCTTGGAACACTTGAACTCCACTTACCCCCCTCCCTCCTTATCTGTTACCATTGTAGTGAACTTCAATTCTATATATTTAAAACCCCATATTATTATCATTTTACCCAGTCAATAATTTACATACATATTTACCATTTTTGTTGTTCTTCATTCATTCCTCGAGCTTCATCTGGGATTATGTTTCTTCTGCTGAAGAGCACCTTTTGGTTTGGTATGTTGGTAACAAATTCTCAGCTCTGCTTGTCCAAAAATTTTAATGTCACACTCATTTTTGAAGGATAATTTTAAGAGAACTTGAAGTCTAAGTTGACAGTTATTTTCTTTCAGTGCATTCAGTTCACTTTTTGAAAATAGCATTCCATTTTCTTTTGGCTTGCACTGTTTCACAGTCTAGGTTTCCTTCTTCGCATAGATCCTGGCCCCATATTTTCCACTGATTGTTTTTTTAAAAATCTTTAAGATTTTAAAATTTGTCAAGCTTTTCTTGTTTTCAGCCAGGAAGGTTAAAGTACCAAGTCCACACAAAATATCAATACTGGAGATAGTCCCAGGAAGTTCATAACTGATTAGCCCAATATTTTTGCTGAAGGGGGTGGTGAGGTCAAAGCTGAGATTCAATGAAGGCTGGAGTTGCATAGGAGACCTTTTTTGGAAGTGAGGAAATTTTGAATTTGCTGAACTTGATAGCAGTCACAAGCAGGGATAGAGAGTGGTATAATGTATCTGGGGCTCAATTTCTAATTTTAAAAATGGGTATGATAATAGTTCCTATCCTATCACAGAGTCCTTTTAAGGATCAAATGAGTTGATGGTATACATTTCAAAAGAAACAATAGATGTGAAAGTATACTATGAGGTGGTATAAATGTTGGCTATTTATAAACATGCAGATTTCTAAATGTTGAATAATACATACTAAATTTGAAATGATATTTTCTTATTTAAAAGAACAAGGTGTATGGAATTGTCTCTTCCAGAGTTTATTTTTAGCATCATGGACATTGTTTATATTTTCATTCATTGACTTGGAATTTACTGCGACTTTCCAAGGCACTGGGGGATATATACTTATGGAGAAAAGTTGAGAGTAGGCAAGTAAGTGATCATATCACACTTAGAGCAAGCGGGAGGGAGGGCAGAAGTGAAGAAGTGAGATGGAATAGGAGAAAGAAAGGGATAAAATAGGCAGGCACTTAGTGAGTTTCAAATCTATACTTACTTCTTTAAATCTGAGCTATTGCAAAGCAACTTCCTAATAAAGAAAATTTAGCACAGCTATGTCACCCTGACTAGCTACTGCTACTGAGAGGCTATCAGGGTCATTGGTCAATGGGTTACTGCATAAAGGTCCATTAAATACACACAGCACACCTAGTGTCTGATTGCTGGCGTCTGGTTTTATCTCCTAGGTTCCGCCACTTCAATGGAAACAAGATGTCAGTCAAGTAGTTCTAGGCTTCTCTTCCTGAGCAGAGATGAACCATTTAAGCCGGGCAATTTGGTAACATATTTCATTATTTCCCATTGTCACATGTGAATAGATATAATCTGGAACTTTGTTTCTCAAGGTAGAAGGGCAGAACCACTTTTTTTGAGCTAAATGATTTTCAGAATGTACTGTAATGACACATTTTGGGAAACACAAAATACTTCTTTTAGATGATGCATTTCTACAATGAAAATCCCTTGTAGCCTTGCAATATATTCAACATACAGGCATGCATTTTTAAATTTTGTTCTAAATTTTCTTATACTTTGAAATAATTATAATATTGATTTATTTTTAAACTGAAAGCCCATAAATTAACTTATTGGATTTTTTAAATGTTAACAAAATCCTAGATAAATTTTCCATTGATTTAGATAAATGTCTTCACTTCTTAGATTTATCCTTTTGTAGAGAATTAGAACTGATTTTTTTTTCTGCCATCTTATCATTCTGGGCTGCTTTCTTCTACTGTTAATCAGTTTCCTCAACAAGACATGTTGTTTTTTAACCAACATTTATTAATTAGAATGTTGTGTATTATATTTCAAAAGTACAATTAAATTTTGTTTCTTTCATTTTTGTTTTGGATTGCTAATGCTGATAACCAAGAGTTGACATAGATGTCACAATTCCCTGAAACATGAACAAAATCAACTCAGGGAATTGCAATCTTTCAAAGATTATATTTTAGGTGGTTGCCAAAAACAGGAAACTGTGAATGAAAAATCATATGATATAAATCTTTGATTGTAAATAATTTATGGGCTATTACAATGAAAATGTGTTTGGTCTTCACAATCAGTGATCAAATCAACGATTATAATTATCCACACACCAAGTGCACAAAAAGCATATGGAGCCATGCATCTTAGATGAAAGATGAGTGTGACAAATGTTGGTAGAGATGATGCCGATGTGCCAGTACATTTCTCTGGACATGAAATAATGGTCCCAGATGGGAAAATTATTAATCTAATTGTGGTTCATATAGATTCACATTTATAGATAGGTTTCTTTAGCCATCTGAATGAAAGCATCTCATAAACTTTTCACTCATTCCAAAAAGTCTGCAACTTTGTGGCCAGTGTTTAATAAAATGTAGCAAGAATAATTTAGGAAGCTCTCAAAGAGGAAAGGATACTGGCTTGGTACATTTCTTGCTGATAGGGAATTCATATTTATATAGTATTTACTCTTTGGCCTCCAATGTACTTTTCTTCTTTCATGTTACTTGTGTCCATGGAATTAGAAGAACTGTTAAAGATAAGGAGTGGATCCAGAGAGAAGTATACAAAGGAAAAAAAACATGCCTAATCCCAGTGACAAATTTACCAAGAAGCCAATAAAGCTTAAGTTTTAGAGCCTCTCACTTGTACAAGACTCTTCCAAGGCCCCAAGAGTATTTTATGTTTATAATATTTGTCATATTTTTAAAATTTATAATTTGTTGTGATTTTTCTCATTCCAAACTTCAGTTTGTATATAATTTTATATATATATTTTTAAAGAGGAGCCCTCAAACTATGTAAGATTCAGGCTCTTTAAAACCTGGTCCTCCCCAGTAAGTATGTCTCAGCAATAGTAGATTGGGATAATTTTATTTCATATCCTTCAAACTCTTAACACCCCCTACCAATACATCAAAATCTATAGCTGTAAAACAAACATTTTGAGGAAAATCAGCAATACTTAATCCATTTCCATGTTAGGAATTAATCACTAGGCAGAATATAAGCACTAATTAATAATTTTTCTGAGAGGCTACTATGGGAAGAAATAAAAGGATGGCCTGTTAAACCATATTAGATTCATAGGGACTGTCAAACCACATTAGATTCACAGAGCTGTAAGTGACCTCAGTTGTCTTTCACCTGAGCCTTGCATTTTACGTAGAAGAAACTGAGGTTTGGAGAGGAAATGTAACTTGTTCAAATTTACATGTAAGTTTATTAGTGGTAGAGTCAGGATTTCAAGAAAACTATTTAATCCTATACTAATTTCTAATATTGCTCCACTTCATTTGCTACTTCTTTTATAAAATTTATTTCCTAACATGTATTGGATTTGTATATTTTACATATCTGACTCTGTAACTGAGAGCCAATTATTATTTTAATATTTTAACTAATTACTTTGTGTACTTCATCACATTTTTTGCATGCAGTTTATAGTATAATGACATCCTATCCTTAATACAGTTGAATAATACGATAATAACTTATTCATTTTTTTTTCAGATCAGTAACTGACTATTTCAACCTAAACAATTCTTTCTTACATTAAATCATTATTCTAAGATTAGGTTTTTTATGCTACTGTAATAACTATTTTATGTTTTCATTGGTTAACAACAAAGTAAAACTGGGAAATAGATAAAAGTGATTTTGAAAATACAAGCATGACATTTAATACCTTAGATAATAGCTTTTAACATTTTTTCCATTAAATCTTTTATTTGTTATTGTAGCAAGAGTGAAGGTAACTTTCCCTCTGTTTAAGGAGATGTAAGTCATAACCACATAACTTTTTTTAAAGTACTAGAAACTCACATAAATACCAAGATAAAAGCAATCATATTGTGATTGGGCTAAAATAATATACTTAAACTACGCAACTGACTTCATTGGTAATCTTCTGAATTTAAAAATTCCTTATCTCAATGCAATGTAAAAATCTTTACAATAACTTTAGAACATATACACATAAGTAATATAAAAATCACATAAGTTACCATTAAGATCCCAGTGGGAAAATGGGCAGGATTATGAGCAGGCAATTCAGCAAAAAATGAAAATTAAAATGGCTAAAATATATGATGGCAAAATCTAGTCTCATTAATTGTAAGAGAAACAAAATATGACTAGGATTATTATTATGACTATTGTTTCACCTAAATAATTTAATAGTGAAAGAATAATGAAATGGTTATGCATGTATGCTGTTGATATAGGATCTGTAGTATATCTAGTGTAAACTGATACAACACATTATGAAAGGAATTTTTCATTATAGTAAAAATCTTAAAAATGTTCATAACCATTGGATCAGTAATTCAATTTTAAGCCTAAAAAAACCCATTTTGTGTATGAAGATGCACAATTATGTATTAAAGTAATATACATAATAGTGATAACAATAACTTGAAATAATTTGAATGCCAACAATAAAGAGGATATAGAATAAATTATGTTCATATGGTAAAATTATATATATTATATGTATGTCACAATTATATAAGTAAAATATGAAGAGAAGAAACACTGGAAGAAAATATACAAATATTGTTAATGGTTAAAACAATTCAAATGAATTTCTGTACTTTCAACATTTTATATAATGAGTAGTTATTACTTTCAAATTAGAAAAATTAATTTAAATAATAAAGATAAAGAAATAGAGAAAAAAGGAGAAACATATAAGAAAAATGTCACTGCAATTAAATACATACTCAAACAACAATGAGGTTTGACCTTACAATTCTAGCAGGAATAAGAAAAAAGAGATAAAACTCAATACTGGTGAAAATGCTCGTTTAATTTGGTAGAATTCTTCTGGTAGATAATTTGATAATACAAATAATATTTAATTGTATACTCTGTCCCTATAATCATCAGGATGATAGAAATATATTCAAGGAAATTATTTGAATGGTTAAAAACTTATATTACTAATATAATTATAGCAACTTTACTAACTGGTGGCAATCTAAATGATCCAACAATAATTAAATGATTGAATAAATTATGGTATATAAATTCAGTGTTATATAATGTAGTCACTTAAAATTAATATAATGACTATATGGAATAGCAAGATATTATTTTATCATCTTATATACTGTATACATTAAGAAATACTGGAAAGAACCTCCCAAACCCATAGATGTTAGAGAGGATAAGACTGACATTTACAAATAATTTCTAAATGCTTTATATTAATGAAAAATATTTTTTTTAATTGCTTACCACTTGTAATTTAGGTGTCAGCTCCTCTGGTCCTGTAATTTCAGGTGGCAGAGCAATTATGTAATGACACATTTTAGTCACATTCTTGCACTAGAAAAGAAGAACACAAAAAAAGTCATGAAATTCATATCAATGTCATAAACCCAGTTCTAATATGTAATTTCCATAATTATCATGCACTTGTATTCATATTTATATTCAGGAAAATATACTAAAGATATACATGATTCACCAACAGGATGAAATATGTATATTTTTGTATGCAGAGTGAGTTCCAATTTTATCTGTGAAACTTTTTTAAATTGAATTTATTGGGGTGACATTGGTTCTTTTAGCCTTCTCTGCACACTATGATGATATTCCCATTAAAATTCTATCATGGAGCACTCCACTATCTAAATCATTATCTTGGACCATATGGGTAAGAAAGAAAGGGTGGGGGTAGGTGGGGGGGATGAAACAGAGCTTTCATGAGTGTATTAGGAATAGGGCAAGGAGAAGTAGTGAGAGAGACAGTGTGATGTTGCTTCACTATTTTATAAACCTATAGTTGGGCAATGTTGGTAGATACTACACAACATAGCCTCATCATCAGATCCTTTCATTTATTTGGATGCCTTATTTTCTCAATTAGGGACCAAATTTCTCAAATAGAGGGCACAGGCTAGGCCAAGGGACCCCACCAGTGCACAATCGGGGCTGGGGAGGGACTTCAGGAGGGCTCCAGGGCATGTGCAGCCCATCTCACCCAGTCCCAATCAGCCGGACCCCAGCAGCAAGCTAACCTACTGGTCGGAGCATCTGCCCCTTGGTGGTCAGTGCACATTATAGCTACAGGTTGAACAAACGGTCACTTAGGCTTTTATATATATAGGTACTGAATACTTTAAATAAATGCTAGGCAAGCCCAGAAATCACAAAACCAACTGCCAATAGTATTAATTAAGCAATAATGTTCCTGTCCCCTTTTGCTTCCCAGATCTGGCTCCTCACTCTTTTACCTCCATTTTGACTCAGGAGAGATCAGAAACCAGCCAGCAAACTTAGAGGCAAGGAGTGAGGAAACAAATAAGAAACAAATCTTCCTTACCCAACTGAAAGTTCTTGCTTCTAGAAGGAGGGGATTAGGTGTAACTTTGAATTAAGTTGAAGCTCTGTTTTCTATAAGTAATTAGACATTCTAAGTAACTTCAGGGATTTTTATCAATTAATAGTGAATAGAAATGTCTCAGAACTGCCTAATTATTAATCTTCCATCAAATTTTAAGGGAAAAAGTAGGGAATAAAATAAATATGGCTTCATGATAACATCAAATGAATCTTGCTTATACAACATTATAATATTACAGCTAGTAATTGCAACAAGGATTATCATGACACTAGGTTTATCCATTGCCTCTTTGTAAGAAAAATTACTATGTGGTTGCTAAACTTGGGGAATGGGGGAAACTCATCCTAAGTAAAATAAGAAAAGGATGTTGCTATTACTGTTACAATAACTGTTAGGACATATTTTCTCACCTATTTTCTGGTGAATTTTGAAATGGTGTACATTGTTCTCACTTTCACCCTCATTCTCTCTCCGCCATTTTTTTTTTTTTTTTTTTTTTTTTTGGCCAACATACATTTTGGTATGAGCTATCTCCAACAGAGCTGAATCAAATAACACACACCCAGAATTGGTGAATTAAACACAGCTGGTGAGGAAATCTGTGGACAGAAAGGTCAGAGATCGCCTGGAGAGAGGTGAGACCTGGGATCCAGGCTGGAGGGAGAAACACATGCAGCAGTTACTAGAGTCTCAGAGGGACACTGAGCCCCACCAAATCCATGGCCCTTGGGGTCAGGGTCGAGCTTGAATATGGAAGGGGGTCTAGAGGGCTGCTGGCATGCTGGCAGAGGGGAACTCTAGATCTAAGCCTACAGCCAGGGGAGACCATGCCCACAAAGGCAGCCTGAAGTTCTACACCTGCCACGTAGTGCCTGGGGGGCGGGGTGTGAGAAACACATGAGTTGGCACAGTTCTTTTGTCTTTTTCACTTCCTTGCTTGCTAAGCCCAGTACATATTCCAATTAAAAACACTCACCAAGATTGCAGGGGAAAGTTGTTTTTGTGGAAACTGGGGAACTGGGGACCAGAATAAGAAGAGATGAACAGGAAACCATCTCTGGGTCAGTTTGTCCCTCCAACCCAGTATTAAGTGCGGTAGGAAAAGAAGAGTCTAAACACTGGGTTGGGGGCCATTTGGTCCCAGAAACTAATCCAGAAACACCACCACACAGGGGTTGTGTCAGAAATTGACTCTTGTATAAATACAAATGAAGGCAGGCAGAGAAACAAAGTGAGCAGAGAGATCCCACCTGCTTGAAAACAAGGTTGTGGCTTATGACACAGAGGAGTGGTAGATCGCAGGGAACTTCAACACTGTGCTGACTACCTGACAGGAAACAGACGTGCCATGCAGAACACTAGAGAGGGATCTTAAAACAGCCACCATGGGTCATTGAAGCTCCACTGAAGTGAACAAACTTCATTAGTTCACTTTTTTATTTTTTATCTTTTACTTCAGAAACTATTTTTTCTCACTTTATTTTTCATTTTATTATTATACTAGAGGCCCAGTGCATGATTGAATCATGCACGTGTAGGGTCCCCTACACGCTTTCGCTTTTCGCGGTGGAGCTGGGTGCCTGTCCGCTGGTGCACCAGGCCTTTCAGAAGCCTCCGGCTTGGTGGAGGCTTCTGAAAGGCCTGGTGCCAGAGCAGACAGGCACCCAGCTCCACCACATTTGATGGTCTGCGGCCACTGAGGGGGGCTACCCTGCTGTTGAGAGGTGCAGGGGGCGGGACTCCTGCTCCCTGCGCCTCTCAACGGCCGCTGAGGGGGGCTGCCACAGACACCTGGCTACCTGCCATTGAGAGGCGCAGCTGGGTGTCTGCGGCAGGCCCCCCTCAGCGGCCACAGATCTGGCCGTTGAGAGGCACAGGGAGTGGGAGTCCCGCCCCCTGCACCTCTCAACAGCAGGGTAGCCCCCCTCAGTGGCAGCGGATCTGTGCCTCTCAATGGCTGGATAGGCCACCCTGAGTCCCGCCCCCCAGCGTCCCGCCCCCCAGCCTCCCGCCGCCCAATCGTGGGCGTAGCGGAGTGATGGTAATTTACATGTTACTCTATTATTAGATAGGACTAGAGGCCTGGTGCATGAAATTTGTGCATGGGGGGAGGTCTCCTCAGCCGGGTCTGCACCCTCTCCAATCCTGGACCCCTCGGGGGAAGTCCAACTACCTCTTGCAATCCGGGACTGCTAGCTCCTAACCGTTTGCCTGCCTGCCTGCCTAATCACCCCTAACCCCTCTGCCTGCCTGCCTATCATCCCTAACCAACTCTGGCTGCACCATTGCCCCTAACCACCTCTGTCTGCCTTCCTGACCACCCCTAACTGCTCCCCTACTGGCCATATCACCTCTAACTGCTCCATTGCTGACCTGATAGCCCCTAAATGCCTATGTCTCGCCCCGGACCTGGGACCCAAGATTCCCTCCTCCAGCTGGTCACAGGCACCTGGGACCAGGGCTTCCCTCCCTTTGGCCAGCCACAAGCACCCAGGACCCAGGCTGGCTTTTCCTGTGCCGGCCGCAGCCGCTGGAGAACATGGGTGGGCAGCTTGTCCCTCTCCAGGGCCGCAGCCCTAGCTACTGGCACTTGGGACCATGAAGCAGGTGGTTTGTCCCTCTCTCAGGCCTCCGGCGCAGGCACAAGCAGCTGGCGCCCGGGACTGCAGGGTGGGTGGCTTGTCCCTTTTCTGGGTTACAGCCTGGTGGGTCCACATTCCTCTCTCATGAGCTCATTTGTGCCTGGCTGGTCCCTATTCCTCTTCCAGGAGCTCATTTGGGCCTGGTTGGTCCCCATTCCTCTCTCCCCAGTGTTGAGGGTCTGAGCAGTTCCAGCACCAGGGCATAAGAGCATGAGGGTGTGATGTCCATTTGCATATTAGCTCTTTAATATATAGGATTTTTAATTTTTATTACTACTATTATTTTATCATTTTTAAGTTTTATTTTATTTTTTCATTATTTTGTTTTTGAATTAGTGTTCTACATTCTTTTTTATTTTTATTTTAGCATTATTTTATTCTATCTCAATTTTTCCTTTATGCTAAGATTCTCTTCCTCACTTTTTCCCTTTTTCATCTTATTTCTCTTACCCTGTCCCTGCTTTAGTTTTTCTCTATCCTCTCTTTTGACTCCCAGTTAAAAATTGATGTTACTCATATATCTAATTTCCTCTCCCCTGCTCCACATCCATACACACTTCTCTCTTTCTTTTCTTCACTAGTCAATTTTTTTATTTCTTTTTTTCCTTTTTCTTACTTTCTGTCTTGTTATTGTTTGTTTAATTGTTAGTTTGTGTGTTTTTTGTTTTTTGTTGGTTTTTCCTCTGCTCACTTGCTCTCTTCTTCTACTAATAGATTAGTTTCAATCACAAACTCAGGCCTATCTACTCTCTATTCTACTTTTCCAAAAATAGATGAAGAAATAATGACAGAAAACTTTGCTGATATTGGGAAGAAAAAACTCACAAGTGCAAGAGTCTCACAGAGTTACAAACAAGATGAATCCAAGACACATTATCATTAAATTGGCAAACACCAATGACAAAGTAACAATCTTAAAGGCTGTCAGAGAGAGAGAGAAAGTTACCTACAAGGGATCTCCCATCAGACTATCAACTGATTTCTCAACAGAAACACATCAAGCCAGAAGGGAATGGAATGAAATATATAAAGTCATGCAAAGCAAGGGTCTGAATCCAAGAATACTGTATCCAGCAAGGCTATCAATCAAAGTTGAGGGTGAAATCAGGAGCTTCACAGACAAAAGAGAACTAAAGGAGCTTATTACCACCAAACCAGCAATGCAAAAATGCTAACAGGACTGCTGTAAAAAGAAGAAATAGGAAGGAAAGAAGGAACAAAGACATAAAAAAATGACCACAAACAAGCACCTACCAATAAAAATTTAAATGTAAATTGATTAAATGCCCCAATCAAAAGACATAGGGTAGCTGAATGGATAAGAAAACATGACCCATATATCTGCTCTCTACAGGTGACCCACCTCAGAACAAAGGACTCACATAGACTGAAGGGAAAGGGATGAAAAAAGGTTTTTCACGTGAATGGAAGTGAAAAAAAAGCTGGGGTAGCAATACTTATATCTGAAAAATTAGACTTCAAAGTAAAGGACATAACAAGAGATAGGGAAGGCCACTTCATAATACTAAAGGGAGCAATTCAACAAGAAGATATAACTTTGGTTAACATTTATGCACCCAAAACAAGAGCACCCAAATACATAAAAAAACTTCTGGAAGATATCAAGGGAGAGATTGACAGCAATACAGTGATAGTAGGGGACTTTAATACTCCACTAACACCACTGGATAAATCCTCTAGACAAAAAATCAGCAAAGAAACATCAATCCTAAATTACTTACTAGATCAGATGGACTTAATTGACATATTCAGAACATTTCAGCCCAAAGTCATGGAATATTAGGTTCTCAAATGCACATGGGACATTTTCAAAGATAGACTACATGTTGGGGCACAGGCAAAGTCTCTTCAAATTCAAGAAGATAGAAATCATATCAAGCATCTTCTCAGATCACAATGGCATAAAATTAGAAATCAAGTACAAGTAAAACAATGAAAAAATATCAAATACCTGGAGGCTAAATAGCATGCTATTAAACAATGATTAGGTTAACAAAGAGATCAAAGAAGAAATAAAAAGCATCATAAAAACAAACAACAATGAAAACACATCAATCCAAAATCTATGGGACACAGTGAAAGCAGTCTTGAGAGGGAAGTTCATAACTCTACAGGCCTATCTAAAAAAAAAAAAAAAGTAATAAATTATGTACTCAAAGAGTTAGAAAGAGAACAACAGGAAAAGCACAATGTAAGTAGAAGGAAGGAAATAATAAAGATCAGAGCAGAAATAAACATCATAGAGACAAAACTAACAATGCAAAAGATCAACAAAACCAAGAGCTGGTTCTTTGAAAGGATAAACAAGATTGATGAACCTCTAGCTAGGTGCACCAAGAAGCAAAGAGAGAGGACCGAAATAAAGTCAGAAATGAAAGAGGTGAAGTAACAACTGATCCCAAAGAAATACAAAGGATTATGAAAAAGTAGCATGAACAACTCTATTCCAACAAAATGGACAACCTAGATGAAATGGACATATTCTTCCAAAACTCAATCAGGAAGAGTAAAAAAAAAAAAAAACCTGAATAGGCCAATAACCACTGAAGAAATTGAAGCAGCAATCAAAAATCTTCCAGCAAACAAAAGCCCTGGTGTGGACAGCTTCACAGGGGAGTTTTACCAAATATTCAAGGAAGAAATAAAACCTACCCTCTTCAGACTATTCCAAAAAATTCAAGAGAGGGGCACACTTCAAAGCTCTTTCTATGAAGCCAGCATTAACTTAATTCCAAAACCAGATAAAGACACCACAAAAAAAGAGAACTACAGGTCAATATCCTTAATGAACATATATGCTAAAATACTCAACAAAATTCTAGCAAATTGGATCCAGCATTACATTAGAAATATCATACACCATGACCAAGTAGGATTTCTTCTGGGGATTGAAGGATGGTACCATATCCGCAAATCAATAAATGTGATACATCACATAAACAAATTGAGAGACAAAAAAATCACATGATCACATCTATCGATGCAGAAAAAGCATTTGAGAAAATCCAACACCCTTTCTTGATAAAAACACTCAGAAAAGTGGGAATAGAGGGATCATACCTCAGCATAATAAAAGCCTTATATGACAAACCTATAGCCAACATAGTACTCAATGGACAAAAACTAAACTAATTTCCCCTAAGAACGGTAACAAAACAGGGATGCCCACTTTCACCACTTGTGTTTGACATAGTATTGGATGTGCTAGCCATAGCAATCAGACTAGAAGAAGAAATAAAAGGCATCCAAATTGGAAAAGAAGTGAAACTGTCATTATTTGCAGATGACATGATACTATACATACTAAAAGAAAACCCCAAAGACTCCATCAAAAAACTTCTAGACCTAATAAATGAATTCATAAATGTACCAGGATACAAAATTAACATCCAGAAATCAATGGCCTTTTTATACACCAATAATGAACTCACAGAAAGAGAAATGAAAAAAATAATCCCATTAACCATTGCATCAAAAAAATTAAGATACCTTGGTGTAAACTTAACTAGAGAGGTGAAACACCTGTACTTGGAAAACTACAGGACATTGAAAAAATATAGAGGAAGACATAAACAAATGGAAGAACACACCATGTTCATGGATTGGTAGAATCAACATGATTAAAATGTCCATACTACCCAAAAGCAATCTATAGATTCAATGCAATCCCCATTGAGATACCAACAGCATCTTTCAAAGATCTAGAACAAACTCTCCAAAAATTCATCTATAATAATAATAATAAAAAAAGACACCAAAGAGCCACAGCAATCCAGAGAAGGAAGAACAAATTTGGAGGGATCAAAATACCAGATATCAAGGTATATTACCAAGCCATGGTTCTCAAAACTGCCTACTACTGGCCCAAGAACAGATATATAGACCAATAGAACAGAACTGTGAGCCCAGAAATCGACCCAAGACATTATGCTTAATTAATATTTGACAAAGAAGGTAAGAGCAAACAATGGAGACAAGACAGTCTCTTCAATAAATGGTGTTTGGAAATTTGGTCTCATACATGCAAAAAAAAAAAAAAATGAAACTAGATCACCAACTTACACCATACACAGAAATCAATTCAAAATGCCAAAGGAATTAAGTGTAAGATGGAAACCATAAAAAATACTACAAGACTCCATAGGCAGCAAAATAGCATACATTTGCTCTTAGACTTCAGCTTTATTACTTCCCATTCCCTCTCCCTTTGACATCTCACTCCAGCCACATTGGCCTTCTGGTTATTCTTGGAATACTGTACATCAGTCAGGCACCTCCCTCATATGCTTTGCTTTTTATGACCTCCACTTAGAATACACTTCTCCCAGATAATCACATGATTCAAGACCTGATCCCTCGGGTTCTTCAGGTTTTTGCTCAATTCACCTTTTCATCAAGGCCTTCCCTATCATTTAACCTTTCTTGTTAGCATTTGATCCTATCGCCTCACTTTATTTTCTCTATAAGACTTATAATTGTCTGATACACTACGTATTTCACTTATGTATTTATTTATTCAAATTTGATGAGGGATATGTGCCTATTTTGTTCCCAGTATATTGAACAGTTGATAGCACATAATGTGTACTCAGTAATTATAAACTGAGTGAATGAATTAGAGTTGTAAAGGAGCTGGAAAAGTGATAACAATGAAACTTAATAGGGGCAAATGTGTAACTTAAAAAAACACAAATACTAAAGTACGTGAAAGGGAAAATTTATAGTGGCTGTGAGAAAATGAGTAAGAAATTTTAAATTAAATATTAACTTAAGGATGGTATAGGTAAACGCTGATACTCACTACCTCCCACAACAACATCAAAATTACAGCTAAAAATACAGAACCACCAACATGCAGAACCGCCTGAAAGCTGGCAAATAGAAGTCCTAGAACTAGAGAAGTAAAGGAGAAAGCAGGAGGGGAAGAGGTGCGGAACTGGCTTGTCTAACACACATGTGTGGTGTGTATGTTTGTTTGTTTTTTTTAATCCAGAGGGATATCTCTGCTGCAGATACCCCCTTGAGGTACCAGGGGTCCCAGCCCCACACCAGGCCCCCAGCCCAGCGTTCCAGAGCTGGGAAGAGAAGTCCCCATAACTTTGGGCTTTTAAAACCAGCAGAAATTATGGCTGAGTGACATGGAAGCTGCTGGAGACCCAGGCAGTTCCTCTTAAAGGGTCAGCACACAAACTTACTCAGACTCCCTCCCTCTAAGATCCAGCATTGGGGCAGTGGCTTGAAAGGAACCAGGGACATTCAGAGAGGAACTGGATTGTCTGACAATACCTCCCAGTGATGCCAATGGCAATCAGGGCTCAACCTCACCAAGACAGTGCACACAGCCCACATAGAGGTACACCTAGAGTGCCCAGTTCAGGTAACTGAGGAGGCTGAGGCACTGAGCCCTAAAGGGTACCTACTACACAAGGCCACTATACCAATTCATGGAGACATAGCATCTCTTCCTAATACATAGAAACAAACATAGGGAAGGAGCCAAAATGCACAAACAAACTACTGGATACAGAGTTCAAAACAATGGTTATAAGGTTACTCAAGGAACTTAATGAGAGCTTCAGGGGACTTAGCGAGAATTTCAAAGACATGAAAAAGGACCAGTCAGAAATTAAGCATACACTAACTGAGATAAACAATAATTTACAGAGATTCAACAGTAGAGGATTCTGAGAATCAAATCAATGATTTGGAATATGAAGAAGCAAAAACACCTAATCAGAACAGCATAAAGAAAAAAGAATCCAAAAATTTGAAGATAGTGTAAGGAACTTCTGGGACAACTTCAAATGTACCAACATTTGCATTATGGGGGTGCCAGAAGTAGAAGAGTGAGAGCAAGATATTGAAAACCTACTTGAAGAAATAATGACAGAAAACTTACTCAACCCGGTGAAAGAACTAGACTTACAAATCCAAGAAGCACAGAGTCCCAAATAAGAGGAACTCAAAGAGGCCCACACTGTGACACTTCATAATTAAAATGAAAAAGGTTAAAGACAGGCAGAATCTTAAAAGCAGCAAGAGAAAACTGATTAGATACCTACAAGGGAAAGCCCATACTACTGTCAGCTAGTTTCTCAACAGACACTTTGCAGGGTAGAAGAGAGTGGCAAGAAGTACCCAAAGTGATGAATAGCGAGGACCTACAAGCAATCCTGTCTAATAATAGACAAATATGCAAATTGACCATACCTCTGACACACCCACAAGCCATGCCCACAAGCCACACCCACCATCCAATCAGAGTGAGTATGCAAATTAACCCAAACCAAGATGGCTACAGCCACAGAGAGTAAGGTTTCCTAGGTAACAGAGGAAGCCAAGCTTTCTGCCAGCCATTGAAGGCCTAAGCCTCCACTCAAGCTACAAAGTTTCAATTATAGAAGGTAAACAAATTCAAACAAATGGCGGCAGAATGGAGCTTGAGAGAGCAGGCCAAGGTTGCTGCCGGGAACAGGGGAAGCAAAGCTTTCTGCACACCCTGGCCGGGCCCACCCGCTTAAGGCAACAAAGTTTCAATTATAACCCCAACACAAATGGCTTCGGGCCTCGGAGGGAGCCCCAGGCTTGGCTCTGCTCCAGGCTACAAAGTTTCAATTGTAGAAGGAAAATAAATTCCAAATACCAGGGCCTCCACTTGCGTTGCCAGGGGGCATGGCCCACCTGCAAACCACCACAGGCCCCTCGCTCAAGCTGCCCCACGCCCCAAGGGAACCCCACCCTGATCAGGGACACCCTTCAGGGCAAGCCAGCTGGCTCCCACCCCTGTACCAGGCCTCTATCCTATCTAATAAAAGAGTACTATGCAGATTGATCATCACTGCAACACACAATATAGCTGCCCCCATGTGGTCAAAGATCCTGCCCCCATGTGGACACAAGATGGCCACCACAAGATGGCCAGCAGGAGAGGGCAGTTGGGAGGCACCCAGCCTGCAAGGGAGGGCAGTTGAGAAGGACCAGGCCTGCAAGGGAGGGCAGTTGGAGGTGATCAACCCTGCAGGAGAGGGCAGTTAGGGGTAACCAGGCTGGCAGAGGAGGGAAGTTGGGGCCAAACAGGCTGGCAGCAGAGTGGTTAGGGGGTGATCAGGCTGGCAGGCAGAAGCGTTAGGGGCAATCAGGAAGGCAGGCAGGCAAGCAGTTGGGAGCCAGCAGTCCTGGATTGTGAGAGGGATGTCCGACTTCCCATTTAGGCCCGATCCCTTGATGGGTCCCAGATTGGAGAGGGTACAGGCTGGGCTGAGGGACAACCCCCCTCCGTGCATGAATTTCGTGCACCGGGCTTCTAGTCTTACTATACCCAGAAAAACTATCATTTAGAATTGAAGGTCAGATAAAGAGCTTCACAGATAAGAAAAAGCTAAAGGAGTTCATTACCACCAAACCAGTATACGTGAAATGTTGAAGGGTATTCTTTAAGAGGGAAGAGTGAGGGAGGGAGGGAAGAGATTAACCAAATAACTTATATGCATTACCTATGTACACAGACAATAGGATGGTAAAGGCCTGGAGCAGGGTGGGAACTAGTGGAGGGATGCAATGGGTAAAAGAAGGGGACATCTGTAGTAATCTCAACAATAAAGATTTTAAAAATGTAAAATAAATAAATATTAACATAAGTAAAACTGAAAAGTATCTGTATTTAGCAAATGTTATGAATATATATTTTTTATTATTATTTGAGGAAGCAGCACAATCTTTGTCACCTTGTGATGGGGGATGTCAAAATAAAACAGTAGAAAAATGAATTCCATTTTAAGCATCATTAAAAAAGTATAGCATTTGGAACAAAACATGTGAAAGACTAATGTTCTCTACTGGCTGTTATAGTTCTGAGTATCAGTAACTTCTGAGTACTTCATGAAAAAGGGTCATGGATACATTGTACCATATTCATACCAGAAAACCATAATGGTAAGGGGAACAGATAACGTTTATCTGGGGAAGATAATATCTCTGTATTAAAATATATGAAAAACAGTCATGTATAAAAATAATTAAATTAGATCTCTCAACATCTGGGAGCTGAACTAAGAAAGATGGTGTGACACTATACAATGGCAAGTTTTATATCATTCTAAAATAAGACCTTCCAAAACTGAAAGCTGTCTGTGAAGAGATTCCCAGGTAAATAAAACTGCAGGTATATAAACATAGGCTGCACAGATATGTGGTATGTAAAATAAGAACTTGGATTTTGGTGTCTCATAATTTGAATACAAATTCCATATGTGCAACTAATTAGTTGTGTGATCTTAGGCAAATGACTTAGTGTCTATTAGTCTGAGTTTATCTATAAAATGCACTCCACATCACAGGGATTATGAGAATAAAATGAAAATAAATGAATGTTAAGCAACAGAGTATTTGGCATATGTTAGGCCCAGTTTAATATATAAGAGGTTATTCAAATACTAGAGAAGATGGTTGGACCAAAACTAAAGTGCATTTCAAGTTTAAGAATACATACTTTGATATTATTCATTTTATTTGAGGTATACCAAAAATTGGATCCTGGAGCTGACACCTGAGTCAATATAATATAATGAATTTATGGTATTCTGAGAAGAGTCCAATCTTATATAATAAAGAGGTAATATGCAAATTGACTGTCACACCCTCGCACAAGATGGCTGCCCCCATGTGGTCACCAGATGGCCACCCAAAAATTGATGAACTCTCCAAAAATTAATCTGGAATAAAAAAGACCCCGAATAGTCCTGAGAAAGAAGAACAAATTAGGAGGGACCGCAATACTAGATATCAAGCTGTATTACAAAGCCACTGTTCTCAAAATTGCCTGGTACTGGCACAAGAACAGATATATAGACCAATGGAATAGAACAGGGAACCCAGAAATCAACCCAAACTTCTATGCTCAAGTAACATTTGACAAAGGACCTAGAACATACAATAGAGTCAAGACAGTCTCTTCAATAAATGATGTTGGGAAAATTTGACAGATACATGCAATAAATTGAAACTAGATCACCAACTTACACCATACACAAAAATAAACACAAAATGGATAAAGAACTTAGATGGGAAATCATAAAAATATTAGAGGAATCTACAGGCAGCAAAATCTCAGGGATATGCCAAAGCAATATCTTCACTGATACAGCCCCTAGGGCAATGGAAAGTAAAGATAATATAAATAAATTGGACTACATCAAAATAAGAAGCTTCTGTTAAGCAAAAGAAACCATCAACAAAGCAACAAGAAAACCCACTTCATGGGAGAACACATTTGCCAATGTTATCACCAATAAGGTTTCAGTCTCCGACATATACAGAGAACTCATACAACTTAAGGAAAGAAAGATAAACAACCCAATTAAAAAAATGGGCAATGGACCTAAATAGATTCTTTTCGAAAGAGGACATGAGGAAGTCCAAGAGACATATGAAAACATGCTGAAAGTCACTAATCATCCGAGAGATGCAAATCAAAACGACAATGATGTACCATCTCACATCTATCAAAATGGCTATCACCAACAAATCAACAAATGACAAGTACTGGCGAGGATGTGGAAGAAAAGGAACCCTCGTGCACTGCTGGTTGGAATGCAGACTGGTGCAACCACTGTGGAGAACAGTATGAAGTTTCCTCAAAAACTTAAAAATGGAACTTCCGTTTGACCCAGTGATCCCACTTCTAAGAATATATATCCCAAGAAACTAGAAACACCAATAAGAAAGGGTATATGTACCCCCATGTTCATAGCAGCACAATTTACCATAGCTAAGATTTAGAAACAGCCTAAGTGCCCATCAGCAGATGAGTGGATTAAAAAACTCTTGTACATATACACAATGAAATACTATGCTGCAGTGAAAAAGAAGGAATTCCTACCATTTGCAACAGCATGGATGGAACTGGAGAGCACTATGCTAAGCAAAATAAGCCAGTCAGAGAAAGATAAATATCACATGATCTCACTCATTTGTGGAATATAATGTACAACATAAACTGATGAACAAAAACAGATCCAGAGACAGAGAAGCATCGATCAGACTGTCAAACCTCAGAGGAAAGGTAGGGGAGGGTGGGGGGTAAGGAGGAGAGATCAACCAATGGACTTTTATGCATGCATATAAGTGTAACCAATGGAAATAGACACCAGTGGGTGGGGTTGAAGGCATGAGTGGAGGACTGGGGGGCAATGGGTGGATAAGGAAATATATGTAATACCTTAATCAATAAAGAAAAAAGAAAAAATACACAGATTTATATTTATTTCTATTCCTAAGAGAAAAATAGGCTGCTTACCACGTCTATCATGTCAGATTCCATTTCATTGTTGAGATCAGACTACAAGAGAAGAAAATATAGTAATTGTTATAACATCTGTTATATCTTTATTTCTTTAGGTCATAGAACATATATTAAATGATAATACTAGTGTGTTTTAAATACTCTATTCATTTCCAAGTTGTAGAAAGGAATCTTTCAGCAATAGTGGGGATAGCACCAATATGAGAGTTTCTGTCTTTTAATAGATGCCTTTAATCCTTTTATGTTCATTATGATTATGATACATTTGGATTTATTCTACCATCTAATTTTGTCTTCTATGTATCATATTTGTTTTGGCTCATTTCCTCTGTCTTCACTGCATTCTATTAAACACATTTTTTTTATTACCTTTGTTTTCCATTCTACTAGAAAGACATTACCGATTCTGTTTATATGTCTTTAACCTAAAATTTTTAACTTGTATAGCAGAACTAATCTGTTTAATCAATACCTATATTCTCTTTTAATCAACACAATAACATAACTCTACTAGAGACCCAGTGCACAAATTCATGCACCAGTGGGATCCCTCAGCCTGGCCTGTGGGATCGGGCTGTTACGGGCTCTCCAACATCCCCCAAGGGGTCCCAGATTGCAAGAGGGCGCAGGCCAGGCTGAGGGACTCCACCAGTGCATGATCGACGCCGGGGAGGGATATGGGAGGTTGGCCAGCCGGGGAGGGACCATGGGAGGGTTCCAGGGCATGTCCAGCCCGTCTCACTCAGTCCTGATCAGCCAGACCCCAGCAGCAAGCTAACCTATTGGTCAGAGCATCTGCCCCCTGGTGGTCAGTGCACATCATAGCGAGTGGTTGAGCGGCCTTAGCACATCATTAGCATATTTGCTTTGATTAGTTTAATGGCTGACTGGTGAACCGGGCACTTAGCATATTAGGCTTTTATTATATGGATACTCCAATCTACTCTCTTTCACATTTTGTGTTATCATTGTCCAATATCTTAGTTCCATCTTTTCTTCAACTGACAAAATTAATCTTATTTAACTGCCAAAGCTTATAAAGATAAATAGCATGCTTAATGATATTTCTGCTCACTACAGTTTCTTTTATAATAAATGTATTAATTTATTTTATAATAAATAGAATACAAGTATACTAATAAAAAATAAATAGTTTCATGATATTATGCATATTTGCATATACACTGATTCGCCAGATTATTATGATCTCTGAATGCATAATAATCTGGCCACTCAGGGTATGTGTGTGTGTGTGTATACACACACACATACCCTGAGTGGCCAGATATATATTAGAGGCCCATTGCATGAATTAGCACATGGGTGGGGTCCAGCCAGCCTGGACAATGGGAGGGGACATGGACGGTTGGCTGGCCTGCCTGCTGGTCGAACTTCTGCCTTCTGATCAAGGGGACAATTTGCATATTAGCCTTTTATTATATAGGATATAAACTGAGTGCCAGATTATTATGTGTTCAGAGATCATAATAATCTGGCCACTCAGTGCATATTTGCATAATCACAACACAAATAAGAATATAAAAAATTTCCATCACCCCATAATGTCTGCTCATGCTCCTTCACAGTCTATATTCCAAGGGGTAACCGGTTTTTTTTATCTCATACAATTATTTTTGTATACTTTGAAAATCATACTAATAAAAAATACAGTATATATTATTTTACCTATGGTTTTTTTTTTTCAGTCACCACATTCTCTGTAAAAGTCATCCAGGTTGTTTAAATACCATTTAGTTTTATTTTTACATGATATACCTTTCTCTATCCTTTCAGTTTCAGTCTGTGTCCTTATAGTATAAAGTATAACTCTAATAAAATAATTTATATCTATTTTTAAATTTATATCTATTTTAATACAGCATTAAAATATTTTTAAATTGAGTTTAAACTATTTACATTTAAACTAATTGTACTATGCTAAGTGAAATAAGCCAGTCAGAGAAAGAAAAGTATCATATGATCTCACTTATATGTGAAATCTAGTGAACAAGATAAACTGAAGAACAAAACAGATCCAGAGACATTGGAACATGCAACATACTCATGTATTTCAGAAGTGGGGAGAGAAAGAGACTAAACAAAGAACTTACATGCCTATATGCACAGCCCATGGAAAAACAATAGTTCAGGGAAGGCTTGGGCAGGGGACTGGAGTGGGGTGGAGTGCATCAAGGGGGGAAAAATGGGAACATTTGTACTTTGAATAATAAAGTAAAAAAATTGTTGATATAGTTGCATCTACATTATTTTTCGCAGCATTAGTTTCCTCCTTATTTATTCTGTTATTTGTTGATTCAAAATTCTTAGGCTTTTGTTTTTGTTTTGTTTTTAATATATTTTATTGATTTCAGAGAGGAAGCGAGAGGAAGAGAGAGTTAGAAACATCAGTGATGAGATAGAATCACTGATCAGCTGCCTCCTGCACGCCCCCTACCAGGGATTGAGTCCGTAACCTGGGAATGTGCCTTTGACTGGAATCAAGCCTGGGACCCTTTATTCTGCAGGCCAATGTTCCATGCACTGAGCCAAACCAACTAGGTTTTGGGCTTTTGTGGATTAAATATTTGTATCACTCCACATCTTTTCATCTATTAGGTTTCAATTTATGCCATATTTCACTATGTTTCCATGGTTACTCTAGAGCATGTTTCTAACGTATGTTTTAGGAAACTCTTAGAGGGGATTCAAAATTATTGTCATTATAATATTAAGAGTACTTGCATTTTTGCTCTCATTGTTCTTTAGTATAGTGTATTCCAGGCAGTTATGTCATTTCTTATCTCAACATAGTAAATGCAGAAGCAATCTGGATATACAAAGAACAAACTGATTGTTGCCAGGTGGGAAGGGGCTTGGGAAGAATGGGTAAAAATGGTGAAAGAGATAAAGAAGTACATATTTCCAGTTTTAAGAACAGCCACAGGGATGTAAAGTACAGATTAGGGAATTTAGTCAATAATCTATCTATATATATAAAAGCCTATGCGACCGGAACACTGGAACGACCTGAACAACCAGAACGACAGGTCACTATGATGTGCACTGGCCACAAGGGGGCAGACACTTAATGCAGGAGCTGACTCCTGGTGGTCAATGCGCTCCCACAGACAACATCCTGCAGCCAGCCAACCTCCCGCGGTCCCTATCCCCAGCCCACAGTGGCAGCCGGCAGGAAGGCCCTGGCCAGCAGCTGGAAGGAAGGCCCCAAAAAGCATCTGGAAGGCCCTGATCACCGGCCAGGCCTAGGGACCCCACCTGTGCACAAATTTTGTGCACAGGGCCTCTAGTATTGTAATAACTATGTATGGTGTCAGGTGAGTACTAGACTTAATGGGTGGATCACCTTATAAGTTTTAAAAAAATGTCTAGCTGCTATGTTTTATGCCTGAAACTGATATAATATTAAAAGTCAACTCTAACTGAGAAGTAAATATATCAATAAATATATTTTAAAAGAGCACAATGTCCTGGCTGGTGTGAGTCAGTGTTTGAGCATTGTCCCATGCACTGAAAGGTCACCAGTTCACTTCCTGGTCAGGGCAAATGCCTAAGTTGCAGGCTTGGTCCCCAGTAGGGGTCGTACAGGAGGCAGCTGATTGATGTTTTTCTCTCTCTCATTGATGTTTTTCTCTCTCTCCCTTCCCCTTTCTCGCTCTCTAAAATCAATAAAAACATATTTAAAAAAGAGTACACATGTTGGCAAGGATGTGGATAACTTGAAAACCTATATACTGTTGAAGGGAATGTAAAATGATTCAGCTGCCTTGGAAAACAAGTTGATAGTTGCTAAAGGGAAGGAGGTTGAGGCATTGGAACAAACAAAAACAAAACTAAGGTTATTTGTCATTGCTTTCTTTTAGGAAATCATTGATGCTTTTAGTGATTGTGTCTTTATTTCTTATGCATTCCCAGATTATCTGTTTAATAATATGCCTTAGGAGTTTTCCAAGAACATGCATTAAGGTCACTTGCCCATAGTTTTTATTTTTTTCTCATTTTCTAAAAATGTATTGTTCAATTACAGTTGACATATAATATTGTATTACTTTCAGGTCTATAACATAGTAATTAGACATTTATATGATTTATGAGGTGATCCCCCTAATAAATCTAGTATCCATCTGAAAGCATACATATTTATTATAATATTATTGACCATATTCTGTATGTTCTACTTTACATCCCCATGACTATTTGTATAACTGGCAGTATTTACTTCTTAATCCCTTTCACCCTTTTCATACATCTCCCCAATTCCATCCCATCTGGAGACCAATTTGTTCTCTGTATCTATGAGTTTGTTTCTCTTTTGTTTAGTTGGTTATTTTGTTTTTTAGATTTCACATATAAGTTAAATCATATGATATTTTTCTTTTCCTGACTTTTTCTTTTAAAAATATATTTTTATTGATTTTACAGAGAGGAAAGGAAAAGGATAGAGGGAAACATCAATCAGCTGCCTCCTACACACCCCCTAATGGAGATCGGGTTCAAAACCAAGGTACATGCCCTGGACGGGAACCTAAGCCAGGAACCTTCAGTCCATGGACTGACGCTCTAACCACAGAGCCAAATCAGTTAGGGCTATCTTACTTTTTCACCTGGCATAATGCCCTTTAGTTCCATTCATATCACAAATTATAAGATTTCATTCCCTTTCATGGTTGAATAATTTTCCATTGTATATATCACATATTCTTTATCCATTTGTCCAATGATTGACAACTCATTACTGTTGATGAAATTATAAATTGGTGAAGCCACTGTGAAAATCAGTATTGAGGTTTCTCAAGACTTTTGAAATAGTACTACCATATGACCGAGCAACTCTACTTCTTAGCCTTTAACAGAAATCCAAAAAACTTGCCTATAATTTTAAAAATTCACATTATCCCCTGTGTGAAATTTAGGACAGCATATGCATGTTCATCTAATTCATTGTGACTGGAGAAGATAGAGTAAAAACTTCCTAAGAGTATATGACCATACATTAAAGTTAGAGTTTAAAGAATTGAAAATTTTACATTTAAAATTTTATATGGACCCACAAAAGACCTTGAATAGCCACAACAATCTTGAAAAAGATGAACAAAGTTGAAGTACAAAGCTATAATAATCAAAATAGTATAGTAGTGGCATAAAAACAGACATATAAATCAATGGAAATGATAGAAAGCCCCTATATGGTCAATTAATCCTATCTAATAAAAGAGTAATATATAAATTAACCATCACTCTGCTGCATCCACAAACCACGCCCACCAGCCAATCAGGAGTGAGTATGCAAATTAACCCAACCAAGATGGCTGCAGCCACGGAGCAAGCAGGAGGCTTGGGTTTCCCTGGCAATGGAAGAAGCCAAGCTTTCTGCACACCCTAGCGGGCCAGGCCTCCACTCAAGGCTACAAAGTTTCAATTATAGAAGATAAATAAATCCCAACAAAAATGGCGGCAGCCACAGAGCTGGAGAGAGCAGGAGGATTGAGTCGTCCCCGGTGATGGAGGAAGCCAAGCTTTCCACATACCCTGGCCAGCCCAGGCCTCCACTCAAGGCTACAAATTTTCAATTATAGAAGATAAATAAATCCCAGATACCAGGGCCTCTGCTTGGGTAGCTGGGGGTCGTGGCTGGCCTGCAAACCACCACAGGCCCCTTGCCCAGGCCACCCCAGGCCCCAAGGGAACCCCCACCCTGATCCGGGACACCGTTCAGAGCAAACCAGCTGGCCCCCACCCATGCATCAGGCCTCTATCTTATCTAATAAAAGAGTAATATGCAAATTTACCATCACTCCAACACACAAGATGGCTGCCCCCATGTGGTCAAAGATGGCCACCCCCATGTGGACACAAGATGGCTGCTACAAGATGGCCAGCAGGGGAGGGCAGTTGGGAGGGACAGGCCTGCAAGGAAGGGCAGTTGGGGGCAATCAAGCCTGCAGGGGAGGGCAGTTAGGGGTGATCAGGCCTGCAGGGGGAGGGCAGTTAGGGGCAAACAGGCTGGCAGGGGAACAGTTAGGCATAAATCAGGCTGGCAGGGGAGTGGTTAGGGGGTGATCAGGCTGGCAGGCAGAAGCAGTTACGGGCAATCAGGAAGGCAGGCAGGCAAGCACTTGGGAGCCAGCAGTCCTGGATTGTGAGAGGGATGTCTGACTGCCCGTTTAGGCCCGATCCTACACAGGCAGTCAGACATACTTCGAGGGGTCCCAGATTGGAGAGGGTGCAGGATGGGCTGAGGGACACACACACCCGTGTACGAATTTTGTGCACCGGCCTCTAGTTTATGATAAAGAAGTCAAGTAAGACAGTCTATTCAATAAATGGTATTGGAAAAATTAGACAGATACATGCAAAAAATGAAATTATATCACCTTTTTACATCATATACAAGAATAAACTCAAAATGGATTAAAGACTTAAGTGTAAGACTTGAAACCAAAAAAATCATTGAGAAAACAGAGGCAGTAATATCTTGGATATTTCTCATAGCAATATTTCTTCTGATATATCTCCTCCAGCAAGTGGAACAACAACAAAACAAATGGCAATGCAACAAATTAAAAGTTTTTTGCACAGCAAAGAAAACATCAACAAAAGAAATACAACTACTGAATTAAAGAAGAAATTTTCCAATGATACATCTGTTAAAGGATTAATATTCAAAATTTATAAAGAACTTATATAACTCAACCCCCCCAAAAAAACCCCACAAAAAACAACTAAAAACCAATGCAATTAAAAAGTGGGCAGAGGTCCTAAATAGACATTTCACCAAGGAGGACATACAGAAGGCCAATAGGCATGAAAAATGCTCAATATCACTAACCATCAGAGAAAGGCTAATTAAAATCACAATGAGATATCACTTCATGCCTGTCAGAACAACTATCATCAATAAATCAATAAACAACGAGTGCTAGTGTGGATGTGGAGAAAAGGGAACCCTCGTGCACTATTAGTGGGAATGTAGTACAGCTGGTATTGAAAACAGTATGGAGGTTCCTCTTGTATATAACTAAAGAAACAAACAAACAAAAAAACTAATTTGAAAGAATGCATACACCCCTATGTTCATTTTGGCATTCTTTACAATAGGCAAGATATGGAAGAAACACAAGTGCCAGTCAACTGATGAATGGATAAAAATTTGTGATACATATAATAATGGAATGTTACTTGGTCACAAAAAATAAAATAAAAGCATACATTTGTGATAGCATGAATGGACATAGACGGTATTATTCTAAGTGAAATAAGTCAGTCAGAGAAAGACAAATACCTTATGATTTGACTTTTATATATGGAATCTAAATAAAATAAATGAACAAATAAAAAGAAACAGATTCATGGGTACAAAGAATAGAAAGATGGTTGCCAGAGGGAAGATGTGTTGAGGGACTAGTTGAAAAAGTTGAGGGATGCAGAGGAACACATAATAGTCACAGAGATGTAAATGTAGCATAAGGAATATAGTTAATAATAATGTAATACCTAGCATGGTGCCAAATGGGTACTGGAAATATTGTGGTGATCACTTTGTAAAGGACATATATCTATGAACTATACAGTACACCTGAAAACAATACTAAATAATATTTAATGTAGCCTATAATTGAAAGCTAAAATTAAAAAATGAATTGTAACTGGAAAAAACTAAAGGTATATTTCTTAGCTAGATACATAAGCAGAACTCAATCCTCAAAGAATTCTGAAGACCTTAGAATTTATTTACTAGACCTGACTAGCTGCTAAAAGATGTAGGACAAAGGCAGAACCCTAGTTTTATCTCCAACTAGCAGTTACAGGTAGTTTCTCTGGTCTCAATGTCCTCATCTGTAAAATGATGAGATCTTTTCTAGTTTTAGTGACTTACTAGTAAGTGCTTAGCTGCTAAGGATAACCAAATGGCTGGATTTATATTCAAGGATCTGATCAACACCCCTCCCCCATTTTGGAGTTATTAAAATGTATCAAATTTTCATTTGTATTCTGGATACAAGCACACACACAGAGAACACACACACACACACACACACACACACACACACACACACCTGAAAAAATTAAATACTGCCATTTGCGACAGTATGGATGGATCTTTGAAGGTATCATGCTAAGTGAAATAAGTCAGACAGAAAAAATGAAAAACTATGTGATTTCACTCATATGTGGGATACAAAACTAAAAGCAACAAATGAACAAAAAAGATCAAACATAAAATGAAAACTCATAGACACAAATAACGATATGGTGGTTACCAGAGGGAAAGAGGTGGGGGGATATAATAAATGGTAAAGGAGCGTCTACTAAATGGAAGGAGATTTGACTTTGGTTGGTAAACATAAAATGAAATATAAAGATAATGTATTATAGAATTGTACACTTGAGACCTATAGAATTTTATTAAACAATATCACAAAAATAAATTTAACTCAAAAATTAAAAAAATAATATATTTTACACTTAAAATTTTGTTCAGAGAGGAAATTGCATGTTAAATATTCTTATAACCATAAAAACAAACACACAAAGAAAGCATGCAAGTGCTGCTCATGATGACTTAAATATATAATGCAGAAGGACTATTTCTATTCACACAAAGATTCATAAAAAAGTTTTTCCTGAATTACTAGTTGTTAGTTCATAAAAGTTAAATAAGAGAAGCATGGCATCAAATATTAGAAATATGTCAAACTGGATATTCTATTATAATAGTGCTCAACTTGGAACCATGGAATTATTACATTTACAATATAATGCATTGCCTGAATGCTGAAACAAAAAGGGTCTAATAATAGCAGTATGAGTACAAACTCTTTTTTTAAAATGTGCTATTCTTCATTTGTTACACATATCAAAGGTATATAGATGCTCTTGTAATTAATATTCATTTAATAGCATCATTGAATATATAGTTACTTTTGTTTTATGCAGTCCTCCATCATCACATATCCTCTATAATAAAAGCCTAATATGCTAAGTGTCCAGTCATCTGGTCAGCCATTCAACCAATCAAAGCATAATATGCTAATGATATGCTAAGACCTCTCAACCACTTGTTATGATGTGCACTGACCACCAGGGGGCAGACAGTTGACCAGTCGACCAGTCTTTATGATGTGCACTGACCACCTGGGGGCAGACAGTCCACTGGTCAACCAGTTGCTATGACTTGCATTGACCACCAGGAGGCAGGCGCTCCAACCAGGAGGTTAGCTTGCTGTTGGGGTCTGGCCAATTAGGACTGAGCAAGATGGGCCTGACATGCCCTGGAACCCTCCCATGGTCCCTCCCCAGCTGGCCAACCTCCTGCATCCCTCCCTGGCCCATGATCATGCACTGGTGGGGTCCCTCAGCCTGGCCTGCAGCTTCTTGCAATCCAGGCTGAATGATCCTTCCCTTGAGTGCATGAATTTTGTGCACTGGGTCTCTAGTAAAATTATAACAAAACAAAAAGTTTTTCCACTTTTCTACTTCACTGGGCTTCAGTTTTCTATAAATATATAAAGTAAAACTAAAGTGTTCTCCTTCATGGTCTCGGAACATAAAACAGAATGTTTATATTTCCCTACAGATATACTAGAGGCCCGGTGCACAAAATTCATGCATGTGTGTGTGGGGGGGTGTCCCTCAGCCCAGGCTGTACCCTCTCCAATCTGGGATCCCTCTCACAATCCAGGACTGCTGGCCTCCAACTGCTCGCCTGCCTTCCTGCCTGATTGCCCCTAACCGCTCCTGACTGCCAGCCTGATCATCCCCTAACCACTCCCATGCCAGCCTGTTTGTCGCCTTACTGCTCCCCTGCCAGCCATATTTCCCCTAACTGCCCTCCCCTGCCAGCCTGGTCACCCCTAACTGCCCTCCCCTACTGGCCCAGTCCCCCCCAACTTCCCTCCCCTACAGGCCTGGGTCACCCCTAACTGCCCTTCCCTGCAGGCCTGATTGCCCACAACTGCCCTCCCCTGCCGGCCATTTTGTGGTGGCCATCTTGTGTTCACATGGGGGTGGCCATGTTGTGTGTTGGAGTGACAATCAATTTGCATATTACCTCTTCATTATATAGGATATGGGAAATAAGCTTTCCAGAGACACTATTTTAGGCCCTCTCTCTGTCTTCTATAACCATCAAATTGGTCCCGACAATTTTAACTTGCTAGAAACTTGGAAGTCCTGGGAAGAAGGTCATTGGCAGCTAGCAAAATTAAAGCTAGAGGCATCAGTAGCTTCTACAGAATATTCTTGTCATTTAAAAGTTATGATAAACTCATACACTTTATCCAATATGAGAAACAGTGTGACATTTAAGCACTCAAGTCATACACTATATATCAAATATTACAGCAGAATAAAAACCACAATAATTCATCAACAATATATGACAATAAGTAACCACAGAAAGAAAATATAAAATAAGAGCAACATTGGTCTATTTACAATAAATAAAAATATCTTGATATCATCTCAGTAGTATAGAACAATAACTCATATTTATCACCTAAGTGATAAAGTAAGAAAATATGTTGTCAGGTAGGCTTATAGAAAATAGCCACTTGCATGAATTGACCAAACAACAAGTCCCTGATGAATACTAGAATGTTTGATGGATAGTATACAGGAACTCAGAGAGAAACAGATATATGTTTAAGAAATACATTTTTGAGAATGAAATGTTGAGATTGTTTAAAAATAAAATTATAAGATAAACACAAAAATGTATAGCAGATGAATGGGACAAATGAGAAATCTCCCTGGGTGTTGGTAGATAAGGGATTGCTATAAGAAATCATAACCAATGCTGTGTAGGTACTTATGTACTACTATATACAATGCTATGAAAGTTATCAGGAAACATATTTAGTCTTAAGGGAGAATGACTGCTAGACAGCAGTGAAATAGAAGTTAAAGTAAAATATTTTTGTTAATTTGCTATAAGTAATTTTCTTTTATAAAATTTTATATTATTTTTCCATCACCACTTATCCCCTCCCCCCAAACATCCCCCTCCACCAACAACACCAGAGCTGTCTGTTATCTATCTATGAGTCTGTCTCTATTTTGTTTTAAAGTTCATTTGGTTTATTAAATTCCACATATCAGTGAAATCATATGTTACTTGTCTTTCTCTGACTGTCATACTTCACTTACCATAATGTTCACAAGACCCATCCATTCCGTCTCGAAGTGTAAAATTTTCTCCCTTTTTACAGCAGAGTAGTGTTCCACTGTGTAAATGTACCACAGCTTTTTAACCACTCATCTACTGATGGACACTTGGGCTGTATCCAAATCTTGGCTATTGTAAATAATGTTGCAATGAACATAGGGGTTCATAAATTCTTTCAAAATAGTGTTTCAAGTTTATTTGGATAAATTTCCAGAAGAAGAATTGCTGGTGATGATGCGGAGAAAAAGGAACCCTCTTGCACTGCTGGTGGGAATGCAGACTGCTGCAGCCACTGTGGAGAACAGTATGGAGTTTCCTCAAAAACCTAAAAATGAAACTTCCATTTGACCCAGTGATCCCACTTCTAGGAATATATCCCAAGAAACTAGAAACACCAATCAGAAAGGATATATGCACCCACATGTTCATAGCAGCACAATTCACCATAGCTAAGATTTGGAAACAGCCTAAATGCCCATCAGCAGATGAGTGGATTAAAAAACTGTGGCACATCTACACAATGGAATACTATGCTGCAGTGAAAAAGAAGGAATTCTTACCATTTGCAACAGCATGGATGGAACTGGAGAGCATTATGCCAAGTGAAATAAGCCAGTCAGAGAAAGAGAAGTATCACATGATCTCACTCATTTGTGGACTATAATGAACAACATAAACTGATGAACAAAACAGATCCAGAGACAGAGAAGCATCGATCAGACTGTCAAACCTCAGAGGGAAGGTAGGAGAGGGTCAGGGTAAGGGGGAGAGATCAACCGACGGACTTGGAGGTATGCATATAAGCCTAACCAATGGACACAGACACCAGGGGGGTGAAGGTATGAGTGGAGGGTAGGGGGGCAATGGGGGGATAAGGGCACATATGTTTTACCTTAATCAATAAAAAAATAATAATAATGAAAGAAAAGAAATGAAAGTGAAGAAGTAACCAGTGACACCACAGAAAAACAAAGGATTGTAAGAAAATACTATGCATGTACAACTATATGCCAACAAGCTGGATGATGTGGATGAAATGGACAAATTCCTGGAAAAATACAATCTCCCAAAACTGAATCAAGAGTAATCAGAAAACCTGAATAGGACAATAACAATTGATGAAATAGAAGCAGTAATAAAGACACTCCCAGCAAACAAAAGCCCAGGTACAGACGGCTTCACAGGGGAGTTTTACCAACCATTCAAAGAAGAACTAACACAAATACTCCTCAAACTATTTCAAAAAATCCAAGAGGACGGCACACTTCCAAGCTCTTTCTATGAAGCCAGCATTATCCTAATTCTGAAACCAGATAAAGACACTACAAAGAAAGAGAATTACAGCCCAATATTCCTGATGAGCATTGATGCTAAAATCCTCAACAAAATATTAGCAAATCGAATCCTGCCATATATTAAAAATATCTTGCCCCTTGACTAAGTGGGATTTATTCCAGGGATGCAAGGCTGGTAAAATATTAGCAAAACAATAAACGTGATACATCATATAAACAAATTGAAAGACAAAAATCACATGATCATATCAAAAGACGCAGAGAATGCATTCGACAAAATCCTACAACCATTTTTGACAAAAACTCAGCAAAGTGGAAAGAGGGAGCATATCTCAGCATGATAAAGGCCATATATGACAAACCTACAGAGAACATCATACTCAATGGACAAAAACTAAAACCATTTTCCCTAAGAACAGGAACAGGACAGGGATGTCCACTTATGCCACTCTTTTTCAAAATAGTACTGGAAGACGTAGCCACAGCGATCAGACAAGAAGAAATAAAATGCATCCAAATTGGAAAGAAGGAAGTAAAATTCTAATTTTTCACAGATGACATGATATTGTGCATAGAAAAGCCAAAAGACTCCACCAAAAAACTACAAGATTTAATAAATGAATTTGTCAATGTAGCTGGATACAAAATTAACACCCCAAAATCAATGGCTTTATTAAAAAAACACCAATAATGAATTCTCAGATAAACTAAACAAATAATCTCATTTACCATTGAAACAAAAAAACTTAAGATACTTAAGAATAAACTTAACCAAGGAGGCAAAAAACCTGTACTTGGAAAACTACAGGACATTGAAAAAAGAGATAGCAGAAGATATAAACAAGTGGAAGAATATACTGTGTTCATGGATTGGTAGAAGCAACATCATTAAAATGTCCACACTACCCAAGGCTATCTACAGATTTAATGCAATCCCTATTAAAACATCAAAGGCATATTTCGCAGAGTTAGAATGAATACTCCAAAATTTATATGGAATAAAAGAAAAACTTGAATAGCTGTAGCAATCTTGAGAAAGAAAAACAAAGTTGGAAGGATCAAAGTATCAGATTTCAAGTTATAGTACAAAGGAACTGTTCTCAAAACTGCCTGGTACTGCCCAAGAACAGGCATATAGACCAATGGAACAGAACCGAGAACCCAGAATTCCACCCGTGATGATATGCTCAATTATTACTAGACATAGGAGGCAAGAGCATACAATGGAGTCAAGAGAGTCTCTTTACTAAATGGTGTTAGGAAAACTGGACAGATACATATAAAAATGAAATTAGACCAACAAATTACACCATACACAAAAAATAAACTAAAAATGAATAAAATACTTTAATGTAAGTTGTGAAACCATAAAAATCCCAGAAGCCACAGGCAGCAAAATCTCAGACATCTCTCATAGCAATATCTTTATGGATACATATCCTAGGACAATGGAAACTAAGGAGAAAATAAACAAATGGGACTACATCAAAATAAAAAGCTTATGCACAGCAAAAGAAACCATCAACAAAACAACAAGAAAGCCCCCTGCATGGGAAAACATATGTGCCAATGTTATATCTGATAAGGGCCTAATCTCCAAAATTTGTAAGTAACTCATAAACTAAACAAAAAGAAGACAAAAACCCACTGAAAAATGGGCAAAGGACCTAAATAAACAGTTCTCCAAAATGGACATACAAAAGGCCAAGCAACATATGAAAAATGCTCAGTCACTGATCATCTGAGAGATACAAATCCAATCAACAATGAGATACCACCTCACACCTGTTAGAATGGTTATCAACAAATCAACAAACAAAAAATGTTGGTGAGGATGTTTAGAAAACTGAACCCTCATACACTAGTGGTGGGAATGCAGACTAGTGCAGCCTCTGTGGAAAATAGTATGGAGTTTCCTCAAAAAATTAAATATGGAACTACCATTTGACCCAGTGACTCCAGGTCTAGGAATATATCCCAAGAATTCAGAAACACCCATCATAAAGAATATATGTACCCCTATATTCATAGCAGCACAATTTATAATAGCTAAGATTTGGAAACATCTTAAGTGCCCATTAGCAGATGAATGGATTAAAAAGCAGTGGTACATCCATACAATGGAATATTATGCAGTTGTAAAAAAGAAGGAACTCTTACCATTTGCAACATCATGGATGGAACAAGAGAGCATTGTTCTTAGTAAAGTAAGACAGTTAGAGAAAGATAAATATCACATGATCTCACTCGTATGTGGAATCCAATGAACTACATAAACTCATGAACAAAAATAGACCCAGAGTCATGGAGACATTTATCGGAGTGTCAAATCTTAGAGGGAATTCAGGGAGGGTTAAGAGAGGGAGATATCAACCAATGAACCGACATGCATATGTGCATAATCCATGGACACAGGTGGTAAGGTGGTGAGGGTTTGGGATGGAAGGAGGGTTTGAGAGGGCAATGGAGGGAAAGGGGACATATGTAATACTTTCAACAATAAAAATTATTTAAAAGATAGCTAAAATAAAAATATAGAAAGAAATAATAAATATAATAAATAAGTAACAAAGCAGAATTATGTAGAATATATGTATTAAATTGAGGAGATAGACCAAAACAATATAAAATAACTAGAGGCCCTGTGCACGACATTTGTGCACTGAGGGGGTAGGGGGGTTGTTCCTCAGCCCAGCCTGTGCCCTTTCACAGTCCGGGAGTCCTTGGAGGACATCGCTGGCATGGAGGCAGGAGAGGCTCCCACTACTGCCGCTGTGCTCCCCAGCTGCTAGCAGTCAGCCCGGCTTCTGGCCGAGCCGTGCTCCACCTGTAGGAGTGCACTGACCACCAGGGGGCAGCTCCTGCTTTGAGCATCTGCCCCCTGGTGGTCAGTGCGTGTCATAGTGACTGGTGGTTCCACTGTTCAGTCTATTTTCATATTACCCTTTTATTATATAGGATTCTAATATTTTTCTTCCCCCTTTTCTACTTTTATTATGTAAAGGTTTTGTGTTGTTTTATATTTTCCTCACTGGAAAGTATTAAATATATTATTTCCTTATGTATTTGATACAGAACTATTAGATATATAACTGATTTTTAAATTTTTCTACTAGTTTCTACTGTAGGGAAAAAGACTTGAAATCTATATAATCCTATGTACCAATGTCACTCCAATAAATTTAATTTAAAAAGAAAAAAAAGACCAAAAAAAAAAAAAGAAACACAAAAAAACAAAGACTGATGGAAAGATATATCTAGTAGGAACACTTTATACTCTGCTGGTAAGAGTTTAAGTTGATAAAACCCATTTTGGGAAATTCCTTGATATTATCTACTAAAGTTGTACAAACCCATAACTTATGACCAAATAATTCTACTTCTAGGAATAAGATCAATAAATATTGACACAAAAATATATGTATAAGAAAGTTCATGCTACCATTATTCATTGTAGACACAGGCTGGGAACAATCAATGCTTCACAGCAGTAAGATGAATAAATAAATTGTGCATATTTATACACTTAAGAACTATAGTGCAATATAAGTAAATAAACATCAGTTACATGTAACAACACAAATTAATTTTAAAAGATACAAAAGAACATATATTGTTGATATCTTTTGTCTCTCTTCAAAAAGGAAACTTTAATCTTCAGAAATCTTTACTTTTCCAGATACTTGTACAAAGTAGAGTCAAATGTTCAATAAATAAATCTACACTAATGAAAGAGAAACACTCAAATTACTGTCCCTCTGCTATGCCAAACAGCCAATCAGAGTGAGTATGCAAATTAACCTGAAAAGATAGCGACAGCCCCGCCCCCCAGCCATTCTGGGCCTGTGGGAGTCAGAGAAGTCCAGCATCAGCGCCTTAGGCTGGCCAAAGCCAGGGAGACCAAGAAGCCACCTGCCCTGTGATCCCAGGCCACAGCCAGCCACAGAAGCCACCCGCCCCACATCCTCCCACCCCACATCCTGGGGGAGATGAAGATACCAGGCCCCAGCGCCTGAGGATGGCTGCAGCCCAGGAGACGAAGAAGCTGCATGCCTCATGATCCCAGGCTGAAGCCAGCTGTAGAAATCCCCCACACTGCATCCTAGGGAAGATGGAGAAGCCGCCTGCCTGTGGTCCAGGCGCCAGCACCTGCAGCTGGCTACAGCCTGGTAGATGAAGAAGCCGCCCACCCAGCAGTCCTGGGTACCAGTACTGGCAGCTGGCTGTGGCCTGGGAGATGGAGAAGTCACCCACACCTTGGTTCCGGGCTCCAGCACTTGTGGCTGCAGCCCAGGCAAAGCCACCTGCCCACCATCCCCTGTGGCTGAAGCCGACCTGGGCGCCTATGGCTGATCAGAGGGAGGGAAGCCCGGATCCCAGGTGCCTGTGGTCAGCTGGAGGAGGGAATCCTGGGTCCCGGATGTGGGGCTGAGGCAGAAGTGGTTAGGGGCAATCAAGCTAGCAGGGGAGCAGTTAGGGACAATCAGGCTGGCAGGCAGAAGCAGTTAGGGGCAATCGGGTAGGCAGGCAAGCAGTTAGGAGCCAGCATTTCTGGATTGTGAGAGGGATGTCCAACTGCTGGTTATCCCCTGAGGGGTGCCAGATTGGAGAGGGTGCAGGCTGGGCTAAGGGACAGCCCCCACCTGTGCACGAATTTCATGCACCAGGCCACTAGTAAGTGAATAAATACCAAAACAAACAAACAAACAAACAAACAAAAAAAAAAAAAAACAACGAACAAATGACC
The DNA here is from genome assembly GCF_027574615.1 of Eptesicus fuscus. Taxonomy (NCBI): domain Eukaryota; kingdom Metazoa; phylum Chordata; class Mammalia; order Chiroptera; family Vespertilionidae; genus Eptesicus; species Eptesicus fuscus. The sequence goes on from NC_072473.1 coordinate 32,042,610, forward strand.
TAAATAGACACTTCTCCAAAGAGGACATACAGATGGAAAAGAGACATGAAAAATGCTCAAAGTCACTGATTATCAGAGATATGCAAATTAAAACAACAATGAAGTATCACTTCACACCTGTCAGAATGCTACCATCAACAAATCAACAAATGACAAGTGCTGGCGAGGATGTGGAGAAAAGGGAACCCTAGTACACTGTTGGTGGGAATGCAGACTGGTGCAACCATTATGAAAAACAGTATGGGGTTTCCTCAAAAAAATAAATATGGATCTGCCATTCAACCCAGTGATTCCACTTCTAGGACTCCTATATAATAAAGAGGTAATATGCAAATTGACCATCACACCCTTGCACAAGATGGCCGCCCCCATGTGGTCACAAGATGGCCACCACAAGATGGCTGGCAGGGGAGAGCAGTTGGAAGCGACTGGGCCTGCAAGGGAGGGAGGGCAGTTGGGGCTGACCAGGATGGCAGGGGAGGGCAGTTAGGGGTGACCGGGCCAGCAGGGGAGGGCAGTTGGGGGCAATTGGGCCAGCAGGGGAGCAGTTAGGTGTCGATCAGGCTGGCAGGGGAGTGGTTAGGGGGTGATCAGACTGGCAGGCAGAAACAGTTAGGGGCAATCAGGCAGGAAGGCAGGCAAGTGGTAGGGAGCCACCAGTCCCAGATTGTGAGAGGGATATCTGACTGCCGGTTTAGGCCCGGTCCCTGTGGGATCAACCCTAAACCGGCAGTCGGATATCCCTGGAGTGGTCCCAGATTGGAGAGGGTGCAAGCTGGGCTGAGGGACACACACACACACCCGTGCACGAATTTTGTGCACCAGGCCTCTCGTATATCATAAGAAACCCGAATCACCAATCAGAAAGAATGTATGCACCCCTATGGTCATAGCAGCATGATTTACAATAGCTAAGATCTGGAAACAGCCCAAGTACCCATCAGTAGATGAGTGGATAAAAAAGCTGTGGTACATTTATACCATGGAATACTGTGCAGCAGAAAAAAGAAGCAGCTCTTACCCTTTGAGACAGGTTGGAGGGACCTGGAGAGTATCATGCAAAGTGAAATAAGTCAGTCAGAAAAAGACCAATATCACATGATCACACTTATATGTGGAATCTAAGTAACAAAATAAACTGACGAAAAAAGTGGATCCAGAGACATGGAAGCATAGAACAGAGTGTGGAATCTCATAGGGAAGGCAGGGGATGGTGGGTTGATTCCCAGTAATCAACCAAAAACCTTGTATGCATACATGCATAACCCATGGACACAGACAATAGGGTGCTGAAGGCCTGGGGTGGAGGGTCAGGGGCTGGCTGGAGGGGCTCAATGGGAGAAAGAGGGGACATATGTAATACTTTCAACAATAAAGAATTATTTTAAAAAAAGAAAGAAAAAATATCAACCTCAAGTGAAACACTAGAACAAATGGACATGATTGACATGTACAGAACCTTTCATCTCAAAATATCAGATTATACATTATTCTCCAATGCACATGGAACATTCTCAAGGATAGACCACAATAGTTCGGGTCACAAAATTAGCATCAACAAATTAGAGAAGATTGAAATTATACCAAACTGTTCTCCAACCGCAATGCCTTGAAACTAGAAATAAACTGCAATTAGGAAGTAAAGAAACCCACAAACCTGTGGAGATTAAACAACCTAGTACTAAAAAATGACTGGGTCAAAGAAGAAATAAAAGGTATCAAAAGATATATAGAGACAAATGAGAATGACAATACAACATATCAAAACTTCTGGGATGCAGCAAAAGCAGTAAAAAGAGGGAAGTTTATGTCATTATAGGCCTATCTCAAAAAACAAAAGAAACACCAAGTAAACAAATGTCACATCTTAAAAACCCAAAGTCAGCAGATGAAATAAAATAATAAAAATTAGAGCAGAATTGAATGAAATAGAGAGCAAAAAGACTATACAAAAATTAATTGAAGAACCAGCTGTTTGTTATTTTTTATAAAAGACTATATAAAATATAACAAACAGCTGGTTCTTTTAAAATATTAAAATTGGCAAAACCCTACTAGACTCACTAAGGAAAAAATATAATAAACCCATATAAACAAAATCAGAAATGAGAGAGAAGTTACCATAGACTTCACATATAAACAATGAATCATACTAGAATATTATGAAAGCCTATATGCCACCACATTAATAACCTAGAAGAAATGAGTAAGTTCCTAGAATTATATAACCTTCCTAGACTAAATCATGAAGAATTGGAAAATCTAAATAGAGTAATCAGCAGTGAAGAAATTAATTGAAACAACCGTAAAAACCTTCCCAAAAATAAAAGTCCAGGACCAGTGAATTCTATCAAACATTCAGAGAAGATTTGAAACCTATCCACATTTAAAGAAGATTTAAAACGTATACTTCTCAAACTGTTCCAAAAAAAATTGAAGAAGGGGCAATACTTCCTAACACATTCCATGAGGCCAATATAACCCTGATACCAAAACCTGGCAAGGATAACCTCAAAATCAAAAACTATAGTCCAATATTTCTGATGAATACAGATGCAAAAATACTAAAAAAAAATACTAGCAAATCAAATACAGCAGTACATTAAAAAATAATACATCGCAATCAAGTGGGGTTCTTTCCAGGGGCACAAGGATGGTTCAACATAAGCAAGTCAATCAATATAATGCACCACATTAACAAAATAAATAAAAATCATATGATCATATCAACAGATGCAGAAAAAGCATTTGATAAGATACATACATTTATTATTAAAAAACTCAATAAAATAGGAATAGAAAGTGCCTCAACATAATAAAGGCCATATATGGTAATCCCTCAGCTAATATCATACTCAATGTGGAAAACTGAAAGCTCTTCCTCAAAGATTAAGAACAAGACAAGTATGCCTGCTTTTACCATTCTTATTCAATATAGTTCTGGAAGTCCTACCCAGGGCAATAAGGCAAGAGAAAGAAAGGAAAGGCATCCAAACAGCGAAGGAAAAAGTAAACCTCTCACTTTTTGCAGATGTCATGATTCCGTATATAGAAAGCCCTAAAGACTCCACCAAAAACTATTATAAACAATAAACAAATACAGTTAAGTTGCAGGATACAAAATTGAGGTGAAAAAAATCCATTGCTTTCCTATATACTAACAAAAAAAGTTCAGAAAAACAAAGGAAAAAGAATAATTTCTTTTGCAATTTCAACCAAAAGAATAAAAGATCTAGGAATAAACTTAACAAAGAACAGGAAATGAATATATATTGAAAATTACAAAGCATCATTCAAAGAGTTTGAAAAAGACAAAACAAAATGGAAGAATGTCCTGTGCTCATGGATTGGAAGAATCAACAAAGTTAAAATGGCCATTATTACCAAAAGAAATATACAGATTTAATGCAATCCCCATTTCATTTTTAAAGAAATAGAATGAAAAATTATTAGATTTGTATGGAACCATAAAAGACCCCAAATAGCCAAAGCAATCCTGAGAAAAAAGAATGAAGCTGGAAGTATCTCTCTACCTCACTTTAAATTATACTACACAGCTACGATAATCAAAACAGTATGGTATTGGCAGAGAAACAGACACACAGATCTATGGAACAGAATAGAGAGCCCAACTATAAAACCACATGTATATGGATAAATAATTTTCTACAAAGGAGCCAGAAATACACAATGTAAGGAAGGTTGTCTCTTCAATACATGATGCTGGGAAAACTGGCAAGCCGCATGCAAACAAATGAAGCTGGATTATAATTTGTCGCCATGTATAAAAATTAATTCAAACTGGATCAAAGATCTAAATATAAGACCCAAAACAATAAGTTACATAGAAGACAATATAGGTATCAAACTTATGGACCTGGGTCATAGAGAACATTTTATGAACTTGACCTCAAAACTAAAGGAACTAAAAGTAAATATAAATAAATGTGACTATATCAACTAAAAAGTTTCTGCACATAAAAAAACACACCTGACAACAAAATAAACAGGCAGACAACCAAATGGGAGATGATATTATCAAACAGTAGCTCTAATAAAGGTTTACTTTCAAAAGATATTAAAAAACTTATAAAACTCAATATCAAACAAACAAACAACCCAATCAAAAAGTGGGCAGAGGACCTGAAAATACACATCTCCCAAGAAGACATATTAACAGCCACTAGATATGTAAAAAGATGTTTAACCTCACTAGCAATTAGGGAAATGCAAATCAAAACTACAATGAGATACCACTTCACACCTGTTTGAGTGTCCATTATCAATAAGACAAGCAATAACAAGTGTTGGAGAGATTGAGGAAAAAAGAAACCTCTCATTCACTGGTGGTGGGAATGTGGACTGGTGCAAACACTATGGAAAGCAGTCTGCAATTACTCAAAAAAATTAAGAATAGAGCTATTATACAATCCAGCAATCCCCCTCCTGGGTATATCTCTGAAAAAATCAAAATCATATACAGTATTTGTACGCTTGTGTTCATTACAGCATTATTCACAGTGGCCAAGACATGGAAACAACCAAAACGTCCCATGAAAGAGGACTAGATAAAGAAGATGTGGTACATGTACACAATGGAATACTATTTAGCCATAAGAAATGATGAAATATTGCCATTTGCAACAACATGGATGGAACTTGAGAACATTATGCTAAGTGAAATAAGTCAGTCAGACAAAGTTAAGAACCATATGATTTCACGCATATGTGGGATATAAAACTAAAACTTGTGAATACAAACAGCAATGTGGTGGTTGCCAGAGGGAAGGGGGTTGGGAGAGAAGAATGTCCTAATATATGGTGACAGGAGAAGGTTTGACTTTGAGTGGTGGGAACACGGTTCAATACACAGATCTTGCAACATAGAAACCCACACCTGAAACTTATGTTTTCAAATTAACCAATGTCACCCCAATGAATTTAATTTAAAAAAAGAAAAACGAAGTTGGAGGTATCACACTACTGGGTGTCAAATTATATTACAAAGGCCATAGCAATCAAAACAGCATGGTATTAGCACATGATCAGGCATATAGATCAAGGAAAGAGAATAGAGAGCACAGAAATAAATCCTCACATTTATGGTCAATTAATATTTGACAAACAAGGCAAGAACATGCACTGGCATAAAGACAGTCTATTCAATAAATGGTAATGGGAAAATTGAACAGATACATGCAAACACAAACACACACACACACACACACACACACACACACACACACACACACACACAAAACAGCCCAGCCAGCATGGCTCTGTGGTTGAGCATTGCCCTATGAATCAGGAGGTCACAGTTGGATTCCTGGTCAGGGAATATGCACGGGATGTGGCCTCGATCCCAGGTAGGGGACATGCAGGAGGCAGCTGATTGGTGATTCTCTCTCATCACTGTTGTTTCAGTCTCTCTCTCCTTCTCCCTTCCTTTAAAAAAAAAAAAGAAAGAAACTAGACCATCAACTTACACCATACACAAGAATAAACTTTAAATGGATTAAAGACTTAAATGTAAGTTATCAAACCATAGAAACCCTAGAAAACATAGGTGGTAACATTTCAGACATTTATCATAACAATATTTATGCTGACATATCTCTTTGGGCAAAGGAAACAAAAGAAAAAATAAACAATTTTGACTACATCAAACTAAAAAGCTTCTGCACAGCAAAATAAATTATTGACAAAATGAAAAGGCAACCCACTGAATGGGATAATATATATTTGCCAATGATACATATGATAAGGAATTTATTTTCAAAATATATAAAGAAATTGTACAACTCAACACCAAAAAGACAAACAACCTAATTAAGGAGTGGACAAAGAACCTGGATAAACACTTTCTCCAAAAAAGACATACAATTGTCCCATAGATATGAAAAAGTGCTCAATGTCATTAATCCTCATAGAGATACAAATTAAAACCATAATGAGATATCACTTTACACTTGTGACAGAAGATTTGACTTTGGGTGGTTGGCACATGGTGCAGTATACAGATCTTGTAATATAGAAACCCACACCTGAAACCTAAATGATTATGTTGACCAATGCCACCCAAAAAAATAAAAATAAAAAAATGGAAAAAATAAAATAAAAGGTAACACCATTTACATTAACATGTAAAAAAAGAAGGAAATTTTACCCTTTTCAAGAGCATGGATGGACCTATAGATTATTATGCTAAGTGAAATAAGTCAGTCAGACAAAGACTCATACCATATGATCACCCTCATATGTGGACTCTAATGAACAAAATAATCTGACGAACTAAAAAGAAACAGAGGGCATGTATACATGGAACAGACTGACAGCTGTCAGAGGGGAGGCGTAGGGGAGACTGGATGAAAGAAGATGAAAGGATTATCCAAGAGCATATATGCATCACCCATAGACATAGACAACAGTGTGGTGATGGCTGGAGGGAAGGAGGTATGAGCTGAGTGGAGGTGGGGAAAGGGAGGGAAGTGGGGACATCTGTAACAGTGTCAATGATATACAGAAACATATAAAAATAAACAAATACACACACACAAGATCCATATGAGAAAAACTACAAAATGCTGCTGAAACAAACCAAAGAAGTTCTAAATAACTGCTCATGGATAAGAACTAATATTGTTATTATGTCAGTTATTCCCAACTTGATCTTTTGATTCAACACAATGACAATAAAAATTCTAGCAAGGTACATTGTGGATAAAAAAGTAAACTGATGCTAAAGCTCATATGGAAAGGCAAAATGATCCAGATTAGCCAACGCAATATTGAAGAACAAAGTTGAAGGACTATAAATAATCTAACTTCAAGACTTACAATTAAGCTACAGTAATCAAGATAGTGTAGTATCTATAATAATAAAAGTGTAATATGCTAATTAGACCGGACAGCCAAACTACCTTCCAGACGTCATTCCAGATGAAGGCGCAGAGGCGGGGGCTGAGTCAGAGACAGTTAGGGGTGATCAGGCAGGCAGGCGAGTGGTTAGGGGCGATCAGGCAAGCAGGCAGGTGAGTAGTTAGGAGCCAGCGATCCCATATTGTGAGAGGGATATCCTACTGCCAGTTTAGGCCCAATCCCGTAGCAGTTGGGCATCCCTCGAGGGGTCCCAGATTGCGAGAGGGTACAGGCCGGGCTGAGGGGGATGTCCAACACCTTTCACAAAAATACCTCCAAACAGATCACAAATCTCAATGTAAAAACCCAAAGCTAGAAAACTTTTGGAAGATAACATAGGAAGAAATCTAGTTGATCTTGCATTTGCCAATGAGTTTATAATATAATATCAAATGTACAATCTGTAAAAAATATTTGAAAGATTAGATTTCATTAAAAATTAAAACATATGATGTGCAAAAGATACTGTTAATGTCCTGGCTGGTGTGGCTCAGTTGCCTGCGAGTTGTCCCATGCACTGAGAGTTCACCGGTTCAATTCCTGGTCAGGACACATGTCTGGGATACAGGCTCTATCCCCAGTAGAGGGCACACAGGAGGAAGCCAATTGATGTTACCCTCTCACATCGATGTTTCTCTCTCTCCCTCTCCTTTCCTCTCTCTCTAAAATCAGTAATGAAATCATATTTTTTAAAAAGATACTGGTAAAAGAATGAAAAGAGAAGCCACAGATTGTGAAGAAAGTATTTACAAAACACATCTGACACAAAGAACTCAAAACTCAATAATCAAACAAGGAATTCAATAAAAATATGAACAAAAGATCAGTAACAGAAAAGAAGAATCTGAAAAAAAAAGTTCAATATTATGTCTCATTGAGGCAATGGAACACCTATTAGAATGGCTTAAACCCATAAGTCTGACACCACCACATACTAACAAGGGTATGGAGCAGTATGGACTCTCATTCATTGCTGGTGGAAATGCAAAATTATATAATAACATTGGAAGATAGTTTGTAAGTTTCTAATTAAAACTAAACATAATATTACCATACAATCCAGCAATCAAACTCCTTGATATTTATTCAAGTGAGTTGAGGACTTACATTCACACAAAAACCTATGCATAGATATTTATAGAAGCTTTATTATGAATATACTAAATGAAACTGAATTATACACTTTAAAATGGTTGATTTTATGTTATGTAAATTTTACCTCAACTAAAAAATAAAAAAGTAAGGATTCTACTTTTAGGAGAGGTATCTTCAACTGGCCTATTTAAAGCCAAGTTTCTATAAACTACACGATGGCCAGTATGTTTAGATCATCTCAGATGTGTTGACATTCAAAGAAGTGAGCTGTTGGTATCTGGAAAATAATCATCTTATGAGAAAAAACATTTGATATAAAAGAAATGGTGTCTAAATAGGTTATGCTGCTTCAACTCCAATTTAATAATCTATTAAAAGTGGGTGTTGGGAGACCCAAGATAGTGGCCGAGAGGACTGCAGGCTGCAAGATAGTGTGTGAGTGAGAGAACGAAAGGAGAGTGCATGGATGTGCAGGGAGTGTCTGTATTTCTGAGTGAGGGACAGCTATATTCCACAGGACTTTTGGGGACTGGCAGACCAGGCTCACCTGGCCGGGCAACCTCTACTGCTGCTAAATCTCTCCCAGAGCAGCCAGCTCTGATGCAGAGGCTGCACCATCTTGAAGGGGAGACGAGCTGTGATTGGAAGCCCAGCCTTACCTTCAACCGGGGAGACCTTGGATACCTCCCAGGACCCTACAATCACAACACCCAGGGACCAGCTGCCTCAGCTTCAAACCCAGGAACACCAGAACTCCAGATTCCCTAACCACAGGTGCCTAAAAAGTCTGTCCGGGCGGGGGGGGGGGGAGATAAAGTGGTGCTGAATACGCAGACAGGCCCTGTGCCTTCTCAGAGAGCAGATAGAAGGAACGGGTGAATCGAACAATACCCACCTGGAATTAGTGAATTAATACAGCTGGTGTGGCAATCTGTGGATGGAAAGGTCAGATATTGCCTAGAGAAAGATGAGATCTGGGATCCAGGCTGGAGAGAGAAACTCACACAGCAGGGACTAGCATCTCAGAGGAGGACTGAGCCCCACAAAATCTGTGGCTGTTGGGGTCAGTATAGCCCTTGAATGTGGAAGGGGGTCCACAGGGCTGCTGGCAGAAGAGGACTCTAGATATTAGCCCACAGCTGGGCTGGGCCCAGAAAGGCAGCCTAAAGTTCTATACTGGCTGTGCAATGCCAGGGAAAAAAGACACAAATCTGCATGCTTCCTTTGGCTTTTTTCCTTTTAAACTCCATGCTTTTGCTTGCTAAGTCCAGTACATAGGATCTTCCAATTAAAAACACTCACTGAGACTGCAGGGGAAAGTTGTTTTTGTGGAAACTGGGAATCAGAGTGGGGAAAGGTGAACAGGAAACCAGCTCTGGGGCAGTCTGTCCCTCCAACACAGTATTAAGAGCAGAACGGAAAGAAAACTCTAAACACTGGATAGAGGGGCCTTTTAGCACCATATATTAATACAGAAACACTGCTACCTAGGGGTTGTATCAGAAATTGACTCTTGTGTAAATACAACTAAAGGCAGGGTGAGAAACAAAGGGAGCAGAGAGATCCCACTTGGTTGAAAACAGGATTGTGGCTTATGACATAGAGGAGTGGTGCATCGAAGAGAACTTCAATACTGTGCTGACTATCTGACAGGAAACAGATGTGCCAAGCAGAACAGTAGAGGAAGTGAACGCCCTTTACTACTTCACTTTTTTATTTTATGTTTTACATAAGAAAACACATTTTTCTCATTTGATTTTCCTTTTATTATATTTTTTATTTTAAGTTATTATTATTACTACTATTATTTTACCTTTTTTAAAGTTTTCTTTTTTCTTTTTTTTATTTTATTTCAGGATTAGTGTTCTACATTTTTTTATTTTTTAGCATTATTTTACTCTATCTCAATTTTTCCTTTATGCCAGTACTCTCTTCCTTATTTTCCTCTTTATCGTCCTTTTTTCTCTTACCCTGTTACTGCTTTAGTTTTTCTCTATTCTTTCTTTTTACTCCCTGTTAAATATTGATCTTACTCATATATATAATTTCCTCTCTCCTGCTCCAAGTGCATATAGACTTCTCTCTTCTCTTTCTTCACTATCCCAAATTATTTTTTCTCTTCCTCTCTCTTTTTTTTCCTTCCCTTTTTCTTTCTTTCTGTCTGGTTCTTGTTGTTTGTTTTATTGTTGTTTAGTTTCTTTTTCTTTTTCTTTTGCTTCTGTATTTCCTCTCCTTGTTTGTTCTCTTATTCTACTAATAGCTTAATTAATTCCAATCACCAACTGAGGCCTATCTATTCTATATTCTCATTTTTCCAATAGTAAATGAATAGATAGATAGATAGATCAATAGATAGATAGATAAAAGAAAGGTGAAATTTTTATATATATTTGAGGCCTGGTGCATGAACTTGTGCATAGGTGGGGTCCGGCCAGCCTGGCCAGGGGGAGGGGACATGGGCTGTTGGCCGGCCTGCCTGCTGGTCGAACTCCTGGTCGAGGGGACAATTTGCATATTAGCCTCTTATTATATAGGATATACACTGAGTGGCCAGATTATTATGCATTCAGAGATCATGTGTGTGTGTGTGTGTGTGTGTGTGTGTGTGTGTATGTATAATATATAGCTTATTTTGTTTTTGTTTTTTTTTACTTTTCTTCTTATACACTCATTCTCTTTCTACCTCCTCTATACTAAATTGTGGCTATTTCCCCATTCATTAAATTCATTGACCTTACCTTATGGAAATAAGCTCTGCCTCCTCAGATTCATCTGGGTGTTTGTTGTTTGGATGTTTGTTGTTAGCATTTTTTAGTTTAGGTGTTGTTTATTGTTTGCATTCATCTCTGGGTGTTTGTTGTTTGCATTTTTTGGATTAGTTGTTGTTTTATTGGAGTTTTCTCCCCATATACATATATTTTTTGCCTTCCCTTTATTTTTTTCTTCTCTTTATTTTCTCTCTTACATTTTTCTGTATCTCAATATCATTTTTTCACTCTTTCCTATCCCCTAATTATCTTTTCTCTGGTGGTCACCTTTATTTGGGGTTATTAGTATCGTGAATGCATTTGTGTTTGGTGCCCTGTGCGTTGTGTCTGGTTGTGTTGTATTTTGTGCCTTCTAGTCAACACAGGAGAGAGCCACATAACCAGACACCCTGAGGAGCGATCATGGGGACACAAAGTAACAACCCACATACAAAAGAAAAGTAGGAATCACCAGAAAAGGAAGTAAACGAAATGAAGGCAAGCAGTATGTCAGAGAAAGAAATCAAAGCAATGGTCATAAGGACACTGAAAAGGTTGGAAGTCAAATTCAACAATATGTGTAAGAACCAAGAGGAAATAAAGAAGAACCAAGAAGAAATGAAAAGTGACATCACTGCAATAAAGAACTGAATAGAAAGCATCAACAGTAGAATATAAGAAGAGGAGGACTGCATCAGTGAGCTAGAAGACAAAGTAGGAAAAACACTCAAGCAGAGCAGCATCTAGAAAAAAAATAAAAAGCAGGAGGAGATGCCGAAACCAGTTTGGCTCAGTGGATAGAGCGTCGGCCTGCGGACTGAAAGGTCCCAGGCTTGATTCTGGTCAAGGGCATGTACATTGGTTGCGGGCACATCCCCGGTAGGGGGTGTGCAGGAGGCAGCTGGTCGATGTTTCTCTCTCAACGATGTTTCTAGCTCTCTATCCCTCTCCCTTCCTCTCTGTAAAAAATCAATAAAAATATATTTTACAAAAAGCAGGAGGAGAGCCTAAGGCAGTGATGGCGAACCTATGACATGCTTGTCAGCACTGACACACATAGCCATTTCTGGTGACACACGGTCACTGAGGAAGCTGAATGCCGAGGATGAAACATTTGCTGCTCCTAAGGATGAAACATTTGCAAAATAATGTTTTTTCCTCAAAGTGACACACTACCCAAGTTATGCTCAGTTTTTTTGGCGAAGTTTGACACACCAATCTCAAAAGGTTGCCCATCACTGGCCTAAGGGAACTTTGGGACAACATGAAACAAAACAACATCTGCATGATAGGGGTGCCAGAAGGAGAGGAAACTGAGCAAGAAATAGAATACCTGTTTGAACAAATATTGACAGAAAACTTCCCTGATATTGGGAACAAAAACTCACACAAGTCCAAGAAGCTCACAGAGTCCCAAAAACGATGAACCCCAAAAGACTGAAACCAAGATACGTTATCATTAAATTGGCAAACACCAATGACAAAGTAACAATCTTAAAGGCTGCCAGAGATAGACAGAAAGTTATCTAGAAGGGATCTCCCATCAGACTATCAACTGATTTCTCAACAAAAAACATATATATATCAGGACAGAAGGGAATGGTATGAAATATACAAAGTCATGCAAAGGAAGGGTCTGAATCCAAGAATACTGTACCCAGCAAGGCTAGCAATCAAAATTAGGGGTGAAATCAGGAGCTTCACAGACAAAAAAGAACTAAGGGAGCTTATTACCACCAAATCAGCAATGCAAGATATGCTGCAGGGTCTGCTGTAAAAAGAACAAATAGGAAGGGAAGAAGAAACACAGGCATAAAGAATGAAAATGGCAACAAACAAATACCTAGCAATAATAACTTTAAATGTAAATGGATTAAATGCCCCAATCAAAAGACATAGGGTAGCTGAGTGGATAAGAAAACAAGAACCATATATATGCTGTCTACAGGAAACCCACATCAGAACAAAGGACTCACACAGACTGATAGTGAAGGGATGGCAAAATATTTTTCAGGCGAATGGAAATGAAAAGAAAAAAGCTAGGGTATCAATACTTATATCTGACAAATTAGACCTCAATGTGAAGGCCATAACAACAGATAAGGAAGGCCACTTCATAATACTAAAGGGAGCAAATCAACAAGAACATATAACTCTGGTAAACATATATGCACTCAATACAGGAGCATCCAAATAAATAAATAAATAAAAACTTCTGAAGGATATCACAGGAGACATTGACAGCAATATAGGTATAGTAGGGGACTTTAATACCCCAATAACACCACTGGACAAATCCTCAAAAGAGAAAGTAAGCAAAGAAACAGCAATCCTAAATGACTCACTAGATCAGATGGAATTAATTGACATCTTCAGAACATTTCACCAAAAAGTCACATAATATATGTTCTTCTCAAGTGCACATTGGTCGTTTTCAAAAATAAGCCACATATTGGGACACAGGCAAAGTCTCTTCAAATTCAAGAAGGTAGAAATCATATCAAGCATCTTCTCAGATTAGAATGACATAAAAATAGAAATCAACTACAATAAAACAACTTAAAAAATCAAAAACTTGGAGGCTAAACAGCATGCTATTAAACAATGATTGGGTTACCAAAGAGATCAAGGAAGAAATAAAAAGCATCATGGCAACAAATGACAATGATAACACAACAATCCAAAATCTATGGGACACAGTGAAAGCAGTCTTGAGAGATAAGTTCATAGCTCTACAGGCCTACCTCAAAAAAACAACAAAAATGGTAATAATTTATCTAACCCTACAACTCAAAGAGTTAGAAAGAGAACAAGAAAACCCAGCATAAGGAGAAGGAAGGAAATAATAAAGATCAGAGAGGAGATAAATTACATATAGACCAAAAAACCAACACAAAATATCAACAAAACCAAGAGCTGGTTCTTTGAAAGGATAAACAAGATTGATGAAACTCTAGCCAGGCTCAACAAGAAGCAAAGAGATAGGCCCTGGCCGGTTTGGCTCAGTGGATGGAGCGTCAGCCTGTGGACTGAAGGGTCCCAGGTTCGATTCCGATCAAGGGCACATGCCCAGGTTGCGGGCTCGATCCCCAGTGGGGGGCGTGTAGGATGCAGCCAATCGATGATTCTCTCTCATCATGGATGTTTCTGTCTCTCTCTCCTTCTTCCTTCCTCTCTGAAATCAATAAAAATAAAAAATATTAAAAAAGCAAAGAGATAGGACCCAAATAAACAAAAGCAGAAATGAAAGAGGAGAAATAACAACTGACCCCACAGAAATACAAGTGATTATGAAACTATACTATGAACAACTCTATGCCAACAAAATGGCCATTCGAGATGAAATGGACATATTCTTAGAAAAATACAAACTCCCAAAACTCAATCAGGAAGAATCAAAGAGACATTGAAGCAGTTATCAAAAATTTTCCAGCAAACAAAAGCCCGAGTCCAGATTGTTTTAGAGGGGAGTTGTACCAAGCATTCAAAGAAGAACTAAAACTTATCCTCTTCAGACTATTCCAAAAAATTCAAGAGGAAGGCACACTTCTCTTTCTACGAAGCAAGCATTACCCTAATCCCAAAACCAGATAAAGACACCACAAAAAATATAACTACAGACCAATATCCTTGATGATCAGAGATGCTAAAATCCTCAACAAAATTTGAGCAAATTGGATTCAGCATTACATTAGAAAGATCATACAACATGACCAAACGGGATTAATTCCCGGGATGCAAGGATGGTACAATATTCACAAATCAACAAATGTGATATATCACTTAAACATACTTAGAGACAAAAATCACATAATTATATCAATAGATGCACAAAACACATTTGACAAAATCCAACATCCTTTCTTGATAAAAACTCTCAGCAAAGTGGGAATACAGGGATCATACCTCAATATAATAAAAGCCTTATATGACAAACCTATAGCCAACATCATACACAATGAGCCAAAACTAAACTCATTTCCCCTAAGAAGAGGAACAAGACAGGGATGCCCACTTTCACCACTCCTGTTTGATATAGTACTTGAAGTACTAGCCATAGCGATCAGACAAGAAGAAGAAATAAAAGCCATCCAAATTGGAAAAGAAGAAGTAAAACTGTCCTTATACGCAGATGACATGATAGTATACATAGAAAACCCCAAAGACTCCATCAAAAAACTATAAGAGCTAATGAGTGAATTTGGCAATTTGGCAGGAAACAAAATTAACACTCATAAATCTGTGGCCTTTTTATACACCAATAATGAACTCAGAGAAAGAGAAACAAAGGAAACAATCCCATTTACTATTGCACCAAAAAAATAAATTAAGATATACCTAGGAATAAACTTAACTAAGGACATAAAAGACCTATACTCAGAAAACTACAGGACATTGAAAAAAGAGATAGAGGAAGATATAAACAAATGGAAGAACATACCATGTTCATGGATTGGTAGAAGCAACATCATTAAAATTTCCATACTACCCTAAGCAAACTACAGATTCAATGCAATCCCCATTAAAATGCCAACAGCATATTTCAAAGATCTAAAACAAACTCTCCAAAAATTCATCTGGAATAAAAAAGACCCCAAATGGCCACAGAAATCTGAGAAAGAACAAAGAAGGAGGGATCACAATACCAGTTATCAAGCTATATAACCAAGCCACGGCTCTGAAAACTGCCTGGTACTGGCACAAGAACAGTCATATACCAATGGAAAAGAACAGAGAACCCAGAAGTCGACCCACGCCATTATGCTCAATTTATATTTGGCAAAGGAGGCAACAGCATACAATGGAGTCAGGACAGTCTCTTCAATAAATGGTACTGGAAAATTTGGTCAGATACATGCAAAAAAATTAAACTAGGTCACCAACTTACACCATACACAAAAACAAACTCAAAATGGCTAATGGACTTAAATGTAAGAAGGGAAACCATAAAAATCCTACAAGACTCCGTAGGCAGCAAAATAGCAGACATATTTTGTAGCAATATCTTTACAAACACAGCTCCTAGGGTAACAGAGACTAAGGAGAAAATAAACAAATGCGACCACATCAAAATAGAAAGTTTCTGCAGAGCAAAAGAAAACATCAACAAAACAGCAAGAAAGCTCGCTGCATGGGAGAACATATTTGCCAATGATATTTCAGATAAGGGTTTAATCTCCAAAATTTATAGAGAACTCATACAATTTAACAAAAGGAAGATAAATGATCCAATCAAAAAATGAGCAAAGGATCTAAACAGACACTTTTCTAAAGAGGACATACAGAAGGCACAGAGACATATGAAAACAAGCTCAGAGTCAGTAATCATCTGAGAGATGCAAATCAAAACAACAATGAGATACCATCTCACAGCTGTCAGAATGGCTATCATCAACAAATCAACAAATGACAAGTGCTGGCAAAGATGTGGAGAAAAAGGAACCCTTCTGCACTGCTGGTGGGAATACAGATTGACACAGCCACTATGGAGAACAGTATGGAGTTTCCTCAAAAAACAAAAAATGGAATTCCCATTTGACCCAGTGATCCCACTTCTAGGAGTATATCCCATGAAACCAGCAACAGCAATCAGAAAGGATGTATGTAGCCTTATGTTCATAGCAGCACAATTTATAATAGCTAAGATTTGGAAACAGTCTAAGTGCCCATCAGCAGATGAGTGGATTAAGAAACTGTGGTACATCTACACAATGGAATACTATGCCACTATAAAAAAGAAGGAACTTTTAACATTTGCAACAGTATGGACGGAACTGGAGAGCATTATGCTAAGCAAAATAAGCCAGTCAGAGAAAGATAAATATCACGTGATCTTAATCATATGTGGGAAATAATGATCAACCTAATTTGATGAATAACAATAGAACCAGAGACAAATGGTATGGTAGCGGGGTGGTTAGAGAGCAACCAAAGGACTTGTATGCATGCATATTAGCATAAGTAGCAGACACAGACAATGGGGCGGTGGGGGCTTGCCTAGGGTAGGAAGGGGTGGGGGGATCAATTAGGGGAAAAGGAGACATATGTAAAACTTTAGACAATAAAAAAAAGAGAAAAAGAAAAGTGGATGTTGCAGGGTTATTGTGAAAATTAGCATTAAGCATGGAAAGTAATTACCACAGTGCATCATTATTCTTTTATTAAACCAATTTTCATATGCTTGGATGAAGTAATATATCAGTTAATGACTTCTATGTTCCAATGCATAAAATGAAAGATCCAAGTTTTCTTATTGACAATAGTCTTTAAATGGACAAAATATTTATTATTTTTCAATCTAGAGTAGTTCATTAATCAACAAATGAATTAGTAATCTATGTATATAAAAGCCTATGCAACCAGCCAACCAGCCAACTGGCTGACCAGCAGACCAGCTGACAGGCCAAACTGCTAGTAGCTATGATGTGCACTGACCACCAGGGGGAAGACGCTCAATGCAGGAGCTGCCACGCTATTGTCACTTGGCAGAGGTTCTTGGGTGACACACCTGGAACCAGAGCAGAGGGAGCCCAATTCCAGGGTGCGACACCCAAGAACTGCCCTCTTGCAATCTGAGACCCATGGGGGATGTTGGAGAGCTGATTTCGGCCGATCCCCACAGGCCAGGCCGAGGGATCCACTGGTGCACAAATGCACTGGACCTCTAGTTTAAATATAAACCTTGTGTCAGTCTAGTTTAAGAGTGAATAAAGGAATCTTGACCAATTGTTACCATTTTAAACTGATTATACTACTAATTTAAAACTTTCTCTTCACCATCATTAAATTAGATGGAAAAGAAAAAAACCTTAACACAATGGTTCTCAAACTTTTGTTTATGTCAGAATCATCTGGATGGTTTCTGGGCTCTCTCCTCAGAGTTGTTGATTCATTTAGTCTCCAACAAAGCTAGACAACTTACTGGTACATTTCTAACAAGTTCCCAGGTGATGCTGATGTGAATCACTGCCTTAGGTCATCATTGTTAAAATTTTGCATTTGAGACCACAGTCATAAAAACAGGCATATCATTTATGGAAAAATTATATAAGTTATGAATAATCTTTCTACATATTGTTAATAAGAAGAGCTGATTCACTGAATTTTTGCATTCATACTTGAGTTTGCTCAACGTGCTCTCATAACTACTTTGATATTTAATAAACCAATTTACTGAAGCTGTTACTAAAAATTCTGATTATTTCCTAAAACATTATTCTACATAATGTTCTATGATAATTTGGTCATATCAAGAACTAATTTTCCTTTTGATAGCTTTTTGGTGATGGCTTAAAGTCTGAAGAAAAAAAAAACAAAAACAAACAAACAAAAAAACAACACAAAGCAAATGAGAAGGATGAGTATTTTTTTTCTATATATTGCATACACACCATACTCAAGCAATTATCATTTTTTTTGGAAAGCAGTCTCTTCCATGTTTTAAATGATATTTACTAATGTTCTTGTCATAACTCTAAAGTGTACTAAATTTCTCTTTCAGGGGAAAGCTGTTTTCAAACTTACATTTTATTATGCCATATTTCTGAAATTTAGGACTATACAAGTCTATAGGGATTATGTAAATGACATATATTAAATGAATTTATATAGTAACTTTATCCTGAAGCTGAATTGATTGGCATGTAGATTTTAAGTTGGAATTCCCACTGTAGCATTTCTGTGTATTCACTTTTTATGCTATTAGATGATACATAGCATCACAATAAGAAATATATTATTACAGGGCAACATAGAAATGAAAGTTTTAAAAATAAAGCAATTAATGTGATGTGATCATTGACGAGGGGGAAAGTAGTAGTGATGGCAATATTATGATAACTCTATTTCTTCGCTAAAAGCTGCAATTGTCTTCCAGATATCAGCTCTGGATGCACTGAAACATACAGCTTACTAAAAGGGAACAAATAAAAGAGATTTCTGACATCAATAAATGCACATATAAATTATTTCCTCTAGACACAGAATGGGTAGTAAAGGGAAACTAGCATAAACAGGATCTGCAGAAATTCTTCTTGTATGGCTAAGAAGAAGTGTGTCTGGAAGCTAAACTAATAGATGTTGAGTCTGATATGCTATTCCAAAAATTTTGCCATGTTTAATGCTTACTTCCAAGACCTTAGAATTGAAAAGGTGAAAGAGTGAAGAACATGAGTCCTACACCCAAGATATATATATAATAAAACACACCAGATATATCACAATCACAAATTCCAATTCCATCACTATGGAATATTTATTATGGGTCCAAGGATAAGAATATACAATCCAAAATGAAAGAGAACCAAATTCTATTCCAATATCAGATGGAGCTTCCTAAAAGGCTAGCACTTTCTGTTTTATGTTAAGATAAATTTCAGCCTTTAATAAAGATTAAATAAATAAAGGATCTAATTTTGTAAGGCTGTAATTTTGGAGGAAATTCAAGTCTTATATAAGAAGTAAAAAAGTATCCCTTAAACAAAAATATGTGTATTCAGAAAATTAAGGAAGAATCTGGCACAAAGAAGTCAATCATATTATAAAATCTATGTTATGAAATAAACTCTGCATTCTGGAACTTTTCTGATGGCATGGTAGTTTTCAAAATTAACTGTGTGAAATTAAAAGACTACAACATAAGATATATAAATGTCAAATCACTATGCTGTATACCTGAAATAAATATAATATTATATTCGAATGATACTTTAATAAGAAATAAAACAAAATAAATTGTTTAGCCCTAGCCGGTTTGGCTCAGTGGACAGATCATCGGCCTGCAGACTGAAAGGTCCAGGGTTTGATTCTGGTTAAGAGAACATGCCTAGGTTGTGGGCTTGATCCCCAGTAGGAAGCGTGCAGGAGGCAGCCAATGAATGATTCTCTCTCATCATTGAACACACCATTACACCATGGAATATTATGCAGCTGTAAAAGAGAAGGATCTTTCACCCTTTGAAACAGCATAGAGGGACCTAGAGAGTATTATGCTGAGCAAATTAAGTCAGTCAGAGAAAAATAAGTATCACATGATCTCACTCATATGTGGAATCTAATGAACAAAACAAACATGAACAAAATAGATCCAGAGACATAGTGGTAGAAGCATGGAACAGACTGATGAATCTCAGAGGAAAGGGGAAAGTGTGTGTGTGGGGGGGAGAGATTAAGCAAAGAACTTATACTTATGCATATATGCATAGCCTATGCACACAGACAATAGTGCAGTTCTCTGAAGGCCTATGGGGGTGCAGGTATGGGCTGGAGAGGGTCAATGGAGGAAAAAGAAGGCATCTTCAATACTTTCAAAAATAAAGAAATTTTAGAAAAGAATAAACACAAAATGGATTACATTCTTAAATGTAAGACCTAAAACCATATACTCATAGAAGAAATCATAGGCAGTAAACTCTCTGACATAGCTCTTAGTAATATTTTTTGACAAATATCCTTGAGCAAGGGAAACAAAAGAATAAATAAACAAATGGGACATCAAACTAAAAATTAAAATAAACTGATGAACAAAATAGATCCAGAGACATAGTATCATGAAACAGACTGATGAATCTCAGAAGGAAGGCAGGGGTTGGTTGGTGGGGAGATATTAACCAAATAACTTATATGTGTACTAGAGGCTTGGTGCATGAAATTTGTGCATGGGTAGGGTCAGTAGTCCTGGCCGGTGATCAGGACTGATCAGGGCCTTTTGGCTGCCAGCCAGGGCCTCCCTTTGTTCTGCACCACCCCCTAATGGTCACCACATGTCATAGTGAGCAATTGAACTCCCAGTCTCCTGGTCGAACACCCAAGGGGACAATTTGCATATTAGGCTTTTATAGATAGATAGATAGATAGATAGATAGATAGATAGATAGATAGATAAGATAGATAGATAGATAGATAGATAGATAGATAGATAGATAGATATGCATAAGCCATGGACACAGACACTAGTGTGATGAAGGCATGGGGGGCAGGGAGAGGAATGGGTGAAGGATGGAGGGGGTCAATGTGTAAAAAAGGGGTACATCTACAAATCTTTCAACAATAAATATTTTTTAAAAGCATTTACTCAGGATCCTACCATATCTATAATCTCTTTCTTTATTTTCATAGGCTTTTAAGAATTGTCCTAGACCCACTGGTGTGGCTCAGTAGTTAAGTGCCAACCTATGAATCAAGAGGTCATAGTTCGATTTTGGTCAGGGCACTGCCCTGGTTACAGGATGGATCCCCAGTAGGCGGCATGTAGGAGGCAGTCAATCAATGATTCTCATCATTAATGTTTCTATCTCTCACTCTCCCTTTCTCTCTCTGAAATAAATAAAAATAATAAAACAAAATAAAATAAAATAGTTTTCTTGTATTTATCTAATGCTTAGTGCCAATTACATTCTTTGAGAATTTTTTTGTTTTTTTTATTACTTACTAGGGGCCCCATGCATGAAATTTGTGCACCTGGGGGGGTGGGTCCCTCAACCCAGCCTGCCCTCTCTCAGAGACTGAGAGCCCTCAGAAGATGTCCTACTGACAGCTTAGGCCCGCTCCCCTGGGGTAGCGGGCCTAAGCCGCAGTCTGGTCTCCCTCTGCAGGAGGTGACCAGGCTGATCAAGGGAAGGCACCAGCCCCATCACCCTGATGCTGCAGCCACTGCCAGCCCCCCGCCAAGCCGCCAAGGTGTTTTCATCAACATGGACTCCAGTCCCTTCACCATGAAAAAATGACAACTTTTTTTGGGCATTTTCAAGATGTGTCTTTCATAGGATATGACATTTCTTTCTCTCTCTTTTTTTTATCCTCACCTGAGGATACATTTCCATTGATATTTAGAGAGTGTGGAAGAGAGAGAGAGGGAGAGACAGAGAGAAACATCAGTGTGAGAAGGACACTTTGATTGGTTGCCTCCTGCATGAGCCCTGACCTGGGCCCCGGCCAGGGAGGAGCCTGTAACCTAGGTACATGCCCCCTTGATCAGAACTGAATCCGGGCCCTGTGGTTGGCAGGATGAGGTTCTATCCACTGAGCCAAACTGGCTAGGGCAGGATATGACATTTCTTAGCCCCTCCAGCAGTGGACCTTCCTTTTTTCCTCCAGGAGTGTGGTGGAAAAACCCTAGATCACCTTCTTGGATTCTTATTACCCAAGTTACCAAGAGCACTGCAAATGGCAGCATACAGGGAGCTTAGCCAATGAGCAGTCAGACATCCCTCTCATATTCCAGAACTGCTGGCTCATAACTGCTCATCTGCCTGTCTGCCTGATCGCCCCTTACTGCTTCCTGCTGGCTTGGTTGCCCCCAACTGCCCCCCTCTACCAGTGTGGTTTCCCATAACTGCCCCACCCTGCAGCCTGGTCACCCCTAATTGCCCCACCACCACCAGCCTGGCCGCCCCCCAACTCTCCCCCCTGCCAGCCTGGTCACTTCATGCAGCCTGCTGTTCAGTCATTTGGTTGTCCCTCACTAACCCCCCTGCCAGCCTTGTCGCCCCACACAGCCTGTGTTTAGTCATCCATCTGGTTGTTTCAGTCATGATGTTCCCTGGATTTTTATATATTAGGATTTAGCTGACATGTATCATTTGGTTAAAGGAAAGTCTTAGTTAGCTTGAATGCTGGTACTCAACACCCATAGTTTCTTATATATTAGGCATGGGCTATGGTCTAATAGTTTGCATTTCTAGCAATTCCACAGCTGATGCAGGTTATTACAATTCGGGGACAATACTTTGAAAATCACTGGTATAGTCTAAAATAAGAGCATAGGTTTTAGAACCACACAAAACTGGGTTTCAATCTT
This sequence comes from Eptesicus fuscus, assembly GCF_027574615.1. Taxonomy (NCBI): domain Eukaryota; kingdom Metazoa; phylum Chordata; class Mammalia; order Chiroptera; family Vespertilionidae; genus Eptesicus; species Eptesicus fuscus. The sequence goes on from NC_072473.1 coordinate 32,065,167, forward strand.
GTCTCCGCCCTTATTATCTTTGTGGCCAAGGACAGATCACTTAACTCCTCTGACATTATCTGCAACATTACTGCATTTTGAGGAATAGTCTCAAAACACAGTGCTTGACAAATATTATCATATAATCTCACTCATATGCAGAATCTAATGAACAAAATAAACTAAAGAACAAAATACATCCAGAGACAAAGAAGCCTGGAACAGACTAAAGAATCTCAGGGGGAAGGTGGGGGTTGCGGGGTGGAGAGAGATTAATCGGGGAACATTTATGTGTATATGCATAGACCATGAACACAGACAATAATGTGGTGAAGGCCTAGGAGGGATGGGTGTGGGGTGGCAGGTGCCAATGTGGAAAAAATGGTGGGGGGACATCTGTTATAATTTCAGCAATAAACATTTAAAAAAGTACTGGTTTTAATCAATTGTATTTACTTCTTACACTCTCATAGTGTTTGTGGTTCTCTAAGACTCCTTCTATAAAGACAGGGCTGTGGTATGTGAGGTTGTGGCTACTGAAAAGAACCATGTAAGTACTATAAGCAATGTCTCAAGTACTATTTCTGATGATTATTGGAGAAAGAAAGTGGAGCAATGATGGGAGATGCTTATTTGGCAATAGTTAGTTATTTATAACTTAGTTGCTCATTTCTCACTGAGTTTTCCATTTATCACTTTAGGCCAGAGTATGAATGATAATTCATTTTACTTTTTTTCAGTTATTGACTTGCAGTGTACTTAGAGAATGTGGGCTTACATTTTTGAACAGGGTATCCACTTCCATTAGAAATTCCTGGTAGAGTATATAGTTTAATGAACAACAAAGGGGTTGATTTGCATAACGGTCAAATGGAATTTTATCTAAATAGGATGTGTTTAGAGGGAAAATGGGCGATGCAGCTTCAAATATCCCTTAGACCCATTTTATGGAATACCTTAAATACTATAATTAGAACTTTTGGAAACAAATTATATAATTAAAGTTTTGCAGCAAAAAAAGGGGGAGATAAAAAAACAACCCCAATGGAAAGAAAAGGAGGAATCACCAGAAAGGGAATTAAATGAAGTGGAGGCAAGCAACATGTCAGAGAAAGAATTCAGAGTAATGGTTATAAAGATGCTAAAACAGCTGGATGACAAATACACACAGCTCAATGAGAATTATAAGGAGTTGAATGAGAATGTCATCAACATAAAAAAGGACCCAAGAGGAAATGAAGAATGACATAACTGCAATAAAGAAAACATGGAAGGCTTAAACAGTAGACTAGAAGAGGCTGAGGACTGCATCAGAGAATTAGAAGACAAGGTAGGAAAAAACACACACAGCAACAACTGGAAGGAATACTTAAAAAGCAAGAGGAGAGCCTAAGGGAGCTTTGGGACAATGCAAAACAAAACACCATCCACATAATAGGGGTGGCAGAAGGAGAGGAAACTGAGCAAGGAATAAAAAGCATGTTTGAAGAAATAATGACAGAAAACTTTCCTAATATTGGCAAGAAAAAAACCACGCATATCCAAGAAGCACAGAGTCCCAAATGAGATGAACCCAAAAAGACCAACACCAAGACACATCATAATTAAATTGGCAAACATCAACGACAAAGTAAGAATCATCAAGGCTGCCAGAGAGTGACAGAAAGTTACCTACAAGGGATCTCCCATTAGAATATCAACTGATTTCTCAACAGAAACACACCAGGCCAAAGGGAATGGAATAAAATATATGAAGTGATGCAAAGCAAGGGACTGAATCCAAGAATACTATACCCAGCAAGGCTATCATTCAAAATTGAAGGTGGAATCAGGAGCTTCACAGACAAAAAAGGGCTAAGAGAGTTTATTACCACCAAGCCAGCAATGCAAGAAATGCTAAAGGGACTGCTGTAAAAAGAAGAAACAGAAAGGGGAAAAAGGAACATAAATATTAAGAATAAAAATGACAACAAACAAGTACTTATCAATAATAACATTAAAGGTAAATGGACTAAATGCTCCCATTAAAAGGCATAGGGTAGCTGAATGTATAAGAAAACATGACCCATAAATATGCTGTCTGCAAGAGATGCACCTCACATGAAAGGATTCACACAGACTTATAGTGAAGGGATGGAAAAATTTTTTTCAGGCAAATAGAAATGAGAAAAAAGCTGGGGTTGCAATACTTATATCTGACAAAATAGACCTCAAAGTGAAGGCTATAGCAACAGATATGGAAGGCCACTTCATAATACTAAAGGGAGCAATTGAACAAGAGGATATAACTCTGGTAAACATATATTCACCCAATACAGGAGCACCCAAATACACAAAAAAAAACTTCTGGAAGAAATCAAGGGAGAGAGTGATAGCAATACAATCATAGTAGGGGACTTTAATACCCCACTGGACAAATCCTCTAAACAAAAAATCAGCAAAGAAACAGCAAACCTAAATGACTGATTAGATCAAATGGAATTAATTGACAACTTCAGAACATTTCACCCCAAAGCTACAGAATATACATTCTTTTCCAGTGCACATGGAACATTTTCAAAGATAGATCACATATTAGGACACAGGCAAAGTCTCTTCAAATTCAAGAAGATAGAAATCATAACAAGCATATTCTCAGACCGTAATGGCATAAAACTAGAAATCAACTACCATAAAAACAATGAAAAAAATCAAACACTTGAAGGCTAAATAGCATGTTATTAAACAATGATTGGGTTACCAAAGAGATGAACGAAGAAATTAAAAGAATCCTGGAAACAAATGACAATGAAAACACAACAATCCAAAATCTATGGGACACAATGAAAGCAGTTCTGAGAGGGAAGTTCATGACTCTACAGGCCTACCTCAAAAAAAAGAAGAAAAAATGGTAATAAATTATCTAACCTTGCAACATAAAGACTCAGAAAAGAGTGCAACAAGAAAACCCCACATAAACCAGAAGGAAGGATATAATAAAGATCAAAGAAATAAATGACATAGAGACCAAAAACACAATACATAAGATCAGTGAAACCAAGACCTGGCTCTTTTAAAGGACAAAAATGATTAATGAACCTCTAGCGAGGCTCTCCAAGAAACAAAGAGAGAAAGCCCAAATAAAATTAGAAATGAAAGAGGTGAAGTAACAACTGACCCCACAGATAAAAAAAGGATTGTAAAAAAATACTATGAACAACTATACTCCAACAAACAGGACAACCTCGTCGAAATGGACACATTCCTAGAAAAATAGAAGTTTCCAAAACTCAATCAGGAACATTCAAAAAATCTAAACAGGCCAATAACTACTGATGAAATTGAAACAGTAATCAAAAAGATTCCAGCAAAAAAAAGCCCTGGACCAGATGCCTTCACAGGGGAGTTTTATCAAAAATTCAAAGAAGAACTAAAACCAATCCTTCTCAGGCTATTCCAAAAAATTCAAGAGGAAGGCACACTTCCAAACTCTCTCTATGAAGCCATGATTATCCTAATCCCAAAACCAGATAAAGACACCACAAAGAAAGAGAATTACAGGCCAATATCCCTGATGTACATAGATGCTAAAATCCTAGCAAACCAGATCCAGCATTACATTAGAAAGATCATACACCATGACCAAGTGGGATTTATTCCAGGAAAGCAAGGCTGGTACAATATCCACAAATCAATAAATGTGATACAACACATAAATAAAGTGAGAGACAAAAATCCCATAATCATATCAACTGATACAGAAAAGGCAATTGACAAAATCCAACACCTTTTCTGGTAAAACACTCAGCAAAGTGGAAATAGAGGGATCATACCTCAACATAATAAAAGCCTTATATGACAAACCCAAAGCCAACATCATACTCAATGGGCAAAAACTAAAACCATTTCCAGTAAGAACAGGAACAAGACAGGGATGCCCGCTTTCACCCCTCCTGTTCAACATAGTACTGGAAATGCTAGCCACAGCAATCAGACAAGAAGAATAAATAAAGGGCATCCAAATTGGAAAAGAAGAAGTAAAATTGTCATTATTTGCAGATAACATGATACTGTATATAGAAAACCCTAAAGACTCCATCGAAAAATTTTTAGACTCAATAAATGAATTTGGCAATGTAGCAGGATACAAAATTAATGCCAAGAAATCTATGGCATTTCTATACACCAACCGTGAACTTACAGAAAGAGAGACTAAGAAAACAATCACAGTTACCATCATACCAAAAAAAAATTAAGATACCTCGGAGTAAACTTAATTAAGGAGGTAAAAGACCTCTACTCAGAAAACTACAGGATGTAGAAAAAAAAGAGATAGAGGAAGACATAAGTAGATGGAAGAACCTACTGTGTTCATGGATTGGTATAATAAACATCATTAAAATGAACATACTATCCAAAGCAATCTATAGATTCAATGCACTCCCCATTAAAATACCAATGGCATATTTCACAGACCTAGAACAAACCTTTCCAAAATTCATCTGGAATAAAAGAGACCTTAAATAGCTGAAGCAATCCTGAGAAAGAAGAGAAACATAGGAGGGATCACAATACCAGACATCAAGCCTTATTACAAAGCCATTTTTCTCAAAACTACCTGATACTGGCATAAGAACACAATATAGACCAATGGAATAGGATAGAGAACCCAGAAACTGACCCAAACCACTATGCTAAATTAATATTTGACAAAGGAGGCAAGAGCATATAGTGGAGTCAAGATAGTCTCTTCAATAAATGGTGTTGGGAAAATTGGACAGATACATGCCAAAAAATGAAACTAGACCACCAACTTACACCATACACAAAAATAAACTCAAAATGGATAAAGGACTTAAACATAAGGCGGGAAACCATAAAAATAACAGAGGAATCCACAGGCCGCAAAATCTCAGACATATGGTGAAGCAATATCTTTACCGATACAGCTCCTAGGGCAATATAAACTAAAGAGAAAATAAACAAATGGGACTATATCAAAATAAAAAGCTTCTGCACAACAAAAGAAACCATCAACTAAACAACAAGAAAGCCCACTGTATGGGAGAACATATTTGCCAATGTTATCTCCAATAAGGTTTTAATCCCCAACATTTATAGGGAACTCATACAACTTAACAAAAGGAAGATAAACAACCCAATAAAAAAATGGGCAACACACCAAAATAGATACTTTTCAAAAGTGCACATAAGGAAGGCCAAGAGACATGAAAACATGCTCAACGTCACTAAACATGTGAGGGATGCAAATCCAAATGACAATGGGGTACCCTCTCACACCTGTCAGAATGGCTATCATCAACAAATCAATAAATGAGAAGTGTTGGAGAGGATGCAGAGAAAAAGGAACCCTCATACACTGCTGGTAGGAGTGCAAACTGGTACAGCCACTGTGGAGAACAGTATGGAGTTTCCTCAAAAAAATAAAAAAGGAACTCCCATTTGACCCAGTGATCCCACTTCTAGGAATATATCCCAAGAAACTAGAAACACGAATCAGAAAGGATAAATGCACCCCTATGTTCATAGCAGCACAATTCACCATAGCTAAGATTTGGAAACAGCCTATGTGCCCATCAGCAGATGAGTGGATTAAAAAGCTGTGGTACATCTACACAATGGAATACTACACTGCGGTAAAAAAGAAGGAGTTCTTCCCATTTGCAACAACATGGATGGAGCTGGAGAGCATGATGCTAAGAGAAATTAGCCATGCAGAGAAAGATAAATATCACATGATCTCACTCATTTATGGAAAATAATGAGCAACATAAACTGATGAACAAAAACAGACCCAGAGACAGAGAAACATTGATCAGAATGTCAAACCTAAGGGAATGTAGGGGAGGGTGGGGGTAAGGGGGAGAGATCAACCAAAGGACTTGTATGCATGCATATAAGCCTAAACAATGGACACAGACAACAGGGGGGTAAGGGCATAAATGGGGAGGATGGGGGAATAAGGACACATGTAATACCTTAATTAATAAAGAAATTAAAAAAAAAGGAACTCCTACCATTTGCAACAGAATGGATGGAGTTTGAGAGCATTATTCTAAGTGAAATAAATCCGTCAGAGAAATATAAATATCACATGATCTCAGTCATTTGCGGATTATAATGAACAACATAAACTGATATACAAAAACAGATCTAGAGACAGAAGCATCGATCAGATGCTCAAAGCTCAGAGGGAAGGTAGGGGAGGGTGGGCCTAAGGGGGAGAGATCATCCAAAAGACTTATATGCATGCATATAAGCATAACCAATGGACATAGACAGCAGGGGGGTGAGGGCATGTATGGGAGTGGGCGGGGCAATGGGGGAATATGGACATATATATAATACCTTAATCAATAAAAATAGAATCTTCATGAAAAAAACCCCACAAATATACTTATATGCTTAGGATAATTAAGATACCATTAATAGCAGGAGTAGCATCTGTCCTTTTCACTCAATGCTTTAGAATACTACACAAATATGTCACACTTTTACTTGTAGCAAGGTATGTGGTAGATATAATGTTTGGAAAAAATTGTTCCATTCTTGGCATCATCAAAACTGCTTTTGACTTTCACAGAGTTTTCAAATGCACTGTTCAAAATGAGAATTTATGGATGGAGGCAAATGAGAAAATCCTTATAGGCATATAAAGTGTTTTCCATACTGTTTAAAGGACAGGTGAATCCTCCTAAAATGTGACTTATTATAAACAAATTTCCATTTAAAAATATAATATAACAACAATGACTCTTTCTGTGGTAATGTCAACTTACCATTGGAAAAATATGAGCTGAGTCTCCTCATATAGGACTTACTAACATTATTAAAACTTTTAAATAGGCCACTCAGATGTGTTATATAAACAATAACTATAAATGTATGAAGGAAAAAGCCTTTTAGAGAAAAGGAATAAGCAGGGAGGATCCAAGATAGCGGCACAGTAAGTTGAAGGTACACTCACCACTTCCCAGGACCAAACTGAAAATACAACTAAAATATAGAACAAGCAACCAGAATAACCAACTGAAGACTAGCGGAACAGAAGTCTTATAACAAGGATTTACAGAAGAAGCAGCATCGAGACTTGTAGGAAGGGCAGATAAGTGAAAAATGCTGGCTTTGATCACAGGGATGGCAACAGAGATTCCACAGTTATATCTCAGTTGCAAAATCTCCTCCTAAGGAGAGAACATACAAATGACACTACAGAAAAATGAATCATTAAAGTATACTATGAAAATTATTTCCCAAAAATTTGACAATCTAGAAGAAACAGATACACTTCTGGAAGCATATATACTTCTAAGATTGAACAACGAAGAAACAAATAATGTAAAAAGAGAAATTACTAGCAATGAAATAGAAGCAGTGACTTAAAAACTGCCAACAAATAAGTGTTCAGGATCAGGCAGCTTCACATGTGAATTCTACAAAACATTTAAAGAAGAATTAATACCTTTCCAACTTAAACTATTTAAAAAATTTAAAGAGAAAGGGATAATTCCAAACACATTATATGAAGTCAGAATTACCTTGATACCAAAACCAAATACATTTTAAGAAAATGAAATTAAAAGTCAATATCTTTGATAACATAGATTCAAAATGTCAACAAAATATTAGCAAACAGGATTCAAATGTGCATTAAAAGGATTATACACCATGATCAAGTGAGATTTATCCCAGGGATGCAAGGATGGTTCAACATCTGTAAATAAATGACCATAATATATTACATTAGCAAAATTAGAGAGAAAACATCATATGATCATCTAAATACATACAGAAAAATATTGACAAAATTCAACGGCCTTTTGTGATAAAAAACTCTCACCAATTAAGTACTCAAGAAATATACCTCAACATAAGTCTACATATGAGAAACACACAGCTAATATCATGCTCAATGGTGAAAAGCTAAAAGCTTCTCTTCTAAGATGAGCAATAACCAACAACACAAGGATGCCCACTATCACCACTTCTATTCAGCATAGGATTAGAAGTCTAAGCCACAGCAAGATAAATATATAAAATCTACTCAAATTGGAAAGCAGAGGGTAAAACTCTCACTATATGCAGATGAAATTATACTACATATAGATAACTCTAAAGACTCCACTAAAAACTGTTAGAACCAGTAAATGAATTCAATAAATTTTCAGGATACAAAATCAATATTCAAACATCTGTGCATTTATATATAACAAGTGATCAGAATGAGAAATTAAGAGAATGATCCCAAATGATTCAAGATGGCTACAGAGTAGGTGGAAGGCATAGTTACCTCCTCCCAGTATTAAATTGGATTTACAACTAAAATATAGAAAAATCAATCTGAATAACAAATAAAAGAGTAGCTGAGCCGAGGCCGGTTTGGCTCAGTGGATAGAGCGTCGGCCTGCGGACTCAAGGGTCCCAGGTTCGATTCCGGTCAAGGGCATGTACCTTGGTTGCAGGCACATCCCCAGTGGGGGGTGTGCAAGAGGCAGCTGATCGATGTTTCTCTCTCATCGATGTTTCTAACTCTCTATCCCTCTCTCTTCCTCTCTGTAAAAAATCAATAAAATATATTTAGAAAAAAAAAAGAGTAGCTGAACAGAAGTCTTATATCCAACTAGTTACCAAAAAAGCCACACCCAGTCTGATAGGAATGGTGGAGACATAAAAAGGGCTGTCCCCAAATCTAGGGGTGGCAGCTGAGATACAGGAGCAATAGCTCAGCTGCAAAAGTACACCCTGAGGAACCTGGGGTCCCAACTCACCATCCCAGAGCATCAGAGCCAAGAAGTAGCACCCACATAACATCTGGTAGTGATAATCAGCGGGATTTCTGTCTTCCAGGTAAAGACAGAACTCTGCTACAGACACAGGTGCCCTCTTAAAGGTCCAATGGACAAAATCTCCTTCATAGCCACTCAAATTATGTTCTGGCTGAGGGAGGGAGGAGCAAACTAGAGTCCTGTGAGGAGAGATTTGGGTTTGTGGCTCTGAGAGGAGAACTGAAGGGGCATTCCCTCTCCTGCACCACAAATACCACCTTTCTTAGGTGAAGCAATCCCCTCCAAAAAACATCATCCTGGTAGAATGCAGTAACTCTACCCTCTGAAATCCCTGTTGCCCCACCTTGTAAATCTCATGCACTGCAGAGGAGTCATCTATGTAGAGGTCCAGGAAGACTCAGACTGTGTCAGTGACCAAGTTGTGTGGCTTTGGGGAGGAGGCCATTCTCCCATTTTCCCTTGAACCTGACCAGCAACTCCTCTTCACTAGAATTTTGCTAGCCCCATACTCAGGGCTCCCAAGGGTCTCTACCTCTTGACTTCTGGTGGATGTGCCCTTCAAAGGGAGTCTGGACAGTCCAGTACACAATGAGTTGTGTTTTCTGGGGCAGAGGACAGACTAAATCTATTATCCCTACCTACAGTCCCAACTCTTGCTGAGCTGGGGATCTATGCATAATCTGGGGATGACTGAGCTGTTTGTCTCTAGAATGGGGCCCATTATTCCCTCATATGCCTAACTAGTATAGGACCTTCCTTTTACGTGTCAAAAATTTGCCTGTTTCAGCCATAGAAACTTTGCCAATCTCACCCTGATAAATCCCTGAGACCCCACCCCACCACAAATATCTTAGGGCACCCAGCAGGGGGCATTTATACTCAGTATACCTGGGGACTATTGCTGAGTGGATAAGACACAGTACTGGCCCCTAGTTTGAACCTGTGTCAATCTGGTGAACATCATTCACTCTTATCTGTTGACTCATTGAGAACCTATCTCTTGCAACTAGAGTACTGCCAGAGGCTCTTTCAGTAACAGATCCTAACAGGCAGCAAGCAGGCAGAGGCAGATCTCAGGATGCCTTGGGCATTTTGCTGACTTTCCCTGTGCTCAGTGGTAGTGGAAGACAAACTTGGTACACAGCTCAGTCCTTCCCATGCACATCAAGGACCAGCAGAGGCAGCTACAAACTGTGTATCACTTTGTAGCTACAAATATGTTTTCTAAGGCCAGTCACAGGCAATATCTGACATTGACCTGTATCAGAGTTTCTCCCCAAAAGACCGCTGAAAAGACACACCCAGTGGACAACTTCAGACAACTTCAGAGCAGAATCCAATTATCTTCACAAGTGGCATATCCAAAGGGAGATCTTGGCAGGCAGCAGAACCAGCTGAGGTGAATTAACCATTTGTGTGGGCAGTACCTATAAAGCAGGGTTGAATCTCATAGCCAGACTGAGGAACAATGCTATGCATGAATGGGCCAATGCAATCGAGACTCAATGTCAACAGGAGGGCTCACATAACCCATATATTTTGGAGACGTAAAATATGTGATACCCAGGTCAAGTCAAGGAGATAGTGCCACTGGGTCTCACAGGATACCTACCACATAAGGCCACCCTACAAGACTGGGAGACATAGAAGATCTACCTAATACATAGAAACAAACAAAAAGTGGCAGCCAAAATGGGGAGACAATGAAATATGACCTAAATGAAAGAACTGGAGAAATCATCAGAAAAAAAAATTAAATTAAATGGAGGCAAGCAATGTTTCTAATATAGAGATCAAAAGGTTATAAGATTATAAGGATGATCAAGGAACTTAGCGAGAACTTCTAGGAACTTAGTGAGAACTTCAACAGCAAGAAGGACATAAAAACCATGAAAAGGAAACATTTAGAAATAAAGAATACAATAACTAAAATGAAAAAATAAACTAGAAAGAATAAACAATATATTGGATGAAGCAGATGACGGAATCAGAAATTTGGAAAACAAGGCAGCAGAAAACACCCAATCAGAGAGGTAAAAAGAAAGTAGAAATAAATAAAATTGGGATAGTATAAGGAACTTTTGGGACAACATGAAGCATAACATCCGCATCATAGGGTACCAGAGAATAAGAGAGCGAGTGATCAAAAATATATTTAAAGAAATAATGACTGAAAAACTTCCCAACATGGTAAAGAAAAAAGAAAAAGAAATCAGGAAGTGCATAAAGTCCTAAACAAGATTAATCTGAAGAGGCTTAAACCAAGACACATTATAATTAACATAACAAAGGATAAAAACAGAGAGATTCTTAAAAGCAGCAAGAGAAAGAAAGTTAGTAACCTACAAAGGAGCTCCCCATTAAACTGTCAACTGATTTCTCAAGAGAAAAATTTAAAGTCAGAATGAATGGACATGTGTAGAGAGCACCTGGAAAGGCACAGCGGCATTTCTTTAAATTGTCAGCTGAACCCAAGGCGACAGGCAAAGCCACACCCTGGGAACATGCTTTGCCAAAAAGGGAAGGGTGTTATCAGCTTGACCTTCATTTCAGCCCAGGTGTTGGGTAGTGGGTTTTGATATGTAAATCCAGTCAATCACCAGGAATGCTCAGGACTACTCAAGAATGCAAATAATCTCCTTTGTCTTGACTTTTGGTGAAACTTCCTGGTATTTGGGGGTATAAAATAAACATGCTGTATCTGCTCTGAGTCACTGTCTCTCCAGCAGAAGAGGGCAGCAGTCCCACCCGGTTCCCAGCTTTTTCCTTCTATTTTGTGTCTCTTTCTTTCGTTTATTTCTCAATCTCCAGCCACCTCTACTCGAAGAACCAGATCATCTCTCTTTCTGTGATGTATGCAGAAAAGAGACCCCGCCATATCTGGCACCCAACGTGGTCTGGCAAGACCCCGCCATACACATGAAGTATTGAAAGTGATGAATAGCAATGACCTGCAACCAAGGCTATTATACCCAACAGGCTTTCAGTTAAAAATAAAGGAGAAATAAAGAGTTTCCCAACGACAAGAAAAAGCTGAAGGAATTCATTATCACCAAACCAGTATTACAATAAATGTTAAAGAGAATTCTTTAAGAAAAAAGAAGAAAGAGGAAGAGGAGAAAAAGGAGGAAGAGAAGGAGAGCAACAAGAGAGGAACATAGTTATCTATACTAATAATAGGGTAATATGCAAATTGGTCAGGACGCCGTCACAGTAACAACTGATCAGCAGGCTGTGTGCCAGGCGCGGGTGGGCGGGGACTTGCAGCGTTGGGGAAGGGGGCGGGGCTGCAGCAGAGAGGCCTCTCCACGCGCCTGCGCCAGTGGTCTGCAGGCATGTGGAAAGGCCTCTCCACTGTGGGCCTGACTGGGGGTCCACAGACACACAGAGAGGCACCTCCACCGCGGGCCCAGCTGGAGGTCTGCAGGTGCGCAGAAAGGCTGCAGTGAGGGCCTATGTGTGCCTGCACTGGGGGTCCAGAGACCTCTGCTGCAGCCTGGCCCAGGCGTCTGCAGGCCTCCCCCAATTCTGGCCTACTGCTTTGGGGTAATCCATCAAGGAGTTCCGGATGGGTGGGCAGGACCTACCTCTTTGGGGCGATGGATCACGGGGCTCTTGCACTGTAACAGGGCACAGGCCGGACTGGGGGACCACTCCCTTCCCCCCGTGCCGAGTGCACAAATTTCATGCACCAGGCCACTAGTCCTATATAATAAAAGGCTAATATGCAAATAGACCAAACAGCGGAACAACCAAACAACCGGTTGCTATGATGTATGCTGACCACCAGGGGGTGCACGCGGAACATGGCGGGCATAGACAGCAGGTGGCAGAGCACGGAACATGTCAGATGTTGGACGTGGCGGAATGTTGGAGCAAGAGAGCAGGGGCATTAGACCAAGCCGGGGTGCCAGTCACTGTCATCAGGGTGAGCCTCTGATGGTTACTGAAAATTCTTTGCTTCCGCACGCCACCATCCCACCTGGTGCTCGCACCTGCTGCTGGTGCTGGCCCTGCTCACACCTGTTGCTTGTTCCCGGCGGTGGCTACAATCACTTGGCACCATCCGCAGGTGCAAGCAGTGGCTGCTGGCCCTGTTCACCCTTCAGGGCTTCTCCACCTCCCCCTGCTCCTGAGGGGTGATTGGGGCCAGCAGCTGCCTCTCGCACCCACTGCTGGCACTGGAGCTGCCGCTTCCACCTGCTGCTGGTGCCTGGTGCTGTTTCTGATCACTCAGTGCCATCAGCAGATGTGAGCAGTGGCTGCCAGCCCTAATCGCTCCTGAGGGCTTTTCCACCTCCCCCTGCTCCTATGTGGTGATCAGGGCAGCAGCCACTGCTTGCACCCATGGATGGCGTTGGCCCCACTTGCACCCACTGCTGGCACTGTCCCCAATTGCTCTGCGCCATCAGTGGGGGTGAGCAGGGCTGGTGCTGTCAGCGCACGGGAGTGGGACTGCCAGAAGACAGGGGACTCGGGAACGCAGCAGGAGCGGCCAGGTGGGGTCATGGAGGATGGACCAAGACCTGCCTCTGTACCCACTGCTGCCTTGCAGCCCACAGTTCCTTTCAAGGTGCACAGTTCATGCACTGGGCCCCTAGTAAAGAATAAAATGACAGTACCTATCAATAATCACTTTAAATAAAAATTGCTTAAATGCTCCAATAAAAAATATAATAGAATAATAAGAAAACAAAACCCATATTATGCTGTATACAAAAGACCCACTTCAGAAAAAAAAATATACACAGACTAAAAGTAAAAGGATGGTAAAAGATATTTCATGGAAATGGGAATGAAAAAAAAAAAAGCTGGGGAAGCAGTACTTATATCTGAAAAATAAACTTTTTAAAAAGGCTAAAGTAAAAGACAAGGAAAGACATTACATAATACTAAAGGTATCAATCCAACAAAAGGATATAACCCTTATAAACATTTATGCATCTAACAAAGGATCACCTAAATATATAATATTAATCTTGATGGATATAAGGGTAGAGATTGACAGAAATATAGTCATAGTAGGAGATTCTAACACCCCATTTACATAAATGAGTAGATCTTTCAGAAAAAAATCAACAACAAATAGTGGCTTTAAATGACACTCTAGATCAGATGTATTTAACCCTTTGCACTTGCTTGCTTTTTTCTCTATTCCTTTATTCTAATGCTAACCGTGTCAAGTCACACTCGACATCCGAGTGCAAAAGGTTAATCAATATCTTCAGAGCATTTACCCCAAAAGTAGCAGAATATACATTTTTTTCAAGTGCATATGGAATATTTTCTTGGATAGAGTACATGTGTGTGTGCTTTTTTTCCAGAAATAACTATTTTTAATTTTTTTCAAAAAATTTTTACCAACTTTTAACTTGTTTGATGATGTTCAGAAAATAGTCTGAATATAAATAATTCTTTTGATTATTTCGATATGATCTTTCTTCATAGTCATGTAAATGCTTTTTCTTACTAATTTCATAAAAATATTGGAATGCTGCTTTACTTCACAGGTACTATATTTGACTTACATTTTGTTCAATTTATCCTTATTGTTGAAAGTATTATAGATGCCCCCTTTTGTGTTTTTTTTTTCTTTACATTGACTCCCTCCACCCTGCACCTGCCCTTCCCAGGCCTTCACCACTCTGATTGTCTATGTCTAGAGGCTATGCATATATGTTACCCAGTTAATATCTCCCCCTACGCCCACCTTTCCTCTGAAATATGTCAGTCTGTTCCATACTTCTATGTCTCTGGATCTATTTTGTGCATCAGTTTATTTTGTTCAATTGATTCCACATATTATGACCTTATAGTCTTAGAAACCAAAGTAAAAGATAAGCTGCATGAGAAGGAGAGCAACAAGAGAGGAACATAGTTATCTATACTAATAATAGGGTAATATGCAAATTGGTCAGGACGCCGTCACAGTAACAACTGATCAGCAGGCTGTGTGCCAGGCGCGGGTGGGCGGGGACTTGCAGTGTTGGGGACGGGGGCGGGGCTGCAGCAGAGAGGCCTCTCCACGCGTATGCTATGTCACATTTTTATTATCACTCAGATCACAAGTATGCTATGTCACATTTTTATTATCACTCAGATCACAATACTTTCAAATTTTTGTTGTGATTTATTCTTGCCTTATTTTTACCCCAGCTTTATTGAGTATAATTGACAAATAAAATTATAATATATTTAAAGCATGAACATGGTGATTAGAGATATGTATAAATTGTGAAAAGATGCACACAATCACGTTAATTCACACATCCATCATTTCACATAATTCTCTTTTTTGTGTGAGAACACTTACAATCTACTCTCTTAGAACATTTCAATTACTCAATACAGTATTAGTTCATAATTCTTTTTGCCTTAACATTTTATATAAATACATAAACATCTTATATAATAAAAGCCTAATATGCTAAGTGTCCGGTCATCTGGTCATCCATTCAACCAATCAAAGCATAATATGCTCATGATATGCTAAGGCAGCTCAACTGCTTATTTGATTTTCACTGACCACCAGGGGGCAAACAGTCGACCAGTCACTATGATGTGCACCAGGGGGAAGATGCTCTGACTGGTAGGTTAGCTTGCTGCTGGGGTCCATCTGATGGGGACTGAGCAAGATGGGCCAGAAATGACCTGGAGCCCTCGTGCAGTCCATCCCAAGCTGGCCAACCTCCTACATCCCTCCCTGGCCTGGATAGTGCACCAGTGGGGTCCCTTGGCCTGGCCTGCACCCTCTCGCAATCCAGGACCCCTCGGGGGATGTCTGAGAGCCGGTTTCATCCCAATCCTGCAGGCCAGGACGAGGGACCCCACTGGCGCACAAATTCATGCACTGAGCCTTTAGTATAAACATATAAACATTATCTATACTAATAAAAGGGTAATATGCTAATTAGACTGGGAGATGTTCCGGGAGACCTGCCAGATGTCCTTCCGGACAAAGCCATGGTGGTGGGGCTAAGGCAGAAGCAGTTGGGGGTGATCAGACCAGCAGGGGCACAGTTGGGGCAAGCAGGCCGGAAGGGGGGGCAGATGGGGATGAGAAGACCAGCAGGGGGGGAAGTTGGGGTGAGCAGGCCAGCACAGGGAGGCTGTTGGGGGATGATCAGGCTGGCAATGGAGGACATTTGGGGGCAAAAAGGCCAGTGGGGTGGGGGCAGTTTGGGGTGAGAAGGCCAGCAAGCAGAGTGGTTAGGTGTGATCAGCAGGCAGGCAGGTGAGAGGTTAGGAGCCAGTGGTCCTGAATTGTGAGAGGGATGTCCGACTGCTGGTTTAGGCCCAATCCCACAGGGATCTAAATCGGCAGTCAGACATCCACCAAGGGGTCCCAGATTGGAGAGGGTGTAGGCTGGGTTGAGGGACACCTCCCCCTTGTGCACAAATTTCGTGCACCGGGCCACTAGTATATATATATAACTAGGGGCCAGGTATTTTTATTTTTCTGTTTGTATGTTATGTCTTTTTCCATCCCTTTGCTTTCAATATTCCTGTAACCTTGTATTTATGTATACACTTTACCTTAATATCTTTGATGACCTGAAACATAAGAGTTTATTTTATCTATATTTTCCAATTTTTTTTTCGCAGTGTGATAATTATTCTAATAACTTCAGTGACTTTGTTGAAAACAGCAGTTTAATTTCTAGTCCTTTAATAAGATATAAAATTTCCCATTGTCTTCCACCATAGTAAAATAAGAAATGGTAGAGGCAGATTTGATATGAGGCCCCTTGAACCAGAACCCCATCTTCAGATTAATGCAGATAATAGTTGTACCACAGTGACCCATGTTCTACCTGGATCTTTTCATTATATTCACCTTAGCTTGAAGGAACTTCAGCCAATTAACAATCTTGAAATGACGATTTGAAGATTAAAAGCATTATATCTATCTAGAACTTAGAACAGTGACTGACAGGTAGTAATTGCTATATAAGTGTTACTATTATTATTGCATATTAACACATAACCAATCTTTGAAGTAATTTCTGATAAAACAAATACAGTTCACATGGACAACATATCTATTATAATGAATACTGTTAAGATTTCTTTATAAGTTTAATTATTATCAAATATTTATTAGACACATATGTACAAAAGGTTATGTTGAGCAATCTTAATTTAAAAAATGTAAGATAATTCCTGACATTAAGAGACTTAAAATGTAGTTGTTAAGGCATGATATATGTTAAATATTAAACAGTCCTTGTTTAAATATCTAATTATTCTACAAACTTTGAGAGAAATAATTCTGTCTTATTCATCCATATCTCATTTATGAAGCCTAGATCATGTATGTGCATGTAGTCAACCCTCAAATGATTATGGAATTAATAAATTCTTACAAAGTATCATGTGCTCAATTCTTGAAAATAGTAATTACAAAAGAAGGCAACTTTTTTAATTGATGAATGGAAGTATGAACAAATAAACAATGTACTAGCCAGTCCTTAAAGGGAGTATGTTAATTAGATTTAAAAATAAGAAGTCATTGTAGTAAATTCTAGGTGGAGAAAATAGTATGATAAAAATGAAGAGAATAACCAAATAACTTATATGCATAACCCATGATCATAGACAATATTGCAGCGAAGGTCTGGGAAAGGGTTGGGAGGGGGGAGGAGAGGGTAATGGGGGGAAAATTAGACTTATGTAAATATTTTCATCAATAAAGATAATTTTTTTTAAATGACAAATGGAATTGTACATGAAACACCAAAGAATGAATGAGTAAAACCTCTTAACTGTAGTACAGGGAAAACATAAACAGAATAATAATATAGTAGATGATTATAAACTAAGGAGGGATGTGAATGATAGTTTAACCAGTTTAGACTATGTTTACTGGATAATGGTGAGCATTTGAAGGTTTCTGATTAGCTTAATGGTTATTTTAGAAAAATGTGGCAACAATGGTAAATTCTGAGCAAGTAAATAATAGATTTGAGTTGACAAAATTGTTAGGTATTTATATGTGACAAATATTGACTTGAATTTAGTATTGTCACTGAAAATGATAAAGAAGATACATGTTGCTTAAGCATTATTGAAGAAAAATTTATAGACTTGATGGGTAAATGCATACGAGGATGTATGGAGAATAGCATAACAAAACCATGCCTTACCTGTTCAGAGAAATATTTCAATAATGTGATATGTTCAATGAGGTGGTTTTTCAAACTGGAAAATTCTGACATGCAATCAAGTGGAGACCTGCCAGGGAAGGATGACAAGAGATTATATCACTCTCATTTTCATTGAATTCACAGCTTTCTATCTTAAGAAACTTAATATTAAATAAACAATATATAGCTCTTTCTATAATTTAAAAAAAGCATCAAGGGTACCTAATTTCTAGACATTACAAAGATATCCTATATACTAAAAGGGTAATATGCAAATAGACCGAATGGCAGAACAACCAAACAATCAAAGTGTAATATGCTAATGATATGCTAAGGTTGCTCAACCGCTCGCTCTGACGTGCACTGACCACCACGGGGCAGACAGTTGACCAGTCGACCAGTCACTATGGTGTGCACTGACCACCAGGGGGCAGATGTTCCAACCAGTAGGTTAACTTGCTGCTGGGGTCTGGCCAATCAGGACTGGGCGAGTTGAGCCAGACATGCCCTGGAGCCCTCCTGAAGTCCCTCCCCAGCCTGATTGTGCACTGGTGGGGTCCCTCATCCTGGCCTGCACCTTCTCACAATCCGGGACCTCTTGGGGGATGTTGGAGAGCTGGTTTCAGCCTGATCTCACAGTCCACTCCCCTTGGGAGGGTGCCAAACACAGTGTTCATGGCTGGTGAGTGCTGCTGTGGCAGTGCGAGCCTCTCCTGATTGGGTGCGAGCCCACAGCAGGCACAGTGGGGCTGGGATGAGCGGGAGTGGCAGGTAGGAGCTGCAGGCAGCATTGGACTTCAGGTTTTGTCCGCTCCCTGCAGGCCACCCAAAGGGACCCCACCCATGCACGAATTTGTGCACCAGGCCTCTAGCATGAAAATAATAGAAAGCTTATATAAAAGGTGATCTATATAATATATGTATGGCCTCAATAAATTGGTAGGATGGTAGATGCACAATTAATAAGTTATTCCTGTTTTCAAATTACCATAAAAAAGTGAAAGGAAATGTAGGTAATTTTTACTTTTTTAATTTCCTTTATGTTGGCTGCCTTACTGTATAAACAATTATATAAAAAGAACAAAAAAAGGAAGAAAAATATCATATATTAATTATGTTATCTACAAATAGATTATCTATCCCTTGAATAATAAAGGTTTGTTTTATCTGGTAATTTATTTTATTTGTCACAATTGAAAAACATGTATTTTACTTAGGACACTATAGCCAATTGAAAATGTTGTCTTTTTATTTTTTTAATCTTGCATAGCTCTCAAGCTTCTGCAGCCTGGGAGATCTATAATCATAAGCAGTAATTTGAATGAGGTGATAAAATCTACATGGCTTTACTGAAAAATGATCACCCAATTCATCTATCCTATTATATTCCAAAAATGAAGAACAATTTTCAGAGTGTCACTTGTAAAATAAATTAACAAGTATTACAGTATTGAAATAATATTTACTCACACAAGAGAAGTTTAATTTTTAGAAATTAGCAAGAAAAAATAATTTATAACCCTCTCCCCACAATTCCTAAGATATTATAATCCCTGGTGTTCACATGAAAGTGCCATCTTCTGGAGGTCTATGTCTAAAGCACATAAGAATATGGTCAATGATCCAAATTACTTTTTATAATTAAATATATAAACTTATGTTGAAAGATACCTAGGACAATTTCTTGTAACTATGCCCAGGGTATAGAATTAGTAAGAAGGCAGGTAACAAAAAGGTAAAATTATGATGTCTTCTCACTGTTATACTTCTCCACTTGATCATAAAAGCATGCTTTTCAAAAAAGTAAATTATATCGTGCTTCCCTCTCTCACTGCCTAACCCGTCATTGGGTTAGAAGGAATAAATATGCATACAATTCTTCATTTGTGTGCAGCATATAGAATTGACTATAGTCTTTGATGAAAGCATTTATGAAATTGAAATATTAATGTTACCTAAAGGCTATTATCAAAACAAAATTAACTTGTTACCTAAATATTGTTACAAACTTTGATTTCTATAGCCTTCTATTGGTAACACAGAGTTTTAAAAAACAAGACTAACTCTTATTAACTAAATATACCTAATGTAATTAGTGTATGAATAAAAGAATTATTTTCTTGCTGTAAAGAGTCCCCAGTGGTAATTCAGAACATTGGTGTAACTCTTGTGCATTCTTGAAAGACTGTAGAAAAACAAGTGTTATTTCTAGTGTAGCAGCAGAGTTTAATCTATTTAAAAAGGGCAAAATGAATCTTTTGTAAAATATATACTATTTCTGTAAAATGATTCTTTTCTTTAAAAAGTTAAGTGACCAATATTGGTTCATTTAAAGGGAGTTATATAATTATGTTGTTCACCCTAGGGAGATATTCTGAGTACCAATAAAATATTTGTCTTTGGAAGATACTGGGGAAATAAATTCAACCCATATGTAAGTTTTCTGAAGAGAGAGAAAGAGGGAAAAATGCAAAGATCGGAAGGCTTTGTAGGTCAGACATTAGTAATTACCTTTCCAGAATATTTAATATCATCTTGACCACATTAATCAGTTCAAGAGCAGCTGTGAGAATGTTATGAGGTGGATCCTCGTTACTGCCATATATAATTCGTGCCCTTCTTCTTTCCGATATCCGATCAAAAAGTTGGTCAAGAGCATGCTCAAGAAGTTCACTTTGCTTTCTGAACCTGGTAGGCAGCATTTTGTTACTCTGAAATTAAAATGGGAGTTTAGTAGAAGAAATGAAGTAGAACTTACCTAACAAACTATAAGTATGAAATAGGTTCAATAGCAATACCATTTTTTTTAAAATATATTTTTATTTATTTCATAGAAAGGGAGAGGGAAAGAGAGATAGAAACATCAATGATGACAGAATCATTGATCAGCTGCTTTCTGCACACCCCCTATTGAGGACTGCCCAGGCATATGCCCTTGACCAGAATTGAACCCAGGACCCTTCAGTCCATAGGCTGATGTTCTATCCACTGAGCTAAACTGTCTAGGGCAATAGCAATACCATTTAACCAAAGTAATATAACAGAGAAACCAAATTACCATCAACCACTTTTCATTCTTTACATATTATTTCTGGTAATATTTATATCATTCATGGTAGTAGTGACATAAATAGCCTGAAAGGAATAAGGTTCAGCAATTAAAATTTTGAGGTATAGAGAAAGGAAGATTGCTGCCGATTGGGAAGGCAGACTGCAAGATACTGTGTGAGTGAGAAAAAAAAGGGAGAGTGTGTGGTCGCATGGGGAGTGTTTGTTGGCGAGTTGAGGGACAGCTATACTCCAGGAGACTGTGGGGGACTGCTGGAAAGGGCTCCCCTGACCAGGCAGCCCCCACTGCTGCTGGGTTCCCTCCCGGAGTGACCGGCTCGGATGCGGAGACCACGCCATCTTGAAGGGGAAAGTGGATGTGGTTGGGAACCTGAAAAGCCCGGAGAATCTACAACTACGGCACCCACCGAACAGCTGGAAACCCCAGAACACCGGTCCCCAATTGGCGCAAACATGTGGATTCAGATGAGCTCTACACTCCACCACGGAAATAAGAGAGAAAACTACATAACTAGACACCCGGAGAAGAGAGACCAAGGGGAGACAAACAAACAGCCAGCATATGAAAGAAAAACAGGCATCACCAGAAAAGAAAGTAAACAAAATGGAGGCAAGCAACCTGTCAGAGAAAGAATTCAGAAAAATGGTCATAAGGTGGCTGAAAATAATGAAGACAAATCCGACAATATGTGTAAGAACATAGAGGAAATGAAGAAGAACCAAGAAGAAATGAAAAATGACTTTGCTGCTGTAAAGAACTCAATAGAAAGCATCAAGAGTAGACTAGAAGAAGCAGAGGACCACATCAGTGAGCTAGGAGACAAGGTAGGAAAAATTACCCAAGTAGAGCAGCTTCTAGAAAAAAAATTAAAAAGCAGGAGGAGAGCCTAAGGGAACTTTGGGACAACATGAAACAAAACAACATCTGCATAATAGGGGTTCCAGAAGGAGAGGAAACTAAGCAAGGAATAGAAAACCTGTTTGAAGAAATAATGACAGAAAACTTCCCTAATATAGGAAAGAAAAACCCACACAAATCCAAGAAGCTCACAGAGTCCCAGCAAAATGAACCCCAAAAGACCGACGCCTAGGCACATTATAATGAAACTAGAGGCCCAGTGCACGAAATTCATGCATGGGGAAGTGTCCCTCAGCCCAACCTGCAACCTCTCCAATCTTGGACCCTTCGAGGGATGTCTGACTGCCCGTTTAGGCACGATCCCATCGAGGGATGTTGGACATCCCTCTCACAATCCAGGACTGCTGGCTCCCAACTGCTCACCTGCCTGCCTTCCTGATTGGCCCTAACCGCTTCTGCCTGCTAGCGTAATCACCCTCTAACCACTCCCCTGCCAGCTTGTTTGCCCCTAACTACCCTCCCCTGAAGGCATGGTCACCCTTAACTGCCCTCCCCTGCAGGCCTGGTCCCCCCCCAACTGCTCTCCCCTGTAGGCCTGAGTCCCTCCCAACTGCCCTTCCCTGCCGTCCTGGTCGGCCCCAACTTTCCTCCTCTGCCAGCTTTGTCACCCCTAACTGCCCTCCCCTGCATGATTGATTGCCATTGGTCACCCCTAACTGCCCTCCCCTGCATGCTTGATTGCCCATAACTGCCCTCCCTTGCAGGCCAGGTCCCAACCAACTGCCCTACCCTACTGGCCATCTTGTGGCGGCCATCTTGTGTTCACATGGGAACAGCTATCTCATGTGTTGGAGTGATGGTCAATCTGCATATTAATCTTTTATTAAATGGGATAGAGGCCTGGTGTACAAGTGGGGGCGGGCTGGTTTGCCCTGAAGGATGTACCAGATTAGGTTGGGGGTTCCCTTAGGGCATGGAGCAGCCTGGGCAAGGGGCCTGTGGTGGTTTGCAGGCCGGCTTCAGACCCTGGTGACCCAAGCAGAGGCCCTAGTATCTGGGGTTTATTTATCTTCTACAATTGAAACTTTGTAGCCTGGAGCAGAACCAAGCCTTCTGCTTGCTCCATGGCGGCAGCCATTTCTGTTGGGATTTATGTATCTTCTATAATTGAAACTTTGTAGCCTTAAGCAGAGGCCTGGGCCAGCCAGGGTGTGCAGAAAGCTTGGCTTCCTCCATTGCCGGGGGCAACCCTAGCCTCCTGCTCTTTCCAGCTCCATGGCTGCTCCAATTTCTGTTTGGATTTATTTATCTTCTATCATTGAAACTTTGTAGCCTTGAGTGGAGGCCTAGGCCAGCAAGAGCAGGTGGAAAGCTTTGCTTCCTCCATTGACAGGGAAACCCAAGCCTCCCTCCTGCTCTCTGTGACCATAGCCATCTTTGTTGGGTTCTTTTGCATATTTGCTCCTGATTGTATTGTGGGCGTGGCTTATGGGTGTAGCAGACTGATGGCTAATTTCCATATTACTCTTTTACTAGATAGGATTGGCAAACACCAGTGACAAAGTAAGAATCTTAAAAGTGGCCAGAGAGACACAGAAAGTTATTTACAAAGGAACCCCCATCATACTAGCGACTGATTTCTCAACAGAAACTCATCAAGCCAGTAAGGAATGTAATGAAATATACAAAGTCATGCAAAGGAAGGGTCTGAATCCAAGAATACTGTACCCAGCAAGACTATCAATCAAAATTGAAGGTGAAATCAGGAGCTTCACAGACAAGAAAGGACTAAGGGAATTTATCACCACCAAACCAGCAATGCAAGAAATGCTAAAGGGTCTGCTATGAAAAAAAAAAAAAAAAAAAAAACGAAGCAGAGAAAGAACACAGGGGTAAAGAATAAAAATGGCGACAAATATGTACCTACATATAATAACTTTAAATGTAAATGGATTAAATGCCTCAATCAAAAAACACAGCGTAATGGATTGGATAAGAAAACAAGACCCATATATCTACTGTCTACAAGAAACCCACCTAAGAAAAAAAGTCGCACACAGACTGAGGGTGAAGAGATGGAAAAAGGTTTTTCAAGAGAATTGAAATGAAATAAAAGCTGGGGTAACAATACTTATATCTGACTAATTAGATCACAAAGTGAAGGACATAACAAGAAATAAAAAAGGCCACTTCATAATACTAAAGGGAGCAATCCAACAAGAAGAAATAACTCTGGTAAACATATACGCACCCAATATAGGAGCACCCAAACACATAAAAATCTGGAGGATATCAAGGGAGAGATTGACAGCAGTATAATCATAGTAGGAGTCTGTAATACCCCACTATCAACATTGGAAAAATCCTCTAAACAAAAAACCATCAAAGAAACATCAATCCTAAATGACTCACTAGACCAGATGTAATTGACATCTTCAGAACATTTCACCCCAAAGCCACAGAATATACATTCTTCTCAAGTGCACATGGGTCATTTTCAAAGATAGACCATATATTGGGTCATAGGCAAAGTCTCTTCAAATTCAAGAAGATAGAAATCATATCAAGCATCTTCTCAGATCACAGTGGCATAAAACTGGAAATCAACTACAATAAAAACAATCCAAAAAAATCAAAACATGGAGATTAAACAGCATTCTATTAAACAATGTCTGGGTTACCAGAGAGATCAAAGAAGAAATAAAAAACATCATGGAAACAAATGGCAATGAAAACACAACAAAGCAAAATCTATGGGAAACAGCAAAAGCAGTCTTGAGAGGGAAGTTCATAGCTCAACAAGCCTACTGCAAAAAACAAGAGTAATAAATTACCTAACCCTACAAGTCAAAGAGTTAGAAAGAGAGCAACAAGAAAAGCCCAGAGTAAGCAGAAGGAAGGAAATAATAAAGATCAAGAAGGGAGATAAAAAATGTAGAGACCAAAGAACCAATACAAAAGATCAACAAAATAAAGAGATGGTTCTTTGAAAGGATAAACAAGATTGATGAACCTCAAGCCAGGCTCACCAAGAAGCAAAGAGAGAGGACCAAATAAACAAAATCAGAAATGAAAGAGGTGAAATAATAACAGACCCCAGCAAAATACAAAGGATTGTTAAAAAATACTATGAACAACAATATTCCAACAAACTGGACAACCTGGAGGAAATGGACATATTCCTAGAAAAATATAACCTTAAAAAACTCAATCAGGAAGAATCTAAACATCTAAATAGGCCAATAACTATAGAAGAAATTGAAGCGGTCATTAAAAAGCTTCCAGTAAACTAAAGCCCGTGGACAGACAGCTTCATAGGGGGGTTTTACCAAACATTCAAGGAAGAACTAAAACCTATCCTCCTCAAACTGTTCCAAAAAATTCAAGAGGAAGGAATATTTCCAAGCTCCTTCTATGAAGCCAGCATCACCCTAATACCAAAACCAGATAAAGACAACACAATGAAAGAGAATTAAGGCCAATTTCCCTCATGAACATAGATGCCAAAATACTCAATAAAATTCTAGCACATCAGAAAGATCATACACTATGATCAAGTAGGATTTATCCCAGGAATGCAAGGATAGTACAATATCTGCAAATCAATAAATGTGATACATCACATAAACAAATTGAGAGATAAAAATCACATAGTCTCCCTAACCAGATTGGCTCAGTGGATGGAGCATCGGCCTGCGGACTGAAGGGTCCCAGGTTCGATTCTGGTCAAGGGCATATACCTTGGTTGTGGGCACATACCCAGTGGGGAGTGTGCAGGAGGCAGCTGATGGATATTTCTCTCTCATCGATGTTTCTAACTATCTATCACTCTCCCTTCCTCTTTGTAAAAAATCAATAAAATATATATTTTAAAAAAATCACATAGTCATATCAATTGATGCAGAAAAAGCATTTGACAAAATCCAACACCCTATCTTGATAAACACTCTCAACAAGGTGGGAATAGAAAGATCATACCTCAACATAATAAAAGCTATATATGATAAACCCACAGCTAACATCATACTCAATGGGCAAAAACTAAAACCATTTCCACTAAGAACAGAAACAAGACAGGGATGCTCACTCTCACCACTCCTGTTCAACATAGTACTGGAAGTATTAGCCATTGCAGTTAGACAAGGAGAAGAAATAAAACCATCCAAATTGGAAAAGAAGAAGTAAAGCTGTCCTTATTTGCAGATGACATGATACTGCACATAAAAAACCCAAAAGACTCCATCAAAAAAGTAATAGACTTAAATGAATTCGGCAATGTAGCAGGATACAAAATTAATGCCAAGAAATCTATGGCATTTCTATACACCAATAGTGAACTTACAGAAAGAGAGACTAAAAAAGCAAACCCATTTACCATCACACCAAAAAAATAAAGATACCTAGGAATAAACTTAACTAAGGGGGTAAAAGACCTATTCGCGGAAAACTACAGGACACTGAAAAAAGAGATGAAGGAAGACATAAACAGATGGAAGAACATACCATGTTCATGGATTGGTAGAATCAACATCATTAAAATATCCATACTACCCAAAGCAATCTATAGATTCAATGCACTCCCCATTAAAATACCAATGGCATATTTTACAGACCTAGAAAGAACTCTCCAAAAATTCATCTGGAATAAAAAAAGACCCTGAATAGCCACAGCAATACTGAGAAAGAAGAACAAAGTAGGTGGGATCTCAATACCAGATTTCAAGCTGTATTACAAAGCCACTGTTCTCAAAACAGCCTGGCACTGGCACAAAAACAGTCATATAGACCAATGGAATAGAATATAGAATCCAGATATCGATCCAAACCACTATGCTCAATTAATACTTGACAAAGGAGGCATGAACATAAAACAGATTCAAGACAGTCTCTTCAATAAATGGTGTTGGGAAAATTGGACAGATATATGCAAAAAAATGAAACTAGACCATCAACTTACACCATACACAAAAATAAACTCAAAATGGATACAGGACTTAAACATAAGACGGAAACCATAAAAATACTAGAGGAATCCACAGGCAGAGAAATCTCAGACATATGTCGAAGCAATTTTTTCACTAATACTGCTCCTAGGGCAATGGAAGCTAAAGAGAAAATAAACAAATGGGACTACATCAAAATAAAAAGCTTTTGTACAGCAAAAGAAAACATAAACAAAGCAACAAGAAAGCCCACTGTATGGGAGAACATATTTGCAAATGTTATCACTGATAAAGGTTTAATCTCCAACATCAACAGGGAACTTATACAACTTAATAAAAGGAAAAAAAAATGATCCAATAAAAAAAATGGGCAACAGACCTAAATAGAATCTTTTCAAAAGAAGACAGAAGGCAGGCCAAGAGAAATACGAAAACATGCTCAAAGTCACTAATTATCCGAGAGATGCAAATCAATACAACAATGCAGTACCATCTCACACCTGTCAGAATGGCAATCATCAACAAATCCACAAACAACAAGTGCTGGTGAGGATGTAGAGAAAAAGGAACCCTCATACACTGCTGGTGGGAATGCAGACTGGTGCAGACACTGTGGAGAACAGTATGGAGTTTCCTCAAAAACCTAAAAATGGAACTCCCATTTGACCCAGTAATCCCACTTCTAGGAATATATCCCAAGAAACTAGAAACGCCAATCAGAAAGGATATATGCACCCCTATGTTCATAGCAGCACAATTCACCATAGCTAAGATTTGGAAACAGCCCAAATGCCCATCAGCAGATGAGTGGATTAGAAAACTATGGTACATCTACACAATGGAATACTATGCTGCTATAAAAAAGAAGGAAATCTTACCATTTGCAGCAGCATGGATGGACCTGGAGAGCATTGTGTTAAGAGAAATAAGCCAGGCAATGAAAGAAAAATACCACATGATCTCACTCATTTATGGAATATAAAGAACATTATAATCTGATAAACAAAAAGATAAATACAGAGGCAGCAAAGCACTGAACAGACTGTCAAATTACAGTTTGAAAGCAAGGGAGTGTTGGGGAGGGGGGGAAAGAAATCAACCAAAGGACTTATATGCATGCATATAAGCACAACCAATGGACACAAGACACTTGGGTGGGGTGGGTGGGATGAGGGCATCCGACAGGGGATAGAGGAGGCCGTAGGAAGATCAATGGGGGGGGGGGGGAAAAGGAGATATATGTACTACTACATGTAATACTTTAAACAATGAAAAAACATTAAAAAATAAAATTTTGAGGTATATAATTTTAGAATGGGGCAAAAACTACTTGTTTACAATTAGTACACGTTAATTCTGGCACTGCCTTATTAGTACACCTATCTCATTTCCTTTTTAGAGTACAATCTAGTGAGAAGAGAAACCATACTACTTTTAATAGTGGAGAGGATTTGGTAGAGATCTAAGACATAGGAAATGGGGTGCCTTATATCAGAACCCTAGAAATCATGTTCACTCCTTTCTGTGGTATGGTAATTTAAATATAAAGGAGCTGTAAAATTAAAATTGGGTACTGGTACTATTTCGAGGAGAAAATGGTGGCAGAGTAGGCAGATGTGTTCGCAGCCTGGTCCTGGAGCAGAAAGAGAGAACAGCTGAGGGTAACACTGGGAGTGTTTGTTAGCAAGCTGAGGGACAGCTGAACGCCAGAAGAAGGTGGGGGACTGCTGGACGGGGTTCCCCTGACAGGGCAGCCCCCACGGCGGCTGGGGGCCCTCCTGGAGCTATGGGCACGGACAGCAAAATCTCGCCATCTTGAAAGGGAAGGTGGACTTTGTCCGAGGCCTGAAAATCAACAACTGAGGCGACCGCCCAACAACTGTTTGCGCACCGATCCCAGGAGGTGCGAATGCTTGGACTCAAAGGCGCTCTTCATTCCACCATGGAAAGGTCAGATTTCTCCAGGGATAGGGTGAGGTTGTAGTCCCTGCAGGAGAGAGAAATGCCCCTGAGCGCACACAGTGGGAGCTGGATGACCAGGGATGTCTGAGTCAGGAGAGGTCTGTGGCTGTTGGGGCCTGTGTGATCCGTGATTGTGGAAGGGGGCTTCAGAGCTGCTAACGGGGGAATCTCTAAAGAGCAACTGGTTTTGATCTGACGCAGAGGGATAGTCTGGGAGTTTCAGGGGTGTGCAGTCCAAGTGCCCACCAGCCTCTGCAAACCAGTATTGAGTGCCATAGAGGAAAAAAGGTTAGAGAGGCCTTAGAGTCCTGGAAGTCAACCCAGAAACACTGCCACCCAGAGGCTGAATCATAAATTGACTCTGGTCTAATAAAAAATAAAGCAACACCGAAATTAAGACACACCCTGCTTAAAAACCAAAACTGAATTACAACACTGAGGAGCAGTGAAACGCAGGGAACTGCAACACTGTACAGACTGGGAAACAGGCGTACCAAACAGAACAACAGAGGAAGTGAATGACCTTAACTACTGCACATTTTTTTTATTTTAATAAATTTTTTATTTTTTATTTTCATTTTTTGCATAATTTACTTAAGAAACTATTTCTTTCCTTTTTTCCTCACTTGATTTTACATTTTTAATTATTACATTTTTATTTGCAATCAACATTATTACTACTACTATTTTACCTTTTTTATTATATTTATTTTTGGGTCTTTTTTATTATTTTTAATAAAAAGCGTCATTTTATTTTCTCTTTATTTTACTTTGGGATTAGTATTCTACAGTCTATTTTCGCCTTTCCTTCACCATTGTTTTATTCTACCTCAACTCTACCTTTATGCCATCACTCTCTGTCTAACCTTTCCCTTTTTGGTGTCCTGTTTATATAACCCTTTCCTGCTCTAGATTTTCCCTATTCTTTCTGTTTATACCCAGCTAAAATTTCACCCTACCTATATATCTAATCTCCAATCCCCTGCTCCAAGTCCATACACAACTGTCTCTTCACTGTCTTAACTAAAAAAAAAGAAAAAAAAAGTTTTTCTCTCTGTCCTTTAGTTGTTGTTTGCTTTAATGTTGATTATATCGAATTTTTATGCTTTTTTTTGTGAGGTTGCTTTGCTTATTCTTTTTTTTTTTTTGTTTGCTGTGTTTTTGTTTGTTTTTAACTTCTGTTATCCCTTACCTCGATTGATATTAGTTGGTATTGTAGGTTGTATTAATCACCAGGAACTTGTTGCTGGCATTTGCTGTGAACAGTGGTTGTTCTCTTGGAGTTTTATCCCCATATATATAGTTTGTTCCTCTTTTCTCTCTTAGTCTCGTTCTAGTCTCTCTTATTCTTTTTCTCATTTCCCCAATTTCATTTTCGACACTCCTTTTTTTTCATACTTTCTTTTTACTCTTCTTTCTCTCCTATCCCCTAATTTACCTTTCCCTGGTGGTCACCTTTATTAGAGATTATTAATATCATGAATACATCACTGTTCAGTGCCTTGTGTGTTGTACCTGGTTGTGTTGTATTTTGTGCCTTTAAATCAACGCAGGAGAGAGAGAACTACATAACCAGACATCTGGAGAAGAGAGACCATGGGGTGACAAGGAAACAGCCCACATAAGAAAGAAAAGCAGGCATCACCAGAAAAGGAAGTAAACGAATTAGAGGCCAGAAACCTATCAGAGAAAGAATTCAGAGAAATGGTCATAAGGTGCCTGAAAAGAATGGAAAACAAATTCCACAATATGAGTAAGAACCAAGAGGAAATAAAGAAGAACCAAGAAGAAATGAAAAATGACATCGCTGCTGTAAAGAACTCAATAGAAAGCATCAAGAGTAGACAAGAAGAAGGAGAGGACCGCATCAGTGAGCTAGAAGACAAGATGGAAAAAAACACCCAAGTAGAGCAGCTACAAGAAAAGAAAATGAAAAACCAGAAGGAGAACCTAAGGGAACTTTGGGACAACACAAAACAAAACAACATCTGCATATAGGGGTTCCAGAAGGAAAGGAAATTGAGCAAGGAATAGAAAATCTGTTATAAGAAATAATGACAGAAAAATTTCCTGATATAGGGAAGAAAAACCCCACACAAATCCAAGAAGCTCATGGAGTCCCAAGCAAAATAAACCCCAAAAGACCGACGCCAAGGCACATTATAATTAAATTGGAAAACATGAAGGACAAAGTAAGAATCTTAATAGCGTCCAGAGAGAGACAGAAAGTTACATACAAAGGAACCCCCATCAGACTAGCAACTGATTTCTCAACAGGAACTCATCAGGCCAGAAGGGAATGGAATGAAATATACAAAGTCATTCAAGGGAAGGGACTCAATCCAAGAATACTGTACCCAGCAAGGCTATCAATCAAAATTGAAGGTGAAATCAGAAGTTCCACAGACAAAAAAGGGCTAAGGGAATTTATCACCACCAAACCAGCAATGCAAGAAATGCTAAAGGGTCTGCTGTAAAAAAAAAAAAAAAAAAATAACTAGAAAGCGAAGAAGAAACACAGGAGTATAAAATAAAAATGGCAACAAATAAGTACCTATCAATAATAACTTTAAATGTAAATGGATTAAATGCCCCAATCAAAAGACATAGGGTAACAGATTGGATAAGAAAACAAGACCCATATATCTGCTGTCTACAAGAAACCCACCTCAGAAAAAAAGTCGCACACAGACTGAGGGTGAAGGGATGGAAAGAGGTTTTTCAAGTGAATGGAAATGGAAAAAAAGCTGGGGTAGCAATACTTATATCTGATGAATTAGATCTCAAAGTGAAGGACATAACAAGAGATAAGGAAGGCCACTTCATAATACTAAAGGGAGTAATTCCACAAGAAGAAATAACTCTGGTGAACATATACGCACCCAATACAGGAGCACCTAAATACATAAAAAATACTCCTGGAGGATATCAAGGGAGAGATTAACAGCAATACAATCATAGTAGGAGAATTTAATTCACTGTTATCACCACTGGACAAATCCTCTAAACAAAAAATCAGCAAAGAAACATCAATTCTAAATGACTCACTAGACCAGATGGAATTAATTGACATTTTCAGAACATTTCACCCCAAAGCCACAGAATATACATTCTTCTCAAGTGCATATGGGTCATTTTCAAAGATAGACCATATGTTAGGACATAGGCAAAGTCTCTCCAAATTCAAGAAGATACAAATCATATCAAGCATCTTCTCAGATCACTGTGGCATAAAACTGGAAATCAACTACAATAAAAACAATCCAAAGAAATCAAACACATGGAGACTAAACAGTATGCTATTAAACAATGACTGGGTTACTAGAGACATGAAGGAAGAAAAAAAAAAACCTAATGGCAACAAATGACAATGAAAACACAAAAATCCAAAATCTATGGGACACAACAAAAGCAGTCTTGAGAGGGAAGTTCATAGCTCTGCAAGCCTACTGCAAAAAAACAAGAAACAATGGTAATAAATTACCTAACCCTACAACACAAAAAGTTAGAAAGAGAGCAACAAGAAAAGCCCAGTGTAAGCAGAGGAAGGAAATAATAAAGATCAGAGCAGAGATAAATGACATAGAGACCAAAGAAACAATAAAAAAGATCAACAAAATCAAGAGCTGGTTCTTTGAAAGGATAAACAAGATTGATGAACCTTTAGCCAGACTCACCAAGAAACAACGAGAGAGGACCAAATAAACAAAATCAGAAATGAAAGAGGTGAAATAATAAAAGACCCCAGCAAAATACAAAGGATTGTTAAAAAATACTATGAACAACAATATTCCAACAAACTGGACAACCTGGAGGAAATGGACATATTCCTAGAAAAATATAACCTTCCAAAACTCAATCAGAAATAATCTAAACAGCTCAATCGCCCAGTAACTATGGAAGAAATTGAAGCAGTTATCAAAAAGCTTATGGCAAACAAAAGCCCGGGGCCAGACGGCTTCACAGGAGAGTTTTACCAAAAATTCAAGGAAGAACTAAAACCTATCCTCCTCAGACTATTCCAAAAAATTCAAGAGGAGGGTACACTTCCATGCTCCTTCTATGAAGTCAGCATCACCCTAATACCAAAACCAGATAAAGACAATACAATGAAAGAGAATTACAGGCCAATATCCCGCATGAACATAGATGCCAATATCCTCAACAAAATTCTAGCAAATTGGATGCAGCAGTACATCAGAAAGATCATACACCATGACCAAGTAGGATTTTCTCAGGGATGCAAGGATGGTACAGTATCTGTAAATCAATAAACGTGATACATCACATCAACAAACTTAGAGACAAAAATCACATAGTCATATCAATTGATGCAGAAAAAGCATTTGACAAAATCCAACACTCTTTCTTGATAAAAACTCTCAACAAGGTGGGAATAGAAGGATCATACCTCAACATAATAAAAGCTATATATGATAAACCCACAGCAAACATCATACTCAATGGACAAAAACTAAAACCATTTCCCCTAAAAACAGAAACAAGACAGGGATGCCCACTCTCACCACTCCTGTTTGACATAGTACTGGAAATATTAGCCATTGTGATAAGACAAGAAGAAGAAATAAAAGGCATCCAAATTGGAAAAGAAGAAGTAAAGCTATACTTATTGGGAGATAGATCAACCAAAGGACTTGTGTGCTTGCATATGAGCCTAACCAGTGATCACGGACAACAGGGGGATGGGGGTATGTGTGTGTGGGGTTTGGGATGGGAATGGGGGGATTGATGACAAATATGTGATACCTTAATCAATAAAGTAATTTAAAAAATAAAAGAATATAAAAGGATAATCACACAATTATTTAAAATGAAATATTAATGCATAACACTAAGAGCCTTATTGTTTGCTCTAATAAAATCACTTATCTTGCAAAAAAAAAAAGCTATCCTTATTTGCAGATGACATGATACTGTACATAAAAAACCCGAAAGACTCCATCAAAAAATTAATAGACTTAATAAATGAATTTGGCAATGTAGAAGGATTCAAAATTAACACCAAGAAATCTATGGTCTTTCTATACAGCAATAGTGAACTTATAGAAAGAGAGACTAAAAAAGCAATCCCATTTACCATCACACCAAAAAAATTACGATACCTAGGAATAAACTTAACTATGGCGGTAAAAGACCTATACATGGAAAACTACAGGACACTGAAAAAAGAGATAGAGGAAGACGTAAACAGATGGAAGAAAATACCATGTTCATGGATTGGTAGAATCAACATCATTAAAATAAAATGTCCATACTATCCAAAGCAATCTACAGATTCAATGCACTCCTCATTAAAATACCAACGACATATTTCACAGTTTTAGAAAAATCTCTGCAAAAATTCATCTGGAATAAAAAAAGACCCAGAATATCCACAGCAATCCTGAGAAAGAAGAATAAAGTAGGAGGGAATCTCAATACCAGACTTCAAGCTGTATTACAAAGCCACTGTTCTCAAAACAGCATGGTACTGGTACAAGAACAGACATATTGATCAATGGAATAGAATAGAGAATCCAGATATCAACCCAAACCAATAAGCTCAATTAATATTTGACAAAGGAGGCATGAACATACAATGGAATAAAGACAGTCTCTTCAACAAATGGTGTTGGGAAAATTGGACAGATACATGCAAAAAAATGAAACTAGATCTCCAACTTACACCATACACAAAAATAAAATCAAAATGGATACAGGACTTAAACATAAGATGGGAAACTATAAAAATACCAGAGGAATCCACAGGCAGCAAAATCTCAGACATATGCCGTAAGAACTTCTTCACTGATACTACCCCTAGGGCAATGGAAGCTAAAGAGAAAATAAACAAATGGGACTACATCAAAATAAAAAGCTTTTTTACAGCAAATGAAACTATCAACAAAACAACTAGAAATCCCACTGTATGGGAGAACATATTTGCAAATGTTATCACTGATAAAGGTTTAATCTCCAACATCTACAGGCAGCTTATACAACTTAATGAAAGGAAGATAAATGATCCAATAATAAAATGAGCAATGGACCTAAATAGAAACTTTTCCAAAGAAGACAGAAGAAAGACCAAGAGACACATGAAAACATGCTCAAAGTCACTAATTATCAGAGAGATGCAAATCAAAACATCAATGCGGTACCATCTCACACCTGTCAGAATGGCTATCATCAACAAATCAACAAATGACAAGTGTTGGCGAGGATTTGGAAAAGGAACACTAGTGCACAGCTGGTGGGAATGTAGACTGGTGCAGCCACTGTGGAGAACAGTATGGAGTTTCCTCAAAAAACTGAAAATGAACCAGTAATCCCACTCCTAGGAATATATCCTAAGAAAATGGAAACACCAATAAGAAATGATATATGCACCCCTATGTTCATAGCAGCACAACTTACAATAGCAAAGATTTGGAAACAGCCTAGGTGCCCGTCAGCAGATGACTGGATTAGAAAACTATGGTACATCTACACAATGGAATACTATGCTGCATAAAAAAGAAGGGATTCCTACCATTTGCACCAACCTGGATGGAATTGGAGAACATCATGCTAAGTGAAACAAGCCAGTCCATAAAAGAAAAATATCACATGATCTCACTCATCTATGGATAATAAAGAAAATTATAAGCTGTTGAACAAAAAGATAGATACAGAGACAGTAAAGCATCAAACAGAAGGTCAAATTACAGCAGGAAGGTTAGGGAGAGGTGCGGGAGATAAGAGATCCAACCAAAGGACTTGTATGCAAACATATAGGCATAACCAATGGACACAAATCTCTGGGGGGTGAGGGCATGTATGGGAGTGGGGTGGGGGGGCAATGGTAAGATATGTACACCTATAATACCTTAATAAAAAAAAAAGAATGTTCATAGCAACACTGTTTATAATTGCAAAAGAATGTAAACAATCCAAATGTCTATCAGAAGGATAATGTACCAAAAAAATTCTGGCATTCATATAATAGAATACAATAAAGCAATTAAAATGAATTAACTATCAAAAAAAATAAATGTGCTATTTCAATTAACTAGATACTTACCTAATTTACATATTTTCTCTTAGCATGAATATGTGTACACGCACTCCCAATAGTCACACTTTGTTCAGGACCTCAACAAATGACCATCAGAAATAATTACAGAGTTGCAATAATGGTCCCATGCAGTCTCTGCTTTGGAAGAAGTTACTCTAGTTTCATGATATAATGATCAGGGAATAATCTATGATTTACAAAGTATGGAGGGGCCCTATTTAAAATGACCTGCCCTTTAAGTATGAAATTCTGAGGTCCAGGGAAATTTTATTTAATTATGTAAGAAAATTGTTTATGAGTATTTTGGGCCTGGGTCCATGAAGATATTATGTGAAAAGATCACATTAATATGACTTCAATGAAACAGAAGAACCAAGTGCACATCTCCTCAATAATTACTTCTTTCTTCTGTGAAAGCTATTATGTGATACGGTCAAATGTTCACTTAGTTTTTTCACTTTAAAGTTCACAATTCATTCTAAACATAAGTCATCTTCCAGGTTTCTAATGAATAGCATCTACCTCCTGCAAATAATCCTGCTTTACATTTGCTGATTGACAAATAAGCCTGCTTTACAAAGCTGATTGATATGTATGTGGGGTTTTTTCCCCTTCTTTCATACATATATGTCAGAATTATATTATCAATGCCAATATTTAAGATATAAATATTATCATGTTTTCACTTCCATCCACAACTTCCCAGAATTCTTCAGCTCTTATTGATATAATCAGGGATTTTAGATATGTTATCATCATTGATATAACAATAGATTAACATTATTAGGGTATATATTTTATATTTCAAAAGTTTTTCAAAAATTTGCATTAAGTATATAATTATGTTAATGAAATTTTTTAACAAACTGTGCTTTACTAGTTTCATTACTCATTGCTGTTTTTTTAGAGTATAACATCTCTGTCTTGCATTCTTTATTCATACTTTCATCAGCTGGATTTCATCTTACAATAATTTAAAGGAGTTAATGGCAAATATATTTTCTGACTTCATATTTGTAAGTCTATTTTACAGTTGCCAACTGACATAAATGGTTTCCCAAGGTGACAGAGCAATTAGCAGACCTTATCCTAAAAACAGAAGCCTCCTGATACCTTGTGCTCTTTCTGCCACATTATGAAGTGCATTTGGCCTGCATGGATAGGGAAAGATGGGAAATTTTTGACATATACCATACTATTGTCAGTGTGGTGAAATAGAAAGACATCTATGTTTGATGTGATATCTGGGATTGTACAAATCACTTCAGTGTCTCAGACCCTCAGATTGTTAGTTTTTCTAAAATGTGGATACTAGTATATGCTTCATATCCACTAGAACAGAATTACTAAAAGATTTCAATTATTATAAAATAAGAGCTATTATTATTTATATGCAATTAGTATATGCCAAAACATCACAATATTTCAGGAATTATTAACAAGCAGACCCCAAGAGTGGGCAATCTCTTTGCAGTCCTAAGGAAACATCAAAGATATTAAAGAGTTAGTCCCTCTGATATTCTAAATAAATTTGAATTGACTTTTCTAATATCGTTTTTGAAAATCCCTTTAAGACTAAACAATTGCGAGGAGAAACCAAGATGGAGGCATAGGTAAACACCTAACCTGCAGTGTCACACAACAATTTCAAAAATACAACTAAAAGTCAAAACGGACATCATCCAGAACCACAGGAAAGCTGGCTGACTGAAACGCCCACAACTAGAAGGAAAGAGAAAACCACAAGGAAAATCAGAGGAGCCGTAAAAGCATGAGGTACGAAGACATGGGTGGAGACACGGGTGTGCGCGCGTGCA
Source organism: Eptesicus fuscus (assembly GCF_027574615.1). Classification (NCBI taxonomy): domain Eukaryota; kingdom Metazoa; phylum Chordata; class Mammalia; order Chiroptera; family Vespertilionidae; genus Eptesicus; species Eptesicus fuscus. The sequence goes on from NC_072473.1 coordinate 32,102,785, forward strand.
GGGAGGATGGAACCGGAGAGGACTGGGCGGCTGAGTGCCTGGCTGGCATTCTCTAGTGGGAAGGAGATAAAAGTTCCAGATTGCGCTGAACCCCAGCTCCAACTGCACTGAACCCCAGTTCTGGGCGAGACCCTGGGAAGCCAGGCTCATACTGGGGGAATCTGGGCTGTAAGGCCAAAACTCAGGGGAGTGTCAAAAGGCAGAGCTCCGGAGGCATGCACGTGAATGCGCGCAGTGGACGGACTATTGACTGTGCCGCAGAATTGCCCTAGCAGGAAGGAGACAAAAGCTCCGGAATGTGCTGAACCCCAGCTCCAACTGCACTGAACCCCAGTTCTGGGCGAGACCCTGGGGACCCAGGCTCATACTGGGGGAATCTGGGCTGTAAGGCGGAAACTCAGGGGAGCGGTGAAAGGCAGAGCTCCGGAAGCGCGCACAGGAATGCTCGCAGAGGACGGACTGTTGACTATGCCGCTGAATTGCCCTAGTGGGAAGGAGACAAAAGCTCCGGACTGTGCTGAGCCCCAGTTCCGACTGCACTGAAACCCAGTTCCAGGTGAGAATGTGGGAATCCAGATTCATTTGGGGGAGAGACTAGACTGTTTGGCAGTGGGCGAAACTCCAGGGCACCTTTCTCTCAGAGGTGCTTGCAGGGAGTACAGAAGGATACTGAGGGACACTGTGACCCAGGAACCTCATAGGTCGGGGCTGACGGGAAGCCAAGGCTGTAGGCTCCACCCTGAAACTCCGCCCCATCCAAGCTGAGCACAGAGACTTTTACAATTTTGCAAGTCTAGTTGAATAAGACTGTCTCCCGGCATAAACACAGATTATCCTCACAGCCAATTGGACTGGAGGTCAAATAATCCCAGTGTACCAACAGCAATCAAGGCCTAACAACACCAAGACTTTGCACTCAGCCCACAAAGGGGGGTACCAAGAGAGACCACCTAGGGAGATTGGGGAAGCTGAGCTACCGGCCCCTATAGGTCACTGACCACACAAGGCCACTCCATCAACACAGGGAGGCAGCCAAAATGTGGAGACACTGAAGCAGGTCACGAATAGAAGAGATGGAGGAAAGTAAACTAATGGAAGACACAGTGTTCAGAACCACATTTATAAGGTTACTCAAGAATCTTCTAAAAAACCGCTGATAAACTTGAAGAGAACTTCAAGGACCTTAATGAGAATACCAAAAAAATGGAAAAGGACCAGTCAGAAATTATGCATACACTGTTTGAAATAAAGAATACACAGAAACTCAACTGTAGATCAACATACCCCAAGAGTCAAACCAAAGATCTGGAACATGAGGAAGCAAAAAACACCCAACCAGAGAGGCGGAAAGTAAGAAGAATCCAAAAGTGTGAGGATAGCGTAAGGAGCCTCTGGGATGGCTTTAAGCGTACCAACATCCGAATTTTTGGGGTGCCAGAAGAAGAGAGAGAGCAAGATACTGAAAACCTATTTGAAGAAATAATGACAGAAAACTTCCCCCACCTGATGAAAGAAATAGACTTACAAGTCCAGGAAGCACACAGAACCCCAAACAACAGGAATCCAAAGAGGACCACACCAAGACACATCATAATTAAAATGCCAAGGGCAAAAAACAGAGAGAGAATCTTGAAAGCAGCAAGAGAAAAACAGTTAGTTACCTACAAGGGAGTACCCATACAACTGTCATCTGATTTCTCAACAGAAACTATGCAGGCCAGACGGGAGTGGCAAGAAATATTCAAAGTGATGAACAGCAAGAACCTACAACCAATATTACACTACCCAGAAAAGCTATCATTCAGAATTGAAAGTCAGACAAAGAGCTTCACAGACAAGAAAAAGCTAAAGGAGTTCATCACCACCAAACCAGGATTACATGAGATGCTGAAGGGTATTCTTTAAGAAGAGGAAGAAGAAAAAAAAGGTAAAGGTAAAAATTACGAACAACAAAAATACATCAAATACATACCTACTAACAAGTGAATCTAAAAATCAAGTGAATAAAAAAATCTGAAGAACAGAATGGACTGGTGAATATAATAGAATCAGGGACATAGAAAGGGAGGCGACAGACAATTCTCAGGGGGAAGAGGGTCTGAGGGGTGCAGGAAGAGATTGAAAAAAAATCTTACACCTATGGATGAAGACAGTGGCGGGGGGGTAAGGGTATGCGGTGGGGTGGGGAATCAGGTGGAGGGTAGCTATGGGGGGAGGGGAAAAAAGAGGAACACCTATAATAATCATCTGAACAATAAAAATTTATAAAAAATAAAAAGATTAAACAATTGCTAAATATTATCATTTTTTAGTTGATACCTTAGTAGACTTTCTTTAAAGAGTGAAAATCAGATATATGTCTTCACTTTTTTATTTACAATCATTTTGCAGAGAGCAAGCTTTATTTTCCAGAAAATCCAAAACAACTAGGTCAAATAACTTATACTTTCACAATGGTTAGAACTGAGAAATGAGAGCACAGGGGTGCTGTAATTGCTATTATTTTAGCATGGATAGCTAACAGCAAATAATATTTAAATTGCAAAACAGAGGGTCTTGGTGAAGCTTTTTTAAAAAAAGCATATATATATTAGCATACAGATGTGAAATTCCCATTATTAATTATACATATCAATACATTCATGAAGTTGTCAAACAAAACTATTTCTCAAATGTTAGCTTGCTGTATAATATTTAATTTCCTCTGAAACAATGAAGGCCATAGTGTGCCAAAAGTTATTTACTTACTTCAGCCTCTTTATGATTCTATAGGTATGCTGAGAAACAAGAAAGATAACCCCTTATGTATCCATTAAAATTTGAATTACAGACTTTTCAGATTCCAGTGTGACTCATTAAATGAAATAAAGCAATTATTTTTTTCAAGTTGACTGTTAATTGCTCTTTCTTAGTTTATGGTCTGCATTAGAGTATAGAGCTTCCAAGAGCTGATGACAAAAACATTAGTAGAAAGAAATATCACATATACTTCCTTTGGCTCTCAGAAACATTTTATACCATCAAAGCTGGCAGAGAAGTGTGTTTCTTATTGCACCAACTTCCTCTAAATACTCCTGATATTTCTAGTGGATTGATTATATGTGATGCATGTTCTAACATTATACTTCCCAATGTATGTGGGGCAGAAATAATAGATGAATAAGGTTATTGGGGGATACACAGTCAGGATTTGAGAATAAAACATGTCCATTATAAAATACTACCCCATACATACAAACCTACATGATATTTTCTACCTAACAATGTGAAAATTTTCAGAATTGTTTCTGAAAAATAAATTGTAAATTTGTGTGACAAAAAATAGGCTAAATATTACATCAAATAATTTTCTTCACTTGGATAACATAGTCTTGTAGAAATGTGGAGGAACTATTATTTATTTATTTATTTTAGGTCCAAATATATTTTTATTTATTTATTTTTATTTTTAAGATATTTATTGGGGTTATATTGGTTAATTAAGTAGGTTCTAAGCATATAATTTTATAATACATCATCTGTATCTTGTATTGTATGTTTACCACACATAGTCTAGTCTCCTTGTATCACAATTTATGCCCCCCCTTAACCTTCCTTTACCTACCCCCACCCTCATTGGTGATGATAATCATCACAGCTATGTCTATGTTTATGTTTATCAGGTTTTTGTTTTTTTTGCTTAAATTCTCACCTATTAAACCCAGCCTGCTAATTGCCCCCACCCCCTGGGCAGCTATCAGTCTTTTTTCTGTATCTATGAGTCTATTTCAATTTTGTTTGATTGTTTATCTTATACATTAGATGCCACAAAGAAGTAAAATCATATGGTATTTGTCTTTCTCTGGTTGGCTTATTTAACTTAGCATAATACCATTTAGATCCATCCATCCATGCTGTCACAAAAGGTAATATTTCATTCTTTGTTATAGCTGAATTGTATTCCATTGTGTAAATGTACCAATGCTATTATATCCACTCATCTATTGATGGCCGCATGGGCTGCATATAAAACTTGGCTCTTGAAAATAGCCTGCAAAGAACATACTAGTACATACACACTGAGTGGCCAGATTATTATGATCTCTGAACACATAATAATCTGGCCACTCAGTGTGTGTGTGTGTGTGTGTGTGTGTGTGTGTGTGTGTGTGTGTATACCAGGCCTCTAAAATATATATATATATTAGAGGCCTCTAAAATATATATATATTAGAGGCCCGGTGCATGAATTCGTGCATGGGTAGGATTCGTGCATGGGTGGCATGGGTGGGGGGTGGGGTCCGGCCAGCCTGGCCATAGGGAAGGGACATGGGCAGTTGGCCGGCCTGCCTGCTGGTCGCACTCCTGGTCCAGGGGACAATTTGCATATTAGCCTTTTATTATATAGGATTTACACTGAGTGGCCAGATTATTATGTGTTCAGAGATCATAATAATCTGGCCACTCAGTGTACTTTTGAATTACTGTTTCAGTTTCATCGGATATATCACCAGAAGTGGAATAGCTGGGTCTTAAGGCAATTCCATTTTTAACTGTTTGAGGAAAATCCATACTCTTTTCCACAGTAGATGCACCAATGTCCTTTCTTACTAACAGTGCACAATGGTTCCCTTTTTTCCACATACCAACTCTTGTCACTTGTGGATTTATTAATGATATAGTCATTCTGACAGGTGTGAGGTGATGTCTCATTGTGGTTTTAATTTGTATTTCTCTGATGATTGAGCATTTTTCATTTGTCTATTGGCCATTTTCATATGTTCTCTTTGTAAAAATGTCTAGTCAGGTCCTCGGTCCATTTTTTATTGGACTGTTTGTTTTCCTTTTTTGAGTTGTATGAGTACTTTATATATTTTGGATATTAACATGTTATATGGTACCCATATAATGTGGATGTTGTTACTCTTGAAGTTGTTCCTGAAGTCCCTTAGACTTTCCTCATTTAAAAAAAATATCTTTTCTTTTTAATGCTATGCTTGGGTGCTTATTGTTATCTTGTCCTCCAAATTGCTGATTTGATCTTCAGCTTTTTTTAACTTGCTATTGATTACTTCTAGTTTATTCTTCATTTCATATATTGTATACTTCATTTCTGTTGGTTATTTTTATGGTTTCTATATCCTTTGTAATGCTTACTATCTCTTTATTTAAGTTTTCCTTGATATTATCTGTTCTTTCCATAAGTTCTTTTAGCATTGTTTAAACTCTGCATCTGGTATTTTGGTTATTTCCATTTAGATAATTTTTTTCTTGAGAAACCAAGATGGCGGCATAGATAAATACCTGAACTTACTGCCTCACACAACAAATTCAAAACTACAACTAAAAGACAAAACGGACATCATCCCATCATCCAGAACCACAAGAAGGCTGGCTAAGTGGAAATTCTCCAACTAGAAGGTAAGAGAAAAGCACACTGAGACTCAGAGGAACTGCGGAAGTAAAGTGCAGAGGTACAGAGGTGCGTGCTTGCAGAGAGGGCTGGCAACTGAGTACGCGGCTGGCTTTTTCAATATGGAGGGAGACACAAGCTCCCGACTGCTCTGAACTGCAGTTCTGGGCGAGACTCTGGGGACCCAGACTCATACGGGGAGAAACTGGACAGTCTGGCAGCAGGCGGAACTCAAGGGTGGCTTTCTCACAGAGGTTCTTGCAGCGATTACCAAGGGACACTAAAAACTGGGGCCTCTTAGGGCAGGGCTGATGGGAAGCCATTGTTGTTTGCTCCACCCTGAGACTCCACCCATTCCAAGCTGTGCGCAGAGGCTTTTGCATATGAATGGCCTGGTACTTTGAAATCTAAACTTACCTAACAAACTGCAGCTGAGTCAGAGAGACCCAGAACATCCAAAAGAAGGCCCAAGACCCCACAGTAGTTTCCATTGCTTCACAGCTGGGCTTCATTTGGGCACCTCCAAAACCCAAACAAAGAAGAGGAATCTGCAGATCTCTCTGTAGCTCCTGCTGGGTGGCCTCAGGCAGAGGCTAAATTAGCACCTCCTTGGAGATCCAAGAGCCAGTGTACCCAGGGCTCAGAGTAGAACCATCCAGATTACAACTCCTCAGATCCATAAGGGACACAGTCAGGGGGGCAGACTCAGAGAGCACCAAAGCCCCACTGAAGCAAATCTTCCTCATAAGGATGTCTCCAGCACAGAAGTTCTCCCATCATAGGCACAGCTGATCCTCACTGCCAATTGGCCTGGTGGTCAATTCCTCCCAGTGATACCAACAACAATCAAGGCTTAACTAAAATAAGACTGTGCACACAGCCCACAAAGGGGTGCACCAAGAGTGTGCACCTCAGGTAACTGGGGAGACTGAGCCACTGGGCCCTAGAGGACACCTAGCACACAAAGCCACTCTATCAACTCATGGAAGCAGCCAAAATGCAGAGACAAAGAAACAGGTCACAAATGAAAGAAATGGAGGAAAGCAAATGACTGGATATAGAGTACAAAACCACAGTTATAAGGTTTTTCAAGAATTTACTAGAAAATCCCAATAAATTTAGTGAGACCCTTGAGGATATGAAAAAGGACCAACTAGAAATTAAGCATACACTGGCTGAAATAAAAATAATATACAGAGATCCAACAGCAGACTAGAGGATTGTAAGAATCAATTCAAAGATTTGAAATACAAAGCAGCAAAAAAAACACCCAACTGGAAATGCAAAAAGAAAAAATAATCCAAAAATATGAAGATAGTGTAAGGAGCCTCTGGGACAACTTCAAGTGTACCAACATCCGAATTATGGGGGTGCCAGAAGAAGAGAGAGAGCAAGATACTGAAAACCTATTTGAAGAAATAATGACAGAAAACTTCCCCCACCTGGTGAAAGAAATAGACTTACAAGTCCAGGAAGCACAGAGAACCCCCAAAAAAAGGAATCCAAAGAGGACCACACCAAGACACATCATAATTAAAATGCCGAGAGCAAAAGACAAAGAGAGAATATTAAAAGCAGCAAGAGAAAAACAGTTAGTTATCTACAAGGGAGCACCCATACTATTGTCAGCTGATTTCTCAACAGTAACTATGCAGGCCAGAAGGGAGTGGCAAAAAATATTCAAAGTGATGAATAGCAAGAACCTACAACCAAGATTACTCTACCCAGCAAAGCTATCATTCAGAATTGAAGGCCAGATAAAGACCTTCATAGATAAGAAAAAGCTAAAGCCAGTATTATATGAAATGCTAAAAGGTATTCTTTAAGAAGAGAAAGAAGAAGAAAAGGGTAAAGATAAAAATTATGAACAACAAATACATATCTATCAACAAGTGAATCTAAAAATCAAGTGAATAAAAATCTGATGAACAGAATAAACTGGTGAATATAATAGAATCAGGGGCATAGAAAGGGAGTGGACTGACAATTCTCGGGGGGAAAGGGGTGTTGGGGGTGTGGGAAGAGAATGGACAAAAATTGTACACCTATGGATGAGGACAGTGAGGGGAGGGGTAAGGGCAAGAGGGGGTAGGAACTGGGTTGGAGGGGAGCTATGGGGGAAAAAAGAGGAACAATTGTAATAATCTGAACAATAAAGTTTTATTGAAAACATTAAAAAATAAAAATGTTTTTCCTTGGGATATCTCTTGTTCTTTCATGTGGAGCATATTTCTTTGTCGCCACATGTTGTCTGCCTTTTTGTGTTTGTCTCTATATTAATTGTATCTGCTATGACTCCTAAGCTTATTATGAGGGCTTAGTGATTCAGGACTAGGACCTCAGTACGTGACCCTCCACAACTCTCTCCAAAGTCACACCACACATATCTTCACTTTTGGATTCTCATATACCCTGCATCACCTTCCCTCTATCTGAACCCTGGGTGATTGCTCAAGAGTCAGCTCCTGTGTGTTGGTCCTTTAAGTAGAGCACTTGGTATTTGAGCAGACTCCTTCCTCTTTCCAGCAGACAGAGACCCCACAGATTTTTACTGTTAGATGCTATGCAGGTTCTTCTTCCCAGCCCTATTGCTCTGGTTTGGGGGTCCTGGCATGGAGTTGAGACCTTAAGCTCCTTATAGGATACTTTTGCAGCCAAAATATCCCACTGGCTACTGTCACTGAACTGCAATGCATGGGCCAGCCCTCTCCCTGTTTCTGCCTTTATCAGTTTCTATGTAGCTTCTTCTATAATCCATTGATGTAATACTCATGTTCTGCTAGCCTTCAGTTGGTCGTCATTCAGGTTGATTGTCCTATAATTTAGCTGTAAAACTGGTTTGGTGAAAGAAGGAGATATGTGTAGCTTCCACCTACTCAGCAGCAATCTTGGATCTCCTGAATATTAATTCTGTATCCTTCTATTTTACTGAATTCATTTGTCAGTAGTAGTCATTTTTTGGTAAAGTCTTTTGGGTATTCTAAAAACAGTATCACGTCATTTGAAAATAGGGACAGTTTTAATATGTCCTTTTCAATGTGGATGCCTTTTTTTTTTCTTGTCTGATTGGTGTGGCTGGAACTTCCAGTACTATGTTGGATAACAGTGGTAAAAGCAGACATCACTGTCTTGTTCCTGATGCTTTTAATTTTTGCTATTTGAGTGTGATGTTGGCTGTGAGTTTGTCATATGTGGATTTTATTATGTTAAGGTATGGTCCCTTTATTCTCAGTTTCCTGAAAATGTTTATCATAAATGGGCACTGGATTTTATCAAATGCTTTCTCTGCACCTATTCATAAGATCATGCGATTTTTATCCTTTATTTTGTTTATGTAATGTATCAAATTTTTTTATTTGAAAATATTTTATCAACCTTACATCCCCAGAATAAATCTCATTTAATCATGGTGTATGATCTTTTTAATGTGTTGCTGGATTCAGTTTGCTATTATTTTGTTGAGGATTTTAGCATATATGTTCACCAGGGATATTGGCCTATAATTTTCTTTCTTTATAGTGTCTTTATCCAGTTTTGTAATTAGGATAATGCTGGCATTGTGAAATGATCTTGGGAGTCTTTCCGCCTTTTGAATTTTTTGGAATAGTTTGAGAATTATAGTTATTAATTCTTCTTTGAATGTTTGGTAAAATTATCCTGTGAAGCCATCCTGTCCAGAACTCTTGTTCCTTGTCTTTTTATTTTACTTTATTATTATTATTACTATAATTTCATTAGTTGTAATTGGTCTTTTCAGATTTTCTGATTCTTCTTGATTCAGTTTTGGATGATTGTATGTTTCTAGGAAATTTATCTATTTCACCCAAGTTGTCCAACATGTTGGCAAAAAGATCTTAATAATATTTATTACAATTCTTTTTATTTCTGTGTTGCAAGTTTTTACTTCTCTTTCATTTCTGATTTTATTTATCTGGGACTTATCTTTTATCTTTATGTGTCTGCTTGTCAATATCATCTATCTTTTCAAAGAACCAGCTCTTTGTAATGTTATTTAACCTCTATGTAATTTATTTCCACACTAATCTTTATTATTTCCTTTCATCTATTTAATCGGGGCTTTGCTTGTTCTAATTTTTCTAGTTTCTTTTTAGGTTAGATTATTTATTTGAGATTTTTCTTGCTTTTTGTGTAGTCCTATAGGGCTATAAATTTACTTCTTGGGACTTCCTTTGCTGTTTCCCATAGATTTTGACTGTTGCATGTTAATTTTCATAGGTCGCAAGGTAACTTCATTTCTTCCTTGATCTAATTTTTGACCCATTCATTCTTTAGTAACATGTTATTTAGTCTCTGTGTGTTTGTGTATTTTTTCATTTGTTTTTCTTTTAATTGATTTCTAGTTTCATACCATTTTGTCAGAGCATATGCTTGATATGATATCACTCTTCTTGAGTTTATTATGACTTGTTTTGTGTCCTAACGTGTGGTTTATCTTTGATAATATTCCATGTGTGCATGAGAGGAATGTATATTCTGCATTTTTCATGAAATGCTCTGTCAATTTCAATTAAATCCATCCCTTCTAATGTTTCTTTTAAGACTATTGTTTCATTGCTAATGTTTTTACTAGAAGATCTATCCATTTATGACAATGGGGTGTTAAAGTTCCCTATTATGATAGTTTCACTGTTGATATCTCCTTTTATATCCAATGTATTCCATATATAATATATATATTTGAGGTGACATTGGTCAACATGAACATATAGGTTACAGGTGGCTTTCTATGTTACAAGACTTATATTGAACCATGTGCCCACCACCCAAAGTCAAATCTTCCCTTGTCACCATATATTAGCACATCCTTCTCCCCCAACTTCCTTCCTTTTGGCAACCACCACACTGCTGTTTGTGTTCACAAGTTTCAGTTTTATATCCCACATATGAGTGAAATAATATGATTCTTAACTTTGTCTGATTGATTTATTTCACTTAGTATAATATTCTTAAGGTCCATCCATGTTGTTGCAAATGGCAATATTTCATCCTTTCTTATAGCTGAGTAGTGTTCTATTGTGTATATGTATCACATCTTCTTAAATATATTTTTATTGATTTTGGAGAGGAAGAGAGAAGGGGGGGAAGAGAGAGAGAAGAGAGAGAGAGAGAGAGAGAGAGAGAGAGAGAGAGAGATCAATGATGAAAGAGAATTGTTCATTAGCTGCTTCCTGTATGCCCCACATTGGGGATCAAGCCCACAACCCAGGCATGTGCCTTGATGGGGTATTAAACTGGTTCATAGGTCAATGCTCAGCCACTGAGCCATGTTGGCTGAGCCCACATTTTCTTTATCCAGTCCTCTATTGCAGGACACTTTGGTTGTTTCCATGTCTTGGCCACCGAACATAGGAGTGCATATATCTTTGTGAATACATGATTTTAAGGTTTTGGGTATATACCCAGGAGATGGATTGCTTGGTTGTGTGGTAGCTCTATTCTCATTTATATATTTTTTTGAGGAATTGTCAGGCTGATTTCCATAGTGGATGTACCAGTCTACATTCCCATTTCTCTAACACTTGTTACTGTTTGTCATATTGATAATGCTACTCTAACAGGTGTAAGGTGGTATATCATTGTAGTTTTGATTTGCATTTCCCTAATTGCTAGTGGGGTCAAACATCTTTTCCTATATCTGTTGGCTATTTGTATTTTTTCTTGGGTGAGATGCATTTATAGGTCCTATGCTCACTTTTGATTGGGTTGTCTGTCTGTTTGTTTGTTTGTTTGGTGTTGAGTTTTATGAGTTCTTTATATATTTTAGAATATAAACTTTTGTCAGAGCTACTCTTTGCAAATATCATCTCCCATCTGGTTGGCTGCCTGTTTGTTTTGTTGTCAGTTTATTTTACTGTGTGGAAGATTTTAGTTTGTTATAGTCCCATTCGTTTATTTTTGCCATTCCTTCCCTTGCCTTTGGGGTCAAGTTTATAAAATGTTCTCTATGATCAAGGTCCATAAGTTTGGTACATACATTGTCTTCTATGTAACTTATTGTTTTGGGTCTTATATTTAGTTCTTTGATCCATTTTGAATTAATTTTTCTACATGATGACAAACTGTGATCCATGTTAAATTGTTTGCATGTGAGTTTCCATTTTTCCCAGCACCATTTATTGACAATACTATCTTTATAACATTGTGTGTTGCTGGCTCCTTTTTCAAAAATTATCTGTCCATATACATGTGGTTTTGTAGCTGAGTTCTCTATTCTATTTCATTGATCTGTGTGTCTGTTTCAATGCTAATACCATGCTATTTTGATTATCATAATTCCATAGTATAATTTGAAGTCAAGTAGCATGATTCCTCCAGTTTCATTCTTTTTTTTAAATCAGGATTGCTTTGTCTACTCTGGGTCTTTTGTGGTTCCATACAAATCTGCTGATTTCTCATTCTCTTTCTTCAAAAAATAAAATAGGGATTTTGATGGGGATTGCATGAAATCTGTATATTGCTTTGGGTAATATGGGCATTTTAACTTTGTTGATTCTCCCAATCCATGAAATAGAAAAATATTTTTCCATTTTGTTGTGTCTTTTTCAACCTCTTTTAATAATATATTTAATATTCAGTATATAGGTTTTTCATTTTCTTTGTTAAGTTTATTCTTAGCTATTTTTTTCTTTTGGTTGCAAATGTAAAAGTGTTTGTGTATATGTGTGTGTTTTTTTATTTATTTTTCTGAAGTTTTGTTAGTATACAGGAAGGCAATTCATTTTTGCACATTTATTTTGTATCTTGCAACTTGCCTGTATTTGTCAATTGTTTCTAACAGTTTTTTTTTGGGGGGGGGGCGGTGAAGTCTTTAGGACTTACTATATACAGAGTCATGTCATCTGCAAAATGTTACAGTTTTATGTCTTCCTTCCCTATCTTGATCACTCTTTTTTTGTGTGTGTTTTTCTCGTGCCTTATTGCTCTGGCTAAGTCTTCCAGCACTTTGTTGAATAAGAGTGGTGAGAGTGGACATCCTTGTCTTATTGCTGATCTTAAAGGAAAAACTTTAAGTTTTTCACCATTGAGTATATCAGCTAAGGATTTATAATATATGGTCTTTAATACATTGAGTTATTTTACTTCTATTCCAAATTTATTGAATTTTTTAATCATAAATGAATTTGTATGTCATCAAATGATTTTTCTGCATCTATTGATAAGATCATTTTTTTAATCTTTTCTTTTGTTAATGTGGTATATTACATTGGTTGATTTGCTTATTCTGAACTATTCTTGTGCCACTGAAATGGACCCAAATTGATCATGATATATCATTTTATTGATGTACTGTTTTATTCAATTTGCTATTATCTTATTTAGGATTTTTGCATATGTATTTATCAGAGATATTGGTCAGTAGTATTTTGTTTTGTGTGGTATCTTTGTCAGGTTTTGGTATCAGGGTTATATTGGTCTCATAGAATGTGTTAGGATGTATTGCCTCTTCTTCAATTTTTTGGAACAGTCTGGGAAAGATAGGTGTTAAATCTCATTTGTATGTGAATAGGTTTTAATTCTTCCCTAAAAGTTTGGTAGAATTCACCGGTGAAGTCATCTGGTCCTGGAGTTTTATTTTTTGGAAGGTTTTCGATGGTTGTTTCAATTCCTCACTATGGACTGGTCTATTTAGATTGTCCAATCCTTCATGATGTAGTATAGGAAGATTATATGTTTCTGGGAACTTATCCATTTATTCTAGGTTATTTAACGTGGTTGCATATAATCTTTTATAGTATTCTAGTATGATCCTTTGTATATCTATGAGGTCTGTGGTGAGTTCTCTCTCATTACCGATTTTTTTTATATGGGTCTTTTCCCTTCTTTCCTTAGTGAGTCTAGCCAGGGGGTTGTCAGTGTTATTAATCTTTTCAAAGAACCAGCTTTTTTTTTAATTAATATTTTTGTATACTATTTTTGCTCTCTGTTTCATTCAATTCCACTTTAATTTTTATAATTTCCTTTCATCTGCTGGCTTTAGGCTGCTTTTGTTCTTCTTTTTATAGTTCTTTAAGATGTGAGGTTGGGTTGTTTACTTAGAATTTCTTTTGTTTCTTGAAATAGGCCTGTAATGATATAAGCTTTCCTCTTACTACTGCTTTTGCTGCATCCCAGAAGTTTTAGTATGTTGTATTGTCATTCTCATTTTTCTCTATATATCTTTTGATTTCATATTTTTTTCTTCTTTGACCCAGTCATTTTTTAGTAGTAGGTTATTTAATCTCCACGTGTTCATATGTTTTTTACTTCCTTTTTGCAGATGATTTATAATTTCAAGGCACTGTGGTCAGAGAGTATGTTTGGGTAACTTCAATCTTCTTGAATTTGTTGATGCTAGTTTTGTGACCCAACATATGGTCTATCCTTGAGAATGTTCCATGTGCATTGGAGAAGAATATATAATCTTATGTTGTGGGATGAATGGCTCTGCAAATGTCAAGTATATGGATTTGTTCTAGTGTTTCATTTAAGGCCACAATTTCTTTATTGCTTTTCTATTTGGTTGATCTGTCTAGAGCTATCAATGGCATATTAACATTCTCACCTATGATTGTGTTTTAATCTGTTTCCTCCTTCAGTTCAGTGGGTAGCAGTTTTATATATTTCTGTGCTTCCTGATTGCGTGCATATATATTAAGAATTGTTGTGTTTCCTTGATGTAGTGTCCCTTTTATAATTATAAAGTGTCCAACTTTGTCTCTTATTATCTTTGTTATCATGAAATACATTTTGTCACATGTAAGTATGGCCACACCTGCTTTTTTCTGTGGATGTTATTTGCTTGGAGAATCATTTATTTGCCTTTTTTTTTTTTATCTACCCAAGTCTTTGCAGCTTAGAAGTGTCTCCTATAGGCAACATATGGTTGGGTTTTGTTTTTGGATCCACCCTGCTACTCTGTGCCTCTTTATTGGTGACCATTTACATTTAGGGTAATTATTGATCTACCAGGATTTTCTATAACCATTTTGTCTTTTGTTTTCTCCTAGTTCTGTGCCTCCACTGGTTCTTTTCCTTTGTGTTTCTGTATGCTGTTGTTTTTTTTTTAGACGGTATTCCATACTTATTTCCTCTATTTTTAAGCTATGTGTCCTGGTTTTGAGATTTTTGTGTGTGGTTACCATTAGGTTTATAAAAAATAAAATTACATATATACTGTAGTTGTTTTTCTTTATTGTGCTTAATCTTCATCCTTCTTTGCTATTCAGACTTTTACGTCCTCCTGCTTTTATGTTTTTGTTGTCATAAATTATCCTTATTTATGCTGTAAAATTTTTAGTAATCTTACTCATAGTTTTGTGAACTTATGTTCTTTGTTTCAATTTCAATAACTCCCTTGTATATTTCCTATAATGGAGGTTTTCTGGTGATAAAATCCCTCTGTTTCTGTAGATCTGAGGACATCCTTATTTCTCCTTCATATTTAAAGGACACTTTTGCTGGATATATTATGCATGACTGGTAATTTCTCCTTCAGACATTTGAATATTTGGTGCCACTGTTTTCTGACTTGCAGAGTTTCTGCTGAGAAGATGGATGAAATTCTGATGGGATTTCCTTTGTAGGTCACTTCCTTCTTTTCCCTGGCTGTTTTGAAAACTTTTTATTTGTCATTAATTTTTGACAGCTTTAAAA
This sequence comes from Eptesicus fuscus, assembly GCF_027574615.1. Taxonomy (NCBI): domain Eukaryota; kingdom Metazoa; phylum Chordata; class Mammalia; order Chiroptera; family Vespertilionidae; genus Eptesicus; species Eptesicus fuscus. The sequence continues at coordinate 32,117,831 of NC_072473.1, forward strand.
CTAACTTTCTTGGAGAGGACCTCTTTGGATTGAGGTAACTAGGTGTTCTGTTTGCTTCTTGTATTCAAGGATCTAGTTCTTTCAATAGATTTGGGAATTTTTCATTCACTATTTGTTTGAAAAGACTTTCTGTTGCATGCTCCCTCTTCTTCTCCTCTTGAATGCCTATAATTATAATATTCATTTTTCAGATAGAACCAGATAGTTCTTGTAGAATTCTTTCATTTTTCTTTATGCTTATGTCTCTCTCTTCTTCTTTCTGCACCATATCTAGATTCCTATATTCAATATCAATAATTCTTTCCTCCATCTGGTTGGCTCTGTTTTCTATGCTCAGTAGTTCACTCTTAATCTCCTTAATTACGTTTCATTTCCAGGATTTCTGATTGTTTATTTTTTAAAGTTTCAATCTCTTTGTTAAAGTACTTGTTTTGTTCATTGATTTATTTTCTGAGTGCATGAAATTGCCTGTCTGTATTTTCTCGCATCTCATTGAGCATTTTCATAACTGCAATCTTGAAATCTCTGTCATTTATAATACATATTTCCATGTGTTCCAGTTTGTTTTCTGGGGATTTTTCATTTTTGTTCTGATCATCCTCATTACTGTGGTTATTCATGGTATTTTCTATTCTCTTTTGCCTAGACATTTATATCTGTCTGTATTAACAAAGACATCTCTCTACTATTTTCCAGTGTATGGCACTGAATCTAAAGATTTTTTTTTTATCTCTGTAATCTCTCAGTATTGACCTCTATAGCTTCCTTAAGATAGTACATCAGGGGGTTATTTTTCCCTCACAGTAATGGCTACCCCTCACCTCCATGGGGTCTTGATAAGAATCACCCCAAGGAGATGCACTCTAAAGGTTCCAGCTCTGCAAAGCTCTCCAACTCCCCTACAGGACTAAGATCAGTATAGTGGCGCCACTTGGAATAAAATATACAGGCCAATAGAATCACCAAGTGTAGATAGGGGTGAGCACCAAGAGATTCACCAAGTGGAGATAGGGGTAAGCATCGACTGTGTACGTTAGGTGAAGAAGAATACCCCTTGTTCCAAAACTACACAACTAAATGACTGTTTGAGTCTCCACCAGAAGTTTCTTCAGAAAGAGAGTGAACCAAAGGTCTCTTTTGGGTGCAGTCAGTAGATCTTTATGTACCTCAGCAAGGCAGTGTATCCAGTAGATGGAAGCCAGGGGTAGTGCATTTCCCAAGCTGGTAATTGTAACAACAGGAGTGCTCAACTCTGTGCACAGTGTAGGGTAGGGCCTCAGGACATAGACCTGGGTGTGTGACCCTCCAGATCTTTCCATGAGGCCAAATGATCTAGGTCCTCTGCTTATGACTCCTGTATGCCCTGGGGCGCCTTCCCATGGAAGAACCATATTAAATTCCATAGTGTGGACATCAATTATTGTTAAATTAAGTCTCTAATATTTCTTTGTTTATATATTGCATCATAAATATGATCTAGAGTTCCCTAGATCTGGCCTTACAATAGCTACACAGAAGACAAATTATTTGTTATACCTTCAGATAATTTTCAGATATCTATTGAATGGAAGCATCTACATACTTTGCCATTTGCCTAAAACCAGCCACTAATTTAAAACATAAAAGTCAAAACATGGGCAAATATTTTGCTTTCAGGACACAGAAGAATAGACAGCAACATAAATAAAAGACATTAAACTTTGAATCTCCTACTATGATGTAAATGTCATTATATAGGACAATTTTCTCCAAAGAACATAAAGTCAAAATATGGTGCTTATATATGGAAGACTCTTATCTACTGCAAAAAAATAAGGTTCTTGGGAATAAATTTAACCAAGGAGGTAAAAGATCTGACCTGAGAAAATTAAAGACACTGAAAAAAGACTGAAGAAGATACAAAAAAGTGGAAGCATATATTGTGTTCATTAACATCCTTAACATCATTAAAATGTCCAAACTACCCATACAATAGAAATATTCAATTACATATGCAATTCTTATTAAAATATCAATGGCATATCTAACAGATAAAGAACCAATATTTCAAAAATTTATATGGAATCACGCACACAATGTTAGGGGAATGATCAGCAGGTGATCATACAGCATTGTACATGGTAATTGGTTCTGCTGTCACCTGACCTGACTTTCTGCAGCAGTTTTAAGGTGTGCCAGCAATTGTTCTGATGTGCTATATGTACATTTGTTTACTACAGGTGAACTGGTGAATGCATGCATTTACCACACCAATTCAGAATAAAATTAAAAATTTAACATACGCATTTGGAAAGTCTACTTTATTATATAACAGACTTTCAGTTTTAACAGCACCCTCTTGCTCAAATTAGTCCATTATATTGAGGTTTCACACCACACACATATATATAAATATATAGATAGATATATAGATATATAGTAGATATAGATATAGATATAGATGTAGACATAGACATAGACATAGACATAGATATAGACATAGATATAGATATAGATATAGATATAGATATAGATAGATATAGTCATGTGCCATGTAACATTTCAATAAAAAATAGACCTCATATAAGATGATGATCCTAATAGACCTCATATACAGGTAATATATAACTAAGTCTCAGCTAATATCATACTGAATGTTGAAAACCTGAAATATTTTCCTCTACAAACAAGACATGAGTGCACACTCTCACCATTTTTATTCAACATAGTATTGTAAGTCCTATTCAGAGCAATCAGGTAAGATAAATAAATAAAAGGCATCTAAATTGGGAATGATGAAGTAAAATTGTCACTATTTGCAGATGACATGATTCTATATATAGAAACCCTGAAGACTGCACCAAAAGAGTATTAGAAACAATAAACAAATGTAGTAAAGTTGCAGGATAAAAAGTTCTCAAAACTGCCTAGCACTGGCACAAGAATGGACATATAGACCAATAGATCAGAACAGAGAACCCAGAAATTGATCCAAGCCATTATGATCAATTAATATTTGAAAAAGGAGGCAAAAGCAAACTATTGAGTCAAGATAGTCTCTTCAATAAATGGTGTTGGGAAAATTGGACAGATACATGCAAAAAATGAAACTAGACCACCGACTGACTAGTACACCATATACAAAAATAAAATCAAAATGGATAAAGGACTTAAACTTAAGATAGGGAAACATAAAAATTTTAGAAGAATCCATAGGCAGCAAAGTATCAGGCATATGTCATAGCAATATCTTTACTGATAGAGTTCCAAGGATAATGGAAACTAAGGAGAAAATAAACAAATGGGACTACATCAAAATAAAAAAGCTTCTGCATAGCAAAAGAAACCATTAATAAAACAACAAGAGAGCCCACTGCATGGGAGAACATATTTGTGAATGTTATATTCGATAAGGGCCTAATCTCCAAAATTTACAGGGAACTCATACAACTTAACAAAAGGAAGATAAATGATCCAATCAAAAATTGGGAAAGGGACATAAACAGATCCCTTTCAAAAGAGGACACACAGAAGTCCATGAGAGATATGAAAACATGCTCAAAGTCACTAAGCATCTGAGAGATGCAAATCAAAATGATAATGAGATACCATCTCACACCTGTCAGAATGACTATCATCAACAAATGACAAGTGATGGTGAGGATGTGGAGAAAAAAGGACCCTTGTGCACTGCTGGTGGGAAGGCAGACTGGTGCAGCCACTGTGGAAACCAGTATGGAGTTTCCTCAAAAAATAAAAATAAATATGGAACTCACATTTGACCCAGTATTTTTAGGAATATATCCCAAGAAACCAGAAACACCAATCAGAAAGGATATATGCACCCTTATGTTCATAGAAGCACAATTTACAATAGCTAAGATTTGGAAACAACTTCAGTGCCCATCAGCAAATGAGTGGATTAGAAAACTATGGTACATCTACACAATGGAATACTACACTGCTGTAAAAAAAAAGGAATTCTTACCATTTCAACAGCATGACTGGACTTGGAAGGCATTATGCAAAGTGAAATAAGCCAGTTGGAGTAAGATAAATATCACAGGATCTTACTCATTTGTGGAATATAATGAACAACATAAACTGATGAAGTAAAATAGATCAAGAGACATACAAACATAGAAGCATAGAACAGACCAACCAACCTCAGAGGGAAGGAAAGCGGGGGGGGGTGTGTGTGAGAGATCAATCAAAGGACTTGTATGCATGCATATAAGCATAACCCATGGACACAGACAGTAGGGGGGTAAGGGTATGTGCTAGGGAGTTGGGAATGACCATGGAGAGGCAATGGGGGAACAAGGAAACATACGTAATAATTTAAACAATAAATCCTATCGAATAAAGATGGAATAAGCAAATTGACCATCACTTTGTGACAAAGATGGTGGCTCCCATAGCCACAATATGGCAGTGCCCAGTCCCCTCAGCACCACCGGAGTCCCCCAGTCCTTTAAGCCCTCACTGTGGGAGTGAGGGGCAAGCAGCACCCTAGTCCCTCGCAGCTAGCAGAGAGCAGGGCGCTGCTTGCCCCTTGCTGTGGCGGCAAGGGGCAAGCAGTCCCCTGCAGTGAGCAGACAGCAGGATGTTGCTTGCCCCTCTTCGTGGCAGCAAGGGTCAAGCAGTCTCCTGTGGTGAGCACATAGCCTGGTCCAGCTTGCCCCTCACCACGGCACAAAGGGGCAAGCAGGCCCCTGCAGCGAGCAGACAGCTGGGCCTTGCATGCCCCTCACCATGGTGCTGAGGGGCAAGTAGGCCCCCGCAGCGAGCAGACAGCTGGGCCCTGTTTGTCCTGGCCACAGTGGTGAGGGGCAAGCAGGCCCCCGCAAAGAGCAAGCACCAGGGCCTGCAGTGGCGTCTAGCAGGCAGGTCCGCAGAGAGCAGAGAACCATGGGGAGCAGGCCTAAGCCATCAGTAGGACATCCCCTGAGGGTTCCCAGATTGGTGAGGGTGCAGGTCAGGTTGAGGGATCCCCCCGTGCACTAATTTCTTGCACCAGGCCTCTAGTCTACATTAATAAAAGAGAAAGATGCAAATTGACCATACCTTCACGACATCCACCAGCCAATCAGAAGCATGCAAATTAACCCAACAAAGATGGCAGGTTAATTTGCATACACAGGCGCCGAGCAGCCAGGGGCGGGGCTGGACGCCTGCATCATCATCATGGTGATGACACAGGCGTTCCACACCGACCCAGGCACTCTGGGCCTCTAGGGATCGTGAGAAGGTGGAAAGGCGGCTCCGAGCCAGAGCAAAGGTAGTGCCAGCAGCTAGGGGAAGGAAGGCCCATTCTTGCATGAATCTTTGTGCATTGGGCCTCTAGTAATTAAATAAAAGAAAAAAAGAAAAAGAAATCCACTGTGTTCCTATATACTACCAATGAAATATCAGAAAGAAAAATGAAGAAAACAATCCCATTTATAACTGCAACAAAATAGAAACAGACATCTAGATTGGTGATATTGTTCTTCCTTTTTTATCCTAATATATAGTATAATGTCAGTATAGCTATGGATTATTGTATTGTCACATTTCAAAATGCTTCAAATGTACAATAATGTTGATATATTTTCAGATTGTCAATTTTATAACAAATACACATTTCGTTTTTGTTTACATGTCTTGACTAGTGTGACTAATGCCATGAGACAATGAGTGTGTGGGTGCAGATATCGCTTTGAAACAGTTATTAATTTTCTTTGTATATATATCCTGAAGTAGAAATACTGGATATATTTTAGTTTTATTTTTAATGTTTTGAGGAACATCCATACTGTTTTTCATTTACATTCCCACCAATACTGCACAAGGTACACTTTTCTCCACATCCTTGCCAAGAATGATCTCTTTCATATTTAATAATAGCCATTCTAACATGTGTTAATTTATATATATATAAATTATATATATATATATATATATATATATATCCTCCTTATATATATAAATTATGTATATATATATATATACACACATATATACATATATACATATATATATATATATATATATATATATATATATATATCCTCCTATATAATAAAGAGGTAACATGCAAACTGACCCTCACGTCCTCACAAGATGGCTGCTTACCAGGCTGGCAGGGGAGTTAGTGAGGGATGCCCAAACAACTGAACAAGCAGGCTGCATGGAGTGACCAGGCTGGCAGGTGGTTTAGTGAGGGACAACCAAACAATGGAACAATCAGGCTGTGTGGGGTGACCAGGCTGGTGTGGGGGGAAGTTGGGGGTGACCAGGCCAGGAGGGGGACAGTTGGAGGCAACCAGACCAACAGGGGGAGCAGTGAAAGGCAACCAGGCTGGTGAGGGTGGCAGTTGGGGGAGACCAGGCCGGCAGGGAGTGGGCATTTGGGGGTGACAAGGCCAGCAGAGCGGGGCAGTTAGGGGTGATCAGGCCGGCACACAGAGGCAGTGAGGGGCGATCAGGCTAGCGGCGGAGGGCAGTTAGGGGCAGCCAGGCAGGCAGGTGAGGGATTAAGAGCCAGCAGTCCAGGATTGTGAGAGGGATGTCCAACTGCTGGTTTAGGCCCGATACACACATACACACACACACACACACACACACACACACACACACACACACACACTCTGAGTGGCCAGATTATTATGATCTCTGAATGCATAATAATCTGGCCACTCAGTGTATATCCTATATAATAAAAGGCTAATATGCAAATTGTCCCCTCAACCAGGAGTTCGATCAGAAGGCAGGCTGTCCAACCGCCCATGTCCCCTACCCCTGGCCAGGCTGGCCGGACCCCACCCATGCATGGAGTCGCCAGATTATTATGCGTTCAGAGATAATAATCTGGCCACTCAGTATATATATATATATATATATATATATATATATATATATCTGGCCTGCACCCTCTCGCAATCTGGGATCATTGACTCCTAACCGCTTGCCTGCCTGCCTGCCTAATTGGCACTAACCACTCTGCCTGCCTGCCTTATTACCTCTAACCACTCACCTGCCTGCCTGATCACATCTAAGCACTTGCTTGCCTGCCTGATCACCCCTAACCACTCTGCCTGCCTGTTTGATCGCACCTAACCACTTGCCTGCCTACCTGCCTGATCACCCCTAACTGCTCGCCTGCCTGCCTGATTACCCCTAACTGCCTCTGCCTTGGCCCCTGCCACAGCGGCTTCATCTGAAAGGACATCTGGAAAGACATCTGGAATGTCGTTCGGCTGTCTGTTCTAATTAGCATATTACACTTTCAATATATATATATTCTATACTGTTCTCCACAGTGTCTGCACCAGTTCACATTCCCACCAACAGTGCACCAGAGTTCCCTTTTCTCCACATACTGGCCAACACATGTTTGTTGATTTATTGATGAGAGCAATTCTGACAGATGTGAGGTGATATTTCATTGTTTTAATTGGCATCTCTCTGATAGTGACACTGAGCATTTTTTCATATGTCTACTGGACATCTATATGTTCTCTTTGGAGAAGTGTCTATTCATGTCATTTGCCCATTTGTTAATTGGGTTGTTTGTTTTCTTGCTGTTGAGTTGTGTAAGTTTTTTATATATTTTGGAAACAAACCCTTTATTAGATGTATATTGGCAAATATGTCCTTTGTGGGGTTTTTTGGTTTCGTTTTTTGAATGACTTTTCTGAATTCCTCATATTTTTTAAATGTTACTTATTTGTTTATTTAGTGTACAGCTCAATAAAACATCATCTGCACATTGTGTTGTGTGCCCATCACCTCAAGCAAAATATCTTTCAGTCCCCAGTTCCTCCCCATTTGCTCACCTGGATGTTAATCCCTTATGTGATACTAGAGGCCTGGTACACAAAATTCATGCACTTGGGGGGTGGAATTCCCTCAGCCCAGCATGCACCCTCTTGGGATCCCTCTTGCAGTCTGGGGCTCTTGCAGTCCAGGATCCCTCACTGCTTACTGCCCGCCTGCAGCAGAGGTGGGAGAAACTCCCGCCAATGCCACTGTGCTCACCAGCTGTGAACCAGACTTCTGGATGAGTGGCGTTCCCTCTGTGCGATCACACTGACTACTATGGGGCAACTCCTACATTGAGCATCTGCTTCTGGTGGTCAGTGCATGTCATATCGACTGGTCATTTCACCAGTCATTCTGCCTTTCGGTCGATTTGCATATTAAGCTTTTATTATATAGGATATGGCTTGGAAAAATTTTCTTCCATTCTGTAGGTTAACTTTTCATTTGCTTGTTTCTTTTGCTGTACAAAAGTTTTTTAGTTTGATGCAGTCCCACTCTTTATTTTTGCTTTGTGTGCCTGTGCTTTTACTGTCATATACAAAAACTCATTGCCAACATCAGTGTCAAGTAGATTTCCTGTTTTCTTCTAGGAGTTTCATGGCTTCAGGTCTTAAATTTGTCTTTAATCCATTTAGAGTTGATTTTTGTGAGTTGTGTAACACAGGGTTGAGTTTCCTTCTTTTGCATGTGAATATCTTGTTTTTCCAAACTATTTATTGAAGAGATTAGAAGTCCAGTGCACAAAATTCATGCACGGGCTGGGTCCCTAGGCCTGGCCAGTGTTCAATGATTGGGGCCCTCCGGCTGCTGTCCAGGGATTCCCTTCCCCATCTGCTGGCTGCTGGCCAGGGCTTTTCTTCATTCCGTGCCACCTCCTAGTGGTCAGAGAGTGATTGGTCTCCTGGAAAAACTCCACTGGGGACAATTTGCATATCAGGCTTTTATATAAATAGATTAGTGGCCCAGAGCATGAAATTCATGCATGGAGGGGGGGTCCCCTAAGCCCAGCCTGCACCCTCTCCAATCGGGGACCACTTGGGGGGCCACTGGCTCCTAACTGCTCATCTGCCTGCCTGCCTGATCACCCCTAACTGCCTCTGCCTGCCTGCCTGATTGCCCCTAACCCCTCTGCCTGCCTGCCTGATTGCCCCTAAATGCCTCTACCTGCCTGCCTGATTGCCCCTAAATGCCTTCCCCTGCCAGCCTGATTTCACCCCCAACTGCCTCTACTGGCCTGATCTCGCCCCAACTGCCCTCCCCTGCCAGCCTTATCTCGCCCCCAAGAGCCCTTCCCTGCTGGCCTGATCTTGCCCCCAACTGGCCTCCCCTGTTGGCCTGATCGCACCCCCAACTGCCCTCCTCTGCTGGCCAATTTGGTTCTGATTTGTCGGTTTCCATGCCAGTCAGCATCAAATGCTCCACCTCCTAGGCAGCCAATGGCACCTCACAGTTGACCCAGATTTGGTTCTGATTGGTCGGTTTCTATGCCAGTCAGCATCTCTTGGCCTATCAACGGGGCCTAATCAGAAAGGCAGGGCTGATGAGCAGTCTGGGTGGAGGCCTGGAGAGAAATGGCCAGACTGGGAGAGAAAGAGAGAGGCAAGTGCTGATCAAAAGCTGCCACAGAGGCAACAGATAAGTCCCTGCTTCTCTCTTTGGGCCTCTCTCTGGTCCTGATCCGCAGCCCCCTCAGCAGTCAGCGCTGGGTTGCCATCCAGCGCTGACTGCAGGACTGACTTCCGGTTGGTGGAGCCTCAGTCATTAATGGAATAGGAGAACACAGCTTCTGTCTCTGCACAAAGACCAATAATTATTATGACCCAGGATTTTTATATTTAGGATAATCTTTTCTCCATTGAATATTTTTAAAAGTATTGGGAAACCATCCACTCACCCCACTTTTACTTTCCCTGTGAGAAGAACTTTTTCTAGTTGGGAAGTTTGCTTTTGAACAATGACACCTTGGAAATTAGACAATACATGCAAAATTAAGCTGTTTTCCTTTCCTTCCTTTCCTAAGTGGTTATTCTCAAGATTTTTTAGTTCTACTGTGTTGCTGAATTTTCTTAATTTGACTCCAAAGCTTCCCAGAACTGTTTTTGTTTATGAATATGTGTAATTATTGGTCTTTGTGCAGAGACAGAAGCTGTGTTCTCCTATTCCATCATCCTGGTGACACCAGTTCCTTGGGGCAGATTATTGTAAACCACAGTAAAAATGTAGCACAAAGAACAACAGTGAGAAATGGTTTGTGTTGTTTGTGAACAACACAAACTTTTATAATCAATAAAATGATATTCTCCACAGCTCAGCCTTTCAGGACAATGATTAATTTTAATATTGCATTTATTTAGTTAGTTTCCTAATTCTATATTAGTGACTGGGGATGTTATTCTCACAAATGTAGCACAAATGTAAATAAATACGTACCTGAGTAGTCAATTTGATTTAAAATAAAATTCTTCATTCAAATGAACTAACAGATTCAGAATAGCTCACTCCACTATATTTTTATTAAAGTTTACTTTTCAATAATTTATTATCTATGCTACATTTTTCTGTATGTCATATTAAGATTCTACATTGTTCAGAGAAAGTGATAAAAATAATTTTAAAATGTCTATACTAATTGTACATCCAATGATACTCCATGAACTTAATAGAAATAGAAGACAGAAGGCAGTCAATATATCTGATCTATGGACAACACAACCTTCACAAATGTCATGCCTGAATTTAGAATGGCAAACTTGAACTGCCAGGTACTGGATAATATTTTTATGCAATGACACATTTCTATTTCCATAGAAAATAGAAAGTAAGAAAACCACTTTTTCATTTAACCGTAATATAGTATGTCATTGAGAAGTCATACTGAAAAAAGGATTATTTCATTTCATTATAGACATGTAGAAAGTAAAATAAAATTTCTATCCACACAGATAATAAGTTACCTCAAGCAATGATTGACTTCACATATTCCCATAATTTTGTGACAACATGCATATAAAGAAAAGAAAGTAAGGAGATAACTGTACTGAAGAATTTGAGCCACAAACAACTGAACTAAGGTAAGAGAACAAACTTCAAATGTTAAATGTAAAAGTTGAGAATGGTTGTTTTTCAAATCTACAAATGGTGGAGTGTTTTGGAAGTTATTTTGGGATGGAAGCTTTAATATGAGTACAAATTGGTTCCGGTAACTGCTCAGTGGCACAATCATATTATAGTATGAATCCTTTGATTATAGGTAATTTATGATTAAAAATTTCTTAGACTACTTAGTGATAAGTACTCAAATCTTGGGTTTGGTATCATGTGCTAAGGACTGTTCACTGTCTGTAGTCTTTTTCTTGGGGTCTAATAGATGGATAAGTGATTTTAGAAGCTTGGTGAATCCATTTATCTACACTAATTTCTGCTCTCCTTACCGGAAACTCATGGAAAAGACATGACAAAGCTTCAGCTAATAAGCTTATATTTTTCAAATAGCTGCCACTATTCACTATCCACGCTAGAAATATTGGGAAGAGGTGTGTGCTGTATATGTGAAAGAGAAAGAAAAGAAAAAAAAGGGGTGTGTGTAAAAATCATAAATAGTGATGGATTTGGACTTCTTAGGGAAAAGTCCAAGAACACAGGAAAAAAAAGAGCACCCGAAAGAGCTTTTGATATGAAATAAGATATTTTCTTTCAATGATGAAAACAGAACTATTATTACATTAAAATGCAAGTTTTGAAAATTTTACTGTTGTTTCTAAAAAGTCTAAGATATAGTAAAGCTTACTTAAGGAAGTATCAGCTATAATTCATAAAACGTCAGTACATGGTATGGAAAATCTTGCAGTTTTTAATTAGGTAATGAAGATAATCAAATAATTCATGAGTTATTCAACACAGGTTGAATAAGAAATGAATGAACCTAATGTGATCTACTTTTAAAAATGAAGTTACTTTCATAGATTACATCTTCACATTTTACTTTATATGGAAAAAAATAAAAGCCTTTAGTGAAGCTGCTAAGGATTTAAAATAATCTCAAAGTAGAGCAATATAAAATGTAATTCCTACAAACTCAAACAGACCATGGAACAAGAGACAGGTTGCAACCTTATTTATCAAAAGTCTCATGCTTTACTCTGTTCACCAGGATCAGTTGACAACATGTGCTCAGCACCTGCTGGATTTTTAAAGTGCCAGGACAGTCAAAAAAGATTTTTTTAGCTCCTAACATTTTTGAAAAAAAGACAGAAGACTAAAATGGGCTAATTATAATCATCTTAATAATACAAGCTAACATTGTGCTATTTTTGAGTCAGGCAATTTTCACTCTTATTACTTTAATATATGTAATCATTATAATTTTATGCTATGCAAACCATTATTAACTATATTTTACAAATGTGGAAACTGAGGCAAAAAAACAAAAAAAATTAAATACAATAATTTATGTAAGTTACTTAGGACAGTACCTGACACATAAAAAGTCATCAACAAATGTTAAATTTATTACTCTAACAACAATCTTATTTTACCCTGTAAATATTGGTGGAAGGGATTATTTGCCTTCTTGAGTAGGTCCTGAGCATTCCTGGTGGTAGGCTGGATTTAGATATCGTAAACCCACTTCCCCACACCATGGGTACAAGACAACTCAAACAATTCTTGTTGGAGTGAGAGGGCAGCTGCTGTCGGCCAAGTCTCTGTTGGTCACCTGGGTCCTGATCTGAGCTGGGCATGGGAAGCACGAAGCAGCCATTGGGGCAGGAGACCTCCCTCAGAAGGGGCTAGGATTCAGGCTCCTGCAATGTTGGGGGGTGGAGGGTCTGTGCCTCTCATGATAAAATTGTGCACCATATAATGAACCTAAAACAGTATATTATATTGCAAAAAATTAAAATTTAAAAGCCATCAAGACTACATTATAAAATTTTCAAAAGCCTCCTAACATTTAAATAAAAAAAGGAGGGGATAGTAGAGGAATATCATGTAAGGAACAATATCCTGTAAGTAAATTACATCTAGAAAATTAATACTTTAGAAAATTAATTGTAAGGCTAAAAGCAAGACACCCATGAAAAACACACAAGGTGACAAAACAAGCCAGAGGAAAATCATTTGGGCAAAAATTGAAAAAGGATCCCCAGTCAAATTTATAGAAAATATTCCTTTATTAACTTTTGGTCGAGAATATGTTTGTATATTTTCAGAAAACAACTCCGAGACCATATGGATTGCAGCAAGAGAGGAATAGACAGGACTACTCCAGCCATGAAGACAGAAGAGAAGCAGTCCAGAGACGGAAGACGCTGATGTGGCCTTCCCATACTAGCAGTTAGCTGCTGTGCATCACTGCAGATTGCCCAGGACCAAACCAGAGAGAGTCGGACCTGCATTACCACCATTTGTCCACCATCCAGAACTGAAATGTCAGTGCTGACATGTACACATAAGGAACTGTTGGACATTGAAATTGGGTCTCAAAAGAATTTGCTCTGGCAATTATCATACTGTTGGCCCAGAAAGAAACTCACTACAGACTGATTCATTTGCCTGTCACCATAATCATTATTGCTTGTCTCATTTTCGGTTCTTATAAGTGTATTTCTAATAGCACATGATCTCACTCATCTAGGGGAAATAATGAACAACATAGACTGATGAACAAGAACAGACCCAGAAACAAGGAGGCATGGATCAGACTGTCGGGCCTCGGGGGGAGGGTAGGGAAGGGTGGGGGCAAAGGGGGAGATCAACCAAAGGACTTGTGTGCAGGCATATGAGCCTAACCAGCGGTTAAGTACAACAGGGGGGTGGGGGCATGTGTGGGGAGGGGGGTGGGATGGGAATGGGGGGACGAGGACAAATATGTGATACCTTAATCAATAAAGAAATTAAAAAAAAATAAAACAAAACAAAACAAAAAAAACAAAAAACAATTGTTAGGTTAAAGTAATTATTATTTTCCAAGATCACAAAAAGAAATTATTAGAAGTACTAAACCTCACCAAGTCTGATTCTGAAGATCATACACTTAACCGTTACACTATAGTATACAAAAATATATTATATCTAAAGGATCAGTTATTCTCTAAAACTGTAATTTTGTCATTAAGGAGCTACCAAAAGATACCATGTGAGAGGCAGAATGACCTAAAGTGTCCAGGTCTCTGGGGATGGCCTAAGTCCTCTGTAGATTTTCAAATATCAGTATCAATAAGGGGAGAAATTAGATTATTTTTAATAAATCAAAGGTGTTTTCACAAATCCTTAGAAGAGCTAAGCAGAGATAGAGAGGAGTACGGTCTCATATCCAATATGTTTATTTTTCTTATAACTAATCTTGTTTCCTAAAGACCTGAATCTTGGAAATGGTCTGAAAGATTAGAAAGAGAAGGATGTGGAGAGGCTTTTCCTTCTTCCTAGATCCTGCCAAAGAAATTTTTCAAACACTAAAATGCCTGTTCTTTGCCACTGGACTCACAATCTTTCAACAACTATCTTGCTTATAAAAACAACACTGTTGATGAACACTATAATTCTTCAACTCACCTAATTTTCATAACTCCAAACTCTATTCTTCATGAGTTATTAGCACAACCACACATTTTACCTCATCAGTAAGAATGGAAAAGAAGAAATGTATTCAATGAAACAACAAAGGAAAATCAGCAGGCTTTGGTAACTAATTGTGTATGGATAATTAAGTTGTAGAATATTTTTAAATTCAAGGATAGCTTATAGTTTTACACAGCTGAATAACCAAAAATAACAATATAAATAGTGTCTTTGTTAAAAGAAAAACTTTTTTATCTGTTACTGATAACCAATGAAAAGTTTTTATTAGAAGTAGTAAGGATATATTAATTTATTCTTTAAATTATTATTCTAGATTAGATAGATATATGTTGTGTAAATTAGATCCATTAATTCCAAAACTAATACTTTATGATTTTTTTACTGTGAAATATAATGATTTGGCTGTAAATATGCATTATAATCATGATGCATATTCATGAACCAAGACTAAGTGAAAATTACTTCAAACAGTATGATAATTGCCAGAGCAAATGAAGGTGGGGGAGGTAAAGGAAGGTAAAGGGGAATGAATGGTTATGGAAGGAAACTTTACTTGGGGTGGTAAATATACAAAGCAATTCAGAAATTATGTATTGTAGAATTGTATAACTGAAACCTATACAATGTTATTAACCAATGTCACCAATCCATACATAGTAAACAGTATTTTTAGGAACATTTTATTACAAGTGTTCTTAAACACTTCACTACCTGTGCATTTCAGAATGTGTAACTACCATTCTCTGATATTACACTCTTTTCAAAATAGTATGTAAGTAGAAGACTTTTGATAATTTAAATAACAGCTTAAGCTTTTGGATGCAAAGTAAAACTACAATACAGTATCACCTCACACCTTCAAGAATGGCTACCATTAATAAATCAACAAACAACAAGTGCTGGCAAAGATGTGGGGAAAAGGGAACCCTAGTAGACTGCTGGTGGGAATGCAGACTGGTGTAGCCATTGTAGAAAACAGTGTGGAGTTTCCTAAAAAATTAAAAATGGAACTTCCTCTTGACCCAGAGATCCTACTTCTAGGAATATATTTTAAGAATTCCAAAACACCAATCCAAAAGAATATGTATACCCTATGTTTGTAGCAGCATTACTTATAATAGTTAAGATCTGGAAACAGCCCAAGTGCCTATCATTAGATGTGGATAAAAAAAAGCTGTGGTACATTTACACCATGGAATAGTACACAGCTGTAAAAAGAAGGCTCTCTTATCCTTTGAGACAGAATGGAGGGACCTGGAGATTATTATGCTAAGTGTAATAACCCAGTCAGACAAAGATAAAAAATGGATGATCTCACTTATATGTGGAATGTAATGAACAAAATAAACTGACAAACAAAATAGAAACAGAGACATGGGTACATGGAACAGATTGACAGTTGTCAGAGAAGAGGAGGGGACTGGATGAAAAAAGGTGAAGGGATTCACCAAAAAAACATATATGCATAACCCATAGACACAGACAACTGAAGGTTGGGGGGTGCTGAGTGGAGGTGGACAAAGGGGGTAAATGGGGACATCTGTAATAGAGTCAACAATTAAAGTTCAAAAAAAGAAGAGGTGGGAGATATTCAAAGCATGAGATCCAATCATCTATTGCTGGCTTTAAAGATGAGGAATGAAGGCTATGAGACATAGAATGTAGGAAGCCTCTAGGAGCTGGGAATCACTCTCAGTGGCATCCAGGATGGAAACAGAGGTCTCAGCCCTTACAACTCTAAGGACCTAAATTCTGCCAACAACCTCAATGGACAAGGAATGGATTCTCCCTTTGTACACCAAGAAATGAAAGCAGTTCTGCAGACACCTTGATTTTAGACCATTAAGACTCATAGTAGACTTCTGATCCAGATAAATATAAAATAATGAGTTAGTGTTGTTGGAAACCCTTAAGTTGGTGGAAATTTATTATAACAGCAATAGAATACTAATACTCCTGGAGTTACCTATTTCAGGGTTACTATTGAGATAGATGCCTCAGTCTACCATTTCAATGACCCAGTCTCCTCCACCTCAGGCTCCCCATTTTTCTTCATTTGTTTTTCCATCTTGAGGTTTCCTATTCCTATAATATTTGGTGGTGTATTTATTGTTAGAAAATTTATGGAAAGTCCCAAAGAAAGATGCTATAAAACACCACAAATAATCAATACCAAAGATACCATTCAATATGCAGACCTTTACACTTAGGCAAGATTTATATGTAGTAATCATTTTAATAACTGCTACTTTCCCACAGTGAGTTCCTCTGTATGATTAATAATGTTCAGTGAGTCAACAGGCTTGATGCAAATTTGTCTTTTATAGATTCCACATATAAGTGATACCATAGAGTATCTGTCTTTCTCACTCTGACTTATCTCACTTAGCATAATGCCCTCAGGATCTATCCATATTGTTGCAAATAGCAGGATTTCATTCTGTCTCATGCTGGAATATATATTTCTATATCCTGTTTTTATTTCCTTTGGCTATATGCCCAGAAGTGAAATTGTTGGTCATATGGTAGTTCTATTTCTTTTTTTTTTTTTTTTTTGAGAAACTTGCATACTGTTTTCTATAGTGGCTGTACCAATATACATTCCCATCAGCAATACATAAGGTTTCCCTTTTTTCCAAATCCTTGGCAACACTTGTTATCTCTTGCCTTAATGATAACCATTCTAACAGGTGATATCCTATTGTGGTTTTGATTTGCATTTAAGAAAAGACAAACTCATAGAAACAAAGAGTAGGATACTGGTACCAAGGGCGGGGGCTGGGGGCTGGAGTGGGGAAATTAGAGATATGTTGGTGAAAATGTACAAACTTGCAGTTATTAGCTTGCTAGAGGAAATTGGTAAATTGTCAGGAATTTTGCAAGCTCGCTATTAAACATAGCCATTATTAAAAATAAATAAATTAAATAAACTTACGATTAAATAAAATGTTAAAAACAAAGGTAATAAATGTTCACAACTCACTATGTCTTTCTTATTTTACTAAATTTTACTATTAACTGTTCTCTTGTGTCATTTACATCTATTGTATCCATATGGTGGTGTGCTGTTGTACATTTCTTCCCAACTCCATTATGTTGGTAGATTGAAATTAATTGCAGAGGGAATAGTTGTACCACTGAAATTAACAAGCTTCTGATTCTACAAATGAAATATTAATTGTTTTGCTCATTATTTAGATTTATGAAAATTATGGATAAATATTAATAATACAGATTAAATTTAAAAGTGTGTTGAACAAAAATAGAACCAGAGACAGAAGCATCAAACAGACTGTCCAAGGTGTTGTATTATGGATTTTATGAAAAGTTGAGTAAATATTTTTCTGAGTTTTAAAAACTATAATTTGATTGAATACGCAAGTAACTCATATTATTGATGAAAATGTGAACTTTAAATAAACATCGTTTCACTTTTGTTTATGCGATAACATAAACAAAAATATCACCTTATATTCATGGTGAAATTGTATTTATTTGTTAATTGCAAACATAGTTGGCTACAATATAAGAATTTATCAAAAATCAATGAAAGCATTCCCTGAAAATCAACTATGTGGAATTTATAATAAAGAGTAGTTTGCATTTTATTATTTGTGTCCTACATATCTTCAATATTAGTAAAATTTGTATATTTTATGTATGTTATTCAATATTTATGTACCTATCTAAATTTATATTTATATATCATGCCTGTTTTTTCCAGATAGCCAGTGGTTAAACATCTATCAGCTTTATCATTTCATTTTTAATTAATTTTCACTATTGCTTTATCTTTTCATTTTTAATTAATTTTTATTCATTGGGTGTCTAAAAAAGTTAGTCTTTGATATATATATGCAGAAGAATAAATACAAAGTTCCTGCCATCTAAAAAAAGACATAATATCCAAGGGTAATAATAATCCCTTGATGTTTTGAGATATGATGTATGAAGTGTGGTGATAACAAAAAATGAGGGAAAAGAAACCTGTTAAATGACTGTATACAAAGCTAACAGTATTATCTTTGGGCCTCATGAGTCAATAGGTTAAGCACCCTTTGTTAGAATTTGACTTCTCCACACCTTTAATTCATAGAAATCCAAAGCAGAATCTTCTTTTACATCCCTATAGGAAATGCTATGGTCTTTTAATATCTCCCAAACACATGCTGTGCTTTCTAATATTTGTTCCTTTGTTCAAATTATATTCCTTTTTTTTTTCTCCTTTGGATAACTCCTCCTTTGAAACTCCTAGTTGAAGAGTATTATACCCAGAAGATCCCAGGGACTTGACCATCAATTCTGAATCCACTACTTGTGTCAGTTCTAAGAAGGCTTATGTCACTCTCTTAAAAATAAGACTCTTTCCTATCTGTTTTACTACCCCCAAATGCATATATTATTTATGTATATTGGCCCCACAGAGAAATATTGCCCCTTGTCTAAGTAAGGAAGAATATAATTTATGAAAGAATACATAAAGCACTTGGGCTGTTTCCAGATATTAGCTATCATAATATATAAAAAGCCAGGGGCCATCACGACTGAAACAACTGGATGGACGATTGAACACAGGCTGCATGGGGCAACCAGGCCAGCAGGGGGGCAATGAGGGATGATCAAACAACTGAACAGCAGGCTGTGTGGGGTGACCAGGCCGGCTGGTGGGGGGCAGGCAATTGGGAGCAACCAAGCCAGCATGGGGGCAGTTACGGGCAATTGGACCAGCAGGCAGAGGTGGTTAGGGGTGATCAGGCTGGCAGGGGGGGGGGCAGTTAGGGGCGATCAGGCAGGCAGGCAGGCAGGTGAGTCAGTGGTCCTGGATTGCAAGAGGGATGTCTGACTGCCGGTTTAGGCTGGGCTGAGGGGATCACTCCCCCCTCCCCCGCATGAATTTCATGTATCAGGCCTCTAGTCTATATAATAAAAAACCTAAGCATCCATTACGGTGTAACGACCAGAATGGCCAGTCACTATGATGTGCACTGACCACCAGGGGGCAAACGCTCAATGCAGGAGCTACCCCCTTGTGGTCTGTGCTTTCCCACAGGGGGAGTACCACTCAGCCAGAATCCAGGCTCACAGCTGGCGAGCACAGTGGTGGTGGCGGGAGCCTTTCCCACCTCCATGGCAGCACTAAGGAGGCAGTAAGGAGCGAGGGCTCTGGACTGCGAGAGGGATGTCTGACTGCTGGCTTAGGCCCAATCCCCATGGGGAGCTGGCCTAAACCAGCAGGTGGACATCTCCTGAGGGGGTCCAAATGTGAGAGGGATGTCTGCCTGTGGCTGGCAGAGGCGTGCACTGCCAGTAGTTGCAGCAGCAGAGGTGTGATGGGGCGTCGCCTTCTCCTGATTTCTGGGTCGCCTCCTGCCCCTGAGGGCTCCTGGACTGTGAGGGGGGCAGGCCAGGCTGAGGGACCCCCCATCCAGTGCATGAATTTTCATGCATCAGGCCTCTAGTATAGATATATTTATTTATTTTAAAAAATATTTTAAAATTAATTTTCAGAGAGATAGGAAGGGAGAGCAAAACATCGGTGCCTCCTGCATTCCCCTTACTAGGGATTAAGCCCACACCTGGGGCATGTGTCCTGATCAGTAATCAAACCCACAACCCTTGGTGCAAAGGACTACACCCAACTGATTGAGTTACAGCAGCCATGGCTGTAGTTATTTTTATTCCTATATGAGTGTTCTGCAGATGGTAAAACTTTAAAATGCAAGCTGTTAGTATTATTGCATTTGGTGTTACCATCATAATTTTTCAAGATGGCTGGCCTCCCTTCCTTTTTATTCTTAGCACCTGTTGTTTTTTACCAGTAACAGGAAGAGGATTTAATTGCCTGAAATAAACTAGGGAAGTTAGGAATGCCGAAAAATGAATTGGAGAGCTAACATTATAGATAGGCATTAAATTCACAACGGGCCTTTAATGGCTGCCTGATTTTAATCTGTTAGGTTTTTGCACAGGGAGTGTTTGAGGATAATGTTGAGGAAAATTGTTCAACCTGAATTATGTAGTGTTGATTGGACAGAAATCCAGGAGAACACAGGCTAGAGCTCTTAAATAATTAATAATTATTAATAATAATAATATAAAATTAATAATAATAATAAAGATGAGCAGCCAAGGAGTATAAGGAAGAGAAGAAAATGAAGGGCAACTTCAACTAATATTTATTAAGCACTATATATAAAAATGTAAAAATTATTATCTCAGGTAATATTTTAAAAATTTTTAGCATTGTCATTATTTTCACTTTATAGATAAAGCAACCAAAACTATGAGCCATTACGTAATGTGAGCAAGGTCACAGTACGTTTTATCTGAAATGTAAACCCAAGGAGACTGACCCTAGAGCTTAAATTCTAAACCACTCTTGAATAATTTAGACATGTGATTTCTTTGAAACTGTCAATACACCCAACTATGAAAATATAATTCTAATAGCCTTGAATTAAAAACAAATAGAGATACAATCTACAACAACACAAGATAATTGTGGATGAATTAATGTGAAAGGCCAAGGTAAGATTAATTCAAACAGCATTTTGACAAAATTTCACTTGAGACCTCTAAATTTGACAACAGTTACTTTACAATTATAAATGTATTTGCCTTTTCCTATTGGGGAATATTATAGACACTAAAAATATGCTGAAACATTAGGTTGAAAGTGAGTAAAACCAGAACATAAGTGAATCCCCAAGAATCTCAAGACTCAGGACAGAGTTCATATCAAGCCTCAAAAGTAACTAAACAGAGAAATTATTTACAAACAATCTAGGTAGGCTAAGTTCAAGATATTGATCTTATTCACTGCTGAAAAAGGATTATCAGATTTCCTAATTAAGCATTTATATATCCAATTTAATCCCTCTAAGATTGATAATTACATTTTTTAAATTAATAAATTATGAACTTATACACTGAGTGGCCAGATTATTATGACCTCTGAACGCATAATAATCTGGCCACTCAGTGTAAATCCTATATAATAAAAGGTTAATATGCAAATTGTCCCCTTGACCAGGAGTTCGACCAGCAGGCAGGCCAGCCAACTGCCCATGTCCCCTCCCCCTGGCCAGGCTGGCCGGACCCCACCCATGCACGAATTCATGCACTGGGCCTCTAACACACACACACACACACACACACACACACACACACACACACACACTGAGTGGCCAGATTATTATGTGTTCAGAGATCATAATAATCTGGCCACTCAGTGTATATAAACAGTCTGTCCTAAGTTGACTACCTACAAGGGAATTTACAAATGAATCTCTAAGCTTACTTTCCATTCCTTCCATGTCTTAACCATATATATTTTTTCTGTTAATTTCTGTGATAAAAGTGGATAAATCATTATCTCTGATGAATATATCCATGCTTTAATAGTCCCTGTGCGCATTCACTTGAAAACTCTTCTCACTTGCACATCTTTAGTATAATAGTAAATTAATTATAAGAAATACCCTGGTAAATAGATATACCCCCTACAAAGACATGGAGAAAAGAAAGAAATTCCCATTTAGAAACTCTTACACACTAGCAAAAACACTAACTTATAATTGCCCAGCAATGACTTGGACAAAATTATACATCATATCTTACACACACACACACACACACACCACAGCTGAAATAGTAGAGAAAAGAAGGGAGATGACAAATTATCCAACTGCTGTGACATCCAAAAGCCCAGAGCCAAAATGATCAGTTGCTACAACTTCTACTAAAACAGAATTAACTAGTACCCATGCATAATGAACCAATTAGTCATCCATATGTTTCCAGCTGGATATGTGCTTTACTGAAGAGAAAATATCTGATTTGACTCACTGTTCCCCCCATATTATAGGCAGCCACTAGTACCAATTCAAAAATAATTTAGTAATTATAATTTGAACTATAAAATTAAATAATCTGAATATATCAGTCTCATCATACATAGGTCCTTAGCATTATAACAAATTACTTAATATGTAATATCTTCAATA
The DNA here is from genome assembly GCF_027574615.1 of Eptesicus fuscus. Taxonomy (NCBI): domain Eukaryota; kingdom Metazoa; phylum Chordata; class Mammalia; order Chiroptera; family Vespertilionidae; genus Eptesicus; species Eptesicus fuscus. Next base: position 32,140,201 of record NC_072473.1, read on the forward strand.
TATTTTGTGGTTAGTATTGTTTTCTTACCTTATCTTCTCCTTGCATAGCTTGCTCTTCAAGTTTGGTCTAAAGGGGAAAAATAAAAATGACTTATGAAGAAAAAACAGCCAATAAAGAGGGATTTGGAAGTTAAGCTGTTATAATAGGAAATATAAGATGAACTATGTGGGTAATTTTTGCACAGTGAGTTTCAATTATATTTTTGTGTGAATTAAGTTTAAATGCAGTAAATAATATTTTAGTGTAGTTACTTAATCATCTACAAATCAACTTGACTATATTTACCTCTAACCAACATTTCTACATCTTATAAAATATTTATGTTTGGAGAAACTTTGGAAAACAGCTCTTTAAGATAAAAAATGTACCTCAAGCTTCTGACATCTCCTCATTTAAAATTACTAATCCTCCTTCTGAAAAAATATGTAAATGTATGTACTTCCCACTCCCATACCCTGATATAAAATTCACCTGAGTCTGGAGACTTGCACTCTTGGCAATTTCATATCTCAGAAAAGAAAACGATGATAAAAAAGATTTTTCTGATCCAAATTCTGACTAAAAGAAATCACAGAAGCCTTGGGAAAGAGTGACTATGTCATCGTATAGTTAGTAAGTAGCAATGAAGGAAGGGGATGGTAGGCATAGTCAGACACATGTCTTGCTATTAATAGAATGACATTTCCAGCAGCTGTCCAAATAGTTCAAGTCCCCCATCACAACTGTAAATTACTTCAGTGTCAATATAAAAATCAACCAGCTACCAATTCTGGAATTTTAATAACTATGAATGAACTTGAGGAACTTCCTGATCTGTAGGCTATGTAAGTTAAAAATCACCTAGTGAGATAGCAACATAATTTTCTTAACTTCTGGCTTACCATGCAATCTGCCACTGTTGAACCAGATAGAAAAATGAGACTGTAGAAGAGTCACCAAAAGATAGAGTTATTGGGATTGCATGGCTTTATAATTATTTAAGTTTTTTTCCTCTTGGAATACTGAGTAATAGAAAGACAGGAAGATGAATTTTATTTGCAAAACTATTCCAATGGTAAAATATAACAAGAATTGTAAAAGTTAACATATGAAAATGAGTTGCATAAGCTCTCTTCACAAGACAGAGAACCACCTATTTAGCTCTATATAAAAAGGTTTAAGAATTTTAGCACTGAGTTTAGATCAACTTCAATATAATTATAACATAAAGAATGAAATGAAGATTAAAAAGTGATAATATTTTAGCATCAACAAAAAAAATAAGAAAGCCCACTGCATGGGAGAACATATTTGCCAATGTTATCTCCGATAAGGGTTTATTTTCCAACATTTACAGGGAACTCATACAACTTAACAAAAGGAAGATAAACAATCCAATCAAAAAATGGGCAAAGGATCTAAATAGACACTATTTGAAAGAGGACATTCAGAAAGCCAAGAGATATATGGAAACATGCTCAAAGTCACTAATCATCCGAAAGATGCAAATCAAAGCAACAATGAGGTACCACCTCACACCTGTCAGAATGACTATCATTAAAAAATCAACAAAGGACAAGTGCTGGAGAGGATGCGGAGAAAAAGGAACCCTCCTTAACTGTTGGTGGGAATGTAGACTTGTGCAGCCATTGTGGAAAACAGTATGGCGTTGCCTCAAAAATTTAAAAATGGAACTGTCATTTGACCTAGTAATACCACTTCTAGGAATATATCCCAAGAAAACAGGAACACCAATCAGAAAGGATATATGCACCCCTATGGTCATAGCAGCACAATTTACAATAGCTAAGATTTGGAAACAGCCTAACTGCCCATCAGCAGATGAGTGGATTAGAAAACTGTAGTACATCTACACAATGGAATACCACGCTGCTATAAAAAAGAAGGCATTACCATTTGCAGCAGCATGGATGGAACTGGAGAACATTATGGTAATGAAATAAGCCAGTGAAAGAAAAATACCACATGATCTCACTCATTTATGGATAATAAAAAAACATTATAACAAGATGAACAAAAAGATAGATACAGAGGCAGAGAAGCATGGAACAGACTGTCAAATTACAGTGGGTAGGCTGGCGGAGGGGGGGAGGTAAAAGATCAACTGAAGGACTTGTATGCATGCATATAAGCATAACCAATGGACGCAAGACACTGGTTGGTGGGGTGAGGGTATGTGCTGTGGGGTAGGGGAGGCCGGTGAGCGGTCAATGGGGGGGAAAAAAGGAGATTATATATACTACTATTTGTAATACTCTAAACAATAAAAGAAAAAAAAGATGAGGCGAAAAAAAAAGTTATATTTTAGAACATACAATTAGTTACCCGTAACTATGGTATCACAGGAGGCAGAATAAGACTATGCCCAGCCTTAACCGGTATGGCTCAGTGGATAGAGCGTCGGACTGCGGACTGAAAGGTCCCAGGTTCAATTCCGGTCAAGGGCATGTACCTTGGTTTTGGGCACATCCCCAGTGGGAGGTGTGCAAGAGGCATCTGATCGATTTTTCTCTCTCATCGATGTTTCTAACTATCCCTCTTCCTTCCTCTCTATAAAAAAAAAAAAAAAGACTATGCCCAATTTTTTAATTTATTATTTATTTTTAAATATATTTTTTATTGATATCAGAGAGGAAGGGAGAGGGAGAGATAGAAACATCAAGGATGAGAGAGAATCATTGATTGGCTGCCTCCTGCACGCCCCACACTAGGGATCTAGCCTGCAACTTGAGCATATGTCCTGACCAGAAATCAAACCATGACTTCCTGTTTTGTGCAGCCATACTGGTTGGGCAAGACTATGCCCAATTTAAATTCATAAGCAGACCCAAATCCTAAAACTTCTTTCTCTCATTGTTAGGCTGCAACACATTTATTTATATACTAGCTATTTCTCTTTCCTAATACACTTCAAGATCTTTCATTATAATGTAAGCTCCTCAAACTTACCATCCATTAACACATTGCTCAGATGTGTTAATAAATTAACTGAGGGCTTTTTTTTTTCTTTAACCAGTTTAGAGCTATTCACTGTGCTAAGAAAGAAGACAGAATAAAGGGCATTTTAATGAAAAATTTACACATTTCCAGAAAAGTTTGTGTTTCTTGAATGGGAGATGAAGATTTTAAAATTTTGTTCTTAATCTCCAAAGTTCATTGCAGGTAAATTAACTTGAATGAAATAAGTTTTGAAACCAAGAAATTAGTTACTGATCTTTCCTTCCAACTACTGAACAGCAAACCATCTGCTTTGTCATCATTTAAATCACATTCCATTCTTCTAACACGGTTACAATTTACAACCATTTGTTATAGCAACGTGAGACTAAGAGGAAACTGGATATATTTTTAAAGGAACTGCACAGCAATCTCTATATTTTAGAGTTGAGGGAGGGAACAATAGCTTCAGTATCTGAAAACACTACTTGTCAGAATGATTTCACTGAAACTTTTTAGTGTACTTTAAAAATTAGTCCCACCATGAAAGTAAAGATAGACATTTTTATATAACTTTACTCAATATTTCAAGAGGAGTCACATAAGAAAATGAACTTCCATACTGCCTAGTGTTCTATTCCAAACTTTAAAGTATATGAGACTTTGCACAAAACTGAGCAATAATGACATAAGGAAAGCAATAAAGTGTTTTTCTTTTGTATTTTTTCAGAATTTCTCACATATAAGAAAAGAATCCATAAAATAAAATATTAACCCATACTTGATGGCATTTTCTTTACTGAAAAGCTGGAGACAGAAAGTCACAACTAAAGTTTCTTATAGAAAGATAGATTCTGCACCAGATTTACCCATGAGCTAGTTTTGAGGACAAATTTAGAAAACAAGACAGAAATACATTAATTTTCTATATAATATAAGGAAAAATGTCTTTGGATTACAATATCAGCTTTTGAAAATATGATTATCACCATTACTTCTATTTTTCTATATTTGCAAAAATTGATGCCCTACTGATTTGCCAACTGCTATTTTCTTAAATGATCAATTATAAATCATTGAAAATACTCTCCAAACTGTCTAAATGGCACTGATAGTGGTTACAGAGATCTGTGATACTAAGAGAACATATTGGAGAGTTATAGTTTAATTAATTCATATTATTTCATAAAAGAAACTTCCCTACTCCTCAGAGAACTGAATTTCCACTTATAATGATACTAGAGGCCTGGTGCAAAAATTTGTGCATTGGTGGAGTTCAGCTGGCCTGAGGGGCCACGGGAGGTTGGCCAGCGTCTCTGCCCCTATCAGGCTGGTGGGCCAGCAGCAGTGCATGTTTTTCTGGTCCCTTGACTTTTACATATATAGATTACCTTATCAGACTTGTCCGTAATTATTTTCACGTAAGTTAAACTTTAATTACATGAAACATATGACCTTTTGACAGTGCCCCCCACATATTTATCTTCCCTAACTTGTAGTGATTTCTTGGCACTTATCTCTCCAAACTGTTAAAATCAGACTAGAATATGAAATAGTATTTTATAAGTTATTCCTTGATACATAAAATCAAGTATTATTATTACAATTATTACCTCAAAATCTATATCATTAAATTTCTAATATTCTCCAACAACACATCCCAAGGTTTCCATTATGGTGTTAGCCTTCAAAATGATGTCCTTAAACCTGATGTACCACTTTCTATTACACATAAACTATATGTGAGTTCTATAAAATTATGATACAGCATGTACTGAAAAAAATTATTATTTTGTACCATTATTTCTTATCTACATTTTTAAATTGTATATTTTTCTTTTATGATATATTTAAAATCTGCATGCATGTCATCCATGTATACACTTTCCAGTTGACAATAAAAATTATGATGAATTTATATTAAATATATGTGGAGAATAGTTATATTCTGTGATTATGTTGTCTCTCATTTTTCAAGTTTCATCCCTCCATGAAAACACAAAAATAAAACAAATATACTCCTCTTCCCTAAGAAATAATTTGTTATTCAGAGCTGGTCCCCTGACCACTTTTTCTGTTTGATTATTTTCAGCTCACATTCTCTTGAGCACTTTTTTCCTAATGGAATTATTATTGTTCCATCCAGGAAGTTGCAGATGTCCAGTTAAGATATGCTATATGATATAATACTTAGCTAATTTTTAAAATTTGAGTCAGAAATAGACTTACCAAAAGTAATTGCTCAACCCTTTTTTAAAAAAAAACAACTCACCCTTCCATGTCTTCCCAATAAATTTGATAAGTAAATGAAAATGAAAATTTACTTATCTTTCTACAACCTCCAGAAACATATCTAACATTTTAGTTTAATTTTCCAAAATATCATCACAACTTATGCCTTAGGTACCATATAGACTTACCATATTTCATTGATTGGAGGAGGCAGATTTTTTTATATTTTAAAATCTCTAAATTCAGGATGTAATTGCCTCTCCATGTGGGAAGAAAGTGTTGGACTAGATTAAATTGGTAGGATTCTTTTTTCTTCTTCACAATAGTAAATGAATTAATGACACATGCCAAGAGTAGAATCTTATATTCAATAACTAGCAAACACAATGACAATTCTTGCATACTTCCACCATGACAATCCTAGCATATTACCCGAACAAATATGGTGTTTGCTAGTTAACAGTCACAGTGGAATATCTAAATTAATGAAACACAAAGTGCAATGAAATATACATATTGTCTTATTCGTGTAAAGTCTAACTAGAATATGAAGAAAAAGATACACAGAGACTTTATTTTAAAAAGTAATATGCAGTGTTCTTATAAACAAAGTAGAAGGGAAAATTCATCCAAGAGATATGACATATTGGAATATTTTAAAATCTATTAAAAAAAGTGATTTTGGCCCTGGCTAGGTTGCTCTGTTGATTAGAATATTGTCCTGATACATGAAGTTTGTGGATTCGATCCCAGGTCAGGGCACATACCAGAATCAACCAATGAATGCATAAGTAGGTAGAACAACAAAGTGATGTTTTTCTTTCTCTCCCTTCCAGTCTCTCTAAGATTGATAAATACAATTTTAGAAAATAAAATGTTTTTAAGCCTGTCAAATGGAAATGTGGGAAATTAAAATGATAAGATAACATTAGGCATGTGATATTGTTTGATTTTATCAAGTAATTAATAGTCCTCAATAAATAGTTTCTGAATGGATTTTAGCATGATCACAGCCTTTTGTATTTGTTATTGAGTTTTGGATAGACTTTGCTATTATATAAAATGGCAACTCTATTTCTAGTTTCAAAGCTATCTGTCTGGAATATTGTGCCTGGCCTTGATAACACCCTCATCATTTATTTATTTATTTATTTATTTATTTATTTATTTATTTACTAGAGGCCTGATGCACAAAATTCATGGAAGAATAGGCTTTCTTTCCCCTGGCTGCCAGCACCTTCTTCACTCTGGCACCCGGACCCGGGCTTCCCTCACAGCCTTAGTGTCATCTGATCTAATTAGCACATTACGCTTTTATTATTATAGATTTATATACATATATATATATATATATATATATATATATATATATATATAAGCCTAAGAAACCGTTAAGGCAGAATGACGGAACAACCAGAACCGACCAGAATGACCAGTTTCTATGATGCCTATTGACCACCCCCATTGCCTGATCAGAGCCTGCTGGACAACCTCCCGGTCTCTCCCCCGAGCTGGCAGGAGCTGATTGCCTGATGGGTAACAGGGAACTGGGGGTGGGTGGCAGCAGATGTGGGCAGCGCCAGGCCAAGGCAGGCATGGGCAGGGGGCAGGGCCGGCTGCCGGCAGCCAGGGGAAGGAAGGCCCCAGCCAACCAACCTCCCAGTCCCTCTCCCCTGATGGGCAAGTCCCGACCACCCGATGGGGAACGGGAACGGAGAGTGGGTGGAGGTGGACATGGGCAGCGGGTGGGGCTGGCTGTTGGCAGCTGGGGCAAAGAAGGTCCCAGAAGACCAACCTCCTGGTCCCTGAAGGCTTTTGAAAAACCTCTTTCTGGGGAGGCTTTTCTTTTCCCCCAGTGGTGCACAATTCAAAGGTGCTAGCCATGGAGCCGCCCACCGCAGAGCTGCCCAAACTCTCCCCGCACTCAGTTGGATTGAGTCTGGAGTATGACTAGGTGGAACACCCTGAGCCGCTGCCCGCAGGCGGGAAGCTGGCGGGGGTGGGACGTGTATGCAGAGGCCTTGGAACTGGACCACCTGGCCTCCAGTGTGCTCTCCGCCTGGAGGCGTCCAGCTGCAGACCTCTGACCCCATTAACTGGATCACTGGTGGGGTAGAAAGTGACATGGGAGGGTGAGGAAATGAAACTTGGTGCGAGTACCATGGGTGCAGTCCCCATAACCTTCCCCTTCCAGGAAAATGCTGTGTTCCCTAACCTCCCACGTGCCAAGTGATAAATGTAGATTTGCAAAGAGGAAGGCCCCTGAGGAGTTTCAGCTGGGAGAACAAGAGGAGTTACTCACTTCTGACACCCCAACCTTTGCTTTAAGGCTGCATTCTCCTTCCCTAATATACACTGAGTGGCCAGATTATTATGATCTCTGAACGCATATTAATCTGGCCACTCAGTGTGTGTGTGTGTGTGTGTGTGTGTGTGTGTGTGTGTGTACACACACACACACATACATATATAATGAATCGTAATATAAATATCTGTTTTCCGTAATATAAATATCTGTTTTCCGTAATATAAATATCTGTTTTAGACTCTACAGCAGAGGTTCTCAACCTGTGTGTCGCGACCCACAGGTTGAAAACTGCTAGCAGGGTCTCCCAAGACCATCGGAAAACACAGATATTTACATTACGATTCATAAAAGTATCAAAATTACAGTTATGAAGTAGCAACAAAAATAATTTTATGGTTGGGGATCACCACATGAGGAACTGTATTAAATGGTCGCAGCATTAGAAAGGTTGAGAACCACTGGTCTAGAGCCTTTGTTGGGGTGTCTCTCTCTTTCTCTTTCTCTCTCTCTCTCTCTCTCTTTTCTCTCTCTCTCTCTCACACACACACACACACATGCACACACACGCACGCACACACACTCACACACATATACACACACACTCACTCTTTCCTCCCCTCTTGCCTGGCCTGGCGAATCTTCATGCAGAAAGGTAACCCTAGCTCCTCAGAACCTACCCTCTTTGGAGTGGCCTCTTGTTTTGTTTTGTTTTTCTCTCACAAGGTTTCTTTCTAACCTCTAAACTGGCAGTCAGACATCCCCCAAGGGGTCCCAGATTGCGAGAGGGTCCAGGCTAGGCTGAGGGACCCCCCCCATGAGTGAATTTCGTACACCGGGCCTCTAGTTTTAAGATAAAACAGGAACATAGTCATTTATTATCATTATCAAGTATGATATACTATGCATAATTATATGTGCTATATTTTTATACATGAAAAGAAACATGTAATGCAGTGCATTATGACCTTAGGATGGCTATGACATAATTAAGCAATAAGAATATTTCAGCTTAATCATAAGCTTATGGGACCAATGTCATATATGTGGACCATTGTTGATTGAAGTGTCATTATGTGGTGCATGACTGTAATGTCATTTTTTTAATTGAATTAATTATTATAATTTTTAATAATTTCAGCATATAATTATGCAGAAGATAATGTACAGCATAGTATATTAAACTATTTCTGTAGTCCAAACCAGCTTTTGATTTAGGATATTTCACCTATATTCAAATCAACAATCAAGATATCATAATGTAGATTTAGTTGCCTTCTCTATTACATTTGTCTATTAGAGTAGAAAAATAGCACACTTATTTTAATGATTTATTTTTGTTCTTTTACTTTAACTGTGGAGTAATATGGTGTTTTGTGGGTGTGTGGGTGATCTTCTTTTTAAGCTATGTAGGGGAAACATAAAGGAATGGGCAAATAGATATAGGTATAGGTATACCTATATACATTAAATACCCATGGTCAATAGACAGTTTTAAGTAAACTGATTATCTTCCTTACTTCAGAATTAGAATCCTGAGGAAACTATAGAAATTCTTTTTAATACTTTCTGTGGAATCAAAACTTAAAAGAAATTCTATAAATGGCAGATACCTTAATATCCACTTAAGTCCAACATTTCACCAACAGTACAAATTCACCCAAAGCCAGCTCCACCTGATTTTAGGGACAATAAGCTTACTATCTCCCAAGGGAACATATTACTATTACAATGTTATTTCTTGAGAAATAAATTGAGAAAAATGTGCTGTCTCATAAAATTCCTATCATTTCAATTTTGCTTCTTTATTTCCATTTCTAAATAATTTTATTTTTCAATTACAGTTGGCATACATTATTATATTAGTTTCAGGTGTATACCCCAGTCATTATTTAACTTAGTGAGCATTGGGATAAGTCTCACTCTAATGACACCATACATAGTTATTAGAAGATTATTAACTATATTTCCTATGCTGTACTTTACATCCCCATAATTATTTTGTAACAAACAATTTGTACTTCTTAATACCTTGATTGATTTTGAGTCTCAGTAGGTATAGCAGTCCTCTCAATGCTTTGATCTTATAGGAATTGTGAGCTAATTCCCTAAAACCTCTATCTTTGACTTGCATTTCTGGGAGGAAGTAACTTTAGACAGAATATCCTTAACTTTTACTAAGAATAATGGAACACATATGCTCAAGGGAGAACAAGAAATAGGAACCATTTCCAAGAGTGTCAAATATTCAAATACAAAAATGAGAGGCATCCATAGAATACTGAGGCAGAGTAATTAGAGACCATACCAGTTATATTTACTTTTGAACTGGAAAGGTACAAAATTGCAATTTACTGAAGACCATGTAGCAGACAAAAAGCACACTTCTTGCTTTTAATTCATTTTTGTTAACTAGAAAGACAGGCAATACAGAACAGTGGTATGCTCACCTTTTTATTAATATTCGCAACTGCTTTTAAAATGATATTCTGGTGTTCAGTCCGGGTTACGCCAAGTTCCTTAAGTTTTTGCCGGGTGATGCTAAGTAACTTTTCCCCATTGATTTCTGCTCTTTCAAAGTTTTCTCCATATGCCAAAAAACTATAATCCAATTCTGAAAAAAGCATAAAAGGAGTAGATGTCAAGGAAAACAGAGATGATACACCTCCTTATAAAGACAACTGTAAAATTCTATTGGCATAGAATTGCTTGTAGCTCTTTTGTCACTAATGAGTCATTTACACTTTTAATTCCATTCTTAAATTCACAATCTTTAGTTAGAAAGACTTAGGAGGGACACATTTTTGTAGGTCCTTACAGAGATTCTTAAGCACAAAATTTAAATAACAAAATGACTCCTAGATATGCAGATACAGTCAAAGATTATAACTGAGAGCATATTCATAATATGTTATAAAAATATCTAAGATGGACTTTTGAACTGTGATAAAATGTGTAGGTTTTTTTTTAAAATTTTTTACTGTTTTGCATTTGGAATGGTACCAAATAAGAATCTATATAGTTAATATATGTGAACTATTTTGGGAAGGTACCATCTTTCAAATCAACATTTCAATAACTATAATCAAAACAGAAAAAAATCCAAAATTTCTAAGGTATGTCTTAATGAAAAGCTTATGCCATATTTGCAGATCTATTTAAAGAGAAATAAATAAATAACATAATATAGTGCATTATATGATAGAGAAGTAAATTAATATAACCTGACATAAAAGGTTGCTGAGTTATGAATAACTGAAGATATCAGAAGGCTAAATAAATTATGAAATTATCATTCATTTTTTGTTAACCATATTAACAATATGGAAATAGTAAAAACTTAACTTAATTTGTTAGAAATGTGATGATGAACTTCTCTGTGAAAGTGAGTGTGGTAAATATTCTGGGAACTAATTATATAAACTGATCAATACATATTCTATTATTTTGCTTTAAAAATAATTAAGTCAAGAGAATGTTTACCTTTACAATATCTTTTGATAATTTGATAAGTTATTACAAAATATAAATAAGATTGCATGAAGAATATTTAAAATACTTTTTAAAAATTGTCAAGTTGCCTGGCTGGCATGGCTCAGTGGTTGAGCATTGACTTATGAAGCAGTAGGTCACAGTTCCATTCCTTATCAGGACACATGCCTGGATTATGAGCTTGATCCCCAGTAGGGGGCGTGCAGGAGACAGCCAATCAATGATTCTGTTTCATCATTGATGTTTCTATCTCTCCCTCTCCTTTCTTCTCTGAAATCAATAAAAATATAATAAAAAAAAATAAAACTGGTCAAGTAATTTACAAGTATATATTTCATTGTACTGATATGTTAATTGAATCATGCTTGCATTCTTCTCTATTTATTAAAACAAGACCTACTAATGACCTCTATAAATTTATTTTGTTCGTTTCATTAGCATTACAGTCTGCTTTTTAAAGGCATAAATGATACTTATTTTTATTTAAAATTTTTACAATTCTCTATTGTTACAAATTCAAACTTATTTTATCCTTGATTACTCATAAATTAGTAATATTTCATATTACACCTTAAATTTTAAACATTGAAGTCACCTAGACTAACCTCCTATCAGTGCAGATATTTATTGAGATTTCCCATTCTCACCCGCTTTGGAGTTTTCATAGAGAAAACTGTTCATGCTAGGAAACAATGAGCAATATTACTCAAAAAGTTGCAAAGTACCTATTTAAACTTGAGTGTCTTTCTCTCTCTCAGTTTAGTTTTCAGGTTTATTATTTCATTTCATTGGTGGGAGATGACTAAGTATTTGGTTTAGAAGATTATTTGGTAAATGAATGGATAAATGTAAATAAGAAATATCAAAAAGTCCTGTGTAACTATGTCAACAGAAATTTGAAAGCAAAATTTATCAAGCTAATAATTCTATTAATTTACAGAAGACTTTACAGTACCTATTTAATTACAGTGATTACATATGATAAAAAGATAAACTCATATTTGTATGGTTCAGTCTTCATGCTATCACTGTTGAAAGTATTACAGATGTCCCCTTTTACATCCCATTGACCACCTCCACCCCCCAACTGCCACTCAAGGCATATATATTTTCAATTCTCACAACAACTCTATGGCATAGGAACTACTATTATCTTCACTTTACAGGGAGAGTTGAGTCACTTACATAAAGATAAATAAGTTAGTAAGATACTAAGTCAGGATTTAAATCCAAGAAGTCTGACTCCAGATTTCATGCTCTTAACCACTATGCTATATTACTGCTCATAGTAATTAGGATGGTATAACATTGAAAATGGCTTCTATGATGATACCCACAAAATATCTTCTAGAGTGGCATGCTTGAAGATATAAGAGACAGCTGACCACAATCTCAGAGTAACCTAAGTGCAGCCAGCTACCCATATCTGTGAATTTTTTGAAAGGTAATAATCCATTCAAACAACTCATTGTTCCTTATAGTCATTCATTCATTTGTTTAGGAAAGGTTTATTGAGTACTTTCTATGTACATAGAAATTGTGGGGGAATGGAGGAAACAAACACAATCCCTGCATTTAAAGAGCTTACACTTTGATTTTAAGCAAAAAAACCCCACAGAGAATATTAATAAAATGTATGTCACACTAAAATAAATACTCCCAAGAGTTAATGAGAAATATTATAGACATTATTTAATTAGATTTGAGAAATCAGAAAGAATTTGAATGACTGGGCAATGTTTTCATACACATTTCCTACACAATGAAATTGAAACCCCATATCTCTTACCATTATAAGCAGCATGTAATCAGGCTTCAGTAATCAACTCTTTGTCTACAATCCATCAAACTGTATATAATACAATGTTATTTTGAGACTAATTTGAATTCTTATTTGTATGTACTATGACTTTAACTAAAAGAAGACAGGAAAATATTGAAAACAATTCAGGAAAAAAATCCATATATTGCTGAGTTGTATTAGTCTGAAGTTGGGTAATTAAAGTATGTAAACCAACACCAGAATTGAAGATTAAAAAGATGCATCTATAACCAAAAGCATTTTGATTTTCTGAAACTCAACAATTAAGAAACTCCCTCTATCTACATTTTATAAGTAATTGATATATACTTGAAATAGGGGGGCAAAAATAGACATCAAATTCATTTCAAAGCTCTTCAATTACTGAATTTCAAGCAGCAGATAACTGTCAGTATTTTAACTGGGAGCATCTTCAATGTAGCAAGTCATAAAAACCTTATGTGATGAAGTATTTCCATGAGCAAACTACAATATAAGGATTCAGAGACAGGTATTTCAAATGTACAAAGCAAACCTGGCACCAACAGAAAACTTTTACCATATTTTGATGTTACAAAACAGTAGTCATACATAAGAAGTCTTACCAAGAAGGATGGTAAGTAAAAGTCAATTAATATTTGACAAAGGAAGCAGAAACATACAATAGAATAAAGATAGTTTATTGAATAAATGGTGCTGGGAAAGTTGGACAGATACATGCAAAAAATGAAACTAGACCATCTTCTTCCACCATTAACAAGAATAAATTCAAAATAGATCAAAGATTTAAATGTTAGACTTGAAACCATAAAAATTTTAAAAGAAACATAGGCAGTAAAATCTTGGACATTTCTCACAGCCATATTTTTTCTGATATATATCCTTGGGCAAGGGAAACAAAAGAAAAATTAAACAAATGAGACTACATCTAATATTACTGATTTTGAAATATAGTAAAAATATTGTATAAATAAACTGGTTTGAAAGTAAACATCCTACCTAATATAAAGGTAATATGCAAATTGACCGTACCTTCGACACACCCACAAGCCACGCCCACCATCCAATCAGAGCAAGTATGCAAATTAACCCAACCAAGATGGCTACAGCCACAGAGAGCAAGGTTTCCCAGGTAACAGAGCAAGCCAAGCTTCCCGCCTGCTCTTGCCAGGCCTAAGCCTCCACTCAAGCTACAAAGTTTCAATTATAGAAGGTAAACAAATTCAAACAGAAATGGCGGCAGAACGGAGTTTGAGAGAGCAGGCCAGGGTTGCTCCTGGCAACAGGGGAAGCAAAGCTTTCCGCACACCCTGGCCAGGCCCAACCGCTTAAGGCAACAAAGTTTCAATTATAGAAGGTGAATTAACTGCAACAGAAATGGCTGCTGGCCACGGAGGGAGCAGCAGGCTTGGCTCCACTCCAGGCTACAAAGTTTCAATTATAGAAGGAAAATAAATTCCAGATACCAGGGCTTCTGCTTGGGTTACCAGGGGACGTGGCTGGCCTAAAAACCACCACAGGCCTCTCGCTCAGGCCATCCCACACTCCAAGGGAACCCCCACCTGATCCGGGACACCCTTCAGGGAAAACCAGCTGGCCCCCACCCCTGTACCAGGCCTCTATCCTATCTAATAAAGAGTAATATGCAGATTGACCATCACTCCAACACACAATATGTCTGCCCCCATGTGGTCAAAGATCTTGCCCCCATGTGGACACAAGATGGCCACCACAAGATGGCCAGCAGGAGAGGGCAGTTGGGAGGCACCTAGCCTGCAAGGGAGGGCAGTTAAGAGGGACCAGGCCTGCAAGGGAGGGCAGTTGGAGGTGATCAACCCTGCAGGAGAGGGCAGTTAGGGGTGACCAGGCCAGCAGAGGAGGGAAGTTGGGAGCAACCAGGCTGGCGGTGGAGTGGTTAGGGGGTGATCAGGCTGGCAGGCAGAAGCGGTTAGGGGCAATCAGGAAGGCAGGCAGGCGAGCAGTTGGGAGCCAGCAGTTCTGGATTGTATGGTATAAAATTTAAAAATGAAATGAGTAATCTATAGAAAAATTCTACCTAAATATTGAAAATTATATTTAAAACTAGAGGCCCAGTGCATGAAATTCGTGCATGGGGGGGTGTCCTTCAGCCCAGCCTGCCCCTCTCCAATCTGGGATCCTTCGAGGGATGTTCAACTGCCTGTTTAGGCCCAATCCTGGTGGGATCGGGCCTAAATGGGCAGTCAGACATCCTTCTCACAATCCAGGACTATTGGCTCCCAACCGCTCACCTGCCTGCCTGCCTGATTGCCCCTAACTGCTTCTGCATGCCAGTATGATCACCCCCTAAACACTCCCCTGCTAGCCTGATCAATGCCTAACTGCTCCCCTGCTGGCCTGATTGCCCCTAACTGCCCTCCCCTGCTGCCTGGTCACCCCTAACTGCCTTCCCCTGCCAGCCTGGTTGCCCCTAACTGTCCTCCCCTGAAGGCCCAGTCGCCCCTAACTATCCTCCCCTGCAGGCCTGGTCACCCTTAACTGCCCTCCCCTGCAGGCTTGATCTCCCACAACTGTCCTCCCTTGCAGCCCTGGTCCCTCCCAACTGCCATCCCCTGCTGGCCTGATCGCCCACAACTGTCCTCCCCTGCAGCACTGATCCCTCCCAATTTCCCTCCCCTGCTGGCCATCTTGTGGTGGCCATCTAGTGTCCACATGGAGGCGGCCATCTTTGACCACATGGGGGCAGCCATCTTGTGTGTTGGAGTGATGGTCAATTTGCATATTACTCTTTTATTAGATAGGATGTTATTTGAAATTACACACAAAAACAATTCTCAGTTGTATCTTCTTTTTAAAAAAATATTTTATTGATTTTAGAGAAGAAGAGAGAAGGAGAGAGAGATAGAAACATCAATGATGAGAGAGAAGCACTGACTGGCTGCCCCCTGCATGCTCCCACGGGGGATTGAGCCCACAACCTGGGCATGTGCCCTGAACAGAAATTGAAGAAGCAAACCATGACCTCCTGGTTCACAGTTGAGCTCAATCACTGAGCCACACCAGACAGGCTGTGTTATTGTTTTTTAATGAGATTATGAGTATAGATAATCCAAAATAAAAGTCTATTTTATTTTATACAATATATAAGAGTATCTTCGGTGTGAAACAAATGAAGAGCACTACTGATATTTAGTGGAAAAAGTCAAGCATGCTAGACATCCTGCATTGTTCAGGGAAGTCCCTCACAAGTAAAAACTATTACCCCCAATATGCCCACATATCTCCCAAAATATCAATAACATACCTCTTGAGAAACAATGGCTATGTTCTTAGATATTTAGATGGTAATTTTGTCCTAAAAAGTAATTTTCCATAGGAATGAAAGGTTAACACCCACAGAAAAGTTCAAGATATATGTGTCATTATTGGTAGTACTAGAAACCATCCAACTTAAAATCAACTGAAATCATGAGCCTGTCTGAACTAGGAGAGATACTACACTACACATTGGCCTTCAGTCTGTATTACTGTATTGATGAACCAAGCAGCATAAATGGACTCATCACCTACCATATTGTTAAGGACTGTATTAACTGCTGGAGTGTCATGCAGGGACTAACAGAATATTATCCCAAAGGAATAGAGAACTATTTCAATAAAGATAGCATGTCCACTGAAAGTCTAACAATAAGAACAAAGCACCAGTATATATCAAGTCTTAGATCAAACTTAATATTTGTAAAAAATAGATCCTCTAACCTCATATATTATTGAGATACTTGTTCCATAGACTTAGGAGGATCTTATAACCTTATTGAAGGTCAGGAGATATACATATTTCACATACATTTTGCTGTTGGTTTGTGTGTTTTTTTCCAGAAAGAAATTTCAAATGGTTTTGAAAAATGCTAGATAAGAATCTGTCAGTATATAGGTACTAGTAATTTTCCACCTTGTGAAGGTGAATTATAGGAAATAACGCTTTGTGTCTCAAATGAGGTGAGTTTTGCTAGTCTCAAGCTGGCAGTATTAAATTGCCACTACACATTAGCTTTGCTATGAACCACTTAAACCAACAATTTCTACAATAACTGTCACTGTAAACTCCAAGAATTCTGTAAGAAAATTTCTCACTATATATGCCTGAAATGCAACAGGAAGAATTGAGATGTCTATCAGGATGTTCTCAATAGAGTCTGACAGACTCTCAGTGCAGTCTTATCAGCCCACAGAACATCATATCCAGAAAGAAAATTCATTATCTAGGCTTCAATGTCACAAATGTTAATAACTTATTCTCAATTTCTGTTCTGTAAAGTTTATATATCCCCATACAGGAAAATAGCTCATAGTTTTTCACAACCAAAATTCATTCTAATGTTAAGATATTATACACATTTTTAAAAACTATGCCTCTAAACACATTCAAGAGAAAATAAGGAAACAACTCTTTTAAAAGTATCTTGAATGCAGACACCATACCAAAGATCTTTGATTTGTGTCTAACAAATAAGCAGATTTGATTTACTCTTGACTCTAATGCATAAGCATAGATAGCACTCTAATCCCATTTTAGCCCACAGTTTCTATTCTTTCACTAATCAAGAAACCACACAAGAATGTTTTTGAAAAATATTGTATTGATTTTTAAAGAGAGAAGAAGGAGAGGGAGAGAAAGAAACATCAATGTGAGAGTGAAATATTAATTGGCTGCCTTCTGCAAACAAACCTGAGCATATACACTGACTAGGATTTGAACCAGCAAACTTTCAGTGCACAGGATGATGTCCAACCAACTGAG
This sequence comes from Eptesicus fuscus, assembly GCF_027574615.1. NCBI lineage: Eukaryota > Metazoa > Chordata > Mammalia > Chiroptera > Vespertilionidae > Eptesicus > Eptesicus fuscus. The sequence continues at coordinate 32,157,749 of NC_072473.1, forward strand.
CCACACAGGCCAGGGCCAGAAACCACGTAAAAATTTGATCTCTTTTTCATTTTTTCACTTTTTCCATCAACCCTTAACTAAAAATGATAAATAGGAAATAAACAATTTTGTAGATTATTCTGAAGTATCTTTGCCACTCCATAAGCCCACAAGAAGCACAAGGTCATAACATATGGTTTTCAATTTGTGCAAAGGTGACCAGACATCAAATGGGGACTAAAATTCAGCAGCACTCTGCCTTTAAAGCTATGGTCCCTGATGTGAAATTGTATGCCCTTTGGAGGAAAGGGCCCTCTCCCCATTCCTTCATCTAAAGGAACAGTCAGCATAACCATTATTGCTTGTCTCATTTTCGGTTCTTGTAAGTGTATTTCTAATAGCACATGATCTCACTCATCTAGGGGAAATAATGAACAACATAGACTGATAAACAAGAACAGACCCAGAAACAAGGAGGCATGGATCAGACTGTCGGGCCTCGAAGGGAGGATAGGGGAGGGTGGGAGTAAAGGGGAGAGATCAACCAAAGGACTTGTGTGCAAGCATATGAGCCTAACCAGCGGTTAAGGACAACAGTGGGGTGGGGGCACGTGTGGAGAGGGGTGTGGGCTGGGAATGGGGGAATGAGGACAAATATGTGATACCTTAATCAATAAAGAAATTTAAAAAAAATAAATAAATAAAGGCACAGTTTTCTAAGCTGTGTCTACTAAGAGGGAGAGCCCCTTTTTTCTAATTTGCTGCCCAGATGGGGCAACTTATAATTGACATAGAGGTGCATTATAAGCTAGCAGTGCTCTGCAGCGAGTAGTCTTGATACTGCGCTCTTGATATTGTAATTAACACTCATCATATACATTCTTTAGCTGTAATCTGTTATTTTTATTTTCATCTCTTAATATTTATCTGCCCAACGTATATGCCTGTGACTAGGGTTGTGATTTAAATACTTCATGGTATCCCCCCCATAGCACCAAGCATTATACACAATTAGTAGTTAAAAAATATCTGTTTATTGATTGAAAATATTACATTTAAATTTGTGCCACAGAACGAAATAAGGACATGGGAAGGGGGCATTCAACTATCACACCATGAGTAACTACAAATCTATCAAAAATTTTACTTTTAGTTTCTTGATTTTTTTTAATGTGGTTTTATTTTTTGTGAGATAATGCTAGATAGATTTCCTTCTAAACTGAATGAGATTCAAATGTCATATATTTAGGGAGGGCTATTTGAAATTAAGCACTGCAAAAGTCTTTCAGATCTCTGAAATGGGTAAATTTTGTTCTCAATAGTCATTTATGCTACTAGTGTATAGATAATCCTATTTCAATAATAAATCTTAACAAAGAACACAGCAAACCATAATTCATAAAGGGAAATATTTACATTATAAAATAAAACACAGAAGTTCTGTTTCAAGATGGTAATGTGTGAGGATCTTGAAATTACCTCCTCTCATGGACACACTAAATCTACAGTTGGCACACAAAACAACTCTGAAAAACACTAGCTGAGCAGGTCCTACACACTCAAAGCGGGTATGAAAGGCTCTGACACAATTTTGACATAAATCCCACCCCACTGTGGCAATCCATAATCCTGAGAGAACTCATAACTCAAAACTTCTTCATGAAGAGAGGAAGTTTTGAATCCCAAATCAGGGCTCCAACTTTTAAGACAAGCCCCCAAAATGCCTACCTCTGAGAGCCAATAAAGTTTGCATCCAAGAGATCCACAATGCTATAGCAAACTGAGAAATAGTCTTAATGGGTTGGTATGGACTCACCCACCCTAAGGTACAGAATAGACACTGCCACCTGAAATGTTGTCAGAATTTCTGTGAAAGTGGCTTGTTTATTTATCTTAAAGCATCAGCCTTAGGGGCAGGCATTTAATTTGACACACATCCAGGGGCCTACTGAAATTCTCTACAAAGAAGGAGGCTGTTGAGTGCCATCTCTTGCTCTCCCTCTGCGTCAAACTAGGTCACTGGTATCTCTTAGAAAGGATCTTATGAACTCATCTAGTACCTCAAAATTTGGGGCTGCCACTCAGGGCAAATGGGTTCCACATGCTCATGGGTCCCAAAGGACTACAAAAATTGGAAAAAAACAACCCACAAAATAAAACCAAAACAGTTCTTAACTAGTCACCACCCTCAGGACACAACAGAGAGGTAACAGACTGGGATACCCATTCTTTCTGTGAAATCAGCCTATTAGCTTTTCTTCATAAATGTGGCATGAGGGGGGTGGCTTCTAATTAAACACACATCTAAGGGCAGACTGTAATCCTTTCCATAGTCCTCAGAAGATAGATGCTATCTTCGCATTCTCCCCCTGGCACATCCAAAACCATACATGCTTTCTGGAGGAGAGCTTACACACATGTCTGGTTCCCTGGTTTTTATGTCTGGTGTCCTTGTTTTATGTGGCTGTCACCCAGGGGATGACCATTGGTCACCCAGCTTTGGTGGCCAGTGGGGCTTGTGATCACGGGTCCCATGGGACTATAACAAATGGAGAAACAGTGCTTGGCTGGCTACAATCCCCAGGGGACAGGTCACAGACAGCCAACTAAGACATACACCCAGTCTTTCTGTGACAGAGGCCTATTTACTTGCCTTCGAGCTTTGACCTGAGGGTCAAGCTTCTGCTTTGACATGTATCTAGGGATTTACTGAGGTATGCTCTGAGACAGGGCCAGTGAGCACCATTCTTGTACTCTCTCTAAGCCTTGCTTAAGGTCAATTAGTATCTCCCAAGGCAGAATTAATTCACTAGTTTGGCACCCCGATTTTTGAAGCTGCCACAAATGGTAGACCTGTTGATTGCCTGGACCCAGTGTCCAGCAGGTATTGTGTTCATGGATTCTGTGGGATTGGTACAAATGGAGAAACAGTTTTTACCAGGCTATAAATTACCACAACCCAGAACAGTGACAGCACACTGAAACACACTCCCAAACTTTCAATTAGCTTATCTTTATAGCTGTGGCCTGAGAACAGGCTTCTAATTAAACACACAAGGAGTCAACAAAAATCCTCTTCAAAGACCACAGAGGGTGGTAGACAATATCTTTGTGTTCTCCCTCTGACCCACCCCATGTTTTAGTATCTCTGAGAAAGGACCTTGTGTACATGTCTGGAATCCCCGCTTTTGTGTCTGCCACCCAGAGGACACTTACCTTGATAACCTATCTCAGGTGAATAGCAAGGCTTATATTCACAAGCTCAACAGGTTCATAACAAAGAAAGGAACAGTTGTTAACTAGCTGTTATCCCAAGACTCAGCTCAGAGGAAGCAGACAAAAATGCCCATCTTCTAGTCTTCCTTTGAAAGAGGTATACTTGTATACTTTAAAAGAAGTTACCTGGGAGTCTGGCTTTCAATCAGCCTGAAGGTCTAGCTGCTAACAGATCTTCACCTTGGGGTAACTGACAGGTCTTAGCACATCCCCAAATACTGGGAGTTACAAAAAAATAGAACTGGTTGCTTGGAAAATCACAAAAGATTGAGAACAACCAAAAACAAGTATAGGACGAATGATTAGGTTTATCTCCTACACACATTGTTGTAGTAAAATATAGAAATGTTTTAAAAAGTTTAAAAAATGTCTAACAATGTTAAAAATGTTTTAAAAGGTTTGAGTTAACTTTCTTGAAACTTAAAGTATGATATTAAGGACACATTCCCCCTCTATCCTGAAGTGTGTGTACCCTATAGATAAAGATTTGAACTTCAATTACTGACTTAAAAGTGACTTGCTAAGATAACCATATGTGTGAGTAATGTACTCTCCCTAGATAACCACATGTAGCCCCTTGCCCTGTTTGAGATTAACATATGTGCACTGATGTAATTCACTGATATCCACCTGAACTGCTGCGGGTATGAAATAGGCTTTAAAAATGTGTGCTGACCAGCCAACAGTGCTCGCTTGTCAAGACCACCACAAAGGCACGTCCTTTTGCCAGCCCGGCAAGCAACACCGCTCCATGCTCCTCTCTCTGCCAAACAACAGAAGAACGGCTAGTACCTCCCAATCGAGACACAACTGAGCTCTCAGGTGAGGAACACCGGCCCCCTGCATCCAGACTGGACCAGCCCAGCTGCCAGACCCCAGAAGATAGCACCGCTGGGATCCCCTTAAAGCCTATACCCGCAGCATCAGGAACTTTTGTGAGTAATAAAGTGCTGTGTGATTTGCAATTGCATATGTTTCATGTGGTGTAATTCCTCTGACAGTTAATTGAATTACTTTGTGTACGCTTAAAACTGAAATTAAAGTTTCTGGTCTTTTCGCTCCTAGGCCTGCCCTTGATCCTGCTTGCATAGAGCAGCCTCTTCACTAGCAATTACTTGAATGTCCCAACACCTTCATGGTTAAAGTTTATCTCAAGGGACACCTTAGATAAACCCCCAGATCCTTTCCTAGGATCTATTTGGGACACACATAGTAACCAACACAGAGAGTCAAGGAGAATAAAAAACAAAGGAACACATTCCAAAAGGAAAAAACAAAACAAGAACAATAAAAAACAAGACAAAATGTCAGGAAAAGGTATCAATAAAATGGAAAAGATTGATTGTTCTGATCAAAATATCAAAATAATACTCATCATAAAGATACTCATTGAGCTCAGGAGAACAATGGATAAACAAATAGAGAGTGTAACAAAGACATAGAAAATATATGAAAATATAAAATAGAAGTTACTGAGCTGAGGAAAAAAAATAGCTGAAGTAAAAAACACAGTAGAAAGGTACAAGAGAAGACTGGATAAAGCAATTAAAAAAAAATCAATGAATTTGAAGACAGGACAGTGAAACCCACCTAATCAGAGCAGCAAAAAAGAAAAAGAAAAAGGGACTTATGGGACTGCATCAACCAGCTCAACATTATCATTATAGGGGTCTCAAAAGGAGAAGATAGAGAAAGGGACCAATAACATTATTTGAAGAAATAATGGATGAAAATTTATTGAACACGGGGAAGGAAAAAGATACTAATACCCAAGAAGCCCAGTGACCCAAATATGATGAACACAAAAAGATCCACATTAAGACATATTATAATTAAAGTGTTAAAAGTTAAAGACAAGAAAAAATTCTTAAAAACAGCAAGAGAAAAACAACATGTTACATACAAGGGAACCCTCATAAGATTATAAACAGAGGTATCACACTCCCTTATTTCAAACAATACTACAAAGTTATAGTAATCAAAACAGCATGGTATTGGCAGAAAAACATACACACAGACTAATGGAACAAAATTTAGAACCCATAAATAACCCACATGGGTAACTAATTTAAAACAAATAAGCCAAGACTATTCACTGAAAAAAGAACAGTCTGTTCAATAAATGCTATAGAGAAAACTGGACAGCATATGCAAAAGAATGGCACCAGACCTCGATCTTACACCACTCACAAAAATTAACTCAAAATTTATTAAAGACTTAAATGTAAGACGTGAAATAATAAAATACATAGAAGAAAATATAGCCACTAAGCTTATAGACTTTTATCTCAGAGGTGTTTTTGTATATTTGACTCCAAATGCAAGAGAAAGAAAAGCATAAATAAACAAATGGGACTACGTCACACTGAAAAGCTTTTGCACAACAAAGTGAAACATCAACCAAAGAAAAAGTTAGATTACCAGGAGTTTAAGATGGCTGCTGGCAGGACAGAGGTGAGGGAGAAAATGTGAGTGAGTGAGGGGATGAAAGCAGTGTGTGTGGATGTGTGTGGTGTGTGTGTGAGTGAGTGAGGGACAGTTAACTCCATCAGGAGCAGCAGGGGCTGGCAGAACAGGCTCTCTTGGACAGGGAGAGACTACCATCACTGCGGACACTCCCCGGACTGCGGGACACGGGCACAGAGCCCATGAAATCTAGAAGGGGAGAACGGCCTCTTCTAGGAACTCATCAACACCACCACTCAGACAGCCCTTAAACACTGCCCACGACCCGGAAGCCAATTCAGGCAAAATCCTGCTGCCCCACCTACAGACCCATGGACCCTGGGACCTCCACCTCCAAAGGTGCACCAATCCCACAACAGTAAGTGTAACTTCCCCCTTACCCAGCAGCAGACCTCTGGACACCACAGTTGTGCATATCCAGTGCACAGGCCTCCAGGGCACACCACTCTACTGGCCGCTCTTGGGAGCCACTGTGAGCCCCTGCTGGGTGTGATTTTGTACAGACAAGGAGAGTACGTCAGTACACCATGCTGGCAAACACAACATGGGTGCCCATGTGAGCCACCACTGGGAGCATGTGTATCCAACCATGATATCAGCAGCAAAAGCTGAGTCTGGCCATCTCACAGATACAGAACTATGGACACTACAGTCACGCCTTTCCAGAGCGCAGGCCCCCTGAGGCCCCCCACCCTGACAGACGGCTCCTGGGTGCCACCATGAGTGCCCTCTGGGCATGCACGATTTGAACAAAAAGCACAAGGCAGCAAAAATTGGGACACCGCCTACTACAGTTGCTGACTTCTAGACAACACAGTTGCGCCTTTCCAGCTCGCAGGCCTACATCAAGAGAACCCAAATAGCTCAAGTAGGGAGCTATGCTAGATTACCAAGCCCAGAATATCTGAGAGATCACATCAGTAGCACCATCCCCAAAAGAACCTGGGTAGCAAAGCAATCAGATCTAGGACACAGAAACCGTTAAAACATTACAGCAAAACATGGGAAGACAAAAAAAGCAATCCCCAAAGGAAAGAAAAAAAGGCATCACTAGAAAGGGTGTTAAATGAAATGGAGGCAAGTAACATGTCAGAAAAAGAATTCACAGTAATGGTTAGAAGGATGCTCAAACGGCTGGATGACAAATACACACAACTCAATGACAAACACACACTACTCAACGAGAATTATAAAGAGCTAAATGAGAATGTCACCAGCAAGAAAAGAAACCAAGAGGAAATGAAGAATGACATAGCTACAATAAAGAACACATGGAAGGCTTAAACAGTAGACTAGAAGTGGCTGAGGACCCCATCAGTGTATTAGAAGACAAGGTAGGAAAAAACACACAAACAGGAGGAGGACAAAATGGCAGCGGAATAGATGGACATGTCCCGAGCCTTGTCCCGCAGCAGATAGAATGAGCAGCTCAAACGAATAACATCCACCCTGAATTGGTGAAGGAGACTCAGCTGGTGAAACAATTCACATCCGGGAAGGGCAGACAACCTCTGGAGAAAGGAAAAATCAAGGATCTGGGCAGGAGAGATCTGCCAGACTTCTGAGCCCAGAGGGTCAGAGGGAAACCACACAGCACCGAGCCGCATCCCTTGGGACAGGCACAGCATCTGACTGTGGAAAGGAGGTCTGCAAGACTGCTGGTAGCAGGAGATTCTTGATTTGGGTCCACAGTCACAAAAGACTGAGCCCAGAGGGGGCAGCCTGAAGGGCTGACCAGACCATGCAGTGCTGACAGGAGAAGAGCTCGCAGAGGCGCAGTCTTTCCCCTCTCTGTGGCCTGTGCTTTTCTTCACTGAACCTAGTTCATAGGACCTTTCGGATATGGACACTCACCCATGGCTAAGGTGCAGGAGAAGGTGCAGACTTCTGGAACCTGGGGAGAGGCTGGGTAAAGGAGAGGGTCCAGGAGAAGTGGCAGCGAGCCTGGCGCTGAGTAATACCTGAGCCCAGGACCTCGGCAGCCATTTTCTCCCAAAGAAATAGCCACTCCCTCCAAGTCTCTAGGCAAACAATACAGCCACACCCAGACTATACCCTAAGTGGTACAAAGGATTTAAAAAAATATGAATTCTCGTTGAGTTGTGTGTGTTTGTCATTGAGTTGTGTGTATTTGTCATCCAGCCGTTTGAGCATCCTTCTAACCATTACTGTGAATTCTTTTTCTGACATGTTACTTGCTGAGAGTCCACAGGTACTGGCCTAAAGAGAGGCCTTCATTCCAAACAACAGGAAACTGAGAAACCGCAGACAGTACAGAAGACTGGGATCTTAAGCCAGCCAAAGGAATGACACTTCACTTTTTCATTTTTATTTTATTATTATCTTTTTTCAGTTTGTTGCTTTATTTTCTATTTTATTGCATTATTTTTCCATCATTCTATTTTATGTTATTTTCTATTTTTTATTTTTATACCATTTTTAAATCATTTTTTGTAAAGTTATTATTATTACTATTATTATTATTTTCTTCTCATTCTCTTTCTTCTTATCCATTCATTCCCTTTCTACTTCCTCTATACTGAACTGAGGTCCTCCCTATATTAATCCAATTCTTAACCTTATTTTCTGTATATAAGCTCAGCCTCTACAGATTCTGCCCCCACCCTCTTTGCTGGGAGTTTGGTGTTTGTATTGTTTTGGTTTATCTGTTTGTTCTGTGGTGTTTTCTTCATATATATATATATATATATATATATATATATACACACACACATATAAATCCTTTTTCTTCCTTTTTCTTTTTTTTCTTATCTTTTTTTCTCTCTTTGATATCATTTGTGCTCGCTTTTCTCTCCCCTATTTCTGTTTGCTCAGGTGGTCACTTATATTGGGGTTATCAGTGTCATGAGTACATTCGTGTTTTGTTCCCTTTGTGTCGTGTCTTCTCGAGGTGAATTTTATCCTGTCTGGCCAATGTGCTAGGACATGAGCCACATAACCAGACACCTGGAGAGGAAACTCCATCCATGAATGGGTCAATAACACCCCAGACCCAACTACTGAGGCAGGAGGAAGGCAGCAATGAGAAAGAGAGCATGAGTGAGGGAGCAAAAGAGGAGTGTGTGGCCATATGTGTGTGTGTGTGTGTGTGTGTGTGAGAGAGAGAGAGAGAGAGAGAGAGAGAGAGAGAGAGAGGCACAGTTAGATCCTGCAGGACCTTCTGGGGCAGGCTAACTGGGCTCATCTAACTAGGCAGCCTCTGCTACTATTGTAAACAGTACTGGGAGGCTGGCTCTTCCTCAGAGGCCTTGCCTTTTTGAAGGGGAGAACTGCTGTAACTGGGATCCCAGCCTCCACTCCACACAGGGTGCACTCAGATAACACCTGGGACTCTACAGCCACCCCTGCCAGAGACGTGCTACCTTGGCAGTGGTCCCACAGTCACTGAGTCTCCAGCCATGCCGGGAACAGACTCCTATGAATTCTAAAGTGTGCTCCTCTCTGACTGTCCCAATGCTTTAGCCCAGGGCACTGTGACCAGGTGAGCAGCAGACATGTGAGCAGCCCACTCCTGTCCAAGGAGCAGCAGGCCCATGAGCAGCTCACCCCAGGCCAAAGAGCAGCAGCCTCACATGGCCTTTCCCTGTCTAAGGAGCAGCAGCTGTGAGAGCAGCCCACTCCCCCGTCTGAGGAACAGCAACCACATTAGCATCCCACCCCTGTCCAAGGAGCAGCAGACACATTAGCAGCCAGCCCATGACTGAGGAGCGGCAGCCCCATGCATCCCACCCCGTCCAAGGAGCAGCAGCTATGTGCAGCCCACAAACTACACCCATCTGAGGAGGAGTAGCTGTGTGAGCAACCTGCCCCAGTCTGAGGAACAGCAGCCACATGAGTAGCCTGTTCCCATCTGAGGAGTAGCAGCTGTGAGAGCAGCCCTGCCCCTTCTGAGAAGCAGCAGCCACATGTGAAGCTCACTCCTGTCCAAGGAGCAGAGGCGCAAGCAGCACGTCCCCCATCCAAGGAGCAGTAGCCACATGAGCAGCCAGCTCTCTTACGTGGAACAGCAGCCCTGTGAGCAACCTGCCCCTGTCAAAGGAGCAGCAGCCAACAAGCAGCTCGCCCCGTCTGAGAAGCAACAGCCACGTGCAGCCAGCCCCCATCCAAGGAGCAGCAGACACGCGCAGCCCGCCCCCAACTGGGGAGCAGCAGCCTCATGATCAGCACAACCCAGTCCAAGGAACAGCTACTGTGCAAGCAGCCTTCCCCACCAGCAAGAGGAGCCACCACTGCTGCAAAAAGCAGCCACCAGTGGAGCCACTGACAACAGAGGAGCAGCCACTGCCAAGACTGCCTGAGGAGCAACCGCAGCCCGAGGAGACACTGCCACCCACGGAGCAATCCCTGAATGACTTGACATCTAGATCCCTCGATGAGATAAAAAAAAATGTGTAGACAAAGAAACCAAAAAAGGAAAGAAAAAGAGGAATCACTAGAAAAGTGGTTAAGTGAAACAGAGGCATGCAATATGTCAGAAAAATAATTCAGAATAAGGGTCATACAGTTCATAAACTGGATGGATGAAAAAATCAACAACTTATGTAATAACCAAGAAGAAATAAAGAGTGATATAGCTTCAATAAAAACACCATAGAAAGGTTCAACAGTAGACTAGGAGAAGCAGAGGACTGAATTATTGAATTAGAATACAGGGAAGCAAAACAAACCCAAACTTAACTGCAATTGGAGAAAAGAAAAGACAGGAGGAGAGCCTAAGGGAGCTATGGGACAACATGAACTGAAGCAACATACAAATAATAGGGGTGCCAGAACAACAGGAAGAGGAACAAGGGTTAAAAAACCTGTTTGAAGAATTAATGTCAGAAAAATTCCCTGATGTGGGGAAGAAAAGTCACACAAACACAGAGAGTCCCAAGCAAGATGAACCCAAAAAGATGCACACCAAGACACATCATAATTACAATGGCAAATGTTCAGGACAAAGAAAATCTAAAAGTCTGCCAGAAAGAGACATAAAGTTATGTGCAAGGGATCTCCCATTAGATTATCAAATGATTTCTCAACAGAAACACATCACACCATAAAAGAATGGAAGGAAATTTACAAAGTGATGCAAAGCAAGGGATTGAATCAAAGAATACTCTATCCAGCAAGGCTATCATTCAAAATTGAAGGGGAAACAAGGAGCTTCATAGAAAAAAAATGCTAAGGGAGTTTGTCACTACAAAGCCAGCAATGCAAGAAATGTTAAAAGGACTGGTGTAAAAATAAGAAATAATAAGGTAAGAAGAAACACAGGAACAAAAAGTAAAAATGGTTACAAACAAGTACCTATCAATAATAACTTTAAACATAAACCTAATAAATGCTCCAATCAAAAGACATTGAATGGCTGAATGGATAATAAAACACACACACATATATATGCTGTCTACAAGAGACCCAACTCAGAACAAGGGACTCACACAGACTGAAAATGAAGGGATGGAAAAATATATTTCAGGCAAATGGAAAAAAAAAAGCTGGGGGAGCAATACTTATATCTGACAAAATAGACCTCAAAATGAAGGCCATAACAAGAGATAAGGAAGGCCACTATACTAAAGGGATCAATACAACAAGGGTATATAACCCTGCTAAACATATATGCACCTAATGCAGGAGCACCCAAATACGTAAAAAAAAAAAAAAACTCCTGGAAGACATCATGGGAGAGATCAAAAACAATCCAATCATAGTAGGGGACCTTAATACCCCACTGACATCACTGGACTAATCCTCTAGACAAAAAAATCAGCAAAGAAACAGCAATCCTAAATGACTCAGTAGTGCAGATGCACTTAATTGACATCTTCAGAACATTTCACCCCAAAGCCACAGAATACACGTTCTTCTCAAGTGCACATGGGACATTTTCATAAATAGACCACATATTGGGTCACAGGGAAATTCTCCCCCAATTCAAGAAGACTGAAATCATATCAAGCATCTTCCCAGACAATGGCATAATATTAGAAATAAACTACGATAAAAACAATCCAAAAAATTCAAACAGATGGAAGCTGAATAGCATGCTATTAACCTTTTGCACTCGGATGTCGAGTGTGACTTGACACGGTTAGCATTAGAATAAAGGAATCAAGAAAAAAGCAAGCGAGTGTAAAGGGTTAAACAATATTGGGTTACCAAAGAGACCAAAGAGAAATTAAAAACATCCTGGAAATTAATGAAAATAAAAACACAATAATCCAAAATCTATGGGACACAATGAAAGCAGTCCTGAGAGTGAAGTTTATACCTCTACAAGCCTACCTCAAAAAACAAGAAAAAAAGGTCGTAAATCATCTAAATCAACTTAAAGAGTAAGAAAAGAGAGCAACAAGAAAAGCCCACAGTATCCAGAAGGAAGGAGATAATAAAGATTAGAGCAGAAATAAATGACATGAACACACACACACACACACACACACACACACACACACACACACACACCACAATAAAAAAGATGAACAAAACCAAGAGCTGGTTCTTTGAAAGGATAAACAAGATTGATGAACCTCTAGCCAGGCTCAACAAGAAGCAAAGACAAAGGACCCAAATAGACAAAATCAGAAAGGAAAGATGTAAAATAACAACAGACCCCACAGAAATACAAAGGTATGTTAAAAAATACTATGAACAACTCTATTCCAACAAACTAGACAACCTAGAGAAAATGGAAATATTCCTAGAAAATACAACCTTCCAAAACTCAATCAGGAAGAGCCTAAAAATCTCAATAGGCCAATAACTATGGAAGAAATTGAAGCAGTCATCAAAAAGCTTCTAGCAAACAAAAGCCTGGGACCAGATGGCTTTACAGGGGAGTTTACCAAACATTCAAAGAAGAACTCAAACCAATACTGCTCAGACTATTCAAAAAAATTCAAGAGGAAGGAACACTTCCAAGCTCTCTCTATGAAGGCAGCATCAGAACCAGATAAAGACAACACAATGAAAGAGAACTGCAGGCCGATATCTCTCATGAACATAGATGCCAAAATTCTAAACAAAATTCTAACAAACCAGATCTAGCAGTACATCAGAAAGATCATACACCATGACCAAGTAGGATTTATCCCAGGGATGCAATGTTGGTACAATATCTGCAAATCAATAAATGCGATGCATCACATAAACAAATTGAGAGATAAAAATCACATAGTCATATCAATTGATGCAGAAAAAGCATTTGACAAAATCCAACATGCTTCCTTGATAAAAACTCTCAGCATGATGGGAAAAGAGGGATCATACCTCAACATAATAAAAGCCATATATGACAAACCCACAGCCAAAATCATACTCAATGAGCAAAAACTAAAACCATTTCCCCTAAGAACAGGAACAAGACAGGGATGCCCACTCTCACCACTCTTGGTCAACATAGTACTGGAAGTACTAGTCATTGTGATTAGACAAGAAGAAGAAATAAAAGTTATCCAAATTGGAAAAGAAGAAGTTAAACTGTAGTTATTCGCAGATGACATGATACTGTACATAGCAAACCCTAAAGACTCCATCAAAAAGTTATTACACTTAATAAATGAACTCGGCATTGTAGCATGAAACAAAATTAACGCCAAGAAATCTATGGCATTACTATCACCAATAATGAACTTACAGAAAGAGAGACTAAAAAAGCAATCCCATTTACCATCATGCCAAAAAATTAAGATACCTAGGAATAAACTTAACTAAGGAGGTAAAAGACCTATATGCAGAAATCTATGGGAAACTGAAAAAAGAGATGGAGGAAGACATAAACAGATGGAAGAACATACCGTATTCATGGATTGGTAGAATCAACATAATCAAAATGTCCATACTACCCAAAACAATCTATATATTCAATGCATTACCCTTTAAAATACCAATGGCATATTTCACAGACCTAGAACGAACTTACCAAAAATTCATCTGGAATAAAAAAAAAGACCCCCACATACCTGCAGTGATCCAGCGAAAGAAGAACAAAGTAAGTGTGATCTCAATACTAAATATCAAGCTGTATTACAAAGCCCCTGTTCTCAAAACAACCTGGTACTGGCACAAGAACAGATATTGACCAATGGAATAGAATGGAGAACCCAGAAATTGACCCAAACCACTATGCTGAATTAATATTCGATAAAGGAGGCATGAACATACAATGAAGTCAAGACAGTCTCTTCAATAAATGGTGTTGGGAAAATTGGACAGATACATGTAAAAAAATGAAACTATACCAGCAACTTACACCATATACAAAAATAAACTCAAAATGGATAAAGGACTTAAACATAAGATAGGAAACCATAAAAATACTAGAGGAATCCACAGCCAGCAAAATCTCAGACATAGGCCGAAGCAATTTCTTCAGCGATACAGCTCCTAGGGCATTGGGAACTAAAGAGAAAATAAACAAATGGAACTACATCAAAATAAAAAGCTTTTGCACAGCAAAAGAAACCATCAACAAAACAACAAGAAAATCCACTGCTTGGGAGAACATATTTGCCAATATTATCTCCGATAAGAGTTTAATCTTCAATATTTACAGGGAACTCATACAATTTAACAAAAGGAAGACAAACAACCCAATAAAAAATGGCCAAGGGACCTAAATAGATACTTTTCGAAAGAAGACAGAAGGCAGGCCAAGAGACATACGAAAACATGCTCAAAGTCACTAATTATGCTAGAGATGCAAATCAAAATGACAGTGTGGTACCATCTCACACCTGTCAGAATGGCTATCATCAATAAATGAACAAAGGACAAGTTCTGAGGAGTATATGCAGAAAAAGGAACCCTGGTGCACTGCTGGTGGGAATGCAGACTGGTGCAGCCACTGTGAACAGTATGGAGTTTCCTCAAAAAACTAAAAATGGAACTCCCACTTGACCCAATGATCCCACTTCTAGGAATATATCCCAAGAAACTAGAAACACCAATCAGAAAGGATATATGCAACCCTATGTTCATAGCCGCACAATTCACCATAGCTAAGATTTGGAAACAGCCCAACTGCCCATCAGCAGAGGAGTGGATTAAAAAACCATGGTACATCTACACAATGGAATACCATGCTGCTATAAAAAGGAACTCCTACCATTTTCAACAGCATGGATGGACCTGGAGAACATTATGTTAAGTGAAATAAGTAAGTCAGAGAAAGATAGATATTACACGATCTCACTCATTTGTGGAATATAATGAACAACATAAACAGATGAACAAAAACAGATCCAGAGATAGAGAAGCATTGATCAGATGCTTAAACCTCAGAAGGAAGGTAGGGGAGGGTGGGGGCAAGGGGGAGAGAGATCAACCAAAGGACATGTATGCCTGCATATAAGCATATGCAATGGAAGAAGACAACAGGGGGTGAGGGTGAGGGCAGGATTGCGGGGGTGGGGGGACAATGGGAGGATAAGGACACATTTGTAATACCTTAATCAATAAAGAAAAAAAAACATAAAAAAGAAAAAGTTAATGAACTGAATGGCTCGTTTTGCAAAAGTTTTGTCACATAGGTGGCTTTGTCTTCTCATTCTCTTAAAAGTGTCTTTTGCAGTAGAGTTTTTATTTCAATAAAGTCCAAAATATATTTTTCTTTTGTGGATTGTGCTTTTCTTGTAACTAAAAGGTCATTGTCAAACACAAAGACATCTATATTTTCTCCTATTTTATATTATAGAAGTTTTAAAGTTTTTCATTAAGGTATCTGATTTAAAATCAAGTATTTTTGGTGAGGTGTATGCTCTGTGTATGGACATTTTTGCATGTGTATGTCTAGTTTCTTCAATACCATTTTTTAAAAAGTCTGTTAATTTTCTATTGAACTGCCTATGCTACTTTGTCAGAGAGAACTTGACTGTGTTTGTGTGGGTCTATTTCTGGGCTCTAAATTCTGTTCCTTGACCTATTTCCCCAAACTTTCACCAATATCACATTATTCTAATTACTGTTGATTTATAGGAAGTCTATAGAAAGTAGTGTTAGTTCTTCTTCTCTAATATTGTACTAGTTTTTTGTGTCTTTGGCCTTGCCATATAAACATTAGAATTAATTTGTCAATATCCAGAAATAACTTGTTGGGATCTTTATTGGGATTGAATTTAATCTACAGATCATTTGGGGGGAAATTACATTTTAATAATATTGCATCTTCCTATCAAGGAACATAGAAGCTATTCATTTATGGAGACCTTTAATTTACTTAATCATAAGTTTTAGTTTTTTCCAAATATTTATTGTATATATTTTGTTAGATCTATACCTAACTAATTTTTGATACTAATGTAAATGGCATTGTTTTTTAATTTCAAGTACGATTAATTATTGGTATATAGAAAAAAAACAATTAGCTCCAAGCTTGCTATAACTTAATAAATTTGCTGAATTTTGGTTGTTCACCTGTTTTACTGTTTTTGTTGTGAGGCTGGGAGTGAAAATTTCCAAGTTCTTTACATGGAGAAGCTGAAACTAGAAGTACCCTGTACTGTTTTTTTATACTTACCTATGTAGTTATCTTTCCTAGTGGTTTTACTTTTTCATGAGGACTTAAGTTCCTTCAGTTCAGTTTAAAGGATCTTTTATAAGTGATGACTCACTTTTCTCTTGACACTTTCAAAATTAATTTTTTGCCTTTGTGTTTTGACAGTTTAAATATGATGTGCCTAGATATGGATCTCTTTTGAGTTTCCCCTACTTGGAATTCACTGAACTTTTTGGATGTGCACATTAATGATATTCATAATGACATTCATTATTTCTTCAAATATCCTTTCTGCAGTTTTCTCTCTTTCAGCCCCTTCTGGGATTATCATTATGCATATTCTTGTGTACTTGAGAAGATCCCATTATCTGGAAGTTGTTATTTTTATTGTATCCCTCAGGTCTCTGAGGCTTTGTTAATTTTGTCTTTTGTGTGTATTCTTTTTCTTCATGTGGGGAGTAAACATCAGTGAGACCAATAAGTGGGGAATCTCTGAATCAAAGCATTTATTAAAACTATCAGAATCCTTCTAATATAAAGAGCTGCCATTCATGCATGAGTAAAGTAGAAAGCCTCCTCAGAGGTATTATTTAAAGGTGACTGGAAATATCATACCACACACCTATATATCATGTAATGATAACTGAAATGCTGCATTTCATTGCAAGCTTTAGATCATAAAACACATTTTTAAGAATTCCTATTTGAACAATAAATACCTCCAGGAAAGGAGGAATATTATAAGAATCCTATTTGGTCATATTACTTTCCAACAATTCAAATTGCCCAAATTAAGGTCCTATGGAAACAGAACAGAGGCAGGCATACCACATAAAGGTTAACCATTAAAGAGCTGTCAGACAAACTTCCTGCTTTTTAATTTTTCTCAGGGCTAGAAATGCCTATTTCTATATTGAAAGAATAAAGCATAAATATTAATCATGTGGTTGTATAACACTTCATTTTAAAGACTTAAAGGTACATGTATTCAGGCATATACTCAAGTATTGTGCAGTATAGGTATTCTTAACTTATGTTATAGACTGCATAATAAGACATTTGTTTATAAGAACATATAATGTAAACATAATCTTATTTTGCAACCAGATTCCATGAGAAAAATGGAGATGTGCTCATTTAGGGAAAAAGTAATAAAAGATTAAGTGACAAGCAACGAAAATAGAGACAACCCTTAAGATATATTAGATACTGAATTACAGAAATTGTGCCATTCTTGCTAAAATATAGTTCCTTTTCCTTTATTGTATTTTTTTAGTTTTGGACTTTCATTGGGTGAGCCTGAAGAAAAAGACATCAGATGTGTTCTGACTTTAAGCTTTGTAAGAACAGTTCATTCACATATTAAAAAAGATAATGATGATTTTAGTATTAAAATAATAACCACAAGACAAAATGACCTGTTAACAGTTTATAGGCTTATCGTTTTTAAAGTGTTTTAACAAATATTGTCTTGTTTTCTTCTTTAAACAATCCTGAAGGTATACAAAACAGAAAGTCTAATATCCATTATACACATAAAGGCAACTAAGTTTAATTGACTTGAAAACAATAAAAAAAGAAAGTAGCAGAGGCAAGATGAGAGCCTAGATCTTTTGCTTACATTTTGGCACTCCTTTCATTTCATTAAGGTTCCACTCCAGTGGCATCCTATTTAAATTTGAAAACATTATGTGTTCCTTAATTTTTTTCAAAGAAATCTCTATAATGTAGCAAAATGTGGCTCAAGAGAAGGACAGAAACTAAAGCATATTTTTGTTGTTGTTTTTATAGATCTAGCAAGAGATATAATCAAAGTATGTCCCTCTAGTCCTATTTATGGAAGGAAGTGTGACTTTAGATTTTGATAATGTGTGTAATGTTCAGGCCCAAGATTGTGAGGGCTCAAGCAATCACACACACCCACCAGCAGCAGCTGCTACCACAATCCCAGAAAAGTTTATTGCTCAACATGAATGAGACAGCTTCTCTATATAAAAGCTGCTTGTTTATGCCTGAAGAAAAATGAAAGCAGTTCAACAGTTATTGCAATAGAGGTTTCAGAGTCAACACACAAACAATGAAATTTAAGTGTAAGGCCTCATTTCTAAGGGCCCATAAACAATATGATGATCATCCCCTAAGACAAGACCTGCCAGTGCACCTTTAAAAGCTCACAAAGTTTTAATAAGAAATATAAAGTATTAAGTTCTGCTCTGGACCTGCTTCATTTTGTTAGTGACCCTTCTAAAATATAGTATCAAGAAGTAAACATAACACCATAGGCATGGTCCTCTCAGTGTAGAGCAGTAGTGCTATTACCTCTATAATTAGGACACTTTCTTTCTAGTGATAATGGTTGGTGCTTCTATTTCTCTTGCTATAAAGGACAATAAATATAGTGATTAGCTTCAATTTTATAGAGAAATATTGGTAAAAAGTTATAATTAGTGTCCTCCTCAAAATGACAGGATACATAAATACATAATGCCTATTGAATGAACTCTGTAAGTTGACATTTGAATTCTTCCACCATCTGGCAACAAATTACCTTTACAAGATTTGCCATTCACAAACATAACCGCCCCCCCACCCCACCCCCGTCACACCTGGTTCCAGGAAAGCAGGTCTATTTATTCACTGATGTCAAGTACACATTACAAGTCATTTTTAAAAATAAATCTTTATTGTTCAGATTATTACAGATGTTCCTCTTTTTTTCTCCCCATAGCTCCCCTCCTACCGATCCACCCCCCATGCCCTTACCCCTTACCACTGTCCTCATCCATAGGTGTAAGATTTTTGACCAATCTCTTCCCGCACCCCTCACACTCCCTTCCCCCGAGAATTGTCAGTCCACTCCTTTTCTATGCCCTGATTCTATTATATTCACCAGTTTATTCTGTTCATCAGATTTTTTATTGAATTGATTTTTAGATTCACTTGTTGATAGATATATAATTGTTGTCACTTCATTATTCATAATTTTTAACTTTATCTTTTTCTTCTTCTTCCTCTTCTTAAAGAATACCCTTCAGCATTTTATATAATCCTGGTTTAGTGGTGATGAACTCCTTTAGCTTTTTCTTGTCTGTAAAGCTCTTTATCTGACCTCCAATTCTAAATGATAGCTTTGCTAGGTAGAGTATTTTTGGTTGTAGGTTCTTGCTATTCATCACTTTGAATATTTCTTGCCACTCCCTTCTGGCCTGCATAGTTTCTGTTGAGAAATCATCTGACAGTCATATGGGTACTCCCTTGTAGGTAACTGTTTTTCTCTTGCTGCTTTCAAGATTCTCTCTTTGTCTTTTGTCCTTGGCGTTTTAATTATGATGTGTCTTGGTGTGGTCCTCTTTGGATTCCTCTTGTTTGGGGTTCTCTATGCTTCCTAGACTTGTAAGTCTATTTCCTTCACCAGGTAGGGAAAGTTTTCTGTCATTATTTCTTCTAAATAGGTTTTCAATATTTTGCTCTCTCTCTCCTTCTGGCACCCCCATAATTCAGATGTTGGTATGCTTGAAGTTGTCCCAGAGGCTCCTTACACTATCTTCATATTTTTGGATTCTTTTTTCTTTTTATTTTTCTGGTTGGGTGTTTTTTGCTTCTTCATATTTCAAATCTTTGGTTTGATTTTTGGGGTCCTCTAGTCTACTGTTGAATTTCTGTATATTATTCTTTATTTCAGACAGTGTATGCTTAATTTCTGACTGGTCGTGACATGTTTCTTTGTGTCTGCATTTTGGCTGCTTCCCTGTATTGATGGAGTGGCTTTGTGTGGTAGGTGACCTATAGGGCCCAGTGGCTCAGCTTCCCAAATCACCTGAGGTGGACACTCTTGGTGCACCCCTTTGTGGGTTGGGTGCACAGTCTTGTTGTAGTTAAGCCTTGATTGTTGTTGGTATACTGGGAGGAATTGACCTCCAGGTCAATTGGCTGTGAGGACCTGCTGTGTCTATAATGGAAGAGCTGCTGTGCTAGAGACACCCTTATGGGGCAGGACTTACTTCAGTGGGGCTTTGGTGCTCACTGAGTCTGCCTCTTGAGTGTGTCACTTATGGATGTGAGGAGCTGAAATCTGGTATCATCTCACACTGACCCCTGGGTACACTGGCTCTTGGATCTCCAAGGTGGTGCAAGTCAGCTACTGCCTGAGGCCACCTAGCAGGAGCTATAGAGAGATCTGCAGATTTCTCCTCTTTGTTTGGGATTTGGAAGTTTTGGAGCTGTATGACCCAGCTGCAGTTTGTTAGGTTAAGCTGCGAAAGGGCAGGCCATTCATATGCAAAAGCCACTGAGCACAGCTTGGGTGGTTTTGTAAATTGGGTGGGGCGGGGTATCAGGGAATCACCAGCGTGTAGCAAACAGCGATGGCTGCCAGTCAGCAGTCCCTGTGTCTCCACATCTCCGTGTCCCTGCATCCTGCGCCCCAGTGCAGTAAACAATGATTCCTGTGAGCACCTCTGCAAGAAAGCCACCCTCACTTTCCGACCTGATGCCAGACAGTTCAGTTTCTCCCCATAGGATTCTGGGTCCCCAGAGTCTCTCCAGAAACTGGAGTTCAGAGCAGCCGGGAGCTTGTAACTCCCTCCCGATTGAAAAAAACAGTGCACGCAGTCACCAGCCCAATTCATGAGCCTCCGTACCTCTGCTTTTCTGTGCCTCTGCACGTCCTACCCGGTCTCAATGTGCTTTTTTCTTTCCTTATAGTTGTAAAACTTCTACTCAGCCAGCTTTCCCATGGTTCTGGGTGATAGTCGTTTTGTCTTTTAGTTGTAGTTTTGGTGTGGGTGTGAGAGGCAGCACGTACAGGTGTATACCTTATGCCGCCATCTTGGTTTCTTCACATTACAAGCCATTTGCCTTCACCAGAACATAATTCCTCCTTCTATGCCTCTATTCAATTTTACTTATATTTAAAATCCCAACTATGCTATGAAGCTCTGCCTGAATAGTATAGCTTAAAATAACCTCTCCCTTCTATGGCAACTTATGGTTTCTACAACTTAATTTGCACTTCATTCATACTCTCTGTAGATATCACACACTGATTTTTTAACTGTTAAATCTTTATATTTCAAGTCTTATAACCCCAATTATATTGTAGAATTTTGAGACCAAAAGGATATCATTTTTATTTGGAAAATGGGAAATAAGAGAAATACTCTAAAATACTGCTAGTCTATTAATTAATGATTACTCGTCATATGTACATAGATGCTTCTGATTGTTCTTGACCCCCTAGACCAATATATGGGTACAGAACAGAAAGGAAACCACTGACCTAACTTTTGGAAGACTTCTAATGGTTTTCAGAGTTTTAGTCACATCTTGAGCCCTGAAAATTTAAATGGCAGGAATTTCTCCCAGTATGTAGACAAACAAAAGGCAAAGTATACTTTTTTGTCTATAGACTTATACATCACTTTGAAAGCCTTCCTCTCTAATTTTTTAAGCTATCATTTCACTGGGTCTATGGATCTAAGTGATACAAAATTATGACACTATAGGATTGTAAACAGAAAATATAGTTGAAAACTTTTATATTATAATTCTTCTATTGCTTCATAATAAATTACCACAAATTTAGCATTTTAAAACAACCATTTAATATCTTACAACTTCTATAGTTTAAAACTCTTTATACAGTATATCTGAATTCCTGCTAAGGGTCTCATGAGGCTGAAATCAAGTTGTTTTCCAAGGATGTAATCTCATCTAAGGCTCAGGGTTCTCTTTCCAGATCACTGGTTTTTGGTAGAATTCTATCTCTTATAGTTGTAGGACTGATTTCTTTTTTTAAAATATATTTTATTGATTTTTTTACAGAGAGGAAGAGAGAGGTATAGAGAGTTAGAAACATCGATGAGAGAGAAATATCAATATTCTGCCTCCTGCATACCTCCTACTGGGGATGTGCCCACAACCAAGGTACATGCCCTTGACTGGAATCTAACTTGGGACCTTTCAGTCTGCAGGCTGACACTCTTTCCACTGAGCCAAACTGGTTAGGGCAGGACTGAGTTCTTCACTTTCTTGCTGGCTATCAACTGGGGGTAATTCTCTATTCCATAGGCTGATCATGCTCTCCACAATATTTTTCTCCTCAAGACCAGCTGGAGATGCTCTGTTTTACCTTATAGTAAAGGGCTCACCAGATTATGTCAGGTACACTGAGGATAATATCCATTCTTTAAACAGATATGGAAGCAACCAAGTGCCCATCAGTAGCCGAGTGAATAAAAAAGCTATGGTACATACACTGAGTGGCCAGATTATTATGATCTCTGAACGCATAATAATCTGGCCACTCAGTGTGTGTGTGTGTGTGTGTGTGTGTGTATATATATATATATATGTATATATATATATATATATATATATATATATATATATATATTTATATATTCGAGGCCCAGTGCATGAATTTGTGCATGGGTGGGGTCTGGCCGGCCAGACTGGCCAGGGGGAGGGGACATGGGCAGTTGGCCGGCCTGCCTGCTGGTTGAACTCCTGGTTGAGGGGAAAATTTGCATATTAGCCTTTTATTATATAGGATATACACTGAGTGGCCAGATTATTATGTGTTCAGAGATCAGAATAATCTGGCCACTCAGTGTATATAAAATGAAATATTAGTCAGCCATAAAAACAACAAAATACTATAATTTGCAACAGCATGGATAGATCTAGAGGGTTTTATGCTAAGTGAAATAAGTCAGTCAAAGAAAGACAAATATAATCTAATTTCACTTATATGTGGAATCTAAAGAACAGAATAAACAAACAAACAAACAAACAAAACTGAAACAAATTCATAGATACAAAGAACAGACTGAGGGTAGCCAGAGAGGAGGGAGTTGGGGATCTGTGTGAAAAAGATGAAGGGATTAAGTAGTACAAATGAGTGTATATATAAAATAGGCACAGGGATGTAAAGTAAAACAGAGTGAATATAGTCAATGATATTATAATAAACATATATGGTGCAGGCTAGATACTTGAAATAAAAGGAAAAACATGTTGTAAAGCATATATGATTGTCTAACCACTAAGCTGTACACCTAAAACTAATACAAAAAATATTGAATGTAAACTATAATTGAAAAAAATTAAATTGAGAAAAAAGAAACTAATAGCTATTGTGCATCATATTCACAGGTTTCATACACAATCCAAGGGCAAAAGATTATGCAAAGGCATAGGTCATTAGGATTCATATTAGAATTCTACCAACCACTATATATATATAGTTCCACATTATTTAGAATAAGTCAAATATAACCATATAGCTGGTTAAAAAGTATAAGTACATGACTATAGGTAGAACTTGTTTCTACAAACTTGTCTATTTACAGGACACAAAATTCATAAAAAGTGAAATCAAAATTTCAGAAAACAGAATGTTCTGATTATATTATTGAGAACACACAATGTTGGAATTTTAAAATGAAAGCTTTTATGGAGGTTCAAGATGGCTGTAGCATAGGTGGACGCTGAACTTATCCTTTCTTTTTGCAAACTTAAATATCATCTATATAGAAAGCAATTAACCCTGAAAAACAACTGGGGGCTGATTGAAGAGCTTCTGAACAACAAAACAGGAGAAAGTAATTGAATAGGGAAGGGCTGGGAAACCATGGGACCTCTGTGGGGACTGCAGAAATCCTCCAGGATCAGAGGTTATGGTGAGTGTCATTGTTTATATCACCCTCTACCTTGATACAGTGGGCAGGAGCTCAACCTATGTGCTCTGGCTTACCTGCAAGATCACAAAAGCAGATTCCAGCCACAATGACCAGAGCCCCTTTTTTCTGCACAGAGGGAGAAAGCAAGACCAATAGGATATAACCACACATACCTGGCCTCCCTGTCCAGAGCTGCTCCTGTCCAGCAAGCCAGTGGCCTAGATGTAATAAGTACCTACCCAATTCTACCAAGCCTGCCAAAAACTACCTGGCACAAAGCCTACATAGAGGTCGCTTTTACAAGACCACTTTTTGTACAACAAATAAGAGAGAAACACTAAAGAGAAGACTGGAAAACTGTGGTATCTCTCCTGGAATTGTGGGAATTATCTGGTATTAGAGGTGCTGATAAGTGCCATTATTTATATTCCTTTACACATTGATAGGGTGTGTAGGAGCCCTATCCAGGTGATCTGGCCTACCAGCAAGGTCATTGCAGCACATTTCCAAAATTTCACCCAAGCCAATTTTGGCTCCTAACAAGGGGATCAATAGAGCTTTACTGTACAACCTGGTCTCCCCACCTGTAGCTGCTCCAGCTGAGTAAGCCTGTGCCCCATATTTCATAGGTACTTGCTTGCCTGCTACCAAACTACCAGAACAACCCAGTGAACACAACCTACACAGAGGTCACTTCTATATAATGCCACATTTTCAACACTTGGAGATATAACTATTTTGTCTAATTATTATAAACCAATATAGAAAGTAAAAAAGTAAAAGGACATAAGACTATGTCTAAAATAAAGGAAAAATGAAAATCCCCAGGGAGGACACACTAATTAAACAGAAATAAGTAATTTTTCTTATGAAGACATAAAAAATATCATAAGGATGCTCACCAAACTTGAGAATGGAATTGAGTACCTAAGGCAAACTTCAACAGAGAAACATAATCAAGAATCAAGAAGATGCTGAAACCGGTTTGGCTCAGTAGATAGAGCGTCGGCCTGCGGACTGAAAGGTCCCAGGTTCGATTCCGGTCAAGGGCATGTACCTTGGTTGCGGGCACGTCCCCAGTGGGGGTTGTGCAAGAGGCAGCTGATCGATGTTTCTCTATCATCGATGTTTCTAACTCTCTATCCCTCTCTCTTCCTCTCTGTAAAAAATCAATAAAATATATTTAAAATAAGAATCAAGAAGAGCACAGAATACAATAACTAAAATAAAAATACACCAGAAAAATAAAACAATAACAGTAGATTAGTTAATACATAAGAATTGATAAGTAACCTGGAAGATGGAATAGTGGAGAGTAAGCAATCAGACTAACAAAAATAATTTTAAAATGAATATGGGTTATGGAACCTATGGGACAACATCAAGCACATAAATATTCACATTATAGGGATCATAGAAGGAAGAGGAAAAAAGGAACAATAACAACAACAACAAATCATTACTTGAAGAAATAATGGCTGAATTTTTTCTCTACCTAGAAAGGGAAACAGACATCCAGTTCCAGGAAGCATAAAGAGTTCCAAACAAGATAAAATAAAAAGACCCACACTGAGACATATTGTACTTAAAATTGCAAATTTAAAAATAAAGAGACCTTTTTTATGGAAACAACAGGAAAACAACTAAGTATGTAACTAGGAAAACAGTGAGGTATGCACATGCCCAGGTTGCAGGCTTGATCACCAGTGTGGGATGTGGTGTGCAGGAGGCAGCTGATCAATGATTCTCATCATTGATTTTGCTCTCTCTCTCTTCTTCTTCCTTCCTATCTGATATCAATAAAATATATTAAACAATAAACAAACATCAAGATACCCAAAAAGCAAAAACCTACAAAAGATACAGAAAGATTAAAAAGAAAGGGACCCAAACAAAACACTAAAAAAAAACAGCAAACCACTCAGAAAGAGATCAAGAGAAAAGAATGGAACAGAGGCAAACTACAAAAACAACAACAAAAAAAGAAAACCAAAAAAGTGGCATTAAGGACATATCAATTATTAATTTAAATATACATGAATTCAATGTATCAATTAAAAAAACAAATGGTGGCTTAATTGATTAATGCACATAATTGATCTATACTTTGCTTACAAGAAACTCACTTCAAATTGAGACACACATACAAACTGAAAGTGAAGAGATGGTTAAACATATTCCATGA
Source organism: Eptesicus fuscus (assembly GCF_027574615.1). Classification (NCBI taxonomy): domain Eukaryota; kingdom Metazoa; phylum Chordata; class Mammalia; order Chiroptera; family Vespertilionidae; genus Eptesicus; species Eptesicus fuscus. The sequence goes on from NC_072473.1 coordinate 32,183,841, forward strand.
AATAGCAACAGAAATCAGCTGGGATAGCAATACTCATATCAGACAAAATAAACTTTAGAAGAAAAAATGTGAAAAAAGGCAAAGATGAACATTATATAACTAGAGGCCTGGTGCATGAAAATTCATGCACTGGAGGGGGAGCTCCCTCAGCCCAGCCTGCCCCCTCTCACAGTCCGGGAGCCCTCAGGGGCAGGAGGTGACCTGGTGATCAGGGGAAGGCGACACCCCCATCACACCTCTGCTGCTGCCACTGCTGGCAGTGCAAGCCTCAGCCGGCCCTGGTTACCTCAGCCTTGAGTGGCCCTGGGCAGCTGGGCAGCTGCCATCCAAGGCTTGCCTGTGCCTCAGGCCAGCCCTGGGTGGCTGGGGGACAGAAGGGACTGGGGACTCTGGAGGCAGGTGCGTGGAGCGTCTGGGCGCCTGCCACCCTGGCGGGGCTGAGGGGACTGGGCACCACTATCTTGTGTCTGTGGGCACTGCTATCTTTGAGGGCATGGCATTCAATTAGCATATATCCTCCTTATTGGCTGTGGGTGCTGCCATCTTTGTGACAATATGAGGGTCAATTAGCATATTCCCTCTTTATTAGATAGGATTGTAAAGGTGTCAATACAAGAATAGGATATCACAATCATAAATATATACACACTCAACATAGGAGCACATAAATACATAAATCAAATATTAATGAACATAAAGGCCAAAAGTTTGCATTACCACAATGGACAGATCATGCAGATAATCTATTAATAAGAAAATAATGGGCTTAAATGTCACATTAGGTCATATCAACTAATAGATATTTATTGAAAATTTCCTCTAAAAACTGCAGAATATAAATTTTTAAGGGCACATATAATATTCTTCAGGATAAATGACATATTATGCCACAAAATAAGCCTCAATAAATTCATAAAGATTAATATCATATCAAGCATATTTTCTGAACACAATAACATAAAATTAGAAATCAACTATAATACAAAATTTTTTTAAAAACCCACAGATACATAGAGATAAATATTATGTTACCACACAACAGATAATTCAAAGAGGAAATGAAATAGGATATCAAAAATTGCCCTGTAACTAGTGAAAATGAAAACACAACATTTGAAAATGTATAGGATTCAGCAAAACAGTTCTAAGAGGGAATTTCATAGCTATACAGGCCTACCCCCCAAAAAAATCCAAAATAAACATTCTAAAGGCCTACAAAAAGAATGGCAAACAAAATCCAAAAGAAACAGAGAAGATATAATTAAAATTAAAATGGAAATAAAACATAACTTTTAAAAATAACATTAATGATAAATGGAATTAAGAGGTGGTAATTTAAAAAGATAAATAAAACTAACAAACCATTAGTCAAACTCATGAAGTAAAACAGAGTGAGTGCTCAAATAAACATAATCATAAATGAAAGAGAAATTAAAAGTGACACCATAGAAATACAAAGAATATATTAAAGAATACCACAAACAATTATTTGCCAAAAATTTGACAATCTAGAAGAAATAAATTTATAGATGCATATACCCTTCCAAGACTGAGCCAAGATGAAATATAAAGTATAAAAAGAACAATTACTAGCAATTAAATAGAAGCAGTAACAAAAAACTACCAAGAGAGAAATGTACGGGACCAGAAAGCTTCAAATGTGAATTGTACCAAACATTTAAAGAAGAATTAATACCTTTCCGACTATCTCAAAAAATTAAAGAGAAAGGGTACTTCCAAATACATTGTATAAAATCAGCATTTACCTGATATCAAAACAAAACACATTACAAAAAAAGAAAATTAAAGGCAAGTATCCTTGATAAAAATAGTCAAATTATCCACAAAATATTAGCAAACAGCATGAAAAAGACATTAAAAGGGTTATACACCATGATCAAGTGAGATTTGTCCTAGGGATGCAAGGATGGTTCAACATCTGTAAATAAATAACCGTAATACATTACATTAGTGAAATTAGAGATAAAAAACTCATAATTAAGGCTATATATATAAAACACACAGCTAATATCATACTCAATGGTGAAAAGCTAAAAGCTTCTCTTCTAAGATCAGCAACAACACAAGGATCCCCTTGTCACCACTTACTTCTATTCAACATAGGATTAAACGTATTAGCCACAGCAAGAAAAATAGATAAAAGCCATCCAAATTCGAAAGAAGGTACTAAAACTCTTATTATATACAGATGAAATTTATACTATATACTAGAAGCCCGGTGCACAAAAAGCCGTGCACTCAGGGGGAGTGGAGGGGATCCCTCAGCTCAGCCTGCACCCTCTTGCAGTCTGGGAGCCCTCGGTCCTTACCGCCTGCCTGCTCTCTGCTCCTTAGCACGGCTTCAGAGGCAGGAGTGGTTCCTGGCACTGCTGCTGTTCCCGCCCAGCTTTTGGCTGAGCAACGCTCCCCCTGTGGGAGCACACTGACCACCAGGGGCAGCTCCTACATTAAGCGTCTGCCCCCTTGTGGTCAGTGAACGTCATAGCTACTGGTCAGAACACCTGCCCCTTGGTGGTCATTGTGCATCACAGCTACAGGCCGGTTGGCCAGTCGCTTAGGCTTTTATATATAGATATATACATAACACATAGACACAGACAATAGTACAGTGAATGCCTGGGGGACAGATGTGAGATAGAGGTGATCAATGGGGGTAAAGGGATAAAATGTGTAATACTTTCAACAATAAAAATGCATTTTTTAAAAAGAGTAGCTGAACAGAAGTTTTATAAGCAAGGATTTAGAGGAGAAGCAACAGCCCAACTAGTAAAAAGAACGAAAATAACAAAAGGACAAACACCATTCTCAGGGGCAGTAGCTGAGATCCTGGAGGGATATCTCAGTTTCAACATTTCCCCTTGAGGAGCCTGGGGTCTTAATCCCATGCCTGATCATTAGAGCCAGAAAGAGGCACCCACATAACATCTGGCAATGAAAATCAGTGGGGTTTCAGTCTGCCAGAGATAAACAGGAGTTTGCTAGAGACACAGGCATCCTCTGAAAGATCCAAGGCACAAAATCCCCTCCATAGCCACTTAACCTGCACTCCAGCTGAGACATGGCAGGACAGACTTGAGTCCTGTGAGGAAAGACTGGGGTTTGTGGTTCTTGGGAGAGATCTGAAGGGACAGCTGCCAGAACTCTTGTGCTATGTCTAAATCCCACACGACAGACACCATCTTTCTTGAATGGAGTACTCCCCTCCAAACAGCATCAGCCTGGGGAAAGCAAGAGACCCACCTCAGAGCCAAGGACTCACACAGACTGATATTGAAGGGATGGAAAAAAAATTTTTCAGCTGTATGGAAATGAAAAAAAAGCTGGGGTACAAAACTTATATATGACAAAATAGACCACAAAGTGAAGGCCATAACATGCGATAAGGGAGGCCACTTACTAATACTAAAGAGTTTGATACAACAAGAGGATATAACTCTGGTAAACTATATATGCACCCAATTCAGGAGCTCGCAAATACATAAAAGAATAACCTTCTGGGAGATAGCAAGGGAACGATTGACAGCAATACAGTCATAGTAGGGGGCTTTAATAACCCACTGACACCATTGGATAAATCCTCCTACCAAAAATCAGCAAGAAAACAGAAATCCTAAATGACTCACTAGATCAGATGGAATTATGGACATCTTCAGAACACTTCACCCAAAAGCTACAGAATATACATTCTTCTCAAGTGCACAAGGGACATTTTCAAAGATAGACCAAATATTGGGACACTGGTAAAGTCTCTTCAAATCAATAAATAGAAATCATATCAAGCATCTTCTTGGATCACAATGCCATAAAATTAGAAATCAACTAAAATAAAAACAATGGGAAAAAATAAAAAAACTTTGAGACTAAATAGCATGCTATTAGACAATGGTTGGGTTACCGAAGAGATCAACGAAGAAATGAAAAGCATCCCGGTAACAAACCACAATAAAAATACAACCACCAAAATCTATTGGACACAGTGAAAGCAGTCTAGAGAGGGAAGTTCATAGCTCTACAGGCCTACCTCAGAAAACAAGAAACAATGGTAGTAAATTATCTAACCTTACAACTACAAGAATTAGAAAGAGAGCAATAAGAAAATCCAGCATAATCAGAAGGAAGGAAATAATAAAGATCAGAGCAGAAATAAATGACATAGAGACCAAAAAAATAATACAAAAGATCAACAAAACCAAGAGCTGGTTCTTTGAAATGATAAATAAGATTGATCAACCTCTAGCCAGGCTCAACAAGAAGCAAAGAGACAGGACCCCAAATAAATGAAAGCAGAAATGAAAGAGGTGAAATAACAACCGACTCCACAGAAATACAAGGGCTTATGAAAAAATACTATGAACAACTCTATTGCAACAAACTGGACAAACCTAGATGAAAAGAACATATCCTTAAAAAATACTACTTCCAAAACTCAATCATGAAGAACAAAAAAACCTGAATAGGTCAATAACTACCAAAGTCATTGAAGCAATTATCAATAATTTTCCAGCAAACGAAGGCCCTGGTTAGATTGTTTTACAGGGGAGTTGTACTAAGCATTCAAAGAAGAACTAAAACCTATAATCCTCAGACTATTCCAAAAAATTCAAGAGGAAGTTACACTTCCAAACTCTTTCTATGAAGCAAGCATTACCCTAAACCCAAAACTAGATCAAGACACCATAAAAAAAAGAACTATAGGCCAATATCCTTGATGAACATACATGCTAAAATCTACAACAAAATTCTATCAAATTGGATCCAGCATTACATTACAAAGATCATACAGCATGAGCAAGTGGAATTTATTCTGGGTATATAAGGATGGTACAATATCCACAAATCAATAAATGTGATGCATCATATAAACAAATTGAGAGACAAAAATCACACAGTCATATCAATAGATGCAGAAAAAGCATTTGACAAAATCCAACACCCTTTCTTGATAAAATCTCTCAGCAAAGTGGGAACATAGGGATCATACTTTAACATAATAAAAGCCTGATATGAAAAACCTAGAGCCAACATCATACTCAGTGTGCAAAAACTAAAACCATTTCCCCTAAGAACAGGAACAAGACAGGAATGTGCACTTTCACCACTCCTGTTTGACATAGTAGTGGAAGTGCTAGCCATAGTGATCAGAAAAGAAGAAAAAATAAAAGGCATCCAAATTGGTAAAGAAGTAAAACTCTAATTATTCACAGATGACATGATACTGTACATAGAAAACCCTAAATACTCCATCAAAAAACTACTAGAATTAATAAATAAATTTGGCAATGTAGAAGGATACAAAATTAACACCCAGAAATCTAAGGCTTTTTTTCTACACCAATAATGAACTCACAGAAATAGAAACTAAAAAAAAATCACATTTACCATTGCACCAAAAAAATTAAGATACCTAACAATAAACTTAACTAAGCAAGTAAAAGACCTGTACTTGTATAACTACAAGGCATTGAAAAAAGAGATAGAGGAAGACATAAACATGTAGAAGAACATATCATGTTCATGGATTGGTAGACTCAACATCATTGAAATGGCCATACTACCAAAAGCAATTTACATATTTAATGCAATTCCCATTAAAATACCAATAGCATATTTCACAGACCACAAACAAACTTTCCAAAAATTCATCAGGAATAAAAAAAGACCTAAAATAGCCACCACAATCCTGAGAAAGAAGAACAAAGTTGGAGGAATCACCATACCAGATATCAAGCTATATTACAAAGCCACTGTTCTCAAAACTGCCTGGTACTGGCACAAGAACAGACATATAGACCATGGAACAGAACAGAGAACTCAGAAATAGACCCAAGCCATTATGCTCAATTAATATTTGACAAAGGAGACAAGAGCATACAACTGAGTCAAGACAGTCTCTTCAATAAATGCTGCTTGGAAAATTGGTCAGATACATGCCAAAAAAAAAAATGAAACTAGGTCACCAACTTACACCATACACAAAATAAATTCAAAATGGTAAAGGACTTAAACGTAAGACGGGAAATGATAAAAATCTTAGATGACTCCATAGGCAGCAAAATATCAGACATATGTTGTAGCAATATCTTTACTGATACAGCTCTAGGGGAATGGAAACTAAGGAGAAAATATACAAATGGGACTAAATCAAAATAAAAAGCTTCTGCACAGCAAAACTAACCATCAACAAAACAACAAGAAAGCCTACTGCATGGGAGAACATATTTGCTAATGCTATCTCAGATAAGGGTTTAATCTCCAAAATTTACATGGAACTCATACAACTTAACAAAAGAAAGATAAATAATCCAATCAAAAAATGGGCAAAGGACCTAAATAGATACTTTTCAAAAGAGGACATACAGAAGTCCAAGAGAGATATGAAAACATGCTCAAACTCACTAATCATCTGAGAGATGCAAATCAAAACAACAATGAGGTACCATTTCACACCTGTCAGAATGGCTATCATCAACAAATCAACAAAGGACAAGTACAGGCAAGGATGTGGACAAAAAGGGACCCTGGTACACTGCTCATGGGAATGAAGAGTGGTGCAGCCACTGTGAAAAACAGTAGGGAGATTCCTAAAAAATTAAAAATGGAACTTCCATTTGACCCAGTAATTCCACTTCTGGGAATATATTTCTAGAAACCAGAAACACCATTCAGAAAAGACATATGTACCCCTGTGTTCATAACAGCACAATTTACAATAGCTAAGATTTGGAAACAGCCTAAGTGCCCATCAGCAGATGAGTGGATTAGAAAATTGGTACATCTAGACAATGGAATACTACGCTGCTATAATAAAAGAAGAAACTTTTACCATTTGCAGTAGCCTGGATGAACCTGAAGAGCATTTTGCTAAGCGAAATAAGCCAGTAGGAGAAAGATATAACATGATCTTAGTCATATGTGAGATATAATGAACAACATAAATTGATAAACAAAAATAGATCTAGAGACTAAGAAACACTGAACAGATAGTCCAACCTCAGAGAGAAGGCAGGGGGGTGGGAAAGACATAAACCAAAGGATTTATATGCATGAATATCAATGGACACAGACACTGGGGGGTTTGGAGGATTTTCCTGAGGGGAAGGAGTGGTGGGGATGGGGGTCAATCCAGGAAAAGGGAGACATATTTAATAATTTAAACAATAAAAAAAATTCAAGAGGAAAGAAGACATCCAATCTCATTTTACAAGGCCATTACTATTCTAATCCTCAAACCAGATAAAGACACTGAAAAGAATATAAATTTTAGGACAACATCTTTGATAATCATAGATGCTAAAATCCCAACAAAATATTAGCAAACAAAATCCAGATAACGGGAAGGCAGGCTGCAAGATAGTGTGTGGGTGAGAGAACTAAAGGAGAGTGTGTGGATGTACGGTAAGGTGACCAGATGTCCCGCTTTTGGCAGGACAGTCCCGATTTTTAACAATTTATCCCGCGTCCCATGGCGTTTTAAAAAAGTCCCGATTTTTGGAAAGAATGCACAACAAGCTAGGGAACGGCGGGAGAATGGGAAGGGAATATACGGTTTTCGGAAGCCATGTGGCTATTTAGCCAGGATATGAGTTTTATATCATTTTTGTTAATTTTATAATGTTAAACTTTAATTATAACAAATAATTGTTGAGAACTGATTATCGAGAACTGCTTATCAAAGTTCACAATGTTGATCAGTTGTTAGAATTCGACCACCATTGTTTGGACTTAATGAACAATGGAATTTTTTGGGATTGGCAACGATGAAAACGTTTTGTAACAGTCTCACAGATGATACACATTGTACTGCGTGCTAGTAAGCTAGTTACACAAGTGATGTCATTACAAATCAGCTATTCAGATAATTTAGATAAGTTATTTATTTCATAAATACATAAATTTTCTTGAATTTAGAAGATAGTACTCGTATTATTTATATTTTATAGTGGTGGCAAAAAGTCTAGCGCTGGCCTTGAAAGTGACACTTACGACTTACATTACGGCAAATTCAGAGGAAAAATAATACAAGTTAGTATTGTTATTATTTAGAAAGAAATATAGGATTAAAATGATTTTTAAAATATAGTTACTTTATAACAATCAAATTAATTTAATTTATAAACTAACAATAAAATATGTTCATGTAATTATGTACCCACTTACTATGTTTTTAAGCAATATGTATATAATAATTTATAATATAATTTTAAATTATTTTTTTAGATTTTTAACATAATGAGTAAGAAAACAGGATGCAAATTCAATGATGATCTAAGAAGTGAATTTCCTTTTATTAAAAAAACCAAAAGTGATTACAATATAGACCAAATTTTTAATCAAGAACTCCCCCCCGAGCAGAAACCAGTTTGGCTCAGTGGATAGAGCGTCGGCCTGCAGACTCAAGGGTCCTATGTTTGATTCTGGTCAAGGGCATGTACCTTGGTTGCAGGCACATCCCCAGTAGGGGGTGTGCAAGAGGCAGCTGATCGATGTTTCTCTCTCATTGATGTTTCTAACTCTCTATCCCTCTCTCTTCCTCTCTGTAAAAAATCAATAAAATATATTTTAAAAAAAAAGAACCCTCCCTCCCCCCCCACCCCGGTCAATGGTGTCCCGCTTTACCAATGTTAAAATCTGGTCACCTTAATGTACAGGGAGTGTCTATTGGTGAGTGAGGGACAGCTACATTCCAAGGGACTGTTGAGGACTGCTGGATCGGACTCCCCTGACCAGGCAGCCTCCACTTCTGCTGAAATCTCTCCCAGAGAGACCGGCTCTGCCTCAGAGACCATGCCATCTTGAAGGGGAGAGTGGCTGTGATCAGAAGCCTAGTCTTACCTTCAACCAGGAAGAATCAGAAACCTCCCGGGACCCAGCAACCACAACACCTAGGGAACAGCTGCGAACCCATGATCACCTGGTCTCAAGCAGCGCAAATATGCAGACTCTGATGAGCTCTGCACCTTCTCATGGAAAGGTCAGATTTCCCCCAGAGAAAGATGAGGTCTGCGATCCAGGCTGGGGGGAGAAACGCATGTAGTGGGTTCTAGAGGTTCAGAGGAAGTCTATGCCCCACAAAATCTGTGGCCATTGGGACCAGCTTAGTCTGTGAATGTGGAAGGGGGTCTACAGGGCTGCTGCTAGAAGGGAACTCTAGAAATCAACCCATAACTGAGCTGTGCACAAAAAGGAAGCCTAAAGTTTTACCAGTATACCAGATGCACTGTGCCAGGGGGAAAAGACTTGCACAGAGTCACGCACAGTGCCGGGGTGAAAAAAGTCAAGAGTTCACACACTTACTCTGGCTCTTTTTTCCCTTTAAATCCTTGCTTTTGATTACTAATCCTAGTACATAGGATCACCCAATTAAAAAAACTCTCAGAGCTCCAGCTGGTTTTGCTCAATGGATAGAGCATCAGCCGGCAGACTGAGGAATCCCAGGTTCGAATCCCAGGTTCGATTCTCGTCAAGGGCACATGCATAGGTTCCGAGCTTGATCCCCGGAGGGGGACGTGCAGGAGGCAGTCAGTCAATGATTCTCTCTCATCATTGATGTTTCTATCTCTCTTTCCCTCTCCCTTCCTCTCTGAAGTCAATAAAGATATATTAAATAAATAAATAAATAAATAAATATAAAAAATAAATATAAAAACACTCTGAAAGACTGCAGGGAGAAGTTGTTTTTATGGAACCTGGGGATCAAAGCAAGGTGAAATGATCAGAAAACCAGCTCTGGGGCAGTCCAATCCCCCAAACCAGTATTAAGCGAGACAGGGAAAACAAAATCTAAATACTGGGTAGAGAGGACTTATACCCCCAAATGTCAATACAGAAACACTGCCACCCAGGGGTTGAATCACAAATTGACTCTTGTGTAAATACAACTACAGGCAGGCTGAGAAACAAAGAAATACTGCCTGCTTGAAACAGGATTGTGGCTTACGACACAGAGGAGTGGTGGAACACAAGAAACTTCAATTATATCCTGACTACCTGACAGGAAAAAGCCATGCCAAACAGAACAGTAGAGGAAGTGAATGACCTTCACTACTGTACATTTTCATTTTTTATATTTTACTTAAGAAACTAAATTTTTTTCTCACTTCATTTTAACCATTATATTTTTATTTTTAATCAGTATTACTACTACTATTATTTTACCCTTTTTTAAAGTTTCATTTTATTTTCTCTTTATTTTATTTTATTCTATTTTGGGATTAGTGTTCTACATTCTATTTTCATTCTTCCTTTATCATCATTTTACTCTATCTCAACTATACCTTTATGCCAACACTCTCATCCTCACTTTTCCCCTTTTGTTGTCCTGTTTCCCTTACCCTATTCCTGCTTTAGATTTTCCCTATTCCTTCTTTTTACAGCCTGTTAAAAATTCAGCCTACTTATACATCTAATTTTTGATCCCCTGCTCCAAGTCCATACAAAATTCTCTTCTCTTCACTATTCAATTATTTTGTTCTCTCTTCCCTTTGTTTTTTTGGTTGTTTTTTTTTTTTTTGGTTGTTTGTTTTATTTTGTTTTGTTTTGGCCTTCTTTCTCTCTGTCCTATTGTTGATTGTTTGACTGTTGATTAGATTGTTTTATTTTATTTGTTTATTTGTGTGATTATTTCTCTTTTTTTGCTTCTTCAGTTTTTTCTCTCCTCACTTGTTATTAGTTGTTGCTTGTAGTTTGCATTCATATCTGGGTGTTAGTTTGCATATTTTTGGATTAGTTGTTGTTTTATTGAAGTTTTCTCCCCATAGAGTTTTTTTCCCACTTCTTTTTTATTCTCTTTCTTTTCTCTCTTACTTTTTTTCCTTTTCTCAATATAATTTTTGCACTTTTTTTATCCCTTAATTCTCTTTTCCCTGGCGGTCACCCTTATTTGGAGTTATTAGTACCGTGAATACATTTGTATTCAGTGCCTTGTGCCTTTAAGTCAACACAGGAGAGAGAGAGCTACATAACCAGACACCCAGAGAGAAGAGATCATGGGGAGACAAAGAAATAGCCCACATAGGAAAGAAAAGGAGGCAACACCAGAAAAGGAAGTAAACGAAATGGAGGCAAGCAATATGTCAAAGAAAGAATTCAGAGAAAAGGTCATAAGGTCTCTAGAAAGGTTGGAAGACAAATTCAACAATATGTGTAAGAACCAAGAGGAAATGAAGACGAACCAAGAAGAAATGAAAAATAACATCACTGCAATAAATAACTCAATAGAAAGCATCAACAGTAGACTAGAAGAAGAGGAGGACTGCATTAGTGAGCTAGAAGACAAGGTAGGAAAAAAATACCCAAGCAGAGCAGCATCTAGAAAAAAAAACACGTAAAAAACAGGAGAGCCTAAGGGAACTTTGGGACAACATCAAACAAAACAACGTCTACATATTAGGGGTGCCAGAAGGAGAGGAAACTGAACAAGGAATAGAAAACCTGTTTGAAGATATAATGACAGAAAACTTCCCTAATATAGGAAAGGAAAAACTCACACAAGTCCAAGAAGCTCACAGAGTCTGAAACAAAATGAACCCAAAAAAACCAACAAAAGGCACATTACAATTAAATTGGCAAACACCAACGACAAAGTAAGAATCTTAAAAGTGGCCAAAGTGAGAGAGAAAGTTACCTACAAAGGATCCCCCATCAGACTAGCGACTGAATTCTCAGCATAAACACATAAAGCCAGAAGGGAATGGAATGAAATATACAAAGTCATGCAAAAAAAGGGTCTGACTCCAAGAATATTGTACCAAGCAAGACTACCAATCAAAATTGAGAATGAAATCAGAAGCTTCACAGACAAAAAAGAAATAAGGGAGTTAATCACCACCAATCCAGCAAAGCAAAAATGCTAAAGGGACCGCTGTAAAAAGAAGAAATAGAAAGCGAAGAAGGAACATGGACATAAAGAATAAAAATGATGAAAAGTACCTATCAATAATAACTTTAAATGTAAATGGATTAAAAGCCCCAAACAAAAGACATAGGGTAGCTGAGTGGATAAGAAAACATGACCAATATATCTGCTGTCTACAGGAAACCCACCTCAGAAAAAAGGACTCACACAGACTGATGGTGAAGGGATGGAAAATGATTTTTCAGGCAAATGGAAATGACAACAAAAGCTGGGAAGCAATACTTATATCTGACAAATTAGATTTCAAAGTGAAGGCCATAACAAAAAATAAGGAAGGCCACTTCATAATACTAAAGGGAGCAACACAACTAGAATATAAAACTCTGGTAAACATATAAGCACCCAATACAGGAGCACCCAAATACATAAAAAAGCTTTTGAAGGATATCAAGTGAGAGATTGACAGAAATACAGTCATAGTAGGGGACTTTAATACCCCAATAACATCACTGGATAAATCCTCTAAACAAAAAATCAGCAAAGAAACATCAATCCTAAATGACTCACTAGATCAGATGGAATTAATTGACATCTTCAGAACATTTCACCCCAAAGCCTCAGAATATACATTCTTCTCAAGTGCACATGGGTCATTTTCAAAGATAGACCATATATTGGGACACAGGCAAAGTCTCTTCAAATTCAAGAAGATAGAAATCTTATCAAGCATCTTCTCAGATCACAATGGCATAAAACTAGAAATCAACTACAAAAAAAAACAACAATAAAATAAATCACACAACTGGAAGCTAAATAGCATGCTTTTAAACAATGTTTGGGTTACCAAAGAGATCAAAAAAGAAAAAAAAGCATCCTGGTAACAAACCACAATGAAAATACAACCACCAAAATCTATGGGACACAGTGAAATCAGTCTTGAGAGGGAAGTTCATAGCTCTACAGGCCTACCTCAAAAAACAAGAAACAATGGTAATAAATTATCTAACCAAACAACTCAAAGAGTTAGAAAAAGAGCAACAAGAAAAGCCAAGCATAAGTATAAGGAAGGAAATAATAAAGATCAGAGTGGAGATAAATGACATAGAGACCAAAAATACAATACAAAAGATCAATGAAACCATGAGCTGATTCTTTGAAAGGATAAACAAGATTGATGAACTTCTATCCAGGCTCACCAAGAAGCAAAGAGAGTGGACACAAATAAACAAAATCAGAAGTGAAAGAGGTGAAATAACAACCCATCCCACAGAAATACAAACAGTTATGAAAAATAATATGAGCAACTCTATTCTAACAAAATGGACAACCTAGATGAAATGGACATATTCCTAGAAAAATACAAGCTCCCAAAACTCAAACAGGAAGAATTAAAAAACTTGAATAGGCCAATAACTACCAAAGAAATTGAAACAATGATTAAATATCTTCCAGCAAACAAAAGCCCTGGTCTGGATGGGTTTATAGGAGAGTTCTACCAAGCATTTAAAGAAGAACTAAAACCAATACTCCTCATACTATTCCAAAAAATTCAAGAAGAAGGCACACTTCCAAGCTCTTTCTATGAAGCCAGCATTACCCTAATCCAAAAAAAAACAGATAAAAACACCACAAAAAAGAAAACTATAGGCCAATATCCTTGATGAACATAGGTGCTAAAATCCTCAACAAAATTCTAGCAAATCAAATTCAACAATACCATTAGAAAGATCATACATCATGACCAAATACGATTTATCCTGGGGATGCAAGGATGGTACAATATCCACAAATAAAAAAATGTGATACATCACATAAATAAACTGAGAGACAAAAAATCACATGATCATATCAATTGATGCAGAAAAAGCATTTGACAAAATCCAACACCCTTTCTTGATAAAAACTCTCAGCAAAGTGGTAATATACCGCAACATAATAAAAGCCCTATATGACAAACCTACAGCCAACATCATACTCAATGGGCAAAAACTAAAACCATTTCCCTTAAGAACAGGAACAAGACAAAGATGCCCACTTTCACCACTCCTATTCAATATAGTAATAGAAGTACTAGACATAGCAATCAGACAAGAAGAAGAAATACAAGGCATCAAAATTGGAAAAGAAGTAAAACTGTCCTTATTTGCAGATGACAAGATACTATAAATAGAAAATCCCAAAGACTCCATCAAAAAACTACTAGACCTAATAAATGAATTTGGCAATGTAGCATGATACAAAATTAACACTCAGACATCTATGGTCTTTTTATACACGAATAATGAACTCACAGAAAGAGAAATGAAAAAACAATCCCATTTACATTTGCACACACACAAAAAAAAAGATACCTAGGAATAAACTGAACTAAGGATGTAAAAGAACTGTACTCAGAAAACTAAAGGACATTGAAAAAAGAGATAGTGGAAGACATAAACAAATGGAAGAACATACCATGTTCATGGATTCATAGAATCAACATCATTAAAATGTCCATATAACCTACAGCAATCTATAGATTCAATGCAATACCTATTAAAATACCAATGGCATATTTCAAAGATCTAGAATAAACTCTACAAAAATTTATCTGGAATAAAAAAAGACCCTGAATAGCCACAGCTGTCCTGAGAAAGAACAACAAAGTTGGAGGGATCACAATACCAGACATCAAGCTATATTACCAAGCCACGGTTCTCAAAACTGTCTGGTACTGGCACAAGAACAGACATATAGACCAATGGAACAGAATAGCGAACCCAGAAGTTGACCTAAGCCATTATACTCAATAAATATTTGACAAAGGAGGCAAAAGCATACAATGGAGTCAAAACAGTCTTTTTAATAAATGGTGCTGGGAAATTTGGTCAGATACATGCAAAAAAAAATGAAACTAATCACCAACTTACACCATACACAAAAACTAACTCCAAACGGCTAAAGGACTTGAAGGTAAGACAAGAAACCATAAAAATCCTATAAGACTCCATAGGCAGCAAAATTGCAGACTTATGTTGTAGCAGTATCTTTACAGACACGGATCCTAGGGCAAGACAGACTAAGGAGAAAATAAACAAATGGGACTATATCAAAATAAAAAGCTTCTGCACAGCAAAACAAACAAACAAACAAAAATCCCATAAAAAAACCCAAAACACAAGAATGCCCACTGCAGGGGAGAACATATTTGCCAATGTTATCTCTGATAAGGGTTTAATCTCCAACATTTACAGGGAATGCTTACAACTTAACAAAAGATAAATAATCCAATCAAAAAATGGGCAAACGACCTAAATAGACACTTTTCAAAAGAGGACATTCAGAAAGCCAAGAGACATATGAAAACATGTTCATAGTCACTAATCATCCAAAAGATGTAAATCAAAACAACAATGAGGTACCACCTCACACCTGTCAGAATGGCTATCATCAACAAATCAACAAACAACAAGCGCTGGAGATAATGTGGAGGAAAAGGAAACCTCCTTCACTGCTGGTGGGAATTCAGACTGGTGCAGCCATTGTGGAAAACAGTATGGCGTTGCCTCAAAAATTTAAAAATGGAACTGCCATTTTACCCAGTAATACCACTTCTAGGAATATATCCCAAGAAAACAGAAACACCAATCAGAAAGGATATATGCACCCCTATGCTCATAGCAGCACAATTTACAATAGCTAATATTTGGAAATAGCCTAAATGCCCATCAGCAGATAAGTGGATTGGAAAACTATCTACACAATGGAATACTTCGCTGCTGTAACAAAGAAGGTATTCTTACCATTTTCAGCAGCATGGATGGAACTGGAGAGCATTATGCTAAGTGAAATAAGCCAGTCAGTGAAAGAAAAATATCGCATGATATTACTCATTTATGGATAATAACGAACTTTATAACGTGATGAACAAAAAGATAGATACAGAAGCAGAGAAGCATGGAACAGACTGTCAAATTACAGCGGGAAGGCTGGGGAGGGTTGGGAGGAGGAGGTATGAGATCAACCGAAGGACTTGTATGCATGCATGTCAACATAACCAATGGATGTAAGACACTGGGGGGGTGGTGAGGGTATGTACCCGGGGGAGTAGAGAAGGCTGGTGGATTGTCAATGGGGGAAAAAAGGAGATCTATGTACTACTATTTGTAATTCTTTAAACAATAAAATTAAAAAATAAAAATAAATGGGATACACCACATAAACAAAATGAAGGATAAAAGTGACATGATCAGCCCTATGTAGTGACATGAAGGATAAAAGTGACATGATCAGCCCCAGTGTAGTTCAGTTGATTGGGCATCCTCCCATGCAACAAAACATTACCAATTATATTCCTGGTCAGGGCATATGCTCAGGATTCAAGTTTAATTCCCAATAGGGGGTGTGCAGGAGACAGCCATCACATCAATGTTTCTCTCTCTCTCTCTGTAAAAATCAATAAAAATATTTTTCAATGACCTGGCCATATGAATAGATGCAGAAAAAGCATCCAGTACCCATTTATGATGAAATCTAGAGGGTCAGTGCACGAATTCTTGCACAGGTGCGGTCCCGAGTGGGTTAGTGGGGACAGGACATGATCGGCCTTCCAGGCAGGCGGTGGGACACCCTCGCTGGCCCAGGATCCGGATCCGTCCCGCTGACTTTTGCGCTGGTTGTCAATAGTCACCTGGCAGCTGCTTATATATTGTTTATTCCTTGTGGAGTGTCTAGGGAGTGGAAGCAGCCATGATGCCTGAGGCCAACTTCCAAGAGGCCACATGCACTGTCAGGATCCTGCCAGCGGCACTGGTCTGTCAGTGCTTGGACCGTTCTCCTGAGATTGGACTTGCAGGACAACTAAGGCAGTGAGTGGTTGCCACCGGGCTGGTGTGCTGCCGGGATGCGTTGGTCAGCTAAACAGTTTCCCTGCTGTGGGTGTGCACTGACCACCAGGGGCAGCTCCTGCATTGAGCATCTGGCCCCTGGTGGTCAGTGCGCATCATAGCGACCAGTTGTTCTGGTCGTTCTGGTCATTTGGTCGTTCAGTCACTTAGGCTTTTATAAATGTAGATTCTAAGCAAATTGGGAATAAAGGAAATATACCTCAATTTAGATGACAAACCCACAAACAACAACATATTCAACGAGTGTTTCCTTTAAGATCAAGAACAAAAACAAGAGTAGTGCTGGGACTTTCAGTACTACTCTTATTTAACAGTTTGGAAAAAAAATTGGTACCTTTGCACAATGGAATACTTCTCAGCTGTAAGAAAGAAGGAAATGTTATCTTCCGCAACAGCATGGATAGACCTGGAGAGGATTATGCCGAAATTAGCCAACCAGAGAAAAACAAATACCATATAATTTCACCTATATGTGGAATCTAATGAACACCATAAACTAACTAAGAAAATAGAAACAGACTCATAGAGATACAGAGAACACACAGCTGTCAGATGGAAGGAGTCTTAGAGGACTGGGTAAAACAGGTAAAGGAATCAAGCAAACAACAACAACAAACAACCAACCTCATAGGCACAGACAGTACAGTATGGTGATTTCTAGAGGAAAAGTAGAATTGGGGGCAGTTGAAGAGGGTAAAGGGGGTTAAATGGTGACAAAAGGAGACTTGACTTTAGATGGTAAACACAAGTACAATATAAAGATATATATTATAGGATTGTACTTGAAACCTATATAATTTTATTAACTAATATCACTCAAAACAAATTCAATAAAAATTTTAAAAAAGAAAACAATCCAATTTACAATTGCATGAGAAAGCATAAAATACCTAGGGATAAATTCAACCAAAGAGGTGAAATATCTGTTCCTTGAAATCTATAATACATTAAAGAAAAAAAATGAAGAGTATGCAAATAAATATAAGGATATGCTATGTTTATGTATATAAAGGGTTCATATTGATAAAATGTCTTCACTATGTTAAGCAAGATATGGTTTCTTTGCAATACCTGTTACAAAACCAATGCACTTTTTTTCAGAACAAGAAAAACTAAGCCTAACATTTTTATGCAACCACAAAAGATCTCAAATAGCCAGAGAAACTTTGTGAAAGAATAGTGGGTGGTATTGCACTTCCTGAATTTAACCTATACTACAAAGCTACAATACTGAAAACAGTATGGTACTGGCATAAAAGCAGATATACAGTACAATAGAATAGTATATGGAACTCAGAATTAGATCTTCATTTACATGGTTAATTAAGCTATGACAAAATAGATTAGGATATACAATGGTATAATGACAGTTTCTTTGGTAAGTGGTGATGGGAAAACATGGCAAACACATGCCAAAAATGAAATTAGGGAACTTTCTTACACTATATATGAAAATAAACTGAAAATGGATCAAAGATTTAAATGTTAGACCTAAAACCATAAAACTCCTAGAAGAAAACATAGTCAGTAAAACCTTTGACACCCGTCTTACCACTGTTTTTGGATACGTTTCCTCAGGCAATGGCAACCAAAGAAAAAATAAACAAATGGGACAACATTAAACTAAAATGTCTTTGCACAGTGAAGGAGCCCACAACACAACAAAGCAAAACAACCTACTAAATGGGAAAAGAAATTTGCAGATGATATAGCCATTAAGGCATTGTTATTAAAAATATATAAGAAACTCACAATTTAAAACAAAAAAATAAAATCCAATTAAAAATGCTCAGACTACCTGAATAGACATTTCTCAAAAAAACACAAATGACCAACAGACATATGAAAAATACTCAATATCACTAACTGCCAGGGAACTGCCAATCAAAGCCACAATGAGATATCACCTCACATCTGTGAGAATGGCTACCATTAATAAAGAAACAAACAAGTACTGGCAAGGATATTTAGAAAAGTGAATCTTTGTACATGGTTGGTCTGATTGTAAACTGGTGTAAGCACTATGGAAAACAGAATGGAGATTCCCCAAAAACATTAGAAATAGAGTTGCCACATAACTCACCAATTCCACTTTTCCATATTTATCTGAAGAAAACTGAAACAGTATTTTGAAAAGATATATTAGTATTCACCCCTATGTTCATTGCAGCATTACTTACAATGGCCAAGATATGGAATCAATCTAAGTGTCCATTGATAACTGAACAGATAAAGAAGATGTGCTATCATTATCATTATGTGTTCAATGATATATACACAGTTTATGAGATTATATATATATATATATATATATATATATATATATACTGAGTTGCCAGATTATTATGCATTCAGAGATCATAATAATCTGGCCACTCAGTGTATGTGTGTGTATATATATATATATATATATATATATATAGAGAGAGAGAGAGAGAGAGAGAGAGAGAGAGAGAGAGTTGGGCATATACAGGTGTCCCAAAAAATGTATATACACTTTTAACAGTTGATAGCTCTTTTCAAATTTAACCTGTTGTAATTAATAATTATTCAAAGTGTGTATAAATTTGGGGGACAATATATATTTGAATACATATGCATACATATACATATATTCCTCAGTAATGAAAAAATGAATATTGGCCATTTGCAAAACAACATGGATGAACCTAGAGTGTATTATGCTAAGTGATATCAGTCAGATATACATAGACAAATATCCTATGATTTCACTTATATGTGGAATGCAAAAAAACCAACAAAACATAAAAACATTCATAGATATAGAGAATAAGCTGGTGTTTGTCAAAGGGAAGGGGTGTTGGGAGATGGGAGGTAAAAAAAAGTCAACCCAATTAAGCTGGAGAGCCAAAAATAATAAGAGTGTCACTGACCACAGGTTAGAAAAGAATATTCACTACTGATTGTATACCTTCTCCATTCCCAAATAGGCCAACATGTGATCACATCAAAAAATAAATAAAATAAAGCTTTTACAAGGTATCTTTATAGTATTCATAGCAGTAACCATACTATAGGAGAGCTATGAAGAATAAAACAGTTAATACGACATAGACCAAAAGTTTCCTTTTATAATCCTAATATATAAAAAGTCAGGGGCTGTCATGACTGAAACAACTGGATGGACAACCGAGCAGTAGGCTGCATGGGGCAACAAGGCCGGCAGGGGGGTTAGTGAGGGATGATCAAATGACTGAACAGCAGGCTGTGTGGGGAAACCAGGCTGGTGTGGGGGGGCAGTGGAGGTGACCAGGCTGGTGGCGGGGGCAGTTGGGGGTAGCCAGGCCAGCACAGGAGAACAGTTGAGGGAGACCAGGCTGGCAGGGAGGGGGACAGTAAGGGGCAACCAGACTGGTGGGAGAGCAGTTAGGGGTGACTAGGCCTGCAGAGGGGGACAGTTGGGGGCGACCAGGCTGGTGGGGGGGCAGGTAGAGTTTACCAGGCCAGCAGGGTGGGCAGTAAGGGGTGACCAGGCAAGCCAGGAGACAGTTGGGGGTGACCAGCTGGTGGGGGGGAGGTGGGGAACAGGTAGGGGTGACCAGGCCGGCAGGGTGGGCAGTAAGGGGTGACCAGGCCAGCAAGGGGGCAGTTAGGGGTGACTAGGTTGGCGGAGGTGGGCATTTAGAGGCAATCAGGCAGGCAGGCAGGTGAGCAGTCCTGGATTGGGAGTGGGATGTCCAACATCCCCTGAGGTATTCCAGATTGGAGAGTGTGCAGGCTGGGCTGAGGGGACCCCCCCCCCCCATGAATTTTGCACTGGGCCTCTAGTCTATATAATAAAAGCCTAAGCGACCATTAAGGCGAAATGACCAGAACGACAGGTTGCTATGATGCGCACTGACCACCAGGGGACAGACGCTCAATGCAGGAGCTGACCCCTGGTGGTCAGTGCACTCTCACAGGGGGAGCACTGCTTAGCCAGAAGCCGGGCTCATGGCTGGCAAACACAAAGGTGGTGATGGGAGCCTCTCCTTCCTCCACGGCAGCGCTAAGGAGCAGCAAGCCTGCAGTAAGAAGCGAGCAGGTGGGCAGCAAGGAGAGAGGGATCTCAGATTGTGAGAGGGATGTCCAACTGCCGGCTTAGGCCTGATCCCCTAAGCTGGCAGGCAGACATCCCCCAAGGGGTCCCAGACTGTGAGAGGGCACAGGTCAGGTTGAAGGACTCCCCTCCAGTGCACGAATTTCATGCACCAGACCTCTAGTGTATAAATAACTAGCTTTTGAACTAGATATGAGTTATGCTATTTAGCTATGACAAATAACCAAAGATTTTTCAACCCTACACTCTTAATCTTGCTTATGTTTTCACAAGTGTACTAATCTGTTGACAGTAAAAGAACATGCTGTCAAGGAAATGTGATAATAAAAAGGGAACCATAACACAAATATATTCATACAAATTATTGATTTATATTTAAATGAGACTAAAGTGAGAAGTCCCAAAAGCCTCTAGCCTAATGTTATAGGCTAGAAATTTCAGAAAATATATATAGTAATTTTCCTTGAAGCATGGAGTTTATATTTGGAGTTTAGTTCTGTGCAGAATCACAGATATCAAATAAATTTAGAGCTGGATGGGTGCCTATCAAACCTGGCCACACAGCTAATAAGTAGCATATTTAGGATTAGAACTAGGTTATCTAGTTCAACTCCAGCCAGTGATCTTTCCATTAGTAATATTGTACTATAACTGGTGGTATTAAATTAGACTCAAAGCTTCTATAAGCTTTCCAAAGTGCTAAAATTTTAACAAATTGAGAATAAACATCTGGTATAGATCCCTTTCACACAAAAAAAGAATAGGGCAATATTTGCCTATTAGACTAGGAATTACTCCCATGATGTCTACTAAACCTCAGCATACAGGCAGAGCCTCAAACAGTAAAAAAAGCAACAGACTAAGAAAGGTAAAGTATTCTCCATATTCTTTCACATTACTAATGCAAGTTTTTATACAAATTTCTAGCACATATTCAAAATTAGGCCAAAGCAAGAAGTATTGATTTGTGAATATGTGTTTAGAAGTTTTTCAGAAATTATCTTATATAGCATCATTGCCTTTCTGCTCTAATCCTGATTGCAATTGTAGAGTGGACACTGTACAAAGCCCTCTTCCTATCTTTTTTTGTCCTGGAATTCCCTTAATTTCCTGTAATGATAGCATACTAGGCTACATACTACCAAGTTTTACTCTCATCTGCTTTTTCATTAAAATTTATTTATCTAATTATTTTCTATCAGCAGAAAATGACCAGAGTGATCTTTGTAAAAGACAAATAAGATTAGGTTATTCCTTGCCTGATACATTTCAGTGCCCCTCCAAAAAACCCAGAATAATATCAATTATGAGTGATACAATAATTAGGAATTAGGTTTTAAAATAAGCTTCTTTAGGTCCTAACATTAAAATAGTTGTCCTTTCTTAGTAATCTAAAACTTGTTCTGTTCATGGGTTTTTAAATTTGCAGACCACATTCTTGGTAACTCTTTTAATATTTCTAGTACAAGCTATTTTCCTTCCTATAAACTTTTAAGGTCTTCCCTAATTTTCAGATTAAAAATCATTTTTAAATGATGAACAATTAATTTTACTAGTACATCTTATGTCAACTTAATTTTCCAAAATCATTAGAACTTATGTCCAGTAAGTTGATCATTTATAAATCTCAAACTGTGCCTTTAAATAAAAGTATAATTTAGAGCAAATGAAAGAAATCATTGAAATGATACACATAAGAAGTGAGAACATAGAATTCAAAATTATACATAAAAAAATCGATGTTTTCCCCTCTACTACCATTACCATTTTGTGATTATTCTTTTCCTGTATTAGTTTGATCTTAATTAATAAATAATAAAATTTGACAAACTACAGTTATAATTTAAGGTAAACTGAGGGTTGCCAAAATAATAAATCTTTTGTGATTAAACAATAATAAAGTCTGAGCTTACTTAAAGAAATTTAGACATTGAAGGACATGAAGGGGTCACTGCTTAAAACGCTCTCCTTTTTCTAGAGAACACTTGATACAAAGAATATAGACAACTTTTTGAAGGACAACTTATAGAAGTCTAGAGTATTTTCAAGACCATCTTGTCCATGCTTCTAACTACATATTGAAATGTACTAGTATATCCCAAGTTTAAAAACATCTCTCAGTCTATCACTGTACAGAACTTAAAAATACTAGTACATGCTTAATGTATACTTAGTGTACCTCACATGTATTGAATGAGACAGAGAGCACTATATAACACATCAGAAAATGCTAATTTTGTTTTTTTCCTAAAATAAATTGTTTTGTGCTTTATTTTTTAACTAATCAATAAATGGTTATTAAGCACTGAAGTAAATATCCTATCTAATAATAGAGTAACATGTAAATTACCATCACTCCACTACGCCCACGATTGGGTGGCGGGAGGCTGGGGGACGGGACTCGGGGTGGCCTATCCGGCCATTGTGAGGCATGGATCTGCTGCCACTGAGGGGGGCTACCCT
Organism: Eptesicus fuscus; assembly: GCF_027574615.1. Taxonomy (NCBI): domain Eukaryota; kingdom Metazoa; phylum Chordata; class Mammalia; order Chiroptera; family Vespertilionidae; genus Eptesicus; species Eptesicus fuscus. The sequence continues at coordinate 32,207,125 of NC_072473.1, forward strand.
GCTTTTGAGAGGCGCAGGGGGCAGGACTCCCGCCCCCTGTTCCTCTCAATGGCCAGATCCACGGCCGCTGAGGGGGCCTGCCACGGACACCCAGCTGCGCCTCTCAACGGCAGGGTAGCCAGGTGTCCGCGGCAGCCTCCCTCAGTGGCCGTTGAGAGGCCTCTCAACAGCAGGGAATCCCCTCTCAGCAGCCGCAGACCATCAAAAGTGGGGGAGCTGGGTGCCTGTCTGCTCTGGCACCAAGCCTTTCAGAAGCTTCTGCTGAGCCAGACAGGCACCCAGCTCCACCGCGAAAAGCGAAAGCATGTAGGGGACCCTACATGTGCATGATTCAATCATGCACTGGGCCTCTAGTCAAATATAAGGTTCAATACTTGCCCTTAAGGGAAATATAGAGATATGATAGGGGCATACGTACTGTTGCCTGAAGAAACTGAGGTAGAACCTCTGTCCTATAAGTAGAGTTGGATGGAGGAAGGGCACTTCCAAACTTATGGCTGCACCTACCCTAAATTTTGTCTTTGAATCACATCTGGACAGCATGAGAACTGTTGCCTTTTCTGGTGACATATTCCTTAAGTGAGAGCTAAGGGGAGAAGGAACCTGATCTTCATAGCCACACCAGCCCAAGTGAAGCTCCATCCACCTGAGCTGGTTAAGGGAAAGAAAAACAGGTCATACATAGCTCAAGTGTCACAGACTCTCAATGTTCTTCCCAATGTTTGGTAGAATTCCTTGAATAAATGTTTTTCCTCTTTTATTTCCAGACTAGAGGCCTGGTGCATGAAATTCATGCATGGGGAGTGGGGGTGTATCCCTCAGCCCAGCCTGCACCCTCTCCAATCTGGGACCCCTCAAGAGATGTCCAACTGCCTGTTTAGGCCCAATACCAGTCGGACATCCCTCTCACAATCCAGGACTGCTGGTTCCCAACTGCTCACCTGCCTGCTTGCCTGATTGCCCCTAACCGCTTCTGCCTGCCAGCCTGATCAACCCCTAACCACTCCCCTGCCAGCCTGACCAATGCCTAACTGCTCCCCTGCTGGCCCAATTGCCCCTAACTTCCCTCCCTGACAGACCTGGTTGTCCCCAACTGCCCTCCCCTGCAGGCAAGGTCTCCCCAACTGCCCTCCCTTGCAGGCCTGGGTACCCCCCAACTGCCCTCCCCTGCAAGCCTGTTCCCCCACAACTTCCCTCCTCTTCAGGCCTGGTCCCCCCAACTGCCCTACCCAGCGACTCAGGATGCCAAGCTTTCCCTCCCATCTTCTGCTCTGCTCTGGGGCAATCCAGGACACCAAGCCTTCCCCCCACTCTCCTGCTCAGCCTTCCTCCCATGCTCCTGGTTGCTGGGGCAACCCAGGATGCCAAGCCGTCCAGTTCATCTCACGCTCTGCTCTGGGGCGATCCAGAACACCAAGCCTTCCAGCCCATCTCCCACTCTGCACTGGGGTGACCCAGGACACTAAGCCTTCCAGCCCATCTCCTGCTCTGTTCTCCCATCAGGCTTGGCCTTCCCGCCCATCTCCTGCTCTGCTCTGGGGCAATCCAGGACGTCAAGCATTCCCCCCACTCTCCTTCTCAGCCTTCCCCCCACTGTCCTGGTCGTTGGGGTGATCGAGGACACCAAGCCTTTCAGCCCATCTCCCACTCTGCATTGGGGCGACCCAGGACGCCAAGCCTTCCAGCCCATCTCTTGCTCTGCTCTCCCTTCAGGTTTGGTGTCCTGGGTTGCTCTGGTGACCCAGGATGCCAAGCCTTACCCCTGGTCTCCGCAGGCTCCATGGCTCTGGCCAGCACCACCATTTTAGCCCATCAATTTGCATAATCCCTCCTTATTGGCTGTGGGCATGGCCATTTTTATCACGAAGTGACAGTTAATTTGCATGTTACTCTTTTATTAGATAGGATAATTTCAATGTTTTTGTTTTATTTTGTAATTTTCACTAGTTATGGTTATTTCACTGAGGAATGGGCCTGCAGATCTCCTCATACTACCCTTCCAAACATGGAACCTCCATTATGTTATTTGTAGTTTCAGAAAATAATTTAACCATAATTTCCACAACTTTGAACAAATGAATATTCATTTGAATACAAATATTTGTGAATGCAATTTGACTTTTAGCTCAGATATAAATAGAGGTAAAAAATTTTGGAAAGTATGTCAATCAAAACCTCAGCATATTTTCTAACTCTGAAATTCACCATTGAAGCTATAATCTATTTCATGTGAAAATGGAGCTGGCACTTTAATTCATGATATTAGAGCAATAGACCAATGGATGTTTATCACTCAAAGTATATGTGTTAAAAAGTTCAAAAATAAAGTAGAGGAGAGGGACAGAATAAAAAATATCATCCTTTACATGTATAACAACAAAAATATGTCCAGAAACGCAATTTCTAGAAAAATATTTTCTTTGACAGAATACCTCTTGTGCTAGCTGTTCTCTTTGTAAATTTCATAGTAAGAACAAAGTTCAATTAGTTTTATTCATATCATTATTTTCCCAAATACAATATGTCATTTTCTTCACAACAAATTATAATTGTCAATTCTTTACTATTAAATTATAAAAATTCAATCCAAATTATAAAAAACCTACAACATGAATAATTCCTCAAGATACCTCATGTACAATTTGCATTAATTGCTAAAACTCTCAATTTTGTCAATTTGTAACTTCATGTTCATGACAGAACTACATCTGAAAAAAAAATCAAAATGTCCCCTTGAAGAAATCCTAGAACAAAGGACTAAAAATTATGTAATACTAGAAGTCCGGTGCATGAAATTCGTGCACAGCGGGGTCCCTCAGACGGGCCTGCACCCTCTCCAATCTGGGACCCCTTAGAGGATGTCCGACTGCCGGTTTAGGCCTGATCCAGCAGTAGGACATCCCTCTCACAATCTGGGACCGCTGGCTCCTACCTGCTCACCTGCCTGCCTGCCTGATTGCCCCTAACCACTCTGCCTGCCTGCCTGATCGCCCCTAACTACCTCTGCCTGCCTGCCTGATGCCCCTAACTGCTCTCCCCTGCCAGCCTGATCGTCCCTAACTGCCTCTGCCTCGACCTCCACCACCGTGGCTTTTTCCGGAAGGACATCCAGAAGGACATCCGGAAGACATCTGGTCTATCTAGTCTACTTAGCATATTACCCTTTTATTAGTATAGATTGAAGAGATTGTTCTTTTAATCATGCCAATGAAATCAAGCAGATCTTCCCCATGACTGTATTTATTCACTTCTCTCTCTTCATGATTCTTTCCCTTTATGCCTTGACCAAATCCACAAGTCTGCCCTTCCCTGAGTGTATCTTAATTATACTGATAATTTGTTCAAAACCTCTATTTCACCTTATGTGAAAAAACACAATTCTCTAGTTAGATGCTGAATCAAAATACCATTCTCTCTTTGTGTGTGTGTGAAGTTTTCCAGATGTTAGACTGCTAAAGTGTCATCATAGCCCTTAGGAAGATAACATAATAGTGAAGGCTATAATTTTTATGTTCTATATCTGTACATCAGTCTATATATAATTAAATCAATTACATGAATTGTCCCATTTTTTATGTCAAGTATTCAGGAAGAAAAGAGTCTGATTCTGAAAATAATGAAGCCAAGGACATTGTGCTTCTTTGAGTGAAATGTTTATTTCCTGTTTAAAATATTCTTAATTTCAAAAAGCTGAATATAATGGAACTTAAAAAATAGAAGTCTAGTGAGTTAAGTTAAAGTACTAAATGTTCCCAAAATATATGTCATCTGGTTCTATAACATTTGTTTGTGCAATAGAATATTTTTATTCATTATATGTCTTTATCTCTTTGTATTTTATCCTGGTATAATCAAATCAATTCTATTAGACTTAGAGTAACTAAATGAAATTTTAATAATCTGTCTATAGCACTTGTACTCTGCCAGTTTAAAATAGCCTTATGTAACAAGAGTTGATGCTCTTAATAAAATACTGATTTATCATATGTAAACCTGGGCTTCCATCATGACTATTATGAAACGGGTTCTGGAATTCAGAAAGCTACCTATGTGATTGATTAAGTTCATTTTCTAAACAAAGGTCTAACTTACAAAAATGGACATTTCTGGTATCTGAGTGTTTCTTCATAAAGTTTTACAAAATGGTCTGTTCTCCAAGGAAATACAGCATACCACATGTTACTTCCTTTTGACAGTCATATTATTTGTCATAGGAGTGCTTCAAGAAAGAGAGTCCAAAGCTAATACTATAAAACTTCACTTGATATTTGGCGTTGCTATTGTAAAATGTAACATAAAAATGGGAAGATAATTGCAAAGAAATCTGAAAGGATAAGTGATAGAATATTCTAAAAGTTGATAGTTTGATAATTTATTATAGTAAATCATCAAGTATTTGATTATTAACTTTATAAATATTTATTTAAAAAATATGCACATTGTTTTTTTAATTTAAATTTAGAAGTTTCCAGAAATTGTCTAATTTATCAGAAAAAATCAACCAAGATTTTGCATGAAAATATTAAAATTTAAACACTTTTTAGTAATAGATTTTTGAGCAATTAAACCTTGGTATTTTCAATCTTTTGAGCAATTTATTCTGGCACTATACAATGAATGGAATACAGAAAAAGCACTAAACTCAGAGTAGAAAATCAGACTGCTTTCTTCCAGTTCCTCCAACACAATTTTTATAACTTTGGAAAAATCAATGATTTCTTGAGTCATTTTGCTTATTTATATACTTATTTGTATACTGACAGATTATTAAGTCTGCACTTAGTTACTCTGAGCCACTAGAATTGGTTGATTATATCAGAATAAAATATATATATATATATATATATATATATATATATATATATTATTCACACACACACACACACACACACACAGAGAGATATGTATATACTTGTCTCTACCAGTCTTTTAAAAATGGCTCTATAAAGGATTGGAAATCAAACATAACAGATAAAATAATATGCCATTTTTAATAGGATTGCAAGGTACGTGACTATTACCAGGACATGGAAATAGTTCCTGTACCTCCCCCAATATGACTTTAAACAGTCAACAATCATTTCAGTAACTCAGGCCTATGAGAAAAACGTGGGCAGGACACAAGACTGCTGTGGCTAGGCACCTAGTTATGCCAGGTTACATATGGGACTTATTGATTCCATAAAAAACAAAACCACACTTCCATAAAAGCATAACAGGAAACTTGGCTAAACTATTTTGCTTTTCATGAAGTGTACTTCAGGGTAATAACCTTGAAATAGATCTCTGCAGAAATTACCTTAATGCTACTCATGCTAACAAATTGCTAAATAAGATGTTATAAAATACCTCTTTCCAAGAAAATTATGAAACTAGTATTCTTTGGGTAACAGACCAGAATTTCTATTGGCTTATTAAGTCATTATTCTTAAATCAGAAAAAGGAAAGCAAAGCAAAGGAAAAAATAAATTTATTTATCATGAAAAGGAGGTTTCCTGATCTCTCCTCAAATGCTTTACCAATTTACAGTGAAATAGCTGTCCTACCATCAGATAGATTTTAAATACTTTTTATTAATAATTAATTCATCCGTCTTAGTTCAGCTGTGTAGACATCAACCAATACCATGTAATAAATCACTACATAATAACATGAGTCAATAAATAATTTATGTTATTAAAAACTTAGCTTTTATAGTCATTTTCAAAAGTGCTTAAATCCCACAAGTTAAACAATTTCTTCGACTATCTATGTGGATACAAGTAAGTTATATCCTGAGGTTATGACACCTTTCTTCACCCTTTCTGTAATAAATTCCCTAACCCTTGGGAATATTTACTATACTATGGAATTGTATCACTTTCTAAATGTATCATTACTTATTTAATGCAGTACTTTAAAATGCTATAGCTAGATAAATCCCTTCTGGATTCAGACATATGCACAGCCTTATCAGTATCAAGGGTGAGAAGATAAATGCTACTAAACATTAGTATCTGTAATAAGACATTCCTGACATTTCCAAGTTTGTTGTGGAGGGAAAGGTGATCTAGTTTTTAAAACAACACGTTTTGCTATTAAATACTTGATAAACTCCTGCCTTTGGGAATAAGAGACTGAAATTCTAATAAAATTTTCTAAATAATCATCTGTGCAAAAGCAATAATAGTACTAGTCTATAATTTCCTAACTATACGACCCTGAGAAAGCTAATCACTCATCTAAAATCAGAGCTACTAGAAGACTTATACAAGGCAAATTATACTATCCTGGGAGTAAGAAAATTTGAACTACAGTCCTATTTCTTCTGAGCCTAGTCACTAAGTATCTATGCATCTCAGTTTTATCATCTATGTAATTAGGGTGGACATTAGGATAGGGATATTTCTGAAATTTAAGCTTTGGGGTACTTGAAAAATAAGTATAATTCCTAAAATGTGTTAGATATTCTTCATTTATGATTTGCCACAATGAAGAAATGGGAATTTGTAGCCAAACCTATACAGATAAGAGACTTATAGTACCTATTTGTCTTTTTAAAATTAGATCAAGTTCACTGCCACCTATGAAGGCGTAAGGGCAATAGGATTTTCACTCTTGCTGTGAATAACTAAATATATTAGGCCAAATATTTGATCATCAACAATTTTCAGAAACTATAAGTAACATAAGACTGATTCCAGAACAAAGAAACACAAGTAGTAAGCCTTATAATTACATAAGCTTTCTGTCTAAATCCAGTCTCCAAATCACAACACAGAAAAGATGATCACAAAAAGATCTTGATACTCTCACTGAAATAAAGATACAAAAATGAATTTTGCAGAAGCTGAGATGGCTAAAATTTGTGGATAGAGCAATGGAGAGGAGAAAATCATACACAAAAAGAAATCCATAAATTTTTGCTGTGGCTACATTGAATCTTTGTCTGAATACCATTCTGCACAAATGTAAGGTTAAATGCTATCAATTCATGGGAAAAAGGAAAACTACTGAAAAAGAAAAATTACTGGTTATATCTAAGCTAAATTATTCCCAGAGTTTACACAGGACTGATAATAGCTTGGGATCCTATGAGCCATAGTGGAGTGATTTTATAACATTTGAGATATTCTGTGAATACACTAGAAGTGTCTTATCTTAGTAGTGAAGTAAATTAACAGAATAATAAAAGTGATTCAAGACCCCACCTTTAAAAAAGCTTATTTTGATTCAAAAATGGTGGTGGATAAAGTGGAAGCTACACTGACACTCTCCCAAGACCAAACTGGAAATACAACTAAATTACAGAAAAAAATACCTTGAAAAATCTACTGAAGACTGGTTGGAGAGAACTCTGATACCAAGGTCGAAAAGCAGAGAATAGGATTTTCATTCTTTCTGTCAATAGCTAAATATATTAACTACAAGAGGCCCAGTGCATGGATTTGTGCACTGGTGGAGGGTGTGGCCTGCAGGGATCAGCCCACTGTGGGAGCACCACTCATCCTGGTTAGCCGAGCGGCTGTGGACCCGCCCTCTGAGTGGCTGCTGAATGAGGAAATTAGTCTGAGCTGATATTTTGGGGTAATATCTTGGGTAAAGGCATGTTCTGTGTCCTGGAGGAACCTGGCAGAGAGCTTTGCACCCCAAAGCCACTCGGTGAATGTCCTTGATGTGTGATGCCAGGTCGGTGACAGCATTGGAGATGTTCAGAGCAGCTGTGCTCCAGGATCCTCAGCCATCAGGACAGCCTCCCGGCAGGTCCACAGTCACATCCCCTCTTGCCATCTACCTATGCCAGGTCCCCATGCTCTTTCTAGAACACACCTTAGAGGGCCTGCATCAGCTGGTGGGTTCAGGCCAGAGTCTGGATTGTCTCACGTATTTGATAGGTGCAGAGACTTGGCCTCACCCTGGGCCTGCTAGTGCTGTGGGAGCACAATTACCACCAGGGGGCAGCGTTGAGTGTCTGCCCCCTGGTAGTCAGTGTGCGTCATAGTGTCTGGTCAACCGGTCGTTCTGTTTGTTCTGCTGTTCGGTCGCTGAGCTTTTATATATATAGATTAGACTGGTAGGAAGTGCAGAGGCACAAAAGGACTGGTCTGGCTCCCACAAACAGCAGCTGAAGTTCTGGAGGGATATCTCAGCAGTGGGGGGTTCCCACTGAGAAGTCTGGGGTCTAAACCCCAAGCTGGGCTCCCCATCACAGAGCATTAGAAAGGTGCCCATATAACATCTGGCTGTGAAAAGCAGCACAGTTGCTGTCTGTATGCAAAAGATAGCTGGAAATTCAGGCACCATCCTAAAGGGCCAGCACACAAAATTTCATGTGCAGCCACTCATGCTGGGCTCTGGCAGAGTGGACAGGAGCTGTGTGAGGAGAGACAAGGGCTGGGGGCTCTGTGGTTGGAGCTTGGAGGGCAGCCACCTTGGTTTCTAGTGATGAGTTATTCTCTCACACTGCTGAGAAAAACTTGCTCCAGCAGACCTTTGCTATCCAGGTGGTTTTTGCCTAGGGGAAGGCAGTTGCCCCACCATGTTGGAAGACCTCTAGTACCACCCTGTGGTTGATATCCTGAGGCTAATCAAGTCTGAGTGTCAACTGAACTGCAGGCAGAGGTAGGTCTCTGAAGACATTTTGTCTTTGCCAGAACTAATCCAGGGTTTGGGGCCAGAAAAAGCAGACACTGGTATACATATTGGTCCTTTTCAAAGGCACCCAGGCCCAGGAAAGGGAGCCACAAGCTGTGGATTGAAGAAAGCTCCAAACAGGATACTCAGGGCCAGTCACAGTGTGTGACATTATCCTGCATTAGAGATTTTGAGTCGTAGCAGATCTACCTAATAAACAGACAAAAACCCAAATAGGCAGCCAAAATGCAGAGACAAAAAAGCCTCAATGAAAGAACAAGAAAATTCTTCAGAAGAAGAGCTAAATTAAATGGAAGAAATTTATCAGTCATAGACTTCAAAATAATGATGACAAAGATGCTCACCAACATGAGCAAAAATATAGTAACTATGAAGAATGACATAGCACTAATAAAGAACACAGTGGAGAGAATAGGCAGCAGGCTAGGGGAAGCTGAGGATAAGATCAGTGAATTAAAAGTTACTACATTATAAAATTTTCAAAAGTCTCCTAACATTTAAATCAAAAAAGGAGGGGTTAGTAGAGGAATATCATGTAAGGAAAAATATCCTGTAAGTAAATTACATCTATAAAATTAATACTTTAGAAAATTAATTGTAAGGCTAAAAGCAAGACACCCATGAAAAACACATAAGGTGACAAAACAAGCCAGAGGAAAATCACTTGGGCAAAAAATGAAATAGGATCCCAAGTCAAATTTATAGAAAATATTCCTTTATTAACTTTTGGTAGAGAATATGTTTGTATATTTTCAGAAAACAACTCCGAGACCATGTGGATTCCAGCAACAGAGAGGAACTACTCCAGCCATGAAGACAGAAGAGAAGCAGTCCAGAGACGGAAGACGCTGATGTGGCCTTCCCATACTAGCAGTTAGCAGCTGTGCATCACTGCAGGTTGCCCAGGACCAAACCAGAGAGAGTCGAACCTGCATTACCACCATTTGTCCACCATCCAGAACTGTAATGTCAGTGCTGACATGTACACATAAGGAACTGTTGCACATTGAAATTGAGTCTCAAAAGAACTGTTGGCCCAGAAAGAAACTCACTAACTCCCTACAGACTAATTCATTTGCCTGTCACCATAACCATTATTGCTTGACTCATTTTCGGTTCTTATTAGTGTATTTCTAATAGCACATGATCTCTCTCATCTAGGGGAAATAATGAACAACATAAACTGATGAACAAGAACAGACCCAGAAACAAGGAGGCATGGATCAGACTGTTGGGCCTCAGAGGGAGAGTAGGGAAGGGTTGGGGTAAAGGGGAGAGATCAAAGGACTTGTGTGCAAGCATATGAGCCTGACCAACAGTTAAGGACAACAGGGGGGTTGGGGCATGTGTGGGGAGGGGTATGGGATGGGAATGGGGGGATGAGGACAAATATGTGCTACCTTAATCAATAAAGAAATTTAAAAAAAAAAGTTAAGGTAGAAAAAAATCACTCAGAGAACCAAAAAGAAAAACAAACAAACAGGAGGACAGCTTAAAGGAGCCATGGGATAACATAAAACATAACAATATTCACATAATAAGAGTGCTAGAAGGGGATGATAGTGAGCAAGGGATAGAAAACATATTTGAAGAAACAATGGCAGAACACTTCCCTAACCTGGTGAAGGAAAAAGTCACATAACTTCAGGAGGCACAGAGACTACCAAGCAAGAAGAACCCAAACAGGTCATTGCCTGGACATATTATAATTAAAATGCCAAAAATGAAAGACAAAGAAAGAATCTTAAAGGCACCAAGAGAAAAGCGTGTGTTTTTTTTTTTTTTACCTACAAAGGAGCTCCCATAAGGCTGTCAGCTGATTTCTCATCAGAAACTCTACAGGTCAGAAAGGAATGGCATGAATTATTTAAGGTAATGGAAAGTGGGGATCTGATACCAAGATTACTATATCTAGAAAGGCAGTCATTCAAAATAGATGCTGAAATAAAGAGTTTGCCAGACAAAAAAGGCTAAAGTAGTTTATCACCACCAAATCATCAATGCAAGAAATGCTAAAGGGACTGTTGTAATGAGAAGGAATAGAGAAAGAGAAAAAATGGGGGGAAGAGGACACATATGTAATACATTAATCAATAAAGAAATTAAAATGCAAAAAAAAAGAAGTGCCCGGTGGGGGGGGGGGGGGGGGCAGGGAAAAAAATAAAATGGCAATAAATAAGTACCTATCAATAAAAACATTAAATGTAAATATTTTAAACTAGAGGCCCGGTGCACGAATTCGTGCATCAGTGGGATCCCTCAGCCTGTCCTGTGGGATCGGGCCAAAACCAGTTCTCCGACATCTCCCAAGGGGTCTCGGATTGTGAGAGGGTTCAGGCCAGGCTGAGGGACGCCACTGGTGCACTATCGGGGCTGGGGAGGGACTGCGGGAGAGCTCCAGGGCATGTTCGGCCCATCTCACTCAGTCCCAATTGGCTGGACCCCAACAGCAAGCTAATTTACCAGTTGGAGCATCTGCCCCCTGGTGGTCAGTGCACATCATAGCGAATGGTTGAGCAGCCTTAGCATATCATTAGCATATTATGTTTTAATTGGTTGAACGGCTGACTGGTCAACTGGACACTTAGCATATTAGGCTTTTATTATATAGGATGCTTCAATCAAAGTAGATAGGGTGCCTGAATGGATAAAAACAAACAAACAAACAAACAAACAAACAAAAAGCATGACCCAATTATATGCTGTCTATAAGAGACCAACCTCACAACAAAAGATAGCACAGGATGAGAGTGAAGGGCTGGAACAAAATTTTCCATGCAAATTGAAATGAAAACAAAACTGGGGTAACAATATTCATATCTGACAAAATACACTTTAAAATGAATGCCATCACAAGAGTCAATAAAGGTCACTATGTTATACTAAAGGGAGCCATTCAACAAATGAATATAACCCTGGTAAAGATATATGCACCCAATATATTTCTAAATATATATAAAAAAACTTTTGGAGAGGAACCAAGATGGTGGCATAAGTAAATGCCTGTACTTGCTGCCTCCCATAACCACATCAAAATTACAACTAAAATACAGAAAACTATCATCCAGAACCACGGGAAAGCTGGCTGCGTGGAATTACTACAACTAGAGAGGTAAAGAAGAAAGTGCATTGAAACTGGTAGGAGGTGTGGAGGCACAGAACGGGCTAGTCCGGCACCTGGGTGTGACGCTTTTTTATTGGGAGGAAGATAGCTTCTTTGGAGGCCACCTGGAGGAGCAAGGAGTCCCGGCCCCATACCAGACACCCACCCCAGGGTCCCAGAGCTGGGGAAAGAAGTCCCTATGGGCAGTAAGAACTACAGAATGTAAAAACCAGTTCAGATTGGGGCTGAGTGACATGCAGGCTGCTGGAAAGCCAACTGCACCTCTTAAAAGGCCGGCATCATGAAGAGCAAAAAGAAATAAGAAAAAAACAAAAAAGATAGTGTAAGGAGCCTCTGGGACAACTTCAAGTGTACCAACATCCGAATTATGGGTGCCAAAAGAAGAGAGAAAGCGAGATATTGAAAACCTATTTGAAGAAATAATGACAGAAAACTTCCCCTACCTAGCAAAATAAATAGAATTACAAGTCCAGGAAGTGCAGAGAACCCCAAAGAAGAGGAATCCAAAGAGGACCACATCAAGACACATCATAATTAAAATGCCAAGGGCAAAAGACAAAGAGAGAATCTTAAAAGCAGCAAGAAAAAAACAGTTAGTTACCTACAAGGGAGTACCTATTTGACTGTCAGCTGATTTCTCAATAGAAACTATGTAGGCCAGAAGGGAGTGGAAAGAAATATTCAAAATGATAAATAGCAAGAACCTACAACCAAAAATACTCTACCCAGCAAAGCTATCATTTAGAATTGAAGGTCAGATAAAGAGCTTCACAGATAAGAAAAAGCTAAAGGAGTTCATCACCCCCAAACCAGTATTATATGAAATGCTGAAGGGTATTATTGAACAAGAAGAAGAAGGAGGAAGAGGAGGAGGAGGAGGAGGAGGAGGAGGAGGAGGAGGAGGAGGAGGTCAAAATAAAAAATTATGAACAACAAAGTGACAACAAATACATATCTATAAACAAGTGAATCTAAAAATCAAATGAATGAAAAATCTGGTAAACAGAATAAACTGGTGAATGGAATAGAATCAGGGTCATGGAAATGGAACAGACTAACAATTCTCAGAGGGAAGGGGGTGTGGGGGGTGCAGGAAGAGATTAGACAAAGATCTTTTATGCTTGTATGCAGTACCTATGGACACAGACAAGAGGGTGGCAAGGGCCTGGGGTGGAGTGGGAACCGGGTGGAGGGGATCTATGGGGGGAGAGGGGGGAAGAGGGACATCTGCAATAATCTCAACAATAAAGATAAAAAAAAACCTTTTAGAGGACTTTAAGGGAGAGACTGATAGCAAAAAGTTATAATAGGGGATTTTAATACCCTGCTCACTTCACTGCATAGATCTTCTAGACAAAAAACAAGGAAAGAGAGACTCTAAATGACACAATAGTGAATTTAGATAGTGAATCACTTGAATTTAATTGACATTTATAGAACATTTCACCCCAAAGCTGCAGAATACACACTCTTCTTAAGTGCACATGAATCATTCATAAAGAGAAACTACATTAGGAAAAGAAAAAGGGTCTATAAGTTCAACAACAATAAAATCATATCAAACACATTCTCAGATAACAATAGAAGGAAATTAGAAATCAACTACATTAAAAACACCCCAAAACATTTAAACACCTGGAGGATAAATAGAATATTATTAAACAATGAATGGTTTGCCAATGAGATCAAGAGAGAAATAAAAAACTTCCTAGAAACAAATGAAAATGAACACACAATGAGCCAAAATCTATAGGAAACAGCAAAAGCACTCCTGAGAGGGAAGTTCATAGGACTGCAGGCCTACCTCAAAAAACAAGAAACATATAGAAAAAAAAATAAACTATTTAAGCCTACAACTTAAAGATGTAGAAATAGAGCAAGAAAAGCTCAGAGTAAGTAAAATGAAGGAAATAATAAAGATTAGAGCAGATAAAAATGACATAGAGGCTAAAAAGCAGTACAAACAATCAATGAAACCAAGATCTGATTCTTGGAAAAGATAAACAAGATTTATGAACCATTAGCCAGACTCAATAAGAAACAAACAAGAGGACCTAAATTAATAAAATCAGAAATGAAAGTGGAGTAACTACTAACTCAACAGAAATACAAAGGATTGTAAAATACTATGAACAACTATATTACAAAAAACTAGACAATGTGGGTGAAATAGACAAATTCCTAAAAAAATACAATCTTCTAAATCTGAATCAGGGAAAATCAGAAAATGTGAAGAGGCCTATAACAAGTGATTAAATAGAAGCAGTCAACTGGGGAGACCTTGGATACCTCCCAGGACCTTACAACCACAATGCCCATGGACCAGTTACCTCAGCTGTGAACTCACGAACACCAAGACTCCAGCCTCCCTGGCCATGGGTGCCTAAAAAGTTTGTCCAGGGCGAGACAAGGTGGAGGACAAATACACGGTTGGTCCTGCACCTTCTCACAGAACAGATAGAAGGAACAGCTGAATCGAATAACACCCAACCAGAATTGGTGAATTAAACACAGATAGTGAGGAAATCTGTGGACAGAAAAGTCAGAGAGCGCCTGGAGAGAGTCAACACAAGAGAGAGAGAGCTACATAACCAGACATCCTGAGACGAGTGAACATGGGGAGACAAAGAAACAGTCCCCATACGAAAAAAAAAGAGGAATCACCAGATAAGGAAGTAAATGAAATGGAGGCAAGCAATTTGTCAGAAAAAGATTTCAGAGCAATGGTCGTAAAGACGCTGAAAAGGATGGAAGACAAATTCAACAACATATGTAAGAATCAAGAGGAAATGAAGAGGAACCAAGAAGAAAAGAAGAATGATATAGATGCAATAAAGAACACAATAGAAAGCATCAACAGTAGACTAGAAGAAGCGGAGGACGGCATCAGAGAGCTAGAAGACAAGGTATTAAAAATACCAAAGCAGAGCAGTAACTGAAAAACAAAAACAAAAAACTTAAATTACAGGTGGAGAGCCTGAGGGAACTTTGGGACAACATGAAATGAAACAACATCAGCATAATAGGGGTACCAGAAGGAGAGGGAAATGAGCAAAGACAGAAAACCTGTTTGAAGAAATAATGACAGAAAATGACCCTGATTTTGGGAATAAAAAGCTCACCCAAGTCCAAAGAACTCAGAGAGTCCCAAATAAGGTGATCCCCAAAAGACCGACACCAAGACATATTATCATTAAATTGGCAAACACAAATGACAAAGTAAGAGTCTTAAAGGCCGCCAGAGAGAGACAGAAAGTTACCTACAAGGGATCTCCCATTAGACTATCAACTGATTTCTTAACAGAAACACATCAGGCCAGAAGGGAATGGAATGAAATATACAAAGTCATGCAAAGCAAGGGTGTGAATCCAAGAATACTGTACCTATCAAGGCTATCAATCAAAGTTGAGGGTGAAATTAGGAGCTTCACAGAAAAGAGAGGACGAAGGGAGCTTATTACCACCAAATCAGCAATGCAAGAAATGCTATAGGGACTGCTGTAAAAAGAAGAAATAGGAAGGAAAGAAGGAACAGAGGCATAGAGAATAAAAATGGCTACAAACAAGTACCTATCAATAATACTTTAAATGTAAATGGATTAAATGCCCCAATCAAAAGACATAGGGTAGCTGGATGGATAAGAAAATATGACCAATATATCTACAGGAGACCCATCTCAGAACAAACGACTCACACAGACTGATGGTGAAGGAATGGAAAAAGGTTTTTCAGGCAAATGGAAATGAAAAAAGCAGAGGTAGGAATACTCACATCTGACAAATTAGACCTCAAAGTGAAGGCCATAACAAGAGATAAGGAAGGCCACTTCTTAATACTAAAGGGAGCAATTCAACAAGAAGATATAAGTCTGGTAAACATATATTCACCCAATACAGGAGCACCCAAATACATAAAAAAACTCATGTAAGATATCAAGGGAGCAATTGACAGCAATACAGTCATAGTAGTGGACTTTAATACCCCATTAACACCACTAGATAAATCCTCTAAACAAAAAAGAAAAAATCAGCAAACAGAAATCCTAAATGACTCACTAGATCAGATGGAATTAATTGACATCTTCAGAACATTTTACCCCAAGGCCACAGAATATACATTCTTTTCAAGTGCAAATGGGACATTTTCAAAGACCACATATTGGGGCACAGGCAAAGTCTCTTCAAATTCAAGAATATAGAAATCATATCAAGGATCTTCTCACATCACAATAGCATAAAATTAGAAATCAACTACAGTAAAAACAATAAAAAATTAAACACCTGGAGGCTAAAAAGCATGCTATTAAACAATGATTGGGTTACCAAAGAGATCTTAGAAGAAATAAAAGGCTTCATGGCAGCAAACAACAATGAAAACACAACAATCCAAAATCTATGGGACACAGTGAAAGAGTCTTGAGAAGGAAGTTCATAGCTCTACAGGCCTAACTCAAAAAACAAGACAAAATGGTAAGCAATTATCTACCCCTACTACTAAAAGATTTAGAAAAAGAGCAACAGGAAAAGACCAGTGTAAGCAGAAGGAAGGAGATAATAAAGCTCAGAGCAGAAATAAATGACATAGAGACCAAAAAAAAAACAAATACAAAAGATGAACAAAACCAAGAGATGGTTCTTTGAAAGGGTAAACAAGATTGATGAACCTCTATTCAGGCTCACCAAGAAGCAAAGAAAGAGGACTCAAATAAACAAAATCAGAAATGATAGAGGTGAAGTAACAAACAATCCCACAGAAATACAAAGGATTGTGAAAAAATACTATGAACAACTCTATTCCCACAAATTGGACAACCTAGATGAAATGGACATAATTTTAGAAAAACACAAGCTCCCAAAACTCAATCAGGAAGAATAATAAAACCTGAATAGGCTGATAACCACCAAAGAAATTGAAGCAGTGATCAAAAATCTTCCAGGAAATAAAAGCCGTGTTCCCTACAACTTTACAGTGGAGTTCTATCAAGCATTCAAAGAAGAACTAAAACCTATCCTCCTCAGACTATTCCAAAAAACTCAAAAGGAAGGCACACGTCCAAGCTCTTTCTATGAAGCCAGCATCACCCTAATTCCAAAACCAGATAAAGACACCACTAAAAAAGAGAACTACAGTCCACTACAAGCCAATATCCTTGATGAGCATAGATGCTAAAATCATCAACAAAATTCTAGAAAACTGGATCCAGCATTACATTAGAAAGATCATACACCACCACCAAGTGGGATTTATTCTGGGGATGCAAGAATGGTATAATATCTGAAAATCAATAAATGTGATACATCACATAAACAAATTGAGAGACAAAAATCACATAGTCATATCAATCGATGCAGAAAAAGCATTTGACAAAATCCAACACCATTTCTTGATTAAAAACTCTCATCAAAGTGGAAATAGAGGGATCATCCTATATAATAAAACCCTAATATGCAAATCAATCAAGGGGAGGAACTACTAGTGTAATGAATGGTCTCTATGGCACGCACTGACCACCAGGGGGCAGACACTCAATACAGGAGCTGCCCCTGATGGTCAGTGCACTCCCAAAGGGGCACTCAGCCAGAAGCTGGGCTCACGGCTGAGGAGCACAGCGGTGGTGGTGGGAACCTCTCCCACCTCCACTGCAGGTGGGCAGTTAGGAGCAAGGGGCCCCGGACTGTGAGAGTCCCGGGCACCGAGATGGATGTCTAAGCCAGCAGGCAGACATCCCCTGAGGGGCACCAGACTGCAAAAGGGTACAGGCCAGGCTGAGGGACCCCCCCCCCATCTGGTGCACAAATTTCGTGCATGGGGCCTCTAGTACTTTAATAAAAGCCTTATATGACAAACCTACAGCCAACATCATACTCAATGGGCAAAAAATAAACTCATTTCCTCTAAGAACAGGAATAAGACAGGGATGTGTACTTTCACCACTCCTGTTTGACATAGTAGTGGAAGTGCTAGCCATAGGGATCAGACAAGAAGAAATAAAAGGCATCCAAACTGAAAATGAAGAAGTAAAACTGCCCTTCTTCGCAGATGACATGATATTGTATATAGAATACCCTAAAGACTCCATCAAAAATCTACTAGAATTAATAAAGGAATTCGGCAATGTAGTAGGATACAAAATTAACATACAGAAATCTATGGCTTTTTTATACACAAATAATGAACTCACAGAAAGAAAAACCTAAAAAAAACAATCGCATTTACCATTTCAACAAAAATATTAAGATACCTAAGAATAAATTTAACCAAGGAGGTAAAGGACCTGTACTCAGGAAATTACAGGATGCTGAACAAAGAGATAGAGGAAGACATAAACAAATGGAAGAACATACCGTGTTCATGGACTGGTAGAATCAACATCATTAAAATGTCCATACAATCCAAGGCAATCTATAGATTCAATGAAATCCCCATTAAAATACCAATGGCATACTTCAAATTCCTAAGACAAAGTCTCCAAAAATTCATCTGGAACAAAAAAAGACCCCCAATAGATGCAGCAATCTTGAGAAAGAAAAACAAAGTTGGAGGGAGCACAATGCCAGATATCAAGCCCCTATCCTCAAAACTGCCTGGTATTGGCACAAGAACAGACATATAGACCAATGGAACAAAACAAAGAACCCAGAAATTAACCCAAGTCATTATGCTTAGTTAACATTTGGCAAAGGAGGCAAGCGCATACAATGGAGACAAGACAGTCTCTTCAATAAATGGTGTTGGGAAAATTGGTCAGATACATGCAAAAAAAATGAAACTAGACCAATAACTTACACCATACACAAAAATAAACTCAAAATGGATAAAGGACTTAAATGTAAGACGGAAACCATAAAAATCTTAGAAGAAGCCATAGGCAGCAAAATAGCAGACATTTGTTATAGCAATATCTTTACTGACACAACTCCTAGGGCAATGGAAACTAAGGCGAAAATAAAGAAATGGGACTACATCAAAATAAAAAGCTTCTGCACAGTAAAAGAAACCATCAACAAAACAACAAAGTCCACTGCATGGGAGAACATATTTGCCAATGTTATCTCAAATAAGGGTTTAATCTCCAAAATTAATAGGGAACTCATACAACTTAACAAAAGGAAGATAAACAATCCAATAAAAAAAATGGGCAAAGGACCTAAATAGACACTTTTCAAAAGAGGACTTACAGAAGGCCAATGAGAGGAGATGTAAATCAAAACAACAATGAGGTACCATCTCACACCTGTCAGAATGACTATCATCAACAAATCAACAAATGACAAGTGCTGGAGAGGATATGGAGATAAAGGAACCCTGGAGCACTGCTAGTGGGCATGTAGACTGGTGCAGCCACTATGGAGAACAGAATGGTGTTTCCTCAAAAAATTAAAAAATTAACTTCCATTTGACCCAGTAATCCCACTTCTAGGACTATATCCCAATAAAACAGGAACACCAATCAGAAAGGATATATGCACCCCATATGTTCATAGCAGCACAATTTTTAATAGCTGAGATTTGGAAAAAGCCTAAGTGCCCATCAGCAGATGAGTGGATTAAAGCCATCTTTAACTTTAGGTTAACACTATTTAAAAAGTAAACCTTGATCCTGATCTTGTCCCATATATATCAACTAATTAAAAATAGATCATATATATAAATTAAAACTTTATAAAATTTCCAGAAAATATAGGAGAAAATCTATGTGATCATGTGTTTGGCAAAGGTTTCTAAAATATAACACACAAAAAATAATAATCAATAAAAAAATTTTAAATGATAAATTAGACTTCGGCAAATTGAAAATCTGTTTTCAAAAGAAACTTAATACAATGAAAAGACATGCTACAGACTGGGAAAGTATATTTGCAAAGCATATATCTAATGGACTTGTAATCAGAATTGGTAATTTTTCTTCTGTTATTTTTTTTTTCTTTTGAGTTGCCTACCTTTAATAGTAGCGAGAAGAAACATACAATAAATAAAACTTTCTACTGAGCTAAGAATTCCAGAAAGGTGGAGTCAAGTTAATTGAGGTGTTATTCAACTAAGTGTTTCAAATTTCTATAATGGAGAAGTCTTATCCTAGCCTAAACATATTATATCACCTGAATATTAAACAGTGTTGGAGATGTTTCAGTTACAAGTCTTCTAATACAAGGTGACTGTCAACGGTTTGGCATGTGACATTCAAATAAAGGTATTTCTGTCATGTTGCTAGTGGCATTCGTGGAAAAAAAAATGTTAAGGTATAAAAGTTCAAAATGCTGAGCTGATAAAGGGCACAGACAAAAACCCTATAGAGTGGAAGGGAAACAAAAAAACTGCTTCCAATCACTTTAGTGGGTAGCTAAGTAAATCTACCTGCAAACAATGCACCTTACTTAATTTAAGCTTTGTAACTATCAATCAATTCCCAAGTGACACTATGAAAAAAAAAGCCTCTAAGCATAAAATCAGTACAGAGAATTCTTAGAGAGGATCTTCATACATTCACTGAAGCTCCATGTACAAATTCAATGTAATTAGCAAATCAATTTAACTCAGGATTTAAAGATCAACTTATCAGGAAAGACACATTATTGATATGATAGTCTTTTTTTTCACATCTCAAATACCTTTGTGTAAATAAAACACACACACACACACACACACACACACACACACACACACACACACATTTATAGTCTAGGTACCCACTTGCCTTTCCCAAGAAAAAGGAAACTTGGATTCAGATTATAGCCTTCAGGCTCTGTAAGCACTGTGCTTACTTAAAACTGTAGATTGACATTCCAATACACAAAAATGGGCAAATCACCATTAAAGGGTTGCTTTTGAACTTTAATTTCCCTGTAACTAATAAGACTTATCAGGTTATTAATCGAAAGGTTTAAATTCAAATAATGACAAGATCCATTCTAGATTAAGTAGAATGTACTGCTCATGATAATTTTAAATTCCCAATGAAACCAAATTTCATTCAGCAATTATAAATATACACTAAAGAGCCTCATAAATAATCCTTTATTAAAATCATTTATCAAGAGAATTATGGCCTAAAATTATAATCACATTCATATCAAAGCAAAATATGCAGAAATTTGCACCTTCTACCACATCTCTCTGCACTACTTTTCCATTGAGGCTCCACCATCATCAAAACCAACACATGTACCTGTCCATACCCCAACAAAGACCAACCCATATACATTATATTTAATGTCAGTAAGAAAACAAAAAAGGCAAAACCAAAATAAAAGTATATCTTGATTATCACTTTTGACTTTTCCATTTTGTGAATATCTAT